>NC_072409.2:26792500-31837500 GCF_028858775.2 Pan troglodytes | reverse complement strand
AATAACATGTGAGATGGGGCTGGGAGTGGGCAGGGAAAAGATGCATCATTCACTTTCATCGAGGTCACACTGCCCTTCTCTGCTCTTTTCAGAGAAAAGCTTTTCTTTATACATGCACGCCACACTCACTCACACATGCACACTCCCTGCAAGAAGCCATCAGAGCATTTTGGTCATCTATAGGCCACTCAGCTTCTTCAGAGTTGAGTAAGATTAAAAAAGCCTGACATCTCCAATATTCCTCAGCAACGGTTTATGTACCTGCATAAGCAGATGAAAAAAGGGCTTGGAGATGTATTAAAAAACATGCATGTATATGATGGATGGGGAGAGAGAGAGCACGCAAGAATCTGATACAGATTAATGGCTCTCTGTATTTTTGGAGTCTTTTTGTTTCAGGCCTATAGTTGTGGTGCATTGGAAGGGTTCTGGAATTTTAGAACACAAAGTAGCAGTTTTAAATAATGAGAGAAGATTCCACATGGAACGCTCATCTGGCTGTGGCAGCCTGTGACTGAATGAGAGAAAAGTGCCCTAGAAGCTATTCATTACGAATTCACTGGAAGCTCTCAAACGAGGCTGGCAGAAGCTGAAATTGAAGTGGTCTCTGACCTAATTTTCTTCTGCATGAAACATCTGCATCAAGGCTCTCTTTGATGTATTCCACTTGGCTCTGTCTACGGGATTGTATCACATGGACTCGGTGTTGCCTCCTTATTGAAAGACATTTCCAGCCTTTGCAAGGTAATGCGATGTTACTGTTACCCAAGCTAATCACTCAATGTGCTCCTAAAATAGAAACAATAGCAGTTCAGAGACAATGTTGTCTGCTGGCTGTTCCTGCAGCTTGGGCTCCTGGTTTTCCAACTGAAATCTGTGGCATTTGCCTCCTGTAATTCCAAAACAAAGGAGAGGGAGAAGAAGGGCAAAGCTATGCAAGATAATGTTGAAGGACCAGCAGCATTATGTGTGAGAAGCTTCATCTTATTTGGTCCTTCAAGCCATTGGGTAGGATTTTGGCACCATTTAAACCACACAGAGCAATACCATAAGAGGTCTGCCTTAAGAAAGAAAAAAAATCTCTTTATTTGGATGTTGCTTTTATTCCAAATTCTGATTGACACCCTCCGCTGAGAGAGAGAGAGAGAGAGAGAGAGAGAGAGAGAGAGAGATGTGTGTACTGAATGTTGAGTGTTTTGTGATTCTTTAGTGATCTATGAACTACTTTTAAAAATTGTCTTTCCCCTCTTAAGCTCTCCCAACCTAGGTGGAATGCAAGAGTGAATTTTAAAAGGAATAATGATAATAATCTTTTTTAAAAGCAACTGTAATGAGGCATCTTCTTTATCCTGGCAGAATAGCTCTTGCCTTTCTCCATAAAGGTTTGCTGCACCGTCTTCGTTAATGGTGTGCTGCTGTTCCCCACCATCCCAGCATTATGTGAATAACGGTGGTGTCTTTTGTGTCCCACCCCCTGAAGAAGAAACCTTTGAAATTCTAAATGACTGTGCTGCAGGTTTTAATGTCTGCTTCTGAGAAAGAATTGAGAAATGCGCACTCACTGAGCAAGATGCAGCATGCCTTTGAAAAGCCTTTCCGCCTGACTCCTCTGTCCCACGAATTTAGATGAATATACATTCTTGTAGATGCCCCCTAGTTCTCGTTATGCCAGGAGAGAATTACAGATGTGATCAACAGCCTCCTTTTGCCCAAATATTGATACTCCCATGGACAAATATGTAGTCATTCCTTTCCTTTCTGTGCTTTCTAATCAAACAAAGCAATCAGATATGAAGCATTTGGGGGCAGTAGAATCTCTGAGGTCGGTGGTGATCTGGTTCTCCAACAAGAAGAGACTATGGGTGCACATTGACCTGCTTGTTATGAACCTTCACAGAAGACCCAGGGAAGGTGTTAAGAGTTGGGGCCACGATGTGGGCATCTTTAATCATCCTCAAGAATTAAAGCAGGTATTCCCCTCCTCCAGGATGTCTTCACTCATTATCCTCATTGTACTGGAGCCTTTCAGGTATGCAACATGACAGAACAACCGTGTTCTCCTCAATCAAAGCACTGAGAATTGTGTATGGTCTGTCTTCTCTAACAGCCTGCGCTGTCTGGAAGGCAGACACTATTTCTTATCTTTGCAGTCACAATGTCCACCACGAATAGCCGGACCAACTCATCTGAATTTGCCCAGCACTTTTCTGGTTTTAGCACAGAAAGTCCAGTGTCCTGGAATTTCCCCTCATTACTGGACAAACCACTGGGTACATATTAAGTGCTCAGTAAATGTGTTAAATGAATTAATATGAAAAATATTGGCCGGGCGCGGTGGCTCACACCCGAAATCCCAGCACTTTGGGAGGCCAAGGCAGGAGGATCACCTGAGGTCAGGAGTTTGAGGCCAGCCTGGCCAACATGGCGAAACCCTGTCTCTACTAAAAATACAAAATTAGCCGTGCATGGTGGCGCATGACTATAATTCCAGCTACTCGGGAGGCTGAGGCAGGAGAATTGCTTGAACCAGGGAGTTGGAGGTTGCAGTGAGCCGAGATCGCACCACTGCACTCCAGCCTGGTGACAGAGCAAGACTCTGTCTAAAATAAATAAATAAATAAATAAAAATATTATATCACCTTTATCCTGTGAATAATAAACTCTAGTGTTAGTTTTAAGAAACCTTCATTACCCATGTTGTCTCTCCAGCCATAAGGTTCAAACCTCAACAGAGCCCAGATCTCCCAGTTGTCACACTCACTCAACAAGCAACAGACCTGCTAAGTCCTACAGTCACAGACTCAGAGTCCTGGACTAAGAAGAGAACTTGATGCTGCCTGATGCAAAATGCTGTTCTACATTCTGACTTCCTTGAGTATTATAAACAAAAAGGAGTTATCTTATCACAAAGGCATGAGTGATAAGGTACAGGGGTGTGAAGAGACAGGAGAGAGAAAGAGACTGTGAAAAGAAGAGGAGAGAAGAAAGACAAAACTCAGATCACTTTTGCTCAGGTCTTTTGGGGATCCAAGGCTTAACACAGCTTGCAAGGCCTCCGTTTTTCTGTCCCAGCCCTGCTTTCTGCTCTGATCTCCAATCATTGCTCCCACGCTCAGTGATTCCTGCTCCAGCCACAGAAGCCTCCCTGCTACTCCTCCAACTGAGAAGCAGGCTACTTCTTGGTCCTTGTACTAAGTACTCCCTGAGTTGGAATATTTTTCCCCGAGATAGCCATGGAACTTGCACCCTGTATTCATTCAGTCCCTGGCTCAGAGCGCCTTACCTTAATACCCTGTAAACATGAGCCCTGTCCATCTCTGTTCATCCTCTGACCCTGCTTTAATTGTCTTCAGAGCCCTTATCACCAGCAGATACATTATAGATTTGTTTATTTTCTATCTAGAGCAATACTAATAGAACATTTTATGGTAGAGGCAACACTCTATATCTGCACTTTTCAGTACAGCAGCTAGTAGACGTATGGTGGCCACAAAAGTACTTAAAACTCAAGTATTTGAGTACTTGAGATCACCTAGTGAAATTGATGAAATGCATTTTTAATTTTAAAACTTTTCTTAATTTAATTTAAATTTACATAGCCACATGTAGCTAGTGGCTACCATTTGGACCTTGTGGTTATAGATGAATCTTGAAAGCAGTTTTTTTCTACTTTGCTTTTTGACATACTTCTTATGAGCAGTTCCTGGTATATAAAGGGCTTTCAATAAATTTTTTAAATAAACTTATGATTCTAGGCATGAAACAGGCATCTGTGGCTGGGGAACAACCCAAGGAGTCAGACTAATTCTGGATTCCAATCAACCCACGTCATGAGAGGACCCTTCAGACATAGAGTCATCAAAGGGATGTTCTCTGGCCAAATTTCATCATCTCCCTAAACCTCATTTTCTTATGTGTTCAATAGGAATATTTACTTACAGTATCTAAGAGATCTATCAGTGACTTGATGTTCAACACACTTAGTTCTGTAGTGACACCAAAATCCTATGTGTGAGCACATGGCTATACATATAGGAAAGCACTCCGAAGAATGCTAATTTGTGATATTCTTGCCAGTGATTACTATTTTGGAGGAGGGGGATAATTTATTTGCATTATAAAATAATTCTTTGCCTAACAAAAGAACCTATAACAGGATTCTCTCAAAATAGCTAACTCCATGATGCATTTCAATTAAGAATATATTCTGACAAGTCCAGGGTCCTTGCAATTTATTGCACAATGCAAGGCTTACCTGTATTTTCAAGAATGCATGAGGATGTTCCTTTGACTTGCCTGTGTTCTCATAACATCTCTTTTTCTAGGATTTGGTTTGACTTATTAGTTGCAATCTTGGAAGGGTATAGCATTCATTCCTTTTATTGGTTCGACAAGTATTTATTAAATTCAGTGTAGTGCCAACCACTCTTCTTGACACAGGGAATACGTTCACATAATGAAAAATTGAAAAAGATAATCCACGTAAAGCTTTTAAAATAGTACCCAACGCACACTAAGCATTCCATAAATATTAGTTGTTGTTTTTCTTGCTGGTGTTATTATATAGAACTTACAGTCTAGTGGAGGTAAGCGACAAAAAGCAAACATACATATGATCAGAATTATCTCTAATACAAAGTGCTATGGCAAATATAAAACAAGTTATAACCTGTAGCCTTAGGAACAGCACCTGAGATCTGAACCCAGATGGTCCTGGGTTCAGCCATTGGGTAGTGAGATTTCTGACTCCAATTACAAAAGTAGTAACATTACATTTCTGGAATTTTGTTGAGTCTGCCTCCTGCGGGCTTTTATAAAAGTGTAGTCAGACCACTTAAAAGAACAGAGAGCTATGATTTCATCTTGCTAGATGAACTATTTTTTAACCTACCAGCTAATAAATATGGTATATTAGTAAATGTCTATAGACATGGCCTAAAAAAAAAAATCAGCTAAATTAAGTGATCAAGAGTTCCTGGAGCAGAAGCCACTTTACATCAGTCAAGGAAGGCTGCTCGTAGGAGGAGGTGCTCTCTCAATAGGAGGAGCCAGATCCAGTCGGAAGGGGCACAGGGTAAATTCCATGTAGGAGCATTTACTGAGTAACTGCTTGGTGCAAACATAACACCGACGGCAATGGAAAGACAAGAAGGAGGGGAAGACAAGTATCTGCCTTCAAGAACGTTACAGTTTGCAGAAGAGTTGAAATGAGTCCACTAATGCTAAAGAAGGTAGAGGCTGTAGGAGAAAGCCTGAAAACACTGAGCTGGAATGGAGAAAGGATCTCGCTTCCCCATCTCACTTGGCTGCCTACTTTTTTTCATCTTGCTGCTTCTTCTCCCTTCCCCCTGCAACAATGCCAGAGTTTGCCCTTAGCCTCCCCAAGGACAATAGAGAAGCAGCCCTTGATGAGGCTGGAGGATCCTCCTGTCTGCCTCCCAGCACACACTTGCCTTGCTTTGACTTTGCTCTATGGAAAATAAATCACAGACACTCAATTCCCAGTCACCGTCCCCAGGGAGCTGAGACCTCACCTCCTCCCTGGAGCCTGCCTGTAACAGGGGATTGTCAGGTACAAAGAGAAAACCTTCAGAGACCCACACCCCATTTGGAGAGCGAAGAGGGTCAATGGGAATAATTGCTAGCAGTTGAATGTGAGCGATTGTAGAGGGATTGGAAGGAAAAGGTTTCAGGAAGGGAAGAAAGAAAAGAAGGGGGGAAAAAAGCCCTCACCCCCCCACCCCCCCAACCTCCATAGTCTGTGCACAGAGAACTGCATGGTGGTCTGGGTCCTTGTAGAACATTTGTGTGCCGGACAATAGCACAGCCTGGCTTCAGATCATCAGCTGCTGTTTTCTGGTTAGCTCTCCCTTTATGTGAGTGCACAATGCAAGCCTTCAGTCACAGTGACTCTTGAGAAATACATCTGGTTTTTTCTTTCAGACGCTCTGAAAAGGTCAGCCTGTTCGTTTCTTCGACGCGAGACACCACAGATTTTTTTTCTCCCTCTGAACTGGAAAGACAGACCTACACCTTTTCTTGCCTCCTGGTACATAATTAGACATGGTGCGGCTCTAGAAGCCAGCTAGCCCATCCTCGGCACTGTTTCAGAGACGTGTCGCCCAGCTTCGTGGCTGCCGAACTTCTGCTCTGATCACAAAGGCTCCAAACAGTCCTTCTTCCCCAGCCCAACACCCTGGGGTTCTCTGCTTGTTGTTTTGTTAATTATGACAATGACTCCCCACAGCCTGCTACCCAAACATGGTTCATGACCGATGATGCTGTCCCTGGCAGAGGGAAGACTTGAGAATTTCTGGAGAAAAAAAAAAAAACACAAAAACAAAAACCCAACAATAACAACAACAAAACCCCACATTTTAATCATTTTCACTCCAGTGATGGTAAAGATTCTTCAGGCACACTGTAACATAATAATAAATGTGCCCATGAGGAAAGAATGATCAGCAGCTGGTGTCTGACAAATTATCTCATTCCAGACAGGCAAACAGTCCACAGTGGGGAGAGGCTGGAGCCTGAAGAGGCAATTTGGCACACGATTGGGGTTTACCTCTCAGATGATGGAGGTTCAAATGGCCCACTGCGTCTGGGCCTGGGCCTCCGAGGTTTTCTCTGGCTCTCCTATTCTCCCATCACCTCCCGGAGCGCCTGACAGCCATAGAAAGAGGGATTATTCTCTGGGCTTAGCCAGCCCACCTCTTGCCCCTCCTCCAGGGCACTCATATTCCAGCCATAAGAAGCAATTACAGTCCACTCCCCGCCAGGAGTCGTGCTCTTTCATGCGTGGTACGTGCTGTTTCCTCGCCTCATAATGCCGTGGCGCCCAAAGCGCACTCCTATTCTGTGTTCAAAACCCACCTAGATTCCTTCTCTCCTTTTGCTAACGAGTGTTAGTCACTCTCTCTTCCGGAAGCTTCTAGCACCTTTTCTTAGTACTTTTATTACCCCACTTTGTAGCTATTTGTTTTCTATGGACTTTCTGATGGCAGCTACCATGTGTTTCTAATGAACCTTGAGTGTAAGGTACAATCCTGAGTGTTTTTCTTCTATTAGCTTGTTTAATCCTCCTGACGCGAACAGGGAGGAACTCTTCCCATTTTACCATGAGGAAACTGAGGATTAATTTATTTTGCACCACGGCCCCCACATGATCCCTGAAGCGGTGAGGTGGAGGTAGAAAAGCACAACTTCACCTCTGCTCCTGTCTCCTAGCAGCTGGTGGGGCTTACTGGCTTCTCAAGGTTCATCCCCATGTAACATGAAACACCCTGTACCTGCTTTGCCGGATGGCTGTTATGAGGTTTCAAGGTAATATGCTTTGTCTATGTTGTTCTTATCATAGGCCTTGTCTGTGACTTTATTTTTGATAACTATTTTTAATGTCAGTTTCCTTCCAGAATGGAAACTCCAGGAGGGTAAGGACATTGCCTGCCTTGTTTGCACCTATAGTCTCAGTTACTAGAACACTGCTTGTCACCTGTAGGAGCTCCACACATTTTTTTTTAATTGAGATAGTCTTGCTCTGTCACCTGGGTTGGGGTGCAGTGGTGCCATCTCAGCTCACTTCAACCTCCGCCTCCGAGGTTCAAGCAATTCTCCTGCCTCAGCCTTCCGAGTAGCTGGGATTACAGGCATGTGCCACCACGCCCGGCTAATTTTTGTATTTTTAGTAGAGACAGGGTTTCACCATGTTGGCCAGGCTGGTCTCAAACTCCTGACTTCAAGTGATCATTTGCCTCGGCCTCCCAAAGTGCTGGGATTACAGGTGTGAGCCACTAGGCCCAGCCAGTGCTTCATACATTTTTTGATGAATGAATTGAGCAATATTAAGATAATAACACAGTCTTATTTTTAACCTGGGTCCCAACACAGCCCACATCCTGTAAAATAAAGCTCTGGGATAAGATAGCACACACTGAGAGCTAAAAACATTTTAGCAATTATTCCTTGGGTTTCTGACTTAGAGGAACCAACCCAAAGCCCTCCTGAGTATTATTTCCCCTGCTCAGAGTTCCTGTTGGTATGAGCAGTAACATCACATAGCATTCCCATCATTGTGGGAGAAAATTGAAGTTGCTGGCATCTGTCTCTTAACATAGCCTTTTAGAAGTGGGTCTAAGAAGTGGCTATTCGGCAGCTATGACTTGCATCTCTACTATGTGTGCTAGGCAATTACAGAAAGTGAGAAAATTGTCCCGTGTGTGAGTATGTAGACCATGTCTCACCCATCCAATCTCCATGTGAGCACAATACAATTATCCTCATTTTACAGATAAGTAAAACTAAGTCTCAGAATGACTATACAACCTGCCCGAGATCTCACAGCTTTCAAGGCAGAGATCGGAAACTCAATTGCCTGTAATACAAATAAGAAACTTGAATGCTAAGGTCAGAACATGTTATGAATTCTGTGAAAAACTGTCCAATGGGCCTGGCATGGTGACTCATGCCTGTAATCCCAGTGTTTTGGGAAGCTGAGGCAGGCAGATCCCTTGAGCCTAGGAGTTGGAGACCAGCCTGGGCAACATGGCAAAAACCTGTCTCTACAAAAAAAAAAAAAAAAAATTTTTTTTTTTAAATTAGGCGGCTGTGGTGGCACATGCCTGTAGTTCCTGCTACTCAGGAGGCTGAGGTGAGAGGATTGTGTGAGCCCTGAAGGCTCAGTGAGTTGTAATCGTACCACTGCACTCCAGCCTGGGTGACAGAATGAGAACCTATCTCATAAACAAACAAACAAACAGACAAAAAAAACCCCTATGAAATGGAAAGTTGGCAAATCTCAGTAACTTATGTTGATGAGCATAATTAGAAAACCTTATGTTTGTATCTGTGCCTTTGAAAAACAGAACAAAGAAGAAAAATAATAGGTTGTAGACATCTTCAATGGTCAATACAAACAAGGGTTTGCTCATAGTTGAATCAGGCAACTGTAATACATATGCTTACAGCAAGTACCTAGAGATGGGGACTAGCCCCCACCTGGAGTATTCCCCCTGTTAAACCTATAAGGAAAATATATATCTCGGTTGAGTATCTCTAGAGAGAATCTAAAAGAATTTAATCTCTTACGTTGTATCTCACAGTTGAGAGCTAAGATCTGGCTTTTCGGTTTCATTCTGTAATAGCTTCCTTTAGTTTGTGTTTATGTTAGACATATAAAAGACTCACAGTCATCTATTCTCTCCCAGGTTTAAAAATGGCCACATTTTCTACTCTCATATTGCAATTTGGAAACAGTGAAGACTAAAGACCAAGAAGAGAATAGTTTCTGGTATTAGATTGCTTGATTAGTTTAAAACAAATATTATTATATTTTTAACTAAAAACCCAAGGGAACTCATCTTGGTCTATAGCCACAATCACTGTAAATAGTAACTCTAGGACACAGAAGGAGTAGTTGAAATCCTCACTAAATCCCCTCTATGGGAGTAAACCGCACTTACATGGTTACCCTGATGGCTTGATGTGTGCATTTCCTTTTGGAATGCTGGGTTTGCAAAGATCTTATTTAAATTCTGACTCTTTTTTACACTGGGTCTTGAAAAATTGGGATTTCTTTTAACTGGACAGGAATGTTAATAGGCCCTGAAGCATCTCTTGCTTAGATGGGCCTGGTTGAAGCCACATTCTGTAAGAGGGACAGCTCACTTTTTTCAGACACTCCGGTCTGTGGAATTTTATCTGAGGTAGAACCAAGTTGAGATGGAGAGCCATGGGAATACCCGAAGAGAGTCCTTAAAGTGGAGCTTAATGAAGCCTGCAAAAGGATTCACTGAGCATCACAGAAGGCCTGGTCTGTGCACAACTAATTAGTTTGTTAAGTATAACCTGTTGTATTCAATGTACGCAGTGCCTTATGTGATACACAGATAACAATGGGTTTTTCATGAGAACTTTCCATTCTTCCTCTAAAACTAAAAATATCCTTAGACAAAGATGGCAAAAGAGGAAAAAGTCTCTGGCTGGCCTGGCCTGGATTTCCCACATACAACTTCCTCACCAAGTGGTTGTTTCTGTTACCATGGGCTACTAACATTGGCCTGTTTCCTCTGGTTCCAACTACAGTTGCTCAAAGTTCACTTGGAGTATCTAGATTTCATCAACAATAATCTTAAGACACTTTTCTCCCTCAAATACTCTCCAATGTTGTCTAGACTGGGTATATTGATTATTATTCTGGATAGGATTTCTCTTTCTGTTTGCTCCTAATTACAACTCTGAAACTAATCTAGTTCTGTTCTATAGAAATATAATGAGAACTGCAAATATAAACCACATACGTATTTCAAATTTTCTAGTAGCTACATTAAAAAGAAAGGTAAAATTAATAATATATTTTGTGGAACTATATATAGTATCAAACATATTATATCAGTATGTAATCAATACACAAAAATCATTAATGGGATGTTTTACATTCTTTTTTCCCTGTCAGACTAAGTTTCCAAAATCTGGTGTATATTTCATACTTACAGCACATCCGAATCTGGACTGGTCACATTACATGTGCCCAAAAGCCACATGTCACTAGTGGCTACCAAATTGAACAGCACAGCACAAATCTGTTCTAGGGGCCTTGGGTTCTCACCAACTGCTTGTGGTAACAGAGAGATTTTCATGTTGCTCACATTTCAGTGGGATATATAACTTCCTGATTCGGATCAACCTGAAAATAACTCCCCACGTGCCCACCAAGGAGATGCCCCATGACAATGCCTGTCGATTAAACTCCACAGCTTTGTTCACCCCAACTTCCTTGCATTATTCTTGTTTAATCACTGCATTTGTAATTGCCGTGTTGAAGACAGTAATGCAAAAAGTATTTCCAATTTCATAGCTTTGACTGCATCATATTGTGTTGTTGTTGTTTGTTTTTACTTAAGTAGGGTGAGAATGTCAGGATAAAAGGTTTCTTTTACTTTACTGTTTCACTTCACTATTTTCTTTTCCTCTTTCTTTGTTTCCTGTGTGTTGAAGATGTTGTCACCTTCCTTATTCCATGGTTTATGGAGTTTCATGCCTTCTCTTCTTTCTGGAGGTCTTTGCATGCAGAATGTCGAGTAGATCATGTCTGAGGTCCCTTTCAGCCCCTCTGGAGCCTGCTTCCTGTCCACAAGTAGGGTAAGAGAAGAGAGGCTAGACAGGGACTCAGGGCTGAAGGCAGCGATGTGAGGAGTGCCAGGGGGTAGAAAGCAGGGATAGGGAAGCATGATAGGGGTAGGAGGAGAAGGGAAGACAGACAGAAAGGAGTCAAGTATGTGTAAAGCATAGAAAATGGCTGGCGATTACATAGAGAAGGGTATTCTAAAGCTGGTGGGACGATCAAAATATACAAATTGTAAAGGTTAAGTGAAATGTTTATTTTATTCCTTTCTCCTCTTCAGTCAGCCTGACTGAATACGATTAACAGGCACACTGCGCTAGCTGCATACTAAAATTAGGTGTTAGTTCGACTTCTCACTCACAGCATTAATGCACAGAGGGCTCTTACACATAAATGCCTTTCTCACCAGGCTCAGGCACCTCACATCCTTCCTCAAAGTTGTACGTTAAAAAGGAAACATGGAGCTTTTGTTCAGTTGGCCTGCCTGTGTCAGTCAGTGCCTTGTGCTGGAGAGAAAAACATAGCAGAGTGGAGCATCGGACCTGATTGAGGTCAAATCCTGGCTCAACAACATCCTAGCATTGCAACCTTGGGCAAGAATATTTACCTCACTTAGGCACAGCTTTCTTATCTACTCAAGGGACATACACATTTCTCTTTTACCTACCTTACAAGGATTTGGGAGAAAATTAATAAGATAATGCATAGGGAAGTATTTAAAATTTCTTAAATCTTACACAAAAGGACTAATGTAATTGTGTCTATGTTGACCATTATGTCTAAACATTTGCCAGGTTGCTCCCAGTTTACAAATAGAGCAAGAAAGACCCAGACAAGTAACACTGGCTCACTCAGTATATCCCAGAAACCAGGGATAAAAGATGAAAACCTAGTCCACTGCCTTCAGCCACAGCCTGTGTTCTTCAACCATGTTGCCTTTTTGAGAAAAATATTCCTCACCTCAACTCCATTCAAATATAATGTCTGTTCAGCCATCAAGAGAGAAAAGACCAAAGGTATTTTTCAGAATTTTTTAAAAAAACTGTCTTTAATAACTCTTTGAAAGATTGATGTCGAAATCATTTTCTTTCTGAAATTTCTTTTTCTCCATCATTTATATATATTATTTTGTGCCTACTTATAAAAGCTGAGATACATGGAATTTTTAGCCTAATGATAATTGAAACATGTGTCCTTGGGTTTTTTTCCCTTTGTTAAGTATACTCACACCAAAAATATATGAGTTTTTCACTTGTTCAACAGTCTCACAAATAAACACTTGTTAATGAATTAGTTTTCAGAAACAATTTATTTTCAATTCCCCGATAGCTTACATATACAAAGCCAATGACCAAGTTTATGTTCACATTCACTGTGTACAAAAAAAGCAGCTAATACTGCTTAAATATGTGTTCCTTGTATTAATACTTGATCTCATTAGGTGACATGCAGTAATGACAACATCACCGAGCTTCAGAGCTGGTTCAAGCCCCAGAAATGCTTCCAGCTAAGACCTTAGGCTTATCCCATTCCCCCTTGAACCTCAGTTTCATCATCAGTAAAGTGGAAATAATATCACACCTGTGTCACACAATTCTTGGGAGAAATAAAAGACCTACTTTTTATGGAACAGTTTTATGAAATTCAAAGTCTTGTAGAAAATTTATTTTTTCTCGGTGTAATTCTTTCAAGCAATAGCTATATGGTGGCAAGAATATTCAATCTGTGCTGTGCTGTTCCCCAAGGGTCATGTTTCCATTGTGTTGATTACTGATAAGGAAGGATAAAAGCCTATGACATGAAAGAGGGTGGGAATCTGAGAGGGTGGAACAATCATCCTAAGAAATATGGCCTGTAATTCTTGGAATTAAAGGACCTTAGAGATTATCTAGTCTAGCTCCTAATTTCTCAGTTAAGAAAACAGGACAGGTGGTGTGGAAAAGATGGGCCTTATTTTCAGCAGTGCAAGAATAAAGACCAAACCAAAACCATAGAAAAAGCTTTATTTTCTGCAGCTAGCTATTTCACTGCACTGTGCTGTCTCATTTATAAGGACCAAATATCACATTCTCTGGGTGATGGCAGGGCACCCGTGGATGATGCAGCCTTGGAGAAGTCACTCAGGGACTCTCAGAAATAGAAGGGTGATATAGTTTGGACATGTGTCCCCTCTAAATCTCATGTCAAGTTGTAATCTGCAATGTTGGAGATGGGAAGTGAATGGCTCATGGGGATGGATTTCTTATGAATGGTTTAGCATCATCCTCTTGATGCTGTCCTCGCAATAGTGAGTTCTCGTAAGATCTGGTTGTTTAAAAGTGTGTGGCAGGCCGGGCACGGTGGCTCACACCTGTAATCCTGGCACTTTGGGAGGCCAAGGTGGGAAGATCATGAGGTCAGGAGATCAAGACCCATCCTGGCTAACACGGTGAAACCCCATCTCTACTAAAAAAAAAAAAAAAAAAAAAAATTAGCCCGTCGTGGTGGCATCTGCCTGTAGTCCCAGCTACTCAGGCGGCTAGGGCAGGAGAATCGCTTGAACCCAGGAGGCAGAGGCTGCAGTGAGCTGAGATCGCACCACTGTGCTCCAGCCTGGGCGACAAAGTAAGACTACGTAGTAAAAAAAAAAAAAAAAAAAAAAAAAAAAAAAAAGTGTGTGGCATCTCCCCATCTCTCTCTTCCTCCTATTTTCGCCATGTGACGTGCCTGCTCCTGTTGTACTTCCCACCATGAGTAAAAGCTCCTCAAGCATTGAGGCCTTTCCAGAAGCCAAGCAAATGCTGGTACCGTGTTTCCTCTGCGGCCTGGAGAACCGTGAGCCGATCAAACCTCTTTTCTTGATAAATTATCCAGTCTCTGGTATTTGTTTATAGCAATGTGAGTACTATACAACTGGCTCTGTAATCAAACCTGTTACACTGACTCTCTTACAAAATCCCCACCAAGTGTCCACTATCCTCTCTATACCTCTGGCGATGGCACACTCAGTGCCCATCTAGACCATCCTGACCTCATTTTCAAACACATTTTTTTAATAAGAATGGATACATGTTTGCTGTTGGCCTCTGTCTACCCTCTCTCCTACTGGTCTGAGACCCAGGCTGCTAGGATAGATTCATCCAGCCAATATATTCACACCTGCCAGGGTATATTGGGGATACCCTGGAAAGCGAAACAAATGGCAAGCCTGTGAAAAGGGACAAGCATCAAATAAGTCATTGCAGAATTAGTTACTTCATTGAAGTTGTAATGGGAGTTCTAAAAGAAAAGAACTAGATGCCATACATGAATGTAACAAAGGGATCAAACATAGGCTTGGGGTCAGAAGAGAGTTCCCCAAGAATGTGGTAATCGAGCAGACCTTGGTCCAGTGAAGTTAGATGAGTGTGAAAAAGGAGTTCCAAGCTAAGAAAACTGCTGCTGTGAAGGCCTTAAAGGAAAAGAGCCCAGAGAGTTCTGGGCAAGGAAGGAAGGCCAATGCGGATGGAGCAGAGTGCAGAAGGTGGGGTGGGGAGAGAGGTCAGGAAATCTACCCCACACATCACTCAAACACTTTACAAGGACTTGCTTCTTTGTTTTTCAAGTTTGTCTATAATCCCCTTAAGCAGGTTGCCTGAAAAGAGCATAAGGGTTATGAACACCAACTGTATTTCAGACTGCGTAGATACAAATTCTGGCTCCATGAATTGCTAGCTGTGAGACTTTAAAGTAGTTCTGTATTTTTCTCTGGATCTTCACCTATAACTGGTCCTAATAGTAGTACTCACTCCCAGTGTCTTGAGAATTAAATTAGTTCATATACACAAAGTTTCTAGAACAGCGTCTGGCATGTAAGTGTTGCCTAAGACCTACTTATTACTATAATGGGGCAATGGCCTGACTCCTATTTTTCTCTAGCTTTTTAGTCTATGTCAATTCAGGTTCTCTGGGAAGCAGACAGACTGGGTAGGGAGAGCTTCTGGTGCAATACCCATCTGAGGAAGTCTTGGAGGACCCACTGAGAAGCTCTAGAACAGATTCCCTGAGCAGAAAAAGTCAGGTTCTAGTAATGCTGCCATGTTTAGTATGCTGAACATAAACATGAAATTTAAAAGTTGAAGTTTGAAAGCTGGTTTTACCAGAGGTTATGGTTTGAATGTTTATGTACCCTTAAAATTCACATGTTGAAATCTTGGCCTCCAAGGTGATGGTATTAGGAGGTGAAGCTTTGTGGATGGTGATTAGGAATGGGATTAGGGCTCTTGGGTCTTGGGCCTAAGGGAATGTGTTTCTCCTTTTCATTATGTGAGGACACAGCAAAAAGTTGCCATCTATGAGCCAGAAAATGGGTCTTTGCCAGACCTCAAATCTGCCTATGTTTTTATTATGGAATTTCCAGCACCTAGAACTATGAGAAATAAATTTCTGTTGTTTATGAGGTACCCAGTCTATAATATTTTATTATAGCAGCCCAAAGGGAGTAAGACAGAGTCCGAGGAGTGCACATATCACTGTTATAGCTTCTCACTCATTAAGTAGCTCCCCCAGCTCCCTGACCCTCCTTTGAATCTCCCAGACTCTCAGCCGAATTACACTGTCTACTGTCCCCTGGCCCTCCTGGTCTATTTGCTTTGAATAATCCCAAAACCATTCCCCCATACTGATCCATGGAAAAATTCTCTTTCAGAAAACTGGTCCCTAGTGCCAAAAAGGTTAGGGACCACTGTTGAAAGCCTTTTTCACACCTAGCAAAGCTAAGTTATCATTATGTATTTAGCTATGTATAGCTATGTGTGTGTTTACATGTGCACATGTATGCATGTTTAATATAAGCAAAGGTATTTTGGGTAAATAATGGTTTACCATGGTTTGGGTATGTTTGGGTAAATAATGATTTTCAAGTCAACTGAAAGGGATATTTGTGTGTGTGCATGTATGTGTGTGAGAGAGAATAAATAGCATATTGACAAAGTCACCTGGGCCAAATCACGGAATACCTTATAAGCAGTGTGAGCCATTGGATAATATTTCATATGCAATGATGGAATGGAGAGTCAATGGCTTTATTCATGATCCAAGAACTAGGGTCATGAGAAGGCAACCAGGACCAGAGTAGGGAGATCATGAGAAAATCCCAAAGCCGCAGTCCACAGTGGGGCCCAGACCTTAAGAACCAAGAAACTTGTCCTAAAGACACAGAAACAGAAATGGAGCCTTGTGTTAGGCTTGATCCTGTCAACAATGGGGAATCAGTGAAGGCACTAGAGAGTGATGGTCACATATATGATGGAGAAAGATCCCAGTGAGAATGAACCTAGAGAGAATGGGGAAGGGAGAAGCTGACTCTGGGAGACCAGCTTGGCATTTATAGTAACAATCAATGCTGGAGGAAGATGACAATCTTTGAAGAAACATAATGAGTTCATTATAGGACAAACTATACAAGATTCATTAGAGTGTGAGTGAATTGTAGGACTTGCTGAAATGCTGACTTCAAAGGACTGGGAGATGGAAAAAGAGAGGGTGGAATCAGGGAGGAAGGAGGAAGCAAATGACCAAAGAGAGGAGTGTCAAAATGCAGAAATGTTTGATCTCTTCAACATGATGGAGAAGATGAGTGAAGTTTGCACTGAAAAAAAGCAAGATTTTGAATTGCGTTGGTCCCTGGTGATCATTGATAGAGCAATTTTATAGAAGGTGGTGGGGCCAGACCATATTGTGGGTGGATGATGCATTAGTGGGAGGTAAGGATGTGAAAGCAGATACATGATGTGGAGCACAGTGGAAACCATGGCTAGGCTTTGATTTCCTCCAGTCATGTTTGCTTAACCTTTTCTAGTCTTCTTCATACTTTCTAACAGTTTCACTACATCCTGAATTTTCTCTACAATCATTTGTCATGTTGTCCTTTGATATATGGTCTTTATTCTATCTTTGCTACAGACCTTTTTACTCCTGGACTCCTTCTCTCTTGAGATCCTCTATAGGTTTACAGTCAGAGCTGCCTGTTTGATTGTTGCTTCACCTTCTCTTTCCACTTTCCCTGCTCCAAGTGGCATGTTGTAGAAACATAGCTAGTCATTCTCTGAAATTCTTAAATCAGCTTTTCCAAAGTCCAGGGACATACCTTGAGTTTCATCAGCCACACACATAACCTTACTTTCAGAAGACTTCCTGCTAGCATTCCTGAGAATGTCTGTCATGCAGAACGAGTGGGGTCTTGCCTATGTCCCTTTGCTAGTTAATCTTTATACAAGAGTATATAAAGATACCTATATATCAAACCTGCACGTTGTGCATATGTACCCTAGAACTTAAAGTATAATAATAAAAAAATAAATAAAAAAGAAATAATTAACAAAAGATACATTTGTGGCAATTATCATGTTAAAATCAGCATATAAAATAACATTAAATCTGTAGACCACATAGGGATGACAGGTCATTCCAGTCTGTGAATGCCTATCTTGTTCGACCATGGATGCTCAGAAAGAGAAAAGTCTCCTCCCTTCCTTTCTCCACTTGCAATGTCTCTGAAATTAGTACTGCTCACACAATCCCAAAAAACTCATAGAACTCTTTCTTGCTGGGAACACAAGCTCTGCATGCTACTTCAGGTCTCACTAAGATTTTTGCTACATGCCAACCTCTAGTCTATAGCATATGCTTAGTATTAAAGTGGATAATGTAACAAAAACTTGGACCCACTCACAGAGAACTACCATACTTTTTATTTGCTTATTACTTCTTGCTTAGTCATTATTTCTCCAATCTGATAACAAATGTATTAGGTTGGTGCAAAAGTAATTGCAGTTCTTGCCATTGAAAGTCATGGCAAAACCCACAAGTTACTTTTTTGCACCAATATAATACAATTACCAGGATTAGCTGGATGACCAGATTCCTCATCTAGAATGGCATGGTAGCTTTCTCCCAAGTCTCTTATGTGAGTATATCCTGTGTTGATCAAGATATAAAATGCAGTTTGATAAGGATGCCAAGACATTTAAAAATAAAAGAATAGTCTTTTAAACAAATGCTCCTGGATAAACTGGATATCTGCATGCAGAAGAATAAAGTTGGACTCCTATATCACACCATGTACTGTGCAAAAATTAACTCCAAATGGGCAAAAGACCTAAATGTAAAGGCTAAAGCTATAAAACTCTTAGAAGAAAATATGAGAGTTAATCTTCATGACCTTGAATTAAGCAAGTCTTATTAGGTATGATATCAAAAGCACAAGCAACTGAAGAAAAAAATAAAGTGGACTTTATCAAAATGAAAAATATTTCTGCTTTAAAGAACACCATCAAGTATGTGAAAAGACAATTCACAGATTAGAAGATTTTTGCAAATCATATATCTGAAAGGATAGTTGTATCTACAATATAGAAAGAAGTCTTAGAACTCAATAATAAAAACAAAAGCCCTATTAAAAAATTGACAAAAGATTCCAATAGACATTTCTCCAATGAAGATATACAAATAGATAATAAGCCACATGTAAAAATGTTCATCATTAGCCATTAAGGAAATGCAAATCAAAGCTACAGATAAATACAACTTCATACCCATTAGGATGGCTTTAATTTAAATGACAGACAGGAACAAGCATTGAAGATGAGTAGAAACTGGAATCCTCTTACATCACTGATGAGAATGCAAAAAGATGTGGCTGCTTTGAAAAGCAGTCTGGTAGTTTCTCAAAAGGTTAAACGTAGAGTTGCCATACAACTCAGCAATTCAACTCATAGGTATACACCCAAGATAAATAAAAAACATATGTTCACACAAAAAGCTGTACACAAATGGTTATAGAAGCATTATTCACAATAGGCAAAGAGTGGAAATAATCCAAATGTCCTTCAACTGATAAATGGATAATCAAATTGTGATATATTTTATTCAGCCATACAAAGAGATGAAGTGCTGATACCTGCTACAATATGGATAAGCCTTGAAAATACTATGCTAAGTGAAAAAATCAGACAGAGAAAAAAAAACATGCAATGTGTGATTCTACTGATACAAATCTCCAGAATAGGGAAATCCATAAAGACAAATTAGTTTTTGTTTAGGGCAGAGATGAGGAGCTTAGAGAGTGATAGCTAAAAGCTATGGGCTTTTTTTTTTTTATGGGGGAGGGTGTGGTGAGGAAAAAAATGTTCTGAAACTAGATAGAGCTGATAGTTGCACAACTGTATTATTAATACGCTAAAAACACTGAATTGTAAATTTTAAAATGATGAGTTTCACATATCATTCATCTGTTATGTCGATTACACCTCAATTTTAAAATGTTAAAGTGGAGGAAAAGAAAGGGGAAGAGAAGCAAGAGGGGAGAGGAGGGGGAAGGACAGGAAGAATAAGAAGGAGAAGAGGGAGGAATTAGAGGAAGAAAAAGAGGAGAAGGAGGAGAAGGAGGAGGAGGAGAAGAAGTAGTAAAGTGAGCAGGACAATAACTAACAATTTTGCAGAAAAAGTTCCAGGAGGCAAGTTAGCTACTTTGCCAGTAAAGATTAGGTTCATTAAAACTCCAGATTTGACAGATCCTTTCAACCTACCAACAGGTAGCAGGGGATATCTTATGCTGTCCCCATCAGGTGTAACATCATTACTAACGTATTAACATTGAGCTTTTGAACCATAGATGCTGTACATTACATTTGGACAGATACTCCATGTGCCCAAGACCAGGTGATGTGTGCTGCACAGATTTTTTAAAATTATAATTCAAATCTGGAAAGGATTTTAAAGATTGTTATAATCATGATCAATTAATAACAACTAAATTTGATACAGTATAAAATAAATATTTGTTTGATGGGGATGGCCTCTATCTCTCTCTTTGAATTTCTCTAACCTTGAATTTTATCTGTCTTGTGGCCCTTATTTCACCCTATCTTGTTGTATGCTGTTTTCATGTCTGTATTATCTCACTGATAGATTATCAATTCTTTAGTGCAGTATCATCTCTGTAACCCTCATGCCTAGCACAGGGCTAGCCAACAGTATCCTGGACTCAGTTGATGTTTGTTGGTAAATGAATCAATGAACCTCTAATTCCATTTGGAACTGGACAGAGTACATATATAAGGGAATTTTCTCAAAATAATTTCAACTTTCATTTTAGATTCAGAGCAGGTTTGTTACATGGGTATATTGCATGCTGCTGAGGTTTGGGATATGAATGATCCTGTCACCTAGATAGTGAGCATAGTATCCAACAGTTCATTTTTAAAACCTTGCCCCACTCCCTCCCCCCCCTATTAGTTCTAACAGTGTCTATTGTTGCCATCTTTATATCCATGAGGACCCAATATTTAGTTCCCACTTATAAATGAGAACATGTAGTATTTGTTTTTCTGCTCCTGCATTAATTTGCTTGGAATAATGGTCTCTAGCTCCATCCATGTTGCTCCAAAGGATATAATCTTGTTCTTTTTAATGACTGCGTAGTATTCCATGGTATATATGTATATTCTGTTTATCCAATACACAATTGCTGGGCACCTAGGTTGATTTCATGTCTTTGATATTGTGAGTAATGCTGTGATAAACGTACACATGCATATGTCTTTTTGGTAGAAAAATTTGTTTTCTTTTTGATACACATATAAGGGATTTTAAAAAATAATATAAGAATGTTGTTATATTAGGGGTAGAAGGACTATTGCCTATACCCACTCCCCAGATTAGGCTCAGTTTCCCCAGTGACACAGCCTCCAACTCTATCCTATGTTGAAATGACTTCTATTAATGTTTTTGAGCAGCCATTTCATGATGTACAACTGGAACATGGTTCCCCTTTATAACACTAGTTAGATTTTGGGAATTGTAGAAAACTTTGGCTGGGGTTAGCATTTAACTATCTGGGAGCAGTTGCGTTCTTTTATAGATGTTCTTTGAAATATAGATGAATCCAAAATTCAGAATGCAGATCAGTAATTTTCTTTCTGGATCTCCTGTGGCCACCTCAAGAGCGCCCCTTATGAGGCCACTACAAACCCCAGTGTCAGAGCTCTTCCTGGTTCCGAAGAGCAGGCACTTTCAAGGGAGTCCTGTGGGGAGTGAGTTGTTCAAGGGGAAAGCAAGGCATTGTTCAGGATTTAAAGAGCCCCAGAGATCTGTGAAGACCTTCTGCTACTGATGTCTTCATAGGCTTTGGTACGATTTGCTTTCTCATCCCATAGCAGCTGGAAAATATTTTCAGAAATTTTGTTTCAATACAAAATTTTTATTTAGATTTTGTTTTTTTGAAGAAGGGAATTCAGAATTTTGTGAAAGATTTAAAATATATGCAATGTGTTTTTGATATCTTTAGACTTTTAATGCCTATTAAGTTTTAGAAATAATTGTGGCTTTGACAGAATTTGGTTTACTCATAATTTATCACATTTGATGCTTTTCTTTAATTACAATAATATATGCAACCATCTTCAGGCTTATAAAGTGCTTTTTCAGTCTGCCCTCATCACAAGATGGCTAGGAACCTCATTTTATGGATGAAAACATTGAGCTTAAGAGAGGTACAGTGATGTGCCAAGCTCACACAGGTAGTAGCAGAACCAAGACTTCAAAGTCAGGCATCAGGCTCTAGATTTTATCTTTTTCAGCACCTCACCTTATCCTATTCATATTCAGATATGCGAAGACTAGACCTCAGAGGAAGTCAAACAGAATTTGAGGGCATATAGTCCAAAATTAACATGGACAGAAAAAAGTAAGCCAAGCCTCAAGATATAGACAAGATGCATCTTATGGGTTTTAGTCTCTCTCTTTTTGATTCAGAATCACATCTCCTTTCTTATCACAATGCAGATGTTAGGTTTTCCCCAGACTGAATTTACAGATAATAAGAACCCCAGCTCTTAGGTCTGGGATTCAGACAAACATTCTCCCAAGGCAAAGGTTCAGTGCCTTACGTACTGGTATAAATGGAAATGCTATAACATTCCCGTATGCAAACAACTTGCCAAAACAGTGTAGTGTTTCAAAAGCCATGTACTGAATGGAGACAAGATTTCTGTACAAGCTGTGGGAGCAGGGTGAATTTATGAAGCAGAAAGTATGGGCTGAGGAAGAGATCAGCCCAGTAACAGTTTACTGGCCTTGCCGTTCTCTTAAGAGGCACTAATGGTAGTGGACTGGTGCAATGGAAGTAAACCCAGCTTCATTTAAAGCAGTAGCATGAAATTGGTTGCAATAAAATTATGCATTAAGTGTGCATTATGTTTAATAAGACTGGATTGCACTTCCCATGTTTACTCTGTGACTATTGAGGCTGATCCAATTTTCTAAAGTTCTCCAATTGGTTCACGATCGAGTTTTCGGCCAGAAGGTCAAATTTCCCTTGCTGTTATTATATGTCTCTATTACTTTACTATGGCATTTACACTTTATATTCATTACTTTTTTTCTGTCTCCTGAACCTTCCCCATTCCAAAATGTTCCCTGTAGATGGCCGGTTTGACACAAATTAGAACAACCTTGATAGCTGTCAACTGGAGACTATCTGAGAACAAAAGGACATTATTGCAAACCAGCACTGGAGGTAATTTCATGTGCTTTCTCTGAAGACTTCTTAATGGCCTTTGAGAAATAACACAATTCAGATCTGCAACCAGGAGGCAGGGTAGATGTTGGACAGCATGGGAAACATGTGACTTGGACTTTAGATCCTACCATCTAGAGGTTAGGAGTATTACCATTAGAAAATAGAAATATCTATTTTTCATTTCACACATATTAATTAATTCATCTAATTAGAAACACTCATTGGGAACCTACTATGTGCCAGATAGTATGAATGTGGTGAGGATACACCAATGAATAAGACATGGTCCTGTTGTAATTTTATAGTATAATAGGGATGGGAAGTAGGGATGTTGATACATTAAAATATACTTTCAATTCACTGAGATATATGAAATAGCAGAGGAAGAATTTAGAAAGTATAATTAGTATTTCTGGTGGAGAATAGACAACCTTTGCAGAAAAGGTGAAAGAGCTTTCTAAAGAAAAAAAAAGAAAGAACAGAAGGAATAAAAGGCATTCCAGGCGGAGAGAATGGCATATGCAAGACATGGAGGTGTGAAAGAGGATGATATATTTAGGAAATCACAAGTAGATCACTGGGGGCCATAAATGGTATGGGGACTAGAGTGGAATATGAAATGGCAGGAAATGAGGCCAGAGTGTGAGGATTGCTCAACATAAATCTGTCAGGGGTTTAGACATTATCCCATAGTCATGAAGGCATCAACGAAAAATTCTCCCAAACAAAGAATTTTAATCTTTTACTTCTACAGCTTGGTTCAAGTAGGGTGAAGAATAAATAGGACCCCTTTGAAACATCTTTCTGAAAGAATACATTGAGGGAAGTGTAAAACAATGCATCGGTATACATATGTGTATGTATGTGAATAAACATATATATCATACATACATATATGCATATCACATACTGTATTATGTATATAGTGTGCATACCTATTATATGCATATAACATATATGCATATGTATCTGTATAGATAGATAGATATGGCAATACTTTCTTGTAACCTTTTACAATAGTCATGGACTTTAGCCATGTTGAATTAACGTGCATCATTCTTACACTTACTTATCATTGTAAGCAACTCTGAAAGAAGATAAAAGTACATGAAGAAATCGTTTGCAGGCACTGGACAAAAAAGAGTGCAAAGCTATAATCTTGAGAGCAGGAAACACACAGGTAAGCTCCACATTCATATTGTGTTCCTACATGAGAATATTTTAAAATATTTCATATAAGTAGACCCCAAACTGAAAGCATCAGTATCCCTAGAGAAAGGAAACAGAGATCAGAATTCAGACTGCTGTGGCAGCTAGAATTTATAAAGCAAGGTACTAGAAATAAGAGAACTGTACCAAAAAGACCTCCAGAAATTTCCATTGAATCTCTTTAAGTCTTTGCCCAAATACTAATCTGTATGTGAATATGGCAAGATTTGGTTGGGCACAGTGGCTCACACCTGTAATCCCAGCACTTTGGGAGTCCGAGGTGGGCGGATCACCTAAGGTCAGGCGTTTGAGATCTGCCTGACCAACATAGTGAAACCCATCTCTACTAAAAAAAAAAAAAAAAAATACAAAGATCAGCGAGGCATGGTGGCCCGTGCCTGTAATCCCAGCTACTCAGGAGGCTGAGGCAGGAGAATCACTTGAACTTGGGAGGCGGAGGTTGCAGTAAGCCCAGATTGTGCCACTGCACTCCAGCCTGGGTGACAGAGTTTTGCAAAAAAAAAAAAAAAAAGCAAGATTCAACAAAGACTGGCATGGAATAACTACACGTAAACTGTCAGCTGATGAGCGATCACAGAGGTCACACAGTACAAACGGAGATCAGATTTCCAGAGTAGATTGTCCTCAGTGAACACCTCTGCCATGAATGTAAGTCTTCAGAAAAGATACGTGTTGGGGGCAGTGCTACTACTTTAATCATGGAGTAAGGATTAATTGAAAGCCTGATGCATCTGAACTAACATCAAGCCTTGACAAGACCAAGCTGATCTGCTTGTGTGTGAATTAGCTGAATTGCAGACAGACACACAGACACACAGACACACAGACACACACACACACACACACACACACAGAGGGAGAGAGAAAGAGAAGGAGGGAGGAAGGGAGGGAGGGAGAGGCTGATAGAAGCTTTAAAGGGAAACAGCAAAACCCAGACTGTCAACAATGTAGGAACCACAAAATCTAAATAATCAAAACTTACCAGCCATGTAGAGGATCAAGAAGATATAAACCATAAAGGAAGGGAGGGGAAAAGTAAACAGAAAAAGAAAATAGACTACACATATATTGGATTGAGTAGATATGGACTTTAAAGTAGCTAGAATAAATGTACTCAAAGCTGTAAAGTACAAGATGAGCATGATGAATAAACAGATGAGGAACCTCAGCCAATCAAAATAATAATTTTTTTAAAGGGAGCTAAAGGAAAATAAAATTCTAGAAATAAAGAATACAGTATCTGTAATTAAAATCTAATTGAAAAGTTTACTGAATGACCTTCATAACTTATTAAATACTACAGAAGGAAAGATCAGCAAGCTTGATGAGAGATTAATAGAAAACATCCAAACTGAATAACTGAGAGTGAAAAATACTTTAAAAAATGGATCCTCTGTAATCTGTGGGAAAATATCAAGTGGATTCTTATTGTAAGTATACTTGGAGTCTTAGAAGAATCTAAGGGAAGAAAAATAAATTTTTTTAAATGGCCAAAAATTTTACAAAAGCAAATGAAAATATCAACCACAGATCCAGGAGATTCAGTGAATACCTGGAAGAATAAACACACACACAACAAACATACCTAGGACAAAATAGTCAAATTTCTGAAAATCAAAGATAAATAAAAATCTTAACAGCAATGAGAATAAAATAACATTATTTAGAAGGTAACAATGATAAGATTCACTGGTGACTTCACATCAGAAATAATACAAGCCAGAAAATAAGAAAAAGGTATATTTAAACTACTAAAAGTAAAACAGAACAAAACCTACTAATCTAGAATTAGATATGCTTCAAAAATAAAGATGAGATAAAGACATCTTCAGGTAAGTTAGAGCTAGGAAAATATGGTGCCAGTTGGTATGCACTACAAAAAAAAATGTTAAAAAGATTTCAAGCTAATGCCAAATTGAAATGCAAACCTACAAGAAGAAATGAAAAGCATTGTAAATGATAAATATGTCGATAAATACAAAACACTACTTTTTCTTTGAATTGCTTTAAGATACTTTTTAAAAGAAAGATAATTGGTGGCTCAAGGCTATAATCCCAGCACTTTGGGAGGCCAAGGCACATGGATCACCTGAGGTCAGGATTTCGAGACCAGCCTGGCCAACATGGTGAAACCCCATCTCTACTAAAAATACAAAAAATTAGCTGGGCGTAGTAGCAGGTGCCTGTAATCCCAGCTGCTCGGGAGGCTGAGGCAGGAGAATCGCTTGAACCTGGGAGGCGAGGTTGAAGTGAGCAGAGATCACACCACTGCGCTCCAGCCTGAGTGACAGAGTGAGACTCTGTCTCAAAAAAAAAAGAAAGAAAGAAAGAAAGAAAGATGACAGTGTATTGTGGGTTTTAACACATATGTAGATGTAAAAGATATGACAACAGTAGCAGAAATGATGGAATGGTAAATGTAATTATATTTATTACAAGTTTCTTATGTTTCTGTGAAATGATAAAAAATTATTTTAAATGGGTATAAATAAAAGGCAATAAATTAAGTATGATAGACATCTGAAAAATATTCAAATATTTGGGAATTCAACACACTTCATAAACAAGCCATGAGTCAAAGATGTCACAAGGGAAATGAGAAAGTATATTGTACTGAATGATATGAAAAACACAACTTACCAACATTTGCAGAATAGAGATAAAGCATTGCTTAGAGGGAAATGTATAGCTTTAAATGAATACATTATAAAATATAAAAAGTTGATAATTAAAGCTCTAGAATTTCATTCTAAGAAACTCAAAGAAAGAGAGAAAATTAAAGCGAGTGAAAGAATGAAATAATAAAGAAAAATGGAAATCCACGAAATAGGAGATGGTTAAATAATAGAGAAAATCACTAACTGCAAAAATATATTATTTGAAATAAATAAAGTTGATAAACCCCTAGGTAGATTAATCCAGAAAAAAATACTAATATCCAATATCAAGAAAATATGATCTTCAATAAAAGAGATTACCAATATCAGAACAAAGGAAAGACATCACTGTAGATTCTACAAATAATGAAATATTATGAACATCATGCCAATAAATTTAATAACTTAAAATGCCAAAAGCATGAACCATGAAAGAAAACATTAATAAGTTGTATTTATCAAAATTAAACTTGCTGCTCATAAAAAGTCATTGTTAAGAAAATTAACATGCAAACCGGAAGGAAATATTTACAATACAGATTCCAACAAAGGACTTGTATCCAGAGTATAAAAAGAATTCATACAAGTCAATAACAACAACAAAAACAAAGTGTGTCTCCAGATGCCAAAATAGGATTAGAAGTGCTAGAGATGTACTGGTTGAAGTATCTGTGAAGATAAACTGGTGGGGGAGTGGTGGCACACAAACAAGGAAAGACATCTAACCCCAGGGCAATTCTGATACCTGTCCAAGATAAGAAAGAAAGAAAAATTGGCTAGGAAGAGCCTCAAATTGCAACACACTCTCAGAATATTTTAATCAGGCTGATGAATAATCTTTAAGCAAAAGTTGCCCTTTAGAGGAATCCTTGTTAGGTGGGCATAGGTTAGACTCACATTCCCCAGTACTTAGGCACTGGTTGAAAGCAGCAATGGGGAACTGTCAATCAATTATATTTCCCAAAATAAGCTTTCTCAAAGGAGATCTGAGCAGCACACTCCTATGGATGTCAAATCACACAGTTTAAAGAAATAGGCAAAAGAATTAAACAGACATTTCACAAAGGATGATATATGAATGGCCAAAAAGAACATAAAAAATTGCTCTACATCATTAGTCGTGAGGAAATTACAAGTCAAAACCACAATAAGATACCACTGCACACACATTAGAATGGCTGTAAATAAGAATGTTGACAACACCAAATACTAGTGAAGATATAGAACAGCAATAACCCTCATATATTACTTGTGGGAGTATAAAGTGGTAAAACCAGTTTGGAAAATTGTTTGTCAGTTTTCTATAAAGCCAAATGTATACTGACTCTATGATCTAGCAATTTCGCTTCTAGGTATTTACCCAAGAGAAATAAAAACAAATGTCCATAAAAATGTTTGTTTAAGAATGTTCGTAATAACTTTATTCGTAATAGTCTAAAATGGAAACAACTCAAACATCAATTAATGGAATATTACTCAGCAATAAAAAAGGAATGAACTATTTATATACACAATAACATGGATAGAGCTCAAAAACATTTCGCTAAGCAAAAGAAGTCAGACACACAAGAGTACAAAGTGTGTGATTCACTTACATGAAATGATAACATTTTTTGTAATGATGAGAAATAGATCAGTGCCTCAGATAAGAGGGTACAGTAGTTCACTGAGGAGGGGCATGAAGAAACTTTCTTGAGTAGTGGAAATGTTTTGTGTCTTGATAAGAGTTTCTGTATTCTTTGGAAGTCATGAAATGCACATGAAGAGAGCTGTGAATGTATATATATATACACACACACACACACGTATATATTATCCACCAATTAAAAAAAAATTAGGTACAACCCTAACCATAAACATCTGGTAGAGTCAAAAGTTTGCATATTACACTAAAATATTCAAAGAAAATATAAGTTCTTTGTCTCATGATCTGTTCTTTCTCACGAATTCCCCTCCCACAGCTCTCTAGGTAGCTGGGAAACCTAGAACTGGAAATTTACAATATCTCAATCTTTTTTCCACTTTAATCTCGTTTCACATAAAATGTTGGATATATTTTAAGTTCACCTTCCTCTTAGAGATGGCTTAAAGTTTTCCTTATTTCTGGCTGCTCTTTTACTTTAGGTGAGTGTTTCATCTTATAGTGTCCTGAACCCTCCCTGTTCTTTATCCTGAGATGATTTTTGGATCTGATGACAAGGCTTCTTTGCATACTCTCAAAGCAGAGAGAAAAGGCGTAAGTTCCAGCAGGTGTCCTTGGATCCTCTCTTATCTTTACTGGGAAGCGTCCGATCTATTCTGATACTTGGACTGATCACTGCTGAGGTGTTATTGGCCCCATCTAGAGCAAGGTGCTGCTGTTGAAAACTGGAATCCACGGTTCTGGTCATATGTCCCTGTTTGGAAAGCCCCTAAACACAGTGCTGTCTCTCAGCTCCTCAGTGTCCCCTCAGCGAGGCTCACAGAAACTTCTGGATTGATTACCTGACATAGCTACAGACAGCCCTGTCTTTCACCTATTTATTTCCTCCCCAGTCATCACTGCTGTGTATAACCCTACACCATATTGAAAGTAGCCTTGTGAGGAGACTTCTCCTGAAAGCATATGACCTTCCTCTACTATCCCCAAGGTTGCTGGTGACTGTCTCCTCTCTACATCCTCCCACCATATTTTTAAATTCTTTCATGTCTATCTGGATATTTCTGACTCATCTCCACCCACATCTTCTATTTTCTAACTGCTGTATGTCCCCTATGTCATATCCTGAGTTCTTTCTACTCCCTTTGTTCTAATTGTCTAGGACTGACACTACTTATGAAAGGCACAAGCCAACCTGGAACAAGAGCTCACCATGAAAAAAAAAAAAATGCTGCACATTGCCCTAGTATCATCAAAATATTGTCCCATTACACACAAAATATTTAGTTCGGAGTCTATCTTTTTAAGTTGGACAGTCAAACTAGTTTTACTGTGTTTTATTTCTCTTCTATTTTTCTGGCCAGTTCTCCTCCAGTCTTGACAGCTCTTTTTTTTTTTTTTTTTTTTTTTGAGATGGGGTCTGGCTCTGTCACCCAGGCTGGAGTGCAGTGGCACGATCTCGGCTCGCTACAAGCTCCGCCTCCCGGGTTCACGCCATTCTCCTGCCTCAGCCTCCCCAGTAGCTGGGACTACAGCGCACACCACCAAGCCAGGCTAATTTTTGTTGTATTTTTTAGTAGAGACAGGGTTTCACCATGTTAACCAGGATGCTCTCGATCTCCTGACCTCGTGATCTGCCCGCCTCGGCCTCCCAAAGTGCTGGGATTACAGGCGTGAGCCACCGCGCCCCGCCCAGGCTTGCTAGCTCTTTAACCAGTAGCAGACAGGGTGGCAAAAAGAGCCATAATGTAAATCCCAGCAGGGCAGAACCTTTTAGACAATGTGATGCCCATACTAGTCTGATTAGGCTGGCAAAGTTGTGACTCAAAGTCTTTTAAAAAATGGGGGAGGGAGAAGAGGAGTACTAGGCATGATTACACAAACTTAAAGTAGGAAATTAAATTCACCAGCATCAAGTAAAAAAATCTCAAAATGCTTAAAGATTGAAAATAGAGACATTTCTATTATAACAGTTACCTGAGAATACTCTCCTTATGGAGAGAGGGGCTTATTGGACAGAACCGACTAATCTGTGTTCTCCTCACCCCATTAACATCATATAACACCATCCCAAGGTACCATCATACTGTCCTGATATCCCCAAGGAAAATTAATCAAAAAATTATAATAATCAAAATTAATATAAAACATCGAAAGTACAAAATTTCAACTACTTGCCCTGTGAAATTTTGACCAAGGCTCTATTTGTTGTGTAACAACTTAAAGATCACATACTTTTCATCATGATGTAATATAAATACCAAGAAAGGCCATATCCCCACCTTCCTTGTTTTAGCAGACAGTCATTGCCATTTCATTGTGGTACATTTCACAGCCCTAATGCAATCACAACCAGGAGCCGTTTATGAATTAAATTACTCTAGCATTGCCTAAATTTCTGTGAGAAAGCAGATTTACCCCCCTTGAATGTTATTAGTGCAATCCTGGAATTATTTGTGTTTTCAACTAGTGAGACCGAATATAACCTTTCTGCTAAAATTCTGGCAAAAAGACACAGCAATATGTCTAACTTACACATTTGTGTTCATGTTCAATGCAAATGCCTTGGCAAGGAAACTTAGGTCAGAGGCTCCAATCAATCACTGGGATTTGAGACCTTGACTGGACTCTGCAATAGGAACTCATTTGTGGCCTGAACCCTCTTTATTAGACATGTCCACATAATACCAAGCAATGCCCCATTTGATCAGTTGAAGCAACTGACCAGGTCAGGTTGTTGTTTCTTGTCTTGCTTCTGTTTGTTTAAATAAAAGAACTATAGCACGGCAGATAAAGTTGAAGCCCCTTTTGTTACCCCTCACAAGAGCATTTATTCCTCTTCCTCTTCCTCTCTCCCAAAGCTACAACACTCAGGAATTTACTGTGTATCCTATTTCATATGTTTATAATTTTATTACATCTATGTGTGTCCCCAATACATTTTAAAATGCTGTCATATAGTCTATATGATTCTGCAACTTTTCATCCATTCAACATAATGTTTATGAGATACACCCATGTTGACACATGTAGACTTAGTTCATTTTAACAGCTACATTTGAATTCCATCACAAGCATATAGCACAATTTATATATCCATTCTCCTATTAACGGACATTTCAGTTGTTTCTAATTCTCCTCTATTACAGACAATGCTGCAATGAATGTCCTTGTTCAGGTCTCCTTGGTGTACATGGGCAGGAACTTCGGTAGGGAATCGCTAAAGGCAGGATTTCTGGGTCCTAGAGCATATGGATTTTCTACTTTCTTAGTGGATATTGACAAATTAATTTAAATTCAAGTAAAATAGGATCTTTACTATAGCTTATACAGCCCACTCCCTTTTTTTTTTAATTTTTTCATCTGGGTTTGTAGTTTGTATCCCAAATAACACAGGCAGAACAGGACTCTTTTTTCCATATCTTACCCTGCAGTCAAATTGTTCATCCCCTAGGCTTTTCCATTTTCATTGATGATACAACCATCCATCAGCTCAACTGCTCAAGCCTAGAACCAGGTGACATACTTAACTCCAAACTTCCTCTCACCTCCCACATCCCTTTCATTTCTCCCCACCACCACCATCAACACCAGTCTCCCATCGTCATTCCCGTCTAAGTCACCATCATCTCTTGCGGACCTCTGTGCTAGCCCTTGACATTCTTCAGAATTTCATTCTGCCTCTTAATACTTAGCAGCCAGAGTGAGTTTTTTTGAAACATAAATCTGAGCCTATGTTCTTCCTTGTTTAAAATCACCCATTGTTCTTGGAACAAAATCCATACTTCTTAGCCTATAAGGCCCTACATCATTTGAGCTTGTTCCCTTCACCTAATCCACCTAGGCCCACTCTCCCACTCCACTGCTCTCAGTCCATGCTTGTCCTCTATGCTCACACCTGCCAAGCCAACTCCTGCCTATGGATTATTATAATATTTCCTTATTATTTTATTTTTAATTTATACATAATAGTTGTATATATTTATGGGATATATAGTGATGTTTCAATACATATACTGTATAATGGTTAGATCAAGGTATTAGCATATCCATCATCTTAAACATGTATCATTTAACATTCAATATTCTCCTTCTAGCTATTTGAAACTATATATTATTGTTAACTATAGTTATCCTACAATGCTATAGAGCACTACAACTTATTGCTCCTATCTAGCTATAATTTTGTTTACTTTAACAAATCTCTCCCTACCCCCTCTTCCTCCAATCCTTCCCAGCCTCTGGTATCCTCTGTTCTACTTTTGATTTCTATGAGACCAACACTTTTAGCTTCCACATATGAGTGTGAGCATGTGGTGTTTAACTTTCCATTCCCAGCTTATGTCACTCAACATAATGCCCTACAGTTCCACTCATGTTGTTGCAGATGACAGTATTTCATTCTTTTTATGGCTGAATAGTATTCCATTGTGTATATACCATTTCCTAGAATGTTCTAAATTTTTGCTGGGCTGGCTTCTTCTTGTCCTATAGGTCTCAACATAAATATCATTTCATTGAGAGGCTGCTCCTAATCACTTAACCTATAGTAGTTCTATTGCAATATCCCACTTTAATTTTGTCAGAGTTATCATATTTTCTTGTGTTTTGACTTGATTTAATGGTAATTTTCTTATTCTTCCTTTTAGAAAGTAAACTCCATTAGAAAGGAAACTTGTCTGCCCAAGGTTTCATCTGTATCATCTACAATAGCACATGGCATATAGGAGATGCTTTGTGATTATCTGGTCTGTGAGTGAGTGAATAGTAATTCAAGAGAATTTTTCATTTTTCTATGGCTTAGAGTTGTCTGTACACAGACAAATATTTAATGGACATGTTTAGGATGCTTTCATATGATAAATTTGGAGAACATATAATGTCCCTTGTTTTCTCCTTTAATTGATTTTTAAATTCAACTTTCTCAAGCTTCTTTAGCCAGAATAGGGTATCCCTTCTGTGGTGTCCTGAAGCATTTTAATAGCCATTCCTAATATCTTCTATGGTACTGCATTGTGGTAATTTATTCAAATGTCTGTTTTCCACATTGTGCTGAGAGTTCCTTGAGACAGGCACCGTGCTGGGTCCATTTCTGTATCCCCAGAGCTCAGTGACTTGAGTGAATGAATGATGGCTAAATGGGTGGATAGATGAAAAATGTCTGCCCAGTTTTGCCATGATGGTCAGAACCAAAACTACAAAAAATAAAAGGAGACAGACCTACATTACTCTCCAAAAGAGGGAGCAATAGAGTTATTATCACCTGGATAGTTCTCAAGATCTGCAAATCGAGCAAAGCCAGGAAATTCAAATTTTTGCCAGATAAGCCCTTGGCTTGCCAAACATATTTCTGTTTAAATCATTTACGATTCTGCTTATAGTACATGATAAACTTTTTGTTTTATACATCTCTTATTTTAGCATTCCATATTCTTATAAACATTTACAAAATCTTTCTTTCTGTGCTATGGATATTGTGTTGTGATTCTGCTGCTAAATTTGCTACTTTTTAATTAAATCAGTTTGGTTGTCATCTTACTAAGTCATTTCTTTCCATTTTTCTCCCAAACGTTTATTACTAAATTTTCAAGCACACAGAAAAGTTGGAAAAATTGTACAATTAGCATTCACATATTCACCATCTGAATTCAATAATTATCTTACCATATCTATTTTATATCTCTATATACATATATACACATGTATTTATATTTTTGCTATAAGTAAATTATAGGAATTATGATACTTCACCACTAAATATTTCAACCTACATCTCCTAAAAACAAAAGCATTAATTTACATAATCTCAGTAGCATTATTTTATCCAGAAGATTAATAGCAATTCCCTACATCAGTTAATAACTAGTCCATATTTAAATTTTCCCAATTGACCCCAAATTATATTTTATAGATTTTTTTTCAAACTAGGATCCATGAAGGCTCACACATTTTTCTTGGTTTTTATGTCTCGTGTCCCTTTTACTCTACAAAAGCCCCTCTCACAACTTTTTTTGTTGTTGGTGTTGTTGTCATTACACTGACTTTTTGAAGAGACCCGATCAGTTGCCTTCTAATAGATCTACATTGTGGATTTGCTTCAGGATTTCTCTGTGATGTCATTTAGCTGTTTTCTCAGCTACCTGTGTTTCCTCTTATTTAGAAATTAAGAATAGAAGCTTGATTGGATTCAGGGTAAATATGTTTTTTGTAAGAATAATGGTGATGCTAAGTATTCCGTATCTTTACAGAAAGCACATAATGTCAAGCTGCTCTATGATTACTGATGTTAAATTTGATCACTCCATTATAAATCTAACATTTTGCTTTTACAATGAACAATTAGTTGCAACACAAGCACTTAATAGAGCTGTCATCAGTGAAATGCCCACTATGTCCAGGTGCAGTGCTAACAACCCTTCATAACAATCCTGGGAGGAAGAATAACTTCACTTAAAGATGAAGAAACTGCATATGGCTAGCCAGTTTTCCCAGCACCATTTATTAAATAGGGAATCCTTTCCCCATTTCTTGTTTTTGTCAGGTTTGTCAAAGATCAGATAGTTGTAGATATGCGGCGTTATTTCTGAGGGCTCTGTTCTATCCCATTGGTCTGTACCTCTGTTTTGGTACCAGTACCATGCTGTTTTGGTTACTGTAGCCTTGTAGTATAGTTTGAAGTCAGGTAGCTTGATGCCTCTAGCTTTGTTCTTTTGGCTTAGGATTGTCTTGGCAATGCGGGCTCTTTTTTGGTTCCATATGAACTTTAAAGTAGTTTTTTTTCCAATTCTGTAACTGGATCCCTTGCTTACACCTTATACAAAAACTAATTCAAGATGGATTAAAGACTTAAATGTTAGACCTAAAACCATAAAAACCCTAGAAGAAAACCTAGGCAATACCATTCAGGACATAAGCATGGGCAAGGACTTCATGTCTAAAACACCAAAAGCAATGGCAACAAAAGCCAAAATTGACAAACGGGATCTAATTCAACTAAAGAGTTTCTGCACAGCAAAAGAAACTACCATCAGAGTGAACAGGCAACCTACAGAATGGGAGAAAATTTTTGCAATCTAGTTATTTGACAAAGGGCTAATATCCAGAATCTACAATGAACTCAAACAAATTTACAAGAAAAAAAACAAACAACCCCGTCAACAAGTGGGCAAAGGATATGAACAGACACTTCTCAAAAGAAGACATTTATGCAGCCAAAAGACACGTCAAACAGTGCTCATCATCACTGGCCATCAGAAAAATGCAAATCAAAACCACAATGAGATACCATCTCACACCAGTTAGAATGATGATCATTAAAAAGTCAGCGAACAACAGGTGCTGGAGAGGATGTGGAGAAATAGGAAAAATTTTACACTGTTGATGGGACTGTAAACTAGTTCAACCATTGTGGAAGACAGTGTGGTGATTCCTCAGGGATCCAGAAATACCATTTGACTCAGCCATGCCATTACTGGGTATATACCCAAAGGATTATAAAACATGCTGCTATAAAGACACATGCACACATATGTTTATTGTGGCACTACTCACAATAGCAAAGACTTGGAACCAACCCAAATGTGCAACAATGATAGACTGGATTAAGAAAATGTGGCACATATACACCATGGAATACTATGCAGCCATAAAAAATGATGAGTTCATGTCCTTTGTAGGGACATGGATGAAGCTGGAAACCATCATTCTCAGCAAACTATCGCAAGGACAAAAAACCAAACACCGCATGTTCTCACTCATAGGTGGGAATTGAACAATGAGAACACATGGACACAGGAAGGGGAACATCACACACCGGGGCCTGTTGTGGGGTGGGGGTAGCAGGGAGGGATAGCATTAGGAGATATACCTAACGTTAAATGACGAGTTAAGGGGTGCAGCACACCAACATGGCACATGTATACATATGTAACAAACCTGCATGTTGTGCACATGTACCCTAAAACTTAAAGTATAATAATTAAAAAAAAGATGAAGAAACTGAGGCTCCAATAGAAGAGAATCTGCTCTCAAAGCTATATCCCCTACAACACTGATGGATGTATATGGAGGAGGCAATGCAGTATTTTCTGGTTCCTAATCCGTTTCCTTGGTTTACCTAAGAACAACCATGGTAAGACATGGTCAGAAAATAGTAATTATTCTTTTTCTGAAATGAGTAGTTGAGTCTTTTTAACTAAAAACTCTTTAAAAATAACTTTAGATATTTTAATTCTTATTTCAGCACTTTCTACATACAAGTGTTTACTTCCATGCTCTTGAATGCATGATTGTTTGTTCATTTATTTACTTTATTTTTTGGGGGGGTGTGGGGGGTGTGGAGTTTGACTCTTGTTGCCCAGGCTGGAGTGCAATGGTGCGATCTTGGCTCATTGCAACCTCCGCCTACTGGGTTCAATCGATTCTCCTGCCTCAGCCTCCGGAGTAGCTGGGATTACAGACATGTGCCACCATACCTGGCTAATTTTGTATTTTTATTAGAGATGGGGTTTCGCCATGTTGGTCAGGCTGGTCTTGAACTCCGGACCTCAGGTGATCCGCCCACCTCAGCCTCCCAAAATGCTGGGATTACAGGCATGAGCCACCATGCCTGGCTGATTGTTTATTGATAGAAGTAGAAATTAACATTTTATCTTACATAGTTATTCACATTAAACCACAATTGTGGAAACCCATTTTCCTACTTGAATTTGGTAGACAGGAAATCAGGAACATAAGTGATACTATCTTCCCCTTACAGCTGTGAGAATTATAGAAATCACAGGAAAATCTATCTCAGGTTTCAATGATAATAAAAGTATTAATTACTACAATTATATAAGCATTCTCTTCCATCTTTAGGGGGAAAGGAGACACTCAACATTTCAGATGCAAACTTTTCCTTTCCTTTTCCCTCACACAGACTCAACCTAAAAAAAAAAGAGCCTTCCCAGCCGGGCACCATAGCTCACACCTGTAATCCCAGCACTTTGGGAGGGCAAGGCGGGAGGATCACAAGGTCAGGAGATCGAGCCCATCTTGGCTAACATGTGAAACCCCGTCTCTACTAAAAATACAAAATTTACCTGGGTGTGGTGGCATGCACCTCTAATCCCAGCTACTTGGGAGTCTGAGGCAGGAGAATCGCTTGAACCCGGGAGGTGGAGGTTGCAGTGAGCCAAGGTCGTGCCACTGTACTCCAGCCTGGGTGACAGAGCGAGACTCTGTCTCAAAACAAAAACAAAAACAAAAACAAAAAAAAAAACAACAAAAAAACCCAGCCACCCCATGAGTTGTAGCCTCTGAGCTGTAAATATCTGGGGTCCTGGCAGAACATACAGGGTTGAAGGAAGAGAAGTTGCAAGGGGCAACTGTTGGCTGAACAAATCAAGGAATAATTTCTATTATGTGAGAATTTACATACTTATGTTTTAAAAAAAAAGTCCTTATACTTAGAAAGGTTGGGAAATACCAGAATGGTCTATACTCAATGTCTTCATCTCTTACTCAATTCCAGACAGTCTGGCTTCTGCCCCTATCAACTTCACTTACAATTGTTAAGTCCTTATATTACTTGCCTTTTCTTTAACCTTTAATTATGTTGCATGCTCCTTACTTGGATCTTGCTCTCTGTCTTCTTTTGGCATTCCATCATGTTCTACTCTCTTGGCCTTTCTCCTGTTTTTCTGACCATTCTTTCTATAACTCCTTTGCCAGAATTCTTTTTCTCTGCCCATATTGCACACACTGGTATTCCCTGGGGTCATGTTCTTGGCCATCTTCTCAGTTTGCATGTTTTTCCTGAATGATCTCACCCCTGCTGTGGCTTCAACCATGGCTTGTGCCTGGATAAATCCCAACTCTATCTTAGGGATACAAATTTCCATACTTCTCTCATGGGCGACAGGCTCATATGCATAACTTCCTATGGTACATATCCACTCTAGAATCCCAAGGAAGTTTAGCATGCCCCAAACTAAACTTAACACATTCCCTCCTTCCATCCTCCGAGTTGCTCCTTCTCCTTTTTTTTTTTTACCGAGTTTCGCTCTTATCACCCAGGCTGGAGTGCAGTGGCACGATCTCAGTTCATTGCAACCTTCACCTCCCAGGTTCAAGCAACTCTCTTTCCTCAGCCTCCCAAGTAGCTGGGATTACAGTCATGCTCCACCGTACCTGGCTAAATTTGTTTGTATTTTTAGTAGAGACGGGGTTTCGCCATGTTGGCCAGGCTGGTCTTGAACTTCTGACCTCAGGTGATCTGCCCATCTCGGCATCCCAAAGTGCTGAGATTACAGGTGTGAGCCACCGTGCCCGGCCTCCTTTTTCCTTTATTTGCTTGAATGTACCACTTTTCTCATATTCCCCCAAGCCAGACATGTGGGATTCATCTTTGAACCCTCTACTCTCTACCTATGAAGCATCGGAGCCTATGAGATGATGATTTAAATTCTTATTTCGCCCTTCTCTTTCTCTTCCTACCTATAACCCATTGCCTTACTCCATTTGGGGACTGGGTTTCTACAAATTTTCTAACTGGTCTCCCTGTCCCAGTCTGTGTTCTCTCCCATCTCCAACAACTAGCTTTCTATGGTGAGGGTGTCTACATAAATCACAAATCCGATTATGTTACTGTTTTATTTGAAACTTTGACTTGGCCTCCTGTTGTCCTTAGATAAAGTTTGAATTCTTTTGCATAGCATAAAAGGTTCTTCATGATCTGCCTCCTGCCTCCCTTCTAGTGTCATGCCTCAGCACAACCTCCTTCTGTCATATTGAACTACATATTCTAGGAATGGGGAGTGTCCTTTCTTTGTTTTTGTGCTTCTGCACATACTTCTCACTTTTGCTGAAGTGTCTTTCCCAACTTTTCACGCCTAACTCACACATGTCCTCCAAGATTAAGTTCAGATGTCACCATATCCAAGAAGCTTAGCAAATAATCTATTTTGCCCATTGTCTCATCTACAGATACAAGTAAGTAAACATTCCCATTTTTAGCAATGATTGATCTACCATCTAAAATGTTGGGTTCTTATACTACATGTATTTACTCAGTGTATATGAAGGAATTGTGGCTCTCTTCCCTCATTATCACTTTACTTCTTGTTGGTAACAGAGTCCAGCTCTCAACCCAAAAGGCTTGGCTGAGTCCTGGTACCTTGCTCGCTCTAGTCTGCACCCATCCCTGAAAAGCTAAATGTTGCCCACATTTTACAATCATTTTCCAGGCAAAACTGCCACATAAAATTGTGTAGTTTGTGCACTACATACATTCACAACAGAACCTGTGTGGAGATCCTGTTCCAAGCCCCTCCTTTGTAGCAAATGATCACCTGAATTTAGAATGCCACAATATACCACTGAAGCTTCAGCCACATTAAATGAATTGGGCCCTCTTGCATGATGAGATTGTTCAGTTTTAAGCCTTGTTGGTATTTCTTTAGAAAATTATATTTTGATCAAATAGTTGGCTAGCCCTCTCAGGGATGAGCCTATGGCCAGCAAGATACAGCAATGTGTGTTAAAACAAACAAACTAACAAAAACAACTTGCATTTTGAAATCAGCCAGATCTGGGTTTGAATTTTTGTTCTGCTAATTGTGTAGCCCTAGGCAAGCTTCTTAATCTCTTTGATCTTCATTTTACTTCTTCATTGGATAGTAAAACTTAACTTACAGGGAGATCATAGTATTAAATAAGTTAATATATGTAGACCACCCAGCACTGACCCTGACTGGTTTATGTTTGCTCTTCCTCCTCATTGGGGAGGAACAGCACAAGGTGCTTTGTGGCACAAGGTGCCATAGATTAAGGTGCAGCAAACACATACCATCTATTTACTTGACAATTCTAGGTACTCATCTCATCTAGGCATCTATGACATCCAGGGCATCAAAGAGGACATTGGTTATAAGTTTTCTAGTTATATGCCCTAGGTTCAAAGAAGAGGAGCTTCAAGCTGAAATTATTGCCATTTACATTTTTTGGTTTTGCTGCAATATTCTCTTGCTTACTTACTGTTTTCATTGTGTAAGTTCTTAGCAAACATTTGATTTCTCTCAGCTGCCACTGTTTCTCTCACTGCCATTGCTACTATAAATACTGGGACTAATTGATTGGAGGAATGAGAGGCTTTAGGATTCTCTTGTCTGTAATAATTCATATTATTTTTTTAAAAACACAAAGCAAGGCAGCCCAGACTAGAGATTCTTGAAGACACAGGGTCCACAGGATCAAAAATGGCATTTGGGAACAGTAAGGGACAATGTTTCAGGGTTTTGTGAGCAAGCTGGTGGTAGAGCTGGAAGGATGTTTCAGTGGCAGATGGAATGTGTTTCCTCTGTGGAGAGAATAACTATCATTCCTTTGAACTAGTGTTCCAGGTAAATCTTTGAACAATTCATTTGAGAAAACATAACAAGGTTTTTAATAGTTAAACCTTCTCAGAAGAGCCCCATCCAGTGTTTTCCTGCCAGACCACACTGCCACATGAAAGGGGAAACTAACTTATGTTAATGTCCAAAAGGCTGGGCTCTGGGAAAATAAAAGAAACCAAAAGACGAAAAGATGAGTGTCAAGAAATCCATGAAGGATTTTTCCAGCTAGTTGAATTGCTTCTGCCAACTTCAGTCCTGATTCCATACTTAGCATGAAGAGGCAATGAACTCAGTGGGAAGGACATGAATTTGCTGCGACAGAGGTAATGAGTTGGAATCCCACCCCCCAGCACTATGGCAGTCACTAAGGCTGTGCACAGATAGTCTAGTTCTCGCTCCTGGGCTGCAGCCTAAGTTTGACCAATGAAATGTGAACACAGTAAGGCGAGTCACTTCTGAATGGCAGATTTAAGAGCAGATGCATCCTCTTTCTTTTGCTGTTATGATACCCAATATGCCAATTCTTGCTTCCCTGTTAGCTTGGGCCCCAGGGTGTGGAACATGATGATGCAGAGCCAGCCTCCCAGGGACTCTCAATCCCACATTCAAGTAGCATAAGAGGGAAGTAAACTTTTATTATTTGGTGTCCCAAAGACTTTGGGGTTGTTTGTTACTGCCACATAATTTAGTCTACCCTGATTAATACAAACACTTTCTGCAGATTATTGAGCATAACTCTTGTTCCTTTAAACATCAGGTTTCTCATTTCTAAAATGGCAATATCTGTAAAAATAGCTACACTTGTCCAACGGTCTAAAATTTGCACGTAAGCAGTAAATCCTTTTAACAATGGCAATTCTTTTCCTTGCCAGATCTCCATTAAAAAGGATGGAAGAATTTGTCTTCCCAAAGTGACTTCAGAACTTATTTCCTTCACAAAGGCTAGCCTTGGATGATAAGAATAGTACCAAAGATAACAAAAATCTCCAATGAACTTTATCATCAGGCTTTCATTAAGGAGCAGAATCCACTGCTTAAACATTAGCTGGTAAAATCTGAGGCTTAAAACTAAGGAATTTTATAGTTGAAAGGTGTCATATCCAAGAGATTTGCATCTCAATGACCAGCCGAGTAGGAGCTAATAGAGCAGCAGAACATCTGGCCAGAGTACTTTCCTGTTCCCAAACCTGAGAGGGCGTCTTGCTACCTGCAAGGCTCTGTGAGCCAGAGTACAACCAGGAAGCTTGAGCCTTCCATCTGGCACTATTAAATATCCATCCTCACTGCTCCCCACTATTGGATTTCATTCTTTGCGTTATATGTGTATGTCTGTGTCCCTTAGTAGACTAAATTTCCAGACCATCTTCTTTTCCTACGGGCAGTTCCTATTACAGCATCTATCTTGGACGGTCACTAGGTCAGACTTTAAGCATTTCCTGTGAATGGGGACCTTACTGCATCCCAAGACTTTTCTATCTATGAAAAGAGTCTTCTTATTTTACATACCAGGACAGACCTCTTTAGAATGCTCCCCTACTTCAAGTCCCATCTCCTAAAATAAAACAGAATACTTCCGCACTCTCTTCTAGGGACATTAGGAAGACAATTATCATGTTGACCTTTAATCTTCAGCTCTCTTCATGGGCTGTAATGTCTAGACATCTTATCACGTCTAACAGGTCTAGACTCTAGTTTTCACAGTCCCTCTTAAAATATGGTGCATAGACCTAGTCTGTCAAGTAACGTACAATTACTTTGGTGCAGAAATAGCATCTATTATGGTAATGGTTAATTCTTCAATGACTGACAAGATTTCTGGCTCATTACAGAGACTCAACAAATAAAACTAAATAAATGCATAAGTATAAACAGTACCCTCTGACGTGGTCTATGCCAGTTCATCTGAGACCACATCTTTTTATCATGACCACAGACCTCTGTCCCACCAGTTTTCACTGCACTTCCTTTTCCATGTGTGACCACATAGGAAAACATCTGACTGTTCTGTGGCTTATCAAGCAGTAGACTGCATGTGTCAAGATCATCTTCCTAAGCACTCTATGCAGCTGCTTTGCTGGCCTCCTCCCTGTTGTCATACCCTAGGAACTATCTCAGGACCTGCCACATCCCTGGGCAACCAAAGTGGAAAGTAGGGTCTTTCCCTGGCCTAAAAAATTCTACAAGGTCTGTTCCCTGCCTCCTCTAGACTCATCTCATTTCATCCACATACCTCCACCTGCACCTCCACCCTCCACCCTCCACCCTGCAGCTGTGCTCCAATCATACTGCTGTCTTCTGGCTCCTTGAAGATGCCATGTTTCTTTCTGCCTCAGGGCCTTTGCACATGCTGTTCCTTCTGCCTGAAAAAATCTCTCTCTCCCCTTCTACTCCCCTTCATCTAGTTAACCCTTGCACACACCTGCACTCAAACATCATTTTCTCAGAATAGTCATGCCAAACTGACACTCTAGGGCTGGGTGTAATTTGGTCTTCCTAGCATTGTATACTTCTTTTTCAGAGAATTAATCATAGTTCATAATTATGCAGTTTTTATGTTCCTCTGTAAGTTTTGTGAGTGCAGAAACTTTACTTATCTTGATCATTGCGTGGTACTCAGTGTCTAAAAGAGCACCAGACATGTAGTAGATACTCAAGAACTATGTGTTAAAAGAATGTGTCTGCAACTTTCTCCTTAACTTGCAAGCTGCATGAGGGCGGATAGTGTTATTTTTGCAGATCATTGTGTGCCTTAGGGAGGACCTACACAGTAGCTGGCACAAAGTAGGTACTCAATAATGTAAATAAATAAAGAAGGAAGGCAAGATGAGGGGAAGGAAGAACATGATGAAGACACATAACCAGTAATAACACCTCCTTTACTCTCAGAAGTGTCTCAGTTTGGACAATAAATTACATGGTCACTGTATTTATTTCTTATTAATGTTTTGAAGATTTTTTTAGGTCAGAGAGCAAGGTATGTGAAATAAATTAGGACTTGGAAATGTGCCTTATCTCTACAGAGGAGTTACAAGGCAGTCAGGAAGCCAGATAGGACAATTCCATTTCTTATGGTCCCTAAGAAGTCACAGGAGTCTTACAGGTGTTCTGAGTCTCAAAATGGGCTGTCTCTATCCACCTGCTTGTGGAAGCTCAGATCTGAACTTGATTTCTTTTTTATATTAGTGGAAAACCAACATATCTCAAAAACATTTCCCTACCCTATAACATACACACACACACCACACACACACAGATGAAAGATGTCTTGGCTCGGCTCAGTGGCTCACGCCTGTAATCCTAGCACTTTGGGAGGCCAAGGCGGGTGGAACACCTGAGGTAAGGAGTTCAAGACCAGCCTGGCCAACATGGTGAAACCCCATCTCTACTAAAAATACAAAAATCAGCTGGGCGTGGTGGTGGGCGCCTGTGATCCCAGCTACTCAGGAGGCTGAGGCAGGAGAATTGCTTGAACCTGGGAGGCGGAGGTTGCAGGTTGCAGTGAGCTGAGGTTATGCCACTGCACTCCAGCCTGCAGGATGGGAGTGAGATTCCATCAAAAAACAAAACAAAACAAAGCAAAACAAAACAAAAAACAGAAATAAAAAGAAAAAGAAAAAGAAAGATGTGTGAGTCCATCTGGGCTGCTATAACAAAATAACATAGACTAGGAGGCTTATAAATAACAGGTTTATTTCTCACAGTTCTGGAGTCTGGGAAGTCCTAGATGAAGGTACTTGGAGATTTGGTTTCTGGTCTGGGCCTTCTTGCTGTGTCTTCACATGGTGGAAGGGGTGATGGATCTCTCTTGAGATCTGTTTTTTTTAACTGTTTTTTTTGAGATGGAGTCTCGCCCAGGCTGGAGTGCCATGGCATGATCTGGGCTCACTGCAAGCTCTGCCTCCCGAGTTCACGCCATTCTCCTGCCTCAGCCTGCCAAGTAGCTGGGACTACAGGCGCCTGCCACCGTGCCAGGCTAATTTTTTGTATTTTTAGTAGAGACAGGGTTTCATCGTGATCTCGATCTCCTGACCTCGTGATCCGCCCACCTCGGCCTCCCAAAGTGCTGGGATTACAGGCGCAAGCCACCGCGCCCAGCAGAGACCACTTTTGTAAGTATCCTACTCCTGTTCATGAAGGCAGGGCCCTTATGACGTAATTACCTTCCAAAGGCCCCACCTCCAAATGCCATCACATGAGGGATTAGGTTTCAAAATATGAATTTTATTTTATTTAGACAGAGTTTCACTCTTGTTGCCCAAGCTGGAGTGCAATGGCGCAATCTCGGCTCACTGTAACCTCCACTTCCCACGTTCAAGAGATTCTCCTGCCTCAGCCTCCTGAGAAGATGGGATTACAGGTGCCCTCCACCACACCTGGCTAATTTTATTTTCAGTAGAGACGGAGTTTCACCATGTTAGCCCAAAGTGCTGGGATTACAGGCATGAGCCACCACGCCCAGCCAACATATGAATTTTGAGGGGGCACAAACATCCAGTCAATAACAGGGGAAAGCAGAGAAGAGAAATATGTGACTTTTTATGTTTTCACCAATCTCCAAAAGTCATGGCTTATGACCTGAAACTTTCCCTGTAAGGCTAGTTCATATTCCCTAGGACAAGCCTGATGAAAATCATGAAAGAGAGAGGTATGTTTGAGCCCAGATCTAAAGAAATCAAAACTATTCTGTCTTGTCCCTCTCCCTCACCTTATAGTAAAGTTTTCAGAGTTGAAATTCTGAACTAGTTTGTTATCAAGTTTAATAGAGAACAGAGTTCATTCCTGACACTTAAGTTCTGGGAACCAACATAGTTCTCAGAGTCCAAAATCTATCTCCCAGTGTCCAGTGTAGTTTTTTTTCCCCAAAACTTCTTGCCACCTTGGACTTATCTCTCTATGTACTATAGTGATAGTTTACTGTAGCTAGGGTGCCCAGGGAGTCACTTAGACCCACTCCTTTCACATTTCAGTGTGAGTTGCTGAGCATATTCAATAGGAGCAGATACTTTCCACACACAAACACACACACGCACACACACACAGCCCTTACCAATGCGTCTCAGTTCCTTTGAATATGAACACATATATGCTTACATTTAACCATAGGAATGTTTATAGGAATAAATGTTGCCACTTGTGATATATAGACGTGGTTCGGCAAACATATATATCTGCATTTTATTCATATATATCAATTCATTCATTCATTCAACACATATATACTAAATGTTTTCTGAACCTAGCTCTGTTCTAGTTGCTTAGAACATTAGTGAACAAATATAGTTTGTTTCATGAACAAACCAGAAAAATAGCCCTGTCCCTCCTAGAGTTTACATTTCAGCTAGTAGGGGTTGATGGAAGGGGAGGAGAGTAATGATAAAAAGTAAATGTAATACATAAGTAAATTATATGATATCTTATAAGGTAATAAGTTCTAGAATAAAGTAATTTAGATAAGCACATGGGCTGGAATGAGTGGGCTGCAATTTTAAATAGAATGATTGAGTGGTTATATAGATTTCATTGAGAAGCTAATATTTGAACAGAGACCTAAAAGAAGTGATAAAATAGTCCTCATGATATCTCATGGCTTTGGTGTCTTCTCTGGTCTCATGACCTAAGATCCACAGTCTGGTGGATCTGGGATGGGTATTTCATTTACAGGGAGCAACCAGTACAAAAAACTCTAAGGTGAGAATGTACTTGACATTTGTGGGACAGCAGGGAATAGTTTGGAATATAATGATGGAGGGAGAAATATTACAGTCATAGGGGAAATAGTCAGGGATGATGGGGACCAGATCATGTAACTCACATGGATATAATATATAGATGCTGTGTGTATATGTATGGCACACATACCTGGATGTGTTTGTATTCTTACTCTTAAATGTATTTTTAGACTTACATGTATTTTCATATAAATGCCTACTGTAAATGTATAGAGAAATATAGTATGTTATATTTGCATGACACCATCTATTTGATTATGCAGATATATGCTTTATCTATGCTAACAGATGTTCACTCATGTATCTATTGTGTAATTGAGTGCACATGTGAATTTATGGAATATGTGTAGCATCCTGTATGCGTGTGTGCATGTGTACTTATATACTATATTACTGTACCTGTCTACTAATAGCCTGCGCCATTTCAAATGACAGAAAAGTCTCATGGGTGTGAAATTTTGTGAAATATCCATGCATTCGTGGTTTCTCTCTGCAGACACCTGGCAGGAGACAGAAACTCACATCATTCCTCCTGACCATTACTCCTCCAGAGAGAACCTTGTTCCCTGGCAGAAAGCTTCAGTGCTAAAACTAGCAAATACCAACAGGTTTCAAAGACTATGGATCTTAAGTCATGAGACTGGAGAAGACACCAAAGCCATGACCATTTGATTCTGGAAGAACATGCAAGTGTTCTATGACATCGATAAACCATTGGCCTCATTCTGGTGTTTGGCCATTTATCACGGTAGTTAAAAGTGCCAGCCTGTTCTTTGTTACATCCTATAAGATAATTTCTTTTCTTTTCTTTTTTATCCTTTTTCTTCAACTTGTTGCTGGCAAATAAATTGCTGATACATTCAGATTTCAATTTGAGATTTTTTTCTTAAAAAGCTTTGTGTTATAGGGTGAGATATGAGATTGTTTTTTCTCTCTTCTTTTTCATTTTCCATACTTGCCAAAGTTGTAAACCTAAGGCCAAGTTAATTAAAGTCAATGGAGAATGTATTTTTTTTATTAAACTTTCTCTTTCTATTGATTTTTTCCTCTCATACAAATAGTACAGACTTAGCTCTCGAAATCAAAAACACTGTAGAGCAAAGAAACAGAATAATTGGGCTCCCAAGATGATTTACAAACTCTGACATAGGATTTCAGAGATGGCTAAGATTTCAGAGTGGCTAAACTGGCAAGATGGTGAGAATCAAGGTCAGCTAAGGACAGACAGACCCAGCTGTGTGCCAGCTAAGGTTTGTGAGGCCAAATTCCCAGGTATATTTGGCTTATAAAACTGTGTTGGTTTCTCCATGGTGCAAACATGTGGACCATTGCAACAGCCTCCTAGTTTTTCTTTCCACTTTTATGCTCTTCCCTCAAATCCATTTTCTATCCAGTAGCTGGATGTATCTTCCCAAGGAATAATTCTGATGATGCCATTTTTAGGGTCAAAGTCTTCAATAGCTTCCTTTAGTCGAGGGTCAGCAAACTACAGCCCATAGGCCAAATCCAGCTCAATGCCTATTTTTGTAAATAAAGTTGTATTGGAACTATAAGGAAGAGCTTTCTCTCTCTTTCTCTCTCTCTCTCTTCTCTCTCATCAATATGAACTCAAGGATTCCTATTTTATGCAACGAGTGGTTGCATAAAATGTTACAATCTTTATTTATTTTGATGGTTAAATTGTCCTAGATTTGGCCAGCAGGAGCCCTTCAACCTGACTCTTATTTCCTTTGACTTGTTACCATAATCTTTGAGCATTTTTCTATTTTCCTACTTTCTGGTGCCAAAAATGTATTGAGCTCATCTTACACTTTTCCTGCCTCAGCCTTGGAATCAACCGTTTTTCCATGGGACCTTGTTTCCTTTTAGCAAAAAATTATATTTGGAAAGCAAGATATGGGAGCCGGGTGTGCACATTGCTACTGGAATGGCATTGTTTTTAGGTCCTTTCAGCAGTAAGAAATACATGCATATGTATATACATACATTAACACACATGCATATACATACATACATATATATACACATCTATGTCTATTTCTACATCTATGTGTGTATATATATATACATATTTTAAAACAAAGCTATGAGTTTACTCCTATATCTCCAGTTCCAATCTAACACTTCAGGTTTCTCTCTAGACTTCTCCTTTCCATATTTATAAATCTCTTCTCCAATTATGCTCAATATTGACTCTGATATTTTAACAAACTTAAGAGCAACGATCTTTTCTTGCCTTTGCATTCACCAGAGAGCTGCCAATGTGTTCAAAATTCAGGGACTCGATAAATCAGTGCTGTTCTTTAGTGCCTGGGCCAGGGGCAACCTTGACTTTAGCAACGAAACTACAGACTGGAGAATTTTCAAGAAATCCGGAGGCTAGTTCTGTGCCTCACTGTCTGCGTGTGACAAGCGATCTCTTTAACTGACATTACGGGCTTCTTAAAATGAGACATGAAAAAAATATTCTCAAAGTCTCTCTGAGACTCTCCAGAGACAAATGCTGTATAAATTTAAAGTGTAATCATTGTTGCTGTGTGGAAAAAATGTTCTCCATCCATCTTGTTCTACAATAGATGGAGAATGTTCTCCAGGATCACTGCTCTTCTCAGGCTTCTAAACAGGTAAAACAGCTAAATATTGCATTAGATGCGATGGCATCAGTCAAAATGAATTATAAGCAACACTCAACTCTCATATTTTTAAAATTTATTTTACTAAAAAAATGCAGCACAACATAGGGAATACACATGAACCTATCTTGCTACTTAAAGTAGGGAATGCTTTCAACTCAGGCCAGATGGGGCGTGCTCTCTAGGGTGAAGCAATAGACAATAAGCTAGAAGTGTCCAGGTGGCCTCAACCAAAGATAACTCTGTCTTTTCTTCAGTTTGCCGCATCATAGAAAATGATGCTCTCTCCTGCCAAGTCCCATTTTTTGGGAGGAGGAAATTGATTAGGTCCTGGAGGTTGTCATAAATGCATCAAGTGACTTTCTCAGCATCATCTGAAACAGTAAGTGAAGAACAAAAACTCAAAGAATGCTACCCTCTCCATTTACCTAACAGCTGCTTTCTGGCCTCCAGATGTGGTTCTCTTAGAGCATGATTATTTATTGCAGGCTATATTTCAGTCCATTAAACTTAGAGACTTATACAGACATAATCTCAGTTTCAAGCCCTGCCTAGGATCAGACAGAATAGCCAACAGAGAGGGACCTTTAGGAAACTTCTTGTCTAATTGCATCTCTTTATAGATGAGAACATTTTATAGATAAGACTTGTCCAAAACAAGTTCCACTCTACCATGCTTTACTTCCCTCTCCCTTGTGATTTGTCCTCCTGATTTAAAAGCTGTATCTTGGTTAGAGGTTAGCTCTGGGTTTAGCTACTTTTCAAGATATCACAGTTCCTCAAAATAATTTTTGATTAAGAGAAAATGATAAACTAAGATTTTGCTCTCAGTCTCAAACTGCATGCTTGGCATAATGGAAAATGCATTAAAATGACTCTTATTCTAACACTGCCACCAACCAGTTGAGTGATCCTAACCTTTCTGAACCTTAGTTTCCACATCTTTGAAATGATAGTATTGGATTAAAATATCCACTCATTCCCCAAAAACGTATTGAACAAAATAGAAATCCTTCCCCCCACCTACTTTATTTGGCACCGGACCTTGGGCAAATTACTAAACCTATCTGTAACTCAGTTTTCTCATCTATATAATGAGGAATAATAGAAGTACCTACTTCATTGTTTTGTTGTGAGGATTGAATGAGATGCCCACACAAAGCACTTACAACAGCAATTGGCATATATGGCAAGTGCTCAATAATTGCTTGCTGCTATTATTATTATTATAGTTATCATTATTATTATTACTACTATTCTTTCCATGCTCCTATTCTTGGCTCGTGCGGTTTCCTCTGCCTGAGTTGATCTTCCTCTCATCTGCACGTCCAAATCCTACCTGCCCTTCAGGGCCCAGTTCAAATACTCTCCCAAGAAACCCTCCCTGATTCTCACCAGCTTCTTCCCTGGAATACCCACCCATGGTACACTGACATCACCATCTCATTTAAATATCATGTATACTCATCTATTATCTGTCCCTCAAGGCTTCTTGATGGCAGGGTTTCCATCTGACTCATCTTTGAGTTCAAGTGGCTGGTGCAGAACCCAGCAACTTGTAGGGAATTAGTAAATATTGGTTAAATGAATGAGGTATAACATTGCTAAAATAGTATGTCTACATTTGTTGTATAAATGGTTATATCAATCCAACCAAGAGACATTTTTTTCTAAATGTTGTTAATTAAAAGCTGAGGATATAGAACCCCCCCTCCCCGCTCAAAAAAGAAATCTACATTACTGATCCTAAATGCTAGTCCTTAGACCAGTTCAATCCAAATCATCTTTGGAGTTCTTTAAATATGTGAAAACCTGGTACCCATCTCCCAAACATTCTCATTCAGTAGGTTTTTTTGGGAATAGAGGTGACTCAAAAATCTTTATTTTTAAAAGGCTTCACAAGGGATTGTGATGTATAGACAAATGAGGATGCTCAAGTGTATATTATGTCTAACAACTTTCTTAAGGTTTCCTCCCCCAAATGACTAATTTTAATATGTAACCATAAAGTCCGAGAATTTTTTGCTCTTTTTATGTTGTCATAATCAATGGGTTCTTTTTTTCCAGATTGAAGATCCTAAAAAAATGATAGCAGCTTTTAAGAGGGACTATAGTGGAACAAGCAATATTCTAAGTGACAAGAGACATAGATTCTAGAATAAACTTAGCCAAATATGTATGAACTTGAAAAATCTCCTTTGCCTCTCCAGGTTTTAATTTCCCCATCTTTAAAATGGGAGCAATGACAACAGCAGCATGCAGCTAGTTTGGAGATTTTGAAGTTGGATTGGCTATTTAGCATTAACCCACCATGGTGCTGGTTGATCTTGCTAGATACAAATCTGTCATAAGTGAAAGCATCTTGACGGTGTTTTGGAAGCTGACTGGAAAAATACCGCTTTTAGCAGTACCTTTAAAGCAACAGGAGCTTTTCTGCATTGCATAGAGACAGAATGAGCTTTGTGTAAACTGTGCTGTAGCCACGTTATTCTGAAAGCCCATTGGGAAGATGCCAATAGTAATTCAGCTCAAATAATCTCTATTAGCCATAACCCTTTTGGTTGCAAGAGACAAAAACATGACCGAAATTATTTTCGGCTAGAAGGATCGAGGAGACTTGCAGCATAGCTTTGAGAACAGCTGAAATTAAAGACATGAATGCTGCAAGTGTCTCTGCTACTCTTTGTGTATTAACTTTATGTGCTCAGCCGGGCTTCCTCCACACTGCAAGGGATATGGCTGTTGCTTATATTTTTATCTCCATCTTTGCCACCAGAGAGGGACTGCCTTTTGTCTTGTTCCAATTTGGGAATTCCTGGGGAAGGACTACTCTGGCTTGGGTCACATGTCCACACCCTGAATCAAACATCTGAGGTCATGGAGAAGTACACTGATTAGAAGATCCTACTAATATTAAAAAGTTTGAGGAAGAGAAGGAGCAATTGCCTCTATAAAGGGATGCTACTTCTAGAAAAATGATGGGTGCTGAGAAGGCCAAATGATCAGTGCCTACTGAACTGTCCCATAGGTATTTAGGTAGATATGGGTAATAAAGTTCTTGTGAACTAGCCCACTACATGGAATGCAATGTAAGGAAACACAGCTTGGTTCTGACACCAACTAGCTGTGTGACCTTGGACCTCATCATTCATCTCTCTGCATTTTGATTGCTTATATAAACAACTGTCTTCCCCCTCACCCCGCCTTGAGTAGGGCTCTTTGAGATTGGACAGAAGGTATTACTTACATTTACATCTGCAGAACTGAGTACAAAGTATAGCCCTTAATTAGTACCCCATGATGTGGGTGTTTTTTAAGTTAATATCCAAGCAAAGTTTTTGATGTTGCTTACTGAGATACTTGTAACAACTAGATTTTTTTTAATGAAGAAAAGGGTGAATGGAAAATAAACAAACAAGATAAAGCCAAGTGCATACCATAAAGTACTGTTAGAAAACAATGATGATACATTTGCCTTTAAGCTTCCTAACAGTCAGAGCAAAGATGGGAGATGAAAAGACACTCTATAATTAGGGTTGCCAGATATAGAAAAATAATAACAGCCAAGTTTAATTTGAATTTCTGATTAAAATGAATAATTTTAGTATTCTATATTTATGCTGTATTAAGGATACATTTATACTAAAAAAATTATTTAGTGTCTATCAAAAATTTAGCTTTATCTGGATGTCCTGTATTTTATCTGGCAACACAATCTATAATCAGGTTTTCCATACCCAAAAGATAACGATCAAACCTTATCAGGTGAAGTTGAGTTTTTCCTAATACCAGATTTCTCCTAATAAAAGAGTAATGGGATGCCTAATAATACTTGGTTAACTGAGCTTTCCCAGACTTTTGGTTTTCTCCTCTGTACAATGAAGGAGTTTGAATCAACAGCCTATAAGCCTCCTCCTTGTACCAATGTCCTGTGATTGTTTGTGATTTTTCATACCCTGGGACTATGCTTTTTGACTAGATGGCTCTGCTGCAGCCAAAAACTACCAACTGGAGTACTTTCATTTAGCTGAATTACTTACTTCACTCAAGGTGGTGATGTAGCCATGCTCTGATTCCCCAAACCTTTTGTGCCAGTTCTGGCTGGTGGCTCTTGTGCCCAACCCAAAAGGACTAGAGAGAGTCGCTTTCCCTCTTTCACTCATTATACATGTGCATTTTACTGCTAACCTCCTAGGCCCAGCAGGAGCAGTGGTGACTGTAGCTTTCCTGAAGGAAGTTAAACTGAGGGCTGGAGTGTAAGTACTGCCCAGGAAGCAAAAGGAGACTCAGGGAAACAAAGCAACTAATCCTGGGTGGTTTGGCCAGTAAGTCATTGAGTGCTGACTTTTATCCAAATTCTACAGCCTTTCCACTATGTAACACTGTCTCACAAAGAAGCTGAAGCCCAGAGCCTTGGAGAAGTTTATTTAGTTTACCACAGTGGGACCCAAGTGAAGCATTTATTGCCCTAGTGAAGCTCTCTGAGTTTAGATTCTTTTCTTTAACTTATTATTTTTATTATTTTTTGAAGCCTACATGTTTGAGAAAAGAGAGTCTGGAAAATACTTTCTGCTCTCTGAAGTCAAAAGTTTTTTTTCTTTCATGGACCAAACTGGTAATATTTCAATGAAAAGATGTCAGGCTTACAAGATCAGGCCTCTAGACCACCCTTCCAACCTTCTCACTTGGTTTCTGTCTGCCCTGAGATGGCCTAATTCAGTAGTCAGACAACTGTTTGCATTTCCCTGAAGATACCACATCCTCCCAAGCCTTTGAGCCTGTCCTTACCTTTTCCAAGATCCAGCTCAAGAATCACAGCTTCTGAGAAATCTCTCCTAGTTCTCTCAAGCAGAGCAAGGCATTGTCAATCAGCTCTGAGTGCCTACAACTCTTACTACATAAGATTATGATTCTTCGTTTACACATCCTTTGTCCACTAAATCATAAGGTCCTTATAAAAATTTTTGCGTTTTTATCTGTTTATTTTATGTCTACATATCTCCGGCATTTAATGTAGCACCTAGCATAAAGTTCGAGCTCAGTAACTATTTGCTGAAGGGAGAAAAGAGGAAAAGGAGGAATGAAAGGAGGGAGGCAGGAATGAAGAAAGAGTATTTGTATTAGAGTTCTTCAGAGAAAACCAAGAGAATCTCTCTCTCTCTCTCTCTCTCTCTCTCTGTGTGTGTGTGTGTGTGTGTGTGTGTGTGTGTAGCGAGAGAGAGAGAAAGATTACGAAGTATTGGCAAACATGCACTGATGACATAGGCCAGGTAGTCCCATGATCTACCCACTGTGACCTGAAAAACCAGGAAAGTTGGTGGTGTAATTTGAAGGCCTAAGAGCTGGAGAGATGATGGTATAAATTCCCATCTGGGTTTGAAGGCCTGAGACAGGATCACCAAGGCAGGGAGAAGATCAATGCTCCAGTTCAAGCAGACAGGCAGAGAGGGTGAATCCTCCCTTCCTTTACATTTTTGTTCTATTCAGATCCTTAATGAATGGGATGATTCCTAGTCACACTGGAGAGGGCAATCCACTTCACTCAGTCCACCAATTCAAATGCTAAACTCTGGTAGAAACTCCCTCACAGATAGATACACTCAGAAATATTGCTCGGGCAGACATCTGTGCATCCCATGGTCCAGTCAAGTTGACACATAAATTAACCTATCACAGTTTCTGTGCAGTCTGCAGAAGAAAGGAAGCCCACTGGTGTTTTGTTTGTTTATTCTATTATTATTCTTTTGGTGACTTCTTTTAACAGTTTCCTTTTATTTGTTTGTGGGCTTTATACATAACCAATTTTTAATAAGTCCCCACTCTTTTTTAATATTGAACCATTAGGATTAGGACTTACAATTGTCTGGACTGTGCCACAAGGTCTGGATCAAGGCTCAAGATACATTGGGAGGAAATCTGTCATTATCTACCTCAGTTTTTTCTTTGGTTTGTGTCTTCTCTCTTTGTACTTTCGGGCATAGGCTCAGTTAGTTGCTCATAATATAAGGATAAATGCAATGAAAGCAATTTGCCAGTGCCATTCACTTGAACATCCAGTCATGTCAGCAACTGCTGCCAATTTTCCTTCATAAATATTTTCCATATCTGCTTCATCTTCTCTAAACACCCTGCCACTGCGTTGGGCCAAGCTTTCCACCTCTCTCTTCTGAAGGATTGCCACAGCCTCATGGTGTTCAACCAGCCTCTCCACTTCCCTACCTCTGATCTATCCTCTATCCAACCACCAGAGTGAGTTTACTAAAACTCAGCTCTCAATTGCTTAATTGTCTTTGTCTTCTATTAGTCTTCAACAAAAAGAACTGGTTTCTCTAAGAATAACACTGTTCGCATTGGATGAGGGTCTACCCTAATAACTTCATTTTAAATTGATTGCCTCTTTTAGGACCCTGTCTTCAAATAAGGTCACATTCTGAGGTGCTGGGGATTAGGAGTCCACCATATGAATGTTGGAGGGGCACGGTTTAACTCATAACATCATCCATCCAGCCCCTTTCATACCTCCTTGTTTTTACACACATTGGTTCATTTGCTTGAGATTCTTTTCCTCCCAGCTCCTAAGTGCCACAGGTATATTTGAATAATTAAAATCTTCTATTTTCTCTTCATCTTGTTCATCATTTTCTTGTATTCCTCTTCTATTATAACCTTTCTTTCAATGAATAATATCTATTGGTTTCCATGTCTGTCTCTCTAATTTGCCATTTTGCCATTTTTGTTCCTAGTGCCTAACAGTTTTTGGCATAGTGTGGATAATTAGATGTGTTAGAATAAATAAATTAGAAGGGATGAGACACAGAAATTGACACATAAAGTGAGCCCCCCAAAAAGCTTAAAAAAGTTATCCAAATGAAGAAAACAAGGAAGAACTTTCCAGGCCTGTGCAGATAAGTGACACAATGTGATGTGTTTATGGAACTATTAGTATAAGAATTAGTGAGTTAGAAATTATAGAAAGTGTGACTAGAAATGTAGGCAGAGACATATTATAAAGGGCCTTGTGAGCCAAGGAGTGTGGTCAGTATCTTATACTCATTCATTCATTTTATACACACACACACACACACACACACACACACATTTACTGACTTCCTAGCACATCATGTTAAATCATTGAAAAGTCTCAAGAAAGGAAATGACATGGCCACATTTGTTTATTAGAATATTATTAGTTTTGGTAGCAAAGTAAAGACAGATTGAAGAGAGTCAAGACTGGAAACAGGGGGGCCATTGAAGAAGTTGTTGCCCTGGCCCAGGCCTGAGATGATAAATAAACCAGCACAGATATTACAGAGATTGGGGTGGGGTGGTTGGGGGAATCACAGTAATACTTAGAAAATAAAAGCAAATAAATTTGATGGCTGATTAAACAAGAGACATAAGGGAAGTTAAGGAGGAAAAGATAAATCCCATGTTTGGCTGGGTGATTGGTTGGATGATAGAGCCATTCCTAGAAACTTCAAAGATAGAAAAGAATCCAGTTGGAATGCATTTAGAGGTGGGATGGAGTAGGGGATAAAATACAGAGGAAGATAAAAGTTGAGTTGAGTTGCAAGTACCCAAGAAATATCCCATGAGAGATAGCAGATAGATGGCCATCTCTACCAGTCTGAAACTTGAGAGAGGTTCTGGCTGGAGATGTGGATACTGTAGTCATCTACATAGAAAATATAACTGAAGTCATGGTAATAGATCCATATTTCAGAGAAAATGGATATAGTGAGAGGAAGTCAGGATTAATGATAAAACTCTAGGCTTAGTAGCAGTAATCCACCAGCTTTGGCTTTGTCCTATTTGTTGGTAACCCACATATTTGGAAGACTACAGACTTTCTAGGTTCATATTGAATACTGTCATCTAGGAATACATTAGTTTATGAAAACAAATACAATCAAATCCATGACTTTGAAGAGTGACAACCAAAAAAAAAAAAAAAAGCCTCTGGTGATCTCATTTTATTTTGTTCATTTATTTTGCTGATTTTTTTTATTTGGAGTAATGCAATGTATTAAAAATATAGTCATTATTCATAAACCAAATCTCCCCAAGGAACTCATTCAAAGTTATAATTGCAATAATTAAGTTAGATAAAACAGGTAAAGGTTATCTAACCTCTCTTTTCACCTCCATGAAAGAAAACATAGAAGTACACGGAAGTAAAAAAAATCTTTACCTGGCAGGAACCCTATTCAATCATCACACAAAATGGGAGGGCTGGAATCCTCCACTTTGACGGATGAAAACCTAGCTATCAATAATGGGCATGTCACAATTGATCTTTACTAGTAGAGTCAGCCATTTGCAGATTCTATTCTGTCAAGCTACATAACCATGTTCCCTCCCCTCAACATCTTGTTTTCTTTCCACTGTCCCAGTGCAGCCATCCAGCCCAGAACACAACAAGAATAGAGTTGATGAGCCCTCTTTTCCTCAACAAACACCTGTGGTAAGCGAAGGCTGTGTCTACTTCTTGACTATTATATTAATATTTGTCTATTCTTAAACAGTCTCTCCAAATTCTCAATTTTCTTCATCTGTAAAATGGAAATTGTACTGATTTTTCTACCTAATACTCTTGCATTACAAACTACCTTTGGGTTTGACTGTTTTCCCTCTAGTAAAATCATTCATAGGATTTTTTCTGGCAGGTTAAGCCTTTCTAATTCCTTGGTTGTGGTATCACAATACCCTTGACATAAAAACCCCACTTCTCCACATTATATTGAGAAAATAATCCAAAAGAAAGAGTAAATTTTGTGCCATAGACATTCTTTGAAATATTATCTATCGTAGAAAGATGATATCTCACAACAGGAGATTAATTAAGTAAATATTCACTTAACAGAATTGTATGCAGCTCTTAAAATGGCATATTTATGAAGAAAGAACTAAGAGGGGAAAGGATAAAGGTGATAGCCACTTATATTTCTATAATATCACAGCTATATGAAAATGATTTAGTCATTTAGGCAAGGACTTTAAGAGGACATTCATAAATGAATTTTTAAAAGTCAAATTCTAATAATCTTGTGGTCATCCCTCCTATTTCCATTTAACGGAAGAGGAAACTGGACTCAGGAATTGCCCAAGACCAGTTTTAATATGTTGAAGTGGCAGTATTGTGAGTGGATTTTCTTCTTGTCATTGTGTCTTCCATTAATGATATTGGATGATTTTATGCAACTTTTGTTTCAATATTTGCTAGAAAGACTGGGACAATGAGTTCTATCTTGTAATAAGTAAACAGCGTGTTCATTTTTAATTCTGCAATTAGAAGTATAAATTTTAGAACTGGGCAGGCTCCGTATTCCATTGCTATTGTGGAAAATGCCTCACAATCATTTTGGAGGTGAGTTCCTCCCACTCTCCATGTCCTGGGTGCTCAAATGGAAAGGTCTATTCACCCTCCTCCTTTGTCTTTTCCCATAATCACTCATGACAGTGGCTGAGAATCTCTGTTGATCATTAATTGGATCAAAGAAATAGGCTTGAGCCATCTCTTTGACTGAAATTGTACCACTTTTGTGAGCCCCATGGCTCTCTCGCTCTCTGTAGCTTGGCTCCAGCCCCTTTAAGACTGCTCATGCAAGCTAGCTCAGCACATCGCTGAGAGAAAACTTGAAGACTCGCTTAAATGATTGACCTATTTCTGGGCTCTCTGTTGTTGCAAATTACAAGAATATACTGTGTGCATTTTCAGGTAATTTGATACTATTACCTTAAAACTCACTGGTTCCGCCTCCCCCTTCCCTCCTCTGTTCAGATGGAATATCTGACCTTTTCCCTTGGCAGCCTGCTTCTCTTTTCCAGGTAACTGATGATGATTTTATACCCTGGATGATAATCAATATGTAGAAGCTCTCTTTATTGATTTGGATAAAACCACCAATTATGGCTATTTTGAGCAGAGCTCAATGAGATTAGATGTGATTACATGGCAATGGGGTGTGAGCCCATCAGCAACTCAGGGGCTGCTGTGAGGCTATTTAATTGTTACAGATGAAATGAAAATGGGTGCTTATAACCACTTCCCACTCAGAAGACATACCTGCACACTTCACAGGGCAGAACCTCCAGGCTGGACCACACCTGGCCATGCACTCAGGACTCTCTGAGTCTGGTTCACAGACAGCACAGATAAAATGGCTCAAGGAGAACCAATGGCCTTCATGAATCCTGTTTACTCCAGTCTCGGCTGTGTCATTTATACAGAAATCAGAGGCAGCAACGTTTCCAAGAATATATGGATTTCAGATCAGTAAGAATGTCAGGCAGCAGGAAAAGAACACAGCAGGCTTTAGCTCAGGCAGTATCCTTAGCTTGGAATGTTGGAGTGTCCTTCCCAGAATCCCCATCCTGATAGTCCCAGATTCTCTGCTGCCTCCTCTGAAAACTTTCCTTGTCATCTTTTCTGGAAGATGATTCTATATCCTAGTCATTAGGGACATAGATCTTGAAGTTCCCCTGTTACTTCTTAGCTAAGTAACTTTACACAAGTTACCAAACTTTTCTATGAACAATTTGTACAATAGGGAAAATACTGAAATATGTAAAACTATACTTGGCCCTCATCCCCAGGCTTCCGTTTGCAATGAAAAAGAGTTGGAGCCAGAGATTCCAGTGCACATCTCTGCTCTCTATACTTCTCAGCTATGTAGCTATGCCTACATTTCCTCATCTGCAGTAGTTACATGATTTAGCATGTGCAATGGCCTCAGCCTACCGAAGGTGTGCTCTCTCCCTGATTATTATTTTTCTCCTCTCAATCAGTTACTGAGTGGATTGTCTGGATCTTAGACATCTAGGACCACATGTTTCCCCCAGTCATTGAGGGCTTGGTAGCACAATATGATCATCATAATAATAACAACACAGTTCTATTTCATTCATTGATTCATTTATCCATCCATTCATTCAAGAGGTGTTTATTGAGCATTTATTAAAGGAGGGACTATTACGAGCACTGGGGTATATGGCACTGAGCAAAACAAATGAGGTGTCTGAAACAATGGAGCCTACATGCCAATGGAAGGGGAGAGATACTAAACATATGGAAACAAATAAATGGAACAAGATAATTTAAGTGCTGTGGAAATATAAATCAGGGTTATGTGACCAAGAGTGACTGGGACAAGAGCACTGGGAAAAGGCTGTTGATTTGATTAGACAGTGCCTCTCTAAAGGAATGACATCAAAACTATGACGTGGAGGCCACAAAGGATCCTTTCAGGTGAAGTTCTGGGAAGAGTTGCAACAAGGTCATTAGGTGGAAACAGACTGGTATGTTCAAGGAATATCAAAGGCAATCTGGACAGTCCATGGCAAGCAATGGGGAAATCTCTTTGAGCAAAAACGCAGGTGCTCCCGCTCCACTGAAGTCATTAGCTCCTATTTATTTCAGGATTCCTGCACTGACTCAGGAACAATCATGACTCAACTCCTGGCTCCCTCGTGGTGACTCTCCAGAGTCACACTGAATGTGGGGCCTGGGCTTTTTGTTCCTGCAGCTCCTGCTATGCCATTTGATATCGCCAGTGTTGACAGAGTTCTAGCCACTGCCCTGTTCTCCTTCATAATCACCACACTAGGACAAGGACAGAGATGCGTGTTTGGGGAACAGAATATTTCTCCTTATGTGTATTGCACTCAAGACTTAGATCACAGAGCAGACTTGTGATTAGTTCTCTTGCCAGCCCTAATTGAGTAGAATCTATTTATACAATCTTGTCTTCAGTTCATTCAGACTACCCTGGAAGTGGCATCCTAGAACGCTTTTACTAATTTGGGAGTTCAAGACATTTAAAATGTATGGAATCATGCTCTATTCCATATAACTCTTCTCTTTTCTAGTATACTTAGTGGATAGGAGCCCAGACGTGGGGTCAGATGGACCTGGGTTCAAGCCCATTTTCCACTGATTGAGTGAACCTGAGCAAGGGAAATAATCTCCCTGTGCCTCATCTTCCTCTTCTGTAAAATAGGGAGAGTAATAATAACTGCATCATAGCTTATAAAACACCAGTACAGGACCTATCATATAAAAAGACACAACAGTTTTTCTTCATTGTTGTTACTTTTGGACCAAGATATGCACCTTGACCGTCTACTTTTTTTTTTCTTTTTTCTTTTTTTTTTTTTGAGATGGAGTGCAGTGACACAATCTCGGCTTACTGCAACCTCAGCCTCCAGGGTTCAAGTGATTCTCCTGCCTCAGCCTCCCAAGTAGCTGGAATTACAGGCACCCACCACCACGCCTGGCTAATTTCTGTATTTTTAGTAGAGGCGGGGTTTCCCCATGTTGGCCAGGCTGGTCTCGAACTCCTGACCTCAGATGATCCACCCACTTCAGCCTCCCAAAGTGCTGGGATTACAGGTATGAGCCACTACACCCGGCCCTAACTTTCTTCTTTTAAGAAGAGTTCCTTCCCACTTCCTGTGACACTAAGATGTGATTTTTATTCTCCATGGTTGGGACAAAAATGAGACACACCCATCAGCTGGTTTGTTGAGTTACTGATTTCTTAATTACTGAGTTACTGATCCCTCCAAAGAGGATCCCCAGACCCTCATATAAGTAAAACTCTTCTCAGTAGTGCCTGAATTTATAGGAGATAACACAGCTGAGTTCCTTTTTTGGAGTTCCTTAAAACTGCACAAAACAAAACAAAACCCAGAGCTCCGACTATACTAGCTACTCTGATTTGTGCAGACACCTGGACATGCATTAAATTCACGATGTCAGAAAACAAGCATGGAAAACCCACTGAAGCACCAATCCATTTTTCCCCTCTTGCTTTTCATGTGTTTTTGAGTAACCAAAGAACATTCTTGTTTAAAGTAAAAAAAAAAAAAAAAATACTAGTATAGTTTGCTTTTGGAAAGAGCTCCTTATAAAAGCTGCAGGCTTTTGGGGGGCTGAAAAACAGAACAATTGGAAACTCCAAGTGTGACTTCTGGCCCCATCATTTAAGGCTGAATTCTTCTCTCTGAGACACAGTGATGGTTCCCACTGCATAACTCCCACTGCATGACTCCCGCCATGCACTTAAGTCCTATTCAAAGGAAGAGTAGCCACTCAGCCTGCAGCAAAGGTAGAATATGCAATAGTTCTGTGGTGTTGTTGGAACAGGGCTGACGAGAGAGAATTTTCCTGCTAATCCTCTATCCATTCTGACACCAGCCTGGCATTTGGGAAGTGGAAGGGAGATAAAGATTAGGACTATGTAGGGTGAGCAGAGACATGTAGCAGCCTATATGCAAGTGTCGCTTCTCAAATACGAAACTGAGAAATAGATCACATTTTACACTGAAATTTTGCACTGCTTCTGAGCATCTTGCCAAGAGCTATTCGAAAGACAGCAAATATTTTAGGATTAAGGGTCTCCAAATCTGAGCAGAATAGGCCCAGCCGTGGAGTAGGTCAGCACTTCTGAGGCAGTTGCTTTCAGTTTTCATGGCCATGTTTGTATCCATGTCATGACTGAGTCAGGAAACCCGCCTGTTCTGTTTTGTTTTGTTTTACCAGTTTTGGTTGTTTGACCATCAGATTATACAATCGCTGAGACTCAACATGCTACAACTCAACTTGGCTGCAAAGATAGCAAAACATAGCATTTTAAAAAATCTGCCAGTCTTTAGAGAGTTGAATTGCATAATGTCTGTAGCTTACCAAGTGTTTTTCCATCTTCAGTCTGATACAACCAAACTGAATAGTCTTGACAAGGTGATGTTTATGGTTGCTAAGACAGAAAACAATTCCCACCTTAAGCCCTGTTCCCTCTTCCCTCTGCTTGCTCCCTGGGTGACTTCCTTCTTTCCTTTATTTAGTCATTCAATTGGTTTAAACTTCATTTTAACAAATGAATTCATTCCAATATGCATGTGGTTTTAGCCACCACCTGATGCTGATGGCAGCCTGCTCCCTCTTGTCATCCACAAGTGAGTACTACTGTCTGCTGCATGCACATTTCCACCTGGCTGCCTCATGAACACTTCTGCACACCCTACATAGTCCCAAACTCTGCATTCCTCACACTTAAATGTAAAGCTTAACTCATTCTCTTTCCTCCTCCTTCTTCTGAATTTCTAATTGATGGAAAGCTATCAGCACATTTTGCCTAAGCCAGAATACTAGGTATAACTATTGACCCAGCTCCCTCACCAATCTTATACAAATTGATTAGTAAAACTTGCCCGCTCTGCCTGTTAACATCCCTGAATTCTGTGCCTTTTCCTGTTGTCACTGTCGCTCAAGCCAACCTCATTTCTTACTGGGATCACTGCATCAGCCTCCCATCATTTCTCCGCACCTCTATTCTTGTCCAATTTCAATAGATTCTATGCAAGTAAGAGTGATCTTTCTGAAATGCTTATTTGACTATGTCACTCACTACTAAAATCTTTCAGTGGCTCTCCGTGGCCCTCAGTCCAAGCTCCTTTGTTTGGCTTAAAAGTTTTCCATACCTTAACCCTTTCCTACCTATATAGCCCTGTTTTCTACTGCCATCTGCCTACTTCTACCCTCCAACTCTCCCCCAGTCTCTCTACCCGCCTCCCCAGCCTCCTTTCTCTCTCTCACTTCCCTGCATAGACGTATGGAGCCCTTGCTTCTTAAACAGCACTCCTTCTCTTCTCTGCCTATTTCTTTCCTTTTACCCATAAGTTAGCTAGTGGAGCATCCTCCAGGAAGAATTCTCTCATCACCCTCCTCCCTTATTAAACTGTGACCTCCTTAAAGATAGGGCCCATGTCTTCTTCACTTCTGAAAGTCGATTTCTAGCAGAGGGCCTCCCACATGGTGCTTCATAAAAACTCAAAGGTTGAGTGAGAATTTCCATCTCAGTGTATGACTGACAGTCTAAATGCAGCTCTCAGCCCAACATATTACCCAGAAGGCCTCAAGGACCTAGTGAAGAGTGACTTCCTGGGTCCTCGTGGGTTTTCCCTGCATCCTGAAGTGGGCACACAATTAAATGGCCAGCACTTACAGTTAAAAGCCAAGCAAACCTTCCACACCTTTCTGGAAGTTCACAGTAGCTCTGCTTTCATTTTGCAGATGAGAACATTGAGGCAAGGGAACAGGTGGCCAAAAATACCCTCATAGCCTTGAGAAAGTCCATCTTGATGTTATCCAGTGAAACTTAATGGCAACACAGGAGCCAGGGAGCCTGCTTTATTTTGGAAATGAAAAAGTCAGTACGGTTGATGAGAATTTGAAGAGAAAAGACACAACAAAGTAGAAGGCTAACACCAATTCCAAACAATGGTAAAGAATCATAATAAAGTTACTAAGAATCAAAATATCTCATATTTATCTCATTTATTTCTCACAATTATCTTTTTATTCCTGTTTGTTGTAGGAAGAAATTAAAGCTCAGAGAAGTTCCATAACTTGCCCAGAACCTCACACACACTAGTGAACAGCATAGTCAACATTTGAACACCAGTTTGCCTGATTTCAAAGTCTACATTCTTGAATGTGAGGGTGATCTGGCTGTGACATCTGCCACCCACTGATCACCAGGGTTGATTCAGCTGATCTGGCTGTCTGGGCAGATGTCCCCTTCCTCCCTCACCGATCCATGTCTGTCCTTCCCAAAGCTGCATGCTTGGTTGAAGAGGATGACCATCCCCAATAGAGGAGGGCCAGTCTTCAGTGAAGGGTATACGAGTAGCTGTGCTCCACTGCTAGAACCTCCAAACAAGCTCTCAAAATCTACATTCTTCATCATCAAGTGATATTGCCTCTCTAAAGAGAAAATTGAAAAATTCAGGAAGACTGCTCCTTATGGGTGGCCAGGGCCATATATAGTAAACATTCCTTAACTATCTCTTAAATGAAAATGAGTGAGTGAAAAATTTATCTAGAATCTTCTGCTGGTTTATTTTCAGATTTCTTCCATTTACAGAACAGACTTCCCAGGAGTCCTCAGGCCAAGTCAGACAGTATCTCTTGAGATTTTTTTTTTTTTATGGAGTTTCACTCTTGTCACCCAGGCTGGAGTGCAATGGCACAATCTGGGCTCACTGCAAACTCCGCCTCCTGGGTTCAAGCAATTCTCCTGCCTCAGCCTCCCAAGTAGCTGGGATTACAGGCAACCGCCACAATGCCCAGGTAATTTTTTTGGTATTTTTAGTAGAGACAGGGTTTTGCCATGTTGGCCAGGCTTGTCTCGAACTCCTGTCCTCAGGTGATCCATGTGCCTCGGCCTCCCAAAGTGCTGGGATTATAGGCATGAGCCACCATGCCCAGCTGAGATTTTTTTAAAGAGAAAAATCTAAACATTGACCATATTGGACATGAAGAAGATGCCAACAGCTTGAGCAGCATTGTCCAACAGAGCTTTCTGTGACTAAGGAAACGTTCTAGAACTGCATTGTACTATCTAGAGGTAGCCACCTGTGGCTGTCCAGTACATGACATGTGGCTTGTGTGACTGAGAAACTAAATTTTAATTAATTTTAATTAATATTAATTGAAATAGTCATATGTGGCCATTAGATGGCAAAGACATTTCATTCAACAATTATTTATTGAACACTGAGCTAGATGATGTTAAGCACTGAACTAGGTGATAAGTGAGGTAAAAACTAAAACAATTCCTTGTCCTCATGGAGCTACAGTCTCGTGAAGCTAGATATCAATCAAATAATTATACCAATAAAAATAATATTGCGATAATGGTGATTGTTATGAATGAAGGTTATAGAGTCGATTGAGATCTGGATTAATCTGAGTGTCTCATGGAAGTTTCCTGAAGAAGGAATATTTGGGTCTGATCTGATGGATGTTAACCAGGTGAGAACATTCCCTATAGAGGCAAATTGTAGGAGAAGTCCTGAGACAGTTGGCAGAATGAGAACTAAAAGGGGGCAGAGAGGCTAGAATGCTAAGATCATGGGGGCAGTGTAGGGATGGCCTGGGTCATACCATGTCAGGTCTTATAAAGCCACGTTAAGGCCTCTATCTCTGTACCAAGCATAACGTGAATCTATTGAACTGGTTTTGGCTGGATAAGGGGATGCAGGGAAACCAGTGAGGAAACTGCCTGGTAGTGATAGACTCAGTGAACAAGGGAGCTCAACAATAGGCATATACTAGACTCTCCCAGGCACAATACAACTTCTATCTCATCTTTCTCTAGAGCCAGCCTTCCTACAGTTACATGCATGCCTAATTGCAGGGCTGGGTAGGAAGCCCCTCCCACTTCTACTCTCTGCCATGGCTGGCACATCTCACAGGTTCTCATGCTGAAATCTCCTCTTCTACCATCTACTACAAGTCTGCCCACCATACAAAGGGTGCTGCTTGGCTGTTTTAGGCTCATGGCTCCTTAGAATGAACTGTGAAGGTTATGAGAAGAAGAACATTTAATAAGCTTAGTGAGCCTCTTCTCATTGCTTTCTTCTTTCCTTCCAAATAACATTGCGGTCTCACTTCTCCCTTCACGTGGGACAGTCATTTATTCTTTTCTCTGGTGGTTACTCTTTCCAGCCAACCTCTGACAATCTACCTTTCTGATGCCTCTTGCCAAAGGCATCTTACAATCTCAAGGGAGGGATGAAGGTTCACATACATAACATAATACAAGATGGCAGGTATTGAGTACCATCTTCATGGAACAAGTAACAATAAGCACTTAGACAATAATAAATCAAGGGAGACTTCACAAAGGGATGATATTGGGCTATATCTTTAAAACTGTGTACACACAGGAAAAGGAAGCCTTTCTAAGAGATAAAAATGTACAGGCAAAGGTCAAGGGCAGGGAAAGGCAAGAACTGCAACTAGAATTGTTTGGTTAGAGCCCTGAGGGAAGCAAGGCAGGCCAGACAAATTGAAGCCAGATGGCAAGGGGCCTTGAGTGTCACATAAAGCTATTTGAGCTGTTTTCATTAGGTAACAGCCACTGGAAATATGGGGAGGCCTGAGCTAATCTGAGCAGCATCTCACAAAGATGGATCTTAGAGTCATGTATGGAAGAATTTCATTGGCTAAGAACCAAAGTCAAGGAAACCAGAACAAAAGCTTTTGAATGGCCTTGCTTGGGCTTTCTAAGGCTTCACACTTTCTAAGTGTGCTGACTCTTTCTAAGTGCCTGACTCTTTATTGTACACCTGTTTTTGTTTTAATGTATCTATTAAACACTTACTAGACATTCACCAGGCATGTCCAATGCCAGACAACAAAGTTGACCTCCATCCTAACACTATGTTTTATTCATCCTGCATCCATAAACTCTAGCAGAACTCAAGTCAAGTAGTAGGCACTTAACAGATACTTGTTGAAGGGCTGGTCAACTTTGGTTGCTAAACCATTGTAGCAACAAAGATAACAACAATAACAACAGCATGAGTAATGTCAGAGGTGTTTGAATCAGAGTGCCTCCATCTTGAATAGGGGCTGGGTATAATAAGGCTGAGACCTACTGGGCTGCATTCCCAGACAATTAGGCATTCTAAATCACAGGATGAGATAGGAGGTCGGCACAAGATATAGGTCATAAAGACCTTGCTGATAAAACAGGTTGCAATAAAGAAGCCAGCCAAAACCCAGTAAAACCAAGATGGTGATGAGAGTGACTTATGTTCATCCCCACTGCTACATTTCCACCAGCACCATGACAGTTTACAAATGCCATGGCAAAGTCTGGAAGTTACCCTAGATGGTCTAAAAAGGGGAGGAACCCTCAGCTCTGGGAACTGCCCACGCCCTTCCTGGGAAACTCATAAATAATCCACTTCTTGTTTAGCAAGTAATCAAGAAATAACCATAAAAATAGGCAACCAGCAGCCCAGGCTGCTACTCTGCCTATGGAGTAGCCATTCTCTATTCCTTTACCATCTTAATAAACTTGCTTTCGCTTTGTACTGTGGACTCACCCTGAATTCTTTCTTGCGCGAGATGCAAGAACCCTCTCTTGGGGTCTGGATGGGGACCGCTTTCAGGTAACAGTAATGAGTGACATCAGGGCATCACTCTGTCCCAGGCAATGGTATAAGTGCTTCACACAAATCAATTTATTTAATCCTCACAATTATCTTATGAGATAAGCATATTACTGTTCCTGTTTTACAGATAGGCAAACTGAGACCCCTAAGAGAAAGGTCTTGCCCAAGACATCACAGATATTAAGTAACAGAGCTGGATCGCAAACCACAGCAACAGATCAGAGCCTATGTTCTCACTCAGTATCTCACACCTCCTTTCATGGGGCTGTCTACTGATTTCTGGACTCTTCACCTTCCACATTCTGCTTTATGTCTAGAATAGCAAGAAGCAGAGATACTCTCCAAGTAAAAGTTCATCCAGACAGCCCACTTAAGAATTTCTGGAAGGGAGGATTTCCCTCCCTCCCACCTCTATGGTCATTATGGTCACTGTCAGCCAAGAGAGGCCATTCAGAGGTACATCCTGAGACAACATGAAGGATCTTTGTGGGAAAAAAGCAGAAGAGATGATGCAGGTGGCCTCCTGGGAAAGTGAAGGCAACCTGAAATTGGATAATGGGGTCCACCCTACACTGGGCATGAGGTAAGGAATTTTACCTTCTCACAATTCTCACCTGTGATGGAAGTATTATTATTCTCAGATAAATTGCCTAATGTCGCACCACTAACAAGGGGCAGGGCAAGTGTGTCTGAACTCTTTCCATCTCACCTCTCTGCCTCTGCCTCTACAATAATGGTGAAATTGGGGTGAGGACAAGGAGAAGTGAGGGGTCATTTGTACCCCTCACCAACAAATGAAAAAGCAGACATTTGGAGAAGAATCATTTATATTCTATGGGCATCATCATTAGGGTTTTGTGGGGAAGTGGGGGTTGTTCTGTGTTTTTGTTTTTGGCATGAAAACTAAATCTACCACATATTTTATCAAAATGACATAGCTATTCCTTGTTATAAGAAAACTCACCACACCAAACCATTGCCATTACAAAGTGCATTAAAGTAGCAAATCATTTTTATTCTGCCTAAGTATATAAATTACTAAATTTTTGAGGCTTCTCTAGTAAGTGTCATGACAATGCTATTATCTTGACCTAGTTCAATGAGCCTTATCTTGAATATCACCTAGTGTTCATAATGGAAATTTTAAAACAAAAATCTGAGGTCAAACAATATGTATTGAAAGCAGACACCTGGCCTGAATGACACAACCTCAGGTCGTTCAGTGATTCTCCTGATTATCTGTATTTTTGAATAGAAGAAAATGGTTTTTCAGATTTGTATTTAAATATCAAAATAACAGTAGTAGAGGCAAATCTCCAAGGCCTGATATTGTCTTAGATCCACAGTTTTTAGTATTTTTCCTTCAACTCTTCAGTGGGATAAAATCATTACAAAAGTCCCCTTAAGATCTCATTAAGAAGAGACCCCATGAAGCTGACCCCACAGGGAGATATAGGTAGGGTACAGCCATCCTATCTCATAAAGAAAGAACAAGCCCTTCTGATGAATCTCAAACTGTCTTCATCTTAGTCCAAATGTAGGAGTTACATGTGAACCAACCAATCGACATCTCACTCCTTATAACTAACAGTGCCTGCAGAGGCTGTTCTTGGGCTCTTTCTGAGGTGTTGACTGAAGTCCTAAGATGCAGAGTCTCTGGTTTCTTCCCAGAGTCCCTGGGCTTGGTGGAGGTCCTGGAATCCAAGCCACAGTGAACTCATGATCCAAGGGTTTACTCACTGGTTCATGCAACAGGGAGAGAGGCCCAGTTCACCTGGGGCTGGTTTGGAGGGTCTAGAAAATATAAAAAGTGAAGCTCTCCTGGCCCACAGAGAAAAGGTAAGAAAGTGTGTCTGGGGAACAGGAAGGCACTCATTAGGATACGGAGCATCTCCTAGGGGCAGAGTGATTTTGATTCAGATTCAGACTGTAACAGCTCCTGGCATCATGCAAATGAAAGCACCAAGGAGTCTTTCTTCCATGAAAACGGGGCAAGTTGCCCTTTTTTTTTCAAGTAGCTAAGCAACAAAAAATATAAATTACATCACAGAATGGTTGCCTAGAAAGAAGAGAAACTATTTGGGCTTCAAAAATGAACTTTCTTTTTGAGAAATATTTAATTGTGTCTAAAAATTGATAGAAAACAAAAGGTAATGAAATGGCCCTAAATCACCTTAGGGTTAAAAATAAGTAAAAATAGTTCTGGCTGAGTGTAACAGTGAGTGTGAGTAAGAGTGTGCGTGTGCACGCGTGTGTGTGTGTGTGTGTGTGTGTGTACATGTATAAATCTGTCTTCTGCCTAGACTGAAAATCATTTGAAGACAGAGACTATGATATTTGGGCTGAATTGAAATCAAATAAATTTCTAATGATAAATTTTGATCTACTCCTCTCCCAGTCTTTCTTTCCTTTAAAATGGCACTATTTTCCCCCTGTCTACATATTAGAAACTCCCATTAACTATAAACTCCTGGAAAATAGAGACCACTTACTTGTCTCTTTTGGTTACCTAATTCCATAACATTCACCTAGTTATCTGTCTCTCTCTCTCTCTCTCACACACACACACACACACAACACATTCAAATACTTCATAAGGAAGTCTAGGAAGAGCTAGCTAATCAATACATATTTACTGAAACACTTTTGAGTATGTACAATGTGCATGGAAGTTATGAGAATTTGTAAGAGCTGCACCAAGAAATGAAATGGTTGAATTCTGATTGTGGATTCCTACACCATAGAAAATACTCATAAAAAAATTATAGCACAACTGTTTCATTGGTATAAAAAGAGAAACATAATCTGTGCTGGCTGTTTTCCTACTTCTAAGTGTGTCTATATGTTTTCTTTATTTCAAGCAAACAAACACACATTGAGCACCTATATAAAACACTACTGTAAGAAAGACAGTAAAGGGTCAGATAGGTGTCTGCCCTTAACATGTTCAGGAAGAGAAGAATAAGACAATATGGTTGGCAGAAGAGGTGGGAGTGTCAAGACTGAAGAATGTGTCCATATTTTGCCACTTTCTTGCTGTGTGACCTCAGATAAGTAGCTTAACATTCCTGAGCTTTAGTTTTATCTTCCGTAAAACAGGGATAACGGTACTTGAAGGTTTTCACAAAACTCATATAAAATCATGAAAGTGACGTGCAATCTATAAAGTACTATTAAATGTTAACTAAAATATAATTTCACAGACAATCAACATATCTACTATATTCACTGAATGGTTGAAACTGGAATTCTGGCCATCCTGGGGTTAAACCTGGCTTGCATTGTGTGTTTTTAAAACTTTGAAAGAGTCTCAACACTTAAAACTCAAATTTAGATTCCATTAAATAAAAATCTGAAAAATCTTACAGCATTGGACACACATTATTAATAACAATAATGGGCTAAAATTGAGTAGAAATGCTACTTTTATATGGAAGAGTTATCTTTTAGTTAGCCACAGTCTCCACTATTCCCTTTTGGCTTATGTAAGTTAAAAATCACTATAATAAAAGAGAGACAGGGTAAGTGCAACAAAAGAAGGGGAACTGGCAGGGAGATGGGACTTCTGCATATTCAAGAGAACACTAGCAACTGGAAGGGCTGGGAGAGCTGCCTGGTAAAGGTGATATTTGAGGATGTGAGAATGAGGGGAGTTTAAAAGAAGAACAGTTTGAAAGAAGGTACAGTGGCATGGGAATTGGTAGTGATAACCACTATCAAATTAAGAGAAGGGTATGTGGAGAGTACTCATTTATTTATCCAATGCGTATTGAGAATCTAAGTGCCAGGCTCTGGACCTCAAGAAACAATAGACAGATACTTGAACCTGCCTTCTCTGGAGCTCATAGCCTAGTGAGGAAGACACAAAAGTGGAGGTAACAAAGTTGAACAAAATCCCTTTGGGAGTCTTTGATGACAACTAGGAAAAAATCACAGTATTGCTCAATCTTTACCAACTAGACATGCTATTCAGGAGTTAGGATCATGAACCATAGAGAAGAGTCCAATTTTACCATTAATCCCCTGTATACTCATCAACAGCTGGCCATGCTCATACACACCACTCTTTCCTAACTCTTACAAATAGAGATAAAACCAATATCAGCTACTTCCCAGTTCCTTTTGGATGATAATAGTAGAAAATAGAATTGCAGATGCTTCTTGACATGTGAGGGGATTGCATCCCAATAAACCCATCATCATAAATCAAAAATGTCCTGTTGAAAATGTATTTAATACACCAATAAACTCATTGAAAAGTCAAAAAATCATAAGTTGAAGTATCGTAAGTCAGGGACCACCTGTAAAATTATTTGCAATGTAAAATATGTTACGTAAGTGTATGTTGTTAGCATTACCATTCCTCTGCTCTCCAGGGATCACTTACAGCATAGGCAGTAGGGACAATCTCCTAACAGGGAAACAGCAAGAGTAATGCTTCATAACTGTTCATGGGTGATGGAAGACAAGGGCAGAATGAGTGTGAGCACAAGCCTTTAAACTACACAGACTTGAATTCAAATCCTGTGTTCACCATTTGTTACCTGAATAACTGGGCCTGTTTCCTCACTTATAAATTATATCTAATAGTATCTCTTTCCTAAGGTTGTCATGAGAATAAAATTAGAGTTAGCACAGTGCCCGGTTCATAGTTATTATTTGATAAATGGCAATAAAGATTGTTTTACTTACAGCTCAACTATCTCAAGATGATAGAGGTAGCGTTGCAGAATCAAGGAATCATAGAACTAGAATGACCTCAAAAATTGTATTTTCTCTTTCTGAGACTATGGTCTTTCACATCTTGTTCTAGCATTTCTTACTCCAAAAGTTGTGATCCGACTTATTCATTACAAGAATTCCTCCTCCTAAATGTAAGATCATTTTGTCTTATTTTATTCCTCTGTAGAATAACAGGACTAGAGAAAAAATCTGGATAAGACCAAGATCTAAAATGACCAAATGTTCTGGTTTGCCTGGAACCAAGGAGTTTCCCAGGACACTGCATTTTCCATGCTAAAATGAGGACAGTCCTGGGGAAACAGACAGTTGGTCACTGTACCTCAGTTAGTGGTGCCATGTTTTGACCTCTGGTTAAGCTAGAAAAGCCAAAAACTGTACAACCTCAGTACATTCTATTTCTTACCGTATACAAATACTGACAACTAGGAGTGGTAAGAAAACTAGAAGCAAATGCCCCAGGTGGACCAGTGTATGCACTGCCACCTTTCTCCCTTAATTAAACCTGGCCTTTACATTGCCAGGACTCTCTGGCTTGGTAGTTATAGTCACCATAGAAGAAATGTGGCCTTCCCGTTGTAGCTATATATCTGATGCTATCTCAGAATCTCACAACTCGATGTGAAGTGATTTTTGAATGAACAGTATCTATAGTGAAAGGCTTGTTTTTGTGTCTTGTCTTATGCAACCTGGATCAGAACAAAAACATGGCACCTTTTTTACTTCAGTGACTGTATGTGAATTTTGTCTCCACTGATTTAGGCCAAAGTTGAGTTCTCTTGTCAATGTATTTGTCTGTCTGGTTAACGGCAGTCCTCTCTTCTTTGGCTAGGATGGCAAAAGCACATTACTGAGTGGCTTGTGAACCAAATAATGATGGCTGAAGGTATGAGCTCTCTGATAAATTTGCACATATCAGACAAAATGGGCTTACATTACCTATATCAGAAAATATGGGCTTACATTTAGGAGGAGGAATTCTTGTAATGAATAAGTAGGATCACAACTTGCAGCTGTTTAACTTTATTTTTCATAAACTTAAAATAACTTAGGAAACTTTTTTGCTTTGGAATTGTCTTTCGTTTTTCTCTCAAAGCCTTGAAGTCGGTCAGGACAATGTCTGAATACACAGAGAATGAGAAACATTCCCTCTACGATGCCCCCAATTCCTTTGAGGGTTATAGGAAATAAGCCAATAATTTCCAGTGGTCAGTCAGTTTTTCCAGTAATTTAAATGACTCACAGTGGTATAAACCAGGTCCTGTTGAGAAGCATTACACCATCCCCTTGTGATGATAAGCAGAAGCTCTTTAGTGAAGTTGTACAAACTCAACTTTCAGCAGCATCAGCCACATAATCAGATGATCTTGAAGAGCCATCTTGATTTTTAAAACATTGAAAAATAGGTCTTTAGAAAACATGGAAGATTTAACAAATGACAAGCTGGAAAAATAAATTGTAACACATATGACCTACAAGTGATCTGGTTTCCTTAATATATAAAAAGCTCTTATAATTCAACAAGAAAAAGCAGATTAACCATCCAATAGAAAAATGGATAAAGATCACAAGCAGGCTTCTTCTTAGAATATACAAATGGCTTATAAGATTTTGAAAAAGATGTTCAACTTCATTAAAAGCAAATGTTCAAAACCTATAATAAAGCAATAGTATAAATTTATTTTATTATGATAAATTACATTGAAACATTTTGAGATAGCAAAAGAATAAACACATATTAAATGTTCATCAGTTTGAAATTGAACTGGTACAAGAATGGAGATTCAGTATTCCTTCCTTATGAGGATCCTCTCAAAACCCTTTCTTGTTGTAAGAACAGACTTTCACAGACCATTGGTTGGAGGAGTGATGTTTCCTTATTGACCTCCAGAGCTGCTAAATAGGATGAAAAAGGTCTGTGTTTGGAGACAGGACAATATTGTTGGCAGGAATGCTGGGGTGTCCAAGACTAGAGGATGAACCTAGGTTCTGCATTTTCTTGCTCTGTGACTTGTGAACAAGTCACTTAACATTCCTGAACTTAAGGTTTCTCCTTTGCAAAATAGGGATAACAGCACCTCACAGGGTTTTCATGAGACTCTGATAAAATCATGAAAGTGACTTGCAAACTGTAAAGCACTATAACATGTATATTTTAAAAATTTCACAATTAACATATCTACTTGTTAACATATTAACATATCTACATATTAACAATGGGATTGTTCATTCTGCCAGACTTTATAGATCATCTGTGGCCATCCTGGGATCAAATCTGGCCTGCACCATGTCTTTAAAGCTTTGAATTATCAACATTTCAAACTCAAATTTCAGGGTTTTAAAAAGTCTGGAAGATCTGACAACATACTGCCCACATTCTAGCACGGCAATAATAGACTAGAATTGAGTGGTGGAGCCTCTTTTAGACGGGATGTTTACCCTCCACTTGGCCACAAGTCATCACTACTCCCTTTTGTCTTATGCTTCACTCATTTACACTTCCTGTCTGTAGGCCTTTGAATTGCAACCCTGCAGTTAGTTTGTCACCATAGTTTGCAAAAGAAATCACTGCAGACCAGGAAAGTAGGGTCTTGGTCACCCTCACCCAGCAAGCACTGAAACCCACCAGAAGAATCTTTATGGCCACTTACTCTTTAATTCACGTGTGCCTCACACACCACAACTTTGAAGCTCTGAGCCCACAATCAAGCTCATTTATTTTCTACAAAACAAGAGAGAAGATCCTCTGTTTGTCCTGTAGCTTGATCTGGGCTCCCTCTTACTAGCTCCCTCTTGAAAAGCTAGATTTCAAATGAGAATAATCCTCAATTAAAACCCTGTCTTGATTTCCCTTTTTGGCCACTCTTGCCCACCCCAGTGTCTGTTAGGCAGTTCCTCTGCTACAGTTTCCGTGACTGTGTGCTCACAGGCCTAGTCACTTTATAAGAAACTTCACTTCAGCAGGATGTGAACACCACAGGGGAAACGGTCTGGCAGAATTTATCCTGCTAACAGTATTAAAACTGGTTCAGCAGAAATAGCATTTGAACATTGACCAATAGGATTACTGGGTATATACCCAAAGGAATATAAATCATTCTGTTACAAAGATACATGCATGCGTATGCTCACTGCAGCACTATTCACAATAGCAAAGACATGGAATCAACCCAAATGCCCATCAATGATAGACTGGATAAAGAAAATGTGGTACAAATACACTATGAAATACTATGCAGCCATAAAAATGAATGAGATCATATCCTTTGCAGGGACATGGATAGAGCTGGAAGCCATTATCCTCAGCAACTAATGCAGGAACAGAAAACCAAACACTGCATGTTCTCACTTATAAGCGGGAGCTGGACAATGAGAACACATGGACACAGGGAGGGGAACAACACATACTGGGACCTGTCGGGGCAGGGGAGTGTGGGAGGGAGGGAGCACATCAGGAAAATTAGCTAATGCATGCTGGGCTTAATACCTAGGTGATGGGTTGATAGGTGCAGCAAACCACCATAGCACACATTTACTTATGTAACAAACCTATGCATCCTGCCCATGCACCCCAGAACTTAAAATTTTTAAAGAAACAACAAAAAACTGGTTCAGGCTCTGAGTGAGCTTCAAGATACTTCTAGATGAAATTCTTCTCTATCCCATGGGAGCCAACAGACCCACAAGCAAAGGAACTCGTGTGTGTGTGTGCGTGTGTGCGTGTGCGTGTGTGTGTGTGTGTGATTTATGAATGAGAATTACACAATAAGTAAGCAAATTAAACCATATCTGGACAACTCTTTTGCCTGAGAAGTATGATGTTAAGAGGTAAATGGGTTGACTCAACACTGAAAATGAAAGTCGGTGATTTATGAATGCATTCATTTTCTTCTTCATGCATTCAACATTAACTGGGTGGTTACATTCCTGGCATTTGCTAAGATTCCTGGATAAAAAAAACAAGCCCAGTTCTTGGTCCCAACAATCTTACTTGACCGTACCATTAACCACCTGTCCAGTTAAACAACTTAACCTCTCTTTTTTTCTCAATTCCTTTACTTTTATAAAGGGCATAATAATACTCACTTCGAGAGATTCTGTTAGCCTAAATGAGGTTTGTATAGGTTACAGTGGCTTAAAATATATCAACTGCAGAGATTTAATAAAATCTGATCCAAGCAGAGCCCATCACTTTACAGATAAGCCTATGAGGTCCAGAGGAATCAGATTGCTAGCTCAGGTGGGCAGCAAGTTGTTGACTGAGCCAATTCCCAACACTACCACAGTCACTGCCATCACCAGAGCCCAGCAGTTCTGTTGATACCCTAAGCTACACTAGGATGCCTACTCTGATTTCAGTCCAATCACTATATAAATGACTATTGCACAATTTTGTATTTTTTAGACATAATTTTGATAACTTTAAGATAAATGCTTTTCCTTGTTATCCTATGTATTTTATTTTTATCCATTTAAAAACATTAATTTGAGAAAGAGTTAACTATCTTCTCCACATTGCCAAAGGAGTCCATTGCACCAAAATTTGTAAGAAATTATTGCCTTTGAGAAGTGGTTTTGAACTGGAAACAGTTTTGCTTCTGGCCCCTGGGGATATTTCACCATGTCTAGGAAGAGTTGCTACTGGCATGTAGCAACCAGGGATACTGCTAAACTTTTGACAATGCACAGGACAGCTCCTTCGTAACAAAGAATTATCGTACCCCAAATGTCAATCATACTGAGCTTCAGAAACCCTGTTTTGGAGCAGTATATAGCAAAAGGCCAAAAAGTTGCTAGACTTTGTATTCTCACCTAATTTCCAAGTACGTTCATCTTTTTTGATCCGCTTGATCTCCCTATGAGTATTCACACAAGTGAAGTGGTTTTATATGTTTTTGTTTATAATTATTGCACCTACCCCAATTTGAGCAAGTATTACAAGTTCCCCTGGATCAGGGAGCCAGAAGCTCTGTGCAAGGCAGAGTTACGAGTGCTGCTGAATTTATTGGGCTAACATCTTGGAAATGTAAGTGAGAAATCTGTCCCATAGGCCAAAGCAAGATGGTCCATGAGCCCTTTGCTTAGCTAGCCAGGCCTTGCATGGACTGCATGGCTATTTCAGTGGTTTCCCTTAGGGTGACCTCACTTAAAATGTAGAACTCCTTTTCAAGGCTAAAAGAGCAGCAGGAAAGGAGGAGGAGTTGAGGGGATAAAAACATTTTCTCCACCTGGGGACCAGTAATAGCAACACAAGGTACATATGAACCATCTTCTTCTTCCTTCTTTCCTCTTAGTAATATATTCATCTTCAAAGGAAAGTCTTTCATGTGTTCACTCTTTTTTTTTTTTTTTCCAGATGAAGCTTTATTCTTGTCATCCAGGCTTGAGTGCAATGGCATGATCTTGGTTCCCTGCAACCTCTGCCTCCTGGGTTCAAGCGATTCTCCTGCCTCAACCTCCCAAGTAGCTTGGATTACAGGCGCCCACCATCCCCGGCTAATTTTTGTATTTTTAGTAAAGACAGAGTTTCACCATGTTGGCCAGGCTGATCTCGAACTCCTGACCTCAGGTGATCCACCTGCCTCGGCCTCCCAAAGTTCTGGGATTACAGGCATGAGCCACCATGCCCAGCCAGGTGTTGACTCTTAAAAATGAATTACTCAAATAGAAAGAACAAAGGTTGAAAATGCCAGGAATTTTTTCTAAAGCAGAACAAAGGGTAGAAGTCAAAATAGCATTTTTAAAATTCCTGTAGGAGAAGCCTTGACAAATAGCTTGTCTTTTCTTAGCACATTTTACGTTTCCCATCCAGGCTGTGAGTGACATTCTTTTCTGCTTGGAGTTTCTGAAAAACATCTGGCCTGGTCTGGCACAGACCCGGCTTGCTGGTGAATCTTTCTTCCTATGTAATAGCAAAAATAGGATAAGTAACTGATGTTCCAGGATGATATAGGTGCAAGAGTGGATCAGGGATTTCCAATGGGTAAAGAATTCAATTCCAAGTGAGCTGGTTAACTCCTGAATTCCCAGTCAACAGTATAATACTTAGCACTGGGAAGATATTTAATAAATATTGTTAAATGTATGAATTCACTAATGGATTAAAAAAATCACAACTACCCTTTGAAGAAAGATGTATTTCTCATTTGCAGATAAAAAAAAAAAAACTCAAAGAATTTAACAGTGGTTGCCTCAAATTATAGAATTGCCAATAGACTAAGCCAGGACATGGGCTCCTAGTCATTTGACTGGAGACACCTTATTCTAGACACTATTTTTTTTCTCTTAGAGCTTTACCTAAGAGGGATTTAGTTTCAGTATACCTTACATGGGCTAAAGAATAATCTGGCTGGAATATCAGTCTCACCGCTGACCATTAGCACTGATGACAACAGACAGTTTGGAAAATACTACATTAGGCAATATTAAACAGGTTTCTTTATTACGGGGCTTATTAGAGCTTCTAATATGCCAATACATGGCAGAAATAGACTGCAACATTCCCTAAACCTAACCAAGTAGTGCATTTTAGACATAGCGTAGCACCAACGTTGCACAGTACTTTTGAGAAATATGGGATAACCATTTTGCCTGTCTTATCTTTGCTACCTGATTGGATGGTGGCCAAAATTGAGAAATTATCTCACTTCATCTTCGGAACAACTAACCTAGTGAGGCAGCTGTTCACCACCATTTGAGTATGAGATATCAATTTAGAGCACTTCAGAATGAAGACCCAGCCCTGTGGTTATTTAGCTATTTAATCATTAGCTAAAACAAAACAAAACAACAAACAAAAGCCCGTGCTTGTTTGAAACCTACTCAGGAATTGAGCAGCTCACTGAAAGTTTGTGCGATGCCAGAATGCGAGTTCATCTTTGCTTTCTGACTGCTGGTGTAACTTGAGCCAAAAAAAACCTTGATAAGATACATATGAACAAATTAAAGTTAAAATAATCTCTCTCCTATCCCTCCCTCTATGAATAAATGTGACATGAAGTACATTCAAGATGTTGTCCAGATGATCATCTATAGGACCTTGTTGGGGTACACATGCGGATTGTTTTCGGTCTAATTATTTTGTCTTTGTTGTAGATATAGGTCATCTTTTAAGAGATATGAAAATGAAACTCATATAATGATATCAGTTAATTGATGAGATAACTGATATAGTGACTTTCTGCCTACCTACTTGGCTCTAGGACTTTCAAGAAAATAAAAGTGACGTTCCATGACATATGTATCAACTCAGAAAAGAAAAAAAATCCAATAAATATTATATATAGACCAAACTATTATATAGGTTCTATTTTTTTTCTTATTATAAAACGGGATTGAAAGTTATATCACTTCACCACTAGAACTCCAATGCACTATCCATTGCTCCACAGAGCTACCTAAAAGTTACATCACTTCAGAGTATAGTCTTTCTTTAGTTGTCATGTCATGGTTGCTGTATAGCCTTTGGAGGCAAATATTTGAGAAATGGGTATCCAGCTGCCTAAGGCAATGCTGAAAATGCCCCAAATACACAAATCCACTGCAGGGGAAGAGTAATAATCAAAAGTAGCATTAATGAGGTATTTTAGAGTATGAAGAGGTTGTAAAATTCAGAGTGCTCATTTAAGCATGCTTAGTGTAGTATGGTGGTTAAGAACTCAGATCAGGGAGCTAAACTCCCAGGTTTGAAACGCAGTTCTGTTCTTATAACCTTGAACAAGTTATTTAAACTTTATATGTCTCAATTTTCCCTCTGCAAAATGGAATAAGAGTAGAACCTACCTTACATGATTATGAAGACTCAGTATGTGTTAAGCGCATAGAACGGGGTTTGGTGCAAAGTAAGCTTTCAATTAATATTAGCAATAACGCCAGGTTTGGTGGCTCACGCCTGTAATCCTAGCACTTTGGGAGGTCGAGGTGGATGGATCACGAGGTCAGGAGTTCAAGAACAGCCTAGCCAACATGGTGAAACCCCATCTTTACTAAAAATACAAAAATTAGCTGGGTGTGGTGGCATGTGCCTGTAATCCCAGCTACTGGGGAGGCTAAGGCAGGAGAATTGCTTGAACCCAGGAGGCAGAGGTTGCAGTGAGCTGAGCTCACACCACTGCACTCCAGCCTGGGCTACAGAGCAAGACTCCATCTCGGGAAAAAAAAATAATAGCAATAACCAGGATTACTAGCTGTGTGTCCACAAGAAGTCAGTTCACTCCTGTAGGTCTTATTTCCTCCATCTATAAAATTGAGATCCTCATAATTACATTGCAGTACTATAGGAAAGATCAAGTAAGACAAAGGAGAGAAGCTAAAGTGTAAAACCTCACTTCACAAACATTAGGAAATTATTTTCTTTCCTCATATGATATGATCTTTATTCATCTCAGTGAATGGTATTTCCTCTTCATCTGCAGGCCTTAGTTTTCCTCTCTGGACACTGCTGTTTCTAGTGTACATAGCGGTATGCACTTGATGTGTGTGCTAAGGCAGGAACCCCTGGTCCGTCATCAGCACTTTGCTTCTCAGAGAATGGCACCATTTGCTATCCAGGGGTCGGAGCCAGAGTGCCTGCATCCAGTTGATGGGCACTTCCTTTTGGGTCCACCCTCAACGTACAGACCTAATCCCTCTACTTCTCCATGTCCTCAGCCATTATCGTAATTCATGCCATCATCATTTGTCAGTAATAGCCTCCTATACTCCAACTTCCATACTTGTCCAGTCAAATCCATTCCATCCTCCCCAATAGAAAGGGAGAATTTTTAAAAAATGTAATTTTACTCATGTCCCCTTCCAGCTCAAAGTCCTCCAATTCTCATATCCCTGACCAGAACATGTTCCTTACAAGGCTTTGCATGATTGGAACCCTGCCCATTTCTTCAAGTTTATCCCACACCATTCCAATCTCCCCAACTTCCCCTCCCTGCTATATTACTTTCTACACCCCTGTCCCATAGCTGTTTTCTCAGTGATGTGAATACCCTTAAGCTCTTCCCTACCTCAGGACCTTTGTACTTGCTGTTCCTTTCCCCTGGCTCTTTGAATGGCTGCTGACTCCTTTACGTCTTTCATACCTCAGCTCAGATTTCACTTCCTTAGTGACGTCCTTCCTGACGGCCCCCAAATGCTTGTTTTCGTAGTATTTACTGCATAGTTCTTATGAGGTTTAAATGAGAAATGCCTTTAGAACAGTGCTTGGCACATAAGAACTGCTCATTAAAAGTTGTGATAATTATCATCATCATATCATCCTCCTTCTCTGCCACAGTAGCCTATTAAATTGCATGGAGAACACTAACAGGAGTGTGTGACTGTGATGTGTGTTTACTTCCTTTCTTTTTGTCTATCTGATTATTAGTTCCCTAAGGGATAGATCTTGTTTCTCTTTCCCCCGGTGTACCCTCGCCTAGCCTCGCAGCAAACTGCCAGTCACAGAGCCGGCTCTCAAACATTTATTGAAGGAATGAATGAAAGTGAGTGCCTCTTGGCTGTCAAAGGAGTTCAAATTGCTAAAACCCCACAAAGGCCCAGGGCAGTTTCACCATTAGGGCAGACCTGCACCTGGTTCCAGAGAACAGCGCTGCATATGCTCCCAGGCAATTGCATTTGCGTGTCTCAAACACTTGCCTGAAACTGGTACAGAATTTCATCTGATTTCTGATGACTCCCATCCCTCCTTCTTCCCTCCCATCCCTTGATCTCCCTCGCATTTTCCTGTTTGTATTCAACGCGTCCCTGCTTGTGCGAGAAAAGCAAAGAATCCCACAAAACTCTTTTCTTTATCCTCTTTCCAGAAAAATGGGCCAATTCACAGCTGCAATCGTTGGGAGAATTTCCTGTCTGGGAGTCTGGAAACTGCCAAGAGTGGAAAGCTGCAGCCAGCCAGCGAGGCCTCTGTTGTCACTGGCCCAAACAACAACAAAAACAACCGCAACAACAACAACAACAACAAAACATGCCACGTGTGCACTGGCATATACAAACACGCCCACAGAACCAAACCAAGCGGACAAGGCTTCAAGGAGAGCTTCTGGGCGGCTCATTCCCGCGGCGAGGCATATCCCTTGGCATGGTGCCACTGCAGCCCAGCTCCCAGCCCCCCCGCCATCTGTCATCAGCGCTCTGCCTACTGTAAGTGTGCCGACACAGTACACGGAGGCTAACAAGTAGCAAATGGAGGGGAAGAAAAAACAAAGCCACTGCAGTCAGTGGGAGAGGTGGCTAGGGCTTTGACATAAACTGACAAAAAGCTGGGAAATTTAAACTGAAAGTTTGCCCTCAAGACTTTCAGCTGTGAGGGTTGGGCTGGGGAGGAGGGAAGGGTGTACGGTGAGGGAGGTTGGCAGGGAGCAGTCTGCAAAAAAGCTGGTGAGATAGAGTTAAGTAGGCCGGCTTTTTCCAGACTCTATGAATAATATGAGACATTACTTAAAATCCATTCTGACTGTTCATAGATTGCCCAAGAAGGCTTTCCCTTACAAGAAAAAAAAAAAAGGAACTAAAAAAAAAAGTGCAAAACTTTTTCCAATAGAACTTCTGAAGGAAACATTTAATCAGGACACCGCGTGTAATATAATACAGGTTGCTAATTTTCCTATCAAATAATCACCTCCAGAGCAATTAGGATAAATTACCCTTACCTTATTGTTAAATTAGTTGTCAGCTTTATGTTGTCATTTAAGGAATCGTTGGGGAAAAATCAGGGTATTTGTTATTTTTCAACGTTTTTTCACTATAACAAAAAATATTTTTTAAAACCTAATTGTCTACCAAAAATCTACAGCAGCAAAAGAACCTAAATCGGCTAAGATTCCTGCTAAACTGTGTCTAGATCTTTTGTGTGAGTGGCACAGACTGTCTGCATGCACTTGGATGGATGATTGTCTTGTGGTTTTCATTCCTTGTCATTAAATGCAGAGACTCTTTCCCTTAAAATCTTAAATATAAGGACCCAGACTACCAGGCATTTGATGATCCTCTCACAAGCTTGGCATTGCTCTATGTTAGAGACGGAGAAACTAAGGCTAAGAGAGTTTAAAATTACTCGAAGTTAAAATGGCAGAACCTCAGGATCTTCGGACTTGAGGCCCTACCCTTTTGTTTTAGACAATGAGATTCTGCTAAGCTGCTACTATTTCACTTTGCCCTTTTAGTTCTCGCTACAAAGCCACAAATGCTATAAATGCTAATTCCCACTATTCAAAAAATATTAATTAAGCAAGCAAAATTGCAGTAAGTTTTAACTAATACGGCCAGCAACAAACCAGCTCTCATCCTGTTTGTTTGCCAGTTAAGTGTTACTATTTGATCATTTTAATAGTTGATTACTAAAAAAATTAAACTCTGCAAAAGAAGTTTCAATCCCCAAACAATTCTGATTGACAGCATGGTAGCTCGGCTCATTATCCCTAATCAACAGAGTAAACATGTATTTACAAATAAAAACATATACCAGATGTATTTTCATCCACAAGGTGATGCTGTCAACTAAAATAGGGAATGTGCACCAATGTACGGCATCCACCATTTTCAAGACAGGTTTGCCACAAACCCTCCTGCTTCGTGATTCACAGATGAAAGCCTATATGCATGCAGGTGGTTGTGATATTACCATGTTTACAAAAAAAGGGTGAGGTACTTGAAAAGCACCAGTTCTAAAGTCAGAAGAATGCTCTTTGAGTGCAGCTGCTACCATTTCCAGGCTTATACTGTTATGCCTCAGTGTCTTCATCTGTAATATTGTAATAATAATGGCACCTACACAATTGTTTTAGGTATTAAATGAGATAGCAGATAGGAAGGTGTTTTACGTATAGTAAAATACTAATGTAGTTTCTTTTTCAGTATTCCTCCATTTCCTTCAAATAATCTTCTGTTTCTCCCAGATTGATGAGAGTTTAAGAGGAGATATTTTATCTCCCTCTTCCCATGCTCCCTTCAGAAGGTAAAAGTCCATTTAAAAGGACTCATAATATTCTAGAGACCAGCCTAGCACTTTACATCAAAAACCCATTTTGAGTTTCACCTGAGAGGAGAGGAGGACATAGAAATAGCTTTTATTTCCCTTTCCTGTGGAATTGAACAGAATTTCCAAAAACCCTACACAAAGCTCTGCTAGGAGTATAATGATTCTGCAGGAAATTTCCAAACTGTGCTCCATAGATGTCTATGAGTGAACAATGTAAATTAACATCTTATATCAATGCTCATAACATCCATCCATTGGTTCATTAAACTCATATATTGAGTGCCTATTTGTACAGGACAGTTTGTCAGGGACTTGGGTGATAACAGGGAACAAATGTACTCCATGTGAGCAAGTTACATGGTGGTCCTTTCAGTAGGCTTTCCTACTGTGTTAGGAATAATCTAGGTTTTTGGAAGTGTTATTGAATTTTGAGAATATTGTTTAAATGTTAGAGGAATGCGTTCTTGTAACAGAGCAAAAAAAAATAAGAGTTTAGGAACCCACTTCTCTTCCTGACTTTACCAACATATGAGGCCTTGAATAAATCAGTCTCCTGCTTTGGGTAGCTCCTGTACTTTCCTGACATTTAAGGCTTTTCAAGCTCCTCTCGCTTTGTTTTCAGAGATAGTACAGTAGTTTCACCATGAAATATTTGACTAAGGGTTAAATCTGGAACCAGCATTTGTTTCACTCTTTTAAAGTTTGTCTTTATCAAATAGAGTGTCATGGCAGGAAGCTGGGTAAAGATACAGTCCAACAGAGATCCTTGGAGAGGTAAAATGAAGCAGGACTTAAAAAATAGTCTCCCAAATCCTTTACTAAGCTGAAGTGTCCACAAGGGCAAGGTTTTAGGATGCCTCATTCACCACTATTACCTTCTCTCTCATCTCTACAATGGTGCTGGTCCATGGCCAACTCTCACAAGTATTTGTAGAACAAACACATGAATGAATCAGCTTATGACGACAAATAATATCACAGCATAAAACAGCTGATATAAAGTAAAATATCAGCTGATGATAAATCCTCCCAACTGCTTTATCAAACCTTTTGGAAACTTCCCTGAAAAGATGACCATGATTCTACATGGATACAGTTGCCCTTGATGCTGAAGCAGCATCTCAAATCCCCTCAATGGTCTCCATTCATAAATTAGAAGATTGGGATAGGGTTGAAAAGGCACTTTCTAGAAGCTTCAGATCTTGGATTCTGACTCTGGCTTTTCCCTAGCTAGCTGTGTGGCCTTGAGCAAATCGTCTACTTCTCATGACCTAAGTTTTCTCATCTATAAACAAGAGGTTTGGGTTTCTAAGACTCCTTCCAGCATTAGGAATTTAGAAAGAAAGTGGAAAATTATACACATGTGGGCATTTTAAAATTAGAGTTTCACCATCCAAAATGCCTCTGTTACTTTATTAACTCCATTCCTGTTTTAAACTTGGAAAACTGGCAAAACGAATGCAACTGTTTCAGAAGTTAATGTTGTGTTGGATCAACACAGCAAATAGACACTTGCCTAGAGAGTAATACATTTGCCAGAAATGGGCTGGCGCTGAAAACCATTGCCCTGAAAAGCCCTCTCCAGCCCGCCACTCACATCTTTTTCTTCCCACAACTCAACACCCAAAGACCAACTTGAACTGAGGTTAGAGGTACAAAGCAGCAGTAGCCTCTCACCTTAGGACTAAACATTGAGTCATCTCCATTGATAGTCCAACCATAACCTGGAATTCAGTGTGAATAACTGATCTTCAGCCTTAATCCTTCATCCTGAGTCTGGGGAAAATTGGAAAGAGTGGTTTATTCATGCATGTATCCCCAAGTACTTACTGAGTTTCCAGGAAGTGCCATCACCCCTAACTCATTCCTGACTTGCACTGGACTCCTTCCCACTTACTTTCCCATGCCCCCATGCTGTCCTTGCACACTCACCTATTACTCAACTCCACTCTTCTCAACAATAAACCTTCTGTTGGCTGCTTCACCCAGAAACCTTCACTGCATGTAGATGACCTGGCCCACCAAGTTTGAAAACATTGAAATGTCCAAGACCTTGTTAATATGATTTCTTTGGGCCAAGTGAGTTGGGCTTGCCACCTGCAGGAAAAGGCCAGGTAGAAAGAGTCCAGCCCCAGTAGGCACTAAGCCACAGACTAAGGATCATGATTGCATTTCTTCAGAGATTACAAACTGCCCAAAGAATGTCTCACAGTGGCAAGGATTCGTTATCTGAAATGCGACTATTACGGTCCTGTAAGTACAGATGCTGACATGTTAATGTTTTCTAATAGGTGTTACTATTATGGGCTAACAGGATCCCTGGAGCCATTAGAACCTTAACCTTGTTAGACCTGACATAGTTTGGCTGTGTCCCCACCCAAATCTCATCTTGAATTGTAGTTCCCATAATTCCCATATGTTGTGGGAGGCACCCGGTGGGAGGTAACCGAATCATGGGGGTGGTTACTTTCATGCTGTTCTTGTGATAGTGAGTGAGTTCTCACGAGATCTGATGGTTTTACAGGTGGCATTTCCCTCTTTGCTCGGCACCTCTCCCTATTGCCGCCATATGATAAAGGAGGTGTTTGCTTCCCCTTCCACCATGATTGTAAGTTTCCTGAGGCCTCCCCAGCCATGCTGAACTGTGAGTTAATTAAACCTCTTTCCTTTATAAATTACCCAGTCTCCGGTATGTCTTTATGAGCAGTGTGAGAACAGACTAATACAGAACCCTCATCCCCATCAGGAATGAGAACCAAACCTTGAACCCTTGCCAGTAGCTATTTGACATCATTGATTCATACTGCACACCTAGATTTTGGAATATCACCTACGCCTGTGTTCCCTGCTCATCCATCAGAAACTCCATTAAAATCTTCTTAGACCTCTGATTCTAACTGCTCCTATTTTACCTAGTATTGATTATCATGTTCAAGAGCTACTCAAGGAAGCCAGCTAAAACTGGTTAAGCATCATGCCCAGAGTAGCAGAGCTCACATGGATAGAGTCCAAGGCCAGTTTCAAGCAGGCACACCTAAAGTAGTGTATCTGCATGAAATGAAATCTTACGGAAATCCTGCTGGGACCACGGTACCCACCATCAAATCCAAAGGGCAGGGCAAATACAGGAACGAGTGAATAAACACTGAGGTTAGTAGCAGGATGGATCCGCAGCAAAACAGAGCACACATCAATGAATAATTCAGAGTAAGTGGTGAGAACTAAAACTGTAGACCTAAGTGAAAGATGTCCCCTTGTGAACCATATAGTACATGGGACAGGCAGGGAAGCTTTAAAAAAGACCATGATGTTTGTAACACAAAGGATAAATGCTTGCTGAAATAGATACTCCATCTTCCATGATGTGGTTATTACACATTGCACGCTTGAATCAGAACATCTCATGTACCCCAAAAATATATATACCTAGTATGTACGCACAAAAATTAAAAATTAACGAAAAAATTTAAAAACATGAGAATTGGACCTGCATACTCTTCGGGACTTGCTTTTTTTTTATGTGAGACTGAACTTTCTTAGAGCATCTGTAGATATGGCCTCCATTTCATCCAGGCTGTTCTATTTCATTGCTAAGCCAGGCTAAAATTTTACTTATTTCATACTGATAATGTATTTGGTTTGAATTTGTTTCACTTTTTATGAAACAAAATTTAAGATAATCATTAGAAACCCCAATTAGGGTTTGATAATACCGTACATATTTATTTGTATTTCAGGAGATGGGGTAAAAAAAAGTTTTCATCTACCAATAATGTAATCTAGAGAAACTAAGGCTTTGTTTCATAGGCTCATTCTAAGTGAGAAACAAAATAGTACAGAGAGTATTTGCCTCCCCAGTCCCCTTACAAATGAGGAATACGGAGAATAAGGCAGAAAAGCTAACAATTTGCCCTAGGTCACACAGGTAGCTAGTGTTGGAGTTAAGAAAGTTCATTTCACATGGCTCGAAGTAAGCAGGAAAAGGCTTTCCCAATTAGTATTGTTTCTCTGGTTTACTTGGGCAAGCTAGTCAATGGTCTTTGTTTCCAGAAACATTTGGGCAAAGCATATCATCCAGTCTCAAACGCAGCCAGATTCAGCAAGATCAAAGACAAAGTTAAAGGAGGACATGCCACACAAAGAAAACGAAGTCAGCCTAGAGATTTTACCTCCGTAGAGACTCATCACAGCCCCAACTGCTTCTTGGTCAACCAGAGACTCTGGACCTCAGGAAGCCACACCCCCCAAAAAACAGCAATTCTGCTACACGTGTACAGCCCTGTGACTTAAAGCTGGTGAAATCACACTGCTTGGTTGAGTGGCTTTGTCAGTTTGTGCCCCAGCTTTCTCTATGCTTTGGTTTCTTCTTCCAGCCCCTAGCTGCAAAGAACCATAATGCAATTTTGCAGAAACTAAGCAAGAAGGAATACATTAGTTTAGTCACTTGGAACTGCTGCCAAAGGAATAGTATCTTCAACTGATTGCCAGCCAAGTCCCTTATGAGATTGTGTAGACTCTTACAATATTGCTCGGGGAGCGAAACAAAGGGGAAGAGAAAGAGAAGAGCCTTGCTTATTATAATTTATAGTCCATTGTTATGGGAAGCTTCTTATGTTACCAGAAAGCTGGTGTCTGGGGTTTTCCTCTGCCCCAGAGGAGATGAAAATGGGAGGAGGGAGGGGAAGGTTATCTTACGGACTTTTTACAGCCAAAATCATCAAGGCCAAAATTCCTTCCTAGAAAAGTCAGTGGCAAGATTCAGACAATTCCCACCAGTCCAACAACTCCCAGACCTGGGTGATTAGCATTATCCCTGACATTGAACAATAAGAGTCACTCCACCCACCCCCAGGGAGCAGAGAAATCTCAGGACCTCTTGCTTTAAAAATATTCTGATGAGAGGCATCAAGGAAGAAAACCAAAGTGTTAAATATTTGTCTAGAGGATTGGAGCACCTTGGTTGCTGTGGTTTCTAACTAATTTAATTCTCCTTGTTCCTCATCTTAGAGAATAAAAGAGTTTCAGGTATACCTGTTAAAATTTTCATATATATATATATATTTATTATACTTTAAGTTCTAGGGTACGTGTGAACAATGTGCAAGTTTGTTACATATGTATACATGTGCCATGTTGGTGTGCTGCACCCATTAACTCGTCATTTACATTAGGTATATCTCCTAATTCTATCGCCCCCTCCCCCCACCTCACAACAGGCCCCAGTGTGTGATGTTCCCCTTCCTGTGTCCAAGTGTTCTCATTGTTCAATTCCCACCTATGAGTGAGAACATGCAGTGTTTGGTTTTTTGTCCTTGTGATAATTTGCTGAGAATGATGGTTTCCAGCTTCATCCATGTCCCTACAAGGGATATGAACTCATCCTTTTTTATGGCTGCATAGTATTCCATGGTGTATATGTGCCACATTTTCTTAATCCAGTCTATCATTGTTGGACATTTGGGTTGGTTCCAAGTCTTTGCTATTGTGAATAGTGCCGCAATAAACATACATGTGCATGTGTCTTTATAGCAGCATCCTGTTAAAATTTTCTAACTCAGCTGTCTTTACCATTCTCTCCTGTGGGAAGAACCAATGGACTGTACGTTAAGCAATCTTCTCCAAAGGCTATGACTTCTGCTAACCTTCCTTGATTACATTCTCTCATTAAATTAGGGTTCTCAGTCAAACAAAATGTGATGCCAGAAGTCATGGTGCTCATCATTGGTGGCTTCATCCCTTTCCTCCTCTCTGTGTGGGTTCCATGACACAGAAGCCTGATGCAGACTAATGGGTATCCTGAATGGATTGCTCTGAGGTCAAGAACCTTGTCTTATCCATCTTTGACTCCATATTCCACATCCTAGTTCATGGTACAAAAGACAGCATGGAATGAATGTCACTGTGAAGCATGAAAGAAAGGTTTACCTTTGCTTGTGAGCTCCTCTTTGCTTGTTAGCTCAAAACTCACAAACTGAAAAAAATGTGTCGATGAGTCTCTATGGAGGTAAAATCTGTAACCCATGTCCTGGCATATAAATATATGAGTTGTTTCTACAAAATGAGTCAATAGAAAGGAGCACGCTTATGTAATAAAGTTGCTCTGGAGAAAAAAAGTAAAGGAAGCAAGTGTTGACCCTCTGCATAGGAAAATATTGTCACAATGAAGATGCACCAGTGAGGATGTCTTCACCCTAAGGTATGGACCTTCAAGTGGCCTGACCAACTCATCCAATCGTCTACTCTCCAGAGGATGATCTTCACAGTCATATTCATCTGCAGATGAGTACCACCCCATGACTCTCAAACATGTGACCCCGTTCACCTGTATGAAACACCTTCAAGAGCAAATGTAAGTTTATCCCAATTCTCCACCCACTAGCTTTCACTAGAGAAAGCGCATGGGTCTAAGAGTGATATAATTCATAAAAAGACACCCTTGAAGTCAATCTTATGTTCATTTATAAATTCCAGAATGTTAAATTATAATAACAAATCTTATGAATTTTTTATTCATTCATTTACTCCTTTCACAACTTTTTTTTTTTTTTTGAGATGGAATTTTGCTCTTGTTGTCCAAACTGGAGTGCAATGGCTCAATCTTGCCTCACTGCAACCTCCATCTCCTGGGTTCAAGTGATCCTCCTGCCTCAGCCTCCCAAGTAGGTGAGATTATAGGCACGCCACCACGCCCTGCTAATTTTTTGTATTTTTAGTAGAAACAGGTTTCCCCATGTTAGCCAGGCTGGTCTCGAACTCCTGACCTCAGGTGATCCTCCCACCTCAGCTTCCCAAAGTACTAGGATTACAGGTGTGAGCCACCACACCTGGCCTCCCTTCACAACTCTTTTGACTTGTGACTCTTACCTGTCTTGACACTGTGAGTGTCAAGAGTCCCGTAAGTAAAAAATCCTGTTCCCTCATATACTCTGTTTTTATCTTCCTCCTACCTAGCTTGGGGGCCTTGGCTCTGTTTTTCACTTCTGGTATAGTTCCTACCTCTCGGAATATTTCATAGATTATTGTCATTTCCCCCACTTAAATTTCAGCACTTCCCAAAAATCTTGGCCTGAACTCACTTTCTGGTACTTGTTATTCTTGTTTTTTTTTTTTAAATATATATATGATTCTTCTCCATCCAATAACCTCCACCCGCCCACCCACACACCCCACCAGATCTATACCCTCAGGAACTAAACCTAATCACCAGTGTCAGAGGTGGAGGTGGGGGCAATTGGAGGGTGGGGAAGGTACCCCAAGGGCCTCAGGTGACCTAGAAGAAGCAGGGTTTGGATGTTGCAGATGTCACAGGACAACTGATATCTCATTCTTCTGCCAGTGTATGTTCAAATCTCAGGAGTGAAAGGAACTTGAAAGTTCATCCATGTCTCCTCCTCTACACCATAATATTAGCCATTAAGAAAAGATTAGCATTCCATGGTGTCCTCAGAGATCTCTGAAGTGGATTCCATCAACTCCCTTAGTAATGCATTCCAGAGGCTCATCTCACTCCGAGATATTTTCTTCATGCTGAACCTATGTCCTGCTGGAAGCAATTTAAACCATCCCCCTTTGGCCTGACTTTGTGTGGAAAAAAGAGAAAGCTCTTTGCCACTGTCCTTGCAGGGTCCCTTCATAGATTCTTTCGCTTCTCCAGGCACTTCATGTATTAGTTAAAATGAGAACAAAATGGAGACTGGGAGATCAAGAGATGGAGAGAGAGAGGTCACACAGCAATGCTCGTCTCGCCCTCTCTGGTCAACGTTTCAGAAGCACCAAGGCCCTGGGTTTGACCCCGCTCTCCCTTCTCATTTCTTTGGCTAAGTCACATTCTCTTTTCACTGTCTGATGACCTACTTTTATCACAAGCAAGGTTCTCCCCTTGAAAAGTGTAGATAACATGTAGCCCGACCCAGGGTGAATCAGCTGAGCTGCACAGCTGCTGTGACCTTTTCCTTCATCTCCTGGTAACATGAAGGAAGGAATAAAGATGATCAAGTTTTCTGCTGGCCAAACCTGCTTCGCTTTCCTGGCAAAAGGACACGAGGAGATAAAGTATATTCTTCTACCCGAGACAGTAAATAAAAGAAAGAATGTTGTGGGTGTACAGGACATTTGGAACATTTCATTTTTGTAATTGTGCATTCTGAGCTAAGAGCCACCACAAAAGATTGGTCTTTGGAAATTGAGGGGGTTTGTGGTTGTATTTTGGGGTTGCAGACCAGCCAGGATTCTGTTTCAATTTTCCCTATTAGTCCTTAAGTTCTAGATTGAGGCCCCCAAAACCCTGGGACATCTGACCAGAGACAGCTGCCAACATTTTCCCATGATGAGCAATGGAATGTGTATTGGCAGAGCACGTTGATTTGCAAGGTGTTTATAAAGTTTCTTGATCCTTTTTTCCACCTGGTTTGCTTCCGGGACCCAGTTGGTGTATGGACTGCAGTGTTGCCACTGGGAGCAAAGAAAAGGTATAAACATCATACTATCTTCCCTGGAAGCTGCTTTTGCATAATTCTATTTTCAAAATTATTTTGCTTTCTTTACTTTCTTTTCCTTTTTTTCTTTCCTCCCCACCCCCCACCCTGCCTCTGGTGTCTCTGTTTACACGGTTTAGACATCGGGAACATGTTGGTAGTTTTCCAGCTGCTTATGCACAAGTGTAATTGAGTCATTTATTTTTAGTGATGTCAAGACTTTGAGAACAGAAATAAAAGAAACATTACACACTGACTAACTAAAATGTAAGAGAGTCCTCATCTGGAGGATGAAGATACAGTGGATGTGATTATTTTCAAATTGTAGGTTCTTCACTCTTCATTTCAAAACCAGATTTGGAACATAATTTGCTTTATTTTCAGCTAGCGGGGTCTCCGATCTCAAGTGAAATTATCCTGAGCTTTTTCATGGTTGATGGCTGACTGGCAGCTTCTCAGTTTCTTCCCCTTTAAGTGAGAGACCAACTTGGATTAGTTCCTGGATGGAAAAGATGAGGCTTAAAGACCTGTGGGACATCCTGAGATCCTTATAGAAAAAAGTCATTGGAACATTATCTGTCATTTAAAATGGAACAATTAAATAAGTGCAACAACCTATGTGTTTGATGACCAGCACATTCCAAGTATATTGTTACCTCACTTTCTATGCACCCACATTTATTTTGGGTGTAAATCAAACCTGGAATAGAAGCATTCTTTGTTCTTTACAAAGCTATCATGAAGTGCTAATGACATTGACACAGGTATTCTTTAAGTTCTTTCAATTCTCCCACCCCTAACATTCCCTAAAAATATAACAACTATTAAAATCTTGACACAATATAACACAGGATATTTGAAAATAAAATTCTGATTAATAAAATTTGTTAATATTAATTGAGTGCACATGATACGCCGGGCATTATTCCAAGCAGAGTACATATTGGGAAGATAGAACTATAGATAAGGAAAGACATGAACAAAGATATTAAGTAATCTACCTAAGGATACACAGCTATTGTTCTGTGATCCCAGAGAGTCACTAGTGTCTTTATTTATGATCACTGTACTATATGCTGCTTATAGCAATGGAAAGGCAACCAAAAATGGGAGAAATATATGCAAGCTAGAAGGCAAAGAAGTAATATTATTTACGTATAAAGAACTTTTGCAAAACAATATGAAGAAAAGTCAGATGCCTCAGTAGAAAAATGGGCAAAAGATAATAGGCAATTCATACATAGAAAGTGCAAAAATGGTTAATAAACTTTTAAATTATGAAACTACATTAAAATTAATGAAATATAAATGCAAACAATGATATCTGCTTGTTTTCTACTAGGCGAATTAGATTAGAAGAAAAAAATGCTGCTCAGTTTTGACAATGGTGTGAGGAACAGCCCCTCTTAAACACCGTTAGTGTGGAGTATAGATTGTTGCAACATTTATGGAAAGAAAATTCTCAGTATATAAAGTCTTTAAAATAAGTTTAGTAATTTCTCTTGTAGATATTTATATTAAGTAAATAGTCAAGAGTGAAAACAAACATTCAGCTATAAAGCTATCAACCTCAGCATTATTTAAAATAATGGTACATCTTTATTGTAGAATACCAAACCATCATCAAAATGCATGCCCTTAAAAAATTAATATAAATGCAAGATTTCCATGATGTTATTAGATGAAAGAGGGGTTTGTATAAAGGTATGGACAATTTGATTCCAACATTATGAAAAGTATATCTATGCATAAAAGAAACACTGGAATACTGGAGTGTAACCAAGTATTATTCCTGATGATCAGACAACTCATGATTCTCACTTTTTCTGAAACTTCCTCTTCAATGAAAATGTATTCTCTTATAATCAAAAAAATTTAAGTAATATTGGAGTAAATATAGGAAAACATAAATGTGCCCAGACATCTATAATGAATAAGCTCTTGCAAATTACATTTGAGCACGGACTTCAGTTCTGAAAGTCCTGGCAGAGGAAGCAAAGGAGAAATAAAGTACATATTGTCATTTTTAATAGAAAGAATACAAATTTCTCTTTCAAAAACACTTTTTCCCTGATGTTAAATTAAAAGTGAATCGTATTGACTGTAAGGGACCTCAGGTAACATATTGGACAATGTCTTCACTTTGTCCCTATGAAAGACACAGAAACTTTGTTTAAATGTACAAGCCTCATAGTGACCCACTAAAAAGAGTAAACGCTAAGGAAGTAAGAGTAAATAATAACCCAGAAAAGACATTTTTACAGGGAAGTAAGGTAAAGTAGTAAGCAAATTTTTTCCCGTGGAGTACCTAACCTCTTAATCCAGGGTTAGAGCTTAGAGGCCCCTGAGGAACACTCTTGGGTCAAATGTCCAATGTTTTATATCTTCAAAGTCATTTAGAGTGAACTGTGTTAATTCAATAAACAATACTGTAGGCATACAAACAACTCCAAGTTAAATAGGATAAAAGTTACAGGACCTTGGGCCTCTCAGAATTCTCTACTGTAGTAAAAAGTGTTTCTCCATAATATAGAGTTAGCCTCAGATTAAAGTGAAGAAAGCATAATTTAAAGGGATTTGTGCCAATTCTTCTCTCTGTAATATTTCCTCTACAAGACTTACTACAAAGATAGAAAATCAATGAATGATAACATTTTCAAACTTGAGAAGTTTTAGAGTTTCTGTCATCCACAGGCAATTAACTTTTGGAAAGCCATGAACACTTTGTAGATTGAACTCTCAAAAACTGTGGAGTCTTGCCCCAGAAATATACATACATGTGCCAAAATTGAAGAAGTTTAAGAATTCCCTCATGTTCATCTGTAATTCCCTAGGATAGGAACACCTGAATTAGTTTAACCTTGTTTTCCTGAGAAAACCTTAGAGCAAGATACATTATTCTACCTAATTGAACAGTATTTCTTACTTTTGCAAAATTAGTTCCGTCACATGAGTGAAGTAACTCATCCAAGATTATAAAGCAAATTAAATGGCAGATCCAGGATAAAAATCAGGTCTTCTAATTCCCAGGACAACCTTCCTTCTCCCACATCCTTTGTTCACTTAGGTTTTAAAACCTCCTCAGTTTCCCACAATCCTGGTAGAAAGGAGGATCTCTATAACACACTTAGGCAAATCCCATGGAGGACTGAGGTATCTCCTGGGAATGCAACACTGAGAAAACACTTGGAGTAAAGTTAGGTTAAAAGGGATATGCTAAGTCCCCAACACCAGTTTTTCAATGGACAAGAGTTCATGTCAGCATCATATCAAGTTTGGGCAGTTCTTTAATTAATCTTGGGCTGGTTTCTGATTATGGTCAAAACATCTGAAAGTCAAGACATTATAATGTCTTACTCTGGTCTGGGAAGCATTCATGAATCAAAGCCCTCCAGCAACCTCAGAAATAAGGGTGATGATATGTCTGAAAATAAGAAGGGTGAGGCATAAAGATCAACAATATCAGAGCCCTGCAACTTATTTTCATGGTATTAATAGTAAGTAATCATTATTTTCTTTATTTGCCAGGAGGAATCTGTGACTCATGAGCAAAAGAGAACTATAGGATGCTTCTGTGTCTGAAAACACAGACAGAAAATTTAGATCTTTCTGGTTATTTAACAAAACAACTAGGTTGAATAGTCCTATCAGTGGACCACATGGTTGTTTGTACACTGGTTTTGGCTGGAAAGTCCCCCATAACTACCCTGTTTATGGGAGTCCTACTCATCCTCCTAGGTCCATCTCACATCTCACGCTACCCAGAGACACTGCCCCGAGTATCCCAGCCCAGGCTCATCTCATTCTTCTGAGCAGCCCCTATGGTACTTTTATGTAGGACATAATTCAACAATATTTACCTACTGCTTAATAGATCTCACTAACTGCTTCATGAATCTTGTTTCTCCATCAGATTATAAGGTATTCAAAGGCCAGAATCATGTTCCCAGTGCTGCTTCCTACTGTGCACTCTGATGGTATTCAAAACTTGTTTGTTGATTGACCGATTAAAATGAGAATATGGCCACTGCTGAATCTGGTTCAGCAGCATTCTCTTCAGAACAGAGTTAAGCTTTCCTGCCTGATGAACCTCTGCTGATGCTTCAAGATCTGGCTCAAAATGCTACGTCCTCTGCAACAGCCCCACTAACAGAAAAGTTCTGATAATTCCTTGTCATACCAAATAACATGATATTTCTAAGGAGATGATGCCCGGAAGAACAGATCCCCCCACTTCTAAAATGATGTTTTAATCCAAAAGCGCATTTTAAATGGTAATCAACATTATCGTACTATCATCTTTACCTGAAAGCTAAGAAAGCCAGTGAAAATTTTCAGAGTAATAAGTTGAGAAGAACTTTAAACATCATTTTAGTTAAGTTATGGTCTAGCTATATAATAGAATACCATATAGCCATTCAAAATAAGATAGAAATATATGAAATGATGTCTAAAATATAATTTTACATGGTTAAAAAACAAGTTGTAATTAAACAATACTGATAATTACATTTTTATTTTTAAAATGTGTGCATGAATGCACATATACATGCATTCATATGTATTATATATGCGGAGAAAATATATGGAAGAATCCCTGAAAAAAAAAGTCATCATTCATGGTTCTCTCTGGCAGTGGAATTTGGAGCCTGGAAAAAGGAGGAGACCTAGGCCTTGAATGTCTCACTTTAGGCAATTTAGTACTGTTTTTCAGATTTTGCAGTAAGCATTACTTTTATTACTTATGTCACGTTAGAGTCGATTTTTTTTAATTTTCAAAAAAATTACCAGTCCAACTCTTTAACAATGTAAACTCATCTGCCTCTCGCTGCTCCTCCACACATTTGGGACCTCAGACAACCCATGTGACAGATGTTTCCTCCGTACTACTTTGACTAGTCCTCTTTTCTCATCCAGGAATGACCACCCGTCTCTGGTTTCTGTGGTGAACGCCTACTTGTCCTTCAAAGCCACTAAAAATCTCATCTCCTCTGTGATGCTCCCAGGATGAATTGTTTGCATTTCTATGTCCTCACAGAACTTTCCACATATCTCCGCTAGAACAGAGATGTATGTATATATGTGTAAAACTACATATGAAAATTTTATCTGTCTTCCTCACTACAGTGAATTCCTTCAGGCCAGATCTGTCTTTATTTTGTTCATTTTTGGCACTATCTTTTGCAACTCATGTGGAGCTTGGGACACAGTACTCACAGAAATGTTTGATGAATGCAAAAACTGCACGTCTGATCCTGAGATCCCTTCTCTGCAACCTTGAACATTCCAAATACCCAGTCAATTCTAGGCAACAACCCAGTTGTTGGTATTCTCAATAAAATGTAGCTTTGGACTCCTAGCCAAAAGATAAAACATCCACTTGTATCCTGTGTATTAACTTCAGATAATTTGATATCACAGCCTACTATAAGTCAACTCAAGGGAACCCTTTTGATTGAATTAATGAAATACAATAAAAATAGATGTTCCTATAGAAAACATCATGCAGAGGATCTCAGGCAGGCTTCTTGGATCAACTTGACATAAAATTAGGGTGTCGTTTCCATTAAGTCCATATGTAACAAATTTTCTTTCCATGTTGATATTCAATAACTGACCTGATCTGAATGACCTCCCTGTTGTCAATTACACATTGCTTCTGTGTGAGAACTTCATGTCCACTAGCTTCCATTACTGTTTACTGGACAGAAAAATGAATTCCAGGAGTCTCACCATCAATGTAAACTGAAATAAAACCAATAACTACAACATTGTAGAAATGGCTCTACATACCTTATCATATTTAACTCTCATAAATGTTTCAAGAGGTAGGAATTTTTAACCCTACCTATGAAGAAGAAAACTGAGGGCCAGGGAACTTAGGTAATTTATATCAGGTCACAGAGCTACTAAATGCTAAGGCCCAGATTAGACTCCATTCCCTCAGCTCTTCTCATTAAGATACGTGCATATGTCATGTTATTAAGCCACATGACCTCCACCTAAAAGATGTGTACCCATCCAATTTCAAATGAGAGACCTTTTATAGTCATTAAAACACCAAAAATGGAGGATTTGTTTTTGCTGTGGCAGTCACAGATTTTCTTCCTTTTCTATCTTCTTTATTATCTTTCTTATCTATGTATGACTATCTAGCCATACATGTATCTATTCATTCAACATTCAATGAGCACCCACTATTAACCAGACATTGTAGCAAGCATTTGGAGTGAACCCGAAAAGATAAATATGGGTTTCTGTGTCCCCAAGGCAAGCTCATTGATATCTAATGATTAGAACTCATTATCAGGTATAGTTAATTTTATCTGAGTAATTTTCTATTAAAATTGCTATGACTATGTGAATATTAATAGCCAACATTTATTAAGGACTTACTTATCTTCTAGGCATTGTTCTAAGAGTTTTACATGTAACTCATTTAATACTTACTGTAACTCCATACATTTGGTGATTTTTATTAATCCCACTTTAAAAATAAGGAAACTGAAATACAGAGAAATGTGATACCCAAGGTCAGACAGCTAAGAAATGGCAAAGCTAGGATTAAAGCCCAGGCTGTCTGAACACAGAATGCTTGAACAATTATTTTATACAGTCTCTCTATTTAATATATTGGGCGCTGACTCTGGGGTCACCAGGATGAAAAAGGCATCATTCTTATCCTCAAGGAGTTAATGAAAAAAGCAGGCAAATAAACAGGTAGAACAATACAGAGTAATTGTTAAGTGGGATGTAAGAGTAAAGGTAAGTGGGATGATAGGACGGGTGTGCAGGGAGGTGCAGGCACACAGAGAAGAGGTCCTGACAGCGTTTGCAATAACCCATCTACTATCCTTATGTGGGCATAGCCCAGACTCTTCTCCTATGTCCAGGATTCATTCAGTGCCCAGAGATCTTGGTAAAGGAAAAAGATGGGAGAGGGAGAGACAAGAGGAACGATCAAGGAAAAGAGGGAGAAAAATCTTGAGAAAGGAGGCACATAAAAACGTTGCTTGCCCAACCATAGTGTTTTGTCTTTGTGAGGCATTCCTATACCTCAGAAATGCATACATGCTTAGAAGAAAATGAGTAACTCTGGTCCTAATTGTTTCCCTACTCTTCTCCATGGTAGCACAAGAAAGAGAAACGTTCTCCCCGCTTCGTGCCCCTCAGTTATCCTGAGAGGTAATATGATGAAAATTAGGGATCCTAGGAAAGAAAATGGACGAGTCCCTGCTACTCCAATATGTGGATGCACTCCCGATAAATCATGTAAATTATTTGCTCAGCCTTTTACATTGAACTTTCAGGTTGTCTTTAGTTTTCTGCAATTATAAAAGATGCTAGATTGGATATTTTTATACTTGCATTTTTGTACACCTTTTGACCATTTCCTAGAAAAGATCCCAGAATGGAATTACAAATTCAAAGGGTATATTCTTTTTTTAAACTCTTAATCCATATGGCAAAAACACTTCCCAAAAAGTAGTGACAAATTATATTCCATGGAGTATATTTGGGAATGCTTATCCAATCACACTTTCCCCAGCATTACTATACTTTTAAAATCTTTATTAGGAAAAAATGTAAGTTTTTCATTTAACTTTCATTTTTGGATTACTAGTGAGGTTAAATATAGTTTATAAGTTTATTAATCAACAGTATTAATTAAAATGATGCATATAAACCTAGTAGATGCTCAATAAAGCAAGATTATTTTTTAATAATGAGTTCGAACATGATTTCATGGTTTCTGGCTATGTACATTTCTTCTTAGAATTTTAAATTTATTTATTTTTCTCATTTCCCTATTTGAAGTTTAGTGGTTTCTCTCAGTGAGCTTTTTATATATTAGGTATACCAGTCCTTTGTTTTGAAAAAATGTCCAGGTTTTGAAGGACTATTGTCACTTTTGGAACAATGCTATATAAAGGCATTATGCTTTACAAAGATGACACTTTTTATTTGTCTCACTGATAAGGAAACAGAGGCTTAAAATGTGTATGTGTTTCCTCTTTTTTAGGTAAAACTTTTTATACAGTCAAATGCGTAAATCTTACATGTACCATTTCATGAATTCTGACAAATGTACGCACCTGTGTCACACAAGTTTTTATTAAAATGTAGAATATTGTATCACTCTGAAAAATTCTTTTGCATGCTTTTCTAATCAATGTTGCCTTTGCCCTATCCCAACCTTGAGAGGAAACCATTGTCCTGGTTTAGAACTTCATATAAATGGAATCATACAACATGTACTTTTTTTTTATTCTGGTTTCTTTCACCCAGCATCATGCCTTGGAGATTTATTCATGCTGTTGTATCTGTCAATGGTATGGGATATTAAAAGTAATGGCAAAAACTGAAATTACTTTTGCACCAAACCTATGCAATGACATGAGTGGTTGTGGCCGAGTAATATTCCATTGTATGAATACACCAATTTGTTCATCCATTCACCTGTTGATGGATATCTGAGCTACTTCCAATTTTTTACTATAACAAATAAAGCTGACATAACATTCTTGTACAAGTATTTTGTGAATAAATGTTTTATTTCCTCTTGGACTTTATACATAGGATGGAATTGTTGAGTCACAGGGTATGTGCATGTGTAGTTTAATAAATAACTGCCAGATCTTTTTCCAAAGTTGTTGTACTCATTTTCCCTTTTTTAACAACACAGGAAAATGTGCAAATATTATTAAATTATTTTTAAAAGCAGTATAAACAACCACATGTATAGTATAACCTTGTTAACCTTATTATGTACTTATATATATAGATAGATAGATAGATAGATATGCAAAAGGATAGACAAATCTTTTCAAGTGTTAATAGAAATAATCTCTGAATACTAGGTTACAAATAATTTTCACTTTTTTTCTTGCATTTTTCTAACTTGCAGCATCATGTATTACTTTAAGACAATATAAATTTGTTTTTCTAACTACAGGAAAAAGAAATGTCAGTAGACTACCGGATTAAAATACTCTCTTCTATCCAAAAAGGCCAAGAGATGCAAAGGATTAATCATGAACCCAGTTGCCCAGAGGTGGAAAAAAAAATCTGTTGTGGTAGACTGAAGAAGCAAGAAGTTATATGGTAAGGTTCATTCATAATTCACAAAACTGTTCATTGTGCAGGTCTTTTCTTGAATGCTTGAATTTGTGGTTAGGTAGAAGGACTTCTCTTCCCCTGCCTTTATTTATTCTCTGTGTTTATGTTGTGTTCCAGAGCTTTCTGCCTAGACAATAAGTCCTGTGTCTTGTTATTCTGAGGCAAGAACATAATAGATGCTCACTGTGTTTGTGGAAATACTGGACACTTCGTGGAAAGTGCATTTGACATGGTGGCCGTGTCTAAAACATAGTCATATCATTAATATCAATAATGTAGAAATTAAAGATACAATGGAATGCTTTTGCACAACATGAAAAATACCCAGTTACACATTGCATTGGAATGCAACTCCCCACTGCAGGCACAAGGAGGCTACTTAAACTTGAGAAACTACTTGGAAGCCATTCTCAGTGTGATTATTCTTTATCTTCAAACAGAAACTCAGATTACAAGGAGTAACTTTTCCCTCAAGGAACAGTATCAAAAAATTTTAAGTAGACCATATGGCATTTGTCAAATGAGAGGGGGGAGAAAATCTCCCACTTCTGAGGGATATTTATTTTACCTGTCAGGTTTTTAAAGGAGAGATTATATATAATATCTCTTTTAATCTTCACACGCAAAAAGGTGTTCAATCTGCCTACCTGTCTCTGTGGAAGTGTGAACCTAGGCAATAAAATTACTTTTCTCCCACAGCATAGCATAGCATAGTTAGATACTTTTTATGAAGCTACCCTAAAGCAGGATGTTGAGAACCATGTGCAGGGATTTCAAAGTTTACTTCTTCTTCTAACTGGAATGCTGTAAAATCAGAAACTTGTTAAACAGAAATAATATGGTAAAAAGAATGCAGATTCTGGAGCCAGAATCCTGCTTTGCTTCTTACTAACAATATGTCCTAGTACAAATCACTTAGCCTCTCTGTGATTTAGCTTCTTCATCAGTAAAACATTATCAAAATTGTAATTACTTCATACAGTTGCTGTGAAGACTGAGGGAGTAAAACTTTGTAAATGAATGAATTCTTGCTTAAAACCATGCCCAGCACATAGTACTTTTAACCAAAGTAAGTTATTATTATTATACTTCTTTAGTACATGTCATTCAGATGTTCAGAGAAGTATGATTCATTCAGAATGATTAAGGAAAAATCTGCTTGAATTAATGAAAAATGTAGATTATAAAATCCTTTTTTTAAAAATCCATCATGTTACTTTCAAAAAGATACAGATATTTAAACTAAAGTAACTAAAAAGTATTAATGCTAAAAGTTTCATAAGGGGCATACTTCAAAAAATGGGTAAGTTAACAGTTTGCTTATAAATGAACACGTCCTTTGAAAAGTGTCTTCTATTAAGTAGGGTAAGTATTCCATCACATCACACTATTTGCTTGGCTCCAGAACAATCATTTCCTCTACAGCAAGCAATTTCATAAAGTAAAAAAGCATCTTTAGGATAATTGATGCTAATCTCCCTCTTAGGAAACCCTCATACCACCCAGGACTTGGTGTCACATGGATTCAGTGAAGAAAACTTACACTTCCATTTCAGTCCAGTCCCTCTTTAGAAAGTGCTTCCTTAGATTAGGCTGAACTCTTCTTAAAATGTCCACTCTCTGTCATTGTTTTGTGGAGTTCCACTGAATGAATCATTCCTCTTTGTTTTGATAACTGTTCAAGAATTTGAAGACAGCTGTTGTATGCTTCCCTGAAATCTTCTCCAAGTGTAACAGCCTCATTTTTTTTTGACTATTTTTCATTGGCATGACTTTAGACGCATCATCTACCTTGGTACCTTGGTCCTTTCCTTCTGGACTCTCTCTTGTTTGACTCTTTTCCTCCTATATTGGGGTTACCAGAACTGAACGTGAAACTCTGGGCATATTCTGATTAAAGCCTTGCTTGTTCTGGACCCAAGATTGATCTTGATATTTTGGTAGTCATATGACTCTCTTGACTTATACCAAGGTTAGCAGTACCACCCCCTCTTTTTTGTAGGGGTAAGGGGTATGTATTAGTCAGGGTTCTCCAGAGAAATAAAATCAATAGGGTGTGCGTGTGTGTGTGTGTGTGTGTGTGTGTGTGTGTGTACAGAAAGAAAGATTGAGAGACATAGTAATTCACAGGAATTGGCTTACACAACTACGGAGGTTGAGAAGTCTGGACCGGGAATTGCTGATTGTACAGTTCCATCTGGGTCTGAAGGCTTGAAAAGCCAGAAAACTGGGTGCAAGTCCCATCCGAGTCTCCGTCAGAAAACTAGGAGAGCCATTGGTGTAAGTCCCAATGTAAGTCTGAGTCTGAAGGCAGGAGAAGAATGATGCCCCAGCTTAAAGACAGTCAGGCAAAGAGAGATTTTTTTTTTTTTTTTTTTTTTTTTTTTGAGTTGGAGTCTCGCTCTGTCGCCCAGGCTGGAGTGCAGTGGCACGATCTCCGCTCACTGCAAGCTCCGCCTCCTGGGTTCACGTCATTCTCCTGCCTCAACCTCCCAAGTAGCTGGAACTACAGGCGCCCGCCATTCACTCCCGGCTAATTTTTTTGTATTTTTAGCAGAGACGGGGTTTCACGGTGTTAGCCAGGATGGTCTCGATTTCCTGACCTCATGATCCACCGGCCTCAGCCTCCCAAAGTGCTGGGATTACAGGCGTGAGCTACCATGCCCGGCCTTTTTTTTTTTTTTTTTTTTTTTTTTTTTTTAACTCAGCCTTTTATTTTATTCAGGCTTCCAACAAAGCAGATAAGGTCCTCCCACATTGAGAAGAGCACAAATCTGCTTTACATGACTTACCAATTCAAATGTTAATCTCATCTAGAAAAACCCAGAAATGTTTAACCAAATATGTGGTCAGTCCATGGCCCACTCAAGTTGACACAAAATAAACCATCACAGGGTGCTGTGTGCTGTGTCAGCTATATCTTTCCTACCTTCTACCTTAAATATTTTTACCGATCTACTACTGTTACAAGTATATTCATGTACTGTTACATGCATATGCATTTTACATCTACCCCTATTAGATTTTTAAAAATATTTTCCCTAGAGATTCATGTTTTGGGGATCTCAGATACTAGTTCCCTTATCATCATATTGGGTAGCATTGTGGAATTTCCACATATAATATGGCTCAATGAGTCTTCTTCTAATACAAAATATGAAACTGGGAACTACCAAGAAGACTATCATATAGAAAGAATGCTTGGTTTCCATCCATCCATTAATCAGTTGTTACTGAGGTGGTCATTCATTAGTTATTATCTATCTAATTGTAGCACCAGTTGCCATCATATTCATAAAGTCTTAAAGATCTGGAATAAAATTTTGTCATACGTTCTCCTATTTGTAGGATTTTATAATCTTTAGTCAAGTACAGACACATTAGAAACACTGAAATGTGGACATACTATGTCTTTAGCATTTCCCTTGTTGACTAGTTTTGCAACCTTACTGAAAAAGAAGTTAGTCTGGCATGACCAGTTCTCAGTGGACCCACTCTAGCCCCTAAGGTTCATAATCTATTTCTTTAATGATATTTTTGAGATTTTTGTCTAGGAACAAACTTTTAAGCCTATAATTAGTAGAATTTGCCCTCTTTCCTATAAATATCTATGTAATGCCTAATCAAGTCATAAGTGGATTAATTCATCATTTGTCTTCCCAAAGTTAAATCATACAGTTTATTAAAGCTTCATTATTGATCAAAGAATATTACTTCTTCATATCTTTGGGTGAATTAATTTATCTGCCCATGATTTTAGTTTTGAGATTTCTTGGATATTAACTCAACCATGTAATACATTTGTTATCACTACCAGATCGGAAAAAAAAAATGGGGAGGGAAAATTAAAAAGCCTCTTTTACCTAAAGGCAAAGGACCGAAGGAAATAATCTTGATTTTCTTTTTGTACAAGGTCTGTATAGCTCAGGAGCCTTCATTAAAACACTTGTCGGAGACCATTTTAAGTCTTCCCTACTCTGTAATCCTACCATGATAGACTTAAACCTCACCAATATTCACATGTGTAAATCTGATTTTTCAGGATAGTAAGATTTGAAAGATATGCTGCATCAACAAATTAGAAAACTGGATTTCACAAACACACAAAATTGCTTTCATCAGGAGGTTTCTAAAACTGTTAGAAACCAAAAATGCAGAACAAGAAGGAGCTTCAAAATATGACTGTAACCACAAGTTTATGTGCAGAAACAACTTGCCCTTTGGGACCCTTTGGCCATGTCTCTTGACTACAATTCTCTTCCTGTTTTGGGATTGATTTCAAGACTCCCTATTCTTCCTGTTCTTGCTTGGTTAAACGTTCTCATCACCCTGGTCTATTTCCTTGATTTCCTAGTTGATTATTTTCTGGCTCACGATGCAGACTTCCCTAAATTGGATTCTGGTCAAATTAACTTTTCTCCTCCAAACTTTGGTAGTGATCTTCCACCAGGAAGAAAAACATTTCCTCTCCTGGCTCAGAACAATCAATAATGCTCCCTCCCAGAAAATGAATGTCAATGGCTGTCCTACTCTCCCTGCTGATGGCTCTCATACTTATTAGTCCATCTCACATTTTAAGCCTTTATTCTACAAATGAATTGGCAAAAACCAAGTCATTTTACATAAAAATGAGAATTACAGTAAAATTCAGCTTGTCTAATCTCAGCCCATTCAATCCATCTAGATGCACTACAATAGGACTAACTGTGTGATGATTTGGAAGAGCCAAGTTTTGTTTCTCTTTTTGTTTCTATTGTCCTTTGCCCTTAGTGAAGCTGTGGTATACCAATCTAGACAGCTCAGTGGCAAGCACTGAGGCAAAGGCTAATGTGTGCTGTGTTAAATTCAGCCCCTCTTCCACATACTATTTGGCTTTCGACTATGCAGATCACTGTGTCCACTACTATGATCTTCATAACACTAAACAGCCAATCACGGTGTTCAAAAGACACCAAACAGCAGTCTCTTACGCAACGTTTGTGAGTGGTGAGGAGATGATCTCTGCCTCAACGGACAGTCAGCTAAAACTGTGGAATGTAGGGAAATCATACTCCCTATGTTCCTTCAAGGGTCATATCAATGAAAAAAACTTTGTAGATCTGGCTTATATAGCTTGTGGAAATGAGAATAACTCTCTCTACCTGTGCTATAAAGGACTTTCTAAGACCTTGCTAACTTTTAAGTTTGATACAGTCAAAAGTATTCTGGACAAAGACCAAAAAGGAGATGATACAAATGAATACGTTAGTGCTGTGTGCTGGAGGGCACTATCAGATGGAGATTCCAATGTGCTGATTGCTGCTAACACGGTACAATTAAGGTGCTAGAATTGGTATGAACGGTTAACTCAAGTCAAATTGTACTTGATCCTGCTGAAATACATCTGCAGCTGACAATGAGAGAAGAAACAGAAAATGTCATGTAATGTCTCTCCCTAAAGTCATCAGGGTTTTGGGTTTGTTTTGAATATTTTTTCTTTTTCTCTTTTCCCTCCTTTATGACCTTTGGGACCTTGGGAATACCCAGCCAATTCTCCATCATCAATGTAACTCCATGGACATTGCTGCTGTGGGTGGTGTGGTTATCTAATTTTTGTGGTAGAGAAACAAATTCTTTTGAATAAAAATAACAACAAAAAATAAAAGTTTATTGAGGAAAAAGAAAAAAAAAGAAAAGCCATGTTAACTAAAGATCAGATCTCTGGAATTAATCTTAGTTGTACTCTCTGAGTCCATGGCAAACCATGTCTTCTCTTCAAGCCTCAGTTTTTCAATCTGTCTAAAAATATGGTTTGACCAGAAGGTTCCCAAGGTCCCCATTAACTTTCAAGTTCTTTGGATCTATGGATCTATTTTAAAGTTATTATTGATTAATAACATTCATGTGATAGCCTGATCCAAATATTAGCAGTATAGAGATGTAATCGCAACTTTGGAGGCAATGAAAGAATAGCAGTTCTTAAAGTAATCAAACCAATTTTTTTCTCTCTGTTTTTCCTGTTTGTTTTTCCAGTTCCCCAAATCTTAATGTATTATGGTGAAGGAGGCACTCTTTCCTAGTATTAATGACAGTAAAGACTACTGCAAAATGTCATAACATTGCCTGTCCTCAACTGATCCAGTCCACATTTGCAGATGCAGGAGCTTGAGATAGTCACCCTAAATTTTGGATGCCTGTCCAAACCAAACCTCTAAGTTCTTGGACTTGGGCCCTTCTTTTAAGCTGAAATAAAGACTTGCACTTTCTTCCTGTCTCCAAAGATCTTCAAACTTTTGGGTAAAACCAACCCATAAATGCAAATAGACATCCTTTCACACAGAATGTACACCTGTACATAGGCTTATACATGTGCCAGTAACTAGAAACTTCATCATAGGTTCATCCACCCTTCCAAAACATCAATGGAAGGCCAATTTTGTAGAATGTGAGGATGTCAATTTAAAATGAGCTACATTAATGAGGTTTCCAGGAGGCTTCTAAGCTGTTCCAGTGATGGCTTTGGCTAGAGTGACCCACTGCATAGTTTTGCCCATGATCTGATCACAGACAGTTGTCTTTATTTATGTACTGTGTTTGAATAGTGGAGACAGTTTGGCAGAGTTATGGATAAGAGATTTAACTGCCACATATCTTTAAATGCTAACAGCTTTTAACATTTTTTTCTATATAACATGCTATATTTATGAGACAATGAAGGGGTAGGGGTCTGAGGAAATAAAAATGAAGAGAGAATAAAGGAAGAGAACAGTAGGGAACTCTGGCCTTGATGGGACTGAAAATATTTTAGAACTCTCAATTCCATTCTGCTCTGAAAGCACCAGTTAGCTTTCCAAAAGTTTCCATTCATTATACTCCAGAGTTTGATGTAATCCAAAGTTTAAACAATATGTTCATTATATCTCTATTTACACACTCATTCAATCAGTAAACATACTTACTGCAAGTGTATTCTATCCAGGGCATTATATTAACCATCGTAGAAAGTTTAAAGGTATATGGGGCATAGCTCTATCTTTTGACATCTAACTGTCTAATGAGGAGATATAATAGATATGCATATGACTACAATACATCAGTCTGCATTGGCAATTAATTATAGAAGAGGCATTTTTAAATACACATTAGGATGTAAGAGAATGGAATCCCAGGAAGAGAGAAAAGCATGAGCAAAAATGTGGAGGCAAAAAGTACCAGGCTATTTTAAGGAATGACTGAATCACTGTGTTTGGGTGTTAGAGGAATGGAGGGGGAAAGTCTTGAAAAAGTATAAGCAGGCTGGGACGAGATATGAATGACTTTAAATCTTACACTGACGAGTCTGGCCTTTTTTACTAGAAATGAGAAATTAGTGATATTTAGAGCAGGGAAGAGCATGAGCAGAGTGTTGCTTTCAGAAGGAAGACTGATCTCAAGGCAAGGTGAAGGACTGATTGGAGCAAGAAAGCATAGCACCATAGTGACCAGTGAAGAGGCCCTTTCGGTTGACTCAGTGCAGGTAATAATGGCATCATCTAGGTGGATAAATACTGGAAGGCAAAAAAAAAATAATAGCTACAAGAACAGACATAGGCCAATCAAACACCATATATGTAGAATGAGAGAGGAGTTATAGAAGACTCTGGAATTTTAAATGGGATGACAGGAACAATGTAGATGATCCATTGAGGGACAACTAGTAAGTGAGGGATGTTAATAGTCTTAATTTTAAACACGTAGGGAATTAGACAATATTTCTATATGTGCCTATGAGACATCTCCATTTTCAAACTTAGACTTGAAGTGGGAAATAAGAAAGTCTGGGGATAACTTCTATAAGAAAGTTTGTTTATAAACCCATTCTGAATTCCAAACAAGAAGGAAAATAGACGCACTTCGTGTTTTCTTTTTCTAGTCACCAATTAAACTGATGATCCAACACCATTTACTTCCATTGCCTTATCCACATTGCTGACAATCATAAAAACAGAGCCCAAAATGAGTCCATGAAGCATATCCCACCTCTGCTTGTACAAGACTGCAAGTGATAGCTTGAGAACAACCGGCAATGGAAGAAAACACACCCAGTATGGATTGAGAAGGCTAGTATCAAACCCAGAAAAGGACTTTCTATTATCAGTGAGGATGAGAATAAATGGCTCCCTAAGGAAATGGTATGTTCTCTTAATAGCTCACAAATTTTCCAGGTTAGTTTGATCAAGTGAAGCAGAGCTAGCAGGGATACAAATTATTGAAATGGTGGCAAAGATAAAGCTTCTATGTAAAATAAAATTTAAGATGCAAAGGAGATTAACAACTAGCTTTTTTAAGAGAAGGAAGGAGGGGGCTTACAACTTGAAATATATCTGTTTATGTTCTTACTCCATTCCAGTATCCAATTCCTGAAGATCAGAAATAGGGAGGATTTGGTAAAACCCCCAGTCTCCGTTTTCTATCTAGCCTGGCCCTGTGTTAATCTTTCACCCAGACTTCTTAATCCATACATCCACTGGGAGAAAAGCGTGTTAGAACAAATTGAGGAAGCCTGAGAGCGTCTCCTCACTTTCTGGCTGCCCTTCAGCAAATAGGGTTCTGCTAGGGACAGAAGCATGCACTCTATCTCCTATTTGGAGTTGGCTGTAGGAAAGAATCTGCACACATAGGCAAACTGCAACTCCAGCACACAGCTCTGGTTTGGTTCCAACTGAAGTCAGTTGTCCCATATCCTCTGATTGCAACACATTGTAGGGAAACCATCAGTGCTCTTCACTCAGATGTTGTCAGCCAAGACTGATCCCAAAATAACCATGATGGTCCCAGAGGGTGAATGGAACCCACACTTCCCTTGGTTTTCCAGTGACATTTAGGAAAGTTTTCCTCCAACTTCAATAGGTAACTTATCTAAGCAATGACTGGAGCGACTTCAAATTAATTAATGTTCATAGTTATTAACACCATAATTAAAAAGTTGGTCGTTTGTTCTATTAATATGATATTAATGACACTGGTGATTCATAACATGAATCCCAATCTATATTTGCATCCCAGTTTATGGTGGACAGCTCACTTCCACAGACGTTGTCAACCCCATTTGTCAACTCAATTCTCTGTTTATGTTATCTCCATCTTCAGAGGAGAAGACCCAGTCTCAGAGAGGTTAAATGATTGTCCCAAAGTTTCACGGTTGCTAAGAGGCAGAACTGGGGCTTCAACCCCACTCTTCTAACTCTGAATCCCTTGCATTTTTTTCTCACTGCACCACAGAGTAATTATAGGGCATGTATATCAATTAGTGTGTGCACCAAGTCGAAAATCTCATTTAATTTCTAATTGTTCCAAACACACACTCACCACTGGGCTAGTTCTATTGGGGGGAAAAAAATCAGTGAGTCTGGTGGATTTTTTGTGGTTGTTGTATTAGGGTTCTCTCGAGGGACAGAACTAATGGAACATATATATATATATATTCCATCTCTCTCTCTATATATATATATAGATAGATATAGATAATATATATCTATACACAGAGAGAGAGAGAGAGAGACAGAGGAGTTTGTTAAGTATTAACTCACAAAATCACAAGGTCCCACAATAGGCCATCTGCAGGCTGAGGAGCAAGGAGAGCTAGCACGAATTCCAAAACTGAAGAACTTAGAGTCCGATGTTCGAGGGCAGGAAGCATCCAGCATGGGAGAAAGATGTAGGCTGGGAAGCTACGCTAGTCTCTCATTTCACATTTCCCTGCCTGCTTATATTCTAGCTGTGCTGGCAGCTGATTAGATGGTGCCCACCCAGATTAAGGATGGGTCTGCCTTACCCAGCCCACTAATTCAAATGTTAACCTCCCTTGGTAAAACCCTCACAGACACACCCAGGGTCAATACTTTGTATCCTTCAATCCGATCAAGCTGACACCCAGTATTAACCATCATAGTAGTTGTTTTTCTCATAATATAGTCAAAATGCCCAGTTGAGCCAGTAAAGTTTTCCCACCTTGAGTGGATTACTTGGCCATGTGTTCATTCACTATGAAACAAATATTTACTGAATGCCTACTATGTTTTACACATAATGCTAAAATTTTCAGTTTTCTCCCTGTGACTTAGGTTAAGTAATTCATGCAAATTGAAAATGTTATACACTTCTTTTTGTACTTATTTTCTAGTGTGATAGTCATTTTTAGGCTAGTAAACCTTCCTCATTTCTCCTCAGGAGAAAAAAAAACAATGTATTTGCATTAAGGAGGTTCCCCCTCATTTTTCAGTTATGTTCATCTCTATGACCCACTTATTTAGGTTCTTTGGAAAAGGAGAATTCACCCTGTGTGGGTCACCATATTAATTACTATTACAAGGAGCTGATTTATGGCCACAGAGCCCTTGCAGGTGTTTGAGAATGGTGCTCCACAATGGGAAATGGAAACAGGGTAATCAATAACCACCCTGAGACTCCTGCTTTAAGGCTGTCCTTGAAGGTGTGCTGTGGATCTTTTTCCCGCACGTCTGAAGAGCAATCCTTTTGCCAGCAAGGAGCCCTATGGGAGGAGAAGTAAATATTGTCTTTAGACATGGCACAAGGACCAAAGACACTGCCAAGACATCAATACCGAGACATCACAGAGGGCTTGTTGGTGGAGGAGGGAGGCTGGTCACAGGCGGGAAGGTGAGATTTCTTCTTTTGACTGCTGAGATCACTGGACTTGCAGTCAGAAGATCTGGGCTCCAGAGCTGGCTCTATCCTTTATCAGAAAAGTAACCTTGGACACATTACTTAATCTGTCCAAGCAACAGTTTTCGCCTCTGTAAAATAAGCATACTGATAGTACCTATACAATGTAGAGATTAGTTGAGATAGTCAAAGTTCTTTCTGTTCCAGGAAGTGCTTTCATATAGTCTTAATGATGCTTTTGCTCTCATTCTGTCCTTTTCATGTGAACTATGACTTTGGTGAGGGCAGGGCCATGCCATATATAATACTGTCTTTAGGCCTTAGCACAGGGACTGGCACACTGCAGGTGATGAAAGGTCTTTGTGAAGGATTGCATGCATCTTCCCTTCCCTTGTCTTCCTTCTACTTGCTTTCCACTTTGCCCCCTCTTAATTATCCCCAAATACATGTTGAATTTATGAGGGAGCAGCAGGGAGGGCCACTTTGGAGAGGATCATTACTCCACTCCCTTTCACTGCATGGCCTTTTCCCTAGGCTAGTCAGAGAGCTATTTGAGCTAGTTAAGTATAAGACCACTGAGTAAGAATGTTGACTTCCAACCAGGCTGCTATATCCCAGTTTTTTAGCTTAAAAGTGGCTATTGTGGTGCCTTAAATAAGTATAAATCCTGACCAAAAGAGAGCAAAAAGTTTAGCCTGGCTGAATTTTGAATCCAACCATAAACTAGAAAAAGAAGGAGCGGGAAGACTCACCACGAGGCTGTATCAATAGCCCCAGTGTGAGAAGGCTCAAAGAGTCTGGCCTGAAGCTTGAGCTACCACAGCAGTGAGATGATTTCTAATTTTAGAAATATTAAATAACTGATAATGATACGACCTTGTTAAAGAACCATGTTAGGAAAAAAAGGGACACTGTTAAAAATAGCATACACTTTCCCTGCTGAAGGTTCCAGGTAAAACGTGGGTTCACAACCATAATGTAGGTTCCAGATGACGAGACAACCCACATTGCTGACAAATGTGGCAAGGCCAAGACTCCTGTGTGTCCTGGAAGATACGCATTTTCAGCAACCAGCAGGGCGGCTGAGAGAAGTATAAGCACTGGGAAATGAAAGAAATAGGACTGAGTCCTTGTTCTCACGGGGTGTGAAGTCTAGTCTCCAGCCTAATGGTGACTCCAAGATATCCTAATTTTAATATGTGAAGCTGTGCTACAGTGCCCAAGACCTAACTGGGGAAAAGCAGCCTCATGCAATGCCTAGAAATGTCTGAAACATTGCTGCTGGCATCCTATAAAACAGGAATCTGAAATGCAAAACCGAAATAAAACCAGCAGGCCTCACTCTGGGAGGACAGAGAAATGGAAGATGCAGTAACCCTGGAAGGTTAACAGAACCCCGGATAGCTTCCCCATCCTGCCCAGTGCCGCAGATAGGCACCTCTAAAGCTTGGCTACCTCAAGGATCATTAAATGCTTTTAGCAAAGCTGTCTCTGAGGAGCAACCAGCTTTGAAAGCCAAACTGAAAAATGTCCATCTGATCTTGTAATTGGAGAGAAAGTAGGATCTGTGCCACGATAACACATTAGAGTCATTTGGAGATGAGAGAAAGGAAGGGGTGGTCTCATAATTAGCAGGAGCCTGAGAGTGCAGAGAGGGGATGTTTCTGGAGTCAACACTGGAATTCACTTGGCATCAGATGCCATCAGTCCCTCCCTATGTGACTCTAAACACATGAAGAATTTGCTGAGTACACCTTGGCTAAATCTTATCTGAGTTTCTTCATGTCAACAATACTTCCAACCATACGGTTTAAAACTGGTTCTCCACAGGGGGCAGTTTTGTCCCCCAGGGGACATTTGACAATGTCTGGGGACATTTTTGATAGTCCTCAGTTGGAAGAGATTTTCTACTGGCATCCAGTGAGTAGAGGCCAGGGAAGCTATTAAACTATTTATTGTAAGACAGCCCTTCACAAAAAAGAATTATTCAGCCAAAATGCCAACAGTGCCGAGGTTGAGAAGTCATAGTTAAGAATAATGAATATTTTCTGAACTGCCATCATTTTCAGGATTCTTTTACTTTTATACCTTGAAAACAAAGGAATTGGCTTACCTATCATCACTACAGTAATAGAAAAGTCCCAACGATTAAGATGCTCCAATGGTGTTTACTCCTTTTTTTTTTTTTGCGGGGCAGCGGGGGGAGTCTTATAAACAGAGACCTTAGACAAGAGGTGAAGGGACTTCTGCAATACTGTCAGAGTCAAATACCTTGAGATTTCACTTTGTTCCCACATCTGAGGCCATCAGCCCTCGCCAGACCTCACAGCCTGAAATAATGTTTTGGAAAAGCCAAATATAAAGATACATGATTTTTTAATCTGCTGGGAGTGGGTGGGACCACAATACTGTTGAGAAAGATCTTTCTAAATAGTAGATTGGATTATGTGGCTCTCTTCTTGAAGCTTTCAATGACTGCCCACAGGACAATATATTGCACTGTTCTTCTCCATCTGGCTCCTACCATATCTCCAACCATCTCATCTTCTGGATCTTCCCAGCTCACATCATTTACCCCAGTTATACTGGATATCTTGTCTTCCCCAAGATGCAACTGTCCCATCACACTTTTCTTGTTTTTAAACATGGGAGTGTTCCCCTGCCCACAAGGTCCTCCACCCTATTTTCCAACTAACTCCTAGCTGTCTGCTAAGAATGATCTCAAATGTCCACCACTTCTAAAACTATTTTCTCACCTGGCCCCTGCTCCTTCCCAATACCCTGGCCTAAGTCTGGTGCCCTTCCCAGAAAAACCTGTATCTGCTTCCAGTATAATACCTACTGTCCTGAATTTCAACTAATTATGCATCATCTCTAGGCACTTTGAAGAGAAATGGTTTCCTGTTCATCTCTGTATGTACATCAACCCTCCGGGTATGGTGCAGGGCTTGAGTCCCTAACAAGCTTTCAACTACTATCTGGGAAAGAATAGAAGAAAAGTACAGGGTGGGGAGGAGGACAGGGTGAGGAGGGAAACAGAAGACAAGAAAGGAATGATGATGGAAGGAAGAAAGTGGGAAGTGAGAAAAGGAAAGAAAAGGCAGGAGGGAAGCAAGTAGACTGGGAAGGAGGAAAGAGAAAGGAGGAAAGGTGAGATGGGAAGAGAGGGAAAGACAAAGAAGGAAGAAGGAAGGGAGAAGGAAAGAGATCAAAAAGAGAGAAGGAAGAACTCTGCTAATATCTCTTGCTTAACAAAAGATTTATTCTGCTCTCTCTGACTTGAATCGAATCCCTGCATTAACTATCTTCAAGAACCACATAACTCTCTGGCATAGCACTTTCCCCATTTGTAATTATAGACGTATCTGTGTGATTATTTACTACAATGCTGCAGCCTCCATGAGGTTGGCTTCTACATTTTCCTTCAGTGTTATAGCTTCAGTACATATTGTGTCTGTGAAAATTATTTGTTAAATAAATGCAAAAGTGGGCAGACTGGTGGAGCAGAACCAGCAGCTAATTTTATTAGTAAAAAGTGGTCAGCCCCTCTGTTTTTTATAAACCAGTCTGGGAACTTAGATTTGGTCTTGTTTAACCTTCACCTAAATTTTTCCATATTAAAAAACTTCTTCTGCTTCTAGAAAGAATTGTTCTAAAGCATTCAAGACAGGGCAAATACATTCTCACTTTAAAAATCAATCCCAGGAGCAATTTATTACAGGGAAATTTCCTGGACTCCAAGAAGCACCTTGAAGTCAGGAGATGATTAATTTGATATAACTGAAGAGCTGCAAACATCTGCTCCCCGTTGACATCTGCCTCTCATTAAGTTACAGCCCTCTGTCTCCCTCTGCACTGGGGGCTGGCTTGTGTGTTGATCTGGTAACTCTAATTATATGGTAAGCCCAGTGCTCAAGGCCCTTGTGCCAGCCACCTGGTGGGGGCTCAATAAAAACTTGCTCTATTGCATTGTACTCCAGATCCACCCTGAGCACTTTGTAAGTCCTCCATCACTCCTAAATAATAGAAATAAAAAACAGTAATGAGGTTGGTGGACACATTGTCATCCTGTAGCTCTGGCTAAGGCTGAATCCAGATAGAATCAAACCCTTGATTGAGTCACATAAACAAACAAATTAAATCCATGAAAAATCTTCCAAATCTGTTATTTGGCATCAGGTTTTGCAATAACTCTTTAATTGTTATCCCTTACCCTGTTATCGCCTTTCCCACCGATGTTGCTATCAATGTAATGGTCTTAAAACACACTCTGATACTGAGCTATCCTATTCAGAAACTTCAGAGGCTCTGCTCTGCCCACGAACACGTACCACCTTCCTAACCTTGACTGTTAAGCCTTCCACTTCTTTGAATAAACCTAACCTCTGTGCCAGTACTTCCCTTCAGACAGCCCTGTTTTTAGTTATATGGTGTGATTTCTTGCTTCCCAGTTCTGCTAGTGCTCTACCACTTTCATGCCTTAGCAAATGTAACTCACATAAAGCCCACATGCCATATGGCACCATCTTGATTCAGTGTGTGTCATAGGTATATCAAACCTGACCCAAATAGACATACAAATAATTTAATCTTTACTGCAGTCTTTCATAAACATACCCAAAGTGAGAACATAGAAAAACTTCCTAAAACCTCTCTTCTCCCATTTCTTTCCTTCCTTTCCCCCGATATGCCTAGGCTCACCTAAAGTCTCTCTTCTCCCCAACTCTAAGCTCCCACTCCAAGACATTCTTCAAGCCCACATTCAGGTTCTTTTGTCTCCCTTCCTAAGCTCTTCATATCTATATCATTTCAGCCTCCCTGACTTCTTAGAACTTTCCTGTAAGAGCCCTGGAGCTAACTCAATAAACAAAAAAAATTCTTCCAGGCTAGGACATAGGGTAAGGGAAAAAAAATTGAAAACATAAATTATTTTAGTTTGTCTTATTCCTGTCACATTTACAGTGTACACTCTGCATGGAATACTGTTGGCCCATTTCTAACATCAATACCCCATTCAATAGTTAAAGCCCAGAACAAAAGATCCTCCTCGAAACATTCCATGATGCCCTCTTAGAGAACTTTGCACATTCTGTCTTTTCTTACAGCTTTTGGTGTAAATGTCTTATTTCTACTTTTGAAAACTGAGACTCAAGGTCATCTGTAAAACCCTTATTTCCCTTCAATACTCACCTAAATATCACTTCTAGGGCAAAGAGTTTCCTCTATACTCACCCAAAAATTTTTTCCAGGGCAATGGCTTCCCTCACTTTCTTTCTAGCCTTGGCTTGGTTATTTCTTTGATGCCACAGCCACTGGCACTAACCTGATATATCATAATGAAATTCTGTGGATTATTTACGTGTCTGTATTGCCTTCTCTCACCCCGAACATGTATACTTTGAAAACAGGAAAATCTCTTATTCATCCCCAAACTTATCCAAGTACTCAGCCAAAATATGTTCTCAGAAAATGTGTGTGTACAATGTCATGTTTATGAAGTTATGTATTCTCCACAATATCTGTTTCTATACTGTACTCATTGTAGATTCTCGAAAAGTGTATTTGGAATTGGATTGAACATATATGAAACATTCAGCTTGATTGATTTTCTTCTTTGACATAACTTTATCTGTTTGGTGGTCTAAAAAGGTTTTCAAAGTGAAAAACTGGTGGAGAGAAAACAAAGGATTAAAAATAAACTAGTTTGACCAGTTTCTTTCCCTGTGGATATAAAGCCAAACTTGGAGCTTTGTCTAAGGAAATCACACTGCCAGGCAAAAGATAATAGGCTGAGAGTGGGTCCTTCTTTTGCAGCTTGCAAGGCTGCAAGACCTTTCATTTCTGTATTAGAATATTCTGTTATACTAGGCTCATGTGGCTCCTTTGGTTAATGGTGACAGAAAATGTCACTCCAGGGCCACATAACTGCAAATACTACTGGCCTAGAAGCTGAAACAGATTGATACTATTGGCAAACCACACCTAGGTGGCTTTTTATAAGAGGGGGGAGAAAACAGAGTGATTAAACATAATCACTCTTATGCATCGTGCAACTAATCTCCAACATCTCTGGACTGCTCTCCAGGCTCCATAACTTACACCCAATCCATGGAGGTAGGCCCATTGACTATGTTTCCAGTACATAAAGGAGTCTACAAACAAAAATTCATTATTTCTTTTAAAATTCAGTCCTTCTCCAGTGGAGCAGGAGCTTGGAGGAAAAAGGATATTTTTTTGGCAAAGGTTTTGAGTCAGAAGTTCAAGGTAGAGGCAGCCTGGGGAAGAAAATTACTGTTGGTGCCTATGCTCCCTGCTAGCTCCAGCCCCAGGAGTGGGTTATGAACCCATTCCCCTTGAACAGACATTGGTTTGTATGGTGGTATGGTTGTAATTCCAGCCAATGAGGTGTGAGCTGGAGAACTGTGGGAAAGCATATCTTTTCAAAAAAAAAAAAAACAACAACAACAAAAGACACATAAGAAAAGCTGGTCTCTTCTTTTTCTCTGGACATTGTCTTGTCTGGCTGTGTTATGTACAACTGCAGCAGCCATTTTGCAACCAAGAGAGAATCGTAGGCTGAGAATAAAGACAACAGTGGCAGATGTGAAAGAAAAAAAGACCCTCATTCTTGATACTACCATCTCTCTACTGAATAACCAACACTGGAGACCCCTTACTTCTGAATTTCTTGTAATATGAAATAATACATTCCGTCCCATTGTATTGTATTGTATTGTATTGTATTGTATTGTATTGTATTGTATTGTATTGTAGCCACTTAGAATTAGGGTTTTTTTTTGTTTGTTTTGAGACAGAGTATCACTCCTGTTGCCCAGTGGTGCAATCTTGGCCCACTGTAACCTCTGCCTCCCAGGTTCAAGTGATTCTTCTGCTTCAGTCTCCTGAGTAGCTAGGACAACAGGCACGTGCCACCACACTTTCATTACTTGAAGCCAAAATAATCTTAATACATTTGGATTACTGAATTAGTTAAAACTTTTGAGGATTATTATTTTTTTTAAGCATAGCTCTTGCACCTACTCCATCACAACAAACAGGTGAGAACCAGTACCTGTCTCAGCCACTTCCTCTTCATATCCCAGACCCCACGCTCTGCTGTGGACCATGTTACTGGTCTTCATCCTCAGCTGAGTGACCCATTGATTTGCTAGATTAGGTCTAGACTGAACTATTGATTCTATTAATATATAGTCCCTTAATTACATGCCCAAATCACATACCACCCCTTCCCTCCTCCTTTAGACTTCTAGAACACTCACTTGATAAGCCAGCCTCCTGACACCTGTTGCAAGAAAGGGAATTTAGAACACATGCAGGCAGAGGCAAACTATATGATCTACTCCATGTTCTTGCACTGCATTTATTATGTTTCTGTCCATAGCCAGCACTTGGTTAAGCTCAGTGAATTAAAGGACAAGTTACCTAACCTCTGAGGGAAACTCAAGCTCTGAAAAGCCATTCCTCAAGCAAATACCTGGATATTCCTGCTTTTGAATGCATGAGTTTATTTATTTAATTTATTAAGGATTTAGTGAGCAGTTAATCTAGGCCCCATGCATTCTGCTAAAGATTGGGGATACAACAGTGAATGAACCTTTTATTCATTCAACAAACATATAATGAGTTTTTACCATGTCACAGAGAACCATTAGGGCCTAACCTATAAAGGAAAAAATATACAGAGATTGCCCAGAAGGAGGGCACAGCAGGGACAGACGTTGTATGGTAGAGACAGACCTCTATCATATACTTATCCAAACACTAGGTAAAGGGTAAGAGTAAGGCAAGAGAGAACATTCTAGACCAAGGAAACTGCAAGTACAAAAGCACTGAGGCAGGAAGAGGAATGGCACAATTCAGAAAACCAAAAGCTAGTGTTACTGGAGCACAAGAACAAGGGGGAAGCTATTTCAAGAGGTGGCTGTGAGAAACAGGAGGCAATGGCTCGATCACAAGACATCCTTTATATCATGTCAAGGAATTTGGACCTTTTCCTAAAGCTCCATTGGAAAATTTTAAGCAGGGTTATAAACTGACCAGACTTTTGCTGGAAGGGAGGGCCAAGCCTGGAGTCAGAACGACTAGTAGAAAAATAAACATGAAATAAGGAACATCTTAACAAAGACGGTGGAAATTGGGAATAGAGAAGAGAAGATGAAAGAGACATCAAGTCAGTGGAATCAGTAGAAGATAACTGCCAACAGGCTATTTTAAAAGCAGGGGAGGAAGAAGGACAAGGAGGAGATGATTCCCAGGTTTCAGGGGAAGGCAGTTTGAGAAGGAGTGGAATTAGACTGCATTTAGTTAACGACCTATTGTGTCCAATGTGGGGCGTCCAAGTTAAGCATTAAAGACATACAAGAGAAAAATTTGGGCTGGAAAAAAATAAATTTGGGTTCCACAGCAAATTGTGGGTATTTAAAAATATGAGAATGGATGAGTTCACCCTGAGAAGCGGTATGTAGTGAAAAGAGAGGAGTCCTACTGGAGATCCCTGAAGACAGTCTGTGTTTGAGGGGCTTTGGGCAAGACTACCAATGGAAAGCAATACATCAAACCAAAAGGCTGTTAAATAAAATGTTTAATCCTCCTGCTTTTAAAAATATACCTTTATGGCCGGATGTGGTGGCTCACGCCTGTAATCCCAGCCCTTTGGGAGGCTGAGGTGGGCGGATCACCTGAGGTCAGGAGTTCAAGACCAGCCTGGCCAACATGGTGAAACCCTGTCTCTACAAAAATATAAAAATTAGCCGGGCATGATGGGGGGTGCCTGTAATCCCAGCCACTTGGGAAGCTGAGGCTTGACCCAGGAAGTGGAGGTTTCAGTGAGCCGAGACCATGCCATTGCATGCCAGCCTGGGCGACGGAGTAAGACTCCGTCTCAAAAAAAAAAAAAAAAAAAAAAATATATATATATATATATAGATAGATAGATAGATAGACAGACAGACAGACAGATAGATAGATATCTTCACAATAATACAAGTTTGAGTGTATAAAATGATGGTTTTTATGTGTCTAAAATTTGGCAAAAATTAATAGGATGACTGAGTTCAATTATTATTTTGAATGTCTGCATGCTCTGTTGATTGCCCAGCAATGTGCAAATGAGGGATAAAAAAAGATGTGCACAGTTCATGAGTTATTATAAATTTATCCCATGAAATTTATCTTCCTGTCTTCTTTTCAACAAAATCACTAATGATGTTGTTGTAATCAAGATTCTTATATAGTCATGTTCTTTTCACTGTAGTGACAAAATAGAAAACTGAGGCAGTACCAACTGGAGATGTCAACGAAATTATTAAAGCAACATTTCAATTCAGAAATGAACCATTAATTTTACAGTTATGTTTTACATAACTGTAAATTACATGACCCATGTAATTTTACACGGGTCAACAGATGTAGAGAAGGATTTCCCCAAGCCTGAACAGCGTTAGTCACGAGAGCAGTTGTTTAAGGTTATGAGACATACAGTCCCAGTACTGCGTACTGTATCCCAATTGTAGTGGTGCCCTTGTGTCCTTTAATAAATGTACTGGGAGATTGTGACATGTGGGGCCTTCAAGAAGATGCTCCAGGCAGGGCTTCCTGTTGCTGAGTCTAAAGATGCATCTGAGGAGCATCAAGAGTTAAACAGTTCGTGGAAGAAGAGAATCCCGTGACAGAGTTTGAAGTATCATAGCCAGAGAAATTAGAGCAAAACCAAAAGTGGTACTATAAAAATCAAGGGAGAAGAATTTCTAAGTAGTTATCAACAAAGGCAAACATTTCAGAGAGGTGAAAAAAGCAGGACATTGAATAAACGAAATGTGGCATATTCATACAATGGAATGTTATTCAGCAATGGGAAGGGATAAGTTCTGAAATATGCTACAATGTGGCTGAATCTCAAAAACACTCTGCTAAGTAAAAGAAATCAGTCACAAAAGACCATGTATTGTATAATATAACTTATATATAATGTCCAGTATAGGCAATTCCACAGCAACAGAAAGTGTTTTAGCAATTGTTGGGGGATGGCAGAGTGGAGGGAAATGGCAGTGACTGCTAATGAATATGGGGTTTCTTTTTGAGGTGATGAAAGTGTCCTAAATTTAGATTATGTTGATGGTTGCACAACTCTGTGCCATTGAACTGGACACTTTCTATGACTAACTTTATGGTATGTAAATTACATCTTAATAGAGCTGTTTAAAAAAAAAGAAAAAATAGGAAGATATATCTGCTACTTCTAAGATCAAACCACTCTATACAATCACACCAAACATTGTCCATCTAACTATGAAAAATCAAGTCCTGGGAGCCATCAGATGTTTAAGACTAAACTATCTTCCATGATGATTGGCCCATTGCCTCTGACCAAAAAAAAAAGTCTATTTTTCGAGAAACAAGGGAATGAGATAAAGGGACCATTTCATAATAAAGATATTTCACACTAAAGTAAACTTGAAAACAGAGAACATTTATGCAAAAAAAATCCATTTACTATGTCAGTAATTTTCAGCATTTCCCCTGCTGTTATTGTAGATAATTGAGTAAAAGCTTTTCCTTCTCTACATAAAGCATCAGTTTCCAACTGATTCTCTTAGAAATTTAGTTTTGAGATCTCACTTCAAGATCATGACTGTAGAGTTTATGGGAAATGCATATGTGTTTGAGTAAATAGAACTATTTCCTTTTCTTGAGGCAAATACTTGCAACAACTGGAAAAAAACAGAAGAGGGAAAGAAAGAAGTAAAATCTCCCACCAAGTTTATCAACCCAGAGCCACAGCTACTGTTTTGTAATCTCCAGGCGACTATATATCTAGGCTATGAATCCACATCTTTTTCACCCAACTCACTATTCAAGATTTATGTGATTCAGGGTATTAAATGCTAATATATTTCTGTTGCTCAAATTTTTAATGTACGCATTAGTTCTGAAGTCCATAAGCTGGTTAATATTCACATTCTGGCTAACGCGTAGTGTTGAATTTGTACCTTCTAAGAATTTTTTTAGACTACAAGTTGGGGATATGATACCCACAGGCAAGCAAAATGTAATGGGGAGCTTAGTAACTTATAAGAAATCTTATCACTCTAACAATAACAAACACAAATAATAGGATAATTAACATATTTTTTACAGTTCATACAACACAGTCATATATAATATTTTGATTTTCATGAAATAGGTAGATCAGGTATTACTATCATCTCCATTTTTAGCTGGATAAACTAAGGTTGGTCAAAACCATTAAATGACTTGGGAACATATCCTTGCTCACTGTTTCCAGAGCCCTCTGTCTGTAACACTCACTTGTGTCTGATTACTTGACGCGTGTCTTCCTCTCTAAGTTTCATGGAAACAAGGTCCTAGCACAGCATCTGATGTGCAGTATGTGCTCCATAACCATTTGTTGAATTGAATTGATCAAGTTCCCACAACTAGTGAGGCATGGAGACATGATGTCAGATGTCCACGTCACTTGTTCTTTTAAAGCCTTAGCTGTGTTTTATTTACCTATTGTTACTGTTGGCTCATAAAAATTAGAAGAAGAAGATGCCAAGTGAGACAGGTAGACTGGGAATGTTTATTTCTATACCATAAAATATTTATTTTTATACCTAAAACCACCTGTGTGAAACAGCACTTTGGCATATGGCTTAGTGATCATATGGCTTTATGGCCAGATAGCTCAGTGGTTGCATAGCCCAGTGGTCATAAGCCTCAGTGGTCATATGTCTCCATGGTCATGTAACTCAGTAGTGAGCTCAGTGATCATATAGCTCAGTAGCTATAGAGGTCTATGAACAGATAGCTCAGTTGTGATATATATAGGCCAGTGGTCACATAGCTCCTTGGTCATATAACTCAGAAGTCATATATCTCAATGACCTTAATGGTTATATAGCTTAATTGTTCAGAGTTAGAGGGCATATAATCAGGTCTTTTCCCCAAACTTCACTCTATCCTCTCCCAGATGTCAGTTTTTTAGCACACCACTAAAACTTCCTAAGCTGCAGTTTCCTCATCTGCAAAATGGAGATAAAAATTAAAATCTCCCCGGATTATCTTCATGGCAAAATGAAATCGGATCTGTAAACCATGCAGCACAATGTCTGGCACTTAAAAAGCATTGATTGTGCATCATTATCATCATCGTTATTATTACTCTTATTATTATTGTGTCCCTAAAGAGAAAGAAGAAAGTCTTTTGGGTTGAACACAGAATTGTCAACAGCAGAAAAGGCAATTTACTGATAACTGATACTTGATTTGGAGATAGGAAAGCTTTTACTCAATTTTCTGCAAGAATAGATGAGTAAATGTTAACTCTGTCATGTCTTCCATGTCACACTGCAACCCCCAGAGGCAAGAACAACATCTCCAGCTTCCTGGGGAGAAGTTCATTGACTTGCCAGTTGAAGAACCCAAAGCGTCCTAGATTATTCGCCTCTCATTCTCTTTCACCAGCCCTGAGTCATTTAATCTCCTCATTCCACCTTCATTGCTATGTGCAGTATTTTTTGTAGGCAACTACGACCCCACTTGATCATTTTAAAGAAGGGAATTTCTAAATCCCTTTGCAGCTTAGAGAAGCATGTTCTTTCATTTGTACACACACACACACACACACACACACACACACACACACACTTCCCTTTACTGCTAGGTATTATAATTTCCAATTTCAAATGCTTGTTATGAACACAAGAATTCCCAGCTATTGTGGGATGAAGAACTATGTCTTCCTCTCTGAGTCCCTTCGTCAGAGCCTCCCTGCCCTCCTGTCAGCCTGAGCCAGCCAGCAGCTCAGAATATGGTTGAAATAAATTTATACAGACATTGACACTTCATTATTATCTTGTGGGTATTAGTAAAAAAGAGTATCAAGAGTAAGGAACTTAGGTATAATCCTGATTTCATCACAGTTTAGGTGACTGAGTTGTCAGCAAGTTATTCCATGTCCCCATAACTTGATTTACACGTTTGTTAAATGAAAATATAATACCTAGTTCATTGACCTGTGGTAAGACTACAGAAATAAAAATTCTTGGTAAAATATAAGACATTCCTCAAAAATATTTTGTTAGACATGATAGTACAGAGAAAGAAAGGTAATGCAAAATTAATATGAATTTAGGACCCATTGAGTGATGGGTACTCTAACTGCTAAAATGTTACTTTTTTGATGTTTGTATCAAGAAATTATCTTGTATCTACATTTATTTTTGTTCAAGAATTCTTTCTCTCTTCCTCTGGTGTAGAAGATGATGGCCAATGCTCTGTCTATATTCCCCTTCTCTCCTTACATCCTTTCTCCTGTCAAGCTCAGCTCTTTGCATTATTACTACTGTCAGCTTCAGACAAATATCTCACAAATTTACCCTGAAGCCTAGGGAGTCAGGAGACCACCAAGGAGCAGCACCAAGCAGAAGATTATCACATCATGGAGAGGCCCCAAGTGGTACCACTTCACCTAGATGGTGAGCTCCCTGGAGGTCAGTGCCATGAAGGACTCATGGGGAGATTTGGACCATTAAGAATGGGTAGAATTTAAATGGGTAAATATTAAAAAAGAGAAGGCTATCCAGAATATGGAAAGGTGTGATCCAGCATTGTAGGAATGTATAACAAGGGCATCTGGAGCATATGCATGAAGACTTTGGTTCATTTATTCTTTCAACCATTTATCAAGTGCTGTATTACTTTTCTATGGTTGCATACCAATTTACCACAAAGGTAGTAGCTTGAAAAAACACATACATATAATCTCACACTTTCCATGAGTTAGGAGTCGAGTCATGGCTTAGCTTGCTTCTCTGCTTGGGGTTTCATGAGGATGCTACTGGGCTACATTCCTATTTGGAGTCTCAATTGGAGGAGAACCCACTTCCAAGCTCATTCAGATTACTGGAAGAATTCATTACTTGCAGCTTTGTGACCGAAGTCCCATTTTCTTGCTGGCTGCCAGCTGGAGACCCCTATCAGGTCCTAGAGGCCACTGTCATATTCCTGCCACATGGCCGTCTTCAACAGGCCCTCTCACAACATGAAGGCTTCTTTTTTCAAGGCCATCAGGAAAATCTCTCTCCCTCCAGGAGGACTCAGTCCCTCTTTTAAGGGTTTTAATCTGATTGGGTTAGCCCCACCCTGGATAAGTTTCTCAAAGCCAAGTAATTAGGGAATTTAACTACATCTGCAAAAATCTCTTCACCTTTACCAAATAATGTAACCTACTCCCAAGATTGGCATCCATCATATTAACAGATCCTTCCCACACTCGAAGGCAGGAAATTATATAGAGTATGTACACTATGGAGTGGGATTCTTGAGGGTCTCCTTATAATTCTGCCTACCACAAGCATCTATTATCTGCCAAGCAAATAATTGACAGAAATAATTTGAACAATAATCTGACGTGTTGTCTTCAAAAAGTTATAAATTGGATGATAAGCACAACAAGATTATAGGGCTAGATGAATAGGATTAAATGGGGGAAAAATACATGTAAAGTGTTTATCTCAGTGCCTGAAAAATGAAAATTAGTGTTCCAAAAAGTTAGTTCTTATTATTAAATAATTAAAATACAGTCTACTAAGAGGTGTATTAAAGTTCTGGGCAAGACATATATTGAATGGGGGGAATGCTCAGTTGTTTGGGAGATTAGAAAAGCCTTAAAAAATAGAAGCTACTGGATCTCAGTCTTCTCACATATTTTACCAGATTGGCCTTATTAGCTCATTTTTTAAAATGTTTGGAAACCGAGACTCAGTTAAGGAACTTACCCAAGGTCACTCAACTAGTAAAAGATGAAGGGATGAAACGCACGTTTCACACCGGCATCTTTTGGTGTGGGAACGCTTGTCCCTCATGGTATGTGTGTGTGTCTACAGCAACAAGGAGTCCATGTTAGCCATAGGGAGACATGTGTGGGGGTAAATACCCATTTATCTGCCCTATCCATTGATGCTGAGTAAGAATGGAGCCCAGCATTATCAACCATCCTGATTATTCAAAAGAAACTTGAGAAACAAATTTTGTTTCTCAAAGTTTGTTGGTGGGTGGATCACTTGATGTCAGGAGTTCGAGATCAGCCTGACCAACATGGAGAAACCCTGTCTCTACCAAACAAGCTTATGTAGATAGCATGGGTTTATGTCACTAAAAATCAGGAAAGGGGATTTAAAATTAGATAAAACAAAACAAAAAAGTAGGTACATTTGGTAAGAGAATTGCCTAATACCTAATCAGAATATTATATTAGGAAAATTGTCCTGGTCCTGGTGGGCAAGATGCATTACAAGGGAGCAAGGAAGTACCTAGGTGGAGAGTTGATCCAAGGAAGCTGCATTTGTACTTCAGATGTGCAGCTGGATCAGTGGAGAACATTGGCAGAAGTGCTGGAAATGGGAATGAACAAGTAAGTAGGAGTTGGATAAAAGGCCTGGCAGTGTTGAACCCCTCCTCAGAACTCCCCCACCCTTTCCCCGAAAACCCTCTTCCATCTTCCCTCCCCTACTCACTTGCCATGCCTCAGTCAACCTGCACCTCCCAAGTGTTGGCAATGCACTCCAGGCTAACCTTTTCAATGCCTGTTTGCTTGGTGTTTTCATCCCTGGGAATAGCCTTCCTCTTATTCTCCTCTGACAAAATCCTAATCTTCTGTCAATGCTCATATTAAGTATCACCTATTTCAAAGAATGGTCTATAATCTTTCCTGGCTTCCCAAATTGGTGTGATCTCTAGTTTCTCCAAACACTCAGATTGTACCTAAAAATTCACACCATACCACTTAGCATTTTGATACATGCTTTTATGGGGTTCTCTAATTGATTTTAACTCAGTACAAGGAAGGCCTTTCCAACAATTAGAGCTCTCTGACTGCCTATGAGGGAGGAGCTGCCTGTGAAGACAGTGAACTGATCCTCACTAAGTTTGCAGGCAGTTTCAGTCATTGTCAGGAAATTGAAATGAATCCCCAAACCTCTGTAAAGATTTTAACATCTAATAGGAATGTGGGTCTGGAAAAATCTCTGAAGTCCTGTATCACTCAGAAATTCTGGATTATATATAGCAAGGTAGCATTTATTCTATAAACATCTTCTGCACCTACTTTGGGCTCCAATCAGAAACACAAACTCGACCAGGCGTAGTGGCTGGGATTACCCCTGTAATCCCAGCACTCTTGGCAGCCCAGGTGGGCTGATCACTTGAGGTCAGGAGTTCGAGATCAGCCTGACCAACATGGTGAAACCCCGTCTCTACCAAAAATTAGCCCAAGTGTGGTGGTGAGTGCATGTAATATTAGCTACTTGGGAGGCTGAGGCAGGAGAATCACTTGAACTTGGAAAGGGGAGGTTGCAGTGAGCTGAGATCATGTCACTGCACTCCAGCTTGGATGACAGACTGAGACTCTGAAAAAAAGAAAGAAAGAAAGACAGAGAGAGAGAGACAGACAGACAGACAGACAGACAGAAAGAAAGAAAGAAAGAAGAAAGAAAGAAAAGAGAAGAGAAGAGAAAAGAAAATAAAAGAAAAAAGGAAAAGAAAGGAAAGGAAAGGAAAGGAACACAAGCTCAATTGCTTACAGGTGACATGTGAGGAAGGTGACTTTCATCAGGAAGGGGGATGCATATTGGGTATCACTGGGAAGTGGTGGAGAGAGGGACATGCTGGAGCAGACATGCTTTGTCTAAAGCGAATACCCATTTATCTGCCCCATCCATTGTTGCTGAGTAAGAATGGAGCCCAGCATTATCAACCATTCTGATTATTCAATGTAAACTTGAAAAACAAATTTTGTATAAAATATCTTGAATTTTTAAGTTGAAAAATAATTCTGTTTACAAAAACAGAAAACAAATTAAACAAAACAAAACAAAACATGCAGGCCCAAGAAAACGCATCCAAGGTTTAGAGTCAACCCTCAGGCACCATCTTGAGCCTTGACACTAAATACTGTACAGGATGCTTGGGGTAAGAAAGATAAAGCTGACCTTGAGAAACCCTACACTCTTATGGGGAGACAGGCATTTGAACACATAATTCCATTATAAAGTACATTTAGCATATTTCAGGGTTGTCTTCAACAGTAAATGAGGCTATTTCATGGCAAAACAAAGAAAGACAGAAAGACTAGTGTGAAATCAATGTAAAAATATACACTCAATGTGTGTGGGAGTACAAAGGAAGAGATGGAAAACCTAGTAAGGAGTTCAGGACAGTAATAAAGCATGAAAATAACAAGTCAAACTGATATTCGAAGAATAGAAAAGAAAGGTAGTGACTTTCCAGAAAAGGTGAACACAGACCTAAGTCTATATTCAAAAATATATTGAATTGCTCCCTAGGGCAACTAGATAGAGGAGTAGTTTTTGTTTGAGGAGAATTATGATTCATTCAGTTTGGAACAAGTTCCACTGGATATGGCTATAAAACATCCAGAAAGCAATGTGTAATTGACCAATTTCATCATGGAGTTGGAAGATTGGAGGAAAAATGATTACAAGAGATGAAGATTTGGGGGTCATCTACAGAGGTATAAGGTTTCAAGTTATGGATGTGAATGAACTCAACAAATGGGAGAGTACATGGTGAGAATAATAGAGAATGGGGGCTCATATATTAGAAGATAAGGAACAGATAGGGAGTAAGAAAGTCCAACAAAGTTAACTAAAAAGAATATTTTGAAAGCAGGGGAAGACCTGAGTCCTTGAAGCCAAGGTATGTATGTTTGTTGAGAAGTCATTCTCCTTCCATTCCTTTACATGTAGGTCATCCTCAAGGTACAAATACCAGGGGGAAACAAATGTAATCTCTAAAACCAGCACAACAGGGCTGATTTCCAACCTGGGCAGGAATTCCTACCAGTGAAGTGCTGATAGTAAGTCTTGAAGAGAATGTTGTTGGGTGGTAGACTGAGCCTTTCATTTTGGATTGTCACCAGGAGAATATTCTTTCCATGGCTGAGAGAAAGAAGGCTTCTTTTCATTGGAGAAGAAACAGATTTTTGCTGTGACTCTGCAAAGACAACATAGGTCACGAGGAAGGGATTCATTATTTTCAACTGCAGTCTTTCCATAGTTCTGATATAATGTTATTCTGCACCCAGAAACACTCAAACTAACTTCAAGGCGGTTGAACACATACATGTTCTTAGGTTGCAATTATTCATCACAGTCAACTTCATTTTTCTTAAGAAAACTAAATAAAGATTGGCTGGGAAAAGAAGGAAAATGAAGCAGGCCAAATGAGGAGTTTAGTGGACTTGAGATGTGAATTTTTAGAAAGTCCCTTCTCCCCCATTAATCCTTCCTTTTTGTCCTTTATCCATTATGTGGGATTAGTTCTTTGTAAATTTGGATTTGTCCTGATGAATTAAATTCTTGGCAACTGCTGTTCCTGCTGACTGGGTGCTTCTTTGTGCTCTTTGTAAGATCTATAACTCATTGCACCTGTTGCATCTGAATAGTCCTCCGCAGCCAGGGTGTGGGTGTGTGGGTGTGTGTGTGTGTGTGTGTGTGTGTGTGTGTGTGTGTTCTTTAAGGCATTCTACGATGTTCAGTATAAGAGGAAAAACTCCAGGATGACAGTAAGTGTTGTTAAACAGTGGACTGACTTACACAGGCAAGTTGTAGAACTCTTTTTCATGGGAGATCTTTTAAGAAAAGCACGAGAGAAAGCTCTAAGAAGCGCAGTGTGCATCGGGACCCATTTTGGGCGGGAGGCTAGAAAGATGAGTTCTGAAGACCTTTCCAGCTCTTGGGGGCTGCTATATGTTTTCATCAGGGATCAAGAAAGGAATTTAGTGATCCTCCAGTCATTTGAACACATAATTCTATTAGAATGTATATTTAACATAGTTCAGAGTTGTCTTCTAATGGGTTAATTCTAGGTCCAAAAGATTTAATAGTAAGTTACCCAAAGTAATACAGTTAGTTAGTTCAAGATGGGGAACTAGAATCCACAATTTCTTATGTCACCCATCCCCAAACACACACAGTTTCACATTATATCCCTTTTTGTTCTTTCAGATACGTATTAACCAGCTGGTTTGCCAGGCCTTTTTAGGGAGCTCTATATTTTCATCAAGTTTCACATATCTAAGAAATAACATCAGAATTTATGTCAGGAGGATGTTGTATTTTTTCAATGAAATAGATTTTTTAATGGAAAAAAGAGAAAGTGGCCTAGTATATATCTTAGCAGCTGAATAAACAGGTCTACAGAACAAGCATTTTTGGCTTTATATGTTATATATTATTTATAATACAATCATTCAATTTATTAAAGATTGGGCCATTAGTTTCATAATATAATACATTCACTCATCTTATTTCCCATCCAGAGCTCTTTCTGAGTTGGAAGTTGGCCAAATGGAGTATAGGCATCTCTCCCAGAGGTTCTATTAGGTTTCCTTCTTTCTTGTTTTCCCCATTGCTACCCACCACCACCACCACCAGAGATGACCCTTTTCCCAAGCATCCTTGAATCCACCTACAAGGAATTCAGCTATTAACTGGGACTTCAAAAAAGTGGAACAAGTTTAGCCCTGAGGGTGAGAATACACACACACACACACACACACACACACACACACACACACACATATATGTATATAAATTGACATAGGGATTGGTCCATTTATATATTATAATTATACATAATATATGTCATTGGAAATAATATCTATTATATATGGCTGCAAATAGACATATATATTACTCCATTTATATATATATAAGTCCATTTGCAGCAACATATAATATATATTATATATGTCATTGAAAACAATTTTATATATGTGTGTGTATATATATGTGTGTGTGTGTGTATATATATATATATATACACACATATATATAAATATGTCATTGGAAACATCAACATAGAGCTGGACATTGAAATCCCCAGAAATTTGTCAGTTAAGAGGCTTAGATATGTAAATACTTCATGATCCCAATCAGTCTTCCATGACTTGCTCTGTTTGAGCTGCTATAAAAAGAAAACCTTGGACTGGGTAATTAATAAACAGCATACATGTATTGCTTACAGTTCTGGAAACTGGGATGTCTAAGATCAAAGTGCCCACAGATTCAGTGCCTGGTGAGGGCTTGCTCTCTCTCTTCTTCAAAGATGGTGCCTTCTAGCTGTGTCCTCGCATAGTAGAAAGGGAGAACAAGCTTCCTCAGTCCTCTTTCATAAGGGTACTAATCCCAATCATGAAGGCTCTGCCTTTGTGACCTAATTACTTCCCAGAAGGCCCTGGCTCTTAACACTATCGCATTGGAGATTAGGTATCAACAACTAATTTTGGAGGGACACAAACATTCAGACCAAAGCGCTTGCTAAGGGATTATTTTCATCTGGGATGATTCCGACATGGCAATTGGAACACATTAATCTGAAAAGCCATTTCCCATGAACTATCACACCACTGCAGAAACAGAAAAGCATCTTGAGAGATTGAGAACACAGACAAAAAGCTTTGATATGCGAAGAAAAGTAAGAAGGGTTGAGCATCATCTGAAGCTAGAACAACTCTGAGATGTGCAAATAGACAAAGAACAAGAGAAAGGATTTACCAAAGACAGACTTTAGCCACTTCACCACTAGGTACAGAGCTGTCTCTCTCTAGATGCTACTGGCATGTGTCATTAGAGTGGTTCAGCATGAATGTGTTCATCCATAGTAACCTGGGGGGAATGGGGTCAATCTCCCATTCCAGGATACTGTTTCAATTTTTGTTTTTTGGTTGATAACCTTTTTTTTTTTTTTTTTTTTTGGAAACTGGGAAAATGTAGACGTTTGCTCTGCTAAAAGTGGAAATTTAACATAAACTTAACTTCTGACTTCAAAGATTGCTGTATGCCAAGTCTCATTGTATCTCCATTGTTAACTGTAATCCAGGAGGAGAAAGTCATTAAACATTTTATGGTTTCCAATTGCCATCAAGATACTAACAACTGACATTGATTGAGGACTTACTATGTAACAGGCTCTTTTATTGACACTACATATACTACACACACACATAAAGGGGCATATATATATATATACACACACATATATACACAAATACTGTACACTATATACTTAAACACACTATGTATACTAATGTATGATACCACTATATACTACCATTACATATAAATATATAAATACATATAATCAACCCCAGAGGGTAGGAACACTTTACAAATAAAGAAACCAAGATACATATAGTTTACATTAATCTACATAACTAGTGAGTGATGACGCTGGAGTTAAAACTAGGCAGTCTAATCCTGGAGCCCATATGGGTTCGTGGCACATTTGTGGCATCCACACTGTGCTGAGCATTGTGCCACATGTGAAGGTTCAGAGATGAATAAGGCATGCCACTATTCCTAAGTTCACAGTTGATGGAGGAGATAGGCACATTATTACAGTAAGGTGCAACAGTGCTGGCTGAGCTGGGTCTTGATGATTAGGATTATACATCTTGGAACACATCAGAACAAAGTATTCCACCCCCAGGTGCAGTATGTACAAAGGTAAGAAACAGCTGTAACAGTCATGGAGTTTTAATCGGGATGAGCCCCTGCAGAGAATCTGCAGAATCTTGGGGAAGAGAGAGCAACATGAAGCCAGAAGAATTGACAGAGACAATGCAGTGAAGAGCCTTGAATGCTAGTTTGTACTTTTATCCTATGAGAAATGCAGAGTTGGTGAAGGTTTGTAAGCTGGAGATGGAGATGATGGGATGTGTTGCAGAAGTATCACTGTGATAATCTTGCAGAGGCTGGACTGCAGAAGGAGAGAATGTAGGATTGGGGACCAATTAGGACACTCTTACAAGAGCTCATGCCAGATAGACTCTGCTAGAAAATGCAAAGCTTCCCATTTTCTTAAATGATCACCTTACAACTTTCAATGATCTCCACTGCCCTTGGGATAAAATGCAAATCCTGTGATCTTGAATGACTGGACAAATATATTAAAGTCATTAAGTCTCACCATTCCCACTTCCTACCCTGCATTTCAACCACACAGAGGGACGCAATTGCAATTTGTTGGATTTGCCAATCTTATTTCCTTCCCTACTTTGTGTGTTTCCTCAATTGATTTCAGGGCATCCTGAGAGAGGGAGACCTTTATGCCCATTGTACAGATGAGGAAAATGTAGTGCAGAGAGTACAGTAACTTAGCCCAAGTCATATCACTTAGTAGAGGTGGTGGAGATAAGATGGGAATTCAGGAGCTCTGAACCATTCAAGAGTATTGCAATGGAAGTCACAAAAATCTGTTTAAGTCCCATTGGCACCACTTCACTTCTTTTAGAAAATGACTTCACTTCCCTGCACCTCAGACTCCTCATCTGTATAATAGGTCTGTTAAGTCCTACATCCCAGGTTGTTAGAAAGATACCATGGGATGTCAAATATAAAAGCATCCTGTACTCTTTACTGTAAAGAAATATTGCTCAACTCACTCTGCCTTCAACCTATTCATCTAAATAAAAAATAAGTGTAGATGGATAGTTAAAAATAACTAATCCTAATCTTTTTAGCTAAAAATGTCAACCTTCCATAACACAACAATGTAATTTTTAAAAATTCAATGGAACCATTTCTCATCTGTCTTCTAAACCCATTTCCACCCCTCTTCTGGGCAAATATAAAATATTAGCAAATGACAAGACATGGACTTAAAAGACTTCATTGTCAATTAAGTCACCTGAGAGTTACAATTAAGCTCTATTAAAATGCTGGTGAAAACTTCCTAGCTTTCATTTCTCCTCTGAACATAGACTGACTGAAGAACATCAAGTCCCCCTAAGAATTACTATCTTAAACACAAAAGTTCAAAACACAGGAGGTCAGATCTAACACATACATAAGTCAGAAGATTATGTCTAAAGCCATGAGGGATTAAATATGGGGATTAAATACGTGGGTCCATGTTTGGTGGTAATGGTGGAGGGGAGTTGATTTCAGGACTTAACTTCGGCAAGGAGTTGTCCTTGATAAAGAACCAGCTCTCTTATGCTGACTGCCTAGAAAACATTACGCCATACCCAACACTTTAGCGTTCATCAGGTTCACTTAAAAAAATTATTGCATTCTAGCTGGGCTCCCTGGTTCTGCATTTGGAAATTATCACATCTTCATTATCCAAATAAACACCTGCCACTACTCACCCTAGAGTATGGGATGTAAAGTTGCCCATATGAGAAGCAGCTCCCACTTCTATTCCATACCTGCAATTCAACATGTCTTCTCTTAGGATTTTTATTTGGGGCTATATTTAAATCACTCATGTTTTCTCTATCCATGCACATTTCTCTGTCCTACATAAGCTGTAATTTAATTCAGACCATGCCAAATATACCCTCCAGGTCTGGTAAACATCTATCTAGCTATTTGCTTGATGGGGCAACTTACAAGCAATAAATAATTTTATGTGTGTTAATTCAATAATTTGTGCATTCATTAACTCATAAAACATTATTGAACACCTATTCTGTGTCAGGCCCTATGCTAGGACTTGCGAGTGAATGTGATAGACATAGTCGCTGCTGTGAAAACGCTCACTCGCAGCCTCCTTGGTGATGCAGGCAGGCAAATAAATAACTCATCTCAATCCAATAGGAGAGCTGTAATGCAAGCGTGTGCAGAACACTGGAGAAACAGAGCAGAGAGGGTGATGGGTTTTGCCTGGAGAGGCATGATGAAGGGCTTCATAAAGAAGGTGATGGTTGAGCTGTGCTTAAGGGATGAGCAAAAGTTCCAGGGCTGTAGTATGGGAGACAGGCCTTTTAGGAAGAGGGAACACTGTGAAAAAGAGCACAGAATCCTGAAGTGGCTTCTGTAGGTATGGGTGTCATGCATGGGCAGGCAAAAGCATTAGATTACCAGGCAAAAGCCTGGTAAGGGAGGATGGGCTCAGATCATAAAAGGCCTTGAATGTCTTCCTAAGAAGTTTATTTTTGTCCAGTAAGCAATGGAACCATGGAAATATTTCCTTGAAAAATGATTCTGTCTGCAGGGTTGAAAAATGTCTCAGAAGAGAAGCAGTTACTGAAGATAACACAATCAGCTAGACATTTACAAGGATCCAGAAGCAAGGTGATAAGTCTGAACCAGAGAGATGGAAATGGATTCAAGAGACATTATTGGATAAGAGTTGACAACATTTGTTGACAGAATGGATATATACTTCCGTGCTTTCACCATACATGCTTTGCGTGTACAAAATGTGCATAAGCTCTCTAAATGCATGAGCAAGGACACGTAATTCAATGAATAGATCATCAACGATTACAAATAAACAGCATTAAGGTGCTAGGGGAAGAAAAATCTCTTCTGGATTCTGAGTCAGCAGTGCATGGGCTGGTGTTCTAGCACCGCTGCTTAGTAACTGTGTGGACATCAGACAAGTCCCTTCTCCTCTCTGAGTCTCTCTTGTCTCTCAAATGGAGGGGCTGGCTGAGATGATTTAACTCCAAGGCCCCCTCCAGCTGTCACACTCTGTGAGTCAAACACTTGTGATAAGGGGCCATCAATGCTGGCCTTTCCCAAGCTGAGTCACCTCTGAAGCAGGGATTATTCTGGGGGCTGACCAAGAAATGTGAATCCAGTCACTGCAGTGACATCCCCAGTTTTATTCTCCAGAGTTAGGGTCCAGTAGGTCTGATCTGAGGCTGGGGCAGCTCCTTGATTACTCATTCTTCTCCAAGCTTCTGCACCTCAAGTGCTCACCCAGATGGGGGGCCATAAGACCCTGCCTGGGCTTCTACAGAAGAAAGAGCCCTCTCCCATAGGCATTCAGGTCTCTGGATTTCTCAGAGTCTGTTTTTCCTGCTTGTGTTAATTTTCACAGCCAGTTATCCTATTTACATTTTTCTAAAGCTGTTCACAGGACTTGTCAGTTATCCTATTTACATTGTTTTAAAGCTGTTCACAGGACTTGTCAGTTATCCTATTTACATTGTTCTAAAGCTGTTTACAGGACCTGTCCACAAGAATTCAACGTTCTTAAGTGGCTTTCGCTGACTTCCTCTTCCCCAAGCACAGCTGGGAATCCCCTTCCCTCAGAGAGCAGCAAGCCTTCCTTCTCAGGTCACCAATGCAGGGCTCCATCTCTGCCTATTTCTAGTCACCTAACTCGCAGTGAGCACCCACTGTGTGTCATTGAGCACTTCTGCAAGTCAAGGGTTTCATGCAGCCACTCCACCAGGTGGATGTGACTTCCCCATTTTAACGATGTGGAAAGTGAGGTTTGGTGAAGAAAATGTGCCTTATCAAAGGCTGAGCTTCTAGGATGTGGCAAGCCAGGATTCAAACTGAGGTCTGTCTGAGTTCCAGTCTGCTGCATTCTCCTTCCTGTGACCAGAGTTAAGCTCTATTAAATGACAGACTGCACAAGTGTGAACTATCTGCAAAGCCTCCAAGCAGATCTGCCGTCCTTTTCTACCCAAGGAAGACATAGTCCAGGTTTACTTTAGGCCAAGATACCAAAAGAGGAAACAGGTCATAATTCCCCTAACCAAGTGCACTCATGTTAGACATCAGATTCTTTCCAATGTTTCCTGATAAATGTGTAATTTACTGCTATCAGTTGGTATTGCATAGCAATTAAAATGAAGAAACCCTGTGAATCAGTTTGCCTGGCCTTGAATTCCCTTTATAATATAGTAGCCAAGTAACCTTGGCCAAATCACTGAGACTCTCTAAGCCTCAGCTTCCCATGTATAAATGGGGATGAGAATAATACTTACCTCATAGTGTTATGAGGAGCAAATAAGATGATGCATGGAAAGCACTTAAAACAGACTCTGGCATATGGTGTGAGCTCGATAAATCCCAGCCATTATTATTATCATAATATCTTTGTGCATAAATCTATCTGCAACTCTGATTGTTTTCTTAGGACAGATTCCAACAAGTAAAATCACTGTATCAAAGGGTGGCTCTTCATACATAGTGCTTAATTATCCTCCAGAAATTTTAGAGCGATTTATATACCCAATAGCAGAGCCTGCAGGAGTAAATGCAACATCCTTCATAGCAATAGACTCAAAAGATATATCAAATGCAGATGACTGTGATACTACAAAAGATGTTTGAATATCCTGCGGTTTTCATGTATATGGGTATAAACTTTCTCTTTTTAATGCCCTTTCAGTCATGGAAAGAACCAAGGCCCTGCTGGTCATCCCAAAGGCCTTTGATTTAAGAGAAAAGAGTTCAATTCCAGGTTCTTATGAGCTGTGAGATTTTACGCTGGTTCATTCCTCTCTTGTTGCTCAAAAAAAAAAGTTTTTTTTAAACAGGAATTATATATGGGCAGTATCTTCCTGTCATACTTGTTGTACCTACATATGCAGAGTAAATGTGACTATCCCTGGTGATAGTAACTGTCAATATTTTTCTTTTTACATTTTTCTATTAATGCATTGCAATTGTGATTGTTCATATTATTACAGATATTTATTAATATAGCTATTCATATGCTCATGTCCAGTGTAGTTCAACTCCAACTCTACCAAAAGCTTGCTGTGTGACCAAGGGTTAGTGACTTCACCATTTTGGGTCTCTTTTTTTAATAACATTGAGGGGCTTGATCCAGATGATCTCCAGTGTCCATGTTTCTCTCATCTTGCCTTTCCATTTTTCAGGGTTTCTCAACTTCAACACTACTGACATGATCTGATTCGGATAATTCTGTTTTGTGCTGAAGGGAATGGGGTGGGGTGTGGCTGTCCTAAGCATTGCAGGAGTTTTAGCAACATCCCTGGTCTCTACTACCCACAGGCGTCCCACCCAAGTTGTGACAACTGAAAATACCTTCAGACATCACCAAATGTTCCCAGAGGGTCAAAATCATCCCCAGTTAATAATCTGCCATATGCTTAAGGGTGTCAGGCTTTGAGTGTTAAAGATTTGATTTAGAAGGGCTTTAATATATCTTCCAATCACAGAATTCCAAATGACCATGATGCTGTGACTGATTTGAACTTACACTCATGCACATGATACGTATTTGGGAGAAGCCCTTGTCATCTCCAGTGTCTCTTCCACCTCTTGATTTCCACAGGGATAGTCATCTACATCTTTGCTAGAGGTGACAGTTGAAATATCCAAACCATGGGCTTGGGGTCCCTCTGACCTAGTCACCAGTCAGGTGCCTCTGGGGAAATTCTTTAGTTTTTCTAATCTTTTTTTCACTTGTGAAATCTGGATGACACCTCAGAGCCACTCGAGGATGACAAAATGTGACAAGCACAAGTGTACCTAGTACCAAGGATGAGGATGAATCCATTTGAGGGAAGCTGTTGCTTTCATTGTTTCCTATTGAATATGATTACCACTCCATTATTTCCCAGCCATAGCCTCAGGGTTTGGACCAAGTTTTCTTTTGACTTAGGTGTTTCCAGTCAGAGTCAAAGAGAAGCTCCTAAGGAATGGAGAGGACAAATGGTCCCGTTAGCAGTCAGAGGAATGCTGTGGACTAAGAGAGTGACTTTGGTTCCAGCTGAAATGTCAGCAGAGCGCTGGGAGAAAAGAATCTGTTTAGCAGGTGTGTTTGGAATCTGGCAGAGAGAGCTGGGTCAGGTCCAGGACCACTGAGCTGGTCTGAATGCCTTCTATGTTGACTCTCTGGGACTGAGACTCAGGAGTTAAAGGAGAGAACGTCTAAGGTAAACACACAACAGCCAGACAGTGGCTAGAATTTTTCCTCAGGCTTTCTGTGTCTCTTGCAGAACACCAAGAGGCCGGCAACATGAGTGTGGCCCGAGTCTGACGCCTTCGCCCACCCTCTTCCAGATCACCTGATCCGAAAGAAGTTACGAAAATAGCTCAGAATCTGGGCCTGCCTGGAAGAGACATAAAGATTCATTTACATGGGAAGGTGACTGCTCTGAATATCCACAGACGACGAATCTATGCTAATGGTTCAGTCTCCCACAAATCTGGGATTTATATAACTGGCTCCTACCCTCGGTCCTTGCCAGCAGAAATGCTTGAATTATCTTAATTCCAGAATGTAAATTATTCCAATTTTGAGGCCATCATTTTAAAGCTGTCAAAGTCAATATTTTTAACAGCCTAGAAAAAAATTACAACTGGAAAATGTCTAAACAAGTTGTGCTTGAGGTCTTGAGACAACTTCTGGCAAATATCTGTGCTGAGGTGGATAAATACCCTCCACTAATTTCACAATGAAAGAAGAACATAAATTTCTCTCAACACCAATTCGTGTGCCAGAGTAAATATGTTCGTCCACGGGCATTGACCACTTTTAATCTGTTACCTTCCATTTATGGACTAACCATTTGTCTTTATTTATTAATTTTCTTTTTTTTTGAGACAAAATCTTGCTCTATCACCCAGGCTGAAGTGTAGTGGCGAGATCTCGGCTCACTACAACCTCCACCTCCCAAGTTCAAGCAATTCTCCTGCCTTACCCTCCCAAGTAGCTGAGATTACAGGCACCTGCCACGATGCCCAGCTACTTTTTGTATTTTTAGTAGAGACGGGGTTTCACCATGTTGGCCAGGCTGGTCTCGAACTCCTAGCCTCAAGTGATCTGCCCTCCTCGGCCTCCCAAGGTCCTGGGATTACAGGCATGAGCCACCATGCCCAGCCCCATTTATCTTTTAATGTGAAGATTTTTAAAATATATGAATTCTTAAAATAATAATATTCAATACTTGGTCATGAAAAAATAGGAAAAAATCCTTCCCTCGCCTCCATTCTTTCTAAATTTTCATTTCATTTCTATTTTAATCCACTTCAACCATTATTCTCTGAGTGTTACTGTGTGCTGGACACAGATCTATGGATGCTGAGATCTGTAAGAACTTCCTCAAGGTGAGAGAGGAGGCTTTCAAAGGAACTACATCACACTTGATCAGGAAGGAAATGGCAGCTCCTTTTTTAATGTACATATCAGTTTCCATGCAGGTGAATCATCCTCTACCTTATTAACTCTTTCATACAGAAACCTGGGATTGAAGGAAGTGAGAATGGAAGGAAAAGACTATACAAAGAAGAATCACATTTATAGTTTGCCTTTGGGGTAGAAGCCATTCTTTTGCACCTGGGGAACTGGCCAGGCTGTAAGAATATGGTGCCAACCAAGTGGCACCTCTGCCCACCATTGCTCTAGATGCCAGACTAAATGGTCCTTGTGAAATACGGCTGGAAAAATCTCTGTTATGGGCCCATCTCCTATTCAGAGGCTGGAAAACACCCCATTCCTGTAGCTCTGAAGCAGGATTAATTGATTGGTCTCATATGAACCTAAAAAGCTGTTAAGAGCAAGGAGGATGAAAAGCAATTCAAATTGCTTTATTACCATTTTCTAGTAAAGTACCAGTTTAGTTCTCAGCCCTACTGTGAAGCAGCGGGTTTCCAGATATTGACTGTGCTGGCATGTGCTCCTAAAAGAGAGGAAACGCCTGGGTCTGAAAAGCAGAAACATCTGCTCAGATCTCTGGCAGGCCTGTTGCTGGAGCTGCTGGGGGTGGTGGTGGTGGGGGGGGGGGGGTGGTGGGTTCCCTCCAGGTGGTGTCACTGCAAGCAGGAGACAGAGGAAGCACTCCCAATGGGGGAGTTCTTGTCTGTGGGTAGAGACTCCTCCTTTTCCTTTTTTTAAAAGACATCATTCACTTAATGTGGGGGAAAAAGATTATAAATAGTTTTATAAGGCAATCTATATACTTTCTGATAGAGGGCAGCAAGGTGACTATAGTAGCTACAATGATGATGATAATAATAATAGCCATCACATACTGCTTGTATATGCCAGGCACAGGGCACTTTACATATCTTAACTCATTTAATTCCAAACAACACTACAAGGTAGGTACCACTATCATCTCCCTTTTATAGATGAGAAAACTGAGGCACAGGAGGGAAATAACTTGCTCAAGTTCACCAGCTAGTAAGTGTAAGAGTCAAGCTTTAAGCCCAACTAGTCTAGCTGTAGGGTAGCTAGCTATAGTAATAATCACTGCTGTGTGCTAGGTATCAGATCTAGCATATACCACACACATTACTTTCTTTGATCTTTACAGAAATACTATCAGTCAGATATTACCATTCCCAATTTTCAAATGGGCACACTCCAGTTTAGAGTTGTGAAATAATTTTTTCAAGATCATGAGGATAAGAAATGTCAGAGGCTGGATTAACCCCAGATCAAGCTGTTTTTCCAATGACTGATACCTCTCCATAACCTGAAAGTTTAGAGTTGAGCTACACTTTCTCTATGGGAATCTAGCCCAGAATGCCAATAACAAATCAATCAGTAATAATATTATTAATAATAATTGCCATTTATTGAGCACCTGCGATTCAATAAGGCCTGTCTTAGACATAAATTTCATCATCACAAATCCCTGCAAGTCAGGTTGTTATTATCCTCATAAATCAAAGATGAAAACATGAAAATCCAGTGCATTTCTACACACTAACAATGAACAATGTGAAAAGGAAATTTTAAAAATTCCGTTTACAATAGAATCAAAAAGGATAAAATATTTGGGAATACACTGACACCAAAAGTGCAGGCAATAAAAGAAAAAATAGATAAATTAAACTTCATTAAAATAAAAAACTTTAGTGCATAAAGGATACTATAAAGAGAGTGAAAAGGCAAGTCATAGAATACAAGGAAATACTAATCATAAGGAACTGACATTCACAATACATGAAGAACTCTTAAACTCAACAACAACAAAAAGGCAAACAATCTGATTTTAAAATAGGCAAAGGGCTTGAATCAACATTTCTCCCAAGAAGATATACACATGGCCAATAAGCACATGAAAAAAATGCTCAGTACCATTAGCCATTCAGGAAATGCAAACCAAAACCGAAATGAGATACCTTTTTACACCCATTAGGATGGCTATTACCAAAACAAAACAAAAACAAACTCCCCTCCAAAAAAAAAAAAAAAAAAAACAGAAAATGACAACTGTTAAGTGTTAGCGAGGATGTGAAGAAATTAAAACCATTGTGCACTGTTGGTAAGAATGTAAAATGGTGCAGCCACTGTGGAAAACAATATGGCAGTTACTCAAAAGTTAAACATAGAATTACCATATGATCCAAAAATTCTACTTCTAGATATATACCCAAAATAATTGAAAGCAGGAACTCAAACTGCTATTAATATTTGCACACTCATGTGTACAGCAGCATTATTCACAATGACCAAAAGCCAGAAACAACCTAAATGTCCACTGACAGATAAATAAACAAAATGTAGTACACATATAATAGAATATTATTCAGCCTTAAAATGGATTGAAATTCTGGCATATGCTATGACATCAATGAATTTTGAAGATGTTATACTAAGTGAAATAAGCAAAACACCAAAGGACAAACAGTATGATTCCACTTACATGAAGTATCTAGAAAAATCAAATTCACAGAGAAAAAGAGTAGAATGACGGTTGTGTGGGCCTTGTGGAAGGGGACCACGGAAAATTGTTGTTTAATGGGTACAGAGTTTCAGTTTGAGATGACAGAAAAGCTCTGGAGATGGATAATAGTGATGAGTGCATAACAATGTGAATATACCTAGTGCCACTAAACTGTACACTTTAAAGGGGCTGAAATGGTAAGTTTTATGTTATGTATATTTTACCACCAAAAACAAACAAAAAAACAACTAAAACCAAGATGGCAAGACTTGCTCAAGATCACACAGTGAGCATGCTACTGGCACAGCCTACGCTAGAATTCCCAGGTTCCTGAAGCCCAGTTTAGTGCTATTCATATCTGTGCTGTAAACTAAAATAGGGCTTACAGTTACAGAGTATTTGTAAACACAGTTAAATATCAAGTATCTTAAACAAAATGAACCAAACTCATCACAAACTGTTTTCCCCAGACTCTCTGAATAAAACAAGAAACTCACAACAAAAACATATAATTGGTGGGGGTGGTGATGATAGTTGTAATGATAGCAAACCTTCCATGCCTTGAGGCATGGGCCAAAGTGCATTTAACTCAGTGCCCTGAACCCTATACTCTAACTATAAAAATATCCCAAGCCCATTACTAAACACACTTAGGCTTTACTTTTATTTTTACTGTAGTAAAATGGGACTAAGTAAAAACTCAGTCATAAAGCCACTGATCTCCCAATTAATTGTGTTTTTTCTCTTCAGATCCCTTTGTAGTAATGTATTTCTAAAAGAGAGAATTCAAGAAAGTATCTGAAAATATTTACAGTTTCAGGGCTGGAGCTGGATTGGCCTCCTCTTCCTCCTCTTCTTCTTTTTTCCTTCCCACTGTCAGATGGATACTTGTTTGGCAACTGAAGAAACTGTTTACACCATGCTAACACTTGCCTTGCAAGGGCAAATAAGACTATTATGGATATCATTTATTATAGCTGTTTGACCATTCACTCTGTGTCTACTTCCCTTAGTCAAGGGTTAGGAAAGAGAGAACAGCAAGAAAAACACTAAGGTTTGTAGAACAGGATTACAGCAAAAACTAGGTCGCCAACTCCAATCAAATAATTCTAAATTGACATATATTATTCTGCTTCACGCCTTACGGTATTGTTTTCAGCAACATTCTTGCTGATAAAACTGATTTGTCTTTTTAGTAATGTTCAGATTTATCAGAAATCCTAGCTATGAAGTGCTTTCAATAAATTAAAACATTAAATTCCCAATTACATTTCCCTTTCAGTCTCAAAATTTTTTTTAAAAAATGTTCTTAGGATGCAGCTTCAGGTGTAAAGTGAATTTTAATTGCTCCATTTTTCCACAATAACTTCAATATGGTTATTGATTTTTCTTAAACTGGATTTAAGTGTTTGGAGAGATGAAAATTGTTTCCTCTCTCCCCTTTCCACTTTGTTTCTTCATTTCTATTGTCCATGAAGAATACATGTTAACTATAAAGAATATTTGTGGTATCAAATTTCAAGCTTTAAAAAAAAACCATCTTTCATTTTTTTAAAGTTCAAGCATTTTTATTGAAATTTAAAATAAAAAGAAAATTTTATATGTCATATAATTCCAACCAGCTACTAATCACCTTCATCCTAAAGAAGCGTACTTTTCTGCCCTTTTAAAACATTGAAGTTCAAGGACTTGAAAACCCCTCCTGGCTCTAGGAACATTTCAGCCCTCCATTCTGTTTATGTCCATGAGAAACAGTGGCTATTAATTTAAGCTTTGCTAATTCAGATCTGTAAACTATTGCTTATGTTTATTGCTGTTGAATAATTAGACTATCTGGATTTGTACTGCTAACAGATGGGGAAAATACCATCTGAACATGTTACCTTGTCAATTCTTCCTTATATATTTCTTGAGGACACAATCCTTCTCTGCTCCAAATATGAAGGGGTTAACAGACATTTAACTGGCTGCTCACTTCTGAGTTAATAATTGTTCTCTAGTAGCCAGTTTCTCCAAACGGAAACACACGTGGTAGATGTTTACCTGGAAATCTCTAGCTGGTCCTATTGTCACTCCCATACCCTTCTCCCTGGCCCAGCCTCTACCCACCTTCTCATAGCAAAATACTCATCTTCCAGTCAATTTTCAGTGACATGTAAACTGATATTAAAAAACTGTTGGCCGGGAGCAGTGGCTCACCCCTGTAATCCCAGCACTTTTGGTGGCCAAGGTGGTTGGATCACGAGGTCAGGAGTATGAGACCAGCCTGACCAACATGGTGAAACCCCTTCTCTACAAAAAAAATAAAAAAATTAGCTGGGCATGGTGGCGCACACCTGTAATCCCAGCTACTCAGGAGGCTGAGTCAGGAGAATCACTTGAACCCAGGAGGCTGAGGTTGCAGTGAGCCAAGATGGCGCCACTGCACTCCAGCCTGGGTGACAGAGAGAGACTCTGTCTCAAAAATAAATAAATAAAATAAAATAAAATAAAAAATTGTTAAGCAATATTTGGCAAGCACATTATGGTTTACAAAGCACTCTTTTATCAGATTTGCATTTTACATTTTTCCTAAAATGTATTCATTTTTTAATACAGAGAAGAAAAACCATTTCTTTATAACTCCACAAACACATAACCCCTCTTACCATTTCTTAAGCAAAAACAATATGTTTATAATCTCTAATGACAGAAAGCAGATCAATGGTTGCCTGGGCCCAAGAGTAGGGGAAATGACTGAATGGGGGAAGAAGAAACTTTTCAGGGCAATTAAAGTGTCCTATATCTCAATCACGGTGTCTGCACGGCTATATTCATTTGTCAAAAGTCGCCACACTACACACTTAAAATGGGTACATTTTATGATATGTAGATTATACCTCAATAAAATTGATTAAAATTTTAGAAATACTGATATATTTATTAGGATAATCAAATTGGGCTCCCCGCTAAATATGTTAAATTTATTTGACTTTTCTCTTTCCCATAGCCTCACTAGAATGGCAGTAAAGGAATGGATGAAAGACATTCAAGGACAAAGAGAAGAGAAAAACATTTTCAGAACATGAGAATTCAACAGATTTCAGAACTTAGCCTAGCAGAGGAAATTACAAACTCAGTGCCGACAGATGGATGGAAAAATCATGAGAAGTTAGTGGGCAGTTTCCCCTGCAGAACACTTAGGAGAAAGAAGTAGGGGGAAGCTTAGTACTTGGAGGGAGCAGTGAAACATAGAAATGAGAGAGAGACTGGCTAAAAGTCTATATGGAGAGGAATGGGACTCCCCAAGCCCTTCTTCAGTATAGGCAGTCAGATAATTACCTTCTTATCCTCCCCAGTGGTCAGACAGAGGCTTATTTCAGAGCGACCCCAGACTCAGAGGCACCAGGCACAGTGGCGAGCAAGGCTGAGGTGGCCGACTGAGACAGGCCCTTTACAAGGAAGCTGACCTCCTGAACCGCAACCCCTTCAGCCCTCTCCAGATTACCACCACAGTTCAGTCATCTAAAATGTTTCAAGTAGAAGATTTAAAGATCTATCTCTGGAAAAATGAAGTAGTTCTGGAGACCATGCACACAAGTTCCATGATTTCACCAGTGATCAAGCTGTCTTGGTCCTTGATCTCCCCAAACTGAAGCCCACAGGTTCACAAGCAGTCACCCAACACACATACACACACACACACACACACACAAACACACACACACCATCCAAATAATGGCTTCATTTTAAACAAAAGCAATCATTAGGCATCGAAGAAATACCATCAACATTATTTTTTCAAATAAATTAGTTGAAACAAACTTTTTTTAAAATTATACTTTAAGTTCTGGGATACATGTGTAGAACGTGCAGGTTTGTTACACAGGTACACACGTGCCATGGTGGTTTGCTGCACCCATCAACCCAACATCAATATTAGGTATTTCTCCTAATGTTATCCCTCACCTAGTCCCCCACCCCACGACAGGCCCCGGTGTGTAATGTTCCCTGCCCTGTGTCCATGTGTTCTCATTGTTCAACTCCCACTTATGAGTGAGAACATGCGGTATTTGGTTTTCTGTTCCTGTGTTAGTTTGCTGAGAATGATGGCTTCCAGTTTCATCTATGTCCCTGCAAAGGACATGAACTCATCCTTTTTATGGCTGCATAGTATTCCATGGTGTATATACGCCACATTTTCTTTATCCAGTCTATCATTGATGGGCATTTGAGTTGGTTCCAAGTCTTTACTACTGTGAATAGTGCTTCAGTAAACATATGTGTGCATGTATCTTTATAGCAGAATGATTTATAATCCTTTGGATAAATACCCAGTAATGGGATTGCTGGGTCAAATGGTATTTCTGGTTCTAGATCCTTGAGGAATCACCACACTGTCTTCCACAATGGTTGAACTAACTTACACTCCCACCAACAGTCTAAAAGCATTCCTATTTCTCCACATCCTTTCCAGCATCTGTTGTTTCCTGACTTTTTAATGATCACCATTCTAACTGGTGTGAGATGGTATCTCATTGTGGTTTTGATTTGCATTTCTCTAATGTTCAGTGATGATGAGCTTTTTTTCATATGTTTGTTGGCCACATAAATGTCTTCTTTTGAGAAGTATCTGTTCATATCCTTCGCCCATTTTTTGATGGGGTTTTTTTTTCTTGTAAATGTGTTTAAGTTCCTTGTAGATTCTGGATATTAGCCCTTTGTCAGATGGATAAATTGCAAAAATTTTCTCCCATTCTGTAGGTTGCCTGTTCACTCTGATGATAGTTTCTTTTGCTATGCAGAAGCTCTTTAGTTTAATTAAATCCCATTTGTCAATTTTGGCTTTTGTTGCCATTGCTTTTGGCATTTTAGTCTGAAGTCTTTGCCCATGCCTATGTCCTGAATGGTATCGCCTAGGTTATCTTCTAGGGTTTTTATGGCTTTAGGTTTTATGTTTAAGTCTTTAATCCATCTTCAGTTAATTTTTGTATAAGGTGTAAGGAAGGGGTCCAGTTTCAGTTTTCTGCTTATGGCTAGGCAGTTTTCCCAACACCATTTATTAAATAGGGAATATTTTCCCCATTGCTTGTTTTTGTCAGGTTTATCAAAGATCAGATGGCTATAGATGTGTGGCATTATTTCTGAGACCTCTGTTCTGTTCCATTGGTCTATATATCTGTTTTGGTTCCAGCACCATGGAAATCAGGTAGCATGATGCCTCCAGGTTTGTTCTTTTTGCTTAGGACTGTCTTTGCTATATGGGCTCTTTTTTGGTTCCATATGAAATGTAAAGTAATTTTTTTCTAATTCTGTGAAGAAAGTCAATGGTAGCTTGACGGGGATAGCATTGAATCTATAAATTACTTTGGGCAGTATGGCCATTTTCATGATACTGATTCTTCCTATCCGTGAACATGGAATGTTTTTCCATTTGTTAAACATTAAAAAAAAAAAATTGGAAAAAGAGATGAATAGAGGGAGCTTAAGAAAGGTTTTTTTCTTTTTTTCTTAAAGAATCTTACATTTAATATCTTTAGAGTGGTAAGAAATGATATTACATCCATAAAATAAGAAATGGGTGCTATAGAAAGGAAATAGAGAAAAAGAAAACACTCAAGTGTTAAAAATATATTTGCCTAAGTAAAAGTTCATTGCAAGTACTGAAGTAAAGAAAGTCCACAAAAAGCAAAACAGAAAGACACAAAGATGGGAAAGAGGATCAATCAGGTGGAGCAACATCCCAATAATGATAGTTAAAGAAAAATAGAACCAAGAAAAAGGAAGGGAAGAAATAAAGAATACAAAGCTTGACATTAAAAGGGCCCATGCAGGCCTAGGACCAAAACTGCAACAGATTCACAAAATGCAAATTATCATAATATTTTAAGCTGGGCACAGTGGCTCACACCTGTAATCCCAGCACTTTGGGAGGCTGAGATGGGCAGATCACCTGAGGTCGGGAGTTCAAGACTAGCCTGACCAACAAGGAGAAACCCTGTCTCTACCAAAAATATAAAATTAGCTGGGCATGGTGGTGCATGCCTGTAATCCCAGCAACTTGTGGGGCAGAGGCAGTAGAATCACTTGAACCTGGGAGGCGGAGATTGCGGTGAACCAAGATCATGCCATTGCACTCCAGCCTGGGCAACAAGAGTAAAACTCTGTCTCAAAAAAAAAAAAAAAAAAAAAAGAAAGAAAGAAAGAAAATAAAAGAAAAAAGAATTAAGACACCAGAGATAAAAAGAAAATACAAAAACTTTCAGAAATAAATTGCAGGTCACAGACAAGGAACCGATATAAGAGGCATTTGACTTATCAGCATCTGCGTGGATTTTTAGTCAATGAAGCATGGTCTTAAAAATTTGGAGAGAACTTTTTTTCAAGGTAGAATTTTATATCAAGCTCAATTATCATTCAGGTTAGAATGAAAAATGGAAAATTTTTTATACATGGAAAGCCTCAAAAATGTTTACTTCTTAGGCAAATTTCTCTAGAAGCTACTAAAAAAAATATACCTCAGCAAGAGAAAAACTGTGTCAAGAAAATGGAAGTCAAAAGACTTAGGAATTAAAGGCTTCAACACTGGAGAATGGCAAATGGAATTTTCTGATGTGCACCAGGCCTAGAGAGAAACTGTAAGAAATAAATCCCTATGGAAAAAAATATATACAATTGATAGGTTTTATCTAACGTATTTAAGCATTTGGAAGAATTACTGCTGGTTAATCTGTTTGACATATTTGTTGGTGTGTTTAGAAAACTGTTAGTGCGATAAGTAAATAGAAAATTGAATAAATAAAATATGAGACAATAACCACATAAAAAACAAAAAGTTAAATGAGAAAGAGTTCATATCATACTTGGCTAGGCACTAAACTAAATATTCGTGATCGTGTTATTCTTTCTAGAGATTTGGGCAGAAAATGTTATATAATTGTATTGCGAGGCTGGAGGATGAGAAAAAGAAGACATGGGTTTATAAGAGATATAAATCCTCAAGTAGCATAATAGACATTTAATATGTAATTTGTAAAAAGTAGACATTTGAATGAAAATGTCAGAAGAAACTGCTAAAAACTTAGAAGTAGCTCCCTCTGAGGAGTAGAATGGGTATGGAAAGGGTTGGGGCAAGCAGCTGTCATATTTCATTTATGCTTTTGGCACTACTTTATGTTTAAACTATGTATGTCACACTCATGATTTTTAGTGTAAAAGGAAGGATGTCTCCTGTTTTCACTATTACAAATAATATTACAAAGCACTGTTACATCCATTGTCTCATTTGGTTTTTCACAAGAGTTCTCTGAGATACAATTTACTGTTAGCCCTATATTATAAGTGAGGACATTAAGAATCATGGAAATGAAGTGAGTTGTGGCAAGTCTACAGATTGTAAATCCTTACCTTTCCCTCTATCCGAAGGCTAAAGAACAAAATTGTAGTATTATTCTACTTACAACTCTGCCTGGCTCCAAAGAGGTACTTAAGGTAAATTATGAAGACGAATACAACATTGTTCCATAAATTGAATTAAAAATAAATCCTCTCAGAAGCACTTAGGAGAATATATATAGATAGTGGATTCAAAGATAAGGTTAGTTTAGCAAATATAGTACAGAAAATCCTATGTATCACAAGAAAAGTGATTCTAAAATTTGATCCTGAGCTTCCTAGCAGCCAATGCTAAAAAGGAAGCAAGAATAACAAACTGGACCATTCACTATATCCACAATGTAAGACTGTATCAGATTATCAGACTTTTTTAAAGAATTTTATGTGTCCCTGATGCTGAAATCAGAATTTACTTTCACCTACTAATCTTCCTTAAGAAGAAATGTATCATGTAATGAGCAATGTCCTCAACATTGTTCTCAAAATATGTCAGTGATAAGTATAATTTGTGTTCTTCAATGTCGAGCAATTTCATCACACCAAAAACAATTCGACTAAAAATAAATGAACAGAGGCAGGAGAAGGGACATCAAAATATGACATGCCCTAGGTATAAGAAAAAAAAACTCCAAGCAGGTATATAGTAATGTTCCTATTAGCCATATATACACAAACACATATGCACACACACAGTCTAAGTAAAAGTTCATTAGAAGTATTGACACACAGATGACATCTATAAATGGTTTGGAAACAACTCGCCTTCCTGGTCCACTTGCCAGGAGTAACTAACTACAAAATATCCACAACCTAACAGATTTATGCCATTTGTTGTATAGATTATACATGAAAAATGAGATTAAAATTGATTTATGTATCCAAAATAGTGACATTTGGATTGATCAACAGTCATTCTTTCAGTTATAGACAATTTTATCTCAAATATATTCCTGATCCTTAATAATAAAGTCATATTGTCTGTTAAATGCTGACTCTAGATGAGGGAGATTGGAATTATCTCTCCTTTTAATGACTTCAGTTCTATCCCAAGGGAAAGAGTTGTCCAAATTCCAAGACATTTCACTGGGCCACAGTACCAGGGAGTGTTGGTTTAACTGAGCCAACATGAAGAAAACTCTTAGTCTCAGAGAGAAGAAATTAAATATTCCCACTGTATTGGTTTGCTAGGGCCGCCATACAACTTATCACAAACCGGATGGCTAAAAACAATAGAAATTTATTGTCCCACAGTTTTGGAGGACCCCACTTTCAAAACAAGGTTTTGGCAGGGCTGTGCACTCTGTTACTCCCTCTGAAGATTATAGGAAATAATCTTTGCCTTTTCCTAGCTCCTGGTGGTTACCAGTAATCCTTTACATTCTTTGTAGCTGTATCACTTTAATCTCTGCCTCTGTCTTCCTAGGGCCTTATGATAAGGATACCAGTTATTGGATTTAAGGCCCACTCTAATCCAATATGACTCCATTTAACTAATTCTATCTGCAAAACCCTATTATTTCCAAATAAGGCTAGTATTCTGAGGTTCCTACTGGACATGGATTTGGAGGGAACACTATTCAATCAAGCACACACACATTCAACAAGACTCAACAAGTGCCAGATAGGAAATACAGGGGGCTATGGGAACACATGAACTGGGACCTAATTCAGACTCAGAAGAGTCAAGAAAGTTCAGAATCTAGGAAGACAGTGAGTTGGTGAATGCTCAGACCAAGAGTTTACTTGTCAAGGGACAACTTCACCCCTTCTGCCCAAAGACACCCACCAATAGCTTCTAAACACTTTCTCTCTAACTCTTCATTTGCCAAGGTCAAGCCCCCAAACTATCTCCTTCATAAAGCGTTTTCTGATTCTTCTCTGCCCAGATTCATCCCTCCTTTCTCTATTAACTACTGCTTACCATTTGTGACTTTAAAGGAACAGAAACTGGCATACATTAAGTGTCTTCTGTGAGCCAGGGATATGCTAGTCACTTTTACATACCCAGTAATTCCTGTAAAGTGAGATCCCAATTTTAGAGGGGGAAAAACTGAGACTCGGAGTTCAATGACTCATCTAAGAACACACAGCTCCTAGTCAATCTGGACCCAGATGTCATGCATGATGTTTCAATGCACACTTCCTGCATTTAGGGCTTCACATTGTCCTAGACTTCTGCCTCCCCAGGTCTGCAGTGAGCTAGCTGAGAGCAGGGATTGTGTTTTACTCCTGGGGCATGGAAGAAATGCTGCTAGAACACAGTTGAAGGTCCCATCACGTTGAATGCCCACAAGGGTTCCGAAGGTCTGTGAGTGCACCCATAGCTCTCTGCATCTTCAACACACCTCCCTCCAACCCTTCTTTTCTCCCAGGAGAAAACCAGATCGGCTGGGAGTGTTTGCACCAAGAAAAATCCATCTCTTAGCAAACATTCTTCCAGTCCCTAAGGATTCGTCATAAGAGCTTTCCACTGCACCCGCTCACAGGGCAGACAAGGTGCTAAACCAGCTGTTTAACACAAGAGGCTCCCCGTCCCTGGAGACCTGAGACAAGCTCCTGAGACGTGCAGTATGTCTCCATTAGCCAAGCAACCGTCTTTGGGTGTGCTTTCTATTCCATATTCCTGTGTTCATTAACTATAAGCCTGCCAGAAACGCAGGGTACCAGCTTTTCTAAGCAGTGAAGAGGGAAGTGTGCCTTACATATATTCACGTAGATCTGTGTTTTTTAGGACCCTGTATTACAGAGGCTTGTCACCACCGTAACCAATGCAGACTTAGCTGCAGGGCCTGCTGCGATGTCCATGCTGAGGCAACTGAGAAAGGTGAGTAAACAAGGACAGGTATGGCTGGGAGAGGAGGGCTGACCCGGCAGTGGGACAGGTTCCAAGGGAGAGAGCAGCCATCCAAATCCTAATGTTCAAAGTGGCAAGAGAGGGACTACAGGACAGCAGGGAAGACCTCAGACTCCAAAGTCAGATAAAACTGGTTTGGAATTCTGGTATTGCCCCTTAGCGACTTTCTGACCTTGGGCAATTTACATAACCTCTTATGCCATGCCTTAGAAGTAATAAAAGAACCTCCAAATTGTTCTGCGGTTAGAAAGAGATACTGCTTGTAAAGTTCTTAGCACATGGCCTGGTCAATGGTAAACTACAAGTAATGCTCTTTCCAGACTGATTTCAGTCTCCAGGGGAAGAAGGGGTCTTGGCTGGTAGACAGTAACCTCCCATCAGAGGTGCCCTCACAGAAAATGGTAGCTCCACAACCAGGTTACAACAATGTCCAAATTAAGCAGAATTGGGTCAGGGCCTGCATTGTCCAATATGGTAGCTGCTAGTCACAAGTGGTTCCACATTGAGATGTGAAGTGTAAAATCCATTGGATTTGAAGGACTTAGTGTACAAAAAGTTAAGTATTTCAATAATCTTTCTTATACTGCCTACATATTGAAGTGATAATACTTTGGTTATATTGGGTTAAATAAAATATATTATTAAAATTATGTTTAAATAAATTTTATTGTGTATATTTGTGGTATATAACATGATGTTATTGGGATACATATATATAGTAAAATGGTCACTATAGTAAAGCAAATTAATATATCCATCAGCTCACATCGTTACCCTTTTTTTCTGGCAAGAGCTGCTAAAATCTACTCATCTAGCAGAATTTCCAAATACAGAACAATTTTATTACCTATCATCCTTATGTGGTGCATTACATCTCTAGAACTGTTCATCCTACATATCTGCCTCTTTGTATCCTCTGACCCATATCTCTCCATTTTCTCCCTACCACCGCCAAATTATTTTCACCTGTTTCTTTTTCCATTTTTTAATGAGGCTACTAGAAAAATTAAAAGTTACACGTGTGGCCCAGGGCTCATAAGCCTGGCTCACACTACATTTCTGTTGGACCATGTTCATTTAGGCCAGCAAGTGTCCCAGCCAATGGGTTGGACTCAGAGGCTGCTATAGTTTAAATATTTGTGTCCCCTCCAAAATTCATGTTGAAACTTAATCTCCAATACAACAGCATTTAAGAGTAGGGCCTTCAGGTGGTGATTTGGTCATAAGGGCTTCTCTTTCATGAGTGGGATTAAGGCCTTTATAAGTGAGCCTTAACACAGCATTCAGCTTTTTTTGACACAGCATTCATCCCCTCCAGAGGATGCAGCATTCAAGGTGCCATCTTGGAAGTAGAGACCAGGCCCTCACCAGACACTGAACCTGCTGGCACCTTGATCTTGGGCTTCCAGCTTCCAGAACTGTGAGAAATAAATTTCTGTTCTTGATAAATCGCCCAGGCTAAGATGTGTGTGTGTTTTTGTTGTTGTTGTTGTTTGTTTTTGTTTTTGAGATGGAGTTTCACTCTTTTGTTGCCCAGGCTGGTGTGCACCCATCTGCCTCCCAGGTTCAAGTGATTCTCCTCCCTCAACCTCCCGAGCAGCTGGGATTATAGGTCCCCGCCACCATGCCCAGCTAGCTAATTTTTGTATTTTTAGTAGAGACAGGGTTTCACCATGTTGGCCAGGCTGGTCTCGAACTGACTTCATGTGATCTACCCGCCTCAGCCTCCCAAAGTCCTGGGATTACAGGCATGAGCCACCATGCCTGGCCAGGTATTTTGTTACAGCAGCACAAACAGACCAAGCCAAGAATCCAGCTTGCATGTGTTAGAAGTGGAGCATAATCAAAAAGCCAAGCCGGGCAGGGTTCCAAGCTAACATACAGGCCTGCCAGTACTTGGGCTTGGCCCAGGCCTTCCGAAAACAGAGATGACAATGACAGCAGCAGGATACATATCTTACCTCACCTTCTAACGGGGAGGAGCCCCAGACAAAGGGCCAAGTCTGTGAATGGGTGGGACTAAGGCCATGAGCTTCAGGACCTGCACTGGGCAGGGTTGAGCCCTGTGGAGACAGAGTCACCATGTTTGGGATTGTTTATAAACCTGGTAACAGGTAAGCACCTCATAATATTGTGAGTTCCTCCCTTGCATGTGAGTGGCAGAGATAAAGATCAAGCCACCCCTCTCAAAGAAATTCATATCCAGCTCTGACTCTTGGGTGGGAAGAGAAAGTCAGAAAGAATAGGGAGAAGAAGCAGAAGTTTTGAAAGTAACTTCAAAGTGTTTCAAACTTTCAAAATATTAAGCATGTCTGTAAGCCAAGCTAGCTACAGCCAATTTCTAACACGGACACAAGAACAATTCTTTGTGAAGTCTATCTCATAGTCCCTTGAAACCATGACCATAGTTAGAACCATATGTAAGACCTAACATGTTTAAGGAAACTCCTGGCTGTCCCCTTTAATCTCACAGTCCCAAAGAGCCTCTGAAATGTGGTTAGGTAAAATCTGAGCCCAGTCTCCTCAGAAGCATGATATCAAAACCTGTTTATTAACTCCAAAAGTGAAACTTCTCCAAGACTGTGTGTTTTCCTTAGGTGAATGAGGGTATAATAATGTCTCTAGTTTAGGAACTGAGAAGTGCAGTATTTGATCTTGCCTCCATGAAGTATAAACCAATGAACTTAAATAAAGGAGGCATATGAAAAGCACGGGACTTTGAAGGAAAATAAGATTTCTCAGCTGATGAGACCTCTGTGATACACTGTGCTCTGAGCTTGAATTATTTTTAGTCTTTGGCACAAAAATCAGGATTAGTATTTCACTTCTTGGCCTCTGAAGACACTCATATGACTTTGTCTTTCTGGACATAGCACGTGTTCTGATACAAACTCTGTGAAGACCCTTACCAGATTCAGTGAGACAGCCTAATCCCTGAGTATAATGAGCATTTTAAAGGGCCATAGGGCTATGACAAAAACAAACAAACAACTGGCCACTTCTATAAGGCATGAAGAAACCTTGAATAATCTCTGGAAACCACTGGAAGCCACCCCAGTGGCGTATCTTCAACACGTCTTATGAAAAATCTATTACATTTGACTACCTTCAGCATTTTGATGTTGCCTGTTTATTTCAACAGCATGGATGACTCACTTTCATAACCAGGCATAGCATGATTGGCCCAGTTCTAACAAACAAACAGGAATTTAGGCAAAGTGGGGATTCTTTCTCTGCAATCTTGAGACCCCTGAGGGCACCCCTGTGTTGTGTCCCACATCACAGGCTAGCCACAGACTTCACTGGCTGTTCCACTGGGGCCGCTCTTGTTTGTGTCCACTCCATTTAACAGATTCCGGCAAACACTGAGCACTTTATAAATGTGTGCTAAGTAAGCAAGAATGAATTACTGTCTAAGCTCTGAGTTTCACCTTTCCCGGTGACACTGGCACTCTTTGCAACAAGGAGAACCAAGTCATCTAGCAATACATTGGGTTGTAAAGCTGGCTTCTAGCAAACCACTTGAGAAGGCAGGCTGGGAGGAACACAGCAGCAAGGTCACTTCAAGTAGCTTTCTCACTACAAGACATGCCAATTCCGTTGTTTTCCACGTGAAAAAAGTGGATAATATAGTAAGCAATAGAAAAAATGGGATCAGGCCAAGGGCTTCCAAGAGGCAGGGTTGGTTAGGTAAGCCAGATATGACCAAATTCAGGGTGAGCTTAAAAGAGGCAGACATCATACAACCTCTCCAGGAAACACTTTCTTTATCATAATATTCATGATTATAATAATATGAAGAATATCCACTTATTCTTTTAATACTTGTGCCATAAGTTCCTACAATGTTCCAGACACTGCTCTGCATGCTGGCGACACAGCAATCAATAAAATAGGTAAAGTTCCCACCCTCATGGATACAGGGAGACAATGTGAGGAAGTAAATATCTAATATGTCACACAAGAGTCGGCATGTCAGGGGCTGTGATTTTATACAAGGTGGCCAGGGAAGGTCTCAGAAATATGGTAACATTCGAGCAGAGACCTGAAAAGAACATTCCAGAGGAAACAAGTGCAAGCATGCTCTGCACAGTCAGGGAGGTACAAGGCAGCCAGAGAGCCTTGGAGTGAAGAAAGCCGGGAAGAACAGTAGGAAACAACTTCAGGAGAACGGACGGCAAGAGGGCACATGATATAGCTCGTTCACTCCAAGATGTCCCAGTCCACTGCTTCCCATATGAGACGGGAAAATATAGTGTCTCATGGTCGTGTCATAAAATATAGAAACAACCATCACAATAACAAAACTTCTCACTGAAACCAAGACCCTTAAAAGTCTCCCCTACCAAGCCCTAGACAAAATGATAATGTCAGCATAGTTTATTTTTGACTCTTGTTCATAGATTTCTGACGTGCATGTCTTTCTTGCAAGCAAGATACCCTGTTCTACTGTTTCGTTTGTATAAAGTGACACACAGCTTTACAAGTGGGATCCAGGTTTTGTTGGACAGTGCTGGACTGTGTCAGGTTCTTAACTCCATGTTCATTAATTTAAGCCTTACAATAACTCTGTCTGGTAGATGTTATCATTCCCATTGTGTAAGCAATACAATAAAACTCAGAAGATAATTTTCCCCAAAATTAGCCCCCTTATAAGTGGAAGCTCCAGAATTCCCACCCAAATGTATGGCTCTATGTCTAGAGTGCTTTGGCCATTTGGTCATATCTTGCAAAGAAAAGAAGGAGAAGAGCAGTGGATCCTTGAGTGGGTGTTGAGAAACTGGGAATAAGATCAGCCCTGTGACCCAGAGGTTCAGAAAACTTTCAGGATGCATTTAGTCCTCAAGAGAGTGAATAACAAGGACATGTGAACAACTGCTTCCTTGGATGGCCGAGAACATTTATGGGAAAAAGAAACCTTGACTGAGAACCTTTGGAAATTAGAATGAAAGAAAATCTTCTAAAATTGTCAAATATCAAGAATCTGAACTAGAAAACTACATGTTTGGGAGAAAGTTTAACCTTGATGGCACTGCCAGGATGAGGGAAAGCACCAGGAAACTTGAGTGTAGCCTTGGCTGAGACTGGGCGCTAAGGCTGTGAGGCGTTGATAGAATGGTAGATGTTGGAAGAACGAGATACTCCAAATCTGTAAGTAGCTGTCTGTCTTGTGAGAGATAAATGTGTGAATAAATTTGCAGTGTTTCCCTTTCCTCTGGCAGAACAGCCCACGAAAGCTGATATGTTCGTGCAAATGTAATGCGAATACCTGAGTACTGTTCTTGGAAACCCATTTTGCAGTGGCTTTATTAGCCAGCATATAAAATGGAGATGCTTAAAAGTTGTTAAGTTTTAAAAGCAAAACTGATTTCTATGATCTAAGCAATCATCTATCCTGTTTTGTGCAATAATGTAAATTTGGGGCATCTTTAGGCTGAGCTGCGTTTCTGCAGTCCTTCTGCTATTTCTTTACAAATGTTTCTTCTCTGGAGCTGGTTTCCCAGACAAGAGTTGGGATGGTCCCAGATGCAAAAAGAGGCAGGAATTATAAAGTCTTACTGCAGGGCTTAAGACAGAAGTCTACAAATGCAAGAAAATCCAAAGAAAGAGCTGATACCAACTAGCTTTCCAAGGGAATTCTGAATTTCCAGCAGATGTGTGCCATGGTGACTGCTTCCTTGGAGTACATTTTTTTTAATAGCTCAAGCAGCATTTGACTGTTGTTGTCCTCATGGGGATGTGTTTGTTCTCACGGGGTCATGCTCACAACAGAGTCTAGAACCAACTCCCAAAGGAATATAAGAGAAGCCACTGTGACATTTCCCTCTTAGATTGGAGAAAGAACCATAAAGATGAGCTGACTGGGACTAGTGAAACTCCCCAGATTGATGTACCAATATCTTATGCATGGGGCTATATAAGGATGGCAAACCCAGACTTTGATAAACATTAAAAATAAAAAGACCTTGCTGATGGTTGCAAATATCTGTGAATATACAAAAGACTATTGCATGTCACACTTGGATGGGTGAATTGTATGCTATGTGGATTATATCTCAATAATGCTGTTTGAAAAAGTAAAAAGCTAACTTTTCTTCATATAGTTAAAAAAGAAGGTAACAAAGGACATCCCTGTCCACCACTATGCTATATATGTATTTCTTCGATGACTCATGGGCTTATTTTGATGTCTTCAGTAAGAGCCATAGGGTAAAGTCTTAAACGATGGTGAAAGAGTCTGCCATTGACACCTAAATAGTCAGTCATCCTGTAAGCAAACAGAAACAGAAAACTGGAATTTATAAGGCAGGCCTTCGGTAGAAGACACACCCTTCTCTCCATGCATCTCAGTGTCTTGGTTCTGGAATCTGGAGATGAGACCATGTGAGCATAGCTCTATAGTATGGACAACAGGACTTTAGCTCATGAAAACAACCTTTTGCAGGCCCCCGGCTAGAGATGAGTAAATGATGTCTTATAGACCAGGTGCCTATTTGTATGTTACTATGTTATTTTGGTTATCTCTGAACTTCCAGTAAAGTCTTGTTTGTGAATCATCCTCTTTTCAGCTGGTTGAATACTAGTACAACAAATAAGTCACATTTGTTCAGCATTCACCTAGTCTTCGCAAAAGCTTTATTAGACACTATGAGTATTAGTTTGCTAGTATTAGTATTAGGCTGCCATAACAAAATACTACAGATTGAAAATAGACATTTATCTTCTTACACTTCCAGAGTCTAGAAAGTGCCAACAAATTCAGTTTCTGATAAGGGCTTTCTTCTTAGCTTATAGATGGCCACCTTCCTGCTATGTCCTAACCTGGCCTTTCCTCTCTGCTCCTGCTAGGAGGGCAAGCTCTCTAGTGTCTCTTCCTGTTCTTATAAGGACACCAATCCCATCATATTAGGGCCCCACCCCTATGACCTCATTTAACCTTCATTATCTCCTTAAAGTCACAGTGAAGGTCAGGGCTTCAACACATGGATTGGCATTGGTCAGGGGTGCCATACTCAGTCCCTAACGCTATTATTTTCCCTATTGTACACCTAAGAAAACTGAAGCTCAGAAAAGTGATTTTTGTCATAGTTAAAAAGCAAGATGGGAACCCAGGATGTCTGATGGAAGAAATATGTCTTTATGCACTTTATTTATACCATTGCAGTGAATTAATGTGTGTGTATACTTTGACAAACATGTTAATAGGGGATCAGGCTGAGTGATGGTGGCAAAGAAATATATAGTGAAAAGAACATCTTAGCAAGGCTACAGTCATGACAACCAGGTTCTGCCAGCCTTCCCTACATGGGCTTCCCTGTCCCTTGCCAGACTTGAAGGTTCTGGATCTAAATTTATTAAGAAAGTTGATGGTTTTATTTGCATTATTCTAAATAAGAAAAAACATTATAATCCGGACTCTGGAAACCCCAAGAGTTTTGATGATGGCCACACAAATGGTGGCAAAGCAAGTAGGCTGTGGTTCAAAGTCACCTATACCTTTCAATACACATAAGTATCATTTAAGCCATGGACTGCATAATACTTATTACTACGACAAACAGATATGCCTACCGCAAATCGTCCCTGCTCTGCAGACTTTTCCTTTTCTCTCCTAACATCTCAATATATTTGTCCTATTCCAGTGTCCTATTCCTTCTGCCTGATACATGCTGGCTAAAATGTCTTCTAAGGGTATTTCACTTATTCATTCGTCACATGTTTACTGCTTCCCTATTATAAATCAGATATTATTTCTAGGCACTAGCAATAGAATAGTGAATAAGTGAATAGTGTCCTCAAAGTACGAGTGTCTTTGTAAGGCACTTCATATATTATTGTGAGGATCTTAACATTCTTAGAACCTGTGAACAGAGAAGGCTCAGAGATGGCCATGCCTTTATCTTAAGAGAGCATTTCTACTGCCAAATCAATCACAATCATTGTGAAAAAATGTAATGTGATCTGCATTCATGATTAAATGGTTTCAAGCCCTAGCTTCATGTCTTTCATTTTTTCATGCAGTATCCACCATGTACCGGGAATTATGCTTGGTTCTAGTGGTACAGAAATTACTAGGGGAGAGGGACAGGCCATTACAATGCAATGTGCTAAGTGCTATGAAAGAATCACCATCAAAATGCTTTGGAATTACAAAGGGGGGAGCAGTTTGGTCTCTTTGTCAGAATGTAGAGAGCTTCATATAAAACATAAAATTTGAGCTAAGTGATTGAGGAACAAGTATTTTCTAGGTAGAGAAAATGAATTAGTCTATGTCTCTGTATTACTAGAGACATATGGCATTTGAGGAGAAGGGAAAAAAAATCAGCATGGCTGATGAGAATTTTAGGCAGGTAGGAAAAGTTAAAGGACCATGTCTAGCCTCTCTCTGTATTTCTAAGATCCTTCCATAAACTCAACTCCCACACCTTCATAACTTAATGGCACAGAGAACCGTAAATAAAATTTACCTCTATAAATGCTTGTCTTCTCAAAGTATACATACATATATGTATACAGATACATATTTTAGCTTGTAAGTTATCATAATGAGACATAGAAGTACCGAGTTACTTTTTACTCAACATATTGGGGATTTGATTTTACCAATAGTTACTCAAATTTGACTTGGGATATAAAACATCTTACTTCCTATTAAGGTATAAGAATTAGCCTCCGATGACATAAAATTGAGCACATCAGAACTTGCATCAAAGACTGTGCACTTGTACTTTCAAAATCTTTGACTCAATTAAATGATGTTTAAAATCTATTGCTTCAAATTCATTGTGGTAGATAGAAAGCAATCTTTTACTTTGAACCAGATGACAATGGATCACAGAAGGGTACAGTGCTCTAAAGAAGCTTCCTAGCACTCATTCAGAAACTTGTCCAACAATTCATGGCCCATCCTTCATAAAGAGATCAGGGAAACAATAAAGAATAAACATATTATTTTGGTAGTCTTAGCTCTGTTTGACACATAATTCTAGCTTTCTGCTTTCCAGGTACATGGTAAGATTATATTTCCTTCAAGATGTTATTCCAGATACTCCAAAGCTTTTTTTCCCTTCCATCTTGATGGCCAATGATAACAGCTGCTTGATCAGGATCAGCCTGGTTCCAGAATGGGAACAAGACAAAGCAGTTATCAGACACTTCATAATGAACATACAAAGTAAGTGAGAAGTAAACCTTTGTCGCTACAAACCACTAAAATGTGGGAATTATTTGTTACTAGGTATAATCTAGCTTCTGCTGAGTGATAAGTTCTACGTATTTGAGAGTTGAATCAACAATACAGTATTTTAAAAGTATAATTAACCATTCATGTGTCACACACAAAACACACACTGTGCTACATATTTTGCCTTTATTTTCATACCTCCTGGATGGTATATTTTATAGGCATATTTTATAAATGATAAATAATGTAGGTGTATTTTATAAATGATAAAACAGGGTCAGAACAGTAAGTTGCAGAGTCAAAATACAAACCAAATCCTCTCATTAGAAAATTGGCCTCCCTTTCACTATACCCCATGACCTCTCCTACTATTTCTAGGGCATAATGTGGTCTCATCAAATGTAACCTAGCTATCACTTGAATCTCAATCTCCAAGACCTAGACATATGATTTGAATCCCATATTGACATTTTACAGAACATCAAATCTTTTCCCAAGAATTTTGCAAATGCCCAGAGGGTTTATGAGCCCAAGCTCTTCCCTGCCTCCTGGAATCCTGATTCTTCATTTGAATCTGTCCTGCAAAATGTGAAACCAGAGATGATACTGAGCCCCTTTGCCATTTCCACCAAAACAAAACAAACCAAGAGTCAAAAAATGAATGTACACACATACATATACACAAAAAAAATCAGGTAATGGAGTCTGAGAGCACACTGCAGATCAAACAACTGAAAATCTCATGTTAGACATTTCTAGTCTCCAAAAGTTCTTTCAGACCACCTACCTCTAGAGAGGTTTGTTTTGTGATCCATGCCCCACAGAACACCTAAATTCCTGCCTGGCCCCTGGTTCCTTTTTCCCCTTGCTCCTCCCACCAACCTCCTAGATTTTCTCTGCAACTCTGAATTCCTCTTCCTCAACCATTCAGAATGAGTCAGCTCTCTCTAGTTCCTACTTTCTGATTTGAGGAGTCAAACTTGACAAACCTATCAACCTTCCATTTAATAAAAACTACCCTCTTTAACAGTTGATTGTGGTTTTTAAAGTACTTTTTTCTGTTATATAAACCATAAAATAGCCCTTTCAGATATGAATGTGGAACAAGCATTAAGGCAATGCCTATTCAATTCTCTTACTCAATGCCATCTACCATCAAACATATCCTGAGACTTCTGCCAGGCAAAGTAAGAGATGCAAAAGACTTGGTTCCAGACCTCAAGATGTTTACCTTCAAACTGAAGACCCATGACTATTATACATGAAATGTCTTGAAAACCTCCCAAGTCCTTGCCTACAAAATAGGATTTATGAAGGCAACAAGAGTTTAGTAAAGACTGATGTGTTCGAGTGAGGCCTCATGAAGAGACTGGGACTTCAGATAGGAAGTTTATGTGCAGGGATTGGTAGCTATATAAGATAAGGTGGATAGGATATACGTGATAGAGTATAAGGAGAGTGGATAAGGTATAAGTGATAGAGTATAAGCCAAAACCAGCTGGGAGGAGTGTGTGTGTTCTTAAGAAGAGCATTTCTACTGCCAAATGGTGTGTGCTGGTGACACTTCATCCCGTCGTCCCGTCTCTTCCTAGTCTACTGTGCCTAGAGTCATGTAACATTTAAAAAAAGCAAAATATGTATTAAACCCAGATGTTTTTATCTCAACCCCAAGACTCTTTCATCTCCCAGTAGCTCTCCAATGGTGATACCATAAGCCAACAGTTTGTCCTGAGTTGGACTGATGGGTTCTGCCTCTACAATCTGGTCTTTTTCTAATTGTTGAGAAAAGATAATCATGAACAGTATTTGCTCAATTTTGAGTTTTTCTTCTCTAAATTTTTCAGTCCTCTCACACAAGTTTTCTTTGTTGATAACAAAACAAATTGCAAATAAACACTATGGGGAAAACGAGAAACAGTATGTACTCTTAGTTTTCCTTGGTTTATTTGTTTGTTTTTCATGAACTAGTATTCATGGAGGGGAAAGCCCAGGATTGGGAGCTATTCTCCCTGAATTCACACCTCTACCTTGCCCCTCATAAGCTGTGTGTCCTTCCTTAGGCAAATCATCTAATCCTTCAGAGCCTTGGTGTCCTACTTGTAAATTGAGGATATTTATAACACCATATCGCAGGGTCAAAGTGAGAATTAAGTGCATACATACATTAGAAACAACTCCACCATTAGGAACAATGACAAAAAATGTAATAATAAAAACAATAATAATAGCTAACACTTTGAGAACGTAGTATGTGTCAGGCACTGATTTATTTATCAATAAATATTACTTATTATTATTTTTCATCAGTATTCCTTATTGTGAAGTTCTCCCCAATGCATATAACAGAAAGAAATACATCATTATTTCGTAGTGTTCTGAAATGAGCTGTATGACTCTCCTCATATTCTCTGCTACCTGGAAAGCATTTGAGAAGCCCCGGAATGCTCGTCAAAAAGGTTGATGTCATTCTTCCCTCATTTACACTTTCACACCACTAACTTTCTGTCCAAATTTCAAAATAGAACATTTGCTTCTGATTGGATGAAAATCTTTGTTCTGAAGCCAACAGGCCATCTAGGATTCACCGACTGGTCTGGTGGATGCTAGATAAAGAGAAGCCCCAGAGGAAAATGCTTAAGATTTTCTACTGTTATTGCTGCTATGGGATTTCATTATGCATGTACTACAGACAAGGATGCAATTATGTAGTTACATGGTTCTCAGATGTAATATATTTCAGTGTTGGAATCATGATCAGAGCTTCTTACTATGGCTTCAAATCCTGCCTACATTTGAATGATAGGATGAGTTCTTATTAAAATGGAGAAAACTGAACAAGATGCATTGCAAATCCATTTTCCTATTTTCTGGGTAAGCAAATTAATCCCAACATCCCCTTCAAACTGAGTATATCCTGTGCTCAAATGGTTACTCGGAACCATAGTGAAGAGTCCTTATCAAGCATCCTTCTTCACAGAACTCATGTGCTAGGATGCTTTCATTCAAGCTTCAACCAACCAGAGAACTTCCAGTCAGAGAGTAGTAACTAATTACCATAGGCTGTGGTAAGAATTCTCAGAGATTCTGCTTCACCCAAGGTGAAGGTATGAAATTAAATGAACAAATTATTAGTGCAGCACTTATTTTCAAACCATTAAGTATTGTTTAGAAACTGACATTTTACAAATAAAATCACTGTCCTGGAAAAAGCAAATCTGTTGGCTTCACAGAGGTATCCTTTTTTCTCCAAAACTACAAATTTTGGAATTTATTAATATGCATATTTTAGGATGATCCTGTTTGAAAAGACCATGATGAACCAATGTACTTAAGTGAAGTTATAGTCATTTTTCATGACTCAGGAAAAATCTCTACATCATCAATAGGCTGCATAACTAAGTCTCTTAGAAATCAAGGATGTAGCTTCCATGAGAAGCACTTTCCACAAAGCATAAACAAAAATCCTTAAACAACCAACTTATTAAATCTAGAAAAGCTCTCATTCCAGAATTTCTATAGTTAACTTCAAATATAAGAAAATAACCAAGCTGCAGAAATTAACATTAAAACTCTACTCACAAATTTATCAATTTGAAATGCAAGTTCTCCAAAAGGAAGGATAATGTTGACAGAGCCTGCTTACCAGAATCCATTAAACTGGAATCCAGCAACATTATTATCAGCACCCTTAATCTGTCATCAAGATTTCTTGATTATTCAAATACAATCATGGGCCACATAATGACACTTCAATGATAGACTGCATACACAATGGTGGTCCCATAAGATCATAATAAAGCTGAAAAATTCCTATCACCTAGTGACGTTTTGATGATCCTGACCCTGTGTAGGCATAGGCTAATGTGTGTTTGTTTCTTCATTTTTAACAAAAATGTCTAAAAAGTAAAAATAACTAGAAATTTTAAAAATAAAAGAATGCTTATAGAATAAGGATATAAAGAAAGAAAATATTTTTGACAGCTCTACAATTTGTGGTTTAACCTAAATGTTATTAAGAAAGAGTCAAAAGGATGGAAAAAAATTAAGCTTATAAGGTAAAAAAAGCTACAATAGACTAAGGTTAATTTATTTTTGAAGGAAGATAATTTTAAAAAATAAACTTAGCGTAGCCCAAGTGTCCAGTGTTAATAAAGTCTACAGTAGTGTACAGTGACATCCTAGGCCTTCACATTCACTTACCACTCACTCACTGACTCACTCAGAGGAACTTCCAGTCCCACAACCTCCATTTATGGTAAGTGCCCTATACAGGTATACCATTTTTTATCTTTTATGTCTTATTTTTACTGTACCTTTTCTATGTTTAGATCTGTTTAGCTATACAAACACTTACCTTTAGGTTACAATTGCCTGCAGTATTTAGTGCAGTAACATGCTTTACAGGTTCGTAGCCTAGGATCAATAGATTATACCATATAGCTTAGGTATATACTACGCTATACCATCTAGGTTCATTAAGTACACTCTTACCATGTGCAAACAATGATGGAATCATCTAATGATGCATTTCTCAGAATGTATTCTTGTCTGTATAATGACACATGACTGTATAGTAAATGAAAAGGGTTGAAGCATATTCAGAGAAGATAGGTTAAGCAGCTTTTGATAAATACTTAACAGTGGCTACTAATTCTACAGGCTTCATATGAAACATTTTTACATAAATATCATTTTCAAACCTCATAATAATTTTGCAAGTTGAGTATCATTATCTCCATTTTACAAATGAAACAACTAAGGATGAGGAGTGTTGGGTCATCTTCTGAAAACCTAAGAGATAGTAACTTGTTGAACCAGGAATCAAAGAGAGGTTTGCCTAACACCAAACCTGACGCATTTCCCCACATATTGAACTACTTCACTAAGGTATGTGTGGTGCTTTTCTGTATATTAATTGCCTCATTCGCTCTAGTCAACAGCCCTCTGATATAGGTATTACTATTCTTGTTTTAAAGACAGGAAAATTGAGGTTCAAGAAAATAAATGGCACCAAAAGCCAGACAGGGAGTAAGTGGTAATTCTCTTCCAATAACACCACAATGCATCTCCCCAAGAATTAGCAACAGAACTCCATCATCGACCAGGAGAGTAAGATTCAAATTGAACCGAGTTGTGGTAGATCCTTAATCAGACACATTCCATTTAACTTTTTTCAAAGTCTGTTGCCATGGTTGTTAAGACCAGCATGCATTCCTTGAGATTACAACAATCTCACAGCTGACGATGCTGGAAATTGCATTTTGAGGTGTCATTACAAGAGTAAAACCAAAACGAAACAAACAAAAAAATTAGTCTATGGCAATGAGATTCAGTAGTCAAGACAATCATTCCACTTAGGATTGTATTTAAATATTTTTACTGATCTTTACTAGCATTATTATTATTATTATTATTATTATTATTATTATTTTAAAATACATGGTCTTTATAGAAAAAATTGTTGAGTTAAAAAGTAGAAAGAATATGGGGACAAATGTATAGTTTTTAGCATCCCAAGTCCACCACAACTGACAGCTTGGGTTTTTTTTTTTCTTTTGCTCTTTTTAATATTTATAGTTTTATATACCTTTGTGTATTTTTTATAAAGTCGTCATCATATTATACATATAACTTGGTCTTACTTTTTTCATTGAACATTGTAACATGGGAATAACAAGCACCAGGTTACTAGCTGCTAATATTCTATGGACCATGATTGTCATGATTTGTATATATTTTTTTCTCAGTACAATAGTTAGTCCTTTTGAGTTTTTCCAATTAATCTCTGTTATAAAAAACTTTGCAATGGGTCTTGATCCATAAATGCTTTGTCCAATATTTAGGCTTATTGCATTGGATAAATGCTCAGAAATAAAATTATGATCATTTTTAAGACTGAGTAGATATTGTGAAATTATTTTTCTAAATGCATGTATTTCCCACTTGAAATGTCATTAATATCATTTGAATATCCCAATTTCAGCAAAGTGACAGAATATTTCCCAGAGTATTCTCTGAAAACCTATATGAATCTGTGTCATTTATTCTGAATTTAACCACTTAATTAGTTCATTCTCATGTTAAAAATAATCTTTGGCTCCAAAGAAGAAATTGAAGACGCTTCCATAGATAATAAAAATGTCCTGAAACTATCACCACTGCCTTTTAGCCATACTTTAGCCACTTCATTATTGTCTTATAACTGGGCACTGGGCAGAATGTAACTGCAACCACAAACGCTTAAGCAGCACCTATATGCATTATCTTTGGACAATCTGACTCTGGATGACTTCACTGGTGTTGGGGACTTTGCAAAGCCTAGACTTGTCCAAGTTGGTCAACAGCTGATCTTTGATGAAGCAACCATCACTTGTGAAAGGTTATTTCAGGTTACAAGGCTTCCCTTTGGAAATTCTTTCCTTCATAAAATTTTTCAGTGTCTGGGTAACTTTGAAGAAATACACTTTAAAAGAGATGCAATTAGGACTTCACTGCGTCTAAAAAAAAAAAAAAAAAAGAGAGAGAGACAGAGAGCGTGCTAATGCAGGTATCTGCCAGGAGAGAAATAACACTATTCCACCAGAATCCTGGTCTGGGTTATGAAGTAGAATTAATGTCCCCAGAATAGGAAAATAGGAGCATTGTCTTGACTGAGGAAAGGAAGATGGGGGAGGGAGGAACACAGGGAGAGGGTCAGAGATTGAGGGAGAATCAGAGAGTGAACTAGAAACAGAAAGAAGAGAACTTTTTTCATGTCTTTGGATAGTTGTAAGATTGAAGAAAAATTTTAACATATTTTGCTCAATGATATACTACTGTGTAAACTCCTGGACTAGCTCTTTAAGAAAAGATTGTAAAGATTCACATCGTTTTCTGGTCTTCTGCAGTCAAATGCTCCACCACTGAGCCATATCCCCATTTTCCGGTCTTCTGGAGTTAAACTTGTAGTGGTTTGAGGTGGAGCGTGAGATGACAGAGAGCTGTTCTTACTGGGCTCTTTTATGTCTTATCTACTGGGGACAGGTCTAAAGGTGAGACATCTATATTTAATTTATATAAATATTTTCCGAGGAAACCATTCTGAATTGACTGGGTCTTCACCAAAGCTCATATGGTTTATACGCTGACATGCTGCTATCAACTTTGACCCTGGGTCCTCTCCTATCCCACCCCAACCCCACCCCAGATTCTGACTTTTACTTATGGAATCTAGAATCTGGATGACTTTGAAGATTTTGCTATCCTGGTATTGACTTAAGCCCTGATCACTATCCCCAGTCATCACCCCTTATTTTTGCTTTTCCTTATAGTGTGAGCTTTGCTATCTTATCCATCTTATACACACTCCCATAGCATTGCCAGCCCTGCCTGATTTGTCTCAGTAATATTAGCTTGGCCTAGGCAGCTAGCACTAGTCTATACAGCAGAGAGAACATACCAATCACACAACCAAGGGAAGATACATTCATGAAAATCTTTTGATTGCCTGATATTTTCACAAATTATAAAACAAGAAAAAATGTGGAAGTCAAGTTGGAATTTCAACTCTCCCTTAAGTAATGACATGACTACTTTACCCACCCCTACTCCCACCACTTAATAGGAGTAGAGTCATATTTTATTTGAAATTTAGTTTCCAGTGTTTGCTTTTTGGTTAGAACTGTGTATCATAAAAAAATACTTTTAAAAATCCCTTAAATAGCCCAAAAAGTTTTATGTAATTCTTCAATAATTCTAAAAGCCCAGCAAACCCAGGTTTTTCTCTAGTGTTAGAATACATCACTAGTGGCTTCAGTTGAGCCCTGGAGAAAATCATTATGTGCTTAGAGGCCGTGTTGTATAAAAAATGTAAACTATGACTTGAACTCTAGATCAACATGTCAATATGTTCCCAGTAGGAGAGTCGCATGGTAACTTGGAGACATAGGAGCACCAGAATCACAGCTTTCAACCCACATTCACTCTGGGGTACAAGCTCACTGAGTGGAAATATGAGCAGAAATATCTATGCATCATAGTAGCCATAATGTATCTACTCCTAAACTAAATCGGGGTGTTAAGTCTTCTTAGAGCTATTTACTAATTCATCTATTTCAGAAACAAACACCATAGGCTTATTCTGTATCAAATATCAGGTTGGATACTGCAGCAGTGACATAGAGCAATGAAACATATTTTTTATCCTCCAGGAGCTCATTGTTGGGTGAGGGAAAGAGAGAAGTTTGGACCAATATTGATCATTCAATTCAGCAACATTATATGCACACCAACAGAGGTGTAGGCATGAATTGATGAGAACATAGTGGGAGACCTTATTAATCCCAGCTGGGTAAGTTATGGTAGAAGTTACAGAAGCCTCTGAGAAGAGGTTCACTGATGATAAATTTATAATTCTTAGTGCAAAAATGGGCCTAGTAGCTCCTATTGCAAAGGTAAGCAACATGCATTTCATGCTATGTTTTTCAATCTCCGTAGTACTACTTGCTCATTCATTCACTCATTCGCTCAATTTTTCAAGCACTAAGCTATAGAGATTAAAGTATAGGGTCTGAAATTACTTGGCCTGGATACCCTTTGTAAATCTGACAATTACCCAAGCCCTCTAAATCTTAATTACCTTCTCTCTAAAACATGAATAGAACCCTGTATTAGTCAGGGTTCTCTAGAGGGACAGAACTAATAGGATAGATGCATATATGAAGGGAAGTTTATTAAGGAGTATTGACCCACATGATTACAAGGTGAGGTCCCACAACAGGCTATCTGCAAGCTGAGGAGCAAGGAAGCCAGTCTGAGTCCCAAAGCTAAAGAACTTCAGCTTTCTGCCATGTTCGATGGCGGAAAGCATCCGGTACAGGAGAAAGATGTAGACCTGAAGACTAAACCAATCTAGTCTTTCCACGTTCTTCCACCTGCTCTTATTCTGGTCATGGTGGTAGCTGATAAGATGGTGCCCAGCCAGATTAAGGGTGGGTCTGCCTTTCCCAGTCCACTGATTCAAATGTTAATCTCCTTTGGCAACACCCTCACAGACACATCCAGGAAGAATACTTTGCATCCTTCAATCCAATCAAGTTGACAACAGTAACCATCACAAACCCACATCTTGTGATTTTAAAAAACTGATTGATGCCAGGCGCGATGGCTCACGCCTGGAATCTCAGCTCTTTGGGAGGCCACAGCAGGTGGATCACTTGAGGTCAGTGTCAGGCCTCTGAGCCCAAGCTAATCCATCATATCCCCTGTGACCTGCACGTACACATCCACATGGCCAGTTCGTGCCTTAACTGATGACATTCCACCACAAAAGAAGTGAAAATGGCCTGTTCCTGCCTTAACTGATGACATTATCTTGTGAAATTCCTTCTCCTGGCTCATCCTGGCTCAAAAGCTCCCCTACTGAGCACCTTGTGACCCCCACTCCTGCCCACCAGAGAACAACCCCCCTTTGACTGTAATTTCCCTTTACCTACCCAAATCTTATAAAACGGCCCCACCCCTGTCTCCCTTCGCTGACTCTCTTTTTGGACTCAGCCCGCCTGCACCCAGGTGAAATTAACAGCTTTATTGCTCACACAAAGCCTGTTTGGTGGTCTCTTCACACAGACGCGAGTGAAATTTGGTGCCATGACTCAGATCAGGAGACCTCCCTTGGGAGGTCAATCCCCTGTCCTCCTGCTCTTTGCTCCATAAGAAAGATCCACCTACAACCTCAGGTCCTCAGACCGACCAGCCCAAGAAACATCTCACCAATTTCAAATCCGGTAAGCGACCTCTTTTTACTCTCTTCTCCAACCTCCCTCATTATCCCTCAACCTCTTTCTCCTTTCAATCTTGGCGCCACACTTCAATCTCTCCCTTCTCTTAATTTCAATTCCTTTCATTTTCTGGTAGAGACAAAGGAGACACGTTTTATCCATGGACCCAAAACTCCGGCGCCAGTCACAGACTAGGGAAGGCAGCCTTCCCTTGGTGTTTAATCATCGCAGGGACACCTCTTTTATTATTCACCGAGGTTTGAGAGGTATCAGACCACGCAAGGACGCCTGCCTTGGTCCTTCACCCTTAGCGGCAAGTCCCACTTTTCTGGGGGAGAGGCAAGAACCCCAATCCCTTCTCTCCGTGTCTCTACCCCTTCTCCACTTTTCTGGAGGAGGGGCAAGAACCTCTCAACCCCTTCTCCTTCACCCTTAGCAGCAAGTCCTGCTTTTCTAGAGGAGGGGCAGGAACCCTTATTTTCATGCCCCGACCTCTTATCTCTGTGCCCCAACCCCTTATTTCCACGCCCTGACCCCTTCTCTGCTTTTCTGGAGGGCAAGAACCCCCAACCCCTTCTCCGTGTCTCTACTCTTTTCTCTGGGCTTGCCTCCTTCACTATGGGCAAGCTTCCACCTTCCATTCCTCCGTCTTCTCCCTTAGCCTGTGTTCTTAAGAACTTAAAACCTCTTCAATTCTCACCTGACCTAAAATCTAAGCATCTTATTTTCTTCTGCAATGCCGCTTAACCCCCATACAAACTCGACAGTAGTTCCAAATAGCGGGAAACCGGCACTTTCAATTTTTCCATCCTACACAATCTAAATAATTCTTGTAAAATAGGCAAATGGTCTGAGGTGCCTGACGTCCAGGCATTCTTTTACACATCAGTCCCTCCCTAGTCTGCTCCCAATGCAACTCGTCCCAAATCTTCCTTCTTTCCCTCCCACCCGTCCCCTCAGTCCCAACCCCAAGCGTCCCTGAGTCTTTCTAATCTTCCTTTTCTACAGACCCATCTGACCTCTCCCCTCCTTGCCAGGCTGAGCTAGGTCCCAATTCTTCCTCGGCCTCTGCTCCTCCACCCTATAATCCTTTTATCACCTCCCCTTCTCACACCGGGTCCAGCTTACAGTTTCGTTCTGTGAGTAGCCCTCCCCCACCTGCCCAGCAATTTACTCTTAAAAAGGTGGCTGGAGCTAAAGGCATAGTCAAAGTTAATACTCCTTTTTCTTTATCCCAAATCAGATAGCGTTTAGGCTCTTTTTCATCAAATATAAAAATCCAGCCCAGTTCATGGCTCATTTAGCAGCAACCCTAAGACGCTTTACAGTCCTAGACCCTAAAAGGTCAAAAGGCCGTCTTACTCTCAATATATATTTTGTTACCCAATCTGCTCCCAACATTAAATAAAACTCCAAAAATTAAATTCCGGCCCTCAGACCCCACAACAGGACTTAATTAACCTCGCCTTCAAGGTGTACAATAATAAAGTAGAGGCAGCCAAATAGCAACATATTTCTGAGTTGCAATTCCTTGCCTCCACTGTGAGACAAACCCCAGCCACATTTCCAGCACACAAAAACTTCCAAACGCCTAAACTGCGGTGGCCAGGCGTTCCTCCAGAACTGCCTCCCCCAAGAGCTTGCTACAAGTGCCAGAAATCTAGCCACCAGGCCAAGGAATGCCGGCAGCCCAGGATTCCTCCTAAGCCGTGTCCCGTCTGTGCAGGACCCCACTAGAAATCGGACTGTTCAACTCACCTGGTAGCCACTCGCAGAGCTCCTAGAACTCTGGCCCAAGGCTCTGACTGACTCCTTCTTAGATCTTCTCGGCTTAGCGGCTGAAGACTGACGCTGCCGGATCGCCTCAGAAGCCCCGTAGACCATCACGGACGCCGAGCTTTAAGTAACTCTCACAGTGGAAGGTAAGTCCGTCCCCTTCTTAATCAATACGGAGGCTACCCACTCCACATCACCTTCTTTTCAAAGGCCTGATTTCCTGCCTCCATAACTGTTGTGAGTATTGACAGCCAGGCTTCTAAACCTCTTAAAACTCCCCAACTCTGTTGCCAACTTAGGCAATACTTTTTTAAGCACTCCTTTTTAGTTGTCCCCACCTGCCCAGTTCCCTTATTAGGCCAAGACACTTTAACTAAATTATCTGCTTCCCTGACTATTCCTGAACTACAGCCGCATCTCATTGCCGCCCTTCTCCCCAACCCAAAGCCTCCTTTGCGTCTTCCTCTCATATCCCGCCACCTTAACCCACAAGTATAGGACATCTCTACTCCTTCCCTGGCAACTGATCACATGCCCATTACCATCCCATTAAAACCTAATCACTCTTACCCGGCTTAACGCCAATATCCCATCCCACAGCACACTTTAAAAGAATTAAAGCCTGTTATCACTCGCCTGCAACAGCGTGGACTTCTAAAACCTATAAACTCTCCTTACAATTCCCCCATTTTACCTGTCCAAAATCCGGACAAGTCTTACAGATTAGTTCAAGATCTGCACCTTATCAACCAAATTGTTTTGCCTATCCACCCTGTGGTGCCCAACCCGTACACTCTTTTGTCCTCAATACCTTCCTCCACAACTCATTATTCCATTCTTGATCTTAAAGATGCTTTTTTCACTATTCCCCTGCACCGCTTGTCCCAGCCTCTCTTTGCTTTCACCTGGACTGACCCTGACACCCATCAGTCCCAGCAGCTTACCTAGGCTGTGCTGCCGCGAAGTTTCAAGGACAGCCCTCATTACTTCAGCCAAGCTCTTTCTCATGATTTACTTTCTTTCCACCCCTCTGCTTCTCACCTTATTCAATATATTGATGACCTTCTTCTTTGTAGCCCCTCCTTTGAATCTTCTCAACAAGACACACTTCTGCTCCTTCAGCATTTATTCTCTGAAGGATATCAAGTATCCCCCTCCAAAGCTCAAATTTCTTCTCCATCCGTTACCTACCTCGGCGTAATTCTCATAAAAACACACGTGCTCTCCCTGCTGATCATGTCTGACTGATCTCTCAAACCCCAACACCTGCTACATCCTAGGCATAGTTAGATACTTTCGCCTTTAAATGCCTGGTTTTGCCATCCTAACAAAATCATTATATAAACTCACAAAAAGAAACCTAGCTGACTCCATAGATCCTAAATCTTTCCCCACTCCTCTTTCCGTTCCTTGAAGACAGCTTTAAAGACTGCCCCAACCCTAGCTCTCCCTGACTTATCCCAACCCTTTTCATTACACACAGCTGAAGTGCAAGGCTGTGCAGTCAGAATTCTTACACAAGGACCAGGATCGCGTCCTGTAGCCTTTTTGTCCAAACAACTTGACCTTACTGTTTTAAGCTGGCCATCATGTCTCCGTGCAGCGGCTGCTGCCACCCTAATACTTTTAGAGTCCCTTAAAATCACAAACTATGCTCAACTCACTCCCTACAGCTCTCATCATTTCCAAAATCTATTTTGTTCCTCACACCTGACGCATATACTTTCTGCTCCCCAGCTCCTTCAGCTGTACTCACTCTTTGTTAAGTCTCCCACAATTACCACTGTTCTTGGCCCGGACTTCAATCCGGCCTCCCACATTATTCCTGATACCACACCTGACCCTCATGACTGCATCTCTCTGATCCACCTGACGTTCACCCCATTTTCCCACATTTCCTTCTTCCCTGTTTCTCACCCTGATGACACTTAGTTTATTGATGGCAGTTCCACCAGGCCTAATCGCCACACACCAGCAAAGGCAGGCTATGCTATAGTACAAGCCACTAGCCTGCCTCTTAGAACCTCTCATTTCCTTTCCATCATGGAAATCTATCCTCAAGGAAATAACTTCTCAGTGTTCCATCTGCTATTCTATTACTCCTCAGGGATTATTCAGGCCCCCTCCCTTCCCTACACATCAAGCTCAGAGATTTGCCCCCACCCAGGACTGGCAAATTAGCTTTACTTAACATGCCCCGAGTCAGGAAACTAAAATACCTCTTGGTCTAGGTAGACACTTTCACTGGATAAGTAGAGGCCTTTCCCACAGGATCTAAGAAGGCCACCATGGTCATTTCTTCCCTTCTGTCAGACATAATTCCTCGGTTTGGCCTTCCCACCTCTATACATTCCGATAGCAGACCGGCCTTTGTTAGTCAAATTAGCCAAGCATTTTTTCAGGCTCTTAGTATTCAGTGAAACCTTTATATCCCTTACAGTCCTCAGTCTTCAGAAAAGTCTTCAAACTAATAGTCTTTTAAAAACACACCTCACCAAGCTCAGCCACCAACTTAAAAAGGACTGGACAGTACTTTTATCACTTTCCCTTCTCAGAATTCAGGCCTGTCCTCAGAATGCTACAAGGTACAGCCATTTTAAGCTCCTGTATAGACGCTCCTTTTTATTAAGCCCCAGTCTCATTCCAGACACCAGACCAACTTAGATTGTGCCCCAAAAAACTTGTCATCCCTACTGTCTTCTGTCTAGTCATACTCCTCTTCACCATTCTCAACTACTCATACATGCCCTGCTCTTGTTTACACTGCCAGTTTACACTGTTTCTCCAAGCCATCACAGCGGATATCTCCTGGTGCTATCCCCAAACTGCCACTCTTAACTCTTAAAGTAAATAAATAATCTTTGCTGGCAAGGCTATGCTGAACCTTCTTAGGCACTCTCTAATTAGATGTCCTAGGTCCTCCCAATTCTTGGTCCTTTAATACCTTTGTTTCTCCTTCTCTTATTCCGTTTAGTTTTTCAATTCATACAAAACTGTATCCAGGCCATCACCAATAATTCTAAATGACAAATGTTTCTTCTAACAACCCCATAATATCACCCCTTACCACAAAATCTTCCTTCAGCTTAATCTCTCCCACTCTAAGTTCCCACACTGCCCCTAATCCCGCTCGAAGCAGCCCTGAGAAACATCGCCCATTATCTCTCCACACCATCCCTCAAAAATTTTCACTGTCCCAATACTTAACCACTATTTCGTTTTATTTTTCTTATTAATATAAGAAGACAGTCAGGACTTCGAGACCAGCCTGATCAACATGGTGAAACCCCGTCTCTACTAAAAATGCAAAAAATTAGCCGGGCATGGTGGTGGGCGCCTATAATCCCAGTTACTTGGGAGGCTGAGGCAGGAGAATCGCTTGAACCCGGGAGGCAGAGGTTGCAGTGAGCCACGATGATCCTGCCACTGCGCTCCAGCCTGGGCAACAGTGCCGAGACTCCGTCTCAGGAAAAAAAAAAAAAAAAAACACTGATTGAGACGATCCATGTAAAGTACTTAGTATAGTGCCTGAAGCAAAATAAATGGCCAATAAATGCAACTGTTATCAATCATTGTGCTAAGTTTGTAAAGATGACTAGGATTCCTGGGCAGGGGGGATTGGGGGCGGGGGGCCAAGAAAAAGTAGAGAAGGGGATTCTAAGGAGACAAAAACACTTATGAAAACAAACCAGAATTAAGAAAGCTGGTGAAGAGTATGTGTTTGAAGGGAGGGGCAAGTAATGAGATTGGAAAGATAAGCTGGGTCCTGATTGTGAAAGGGCTTGTAAACCATATGAACAAGTTTGAACTTTATCCCTCAGGCAAAGAGTAAACAATGGAAGTCTTTTTTTTTTTTTTTTTTTTTTTTTTTTTGAGACGGAGTCTTGCTCAGTCGCCCAGGCTGGAGTGCAGTGGCGCGATCTCGGCTCACTGCAAGCTCCGCCTCCCGGGTTCAGGCCTTTCTCCTGCCTCAGCCTCCCAAGTAGCTGGGACTACAGGCGCCTGCCACTACGCCCGGCTAATTTTTTTATATTTTTAGTAGAGATGGGGTTTCACAGTGTTAGCCAGGATTGTCTTGATCTCCTGACCTCGTGATCCGCTCGCCTCGGCCTCCCAAAGTGCTGGGGCCACCACACCCAGCCGACGATGGAAGTCTTTAAGCAGAGAAGTAACCTTATGACATTTTTTTAGGAAGAAAATCCTGGCAGAAGAGTGTATGAAAAATTGGAAAGATGCAAATCCAGAGGCAGGGATATCCGTGGGAAATGTTTGCAATAATCTTGGCAAGAAAAATCTAAGGTAGTGATAATGAGTGAGAAATGAAGTGGAAGAATTGGACTTGAAGAATATTCTAAGGTAGGATGAGCAGATCGTAATGATTGATAGAATGCAAGGAACAAGAGAGAAGGAAGAGTCTGTAACCTATAATGACTCAAGCTAGAATAAAGACAAGAGAAGCAGAGGCAGCATAGATTTTGTTGTTCAGATGAGCAGTATGTGTATGCAAGACATGCTTGTAGGACTGTTGAACAGGTAGTTGGAAACTGGGTCTAGAGTTCATTGCAAAGCTCCGAGCTAGAGATATAAATTTGGAAGTCATCAGAGAATAGCGAGCAGTGAAAACTCCGGGATTGATTCCAAAAAGAGGAGTTGAACAAGCTTTCTTCTTGGTCTGTTGCATTACTTTCCCTGCTATTCACTCTTCTGAAATGAAGTGCAATCCATGTCACATGGTCTCCAAAAATAATGTCTTCAAGCCGTCCTAGAGCTATTCACCTTTCACATTTTTATTCCACAAAATGCAGCCATGGTTAAGTCACCTCATTGTCTCATGTAGAAGAAGCATCCTTTGGCATTGAATTCAACAACAAAAAAACTGCTCCTTGGATTTTTGGGACTGTTTTCTTGACAGAAACCAGCCTCTTACCATAAACAATTTATGCCTCAACTTTGTTCAGCCTCAAAATGTTGGAGGACTAAACTGACCATTTTTTACAATGCATACTCATCTTCAGGAAGTAGCTGCATACAAATTTACCAAGAAACCCATAATTTTATGACAAATCAATGTTTCAAAGGCCCTTCCACCTTTTACATTTTTTCTTCCTCTCAAGTCTTAGCAGGCAGATTCTTCTCTACAAATAAGGCTAAGCCCTTTATCGTGTCCCAGGTCCATAATGAATTGCATGACTCTTCTAGAATAAGAAATTTTGATCACAGAAGATGTCTCTAAAGGGCTAACGATGATCTTAAGGGTTTATGAAGCAGATATCTACCAGGAGAGAGAGTATATTTTTTTCCACCAGAATCCTAGTTTGGGCTGGGTAGGAGGAGGCCCCAGGCCAGTTATTTGAAGCAAATGAATGACCAAACATTGTCATTTTGGGCAATAGTTCACCATTTGCTTTGGATGAATGTAAAGAATTATGGGCAGGGCCATTATTAGACAGCCATAATATCTCATCATTCTCAAGCTTAATGTTGGACAAAAAAGAAGTTGCAGACTAAGGATGCCTTTGAGTTGACTGATGGATATAATTAACCAGAATGGCTTGGTAGTTTCCTCATTGCTCAATATACCATGTCTTCTTAACAATAGGAGCCAGTTATAACAAATCATCAATGAAAGAGCACAGAATTGAAATTTAGAAACATTAGGTTCACATCCCAGCTTCAATCTTGAGCAAATTAATTAAACTTTTAGGGGCTTATTATCCCTATTTGTAAAACATTGAAAATAGTACCACTTTACAGGGTTTTGTTTAAGCATCAGTGGGATAATATATGTGAAAACCTTTATCATAGCACCAAGTAAATAAAGACTTGCCCCCAAACATCAGTACTGGATCAGAAAAACAGCTTGGGCTCCAAATAAGATCATGGTCTGCTTATGCCAGATGTTGAGTCTTTGTTCTAATGATATAGTAGAATGAGTCTTAGCTCTAATGAAAGAGTCTTTGCTCTATTGAACTTAGAGATCCTGAGTCATATTAGTTGGAGACCAGACCTGACCCATCTTTATATTAACCATCAGCAAATGCATTCTTATTTGAGTGACTAGAAAATTTAGGACTTTTAAGAAGTTGTTGCTTTTCTGTTTGTGATTTATTTTTAGGTGCTCAACAAGAGAACATACCTTTACCTCAATGTAAAAAAGCCATAAAAATCTGACAACACAACTGCTTAAATTAAAAATATATATATATGCAGAACTTCAGACAGAAAAGGTAGAGTATCCCTCAGATTTAGTAAAGTTTTGGGTAGGGAACTAGCTGATTTTAAGACACTAGACTAGAGCTGCCTTGATATTATAACATAGTATGTATGACTAATATCTGGCATAGTTTTCAAACATAAATCTATTCCCCATAAACTTTGACTATGTGTGGCTCCCTCTCCAGTGTAAAATTTTGTCTGAGGAAAATTCCAAAGAGTTTCACTGAATATAAAAAACTGAAGAGAGCAAACTTAACAAATAAGACATTTTGGAAAAGGTCAAAGGATATTTAAGAGAGCTTGCCAAGATAAACAGCATAGGTTCAAAGAAAAAAAACTTATAATAAATTAATATTTTAGAATCCAATATATGTCACTCTCCTTGTATATTAGAATGAAATAGACATCCATTTAACAAGTACTCACCAAGGAGAAATTGATTTTGGGGGCCCACTGGACATTCACACCAAAGTTTGCTACTGATACAATGAAAGGTTAATGTACCCAGTAACACAGAGCCAGTGAAGGAGGCTTGAGGCTGCACCTCTGTCATGACCAAATCATCTTCAGGCAACCAAGAGACTTCCTGGAAACTTCTGTGAGAAGCTGTGGACTTTGCCATCCTGGGCCATTTATCCAGGCATGATGTTTAATTAGTGCACACAAAGTCGACGTGAAGGCTTGGCAACTCATCCTCTCACCCCTGTTGGGTTCATTGCCTCATTAGAAAAGCCCTGGATGACTAACCAGCCAGACAAAACTAACAAGCACATTTTCCACTGCCCACAGTAGCAGTAGCTAACATTTTTATAAAGATGTAAGGTTTACAAAGTGATTTTATGTATGCAATACTCTCTGTTGCAGTGTAGCAGACAAAGCACCAGACCTTGGATTTCAAAGACCCGAGTCTATATCTCAATCATCTCAATCCTGCCATTATGTGACGCTGGAAAGAGTGCTAATGCTGCCTGCCTCACAGGGAGTTGTTGGGATTATCTGAGATAGTACATGTAAACATAACTGCCCCTTTGCAGGTGCTCAATGGTGATTGTCGTGACCCAATCTACTGCCTTCCCACTTCTCCAACCATTTAATTTGAAGAGTGAAATTGCCTAAATTGTCTGCTCTACATCTGAAGATATGGTGGCCCCAGAGTGACCCCCTATGTAGATCAGATGGTCAATGACAATAGAGGTTAACTGAGAAGATCATAATAGGAGATTCAGACAGGAAAGCTGGAATAGAAGACAATGTCAGCTAGGTTGACCCATCTTCAGATAAAATCTTATTGCCAATCCAGACTTCCTAGAAATTATTTTCTAGCTAAGCATGATTCTTGTTAGTTGCTGAGCTAATGTGATTATGCTGTATCCATGTGACCAAAGGAAACACTTTGAATAAAACACAGAAGAATGTTAAAATTTAACTCTAGAATAGAGGTCTTGTCTCTTGCCTCTTTTTCTTCTCCCATGTTTTGTTTCAAAACTCCAGGACTGAGTCCTCAGCTCCCTCAAGAGAAGGGGGCTGGGGCTCACACAGCAACTGTATTTGAAGGAAAGCAGTGATTACCTCTCCTATCTTTCACAGTCAAATAAATATTTACTAAGTAAGGACACACAGCATACATTAAAATTAATGCTTCGCACAGCTTTGGAAATGTCTGTCATATCTGTCAATGTTTCAATAGCTCCATGACTGTGAATGGCTCTGCTGTCTCTCAGTGAGAGCTGCCATTTTCCTGATGGTGCTCTGCAGGAGGCTGGGCCTGATTACACACTCGGAGCCTGAGGACGGGCAGCTAAGCGGACGAAAGCTCAAGGGAGAGAGGGAGAGCTTATAAAGTTATTGTTCAGTGAGGTCTGCGGCTGCTCTACAATATTTTTGGAGAGCAATTTAATGGTGATTTCAAATAAAGAGAGGAAGCTACACCTAATAGGCACATCCGTGTTTATAGACTATTAACAAAGAAAAACTGGAGAAAACTGACAATCATCTTTACTTGGTTAAATAGCCTATGCAGAGTTATGTCTTCTCTGTGTCAAGTTGTCACCAGCCCAAGGGTTTCAGAAAGGACAGTTTACACTTAAAAGATATTGATGTGTGTGTTTCCCCAAGTGTCATTCACCCAATGCCTGTGCATCATGGAGATATTTGAACTTGGATAATTTTCTTTTGGTGTTCTTCGCTCCTCTAGGAACAATGTCAACTCCTGACACTAATCTGGCTACTGAAATGATGGCTTCCAGTTTCATTAATGATATATTTATGATCCTTTTAAAATGCCAGTGATCTACTCTTTTTGGAAAATATACACAGCCATTAAGAAAGCCATATTTTTCAGCTGTTGCTCCTTCCATTGGCACCTCAGTTTCACTGCAGCTACAGTCACCAGAGGATGGAAAGAAATTTGTGGGCTATTTTGGGACAGTGAGAGAAACAGATCTGGAGAGATACAGAAATAGAGAAAGCAAGAGGTGAAGTGAGAAATAGCAAACAGAGAGGTATGTGTTACACAGTTGACTACATTTTCCCAAGTATTCAGAAATAAATTAGTGACATTCCTGAATGTGCTGGAATGTCTTGCTTCATTCCAGCTGTGTTTTTTCTGTGACTCATATGTTAGGGTCCCATCTCATCAGCTCTGGCATATGAGTGTTCTGATTTAACATCGGTGCTGGCTTCCTGGGTTTTTTTGTTTTTTGTTTTTTTTGTTTTGTTTTGTTTTGTTTTGTTTTAGAAAGACGCAATTATTTTTGTTAAGAAGAAAGCCAGTCTTTCCTGTCAATATTTTTATCAATGTATATGCCTCCCCATAAAAGGTATTTTACATTATAGAAATGAGATTGGAAAATCATTACAGAGGTTCTATCTCTAATGCTTTTTGAAGTTACTTGGCTATTTGGAACATGTTTATTACCTCAGTGTAAATGGCAAAATAAATAAATAAATAAGCTTGCATGTATAATTCTAGCACTGAGAAACAACTGAGGTATTCATTTGGGTTTCCCAGAAGCAGAACCTGAGATGAGGATTGTTTCATCGGTGACCTACTAAAGAAGGATTCTCTGGAGAAATTGGTAAGTGTCGGGAAATCAGAATAGGAAAAAGGAAGAAGCTGAACATGATGTAATATCAGGTGAAGTTCCAGCCTCAACCTGAATCTGTGGGGAACTCTGGAGGATATTTAATGTTGCAGTTTGGTCTACACTGGGGCAAAGGAGCTGGAATTTCATACTGCTGCACCAGTAAAACATTGGCTTCAGATGCCCTCAAGGGATGTAAACTACCAAGCACTTTGGCTCTCGGGAGGTCCAAGCAAAAATTGTCCAACAGCTCAAAAGTGGTTCTCTTCAGAAGGTCACTAGTATAAGCTGTTAGAGGCAAAACAGCCAGAAGCTGTAGGATGGTATACAAGGGGATTTGTCTGGATCACCAACAGCATCCACTACGACATATGACCTTCATTTATTCACCAAATAATCATTTAGTGCCTACTGTGTGCCAGGTTCTGGGCCAAGTACTAGGCTTATTAAAGTGAACAAGAAATTATTTTCTGAAAAAGTTCAACACCCAGCAGAAGGAATGGGATATAAAGAGGTCACTAAAATATAATGTGTTTGGTGCTTCAAGGATAAAAGTACTATGAAACCATATAACAGCCAAGAGGGGATGTCATGAAAAACTTCAGAGAGAACATAATCTTCTTTTTTTTTTTTTTTTTTTTTGAGACAGAGTCTCACTCTGTCACCCAGGTGGCAGTGGCACAATCTAGGCTCATGGCAACCTCCATCTCCCAGGTCCAAGTGATTCTCTGCCTCTGCTTCAGCCTCCCAAGTAGCTGGGACTACAGGCACCCACCACGATGCCTGGCTAATTTTAATATTTTTAGTAGAAACGGTCTCACCACGTTGGCCAGGCTGGTCTCGAGCTCCTGTCCTCCAGTGATCCACCCTGCTCAGCCTCCCAAAGTGCTGGGATTACAGGCATGAGTCACCACGCCCAGCCCAAAGAGAACATAATCTTAAGCATCAAACACTCTTGAACAAGTAGAAGAACTCGAAAACATTGTGAAAAGATGAAGTATTGCATCCTCAGCTCCTCAGCTTAGCTGAGCTCTGCACACACCCTGGATCACTGTTGTTTTTCTGAGATATTCATTAAGTATGTGCCCTGGAAACATTTTCTGGGGATCTGATATGTTCTAGGAACCGCCACAGGCACTGGAGACACAAAGAAAAACAACAGTCCCAACCTTTAGAGGAGCTCACATCTTGAGCTCATCATTTCCCATTCTGGAAATTCAGATTCTTCATCTGAAAAATAAAATGTATAAACCCCTGGCACCTGTCTATACTCAAGAATAATACTTAAAAAAAAAAAAAAAAAGAACTCAACGGAAATGCTCCAAATGATTAAAATCTCAGATCTCAGAAGCTCCCAGAAAACCAACAAGCAACTTTTCTTTTTTTTCCCCCTTCTTTGTAGAAGGTGTGGGCACAGTTAGTTACAGATTTAAACTCAGCTCTTAGAATGAATGACTATTATCCCCAGTGAAATATCTATAATGTCTTAATCTACCACCAAAAATAAAAATAAAAAAGTAAATGAATCTTAAGCTCCCTGTGATAATAGTCCCTATCATGAACAGCCAAACAAAATCAATTATAGGAAAGCATCAGAATGAAGGATGGTGACACCCTGGGCCAGACAGATGTGGACATAATTGTCAGTAGAAAATGAAGAAGAAAGGAGAATAATGCAGAGGAAAAGCAAGACCTAAGCAATTCTTGCCTCATATAGCCTGCACCAGTTTACAAACTGAGATGCCCTCCCTGGGCCAGTCCAAATCTTGTCTAAACTTTCCCATCAAGCCATGTTGTACCTTTCTAATGAAATAGTCCAAACCCTTATTTTAACCTTGATAGTTCTTGTGCTGACATCAGTCATTGAGTTCTCTACAAATCTTCTGGCCTAATTTCTTAACTATCTCTTGTATCCCCTACTAGTATGTAAACTCTTTGAAGGTAAAAATTTGTCTTTGTTTCTTCTTTTCACTCTCCAAGCTGAGTGAAGGGAAATGGAAGACATGAGAACTCATGCTTGCTAAGGAAGAAATGGGTAGCGTCTCCTCAGGCTCTAAGTGTGCCTTCAAATTCTGAAAAACAAAGCAAAATGTGGGTGCAGGAAAGATCACACATTGGCACCAATGCAGATGAGTCATCAAATTTAGTAAGATTAGCATAGAAATGACAGAAAGGATGGCTGAGATCAGAATCTGACTCCTGTGAAAAAGATGCCAACACTAATCAAAGGGTTGAGAAGGACACAAGGCAGGAAGGAATAAGTCAAGATCAGAGCTAGCAGGAACTAAAAGGGAAGACGGCAGAGAAATAAAATTTGAAAGATAGGGCCACAGTGTGCAGACAGCTCTCTGCTGAGGTCCACCTCTTTTGACGACAAAGTCCACTCAGCCATCATTGCTGAATTGTGGTGATGGCCACCCAAAAGCACGATAAGTTGCATGTCTTCAGAGTTTATATGAAATTCCATTTTTAAGGATGAAAATCTTAAAGACTGCATCGATTCACTATTCCTCTATTTAATGTGCTGAAACAATTACAGAGACTATGAAATGACTATGACCAAGAGGATAGAAGAACCTGTCCTCCAGGTATGTGAACAATCTATGAAGATATTCCCTTTGTTTCCAATATGTATCTTTGACTTTTTTATAGTAATAAGGGTGAAAATGGGTAGAAATTTCCTGAAAGTGGAAAAAACACTTAAGGAAGTAGAGAAATTGAATACCTGGGTCAACACTGTCTATAGAGCCTTCTGTGATTATGGAAATCTTCTGTATCTGCCCTGTCCAATCACTGTGCTGGCCACTAGACGCATGTGGTTATTGAACACTTGTAATGTGACTGAAGAGGAACTGATTTTCTTTTAATTTTCTCTAATTCTAATTAACTTAAATAGACACATGTGGCCAGTGGCTCCCATATTGGACAGTGATAACCTAATCATCATCTAAAAGGATGAAGAGAAAACAATTAAATAATGAGGTTGAAGGAAGAGAATAAAAAAGAAAAATAATGACTAAATTGAGAAAGTGATGAGAATGGGCAACAAAGGTAGTCAGTAGAAGGAAAGAGTGAACAAGACCATCTAGGAGATCTGTTTTTATTTAAAAGAAGATTTGTTGCCAGGAAATAGATCAGCCTAAGACCAGAGTTAAAAGAGCTTAGCTAGGAGAGGTGAGATTGGCAAGAGGCCTTGTCAGGAAACATCAACTAGTTTCTACAATCTGGAAGAATGTTGAGCTAAGAATTCCTTCTATGTTCAATTTCTAGGATCCTAAATAAAGCCATGTGCACTGTCTGTTTCGATTTTAGATTGGGCCAAGGAATATCCCTACAAGTCACTTTATTTGATGCTACTTTCTAAGGAATGGCAGTTCTCATTCTGTGAAAGACAACTCTGACTAGCTGGGTCTTAAGTCCAAAAAATAAGACAAAAATTAACAAATGCTGGCAAGGATGTGGAGAAAACGGAACTCTTATACACTGTTGATGGAAATGTAAACTAGTACAGCCACTATGAATAACAGTATGGAGGTTCCTCAAAAAACTACAAATATTACAGAAAGACCATATGATACAGCAATCCTACTACTGGGAATTTGTCCAAAAGAAATCAAATCAGTATATCAAAAAGACATCTGCAGTGTCCTGTTTCCTGCAGCACTATTCTCAATAGCCAAGATATGGAATCAATCAAAGTGTCCAACAACAGATGAATGGATAAAGAAAGTGTGCATATATATATATACACATACATATAATGGAATACTATTCAGCCATAAAAAAGAATGCAATCCTATCAATTGCAACAACATGGATGCAACTAGAGAACATTATTTTAAGTCAAATAAGCCAGGAACAAAAAATTAAACACCAGCCAGGCATGGTGGCTCACGCCCATAAACCCAGCACTTTGGGAGGCCGAGGTGGGCAGATCATGAGGTCAGGAAATCGGGACAATCCTGGCTAACACAGTGAAACCCCGTCTCTACTAAAAAATACAAAAAATTAGCTGGGCATGGTGGTGGGCACCTGTAGTTCCAGCTACTTGGGAGGCTGAGGCAAGAGAATGGCGTCAACCCCAGAGGCAGAGCTTGCAGTGAGCCAAGATCGTGCCACTGCACTCCAGCCTGGGTGACAGTGAGACTCTGTCTCAAAAAAAAAAAAAAAAAAAAAAATAGTTAAACACCACATGTTCTCACTCATGCGGAAGCCGAAAATGTTTATCTCTTAGAAATAAAAAGTAAAACAGAGGATACCATAGGGTGGGAAAGAGGGATAGGGAGAGATTTGTTAAAAGATACAAAACTACGGCTAAATAGGAGGAATAAGTTCAAGTGTTCTATAGCATTGTAGAATGACTATGGTTAACTATAATATATTTTATAGTTTCAAATAGCTAGAATGAAGATATTGAATGTTCCCAACACAAAAGATAAATGTTTCAGATGATGTATATTCTAATTGTCCTGGTCTGATCACTATATATTACATGTATTGAAACATCACGATGTACCGCATAAATATGTACAATTTGTATATATCAATTTTTAAAATTAGAAAATAAATAAATTTTATATCAAGAGATAATATTCATCCTTGAATATTATTGCATTTCATTGATTTACTGACTGTAGATGTTTGTGGCATTTTGTCCATACATACACAGAAAAGCAAATAGCTTCACTTCTCATTGAAGAAATGGGGAACTCTTAACACAAGTGTGTAAACCAAACAAACCAATGCACTTTTCTCCTGTTCAGTTAGAGACATTTTTCTGAACACTTGGAGACTCCACTGAGGTTATTAAAAACTTCAAGGGAGGGGAAGTACCTGCAGAAGAAGAGCAGAAGAAACGTGCTTTCTTTTTTCTTTAAACATGGGAAGTTGCTCCCAGACTAAGTCATTGCATTGCTTGATTTGCACCTTCCCCTTATGTAGGCAATGCCTATCTGACTATCATGCTTATGTATTATACAAAAAAGCTACCCAGTGGAGCAAAAATAACTAGTATCTTCAATGAGTTAAAACATTTAGAAAGCCTTTCCACAGCAATTAGCTCCATGATCCCCAGATCATCCTTATTTTGCCGAAAAGACAACTAAGACCCACAAGATATGGTGGTCTGCACAAGGCTGCCCAGATGACGGGCAAGAGCAGCCCAGGTTTCCTTCAGCCAAATCCTACATGAATGCACTTAACCCAGGACCTGACTTGTAAGGAACTGACTGTTTCCTTCCTCAAGACCATGTACACAGCAGAATTCATACTTCTCAGGCCGAAGGAAAGTTTCCACAATACAATACCTGAAAACCAGGCAGGTCAAGAGCCATCAATGCATTTAGATACTCACTGTCAAGTTTACTCTTATATGAGGCACACATCTCCCAAATATTGGCCAGAGGAGAGAACAGAACATTGTTAAGTAGGTGCAAGAAATGTTACAAATCAAAAATCTGAAGTGGACTTTTTAGGTCCAAATTAGTGAGTGGTTGATAAGAGAAGCTACCACGTTCTTACTATATGTGGGACAATGAGCTCAGAGTTTTATAAGCAGTTTTCACAAAAAATAAAAAAATCACAAGTTGATTCTGTAGTAGCTATGGTGACTCTCCAACATTTATTTCTCTTGAGATGACTGATTTGCGACCATCATGATAATTCTATCCTCACTACTCATCATTACTTTGGGAATAAGCTGCTAACCCGGTAGCCTTTTGTTTTGTTGTGTCGTGTTTGTTTTAGAAACAGCCTTGCACTGTCACCAGCCCTAGCTCACTGCAGCCTCAAACTCCTGGGCCCAAGTGATCCTCCCACCTCAGCCCCCTGAGTAGGTAGGACTATAGGCATGCACCATCACATCCAGATAATTTTATTTTTGTTTGTGGATACAGGGTCTCACTATGTTGCCCAGGCTGGTCTCAAACATCTAGCCTTAAGTGATCCTCCCACCTTGGCCTCCCAAAGTGCTGGGATCACTGATATAAGCCAACACACCCAGCCACACCAGCGGTCTTGAAATAAAATTTCCTTCACTCTTAAGAGACACTGGAAAATGCAGCCCTCTGAAAATGAGAGTTTTCCTCTGAAAGAAGTCAACCCTGAAGATGGTAACACTAAAAGACGGAAAGAACATCACGGTGTCATTGAATCTCTCACAACCCTGGAATCCACTGTGCCTTTGAACTTTTCATTATGTAAAATAATCAATTATTTTATTATCAGAACATCTGTTATTTATAGCCAAAATCATCCCAACTCATATATTCTATCAGTCTCATTTAAAGAAAAGAAAACTGATGCTTGAAGGCATTAAGCAAGCAAATCACATAGGTAGTAAATAGCCAAGTTGGGATTTGAGAACAGATCCTTCTGATTTCAAAGCCCAAGATCTTAACCACAAAATGAACTGAACATATTTTCTTAAGTTTCCAGAAATTGTTGGCCACTATCATACCAAAAATATTTTTAATTCACAGTAGAAAAGTGCCAGACTTAACAAAAAATTATTTGACTAATTATGTTTTTAGATTTATTAACCCTGATCCTCATGTATTACTCTTTTTTTTCCTATTCAAATACTCATGCACACCCTCAAGGAACTCATCATCAAATACAGTGAGTGCAGCAGTTCTCAATTCCTTTTGTATTTTTTATTTTTAAACACAAGAATATATTTTTAAATACTGAATATATTTTTAAATACTGGATATATTTTTAAATACTAGAAATCTGGGCATGGAGGGTTTAGATTTCCTCCATCAGTCACAAAGCACTGTCGAACTGTTGGGTAAAGCATGGGCTGCTCTGGCGTGACATAAATTTCTGATCTTTATCCATTTCTGGTCTGCTATTGACAATATTTAGCCCTCTTTGCAGCAACTAACACCCTGCTTTAGACCACATTGCATAATTTACTGATATGGTTTGGCTGTGTCCCCACTCAAATCTCATCTTGAATTGTAACTCCTATAATTCTCACATGTTGTGGAAGAGACCTAGTGGGAGATAACTGAATCATGGGGGTGGTTCCCCCATATTGTTCTTGTGATAGTGAATAAGTCTCATGAGATCTGATGGTTTTATAAGGGGAAACCCCTTTTGCTTGGCTCTCATTTTCTCTCTTGTCTGCCGCCATATAAGACATGCCTTTTGCTTTCTGCCATGATTGTGAGGCCTCCCCAGCCACATAGAATTGTGAGTCTTTTAAACCTCTTTTTCTTTACAAATTACCCAGTCTTGGATATGTCTTTATCAGCAGTGTGAAAATGAACTAATACACTTACTCAACTCAATGTACCTTCTTACACATTGTAATAAATGAGTGTAAGGCCGGGCACGGTGGCCTCACACCTGTAATCCCAGCACTTTGGGAGGCTGAGGCAGGAGGAGGTCAATAGTTCGAGACCATCGTGGCCAATATGGTGAAACCCCAACTCTACTAAAAAAAAATACAAAAATTATCTGGGTGTGGTGGCACGTACTTATAGTCCCAGCTACTTGGAGGCTGGGAGGCTGAGGCAGGAGAATCGCTTGAACCCAGGAGGTGGGGGTTGCAGTGAGCCAAGGTGGTGCCACTGCACTCCAGCCTGGGTGACAGAGTGAGACTCCATCTCAAAAAACAAAACAACAACCAAAAAAAGAGTGTACTCAGTTACAGCAAAAATGAACTTTACACTTGGACCCACGCTTGATAGTACACCAGGAAAGGGTTCATGGTGTAGGATGTAGCTGTCAATTTTAACGCAATAGTCAAATACCTATCTGGTTAAAAAGACAGATTTGTCAAAACTAATTACAGTAATGTCTAAGGAAATTCAAGATGAGGGTTCTTCTTGAAGGATTATCAGAGAAAGTTTTGGCCGGACATGGTGGCTCACACTTGTAATCCCAGCATTTTGGGAGGCTGAGGCAGGCAGATCACGAGGTCAGGAGATCAAGACCATCCTGGCCAACATGGTGAAACCCTGTCTCTACTAAAAATACAAAAATTAGCTGGGTGTGGTGGCACGTGCCTGTAATCCCAGCTACTTGAGAGGCTGAGGCAGGAGAATTGCTTGAACCAGGGATTCAGAGGTTGCAGTGAGCCAAGATTGCGCCACTGCACTCCAGCCTGGCGGCAGAGCAAGGATCTGTCAAAAAAAAAAAAAAGAGAGAGAGAGAGAAAGCTTCATGGAGGTGGGGGCTTTTGAGCTGATCTGTGAAAGAGGAGTTGAGGTAAGCCTATCTAAGAAGGAAAGTTGCAGGGAATGTGGAGGAGGGGATTCCAGGTGGAGGTAAAAATATGGGCAGAGGCACAGTGACATGACTTTTCTTGTAGTCACAGATTAGGGTTGCCCAGTGAAGCCGAGTATAGCTTCTAATAGGAGAGAGACTTAGTCAGTCCCTTCTTATCAAAGAAATGAGAGCTTGATAAGGATGTCTATGAACTTTAAGGTAAAAATTATGGTAATTATTATTGCTTCTAGACATATAACACATATCACAATTTAAAAGAAATTTTACATATATTATCTAAGTTGGCATTTACAACAGCTCTTATTATTATTTACACTCTACTGATGAGGAAACCAAATTTCAGAAAGATTGGCTGACTTGCCAATGATTACACAGCAAATATTCAGCTAAAATTGCAAGTAAAATGCTCTTTCCATCAGATCACCAGCATCACCTCTGAGTATCTGTAAGCTCAAGACCATGGGGAGATTAACATGTATATTTTCATTGATGCCAATGAGCACAGCATAATTATTGAGTAAATCAAGCATTGGGGAAAATTTTACATTTTTTTCTTTCTAGCTTATACTTTCCCAAATTGTGGTCTTATAATTTAAAAACAAAAATTAGGAACATAGTGAATGCATCTGAGATGTAAATGGTGATATCTCTCTATATTTCAAAATTATTCTTTATTGCATATTTAAGAGTACTTATTGCTTTCTTGACTGTAAAGTAATTTATATTCATTTTATACAATTTCGGGGGTGAAAGCTCACTTTAATTTAATCATCTGTTAATATTGCATTAATGCATTTTTTTGCTTCTATGCATATATATATGTATGTATTTACCTCATGAGCCACCAATTTTTTTCTCAGATTGCTCATCAACAGAAGTGGAAGAAAAGACAAGCAAACCATGTTAGTTATATAAAACACTTCATGCTGAACAAGCCACAAGCTAGGATTGCTAGGATTGCTCCAAATCTCACTGTTGAAGCAAATAGAGTATAACAAGGAGACCTTGTTCAACTGAAGATATCTAAACATTAAGAGCATATCTGGTGGGTCACCGTTCCAAGATAGTCAAATAGTAAAAGCTCTGGTCTGCAGCTCCCCGCATGATCAACGCAGAAGATGGGTGATTTCTGCATTTCCAACTGAGGTACCTGGTTCATCTCATTAGGACTGGTTGGACAGTGGGTGCAGCCCATGGAGGGCAAGCCCAAGCAGGGCAGGGCATCACCTCACCCAGGAAGTGCAAGGGGTCAGGGGATTTCCCTTTCCTAGTCAAGGGAAGCCATGACAGACTGTAGCTGGAAAATCGGGACACTTCTGCCCAAATACTGCACTTTTGCAATGGTCTTAGCAAACGGCACACCAGGAGATTATATCCCACACCTGGCTCGGCGGGTCCCATGCCCACCGAGCCTTGCTCACTGCTAGCACAGCAGTCTGAGATCAACCTGTGAGGCAGCAGCCTGGCAGGGGGAGGGGCATCTGCCATTGCTGAGGCTTGAGTAGGTAAACAAAGTGGCCAGGGAAGCTTGAACTGGGTGGAGCCCACTGCAGCTCAGCAGGGCCCACTGCCTCTGTAGAGTCCACCTCTGGGAGCAGGGCATAGCTGAATAAAAGGCAGCAGAAACTTATGCAGACTTAAACATTCCAGTCTGACAGCTCTGAAGAGAGCAGTGGTTCTCCCAGCAAGGGGTTTGAGCTCTGAGAACAGACAGAGTGCCTCCTCAAGTGGGTCCCTGACTCCCGCGTAGCCTAACTGGGAGACATCTCCCAGTAGGGGGCCAACTGACACCTCACACAGGTGGGTGCCCCTCTGGGACAAAGCTTCCAGATATTTGTTGTTCTGCAATATTTGCTGTCCTGCAGCCTCTGCTGGTGATACCCAGGCAAACAGGGTCTGGAGTGGACCTCCAGCAAACTCCAACAGATTGCAGCTGAGGGACCTGACCATTAGAAGGAAAAATAACAAACAGAAAGGAATAGCATCAACATCAACAAAAAAGACATGCACACCAAAACCCCATCTGTAGGTCACCAACATCAAAGACCAAAGGTAGATAAAACTACAAAAACGGGGAGAAACCAGAGCAGAAAAGCTGAAAATTCTAAAAACCAGAACGCCTCTTCTCCTCCAAAGGATCGCAGCTCCTCGCCAGCAGTGAAACAAAGTTGGACAGAGAATGAGTTTGATGAGTTGACAGAAGTAGGCTTCAGAAGGTCGGTAAGAACAAACTTCTCTGATCTAAAAGAGGATGTTCGAACCCATCGCAAGGAAGCTAAAAAGCTTGAAAAAAGATTAGACAAATGGCTAACTAGAATAAACAGTATAGAGAAGACCTTAAAAGACCTGATGGAGCTGAAAACCATGGCACAAGAACTACTGACACATGCACAAGCTTCAATAGCCGATTCGATTAAGTGGAAGCAAGGGTATCAGTGATTGAAGATCAAATTAATGAAATAAAGTGAGAAGAGAAGGCTAGAGAAAAAAGAGTAAAAAGAAACAAACAAAACCTCCAAGAAATATGGGACTATGTGAAAAGACTAAATCTAGGTTTGATTTGTGTATCTGAAAGTGACGAGGAGAATGGAACCAAGTTGGAAAACACTCTGCAGGATATTATCCAGGAGAACTTCCCCAACTTAGCAAGACAGGCCAACATTCAAATTCAGGAAATACAGAGAACACCACAAAGATACTCCTCGAGAAGAGCAACACCAAGACACATAATTGTCAGATTCACCAAAGTTGAAATGAAGGAAAAAATGTTAAGGGCAGCCAGAGAGAAAAGTGGGGTTACCCACAAAGGGAAGCCCATCAGACTAATAGCGCATCTCTCAGCAGAAATTCTAAAGGCCAGAAGAGAGTGGGGGCTCATATTCAACATTCTTAAAGAAAAGAATTTTCAACCCAGAATTTCATATCCAGCCAAACTAAGCTTCATAAATGAATGAGAAATAAAATCCTTTACAGAGAAGCAAATGCTACGAGATTTTGTCACCACCATGCCTGGCTTACAAGAGTTCCTGAAGAAAGCACTAAACATGGAAAGGAACAACTGGTACCAGCCACTGCAAAAACATGCCAAATTGTAAAGACCATCAATGCTAGGAAGAAACTGTATCAACTAATGGGCCAAATAACCAGCTAACATCATAATGACAGGATCAAATTCACACATAACAATATTAACCTTAAATGTAAATGGGCTAAATGCCCCAATTAAAAGACACAGACTGGCAAATTGGATAAAGAGTCAAGACCCATCAGTGTGTTGTATTCAGGAGACCCATCTCACATGCAGAGACACACATAGGCTGTAAATAAAGGGATGGAGGAAGATCTACCAAGCAAATGGAAAGCAAAAAAAAAGCAGGGGTTGCAATCCTCATTTCTGATAAAACAGACTTTAAACCAACAAAGATCAGAAGAGACAAAGAAGGCCATAACATAATGGTAAAGAGATCAATTCAACAAGAAGAGTTAACTCTCCTAAATATATATGCACCCAATACAGGAGCACCTAGATTCATAAAGCAAGTCCTTAGAGACCTACGAAGAGACTTAGATTCCCACGCAATAATAATGGGAGACTTTAACACCACACTGTCAATATTAGACAGATGAACGAGACAGAAGGTTAACACGGATATTCAGGATTTGAACTCAGCTCTGCACCAAGTGGATCTAAAAGACATCTACAGAACTCTCCACTGCAAATCAACAGAATATACATTCTTCTCGACACTGCATCTCACTTATTCCAAAACTGACTACATAGTTGGAAGTAAAGCACTCCTCAGCAAATGTAAAAGAACAGAAATCACAACAAACTGTCTCTCAGACCACAGTGCAATCAAATTAGAACTCAGGATTAAGAAACTCATTCAAAACTGCACAACTACATGGCATCTCAACAACTTGCTCCTGAATGACTACTGGGTAAATAATGAAATGAAGGCAGAAATAAAGATGTTCTTTGAAAACAAAGAAAACAAAGACACAACATAACAGAATCTCTTGGACACATTTAAAGTAGTGTGTAGAGGGAAATGTATAGCACTACATGCCAACAAGAGAAAGCAGAAAAGATCTAAAATCGACACCCTAACATCGCAATTAAAAAAACTAGAGAAGTAAGAGCAAACAAATTCAAAAGCTAGCAGAAGACAAGAAATAACTAAAGATCAGAGCAGAACTGAAGAAGATAGAGGCACAAAAAATCCTTCAAAAAAATCAATGAATCCAGGAGCTGGTTTTTTGAAAAGATCAACAAAATTGATAGACTACTAGCCAGACTAATAAAGAAGAAAAGAGAGAAGAATCAAATAGATGCAATAAAAAATGATAAAGGGGATATCACCACCAATCCCACAGAAACACAAACTACCATCAGAGGATACTATAAATACCTCTACACAAATAAACTAGAAAATCTAGAAGAAATGGATAAATTCCTGGACACATACAACCTCCCAAGACTAAACCAGGAAGAAGCGGAATCTCTGAATAGACCAATAACAGGCTCTGAAATTGAGGCAATAATTAATAGTCTACCAACCAAAAAAAGTCCAGGACCAGACGGATTCACTGCCGAATTCTACCAGAGGTACAAAGAAGTGCTGGTACCATTCCTTCTGAAACTATTCCAATCAATAGAAAAAGAGGGAATCCTCCCTAACTCATTTTATGAGGCCAGTGTCATTTTGATATGAAAGCCTGGTAGAAACACAATAAAAAAAGAGAATTTTAGACCAATATCCATGATAAACATCAATACGAAAATCTTCAATAAAATACTGGTAAACCGAATCCAGCAGCACGTCAAAAAGCTTATCCACCATGATCAAGTTGGCTTCATCCCTGGGATGCAAGTGTGGTTCAACATACGCAAATCAATAAATGTAATCCATCACATAAAAAGAACCAATGACAAAAACCACATGATTATCTCAATAGATGCAGAAAAGGCCTTTGAAAAAATTTAACAACACTTCATGCTAAAAACTCTCAATAAACTAGGATTGATGGAACATATCTCAAAATAATAAGAGCTATTTATGATAACCCCACAACCATTATCATACTGAATGGGCAAAAACTGGAAGCTGGATGCATTCCCTTTGAAAACCAGCACAAGATAAGGATGCCCTCTCTCACCGCTCCTGTTCAACATAGTGTTGGAAGTTCTGGCCAGGGCAATCAGGCAAGAGAAAGAAATAAAGGGTATTCGATTAGGAAAAGAGGAAGTCAAATTGTCCCTGTTTGCACATGATATGATTGTATATTTAGGAAACCCCATCACCTCAGCCCAAAATCTCCTTAAGCTGATAAGCAACTTCAGCAAAGTCTCAGGATGCAAAATCAATGTACAAAAATCACAAGCATTCCTATACACCAACAACAGACAAACAGAGAGCCAAATCATAAGTGAACTCCCGTTCACAATTGCTACAAAGAGAATAAAATACCTAGGAATCCAACTTACAAGGGATGTGAAGGACCTCTTCAGGGAGAACTACAAACCACTGCTCAACGAAATAAGAGCACACAAACAAATGGAAGAACATTCCATGCTCATGGATAGAAAGAATCGATATCGTGAAAATGGCCATACTGCCCAAGATAATTTATAGATTCAATGCCATCCCCATCAAGCTACCAATGACTTTCTTCACAGAACTGGAAGAAACTACTTTAAAGTTCATATGGAACCAAAAAAGAGCCCGCATCACCAAGACAATCCTAAGCAAAAAGAACAAAGCTGGAGGCACCATGCTACCTGACTTCAAACTATACTACAAGGCTACAGTTACCAAAACAGCATGGTACGGTACCAAAACAGAGATACAGACCAATGGAACGGAACAGAGGCCTCAGAAAAAACACCACACATCTACAACCATCTGATCTTTGACAAACCTGACAAAAACAAGAAAGGGGAAAGGATTCCCTATTTAATAAATGGTGCTGGGAAAACTGGCTAGCCGTATGTAGAAAGCTGAAACTGGATCCCTTCCTTACCCCTTATACAAAAATTAATTCAAGATGGATTAAAGACTTAAATGTTAGACCTAAAACCATAAAAACCCTAGAAGAAAACCTAGGCATTACCATTCAGGACATAGGCATGGGCAAGGACTTCATGACTAAAACACCAAAAGCAATGGCAACAAAAGCCAAATAGATAAATGGGATCTAATTAAACTAAAGAGCTTCTGTGCAGCAAAAGAAACTACCATCAGAGTGAAGAGCCAACCTACAGAATAGGAGAAAATTTTTGCAATCTACCCATCTGAAAAAGGTCTACTATCCAGAATCTACAAAGAGCTTAAACAAATTTTCAAGAAAAAAACAAACCACCCCATCAAAAAGTGGGCAAAGTATATGAACAGACACTTCTCAAAAGAAGACATTTAGGCAGCCAACAGACATATGAAAAAATGCCCATCATCGCTGTTCATCAAAGAAATGCAAATCAAAACCACGATGAGATACCATCTCATGCCAGTTAGAATGGTGATCATTAAAAAGTCAGGAAACAACAGGTGCTGGAGAGGATGTGGAGAAATATAAATGCTTTTACACTGTTGATGGGAGTGTAAACTAGTTCAACCATTGTGGAAGACAGTGTGGAGATTCCTCCAGGATCTAGAACTAGAAATACCATTTGACCCAGCCATCCCATTACTGGGTATATACCCAAAGGATTATAAATCATGCTACTATAAAGACACATGCACACATATGTTTATTGTGGCACTATTCACAACAGTAAAGACTTGGAACCAACCCAAATATCCATCAGTGATAGACTGGATTAAGAAAATGTGGCAGATATACACCATAGAATACTATGTAGCCATAAAAAAGGATGAGTTCATGTCCTTTGCAGGGACATGGATGCGGCTGGAAACCATGATTCTCAGCAAACTATCACAAGGACAGAAAACCAAACACCGCATGTTCTCACTCATAGGTGGGAATTGAACAATGAGAACACTTGGACACAGGGCAGGGAACATCACACACACAACAACACACACACCTGTCGTGGGGTTGGGGGCAGGGGGAGGGATAGAATTAGGAGAAATACCTAATGTAAATTGTGAGTTAATGGGTGCAGCAAACCAACATGGCACATGTATACCTATGTAACAAACCTGCACATTGTGCACATGTACCCTAGAACTTAAAGTATCATAAAAAAATAAAAATAAAAAAAGAGAGCACATCTAAGTTACTGGTCTTTCTCAAACCCAGGAATACCAATGGAATATAACAAAGTGAATGGTAAGAAGGTCGCTTTGAGACATGATCTTAAAAGAAAATCACAGTTTTGTGGTCCCAGCAAAGATGAACTCTCTTCATGAGTCTAAGATTCCAGAAAGTTTAACTACCACTTGCTGGTCCCCATAACCCAAACTGAATGTTATGTCTATGTTCCCCACAATATACAGTCAGAATGCATTAAGATACAAGTGTGAACAATGAAACTTAGGACCATGAAGATGGTGGTCAGTAGGAAAATCAGAAAGCAAGATGACATGCCTAGAATCAGCAAAAAACGAAAGCTAACTCACCCTCTTATCCATGCTCCCTACGAAGTACAAAATCTTAAAGGAGGACCACTAGGATGTTGTTCTGAAAGATACGTGATCATCACTTGAAATAAACAAGTTAATCCATGAATTTTCTTATCTACTCCAATTGGATAGATCACTCCCCCGACCACACCTACATGGGAATGACTGCTATATATACCCTGTCTCTGTGCTTACCTAAGCGTCATCTAACTTCTGCAATTAATGCAGCTTCCAGCCTCAAAATCTGGCTCCTACTCAAAATGTGCAAAGGTCCAATCCCTACCCTTCATAGCAAAATTATCTGGTATCAGTGGTTGTAAAATAAAACAATTTTCATGGGACTTATCTATGTTAAAAACATTATTCATCTTTTAAAGATGTCAGCTCTGGAAACCTTTGAAGTTCATCATTTATCTTCATGTGATATTTTCAATCACTTAAGGAATAAGTAGAAATGTATTGATCACTTATATGCCAAGCATTCCATGAAGAGCTAAGAGGAACTACAATAAAAGAACGTACTATTTCTGCTCTCAACAAGCTTGCGGTCTATTAAGAAAAACATAAGTTACACAAGATACATTGGACAACGCAGTATTTGCACTACTTATAAGTCAGGGGAATATATAATTTAAGACTGTATTGTAAAGAGGTCACTCTGATACACTAAGAAGAGGGTAAGGCCCTGTGGACCACAGGCAGAGTTGTCTAATGGAAAACATACTGAAGTCAGAACCTAAGTTCAAGTCCTGACAGCATTATTTTCTAGTTGAGTGGCCTTGGCAACCTCTTTGAGCCTTTAAACTAGATGGCTTTGCCCCCTTCCTGCCATAAAACTTGACAACTCTCTATATCTCATCTTGAGATACAATGAAGGCAGAATAAACTTTGTATAAATAAAGAGGAACAAAAGGGCATTCAAGACAGGAACAGTGTGAATCAGAAGGAAAGTGGTAAACTGCATGTAGTGGGGAAGACCCTGAGGGGATGACAGCAATGCCTTATGGATTCAGAGTTAACAAAAATAGACTGTGACCAAGACCAGGACTTTCATTTCCCATTTCTTCCAACCCAGAGCCTTTCATTAATACTATCAGATCAAGACGTCAGAGCCCCTACCCATTCACTCCTAGACAGCCATCCAGAAAGGCAACAAGTAGAATTCAGAAGGCTTCTGATCTGAGAACTTTAGTTTGGCCAAGAATCGTTTTGTTGCCTATAAAAGAAACCCACTTTTTAAGTAAAAAGGGTTTATCAAAATAACACAAGAGGATCCTATGAGGTCCAATTGTAGATTACTATAGCCAGGCCTTATGGGACCTGGAAGGTCATCAGGTACCTATTCACTCCATCTCACTCTCTGAACCACATGGCTTCTTTCTGCGCATACATCTGCTTCATTCTTTTCTTCCTGTATACCAGCTTGGCCATTCTTGCCCTATACATAACATGGCCATTGCATGGACTCTGTCCCTACCTCTTCATGAGTATAGTGTCTCTGTGCCCTAGTTAGTTTTTGTGACACATTTTAAATTATAGGGAGAACTCTTCATTGACCACCAGCCAACTGATGGAGCTATATGTTTTCTAAAATTCCTCCACTTATCAGAGGCCAATAGAACTTGTAGTACTCAGTTCTGTCCTTTCAGGACTCTAAGTTGAATAGATTAAACTAGATATTAAATAGAAGAATTTACTTACAGCAAGCAAATCAACCACAGCCTTTGCTACAGGCTACTAGGACAGCTTAGATATCTTATGGATTCAAAAGATGTGTGAACTAACCATTTATGACATAGCTTTTAGAAGAAAAAATGCTCCAAGTCACAAATTGCAACAAATTTTTGGAGCAGAATCTACTTTTAAATTGGGGGCTATCCAACATGTTTAGTTGGTAGACACTGTGTGAATAAACATGTTGGTTTAGTTGGTAGACACTGTATGAAGAAACTGGTCAGACTGTGTCTCAACTTGATTCTACAAGGTTATACTTGCATACCACAAAATCTCTAACACACTTTAACACAAACACATGCCCTTTATGTGGAGAATAAAGGCCAATCACTTAGAAAATAATTTAAGAATGTTAGATGAGTGGCTTAGAACATCAGTCCCCACTCTTTTTGATACCAGGGACCGGTTTCATGGAAGACAATTTTTACATGGACCAGGGTGGGGGAATGGTTTCAGGATCATTCAAGCACATTACATTTATTGTATACTTTATTTATATTATTATTACATTGTAACATATAATGAAATAATTATGAAACTCATCAGAATGTAGAATCAGTGGGAACCCTGAGCCTGTTTTCCTGCAGCTAGACAGTCCCATCTGGGGGTGATGGAAGATAGTGACAGATCATCAGCCACTAAATTCTCATAAGGAGTGCTCAACTTATACCCTTTGCATGTGCAGTTCACAATAGGGTTCATGCTTCTTTGAGAATCGAATGCTGCCATTGATCTGACAGGAGGTGGAGCTCAGATGGTAATGCAAGTGATGGGGAGTGGCTATAAATACAGATGAAGCTTCACGTGCTCACCTGCTGCTCAATTCCCGCTGTGTGGCCCAGTTCCCAACAGGCCATGTACTGATGCTGGTCCATGATCTGGGGGTTGGGAACCCCCAATTTAGAAGAAAGTGGGGTGGCCAATCTCCCTCCATGCCATTAGAGAGAACTTCAAAAGGAGGTAACAAACTTTCGTTTGATGTCAATCACATGTCACAAACTGTACCAAGTGTTGGACATGCATTTTCTTCCTTAATCCTCATAAAATCCTAAGAGGAGAACATTATTAATCCCATTATCCAGACAAAGGAACCGAGGCTCAACAAGGACAACTAACTTGTACGAAGTTTCAACAGTTTTGACAAAACCAATGTTCAAAGCAGGGTCCATCAGACTCCAAAGCACATGCTCACTCATTTCCCCCTTGACTCTAGTCAGCATAGTGGTTGTGGGCATGGACTCTGAAGCTGACCTACTGGATTGCTAACCAGTCCTATGACAGGGTACAAGGAAACCTGCACCTCAGTGTTTTCAGTAAAATAAGAGTTATTTAGAACATAGTCCCAAAAGCTGTTAGAAGGGTTAACATATGTGAAGTGCTTTAAAAAAAAATCCTGACACATCTTAAGCTCTTCACCATTCACTTTGGTATATCCAGCTGGATTTCTGATTTAAGAAGGGCCGGCAACTTAGATTTGCTCTTGAAGTCCAGATATCTTCAGCTGAACTAATCAAAGTCTCTTGCCATACCCTATTTGCTCTAATAATGAGATTTGGAGCAATTCTATTTTGTGGCTCATTACTATGCAGAATTTTACATAATTCAGATGATCTTCTTGCTTTCTCATAAGCCTTTGTTGATAAGCAATCCGATAAAGAGATTGGTGGCCAGTTATGTACATGTACACAAACATTTATGCGTAGAAGCAAAAAATGCACCAAAACTATTGTTATTACTACCCCCATATTGTTTTGTATACTATGATCCGTGAGTAGACGATTACTACTGTGAAGAGGGAAAAGTCATTTGCCTTGATCTGATTACAAGCACACAATAGTATTTGCAAACTACAAGATGTATCTAAATATCAAAGGAATGTAAAGAAATCAAGGTGAATATACTTATCTAAGGAAACACACTGAAACCCTGTCAGCACAGACAGTTTAGAATGAGGGTGGACCAAATACCAAAGGAGAAGTAGAAGAAGGAATAAAATATGCTATCAGAGTAATCTTCAGTGCTGGCCCTAGGGGGATAAACTAAGTAACCTAATAGGTGTTTTCCATCTTTGAATTCTATGACTAGAATAGCAATGAAGGTTTTAGCTCAGAATTGGGATGCTACAGACAACTGAGGAGGTCTGCAGAAAGAAGCTTTTATATTACCTACCCACACCATGTCTGGCTTAAACTAGTGCTGACTGATTTCTATTTTCATAAGTGCTCACCCACCATAACAATGTTTTTACACACTGTGTGCAATCATCATGCACACATGCATACAATTAGGGCTCAAGATACATGAGCATTTGTGTATAGATAGATTTTGAAAAGTAACGTTCATCTCTGATGCATTGGTTCTCTGATTTACATTCAATACGTAGAGAATGAAAGCATAGTTCTTTTAAAAGGGAAAGGGAAAGGAGAAAAAACAGTAGCTGATGTAGGTTGGAATTTAGGGGTCAAATATTAATTCAGTGACTATTTCAATAAATGAGTATTATACTTGTAACTTGCAATGTTTATCTAAAATGATAGTGTGTGTTGAGGGAAAGAAGAGGTGGGGGTAGGAAGAGAAAGCTATAACTTCCTTTAGACTTCATTATCAACATCACTTGGCCTACGTATTAAAATTATTATGATTATGTCTTTAAAGGTAAAAATGTGCTCATACTGATCACATTAACTTCCTTATGGTGGTAATGAGTTTGAATTACAATGTGAAAACATTGAAACTAAATAACTACTAATGTTCTTCCAAAGATTATTAAGAACAGAAGATTTCTCCAGATGGTCTAGAAATTATACCGTAAAATCATAGTTAAATAATGTATGGGTCAAATTCCACGATCTTAAGTTCAATAAAAGTGTATTTTCTGTTATGCTACTTTTCATATAATATTATATGGGTTGATTAATATAATATTAAATGGGCAGATCTCATAATATAAAGTGAATAGATTATAACCTGGGGCTTTTTCATCTTTTGCAAACAGGTATTTGTTGAAATGGAATCTGACCCATACAAACAAATTTATCTGTATGAATGCGAATCTGATATGGCAGAAACCCTTTCAAAACTCCATGCCACATGTTTTTTTCATTACTAAAGACTTTTCAAGGATATGCACTAAGTGCATGTAAAAGTTATTTTCATTGAATAAGGCATTAAATTCTAACATATGAATCTCAAAATGTAGTAAATTATTATAAAATACGAACTCAAAGTATTACATTTAAAGGAACTCATTGTAAAATGTATGGGTGCATGGAAAAATACCTGAATGACTATTTCAGCATTTAATTCCCTCAGGCTAGATTCCTTCATTTGCAGGAAATGATTATTATATATTCAGCCTTTTCACTTTTTCTACCCCTATTGTAGTGTAGTGACATTAAAAATAACTTTCTTGATTAGAGTCTGCCACCTTGGATTTTTCCCCAAGTTAAGATGCTTGAGTTTACAAAAAAGTCTTAAGTTTTTATTGCATGGAGACTATCATGGTACAACTTATAACTAGATAACATCTCTTTTCAGGCAACAGCCAGATATTGTGTTTAGAGTTTGTGCAACCCTCATTCAGTCATACATTCTTTTTTTCAACTAATAGTTGTTCATCATGCCAGACACTGTTCTGAGTGTTTCATGTGGCTAAAGATGGAAGAGCAGTCAAATAAGGAGGAGAGAAGAAACCCTACGTTCTTGAGGCAAGGTTCTGATTATACAGTACTTTCTTTGTTAACAATAATTGCTTGTTACCTTATGATGCTATCCTTTAATTAGAGATGCCAATACAGGAAAATGTTAACTAGGTCTCACACCTATTATCAAATGTAAGATATGTCAAAATTACAAGCAGTTGTAGAAACACACACTCATAATAATAATGATAATAATATTATAATAACATCTGTCATGAATTACTGCTTAGCATGTGTCTGACACCATGAAAAGAAAACACTTTACATTTAACCATAAGACTATCAGTTTTCTTTGGGCAGGAATCACATATGTATCTCATTCATGGTAACATCTTCAGAATCATGCAAATTGTAAATATTCAAAAATATCTTTGTCAAAGGAATACATAGACGAATGAATCAATTTCTCATTGAGTGACCAAGACATATGAATTATTACCCCTTTTTACAGATGAGTAAACTTAGTTAGACAGATGAAGTATTCATGGCTAAACTAGGATCTAAATCCAGTTCTGATTGACTCCAATGTCTGTGGTTATAACTACTCTGCCCCCAAAACTTCTAGCATTGTGGGTCCCAAATCTCACTTCCTCATTAAATCAAACATATTCTTAGTTAAAATAAGCATAGAATTATCTTTCATTTGGTAAGTATTTTAGTTCACCTATTATGTTTTTAATTTCTCATACCATACCTATAAGCACCTAATTCACTCATTATTCTGAACACTCATAATTATCTTTCAAAATAAATGTTCCTTAAAACAACTCCTCTCCCTCTCACACCTAAAATTCAATGGTTGCATTGCCAAGAGGGTGGAAGCCTCTCAGGGATGCACATATGGTTTCAGTAATCCAAATCACCTTTTTATGTCTTGAAACCTGGTATAGTGAAAATAACAGGAGCTCTGGATAAGGCAAACCTGAGCTCGAGGTCTCACTACCCTACTTAACCAGCTGTGTGACTTTGAGGGTTTAAATACTGAAAGCCTCAATTCTTTAAATGTAAAATGGGAACAACTGGAAGAAATAATGATATAATATCTGCAAAGTTCCTAGCAAAGTAGCATAGAAGAGACTTAATCAATAAGAAACCTGATAAAAGTATGAGAGCAACTGAAATTTCCAGAAGCAGACTGAAAATCCTTATGTCTGGTAATTATGCCACTCCTGGAGAACCTCACCAAGAAGGCAGGCAGAAATGTTCATCTGGGTGACTTCTGGAATGGCACCTGCTTCTTGCCCTGGTTTACTGGTGAGTCAAACTCATGCTTTTCTCCAGAGACGGTACTTAAAGGAATGGTTCCTCAGGTTAAACAGTGAAAAGGGAGTTTTGTCTAAGGCTTTTTCTGCATCTATTGACATAATTATGTGGTTTTTGTTGTTGGTTGTGCTTATGTGATGGATTATGTTTATTCATTTGTGTATGTTGAACCAGCCTTGCATCCCAGGGATGAAGCCGACTTGATTGTGGTAGATAAGCTTTTCAACAGCCCTTCATGCTAAAAACTCTAAATAAACTGGGTATTAATGGAATGTATCTCAAAATAATAAGAGCTATTTATCACAAACCCACAGTCATTATCATACTGAATGGGCAAAAACTGAAAGCATTCTCTTTGAAAACTGGCACAAGACAGGGATGTCCTCTCTCACCACTCCTATTCAACATAGTGTTGGAAGTTCTGGCCAGGGCAATCAGGCAAGAGAAAGAAATAAAGGGTATTCGATTAGGAAAAGAGGAAGTCAAATTGTCCCTGTTTGCAGATGACATGATTGTATATTTAGAAAACCCCATCACCTCAGCCCAAAATCTCCTTAAGCTGATAAGCAACTTCAGCAAAGTCTCAGGATACAAAATCAATGTGCAAAAATCACAAGCTTCCTATACACCAATAACAGACAAACAGAGAGCTAAATCATGAGTGAACTCCACTCACAATTGCTACAACTCCATTCACAATTGCTACAAAGAGAATAAAATACCTAGGAATCCAACTTAAAAGGGATGTGAAGGACCTCTTCAGGGAGAACTACAAACCACTGCTCAACAAAATAAAAGAGGACACAAACAAATGGAAAAACATTCCATGCTCACGGATAGAAAGAATCAATATCGTGAAAATGGCCATACTGCCCAAGGTAATTTATAGATTCAATGCCATCCCCATCAAGCTACCAATGACTTTCTTCACAATATTGGAAGAAACTACTTTAAAGTTCACATGGAACCAAAAAAGAGCTTGCATCGCCAAGGCAATCCTAAGCCAAAAGAACAAAGCTGGAGGCATCACGCTACCTGACTTCAAACTATGTTACAAGGCTACGGTTACCAAAACAGCATGGTACTGATACCAAAACAGCATGGTACTGGTACCAAAACAGAGATATAGACAAATGGAATGGAACAGAGGCCTCAGAAATAACACCACACATCTACAACCATCTGATCTTTGACAAACCTGACAAAAAGAAGAAATGGGGAAAGGATTCCCTATTTAATAAATGGTGCTGGGAAAACTGGCTAGCCATATGAAGAAAGCTGAAACTGGATCCTTTCCTTACACCTTATACAAAAATTAATTCAAGATGGATTAAACACTTAAATGTTTAGACCTAAAACCATAAAAACCCTAGAAGAAAACCTAGGCAATACCATTCAGGACGTAGGCATGGGCAAGGACTTCATGACTAAAACACCAAAAACAATGGCAACAAAAGCAAAAATAGATAAATGGGATCTAATTAAACTAAAGAGCTTCTGCACAGCAAAAGAAACTACCATCAGAGTGAACAGCCAACCTACAGAATGGGAGAAAATTTTTGCAATCTACCCATCTGACAAAGGGCTACGATTCAGAATCTACAAAGAACTTAAACAAATTTTCAAGAAAAAAACAACCCCATCAAAAAGTGGGCAAAGGATATGAACAGACACTTCTCAAAAGAAGACATTTAGGCAGCCAACAGACACATGAAGAAATGCTTATCATCACTGGTCATCAGAGAAATACAAATCAAAACCGCAATGAGATACCATCTCATGCCAGTTAGAATGGTGATCATTAAAAAGTCAGGAAACAACAGGTGCTGGAGAGGATGTGGAGAAATACGAATGCTTTTACACTGTTGATGGGAGTGTAAACTAGTTCAATCATTGTGGAAGTCAGTGTGGTGATTCTCAAGGATCTAGAGATACCAGAAATACCATTTGACCCAGCCATCCCATTACTGGGTATATACCCAAAGGATTATAAATCATGCTACTATAAAGACACATGCACACATATGTTTACTGTGGCACTATTCACAATAGCAAAGTCTTGGAACCAATCAAAATGTTCATCAATGATAGACTGGATTAAGAAAATGTGGCACATATACCATGGAATACTATGTCGCCATAAAAAAGGATGAGTCCATGTCCTTTGCAGGGACATGGATGCGGCTGGAAACCATCATTCTCTGCAAACTATCACAAGGAAAGAAAACCATACATTGCATGTTCTCACTGATAGGTGGGAACTGAACAATGAGAACACTTGGACACAGGGCAGGGAACATCACACACCGGGGCCTGTCGTGGGGTCAGGGGCAGGGGGAGGGATAGCATTAGGAGAAATACCTAATGTAAATGACGAGTTAATGGGTACAGCAAGCCACCATGGCACATGTATAATATGTAACAAACCTGCACGTTGTGCACATGAACCCTAGAACTTAAAGCATAATAATAATTTTAAAAAAGGATGCACACACACACGAATAATAATAATTAAAAAAAAAAGAGTGGAAAGGGAGAATTGCCTCCTGATGTTTCGCCTGAGTTTTAGACTTTGTGAGAAGCCAATGCCAGCTCAGGTGAAGGAAGTCTTGGAAGGAGAAACTAGTAGAGGATCTAAGGTTTGGAATGGGATGATCTCCAAGGTTTTATCCAGCAATTGCATTTTATGATTTTAACTACTGACAAATTGTAAAATCATTTAAATGATCTCACATGTCTTGTAAATGTATGAAGGCAGAACAGAACACCATGGTGTTGAGAGAAAGAGGGATTAAAAAAAACTTCACATCAGCCAGAGTGCAAAGCCTGTAATGCTGGAGAAATTATTTTAAATGGAGGTAGGAAACATAACCAAGTAGATTTCAGAAAGGGCATCGGTCTCTCCTCCCCGGCACCCCAAGAAGAATGCATTCAGTGCTCAGTAAATCTTCCAAAATATACGTGAGTGCAGCCTCAGATGGAATATTCTAAAAGCATACAGGAAAAACATACTGAACACTTGATTTGTGGCTTTTACTGGAGAGTTATACAAAAACAAATAGAAAAAGTTTTCTACCCTCAAATATCTTGTAACTAAATGGGGAAGATAGCAATCAATATGGCAGACTAAATTGATCTCTAAATAGAGGTACAAATAATGTGTTATGAAAAAACAAAGATTCAAACTAAAACACTAGAAGAAAGTTCCATGAAAAATATGTTTTTAATTGAGATTTGAGGAATAAGCAGGATTCATAATGAGGAGAAAAAAAAGAAACATGGGAAAAAAATCTTCCCTAATTAAAAAAAAAAATAGACAAAAGCCATGAAAAAGTAATTTCCTCAAAATGCCATATAAATAACCGATAAACATTAAAAGAAAGATTAACGTTGTTAATACTCAGAAAATGCAAATTAAAGTAATGTGAACTTTTTTTGTATAACATTGGCAAACACGGGGATTTTTTTTATAGTTCTTATGAGAGATCACGCAATATACATATCAAGGCCCTTAAAAATGTTAATATAACTTTACTCAGTAAATTCAAATCTAATAATTTATTCTAAGGGAAAGAAAAAATCAGGGGAAGTAATAAAGACACAGGTCAAGTCATTACTTATAAAGATAAAATATAATATTAATATAATAAAATATAATACATCCATTGTATATATTTTAGAAGAATATGTAATGACATTATAAAATTTTCATAATGTACTCAATAAAAAAGGGTTCTAAATAAATATATATATATGCATGTATATATACAAAGTATGTATATGTACTTTGAAGCAAAGATCAGAAAATACATCTAAAGATATCATACTATTTCTGGATTGTGGGATTATGTGATTTTATTTTATATTTAATAATCTCTGTAATATCCAAAATTTATAGTCAGAAAAATAATGTTATCTTAATGTTATGTTAAGTAATATTATTTTAAATTTTAACATCATTTATAATGAGTTGGATTTAGACAAGTGAAGAATGGAAACTGTCATTTTAGCCTAAAGAACAGTATGAGTAGAGACAAAAAGACAAATTTGAAAGGCACTTTCAGAAAAGATAGAGTAGATGAGTAGGAAGGATGCAGGGTAAATGAAACTGGAAAAGTGGTTGGAATCAGATTATTGAAGATATTGAATGTCATGCTCATGAATTGGTCCTATGAGTAGCGGAGCTCTTCACACAGGGTGATCATTGGTTTGCTTTGTTTTGTTTTGCTTTGCTTTAGAGACAGGGTCTCATTTTGTCACTCGGACTGGAGTACAATGATGCAACCACAGCTCACTGCAGTCTTGAACTCCTGGCTCAAGCAATCCTCCCACCTCTGCCTCCCAAGTAGCTGGGACTATAGGTATACACCACCATGCCCAGCTAATTTTTAAATTATTTGTAGAGATGGGGGGGGTGGGTCTTGCTATGTTGCCCAGGATGGTCTCAATGTCCTGCCTTCAAGCAACACTCCTGCCTCGACCTCCCAAACTGCTGAGATTATAAGCATGAACCACCGCACATGGCCCAATCCCATTGGTTTATAGAAATACTATCCAAGTGACCATTTGAGGCATGGAGGATGGATCAAAGGGGGAAAACTACAAGCAGAAAGAATGTTGTTTATATACTCTAAACTAACAGTGTCCAAACTGTTTAGACCTTGACCCAGAGTAATGATATCTTTCATATTGTGACCCAATACCCTCATACACACACACAAACCCATATCACCCTCACATGTGACTAAAATAAAGGCTTCATTAAAAGCCTATACCCTTAACTTATGGCATCTACTCCAATACTTTCTATTCTGTTGTTTCCTATTTCTTTCCACTCTATAACATTACTTTTTTTTTTTTTCTTAAGTGCTGGTCACAGCCCACAAAAATGATTTCATGACACCTAATGTGACAGTACTACTCTGGGAAAAACCCAAGTCTTCCTTTTCTCTTCCCAACTCTACTCCTGAGTAGTAGACCAAGCTCTAGCGATGGATTGAAACCAAGAACCCGGAGCTGGGCCACGGTACTAGGAGCTGGCGCTTTCCGAGGAAGAAGCCAAGGGGGAAACATCTTTGATCCCATGTGGAAAAATATTTAGAGAGATCTTCTCCCTTGGCCTCACTTTCTCCCATGGAAGGCCTCTTGGTCCTATAAATTGTTTCCCATATAGCCAGTAAGATAAGACAGGCGTGGGTCTTGTCCTCACCTTCTGCCAACCTACCATACCCCAACAATACCAACACAAAATCTTTGTAGGCCAACAAAATATTTTTAGCTGGCATATTATCCAATTTAATTCCTAATGTAGGAATTTGAAACAAAAGCCACATCAACTAGAAAAAGAGGTTAAATTGGTAGACTGTTGTTGACATACTTTTCCTTAGACACAATTTTGTAGGCCGTGGCTTTGGATGGAAGTCATGTTTCCATCTATCCTGGCAGAAAAGGATTCACTAGTCCCAGTAAGAGATAATCCAGGCTAAGTGAAGGATAGATCCAATAGACATATCTCTGATGGGATCAGCTGAATTTGAGCCTAGTTGAATTGGGGAGGGAAGGGAAGGAAGTGGTAAGGCAGAGGATGGAGAAGAGAGAGAAAGAGAATACTCCTAGCATTTCCGCTTGGGAGACTGGGATTGAAACTGGGTGTATTGTGGCATCATCAATGGTGATAGGAAATATGGGAAGAGGAACAGATTTTATGGAGAAAATAATGAGTTCTGTTTTGGTAGAGGTCCAGATCAGAGATAATTTAAAGCACAAAGAAAAAGGCATTCCGTTTTTCCATCAAAGTGTTTCTATCTTTTACAGAAGAAAGCAGAATGTGAAGGTCAGTTGAACCACGTGATGAATTGGTTAATTATTACACATTTCTGGATCTAGAGTGAACCAAGGTATAACCCCATTCACATGGCAAATGCAAACAACACCTATTATACATTTAACCAAGTTTTCTTGTTGACCATTTCACTTACCTCTCTTAACAACACCTGGGAGATATCAGGGTCATTACCTCCATTTTGCAGATGAAAAGCCTGGACCCAAAGAGTTTAAGATTCTTGTTCAAAATCACATTTGGTCCCTGGTGGTTTGGTGGCTAGGGGAAAAAAAAAGCAAAATTACATTTTGGTCTGATGCATTTTGCCAGTGCCTGTTCTAGACAGCAGCCTCTCTTATTAAGTAGTGAGCCTATAAATTTGATCTGATCATGAGAAGAGAGAGGAAATCTCTGGCTGAGGAGGTCCAAGTAGAAGAGTCATTTCTAAAAGGAATTTAGAATATTCCAGCAGCCAGGAGTAAAAGGCACGCCTTAGTCAGATTGTAAAATAGTATTAAACTGTGGAATATAAGATCTAGGCCATTAGAGAAGGTTTCCATAATTTGATGCTAGTTATATTATGAAATATAGCTCAAATAAATTCAATCTTATGGCTTTATAATCACTCAGGAAAATCATTGCAGAAAGAGGATAGTAAGGGAATTAAAATGTTTTCTGCTTTGAAGATTGTTTTGTATTTTCTTAGGCAGAAAAGGGTTTTCAACAATTTTAAGGGTGTTAATGAACATAAATCATATATGTTTTAGCAATTCAGAAAGGCTAGTATGTATAAATTATTTTTTATATTAACAAGAGTTTAATCTTTGTGATGTAACACAATTGAGTCAGATTCTCCCTTGCAGACTAGTGCAGTGGAAGGAGAACTTTGGATTTAGAGATATCAGGATTTTCATTCTGGTTCCACCACATACTAGTTTGGTAACTGCAACTGGGCAAGTCACAGCAGAATTTATCTGAGCTCAGTTTCATCACCTGTTAAATAAAAATAACAATACCTACCTCATATAATAGGTGTAAGGATTAAGAGATAAAAATGCATATAAGGCTCTGAGTCCAATCCCTGACATAGCAGAAGTTCAATGAATAGTAGCTGTGATGATGAAAGAGAATAAAGGAAAAAAAAACACACACACTATAAGCCAGCCTTGGAAAAATATAGTGATTTTATTTAGTTCATGAGGGTAAAATTCATTCTGGAGATTCCAAACTTTTAAACACAATATATACTTTAAAAATGTATGTTTGGTTCTAACATTCATATTTCGGGTGACCCTGGAAAAGATATCTTGTCTTCTTTGGTTCAGGTTTTGCAAAACACCAGGATAAAAAGACTTACCTCTGACCTTTCCAGAAATATAGTGAATATTTGCTTTTAAAAGATCAGTCATGGTTAGAATTTTCCCATATTAGAAGTCAGTCCAGCTCTTGTCTTCAGAAAAACACATACATACAATCACACACAAACAACCAAACCATTCCAGGTAGATAAGAGGCAAGCTTTATCAGTCTAGGTTTTCAGAAACGATATGTGACCATCTTTCTAGGGAACTCATCAAGATACTTAGCCTTTTGCACTGTTAGGAATTTCTTCCTTAAATGTATGTAGAATGTCTATGTTTCAAGTGTATTTCATCATGTTCTAGCTTTAGCAGAGTTGGAGTACAATTGGTTACTACCCTCTGAATAAATAAATAAATTTTTTTCAATCCTGGAGGATTTTTAACAGCTTCTTCTCACTCTTCTCTTCTCCAGGACAAATCATCCTGGTGCCTTTAACTTCTGCAGAGCATGCTGAAATTCCCTGACTCCATTAAAGTGCCTGGCACCCCATGGACCTTAATAAAATACTCTAGACAAACTGGCTAATGGGTTGACTTTTGCCATAGATCTTATTTGCCAAACTTCTAAACATGCTTGCATGCCTGGAGCTTTCCTGTCCAAGTTCAAATATAGTATAACACATCACAAGTGCTGAGAAGCAGGAAGCCCATCACTGAATCTGGCACCACAGCCCTGAATGGAAAATACCATTTGTTTCCTTGGCAATCTGTCCTTGGTAACTAGAAAAAGTGGGGAGCAAAGGGTTAATGCTACTGTAGAAGCGCCACACTCACCAATTCTCAGAGGAGGGGATAGGGTGGTAAATTCTACTAAGAGAGAGTGACTGGAAACAGGTTAAATTCCTGGTGCCCTTCAGCAGGAAGTTGGAGAAAAGGTCTAAAGTTCTAATGGCCTCATTAAGGGCTTCTTCTGCTCCACAACAAGTTTATAATCAGAAGTTGTCCTGCAAGAAGAAAAGGGAAGGACAAGTGGGAAAGACACTTCTGCATTGAGAATTGGCTAGCACAGAGGATGGAAGGCAGAAGACCTTTCCAACATGTGAAAAGCCAAAAGAGTACCTTTTAGTGTTTGTTTTGATTATATTTGCCTGTAACCCAGCAACTGGGCCCAGATGCCAGCAGCCCGAAGAGAACACTGCTGATGACTGGTGTCCAAAAAGAAAAAAAATTCCTTTTGTTTTCTAACTTTTATGGTTCTTCTCAAGGTGAGTGAAAAGAGCTGGTCAGGGCCCTTTGAAACTGTTTAGAACCCTTACTCATTTTTCTAACAATAGTCAGAATGATTTATAATGCCACATGTTCTCATTGGTGGTTTCCTCTTTTTTATTTTTGAAGACAAGACACAAGTGGGAAATGTGAATCTTGAGCCAGAGTTAAGATGATCTTTTAAAGCAAACGAATGCATTTTCCAGTCACTCTACCCCCAACTTGAGGTTTTCCTCCCTGAATCACTGAGTTCTCCCTGCTACAAAGGCAATATTCATATGTTCAGTGTCATTACAAATGCTTGGATTTCAAGAGCTACACGTTGCTAGATATTTTAAGTTGTTCGTGCTTTATACATTCTCCCCCTCTGTACCGAAAAACAAAACTAGTGTATCCAATGTATGAAATTCATCAGATATATTACAAATCACACCAAAATGATCCCAGGCAGACAGCATTCTATTATTTCAAAAGATATATCACAACAAAAGAAGACTACAAAACTAACTCATTCTTTATCATCTTTGCAACCAAGCAGGTCTTTATTCAATTCAAGATAAATCCCTCCCCTTTTAGTGTGTGTTTATTTTATTTTGTTCTTAACTCTACAGAAATAAAGAAAAGTGTGTATGTGTGTATGTGTGTGTGTGTGTGTGTGTGTGTGTGTGTGTGTGTGTGTGTGTGTGTTGGTGGTAGTGATGGTTTGGTTTTGGTTAACCATTACCACTCAGGCATTTGAATATCAGTATTAATGCAATCCTTAACCTCTTCATTTCTAGATGAATTAACCCAAATTTTTATAATTACCCTCCCTCCACCAACGTCCCCACGAGTCTTACTTGGTATGTTAGAAAATAACTTCTATGGCACATGTATACATATGTAACTAACCTGCACATTGTGCACATGTACCCTAAAACTTAAAGTATAATAATAATAAAATAAAATAAAATAAAAGTATTTAAACTAAAAAGAAAAAAAGAAAATAACTTCAAATTAAAATTTTTCATTATTTCTTACCTAAAGACTCCTAGAATTTCCTATGATGTGTTGGTTTAAATGGAAAAAATTACAAGTAAATTTTATTTGGCTTTTATTTGTGTCATTTCTGATTTACTTGAGCAGTGTTTTTAATTCTCATTATAGAGATCTTTGACCTCCCTAGTACCTGTATTCCTAGGTATTTTATTCTTTTTGTGGCCATTGTGAATGAGATTGCATTCCGCATTTGGATCTCAACTTGGATGTTGCCGGTGTATAGGAATGCTACTGATTTTTGTACAACTTTGCTGAAGCTGTTTATCAGATCAAGGAGTTTTGGGGCAGAGACTGTGGGGTTTTCTAGATATAGAAACATGTCATCTGCAAACAGGGATACTTTGACTTTCTTTCTTCTTATTTGGATGCCTTTTTATTCCCCTCTTGCCTGATTGCTCTGGCCAGGACTTCCAGCACTACATTGAATAGGAATGGTGATAGAGGGCATACTTCTTTTGCTCTGATTTTCAAGGGTAATGCTTCCAGCTTTTACCCATTCAGTATAATATTGGCTGTGGGTTTGTCACAGATAGTTTTTATTATTTTGAAGTATGTTCTTATAATGCCAAGTTTGTTGAGGGTTTTTAACATGAAGGAGTGTTGAATTTTATTAAAAGCCTTTTCTGCATATATTGAGATAATCATGTGGTTTTTGTTTTTAGGTTTGTTTGTGTGATGAATCATATTTATTGATTTCTGTATGTTGAACCAACCTTGCATCACAGGGATAAAGCCTACTTGATCGTAGTGGATTAGCTTTTTGATGTGCTGCTGGATTTTGTTTGCTAGTATTTTGTTGAGGATTTTTGCATCAATGTTTATCAAGGATATTGGCCTGAAGTTTTCTTTTTTTGTTGTGTCTCTACCAGGTTTTGGTATCAGAATGATACTGGCCTCAGATAATGAGTTGAGGAGGAGTCCCTCCTCAATTTGGTGGAATAGTTTCAGTAGAAATGGTATCAGATCTTCTTTATACATCTGGTAGAATTCAGCTGTGAATCTGTCTGGGTCTGGGCTTTCTTTTTTATTGGTGGGCTTTCTTTTTTATTGGTAGGCTTTTTGTTACTGATCGATTCAATTTCAGAGCTTGTTATTGGCCTGTTCAGGAATTCATTTTTTTCCTGGTTCAGTCTTGGGAAGTCATATGTGTCTAAATATTTATCCATTTCTTCTAGATTTTCTAGTTTGTATTCATAGTAGTCTTTGACAGTGTTTTGTATTTCTGTGGGGTCAGTGGTAATGTCCCTTTTGTCATTTCTAATTGTGTTTATTTGGATCTTCTCTCTTTTTTTCTTTATTAGTTTAGCTAGTGGTATATCTATATATTAATTTTTTAAAAGAACAATTCCTGGACTCATTCATCTTTTGTATGGTTTTTTTTTGTGTCTCAATTTCTTTCAGTTCAGCTCTGATTTTGGTTACTTCTGAATAATCAATATCATTAAGATGCTCATACTGCCCAAAGCAATTTACAGATTTAATGCTATTCTTATCAAACTAACAATGGCATTCTTCACAGAATTAGAAAAAACTATTCTAAAATTCATATGGAACCAAAAAAGAGCTTAAATATCCAAGGCAATCCTAAGCAAAAAGAACAAAACTGGAGGCATCACATTACCCAACTTCAAACTATACTATAAGGCGACAGTAACCAAAACAGCATGGTACTGGTACAAAAACAGGCACGAAGACCAACGGAACAGAATAGATCGCCCAAAAATAATGCTGCACTCCTACAGCCATCTGATCTTTGACAAAGCTGACAAAAATAAGCAATGAAGAAAGGACTCCCTGATCAATAAATGGTGCTGGAATAATTGGCTAGCCATATGCAGAAGACTGAAACTGAACCCCCTTCCTTATGCTGTTCAATAAATGGTGCTGGAATAATTGGCTAGCCATAGCAGAAGATTGAAACTGAACCCCTTCCTTATGCCATATACAAAAATCAACTCAAGATAGATTAAAGACTGAAGTGTTAAGTCTAAAACTATAAAAACCCTGGAAGATAACCTAGGAAATATCATTCTGGACATAGGACCTGGCAAAGGTTTTACGACAAAGTCGCCAAAAGCAACTCCAAAATAGAAATTGACAAATGAGACCTAATGAAACTAAAGAGCTTCTGCACAGCAAAAGAAACTATCAACAGAGTAAACAGACAAGCTACGGAATGGGAGAAAACATTTGCAAACTCTGCATCCAACAAAGATCTAATATCCAGAATCTGTAAGGAACTTAGACAAATTTACAAGCAAAACCAAACAACCCCATTAAAAAGTGGGCAAAGGACATAAACAGGTACATTTCTTTTTCCTTCTTTCCTTTCTTTCTCTTCTTTTCCCTCTTTCTTTCTCTCTCTCTTTCCTTTCTTTCCTTTCTTTCCTTCCTTCCCTCCTTCCCTCCCTCCCTCCCTCTCTCTTTCTCTCTTTCTTTCTGAGATGAGGTTTCACCATGTTGGCCAGGCTGGTCTTAAACTCCTGACCTCAGGTGATCCACTCGCCTCAGCCTCCCAAAATGCTGGGATTACAGGTGTGAGCCACTGTGCCTGGCCTGAACAGGCACTTTTCAAAAGACACATATGCAGCTAACAAGCATATGAAAAAGTGTTCAACATCGCTAATCATTAGAGAAATGCAAGTCAAAACCACATTGAGATAGTATCTCACACCAGTCAGATTGGCTACTATTAAAAAGTCAAGGCCTGGAGTGGTGGCTCACAGCTTTAATCCCAGCACTTTGGGAGGCCAAGGCAGGCAGATCACCTGAGGTCAGGAGTTCGAGACCAGCCTGGCCAACATGGTAAAACCCCATCTCTACTAAAAATACAAAAATTAGCAGGGTGTGGTGGCGGGTGTCTGTAGTCCCAGCTACTTGGGAGGCTGAGGCAGGAGGATTGCTTGAACCTGAGTGGTGGAAGTTGCAGTGAGTCGAGATCCTGCTGCTGCACTCCAGCCTGGGCAACAGAATAAGACTCCATCTCAAAAAATAAAATAAAATAAAATAAAAATTCAAAAAGTAACAGATCCTAGAGAGACTGTGGAGAAAAGGTAGCATTTATACACTGCCGGTGGGACTGTAAATTAGCTCAGCCATTGTGGAAAACAGTGTTCACTTCCTCAAAGAACTTGAAACAGAATTACCATTCCACCCAGCAATCCCACTATTGGGTATATACCCGAAAGAATATAAATTGCTCTACCATAAAGACATATGCACATATATGTTCATTGCAGCTGTATTCACAATAGCAAAGACACTAATCAACCTAAATGTCCATCAACAGTAGATTAGATTTTTTAAAATGTGGTACATACATACAATGGAATACTATGTAGCCATAAAAAAGGATGAGATCATGTCCTTTGCAGCAACATAGATGGAGCTAGAGGACATTATCCTAAGCAAACTAACATAGGAACAGAAAACCAAATACCACACGTTCTCACTTATAAGTGGTAGCTAAACAATGAGAACACATAGACACAAAGGGGGAAACAACAGGCACTGGGGCCTACTTGACGGTGGATGGTGGGAGGAGAAAGAAGATAAGAAAAAATACCTATTGATTACTATGCTTATTACCTGGGTAATAAAATAATCTGTACATCAAACCCCCGTGACACACAGTTTACCCATATAACCTGCATATGTACCCCAAACCTAAAATAAAAGTCATAATAAAAAAATACAGAAAAAAATTACACTAAAAGTTTTTTATTTGGCTGACTAATTCGGTGAATGGGATTTTCAGATTAATCAAACATTCTCCATATATTTGATATTTTAAAAATTTGAAATACATTTAACAACAAAACTCTGTGCTACAGAATTTAACCTGTCTGATGACTCAGATGACATTTTAGAATCCTGCATTGCTTCAGTACCAGTTTTCAAGAGTTCACTATGCAACTTCACACTGGTAGCCTGAAATCAGCCAGGATGGGAGTATTTATAACACAGAAAGCAGTAAATTCTACAATGAGAATGAGTTGTTAAACATTTACCAGCACATCACTAACTTCTAGATCATTATTACAGGTTTAATTATAAATTTCCTATACAAGTCACATTCTAAAACGTACACCCTCAAATATGTAGCAGCATAATAGATCGGAGAATGAATGAATAACCAAAGTCTGAGTTTTACTAATGCTTAAAGTTGCAAAAATTCAACCTGATTTTAATTATCTTTGCTAATCATTTTCTGAATTTTTAGAACAAAAAAAAATCTACCTTAAGTTAAAAGTGAGCGAAACAATAAAACATGCTGAAATGGCAGAATATTTTAAGTCTTGTTTAAAAGGTTAGAAGAAGTTTACTGTTTCCCTATGATTCCTTTATAATTGAATATTCAATCCTTGAAAATCAATAAGTAAAAAACATGAACCTCAATAGAAATTTTGGTGAAAAACTACATGTCTAAATTATTCTGTTTTAGATGAAAAAATACATGTCTAAATTCTTCCATTCCAAAAAAATGTAAACAATCATTTCTCTCACAGGATATCCAACAAATGCATTCTTATTATTCAGTTTCCTCATTTTAAACATGTATTTAGTTTTGAAAAAATTTATATATTGTAAAAGAAAAAGAAAAATCAAAATAATAAAGTTCTGTTTTATCTACAAGATTGGCAAAGCTTAATTTCTTAATAAAAACATTCAATGTTGGTGCAAGTATTGAGAAATAAACATTCTCACACTGTTAGTGAGAGAGCAAAATATCAAAACTTTCTGGAGAAGTTGGCAATGTCTGTCATAAGCCTTAGATACATGTATATCCTATAACCCAGAAATTATCACTCCAGAATTTATCACAAGAAAGTAACTAGAGTTTGGCAACAGCCAACTATTCAACAACATTAGATTGCTAAAGTAATCAGATCATTAGTTTTCCATTACAGTAGCTACGTTGTGTTGAGTAGTTCATATAGCAGTTCAGTTTATGCAAATAAAGGATAAGAAATAAGTCTGATGTCAACAATTTTAAGGAACGAATTCAAGGCACAGCTAAGACTAGGGTAGAGTCAATTCTTCACCCCAGATTCTTCTCATAAAAAATCAATATAATTCATCTTGACTGAGAACCTTCATTATCAAGAACAAAGCAAATTGTAATTGTGTTGCTCTGTTTACGAAGGCAGAAAATCATGCCTTGGGTCCTAAAGGTTCTTAATTCTACTTTTCACACTATATACAGTTTTTCCTTCACAATGCTTCCAATAAGTATGTTTGTCACTCTTTTAATGTATTTTTATTAATCGTTTGTATAGATATTGCCATGGCCATAGATGATGCTGTCACCATCTCTTACCCATCACTGCAGTAGCCTCCTAACTCATCTGTATTGCCCTTGGCACTCCACAATACAACATCAGCCACTTACCCCGCATGAAAGCTCAATCCTTAATACAGCCTACACACTCCAGTTTATATGGTTGGCCCCTAAATAGCTCTTGGCTTTCTCGTTCTCCATTTCTCACTTGAGTCCAGCATCCTTTCTTCAGCTTCTCCAGGACACCTTGCACAAGTTCTTTGCACAAACCATTCCTTGAGTTCCTTCTCACTGCCCTCTCCAACCACTACTGCCTTCATCCCCCAGTTAATTTTTTAAAAAACTTTTTTCAGATCTCTTGTCCTTGGTTGTTTTTTTCTCAAAGAAACCTTCCTTGATCTCTCTATTACAAGCTCCCATGAACATTCCCTTCAAGGTCCCTGCTAACCCACCTTTGTGGGAATTTCAAAAAGGTGTCCCTTCTTCTAATGTTTCCTGCAAGAAACTCAGCAGGGAGAGTTCTGACTGGTGTTCAGGCATCATTTACACGTTGGTCTGGTGTTTTAGGTGAGGCACAGTCTGAGCCACTGTAGTGGCCCTACCATCCTTCATATGTATCGCAGCTGCAATTTGACAATTTTCATACGGAATCATTTCTCCAACTCCAGCCTCTTTCCACTGTACCTTATGAGACACTGACCTCCAGAGTTCTGTGATACTGTCTGGACTTGATTACCATTGTATTCTCATTGTCTAGGACATTGCCTGACACAAAACAAGTACTTAATAAGTCTTTACACATCAATGAATAAATCTAATCTTTCTTTTTGTCTCTGTTATTTTCCTTTCCTCCACTTACCCTTTCTATTTCCATCCTGTTGATAATCCACACACAAAGATCATTAAAACTTTCTAAGAAGTCTCCACAGGTGGCTATTTGCACCAAAATTACACCAGTAATGGCGACACATTGAGGTCCTCAACAAATGGAAACAATCATTATTTTCACAGGATATCCAACAAATGCATTCTTATTATTCAGAGTTTCTTCATTTTTAACATGTGTTTAATTTTTGTTCTTTTCTGCATGTTAAATGTGCAACCTATGGGGATATTTAGAAATAGTGGGATGTAAAGAAACGTGTAGTATATCTGATGGTGCTAACAGAGATGAATGGTGTGTCTATATTTGTGCATTTAGGTGTGTGTGTGTTTGTATGTGAGGTGGGCGTGATAGAGAGGTGAGGGAAAGAATCACTAAGATCTCAGTTCTGCTTGGCAAATAATTACAAAGCATTTCTGAACTACCCAAAAAGGGAAAGATAGGATTTATAAAAGAAAGGACCAGGTCAAAACCATGCTAAGGTAAAGGAACATATTAACGAATAAAGTTAAACAATCATGTACCAACTGTACTTGATATTGAAAAGAGATTTGTGAAAGGCTAGAATCTGGTCTTAATCCCAGCAGATTTCAATCAAGTATCAAAAAGAAGACCTATGTGTTTATAAACTTTAAATATTTTATAATTTCCAAAATAATTTATCAGATTAAAAATGAAACATTAACTAATCAAGATAGGTGGAGAACATATAAGGCAATGAGCACATATGGGTTTGGGTAGAGAAGATTAAAGGATGAGACTCTGTGTCTTGGGCTAATTGTATAGATGCAAAACTGGTATTATTGCTCCTTCCTCTATTTCTCTTGGTTTTCTAAAAGTAGCAAATGGCTGGATGGAAATATTTAGGAAGAAGGGGCTGTTCATGAACAGAACAAGAATTCTGATTTTTTTCTGCTCCTAAATCCAAATTCTACTAGAAATACAATGTACTCAGAGAAAATTAGAATGTTCATAGAAAAGTAACCAAGTTAGGGAAAGAAAACCCGCAAATATGATATTGGCTTAAAAGTGCTTTTAGATATGTATATAACCTTATAAAATCAATTTAACTAAACATTCTAATAGACATTCCCCATTGCGCATTGAAATGTGAGTTGACAGGAAACCTTGGAAGATTAACAAAAATAGTGAAAAACAAGTCTTGTGTCTCATTAAACAAATCTTTTATGCTTTCAAAGTCAACTAAGATCATGTTGTACTCGAATGAAAGAGAGATTAAAGATCTTGTAGGTTAACATCTCCTGACCTGTGGCTGGTTTATTATATCACTCACAATATATGTGTTGGGTTTCTGATTTGAACCAGAAATTATGGTGGGTGTTGGGCATACAACAGGAAATAAATCAGAGTCTCTGATCTCAAAGAACCCATATTCTTATTGAGGGAGAAAGGCAATATCCAAATAAAGAAATCTGTAATATGTTTGATAATGCTAACAAAGCTGTACAGTGTGTGTATGTGTGCACTCAGGTGTGTGTGTATTGACATGTGAGGTGAGTGTGATAAAGTAGTGAGAGAAAGCATCTCAATAAGTTGATATTTGAGTAGAGACCTAGTTGAAGAGACAATGCCCCTGAAGATAGATGATTGCAGAGAATGCCAAAGAAGGGAACAGCAGGTGCAAACAATGAAGTAAAAAAAGGAAGCCATTAAGGCTGAAGCAGTCTGAGCAAGAAGAGGAATAGCAGGAGCAACAGTCTAAAGAGTAGTGAAGACAAGGTCATATCAGGCCCTACAGTCCAAGATAATCCAATATATACTGGATGTTATACTGTACAAGTTATGATGCCATACCATATCAGTTACTTGCTCTGACTTAATGTCTTAAAAAGGCCACTCAGAATTAAATTTAAGTAGTCAAGGGTAGAAGCAGAGAGGTCAATCGGAAGGTTATTGAAATCACCAGTCAAGACATAAGGGTGTCTTGGCTCACTCAGATCAGTAATAGAGGAAGTAAAGGGTAGCTAGACTGAGAATGTATTTTGAAGTAAAGGGATATGATTTGATTATTAATTGAATATTGAGCATGATACAGTAAGAAATTAGGAATGATTCTGATATTTTTTTAATTTTTAAAAAAATGTTTGTGAGTATATAGTAGGTGTATCTATTTTGGGCGTACGTGAGATGTGGCTCTGAGGTTTTAAAAAAATAGAACTGCCATTTGCTGTTAGAGAAAACTGGGGAAGTGAAAATCAAGGATTCCGTTCTGGATATGTTCAGTTGATGCCTATTAGACATTCAAGCAGATATATTGCATAGCGCTTATAAGGGTTCTGTAATTTAGGAGAGACGTTCAGGCTGGAGGTGTAAATTTGGGGGTCATTTTATATTTATGGTACTTAAAATACATGACTGGGTGAAATTACATGGGAAGAGAGTTTAGATAGCCAAGAGAAGGAGTCTGGGGACTGAGCTTAGATTTCTCCTACAAATAGAGCTAGAAAAATGAGGAGGTTCCAGCAAAGGACACTGAGAGAGTATGGCCTGTGAGATTGGAGGAGAACCAAGAGCTCAGTCTTGGAGGCCAAATGAAGAGCATGTTCACAGAGGAAGCAGTTGAGTGAGACAAAGATTGAGTCTCAATAGATTTGACCACAGGTCATAGATTAGATTTTTTTTTTCTCATTTCCATGCTTTTTCCATAACACCATCCTTGCCTGAGCTATAGACAGGACTTCTGGGGAGCTGCTCATTCATATTGAAGTTCACTGAAATGTCAACAGAAATGGTGAAGGAGAATGACTTGGCTTGTGTTTTTCCAAAGGCAAACCCGGAAAAAAGGATTTGACAGAGGCCAAAGATGTACTAATGAGCATACTACTTCTCTGGGCAACTGCCTCAGTTTAATGGGAATCCTCTGAGGAAACATGTAGAATATGCTTCAGCATTGTCAGGAGGAGTTGTTTATAGACTCATTGGCTGTGAGTTGCCTACCTGGGGCTTTAAATACTTAGCATTTCCACATTGCCCTGTGCATGTCCTGTGGTGGTAGCAAAAGTTCCCAGGCAAAGAAACTGAGAAGCATGCTCATCACAACTGCAGATGAATCCAGAGGTGGACTGAATTGGTATGAGCATCTGCTGTTGAGGACAATGCAAATCTGATTGTGGCAGAATTTGTTCACCATCACCTGAGAGCAGACTGTCGGAACTTTATTTTTAGACTATGAACTAAGATATTTAGCTAAATGATCAGGTAGCATTCTTTTGAGCACATGCTAGATTGAGGAAAATATATATGTGTGAGAGCTTTTAAACAGTATTTATCATGTCCTAAGAGTAATACAATCTGACAAATATTAGAAGATATAACATTCTGCTTGCATTTTTTTATATCTATAAATTTCTGGAAAATCTTCTAGTTTCTGCTGTGTAGAGAAAACAGAAAGAAAATTATTGAAATATAAATATTATAAGTGGTATTATTTCCTTGTTTTTATTTTTAAAATGTATTATTTAGATCCACCTAGTACCAAAGAGGATTTCATCTGGCTAAAATAAATGATAATTTTAATGTGTTTTAATAGTGGATATGTCTATATGAATAGTTCATTAAAAGGAAATTATTTATTAGTTCATGCCATGAACTACTGCCATTGTCTCAAGAAACTGTATTTCTCTGCCTGATGAGCAATGGGTCTTTATTAAATAGATGATAGATATTTGTCTTAGTAAAGTTTCATAACTTTCTCTAGGGAACTTATCCACATAGATATGCCTTTAATTGGCAACACAGCTTGTCTGAACTTTATGTTCTCACTGGGTATCTAGCTATTCCAAATTAATTTTTTAAAAAAACAGGATTAATAGAGGATTGCCTGACACATGGCAGTATATTCTTTCCTCTAGATCCTCTGGGTCATCCTGGATAAGGTCAGGTCATAAACACACCCATGTAGACTCATTGCTTTGACTCTTCTAGAACTATTCTCAATCAAAATTTTGTGTTATCCCAATCAGTCTTTTGAGGACCTGTGGATTCACAGGATGAATCCACACAAATAATGGCTCTCTTACTTATCTGCCTCAGGAAAAAAGCTCTGCTTCTTGTTTTAAAAAACAAAACAAACAAACAAAAGTTAGTTTTGCTTTTATCTTCTGAACACCATGCCATGTCACTAGTAATATGTCCTACCTGTTCTGGCTGACTCTGAAGGCAACTGTAGGACTCTGTGCCACACACTTCTGTGTGCCCATATTACATCTGCTACTGTTATTTTTCTACTCATTTTTCCCTTTGCTCAGACTTCTTTAACTACTTTTTATATTTTGTATTACATTTATTTGTATAATTTGACTTGAATCCTTTGTAGAACCAAAAAAGAAATAAAAAGAAAGATGGTAGGTAGATAAATGAAATAATTTGTGAGCATTTAGGGAAAAATTGCAGTGGTTGTTGGATCTAGCATGGGTTCATTAAGAATAAACCAGGTCAAATTGACAAATGCAGAAAAAAAATGTATTCTAATTACAAGAGCATGTTTTTGTTTCTCAGAGTAGATCAGATGCTAACTTAGCTAGGTGAATTCGTCCCTAATTGAATAATGATAACAAAAAAGGATTGAATAATGAACCTATTCCATCTTGGAAAGAGGTCATTAGTAACACAATTCAAAACTCCCTCCTTTGCCTTGATCCTTCAAAGAGATCACAAAAACACTGGGTTCTGAGGATTTAGGATTTCATACAACTGGGAGATATATAATAAAATGGAAAACAATATCAAGACTAAAAAAGTTTGGCAGTCTGAAATGATAGACCAAACATTTCTTAAAAGATTGTATTTAACAAGGATAGTAATAAAGTCTTGATTTAAGAATTTAATATTTGATTTCACTCTTCAGCTGAGCTAAGCCTAGGGAAAAAAAAATTGATTTTATAAGTTCAAAGTGAAGGAGAAAAACCAAGATCTGGATAGACCAGTATTTGTAAAAACAAACAAACAAAAACAAAAAACAACAACAACAAAAAAACAAACCCACAGAGGTTGGGGTCAACAGAGTGGTAGAGTCATGTTAAGTTCATTTAATGTAAGTAAATAAATAACGCTGTTAGAAAAAGCTAGAATTATCACTGCAAATATTAATTGAAGTCAATATTCAAATGAAAATCTGCTAAAGTTCCTCTGTACTACCATGACATTGTATTGTTTTGTTTGAAAACCCTGTCTTTTAAGGACAGTATCAAGTACACATCTGAAGAAAGAAAATTGAGGTGGCAAAACCTCTGGAAATTTAGCAACAATTGAAGGAACTGAGGCTATTTGATGCACAATATCAGAAATTCAGTTGGAGGTAAAGTGTTTTTTATTTGGAAGAGGGTGGGGGTAGGCTGTTTGTAAATCTTTGGAGGGCTCTCCTGTAGAAGGGGCAGGTGTTCCATGCTCCTCCAAAGAGAAAAATCAGGATTATAAACTGTTTGAGGGTAGAAACCATGTCTTAAGCATCTTTGTACTCTTAGTAGGTCCAATTAAACAGAGGTGTCATTTGATGCTTGTTGGGGTGTGGAACGATGTTACAAGACAGATTCAAGCACTCTATAGGGAAGAACTTTGTAAGAAGCAAAACAGCTGCCTTTTGATATATTGAGTTTCTTACCATTGGAAGTGTTCCAGCTGTGAGGACAATAGTGTATTAGTTCAGATTAAGAACTTGAGTTCTGAGATGAGGCTGACCTAGATTCAAATTTTAGCCCTGTTAATTAGCTGTAGGAACTCAGACAAGTTACTTAACCTCTCTGGATATTACTTTCTGTCTGTAAATTGTGTATAATGGTAGCTGGCTTTCAGATTTTTTGTGATGTTTGAACTGAGATAATTTCTCCCATCCAAGTACTAACCAGACCTGACCCTGCTTGGCTTTCAAGATCAGACAAGATCGAGTACGTTCAGGGTAGTGTAGCCATAGACAGAATTGAAATAATTTCTATGAGGAGTTAGTACAGTGCCTGAAACAACAGTAAATATTCAATAAATTGTAATAATTATTCTAGCAGACAGTATTTGACAGTCTTCTAAGAATGTTATAGAAGGGATTTTTGCATGGAATGGGAAGTTGAAAAAATGATCACTTGGTCCCACTCAATTCAAAGCTTCTCTAATTCTGTGTTTTCTCAACATTATTCTTTTCTATATCTTTAGCATTTTATGAATGGTTCTAGAATTGCATTTCTCTCACTAAGTTAAAAGCATAAAGTTAAAGCAATTATCAGGCTCCTCCAGAAAGAAAGAGTATCTCTTGTTTAACTTCACACCCCCAAGTGTTTAGGACACTGATTGACATATAGTAAATAATACTATATCACTGTATAAACGAATGAATGATCAAATAACTAAATATTTAATTCATCTGAAAACATAAGACCATGTCTGCCATCTTTCAATGAAAATTTCAAGTACAAATGCTTGCTCAAATCGGCTTAATCAAACCATGCTTCCTTTAAGCCCAAATAAACAAAGCAAATGATAAAGATTATAATTTATTTGTCTCTAAATAGCTATTTAAGAAACTAACATTTTTTAGCACCTACTACGGGCCAGGTGTTTTTCATAATAATTCTGTCTGGGGCCGGGCGCGGTGGCTCATACCTGTAATCCCAGCACTTTGGGAGGCCGAGGCGGGCGGATCACGAGGTCAGGAGATCGACACCATCCTGGCTAACACGGTGAAACACCGTCTCTACCAAAAATACAAAAAAAAAAAAAAAAAAAAAAAAATTAGCCGGGCGTGGTGGCTGGCGCCTGTAGTCCCAGCTACTCGGGAGGCTGAGGCAGGAGAATGGCGTGAACGCGGGAGGCGGAGCTTGCAGTGAGCCAAGATCACGCCACTGCACTCCAGCCTGAGCGACAGAGCGAGACTCCGTATCAAAATAATAATAATAATATTAATTCTATTTGGTCTGTTCACACATCTATGAAGTAAGTAATGTTTCACCCAGTTTGTTGACCAAGAAACATAGTGTCTGAGAACTTAAAAATATTCAAGTCACACTGCCATTGGGTGGTAATATATAGGATTTGAACCTTAGTCTGACTAATCCAAATGCTAAACGATTCCTTTACAAATATTTTTAATTGCAAAAGCAACATGATATATGCTTATTTTGAAAGTTTTGAGCAGTTAGAAATATATAGACCAAAATATTAAAACTTCTTTTTATAGTTATTGTTTCTTCACCCCCTTCAACCCCCTTCCATCCTCCAACCTATAAAAAATGATCTGTAAAAACATCCTGTTAGACACTCTTCTATGCATTTACACACTTATATGATAACATATATAAACATAACAAAATATAAATGCAATAATAATGACAGAAAGATGTAGTCTTTAAAGATACAGTGCCTTTTTTTTTTTTTTTTTTTCTTTTTGAGACAGGCTCTCACTCTGTTGCCTAGGCTGGAGTGCGGTGTTGCCATCACAGCTCATTGCAGCCTTGACCTCCGGGACTCAGGTTATCCTCCCACCTCAGCTTCCAGAGTAGCTGGGACCACAGGAGCATGCCACTATGCCTGCAAATTTTTGTGTTTTTAGTAGAGACGGGATTTCACTATGTTGCCTAGGCTGGTCTTAAATCCTGAGCTCAAGCAATCTGCCCGCCTCGGCCTCCCAAAGTGCTGGCATTACAGGTATGAGCAACCGCGCCTGGCCAACAGTGTCTTCTTTAACGTTTTGCTCATTTTGTATGCCCTCGATCAACTGCTTGATGATGCCCTAGATCAACTGCTTGATGATGCCCTATGCCTGTTTTTTAAAATGTAGATTTAATTTTTCTAAACAAATTACTGGAACACTTTGCAAATAACATTTATCCTTTCTTATATATATTGTAAACATTTTCTTCAGGTCAGTCATTTGTCTTTTTTTTTTTTTCTTTTTGAAACGGAGTCTCGCTGTGTTGCCCAGGCTGGAGTGCAGTGGCACGATCTCGGCTCACTGCAACCTCCACCCCTCCAGGTTTAAGCAATTCTCTGCCTCAGCCTCCGGAGTAGCTAGGATTACAGGCGCGTGCCACCACACCCGGCTAATTTTTTGTATTTTTTTAGTAGAGATGCGGTTTCACCATCTTGGCCAGGCTGGTCTTGAACTCCTGACCTCATGATCCACCTGCCTCGGCCCCCCAAAGTGCTGGGATTACAGGCGTGAGCCACCGCACTGGGCCAGTCATTTGTCTTTAACTTTCTTCACCTATAGAGTTTATTTTGTAGATTAACTGGTCAATCTTCTGGATTTTATGTCATCTTAGGAAAGCCCTTTCACACCCAAGACTATAAAAATATTTTCCCATGACTTCTAGCATAATTTCGTTTTTCTATGTTTATATTAGTCTGTATGCAATTTGTTTATGTATACAGTGTGAAAAAGAAATATAACCATTTCTTCCCAAGTAGAGATAATTCTTCAAAATTCAATGGAAAATAATCAATTATTTCTGACTGATTTGAAATACCATACTTACTGCACACTAATCCTTATATGTACATAGTCTGCCTTTGGACTTTATACTCTGTATTGTGCCCCATTCTCTGTTCTGCTATTGTATTCTGTTCTTGTGCCAATACCACATTGTTTTTATCACTATATGTTTATAACATCTGATGAGGAGTTAGTCTACATAGTAGTGTTACTTTTCTAAATGTTCATTTCCTTCTACAGATAAATTTTGGGATCAATTATCAAGGTAATAAAAAGATGTCACTTTGATTAGGACTGCTATGGATTTGTAGATAATTATATGGAGAATCAACACTTTACCATATTGAGGCTTTTCATATGGGAACATGACGTGTCTCTATATTTTTCATGTTTTATAGTCTTTTAGTAAATTTAAAATATATAATTATATAGGACTTGCATACTTTATTGTTTATTCTAGATATTTTATGGGTTTTAAAAAATTGTCAGTTGAGTAAATGAGATTTTATCTCTATTGATTTTTTGGTATATATCTTATACCTGCGTCATAATTCATATAGTGGCATATACTGAGAGTCATCTACCAAGAAGCCCTCTGACCACTTCTCTTGCTAACAGAATTCTGATTTTGTTTGGAAGTAGCAATGTGCCCATTCCCAGAGGATGAATCATGATTGGTATAAGCCAGTCATATAGCAATCCAAATGATTGTGTAATTTCCTTCATGTTCACTTTCCCTACTACACTTGCCACCTACCTTTACAAAATATGTAATAAGGGAAATTCTGATAAATTTTACTGCTTGGTACAAGGAAAGCCCCTTTGTGCCTATCTCCATTCTTTCTTCCTACTTTCAATGCTGATGAGCTGGCATTATATCTGGTTGGAATAGCCATAATGTAGCCATGAAGCTACAAATATGAAGACAAAAAGGCAATGAGTTGCAATGATGGGGTAGAAATATGGAAACTGCTGAAGTCTTTGAAGATACTACAGAGCCACTGAACATATAGATAAACTGCCTTTTTCCAGATTTCCTTTTAAGGAAACAAGGTTTAAATTTTGGTTAATTCAGTTTCTCTAACTACAGCTAAATGCATCCGAACCTATTTAGATATTACTGACATATGGAAAAACTGTTGATTTTTGTATATATTCCTTGTATTCAGTTCCCTTGCTGAACTCTAATTTTTTAGAGGTTTGTTTTAGAGTTTCGAATTTGCATTTGCAGATACTGAATTTTGGTTTTGATCTTTCTAATACTTCTTACTATTTCTTGCATTATCTAAAAGGCTGGGACCTCAGTGAAGTGTTGAATTGTATCAGTAAATAGCAGGTATTCCTCTTTTTAATTCCTGACCTTAATAGGAATGCCTGTAATATTTCAGTAGTAAGTTTTGTGCTATAAATTTCTGGTTGATACTCTGATAATAAAAAAAGCGTTCTTCTAGTCTTAGATTACTAAAAATTTACTTTTGCTTTATGTTGTTTTTTCTTAAGTCAGAAATAAGTATTATATCAACTACTTATTTGGCATATATCAAGATAATCACATGGTAGGTCTACTGCATTCAATTAATGTAATAAGGAACATCAATAGATTTTCTGGTTTTGAGCATCCTTGGTTTTCTGGGATAACCTTATTTATTCATGAAGAATCATTTCTTTCATACAACATGAGATTTTTTATATAAAATATTTTATACAGGAGTTTCAAGTCCATATTTACAAGTAATATTGCTATAAAGTTGTTTATGCATTTGATTTGCTTTGTTGGATGGTGAGATGACAAAATAATACTAGATGCAGAGAATGAGCACAAAATCTTTAAATAGTATAGGACTTTTACTTTAATGTCTAGACTTTCTGTACTCTTAGATTTTCCAATAAGCATTCATTACTTTTATAATAAAGAGTGAATATATATATATCTGAGTATATATATATATAAATTTAAAGATATTAATTTTTACATGACTACAATTGTGTGACATCACATAAGTTTTGATATGTAGTATTCTCACTGTTATTTTTACTTTAAAAGACTGTAATTTTGGCTTGGTATTCTTTTTACCTAAGGGTTATTGTAAGAGGCTTAATATATATACATACACACAGGAATTATTGGTTTCTGTAAGATGTACTAGAATCTACCTAGCACTTCTGGTGTGAGGGTTAGGGAATGTTTTCTTTTTTCTATAAAAACTGATTTTTTCTTCTTCCTCTTAAGACAATTTTCATCATTATGTAGACTTTTAAAACATTATTATTTTCATCTAATATTTCTAAATTCATTGATACAATAGTCTCATAACTTTTTAATCTCCTCTGTGGAGTTATGTCTCTATTCTTGGTTTAATGTTATATATTTGTGTTTTCTTCTTTTGTCATCAGACTTACCTGATTTTCAGTTGATAGTTTAATTGATAGAGTTTACTTGTTCATTTCCATAGAATTTTGTTTCTAAAACTCAATACTTTCTACTTAAAATTTTTGTCTAATTTTAGCTCCTTTAATTGAAAGGGGTTGTGTATTTTTAATATTTTCTATTTTCTAAATAATAAATTTAAGGATATTAATTTTTACGTGACTACAACTGGGTCACATCACATAGGTTTTGATATGTAGTATTCTCAATGTTGTTTTTACTTAAAAAGGCTGCAATTTTGGCTTGGTATTCTTTTTAAGAGGTTTTTTAAACTTTTTAGTATTTTGTGTATTTTGGGTTTGTGTGTTTGTCCTTTAAGTTTATAGTTTTATTGCATTATGTTTGTTATCTACTTTGGATGTTTATTGAACTTGTAGAGATTTTTATGTGTGACTAAATAACCGGCCATTTAAAAAAATGTTCCAAGGGTACTAGAAAAGAATATCAGACACATAGTTCTATACATACCTCCATTTAATCAAGTTTAATGAATGTATCATTCAACTCCTCTATAACTTTGTATTTGAGGATCATTTAATTTGTCATTTTTTGATGAGGCATATCAAAACTCTACAATTATCATTGTAGTTTTGTCAATTCTTCCTTGTATATATAACACATTATACTTCACATACTAAGAAGCCATATTGTACATAGAAATGGTGAATTATTCCTCCTATCAATTAAAACTTTCTTCTCTTTTTCATTTGTGTTTTTCACTTTGGATTTTATTTTGTCTGATATTACCATATTTTCTGCTTTCTTTTGTATAGTATTTGCCTGATTTCTGGTTAGTCTATTTTATTTTAAACATTTTTGATCATTTAGTTTTATTTATGATATATTTAAAGAGCTGTTTGCATTTTCCATTTCTCAGACTATCTTATTTCACATATCTCCTTCAGAAACTGACAGATTCTGTGACTCTCAGACAAAAAAAGGAAAAAAAATATATAGAATTGAACAACCCATTTAATAAACTTGATTAAAGTTTGTGGTTATCTATTGGGCGTAACAGTATGAGTTTCTATATCGTGATAAGAAAATTTTATCTATTAACATTTATTCTGAAAATTGACATAAACATATTAACCAAACAGTTTTATTTCTGACATCTTATTCTTATTTCTGGCATTGTGTTCGTGTTTTCTATTATATAATCTTGTTTATTTTTTTCTTTTCTTTTACTACGTTACTTGAATTTTCTTGTTCCTCTTTTCTTTCATGAGTTTTAAAGCCACTGCTCTATTATCTTTACTGCTTTCTCAGTGGGATGAAACAATATCTAACAGTGATCAGTAGCGTAAGTTATTAAACTCAGAATCCTGAATCTAAGTGCAGTTGAGCCTTGAACAACATGAGTTTGCACAGGTCTACTCATACACAGTTTTTGGTCCACCTATGTCATCTCTGAGATAGCAAGACCAACTTCTCCTCTTCCCCCTCCTCCTTAGCCTACTGAACGTGAAGACATGAGGATGCAGAGCTTTACGATGATTCACTTCCACTTAATAAATCGTAAATATAGTCTCTCTTCCTTATGGTTTCTTAATAACATTTTGTTTTCTCTAGCTTACTTTATTGTAAAAATACAGTATATTATACATATAACATACAAAATATGTGTTAACTGTTTGTTATTGGTAAGATTTCCAGTCAATGGTAGGCTATTAGTACTTAAGCTTCCGGGGAGTCAAAAGTTATCTACCAATCTTTGACTGTGGCGGGGGACAGGGTGGTGGGGGTTTGGTGCTCCTAACCCCTGAGTTTTTCAAGGGCCAACTGTATGTTAAGAAAAAAGCTCATGTAAAGCTTTAAATGGATTTGTAACCCACTAATGTATCTGCGATTTTGTAAAAACCACTGTTTTGGGTCATGAGCTAAACTTGTGTACATGCGGACAGAATTCAGTCTGGGAAGTTAATTTATATATATACATACATACATATGTATATATATGGAAGTTTTGCTCAAATATTTAATAAAGTCTAAGCAATATTTAATATTGTGATCTTTTTCAGTTTAAAGTAAATAAAAATAAAACTGACACACATTTGCTAATGTGGACAGATAAATGGAAACAAATGGATAGTCTAGAAACATATCTTACGATATATAAAATTTTAGTGTGCAATAAAATGACATTTCAACTAAGAGTGTAAAAGGTTTTTTTTAAATGATGCTGTGACAGTTAATAATTTGGAAAGCAACTATGTTTTATCTCTACCTCATAGCATATGTTGAAATAAATTCTACACAGATTGTAAAGTTAAATATGAAGATAAAATTCCTGAAATTGATTAAAAATCAAGTTAATGAATAGTTATTTTATTAGGATTTCTGAAGGCTTTCCTAATATTATATTCATGGTAGAAAGTGTAAGGAAAATGATTGGTAACTTAAACTTAACTTTAACTTCCATATATCAAAAATTTAACTTCCATATATCAAAAAATATTATTATTAAGTTAAAAGCAAAATTTAAGGCCGGGCGCGGTGGCTCATGCCTGTAATCCCAGCACTTTGAGAGGCCGAGGCAGGCGGATCACGAGGTCAAGAGATCGAGACCATTCTGGCCAACATGGTGAAACCCCGTCTCTACTAAAAGTACAAAAATTAGCTGTGCGTGGTGGCGCTTGCCTGTAGTCCCAGCTACTCGGGAGGCTGAGGCAGGAGAATTGCTTGAACCTGGGAGGTGGAGGTTGCAGTGAGCCGAGATCGCGCCACTGCACTCCAGCCTGGCGACAGAGTGAGACTCTGTCTCAAAACAAACAAACAAACAAACAAACAAAAAAGCAAAATTTAAAACTAAGAAAACTATTTTATTACATATTATAAGGGGCTAAAATTCTTAATCTACAAATTAACATCATAAATCAGTGTGACACTCACACATCATACCAGTAAAAAATAAGCAAAGAGGGCCGGGCGCGGTGGCTCATGCCTGTAATCCCAGCACTCGCACTTTGGGAGGCCAAGGAGTGCGGATCACCTGAGGTCAGGAGTTCAAGACCAGCCTGGCCAATGTGGTGAAACCCTGTCTCTACTAAAATTACAAAATAAAATTATTCTGGCCTGGTTGCAGGCGCCTGTAACCCCAGCTACTCAGGAAGCTGAGCCAGGAGAATCGCTTGAATCTGGGAGGCAGAGGTTGCAGTGAGCCAAGATCGCGCCATTGTACTCAAGCATGGGCAACAAGAGTGAAATTCTGTCTCAACAACAAAAACAAAACAAAACAAAAAAAACAAACAAAGGACACAAACTGTCAAATCACAAAGGGAGAAATACAGAGGAAAGAGTTACAGTTCTGTGTTTGAAGGTTAAATATTTTTCTTTTTTTCAGACTTTTCTGTGTTTGCTAAATTTTCTATAATATATATTACTTACATAATCAAAAAACATGTATATATACATATATACATATACACGCATAAATGCAAAAGACATATTACCATGCTATATCAGGAGTTTAATACTTGAAAATGAGGAAAGCTGGTGGGTGCTATCTGGAATCAGTTCTGAGTTCAACTCCCAGTGCTAGTTGAATGATCTGGGGAAAGTCACTGAACCACTTTGAGCCTTGGTTTCTCCAAATATAAAACAGAGGAAATAATCTTCATGTCACAGTTGTGAGAACAGTTTTCGAAATGTGTGTGGAAATGCTTTGTGAGCATCATTTACAGATGTTTGAGATTCCTGTTACTGATGCAGTACGTTGGGGCTTTTCCCAGACTCCAAACACAAACACAGCCTCTGTGCACCGTCTCTTACAAACACTACATCCCTCTGCCTGATAAGGGGTTATGTTCCTGAGTTGTCCAGGTGACAGCTGGGGCTGTCTTGCATTTTGCCATCTCCTAAGTGAATGGGACAGACGCTAGCTACAGGCTATATAGTCAAGGGAAACGGTAATAAAGATCACTATTGCTGTTCTTTCTCCATGTCAATTGCTTTGACACTCAATTCTAATATTTGCAAAGTTAATGTGATTACCAAATGATCCTATAATCTCTTAACATTCAGAAAGTCCCAGCTACTTTCAAATTCTGTGTTCCATCATACGGCAAATGAGAACATTGACCGTCCTTCTTTTTGAATAATAGAAATAATCCCTTTGTGAGTGTTCCATGTTAGAAAATAAATGCAAAAGGACCAGAAGAATCAATTTGTATTTCATATGATCCCTGATCATGCAGAATAGTGCTATATTGTCCATTTATATTTATACGTGAAATAAAAAAATTATATTTTTCCAGGTGAAAAATCGTATGTTTCTTTTGTCTTTTTTATTTCCTGATCCTAAGCCTATAAAAATCATTTTAGATTAAAAATGAAAAAAAAGGTGGAGGATAACTCCAAATACTCCCAAAGAACAGAAGATATTGATATACAGATATACAGAGAACACAATTAGCTATTCCACTAATCTTCTGAGGTTAGAAAATGAAATGAACTGAAAGTCATCAAAATAATTTAGAGAAAACATAAAAATTAGGTACTGATTGACTAAGCAGTTAATTATTATTGGTCACATAAAGTACAGGATTTCATTCCTGAGAAACCTTAGGAAGGAAGGAAGCTAAGAATGGAGGGAGGAAAACGCCAGAGAGGGACAGAGGGAGAAAGTTAAAGAAGGAGTGAGAAAGGGAGGAAAGAAGATAACTGAGCTTTTGGTTCAATACCAGCTCAAGGAAATCTCTTTTGCTAGGATAGGCAAACTGGATGTAGTGGAAATAGCCATGAAGAGGGATTGAGTAGGTCTGGATCTTAGCTTCTTCAATAACTTGGTATGTAACCCTGGGCAAATCACTTTTCCTTGAGACGATTTTCTCATCTGGAATAGATCAGTGGTTTTCCAATTGTGCTCCAGCAGAACACTGCTGACTAGAAGCTAGACCAAGGAATAGTGGTGGTCTGTGCAATTAACAGAAAAAATGAAGTGAAATAAAATGTTTCCTATTTGCTGTAGTTTTTAAATTTATATTTATTATAACAATTCCTACAAAATATTGATTTTTCTAAGCATACCGAACTGTTTCTTGTATTTGAGATATCAACAAACAAAGCTTCCTTGATTTTAGGTTTTTTTCTTACACTTAAAAATAATAGCTTTTGCCCTACTCTCTCTCACATAACTGGTAGATTAGTTCTTGCAAAAGGCAAAATGAATTAGTAAGCAGCAAATCAACAGCAATAGAAGAATTTAGATACCATTCATTATGTTTAGGTGTTAAAAATTTTAAATTATTGTTGTTGTCTTGTTTATTTAAATAGTAATGGCTTGTTTTTCTAAAATCATGGCTACATAATATGGTTTTGATTTTCTAGACTAGATACCTCTCTTGATTCCAAAATTAGAGCTCTTGCTTCATCTATCCTGCCTCACAGTAAAGGTTTAAGGATTTAGAGCATATCAGCTTACAGATACAGACTCCCATATACTTTATATACATGTTATTCAATCCTCATAGCAATCCTATCAGTATTTAATTTATTCCTCTTTTACAGATGTGGAAACTGATGCATGGAGTCATTAAGACACTTGTCCAAGGTCATCATTAGCAAAAGCAGGAGGTGGAAACCAGTGAGTAGGTGTTCAGTGCTAGATTTGGTTTCATCTTTGTTCTAAACATTAAGTCACTGAAAGGTCACATAAAACCTGTTGTTTGGAATGAGCAAATTTTCAACATAAACATCAGAAAGATGCTAAAAATAAACCTGTTCTGCCTTCTAGATACTTAAAAAAACAACCAATGAGTAACTTTTTTGAAACACTGTTATTAGTAATGCGCTGAGAAATCAAACCACAACCTAGTGGACAGGAGAGTATGTGTAGATTTCATGTAATGGTGAAAGGGCAAATAACATGAAATCTACAAGGCATCAGTCATGGGCTGGTAGTCTGCAGATGCAAAGTCAACTTTGTGCTAGCATACTGCATACTGGATACCCTGAATTCTGAGTGAAGGCTGTTTGGGAAATCAAATGGATATATCACCAAGAATTTCAAGGTGTGTGTGTGTGTGTGTGTTTAAATAATGATTAACAAAACCTCACAATTAACATTATAAGTTAGAAAAGCATTTGATTTGGTCAGTCTTATGATATGGAAGAAATTTTATGCTGGCAAAATTTATTTGCAAGCTCTGAACTTTTCCTAATTGCAAAAGTGATATATTCATTGTAGAAAAGCTTAAAAATCTGAAAAGCCAGAGTGAAAAAAATGTATAATGTATACATAATTACTTTGCTAGAAAAAATGACATTACCTGGAAAAAATTACTATTAACACTTTGATTATACTTGTCTGATTATTTTTCAGTGCCTAGCCACACACACACACATACACACACACACACACACACACACATACAAATATGGGATAATACTATATACATTGTTTTGAAATCTGTTTTTTTGGTTATCAAAAAATCATTTAAATATTTCAGTGTCATTTGACATTTCCTACAGAATTTGATAGGCATACAACTTTCTATCACATAAATGGATATAACTTCTTTGATCACTTGCTGTTAGATATCAATGCTACAATGAGTCTCTTTATACAGAAAATTTTGATGACAGTCATGAATATTTCTTTAAATCAATTTCCAAAAGTTAAATTCCTGGGTAAAAGACTTTTAATATATCTGGAAAGAATAAAACTTTTCATAGTTCCAGTCTCACCAGTAGAGAATTATAGGGTCTATTTTTTCATATTCTCAGCAACTGAGAATTATATATGCTCTTAACAACTGGGAAATGACACACACTCACAAACATTCAGTATGTGGTCATCCCTTGGTATCCAAAGGATATCAGTTCCAGGACCCCCATGGATGCTCAAGTCTCTTATACACTATGGCATAATATTTGCATATAATCTACATACCTTTTCTGATATACTTTAAATCATCTCTAGATTACTTATAATAGTTAATACAATGTAAATGCTATGTTGAACTTTTTTCATATTGGCCATTAGTAATTTTCTTTTGCTAATATTTGGTAATATTTTTCAACTGTAGTGGAATGACAGATTTCAAAATGTAACAGTAAGAATTAAGAGACCTGGATTTTAGTCTTTATACCATTAGCATTGGAAGACCTTAGGTTAAATCATTCAATCTCTTTGGTCCTAAATTTTCTTTTCTATATAAAATATATTTAAAATGCCCACTCAAACCTTCTTCCTGTGTTATCTGTGAAGGGAAAAATATCTGTGTGAAAAGGTTATTGTACCACTATTTCATTAGCAGTATTAATATGTTCCTTGAGACACATTTACAATTACCAGTCTTATACAAAGTAGGTTTTATCATTTAACTTTAAAATGCTTTTAAATACTTAAAAAGATAATTGATAATTCAGTCCAAACAAAGCAGTTGACTCCATAGCATATATATATATAAACATCATTATATAGCTATATAACTTACATAGCTTATCTATACCTTCTAAATTTTCCAAATTTTTTCTAATCAGAAGTCAACTTGCTGTTCACATGCTGGTATATTTTCATTCAAGGTGATTTTGGGGGTATACAATTTGAAAAAAGTAATTCATGATCATAATTTTGTATCCAGGTCTTTTACCTAATATTGGACCATTTTTCTATTTAATTGCAAATTCTCAAACAATTAAAGCTACTTAATGTGTCATAATGGGAATAGATTATTATCTACCTAACTAGTCCTCTTATCTTAATCACTTATTTTTGATTACTTACTTTATCATTTCTTATATATATATATATATATTTTTTTTCATTTCTGTTAAGGTAGATTCTAAGCATAGGAATTAAGGGCACTAAAGTGTGAACATTTAAAGACTTTAAATGTATATTGTTAAATTGCTCTAAAAAAGATTCATGCTAATTTTTATTTCCTATTAAGAATATACAAAGGAATGACTTAATTTGGAGATATACTAACCACTACTATGCCACATAATTTTTTCTGTAAAATTTTTTAAATTATAAAAGTGATTCATGTTTGTACACACACACACAAACACAAATTGTAACAACACTTTCCTCCCCATCTTTCTCACTCCTTACCATTAGCATACAGTTTAGCAAGTATACGATCAGACATTTTTTACTCCAAAAATCTTTCTTTCAATTTTGATAACAGTGTATGTATTTTGATATGCATTGAAAATGTATAAATAGCCCATCAGAGCTGTGATTTGTGAATATTATTGCTTATGATGAAGTTAAAAAATTTTTAAAGTTGACCTTAAAAATGTATATTAATTAAATAACAGGACCAAGTTACGTGAAAATATATCCCCCCAAAAAAAGAAAAAGAATAAGAAGAAATCTTGAATATGATATGAGAATGATAACTTTGGAGAAACTACCATTGAAGTGTAGACTATAGGGCTGACTGCTCCTTACCAGCTCTGCGTTCCTGAATAAATCACTTCCTTTCTCTAAGCTTCAGATAGAGAACAAATAGTAAGAACCTGGAAATGCTGGTCTTTCTGCTGGAAGTGATGCTTCAACAAATGGGCAATCTTTCACTTGAGTCTTGTCTTCAGAATTTGGTTAATCTAACCCTAGTTGATCTAAGGTTGTTATTTTGCACTTTTAAAAAGATTGGCTAGGCGAGGTGCCTCAGGCCTGTAATCCTAGCACTTTGGGAGGCTGACGTGGGCGGATCACTTGAGGTTGGGAGTTTGGGACTAGCCTGGCCAACATAGTGAAACCCCGTCTCTACTAAAAATACAAAAACTAGCTGGGTGTGGTGGTGCATGTCTGTAGTCCCAGCTACTTGGGAGGCTGAGGCAGGAGAATCCTTGAACCCGGGAGGTAGAGGTTACAGTCAGCCAAGATAGCACCACTGCACTCCAGCTGGGGCGACAGAGCAAGACTCCATCTAAAATAAAATAAAATAAAATAAAATATCTCTTTGAGGGAGAATTTCATGTTAAATTATGAGTTAAGCCAACACATTGGCTTTACAACGAACTCCAAAAATTTTATTTTGACAAAATATTACTCCTTAATAGCTTCATTGTGAGAACAGAAATATTCAAATTAATTATAGTTTCATCATAGGCCAAATCCTGGTATTGCTTTTGAGTAAAAAATCTGAAGTTTTATATCCAAGTAATGTTATATAGAAGCTAGTGGTTGATCATGCATCAAAAATTTGACTCATTTCAGTTATTCATCTTCGTATCCCTAGTACTCAGTTCTGAGATGGCATAATACAGATGCTAAACAAATACTCAATGATTGAATGAAATTACACATTACATATTACAATAACTAGTTTGATAGAACTGTAAATTTAACTACTACCTATGGAAGAAAGACTTTCTTTTGAATTTTAGAATATCACTATTGAAACATCTTTGGTATCCAAAGGCATATATACAAAGATTCATATGGAGTAAGTTTAATATAAGTTATTGCAGTGTCTCTTCCTTTGAAAGCTGTTCAGAATCATGAATCATCCACCTTTGTCTTCTGTTAGTCACTTTTCCCTAGGCATGGACACTAGTTACCTAGTTATATATGTTTAAATATGGGTTTATGACAACATATTGATTTTTCTGTAAGAAATTAGAAAGAAGGTGTGCTAGTGACTTCACTTTTTTGATATTTGGAAGGTCCATAATTATCCAATTTGAAGTTTTAAGAAAAACTTTTTGAAGACTGAGTAATTTCCAACGAGTAAAGATCACAAGAATTCAAAATAGATAACTCATTGAAAAATCACAAGCAAACTCAACTAGTAAAAAGACTACATTGCATTGCATAGAAAGGAAGTTTCACATAGGCAGGGAAATACCACAAAGAGATGTGTAAAATGTGGTTAAAAAGCCATATTGTATTCACCTACTCTTTCTTTTGCTAAAATCATCAACTTGAATAGTTTTCCAGCTGGAATTTAGAAAACGGGGCTATCAACTGGATTTTTTTTTTTTTTGGATAGCTTTCAGGAAGCAGGAAGACTTTTCTCTTTTTAAATGATAGAACATAAATACTGAAACAATGACATTAGAACATCTATCCATTCTTGTTTCGGTGGAAATTCTATCTAATTCAGCTTCTGGACCGACTGTTCGTTTTTCCATGATCTCTTCCTGCAGGTTTGCTAGAAGTCCCTTTCCCCCCATAAACACCTTCCTTTGGGAGATTTGGGTGCCTTCCTTTTTTAAGGTTTTAAAAACTAAAATGATTTATAGACTATCCGTATCCTGTTAAGAGTTGGGCAAGTGAATGGATCATATTTGCGTGGGTCACTCTGATTATAGGACTTCACTGTTTCTTGAACTAAAAGTACAAGATTTATTATTCTATTAATGCTCATAAAGTCACTCTTTTGATGAGCCATAACTTCTCTTTATGAGGAGTGTGTATGCCAGTCACCTATGATAAGGGAGAAGAAAGTCCAGACTTCTAACATATTCACTCACATTCCCTGCAACATTAACAGTCTTGAAACCCTATATGACTCCAGGGGATAATGCCACAGGATAAAGTAACAAAAGGTAAATTTCAAGGAGTCAGGATGTCCCCGTGAGACTTCCCTCACAACGTTGGCTGTGTAGGAAACCAAATTTTTTGTATTTTAATTAACAAATTTAAACATTAACCCTCCTAATGGAGAAAATAACCCACCAACTAGCCTGGTATTATCTTTGTGACTATTCTTAGGGAACGAAATAGCAGGAGGTGTGAACTTTCTCCTGTTTATCTTAATGGTCTGCTAATGGCAAAGCATAATTAGTTACTTAAATGCCACGTTTACTAAGGTTTTTACGAAAATCTTCAGCCACGGCGCTTTCCTTGACTGACCCAGCTTCTATTTATACAGTTTTATCATTTGAAAAATTGTCCCAAATAAAAACAAGAAAAAAAAAAGCCCATTCCCCTTATGTTTAACCTCTTTCAATTATTTTCATTGGAGAGTTAAAGCGTTTGTGACTTCTAAAAAGTCGAAAAGATTACGTGTATGGCATCATTAATTGAATTTGTATCGTCCCCACATTCAAGAAGCAAGAGAGTTTTGCGATAGTTCGCTTCACAGCTTCAGGAAGTCAATTTGCTTCTAAACCAGAAGACCGAGTGTGTCTTCTCAAGACCATCGTGTGGTGCCGTATTTGGGATGGAAACTTAACCATTGTACCTTTCCCCCATGCACCCACACCAGAAGCCTGAAAGCCACCATCTCCCCGTCGGTCTCTGGATCTCCTCGCTGCCTTTGTCCCTTCTAGACGTGGAGGCTTGGAGAGGAGGTTTGGTTTCCAAGGATTGGAGCGCTGTGAAGGGCGGGGCTACTCCAAGTCCATCTCCCCTTTTTGTCCTCTTCTCCCGGGACGGGAGGGTGGAGCCAGGTCCCCCCGCGGCCGGTTCGGGAGCTTTCTCTATCTCGGTCGCTCGAGGTGAGTGTGAAAGGGCGGCAGCCCGTTTAATTGCAGCGCAGGTTAATTTCTTGAGTTCACCGCAGTCGGTCCGCCAGCCGCTTCCCCGGTCTTTGCCAAGTGGGTTTACGAGGTCTGAGGCGTGTTGCGGCGCGCTCACGTTCTCGCAAAAGGCTCCTCCCCAGGGCTCAATTCCCCGACTGCGGGAAGCCCTTTGGTGCCCCAGGAGCCTTGGAAACCCAAGGTTTCCTCTGACCTCGTCGCTCCTTTCTCCCTCCCCACCGCCTGGTTCCCTACGTCCCTGCCCCCAGGGAAGGACGGCCCCCATCTTAGGACTTACGACCCAAGCCAACCCAGAGGGTACCTTCACGTCGATGAAGATTTTATCGCAGCCTCCAAAACCCAGCAGTAATAGGAGCTTTCAACCTGAAATACGATTGTTATTTTCCCGGTGCAGAGCTTGACAGAAAAAGTCAGCTTTTTATTAAAGACAAAGAGGTAAATTATCAGCCGGGACAGTGGAGGGACGGCGGAGACCTGGCGCGCTTCCTCCGGTTGCCACGAGGAATTTATGGGGTGGCGGCGGCCAGCGCTCAGACACCCCCCGGGTCCCGGTGGGGAGGAGCTCGGGGCAGGAGGACTTCCCTAGGTCCCTCCGGGCACTCGGAAGGGGGAGTCCTCCCAAAGCCGCACAAAGCCGGGATCATTTCAATCCCGAACAGCCTCAGCGTCCTCCTCCTCTCTCCTTTCTTCTTTCTCTTCTCGGTGACTCCCGTTCCCCTTTCGCCTCTGTCCTTTCTGCGCCTTGTTCTCGTCTCCTTACTTCTCTTCCCTCTCCTCGCCTTTCCTCTCCCTCCCCCTCCTTTCTTCTCCACCGCACGCGTAGAGTGTCATTTATTTATTTATTTATCACCCCCGCCATCAACACCCTTTTAGGGATCCCGAGCTTTTCAATGTGAGTGGGAGGAGAAAAGGGCAGGAAGTGTTGACTGGAAGTGGGTGAAATCGTGCCTCGGGGTGAGAGATTCTGCTCAGGAATATAGGGTCGGGAAAATCTTGGAAAATGAGGATTTAGATCTGTTTATGAAGCCCCGCTATCGGATGGGAACCAACTCCGCGCGCGTCTCCTCCTCTTCCTTTATTGTATGGATTTATAGGTATATATCTTCTCGGACTGTTGCTTGGGGGGAGGGAGGAGAAAGGGCGAGTATTTAAAGAGGACAGACTTGCCCAGGATCCTTAACACCGCGCCTTCACCGGATGCGCGCTCCTCAATGCAAAGGAATCCAGCAACATCCCCAATTCAGACGCGGACAAAAGAAACTTTAATTAAGGTCTCTGCCCCGCGCGCTGCGCGTTTCTCCTGAGGCTGTTGATGTCCAACTCCAAGATCCGAGAAATAGAAATGGTACAATCAGCCCATGCCCTTGAACTTCAATTGCTCCTCACTTGCTGCATTGATTTTTTTGATACTGTAGAACCCCCACCCCCAACCCCCACCGCTCCCAGTCCAATTAAAACCGTAGGAGACTTTCGACCTGGTGGTGGAGGGGGGGAACCACTCCTTTGCAAAAGAGATAGTTCAGAATGATATGGGAGAGATTACACTAAATAAAAATTCAAGGTGTGAAAGCTTCATCTTGGCTCGCGTGTCTTCAACACCATGACACCTTATCATTAAGAGCGCTGATTGTTACTTTCCGAGCCTTTAGATGATCAGCCAGAAAGTGCAAACAACGCGGGGCTGGAGGGTGTAAAGTTATTTAAGCAGGCTTTCTTTTTTTCTTTTGGTGCGCAGTCAAAACATTTCACAAGTTAGGAAAAGAAAGTGGTGGTTCCGAAGCTCGGAATGATGGGCTCTTTTCCTCCTCCACCCCCCACCTTCCATATCAGGAAAGAAATAAAACGCACAATGAGCCTTTATTTCAGGAGAGAAGACTTCAAAATACGTGCCAGTAATGGACAATTTGAGCTTTTCACTGGAAATACTCACACCGCAAGCTGGAAAGGGATTAAAAAGCCCCACGTGGTTGATCTCGGTTTAGACTTGCAACCTCCAGTTCCCCACGTATGTTCTTTGCAAAGGTTGGCCTCTAGATGGATGCAAGTAAGGGACCCTCTGGGGCTCGGGCTCGGCGCCTCGGGCAGGGCTGACGGTGGGAGCGCTATGAGCTGCCGGGCAGGGTCCTCACCGGGGGCTTCCTCTGCGGGCCAGGGCTGCCGGGCGCCACCGGGACGCGAGCGCGCACGTCTCGGCCCGGCGGCCGCGCTCCTCGCACCGCCTTCTCCGCAGGTCTTTATTCATCTCATCTCCCTCTTCCCCTTCTCCTTCTCCTTTGCCTCCTTCTCCTCCTCTTCCTCCCCCTCCTCCACCACCACCTCCTCCTCCTCTGCCGCCGCCACCTCCTCCTCTTGCATCTCACTGGCCTGGCTCTGAGTGACAAAGACAATGTCCCAGCCTTAACTTTGCAACCACCTTGCCTCCTTCTGGGGTTCAGCAGGGGGGAGGGGGAACAGCAGCAGCAGCCTCAGCATCTCCTCCAGCTTCTCCTTCTGCTCTTCTCGAGCTCTTGGATAATTCTTCCTCTTTTTTCCCCTAGCCTTTTTCCTCATTTCTTTCTTTCTTTCTTTTTTTTCTTCCTCTCTGCTGCACGTTGTTGTTGTTATTAGAAAGGCTTCGCGCACCCCCTGGTGCTCCGGCGTTTTGTGTGGCAGGAGAAGATTGTCTTCCTTCTCTCTTTCTGTCTTGCTTTCTCTCTCCCCCTGGTTGCTCATTATTCAGAGAGAGACACAGAGGGAGGGAGAGAGAGAGAGCGCGCGAGGGAGAGGGAGGAGAGGAGAGAGAAGAGGAGAGAGAGGGGAGAGAGAGAGTGAGAGGGAGAGGGAGGGAGGGAGAGAGAGAGAGAGGGAGAGAGACGGATATCTCAGGTCATCTGCAGCTGCAGCGAGTCTGAGGAGCCGAGGAAGGCAGGGAAGATGGCGATCCTCCATTGCTGAGACCCGGCAGAAGCACATGAGACTCCCAAACAACTTCCACAACAATAACCCGAGCAGGAAGAGGAGAAAGAGAAAGAGGATAAGGAGGCGGTGGGGCTGGAGAACCCGAAGCACCTCCCGGCGCCGGGACGCTTCTTCTGTAAGTTACTGCAATTAACAACCACCTCGGGGTGGTCCGAGTGCTCCGGGGAAGAGAGCGCGGGGTGGTGGAGGCACAAACGCGCTCATTCATTCGGCCAAGGAAGGTTGGAGGAGCGGGGAGGAGAGGAAGTCCCCTGCATGGACTGGCTGTTGGAAGAGGAGAAGAAGCGAGAGAGAAGAGGAGGAGGGGGAGGAGGGAGAGCAGGAGGGGGAGGAGGAAGAGGAGGAGGAGAAGCGAGGGAGGAAGAGGAGGAGGAGGAAGAGGAGGAGAAGGTGGTAGTGGTGGCAGTGGAGGTGGCTGTGCTTTTCCTGCTGGCTGCTCCTTCTGCTGGGGGGAGTGAGCGCGGTGGCTTAATTAATTTCGTGTAGTTCTATGAAGAGAAGAGAAAATGAAAGATGAGTGAGAAGAGAGCTGGAGGCTTAGGACGGATGCTCCGAGTGTGGGGACAGGAGTAGGGACAGAGGGGGGCGGAGGGCGGGAGGCCGGAGACCTGAGCCGAGAGCCAGAGGGAGCGAGCGAGGGTCAGAGGAGGGAGAGCTCCGTGCGAGCGGCCCCGACCTGAGCGGGTTGACCTCTTTCTTTCTCTGTCCCTCTCCTTCCTTTCCCCCTTCTGTCTGCCTGTCCCCCGCCCGATGGCAAAGCCGTGCGGATTGGCACCCCCCCTCTTCCTCAGGTATTTGGCTCTCTCTCTCTCTCTCTCTCTCTCTCTCTCCCCGAAGTTGGGATGCGGGGTCGGGATGTGTCGGGGGGTGGCTGCTGCAGCTGCTGGTGCCGGTGCTGCTGGTGAACAGAGAGGCGAGGAGCGGGGGGCACCGGCCGGGTGGGGGGCGCAGGTTCAGGAGCGGCTGAGGAGCTGTCTCCAGGCTGGAGGTTCAGAAGCGTCTGGTGGAGGAGGACAACGGTTTCTGGAGAGGAGAAGCCATTACACACGCTTGGCTTTCCTCTGAGGAAGGGAGAAAGGAAGGCAGGGGCCTGGGGGGGCGTCTCACTCCTGGTGCAGTTCCCAGGGGTCTGCCCTCCTTCCAGGCACGAGGGGAAGCCGCAGCCGCCCCCCATTGGAGCAGCCCCTCTTTCCCTTTCTTTATCTCCCTGTCCTCCATTTGCAAGCTGTCTGCTTTGGTTCCAGTCCAGACTCCAAAACACAAAGCTCCTTCTCACGTTCATTCTCCAGGCTGTTCACCATTCCTGAAGGAACCCTCGTTTTCTTTTCATTGTGGCTTCTAACCTACAGAGAGGGAGGGAGGGAGGCTGCCTGGAGTTCCTTTTATATTCCTCCCCAACCAAGAAAAAAAAAAAAGTTTCATTTTTAAGCACGCGTCTGGGATGGGGAAAGACCAACCAGTTGGGGCTTTCTCCCAGGGCTCCCGGGGGCTGTGTCTGAGTGTCTGTGTTGGCTGTTTGGTTTGCTTTGGTTTTGTTTCTGGAGGTTGCTTGCAGGTTTTTGGAGGAAGTGACTAGTTTGGTTAAGAGCTGGGAACTGAGTCAGGTAAGCCGTGTCATGTTGTAACTCCACCAGAAAATGGAGGAGAGCGGGTTTCCAGGAGACAAAGCTGAGATGAGAAGTGTTTATAAAATTATGGATGTCTCCATTTTGAAGCTCTGTTGGTGATGGCTGGAGGAGGAGGAGGCTTGCTTGCCTACTCCTTCTCTCTTTCCAGAGGGAAACCTTGTGGTGGTTCCTCACTGTCTATTCATTATGCAAGGAAATGAGGGCTTTTAAGGGTTCCTCAGATTTTTCTCCACCAAAGAGTGCTTTCACAAGTTATTGAGGCGTTTGTTTCCATTTTAAAGTAAACTTTTGGAATTTTTTTTCTCCTTTTGAGTGGACCTGAAGGGTTTTGACCTCCTTCAGGAAAGGCAAGGCAAAAACCTTAAAACAGTTCCACTGAGGTCTTCACACAACTTTAAGCTGCTCCAGGTCTCCTGAAAGTCACCAGGAAATGTGATTTCCTCCTTGTGAAGATGGTGATGGCCCTAAGCTGAGATTTTTTTGAGTTCTAGGGTTTGGTTATCATCATGTTTTGATGCATTGCAAGACTTTATTGTCTGATTTGAGTTGATTTCTGCAAATATAAAAAATAATAAGAATAATCCTGCAAGATCTCAGAGGAACTCTAAGACTGGCTAACACCAGTTTCTCCAGGTTCTCCATTTCTCTTCAGGTCGTTCCATTTGTATGTTAGGCCTTCTTTCAATTTCTTTGTTTCCCCTTTCCCTTTCCGTCGGCTATTTTTTTCTGTGTTCTGAAGTACTCTTAAGTCTTCAGAAATATCAGTATGTCTTCTTAACAATGTCGCTATGGAAACAAATTTTAAAAACATGATGTCAGTTGAGAAAACCTTATGTCCAGGTATCTTCACCTTTTTAATTGGGAGGAATTTATTAATCATGTAGGAAGACATTTTGTGAGGATAATTTGAAAAAAGGACCCAGTGCTACCCTAGTCCACACACATTGATGGGAGCTCTTTACATATTAGTTTTAGAGAATGTACATAATTGACCCAAGCAAAGAACTAAATCCCGAAATGCTTCAGGAATTTTTAAAAGCCAACCATGAAGATGTTGCTTTTCCATTAGGTGAGGTAGCCATCTTGAGGATGAGAGAAGATGTTGGAAGAATTTTAGATGAACTGTTGAAGATAGGTGAGGAGGGCTCCACGGTGGAATGAAAACTTGGAGGAGATTCAGAACCAGTTAATATATTCTAAGGAGGCTAATTGGACCTTGCTTTCAACTAAGAAGAAATATAGAAAGGTACCAGCTTCAACAGAAATAAGGAACACATTGGTGAGCAACTTACAACAGCATTTTTCTTGCTTTGCTTTCTCATTATGTGTCAGATTTTTTTGTGTAAAGTTCCTTATGTCTACAATATTTTTGTACATATTGAAGTGGTTTTAGATTCCAGATGTAATTATATTCTGTTGAGTAGCTGGTAGCACTGTCACTCAGTAAATGCACAGTGCTGTATATGACAACATCACATTTTTCAAACCAAACTGTTGTGTCATTAATTGAGGGTTATTGTTCTTCTGAAGGGTGTGAAAGGAGAAGGGAAATACATGGTTCTTTAGCTGATAATTGTCCATGGTCAATGAAGTAAAACCATGTTTGTGCAGACAAAAATGTATGGTTTCAGTTGACGTGTATGCTCATTTAAAAATACTTCTGTTAGATCTCTGCTCCTTTATGAAAAACCTAGGCCTCTCCAAGAGCACTTAAAAAAAATCCTACTTGGAATCATAACTTTTATTATTCATTTTTGAACATGATCTTTTGATACCATTACTTTTGCTCTTAAGTGAAATTTCACCAATATTATATTTAAATTTGCTAATGCATAAATGGATGCACCAAACTGGGTGTCCAAACTGGGAAGTTCAGTTGCAATGGATAAAGAGTTATTTGGAAAAGTAATTACCAGATAATTTTACATCTAATTAACCATGTATGTTTATGTAAACATAAGTACATTATATATTGATCTTGAAACAAACTTTCATGATACTTTTTTTATTGTTATTGATAGCAGGACAATTGGTTCATTTGCTTATTTCAGCAGGGGGGAAACATCTGACAATCTGGTTGTCAGTCCAGCTGTTTGACTCTCCACATTTTTTACTTTGCAACCAAATGTGTTGGCGTCTTAGAGTTGAACTTTTCTGGAAGGGAAAAAATAGGTATTTAAAAGGCATCTTGGAATTTGGAAATGCATTCTAACTGGTTATCTAAGACACATCCATCTCTGATGCCCTTCACCAGCATGGCAAACACCATAATATTTAAGGACATGGTTTTTTGAATTTTTCTAGACATACCCATTTGAATTAAGACAAGTATTTTGAATAAACCACCATGAGAGAAATAAAAAGTATTAAATCAGACATTTTCATTTAATGTCAAAGCTCAAAGATCATTTTTGTTTATGAGACAAGTTCATGTGGCTTATTATGCAAATTTTTTGCCATGGCTCTAATATATCACAGGGAGAAATCATGGAGAAATATTTGTGAGCTATGATGCATCCTGCCATAAAAAAAATTCTTGTTGGATCCTCACATTCCATAATATTTCTCATATTGGATTTATGTCAGTCTAATTCATTGACCATATTCCCCGAGGAATTGTTTTTTCCCCCTTACTCTTTTGAGTTGGAGACAACTTTTAGAGAAAAAAAAACAAACTTATCTACTCTTCCTAATGAATCTTCCGGAAGACAGCAGCAGAAAAAAAATCCAACTCTACTAATGGACTTTAGAGTACTTGTGGTCGGTTTTCCTGAAAGAAAGGAATGGTAAACTTGCAATGGGAAAGAGTCCTTTTTTCTGTGTGATGGAGTTTAATAGGGTCTAGTCTGTCTTAAATTATTCCTTGATGTTGCAATTTCTTGGTTAAGGTAACCTTACTTATCTTCTTTATGGTATGTGCCTTTTTCAGACTTATACTTCACTGCATCATGAAATTGATAAAACTGTATCAGATATTCTAAATTGATAATTGGAGAACAGAGATGCTGTTTCATAATGCCGCAGTCACAATTAGGAGATACATAATGGACTCTTACTGCTAAGGATCTAACATGAATGTATGACTGGGATGATTGGTATATTCAACAGAAGTGGAGGGAGACTATTTCCATGACTGAAAGCTAAAATCCAGTGAACTGGGAAAAAAAAAAAAAAAATTCAGTGTGTGTGAGTGTGTGTAAAAACAAGTATCTTGTGAGTTTCACATACTTATGGAGTATGATGGCTTTGAGAGAAACATTAGCTAGGTGTTGGTGACCTATTAATTGATTATGAGAAAACAGAGAGGAGAGTAGATAATGCTAGAAGAAAATTCCTCTCCTTGTGTGATATGCCAAGACATCTGGCAGATGTTATGTTGGGCCCTAAGGAATGGACAGTTTAATTTTAGCCCTTGCAAGGAAATGGGAAGTTCTAAGCTCTTTTAATAGCACAAGTCTTAGTTTTGGGGGAAGGTTGCTTAAAAAAATAAGAAAGAAAGGAAAAGAGGCACTTAGTGTTATGTGGAAGAACTCTAGGGAGTAGGGAGTGAAAACTGAAGTTTCGGGGTGAGGAGCAAAAATATTATTTCTCATGTAGAAATTAACAAAATTATTTTAAAAGTGACAAATATGTACACTGTAAGTAAGGACTATTAGTTATTTACTATTCACCAGGCAGAACTTCCAATTTAGAAGCTAGTTGTTTTAGGCCCTAGATCATTTAGATGAAGTCTCCTCCTTCCACTTGCATTATACTGAAGAGGAAACTGGCACAAAGACATGAAGTGACTTGCACAAGGTCAGAAAGTTCAGTTGTAACCGAGCCAGGCCTAGAACTCAGGTCGGCCGACTCCAGCCTAGTGCCCTTTCCACTACCCCATTGCATTTGATTGTTGAGGGTTGTGAAATAGCTGCTCTCTTCTCCAGGGCCCACAGCTTTCTGAGAAACTCTGTACTCATACACTAGTGGGCAGGAGTATGGATTTTTCTTAGTTGGATTTAACACGTTGGGGAGCCCAGGGTTGAGCGTGGTTTCATTCATAGATCCAGAGCCCAATTTTGTTCATGTGACATTCAGTAAAGTGTTAGCTCCCGGGTTTGTAGCTGTACTTTTCTTTTCATCTTTCCTGCTCTCATCTCTCATTCCATCATCCAAGGGCTTGGGAGCCCTTCTCAAATGCCCTTCTTTGGAAGTTTGTGTGAGTCTATTGCAACTTACAATAGTGCCCACAATTGGACTCTGAGGATCTATTTTGCAACGTGGTGCAGATTTAAATTGGCTCCTTTCAGAGATGCCATTTTGTAATACTGATGAATGGCTGAGAGGGTGAAATCCAGTCTGAAACAATTACTGGTGGTTTTCCAATGTTCTTACTCATTCAAAATGTGCCCTCCGTGTATCTTCTTGGAGCCCAACTCTCTTGCAGACTAATGGCTAACCTTTTCCCATTTTCCCAGTATACATGAAATCATCCTTAAAATGACTTTTAACAACACAGACATTTAACCATGAGCAATGGGACAGTCCTGTAAAGAAGGGTGCAATGGATTTCCACTTCTGTCTCTTCTTGGATGAGCAAAAGTGATTTTGTAAAGAAGAAGAGTGATATTTGGAAGTTTCCACATTTTCTAAGCTCCTTCCAAACGAGTGCATCAATTTTTAATCCAGGAGGCAGTCTGGAGAAGGTAGTGCTGGATGTGGACTTCTGGCAGAAACACAGTTAACGCTGTAAACAGTTGAACCTCAGTGTGGCACTCCTCCAAATGAGTTGACTGTCGAAAATAAAATGTTCCAGAAGAACTGGGAGAACAGGAAAGAAGTTAAAACAGCATGGTTTGCATGCCAGTACTAAAGGAAGAAAAAAAAGTTTGGGTTGGGGGGGCATTGGAGAGAAGATAATTGTAAGTTGAACTGTCTCTTGGATTTATAAGACCCAGGAGAAGTTTCCAAATGTGGGAAAATGGGTTTTTATGAATTTAGATTGTATTTGCAGTATGCTAGGAAGCTCTTTTGGATTTTTTTTTTCCCCTTGAACTTTGCATTTGGAGAACTGCACACACTGATAAAAGGGAAATCCATTGGAAGCAATTTGGATTTACATTTTGTGCTTGGAAATGCTATCATAAAATTTATCTTTTTTCTAAGTCCCCCTATTCTCATCAGCTGAAGCACATACAGGATTTTTAAAGTCTTTGGATGTGTGATTCCAAGACAAAGTTAATTATTTTCACGGCTTAGAAGGACAAAGGATAGAGTGGTGTGGTGTGAGGAGGTGCTAGTATTGTCACCTACAAATGCATTGCCTTTTACTTCTGGTGAGCACATTACTTGGTGTCTTCAAAGCATTCTTGCCTAATTCCTAGCTGGAGACATTTTTTCTTGAGTTATTCTTGGAGGGAAGGTTTTTTTTGTGTGCCAGGTCATGGGTATTTTGGTATTGATTTCCTTGCTTTCATGTGTTTGCTTGTTCAGTTCACTGCATGTTGCTTCTGGATATTAATAAAATACTTGTGCTGCGCCTGTCCACATCTTACCCCCAACCTTATTCAAAGAGTAGACCCTGTTCTTTAGGGTGAAAGGAAGTTTGACAGGTACTTATTTGTTCAAAAAATAAATACTTGAAGATGAGAACTGTGTAATTCAGGAAGTTATTTGCTAGACCTTCACATAGACAAATTTTAACAAAGACCACACCAGGAAAAATGGAGAAAATTCTACTAGGAACCAATAGATCCTGATTAAAATGTTTTAGGATCACTTAGTAGGAAATTAAGCATTTGCCCAAGATGAGGAAGCGAAGTCTTACCTTTGGGTTCAGCTTGGTTGGAGCACAAAAGGAGCTGCAGGCCCAGGTGAGACAACTGTGTCAGAAGTAATAAAGCCCAGGATTTGTGGAGAGAGCTTAGCCGCCACAGAGCCCAGCTGGGGAAGGCCAAACTCACTCTAAGTTCTCGTCTGAGCAGTTGAACCGGAACACACGCTAAGGCCTCCAAATTTTGGAATTCTTCTTTTTCCTGTTCAGATTTAAGAAGGTAATGCCATTATTCTTCAGTTTTGCTCATGTCAGCTGAGTGTTTCTCTTTTGAACTGGGAAATGCCAGAGGCTGGGGGGTGGGAGCCGATGTCCTCTAAGGGAAAATTCTCCCCGTTAACACTGCAAATGTGCCTTAACATTGTACTTATTCCTCCAAAAATAATTGTTCAGTGGCACAATGTGGGATACTTGAAAGATGTTTGCTGCACAAAGGTTCCAATACTCACCTGCAGATTAAGAAATGAGTTTCTAAACCATCTCATTTCTATTGCTAATGAAAAGCTTTGGAAGGCACCTGTGAATTAGAGCTCCAGCTGCTATCATGGTAGGGAAGTTAGGCCTTGAAAGGATACGTGGATTAGCCTGTCAGAAAAGCAAACAGTAGCATCAGCACAAGTAGAAAATAGACAAGGTTGTTAAAGCTAACAGGAAAGTAGGCTAAAGCATTGCTGTAATTTTATAGTGGAAATTTGCTGGGAAGGAGTGACTGGTTGGATGGGAGAAGGAAAAGAAGAGAAGCAGGAAAATAATTGACTAGCCAAATTGAAGAAGTCTGTCCACTGGGGAAGATCCTACAGGAAGTAGTAAGGCATTGCTTTTAAGAAAGCGATTATAGCAAGTAGAAAAAGACCTTGTAATTTGGTACCTAACACATGTGAAATATGAAGACCAGTGCTCAGATGCACATTCTTTGGCTAGTTCCTATTGTAAAAAATAGAATTGGGTTTGGAGGACAATTTATGTGACTTTGGGGTTACAATTACAGCCTTTCTGATAAAGGACAGATGGAAACTCAAGGGAACTGGTTAAGTAGGCCTAGGTGGAGATTTTCCTGGAAAATGAACGAAGTAGAGAATAGAGCACAGCAGAAAACAGCTGCATTATTAATGGACAGAAAATGTGATAGTCCTCTCTGAAGTGATCCATAGAGCTTCTCTACCTACACCCTGGGTGTTAGAAGAAATGAAGAACAAAGACATGCCTTTTCAGAGGGGAAAGGAATGGACTATGACTACTACCTGGCGTCAGTTTGGGTTTCAGCCATTGACTTGAGCCAAGCGTCACAGGCTGGTCTGTCCTTCCAGTCCCAGCATTTTAAAATCCAAAATAAGGCCACTGTGGTCCAGAAGGTTTAGCCATTCTAATCCCTAATTACATCATCCCTCTGTGTTATGACTAATTAGTCAGCAATTGAGCACCAATCATTCAACCCAGATTGCCATGGGCCTGATGGAGGGTCCTTCGTTTGGGGTACAATTTGAATGCTGGGTTATAGCTGAAGATGACCAAAGATAGATACCAGCTACAAGTACTTATCACCCAGAATCTTTTCTCTTCAGTGGTTTCTATCTTAAATAGTCTTCTCTGAAGACTCATTAGTATTTGATAACAATAAGTGGGAAGGGAGTCTTTGTAGAAGAGACCATTTTCTTTTTTCTTTTCTTTTTGGAGACAGTTTTGCTCTGTCTCCCAGGCTGGAGTGCAGTGGCACGATCTCCACTTAAGCAACTGCTGCCTCCCAGGTTCAAGCAATTCTCCTGACTCAGCCTCCTGAGTAGCTGGGACTACAGGCACAAGCCACCATGCCCAGCTAATTTCTTGTATTTTAGTAGAGACGGGGTTTCACTGTGTTGTCCAGGCTGGTCTCGAACTCCTGAGCTCAGGCAATCTGCCTGCCTCGGCCTTCCAAAGTGCTACGACTACAGGCATGAGCCACCATGCCCGGCCTCAGAAAAGACCATTTTAATTTAAATATCAGAGTTCAGTTGCAAGAACTTCCCCCCTTTCTGCTGTCAATTGAATATTGTCTGTTCTAATATTGGGTAAGAACAATAGAAAATAAATATGATTGCTTCATCAAAAAAATCTGCCAACTCTATATAGAGTGGGAATACCACATAGGACCTTAAAACATGCTGTCTTCCCTCGTGGACTGACTCATAGTTAATACTGGACAACGGTTTTTATTTTTTTTTTAACATTTAATATGAACCAGGGACTGTTCATATGGTAGAGGAAACTGAGGTTTAGGGAGGTAAAGTAATTTAGCCAAAGTCATGAGGCTGCAAAGTGGGGGAGCCAGGATTCACATGGAGTGGGGACTGCCTCCAGAGGCCTGGCTCTCAGCTGATGGGACCCGGCCTTGGTTATTACTTAGTCTGCTAATAGCTTATGTTCTTGATGGTTTATCTCTTCCAGTTGCTTATGCCAGGAGTATATCCTTGGAGTTCTAGAAAGAAATCTGAGAATAATGGAAAATTAATTGTAATATATTATTTGATATGAGAGATATAACTTATTGCAATAGCTTGAGGAAGTGTGTTTAACTGAAGAGCGCCCTTTTCTGAATTGTAGAGGAGATGATAGGGAAAAAAAGCAAGAGACCATGTAGGGGACACTTTAGGGAATAAACATTTAAAAATTATATCAAACTCAGAAAAAAAGGAGTCACCTACCTGTTATGGCAGGAAGATATGCTGGTGACTTTTTTTTTTTGTAGAAAAGGTGTTGTACTTTTTTTCTTCATAGGGCCCCTTTTGAAGCCTCAGTGCCCTGTATTGGCTCTGGTTACTATCAGCCTGAGAAATGTTCTCAAAAGCTATGCAGATGTTTGAAAATTAGTTCTATTCTTTAATGGTCATTTTTGGAACATGGTGCAGATTCTCTTAAAAGTGTGGGTGCTGATACCCCCTCCACCCCTTTTTGTGATCACCATGTGCTCTATTTAGATCATGGAGATGTGATGAGTGCTTTGGTTTTATTTGCCTGTCTCTGAAACATTACAAGATAGTAAGGAAGTTCATGGATGAGCACAAATGTCCCTAATAGAGTGACACGCTGTGCTAAGGGAGATGGAGCAGATCCAGATATCCCTACGGTATCCGAGAGAGTAGCTTTTCTGCAAATGGTGGTGGGACATTAGTTGCTGAATAGACTCTTCAGCCCCCAAGAAACTAGTGGTGGTTTTATAAAATCCTAACATTGCTATGGATCTATCCAGTTGATCTCTGGTCTCCAGACAGACCCATAATCAAAACCTTCGTAGAAGGATAAACACATGTCCTGTTTATAAAGTGTACTAGAGAAGGCCACAGAGTCATCCATTTTTACTTCTCATCCATATCATTATCTACCAAATTTATAAAAACCGTTATTTTCTTAGATAAAGGACTAAAATAGAAAAAAGGCTTAGAAAAAATATATAAAGTGAACAATTGAACTGTATAGTTAAAGAGAGTAAAATGGAACTGAAGCGTGTTGTTCTCTGGGCAGAATTTCTAATTTAGAGGAATAGGGACTCCATTCAGCCTTGGACAGCGTAAACTGTGACCCTAGGCAGTAGGGCCTAGCATTCTAGGATAATCCCTCAGAGAGCAGCCTGTCTCAAAGACCAGTTCTCAATGGGTTTCTTCAGTTTTCCTTTTAATTCTTTGAGGAAACCTACCCAGGCTACCCTCAGGAACTGCTTTGCAGGAAACAAGGTGAACTGGGTCAACATATCTTTGTGGATACAGTGAGAACTGGGAATTTGCGAACACATTCAATTTGAGGGGCTCCATAGGAGAGGAAGCTTGGGATATGTTCTAAGGAGGTAAACTTAGAAAGTTTATGTATGCAGGCCTGGCAAAGGAATCATTCATTCTCTTGAAAAGAAAACCACATTTTCAAAGACAGATTCTATGATAATTTAAAAAGTACACTGTATAGATCACATAAAATAGCACGTATTTAAGGAGGTGGAATTGTATCCTTCCACTTGTGTGGAAGTTTTTGTCATTCATTCCATCTTCTCCCGTGGCTTTGCCTCCAATTAGCAATTTTGCAGGCCTGAGAACTGAAGTGGTGTTGAAGAACAGATGTCAGCTGTTCCTGAAATTCATCCCTGCCCCATGGTTGACTCAGTGTTTCAGAATACCTCACCCATTCTTTTTCTGACCAGTGGCTGTAGCTTGTTAATAATGAATGAACATCACCCATAGGTCCTGAAATTAGCAAGTGTTAAATGTTAGGTGATTATTAGGGGAAAACAAGATAATCTAGTCAGTGGGCTTAATTAGGTGGTGATTGCCCAATTGCTGCTTCATGATAATTATATTCATAACCCCATTTCTAGACATCAACTACAATTATCAAAATTGACCCCAGCATAGGTAAGTGTTAGGAATCTTATTTGAAGCAGCTTCTCAACGGTAAATATCTGATGTTTCCAATGTGCTTCTGCCTGTTCTTTCTTCCCCTCTTGCCCCCTTTCCATGTTCTTTCCCCCATCTTAGTAGAAAGGTCGTGGCAATATTATTTTGTCTGTGACCATGCACATATTGTATAGCTTGTGTTGGTGTCTACAGAAAAAGAAATTCTTAAGTTTTTAGGGGTCAAGTATAACTGCAAAGCTTTCATAAATCAGCAAATAGGAATCTTGAAGGATAAAAATCCCAAATTGGCTGGATTGTTATTTTCCTCAGCACATGAAACCTGTTAAGTCGATTGAATATGATTCATTTGAATAGATCTTTTACTTTATAAGGCATAATCTTAAAACGAAAAAGAGAGTCATCTGTGTTTAAGATAATGCCTTAGCAACATGATCACTAAGATTTGAGGGAACTGTAAATCGAGAACTTTTAACTTTATATCACCCCTTCCTTTCCTCCAAATTATGAAATTTGCTGCCAGTGTATTCTAGTATAAAAAAGAACGTGTCATTACTAGGGACATTGTTTACTGTTTATCTCCCAAATGAAGTCAATGATTTCCAGGAAATACTAACAACAACCTGTATCAGAAGTGATACAGTGTGGGTATGTCAGTGTGACACTGTGAATCACTGGGCCAGATTGTCATTTGGCAGGCTTCCCTTTCTAACATGCAGTTATATGGGAAAATAATGCACTTGAAACTTGCACACCATGGCTGAACTTCAGAGCAACTAAGAATAGGAACTCAGCTACTGTATATATTGCTTTATATGTGTATATATGTGTATGTATGTATACGTACACACATGTATCTCTATACATAGAGAAAGATAGATAGATAGATACTCTCTAGGCACTTATTTTTCTCTAAAACATCAAGAGTGCAAATAGTCATCTCTTAGAATTTCTGGGGTGAAAATGCAGTTCTCTGTGCAGGGGTCTCTGTTAAGAAAGTGATGTGTAGTAGGTGGAGTATACTCTTTGGGGCCACACAAGCTGAGGCTGAAATTTGTCTCTGTCCATTACTAGCTGTGGGACCTTGAGTAAGTCATTTATCCTTTCTGTCCCCATGATTTCCTACCCAGTAAAATAGGAATTATTATAATTTGAATCTGTAGAACTAACATAAGGATTAAAAAATAATATGTGTCTAAGAGTCCTGGCTCATAATGGCCAGGAAGGAAGAAAGTGATAGTTTCTTCCTTCCTCACTGATAGAGAAACTGAGGCAGAGATCTTCTCCAGGGCTTTGCCCCATTTATCTATGGTCAGTACATTAGGTATTTTGTTCTTGGTCTTAAAGTCAGCTTTTGGAATCCTGCTTGTTTAATTTTGTGCTGTGTGTCCCTTTACTGATGAGTAGTCTTTGCTGCAGTTGTCCATTCCCAGCTAGACTTTATTACATCTTCAACTGATGGTCTGTGGATGAAGCAGCACTCTGTATTGCTGTGTGTGCATTCAGCAGGAGCTTGTAAACTACCCGAGAATGATGCCATTTCCTCTTGGAAAAAGTACATTTATATGGTAACAACGCCTTCAACCTGACCTTGCAGAGCTATTCCCTGGAGTGTTGTAGGGGAACAATTTTTAATAAACATGAAGTTTTCTGAGCTTTTCAGAAGAAAGATGTTATTACTGTTCCTATTGTTTGGTATCATTCTGGCAAAAATGATATGTCGAAGAAAATTGTCCTTATTGCAGAGAAAATATTGGCTGTGCTGTTTATATAAATGTTGTCTGCCTCACTGTTGCTGTACTCACATACATATCTCTTAGCCAGTTTGAGGACTGCCCCATAGCCTGGCTTTTAGAAATGCTTTGGTTTTCTCTGTGCAAATGTTTATTTCAATAGTCCACATCTACTTGGTCTTACTAATGTACTGTAATATCTTGAGACCTCATGGGTAAGGAGACTAATTTTAGAGTGTTTTAAGGGTAGATGATATTTTAAAATGTAGAAAACGTGGAATGGTGTTGGTAGGGCCTAACCAGACTTACCTTATTGGGTCTGGCCAAAAGGACATTCATTGGTAGCTTTATTGGTGGTGGTGGTGGTGTGGTGGTGGTGGTGTGGTGGTGGTGGTGTGAATGTTAGTGGGAAAGATGAAGAACATGTAAGTGGTTCTTTGGTAAAACCATATAGTGATTTTTCACCTGTACAAGCAAAGTACTCATGATTTTTTTTTTTTTTTTTTACATTTGGGAAATTTCCAGAGAAATAAATATGTCATTGGAATGTTGTTGTTGTTATTATTATTATCATTATTATTACTATTTTTGAGACAAGATCTTGCGCTGTTGCCCAGGCTGGAGTGCAGTGGCATGATCTCAAGCACACTGTAAGCCCGGCCTCCTGGGTTCAAGTGATTCCTCCACCTCAGCCTCCCGAGTAGCTGGGACTACAGGCATGCACCACCATGCCTGGCTAATTTTTTATATATTTAGTAGAGATGGGGTTTCAGCATGTTGGCCACGCTGGTCTTGAACAGGAGTTCAAGTGATCTGCCCACCTCAGCCTCCCAAAGTGTTGGGATTGCAGGTGTAAGCCACTGCGTCCAGCCAGAATGTTATTATTTTTAAATTATAAATAAACTTTAGAGTTGCCACTCTAACTTTGTCCAGAGCTATTTGAGGAGGAAAGAAAAACCTTGTGTTTATTTACTGGTGTTCAAATCTCTAGGATTCTCCTAAATGAGAGATTTTTGGTCTTCAAAGGGTAGAACTCAAAACTAAAGGAGTAGAGATGTAGCTGTGGCTGTGGCAGTGGTTATTAGTACAGAATGCCCTCAATACAGTAAGAAATATGGGATGAAAGAGTAGGAGCTGAACCCCAGACTCCCTGGGACCCCTAAAAGACTGGGAGTGGGAAGGTTGTCCAGTTGTTTACTTCCTTAAGAGATGTATTTGGGAATGCTACTGTCACATGTGTTCAGTTCGTGACATGTAGGATCCTTGCTTATTTGTGACTACAGAGTAGTGGGAAAGTGATTGGCTTTGGGGTATGACCTGAATTCACTCCCCTGCCTGCCACTTCCTAGCTTTGTGAACCTGGGTCAAGCTCATAATGCTCCTCTGCTCCAGTTTCTTATCTTTAAAGTGGAATTCTCTTTCTGGTGAAGCCTGAGAGGCATAATGTATGTAAAGCATTCAGCACCCTGCCAGGGGCCCAATAAATGGCCACCTCTACAGTTCATTTGCAATGATCAATTAGGGGCCACCCAATGCCTCTGGTACAGATGGCATGCTCTTGCCATTCATCCAATGCCTGGTTTTACATGCTTAGTTAGCAGTTGTGGGATGATAGAGTTGGAAATAATTTAGTGTCTTCATCTTCATGTGTTTTATAGAAGCTGTTTAAGGAATATGTGCCCATACGTCTATTCATTCATTGAACACTTACTGAGCTCCTCCTTTTGAGTGAGTACTAAGCACGGCTACAGTATGCCTAGATGGTCAAACCCAGGGGATATGAGATCTCTCTATCACAGTTGTGTTAGGCTCTTTGTTTTGGTAATTGAGTGATTATGATGGAGATAGGTGTCCTCAGCCACATTCAAATAGCCTGGAGCCAGGGGATGGTGAAGAGTGGCTTAGGCTGTGGGTAGTGGATTCCTGTTTAGATGCATTCATTTCTACGTCTTTGTGTGTATATATTTACAATATAATCTGCTAACCATATAGTCAGTGCTGCTGTGGTTCGTAATCTGGCAGATGATTTAAATATTTACTCCAAAATATCTTGTTCTCTGTTGGTGTGAAGTAGAGTTTCCAGTTATTTTTAGGTCATTTTCATCTTAGCAACCCTGTTGGAGATGAACCAGACATGCTGCTGTAAACTGTCCCCACATTTGGATAGAATTTAATAAAGTAAAGTTTAATGGTTTGGTCCCAAGAGGCAAACAGACCATCTGGTTAGCAGAAGGTTAGGTCAAGTATTGCATGGCTGCTGAGAGGGCCACAAACCAGCCCTGATGCACTGGTAATGTGTCCAGTTGCTGAATGCATTAAGCATTGAAATGGTGCTTTCAGGTCTGCCGAGCCAGCAGTTCTGTTACCACCGCTGTGACGCAGGAGATAATTCAGCTGGGCAAGCAGCAGCATGGGGGTGGATCTACAGTACAGGATGTGTAATGTCAACATGAAGGATTGGAGCTGGCAGAAGGAAGGGAAGCAGTCATTTCATGCCAGTGCAGGAAGCCTAGAGAGATGCTTTCCACCCCCCCCCCCACCCCCCACCTTGTCTCTTGTCCTCTTCTGGAGCTTTCACATTATGTGTTAAATGATTACCTTGTGCATGGTCCATGGCAAAACTTCAGCTGATTTTTCTGCCTCTTTTGGAACCTGTCAGCATAAACAGAGTAAACCACATTCCACACACATGTAGGGCGGGCAAAGGAAAGAGTTTACTGCACAGACTGGGAGGAGGAGAAAGGGCTTCATTAGGCAGGAGCATCTTTGTGCTTGAGATGGAATCCCATTGTATGTCCCTTTGTGCTCAGATTTGAGACCGGCCATCCATTCAAAGCCTGCAATCATCTCGGAACATTGTGCTGCAGCTGTAGTTGGTAGAAGCCTGCAGAATGGTTCCAGTGATTCTGCAGAAGCTTAGCAATTATATAATTGCTATGTAACTGGAGAGAGCCATCAGGATTGTCTAGTTCCCCTGGAAAGAAAGCTTCTACAATTTGAGGGGTAGATTGTTTTCCCTTGTTAAACCTGAAAGCTGATGAGCAAGTACATCATACCACTAGGCTGAAACCAGGTCCTCTCACTGGCATGAGAGGGGAAGAAATTCACAAGTACACTTGGCTGGATATTCAGTGGACTTCACAGCTGTGTTAAAGGGAGAGAGCGCAACTCACTGACTCTTGGAATCGTGGATCCTTGTAGCAGTTGAACATGATAGTTGAATTGTTTCTAATATCTGAGACTGTGTTCTATATGCATTCAAGGCATGGAGTATTCCAGAGCTTTCCTAGGAATGGGACAAACAGAGTTGCTCGTAACCACCAAGAGCCCTCTCAATTTCTGCCCCCCGCTCAGGAGGATTTTCACAGCCTCTCTTGAATGAATACTTGCCTCAGATGCTGATCAGTGGAAGCACTGCAAAGCCTGACTCTTCAGATATTCCCGAATGCTGAAATCTTCTCGGCATCAGCTCATGATTCTGTCTGGGCCTGTGCAGTCCAGGAGCTGGGACAGACTGAACAGTTTGCCTGTGAGAATTTAACAGTGCAGAAATGAATTCCTTCTTTCAGCTACCTTACCACTTGTTTTCCATAGTTGAGAAAACTTTGAGGTGGTGTTGGCTAAATGTAGGTACGAGGGCTGCATTAAACCAGTGAGAAGTCCAAGGCTCCATTTCATCCCGTGTAAAACACTCATCTAAAATTAGCCACATCTCCTAACCCAAGTGTGGACTTTGTGTTTGTTTATGTTAAGTAGCTCTAAATTTCAGTGATCCTGCCTTTCTGGTGTCAGTTTTGTAGAGCTGCTAGAATAGAAAGAGTGGTTGTTGGGATATATTTTTATTAATGGTTTAAGTTGGGCCTTTTGTAACTGATACTCACCTATATTTCTCTATTTAAATGTGTTTGTAGTCAGAACTTCAGTATAAGGGAAAAGTAAAACATTTTGGTTCCTTTGTGAATTAAAAAGGAATGTCTAGTAGGCAGTGTGGGGACCTGGACTCCCAAGATGGATTGGGTCCACACATTCCTAGACCTTTCACCTTTAGACCTGTACGTTACTCTGTACCTCCTGGGTTTAACTCTGAGGTTGATAGATACAAATAGTTTCTTTAAGAATTCTGATTCCTACAAAACAATATTGGCAGGTTTTCAAGGAGCCAGCCTGTCTCAGCACTGAGCTTTTATTTTGTAACAATTTGGAGGGGTATAGGATCACCCATGGTGACCCTTTCCTGCGTCATTCCAGGCAGGCCTTGGCATGCTTCGCCAGATGAGTAAGGACGAGGACAGTTGGCAGGAGGATCTGCTGAGTTCATCTTGCTTCGTATCTTAGGAACTGGCTTGACCCTGCTCCATCATCAGTGTTTGGGCCCTCTGAGAAACTCTAGACCATCTTTTCAAACACTAGGCCTGGAGATTATGTTGGGAGCAGCAGCGTGCCCTCATATGAGGGAGGAGCACTTGATTCTAGCGCAGAGGACACATCGAAGGGGGACCCTTTTCTGTCAGTATTGGTAGGCCTGTGAGGACCTTGGTGGTGAGGGCCATGGTGTATAGTGGAAAGATCGTAGACCTCAGAGTCAGTGAGTAACTGGGTGACCTTGAGGGAATGATTTAATCTTTGGTCCCCAATTTCCCTATCTGGAAAAAAAATCCACTTTGTAAAGTTCTTTTGAGGAATAAAGGAAATCATGAAAATAAATCTCTGGTGCAGAGCTTGACATATAGTGGACACACAAAAAATCCTAATTTTCTTTCCTCCCATCTTTGAGTTTGTATTAAACACTTATTATAGGTAGAGCACTGTTAAACAGTGACTATCTGATTAGAAGTCAGAATATACCTGAGTTTTACATGAAATCCCAATTGAGGGCTCCTTGAAGCTTGTACTGGTAAAATTGACAAACATATACCTTCTTGGCTAAAGAGGCTGAGCAATATTTTTTATTATATGGTGGCTTTTCAAAGCCAGTGTGCTCCCCTATGAAACATGACTCCAAAATCTGGTAAAAGGAAAGAAAAGTACCTTACCCTCTGTTTGTGCTATCTTGAACATTCTATAATAGATTATATATTAAATTCCTTAGATGAAGTTCTGGTTTTTTGTTTTGACTATTGCTACACGACTAACTCCTCTATAGTAAACCTGAAATTTTCCAGGAATAGCACAGATGTAAGCTATTTGATTATCTAGAATCCAAATGTCTTAACAGTTTTAATGTCTTACAAGCCTTTTTTCTATCACCTCTAGTCCAGTGTGCAGCTCTTCATGTTGGTGTGCAGGCAGCCTTATTGACTGGTTTCAGGGAAAAAGATCTTATTCAGTTAAAATTTAGCTGATCAACTTTGAAGGCCAACCACTGATTTGTTTCATAATGAGTTCCTGAACAGGACTAGACTAGAAGCTACAGAAAGGCAGGCTGAGTCTCCCTTGTTCACTAGTGCCTTGAGCAATGCCTAAAACAGATGTACACAGTCAAAATGTATGGAGTCTGTAAACCAAACCTAGCATTTTTAAAAATGTCATATTGCTCCTAAATACCTGTTCCTTAAAAGTGCCTACATATCTGAAACAGAATGGTCTCTTAGTTGCTTCTGAGCAGTCATTGCTGCCTGAAACATCGCTAGATTTATAGCATTCAACTAAAAAATGAAAGTTAATGTAAGTTCTCAATCAAAGAAAACTACCCATCTCTACAATCCATATTATGTACATTTTGAAGTAAGAATGTCTAACAGTCTAGGTTAAAGAAGCCAAGGAAAATTTGTTCGTTGGTAGCTTTCGAAAGATACTAATGTGAGGATGACATTTGACTAGTATGATCCTGAATGATCTTCAGTGCATTATAGAGTTAAATTTCATAGAATTGAGTCTGAAACATTGGATAAGAAAAATTCAAACTCGAATATTCAGTGATTCAAGGCCATTGGTTCTGGAGGAAACTCATTTGCGGTTTTATGTGAAAGAGGAAGACAGGTCTTTTTCCAAGACTTTCTTTGACCTATTAAGTCTAAATGGATGGTGGCATGTATTTTGTAGGGTAAATTGGTGGTATGGAAGCCTCAAGGAATATAGAGAAAAACGTTATGGAAAAAAATGATGAGTATATAGTGTTTCCTATCAATTTAACAAAATTGGAAGGATGAAGCAACGGAACCAGGATGATAGTCATGTTCTTTGAAGATGGTCAAGCAGATTCAGAAAACATCCTTCTTCACCTTTGACTTTAGTTCTTGAACATTTCAATGGAATGATTTAGATCATTGAAAGTCTACTATGTGCAGAAGCCTTCTAGGTATTAGGTGACCTTGCAGTATTAAAGAAACCCATGGGTCCTGTTAGTCCCAACCTCACTGAAGGACATATTCTGAAGAGCCAGCTCATTAAGCAAGCTTTTGAAGGGTGTGCGCTGCAGAGCAGTTTCCTGTTATTTGGTTAATGGTTGACCTAGTTCTAATGCCATATGCTTCCTGGAACGCATTCTAATATAAAGTATGTGTTAAAGCAAGACTAGGATAATAGCAGGAAAGTCAAAGCCTTTCTAAAGCAGAGACCATATTAATGCTGGCCCAGTGAAGGCAGAATAGTGTGTGGATGGAAAATGAAAAGACTTTTCTCCTCATGATCCTGTTTGCTAATTCTGATTTTAATCCTCACATTTTATCCCAGTTCATTCTAAGGAGTTGCATTTTCCCCAGAATACCGTATACATAAGGCCTGCGTCATTAGTTCATTTTTCAGTGAATGCTAGGCCAAGGTTAGTGTTGAAGTACCCTAAGTAAAATTATTACTGCAAGGAAAGATTAGATTAGAGTTGGCTAATGGCAGGTGATTTTGTTTTTGTGTTATTATTTTTGTATTGTAAACAGGGGATTAGTAAATCTTTTCCTCTGAAGTTTGGATGCGGTTCAAAGCTAAGATTGAGGCTCCTTTGGCTTATTTATCCTTCTACCTGGAATCAGCAGCCCTGGCTTGTTCATTTAGATGGACAGGGGAGCCTACGCAAGTCATGGGGGCTGGTGAGCAAACTCTACACCAGGCACACAAGTGTTTGTTTTAACAGCTTCAGAATGTGAAGAATCTGTAGGTCTAGTCTGCTAATTGCTGGATATTTGGGTGGCAATAGAGGAAGCTGTTATGCTGTCTTCATTGCTCATAAAAAAATGTTTAAGCAACCACAAGTGTGTATATATGGTGGGGGAAGGGTGGACAGCTCCCTTTTAAAAAGTTTTCTTTTTAAATCACCATAAACTTGTGGTATGCGGCAGTGATTCCTAAACCAGGCTGATCTTCAGAATTATTCTGAGAACTTAGAAACAAAAAGGGATTTATTAAAAATAGACTTTCAGGTTCTACCACAGGAGAGGAATTCATTAGGTCTAGGGTAGGAGCCTAGAATGTTTATTCTTAGAAGCCAGGTTTGGGAGCCACTGGTCTTGGTATCATTAAGGAAGGGAGGAAGAAGCAGCCACTGTGCTTGAAGAGTTGACATGCAGGAAGTAGGAAAAGGAAAAGAGTTGCTGTCAGAACTTGATATTTGTGGCTGCTAATAATTTGAGCTATGGAATAGGCTTTCGTCTTTTCTTCTCTAGGAATTTAGTACCTTCAGAGCACCTTAAGGGTACTGTATACTGAGTGATTTACTCACTACTGTGGTTACTGGATACTGAGTGATTTAGGTTTGGGAAATGTCATCTCAGTGACAGGCTACATACTGCAACCACCACCATCCACCTCTGCCCTGTCCCTTTCCTCCCACCATGGAGGCAGTGGAAACAGAATATCTGTCATTCATCAGTTAAATTGGATGCAATTTTTTCATATTAATATATTTGGCAGAAACAAAGGAAACACATTATGTTGATTTCTGTATACAAAGAAATTGCTATGAATTCACCCAAGTACATTTTTGGTTTTTTTGTTTGTTTGTTTGTTTTTTCTATTGACAATAAGAGATGCACTTGTTGACCGAGGACTTGTTCCATATGGCTTCCTGCCTGGCCTGGTTTGAAGCTGTTGCTTCTGATATTGGGCCACTGCTAACTGACCTAGTTGTAAATTAGAGTAACGTTGGCTAGAGGATCAACACGGTCTAGGGTCTAATAGTATGCCTGATGTGTAGTTGATCGTCAGTGCTTATTAGTGAATGACTGAGCCAGCTCAGTAGATGTTTCTTCAAAAGATAAGAAGTAACCTGGAGAGGTTAAGATTCTGCTTCAAAGCAATGTATGTGTTCAACATAACCTTTCTAGAGAGATTTCTGCTTTAATCTCAATAAAAAGGAAAATGGCCCTGTTGCAAAATTTGGCAGGTCAGACACTTCAGCTTCCCAAGAAAATGCGAGGAATTTATTTATTTTCTTTACATGTTGTCTACTCCTAAAACAACTATCACTACTACCATTAAACTCTCCATATACATTAAAGGAAGTGCCTCTAGAATAAATGTTGTTAAAAGAATTTAATCTTCACTTTCCTTCTAACTTTAAGAGCCTCATGGGAATGAAAAGAATGTTGTTTTAGAAGTAGAAGAGAAGAAACAATTGAGTAGAAAAAGAAAATAATTTGAGAAAACTTGTCTGGTTGACAGTAATTTTTTAGTAACAGAAAGCAGCAGTCATGGCCCAAGAACCTATGGTTCTTGGTTGTGTCCTTGCCATGCTTAGAAGGTTCAAGAAAGGGAGTATAGTCTCTTTAAAGTTATTTTGAGGAGTTGGACACTACCTACTAGGTTCCTAATGCTTACCCAAGTTAAGAGGTTGAAGTGCCTCCAAGGCTTTAAGTAGCAGCTGAACATGTGATCTTGTTAACCCTGAGATGTTGCTGAGAAGTGACTCAGATCACCGTGGCAAACAATCCTGTCCAGTTCCAGCTGCCCCAGCAGAACTCAGCATTAGGTCACCCTTTAGGCGTATGGTGCAGAGCTCATGCTACCATCAAGACTTAAGAACAAGGACAACTTGAAGTGGCTATCTTGCACATGGGACTGATGTTGAGGACTGCTTGATGTTTTGGAGCCCACCTGATTCTTAAGAGTTTCCAGTTCCTCTATCCCTATTCCCTGTCATCACATAAACCACTTGGAGAGAAGGGGAGGATGCCAGAGAGAGTCATGTTCTCATAATTATTTGCTCTTTGGATATTTCCTCATCTAGATAGACGGGACCTTTTGTTTTCCCCAGGAAAAGGTAACGTATGCTCAAGGTAGCCTTAAAAAAATGTGTGATGCCTATTTTAAATAAAATAACAAACTAGAACAGTTTGTATTTTATTAAATAATAATCAAGAGGTAACTCATACCCAAGAAGTGGGTTTGTTGGCCTTAGCCTGATAGGTGGTAGCCACATAATGACTCATTGAGCACTACTGACTTAGTAAAAAAGAAAAGTAGGGGTGGGGTGGTTAAGAAGGTGGCTGGGATTGTTACCTCACTGGACCACTCTTTAAACTTTCTCTGTCTTTTCATGACTTGGGTATGTTTATGTAGATCCAAAATTATTTTAAAGTTTGAAGTGTCTTTCTGTTAGCTGTGTGAATGTGCTGCCTATTTCGAAAGTTGATAATGACTCAAGGGTATCCAACTCTCAGGATTCAAGCCACTGCATGTTGGCAATGATACGAGATCCTGGTTTTAAAAATAAAATGCCAGGATGCCACCCTGAGGATCCAGACATAGGCTGTGAGCACATTTGAAATCCACATCCTCAAATATACAACAATGTCAGCTACAAAAAAAATAGAAGAGATAGGGTCTGAAAAGGAAGGAGTTCCTGTCATCCGCAGTCAATGTGAAGAAACTGGTTATATGGACCTAGGAAATCATCCCACTTAACCCCTTCATTTTACAGCTCTGGAAAGGCTGAAATGATGTGTCCAAAGTCCACAATGTAGGAAGTTAGTTAAGGAAGCCTGAAATGGAATACCAGTTTTCTGCCCTGGTGATCCATGCTTATTCCACTACAACAGTGTTGGCAGATAGCTTCTATTTCTCGTGCCAATTTTGATTGATTGGTGGAGAATGCCTGGAGCTCCACTTTGAGGATTCTGTGCCTTGTCTAGGCTTGTTGGAAAAGAGTGTGGAGATCAAGCAGAGAAGTCTGCAATAGACGAGAGAGGGTAAATGACAGGCGGTGGCACTTCCCTATACTTGCTGTTCCTTACAATTATGTGACTTAAAATTACAGCCTTACTCTTTACCAAAACACTTTCTCCCTTGGTGTTCATGAAGACATCCTATTTCCAAATGTTTTCAAACAAAAAAGAGAATATTTAGTCAAGGGCAGAGAATCTCATTCAGAATAGCTTGTCCAGGTGATTTATCCAGGGTAACTAAGTTGTTGAGTAGCAGTTTGAACGAATGATAAGGTTTTCACCATAAGTTTTATAACCTATCATGAAGAGCTGTCTTTCTGCATTGTTGGTATTGTCTAACCCTGATAAGGCTGAGGAGTCATTCATCTGTTTCACCACCATCTTCTAACATGTTGTTCTTACATGTTATCCACAGCTGGCTTTTCCTTGCCTACATCCTCCTAGGCCATCTACTAAATCCTCTCCCTCCATAAATGGAAGTAAAAAAACAGTTTCACAAAGGTCATAATTTGCCCAGGATAATACAGAGCCCAAGTGGAACCTTGGTTCCCTGACCATCAGTATTCCAAGATACTTCCTGACAGGTTTCCTACTTGTTACAATAAAACTAGAAGGAACCTTTGAGGTTATTTATTTAATGTTATCTTATAGCCAGAGAAGTTGAATCCAAGAATATTTAAGGGACTTGCTCAAGGTAATGAAGTTGTTTAGTAGCACAAACACCCTCTGGATCTTGAAAGCTAAACCCACATTGTATATACATCTATTTCTTTCCTTTCTTTCCTTTACTTTAATGAGACAAATGAACTGTTTATTGTTGAATTCACAGGGGTCATGATTGCCTTACAACATACTAGAATCTCTAGATTTCAAATAGAATGATGAAACTGTGATTAAAAAGGACTTTTTGGGTTATCGTTACATAGTTTATGTAGTACATTTAGAAAGAAAGACTGATAATAAATTTTCTCGTAACACGACCCTCACAAGTGTAATTTTGGAACCCTTTCTACTTCCAAAAAACAAGCTGTTGTGAAGATGAATGTGGGAGATAAATGTGCCTGGCAGTCTAAAGCATGCCATGAATTCGTGGTTGTCTAGCCCAGTGCTAGGTACATGATAGCTGTTCTGTAAATGTGGATTTTTTTTTTTTTTTTTTTTTTTGAGACGGAGTCTCCCTCTGTCGCCCAGGCTGGAGTGCAGTGGCGCGATCTTGGCTCACTGCAAGCTCCGCCTCCCGGGTTCACGCCATTCTCCCGCCTCAGCCTCCCCAGTAGCTGGGACTACAGGCGCCCGCCACCACGCCCGGCTAATTTTTTGTATTTTTAGTAGAGACAGGGTTTCACCGTGTTAGCCATCATGGTCTCGATCTCCTGACCTCGTGATCCGCCCACCTCGGCCTCCCAAAGTGCTGGGATTACAGGCGTGAGCCACCGCGCCCGGCCAAATGTGGATTTAGATCTACCACCAGAGCTCTGTCATGGTTATCTTTTTATGTACGAACTGACAATACTTTGCCCTGAATAGGGTTAGTGTTTGGCAGGGAGGAAGCTATGTTTCACTGGTAGAGCAGTCTGTTAACGTCTAATTTGAGATGAATGCTATTGATAACAGCATAGAAAAAGCTACTGTCATTTCCAATTCAGTTGCATCCATTTGCCCATCTTGGCCAGTTTGGAAAACATAACTGGGGCTCTTTTTTGGCGTCTTCAATATCAGATAGCTCCTTATATGCAATGCCACTGTGGTCTGTTGCCATTGGCTGCTCCACATCTGTCACTCTTCCCACCGTATTAGCTAATAATGAGAGAGAGTTAACCTAGATTTCTAAGATCCTGGTGTTCAAAAGTGTTGACTCTTGGACCTCTTAGGAAGTAGGCAAGGTAGGCCACCTTGGAGCTTTTACCCTCTGCTGGAATATTTCCTTTTGAAGTGCCACCATTTATAGAATCATCGATTACAAACCTTTCCCATGTTCCTTCTGGAACCTCAATCTAACCTTGAGCCTTTGTTTTTGGAAGATAATGGTACAATTTCTACACAAAACTGGGAACAAACTACTTTTAATTCCTTTTCCTCTTAGTTGTTTCAGCAGAATGATCCCCTTTCACTTTAACAGAAAGATTCTCTTTCTAGCTTAAAATATTCTGGATATGCTTTAACTTGCCTTGGGGTCATAGCACACATCTCCCAGGACTGATGAGTCTTGTCAGTTGCCCCAGGGTGAGAACTTTAATAAGCAAATTGCACACACCTGGTTTTGCAAAATATTGGCCTAATGGGGCACCTAGGTGGAAGTCAGTAAGTATGTCCACTCCCTATGTACACACCCTTCCTCCCCACCCCTTTTAAAAGGGAGGCCTCAGAAATGCTGCCTCCCCATTTATCTTGTAAAACTTTCCTGTCTCTCCTTCGCTGTGCTCGGGTAGCTCAGAGGGTTGTGATCGTTAACGAGCTCAGGGTGTTACTGTCACTGCTGCTGTCTTGTGGATTTGAAAGTAATGCCGTGATGGGATGTGGTATAGGTACGGGGGAGTCTGGTTAAAAGGGAACAGGGCTGGAGAACTCTCTTTGTCAGACTGTGATTCCCCCTGCTCTGCTCTTTGATTTGTGGCTGCCATTGGTGTTTACACAGCCTTTCCCCGCTCACACTTACCTTGGTTAGTTGAAAAGAAACAGCCTGTTTTCCTGTTACTGAATGCTGGACCCTGGGCTTACTTGTTTTTTACTCTTTTTCATTCATTTGTTCATTCATTTAAATACTTACTGAGCATTTGACTGCTTCCCAGGCTTTGTGCTAAATGTTGGCTCTACAGAAATGAAAGACCTAGACCCTGCCTTTCAGAGGCTCATAATCTAGTATTTACATCTCCAGTTGTCAACAGGTCTAACACATTACCACCACCACTAGAAGTGGTGCGTTTTAATGCATTTTATTTGGCTTATGTACTATCTTTATTTGCTGACGATCAACTCCCCCAAATAAAGCTATTTGGATATCTTTCTTGTTATCCATTCTTTCAGACATATTGGCTTACCCAGGTGATTAGAGTGCAGGGTAACTGCCTTAAGAAGCTACAGTGGCATTGATACTTACACATATCCAGGCCAACTAATAGGTGTGACCATTTCTTTGTTTTATGCTCTAGTGTAGAGCTTGACTCCACCTTACTTTCCGGCTGCCATCCAGTTAACATACCCACAGGATTCTTAGACTAGGCATACATCATTGTATATATTCTGCCTAAAAGTTTGTAAAATCTAGTGGTGGCATTTAGCTCTTTTGGCAATAAAAACTATATGTGAGAATTTCGTGGCCTTGACTGAGCTGTGTATGGCCTCACTCTTCAATTCTGTTGTCAGCCTATGTTCCACAATCATTTGTGTGTATGGACCTCAAGAATTTCAGTCAACCCGGCAACACATGCAGTGCCCCTTCTGGGAACACTGGTGATCTTCTGGTCTCTTGGTTTGGAGTTAATTAAACATTGTCGGGAGAATTCCTTCATTTCCTTCTGGAGTCCTTTTTGGGCATACAAAAATCTAGCACTTGAAGCCACTTAATCAAATATCATATCCACACACCTGCAGTTCTTTCTCTGTGTCCACAAACATGGTTTTACACTTGGATGATGTAGTTAGGCTCAACTCCATTTGTAGTGAGAAACATTTGAAGCTTGTCCCCACTCACAATGATGATGCACTTAGGCTTACCTTCGTAATATGGGTAAATGTCTCAGGTTAGCCAAATGTGCCTAGGGTCAGAGGGCATATGCTTTGATATGGAATTTTGGAGGTCATTCCCTGCCTTTGTCCTCTGCTCTAAGGCTCATGTCACTTGCATCATGCTGTGACATGAAACAATATTGCATCGTAGGGAGTGCATAATAGACTATGTTGTTCAATTATCATGAGATTACCACATACTCTTGCCTGGAATCTTGCCAGCAATAGTGAACAAAGAGATGACCCAAGCAACTTTCTCACTTTTATTCTCGAAGACTAAATGGCATCCTTAAAATCTGATGGTTTTCTTTGTACCCTTATGGTTGAGTAAAAAATAAGATAGTCTTTTTCTTTTTTGGAAAAATCGTATGGCTAGTACAGGAAATCAAGGAGATTTTTAGCTAATTTAGTAAAAAAGTCAGAGGTGGAACAGAAAATACACCGGCTGAAAAAGGAGATGATTGATTTCTAGGAAATGGGAGATTGTTTGGTATATTTACAGTAATGAAGAAGAGTTCTTCCTGGAACAAAAGTACTGAATAAATAACAACAAGAGACAAAAAAGAAAAATGCATTTCCCTGGTACACAAACCTTGAAGCTCATGCTTTTTGCCATTAGGAATTCTGAACATGTCTTGAATTCTTAGACTTTCTTGATTTTTAAAATCTAATATTTAATTCCAAAATAATTTTTATTCATGTCTGTGTTTTCTTTGTTTTCCCCCTGAGTTATCTGTGTCCTCTGAAAGTTTAAAAACAAGTGATTTTTTTTCTCATCTTGTTGGCGGAGACACACAATAGGCTGCCTCTCCCCTTCTCTGTGGAAAGAATGGAAACATAGTAAGTGGCCAGAGGAGCTCCATACGGATTGACATTCCTTGCTTCTGCTTTTGAAGTTAAGATGGTCACGAGAGAGAAAAATATTTTTGGTTCCAAGCCTAAGAAAAGGACATTCCTTTTAGTCTTGGCATTCTTGTTTTCATGGTGTTGATTTCTCTTTGAATTATCATTAGTACCATTAATAAATCACATCTGAACGTGAAATCACTTTTGCAAGTTCCTCCCCTCTCCACACCCTTGATTATAGAAAAGGTGACGTTTCTTGATATTTATCTGAAGTAGCTTAGAGTATGTTTTCCTGGCTTTTTTTCCCCCCCTCTGGATGGGTTCCCATTGTTGATCAAGCATATTCAAGAGAGTTTTTTCCCAAGAGTCCTGAGAGACCCATCCATGCATTCTATTCTGTTAAACAAGGAAAATAATAATAATAATAATGTTTAGCTTTCACCTTGCTTTAGAAAGAGAAATCTCAGAGGAACCATTTTCCTTTCAGGAGGATTGGGGTTCTTAGGTTAAATTCCATATTATACAAATTCCCTAATGACAAATAACCTATGCAATCAACAATCTTTCTTTTAAATGTATTTCTCTATTGAAAGAGCAGGGGATTCCATTTGAGGCTGTTGATTAAGACATGAAGACTAGGTCTAAAATTGGTGGTGGCCCAAGGTCATTGGTAGAACTAATGGACCATTTGAAAATTATTAGCAGCTGGTTTAATAGAGTTTTAATAACTACAGCTGTGAGAAAATCCAAGTACAAGGTATTTGGAATGTTCCCTTTGAGGTCCTTTCCTTTTGTTCTATAATAATCCTGGCATCCATTTAACGAAAGTGCAACTCAGAAGATTAGGTAGCTATATACGTAAGCATATCATGCAGGCTTTATTTGCTTTAGGTTTTTACCATTAAAAATATTTTTAGGCATCATCAAACTTGTCGCATAACCTGCACATCCCCATGCCCCACTCAATAACACCACAATCTCAGGGTCTCACAGTGTTGGAGAATTTCCATGGCTCATCTAAGAGTTCTTCTCACTTAACATTTTTTATTGAAAATTTTTACCGTATCTAAGGATTTGTGGGGTTCAATTTGCCAAACTCCAAGGCAGTGGAAAAGAAGACAACTGCATCAAGTCAGTTTCTGGTTTTATATAGTTTAACAGAAGAATAATTTGCTTAGATCTTCGCCTTCATATTTGGAGGCATATACTCACACACACACACACACACACACACACACACGCATGTTATGCATAGATGAATAATATTTGGTCTGCAAAGAAATAGGCCTGTTTCCTCCGTCATCTGTACCTTGCTAACCCAGAGACTTGACATGGAGGAGGAATGCAGAGAGCCTTTCACCCTTAATGGATTCCACAGCTGTGAGTCACCCTGGCCCCAGGCTTCTCGCTTTTGCCTCATCCCATTCCTGCTCTCACAGTCAGAGGTCTGGATCTCCAGTTACTGACTTTGGAACTAGGGGGAAGATGACACAGGTGACATAAAACAAGAGCCCCCTTCTATATCTCAGAGCAAATTCCTGAAATATACTACCAAAACATAAAAGTGTGGACGTCAACTTTAGACAAATCCTTGCCTTACATTGATTTGCAGAGCTCTTTAGAAATCAGACCACGGCTTTCAGTATACATTATATAAATGTGTTCTTCACAACACGATGCCAAGAAGCAGATGTGCTCTCTGAGACCCACAGAGGTCAAGCAACTTCCCCAAAATCATAGCTGGTTGATTGCCAGGACAGAGACCCAAACCTTGTCTTCTGACCAGCCCTTTCCAGTACACCATGGATGACTCACCCACAAATGACAAATGCTTTGTAGTCTTTTAAAGGAAGTTGGGGATATTCAGGGGACATCCTCTAACCTTGTGAGAATGTATCATCATGGAAGGAAATCACCATCCTTTTCATAGAGTAGTCCTTGGAGTCAGTTGCTGAGATGGCTTGCTATGGCTTTTGCAGGATGGATTTTAGTGATGATAAAGGACATGGTAAATATTTGGTAATATAACAAATGCCCACGGAACTTGTAAACAGTACTATCATAATTGTTTCCATTTGTCTTAACCGCACTCGAAGCGATATCTCCTAACTCATCCCCAAACTAATATGTCGAAAGCAACAGGCTCTGATGGAGAGGGAAAGGGGTAATGCTAACAGTACTCAGGAGATGGCAGGAACTATATTTTCTAAGAGTCAGATTCCCTGCTATTTCTGTTGTCTCATTTAATCCTCACTATATAGTTGTGCAGTGGATGTAATTTTATTGTTATTTCTATTTAGCATATGAGAAAACAGAGGCTTTAGACAGGTTAAGTAACTTGCACACTTGTACTACGTGGTAGGTGTCAAAAAACTGGGATGTGAACGCAGGTCAGTTGCGCTCTATCCATTGTGAAGTGCTGCCTACAAACCTCTTTGAGATTATTGAGAAATGTGATCCTGACATTTCTGGAGGACTAGAGAAGTCCATGAAAATATATGGCTAGGAATTACTGGCAACAGACTATGTGCAAACTGACTTTTAGTATTTCCTCATTTAATCCTTGTTATAATCCTATGAAATAGTACCATCTTTACACTTTCCACAGTGAGGAAATGGAAGCAGAGAGAGGTTATACAATTTGCCAAGCAAGATCTGACCATTGTTACTTGATAAAGACTGGATTTAAACCGGTAGGTGGGCTGCAAGCCCATGCTCCTCACTGCCATACTGGGTGCTGCTAGGCCGAGGTTCAAAACAGCCCTTGTTGGCTGAAGGTTTTTTTGAGCTGGCTCAGCTCTGGGGTTGGTGCATTCTGTAAATGATCAGTTTGACAGTGTAGGTAGTAGAGACATGCTGCTTTAAGAAAGAACTTTGTATCTCTATTACAGGGAGAAGATATAAAGATATTAGTTCAGTCTTCCATAACACAATATAACAGACTTTTCATTTTTATGCGGGAGGGATCTCTAACTCTTTGGTCTTTATCTTAAGGAAAATGTAAAGGTATTACAGGGTTGTAAGCATGACAACAGATGTGATTAGATTAGCTTTTTAAATCTCTCACTCCAGATGTTCAGCTGCATTAGGTAACTACCTCAAGGTGAGTACCAATGAAAACTCTTAAATAAGTACTTTGTTCAAAGGAATCCTTCAAGGTTTTCTAGGTCTGTGCTGTCCAGTGTGGTAGCCCTGAGCCACAGGTGGCTGTTGAGCACTTGAAACAGTGAAACAGCCCTTGAAACAGTGCCTGGTCCAAATGGATATGGTGCTGTAAGTCTAAAATAAACTGAATTTTGAAGCTTATTAGAAAAAAAAGGATGAAATATCTCATTAGTAAGTTTTATATTGATAAATATTGTAAGTTTTCTATTGATAAATATAAAAATATTAAGATAATATTTTTGGATATATTAGGCTATGTGGACTGTGTTATTGAAGTTAACTACACTTGTTTCTAGCTGCTAGAAAATTTAAAATTACATACATGGCTGGCATGATTTTTTTAATCTGACACTGCTGGTCTAGGTAATTTCCTTGCTCTCTAGTTAAATAGGAAATTTATGGGAATACCATTAGCATAGGTTGATGCACTGCCTCTGAGTACCCTTTGTTTAAACTATTCCAACCTAAGGTCTGTTGCTTCTTGGATAATATTCCATACCTTTATTGGCACTGTTCTTTTAAAATTCAGTTAAAAGTATCATTTTCCATTTATTACCAAAGAGTAGACTGTTCTTGACATATGTTAGAAAAAATTGAGCTTAGACCACAGCTCATTAGTTAACTCTGGATGGGTCAGAAAGTGGTGACCTGGTTATTAGACAGAGTGCACCAAGCATTAGCTTCTGCCCGTGCTCCCTTCTAAATATCATGTAGGCTTGACCCCTCCTCTTCATCCCCAGTGCATCGTCTGGCCCAGGCTTCCTTTATCTCTTCCCTGGACCATCTCAGCAGCTGCTTAGCAGCCTGTTTCCCACCATCCTCTTCACCTCTAGGAGTCCCTCATAATGCTAGCAAAATAATCTTGATAGGGCACAGCTTTCGTTATATCACATTGCCCTGATTAAGGATGATAAGAGATCCCTGTTTCTGTCCGAATGAAGGGAGGGAGGGAAGGCTCTGACATTTGAAACTGGATAGATCTTATGTTATTTAATCCCTATGAAATGGATATTTTTTAGTCCCATTATACAGGTCAGGAAGTTGGAGGTCCTGTTGTCTTTCTTTGCTAAAACCTATGCTAGTTCTAGTGACATGTGCTGATTGCTAGCTTTCAAGAACATTCATGGAAACAAAAACTTGGAACTCCTGTAATGCCATCTTTTTGGGGGTGGGAATATGTATTGGGTTCTTCTTTCTTACATATGTTCATGGAATTATTCATAGACAAACCATTCAGTCTGGTTATGATGTTCACCTCCCCTCTACATCCTGGTTTTATTTACTTATGAGAAGAAATGCAATGCAAAAAAAAAACGAGAACATTCATTATCTAACCCGCCCTTTCTAGCCTTAAATCATGTCCTTTTCTTTCCCAATGGTCTAATCATAACTGCCCTCTCCATCTCTGTACTTGGAAACTGTACCATAACAATCTATGCCTTATTATAGAGTGTTTGGAATTCTTCATTGTCTGATTTTTTTAATGTTAGTCTCATCCCAACTATATTTTTAACTTCCATGAGAAAGAACATGCCTTATACCAGCCTTCTGTCCCCCTCATTGTTTTTGTTTTTCTCTCACGTCTAGAACCATACTAGCTACGTAGTAGGCACTCAAATGTTTAGTTAGTGGATGGTGCTGGCATGTGGCAGCTGGTCAATAAATATTTGTTTTTGGCTCAATTGAAAATGATTTTTTTTTAAAAATGAGGGCAGAGAGCTTCAGATCAATGATTCCCTCTTCACCAGTCTATATGTGAGGTAGAGTGGACCTTGGCAATGACAGGACACTTCTATGCCAGACTCGACCTCATGGCGTCTCAGATTTCCCACCTAATTTCGGTTGCGGGATGAGGTGGTCATGGCTAGTAGTCCATATAGCTCCAGAAGGTAATGGGTTATATTGCTTCTAATATTTCCTGGAGTGACATTTAAGATGTTTATTTGTGTTTGGGGGATAGAAGGTAAAGTATATAATCCCCTGAGGACAGAACCTGTGTCCTCCTTAGGGCCTCCTAGAACGAAATTGAACATTAGATCAGTGAGGTCGACTGATTGATGAAATATTTTGTTCAAATATGTGTTTCTGCTAAACCTTGCTGTCTCTTGTATAGGATACACCTGCTCCTGTCTGAAGTTTATGAAGACAGCTCACAAGGCATTGACATTTGGTCCACTTGCTAATAGGCAGTTAATGTTCTGTGGTCAGTCTTGGCTGTGCCTCTTTTCTTCACGTGCCAACATTATTTTGTGGATTCATATTAAGTATTTAAACACCAAAGTGATCACACACCCACACATTCCCTAAAATGTGGGCTGACTTGTTGGCCAACCATTCATGAACCTGGGGATTTTTTGAGAGAAACTATTTGATTTGTTTTCTGATTTCTCTGAAAACATTTAAACAAACAGACAAAAATTCCAACTTGTAAAACCCACATACTAATAAAAATCACACAAACATTATAGAAGTTGGAATTCAGAAAAAGTAAAACTTCTTTTCAACCTCCCTTTCAGAGAAAACTTCACCAGTAAAAGTTTAGGGTATATGGCTTCTGGTCATTTTTCTATATTTATATATTTGCATCATATTATTATTATCATCAGTATTTGAGTAGAAACAGATTATGTATTATGTTTTGCAACTTATTTTTTCACTTAACTATAAACATGAAAGAACACTTCCCCTAAGAATTCCCTTAGTACAGGTTTTGGTATGCAGGAAAAAGAACTAGATGCCTGGGGTTCTTAGCTTTGGTGACAAGATAACTTTGTCTACACTGTTGAACTTTTGCCATCAGTGACCTCATTCTACTTTAATATGTCGATCTTTGAAGACTTACTTTTTTTTTTTTTAGTAATTCCATGGAAATAAACTATTTGGAGACCAGTTCTTTTCAGTTGTGATGCTTCTCATCCCCTAAATACACCAGTCTTCTGGAATGTAGTAATGTTTTATGAGTAAAAATTATGTTTTGTAAGGGCACTCCTCTTTGTCTGAAATTCATTGCCAGAGGCAGGGACAGAATAAGGAGCACAGTAATATGCACAAGGATATGAGAAAAGGAAGACAAAGGTAGAAGTATCCTTAAGTTTGAAAATGCCAGATCTGCTAGACAGTCTTAAGACAAGGATGGCATTGAGATTAGGGAAGGAGAGAATAGAGAGGGAAAGAGGCCAGCAGCAGGGCCCTGCTGATCCATGGATTCGCCTCCAGCCACAAGCCAGTCCCTAGCTCATGGCCATATGGGACTGAGGCTAAAGACGTGCTCTAATTCTGATCCTCAGCTTCTCCACCAGCCCTCTCCCTCCCCCTACAAACACATACAGCCTTGCAGTTCCTCAGCATTAGCAAATGTGTAATTCCTTATTTCGTCAGTGCTAAGTTGCACTTTTCCCCACATTTATACATTTCTCAAAAGGGATGCATGTTATCATCAGTTTATATTTAATGTGCATGGAGTCCTCCCTTGAAAATTTGTTATTAAACTAAGTCTTATAATAACATTTGGAGGAAGAACTCCAAATAGAGGAAGAACAATGTATGGGTTCTGGACTCTGCCTGGAGATGGGTTTGAACAGAACAGAACACAGTCCCTGCTTTCAAGAAACTCACAATGCGCGTGGGGAAAGAGACAACTAAGTGGATGGTGCTGTGTGAAAATGTTTGGGAGATTCAGGGGTCCCTAGGAAGGGTCGAGCCCAGCCTTGAGGTGCCAGGAAAGGCCTTCTAGAGAAAGTGGTACTCAATTGGGTATGATTTTGTGCTAACCCTTCTGGAGGTGGGGGGGGGGGGTCATTTGGTAGTGTCTCGAGAGAGACAGTTGAAGCACTGTTGGTTGTCACTACTGGGGATGAGGGAAGATGCTACCAGCATCTAGTGGGGATGTCAGCGATGCTGCTAAATATCCTACAATGCCCAGGACAGCCTCTCACAATAATTATCAGGCTTCAAATGGGAATAGCACCCCGAGTTTGAGAAACCCTCCTGTAAGTTGAGATTGAGGGATGAATACAAATTGGTGGTGCTGGGGGAGGAGGTCAGGGTGGAGAGAGTCATAGGTGTCCAGGAAAGGGAGTTATTTGGAGGAAGAGTTGGCCATGATGGAGAATGGTACAGAAACAATGGTTTTGTAAGGTTTAGAAGCAAAAGTATCCTATTATTGCTCCTAAGAAGGTTGTTGCTGACCATGATGAATTTGGTTTAGCAGAATTAGAGTTACAAAAGCCAGATGTAGAAGACTGAAGGAGAAGTAAGGAACATGAAAGCAGTTTGTGAAAAGGAGGAATTAATGATAACAATGGCAATTGTAGTTAAGTTTTTGTGTATGCCAGAAACTATGCCAAATGCTTTATGTTCCTTATCCAGATTATTCTACACAACCCTGTGATATATGGATTACTTGGTATGGATGAGGAAATAGAGGTTTGGAGAATTTAAATAGTTTGTCAAGGATTCATATAGCTAATAAATTTAGAGTCGGTATTCAACCTCAGGCCTCTTTGACTCTTATCTATAATTTCCCTAGAGAAGAAATTAGGCCAGAGGGACATGGAGAGAGAGAGAGAGAGAGAGAATGTGTGTGTCTGTGTGGGGGGGAGGAGGGTGTGTGTGCATGCATGCATGTGTGTTTTCTCCCCTAGATGGGTGAGAGTTTAAGGTGGGGATGACTTAGCTAGTAGTCAAAGATAAATTGAAAATGCAGAAAGGATAACTATCAGACCATCTTGCAGATGAGGCAGTGAGGACTGACTCAAGAGCTCAAGTTAAGGAATCAGCCTTAGATGATGGGACATGGGAGCACCACTTCCATTGTGGCACGAGGATAAGAGAGAAAAGATAGGTGTCTGTGCAGATGAGGAAGGGAAACCCTGAGAGAAAAGGGAATCCTCTTCCTCTTCTCAGTTAGACACAGTGAGCAATGGGAGACAGACTTAACTATGTGAACATCAGATTACTGGGTGGAGTTGAGACCATGAATTTGCAGGGACACCAATCTGAGGATATGCAAAAAGAATTTGGGAGAAAACACTCATTTAAGATTGTTCCAGAGTTGACATTTTTTTCAGGTGGTTATGTGGGAAAGGCAAAGGACTGGGTTGCATAACAACAGCTCATTCTCAGGTTTCCCTCCACCTGCTTAAATTCCTTTAGGAGGAGATAGTGTGGCTTTTCTTTTTTTTTAATTTTAATTTTATTTAATTGTTTTACTTTTCCATAAGTTATTGGGGTACAGGTGGAATTTGGTTACATGAGTAAGTTCTTTAGTGGTGACGTGTGACATTTTGGTGCACCCATCACCCACATATACACTGCACCATATTTGTAGTCTTTTATCTCTTGCCCCCCTCCCACTCTTCCCCCCAAGTCCCCAAAGTCCATTGTATTGTTTTTATGCCTTTGTGTCTTCATAGCTTAGCTCCCAAATATCAGTGAGAACATACGATGTTTGGTTTTCCATTCCTGAGTTACATCACTTAGAATAATAGTCTCCAGTCTTATCCAGGTCACTGCAAATGCTGTTAATTCATTCCTTTTTATGGCTGCATAGTATTCCATCGTGTGTGTGTGTGTGTGTGTGTGTGTGTGTGTGTGTGTGTGTGTATCTCACAGTTTTTTAATCCACTCATTGATTGATGGGCATCTGGGTTGGTTCCAAGATTTTGCAATTGTGAATTGTGCTGCTATAAACATGTATGTGCAAGTATCTTTTTCGAATAATGACTTCATTTCCTCTGGGTAGATACCCAGTAGTGGGATTGCTGGATCAAATGGTAGTTCTACTTTTAGCTCTTTAAGGATCTCCACATTGTTACACTGTTTTCCATAGTGGTTGTACTAGTTTAGTTCCCACCAGCAGTGTACAAGTGTTCTCTGTTCACCGCATCCATGCCAACATCTACTGTTTTTTGATTTTTTGATTATGGCCATTCTTGCAGGAGTAAGATGGTATTGCATTGTGGCTTCAATTTGCATTTCCCTGATCATTAGTGATGTTGCACATTTTTTCATGTTTGTTGGCCATTTGTATCTCTTCTTTTGAGAATTGGCTATTCATGTCCTTCACCTACTTTTTGATGGGATTGTTGTTTTCTTACTGATTTGTTTGAATTTGTCGTAGTTTCTGGATATTAGTCTTTTGCCAGATGTATAGATTGTGGATGATTTTTCTCCTACTCTGTGGGTTGTCTGTTTACTTTGCTGACTCTTCCTTTTGCTATGCAAAAGCTCTTTACTTTAATTAGGTCCCAGCGATTTATCTTTGTTTGTATTGCACTTCCTTTTGGCTTCTTGGTCATGAAATCTTTGCATAAGCCAATGTCTAGAAGGATTTTTCCAATGTCATCTTCTAAAATTTTTATAGTTTCAGGTCGTAGATTTAAGTCCTTAATCCATCTTGAGTTGATTTTTGTATAAAGTAAGAGATGATCCAGTTTCATTCTCCTACATGTGGCTAGCCAATTATCCCAGTAATTGGCTAATTGGATAATTTCAACAAATTTCAACCATTTGTTGAAAAGGATGTTCTTTCCCCACTTTATGTTTTTGTTTGCTTTGTTGAAGATCAGTTGGCTGTAAGTATTTGGGATTATTTCTGGGTTCTCTATTCTCTTCCACTGGTATACGTGCCTATTTTTGTACCAGTACCATGCTGTTTTGGTGACTATGCCCTTACAGTATAGTTTGAAATCAGGTAGTGTGATGCCTCTAGATTTGTTCTTTTGCTTAGTCTTCCTTTGGCCATGTGGGCTATTTTTTGGTTCCATATGAATTTTAGAATTGTTTTTTCTAATTCTGTGAAGAATGATGGTAGTATTCTGATGGAGATTGCATTGAATTTGTACATTGCTTTTGGCAGTATGGTCATTTTCACAATATTGATTCTACCCATCCATGAGCATGGGATGTGTTTCCTTTTGTTTGTGTCATCTATAATTTCTTTCAGCAATGTTTTCTAGTTTTCCTTGTAGGGGTGTTTTGCCTCCTTGGTTAGGTATATTCCTAAGTACTTATTTTATTTTTTGCAGCTATTGTAAAAGGGGTTGAGTTCTTGATTTGATTCTCTGCTTGGCTGCTGTTGGTGTCCAGAAGAGCTAATTTGTGTACACTAATGCTGTATCTAGAAACTTTGCTGAATTCTTTTATCAGTTCTAGGAGATTTCTGGAGGAGTTCTTAGGGTTTTCAAGGTAAACAATCCTATTGTCAGCAAACAAACAGTGACAGTTTGGCTTCCTCTTTACCGATTTGCATGCCTTTTATTTCTTTCTATTGTCTGATTGCTCTCGCTAGAACTTTCAACACTGTTGAAGTGGAGTGGTGAGAGTGGACATCCTTGTCTTGTTCCAGTTCTCAGAGGGAGAGCTTTCAACTTTCCCCATTCAGTATTATGCTGGCGGTGGGTTTGTCATAGATGGCTTTTATTACATTAAGGTATGTCTCTCGTATGCTGATTTTGCCGAGCGTTTTAATCATAAAGGGATGCTGGATTTTGTCGAATGCTTTTTCTGCCTCTATTGAGATGATCATGTGATTTTTTATTTTTAATTCTGTTTATGTGGTGTATCACATTTATTGACTCATGTATGTTAAACCATCCCTGCATCCCTGGTATGAAACCCACTTGATCATGGTGGATTATCTTTTTGATATGTTGTTGAATTTGGTTAGCTAGTATTTTGTTAAGGATTTTAGCATCTATATTCATCAAGGATATTGGTCTGTAGTTTTCTTCTGTGGTTATGTCGTTTCCTGGTTTTGGTATTAGAGTGCTGTTGGATTCATAGAATGAATTAGGGAGGGTTCTCTCTCTCTCTGTCTTGTGGAATAGTGTCAAAAGGACTGGTACAAATTCTTTTTTGAATGTCTCGTAGAATTCTGCTGTGAATCCATCTGGTCCTGGACTTTTTTTGTTGGTAATTTTTTAATTTATCATTTCAATCTCACTGCTTGTTATTGGTCTGTTTAGGGTACCTAATTCTTCCTGATTTAAGCTGGGAGGGTTGTATTTTTCCAGGAATTTATCCATCTCTCCTAGGTTTTCTAGTTTATGTGCATAAAGGTGTTCATAGTAACCTTGAATGATCTTTTTGTATTTCTGTGGTATCAGATGTAATATCACCTGTTTTGTTTCTTAGTGAGGTTATTTGGATTTTCTCTCTTCTTTTCTTGGTTAATTTTGCTAATGGTCTATCAATTTTATTTATCTTTTCAAAGAACCAGCTTTTGTTTCATTTATCTTTTGTGTTTTTTTTTGTTTGTTTGAATTTCATTTAGTTTTGCCCTGATCTTGGTTATTTCCTCCCTTCTGCTGGGTTTGGGTTTGGTTTATTCTTGTTTATCTGTTTCCTTGAGGTGTGACCTTAGATTGTCTGTTTGTGCCCTTTCAGACTTTTTGATGTAGATGTAGGCATTTAGAGCTATGAATTTTCCTCTTAGCACCACCTTTGCTTTGTCCCAGAGGTTTTGATAGATTGTGTCATTAAGTTTGAAGAATTTTTAAATTTCCATCTTGATGTCATTTTTGACCCAATGTTCATTCAGGACCAGATTATTTAATTTCCATGTATTTTCATGGTTTGGAAGGTTCCTTTTGGAATTGCTTTCCAGTTTTATTCCACTGTGGTCTGAGAGAGTGCTTAAAATAATTTTAATTTTCTTAAATTTATTGAGGCTCATTTTGTGGCCTATCATATGGTCTATCTTGGAGAACATTCCATGTGCTGGTGAATGGAATGTGTATTCTGCAGTTGTTGGATAAAATGTTTTGTATATATCTGTTAAGTCCATTTGTTCCAAGGTATAGTTTAAATCCACTGTTTCTTTGTTGACTTCCTATCTTGATGACCTGTCTAGTACTGTCAGTGTAATATTGAAGCCCCCGCTATTATTGTGTTGTTATCTCATTTCTTAGGTCTATTAGTAATTATTTTATAAATTTGGGAGCTGCAGTGTTAGGTGCATATATGTTCACAATTGTGATATTTTCCTGTTAGACAAGGCCTTTTACCATTGTATACTGTCCCTCTTTGTCTCCTTTAACCACTGTTGCTTTAAAGTTTGTTTTGTCTGATATAAGAATAGTTACCCCTGCTCACTTTTGGTGTCCATTTGCATGAAATGCCTTTTTCCACCCCTTTAAATTTATGTGAGTCCTTATGTGTTAGTTGAGTCTCCTGAAGGCAGCAGATAGTTGGTTGGTGACTTCTTATATATTCTGTGGTTCTGTATCTTTTAAGTGGAGCATTTAGGCCATTTACATTCACTGTCAGTATTGAAATGTGAGGTACCATTGCTTTCATCATGCTCATTGTTGCCTGTATACTTTGGTTTTTTGTTTTTGTTTTTTAACTTGTATTTTTGTTTTATAGGTCCTGTGTGATTTATGTTTTAAAGAGATTCTGTTTTGATCTGTTTCCAGGGTTTAAGATTTAGAGTTCCTTTTAGCAGTTCTTGTAGTGGTGGTTTGGTAATGGCGAATTCTCCCAGCATTTGTTTGTCTGAAAACAAGTGTATCTTTCCTTCATATATTATGCTTAGTTTTGGGGGATACAAAATTCTTTGCTGATAATTGTTTTGTTTGAGGAGAGTGAAGATAGGTCCCCAATCCCTTCTAGCTTGTAGGGTTTCTGCTGAGAAATCTGCTGTTAATCTGATAGGTTTTCCTTTATAGGTTACCTGGTGCTTCTGTCTCACAGCTCTTAAGATTTTCCTTTGTCTTAACTTTGGATAACTTGATGACAGTGTGCCTAGGTGAAGATCTTTTTGCAATGAATTTCCCAGGTGTTCTTTGTGCTTCCTATATTTGGCTGTCTAGGTCTCTCACAAGGCTGGGGAAGTTTTCCTCAATTATTCCCCCAGATATGTTTTCTAGGCTTTCAGAATTCTCTTCTTCCTCAGGTACACTGATTATTATTAGGTTTGGTCATTTAGCATGACCCCAGACTTCTTGGATGTTTTGTTCATATTTTCTTATTCTTTTTCTTTGTCTTTGTTGGATTGGGTTAATTCGAAGACCTTAGCTTCAAGCTCTGAATTTCTTTCTTCTACTTGTTCAAGTCTATCGCTGAGACTTTCCAGAGCATTTTGCATTTCTAAAAGTGTGTCCAAAGTTTTCTGAATTTTTGATTGTTTTTTTTCTTTAAGCTATCTATTTCCATGAATATCTCTCCCTTCTCTTCTTGTATCATTTTTTGGATTTCCTTGCATTGGGCTTTACCTTTCTCTGGTCTCGCCCTGATTAGCTTAATAACTAACCTCCTGAATTCTTTTTCAGATAAATCAGGGATTTCTTCTTGGTTTGGATCCATTGCTGGTGAACTAGTGTGATTTTTTTGTGGGGGGGTGTTGAAGAGCCTTGTTTTGTCATATTACCAGGGTTGGTTTTCTGGTTTCTTCTCATTTGGGTAGGCTCTGTCAGAGGGAAGGTCTATGGCTGAAGACTGTTGTTTAGATTCTTTTGTCCCAAGGGGTGTTCCCTTGATGTGTAGTACTCTCCCCCTTTTCCTATGGATGTGGCTTCCTATGAGCCAAACTTCAGTGATTGTTATCTCTCTTCTGGGTCTAGCTACCCAGCGAGTCTACGCAGCAACAGGCTGGTTGGGGGTTTCTGCACAGAGTCCTGTGATGTGAATTGTCTAAGGGGTCTCTCAGCCATGGATACCAGCACCTGTTCTGGTGGAGGTGGCAGAGTGTGCAATGGACTCTCTGAGGGTCCTTAGCTTTGGTGATTTAATGGTCTATTTTTGTGCTCGTTGGCCTCCTGCCAGGAGGTGGCATTTTCTAAAAACTGTCAGCTATAATAGTGTGGAGAGAGACCAGAGGTGGGCGGGGCCCTAGAATCCCCAAGATTATATGCCCTTTGTCTTCCACTACTAGGGTGGGTAGGGAAGGACCATCAGGTAGGGTGGGGAGAGATGTGTCTGAGCTTAGACTCTCCTTGGGCAGGTCTTGCTGCGGCTGCCGTGGGAGATGAGGGTGAGATTCCCAGATCACTGGAGTTGTGTACCTAGGAAGATTATGGCTGCCTCTGCTGAGTCGTACAGGTTGTCAGGGAAGTGGGGGAAAGCCAGCAGTCATGAAGGGCTGGTCTCACTCTCACCGTGACCCCCTCAACAGCCCTGAGTCTGTTTCCAGGTGGAGGGCGAGATGGGCTTGAAAATTTCTCTGAGGCTACGCACCTCCCAGCTGCGAGAAAAAAGGGTTTTAGTTCTTCCACACCTGTGTAGTCTGCACGCCGGATTTATGCCCTCCCCGGAGTTCTGGCCAGGAGGCTTCTCACCACGTTTAAATTGTTACAAAGTTCAGCTACAGAGTTCCTTCTCCCTGTGGAGTTTTACCCCCTCCTCCTCTGGCCACCCTCCCAATGGATCCCTGTGATGCCAGGCAGGAATGGGCCGCTTGGGGACCCAGTGAGATCCCAGGGCCTTCCTGCTGCTTCCTCTACCCCTGTATTTCACTTGGCTCTCTAACTTGACTCAGCTCCAGGTAAAGTCGGAAACTTCTCCTGCAAACAGACCTTCAGCTTCTCCAGTGGGGGGTGTGTGTTTGGGAGAGGAGGGTCTCCCTTTCCCATTTCTGCAGCTGGGGCACTCACAGTATTTGCAGTGTCTCCCGGGTCCTGCAGGAGCAGTCTGCTCTTTTCAGAGGGCCTGTGGGTCCTCTTGGGATTGCTGGTTTGTTCTTGCAGTCAATCTGGAGCTAAAATTCACAATGCAAGCCTCCGCATGCTGCTCTGCCTGGAGCTACAATCTATTCCTGCCTCCCTTCTGCCGTGATAACAGATCCCTGCTCTTCCTTTAAAGGTATGGGTAGAGCAATGTGTTGATTGAGAATTGATGATATAAAGATATAATCACCAAAAATTATCTTCATAACCTTAAGGCTGGAGTTTCTAAAATCACTGAATATGGATTGTCTGAGGTTATTGACTTAGAAGTAGTCCTTCAAGAATCCCAGACAGGGTGGAAAAAAAGAATGTCATTGTCAGCAGAAGAGTCAACATTCTTAGTAATCTGAAATAAGAAAGTTGAGTTTATTGATAACTAGTACTTTATCAATCACCCCAGTTGTTTTACATTTGATGATTATTTTTAAATGTTTAACGTGTTGAAATTTGTTGAAAATTTTTCACATCATTAAGTAGAAAATGAAAGTGTTATTCACTTGGGCCCACGCCTAGATAATTTACCTTATTTGTAAATTTTGAAAACTTTATCTCCTCTTTTCTAGCAGTTGTTTCTCTTACTTTGTTTTCTTGTACAAATGCATTGGCTAGCATTTCCACAACAATGCTAACTACCAGTGATAATCCTTGTCTGGTTTTTTACTTTAATTTTTCTAATGTTTCATCATTAAGTATAACACTGAGTTTATCTCGAATTGCATCAAGTGCTCTTCAGCCTCTTTGGTACTGATAAAATTATTATTTTATTTTTTGACATTTTAATATAGTGGAGTGTTGATAGATTTTCCTGTATTGAAATTGACTTTTCTCAGTCAACCCTACTTGATCTTGGAGGGATATTTGTTTAATGAGTTCCTGGATTTTATTTTGAATTTCTGCCTCAATATTTCTAAGTGACATTTTTCTGCTTTTTACTAGTATTTATTGTGGACTAAGCTCTGTAATCTGTGTCACACTGGATTTGGAAATACATTGGTAACAATCTTGTGCTTGAGACTTTAGACCAGTTTAAAAAGCATCTGATTTACTGATTCCTTAATGTCACTTAAGATGTTTTGGTGATTAGGTTGGCTATTTGACTGTTTGCTAGTCTTTCATTGATATTGCTTCTTCTTGGATTAATTTTGGTAATATATGTGTTTCTAGACACATTACATTGGTTTTACATATATTGCCATGAGTCTTACATGGTAATTTTAAAATTATAATACATTTTCCTTTACATTTTTGGATAGTGTCTACTTCTTATACTTATTTTCTATATTTATGTTTTGCCCTACTCCCTTTTTGTTGTTAATTAGGCTAGCTAATTGTTTTAATTTAATTTTATATAGCATATTTTTAAAAAATAAAAGTTACTGAGGAAATTACCTTATTATGTAATATATTGATTCCTGAGTTTGTTTTTATTGTAGTCATATCTTTTCTTCCACTTTTCTTCTTCTGTCTTTCCATTTCCCCCTGTACTTGAGTTAGATGTTTGATTCATTTAGTATTATTATTTCTTGCTTTATAATTTTCATAGATCTGTGAAATTTCCTCTAAGTATTGCTTTTACCAGATTCCATATTTAAATACATAGCATTTTAAAAGTCATATTCTACTGGTGAGTTTTTATTTCTGGTTACCCCAGAAATTGCTTAGGAGAATGTTAAAAAATTTTCTCAAATGTTTGGGATTTTTCTTTCTTTTTTTTTTTTTAACATACCTTTATTTCACTGTAAGTAGAAATTGTGTACTATTTTTTAAATTTGTAATGTATTATCTCTTAATTGTGGCATTAAAGATATAAACCTCCACGGGCACTTGAAAACTTTTGTAGATGTCTCACAGATACTTGAAATGAAAATATGTTTTCTATTTCCAGATATAGAATATGAAATGTACCTCTTAACTCAGTTTTATGAATTACATGAATTATATCCTTGGTGGTCTTTCTCCAATTAATCTGTTAAGTGCTTATGCCTATTTCTTGTATCTGTTGCCATCTTTATTTCTTTATTTATTTGGTGCTGCTAGAGAGCATAAATATTCATAATAAATCTCCATTGTGGATTGTACTTTTACATTATTAAGTGTTCATCTCTATCATGTTAAAAGCTTTTGTATCTTGAATTTAACCATGAATAACATTAATCATGATTTCTTCCTTCTTTTGCTTGGTATATGTTTAATGATATTAGATTTTCAAACTTTTTGTATCATTTTACTATATATGTGTCTCTTACAGACAGAATCCAGTTAGAGATTGTTTTTCAATTTACTCTGGGGATATTTTCCAGAGGAAGAATTATCCAATTCACATTTATTGATATATCACATATACCTAATTCTAATTAATTTTATGCATTCTCTTTTATATTTCTGTGCAATTTCCTTTGTCCTCTTCATTTTATTATATAATCTGCATTTTCTTTGAGTTCTTTCCTCTAGTAATTCAAAGCTATAGTCTGTTTTTATTTTTATTACTGATTAAATTAATGTTCTTACACCTTTATTTGGAAATTTGTTAACTTCAGAAATGAAATAGTATGAGTATTTCTGTCCTGCTATGAAAGTTGAGAATATTTGCCCATATATAATATATATATATATTTTTATTTATTTTATTTTTTTTATTTTTGAGACTGGGTCTCACTCTATCACCCAGACAAGAGTGCACTGACATGATCTCGGCTCACTGCAACCTCTGCCTCCCAGGCTCAAGCAATTCTCCTGTCTCAGCCTCCCGAGCAGCTGGGATTATAGGCACATGCCACTACCACCTGGCTAATTTTTGTATTTTTAGTAGAGATGGGTTTCACCACGTTGGCCAGACTGGTCTTGAACTCCTGACCTCAAATGATCCACTTGCTTCTGCATCCCAGAGTGCTGGGATTACAGGCGTGAGCCACTGCTGCCCGTTAATATTTATCCTCTAAAGCTTTTTCACTTCCATCTGTGTATTTTATTATGGTTAAGTTTTTTTTCCAATTCTACATACTTTTATAGTTATTGTTACGGAATTATTTATTGTTATAACCACTACATTTAAGGAATTATAATTTTATTTTGTAAGTATTATCAATTATTCAATTTTAGTTCTAAATGTAAGTGGATTCAATGCTCACAGCTTCCGCTTACCTCTAAATTACCTATTCTTGAGATCTTGATTTTGAACCTTCCGTTGGTTGTATTTTGAAGAAAAGTTACTTACATGCTGCATTCTCTGACTATGCTGATTAGAAAATCACTTTTTATTACTTCTATATATTTAAAAAACTGGTTGTGAACTTAGTTGGGAATTGAATACTTGGGTATTGTTCTCTCTTTCTTGAGCCTCTACAGACACAGCTTCACTTTTTTTCTGTCATCAAATGTTACTGTGAAAAAGTCAGAGGACACCTGACTTAGATTTCTGTTATAATTGACTAATTGTTAAAGGTCTTGATGTATATAGGATTCAATGTTTAGCCTTGAAATTCTGTAACCTCACCAAGATGTTTCCATTTTACTGATTCAGTCTTACTTTTTCTTGGAATAACAGATACTCTTTTATTTCAACTAAGTATTTTCTACCACAGATTTAAGCATATTTTGTTTTGCTTTGTTTTGTTTTGCTGTCTACTTCTACGAAACCTTTTATCTGTATGTTCGATCTGTTTTCAAACCTTCTTATCTGTCATCTTCTCCACTTGCTTTCATCTACTTGTCCTTTTCCTCTGCATTTTGTGCAGTTTTTTGAAGACTGTTTTCCACATCATCAACATTGTTTTTGATTTGTGGATTTTGCCTCTTATAACTTTAATATATTTATTACTTCTGCAATGATATTATTTTTGTCATCATTTTCTTTCTTCAACTGCCAGCCTCTCTTTCATCTTGTGCTGATGTCTTGTCATCTTGTCTTTGATCTCTTCTTTCATAGAATCTCTGTTAATTGTTGTATATAATTTTCTTCTGTGTCCTGTGCCTCCAAAATAGATTTTTTCATGGGTCTTTTCCATGCTACATTTTTCTGTCGTCCTCCACCCCTTGTTTTAGTTTTTTTTTTTTTTTTTTTAAATAACTCATTTGTCTTCGAGGCATAACTAGCAGAACTTTTTCTTGGCCCTCAAAAAATGAGAGAAACATCTCTTTAAATCCCCTCCTCAAGCCCTGCTTAATTCTGCTTTTAGAACCTGAGTTTGTGTCTTGATGGCTTGACTTGCTGCAGTAGTCCTTCAGCAGTTTAAAAGGGTTCTGGCTAGGTTCCTGGGCAGGACACAGTTGAATTTTTCTCTCTGAACTTCATGATTCTAAGTTTTAAGTCTTGCTTTTGATTCAAGGGTCCTGTCAGTTTATGGGTTTGGTATGGCCAAACTCTTTTTTTCTTTGTCTATATTTTGTCTTTCTTTTTCCCCAGCCAAGCCTTTGTTAGCAGTGTGAGACAATTAGCCACCATTTTTTTCTGGAAGTTTCTTTGGTTAGCCTAAAGCATATATCCTTCTTTTGAGAGATTTCCAGACACATCTTTGTCTTCAGATGTTGGTTCTTAACTGAGAGTTTAGCCCTGCAATATAGCTTTAGGGCAACAATCAAATGACCACTCTAAGCTTGGAGGTATTTTCTAATAAGATTTTATTTATCACGAAAGCATCGTGTCATGGAAGAGTCTGGGATCCTGAGGATTTACCCAACTCTTAGTATTTTCTAGGTAAAATACTCTGATTCTTTCCTTTGTGGATCCATGTCCTGCTTTAGAAATATCAAGGACACTGTGTCATGAACCCTTCTGAAGTTTTTAAGGGAGGTAGGTATCAGTATCAGCACTTGAAGTAGCCACAGTCTTCATTCTTTCAAGACCAGTAATTGTCTTTTATGAGTGTACTCATGTTAGTTTCTGATGCTGGTTCTGCAACTTAGTATTTTCTCATTAATTGCTATAGAAGAAGTTAAATATTTGCAAACAGTAGTTGTCTCCTGTGCTCTTCAAGGACTGCGTAGCTATTATTGCATTCATCCAGTCGGCAGCATTTTAAAATAGGGCTCCAATGCAGTGGAGCAGGGAATGCTCACTGTTCTAGCTGGTGGTCTCAGGGACTGTTTCATACAGGAAGGAAAACTTGAGCTTGGTCTTAAAACTTGCTTGGGCCTCAGAATCACCCTGAGAATATGTAAAAAAAAATTACTGGACCTCAACACCAGAGTTTCTGATTCAAGTCTTGGGTGGAACTCAATAATTTGCATTTCTAACAAGTTCTTTGGTGATGCTGATGCTGCTGGTCCAGGGATTAGACTTTGAGAACCACTGTCGTAAAGGATGGGAATTACTTAGACCTTCCAAAAGCAGGTGAAAGTGTTCTACATGGAGGAAAACCATGAACAAACATAGAGATCTCAACATCTTCCTGATTTTCTAAGCTATTCTCTTCAGAATGATAACAGGCTCTTCTAAGAGACCCTTAGGGGAGATAGTTTAAAAGTTAAAGATGATTCCCAGACTTTCTGATACATTTAGATTTTTTTATATCCAACAAATGGATATAGATACCCTCTAGGAATAAAGTTAGATAAATAAAGAATGGATAAAGATAAATTAATATATTAGTAAAGAGAGAAAAATATTCCAAGTTGGTTTCAGAATGCAGTATATAATTTGAAGCGAAATCCAGTATGAACAATATTCTGGTATCATTAGTCTGAGTCATTCACTAGATGTTCCACAAAGAGGCTGGCTTTTTTTGACAGACATTCGTAAGGCTGACTACTCCTTTCCTTTCCATTTTACATGAACCGACCCTGCTATGTCCAGATCCTCCTAAGGCTCGTTCAGCTAGCCTCTTCAGTGACTTTGTTGGCAGTGCACATTTTCCATAAGAAACAAGACGATGTTTCTCGTGGGGTAGATTTGGCAGGCATAAAGCTACTACATAACGTTGTTCCGACTCCATGAGGTTGGATTCTAAAGATAATTCAGTGTTATAGCTCTTGTTCTTCTGTGTATACCTTTGTCAGCAACTTTCAGTCTTCCAAACATGTTTCCAAAGTATAAACACACTGCTTGCATGCCTAAGAAGTTCTTTGAATAGTCAATCTGCAAAAAATGGATTTTGTACCTTTTCAGTTACTCTCCTGGGTGTGGATTCAGAGTAGAGGAGACACTTGTGGTTATTCTGAAATCTGCCTTCCTGATGAAGACTCATTACTGAGAATATACGGGGCATGGACCTTAAGTGTGAATACTGTTGAACAACTGACACGTATGGAATGTCTTTACTTGTGAGGTCCTGTCTCAAATTATGAAATTCAAAAGATTTTTTTTCTGGCTTCAGAAAATGCATGTGCCAGAAGGCTTGGGCAGGTTATTTTTCTTGAGACTTCAGTTTCACTCTCTGGAAAATGAAGATGTTGGACCAGGTTGGACTATATGGTCTTTAAGATCTCCTCTCCATTGGACATGATGAACCTATTGATGGTTAACTTTTAGAGTAGAGTCTTCTCTTTGACTTAAGGAAGGCACAAATAATATTTCAATATTTTTCAGGGAGGCGAAGAAGAAAAAATTCTGTTTCTACCTGATTTTGTTACACTCCCTCCACTGAAAATGTTTATACAGTTTTGAGCTATAGGACAGAATTGTTCCTCTGGCTTTCCAGGATACTTTGCAAACAAGAATAAAAAAGGCTTTGTGGAGGGAAGGCAACCAAATGGTCTCAAGTGTAGTCAGGTGATGACTCCAGGTGTCACATCAGTTCAGGGTAGCTTAGCAGTGTTATAAACACATAGGTGGAACAATGCAGCCAGAGGCATCTTCTCCATGGATGATGAGGAAAAGGAGGATGGTCATTTACTTAAAACTCATGGACAAGTGGAAACTTAGAATTGCTAGTGGAGACTTAGAATTGCGAGTGTCTCAGTAGTCAGCTAACCACTGTGATGTGGCTTCATTAGCTTCATAAGCACTAGGTTTTGTTTTGTTTTTCTGTTCATGGATGCTCTCTGGAATTCCTTAGGTTCTTGAACATTTAGTTCGATTTTGTACCACTGGTTAATTTTCTCCTGGAAAGCAGGCCTGCATACAGTTAGTACTCATAGCACAAATCTCATCAGAGCCAGACTTATGCTGGGCCCTGGGGATATAAGAATAAAAAAGAACGTATTACTTGTCCTCTGAAGAGTGACTTATAGTAGCCTGGGGCCCTGTCACTTTGAAAGAAGATGATTTTACACATTGGAGAGGAGAACATATGCATTGTTTTTCACAGAAATTTTAGTCAGAGGCCACATGCTAAAGACTTAACTTTTTTTTTTTTTGAGACGGAATCTCATTCTGTGACCCAGGCTGGAGTGCAGTGGCATGATCTCGACTCACTGCAACCTCTGTCTCCCAGGCTCAAACAGTTTTCCTGCCTCAGCCTCCCGAGTAGCTGGGATTACAGGCGCCTGCCACCAAGCCCGGCTAATTTTTGTGTGTGTTTTTAATAGAGAAGAGGTTTCACCATGTTGGCTAGGCTGGTCTCGAACTCCTTACCTCAAGTGATCTGCCCGCCTCAGCCTCCCAAAGTGCTAGGATTACAGGCATGAGACACTGTGCCCAGCTGACTTGACCATTTTTAATGACATTTGCCCCTTACTCACAAAACTCACAGGATTATCAACTGTGCAAGGGTGGATACAAAGGCCGTATCACTAGGAAAGACAGACCAGTCACATGCCTTCGCCTAGGATTTTTTTTTTTTTTCTGAAGAGATTTTTGGTAACATACCCAAATTAGAAAAATAAAACTGAAAACTCATCATGATATCATATAGCATGAGGGCTGCTAAGATCATTTAGAACCACACAATTATAAAATCTTGGACCTGGGCTCTCCCAGGTTGTTGACCCTCTAAGGATCCAGAGACTCCCCAGCCAGGACCCCATAAAGGGCCTCTGAAGACAGGTGGGTTATATGCAGAGAATGAAAATACCTGGAGATCATTAAGTTTTCAGTCTCAGCACTATTGACATTTGGAGCTAGATAATTCTTTGTTGTGGGGGCTGTCCTGTGCGTTGTAGAATGCTTAGCAGTATCCATAGCCTTTACCCACAGATGCTGGGTATGATAACTAAAACTGCCTGCAGATACTGCCAAACAGCCCCAAGTTGGGGCAAGCGGGGAATAAAATTACCGCTCGTTGGGACTACTGCTTTATGACAACACAGGGTTAGTAGAGTCATCTAACACTCATGACCAATCTCTGTTGGTTGGTTGGAATCCTATCATTCAGAAGCTCTAGTTCATTCATTTGTTCCTTCCTTCATTCAGCGTATATTTCTGAGTACCTGTTGAGTACACTGAGTGTTCCCAAGGCTGAAGAGCCAGACAGACCTAGACTCCTTCTAAGGGTACTTGTGTTCTGGTGGGAAGAAAAGACCACAAACAAACAAGGGTCATGCCAATAGTGAAGGAAATAAAGTAGTGTATTGTGGTAGAGAGAAACTGTGTGTGGGTTGGTGGTGTGAGTAGGGGTTTCAATTTTGTAGATTTTGTAAGGGTTGGGAGTGGTGGCTAAGATAGAGTTGTCAAGGAAAGCCCCTGGATTTAATTTATAAGAAGGCAGTCACATGAAGATTGGCATTTATATGCCTCTGAATAATAAAATGTAAGGGAATGAATTTAATCAGGAAAAAAAATCTTAGAAAATATGAGAAGAAAATCTTGTAAAACAGGTCCTTTGTACAAAAAGGTTGAACGTCATGATCTAATCTCTTCATTTAACAAAATGATCAAAGTAAGGGCCTCAAAAGACTTGCTCTCAAGGTGAAGATGGCAGGCAGAGACATCATACCTACTGTCGCTTTTTGGTTTTAGTGACCTGAGAACAAATTCCTTAATGGCTGGATAGGCATTTCTGTATGTTTTTTTTTCTTTTTTTTTAAAAACAGCTCAACAGTGGATATGCTGAAAAATCTAACTTTGTTGGGCAAAAGTGGGATTTATCAGTAAGGGTATATGGAATGCGAGGCTTGGCTCCTTAACTGAGCACTGTAGTGTTTTCACCTGGTAATAAAGCCTACTGTTGTGTTGGTGGACAAATGTCTAAGCTTTCTGCTCAGTTCTTGGGATGTAAGAAGTTTTAGGAATAAGCTTACTTGCTAAAAGTAGATTGGGGATTGCAAGAGAAAAGAAATTTCTTAGCTTTCATTTTTAGAAAATTTCTAATTTTGGAGTATATTCCAGTCCCATATAGAAACACATATGGATGTTTCTCCTGCTATAAGGTTGCATTAATTTGTTGAAGCAAGGGTGGGGAAACTAATGTATCTGAATGGGCCAGTTGGTTAGTTTGATAAGAGAGAAGGACAGCCTTCTGTTGGCTTCTGCTACAGGCAGAAGTCAAGAAGAGGAAAACAAAAAATCACAGTCCCCTTGAGTAGGAGGACTTGAAAGCATTTACGGTCTATATAGGCTCAGGCACTGTTTGCCTTTTCAGAAAGCAGGGGTTTAGGACTTTATCCTCACAGGGTAGTTATATTAGAAACCATGGTTTGGAGAAAGACACACAGACAGGCAGATCCAGGTGCCAGGCTTAGGTAATCAGTTTTGTCTGCTATAAGAAAATAGACTGGAAGGGTTATTACATCAGGGGCTGCCACTGATGGAGGCAGGCTCAGAATCATTCTCATCTAAAGCAAGTGAATTGTCTGAATTTTTTGAGCAAATGATGAGCATACAAAAGTGAGCAAGTCTCAGGGAGATTAGATTGAGATTTTCCCCAGATAAAAGAAGTTATTTCAGCAAAACTTCCTCACACACTCCGCAAGCCACTGGCCATACATCATTTTTTTTTTTCTTTGCATAGTAATAGAAAACAAGGTAAGTTGTTAAAAATGGTTTCTGGATTCATTCACTGAATCTGTAAAATTGAGACTTGGTATGTTTGGCTGAATCTTGTGAGCCACGAACACTTTGGGCCATGAAGACACACCCAAGGCCCGAGGTCAGTCAGGCTGACCAGCCCCCAGGGAAAGTTCTCAATTCATGTCTTGGTCTTTCATGATGTGGAAGATGACTTGTACTGCAGCTTCTGCTTACTCTGCGTCTTAATCAGTTCTGTAATGAAGACCCAGCAGCATATCTGCAACTTCCCTTTAATTTTACAATTTTTATAATGAGAGTTCTTGTGTGAAAAGTGTCTGTAGAAACCCAGCCAGCATTCTGAAGAGTCGATAAAGCAACACCGTGATTTTCTGTCTCTGCTGTTTGGGCGAGGTTTAGCTCTGGTGGGGGAGAAATCAGTTATCTGTTGTTCTAAGTACAAGGGCAAGAACAGCTGCAGTTTCCAAGGAACTTCCTGGTGAACCCATGACATTTCAGAGAATTCCTCAATACTTATTATTTCTCACTTACTCATTCTTAGGACACCAAGAATGGGTTCCCATCATTTGAAAGGACATGATGAGCTGGAATCTCATTTATCATGGTTGCATTTTGAGAATTTCATTGAGGGGGAGTCATCTTCATTTTGTTTTGTTTTGTTTCTAAACCACATCTCAAGAAAATTGTCAAGACGCTTCTCAGAATTAGAATTATCCAGTGAACTGCAAGTTCCCCTTTACAGATAATGAAGTCTAAAGCTACTGAGATATCAGCCTGCTTCCTCCCTTTCTTTTCTTGTCCCTTCTCTCCTTTTATCTCCTTATTCAAATCACACGCTTCCTTTTCTACGGACAGGAGAGCTGGCAGACTGCCTATTGGCCTGTTGGCCTCAATTAGCCTTATATCATTGCAAAGGAATGCATGAATTCTCCAGAAGGTATGTAGTATCTCTTTCTGTATGAGACACTTACTACCTGCTTTCATAACAGGTCACTCAGCCGGAATGACTTCTTATTTACATATCCAACATTTTTAGCCACTTGGATTACATCCCTAGATGCTCATTTCATTTTAATGATGATTCCAAAGGTATCTATTAAGAAATAGTACTCCAGCATACTCTGTAGTACTTGAAAACTTTATGCAGGAGAGCGATCCTAAAATAAAAAGTAACCTGAAGGCTAGCATCCTTGGCCAGTAGGTGATTGGGTTATTAATCTGCAAATTGCCTGCTTCAGACTTTGTGCTTATATACAAGGTCCCACAGATGGACCAGGCCAACTGTATACAACAGAGGCCACATGCATTGGCAGGACTTCGTCTCATGGTATTTCCCTGCTACTATTTAAATTCAGTCTCATATTGGGGGTTACATATGTGATTGCAAATTAATCCTTTCTCTTCTGAAAATTTGGTTTTGAAGAACAGCTGTGTCTCCCTTCTGAATTCCTTAATTATTTATCCTCCCTGATACGTTAAACCTTTCATTAGTGTGGTGAATTGCCAAGAGTACACAGAACTGCTTAGATCATGTAGCAAAAAGTATAAACATTTGATAGGTCATTTGAAGACTACATGGTGAGCCAGAATCTATAGTAGTACCAAATGCTATGGGATTGTTGGAGGTAGCTTGTTGTTGGAAGTTGCTTGTTGGTTTATTTTGCTGGTTTATTTTTTTTTATATTTATTTATTTATTTATTTATTTAGTGACAGAGTCTCACTCTGCCACCCAGGCTGGAGTGCAGTGGCGCGATCTCGGCTCACTGCAACCTTCTTCTCCCGGGTTCAAGCAATTCTCTGCCTCAGCCTCCTGAGTAGCTGGGATTACAGGTGCCCACCACCACACCCGGCTAATTTTTTTTATTTTTAGTAGAAACAGGGTTTCACCATGTTGACCAGACTGGTCTCGAACTCCTGACCTCCTGATTCATCCACCTCGGCCTCCCAAAGTGCTGGAATTACAGGCGTGAGCCACCACGCTCTGCCTGCTGGTTTATTGTTTTACACTATAACATGGAGATAGTACCGATGTCATTTGTATTTATTCAGAAAAGAACTGATTCTGCCCCCAGCTCTTGTTAAATTTGGAGGGCATATGCCCATATATGAGTTAAAATTAAATCAAGAAAATTAATTACATATATCTGTATGTCATTAATTATATCTATAATTATGTGTGTTTGTGTATAGATATATATATTTAGACATTCTATATTTGCATTTGTAGATTTGATTCCATAACTGCTGTTCCTGAAAGAGATTTCACCTCAACTTTTCAGGTCATTACTCTTTGGAAAGATGCTTTAAATGATTATTAAATTATTAGAACTTCCACTTCAGCCATAACAAGTGTAAATGATTAGTAGTGATATAGAACTTCCCTTGTTGCTAAGAATAGCAACCCAACATTTATAAGTTTACTAGTGCCTTTTTAAAAAAAATCATTTTTCATCTTAAGGTCCTGGGGCTTGCAACTGAAAATATTAATCTCCCAATACACATCACAAATCTTTGACCTCAGCATATCAACAATTTCTGATCTGCAAATACATTTTTTAGAATGATCTTTAGTCTCTTGATTTTTCTGTTTTTCTAGCTGAACTATTCCAGAATTTATGTATTCTATTACCTGTCCTTGGATAATTGGTTTTTCCATTCATAAGAAAGAAAACTAAGAAAAGTTCAAACAACAGGTGCTAATGAGAGCCTTTTATTAGAATTATGATTTATAAGTTTAGTGTCTTATAAATGAAACTAGGTTTCTGGAGTGGACAGAGGAAAAGCACCTTATGGTGTTTCTGGTTCTATTTCTCAAAGGCTTTGAAGGTTATAATTAGTTGCTACTGAATCACATGGCTGTGGTGCTTCACAGCTTTATTTCTGGGCTGCAGTCCTTCAGTCAGAGAACAGGTTAGATCCAGGCAAGGCCTATGCCTTTTAATTTGATCACTTCCTGAAGAGAGCTGGGATTTTGACTTGAGGACCACATTTATGCTCCTGGGCCCTCAAACTAAAGAGCAGTGTTTGCCAAGCTGACCTGGACCAAGTGATGGTGGCGGGCCTGTAAGAATGCTGTACAATGTCAACACCTCCCCGCTCCGGTTGCGTCTGAGCAGTGAGTTGGAAGGATGGACGATGAAGCTGTGGTTTGTCTCCTTCCTCCTTCACAGGAGGGAAAACTGAGGCAAATGGATCTCTGGAATTCTGAGCACAGAAAGTAGGTGGGCAGGTCGTATAAATTAAAATTGGTGTTCTTAAGATTGAAAATGAGCAGGCTTTGTCCATAATTTACTTTTCCCCATTTCTGTATATATGTTTCAAATCTTTGACATCATCTCTGGATGTTCTTTATATCTTCAAGAGTTTGTCAAACATAAACAATTGGATTTTGGGTTTGCCCATCAAAACCCCACATTTTGAAATCCTTCAAACTGTAAATGCAAACTGAACAAACCAGCAACGAATAAGTAGTACTAAAGGCAGTGACTAAATAGGATGGTTTAGGGGTTTCATGTTAGGAGGACCAGTCACATTAGGTGCCAGTTATTTTAGAATGAATCTGTGTTCACCTTGCAGGGATCATGATGGGTGGTGTTTAAAGTCTAGGCATCTGAGGTCTATTTGACCTTGAAGGGCCTGGACATATATCTGGGGTAGAAGACAGGGGTGCTTGTTTGATATGTAGATTCATCTCATGACCTTTTGAAATAGACTCTTTTTAGTTAGTTCAGAAACTTCCTCTTTTCCTTTTGATTTTGCTGATTTTGGTGAGAAAAAATATTGCTAATTTCATAATCATAGTATTATTAAATGAAGTCAATAGATATGAGATCAAAGCTTTTAACTTAAAATCATAATTTTATAGCAGATCAGTGACTAGGTTAGCCTCTTAGGGTTGCTGCTCTTCGGGATTGATGAAGAAGATATGCAGAGCTTATTTCTCACCTTTTTTTTTTTTTTCTCGGTTTTGGTTTCTTAGAGGATTACCATCTGCTGCAAAAACATATGAATGGGTCATCTTCATGTCCAGTGTGTTTTTGTCTCTGTCCTTCCCTACTCCCTTCCCCTCCACTTGCTGTCACTTTTTGCACATGTGCCCATGTACCATCTCATAAACATATCAAGTTTCTATCTCTTTGATTGGGCCATGCCAGCAACTTCTATTTTCTTCTTCTGTCAGCGTCTTCAGGAGAAATGTGTACACAAAAGCAAGATGGCTTTCAAAGTAGGCTACATCCTCCTTTCAGTACTTGGTGCAGACATGAAATTGAAGGCCATTCAGCTCTACCTGATGCTGGTTCTCTCAGCGGCCTGCAGATTAACCTCTTCTAAGGCTCTGAGCTATTTTTGAGGCAGAGGCTGCAACAACATTAAAGCTAGAACCCATTAGGAAATCACTTTCATCATCTCTTCTTTTTCCAAATCAGTGACTCTTTTTCTGATCTCATAACCCTTTAATCTCCTTTGTAGCAGAACAAGGAGATTGTTAGTTTATGTTTGTGTCCAGTGAAGTTAGCATCCTTGATAATAGCTTCAGAAGACACCAAGATATTAGAGAACTACATAGAGAGATGAATTTCATTTCTAGGTGGATGACTTAATGCCGAAGGTGCCCTGCTTTCCTTCTGCAGAACCGTAACTTCTGTTGATGTTGTGCAAATCAGGCTCAAACTTTCCAAAAGACACACAGCAGAAAGCCTTTTGTTGCATTATTTCTAAAGGCTTGAAGTTTTGAAGGGAAGAGATTTTGTTTTCCTCTCTGCTACACAATGGAGCTTTCAGAGAACCTCCTTTAAAAGGAATAGCTACAGCCTTTGTGTTGAAGGGTGTGTCTTTTGGCAGGGTCTGCTGATGCAGACAGACTGGCTGGTGATTAACAAAGGTCATTAGACTTTGGAATCTGGCAAGCAGAGTCGGATGGTATGTCTTCTGTGTGTGGAAGGACGACTTCCAAGAAGCCAAGGCATTCTGGAGGTCCCCCCACTGCACCCCTAAATCCTGATGTAGAACAGGATCTGGCCCAGGGTCATCCTGCTCTGACCAGGGCTCTGCTGGGACTAACAAACCAGCATATCAATCATGGAATAAAAGAACCTTTGGAGATCTTGGTGAATGACATTTGAGGAGGAGAAAGGTGCTGCTTTTCAGAGAGAAATGAAAACAGTTAATTCTTTGTTGGGAAGAGAAGAGCATAGGAGGAGCCCAGCCTGCTCTTCTAGCATTCATTTCTGATTGTTAGCCTAGCAGACTCCAGGAGAAGCCATGTTGTGCACGGAGGAGAAGCTCTGAGCTAAAATGGCTGCCCCTAAAGCTCAGAGGACTAGGGCAGCTTAGTGAGTCTTAGAGCTTCAGTGACGCAGGAACTCATATCTCTTGAAAGTGTGATAAACACATTCAGCAGAGCTGTGGCTTGTTTGGCTGAGATGAAAGGACTAAGCTTGGGGGATGGGGAGTGCACACTGGATGATCTGCTTTTTTCTGTGAAGTGTTCTAAATGCAGGAGTTGTCTGCACCATGGAAAAATTTGTTTTCAGGTCTAATGGACTGTGCGAAAGGAGAAGTGGGGTGGGGCCTCAGTGACTGCTGTAATTTGATCCAGAGCTGATAGCAACCTCTTCCACACAATTTGGGTTGGTGCTTAGACATAAAAGCTTGTGTATCTGGAATATTGAGACTTAGCTGAAAAGAGTCTGGTGCACAGTTCAATGTTTATTGAAAAAGGATAAATTGCTGGGTGAAAGAAGAGGAGGTAAATATCTGCGGCTCACTCTGCAAGCTCAGTCTGTCCAGAACTGGACTTGCCAGAAGTTATTTTAGCAGGCGATCAGGAGGAGCATTCTTTGATAGAAAATCCTTGTGTGATGGCTCCTTTCACTACATTGATGTATTATTACTGGACTTTTTTGTTCCTGCAGAAATAATTTATCTTTTACAGTAAAAGTATAGAGTATTACATCATAAAATACATTGGCTACAGTGTTAGTTCTTGGACATCTGGTTCTAGATTACAGTGATTCAGTAGAGTTTGTGATGATCTTACTGAAGTAACTTACTCATTAGATAATAACAGGGTATCTCAACTTAGGATATACATTAAGGTAGGAAGGACTCTACCTTTCTAATACAATTTTGATTTCTTGATGGTGGGACTCTCCTTTGAGTTAGTGTGTAGCTTTCTGTATATTTCAGTCACAAAGTAAATAGCAGAATGAAGGTAGCTGGGCAAGTTTCAATTTATTCCACGGTAGGTTCACAGCTTTTTGCATCCAGGTATGTGCTTCATGTTTGTAAAGGAAAGAAGTGGAAAAAGGTAAAGTCATGACTTAGAAGCCCTTCTTCAAAAATGCAAGTTTCTGTTGTCTTCATGCAAATTGAGGTGCCAAGGTGCAACTTTAAACAGAAACTGGATTGTCATCCAAAGTTGGTTGTTTGAAAATCTCATGAGGAATATTTTATGACCTAATTAGATTGAAGAAGCTGTTAGGTTATAATTGGTAGGTAGTAAAACAGCAAATAGTCATTTAGCTCATGGAAAAAAAAACCCACAACTAAACTATTTGGAGAAGGGAGGAAAGAGAGGTGCACCCCAATATCAGCAAAGTTATTAAAGTAAGAAAAGCTACAATAAAAATGCTCTACCTCCACCCCCAAGATTTAAATACTATTTCACTAATTGGTGATAAAACACCAAGGTCATAATACTAAATAAACAGCTAATGAAGGTTGAAATTTTCCCTTTCTTCTGTGTGGACATCCTCTTTACTTTTGAGATGGTTCCAATTTAAAAAGAAAATGAGTCCAAGGCAGAACCAAAGCCAACATTAAGTTACCAAGAAATTTGGATTCAGTGGAGAAGCTCAGAAACTTCTAAAACTTTTGAAGTATTAAGCGTTTCCTTGACAAATGGCATTGGAAGACATATCATGCTAGAAAATGTTTATCTGGTATTTTTCCTTCTTTGAAGTTATGAGGTCAAGGACATCATCTCCATTATGTCTGATTGCCTCTCTTTAGCCAATGTTCCAACTGGCAAAGTCCAATAAGAGAAATCTACTGATACTGGAATTTTTTCCCATTAATGGATATATAGCCCCATCAGCTCGAGGTATGTGATTAGTGCATTCCTTAAGATGTTTTGTTCTAACTTCTGCCACAGGTTCCTAATGTGAGAGGGTAGACCCAGATCATGGAGGTGCTTCAGTGTGATGGCTGTGATTTCAGAGCCCCGTCTTATGAAGATCTCAAGGCACACATTCAGGATGTCCACACGGCATTTCTGCAGCCAACTGATGTTGCTGAGGACAATGTGAATGAGCCACGATGTGGGTCCATGAATGCCAGTAATCAGACAGAGGTGGAGTTTTCTTCTATAAAGGATGAATTTGCCATTGCAGAAGATTTATCAGGTAAATCTATACTAAACTTGGCACGGCCGATGTATTTTAATTGCTCTTGTTTCCTTTTAGCCTGTAGCCATGGTTCTTAATATACGTGGCTTTTGCAGAGTTTTTTGTGCTTTGCTAGCCATTTTTGTGGTTTGGGCATCATGTATCTCTCCTTGAGTACCTTAGGTTTTATCCTTTCAAAAGCTTCCTCATATATCCTACCTTTCAATTTGGAGAACAAGATAGTTGCTTGGAAAGTTCTAGAAAAAGTAGTACAATTTATGAAACTTGTATTTTTATAGCTGTGTGGCTCATTTATGGAGATGAGAATACCTAAAGCTATACACTGCATCTTTATCCATGAGAAGGTGCAGTACGTATATCTTCATTGATGCTTTGTGAATACTCTTCAAGGCCTCATCTTGAGACTTCAGGCCTTTTGCATGTGATGTTTAGTAATGAAGAATAATTGGAATGGTACTGATTTGCATGATTGGATATTTTAATTATCTTTTGCTTTGTCACTTTCCTTATGCTTTTTCTTTAGGTCAAAATGCAACTGCATTGGGGACCGGAGGTTACTATGGCCACAGTCCAGGATATTATGGTCAGCATATTGCCGCTAATCCCAAACCAACAAACAAGTTTTTTCAATGCAAGTTCTGTGTACGCTACTTCAGGTCAAAAAACCTCCTCATAGAACACACTAGAAAGGTCCATGGAGCTCAAGCTGAAGGGAGTTCATCAGGACCCCCTGTCCCGGGATCCTTAAATTATAATATCATGATGCACGAGGGATTTGGAAAGGTCTTCTCTTGCCAGTTTTGCACATACAAGTCACCAAGAAGGGCAAGAATAATGAAGCATCAGAAGATGTATCACAAAAACAATTTGAAGGAGACCACTGCTCCCCCACCTGCTCCTGCTCCAATGCCAGACCCTGTGGTTCCGCCCGTATCACTGCAGGACCCCTGCAAGGAACTGCCAGCAGAGGTTGTGGAGCGCAGCATCTTAGAGTCTATGGTCAAGCCTTTGACCAAATCTCGAGGCAACTTTTGTTGTGAGTGGTGCAGCTACCAGACCCCCCGCCGAGAACGCTGGTGTGACCACATGATGAAGAAACACCGCAGTATGGTCAAGATCCTTTCCAGTCTCAGACAGCAACAAGAAGGAACTAATCTACCTGATGTGCCGAACAAGAGTGCCCCCAGCCCCACTTCCAACTCCACCTATCTGACCATGAATGCTGCAAGCCGGGAGATACCCAATATTACCGTCTCCAACTTCAGGGGCTCCATGGGCAACTCCATCATGAGACCCAATTCTTCAGCTTCCAAGTTTTCGCCCATGTCTTACCCTCAGATGAAGCCGAAGTCACCTCACAATTCTGGTCTAGTTAACTTGACAGAGAGATCCCGTTATGGAATGACTGACATGACCAATTCTTCTGCTGACCTGGAAACTAACAGCATGCTAAATGACTCTAGTTCTGATGAAGAGTTAAATGAAATAGACAGTGAGAATGGTTTAAGTGCTATGGATCACCAGACATCAGGCCTGTCTGCAGAGCAGCTGATGGGCTCAGATGGCAACAAATTATTGGAGACCAAGGGGATTCCATTTAGAAGATTCATGAATAGGTTCCAGTGCCCTTTTTGTCCTTTCCTCACCATGCATCGACGTAGCATCTCTCGTCACATAGAAAACATCCACTTATCTGGAAAGACAGCTGTCTATAAATGTGACGAATGTCCGTTTACTTGCAAGAGCTCGTTGAAACTTGGGGCTCACAAACAGTGTCACACGGGTACAACGTCAGATTGGGATGCTGTGAATTCCCAGAGTGAAAGCATTTCTTCCTCACTGAATGAAGGTGTGGTGTCTTATGAGAGCTCAAGCATCAATGGTAGAAAGTCAGGAGTCATGTTGGATCCCTTGCAGCAGCAACAGCCACCGCAGCCACCACCACCGCCGCCGCCACCACCACCATCACAGCCACAGCCACTGCAGCAGCCACAGCCACCACAGCTGCAGCCACCACATCAGGTGCCACCCCAGCCACAAACACAGCCACCACCACCGCAGCAGCCACAGCCACCCACACAAGCCGCACCTCTGCACCCATACAAATGCACCATGTGTAATTACTCCACCACAACTCTGAAAGGGCTAAGAGTCCATCAGCAGCATAAACATTCATTCTGTGACAACTTGCCAAAATTCGAGGGGCAGCCCTCAAGCCTACCATTGGAAAATGAGACAGACAGCCACCCCTCTTCCAGCAACACTGTGAAGAAAAGTCAGACCTCAATTCTTGGGTTGTCCTCCAAGAACAATTTTGTAGCTAAAGCCTCTAGGAAGCTCGCCAATGACTTTCCTCTAGATTTGTCACCCGTGAAGAAGAGAACCAGGATTGACGAGATAGCAAGCAACCTTCAGAGCAAAATTAACCAAACCAAACAGCAGGAAGATGCAGTGATCAATGTTGAGGATGATGAAGAGGAAGAGGAAGACAACGAAGTCGAGATAGAGGTTGAGTTGGACAGGGAGGAAGAACCAACAGAACCCATCATAGAGGTTCCCACTTCCTTTTCTGCCCAACAGATATGGGTAAGAGATACCATTGAGCCCCAGAAAGAGCCCAACTTCAGAAACATCACCCACGATTACAATGCCACCAATGGGGCTGAGATTGAGCTCACCCTTTCTGAAGATGAAGAGGATTATTATGGCTCCTCAACAAACTTGAAAGATCACCAAGTTTCCAATACTGCTCTGCTGAATACCCAAACTCCCATCTATGGGACTGAGCACAATAGTGAAAACACAGACTTTGGTGACTCTGGAAGGCTTTACTATTGTAAACACTGTGACTTTAACAACAAATCTGCCCGGAGTGTTAGCACCCACTACCAACGAATGCACCCATACATTAAATTCAGCTTTAGGTACATCTTGGACCCCAACGATCACAGTGCAGTGTACAGGTGCCTGGAATGCTACATCGATTACACCAACTTCGAAGATCTCCAGCAGCATTATGGTGAGCACCACCCAGAAGCCATGAATGTACTCAACTTTGATCACTCGGACCTGATCTACCGGTGTCGGTTTTGTTCATACACGAGCCCGAATGTTAGAAGCCTGATGCCACATTACCAAAGAATGCATCCCACGGTGAAGATCAACAACGCGATGATATTTTCAAGCTATGTCGTGGAGCAGCAGGAAGGGCTGAATACGGAATCCCAGACCCTGAGGGAGATTCTGAATTCGGCTCCCAAGAACATGGCGACTTCCACACCTGTGGCTCGTGGTGGTGGTTTGCCAGCTACGTTCAACAAAAACACTCCTAAGACCTTTACTCCTGAATGTGAAAATCAGAAGGACCCTTTGGTCAACACTGTTGTTGTTTATGATTGTGATGTTTGTTCGTTTGCGAGCCCCAACATGCATTCTGTCTTGGTTCATTATCAGAAGAAACACCCCGAAGAAAAGGCTTCCTACTTTAGGATCCAGAAAACTATGCGAATGGTGTCTGTGGACAGGGGCTCTGCCCTTTCTCAATTATCATTTGAGGTGGGTGCTCCAATGTCTCCCAAAATGTCCAACATGGGTTCCCCACCCCCCCCACAACCCCCGCCACCAGACCTCAGTACTGAGCTTTACTACTGCAAACACTGTTCCTACAGCAATCGGTCAGTTGTGGGAGTGCTTGTCCACTACCAGAAAAGACACCCAGAAATAAAGGTTACTGCCAAATATATCAGACAGGCTCCTCCCACAGCTGCAATGATGAGAGGGGTCGAAGGGCCCCAAGGCTCCCCCCGGCCACCCGCCCCCATACAACAGCTGAACCGAAGCAGCTCTGAGAGAGATGGCCCTCCTGTGGAGAATGAGATGTTCTTTTGCCAGCACTGTGATTATGGGAACCGGACGGTCAAAGGGGTACTCATTCATTATCAGAAGAAGCACCGAGACTTCAAGGCCAACGCAGATGTGATCCGGCAGCATACGGCCACCATTCGAAGCCTCTGCGACCGAAATCAGAAGAAGCCTGCCAGCTGCGTGCTTGTCTCCCCCTCTAATCTGGAGCGGGACAAAACGAAACTCCGAGCACTCAAATGTAGGCAGTGCTCATATACCTCCCCCTACTTCTATGCACTGAGGAAGCATATCAAGAAAGACCACCCCGCCCTGAAAGCCACAGTCACGTCCATCATGCGATGGGCATTTCTAGATGGCTTGATAGAAGCTGGCTACCACTGCGAGTGGTGCATCTACTCCCATACGGAGCCCAACGGTTTGCTCCTGCATTACCAACGGAGGCATCCAGAACACTATGTTGATTACACCTACATGGCTACTAAACTGTGGGCTGGGCCAGACCCATCCCCTCCCTCTCTCACAATGCCAGCCGAAGCCAAAACCTACAGATGCAGGGACTGTGTTTTCGAAGCTGTCTCCATCTGGGACATCACTAATCACTACCAAGCATTCCACCCCTGGGCCATGAATGGTGATGAGTCAGTGCTGCTGGACATCATCAAGGAGAAAGATGCTGTGGAGAAGCCCATTCTTTCATCCGAAGAGTTGGCAGGCCCTGTGAATTGTGAAAACAGTATACCCACCCCTCTCCCGGAGCAGGAAGCTGAATGTCCAGAGGATGCAAGACTGTCCCCTGAGAAAAGCCTGCAGCTAGCTTCAGCCAACCCCGCCATATCCTCCACCCCATACCAGTGCACGGTATGCCAATCTGAGTATAACAACTTGCACGGCCTTCTCACTCATTATGGGAAGAAGCACCCTGGCATGAAAGTGAAGGCTGCTGACTTTGCCCAGGACATTGACATCAACCCAGGTGCCGTCTACAAATGCAGGCATTGCCCATACATCAACACCCGCATCCACGGCGTACTGACCCACTACCAGAAGCGACACCCGTCCATCAAGGTGACCGCTGAGGACTTTGTGCACGACGTAGAGCAGTCTGCTGACATATCCCAGAATGACGTGGAGGAGACGAGCAGGATCTTCAAGCAAGGGTATGGCGCCTACCGGTGCAAACTGTGTCCGTACACACACGGCACTTTGGAGAAACTAAAAATCCACTACGAGAAGTATCACAATCAGCCTGAATTTGATGTCTTTTCCCAGTCGCCCCCGAAGCTGCCAGTCCCCCTCGAGCCCGAGATGACCACTGAAGTGAGCCCTTCCCAAGTCTCCATCACTGAGGAGGAGGTGGGAGAGGAGCCCGTGTCCACTTCTCACTTCTCTACCTCCCACCTGGTCTCCCACACTGTGTTCCGGTGCCAGCTCTGCAAGTACTTCTGCTCCACGAGGAAGGGGATCGCCAGGCACTACCGCATCAAGCACAATAATGTCCGAGCCCAGCCAGAAGGCAAGAACAACCTCTTCAAGTGTGCCCTGTGTGCCTACACCAACCCCATCCGCAAAGGTCTGGCAGCCCACTACCAGAAGCGCCACGACATTGATGCGTATTACACTCACTGCTTGGCAGCCTCCAGGACCATCAGCGACAAGCCCAACAAAGTGATCATCCCATCCCCGCCCAAGGACGACTCCCCTCAGCTGAGCGAGGAACTCCGGCGGGCAGTGGAGAAGAAAAAGTGCTCCTTGTGCTCTTTCCAGTCGTTCAGCAAGAAGGGCATCGTGTCCCATTACATGAAACGCCACCCAGGGGTGTTCCCAAAGAAGCAGCACGCCAGCAAGTTGGGGGGCTACTTCACGGCCGTCTATGCAGATGAGCATGAGAAGCCCACGCTGATGGAAGAAGAGGAGAGAGGCAGCTTTGAGAAAGCCGAGGTGGAGGGTGAAGCTCAGGAAATCGAGTGGCTCCCGTTCCGCTGCATCAAATGCTTCAAGCTGTCCTTTAGCACTGCAGAGCTGCTGTGCATGCATTACACTGACCACCACAGTCGGGACCTAAAGAGGGACTTCATCATTCTGGGCAACGGCCCCCGCTTGCAGAACTCCACCTACCAGTGTAAGCACTGTGATAGCAAACTGCAAAGCACAGCCGAGCTGACCTCACACTTGAACATTCACAATGAGGAATTCCAGAAGCGTGCCAAACGTCAGGAGAGGAGGAAACAGCTTTTGAGCAAGCAGAAATATGCAGATGGTGCTTTTGCAGATTTCAAACAAGAGAGGGTAAGGATATGTTTTGATTTCCCTTCCCCCAGGAGGCCTCTCATCACTGGTGCCCACATGCACTTCTTCGTTGCCAGCCAAACTGCTGCAGGCTTCCTAGTGACTTAGCTTGCCAGAGAGCTCAATAAGTCAATTAAACATTTCGAGCTTGATTATCTCCCATTCTGTGCTCACCCCTCTCCTTGGTCCCTTCCCCTCCCTCCTTCCCTTTGACTCCTCCCATGGCTCCCCAGGGGAGGTTTGGGGTGGTTTCTATGTATGTCTTTCTGCCAAGTAGCTTTATCTGAAGCCTAGTTTTACAACAACGCTCGCTCTTTCCTAAGGCAGTGTGGGCTGTCTCTTGGTACCATTAGCACTTCTCAGCCATGTCTTGGTCTTCAGTGTTTGCTACATGAACCTAACGTCTCCAGGAGTAGATTTTATTTTATCAAGAAGTTCATTAATGGCGCAACTATGCAACGTTTCACCTGCCTAGTTGAAACTGGTTTGAAAACCAGATGACTTAGTGGCAGTGACGATGAGCTTCTGCACAGAAATCTTCTCTACTCACAAGCCGTAATGTATTTGGGTTTCAAAGACTTTGCATAGTAGGCAGCATGCCATGATGCTGACAAATTTGTTATATAAAAATACTCGCCTATATCTCCCTTGGTTTTTAACCTGCTAATCGGCTTTAAAATAAAGTATGTTAGTAAACTGCAAGAATAAATTCTGACAATTGAGGGAGGGCTCGGAGTACTGATGGCTACCACTGTATTTTACCAGCCTTTTGGTCACTTAGAAGAGGTGCCAAAGATCAAGGAGAGGAAAGTGGTGGGCTACAAATGTAAATTCTGTGTGGAAGTGCACCCAACGCTCCGAGCCATCTGCAATCACCTCCGAAAGCACGTCCAGTATGGCAATGTCCCAGCTGTGTCAGCTGCTGTGAAGGTGAGAACTGGAAGGTCTGGATGAGCATTGTGTGTGAGCGATTCGAGTTACTTATTAACCCCATTGCCTAAAGCAGCTCAGGAAAGAGCATCTCAGAATGTGGGCATTCCTGAATTATGCTTGGATTGGTTTGGCTTGTTTTGATTTCTTTGCAGGTTGGACCTTCCTCATCTTTCTGTTCAGGGAAAGGTCGAGTTTCGATCTGGTTTCCTTCCACGCGGATAGTTTGGTGGCAGCAGAAGGTCCAGGATTCTCGGTCTAGGAGGCTTCGGGTCGTCCTTCTATTCTGCGTTTAGTGCCATTAGCTCTTCGTTCTTCCAAGTTGCCCGAGCTCTTGAGAGGAATCAAGTGGGTTCTGTTCCCATCATCTTCTGCTCCTCTTTCTTCCTGACTTCTTACTGTTCTCATCTGGCTGAGGATGCAGAGAGCCTAGGAGAATCTCTTTGTCTTCTTATCCTGGGTCCTCTGGGGACTGCAAGAGACATTAAAACTAAAAGCATTCAAGTCACAATTGACCCTGAAAGCCTTGGTTTGTCTCCTCCATCCCCTCTCCCATATGATGCTGACAAGTGTCTTCCCTTTTCCCTCTGACTTTTATTAGGCCACCTGTTTTGAACATCATAATCCTAATAGCAGCCACCATGTCAGTAACCAAGCCACCATCCCCGTCTTCCAGGATATTGCTAAGCCCTATTATTTATTAAAACAGAAGTCATTTTGGGGTTCTGCCCTTTCTCTAAGGGTACACGCGAACATATTTTTGTCATCTGCCCTTCTTGAGCTTACATCCTATTTTGCCAATTTAACATGAAGATAAAGTCTCTACTTTTCTTCACTGAAGACTGAAGCTTTCTGTCTTTTGGCAGAACTGTGGCAACCCAGGGATATCAGCAGTCACTTTCTTTCAGACACCACTGCGGTGTGTCCCAGGCTCGTTTCCTGGGATCATGTGAGAGAGACAGAAGGGCTTTTCCTGTGTAATCAGTAACCCAAGGAGCTATCTCGAAAAACAGGTGACTTAAAACTAGGCTGCTCCTTAATTTTTTGAATTGATTATGCAGCAGTCTCCAGTCATAGAGTGAAGTCACCATCTACAGGGTAGGGGGCAGACAGCGGGATCTTTTGCTTTGCTTCCTTTCCAGATAATGGCCCAAGGCTCCTCAATGACCATACTACTTTGCTTTTCTTTCTCTTCCTTTCTTCCTCTCTTTTCTGTGAGCCACAACCCTAGCCCAACTTTATGTCAACTTAGATGGGGTTGCAGTTTGAATTTTCTTTTAAGATGGGGAAGAAGTGAGTGAAGTGTCTTCAGAGTGGGAGAAGCCCTTGTTCACATTTCGCAAACAGTAGCAACCTGTGTCCGGGTATGTTGTCCTAAAATCACCTCCACTGCATGAAGAATGGCAGTTGGGCTTGCTCTCCCTCTAGGGGTAGCTGGAGAGGCAGGGGAGGAAGCTTTGACAAGAAGTGCTGTTGAGTTTGGGAGAATGAAGGGAGAAAAAGAAAGCTGGAGGCAATGATGATGGATATTTATTTTGTTGGTGGGGCATGTGTGTGTGTGTGGTTCTCTTAGCAGGAGGCGGATGACCCTGCCCACTTGTTCCTGGATGGATTGGAAGCAGCCAAAGACGCCAGTGGTGCCCTGGTGGGCCGGGTGGATGGTGAACACTGCTTGCTTGATGGAATGTTGGAGGATGAAACCCGGCCGGGGGGATACCATTGCAGTCAATGTGACAGAGTCCTGATGTCCATGCAGGGGCTGCGTTCTCATGAGAGGAGCCACCTGGCCCTGGCCATGTTTACCCGCGAGGACAAGTACAGCTGCCAGTATTGCTCGTTTGTTTCTGCTTTCAGGCACAAGTAAGTGCTATTGGGGGGTCACTAGTGGTTACTGGGAGATGATGTCATAGTGGAAGGCACTAAGCTAAAGCAGAAGCTTGGATGAGTAAGAAGGCCCCACTCATGGTTCACACCTGCTGCTATGTTACCTGGAGCCTCAGTCACCTTTTCTGTAAAATGGGGCTGAGAACAGGAGATTGATCGGATGGCGTTAGATTTGGCAAATGCAGGCATTTTAAAAATGAGAATTGGAGGAATTGCTATGATTTACCCAAAGGTAAAATGGCAGCTGTGGAGAGTGGATGAGTCTCCTGATTCATCTGTCGAACATTCAGCCAAAATCTAGTCATTGTTTGAGGAAGTAAAGTCCATTTAGAAAACTGAGTTGCTAAAGAGGTAAAATTAGGACTACTAACCCATGTGACCAAAGAAACATTGCTTGCAATTTTTCAAAAGATCTTGAAAGGTAAAGAAGTTCATGGATGCCAAAGAGTTGCTTGACATACAGGGAGATTGAGGAGAGGGAGCTTCCCATTACTCATCACAGCTTCGAAAGTGTAAATATGGAATAGGTGTGTAAGGCTTTTTGGGGCCATGGAAAGAGGGGTGGTTTTAAGAACAACTTTTTGTTGCCTTTCTCTTTCAGCCGTGTAAAAGAGAGATAAATATTCAATAATGCGTTTGGACAGTCTTGGATAAAGGTGACTAAGACTGACATGCTTTTTAAAACAATTCTTTTAATGAAATAAATGATGGACTATTTGCTTCTTAAAAAGATAAAGGACCAGTTAGTGGTTGTTGAACAGAAGAAGGAGGTGGTGTTTTCACAGAGGTTAGGATGGGTTGTAAACACTTTATTATAATACAGAGCCTAATATCTAATCTTTGTCATCAGATCCATACATTGGCATAAAACTTGAAATACTTCAATTCAAGAAGTATTTATTGAACAGCATCTATCACATTGTCTGACGCACAGTGGAACTTTAAATAATTGTGAATAAATGAATATATCCTGTCCTAGGTACTGTACTTTTGGGAAATATAAAGACACAGGCCATGGTCTGTGGCCAGGGGAATTTAGGGTCAAGGGTTGGTTTATGAAATTAAAAAAAAAAAACAAAACCCACTGACTCAGCAAAATAAAGCACGTCTTTGAAAATATCAGTAAAATACTATGATGTGTCAAAGAAGAGAAATGTTACATCAGCTTTGGAAGAGTCAGGAAGGTTTTATGGCATAAGGAGCATTTGGGTGAAGTCTTAAAGTAGGAAAATAGGACTTGAATAGTTTGGAAAGGACATATGATGTAGAGGAAAAGCTGAGGGAGGAGACCATGAAGCTGACTGGGGCCCTAGCTGGGGGTTCAGTTTGACTAATCCTTAAGTTACATGTAAAGGAATAGTGAAAGATAAGGTCTAAATACTTTAAAGGAGACCATATTTGGAGTTTTAAATGCCAGGAAATAGTATTTCATAATTTAAATTGCTGGTAAAAGGAAGAGTCAAATTAGCAAAATAATTATAATTGCTAACATTTATTGCATCTCACTATATACCAGGCACTGTACTAAGGGCCTTTAAATATTACTTAATTTCATTCTCAAAACACTCCTATAAGGTATGGCCCCATTATTATCATCTTATGAATAAGAAAAGTAAAGCCTAGAAAAATTAAGTAATTTGCCCAAGGACACACAGCCTATATGTAATGGCTGAGATTTTATCCCAGGTAGTCTGACTCCATAGCATGTGCTCTTGAGATGAAAAAAAAAAAAAAAAAAAAAAAAATCCATGGGGGCTGGGGGACAAGGAATTAAGAAGCAATAATAGTAGCTAGTTCAAGAAGTTAGGGAATGATTGAAGGAATGGATTTGCCTGACTTGGAAAAATTGACTTCATGCGTGGGATGAGGGACAAAGTAAAATACAAATGGCAGCTAGGTTTTCAGTTTACTCATCTGGAAGAAAGGTTAGTGCCATTTATAGAAACAAGGAAATGAAGAAGAGAATTTGTTTTGTAGAAAACTCTCTGATGGGTTTGTTTAGAACAGGTTGAGTTAAAGAGAACTAAAGGACACCCAGAGGGAGCTGTCCAGGGGCAATTGAAAATGTTGCTTTGGAGCTCAGGAGAGCATTATATGTTGAAATGGTAAGCAGTACCGTTCCCACATGAGGCATTTAGAATGGAATTTAGTGCTCTGGAGTAGTGATACAAATTAGAACTTCCCACACCTTGTTTGGTAGATTTATTATTTTTTTAGGCTAATAATTATTATGAAGTACTAGGGGTTCGTTGTAATTAAATAACTCCCTTGTAAATTGCTTCTGGAAGACTTACAGCAAACATGGCTGTGTGTATCAGAAGGGATGTGCGGCCTTTTGACCACGTGGCTCCTTTAAACATGCGTGCACTGTGCCTCCATATTAATATAGACCCTGGCAACAAGACAGCCCATTGCAAGAAGTTCAGCCACTTCGAAACCTCCCTTCCTCACTCTAGTGTTCACAATGAAAGTAGAATTAGAATTCAAAAAGAAAGTCAGCTCTTTTCAAATGCTAAATTTCTCTAATTCCCATTCTGTTATTTGAATAAGTTAGAGGACTAATTGATAGGCACTCTCACTGGCTTGGCAGGAAGCTTGAATTCACCCATATTGTACCTTCTCTTTAGATACACTCTTCCAATGATCAGAGCTCTAAGAAGGGACAATAAAGATTCTTACCATGACCTGTTACCACTGCCATATCTCTAAATCCAAAAAAAACTCTTGATCTCTTCCTTTAGCTTCCTGTCCTCTTAGAGTAGGTACAACTCTTGAAAATTAATTAATTAAATCAATAAATGCCATTATTGGAAAGTAAACAAAAGGACTTTGAACGACCTAGAAATAGGATTCCTGGAAAAAAAGCAATGAGCAAATCCTCTATGCAATTTTTAATTTTGTCATTTTTCTTTTTGTTTTCCTTCTACATCAAGTTTGGATCGCCATATGCAAACCCACCACGGACACCATAAACCATTCCGATGCAAACTCTGCTCCTTCAAGTCCTCCTATAACAGCCGGCTGAAAACACATATACTCAAAGCTCATGCTGGTGAGTTGTGCATTGATGATGCACAAGTTCTTTAGCACTCTCTGAGTTTGAAACCTGATGATCTTTATTGAGTGAAATACTGTCCTGCCTTACGCTTGAGAATGTTATTCTTGGGATGGATGTATATTCAGTTTTATTTTCACCTAGTAAAGAAAAAATAAAGAAAAAAGTAAAAGTTAAACAAAATCACCTAAATCCAAAATAATACAAAGCCTATGTCACCCATGTTATGGTTAGTTCGTTCGTGCTACTGACAAGTTAGAATTAGACTGTTGGTGATTTTTACAGAAATTTCTAAACTGCCTATACTTTCTAATTCAATTGCCAAGAATTGTTATATCTATTAAAAAGACTTTCCAGCTAAAATAAAGTTACCAACTTAAGGAAGTTAGAAAGGGCAAAGGGAACTCAAGATGTGTGAGATTTTTCAAGAGATACCCTTAGATATGTTTCCGTACATAAGACAGAAATGACTTTGGGTTGTGAGTGTCCAGCAGCTGTGCTGGTCTCTATCATACTGTTGTTCCATCTCATTACTCATTAGAGAAAATTGGAAATGAAAGAAGAAATACAGTCAGTCATCTATAATCTTATCTGAAGACCACTGTTGTTGACGTCTGATGTGTCATGACCCTTACCCACCAGGCTGGGCACTAGGCGTGTTATATGCATCATCTTCTTTAGTCCTATAATCGTCCTAAAGGGGAGGCATTGTGTCACATTCCTTGTGCCTTGTATAACCCTTGGTCACAGTTTGAACAGTGTTGTAAGAACCGCTCAGAACCTGGGTCCTTCACTTTCGCCAGCTCCTCATGCTCTGTGTAAACAGGACCATGTCTCTTCACTGTCTTCTGAGTGTTGGATTTTGTTGAACTGACTTAATGCAGTAAGATTACCCAGGTCTCCCAGTTGCCTCAAACTCCACTAGGAGTAAGGAATGGGACAGGGAAGTTAGCTATAGGGGCTTTTCTCTATCTTTTTGTATTTTTCTGTCTCTGGGAAATTTCTACTAAAGTCCTTGAAGTGAGTGGCTTCAGGGTTCAAATCACTGTTTTCTAACTTGTGTATATTGTCCAGCTGGGACACTATCCTGGTGAGTTTTGCCCATAGGCCTTAGCCTTGTCAAAAGCACTTTTACCAGCGAGAGCTGGGAAGAGATGATTCGGCCTGTGGGAAAGACTTGAAGAGAGCATCAGAGCCTGCACACTGATGCCAGCGTATTAAGCTGAAGTGTCTGCTCTTGGAACTGACCCAGCAAACTGGCCTCCCTGTACTCACTGGCTGGCAAGAAGAGAGCATCCAGTAAGAGAGATTGGGAGCAGTGTAATTCAGTTCTTGACATACCTTGGAACCTTGGCCTCCATGACATTGCTTTGAGTGACTGAGTGGGGCTTGGCTTGGAAAAAGCCAGTACCTTTTCTGAAAGACTCTTGACTCATCTTGTCTTTTCTAGATAGATTATTTTATTTTATTTTAAAGAAGAAAAGGTAATGTGTGCTAACCCAAACATCTGGATTTGAATTCTCTCTCAGGTCGTGCAACTCACAGCCACCAGCAATATTCACACAACCAAGCTTGCATTAAAAAGAAAAAATGAAAAAATAGAATAAAGAGGGCAGTAGTATTCTATATATTGTTATATATATATTAGTAAACATCATACCCAGCATTGTCATCTAACTCCTAAAGAGATACAACTGGCTGGTGTTCCTGGTTGGGTCCTCTGACTTTTTTGAACTTCTGTCCTTCCTTGTGCTTTGTGATGCTGGGCAATTCAAGTTTTTCTATGGGTTTCTTCAAGACTTCTTTGGAAATGCAAGCTCTGAGGGTCATCAGTGGTGAGAGGAAGGCTTAATTACAGAACTTGGATGCTATACTCACTTCACATGTGAACCCATTTAGTAATTTTCATGGTGGCAGGAAAATAATAATCTCGGAAATGTAGAGACAAAAAATGATCTTCCAATACCTGTTTTTCTTACTTTTAATCCTTAGACCACACCTCTGTTCATTTTCACTGGTCCACAAAACTTTGTGATTCTGTTTTCTCTTTTTTCTTCTCTGAGTTTTAAATGTCACCTTAAAAATTAATTTTAAAAATACATGTTCATTAGAGAAAGTTTGGAAATGAAAGAAGAAATACAGTCATTCATAATCTTGTTATCTAAACGCCACTGTTGTTAACATTTCATATATTTCCTTTCAGTCATTTTCTCTGTAATTATTTTTAATAGTTGTAATTCTAATGCAATTGAATATATATATTTAGCCTTTGTATTTACTTTTATTTTTATGTTATTATAAACTCCAATAATTTATTTTAATTGAATAAAATAAATCATCATTAGGATATGCCCAGATTTACTTAATCTTTTCCTTATGGTTGTAAATTTAGGTTATTTCATACCTTTTTCAAGCATAAATGATGTATATTTCTAAGTAAAACTTTATATTTATTAAAGGATATCTTCTTATTACTCTTTGAAATGGAGTTACTGGGTTGGAAACATGAGCATTTCTAAGTCTATTGTTCTTAAAAGCAAAATGGCTTTCTGAATTGATCTTACCAGTGTATATAAGTCCAACAATTTAAGCCTGCCCACTTCACACTCTTAGTTCTTAAAATGTAATTAATTTAACAGGTAATATATGGCGAAGGTAAATCACACTTTAACTTAATTTGGTCATGGTGATCTGTGTTGTATTTCAGTGGCATAAAATTAATTTTAAAAGTAGTGCTTATTTTTACCGAGAGGCAGTCTTTATTGAAGAATATTGGAGATAAACACACACACTGTACCCCCTAAACCCCCATGTTTACATATACAGCTCTCTTCCTTAGAGAAATGACTTATTTTTACCCATTTCTGTGCTATTGACTAGATAAGGAAATGGAGTTCTATGCTGAGGTTTATGAACTGGTCCAAAAATATATATATGTGGGATGAGAATGTGTATAGTTAGCAAGGAAGTACAGAATAGAATAGCACAACAGAGCTTGCACTGAATGACTTTGTGATTAAAAAGCCACTAATAGATCTTTGGAATAATAATTAAGCATGTTATTTTCTGGGACTGACAAAAAGGCCACCTTGAATGAAACCTGACATGGTCATTTCTAGTGTAGAGAGGGAGGGAAAGGGATTGGAAATTTTTCTAAAGGAGGTATCATGGGCAGTTGGGTTTGACTTCCTATTGGGGAATTAATTCATAGCTTCACTCCTGTAAGCAGAGCCCAAAATGAAAAAGGACCAGTTCACTAGATTCTGGAGCTCATGGAAGAGTTTCAACTCCAAAGGAGTACTGTGGTTGTGGCAGGTTGTTGGTCTGTGAGGTTCGTTCATAGAACATGAAGCTTGAGATGCGCTTCTCTAGCATGAGTTAACTGAGTTATCTTGTTTCCACCCTGGCCTTATACCCTTCTCCCCTCTTTTTCCTGTTCTGTTTCTTGTCACCATCCTCTTCCAGGTGAGCATGCCTACAAGTGTTCTTGGTGCTCATTCTCCACCATGACAATCAGCCAGCTGAAGGAACACTCCCTCAAGGTCCACGGAAAAGCCCTGACCCTCCCCAGGCCACGGATCGTCAGTCTCCTCTCCTCACACTCCCACCACTCCTCCCAAAAAGCTACCCCGGCTGAAGAAGTGGAAGACTCCAATGGTAAAAATGGGCTTCCAAGCTGGAATTAACCACTCAGGGTTGAGGTGGGCTGGGATTCATTGCCAATCATTTTTTTTTAGAGGAAAATCTTATGTGAAAACATGATGGTTCAAGTGAAGGAAGAAATGTGAAAAAGTTGAAATGGTGTGGAAGTTGGAGTGGGAAGGGGAAATGAACTTGTTGAGCATCTGTGTGACGCCATGATGAAAATGGAATTCAGTGCTCATGGGAGTGTTGCTAGTGGAAAGAGCCTGTCAAGTGGGATGGATTAGTTTTGGATCGTTCCACTGTGGTTTCAAGCAAGAAAGCGAATACGGTACCAGGCCAATTTGTTTGTTTTTATTTATATCCTGTCTTGTTCTAAAAATATGTGCTGCGAAATGTTTGGGGAGACAGGTATGTACATTAATGACACAAAATTCAGAGTAGGAGTGCAAAGGGTGAATGAGTGGGGAAGTGTGTCTGACTGAGCCACGTGATACCTTAGAGGTGACATAGGGATTTCTTACAGCTAAAGGATGCTAAGGAGGCATGAGTTGGGAGGAGAGTTTTACTGTTTAGTTTTGGAGTTTCAGAAGAAATACGGGAAGCCAGGGAGAGGGTCTCCTCGCTAGCAATGTGACCAAAGCTGTAGGGGAGAGAAAGAGTCCAGACCTTAGGGCCTGCAGATATGGCATAGTAAGCAAAGGGATAGTTTATTGTTTTTATAAGACCAGGAAGCAGACCTGCTTGATTTCTCATCTCACCTCAAATGATTGCAGAATCAGCTGCTTAGAAGAGAAGGAGAGGAAGTCTGCAGATTCTTCGAGGTAGACCTGCTCTCTTCCAACCCCTTCTAATTCTTGAATCCCTTCTGCGGGAGCCAGTTAGCTACCATCAGCTTGAGTACTTCCCAGGTCAAGGAATGACTGTCTCCCAAGATCTACTGTTACATTCTTGGGAGGAGCTTAGTGGACTGGAAAGAAAGCAGAACAAAAGCTTGGGTTTGAATCTCACTTCTCTCGATGATGGTCACGTTTCCCTGGGCAATCTTAGCTTCTTGTAGCCGTATGTAAAATTGTATAGTGATATCTGCCTCAACTGATTATCTTCAGAGATTAATGAGAAAAGATACGCACCTGTAAAATACCTAATACAGCCTCTGACACATAGTAGGAATTTAATAAAAGGCCGTTTTATTTCTGTACTTTTCATCCTTTGGTTGCAATTCTGGCCTTTGGGACCATTTATAACAAGTATGAATTTTGGTTATTTTTAATATGTGTGTTTAAAACAAGAGACTCTTCAGATAACCTGATGATCTGACAGCCCAACTTGTCAACATGGTCTAATTCTCAGATTACCAAAAGAGTAAATGAGTAATCTTTATTCATGAGGTCTGTGAGCAGACACCTGTAGGAGGAAATGAAATGGTAAGTCCTAAGATGAAAAGCTGCTTTTTAAAAAATTTTTGAAGCTTGGTGGTCTTTCCTTTGCAAGTTATTTATAGTGTTCAACACTATAGCTCCTTACTGGTGTCCCGGCCTTAAAGGACTTCTGTTTAACAAAGAAGGCTTGTTATGATGGCTACGACTTGTAATGAAGTGACCACACAATCTCCTTAGCTACTGTGTAGTAGTTTAAAATGGGGAAGGAAGCCTGTGGAGTTTTTTTTTTTTTTCTTCTGGGAAAATTCAGAGTCACACATCTAGGGCTGGGTGAGAGTACCTGTGGAAGGGTAAAGAAAATGTCCCCTTTTCACCTGAAATCTTCTATTCACCGGGAAAGGTTGGTATATTGCAACCAGAAGGGCAAAATCTAACTTGACTCAAATTGTAGGATCTGTATTAATGTGATTTTTAATTAATTGTTTTCATCTGACATGGAAGCTACATTTGTGGAGCTGTTTGGATGAAACAGATTCATCTCAGTGCCATTGCTAGCAAAGGCTTTTGCTGGGACATTTTTCTCAATGTCATACCTTCTTTTTCCTTTGTCTGTCTTCCTTGAAAGGTGGGTCTCAGTCAGAGGTCAAGGGAATCCTTTAAACCCACCCACTGCATGTATCATCATCCTCTGCATAGACGGAGAAGAGTTGAGTTCAGTTATATTCTTGAGCCTGTACTCTCTTCTGAGGGCTGTACTATGCACGGAAGAATCAGAAATGAGTATAGTATTTTTCTGGCCCTCCGACAACTTAAAATCAACTGTTTAGATGATACTATTAGCGCTTACATTTGAGCTAACCATAACCCTAAGCCTCAGGCCTAATCTATTTGTGGAGTGATTTCAGATTCTTGGAGGATGGACTGTGGGGAGGAGTGGGTGTCACAGAAATATGACAAAGTGATGTTGAGTAGCTCTCTCTATAACATAGATATTCTGTTTTTGTTTAGCCACAGGGAAATAATTTGCAATATATAAAAGGGATTCTTACTTTTCTCCTTATGAAAGAACACAGTAACTGAAAGCTCTGTATGGTAACTATTTAGTGATCCGTACACAAAAGTCATTGGGCCTGTACTGTTTTTAATGTATATAAATGACCTATATCAATGGATCAGCAGTGATTAATTTGATGACGTAAAAGCTGATTAGATGAGGTAAACAAAAAGAAGGCTATTCACATGAATGAATAATTCTGTGGAAAGAGTAGTTAATAATTGTTCATTCAGTAAGTATTTTCTTGAATCCTTACTATAGATTTTGTATAGTTTTGCATGGCCAAGAGTGGCTGGGCAGGCCCAAAGTGGGAAGACTTTGCTAAGGAGCCGGATGGTGGATTCCTAGAAACAGCTAAGTCTACAGGATGGAAAAACAGCTGTGGGGCTAGATAGTAGCCTGTAAATTAGGCCTTGAATGGTGTTTGAAACACACATGTGAAATCCAGTTGCACATTTTAATAGAGAGAAGCTGTGGGGCTATTGGCTCACAGTTAAGGTTTCCCACACTGCAGATGCCAGGACAATGTGAACACACCAACCAAAAATGTGTTGCAGGCCTGGGGGGAGTCAAGATCCATAAAACCAGGGAAATCACCAGTGTGTCTTTGGCTTTCTGATTCCCTAGTGAGGGATGTGAATAAAACAAGTTGACATGCTCCTGTTATTTGCAGTGGTCAAATGCTTGCCGTCTTGAGAGTGAGCCAGTCTTCTCTGGCAGAGGGAAACAGCCTGAAAAGGGAGGTTCTTTCTAAGCTGCTCTCCCTCCTAACCCAGAGGAGGGAGGAAAGTGGAGAAAGCAAAAATGAGAAGGTAGAGGGGAGATTTCACTCCAGCTGCCTGGCCACACACCTGTTCTGTGCTTCAGCCCTGCTCTTGGGCTCTGAGCTGTCAGTGTTGACATGTTTCACCAGCACACGAATCCTCTATATATTCATGATGATCAGTTGTTGAAAAGAAAAGCAACGGCTCTATGGTATTGGTTTTGTGTATAAGATAATGGGCAATGACATGTAATTGCTATTCTAAACAATGCATTAAGAGGAAACAATAAGGTTGTCAACAAAGGGAAATGCTCTGCTGTGTTTGTGTTTACTGTGTTCCTTCTCCTGCCATATACAACACAGGACTAGCTTTTATCCGGCTATTTCCAAGTCTCTGCTTTCAGTACAGAAAAATACACATATAGGCACAGCTGTAAAATAACAAAGAAACTAGGACAGCGTAGTTTAGCTATGAGATTTGTTTTAGGTCTGAGAAGCTACACAGGACATGGGCAATGGATACGTAACTTAAAATTCAACTATGTGTTTTATAAGAAGTCAAGCCAGTGGTGACATTCCATCTTTTTCCTCCCTCTAGTTTCTCCCGGGGACTAATAAGTTATTTTGTTTCATCTATCTATGCAGTTATGCTATGGAATTGCCTGCTTTAGAAAATAGTACTATGATGCATTTAGGACGAAAACAAAAATCAGACCAGGTGCAAAATGAATAAGGTGAATGATGGTAACATAGTTTTGTTTTGCGTGTGTGTGTGTGTGTGTGTGTGTGTGTGTGTTTGCTGGTGCCTTAGTTAGCAACCCAGAGAAAACAGAAAGAACACTTGGTTGTGATACCCCTCCATTTATAATATAGAACTTGATATAGTCCTCCCAAAAGAGAAGTCTGTGATATTGTGAATTAGTAGAAAAATGTTGCAAGGAGCTTGGCAATTTCCTTTTGTACTGATTTTTTAATAAATTTCAATTGGTTTTTCTGCTCTAAACTCTAGAATAATATTTGACAAACACTATTTTTATCAAGACATTTCTCATCAAGGAACCACATGTACTTATTGTCTGTCATATCAAAGTCTTCAGCGTTGCATCCAAAGTTCACCATTTAGTCATGCTTTCTCCATTGCACAGTGGCTTCACTAGCAAATACTGACATTCCTACCATCTCTCTACTTACTACCCTAAGCATTTAATGTCTTCCTTTGTACTTCTACTCACTTTCAGTAAGCTCTGCTGGGAGGTTAGGTGGATTTCTTTCCTGTCTGCTTCTCTCTACTAGTCCATGACTTTCACTTCCTTTAAGGATTGATTTTCATTGGCCCCAAACTACTCTTATTACTCTTCCTGGTGCTGTATTAGTACTTGCAGATATGCTATTTTTTTCTGTCCCCTAATTTTCCAATATGGACAGTTAGGTAAGTACTTATTAAATACTTATTCTTTTCATGGACCAGTGGTATCTTGGAGGCATCACAGTTTTCAGTTCTGTTAATTGTACTGGGTCCTCAAATACATTTTAACTCCACTAACCAAATTACACAGGCTGAGTTTATTTCATTTCCATTTAAGAGGCAGATCAAAAGACAATCTGAAGATGAAACCTTAGGGAATGCTCTAACATTAATTCTCTGACACAATTACTCTACCAAGATAAAAAGATCTTCCTTGACAAAGAGCGTTTTAAATATTGTCATTGTTCCCTGCATGATGAGACCTCCTGTATAGGTGGGAAGCTGAAGGTTGAGACAGGGTATAAACCCTTCTGTCCCTCAGAATGATATAGAAAGTATGATGGAGCTGGAGAAATGAACATTTCTAGTATGGTCAGCTGTTAGCAGAGTTGCTTCTTGGAGCAAGTGCGCACAATTATTGATCTTAGAGTGGGCTAATTTGTTCTCTGTGTCTCTGTCAATATACAGTGTTTGGTTGCAGTTAAATTCAGATTCAAAGATGATATAGCGATAAACTGACCAACAAAACTTGTCAATGAGTAGAGCTTTCTATTCTACCTGAAAACTTTTCCCATCAGACTTTTAAAACAATACATTGGTTAGAAGAAGAGACTCATTTGGTGAGACTCAGTTTTTCTAAACATTAGAGATTGGCAAACTTTTTCCTTTAAAAAAATTTAAATTGACACATAATAATTACACATATTTGTAGCATACAGTGTGATAATTTGACACATGCATATGATGTGTAATGATTAAATTAGGGTCATTAGCATTTCCATCACCTCAAACATTTATCATTTCTTTGTGTTGGAAACATTCAAAGTCTGCTCTTTAAACTGTTAGTAAATATACAATCAGTTGTTGTTTATTCTAGTTATCTTAAGATGCTGTAAAATTCTAGAACTTGTTTCTCCTATCCAGCTATAATTGTGTATCTATTTACCACCCTAATGCCCTTCCCAGTCTCTAGTAATCACTATTCTACTTGCTACTTCTATGAGATCAACTTTTCTAGCTTCTACATAGGACATAAGAATGTGCAGTATTTGTCTTTCTGTGCCGGCTTATTGGCAATTTTTTTCTATAAAAAGGGCCAGACAGAAAATATTTTCAGCACTGTAGGTTATGCAGTCTCTGTCACAACTACTTAATTCTGCCATTGTAACGTGAAAGTAGCCATAGACAATATGTAAACAAACGACATGGCTATGTTCCAATGAAACTTTATGTACAAAAACAGAGGAAAGGCCCATGAATGATACTTCACTAACCCATGCCATAGATGAGATGATTGGGGGGAATAATTACAGCAATACCCATGAGATTAATCCAGTCTTTAATAAATGTCATTCTGAGCCTTTATATTTAACATATGGAATACTCCTAGATGTCACTTAAAAATGTAACTTGACCTAAATATATTATTAGAATCATATATGAAATGTAAGGTATTAGATGAAGTTTTAAAAATATTTGTGCATGAATTACATTTAAGCTTAAAAGGAAAACCTTCTCTAAGAATTATGTTGAGTCTATCAACTCATTTAACCTTGGCTGCAGCAATGCTTGACAACTAAAAAATTAAGATCTGGGATGCTTTATTTTTGAAGAGAAGCTTTTCAGATATCTAAATAGGTCAGACATAAAATTCAACCTTTAAGAGGATCCAGTTAGTTGCTAGGGCATCAGCCCTTCCACACAGGTTCCAATTGCAATCAGATTAAAAGAAAAAATGAGGTGGTTTCTTTAAAAACGACAATCATGAAATGGAGACTCCGAAGTGAATAATTAATTGTAAAGTACAAAAATTTACATCGTTTATAGCACATGCGATGTAAGACATAATTTTAATGGCTTGACTATAATTTTTAATAGGTTCTGCTGGTCTCAAAATTATCTGACCGGATACTAACTAACCTTCTCTTTTTGACATCAGAATTTCTCCATCAAAATGTGGCCTAAAGTTCATTTTAACACTTACTATGTTTCTATATTTCTACTGTAAAGACTTAAGAGGTCTGCAACTTCAGTGGAGCAAAGTGGCATTGAAGACCCCGAATCTTCTGTTATTACCTGGAAATCTACAGGGATTAAATGTTAAGACTCTGCCTCAGTGGCAAAGAGCAACCCTCCAATATTATCACCACTCTGAACTCAAAGGTCATGTGATACACGCTTCCCAAGATACCAACCTGCCTGGGATTTCTGTGACTTTGAATTAGCCATAGTTTTGTGGCTGCTATCATCCTTTGTGCCGGAGATGAAAACATTTCAAGTATAGGCTTTCCATGTCCTGGGAACTTAGTCAACTAATTCATCTCCCTGTTCCCATGCCAACAAAAACATTGTTCATCAGAAATATAACCATATACTACTAAACTTATTCAGAACTAGTTCCCAGCAACACTGGAGTTTGCTTCATAATTCCACATCTGACTTTCAAATCTCTGGGTGAACTGCTTGGAGATTACTTCAAGTCTTCCAGACCTCATTTGTGGAAAGTATCTAAAAGAGAAGAAATCTACTTTATTCTTTAGCAGAAAAATATGTCAGTCATTAGCTGAATCATCTAAAGCAACTAATCTCTGTTATTTTTTAAAAGAAAGAATTTTTCCTTGTCTTCTCATTGCCCACTTCGAATTTTCTGTCTCTGGAGCTGAAGCTAGTATTTTAGCCCAATTTTACTTGAGATAAAAATCCCTCAAACTGTCTTGAGACTTCTTATGACTCATAGGTCTCTCCAGTCTTTCTGTTCTGTGTGAGAGGATTTTACATAGGCAGAAGGAAGGGTATTTGAGTTGGGAGAAGTCACAAGAGTGAGCCATGATTTAGAGGTAGAAATCCTGCAACAGCCTTGCTAGAGTCGAGGGTATGTCCTCGGAAAGATGGGTATGTAAAAAAATAATTTTTTAAAAAGTGTGAAGAGCCCCGGTGTTGTGGCTCGTGCCTGTAATCCCAACACTTTGGGAGGCTGAGGCAAGAGGATCTCTTGAGGCCAGGAGTTCAAGACCAGCGTGGGCAACATAGCAAGATCCCATCTCTACAAAAATATAAAAATAAAATAAAATAAAAGTAAATTAGTATGGAGGTGAGAATAAGATGCCAGAAATAACTTTTTAGCTACAATTATTCTTTTGAAAAAATAAATTACATACATTTTGATTGTATGTCCCAGGAAAGCATGTCCAAATGTTGCACACATATTTTTGTTAACATGTTTTGTTAACTGTAAATAACAACCAACAGAAAAATCCCAGTGGTGGTGATTAAACAAAAATGGTGAAATAGCAAATGGCCAAAAGTGACATGAGGGGCAAGTATACAGCTGGGAGAATCTGCTTGCTCTCTGCTGGATTCAGTCCGTTTCTGTTTAGGCTCAGGAAATGATATGTTCCTGCCATTGGGGCTCTTCCACTTTGCAAACAGTTTCCGAGTCGTCAAGTTCAACCCAAAGGAAGTGTTTGGCTGAGAATGTAGGGCCCAGCTAAAGTTTCATTTCCCAGCACACTGCTTGTGGAGAAGTCATTCCAAGGCTAGGTTCTTCAGCTTCCATGGGGACACAAAACATTCTTAGATGACTCGCACAGGTCACTCACTCTCTTATGTCATCTTTTATTTTGATGCACTGTGAGTCCTCCACCAGAGCTGCTATGATAGCCACATCGAAGAGATGCAGGACCTTCTAAACTCTTAACCTATGTGTTGATTTTTAGCACTGCTAGTTTTTTTTTTCCCCTTTGGCCAGTTTGAAAGTCATCCATTCTGGTTTACATAAGGGTTCTGCATGTCTCTTTGTTCAATTCCCAAGCGATGAAAAATAATTCTTATTTTTTAAAATTCTACCAATTGCCTTAAATATGTCATCTGCTTTAATATGTCTAATGCATTGGAGGTATAAATGATTAATCTCATTTGAAAGAGAAGGGCACGAGGAGTGAAATGGTGAGTCAGACATCACAAAGCATGTACGTGGTAGAGCTGTTTCATTCACAGGTTTGTCCAATTCCAGAGCCTGTGCCCTTGAACTTTGTGCCTCAGTGGGGTCTAGTAGCAAAAACACATACCCAAGAAATGATCCAGAGTGGTGAAGCCTTGGCTGCTTATATGTCTGTGGGCTCTGGAATCTTCTACAGGAAATGAAAGACAAGTGTTTATTACTTACTGATATTTGGAGCTTAAGTTAACAGATGTACAGATAATATTAAGTTAAAAGACCAGAATAGAATAAAGTGAGAAATTGTATATCTGCATTTGAATGGCTATAACTTTGGATAGGAGAAGGAATTGAGTCATGTAGGGCTTCATGGAAGAGGCAGTACTCAAGCTGGACTTGAAGGGTGAGTGGATGTATACAGGTGGATGGAAGGAGTATCAGACATGAGCAGAGATACAGGAGAAAGGATCCTGGGACTGCAAAAATCCAGTGTGGCTGGAGCAAAGGATGTGTGGTGAGGTTAGTGGAAGGGTAATTAGTGAACGAAGGAGAGGTAGAGCCAGACGACAGGAGTACTTAACACTGGGAAGAGGACTTTTGGATTTATTAAGAAACAGACTCAATGGGGAAGACTAGCAGCAAGATTCCTTCCTCTCTGGAAGTGCCAGGGTACATTTGAGCTATAAGTGCATTCAGCTAGCATCAATAGGTCTTCAACAAGGAATGTGCAATGAAATCAGTCATGGGTAGTAGTCACCCTCTTTTAAGATGGCTGCATAGAATTTTTACCTTCTGATGACAAAAGTAATACCAACTCGTGACTAACGAACAGCTTTATGGCAATACATAATAAAATGTAAGGGTCACCCATCATGCCAGCCTCTCCCTACCCAGAATGATCTCTACTCACAGTTTGTTGAAGTCATCTAGATATTTGTTCTATGAGTATACAAACATAGGTTGTCATTTAGTTTAGTTTTTTTTTTCTTCAAAACTGAACCGTACTACACAAACTATTTTTCTTTCATGTGTTTTTGCTCTCACTATATAGGTTCCATCACCACATGACTTACTATAGTTTTGAAATATAAGGATTCATATCTCAAAAATAATTCCTTTTCAAATAATAAATATTGAGTACTTAAAGGTTTCAAATATATTTTTATGTATAATAAATTATATGTATATTATATTTAAGGTGGGATTCTCAGAGTTATAGAAGGCCTTTGAGATTTTGCCAATCAAAAATTCATTAATTTTATCTTAAGGCTCACTCACCTCCTCAAAAATTACTCAAGTAGAGTCTGTTTCCCCACTACTTACTTAAAACTTAATACATTTACAGTATTGGTGAACAGTTCTTAAAAGACAAAAATCAAGATTACAGACTGCCTAGACTGTTCAGAGTAATGGGCTAGAAATAAGACTTTGTGAAAGGATAAATACAAAGTAAGTTGGGTAGCTGATGACCCTTGGCATTTGTTTCCATTCCTGGACTTGCCAAATATTCTTATAATTATTAGCTACCTTACCTGTGTCTCCAGCTAAACTGTGTGCTCTCCGAGGTCAGGGACCATTTCCTATTCATTTCTAGAGCCCTAGCACTGGGTAGGCCATTCAATAGATATTTCTTAAATTGTTTTGAATTAGGACAGCAAAAGCAACCGCACACAAGGAAAGCCAAGAGAACAATTTATGTGTGAACAAGCCTGGGAATCTGGAAAAAGCCAATGGAATCTGGCTGTGTGTATAGCAAGATGTGCCATCCCATGTTACTGCACTTTTCATGCATCATTCCCTTGTCCTTGAGTTAACTAACTTCTCCCTTCCTCCCACCCCAGTGGCAACACCATAGCCCTTTCAACTTTCTGCAAATGAAGCAACCAATTCCTTTTTTTCCAAGCAGCCAAGGAGACAAGCGGGTACCTTCCTTACTTTCTGCCACCTCTTCAGAGTACTTCTACTTCCTTTGTTTAATGATCCTTTTTCAAATGCCTGCTTCCTGCTTATTTTCTTCCTCTCTTTTGGAGTATTCTTTTGTCTTCCTCTATGAACTCAGTGACTGGCTCACAGCCTTGCTTTCCAATCCAAATGTAATCTTCATGCTCTGGAATTACAATAGACTAGACTCAATGGTAATAACTCAACAGACACTTCAGTCGCCTAAGCTAGGGAAATTTGTCTCCTTCCTGACTGTCCTCCAGCTGCCCACCTGTGGCCAAATTCACCATAACAGCTCCATCTCCAGCACCTCAAATTTGCCTTTACTCTGACCACTGTGGGTGGATCTCCTTCCCCATCCAACCTAGACCTGACCAGAGGGTTAGCCATTTCAAAGGGGCTTTCTCCAGCATCCTGGTTTCTCTCGTCCCCTCGTCCTCTGGTTTCCAACTTACCAGACTCCAACCCTGAATAACCTTCACTCCTGCCCTTCCTCTGATGTTAGCCAGTCTTTCTGATTCTAACCTCCATCTTTTCCAATCTGTTTTCCAGGATATCTTTGTTAATCACAAATCAAATTTACTTTTCAAAATAAATTTGAGCTGAGTCAGACTTATCCCTATGTAATGTCAGTTTACACCTAAGTATTTCAAGGTATTTTCTTAAGTGAAAGAGACAGGAATAGAGCCACAACCAATGTGCTAGAAGTTGCAAATAGCTGCAGTCTATCTTACTTGTCCCAAACTAAATGGAGTGAGCAGCTGTGTGGTTAGTAGCTGTGGCAATCACAAATTATTGTCCTTGTGAGTTGTGATTTTATTGTTACTCTGATTTTATAGTATTTTAAAATTTTGCCCATGGGTAAGTTTTTAATTAGGGATACAGAGAAGGAAAGATGAGGAAATTCACATCTACCTTGCATGTAAGCAAGAGTAATGCCATCAATATGTCTATTAGAAGAAACATAATAATTGTCATAACTAAACCACAGGCAGACAGTGAAGTGTAAGTGCAGTTCCCTATTAGCACATTAAAATTGATCAGTTCTGTGTGTTGTTCTGTGGACAATAAAATAAGATCATTTTTGCTAATTTGGTTACAGTATACTGTTGAATCTTAGCTATGTTATCTCCATAACAGAAGTCTGGAAAACAATAACTCTTTAAAAAATTAAGTTCAGGCCAGGCGTGGTGGCTCGCACCTGTAATCTCAGCACTTTGGGAGGCCAAGGCAGGTGGATTGCCTGAAGTCAGGAGTTCAAGACCAGCCTGGCCAACATAGTGAAACCCCATCTCGACTAAAAATACAAAAATTAGGCAGGCTTGGTGGCGAGCGCCTGTAACTCCAGCTACTCCGGAGGCTGAGGTGGGAGAATTGCTTGAACCCAGGAGACAGAGGTTGCAGTGAGCCGAGATCACACCACTGCACTCCAGCCTGGGCAACAGAGTGAAACTCCATCTCAAAAAAAAAAAAAAAAAAAAAAAATTTAAGTTCAAGGTTTAAGTAAAATATTGATAAGATTTGCTTTTTCTGTTTTAAAATGAAAGCTTTTTAGTTACTTTTTGAATAGCTTCATTATTATGTGCCTCTACCCCTATAACTTAACAAAAAGGTACATAGTACTTTTCACTGTACTTCTTTCTCTTCTGATTTTTTGGGGTATTTTCTAAATCACGGCATGCCTAGGAGAGAACGTTGAGTAAATAGATATCACCCACTATGTGTTGCCAAGAGCAGAATAAGAGTTAGAGAACTTGAGGTCGGAGAAGTAATTCTGTGCAAGTGTAGGTTTAAGATTTATTGATTTATTTATTATCTTTTTCCAAATTGAGAGAAAGCAAAACACAAGGGTAAGAAGGAAGCTTTCAAAACTATACTGTGCTGCACACGTTGGTGGTTGTTTTTATGTTAATTATCATAATCCCAATGAACAGAGGTGACTCTACTGGGACTGGCCATATAAAGCCACTATTAATAAAGTACTGAGAGCAGCCCAGCCGCACAGCACTAGCCCAGGCGGAGCAGCTTTCACTGTGCTCCTGGGCTTCCTGTATCCAAAAGGGGAAGGAGGGTTGTTGACAGCAACGGATCTGCAACATTTGAGGGTACCATAAGCCTGTCCAAGTTCCACCCCAGGCCTTTTTGCTTGCCTCAGCCCCAATCCGGCACTCTCACCCTGGGGAAGCATCCAAATGTTCCATGGAACCTCTTCTCCAAGTCATAACAGTGGTTTTTTTTTTTTTTCCAGTGGAATTTTGGAGTCGCGGTGCTGTACCGGCATCAAGTGTGACTCTTTCGGTGTATTGCTGGGCTCATTTTGATTGAGCACATACCAGGAGAGATCGTTTTCACCCAACTGGAGCTAGTGAACATTAGGGGCAAATGATCTTTTTGAACCCACTTCTCCGTATAGATCATCTTTACTTAGTGGTGTACAGATCACACTGGAGATGCTGGAACCATGAGTTTGAGATTTGGCTTGAAAGCTGCTGCAGGCTCAAGTCCAGGAAGTACCATACACATTGTTGTTAATGAAATGTGCAGCCTTAGGTAGAGGTCCTGTCTAGCTCCCTATCACACATGCATGTCCTTAGTTAAAGCATTTACCCTCTCTGAGCCTTGGAGTTTCTAATATGCAAAATAATGATGCCGACTTTATGGGGTTATTTCAAGGATCAAATGAGATAACACAATGGAAGTACTTTCATATTCTAAATTACTGTAGAAATAGCTATTATTAAAATACTATAGTAGAAGCAAATTTGTTGTCAATTTATGATCCTTTTTAATCAACCATAGAATGGGTTTAAGTAAAAAAGGAAAAAAATTCACATCTAGCCTCAAGCTGAATGAAGTTTCCTTACATCATGAGCTTTCTTGGAAGCCTAAGACAATTCAGTGTTTGGAAGGTGGTGCTTAATCTGGAGCCTTGTTGATATAAATTTATCTGAACTTTAGGGCTTAGTTGGAACCACCCAAATAAGAAACTCCTTAGCACTTGATACTCTAATGGGCTAGCGGAATGCATTGATGAGTCCCAGTGTTAGACATCATTACTATAATTATTACTGACATTAATCGATGATCATTTTTAATCAATGATAACTATCACTTATTGCATATCTACTGATTGAGTACTTTGTAAACATTGTTTCATTTTATTTAAGCCATACAACAATCCCATGAGACAGGAACTTCCATGACTAGCTCCTTGCTGTTTAGGAAGGAGGAAAATAGGCTTAAGCAAGTTAAGTGGTGTGCCCTGGGTCATAGTTAAATCCAGCAGAGTTGAGGTTAGGGGGCACATCAGCCTGACTCCAAACTCTGTTTACTGTGCCACTGCTTCCCTAAGCCTCAGTTCTTAGATGTACTGTTTTTCCCCAGGCAAATCTTAAAAAGGTTATACATGAGCCCCAGGAAAGTGCTCTGTGTTTGAAATATTAAAACCATTCTTGGATGTGACCTTCTGCAATCTTATCTTCCAAATCTCTTGGAAGGAAAAAACCAATAATCCCAACTTCTACTTTCTCACCACTCACTCTTTGCTTTTCGTAAACTGCTAGACTCAGTGTTCTGCCTTCAGCATTTTATTGAAACCACTTTCATGAAGTGATCTAATACGGGCTAACTGCAGTGGCATTTTCTGTGGGAAGGAGTCATTCCTTCTTGCTGTTTACACCTGCTGCCTCCTTGGCTCCCCCTCCCTCTCTCTGGAATTCCTTGCAGCATGACCTTGATCCCTATGACTATAATGAAATAGCTTTCACAAGGATCATCAGTGACTTCAGACAAACAAGGTCACAGCCTCTGCTCTTGCCTCATCCTTCTTTTTTTGTCTGTGGCATTTAAAACTGCTGACCTTCCTCCTGGGGAAATTCTCTTCCCTTGGTTTTGGTCTTGCTATGTGTTTCAGGCTCTCCTCCAGCCTCTCTGATCATGCCTTCCCTTTACCTTGTTTTTGCCATGTTTCTCCTGCTCCCCTTACATGTACTTGGTTCTCGTCCTCAGTTCTCTTTGCACTCTCTCTCTCTCTTTACAAATATATGAAGTCAACTTGCCCTCTTCTGATGCCACCAATACTTCCAGTGCTAACCTCTCATGTTAAGTCTGAGACCCTCTGTTCTAACTGCTCCCTACCTTCTCCACCTGCGGGTCTCATTCAACCTTCATTTCAAAGGTTCTAAAATGGAACTCATTAATTTCCCACTAAACTTGTCCCTTTGCCAGAGCCCTTGGGACCTAGCTAATATCCTCTGCCACTCCAGGTCTTGTTGGACCCACGTTCCATCAGCCAGTCATTTGTTGTCTGCTTAGTCCTGATGTTTATATTGCCTTAATTCTTCTCACATCCGTCTCCCTCCTTCCCATCCTCATCTCTTACCTAAGCCATTAATTACCATGTTTATCCCACCTGCAAAGTCCTCCATTCATTCTATTCTAAGCAAGGTTAAGAGTTCAAATCATCCTCCTATTCAGAAGTCTTTAACAGCTCTGCATGGCCTGTGTATTAGTCCGTTTTCACATTGCTATAAAGAACTACCTGAGACTGCGTAATTTATAAAGAAAAGAGGTTTAATTGACTCACAGTTCTACATGGCTAGGGAGGCCTCAGGAAACTTATAATCAAGGTGGAAGGCAAAGGGGGAGCAAGGCACATCTTATGGTGGCAGGAGAGAGAAAGAGAGTGAGGGGGGGATGTGCCATACTTCTAAACCATCAGATCTTGTGATAACTCACTTACTGTCACAAGAATAGCATGGAGGAAACTGCCCCCATGATCCAGTCACCTCCCACAAGGTCCCTTCCTTGACACGTGGGGATTACAATTAGAGATGAGATTTGGGTGGGGACACAGAACCAAACCATATCAGCCTGTTTAAAAGAGGGAAAAAAAAAAAAAACTCAGTCAATATTCTCCATGTTTATACCCAGCCTTTTCTCTTTCCATCAGCTGCCTCATTCTCCCTATATTCTAGCCTAACTGGAATGAGCATCTCTCTCCTCACCCTTTTGCCTTTGTTCATGTTATGTCCCCTTTCCTTCATCTCCACATGCCCAGGTACTACCTGTCTTTCAAAGCCACTTGCAAATTCCTTCATTTCTGTGATGCAACAGTGATCTCCCGAGATGTGAGTCAACTCTTCCTCTGAAATCCCTCAATGCTGTGCCCTACCTCTCTTAAGAACATGTAGTTCAGTCTGCTGACTCCATAATATTACCAGGAGGGAGCTCTTTAGGAGCAGGGTTTTTGTTATTTTTTTATTCTGAACAATGAATATTAGGCTGCTTCCTTCCTAGAGTAGATGTCCTGTAAATGTAAAATGAAAATTTGTTGTGTCCTGTAAATAGTCGTGGTAGTAAAGTAGTAAATCAAGATTTGAATGCTTTTCTGACTCCAGAGCCCCACTGTCTTCTGGCCACGCTACTAACAACAGATAATGGACTCATGGGCATTTGTTTGATTGTTTGAGCACTCACTCATCTTAGTGTGTGTTGCTGTAATCTCCCCTAACAACCTGAGAGCTCTTGAAATATGAGATCTGATTATCTTTGTATCTATCAGATATCTAACATACAGGAATACCTTGGAGATGTTGCGGGTTTGGTTCCAGACCACCTCAGTAAAGCAAATATTGCAATATAAAAGTCATACAAATCTTTTGGTTTCCCAGTACACATAAAAGTCATGTTTACACTATACTGTAGTTTACTAAGTATACAATAGCATTATGTCTAAAAAATGTACATATCTTAATTAAAAAATGATTTATTGCTAAAAAATGCTAATGATTATCTGAGCTTTCAGTGACTCATAATCTCTTTGCTAATGAAGGATTTTTGCCTTGATGTTGGTGGCTGCTGACTGATCAGGGTGGTGGTTGCTGAGGATTGGGAGTAGCTGTGTCAGTTTCTTAAAGTAAAACAACAATGAAGTTTGCCACATTGATTGACTCTTCCTTTCACAAAAGATTTATCTGCAGCATGCAGTGCTGTTGCAGTGCTATTTGATAGCATTTTACCCACAGTAGAACTTCCTTCAAAATTAGAGTCAATATTCTCAAACCCTGCCACTACTTTATCAGCTAAGTTTATGAAATATGCTAAATCCTTTGTTGTCATTTCAACAGTGTTCGCAACATCTTCATCAAAAGTAGTCTTCACCTCAAGAAACCACTTTCTTTGTTCCTCTATAAGAAGCAACTCCTTATCTTTGCAAGTTTTATCATGAGATTTTATCATGAGAATCAGTCACCTCTCCAGGCTCTACTTCTAATTCTGGTTCTCTTGGTGTTTGTACCACATCTGCAGTTACTTCCTTCACCACAGTCTTAAACCCCTCAAAGTCATCCATGAGAGTTGGAATCAACTTCTTCGACACTCGTGCTAATGTTGATATTTTGACGTCCTCCCATGAATCACAGATGTTCTTAATGTCATCTAGAATGGTGATTCCTTTCCAAAAGTGTTTTATTTTACTTTGCCTAAGTCAGAAGAATTCATCGGAAGAATCACTATCTATGGCAACTGAATCCTTATTACCTGTATTTCTTAAATAGTAGCTCTTGAAATGGAAATTACTCCTTGATCCATGGGCTACAGAGTGGATGTTGTGTTAGCAGGCATGAAAACAACATTAATCTCCTTGTATATCTTCATCAGAGCTCTAGGGTGATGAAGTTCATTGCCAATGAGTAGTAACATTTTGAAAGGAATCTTTTTTATCTGAGTAGTAAGTCCCAACAGTGAGCTTCAAATATTTAGTAAACCATGCTGTAAACAGGTGTGCTATCATCCAGGCTTTGTTGTTCCATTTATAGAGCACAGAGTACAATTAGCATAATTTTAAAGGATTTTTTGAATGGGAAAAGCACTGCTGTCAACATAAAGTCACCAGCTGCATTAGTCTGTACCAAGAGTGTCAGCCTGTCCTTCGGAGCTTTGAAGCCAGTTATTAACTTCCCCTTAGCTGTGAAAGTCCTAGATGGAATCTTCTTCTAATAAAAGTCTGTGGGGCCTACATTGAAAATCTGTTGCTTAGTGGAGCCAGCTTCATCCCTTCTCTTAGCTATATCTTCTGGGTAATCTGCTGCAGCTTCTACGTCAGCACTTGCTGCTTCACCTTGCACTTTTCTGCTTTGAAGACAGCTTCTTTTCTGAAACCTTATAAACCAACCTCTGCTAGCTTCAGACATTTCTTCTCCAGCTCTGTCACCTCTCTTAGCCTTCATAGAATTGAAGATAATGAGGGCCTTGCTTTGGATTAGGCTTTGGCTTAAGAGAATGTCGTGGCTGATTTGATCTTCTATCCAGGCTACTACAACTTTCTCCATAATCAGCAATAAGGATGTTTTGTTTTCTTATTATTCATGTGTTCACTGGAGTAGCACTTTTAATTTTCCTCAAGAACTTTTCCTTTGCATTCACAACTTGACTAACTGTTTGGCACAAGAGGCCTGGTTTTCATCGTGTCTCAGCTTTCAGCATGCCTTCCTCACTAAGCTTAATCATTCCTAGCTTTTTATTTAAGGCGAGAGACGTGTGACTTTTTCTTTCACTTGAACACTTAGAGGCCATTCTACTAGGGTTAGTCATTGGCCTAATTTCAATATTGTTGTGGCTCAGGGAATAGGGAGGTCCAAGGAGAGGGAAGCAGATGGGGGAAATGGCTGGTCAGTAGAGCAGTCAGAACACACACATTTATTGATTAAGTTTGCATGTTACATAGGCATGGTTCATGACACCACAAAACAGTTAAAATATTAACATCAAAGATCACACATCACCATAACAGAAATTATAATAACATTTGAAATATTACAGAATATTGCATGACACGGACACAGGAAATGAGTACCTGTTGCTGGAAAAATGGTGTCAATAGACTTATTCAAGTTAAACCTTCAACTTGGAAAAAATGTAATATTTTGTAGTGCAATAAAGCATATGCCTGTATAGTACATATAATATATATCATGAGTGATCCAACCATTTATAAAAAGCTAAGACATCCAGAAGAATATTGCATCACTTTGCAAAATAATATTTTGATCACAGTGTTGTCTAAATGAATCTAAGAAATATGTATTAAGCGTCTGAGTTCACAAATGGATGTTAAAACTAAGAGTAAAATGCAGATCTAGAAATATTTTGGATGTTGCTGAGAGTGTGTATTCGGGAAATAGAGCAAAGGGTGGCTGATGATTACACACTGTGGTTTGCAGCACATGGATAAAGCACTTGGTCACCTGTTCTACATTATTATTAATTTTTGCACATGAAGGGTTGGTAGGGAGCAGAGAAGGTAGCCTACTAAGTTCCTTTCCTTCCTTCCCATAGGTAGGGCCATAGTCCATTTGAGATGTGAATGTACTGAGTTCAATAGAAACATTTAGATGAACAGTTCAGATGAACGATTCTAACCTGCTAGTAAAATCCCGAGAAGAAAAGATGGTGTTTTCTACTTAACAAAACAAAATGTGGAATCGTGGGGTGCTGATGATATTCCATCATCACTAGGGAATGTGCTGCCAGTTGGTTTTTCTCACAGTGGGAATGCATTTCTACTAAGCCTCCTTTCCCATCTGAGAGGTCAGGACTGTGGGTACAATTTACAGACACAGTAAAGGTAAAACTGGGAGGCCACTATCTCACCTGCTCCCTGCTTAAAGCCCTTCCATGGCTGTCTACGTTGCCTTCAGAATAAATTCTGAGCTTAGCATGGAAAGCTGTTCATTGGGCCCTGCATTTCTCACTGGGATCATTCCTCACCACTTCTTTCCTTGTGCTGTAGCTACACTGAATACCCTGTCTTTAAAAGGGTCCTATTATCTCACACTTTAGCCCTTGCTATTCCTTCTTCCTGGAATCCCTTTCTCCACTTATTTTCTCTTCAAATTATTTTGTAGATCTATAGTGGGAAGAAAGCACCTCTCAGCACAGAGCCTAAGATTTCTTAAAATGAGTAGTAGGCAAACACCCCTAAAGAGTAACCCATACTTAGCTGAGCCAGAAGTTCCCAAGGAAGCTGAAATGCCCTTATCAATCATGAAATAAAATCCAAACATCCATGCACACTAAGAAATTCGCGATAACATTCCTCGTGGGGTAGCAGGGAGAACCAGACAGTCAACCAATACATCCACTGTAGATGACGTGGCAAGAAGTGCTATCAAGAGAAAGAAAGCCATGGTGAAGGGTAGAAAGGATGGGAGTTGGAGTGTCAGGTAAGGTGGTTGGGGAGGGCATCATTGATGACAGGAATGATTGAGGCCAAGCCTATCAATTGGATGCCAAGAACCTTGCTCAAAGCTTCAGGTAATCTTGAAGAATATTGAAAAGGAAATAGACCCCAGAATCATTGCCAGGAAAGCCTGTCCAGTTTGGGAATTGAATTTGCCCTGAGATGACTTTTTGAAGCAAGTTGATTTGTGACCATTCCATGTGCATTGTTAACTAACAAAATAGGAGTGAATCATTCTGTCTGTGGTATTACTCAGGTTGAGCCCTGCCTTTGAGCTGAATCCAAGTCCCACAATCAATCCCCTCCCCACTCAGCCATCTCCCCCTACAAAATCACTGGACAAGTTGCTGCCATAAGTAGCAGTGCATTTGGCTCTGCCAGAACTGGTCAGTCAAAAAGTAGCCTCCAAGCAGCTACTGTGTGCCTAGAGCTGGGATGAATACTACATATTTTACAGCCGTGTCAGAGATCCCTGTTCCACTTGATTCTGCAGTCCAGTAAAGGAGTCCAAATGCTTCCATCCATAGAACACACTCCATAAACACTTACTTGGTGCAGAATTGATATAATGCAGACTTCATTGCTGTGGAACTGAGGCCCTTGGAAGCACTCACTATGTGCCGGTCACTGGACTTCACACATGGGTCTTATATAATCTGCAGAGCACCCTATGAAGTTGCCAATGTTATCTTCTCCACTTGACAAATGAGGACACAGAGGTGTGTTGGGTTAAAAGTTGCTGCAGACCTAGAAGGAGGCTCCTCAACATACTCTGGGAGCTGAAAAGTTGTCTGTTTTCCAGTTGTTGCTGGGTTTTGCCATCTATATAATGGGAAGTAATAATTCTCATAAGGTCATGGTGAAGGGCAACAAGAGACTTTACAAAAAACTCTGACATAGATGCTAGACAGAGCTGGCTAAGACAGTGAAAGGTGAACCTGGATCTCACTACCTGATCCCTCCAGCTTCTTGGAAATTTAATACCCTACACCTGAATCCAGCATCACTGGGCAGCATTTCTGTGGGGTGAGTTTGGAGTGGGTGGAGGAGCTATCCTAAGGGAACAACCTACTGCTTTAATGGTGATTAAAAATATAGCTTAACCTAGAGCGAGGATTTTCTTACACTGCATGGAAATAGGTGAAAATAAAAGAAAAAAAGGGTTAAGAAACCCACTGGGTTTGTTGGCTCAGAGACTCCCGCTCGGGGACAATTTTAGAAGAGCTCTGTGCTTTGAAATGTGGCTGCTCATTCTTGTTCTTGATCAACCATAGCCTTTCTCACCTGATTTCCGTGTAGCATCACTTAGAGCTCTACGTGTATCTAAATATATATATGCTTATACCCAGATGTGCTCTTTCCTCTTGATTATCGAATCTTTTAAGAAATCTCCACAGTTGTTCCCTCCGGGCTCTCACAGCACTGTTCATAGCAAGCCATCAATTGTGACCAACTCCTTGAAGTCAGTAGGCATCTTCCCTCCAGTCAGGTCTTGAGGAGGAAGCACTGTGGCCTTGCCCACGGCCTGTGAGCTCTAAATACCATCTGAGGTTGCTCACAAGCTCTCTACGGTTGAGGCCAAGTCATTTATATAAAGAGGCTTTTGTGCTCAACACTTTTTGTTGGATTTTTTCAGTGTGGTAAAGACATCTATATGATCTAAACGAACAGCAGGAAACCTTACTTCCTCATCACACAATTCAAAAGAGTCACAGGTGAATTATGCATTCGGTATTGTGAGAGCTTCTCAATTAACAATGGCAGATGCCACCCAGAGTTTCCTCCAAAAAACATTAGAAAAAGGATCCTTCACCACACATTCATTTCCCTACAAGTTTCCTGCCTGTTTCAAGGAGGGTTTTTAAGAACACACACTTTGAATTACAAATACCGTTTAATGAAGAAGGAATAGGTACAGTGGCAGAAAAAACAAACACACACATTTTTGGGACTGGGCATTCAGGATCCCCAAGTTATGCTTCTGTTTCTTCATTGGTTACCTGGGCAACATAAACCCATATCTGCTTTTCTGAGCCACTACAAGTCTTTAGGCAAAATGGATAGTCTGTATGCTACATATCTGGGATGAGTGCATTTCTAATAGAGGAAAATAGGTAAAACAGTGTATACAGTGAAAATATAGTTCTAAACACCTGAAGGTAATCCATGAATACCTTCTCACAGATTGCAAAGGGCTCTATTTGTATGGTCTCAGGTGTTGATTGTTTATCAAAAAGCTATGATGCATTTAAATACATGGTACCCATTACACCTGAGCATCTCACAAACATCGATGCCTACTGATGGGTGAAAAAAATGAGGGATAGAGAGCTGCATACTGAATAATCTCAAGTGGCTTCCAGATGTGCTGATAGCATGTGTTTTGAGTTTTGGCTTATAGCTGATTTAGGGGCAAGACTAGAAATTAATGCCTTTGGTTTCTTGAGACAGCCATGGATTCTGAATTACATTGCATTCAAGTTCTTAAATGTTCAGAAGCCATTGTCCGTGTAATTAAAAAAGACCCAGGCTTATTTCAGCAAACATGGTTCAGTGTTTCAGTGGGAAGACTCTTAAACCTCAGTATCCAAAGAGAGAGTAGCATTTGGTCAGTTGCATTTTCTTTTTAAATCTGGGTTTTCCAGAACAGTATTTTCAGTTTGTACTCTTTTTTTTTTTTTGGATGTTTGTAGCATGTTTGTTGAGCACTTGCTTTAGGCCAGCCACTGGACTTAAGTTCTGGGGTACATCGACTTAAAACAATTATAGATAGATGGATGGATGCACACATGGATACATGAATGGATAGATGGATGGATGGCCTAATTTCAAAGAGATCATAGTCTGGTAGGGGCAAAATAAATTAACCTTAATACAGCATGATATGTAGTAGTAGGGGAGTCTAAGGGGGGAATTTAATATGTGTATCTAGAAGGGTCAAGGAAAATCTTCGTGGTGATGGCAGATTTGGACTGAGTTCAGTTTTGAAAGATGAGTAAGTTTGTCAGACTGAAAAGTATAAGAAGGATATTGCAAGAATGTACAACAATGCAGGGGGAAAAGGCATAAAAAGTGAATATTAGAAGCCTTGTATGTGACTGGCATTAAGCATAGCATGGAAACAGTGTGGGCATGGGAGTGAGGATCGGCCTGGAAAGATGAAGGAGAGTGTGAGCCCCATGGTTCAGAGTTTGGACTTTTTTCTGTAAGAAAGTGAGTATCATGATCACATTTGCATTTTAGAAAAGAAAGGAATCATAGGGGGAGAAGAAACTGGAAAATGGAATGCCAGTTAGGAACATGTTGCAGTAGAAGTTCACACAGCAACCATGAGGGCCTGAACAAAAGCCATGGCAGTGGGCTAGTGAGTGGATCACAGAGATAGAGTTTCTCAGGAGGCTGAACCAACAGAGCTTTTGACTCATTGAATGTGTGGAATGAAAGAGAGAAATGAATCAAGGATTTATTCTGATTTCATTGACTGGGTGAATGAATGGTGATGTCATTGACAAAAAATATAGAAAGACAAATGAATATGTTCCCAAGTATACGATCTAGTAAATTGAAAAGTCCAGGAATCCTCCTTGGCCTCAGGTCAGACCTGCCTGGATTCCTCAAAAATATAAAGAAAAAACATGAGGCTTCACACAAAATAAGGTCTTTGAGAAACCTTTTCAGTGAATGTAAGTATGATGGGAAACTAGATCTCAAAAAAGAGAAAGCTTGCCCATTTTTTGCCATGTTTGTATCATTTTGCAGGCTAATATTTTGTTTTGTTTTGTTTTCTCAATCTATTCCCTGATCATATTTCAAGGTTTTGTTTTTACTCATCAGAATGACAGGAAGTTTTCAGTGTGTGTTTCCTTCGAGTTTGGCCTCAACCTTATTTTCAGGATTAGGCGTTTGTTTTTCCGTTTGCCTCCATGACAACGGAGTCCAGAATTCCTATATATAGTCATCCAGCATCCATTGTCCCCCTGGCCATTGTATCATAATCTTGTGCGTCCAGGCCAGAGAGCTCCACTGATGACAGTAGACAAGGAGGTGCCAGAGTCCTTGGCCTGGAGATTTTCAAGGCATAATCAAAAGAAGGAAATAAAATAATGTGACTGCCTTTAGAGGCATATATTCCCCCTTAGACACTATGGAATGGAAATGGTTTGTATTCTAAAGCTTAGTTTTGAATATAATTTTCTTTTGGAATAGCCCATAGATAAAGAACATTTTTGAGGCTCTTCAGAGGAAATACTTGGAAAGTTGCATTGGTGATTTGTGGTTTTTATTGTTTCTCTGGATACCAAATTCTGCTCAGTGTTAACAGCACTTGAGAAACAGGTATTTTGAGAACGGGAATTAAATCAAGGTACAAAGGAATTCGGATAGAACCGAGAACAATTTTTTAAATCAGCAGACTTCTTGAGTCTGTGAATCATCTTGATAGCTCTGTGTTACACACTGTTTTAATAACTTAAAACAATATATATGTATCTGGACTTAACAAAGTTGTCCACAAGTTTAATCCAGGAAACATTTTCTTAAGTACCTTTCCAGGCACTTCTAAGCAATTGAGATACATCAGCGAAAAAGACAGCATGAACCCTTGCTCCTGTGGAGCTGACATTACCTGCTTGGTTGTCATTTCAGATTGACAGGAACAATGCCTTGTGTGCCTGTATAGCACGGCTGTCCACAAATTCAATCTAATGGATATTTTCTTAAGTACCATCATTAAGTATTTATGGTGATAATTAAAGTTTATGAAGTTTGTAAAGAACCTAACAGATTATCTTGTCTAAAGGCACCTAAAAAAATTACTGCAGTAAAAAGCATATAACATGGGAATTTACCCTCTTAACAAATTTCTAAGTATATAGGATAGTATTGTTAACTGTATACACATTGTTATACAGCAGATCTCTAGAACTCTTTCATCTTACATGACTGAAACTCTATATCCATAGAACAACAACTTTCCACTTCCTTCTACCCACAGCCCCTGGCAACCACCATTCTACTGTCTGTCTGTATGGGTTTGACTGCTCTAGGTGCCTCATAGAAGTGGCATCATGCAGTATTTGTCCCTCTGTGACTGGCTTTAGCATATAACAAGATTTCCTTCTTTTTTAAGGCTAAATAATATTCGTGTGTGTGTGTGTGTGTGTGTGTTATACACCACATTTTCTCTCATTCACATGTTGATGCTTCTACCTCCTGGCTATTGTAACTAATGCTGTAGTGAACATGGGAGTACATATCTCTTCAAGATCTTAATTTCAGTTCTTTTGGATAAATATCCAGTAGTGGGATTGCTTGATCATACGATAGTTCTGTTTTTAATTTTTTGAGGAAATTCTATGCTATTTTCCGTGAGACTGTACCATTTTGCATTCCAAACAGCAGCACTCAAGGGTTCCAGTTTCTCCACAGCCTTGCCAGCACTTATTTTCTTTTTTTGATAATCACCATCCTAACTAGGGAATCCTTTTCAAAATGCCTTAAGCATTTTAATTTCATTTAAAATGTAAATACATGTATTCACCAGTATTGTGATACAGGGTAAAGCCTATGTATTTGAATCTCGTTCCTTTGATTGAAGTTCCCTGTTTTCTCCCTCGTGTAAACCACACTCACCTACACTGCGTTGTGTGTTACTTCCAGTTTCCATTTCTTTGAAGTGGAATGAGAACTTAGACATTTGTGAAACAGTCTTAGAGCAGAGTCCTTCTAGATTTTTATGTTCTCAATCTTTTATAGTTGGTCTTGCCAAAATGTAACTTAACAGTAATTTTTTTTTAGCAACTTGACTTTATCAAGTCTTTTCAAAGCATTCAACATAGCTTTCATAGAAATAACACTTTTATACCTATATTTTATCTTATAGAATATTAATTAAATTGAATGAGCTCAGTAGCAAATATAACTGGTACAAAAAAGTTTTAAGAGCAAATGAAACTGATGATTCTTGTTAGCATTAGGTCCAGTGCTAGAAGCAGAAATGGATGGACCTGCTAAAGGATGGTGTACAGCATCAGCCTAGACACCACTGTTGCCATGGTTCTTCTTTGGTTAGAATGTTTTAAGGTCAGAGACATTGATCTAGCCAAGTTTGCTTAAGGAGGACTTGTAAATGTAATATGAGGTATAATGAGATCAGGGCAAGAATCACAATGTGTATGTATTGGCAAAGCATAGAGGAAAGCAAAGAGTTCTGTTTGGATTGCTGGGAAAAATCTTCACAGAGGGTGTGACATTTCAGCTGAGTTTTGAAGGATGGGTAAGAATTTGCCAGGGAAAAAGAAGAGAAAGCACACTGGTGGCGTTGATTAAGGATCCCCAAGGATGCAATACGTAGAATTTGCAAGAAATTGGAAGCTAGCTGGAAGTGAGGCTGGAGACATGGGCTGAGACGAGACTGAAGAGCTTTACTCTTGAGCAATAGGGCACACTCATATCATAATCATATATGAGTAATGATATGTATGCTGGCTGAACTGGAATTGATCTTAGAAGAAGAAACACCAGGTAGGAGACTTCAAGAGTTGCCCATATGTAATAGGAGGACCTCAATGAACAAGGGGTAGGGAAGGCAGGACTGAGGAGGAAAATGAATGGAGGCGGGTCATGAGGCATGTCTCTGATGCGTTATACCTGTTTAAATGTGCTGCCACAGGGAAGGGAGAAATCTGAACCTTTGAAGGAAGAATCTCACAATTTGAGCTCAAACAAAGTGGTGGGCCATTTACCAACATTCAGAACGCAGAAGGAGATGTTTAGGGAAAGATGGTGTCAGTTCTCAACGTGGTGAGTTTCAGGACTCCATCAGACACAAAGCTTGAACAGTCTTTCAGCTTTAGATGAAGACTCAGATGATCACAAAGCTCATTAGGTTTCCCATTGCAGAATTCTGTTTCTGGTCACTACAGATTCCTGGATCACTGTCGCATACATGAAAATACTGAAACTATTTTTGTCCTTTGCCTAAGTTTATTAGCAGTTGTATAATAGAAGTTGCATGGCATCCCAAAAGTTTCCTGGCTATTAAATAAAGTACATTTTTAGCTACCCTCTTACCTTTGTTTGTGTACCTTTCTCACATTTTCTTCACTAGAAATAATGTTCTATACGTCTAGCTTATTTGGGTTCTCCCTCAACCTCCTCACTTTGGGCATTTACAATATCTTAAGTTATCCACAGATAATATTCTGTTTCTAATGGCCCATGCTACCAACCATTAGTTGCTAAATAGTCTGCTTTTCAGAAGAAAATTACAATCCATGTATTATTTTAAACTTCCTATGCTATTTTAGAACTTGGCGATTTTAAATTGTCCCTTACACAACCTACCCCACCCTCTGATGTACATGTTTTTCTGTTCAGACTCATCATTTCTTTACCCTAGGGAAATTAAGTCATTTTTTTTCATTGTGATAATAATGTAGTTGTTGAATTTCTGTTTAGTTTCTCCAAAATGTACGACTTAAGGTGGAGGTGTAGTGAGTTGAACGTTTAGGTAGCTGCGTGTCTAGTGTTGATTTCATTAATTAGCACACTAATTAATACTAGTTATATTTATTAATGGACACTCATAGTTCTCTTGACATCCCCTCTCCATCTCTCTCACTCCCACATTCTGTGAGGTACAAAGTGCTGCTGATTTTTCCTTCCTTCCCCTGCCTGTTTATAAATGCCTCTATTAAAACATTTTGTTTGCATTGTATCACGATCAATTATTTACATCTTTGTCTGAGAAAGTGAGTTGCTTGAGGTCAAGGCTCAAGTCTTACTGTCCCAGAACAGGGTCTCCTATTTACTTAAATGCTCAGTAAATATTTGCTGAATGAATGGGTGTAATTGAATCATTTGCCCCTTGGCCACCTCTAAAATTTGCTTGCCTAAAATTCCTTGTCTTTTATTTTTTCTTGGTACTTGATTCACACTGACCAACAAGCCTGTCTTCCAAGTCTGCACAAAAATCTAGCTCAAATATAATTAAATGTAGTTGCTGGCACTAAGGTACTTCTGTTCCCTTTCACCTTCACTCATATTCTCTATGCAGGGCTGCAGAAAATTGAGAATTGATCCTCTGGTATAGCTTCCTCTTTGTATCACTTAGAGCATGCAAGGGGGCTGTCCTCTGCGGCTCCTACAATTTGCTGCCCAATTGACTCTTATTCTTCCTTGTGTCTTCCTTAAACTTACAATAGCTGAACTCTCCTGTTACTGTTCATTTGTTCTCTTTGCCTCTTTTATTCCTTCAATCAGTGGGGTAAGTTTACTAGACATGGAGAGGCCTGTATTTTCATAAGTCAACTGCTCAACTGTCTCCCCTAATAAATATGAGTTTCTAGAAGGCATCTCTCATGTCTTCTTTGACTTTGGATCCCCAGAGCCAGCACATGACCTGGCACTAGCACAATGTTAACTAAATGTTGTGGAATTGGAACTGTGAATACTCAAGAAAGTCTCATTCTCTCAGGCTTATGGTCCATTTATTTGTCGTTTGCCTTTATAAAGTCAAATTTCTTGTGATTGTTTCATTTTTTTCTCTAAGTTTTGGAGAAAAAAAGGAAAAAAATCAAAACAACTCAAACTGTTATTCTAGAGAGCTGGAATTAGCAAAAAAAAAAAAAAAAAAAGTCCAATTTCTCCAGGAACATGAAAAATGAGAGGGTTAGGACATCCCATTTAGAATTCAGCCCTTACCTGGTTTGAAATCCTGAGCTGTTCAAGAGCCACGAAAAAGCACCCATCTCTCATTTGCATTTGTGTATCTTTCTTTTCCCAGCCAAACCCCACTTGAGGAATGTTAGAGTGTTATTATTTGAGGACAATTTATCAAGCATCTAACTAAAGCATGACATTTAGACAGATAGGTTTCCAGTTCTGGGTATTTGCAGGGCTTATCTTCACAACATGCTTCTAGAAATGTCTCCTGTGTGGTCCCTTACTTTGTTTATATAAGCATTTTGAAATTTCGGATATTCTTTCTCTTTTTGAGTCTTGCTTTATTTTTTTTCATAATGCTTCAAAATGTTAATGTTTTCTTCCCTATTCATTTTAGTGTTATTTTCTATCTATTCTATTATCATTTGCATCTGTTCTAATGTTATTTTCTTAACTATTTCAACCTTTCTATCACTTTCTCTCTTTCCTCTCTACTATGTGTTTATTGCTGAAGCAACGTTCATGTTCTTTTTGGCTCCTCTGATTTGTATCACAGAACCCTAGAGGTCACCATTGAGAACAGATGCCTAAGACACAAGATTCAGACTTTATAATCAGACAGGTCTTTGTTCAAATCCTACCTCTGCTTCTTCGTGTCTATGTGACCCGTCATCCTCAGCTTCAGCTACCTCACTGGTAAAATTGAGATGTAAACCCAATTAGACCGCACACCATAGTTGTGAGAATTAATTGCTGGCTTCTGAATAAATTCTAAATCCTATAGGCACTGTGACCATCATTGCTAAAATTCTAATTTGATCCTGATTTTAATTCATTTCTTATGATAGCTTACAAACTGGAGAACTCCATATAACTTAATTAAATTTATTTTATAACTACAATTATACATTATAATTTCATTTCTAAAACTTCGCATATAATTAAAGTCACAAGTCAGAGAATAAAACTCTTTTCTCAGACTGTATGTGTCAGGGTTGGTTGGTTGGTTGGTTGGTTGGTTGGGAATGTATGGTGATGCTAAGCCATGACCTGCTTTTAAAGGTGGACCACCTTAGTCTTTGCTGTTGGTTCCATTGTAGATACCACTGGCCATACAGGTGTTAAAGATCTAACTTGTGTGAGCCGCAGTTGGGTGCAGAACTTCCCACTGAATTCACATCCATGTGATTCAGCTGCTGTATTTCCCCATGACCAGAAGTCTGACTCTCCCAACACAAGGATATTTTTAACCTTTCTTTCCTTAAGCTCAAAATGAAAGAAAATAGTCTTAATGATGATTTTTAACTTATGTGACATGCCCTTCGCAGCTAACAATCTGTTTGCCTTTCTAACCTGGGCACAGAACGACCTCCTTCCTGCTCTTCAGGCCATGCTTCATGAACAAACAGGAATTTTATGTAGCTTAGCAAGTGGGCTTTTTAAAGATCGGTGGAATGATACACACTCATGTCTTTATCACTTTAGTGCCCAAAGTGCTAAAATCCTACATTATTCACAAATTCCACGTGAGCGAGAGCGAAATTGAGAATGTTGGCAGCAGAAAGGAAAGTAAAGCCCTAAGAAAATCCAAAAAGTTGTAACCTGGGCATTATTACAAATGTGTCCTAAATGATGGGATTTGCTTGTTTTTGTCAATAAACCTGTCCATCTGATTTTAACCAGGAGGAAAAAAAAATTTTATGACATGGACGCATTAGCTGTTCCTTTTGCACTGCCATTTGAGAAGGGCAATGAGCCTCTGTTTCTTGGAATGCTTTTCCCGTGACTTCTTGCATTTTTATTTCTTCAGGTTTTCCATACTGTATAAATACCAGAGTTAAAATATAGAATTTGTTTTTTGAGATGGATGAAATAATATGCAATAGGCCCTAGAGACAAGATAAAAATGTGTTAACTAAAAGAGATTGGGGTCCTTGGAGGGGGTCTGCCTGACAGATCAGTGCATGTGTTGAGTTGGGGGTGGATGGGAGGTCTGGGAGTGCATTCATCTGGCTTATCATCTGGCTAGGAGCCGTTCATTTCTTTATAGTTTTGCTAGAAAGGGACTGGAGATGTCAGGTACCTGGTATGTGAGATGACTACCAGCATCCATACTAATCTGGGAGATCCAGGGATGTGCCTTGTTATGGAGGGGACTGTGACTCCTTTAAGACCTAGACCATCACTTGGGAGATTTGTTTTGGTCTCTGGGTGGATTGTGGATGGTAGACAGATCACAGGCCAGCAGGACCTGGCTTTGGCCTTGCTGGTTATAGAATTTCTATTCTGCAGAGCTAAGAGTGCAAACTAGGACCAACATTACCAAGAGGACAGAAGCTATCTGGGGATCCTGGCTGGCAGTGCTCAACTTACAGCTCAAGCCTGTGATAACAGGAGAGGTGGAGTGTGTTTTGTGCTTCATTGTGCGTGTGTTTCAAGCAGAAACTAGACTTGAGGGCTTAAATAGAAAACATCTCAAACAATCCATGAAATGGTAAACAAACCTGCTATTGAATGAGAAGAATGAAAAGTTGACAATTGCATTATTGTGATCCAGAGTGGGTTCATCAGCTAGGGTAGAGGAATAAAGAAAAAGGAGATAAAAGAACTGGGTAAAATGAATTCAGTTGTCATTCCTTTCTTCCTTTGTCTTCCATTTACACCTGGTAATGAACCTATGGAGGCTTGAAGACATTGTTCAGGTTTCCTTTTGTTTTATTTTTGTGTGTGTGGCAGGTTTGTTTACAATTTCCAAAGGGGTTTTTCTCAATCTTGAGGAATATGAATTGAGGAGGCGGGGAGGAGAACAAGAAGGGGAAGATATTTGAGTGTTTTGCAGACAGGCGGTGGCCCAGCAATCAGGGAGGCTGCTCTGCTTTTGTTTTCCTGTTCGAAGAGGCTGACGGGATGGATGGTGCTGGTTTCATCAAATATGGGTTTCAGAGAATTCCTCCATGTCCTGCCTTAGGGAATTATGCTTTGGAAAATTAAGTGTCCATCAAATCAGGAGGAGGCTTGTACAGTTTCTATCCCCTTTCCCCCCTGCTTTTTGAAAGGCTTAAGAAGAGAGCCCTTTGTTTTCTTTTCAAGGAAAGTTACACTGAAATTCATCTGTGTGGTATTCATGGACTTCATTTGTGTCATTCATAGGCAGCTGTAGGTTATATAGGACAATGTTTTTGAATTTCTAACCTCCACATTGAAAGCAGCATGTTGGGAAAAGGTTCAAGACCTTTTACTTTTCCTCTCCCCCAACCCCTTTATTTATTTATTTTTACTTTTTTTTCCTCTCTCTTTTTTTTAATTCAAAGAAGAAACGCTGAGATTTCCCCTCCTCCCTCGTAGATCAGATTTCTCCACCACATGCCATTGAAGCTTCTCGGGGTTAAGATTTGTGCCTGTCATTTCCGACATTTTCCTCAGAATCGCAAACTTTAAAATACCTTTCAGGGAAACTTGTTTGGAATTTCATTTTAATGGGATTTATGAATAAATCTCCATCTTAATGCTGACTAAGCTTTAAACATCCATTCCAGGAGAACGCTATTGGATTTTTATATTTTAAAATTTAAATCACTTGAGTGTGAAGGCATAAAACATTTTTATATTTGTGTGAGTGCCTTGTGCTTGAGCATTTCTGTTAAAGACTGATTTTTTTCTTAATTTGGTTGCTTGAATAAATCTGGGCTGCAAAGGAGGAGATGTTGCATCATGTCCTTTCCTTTCTCGTGTAGACGTGTACATTATGCAGGTTTATTTTCTCACCTACAGGGAAGGGTATTCTGTGGCAACCTGTTGCCATGCTGCGATTTCCTTTAAAAAAAACAAAAACAAAAACAAAAACAAAAAAACGGTTTACTTTCTTCCTACACTTTGAAACCTTTAACCTCAAAATTTTATTTTTAAATGCCATGAGCCCTCAAAGTCAGATTAAAAGAGGTGATAGTTCCTCCCGGCATGCATTCCCCAAATCTGTGTTGTAGAATGTAAATGAAGATAAAAGATGGAATCATAATCATCCCTCTAAAAAAAAAAAAAAAAAAAAAAAAGAACTCTCAAAACTAACATTGGTCAAAAGATGCAAACATTCCGTTATAAAATTAGTAAGTTCTGGGGATCCAATGTGCAGCATAGTGACTATAATTTATAATACTTGAAATTTGTGTGGTGTACTTGAAATTTGCTGGGGGAGTAGGTCTTAGGTGTGTTCCCTGCACATTACAAATGGTAACTGTGAGGTGATGGATACGTTCATTAAATTGATTGTGGTCATCATTTCACAATAGATACATATATCAAATCATCATCTTGTACACCTTAAGTATAAACAATTTCCGTTTGTCAATTATACCTTAGTAAAGCTGGAGGGTAAAAAGAAACCTGATGTCAGGGGTTTTCAAGCATCGATCCCCTACTGTGTTCTCTGTGCCCCCGTGTCATTTTTCCCGTCTCTTCACAGACTCATCATATTCAGAGCCCCCAGATGTTCAGCAGCAGTTGAACCACTATCAGTCAGCTGCCCTGGCAAGGAACAACAGCCGTGTTAGCCCTGTGCCTCTTTCTGGGGCTGCTGCTGGCACTGAGCAGAAAACTGAAGCCGTGCTTCACTGCGAATTCTGTGAATTCTCCTCCGGCTACATCCAGAGCATCAGGCGTCATTACCGGGACAAGCATGGTGGGAAGAAGCTTTTCAAGTGCAAAGACTGCTCCTTTTACACAGGCTTTAAGTAAGTGACGTAATGAACAGCTATGGAAAACAAGGCGGCCGCCACTGCTCCACCCCTCACTGCAGGCTTCCCTTACACTTTTCTACTTGGAGCTTATGGGAGGCCCTGCACATGTGATGATGTAGGGGTTGGGTCCAGGCTTCATGAAAGGAGGGTAGTTTCAGAAGACTGCTTTGGGATTTGGGAAGGGATGAAGAGCTATATCAGAACAAATGAGTTTTAAAATTGGAGCAAATGGGCTCTCAAGTAGTGTAAGATTGAAGCAAATGATTTCCTCCCATGCGTGGAGTGGTGTTTCCCTTCAGATAACTGTCTCCTCTCCTTTTTTTAGCTTTGGAAAAAAAAGTATGTTCTTGGAAGCAAAGTCAAAGTCAAGAGAAAACATCCGGCAGTAGTGTCTTCCCTGCTCCCCTGATAGAAAATTCTTTAATTCTTAAGATCGTAGTATTGAAAGACACATAGAGAATCAAGACCCTGGCACTTCCAACACTACACTTGAGCAATCTTAGAGAGATTGCTCCAGTCTAGAAAAAGAGAATCCATAGTCACCCTTGCCCCTGTGGATGACAGAATTGATGGACTCAATTATTAAGAATGGAATGCTTCCTATGATGTAATCTAAGCTTCTGCATTTGAATCTCATCCTGTGAGATAGCGTTTAGGTTAGTGGTTACAGGTGTAGAGTGTGGAGCCTGACTACCTGGGTGATTCTGGACAAGTCACTAAGACACTCTCTGTGTCCCTATTTTGTTACCTATAAAATAAAGATAATAATAGTACCTACATCATAGGGCTCTTGTGAGCAATAAATGAACCAGTGTATCTTGAAGTACTTAGAATAGTGCCTGGCACAAAGCAAACACTAATAAGTGTAATAACATCATAGATAGAAAGCTATTATAATAATATGACATTAGATATCATAGATAAAAAGCTATTATTTTCTGTTCCTATTGTAATCAGGATCTGAGCCTTAGACTACTTCAATACATGCTTCACACCGAGAGGCTGTGGAAATTAGGCTTCATGTCCAAAGAAAAAGAAGAATTGGAAGAAGAAGAAGTCTCTTTCCCACCAGCATCATAGTAGCTGGGATTTGATGGAACGTGTGTTCTATCTCTATTAATTTGCTCCAGTTACTTTTCAGATAAATACATTTGTGATTTGGTGCTGAGAGAAGGCTAGAGGACCCCAGAGGGCAAGGGCCGACAGACAGGCAGACACTTTCTCCAGAGAGCAACACTTGGGTTCACAAGAAAGGGTCCCTGCCCATTAAAGTCTTGGCTTTATCGATTTTAATGAGACATTTAAGGCTTTGCAAATTTTGAAGATTTGAAAAGGATGGAGGAAGAGGCAGCAGTACCATTCCACCTTTAAGCTGGTACAACACCACTTAGTTTACCTAATCATCAATCATGATGATTGACTTCCTGGACAACTTGTCCTACCCCCCTTACCTGTGAAGAATTATACAGGCAGTTTCTAAGTCAACCTAGCTTTAAAATAGTCTCTCTCCTCCCAAGCATGATGAAAAATAGTTCCTTTTGTGGGATTTTGTTTTCATACTCTTAATAGACAATTTTCAAGAATAAGGTGTTTGGGGAATTTGTTTCTTTTCAAACTAAGCTCTGAACCCAGCCCAGGGCACAGTTTCCAGAAAGAAGTTACTACCATTTGACAGTGTTCAGATTTGGTTGAGTGACCAGGTTTCTGGGTGGTCAACAAACATGATTAACAGATTTTTTTTTTAGCCCCGCAAGCAGGAGAGCCGCACTTGGACATATATAACGGGTTTGCCAGCAGGAAATGTGAAAATGCAATGATCCCTGGTTACATGCATCACCTCTCCTCCCAAACTCTCTCCTAGATCTGCTTTTACTATGCACGTGGAAGCTGGGCACTCAGCGGTTCCCGAGGAGGGCCCCAAAGATCTTCGCTGTCCTCTCTGCCTCTATCACACCAAATACAAGCGCAACATGATTGACCACATCGTGCTGCACCGAGGTAACCTTTCTAACTTGGTTTTCTTGGATGCAGCGGGGGGCAGGCAGCAGAGATGGCCTTCTAGGGATGCTCTCTCAGAGTGGCAGTAGCACCTGTGCCTTGTTCCTCACCTTATCTTCAGGCAAGAAACCACAGTGATAACCACAGTGACAGCCAAAAGGGCAAAAACACCTTCCTGCTGGGAGTATTTCCTCCACCTGGAGGGAGGCAAAGGTGATGGATTCTGCAGTGAACACTTCCGTAGGGCTTCCCAGCATGGGGGATTTGTACATTCTGACAATTCTGCCACCCACAGCCTTGCGTAGACTGCATAGAAGGAATGAACAAGAAACAAAATGGGTGGGTGAAAGCAAATGTGAAATGTGGAGAGCTCTATGGCTGTGAGAGATTCTTTCAAGAAGACCAAAATGATTTCCAAAGCAGAACATGGAACTTCCCTTGAAATGGTTGGAGGGAGAGAGAATTCTTTAAAATAATATATATTATACATTCTAATAATAGTCTCTATTATATAATCTAATAATAATTAGAAAATCCATGGGCTTTGGATTTAAATTCTGGTTTTAAAGCCTACTGTGTTTAACCTCTCCATCCATTAAAAGAGATGATTGTACCTATGAGATAATGGGTAAAGTGTCCAGTGGTTTTTCATAATGGATGCATAATGACTGTTCCATAAATGTTGGTTCCTGCTGATAAACAGTGATACTTCTTTTAAGTCCACTGCAGTCTTTCTTTGAGTTGCATTTACCCTTGGCCAATTAAAACATTGTTAAACAACAGGCTTCCTCTGCATTGGAAGGAAAAATATGTAGAACCTGTTTCGTCCTGAAAAGATTCAAGCTACAGGTGGATAGAAAAAGATTACTGGAGTACTCATTGCCAGTCTTGATTGGTGTTTCTACTGATCTTTCCATCTACTTCATTCTTTCTCTCCATCCCTTCCTTTCATCCTCTTCCCTCCTATCTTCATTCCTTCGCCTCTGACCTTAGAAAGCCTTTCAATATTTGTCACATATGCCTCAAAAGCAATGAGTGTCATCTGTTGTCTTGCTGGGATGTCACTCACTCTGAAATGCTGAGTATTTGGGGGCCATTGGCAACACACCTCACATTGCCCCTGAGCCATTGCCTTTGGCCAATACATTTGTGACATTCTCACCCATGTTCATGCAAACTCAATGGAAGGCTGGACACTTAACATGCACAGATTTCCCTCCTCCCCCTTGCACTCTAATGAGACATGAGATCGTTGCTGGCTAGGATGTCCACCTGCAAGCTGGGAGAAGCATCATAGGAACATTTAGGCAGGAATTCTTGGCCCGAGTGGTCCCACCTGGTGTTCCGCCTCAGTCACCTGGCTTCCGGTCCCCCAGCCCATGTGTTGTGGTGGCTCTGTGCCCTATCACAGCTTGGTAAGGGGCCATCAGCAGGGCTGCTGCCGAGCAGACATGGCGAGTCTTCACTTTCTGTGGTTGGTTCCTTTCTTTTCCCATATTGCTGCCTGGCAGGAACAGAGCTTTGATGCCTAACAAGCTCAATGACTTTCCCTCCCTGAGCTGAGAACACAAGAAAGGGGGAAGCAAAGAGAGATTAAACACTACGACCACAAATACTCCCATAGCATTCTACCCTCAACAAAGTGCCGCTTACACGCACAGTCACTTCATCTTCCAGCAACATTGTGAAGGATACTATTACTCTATTCCCGTTGTATGCCTGTGAAACTTGAGAGTGAGACAAACTATTTTTAAAATAATTTAATGTACTTATTTGCCATCTACTTCATTTCACAAAGGTTTTAAGATATCTTAAAGATGTGTGTGCCGAACTTAAGGTTTAAAAACAAATGAGGAAATTGGGGTAAATGCAAAATAAGAAGAAACTAGTGGAAAGTTCACCTCTAAGTATGAAAAAGCTAGCTGAGAGTTTGGATACCCAGTGGATACCATGAGGTGCCATGCCCTTGTTCACAGTGGGCTGCAGATTTCACCCTGAGATTCCTTGCCTACCATGGTAGAAAAGAAAACCACAGAAGCAACCAGATTTCAACTGCTTGTTAGACTTTTTTGAACTGTCATTCAGGAAATTTTCAGGAATCCTAGACACTGAAACCTAGAGGAATTTGTCTAGCAGGTTTTCCTGAAGGGCACAGTGTGTGACGTAGTGCATATTGTGCCCATCATAAATACAATAGTAAGTTTTGCAGGGCGCATGAGAGCTGGAATCACTCACTCAAAGTCACCCAACTGGTAAGCAGTCAATCGCAGTCCTTTGATCCCATGTCTCATCACATTACCTGTCACTGGTTATTTGTGGTCTCTTCTGTTTACTTGTAAGGATCATTTTCAGAGTCCTTATCAAGGTCAGAAAACATCCATCTGAAATGAACATGAGCATTTGAGGATTAATAGTAATAATAACAACATTAACAATAATAACAACAATGGTTACTGTTGCCGGTTGCTTGCCTAGCAGGTACTGTGCTAAGTGCTTTACAGTATGTCATTTTATAGAATTCTCACAAAATCCTATGTGGTGGATGACTGTTATCCCCCATGATGAGGAAATAAATGGATTCAGAAAGGCTAACAACTTGACAAACATGAAATGTCTAGTAAGTAATCCAGCTGGGATTTAAACCCAGGCTTGTGTGACCCACAGCTCTTGCGTTTACCCACCAGGCGTCACTCTCTCACCCTGAGAGAGGTAGTGTCACCCTGTTGAGTGTTCTAGTAGCTGTGGTGGCTGGGTTCAAAGATAGAATTATCAGAGGAGGTCAGAGGGGAAGTCCACGGATCCACAGGCAGCAGAGTGCCTCAGGACAGCCATGTATACCATCTGTGTCCCGGCCTGGCTTTGGTGTCCATCTCTACTCAAAATGGCAGCTCAGTAGGAAGCTGACCTTGACAAGTCGAGAGACAGAGCTGCATGTCTGCCTTGCAATTTTGAGTTGGGGCTGATCTCAAAGTAACAAGATGTGGCTCCTTCTGCATCTGTCCTCTTCCTGCTCTATCCATGACATCCTTGGTCTCTCAGGTCCACAGTACAAGATCTTTCTGAGGTCTTAGTTAATTAAAGTATGTGTGATGAAAAGCAAGAAAACCAACTTCTGAACTGGCCCAGAGACAGAACTACTGCTGGCAGAAATAGAGTTTCCATTGCTTTTTGTCTGTATAAATTGATATATTTAAGTAGAGAGAGAATCTACTTCGCTCATGGGAAATCTGAATATGAACTAATCAGGGATTTATGTTGGCCACAGCAAAAGAGAGTATGATGTTTACTCATGTGTTCAGCAAACATTCATTATTTGCTTGTTATGTGCCACACTATGCTTGGTTCTTTGGGCAAAATGGGGAACATAAGACCCAGTACCCACTCTCCTCAGAGATGAGCATGTGCATAGTATAGACAAGACAGTGAGTGATGGGTATCTAGGTTTATTTCTGTTTGTAGTAGAGAGGGGTGGCTTTCAAACTGAGCCATGATAACATTTCAACAGGCAGAGAAGACTTAAGGCAGGGCATATTAGTTTGCAAGGACTATTGTAACAAGTGACCACCAACTGTGTAGATTAAAACAATAGAAATGTATTCTCTCACAGTTCTGGAAGCTAGAACTCTGAAATCAAGGTGTTGACAGAGCTGTGTTTCCTCTGAAGGCACAAGAGAAGGATCCTTATTTGCCTCTTCCTAGCTTCTGACGGCTCCCAGCGTTCCTTGACGCTACTTGGCTTATAGTTGCATCACTCTCATGTTTGTCTCCATCTTCATATGGGCTTTTTCTCTATGTGTATCTCTTTGTGCCCTCTTTTCTTCTTATAAGAACACTAGTCATTGGGTTTAGGGCACACCCTAATCTAGTGTGGCCTTAACTGATTGCCATCTGCAAAGAACCTATGTCCCAATAAAGTCTGGGGTTCCAGGTAGACTTAAGTTTATGGGGGACACTCTTCAACCCACTACACGAGGGAAGAGACAATTTAATAAACCACCGAGGTCAGTGGAAGCAAGACATGTTTGCAGAATGTTATTAGACATTTCCGGGGTCCTGAAGAGAATAGGAAGCATACCAGAGAAGTATGTTCTGGCCAAAGTATGAAGCGCCTGGATACTAATATAGAAGTTGGAACTTTAGTCAGTAGACAGATGGGAAGCCAGGACAAATTCTGATCAGGTTACTGATGAGACACTTATTGAATACTAATTTAGCAAAGGTTGAAGCAAAGGATTGGTAGACCCATCTCATTCAGGAACTGTGAACTTAGGTCAGATCAACATTTGGTGAGATTGACCATGATTTGATGAGTTTAACTAGGGAAAAATTAAGCCCTGAACTTCTCTTTCAAGGATGAAGTCAGTGGTAGGACTTTTGGTAGGTTTTCATTCATGCAACAAATATTTATTGAACACCCACTATATGCCAGCCTTATTTTGTTTTTGGCTTTTTGAAGGAGACTTTTTATTATTTTTATGTACAGAAAACTGAACAGTGTACATTTAACCCAGTTTAGTGGCAAGTTTTTTAGCTTCTGCCTTTTACAGCTTGGCAACACAAGCCACAGATTTTGGACCAAGGACCTTGCCTCCTCAGTGATGTGGGATCTCATCATATCTGTCATTGTAATTGGTCCTGATGGCTTCTACCAGCTTAGCCAAAGCGCCTTTGTCTTCCAAGTTAATGTGTGTGAAGGCAACAGTAGTGCAGATCTCCCTGTGGACTAGACACCCCAATTTGGCCATCTCCTTGATAATACAATAGGGGACTCCCTTCTTAGGACTCAGGGCAAGCAGGAAGACAGCCAGCTCCATGGAATCCACATCATGTGCAGTCACCATCGGCTGAGCTTTCTTGTTCTCTACTGAGGTGGTAAGAGTATTAACTCCTGCTGGAAGGACAGGTGGCCTCTTCGTGGGGACATTCCCTTTGCTGGCAGCTTTCTTCTCAATGCAGGCCAACAATCTTCTTCTCTTGCTTTGTCTCTAGCCAGTTTAAGCAGTTGAGTAGCTGTTAGGGGTCCAAGTCATGGGTGAACTGGTTAATCACAGGAGTCATTCTGAGCTGCTTATAGGGTAGCCCTTTACTACTATAGCCAGAAGTAGTGAGAATATTTGACAAAGGGACTAAGATCCCTTTGGGGCTGGAGGTCCTGTCTTATGCCAACATTCTTAAGCCTTTTCTCGAACAGGGGATTCACCACCCTCTTGGCCTCCTACTTTTTCATGACAGCAGGAGCCAAGGCCATCTTCTTCCCCTTGGCCTTTTTTTCTTTTGGCATCTTGGGCAGCTGGAGGAGAAAGCTCTAGCATTGTTTTAAGCTGTAGAGATACAGCCATGAAGAGTCAGGCAAGGTTTCTGCACTGAAGGAATTTGAACTTGAATGAGAAGAGAGACTAAAAAACAGGTGAATAAATAGTTTTATGAGGGTATTCCTATTGAGTTGATCACCATTGGAAGCACAATGTTTCATGCTTAGCTTTGCCCATGTATATGTATCTTGCACATCCATAGTGAGCCTTAAAAACTGGCCACAGATTTTAGGGATGAAACACAGTTTTGCCAAATATTTACATTGTAATTTTGGAACCATGTAATCACTGCTATGGGTCTTTAATTGGCATATTAACTTAAAGTTTCTGTTTCCCAATACATAGACAAATGCTGCATTTAACTGAACCTTGCAAGTGGGAGCCTTGGGAACGGAAATAATCTCCCCTAATTTATCTGATCAGTGTCATTTTTCTTGAGAATAAAGTCTACAGTGAGACTGCCAATCTTTAATTTTATTCGGTGAAATTACATGTTTCCTTTCAACTTCTCCAAATATCTTTGCCTGATAGAATTAGAGGTGCCATTTCCAGTTCCTTCTAGCTTGAGGATGGCAGCCTGGCTAACATCAAAACCTCATACTTCCTACCAGGAACTGTTTTGCTTGTGTTTATGTTTGTCTATTTATGGCTATGTTTTGGGATGATTTATATAAAAATAATGTTATTTTCTTCATAGCTTTCTCTAATACTCAGACTTTGTCACTTCTTTGCTTTGGTGCAAAGAGGGACTCAGTCCTCTAGAGTGGCAATTTGCACGCAAAGTTTTGGTGGAGTGAAGAACTTCCAATCTCATTGCTTCATGTAGACTTGGCATGTTCTGGGAAGGAAACCCACCTATGTTGTGGTGTGCCTTTCAGGAAGGATTTTTGCTAGCTGAATCTGGGCTCTGCAGTGGTGTGGTTTCTCGCCAATTTGAGCAGAAGTGAACCCTCTGTATTGCAGCTGTGCAGAATTTTCCACTGACCTCCATGGAGGCTTGAAAGCATGCTATTCTCAGCTCTTGTTGCACCTTAGTACACATGTGCTTCAATGTGACATTACTCTCGGGCCCAACCTCTTCGGTTTTATGTCCTGCTGCAGCACCAAGCATCTTTTGAGTAGGAGGAGATGAGAGACACAATCCATCTTGTAGTTGAACTGGTGAAGTCATAATATTTTTGCAGCCAGTGCTAGAAGCTGAGTCACAATGAGTGTGATTCAGGCCTTGAGTTTTCACCCAAGGTAATTTTGAGAGGTGTGAAGTCAAAAAGACCCACAGTTGTCACTGCCCCCATAGAAAAAGCCCTGAGCACTGAGCTTCTGTAACCAAGGCAGAGCCCAGTCTATACCTGGAACCATTCCAGTTTTTAACTTTTATGTCTTTCATTTGCCTCAAGAATGAATGACCTCATTCAGAAAACACTGTCAGTCATTTGCCCACCTTTTAAAGTCTGTCTTTTTTTATTTTTATCTTGGTCATGTTAACCATGTTTTTAGAAAGGGGAAAAAGCTAACTTTTTTCTAAAATTAATATCTCAGTAAAAACTCACATAATTAAGAGATTGGTAGACTGGCATTGTCTTAGTTTGGAAATGGGAAGTTCTAGATTTCAGATATAAGTTCAGCAGGGATTTGACCCTTTCCTCAAATGTAGAAGGTGCTTGAAAGACATTCAGATATAAAGGGTTACCTTAGAAATCTGTAGCTTTTGCATTTTTTAAATATTATGAATGAAAGGCTTATAAGCACACACATACAGACTGGAGAGTTCTTATCAGGGGTGCAAGAGGAGGGCCCTGGCAGAGATCAGAAGACCTGTGTTCCCAGGCCACAGCTTTGTGCTGAACCAGAGGTGTGACTTTGAGGAAGTAGCTTAATTGATCAGTTCTCGGTTTCCACATCAACAAACTGAAGAAAATAGAACTGACTTTGCAGGGTGTTATGAGAACAAAAAGTTATGTCAAGGGTAGAACACCTAACGGTGCTTGAACCATAGCAAGCACTTAATAGTCTGCAGTGGTGTTCACATGAATAATTACTTGAACTTCAGGGTATTATTCTGACTGTTCATGACTTTGTGTAAAATTCACTTAGACACACATAGTGAAATTGGAAACTGCAAAGAAAACCAACCTAAGTGGTAGAGGAATTGAAAAGGAGGCTCATAAAAAAGTTTGAAAGAACTGATTATTAATTGTGGAGAAGTGAAGACTGGAGAGTCACTGAATGACTGTCTTTGAGGCGTGTGGGACATCATTATATGAAAAATGATACCGGGCTGTTCTTCTTCAACGCAGAGGTCAACGGAACCAAGGCAGGCAGGACAGGGCAAAGCCAAAGAATGAAAGTAGAAACAGTAGAGATGATAACATATAAATGAGGAACAAAAATGTAGAGAGAGCAAGGGGGATGCAGTCCCAAGGAAGATGCCAGTGAAGTTCATGTCAACACTTCCCATGAACTCCTAAGGTCTAAAGGCATATCCCCAGCATGGGGGCAGTTCCCCGTGGTTCAGCCTGCATGCCCCATCTCTTGCTGTTGACACTGGCTTGTTCATGGGTTCTGTCCATGGGTGCCTTACCCAGCGTAGTTGCAGTTAATGCCTGGCAGTTTGCTTAGAGCAGTGATTCTCAACTGAGGTCAATTTGCCTCCCCAGAGTGTGTTAGTCTGCAGGCATTTTTGGTTGTCACAGCTGGAGAGAAGGGGGTGCTTTTGACACCTAGTGGGTAGAGGCCACAGTTATTGCTAAACATCCTGCAATGCACAGGCTGGCCCCCCACAACAAGGAATTATCCTGTCCCAAAATTTCAATAATGCTACTTTTTAGAAACCTTGAGTTACAAGAATAGAATATCCTAGCATGAGCTCCTTAAGATTTACTAGTTTATGCCAAAGCATTTTTTTTTCTCCGTTTACACCAAACCATACAACTGAATGGTTAGAGGACTTAAACAGTTGCTATTCTAAAAAAATGTGTGGATTACATTATAATCATGTGTTTCTTAGCTGTCTGCTATACTTGGGTTTAAAAATATTTATATTTCTAAATAAGCAACTGATTCTTTGTATAGGGAAAATAACATGCATTAGAGCTCCAGGGAGTATGTTGCAGATACCACCTTCCACGCTTCCTCTGCCCAGCATTTTGCTGGCCGATTAATCGCTGCCTTCAAGGACTCCCAAGGCAGTGACTGCCCTACAATCAGAGTGTTGCGGTTGAGACTAAGGCATGACATTGGGTGGGGAAAATTCCCTAGGGCCTGCACACTGGCCAGCAACAAAGGGAGGACTCTAAAGAGTGAGTCGCATCGGTGTACAACGTACCGATGCCCTGGAAACGTTGCTATTCAGTGACTCTGGGAATAAATCATGCTTTCTTGACTTAATAATACATTGCCGTTTCTAAATAATATAAGTATATGTTGTGTGCGTCCATTTGTAAACTTTCTGAGTCTTCTGAAATCCAGACACAGCATGAAAACACATTCTATATTTGATTCTTGCATAAATAGCACAGATTTTAATTTTATCCCAGTTATGGATATCTGGCGTGTGCGCTGATACTCTGGGCAGACTGGTGTGAAATTTAATTTGAGCAGTTAAACACAAGGGTGAGAGAGTGCAAAATAAACAAGCACACGCATTTCCAGCCCTACAGCATTTGGTATGTTAACGGGAAAAGCACCCAAATCCTCTCTCTCTTTTATTTTTTCCCTCTGACAATCAGATTACAGACTGTCTAAAAAGACACAAATCCTCCCTGTCTCCTGCGCAACCCCACCTCCCCCGATTGTTGCCTGCAGTCATTTCATTTGTGAGCTCTTCATAGTTGGAGTTTTAGTGAATGAAAGTGTACAGGTTTGCTTTCAGACTTGATATTAGATGAGAAATCCCCTTAGTTTCAAAAGGAGGGAAGAGTCTCTTTGAGAATACCTTAGAAGGGGAAATGAGAATGGAATTAGAAATAGTGAGAAATAATAGATTTACAGTTAAGCAGACCTGGTTTCACATCTCTGCTTTGCCAACTGCAATGTCTATGACCTTTGGAGAGTTACTTAAAGACTCTGTTGCCCATTTGTACTTATTTGTAAAAATGAGAGTAACTCCAGCCTCATAAAGTTGCTGATAGAAAGGTACCAGAACATAGGTGCCTGGTGAATGTCAGTTTCTTTCCCCATTAAAGACATCTGTAAGTCCAGCCTCAGTTGCACTTGCTGAGGAAGGAAGGCATGCTAATGGTTGTTGTCAGTAATCATTAATGTTGGTAAAAATTGCAGCTACTTCTATTCCTCCCCCTTGCCTTAATCACCTCCATTCAGGAATTAGCAAGCACCTACTAGCCCGCCCCACCTCTATTTATAGGTCATTCTGGGTATTAAGTACACAAAGAGCTTTTGGTCTTAAAAACACCCACTCATTCCTGAGGAATATGTTGTTTGGGGGTTAGGGGAGGGGCAGGGTGCATGTGTGTCAGTTCAAGGAACCAGATCCACGAGGAGCAGCAAGATTGGGTGAGTTTCTTCTTGTATTCCAAAGAAAGAACTTCTGTTTTGCCATCAGTAAAAATTCCCATTTTTCCATTCAATTTGTTTCCACAGAAGAGCGTGTTGTCCCCATTGAAGTTTGCCGGTCCAAACTGTCCAAATACTTGCAGGGAGTAGTTTTCCGCTGTGATAAGTGTACCTTCACCTGCTCCAGTGATGAGAGCCTCCAGCAACATATAGAAAAGCACAATGAACTGAAACCTTACAAATGCCAGCTCTGCTACTATGAGACCAAGCACACGGAGGAACTGGACAGCCACCTTCGGGATGAGCATAAGGTACTTACCAGGACTTCCTGCTCCCGCCTCAGCACACTTGTGGGGAGGGGCCAAGGGGGAGACACCACTGCATTTAGTCATGCCCACTGTGTACCAGATGGAGATGTGAACTCAAAGAGCTTTTAAAGTGAGGTCTAGTTTCTTCTATTAGAAACATAAGGTCATTTTTAAAAATTGCAAAACACAGGTTGGGTGGAAGGGAAATCACCCATAATTCTGCCACACTAGTCCAAATGCTGAACATTTCTGGTCTGTTCTCTAGACCCACTTTCATTTGTTTTACGTAATTGTGATTATACTATACATAAAACATGATACCTTACATTTTTTAAAGCTTATTCTAAAATAAGTATTTTGCTATGTTATTTGAAATGTTAATACATTTTAAATGACAAGGTTTGGCAGTTTCTATAAAGGACCAGAGAGCAAATATTTTAGCCTTTGCAGGCCTAAAATGTAGTCTTTGTGGCAATTAAGAAAGCAGCCATGCTGGAGTTCAAGACCAGCCTGGGCAACATGGCGAAACCCCATCTCTACAAAAAATACAAAAGATTAGCCAGGCATGGTGGTGTGCACCTGTGGTCCCAACTACTTGGGAGGCTGAGGAGGGAGGATCACTTGAGCCTGGGAGGTGGAGGTTGCAGTGAAGTGAGATAGCACCACTGCACTGGAGCGTGGGCGACAAAAAAAGAAAGAAAGCAGCCATAGACAATACATAAATGAGCCAACATGGCTATGTTCCAGTAAAAGTTTATTTACAAAGACAGGCAACAGGCTGTGGGCCCACAGTTGCCAACCCCTGTTCTGATAGAATTACCTCTGTGTTTCTCAATCGTGTAGGTGGTTTCCAATATTTTGCTAACTACAAAGATTTGTCAGGGCATTACCCAGTATGTCTGAACATTATAAGGATTGTAAAATATATGTTTTGGGAGGAAGGAGACTCGAGAATGAATACATTAGTACAGGACATAAAATAGAGGATTTGTGAAAAAAAATTCTCTTCCAGAGGTTTGCCGATCAAAGGGTAGAAATCACACAGGACAACTTTCTCACTCTGCACAGGGCTCATCTGGCATCTCATGAACTGAGATGATCATTTCTGGTTTTGTGTATTGCCCAGAGTACAGAAGGAGCTATAATTAGTATTTGTTTAATGACAAGAGCCTATCAAAATGCTGTTTAATTAGCCAACAAGTCCAAAATATCTATTGGGTATTTACTGAAGGCACAAGGAGAAGCACTTTTGATATTGTTTGCTTTTTCCTTGCTCTGTATCCTCATGAGTGGAAATATAGTCCTTCTTTTCTGGCCTTACAAACCCACATTATAAAGAATTTAGTCTGAATCATCTGCACCCATGGGTTAGAATTGTTCTGTGGGGTGTTGAGAGAGGAGGCTGAGCTTTGTCACCTGTCCACAATGGACCAGTTTAATGGTAACTTCTCTGCTTTGGAATGCACTTATTTTCCAATGTGTCTGCCCGAGAAAATGAAGCAGAGAGGAAAAGCCTGAATTACCTCACTTTAAATTTTTCATATCCTTTCTTTTTCAAACTTCCTGGGCATTTGTTCCCCAAGCTTAAGGGTAAATTACTCATCTTTTTCAAACAAAGCTTTCTATAATTATTCACATGTATCTTATTTACGTAACTACCTCAGACCTTTTTATTACAGTGTTTAAGCCTCCAGGCTGATATTTTCAGACAGAACAAATCAGAAAGAAGATTATTCTCTAGTTGTTGCACGGTAGCTTGTAAATCACTGAGGAAATCCAGAAAATGTTAGAAACCATAGAACCAGAGGGTTCCTCAGCAGTGGGCGGAAGGCTGAGGCTTTGAGATATGGATCATGGAAATGAGTTGCTCAGGAACATAGGGCCGAATTAAGAGCTTTTGAACCAAAAAGATCTGGGTTTTAATCTTGTCTCCACCATTTACTGTGCATACTTCAACAAATTACTTAAATTTCTGGGTCTGTTTTCCAATTCGTAAATGGGAATTGTAACACCTTTCTCAGAAGTTTTGTAAGATTAAATGAAGTCCTGTATTTCCTCCACTTTGAGACCCAATACATTCCTTAGAGTATTTGTTAATTGAATTATGTTCAAATATAATAATAGATGTACCTATCATAATGGCAGCTGTGTTCCCAAAGACCTAAAACATATTACAAAACCACTAATTATACTTTGCATCTTAGACACAGTCTTTTTTTAAAATTATTTTTCCATTGAGTATTGCGATACAAGTGGCATTTGGTTACATGAGTAATTTCTTTAGTGGTGATTTGTGAGATTTTGGTGCACCCATCACCCCAGCAGTATACACTGCACCCTATTTGTAGTCTTTTATCCCTTGCCCCCCTCCCACCCTTCCTCCCAGGTCCCCAAAGTCCATTGTATTATTCTTAGGCTTTTTTTCCTGATAGCTTAGCTCCCACATATCAGTGAGAACATACCATGTTTGGTTTTCCATCCCTGAGTTACTTCACTTAGAATACTAGTCTCCAGTTTCATCCAGGTCGCTGTACATGCCATTAATACATTCCTTTTTATGGCTGAGTAGTATTCCATCATAGATAGATAGATAGATAGATAGATAGATAGATAGATAATAGATAGATAGATAGATAAATAGATAGATAGATAGATAGATAGATAGATAGATAGATAGATAGATAGATAGACAGATAGATATCACAGTTTCTTTATCCACTTATTGACTGATGGGCATTTGGGTTGGTTCCATGATTTTGCAATTGTGAATTGTGCTGCTATGAACATGCATGTGCAAGTATCTTTTTCGAATAATGACTTTTCCTCTGGGTAGATACCCAGTAGTGGAATTGGTGGATCAAATGGTAGTTCTACTTTTAGTTCTTTAAGGAATCACCACACTGTTTTCCATAGTGGCTGTACTAGTTTATATTCCACCAGCAGTGTAGAAGTGTTTGCTCTTCGTTGCATCCATGCCAATATCTACTGGATTTAAAAAATTTTTTTATTGCCATTTTTGCAGAAGTAAGGTGGTATTGCATTGTGGTTTCGATTTGCATTTCCCTGATCATTAGTGATGCTGAGCATTTTTCCATATGTCTATTGGCCATCTGTATCTCTTCTTTTGAGAACTGTCTATTCATGTCCTTAGCCCACTTTTTCATGAGATTGTTTGTTTTTTTCTTACTGATTTGTTTGATTTCATTGTAGATTCTGATATTAGTCCTTTGTCAGTTGTATAGATTGTGAAGATTTTCTCCCAATCTGTGGGTTGTCTGTTTGCTAACTATTCTTTCTGCCATGCAAAAGCTCTTTAGTTTAATTAAGTCCCAACTATTTATCTTTGTATTTATTGCATTTGGTTTTGGGTTCTTGGTCATGAAGTCCTTGCCTAAGCCAGTGTCTAGAAGGGTTTTTCCAATGTTATCTTCTAGAATTTTTATAGTTTCTCATCTTAGATTTAAGTCCTTAATCCATCTTGAGTTGATTTTTGTATAAAGTGAGAGATGAGGATCCAGTTTCATTCTCCTACATGTGGCTAGCCAATTATCCCAGCACCATTTGTTGAAAAGGGTGTCCTTTCCCCATTTCATGTTTTGTTTGCTTTGCCAAAGATCAATTGGCTATAAGTATTTGGGTATATTTCTGGGTTCTCTATTCTGTTCCATTGGTATATATGCCTATTTTTATACCAGTACTATGCTGTTTTGGTGAGGAACAGCATAGTACAGTTTGAAATCAGATAGTGTGATTGTAGTAGTCTGTTTTCACACTACTGATAAAGACGTACCTGAGACTGGGCAATTTACAAAAGAAAGAGGTTTAATTGGACTTATAGTTCCAGGTGGCTGGGGAAGCCTCACAATCATGGCAGAAGGCAAGGAGGAGAAAGTCCCGTTTTACATGGATGGCGACAGGCAAAAAGAGAAGGAGGAAGACACAAAAGCGGAAACCCCTGGTAAACCATTAGATCTCATGAGACATTCACTACCACAAGAACAGTATGGGGGAAACTGCCCACATGATTCAATTATCTCCCACCAGACCCCTCCCACAGTACATGGGAATTATGGGAGTACAATTCAAGATGAGATTTGGGTGGGGACACAGAGCTGAACCATATCAGTGATGTCCTCAGAGTTATTATTTTTGCTTAGTCTTGCTTTAGCTATCTGGGCTCTTTTTTGGTTCCATTTGAACTTTAGGATTGTTTTTTCTAATTCTGTGAAGAATGATGGTGGTATTTTGATGCAGATTGCATTAAATTTGTAGATTGCTTTTGGCAGTATGGTCATTTTCACAATGTTGATTCTTCCCATCCATGAGCATGGGATGTGTTTCCATTTGTTTGTGTCGTCTATGATTTCTTTCAGCAGTGTTTTGTAGTTTTCCTTGTAGAGGTCTTTTGCCTCCTTTGTTAGGTATATTCCTAAGTGCTTTATTTTTTTTGCGGCTATTTTAAAAGGGGTTGAGTTCTTGATTTGATTCTCCACTGGTCGCTGTTGATGTATGGAAGAGCTACTGATTTGTGTACATTAATCTTGTATCTGGAAACTTTGCTGAATTCCTTTATTGGTTCTAGGAGATTTCTGGAGGAGTCCTTAGGGTTTTTGAAGTAAATGATCATATCATCAGCAAACAATGATGGTTTGACTCCCTCTTTACCAGTTTTGGATAATCTTTATTTCTTTCTCTTGTCTGATTGTTTTGGCAAGGACTTCCAGTACTATGTTGAAGAGGAGTGGTGAGAGTGGGCATCCTTGTCTTGTTCCAGTTCTCAGAGGGACAGCTTTCAACTTTTCCCCATTCAGTATTATGTTGGCTGTGGGTTTGTCATAGGTGGCTTTTATTACATTAAGGTATGTCCTTTGTATGCCAATTTTGCTGGGAGTTTTAATCATAAAGCAATCCTGGATATTGTCCAATGCTTTTTCTGCATCTATTGAGATGATCATGTGATTTCTGTTTCAAATTCTGTTTATGTGGTGTATCACATTTATTGACTTGTGTATGTTAAACTATCCCTGCATCCCTGGTATGAAACCCACTTGATCATGGTGGATTATCTTTTTGATATGTTGTTGAGTTTGGTTAGCTAGTATTTTGTTAAGGATTTTAGTGTCTGTGTTCATGAGGGGTATCGGTCTGTAGTTTTCTTTTTTGATTATGTCCTTTGCTGGTTTTGGTATTAGGGTGATGCTGGCTTCCCAGAATGAATTAGGGAGGGTTCCCTCTTTCTCTATCTTGTGGGATAGTGTCAAAAGTAATGCTACCAATCCTTTGAGTACCAATTCTGGTAGAATTCTACTGTGAATACATCTGGTCCTGGACTTTTTTTGTTGGTAATTTTTAAATTACCATTTCAATCTCGCTACTTGTTATTGGTCTGTTCAGGGTATCTAATTCTTCCTGATTTAGGCTACGAGGGTTGTATTTTTCCAGGAATTTATCCATCTCTGCTAGGTTTTCTAGTTTATGTGCGTAAAGGTGTTCATAGTAGCCTTGAATGATCTTTTGTATTTCTGTGGTGTCAGTTGTAATATCTGCCATTTCATTTCTTAATGAGGTTATTTGGATTTTCTCTCTTCTTTTCTTGGTTAATCTTGCTAATGGTCTATCAATTTTACTTATCTTTTCAAAGAACCGCTCTTGTTTCATTTATCTTTTGTATTGTTTTTTGTTTGCTTGTTTCAATTTCATTTAGTTCTGCTCTGATCTTGGTTATTTCCCTTAACACTGCCTTTGCTGTATCCCAGAGGTTTTGATAGGTGATGTCATTATTGTCGTTTGGTTGGAAGAATTTTTAAATTTTCATCTTGATATCATTTTTGACCCAATGCTCATTCAGGAGCCGGTTATTTAATTTCCATGTATTTGCATAGTTTTGAAGATTCCTTTTTAGAGTTGATTTCCGGTTTTATTCCACTCTGGTCTGAGAGACTGCTTGATACAATTTCAATTTTCTTAATTTATTGAGGCTCATTCTATGGCTCATCATAGTCTACCTTGGAGAAAGTTCCCTGCACTGTTGAATAGAATGTGTATTCTGTGGTTGTTGGATGGAATGTTCTGTATGTATCTGTTAAGCCCATTTTTTCCAAGGTATAGTTTAAATCCATTGTTCTTTTGTTGACTTTCTGTCTTGATGACCTGTCTAGTGCTGTTAGTGGAGTATTGAAGTCCCCCACTATTATTGTATTGCTGTCTGTCTCATTTCTTAGTTTAGACACAGTCTTTAATGTAATATTTTCACTATGCCATATTATGTTCTTTAATTTTTTTCTCTTCCTCGTGGTTGACCAGCTTATTAAGTCCAGTGAGCACCTAATTGAGGCTAAAGAATTGCGACTTTCAGCATGCCTAATGATTCTCATGTTTGTCTCAATTGTTAGGTTTATGAGACTCATGCTTATTACTGAGATAGCAGTACTTTTTTTCTCATTTTCTAATCTTTTTTCCCTACATGATGAGTATAAAATGCAATTTGAATTTTTGAAATAATTCTCCAAAGACTTTTGTAAGTAAAGATGGCAGTGCTATTGAAACTGAATTTTTGGCTGACAGCCAGTGGAATTATGTGCTGGCTAAAAATGGTCATTTGTTAGGGGGAAAGATATACAAACACCTGATTTCAGGGTTCATGAGAGAGGAATAGGGGTGTCAGTGTACAATGTACTAAACAGAATTATGCTGACAATTCAAATATAATAGTCAAGGACCATAACACTAAAACAAGAAATTAAAGGCATGAGAATTGGAAAGGAAGAAACACAACTTTTTATTTATAGACAATTTGATTTTTATAGGTAGAAAATCCACAGAATCTGCAAAAAAAAAAAGCTACTAGAACATGAATGAGCTTAGCAAGATTGCAAGATATAAAATCAATATACAAAAATCAGTTATGTTTCTGTATACTAGTAATGGACAACCGGAAAATGAAATTTTAAGAAGATCAGTTTCATGTACAATAACATCAAAAAGAATAAAAGTCTTAAGAATACATTAACATGAGAACTATACACTGAAAACTATGGTGTTGCTGAGAGAAATTTATAAAACTAAATTAATGCAATATATACCATGTTAATTAGGAGACTCAATATTGGTAATTCTTTTCATAATCATATACAGATTCAACATAATCTCTATCAAAATCCCAGTAGGCTTTTTGGGGGTAGAAAGTGACAAACTGGCCCTAAAATTTATATGGAAATGCAAATGACCTATAGAATATCCTAGTGTGGAGAAACAACAAAATCAGAGGATTCACCCATCTTGATTTCAAAACTCACTGTAAATTGACGTAAGATAGATGCATAGATCAGTAGTGCAGAAGCAAAAGTCAAGAAATAAACCCTCATATATGTGGTCAGTTGATTTTCATAAAAGGTGTTAAGGTAATAGGGAAAGGATGATTTTTTTTAAATGGTGCTGAAACAATTGGATTTGTGTATGCAAATTATGACCCTTGACCTTTACAGCACTCTCTACACACACACACACACACACACACACACCCCAATCAAAATGGACCATAAGCTTAAATGTGTGAGCTAAAACTATAAAACTTTCAGAAGAATAATAGAAGATTATATCATCTTGGGTTAGGGAAAAAAAATTTTATATATGATGCAAAAGTTATGGACAACTGAAAGAAAAAAGAAGACACCATTAAGAAAATGAAAAGGCAAGCAACAGACTAGAAGCAAATATTTGCAAAGTAATTATCTAACAAAGGGCTTTAACCAAAATATTTAAAGAAATCTTACAACTCAGCAATAAGAAGATAAGCAATTCAGTTAAAAATGAACACAAGATTTGAATAGACACCTTACCAAAGAAGATAGATATACAGATGGCAAATAAGCACATGAAAAAATGTTCAACTTGATTCACCACTTGGGAAATATAAATTAAGACAATAATAAGATTTTACTCCCCAACCACTAGCTAGCATGGCTAAAATTAAGAAGGCTGATAGTATCAAAGTGTTGGCAAGTATGTAGACAAACTGGAATCTCATACATTGCTGATTGGAATGTAAAATACCATAGCCACTTTGGAGCAGTTTGGCATTTGTTTATAAGTTAAATGTACACTTGCCATCTGACCTATCCTACCTTCACATAAAATGGATGGATAAATAAAATATGGCGTATCCATGCAATGGAGTACTATTCAGCAATGAAAAAGAATGAGCTACTGATACATTTAACGGCATTGAGGAATCCAAAAAATGTTACGTGGACAGAAGCTAGACACAAGAGACTACGTATTTTATGATTCTGTTTATATGAAATTTCTAGAAAAGGCAACACGATAGAGACAGGAAGCAGCTAAGAGGTTACTTGGGCCTGGGAGATGGGAGCAGGGATTGATTACAAAGGATATGAAGGAGCTTCTCAGAGTGATGAGAGTGTTCTTAAACATCATTGAGTTGTTTACTTATAATAGACAAATTTTATAGTAGGTAAATTATACCTCAATACCTAAAACAGATGCAAGTTTCCCATAACCCAACACACAGTAGGTCTTCAATAAATGTTAATTTCCTGTAGTCTTTTTATGACGTTCATCCTGAGAACAGCTATATCAACAAGATACTCAAGATCCGGATTAATGTGGAATAGACTTAGCAATTGGTTCCAAACAGGGATTCACTTTTTTTCCCAGTAAAACAGTGCATTGCTCATTATATTCTTCTACAAATAGCATTAGGTGATTTGTGTGGTGGGGAGAATCTACAGAATAAACTATAAGACACGTAGAATGTATTTTCAGTTAAAGGATTTCATTAAAAAGAACTGAACATTCAAAACTGGACTTCTGAATTCTGCCTGCAAAGGTTATAAACCTCAGGAACATCTATAAAGATGTCAGACTATATCATTCATGGACTGGACAGAATCCTGGTACCAGCAAGAAAGGTCCTTAAAGTCAAATATACCATTCCTTTTAAGAACCAAAATCTCCAGTGCAGTCGATTTAGGCTGCATGTTTATCCTCAGAAGCCATAGTGCAAAAGGGATAACCATCAGAACCCTCATTTTATTGGTGATAAACACAATCTTTCCTCCTAGATCTTTATCTTTGTTACTAGTTACTAAGAGTTACAAGATCACTTGTAATCTCTTAGGATCTAAAGGAAACAGTGCAGGTTATTTGAAATTTTATTTTTTTATCCTGTGACTCCCTGTCTGTTTTTAATCTCAGTGGGTCCTCTAGAAGGTTGACTAGTGTAGTCTCTCCCTCCTCTCCCCCTCCCCTTTACTTCCCTCTCCCTTCCTTCACTCCCTGCATTCTCTGTCCCCCAACATTCTACCCCCCAACACACATAGTGAATTATTTATCAGTAATGCCCTTTATTAGCAATACTGTTGAAAGACGAAGACAACATTTTTTCTTTTTTGAGTCAGGGTCTTGCTCTGTTGCCCAGGCTGAGGTGCAATGGCGCAATCATAGCTCACTGCATCTTCAAACTCCTAGGCTCAAGCAATCCTCCCACCTTGGCTTCCCAAAGTACAGGAATTGCAGGTGTGAGCCACTGTGCCCAGCCTAAGACAACATCTTTAGGAACCTTAAAGTCATGAAGAAAAACAAATCTTGTACTTCTCACATTTAAAAAATACACACACTTTTTTTTAAAAGAAAGTTTATATGCAATACCTTGTTAGTGTTCTTTATGGTTCTGGACTCTCTTTGCTAGTTTAAGGAACATAAAAATATATTATCTCTAACTTGGTCCGCTCGTAAAATTGTCATGTTCAGTGTATTAAATTTAGAAGGATAGTCTATTCAGGCAATACACATTCACTAATTGAATTTACTTTGAAATGTTTTTAATTTTTTATATAAATGGAGCCTCAGGCAGTTGAACTCTTAAGAAACTCATATCTTACTTTTTGCCAGTTTGGGGAAAACAGCAAAACATTAAGCTCAGAAGGAATCATCAACATTTTAGTTATTCTAATAAAATTGCTCAGTTTTTTGGACTAGTGAAATCCACAGTGGCCAAAAAAGTCACTTAGGACATTTGTTTCCAGAAAAGGAAATGAGAAATAAACAAAGAATCTTTCTCCAAAGATTCTTCCCAAATAAATCATAAGAAGAATTTTTCCCAAATCATAAAACACACCTTTGGCCACATTTTTTTTGGATTGCTTTTTATTTCTGAACTAAATGCTAGCAGCTTTAGCTTTATCAACAACAATGATTTCTGCAAGCTGAAGGCTTCTCTAGAAGACTATGCCATTTCGTTTCTGCTTTCCCTCCTGTAGTTCTGCTTCTTGGTTTGTTAACTACAGCTCTGTCTCTTCCGTGTGTTGTAGAAGACAGAGAAACCAGAATTAGATGAGCAAGAGGTGTGACTGTTTTTCAGAGGGGTGTGTCTGGCAAAACCTTAAACAGTATTTCTCAAATAGACATTTGAAGATGTTCTTTACCTGTGCCTTCGAAACCATCCACTAAACTCCCCAGTCAAAATTCTTTGTCCCAGATTCAAAGCTTCCATAGAACTTTTCTCCTTCCTTTCTTAAGGCACATTTATTTATCTCACCTTTCTTTCAAAATCTAACCTGGTGCCCAGCATACAGTAAAGCCTCAGGAATTGTTTGTTAAATAAATCAATAAATGAAATCAACTTTTCAAATATGAAATTTTAAGTATCCTGTTCAAATAAGCAAAATGTGGCAGCATCCATTAGCATCTTTTCCCTCTGTATTTTGGGTCCAGGAGATTGACAGCTGCTTAACTAGCCAGCCACAAAGCTCTGAGCCTTTCTTAATTATGTCTTTCACCTCGCTTCCTTGAGTACTTGTGTCTGAAGTTATGCTGAGTGTCTCCAAATAAGTGATTTTGTCTGGACTTTTGCTAAGTTAGGTATGATGGAAATATGTTTTCTGATTGTAACACAGTGATTGCAAAAGAAAGTAGATACCTTCCTTGACTTCTGTGCTCTATATCCTTCTGGGTACTCTATGATTCTTTGTTTTTAATATTCTTAGGCTTTTATTTTGAAAAAAATTCGGAAAGGATGCTACTGTTCTATCCCATCACATTTTGCAACATAACGCTATTGTTAATACTTTTTCTTTCTCATTCCTGTGTTCAGCCAGTATAGCCATGGTAGTTTTGACATATTTTGTGAGTAATTTTGCATTTCTGCAGATGATTTGCATTATAATGGGAAAAGCTTGAGCTGTGTCATCTGGAGATCTGAGTCCTAACTAATCCTGGCTTCATCACTTACCTGTTTTGTGATCTTCATCTACAAATATAGAAGGCAACACATTTACTGCACAATGGTCGTAAGGGATAAGTGATACACGTAAAAACTACTGGGGGCATTTTTAGCACAATAGTTATTTGGTAAGTATTGAAACAAAATCATTTAGAAAGTGCCTACTTTTATTCTCTCATTAACAAGCAACTTTATTTCATGGGATGCAAATCTTATGGCCATTTTATTATTATTATTATACTTTAAGTTCTAGGGTACATGTGCACAACGTGCAGGTTTGTCACATAGGTATGCATGTGCCATGTTGGTGTGCTGCACCCATTAACTCGTCATTTACATTAGGTATATCTCCTAATGCTATCCCTTCCCCCTACCCCCACCCCATGACAGGCCCCAGTGTGTGATGTTCCCCACCCTGTGTCCAAGTGTTCTCATTGTTCAATTTCCACCTATGAGTGAGAACATGCAGTGTTTGGTTTTCTGTCCTTGTGATAGTTTGCTCAGAATGATGGTTTCCAGCTTCATCCATGTCCCTACAAAGGACATGAACTCATCCTTTTTTATGGCTGCATAGTATTCCATGGTGTATATGTGCCACATTTTCTTAATCCAGTCTATCATTGATGGACATTTGGGTTGGTTCCAAGTCTTTGCTGTTGTGAATAGTGCCACAATAAACATACGTGTGCATGTGTCTTTATAGCAGCATGGTTTGTAATCCTTTGGGTATATACCCAGTAATGGGATGGGTGGGTCAAATGGTATTTCTAGTTCTGGATCCTTGAGGAATCACCACAGTCTTCCACAATGGTTGAACTAGTTTACAGTCCCACCAACAGTGTAAAAGTGTTCCTATTTCTCCACAACCTCTCCAGCACCTGTTGTTTCCTGACTTTTTAATGATCGCCATTCTAACTGGTGTGAGATGGTATCTCATTGTGGTTTTGATTTGCATTTCTCTGATGGCCAGTGATGATGAGCATTTTTTCATGTGTCTGTTGGCTGCATAAATGTCTTCTTTTGAGAAGTGTCTGTTCATATCCTTTGCCCACTTTTTGATGGGGTTGTTTGATTTTTTCTTGTAAATTTGTTTAAGTTCTTTGTAGATTCTGGATATTAACCCTTTGTCAGATGGGTAGATTGTAAAAATTTTCTCCTATTCTATAGGTTGATCTTATGGCAATATTATGAAGTCTTTATACCTTATGATCTCTCATGGGTTTTCATGTTACTGGTAAATTCAAATAGCATTTATTGTGTGTCAAGTGTATGACTCTGCACTGAGCCTATAAAGCTAAGTAAGAAATGGTTGCTACCCTGGAAGAGTTTATAAGCAACTAGGTGAGACAAGTTTAAACAAAGAAGCACAATTCAGCATGTTACTTGCTTGATAAGAGGTAGTTTTAAAATTGGAGAGGAGCACAGTGCACAACAAATATAGTTTCATGGCTCAGGTTCCATAGAACTTCAATACTGCCTAACTGGTTTGTTTGGCTGAATATCTTTTCTTTCTTTCCCCCCTCCAGCTTTATTGAGGTATAATTGATAAATGAAATTGTATATATGTAAGGTGTACAATGTGATGGTTTGATATATGTGAAGAAAAGGGGAACCCTTGTGCACTGTTGATAGGAATGTAAATTGGGAGAGCCATTAGAGAAAACAGCATGAAAGCTCCTCAGAAAATTAAAGATAGAACTACCATATGATACAGCAATCCCACTTCTGGATATTTAACTAAAGGAAACAAAATCAGTGTCTCAAAGAGCTACTGCACTCCCATGTTCCCTGCAACAGTATTCACAATAGAATAGCCAAGACATGGAAGCAGCCTAACTATCCATTGATGGATGAATTTTTTAAAAAGTGGTACATAAACACACAATGGAATATTATTCAGCCATGGAAAACAGACATTCTACCATTTGGGACTGTATGGACAAACTTTGAATATCCTTCCTTGAAGCTTTTACAAGAACTCTAATTGAGGTGCTCTTATCTGAGAATTCAAGATTTTTTTACCTGCACTTTTGACCATCTTGCTGTAAGAAATCGTAGAGACAATACTTTGCTGAATCTTTGTCCCACTGTTTTCTTTCCCTCATTCCCATTCTGATTTTTAAGGACAGACAAAGAAGATCTGTCTGTTGAGTAGACCACTTGGTACGTTAGGGGTTGGCAAACTATGGTGCATGGACCAAATCTAGTCCACCTCCTTTTTTATATGGTCCACTCTCTAAGGATGGTCTTGACATGTTTTAGTGATTGAAAAAGTATCAAAAAAATTGTAATGTGAAATATGAAATTCAGATTTCACTTTCCCTAAATAAAGCTTTATTGGAATACAGCCATGGTCATCCATTGACTTATTGTTTATGGTTGCTTCTGAGCTACAACAGCAGTTGAATAGTTGTAACAAAGACTATAGAGTCCAGAAAGCCTAAAAATATTTACTTATCTGGCCCTTTACACAAAAAGTTTACCAGCCTGTGTTATAAGTCATTCAAAATCTTCACAGCACTGCACATTCTTTTTAACATCAGCATGCAGTATTAGGTAATATGAGCATCCTGGTTGGGTGCCTCTTTTTGAAGCTACAAATGTTAAGTAAGAGGGGCAACCTTAGAGTTAAAAATTCTGGAAACATTAAGTGGACTTTCTCAATCTCAATCTGTCCTATTTGATGCCTGCAATGTAATCTGAAGACAAGGGTTCCAGTTCCATTCTATCATTAGCAAGCACATTCATATCAGTCTTCTATCAGACTGGGTTTGCTATCCTAGTACAATATGAAAATGCATATTCAACTTGATAATATTTGTAAATCACATATAATTATTATCACCTTAGAATATGCCAGAAGTATGGAAATACATGCTAAGACCAGATCTAAACCATTTTACTGAATAGTTAAAAGCCAACAAATAGACAAGTGTGGAAGTGGTTTTGCAGTGTCCTCACTTCATTGTTAAAGGATAAAACATTTGACACCTCATCTCACTTTTATTTTTATTTATTTATTTATTTTTTTGGGACGGAGTCTTGCTCTGTCACCCAGGCTGGAGTGCAGTGGCATGATCTTGGCTCACTGCAACCTCCACTTCCCAGGTTTAAGCAATTCTCCTGCCTCAGCCTCCCAAGTAGCTGGGATTACAGGTACCCGTCACCACACCTGGCTAATTTTTGTATTTTTAGTAGAGACGGGGTTTCACCATGTTGGCCAGGCTGGTCTCAAACTCCTGACCTCAAGTGATCGACTCATCTCAGCCTCCCAAAGTGCTGGCATTACAGGTGTGAGCCACCGCAGCCAGCCCTCATCTCACATTCTCATTAGACAGATGACTTCACCAAACTCTGGGTTAGTGGCCTTCACAGGGGACCTTGAGTGAATGGGCATTCACAGATAGCTTTCACAGGAATAAAGATCTGCATATAGGTTTCTAGTCTGAATTATTATGTATCTGAACAATCCACCCTTCAAGAACATATACGGCTTCTTTTGCCTGCAGAAAGAGCCTGGAAGGAGCCGGGTTCTAAATCTCAAACTCTTAAGCTTGCTCCTTCTCCCTTTGTTGTGGGCCTTTGGGGAAATGATAATAAACTGCTTCTCATCTTTAGAGGAAACAAGTGTGTTTCTCTCAATATGTCATCTGCATCATCAAGGAGTTATTCAAATACCCACCAATCTCCGGGCCCAAAAAGTAGTGTAATCAGTTCAAAATATATGGGAACTTTTATAAAGTCTATACCCTTTGACTTTGACCCTGTAATTTCACATCTGGAAATTTAGCCTATAAAATTAAAACTAAGCATGAAAGAAAGGCTTAAATACAATAAGGTTTATTACTTTTTGTAACAAACATTTTTAATAGTGAAAAGCCAGAAATCATCTACCGTAAATTCATATGGGAATGAATAGTCAAGTAAACTATCATATGCCTACTTGATGAAATGCTATGCAGTGATTAAAAATTATGTTTATTCAGAGAATGATGTGTACACTATGCCAGGCATGAAAAAGTTGGATATACACTTGTTTGTTTTAAAATGATAACAGCAATGTAAATAATCTACAGACAGAGAACAGGAATACAGAACTACTTTAATTCATTAACAGTTATTATGTATAGGTAGTTGGACTTTAAATGAGTTTTTCTTATTTTCATAAATTTTTTGTGAATGTTTATATAAAAGAAACTATTTTAAATGAAAATGAAGATATCCGGTAGCCAGGAGGTGAGAATAACACCCTCTCTTAATCTAGACACTGTGCTGGCCAGTGGGGGTTCAGCTGTAAGTAAGACTCACAGCAAGTCTGTCCTCATAGTTTGTAGTTGGACTGGGGAGGGGCAGGCCATAAACAATTCATTACTGAATGGGGTGAGCTCTTGAAGGCGGGGTGCAGAATGCTGTGAACACATGGAGCAAGGATGTCAAACACAGGAGGAGTTTAGGGAAGGTCTCCCAGAAGAAGTGACAGAAGCAGGGCTAGGAGATTAAGGACTCAACACATGAAGCCAGCAGGCATGAGAGAGTTTCAGACAGGTGAGATGGTGGAGGCATAGACTCCTCGAGGGCCTGCCATATTCCAGGACCTCAGTAAGTTCAGGGTGGTGGGAGCAAGGGGGAGCCTGGAGAAGATGGGCCAGAATAACATGAGAGCCCGCCATGTAAACGACAGTTAAGAAATGTGTATTTCATCCTCAGGGCAAGCAGAGACTGACATGAAGAGATTTACATTTTGTTAAAGATTGCTTTGACCACACTAAAGAATCAGGTACAAGAAGGGACAAGAGTAGGTGCTAGGAGACCAACATGGGAGGGGAAGGAGCTGGCAGTAATCCAGGTAAAAGATGATAATGGGCTCAGGAATGCGGAAAAGAGTCTTCCTTTTGTGTTAGGATTAATATTTGGATAGATGGCTTGGGGATTTCAAATACCGTCATAACCCAAAACAATAAAGAGTTTTTATTTTAAAATCTTCTAATTACATAGCAAAAATTTTAGTTCTCATTTTTGAATCTTTTAATTGCCTAGCAAAGATTTTAGAAATCTTCAGGACCAAATAAATCCTGGGTTAGCCTGGGATGAACATCATACTGTGAAAATGTCATGTACTATTTTAAAATCATGCAGAATTTAAAATGTTAACAGTTTTCCAGTGAAGGGATGATGGTGCTGGGAAAATGGACAAATACAGTCTTCAAAAAAACCCAGAATGAGGGGGAAAAAAATAACATTTGGTTTGGTGACAGATCTCCTTCTGTCACCAAGAGCTCCAAAGGAAGCAGGGGTTCCAGTGTGGACCCCAGAGGCTGGCACACAGCAAGCCAGCCCTCCAGGAATCCTTGATGAATGAATGAATGAATGAATTAAAACAACTGGATTAAAGCAGATGTTTGAGGATTCTTCTTTGGTCTCCTTGGTTTCATTGTTTTTGTTTCCTGGTGACAGCCCACCCCTCATGTCCTTTACACATATTTATAGTTTCCCTGATTCCTAATGGTGAGAAGTGCAGGAGAAAGTGGCCCAGGAAAGGCTGCCTTTTATGTGCTAGTCACTTAAAAATACTTCTCTTCAAATATGTTTAAAAATTAGGCAAATTGGAACCTTGCCCACTTTTCCTGAAAAACTAGCAAGCCAGAAAACTTTTTATTCAAATATTTATCATGAATGCTATTTGGCTAAAATGTAGACTTTGTGGCTAAACATAACTTCGTAAATATGCATTTACAATGCTTGTTGTAAGCATTCCCAAGAGCCAAAACTAGAAAAGGCTCACATTCCCAGAAAGGGGAAGGAAATTACATTTTGGGGGACTGTTGTGTCTCAAGCACTATGCTGACCTCCTTTTACAAATGAAGATATCAAGGACATATACTGAGTGATTTATCCAGAATCTAGTGGTTAATGGCAAATCCTAAACTTGAACTCAGGTCTGTCTGACTTCAAAGAGCATTTTCTTGTGCTATCCCTTTTTGCTCTTATGTCATAAAAGGAAATCAATGAAAATGTTAAAGCCCTAGTTAGTAAGGTGCTACAAGCAAAAGTCCTTTGGAAACCGTTACTGTGGACTTAGAGGGGAAGAAAGAGAAATCAGGATTCGGAATTGACCTCTTTCTCCTCTTGCCTTAGTCCCTTAATTTTTATAGCTTTTTTAATTGAGAAAAACAAGAAGTTGCCTTCCCTGCTTGCTTAGCGTTGGCATTGTTGTCGCGTCTTGTCCACCCCCATGTTGAGTTGTTTTCAAAGTTAACTAATTTCATGGATTTCATTGTTATAGATAGATCAGTGTATTGCTTCTCCTGTTTTAAAAGAGGTTTTTCCCTGAGTTCTTCTCCTCCTGAATGCTACCTATCTCTTACAGGATGTTGTTGGGACAGTATTCAGTCTCAGTGTCTAAGGCCTGGTACGCTGAGGCTCTTTACATTTGTCACAGTCGATAATGATGTTCCCATCTGCCAGGCACATGGAATTGGTGGCATTCAGCAAATCTTTGTTCCAGTCTGGTCCCAGAGACTATTTTGGAATTGTCTTGTAAATTATCTCTTTCCTCTCCTGTGTCCTCATCATCTAGCTGTGTCCTCATCATCTAGCTGTGCCCTACTGTGGCAGCTAGGGAAGTCGGCCTCGGAATCTAATTAATGATGTCTGTCTTCCCTCTTCAACTCAACTGTGAGCCTCTGGAGGCCAGAACCAGGTCTCATTCATCTTGTATGTCCCCTCCCCAGGCCTCCAACAAGGGGAGCATAACACCTTACATAGAAGGCGTAGCCCATGGCAATTTTTTGACTTTAGCCCTGCACCAGCTTGTCATGCCTGATCATTCTATGCATTCAACTGGAGAGGTTCTGAAAATCGATTCATGATGAAGGTAAATTTTGTGCTGCCATTGATCTGAGAACCCAAAATGGAAAAATCATTAAAGACTTTTCTTAGTGTAGATTTTTGTTTCCCTCCAATGATACTTTGAAGAAAGCTTGGATTCCCACATTATTCTGACCACATTTTACATAAATAAAAACCAGCCGTAGTTAACACTTTTAAAGGGCTTTTAGGGGTTAGTCATCTAGGTTTTTCTCAGATAATCCCAGCCTTGATACATAGGCTGTGGTCAGCTTCAAAAACAGTAGTAACACTAATAGTAATAATACTATCTTCCATTTAAACTAGAGTTAAGGATCAGATGGCTGTCATCTGGCCTAAGCTGGGACAGCCTGCAACACCCTGGTTGATGGGATCGTGGCAAAGAAGGTTGTATTGTGTCTCATTGCTAGTGGTCGGCATGCTTGCAGAACTTCTTCACCTGCAGAAGTATTTGAAACTTGGGTTGTTATGAGAGTTACACCTTTGAATTCAACTACAAAAAAAAAAGTGTTTTGGATATTTACTCTCTATACTCTAGCCTTCATTTTACTTTTGGTCTCCTGTGTACTATAGCTCATGTTTCTTCACAAGTTTGGTAATGAAGGTCCAGTGTACAAAAGTTGCGGTGAAAATGATGGAATGTGGGAGCAAAGGGCAGCTCCATCTCCAAAAGAGTCAAAACGAAGAAAAAGACCTCTTAGGCCCCGGAGTTGTTTGGTCCTGGTTGCAAAACCACAGTCACAGGAAAATGATGTTAGAAAGATCTCTCCATCAGGGAGAACCCCATTTGGTCTGCGGTTTATTATTCCATCATTTGTTTGGGCCTTTTTCAGGTAAGCCGTAACTTTGAGCTGGTTGGACGGGTTAACTTGGATCAGCTGGAACAGATGAAGGAGAAAATGGAGAGCTCCAGCAGCGATGATGAGGACAAGGAAGAAGAAATGAACAGCAAGGCTGAAGACAGAGGTTAGTCTCATCCTGCCCTCCCAATCCCAGATGGCATCTGGCATGTCCGTAGTGAGACAGAAGGGAGGCAGGAGGTTGTTGTAGGAGTAACAGAAGGAATGATCCTTCTTAGTTAAGTAGCAGAACAGACTGACTTAGGAAACACATCAAGAGCTGTGTCTTTGTAAACTATTACCAGCTATAGAAACGCCAAGGAAAACAGACATTTTCTCCCTAATTATAGATATATGTTTGTTGAAAAATAGATGGCAGTGATTTGTTTTTAATAAGGAAAACTGGTATCTAGGGAATCTTCAGAATAAGGACAAGCAGACAGCAAGATGGATGACACTGTAGAGCTCTAGAGGAATGAGAATGAACTTCCAGTTGAATGCATATTTAAAATTGCTGCTGGGGCACACACTGCTGGAACTGTAGGGGAGGGTGGTGCAAAGAACTTGAGCCCCTACCCCCTGATGTCCCTCTGCGTGGCCCTTTTCTTAACCCCCTTTGTGCTCTGACTTGCTTTGTAAAGAGAGAGAAAGGGAGACCACCTCTTTCATTCAACTGTATTTACAGAATACACTGGGGAAGGTTTTGTGGGACTTTGGTACTATTTTTCTAACTTCCTGTGAGTCTATAATTATTTCAAAATGAAAAAGTTTTCAAAAGTATATTTAGTTGTGGATATACATTTATGTGATTCAGAGTTGGTTTTCTATATTGTTCAACATAGAATATTGTGAAAAACCCCAGACTATACATACAAGAATATAGGTTGAGATATGTTACTTTAGTTATTGCAGATTTATCAGAAGCACGTGGATAACATAAACATCAGAAATCAACATTGCAGATATTGACCCAGAGATGAGAATAGTACTAGTTGCCATTACTGAGCATCATTATGTGCTAGCCTCAGTGCTGGTCGTTTTTATATAACATTTTTCTTTAATCTCATGACTAGAGAGGACTGTACATTTAGCCTGCTTGAATTTGGTTTCCAGTTCTGCTACTTACTGTCTAGATGGCTTGGGGTAAATTATTGTATTTCCTTGTACATTCATCATCTGTGAAATAATCACAATCATAATAATGAGAATAATATCACCTCCCTCCTAAGATTGTTGTAAAGATTTTTTTTAACTTTAAAACTTCAGATTTTGGACTTTTAAAATTTACTTTTTAAAATTATTTTAATAAAAATTGTATATATTTATGATGTACAACATGTTTCAAAATACATATACATTGTGGAAAATTAAATCAAGCTAATTAACATATGCATTACCTCACATACTTGTCATTTTTTATGGTGAGAACACTTAAAATCTACTCTCTTAGCAATTGTCAGGTATACAATATGTTGTTATTAAATGTAGTCACTGTGTTGTACAATAGATCTCTTGAGCTTATTTTTCCTATCTGACTGAAATTTTGTATCCTTTGAACAATATCTCCCCAAACCCCGAGCCCCTGGTAACCACCATTCTACTATCTGCTTGTATGACTTTGACTTTTCTAGATTCCCCATATAAGTGAGATCATGCAGTATTTGTGCCTGCCTCTCTGTGCCTGTCTCATTTCACTTAATGTAATGTTCTACAAGTTTATCTACGTTGTCACAAATGACAGGATTTCATATTTTTTAATGGTCAATAGTATTTCATGTGTGTATATACCACATTTTCTTTATCCATTCATTTATTGATGGACACCTAGCTTGATTACTTACCTTGGTTATTATGAATAACCCTGCAGTGAACGTGAGAGTGCAGATATTTCTTCAATATCCTGCTTTCATTTCCTTTGGATATACCTAGGAGTGGGATTGCTAGATCAATGTGGTAGTTCTACTTTTAACTGATTGAGGAACCTCCACGCTGTTTCCATAATGGGTGTACTAATTTGCAGTCCCACCAACAATGCAACAGGAGTTCGCTTATCTCCACATTCTCTCTAGCATGTTATCTTCACTCTTTTTGATAATAGCCTCGTAACAGGTGTGAAGTGATAGCTCATTGTGGTTTAATTTGCATTTCCCTGATGATTAGTGATGTTGAACATTTTTTCATATGCCTGCTGGCCATTTGTGTGTCTTCTTTTGAGAAATGTCTACTCAGATCCTTTGCCATTTTTTAATCAGATGATTTTCTATTGAGTTGCTTGATTTTCTAATACAGCATGGGTATTAATTCCTTATCAAATGTATGGTTTGCAAATATTTTCACTCATTCCATAGGTTGTCTGTTACTGTGTTGATTGTTTCCTTGGCTGTGCAGAAGCTGTTTAGTTTGATGTAATTCTGTTTATCTGTTTTTGCTTTTGTTGCCCATGCTTTTGAGGTCATATCCAAAAAATCATTGCCCAGACCAATGTCATGGAGCTTTTCCCCTTTGTTTTTGTCTAGTAGTTTTATAGTTTTAGGTCTTATATTCAAGTTTTTAATTCATTTTGAGACGATTTTTGTATCTGGTGTGAGATAAGGATCTAATTTCATTCTTCTGCATGTGGATATCCACCTGTTCCAATACCATTTATTGAAGAGACTGCCCTTTCCCCATTATGTGTTCTTGGCACCTTTGTTGAAAACCGATGGACCGTGAATGTGTGGATTTATTTCTGGGCTCTCTATTCTGTTCTGTTGGTCTGTGTATCTGTTTTTTATGCCAGTACCATGCTGTTTTGATTACTATAGTTTTGTAGTCAACTTTGAAGTCAGGTAGGGTGGTGCCTCCAACTTCGTTCTGTTTGTTTAAGATTTCTTTGGCTATCCAGGGTGTGGTTCCATGGGTTGTTGTAAAGATTAAATGAGATAACACACAAGACCTTCACCCAGTTCCTAGAATATAGCAATCACCTAATAAATGATAAGCCTGCAATGTAGGTGTTATTTTTGTGATTTCACAAATGGGAAAATAAGGACCCAGGAAATTTAAGAGCATGTTCAAAGTAAAAAACAAAACAAACAAACAAACAACAACAAAAAATATAAACCCTGGAGACCAAATTCAATTCAAATTTACATCTTCTGGCTCCAAAGGCAAGCCCTCTTCTTACCCTGCACACCACTTTCCCAGTGCTTCGAGTAGTGTAATCTTCACTGAAGGGGACCTGACCCTGAAATCTGTGGATTCAGTGGCCCTTGGGACCTTGCTGTAAGGAGCAGTTTTGCAGAATTTCTTTGTGTTTTCTGCTTGTTCTGTCTGCAAACATTAAGGAAGCCTATTGGTGGGCTACTTCCCTCCAAGGTGTTCCCTGTTCCTTTTCCTGACTTGCACTCACCCTCCTACCATGATGCCAGGGCTAAAGACTATGGGTTTGCGAAGGGGGCCCCAGTTTGGCTCTTGAACCCGTGACCAAGACAGTCAGCAGGAAATGACAGCCAAGGTACACTACCCTTTCAAAAACCCTGTGCCTGTATTAACCTGAAAAATACATGGACAAATAAAACATCCTTACCATGTAGGTTGATTGTTCTTATAAAGTTATTACTTTTATTAGTAGAGGCTGTATCCATTTCTTACAAGGAAAACGGTTGTGATCGGAGAAGCATGGCTTTTTTTTTTTCTTTTTCAAACCATTTCATGAGTATGTTCTTTACAATGATTTCTTAACATCTCTGCACTGTTACCGGAGTTTTCTGGGAGAGGATACTTTTGACAGAAAGACTCCTTTTTCTTCATGATCCTCTGTGGCCTTGCCTTTTCTCCTCTGGAAATAAACTATTTCTCATTGGATATTATTATGGCTTTTTAATCTCTAAAGCTGAGCATATGTGATTTCAAAGGTTATAAGCATTATAAAGGCAAAATACCCTTCTAGGCTTCTGCTCCCCTATGACTCCTTATAAAAAAGAGAAGGAAAGAAAGAAAACTCGAATTTAAAAGATGGTGTTTGAGATGTGTGTGGTATACCAGGCAGACCTCCTTATTTTACCCTACTTGGCAGCCCCCTTTTACTTGGCACTGTGGCATTACACTGGAGTGGTTTGGCTGGAAAGAACTTCAGGGTCTCCTCTTCTCACTGGAAAAAGTATAGTGTCCACATTCATGAGCTTTACCACATGGGGGAAAAAAAAGCCCTCAGGGTGGAGAAGCACGTATTCCTCTCAGAGGGTGGGGGATTTACATGAGTAACTTCCAGTCACATTAATGGGAATTACAAGCCTAAACCTTCCCTTCCCCCTCGCCGATCCTTGAAAGAGCAGCCTCCTTTGTCCCATCTCTCCTTTGAATAGACCAAGAATCAACTTTCCACCATCTAGGTGTATTCTTGGCAGGAAAAAGAAATACACGCAATAGCCTCGGGTGTTTCTGCTAGACATCCCAGCTTCTAGGAGCAGAGGGCAGGAGGTGGCTTGCGTGCAGCTCTCAGGCTGGTGGAGAGCTCTTGGAAGTGTGGCCAGTGCCCAGTGGCCTCCTCCTTTGAGGATGGAACTTAGTATGTGCCATTGGAAAGGACAGATGACTGGTTTCCTATTTACAGATTAAGGGTAAAGAAACAAGTGTACCAGGAACATTATTCCTCTTGTTGGCAATTTAGACTTTTATCAGACACCCTCAGTTTAGGGGGTTCACAGCCTCGCAGCCACCCCACTCCCTACCTCCTTTCTAAATGCAAGTGCCGGACTGAATATGGACACGCTGCAGGTCCTGCCTAGGAAGCTCAGGGAAGATTTGAAAGAGAAGAATCCAGGCATGAAGAAATCAAAATTAACCCAAGCAGAATCCTCCCCACCCCCCTCTCATTATGCAGTTGGGGAGGAGTCAGGAAGGCATTCTGTTGATTTCTTGCCCAAGATAATCCCTGCTAAGGAATTAATGCGCAGAGCAGATGGTGCTGTCTCATTTCCAATGAAAAGAATCAAGGAAGATAGTCTGTGCAATTATTTTTAATGGCTTGTGTGGTGATCTTCTTAATTTGTGAGAAAATGTTTCATCTTTTGTTAAAACTGGCCCCAGTCACATAGCTGTTTGTGCTGAAGATTAAGGCATCACAGAGCCCCCCATCCTGTTAACATCGTCCTGAGAATCTTATTAGATGGGGCATTTCAACCAGGAGGCATGTTCCTGTAATGTCTTGTATGTGTGGACCAGAGTGATCAGAGTGTAAAGATGATCAACACTTCCCTGTGCGATGCCCTCACTTTGCAACACGGCTGCAGAACTGGCAAGGTCCTGCTGTTTATTACCTACATGAAGACTTGGCCCTCTGTGGTATAATGAAACACATATGGGCTAGGAACTCGGGCTAACACAATGGCCATATAATCTCTTATCTTTGAGTTTGCCAGGAGACGTGGCCTGAAAACAGTTAAACAGCCAATCCACATTTATCAGACTTCTACCATGTGCCTAGTACCATGGAGGAAACAAAACAACTAAGTCAATATTTGATGTTTACAACAGACCGTCCAGAAATGTCTGCATATCCCCGTATTCATGAATACCACCAATTGAGGGGTAGGTGCCAGGCAGCTGGCCAGGATCTCTCAATAGCAGGGGACATGTGTTCACATACTGGTTCCCACTCATCCAGATAAATGTTCATGGTAGACGCTTCGCTTGCAGATCTCATTCAGTGCACATAACCGCCCTGTAAGGTATTGATTATAATATCTATGATGGATGACCACAAGTCATGAGCCTTCAGCCTTACTTGGAACAAGTAGAAACCCTGAGGTCCACAACACATAACCTGGTCCAGGGCTTTCAGTAGCCTATGTTCTTTTCAGTGAACAAAGATAAACCTGTGTCAAAAAGGAAATGAATAGATGCTAGCCTGCGAGGCACTGATATAAATCATCACACAAGGGAGAGAATAAATCGGAAAAAATAATGCTCAGATTCCTTTGGAATCTCGGGCAAGGGGCTCTTCAGTCAAGAAAGACCCAGATTTTGTGATAGAAGCATTGGGGAGGTGAGGCGAAATGAGGTCTTGGGGCCCAAGAACCAGAAACAGTTCTCGAATGCTATTCAAGGAATGCCCTAAGGGGGAAACCTAAGAAAAAGTAAGGAATCTGGAAATTGCTTTCACCACATGGCTTTATCAGTGAAGGTAGGAGAGAGGGTATCCTAATGAATGCTGACTTACCTATTCTGCTGATTCCCACAGCACACAGGTAACACTTCTGCTTTCTCTTTGCAGAGCTGATGAGATTTTCTGACCACGGGGCTGCTCTTAACACTGAGAAGCGTTTTCCATGTGAATTTTGTGGACGGGCGTTTTCACAGGGCTCTGAGTGGGAAAGACATGTGCTGAGACACGGCATGTAAGTTGGGCCACTTCAAGGATGCCTTTGTCCAAAGCAAGAGGTAGGGAGGGAGGGAGGGGCTCTTGTTTTGGTTCCCCTGACAGTATGTACACCCCTCTGTGTCACATTTCTGGGCCGTGGGAGGAGAGGCAATGGTGAGGAACCAAGTTTCTCCTTTTCTGTTGTTTTTTAAAATGGTCACCCAGCCGCAAGTCAAATAGGGAAAAAAATCGTCTTTATGAATGATCAGTCCTGCTCAAGCCCGTGTGCAGAAGTATAGTGTTTTCTCCAGCCAATATCCCTTTAGTCTTCATTAGCGTGACATTCTATAATAGAACGTGAATCGAGGTCAAAAGATCTGGCTTCTGTTCCTGCCTCTCTGACTGATCATTCCCTGAGTGGCCCTGAACATTCCCATGTACTGCCTCGGGGACAGAGCCAGCTTCTGCCTGCCTCCCAGGTAGGTGAGAGCATACTTGTAAAATACTTATGAGATCCCTGAACATAAAATCAGCCCCTCAACAAGGCACGTTAGTCCACCAGATGCAGAGAGAACCTAGGATATGGTCTTTTCAGGAGGAAACATGGCTTGTATGGTGATATGAAGCCTGAAGCTTGGTCCCTGAAGCCTCAAGGGTCTAGACCTCAGAGAATATAACCAAGCTTCCCGAGACATGGGTTCCATCTTCAGGTTTTTGCTTTTAGTTTGTTTTCGTGATTTGTTTCGGGACCTGACAAATAAATCTTTAGTACCTGAGTTACTCTTTTAGACTTAATAAATATAACCAATCTCCAAGCTTCTGGGTTCAGCCGATGACTCTGAGCATAAGACAATTCTTGCTGTTACCACTTATGACCCAGTAGAGGAAGTGACATAAAATGATTACGCTTATCTAGAAAGAAAACATGGGATAATCAATATATAGTATAATAATGGATACTTCTGTAAGTTCAAATCTTTAAGATACAGAAATATGTGACTTAAGCAAAACATAGCAGGGATGCATCACTTGGTATTTTGTCATACACCCATGGCATTTGTTCAAAGGAAACCCCAAGGCTTTTTGAGGATCAGGAAAATAAAGACACTCGAGGGTTTTTATTATTTTTTGTTTAAAAAGAGAAATATATATACTATACTCATCTGTCTCTTCGATAAATGTTTTTCCAGGGCATTGAATGACACCAAGCAGGTGAGCAGAGAAGAAATCCACCCAAAAGAGATCATGGAGAACAGTGTTAAAATGCCCTCCATAGAGGAAAAGGAAGATGACGAGGCCATTGGGATAGACTTTTCCCTAAAGAATGAAACAGTAGCCATCTGTGTAGTAACTGCCGACAAATCTCTTCTGGAGAATGCAGAGGCCAAAAAAGAATGAGCGTTTGGTGAAATTCTTAATCAAACCTTACTTGAACAGTGATGAAAAAGTGGGAGGGCTGGCTTGGGCTGAGAAGGGAGGGACAGAAAAGAGAAGACAGAACAAAGCTGCTTTTTAGGACTGAACAATCTATTTTCAAAGCACTGGTACCTGTGTGAGTGAGTATGTAAATTAAAGTTATTTAAATGGTTGGAATATGTGGCTCCTTTTCCATCACTACATCTTTTCTTCCGGATCTTCATCATGGAAGTTTCATTTGTTGCGGAATATGGAAGCACCTCCCAAGGGTACGGTGCACCCTGTGGTGGTCTTGGACAGTATGTGGAAACAGAAGCTCCATGACGGTAGAAGACTTCTCATTGGGGAGCAACTTTTTGACGCACAACTTTTGGTGCGTTTTTCTAGTTTTAATACCTTAAGCTTTTTCAAGACCTAACTGCAGCCGCTTTGGGAAAAAAAAACAAAAAACAAAAAACAGAAAACAAAAAAAAAAAACTGCTTTGCATAAAACAGTCACCTGTTTCCTAGTACCTCAAACTTAACCAAGGGAACTCTCTGCATTTGTCAGTACTACCTGTCGTCGTTGTGGTTAAATGTAGAGAGAACTGCTGGGCAAGATGGTGAATGGAGAAAAAAAAAAGAGTTTTAAAGAAAGGAACACAAATTGTGCTTAAAATCCCCATGTGGGTTTTATTTCTTAAAATACTGTGATTTTTTTAATTATTTTAGTAAAAAACAAAACAAAAAAAAGAAACAGACTTTAATTATTAGATAACTGTTTGTGAATTGTCATCCTTTATTCCAGGTAAGCTGTTTATTAGTGTTCAACTATAATTTAGAATTTGGTAGATTCATGTGAGCTAATTTTAAGGTGATTGTGGAGTTTTGTTTGCCACATGTTTATTTTCTATCAATTTGAGTGTTACAAACACAGCACAATTCAGTTTTTCATACGAATTGTTTTTCGTGTGTGTGTTGTTACTGTTGTTTTAATTTCGGGGCAAGGGAGATTTAGTTTTTTGTGAATAGGAATGTTTTTATTTTAAACATGGAAATAACAAAGAAGTTAACTTTCTTTTTTTTTTTTTTTTAATTTAACTAAAGAACCAAACTTTCGGCACAGCTATGCAGCTTGTGGGCCAGATGAGGAGGTCCTCCTCACCCTTTTGTTGCCTGTCAAATTCACGCATTATCCGTCTCATAAATAATTTCTGTTAGGATTGGCTGGCTTTTGTGTGTGATTTTAAAATCTGTGTTTTGTTTCTGCTGGCATTGTGTTTTGTGGGGGGTTTTCATTTATTTAGGGGACGAGGGGATGTACTAGAATCCCATCCCTTTGGTGAGAGTGGACAAGAAATAACGTATCCTACAAGGAGCCTGGAGAACTACTTTCTTTCTTTCTTTCTTTTTTTTTTTTTAATCTAGCTGCCAGCTGCTCTGTCCCCCATGTCAGCTTTTTCAGGAGGGAGCAGCTTAGACTAAATCTAAGCCTACATTTATAATATGTTCTGATTGTGAACAAAGGGTTTCGTTCCAAAAAATAGAAAAGAACTTTTCTTGAAGCCTAGGTTTTAGAAGCCCGTGTGTGTGTGTGCTTGGATGTGTGTGTGCGTGTATGAGTGTGTGTGTGCATGTGTGCACGTGTGAGTCCTTTGGTTTTCATGTTTTGTTTTTTTTTTTTTTTTTTTACTTGGAAGGGTTGTGGGAGGGTGGGAGGGAAGAAAGGGAAGGGGAATTGCTGAGATGACAGTGTCCCACACAGCTTCAAATAAAATCCATGGAAAGATGTTGCGTTTGTGGAATAAGTGCTTACTTGAAAAGCATGTTCTTCTTTTATTTTCTTACTGTTAAGAATTTTTATTTGTAGGATGTTTGTTTTAATTTAATTTTTTTAAGGGATGGGGGCCATCATGTGGAAACCAGAAAATGGGGAAAGTGTGAACTATCCAGACAAAGATTCATTTTGTGTCTATATTTGTTTTTAATTGGCCTCATTTCAAATGTATTAAACAGTTCCATACCTGGATTGGGTGTTTGTAATGGTTACCAAAAAACAAACAAAAAAAGAAAGAAAAAGGAAAAAAAAAAGAAAATAATTGTGACATGCTTTTATCACTACTTTATTTTTCAAATAACATGTAAATATTGTAATCCATTGGATTTTGTTTTGCTAACCTGTTAATAAAAATATGGGACCATTATCCTTTTAACAAGGCTAGAATGTCATTTTTTTCTTTTTCAAACATATACCTGATATTTTGTGGCCACACATTTTGGATGCATTATTATAATTCTGTTGACTGTAATGACATAGAATTTACAACATTTTTTGTTGTTGTTTAATTTATACAGAGGACATTTTTTTCAGAGCTTGAGAGAAGAAAATAAATAGCAAAATGATAACCTATTGACTCCAGTATCAGTGTTTCCCAATACTTCATAAAAGATAGGGAGACCCTGAGTCCTTGAAGCCAAGGGTTTAAAAACAAAACAAAAACAAAAAAACAAAAAAAACCACAAGTAGGTTATTCAAGTTGTTTGCAACATACATTTTGTAATGAAATGTGAGAAATTAATAAAGAATTTTTTTCACATGTGTCTATGTGCATCTGTTGTAAATCATTTACAGATATGACTACAGATATGAAATCTAGAAATATAGCACTACCTTTCAATGCTTGTACACGAGATATTTTAAGTCATTGAATCTACACAGGTATGGAAAGCAAAGGTAAAGCTGAGGTGAGGTTGAGGTTGAGCTGGGATTTTCAAATGTTAATATTTCTGCATCAGGTATTCATCACCAACTGAGGGAGCTTTAGGGAAGGAGTATTTTCCATCAAAAATGTGAATCAAAGTGATGTGTGAACTTCAGAAGGAGGAAGCACCCGTGATTAAACATCATCTGGGACCCTGAATCCACAAGCACAGTCATTTTAAGCTAACTGCCAAGTCACACCCACTGCACAGGATCTATTTCAATGTTGCCCTCCTTGCTTATGAAAGCCTGCGCCACAAACTATCTTACTGAACATCCTGCAGCCATAATTATCACCATTAACTTATTCTTTGAGCTACCCTGTTATAAATCAATGGAAAAATTAATAGTCCTGAAACCTAGAAGAAAAGTAAATTGAAATCAACAGCATTAATTATTAACTCAAAGCTGAGTTACACTACCTGCCTCTACCAGTGTTAGAAGTATGGCTCCTGAATCATTTGTTCAGTGTTCATTCTAAAAACTTGGTTCTAACCCTTCCTCCTCCCCATCCCTATCAATCAATAAGATCGCATTCTGAGTAACATTTTATATTCGAATACTCAAGAGATACTCAACCTTTTCTAAGGACTGCAGGTTGAGAAGTTTATCCTGTATGTTTTCAGAAAGGAGAGAAAGTGACTTAATGGACTTCACTGCGATACAGCTGTTGTCTCATGGTCTTCATGAAATATTTTATGAACAGTGCTTTTACTGAGTTCATATCTAATCCATATTCTCACTTTGTTTATGTAAAAGAAATGGAATTTATTGCTATATAAGTCATGGTAGGGGGTGCAACAAGGCAAATCTTGAAATCTCTGGCTTAACACCATAGAGATTTGATTCTTACACACACTCCCTGTGAATGTCTGTGAGGTGTCCTAGACCTGTTGACTTGGGAGTCTGGGTTGCTCCATCTGGTGATGCTGTCATCTCAACACATGAATCTCAAGGTCAACGCTGAGAGCTTGGAAGTGTTTCACCCACTCAAATGCCTGATCCAGGAAGTAGCACACATCACTTTCAGCCTCTTTTTATGGGCTGGATCTGGTCACATTGTTCCACCTGTCCAAAAAGGGACTGGAAAGTGTGTGAGCTTCCAGTGTGCTTAGGAAGAGCACGTGACCAAGCAGCCTCCACCATAGTCAGGAACTGGTAGAGAAAGAAACCCTGTTCTTTAGAAGGTAAAGGATGCTGATCCCACCGCATTGCTCACGCACTTAACCAAGATTTCTGAGCAAATATTTGGTGCTAGCTATAGCAAGAAACAGGACAGACGTGAGATGTGTCTTCTGACAGCTCATGAATGGTGAGCATAGATATGCAACATTTGGAGACGTGCCTTCCACTGGAGATGCTTGGGGCTTGCTGGACCCATTAGCTTCCTGGTGTGAGGCTTTGACTGTACCTCTGCATTGATAGTGGCAACCCTTGGGAAACATGGTCTTGATAGTAAATGTGTTTTTTCTGTCCATCCGAAAGAACATATTTGACTTAGGGAGGCATAAAAGAAATTGGTTACTCACATACATTCGTTGAGTCTTTTAGTCCTAAGTTTAACAAAAATTACTATGTTTTTTCCTTGCAACTATCCTTATTGATTCACTATTTGCCACCATTATGGCATAGCTCTCAGAGGAATAAGTTTAGCAAAACAAAACTATCTCTCACTTCCTTTCACTTGTACACTTGTGTATACACTCCACTCGTGCCAACAGGTGGAGCTTTAAGGATTGGAGAAGTCTTTACCTTCAGAATTTAAAAATTTATGTTTACAATTATTAATGTGATGATATTAGAGGAGACATCAAAATAAAGTCACTTTCCTGCCTCCCACATCCATATCCAGGAATGCTTTCTACCAGTTTCATTCCTGAGCACTTTTTACATGTCTCTAATCAATTTTAAAACATGCTTTTTTCCACTTAATAGTATATTTTCCATGTTGCTATAGAGTCTTCACAACTAAAAATGTTCAGAACGACATAACATATTGAATGGAAACACATAACTGTGTAACTCATGAGTTATTGAACATTTAGATTTTTAGATTTTGCAATATTATAAATAATGATGTAGTTGATATCTTGCCCATGGCATCCCCAGCCACACTTTTGGATAATTTCATTAAAATAAATTTTCAAAGGTACAATTAGCATTCAAAAGGGTATTATTAATTTGCACCAACACCAGCCATGAATGGAAGTAATAACTTAATCATGCCCTTGGATATACAAAAGAGAGGGAGATACCATGATCATGAATGTAGGTTCTAAAGTCAGCCCACCTGGATTCAAATCCCAGCTGACCCACTTAATTGTGTGATTTCAGGCAAGCTACTTAAACCACGTTATGTCTTAGTTTCCTTATTTGTAAAATGAAGATAACAATATTCAACCGTGCATCTTGCATGCTTTTATTGCAATTTAAAAATTTCTAGATATTTTAGCATAGCCAAGATATTCACAGTTGAGAGGCTAGACTTTCAGATTTGGGTTATCTGTAAAATAATGTTAAGACTTAATTAGAAAGAGAAGAATTCTTATTCAGTTTTGTATGGCCCAAGACCCACTGAAAACTATGATGCCAACGCTGATGGCAGGCACCAATGATATTGTTTATGTTTCCTTCATTTGGGGCTTACAGGGACAATTCACAAAACAGTATGATAAGGTCATTTAGAAACAAGGAGGAGGGAGGAACTGGCTGCCTGAGGGATGGGGAGTGGTTGACACTGGAAAGGCTAGACTATTGAACAGAGTCTTAAATGACTAGTCTGGGATGTATGCCAGGAAGAAAACGTGATGGAGAGAGGACATTCCAGGTGCAAAATGAGGCATTTATGCAATCATAGAGGTGAAAAGTGCTGAGCCTGGTGTTCTGGGGATGGCAGGTGATACTGGATGACCTGATGAGGAATGCCAAGAGAGGAGAAAGCTAGAAAGGTTGATCAGAGAATTCATGACGGCGTTCAATACCATGCCAAAGAGTTTCAACATAAAGAAGTGGAGATGCCTGTAAGAATTGTGAGCTTGATAAAGAATTTTAAGCAAGGGATTGACACAATCAGATTTAAGTTTAACAAAGACTATGTTCAACTAACAAAGGCAATGGTGGTTGGTTAGTTGCCTGCCCAATAGCTATCACTCCCATTTTTCTTACTTAGTTGAAGCCTAATTTTAATTGGAATGGTAATGTACCCAGCTTTAAAAAATATATTTCTCAGCTTCCCTTGCAGCTAGGAACACCATATGTCACATTTCTGGCCAATGAAATGTAAGCTGAAACTTTCTGGGAAACTTTTGTTTTCCAATTATAGATATCACCTCTTTCTCCACACTGCATTCTTTTCCCCTTCTACATCCCCCTTTACATCCCCTCATCCTTTTTCTTCTTTCTGGAATATGGAGCAGCCAAGTTACAACCATGAGACCACAGGAGTGTGAAAGTGTGATGCTTTCTAAAGTATGACCTACTGGTGCCCCAGAAAGTTGAAGGAGGCTGGGTTCCTAAATGCATTGTGATTATGCTGTAGAAGCCTAAATGGACTCATCCTGAATTTCTTGTGAGATGGAGTAGGGAGGGGGAAAGATATTTGTTTAAACCACTGTTATTTAGGCTTTTTGTTATTTATAACTGGAAGCAGTTTCTACTGCTGTAAAGTGATAGCCAGCTGAAGTCAAGACAAGTTCACTGCAATTGCATTCTTAAACTGAACCTCCTGAGTGAAAAAATTCCAAAAGCAATGGTAAGATAGAAGCCTCCATGTTCTATATTGACTGAGCTTTGGCTGGTGATTTCTTGTAGCCCTTCGGAAGGGAGAATTTGACTCCAGCAGTCACATTATGTCACAGAGCTATGAGGGGGCTATTTAAGGCCGAATTGTAGGTGGGAAATATGAGGAATCACATCAGCCTCTCCCATCTCACTGTCTTCTCTATTAGCCTCAGGTAGGGAACAGAAAGGAAATAGGAAAGAAAGTGTTGATAAAATGCTTCCAGTAAGCTTCTCTGGCAAGGCCTGGGAGTTGATAGGCAATAGCATTCTATCATAGAAATTATAAAGTGTCTTGAAATATCATGCTCATCATTTCCTGAAAATGTCAGTTCCTTTCTAAACAACTCACACCGCACGTATCTTGAGTGCTAAGCTTTTTTTCTCTTGTGGAATTACCTCCCAATGAAGACTCAGCCTAAATGTCACTTCTGATGTGAAGCCTTCCCTGCCTCCCTATGAGTCACAAGATATAGACTATCACCCTAGCTGTCACCTACCCCCAATCTTAATAAACATTTATGGAAGGCTCATTATGTCCCAGGAATGGTTCTAAATAATTTATACACATCATCTCATTTAATCCTTGTGTTGGTTTTCCTAAGACTGCTGTAACAAATGACTACAAACTTGGTGGCTTAAAACAACAGAAATGTATCCTCTTACAGTTCTGGAAGCCGGAAGTGGAAAATTAAGGTGTCATTAGGGTTGGTTCCTCCTGGAGGCTCTGTGAGAGAACCTGATTCATGCCTCTTTCCTAGTTTCTGGAGGCTGTGGGCAAGCCTTGGTGTTCCTTGGCTTACAGACGCGTTACTCCAATCTCTGCCATCTCCCCTCACATCACCTTTTCTTCTGTGTCTTTTCCCTTTCCCCTAAAAGGATATCTGTTATTGGACTTAGCACACACCCTAATCCAGAATGATTTCCTCTCAAGATCCTTAATAACATCTGCAAAGATTCTTTTTCCAAATAAGATCAAAGTCACAGATTCTAATTAGACATATCTTTGGGGGTGGGGGGAGTTCCATTCAACCCACTACAGTCCTCCTAAAACACATATGAAGTGACTACTATTATTAGCTCCATTTTATAAATCAGAACCCTTAGTGAAAGGCTAGATAATTGCCCAAGATTCACAGCTCAGGAGGGGTGGAGCACTTCAAGCAGCCAACGTGCATTCCCTTAACCACTGCTCTACACCCTTCTCTTTGTCTTATTCATTGTTGCCTCCCTAGTGCCATGCACAGAACCTGGCCCTGAATCAGGACTCAATAAATGTCTGTGGAAGAAATGGATGGATGGATGGATGGATGGATGGATGGATGGATGGATGATGAAATGTTCTTCTCTCCCCCACCCCCACCCCACTCAGCCTCTAAGTAGCTGAGACACATTGCTGTCAGATGCAGCTAGCCTTTTTAAATTCAAATATATTCCTGTTGATACCAAGTGTTAGTTCTCATCTGATTTGGCATCAATGTTACATTTTCTTTCAGAGCTCGATATTGCTTTTTAAAATATCTAAGTAAAAATATGCAGCTTGGTAGATGAAAAATGTCTTTGTCTGCAACTCCAGGCTCTCTCTGAGAAAACGCCAGAGAACTCAATACCAACACTCCCCCTTCAGAGGTCACCTTGACCCTCCTCCTCCTTCCTTGCTTAGAGGTGGCTAGGAAATGGAAGAAGAGGTCCCCTGGGTCTGAAAATTATAATAGACGGCAGCAGTGACTGCTTGTAGAGGAGGGGAGAAAAGCCGGAATTGGCTGTGATGGGAGTGGAGACCCTTGGCTGTGACTAACAGGGCAGACTGTGTCAAGATGTTTAGTGGTGAAGGCAAGTGAGTAAGAGTGGGACGGTGGCTTGAGAGAGAGAGGGTTGAGGGAAGACTGTTTTTTAGAATACACATGACTTGGACATGTTTATCACACTGGAAAGAAGGAGCCATGGCAGTTGCAGGGGCACTGACAAGCAAACTCTTACTGGTATACAGGGCACAGGAGAACAATTGGCTTTAGAGATGAAGAGGGAAGGAAGTGCAAAGGGAATGTGCTCTCCTCTCCATGAAGGTGAAAGATTCAGGGAGTGACGGGGTTCATGCTGAGGTGGGATCCGAAGTCAGAGGAGAGGGATGAGTAGGCAGAGAAGTGAAGGGTTGGAGCTGCTGCTGAGGGCTGTGTAGAAAAGAACTGGTGGAAGTAAAAGGAAGCTGAACAGAGCTGAACCCGATTAGTCAGTATTGTGCTCTTCACACGACAGAGAAAGCTTACCCAGAGGGTCCAGGGTAATAGATCTTTTGCTGGGACTTCCTTCACGACATCCCTCCACAACATCCCTCCACACACATACAAATGCACATAAGCATGCACACACCACCACCACCTAATAAAGAAAAACAAGAGAGAGAGAGTCACTCTAGGAATCTGAGGGGACACTACCTTTCCCTACCTACCTAATTATGTGGCTTTTTGAATTAGGGCTGGATAGCAAACTTGCCTTGTTTCTACTCACAATTTCTCTCTTGAAATTCCCATTAATGAAACAGCTTAGTTTGGTTTAGCTAACTGCATGCATGACTTCCAAAAACCACATCACAATGCAGGAGGAATGCAGTCTCTAGCAACGCTACAACAGCTTAACCACATTGTTTAAAGAGAGGAGCTGGGGCAGCCCCAGTGCTTCTGAAATCCATTTAAGATGTGTGAAAACATGAGACTGAAATTCTGACCTTTCCCTAGAGCTGGAAGAACCTCCTCCAGGGGGCTGTTTGGAAGACTGCAGATGCAGGCCTGGGCCCATCTACATCTCCCCAAGACTCTGGCTTCTGGTAGCCTGTCAAGCAGGGAAGCCCTGCCTCTGTGTCCTGTCCCTGACGGGGCATCAGCCTGGTTAAGAGTGCAGTCTCTGAAGCCAAGTTGCCTTAGTTCAAATCTTGACTGCTCCATTTATAGTGTGGCCTTGGGCACTTAACCTTCCCACACTTCAGTTTCTCCATCTATTTTTGGCATTAAAGTTATTGACGTAAAAGTACCTAGTCACATACATGTTATAGGGATTAAATACAATAAGTAAGGCCTTTCCCATAGTTTGTGCTCACTTGGTATAATTGATCATCATCATTCTCATTGTTATTATGCTTAATTCTTTAGTGACTTGGAACCTTTGTTTCCCCATCTGCAAAGAAAGGACAATAACATCGCCTTCCTTAAGGTGGCTTAAAATAAAAACAGATTAAAGAGACTAGGATGTGCTTGGTATGTAGTAGACACTTGATATGTGGCCATTGATTTTACTACATCTCTACTACATCCACTGATTTTTCTCTTGCTGGCCTTGCAGAAATGTAAATGGCTTGATTTCTTCAGTCGTAAGTATGAAGATGGAAGATGGGTAGAGCTCACACCACAGGCTCTGGGGTCAGATAGAGCCAGGTTTGGGTTCTCTTATGAGCTTTGAAACCTGGGGTGCTATTTAGCCTCTTTTATGCCTTAGTTTTTTTAATCCGTAGAAAGGGAAATAAAAGTATCCACTGTGAAAATGCCATGTGATAAAGCAGTATCGGGGCCAGAGGAGGACTGCAGAGTGTGAAATGCATGCTCCTTGAGGGCAGGGGCTCTCTCAGGCTTCCTGTTATATCCCCACAACTATGAGCATACCTGGCTTGTTGTAGGGCTGCTCCATAAGTATTTGCAGGCTGACTAATGTAGAAGTGAGGCAGAAGCTCAGTGCTGATCTTTGAAATGAGGTGTGGCCCAAGAGGGCCTCATAATTTCACTCTGTATAATTGGTTGAGCAAGTGCCACCCTCACTTATTAGTCTTTTTTTCTGTACTGCAGCTCTGTTTGAGTCTTCCAGAAACAGAAGTATTGCTCTGCAAATACTTTTCTGCCACTGCAGAGGGTTCTCATACTTAAAAAGTTCCAGTCAGTCACCATGCATCCCACCACCCCACGCCCGACACTACATGTGAAGAGGCTTTCCAAGTGATAGATGGTCATGCTTTGACTAAGCAGCCATGAGAAGATGTCTTGCTTCTATTAATTATCCTAAATTGGTTATTGATTATGGTTAGATTTAGAAATATAGTCACTGTCCTGGTTTAAATGTAAACACTGCAGGATTCTTGCTTATGAACCTTGTGAAGATACTAGAAGATCCTAACTGACCTCCAAATCACACTTTGAGAGTTCTTGGAAACAAAGTTCCTACGTTACTAAAGAATTAAAAACTACAACAGTGATGATGATGATGGTCGTGGTTACCATCAATTGCACACAGACTATGAAAGAGGCATGGAGCTAAATTCTTTACATGTATTACTTTATTTAATCCTCATAACATGTATATGAGGGTTAGAAAAGGGGCTTCCCTCTCCCCAAGGTTTACTGATGAAGTACACACTCAGCTGCCTGACCCTAAGTGTTCAGGGAGCACTGGGAGCCAATATGTATGAGCATTTGAGGGTAAAACACTCTACTCCATGGCCTGCTAGAGGGATTCTTCTGAATTTAAATCTGAGCCTGTCTCTCTCAGACTTAAAGCACATCTCTTCAGTGAATCTTCACTCATCCTTCAGGTCTCAGCTTACATGCCACCTCCTCTAGGAAGGGTTCCGTTGCCCCCAGGATTGAATGAGGCTTCCCTCCCAGGTGCTCCTGTAGCCTTCAGGGCTTACTGAGATCATTGCACTGAACTGATAAGTCAGAATTGAAGTGTTGTGCTCACTTGTGTACCTCTCTCACTCCACAATGAGCAAAGACTGTGTCTTATTGACTAGGTTTCCAGGGCCTGGCACTGTGCCTAGAACAAAGAAATCATTGATATAGTTAGGATGCTTTGTGCTGCAAGTAATAGCAGATCCCAGCTCAAACTCAAACTGGCTTAAACAATGAGGAAATGTATAACTTCAAAAAATCAGAAGTCAGATACACCATGCAGTAGGATCAGCAGCTCAATGATCTCATCAAGGGTTCGGGTTCTGATCTTTTTCTCTGGCCATCATCAATTCAGTTCCACCCTAAAGCTAGTTGCCTTTGTGGTCACAGCATGACCCTCAACACCACATACTTTATGATTCACATCTAGAAGAGAAAAGAGGGCAACCTCTTTCCCAAGTGTAGTCTATAAAACCTTCCTTGTAATCTGATTGGGTCAATTTATGTTGGTCCACCCATACAGTCCTTGGCAGGTAATCACCATCATCTGATTGTCCCAGACAAATTATGATTTCTATCTAGAATAGCAATGAGATATAAAAAAAATCTAGGTTTAATTAGAGAGGAGGAAAGTAGAGACAGATGTAGGCTAAGCGACCGGGAGTACACTTTACATAGGTGCTGAATAACTATTTGGTGAATGAATAAGTGTGTCTTGGTGCTCCTAGAAACTACTCCAATGGGGAAGTCCATCAACAAAGTGGGAGGGGCTGAGGCTCTCATGGCACCTCTCCTGGTATTGAAATGTCCTCCACTTAAGGAACCTTTAACTGATCTAGGCACAATAGAACCATGTTCAATCTGATGCTTCTCTCTCAACCATCCTCTTGCTCAGAGAGGATAGTGGTAAACTTCTCTAGCCAAGTGAAAGCATTTCTAGAGTTTTGCAAGCAACACCACATCGCTTTATTTCAGACCATTTCCCTGACTCTAAAAAGGAGCTTAGCAGACCTGCAGCTCTTATCTTACAACCCAAACTGTTCAGTGCTCATTATTTGTAAAGAACCAGAAAACTCTGCTTGGGAACAATGAAGGGAGTGCAGCCCCTCTTCCAAGCCTGTGTCCTATATCTGCCCAACCTACTTCTCAGGGAGCTGGTGAGGGTGGATGGAAACATGGGCCTTTGGGACCCAAAGGGTCTGTCCTGAAATGCCAGCTCCACTGTTGACTCAGAATGAGACCATGAGAAAATCACTTACTCTCTGTGACTCTTCTTTTCCTTATCTGTGAAATAGGACACTCATAAATAAAGACCTGCCTTCCCTACCAGAAAGAATGGGCTTCTGAACTGTCAGAGTAGGAGAATTTGGGTTTAGAGAAATTAAGACCTTATAGAGAACAGACGGTGGGAGGCAGAGGAGGAAACATCAACAATAAACCTAGGAAAGGTCTCATGAATATAAGTTTCATATTTTTCCTAAAATAGAGTTTTTAAAAAGGCACAAAATGTCAGTGACATTTAATGCGTATTAAAACACTAATAACAAGTGCTATCCAATTAATTTCTATTTACCACCCCTTGCTTGTAAGAACATCTTTAAGATCTTCCTCCCCTTAAGTTTTCAGGAAAATGCTGAAATTTCAGGTTGCAGATAAGAGGCAGGTTGAGAGGTGTTTGTTGGTTGGTTGGTTTGTTCCTGCATTTGGGTTTCCATCTACACATTCATGTATTTCTTCCAGTTCACTTGGGCATTGTTTTCTCCTATTCGCCAGAGACCCACATTCAAGGCACCTTAATGAACAAACCCCATGGACCATCTGTCTATACAAGACCTGCTACCTTCCCTGGGTCTCCTGGTCTCAGGGAAACACCACCATTTACCCAGTTACCCAAGGAGGTACCTGGACATGGGCCTGGACTCCTCACATTAGACCCTCACCTCCTATAGGTCCCCAGGTCCAATCATTTACTGCATGAGACTCCTTGAATCCATTAGCCTCTGTCCACACTCACTCCAGGTGGCTGTAGGTTACTTTTCGTTGTTTATCAAGACCACTGTAACCACTTCCTGTCTGGTTTCCTCCAGTGCATCCAGACCACATAAAGCAGCCTGAATGAAGGCACATCAGACTCTGTCACTTCCTTTCTGAAAACATCTCAAAACCCTCCAGCTCCATCTCTCCCCCAAAAAATCAGAAGTCAGATACACCATGCAGTAGGATCACCAGCTCAATGATGCCATCAAGGGTTTGGGTTCTGATCTTTTTCTCTGGCCCCCTCCCCTGAACTTCCTCCCGACATAAATGCCAGTTTAATGAATACCTGCAATCCCTCAGTGACTTCATTCTCATGCCTTTCCACATGCTGCTCCAATTTCTGGGAACACTTCCCTCCACACCCAGCCTAAGTAATTTCTCTTTGACTTTCAATACTTTTATAAAATTTAACCACTTTGTGGCTCAATTTTTTTCTCCCATACAATGAGAATAAATGCCTGTGAGTTTTATTATTATTATTAGTAGTAGTATTATTATTATTCTGTGAGTACCTACCTCGCAGGTTGTTGGAAGGCATGAATGGGTTAATCCACTTAAAGCATGAAGAACTGTGCCTGGCAGTTCAATTGATGTTAGCTATTTCATCCTTTCCAAGTAGACTTGACCCTGAACCATATCCCTCTCTCTGGTTATGCACTCCTGTGTTATCCCACACTTCCCTCATCATTACCCTTAATAAACTGAATTCAAATTGAATCACTAGAATTTGCATTCCTTGAGATCATATACAAGGTCATATTTATCTTTGTGTCTCAGCTCAGCATGTAGGGCCAGGAACAATGAAGGGACATAGTGAATTTCAGTTGAATGAATAAATGTTCAGGCCAAGAAGCCCTTTTACCATTGCCTGAAAGTCATGCCAAATGAATTATAGAAAATCGCTCTCACTGGGGCTTCTGACAAACTGCTCCTGAGATATCTGGATTTTTCCCTAAATTCACACCAGCCAGGGACCACCCCGCCAACTCTCTGGGGTAGTAGCATGACAGGCAGAGCTACCCTCTATTTCACTTAAAAAAAGAAAAAGAAAACCATGAAGAGGAAAATTACTTAGTCATCACTGTCAATCTTGGCAAATAAACATTGCTATTACGTACTTCAGAACTCAAGCAGCAACACATAATTAGGCACAGGTTCAATCAGCAGCAAGATGCAGGTTAGGGGAGTGTGCGAGAGGATAAGTGGCTCATTTGCACTGCAGAAGAGGTGAGATGTTGATTTTCATGCAAGCACTGTCTCAGAGATTCCCAACTAAATAGGCGCATTTAGATTTTTAAGGCCCAACTAAGCGAAATGCTTTTTCTGGGGAAAAAAGAGCAGGGAGTTGTATAGATGTGTTTCTGAGTGGCAGCTGCAGATCTATTATAATTTTACTTGTTTTCTGATTATGGAACTAACGTATTTTCATTATGAAAACTTGGAAAATATAGAAAACAATAAAGAAGCAAATAAAAATCTGTAATAATCTCATACACTTGATCCTATCATCCGCTTGATTCCTTTTATATCTACATTCAGTAACTCACTCAGTAAATGATCTCATCCAGTCTCATGGCTTTAAATGCTGTCTTTATGTGCATGAGTCTCAAATTAATCTCTCCAGCTCTGTCCTCTCTACCAAGCTCCAGACTAGATGTCAAAGAGACAGAGCCTTACAGATATTTAATAGCATCAAAAACTCAATATGGCCATAATAAATCTCTTGCTTTCTACCCTCTCTCTGCAAAAATGTTCCCTCCTCCAATCTTTCCAATATTTGTAAATGCCACCATTATCCACCCAACTGCTTAAGCCAAAAACTAAAAGTCATACCTTTAACCATCACAAACATTTAGTCCATCAGTCTTACCTCTACCTCCAAAAAAAATCCAATTTCCTACGTCTTCCATCTCTACTGCCATCACCCAAGTGCAAAATGCTGATGTTTGTTGCCCAGAATCTTGTAAGATCAGTCTCCTAACCCATTTCCTTGCTTTCTCTATTCTTTGTATGGCATTCAGAATGCTATCTGGTTATTTTCTTAAGCCTCCTACTTAAAAGTAAAATCGCAAAAATAAATAACTTAAGGTTCTTGATTATATAGGTGTGTGTATACATGTATATACATATATGTATATATACACACATATATGATATATACACATATACACACATATGATATATGTGTATATCATATGCACATACATACACATGTATGATATATATGTGTATATATCATATCATACACATGTATGATATATATGTGTATATATCATATACACATGTATATGTGTGTATATATCATATCATACACATGTATGATATATATGTGTATATATCATATCATACACATGTATGATATATATGTGTATATATCATATCATACACATGTATGATATATATGTGTATATATCATCATACGCATGTATGATATATATGTGTATATATCATCATACGCATGTATGATATATGTGTATATATCATCATACGCATGTATGATATATATGTGTATATATCTCATCATACGCATGTATGATATATATGTGTATATATCTCATCATACGCATGTATGATATATATGTGTATATATCATATCATACACATGTATGATATATATGTGTATATATCATATCATACACATGTATGATATATGTGTGTATACATCATATCATACACATGTATGATATATATGTGTATATATCATATCATACACATGTATGATATATATGTGTATATATCATATCATACACATGTATGATATATATGTGTGTATATCATATCATACACATGTATGATATATGTATGTCATATCATACACACATGTATGATATATATGTGTATATCATATCATACACACATGTATGATATATATGTGTATATCATATCATACACACATGTATGATATATATGTGTATATATCATATCATACACACATGTATGATATATATGTGTATATATCATATCATACACACATATATAACATATATGTGTGTGTATATATATATTTCCAAGTTGATTTACAGAAGTTATCTACCAATGTCAATTGCACCAGCAGTGTCTGGATTTTAAGATAGCATCCTCACTTGTGCCATGCACTTGGCCAAGAGTAAGCTTGAATGTTTCTGTTGGTTTACATTTCTGTCTCTCCTACTGGTTAATGCAATAATTATTTCTTTGATCATTTCATATTTATATAGCAGCATGAATTTTCAATCCATGATGCATGTGAATTAAAATGTAACTTTTAAATACTTTTTCTTATAATTGAACTTAGTAGCCACCTAAAGCCCCCATGTTGTCTAATGGCAGAAAACTCAATCTATTTAAGGAACTCAGTCACTTAGGATTTTCTCTGTCACTTCAAGTTTAAACTCAGTCAATTTTGGTTTTCCCCATCCCTTTTTTTTTCTGCTTAAGACCTGAGATGTATCCAGATTGATGGAAATCGTAGGGCTCAGAGGGGTCTTATAGAATCCTAGCCTCTGTCAGAAAAAAGGAGAGAGAGAATTGGTTTATGGCTGGCATCTGTCATTGCTTGGAATCTACTAAGAACTTTGTCCTATGTGGTCTTTGGTTAATCTCACTTTAATAAGTCGACATATCCTGGGCTCCACCATCAACTCCAGGTGTTAATTGGTCCAAGCAGTCCATGGTTGACTCTTTATCAATCATTGCCAGACCCTCTTGTGGTCACAGGCAACTTTGGAAACTTTTGGACACTCTCCCATGGCAGTCTGGAACCACACAAGACTGAAAGAGCTATTTTGGAGCCTCTTTGTATCTTATTCCCATTTCCTCTCTGCTTCCAGTTCACTATACTGCTTTTGGGCTACACTTGCGAAGTTCTACACAGGTTCTTTCTTTAGGCTTTTCAAACCTACTCAAGTGTTCCATTATCTCCTGGCCTGAGATTAAGCTCAGGGAGGAGATAATTAATGCGGCAGACACAGAGATAAACGACTGCCCAGATCCCTCTTTATGTTAGATGTTGTTACTCAGGTGCAGGGAGTGAGGACAGTCAGCAGATGGTCTCCAGCTGTCAGCTTCTCCCAGATGCAGATGCAGAACCTTGCCGAAGGTCATGCCCTTCCCAGAGCAGCTTGTATCTGGTGACTAAGTAAGGTGGGGCTATAAAGGTCCAGCCATTCTGCCCAACACAGAATTACTTTGGGAGTACTATTTGCTCCAGAGTGCCTGCTGCTTAAGGCTTGGTCAAGGTTGCCTTGCAGCTCAACTTTTCCCTCAACCCAATTCTGCTTTCTTCTTTTTCCTTTCCTAATCATTAATTGCAAATCAGTATTTTGCACCCCAAACCTCATCTCAGAGTCTACTTGAGAGAACCCACCCTTCTGTTTTTGGTAAGCTGGATCATGTTCATGATCCCTTCTCATGAATACTCTGCAAGTTTCTTGCTCCCCCTGAGAGCTCCCTCCCTCAGTTTAGCCCTTGGAAGTTTTACAGACTCTACAGAAGTAGACCATTAGCTTTTATATGTTATCACTCAATAGCCCCAATTCTCATAGCATGTGGCTTTTGGCACAAAAAAAGCCAAGCTTTTGAAACTCATCAACTTTTTCTATCAACCTATTTTCTTTGCCAGGACTTTGAAAAGGCTCTTTTGAAACTCAAGATTGAGAATTGATGCCTTTGTTGTCTTTTGTTTGGCTGTGGCCTCCCTTCTTTGAGGCAGTGAGCTCCAATTGCCCTAGTTGCTGCCTTGAAATAAGTAGAAGTTTCCCATGATACATAAGAAATGTGGAGCTATGTGTACATGAAGCATGGAAAATTCTCAGGTTAACTCAAAAACCTTATCCTAGCTTATTTGCCAAATACCTGCAGCCTTGTAAACACCATTGAAAATAGCCAGAGCTCAAATTTGTGCTGGTTCTGAAACCCAGACATGGAAGGCAGAGAGAAGGCATAGCAAGGGCAAAAGCTCCCTAAAATCATAATTGTCAGTACCTGAAAGCTAAAAGATACTCTGCCAAGAACTTGGAAGTAAATTTTCTCCTTTATGCAAAGTCACCTGAGCAAGAGAGTGGTACCCAAAAAAACTGGGCCCTATTATATCTTAGCAGATATATTATTCAGAAGATGGAGTTAGAAATACTAGGCAACATCAAGAGTTTCAGAAACAGATGTGGGCAGTCCTATTGGAAAGTTCTTTCCTATGGTTATAAATCAATATATGCAAAATATTGATAAGATTTTGTTACAGTGATGGCCCTCAATGAACCACACTTTGTTTAGTCCCTTCCCTTGAATGTAGACTTGTCCTGTGACATGCTTTAACTAGTAGACTGCAGAGGAAGTGATGCTGTGCCAATCATAGGCGTAAACCTCAGGACCTAGCAGCTTCTACTTTTCTGCTGTTAGGAACCCTGAGCCTCCATATTACAAACGGTAGTTCTGTTGAAGAGACCTTATAGAAATCCATGTGGGGAAAGCAGTCCTGAGACTATACGGAAAGAGAGGTGACCCAGGCAACCCAGGATTCTGACTGAGCGCAGAACCACTGACGAGCCAACTAAAAACAGCCAGTAAACTTCAGTAAGACCAGTAAATTACTGCCCAGCTAAACCAGGCTCATTTTACGGAATTGCGAGCAACAATACAATATTTTCTATTTAAACCACTGAATTTTGTGATGGGTTTTTTTTTTTTTTTTTCCAGCTTTAGATGACCCAAAGGAGATTGTAGCTTATAGACTTCAAGTCTTCAGGGCAGGCCCTCTCATTATGAGATAAATTCATCAGGCATCTTAGTGTAATGCTATTAAACATTCAATTCACCTTACTTCCTCTGTGCTAATTCCAGGCTCACACAACAATCTTTTAACCCTTCCCCAGTCCTGCACCTCCTGCTCTGCCAAGCAGTTCTGACTTAAGAGGGAGAAGGCACTAGTAAAAGACTTCAATAAATTTTTCTTTTAGGAATTTAGAAATTGAGGTATCACTTACATACAGCAAAATACGCAGATCTTACAGTTCTATGAATTTTGACAAAATACATACAGCCTTGTAACCCACACTCCTGATAAAAATATAAACTACTTTTGTAACCCCAGAAGGTTCTCTTGTGTTCCTTTCCTACCAATCTTACCACCTCCCGAGCAACCACTGCTAGGGTTACATTTTGCATGGATTAGTTTCGACCATTCTTAAACATCATATAAATGGAATTATACAGTGGATGCTCTTTTGTGTTTGGCTTCTTTTACTTATATGTCTGTGAATTTTATTTCCATTGCTGTGTGAATTTGTAGGCATTCCTCTTAATTGCTGATATGTTTTGGCTGTGTCCCCACCTGAATCTCATCTTGAATTGTAGTTCCTATAATGCCCACATGTTGTGGGAGGAACCAGGTGGAGACAATTAAATCATGGGGGAGGTTTCCCCCATCCTGTTCTCATGATAGTGAGTCAGTTCTCATGAGATCTGATGGTTTTATAAGGAACTTCCCACTTCACTGGGCACTCATTCTTCTCCTTCCTGCTGCCATGTGAAAAGGGATGTGTTTGCTTCACCTTCCACCATGATTGTAAGTTTCCTGAGGCCTCCCCAGTCATGCTGAACTGTGAGTCCATTAAACCTCTTTGCTTTATAAATTACCCAGTCTTGGGTATGTCCTTATAGCAGCATAAGAACAGACTAATACAGTAAATTGGTACCAGGTAGTGGGGCACTGCTGTAAAGATGCCCAAAAATGTGGAAGTGATTTTGGAACTGGGTAACAAGCAGAGGTCGGAACAGTTTGGAGGACTCAGAAGACAGGAAAATGTGGGGAAGTTTGGAACTTCCTAGAGACTTGGAGGGCTCAGAAGACAGGAAGATGTGGGAAAGTTTGGAACTTCCTAGAGGCTCGTTGAATGGCTTTGACCAAAATCCTGAGAGTGACACGGACAATAAAGTACAGGCTGAGGTGGTCTCAGATGGAGATGAGGAATTTGTTGGGAACAAGAGTAAAGGTCACTCTTGCTATGCAAAGAGACTTGCTGAGTCTTCCGGCCTTCATCTTTCTCCCGTGCTAGATGCTTACTGCCATCAAACATCGGACTCCAAGTTCTTTAGCTTTTGGACTTTTGGATCGACACCAGTGGCTTGCCAGGGGCTCTTAGGCCTTTGGCCACAGACTGAAGGCTGCACTGTCGGCTTCTGTACTTTTGAGGTTATGGGACTCAGACTGGCTTCCTTGCTCCTCAGCTTGCAGACGGCCTATTGTGAGACTTCACGTCGTGATTACGTGAGTCAATACTCCTTAATACTTCTTGCAAAACTTTTCTCCCATTCTGTAGGTTACCTGTTCACTCTGATGATAGTTTCTTTTGCTGAGCGGGAGCTCTTTAGTTTGACTGGATCCCTTTTGTCAATTTTGGCTTTTGTTGCAATTGCATTTGGTGTTTTAGTCATGAAGTCCTTGCCCAGGAAGGTATAGATTTTAAGGAAACCTGATCCAAAACATGACTGTGCACTTTAATTTGGGAGTGGATGATAGTTTAGGAACTGGAGCAAAGAGAACAGTGAATTTATTCAGGGCAGGAGCGGAGTGTGTGTTTGCGGGGACGAGGTGGGGAATTGAGAAAGTTGAATGTAGTTGAAATAACTGTCCATGGAATTCAGGATAGGTTAGGAAGGAAGCAAAATGGGATGGCGATATGATTGACTGTGTCTCCACCCAAATCTCATCTTGAATTTTGGTTCCCACAATCCCCACGAGTCATAGGAGAGACACTAGGATGTAATTGAATCATTGGGCTTTGACCGCCATGATGTTCTTGTGATAGTGAGTTCTCATGAGATCTGATGGTCTTATAAGGGGCTATCCCCACTTTAGCTCTGCAATTCTCCTTGCTGATGCCATGTAAAGAAGGATGTGTTTGTTTCTCCTTCCGCCATGATTGTAAGTTTCCTGAGGCCTCCCCAGGTGTGCTGAATTGTGAGTCAATTAAATCTCTTTCCTTTATAAATTACCCAGTCTCGGGTATGTCCTTATTAGCAACATGAGAACAGACGAATACAGATGGGATTTAATGCAGGCAGATATTTATGTGATTAGAAATATTGCAATAAAAGTAAAGAGAGGGCTTAGGAGCATCTTTAAAAATATATCTCATTTCACAAGCACTCGGGAAGAGACCATTTGTGTCTAAACCTGACAAGTTGGGTTTGGTGGCTACTTGATCCCCATTTCAAACCCTCCGCTTTTTTCTCCTAGGATGGACTGCCTGGTTTACACTCATCTGTTGAATCATTTTTGTTACAAAGCCATAGAGTTAATAGGAGATTTGAATAAAATTGCATTTATAAAAAGGGACTCCTCAAGAAAGAAAAAATATTGAGAATTTCACCAGGTCAAAGAGACACACTTCTTTAGCAGAAATAGATGATTAGTTGAGGTGTTTGTGATATAATTACAGATGGGTGGTGAGAGAACTCCCCCCCATGGTCCCCCATCATGCCCATAGACCTAGCACAGTATAGACTCCATGAGCTCCACCACTCCTTGATATGTAACCTTGGGCAAGTAAATTAACCTTCCTTAGTCTGTTTCTTCATCTCGAAAATGACTTCTCTTCTGGGGCTGTAATGTGGGCAGAATGAGAAAATGGATATGAAATAATGCAAGGGTTAGTCCTTATTTTGTTGGAGTGCCCACTGTAGTAGGTTTCTTTGAGGCTGACTTACCTAAAAGGATGATCTGGGATACATTTACTGCATTAAATAAAGTTTCTTCAGTTCCCATCCAGATTCACTAAGGGAAACTGAAAGATACTTGAGTACATGAAAGATCTTAAGCTTGGTGCCCACATCAGAAGCAGTTTCTTGGTCTAAAGTAGTGATTCTCAAGTTTCAGCATGCCCCAGAATCACACAGAAGGTTTTGTTAACACACAGGTGGTGGCGTTCCACCACCAGAATTTTTGATTCAGTAGGTCCAGGATGGGGCCCAAGAATTTTCACTTCTAAAATGTTCCTAGTTGCTGCCGCTGCCATCCAGGAGACCACACTTGAAGAATCACAGGTCTTTGCTATTGTGAATAGTGCTGCAACAAACATATGCAGGCATGCGTCTTTATTTATAATAGGATGATTTATATTCCTTTGGGTGTATACCCAGCAATGGGATTGCTGGGTCAAATGGTATTTCTGTCTTTAGGTCTTTGAGGAATCGCCACATTGTCTTCCACAGTGTTTGAACTAATTTACACTCCCACGAACAGTGTATAAGTGTTCTTTTTTCTCCACAACCTAGCCACCGTCTGTTATTTTTTGACTTTTTAATAGCCACTCTGACTGGTGTAAGATGGTATCTCATTGTGGTTTTGATTTGTATTTCTGTAATGGTTAGTGACGATGAGCTTTTTTTCATATGCTTTTTGGCCACATGTATGCCTCCTTTTGAGAAGTATCTGTTCATATCTTTTGCCTACTTTTGTATGGGGTTGTTTGGTTTGGTTTGTAAATTTAAGTTCACTTGCACCCCTTTAAAAAAAAGGAATCAATGGGTCTAAAAGACTTACAGATCTGAGACAGCGAGTCAGTCCCCATGTGACCCCTTTTCAAAGCAGAGCCACCAGCACTATTCCCTGTCAATAGAGGAAGACATTTTTCGTTTCACAGATGAGTGGGGACTCTTGTTCCTTCTCTCCCAATCAGTGCTCTGAAGTGAAAGTCACTGACTTTTCATGATTAAACTCTGAAGCTTGGTTGGCCAGTCATTGAGGGAAGAGGCTGTAACCACACACCTAAATGAATGGGTTTGATTGATAATGAAGTGAGCTGTTTCTGGCATGATTGTGATGATGAAGGCGTGGTCATGCTGCACGATGCAGGAGGCGATTAGGAGCAGTCTTCCTCGTTCATACTGGGTTAAAAAGGACTTCTTGGAGTGAGAAACAGCCAAATAGAGTAAATATAATTTTTAAGCAGGGAAATAAGCGCTACTGAGAGGTAATGCTGAAGGGAATATAAAATGTTGCCACCTGCCTTCTAAGCCTCCTTCTTATGCCTGGGAATTACCAAATGTGTGAAGTTGAGTCCAGTGCCCATAAAAGAAACTGCAAATACCAGGCACTTATCTTCCCTGCATTTAGGGGACCTGATGGAGACTCTGCCCCTCAGTGCAGTAACTCCAGATTCTACCTGAAGTTAACAAACCCAAGAAGCAGGGATTACTGAGAATCCACCTGTCAAGGAGTGGGGCAACTCTACTGAGTTTCTAGAAGCACCTGAAGCAGAAGTTCAAGGGGCAGCACAAGGCATGTTGGTGGTTTCAGGTATGCATGCTATGGTATCTAATGCTCAGGGGAGGTTACACTGGTGACTTCACCAGCTCAGTTGTCAGTTCTCGATCCTGGTTGGGTTTTGGCTACAGAGACTCCAAGCTTAGTGCCAGAGAGGTTTTTAGTTTGTTTGTGTGTTTGAATTTTGTTGTTAACTGTTGCTTGCAGCTGAGAACCCTGATCAATTCAAAATAAGTCTAAGACAAACTCCAAAATCAGAAAACCTAGTTATGAGTCCTGCTTTTCCATTTTTGTTTGTAATTTTGTGCAAATCTCTTAGCCTATCTCAGCCCTAACTCCTTAAATTGTAAATAGAGAAGAAGAGTAATTTCTACACAAAGGTTGTTGGAAATAATGAGACAAATATGTGGAAATGATTTTAAAACCATATTGCACTATAAAAACTTGGGTTACTATTTTAATACAAATATAGACTTACATGGCCTCTCTATAACTGAGGCTTGATTTGGGCCCTTCCCCCAAATTAGTAAGCCTTCCCTTTTCTGTGCTCATCAGTACCTGAAATTGTCTCTACTTAGAGTATTTTCACAATGAATTTTAGTTACTTAATAATCTGTCTCTTCTACAAGACTGAGTTCAAGGGCAGTCTTGTTTACCTTTTCCTTTCCCTCTAGTATCAATTGGCACATAGCAGGTTCACGGTAATTGTCAATTGGATGAAAACATAAAAGAATTTGCCGAACACTCTAGGAGCATACTAGAAAGTTTCCAGTACAGATGCAACTCTCACTTTCTTCCTTGGCAACACTTTTTGGATTTGTAGCAACATGCCCCAATGGACAAGGGAGTGATCAGATGGAATAGGCTCATGGTGAGGCTACTGGTTGTCCTGCAGGTGCAAGTGATGGACGCAGTGGAGGAAATGTATTTTAATTGGTGGCATAAAAAACACTTCCCCAGTGCTGGGTTGGGTTGTAAGTGCCATCTGTCCTGCCACAGAGGATTAAAGGGAAGAACACCTTTCCCTGGATTCTGGAGACAGCGTAGGCATTAAGATGAGCTGTTGATATTAACTTGTCTGTGCTCCACCTGGCTAATTGCAGGCAAGGGAATCTGTCTAGGGTTTCCAGTTTGAAATCAAATGGATAATACAGTGGCAGGTCTCTCATTCCCAGGTGTTTGGTTGCATTTTTGTTAAAGGGAATTCTAGAGAGAGTGAGAATTAAACATTTTTTGGCCTATCCTGGAAGGTTTTCTGTCAATATAATCCATTGTTTGATGTTTGATCTCCCAGTCACAGAAAAAATAAAATGTGCTTCTTCATTCTGGCTCTGTCTTATCTTACACAACCCTTTCATTTGCTTATTCCCTCCACAATTACTGAGTCCCTATGTTGGGTACTGGGGACACCAAGGAAGCTATAACATTGTTTCTGAAATATGAAAAAGTACTGTCATGGATAAGAAGTAGGGGAGGAAGTAAGACCTATAGAGGGAAGGAAGAAACAAAGCTAAGAAAGAAAAAGGGAAAGAAAAGACGCTTAACTATGCCCATGGGTCACAGTCCCTGTTGTATTTTCTGTGCTGTCTCCCTCATTCTGTTTGAGAAATGCTTCCAGGAGGACCACCTATCGTAGTGTTTCTCCATTGTCTAGATGAAAGCCACATGGTCCAGACCTGGCCAACTCTGTTACAACATCTTCCTGTCCTCGGTGATGAATACAAAGATAGGACACAACAAAAGAAAAGCAAAGAGGGTCTCTCCATGAAACAGCCCATTAAGGTGCTGAAAAGGGAGAGATTTTTCCTCTGCTGAAGCCATGAGCTACACCTGTAAACACTGGGCTGCTGGAGGCCCTCAGTCTTGGGACTGGCTATGCTATGTTGTGGTAACAATCTCCAAGTCTCAGTGGCTGGTGACAAAGGTTTCTGCCTTGTTCACACTATCAGTACACTGAGGGGCAGCTGAGAGCTCTGTTCTAAATTCCCTTATTTGGGACCAAAGCTGATCAAGCAACCACTGATCTAAATGTTGCTAGTCACTATGGTAGAGGTAAAAAAGATTGAAGGGGTGTGTCCTGCCAATTAAATGTTCTAATCCAGAAGTGACACATGTCAGAAGTCACATGTCACTTCTGCTTACAACTCATTGGCCAGAACTAGTCATAGGACCCCACCCCATCATAAGGGGATTGGGAGACATTAAGTCTCCTATGTTCCCAGAAGGGAGAGTAATCAGATATTTGGAGAACAAAGGAATGCATGTGTGTATGTATAAATGTATATAAGCATATAGATATATGTATTTTTACATTAATGTGTGTATACATAGTCATGCATCACTTAGCAATGGAAATATGTTCTGAGAAATGTGTCATCAGGTGATTTTTGTCATCATACAAACATCAGAGTGTACTCACACAAACCTAGATGGTATAGCCTACTACACACCTAGCCTGTATGGCATATAGCCTATTTTTAGGCAGCAATTCTGTACAGCCTGTTACTCTACTGAATTCTGTAAGTAATTATAATTTACACCTATATCTTTGGCTTTCAGTGACTGTAAGCTTCTTGAAAGAAAGGCTAAACAATGTATCTATGTTTCCTAAAATATGAGAATTCCTTTCCTGAGACAAATATTGGCACCTGTTGTTGGGATAACATTTTACCCAACAAGACCAAGAGTCAATAAATAATGAATCCACATGCACAAATATTACTGCTTGTTATATTTTGCAGGGAGGGGAAACATTATATACATGAATAAACATTAGGATATGAATGTCCCTTTGCCTAATCTATGTGTGAATCTCATGCCATACGTTGCATTAAGTAAACAAAAGTCCATGAAGAATTGCAGCTCCCATCTTCAGTAATGGTTATAAAAATAACCGCATCCATCTACTATGTAATTCCCCTGTGCCCAGCACTATGCTGGGTGTTTAATATGCTTAATGCCGTTCTGTCCTCAGCACAACCCTGCAGTGAGTGAGTACAGTCATCCCCATTTTAGAGGCAAATAGACTGAGGCCCCAGAGAGTTTAAACAAGTTGCCCACAGCTGGTTGGGGTCAGGATCAGGATCTAGATGCTTCTTTTATGCCACATTCATCTCTCTGCCTCTTCAATGTCCTCATTCCCTAGCTCCAAAATCAACTTCTCAGTATTCACTTCTTAGGAGTGAGTTTCTGGCCCTTTCAGCTTCTACAGTAGGAGGTGAGCTTCTGGCAAGGAAATTGCGGGGGAAGAGAGAATCGCTGTTAGGAAGGCAGCCAGCAGTGGCTGTCTCCCCATAGCACATGGGACAGGGCTGAAGAAACTGGAAGTGTTTACTGCAGAGGAGAATAATTTAAGGGTATGATTGCTGTCTTCAAGCATCCTAAATCTTTCATATGAGTGTCTCTGGAAGGTAAGCCCAGTGCAATGGGTGGAGATTTCAGTAAGAATCTTCTAATATCCCAGTAGTCAAGAGAATGGACTTAACAGAGGGAAGGTCATGCAAGGTGTTCAGACAGACTGGAAGGCGTCAGGCCATGGGGAAGGAGATGCACTCTGGAGTCAGAAAGACCTGGGTTGATCTAGTTCTGCCACATCTGAGCTCCGTGACATAGGACAGGTTATTTAAACACTGAGTCTCTCTTTCCTCATAAATTGAGCCAGATAATACCTATTCTGCAGGCTCATTGTGAAAATTAGAAGTAATACATGCAGAGGACTGCTATAGAGCAGTGGAAATAAGAATATCATAATCATTGCCTTAGATGGGACATCTCCCTTAGCACAGCTCTTTGAGATTCGAGAATCAAATGAGAAGGGTAGAGCACTGACTGGTATGACCTGTAGAGATCTCACTGGGGTAAAAAGGTCTTTATGAAGCATAATATCCTAAAATGTGGGCAATTTTTTTGGGGGGGAGGATTTCATGACAAGTTTTGAGAGCAGCACTGATTGGTGGGGGGCAGCAGTCTTGTTACAGAAATTTTTTTCTTTGTGACTGTTGGTGGAGGGGTGGGGAATTTCCCATATTATGTGTACTTCATCTCCAATAAGGGATCAAGTTACTCTCTTTGACTTAACCGCAGCAAGCCTGTCATCGACCCTCTGTCTCGGTAAAATTCTCACCACTGAGTTTACAGTTGATTGATTGTTCCTTCCACATACTATAATTGCTTCATTAGAAGCTTCAGATGGTTCATTGTCTTGGCAACTTCCTGTAAAACTGTCTGCACAATCAGGGCCAGATACATGCCACTGAGTCACCAGGGATTGAATATTTGCGTGTGTGTGTGTGCATGTGTGTGTGTGTGTGTGTGTGTGTCTGTCTGTCTGTCTGTTTTCAAAAGGCAGACTATTATGCAGGGTTTATTCCATGGCTGAGGGGCAGCATCTGAGTGACCTCAGCCACTCCAGGGCATCAGTTACCATCTGTTTATTAACAGCTCTTCAATTTCTAGCTCCAGCCCAAGATCTCTTCCCTGATCTTCAGAATGAGATAGCAAAATGCCTCAAGGTATGATCCCACAAGCATCTCCAACTCAACATCCCTAATCTTGAGCTGATGATCCCCACTGCACCTCACTCCGTTAAAACCAGTGATCTCTCTCATTCCCCATCTCAGCAAATGGCATCACCATCCAGCAGTTGCACAGGCAGATTTCTGCCCATTGTCTGTTCTCCCTCACACTGTACACCCAGTCAGCAAGCCCTGTGAATTCTTTCTTCCACGCCTTTTTCTTCAGGTCCATTCCCTCATTCCCACAGTCACTTCCATTGCTTAAGCTACCACTATTTATTCCATGGGCTACAGCAACAGCCTCTTTCATTTGTGCTCCCTCCAAGCTCAAAAAGATGGCCAGTGCTGGGCATGGTGGTTCATATCTGTAATCCCAGCTACTCAGGAAGCTGAGGCAGAAGAATCACTTGAGCCCAGGAGCTCGAGGCCAGCCTGGGCAATATAGAAAGACTCCATCTCTAAAAACAACAAAAAACCCTCAAACTGATAACATCACTTGCATATTTAAAACTCTTTAAAAACCTTATGCTGCAGTATACTTTTTTCCTTAGCATCTTGTATTCCTTTTTTACTTTCTTTTTTTTTTTTTTTTTCCAGAGAGGACCTCTCTCTGTGCTGGTGTGCAGTGGCACAATCACAGCTCACTGCAGCCTCAACCTCCAAGCTTAAGTGATCCTTCCACCTCAGCCTCCGGAATAGCTGGGGCCACAAGTGCATCCCACCACACCCAGCACATTTTTTTAGTTTTGGTAGAATTAGGGCTCTCACCACATTGCCCAGGCAGGTCTCAAACTCCTGGGCTCAAGTAATCCCCTTGCCCCAGCTTCTCAAAATGCTGGGATTACAGGCATGAGCCACTGTGCCCATCCCCTTTCTTTTTAAAAAAATAATCCTTATTTCTCATAACACTCTTTTTCCCTGACATCAAGGGTCGTGTCTTTCTTATTCACCACAGTATATCCCCATGATTAGCAGCTGTTAGCCACAGAGAAGGAGCTCAGGAACCATCCACAGCCACGAAAGAACAAAATAGGAGGTCATCTTGTTAGCTGACATTTCTCCCTATAGTCTAAAATGTCTTCGGGGGTGGAGAATGGAGCTCTTCAAATATCAAATGGGCAGAACTTAACAAATAAGTCTACCCAGAGTATGAGATGCAAGCCTTTCACAAATGTGCCTCTCCAGCCTTAGCTCTACCAAATCCCATCCTTTCCTCTCACCTCCATTACTGCTGTCTGTGCTGCAAGTGGCCAGAACTGTCCTCTCCTGTCTGCAAACACCCCATGCCCATTCATATGCTCATTCATATCACCATTGCTTTTACACATGTGTTCCTCTGCCTTTTCCTTCCTTCCTTCTCCACCCAGGGAAATTCTGCTCATCCTCAGTGGCCACTTCTTTGACTGCCCCAGGTAAAGATAGTTGCTCCTACCTTGGGTTAGTCAGTTCAGGCTGCCATAAACAAAACACCATAGACTGGGTGGCTTAAAGAACAGACATTCATTTCTCACACTTCTGGAGGCTGAAGTCCAAGATCAGGGTGCCAGCATGGTCAGGTTCTGGTGAGGGCTCTCTTCCTGGGTTGCAGGTGGCTACCTTCTCTCTGTGTCCTCACATGGTGGTGGGAGAGAGAGAGAAAGCTCTCTGGTCTCTTCTTTTAAGGGTGCTCATCTATGAGGACTCTACCCTCATGACCTCATTTAAATCTGATTAACCTTCAAAGGCCTCACCTGCAAATAACATCATATTGGGGTTAGGGCTTCAATATATGAATTTTCAGGGGGATACAAACATTCCTCACTCCGTAAATCTCTTTATCCTACCTTCCTACTTTACTATGTGTAATCATTATAATGACTACAAATATCAAGCACTTACTATGTGTTTCATTTTTTTTATTTCATTCAATTCTCATTCTTATCCTAAGAGGGTAGGTAATTGATATGGCTTGAATATTTGTTCCCTCCAAATCTCAAGTTAAAATGTGATCCTCAGTGTTGGAGGTGGGACTGAGTGGGAGGTGTTTGGGTCCCCAGGGCAGATCACTCATGCATGAATGGCCTGGTGCCCTCCTGGTGGTAACATGGTAATGAGTGAGTTCTTGCTCTATTAGTTTATGCAAAATCTGATTGTTAAAAAGAGGCTGGCACATCCTCCCCTCTCTCTTGCGCCTTCTCTTGCCACATGACAGGCCCTCTCCCCCTTCACCTTCTGCTACGATTTAAAGCTTCCTGAGGCCCTCACCAGAAGCAGATACTGACACTATATTTCTTGTACAGCCTGCAGAGCCATGAGCCAAATAAACCTCTTTATAAATGGTCCAGCCTTGGGTATTCCTTTATAGCAACGTTAAATGGACTAATAATACAGCACTTTTGTCCCTATCTCAGAAATGAGGAAAAAGTCACAGAGTAGATAGACCATTTGCCCAAAGTCTTACAACCACCAAGGGGTGGCCCTACCCAAGCCTGGAATCAGGGGCTCCTGACCCCAAAACCAAAGTCTAACCACTCTCTTGTATTGCCTAGAGCAGGAGTTGGTGAATGTTTTCTGTAAAGGGCCAAATAGTAAATATTTTAGGCTTTGCGGGGCATATGTTCTCTATCATAACTACTCAACTCTGCCATTATAGCACAAAAGCAGCCATAGAAAATATATAAATGAATGAGCATGGCCTTGTTCCAATAAAACTTTATTTATGGACTCTGAAATTTGAATTTCATATACTTTTCATGTGTCACAAAATAGTCTTCTTTTGATTTTTTTCCCAACCATTTAAAAATGTAAAACCAATCTTAGCTCACAGGCTGTACAAAAACACATAGTATGCTGATCCCTGGCCTAAACCACTACATTGAACTTAGAATAGTAATTAGTTTTTAAACATATCTCTCTTCTCCAATTCCCCCTGACCTTCTCAAGCAGGAGCCTGCAGTACTCATTCTGTTTCTCCAACAGCCCACTTAACATTTTCCTCTTCAGTGTATTTTCATACAGTATAGGGCTGCTTCCTTACCACCTTCATGTCCTTGTCCTTCTCAGCGAGGTTGGCCCTGGCCACACATCTAAAAGTGTAGCAGCCTCCTCTACAATTCATGCCCTTTATCCTGTTTTATCTTTCTCCTTTGTACTTCTCAAGCACGTAATTTTATAACCAAGCATGTAGTCTTTCCATTTATCTTGTTATTTACCTTGTTTAGTGTCCCCAGTAGAATGTTAGTTACTTGCAGGCAAGCACTTCCCTTTTGTACACTGCTGTAAACCCAGAACCTAGAAGGGTATGTAGCGCATAGTAAGAGCAAAATAAATATTTTCTTAAGGAATCATTCACTTACCTAAGTCATTTTAAAAATCCAGCACAGAGTAGATTCTCAAAATTAAAAGCTTAGGCTGGGCACAATGGCTTAATGCCAGTAAACCCAGCATTTTGAGAGGACGAAGTGGGCAGATCACTTGAGGTCAGGAGATCCAGACCAGCCTGGCCAACATGGTGAAACCCCATCTCTACTAAAGATACAAAACTTAGCCAGGTGTGGTGGCAGGCACATGTAATCCCAGCTACTCAGGAGGCTGAGGTAGGAGAATCACTTGAACCCAGGAGGCGGAGGTTGCAGTGAGCAGAGATCACGCCTTTGCACTCCAGCCTGGGCGACAGAGCAAGACTCCATCTCAAAAAACAAAAACAATTAAATGAACAGCTAGATGAGGTATGGATCATGTTTCCTCCCAAGATCTTATGCTTTTGGGTTTGTAGAAAATCTCTCGTTTTCTATGGAGTATGTAGAGGGCAGAAACGGGCCCTTGCTTTGTCTATCTGATCTCCCTGTTAGACGCTGATCTGCACTGAGGTTTCTTGGAGGTGTGAACTCCTGACCCTGTTCCTTCTGGAATGCTGGGCTGGAGTATCTCAGGGAGGAGGCAGGACGTGACTAGGGCAAGGGGATCAGCCTCAGACGGGAGCAGCAGATGGAGCCGGGGACAGCTTGGTAAGGAAGGCCTGGAATCCTGGCAGGAAAGAGAAAAGGTGCGTGCCAGGGTTCCCGGGCGGGCTGGCAGAGTAGAACAGGCTTCTTGTTAAGTTAATTGAGGTAATTTCTGCTGCCACCTTTTGGATAGTAGCAAAATTCTCTTTCCACCAGCCACTGATCATATCTCTGCCTCCTGCCACATTTCATTGTACAGACAGTGCACTAAATTTAGCTACATTTATTTAGCTGTTCCTTAAAACTTTGTCACTTAAAAAATAATTATAGGATTTCTCTGACAGACTGCAATACACAGAGTGCACCAAATTACAGGTATAATTTGGAGATCCAACTGGGATCACCAAATAAAATTGACAGCAGCGGCCTAATTCCAGAATAATCCATGTGGCACTGGAGAGGATTTGTTCCTTAGGCCCCTCTCCTTAATCTGTGTATTGAGCCAAAAGGTCAAAGAAACCAAAGCAAAATAAAGGAAGTGGCCTTTAGGCCAAGGTATGGACCCCGGGGAAGTCCAGCCTTCCTTCTGCTTGGCAGAACTGGGCAGACCACCAGGCTCCAGACGTGCTCTCCCCGAGTGCAAAGAAAGTTAACTTCCATCCTTCCACCCAGCCAGGAGCCTGACAAGGGGAGCTCTAGGAGAGAAGGGCTTCATTAATTTTTAAATTTTTCTTTTGCATTTTCTGTGATTGTGAACTACAGAAACCAAAGTTTGGCTCCCAAGGAAAAATTGATGCTCGGGAAGAAAACAGCAGGTCCTTCTGGGAAGTGAAGACACCACTCAGCAGAGCCTAAGTGGACATAAAGCCACAGAGTGATGGATAATTGTGTTACCAATTCATTTCACAAATGGTGCTGAGGTTCTGCTGAGCTGCTGCTTTTGTACAGACCCTGGGGACACACAAGCCGATCAGAAAAGTAAGGGAGACCTATTCAGCCTAAAACCTTCTGCAGATGCTACAGAAGGGCCCTAGAGGGGCAGAGAGAGCCAGGCTTGGGGTCATGCCTCGGGGAGCAGCTGGGCACAGAGGCCAGGAACTGGCAAGGAGGATGGCACCGCCCTACTGGTGATTTTTGATGTCTGTGGATTTCCCCCTCTCTAAATCAAGCTCTGTTCTTCTCAGATACATCATTGTGGCTTTCAGGTAGGAATAAAGAGCTCTCTGGCAAGGGATATTTCCCTGGGGAGCTGGGTGGAGTCTAGAGCATCCCTTCAGAAGTTAGCACTTCAGAGGTTAATTTCTGGAACAACTGGTGGCTAGGAGCACTGCCAGCATTAATACAGCGAGATAGTCCAGTTGGAAGGAATCTTTCCGATTTTCTGTTCCAAGATCTGTGTTGTTAACATTGTTAACTCAAGCCCCAGAGCAGTTAAGTGACTTGTCACAGGACATAGAGCAAGGCTGGGGAGAAGTCTTGAAAAGAAACTAGTTCTCCTGTCTCTCATTCCAGGGCTACCATTTATTTATTTATTTATTTATTTATTTATTTATTTATTATTATTTTTTTTTGAGATGGAGTCTTGCTCTGTCGCCCAGGCTGGAGTGCAGTGGCAAGATCTTGGCTCACTGCAAGCTCCACCTCCCAGGTTCACGACATTCTCCTGCCTCAGCCTCCCAAGTAGCTGGGACTACAGGCGCCCGCCACCACACCCGGCTAATTTTTTTGTATTTTTAGTAGAGATTGGGTTTCACTGTGTTAGCCAGGATGGTGTCGATCTGCTGACCTTGTGATCTGCCCCCCTCGACCTCCCAAAGTGCTGGGATTACAGGTGTGAGCCACTGCACCCGGCCCAGGGCTACCATTTTTAATGCAACTCCTGACTAGTACAAAGAGCACTAGTTTTGGAGACAGATGATTTTGAATTTGAATCCAGGCCCTGGCACACACCAATTCTGAGGCCTAAGTAAGTCTCTCAAAGTTACTGTTTCCTCATCTGTAAAATGGAGACAGTCATTTCCTGCTGGGCCTCCTGTATTGTGTGGTTAAAAAGATCAAATGATCCAGGTTGGGTGAAAGTGCTTTGTAAGTTGCAAGGCGCTGAATGAATACCGCTCATGGTCATATTGCCATCTGTAGCTGAGATCCCAAAGGAGCCCAGCTTTCCAACAGGAGCCCTAAACAGAACAGCAGAACAGTGTCCCCAGAGCACCTAGAAGGCAGGAAGCAGGCCTCAGCACCACCCCACTGTCCATCCTTCCCTCTGTCCACTTCCTCTCCCATAGGGCCTGAGAAGAGTGAGCTGCAAATCTTCCCATATTGCACAGTAGCTCTGAGTCCCTGGCTATGCAATAGCCATGAGGAAAATCCAGGGCATTTGACTAGTTCTTTCCTGCTGGTGTGAACATCTCAATTCTCAGCCTTTGCCTTGTTTCCCAAGGCCTTTGGGTATGTAGAGGACCCTGTCCTTGGGTTCCACCCATCTCCCATGGAACCAGAGGCTACCCTGCAGTCTGGAAGGGGTGACAGCAAATTTTTAGGACCACAGACTGGGATGGCTAGTAGTTGGCAGCTGGCCCTGGCCTTTGATCACTGCTTCTGCAAAGCCTATGACCAGAACCAGCAGCCCAGATTTCTGCAGCTCACCTGCAGGACCCTACACAGTCACAAACCCTGCTAGTACCTAGGGAGGCAGAGGACAGACTTGAGCTGCCACTGCAGATAGCCTAACTGGTGACCATCTCTGAGTGTAACCTCCTGCACTAACTAATGCACAACATTACTATTCACTGAGCACTTGCTATATGTCAGGGACTTCCCCAAGCACTATTGACTTGGTCTTCTAATGCCTGCTAAGTAAGAAACAATTGCTTCTATTACACAAATGAGGAAATGAGAGTCCAGAAAGGTTGTAAAATTTGCCCAAGGTCATGCAGCTAACAACAACATTAATAAAGCAGTAATGAGTGCTTTCAATTGTGGATTTTCTCAACAACCCCTACAATAACCTGGAGAGGGTTGGAACGCTCCCTGTCTTGTAGATGAGAAGGCTGGGTATGGAAGAAGCTAATGACTTGCCCACTCACATAGATAGCAAATTACCATTGATCTGTAGTCAAATCCATGCCCCACTTATGTGGTTTCCAACTCACATGGGCTGGTGCTGGATTTAGACCCAACATTTCTGATGCTAACCCCGGTGTTCATGCCCCAGTCCTGGTCATTTGGAATTCTTGCTGCAGAATCACCACAGAATCACCAAGGTAGCCTTTTCCAAGGGTAGGTTCTCAGATTCTGCCTCTGAAGACCTGTTTCAGCAGATCTGGTAAGGGCCTATGTGGCTGTGTTTATAACACATGCCACAGGTACTTGCAGTGCTTGAAAAGCACGAGGTTCTATTACAGCTTCCCTAACTGCCAAGGTTTCTAATGGCAAACCCTGCCTTGTAGGTTTCCATCTTCCATCCTTAACTTACAGCGTCACCACAACTGGCTCTGTCCTTGCCTCCATCACTGACAACCTGCCTTCACTGTAAGTCCAGAGGCCGCTTTCAGATGCTTACCTCAGTTGGCTTCTCAGTGGCCACCAACGCCTGTGACCACTCCTCATTCCTGATTCTCCATAACATTCCTTTTCTCCTGGTTTTCCTCCCATACTACTCTGGCCTCTTCTTTTAATTAAGTCTCCTAACTGACTTCCGGCCTCATTCTGTCTCTCCCCAGGACTTTGTGTTCAGCCACATTCTTTTGCCATTTTCCTTGCCCTGGGTGACCTCATCCACCCCATGGCTTCAATTGCTCCCTCTGTGTGGATAATGCACATCACCTACCCAGAGCTCCCTGAAATCCCCAAGCCTCTTGATAGTGTCCACCCTGCTATCTCACAAGGCACCTCAAATGCAGCATGTCTGTAACGGATGACAGAGTCTTCTCTGGCTACTACTGCTGTCTCATCTCTGTGAAGGATCACTCATGGGTCACTGAAGGCTGAGACCTGGTGGTTTATGTTGGGGGGTGTTTCCCCAACCCCTCCTGCATCAGGTTATTACCAAATGCCAGATATTCTAGCTCCTAACTTCCCAAGGAGCACCCCCAGGTCCCCATCTACATGGCCTCTGTCCCAGTTCTTTCTCTTCAGGGCCCTGATGGATCCCTTTAGTGTCTTTCTGACCAGGTTCTTATCCACCCAACGCACTCTCCTCCCAGTAGCCAGGCCACATGCCTACTGAAAACCATGAAGTATTTCCCTATTGCTGCAGGGTAAAATCCCAGTCTTTTATCTCCTGCCCAAAGCACTTCCTGAGGGGGCCAGACTTTCCTTTCCAGCCACATCCCCTGCAACTCCCCATCAAACAGTTCTATCTGTGCTCCAGGCACTTAGACCTGCACACAGTTCTGGGAAAGCTTCAGGGTCTTTTGATATCTTTGCACATGCTGTTCTCTCTGGCAGGAAGAGACTTTGCTGACTTCTGCACTTAACACTATCTCCTTCTCCACTGTTCATCCTTCAAGTCTCCCTCAGGAGCCACCACCTCTAGAAGCCCTCCCTGACTGCTGGGTTTGGGCAGGTACCCCTCCCTTGCCTGCCACAGCAGCCTGTGACCCTTCTTTCCCAGAGTTTACCACCAACCATGAACCATCACTCTCCCTCCCAGTGGAACACCAGCAACTTCCCATTTTGTACATCTCTCTCTGTCCAGAGCAACAGGTCAGTACAAATGGCACTTAATAAATGTCTGTGGCCTAATAATGACGAAAATAATAACATGTGCCAAACACTTACTGAGGACTTAGACTACCAGGCACTATATTAATTATGGACATTGTATCACTTAACCCATACAACAACCCTATAAGGAAACTCTAATTCTCATTCCCATTTTATAGATGAGGAAATTGAGGTGGGGGATGTTAGTTAATTTACCCAAGGTGACACATTTAGTAAGTGATGGAGTGGGGACCAAAGCCCCATCAAATTAATGAATAGAGGAGGAAATTGTGACTCTGGCTTGACCCTGCGCTCAAAATTGAGATAGGACCACATGTCAGTAGTAATATTTAATCGTGTCATCCCGAGTAAAAGTCACTGGGAAATCAACTCCGAATTCACTGTGGGAAAGAGAAGACCTTTAGCTTTTTAAAACTAACCAGCCATCCTGCAACCCTGAGAACCTGAAGTAAGCATTCCTAAGACATTCCTAAGAAAAACATGTGCGAGGTTTTCCTCCTGAGTCTCCCTTCCCCTGACTCCTCCCTCTCCCTCCTCCTGCACTGTCCACTGAATAAGTCCCAGTTCCACCTTGCTTCCCCGGCAGCCAGAGGGGCCATCTGCAGAGAACCACAAACTCCATCTCTTCAATTACCCCCAATTCCCAGATGCTCCGGGAACACATGAGGGCAGAAAAATGGCTTGAAATCTGTATGCGGGAGAGGTTGGGAAGGTTGAAGAGAGCAATTTTTGTTTCACATCATTCCTTTGTATAATGTTGTATCCTTCTGACAAGTCCCCATAATACATCTTAACTTCACCAATTGCTGCCTTAAGAGAAAACAGTGAAGACCTATCTTTAATGTCAAAGGAACAATGGGCGTCCTTCCAGAGGAGGAAAATGACTTGCTTTGAAAGAGTTGAATAAGAAAAGTGCAAAATGTTCCAGCTTAACGTGAGGGGGGAGAAAGTCAGCAGCTGTGTACTGCCACGTCCGCTCCCCGGCTGCACGACTAGGGCGGCCCTGCCAGCTTCATCTTTCTGTTGGACCCACAGGCTGAGGAGGGCGCCTCTTAGCTTGAGTGGGGGCAGATAGCGGGTGTTTATTCCTAGGGAAAGTCGAGCCAGCTCCTCTCGGCCCAGGTGTGCCTGTGGGTGTGTATACCTGGATGTAGAGTTGCTGCAGTTCCCACTTATTGAAATCTGCTTTGCCTTCAAAGACAATGGGGACCTGAATGCTTAAGTGGCATGCCTGGGAACTTCAGCCACTGGCTGTTGTTCTTCCTCCAGAGCATTCCTTTTGCACCTGATTTTCTCCACATATGGCCACTCTCCACCAGGTATTGAGATGCAGATAGATTCTAACCAACTTTGGCACAAAGTCTCAGTGGACTAAAGATTATTTAGGTCCACCTCATTAGACTTTTCCCCATAGGTTGGGAACTTCTTCGGCCACCTTTCCATTTTCAGATTTGGCACTGCTACACCAAGCTCCTTGCAACTTTCTGATTGTGCAGTTTCATGAATTCTTGTCCTGTGCCCTGGTGCCCTTGCACATGCTGTTCCCTTTGTCTGAAATTCCCCTGGGAAGTCCTGTTCATTTCTTTAAGACTCAGCTCAAATATTTCCTCCTTCTGGAAGCCTATGTGACCTTTTAAGTGAGTTTATTACCCCCCTCCTTTGGATGCCAGGCTACTTCTACTATAGCAGACATTACCCTGAATGAAATTTATTGATTTACATGATGCCTCTATTAGGTGATGATGGTTTCGGAAGCAGGGACTTTGTTTATTCATATAGAGATAGATATTATAGATATAGATACAGACATATGTCCACAGCCTGGACCTAGTTCAGTGCCAGGCCCATTGTATATGCACAATAAATCCTTTTTGGATGAGAGGATCTAAACCTGAGGTCCTTAATCCTGGCTCAAAATTAGATTTACCTGGGAGATTATGTCTAACACATCTCAATAACAGTTTCCTACCCTAAACTAAATTAATTAGAATATCTGGAGCGCTATGTAACTTGCATTTGAATCACCTTAGAGGGCTCATTAAACACAAATGGCTGACCTCCACCCCCAGAGTTTCTAATTCAGTTGGTCTGAAGTGGGCCCTAGAATTTCCATTTCTAACAAGTTCCGAGGTGATATGGATGATGGGGGCATCTGAGGACCACACTTTGAGAACCACTATCTAGGCCCAGGACTTCCCTACTTATCCATTTCAATCAGCTTGAACCAGCTGAGACGCTCTTGCATATCCTGAAGTGGGCTAAGTGCTGTGAATTTGAGTCAGGGTTCCCTGCTTGCCCTAAAAAGGCTTCAAAGCAGCTTCCCAAATTTCAATGTGCATAAAAATCACCTGGAATCTGTTCAATTACTGAACCTAATAAAGTAGGTCTGAAGTTGGCCTGACATTCTGCACTTGTAACAAGCTCTTAAGCAATGCCTACATTCCAGAGCAGGAACTGGCAAACTTTTTCTGTAAAGGGTAAGATACTAAATATTGTCGGTTTTATTGGCCATAGAGTCTCTGTAGCAATTACTCAACTCTGCATTATAACCTGAAAGCAACCACAAACAATACAAAAGTGAATGGGCATTTTCATTCATAAATGAATGGGCATTTCAAAACTTTATTTACAAAAACAGGTGGGAAAGACAGGATTTTGCTCATGGGTCATAGTTTGCTGAGTCTGCTTCTAGAGACTTGAAAGAGCAAAACGTATTGCATTGGCCAAGACAAAAGTGAGGTGCAAGGTGGCTGGAGAGGAGGTAAGAAATGAGTTGGGTTTGGGGTTAAAAAGTGATTTAAGCTCTGAGTAGAGGAAGGAAAGGAGAGAGGACATTGTTGGCAGAGGGACAGAGGCCCAGAGGGGAGACTGAGAGCCTTCTAGCCACAATGGAACGACCAGAATGTGGGTAATTAGACTATATTAGCTTCAAAGTGACCCACTTAACTCTTTCCCCTTACACCTTCCCTGCACCAAATTAATAGACATTTATCAGAACAGCCTGTTTCAGGAAGTAAAAGATCAGGGGCCAAGCAGCAGGTATGTGTGTTGGGGAGAGGGGTCTCTGAATTATTTCTTTTGCCATTGTTGAGTTCCAGGGTCCAATAGTAGAAGCAGCATCAGTGAAGAGTCCTGAGACTTTGGACTCACTATTATGTGTTCAGCATTGTTCTAGTGCCTTAGACTGTTACATTTAATACTACCAACTCTGTGTGGTAGGTGCTATTAGCCCTATATTAGAGAAGCCAAGGTGATAATGCTTATCTAACCCACATGTACCACAAAAATGATTCTCTAAGGAAAAGAAGTATTCTGTTACCAGAAGAAAAATACAATACACATTCAATCAACTCCGTTGCCCAACATATGTACATACAATTTCCAAAATGCCCCCACCTAACATGGTACAAATATTCCATTTAAAACTGAAAACATACTCATACATATTCTAAAAGGAAGGCTATATAAATAATAAAAATAACTAACATTTATTAAGCTCTTAATTTATGCCAGTCACTACAATTTCTTTACACGTATTGACTTATTTAAGCCTCACAAAATTATAAAAAAAAATATTACTGTTTTATCCCAGGTTTACATATGAAGAAACAGAGGCACAATGGAGTGTTATTAGTTGCCAAAAGTTACGCAAGTAAGTAGTAGACTTGGGATACCAACATAAGCAATCTGATTCCAGAGCCAGTGCTCATAATTTCTACACAAACTTAACTAGTTGACTGCATCTCTCTTCTAAGACAGGATTTCTGCAATGAAAATTCTATTCTGGTGTGGGTGAAGTTTCGTGTGTCTAGAAAATCATGGTAAATGACATATTCACTCACTCCTCCCCAAAATATATGATACACGATGAGAAAGAAAAAGATAACTACCATTAAAAACTCTTTCTTGGACAAAGAGAAGAGAAACAATATATTGTAATCATCAACTGTATAGCATCTACCATGAGGATAAGTGGATGGTAGGTAGGAACAACCAGGGCATCTCTGCCCTGTGATGAAAGGTATTCCTTGGTCAACCCGTCTGGCTTCCCCTCATTCTGCTCTGGCAGGAAATCCTTTGTCTATTCATCCTGTGGCCATAACTAAGCGTGACAATAAGACGTTTCCCTTCCCATGGCTACTTGCTTTCTCTCAGTGAGTTCATGAGCCTGGGACTGCCCCAGTTGTTGACCACTTTGTTGCAGATTATCATTTGTCAGGTTTTGTTTTTCAGGCATTACAACCTTCTTAAATCTTAATAAACACTTGATTGATTTGCATTCAGTCAAATCCAGTCAGAAAGATGGGTCCTTGAATCTCAACCCCCATCTGGAAGTTTCTCTTCCTTGGCAGCAGGCCTTCCTGTTGTGTCCACCGTACTAATGATGCACTAAGGCAGGGAGGCAAGACTGAAATTTCTTTTGCTTCTCGTTGCGTCCCAGAGAAGGGCTTTTTATGCTATGGAAGAAAGATGATGTTCGGAGGGGTTGGATATCATGCTACCTCAAGGTTCCAGTCTCTTCTCTTTGTATTTAGCCTCCCTTCATTTCATTTATGTTAAATTTATCCTGGGATAGAGAATTTGGCTTTTCCAACTCACAGTGCTCCTCTCAGCCATTCTGGACTGCTGACTGATACAGGGTGGGCTTCTCTGAGAGAAGTTCTCTCTTCTTCCCATTAAGCTTCCTTCTTCCTTACAGGGCATTACTGAAGGCCATAAGGAATAGACAATTCTCTCCAATATAATTATATTTTCTATCTCTAGAACATGGTTTGAGCCTTAATAATATTACATAAAACAGTTCAATCCAGCCGACTTCCCAGCCAAGAACAGAGAAATTCTTGGTGCTCTGCAACCTACTGTGACTCAGCCAATTCTACATTTTAGGATGTCACTTACAAAACCTCACTTCCAAGAGCCAATGTTATTGTTATTTAGGTCTCATTTCATTGTAAGTGATAGAAATCCATCTTAAAATGGCTTAAGAAGAAAAGGGAATGTATTGGCTCATGTGAATGGGAAATCCAGGGCTTCTGCTGGCTTTAGATATGGCTGTTTCTAAAGCCTGAAATTATGCCATCAGTCTACTCTTGCTCCCTCAAAATCTCAGCTCTGATTTCCTTTGTGTTGATTTTATTCTCTGTCAGTAGTTCCAGGTTTATATTTAACCAGAAGAAATAAAGCATCACTTTTTGAATACAGTTACGTATTACATAAGAATATTGCAAACAACAATGGACCACATATATGGTGGTGGTCCCATAAGATTATACTATGTTTTTACTGTACTTTTTCTATGTTTAGATACACAAATACTTACCATTGTGTTACAATTGCCTACAGTATTTTGTACAGTGACATGCTGTACATATTTGTAGCCTAGGATAAACAGGCTATACTATACAGCCTAGGTGTGTAGTAGGCTATCCCATCTAGGTTTGTGTGAGTACACTCTATGACGTTCACACAATTATGAAATCTCCTAAGGACACATTTCTCAGAGTGTATTCTCAATGAGCCCCATTGAGAAGTGATGTATGACTCTAATTCCAGTCAAAAACTCATTGCTGATAATCATTTACCCAACTGGAGCCACATGACCATTCCTAAACCAATCACTGTGGATAGAGAGGACACAACACAATGATTGGTCATGCCTGGCCAAGTGCCCAAACTCAAAGCCAAGAACTGGAAATTAGCCCAACCTAAAACACACAGTCTGAAAATAGGAAGAATATTTTCTCAAGAGAAAAGAGTGGTTCTGTTAGCAGAAGAGATGCTGGACAGGCAAACAACAGGAGTCCACTTTAAGGACCATGACTATTTGTGCTGACTCTTGTTTCCCCAAAGCCCAGCCCAATGCTCGTCACATAGAGAGAACTCTATTAATATTTGTTGAATGGATGAATGAGTTCAGAGATTGTTTATATTCCAATTACTCTGTGGGGAAGCCTAGTGGAGGCTGAGCTCTTTAGGATCGTCCATGAGTTCAAGTGGATCGCCCAATTTTAATGACTCCTGGATTTGCCTCATTGGTGAAATAATCCTCCTCTCTCCATAGGGACCCCTCTTCCCAACACTTCATCAGAAGGGAAATCTGGCAACTTACATGCTCCCTGAAATTTAAAAATACAACAAATTTATCTGAAGCAACAAAATTTTATATTCATTCTTTCTTTCATTCATTCATTCCACCAACATTTACTGAGCACTTATTTTATACTAAGCATTGTGCTAGGTACAAAGATATGAGCATGAAGGTCATAATCCCTTACCTTAAGAAGCTCAAGCCTAATAGGCCAACAAGTGATTTAAAACAAAACAAAACAAAACAAAACCCCACACACAAAAAAACAAAACAAAATGGAGGCAGCTTATGAAGTAAAAGATAATGGGCTTTGCTGGCCAGGTGCGGTGGCTTACACCTGTAATCCCAGCACTCTGGGAGGCCGAAGAGGGTGGATCACCTAAGGTCAGGAGTTCGAGACCAGCCTGGCCAACATGGTGAAACCCTGTTTCTACAAAAAATACAAAAGTTAGTCAGATGTGGTAGCTCATGCCTGTAATCTCAGCTTCTCAGGAGGCTGAGGCAGGGGAATCGCTTGAACTTGGGAGGCGAAGGTTGCAGTGAGCGAAGATAACACCACTGCACTCCAACTTGTGTGACAGAGCAAGACTCTCTCAAAAAAAAAAAAAAAAAAAAAAAAAGATTTGGGCTTTGCTGTTTGACCTTAGTTTGAAATTTGGCTTTACCTCCTAATTATCAATGAAACACTGGGAGTAATTAACCTCTTCAAGCCTCTTTTTTCTTATCAGCAAAATTAGTTATAATTGTATCACCAACTTCAGAGGGATATCATGTGAATTAAATGATAATATATATGTACAGCATGTAACTAGAGCCTGGTAGAAGTGGTAGCTCTTCTATTTGAAGCTGTGGAAGATTAGAGGAAAGATCAACTAACTCACCCTGTAGAAGTCAAAGAAAATTTGATGAAAGACATGAGATTTGAGCTAGTTCTTAAGGATGAACAGGAGATCACAAAGTAGAGGATGATTGGGGTGGAGAGGAGCATTCTGACAGAGGAAATAGTTTATTCAAAGCTTTGAAAACCTGAAGAAAATTGGTACATTTAGAGAGCAGCAAATACTTCCAGACGCCTGGTGTATTACTGGGATAGTGAGGGGAGTGGAAGGTGTGAAATGCCAGTATTCAGGGAAAGAATAAGGATTCTGGGATTTCTTTGTCCAGTGGCAGTAAAGGGCACCTGGCAATCTCTGCCCAAAAACCATAAATCATTGGTGTTCCAGGTAAGTAGGTGTCAGAACAGCCATTATTTCTTCTATACACACATTAAGATGGTACCTTTCAAATAGATGGAGAAGTTGAGGGTCCATTTATAGTTCCTTCTAAATGACTTGCAATAAATCACAATATTTATTATTCAGAGTCTGGTTTGAATGAAGCAGGGATTGTGAGTTGGGGTGGGGGAGGGGTGTGGCTTTACTCCTGGGGAAAAGGCTGCGGGATTTAGTGAGATAATATTCGTAAGGTGCCTTGAACTCCCCAAGGCGATATGCTACAGCTACCACTTAGGGACCCTGCAAGATCTGGGGAGATAATGTTTCTAAGTGAAGATGCCAGACTGCAGGAATGCTAGACAGAACAGAGAGGGGTGGAGGGGGAAGACTTGGTCCTTAAGTAATTTCTCTCATCAGCATCACAGCTAGAACAATCCATTACAGCAAGCACAGAGAAATGCCAGTTAGGGGGCTTGGGTCCAGATGCTCAGGCCCATGTGGCATCCTTCACTGGAGAAACACCCACTAGTTTCTACCCTGGGCCACACGCCACTCACACATTAAACAGACTACCAGGGGCTCTGGAGCCTTGCTCACAGCCTTGGTCCTGAACCTTTCTCTCTTACCTATCTTGTATTCCACTTCCCATTCTAATTCTGGTGGTCAGTTATGACAGAAAAAAAGACAGCTAGGATCCAGGATTCCAAATTCCTGACTAGCTGCTTACTGATGTCACAGGTCCCTCATGAGTGCATAGTACAAAAAGAACATGAACACTTTGTCGACCGCTAGGATGGGGGACGGCTAGATTGTGGGAGGGGAGGTCATTATTAGCTCCTCTCACCCCACTGAGTCCCTCCTTTTCTCTGGATCATTCTCTTATTCTTACCTGGCATTACACATAGAGACAGTGATAGCCCCAGTTCCATGAATGGACCATTCTTGAAAGAATAAAACATTTTTAAAAAAATCCATAAAGAAGAGAGAACTTCAGATCTCTTTGTTGCCTCACCCAAAGCTTGCTGCCTTCACCGCGGCCCAGTTCTTGGTCCCTGATGACTCTATTTGAATATGATCCATTTTAGAATTCCTTCTCCTTACACATCGTATTTGTTAGATGAAACTAACTGCTGTAACAAATCCTAAAATTTCAGTGGCTTAACTCTGTTAAAAGCTTGCTTTTTATTTGTGGTCAATGTGTATGTTTTTCTTCAGTCTAGGGGAGCCAGTCCACAGGGGCAGGGAGAGACAGGCTTATGTTCCATTTAGGGATTCAAGGTGACAGAGTTTTCCATCTGCATCAAGTGGCTTTCAGGGTCACCCTGGTGTTAGCATTCAATTTGCAAAAGAAGAAGAGCATGAAGGATTAGATGTGGGAGATATTGGTGGGCCAGGCCTCAGAGGGACACACCTCACCACCACTCATAATCCATCAGCTAGATTGCCATAATATGACCCCACTTAACAGCGAGGAAGGCAGGAAATGTAGTCTTACTGCATGATCAGAGCAGGAGTGAATGGAGGACTTGATTAACAGCTAGCTAGCTTGCCATGATATGGATCTGCAAGGTCCAAATTGTAAAATATTTCGTGAGAATTTGGCTTTAAGGATATAGGATCAGGGTGTTGAAAAGAGTATGGCAGCACTTGCAGATCCCAGTCAAATCAATGGAAAGCCATTGAAGACATGGTGGGGAAGATTAGATATTTGCTCCAGTTTGAGAAATGCTGCTTGCAGGAGCATCATGAATTGGACAGAGGGCTGGGGCCTCAGAGGCCCAGGGCAATAGGGAGATACCACATGTTGATAGTTCTGGGTAGAAGTGGCCATCAAAAAGACTAGACAGTGGGACAAGCTTAGGGATATATAAAGCGGTTGGTTGAAAACCTCATCTTTGCAGATTTTAAGTCTTTAAGAAAGATGACAGGCATGTGGAAGGAGGAGAAGTCTGTGAATAGGTTACAAAATCCTTCATGACTGAAAGTGGCACAGAGGTTGATAAATAATATCACTGGAGTTAGGAAAAGAGCAATGGGACTACCTTAAAGGAGATGCATAAGGAAAGAGTCATACAGTATTCTGGACAGGGGAGCAGAAAGGTAGGAGGATTCCCAGCTCCATGGTGTGGTCTCGAGGTGGAAGGTATGAGAGCAGGAGCAGCCTTTGCTTGAGAGGGCTTAGTTGGCTCTGGCTGCCAGGACACAGCACCATAGACTGGTTTATAAACAACAGAAATGGACTTCTCCACAGTTCTGGAGTCTGGGAAGTATATCATCAGGGTACCAGTATGGTCAGGTTCTTCTGAGAGCCCTCTTCTGGGTTGCAGAATGTCAACTTCCTGTTGTATCCTCACATGGAGGAAAGACAGCTAACTAACTCTCGGGGCTCTTCTTAAAAGGACACCAATCCTATTAATGAGAGTGCCACCATCATGACCTGATCAATTCCCAAAGGACCCACCTGCAAATACCATCACATTGGAATTTAGGGTTTCAACGTATGAATGTGAGGGACACAAACATTCAGTCCATTGCAGCCATAAAAGATACAGTGGGCTCAGATACAGCCAGGTCTCAGTCCAGATGAAGCGGTGCAGAGGGCATACCAGGAGGCCTTTGAGGGTAGGCAGGGATCTTATAGAGGCCCAATGCAGAGGAGATCCCAAGAGGAGAATGGCTTGGGAATGGGCCAGGGCTGACCTAGGTGGGACTTTGAGAAAACAGGAGAGAAGAGCTGACCAGATGGACCTCGGACTGAGGAAGACAACAAGCCCCATTATGACTACTGCATTTCACTGTATGTGAATTATACGCCAATTTAAAAAAAATGAAATAAAACTCATGAGGGCAACTTTTTAAAAAATGATGTAAATTACATAGAAATATATCAACCATTTCCCCCAAATGAAGAAGTTTGGGTTTTATACACATTTTTAAGAGGTTTAAAGTATGAAGAAGACCAAATAACTTTTTAAAATCTAAATATAATGGCTAATATGTGAACAATAATGAATATTTAAGAAAGACCTCAAACAAAGAAACGAATTATTCTGCTGCTGTCTTCCTCAAGCACATGAAGTTTCTCTGAGCTGGTGAATGTTTCAATTCAGGTTGGTAATGCCTGACAGAGAAGTAGAAAGTTAGTTTCCTTCAGAAAGAAAAAGAATGGATTCCACTTTAAAGATTAAATTTTGATCTGGGAGCTATAACAGCACTGCCAAATAATTATTATTGTTATTTTTACAAATCTATTTCACTTTAAAACAAGTTGGGAAATTTCTGACTTAGTTTAAATGAGACCTCAATTCTCCCAGGCCTGATCTGCCACCTGAGGCAGGATCTCCTGCTGAAAAAGTGCTGTGCTGAGGCATTAAAATGGCAGCTCCCACTGAGAGAAATAACGGAGCCAGATTCTTGCAGCAGAGATGCTGAACAGTAGGGGAGGAAGCGAGGAAGGGAAGCTAATTTTTCCAGGCAGATCTGAATGCTTCTTTTTCATAGGCCCTCTTAGTCAATATTTATCTAGCTATTCAAAGAATTATAACCAATTGTTGATCTCTTTTTCCTTTTCCTTAAATGTATTTCTTTGCCTCTTTGTAGTACTTTGAACTTGGGGCAACAGAATGAAGTTCTAGCTTCTTCATTCCAAGCCTTACGATATCAGAAGAAAACTTGTGGCTGAGATTTGACCAAACTGTGAGGCCCAGACAATTGGTGCAAGCCCCGTGGAAAACAAAGCTTATGCTCCCAGCTTCCAGGTGTTGATTTATAGAGTTAAGCTTCTTTAAGTATATTTTCCTAGAGTCTTTTGTTTTTATTTTTGCCATGGCACCATTTGGAGGGGGCTTTACTGGCCAGTCCTTCTGACTTACTGCTTTCTCTGACTTTAGACATTAGAATAGTTTTCCTGGGAGAAGAAATCTTCTTTACTATTTTAAAGTACAGTGGGATACACAGAAAATGTAGAGTAAAAGGTCCCAACTTGCATTTCTGTAACTGTTGAGTAAGAAGTGTAAAGAGCCCAGGTTTCGCTGGCCTTCCACCTTGGCTTTTTGATGGGGAGCCTGAGCCAAGTCCATAGAGGTCTAGAAGCCAGGGGAGAAGTCAGAGATCAAGTCTAAGGGGAAATGCCTGAATTTGTGTGCAGATGTTTTCTTGAGAATGCCTTAAGGAATACCAGTGAGGAAGTGAAGAAAGCAGAATTGGGTGGAGTTGAAGGGGAAGTTGAGCTGAGATGCAGTTCCAACAGATCCCAGGAGAGCTCTGAGGCTGAAATGACTCTCAGAGATCTCCAAAATTGAGATGAGAGGGCTGGGACTTTGTATCCCCACAATAACTAGTGGTTGAATAGAGGCTGTCCCCCACGGAGGGGCTACCTTGGGAAAGGCAGCTCCCTTCAGCTAAGGACTATTTCTGTAGATAGTCAGCAGGCAACGCTCCCAGCAGCCGGGAAGTGAATGCCTCAGCTGTGAAGGGGGGAATGTGAGTGGTACATCACACACTCATTATGGGGCCACTCTTTATACATATATACAATTTACTGCTGAAGCCTTTTTTGGACTCTAAAATGTGACTCTTCTCTGTCACTTAAGTCTCAGTCTGTTTTGTGTTGCTGTAACAATACCACGGATTGGGTAATTTATAAAGAAAAGAAATTCTCACAGTGCTGAAGGCTGAGAAGTCCAAGATGAAGGTGCCAGCATCTGGTGCAGGCCTTCTTGTTAACAGCATCCACGGTAGAAGGTGGAAGAGAAGGCAGGAAAGCCAGAGATTGAACTCCTAGCATAAAGTCCTTTAATAATTGACATTAATCTATTCATGAGGATGGAGCCCTCATGACCTAAACACCTCCCATTAGGCTCCACCCTTCAACACTGTTTCATTGGGGATTAAGTTCCCAGCACATGCTTTTGGGAGGATGCATTCAAACCATCGCAATTTGCTTCTGGATTTACACTTGCATGACAATTCTACATCTGTCATCTGGTTTCATAAATCCTAATAGAATTCTAGATGGGAAGGTAACATGATCTAATCCAACACCCTCATGTTACACATGGAGAAACTGAGGCTATGAGAGCAGGAATAAGTTACTTTTGGTGTCAGACTCAGGATTGGAATCATGTCTTTTGACTTCCAAACTCCCATGCTCTTTCCATTACCAATGTATGCTGCCTCCATTTCATTCTTATGGTGGCCCTGAAAAATATGAAGGAAAAGTATATTTTCTTTATACCTGGGAGATATTGTGGGTTTGATTCCAGATAATTGAAATAAAGCAAATATCACAATAAAATGAATTATATAATTTTTTTAGTTTCCCAAAGCATGTAAAAGTTATGTTTATACTATACTGTTTGTCTCTTAAATCTGCAATAGCATTGTGTCTAAAAAAAAGTACATGCCTTAATTTAAAAGATACTTCATTGCTAAAAAAATGCCAACTATAATATCATCTGAGCCTTCATGGAGTCATAATCATTTTGCTGGTGCAGTATCTTGCCTCAATATGAATGGTTGCTGACTGATTAGGGTGCTGGTTGATGGAAATTGGGGTGACTATGGCAATTTATTCAAATAAGACAACAATGAAGTTTGTTGCATCAATTGACTCTTCCTTTCAGGAAAGATTTCCCTGCAGCATGCAATGCCATTTCACACCGTTTTACCCACAGTAGAACTTCCTAACTTCCTTCAAAATTGCAGTCAATTCTCTCAACCCCTGCCACTGTTTTATCAACTAAGTTTATTTAATATTCTAAATATTTTGTTGGCATTTCAACAATATTCATAGCATCTTCACCAGGAGTAGATTCCATCTCAAGAAACTGCTTTCTTCACACCTCCATAAAAAGCAACTCCTCATCTGTTCAAGTTTTATAATGAAATTTTATCATGAGATTCAGTCACATCTTCAGGCTGCACTTCAAATTGTAGTTCTCTTGCTATTTTCACCACATCTGCAGTTACTTCCTCCAATAAAATCTCGAACCCCTCAAAGTGATTCAGGAAGATTGGGATTAACTTTTCCGTCAGACAAATCACCATCTATGGCAGCTATAACATTATGATATTTATTAAACAATAAGGCTTAAAAATCAAAATTACTCCTTGATCCATGGGCTAAAGAATGGATATTGTGGTAACAGGCATGAAAACAAATATTGATCTCCTGTACATCTCCATCAGAGCTCTTGGTTGACCAGGTGCATTCTTACTGAGCTGTAATATTTTGAAAGGAATCTTTTTCTGAGCAGTAGGTCTTAACAGTGGGCTTCAAATATTCAATAAGCCATGCTATAAATGGAATGCTATCATCCAGGCTTTGTCATTCCATTTATACAGCACAAGCAGAGTAGATTTAGCATAATTGTTAAGGGTCCTTGGCTTTTCAGGAAGGGAAATGAGCATTGGCTTCAACTTAAAGTCCCCAGCTGCATTAGTCCCTAACAAGAGAGTCAGCCTGTCCTTTGAAGTTTTGAAGCCAGGCATTGACTTCTTCTTTCTAGCTATGGAAAGTCCTAGATGGCACCTTCTATATAGATGTCCTAGATGGCACCTTCCAATAGAAGGCTGTTTTGTCTACATTGAAAATATGTTGTTTAATGGAGCCACCTTCATCAATTTGTCTTAGCTGGATCTTCTGGGTAACTTGCTGCAGCTTCTACATCAGCACTTGCTGCTTCACCTTTTATGTTACGAAGACAATGTCTTTTCTTAAACCTCTTGAGTCAAACTCTGCTAGTTTCATACTTTTCTTCTGCAGCTCCTCACCTTTCTCAGCTTTCATAGAATTGAAGAGAGTTTGGCCCTTGCTCTGAATTAGGCTTTGGCTTAAGGGAATGTTGTAGCTGGTTTGATTTTATATCCCAAACATTAATGCTTTCTCAGTATCAGCAATAAAGCTGTTTTGCTTTCTTATTTGTGTGGTAACTAGTGTAGCACTTTTAATTTCCTTCAATAACTTTTTCATTGCATTCACAACTTGGCTAACTTTTTGTCACAAAAGGCCTGGCTTTCAATCTATCTCAGCTTTCAATGTGCCTTCCTCACTAAGCATAATTGATTCCTAGCTTTTGATTTAAAGTGAAGGATGTGCAACTTTTCCTTTCACTTGAACACTTAGATGCCATTGTAGGAGTATTAATTGGCCTAATTTCAATATTGTTGTGTCTAAGGGAATAGGGAGGCAGGAGCGGGGAGAAAGAGAGAGAGATGGAAAAATAGCCAGTGGTAGAACAGTCAGAACACACACAACATTTATTGGTTAAGTTTGCCCTCTTACATGGGCACAACTTGTGGTGCCTCAAACCAATTACAATATCAAGGGTCACTGATCCCAGATCACCATAACAGATACAATAATAATAATGTAGTAGTCTAATGTAATAGCATAATAATGTAATAATAATAATGTGAAAGTTTGAAATATTATAAGAATTACTAAAATGTGACACAGAGACCCAAAGTGAACACACACTGTAGGAAAAAAGTCACCAATAGACTTGCTCAACCCAAGGTTGCCACAAACCTTCAGCTTGTCAAAAACTCAAAATCTGAAAGCATGATGAAACAAAGCACAATAAAATGAGGTATGCCAATATTTATATAAAAATGAAGTGATCTGGCAAAGCTCATGTAAACCAAAAATGAAATTCTAAGACCCCCCAACTATCTGAACGGACTTCCTCCTAGGCCAGGGCACTTTAAAATTTAACCTGAAAGACTGATTCAGGCCACGAAGGGAAGTGGGGATAGGACATACCCCATTATGCCTCTCCAGTATTAACGTCAACACGACCTTAAGTCTGATAAGAACCATTTAAAATTGATTCTCTCTGAAGCCTGCTACCTGGAGGCTTTACCTATTTGATAAAACTTTGGTCTCCACAACACCTTATCTCAACCCAGACCTTCCTTTCTATTGATAACTCTTTCAACTAATTACCAATTAGAAACACTTTAAATCTACCTATAACCTAGCCTGCAAGCCCTACCCCCTCCACCCCTCCACCCCCACTTTGAGTTGTCCCACCTTTCTGGACTGAACCAATGTATTTCTTAAACGTATTTGATTAAAGTCTCATGTATCCTTAAAATGTATAAAATCAATGCACCCTGACCACCTTGGGCACATGTTCTTAGGATCTCCTTAGGGCTGGGTCACAGGCCATGGTCACTCATATTTGGCTCAGAATAAATCTCTTCAAATATTTTATAGAGTTTCACTCTTTTTGTCAACACTCACAAAGGTAGAAAGTGGAAAGATTCTACAGGTCTGTTAGAGGACAAAGCTGTTGCTCTGCCCACCACATCACCCAGGGGGACCTTCCCCAAGAGGCCCCACCTCTATTCAGTGAAGCTCAATGATCATTTATTGAGCAACTGGACACTGTAGGCCCCGACAAAATAAAGATTAATCATTACATCAACTTTCAATGAGTTCATCCCATCTAAGTGGGGTAAAAAATAAAAGTACAAACCAGTTAAGAGCTACTTGGTAAAGGTTCTGAATGACTAACCAATGCTCCAACAGAGGAGGACCATAACTCAGCCTGAAGGCTTCCTAGAAGAGGTGATGGCTGAAGGTATTCATTTACATTTGAACCATGATTCATTCACATTGAACAATGCCTCATCCTCCCTGCACGCCAGCACCTTGACTTCTAAGGCATTCTCTAGCTCAGGTGTCTCTCCATTATCCTCTCAGTGACCAGAACCAGCCACCTATAAGAGGAAACCAGAGCCAACAGAACCAGCCACCTGTAAGAGGAAACCAGAGCCAAGCTTTCCCCCACCCACCAACGACAGCCCATCTGTAACAGATAATTCATTAAGCCCTCTCAGATCTGAGTGCTCATCTTCTTCCCCTCACCCTCACATTTGTCTGAGTTTATATATCATGACTGCTTAACTGAACAAGTAAAATCACCTCCTGTCTGGTCTCCCTGCCCCCAGTTTTGCCCTGCCCTCTCCTTTCTGTTCCTACCATACATATATATGACTTTGCCATTTTCTGTTAAAAATCCTTCTATGACCCCACAACAACTTTCTCTTGATATGATGTCTTGACACTTGTATGGCTTCACATGCTGTTTATCTGCCTGGAAAACCCTTAACTGAATCCCTTTTGCCTTGCAAACTCCTTGCAAAATCTTTTAATGTGTAGCTGTTCAAAGATGTAAAAACAATTCTTAGCTTGTAGTTTAGTCCTTGAGAGCCAAATTTGGCCTATGAGTTGCAGTATGCTAACCCCTTGCCATAAAGGATGAGTAGAGAGGGTCCACACTGAGGGGAAAGGCCAGGGAGATAAGCCGTGGCTGATCATGGAGGGCTAAAATGGCAGGCAGAAAATCTAGGACTTGACTGTGGAATCAATGGTGAACTATCGAAGAGCTTTAAGCAGGGAAGGGACATGATCTGATTTGTGTTTTATAAAGGTTCAGCTAGTGCAGTAGCAAAGGAAGTCTTTATTCATCTGAACTATAAAAACTCTATCCATCCAGTCACTATCTTCTGATCCCAACATGTGAGCATCTCAGGTGGATTCCAACACCATCTCTTTTTCCAAATGAGGAATTCTTGGAAAGAGGTAACCCTCAGGACTATAAGCTCTTATATCTTTCTGCAAGAGCAAGGGGCCTTGGATTTGTGAGAATGTTCCTAGGGGACAACTTTCCTTATCCCTTCCAACGAAAATAAAAGGGCCATTTGTAACCAATGGAACAGGGCCCATGAAGAACATTCTCTGTGCCTCTGCAGACCCATTTCTGCCTGGGTCTCCTGATGACAATGGTTATTTATCTGACCTTCTCTTCCACATCATTCCAACTCCCACACTTAGTTCCAGAACAGGTCTTAAATCACTCAGGAGCCAAGCCAGGCTGAAAAAGGAAGTAACCGTGGCCAGGCCAGTGTTCCAGCACTCTCTACAGACATCAAAACAAAGACAGGGTAAAGTCCGAAGAAATCACCTGCAAAAAGATCAAAGCAAGATGTTGGCATCTTCTTCAGTGATTGTCCCAAATTAAGACTGAAATGTCTGTGCATAAAACAGGCAAGGGAGTCAGAAGTCTTTCCAGGGGAGGCCTTGGTAGCTAAATCAGATGATGACAATTGCTGGATATTACAAATTTGTGCATGAGTTAAATGAGTATCTGCTTTTGGATGCCAGTGAGACCACCTTAAGAATGTCAGCTTAATACTGGCCTCTGGGGAGGCCATACCCACTTTACTGCCAGTATTAACTCTCCTCTATACACTTCCCTCCAAGCAAACAACCTTGATTCTGACTGTACTGACTTGCTGAGGTTGTGGTAATTCTACTTTGCCATTATCATGCTGTGTCTACCTTCATGCTGTAGTGCTGGTGTGAGATCTACTCTGTTAGCTCCAGGCTAGAAGAAGGTCAAATTAGTCATTCAAATACTAAGTCTTCAATGCATCAGCACCACCTCTCCCATGCCACAATCCTTTATTCAGGTAAAGTGACATCCTCAGCATTCTATAATAATCTTCTAGGGATAATGTCACCAAGGAGGGACAAAGCTTTTGGTTTCATGAGTTCTATTTAGGATTGAGCTTTAGAAACATGGTTCAAATGGATCAGATAACTTGAAGTTGGCAGGCTTTCAAAATTTTTAAATTATCTTAGGAAAGTCATCATGAAAAGTGCCTACAGTTGTCCCAGAATAACCTTTCCAATATTCTGATGGCCAAATATTTCAGAGAAAATATCCCAACAAGTTGCTGGGTTCCTAAGGATCTTATAGTCCAGACCTCATGTTTATTAAAAAGAAAACTGTGAATATAGCAAATTATCCCACCAAATACCTGGGTATTTTGATGGCCTGCAGAGAACACATTTATTTTCTGCTGTAGCAAGAATCTGCCTGTCCATCTTTAAAAAGAAGACCTTGGCTGACAGGGTTCATTTGGTGCTTCTCAGAATAGGATAGCTTTGGGGCAGGTAGAGGTATTATAGGATATTTGTGAAGGATTATTTCTGGATTGCTAAACTACTTAGTGACCTATTTTGAGGTTATCCAGTTAAGACTGGGGTACTATTTAAGAGGAAGAGGAAGCTCCAGGAGTGGTAATAACCCCAACATCCCCACCACCACTGCCTTTCACCTTTGGAGAATTGATAAAGGAAGGCTGTGACCAAGTATTTAGAGTTCTGCCTTCACAAGATTCCATTAAGTCCTTATCTTATGCAAAAAGTCAGCTTTGAGGGCCTGGGATTAAATTATATTAGGGCAAAAATGAAGAGGAAAGGGACCCTACAAATCTCACTACCAAAGGCTTGTATATATGACAAACCAGGCGCCCAACTCACAAATCAGAACCACTGGCCTTAAGCAATCATTTGCAAGGCTGGGGTATATGTGTAGAGGGTCACTGGGTGTGCCATCTCAAAGTGGGAAAACCACCTGCTTACACATCCACTGCCTGGAGGAGCAAGGAGCCCACACCCAGGAAATACACAGGTGGGGACTAATTGCTTCACCCACTATAGCAGGCTTATTCCACTATCCAAAGTCACCCAGATTATAGGAGAGAGGGTGTTTTTACTATGTAGGTGTCCTGTCAGAATTCACCCAGATGATGTGAAAATTCTGAAAATAGTATTAAAAGAAAAACTTTAGAATAATCTGATGTAACAGAGTTTAATTGAATGAAGATCAGCTCACCAACTGGGCAGTCTTAAGGGCCAGAATAGGTTCAGAGCAACTCCAGGGATGCTGCTTGGTTGGGTAACATTTACAGACCAAAAAAGGAAAGTGACATACAGAACACAGAAGCAAGGTACAGAAACAGCAGGGTTAGGTACAGGTTGGCGTTTGCCTTATCTGAACACTGTTTAAACATTTGGCTGCCTGTAATGGACTGAAACTCGGCTGCAGTGATTGGCTGAGACTCGCTACCTGTTATGAGAGTACGTTACACTCTGTGTACACAGCAAGTCAGGTTACAGTTTAATATGTATGAAGAAACCTTTAAGCCAATATTAAAATATGTATGGATGCAGCTTTAGGCCAAACTTAATTTAATAGCAATTTACTGTGAGAAGGCCCCAGTCTAATGGAAGTGTGCAAGTCTAATAAAACTCCACTTGCGAAGCTTGTGCCTGGATCCTTTGGTCTCCCTGACTGAGGCAGGTATCAAATGTCTTAAGTTCCTCTTGCAGAGTAGGTCCAGGCTTCTGCTGGGCTGACTCAACTTTGTTGGGCTATTCTCCTGAGGCAGTTCTCATGACCAGATCTCTGACAATCAATTATTTCACTGGATCACTATGACTTCCCTGGGGCCAATCATTCCCTGCACTTTGTACACAAGCAAGGGTCCAACTCTGCCTGGTATGACTAGGTGAGTACTTCTTGGGGGTCAGCTCTTTGGTGCCTATTGTGTAATCTGAAGCTCTGCAGAAGCACTAGGTCTTCTTCAGGTGTCTCAGGTGTAACCTGAATGAGGTTCATAACCAACAGCCCTTGTGAGACTAAGGCACTAACCCCAACCCCACAGACTGGCCAGGGCAGATGGGACCATTTGGTGAGTGGGGTCATCACTTAGCTTTGCAACATTTTCTTCCCTGGAATGAATGCCATCAACACCCTACCTGCAGTTCTAGACCTTACAAGACAGAAATCTAGCCATTGCCTGTGGGCACCTCCCAGCTAAACCACCACACACTCATAAACTCATAAAGGGACACTGTGTTATCTCTCTGTATGGGAAAGAAGCTGAACTTTGGACCTGGTCAGGCTCACTCAAATATCCTTGAGCTTGGGGTGGAGAGAGGAGACATACCTCTGACACCCCATTAACATGAGAAAGTAGGTTGAGAGCAGGGGAGTTATGCTGTTCAACAATAGTGGCAAGCATTCATCACGTGTTTACTATGGGGCAGGCATTGTTTAAGTACTTTGCATGTATGAAATCATTTAAGCCTTCTGATAATCAGCCAAGGTACATAATGTTTTCGTTCCTTTCTTTTGTTTTCCTTTGTTTTGAGATGGAATCTCACTCTGTCACCCAGGCTGGATTGCAGTGGTGTGATCTCGGCTTACTGCAACCTTCGTTTTCCAGGTTCAAGTGATTCTCCTGCCTCAGCCTCCCAAGTAGCTGGGACTACAGGCGCGTGCTACCACACCCAGCTAATTTTGGTATATTTATTTTATTTTATTTTATTTTGAGAGGGAGTCTCCCTCTGTCTCCAGGCTGGAGCGCAGTGGTGTGATCTCTGCTCACTGCAACCTCTACCTCCCTGGTTCAAGCAATTCTCTCTGCCTTAGCCTCCCAAGTAGCTAGGATTACAGGCACACACCACCACACCCAGCTACTTTTTGTATTTTTAGTAGACATGGGGTTTCATCATATTGGACAGGATGGTCTCGATCTCCTGACCTCATGATCCACCCACCCGGCCTCCCAAAGTGCTGGGATTACAGGCATGAGCCACTGCACCCACCCTTGTATATTTATTAATAGTAGAGATGAGTTTCACCATGTTGGCCAGGCTGGTCTTGAACTCCTGACCTCAAGTGATCCACTTGCCTTGGCCTCCCAAAGTGCTGAGATTACAGGCACGAGCTGTCGTGCTGGGTCTGTTTTCATTCTATGTATGAGAAAAATGAAGCACAGAGAAGTGAAGGGGTTTGATGCACATATTAAGTGGCCGAATGGGGAATCAAACCCAGGCTGTTGGCTCCTGAACCCGAGTCTAACCTTAATTCCCCTCCTAGGACTGTATTTCACATTCTATAATTTAATCCTTCCAGGTACCCTGAAAGCTTTACTAGCCCATTTTATGGACAAGAAATTGAATTTCAGAGAGGCTAAAACATTTTTCCGAAAATCACAGTGTTAGCCAAACAGGGATTTCAGTCCCTGCCTCCAAGGCCCACATTTTGACCCCATATATGACACTCTGTAGATTTGTTTTCCAGAAGTTTTTTTTTTTTTTTTTTTTTTTGGTCAGCTTTTAAAATGACTTTAAAAGTTTATTCAACAGAAGTAATTTCATTACTATTTCGGGGAGGGAATCACCAACTTTTTGGTGCAAACAATGCTAGCCTTCTTTTAAGCATTAAGAGCACGACTTCTTAAGAAATGACATAAGCAATAATTCGACACCTCTATCTCCCCTAAAATAATATATTTTATTAATGTGTGCACAGCTTTAGCAAATTAGCCTGAGATAAATGATAGAGTTACACTATCCAGAGGCAAAAAAGCAGGGTCTATTAGAACTCATCATTGCATTTTCCAGAAGTTTTAAAGCCTATGAGGTGGGAGAGCCATTCAGAGAGGATTAAAAAATAGATATTTGGAGAGTAATTAAATTAATATGTATTTTTCTCACATTGTCGATTTGAAGTTACATCATGTGGGGTTTGGAACACAGAAATATATTACGTGTTACTTGGTTTGCAAATAAAATGTCCATGCCTTGTTCATTTAATGACATGAAAGCCTAGAAAAGGATGGAAACAAACTGGGACAAGTAAAAAAATAAACAAACAAAAAGACCCTTAGGGATTTAGAAAAACAAACATGTTTTTCAGTACTTTTTAAAATTGTCATGGTTTCTCTTCCTTGGTTATTGTAGAGCTCTCCTGCAGTCACACACAATTTGCAGTTGACCATTTGGGAGAAAGTATTTTGGCCCAATTGTGTAGTCTCTCTGTCCCATCCACAAAGGGTGGCACAGTCCAGAGGGCTGCTGCCATTCATCAAATGGGCTCAGCTTTTAGACTCAGCTTTTAGAGCCACCCCATGGGGAAGGGCAATTGTTCCTCATGGTCCCAAGGGAGGACATCAATTTGGCTGTGACAGTCCCCCAATCACATGCATAATTGTTCCAGGGGAAGTATTACAGGACCAACCAAAAGAAATCTGTGCTGTATTATTTTGTAGGTTCCAACTGGTTGGATATGAAACAAAACAAAAAAGAAATTACATACTTGATGCAAAATTGGAACATTTAACATTTCTATTTCTTTTAGACATTTTAATCTGTTCCTCCATGAGGATAGCTAATGGTTGTCTAAAAGCTTTTGCCACTTTTCGACTGCATTTTAAGATGGCTGTTTTCTCTAGCTGGTCCTTCCAACAAAACCATGTTCGTTTTGTTCTTAGGATTTATTTCCAAGGATACAGTTCTTAGAGTAATGTAGGAATTATCCAAAGAATTATTAAGGGATTTAAGAATCTTAATATAGCAGTATTAATTTACTAAAGGATCCTTCAGGAAATGTTTCTGAATGTCTGATGGTGAGGAAAATCTTAGAAAAAATTATTGAAGCCATGGAGAAATATGATGCTACTGTGATAAGTATGTCTTTTTATATAAAAATGTATATATATGTATATTACATTTATATCAGGCAAATTCCTTTGATAGTATTATGCTAATACTTTTCCCAAAACATATTATTTTCATCATCATGAAGAGATACATGATGTGTAGGCTGATCTGCAAGGAAGGATAATATGCTTGTTGATGAATGCCTTTTCTATTTACAGTTCTATTCTTAAAGCTAATTAAATTCAACTTTGATCTCAGCTTAATAAGAAGAACTATTTGGGTTTCAAAAGTAATATTTAATATCAGAAAGCCAGTCCTCTAAGTATTTCCTTGTGTTAGCAAGTGGTGGATGAGCCAGATGGTATTAATTAAACAACCAACCTTGAGCACAGAAGAGTACACAAAATCTCAATCAGTGACTTTAAAGATTCTTCTCCCTCCTTGGGCACATTAAGTTTTCATCTACAACATCTGAGGAACATCATCTGCTTTGCTCATATATCACCCCAATAATGAGTTGAAAATAGAATTCCTCCTCCGTAAAGCATTTCTATAATTTGTAGGAAAATGCTGTGAAAGCTATGTATGTAAGAGCAAGAGTTCAAAAGTCATGATCAAGTGCAGAAGGGGACTCGTCCCTTGCTTGCTACAATGGTGGGTCTATGAACTGGCCAACCTTTCCTTTCACTGAGACCCTGGGGGTATTTTGGAGGTAGCAACTGGGGTGGAGCTGACCTGTGGGAAAGGAAAATGGTCACCTTGTCATTGGTGCAAAGGATAGAAAAGAAGGACCCCTTGTGATTGGGCAATAGAAAAAGGAGTGAGATAAAGAGAGATGTCTGAACTTGGGATTCCAAGCTGAATGCTGTTCAATGGATGGTGCAAACCTTCTCCATGTTCCTTATACAGTCTCCAGTGAAATCCATATTGTTCATAAATGCTGTTGTACAATTTAATTCTATAGGATAGTTCAGAGAAGAGAACAGGAAAGAACTGATGTCCTGGTTACATTCTCATGGAACCAATATAAGTACTGGTAAGAACCCCAAAAATCTACAGTTCTGAAAATGAGTTGAAAAGTTGCGAATGGTGTTTTGCTTTTAGAAGTGAGTGACAGAGTATTGACCCAGATTGCTTTCTGTGTAACCTAAGAGAAGGATCTACTTGAGAGTGTAAATAGTAGGAAAACAATAAGAAGATAATAATAAATATGCAGGCTCCGAAATGAATGACCTATGTTAGAATTAAATAATTTACTAGAAATGTGACCACAAGCAAATCACTTTACATCTTTGGAATTCATTTTCCCAGGTGTGCAATAAAAAGCTTTGCCTAAATCAGCAATGAGCAAACTCTTGGCCTGAAGAATGCATTGGCCCACCTAGTTACACATATAATCTAATTTGTGTGTGAATTTATGACAGCAAATATTATCTTTGATATAATTTAAGCATGAAGTTAGAAATTAGAAAGTTGCTTCTTTTTTTTATTATTATTTTTTATTTTTTGAGACAGAGTCTTGCTCTGTTGCCCAGACTGGAGTGCAGTGGCAAGATCCCAGCTCACTGCAAGCTCCGCCTCCTGGGTTCATGCCATTCTCCTGCCTCAGCCTCCCAAGTAGCTGGGACTACAGGCGCCCGCCACCACACCCGGCTAAGTTTTTGTATTTTTAGTGGAGACAGGATTTCACCATGTTAGCCAGGATGGTCTCGATCTCCTGACCTCATGATCCGCCCGCCTCGGCCTCCCAAAGTGCTGGGATTACAGGCGTGAGCCACCGCGTCTTGTTGAAAGTGGCTTCTTTATTGCAATTTCCAGAGTATTCCCAGAAATTAACACTTCAATGACTAAAAGGCAGTGCCACATTTTTCTACGTGGTTTTCTAAGCTAAAATATAACAGGTATCAAATTATTAGAGTATGCATTTTTCCACAGGAATCAATAAAGCTATTTTTTTTTCATTTTGTCTGATAGAAAATGGGTCATATATACTTTTTCAAGGGGAGAGATAGTGCAAAAGAAAAAAGTTTGCTGTCACTGGGTAGAATATTTCTAACTCTTTTGGAAATAACAGCTAAGGCTCCTCAGAGTGGACTTTGTAGGTGACTAGTAAATCTCAATTGGCCTACAGTAATTCTGTATTATAACTAGAAATCAGGGGCTCACAACTAAATTGCTTGGAAAAATTGTTATTTTTAAATTCTGTTAACTGTAAAGAAATGATAAAAACAAATGAATCAGTTGCTTCCCTGATATTTATTATTATTTAGGGTGACAGGAAGAGGGGAAATTGAGGCTGCTGACTTGCTCCTTTGTTCTACTTTTACTGTTGAAGACTCTCTTGTTCTGTGAACTTTCCTTTTGGATTCCAAGCCTCATTTGTAATTAAATCTCTAAAGAATAGAAAATCAAGAAGCAAGTTGCCACACAAGAAAATACAACTGGTTTAACAATAAATTTCCAATTGTTTTCCCTGCTTCCGTATTTTTGTGCCTCTAATTCATATTAAACCCAGCCACCATAATACCCTACTCAAAGCCCAGCTCTGCTCACATTGCTCTCCTGCTCAGAAACCTTCAGAGTCTCCTCAGCATTTGGAAAAGCAAACCTGTAATTTTTAGCCTGCCCTTTGATGCCACCTGCCATTATAGAATGAAGGCTCTCATTAAACTTCCCTAGGCCTTGATTGCCCCCTTCTCTGCATTTTATTCAATCTCTTCCTCCTAACTAGATGGCCAGCCCTCTGTGCCCCCATGTTCCCAGAAGTCCATTGAGGTACCCTTCTTTTCTGGACATTTTTCTGGAGAGTTAGAATCATAGGTACTCTTGGTGTATTTTGTATCTCATAGATGAAGTTGAATCGTTCTTCCTTTTAATAGATTTAATTATTTGCATCTTATTACCCTTTCAAGACTATAAGCTTCCTAAAGCATGTAACTCATTCTCATTCATCTCATGCTAAACTCACATTCTTTCCAATACTCCAAACTGCATCTTTCCTTTAGAGAAGTGGCTAAACTAGCTATATTGGTAGTGTGTCTCCTTGAAATGGAAACATTTCATTGGTTTTGTCATAGCTTCTTAACACATAGGTAGCCTTTAAATTCTGCCTCCTGTCACCCATTAAAGAAAGACTGTCAGTCATTCTTTTATGAGTCCTTGCCTGTAATGGCAAGACTCCCTCCTACACACACACACACATACACACACACACACACACACACACAGGCATGCGCACACACAGGCACACACACATACCCCTTAATGAGGTTGGTGTACAGTCAGAATGCTCTGTAAAGATGATTGATATCAGCCAATCCCTCTTAGCCAATCAAATGTATTTGCAACCCAGAAAGGGTTAGTGGGGATCCCCTTCTCCTTGGCACCTGTATTAGTTTATTGAGGCTGCTGTAACAAATTACTACAAATGGAGTGACTTAAAACAGCAGAAATTTATTCTCTCACATTTCAGGAGCCCAGAAGACTGAAATCAGAGTGTTGGCATGTCCTCTCTCTGAAGGCTGCAGCAGAGACCTTCTTTGCCTCTTCCTTGCTTCTGGTGACTGTGGGCAACCCCCAGTGTTCCCTGGCTGTAGGTGCCTCACTCCAATCCTCCCTCTTCACATGGTGAGCTCTCTGAGTGTCTCCTTTCCCCCATGTCCCTTTTCTTCTATAAGGACACCAGGCATTTTGGATTAAGATCCACCCTAACCCAGTATGACCGCATTTTAACTTGATTACATCTGCAAAGACCCTGTTCCAAAAAAGGTCAGATACACAGGTACTGGGAGTTGGGACTTAAACATCTTTTGCGGTAGGGCACAATTCAACCCACAACTCTCCCGGTACAGCTTACTCACAGAGTCACATAACGCCACCCTTCATGCACTGCAGATGAGTACCCCAGCTTACACCTCCTCTCCACTTTCCCACTCAGAGACAACAATAACCCCAAAACTCTTATAAAAGAAATGATAGTGGCCAGGGGCAATGACCCATGCCTGTAATCTCACCACTTTGGGAGGCCAAGGCAGGCAGATCACTTGAGGTCAGGAGTTTGAGACCAGCCTGGCCAACATGGTAAAACCCTGTCTCTACTAAAAATACAAAAATTAGCTGGGCATGGTGGCACGTGACTGTAATCCTAGCTACTTGGGAGGCTGAGGCATGAGAATTGCTTGAGCCTGGGAGGCGGAGGTTGCAGTGAGCCAAGACTGTACCATTGTACTCCAGACTGGGTGACAGAGCAAGACTCTGTCTCAAAAAAAAAAAAAAAAAAAAAAATTACAGTTCCTTTTTTCAAATTGAGCTACAACTTATTATTATTATTATCATTATTATTATTATTATTATTACTTTTTGAGACGCAGTCTCACTCTGTCGCCCAGGCTGGAGTGCAATGGTGCAGTCTCGGCTCACTGCAACCTCCGCCTCCCAAGTTCAAGTGATTCTCCTGCCTTAACCTCCCAAGTAGCTGGGATTACAGGTGCCCCTCACGACACCCAGCTAATTTTTGTATTTTTAGTAGAGATAGTGTTTCACCATGTTGGGCAGGCTGGTCGCGAACTCCTGACCTCAGGTGATCCACCCTCCTCAGCCTCCCAAAGTGCTGGGATTACAGACGTGAGTGTACCTGGCCTAATTATTATTTTTAACTGTGGTTCCTAATACAGGTGCCAATATATATATAACATAAAATACCCCCACTTTAACCATTTTTAAAGGTACAGTTCAATGACATTAAGTACATCCACATTGTTGTGCAATCACCACCATCACATAAAACTGAAACTCTGTCCCCATAAACAATAACACTGATTCTTCACTCCCTTGATGGTTCTTCTAAGTATAGAATTTATCGTGGATAATTAATGATTCAGTTGCTCTAAACCAAGGTTTTAATTTCATTGTATATAATATATAACCATGATATTTATAACCATTACATATACATATATAAAAACTATGTATATACAAAATATACTTTCACATGAGGTACACATGTAATATACATATGTATGTAATGTATATATAATGTCTATACATATGTAATGTATGTGTATACATAATACACAATAATGTGTATGCATATGTATATATGTATCTGTAATGGTTTTATATATATAATGGTTGTGTGTGTATATATATAATGGAGCTCTCTCTCGCTCTCTCACTCAATTTATATATATATGTGTTAGCAGTGAAAACAATGGTATTAGTGAAAAAGTATCCATTGTAGATAGGTGTAATAAGCTAGTCTGGTGCAATTGAGGCAAGTTTTATGCTGCGTGTCCCAGAATGTGACCCAATTCCCTCATTTAACTGATGAAATTATTGCCTAAGCAAAAGTGACTAGGGAATGTTTGTGATAAATCCTTGTGGGAAGGTGTTGCTGGCCCCATTTGAAAGTGCATTCAAATCAATGATATAAACATTTGTTCATAGCCCTTACCTGTGCCAGACACTGCTGTAAGTACTCGGACACAGAAATAAATACTACAGCATTAGCTCTTAAGAGTTCAAGTCTACAGTAGATGTAGAAATTTAATAGAGGAAATATTTCTGAAAGCACATCTTTACTTTAAAAACTACAGCTTTTCTCGCCTTACATGCCCTTTTTTTTTTAAAGGATGGTACAGCCTTCAATTGGTCAATACCTTCCTTGTCTTCACTCCTGCTGTTAGTCTCTGATCCCTGATATTCCACCTTCTAAACACTTTTCAATGGGGATTGGCTTTGCGAAGAAGGATGAGACGCTTGTGGGCATTGAGGAAATACTAGAAAATATAGGTCTAAAGTTCAGGAGGGTTCTGTGTTGGAAAGTAGAAGTGGCCAGAGGACATCTGGTAAATACTGTTCCTCAAGAGTATCACATCTGGTACTTCTGCACCACCTCGAAGCTTTTCCTGGCCAGGAGAAGTAATTGTGCCCCTTCATGAAAGTATATTGCCCAGAAGACTGTAGTACATGCTTTTCTAGAAAGCTCTTAGGCATCCTGACTCTTCTCTTTCTCCATCTATTTTTAAATGTTGGTACTGTATTCTGCCCTGGGTCTTCTTTTATGGTCACTTTATATTGTCTTCCTGGACCATCTCATGGAATCACATGGCTTCAACTGCCACATACAATCTGATGACTAAAGTTTTTAACTCCCAACACAGACTTCATTCCTCAACCTTAGAATCACATACACAATTGCCACATTTTCACTTAGATGTTGTAGTGGTATATTTCTCAAACATGTCCAAAAATTACCTATATCCCACTTCCAAATTTTATCTCATGTTCATTCATTCTCTCTCTCTCTCCCCCAGTCCCCCTCTCCCACTTTCTCCCTGCCTCTCCTCTCCCTCTCTCTCCCTCTCTCTCTCCCTCTCTTTCTCCCTCTCTCTCTCCCTCTCTCTCTCCCTCTCTCTCTCTCGTGTGTGTGTGTGTGTGAGAGAGAGAGAGAGAGAGATGAATTGCACTAACATCCACCCATTTTTTCCTCTCTCCATGAGTGAGGCATAGCAGAGGGAGCAACATTAATCAAGCTGTGAGATTCGTAATGCTTTTGGAATTGCATTGTCTGAAATTTTAGGATATATAAGAACATATTAAAGATTAATAGCATAAGACTGGGTGCAGTGGCTCACACCTGTAGTCCCAGCTACTCAGGAGGCTGAGGTGGGACGATCACTTGAGCCCAGGAGTTTGAGGCTGCAATGAGCCATGATGGCACCACTGCATTCCAGCCTGGGCAACAGAATGAGTCTCCAAAGGAAAAAATATATATATATATTAACAGCATAATCTTCAATTCCTGTGACCTTTATGTTGTGTGATAAGACCTGGTCATGAAGGAGCCATTTCTGATGATTTTGGACAACTCCAGAAGTCACACCCATGTTATCAGTCTACTATACAGTGCTAGGCACATGAGCACTATCTCAAGTGGCAAAAAGGCTAGTGCAGAGAGGCAGGATGGGTCACATTGAGCTAAAGAAGTTGATCAAAGAGGAAAATGAAGACCTCTAGAGTCCTTACTAAAGGCATTGAGATTTTGGTTCACAAACAGAGTAAACTGGTGCTAGGTAATGAAAAACCATGTTGAGTATTTTAGTAACTAGTATTATGTACTACAAGAAGTACTACCTGCAACAACTGTGAAAGTAAGTAAGTTTGCTCTAAGAATTCAATTCTCAAAATTTTAGCACAATGTTTTACATTATAAAAGAGGTAACCCCACTGGTAATCAGGCCAGGTTCTAAGACATTTGGTTTAATCGGAGACATTTTCCTCTCCACCCGAAAAGCTGGGGCCTCAGTATCCCAAAAAGCTCTGCTATATGTAATGAAGGCTCATGGAATCATAGATTCATACAAAGTAGAGCAAAAGCGAGAGATGACCCACTACCACGAAAGCTCAATCTGGCACTTCAAATCTTGTCAGTTGAGTTTAATGGGTCTGGAGTTTTCTTTTGGAATGATAAAAATACTTTAGAACTAGATAGAGGTGCTGGCTGCACAACATTGTGAGTGTACTAAATGCCACCGAATTGCTCACTTTCAGATGGTTAATTTTATCTTATATGAATTTCACCTCCATTAATTTTTAGAAATCTCATCAGTTAATAGTAGCTGAATAGTAGCTGAACCCTTCCCACTGCCCCATCAACTTCCTATTTCTTTTGCAATTAATTCCACACTCATTAGTATGTATTATAAGACTCTACAAATCTGAACCTGCCTACTTCTCTCACCTCTCTTATTACCCTGCATGCTGGGCATGCAGCTTTTGCTTTCTTCAACACAACAAGTTTGTTCTCACTCCAGGGCCTTAGCACTTGCTGTTCCTCTCCCCTGAATGCCCTTTCCTTCGGTGTGCAAGGTGATTATTTTCTTATGCAAGTCTCAGTTCAAAGCCACTTCCTCAGGGACATCTTCCCTGATGACTGTATCTCCTTAGGCACTATCATACCACCTGTGTCTGTTTCCTTTACAGCACTTATACTATATGAAGTTATATTTTCTTCTCATTTTTACTGGTTTAATGTCTGTTTCTTGCCACTAAAAAATAAATTTTATGAGAAGAATCTTACAGATTTTGTTTATTACTCCATCCCCACTGCCTGGCACATGAAGTCATTTAAAGATAATTTTGCTTGAAAGAATGAAAAGGGAAAGGAAGGAAGGCAGGGAAGGAAAGAGAGGGGAGGGGAAGGGGAGGGAAGGGGAGGGAAAAGGGAGAGGGAAGGGGAGGGGGAAGGGAAGGGGAAGGAAGGGGAGGGGAAAAGGAGGAGGAAAGGGAGGGCAGGGAGGGGAGAGGGAAGGGAGGGGGAAGGGGAGGGGAGGGGAAGGGAAGGGAGGGGAGGGGAAGGAAGGGAGGGGAGGGGAAGGGAAGGAAGGGGAGGGAGGGGAGAGGAGAGGGAAGGGGAGGGGAAGGGAGGGGAGGGGAGGGGAAAGGGAGGCAGAAGGGGAGGGAGAGGAGGGGAGAGGAAAGGGAGGGGGAAGGGGAGGGGAAGGGAGGGGAGAATAAGGGAGGGGAGGAGAAGGGAAGGGAAGGGAGGGGTGGGGAGGGGAGGGGAAGGGAAGGAAAGGAAAGGGGAGGGTAGGGGAAGGGAGAGAGGGAATAGAGGGGAGAGAGGAAGGGAGAGAGGGAAGATTGCTAAGTCATATGCAGGCTGGACTAGGTGAGAATTCTGTGACTGGTTAGCATTATCTGCCATGAGTGTAGAACAGGACAGATGTGGGATAAGGACGGTAGTATACTGGCAAATGTTTAACTAGTACTAGTAACTAGTTCTGAGGGTTGATGGCAGTGGGGAGATGACATCCTGATTTGTAGCATTTATCAATTTATGTGGTGTAAACATTCTCACATGGCTGATTTCAAGCAAGCACTAAGTTGTGAACTAGCTCACAAAATTTCTAAAAATTTAACAATTAGTTCTCATGAGCTAGTACAAGGAAATTCTAGCACACCACTGGTATAAATGGCATGCATTTGCTGCCCCGGAGATAGTCCTACATTTTCCTTTTACAGAGAGAGAACCTGAAGTCCAGAGAGAAAAAAACTGGATCAAGATTTTACAACAAGTCTGAAGCACAGGCCGGTTCCTTGGTTAAAGGCTATTTTTCTTCATAAAGACCTTTACATGCTGTCAAAAGAGAAGCACCAAGAGGCATACAACAAGTTTTGCCTCAAAAGAGTTTATTAGGAGCTGTGTGGCTGTGCAACAAAGCCTTCTGGCAAGGACCCAAGCAGGTTGACAAACTCCTTGTTTGCCAAGAGTTTGGCTACCCGAAAAGATTTTCAATACATTTATTTTGCTTGGGGAATGCTCTGCTGTGAACTGTCAGCATTTTTTCCCTCTGAACTAGAGTTGTTTCTTCAAGCCACATGGACCTGAACAAAAGGCTAAGGAACTGACCGGTTATAAATCCAACTTTTATATCTCAAGAAGTGTGTCTTTTCCATAGGTGACCTCTTAAATTCTCAATTAAATTCTGTTTGGAATTACAAAAAACAGATTTTAAGGGTATCCCTAAATTTTACTTCTTGAGAGGGTAAGCAACTGACCAGTTATAAATCCAACTCTTAGATCTCAAGAAGTAAAATGTAGGGACACCCTTAAAATTTGTTTTTTGTGATTCAAAACAGAATTTAATTGAGAATTTAAGAGATCACCTATGGAAAAGACAGACATGCACACACACACACATGCACACACACAGGAAAAAATAAAATCAATTTACCTCCTGCAGCTGTGTGCACTATCAACGTATGTCCCCTTCTATTCTAACACTGAACATACTGAATTCATTTCCCGGGGATGTTCCTGCAATAGACTGTAGGCTCTTTGAGGGCAGGGCATTTTTCTTACTCATCTTTGTTTCCTTCCTCAGTTTGAGCTCTCAAAACCTCTCAAACATTTCACACATAGTCTAATTTGCTGGACAGAAAATCATAAAACCCTCTGACTAAGCAGAAGGAAAGAGCAGATGAAAGACTGAGTCTAGCCTCAGCTGTCTCACTGATTGCTAGGAATTCCAACAAACCATTTCGTTTCTTAGACCCTCAGTCTTCTCACCTGTAAAATGAGCTGGTTGGACTACAGAATCACCAAGGTCTCTTTCTCTCATGTCTCTAAAAATCTTGGATTCTAGAACAGTTTTCCGATTGCTTCATTACAGTTCCTGAGATGTGTGCTCTAATTTTATGTAAATGTGTGTATTTTAGATATGCTTATTAAATATTTAGTCAGTATTGTTTTCTTTTGAGACTTAAGGCCATTGACTAAATTTTTGTTTCTTAAATTTTTCCTAAAAGCAAAATGAGTGAGCCCCATTTACATGGGTAAAACTGAATTAATAACTTTGGCATAATGAAAGGCACACGGTCTTTGAAGCCAGGTGGAGTTGTACTCTTAATACTGCTCCTCTCCATACTAGCTGTGTAATATTGACCAAATTACTTCATCTCTCTGAGCTTTGCAGCCCTCACTTATAAAGAGGGACTATTAACTTCTTTACACAGTTGTATGAGAAGTAAAGAAAGACAGGTGCAATGCCCAGCACTCAGTAGTCAGTCCACAAATATTTACTTCTGCTTTCCTTCTTTCCTCCACATCTAGTTTAAGAATTTATACAAAAGCAAAAGAGATAATGCCTTTGAAATATTTTTGAGTCATTAATTATATCTAACATTTGGATTAGATTTGCATGAGATAAAAGGTTACAGAAATTCCCCCAAATAAGGCTGGAAGTTTGCTCTACTGACAAACAATGTTCTTTTCTTGGATGCTGAAATTGATTTATCTATTAACAAATTTATCAGTACTTCCTCCATCCAAGAGGCATATCTGTAAAATGGAAAGATTTGTAGCTTAAAACAAAAAATAAAGAAAACAAGTGGAGAAATGGTCATGCATGGCTGCATCTGTGCCCTTTGAACAGGATTGATGTGTGGAAAAATACGCAGAGCAGGAATGATCTAAGCCGATGCCGTTATTTGGGTAGAATCTGGTCTTTGCTACAGTTTGCTTCAAGATCACCAGTTAGAAACTCTATTATTAAAAACTTGCTTTATTGAAGACATACTTAAACGAATGAAAAGAAAACCCATAGACTAGGAGAAAATATTTGCAAATCACATATTTCATAAAGGACTTATATTCAGATTATATAAAGAAAGAAACTCTTAAAACTGAATAATAAATTCCTAATTTCAAAAAAAGAATCGGAAGTCTTTGTCCTTTTAAAGGTTCTGTTCCATGTAATTTAAAAATTATTACACAGTTCATTATGAATTATAGAAAAATTATAAGAAAAATAAACAAAACATGTTATCTTTAACGTGTTATATTTACTTATAATTTTCCTGTGGATTTACATAGTACTAAATTTACTTCAATGAGATTGAACTAGACATAATGTTTAATAACTTGCCTTTCCACACTTAATTATAAACAAATTTTCCATATCAATAGATCTTATAAATGTTTTGGCTGCTTATTATATGCCATGTGGGTGTACAAATATTTAACCAACCCTCATTATAGATCATTTTAGTTTTTTCAGTACTGAACAAACCCACAGAACTATTCTGAAAGAAATTAGCCTTATCCTGAACAGACAGTCTTTGAAAAAATGTGGACAGAAACAGGTTACAATTAAAATAAGTTTTGAAATTCCATTCTTCTAAGCTTATGGCACGCTTCTCAATTGTAGTGTAAATGAGAGAAGGGCTAAGGGAATTTCTGCAGCTGCCAAAAATTTTGAAAAAATACTAATTTTGATGATTAGACTTTTTCTCTTTTTTAATGTCACAGACCAAAGTTTGGCCAAGTCCAGCCCACTCTAGTTTTGTACAACCTGAGAGCTAAGAATATTTTTTTTACATGTTTAAATGGTTGAAAAATAAAACAGAATAATATTTTATGACACATGTAAATTGTATAAAATTCAGATTTTAGTGTCCATGAATAATAAAGTTTTATTGGAACACAACTGTGTTCAGTCATTTACATATTATCTGTGGCTATTTTGGTGCTCCAATAATAGAGCTGAGTAGATGTGACAAATACTCTGTGGCCTGTAGCGCCTGAAATATTTACTGTCTGGCTTTTTTATATAAAAATTTTGCCAATGCCTGCCAGAGACTATTTTATAGTTAAAACTGAATCTCTTTTGTTCTCAATTATATCTACCTAGTCATTACAAACCTGGAGCTTTATAATAATGTTTAAGCTTGGGAGAATCTTGGGTTTGTGCACCTGCCCTGTCACTGATGACTTTGTGTAACTCATTTTTCCTCTTCAGGCTGCAGTTTCCCAATCTGTAAGACAGGCAGATTGCACTAGATTTCTAAGACGCTCCATTTATTTATCCATATGACAAACACTTTCTTAGTGCCCACTACCTGCCAGTCCCCATGCTAGCTCTGGAATTTACTGATAATGTCTATGAAATGGGACATCATTCTGTGGTTTTCACTGAAACATAAATTACTTCTGACAGGAAAGGAAATGTGGCCAGGCACGGTGGCTCATGCCTGTAATCCCAGCATTTTGAGAGGCTGAGGTAGATGGATCACCTGAGGTCAGGAGTTTGAGACCAGCCTGGCCAATGCGGTGAAACCCCGTCTCTACTAAAACTACAAAAATTAGCTGGGTGTGGTGGTCGGCACCTGTAATCCCATCTACTTGGGAGGTTGAGGTGGGAGAATCACTTGAAACTGGAAGGCAGAGATTGCAGTGAGCTGAGATTGCACCACTGCACTCCAGCCTGGGTGACAGAGTGAGACTCTGCTTCAAAAAAAGAAAAAAAAAAAAAGGAAATGTTAGAGTCTATGGAAAAAAGACCAGCAACAACAAAAAAATACAGAAGGGTCTCCAGAAATAAATGCAGGCAAATGACTTCTCCAAAATTAAATCAACAGTAATTTTAGGAGATTCCAAATTCAGTAACTTTTTCTATAAGAGACTTTAGAGGAAAAAGCTGTATCGTATGCTGGTGCCATCTCCTTTCTTTACTCTTCACCCACTCTGATCTACTAGAAGAGTCTTTCCTGAAAAACGTAGTATATATACTTAATGGAATACTGTTCAACCTTTAAAAGGTGGGAAATCCTGTTATTTGTGACAACATGGATGAACCCGAAAGACATCATGTTAGTGAAATAAGCCAGGCACAGAAAGACAAATATCACATGACCTCACTCATTTGTGACTCTAAAAAAAGATGAATCCATAGAAGTAGAGAGTAGAATGGTGGTTACCAGTGGCTGGGGGTACTAGGGTAGGTGGGGAGATCATGGCTGAAGGATACAAAATTTCAGTTAGACACAGGAATAAGTTCGACAGATCTATTGTACATCATGGTGACTATAGTTCATAATATTGTATACTTGAAAATTGCTAAGAGAGTGTATTTTAAGTGTTCCACAAAAAATAAGCATGTGAGGTAATGTACATGTTAATTCACTTGATTTAGTGGTTCCACAGTGTATACATATTTCAAAACATCACAGTGTACATCATAAATACAGGCCATTTTTATTGTCAATTTAAGAGTACTAAATGAAAACACAATCCTAAGATGTCATAACTCAAAGGAATCACCTCATTTGACAGCTAGAGTAACCAAGGTCCAAGGAGGAACTATAGCACTCCCCTTTCTCATGTAAGTTTCAGATCTCTTTGACTTTCTAATTCAATAATCATTAATTGAACTCCTGTTGATGTGCACATCTGTGGCTTTGAGTGTCCTGTGTCTGGGGAAAAATTCTGATGGACTTCAAAGCCTAAAGTTTCTGAAACTTCTTTGGCTAATCGTCCAACTCCCTGTACCCAAAGAGGTCCCCTCAGTGTACACCAGCTCAGGTTGACCTCCTCTCCTAGCCACAAGGCTGATCTTTTGTTGACTTCCCAGGCACTGTAAACCAAGAACCTTTTTGATGCCATGAACACATCTTTATCACTGTTTATTACTGGGTTGGTACAAAAGTAATAGTGATTTTTGCCATTAAAAGTAATTATTGCACTGGCAAAAAGTAATTTTGCCACTTTTAATGGCAAAAATTGCAATTACTTTTGCACCAACTTAACAACTAATATTTATTGAACATCTATGTTCTAGGCTCTATGTTATATGCATTATTGCATTTAATCCTTATAAAAACTCCAAGGTAAATATTATTAGTTCACTTTCAGATAAAGAAACCAAACTCCAGAAACCCACATAACTTGTTTAAAGTGATTCATTTAGCTTGAGATACACCAGAACCAGAACCTAAATTTTTGACTCTAAAGTCCTTTTTCTTGATACTACACTGCTGTGCATTTTCATTACGCTGTTTCATTGGAATGCATACTTCTCCCAATTCCTTCAAATTGTCTCCCCCCCCCTTTTTTTTTTTTTTTTTTGATATGGCGTCTCACTCTGTCACCCAGGCTGGAGTGCAGTGGCAAGATCTCGGCTCACTGCAGACTCCACCTCCTGGGTTCTAGTGATTGTCTGCCTCAGCCTCCTGGGTAGCTGGCATTATAGGTGTATGCCACCATGCCTGGCTAATTTTTGTATTTTTAGTAGAGATAGGGTTTCACCATGTTGGCCAAGCTGGTCTCCAACTCCTGACCTTAGATGACCCTCCCACCTCGGCCTCACAAAGTACTAGGATTACAGGCAAGAGCCACTGTGCCCGGTCATAAACAGCTTACTTCTAATTACCTTTCACAATTCTTTGCTAAGCCCTTTTATGTTATACTTTGTTTAAAAACAGCTGATTTGCAATAGTCACACAGAAGATCTTACCTTAATCCTGATCTAGTGTCCCATATCCACTAGACTCTGTGTTTCCCACCATCAAGGGCTGTCTTAATTACCTCTATCCACAGAGTTTATCATGAGGCAAGAAAACCAGACAAGTAAATTATGGTAAAGGTCGCATCCTTGAGCCCCTCCAATGGTGCCTGCCCCTTCCCGAGCCCCTGCTGAGGGCTCAGCCTTAGGCAATCATGCATTATGGTGTGGTGCCCTCTTAGCACCTGACCTAAGAGCAGCCAGTGCATGCCAGCAACTTATGAGTTCAGGTAGTTGTCAAAACACCGCCAAAATAGGGAAAAAATTAGCTGATCAGGGTCTCAAAAATGCAGACCATAAAATGCAGACAGATTCACCAAATTGGCAGCAGTAACCACAGCTCACAAGTTCCAAAGAAGATAAGTACTAGGTGCCATGAGTGAACTAAAGAGGTAGGATGGTAGGATATTAGGTTGGTGAAAACTTTATTGCAGTTTTTCTCATTAAAAGTAATGGCAAAAACTGCAATTACTTTTGCACCAACCTAATAGAAAAATAAGTATGGTAGAAGGAGACATGCAGAGCAGATTGGAGGGGGTATGTGACAAAATTGATAGGTAGAAATAGTTACCCTAAGAGTACCTGGGCCAGGTGGAGAATTCTTGCAATGGTTCTTGCAACCTGGATTCTCCATGAACTTTCAGATAGTTTTCACAGTGGAGATGGTTCTTGGTTTTCCATGAGTTTCGAGTCTTGTCCTATGTATCTTTTTACTGAGTTTACATTTCTGGATGGAGGATAAGTGAGCTGCAGTACTTGGCAACCCCAGGAGTCAAAGTAACAAAGACGACATCAAAAACTGCTAGTTGACTAGCTGTCTGAAAGACTAAGGAATGGGTCTTCAGTTATCTTCAGTTCCTCACATTGGCCTTTCTGGAGATGTGAATTTTTTTCTAGCTAAATGCTGTGATACTAGAACTCTAGGGCATCAGGTGACCTAAAAAGCCTGTGTGTTAGCTATGAATCTTCTATTATAAGCCATCTGCAGTTCTGCAACAAGATCATCAGGAGCCTTACTGACCAGTCTAGGGAGTTCAGACTCCATCCCATCCACAGAGCAGTTACCAAGAAGAAAACAGATTTGCTAGAAGAATGCAGCTGCAATATCAACAACTTCCTTATCAATAATTCCTGTACTAAAGCCTCTTCCACAGTTTGCATTTCAACACTGGGGCCCTTGTTGGCACTTCCCAGGATGACAGAAAGGCAGAGCTAACACCATTTTAGTAAAACATCAATCTCAAAATAAGGATAAACCTCTGTCAGCGACAGTTGTCCTCAGGGGGTTGGCGTCCTTTGCAACAGGACATTGTTTCATTTCCCTGGTTGTGCTCCTTTTCTTATTAAAGGCTAGCAAATAACTGCTGCAAGGTTTTCCACTCTCATCCATTCCCAACTGTCTCCGCCAGAAATATGTGAAACAAGAGGTGAACCAGCTGTATGACAGATGACGGAACTCTGGAAAGCAAAAGTTTGTCACCAGAGAACTCTAAGAACAGCTTCATAAACCACTGGCTACTTCACATGATCCTCTCAGAGTCTCCAGCAGGGGTGGCTAATTGTCCAGGACTACTTAGTACATAGTTTAAAACTTACTTCTAGATTTGAGAACCTTGCAGATGAGAAGAATGCTTTCTATATCTTCATCCAGGGCACAGATAAAATGTTGGAAAGGATCTATCTCAAACCCAAACCTGTAGAATTGTTTGAAGACTTCCTAGGTAGACACAGAACTAGAAACCAAACCCTTTTGGATGAAATACTTCAAACATTTGTCTATGAAGCAGAATGGTCAACTATACAGATTTTATTAACATTTGTAAAGATGACATACATAAATTTATTTTAGACATAGACGGGAACTCTTACAGCCTGGGAGCACCTTCAAGTTTGTATATCCACTCAACACACATAATGATTCCTTTCATGTTGGGCATAGGATTGAGCACTGTGGATTCAGAGACGATTAAACCCTTGTCCTTAAGAAACGTATGGTCTAATAGAGAGAGGGGAATCCACATCAATAACAATGCTTTTCTCTCCTGCCTGCCTCTGTCACACTGAAAGTGTTTAGAGAGGTCCTAATGCAAACTGTGTACTGAGGAGGCTGGCAGTGCTTTGAAAGCCTTTTAGGGGCCACAGTAATTAAGGGGTATACAAGAAAATGGGACTGCAGGTTAATTTTCCTAGATTCCACTAGAGGGAAAGCTCTGCATCCATCTTTTATGTCCTGGACTTTGATGTAGGATATCCATCAAATATTTCCATTGTTTTTAAAAAACAAAACAAAACAAAAACAAAACAAAACAAAAATGTTCAAGTGGGGACTTCTCCTTTCTGCTTCCAGAAAGGTGGGGTAGATGGGTTGTTCCCTATTCTATCTCTAACTGCCACTAAAAACCCTGGACATTATATATAAAACAAACACAAGAATACTCTGAAAGATAAAGATAAGAAGACAGACCAGCTAGGAACTTCTGGACATAGTGAGTTCCCTGGGTTTTCATTTCACCTCATGTATCCTAGACTTGGGACTGAAGAAGCTGGCAACCCAGAAATGTCAATAAGCACAAACAACAGAAGCTGGTTCTATCCTGCCAAAGGACCAGGAAAGGGGCAGCCTAGCAAGATAGAAACTTTTAGACACTAACCACTGTCTTGTAGCCAAACAACACAGATGAAAGCTAGCCTCACCCACCCCACCACACACACAAAGGCATAGAGTGTGAAGCTTAGACTTCCACTCTCTCCAGGCTGTAATGAAGTGCCCCACCATACCTCCTCTCCTGCTGGGTTGGTGTCCAGGAAGGCCAAGAAGGTAGCTGGGATGTCCATCCTCACTGGGTGGTAATGAGCTCATATCCTTCCGCGTAATGTCAGGCTGGTGAGCCTGAGTTTCCACCTCCCACCTGTTAGTAACGAGGTGCCCCCCACTCCCTCCCCACTGGGCATCAGTGGAGCCTAGTGGAGAGTCAGGACCTTCACCTCTGCCCAGCAATAATAAGGCCACCCTTCCACCTCTGTGGTGTCAGGGAGTCCACATATGAAACGAGAAACAGGCATTCCTACCCCTCTTAGTCAGGGAGTTATTAGTAGAGGCCTAGAGAGAACCACGACTCCCACCATCCCCAAGCAGTAATGACGAGCCCCCATCTCATGTGTGAACAGAGATTTAGTGGGGAAACCAGAGTTCTACCCCTACCTGCCAGTAACAAAACAGCACAGTTTCTCCTTCCTTTGTTGAAGTAGTGTCAGAGGAAGCCAGCTAAAATGGACAGCTTAAACGAGACCCATAGTCTCATAATACAGTAGCAGAAATGCCCAGATTTCAATACAGAATTACTCAACATGTCAAGAATCAGGAAGAACGGAATAAAATTTCAAATCAAATGAAAAGATCATAGATTTCATCACTAAGATGATAGAGATAATAGAATTATCTGTCAAAGATTTTAAAGCAGTCATAAAAATGTTTTAATGAGCAATACAAACATACTTCAGACAAATAAATCAAAAATTGGAAAGTCTCAGCAAAAAAAACAGAAGATACAAAAAGCCAAATGAAAAATTTTGGAACTAAAAGTAGAACTGAAGTGTTAAAAAAAATGGCTATGCTTAACAGCAGAATTAAGAAAATAGAGGGAAAAAAAATCAGTGAGTTGAAAGACTGGATAGTAGAAATCACAGAGACAACAGAGAATATTTTTTAAAAAACTCACCGACTTGTAGGACTATAAGAAAATATTTAACATTAGTGTCATCAGGGTCATGAAAGGAGAAGAGAGAGAGGGTGAGGCTGAAAAAGCACTTAACAAAATAATTGAAAACTTCCCAAATTTGGCAAAAGACATAAAATCTACGGATTCAAAATGGTGAGCAAGCTTTAGACAGGATAAACCCAAAGTAATCCACACTAAGACATATCAGAGTCAAATCTCTGAAAACTAAAGACAAGGATAAAAATTCTTGAAAGCAGCCACAGTAAAATTCCTTGCTTACAGGGGAAAACAATTCAAATTACAGTGGATTTCTCATCAGGAACTATGTAGGTCGGAAGACAGAGGCACAACATTTTCCAGTGCTAAAAAATAAATATAGAATTTTGTCAACCCAGAATCCTACATCCAGCAAATTATCCTTCAAAAATTGAGGAAAAATAGGACATTCTCTGATTAAGAAAAATTGAAAGTACTCGTCATCTGCAGACTTACCCTCAAAGAATGACAAAGAAAAGTTTTCTGAACAGAAAGGAAATAATAAAAGAATTTCTGAATTTTGGGAAGGAATAAAAGACATGGTAAACAAAAATATGAGTATATATAATAGACTTTCCTTTTGCACTTGAATTTTCTAAATTATGTTTGACGGCTGAAACAAAAATTATAACACTCTCTGATGTGGTTCCAAACATATGGAGAGGAAATATTTAAGGCAATTATATTGTAAACAGAGGAGCATAATGGGATATAAAAGGAGGTAGGGTTTCTGGCACTTCACTTGAACTGGTAAAATGATACCACCAGTGGATGGTGATAAGTTGTGTACATACAATATAATACCTAGATAACCACTAAAAATGCTATATAAAGAGGTATACTCAAAAACATTATAGAAAGAGCAGATTTTGAATGTTCCCAGCACAAAGAAATAAGTGTTTGAGGTGATGGATATGCTAATGACCCTGATTTCATCATTGCACATTGCACACATGTATCAAAATATCGCACCATACCCCTTAAAGATATATAATTATGTGTCAATTTAAAATAATAATAGCCAAAAAGGTATTATAAATAAAATAATTTTTTAATGTTCAAGAAACCCACTGAAAGGCAGGAAAAAGGAAAGAAAGAAAAGAGCAAAAAATAAAATGGCATACATATCCCAAACATATTAATAATCACATTGAATGTAAATGGACTAAATACACCTATTAAAGGACAGAGATTGGCCAACTTGGTTGAATAGCAAGACCCGATTATATGCTGCCTATAAAAACTTACCTAGTATAATGTAGGCAAGTTGAAGGTAAAAGGATGCAAACATCAATAAAAAGAAAACAAGAGTTGCCATATTATCATATAAAGTAACTTCAGAACAAAGAAAATTATGAGACACAGACATTACTTATGATAAAAAGGTCAGTCCACCAAGAAGACATAGCACTACTAAATACACCAGAAAAAGATAGCCTCAAAATATGTGAAGCAAACACTGATAGAAACAAAAAGAGAAGTACATGGGCAATTATAGTTGAAAATTTCAAAACCTCTCTCTTAACAATTGATAGTAACAACTAGACAGAAAATCAGCAAGGCTAACAAATAATTCAATAACATCATCAACCAACAGTATCTAATTGACATTTATAGAACCTGTCACCTTCAAACAAGAAAATATACACGATTGTCAAGTGCCTATGGCACATATCCTAAAATAGACCACATCCTGGGCCATAAAATAAACCTCAACAAATTTAAAATTATTGAAATCAGATTGTGTTCTCTGACCATAATGGAACCAAACTAGAAATTAATAACAGAAAGATAATAAGATGATCTTTGATTATTAATACTTGGAACTAAACAATATAATTCTAAATAAGAAATGGACCAGTAAGAAGTCTCAAGAGAAATTTAAAAATACATTTTACTGAATGCAAATAAGAATGCAACATGTCAAAATCTGTGGGACACATCTAAAGCAGTGCTGAAAATGAAATTTTTATCACTGAACATGCTTCCATTTGCAAAAAGGAAGACTCAAATCAGTGGTCAAAGCTCCCGTCTCAAGAACATAAGGTGGAAAAAAGAGCAAAATAGACCCAAAGCAAGCAGAAAGAAGGAAATATTAAAAGTCAAAACAGAAATTATGAGATTCAAAACAGAAAAACAATAGAGACAGTGAAACAAAGAGCTGGTGCTTTGAAAAGAGCAATAAAATTAATAAACTTTCACAAGATTAACAGTGGAAAAAAAAGACAAATTACCAATATCAGAAGTCATTACAGGCCTGAAGGCGTCAAAGTAATAACAAGAGAATGCTAGAAATAGCTGTACGCTCATAAATTCGACAACTTAGATAAATGGATCTACTTTTGTGAAAAACACAAACTACCATAACTCACCTAATATGAAATAATTTAGATAATCTTATAATTATTAAGGAAAATTGAATTTATAATTTTAAAAACTACCAGACCGGGCACGGTGGCTCACGCCTGTAATCCTAGTACTTTGGGAGGTCGAGGAGGGTGGATCACAAAGTCGAGAGATTGAGACCATTCTGGCCAACATGATGAAACCCCATCTCTCCTAAAAATACAAAAATTAGCTGGCTGTGGTGGCACGTGCCTGTAATGTCAGCTACTCGAGAGGCTGAGGCAGGAGAATCACTTGAACCAGGGAGTCGGAGGTTGCAGTGAGCTGAGATCGTGCCACTGCACTCCAGCCTGGAGACAGAGTGAGACTCCATCTCAAAGAAAAAAAAAGAAAGAAAGAAAGAAAAACCTACCAAAAAAGAAATCACCAGGCCCAGCTGATTTCACTGGAGAATTCTAATATTTAAAGAAGTATTAATACTAATTTTATGCAATCTCTTTTAGAAAATAGAAAAGGGAATATATCCCCATTCATTTTATAAAACTAGTAGTGTCCCAATACCAAAACCAGACATAGTACCAAAAAAATAGGCTAATATTCCTAATAAGTATAGATGCAAATATATGTGTGTGTGTGTATCATTTATTTATAAACACACTATGAGCAGCTGAAATTATTCCAGAGAGTGTAAGGCTGTCTCAGTACTCAAAAACTAGTCAGTGTAATCCACTGTATTAACAGGCTAAAAAAAAAAAAAAAAAAAAAACAACAACCATAATCGCATCAATCAAATCCGATAAGAATTTGACAAAATTCCACACTTATTCATGATAAAAAAAAAAAACTTTCAGCAAACTAGCAATAAAGGGGAACGTTCTTGAATTGAAAAAGAGCATCTACAAAAACTTAAAATTAACATTATGTTTAATGTCAAAAGACTGACATTTTATTCTAAAACTCAGGAACAAGCCAAGGATATTCACTCTCACCACTCTTACTCAACATAGTGCTAGAAGCTCTCGCCAGTACAATATGGCAAGAAAAGGAAATAAAAGTTACATAGAGTGAAAGGAAAAAATAAAACCATCTATATTTTCAGATGACATGATTGTGTAGGAAGTTACAAGGAATCTCTATCCCCTCAAAATCTTTCTAGAACTAACAAATGAGTTAATAAAGTCACAGGATGTAAAATACACATAGAAAAATCAATTCCAGAATGTGCTGGGATTACAGGCATAAGCCACCTCACCCAACCTGTTTCCCTTTTTTATCATTCATATGTTCACTGGAGTAGCACTTTAATTTCCTTAAAGAGCTTTTCCTTTGAATTTACAACTTGACTGAGCTTAATCATTTGTAGCTTTTGATTTAGAGTAAGAGATGTGCAACTCTTCTTTTCCCTTGAACACTTAGAGGCCATTGTGGGGCTATTGAATTTTGACCTAATTTCAATATTGTTGTCTCTAAAGGAATAGGGATGCCTAAGGAGCAGGAGATGGGGAAATGACCAGTCAGTGAAGCAGTCAGAACATACACAACATTTATCGACTAAGTTTAATGTCTTACATGGGTGTGGTTTATGGTGCCCCAAAACAATTACAGTTGTAACCTGGAAGATCACTAATCACAGATCACTATGCCACATATAATAATGAGAAACTTTCCAATATTGCAAGAATTACCAAAATGTGACACAGAAACACTAACTGAGCACACACGTTTGGAAAAATGGTACCAATATTTGCTCAATGTAGAGTTGCCACAAACTTTCAACTTGTTTAAAAAAAAAAAAAACTCAGTATCTGCAAAGCACAATAAAATGAGGTGTGCCTGCCTATGGAGGAAAGGTCCTTTTCAATAAATGGTACTGGAGCAATTGGACACAAAGACATACAAACAAAATATTAATCTTGAGTCTCATATATTATACAAAAATTAAGAATGAGTCACAGATTTAAATGTAAAGCATAAAACTACAAAACTTTTAGAAAAACAGGAGAATCTTCAGGGTCTAGGACTAGGCAAAAAGTATTTAAATATGACACCAAACGCATAATCCATAAAAGATGAAATTGATAAGCTGAGCTTTATTAAAATTAAAAACTTCTGTTCTATGAAAGATCCTAAGATGATGAACAGACAAGCTATGAAGTGGGAGAAAATATTTGCATGAAATCTGACAAAGGACTAGTATCTAGAATATTCAAAACTTGACAGTAAAGAAAAAAATTTAATTAGAAAATTGGCAAGATAGATGAAAAGACATTTCACTGAAGAAGATGTACAGATGGAAAATAAGCACATGAAAAGGTGTTCAACATGATTAGTCATTAGGGAAATACAAATTAAAACCACATTGAGATACCACTATACACCTATCGGAATGGCTAAAATAAAAAATGGCATCAACACCAAATGCTAGCAAGGATGTAGAAAAATACATATTTCTGGTAAAAATGTAAAATGACACAGCCTCTCTGGACAACGTTGGCAGTTTCTTTAAAAATGAAACCTATAACTACCATATGACCCAGCAATTGTACTCCTTGGCATTTCTCCCAGAGAAATGAAGACTTATGTTGACACAAAAATCTGTCCATGAATGTTTATAGCAGCTTTATATTCATAATAACCCAAAACTAGAAATAACCCTCCTGTCCTTCAATGGGTAAATGGTTAAATAATCTGTGGTATATTCATATCATGGAAAACTACTCAGAAATTAAAGGAATGAACTACTGATACATGCTACAACCTGGATGAATATCCAGAGAATTACACTGAGTGAAAAAAGTCAACTTGAAAAGTTACATGCTGTATGAACATTCTTTTTTTATATATACTTTAAGTTTTAGAGTACATGTGCACAACATGCAGGTTTGTTACATATGCATACATGTGCCATGTTGGTGTGCTGCACCCATTAACTCATCATTTAACATTAGGTATATCTCCTAATGCTATCCCTCCCCCCTCCCCCGACCCCACAACAGGCCCTGGTGTGTGATGTTCCCCTTCCTGTGTCCATGTGTTCTCATTGGTATGAACATTCTTGAAATGACAAAATTATAGAAATGGAGAATAGATTAGTGGTTGCTAAGAGTCAGGGACAAGGGAGGAAGGTGTGTGTCTACAAAGGGGCAATATGAGGGGTCTTTGTGGTGGTGGAAATGTTCTGTATCTTAAATGTGTCAATGTCAATATCCTGGTTGTGATACTGTACTAGAGTTTTGCAAGAAGTTGCCATTGGAGGAAATGAAATAAAAGGTACATGGAATCTTTCTGCACTATTTCTTGCAATTGCAGATGGCCCCAATTTTATCAAAATCAAAAGTTTAATTTTAGAAATGAAGCTGAAGAATTCCTCCAACCCAACTCAATAATTTCACAGTTGAAGAAACCAAGGCTCTGAAGGGGTCAGGACTGAAATCAGTTCTTCGGCCACCCATTGACCAAGTTTTATGCAGAAGTGGTCAACTGTTTCTAGTGCTTTGGCTTGGTCAGCCAATTGCTGGGATGAAACGACCTGAACCCACTAAGTGCCTGTCACTGTATCTTCACAATGGCTTTCCCTTGCACTTAGGCTTCCAAAGAAAAGGATGGTTAAAGAGAATCCTGAGGGACTATGAGGTATGTTCTGAAAAAGACTCTAATGAACAGAGTAATAAGGTGCTCGGGACAGAAGATGGATGAGAAGAAGCATGGTTCTAAAGAGGTAAATCCAAATACAAAGGAAAAAAATAGAGGAAAATAACAGGAACTCTTTGGAGGCAATTGCTATATAGCTGAAAGTTTCAGAAAGCAGTACTTAAATAGTGGGAGGAGGATCATTCAAGTTCCATTTCAGTTTTTTTCACGCAAGAAAGAACTTCTAGTAGACTAGACCAAGGAAACCACAAATGACTTAGACAGACACTAATGTTTCCAGAGCAAGGAAAACGTCTCAACTTCTTTATTCACTTAGGCAATAAGAGCTCATGGGAAACCACCCAAATCAGGGACTACAAAGTTTGGGAGAACTCTATGTGTGCATGCATATGTGTGTGTGTGTGTGTGTGTGTGTGTGTGTAAAACAGAACAGACTCACCTGTCTTGGTAACCTGGTAGATAGAGACTGTGACCCTTCTAAACTCAGTAAACTAATACAGACTAGTGGCACTCAAGAAAGTGGATAATAGTCTAAAAGCACAGAAGTAGGACCATCTATTAAAAATGGGTGGCAAATTGGCTCAAATCCAGGAAACAGGTGGAGTAGAGAGCAGTCAGAAATAAGAAAGTGCTCACCTTATGGATAAGCATTATGGACACTTCAGTCTACCCTATATAAATAACCCATAATAGTGGTGTAATTTCAAAAATGGATACATTTGCTGACAGCATAATTGGAACAGAGGGGATGGTGCATACTGGCAGAACGGGCCCTCTGGGCCTGAGTCTTTCCCATTGCACTGGGTCTCAGTTCCCCCTGGATCAATGCAAAAATATTTTGTCCTGGGGCAAAATATCAGCTTTTGCTTCAGTAGGAAATGTTTCTAAATTTGAACCTCCTTAAATTATTGTGGAACATGAAAGACTACAAAATAATAATAAATAGGGAAAGAAAAAGAAAATTCCTTCTAGAAGTTGAGGGCCCAGTGGATTAGGGCTTCCAACAATCATCCCAGGATCCATCCAAGAGCAGCAGCAAAGCAGCTCATGCAGCTTCCCCCACTAAGGATGGATCCCACAGTTTCTGGGAGTGAGCACCTGTACTCTACAGATATTGGACGTGAAGCTTAGAATGGGGTTGAGGTGTGACAGGAAGGTGGGGAGATAGGAGACAGAAAGGCACTGAGAAGAATACGGAGATTCCTCTGTAATGTTGGAGATAAAGGTCAAAATTGGAATAACAAGACCTAAATTGGGTTATCAGAGACAGGGAAACACAGCACATCATCAAAAGGCCTTGTTGGCTGAGAAGAAGCAGAGTGCCAACAGTGGGGGGCCTGGTGGAATACCCAAGCAGATGGAGAAAATCACATTTATAAGGCTGGTACCTGCAGTCGGACTCATTTACAGGGGATAGAAAGATACATCCAGAAGGAAGGTGGGACTTGTCACAAAAGACAGACATCCTGGATCTGCTACCTTCTGGCTCTGCAGCACTGGATCATCCATTGACACCCTCTAAGCCTCAGCTTCCTCTCTGTGAAAGGGCTGCTTCTGGGGATTGCTGTGATAATCAAAGGAGAGGGAAATGGATTGCACATAGTGTAACCTGCTTCTTGCTATTTTTTTGAGGAAACATTCATAAGACAAACTGACTCACATCAGGAATGCCCAGTCTTCTTTTTATTATTTATTTATTTATTTATTTATTTATTTATTTATTTATTTATTTTTGAGACAGAGCCTCACTCTGTCACCCAGGCTGGAGTGCAGAGGTGTGATCTCTGCTCACTGCAACCTCCACCTCCCAGGCTCAAGTGATTCTCTTACTTTAGTCTCCCAAGTAGCTGGGCTTACAGGCGTGTGCCACCATGCCCAGCTAATTTTTGTATTTTTAGTAGAGATGGGGTTTCACCATGTTGGCCAGTCTAGTCTCAAACTCCTGACCTCAAGTGATCCACCTACTTTAGCCTCCCAAAGGGCTGGGATTACAGGCGTGAGCCACCAGGCCTGACCCTCAGTGTTCTTTCTGGATGGAATTGTGAGAAATAATACTTTTGTCTTTTATCTAATTGCATGTGATTTCAACAAATGCTTCTATTTCCAAGTGCCTAGTGGTTTGGTTTCACAGTGTCTGCCACCCACATAGTAGTGATGTCTATAGTCTTTGTCATTCTTCCATGGACTCCAGCAACGGTGCATGTTGGTGCTGGTGAAGAACCTTCATTCAGATGTAGAAACAGTGGGTTCTTCATATATACTTGGCATAGCATTAAACTAAAAATTTGAAATTAAAACCACGAGAAAAGTGGTATGCCAATATGCTGTTTTTGCAGTTGAGAATAGTTACTGTAGGTGGGATTCAGTTTTGACTCTGAGCTTCCTAGCAGCCAAGGCAAAAAGGTAATTATATTGGATTATTTAATGCTCACCATCTGTAAAAAGAAACCATGCCAATTCTTTAACTGAAATAAATTCTAAAGCAAATAGATTATAATGAACATTGTAATACCTTCAAAAATAGTTCTACAGGGAATGCAGAAATGTTTAAGATGAATTTTTTCCACATCTGTGCATAATTCCAAGACTTTTGTCCATTAGGAACATAGTATAATAAAGTCCAGTAGCTTTTTAGTGATCCAGCTGCACTCAAGGACAGAACTCAGAACATGTTGCAGAATCAGTGAAGCGTATTCCCATAATTAAGCAGTGTCTAATCCTGATTGCATGTCAGGAATAGCTATAGAGAGACCTGTGAATCAGAATTTTGGGAGTGAGGTCACTTTCTCTGTTCCCCCTAGAGAGCCTGATGCACATCCTTATTTAAGAACAGCTGATAAATTATCTTAGCAAAGGAGTTGAGCAACACACAACTAGAGACCAGATCCTTCCAAAAGATCACAAGCATTTAATGTGGTTTGCTAACCTTTTAAAAAATTTGAACAAATCTGTGGCTTATCCAGATAATTTGAAAATGCACTTGCCTGCATTTGATGAGTCTTGCCACCCTTTCTTTCCATGGTCTCTCAAGCAGGAGATGGGGTGTTTGGGCAGTTCAACACTTGGACATTTTGGCTTTGGAAAGGCCATGTTCTTTTATGCCTCAAGTAGTTAACTTATGCTACTACCCCTGTCTGATACCCTCTTTCCCTGCTCACTCCAGCCCACCCATCCTCATCCCTCACCTTGCTAACCCCTACTTATCCTGTGACCCCACTTAAATGTCATCCCATGCAGGAAGCCTCCCCAAGGACACACACTTGAACAAGGTCTTTCTCCCAGCACCTCCTTCTTGACCCTCCCTAGGACTAGTAACTTCCTGTTCAATAGTGTCTTCTCCACTCTCCCATAAGGGCCGATACTATTTGGTCTTCTTTACCCTGTATCTCTGGTACTCAGCATAGAGCCTGGTGTATGATAAATGTCTAATACATATTTGTCAAATGAATGTATAAATATATGGCCTGCCATATTGTATACATGAGGAAACTGAGGATCAGAGAGGCAATCACCGAAAGTTCAACTGAATGTCAGTTGCAGAACTGGCCTACAGGAATAATGAATGTGATAAAAATGTACTGATCCTTTAGTAAGTTTCTGGCACTTTGCTGCATACTACTCATCCATTATCTAGGTGAGTTGTTACCAGATGACTATCGAGTCATTCCTAAAGCCAGGTACCATCTTGAATTCTCTCCCACATCCCCTCATCTAATCCCCCATCATGTTCTGCCAGCTTTTCCCACAGAATACATCCCATATCTGACCTCTTTCGCTCCACTATAGTCTAAGCCACTGCCATTGATTTCCTGGACTACTGCAATGCCACAGATGATCTCCCTGCTTCTACTCTTACCCCCCGCCCCAGTTATTTTCCCTACTAGCAGCCTGACAGATATTTTACAAATACGAATCAGGTCATGTTGCTCTTCTGCTTAAAACCCTCCAATGGCTTTCTACCACACTGCAGTGACATGCATACTTCTGACCATGCCTTGAGGCCAGCAGGATCAGCCCGGCCTCATTCTCTGACCTCCTCCACCACTTGCCCCACCTCTTGCTTCTCTGCAGCCACACTGGCTGCCTTTCAACTCTGCAGCACTCTGAGCTCATCACACTTGCTCCTCCTTCGGGGCCTGTGCCCAGGCTGCCTCATCTACCTGAAACCCTCTTTCTACTTCCTCACTGTCCAACTTTGGGTCTTGGCATAGCTGGCTCATTCTTGTCACTCTTATCTCATTCAAATGTCACTTCTTCAGAAACATCGTCCCTAACCCACCTCAATCCAAAAGAGCCCCCTTAGTCATCAACTTATGCTGCTTTTCTTTTATAGTACTCACACTATGTAAATTTTTCTTGTGCATTTATTAGCTGCTCTACTTCCTTCACTAGCGATTGACTCCTTGAGTTATTTTCAGCCCCCAAGACCTCATCTGCCTCATTGTATCCTTCATACCTACAGCATCACTTGCTCCTTCATTATAAATGTTTTTAATTAACAAATAAACACCCATTTTTCAGATGAGATAACTGAGGCTCAGAGGAATCAAGTGAGTTGCCCATGATCACATACTTAAGAAATGGCAGAACTGGAATTTGACCACATGCAGCCTTTCTCTGGAAACTTCACTCATTCCTAAAATTCCAGATTCCCTGTCTTTGAGCCCAGTGCCCAGTTCTCTCCAACATTCCTGATCCCTAGAAGGGGAGGACTGAGGACTGGGTGGCTTTTTCCTCCCTGATGGCTGAGATCCTCAGACAAACTGGGTTTAAGAAAGTGTCCTCCTCCCCACAGACTGTAGAAGGCAGAGTACCAGGGTTCCTTCCACTGGCTGCTCCTGTGGCTCATCCTGTATGTGAAGACATTTTGGCAGCCCCCACTGTGACATTATGGGGAGCAGCCCTCACACAACCCTGTTCCTGGGCCTCAGATGGAATGAAGATTTCCTCCTGCCTAAGAGCCACTGGGGACAAGGTGATGTGCATAAATGAGACGTGACCGTACTTTAAGGAGTGCATGGGCTCTCTCTACAGCATGCAGGGTCTGAGAGCCTCGAGGTCACCATACAGAGAGGCAACACAGAGTGTGAGCGGGAACACACCTGGGAGGTGAGCTGCAGCAGGAGGGGCGGAGCATCGCCATCCTGCCATACACTGGGTTTATTAGCTGAGGAAAGTCATTTCCCGGAGCCTCAGCTTACTCATCTGTAAAATAGTGATAGTAAGCACCAGTGCATAGCCCCCATATGTTTGTTCTCATTATACTCAGATGATGAAGCTGGGTAGGCAAAGGACAGAAAGGCAAGTCATTGCTGAAGAGACATTTGAAGAGAACATGAGGTGGCAGGAGTTTGAATAATATTAATATTACATTCCCTTGCATGGCACTATTGCTTTACAATGTACTTTCACATCTATTTTGTCCGGGACTCCTCACAGCCCTCCTATATACACGTTGCTATTATCATAATTACCCTCACCTCAAGCATACAATATCCTCAGGAAAGAAGATACTCGGTCTCAGATATACAGAGTCATGTAGCGAGGGTTAATTGTTAGAAAAAAAAAAAAAAACCTCAGATATTTATAGTAAGGTCTGTCTTTGAGTTTGCTTTCTACCATTCCAATCCTTGTTAAAGTCTCTGAACATCAGTTTCCTCCTCTTTAAAATGGGGACAATAGTTTCTGCCCTGCCTACCTACCTCCCAGAGCCTTGATCTTGTAAGTGAAAGACATTAAGATGAACACCACAGTGCTGTGAGGTGATACTGTCACATGTCCCACCGAAGGATACCATTGCATTCTCATCTCACTTTTTTTCTGAAGCAGAATTAATCCTCTCTGAAAGTGGTGTTTTCTGCCTACCTTCCAGAATCTGAGAGAAGATTCTAGAATAATCTGGCCTAGTCTACTAGTCTTAGAGCCATGTGACATAATTGCAACCTTGAGAAGACATGTGAGATATCTGAAGCCTTGCAGCCACACACAGAGGGCCCTGGGCTCCCTGCTGAGTCATCACCCATGGGTAAGCCTCGTCCACTCTTGGACAATCTCAGAAGACACAGGGTCACAGTCCAGAAAGTATCCAGAAAAGAACAGGCTTGCCACAAAGCCAAAGCAGCCCATGCCCAGGCTGTTAGAGAAAGACTGAGGTTGCCCACATGAGCTGATTCTGCCCATTCTCAGGCAAAATCGGCCAGTACCACTTCTTGTCCGCCCATACCTTGTCTGTGCCTGAGGCTGAAGGTGCCACCTGTGAGCCCAATAGCAGTGTTCTAGGGCGACCCCGGGCCCAGCACACAGTTGCTCCTGACCGCTTCCCACTGGCGGCCACTGCATGTCTTATGCTGCTCAATTCCCCACTTTTTATTCTGTTTAACAGTGGTGAGAGGAGCCGTGGCCTGCCCTGAGGAGTGTCTGCAGTGAGACCAGGCACTGAATTGATTTTCAAGATTAACTGTCACCTCCAGCTGGGAAGCAGCTTGCACAGGAACTGAGCAATCTTCCTGGGTTTTCTCCTGCTTCAGAAATCACTTTCTCTGCCAGGTGTCTGATAAGGCTGGATTGGTAGGTCCTAGGAGGTCTTTTCCCTGTCACTGAAGGATTAAGTCTTCCAATATGTGAACGCCAGGAGACACGAAGAGAACTTCTAGTAAGAAGGGCTCACCTTGTGGTTGTAAGTTTCATCATCTTTGCTGTGTGAACCTAGGCAAATTGCTTAACCTCTCTGAAACTTCAGCTCCTCATCTGAAAAACATAGACAATTAACACCTACCTTATTGTGTGCTTGTGAAAATTAAACATAATGTATGTAAAGCGCCTGGCCTAGAAAAGCATTCCATAAAATGAGTGATGATTATTATTTAATTCCCACCCTTCCAGTAGCTGACCTCACCCAGAGCTGTTCCTTCAAACTGGGTTCATATTTTCCACAGAAACTAAATAAATTAATAAGGGAGGCCAAGAGGAAATAAATGAATAAATATTTTATTTGGCTGAGAAAATTTTATCTCATCCATAGTCCAAGTTCCTGATGGTTTCATACCTTGGTGGTTCTTCTTCATCAACTTACCTGCCCATCTCACCTCTAAATGGTCCCCGCGCCATTCTGGTGTCCAGAATAGATGCAGAGATTTAGCTTATCCTGTTTCTTGGACCAGTGCCAAAGCTCCTCCTTATTAATGTTCAACCTGTTCTCTCCTGAAATCTCCTCTGCCTCAGGAGTGCTTCCTCTGGCATGAGATTACTGGTTCCCATGTTAGTTGCGAGACTGTGAGGTCCATCTGTTGAGATCCAATGAATGACCTTGGTTATTAGCCATGCCTGCTTGAAATGTCACAATGTGCCCCGCGCGGTGGCTCAAGCCTGTAATCCCAGCACTTTGGGAGGCCGAGGCGGGTGGATCACAAGGTCAGGAGATCGAGACCATCCTGGCTAACATGGTGAAACCTAGTCTGTACTAAAAATACAAAAAAATTAGCCGGGCGTGCTGGCGGGCGCCTGTAGTCCCAGCTACTTGGGAGGCTGAGGCAGGAGAATGGCGTGAACCCGGGAGGCAGAGGTTGCAGTGAGCCGAGATCGTGTCATTGTACTCCAGCCTGGGCGACAGAGCGAGACTCCGTTTCAAAAAAAAAAAAAAAAAAAGTCACAATGTACTCACTTCTGCAAGAACCAACTTCCTTGCTACCATCCACAACCCAGCACCCATTGTTTCTCATCTAAAACAGGATCACGCTGGATGCTTGTTAAAGATGCAGAGTCCTGGGCTGTACTCATGCCACTGAATAGCTAAAGGAAGTAAGGAAAATGATATGATTCTACCCAAGCCGAATCTCTAAGGGTAAGGCTAGGGATCTGCCTGTGTAGGAAACCCCCAACTCATTATTGTGCTGATGAAAAGTTGAGATGCACTCCAAGAAAGTAACAGAAAGACTCTTAAAATTGCATAGTCCTCCCTCCGCTTTTATCCATGGAGAGGAGTGTGTAAACATCTGAGTGAGGCAATCCACCATACAGAAGCATTTGCTATCTGTGAAGGGCCCACGTGTTCAAGAAATTGTAATGAGAAATCTTAGGGCAAAAGACAAGTTCCATATTCAGTTCATCTGTATATCATTTCATGTAGCACAGGGCTGGCCGGCAGATGGTGTGCACTGAATGTTGAGTTTATGTCTATATGTCAACCTCCATCTGATGGGCAAAGCAGGGAGAAGCATTTGATTTTTACTTGAATGTTGCCAAAATGAATTTAGTTTTATAATATTACAGATTACTTGATATCCATGGAGAAAGGTTTTATGTATACATACATACACATTTGGCCAGCATAAAGAAAGGACGTGCTCTCTCAGACTTATGGTGAAAAGGAAAAAAAGAAAATAATATTGAGGGCCAACTATGTGCCTAACAGTTCCGTATATTTTTATACAATTATCTCCTATAATCTTCTCAACTACCTTAGGTAGGTATTTTAGTTCTACCTTCAGATAAACATTGTAGCACAGGGTTTAATCATTTTCCCTACTTCCCTTAGCTATTCAGTGGCATGGCCCATCTTCAGACTGAATTCTGGCTGAATTAAAAACTGCACCCTTGGTCTTTATCCTTGGCTTCCTTCTTAATGAATGTTTGTGTGGCTCTTCATAGTTAACAGAGTGTGTCTAAGTAAATCAGGGTCTACTAGGGAGTATAAAAGAAATGGACAAATATCTATATTAGGAGGTTGACCTGGATTTGAAAAGAGAAATGATGTTATGGGAGTTCACAGGAAGTGGCATTTGGGATTGGCCTGGAAAGATTGCTCTAGGGGAGAAAGAATGAGAGGGCTTACCCACTGGCAGGAACTCCTCTACCAATAATCCCATAAAGGAGGAAACACCAAGTAATCCAGATTGACTGTAGCAGCAGCTAAGGCCCTGGCAGGAGAAGGAAGCATGGCCGTATAATATGGCCACTGGACATAATTTTACTTTTCTCCGTCAATACTCTGCAGCCCTCGAAATTGTGGCCACAATACCACAACTTGTTTAGGCAGAAAAGGCCAAATGTCAATGATGTAAGGGTTGGCAGGAAGTGTCCTACTGTGGGCATGGCTGGCTTTGGAGCTTCAGCTGAGCTATAAATCAAGGAGAATTGCAGAAGGAAGTTGAGATGGGCCATGAGAACCTGAAGGATGGATGATGAAGAATAGGAGCCTGTAATAAGGGATTTAACAATTTGAATTCCTTCTGCTGCAAGGAACAGAAAACTCTGAATCAAATGAGTTTAAATTATAAGGAAATCAATGTGTTAACACATATAACAAGAAGTCCATAAGTAAGGCACTACTAGGCAAGGACTGTGAGGGCTCTGCTTCTCTTATAACCTACAGGTTCTGTGCCCTTCTCTGTGTATTGGCTTCATCCTCAGGTCAGTAGCAAAACAGCTGCAAGAATTACAGAGGTCACCTCAGAGAGCACATTAACCAGGGGGAACCTGGGACTGTATCCTTCTTGTGCCTTTTATTAGGAAGAAGGAAACAATTTCCAAAAGCCCCCCAGCAGACTCCCTCTCATGTTTCATTAGCCTGAAATAGCTCATTCGTCCATGTCTATATCAAGCACAGCAGAAGGAAGGGGTTCCCATGATTGGCGTATCATCTGGAGTAGAATAGATGCTGGGGACTCAGCTGAATGGCCCCTGCAAGGAGAAAAGGAGGGAGCCCAGGTGTTCTTTCTAAGCCCTTGGGTGTTTTCCATGCTCCCCTCTTGAAATTCTTCCATCCACTCTGCAGGCACATGCTATTACTCTCTCTTTACAAATAAGAACATAGAGGCTCAGGCAATGGGCCCCTGCCTAGGGTCCCACATCTCTGCCATGCTGCAAAGCCTCTGCTCTATTTATTACTCTACGCCGCAGGTTCTGGGAGAAAAGTGGAAAGACAGAAGCTGTGCCCAGAGAGGAGCGTTTTGGTGCTGAATGTCTTACATGTGGCAACTTTCTTTTGAAGTGTTACGTGCTTGGTTGGCTTCCATGAAGACCTCTAGGGCTGAGTTGAAAGCAGCATCAAAAACAGAGAATCCCCAAACAGGTAGGCTAAAAGGTTTCCCTGGGGCAGAATCCTGAAAACAACCCCCTGGATTGAAGAGTTTGGGGCAGGGACCTCTGGTGTCTCTTGTGGGTCCTGTGACAAGTCACACACCTTGAGCAGAGCATGAAGGAGCCTGGCTGGGGAGCCAGTCTGCCTGTGTAAGTTGGCTCAGGCATCAGTATTTTCTTTCCCTCCTCCTCGTACTTCATACCAAATATGGAAACAGATACCTGCCTACCATCTGTCTCCAAAGAACTACAGCTCCACAGTTCATCGCATATATGGTAGGAGCCAGATGGGGTGATGTGTTCTTTTTTCCTGGGCATTCAGAGAATGGGAAATCCATGAGCAGGAAGCAACCTGAGTGATCATCTAGTCATTTGGAGGTGAAGAAAAATCAGGGGCGAGAGAAGCCTAGTTAATTGTCCTGGGACAGTAGCAGGGCTGGCCTTGAACCAAGTGTCTCATCTCCCAGGCTGATGCCCTTTCTACTGAATTGAGCTGCTTTTCATCATCTAGTTGACAATAAGAACTGAAAGCAGATGTGTTTTCTCTCTTCCTAAGACAATCTCAAGCCCACTGCAGTTGATGTCCAGGATGGGCAGGCATTCTCCCAGAATCCATACTGAATTTGCCATTGACTCTTCTCAGAACTGAGCATTTTTTGTGTCTGCCTGGCCCTTTACAGGGTAGGGTCTGCATGGCTGTGTTTCACATTTGACTCCACAGTTACCTTCTGTGTTGTGCCAGCAGTGTTCCCTCGCCTCTAGCAATGTGATACCTCATTGCAGTTTTGCTCTTTAGCCACTTAATCCCGGCTACATATTAATAACACAAGTCTAAACCATTAGGAATTATTGAGGTTGAAAAGGTGCAGGCAGAAGTGGCCTGGAATGACAGCTGCTCTCTATTTAGGGCAAAGGTGATCATAATTCATAAAGAGCAATGAACTCGTTTTTGGACTAACAGAGTAAGAGTCAAAAGATTGGGAAGATCTGAAGGCTCCCCGATCTTGGATCCTAGAACTTAGAAAAATACAGAGGCTGCTCTGTCATCCTACTTTCATCCCAAGCAGTTGAGCTCTTATCTAGCTTGACTTTGAATCCTAGTGGGTCTTGGTGACCAGAGATGAACCTTTATTGTAGGAGATCACAGAACCAGCTTCTGGGCCTGGTGTACCAGAGGCTGGTATATAGTCAACAGCAGAAAGCAAACGAAATTAGTAAAATCCCATTACCCACTTGAGAAGACTTACACAATGCTCTTAAAAATATTTTCTACTGGGCTCAGTGGAAAGGATGGTGGAAGGTTATGGATATAGTTAGGTTTTCATCTTTAATAGGAACATCAATAATATCTAATACTCCTAAAGTCACTCCTTGTGAAAGTGGTTAAATGTAACTCTATCCACTCCTCTCCTCCTCTCCCCAAAGTCCATCATGTTTTAAGGGTGGAGATCTGAGTAGTATTCATCCATTACTCACAAATAGCATCCTCGGAGGGCCTGGATGAGGGTCAGGCAAGCCAGGTGCTTAGGGCACAAAATTTCAGAAAGCTCTCACTCTGAGAGTCCTAAAATGCTGTGTGCCAGAGCCCTGGCTTGCCTAACTGTTTCCCGCCTCATCACCCTCTTGAGTATCTGACACGCAGCAGATGGGTGGTGAATATTGGTTTGCACGCTATTCTCTCCACTACTTGAAATCCTCTGTCTCCACATCACCTGCAGAAGACTGAATGGGGCCAACACCACACTCTGTGAGCTGAGCTGGCTCCTGTATCCAGTCTAGCCTTAGAGACCTTCAGGCTTTGCCTTATTTTACACTCCACCAATGTTAAACTCCTTAAGGCCCTCTCCCATGGGGTCCAGCAGAGTTGATATTCAGTAAAAGGTTGATGAATGAATTGATGTGTCAGTCCGGAAACACTGATACTACACTGATAGAATGAGTCCAAATTATGACTGAGATAGAAGACCTAAGGAAGTGATCTGGTAGTGTCTAAGTGGGCAGGCTCTGGAGTCAAACTGCCTTGGTGTGAATCTTCATCAGGACCTCTGTCTTCCACATCAGATTTTCCCTAAGCTTCAATTACCTCCTTCAAAAGCAAAGGAGGGAGGAAGGCGGGGAGGGAAGAAGGGAAGAATGGAGGGAGGGAGGAATGGAGGAAGGAAGGGAGGAAGAAAGGGAGAGGGAGGGAGGCAGGAAGGAAGGAAGGAAAGAAAGAAAAAATCTACTTCATTGATGTGCAGGTTTAAAAAAATAGTTCATGTAAATCCTTAGCAGAACAGCTGACACTTATAGTACTCAATAAGTGGTGGTTAATGTTCTTACCAATTGGAAACAAAATTCAATCTTTGAGAAGTATTTATAAATCTACTGACTGCAGCTGAATTTCAGAAGGTGACAGTGACATAGAGCTAGCACTTAGGTGCCTCCAGTCACCCTGAGATGTCCAAGTCCTCTCTTTAACAGGTGCCTGCCAAGACCAAGACAGGGAGACACTTTTCCCAGCTCCAAACTTGCCCTGGAAGAGATCACAGAAGAATAAAGGCGTGGAGTCTGGGTTTCCATGTCTCAGTTGCAAGACCCTGCACCAGAATTTGTTACCTCATTACTTAGTGTCTGAGCCTTGAAGAAAACATGTAAATTATGCAGAAAGGCACCATATTGTCGGAGGCAAATGAGACCTTCATTATCCCTGTGTGAGCAGAGCTTAGCCAACAGAGCAGAGAGAAACAGTAAACCCTTCAAGGTCTGGCAGCACAGATGGGTGCTCAAAAAGGTTCCAGGGACCCTCAGAGCAGGGCCAAACGCTGTCGTTATTCAAGTGGTTAACACATGGCTAGGCACGTGGTGTGTTCCTAATGATTCTGCTTCTCTGCAGCCTTCTCCAGGGGAGGCTGCTCTTCTGCCCACAATCCTCAATACCACGTTGTTAAAACACACAGCCTACAACCCAGGGGGTTTGCATTCTCCTGGGTCCCATGGTGATTAGCAGGAATGTCCATTCCTCTGGGATTCCAAGACCCTCTGACTCCATGACTCACGATACTAGGCTGTATCATCGTCTCCTACCACCAGCCCTCTTCTTACACTTGAACTATATTTAAATTCATCCTCTGTGTTTACTGGAGACCATGGCATCTAGTACTTGGCATAAAGTAGATATTCATTCAACATTTGCTCAATGTTGGCATCAGTTCACAGTCTTCCTCTCCACCCCCAACCCCTGCTGCCATCTCAGATGCCCTTGAGATCTGTTGAGAGATCCTTCCAGCATCTCTTCTTCCAGAATCTCACTTTACCTGTTTTCATAGCCTTCTCTTCCATTCCAGGAACTCACATTTATGGCCACAGTTTGCCCCTGCCAACATTTACCTCTGAAACCTTGACTTCAAAACATTGTCCATCTGACCACAACCTTGTATTCTGTCTCCTCTCCCACTCCCCACAGGATTGATCCAAACCACCACCACTTTTCTCAAGTCCTGTTCCACATCTGTTCTGTCACTATGCCACCGGTCTCACCTCACATAGTAAATGTTACCACATATAAATTATTCTCAGATTCCCTCCAGCTTCTGACCTGGCCATTCACTTCCACAGTTAACTATATTTCCATCTATTATTATTTCTTCTCTTGTGGTCCCTTAGGAAGAAAAGCTTCTTTTCAAAGCTGATCCTTCCACTCTTGAAACCTGTGATCATCTGCTTGAAATAGTACGTATTTCAGCAACCTCTTTCTTCTATCACTCCACCTCTAAAGTTACCTTGTATTTGCCAAACCCAGTGAACTTGTAGTTACTCAACTTTGTGTTGATATATCTAAAGCGTTTGACAAGTTTGGCCATATCTTTTCACTTAGAACCCTCTTCTCTGTCATCTAAACTGCACCCACCTTGAATTTTACTCTTCCCTCTACATTCACCCTTGCAGGAAGTTTTCCCTGGATCTTTCACCTTTTTCATTCTTTTTTCTTTTTCTTTTTTGAGACAGAGTCTTGCTCTGTTGCCCAGGCTGGAGTGCAGTGGCTTGATTTCGGCTCACTGCAACCTCCGCCTCCCGGGTTCAAGCGATTCTCCTGCCTCAGCCTCCTGAGTAGCTGGGATTACAGGCACGCGCCACCAGGCCCAGCTAATTTTTGTATTTTTAGTAGAGACGGGGTTTCACCATGTTGGTCAGGCTGGTCTCAAACTCCTGACCTCGTGATCCACCCACCTCACCTCCCAAAGTGCTGGGATTACAGGCGTGAGCCACCACACCCGGCCTGTTCATTCTTTAAATACAGGCGTTCTTGGGGAATTCATCCTGAATTCCCTGTTTTTTCTTGCTCTTTACCCACTTCTTGGGTCACGGTACCTACTCACATGGCTTCTACTGTATCTGTGTCCATATCATCACTCCCCCATCAATATCTCCCTTGTCCTCTCCCTTGAGCTTCAAACCCATATATCCAACTACACATGGAAACCTCCACCTTGATGGAGGGCCTCGACCTGCTCCAGACCCTGTGCAGTCTCTTCCCCAGCACATCCACTTGGCACCTGAATTTTGCAACTCACTTGTGGCCCCACAATCCATCTAGCTGAGACTCAGGCATGTGAGGCAATAGACCATGATCTGACATACATAGTGTTTTTCCTTCTGTCACTGAGATGGGCTGAGCAAGGGCTGGGTTTGCTGTGGGATCGACTGCAATAGTTAGCTGTAAAGTAAATGACCATAAAGAGTAAAGGAACTTTAACCTGAAAAGGAGGTATTTCCAGCTAGGATAGAAGTTATGTTGTTATTATGAAATTGACTGGGAGGTAGGGATCTCTAGGGCCTTGCAAAGAGAAAGAGATAGAAATTGGGAAGCGATCTCTGGCATTTAGCAGCAGGAGGCCTATGTCATTAAATTACACCAATGAAACTCACTCTTTTAAGTTCTATACAGTTTGGAAAATATAGTTTGAGTACCTGTATATTGAACTCTGGGATGGGGTAAAGAAAGAACAGATTACGGTCAAGTTTTCCACCACTATCACTACCACCACCACCTCAATCCTTATCACCTACCAGATGTGACTTGTGAAAAGCAAAGAGAACTTTATGTTTGTAAATAGAGATCAAAAGTAGCTAAAGCCAAGGAGACCTACAGAAAAGTCATAGACTAGCAAGATCAACATTTTGGTCTCTACTTCTGTCTTTTGGAATATCGTGATTTAAATGTTCTGCCTTTGTCCTATTGTAGACATTTCTATAATGACGATAGCTATTATTTTGGTACCCCATACTAGCCACAGGTAAGTCAAGTGGCTGAAGTTGCAGACGAGGTACCACAGCACCCCTCAAGGCAGGCCAGTCTGAGTACTCTGAAAGCAGCCTCTGCGTGTGGCTGGCCAGCCCAGCTGAGGTCTGATTGGTGGAATTGCTTCATGATCTGATTGATCCAAATTTTAGGCAGTGATGACATTTACAAAAGTGTGCATTGCAGTGACTATTCCTGCTGTGATGTCATGGCAAGAAAATTGTATATGGAACGAAGCACTTTGCTCTTGATTAAATATGTAGTTCAACAGATTATGCAAATAATGTATCCCCAAACACATCTCCAAGTAAAATGGACTGAAAATGTGTGAACCTGTATATTATAGCTGAGGTGGTATGAATGTCATTTCATATGTGCAAAGGTGGAAGCAATATCACATTTTAAAGCCACCCCTCCTGCAAGCTGTAGAGAATTTAGCCTCAGTCTTCTTGGGGGTTTCTCCCAGAGTAAGGCAAATTCATTTGTTTATACAGATCAGCCTAAGACAGCCCAACTGCATATGGTCCTTTGGGGTTCATTGCTTCTGGCTGCTTCTGGGGCAAAGTGCTATTTACCAAGCCTGGAACCCAGGCAGCCCTTCTCCTCTGATGCCTACCAGGATTAGGGTCCTGCTGCTGACCTTTCAGCCCCTACTTGATTTCTATAGATCCTTTCTTTAGTCTCTCTTTTAGGGTTTCCCTTGGTAGCAGTCTCCCCTTGAGGTCACTAGGCTTCCTCTCCTCAATGAGCTTAGATTTTGGGAAGCAAAAGGCAGAAAGGGAAGTATTTTGCAAGCAACTCCTGCTTTTTACTCTATCAAGAACTTCCCTTGAGGTAAGAAGGCACAGAGCCTCCTCCCTGCCTAAATGGTGATGGGAAAGAAGAGGACACAGAGGAAAACTATCAGTTTGTATCTCCAAAACTTACTCTGCCATTTAGAGTTTCCATGGGTGTGCACTTGAGTGAGTGACAGATCGGTTACCTACAGGAAAAGTAAGATGAGATTGTTTGGGAGACAGCTCTCAGATGGTGTCACAGCCTGCTGTTACCACTACTCCTGATGAAACTGTCATTTGGCAACAAAAGTAGATCCTGCCTTCTATTCCAATGCAAGATCTGTGTCTTATAGGAGTACTTTTCCACATATATTATTTAATCTGAGTTCCTTTAACCCTCTCGTGAGAAAGGCTGTATGATCCCCATATCAGCCAAGACCAAGACTCTTAAGAAGTGAAGCCATCTAGCTAGTGTGAGGTGGGGCTGGGATGTGAACCTGTGTCTATCCGGCTCCTGGTCTCTGTGCTCCTTGCAACTCGGACAGCACACTGGCACACTGGCTCCCTTCCGTCTCCCCACACACACAACAGAGCTGCCCACCGCAAGGCTCAGAGCTCAGGCAGCCAGGCGGGCATCCTTTCACCTCTCTCCTCAGCCCATGAGTCTTTGGCTGTGCTGCTATTTTACATGGAGCCTCCTTTTCCCACCCAAATCCAGCTCAAGCTGCCTCCCTCATGACTCACCATCCAGAGGACTGTGAACTATGTCTCCCTGTCCTTCTCCAAATTAACCATCCCTCTCTAGTGACCCTTACCTCACCTCCCTCGTACTTTGGGATTTATACACATGTCTCATGTCCCCCAGTACACTAGAGGCTCTGAGGTGGCATGACCATGTCTAATTTATTGCTACACTCCCAAGAAACATGGTCTGATACCTAGGAGATACATAAGAACTGTCCATGGAATGGAAGAATGAACAGATAGATGAGTAAATGAATGTATGTATGAAAAAGGGAATAAATGAGTGAATGAACTAATGAAATGAAAGTGAAAACCCATAGAGGATGGCAAGAATGCCAAGCAGCCATTATACAGAGTGATGAGATAGGATTCACTGCAAAGCATGCTGGAGAGAAGAAACACTGAGATTAAGGTGATTCCAAAATGCAAGTATGGCTGCAGGTCTAGGGAACTGAAAAACACTCTTTATGTCCCACTAGCCCCATGTTTCACTCTGGACTTACTTTATGGGGAAGTGGTATACTGGTTTCTGGAGCTCACTTTCGTAAAGCCCTAGCCCTTCCTCCTGTTCATTAATAAACAGTTACAGGACAACAGCACTATAATAGGTAATAATTCTGGTGTACCCACCATGTGCCAGGCATTCTTCCAAGTACCTCATTCAATTCTCACAACAATAAGATGAGACATAGACTGTTATTTATCTGATTTTACAGATGAAAAAATGGAGGCTTAGAGAAGTCAAATACTTTTCTTAATGTCACTCATTTAATAAGTGGCAGAACTAGAATTCAAACCCATGTTATCTGACTTCAGAGCCATCCCTCCTAATCACTCTCCCATCAAGCAGCACATTCCTATGGCCGGCTGGCTAGGAGACTAAGTTTCCATTCATTGAGCACTTGCTCTGTGATTCACCAAACATGCTGTAGACATTCAATCCACAATAACCTCATGACTGAAGGACCAGACCATTTTGATCCCCATTTTACAAACAAGGACACTAAGGTTTGTGTGACCAAGTGATGCCACTAGAAAATGACAAAGCTGGGATTTGAACCCAAGTTGGCTTATTCCAAAACCAATGCTGTTTACCACACTATTCTGTATCCCAGAAGAAGCACTCATTTTCTTTCTCCTTCAATAAATGGTCACAGGGTCCAAGAAAGAGACCTATATTTGAAATCAGGTTATTTGTGTTCCAGTCTTGGTTCTTCCACTTGGGTCTGTACCTTGGGCACGTCCTTTAACACCTCTGAGCCTCAGTTTCCTCATCCATCAAATGGAGCCAATCATGCCACATTACAGAATTATTGTGAGGGTTAAATGAGAAGCTGATGCTGATGAAAGCACTGTGTAAACTTTTTCTCTCTGAGGTAGAAAGAAGTCAATAGATATGATTATACTTCTCCTGGGAGTGAATAAAATGAGTCTCACAGAGATGAAGTGAGTAGTCTAACAATCTCACAGAGAGTCGTTCATTAGAGCAGGAATGAAGCCCAGATGTCCCTAGGCAGAAGTCCATGTGCCTTTTGCGAGGTGGCCAAGGATCATTATTTTGCGCGGGTGAGACTCTGCCAGCCCCAGAGTGCTTCTTCAGTTTCGACGCACACCATCTTTCCCCCATCCTACGCCTCCTTAGCTCTTTCTGGGCCCCTTGACAGTCAGGGTAAAAGTCTTTTTCCGTCTTTCCTAGGCTTAACTGTAAAATTATGTGGTCTTATTGTGTTAGAGAGTTCTACCCAGGATGAGCGATGCTGAGAGAAGGCAGCGTGAGCCTGGTCAGGCACGCTTGTCAAGAGCTTGAGATGCTCTGTTAATGAATGTCATTTTGGAGCTGGTTGGGATTAAGCCATTATCTGTGTGATCTTCACCTGACTCTTGATGGACCAAAATTCATACATTCCAATTCTGTGCTTAACTAGGAAGGCTTTACAGCTCCTTTCTCCTCTAGAATCTTTTCAATCTCCGGGACCTATTATGCAGCAATTTTGCTTTCTCCAATTTCATTTTCACTTTCAAAGTGAATGTCATTTGTCAGGCAAACCACATATTCTTTGGATCCCTATCTGCTAAATTATTTCTGAACTTGACTTTTTTGGGCCCCCATTCTGGCTGACCTAAATTCTTCTCTGTCTTCTACCATTTCTCCCTTCTCTCTGAAGGCAGCCATTTGTGGCTTCGTTGCCTAAAGAAGCTGTTTCTGGAAGCACTTATCTGTTACCCCAGTTGGAAAGTTATCATTTGTATCTAAATTAGCTAGTGTGATCTTTTATCTGAACTCCAGGCAGAGCTGATCCTTTGTATGAGAACTACCCATCAGGTTTCAGACCCATCTGCAGCATCATTCTCAGATGACTTACTTTGGAACTAAGATTTAAGTCTTCAGTGTTTCTAAATGTAAAGATTGTCAGTGTAGCCACTTTTCAAAAGAACTTGACACTCTCACAGGGGTGATACCTAAATCCCAATTAGGCCATCTCCTGCCCAAGCTCATCTCAGAAGCAATGTCATGCATGGACCCCTGGTGTTTCTGTCCTAATGTTGCCAACTGTAGACAGAATGCCTGATAGAGGGAAACAGTTCCACAGTAGCAAAGAATGATTTCATACAATTCACCTTCAGGGTTAGCAGCAAAGAGATTTTGCAATGAAATCGGAAATGTTAACACATGTCAAAAATGATCTCACAAGAGGGCTGGCAGCCTTGCTCTGCCCAACGTTGGACATACCATGGATAGAGCATTGGGCTGGAGTTTGAAGTACCCCAAATCCAGAGGACATGACCACATGTCAATTTTGCAGAGAATAACAAAGATCATGAAGAGGCCAAACTGCGTAAAGGTTGGTTAAAAGAACTGGAATGTTTAGCCTGGAAAGGAGAGACTTTTGTGGGGATAAGCAGGGTGGAAAATTCTGTCTCAGACTCCTGTTTTATAAATTAGAAACCTGAGACTTAGCACAAACCCATGGAATAACCAGAGTGAACATTTTAAAGAACAAATGAGATCACTTTGCTTTGCTGCCTAAAACCATCCAATGATTTCCCCACTGATGTTAGAATAAAGAGCCAGCCCCAAGCCATGGCCTCCAAGACCCCACATGGAGGCACTGGTCCCTCTGTGTTGGGTAGAGGATCAGCTAAGTTATACAATCAAGAGACTCCCAAATATCAGGTAGAAGTTTATTTCTCTACCTTGTTATACATGGCACCACAATTTGCAGACCAGGCCAGGCCTCAATAAGGTGCAGTTAACAGACACTGTCAGCTGACACTTCAGGAACATACCAGGGAATGAAAAGGAGACCCTGGCCTACTTCACATACATGATGAAGAGTAACAAGAAGAGACTGGATTAGAAACTGGAAGATGGTATGTAGCTCCAGTGACGATGAAACACATCTTAAAGGAATGAAGCAGAATGCACAGGTGATATCTGCTACATTTCAGTCCATAAAGACTTTTTTTCCCCGTACATAGCTCACTATAACCTTGGACTCCTGGGCTCAAGAGATCCTCCCACTTCAGCCTCCTGAATAGCTAGGACAACAGGTGCATGACATGAGACCCGGCCAATTTTTTAATTTTTTGTGGAGACGGTGAGGGGGGTGGGGTGTCTCACCATGTTGCACAGGCTGGTCTTGAACTCCCCACCTCAAGTGATCCCCCCATCTTGGCCTCCCAAAGTGCTGGAATTACAGGAGTGAGCCACCCCTTCTGGTCTGTTAAATTTTATTGTAAATAAAATAGTGTAAATAATGAAAATTAGTCACAGATGAGTGGTGAAGGGAAGGCAGGCAGTCTCTGTCATCCTTAGAATGGAGCTTCTGTATCTGGGTGCAGGTGGCTCCTCCAAGCTCTTTCACTTTTCAGAGTCTGCTTAAGGGGTTCCTTGGGGCATCCATTGCCCACCCTATCTAAATGAGCTTACCCAGCATATATTTTGTCTTAGCTCAGCATCCTGCTTGTTTCTTTCACAGCACTTACCACAATTTATACTTGTTTATTTATTTATTAGATTTAATTATTTTTATCTATCCTTCCTCCCCTTCCTACACTGCTAGACTGATAGTCTCCATAAGGGTAGAGTAGGAATCTTATATGCCTCATTCATTACTGTATTAGTTATCTGCTACTGCTTAACAAATTACCCCAATACAGAATAGCTCAAAATAATAAACATTTGGCTGCCTCATCCCAGGCTGAGCACCGCGCGCAAAGCCGTGCAGAGATTGGAGGCCGTGTGGGTCCCTGGTCTGGGCCATGTCTGGCTGTGACGCCCAGGAGGGAGACTGTTGTTCCCCGAGATGCGGAGCGCAGGACAAGGAGCATCCAAGATACCTGATCCCAGAACTTTGCAAACAGTTTTACCATTTGCGCTGGGTCACTGGGACTGGAGGAGGAATTAGCTTGAGGCATGGCGGTGAAATCTACATTGCTCCTTCAGAAGTGCAAAAGGAACGAATTCAGCCTGAAGACATGTTTGTTTGTGATATAAATGAAAAGGACATAAGTGGACCTTCGCCATCTAAGAAGCTAAAATAAAGCCAGTGTACTCCTCTTCTCATGAATGCTTACACAATGAGAGGAGCAGGTGCGGTGATTCATACCCACTCTAAAGCTGCTGTGATGGCCACCCTTCTCTTTCCAGGATGGGAGTTTAAAATTACACATCAAGAGATGATCAAAGGAATAAAGAAATGTACTTCTGGAGGGTATTATAGATATGATGATATGTTAGTGGCACCCATTATTGAGAATACACCTGAGGAGAAAGACCTCAAAGATAGAATGGCTCATGCAATGAATGAATACCCAGACTCCTGTGCAGTACTGGTCAGACGTCATGGAGTATATGTGTGGGGGGAAACATGGGAGAAGGCCAAAACCATGTGTGAGTGTTATGACTATTTATTTGATATTGCCGTATCAATGAAGAAAGTAGGACTTGATCCTTCACAGCTCCCAGTTGGAGAAAATGGAATTGTCTAAGCCAAAAGAAAGTCTAATTATATACAGAGATAAAGTTAAACATAATTATTATTTAAATGAAAGCTATTTTTTTAAATGAATTGAAATTTTTCATGACGCTACTAATTTGCCATTAAATACTGCAAATGGTCACCCTGAATCTCTTCTGACATTGGATGCTATTTGCTTATATTCTTATAATTTTAAATGAGGGGACAGTGAAATGAAAATTTTATACTCTATGTTTCTGTTTATTTTTAAATCCTTAACAGCAAAATATTTGCCTTTAATTTCTTTTTTATATATACTCTCAGAGAATTCCTCTTAATTTTTAAAGATGCTGGTGATAATAAAATTCATTGGAAAATTTCAAAAAATAATAATAATGATAATAAACATTTATTATCTCACAGTTTCTGTGAGTCAGGAATTTAGAAGCAGCTTTTCTGGATGGCTTTGGATTGGAGTCTCTTAACATCAAGGAAGATGTCAGCTGGGACGCAGTTATCCAAAGGCACAGCTGGGGTGGAAGGATCCAAAAAGGCTCACTCACCTGGTGCTGGTTGTCAGCAGAGGCCTCGGCACCTTTCCACAAGGGGCCTCTCCAAGCACTGCTTGAGCATCTGCACAACATGGAAGCTGGCTTCTCCTGGAGTAAGCATTGCAAGAGAAAGCAAGGCAGAAACCACAGTGTCATTTATGACCCAGTCACGGAAGTCACACACTATGATTTCTGCACTATCCTATTGGTTACACAGGTCAGCCCCATTCATTGTGGGAGGGGATCACACATGGATGTGAATGTCAGGAAACAGGGATCATTGTGGGCCATCTGGAAAGCTGGCTACCACAACTACTCTTTCCCTTAGCAGCCAGTGTCATGCTGGCAAATGGTAGGCACTTAATATATGTTGGCTCGATGAATGAGTGAAGGGGGACAGCTCAAGTCAACTCGATATTACCAAGATTAGTAGCTGGAGTCAGCCTTGACATCAGGTTTTCAGTCTCTTAGTGCTCTCTCCCTATACCACACTGTCTTCTTTATGACTTCTTCTACCATGTGCCCCCTTTTCCAATACTCGGACACACCGCCTTATCTTTCCCAGCCTGTACCAGCCTGTACACAACCTGATAATGGCTCATCTGGCAAAAAAAAAAAAAAAAAAAAGAATCACGCATTACTGAAATATGTCTTTGCTTTAGTACCTGGAGGAGAAAGCAGGGCCCTGGGAGGGGATGTGAGGGCCTGACAGATGCCATAAGCAGCATTTGAGAGTCTAAGGCAGCGGTTTTGAAACCAGCATGCGGGAGACTCAGCAGGGAGTTTGGTAATGCGTCCAGGTTAGAACCCAAGAATCTTCAGTTAGGCAGGCTTGTGGGGAGTTCTGATTGCTGGTGGGTGAACAAACAATCCCACTCCTCCAGCTCTTTTGTATCACTGGGGTCACCCTTCTGGAGGGTATCTGTGGAGGGGTGGAGTTGGAGAGACAAATCCCAACCATAAACCTGTCAAGGTAAGAGGATTCACACAGGCTCGCTAGGAAAGAGACAAGGGGAGCGTGGGTGGAGGTGGGTGGGGATGGGATGTGGGGTGGTAAGAGCAACAGGGCAAAGGTTCCTTAGTAGTGCGTTTGTGTAACATTGGAGTGCTGTTTCTTAGGTTTTTTTTTTCTTTTTTCTTTTTGCAGGGGCTGTGTGTGTATGTAAGTTAGCTCCTTCAGTATCCAACTGGGAATTTGATTCATTTAACTTGTTCAGAATCAGTTGCAATAAACCAGGTGGTTTTGCATTGCTCATGCAAATCACTTTCTCCTCACACATGGCTACAGTCCCAGCTGCCAAAATGTTGTCATGTTCTTGTCTTCAGAGCCTTAATAAGAAGAAAAAATACAGTCTGGAGTGTATATGTGCTCAACACTCTCCCTGGTTATCACTGAGCCTCTGTGGCCACTACTAACCTGTCAACAGCTAGTTAGCTCTTCCTGAGCCAGAAGAAGAGGTGTGGGGGCATGGGTGAACTAAAGGGCCAGGAGCTCCAGCTGTCTAGGCCACAGATTACACCAACTACTCCATATATCTCTTATTAAAGCCACAGAACCTTGGGTATGAAGACTAAAATCCCAAATTCTGCTTCTGTCTTTGTATTTCTGACTAGATTTGGCCTCAAACCAATGGTGTCATGGTTCTCTAATTCTTATGAGAAGCAGGTGAGGCAATCAGAGTCACAATTCCCAGTTGATCTTCTTTCATGGTGCAGAAAAAGACAATATTGGGAGTAAATATAAAAGATTATTTGTGACCAAAAAATGACCTCTAGAGAGTTCTGACCACCCAGCCTCTGTTCATCGACCCCGTGGCTAAAGAATCAATATCTCCATGGTAAACTGGTTGACTACACACCCACAATAGTGGCCCTTCCAGAGAGAGAATTATACTTCCTCATGCCGTGGACTCATATGTAGCCATGCATCTTGCTTTGGCCAATGAGATGCAAGCAGAAGTGACATGTCACTGCCAGGTGGGATCTTCAGGAGCCAGAGCACATTCCGCCTTGCTCATTACTTCTACTGCAGGGACTAGCAGAGCTCCAGATCATCTTGGAGTAGAGACAATTTGCAGCAGAGCCACAGCCAGCTTACAAGGGGCCTATCAGATGAGCAAGGAATGAACTTCTTTTGTTTTAAGAGTTAGGGGGTCATTGTTCCCACAGTAAAACCTCTCCCATCCTGACTGTATGGTGGCACAGCTAATGGGATCCTTTGACCTCAAGGACAGCTCTTGCTAACTGGAGAGTGCCACAGAAATGTTGGTCACCCACATGTGCAAGCACAGTCACACTATAATTCATTTGTTTGAGTTTCTATCATCTCTGTCCTCTTTGGGGTTTGTCTTTATCCCAGGCTAGTAAAGAGAGGACTGAAAATTCCTGCTATCATATTCATATAAAAAGAGATGGCTCTTTCTGTGTCTCTTTCAGAGAGAATTAAAATTTCACAGAAACTGTTGGATCTTCTGTAGCATACAATCATAATTAAGACAAAAAGCATGGCTGTGGAGTCCCACAGTCTGGGTTCAAATGCTGACTCTCTCATATAGTGGGTGATTTCAGATAAGGGAGAAAATCTCAGTTTCCACATCTGTAAAATGGGAATAACAATAAGGCTTCACTCAGTGGCTCACTGCAATACGTGTAAGGGTTTTTGGACTGGCACCTGGCACATCGCTTATACTCTGTTCACGCTAATAGTGGACGTCTGACATGCTCATGTTCTCTCATCCTATAGCTTTTCATTAGAAATCTTTTAATATTATGAGTCCCACCTTAGTCTCCCTTGCAGCAAATTTATCTGCAGTCAACCTTGACCCAGAATTATACAGGGAAGGAAAGTCTGAAAAGCCCACCTCCAGCTTAGCTGGGTTGACACAAAACACAGCTATCACAGGCTGGAACGGTAGATTAGGCTGTACGGCCAAAACAGGGATTTTGAGGGGACAGACTGAAGTCTTAGAAAGTTTCTGTTTTATTTTTAAGTACAAGGTGCTTGATCAGAGTTGCATTTAAAAGATCTCTTCGGTGTCAGGGTAGAGAATGGATTGGCAGGTGGGAGACGGGAAGCAGGAAGAACTGATTGTTGCAGTATTCTGTAATTTTTTCTAAGGTGCTGCTTGAAATCCTTGTGGAAGAAGCTGAGATGAGAATCCAAAAGCAAACAAATGCTAGGGTAATTTCAGTTCTAATTATCTATGATATGATACAAACATGAAATATATGTACACATATCAGATTAAGATACTTCTTTTTTTCAAGAGACATTCAATCCAATTAATTAGTTTCCCAAAATGTGATACCGGTATTGATTTAATTCTGAATTTTTTCCACTGGCAATGTAAGTATGTAAAATGATCAGAATAAGTCACTTATATTTTCTCCTCATATGCAGGGTAAAATAAAAGCTGTGAAGGACTGATTCTACTTGCCTAGAACCAAAGAGCATGAATTTAGTTCCCAAAAAATACCTTCAGAAGTAGGACAGAAGGAAACACTCACCCATGGAACACGCCTTGGCACTGATTGTCCGTGGGCTCCCCTTGGTCTCTCAGCCTTTTTTGTGACCGCTTGGACAGGTGCATTTAGTTCTGGCCAATAGACTGTGAACAGAAGTCACATGTCCCAGTCTGAGCTGAGGCAGCTTGGGGCTGTGGTGCCTTCCTCAGTTTTCTCTTTCCTACCGTGGTGACTCGGAGGCCACGCGTTCCAGGTTCCCCATCACAAATTTCAGGACCCTCAAAATCAGTTTCTCATCTGCAAAATGGGAATAATAATGTCATTTTACAGGGTTGATAGGAGGAGTTAAAAAGATCTCCCAGGGGAAAACCTGTAGCACAGTTTCCAGCACACAAAAGGCATTCAGTACCTGAACCGTATATTGCCCTGTCCTCAGAAGGGAAACTCGGGAAACTCCCTGCAGATAATGGTGAAGGACTCAGCACCAGGAAATTGCCTTGCAGGACACATACAGCCTTTAAAGTTTTCTTTGTATGTAATAAGAACACTTAACTTCAGATCTACCCTCTTAACAAATTTTAAATACAGCAACGTTAACTATAGGTGCAATGCTATACTGCAGATCTCTAGAACTTAATCATCTTGCATAACTGAAATTTTATACCCATTAAACAAAAACTCATCTTCCCCTGCCCCAGTCTTTGGCAACCACCACTTGACTCTGTTTCTATGCGTTTAACTATTTTAGATCCCTCATATAAGTGCAATTAGGCAGTGTTTGTCCTTCTGTGACTGGCCCATTTCACTTAGCATAATGTCCTCAAGATTGAGCCATGCTGTAGCATGTGGCAGGATTTCCTTCTTTGTTGATACTGAATAACATACAGCCTTTTGATAGTGATCAGAGAGAAATTTGCGTTTTCTATTCTCTTAAATCCTTCATTTTTAGCTTAAAAATTATACACGTAATTTATGTTAGTGATAAAAAAACTTGGAAAATACATATAAATCATAAGTGGGGAGAAGAAACCTCATAATTTTGACAGCAGAGATACTTGATGTTTTAGATCTGTCATTCCATATAGATAAGTACCTATAATCGCTTATTACACAGCTGCATAGTATTTCATTGTGGGGACATAGGCCAGATTGTAGGTGGTTTCCAAATTTTTGCTATTGCAATCAATACTGTGATCTTCAATGCTGAAATAATCACAAGGCAAAGTTTTATTAGCTCTGCTATCTAATTCCTTTCCCTACTTCTAACTCTCCTGTTTGTCCCTAGTATAAATAATTAAAATGTTTTCCAGTCATACCTATCTAATTATTTATTAATGGTTCCTAAGTCAAAAGACCATTGCTGGGATTAATTACAACAGAGACACTTGTTCGCACAAACCTAATCCTCATTTCCTATCAGAAACTACGCATGAATCTACAGACTGAACTTCACAGACCAGAGTGATCTTTTACAACAAACAGATGCCAAGCAGGATCTTCTTTGGTACGGAGAGAATTACATCATTACTTAATAATTTAGACAGGAGAAAATTAGCTCCAAAATAAGGGAATTTGGGTATAAAAGCAGTTTGCTAAATTATTAGCAACGCTGCAAAGCAGAAGGAGTATGAGCTTGGAGTCAGACAAATGAGACTGTTTGACCCTAATCCTTATTTGCCGTGTGCTCTTGAGCAATTTACTTAAGTTCTCTGGGCCCCAGCTTCTTTATAAAATACTTACTAATATCTACTGCAGGGTGGTTCTAAAGATTAAAATATTAATAAAGAACATCAACTACATTTTTACCATACATTAATAGAGAAAGAAAGTAAACTCCCATTTTTCCATGCAGAAAGCCACAGAAGGGCACCAGGAGTGACATTTTCCTCCTTGATGGTTAAGACACGGAGAATGGCTAGAGTCAAGGTCTCCAACTAAGAAGCAGCTGTCTCTTAGTCCAATTCTATCTTTGATATCTCAGACCAACAGAGTTCTCCATTAATAGAATGCCCAAAGAATTTACATCCACATTGAGACACTTTTGAGATGTAACTGGGGCACTGTAAATAGCTACCAGGAACAACAGGTGTGAACTTGACCTCTTCCAGGCAGAGTGGCCACCCTAGTATTAACCAAGTAAGGACCAGTCTATATAAAGCAAGTGGGGAAATCAGGTCACTTCATTTCAAAGTACTCATTAGAGCTGTTGCAGTTATTCCCATGTGACTGAGAAAAAAATAATTAAGTCAGACACAGACTGCAGTATGCACAAAGTTTATTTGACCTGTCCAGAACAACATTTAGCACCATCTCTTTGAATGACCATTCTGTTATTTGTGTTCTTCTAGGAGCTAAGCAAACTTCTTTCTCTCTCCCATAAATCTTCATGTGTAATTTTATAAGATTTATGGCTTCTTTTCGATTTATTTTACATTTTTACACATTGAGTATATGCCAAGCTCTAGCCTAAATTTACTGGAACTACAAAGATGGGTGAGCGATAGTCTCTGCTTTCAAAAAAACTCACAGTTAAGCCAGGGAGACAAATGAGGAAGCCATTAACAAAAATAGACAATGTTATCAATTCCGACATGGAAGTGTGTGCAAGCACTATGGAACACAGAAAAGAGGGTGATTAACTCTTCTCTAGAAAGTATCACTGAAGTGGTCATGTTTGAGACAACTCAAATAACATTTTCTAAGTGAAGAAGTGTGAGAAGTACCTTATATGTGCACGGTTCAGGAAGCTTGAGAGTGTGAGATGTGTGAGGATCTGTTCCGCCTGCAGTGTGGCTGGAGCTTACTGTGAAAGAGGGTGAAGCATTGGTTTCTAAAGTCTCTCTGGGTTCCTACAGTCCTCCCCAGCAGTGAAAACCAAAACTGAGCAATCTCCTAGCTCCTGCCACCTCTTCAACAGAACTTCCAATGGCCCTAGGACTTCAATACATTTTCTTTGAACTTCCTTAATAGTAATGTTACTGTCTCTCTCAATATCTTAAAGTGTGTGTTTTCATGAATGTGATGCTACACGTCCACTAAACTCTACCAGATTTTTGCCATGTTTTTGTACCAGTGAAAACTTTGTGAATGGACGCCATACTCTGACCTTTAAAACACTCTTGTGTAATTGATTTTTAGATGAATTTTTCCTTACAGGATTCAAAACTGGTACATTCATATGGGAAACCAATGTAAAACCAACACCCTCTACTGAGTTTGCATCCTTTTATAAGTGTTTTTCTGCTATAATTTCAGTAGGGTATTTAAAAAAATGTGATTCTAAATAATTCTGACCTCTTTAGGAAGACAACAAATGGTGTATTTGATTCAAAGCATTTCCCATGGTTTTTTAAAGACAAGTAAGAAAATGAGTAGTCCAGCCATATGGAGATGGGATAACTCAAAGGCAGGCCCATCTCAGAGGGCCCATTCACTCAGCAGCAGACAGAGTGTTCTAACAGAGGAGAGCAGGGTGAGGAGAAAGCCCTTGGGTTTGAGGATAGAGGGAAGAGATGGAAGGTTGTCCAAAAGTTTTACAAATGGGCCTCTATGAGCCTCTTGCTTTATTAGGCTTCTTGCTTTATAAGTAACAGAATCTCAATTTAAACTAGGCTCAAGAAAAAGAATCCTTTTTAAATGATCCACTCATTATCTTAGCTGAAAAATTCTGAGGTAGGACTGATCAGACATGCGTGAATATAGATACTCAAAGGATATCGTTGCAATGTATCTGTATCTCTCAGCTCTGCTTTCTTACTTGTCACCTTCATTCTCAAGCCACTTCTATCATGCTGACAAAATGGCCGCTCACTGGTTCATATCTCTACAGCTCAGCAACCTTGGTGGAAAGAGAGCTTCTCTTTGCCAAAAGTTTCAATGAAGTCCTCGGATTGAGTCTCATTGAACTAGCCTAGGTCATGTGTCAGAACCTGAACCAATCACCACATGCAGGGCATGAAATAAGCTGATGGGCCAGGGCTGTGTCATCCCACATCTTAGATGAGGGGTGGAGGGTAGGAGTCAGGCAACTCCAACTGGGCTGGTGGGCTGAGCTACAGGGAGCAGCAGCTCACCTATGATGATGAATGGCTCACTCTTTCCCAAGTCTGTTTCTCTTCTTCCTAACTACACATTCTAATGATAGTTCCTAGCCTCTTGACACGTGTGACCATGTAACTGGGGTCCAATGAGTGGAAGGTGAGGAAAAGTAATATGTATTGCCTCTAGGCCCATCAAACTTTGCAAGCTGTGAATAAAAGATAGCAGAAACACAAAATCGAAAAGAAGTCTAGGTCCCTAAATCTTTACCACGTGGAGGAAAACTGCCCACCAAACATCCATTGTGAATATTCTATCATGTTGAAAACATTATACATTTTGCGAATTTGTTATAGCAGCTAACATTATCTTCACTAATAAGGAACAAATTAAAAAAAAAAGACATTTGTAAACTGAATAGGCAAAACAGCTCATGTCTACTACAAAGCTTCTGTGCCTTTAGTGCTGAAGATTTCAGACACCCTGATGGGTTTAATCAGTCAGTTACCATGGCTTGATGGAAGCACTGGTCAAAGAGTCAAAAGATAGGGTTCAAAAGACTCTGCTACTGATGACTGTGTGACCCCAGGCATGTCACTTCTCTCTGACCTTCATTTTCTTCATCTGCAAAATGGCAATTGCAATATCTGCTTGACTGCTTGACTGTAAGAATCAAATACAATTATGTGAGTTTGAGTGTGATGTAGACTATATAAAGCCCTGGGCTGGCCTGTAAACAAACCAATAACCTGACGCTGTCAGAAGCAATGAAAAGCATGCGGATTTGCCCAGTTGGTTAGAGCAAAGCATTAATGAGTCTATTTGGTCTCACACAGAAAAATATCTTGTCTCGTTCATAGAACCATAAAAATTAGCACCGGGCTAGGCTTTAGGAAGAAAAACCTAAGCAAGATATATAATACATCCTGCCTTGGGGAGAGAGACAGCACAGCTGTGACCGAGTCTGCTATAAGACAAGCTTGAAACCTTCCTCCCTTCTCACCATTTTCTTCCATTCTCACTCAAATCCTACCCTCTATACTCAGAAGTTGGCTTCTTTGTTTGTTTATGTCTTCCTAAACTAGTCACTCCTCAGGCTTCCTCCCCTTCTCTCTTGAACCAGTAAAATCCAGTCTAGTCCACCTGCCACAAGGCTGCTGAGCAATCCTTCCAAAACACAATCATTCCATTTCTCTGGGCCTAGAAACTTCTGTTTGTTATCCTGCATTCAAGATGCTTGAAATTCTTTTACCATAGCTTTCAGGACCACTAACCTAATCTGGTCTCAACCTACCCTTTCTAGTCTTATTACCCCCAGTCCAGGTCAAACAGACCTCTTCTCCACTCATTTCCTGGGTACCCCAGCTGCTTTCGAGACTTTTATCTCTGCCTGGGAGTTCGGAGGTCCAGGCAGCAAATGGAGATAAGGAAGTTCACAAACTCAGAGCTGGAGACATAGATTGGGAATATTTCTATAAAAGGAAGAGCTGAAAGTGTAGAGCTGGTGAGCTCAGTGGGCAGTACAGGTGGGGAAGAGAAGGGAAGAGGAGCCTCAAGGAAGTCAGGGAAGGGGGAGGGAGGGAAATCTTGGGTAGACTGGTGTTTGACGAGGCACTGTGAGTGGAAGAAGGAGGCTCCAAGGCAGAGGAAGAACACAAAGACATTGGTGTGGGAGGAGAAATAGAAGCAGGAAGCAGCACAGAGCCCAAGGAAGGAGACAGTGACAAGAAGGAGGGAGGATGACTAGCATCAAATACTGCAGGGAGGTAGGCAGGTAAGGAGAGAGAAGAACTCTCACTGGTTTGGGCTAGGAGAGAGTCAGAATTTTTTTGTTGGAATAACTGAGGCAGGAGCCAGGAGGCAGTGGGTTCAGGAATGAAGAGGAGATAAGGAAAAGGAGGCAATGGAAGGAGCTGAAGACTGGCTTAAGGTTACTTGGGTCAGCTCTCTAAAAAGCAACCCACTGTGGCTGGCACTGTGGTGCTGGGGGTTGCAGGGAGTCACTCTCTGCCTTATCCTGTGGAGATTTCAGCAGCCACTACCTGTTTCTGATGGCCCAGCCAGGCTGCTGTAGCATGAGCTGTTTTTCACCATCATTTGAAAGGAACCTAACAATGGGTGCTGAAATCTCATTTGCTGCAAAGCGCCTTCCTCCTTCACCGCCACCTCCTTCTTCACTCATGTGGCTCACAGATATCTTCCATAGAGAGCCTCCTGGAGGCCACTTCACACAACTTGCTAACGTAGAAGCCATCCCTGGTGAAGACCATGGACAGAACTCATCCTGAGCACAGGACTTCAGAGGATCAAAACATGATTCCTCTAGGCTGCAGGTCTGGACCTTCGGCAAGTCACATCTCCTGTTGAAGCCTCAATGTCTTCCTCTGTCAAATAGGGACAACAGGTTTTTTTTTTTAACCTTAGAAGATAAAGTCAGAAAATGGATGTTGAACCTCACAGTAAATTGTAAAGCTTCCCTGGAGGGCTTGTTATTAACAATGTTCTTCTGATCATGAAAGTGCACATTTGCCTGGAGTTTCCCAGACATGTCATCCTCAACTCCTCTCTTTCTCCCATAACCTGCAGAAAAAATCCTGTTAGCTCTACCTTCTACATACACCATGCTTCCAACCATTTCTCTCCACCTCCCCCATGATCACTGCAGCCCAAGCCATCATCATGGCTCTCTTGGAAAATTGCAATAGCTATGCAGCTAATTTGGGGACTTACGATGCCGCATTCCCACAGCCTCTTTTCCCTCAAAGCAGTCAGAATGGCCTTTTCCAAAATGTAGCCATCACAGCATCCTTCCCTCAAAACCCTCTAATGGCTTCTCACTGTGTATGCAAAATAATCTCAAGTCCCTGCTATGCCCTAAAAGGCCCCTGCCCGGTGACCTGCCTTCCGCTGTTCAGAAGCTTCTTGCAGTTTCATGACCACACCATGCTTGTCCCACTCCAAGGCTTCTGCTTTGATGTGGGAGCCACTCCCTTATTTTATATCATGCAGGTCTTCACTCAGCCTCTTCAGAAAGGTCTCCCCAACTATGTTATTTCAAAGCCCTGCTTCCCAGCATGCCAGCCCCATCCGCACCTCAACTCTTTCCCTCTTCATCCCGTTATCCTATTTTATTTGTCTTTGCAGAACATTGACGTCATGTTTGCATGTGTTAGTTTCATATCTAACTCCCCCAATGAAATGCAACTTTTGTTAGGACAAGGACTTGCTTCTGTCCTGTTATCCTCAGCACCTAGAACAGTGCCTAATAGGTCGCAGGCCCTGAATAAGTATCTATTGCATGAAAGAATGAATGAAGAAGTGTTCTTCCCACATTTGTCTAGCGTGGCAGTGTCCTAAATTCTGTCCATCTCACTCCACACAGCCCAGCTCCCTATACCAGTAGATGGCTTCCCTCTGAGCCCCTCATCCTGGCAATCTTGACTCCTTGAAAGGGAAGGAAAAGAGCTGTTTGCTTAATTTGATTGAAAGAACTGCTTTTCACTAGTATGGGTGGAACATTTTGAGTGGCAGCAAAAGGTACAATCTTTATTTATCTTTTAAAATATGACTCTAGTAAGATGTGAATACATTCTCATTGTAAAATATTCCAACCCAGTTGTATACAGAGTAACAAAATTCCTTCCCCTTTTCACACATGCCAACGCCACTCCACATCCCCACCAGACACTACTATCTAATGTTTCCTTGAAGACCCTTTCTTTGCACTGACACGTACTTTGTAGAGAGATACATACAAATTCCCTTTGAAAGAATGGTGTCACACTATGTCTTGTGCTGCAACTTACTCTTAGCAATACACTTTATGGATCTTTGCTTCTCAGTTCACCTAGAACTATGTTCTTTTTAGTGGCTGCCTGGTACTTCTTGGTACAGGTGCAATCGAACTTTCTTTAATGCAGTGTGGAAGGAATAGATAGGCCAGCTCTTATTTTTGGCTACTACAAACACTGCTACAACCAACTTCCTTGTTCACACAATGCAGTACACATCAATATGTCTGCAGGAAAGATACCTAAAAGACAAAGAAACAGTCTCAATCATATTCATGAACAGTTAAAAATAGAAATAATTATACTATAGAATAATCTTTTATCAAGAGACCAATCAATAACTCAAATTTCCAAAGACCGACTATTGAATATAATGATAGGGGAGAGGGAATTTACACTTAATAAGGGCCTCCAACGCTTTCCATGGGTATTTCACATCCAACCTTACAAGCACCCAGCAGAGTGGGTATTGTTTGCCCTGTGAAACTGGAAGAAACTGAGGCTCAGAGCATGGAGGTGCCACACCCAAAGCCCCCAACTATTAAGTGGCAGAGCCGTGACCCAAACCCAGGCCTGTTTGCAAAGCCCACTATTTTTGCAGTACACCACAGGTTTTCCTTTTCAGCCTCCTCTTTCTGTTCAATAGAAGAAAAAAATGTGCCATGAAACTTGCTCATCTGCAATCACTCATTCCAATTCACCTGTTGTCTCACCTAAAAACTACCCTCCTGCTTCACGGCTCATCATTAAAACAAGAGGACCGTCGGAAGGGTGTGCACCCTCACAGAAAATTCCCTCTGTATCCTCTCTTAGGAGACAGAAGAGAGGCCTCTTTTTGAGGCTGTCTCCTACCTATGAGAACACATTCGTACTGTCTCAGCTTCAGCTGGTGACTGGGACTTCTGAGAGTTCTGCCCTGTCCTGGAGCAGGGAGTGTAGAGGAAAGGGGTCCCTTAGAACCTGCACGTTTAGCCAATGCAAGCAAACAATTTCTCAGTATCAAAGGATGCTCCAAGATGTCTGGATAGCTTTACTCTCAAATGAATAAAAGGAAACAGAAAAGGTGGCTGGGCTTGGTGGCTCACACCTGTAATCCCAGAACTTTGGGAGGCATAGGCAGATGGATTGCTTGAGGCCAAGAGTCGAGACTGGCTGGACAACATGGTGACACCCCGTCTCTACTAAAAATACAAAAATTAGCCAGGCGTGGTGGCACAAGCCTGTAGTCCCAGCTACTGGGAAGGATGAGGCCGGGAGAATCACTTGAGCCTCATCAAGAGGTGGAAGTTGCAGTAAGCCGAGATGGCACTGCTGCACTTTGTCTCAAAAAAAAAAAACAGAAAAGGCAAGGGGGAGCCAAACGTTCACCCATGAAGACTGTCTGGGGGACAAAAGCAATTCAAAGGAAAAACTAAATTGTAGATGATTATGCAGAAGCATGGGTCACGGATTTAAGAGAACCCAGCGTGACAGGGCTGGAAGGGGCCTGAAATATCTGCCTGTCCAACATCACGTCCACTGCTCGGGTGTCTTCTGCAGCATACAGGCCTCACTGACAGGGAGCACGTGACGGCCCCAAGCACCAAGGTCTGCCTTTGCACGTCCCCGCCTGTTCGGGAGCTCTTCCTTCTGGTAGTCTAAAACTGACCTGCCTTTCCTTCCACCTCCTTAGCCCCAGGTCTACTCCCTTGAGACCCCACTGAACAAGCCCAGTCTTGCCTCTCAGAGACAGCCCTTCCAGCCCTGAGAAATGCCCCAATTCCCCAGCGTCTGTGACACCTTCACAGCAGGTCTGAAGGAGCTGCAGGATAGAAGCTTTCTTAACAAACAGGTCTAGCCTTTCTGGTTAGGAGAGCTGTCTGGACAAAGAAAACCAATCCCACTTGTCTTTTGAATCTGCAGCCAGATGGGGAGGCAACAATAGCCCCAGGAGAAGTGGGGGAGGACCTGCCTCTTCACATCTTAATGAAGGTGTGAACTTTGAAGCTTTATTATGAACACTTGAAAGCTTACCCCTGGCTAAGCTCCTTTCAGCTGCTCACTGTCACCCTGGATAATGAGGCCGCAGCTGTGTGGGAAGCACTGGGGCAGGAGACGGGGAGGCCCGGAGTTATCTGGAGGCAGGAGCCTCGCAAGCCCTGGCAGAAAAGCCACCCTTGGCTGTGGGCACTGCCCCGTGACCAGGCCCTGGGGACTTTCAGGGACAAGGAACTCTCTGTTCAAACCAAAGGAGGGCAGTAACCCCATTAGGGACAGGAGAAAGGCCTGGAGAGTCCTATTCTTTTTTTTTAACCTTCTAGGTAATAAAAATAATGACTCACACCTGGAGGGCACCTTACATCATCACCTCATTTAGATTCACAGAAAAGTCTCTGTGGGGCAAAAAGGACACTGGCACAGAGAAGACTGTAACCCTGCATGAGGTCACTTGGCCCGTAAGTGGCAGGTCAACCAGTTCCAACCCCTATTTTTTTCCATCCCATAACTGTCACTTTCCTTGAAGCCTTCAGGTCGAGTCTTGAGGTATCCACTAAAATATCAAAACATGATTAGTATGCAAACAACAAAAGAATAGTCGACATTGAGTCCTTTTTATGTCCCTAGCACTGGTGTCATTTAATCCTCACAACAACCAAATCAGGTAGGTATTACTACAGACAGGGAAACAGATGCAGACAGAAGTGACTTACCCAAGGTCACACAGCCAGCAAGTGGCCAGGTCACATTTGAACTGTAGCTTTTTTAGAAGCGTATTTCACTTGTCTGCATTGTGACCGTAATACCTGCTTATTATAGAAACTGAGAAAATCCAAAGATAGAGAAAAAAAGAAAATCAAGGCCCCATTGCCAAAACATGTGTGTTATATTCACCTCCTGGCTTTTTCTCTAGGCACTTACATTTTACACGTATTCATTCAATATGCATTTCTTGAGCGCCTGTTGTGTACCAAGCACCATTCTGGATACTGGGGATTCAAAGGTGAACCAGAAAAGCAGGTCCCTGTCCTCAGGGGTTGACATTCTAGGGCCGCCTTCCTGTGTATTTCAGTGGCCCTCGTCAACTGCCTGGATCCCAGGCTTTCTCCCGCAGAACTGCCCTCATATAAAGTGCCAGAGGGCTCTCACCATAGTTTAAAGGGCACCAAGACTCATGTGACAGCTACCCGACATCTGTGTGCTCAGTGTCTCTGTGCCAGTCGCCAACACAGCAGCAAACAATAAAAGTGCTGGACTTCCTTCTTTCTTGCTCTCAGTTTCCACAAGGATAGAAAATTACTCTGGATGTTCTGTAGGGCAGGGGTCCCTGACCCCCAGGCCACGGACCGGTACCAGTCCACAGCCTGTTAGGAACTGGGCTGTACAGCAGGACGTGAGTGGCAAGCGAGCCAGCATTACCGCCTGAGCTCCACCTCCTGTCAGATGGGCAGCAGCAGTACATTCTCATAGGAGTGCGAACTGCACATGCGAGGGATCTACGTTGCCTGCTCATTACGAGAATCTTACTAATGCCCGATGATGTGAGGTGGAAAGGTTTCATCCCAAGATCATCCCCCAAACCCCACTGAAAAATTGTCTTCCGTGAAACTGGTCCCTGGTGCCAAAAATGTTGGAGACCACTGCAGTAGGGCATCAAATATGTCATTTCTGTGATTGCAAGACAGCAACTGATTGTAAGACATAATGGGTTTCTTGGACAGAATGAGCTTACTGATTAGAAAATGGAGCCAGAGTTACCCCTCCTAACTGGGGCAGGAGAACAGCTTCCTAAGTATTAAACCCACATTTTCTAAACAGGGAAACTGAGGCTCAGAGAAACTGAGGCTCATTTGCCCAAAGTCACCTTGAGCTAGGAATCAGTCAGGTGTGTGCAGCCAGGACAGCTTTGAAAGACAATAGGACTAGGGATTGTCAGTATCTCAGAAGACAAGATGACCCAGTTATAATCCCAGAATGGAAGAATCTGATCTGTTCGGCCAAGCTCCACAGCAGGGAATCCAGTCACCAGCTGAGACTCTGGATTTGTGGTTCTCAAATTTTTTGGTCTCAGGACCCCTTTAACAACTAATACAAATTATTGACACCCTCAAAGAGTTTTGTGTATGTGAATGCCCAGCTGTGGGCAGCTGAACCCCAACTGCCCTATCAATACTGCATAAGGAATTAAAACTGAAAATGTTTTAAATATTTGTTAATGTATTTTAAAATAATATCCGTTAACACAAATAACATACTTTTATTTTAACAAACTATATTTTCTGAAACAAAAAAAAATTAGAAGAATGGCGTTGTTTTACCTTTGTGCACATCAAGAGCTGGATTTCCTCATCTGCTTCTTCTGTCAATCTGTTGCAATACATTGTTTCATCTGAAGTATGTAAAGAAAATCCAACTTCACACAGATAGGTAGTTATCTGCTTTCTGCAGATAATTGTGGTTGTTCTTCATACCAAAACTCAGCGTGTGGTAGCTTCCTAAAAATTTGTTGCAATGCGGCCGGGCGGGGTGGCTCACGCCTGTAATCCCAGCACTTTGGGAGGCTGAGGTGGGTGGATCACAAGGTCAGGAGATGCAGACCACCGTGAAACCCCGTCTCTACTAAAAATACAAAAAAATTAGCCAGGCGTGGTGGCAGGCGCCTGTAGTCCCAGCTACTCGGGAGGCTGAGGCAGGAGAATGGCGTGAACCCGGGAGGTGGAGCTTGCAGTGAGCTGAGATCATGCCACTGCACTCCAGCCTGGGCGACACAGCGAGACTCCGTCTCAAAAAAAAAAAAAAAAATTAGTTGCAATGTGACATCTGAATACCTATCAACAAACTTTTCATACTCAGTAACATTAAAATTTGTTGGTCTATCTTGTGTTTTGAATGGTTCTTTTACACATGCATGTTTTGGATTTGTTTGATTGGTTGGTTTTGGTTTTTGTTTTTGTTTGAGACAGGGCCTTACTGTGTCACTCAGGCTGGAGTGCAGTGGTGCCGTCTCAGCTCACTGCAACCTCTGCCTCCCGAGCTCTGGTGATCCTCCTGCCTCAGCCTCCCTAGTAGCTGGGACTACAGGCATGTGCAACCATGCCTGGCTAATTTTTGTATTTTTTGTAGAGACAGGTTTTTGGCCATGTTGCCCAGGCTGGTGCTGAACTCCTGAGTCAAGCGATCTGCCCGCCTTGGCCTCTGAAAATGCTGGGATTACAGGCGTGAGCCGCCGCACCTGGCCTTGCACATGCGTGTTTTGTAATATCACGCATTGGTCATTTGGAAAGTCCCGACTCCAGGATTTACAGAGATCCTCCAGGTGTTGACACATTTTATTTTAATACCCTCTGGAAAACTTTACTATATGAGAGAATGAGAACGGAAAAAGGCAAATGATATCTAAGTACTATTGTGAAAATAGTTTTGACTCTGAGGGTTCCCTGAAAAGATCTCAGTGACCCTGCAGAGGTGCACAGACAACCCTTCAAGAACTACTGCCCTGGAGTGAGGAACACTTGATGACTATTGGGAAATGCAGGTGTGGGCAGCTGCACCCCAACCCTCTGAAGGCAGGAAATGCACAGAAAGTGGGAACCAAGACAGAAGGCCAGTCCTATGGTTGGGAAAAGACAGATTATGTGTGCCTGGGAAGGTGCTCCAAGGGCATCCCCTATGAACAGCAAAAGATCATTGAGAAGCATTCAAGGGCCCCAGCAGGGAGGTCCCAGTCACTAGACCCAGGATCAGAGAGTGCAGCGAAGCCTCACTGAAGATTCAACCTACCTCCCTCCCCATCTAGTGTCTGGAAGTACAAGGAGATACCAGCTGGATGGAGCTGGGTCAGCAGAGGCTGGAGTCAAGTGTTTGAGGTAGATACTGGTGAGGGTGAATGTATATGGAATGAACATCTAATCCTGATTGTGCCCATCTCTTTGAGGGTGGAGTCAAAATAAAAGGAGTCTATAAAAAATATGATCAAGCGACAAGGGATGCCAAGAGGGAAAGGGAGGAAGGACTCAGGAGCAATGGGCCCCCAGCTTGGCCGACTGCTCTGCATTCTCTGCACCATCACCTGACTTCCCAGGAAGTGTCTCGTGTCTTCATTCTCTTGCCACAGTCCTGGGTAAATCTCTCATTACCTCTTTTCTTGTAACTGGTCTCTCTGCTTTCAGGGTTGGCACCTCCAATCTACCCCCTAGTCTTGCCATCAGACTTTTCTTTCTGCAATACAGATTTGATCAGGTCTTACCCCTATTTAAAACTGTTAGGTTAAAAAAAATGGTAAGATATTATCTCCCATTACCCACGGAGTCAAGGCTGGCCCAGTCAGTACTCAATAAACATACAAGTTAGACTCCACCATTCCCTGCTTGTCCTCCAACTATTGCAGACCCTCTCTGTCTGGTCTTGGCTCTGTCCTTGCTCTTTGGTCTACTCCTTTGTCTTCCCAATGTACACATTTCTTAAGTCTGTCTCCCACTTCTAGTCCTTTGAGGGTGAATGTTAGCTTCCCTGGTTTGAACATCCAGTGCTCTCTAGCTGTTGTTCTGTTGTTTGCTTTAACCTCTATGGTATGGAGCAAATTGGACCCCCAGAGATGTCCATGCCCTAATCCCCAAATCCTTACAGGGCAAAAGAGACTTTGCAGATGTGATTAAGGGTACAAACCTTGAAATTGGGAGATTATACTGGATTATCTGGGCGTGCCCAACCTGATCACATGGAGTCCTTAAAAGTGGAGAACATTTCCCAGCTGAGTCAGAGAGCGAGCTGCCACTATGGAGGCAGAGTCAGAGAGAGGCAATGTTTCTATGAAGGTGGAAGAAGCGGCACATGAGTTGAAGAATACGGGTGGTCTCTGGAAGCTGGAAAAGGCAGGGAGATAGATGTTCCTCTAAAGCCTCCACCAAGAAGTACAGCCCTACTGACACCCTACTTTGAGCCCAGTGAGTCCTGGGTTGGACTTCTGACCTATAGAACTATAAGATAATAAATCTGTGCTGTTTTAAGCCACAAAGCTTATGGTAATTTGGTACAGCAGCAATAAGGAACTGATACACTACCCCCTCCACCTTTAGTCTATTCTGGAAAGTTTTCCTATCTCACGAGGCTAAGGTATCAGGGATATTCCCTAACTTGCCCATGAAGTGGCATGGGGTGGCAGAACCATGTCATAAGTCAAAGTCCACCTCAACTGGGCAACTATGAGACAAGAGATGTGCATTATAGCACGGTGATCAACGCACAGCTCCTAGAGGCTGCAAGGCCTGTCTTTGCCATACTGGATATTTCTGCTTGTCCAGTTTACTCCTGAACCTTTGAAATGTGAGGGTTTCATTTGTTTCTGTAAATGACCTTCTGTAACATGTATTTCCCATGCCTGAGTTCTCCAGAACCATTGTCCACTTAACTGAGAAACAGAGAAGGGAAGCAAAGGCCGTGACATCCAGTGTGCCTGCCACATCAGTCTCCCCTCTGTTTCTGAGGTGGCTGTGTACTGGAATTAAAGGTGTCAAAGGATCCATAGTTTCTCTCACTCTGTAGGTTGTGTGTTTACCCTGTTAATAGTTTCTTTTGCTGTGCGGAAGCTCTTTAGTTTAATTAGATCCCATTTGTCACATTTTTGCTTTTGTTGCAATTGCTTTCGGCATCTTCATCGTGAAGTGTTTGCCCATGCCTATGTCCTGAATGGTATTGCCTAGGTTGTCTTCCAGTGCCCACCAATGATAGACTGGATAAAGAAAATGTGGTCCATATATACCATGGAATACTATGCAGCCATGAAAAGAACGAGATCATGTCCTTTTCAAGGCCATGGATGGAGCTAGAGGCCATTATCCTTCGCAAACTAACAGAGGAACAGAAAACCGAAAACCACATGTTCTCATTTATGAGTAGGAGCTAAATGATGAAAACACATGGACACATCAAGGGGAACAACACACATTGGGACCTGTCAGAGGGCAAAGGGTAAGAGAAGGGAGAAGATCAGGAAAAATAGCTAATGGTTACTAGGCTTAATACCTGGTGATGACATAATCGGTACAACAAACCCACATGACATGACAAACTTGTACATGTACCCCTGAACCTAAAATAAAAGTTAAAAAAAAAAAGATGTCAAAGAGGAGCAAAAGACAGTACAAAGCTTGGGAGGAAGCCACTTCTAGGATTTGAATGCTATGTCTGATGTGACCTAGCTGTGTGGCCTTTGGGCTAGTTGCTTAACCTCTCTGAGCCTTAGTTTCTTTATCTGTAAAATTTACACAAGAATGTTGACTTGCAAGTTTGCTGTAAATATTAGGCAATAAAACGTATAGAATGTTTCCAAAAAAGTACCTGGCACACAGTAGGTATACAGCCAACAGCACCTAATGGGAGTAGAACACAAAAGAACACAGAATATGTGGAGTTCATATTGGTGACACACTGTAACCACTAGGGGGTGCTCAAAAACCCCTTTCACTCTGTCCCGAAGGAAAAATATCTAATCTTTGTGAGACTAAGATCGCAATTGGACATTGCCTAGGAGATAAAGTCTTCAGTGGAAGGAATAGAAGAGTTTAAACCTTCTATGTCAAAGCTTCCATGTCAAGAGATCTGTGTCTCAGATCTCTCTTTTGGGTGTCTTTTCTCGATTCCCTCCCATATGGCTGGAGTAGTCAGAGACCCAGCGCAGTGGTGTGCTACAGACCAAGGACTGTTAAATTTTCAGGAATTCTGTTTAACAGCTATTATTAAATACTAAATCATATAAATTTACAAGTAAGTAAATCATTATAAACAAGAGTAATAAATACTCAAAAATCATTATTATTTCACTGTGTTTTACTGTCAGCTCTGAGGTTGAGGTCACGCGTATTGTATCTTTAAGGTGGAAATATTACGTAATCGTGTGCTACTACGTGTCTTCCCAGCCCAATATTCAGTGGGGTCATGTTGTTAACTTGAAATTGGCCATGGTGGGAGTATTTGCACCACAGAAATTGGCAAACACTACAAACCAGGGCTTGATTTATTGTTCTGTTGATTATCTAGGGCAGGGGCCAACAAACTACATTCCATGGGCCAAATTTGGCCCACTGCCTGTTTTGTAGAGCCAACTGTGAAATCACAGGCTAGCACTGTGAGCTGCAGAGACTAAGCTGGACATCCATCCCCCTCTGCTCTATTTCCCCTTTGCTCCCAGCACCTGCCTCTCTGGCTGGTGACCGCACATCATCACTGCCCAGGATCTATGCTGGTTGCCATCTACACATTGGAGACTGCTACTGGCAACTGCTGAGCACGATGCAAGTAGAATCTCAGGCTGGGAGTTGGTAACTTGGCGAGTCACCCCACCTCTGATCAGTTGTGCAAGCTGAGAAGAATGGGCTCTCTGAAAGAAGAAAAGGGAAAACTGGGATCTGGATGTCACTAGGGCAGACAGTGAGATTGATCTTGGCAGTCAGCATGAGCTGCTGCCCTTGTTGTGGGCAAAGTCCTCGTGGAGAAGCATTGCTCCTGTGTTGGAGGATGGCCTCTGGCTGGGAGAAACATGGTCCAACAGTGACTACAGTTGGTTTTCTGAAGCTCTGAGAACAGCTCAGGCTAGCAGGCAGATACATTGTAACCAAGTTAGTGAGTGCTATTAGGGACTCCCCAGGAGCTGTGAAAGTACACACAAGGGAACTAAAACACAGCCTGGGGTGAGGAGGGGCCAGAGAAGATGTCTTGAGAAGAACTCTCAGCTGGAGCTGAGAGCTGGGAGAAAAGCAAGAGTTAGTGAGGCAGTTGAAAGGGAAAAGTGTTTGGGGCAGAAGGAGCACTCAAGCAAAGAAACGGGAGTCAGAACATCCCGGTCCATGACCAGGGAACCTCAAGGTGATCTGCGCATGATTTGAACGATAGGTGCCTAGGGGGAGTAGAGACAGAGGATTGGCAGATCATACAGATCCCATGTCTTATTCTAATAAATTTGGATCTTAAAGGATGATGGGAAGTTTCTCCAAGTGGATTTGAATTTTAGATATATCCCTTCAGCAGGAAACGTACAGCAGGGGCCCCCAACCCAGGGGCCATGGACCAGTACCCGTGCACGGTCTGTTAGGAACCGGGCTGCACAGCAGGAGGTGAGCTGTAGGTGAGTGAGTATTACCACCTAAGCTCCAGCTCCTGTCAGATCAACAGTGGCATTAGATTCTCATAGGAGTGTAAACCTTACTATGAACTGTGCATGCAAGGGATCTAGGTTATCTGCTCCATATAAGAATCTATCTAATGCCTGATGAAACCATTCCCTACTCCCCTATCCGTGGAAAAATTGTCTTCCACAAAACTGGTCCCTGGTGCCAAAAATGTTGGAGACCACCAACACGGAGGATAGACTAGTGTTGGGAGGAACACTGGAATTAACGAGATCATCAAGGAAGCTGTTGAGTAGTTCTAGTAAGGGATGCAAAGGCTCCATAAAATTGTGTGACAAATGAGGTAGCATCGGGTATTGGTTGGGATACAGGCTAAGCTATTATAAGAAAGAGGTCCAAATGCAGTGGCTTAAATGAGATATAAGTGTATTTCTTTCCCACAATTCTGGCCAAAGCTAGCTGGGTGGCTGATGGTGGGCAGATATCTCTGCTTTGCAAAATCATCCAGAAATCCAGCTGGCTGGCCTGCTCTGCCAAACCCAACATGTGGCTGCCATTGCTGGATCCAAGGCTGCTGCTTCAGTTGTTGCCATTTCCCAGCCGGCAACAAAGGGGAAAGAAAGTCCAGGGCAGCAAGCAGCTTTGGCTTTAAGGAGATGTGGTTGTACATATCACTGCTGTCATGCTTAGCTCAAAGAAAGTCTAGGAAATGTAGTCCATGGCAGGGTGGCCACGTGCCCAGCTAAAACTCAGGGGGTTCTATTATCCAAAGGTATATGAGGGGAATAGATTCTGGGGGTGGAGTTGGCAGTCTCTTCACCACAGAAATAGAGAAAAGATGTCAGAGTCAAGAGATATGTTAAAAGTTGAATCTACAAGATTTTTCAGTCTGGATTCTCAACTGCAAGCAAGAGAAATGGACTCAGACTTAAGCAGAAAAGGTATTTAAAGAAAGAAACATTGGATGTTTACAAATCACTGGGAAGGCTAGAGAATTGGTTCTGAAAATTGGCAAGAGCCAAGGATGGCTAAGCAGACAAGATATTCAGGAATAGGAGCTGCCTGAAATGAAACGCACTGCTGCCAACACCAGGTATGGGGTGCTGTGCACCAGCACTGCACGCCAGATGCTGTCATGGGCACCACTGCCACCACCTGTTCCCTACTTCTTTGCATCACTTGAAAAGGTAGGGCCAGGTGCAGTGGCTCACGTCTGTAATTCCAGTACTTTGGGAGGCCAAGGTGGGAGGATCACCTGAAGCCAGGAGTGTGAGACCAGCCTTGGCAACATAGCAAGACCCACTCTCTACACAAAATTTAAAAATTAGCCAGGCATTTTGTGCACACCTGTAGTTGCAGCTACTGGGGAGACCGGGGCAGAAGATCGCTTGAGCCCAGGAGGTCAAGGCTGCAGTGAGCTAGAATTATACCACTGTGCTCTAGCCTGGGTGACAGAGTGAGAACCTATCTCAGGAAAAACAAAAAGTCAGGAAAATGGGGAGCATAACTCCTCACTCCTTAAGTACATGTATGGCATGGAGACTTCCTTCCAAAATGTACAGTGTGGAAAGCGGGGCAATGGTTAGCTTTTCAGTGGAAAAGCTGAAGAATCACAGAAAGTGAGGTATAAGGACAAGGTAGGAGTTGAGGATAACACCCAGGTTACTGACTCAGGATACTAAGTGGACGGTGGAGCCATTCCGTAAAATGAGAAGCCCAGGAGTAGAAGCCAATGGAGGAAGAAATAGAAGTTCCATTTTGGATATGTTGAAATTGGAGAGTTCATGGAAATGTCCCATAAGGAAATAAATATATGCATGTGGATCACGAAGAAATGGTCAAGCCTGAAGATGAGATTTTGGGAGTTACCAGCACATAGATTGGAGTGAATGAGATCCCTAAGGAAAGCAGATTGAAAGTAAGGAGAAAGCCGGAGACCCAATTCTAAAGAAATCAACATTCAAATCCTGGGGAGCGGGGAGTTCACAGTCCCTTGGAAAAACTGAAACAAGAAAAAAGTGGATAATCAGGACACAGGAGTATCACTGAGGCCAATTGAGGAGACACTTTGAAGGAGTGAGTAGTCACCACTGTCCATCACTACAGAGAAGCCAAGTCAGCTAGAGTTTAGGGAGGGCTCACCAGGTCTGGAAATGGCCAATATTCAAATGGAATATTTCAGATGAATTCCTTTGCAGGCAACTGCAGTGAGTTGAAACCCTGAGACACTGGATAACCCTTGCCCAAAGTCTGGCCATGAAGGAAAAATAGAAATGGGTGTTTCTAGAATGAAATATCAGCTTGAACAAGAATTTTTTAATGAGAAAACACCTGAATAAACTTCTGTGTTGAGGAGGAAAAGTTGGTAGAGAGAAGTTGAAATTTAGGAGAAAATAAGGTGAGATTCTTGCTGGTCCTGGAAGAAGGGTCAGCAAGTGGGGACTGGTAGAGGAAATGGTCTTCCATAATGATATGGTTTGACTGTGTCCCCACCCAAATCTCATCTTGAATTGTAATCCTGATGTGTTGACGGAGGGACCTGTAATCTCCATGTGTTGAGGGAGGTGATTGAATCATGGGGGCGGTATTCCCCATGCTGTTATTGTGATAGTGAGTGAGTTCTCATGAGATCTGATGGTTTTATAAGTGTTTGACAGTTTCTCCTTCTCAAGCTCTCTTTACTGCCACCTTGTGAAGAAGGCACTCGCTGCTTCTTCACCTTCCACCACAATTGTAAGTTTCCTGAGGAACTGCGGGTCAATTAAAGCTCTTTCCTTGACTAATTACCCAGTCTCTGGCAGTTCTCTATAGCAGTATGAGAACAGACTAATACACACGCGATGAAAGAAACTTCTTTCCCTGAATTGGGAGGGAAACTAGGCAGAAAGGCTGAGAACTCTGATGAAGTCAGAATTGAGGATGGAAGGAAGCTGTTGGGGGTGTTTCTTCTTCTATTTTCCTGGAAAAGCAGAAAGCAAGGTCTCAGGAAGAGTGGGAGAATTTGGGGACAGCCCCTATGGGGAATGGGAGAGGCTTCGTGGAAACCTAGGCCACATGGACAGCTTCCTAGGAAGTCCTAAAAGCCCACTGGAGGTTGGGGATCATGACTCCATAGGAGGGAACATGTCAGTGGCCGGCTGGATCCAAAGGCAGGGCTAGCAAAGGGGAGAGCCACCGGGGAGAGTGGACACAGAGTTCTCCATGGAGTTCTGCTCTGCAAGTCACTTGGGCCAGGCCCCAGTGTTCAAAAATAAGCACTATCTCAGAAGGAATGTTCTTTTTCCCATTTTGGAGGACAGCACAGTCTGCTGGAATTTGGCCAAATCCTGGCTTTGTCTTACTTCCCAGGACTAATTAATGGCCTCCTAGGAATATTTTTGCCCGATACCTCTCTGACAAAACTGTGTGAGAGTTCCCAATAAAGAAGTGGAAGCAGAAGTGGAACCCTCCTTCCACGTGAGGGTTTGTTGACCAGGAGAAAAAAGCTGGGCTGGTTCATATTCTTCATGGTTCTGAAAAGCCATTATAAAAGCCCAGGGCAAACTCCCGGAGACTTGGGAGTGAGAACCTAGCCTGCCCACATCTCAGACAGGAGATGTGAAGGAGAGTAATTACCTTCTGTTTGGAATATGCTGCACTTCTTCTTCCTTATTGCCTGGAAACAATCCTTTGAGTTAGTGTCATGTATTTCCACACTTACTTAGTTTGGCATGGAGGAAGGAGCATGAATTCTAAAATTAGATCAAATTTACCTCCACCGTTTGCAAAATCCTATATAAACTGCTTCTCATATCTCAGACTTCAATTTCTTCATCTGTAAATAGGGGTTAATTAAAACTACCTGGTGGGGTAGCAGTGAAGTTGAAATGAAATAATATATGAGAAGCCTGGAATATGCAAAGCACTTGCTACATGGTATCTATGTGAGCTGGCTCACAAAAGCCAATTGTGAAATATTCAGGAATCTTGCCAGTCGGTGGTTAAACCATAAGTAGCCTGAAATCAGCCATGGTGTGAGTCCTTATACCATAGAAATCAGCAAATGCAATACATCAGGGCTTTTCCTTTTTTCTGGAAATCTAGTTTAAAAACCACTATTATCATTATCATTATTATTACTATTATTATTATTATTTTCCTTCCTCTTCCTTATACCCTGGAAACAACCTCTGAGGTAGTATTATACCCACTTTACAGAAAAAAAAAAAATGAGGGTTAAATTAAATGACTTGCCCAACATCAACAGCAAGTGAGAAATATCTGATTTTTTGTTTGTTTATAAATCTAGTGCAGTCTCCACTCCACCACAGCAGCATGAATTCAATGCAGCGCTGTTCTAAGTACGCACAGATTCTGTGTTGGTTTCTGGTTCCCCTTTTCCAGGCAGTTTAGTGGACATGTGACCTTTCAGGGCCTGCAGCTACCCCCTGGACAACTTAGTTATATCAGAAAGCCAGAGCTCTGTGCCTGCTGCAGAAAGACCCAAGGAGTTTCGCCTCATCTTCAAGCTTTCACGTTTGTTATTTTCACCATCTACTAATCACTGTATTTCTATACACACTTCACCGTCTAGATGGCATCTTTATGTAAGTGGCTTTACAGGCTCCAGAAACACGAGCTCATTGTCTCTCAGCAACCCAGTGGAGATCAGAGAGAGCCCTTATTTTTTTTGGGGGGGAAAGGCATTAAAATTTGCTTTTATTATTGATGATCTCCTTACATTTAAAACTTGAGGGGGTACATATCAAAAAATAAAACTTTTGAGACATAAGTAAAGAGATAAGTGGTGGGTAATAAAGACGGGGGGTGGGGGGTCGAATGTGGTCATTATGTCAGAAATACTCTTGAGTGAGGGCCCTGGAAGTGAGCACACACTTATTTCAGAGGTTCCAGACAACAAGGGCAAGAGACAAACACAGTAAGTCACATAGACCTCTTTTTTTAGTAAAAAGGAATCACTGGTTTGAGTGTCAGTCATGCCAAGCAACATTTGAATAAACTTTCAATGGCAATTTTGTTAAAAGGGCAAAGACCTTGTTCATAAAGGCCAGTTCTTATTCTGGCCTTTAACAGTAACTTGAGAGATGAGAGCCCTTATTTTACAACTGAGAAAAGTGACTTGGCCCAGGTCTCCTAAGGAATTGGAGGAGTGGCATTCGGCTCTTCTGCTCCAGCCAAGGCTGGTCCACTCACCAGCAAAGGGCTAAGCAGCAGCTGTAGCCTCTCTCCTGAAGGAAGAGAAAATGTCAAGGGCTATCAAGACTGTAGCTGCAGGGCATAAACTCATTACCAGCTATGGTTAAGGATTAAAAAAAAAAATCCTTGTGTGATATACTACCATCCAATTATGAGCTTCACCCAGGCTTGAAGCAGTTGACACTGTCCACAATAAAGATTCTAAGTCCAGTCTGGATGAGAACATGGTTTGCATTCTCTGGCTACAGGGTGATACTAAGATAGATTTGGGGGAAAAAAATAATAATAACATGGAGAGATTTTCACACTGCCAGATTATTCGAGCTGACATTATTACTATCACGCCCAGTGATTAAGAAGAAAATAGAGGCAGAGTCCCACTTGTCTAATTTGATTACCAGAAAACCTCTGTGTTGATTACTAACGTCTGCTTGCAATTGGGGACAGAAAAAAAGGTATCCAATCAGCTGAAAGCGGGGAAATCACACACAGGAGCCTGAGGTCTGTGTAAATGAAATTTAATAATAAATGGGATGTGCTCCCAGATAAAGAGGTAAATAACAGGCAGAGAAAAGGAAGGTTCATACTGTTTAGGCAGGAAGAGGATTCCAGCCAACCTGGAATACGTGGAGAAATGGTGTGCATTGAGAGGGGAAGATATGCTCAGGGCAGGAGCAAAGTGAAGGAGGCAGAGGGATGGAAAGGAAGACAATGAATTAGAGATGAAACTACAGTGTGGATGTGGTCTCAGGAGAGGTGATTATAAGTACTGTTGGGGGTGGTGTACAAGAAGGCTTCTGTGTATACAAGAGAAAAAATGTGGCCAAACGAGGAGAATCTCGGAGCCAAGCAGAGGAAGATTGCATGATGAAGGGCCAGCATCTAGTTGAAACCCATCAGCGCGTTGCATAGGAAAGAAAGGGGCTGGCTTAGAGGCTGCTCAGCTTCAACATGCAGGAAAGAACCAAAGCAGCCAGGAGGTAGGAAGGACCTAGCAGTCCTGGGTTGGGTACCTAGCAGTTCACAGCCCTGCACAAAGGCTGTAGCGGTAGCCATGCCATCGCCTGAAGATATTTACATGTGCACAATGAAATGGCCCCAGTGGAAGTACTTTGAACTGTTGAAGTGGTGCTGATACTGGAGGCAGGGGGAGAAGCCAGGCTTGAAGTCAGAAGACCTGGCTCTGTTCCTTCCCACCTGTAAAATGGGGATAATAATATAGTTCACCCTTAGGGGTGAGGGAAGGGGGAAAAAGACAATTTAAAATAAGGAGACTGAGGTAACCCTCTGCAGATTAAAACTGTGAAATCAACATGTTACAGATCAAAGCAGAGATAGGCAAAGTCACATGAAAGAGACAGAAAAGTGCCCAGGCTGAGCAAGAGTTTGATTAAAAGTTTTTAAAATGCTAGGTACGGTGGCTCCTGGCTATAATTCCAGCACTTTGGGAAGCTGAGGCAGGAGGAGCTCTTGAGCCTGGGAATTTGAGACAAGCCTGGGCAACATAGTGAGACCCTGTCTCCACAAAAAAGTTAAAAATTAGCCAGGTGTGGTGGCACACACCTGTGGTCCCAGCTACTCAGGTGGCTGAGGCAAGGGGATCACTTAGCCTGGGAGGTCGAGGCTGCAGTGAGCCATGATCATGTCACTGTACTCCAGTCTGGGATCAAAACAAAAAGGAAAAGAGAAAAGTACTAAACAGATCCGAAGAAGGAGATGGTGCAACCAAAGGGGACTTTTTGGGAAATAGGAGCATGATAAAAAGGTGGACCAGAGGCAGTGGCTCTTCCAATAAATTCAAACAAGTCTTACCACATGCCTAGAGGATTCTGGTCCCATGGGCAAGATCATACCTATTGTGGCCACTTAGGATGAGGCCATTAACTATTCCAACCATCTAACTCCACATCTTGGTTCTGCACTCAACAACGTCACCTTGTTTTATTCTATGGGGGAAATACTCTGCTTAATTTAGAACTTCCCCTGGGTCAGCCTCCGAATATTGTGTTGGTCTTCCTTGCAGAGCAAGGCCACTGTGTTCACTGAGCTTTTCTCAGGGTAGCAGGAAGAGAGGGGCCCTGCTGCCTGTGCAGTGAGATTCTTCTCTGCTCTGCCAGGCTCCAAGGTATACAGGGGCACCAAACATCTTTGCTGCCAAAGAACCTGTCAATGGAAAGTCAAGCGTACTAATGATAGAATGTGGTAAATACCTGTGAAGACCTGTAGTTAAGCCACTCTGTGCCTCTGCATCCCATAACTATAAAATAGGTAATGATATGAGTTTATCCATGGAAAGCTCTTAACACTATGCCAGGCACATAGCGAGCTCCCAATAAATGCTCAACACAAGCAATTACTGGGCACAGTGGCGTGTGTCTTCACTCCACTGTGCCTACTGTCCTCTTGACTTTGCAAACTTATTTCTTCATGCCATTTTTAACAGCTGTAATGTGCTTCCTTATTATTAGTAGGATATGATTATCAGGATGTAAACACTATGCTACATACGAAGGAAAAAGAACTGCTTTGTTCAGACTGAAACAATCATTTATAAAGTAGGGAACAGAAAGATCTTCTAACACATTCACAGGTTATTTTAATACATTCCAAATAAATGCCAAGGAAGGCAGTGTTTATAAATAGCATTCAAAACAGCCCCCTCCACTTTCTTGGTGAATGTGCACCAGCTTGTCAATGTCCCCATTGTGCAGGGCCCAGAGCGGGATATAATTAAATCCTATTACCAAGGAAAACTTGCAGCATAGTTGGTCTGACACATTTAATGATTTATTAACTCAATATGCAAATGTAATGAAAATAACTGTGCCTGGGAAGTGGGGATGGATGAGATGGTATGGTGCCATCTTGGTCCTCAAAGAGCTTATAATCCAGTGGATAAGATAGATAAGGAAATGGCTAAATATAGTCTGAAGCACAAATAAGTGAATACTAATTACACCTTCAGCAGCAAGAAGCACCAAAATCTCTGAACTCTTTCAGGGCAAGGTTTTGTCTATGCCCCTTCATCTGGAGTGAGAGACAGCTGCTGCACTGATTGGAAATCTGAACTCTGGCATCAGACTGCCTGGGTATGAATCCAAGCCCAAACCCTTGCCTATTGTATGAACTTAGTTGGGTGAGATGGTTAACTTCTATAAACCTCTGTTTCCTTATCTTTAACATAAGGATAATAATAGTAACTATCTCAAAGAGATGGATGAAGGTTGAGATAATGAATATAAAACATATATTGTAATACCTGCCACATAAACAGTGTTCACCTTAGCTCACTTTTCCCCAGCACGATCATAGAGATCACCCATAGTAGGTACCACTAGTGGATATTTAAAAGAATAAACAATATATGAATAAAATAAAGAGTGAATGAATTGTTTAATTAAGGTGAATATTGTGTGGGAATAAGTGTGAAAGTGGAATTACCCTTGATTAGGGAAACAGGAGGTTTCTTAGAGGTGATATTGGAGAGAGCCTGAGAGGCTGGACTTTCACAGCACGGGTGGAGCAGGGCAGATGTGCATTAAATGAGGTCAGAGCCTTGGAAACATTCCAAAGATTGTGTAGTACTTTTTGGGGGAAAAGAAGAACTCGTAGAGGTTTTACTAGAGGGGTTTGATGTGATATCAGTTTTTTAAAGTGCTATTCAGGCCACACACAAGCAGTGAGAAAAAAGAGCAGAAGCTGGAGGGCAATCGGGAGGCCACCCCAATAGTTCAGAGACTGTGGGAGTCTGCACCAGGGCAAAAGTTGTGGAAATGAGGAGAAGGATTCCAAAGGGATGGAATGTCAGGGCCAGAGGAGAGGGAGGAGTAAGTGAAGAGGCTGAGGTTTCTCACCTGGGTGACTGGCACAGCCTTTATTATAGAGAGAAATCATTATTAAACTACAGAGAGAAAATGGCACGTAAACAATTGTTCAGTTATTTCTCCTAAATCTATAATCCTAGATTATCATGGTGGATGAGACCAGTCCCCCAAACATTCACCATCTGCTGCATCAATTTTACTCATCTTCGTCCTAATTCCGAAGCAGCTTCAGGACATCTCTTATTCTTAGAAAGGTCAGCCTTATACTGAGTTAAAATCTGCTTTCCCATAATTTCCAGCCTTTGGTCCCAGTTTTATCTTCTAGAAACACATATCAAGTTTAGACCCTCTTCTCCAAGACCCTGTTTTTTGTTTTGTTTTTCCTTTGGACCCATTTAGCTGGCTAAACCAGAACGCCACCATTATTTTTCTAATTTGTCCAAAAAACATGAGGTACCTCATCGAATGATCTGCTGAAATCACAGTACACTGTGTCTGCCTCCCGCTGCTCTATTAGTCTATTAAACCTGACCCTCTAAAAAATGTGGAGAGGGTCTAATTCTGTTTGTGGTGATAAACTGGACGCTAATGACCATCAATTTTGGTCTAAGTGCATATGAACAATCTGTTTCATCCTCTATACTGGAATATTCCCCAAGATCACCAAGTTGATGGTCCAAGTTCAAATGCAATAGTATTGTAATGGAAACACTCCTCTGAAAATCTCTCAGAGCCACCATCACTCTTAGGAAAAGCTTCTGCTGCTTTCGATCTTTGATCACACCATGACAGATCTCCCCAGCTGATTTTTGCATTTGCTGATTCTTCCATAACTTACTGTTTGTATAACTGGTTCTTTCTCGTCACCTGGGTTTCAGCCTAAATATCCCACACCAGGGAGGACTTCCAAACCACCTGATCTAGACTCAACTAATTCCCATTCACTGTCCCATTACCCTGCTTCATTGTTTGCATAGAATTTAAAAACTATCTGAAATGGTTTTGTTCTTTGTTTGCTTACCATCAAATAGAAGCCTCCTGAGGGTAGGGATTTTGCTTTATTCATGTCATAGTACCAGCATTAAGGACGCTGCCTGGCCCAGAGCCTGTGCTGAATAAGAACTTGCTGAATAAGTGTATAAACATCACTGCCTTAGAATTCTAACTGCCCAGCCTCCCATCCTTTCAGCTTTCACAAACCCCAGAATGATGTTGTTCTTCTCTCCTGAGGTTCCTGTCACATCCATTTTGCCAAGCAATTTTTCCTAGTTGATCAGAATTAGGTCCAGAACAGAAGTTCCCCAAGTCTCTTCTGCTTCTGGCTGAAAGATGAAATTATCAGCCAAGTTGAGCAAGACAAAATGGATCAGATGCCCTGTGTGAGGCTGAATGAAGCTCCCAGCAGTTACTGCCCCCACATCATTCCTCACAGGGAGAGGCCACATCCCCCAGCTGTCTCTTTTCATCATAGGAGCTCCCCAGCTTCAAGAAGGGGCTGGATCTGCTCTGGCATTGTCAAAGCAAGTTTACCATGACCGACTGACCTCCTTCTCCTCTCTCTCTTGAGTTCTTGACTCTTGGCTTTAACAACTGACATCAGGCCAGACTCTGATAGCAGCTCCAACCATGGAATTATAATCAATGTGTACCATTGGTTGCATGAGTCAGAAACCCTCAAACTGAAAAAAAAAAAAAGAGGAGTAAATGAAATTCAACAGAGAGTCTCATAGATCCCAGGGTAATAGGCAGGCAACTATTGTTATTGTTATTGTCTCTGTCTCTGTCCCCTGCCCCTCTGAGGCCACATGCTCTTGAATCCTTTTTTCTTTCTGCAGAGCTGAGTTATGCTCCTTTGTTTAACAGCTGGCTTTCACTCCTGGATCATGGTTTCTCTGTTCTCCAAAAACTTTGAAGTACATGTGCTATGGCTTTCCCTTTGTCACGTTCAAACTTCCCCTCAAGTCTCTATGACCTTTCAGCTCTGATCCACCACTGATTTACTACAGTCTTTAGCCTGCTGGTTCAAGCTGGCCAATGAATCGTCTTGTATTTTAGGTACGTATCTTTGGTCCAATCAGACGTAGCTCAAGAGGCCATCATATGGTTCATAGAGATGCTCCCCACAAGGGCAGTGAATGGGATTTTCTGAGGTAGAATGTAGGAAAGGGAGATATCTCAAGACATTCTAATTCACATAGCATGATATCCTTGCTAAGGTGACTATTTCTTGCTTGGCGCTGTTTTGTTTTCCTAGATCGGAGCCCAGAACAAACCTTTGTACATTCTAGACCCGAACCTCTCTTCCAAAGGTGGAAGGGGATCCCATCTGTGCAGCAGTTAGCAGTTCTCATTCTGCTCTTACTGCTGGATTTCGGCTGCTTCCAGCATAAGCCCACCATACACTCATATCTAGAGACTGACACCTACTGCACTAGATGCAGTTGGTCTCAACCATGAGTGGTACCATCACCACAAGGGGGGTATGGAAATGTATAGGAGTAGCTGTGAATTGTCCCAGTGACTAGGGATAGCTGCTGGCCTTTAATGGGCAGGGGCCGAAGATCCTTAATCTCCTGTAGCATATAGTATAGTCCCTCTCAACAAAGATGTGTCTTGTCTAAAATGCCAGCAGTGTCTCCTTTGAGGAACACAAGTCGACTGATAACTTAGCCAATCATCCATGCTTATGCTCAGTACCTTTATTGCCAACTACTTTATTCGTCTAGGTATACAAATATAAGTGTGTACAACATAGTCCCTGCTGTAGTTCTCACAGCCTGAAGGAGAAGGGAGTCATATAAACAAACAATGCCAAATGGGGAAATGAAGGAAAGAATTATTTCTAGATTAAAAATAAATAGCTGTATAAGAAAGGTAGCATAATTATAGTACACTATTTGACTCAGCAATGACAGATATGTAATCAGAACAAATATCAGTATAACCAAAAAATTTATATATATATATTTTGGGACTATGCAGGAAATGAGAAGTGGGGTGGACTTTTTATAAGAAAATGGAATAGTCATCTACTATAAAAGAATAGATGATTCTAAGAAATTGCAGCATAGCTGTATAAGCACATTATTTAGAAATACAGAGGCAAATTCCAGAAGACATAACTGGAAGAACTGCATTGGCTGCCTCTGGAGGATAGATGGTAAGACCAAGTTTGGGTTTTTGGTAATAAATCTTTTCAAATAATGTAATTTTTATCTATGCATATGTATTATCCTTTGATATAAAATTTAATTTTAAAGTTAATATAGAATGATAAGGCCTATCTTGGAGGAATGTGAAAGATGCTATGCATTTATTCTTAATGTTATTATGCCTCTGATTGGTGAAGGTATGAAAGGTTTTACTAAGCTAAGTATGGAGGCCTGTGAAAGTATACCAGCAATCCCCAACATAAGAATGAGTCATGTTCCAAAAGCTTATTTATTTATTTATTTATTTATTTATTTATTAGCATCTCTGTTGGAAAATGCCCTGATTAACCCACCTGGAGCAGACAACTCCAGAAATCCCAGCATTGGCTGCCACTTAGGGTATAGAGGAAACACAATAAATACCAGAGGGAAGGGAATTTGGAGCCTGGGAGAAATCTAGGAGACAGGAGGTAAGGAGAGAGAAAGGAGAGAGAAAGGCAACCCAAGAGTAGCATGCAAAGATATAAATGCCGTTGAGGCCCCCAGGTGACTTTGGGGTTTCTCAATTTTCCCAGTGTAACTGGTGATTTATCTGTCTCATCCTCCTCCATTTGTAAGTTCTCGATAGGCAAGGTCCACACCTCAATCACATCTGAATCCCCTGCATCTAAGGGGGGACCCTGCCTGTGCTTCCCTAAACAGCAGAGAGTGATTGCGTGTTTATTCCTGACAGATGCTATTCTAAGTACTTTCTGTGTATGAACACATTTAGTTCTGACAGACACCTGGAGAAGTAGGTATTATTACCTCTACTTTGCAGAGGATGAAACCAAAGCACTTACAGACTCAGGAAATCTGACTGAATCACATTGAGTCCATCTGAAATTTTAGCTCTAAGTCAAATACGGCCCCCATTCTGGAGAAACTTTGTTTCTCTGATTTGCAACCTCCCGTACCAATATAATTCCCTTTCTTTCTAATACTAGAAATGTAGTGGCAGGAAAGAGAAAAAAAGAGAGTTAATATTTATTGAGCTATTTTTTAATGTGCCAAGCATTTTGCATGTGTTATCTAATTGAAACCTCATGATAAACATTTGAAGCAGATGTTATTATATTTATCTTCATTTCATTGGTGAAGAAATTGAAGGTCAGAAAAACGAATTCCCAGGATCCTATACAGTTGGAGTTGCAGAAGTGAAGTCTGAGCCCAGGTCTCTTTGATGATCATGCCTTTCAAGGTAGCCAGCCTCCAAGGTGGCTCCACAAGATCCCACCTCCTGGAATGAACCTTTATGAAGTCTGTATTAGTCCATCCTTATGCTGCTATGAAGAAATACCCAAGAGAGGGTTATTTATAAAGGAAAGAGATTTAATTGACTCACAGTTCTGCATGGCTGGGGAAACCTCAGGAAACTTACAATCATGGCAGAAGACACCTCTTCACAGGGCAGCAGGAGAGAGAATGAGAACCTAGCATAGGGGGAAGACCCTTATAAAATCATCACATCTTGTGAGAACTCTATCACAAGAACAGTATGGGGAACACCACCCCCATGATTCAATTATTTCTACCTGGTCCCTACCATGACATGTGGGAATTATGGGAACTATAACTCAAGATGAGATTGGGGGCAGGGGGACACAACAAAACCATATCAAAGTCCTTTTCCTGGCCATTGTATCAGAGTTGGTCTACATGACCAACAGAATAAAGTGGAATTGATCAATTTTGACTATAGAGACTGTAAATCATAAAAGACCTGTTGACTTCTGTTTGTCTCTCTTTTAAGTCACTCACTCAAGGAGGGGCCAGTTGCCAGGTCATGAGGACCACACTGCAAGAATCTAAGGTCTCTTGCCAAGAGCCATCTGAGTGAGTCATCTTGGACATCTTGCAACCCTAGTCAGTCTTTCAGATGACTACAGCCACAGCTGACAACTTGAACTTAACTGCAAACCCTAAAAGACCCTGAGCCAGAACCACACATTTAAGCTGCTCTCACATTTCTGACCTTCAGAAACCATATAAGGCAATAAATGTTTTAAGTTGCTAAGGTTTGGAGTAATTTGTTACACAGCAATACATAGCCAATATATCTTGTTCTTCCCTCTGAGGAGGAGTCTGTGAACCAGGCATTTGTACCACTGTGGCCTCCTCACCTTCCTGTGGCCACTCCCTGCTCTTCTTGAGCACAGAGCTAATACCTGATCTCACTCAGTGGCCATGAAAGAGTAGCCACACATCTGTGATGACTTCTTGCTCAAGGTAAGCACAGAGCTGGCATTGAGCACATCAGCACAAGAGAAAAAGAAAGCATTTTCAACTTTTGCCATACTGAACCTGGTCCTGGGGAATGAATTTGGTGACCTACAGAAAGAGATCTCGTTCATCCTGCACACTTGTACCTTTGCCACTTCAAGAGAACCACAGAGAATGGAATAATTTGTGTCTTGGTAAAACTTAGGGAGTTAAATTTTCAAGGGAAATGAATGTAATGCATTTAATTAGGGTTACTGTGACCATGAGCAAACCAGAGCACTTTCCCAAGCCTGTTACATTCCTGCTATTGTTGCTTCCGATTTAAATAGCACAAGGAGCTGCAGAGTGGGTCTACTCATGCTTAAACCATAATCATAAGAGGGTTGTTTGTCTCTGAAATCAGGAGCCCAGGCAGAGGAAGGAGGAGAGACAGCAATTGGAACAACCCACTCCCTTCTCTGCCCAGCTCACTACCCAGCTCCCAGTGCAAACAAACAAACAAACAAAAAAAAAACAATCCTGGGCTGCCGCAAAGTAGGGTGGATTTCTGTTTGTTAAGATCCTACTTGGTACTGAGCCCTGTGGTCTGTTTTCTCATCAGCTGCTCACAAGAACCCATTAGGTAGGAATTGCAGTCACCATGTTTACAGACAAGGAAGGGAGGCTCAGGGAGGTGATGCCCTTGTGGGAAGTCACACAGGTCAGTAGTGAATTAGAATTCAAATTAGAAATTTCGCTGTGAGACCTAACCTCCCGTTTCCTCCACACACCCCCTTAGATGCCCACTGAAGAGATCTAGGCATGCAGGGTTTAAAACCCAGATCCCACACCCAAAACCAGCAAACTGAAATCCTCACAAAGGGGCAGGAACAGGCAGTGGAAAGTTGTGGGTTCCCATTCTAAGACCTCTTTGGCTACTTGCTGTCTACGTAGCCTTGAGCAAATCTCTCAACCTTTCTGAGCCTCCACTCCCGCTCAATAATCTTAGGGTTGTTGAGATGATTAAATGAGAAAATACATGTAAAGTACAGAGCAGAATGAATGAATGAATGATAAATAAATAAATAAATAAATAAATAAATAAATAAAATGCCTAGCAGAGAGAACAATTTCCCCATCCTCATTCCTGCCTCCTCGAGTTTTGAGAAACCAAGACATAGCACTAGAGACAGAAGTGCCTCAAAATCCTAAAATTTCCCTATGGAAGATTCCAGAGCAGGAATGTAATGTATACAACTTTCCTTCTCTGGGCCCAGCTACCTCATTCATCAAGTGGGCCCCAAATTAATTCCCACATCACAGGTTGCAATGACAATCAAAGGGAGGAATGTATATGACAGTAACAGAAAACTCTAAGAATCTTAAACAAGTTATGGCTTTTTTTCCTTTATTGTTTACCTTTGGATGTCTATGACATCACTCCAGTTAAATGTGGTCAACTTGCTATCAGGTCCCATCCAGACCCAGGGACAACAGGGAGGACACACAGTTGACAAGCAAAAACAAGGGGCGGGAACCACTCCATCCAACCTTTACCCAAAACCTGACCCCGCCCAAATAGGACCCTATCCAACCAGGCCTCCCATGAGTAGGGAAGGTGTATCCTTAGGGACAGACTGGGTTTTAAGCCTTGGCTTGCCTTTTAACAGTTTCTTTTCATGGAACAGGCACAAAATTTGGTATCAGGAGCCTTGTGTTTCAACCCCAGATCTGCCACCTACTGGCTGTGTAACCTCAGAGTCACCTAACCTCTCTGAGGCTTATGGTTTTTATCAGGATTTAATAAACTAATATGTTTGACTGGTTAAGAATTGTGGCCAGGGATAGAGTGGTCCCTTCAGAACTGATTCAAGGAGTTTCAAACTTGAGCCTGGCATGACATATACTTTGTCCTTGTTTACCAAGAAATCCAGCACATCACCTTTTGTGATGTTGCACCTCATCCTCTTGGAGATGCCTCCTAAAAAGACTTTCAAAGCCCTTGTGGGATGCTCCTATGGTGTGTCTCTTACTCATGTCAGAGCACCTTCCTGGGCAACCTGTAGCAAGTCAGCCCAAGCTTGCCAAGGTAATGCTGGGCAGTCTCAATGCTGGGAAATACCAGCTTCCAGTGGCCAAAATTCGAGAATCTCTTCTCTTCTCACCTGTGATTTGAAGCATCTCAGAACATAGTGGAGTGACCACGTCTGCATTTAAAATGTTCCTTCCAAATGTGAAATTCTCTGGGCAGTGAGGGCAGTCTCTTAACCTATGGAACCATGGTGTTCTGCAGACTGGACCAGGTGTCAGCTGCAAAAATAACAGCACAGCGATCACTTCCCAATTTATGGAAATACATTAAGCCAATTGCTGGACATTTTTCAACTTCAAATTTTTTCTTATACCTATGTCACCAGTTAGTGCTTGTCCATGCTAGAATCTGGTATTGAATTATGTCATATATACTTAGCTATTTCAAATTTCATATATCAATATTTTATGGTTTTCCACAAATAGTGCAATTCAAGACATAGATCGTGTCAGCTCCCCTGCCCATCTCGGCCTGCTCACAGCTTGAGATACATAGTAGCTGTGAAACAAAGGCATTGACTCACAGATTTTCTTTTTAAAAGGGGAAAAAAGAAAAAGTGGCCATATCAACATTTCTTTCTAAGCCCAACTCCTCAATTTGTAAAATGGATCTCATCCATTCTCATCTACTTGGAGTTCACTCCTGTTGATCTAACATTTCATTTTTCAGGTCCTCTTTATAGAAAAACTCTCAAGTAGATCAAGTGCTGAAGCTCACTATTAGCACTTTGTCTACTCCTTTTCTCTCCTGAAGTCACCGTAATCAGGTTTTTGGTCCTGCCATTCTGCTGGAAGAGCTCTTGCAAGGTCACCATGACCTCCATGGTGCAAAATCCAGTAGTCAATTCTCAATTCTCCGCTTTCTCAAATTCCCAGCTCATTTTACTCCTTCTTGGACCACTTTCTTCACTTGGTTCCCAAGACATGACTCTTGTGGCTTTCTTCCTGCCTCACCTCACCTCACCTCACCTCATTCTCAGTGTCCTTCCCTCGCTGCCCCTTGTGCCCCAGAGCTTGATTCTTGGGCTGCTTCTCTTTTTTGTTACTCCGTATCTATTTTTATTTCCTGGAGAATGATGATTTTAAAATACGCTTTAAATGCCTTCTGTACTCTGACAACTCCAAAATATACATATCCAACCTGGATCTCTCCCGGAAATCCAGGCTTTTATCTACAACTGTCTCATTGACGTCTCCTCTTGGATGGCTAAATGACATCTTAGACCTAACAAGTTCAAACCAAACTCTTGTTTTTCCCATTTTAAATTTCCCTTCCAAATTTTTGCTCATTTTGGAACTGGCAGCTCCATTCTTCCAGGCGTCCAAACTCGGAATTATCCTTGGCTCTTCTTTCCCTCACATCCAGCCATCAGCAAATCCTGCAAGCTCCATCTTAAAAATGCATCCACCTTTTACCACATCCGCTGTGTCTACCCTGGTTGAAGCCACAACGGTTTCCACCTGGATTCCAGCAATGGGCTCCTGACTGAACTCTCTGCTATCTCCATGCTCCTTTCACTCTTTTCTCCCCACAACACCCAGAGTGATCCTGTGAAAAGGGGCTCACATCATATCCCTCCTTTGTCCAATATCTTCTGCGTGCTTTACTCCATCAAGCCCTCTGTTCAAATGACATCTTACCAGAGAGCCCTTCTCTGATCACCTTATTAAAAATTACTAATCCCTATTGACCCACTGCACTCCTTTGTACTTACCCAACTTTATTTTTCTTCACAGACATATATTAAATTCCATATATCAATATTTTATGGTGTTCCACAAATTGTCTGATTTTATATATATATGTATGTATATAATATTGACTCCCCATAGATGCTAATGCTTTGAACACTTTGCCTTTTTATATTCACTGCTTTGTCCCTAGCACCTAGAACAGTGTCTGACTCAAAGTTGGTCAATAAATACTTGTTGAATGAATGAATGAAATGAATGAATAAATGACCCCAATACAAGAAGTGCCAAAATAGGAGGTGAACACAGAACACAGCATGATTATCTGACTGTAGAGAAGGTCATAAGGGCAGCCTCCTGGGAGAAAGGGATCTGACATTGAGTTGGTTGGCATAAGTTTGAGAACCACTGTCCAATAACAAAGTAGAAATTATGCCCATTGAAGCTTGTACTTGATTCCAGCTCAAATATCACCATTCATAGGCATTCTTTTCTTTGGTAAGGGGACCAGGTGTGCCTGACTTCTAAACTCCTTTCACATAAGAGATCCTGCCTTTGGGTCTTCTTCCCAGTGCCCAGTAGAAATGGAGGCTTGTGGCTGTCAGTACAAGGCACCTTTAGCGTCCATGGTTCAGCCCACATAGAAAAGGGGCAATAAAGAAAATTTGCTCCGAAATTTTAAAGAGCACATTTGGCCAAACCAGACCTGCAGGAAGTTTAATGTTGCTGGAAATGTCCTGTTCTCTTGGAATGGCTGCAGCCAATAATGCTTTGAGAGAAAAGAATCACATCCATTCACAGAGGGGGCTCTGGAGAGAGCAGGTTAATTTCAGTAGCTGCCACTAGAGGTCTGTTCACAGCTAGAAATAAGAAGAGGCATCACTCCTGTAGCCTTTTCAGCGCTTCTGGAGAGAGCCTCCTGCCCCAGAGTCTGCCCCCAGAGCACACTGAGCTCACATCACACCTGCCAGTGCCTCTGCTGTGGTCTTTTTTTTACCCATCAGAAACCCCATGTTGGGTCTCCTCCCCCAAACATCATGGAAGGACAGAAAACCCCTTAGAAGTACTGACTGTCCTGAGCCATGGCTTGAAGGAAAGAGCTGAGGAAATGGTTCCTGGTCACTAAATAAACATTTCTACATTTAGTGGTAGCATTTGCAATTACCCAAAGCAGGTCTTCTTTCATGCAATAAATGTTTCCCTAAAGGCCTATCTAAAAATCAAGTTGTTTTCATGCAAAAGAGTTGAGAGCTCACAATCTGAAGAAATACTTCAAGAATCCTGTGAGTAGTGACTTGATAACTCTGAATAATATATCTATTTGGTAGATTCATGCCTCGGGGTTGCTTTAAGTGGCTCTAAGACTTGTCTGTAGATGAGTTTGAAGTATCAATCCTGTGTGCTGTAGAGTTTGGTTATGCATTATGTGCACATCCATTAGGTATTTTTTATTGAGGTAAAATCTATTTAACATAAAATTTGGCTGGGTGCAGTGGCTCATGCCTTGACGTTGTATGGCTGTGTCCCCACCCAAATCTCAACTTGAAGTGTATCTCCCAGAATTCCCCTGTGTTGTGGGAAGGACAGGGGGGTGTAATTAATCATGGGGGCCACTCTTCCCTGTGCTATTCTTGTGATAGTAAGTCTCACGAGATCTGATGGGTTTATCAGGGGTTTCTGCTTTTGCTTCTTCCTCATGTTTCTCCTGACTAGATTTCAGAAGATATGTGGAAACGCCTGGATGTGCAGGCAAAAGTTTGCCGCAGGGGTGGGGGCCTCATGGAGAACCTCTGCTAGGGCAATGTGGAAGGGAAATGTGGGGTCGGAGGCCCCATACAAAGTCCCTAGTGGGGCATCACCTAGTGGAACTGTGAGAAGAGGGCCACTGTCCTCCAGAACCCAGAATAGTAGATCCACTGACAGCTTGCACCATGTGCCTGGAAAAGCCACAGACACTCAACACCAGCCCATGAAAGCAGCTGGGAGGGAGGTTGTACCCTGCAAAGCCACAGGGGTGGAGCTGCCTAAGACCATAGGAACCCACCTCTTGCATCAGTGTGACCTGGATGTGAGACCTGGAATCAAAGGAGACCATTTGGAACTTTAAAATTTGATTGCTCCACTGGATTTCAGACTTGCACGGAACCCTGTAACCCCTTTGTTTTGGTCAATTTCTCCTATTTGGAATGGCTGTATTTGCCCAATACCTGTACCCTCATTGTATCCAGGAAGTAACTAGCTTGCTTTAGATTTTACAGGCTCAGAGGCAAAAGGGACTTGGCTTATCTCAGATGAGATTTTGGACTGTGGAATTTTAGGTTAATACTGAAATGAGTTAAGATGTTGGGAGACTGTTGGGAAGACACGATTGGTTTTGAAATGTGAAGACATGAGATTTGTGGGGGCCAGGGGCAGAATGATATGGTTTGGCTGTGTCCCCACCCAAATCTCAACTTGAATTGTATTTTCCAGAATTCCTCCATGTTGTGGGAGGGACCCAGGGGGAGGTAACTGAATCACGGGGGCCAGTCTTCCCCATGCTATTCTTGTGATAGTAAATAAGTCTCATGAGATTGGATAGGTTTATCAGAGGTTTCCACTTTTGCTTCTTCCTCATTTTTCTCTTGCCACTGCCTTGTAAGAAGTGCCTTTCACCTCCTGCCATGATTCTGAGGCCTCCCCAGCCATGTGAAACTGTGAGTCCAACTAAAACTCTTTTTCTTCCCAGTCTCAGGTATGTCTTTATCAGCAGCATGAAAACAGACTAATACATGCCTGTAACCCCAGCATTTTGGGAGACCAAGGTGGGTAGATAGCTGATGCCCAGCAGTTTGAGACGAGCCTGGGCATCATGGCAAAATCCCATCTCTATGAAAAAATACCAAAAATTCGCCGAGTGTGGTGGCATTTGCCTGTAGTCCCAGCTACTCAGTAGGCTGAGGTTGGAGGATCACCTGAGCCCAAGTAAGTTGAGGCTGCAGTGAGTTGTGATCTGCACTCCAGCCTGGGTGACAGAGCAAGGCCCTGTCTTAAAAAAAAAAAAAAGAAAAGAAAACATAAAATTAACCATTTTAAAGTGTACAATTCGGTGGCTTTTAGTACATTAATGATGTTACACAACCATCACCACTATCTAATTCCGCTATCCAATTCTATTTTCATCATCCCAAAAAGAAACCTGTACTATTTATTAAACAATCACTCCCCACTCCCCTTTCCCCCAGCCCCTGGAAACCACTAGTCTACTTTCTGTCTCTCTGAATTTGTCTTTTCTGGACATTCCATATAAATAACATCATACAACATGTGGCTTTTTGTATTTGGCTTCTTTCACGTAGCATAAACTCTTCAAGGTTCAGCCATATTATGGTACTTATCAGAACTTCATTCCTCTTTATGGCTGAATAATACTTTATCACATGGCTATATCCCATTATTTCGGTTTGTTTATCCACTCATCAGTTGATGGACATTTGAGCTGTTCCCACATCTTGTGTATTAAGAATAATGTTGCTATGAACATTTTTGTGCAATTCTTTGTTTGAACATCTCTTTTCAGTTCTTCAGTATACATACCTGGAAGTGGAATGATTATTCTATTCATTTTTGCATTCAATACTGAATGCCTACTCTCTGCGAGGCATCAGAGTACAGAGAGGAATAAGACAAAACCCCTCCCTCCCCTCAAGTAAACTTCCTCCATGTTTTCTGCATGCTATTCATTTGTTCAACAAACACATGCCAGGCACTGGGAGTATATCCGTGATCAAGACAGACAAAGGTCCCAGCTGTCACAGAGCTCACAGTTGAGTGAGCAGATGGGAAGGAAGCAAGTAAACAGATGAACAAATAAGATAATTTCAGGTGACAGTGCAAAAGGACTACTTTTAGCTGGATGGCCAGGGATGGCCTCTGTGATAAGGTGACATTTGAGCTGAGATCTGAATAACAAGGAGCCAGTCATATGAGGATCCACAGATAAAGCCATAAGAACGTGGCAGGGGAAGAGCATTCTGGACAGAGGGAACAACAATTGCAAAGGCCCTTAGGGGGGTGAATTTGACATATTCAAAGAACTAATATTTGCTCTCATTCGTAGCCCTCCCTTCCTGCCTCCTTCCTGTGCAGCCAAAGCCTAATCCATGTCTGCCCACTCATGGACTTTACTCCATCTGCCACATCCTATCTTTTCTGTATTTCTTACCTCTCCCTCTCTACTGGTCTCCTTTCAGCCATAGTTAAATTAATCTACCCTTCAGCCAACAAAACTGGAACCCTTTATGGTTCTCTCTGGCCATTGTACCATCTTTTTTCTTCTCTTTACATTGGAGCATATCAAAAGAGTAATATACACTTGAATTACCACTTTTCTACTCTTTGCTATTCTTCAACCTTCAGCTATGTGGCTTCAACCCCTACAAACTCATGGACACTATTTTCCTCAAGGTCTCCTCTTGTTTGTAAAATCTAGTGCACACTCCTTAACTTAATTAACTCTTAATTATGATGGATACTCTTGAGTACTTCTGCTCTTGAAACTTCATATTCTATGGGTATTAAACCTCACTATCTTGCTCCTCTTCCTAAGTCTTCCTTCCATGTATCTTTTCTGCTGCCCATTTATCAAATGTCAGTGTACCCAAGGCATATTTTAGCCTCCCTCACTCTCATTCTAATCCTTCTGAAAGTGACACCAACCAAACAGTCATGGTTTTAAATACACTGCATCCTCATTATTCAAGAATTTCCCTACTCACTAAAATTTATTTGTAACCACAAATCAATACTCTGGGCAGTGTCATGGTCATTCATGAACATGAACAGAGCAGCTAACGCTGGACAAGGCAGCACTCCTATTTTAGCTTTTATACTGCAAACAACTATCCTTTCATAATCTATTTAGGACCCCCCCCTCCTTTTTTTTTTTTTTTTTTTTTGCATTTGTGTGCATTTTGTTGGTGATTTCACTGTTCAAGATGGCCCTCAAGCACAGTGTTGAAGTGCTGGCTAGTGTTTCTAAGTGCAAGATGATTATGATGTCCTTACAGAGAAAACATATGTATTAGAAAAGCTTCAGTTAGGCATAAGTTATAGTGTTGTTGCCCATGAGTTTAATGTTAGTGAATCAACAGTATATATTAAATAAGGCATCTTTAAATGGAAACACACTTAAAACAAGGTTATGCACTGATTAGTTGATAAAAATATTATGACCAAAGGCTCACAGGAAGCTAACCCTATATTTCCCCTAGGAGCAATGGCTCAATGTTCACTAATTCAGTGTTTTTGGTGACTTTGTAGAACATAACTACCATGAATAAAGAGAACCAACTATACAATCCAAACCACAATGTCCCTAAGGGCATTTTATCTTCTGCCCAAACTTCTCATCTTTTGTAAACCCAAATATTCAGTTGCCTACTGAACAATTCTCCTCAATTGTCACAAAACGCTATAATTAGCACATGGAAAGCTAGACTTGCATCTTCATCCCATTCTTTCCCCAACTAACCTATTCACCTTCCTAGTTTCCTTGTCTCTGCTAATGACCTATCTAACCAGTGACTTCAGCCACCATCCCAGAGTCCTCCTCACTGTCCCATCTCCCAAATCTCTACATTGAAGCAGTCTCTAAGTCTTCTGCATTCTTCCTCCCATGTCTTGAGTCAGTCTTCTCTGTCCCATTACTCTTGCTTCTGCCTCGCAAGAGTACTACATGCCTGCCAGACTACTATCATCCTTGGATTTCTGAAGGGCCTCCTACTTCTCCCCTTCTAATCAAGGCTTCATCTTTCTGCCAGAATTATCTTTCTACCGTGCCAATTCAATCCTGTTGGATTAATCCTACAGTTTAAAATCTTTACTGGCTTTCTATTGCAAACAATGTCAAGTCCAAACTCCAGCCTGGCATAAAAGGACTTCCCTCAGCTGAGCTCTGACTACCCCTCCTGCCACCTCTCCAGCTGATCCTCACATCATCTTTTCTCTAGCAGAAATAAATTTCTTTGCTGTTTCCTAAGCATTCTATAGTTGCACATTGTTCTCTCTGCCTCTAATATCCTTTCTCTGACTTGACCTTCCTTTCTGATATACTGTATCCTCTTAGAAGCCTTCCTATTCTTTTCCTCACTCCCACCAGACTGAATTAAATGCAGTCTTTTGTCTTCTCCAAACTTAAGTGGGTTAGCAATTACCTTTACTGTTCTGCAAGAGAGGATGGGCACATGTCTAGTTACTTCTATATCCCCAGGGTGGCACTCTTCCTACAAGGTATACTCTTGGACAAAAATGTTAGCTCCTCTGAGCTGCAAATTCACTTTTGCAAAAATAAATTAGTCCTACCCTCCTCAAATGGCTCTTGTAAAAACAAAATGAGCAATGCAAACAAACAAAAACAAACAAAAAATTGCCCAGAATTTAGACCAAAAAAAAAAAATTCAAATCTTGCTAGTACTTTTGACTCACACATTTCAGCAAGAATTCCCCATCACCATCCAACCATGCTCAAACAGCTTCTCTCCAAGACCTCTTTATTTTCACCAACACCATCCAAATTATTCACACTCTAAACCTGTCTTTTCCCCATTTATGCCTATATTCATTTGTTGTTCATGGAGACTTGTTGAATTTTTTTCATATTTCTAGTAACATCTTCCTGTCCATTTCCAATGCCACCTGTCCTACTTTGAGAACAAATGGACTCAGTCTTGTATTATTCCTTGAAATCTTCACTGGTCATCCTGCTCCCACTTCCCCCAATCCTCTCCATTCCTCCTGGTTCTTCAAGCTGCACCATGGCCAGAAGCTCCCTGTCTACTCACACAGGAGTGAAATGTGCAGGGGTGTGATGGTAAATAATTGAGTGTCAACTTGATTGGACTGAAGGATGCAAAGTATTGTTTCTGGGTGTGTCAGTGAGGGTGTTGTTCAAGGAGGTTAATATTTGTGTCAGTGGACTGGGAAAGGCAGACCCACCCTCAACCTGGGTGGGCACAATCTAATCAGCTGCTAGCACAGCCAGAATAAAAGCAGGCAGAAGAATATGGAAAGACTAGACTGGCTGAGTCTTCCAGCCTACATCTTTCTCCAATACTGTATGCTTCCTGCCCTTGAACATTGGACTCCAACTTCTTCAGCTTTTGGACTCTGGGACCTTCAACCACAGACTGATGGCTGCACTGTCAGGTTCCCTACTTTTGAGGTTTTGGGACTCAGACTGGCTTCCTTGCTCCTTAGCTTGTAGACAGCCTATTGTGGGACTTCACCTTGTGATCATGTGAGTCAATACTCCCTAACAAACTCCCCTTTATATATACATCTATCCTATTAGTTCTGTCCCTCTAGAGAACCCTGACTAATAAAATGGGCTAATAAATTGAAAGCAGTCCAACAATCATGACAAAAGAGTGTTGCTTGATGACTTCCTGAAGCTGGAGAGATTCTCTTTTTCCAGGTATCCAGTTCAACATTTGGCCAACGTTGTGCATGAGTTACAGAGAAGTGATGTAAACCAAATTGCATACAACAAAAAGTCAGAGGAAAAGCAAATACAATAGGTGTTTTTCCAACCTTCCAGAATGTTGAGTAAGAATGGATAAAATGTTGTGAGTAATGACAAATTCACTTTTTATTCATATTCCAAAAATCAAATACTAGACCAGGGTGCTCATGCTTAAAAACATTAAGAGCTCTAACCAAGTCAAGCCAGTAACTAGGGATACAGGCACATGCCACCACACCCAGCTAATTTTAAAAAACCTTTTGTAGAGAAGGGGTCTTGCTATGTTGCCCAAGCTGGTCTTAAACTTCTGGCCTTATGTGAACCTATAGGGTAATATGACTACTGAAAAAAAAGTGTGTCTCATGAGCATGGTGTTGCGAACTCAGGAAGTAATTGACCTATTGTTTTCAGCTCCAAGCAGACAATATCTGGAATGTATGGGACCACATTTGAAGAGGAACATTGGCCAATTGCAAGATAACCTTGAATGAGCAATCAAAATAAAGAAGGGTGAAAATATCAACAATGGAACACATGCAGCACCATTTATTTCAAAATTGTAGAGGAAGCCTCAGATGAATCTATGTTACATCATTATACTAAAGGCCAATTTTCTTCAACATCAGTAAAAAGCAATCATTTGAAAGACAGATAATATGAAGAGTCACTTTGGCTGGCTTAAACTTAGCACCTTGCCCTTGCCTGTAACTCATTGCAATTGCTTCTTCATTTGGGTAAATAGTCATTCAGTTATCTTTTTTTAATTTAACTGAAAATGTAAAAAAAAAATCAACCCTGTTGTCAATCAGACTGTAATAAATAATGTTTCTACGCAAACAGAGTCAAAGCCACATTAGAGATAAAAAGTTACCTCTGGGAGATTACTATTATTACTTTTTTTACCAATGACATCCCAGTCCCATTTTGTTCTTCCTGCTTCCTCAACAAGAATTTCTCAGATACCAAGTTGGTGAATTGTCCTCACATTCTAATAACATCTAATACAAAACTGGCTCTTGTTTCTCTAGTTTTTCCCTTACAGTCACCTAGCCTAAACCCAAATCCTTTAATAAGCCCTCCAATGCCCTCTTGTTGAGAAACCACATGCTCTTCCTTACTGCAGCAAGATCAATAAACCTACATGTGTTTGACTATAGGTGTGTTCCTCGCAGTCTTTGACTAGTAGGCTTCAATACATCAAATATTTATTGAGCATCTACTATGTGCTAGGTACTGTACTAGGTGATGAGAGAAAGCAAGGAGATGATTACAGATAAGAAAATGGAGGAATCTGGGACAATTCCAGAGCAACTGATGACAAGAATGGAAAAAAGAAATGAGGAACTAACCCTCATTTCTTGAGCCAACTGTGTACAGGGCAACTAGCCTTCCCTTATCTCCCACTGCAGGTCCCCGCTGAGTAGACACAGACTCTGTACCAAGTGGCACAGAATAGGGGTAGACAGCAGCCCCAGGTGGGAACTGTCTTTTAGACTAGGAGCCCTTGACTTGTGTGGCCTTTATCGAAAAATAATGAGTTAGGCCTATTATATTCCTACGTAGGATGTTGAGCTAAAATTCACATAGGCCAGTTCCAGCTGACAATGAAGTCAAACCGACTACGAAGCATTACCCATCTGTAGAGGGAACTGGGTGGCCATTATGAACTATCTGCAACTGAAGGAGGAGAAAACAGATCAGCGGACAGTTGAGACTAGAGGTCATGTGCAGAGAGCATCAGAGATGTCTTAAGTGAGGTCATGAAGCCCTCAAGAGATAGAGCAGCCTTTTTGTGCAATGATATTCCCATTCACATATGCATGGGGCCCGAATGAATTTGGGTTCCTGTCTTGAGTCTCATGTGGCCTGTCTTCACAGTTGGTACCCCTTTTGTTGAACTAGCTCTTATTGCCACATTAAGAGCCCTAACCAAGTCAGGAAAGAACAAGAGATCTTTTCTTTTTTGGGGGCAGGGTCTCACTCTGTCACCCAGGCTGGAGTTCAGTGGTATAATCATGGCACAGTGCACCCTTGAATTCCTGGGCTCAAGTGGCCCTCCCACCTCAGCCTCCCAAGTAGCTAGGACTACAGGCACACGCCACCACACTCAGCTAATTTTTAAACATTTTGTAGAAAAGTGGTCTTGCTATGTTGCCCAGGCTGGTCTTAAACTTCTGGCCTCAAGCAAACCTCCCCTCTCAGTTTCCCAAAGTGCTGGGATTACAGGTGTGAGCCACCACATCCAGCTGAGATTTTTAAACATTACAAGACTAGTAATCTAAAAAAATAAAGGAGAATGTAGGGAAGTAGAGTTCATACAGCGCCCTCTGAGTTTAGCATGGAACCATCCAGGGACCGGAATAGATGATGAAGGCAGGAAGAGGTTGATGGTGGAACTAGTGACATACTAGATGGTATCAAGCCTCGTTGCTGCCATTGTCTTGCTTTTCAAGATGTAGCTTGGGAGTCAGCTCTCTGGGGAAGCCTTCCCTTGCGTCCTCCAGTCTGACATGAGAACTTTCTTCCCATGTTCTGACAACACCTTGGTTTACCACCTCAAAGCCCTTACCACTCTGCATTCTGATTACTAAAATTATTTCTGTCTGAATGTCCTCTAGCCCAGTGGTTCTGAACTGGGGGCAAGTTTGCCCCCTCAAGGGCTACTTCACAATGTCTGGAGGCATTTTGCTTGTCATAACTGGGTGAGGGGAGTTAGTGCTGATAAACATCTAACAGGACACAGGACAGCCCTCAACAGCAAAGAATTACCTAGCCAAACATGTTAATAGTGCTGAGTTTGAGAAACCTTGCTCTAGGTCAGCACTATTACTTTTGGTGACGATAGAAATGTTCTGTTATGTGTGCTGTCTGATACAGTAGCTGCTGACTGCCTACAGCTACCATGCACTTCACAAGTGCAGATGAGGAGCTTTTTCTTTTTTTGAGACAGGGTCTCACTCTGTTGCCCAGGCTTGGAGTGCAGGGGTACGATCCCAGCCCCACTGCAGCCTCGACCTCCCAGGCTCAAGCGATCCTCCCAACTCAGCCTCCCAAGTAGCTGGGACTACAGGCACGTGCCACCATGCTTGACATATTTTATTTTTATTTTTTGTAGAGATGGGGTCTCCCTGTGTAGCCCAGGCTCATCTCAAACTTCTGGGCTCAAATAATCCTCCTGCCTCAGCCTCCCAGGGTGCTTTAATTTTTTTTATTTGTATTTAAGTTTAACTACAGTCATGTGTCACTTAACAATGACAACACATTATGAGAAATGCATCATTAGGTGATTTTGTCATTGTGAGACCATCCTAGACTGTACTTAAACCTTGATAGTATAGCCTACTACACACTTAGACTATGCAGTGTAGCCTATCGCTACCAGGCTACAAATCTGAGCAGCATATTACTGTGCTGAACACTGTGAGCAACTGTAACACAATGGTAAGCATTTGTGCATCTGAACATATCTCAACCTAGAAAGGTACAGTAAAAATACAGTATCATCATCTTATGGAACCACTATCATATATGTGGTCCTTAACTGACGAAAACATCATTATGTGGAGTCTGACTGTCATTTGAATTTTTTTTTTTTTTTTCTGAAACAAGGTCTTGCTCTGTCACCCAGGCTGAAGTGCAGTGGCTTGATCTCGGCTCACTACAACCTCCACCTCCTGGGTTCAAGCAATTCTCCTACCTCAGCCTCCTGAGTAGCTGGGATTACAGGCACCTGCCACCATGCCTGGCTAAGTTTTGTATTTTTAGTAGAGACGAGGTTTCATCATGTTGGCCAGGCTGGTCTCAAACTCCTGACCTCAGGTGATCTGCCCGCCTCAGCCTCCCAAAGTGCTGGGATTACAGGCGTGAGCCACCACGTTTGGCCTTGTAATTTGAATTTAAATGAGCACTTGTGGCTAGTGGCTACAGTGCAGCTCAAGCCTCTCCTTTCTACTCCTCCCAGTGGCCACTCCTGTCTCTCCGCAGCACTTGCTATAGCTACATTTTTACACTTGTGTGAGCATTTGATCGTTTATCCCCCTCAGTAGATTGGAAGTTTTCTGTGGGCAGGAAACATGCTAACTTGTTCACCTCTCTATTTTGTTTTTTGTTTTTTTCTTTTTTTCCGGGGGGTGGACTTTAATCTTTATTTACAGGACACTGCGAGATATAAAATTCCACAAAGAAATAAGAAACCCATTCAGAGGACAAGCTTTATACGGTATTTACAGGTTGGAACTGTTCAAGTATAGTTTCAGTGTAAAAAGCGCTACAATACCAAACCATATTTAAAAAGAGTTCTTTGTAGAGAAACAGTACTTATACAAACATAGTAGAGAAACAAACTTATACCAAACATAGTACACAACAAATTTATGCCTCAGCTATGTGATCTACAAGTTAAAGTTCCCAGGAGTCCCATCCTGAACTTGGAAGGTATAGCCTTCAGAGGTAGTTTCTGGCACCATGTTTTCATCTTCCTCTTCCTCTACAGAGAAATACTTAATTAAGCTTAACAAACCCTTCTACACACTCATTTTCATGATTTTGGAGAGCTTCAATTTTGTCTAAGCCTCCACATTCTTCAATCATTATACTAAGTTTCTCAGTTTCACCTAGTTTCTCAGCAGCCTGAAAGATACTTGAAATGGCATCCAGGATAACCAGAATAACCTTGGTATCTTTACAGTTAAGAGGTTCATCAACGGTTCTATTATGCCACGATGAATGAGCTACACAATCTGTTCAACTGTTTTGCCACTGGTATAGTTGGTCACGGCCCATACAGCTTCCTTTTGTGTCTTAAGATCTGACTTAGAACATTGGCAAAGAATAGGACTAATCCATGATTCACAACTTGCTGTATCTGGTCCTGACGGCCAGCTGTGATGTTTGACATTGTCCACATAGCTTCCTTCCAAGTGTTAGTTTTGGGGTTGGTGAGCAGGCTGGGAAAGACAGCAAGTGCCTCTGCATCGATCACAACCTGAGTCTGTTCATCTGTACCAGTGACAATATTCCCTATGGCTCTTAGTGCAGGAGTCACAATTGGCAATTCAGAAGCTCCTAGAAGCTTCACAAGTTGGGGCACAACTCCTGTTTCCATGACGATGTCAATTCATTCATTTGGACCATCAGTCAGGTAGGAAATAGCCCAGCAGGCATCTGCTAATAGTTCTGGATCATCATGATGCAGGAGCCGAACTCAGATAGGAAGAATTTCCTCAACAGCATCTAACCGGGGTGCAGGATTCTTGTTGCAGCAAAGATTTGAAAGTGTCCAGGTAAGATTACATAAGTAACCACATGCTAAAGATGACATATCAGGAACTGCAAGAAGAGCCAACAGTGGGTCAACGGCACTGTACTTAGTAACCAAGTCTCGGAAAACTGAGCTATATCACCTGCAATGTTTCCTGGAGCCGATACAACTTGTTCACTGATGTGAGCATGGGGAGATGCCAACAGAGAAATGAATGCTAGGATGGCACCTCCATCTACCACAACCTTGGTTTGTTCTGATTCCCAGAAGCAATGTTAGTGAGCATCCAGGCAGATTCAAACTGAATGGGACTACAATCAGTTCTGCCTAAGAAAGACACAAATTTTGGAATCAAACCAGCCCAGATTAAGTTGTCTTTGCGGGGCGGGGGGTGGTGGGGGGCGGGGGCGGGGCTGTTTTCCTCTAGAAAGTAGTTTCCTGGCAGCTTGAGTAGCTTGGAGCTAACTTTCCACATTGTTGCTATTTATGCCTTTGACAATGTCATCAACACACTAATTTACAGTGCCCTGATTGTTGTGGTTTTTCTGCAGCGGACAAGTAGCATCATCAGGAAATGAGCTTACATTTCTCCTCTTCAGCATCTGGTCATTCTTAGCTTTCCCCAGCTCCACATTGACTTCTATTCTGTGACACCTCATTTCTGTACTGTCTTTTCCCTTGTTCCTGAATCTGTTAAGTCGGGCAGCTGGCTTCACCTTTCTATTTCAGATGCCTAGTACAGGGCCTAGTACTAGATAGGTTCTCAGTATACATGTGTGAAATGAAAGCATAGCCAAAGGATGAATGGCCAGCCAGGGAGTATGTTAGTGAGAGTTCTCCAGAGAAACAGAAGAAATGGGATATTTTACATATACATATATGCACATAATATACGTATTTTATATATACTATACATATTTATATATATTACACACACACACACACACAAAGGGATTTATTTTAAGGAATTGGCCATGTGATTGTAGAGGCCGAGAAACCTCCAGATCTGCGGGGTGAGTTACCAAACTAGCAATGCGAGATAGCTGATGGTGAGCTTCTAGGCTGAAGACTGACAGGCTTGGGACCCAGACAGAGCCATTGTGCAGTTTGAAGAAAGTACTTAGGTAGGAAGAAGTCTCTTTTACTTGGAGGAAGGAGAGCCTTTTGTTCTATTCAGGCCTTCAACTGATTGGATGAGGTCCATCCACATTAGGGAGGGCCACATCTGCTTGACTGAGTCTACAGATTTAAATGCTAACCTCATCCAAAAACACACTCTGAATAATGCTTGACAAAAGCACCCTGAATAATGTTTGACCAAATATCTGGGCACACCACGGCCCAGACAAGTTGACACAAAACTGACCATCAGAGGGGGTGACAATTTTTCTTGCTGAGTTTGTGTTTAGGTAAAACTTTATTATAATTAGGCAAATAGTTTAAAGTTTTTTTTCAAAGGACTTAGGGACCCTAAATTTGGGTGGGCTTAGCCCTGATCTCTTTCCCTGAAAGAGACAGGAAGGATCAAAGAAACAGTGTAAATCTATCAACCCTGGTTCAGCCCGTGGTGTTCCTCATGGGACACTGAATTCCACAGTGGCTGCTGGGGTGATGGGCTGCCATGACCTACTCAGGTATAAAGTGGGAGTGAGAAGACCACCAGGGGCTGGGGACCATGTCCTTAAAATTCTGGACCATGAAACTCTTGGTCCCTGGTCATTTCTAGATATGGTCATTGCTAACCCTCAAATTGTTGTTTTGCATAAAAGCGAATGTGTTTTCATAAACAAGAGGGTTTGCTATTTCAAAAACTCAAAGACTCTGCCCTTCTAGCTCAGAAAGCTACCATCCTAAGTCCACCTCTGATGCTCATGCTCTTTATGCATGAGACCAAAGGACTGTGGCACACTCCTGCCACCTGGTGGCAACATATGAAAAGTCATGCAAAGGCTTAACCCTGAGGTTCTGATTTGGCCAAAACACAAGACAGAAAGAGCATGCTTGGAGACTTGCATTAGTGAAACAAAATTATAAGTTAATAGGACCATAAACCTGGAAAGAAAAGTAGTGATTACTGAGTTCAACTATCTCAGTTTCCAGATGAGGAAACTAAGGTTTAAAAATACTTTGTGACTCACTTAAAGATATTTCAGAGCCATGGCCTCATCTTCTCCCATCAAGTGCAATTTCTCCTTTAATCCACCTCTTTAAAAAATTCCTTACTTAGGGCAACTGAAGGCTTGATTAATTGGCAGAATGGTGAGCAATTAAATACAATTGTAAAATAAACCAAAGGGACCAATTTCTATTACGACCGCTGTTTTGTAATGAGCAAAGGTCTTTGTACGGACACTTGCTCAGAAGTGACAGTTCTGCCAGAGACGGTTTGCAATGAACTTGCTCTTTCAGTTTGAACAGAGATGGACGTGCATCAGCAAAATCAAGTAAGTGATCACTCCTCTCTACAGGAATAGGATATCACCTTTTCATTTTCATGGATCAAATATGGACTAAATGTTGCTATGTTTTGCTAGCCGCTGTGCTAGGTGCTGGGAATACAATGAGGAGAAAACCAGAAGAAGTTTTTGCTTTCATGGAGCTCACAGTCTGATAGGGAAGACAGATGAGTTAAAATGCAACTACAGTTATGTGTCACATAAGGACATTTGAGTCAGTGAGGGACTACGTATACAACAATGGTCCCATAAGATGATAATGGAGCTGAAAAAATCCTATCTAGTGATGGCATAGCTGTTGTAATGTCATTACACAAATGTTTGTGGTGATGTTGCTGTAAACAAATCTACTGTGCTGCCAGTCATATAAAAATGTACAGTAGCCGGGCACCCTGGCTCACGCCTATAATCCCAGCACATTGGGAGGCCAAGGTGGGTGGATCACTTGAGGCCAGAAGTTCGAGACCAGCCTGGCCAACATGGTGAAACCCCATCTCTACTAAAAATACAAAAATTTTCCAGGAGTGGTGGTGTACACCTGTAGTCCCGGCTACTCAGGAGGCTGAGGCACAAGAATCGCTTGAACTCGAGGGGGCAAAAATTGCAGTGAGCTGAGATTGTGCCACTGCACTGCAGCCTGGGCAACAGAGTGAGACTCTGTCTCAATAACAACAACAACAAAAGTATGGTAATATCCTAGGCTTTCACACTCACTCACCACTGACTCACCCAGAGTTGCAACTTCCAGTCCTGCAAACTTTATTTATGGTAAGTTCCCTATACAGCTATACCATTTTTTATTTTTTATACCACATTTTTACTATACCTTTTCTATGCTTAGATAAGTTAGATACATACATACTTACCATTGTGTTACAGTTACCTACAGTGTTCAGTACAGTAACATGCTATACAGGTTTGCAGCCTAGGAGCACTAGGCTAAACCATGTAGCCTAGGTGTATAGTAGGCTGTATCGTCTAGGTTTGTGTAAGTACACTCTAGGAAGTTTGCACAACAATGAAATCACATAATGACACATTTCTCAGAACGTGTCCCTGTGGTAAAACTATGCATGACTGTGCTGTGCAAGGTGGTAATGAGAACACTGTATGTGGGACTAGGGATAAGAGTTGAGCTAGGACTGGAGAAGACAGCTGTCAACAGAAACAGAATCAACTATAGTCCCTGGTACTAGACAGGGAGCAGTGTCTGATGGAGCCAAATTCCAAATGTGGTTGATTGTTCAGAAGTGACAATTCTGCCAGAGATGGTTTGCAATGAACTTGCACTTTCAATTTGAAACAGAGATGGATGTGCATCAGCAAAATCAAGTAAGTCATCACTCCCCTCTACAGGAATAGGATATCACCTTTTCATTTTCATGGACCCAATATGGACTAAATATTGCTGTGTTTTGCTAGCTGCTGTGCAAGGTGCTGGTGCAGACCAGCCAAGTATACAATGGCCGCACTGCCAGACTGGAGAGTCCAGTGGGAGTTGGCATCAAGAAGACCCATACAGTCCATTAGGCTGCTTGGCTATGGGGGGCTGGCCCCTGGCATGCCACGTGCTGGGTGTGGTAGTCACCAGAAATAGACAGAGGGGCAGAAGGAGGCAGTAGCAGAGGCTGGACCGCTGAGTCCCTGCTTGGGAAGCCCCACAGCCTGGCTGAGGAAGACAGTGTTCATGTACACCCTGCTTCTGTCGGGATTGGCCCAGGGACTTGCGCTAGGCTGAGCCAGCAGGGAGTGGGGCTGCCGGCACAGGCAGCCTCTGTGGTGACGGCACCAGCAGGGCCCAGATGGAAACTCTGACCGTGGTGTTAATTCATTCCTCTGTGGTTTTCTGTTCAGGCAAATACCAGTCTCTTGTGGGTTTGTTTAGCTTAAAGCTATTGGCTGTTGGGGCTAAGGCTCTACATCCTTGATTTCCAAGTCCCTGATTGGCCAAGTTTAAAGGAAGGGATGATCAAGTTGTTGGCTACTGGGAAGGACATAAAGCTTCGGAGAGCAGTTGAGGAAACCCTACTAATTTCCCCCCGACCTGAGGTACAACCCGGCCTGGAAATGCATTCTGTCCTGCTCATAATACAACACAAGCGTGTGAGGTTTCAGGGTAGGCAGTGAGCCTGTGTCCTCTCACATGTCTAATGCAACATCTTCTTGGGGAGAATATTGACTCTTCCAAGTGGAAAGCTGGCCTGGAGCCTCCTAGGAAAGGTGGCAGATGGAGCTTGGTTGATTCATGATACCATAGCGTCTTGTCCGTTTGTTGGATTGAGTATCCCCTGAAGAACTTTCCACACCCAAACCTGCCCTGGGACATTCAGTTCAACCCTCTGCAGTGAACTTTGGCCCAAATAGCAAGAGATTTGCTTCCACCAGGGCTTGGCCACAGACCAGCCGTGTGACTCTGAGATAATTCTCACTCTGTGACTCAATTTCCTCAGCTACTCTTGAGATAATTTTCAACACCGAAAAGAACAACTATTGCTGTAGCCAAAAATAAAAACTAGATATTAGTTATGCTAGATATTAAATGCCATCCAAGAGACAGTAAATTTAATGGCCCCAAAGTGGTTTCAGGTCTCTGAGAGGAATTTACTCCCCAGCTTTGGAGAAGAAGCTAAGTGCTGTCCTTCTATTTCTGTCCTGCATTCAAAAAGTCATAAATAGTTAACTGTGTGAGTCCTTTTTTAAAACCTCCCAGAAGCATCTAAAAATAGCCTCTGGGGGCTCAATGCATATTTCCTCAGGTCCTCCTCTTAATCTTTCAGTATAGGTGGTGACGATTTATTGTTACTGTCACCTATGGATTTACAGAAACAAAAGCAGCTAGGCTGGAAGGCAAAGAGAGGAAGCTTTTCGTGTGGGAAGGGTCTCTTGGGAAGTGGAACCTAGCATCAATACAGGGATGAGACATGTCACCTCTCCTTTCCTTGGTTTCCCTGCTAGTAAAAGGGGAGAGAAGGAGAAGTCTGTCTCCCCAGGGTACAGTAAGAATCTACCCTCAAGTAGGAAGCTTCAACAGACAAAGCAGAACCTGCCAACAGCCAAATGCTATTATGACAAGTCAAGTCCACACTCATTACATGCCTTTGCAGTGCATGTCACCCCTGCTGTTTCCTATCTCCAGGCCCAAGTGGGGCCCCTTCTGCCAGTTTTCCAGCCCAGTGGCATGACCGGAGGCTGACTGTCCGTCATGAGCTTGATGGACAAGGGACAGGAACAGCCAAGCCCAGCTCAGCTACCTGCCTGTTCTTTTCAAGCATGCCTCTGCTTCCCTTATGCTTAACAGCAGCGTATAGCACCCCTCTCTGACTCTCAGCCATCTCCTTCAGGCAGGCATCCTTGCAAACAGACCATCAGCCCAGGGCGCTCCTATGGACTTAGAAGGAAGGATAGGGCAGGAACATTCCTGGCGGCCTCCGTAACCTTGGTCCTCTCTCCTAACAATGCACAGTAATTAGCTGCATCTCGGGCCCCCTGACACCCCTTAACCTGGAAAATCAGGCAGACTTGTGCGACAGCAATCAGCTCCCAGACACATCCAGCCGTAATGTGATTACGCCATTTACCAAAATGCAAAGAGAGATACTTGAGGCGTTTCTGATTAGGGCTGACATTATCCCTCTAATGGGACACCGCATTAATCAAAGCTGTTGCTATGACTATGGCGATGGTGGGGAAATAACCCCAGCTTGATTCTGGGCCTACCCAATGCCGCCAAGGAAGAGGTCAGCTTTTGTTAGGGACATAGCAGAAGAATTGCTTCTTCCTGCTTAAGAAGGGCTTTCTATTGAAATCGCACCAGCAGCCAGAAAGACAGGCCTCTGTTTTCTTTCATTACACTGGGATTTTCTGGTGCCATTGCTCAAGATGACTCGATAGCATTGTTCTGGGAGGGACTGGGATGTGTGTGTGTTGGGGGTGGGGATATGGAGGCTGATTTGTGGGGCTGTCAGAGCCTTCTGCTCTCCAGAACTGTATCTTAATTGCTGGGTGGCCCCCTGGGAATCATGTAGGGCATGAGAACCTGGGGGCGGGGGAGAAGGATGATCTGTGGAAAAGCCCAGCTTTTCCCATGGCATAAACACTCTGGGCTTCTGCTGCTTTCTCCATTCCAGAGCCACTAAAGCATTTGGCAGAGACAAGACTGCACCACACACCCTATGACAAGGCAGATGGAAAAACAGGCGGGAATGAAATGGATCTGAAAAGCCTGTGTGGAAAACCCCCTGGCCTCTGCTCCGGGCTGTGGAGAACCCATGAACTACAGGGGAGGGCAGGGGAGACCAGGTGATGGGGGCTGGGGATGGGGTCATCAGAACCCCATGATGGCTAGATAGAGGTAAACCGTTCCAAACACCCAAGGCAGCCTTCGCTCCGGTGCAGATACTGAAAGGGAAATAGAGGTCAGTGATGTGGCATAGCTCCTCCCCCCAGGACAGGGATAGAGCAGTGGAGAAGAATCAAGGAATCTGGTTCTAGTTCAAGTCCTTTCTGGAATTTTCTCTGAGCTTGGTTTCCCCATCATCAGAGTGGGGTCAATGAAATCTACTCTGCTGTCCTCATAGAGGTGTAAAGGTCGGTCAGACCACTTCCTCTGGGGGAAAGTGATTTGTGAACTCTGGAGCACAGATATTCAAACTTGGCTGCATTTGGGAGTCACCTGAAGAGGTTTTTGAAGTTCTGAAGCCGGGGCCCCAGCATCAGACATTCTGGTTTCATTGGTCAGAGAGGCGGCAGGGTGTGGGGATTTTTCAAAGCTCCAGGGGATCCTCATGTACAGCCCAGGTTGAGAATCACTGCTCACAAGTGCTATAGGGAGCCGTGCCCTGCCTTTGAGCCTCATTTCCTATATTTTTTAATGAGAATAAAAATTTTTTAAAGTAAAAGGCTTTCATGGGAATAAAAGGAAAAAAAAAAGTATGTGAAAATGCATAAAGTCCTATATCCTGGATTCCTAATTAATGTTCAGTTCCCTCATTAGAGGCCATTGCCTCTGTTTCAGGGGAGTCTCGTCCCCAGGGTGAGACCCTGGACAGCACCTTCCCTCTTAGCTGTGTGACTGTGTTCAACTTACTGAATAGCAGCAAGCATTTACAGCACCTGAAGCCTTTCACATGCTTGATCTCACTTAATTATAGCAATAACCTGGGGAGGCGGGCATAGATCATTGTTACCACCCTGTGAAGCAACATCATAGGTGACTCAGGCAGTCAGTGGTGGAGCTGGGATTTTAGCCCAAATTTGTCTTGTTCCGAAACCGGAGTTCTTTCCATGACCTCCTTGGTTAGAACTGACCTGAGTCAATTTTGTCATTCACTATGTAGATGTAAGAGGTCTTGGGGCCGTAGGTCTCTGCATGTTGTAATGAAAGCAGGTGTCAGATAGAATTCTGCGATACAGACTTTCATTTATTAGCAAAGCAGGTGCAAAAACAGGCATGTGGCTTGCTCTGTGAGCTCAATGACATCCTGAATCATTGTCCTTTTAGGTGCCCCAGTAGATCCTCGCATGAAAGCTTCACTCAGGGCAGAGGTGACATTTTTCAGCACCACGATTCAGCTATCCTTGTCATTGAGTCATGAGAAAAAAATTAGCTGATAATCAGTCTAACAAACACAGAATCCATTGGAGACATAAACTTATGGCACTGTTCCATTTAATAAACACAGGGAGACAAGTCAGAAGGCTACCAGAACATTCTAGCCCAGAGTTGACAAAGGCCTTTCCCAATGGCTATGGGGAGGTAGGAAAGGGGTAGGATCATTCACTGAGTCAACCAAATATGTTGAGCACTGTACTAGTTTCCTATAACAAAGTACCAAAATGAAGTACCACAAAATCGGTGGCTTACAACAGAAATTTATTTTCTTATTCTGGAGGCTAGAAGTCTGAAATTAAGATGTCAGAAGGGCCATGCTCCCTCTGACACCTCTAGGGAAGGATCCTTTCTTGCCTCTCTCCTGGCTTCCTGGTTTCTGGTGGGTGCAGCAATCCTTCATGTTCCTTGACTCATTAATCTCCCTCTCTGCCATCACATCACATGGCTTTCTCCCTGTGTATGTCTGCACCTCTGCATCCTTTCATCTTCTAATAAGGACACCAGTCATATTGGATTTAGGGCCTGTTTTAATTCAATATGATCTTAACTAATTATATCTTCAAAACCCTATTTTCAAATAAGGTCACATTCTGAGGTTCTGCATAGACATAAGTTTGGGGCGACATTATTCAACCCAGTACAGGCACCTACATTACGCCAAGTGCTGTGAAGAAAGAAGGTAAAGGTGAATAAGCATTTTTCTGCACTTAGGTTGCTCAGCCCCCAGAGAGGGAGACAAGCAGGTTGGTGCCTATTCTGAGAGCAGTAAACACACGTTGCTGGTACAGAACAGATGAAGCATCTCACCCCAAATTAACAGGGTCATGGAAGCAACCACTGAGCTGAATTCTGAAGGCCTGGCAGGAGGTAGCCAAGGCAAGGAGGTCAGAAAGGCAACAGAGACAGAGGGAGGGACATGTAGGTCCAAGGGTCTGGTTGTAGAGGGAGCAGGATGAGTGCATTGAGGCAAGAATATGGGGTCTGAGATGGACAAGTGGTGATGTGTGAAGCCAAACTGTTAGGCAAGGGCAGGTCAGGAAGCATCTCATGTGCCTGTCTAAGAATTTTTTCTGTGGACCACAGGGAGCCATTGGCATAGTTTAAGCAAGGGAATATTGTAGTCATATTTGCATGTTAGAATAATCACTCTGAAGCAATGAAAAGGGTAAATTGGAAAGGTTTAGAATGTAAATGGGAAATCTCAGTAAAAGGCAATAAATAATAAGGTCCTGGCGTATGGCCACAACCATGAGGATGGGGAGAAGGGAATTGATTTAATATTTATTCAATACGAGGGAATCAGTGGATAAATCAAATGGTGGGCATGGAAAAGGAGTCAATAATAACATCCAGGGTGCTTTGCTGTAGGTTTTTTTAAGCTCAGGTCCTGAGGTCATCCCTGAGCTATTTGGAAGTGATCAGGACAGAATGCTGGAGAACTTCAACATTTCTGAAGCAGGAGGAGAAAAACCAGCTAGTAAATAATTCAGAGAAAAAAATAGTCAAGTGACAGGAGAAATGGAATTATACATGGGGAGCATTAAGCAGAGAGCCACTGGGACCTAGGCGGAATTAGCACCCAAGTAACAATGTTAGCCCAACGAGGTGAGTCCCAGGGAAGGAAGAACTCTGGGAAGCTTAGAGACCCAGAAAGAAGGCAGAGTAGGGACAAAGACCACATAACTTTATATTAGGCAACTTTCCCAACTTGGTATTAAGCCTGGATGTCACCAAGAGCAGTGGGGTCCAGTTCATTTAACAGGGGTTACCAACTGTCAGGTTTGCCCAAGTCTGTTCCAGTTGAACCCTGAGAGCCTAACATCCTGAGAAACCTTTCTGTCCTGGGAAAACCAGGACATTTGGTCACCCTGATTAGGAAACACTTCCTGAGCATCTGCTACATGCCACATGCTATATTGGATGATATCAAGATTAACAGTGCACAGAGCAGGCTCTTGTGCAGCCCACAGCCTGGTGGGGGGAAGTAATGGATTATAAGCTCCTAAAACCTGTAGAAGAGTAGGTTGAGATTCCTCTCCTTCACTGCCAAGGGCAAGTTGAAGGAAAATGGTTTGAATATAACTTAGGCCAGGGATGAAAAAATGCTCTCTTAACAAAATAAGGCTGTGGTGCATGTTCATAAGTGTATGTTAATAGGAGAAATACTAATTTCTTGTATCAAATTGAGAAGGGCAGAAGTTATGCTTATTCTGTTTTTTTTTTTCTATAATAAAAGAAATGCGAGTTTTCAAGATAGTTTTGTTAAAAGGAGAAAAAATTTCTCTTGTAAAGTTAAGGACAGTTTGGGGCCAGAAGGAAGGGAAGATATCTACACAGGATAAAATGTGCTTGATTTTATATGCTGCAGGAAAGAACTAGTTACAACTCAAAAAGAAAAAAACCCTGTTGAGTCTCTCTTTGGTCCCCATGTGTAGATAATTTTCCTAGGGCTGCTGTAATAAATTACCACAATCTACGTGGCTTAAAATAACAGAAATTTATTCTCTCACAGTTCTGGAGGGCAGAAGTCTAAAATCAAGATGTCCGCAGAACTTTACTCCCTCTGGAGGCTCCAGGGAGATTCTGTTCCTTGCCTTTCCAGCTTCTGGTGGCTACTGACATCACTTGGCATTCCTTGACTTGTAGCTGCATCAGCTTCAATTTCTGCCCCCATCTTTGCACAACCTTCTTCCCCATGTTTCCTTATGTGTCCTCTTCAGTTTGTCTAATCTCCCTCTGCCTGACTCTTATAAAGGCATCTGTCATAAACTCATTGTAAGTTGAGGAGCATACTGAATGCATATCACTTTCACACTTAAAGTTGAAAAATCAAATACAGAGAGATGTCATCAAGATTGCTTACTTGAGGTGCTCTGCACTCACTTCCTCCACAAGGAAGGATGAAAATACAAATAGATAACCACATGTCAAATAAAATGTCTAAAGAAGAACACCAGAATTCAGCAAGGAAGTGACAAATACCTTTTGAGATAGAGACTCAGGACAGCAACATGAAGAGGGAAGTACAGCACCCATCCAAGATCAGCTCAGAGCCAAAAGGGACTCCCCAGTGTGGGGGAAAGGTAAGCAGGAAATCTCCAGCAGTCCACATTCTCACTTCACATGTCTGCTATCTTAGTTACACGAGAGCCCCCCCTCCCCGACCTTCACAGGCCTTAAGCCCAGTGTAAGGAGAGGCCTGGAATCCACAAGACTGCATTATTCCAGAGACCAAATTCACACAGAATCACCCCCCACTCCCCAGAACCCAGGCTGCTGCAGCACAATGTAATTTTTAGAGCAGAGCCATCACCACAGTGCATCCTGCCCTGAGGATCAATAGTCTCTGCATTTCTCCATCCCTGGAGCTCCACTGATATCCCACCACATTTACCCAGAGGGCTGCAGAGTCAAAAGACCAGCTGAAATGATCAGTACAGCCATATTCCTGGCACCAGATCCCACACAGTACCCTACCTCTTGGGGAACAGGCAGTCCAGCACAGTTAAGGAGGCTGCCCTCAGGAGAGAGGGAGCTGATGTATGCACTCTCCAGAGCCTGAGAGCCATTTACCCAAGGCCCATTGCCACCAATCCTGCTCTCTCCAGCATCAAAGCTGCCAAGCACCCATGTATAACCCCCAGGAGCCCAAGAACTGGCCTGCCTAGGGCCTGCTGCTACTGGTAACCATGCCCTCTTTAACAGGGAAACCACCATGTGCATGTGCATGCCCCCAAGGGCTCAAGGACTGGCCTCCCTGGTGTTCCCAAACCCACCAAAGCCATAACAAAGCTTCCACAAACAACCACAGCCTAGGCTGCTAAGGCACTTGCAGACACTGCTGACATTGATTATAGCCAAAGAAATTATACAGAGACTATACTACTACACCCATCCAGAATCAAAGTCAAAGCACCCTACACAATCAATACTATAGGACACATCTACAGAAAAAGGTCTTACCCTGCAAAAGCTACTCCATAATATTGGAAGAACCAAATGTTCCACCAAATGTCAGATATTAACAGAAAACAGAAAACATGAAAAACCAAGGAAACATGACATCTCTAAAGAAACACAATAATTCTCTAGTAACAGACCACAAAGAAAAGGAAACCAATGAATGCCTAGAAAGGAATTCAAAATAATGACCTTAAGGATGCTCAGTGAGATATAAGAGAACACAGATAGACAATTCAACAAAATCAGAAGAACAACTCATGATCTAAATTTTAAATCCAATAGAGATAAATATCATTTAAAAATGAGCCAAACAAAAGCTTGGAACTGAAGAACTTAATGAATAAAATTAAAAATATAACTGTCAGCTTTAACAATAGACTGGATCAAGCAAAAGTTGTTAAAATTTCTGAACTTGAAAACAGTTCTTTTGAAATAACATGGCCAGAAAAAAAATAAAGAATAAAAAGAATGAAGAAAGCCTATAGGACATATAGTATCCTATTAAGCAAAAAAAAAAAAAAAAAAAAAAAAAAAAAAAAAAGAAAAGAAAAAGAAAAACACAGAAAAAACAAATTATGAGATTTCAAGAAGACACAAGAAAACACATAGAAAACCTATTTAATAAAATAATACCTGAAAACTTCCCAAGTCTTGGGAAATATCAGGAGATGCAGATACAGCGAGCTCAAAAGGTTCCTAAATAGATTCAACCCAAAAAGATCCCCTCAAGGCACATCACAGCCAAACTGTCAAAAGTTAAAAACAGAAAGAATGCTAAAAACAGCAATAGAAAACTATCAAGTCACATATAGGGCAGCCCCCATCAGACTAACAGTAAGTTTCTCAGCAGAAACCTTACAGGTCAAAAAAGAATGAGATGATGTGTTCAAAGTGGTAGATTAAAAAAAAGAAAAAAAAAATCCTATCAGCCAAGAATACTATATGCAGCAAAAGTATACTTCATAAATAAAGGAGAAATAAAGTCTTTCAGAAAAACAAGCAAAACTGAGGGAATTGATCACCATTAGTCTTGTCATGCAAGAAATGTGTAAAAGCTAGGCATGGTGAATCATGCCTGTAATCTTAGCACTTTGGGAGTCCAAAGCAATAGTATTGCCTGAGCCCAGGGGTTTGAGGCCAGTTTGGGCAACAAAATGAGATCCCCATCTCTTAAAAAAAAAAATTAGCTAGCCATGATGGTGTGTACCTGTGGTCCCAGCTACTCATGAGACTGAAGTGGGAGGATCATTTGAGCCCAGGTGGTTAAGGCTGCAGTGAGCCATGATCATGCCTCTGCACTCCAGACTGGGTAACAGAGTGAGACCACGTCTGAAGGAAAAAACATGTGTAAGAGAGTCGTGCATCTGGAAGTGAAAAAGCAATAGCTACAATCATGAAAACATATGACTCCCAGGTGGTCAAGAGGTTGGGATAAAAATGAAAACACAAAAAACTATACAATCCACTGGTGGAACAGATAAACAAATGATAAAGAGAATGAAATCAAATGATACTGCTACAGAAAACCTGGCATGGCAGAAATGACACTAAAACATGGCAGAAATAAACAATAAAAGAAGAAAAAAAGAACAAAGAGTATACAAAACAACCAGAAAACAACAAAAGGACAAGAATAAGTCCTCACCTATAAATAATAACTTTGAATGTCAATGGTTTAAATTCCTCAATTAAAAGATATATTCAAGCCCACCCTTATGGTCAAGAAAAAAAAGATATGTATTTATACATTTATACATTGGCTGAATAAATTTTTTTTAAAAAAAAGAAGGAAACAAACAAAAAAAAACAAGACCGAACTATGTGCTGCCTACAAGAAACTCACTTCAGCTGTAAAGACAATCATGGGCTGAAGGTGAAGGGATGGAAAAAGATATTCCAAGCAATATAAATGAAAAGTGAGCAAAAGAGGCTATATTTACATTAGTTAAAATAGACTTTAAGCCTAAAAAACACATAAGGAAACAAAGAAGGTCATTATATAATGATAAAGAGATCAATTCAGCAAGAGAATGTGACAACTCTAAATATATACGTACCCAATACTAGGGCACCTAGATATATAAAGCAAGTATTATTAGAGCTAAAGGGAGAGATAAACCACTATACAACAAGAATTGGAAACTTCAATGCACCCTGTCAGCATTGGACAGATCATCTGTGCAGAATATCAACAAAGGAACATTGAACTTAAACTGCGCTGTAGACCAACTGGACCTAACAAACATTTACAGGACATTTTATCCAATAGTTGCAGAATACACATTTTTCTCATCAGCATATGAAACATTCTTTAGGATAGACCATATGTTGAACTACAAAACAAATCTCGACACATTTTTAAAAACTGAAATCCCATCAAATATTTTTTCAGATCACGATGGAATACATAGAAATCAATAACCAGAGGAACTTTGAAAACTGTATAAATACATGGAAATTAAACAACATGCTCCTGAACAACCAATGGGTCAATGAAAAAATTAAGAAGGAATCCAACAAATGTTTGAAACAAATAAAAATAGGAACACAACATATCAAAACCAATAAGATACAGTAAAAGCAGCACTAGGTTTATAGCAATAAATGCCTGCAGCAGAAAAGTAGAAAGATTTCAAATAAATAACCTAATGCAGAACTAAACAAAACAGAGACAAAAAATACAAAAGGTAAACAAGTGAAAAGTTGGTTTTTTGAAAAGATAAACAAAATCAACAAACCATTAGCTAGATGGCCTAGGAAAAAGAGATGTTCCAGATAAATAAAATTTAAAAAAATAAAGGAGACATTACAATTGATACTACAGAAATACAAAGAATCATTAAAGACTATGAAGAACAAACACTTAAATTGAATCCAGTGAGATTCAAATCAGGGATACAAGGATGTTTCAACATACACAAATCAATAAATGTGATACATTGCATCTATAGAACGAAAGACAAAAACCATATGATCATCTCAATAAATGCAGAAAATTCACCTGATAAAATCCCACATCCCTTCGTAATAAAAAGAGCCAACAAAGTAGATATAGAAGAAACATACCTCAACACAATAAAGGCTATATATGACAAACCCACATCAAACATCATTCTGAATGGGAGAAAGTTGAAAGTTTTTCTCTTTTAAGAAATAGAACAGTTAAAAAAAACGAGCCCACTTTCACTACTCTTATTCAACATAGTACTCGAAGTCCTAGCCAGAGTCAGCCAAGTGAAAGAAATAAAGCACATTCAAATTGGAAAAGAGGAGGTCACATTGTCCCTGTTTGCAGATTATGTGACTTCATAGGCAGAAAAACCTAAAGACTCCACCAAAAATCTCTTAGAACTTACCAATTCCATAAAGTTGCAGGATACAAATTTTTTTTTTTTTTTTTTTTGAGACGGAATCTCGCTTTGTAGCCCAGGCTGGAGTGCAGTGGCTCAATCTCAGCTCACTGCAAGCTCTGCCTCTCGGGTTCACGCCATTCTCCTGCCTCAGCCTCCTGAGTAGCTGGGACTACAGGTGCCTGCCACCAAGCCTGGCTAATTTTTTGTATTTTTAGTAGAGACAGGGTTTCGCCATGTTAGCCAGGATGGTCTCGAACTCCTGACCTCATGATCTGCCCACCTTGGCCCCCCAAAGTGTTGGGATTACAGGCATGAGCCACCACGCCCAGCCCAGGATACAAAATTAATGCAAAAATTAGTAGCATTTCTATATACCAATAACAAACTATCTTAAAAAAATCAAAAAGTAATTTCATTTTTAGTAGCTACCAAAAAATAATATCTAGAAATTAAGCAAGAAAGTGAAAGTTCTCAACAATGAAAACTACAAACACTGATGAAGGAGATTGAGGAGGATACAAAAAAAGTGAAAAAAAAATCTCATGTTCATGAATTGCAAGAATTAATATTATTACAATAACCATACTATGCAAAGATATCTATAGGTTTTATGCAATCCCCATTAAAATACCACAGTATTCTTCACAGTAATTGAAACAATGATCCTAAAATTCATATGGAACCACAAGAGTCCAAATAGCCAAAGCAATCCTATGCAAAGAGAGCAAAGCTGGAGGCATCATACCATATGACTTCAATATATACTACAAAGCTATACTACAAAAACAACATGGACCTGGCATAAAAACAGACACATAGACCAATGGAACAAAATAGAGACCCCAGAAGTGAACCCATGTATTTATAACCAACTGATTTTCAACCAAGGTGCTGAGAACATACATTGGGGAAAGGACAGCTTCTTTAATAAATGGTGCTAGGAAAACTATCCATATGCAAAAGAATGAAATTAGACTGCTCTCTCTTATCATATATAAAAATTAACTCAAAATGGGTTAAAGCCAGAAATGTAAGACCCAAAACTATAAAACTACTGAAAGAAAACAAAGGATATGCTTTAGTACATTGTTCTGGGCAAAGATTTTATGAGTAAGATTCCAAAAGCACAAGAAATGAAAGCAAAAATAGACCAATGTGATTATACCAAACTAAAAAGCTTTTGCATAGCAAAGGAAACAACAGTGAGGAGACAAGCTGTAGAATGGGAGATAATATTTGCAATATCTATCCAACAAGGGATTAGTATCCAAGAATATACAAGGAACTTAAACATCTCAATGACAACAAAACAAATAATACAATTTTAAAATGAGGAAATGGTCTGAATAGACATTTCTCAAAAGAAGACATAAAAATGGCCAAGTATATGAAAAAACATTCAACATCAGTAATCATCAGGGAAATGCAAATCAAAACTAAAGTGAGATATCATCTCACCCTGGTTAGAATTGTTATTATCAAAAAGATTAAAAATAAGATGAGTGTGGTGGCTTATGCCTGGAGTCTCAGCCACTTGGGAGGCTGAGGCAGGAGAATTACATGAGTCCAGGAATTCGAGACCAGCCTGGGCAACATAGTGAGACCCCATCTCAAAAAAAGAGATAAAAAAAATAACAAATGCTGCTGAGGATATAGAGAAAAGGGAATTCTTATACACTGTTGATTGGAATGTAAATTAGAACAGCCATTATGGAAAACAGTATGGAGGTTCCTCAAAAAACTAAGAACTTTCAAATGATCCAGCAACCCCACTGTTGGATATTTATCTAAAGGAAAAGAAACCTGCACTCCCATGTTTATTGCAGTACTATTCACAATGGCCACAATATGGAATCAATCTAAGTGACTATCGACAAATGAATGGAGAAAGAAAATGTGATATATATATATATATATATATATATATATATATATATATACACACACACAATGGAATATTATTTGGCCATTAAAAAGAATGAATTCATGTCATTTGCAGCAACCTGGATGGAACCAGAGGTTATTGTGTTAAGTAAGCCAGGCATAGAAAGACAATTATAGCATGATCTCACTTATATGTGGGAGCTAAGAAGGGTTGAGCTCATAGAAGTAGAGAGTAGATCATAGTTATTAGAGGCTGGGAAGGGTAGTGGGGAAAGAAAATTGGGAGGGGGTCTAGTGAGAGGTTGGTTAATGGATACAATATTATAGCTAGATAGGAGGAATAAGTTCTAGTGTTCTATAGCACTGTAGGGTGACTACAGTTTATAATGTATATTTTCAAATAGAGAAGAGGATTTTGAATGTTCCCAACACACAGAAATAATAAATGTTTCAGGTGAAGAATATGCTAATTTTCATAATTTGATAATTATACATTATATATGTATATCAATAAATCACTCTGTACCCCATAATATATACATACCCCATAAATATATATAATTATTGGCTGACAATTAAAAATAAATATTTATCACTGGATTTAGGACCCACTGAGGTCATCCAAGATGATCTCATCTCAAGATCCTTTAGTTAATCACATCTACAAAGGCCCTTTTTCCAAATAAGGCCACGTTCACAGGTTCTGAGGGTTAGAACTTAGACATATCTTTTGGAAGCTACAATTTAATTCACTACACATCCATTAAAATAATCTGAGTCAATTTTCTTTTCTTCTGTGTTGCAAGGAGCAAAGAGAGACCCCTACCCTGACATAGAGCCCACCTTCCCTTGGTCCCAGCTGTACATGAGCAGAAAAGCCATTGATAGCTTTTCTCCACATATGGTTGTCTTATTTGTGTACTGCTTAATCCCTTGGCTAAGGGGTAACTAGGAAGGGATACTTAAATCCAGCTTTCTCTCAGCAGGTCAAACCATATGTCTGGTCAGCACTGCATACACTGGAAAAAAATAAGCAATTTTTTTCTTCCCACAAAGATGCTGCTCACTTCCCATGCAGTGTGCCCACTCAAAGGGGGTTCCTTTTTGTGATTTGCATAAAGACAATGTATAGGCTAAGAGAGACTCTCACCATCGACATGCATGACCTCAACTGTGTTTGCCGGTGCCCAATTAGAGGTGATGGTATAAAGTACCTGCTAAAATTGTTAGGACCATGCAAAATTTGCCAGATACTAAAAGAGATGGAGAAGGGACTGATAAAAAGCAGCGGTGACACAAGGAAGGAAACAAGGGGAACAGCAGGTAGTGAGTTAAAGGGAGTTTCTAGAAGCAGAGGGAGGGACGGAGTGGATGTAGAAGTCCACCAGACTTGGACAGCCTTATGTGAGCACACCCCCATGCTCACCAACCCCACCACAAGCAGCAAGGACTTGTCCCTTTTGTGATAGGAAGGAGCAATATAACCTAGGCTGAGACCTGTTCCCCAAACCCACCTAGCTCTGCCCCCTGCTCTGTAAGACATTGAAGGAACTATCACAGCCCCCGTAGTAAAGACCTGTTTGAATTTTCAGTGGGATCTAATATGCCTTTGCTGTACTGTGGTATCTCAGCCACATGGAGAAGGGCAGCTGGATCCTCACTGGAACCAGCTATGTCTCCAGCAACAGACACCCACAGGTAATGACCCACTTGGAGGAAGACCCAATCCCCCAAGACGACCTGCCAGAGACAGGCCAGACATCCATCTTGTAGAAGAAGAGGATGAGAAAAAGCTAGCCATGCCCTCCACTGACACTGAAATCCCTTAGGTATGTACAACCCCAAAAGCCCTTCTATATCCACAATTTTGTTGAATTCTTACAACAATATCCCATGACAAGCCCATTTTACAAACCTAGAAACTGAGTTTCACAGAGGTGAAGGTCTTGCTGTAATACAGGACTCTCTACTCATGGTCGCGTTTTGCCATTCAAAGTGGTGGATTTTAGTTTTGCTTTTTCCATGTGAGACATACTGGGAATCTGAAGGCTGGGTTGTCATCTAGACTTCGTCGTGCTGGAATCTCAGGCGTGCCACTTTACCCCAAAGTGGTGTTTTTTCTGTAAATAAAAAAGAATAATAATTATCTTCCCCATGATGTCACTGTGGAACAGTCAATAAAAATTATTAAAAAGCAATTGCCAACAATTGAAGTCAAACACATAATAGGAGAGTAAATTGCTGTGTTCTACTAGCTTCTGCGGGAATTTAGATATAATTTTTTAAAAAAGACCAATCCCTGGATATCTATGCAAGTTAGAGGGAGTCATTAGTAGGATGGAAAGAAAAGTTGTTTTATTTTCTTGGTAGTTTTATTAATAAGAAAAAGAGTAGATGTGTATTGTTTCTCAAAAAAATGAGATTTTCAGGAGCATATGGCAAATTAATCATTAAGACTCTCTTATGGCTCAGACCCACTTAATATGTTCTCTGTGGTGTGTGTACAACAAACCTGCAAAATTACATTACAGTGACTACTAAATGATTCACCAGGGTGACTTCCCCAGTAGATTTAGAATCTGGTGCTTATTCATGCTTTTCCCTCGGTAAGCTTTATTATCTCAATTGTGTTTGCCAGTGGCTAATTAGAGGTGATGGTACAAGCTAATTGCTAAAATTTTTCAGAACCATCAAAGTATTTATTTTGAGAGCAGGGGAAAATTACAGTTCCATCTTTGGCAGCAGAAGGGATGCATTGTGATTTTAACAAATGGTGTGTCTGCTGGTCCTTAAGAGTTCAGTAGCAGTTTAATATGCAAAGTGATTGGCTGACAGTGTGAACCTGGAGCTGAGATGCTATTATTGCTCCCAGTACCCAGGAGTACTCTGGCTACAGCTGGGCTCATGCTTCATGGCTTGAAATTCCCACAGCCTGGGTTTGGTCTATAAAGACTCCCCTCCTCCCCCGCCCCTTTTGCAACTCTTAACTGTAGCAAGATTGGGAAAACTGTGGGGGTGACAAATTGAATCAGGCTCACAAGGGATGTCAGGGGAGGCCAGAGCAGATAAGCTCCAGGTGATAAGAAAAAGTGCAGTCTGATAGGGAAACGGCAGACTTCAAAGAGCAGAGGAAAATTGTTTGCCAGTAGGGCACAAAGACACGGATCAGGGAGAAGCAGTGCTTAGTAACTCAGGCTGGCAGCCCTGAGAAGTCTGACAACCAATAGCCAAGTCATGAACCCTAGAATGAGGTCAGGAAGGAGACTGGCCCCTAGGGAGAAAGAAGGTGAAAGCCAGAGAAAGAAGAATCAAGGCTGGGTCTCAAACACAAACCCTAGAGGCAAGAAGGATAAGGCTGAGTCCCAGAGAACAGGGGTTAGATAACTCACTTTTGATCCTGGGAGTGATGTTGGTTCTCTCAGAAATCAATTATTGGCCCCAGCTCATCAGACAGCTACAACACTTTCACCTTCATGATACTTTGAGATCAAGCAGCACCCAACTCACCTAGTATTCATTTCCACTTCTCGTGCGCCTTCCCATCGTGTGTGTGTTGTGGGGCGGGGCAGGGGGCAGAGGGCGGGTGTTAGTGGGAGCTGGAAAGAGGAATTACAATTTCTTGGCTTACTTGTGGCTAGAGTTTGCCATGCAAATTAAATGCACTCATGCCAGATCTGAATGTGGGAAGTGGAGACAATTTCCCTGTTTTTTACCATTTCTCCAGGTAAGAAAAGTCATGAGGCTATAGGGCTGTGGCAGCCATGACAATGCACCTCTCACTTCTGCACTGCAAGGACTGGGGTTGACAACAGTCTTGCTACTGCAGTCTGAAATCCATGCTCACATTTACTGCACCACAGCCATGCTTCTCACAGACTGATTCCAGCCAGTGACTATGCATGGCAGAGAGACATGAGCTCCTTGGATGGGTGACTTTGGCTCAAGGATTCTCCGTATGCTTTGCTGAACATTTCTAAGGTCTTCTGTCTTGCAGATTGGATTCTCTGGCATCAGTAGAAAGAATCTAATAGAACATTGTCTTTTGCTCTCTGGTACTTGCCACTGTGAACTTCTTGAGGGAAGGCGTAGTGGCCTCCTCATTTTGTGCCTTACAAATCCTGAAAAAGACAAAAAGGGTAAAGACCCTAACATCTATTTTATTCATGTATTGTTTGTTTTTGAATTAGTAGTGATGATAGCCATTACTAGCTGAATACCTAATCCATATGCCAAACATTTTACATTATGCCCTACTAAATGTATTAGCTCATTTTATTCAATTCTCACAACAAAGCAGGTCTTATTATTAGCCCCATTTTGCAAATGAGGACATTGAAGCTTAAAGAGATCATGCAATTTTTCCCAAAGTCACATGGCTAGTAAAGGACAGGCTCTCTTGCCTGATTTTCATACAAACATCACATGCCAGGTGCCAAGCTAGGATCTACCTAGAATTTATTTCACATATTTCTTACTATAAAGGTAACACCAGCACCAGAAGTGCAGCAGGATCAGGCTTGGCTTAGATGGATCTGATTAAGAAAGCTTCATCGCTGCGTTCCTTTTCAATGTTGTCATATCTATAATAATAGAGATTGCCAGATAAAATACAGGACACCCAATTAAATTTGAATTTCAGATAAATAATGAATAATCTGTTAGTATAAGTATGCCTTCAGCAGCATTTGGGACATACTGATTTACTTGGGTGTCTTGTATTTTCATTTGCTAAATTTAGCAACCCTAAAAACAATTAAGAAGCTGCTCCCAGAGATCAGGGGGCATGTTGTTCAAAGCCATAGTGCAAAAAGCCAAGCACTCTTAGAAGAAAGATAATAATAACAATAGCAACAACTGCTAATTTATTGAGTACGCTTTTATGTGCTAGGCACTGTTCTAAGGTCTTTTGTGTAATAATTCACCCTAACCTTACAACAAGCCGGTGGAATAGGCATTCCTGTTCTTCCTATCTTGCAGACAACTGAGCCAGAGAAACTTGCCCAAGGACAGCCAGCCAGCAAGCAGCAAGGTTGAGATTCAAACCATGACTGTCATTTCTAGATACTACATGTTTAACCACTAACCTCATAAAGAGTAAGGCTCAATTTGCCAAATTATAAAGCGAATATTCAACTCAGGTTTACACAAATTCTATAGATTCTCTCTTCATTTGTTCTTTCTCATTTACCAAAAATCTAGAACCCATTTTTCTCCTTATAGGTATCATACCCTCGTAGGGCAGTGATCTAACCAGACACTATATTTTTAAAATACAATTTTCCTGTTTAAAAATTATTATGTGTTAAGGTTTTCTAAATTTTGGAATACAAAAAAGGATACAGAAAGCTACAGAAAGTATAAAGAAACTTAAAATTACCTTAATTTCCTTTGTCAACGTTCTGTATAGCTTTTCAGTCTTCCTATGAACACATATTATTTGCTTTTTTAGACAAAATATGAATCATACTATACATACTGTTTTGTGGCTTCCATTAACAATATGCTCTGAACATCTTTCCTTTTTATAAATTGTCTAAATTGATGCTATGAACTGAATTGCATCCCCCACAAATTTCATATGTTGAATCTCTAACCCACGATGTGACTGTATTTGGAGAAAGGAAGTAATTAAGGTTAAATGAGTTCATAAGGGTGGGGCTCTGATTCCAAAGAACTCATGTCTTTATAAGAAGAGACACCAGACAGCTCACTCACTTTTTCTGCCATGTGAGGGTATAGCAAGGAGATGGCCATCTGCCACCCAGGAAGAGAGCTCTCACTAGATGTCAACCTTGCCATGCATTGATCTGGGACTTCCAGCCTCCAGAACTAAGAGAAGATAAATCTCTGTTGTTTAAGCCACCCAGTCTGTGGTACTTTATTATGTAAGCCTAAGCAGACTAATAGTTTTTCAGGACTATAATACTCCATTGGATGGATACACCAAAATTTATTCAACAAATTCCCTTGATAGGGCTTGCATCTATGTCCCTACCCAAATCTCATATTGAATTGTAATCCCCAATGTTGGAAGTGAGGCCTGGTGGAAGGTAATTGGACCATGGGGGTGGTTTCTCATTAATTGTTTAGCACCATCCCCTTGGTGCTGTTCTCATGATAATGAGCTCTCGTGAGATCTGGTTGTTTAAAAGTATGTAGCACTTCGCTCTGCTTTCTTTTCCTCCTGTTCCAGCCATGTGAAGTGCTGGCTCCTTCTTCATCTTCTGCCATGATTGTAAGCTTCCTAAGGCCTCCCTAGATGCCAAGTAGATGCCAGCATCATGCTTCCCGTACAGCCTACAGAACTGTGAGCCAATTAAACCTCTTTTCTTTATAAATTGCCCAGTCTCAGTTATTTCTTTATAGCAGTGTGGGAATATCCTCATTGCCAATTCTATAAATTGCATTCAAGTTTGCACTTTCAGAAGTAACACCTATAAGTAAACTTTCCCAGCCCTAACTTAGGATAGATTTTTAGAGACAGAGTCACTGGTAGAGTGACCGATTGTCTCAGTTTGCATGAACTATCCTGGTTTTTGCACTGAAAGTCCCATGTCTTGGAAAACTCCCCCAGTTTTGGCAAACCAGGACAGCTAGCCACTGGATTTCTAGGTCAAAGACAATGCACTTTCTAGGGCTTTGTTACACATACTGCTGGATCACTCTCAAAATGGGTGCTAATTTCCATACCCACCATGTAAGAGGTTTCTCTTCAGAGGTATAGTACCTTATCTGTAATTTACATGAACATACTTTAGCATAGATAGTGAGATATAGGAGGTGTAAATTAAAAGTAATCTATACCCTAGAAAGATCTAATTAATATGTGAAGTACCCTAATCAGGAATCCACATTCTGGAGGTGGCTGGTTAGCATTTGAAAGACCCTAATCAGGAGCCCCTACTCCAACTCCAGCGCCTGCCACAGGCACTCAGACAAGTGCTTGCTTTAAATGCCATTATGTGAAGCTGCATATTGAGCTTGTTAATTAGCATAAGGGATATTAGAAATAATGTTTCACTGGTGAAATATGAGCTATTCAGAAAAACATTCTGCCTTGCATCAACAGAAGATTTTGAAAAATCTGGTATCAAAAACCAGCAGCCAAACACTTTTGGAGTAACACTTCGGTTGTGGAACTTTGTTTGATCCCATCACCCCTACATTTATCAGAGGATTAAAAAGGTTTGGAATTGGGGGAGTTATAATTTGGGGGTTACCACGATGACTAGAGGAGTAGGAGGAGGATGGATAGCAGAATTCAGTGCCTGGGTGGAGGCAAAATGTCCTACAATGCCCATGCCCAGACCACCCAAAATGCCGTGGATGCTGGAAGAGTTTCCAGCTAATGTTCAAAATCTTGTGGCATTTTTGCCTCAAAATTATCCTTCCAGGTTGGAGAACCCCAAGAACAGAGGTTCCACACTTAAGTGGTTTTAGAAGAGAAAGCAACTGGTCTTTGTGTATTTTTGTTGTTTTACTGTATTGGGGACTTTTGTTTATTTATTATTTTTGTTGTTACATGTGGCTAGGAGTTCAAAGGTCTGAGAACCAGGCACTCCAATGTCGAGGGCAGGAGAAGACAGACGTCCTAGCTTAAGAAGAGAGAAGGAGAAATTGCCCTTCCTCTGCTTTTTTGTTATATTTGTGCCCTCAAGGAACTAGATGATTCCCACCCACATTAATGAAGACCATCTTCTTTCTTCTGTCTATGTATTCAAATGCTAATCTCTTCTGGAAACACCCTCATAGACACACTCAAAAATAACCTTTTCCCAGCCATCTGGCCATCCCTTAGCCCAGTCAAGTTTACACATGAAATTAAGCATCACATCATCCCACAAGAAGACCCACTGAGGACTTCTGCAGGCTGAGATGGGGGTGAAAGGAGCAGACTTGGGTTCATGGCTTTAAAGGAGGTCTGAGATGAGGGGATGTAAACTGGGATTGGGAGGTTCAGGGAAAGAAAGGGAGTCAGCATTAGGAGATTGCCAGGTACCCCTGGTGGCTGGGGACTGAGAATCTCCAGGGAGCTGAACCAGCCCCTGCCAACCCTCGGGGGTGGGGGGGGGAAGGAGCACCTCATGCCACACAGGTGGAAGGGCCACAGGAGCTTCTCCTTCCTATGCTCTTACATCCCAGTTGCCTGCAACCGTCAATGCATCGCCTATCACAATGGTCCTTCATCAGTTGCATATCAGAATCACTTGGAAATGTTTAAGATACAGGTACTCAGGCATAGATTCTGATTTAATTCGTCTGGGATTGGTCTAAGCATCTTTTTTTAATGTTCCCCTGGTCATTCTAATGGACTGCCATGTGCTAAGATAACCATAGTTTTCTTTAGACCACCTCAGCACAGACTATATGGTGTTACTATGTTATAGGATTAAGCTGGTGGTTCTTGACCTGGGCTGTATGCTGAAGTCACCTAGGGAGCTTAAAAAAAATACCAATGCCTGGGTTCCACCGTCAGAGATTTCAGTGTACTTGGTTTGCAGGCGCATCGATGGTTTTAAAAGTTCTTCTAGTGACTCCAATAGAGATCAAGAATGAGGCCCACTGGATCAAGTTCTAGCTCAGAAACCACAGTATATTTAAGTGTGCAAAGTTTGGGGGTGGTCAGGTGAGTTCTAATCTAGACATTCATTCTTCAAGAGAAATCTATACATTCTTCTACTATCCTATCTCAATCAAAAAACAAATGCTTTGCAAATTAGCATACTGGACATTAAACATGGGTTTTTATTAAATTGCATGGTGAATATGATGAGCAGGCTGTCCACTGGTGAAATCGCAGTTAGGTGATATATATGTATTGGCTAACAGTATGTTAGAGACACTTTCTACCTTTGCATAAATAGGGTATGGAAATTCAGTGAGGCCCATATCCTTTAATATTAGGGATATTATGTTAGAAATATTACACTGAAACTATATTGGAGATATATTGCCTTAAGTGAAATCTCTAAGTGGTTCCATGTTCAGCTGTGAATTCTCAAAGGTGTTGGTTGCCTAATGCCATCTCTCGGGGTGACAGGAACTTTGGCCTTCACCACTGTATTAGTCCATTTTCACATTGCTATAAGGAAATGCCTTGCTGAGCACAGTGGCTCATGCCTGTAATCCCAACACTTTGGGAGGCCAAGGTGGGTGGATCACTTGAGGCCAGGTGTTCAAGACCAGCCTGGCCAACATAGTAAAACCCTGTCTCTACTAAAAGGACCAAAAATTAGCTGGGCATGGTGGCACATGCCTATAGTCCCAGCTACTCAGGATACTGAGGCATGAGGATTGCTTAAACCCGGGAGGCAGAGGTTGCAGTGAGCTGAGATCACACCACTGAGCTCTAGCCTGGGTGACAGAGAGAGACTCTGTCTCTAAATAAATAAATACATATGTATATACATACATACATACCTGAGACTGGGCAATTTGGAAAGAAAAGTTTTAATTGGCTCACTGTTCTGCAGGCTGTACAGGAAGCATGATGCCGGCATCTACTTGGCTGCTGGGGAAGCCTCAGGAAACACAATCATGGCGGAAGGTGAAGTGGGAGCAGGCACATCTTACATGGCAGGAACAGGAGCAAGAGAGAGAGGGGGGAGGTGCTATACAGGTTTAAATGACCAGATCTCATGAGAACTCACTCACTGTCACAAAGACAGTACCAAGGGGGCTGGTGATAAACCATTCATGAGAAGATGTTCCCATGATCCAGTCACCTCCCACCAGGTCCCACCTCCAGCAGTGGGGATTACAATTCGACATGCAGTTTGGGCAGGGACACAAATCCAAACCATATTAACCACAAATGAACCTTTGATGCAAAGTGCTAAGTTGAGCACCTGGGAGCAAACTTCCTCAGGTACAGAACAGGTCATGAGAATCCTTTCGTGATGACTGGCTAACAAGCATTTAGTTAGTAAATGTTTGTACACCTAGCAGAACTGTCTCTGAGACTTGGTTTAATTAAAATGTGTTAGTAAGGATGTAAAAGCATGTGACTCTCACCCACCCTGCACTAGAGCAGCCCCTGATGGCTGTCAGCATAGAGCTGGCCTGGCTCTAATAGCAAACTCATGGTGTTCTCTTCTAGAACATAAGCAAAGCCTCTCTCATTGTTACAGAACAAGACGTAAAACACGACCACTCTGGAATCATGTCCCAGCAGAAGGATAAAACCACCAGCCAAACCATGAATATGGTCAAACACCTTCTACCAACTACTAGAGTGGCTGGTGCTTCTTTACCTGTTCTAGATTTGGCTCTACTCTGTTCCTCCCACCTCCTAAATAAAACTTATCTAGGAACTATGCAATCACAGAATAGCCTTGCTTCTGATAGCACCCAAACCAGAGCAAAATCATATTCCCTTGAACTCTCCCCTAACACAAGCCTAAATTCTATAAAAAGCCCCTTCCATAACTCCCTTACTGAGATAGACCAAGGTTGTCCATTTTGTTTTGTCTCTCTTGTTACAATTACCTATTCATATTAGTGTTCTATTATATGTTAGTACATAACAAATTATTAGAAATTTAGATGCTTAAAAACAATACAAATTTATTATTTCAAATTTTCCATGGGGCAAAAGGCTGGGCTTGGGTAGCTGGATCCTCTCCCTATACTCTTACAAGGCTAAAATCAAAATGTCAGCTAGGGCTACATTCTCATCTGCAGCTTGAGGTTCTCTTGCAAGCTAATTCAGGTTGTTGGCAGAATTCAGTTCCTTGTGGGTATAGGACTGATAAGGTTTGGCTGTGTCCCCACCCAAATCTCATCTTGAATTGTAGTTCCCATAATCCCCACATGTTGTGGGAGGGACCTGGTGGGAGGTAACTGAATCATGGGAGTGATGGTTTTATAAGGGGCTTCCCCTTTCACTCGGTTCTCATTCTTCTCCTTGCTGCCTCCCTGTGAAGAAGGATGTGTTTGCTTCCCCTTCCACCATGATTTTAAGTTTCCTGAGGCCTCCCCAGCCATGCTGAACTATGAGTCAATTAAGCCTCTTTCCTTTGTAAATTACCCAGTCTCAGGTATGTCTTTATTAGCAGCATGCAAATGGACTAATGCAAAGACCGAGGTCCTATCTTCTTATTGGCTGTTGGCCAGAGGTTGCTTTCTGCTCCTACAGGCCACCCTCACGTCTTAGCCCCATAAGCCCCCTCCATAGGCAATTAACAACTTGCCGTTTGCTTTCTTCCAAGCTGCCAAGATGATCTCTGTGAGATTTCATCTTCTTTTAAGATCTCGCCTGATTAGGTCAGGCCCACTCTATATAATCTACTTTTGATTGTAGTAACGTAATCATGGGAATGATATTGCAATGTATTCACAGGTCCCACTCAGATTCAATTTAGACTCAAGGTGAGAAAATTATACAAAGCATGTTCACCAGGGAGCAGGTATCTTCAGGGCTATCTGCCTACCACAACAAGAAACCTATATTTGTTCAACTATGTTCTTCATGGTCTTTGGCTAAAAGACACCAACACTTTCCAACTATTATTTTCTATTAAAAGGAACCAAAGACTTGTGCATGATCAGACTACAACAAGTCAGTTCATAACATCAGGATGGGAAACCATTGGGCGCAGACTTGTCAGAACACTTGACTGAGTCCCAGTCAAACCATCTGGGTGATCATTCCCCCTTTTCAATAGCAAAGGCATTCAGAAGCCTCTTTCACTAACAGGCAGGTGGAGCTTGATACACAGAGGACTAAAAAGAAGCTAGTTGCCTAATGTAAACTATTTGCTCAATAACCAATTATCCAAATTTGGACTACCTATTAATGATCTATTCCCAAAGTTTAACTTTAATCATTTACTGAAATTTATCTTAAAAATATTCTTGAAATATTAAATAAATTTCAGAATATTCTCTTAAAGATAGGAATAATGTCTAGCACTTCTCCCCTTCTATTAGAAGCAAAGAACACTTGCTAAGTGAGAAAATAATGGTATTTCTATTTCTTATGATTATGAGCACTTTCTGTCCCAGGAGTCTAATTTAAATTATCCTTTTGAAAGAAAATATCAGAATGGTAGGGAACCTGGAATTCACACCCAATGGAAATGTCTCTATGAACCACATCAGGTTGATTTGCCCCCTGAGGAGGTGTCCTTACAACCCCAATTATCCTTTAATTTATGTGAATCCTCTGATTTCTTCTTTTAGGCTTTTACTCAAATTATCAGGATCATTCATTCATTCATTCATTCATTGAATAAATACATTTGAGCACCAACTATCTGCCAAGTGCTCACTATGGAGATACAGCAGTGGATCATAAAAATTTGCTTCATGGAACTTCATGGAACTTTCAATATAGCAGGAACACAGGCATTCAACAAATAATTCAAAAATGAATACATAATTACAAACTCCGATGACTAGTTGGAAGGAAAAGTGTAAGAGAAAGAAAAACCCCTATGGTTATCATGGTTATTTTAACTATGGGGTGAAAATCGTGAGTTTGAACATTTTCTCTTTTTTCCTGTTTCTACAAATATTGATTAGGAAGACATCTAGCCTCTCAGAAAATGAGGAGGGCAAGTAGGAATGTGCCAAGGGATAAGGAATCCACTCATCCCTTTCCGGGATTAAAAAACAGGTCAGCTGGTAATATGGTTTGCCTGTGTTCCCACCCAAATCTCATCTTGAATTGTAATTCCCATTATTCCCACATGTCCAGGGAGGGACCAAGTGGGAGGTGATTAGATTATAGGGGCAGTTTTCCCCATGCTGTTCTTATGATATTGAGTGAGTTCTCATGAGATCTGATGGTTTTATAAGTGTTTGACAGTTTCTCCTTCACATGCTCTTTCCTGCCACCTTGTGAAGAAGGCACTTCTTCTTCACCTTCCACCATGATTTTAAGTTTCCTGAGACCTCCACCACTATGTGGAACTGTGGGTCAACTAAACCTCTTTCCTTTATAAATTATCTAGTCTCAGGTATTTATAGCAGTGTGAAAATGGACTAATACAACTGGTGATCATAACCTACCACTCGCTTCAATGTAACTGGAACAAGTCCTACCACACAAAGATCTCTACCTCCTGATATTACTTGCTGTATCAATCTTTGTTACAAAGTCAGCTAAAGGAGAAGTATTTTTTCTATCTATGGCCATACCACCCAGAACACGTATGATCTCAGAAGCTAAGCAGGGCCAGGCCTGGTTAGTACTTGAATGGGAGAAGTACTTTTTCCCACTCTGAATAAAAAAGTAGTCTACTTCGGCCAGGCACGGTGGCTCACACCTGTAATCCCAGCATTTTGGAAGGCCGAGGCAGGCAGACCACGAGGTCAGGAGATCGAGACCATCCTGGCTAACATGGTGAAACCCCATCTCTACTAAAAATACAAAAAATTAGCCAGGTGCAGTGGCAGACACCTGTTGTCCCAACTACTCGGGAGGCTGAGGTAGGAGAATGGCATGAACCCAGGAGGCGCAGCTTGCAGTGAGCCGAGATAGCACCACTGTAGTTAGGCCTGGGCGAAACAGCGAGACTCTGTCTCAAAAAAAAAAAAAAGAAAAGAAAAGAAAAGAAAAGAAATCTACTTTGGATATACTTAATGCCCATTAAAATTGTATATGAAAATCAGGAGTACCTCATGTTTAAATATTTACCGAACATGGATAAATCTTAGATCTTATATAGAACAGTATAATCCATGTCAGTTTATTCATTCTAAAATAGGGATTCTCCATCATAATTATCCAGGTAAAGTCAGCTACTCTCTAAAACCTTCCTTAATTTCCCCAGGCACGGTTATTAATAGTGTTATGTCCTCCTCTCTGCTCCCACAAGACATATTACAGCTCATTTTTGCATAGTACCATAAATATCTTGAGGTCTTTAAAGTTATTTTTCTGCCTCTTTTACTCAACTGAGGCCCTTAAAGAGAGCAACTTAGTCTTATTCATTTGTGTGCCCTTAGTACCTAGCAGAGTGCCAAGTTTACGGTAATAAAATTGATAAAAGTTTGAGTGAACAAAGAAAAAGGTTTCTACAAATTAAATCTCATTGTGATGAATGGAGGAGGATGACTTGACTTTTGACTTGGGCCCTGAATGAGGAGACAGACATGCAATATCTAGGCAGGAATAGCAGTCAAGGGAGAACTGCAAGTGCCAAGACATGAGGGGAGGAAAAATGATACAGAAATCTGGCACCTGGGGATAGTAAAAGAGAGTGGAGAAGCTGAGATCAGAGAAGAGAGGTAGAGGCTGAATAATGTAGGTCAGGATAAGAAGTTTAGAGATCCAAAAGTAAAAATAAAAAATAAAGAAGTTTGGTAAGTGTATTATATACAAAGGATTCATTTTCAGCAGAAGAATTACATGATATATTTTATATTCTGAAAAGATTACCCTGGGTATTGTTTGGAGGATTCATTTCAGAGGTGCGTGCTTGGGAGCAGGGAAACCCTAGGATACTATGGCAGAAATCTAGGCAAGAGGTATTGATGGCTGGTTCTAGAGCAGTAGCAGGTGAAATGGACAGAACTAGCTGGACTTGAGTTATCTTTCAGAGGTAAAGGCAGCCAGACTTGGTAAATGGATATGAACAGGGCTATTATTTAGCTGGTGAGTCCCTAGAGAGCTCCCCAGTTATCAAAGTATTGAAATATTTTTATACCTTTTGGAAAACAGTCACAGCCAAGGGCCCCCAAGTGGGGCCTCAATTGCAACACCCCAATACTCCTAGACTTCCCTATAAGCAAAAACAAAAATATTAATGCCTGGCATGGAAGAGACCTCTCTAGACAGCTCTATTCCCTGCCTCTGTTCTGATTGATGAGTCCCATTCTGTACCATTAGCTAAAGATCACAACTGGCTTTAGAGGAAAAGAAACAGGAGGAATGGGGAACACCTAGGCTTTTGGCTTGAGCTGTTGGATGCATGGCATTGCTATTTACTGACATGTGGAGGAATTGGAGAGGAACAAGTTTGGTAGGGGGAAAATAATAATTCTGTTAAATTTGGTACTTATTAGACATCCTAATGGAAAAGAATAGAAAGACTTCATAGGCGAAGTGAAGGTTTCCAGTCACTACCCACATCAGCAAACCTCAATGCAACAAAATTCTAAAACAATAAAACTTTCAAATGACCTTAAGAATCATTTTACTGCAAATAAATTTAGAATTTACTACAAATAAATCTGTAATTCTCTGGATTCTATTAAAACCACGAAGTACCTCCAAGCCCTTTATAAATCCAGGTTCTAACAATCCATTTGGATAGCTGTAGTAGGCTGAATAATGGCCAAAGATATGAAGTCCTAATTCTGGTACCTATAAACATGTCCTTATTTGGAAAAAGGGTCTCTGTAGACGGGATTAGATTAAGAATCTTGAGATGGGTCGATTGCCCCGAATTATCCAGGTGAACCCTAAATGCCATCACATGCATTCTTAGGGAGGCAGAGGGAGATTAGAGCAGACAGAAAAGGAGAAGACCATGTGAAGACAGAGGCAGAGATTGAAGTGATGTGGCCACAAGCCAAGGAATGCTGGCAGCCACCAGAAGCTGGAAGAGGCAACAAACAAATTCTCCCCTAGAGCCTCCAGAAAGCAGGCAGCACAACTGACACTTTGATTTCAGCTCAGTGATAACAGATTTCAGATTCCTGGCCTAGAGAACTGTGGGATAATACATTTCTTTTGTTTTAAGCTGCCACACTTGTGGTTATTTATTACAGCAGCCACAGGAAACAAATACACCCACCAAACTAATCAAGAAGAAAGGCAGTGTTGTATACCTCTTATAAATGAAAACCCAGCGGCTGGGCACCGTGGCTCACACCGGGTAATCCCAGCACTTTGGGAGGCCGAGACGGGCGGATCACGAGGTCAGGAGATTGAGACCATCCTGGCTAATATGGTGAAGCCCTGTCTCTACTAAAAAAATATATAAAAAATTAGCCGGGCGTGGTGGCATGTGCCTGTAGTCCCAGCTACTCAGAAGGCTGAGGCAGGAGGATGGCGTGAACACAGGGGACAGAGCTTGCAGTGAGTGGAGATGCGCCACTGCACTCCAGCCTGGGTGACAGAGTGAGACTCCACCTCAATAAATAAATAAATAAATGAAAACCCAGAGATAGGGATGCTTATGACATTGTGTTATAAATTCACACTACTCCTATTCCCCCCAGCTAGATGAGGCTAGATGACTTTCCCTAGACCTCCTTTAAAGCCTTTATTTCCTGTGAGACAAGAGAGAGGGGACAAAGACTTTCCCTGACCAAATTTTACTCAGGCTCCTCTGAGCCCTCCTTTCAACTAGGCCTCAACCTTGGCCCCTGTCCTACCTTCCACCTGTCTAGCCCACTTTTAGAAAGAATCCTGCTGTCAATTGAGAGAGAATCTCTCATCCTTAATATCTAATCACCCTTAGTATATAATCAAGTTTCTCACCCCCTACCTTTGATGTATATGTCCATAACCTGCCTTCAGCAAGAAAAAATTCCCCTACCCCCTCTTAGAAATTTTTCATTCACTGACCCCTTTACCCTTCTCCTTGGCAATAAATATCCACCTGTCCTTGTATTTGGAGATGAGCTTGATCTCTGTTTTCCATTGGAATAAAGTTAGCCCCTATTGTGATTGTCTTAAATAAAGTTTTCTCACTATTTTAACAAGTGTCAGGTTAACTCATTCTTTAATAGAGAAAGCATTGCTAGCTTATCAGCTATTGACTTTCAGACACTGGAAACTTCAAATGGCTTTCCTTTCTAGATGTGATGTTTGGTGCTGCTGAAAATGTCATAGGTGAGCAAGAAAAGGAACTATCCCAGTTCTATTTGGATATACTTGGTCTTTAAGTTGAAACTCCTCATAACTTTTGTATTCCAAAGAAGACATAAATGGGACAACTCTTTCATTTAACGTCTTTTCCCTCCTTCCCTCCTTTCCTTCCTTTTTTTCTTCTTTCCTTTCACCCAATTATTCATTCACTCATTCAGCAAACATTTGCTGAGGCATGACTGTGCACAAAGCTACCTGCTCTGGACCATAGAGCTAGAAACGTGTAGATATGGTAGTCACCACCCCCAAAGGAGGAAGGAAACCACAGTAGGGCTCCGAGCCCATACCTGGTATCTGGCTCTATTCTGGAAATTTTCACATGTATTGTCACATTTAATCCACCCACAGAACCAGAGAGATGATTGTTATTATTCTCTTTTTCCCTAACAGATGATGAAAAACTGAGTCTTAAAAGAAATTGAGTATGAGGAGAGATGAATAGAGCACAGACTATTTTTAGGGTAGACAAAATATCCTGTACAATATCATAATGGTGGATACAGATTATTATACGTTTGTCTAAACCCATAGAATATACAAGCCCAAGAGTAAACCTGATGTAAATTACGAACCTTGGGTAATAATGATGTGTCAACGTAGGTTCATCAATTGCAACAAATGGACCACTCTGGTGGGAGATGTTATAATGGGAGAGGCTATGCCTGTATGGTAGTAGGAGGTATAAGGAAAGTCTGTTTATCTTCCGTTTTTCTGTGACCCTGAAACGGCTCTATAAGAATAAGGACTTTTTTAAAAAGAAAAAGAAGAAAAATTGAGCAGCTTACTCAGGACCATGCAGTTACTCTTTTTTCTCACTGTGCTGTAAAAAGATATGCACACAAATAACTATGATACAAGGTAAATGAGAACAACTTTGCTACTCTAGAAGAGAATAGGTAAATCCTTTTAGAGTTCAAAGAATTTTTAAATATAGGAAAGAAAGAACTATTTTGTGTGTGGTATGTGCTAGGCATTTCACCTTGCATATCCACATGCATAATCTTTCTTTATGGAAGTAAGAACATGTAATATGGGCTCTACCCTCTTCATAAATTTTCAACTGGACAATACAGTATTGTTGACTACAGGCACAATGTTGTACAGCAGGTCTCTGGAACTTATTCATGTTGCATCACTGAAACTTTATACCTGTTGAACAGCAACTCCTCATTTCCCCCTCTTCCCCGCTCCTGGTAACCACCATTCTACTGTCAGCTCCTACGCATCATCTTGTTCAATTCTTTCCACAGCCCTGTGATGAGTGACATCCCACTTTCAGCTGGAGAGACTGGGGAAGTCATCAAGGAAAAGGCAATTCTAATTTTGGGCTTTGAAGGGTGAGGAAGGTAGAGCATACAGAATTGGAAAAAAGGCACATTCCAAGGGAGGAAACAGAAAAGTTCTAGAAAAAGAAAAAACAGTTTTACAAAGCAGCTGTTGGTGAAATTGGCTGGAGCAGTAAAAGCACAAGAGGAAAGAAAAAAGGTAGAGAGCCTTGAAGGCCATGTTCAAATATCTGGGCCTTGTTCAGTGAACCATGGGAGCTCTTGACAAGGAGGCCAGGGCTGAACTTGAGGAAAAGTGTGTCGTGGAGGATGAACGGGAAGAATGAAGGGAGAAACTAGGGTCAAGGGAGCGAGGCGGGAGGCTTTGGAAATAATCTAAGGAGTGGTTGTAAGACTCTTCTGAGAAAGGGGACAGGCTCGGAGGGAGGGGGGAATCACACAGTGAGATAAAAATTGACATCATTTTTCAAAAAACATATTAAACATAGGAAAAAAACCAGCTTAAAATAACTGGTTCTCTTTTGGAAAAGAGGCAGCAACGGGCCAAGGATATTTTCATTTAAACCTATATTTATTAGATGGCAAGGGTGGCAGCTGGCCAGTAGTAAATTGTTCCTTATCTCTAGGCCTAGGCCATTTCACTCTTCTACCCAGAGTCTGAATAATAGATGTTCTGCTCTTCCAAGGAAAACAATGTCATTGAAAAAGATGGAACAGGATGGTTTATTTTTTATGGACAAAGTTTCATGCACTGTGTCAGAAGTCATCTATTTCTTTCCCAGTTGACCCAACAGCCCAACCAGCTGACCTTGAAAAGTCATTTTCTTTCTCTTTTCAGTACAGTTTTAAAAATCGAAGTGTTCTTAGAATTGGAGAGGCAAACCTAGGAATGAAGCTTGCAGCAAAAAAAGAAAAAAAAAAAAGGTAATCGATCTGTTCAAGAGTTCTCCTGATAAGACTGAACAGTGAAGGCTACGGATTATGCAGTGATGGGGAAGGAACTAATTTACTGGCGCCTGTTAGTCCTCAATACTCAGCTTGATGCTGTGAATTTAACAACAAACAAGACAATCCCTACCCTCAGTGCACTCACAAACAGATAGAAAAATTACTTGAACAACTAGTTTGGAAGGGAAATTTCCAGGGGTATTCAATGGGATGAAAACTCTGGCGATCTTCAGATTTATGGATCACTTTCTGATCAAGTCTGATGGACATCTATACCTGCAAACATAGTATACATTCAGTGATTGAAAAGTCGAATCTTGTGTAATAGTACTCAAAGCTGCCAAATCATTTGAAATTACGACTCTCTTCTCCTTCCTAGGAGGAGGGGGCAGAGAATGGAGAAAGGGGGAAATGCGGTCATTTTCTCCACCTAACAATGTTCCCCTCCCCCAGCTGATCAATGGCAGTTCCTGATCCCTTCAAGACTGGGTTAGGGCATGGTTGGATAGGTGTCAGTGGTAGGAAAAAAAGGTAAGGGTAACAGGTAACGTCTTCCCTGACTGCGTGTATTGTAAGCAGTTTGGGCAGTGGGGATGGGAAATGTTAAAGCTGCTTTCTAGGGAGCTCACTGAAAAGCTTCCACAGGCCATGCCCTTGATCGAAGTAAAAGCCCACTGATCCAGCATTACTCACTCTCTCCTCTGCTCCTAGGAATCCAGAAGTGCAACTTACCCTCTGTTGAGGCCATTTCTCCCCATTTGATAACCCTATTGGATAAGATGATAAGATGATCCCACCCAGGGTTGTCAGATAAACTGTTCTGTCTTTGTCCAGAAAAAATCTGAGAGTGAAGACTAACCCCTAGAAGGAACAATTCTCATCCTCTGATATCCTGGGTGGGGTGGGGGAAAGGGGGTCAGGCAACAGGCCCGTGTGTTCCCCTAACTGCTCTCTGCATGGTGCCTTTGAACTCCTCTTCCTAGACAAGGTGAAGGGGAAAGCTCCCCTTTCAACCCTCCTCCTTGGATGGAGAACTCACAACTCTTGTGGAGGACTCACAACATAGCCACAACTCTTTCCAAAGAAATCCCCATAAATTTTTCCTAAATCTGCACTCTCTCAACCCTATTATATCCTGGGTATGGTGGGGGTTAGGCAAGCTACGGTTTTCAATTTATCTTCTCTAGAATTTCTGCATATGACCTAAAATCTACTATAGAATGTATGGTGTTGCATAAACTGAAACCTTCAATATAATATCCTGTTTAATTTTCAGAGACAAAGTTGAAAATAAATTACAGAATTTATTAATAGCAGTAAGTGCTTGATGCTCCTACGCAAAGCCCTTGTAAGAGAATAAAGAATACAGATGAGGCCAAAGCCTCTTGCTTCCCAGTCATTGACTCTCTCCCTCTTCCATTCCCCAAACACCAGGGTGGGAGGCTATCACTGCAGTGCAAGGAAAGACCGATGTGAAGTAGCACCCCATGACTACTAGAGGAAGTGGAGCATGTCAAATCACTAAAAAAAGTACATCTGACCCCAAATCAAGTGCTGAGTAATCCAGGCATCTTGGCGCAGAGTGAGAACAATGAACAGGGTCAAGTTGTCATCTGGGAGAAAAGAACGCTGATTAGAGATGAGTAAGTGTCTTCCACCACAGTAAAGGACCCAAGACCTTTAACCAGTTCTTAGAGCAGGAAGTAAAAGAAGAAGGGGCAGGAGAGCCCACCTTGTAAAAACTGAAGAAGTGACAGAGAAAGAGATTGGCTTGGTTTCTGCCACTGAGTAATACAAAGCCTCTAACTGGCCAAGTTATGTATCATGAATAGGCTACAGTTGTGCCACAAGACCTTCAATCCATAAACCTTTGGGGCTGCCAGAGACCCTGGATGGGTCACCTCTGACCATGAGCAGCCTTATTTGGGGCTTTTCAGAGGGTGGCTCAAGATTAGTGGGATCGGTCTGTATACCCCACAGTCACTGTAGGCAGGAGTGTAATAAGCACCACTGTGAAATAATGGCTCAGCTTCAACATACTGAGCAGAGCCAAGGAGAAGCCCTTCCATCCAGACAGCCACACCAGCAGCTAAATTGTGTGGGATTGCTGGATCAAATGCTGGATCTAATGGATGAGCGAACAGCTCATCATGGACAAGTGGCCCATGGGGCTTATAGAGAAGTTTGTGTTCCTGATGTCCAAGGTCTATAGTACACAGACTAAGGTGCCACCTGTCTGCATTGAAAGACAGGGACGTCAAGCTCCTGAGGTGGCCTGCCAACATATTTGGAATTTCTGGTCATTTGTTATTGAGGTGCACTTTAATGGCATTCAAGCCATCTGCATGGCAACTGCTCTAATGATATGTGAGAGTTCTGTAAATGAGAGTCACATTATTATTCTGAAGTACCAGATATGACAAAGTTAATTACATTTGAAAAGCATTTGCATTATCACAAGACATTTCAATAGTAAATTTGTCAATGAAAGGATGGGCTATTATAGTCCTAACTATAATTTCAACTATTATGAGTTTTGGAATTGTTGTAAAACAATAATCTAAATACTATTTTATGACATCTTCATGCAAATTCTCTCACTGATGGTGAATATCCAAAATTTGAAGAGATCATTGTTAAAAAACTTTTGATCAGGAATTGAGTGTAGCCATTTCAAGCATCAAACTTGATATTAAAAAGTTGTGTTTCTAAAAGTAAACTCTCATTTTTAAAACTGACAATACCCTATTTAGATGTTCTATGCAAACATATCTAATATCTTTCTCAATTTTTATTTTCTTATAAGAAATTGGCTTCAACATACATATTTTAAGGTTTTGATGTTTTATAAAGAATATATTCCTTGTGTATAGCATCCAAAGACTGTTCCATAAAAAATTTGATCCTCAACTATGGCTCTCAGTCTTCAAGATTCTAGCATGAACCTCCTCTCCTTTTAAGAGGAGGGTTCACAACTACCTCGTTCTTGGGACCCTCCTTCCCATGGGAGGAAATAGAACAACCTGGGTCCTGTGTTTTCCCAGGTGTTTTATCTTATTAAGTCGTGTTTTCTTATGTGATCACTTTTTTAAATAAATATTTAAAAACAATTTTTAAAGACACATGGTGGAGATTTCTTAAAGAACTAAAAATAGAACTACCATTTGATCCAGCAATCCCACTGCTGGGTATCTACCCAGAGGAAAAGAAATCATTATACAAAAAAGGTATTTGCACACACGTTTATAGAAGCACAATTTGCAATTGCAAAAATGTGGAACCAATCCAAATGCCCAACAATCAATGAGTGGATAAAGAAACTGTGGAATATATATATGATGGAATACTACTGAGCCATAAAAAGGAATGAATTAATGGCATTTGCAGCAACCTGGATGGGATTGGAGGCTATTATTCTAAGTGAAGTAACTCAGGAATGGAAAAGCAAACATTGTATGTTCTCACTTGTAAGTGGGAACTAAGCTATGAGGATGCAAAGGCATATGAATGATACAATGGACTTTGGAGACTCACGGGAAAAGGGTGGGATGGGGGATGAAGGATAAAGACTACAAATTGGGTGCAGAGTGTACTGCTCAGGTGATGGGTGCACCAAAATCTCACAAATCACCACTAAAGAACTGAAGTAACCAAACACCACCTGTTCCCCAATAACTAGTGGAAACAAAAAATTTTAAAGACAATTCAGTCTACTTTTAGCATATGCTTCGGCTAATTTTACTATTTTCATTATTTTATCTTTAAAAATATTTTCTCTACACTTCTAACTTATTTGTAATATTTTATCTTTTTTCTCCTGGTCCTACACCATTGTAGAATGGGAAGATTGGAGAGGTGAAGGTCCTCAGGGACTTTTTTTTTTTTTTTTTTTTGAGGCGGAGTCTTGCTCTGTCGTCAGCCTGGAGTGCAGTGGTGTGATCTCAGCTCACTGCAACCTCCATCTCCCCTGTTCAAGAGATTCTCCTGCCTCAGCCTCCCGAGTAACTGGGACTACAGGTGCGCACCATCACACCCAGCTAATTTTGTGTTTTTACTAGAGACGGGATTTCACTATGTTGGCCAGGATGGTCTCGATTTCTTGACCTCATGATCCACCCACCTCCTCAGAGACTTTTCAGAAAAGGCATCATAAAAGGGAGCCAGGTCAGAGAAAAAGGCTATTCAGCCAGGTCCACTCCTCAGGAAGCCTTGCTGAATTTCTCCTATGTCATTATTCATTGTTCACCTACTACCTGGAGGCACATGCACAGGCTTTTGCTAGTCATCACAACGACTCAGCGGCATAGGTATTAGTAGGTCCAATTTACAGAAAAGGAAACTGAGGCTCAAAGCAATCGCTTAGCAATCACCCAAGGGCAGCAGACACATCTTTAGTGAGAAGGAGAGTGCGTCAGGAGTTACAAAATCTGTTTGATTTTGAACCTGTGCTCTTTCTGCTCCTTCAGTGCTTCTCAAACTTTAATGTGCTTATGAATCACCTGGGCATCTTAAAAATGCTGATTCCAATTTAGCAGTTCTGGGGTGGAGCCAGAGATTCTGCATTTCGAATAAGCTCCTAGGTGAGGCTGAGGCTGCTCCCCTGAAGACCACACTGGAGCTGAAATGTGCACGTGGTCTTCACTAGGCCCCTCTGGGTACACCAGCACCAAGGAGGCAGCCCAGATAGAGCTGTCGAGGTTATCATTTACAGCAGATTTCTCCTTTCTCTGACTGGCTTTGATCAGGGTTCCAATGGATGGCTAGCAAGAGCTAATTACAATCCCAACTAATTCACTGTGTCAGTTGTTATTCATTAACAAATTATGTTCCTGACAAACTGCTCTAGTGTGGTACCCTAAGTACTGTAATTAAAATCTTAGAAAGTTGCATGTGGGCTTAATTGATTTCCTTAATGTATTACTCAGACTAAACATTCCATTATTTTGTGTCTTGATGTTTATGAAGGGGCGGAACTGCTGCTGCCACCCAGGCGGCAGATAGATCCATCTCTGGGTTAATGGGGGAGCTTTTCTGCTCTTGGGTCCTACTCAGTTCCCCAGCAGCACTGCCCAAGCATTCAAATGACAGTGGCATTTCTCTCCTCCAGAAGTGTTTACATAGAAAGGGATGGAGGGCAATTGGAATTACGTCTATAATTTGTATTTCCTTCTTGGGTTTCCAAGCTTTCAAAATTTATGATGACTCTTTAGTGTTGCTTTCCGAGGCTGTGATGATCCCATATCCTATAGCTCCCCGTTTACCACTGAGCACCATGAGGCAGAACAGGAGATGGAGCTGGGGTCAGTATCTAAAAATGTCTGTGCTTCGTCCAAAGCCGTGTGTGATGCAGACAAATCCAAGTGTATTTGGCAAATGTGGAATGTTATGAACAGCCAATATGTATACTGCAGTTCACTGAATTGGACTACGTTTATTCATTCATTCATGTATTCAACAGCCTCTGAATAAGCACCTAGCATGGGCCAGGACCAATGCTAGGTTTAAAAAACAAATAGAAAACAATCAAAATAAGCACAATCGTAATAACAGCAAACAGTCATGTATTGTAAGCCAGGCACTGTTCTAAGTGCTTTAAATATATCCACTCCTTTTATTTTTGCTTATTTCCTTTGAAGAAAGTACTCCTATTATCCCTATTTTACAAATAAGAAAACTGAAGCAAAGGGAATTTAAGGAACTTACCTAAGGTCACACAGCCAGGATTCAGGTCCAAACAGTCTGGCTCTGAGTCCTCGCTTGAACTACTATGCTATACCGCCTCCCTTCAGTATTATAATAATAATAGCTGGTGAGTACTTAGTAAATCCTCATGAATAATTTTATACTCACAAACTCACAAAAAACCTAATGAGGGCTAGGCATGGTGGTTCACACCTGTAATCCCAACACTTTGGGAGGCCAAAGCAGGAGGATCGCTTGAGCCTAGCAGTTCAAGACCAGCCTGGGCAATATAGTGAGACTATGTCTCTACCAAAAAAAAAAACATTAACCAGGCATGGTGACATGGGTCTGTAGTCCAGTTACTTGGGAGCCTGAGGCGGGAGGATTGCTTGAGCCTGGGACATAGAGGCGGCAGTGAGCGGTGATTTCACCACTGCACTCTAGATTGGGCAACAGCGTAAGATCTTGTCTCAAAAAAACAAACAAACAAAGCCTAATGAGATAGGTCTTTATCCCCATTTCACAATTGAGGAAACTGAGGCACAGAAAGGTTGCTGAACTGCCCCCAAAGTCTTGGGTTGTAAGTGGCAGAGTCAGGATTTGAGCCCAGGCCTGGAACCTAACATTTCAATCTCCACGCATCCTATGTAGAACTAGCAGAGATCTGAGAAATCAAATAGGGATTTGGGGCCAGCACCATCCAACCAATTTAAATAATCAAACTCCGGGTATCCCTGCCCTAGATCTCCAGCAAATGAAGCTACGGCCCAGGTGGAAAGTGTAGAGCTGGAATGTGAAGCCGTGGGCTGCCCTCCACCTCTGCATTAGAGTTATCTCTTGCACAGCCCTAGTTCTCTGAAGTTCCTTCCTGTGCCCTCTGCCTTACTCACCTTCACTCAGCATCCAACACAATGCGGGTGGATCACATGTGTCCAAAGATAAACTTAGCAGGCTCACTATACATTGCATGATATGCTACATACTGTATGTTAAACTAAAATGTGCTTCATTTGGGAACACCCCTTTTTTTATGAGTGTACATCAAAAATGCAAACCATGAAAGGCAAATATTTCTTACGGTTTCGTAATTCTTAACAACAACAACAAAAAGAAATGCCAGCTATGAGGTCTTTTGGAAGAATTGGGCTATTTCGTTTGCTAGAATAGGAGACAGGGCTTTTTCAATAGGTTATTTCTCACGCTGCATGGATGCATTAAGCGAGGGCTCTCACCTTCTAGTGGCTGCCCCAAGAACGATGTGGTTCATTAGTGTGTTCAAGCCCTTTCCTTGGTTCTGGTACTTTACATGAGTCAACACCATTACCCTCTGAGTCATTTCCTGTAACCCTGGTTCACAGGCTTCCACATCACAAGTTGTGTTATTTCTGCTTCTCTTCAACAAGTGCCGTTGCATACACCCAATCCAGGCCCCTCCAAATCACTTTTCTCCTAGATTTCTGCCCCAGGCATCACAAATTCCTTTCCCTCTGGTTTCTGAGAATGATCTTACTATGCACCATCTTTAGTGAGCTCCTTTCAAGAGTTTCCACTCGTGGTTAAGCACTTTCTCCTCTCAGCTAAACCAACTGTGTATCCTTCCATTGAAATGTCCCACTAGTAGAACAAACTGGCTTTTCATTCATCACTCTCAACACATGATGTTCTTAAACTGTTTTTTAAAATGCATGTGTGGCCGGGTGCGGTGGCTCATGCCTGTAATCCCAGCACTTTGGGAGGCCGAGGTGGGCAGATCACCTGAGGTCAGGAGTTCGAGACCAGCCTGTCCAACATGGCGAAACCCTGTCTCTACTAAAAATAAAAAAATTAGCCAGGCGTGATGGTGGGTGCCTGTAGTCCCAGCCACTCAGGAGGCTGAGGTAGAAGAATCATGTGAACCTGGGAGGCAGAGGTCGCAGTGAGCCGAGATCACGCCATTGCACTCCAGCCTGGGCAACACAGTGAGACTCTGTCTCAAAAATAAATAAATAAATAAAATTAAAATGCGTGTGTGTGTGTTAGCCGTCAATACCACAAATTTTTATGCATATTACTAAGCAAAAACTAGATTTAAGAAAACTAGATTTAAGTTTAAAATATCGTGTAGATATATTCATCCCAGCAAATTCCATTGTCAATTCTTATGTACGACTTTGTAGCATTGATGACTTGGCTAATAAAAATGCTGTCGGAAGTTAAGAACTACTTCTGGGGTAGTGCTCCCTTTCAATAAGAGTTCTTAAAAACACTTGACCAAACTAGGGAACTTGGTTATGCATTACAGATTTTTCTCTCTACACAAGACACCATTTTTAAGCAAAGAAGGAGTCAGTGCAATTGTCAGAAAAGTGTCCACCATTCTCTCCAATTTATTTGATATAAAAAAAATCTGGTTTAGGATATGTGTTCAGAATACACACTGTTTGTGAGGCATGATGCTGGTACCTGGTAAAGACAGGATTTCTTTCTTTTTTGTTTGTTTGTTTTTTACTGAAATGGCCATTGGGATGTTGCTCAGAGTTTTTAGTGTGGGGAGGCTGAGAGGCTCTCAGGCTCTTTGGAATGAACTTATTTTTGGAAAATTACCAACATTGATCCCATAGTTACATAAGTATAAAGCAAGTACCCATTTCTTGTCCTTGGCGACAGCAGTGAAGTCACCATAAATCTGAATGCTGATGGTGCAGATTAAGATGCCAACTCTTTTGCCCAGTGATGTAAGTAAGTATCTTTAGCCAGGACCATGCCCTTGAAGAGGGGGAGAAATATTTTGCCCAAATGTGAATCTAGGGCATTGGTATTTAAGTGGTATTTGAAGAGTAAATGATAACAACCTTGTGGAATGTACTTTCAACAATTTGGGTACTTTCAACTTTTTTTGAAGCACAGTTTTTAAAGACTTTTTAAAAGATATTTTACATTTTATTCCAGTAAACACACGCAACAAATATCTTAACAGTAACAAAATTTCATTAAGCAATGCTTATCTTTATTATATGTAATGCTTTCTGCTGTGTCTATATATTCCTATTTCATTGTTTTTAATGTTGGTCATGTCCCATTTAATTGATACTACAACCTGTTAATGGTTCGTAATTTGTAGTTTGTAAAACACTGAACTATTGTGATTGCTTTATCTGGATCCAGTGGTCAACCACATTCTGTGAAGGGGAGTGGTTAAGAAATGAGTAAGCCTTCCACTGAGCAGAAGGAGCACCTTCTCCAGTCTGTGGAGTCCAGGAGGTTTGGGGCCTTAGACTTTAAGGTTTGAGGACTTGTAGTGATGAGAGCAAGGTACTATAAAATACTTCAACATAGACAGTGAGATACTACATACGTGCCAGTTAGTTGCAGCTTTAATTAGGAGCGGCCAAGGGTGGTCAGCTGGCACTTTCGCCTTGAGTCCACCCACCAGTGCTTCTGTTGTCTGCATCTCAATCAATAGTCAAAGCTTCACCATTGAATATCTTACACACTGAATATCAAAAATGGGTTTTTATTGGCCGGATGTGGTGGCTCACACCTGTAATCCCAGCACTTTGGGAGGCCAAGGTGGGCAGATCATGAGGTCAAGAGATCGACACCACCCTGGCCAACATGGTGAAACCCCGTCTCTACTAAAAATACAAAAATCAGCTGGGCATGGTGGCACGCACCTGTAGTCCCAGCTACTCAGGAGGCTGAGGCAGTAGAATCACTTGAACCCAGGAGGTGGAGGTTGCAGTGAGCCGAGATCACGCCATTGCACTCCAGCCTGGTGACAGAGCAAGACTCTGTCTCAAAAAAAAACAAAAAGGAGGGGGTTATGCAACATTGTGTTCTATTGATTCACTTAACAAATTTCAGAAATGATCTTTTGTTGGTAACATTAGAAGAATTCTTAATGTGTGGACTGGCTAAAATATATCTACCCCCATCTAATCAGAGTATTAGTCCAGGGAATCTGGTAGCCTACTACCCTGGGAGACTTGATTGCTAAAAGGCTCTATGTGCAGCCATCGGTGTGCAGCCATCCATGTGGAATATCCTTGCTCTCTGATGTTGACTATAAGGGTAACAGAATCCTGCCTCTGAAGTATTGGCTTTTGTCTCCAGTGAACAGAAGTTCACGCAAGGTATTCGTCAGAGCATGTAAAAGGCCAGACAGGGGCTGTGACTTCATCAAGCCTCCAGAATAGGTCATATGAGCCATTTTGTGCTCACTTGCTAGTGAATGTGTGTTTAGCAAATGCCTGCTTGTGTAGCAGAATTTGGTCTGAGAATTGCTTTCATTGTAACCCAGTAGTGAGGTTGTGTGGGAATGGCAAACTGTTACCGCCCCCCACCCCCTGTCAAACTTTGGGTGGTTTGTGTTATCTTAAAAAATAATAATAAAACCTAAGAGCTGTGATTATCAAATTGATTATATTCAGTTCATAGGCCCTTTCCTCACTCGCAGATATGTGTGGAGAGTGAAGGATGCTGGAGAAGCAGATAACTTGGGGAATGAATGGTTGATAAACATGCCCAACAGCACAGGTGTGTGGGGCATGGGAACGGTCCCTGGATTCCCAGAATTCAGTTGTGGAGGAAAACTCAACAGAGGAAGGGTATTCAAAGGATGGGGGCTCAGGGCCATATTACTCTAGATTGTAAAAGGAAATATGACCTTATTTGGTAGCCAAAGGCTGGTGAGGACTGGAAATCCACAGGTCATATTTGAAATCACAGTCTACAACAAGAAGGCTTTTGTTGGCATTCCACTCCATATAAACATTAACATTTAAGTTATGAAGTAGACTTTCTCAGGGTAATATTGTAGAGGAAAAGGTGGAGAGACTCCATGTGTTCCTGAGATGCACCCACTGCTGTGTCCCAGACCTTTCTGACAAGTCAAACAAAGGGAAAAGCCCTAATGGAATAACCATTGGTGAAGGGGCTATCTGCATTTTGGGACTATTTGGAAGGAAGCTAGTAGAGAAGGCTTGAGAAGTGTCTGGGAGAGATGAAGATGGGAGGAAGAGTTTGAGATCTGTGTTGCCTATCGCTCCCTGGCCCAGCTCCATGAACTAGGTCTGATCTGTCTGGGCCATAGGCAAAATCAAAAGGAGACACTAGGATGTTGCTCACAGTGCATTGGGCCTCAGAAACTAAGTATAACATCAAAGGGGAGAGGAAATTTTCTTTTATTGCTGTATGGATCCAACACAGAGAAAATCCAAGAGATTGCAGAGCCATGTAGGAGCTACAGAGTCACGGTCTACATCCTGGGTATCACCTGGAGAGTGCAGACTCAGCACAGGCATCAGCATTGTCACCCAAGACATCAGTGACAGTACTGAGGCACGACTGCCGAGGGGCGTTCAGTGGACATTGACCGTATAAGCCAGAGAGGAAGAACTTAAGATTAGGGTCATGCAGTTTGGAGCAAGAGCCAAGAAATTTTCATCTTTACCCTCAATGTGCCTCCATTGTACCTAAATATACAGGTAAGACTTGAGGAAATTTGAATTATATTGGAGAATCTTATTGGAATTATGATGATTTTGGATTTTTCCACAAAAGTAGAGCCCAAGATAAGCATCTGTGCCAGTAGTTTATCTGGGAAATGATCTAGGAAAGAGAGGATAGGAGGGAACAGCACTGTGAGAGGACATTATCAAGTTGGTCACCGCTTTGTGACTAGGGCTTGACCCCACTAAGACCTTCTGAGGAGCCATGTAGAATATGCCTCATTTATCCGTCATTTATCTATCAGCTCTCATCCCCCATTAGAAAAGGGATGCCCTGTTGGGCTTTAATTCCCCTGCCCTTTCAAGGTACACATGCCTGAGTGGGTTTCCACAGCCATCTCACAGCACAGCATTTGAGAAGTCCCAGGGCAGAAAAATGTGATGCAGATGAAGTGAGGCACTGTCAGAATATATCTGTGCAAAACTAGTTGCTGCAGCAATGACTGGAGTAAAATATACACTGAGAAGCTGTGAAGATGTGAAGTGGTACACACAAGATGTCTGACAGAGTACATCTCCTGCACTGCTCAGCTCCACTCATGCCCTACATTATTAAATCCTGTTCCCCAGAGAGCTCAAGGTGGTGGCCAACCACAGTCTCTACAAAGGATTTAATATGGAAAGCTTTCTGAATAAAGCTATAGTCCCTATTGCTGCAACTGGTGGAAGGGGTTTGATGCAATCAAACTGTTATTAGGTGCCTGTTTGGTGTCTTCAAGTGATGGGGCCATTTAGAGCATTAATATCAGTCTCTGTTGTTGCCAGGTTGGGCCCTCAGCTTTAATGAGATGGAACCCAATGCCATTGCAGTCATGTATAACTTCCATCCTTGTACCATATAACCACTCTACCATGAGCCCATTGCACAGAGCTGGAGTGGCTGAGACAGAGGGTGGCTGAAATCTGCAGGACAAGTGATCTGTCGACTCAATTGATGAGGGCCTCCTCCAGATGACTGTTCTTCACTGGGCATTACCATGAGACACAGAAAGCCAATGCTTTATGCTTACTTTCATGGGTCCATGCACATGCCTCTTACTTATACTTCTTGTCTTTGATCGTCCAAGCTTGCCTTTTTTAGGGCCTTGATTAACGACCCAAACCATTTGCCACTGCCCAAGACTCTATGTACATCGCCACTTCAGGGCATTTCACCTGCCATAAAAAGTAACAACCACTGCACTGTTCTCAGCTTTACTCACTTCCCCTTTGCCACTTTCTTTTAGGGGAACACCCTTCAGGGCCATGCCTGGGTGCTATATCCCCCGATCTTATGATTCTGAGGGCAGAATCATGCCCAGATCATGATGGGTAGCATCTATTCATAGTTATTTGATGTCCTATAGCCAGGTACTCATTCTCTATTAGAAGCCAGAACATGCCAGGAGGTGCTCTTCAAATGGAGACTATTTCTCTGCTGCAGAAGGCATGTCCTCGCCCCAGAACCCTACTGATGTATATTATGATGCTCTTATTGGAGTTTGCAAGAATATCCACACACCTTGTTTATCCACAACAGACTCCTTTAGCACCATTAACCTCGTTGGCTTATATCCAGCCTGGACCGGCTGCAAAGCTCTCTCTTGCTCTGGCAGTACTCCCAAGGGCTTCCCTCCAAATTCTAAGCAGCTTACCAAGCACCATGACTCTTTTTCAGTGGTAGGAGGATGCGAAGTGCAACTACTTGTCACTTATCTCAAAAAGCATGTCCTGGTAAGTCCCAGACCATTGAACTTCTAAAATATTCATTGACTTGGAAAGCCCCTTAATCTTTACGGGGTTGTCTCCTGCCCTCTGGCATGCATTTGTCCTATTAGAACATTCAGACTACTTGTCACTTCCTACTCACCAGGTCTAATTAGCATGATGTCACTAATGTAGAGGATCCTCATGACATTCTGTGAAATGCCATAATGATCAATGTTCTCGTAGACTATATTATGGCAGCAAAAAGTAAGATAACATCTCTGTGTCGAGGTAGTAAATGTATACTTGTATCCCTCCCACATAATGTGAACTTACTTTTGAGCCTCCTGAGTCATGGGTATTAAAGAGAATGCATTTGCCAGATTAATTACCACTTACATTATACCAGAATAATGAAAGCTGTGCTGATCTACCCAGGGAAAAACTCCACATTTCTCCACAGCATCTGTAATTGGGGCCATCATCTGCCATAACCCTATGGCTTTTATAAAAGTCATACAGATAATCAAATAGGAATATGATAAGGACCACCATCCCTACAGCCTTTAAATCTTTAATGATGACATTAGCCTCTGCAATTCCTCCCAGGGTATGGTATTGATTCTGAGTTACTATCTCAGTCACAAAAAGACAAATGAGGGGGTTCCCACAGCTTCAGGGCCTTCCACTTAGTCCTTTCTTCCCTGATGGCACAACACAGAATATGCCATAGTGTTTTCTGCCCAAGGAATGGATGGAGGTAGCCCTTGTCCACTGGCTTTTATCTCCCTATTAGTCAGGATTGCCCCTGATCTTCAATCCCTCAACCCTTCCAGATTTTGCATGCATGAGAGCTAAGTAGCCACCATATCAGTGATGTTCCAGGGCATAAGAACAGATGCAGCTGAATGGAGGTACTATCAAAATACACCTGCACAAAGCTAGTTGTTACATCTGTAATTAAAGCAAATGGTGGCCAAGAAAATGTGAGGTGGTGTACACAAGTTATCCTATATGGTGGTGCACTACCAATCTTTACTGCTTACTAATTAGTTATGACCTCCCACATCCCCATCTAATTCATTACTAATTAATTGCTACCTATAGAATAGCACAACATTGGCTTGCCCAACTCCTAACTTCATGATGCCATTAAGTAAAAGACTAGGCCTTCCACAAATTGTCTTGGTCCTTAGACTTTTCACATACCTCCCAAATGAAAAAGAAAGTGGGATGGGCATAGTGGCTCATGCCTGTAATCCCAGCACTTTGGAAGGTCGAGGTGGGAGGATCACTTGAGGTCAGGAGTTCAAGACCTGCCTGGCCAACAGGGCGAAACCCTATTTCTACTAAAAAATATAAAAATTAGCTGGGCCTGGTGGCACACACCTGTAATCCCACCTACTAGGGAGGCTGAGGCAGGAGAATTGCTTGAACGCAGGAGGCAGAGGTTGCAGTGAGCCGAGATCGCACCACCGCACTCCAGCCTGGGCTACAGAATGAGACTCTGTCTCAAAAGAAAAAGAAAGTGATTGAAACTTCTCTGGTGGAGGATTGGAATTCCTGGAATAGGTATATTCATTCTAACTGGGTTTATCAAATCAAAAAAGAATCCTAGTCAATTTCATGTGACCCACAGAAAGCATAGAATGCCATAGGCCCCCCTGAGAAGTGTTAGATGAGGCAGGGTCCTGAAAGATGTCGGGAAGAAGCTAGCCTCTACATTCAATTATAAAATTTAAAAAGTAAAAGCCTAGTTTTTCATAAGCTAAAAGGGAGTATATGGCCCACTTGATGAGAAGTCCCTTTCCTTCCCTAACTACTTGGAAGAAATACCCTGTCAAGTGAGTTGAGGCCCTAGGATAGGCAATTAGGTGAGCAATGAAGCCTATGACAGCAGCTTCTTGATTCCCAAGACAAAGACTGGGGAAGGAGTAGTGCCAGACCCTGAAAAGGAAGCTTAGGAATTGTCCCTGGATTGAGGCTCAGCAGGGCTGCAGTGCCGGTTCCCAGCACAACACAGAGAAGAGGAAGTTTAAAAATCCACAGGAAGAGCCTCAGTTAGGTACAAACGATAATCCTTATATTCAGAGGGATTTACAGTTCATGAAACTTTTGCCTCAAGGTTTTCTTCTTTTGGTTTGATCTTAACTACAAGGGAGCAGGGGGTGTACCCTGTAGCCTCTCCTTCTGATCCCCTTTTGATGTCTAAACCTTTAAATTTGATTTTCGTTTTTTGGCCCTGAACCCTTGAAGAGCAGAAAATTAACACTGTGTTTCTAAATTTGTCCAGAACAAATGTTCACTGCTGCTGTAAGGATTCTCTTCCTACTCAGGTGTAAAGCTTTCAACCCCTGGATCAAAAGTTGATATGTTGTCCCTTTTTTGCGTATCTATCTTTTCTAAATTTTCTATAATGAACATGTTCAGGCAGTCCTTGCTTTGCACAAATTCCTGTGTGCACAAATTTCAGTTACCATGGTTTAAATAACACCAGTCCCCCAGCAACACGGTTCAAATTCCAGTTTCCACGGTATATTAACTGTGAAACTTCCCTGCTCAGTCTTGAGTACACAAATCGCTACATAAATAATGGATGTACATCATCATCATTAGCCAACCACGTCCCTCCTTTCAGTTCGTCCAGGCTCGGTCACTGCACATCTATTATTCAGTTCACTCACAGACAGCAAACCAAGGGGTTGTGCTGTCTTGTTGTCTCCCAGGGATAAACCCACATGACAGTTTACAAAAACAGGTAATCATAAGAAGCAAATGGCCCAGATGAAACACAGCAAAGGAATGAGAAGTGGTAACACTGGGAGTGAAATTTGAACCAAGCGTAAATGGAGTGATCGTAGAAATAGCTGACTGTGGAATGTGGACACTGTCTGTATCTGCAGCCTGGGAAGCTGAAAGAAGGTGAACTTACTGACACCAGTTAGAAAGTGACTGTGATGAAACGATGAAGATGCTCCAGAGGAAGTGACACCAGTAATAGGAGAAAAAAAAAAAAACCTCTCATCGAAGGAACTCTCGGAGATATTTCATGACATAGAAGGCACAAAGGATACAATATTGGCAACTAATCGAAACTTAGAAATGATATGACAGCTCACCAAGGCGTAGAAAAAGATGCTTGCTCTATCATAAGTTACAGAATGAGAAGAAGGTAAGCACCATTCAAACTATTTTTGATAAGTTTTCTACACAGAAAAAAAAACCTTTAATTCTCAGTACTTCCAACATTCTAAATTACAGAGTACTAAATAAATGTGAACTTTACTACTTTTTCATTACTCTACATATTTAGAATGGAAAGTAAGAGAATATTTAATGTTATGACAAAATTTGTTAAAGGCTACAGGACAATCATAATTTTTCCCATTGATCATGAAAATCACTGCAGAGTTTTAGCTTGCATGGTCATTTTTATTGTTCCATACTACTGGCTAAAGTGGGGATTGCATGAGATGAAAAAGGTGCTTTTATTATGTGTTTTTGCTGGGCAAAGTGGCTCACGCCTGTAATCCCAGCACTTTGGAAGGCTGAGGCGGGTGGATCACCTGAGGTCAGGAGTTCAAGACCAGCCTGGCCAACATGGTGAAATCTCATCTCTGCTAAAAATACAAAAATTAGCTGGGTATGGTGGCACATGCCTGTAATTCCAGCTACTCAAGAGTTTGAGGCAGGAGAATCACTTGAACCCAGGAGGCGGAGGTTGCCGTGAGCCGAGATTGCGCCACTGTGCTCCAGCCTGGGCAACAGAGTGAGATTCTGCCTAAAAAAGAAAGAAAGAAAGAAAGAAAGAAAGAAAGAAAGAAAGAAAGAAAGAAAGAAAGAAAGGAAGGAAGAAAGGAAGAAAGGAAGAAAGGAAGAAAGGAAGAAAGGAAGAAAAGAAGAAAGGAAGAAAGGAAAGAAAGAAAATGTGTTTTTAAAAACTAACGAGGAACAGGAATGTTTTTTCTGCTACCTCGTGTTGACTAGTGTATCTCTAAAATGAACTATATTCTTAAATAGCAAACATTTAAGAATTGATAAGCTTCCCCATACACAAGAATCGTAAATATCCAACTGCATACATGGTGCAGGTAAAATAATCTATTGCATCATTTTTACCATTTTTGGTGTAACAGAAATGGAAAAGTAATAGCTTATGAATTCGCATATTTATTTAATCTATCATTCAAAAAATACATCATCTAAACTTTTTCAACTGAAATATTTTTGGTTCTCAAAAAAATATGGAAAAAAAAAATTTCCCTAAACTGTTCTCTAAACTTTCAGGTAGATGGGTTCTGTCTTTGACTTTGCAATTTATTTATTTATTTAGAGACAGAGTCTCACTGTGTCGCCCAGGCTGGAGTACAGTGGCATGATCTCGGCTCACTGCAACCTCCACCTCCCGGGTTCAAGTGATTCTCCTGCCTCAGCCTCCCAAGTAGCTGGGATTACAGGTACGTGCCACCACGCCCAGCTAATGTTTTGTATTTTTAGTAGAGACAGAATGGTCTCGATCTCCTGACCTTGTGATTCACCTGCCTCGGCCTCCCAAAGTGCTGGGATTACCAGCATGAGCCACCACACCCAGCCTGCAATTTATTTTTTAATAGATATCCATCCTAGCGTTTTCCAGGACCTGAAAGCTTTCATGAAAAAATAAATGTATTAAATATCTTCTATGTTTGAGGAGCTGTAATAGATTTGGGGAATATAGAAATGTTGCAAATGCTTAATTTTCAGTCTAGCATCCTGTAAAATGTTGTGTTTCTGGTAATGCTTGGGAGATTTTATCATTTTGGAAATGCTTTTGCTTAATTAGATTCGCTAGTGTTCTAGGAGCCAAGCTTTCACAGACTGCACTTTTAAAGGGATGATATTTTCACATTTCCTTAGTACAGTTCTTTTAGTAACAATATTTATGTAAAAATTATTATGACGTGTGAATCATAACATTTGTTTTAATTCTCAAATTACCTGGTAACCACTGTTAATAGTTTGGTATATAAACACTAAGAGAGCCAGTAAGTAATTTGTTGTATTTACATTTGTACTTTTCTCTGTGCTATTACACACACACTTACACACACAAACACACACATACACATCTCACATGTACATAAATAGGTTAAATTTTATATCCTTTCTTCCAAGGAAAATGAGATTATCCTATAGACAGGTGTCTGAAACTTGCTTATTAACCTGTGCGTACATCACAAGTATCTCTTCAAATTAATACATGAATATCTAACTCACTATTTTTAATAGCTGCAAAATATTTCTCAGTATGGGAAGATCATAATTTATTCAATGATCTCGCTACTGATGGACATTCACATTTAAATTTTGTCTGGTTTTTTTTAACCCCTATAAACAAAACTACAATAAACATTCATGTGTGCACACACATGCATGGTATATTTTTGTGGATAGACTCTGTAGCTGACTCTTCAACATCCACTCCCAGATAAATAGTCAAAGCCAAGGATAATTCTATCCCTTTGTTAACGATTGGTGATAAATGGACAAATGTCCATGATAAATGGACCCAGTTCTGGACAGTGAATGTGAGGGGAAGTTGACCATGGAAGTTGTGAGATATGATTCATAAAACTGCTTCAAGGCCGGGCGCGGTGGCTCACGCCTGTAATCTCAGCGCTTTGGGAGGCCATGGTGGGCAGATCACGAGGTCAGGAGATCAAGAACATCCTGGCTAACACGGTGAAGCCAGTCTCTACTAAAATTACAAAAAATTAGCTGGGTGTGATGGCCCATGCCTGTAATCTCAGCTACTTGGGAGGCTAAGGCAGGAGAATAGCTTGAACCCGGAGGCAGAGGTTGCAGTGAACCGAGATCACGCCACTGCACTCCACTCTCACCTGGGCAACAGAGCAAGACTCTGTCTCAAAACAAAACAAAACAAAAAACCACCTGCTTCAAACACCATGTTCCAACTCAAAGATAAAAATGACAAGGAGGATAAAGAAAAGAGAAAGAGCCAGGATACTCAATGACATTTTGGCACACTGAATTAACCAACCTTAGTGTCTACTCTGTTTTCTGGGCTTCCTTTCAGGTGAGAGATACATTTCTTACTATTTAAGCCAATTTAGTTTTTCTGTTTGTTATAGCAAAGAACACATCCTATCAGACATACCTCATGTATAGTTTTATTTCTGTGACAAAAATTTCCAAAAGAGGGTTTGCTGTATTTTTACTGTATTTGAGTCTGACAGATTACAATCCAAAAATACTGTAACAATGCATACTTCTATCAGCAATGGTATATAGGAATGCCTATTTTCCCCATACTTTCACAAGGAAAGGAAAGTATCAACTATATGAATTGTAATTCAGTTTCAAGTAATAGGTAACTAACCCAAAGGGGCTTAAATTTAAAAGGGAGGTTATTTGGCTCATATAACTGAACAGTCCAAGAGTAGATGTGTATTCAGATAGGGCTTGGTTCACAATATATGTGAATCAATCCATGGAACAGAAGAATTAATGCAGGACAAGGAAAAAGAAATATATAAAAATATAAATATATATATAAAATATAAAATATATAAATATATATGTGCGCATGTGACACCACTATTTTAAATTTTTCCCAAAATATGAAAAATATGGCATTTTACTAGCATTTTTCTAACCAAAGTTAGTCGAAGTGAGATTTGAATACAAATCAAATGACTCAGAAATTCTTTTACCTATACCTTGTATTATATCCTTCACATCAGCTCCATTTGAAATCCTGAACTATAGAAAGCCATGAAAGAAATAAAATACTGTCTAGCAGTTCTATGAAGATGACAAAAGATTTAGAAATTCTGCCTGGGAAAACTTAGTGATATGCTAAATTTTTACAGCCTATAAAATAATGTTTCTTCTCAAGAACAATTAAGGGTTTAATTGTTGCCTTTTGTTGAGGAAGAATCATGGAAAGATATTGAGTAGCAGGCAGAGGAAAGGAATCAAATTAGAGCCAGAAGGAATCAGTTTAGTCACAAAAATTCTGTTTCTCAACAGAAAAGGTCCCACACAGGGCTGGGTGTAGTAGGTCTGTGTTGCTTGTCTGCCCTGCACCCTCCTCCGGTTCACATGGTCCTGATGGAATTGTGAAAGATTGCCTCATCATCCTCAACTCGAGAGCCATCATGTGACCCAGGCCAACCAATCAATATGCCCCATCCCTCTGGTCATAGTGAATGGTTCTAAGATGGGCATGTGACATAAGTGGAGCCCATTAGAATCCTCCTTAGGACTTTTCTGCCAGAGTAATTAGAAGAGAATATTTCTTTTCCATTGGGGTTGATAGCCTGTCATCTTCATGAAGCCAGATGTAGCCCTGAATTTCCAATTCGTGTGGTCAATAAATTTCTTATTTTGCCAGGGTTGCTTTGTTCAGTTTTCTGTTCTCCAACGAAATGTTTTTAAGCAATATTGTGGGTCACTCACAAGTCTGTTGTTGCTCCTTCTTCTGAGGCTATTAATATGAGAGAACTTATGTGCAGAAGGAGGATGGTCAAATGACACCTCTAGAGGTTGGTTGCATCTCATCAGGGATCTGTCTGATGGTGGATGTAATGGAAATAAAAGAGAATGCAGGGCTGGTGTGATTCTCACTTCAAATTCCCAGAAACTCATTCATTGACCCCACATTCTTTAAATACGATTTCAGAACTCATAGCTGAGACATATTTAAGTGATTTACAATACATAATGAATAAAGCTATAATCTTTTTTTCCTTTGAGAAAAAAAAGAAAAGAAAAGTTGATTCCTATTTACAATTATTCACACAAACCAGATTCTGGACCAAGTGTCAACTGCTGTGTGATTAGCCAAAAGAGTACTTCTTAAACAGTCCTTTCTAAAACTCAGCTAGTCAAGCCAATTTATCCATCAGGATGTGAGTTGGAAGCCAGGCTATGATGGTTAGAACCATAGCCAAATTAAAGCCTTTCTGAGAGCCTTTGTAACTTGGGGTTTGAAGGGAACAGAAGGAGCTGAACTGCGCTCTAACCCGAAGGTGTTTAGATTCTATGGAGAAGGAGAATAACGTCAGACTATGATAAGAATGGCCACCATTTGTGGAGCTGCTTCTACAGGCTAGGTACGCTGCACGTTTTATCCCATTTAATCCTCACAACGATTTTGTAAAGGAGGCATAGTTAACCCATGAGTATTCACATGGGGAAACTGAGGCTCACAGAAATCAAGGTTTGTCCAGAGTTACATAACTGGTACATGAAGGATCTAGGCGTCATGATCAGTTCTAGCTTGTCCAAGGTCTGTGCTTTGGGTCTCTTCCCTAAACTCCATGTTTTTCTCACAGCGTTATGTGGCCATCTACAGCTGAGTTTATTAAGTTTTGACTTAAGGCATTCCTTCCGGAACTAGATTTCTAGCCAAGACCTCTGAAGGAATCAGATTGCATCCACAGTTACTACAGTATTTCTTGGTCTTCTCTTCCAGAAGGGTGTTCTTCTAGAGGAACTGTTTACTGACTTGAAATGCTCTTATAAAATCTCAGTTCAAAGGTTGTGTATCTCCCAGGAAACAAACGGCTTTTTTATTCTTCGCCACTAGCTTAACACTGCATTATAGCTGCTCATAACAAGTCATGGTATGCTAATTTATGAGTCACATGACACACTCAATTCATATTATAGACATTGCCCTGATTATATGTCTCCTTAACTGAAATGTTTACATAGTTGTGATGGAATCAATTTTATTAATTTTACAGCATTCACAGGTTTCTCCTCTTCCCAAGACTGCCAGAGAGATCCTGTAATTACCTGCCCAGTTTTTCTTCTTAGGAGACATGAGAAAAGAATAGAATTCCTCCAATTATCTTCTGCTTGTTTGTGCCTCTGTAAATTTGACTCTTCTCAGAGATGAAACCACCTGGGACACAGCTTCTTTAGAGTTGCACAGTGACACCTGCAAATAGTTAGCAGTGCACCAGGTACAGAAGCACACACACCTGGTGGCAGGGCAAGATGGGGTGACTCCTGGAGCCAGATCATCCCTGATGTGTTCCTTGCAGTGTTATCAGGGGGATTACAGGAAATAACATACACAAAAAACTGTTTCTTAACTGCAAAACACTGTGCAAACGTGAGCTGTTAAGCCAGGTGGTGTGTGCAATGGAGATCACCTTTTGCCGGGGGGTAATCATTTCAGTTTATATAACACTTATCACTCCAGGAGCCCCAAGCCCTTGTGAATATTATCCTGAGAAATATCACTTGAAATGAAATGCGCATGCATAAACAGAGTCTAGCAAATGGAGGCACCAATTATGATGACAATGATGAAGGTCTTAAATGAGAACATAAACATTTTGACATGTCAGCTCCCAAGGATGTTGCCACTGTAGTCACAACACCTTCTGAGGGAAAATCAATTCTCAACGTTAATGTTTCCCATGAGTGTTGACTCCTCGGGGGACGGGGGAGGAAGGGGGAAACAAAAGTGGAAAAACATTTTGAAATATGAATTTTATTTTCCACAGCAGTATATCAGAAAACTCAAATATAACTCCACAACTTTTTCAAGAGTTTCTTTTTGTTTTCCAATGGTAACGGGAGAGAAAATAAGCTGTCATTATTGGAATGATCAAACACAGAGAGAAAAGAGGCAGAGGTAAGTAAAACACCAATTACAGCGTTGCCAATCTGTGTGAATTGGGATTCTTCCAAACAACAGTGCAAATGGATTTGAGGATGTGGGGAAGGGGATACGGAGGGGGCAGGGAAGAGAGAGCTGCCAAAATACAAGACAGGGAGGCTTAGAGAAATTGCCCCTTGGCGCTCTGGCAGCAGTTTAATCAGCCAGAGCCCTGTACATTCCCATGCACCAATTCCATTGTGTATGTTCACTTGCAGATTTGGCTTCTGGCTTGCTCTCTTTGTTTGGGTAGCTAGGCATGAAAAAGAATCATCTGCAACCAGAGCTCAACTTAATTCCCAGTTCCTCTCTGGAAACTATCTGTTGGCATCATGAAATGTTCTGTGTAAAAGGCCATGCTTTGACTGATCAAAAGTGGGATTTCAGACCCTCCATCAGAGTCTTTGTGGATGAAACTAAGCCAATTCTCGGAAAGTGACAGAAGAGGCCTGCACCTCTGGCATAATTTGCGTCTCCCCAGCATCTCACTGTTCCTGCCAATGACAAACAGGAACCCCCGACAATTTTTCCTCTCTCTCCTGGCAATGCAATGATGGCCCAGCTGTTTTCTCACTATAAAAAGGCAGTCACTTCTCTCTATCACTACAGTCTATAGCAAAAGGTCTACTTACATTACTGATTGAACAACCATGTATCATATGAAAAACCACAAAAGAAATTCACAGGGGAGGCTCTAAGATTGCTGATCATTTTATCCACATCCCAGTGTCTACATCTGAGCATGGTGCTCAGTAGATATTGCATGAATGAAGGACAAGAAATTTGGAAAAATACTGCATTGTCTACTGTTTTCAGAAATATTTATGCAGGGTAATTTTAATGTCTGCCATTTTCCCTTGGGTCAGGGAAGCCACTGTATGATATTATAATTGCTTTGATTTGTATCGTGTTACCTACTAGGTTCAAGACACATTCAAGAGTGTTCTGAAAAACATAATAGAAATTGACAGAAAAAAGTGACTAAATAGACTTTCAGTAAATATGTAAGATTGAATACAGAAGTTTGTTTTCCCTTTTCCAAGCCCCTCTAAAATGACAGGAAAAATAAAAATAAAACATGGATCCCCCAAAACAAAGGAAACAGAAAGGGAAATGACCACAGATGATAGACAGCCACAAAATTTTGGACATGGCAACCCAAGAGGAGAGAGGGATGAGGCTACGGGAGGAGGAGTCAACCAGAAGAAGCAAACCAATTTATAGCTCAGAATCCCCAGAAAGTGTCAGGAATTGAGGATGCCAGCTGCCTCTGAAGGCAAATTGAAAACAAGACAATCAATTAAAAATCTTTGTAAGGAGTAGGCAAATTCTGAGGTCTCCTAATCAACCCTTTGTGGCCAGGTAGCCAACTTTCCCTACTCCAGCAGAGCACCAAAGATGTCCTCCCTGGAGATGTGGATGAATAGGTCTTCCAGACTTGGGAACACCAGACACAGCTGAGGTACCACAATTAAATGGAGAAACTAAGCAAAAAATCACATTATAAACAAAAAATCTGACCCAACTCCACGCCCTTCTTTATGTCAATTCTCAGAAATACTGCATTGTCATTAAAGCTTAGAACTGTAGACAGGAGAGAGAAAACTATTCATAAATAACTAGAAATAAGAATAGCATCATCTTCTCAATAGCAACAACGGCAGCTTGATCTCAATTTACTCTGATTCAATCCCACCCTCACATACCTCAAAATACTTGGTTCTGTGGCTTTGACTTCATGCATAGACTCCTATAAAATACTAGTGCTTGCCTCTTAAAGCATAGCATATCCATCCAGCCCCTGTGACCAAAGAAATGGTCTTGGCTCTCATCCTAAAGAGATATTAAGAAGCAGCCTTAACAAAGGAAAAGACCAGCATGGATTGTGCCCCTAGACCTTCTACTCTTTGGATAGTACTTTACCCTTAATTCCCAGTTCTCCTCTTTTGATTATAACCTAATTGGCAACTGTAGCAGCCAATCTCAGATATGTTCTTGATTTCTGCAATGTAGCCAAAGGCGGATTTCATCACATTCTCCTTTTTTTACTTTTTGCTGGTGATGGAAGGAGCAATTGGTTCATGAGCTTGGTTTGATGATTAAATAAATGGCTTGGTGACATTTGGAGTGTCAGCTTTCCAGATCTGCAATCACCACAAAACTGCAGACACAGATAACGAACCTGGGGTGGAGTTGCTGGGTTCGGAGACCATAGATTGGATATTACCTCACCATTAGAACATCAGTCTTGATTTCCCTTTCTTGGCTGCATTTAGAGGCTAGATGCCCGCTCCTCCACAACTATGTAATGGAGACAAGAAGGTGATACAAAGAAAGTCCACCACAGTTTATGGAGCCTGCAGAAGCCAGTGTGCCTGACACACACTGTCATCCTGTTGTTGCAAGTATTCTTTTTATAGTGGAGGAGGAGGATGAAGAGGAGGAGATCAAATTTTAAAAAGAATGATCTCATCTTTTGAGGTGAGAAGATGGAGAAGATGAATACATTTGCTTTCAGCAAACCAATGGAAGTCCATTTGCATGATCTGAAAAGGAAAATGAGAAGCTAATTTTTCTATACAAGGCAGAATTTAAGAAATACAATTCCTAAGGACTCCAGTGGATACAGCTCTGGTTCCTGGACTTCGTGTTTTGGCTTGGTCTTTCTGCTTTTTCAATTTTGTCACTGGTAAGACTGGCCCCACCTCACCCATGAGGAGCACATTTTCAAGGTTAAAATGCTTAGTTAATTAGAGAAAGTTGTGTTATTAACTGAATGGCAATAGAGAAGCAGCAGCAATTGAGGGAAAGGAGATGATAAGTTGTTTTGGGGCATGGTGAATTTGAGATATCTTGCAGAACATTCAGATCAAGGTTCTTATGACCCCTGAAGTTGTCACGTGTTAACCAGAAAACAGATCTGCCAGGTGCGGTGGTTCACACCTGTAATCCCAGCATGTTGGGAGGTCGAGGCAGGAAGATCACTTGAGGCCAGAAGTTCAAGACCAGCCTGGCCAACATGGCAAAACCTTGTCTCTACTAAAAATGCAAAAAATTAGCCTGGTGTGGCGGCAGGTGCCTGTAATCCCAGCTACTTGGGAGGCTGAGGCATGATAATCATTTGAACCTGGGAGGCAAAGGTTGCAGTGAGCCAAGATTGCACCACTGCTCTCCAGCCTGGGCAACAGAGTAAGAGCCTGCCTCAAAAAATAAAATAAAATAAAATAAAATAAAGGAAAAGAAAACTGGGATCTGAGCTAGGGCATCAATCAAGTTTAGTCTGGTAGATTTGATTAGAGGATAAAATTAAAGTCATAATCTTTTATAAAACCATCAAGGGATAAGGTAAAGAGTTTGAAAAAAAAAAAAAAGCTGTTTCAGTCAGGCCACAGCTAGATTATGCTACAGTAACAAACAACCCCAAAATCTCAGTGACTTAATACATGACAGTTTTATTTCTCATCCATTCTTTATGTCAAGAGCTGACTATGAGTTCTGCTCAACATCATCTCGCCCTGGGATTTGAGCTGATGAGCAAACCACCCACCTGGAACATTGCTAGTTTCTACAGCAGAAAAAAAGGAGGATCTCACGCTGGCAATTAGATATTCTAGCCCAGATGTGACAGACATTATCTTGCTCATATATCAAAGGCCAGGAGTCATCACATAGCCCCACTCAGCCACCAAGGAGGCAGGAAATATCATCCAACCATGAGTCTGGAAAAAGGCGTGCTGCCATCAGTGAGCCATGTTAATAACTACTTTAAGGCCCAGGGCAGAATTCGTATAAACATGCTGCTTCAGAGATGTAAGAACTAAGAGTTAGCATAGAAAGAAGTTAATGAAAGAACCATCAGACATAGGAGGAGGACCAAGAAAGCAAGAGTCATGGATGACCAGGAGGAAGAAGAGACAGTGAAGAAAGATGCAAGTGATCAATGCAGTAGTTTCTGATAGGAAGGTGCACCATGCACAGTTAAGACAGACAGATTTAAGAAGGCCAACCAGCTGTCTCACAAGGGGAGCTTCAAAATGGCACTCATCTCCTTGATGGATTTCTCAGGATCACAGTTTCTTTGCCTCAGCCCAACCCGAACACCACATCTAACCTTAGTTATTATGATGCACACGTGGGGTTGCCTGTTGCCACTGAACATTCTAAATGTCTAATCCAAACTCTCTTGCTCTGGTGTCATTCTTATTAAGCAAACTACTGTTTATGGTTTGGCTTCCCTTGAATATCTATCTTCGGTAAGAGAAAATGTTAGTCATACAGACTTAGAGCATTTCAGATCACATGACAACTCCACTATTAATTGGGTAAGTTTAAAACCCAGTATTCTGATACTTCAGTGTGATGAACTTGGTATATATGAGTCTCCCGCCAAATGGTTCCACCCCTGATATGCAGGCAAATATAAGGCCCATGAGCTTTATGTGTAATATCTGATTTTTCTATGAGCATTTAGCAGTAAAGAAAAAGCCAATAAAGGCAAATTTCCTATTGAAGAGAGACAGAGGGGAGAATAAAAAGGAGAATTCAAGAAGGGGGAGAGCTGGATAACAAGGAATTAAGCAGTAAATGAAATAGGGAAAACAGAGACCGTGAGTGGAGACTGCAATTTCAGACATTTAAAGAGCTTGGTGGCCTTTTTGTTTTTGCTGAATTTAAAATGGGACTGCAGGCCCAGTGCGGTTGCTCACCCCTGTAATCCCAACACTTTGGGAGGCCAAGGAAGGCAGATCACTTGCGGTCAGAGGTTCAAAACCAGCCTGGCCAACATAGTGAAACCCTGTCTCTACTAAAAATACAAAAATTAGCTGGGCATTGTGGCCGATGCCTGTAATCCCAGTTACTTGGGAGGCTGAGGCAGGAGAATCACTTGAACCTGGGAGGCAGAGGTTGCAGTGAGCCAAGGTCGCACCACTGCACTCCAGCCTGGGCAACAGAGCGAGACTCCATCTCAAAAAATAAATTAATTAATTAAGTAAAATAAAATGGGACTGTAATTGTTTACAGACTACAAAGTGAGTATAATTTGGCAAAAAAATTAAGGTTATTGATGGTGGGATGAAAATACCAAACCTGATTACATGCCAGAAGACAAATGTGTATCAGATTTTTCTATTTCTAAAAATAAGCATGCTGGGAATTGCTACATAAATTATATTAGGGTAAGATTATATACTACAATACTGTATACAATAATAGGCATTATAATATAATAAATTATAACTCATTATAAAATGATACAATACACTTCAGTCATCAAAACTAGATTGTTAATGAGTATTACACGACACAGGAAAAAAAGATGGCTGCTATATAATCTTCAGGGAGTAAAACAGCAGGATTTTTTCAGAGTATGTGCACTATTTTATCAGCTTTGAAAAGTAGAAAAGACTGGGAAATCTTAAGAATGAGTATGGAAGTGACAGTGCGATTATGACTGATTTTTATTTTATTCTTTATACTTCCCTGTGATATTCAAATTTTCTATAATGAACTTAGAGTTCTTTTATGATAATGTAAATTATATAGAGAAGCATGCTTCCATTAGCAATTCTGTTTTTCAATTATTTTTGTTAGTTATACTGGAATTAAAAACTCATTCAATACATTAAATGTAACATTCTTAAATGCTGAGGGTATATATACTCCCAGCTGCTTTTAAAATGAAGTTGTAATTAGATGGAATAAGAGAATTGAGACTACAAAAGCTCTCTGAAGGTAATAGCAAAGGCGTAAAATACCCTATTTCAAATATTGTGAAATACTATATGAATGGCAATCTTTGGGATGTATTTTACAGAATACCACACATATAAATTAAAACTTGACTTTAGATCCACTCGTAGGTTTTAATACAAATAAGCAAACCAATAATGAAAATAAGATTATAGAGGCAACAGTGCACCTGCCAAGGAGAATATATTTTCTTTTTTCAAGACAGAGTCTCACTCTGACACCCAGGCTGGAGTGCAGTGACACAATCATAGCTCACTGCAGCCTCAATCTCCAGAGCTCAAGTGATCCTCCTACCTCAGCCTCCAAGTATCTGGGACTGTAGGCGCATGCCACCACACCTGGCTAATTTTTTTTTATTTTTTATTTTTTAGGGATGGTGTTTCACTATGCTGCCCAGGCAGGTCTCAAACTCCTGGACTCATGTGATCTTCCCACCTTGGCCTCCTGAAGTGCTGGGATTACAGGCTTGAGCCACCACACTGGGCCTATACCATTTTCAAATAATGGAGCCATCCATTACATATTTGTAACATATGTGTTGATTAACAATTAATACTCTTAGTTCCAAGCTCCATTTGGCAATATAAAATAAATGGAGGGTTTGCTCACATCTGATGGATATGACTTTCTCTGTGAAGACTGAAGCAAGATCATCTGAGTGTAAGGAGGCAGTATAAGTTCGGAAATTAAGGAAGGTAGAGATGCTTAAGGTAGCTTTGCAGAGAATAGGAGCGCATGTCCACCAGACAGATGTTATAGGATTGCCATGGCTTGAAGTTTGAAACCCAGCTGTGGATGATTGAGATGATTCATGTATTTAATGATACTAATAGAATGATCCCCGTGAGCAAGCTGGATTCCTAGGATGCAAAAAGAAAATAGCTTTATTCTTCACCTTCAACTGCCCATTTGAATCTTCTTTTAGGCCAGTTCTTTTCCCCTCCCCAACTTCAAATGAAATAATAGAAAGGTCTTTGGACTCTCTGATCATCTCAGATAATAAAATGCCCTCTGGTCACTTCAGTTCCAAACCACAACCTCGGTTTATAAATTAATCTGCCCAGAAACTCCCAACTTCATCGTAGGCTTGGCAATGCTTTAGACTAAGGGGCCTATAGTGGGGAATGAGATACCCATCTCTGTGTTCCCTTTAATGCTACTTCTCCATGACCCTGACTTTGTTTCCCCAGCACCTAGCTACCAATGGGTCTTCCAGGATGGGAAGCAGAGACAGCAGGAAGGGAAGAGGAAGAAAGGTCTTATTTGACCTACATAGGTATAAGCTGGTGTAGCTGCCCTCTGGCTCTGGCTGATGTTTCAAGCTGACTTTTATGCTCTCATCTCAGTATCTGTAGCCTCCTCAGACACTCACCTTCTGGACCTGTCCAGCTGGAATTCCTTCACTCAGGTAGTGCCTCTCCTTTAAGCAGCTGTTTACAATCTCCCTCTACTTCTCCATCCAGTGAAACCTTCAACTTCTTTTTGTCAAGGACACCTCATCCATTCCAGGAAGCCCTCTGGGTTAGAATTCCTTATAAAACAACTCAGACTCACATTCCTACTGTGGATTTTATTTGGTCCCCAGAAAAATACAACTTTGGCCTGGCATAAGCCAAAAAGTGCTTACTTCCTAAGTGCAGCCCTCTGCTGTGCTGACACTGTTCACTTCAGCCAGCCTCTCACTCAAAGGCTTTCTCTTTTGGCATAAGTCAATTCCTGCCTGTGTCTCCAAGTTTCAAAAGATACCTATCAAGATCTCTTTGAAGTTCTCACATGATGGAGGGTCTGGGGATGGGGTGGTAAGGAGTGTCAAACAGGAAGAATTCACAGCTAAAGGTAAAGTACAGATCACAAAACCTATTTTCATGCACGTTCTTTAGAAGTCATTGATAGATGGGCTAATACTTTGCCTTGGAATTTGACAGTATTTGGCATCTTTGGTTTTGGGGCCCAGTGAAAACTAGAATGAAGAGTTCTATTTTAACTCTATCTTACTTCTGTGCAATTTCTCCAGTACTGCTCAGCCTCCTAGTAGAAGAGAAAGATGGTTGGGTGTAAGTTGTATCAAATACAAATGATAAAAAATAGAGTAGCAAGGGGCTTTGGGCTCTGGCAAGAGTGACTGAATTGATGCATCATAGAATCAAACTGGAGAAGGAAGAAAGGAAGAAGATTAGTGGCCTAAAGGGCTCAGGAAGTTGGAGAATGTAGAAGAAATAGTTGAGTAAACATTCTGGAAAGATACTTTAACAGCTGACTGGCTAAAGGAAAGGGAACGAGATACAGTGGAATGGTCTTTGGGATTTGGAGCCTTATGGATGAGACAGATTATGGAATCATTCACAGGATTAGAGTACTGGGGAAGAGAACTGGTTTTCAGGGCATAATGATAAACTTCGTTTTGAATAAACTGAACAGGAGAGGATAATGAGACATCTAAGTGGCATAGAGGGCTGGAGTTCAGAAGAAACACAGGATTCAAGATATGCCTTTCAGAGTGAAGACCAGAAACATTATTGGGGGTCAGGATTCAGTGATACCTCCAAAGGAGAAAATGTGAAGACTGAAATGCAGGGGTTGAGGACCATTTTGTTAAAGGAAAGGGTATAATGAGAACCTGTTAACACAGAAGGAATGGAGTTCTCTGTCATTCAAGACAAAGAGCTGCATCTGAGTCAAGGTAATCTGCTCTGAATAGTGCTTCATCCAAAAATATCTCCTATTTTTTTCCCAATCATCTTTATTGTCTGGTTATGCAAGTAAACCTTCTACCTCTTAAGCCTCAGGTTCCACATCCATAAAATGAATACAATATTACTATCTACCTTCCATGGCTGTGATGAGGATATAGTGAGGCAAGGGGTGATATGCCTGGCACAGAGTACAAACCCAACCAATGTGAGCTACCCTTATCATTGTCATTATTATTATTCGTCACATTTGCCTCTGTTTAATCAATAATCATTCCTTTACAAGATGAGTATCCCAAACTTACTTCCAAATACTTTGTCATTTTTTTCACTGCTCACTTAGCCTTTCTGTCTGATTCAAATGGCACGGGAAAGAGATAATGACTCAAACATCACAGATTGCTGTTACCCTGGCATGGTTAAGATAAGTATGTTGCCATCAGGATACTGGTTTGACTCTGAAGTCTCATGTTCAGTGGTTACTATTTCCTCTCAGGAACTGTGCTTAAGGTTTAGAGACATCGCCGTCATCTAGATGATCGTTGCTCAATTGAAACATTTATTTGCTATATTAGTTTTCTATTGCTGTGTAACAAATTTAATGCCTTTAAACAACACCCTATGTATTAGCTCACAGTTCTGTAGGTCTGAAATCTGGGCACCACGTGGCTGAAATCAAAGTGTAAGTTATGCTGTGGTTCCCCTGGGATGCAAGACCCTCCTACAAGCTCATAGTTGCTGGAATTCAGTTCTGCGTGGTTGTAGGACTAAGGTTCTGTTTTCTTAAGAGCTGTTGGCTGGGGATCTGTCTCAGTTCCTAGAGGCTGCTCCTCTCCATCAGCAATTCGCTACATAGCTGTATGCTTTCTTCCAGGCCAGCAATTACATTTCTCTCTGATTTCTTCCTCTGCTACCAGTCAGAGAAAATGCTCTGCTCTTAAAGGACTCACCTGATTGGTGCAGGCCACCCAAGACAACCTCCCAATTGCCATATAACGTCATAATTAAGAGACTGATACCTCATCAGATTCCTGTCTTCCACCCACACTCAAAGAGGAGGGGATTACACAAAGGCAAGGGTGGTTGGAGGCCATCTTAGAATTCTGTCTACCAAATTTACTTATGGAACAGCGTTTATGTCCTAGGCATTGCACAAAGCACTGTAGGGACAAAGATACATTACAGTTGCCTTTGAGATGTTCATGCTTGTAGTCCAGCACTATCAAATACAGAAGCCATTAACCACATGTGGCTACTGAGCATTTGAAATGTGATTGATCTAAATTGTGCTGTGCTGTAAATATCAAATGCACAGAGGATTTCAAAGAATTGGTAGCAAAACAGACTGTAAAATATCTCATTAATATTTGTGTAATGACTACATATTAAAGTGATAACATTTAGGAGATGTCGATTTAAATAAAATATATTATTAAAATTAATTTCATCTGTTCTGTTTACTTTCGTAAAATGTCTACCAGGGAACTTCCAATCACATAAGTGGCTCGCATTATGTTTCTATTGGACAGTGCTGGTCTAGATCAAGAAAAACAATAATCACTTCAGAGTGTACTAGGTGCCATAACAGGAGAAGCCAGCAGTGTTTTGGGGTCACAAGAGGGAGTGGTCAGTTTAGCTGGGGAAGAGAGTGAAAATAGGAAAGACTTCAACTGCTTGGTTTCCCATTCATAGCAGACAAGGTAGAGCCTGATTTTCTATGCAAAAAATCCTTTCCCAAGAGATAGAAATTCTTTATATAAAACTGCAGAGTAATTACTAGAGACTTTTTATTTTAGAAGGCACAATTCAGAGCAAAATTTTAAAACAAATACAAATGCCCAAATGCACATTAGCACTTCTCTGACAAACCTTTAACTGTTCTGCCTCCGCCTGCACCTTTCTTGTCTTTCTCTTGGACACCAGCAGACAGCTAATTCCCTCTCTCTGAGCTACTTTGTAGGGTCAAAACTTCCAGTTGCTCATCACCAAGAGCAGCCTGTCTTCAAAATTCCTCATAAGCAGTGATTCTCTGGCTTTTGATCTCTCCAATAGAGGGCAGCTATTACCAGCTTAATTGGAGTGTAATTACCTTCTCGGCCCTCCCACTTAGTTCAAAGAGCTCTCTTTGGCTTCCTAGCTTACGACAAATCAGAAAAAGAAATACTGAAATGTGATCTATAAAACTTTTTTCTATGGTGGCTTTTTGTCCCATTGGGAGTTTCTGTATCAGTTTTTGTTGTTGTTGTTTTTGGACTAGGCCATACTTCCCATAAGGACCCACGTGAATATTTTGTACTCATTAGACAAATACTTTTACAGGCAAATAGTTAATACTTGTTAAGTACATGCTATGTATTAGATGCCTTGCTAAGTACATCCTCTCATTTAATCTTTTCAGCTCAAAAAGGTAACAATAATAACATAATACTAAAAGTTAGAGTGCTTGCTATATGCCAGGTACTTTTCTAATCTCCTTTTATTTGTGATGAAGTTAATTTAAGGAGTTAAGGCTCAAGTGAGCTAAGAGATGGGAAGTGCTAAGAACAGTGTCTAGCACTAAGTATTCAATAAATGTTAATTAATATTTAATCCTCACAAAGACGCTGTGTCATAAAAAATATTGCTATCATTCCTATTTTACAGATAAGTAAACTGAGGCTTAAAGAGCTTAAGGTCCTTGCCCTAGATCAGTTGTTCTCAATCTTTAATGTGTTCAAATATCATCTGGAGGGTTTGTGAAAACACAGATTGCTGGGCCCCACCCCGAGATTCTCATGCAGTAGGTCTCCAGCGGGCCTTGGGGATTTGCATTTCTAACAAGTTCCCCAGTGATGCCCATGATGCTGCCCAGAGGAGCTCACTGCTCTAGATCATTGAGTTAATAAAGATTTCACCCCTGGCTGGGCACGGTGGCTCATGCCTGTAATCCCAGCACTTTGGGAGGGGGAGGTGGGTGGATCACCTGATGTCAGGAGTTTGAGACCAGCCTAGTCAACATGGTGAAACCCCATCTGTACTAAAAATACAAAAATTAGCCAGGCATGTTTGTAGGTGCCTGTAATCCTAGATACTTGGGAGGCTGAGGCACGAGAATCGCTTGAACCCTGGAGGCAGAGGTTGCAGTGAGAAGAGATTGCACCACTGCACTCCAGCCTGGGCAACAAGAGAGAAACTCCCTCTCAAAAAAAAAAAAAAAGAAAGAAAGATTTCACCCCAGCTCTTCATACTCTGCACGAGTATTCAACACTCTCTCTTTGTCATGTTATATTAATGGAGCTTGAAATGTCTAACATTCAAGCTAATGTCAGAACTTAGACAACTTTAAGTAAACCATAAAAGATTTTAAAGAGACAGTAGAAAATGACTGGCTCACATCAGATATTGGAAAAGTCTGAACCAAACAGAGCATCAGCTCTCTTTCTAAGGAGCATGCCATTCATAGATTCTCATGAATAAGGGTATCTTGCTCACTTCCAGCACTCCATTTTTTAAAGTTTTCTGTTTTAGCAACTCATAGATGAGTTTTAGCTACCCATGTATGCTGGCAAAGCTGAGTATTATCTTTCCTGGCTATGTATGTAGATGGACCGTGCCATGTAACTTATGGCTTGTTCGTGTAGAAGAGTGATACACAACACCTTCATGAGAAGTCTTTTTCTGCAGAGAGGAAAGGAGCGCTGTGGGATTGAGAGGAATTTACAATACTTTTAATTAAAAACCAATGTTTTTGTTCTTAAAAAAATTTTTGAAGCAATTCTAGCAAAATGTTGGTATTTGTTAAAACGACTGGTAAGTACACAGGCATTTATTATACTCTTCTGGATATTTTTCTAAATCTTTGAAATGTTTTATAACTACATATTTTTCAAAGGCCCAATGCCTACTATTTACTACAAAAAAATAAAAAAGACAAAAACACAGGGAGCACAAGCAGATACAGCCCCAGCTCCCACAGGAGTCACTGCCCCCTGAAGCAAGTAGCCCATAATCAAATAATCATAGATAGGCACATAGTTACAAACTGCGATCAGTTTTACAAAGCTAAGGGCTGGAGTGCTATGAAAGCTTCTAACTCTGGTACCTGACTAGGACTCCAAGTCAAGGAATGCTTCTCAGAAGAAGTGGAAATTCAGCTATGAGCCAAAGGCTACATAGGTGTTTACTAGGACACGTGGGTTAGGGCACAAAAAGAACTATCAAAAGGCCAGGTGAGGCCAGGTGCAGTGGCTCACACCTGTAATCCAGCACTTTGGGAGGCTGAGACAGGGGTATCATTTGAGGTCAGGAGTTTGAAACTAGCCTGGCCAACAGGTGAAACCCCGTCTCTGCTAAAAATATTAAAAAATTAGCTGGGCATGGTGATACACACTTGTAATCCCAGCTACTCAGGAGGTTGAGCCAGGAGAATCACTTGAACCCAGGAGGTGGGGAAAGAAAAGAAATGAAAAGAAAATAAAGAGAAAGAAAGGAAGGAAGAGAGAGAGAGAGAAAAAGAGAGAGAGGGAGGGAGAGAAGGAGGGAGAGAGGGAGGGAGGGAAGGAAGGAAGGAAGGAAGGGAAAGAAAAAGAAAAGAAAAAAGAAAAGAAAGAAAAAGAAAGAAGGAAAGAAAGAAAGAGAAAGAGAAAGAAAGAAAGGCAGGAAGGAAGGAAGAAAAGAAAGAGAAAAAGAAAAGAAAAAAGAAAAGGGAGGGAGGAAGGGAGGGAGGGAGGAAGGAAGGAAGGGAAAAGACAGAGAAAGAGAGGGAGAAAGAAGGGAGAAAGGGACAGAGAGAGAGAAGGAAAGAAAGAAAATAGAGTGGAACTACAAATGTTAAACCTTGAGTATTAAGGATCTGTTCTATAACCAGTGTCATAATGGCAAACTAGCTCTCCAAAATAGGGGGGAAACATGTAATAAATCAGAAGAAAACTATGATTTCAATCTAACCTTGAGTTTATAAATCTCATTCATTCTTTGCTTCCTTATGCGTAGAATGAGGAATCCCTTGCAGGGATAAAATCTTCATTATTTTATGAAATGAAATGAGGTCTTTTATGATCAAGATTTAAATTATGTTCATTAACGGTTATAGCTTTCTAGTTTCATTGTCAGGGCGTGGGGACACAAAACATCTGCCATCTGCTTGCTAGTGGTTGCTGACTTGTAAAATGGCATTTTCCCTCTTCTCTTTACATAATCATCACTGAGACTAGTTAAGTGATTTGACTTTGCCTTTTTAACACCTAGTCCTGAGCCTACTGTGAGGAGTCATCTAATAAGTCAAATATCTGTATAACTACTGTAAGCATTTTTTATATCCAAATTTTTTTTCCTCCAGGACCTAAGATTAATTCTACCATTAAAATTTTAAGTACCTGATTTTCTAGAGCCTCTCTAGGTACTGGCTTACTGTATGCAATTGTCTGAGGTCCTCAGGCATCCCTGGCTTTCTAAAGAAGTTGAAAAGAAAAACATAATAATAATCAGGGCTGATGCTATCTCACTAATCCCAGTTTGGTACACCATAGCTGTTTTCAACAGCTTTTATGCTTCAGGTTATACAGAAAGTAGAATTTTCCAATTACAATTTTTTTTTTCAAGACTGCAATGCAAGAGTGGTCCCTTTGACAAAGGAGATTCTTAGGCAGAATCTCCCAGCGTCATTGACAATGGGCCACAATAATTTCTCTCCTAAAATATTCCTATATGATTCATTTATTGCACTAAATAAAAGTGAATGGTGGCACATGCTCACATGGAATATCATTTGAAATCTCTCCAAGGGCTTCTTATTACTTTAAAAACACCCCATTACAGTAATTTATTGTTACATCTTATTCACTCATGCTTGCTTCAAGGGCTGTAATTAGAACCTGGAGAGCCATCCAGGGGCACATGGCCATAGGTTGGCCATATTGCTCCAAGAGACTTTCTAAATTTTTATTATGGACATGACTTTTCAAACATACCCCAAATTAGAGAGAATAGCACAATGAACCACCATGTACCCAACACTCAGCTTTGATAATTATCAATTCATGACTTTTCATGATCTCACCGCCTTTCCATTCACTCAATCATGTTTTAGATTCCAGAGAGGCTTTCAAAGGAAGTCGTGGAATCTTCTGTGGCAATAACAACCATTCACATTCACTCCCAGAGATGTAGACTTTCTTGTGGCCTTACAGATTGATCACAGCCATCAAAGGAGGAATGAACATGTTTCCTGAGGCACTCTATTTACATACTCAGGGTTTTTCATCAATCATGTAAAAGAGAGTTACATTTTCAGGTCAAAGTGACTCATCAAGCCAGAGGGGTGAGTCATGGAAGACATATGACGCTTTCCAGTTTAACCTGCTGTGCGACTATGAACACCTGTAATAGTCATCTTGCCATAAATCTCTCCCTGACCTTTCTGTGACAAGAGAAACTGCTACCAAATCCTGAATCCTACCTGTATAGTAAGAAATGATTTCAGTGTTTATTGCAGAAATCTTCTATTTGGAGAATTTAAATTTAAATCAAATTCAGAGGCAAATTCATATCTTACTTTAGAAGTAAAGCAAATCATTGGAAAAAGCACTGGGGGAGAGAGATTGAGATAGAGAAAGAGAGAGATTCTCTTTCAATCAGCAATTCTGTGTCTATTAGTTTTTCTTGAAATAAGCAAGTCTTGAAAGATGTATGTACTGGGTGTTTATTGCAGTAGACTGAATATTAGGAAAATATTGAAAATTATCCAAAAATTTAAGACTATGAAACTTAATTATGGAATATTCATACAATGAAATATTATGAAGTCTTGAAGAATGATAGGAAATTGTGATATATTGTTTTAAAAGTTGTATCTTCAATAAATAGTGAAAAGAAGAAGATATCAGAAAAACCTACAGATTAAAAGAGACTTATGAAACTTTTTTGTTAATGGGGGAGACATGTTCTCACTCTGTTGCCCAGGCTAGAGTGCATAGTGTGATCATGGCTTACTGCAGCCTCAACTTCCTGATCTCAAGTGATCCTCCTGCCTCAGCCTCCCAAGCAGCTGGGAGTATAGGTGCACACTACCATGTCCAGCCAGGAAACATATTAACCAGTTGCAATGTACTGCATTGCCCTCATAAGTCTAAGCATGCACACATACAGAATATTAAGGAAATGTAAACACTGACCAATTATTGAATTATACTATGGAATTTTTATAATTATTTTTAAATGTGATAATGGTATTTTTTTGAGTTCTATATTTTAGAGAAAAAATGCTATGCTGATTGGAGAATGTAAAGATATAGACGAAACAAGATTGAGGGAGTTTGAAAGTTTACTATACACTTCTCTCTACTTATGTACATGTTGAAAATGATCCATTTGTTAAAAGGTTTTTTTTAAGTTATAAAACAGTGTGTATACTGTGACCCTATTTGTTAATTATCTTAACAGCTTTTTTCTTATTCTTCTATATAAGACATGACAATATTTTGAGGTAAAAATACTTTTTACTTATTCATGTATTTATTTTTTGAGATAGGGTCTCACTCTGTCACCCAGGCCTGAATGCAGTGGCATGATCTTGGCTCACTGCAGCTTCTGCCTCCCAGGTTCAAGCGATTCTTCTGCCTCAGCCCCTGAGTAACTGGGATTACAGGCATGAGCCACCATGCCTGGCTAATTTTTGTATTTTTAGTAGAGACAGAGTTTCACCATGTTGCCCAGACTGGTCTTGAACTCCTGACCTCAAGTGATCCGCCCGCTTCGGCCTCCCAAAGTTCTGGGATTACAGACGTGAGCCACCGCGCCTGGCCCAAACATACTTTTTATAATAAATAAGTAATTTGACAACTTGAACTGATTTACTCTAGCCATTAATCTCTCAAAATTTGCTGTTTTCCCATTATATCTAATATACTACTGAGTTTACAGTTCATAAACTATTAAAAATGACAGCGTGAGATGGACTCACATGTTGTCTCAAATTAAGATCTTCTATTATCATAAGGCCCATCCATCAGTTGTGAGGTGACTTTTATCCTGTGGCCAGGGAGCCTGATAATTCATGCCTGGGGCAAGCAAGGAGATCAGGACAACTCACGTGAAACTCCGGACTTTCCAGTTTTCATACAAAGCTGGACTTTCATAAACAAAACAAGGAAAGAAACTGAGCATCTTAACAGGTGAATTTAGGGGAAAAAACAAACAAACGTCTTTTTTATATAAATGATTTGAGTAATTTAGAAAAATTTTTAAGGGCCATTTTGCCTAAATTAATAAGAAAATGTGATTGCTCCAGGTACCAATTTTGCTCTTCTAAGATGGCCGGGTTTACCTCAGCTCTCAGAAAAAAAAACAAATCATCACACCATAACATTTTCACACTCCTAAAATAAGCTTTAAATTTTATTTATTTATTTATTTATTTATTTTTGAGACAAGGTCTCTCTGTTTCACTCAAATTGAGTGTAGTGGCATGATCGTGGCTCACTGCAGCCTCTAACTCCTGGGCTCAAATGATCCTCCCAACTCAGCCTCCCAACTAGCTAGGACTGCAGGCACGCAACACCACATCTAGCTATTTTTTTTATTTTTTGTAGAGATGGGGTCCCACTGTGTTGCCCAGGTTGGTCTCAAACTCCTAGATGCAAGTGATCCTCCTGCCTCAGCCTCCCAAAGTGCTGGATTACAGGCATGAGCCACCACACCCGGCCAAGTTTTAAGTGGGCCTTCCTGAAAGTGAAAGTGAAAGTGACTGTGTGCATATACAATGGAATTGGAATAAATTAAATGTAATGAACTTCTCACATCAGCCTCTGTTGATGGGTGGGCTGTGCTGTGTACTTGCTCTTGCTTAAAGACCCAACCACACATCCTGTGTGCAGGAAAGACAGCAGTTTGGAAATTGCAGGACTGTGATTCTGCTCATGCCCTCCAAGGCTCCAAACTGTTTGACTAGAAAATTCTGCTTTGCTTCTGGTGTTGGTCTCCCCTTGCTAGGTCTCTCAACTGCAGGCCCCGAGCCCTATCTCAGGTAACTAAGTTATGCTCCACTCAACTTCTGAGTCCAAGTTCATCATCTGTCCAGAGTGAGTCTTTGCCACACCAGAGTAGGGTGGAGTGGGCCTTGCTACCCTGCCCTGTAGCCAGATGGGTGCTAGGTCTAGAGGCTTCTCCCCTGACCCCTTGTCATTCACAATAGCACCTCGGGACTTCTGTTTTGGTTTTCTGAATGTTCCCCTGGCCCATACCCAGGGGGAAGCCCACAGTCTCAGCCCCCTAGAAGTGGCCCCTTTTCTTCCTGTAGTAACCACAGGCTGAGGTCTGACTCCCTTCATAAGGGACCACCTGAAACTACACTGCCCCCTCCTGGATGCCATTCCTCTTGCTATGACATCCATGCAAGCAACTGGCCGCCCCCCTCCACATGAGACACCCAAAAATTTTCTTGGGATGGGATTGAACTCTAATTTGCTATACCTGTAAAACATAATTAGGACCGTAGGGTATGCCTCAGTGGTAATACAGAAGCAGGAGCCAACTGATAAATTTTCAGGATTTTTGCAAGTTGGACTGTTAAACACCCCCAGTATTAAAATTTGAGTCATATAAACTTTTAATTAATCTATACTAAAAATAAAGGTCATACTCAAAACTCATCACTTCTTATCTTACTACATTTTACTACTGTCTATGCTCTGAGTTATTTACATTGACTGTAGTGTTATTTGTATGACTGTAGTGTTATTTGTATGGTGGAAATTACTCCACTTATCAAATCATGGTTGAATTGCAACCATCGGTTGGCTATGGAGACAAGAGTTCAGTAAAAATCAATGAAAGCATTCTGTGAGAGTCAATTGGCCATATGGGACTTAAAATAAAGGGTATTGCATATTTTATTATTATTTATAAATGGCATGCTACTCATCCTTTTTTGCATCAATAAAATTTATAAGTTGATGTATTTTATTTTCCAAAGAGCCTATTGTTAAGCATTTCCCAGCACACCACTGTATCCCATCTACCAGACTGCGAGCCCAGTTCTATGGTCTCATCCACTCCTTCGGTTCTGCTCACCTCCTGCACTGACTTTGAGACTGTTGGAGAACAGGAGGCTCATACCCAACCCACTCTTAATTTATCTCATCCATGTGGCAGGACATCTATTAGCATAACACACCTGGCTTCGGCTCCCCGCCACACTCCTCTAGGCAAACTGACTTACCCGGTTGGTGAATTTGGAAGAAAAACTGTGTCATATATAGCTTAGCTTTTTTCCTTTTCTTAGGAGCTACCCGCAGGAGGGGCATCTTTCTCCAGAGGCAAAGCCTGCCTTGTTCTGGTGTTGCCTGAGGCTGATGGGCAAGTTGGTCAAATCCCAAAGTTTAGTTGATAAGAACTGCACTTGCTTGAAGATAGAAGCTATGCTTTCCCAAGTAGCATTGATCAATAAGGAGCTACCTGCAGGTAGCAGGTATGTTGGCCTCCATCTGCTGACTACTTGGCTTTATTTCTCAATTGGCTCAAAAATTGAATGGAGAAAAGGAGTGCTCTTTATTGGCCCCCTTAGAAACTCCACAGTGGTCCTCTCCCATCAGCCTTTGTTCCTGCGGTCCCAGAATGCCTTGTGGCCGTGCCCATATTTCTTGGCACACATAAGCTCTTTCTGTCTTTCTTTTTTTTCTTGAGACAGAGTCTCACTGTCACCAGGCTGGAGTGCAGTGGCACAATCTCAGCTCACTGCAACCTCCGCCTCCTGGGCTCAAGCGGTTCGCCTGCCTCAGCCTCCCAAGTAGCTGGGACTACAGGCACGTGCCACCACACCCAGCTAATTTTGGTATTTTTAGTAGAGACGAGGTTTCACCATGTTGGCCAGGATGGTCTCGATCTCTTGACTTGTGATCCGTCCACCTCGGCCTCCCAAAGTGCTGGGATTACATGCATGAGCCACCGTGCTCAGCCATTAGCCCTTTTTAAAAGAAGAAAAACCGACTGGCAAATTTATTTTATTTTAATCCCTTTATTCTCAATATGTACATGTAATAATCATAACGTTTACACAATTGAGCCCCTTTTATATGTTAGATATTGTACATACAAATAGCAAATAGAACTTGGAAAACAAGTGTTATTATCACTTTACAGGTGAGGAAATTATGTCCTAACGTGTTTAAGTAACTTGCTCGGGGTCACAAAGTGACTGAGCCAGTTGTCGGATGCCAAGGCCCTTGCTCTTTCCATTACAATTTCCCTCCCTTCCCTTTATCTTTCCTCCACCCCCATTCTTCCAATCTTCCTTTCTCTTCTCTCTCTTGCCCTCTCTTCTGCCGAGCCCTGTATGACTACCATTCCTCATTGCCACATTTTCTAGCCCTTTAACATGTCAGAAAATTGAAGAAGCATTTGAAACCTCAGATATTTCAGTATATTTAAAAATATCTACAAAATCTTACCCCAGCAGCTGGGCCCCTAAGAAGCCTGGCAGCAAGCAGTAGGAAAACTGTGGCTGTGTTTTTAATATCCTCCTCAGGTTTCTCAGGAGGAATGTCCAGCATCCCATTCGAGGTCCTGGGGGAGAAGGTCACAAAGAAACCAGTACATACAGGGATAGAGGCCACAGGACTTCATCAAGCTGGGGTCTGCCCAGGCATGACCTGGGAGCTGGGCCCTGTGTGAAAAATGCAGCCTTTCCTCAGATGGAATGTGTGCCCATCACCTCTGAATCAAGGTTTCTTTCCCTGGGGTCAATAGTTGTGTAAATAGCTCAGGGACTGAGCAAACAGTTTAGCAATTACTTGGGGAATGACTGAGAGAAGAAGAAAATATGTACATATCATGCATTCTCAATCAGGTAGTATTGCCCCCAATGGGGTGAAAATTGGTTCTTGAGAACTCAAAAAAATACACAGTATATCTATGATATTAAAATTTCATAGAGGGGTTGATTAAGAAAAACATGTCTTAACCGGCTCCTTAGGAGAGCAATGATTTTTTTAATGGTTGAAAAACATAGATGAATATAAAGAACTTAACATAGCATGTGACACATAGTAGGTATTCAATACATGAGAATTGTAGTTGCTATTATAGTCATTAGTTGTTATTATGATTGTTCTACAAACTCATTAGAGAAATCATCCAGACCCATCATAGTTAGGGCAGAGAAGGTTGTGCTGTGCCAAGTTCACAGATGAAGCTAGCTTTTGGCAGATTTTGCCTGAGCTAGAGGTCAGAACTGCCCAGGGTTCTAGAAAACAGAAAGATTCTTGCACACTGCTGGGATGAGCAGAAACATTTGTGTACACAGTGTTAAAATAAAATTTTAAAAGTGGGGCATGGCATGAATGTTTAGGCTGTGTTCAGACTTTCACAATGCCTGCTATCATCCTCTGGGGAAAGGACATGATTAAGGCATGAATGTAGGGTTGGGGAAAATGCTGGGCAACTTCTCATACATGCTGCATGTGCTCTGCAGGTTTGTAAAAACCTAAATATCTAATGAATATTGTTTTTGTTTTTGGTTTTTTTTTTTTTTTTTTTTTTTTTAGACAGAGTCTTGCTCTGTCACCAGGCTGGAGTGCAGTGGCACAATCTTGGCTCACTGCAACCTCCCCCTCCCGGGTTCAAGCGATTTTCCTGCCTCAGCCTCCCGAGTAGCTGGGACTACAGGCGCCCACCACCATGTCTGGCTAATTTTTAGTATTTTAGTAGAGATGGGGTTTCAGCATGTTGGCAAGGATGGTCTCCATCTCCTGACCTCATGATACGCCCGCCTTGGCCTCCCAAAGTGCTGGGATTACAGGCGTGAGCCACCGCACCTGGCCCCCAATGATTATTCTTAAAACCTATGTTTGTATGACTCTCAGTGTACAAATGTACACTTATTTAAGTGTAAATTAATTAAATGTAATTAAATAAATTTAAAATGTAAATTAGTTCAACAATTGTGGAAAGCAGTGTAGTGATTCCTCAAAGAACTAAAAACAGAACTACCATTCGACCCAGCAATCCCACTCCTGGGTATATACCCAAAGGACTATAAATCGTTTTACCATAAAGACACATGCATGTGTATGTTCATTGCAGCACTATTCACAAGAGCAAAGAATCAACCTAAATGCCCATCAACAGTACTCTGGATAAAGAAAATGTGGTGTATACACACCATGGAATGCTATGCAGCCATAAAAAAGAACGAGATCATGTTCTTTGCAGGAACATAGATGAAACTGGAGGCCACTAGCCTTAGCAAAATAATGAAGGAACAGAAAACCAAACACCACATGTTCTCACTTATGAGTGGGAGCTAAACAATAGGAACACATGGACATGTAGAGGGGAACAGCAAGTACTGGGGTTTACTTGAGGGTAGAGGAGGGGAGAAGGGAGAGGTTCAGGGAAAAAAAAATGTTGGGTACTGGGCTTAGTACCTGATTGACAAAGTAATCTGTACACCAAACCCCCAACTCAGGAGTTTACCTATATAACAAACCTGCACATGTACCCCTAAACCTAAAATAAAAGTTAAAATATTTTTTAAAAAGTGGTTTCACATATAATATCTTATGAAATCATCATAATAACCCTGCAAATTCAGTATTAGATCCCTACCTGAAGGATGAGGAAGCAGAGGCTCAGAGTCTTCTCAGTTATTTGTTCTTTTTAGCTACCCAGTAGTAAGTATCAGAGCAAGCTTTATTTCTACCGTACTCCACCACCTCTTTAAAATCCCTTTCCCACAGAGGAGGAGGACATAGGAAATGCTAAAGCTATGGAGCAAAAGCCACATATTGGGACTTGGGGACTCCCTGGTAAGGGATACGATAGTGCCTGTAAGTGGACATAACCAAACCATGTAAGAAGTGGGTATTATGTTCATGGAGTATGAATCTAGCATATGGCAGAACCTACTGAGGCTGGTCAAAGTCATCTACTGCCAAGTTATAGGGAAATGAAAACCCATTAAAATAGAATATGGAAGCATCACAAGATGCTGTGAAGCTCAGGACATAAAAGACTTAGGAGCACATTGAGAATAAAAATATAATATGAAAAATCAATGACTAGGTACACAGTTGGTGCTGGAGTTTATTTTAAGGCCATAGCTTCAAATGTAGGAATGATGGCTATTTGGCTAAGAGTGGAGAGAATTTTTCAAAGACTGAAAAGAATGTGTTTAGTCAGAGACTAACTCATCTGGCCAGAAGGGCTGTAAATGGAAAACAGATGGGAAGGGAGAAAAAAACACCTAGATAAAACTGAAATGGGTTTCCATGGATGATATTAAGGAGGGCCTGGGAAGAATTTCAACAGTGAGGGAGGTGCCGCATAGTTCAATGAGAAAACAGCTGGGAAGGACATCAGAAACAAAACATAGGCAGCAGATGTCCAGATATCATGCACAGAACATGAGCAACGTGGTAACCTTGAGATTACAGCACAGGGTGACAAACAAGACCTCACAGATACCACTGAGAGTTGGCGGGCTGGAACAGATCCATGGGAACATAGCGATAGAAGGGTGTGCTGTGTACAAAAGACCTGTTGAGAGGAGGAGAAGCTGCACTGTAGGCTGTGATAACAATAGATTGAGAGGAATCTCTGAACACTTGGATGAAGATGAAAGGACAGAGGAACACAAGTGATGTTTTTGTGGAAGCACAGCTGAGCCACATGGCGGAAAGCCACAAAATTGGCACAGTACCCACAATTAATGAGGATAAGATTCAGGATACTTCATTCAGATAAAAGCAGAGGTTTTCACTTGCCTCTCTAACAATTTTATGTCCTAGAAGGTAGAGGAAGGAATAAAAACAACTGTGCTCTGACTGATTCCAATACTTAGGAAGAAGCCACCTGGCAAAGTGGAAAGGATGAGAACTAGAGAATGTGCCTGTCATCTTCAGGGGAGAGTCTGATGGAGCTAGAACAAAGGTGGATACAGGACTTCAGGAAGTTAGACTCCAAAATATTTTAAGAAAATATGGCGGCCAGGCGTGGTGGCTCACGCCTGTAATCCTAGTACTTTGGGAGGCTGAGGCGGGCGGATCACAAAGTCAGGAGATCGAGACCATCCTGACTAATATGGTGAAACCCTGTCTCTACTAAAAAAAAGAAAAAGAAAAAGAAAATATGGCATAATTCCACAAGTTTCTAGAAAAGGAAACAGTATCAACAAGCACTCAAAAGCATGGCTTTGGATAATTCCAATGAGAAGACAAGAGAGAAGGGGAGACTCTCAAAGAAACTAGTGATGGCAGAGCCCTTTAAGCAAGGACGTAGAATGGATGTTCAAAAAGATGGAGGTAGGTGATCACTGCATGAGAGTGGCAAAGAACAACAGAAATAGTAGCAGGGATGTTAATATCCTGGAAGGATCAAAGCATGCAAAAATGGGAAGGACCAGAGAGAGTGTTATGGGGCCAATGGGATTACAATAATGGATGGTAGAAAGTATGCACTATTTCTCAAATGATGTCACATTCTTTTAGGCCCTGTCGAGGACCGTGATTGTAGGACTGAAAAGGTTGTACAAAAGTGAATACGAGTATGTTGAAATCCAAGTTTGGGGAAATGTTACTGATCCTTTTTGAAATCTAATCTAGGATCAAAGTTTGTGGTCCACAGTCTGGGAATCAGAGTATACATTTGCTGATTTTCAAACGTTCTTATTCCTAAGTATTATGAATCGCATTTCAGCAAGTTGATCTTCAAATTCATCTTGCAGAAGCTTGGGAGTGAGCTTGGGAGTGTAATTCATTTGGGTGAGAAGAACTGATTCCATTTTTCGATCATCTGCATATTCTCTTTTATTATCAGAATTTTTCAATTGGATATGTCCAGCTGAAAGCTTAAAACTAGCTAACTAGCTGCAGAAGGACAGTTTCCAAGGTCCTCAGCAGGATGCTGTGTGTATCTCTAGGTAAAGAAATGTTACTTAATTAAGGTATTCTATCTTTAAGAAAGCAAATTGCAATGTGTTGGAGTTTCTTAAGAACTTTTAGAGTGGCTCTTCATGAAAGAACTAGTAAAAGTGCTTTTATAATGGTTATGGAATTTTCCTCTAATTAGTACACCATTTCATAAAGTTCGAGAACAGGCAAAACTAATCTGTGAGGATAGAAACCATAATAGTGATTGCCAGGATAGTTGGGAGGGAGTGATAGAATGAAAAGGAACACTAGTGAACTTCCTAAGATAATGGCACACTCTATTTTTCTATTGGGGTATGGGTTATATGGGTATATGCGTTGGTCAAATCTCATTATTGTATGTTAAACTGTCACTGTATGTCATTACACCTCTGTAAAAATACATACAAGTATATAAATCTGGGCAGTTATATGAAAAGAAAAAGAATAACTTTTCTCCTGTGACTTGACAGTAAATAAATGAAGTTAACATAAACAGTTAAGGAATCAGATAAAAAGCAGAATCTCCGAGTTTGAAATCAGCAGTGTTCCCTAAGTAGATTTGGGAAAGTGTAAGTCTTACCAACACCCTCAAGTTGTTAATTTTCTATTGGCAAGGTCTTCCGTATGGAGAAAGTGGTGCATTGCTACTTTCTATCCTGGTTCCACTGGCACTAGGTACCAGTGATTTCCAAACTTCCATGCACATAAATATCACCTTGGATACTTGTTAAAAATGCAGACTCTGGGTCCATATCTGGAGATTCCTATACAGTAGGTTTGGCTGAGTGTCTAGGACTTGCATTTTAATGATCATCCTTGATGAGACTGATGTAGGTGGTCCATGGACCTACACTTGGAGAAGCATTTCATTAGACAATCAGATCATAAAACTACCACCTACTTGCTCTAATTTTAGGCTCTCCAGACAACCTTCTAATAATAAAGCCTTTTTCCATGGCTTCATGGAGAAAATATGTTGCTTATATCACCCTGTATTCCAGCCCATGTGCTAGCATTCTTTCTCATTCTAAATAATAAATAGGCATTGGCTTTGTATCCCAGTCTGAGGAGCTTGCTAAATATTGGTTTGCCCCAATAGACGGATGTGCTTACTATGTGATACTGAAAAATCATGCCTCTGGGCTTGCAAGAGACAAAAATATGATTTGTGCTAAATTTACAGAGATAAAGAATATTTCCAAAATAGGATCTCTTTTTAAAAACTCTGTGCCTAACATTATAATGACTATTATATTCTTTTTAAAGTAATTGGACTTAACAATAAACATGTATATATAAATATAACATTTGACTTAACAATAAACATGTATATATAAATATAATGTTTGACTTAACAATAAACATGTATATATAAATCTGTTTTCATTTTAAAGAAATCAAATGAATCTTTTAATAATGTATATTGTGGTTCATTTTTATGATTCAAAATAAATGTTTATTATTGAAATTTGGGGAAAATGGAAATGTATTTTTTAAAAATCACCTGTTCTACTACCCTGAGCTAACCATGGTTAACATTTTAACTTTTTTTCCTTCAAGTCATTTTTCTATGTCTTTATGTACATGTATTTATTGTAGTGGTGGTGGCAGCGGTGGTTTATTACTTTACAAACCTGGGATTATGCTTAATAAGTATAATTTCCTAACATGATATAATTGTATCACATCTTAACATGATTTGCTCTCCTCTGATCTAATTTTATTTTTCTTCTTAGGGCACTTATCACAAAAGTGATATATTTGTTTGCTTATTTATTTTTTGTCCTTTCCTGCAGGTGTGATCCAGAGAACATGCCTTTCACTATGAAAACCAGCACCTTCAAGGCCAGGCGCAGTGGCTTGCGCCTATAATCCCAGCATATTGGGAGGCCGAGGTGGGTGGATCACCTGAGGTCAGGAGTTCAAGACCAACCTGACCAACATGGTCTACTAAAAATACAAAAATTAGCCCGGCATGGTGGCGGGCGCCTATAATCCCAGGTACTCGGGAGGCTGAGACATGAGAATAGCTTGAACCAGGGAGGCGGAGGTTGCAGTGAGACGAGATCGCACCATTGCACTCCAGCCTGGGCAACAGAGCAAGACTCCATCTCAAAAACAAACAAACAAACAAACAAAAACACCACACAAAACCAGCACCTTCCACAGTGTCTAGCATATGTTAGTCACCAAAACAGGTTTGCTAAATGAACAAATGAATGAATGGCATTTTATGTGTCAGTAAATATGCTTCAAAATCATGATGTATGATGAGTAAGCAACTCTATCAAATAAATATAACGTCATTTGCTGTGAGCACATAATTTGCTGTGTTCTAGTATTGAACAGTTGAACTATTTCCATATTTTAATTTTTACTATTATGTTTGAGGATGATATATAAATCTTATTTATAAAAAGAGTTCATATTTCTGAATATCTCCTTAGGATTAATTCCTAGAAGTAGATTTATTATGTCAAAAACAATGACAGTTCTAAAGACCTTTTACACATATTGCCAAATAACTTTCCAGGAATACTGCCTATTTATATGTCTATAAGCAGCACAAGAAAATCTCCATCTCTTTGTATCTTTACTTACATTGAGTATTGCCACATTAATACAAATCCTGGCCAATTAAATAAGTCAAAAACTGTATCCCTTTGATATTTGAACTGATTAGCAAGATAACAATAAAGAGTATTATATTACTATGTTACATATGAAAGATTATTGCAATTAAAGTAGTTTTTGCTTTGTTTTTTAATAGATATATTATAGATATTGATGTTATTAAGCCTTTTTTTTTTTTTGAGACAGAGTCTCCCTCTTGTCTCCCAGGCTGGAGTGCAATGGCTCAATCTCAGCTCACTGCAACCTCCGCCTCCCGAGTTCAAGCGATTCACTGGCTAATTTTTTATATTTTAGTAGAGACAGGGTTTCATCACCATGTTGGCCAGGCTGGTCTGGAACTCCTGACCTCAGGTGATCCTCCCTCCTGGCCTCCCAAAGTGCTGAGATTATAGGTGTGAGCCACTGCACCCAGCTTAAGTCTTTTACTTTATAATTTATTCCTTATTTTGTGCTCAGAAAGCCATTCCCTATCTTGAGATAAGGTAAATATTCACCTCTACTTCTTGCTAGTTGTTTAAAGGTTTCATTTTTCACACGTAAGTCCCTCATCTGTTTGGAATGATTTTAGTCTATGGTATAGGATATAAATCCAACTGATTTTTTTTTTCATTTAATTAATGGTCCCAATATAATGTAACCAAGTAATCTTCCTTTTCTTTATTTGGTTGTCACTTTCATCACATAATCTTTTTCAATATTCAATTTGTTCCATTTTGTCCCAGCATCACCTTGTTTGGCATTTTCCAACTTCATATGAAGGTTAAATATTTAGTAAGGCATATTGCCTCAAATTATTTCCTTGTAAGTTCCATATGTGATAACTAATATGTTGTTATCACTCCTGTTGAGTTTGAATACTGGTGAAGTGGAATGCTTTTTTATTTTTTATTTTTTGTCTATTTATCTATTTGAGACAGGATCTCGCTCTGTCACCTAGGCTGGAGTGAAATCGGACGATCATAGCTCACTGCAGCCTCGACCTCACCGACTTAAGCGATCTTCCAGTCTCAGCCTTGGAGGGCTTTTTCTTTTCTTTTCTTTTTTTTTTTTTTTGAAGTGGAGTCTCACTCTGTTGCCCAGGCTGCAGTGCATTGGCACGATCTTGGCTCACTGCAACCTCCACCTCCTGGATTCAAGCGATTCTCCTGCCTCAGCCTCCTGAGTAGGTGGGACTACACGTGTGTGCCACCACTCCTGACTAATTTTTGTGTTTTTAGTAGAGATAGGGTTTCACCATGTTGGCCAGCCTGGTCTTGAACTCCTGACCTCAACTGATCCACCCGCCTCGGCCTCCCAAAGTGCTGGGATTATAGGCGTGAGCCACCGTACCCAGACAGAGTGCATTTCCAAATGTGTATTTATTGACCACTTGTATTTTTCATTTGTTTGTTGTCTGTCCATATAATTTGGCAAGTTTAGGGCACTCAATTTTTTTTACTGATTTGTAATCACACTCTATTAATTGAACATAGCACATGGTTTATCTTTGTCTTTATTTTAATTTTTCGTAGCTGGAATATTTGACCCACCTATAACTGGCCGAATTTCTGCATTAGAAACTTGCTATTATTGGAGCATCCATTCTTTTCCCACTGATTTGAAATGTCACTTTTATCGCCTTGTGTTTATAACTCTAAGATCAGGCTGCTGCCATTCATACACCACAAACCTCTTTACCACAGTTTTCTATAAGGTTGTGAGTGAACTGGAACAGTGGCCTTTAACACATGGTAAATGGCATATAAGTGATAGCTCTTATTATTGCACTGGCTAAAAGATCTCTCCCTTTGTGGTTTTGTTTGTTTCCACTTCCCCCTTTATTTGGTGAGAACAACAAGCTCAGTAAGGCTCAACCTTTGCTCTTTGAATCGGTTCAGTTACTCACCTCCCTAGAGGCAGTTTAGAAACTCCCTCGAGTAGAATAAATGAAGCTCTCCTAATTCTTTGTTTTGATGTTTCTGCCCACACCCCCACTCCCGACACTGTCAAATATTCCAGCCTCTGCCTTTGGGATCCTAAGAGATGCTGTGGGATGTTACTGTGGAGGCGACACACTCAATGTATAATGGTAACCTGAAGGGGCACTGATCCCACTGAACTCCTTAGCTCCCAGCTTAGGAACTGACTGTGGCAAATTTCAGTTAGCAAGTACATCTAGCACAGTGAAGGCTAGCAATTTCTGAAGTCCTTCAGTTCACTTCCCAGCCCCCAGTTCTGTGAATTGCCTCAGGGCTGGCTCTTAACAGCTGTGCCTGGGCTCTGAGCTTGGAATTTTCTTCTTTGAACTCGTACAGAAAAATTTACGTGTTTTCTTTTTTTTCTGTCAATCTATTTCCAGATGCTTTATAGCTTTCAGAACTATAGCTGAGTACAATCTACCAAAAACGTAGTGGTTTAAAACAACAATTTATTATTATCTTATGAGCCTCTGTGTTGACTGAGTTTAGCTGAGCTGTTCTTCTGGTCTCACTTCCGGTCTCTCATGCAGTCATAGCAGCTAGGACGGCAGTCCTCTGGAGGCTCTGCTGCATGGAGACATACAAGATGACTTCTCTCACATGTCTAGCAACTTGATGCTTCTCCACATGGCCTCTCTCCTCATCCTTAGGGGTATCTCATCCTCCAGGGTTTCTACACATGACCTCTTTCTACAGCGTGGTAGCTGGATGCATACATTATGGTCCGCTTTCATGAGTGCAAAAAAGGAAGGTGCCAGGACTTTTAAAGGCTTAAATCCAAAATGCTACAGCATCACTGTCACTGCATTTTATTGATTAAAGTCCACCTGCAATATGGGAGGAGACTACACAGAGGAATAAGTACCAACAAGCGTGGTTCACTGGGATCGCTTTTGTGTAACTATCACATCACTTTGTTTTGGTTTCCAAAGCTGTTGTGTTTTGGGACGTTTTTTGAAATCACTTCAAAAAGATTTAGAGGAGAAAAAAATGAGCTCAGTTTTAATTCACCATCTTAAAGTGGGAATCCAGTATTTGTTTTGAAAATGGCTGTAGAAATTATTTTTTGGTATTTGTGTTATTCTCTTTTTACTATGTGCATTGTGTAATACAACATATACAATAATCTCATTTTCTAATCCTGTCAACATCACTTAATTGAAAAAATATGGTTTTCTTTGAAAATAAAATCTCTCAGAATAAGAATATATTCAATTCTTTAATTCAATAAACATTTAAAAAATATCTCTTATATGCTGGGTCCTATAATCAAGGTGCAGAGTGACTAATATTTTCAATTTGATTCAATGATCAGTAATCATAAAGCATTCTTTTTTTAAAAGTACATTAAGCTCTTATTAAATTTATGGAACTATAGGGGTATAAAGGATTTTAAGGCAGTGTTGCCTTCAGGGAGCCTTAAAATAGGAATAGTTATTAAATGTAATAAAAATGAACATGTTATGCACACACAAAAGACATTCTTGGGCCCTTATCTAACACCACATACAAAAATTAATTCAATATGGATCAAAGACCTAAAGATCTAAAACTAAAAAACTTTTAGACAAAAACATAGCATAAAGATTCATGACATTGGCTTTGACAATGATTTCTCAGATATGAACAAAAACCACAGACAACAAAGAAAAAAAATAAATTGGACTTCAAAATTTTTGAAATTTGGACATCAAAGGACACTGTCACCAGAGTAAAAAAGCAACTCAAAGAATGGAATAAAGTATTTGAAAAATCACATATCTGATAAGGGAGTAATATTCAAAATATAGGAAGTTGTAAAACTCAACAACAAAAAAATAAACAATTTAAAAATGAGCTAAGGACTTGAATATTTCTCCAAAGAAAATGTAGAAATAACCAATAAGCACATGAAAAGATGCTCAACATCACTCATCATTGGGAAAATGCAACCCAAAGCTACAATAAGATACCACCTTACACCATCAGGATGACTATTATTACTATTATTATTTTGAGACAAAGTCTCCCTCTGTTGCCCAAGCTGGAGTGCAGTGGCGCAATCTCAGCTCACTGCAACCTCCGCCTCCCAGATTCAAGCGATTCTCCTACATCAGCTTCCCAAGTAGCTGGGATTACAGGTGCCTGCCACCACGCCCAACTAATTTTTGTATTTTTAGTAGAGACGGGGTTTCACCATGCTGGCCAAGCTGGTCTTGAACTCCTGACATCAGGTGATCCGCCACCTTGGCCTCCCAAAGTGCTGGGATAAAATAGAAAACAAGTGTTAGTGAGAATGTGGAGAAATCAGGACCTTTATGCGTTGACGGTGAGAATGTAAAATGGTATAGCCTCTATGGAAAACAGTATGGCAGTTGCTCAAAAAATTAAACATAGAATTATTATTTGATCTAGCAATTCTACTTCTGGGTATATACACAAAAAGATTAAAAGTAAAGATTTAAATAGATATTTGTAGATCCATGTTTACAGCATTGTTATAATCATCATCATTATCATCATCATTGCTACTTATGAGACTAAAGAATCTGGTGATTTCGGGGTTTTTTTGTTTGTTTTTTGTTTTTTTCTTCTAAATACAGGGTCTCACTATGTTGCCCAGGCTGGATTCAAACTCCCAGGCTCGAGCAATCTTCCTGCCTCAGCCACACAGGTAGCTAGGACTACAGGCATGCCCTCACTGCTCCTGGCCACAACAGCATTACTCACAGCCAAAAGGTGGAAATAACTCAAATGTTCATGAACAGATAAATAGATAAATAAAATCTGGCATATTCTCACAGTGGAATATTACTCAATCTTAAAAGGAATGAAATTCTGATACATGCTACAACATGGATGAAACTTGAAGACATGCTAAATGAAATAAGCCAGACACAAAAAGACAAATATTATATAACTCCATTTCTATGAGGTACCTAAAGTAGTCAAATTCAAAGAAAGTAGTACAGTGTTTACCAGGGCTGGGGAGAGGGAGAAATGGGGAGCTATCATTTACTGGGTAAGTACATTCACACTTACGTGCAACCAACGCCATGTGAATCTCCAGAACTTTTCCTTCCGAAAAAGTTTGTTCCTTCTTCAGAAAAAATTCTGGAGATTCATATGGGTGTTGGTTGCATGTAAGTGGGAATGTACTTAATTCCACTGAACTGTACATTTTTTAATGATTGAAATGGTAAATTTAATGTAATTTATATTTTGCTACAATAAAAATACATAAGTGTATGTATTCACACGTAAGAGTCAATGTACTTAAGTCCACTGAACTGTACATTTTTAATTGATTGAAATGGTAAATTTAATGTAATTTATATTTTACTACAATAAAAAATAATTTTTAATGAACACAGAAAATAGTGATAAATACTATAAAATGAGGACAAATAATCTTTTCCAGAGTTTTCTTCAGACAGCCTGTCTAAAATTTCAATTCTATTCCCACCCTGATACTTCTTATCTTCTATGTCAGCTTTATTTTTTCCTTATGGTTTATTACTATCTAATATTCTATAAATGTAACTTTATTTTTAGTGTTTGCTTTCCTCCTTAGAATGTAAGCTCCAAAAAGGTAGAAACTTTTGCCTAGTTTGTTAATTGCCTTAAGTGAATAGAACACCTGGTAAATGCTCAATAAATATTTTTGATTGAGTGGATAAAATGCCAAAGGAAATGAGAGGAAGGAAAAATGACTTCCTGAGCAATTGAAGGAAATCTTTAATGACAATGTAGATTTAGCATTGCCATTTTGTTCATTGTGTTCTAGTTGTTCGGCAGAATCATTGCTCCTTTCTTCCTCTCTTGCTGGCTTTTTAAAAATAATTTAATAACTTTTTGCCAGGCATGGTGGCTCACACCTGTAATCCCAGCACTTTGGGAGGCTGAGGGTGGTGGATCACGAGGTCAGGAGATCGAGACCCTCCTAGCTAACATGGTGAAACCCCATCTCTAATAAAAATACAAAAAAATTAGCCGAGCATGGTGGCACATGCCTGTAGTCCCAGCTATTCAGGAGCCTGAGGCAGGAGAATTGCTTGAGCCCGAGAGGCAGAGGTTGAAGTGAGCTGAGATCGCGCCACTGCACTCCAGCCTGGGCTACAGGGTGAGACTTTGTCTCAAATAAAAATAATTTAATAATTTTTAAAATAATGGTATGCTTTGATTCCTTTCTCTTTATCTTTTGCGTATATCTACCATAGGTTTTTGGTTTGTAGTTACCATGAAGCTAGTATAACATTGTATAGTTATACTAGTCTATTTTAGGATGATAACAACTTAACTTTGATCACAAACAAAAGTTCTGTATTTATCCTCCCATTTTATATTTTGATATTTCACTTAATGTCTGTTTATATTGTGTATCTGTTAACAAGTTGGTGGAGTTATAGTCATTTTTAATACTTTTGTGTGTCAACCTTTATCCTAGAGTTGAAAGTGATTTACATACCATCATTACAATAGTTGAGTATTTTGAATTTGACTATTATTTGCCTTTACCAGTGAATTTTACATTTTCATATGATTTTATGTTACTAATTAGAGTTCTTTCATTTCAGCTTGAAGAACTCTTTAATGTTTCAGATCTAGCGGTGATAAATTCTTCAGCTTGTTTGTCTTGGAAAGTAGTTCACTCTCATTTTTGAAAGAAAGTTTCTTAGAATAAAGCATTCTCGGTTGGCAGCATTTTCTCTCAGCACTTTGAATATAACATCCTACTCCTTCTTGGTCCGTAAAATTTCTGCTGTGAAATTCACTGATAGCTTGATTCAGATCACTATGTATGTCATATGCTTCACATAGTACTTTCAAGGATGCATAGAATTTGAATTATTGAGAGGCAAGAGTTATCTGCCCATCAGAGAGGCAAAAAAGAAAATTATAGAACCTATTAAGTATTGGTTGGGGTAGGGGAAACTGCTACTTCCAAATAGTGTTGCTAGAAGTGTACATTAATGCAGCAATTTGGATGAAATTTTAGTAGAATATATTAAGTTTAAAATATACATTCTCTATGACCTAGATAGCTCAATTTTTTGTGCCTGTCATGGAGAAATTTTTAGACATATGCAGAGAGGAAGAAAACTGAGGCACAAAAAGATTAACTAACTTGATAAGGGTTATTTCATAATTGACATGAGGGTTAAAAGTTAATCTGTAAGACATTTAGAAGAGGCCTTGGCACATAATAAGTACTATATAAGCATTTGCTCCCATTTTTATTAGTTAACTGTACTTTATTAATAAATTTTCTGTGTAGTTTTTCTGCTTTGCTTAGTTGGCTCTTAACGCTTTCATTTTCAAGCTGTAGTTTTGTATATTAAAGATGTTAAATTTGTCATATGTGAAAATAGTTTTCAGTTGCATGTTTTTTTATTTTATAGGTTTGTTTTGGTTTTTTTTTTTTTTTTTTGAGACTGAGTTTCACTCTTGTTACCCAGGCTGGGGTGCAATGGCGCGATCTTGGCTCACTGCAACCTCTGCCTCCCAGGTTCAAGTGATTCTCCTGCTTCAGCCTCCCAAGTAGCTGAGATTACAGGCATGCGCCACCACGCCTGGCTAATTTTTTGTATCTTTAGTAGATACGGGGTTTCACCATGTTGGCCAGGCTGGTCTTGAACTCCTGATCTCGTGATCCACCCACCTCAGCCTCCCAAAGTGCTGGGATTACAGGCATAAGCCACCGTGACCAGCCTCTTTATGTTTTATTACATAATGAGATATTAAAACTTTTATGAAGTCAATTCCATTGTGAATATTTTTTAAACTAGAATATTTGCTGCCAATCAGAAATTTTGCAAATATTTGCTTATTTCTTCTGTTTTCATAGTCTGACTTTTTACATTTACTAATTCGTCTGGAATATTTATTTATTTATTTTTAAATAGAGGGTCTCGCTCTGTTGCCCAGGAGAAAGTGGAGTGGTACAATCTTGACTCACTGCAGCCTTGACCTCCTGGGCTCAGGTGATCCTCCCACCTTAGCCTTCCGGGTAGCTGGGACTATAGGCACACACCACCACACCTGGCTAATTTTTTGTATTTTTTGTGGAGACGGAGTTTCACAATATTGCCCAGGCTGGTCATCCATCTGGAATTTATGTAAGTGTACATCAATAGGTTTTTATTAGTTTCCTAAGGATGTCACACCAAATTACCACAAACTGGGTGGATTAAAACAAAAGAAATTTATTGAGTTCCGATTCTGGAGATTAGAAGTCTGAATTCAATTGCCAGCAAGGCCATTGGTCTCTCTGAGGAACGATTCTTCCTTACCTCTTTCTGACTTCTGGTAGTTGCTAATAATTCTTAATGTTCCCTTGGGTTGTAGCAATATCACTCCAATCTCTGCCTTCATCATCATATGGCATGCTTCTTTGTGTCTGTTTCCAAATTTCTGTCCTTATAAGGATACGAGTTATTGGATTCAGGCCCACCCTAATCCAGTATGACAGCGTCTTAATTTGATAATATCTTTAAGACTCTATTTCCAAATAAAGTCATATTCACCAGTACCAAGGATTAGAATTTGAACACATCTTTTGGGAGGACACGATTCAACCCACAACAGCTTTTAAATACCCAACAAATTATTCCAGCCCTGACACTTTTCCCTATTAAAGATTGTTAACTAATGTTTTATTGTGCCATTAGATCACATATTAAATGAATATATACTAGTGTCTCTTTCAGGCTTTTGTTTTTGACTTTGTGATCTATCTGTCCATTCTTGTACCACTATGAGAGGGAGATATATCTTTAAGTGGCTTTTAATAATTTTGACAAGTAGTTGAATGTGAAGATTTAAAAATGTCATATGATGCAACAACACAACTCAATTATTTCCCTCTGCCAAAAATCTGTACTCTGACCAGCAGTCTTGTTTCTGACTTTCTTAGAGCCACTGGTTTTGTCATGAAAGTTATGTAGAAGATTTAGAGACACAATTTTTGCTATGATTAGGAGCATGTCCCATTCGCGGACCCCCTATGTTTTTGGTTTTATTTTTAACTAAGTTACCATGTGGGCTACATTGGAACTTCAGTGAGGAAACAAAGAAAGAATGAGACCGGCTGGAAATACAATGGGAACAAGAAACTACAAAATCAATTTCACACAATATTCATATATGCAAGAAAAGATGTATCCAGGCTGGGCTCGGTGGCTCACGTCTGTAATCCCAGCACTTTGGGAGGCCAAGGCGGGCGGATCACCTGAGGCTGGGAGTTCAAGACCAGCCTGACCAACATGGAGAAACCCCGTTTCTACTAAAAATACAAAATTAGCCGGGTGTGGTGGTACATGTCTGTAATCCCAGCTACTCAGGAGGCTGAGGCAGGAGAATTGCTTGAACCTGGGAGGCAGAAGTTGCGGTGTGCTGAGATCATGCCATTGCACTCCAGCCTGGGCAACAGGAGTGAAATTCCGTCTCAAAAAAGAAAAAAAAAGAAAGAAAGAAAGAAAGAAAAGATGTATCTGTGGGATAACTGATATCTAAACGTTAAACACTTCAGGTCCTGGGGCTCTCCTTAATTATGGTTGACCCTTGAACAACACGGGTTTGAACGGTGAGGGTCCACATATACATGAATTATCTTCCACCTCTGCCATCCTGAGACAGCAATACCAACTCCTCCTCTTTCCCCTCCTCCTTAGCCCACTCAACATGAAGATGATGAGGATGAAGACCTTTATAATGATCCACTTTCACTTAATGAATAGTAAATATATTTTCTCTTCCTTATGATTTTCTTAACATTTCTTGTCCTCTATTCTTTGTTGTGAGAATACAGTATATAATACATTTGACATATTAAATATGTGTTAACCTTTTATGTTATCCATAAGGCTTCCAATCAACAGTAGGCTGTTAGTAGTTAAGTTCTGGGGGATTCAAAAGTTATATGCACATTTTTAACGGTGTGGGAGTCAGCAACCTTAACCCATGTTATTTAATAATACACAGGTGGTTTAATTATAAACCCCTGTGTTTATAATACATAGTGTAACAGCTCTGCAAAACACAGGCAAGCTTGTATTGCAAAATTACAAATATAATAAGCATGGGTCCATAAGAAGGAACCCATTTAAAGTTTTTTTAAGTACATTTAAAGTTTTTTTTTGTTTTTTGTTTTTTTGTCTGTTTGTTTTTCTGAGAGAGTCTCGCTCTGTCACCCAGACTGGAGTGCAGTGGCAGGATCTCGGCTCACTGCAACCTCTGCCTCCTGGGTTCAAGCAATTCTCCTGCCTCAGCTTCCCAAGTAGCTGGGATTACAGACGCCCGCCATCACGCCCAGCTAATTTTTGTATTTTTAGTAGAGACAGGGTTTCACCATGTTGGCCAAGATGGTCACAAACCCGCCTGCCTCGGCCTCCCAAAGTGCTGTGATTACAGGCGTGAGCCACCGCTCCCAGTCATAAAGTTGTTTGTTTGTTTTTAATGTAGTACTCTACATAAAGTTCTTCCAACAGGAAGCCCACATAACTGTACTAATTTACTCAGAATTTATTTTGTGAGAAGATAGTATTCTAATGCTAATACAATTTTCAGAGCACGTATCCAAAACATTTACTAGACAACCAGCTGTAAAAGTAGGATATAGGGAGAGCTGGAAAGACGATGAGTCCCTTGTCCACATCCCACCCCACCCAGAGCCTATCAGGTCTCACAAGCTTTCTGGAACATTCCTTAGTCCCGGCACATAACACAGGTTTTTTTTTTTTTTTTTTTTTTTGAGACGGAGTCTCGCTCTGTCGCCCAGGCTGGAGTGCAGTGGCGCGATCTCGGCTCACTGCAAGCTCCGCCTCCCGGGTTCACGCCATTCTCCTGCCTCAGCCTCCCGAGTAGCTGGGACTACAGGCGCCCGCTACCACGCCCGGCTAATTTTTTGTATTTTTAGTAGAGACGGGGTTTCATTGTGTTAGCCAGGATGGTCTCGATCTCCTGACCTCGTGATCCGCCCGCCTCGGCCTCCCAAAGTGCTGGGATTACAGGCGTGAGCCACCGCGCCCGGCCCATAACACAGGTTTTTATTTCTCTCTCTTGGTAGGGCTCCTTAGGTCAGAGATTCAAAGACTCACCCAACATAGGGCCTGACATGTCACCACATCCCAAGAAACGTTGGAGAATAAATGATAATAAGTTTATTAACAAATAAACACAATTTCAACAAAAGGCCAGCCATGATTTTTAGCTCCAAAGATAAGCCAGGAATACTTGAAATATATCATGTATTAAAATCAGCTTTAGCTGAAAATTTTAAAAAAATGAGAAAAAGAATGTTAGGGAGAAAAAAACTGTTTAAACATATTGAACTTTAGCAAAAGATCTATTTCACAATTTATTGTGAACAACTTTTCTACTCTCTCTTGCAAAACTACTGAGAAAATCAGTTCAAATGAGAAAAAGGAATGTTGAGTTGCGTAAACGGTGTTGTTTAAACATAAAAAATGTGAATGCCAGACTTTTGCCCCAGTAGCTCGCTGACTGCACCATAAAACCAATTTTCCAAATCATAGTTAGGTAGCTAAGATGAGAATCGCTTAGTTTTAGGGCTATTCATGTATAATTGGCAAGACTTTGGTGGGTACAAGAATTAAAATTCTGGAAGTTAAAAACCACCTGTATGGCTAAGTGGCTTTCCAAATGCTTGTAACAAGTGTAAACTCATCAGAAAACTATGAAAACACCATTTCAATCCACTTTTGATATTATTGCAGGTTATTAAGTCTTGATTGTTTAATTTTTGTATATAACAATATCATCTTGTTTCAGTTTGCTTTGTTTTGATGGCTAAGTTTTCCTTTCATTATTAATTGAGCTCATTCTCTGCTTCACTTCTGTACTTCACTAAGTACACTTCCTGGTGCTTAAAGAATGTGACAAAGATCTCTATCTTCTAACAGGGGAGGTGACACTACACAATAAATATAATAAATAATGATGTAGTGTGTTAGAAGATAAGTTTAAAGGGAGGGAAAAGAAAAGCAGGCTAAGGGGCATTGGAGAAAGCTGCACTGGGAAGTGTTGGGCATTTTGTTGTATGAAATAAGGGCTCAGGGTAGGGTTCATTGAGAAGGTGGGATGTGAACAAAGATTAGGGCAAGTTAAGGAGAGGGCAGATAACTGCAGGGGGGTTTGCATGGTGCAAGTGGCATCCCCATGACAGCTAGGGAAGTGAACTGCTCAGACTGCACTTCCAAAGAAACAACAAAGCAAAACTTAGCTGTGAGAAGCACAATTAACTGGCAGCTCTTTCAGGGCAGCCCCTAGCTACTGAGCATGGTGACAGCACCAGAATCTGGCAGTTTTGTCCACTGACTGCTGGGATGGGCAGTGTTGACTCCAGACCTGCCCATTAGGTTGGTTGAAACTGTCTGATCTACATCACAGTCTGACTCTCTCTCTCTGCCCAATTGTGCTTCCTTTCTACTTTCCTTTCAAAGGAAATATTATCACCATTGTCTAAAGGCTTTCCTTACCAAATCCTGCTTCCTCCCTTCTATTTTTCACAATTGATAACCATAAAAAAAAAAGACTACTATTCCTAACTGTTTTGGTGTCTGCTTCCCAGGTACCTGAACTTACACAGTGACTGAACAACAAATAAGAGATTTACAAGGATGAGAAACTTGAGCTGTAAGCAGCAGGATGGAGGTTGAAGAAGCCCGAAGTCTAAGAAGACAAAGATAATAATAATAATAATAATAATTATTATTATTATTATTTTGAGACAGGGTCTCATGCTGTCACCCAAGCTGGAGTGCAATGGCACGATCACAGCTCACTGCAGCCTCAACCTCCCAGGCTCAAGTGATATTTCCACCTCAGCCTCCTCAGTAGCTGGGATCACAGGCATGTGCCACCACACCCAGCTAATTTTTTTTAATTTTTTTTGTAGAGGCGGAGTCTCCCTATGTTGCTCATGCTGGTCTCAAACTCCTGCTGGATCACTCAAGTGATCCTCCCACCTCAGCCTCCCAAAGTGTTGGGATTACAGGCATGAGACATGATGCACAGTCTGACAAAAGGTATTTTTAAAGTATAATTGTTGCAGGCTGAAACTGTTTTTAAGTGTTTAATTGTGGGATGCTGAAATGCTTTCAATAATGAACATTTTTGTTACAATAAGGCACTGTTGTTATACTTTACAAAATGTCACCACTCTACAAGCATCTAGAATTTGGAAAGAGGTTCTATGAGCATAAAATGTATGTCATAAATCACCAATCTACTTATTAACAATGGGAAAAGGAACAATAGCTCAATGACTAGGCAGGTACCGTGACTTCTATTGTTACGGTTTCTTTCTAATTTGGTCTGAAGCTCTCTCTCTTGACAATGGCCACAAGCCAAGATAGCCACTCTCTAGAAGAGCCCTGACTGGGGTGAAGTTAGCTTTGGTGTGTTGGTCAGGGGAGACACAATGAGGAAGTGAAGCCAAAATGCACGAAACAGAATAAATTTATTACTTATAGATCCCAGAGGTATTAGGGGTGCTGAGAAAGTCTGGAGGTGGCAGAGAGCTCAACCAGTGGGTGGAGAGAGAAAGAGACAGAGAGGGAAAATGGGAGAGCGAGAAAGAAGGAGACAGAAGGAGGGAGAAGGAGTGCAGTGGGAGAAAGAAGACAGGGGGAGAAGAAGGGAGGGAGAGAGAGGACCTGGGAGGCTACGCCTTTATTAAGGTCCATGATCATTATCCCTTAGGCTTTGGTGAAGAGGGCTGGGGATTGGCTAGTTTAAAGAAAACAAATGCAAAAGGGGAAACTACTTACTTGCCCCTGGTGTTGACCATTAGGTTTTATCATGGTCAGCCTCTGTGGAACCTGCTGGGATTGGGGTTAGCAAGATGGGGAGCAGAAAGGCTATATCTCAAACAACCACAAGGGGAAATTTTTGAGGTTTTGTTTTTGTTTGTTTGTTTTAGAGACAGGATCTCACTCTGTCACCCATGCTGGAGTGCAGTGACATGATCATAGATCACTGACATGATCATAGCCCTCCTGGGCTCAAGTAACCCTCCTGTCTCAGCCTCCTTAGTAGCTGCCACTACAGGCACACACCACCACACTTGGCTAATTTTTAAATTTTTTGTAGAAATGGGGTCTTGTTCTGTTGTCCAAGATAGTCTCAAACTCGGGGCTTCAAGCAATCCTCCCACCTCAGCCTCCCAAAGTGCTGGGATTACAGCCATGAGCCACAGCACCCGGCCAGGGGGGGAGGTTTTAATTAAGCCCAAGGTGATAGGGTACAACTGGGTTTCAAACAACTTATGTCAAGCCTAAAAATGGACGCCAAGACTACAACTATATTAAATAAATTTATGCAGTGTGTGTTCTGCCTACAAGAAGCGGTTAAGTGAAACACTTATTTTCCTTAATAGGATCCAGAATCAAACTTTGCCTATTATCGTATTTCCGACACAATGCCTGGTACAGAATAGGTGCTCAGAGAATATTTGCTGGATAGATTGATGTCTGCAGAACACTGTGAGTCAGGGTAGACAGATGTGAGTGAGGAGGATCAGAAAATGCCTAGGAAGTTTCCTAACATGAACGTGCATTCCATGAGCCTCTTTCTCTCACATACCACATCAACTCCATCAGCAAAGCCTGTCAGCTGTAGTTTCAATAAATCCAGAACCCAACCGCTTCTTACCGCTTGTACAGCTTCCACCCTGATATGAGGCACCACTCTCTTCTGAATTATTGCAATAACCTCCTAACTGGCTTCTTTCCATCCATCCTTGCCTTCCTCTAGGGAATTCTCCATACAGTAATCAGAGCAATTCTTTCAAAACATAAGTCAGATCATGTCACTTCTCTGTCTTAAACCCTCCAATGACTTTCTATGTTACTCAGAACTAAAACTGAAGTCTTTACAATGGCTCTCAGCCCACTGTCCCACCTCCCCTTGTCTCTCTCCTCCTTGCTTCCTTGGCTCCTTCACCTCCCCTCCTTGCTATTCCTCCGATACACCAAGGATGCTCCTATATCATGGCCTGGCATCTGCACGTAATAAGTGCTATATAAATATGAACATTTACGGCTATTATTGCTGTTCCCTTTATTCAGTTCTCTCTCTTTCCCTAGCATTGGCATGACTGGCTTCCTTGCTTCGCACTACTCCAATATCACTTGATTAAGGAGACTTTTCTTCATTAACTGGTACATCAATCTGGGCCTCAGCAGAAAAACAGACATCACATTGCTATTTTTGGTGGTGAATTGTATTCTCCCAAAGATATGGTGAGAACTGAAACCCCAGCACCTCAGAATGTGACCTTATTTGGAAATGGGGTCATTGCAGATACAACTAGTTAGACAAAGTCATACAGGAGCAGACAGGGACCCTTAATCCAATATGACTGGTGTCCTCATAAGAAGAGACATAGGGATGTGGACACACAAGGGCAGATTATGATGGAGGCAGAAACCAAAGTGCTGCGGCTGCAAGCCACAGAACGCCAAGGATTGTTGGAAAAGCACCAGAAGCTAGAAAGAGATGAGGAAGAATTCTCCCAAATCTCAGAGGGAATATAGCCCTATCAACACCTTGATTTTGAACTTCAAGCCACCAGAAATGTGAAAATGTGAAAAATAATTTTTTTTTTTTTGATACGAAGTTTCACTCTTGTTGCCTAGGCTGGAGTTCAATGGTGCGATCTTGGCTCACTGCTACCTCCACCTCCTGGGTTCAAGCGATTTACCTGCCTCAGCCTCCCGAGTAGCTGGGATTACAGGCATGTGCCACCACGCCCGGCTAATTTTGTATTTTTGGTAGAGATGGGGTTTCTCCATGTTAGTCAGGCTGGTCTTGAACTCCCAACCTCAGGTGATCCGCCCGCTTCAGCCTCCCAATGTGCTGGGATTACAGGTGTGAGCCACTGCACCTGGCCAAATTTTGATTATTTTAAGCCACCCAATCTGTGGTACTTTGTTATGGCAGCCCTAAGAAACTAATAATGGATATACTGAAAACATTCACGCAACAGACGCTTTGCAATGATGTGGGAGAGAGCACAGGGAAACTGCAGGGAGAGTACATTTCCCTGGAGTGAGAAATAAGGTCCCTCTAGGCTTGAGGGGGCAAAGTGAGGAGCAGTTACCAGAATCACCTGGGGAAAAGCCACCCTTCAGAAGCAATGACCCTGTATCAAGTGCACTGCCAAACTCAAAGAGGAATAAATTCCCTAACTTCACTCTCCTCCCTCAAACCTATCTCCTGCAGAGATGCCCCAGGAAGCCAATTGCGGTAGTCCTACAGATCAGCCTTCTTGGGGCTAATTTCTGGGTGAAGAAGGAGACAAAAATAATACTGGGGGTGGGGTGGGAATAAAACATAAATGGAACAATCTGTAAAGCAATATTCCTTTTCCAGAGCACTATTCATCCTCTTCATGCATTTTCTTAAAATGGTGCTTATCATCTGATGTATAATTTTTTTATTTTTAGTGTATTATCAGTTTATTATCATACTAGAATATAAACTCCACGGGTGCAAGGACTTTGTTCTGTTTCCTACTGAATCCTTAAAAATTATTTGTTGGACAAATGAATTGTCTAGTCTGGCATTTTTACCCTGGATTTTTTAAGTCAGCAGCTGCTGTATCTCTCTTGCTCAGCCTCTTCCCTAAAACCATTTGATGGATTTCCAAAAATGCAAGCAATGCTTGTTATGAAGCATTTGGAATTTAATCTTGGCCCAATAGCTCTAGAAGCGAGGCTCAAGGCCTATCCTACAATGCCTTGCTGACAAGAGCTTCATCTTGATGGTTTTTGTGTTTTGGAGTAGGGGTGGAGGTCTTATTATCTAGCACGTCTAGTGTGCAGTTTTTCTAGAAATTCAAAACAAAATTTCATCTTAACATTGTACTTCAGAAAAATGATATTGTGCAAACATTTTAATTAATTGACATCTAAAATCTACTGTTGCCACAACTGCAGTCATGTGCCACATGACATTTTAGTCCATGCTGAACCATATTTATGCATGACATTTTGATGGAGCTAAAAAATTCCTACACCTAGTGATATCTTGGGTGTCATAACGTCGAAGTGCTATGCATTACTCACGTTTGTGGTGATGCTGGTGTAAACATACCTACTGCACTGCAAGTCACATAAAAGTCTAGCACATAAAATTATGTATTGTATGTAGTACCTGATGATAAATGATTGTTACTGGTTTATGCACTAACATACTACACTTTTAAAATTTTGAGACAAGGTCTCACTCTGTCTCCCAGGCTGGAGTGCAGTGGCACAATCATGGCTCACTGAAGCCTTGACCTCCTGGACTCTAGGGATCCTCCCACCTCAGCCTCCAGAGTAACTGGGACCACAGGCGTGCACCACCATGCCTGGCTAATTAAAAAAAAATTTTTTTTGTAAAGATGAAGTCTTCCTATGTTGCCCAGGCTGATCTTGAACTCCTGGGCTCAAGCTATCCTTCCATTTCAGCCTTCCAAAGTGTTGAAATTACAGGCGTGAGCCACAGTGCCCAGCTTGTACTATACTTTTTTTTTGAGACAGGATCTTGCTCCGTAGCCTAGGCTGGAATGCAGTGGTGCAATCTTGGCTCACTGCAACCTCCGCCTCCCATCCTCAGGTGATCCTCCCACCTCAGCCTCCCAAGTAGCAGAGACTATAGGTGCGTGCCACCACACTTGGCAATTTTTATTTTTTGTAGAGAAAGGGTCTTGCCATGTTGCCCAGGCTGGTCTCAAGCTCCTGGACTCATGCATTCTGCCTGTCTCGGCCTCCCAAAGTGCTGGGATTACAGGCATGAGCCACTGCGCCTGGCCTTGTAGTATATTTTTTATTGTTCTTTTAGAGTGTACTCCTTCCACCTATATAACAAAAGTTAACTGTAATACAGCCTCAGGCAGGTCCTTCAGGAGGTATTCCAGAAGAAGGCATTGTTATCATAGGACATGACAGCTCCATGGGTGTTACTGCCCTTGAGGCCCTTCAGTTTGACAAGATGTGGAGGTACAAGATGGTGATATTGACGATCCTAAAGGCTTAGGCTAATGTGTGTTTCTTAGTTCTTAACAACAACAAAAAGTTTAAAAAGTAAAAAAACAGAAAAAGAAAAAAAATGGCCAGAGGCAATGGCTCGTGCTTGTAATCCTAGCATTTTGGGAGGCTAAAGTGGGAGGATCTCTTGAGGCCAGGAGTTCGAGACTGCAGTGAGCTATGATCATGCCACTGCCCTCCAGCCTACATGACAGAGCAAGATCCTGTCTCAAAAAAAAAAAAAAAAAAAAAAAAGCTTATAGAATAAGGATATAAAGAAAATATTTTTTATTTTTTATAGCTGTACAATGTTTGTATTATAAGCTGTTATTACCAGTCAAAAAGTTAAAAAAAAAATTAGAAGTTCATAAAGTTACAGCAAGCTAATTTATTATTGAAAAAAGAAACGCTTTAAATTTAGAGTAGCCTAGGTGTGCAGTGTTTATAAAGTCTATAGTAGTGTACAGTAACACCCTAGACTTTCACATTCACACACCAGTCACTCACTGATTCACCCAGAGCATTTTCCAGTCCTGAAATCTCCATTCATGATAAGCACCCTACACAGGTGTGCCATTTTTAATCTTTTTATACCACTTTTTTAACCATACCTTTTCTATGTTTAGATACACAAGTACTTACCATTGTGTTACAATTATCTACAGTACTCAGTACAGTAACACGCTGTGCAGGTTTGTAGCCCAGGAGCAATACATTATACCATATATCCAAGGTGTGTAGTAGGCTATACCACCTAGGCTGTATATGTACATTCTCCGATGTTTGCACAACAACCGAATCGCCTAATGACACACTTCTCAGAACAAATTTCTTCATTAAGTGACGCATGACTGTATTTGTGGAAACATTTTTTTTTTTTTTTTGAGACAGAGGCTCACCCTGTTGCCCAGTGCAGTGGCGCTATCTCAGCTCAATGCAACCTCTGCCTCCCGGGTTCAAGCGATTCTTGTGCCTCAGCCTCCCAAGTAGCTGGGACTACAGGCACGCGCCACCACGCCCAGCTAACTTTTGTATTTTTAGTAGAGATGGGGTTTCACCATATTGCCCAGGCTGGTCTCGAACTCCTGAGCTCGTGATTCACCCATCTTGGCCTCCCAAAGTGCTGGGATTACAGGTGTGAGCCACCACACCCAGCTGGAGAAATATATTCTTTTATATATCTAGAAAGTTTCTAAGAACTCAAAACAATGCTTACTTCTAGGGAGGTGGGAGGAGGATTTTTATTTTCAATCAATCCCTCCCTTTCTACATTGGCTTTTTTTTTCCTTTTGCCACGAGCAAAAAAAAACTTTTTTTTTTTTTGCATGCACTAATATATGGAAAGGCATCTCTCTCCTTTTTTTTCTGCAGACAATAACAGTTGTAGCAGGAAACTTTTAATATTACAACTGTACAGCATATTTTTAAATATTTTCACATTTTCTTACAACAGTTGTAAATTATAACTAAAATGACCTTACCATGTTTTCAAACAACATGTATAGAGTATCCACATTGTGCTAGCTCCTTCAGATAACAAGATGCACAGGACTGACTCAGCCCCTGTCTCACGGAGTTTACAACTGAGTTAGGAGTCAGTCAGCATACACTATTGAGCACCTGCTGTGTTCTAGGCACTGTTGTAGGTGAAAACAGTCCTGAATATGAGAGTCAGTGTCTCTCCCTAAAAAGTAAGTGGCTTGCCTAGCTTAGGCCAGGCAAGGACGCTCATGCCTATAATCCCAGCACTTTGGGAGACCAAGGCGGGCAGATCACAAGGTCAGTAGTTCCAGACCAGCCTGGCCAATATGGTGAAACCCCATCTCTACTAAAAATACAAAATTAGCCAGGCGTGGTGGCGGGCACCTGTAATCCCAGCTACTCGGGAGGCTGAGGCTGGAGAATCGCTTGAACCCGGGAGGCAGAGGTTGCAGTGAGCCGAGATTGCGCCACTGCACTCCAGCCTGGGCGACAGCAGAGCGATACTCCATCTCAAAAAAAGAAAAAGAAAAAAGGCTTAACACATGTTTAATATATATTATTAAATTGGTTGGAGAAGTCCTCTCTAAAAAAGTAAAATTGGAATTGGAACCTGAAGATGAAAAGGAGTTAGTCGTTCAAAGATCTGGGAAGATAGAGTTTCAAGCTGAAGGAACCTCAAGTGCAAAGGCCCTGAGGCTAGAACCAGCTTAACCTGTTTGAGGGTTGAAAGGGAAATGGATGACAGTGAATGAGTGGGTGAGAGAAGGAAAGAGATGAGGTCAGAGAAACTGGCAGGAGTCAGATCATGTGGGCTCTCCAAGGCCACGTAAAGAGTTTGACTTTTATTCTAAAATGTAATTAGATACTGAGCATAGATACAACATGCTCTGATTTATGGGTTTAAAAGGCCACTCTGGCTGCTGGGGAGGCTGTTGGGGGTAAAGGGTGGAAGCAGAGAGACCAGGTGGGACGCAGGTGAAGGATAATGATGGATTAGCTTAGGGCTGTAGAAGTAGAAACGGTGAAAAAAGCTGACTTGGGGATATACTTTGGAGAATAAGGTTGACAGGGCTTGATAATGAATTGCATGTGGTGGTTGGGAGTGGGTGAGTGAGGGAAGAGAGTTATCAGGGATGAAGACCAGATTTTTGGTCTGAGCACCTGGGTAGACTGTGAGGCCATAAACTAAGATGGGGGAAAACTGGGAGAGGAGCAGTTTGCAGGGGGGAAGGAGGTCTAGAGAGAAATCAATTGTTCTCTTTGGTCACATTAAGTTTCAGAGGCTTGTTACATATTCAGGTGAAGATATTGCTTAGGCAATTGGCTAACTCTATAGCTAAGGGGAAAGGTCCAGGCTGGAGGTATTTCAAAACAAGGGCCAAGATGAAACCACCTGGTGACTACGAGTAGATACAGGAAGACAGAGGGCAGAAGATTGCATATTTAATTACTATGAAGGGAGTTATGTGTTGTGAAAGGGGAAATATCAGGTTAGTGGAGGGAGAAGCTGGTCAAGGAAAGTTTCTTGAAAACATTAAACCCAAGCTCCTTGAAGCCACTGAAAACCAAGCAGTGACATTGTTATTAGTGAGGATGCTGTCCCAGAGAAGTAATTTGTAATTGGTCATACAGCTAGTGGCCTGACTAGAACTATGTTTTATACTTGAACTAAATCAAATGTGCCACAGGCACAGTATAAAACAGAGGAGAATAGCTGGGCGTGATGGCTCACATATAATCCCAGCACTTTGGGACTCCGAAGCAGGAGGATTACTTGAGCCCAGGAGTTCAAGACCAGCCCTGGCAACATAGGGAGAACATATCTGTACAAAAAAAATAAAATATCAGCTGGGAAGCAGTGGTGTGTGTCTGTGGTCCCAGCTACTCAAGAGGCTGAGGTGGAAGGATCTCTTGAGCTCAGGAGGTTGAGGCTGCAGTGAGCCGTGTTTGTGCTACAGCGCTCCAGCGTGGATGACAGAGTCAGACGCTTTAAAAAAATAAGAATAATCTTTAAAACAAAAAAGAGGGGAATAGTGGCACACCCTGGGACACAGACTCTGGAGTCATTCTGTCTGAGGTCACATTGTGGATTTGCCATTTACTACTGGCTGGGTTATTCCAGGTGCATTACTCAACATCTCTGTACTTCAGTTTTCTATCTGTAAACGGACTTTCTACTAATAGCTAACTGCTTACAGACTGTTTATCATGATTTTACATGCAATATTCAACTTCCCCCTCCAATAATCAATGAGTGACATTATTATTCTCATTCTACTGCTGAGGATCCAGAAGCACATTCACCCATTCCACAAATATTTACTGTGCACCTGCAATGTGCCAGGCATGTTCATGGGTGAACACAGCAAAATCTTTGCCTCTGTGCAGCTTCAGTCTGGGGTTCACAGGAAAAGGAGAAAGATGATAAACAAGAGATACGTACATTACAGGGTAATTATAAAGGGATACCCGCTATACAAGAAAACAGAGCAGGACAACAGAGATAGGAAGTTGGGATTTTAAGTAAGGCAGCCAGAACAGACCTCACCAAGAAGGCAATATCTGAGCAAGGATGTTAAGGGAGCCGGGGGCAACCTAGAATCCACCAGTGGGGAGAGTAAGGCGACTCGGAGAAAGGCGAGGGGCTAATGCATCCGTTCTAATAACTCTGACTTTAACTCGAGGCTAGATGGGGAAACACTGGACAGTTCTACCCCGAGGTGTGACAGAACTTGACCTTCATTTTAAATCGGTCCATCTGTTTAGGCTAGTGAGAAAAAACAATATTTGAACTCGGGCAGTCCAGCTCAGGAGTCTGTGCTGTCGGGATTAAAGAATCAGTCGACACCCCCAGGGCTGAGCCCCGCAGCAAGCGCCCCGCGGGTCCTGGCCCCCAGACTGTGGTTACCGCCATCCTTTCACTTAAACTCCGCCCCGATTACTCCCCCGCTCCAGGGCTCCGCATCCACTCTGCCGGGTCTCCACGTAGCGCTTCCCGGGCTACACATTGCGTAACTTCGGCAGCCGGGCGGAGTCTGGACAGAGGCGGAGCCGCGGCGGGCGGAGAGAACGCCCCAGCAATAGTCCCTAGGAGGAAGCCCCAAGAGCCCTCGCCGCCCACGGAACGCGCCTGCGTAATCCGGGTCCAGGCCGCCGGCATTCCAGAGCCGCCTTCCGCCCCGCCCCCAATTCCGGGGCGGAGTCCTCGGCCGCGCCGGCGCAAAGCGTCGCCGCACCCCACGCCTGCGCGCTTCGCCCGCCCGGCCCCATCCCCCCAGGTTTTTCGCGTGGGGGAGGGGGCACGTCTCGGCGAGTCACGATGATGGCGGCCACCATCCTGTGGTGAGCTAGCGGATTCCCTGCTTGTCTCGCCGACCCCCTCGCGCCTTCTGCAGACTCCGTGGCTGGCGCTCGGCGCGTGAGGAAGCACGGCGGCCCGAGTTCGCGGGGAAGGCCGCAGTCGCGGAGGCAGCGGCGCGGTCCGGGGCACGGGCTGGGGGAGAGGCCGCTCCGCTGGGCGAATGTGACAAGCCCCCACCCCCACCGCCTTCCTCCCCAGAGCGCGAGGAGCGCGGGCGACCCCGGGGCCCCGCCAGGCCACAGACCCCGCCCAGCGGCCAGCACCCGGCGCAGGCCCGGCAGCCGAGCTGCGCGGCGGCACCATGCAGGTCACCCTGAAGACCCTCCAGCAGCAGACCTTCAAGATAGACATTGACCCCGAGGAGACGGTATGCGCGCGGGCCGGGGGCAGGGGCAGCCGCGTGCGGGCCGCGGGGAGCGCCAGGAGCTCGTGGGGCCGGGCGGCGCGCTCCAGCGGGGGAAGCCCCGGAGGGCGCGATGAGGGCCCTGGGTCCTGGTGCCGGCCCTGGCGGCGTACAGCGGAGCCGATCCTCCTGTCTTGGCCGTGGGCTTTGTGGCAGGAGAATGGGGAAGCAGTGGCCGGACGCCGAAGGCCTGGTGGCAGATGGCGTGGAGCGCACGCCCGCGGGCCTGGGCCTAGGAGCTCGTGCTAGCGGGGCCGGAGGGGGATGGGAAGGTCCAGGCCGTCTCGGCCGTAGAGCCTGGCTTTCTGGTATGGGTGCACAGGTGGGGGAGGGAGACGTAGGCGTCGCCACTACCCCTGTGTGGACCTGGTTAGCCGCTTAGTTCCCAGAGTTGGTAACCCGAGAAGATGAGCCTTAAGAAAAAAAAAAGTATCAGGTTCCGTTTGCCGCCGAGAGGTGAGTGGTGGTGAAAATGAATTTGCCCCTTTCTCCTCAGAATTGTTAACCCTTTTATTTGCAAATGAATCGTTCTGCTGCCTTCCTCCCGCCACCAAACCCACACCCTTGCGTAGATTGCACTTTGAGGCCTCTTTGGTGATGGTTTTAGCTGTTAGAGCTCTTCACAGCCATCCAGGCTCAAACTAAACTTCAGATTTAACGGGTTTTCTGTGTTAGAAATCTTGGAATTGTAGGAGTTGGAACGCTGCAGCCACCCTCCCCCGATGCCCCAAACAGTAGCAGTTCAAGGGGGAAAAAAGAAAACAAAAAACAACAACTTTGAATCCTTTCTGCAGTTAAAGCCTTAAACATTTCAGAAGTCCACATTATACATTTTTCTGTATTTGTGACTGCATAAAGAGACACTGTTGAGGTCAGTACAACTTTATGCCAAGAATCTAAAAACGCTGTGAGTGTAAATTTACTGCTTATGTTCGGAAATACACCGCCAAGATTGTCATAATACTAAGTTTAAACCAGCAGCTTTCTGCCCAACTCTATTTTTAAAAGTAGTTGATTCTATTTTGGGTGGAGATCAGGGGCTTTGGTGTTAAGTAGACCTGAGTTCCATTTGTGGTTTTGTAACTTATTTGCTATGACCTTGGGCAAATTACGCTTAGTTTCATCCTCTGTATAATAGGGATAATACCTGCCTTGCAGAGATGTGAAGATTAAATGGTATGTATTTACTTGGTGGTCAGTAAATGGAATCGATTATTTAAACAATGGATTCCTTTGAGTGGAGATACAGTGTTACGTTTTACTTATTTAATGTTAAGTTTTGTACATCTTTAATTTTTTAAGAAACAGCCTTTTTGGGATTTTAATGCAAAATTATTTGATTTCAGAATATTTATACGTAGGTGTATGCTGTGTGATTAACTTCTTAAAAGTACAGGAGATCTCAGTTATACATGAGAAACTTTTCAGTGTCCTCAGAAGTAATTGACAACACCCTGTGGACTGACAGTACTAATAGAATCTAATTTCTCTTGAATATTTCTTTACTGCTTAATGTGCATTAATAAGTTGAAGGGTGAAAGTTAAAATGGAGTTTGTTTGATGATTTCAGACAAACTACGTAAAATGCCTATTTGACTTTGGTTCTTTGTGGTAACAAATGTTGGTGCCCCAGTAACTTAATCGGCTTATAATACTCAGTTAATTTCAGAATTATTGAAAGCTAAAGAAATATTGTGGCTTTTTGGTAAATACGTGTGAGTGTATTGAAGTTATGCAGTGACTCTTTCAACAGCTCCACTGAAGTATTTATGTTCTGTAAGATTTGTTTAGCGTTTTAGGCACTTTACGCATACTGTTAACTGAGAGTCAATGCTGTACCTGTGTTTGTGTGAATTCTTAACTATTTTTGCTGTTTTCCAGTTTATTTCCAAGGAAAAGTAATATGTTATACTTCTGGAAGTATATTTTTGAAAAGCCCATTGTTAGGGAGCGGTTTCTACGGCTTTCGCTGCTATTTATATAAATATAATTTTGTTGCTGTTAGTATAAAAAAACTAATACTGTTAGTCTGGGGCAAGAAATTAAAGCATTTCCTCTGGGATATATGGAACGTTTGCATTTAGTGACTTGTCAGTTTTTATTTTAATGACTTTGGAAATATTTTTCATGACAGCTGTTTCAATTCTATGTTTGTAGTGGGTTTTAATTAGTATGTGTTTTTGATACGACACCTTAGAATTCCAGCAAGAAAATAAACAATGAAAATTATGTTTTCTAGGGCAACGCTAAGTGTCCTGTTTCTAAGTTGTTGTGAGAACGAGGTAACCAAGGATATTAGAAATAGATCTAAAATAAGATAGGATCTTATTGAGACCTGTTTTTGGTCTGGTCACAGATTTGTCCTTGTTTAATTTTTACCTAGAAGGAACCAAGGAAATTAAGTAACTTACGTAGCCAGTATAGCAACTCTTGTGAGCTTGAGATGAGCATGAGCAAAAATGGAAGAAAGGACTGTGCGATAAGTGGAATCATGGGAATGATTCATTTGTTGAACAAGTAAATGTTTAGTGAGCTTTGCTGGCAGGACTGGAGGAGTACAGGGACCTGTAGAACGTGGTCTGGGGCTTCTGGGAGCCTTATTGACTTAGTCAAAGCTCATTGGCTATAGAGTAGGGGGATATACAAAATGGAAAAAGCAAGATAATTTGTTTTAAGGTGTTTTTATTTGCCCTAGTTTTAACAAAACTTTCTTAGACTTATTAGGCATTTTGTACCATTTACTTGACTATTACTGTGATACATTACATGACCACTGCCTTTAGTGTTAATCTTTGCAAAGATCTTTTTGTTTTTACAATTGTAATGCAAGCCTTCTTATAAAATATTCAAACAATATAGAAACAAAATGAGAAGGTGGTATGTGTGGGGTAGGGAGACCATTGCTAGGAGATTTTCTTCATTATGTGCTTTTTTTTTTTTTTACTGTAAAAATTGTGGGAGACTTTTAAGTAGCCTACATATTAAAGCATTTTGAGATGTGTGATAGAGCACTGCTTCTCTGAAATTCTTAAAAATTCTGAAGTTTAGGCTGGGCGTGGTGGCTCATGCCTGTAATCCCAGCACTTTGGGAGGCCGAGGTGGGCGGATCACAAGGTCAGGAGATCGAGACCATCCTGGCTAACACGGTGAAACCCCGTCTCTACTAAAAAAAAATACAAAAAATTAGACGGACGTGGTGGCACGCACCTGTAGTCCCAGCTACTTGGGAGGCTGAGGCAGGAGAATCGCTTGAACCCAGGAGGCAGAGGTTGCAGTGAGCTGAGATCACTCCATTGCACTCCAGCCTGGGCGACAAAGCGAGACTCTGTCTCAAAAAAAAAAAAAAAAAAATTCTGAAGTTTAATGGTGTGATGGACATTTAGAGGGAAATGGAATACAGTTTTTAAGCTTAGTTTTATAGTCAATTAGTGTTTTATATTACTGTTGCTTAAAGCCATTAAGAAAGGTAGATTTAGGAATAAACCTTTTGAGATAAAAAAAATACAGTGCAGTATTTTATTGCATCACTGAAATGGTGACAAGAAAAAGTATGTGATATACAAATTAATCCTGCAGTCTAACTCTTGACACTGTTTGCCTTGAACAACTAAAAACAAAACTCAGTAAATTTGAGATGAGACTTTAAATGCAAAAGCTGAAATGTGATTGGATTAGTATGTAAGTGACATTAAAATTCTACATATACATTGGATGTTTTTGCTAAGAGAATTGCAAAGACATCAGTTTTAATATCTATAAATAGCATATTAGTGTGCTATGAAGAATTACCTAATTTCGTGGTTTATCTCTATAATGTGATTGTTATAAAATACTGCTTTACTCAGCACCTTGGGAAGCCGAGGCGGGTGGATCACCTGAGGTCAGGAGTTCCAGACCAGCCTGACCAACATGTTGAAACCTGGTCTCTACTAAAAATAGAAAATTAGCTGGGCATGGTGGTGCATGCCTGTAATCCCAGCCACTTAGGAGGCTGAGGCAGGAGAGTCGCTTGAACCTGGGAGGAGGAGCTTGCAGTGAGCTGAGATCGCACCGTTGCACTCCAGCCTGGGTAACAAGAGCGAAACTCCATCTCAAAAAAAAAAAAAAAAAAAAAAAAAAACAACTGTGTGTGTATATTGCTTTAGTACTTGCTCTGTATTATACAGTATTTACTAGCCATCATTTATTAGTGAAGTATTCCTGTGGTGGTTTATTGTATTTTCAATATAGTCATGCTAGATACAATTTCATATTATAGAAGCTTCCTAGATTAAGGCAATGAGTAGTAAATGTATTAAAAATACTATATCACAGAGGTGAAATTAAGAGTTCTTGGCATATTGGTAGAACAAGATACAGGAAGAAACTGAGAAATCTGGTACATTTTTGCCAGACTTTTGCTGTTTTGATGCCGTGCACACAGTAGGCATTTAGTAAAGATCTTTGAATGAACTGAATATATTCTTTTGGTGAACTGGCAAAGCAGTGATCCCCCAACGTAGTGTGTTTGCATGTTGATTTATTTATTTAATAAATATTTGCTGTGTACTTACTAGATGTCAGGCCCTGCCGTGATGGTATGTGCATTCTAGTGGGATAAAACTGTCAATAAAATTTAAAAACCAGGTAATGGTAAGTGCTATGCAGAAAGTTGAAATAGGATAAAGTATTTGATAATACTTCACTGGGTGGCTACATTTTTGTTGTTGTTTTGTTTTGTTTCTGAGACGGAGTCTTACTCTGTAGCCCAAGCTGGAGTGCAGTGGCGCCATCTTGGCTCACTGCAGCCTTCGCCTCTGGGGCTCAAGCGATTCTCCTGCCTCAGCCTCCCAAGTAGCTGGGACTAGAGGTGTGCCCCACCACACCTGGTTAATTTTTTTGTATTTTTAGTAGAGACAGGGTTTCATCACGTTGCCCTGGGTGGTCTTGAACTCCTGAGCTCAGGAGATCTGGGTGGCTACTTTTAAATTTACTAGTCACTGAAGGCCTTTCTGAATAAGGTGACATTTAAGCTGAGAGCTGAGTAAAAATGAGCACTCGAGAATGAAGAGAATGTTTTCTATAGGGAACTGCTAGAGCAAAGACCTTTAAGAATGTGTTTTGGGTACTGAAAAAAAGCCTGCATTGCTAAGGTGATGGGTAAGAGATAAGGGTGAGTTGGGTAAGAGATAAGAGAGTGAGTTAGGCAAGTGAGTTAGGCTAGGGGTTTTCAGGGTAAACTTGGAAACATTTACAAGCAGGACAGAAATCTTTGTTTCTTTGTCTCTGTCTCTCTTTTTCTTTTTCCCTCCCTTCCTCCCTCCCTTCCTCCTTCCCTTCCTCCCTCCCTTCCTCCCTCCCTTCCTCCCTCCCTTCCTCCCTCCCTTCCTCCCTCCCTTCCTCCCTTCCTCCCTTCCTCCCTCCCTCCCTCCCTTCCTCCCTCCCTTCCTCCCTTCTTCCCTTCTTCCCTCCCTCCCTCCCTTCCTCCCTTCCTCCCTCCCTCCCTTCCTCCCTTCCCTCTCCTTTCCTCTCCTTCCCTCCTTTCCTCCCTTCCTTCCCCACTCCTTTCCCTCCCTTCCTTCCCTTCCTTTTTCAACAAGGTCTTGCTCTGTCACCCAGGATAGAGTACAGTGGCATGATCATAGCTCACTGCAGCCCCAAACTCCTGGGCTCAAGTGATCCTCCACCCTAAGCCTCCCCAGTAGCTGGGACTACGGGGGCGTGCCACCACGCCCAGCTAATTTTAGTGTTTTTTTTGTAGGGATGGGGTCTTGATGTTTTATCCAGGCTGGTCTCCAACTTCTGGCCTCAAGTGATCCTCCTGCCTCAGCCTCCTAAAGTGCTGGGATGACAGGCATGAGCCAGCACACCTAGCCAAAAAATATTTCTTGTAGGATTTTTAAAGGTTACTTTGATGCTGTGGGGTGGGCAAGAGTGAAAAGCAGAGACATCAGTTAGGGGGCTTGTGCAGTAGTTTTAAGTAATTGCAGCTTGAACCAGGGCAGTAGGAGAGGAGATGTAGAGAAGTAGATGGAATTAGGATATGTTTTGAGAGGTACAGTTGGCTGTACCACTTGCTGTGTCACCTCAGGCAAGTTACTCAGTATGTGCCTTTTGGTCCTCTGCTGTAAAATGAGAATACTAGTATGAAAGTACTAACTTATTGGTATATGGGTTTTGAAATAATATTAACAGTGCTTGGCAATGTGGTACCACTCTCCCTCCATTGTTCTTGCTTAGAAAGCCTCAAATGTGATTAAATTCAACTCAGTGTTTATACTTGCACCTGAGCGGCCAGAGATGCACCTTGTAGCCACATTGACTTGTCTTGCTTAAATTTATGAACATTAAGGAACTTAAGTTCATGAGCACTAAGGAACATTAAGGCACACTAAGGAACCTTAATTGGGTCCTTAGTATGCGGCACCTGACAGTCTTACAGTTTACTAGTCCAGTCACTCTTCCGCTGCCACAGGATGCTTTCATATCATCTACCCTGCTGATTTTCACTTGATGACCCTAGTCTTTCTTTGATTGAGAATTTGGAAATAATCGAGACAGAATGTCTATAAGGTCCTACCGTAGCTACCTACCTGCTAGCCTCTTCTTACTGTAGATAGTTCTGAATTGTGGGCGGTGCTATCTAAGGCAGGTCCTTCCACTTTTCCACTATACCTCATCCCCTGTCATGTGTGAAGGACATCACTCCATCAGATCTTCTTTTCTCTTCATCACTGATTTTTCCCATTTCTAGGGTATACAAACATTTTTTCCCCATCTTAATGATACACTCCCTTGTGTCCACATCCCTCTTTAGCTGCTGCCCTAATTCCCTGCTTCTCAAGAAAATTCAGGAGTATCTCTTAATTCTGTTCACTTTTTTCCACATCTTGCTCTTTTCAGATCCACCATACTGTTCCTAAAAGGGAGTCCTCACAACTTTGTACTTGTGCTTTGTCCTTAAGCACAATACTTTTAAAAAAGTCTTTCTCCTCTTTATTAAAATGGGAGTAATAATAATTGAACTGCTTTCCTAACAGTTGTGAAAATCAGGTGAGATCATGGGCATGGAAATATTTAGTGAATTGTGAAATTAGAAATAAATTTTGCAGTTTTTAAACAAATCCTGCTTTCATCAGTTTTTATTTCAATCATTTCACTATTCTTTCTTTAAAAGGTTTGTATGAATGAGATATTCTCATTTTCTTAGATTGACATAATCAGCAATTTTGAACAGTGTGTAAAATCAATGAACAAGGTCCTGCCGCGATAGATGCTGTATAGGATTCCAGTTAATTTCTGAAAGAAATTTGCTAAATTTAACCCTACTGTGGCACAGTGAATCGTACGAAGGACACTACACCATCTGTTCCCTATAAGTTTAGATAAATAAATGTTTTTTATAGTGTCACGAAAGCTAATTTTACAACTGAATGAGCTTTATAAAACTTGTAAACATTATATAAACTTATTTCGAGGAGGTAGACCAGCTACAAATGACTGACAATACATGAACAGATTCTAGAGGCTTAAACAGGTAGATAAAGTTGTTCTCACCAATTATTCCCCACACACTTCTGGTTGAATTAGGTAGGCACCTTGTTTTTGCTAGTGCACTGGAGAGATCCATTCTTTGCCTATATAGAAACTTACAGGTATCTTGGGAATTCTGCTTACTCAGTTTTCAAATTCCTGTGTTTCTTTTGGTCTTGTTGAAATCATACTGTTAGGAATATATTTTATAATAGATTAAATTGGCATGAATTGGTTGGCTTAATTTCTGTGGGACAAATGGGTTTTGGATTTCAAATCATATATTTAAAATAATAGCCTTTTGGATCATAACCCCAATTTGAGGATTGCCTTTGTTATAGTGCCTGCCTCTTCTCACATAATTAATGTTATGCTATCAGTTATTGTTTCAATTGTAAAAATCTCCTGTACTAAATTATTTTATTCCTTGGGTCCAGTGAGGAGATTTTTCCTATTTGTACTGAAGTCAGCTGACATTTTTAAAATCAAATTTGTATTTGTAGAAATATCAGGAACCTACCTTGGGACAGAAATTCCCCAGGAAATACTCTGGTGCCTGTACCAGTTTCTCAGGTGGAAGGAGAAGAACCAAAGAACCAAAAAAGAAAAAGCATTACCTGTAGTGTAAACATAAGAAATCCTTTAGTAAACATTTGGCTTTGGGAATCTCCTTTATTTTGCTAATTGTTGATTGCCAAAATTTAATTGCTGCTATTATTTTTTAATTAGGCCGTGCAGTATTAGAACTGCCTTAGACCTTTTTCTTTTAAATGAAATCTCTTTTTCTCTTTGAAAGTCCAGTTTTCCCTAAATTACTCAAATAATTCAGGCTCGTTATAGTAAATAAAGTATAGTAAAATGAGAATGGCTTTTGCCATCGGTCTAAGGAACCACTGTAGACTCTGTATATCCCTCTAGTCATTTTAAAAAATATATTTACACGTAATACATGAACACAACTACACTATTTGTTTAAAAAAATTAATTAGCAACTAGCTTTTTTTCCTCAAACATAGTTATAAATATTCATTTATATTGCATAGTGTTCAAATGAATGTATGTACATTAATTTATTTTACCATTTCTCCTTTGTGGATGTTTAGGGTTGTTTTCAGTTTTTAGTATTGCAAAAAGCAATGTAGTGCACATACTTTGCACCTTTGTCTTTGAAGTAGTTACATGAGCACCTCTAGCATTGATTTCTAGATGCGAAATTATTTGGTCAAAGTGTGGCAGATTGCCTTTAAAAATGCCTGGTCAGGCTGAGCGCTGTGGCTTACGCCTGTAATCCCAGCACTTTGGGAGGCTGAGGTGGGCGGATCACGAGGTCAGGAGTTCGAGACCCTCCTGGCCAATGTGATGAAACCCCGTCTCTACTAAAAATACAAAAAATTAGCTGGGTGTGGTGGCGTGCACCTGTAGTCCCAGCTACTTGGGAGGCTGAGGCAGGAGAATCGCTTGAACTCGTGAGGTGGAGGTTGCAGTGAGCCAAGATCGTGCCACTACACTCCAGCCTGGTGACAGAGCGAGACTCCGTCAAAAAAAAAAAAAAAAAAAAAAAAAAGCCTGGTCAGTACTTATAAACATTAACAATACTTGTTATTTACAAATACCATCTCCCATATGAGTAGCCAGGATTCAAATTTAGAGACTCTGCCTCTAGAGCCTATATGTTTAACCTTTTTATTTCATCTGCCTTAGTGTCCCCATTAGAAAAAGAGGATAATAGTATCTACCTGTGTACTAGTTAACCTATTACTGCATAACAAATTACCCCAAAACTTAATTAAAACAGTAAACACTTACTATTTCATAATTTCTGTGAGTCAGAAATTCAGGGATATTTTAGCTCTGTGGTTCTTAAGAGTCTCAGGAAGTTGCATTTAAGGACTTCATTCTATGCATTAAAGGCTTGACTGGCTGGAGGGTTCCCACTGAAAGTGACTTCCTCACATGGCTAACAACTTGGTGATGGTTATTGACTGGAGGCCTCAGATCCCCCCCATATGGGCCTCTCCCCAGGATGCCTGAGTGTCCTCATGACATTGTGGCTGGCTTCTCCCAGTGTTAGTGATCCAAGAGAGCAAAATAGAAATGATGGCTTTTATGTATAAACCAGCCTCAGAAGTCACACTTTTACTTCAGCAGTATCTTACTGTTCTTGTGGACTAGCCATAATTTAGTATGTGAAGGGTATGTACCAAAGGCTTGAATACCAAGAGATGGGAGTCATTGGGGGCCATCTTGGGTGTTGGCTACTACAACCTCATAGAGATGTAGTACAGATTAAAAGAGTTAATTATTGTGAGGCTCTTAGTACACTGCCTGGCATATGGCAAGTACATAGCCTGCATTAGCTTTTATTCAGATGTTATATTTCAGGGCTACCCATTAAAACTTTACACAATTATTTATACTGTATATAGTTACAACAGTAATAAGGAACAACATAGTTACAAAAGTAAGAAGGAAAAATAATACTGTAACAGTGAGCACGCTGTTATATGGAATATGCAATTGCTGACCTAATTAACAAGCAGTAGCCTAGAAATCTTATGCAAAGTGCTGTGTAAGAAGATTGACATGGCAGCTCATTATACTATCATAGGAATATGATTTACAAGATACTGTTTTGATGTCTCATGCATGACCTAAATTTGTCGAATGAAAATGACTGCTTTTTTAAAGAGACAGAGTCTTGCTCTGTTGCTCAGGCTGGAGTACACTGACAAGATTATAGCTCACTCCAACCTTGAACTCCTGGGCTCAGTCAATCCTTTCACGTCAGCCTCCTGAGGTAACTGGGACTACAAGCGGGCACCACAGCACCCGTCTAATTAAAAAAATTTTTTTGGAGGTGGTGGCTCACTATGTTGACCAGGCTGACCTCAAACTATTGGGATAACAGGGGAAATGACTACTTTTAATGGTTGTTGGCCTGAACTAGAATAGTGCCAGTGCCACAGAGATGCACGGTAGTGCTCACATTAGGGAATAATTAGATGGTAAGTTTAGCTTTGTGGCGGCACTTTTAAATACACTATTATGATTGTCTTCCTTTGGAGGAAAAAAGAAAAACCATGCCCATCATGTTTAATATCATGTTGAGTACGTTTTTATTTTTAAATGCACGATTTTTTAAGAGAGAATTAAGTAGCTAGAAAAAATGTTTGATTTCTTGAATGTTAACCATGTCTTTGTCTCTAGTGGAACTGATGATAAACCACCATTATTTATGTAGTGGGAAATGCAGCACAATGAAAGTTCTAGCCTTGGTTATGTACTGGGACTGTGGTGCTCAGGTTTATATTCACTCTGTTGAGATGGCTTACTGGAATGGGAGCGTTGGTGTGGGGCTCAGCGCAGTTAAAGGAGTCATAATTGCATCTGTTGGTGGGCCATATCCTTTCCAAGAGAAACCTTGTGCTGAGTTCATACCTCTTCCTTTGAAGCATCCAGAAAGAAGGCAGTCTTTCTTGCTAATCTGTTTTGAAGTATGCTCAATTAGGTTGGATTAGGGATGATTTAAACAAAGTAATTTAGACACAGTTCTTCTACAGATACATTATGGTTTAAATGCCTCTAGGACATCCTGTGAAGGTGTTCAGTAGAGAGTTAAGTGTGCATAAATGAAGGTCAGAGAGAGAGAGCTGGGCTAGAAATACAGATGACATCTGCATGGTTATTGAAACTAGGAGTAGACACGATGGATTATCCTGGAAGTCTAAGTAGCACTTAAAGGGCTGGCCAGGGAGGAGGATTTCGTGAAGCAGTGAATGGAGAGATAGGAAAACCAAAAGTGTGGCATCCTGGAAGCCAAGGGATGGCAGTATGTAAAGGAGGGACAGGTCAGTACTGTCACACGTGACAAGAGGAAGATAGGAGAGGATTAAGAAGTGTCGTATCATTATGGTGTTGCAGAATTCAGTGATGTTGGTAAAGAGCAGTGTTAATGGAATGGCCAGCGGTGGGTTGGGGGGGACTACCAGAGAAAATAAGCAGCAGAATGAGAATAAATTTAATGTTTTTGTTTATCAGCACAGTATTGCTCTCTTTTGAGTAGTTGGTTTGGGATTATGAATAAGTGAGGACAGTGGTGTGTATTTAAGTTTTTGAAGAATTAGATTGTGGGGGGAGAGAGTCTAGGAGGAGACGTGATAAGTGTTTGTTTTTAAAATGATGAAGTATTAGGTCTAAGTGTGAATGAAAGTGAACTGAGTGAGAGAGAGGCTGAAAAAGCTGGGGGAGATAGGAAATATAATGAATTTAGTAAGATACTGAAAAATACTTGGAGGCGAACCAGAGGACAGGTGGAAATAATTAGGTTTGAAAGAAAGGGATACTTTTTTCATTTAATAGGTGAGAAGGAGATGTAGATGGGTCTGGATGCAACAAAGTTAGACAAAGTTGAAAATAAGTTCCTCTGTCTTCTGTTTTTAATAAGGTAGAAAGTGGTCAGCTGCGGAGAGTACGAGAGGATGCTGTGAATCAGATTTAGAGTAGAATGCAGATTTGAGATATTCTTTTGGAGGATGGAGAAGAGGGCTAACTAGGGGGAACAGAAGATTTAGTGTATCCTTTTCTCCACTAGCATTTAGAAAACGGTATAAATGTAGATAGGCAGTCTCTTAGGTAAAAGTTGAGATTTGTTAGCTAAGCAAGGTTAGGACAATGAGACACCACAGAGTGGTTGGAGTAAATTTTAGAGGTTGAGTACTGACAAATAAATGGTGTTGGTCCAAATACAGAATTTTGTGTGTTAGGAGCAGCAGAAAGACAAGGAAGTTTTTGATATTAGAAAGAAGGTGATAGGAGCAATGATAGTGAAGATTGAAATGAAAGTAGAGACTCTAGGGACCAAGTCTTAAGGAGATTCAAGAGCAAGTATAGTGAACAGTTAACTAAGAGCTGGTAGGAACAGGAGATTGGTCACTTATAATTTTAAACATGGAGTGGTTTTTAGATGACAAAATTCAGCCTGTGTTCTGTAAGTATAGATTGGATTGTAAGTAAAGATCACTGTTTTGTTCAAGGTAAGGAACAATGCCAGAATTTTAGACAGGTCAGTGCACCTGGTTCCAAAGTCTGGTTCAGTTATTTTCTTTGAAGTGATACTGTTGGGTCAAATCCCCGTGCCTTCCCCCACCACCTTAAAAATGTTGAAGCATCTTGGCATGTTGCCCTCAAAAATTTTGATCATTTGATACTTTAATTCTTATTCTGAGAATGTATTTCTTCACTTTCAATGCCAAGAATTATTCAAAACAATCTTTCCAGTGTGACAGTCTATTGGATTAATAACATGAGGCATCAAAATTTATGTCTTTGGTTACTAATGAGGTTGAGCTTTTCTGTGCTGTGACTGTGTAATTGTGAATTGCCTGCCCAATCATTTGTCCAATTTTTTTATTAGTGCAAAAACAGTTTTGTGCCTTGTCTCTCTCTCTTTTTTTTTTTCTTTCTCTTGAGACAGTCTCATTCTGTCACCCAGGCTAGAGTGCAGTGGCATGATCTTGACTCACTGCAGCCTCAGCCTCCTGAGTAGCTGGGATTACAGGCGTGCGCCACCATGCCCAGTTAATTTTTGTATTTTTAGTAGAGACGGAGTTTTGCCATGTTGACCAGGCTGGCCTTGAGCTCCTGGCCTCAAATGATCCGCCCACTTCGGCCTTCCAGGGTGTTGGGATTACAGGCTTGAGCCATGGCACCCAGCTGCCTTTTCTCTTTTTTAATTGCTTTTTTTTTTTTTTTGAGATGCAGTATTGCTCTGTCGCCAGGCTGGAGTGCAGTGGCACAATTTCGGCTCACTGCAACCTCCAGCTCCCTGGTTCAATTGGTTCCCCTGCCTCAGCCTCCCGAGTAGCTGGGACTACAAGTGTGCACCACCATGCCCGGCTAATTTTTTTATTTTAGTAGAGACGGGGTTTCACCATGTTGGCCAGGATGATCTTGATCTCTTAACCTTGTGATCTGCCCGCCTTGGCCTCCCAAAGTGCTGGGATTACAGGCATGAGCCACTGCGCCTGGCCTCTTAATTTCTTTTTTTTTTTTTAATTTTTATTTGTCCTTTTTTTCTGTTTGAGTTGCATGTTTAGCCTGTTAATTTTTCTTCTTTATTGAATAAACATTTTTAGTGTTTAGTCTACAATTACTTCTTTAGCCAAATCATATAGGTATCTTGTGTGGAGCTCCCATTGTTATGTTCTTAATATTCTGTGTTTGTTTTGTTTTGTTTTGTTTTTGAGACAGAATCTTGCTCTTGTCATCCAGGCTGGAGTGCAATGGTATGATCTTGGCTCACTGCAACCTCTGCCTCCTGGGATTCAAGCAGTTCTCCTGCCTCAGCCTCCGAAGTAGCTGGGATTACAGGTGCCAGCCACCATGCCCGGCTAATTTTTGTATTTTTGTATTTTTAGTAGAGATGGGGTTTCACCATGTTGGCCAGGCTGGTCTCGAATCCAACCTTAGGTGATCCGTCTGCCTTGGCCTCCCAAAGTATGGGATTACAGGCGTGAACCACTGTGCCCAGCCTTAATATTTTTTAATCAATTTTGATTTCTTTGAAGCAAAAGTTATTTAGTAGTAAATTACTAAAGGGCCTTTTTTTTTTTTTTTGGTCCAGCTTTTCTTAATTTATGGGGCTTTTTTTTCCTTTTGTCCTCCCTCATTTTTGATATAAAGCTAGAGTCCCGTTATTTATTTAAGCGTTTTGAAATATGAAATATTTAAGTCTGTCTTATACTTCATTGTAACCTGTCAAGAATGAGATATTCCTGCATGTTTATTTTCTTTTATTTGTTGCTTCATATGTGTCTTTTTTTCTTCACATATGTCTATGCTCTGTTCATTTATTCGTCCAGCACAGGATAATGGAGCACCCACTCCATGCCAAGCCACTATGTATTGTTCTGAGAACTGGGTTCATGCATAGACATACACTTGGTCTGTAATTTATTTGTAGTTTTCCTAAATAATCACACTTGCAAATATTGTATCCTTTTGTCCCTCTACAAACAAAGTTTGAGAAGAAATTTACCATACACCACTGAGTGCTCCACCCATGCTCTGCCATCAGTTGGTTGACTTGGCAAGTCTCTTAGCATGTAGGATAGCAGTCCTCAAATGACTTGCTTTCAAGACTTGTTTACATTTAAATAAGTTATTGAGGGCTCCAAAATAACTTTTGTCGATATGCTTACGTTTTATTTTATTTATTTATTTTTTAAGGCAGATTCTCACTCTGTCACCCAGGCTGGAGTGCAGTGGTATGATCTTGGCCCACTGCAACCTCCACTTTTCAAATGATTCTTGTACCTCGTCCTCCCAAGTAGCTGGGATTACAGGCATTTACCACCATGCTTGGCTATTTTTTTTTTTTTTTTTTTTTGCATTTTTAGTAGAGACAGGGTTTTACCGTGTTAGCCAGGCTGACCTCGAACTCCTGGCCTCAGGTGATCCTCCCACTGCAGCCTCCCAAAGTGCTGGGATTACAGGCATCAGCCACTGCACCTGACCCAATGTACTTACATTTATTAATGTTTACCACATTAGAAATTAAAACAAACTTTATTAATGTTCATTTAAAAATAAATATAAACTTATTATAATAAATATTATACTTACTTTTTTTTGCAAAAAATAACTATGTGCCAAAATAACAGTAACACCAAAGCACTGAAAAGACTGACACTGTTTTACTTTTTTTTTTGCAAATCTGATGTTTGGCTTTAAAAAAATTTTACTTGTGTTTTACCTTTGAAATGGGGAACAGTGGGAAATAGTGGATTGAGATTTTTGTGATGGATTTCTACTTTGGGGAACATCAGAATAGCAATGATGCTACTGACCCATTTCAGGAAGATCAGTGCAGCAAGGAAGGTTTATATGGTATTTGCAAAATACTCTGCTTGGAGTCATAAGGGGTGGTAACCTCTTTATTTCCATCTCCTCATCTATAAAATTGAGTGGGTGACATTTCCTTTTGTCCCAGAGTTTTGAGGATTGTGTGAAATTGTATGTTAACATCTGAAGCTAAATAAGCTTTTTTTATCTTTGAAGTACACACCATCACTTTTTAATTGTACAAAAGAAACCTTTATTTGTATCCCTTTCTGTCTAAAACTCAAGAGAACTGTCAACTTAGATAATTTTCAAGAAGTATTGAATTTTTCTCCCTGGTTTTTGTGCCTTTAAAGTAATGAAAGTAGTTCTATAAAGGCAAATGGGAAAGCCATCTCTGCCTTTTTTACTCCTGTACCTCCCTACTTAACAAGTTAAGAAGTTCATTAGACTCATTTTTGTAAATACTGTATAATAAGCCTAATTGTCACACAATTTTAGGAAATGAAGAGACTATAAAGGTCATGGATTCCAGCTCCTCTTACAGATGAAGCTGATGCTGAGAGAAGCTAAGCTGCTTGTTTAAGAGCATTGAAGTTGTCTGGAGGTTTTCAGTCTGGGCTGAACTTTGGAAACACCTGTAAAACTTTTTAAAAATACTGATGTCAAGGTCCCACTCTCAGAGATTATGTTTTAATTGGTGTTTGTAAAGTCCCCCTGGTGATTGTAATGAAACATAACACTTAAAATGAATCATTTGCCTTTTAACATTCACAATTTAACCTTTAACATTGAAGTAACATTGAAGTTGATGAGACTGTTTTATTTCTTAGATATTTTAGGTGATCAAGCTTTACTTTCTTGCTCCGTGGGAAATAAACCCATGAACACTATATAAACCAAAACTTTGATGTTGAAAACTTTATTTTAAATTATCAGGTCAACTAGTAAATTTTTAAAAATCTGTGTGTATCAGATGGTGTTAAAGTTTATGGCTATCATAACTAATAATATGAGTTAATGTTGAATCTTTTTTGATATAAATTGGAAAAACATAATATTTGAGGTTTTGGAAACATTAATAATTATGTATATAATTTTTGTCTTCCATTATTTATTCAGATTCTGGATTGTCATTTTTTATTTAGACTTTTTCCAAAACAAATCTTTATTTTTCCTATAGGTGAAAGCACTGAAAGAGAAGATTGAATCTGAAAAGGGAAAAGATGCCTTTCCGGTAGCAGGTCAAAAATTAATTTATGCAGGTATGAATTAAATATTAAAATTAACATGCCATGTCTTGATATTCTTTTAGTTTTAGAAATGTTATCTTATATATTGTAGTATATTCAAATTGTCAGAAAAATGATTGTACAAATAAAAGCAGTGAAAGAGCAGTCATTTGAATCTAATATTAATATTCAGTCTTCTCTTTATTCACATTTGCCCTATGTATTTTTCCATCAAATGGTATTAGTTTTGTTTTATCTTTTGTAAGCATCGTGTAACTGGCTTTTGTTTTTTTAATCAAACGGAGCTTTTTTTTTTAAATTGAATTGAAACCATTTATACTGATTGTGTTATTATTAGTATGTTTGGAATCATTCCTGTAAAATTATTTTAACCAAAACTAACTGAAGAGTACAGAAAAAACACATCACACAGACACCTACAGGAAGAAAAAAAATTAATATTCAGATTATGTAAAGAATTCTTAGAAATCAGTAAGGAAAGGATGACCAATAAAGCAACAAAGGATAAGAGTAGGAATTATACATTTGACTAGCCTCACTAATAACCAGGAAAATGTATATTAAAAATACATTTGATATCCAAATTTTTAGAGAAAATGCTTTCATTGTAGATGTTAGTAAGGTGGGTGTTTGATCGCCCATGGATTCTTCTCTTTTTCTGAATAGTGTTTCCTAAAGTGAGACAGCCTGGAGGAAATGCTAACCTGGTGATTCAGTCCCATTATTTTTATAGGTCAGAATTCAGAAGCCTAAAGAAGCGGACATAAAATTCAAATTTCCAGTTTCTTGTTTTGGCCTGTTTTCTCATTCCTATCCATATTCCTTTCTGACTTAATGTTAGCAGCTTTTGATTCAATAGCTTTTTAAAGGTGGAAAACTAAATTCATGTAGCAAGAAACACTAGAGAGTCCTACCTACCTAATAGTGACCTTCAGCACGACCACAGTTTTGTGTACTTCGTGCATTTCTAAGTTCTGTAGCATCTTGCCCTTTCTTGTGTATCATGTCGTTTTCTGAAGTACTTTTAGTATCTTGCTTTGATAGTGTTAGAACATTTCTGATTTATCAGATACCAGTATTTTGGGGAGCAGGAAATTTGTTTCTCTCCCTTTCTTCATATCATAAAAGAATATAGGTTATTTTCCAGAGGACCCCTGTGCAATCGGAGTATTGAATTTTCTTTATCTTCATGATCTCCTTTTCAGGGCCTCTTTCATATTTCCTTGCCCAGTAAGTCTTTTATATAATCAATACATTTGTAAAAATTGATTGTCATTCTATACACACTATATAAGTTTGACATCTTTTAGTCAAATGCTTATGCTTTTTAGTTTTATTTGTTTGAGACAGGGTCTTGCTCTGTCACCCAAGCTGGAGTGCAGTGGTGTGATTATACTCGCTGTATCCTTGAACTCCTGAGCTCAGGTGATCCTCCTGCCTCAGCCTCCCAAGTAGCTAGGACCATAGGCATGTGCCACAATGCCTGGCTAATTTTGAATTTTTTTTTTTTCATAAACAGGGTCTTGCTATGTTGGCCATGCTGGTTTCAAACTCCTGGCCTCAAGCTATATTTCCTCCTCAGCCTACCAAAGTGTTGGGATTACAGGTGTGAGCCACCCATGCCCTGCCACTTAGGAGTTGTTTTATTTTTATCTTGATGGATTGGTTTTTCTTTGGGAAAAGTATTAACTGGTAGAATTTATGTTGGTGATTCATATTTTAATATTTCTGAAATATTCATATTTCGAGTAGAAAGTTGTTTTAACTGAAGTGTAAGAGAAAGATTATGCCTTAAATGATTTTTTTTTTCTCTTAATGTATTAGGCAAAATCCTCAATGATGATACTGCTCTCAAAGAATATAAAATTGATGAGAAAAACTTTGTGGTGGTTATGGTGACCAAAGTAAGTTTCAACCTCATTCTGTGTATCTTTATGCATGTAGGTCTTTTTAAAAATGATGATCACAAGTCCACACAATGGACACAGTTTATACACATCCATAGTGGTGTACACTTAACTACTATGAAAGGTTTTTAAGAATTTACCTTAAGTGAAACATAAAGTTATTAATGTTTTACATTAATTACACATTAAACTATAATATAGTTTTAATAAAATTTTATGTAAATTAAAACAATTGAAAAATAAAATGTCATGTTAAAATTATTTTTGCTACAGTAGTGAAATCATTATATAATTCTTTTAAAATGTCTTTATAAGTGGAATAAATGTTTATCCTGTAGTTTTTGTAAGCTTGCCTTAAATAGACTTGCTAAATTACGTACTAGTCCTAACAGATTCCTCAAGACAGAAAAGGCATGAAAGCTTATTATTACAGTGATAGTTCTTAGTGAAAGAATATGTTTTTAGAAACTAAAAAAAGGGAAAAGATAACTAAAGAAATGATGGAATGATTTTTATGAGGAAGTTTTTTTTGTTTTTGTTTTGTTTTTTTTTTTTTTGAGACGGAGTCTCGCTCTGTTGCCCAGGCTGGAGCGCAGTGACGCTGTCTTGGCTCACTACAAGCTCTGTCTCCCGGGTTCATGCCATTCTCCTGCCTCAGCCTCCCTAGTAGCTGGGACTACAGGCGCATGCCACCACGCCCGGCTAATTTTTTTGTATTTTTAGTAGAGACAGGGTTTCACCGTGTTAGCCAGGATGGTCTCGATCTCCTGACCTCATGATCCGCCTGCCTTGGCCTCCCAAAGTGCTGGGATTACAGGCGTGAGCCACCGCGCCCAGCCTGGAAGTTTTAAACAGATACTTTTTTGTGATTTAGTAGGCTGGAATGTATTTGGAACAATTTATAAAATTAAATTTTTTTTAAAGCAGAGAATGAACATGGATTTTTTAAAGAGACTATTTATATACTTGTTTATTTAAAGATATATAATGCAGTGTAGAATTAAGAGACAAATGGAGAAGTGGTACTCATGACATTCATTTTTAGGATTGGATTGTCATAATCTGAGAAAGAACAGTGTTACTTGTAGCACTGAAAATGAGTTTAAATCACTAATTGAAACCACTTCATCAAAGGCCAAAAGTGGATTAAATGTGGGTTTTTTCTCAAAGTCACAAAATAGTTAATAGTAATAGAAAATAGAGTCGAAGAAATAAATTTTAATTACCACATGCTTTTGTACTGGGAACAAGCAGCTAAATAGTTTACAAGTGTTGAACATTTTTTAATTCATTAAGAACCATGTTGATTTTGCTATACTTAAGAACTTAAGTCATTATATGTTAAGTTTAAAAACAAGCAGAATCGTGAGGAAACCTTGTATCATCTAGGTTTTTTTATTCAACTGTGGTAAAATATAACAAACTTCCAGTTTAATCATTTTAAGTGTACAATTCAATAACGTTATAGTTACATTGTTTTGCAGCTATCACCATCATATAAGTGGAATCCTATGGTATTTGTCTTTTTGTGACTGGCTTATTTCACTTAGCGTAATGTCATCAAGGTTCGTCTGTCTATGTTATAGCTTGTGCCAGAATTTGCTCAACTTTTAAGACTGAATACTATCCTATTTTCCTATTTTCCTATCTAGTTTTAGCATACATAGTACATAATGGAAAATGTGATAGCCACACATTTAAATATGTTTTGTTACTGGTCTTAGTTTCTTTTAATATTACAGTAATCCTGACTGTTTAGAACACAAGAATTAAGCAGAAAAAGTCTCAATAGGTGCGTGTGTTTGAGGAATAGATACTTGAAGCCTATCATTATATTGCATACAGTCCTTTTGTTTTTCCTTAAAGTCTTTTATTCCTAATATTACATAGGATTCTAATGATATTTATGATTGTTTTATTTGAAGTTAATAGTAGAGGACAACTATGAGAAGGGAGGGAATGCTGCTACAGTAAGGCATTATGGAAGCACTGAGAAATGACCTTAATACAAAGAAGGGAAAGGAAAAAGCTATTAAGATCAAAAGCAAGAATAAAAACTAAAAAGCAGAGAAGGGCTTGGTACTGTTTAGAATAAAGTATAAGTAGCTGTTCTTGGCAGTAGGAACCTTGAAGGGAAGTTATATTGCAATATTATTTTGATAACAATTAAGGAAAATATTAAATGAGTATACCACATTTAAAAATACATTTTTATCTAGATTGGTTCTTATAAAGTTTTGGTGCTTAAGACTCTAAATTTTCACCTTTGTGAAGCTCCAGTTTATCCAGAATAACTGAAGATCCAGAATGATCTCAGGATTTCAGCTCATTTTAGTTTTAGAACATTAATAATCTGCAGAATATTATATTGGCTGTTAAGAAAGTTAAGCTAAATAGGAAAAGAAGGGAGTAATGCTACTAGTATTTTTTAAAAACCTATCACCTTTCACTAACCTTTTTCCTAGTGTCTTCTTTATTAGTTCAAATCAAAAAGACAAGGCAGCTCATTGGTTTTAGACTTTGTTTATGCCTGTGGCAAATTATGTTGAATTTAAGCCTTGTCTTCCACTAAAACAGCTACCTTTTGTCCTTGGGAAAGTTATGAACTAAACAGGTAGCGAGCATTGACAGGCCTTAGGAGAAGACTAAAAATCGTGTATGATTTTTACACATGTACAGTTGACCCTTGAACACCACTGAGCTTAGGAGTGCCGGCCTCTCCCCTACAGTCAGAAATCTGCATATACCTTTTGACTTGCCCAAAACTTACCTACTAATAGCCTACTCTTGACCAGAAGCCTTACTGATAACGTAAACAGTGGATTAATACATGTTTTATATGTTACATGTATGATATACTGTATTAAAGTAAGCTAGAGAAACTATTAAGAAAATCATGGCCAGGTGTGGTGGCTGATGCCTGTAATCCCATCGCCTTGGGAGGCCAAGGTGGGCGGATCGCTTGAGCTCAGGTGTTGGAGACCGGTCTGGGTAACATGGCGAAACCTTGTCTCTACAAAAAAAAAAAAATACAAAAATTTAGCGGGGAGTGGTAGTGTGAGCCCGTAGTCCCAGCTACCTGGTGTTGGGGGCGGGGGCAGTGGCTGAGGCAGGAGCCTTGGGAAGTTGAGGCTGCAGTGAGCTGTGATCATACCACTGCACTCCAGTCTGGGCAATAGAGTGAGACCCTCTCTCAAAAAGAAACAAAAGAAAATCACGAGAGAGAATATTTTTAGTGTTCATTAAGTGTAAGTGGATCATCATAAAGGTCTTCATCCTTGTCTTCACACTGAATAGGCTGAGAAAGAGAAAGGGTTGGTATTGCGGTCTCAAGGTGGCAGAGATGGAGGAGGTAGAAGGAGAGGCAGGCACACTCAGTGTAACTTATATTGAAAAAAATTATCATGTAAGTGGACCCAGTGCAGTTCAAACCCTTGTTGTTCAAGGGTCAACTAATTGTTTTTTTGCTCTGTGGGAAGCTTTATGGCTCTATTTCCAGTTCAGAAAGTGCTGAGCGTGTGGAGGTAACTTAATTTGGCCTTTATTTTTCTGCTTAATTACATATATGTCTGAAAGTATTGTGAACCTTTTTGTACTTGGATCTGTTGATTTGTAGTCAATTTTGGGATTTTCCTCCCTCTTCTAAAAATACAGTACAACAGAATATTTGACATGTTTATAAATAAACATTTATACTGCCATTTCAAGAACATTATTTTGGGCTGGATGTAGTAGTTTATGCCTGTAATCCTAGCGCTTTGGGAGCCCGTGGTGGGAGGATTGCTTCAGGCCTGGAGTTCAAGACCAGCCTGGGCAAGGTAGCAAGACCCTGTCTTTAAAATTAAAGAAAATTATTTTATTAATGCTTTTAAGTGGTATTAGGTACCTTAAAGTTACAACTTAGGTACATAAAGTTTTTTTGGGAAAATGATATGGGTTTTTTATATATATATATATATATATATATATATATATACTCTATATTTCAAATTTTTTATTTTATATTAACTTGATATGAAGATGGAAATTGTTGGGTAAAATTAAATGTGGTTGATAGTTAAGATTAACATACGCTGTCATAAGCTTTGAAAGAGTAACCATGAGTCAGATTGTTAATATTGATCATTTATTGTGTCATTTTACAAAATTATTTTCAAGTTATAGGTTGTTATTAGTGCTATGTTTGTGGCATCCTGTAATGGTACAGTCTAATTAGAGATCAGGCAGTATGTAGTATTTTATTGTAATTATTTTGTCTTTTAATGTGTTTAGCCCAAAGCAGTGTCCACACCAGCACCAGCTACAACTCAGCAGTCAGCTCCTGCCAGCACTACAGCAGTTACTTGCTCCACCACCACAACTGTGGCTCAGGCTCCAATCCCTGTCCCTGCCTTGGCCCCCACTTCCACACCTGCATCCATCACTCCAGCATCAGCGACAGCATCTTCTGAACCTGCACCTGCTAGTGCAGCTAAACAAGAGAAGCCTGCAGAAAAGCCAGCAGAGACACCAGTGGCTACTAGCCCAACAGCAACTGACAGGTAGGAACTGGATTCTAGGACATTCTGTCTCAAAATCCGTGTTTAACAGGAACTTCATGCATTTATTTTGATTATTGTTTTGATCAAACCGACTATATCTACTATGTTAAGCTTTTTTTAAACGTTTGACTAAAACATATGCTGCGTCTGTTTTGATAGCTTACTAAGGAGAATATAAGTACAAATTTTCATAATCAGATTTCTGTACTCTGTTGATTTGGTCAGGGTGGGGGGGGCAGTGGAAAGGAGAAAGCAGGTGAAAGTCATTTTTTTTTTTTTTTGAGTAGAAACATTAGGAAATACAAATAACCAAAATGAATAAGGATTACATCATGACATTGCCACCCTGATCATCATTTGTACTTGATCTGTGTTCTTTGTGGTCATTGTCATATATATCATAAGCATCCTTCCATGTTAGTAAATCTTTCCCATAGTTATATAGCATTGTGTTTGGTTCTGACATTTGTTAGCTCTTGTAACCTGAACCTATGGATTATTTCAGTTTTTCACTGTTGTATCTGTATCTTTGTGAACTTGTGAGAAATTCAGGCTTCTGCCTGTGTGGATCTTTAGGGGAAAAAAAAGGAAAAGAGTGTTGAGATATTTGAGGAGCAAGAAATAATTTCTTGTGGGAAGTTGACAGCAGAGACACCTCAACTAAGTGGCTGCTTAGGCAGTTAGGATTATTGAGCAGTTTAAGACAAGACTTTTTTTTTTTCTCCCCAGATGATCAGGTAAAATGACCAAAGCAAATGCTTAAGTCAGAGTTCTCTTGGTTGGAAATCATACAGCACAATTCCTTGATCTAAGAGCATGAGTTATATTATGACCAGCCTTCACTGGCACTACAGCTGTTTGTATTTTGTGACTTAGTGCAACTCAGGACCTCAGAGGCAGTAGTTATATGATCTTTGGAGTCAGAATCAGACACAGTGGAAAACTATGCAGTGACTGGAAGGGTTTACAGACATGGAATGGGGTTAAGATATATATGACAATGATCAGAAAGATATAGTTGTGATCCTTCATTTTAGTGTTCTGCCTTTGAGTGTGGTTTCTGTGTCTGACTTAGTCAACCATGTTTGGAGGAGTCTGAGCCACCTGGTTCATTGCTTACTTTGGGGTCTCTTTCTAAATAATTGATTCCCTAAGAAGACAACATGGGTTTAGGCAATAGAATATTTGCCCTGTTACTTGCCTAGAACACTGCTTTAAGCATTCTCTGACATCATTGCCTAACTTGATCCATCTTTCCCATGTACAACTAGAAATGCATTCAACCATCTTATCCTAGTGAATACCACCTAGAGTCAGGTTAAGCTGTTACATCAAAGGGCTGTTGATCAGGTCTGTATATGAGAGGGAACTTACGCATTTAAAAAATTGGTTTACTAAAGCACTTAAATATTAAACTTAATATGTCTTAAGTCAGTCAGCACAATACATCTTATTCTCTTAATTGTTTTAAGCTCCTTTTTAAAAAAAAAAAGCTTATAGTGTGAGAATTTTAGAGTTGATCAATACATTTTAATATGCTAATGCCATCAATTTAAATTTCTTTCTTCATTAACTCCACTTTTTTTTTTTTTTTTTTTGAGACAGAGTCTTGCTCTGCCACCCAGGCAGGAGTGCAGTGGCGTGACCTCGGCTCACTACAACCTCCACCTCCTGGGTTCAAGCGTTTCTCCTGTCTCAGCCTCCTGAGTAGCTGGGATTACAGGCGCATGGCACCATGCCCAGCTTATTTTTGTATTTTTAGTAGAGAAGGGGTTTCACCATGTTAGCCAGGCTGGTCTCGAACTCCTGACCTCAGGTGATCTGCCCACCTCGGCCTCCCAAAGTGCTGGGATTATAGGCATGAGCCACCATGCCCAGCCCATTAACTCTAGTTTTATTTTCTTCCTGGAGTTGCAGTTTTACTTACCTATTCTAAAAAGAGCCAGGGTTATCTTTTCAGACCTACAGAAGTTGCATAAGTAACTTGATGGTCAGTGATCCAGGAAAGCAGACACTAGAGTTTGTTACTTAGTTGGACTTTGTACACCAACTGCTTACTCTTATTTCTCAAAATTTTACCTCAGAAATACAACACAGGAAGAGAGGAATGAGGGAAACTCAGAAAACAAGCTGCTTAAATGTGTCTTAGTTCCTTTGTCTTTGCTGGAAAATATCTAGTGTCTTGTGAAGCACAAAACCTAGTGAATAATTATCAGGAGATAAGCTGATAAGACTTTGTGGAGTGACTTTGTGGGAAGTCTGTTTAGGACCACTGACCTGACGTTTTGTTATTAGGGATTTGTTTCTTTAGGTCAGTTTTGTTCTTTTAAAAATTGTCTGTTACAGTGCAAATTCCACTTGATATCTACCTGAGAGAAACTGCACTTGTGCACATGACTGTATTGTTTGTAGTAAAGGACAAATTGGAATCCTAAATTGACCTGTGGTTTATTCGTAGTAGAGAACAGGACTACTCAAAGTGTGGTAGTCAGTAGGCTGCATCAGCATCACTGGGAGTGTGTTTGACATGAATTCTTGGGCCACCCTGGACCTGTAAATCAGAATTATCTGGGAGTGGATCCCAGAAATCAGCAAGCCCTCCTGGTGAATACTTGGGATTCTCGGACTTTGTAAAATTTGAGAAACCCTGATAGCTGATACTACAAGACAGTTAAAGTATGTACTGTATAAGCATGTTAAATGAGTGTGGTTTTGAGGCTTTGTTATTGAGTGAAAAAAGCAGGTTGCAAAAGAGTATAGGCAATAACCATAAACCAGACAAAACCCATAAACAACATTGTTCATTTTCTGTGGGTATGCATGTTAATGTGTAGAAGGAAAGAAGGCAAGCGTTGACATATAACTAATGAGTGGTTTCCTCTGTGGTTGGAGAGGGGAGAAGTAGTGAGACAGAATCAAGATTAAAGAATAGTGGTTAAAGTATATGTACATCCAGTCTTATCTGTGGTGTTTAAAGAGAACTTTTTAAAAACAATGTGTGGGCCGGGCGCGGTGGCTCACGCCTGTAATCCCAGCACTTTGGGAGGCAGAGGCAGGCGGATCACAAGGTCAGGAGATTGAGACCATCCTGGCTAACACAGTGAAACCCCGTCTCTACTAAAAATACAAAAAATTAGCTGGGCGTGGTGGCGGGCGCCTGTAGTCCCAGGTACTCAGGAGCCTGAGGCAGGAGAATGGCGTGAACCCGGTAGGTGGAGCTTGCAGTGAGCCGAGATTGCGCCGCTGCACTCCAGCCTGGGCGACAGAGTGAGACTCCATCTCAAAAAAAAAAAAAAAAATGTGTGATAATAGTGTAAATTATTCTAAGGGAGATGTGTCTTACCGGATTTTAAAATGTATTATACAGTAATGATTAAAACAGTTTGGAATGGCTCATATTAGAAAGATTGGTCAGCGAAATCAACAATAGCTTCGAAATAGACCCAGATAGATACAGGAACTTAATATAAAGGTACAGTTTCAGAACAATGTGGGGAAAATGCTATTGAGATCTCACCATCTGGAATGAAAAAAGAATGACCCCTCATACTGTACACCTGCAAAAGTAAATTATAGATGGATACGGATTTAATGTAAAAGCAAAGCCATAAGCTAATGGAGAACAAGGAAACAAAAGAATAGTCTTCACTGTGAGAAGTCATTCCTAAGCAAGACAACCAAAAAAAAATTATAACAGGAAAGATTGATAAATTTGACTACAGAAAGAATTTAAATGCAGGAAACCAAACTACACATTGCTTAATAAGAGCTTGATTTGGTCTTTTAAATGGAATACTGTGCACCTTTGGGAAGAAATTGAAGTAGATTTGATTGTGCCGACATAGAATGATTGTTTAGTTAAAAAAACACAAAAGCTAAAAAACAAAACAAAACAAAACAAAAACACCAAAGCAAGACACAAGTTGTTATTCTTTTAAATAGAAATTGGTGTCATAGTGGTTGTCTCTGGGTTAGGGGTAGGAAAAATTTAGTTTTTATATATTGTGCGTTTTGAAATTTTATTTTCTCTGTATTAGTTTTACAGTATATTTAATGAAGAACTTAAATTATACCAAAGGATTATATTAATCATAATATTCATATTGGGTGTTACGATGCCAGACACTTTGCTAAGCACTGTACTAGTGTAGCCCTACCCACAACACTTTGGAGTATATGATACGGTCGTTGACATTGTACTGATGAAGAAACAGGCTTAGAAAGGTTAAGTAATTTATGAATCCAAACTTGAGTTTTCTGCTCTTATTATATACTACCAAGGGCTTTCTCAGAACTGAAATATAATGTGTGTGTTGTTTTTAATTGAGATACAGGTCTAAGTGTGTATGTGTGTCTGCTTTAATTTAAACTTCTAACTACTACCTTTACCACTGTTGTAAACTTAAGTTTATATTTCTTTGGCTTGCCTCTTGGTCTGTCATAATTTTCTGTCTTTTATTGCAGACTTCTCTGTAGTTTCCCAACAGAAACTTAATCTCTTTAAACTGATTTTCATTACATTCAAACTTGGATTTAACCCATATCTACCTTTTTTGCATATGCTATATTTCTTTATTTGAATATCTTCTTTCAGTGTCCTCATTCAGAACTTACCTATAAGACCTCATTATGTAAAGACTTTATAGCCTAATTTGGTTTCTCCATGTGCTATTTTGTATACTGCTTTTGATATTTCTTCTGGTGTGACTTGATTTATAAATTATTTAACTTCTCGTGTAAATTATTTCAGGTAAATAATTGTGCGTTATCTTTTTTGAATTCAATAGATAGCTGTTAGGATATTATTTTATATATTTTGATATTTAAAGTGATGGAGTCTCAGAATAGAAGGAGTACCAAGATTGAAAATTTTTCCCAAACCACAAATGTTGTAGATAAAGCTTTTGGATTTAATCTAGAAGAGACAGTTTAAATACTGTAGTCAGACTTTTATATTTAATTAAAATCAGAGAATCTGTTTACCAATTGGATAGTTACTAAACTAATGTAAATTAAATTTTATATACTTTTTAAAATGTGATTTTTCTAAAATCCTTTTATAGTACATCGGGTGATTCTTCTCGGTCAAACCTTTTTGAAGATGCAACGAGTGCACTTGGTAAGTATCTACTTTTCCTTATAAATAACTTATAAAGAGATGGGAAAGAGGTTTCACTTTTCTAGATCATGATAAAAGTGTTAATAATTTGCATGGTTGTTTATAATCAAGCTGTAAGATGATTGATTTAGGTAATTATTCAATTAATAGTGTTACTAAAGACTTCTAATGTTTATGTATTGAGTTCTTTAAAACTTGCTCTGAGTTGAGCATACTTGGTTAAAGCAAATAAATTTCCATTTTCCGGATGTGAATTTTAAATGTGATCCTAACACGGTTGATCTGTGTATGGATTTATTACAAAGGGTCTTTGAAATGGGTATGAAATTTTTCTAGATCTGCCTCACACTTCACGTGTATTCACCATTAGACTTAATTCAACTTGACGGCACTATACATTCCCATCTACATCTTGTTGCTTGCATTGGCTTGCAGCAAAAATGCCTTTTTATCCCAACTTTTAATTTTACCTACTGAATAATGCCTTTCCATCTCCCATCACCCCAATCTGTCAAAATGAAGCAGCATTTTTTTTCTCCCATTGTAGCATCTCTGATACAGTTCCTGCTAATTACTGGTTTATTGGCTGGCAACTCCATTCCTAGTTTGTTACTCTTAAATGGCAGGGAGGGAGAAAGCGAGGAATAGGTAGAAACAGCAGCTTTGGTGCAGTACAGGCTTCTGGATTCCTGCTTAGCTTCTACAGCAGCAGGGTTCCAGCAGCAGTACCACCTCCTAGCATCTGAGTTGGTTCTCTGAGCTAGTTGGACTGGAACTCCATGATGCCCTCGTTGCTGTGGAAAATGGCATGTACATTTAGTGGCAAAACAGTAGTTTAAATTATCTAAGATCGCCTGGGTGTGACAACGCCAGATTTTCATCTTTGAGGAGCAGTGTCCTAAAACCACTCTGCTATCAAATACAGTGTGAGTTAGTCTCTAGCCAGGAAAACAGAAACCACTCTATTTCAAAGAGGGAAAGGCTTAATCTTAGGAAATTGTTAGGAATTGGAAGGGCTGGAAAATAGGATTACCCAGAGAGGCAGTAAACTGTCTGTGGCCTCGGCTCTGGCTGGAGCCAGCTGGCACTTGCCCCTGATGGTGTTGAAGGCTCTGGCTGTGGTCACTGCTGCTGCAGCTGGAATGCATTGATGCTCCTGAGTTCCTGGGAGCCTGGGAGGCCATGCTGTAGCTGCTGCTACTCAAGCCTCTGTGACGATGTCTTCCCATTCTCAGCTTTATGGTCTCGGGATCCCTCTACATTTTCATCTTTAATTTACCCAAGTCTCTATGTTGATTCCCTGCTTTTTTATTTTATTTTATTTTTCTGATTTATCTTGTTGCTGTACAAATTAACCTTGCTTCTTTAAACTTTCCTTCTTTGGCTGCTGTGACACCACTCTTTTCCTGATCCATACCTCAGGCTCTTCCTTCTCAAGCTTTCTAGTTAATTGTTTTCTTTTTTCCTTTATTTTCTTTTCTCTTTTCTTTCTTCCTTTCCTTTTCCTTTCGTAGTCTCACTCTGTCGCCCAGGCTGGAGTGCAGTGGCATGATCTCAGCTCACTGCAACCTCCACCTCCCAGGTTTAAGCGATTCTCCCGCCTCAGCCTCCTGAGTAGCTGGGATTACAGGCACGTGCCACCACGCCCGACTAATTTTGTGTATTTTTAGTAGAGATGGGGTTTCACCCTGCTAGCCAGGATGGTCTCAATCTCCTGACCTTGTGATCTGCCCGCCTCGGCCTCCAAAGTGCTGGGGTTACAGGCGTGAGCCACAGTGCCCGGCCAGTTAATTCGTTATATTTTACCTGACTATTAAATGTATGAGTTTTCTATGGTACCATTCTAGGTCATAGTTCAAAGTTTAAATTATGGGAATGACCAATACCATCCATATACTATATAGATTCCCCAAATTACAGCTGCAGTACAGATCTCCCTCTGAACTCCCAAACTCGTATCTTCACATTGTCAACTAGAAAACTTTAGAACCTCCATGACTTCAGGTTTCAAACTGACTCATTTTTTATTCCCCAGTCTGATTCTTTTCTTGTTCACTTCTTACTTGTACCATCATTCATTCATCCACCCTCTGCCTTTTTTGGCCCAGTGAGTCTGTTTCTTTTCTTTTCCTTTCTCCTCTCTCCTCTGTCCTCTCTCCTTTCTCCTTTCCTTTCTCCTTCCTTCCTCCTTCCCTTTCTTCCCCTCATTCCACAGTTACTAATGACTCTGTTTCTTAAAGTCTCTGGAATATTTGTTTTCACTGTCATTTAGCTGCCTTAGTTCAGGTCCTTATTTCACTTGTACGCTTGCATTATCCTTATCCACCTGGTCTACCTCTTCCTTACCAGAGTGGAAAGCAACTCTAATGGGGTCTTTGTTAATTCTTTTAATAGTTCCTCATGACCTAGAAGATAAGTCCAAAGCTTATTCTTTTTAATTTTTAAAATTTGTATATAGGGAGTACAAGTGCAGATTTCTTAGATGCATATATTATGTGGTGGTGAAGTTTGGGCTTTTAGTGTAGCCATCACCTGAATAATGAACATTGTACCAAACAGGAAATTTTTGAACCCACACTCCACTCCCCACCTTTTTTGTAGTTTCCAGTGTCTATTATTCCACTCTATATGATGTGTGCCTATTGTTCAGCTCCCACTTGTGAGGACATGGGGTATTTGACTGTTACTGAGTTATTTCATTTAGGATAGTGGCCTCTGTAGTTCTATCCATGTTGCTGTAAAAAAGACATGGTTTTATTCTTTTTGATGGGTGAGTATTATTACACACACACACCACATTTTCTTTATCTCATCCTCCATTGATGATTCCATATCTTTACTATTGTGAATAATGTTGTGATTAACATACAAGTGCAGGTATCTTTTTGATATAATGATTTATTTCCCTTTGGGTATATATACATAGTAGTGGGATTTCTGGATTAAATGATAGTTCTGTTTTTAAGTTCTTTCAGAAATTTCCGTACTGTTTTCCATAAAGGATGTACTAATGGACATTTCCGCCAGCAGTGTATAAGCATTCTATTTTCTCCACATCCTTGCCCAACATCTGGTATAAGATGGGGCATCTCATTGTGGTTTTAATTTGCATTTCTCTGATGATTGGTGATGTTGAGCATTTTTTCATGTTTGTTGGCCACTTGTCTGTCTTCTTTTGAAGAATGTTTTTTGCCAGTCATGTTTTTTGCCCACTTTTTAATGGGGTTATTTGGTTTTTTCTTGATGTTTTAAAGTTCTGGATAATAGCACTTTGTTAGATTGCCTAAGCCAGTGTCCAGAAGAGTTTTTCTAGGTTTTCTTCTAGGTTTTTTTGTAGTTTCAGGTCTTAATATTTAAGCTTTAATCTGTTTTGAGTTGACTTTTGTGTTTGATGAGAAGTCTGGGTCTAGTTTCGTTCTTCTAAATATGGCTATCCAATTTCCCAGCACCATTTGTTGAATAGGGTGTCCTTTCCCCGGTGTATGTTTTTGTTGACTTTGTTGAAGATCATTTTGGTTGTAGGTATGCAGCTTTATTTCTGGGTTTTCTATTCTGTTCCATTGATTGATGTGTCTGTTTTTATACCAGTACCATGCTGTTTTGGTTACAATAGCCTGGTAGTATTATTTGAAGTCAGGCAATATTGATCAAAGCTTATTCTGAATGACATATATAAGGTTCTTCATCACCACCTCTTTTGCCTCATTACTCTGTTTCTTGGCCAATCTCTCTCGTTTTTGTTTTTTTTGTTTTGTTTTGTTTTGTTTTTGAGACTCTCTCTCTTTGTCACCCAGGCTGGAGTGCAGTGGCACAGTCTCAGCTCACTGCAACCTCCGCCTCTTAGGTTCAAGAAATTCTCCTGCCTCAGCCTTCCAAGTAGCTGGGATTACAGGCACCTGCCACCATGCCCAGATAATTTTTGTATTTTTAGTAGTTACGGGGTTTCACCACGTTGGCCAGGCTGGTCTCGAACTCCTGATCTTAGGTGATCCGCCTGCCTCGGCCTCCCAGAATGCTGGGATTACAGGTACGAGCCACTGTGCTGGCCTCTCTAGTTCTTTTTACAAGTCATTTGCCTTTGGACTTTTAAGATCTAAAAAGTATCACATTGCTTATGGGTATTTTTTTGAGATTGTATAATTTAACTAGGAAACATGATTTTAGGAGTCATAGTGTAATGATGAGGTGTGGAGACTCTTGACTGTCAGCCTGTGTTTGTATCTCTGCACCATGACTTAATACTTTTACGAATTTTTTTTTTTTTTTTTGGAGACAGTCTTGCTCTGTCGCCAGACTGGAGTACAGTGGCGTGATCTTGGCTCACTGCAATCTCCGCCTCCGGGGTTCAAGCAATTCTCCTGCCTCAGCCTCCTGAATAGGTGGGACTACAGGCGCGTGCCACCATGCCCAGCTAATTTTTTTTGTATTTTTAGTAGAGGCGGGGTTTCACCATGTTGGCCAGGATGGTCTCGATCTCCTGATCTCATGATCTGCCCGCCTCGGCCTCCCAAGTGCTGGGATTACAGGCGTGAGCCACCACACCTAGTCTTTACCAAATTATTAATCTCTCCAAGCTGTACCCTCCTCATCTTTTAAAGGAGTTGAAATTAAACCTTTCTTATGAAGTAGTGAGAGAGAACTAAATGAGAAACACCATGTTAAAATAGTGCAGTTCTGATTTTTTGTAGCTCGTAATTTCGTTTGTATTGATACTGATTTCTGTATCTGGGAATTAGGTTACTGAACATGTATTGCTACTTGAGTTGCTTTGTGCTCGAATTATATCAGTAGATAAGAAAATAAATAATTAAAATTTATTGTTTTATGGGATGGGAAAAGGAAAGTCATTATTTTAAGCAAGATATCAAATGCTTAATCTGTTTGTGATATTTGGGGGTTTTTAGCTATTAAACACCTTTATTTTTGAAAATTCTGCAGAAAAAAATTATTCAACAGATACTCGGTGTCAGTTGTGTATCAGGGAAACATGCAGAATGACATGGTTTCCTGCACAGTCAAACTTGCATTCAGTTGGGGCAAGAAAAAAATAATGAAACATTAAAAAAAAAAAAAGATAAGTGATATTAACACAAAGGGCTTCCCTAAAGAAAAAACAGAAGGCTACCTAGGATGACTAGGCAATGCCTTTTAAATATGGAACTGAAGCATGTTGAAGGAACTGGCCATCTAAGATGGCTGGTGTTGTGTAAAGGCCCTGGGGCAGGAAAAGGTGTGGCCTGCTGAAGTAACACCGGGAAGATGAGTGTGTTGGGTGGAGGATTGTTGAGGGCTGGGAGCCAGAAATAAAATGAGGGGTTTTGCGCGCACGCGCGCACGTGTGTGTGTCTGTGTGTGTGTGTGTTTAATTGACTTTTGCAACTGGCTGAAGAATAGATTATAGATATGGAGACGAGTTGGAAACAGGGTGTAATCCCATCTAGAGACTGTTGTGGGCTTGTCTTCAGTGATGACACTAGAGAATGAAGAGATGGGTTTGGGGTGTAATTTAGAGATAGAACCTACCAGGTATGCTGGTAAGTGAGGTGTGGAAGGAAGAGGAAAAGGAACTGAAATCACCAGGGTTTTTGTCCAAGTGCTTAGGTAAATAGAGGTGCCATTTGTTTAAAGAGAGCAGACAGACAATGGTGGGACACATTTGAGAGGGAAATCTGAATTGCAGTTAGTTGAGGAATGAGTGGAATGTGAGAAAATGGACACATGTTCAATAGCTATGGCTGTGATGAGAAGACAGCAGATGGTTCCTCAAAGAGGAATTAGGATGAAGTCAAAGGTGGGAGGTGTGTTTTTGTTTTAGAGTGAAGTATAGGACATAGTTAACTACTGACCCAGGATAATTACACAGAGGGGGAAAGATGTTGGTGGAGAAGAGGGAGGATAACCAAATCCAGTTTGGTTTGAGTGTGAGGCAACAATAAAGGTAATGGTCCCCAGAACACAAGCGGAAGAAAGGATAGTTTTAAGTGAGGTAAGTTTATGAGGAAAATAGGTTTCATTTATTCAGAGTGTTGTCTGTGTTGAGAGGAGGGAGCATAGGAGTCTGTAAGAAGTGACTTGGAATATTAGCGCTTTGGGCATTTTACCAACTTTGTATAGTGTACAAGATTTTAACTTTCTAGCTCCTAACCTCTCTTTCCCCCGTCTCAGTTATATAAGGTATCAAAGGGAAACTGTGAACTTGTTCCATCGGAGTTGATGGTTCGAAATACCATCCCTTCCCCAGCATGTTTTCAGAATTCGGTGTCTCTTCTTACCAGTTGCCTTGCCTGACCTCCTGCTAATTCTCCCTTACCTTCATACCTCATTTTTCTATTGTACTCTGAAACATATTATATGAGTTTCCTGTTGCTACTGTAGTAAGTTACCACAAACTTATTGGTGTAGAACAACACAGATTAACTGTCTTCTAGTACTGTAGGTTAGAAGTGTGACACAGGGCTCACTGTACTAAAATCAGGGAGCCGGCATTCCTTTTTGGAGACTCCGGGGAAGAATTTTTTTCCTGATCCTGTCCAGCTTCTAGAGACTGTTCACATACCTTGGCTGGTAGCCCCTTTCTGCATCTTCAAAGGCAACAGCATAACATCTCTCATCCTGGTTTTGTCTCCTCCTCCTCACACCTGTTCCTCTGACCCTCTCATCTGCCTGCTCCTACTACTATTAAGGATTCATGTCATTACACTGGACCCACCTGGATAATCCAGAATGAGGTCTCTGTCTTAAAGTCAGCTGATTAGCAACCTTAATTTTATCTATAACCGCAATTTCCCTTTGCCTTGTAACCTATTTATAGGTTCCAGGGATCAAACCAGAGGGCATCTTTGGGGGACCATTACCTACTACATATATGTTGTAATTTATACTGTTACTCATCTTTGTATTCCTAGCATAGTAGTGCCTGAAATGTTGTATACATGAATCAATAAATGTATAGAGAATGCTTATTTATTAAATGTTCCTTTTCTTTCCCCTCCACCCTCCCTTTTTAGTGACAGGTCAGTCTTACGAGAATATGGTAACTGAGATCATGTCAATGGGCTATGAACGAGAGCAAGTAATTGCAGCCCTGAGAGCCAGTTTCAACAACCCTGACAGAGCAGTGGAGTATCTTTTAATGGTGAGAAATATGTTTTACTTTACTCCATTCTGTTGTTTAAGATTAAAATCTCAAAGAAACAGATTTTAAAGGACCAGTTCACTTGTCACTGATATATGCTAGATGATATACATAATGCTTTTTTTTTCTAGTATGTTTGTATTTTGTGTTAATAAAATGTAACCTTTTTTAATCTAATGGTCCAACATTGTAGTAGCTTTTTAGGTGCCACTATGCGTGAATTATTCAGAACAAAAATTTCTTTCTTTTTTTTTTTTTTTTTTTTTGAGACGGAGTCTCGCTCTGTCGCCCAGACTGGAGTGTAGTGGCATGATCTCTGCTCACCACAAGCTCCACCTCCCAGGTTCACGCCTTTCTCCTGCCTCAGCCTCCCAAGTAGCTGGGACCACAGGCGCCTGCCACCATGCTCGGCTAATTTTTTTGTATTTTTAGTAAGATGGGATTTCACCATGTTAGCCAGGATGGTCTTGATCTCCTGACCTCGTGATCTGCCCGCCTCAGCCTCCCAAAGTGCTGGGATTACAGGCGTGAGCCACCGTGCCCGGCCAAAATTTCAAGCTTGAGAATCCGGGCCAAATTCTTTTGCTTATACTGTGTATATTTCTGTAATAAGTTGCCAGCTTTTTAAAAACTGGGAAATTTCACATAAAAGTACAGATTTCTGGTTTAACTGGACAACTTTGATCCCAGATTTTTGCAAGGGATTAAGGAAAATATTTTAGATCGTGGAATCTAATTCATTATCCTCTGATTCCCTCTGTTACCAATGTAACATCATGCATTTAATGAATGATGTTACTACCTGGTTCCGTTGGCATTTGAATTTGTTTTTATAGTCCGTAGGAGTTGAGGGACTTTTTGAATAAAGTATTCTTTTTTTTTTACTGGTAATGGGAGTTTTTGAGAAATAGGTTGTTGTGGACATCAACTGAAACCCTTGGTATTAAGATGAAAGTCTGCTAGTTTTACAGATGTGACACAGGCTAAAGTAATTGAATTAACTTTTTTAAAATCTCAGACTTCTATAATTGTCTGGTGTTTTGGAGTATTATCAAAGTCTGAATTGCCCTAAGTATCATCTTAAAGTTGCCTGATTCTAACCCTTTTGGGAATTACATCCACAGTTTAACCCATTCCTTTGTGTCTAGGTTGTACTTCTGTTAAAAACTCCTTTCAGGTAGCTAGCTAGTTTCAGAAGAGTCAGTTATAAGCCTCATAACTGTACTCTGCCTCCACCATTTATTTGCCCATGCCTTTGCATGTGAAGTTCACAAAACCTTTTTCTTAGCATATTATTTTATCTTTTTAAATTCACTTTTTCATTGTCTTCTTGAGTAGTGTCTTTAAATGCTGGCAGTTTATCCAGTTTGTTTGGAATTGTGGAATTAATAATTGTTGTGAATTTGTTTGGTGAGGAGTGTGTACCCTAAACAGATTGTATAAAAGTATTAGCTTTTATGGAGTGGCTTTCATTTACACCTGATTTAGAATTCTGTATAAGTTCAACAGTATCAGTTATTTTGATCTAATAGATGTGGAGTTTTGAGGTATAAAAATACAGAATCATTGTTACCAAATGCTAAAACTGCTGTAGAGCATCAAATGCAAATTAAATAGATGATACATGAGTTCATCAAAAACAATTTATAACTAAAATGTTTTTTATATATTTGCTCTTTGTTTCATAGACTGGAGGGGAAAAGTTGCTTTTAACTGTTACTAGTTAAGAGATAGGTTAAGGTGAATGGATGGAAAGAAGAAATGTTGAGCATTTATATAAGAGGCTGTGTAATGTGTGAGAATAGAGGTCGATCTATAGCAATAAAGATTAACTTTTTAGTTTAATAAAAGAGAATTTGATGGACGCTCTGGATCCTAAATTTGTATGTAGTTTGTTAGCACTTAAATAACTGCCCATCTGAGTTAAGGGTTTGCCTTGGTTAACTCATTCAAAAACATTGGTTTTAATGCCTGGAGTGACATCTAATCCATGCAGCTATTTTCCTGCTGTGTTACTTTTCATCCTTTATATGTTGTTGCTTTTGGCTTCTGGTTTATTAGGGAATGGAAGCATTTATCATCTTATTTAATTATAATATTTGGTTCTTTATTCTCTTCAAAATCTATAAGAACTTGATAAAGACTTTTAAAAAATTTTAAATGACAAGTCTATCAATCATGTGCATCAAAATAGGTGTCCCAAAAGAGTTTAGTGCATGCAGTTTTAAGCTCTTAATAACTTTAAAAGATAAGTACTATAAACTTACAAAAGGCATCACCTAAAAACTAAATGGTTTCAATTTCTTTTATATCGATTTTATGAATTTTGAAAAATTAAATTTTTTGAGATACTTTATCTCATTTTTTGAGATACTTTAAGTATCTCATTTATGAGATACTTTGACACTTTAAGAAACACTTCACTCAAAAGTATCTCAAATTTATGAGATACTTTCTGAGTGACACTTTCTCAGTACCATGGATCAGTAGGGGAGATCCTCCTGCCTGGCCACTGTGTACCTGGTCTGTATCCATTAGATATTTTTTCCCCCAGGAGTCATTTCAGAACTGTCAAGTGTGCATCAAAACCTCTTTTTTTTGGATTATCTCAAGCTAGAGTTGCAAACTCAATCCTTTTTATCACTGAGTAACAGCTGATAAAGATTTCTAAGAAGTTAAAAAGGTCAACTGAACTAATAGGTAGCACAAAAACCTTTGGTTGTGTTCAGTTTTAAGAAGGTACATGTATCAATATTTTTCAAATTTGATGCTAATTACGTGTGCCTGGTAGGTGTCTTATTGAACAACACAGAGAATATTTCCATCATCATGGTAAGTTCTGTTGGACAGTGCTGCTTTGCATTATTATAGCAATGTGGGTTTTTCTATAATGCACCCAGGTCATTTCTAATCTAATTTGAATCCATGCATCTTAATAATCCTTTACTTTTAATTGAAGCAGACATCTGTTTGATGCTTTTGAAAATCAAACAAGATGTTAAATAGACTATAAATCTTTTACTCTGTATAATATTTAATTTTGCATGATGGGATATCTTAAAGCTTGGAAATTCTATTATAGGGAATCCCTGGAGATAGAGAAAGTCAGGCTGTGGTTGACCCCCCTCAAGCAGCTAGTACTGGGGCTCCTCAGTCTTCAGCAGTGGCTGCAGCTGCAGCAACTACGACAGCAACAACTACAACAACAAGTTCTGGAGGTAAAGCGGAATCTTCTGGATGGGGAGGGAATGGCCCTGAATTTTTAGTGTAAAATAATTTAATCTGAAATACTTCAGAAATGACGTTCATTCCCAGAGCAGTCGAATAATTCGTTAAGTTCTCTCTTCACTAATGTTTGAGAAAGGCCCAAAAGAAACTTTCCCAAGTGGATGTAAAAGGTATCCTTGCTGATATTAAACATCAGTGTTGCAGTTTTGCCGAAGGGCATATTCTGTTTTATTTGTTTTAAGGAAAAGATGCTTTCCAGTTTGTATTTAGTGTTACTTTCTAATGCCATTCAGAATGGTTTGCTCACTTTGTCTCTTACTCTCTCCATAAATGTTACACAGTGTATGTAATTTCAAAGCCAGCAGGATTTTAGTAATTATACAGCCAAGGAAATGAAACGGTGAGAGGTTTAAAACCTTGTATCTAGAGGAGAAAGCAAAGCTTGAATTGAAGTCTCTTTACTGGGGTGCTGACCATACCCCACACATTGCTATAGGTCTGACTACAGAGCAAAGCCTGGAACCTGCGGTCAGCTTAGGAATTACGCAGTGTTCTCCTTCGTTCGTTCTTCTGTATATTAATAAAGTAATTTAAACTGTTGATCTTGAAAAGGCCATTCTTCCATGCATTTCCTAGCTCTGATAATGATAGTCACCTCTGGTTGACAAAGGTCACTCAGTGCTTTGTGTACAGTCTCCCAAGGACAGGCCCTTTGTTCGTTGTGATTCAGCATATGGGAGTGGAAAGAGATGACCACAGCTCTGCTTTGGATTTGGGGTCCTGTTCCTTTCAGCACTTATTAGGTGACATAGTCTCTAAGTCTCGTTGCCTTCACCTGTAAAGCTAGTATTATATATGGAAGAACAAAAAACCCATGTGCTGTGGTCATTTCAATTGGAATGATTGTCTTCCTGAATAGGAAATTACAACATACATCTAAAAATTCTCTTTTATTCATTAGTAACCTCAAAAACAATTCCTGTATGTACGATTTTTGGTTTCCTATAGCATAACCAGACAAGTACCAGCACCCTGAAAAAGCCAGAAGTTCTGTATTTTATATTTTATTTGGCATTATTAACATTTATTATTGTGAATGGATTTTAGACTGAAGAGTTTAGATATATTAGTACTTAGATTGCCATACAGCTTATTTATCCGAGTTCTTGTAGTTCACAAATGTTTGAAAATTAATGGTAATAACCGGAAGTCTTCCTTAATGTAAGTTTGGATTAAAGTTTCTCCTGATTTGCAAAACCTGACCTCAGACTTTAAATATCTTTTTCTTCTTTGGTTTCTTGAATTCCTAGGAATTCAAGCTCAGATTGTGTTCTTTTAGGGGTTTTCATTGTTTATAAAGTAAGTGAGTTTTTGTTTTTGTTAGTTGTGGTGTATATTTTTCTTAGGAACTTTTAAGCAACAGGAACAACTTTTAGTACTTTTTATTTTGATAGAACACACACAGGAGACAAGTTTCTAGTATTATTTTATAACGTTGAGTGCCAAGGGCAATTATAGGAAAGTTTGGTTCATATTACAATCAGCGTTCTGCACTCCCTGCCTTTACTAATAGGAGTAATTTTTGCCGTATAAAACTTGCAAGTTGGTACAGTTGGAAGATTTCATCATTATTTACTTCATTTTATTACATCTGAGAACTCAAATCATTTTTTCCTTGATAGTGTTTGCTGTCTAAATGTATTGTTTAACCACTGTTTGTGTATGTATTTACTGCTTTTGTTTAAAAATGTTTATGTGTATTTTAGGACATCCCCTTGAATTTTTACGGAATCAGCCTCAGTTTCAACAGATGAGACAAATTATTCAGCAGAATCCTTCCTTGCTTCCAGCGTTACTACAGCAGATAGGTCGAGAGAATCCTCAATTACTTCAGGTGACTAATCAGTGTCAGTTTCACAAGTGATTTAGAGTGTGTCACAATTTGAAAAAGTCCATGAACGGGTCCTTCCCCTCCTCAAATACAACTCTGTATTTGAGAATGTGAATGTTTTCTTCCAAGCTACACTTAGATATTGTAATCTAGATAGGCGTACTAAAAAAACAGTTGGGATATGGAGGTTGGGTTAAATTAAGTTGACCAAATAGTAATAAGTTTGGGAAACATTTTATATTTCCTTTTTGGAGATTCCCACTACACATTAATATGTTAAAGAATTTGGGAAGCTGTTTAACAGAGAAACTGCCTAACTTTAAATCACTTTTCACAAGCTTATTACTCAGTTCCTTTTTCTTAGGAACTTTTAAGCAACAGGAACAACTTACTCTTAGAAAAAATAGCTGTGGGGCTTCTTTAGTGATCAGATCACCAAGTATTTGAATTTTATACAGCATTTTAATGCCCACTAGTGTGGAAGGTAAAAAATATATGCAAGTATTAAGAATAAGTTCTATTCTTATAGTCCCACAGTAGTTTTTTTTTTTGTTTGTTTTGTTTTTTTAAGCACAGGAGGCTCAGAGCACTTAAGAATTTGAATTTCTTCACTGGTTACTTTGCCCAAAAGTACTGAATTTCTTTACTATTGTATAAGAAATCACATCCTTCCAAAGACTGAATAATCCACAATCACTAAATTACGTTTGCAAAAGTGTAGCCTTTTCTCTTAGTAATATTTAGAATTTCTCTGTTCCTGCAGATACTTAATATCAGTGTATTATTTTTCTCTGTCCTTCATATCACCACAGCAAATTAGCCAACACCAGGAGCATTTTATTCAGATGTTAAATGAACCAGTTCAAGAAGCTGGTGGTCAAGGAGGAGGAGGTGGAGGTGGCAGTGGAGGAATTGCAGAAGCTGGAAGTGGTCATATGAACTACATTCAAGTAACGCCTCAGGAAAAAGAAGCTATAGAAAGGGTGAGTTTAAGTAAAACTTTAAAAAAATTAGTTGTTGACTGGGCTCATGCCTGTAATTCCAGCACTTTGGGAGGCCAAGGCAGGTGGATCACCTGAGCTCAGGAGTTCAAGACCAGCCTGGCCAACGTGGTGAAACCCCATCTCTACTAAAAATACAAAAATTAGCTGGCGTGGTGGCACATACCTGTAATCTCAGCTACTTGGGAGGCTGAGGCAGGAGAATTGCTTGGACCTGGGAGGTGGAGGTTGCAGTGAGCCAAGATTGTGCCACTGCACTCCAGCCTGGGCAACAGAGTGAGACTCTGTCTCCAAAAAAAAAAAAAAATTCCTTAGTCACACTAGCCCCATTTCAAATGCTCAGAAGTCACATATTAATAATAAGGTTTTTCTATAATTTCTTTCAATAGTGTCCTGTAGTTTTCAGTGTAGAAGTTGTGTAATACTTTTGTTAAAATTATTTCTAAGTATTTTTATTCTTTTTGATGCTGTTATAAATGGATTTTTCTCTTAATTTCATTTTCAGACTGTTCATTGCTAACTATATAAAAATACGATTTAATTGTGTATATTGATCTTTTATCATAAAACCTTCTTGAACTGTTATTTATTCATTAAGTAGTTTGTGCATGTGTTCATTAGGATTTTCCATATACAAGGTCATGTCATCTGCACATGGAGACAGTTTTACTTCTTTTCCAATATAGATACCTTTTATTTCTTTGTCTTATTTAATTGCCCTATCTGGAGCCTCCAGTATATTATTAGACTAGCAAGAACCAACAACATCCTTGTCTGGTTCTTGATCTTAAGGGAAAGCATTCAGTCTTTCATCACTAAGTATGATATTATCTATAGGTTTTTTGTGGATGCCCTTTATCAGATTGAAGAAATTCTCTTCTGTTACTAGTTTGTTCATCACGAAAAGGTGTTGGATTTTGTCAAATTTTTTTTCTTTCTTTATTAAGATGATCATGTGATTTTTGTCCTTTAGTATGCTTTATTACATTGATTGATTTTGTATGTTGAACCAACCTTGCATTTCTGAGATAAATTTTACTGGTTACAGCATATGATCTTTTTTATACGTTGCTGGATTTAGCCTGCTTATATTTTGTTGAGGATTTTTGCATCTGTTCATAAGTCATATTGGTCTGTAGTTTTTTTGTGATGTTTTTGTCTGAATTTGGTGTCTGGGTAATACTGGCCTCTTAGAGTGAGTTGGGAATTATTCTCTCCTGTTGTCTGGAAGTATTTATTAAGAATTGGTGTGAATTTTTAGAATAGTTGATAGAATTCACCAGTAGTCTGGGCCTGGGCTTTTTTTGGGGGGAAGTTTTGTGATTATTGATTCAGTCTCTTGTTACTTGTCTATTCAACTTTTGTATTTCTTTTTTTTTTTTTTTTTGAGACAGAGTCTCGCTCTGTTGCCCAGGCTGGATTGCAGTGGCGTGATCTCCGCTCATTGCAAGCTCCACCTCCTGGGTTCACACCATTCTCCTGCCTCAGCCTCCCGAGTAGCTGGGACCACAGGCATCCGCCACCATGCCCGGCTAATTTTGTTTTGTATTTTTTCAGTAGAGACGGGGTTTCAACATGTTAGCCAGGATGGTCTCGATCTCATGACTTCGTGATCCACCCGCCTCGGCCTCCTAAAGTGCTGGGATTACAGGCGTGAGCCACTGCTCCCGGCCAACTTTTCTATTTCTTTTAGAGTCAGTTTTGGTGGTTTTTGACTTGGAATTTGTCTATTTTATCTAAGCTGTCTAATTTGTTGGTGTGCAATTGTACATATTTCCTTATAATCATTTTATTTCCTCTTTTGATAAAGTAATAATGTTCCTGCATTTATTCCTGATTTCAGTCATTTGAGTCCTAAGATATTTTTGTTTTTTCTCTTCAGTTTAGCTAAAGATTTTAATTTTGTTCATTTTGTGGTTGTTGTTGTTAATGACAAAAATAACTTTGGGTTTTGTTGATTCTCCCTATTGTTTTTCTAGTCTTTTGTTTTGTTTTGTTTTGTTTTAAGTCTCTCTAATGTTTATTTCCCTCTTGCTTGCTTCTAGTTTGTTCTTCCTTTTTTAGGTTAGGTTTAGTTTAGTTCTTTGTTTAGTTTTAGTTTAAGATTAAATTATTATATATCTTTGTTAGCATAGATGTTTATAGCTATAATATTCCTTCTGCGTTTATGCTATAGTAGCATCCCATAAGTTTTAGTATGTTGTATTTTTGCTTTCTTTCATCTCAAAATGTTTTTTAATTTCCCATTTGGTTTCTAATTTAATTCATTCGTTATTTAGGATTGTGTTAATTTCCACAAGTTTATGAATGTCCCACATTTTCTCCTTTCGATTTCTAAATTCATTCCATTATAATCAGAGAATATACTTTCAATACTTTTCAACTTATTGAGGTTCGTTTTGTGGCCTAACGTGGTATTTCTGAAGAATGTTCTATGTATACTGAAGAAGAATATAGTGTAGTTCTTATTAAGTGGTCTATAAATATCTGATAGATCTAGTTTGTAGTCAAGTCTTCTTCCTTAGCTGTTTTATCTATTATTGAAGGTGGAGCTATAGATGTCTCTATTATTGTTAATTGCCAATTTCTACCTTTAATTCTCAGTTTTTATTTTATGTATTTTGTGGCTCTGTTATATATAATTGTTGTGTCTTCCTGATCCTTTTTTATCATAAAATGCCTTTTGTCTATAGTAACAATTTTTATCTTAAATCTGTTTCCTCTGATATAGCCATTCTAGCTCTTTTTTGGTTACCATTTGCATAGTATATACCTTTTTCTATCATTTTACTTTCAACCTACTTGTGTCTTTGAATCTAAATTGTGTGTTTTGTAGAAGCAGGCAGTTGGATTGTACCCTTTACTTCACCTATCCTAGCTTTAATCTGGATAAAACCCAGATAACAAACTGATTTTTTAGTTTCTTCTGCTTTCATAGATGAATAGTTATTCGTGATGAATTGGGATTTTTGCCCAAATTTTAAGGGTTATTTCTGAATATAATCTGACACAGCAGTCTTTAACCTTTTTGGCACCAGGGACCAGTTACGTAGAAGACCTTTTTTTCTACCAACATAGGTGGGGTGGGCGCAGTGATTTTGGGATGAAACTGTTCCACCTCCGATCATCAGGCGTTAGTTAGGTTAGGAGGTGGGGTGGGGCGGTGGTTTTGGGATGAAACTGTTCCATCTCACATCATCAGGCATTTGTTAGGCTATCATACAGAGCACAGACCCTAGATCCCTCTCATGCACAGTTCACTGTAGGGTTCATGCTCATATGAGAATCTAATGCCGCCACTGATACAACAGGAGACGGAGCTCAGGTGGTAATTCGAGTGATGGGGAGTGGCTGTAAATACAGATGAAGCTTCACTTGTTCGCCCACTGCTCACCTCCTCCCGTGCGGCCCAGTTCCTTGCTCGCCCACTGCTCACCTCCTCCTGGGCAGCCCAGTTCCTAACAGGCCAATGGCTGGTGCCAGTTCACGGTCTGGGGGTTTGGGACCTGTGATCTAACTCAAGGTGATTGAGACAATTGAGGAGGGTGACATTTGGCTGAGTTTTTAAAGGCTTTTAAAAGGAGTGAGTATTGTCACAAGTGATTTTTAATATAACAGACTAGGAAAATGAAATTAAGTAGCTGGTATTACCATTTAAAATGCTGTAACTGTTAAGCAGATAAAAATAGAACACTATCTTCAAAATGTACCATGTATTACTAATAATTGGTCACCTGTTTTTCTAGTATGGAGTGTTGAATAAAGCAAGGAGATTGAGAGTGATGTTTGATCCAAATGAAAGACATGAGTTGACATTAATAAATAAAACATAGTTTGCTTTTAATTTACAAATAGGTGAGGTGGTTAAACTATACTGCAGGTACTCTCATCCTTATCTTCACTCTTAATATACTAAAAGCCATTTGATTTACATATTTCTGTAGAGTCATTTATTTTTAAACCATAGCAGTTAGCAGCTAATTTTTAATTAGGCCAAAGAGTATTTGCATAGTATCTATTAAGCTTTAACTAGAAACAAAGACTTTTTTAGGTGATTAGTAAAGGAAAGGGTCTAGATTCCATCTAATCCCTTGGGTTGGGCAGTAAATCCATATTGATAGAGATGAATTCATGTAAAATTCTCAAGAGCTCTTTTGGGTTGCAGTATGTTTTTGAGTAATGATTTATCTTTAGTGCTATGCTGGAATCTATAATATGTAAATAAAATTAAATGTGCCATAATTGGTGTGTTGGATTTATATTTTTTTCCTTTTTCTTCCAGTTAAAGGCATTAGGATTTCCTGAAGGACTTGTGATACAAGCGTATTTTGCTTGTGAGAAGAATGAGAATTTGGCTGCCAATTTTCTTCTACAGCAGAACTTTGATGAAGATTGAAAGGGACTTTTTTATATCTCACACTTCACACCAGTGCATTACACTAACTTGTTCACTGGATTGTCTGGGATGACTTGGGCTCATATCCACAATACTTGGTATAAGGTAGTAGATTGTTGGGGGTGGGGAGGGAGGGATCTAGGATACAGGGCAGGGATAAATACAGTGCATGTCTGCTTCAATTAGCAGATGCCGCAACTCCACACAGTGTGTAAAATATATACAACCAAAAATCAGCTTTTGCAGGTCTTTATTTCTTCTGTAAAACAGTAGGTAACTTTTCCTAGGTTTCACTCTTTTTAGTGTACTAGATCCAGAAACTTAGTGTAATGCCCTGCTTTATATTTCTTTGACTTAACATTGGTTTCAGAAAGAATCTTAGCTACCTAGAATTTACAGTCTCTGTTTCATGGCAACACTGGATAATGGCTTTGTGAAATTTAAAAAATTTTTGTAGCGACTGTAAACAGAAATGCCAAATTGATGGTTAATTGTTGCTGCTTCAAAAATAAGTATAAAATTAATATGTAAGGAAGCCCATTCTTTCATGTTAAATACTTGGGGTGGGAGGGGAGAAAGGGAACCTTTTCTTAAAATGAAAATAATTACTGCTATTTTAAAATTTCTTGATCATTGAATGTGAGACCCTTCTAACATGATTTGAGAAGCTGTACAAGTATAGGCAGAGTTATTTTCCTGTTTACATTTTTTTTTGTTTTGGGGAAAAAATTGGTAGGTGTCTAATTACTGTTTACTTCATTGTTATATTGCAGTAAAAGTTTTAAAACAACCATTGCATGTTTGCTTTTGATGTATCCCTTTGTGAAATTAGCACTTTTGGGGCCAATGGAGAAATGCAGCATTCACTCTCCCTGTCTTTTCCCCTTCCCTCAGCAGAAACGTGTTTATCAGCAAGTCGTGAGTCAAACTGCTGCCTTTTAAAAAACCCACAAAATGCTGATTCAGTTCAAAATTAATGCAAATGTTTCAAAACTGGGTTTCTGATATTTGTAAATGTGTTTCTTTATTAGATAAGAGTGTATTACCATTAAAGTCATTAGTATAATATTGCTTTCAAAAAGAAATGGTAGACAAAACTATAATCCAGCATCTTTTATTGCATTGGAAAGACTGGCAAAGTCTTTTTGAAGGGTTGGGAGATGTGGCTGGACAGTACTTTGGAAAATATACAATCAAGATATCTCATGGCATATTAAAAGAAAAATCTTAATAGCAGTGTTGGCTTTTATTTGGATTTTTTCATCTCAGTTTTTTCTGTGGAATCTCCTTCATTGGCATTGTTATTTAATCATAAACGGGGCAGATGTCTACTTGTTCAGTTTTTCAAATCTGTTTTCCTGAGTATAAATAAGAGTATTTAAAGAAATAATTTGGATTGCTTTTGTTTTTTGTTTCCTTTTTTTTAACCATCTGATACTAAGAAGATGAATTTGCACAGATTTCTCTGCATAATTTCTCAATATCTTCAGCACAGTATGGTGATGATGACTTTTAAGCATTTACATCACGTACTCATAGCCTATTATGAAAATAAATGAAACTGGCTGGGTATGGTGGCTCATGCCTATAATCCCAGCACTTTGGGAGGCCGAGGTGGGCAGATCACTTGAGGCCAGGAGATTGAGACCAGCCTGACCGTCATGGCGAAACCCCGTCTATACTAAAAATACAAAAAATAGCCAGGCATGGTGGCGCATGCCTGTGGTCCCAGCTACTTGGGAGGCTGAGGCATGAGAATTGCTTGAACCCGGGAAGTGAAGGTTGCGGTGAGCCGAGATCACACCACTGCCATAAACATGACAGGCTTTTGGACTTTGTATTACCTGTATGTTTTATAATGGATCATGCATAATTTCTCAGGAGAATAAAATGAGAATTCATATATACGTTCATCTTTCAAGTCAGAGCAATGAGTTGGGAAAAGAGGTGGCATTTCTGATCGGATAATGGAATACTCTCATTTATTTTATGACATTCTCTGTCTACTCAGATCATAGTGAAAACTGGAAACAAACAAAAAAAAAACAGCCTCTTCCTTGGAAAGTGACAGCAGAAGGTGGCATGGAGCTTGTGTCCTTGGACAACAAATCTGGATATACTAGGATTAATTATCAGAAGACAGCTCAGGCCAAGTTTTGATCGTTCCATACAGTACCTTGTTTATCTGCTTCTTAAAGAATCAGCCGAGACACCATAAAAGAAATAGGCTTTTTGTGCCTTTTGCTGTTAATGTTTAATTTACAAACTGTTTTGGTAAATCTCTTAATGTAAGTAGCTATTTGACTTTGGAATTTTGCATTCGAGGTATACTGTCATTTCTTGAAATCTTTTTCTCGTTTAGTTGCTCTGTGGGAAATGTGAGGAAGCCTAAGTTTGTATTTGTAAATTTCTTATGCCATCCTCTAGTCAAATTTTTTTTCATTGTTTAAAAATACGGAAGTGTTCCAATATAATTTTTTCCTGTACTGGATGGCTAGGATTCTAGAGAATTGATTATAAAATATTTTCAATACATCCAACATTGCACTTCTCATTTTTTAAATGATTCTGTCACATAGAATCAGATTGAAAGTTGACAATGCTTCTGTCACTGATACTTCTTTTTACTTTAGTAATTGGTGAGTGTATCATATAGGAGGCCCAGGCACTAGATTGACTTTATTGGGTCTCCTGGTTCTTTTCTCAACACAGAGATGGGATACTTGCTGGGATGTTAAGGTTAGTGAGGTCTTCTAGGGAATGCATAAAATTTCCATTGTTCCATACTTCTTGTCTGAAGCAGCCAGCCAAAGCCTGCTGCAAAATGTTCTACCGAAAGTAAGCAATTGGAGGGAATGAGTGTTCCTGACCCAGTCAGTTCTGGTGGATTCTCCAGCCATGAAGTTCAGTTGGCCTCCCCCATCCATTTTCCCCATTTTTTCCCCCTAAGCCACGGGCTGGCAAACTACAGCTTCATGAGCCAAATCTGGCATATACCTGTTACGTGGTCTATGAACTAAGAGTGATCTTTACATTTTTAAATGGTTTCAATTGTATATGTTTTTTATCACCTCAAAAGTTTCAACTTACATTTCAGTGTCCTTAAAAGTGTTATTGAAACACAGCCATCCTCATTTGTTTACATATTGTCTATAGCTACTTTTGTGCTACAGAAGTTTGCTGTTGGATAGCTGCAGCAGACTGTGGCCTGCAAAGCCTAAATAATCACTATCTGGCCCTTTACAGCAAAGGTTTGGTGCCCCTGTTGAAAACTGACTAGTCTACCCTAAGTTATATGATGCTTTTTATTCCTCTCCTGACATTCTTGGACTCTTGACTTCAGGTCTTAGCTGTAGTCTGGCTTCCATGTGACTGTCACAGATCTTTCCAGAGAAGTGATATAACCCCTATTATCCACTCACAAAGAAAAGGAACATTGTGAGCCTGATGTGCTGGCCTAGTGGTGTCTAAGTTACTCTTGGATGTTGCTACACTGTTTCTTATTCTTACAGTAGGATAATGAAGTCCATCACCACGTTGTCAAAAGCACCTGGCAAAGTGTGACAAGTCAACCAGAAAACAAAAGCCCCATGAAAGCATCTGGAAATTCTTATGCCCTGGGATTGGAGTTGGGGCAACTGGAGGAAGCATCTTAACTGCAGCTGGAAGAAGAGAGTGGGTGGAACCTTAGAGGGAGAAGTTACAGCAATTGGACCTGTTTTGGTGGGTGGGTGGGTAGCTTCCAGAACTGTGTACTTTGTGGATGGGAGGATGGAAAGGGGAGTGATGAGTCTGAGTGAAGGCTTGGACTTGCTAGGAAAAAGATACTGCATTGTCAGTAACATCTGGGGAACTGCAAGAACAGTTACAAGTTGGTTGTAAAGAGCCTTCACTGGGATGAAGTTAGATTTAGAAAGCAGTGGTCCCTCATGTAGGGTTTTCACTGTGGAGAGGAGGCTGGGAGGACCAAAGAAACGGATGACAAGTTTGCTTCACGTGTGGTATGGTGCTGCGGATACCAACATGGTCTCTGCCATTGAACTTGATATACTGTGACAGTGGCCATTTTAATAGTAATGGATCCTTTACAGATCTAACCTAATTGTCTTCCACGAGCACAAATTAGAAAACAGTCATCCCAGACTTCTGCTTCATGTCTTAGTCATACGTAATTTTCCATTCTTGTTGCCTTTGACTTACGCACTCCTCATCTTCCTATTCCAGAGCTTCCTAACTCGGCTTGCAATAGGTGTAGATGTTTAGAGATGGTGATTTTCCTCAGCCCATGAGGTCGTCTTCAAGGCAGCTGGGGAACCTGGGCTCTAGCCCTAGGCAACCTCATCTGTTTTCCCAGCGTGTTATACAAGTGCCGTGTTTGCCGTGTTGAAAAGATCCGGAAGCTCTCTCCTACATATCTGTTAGCTTTCTAGATGAGCTTTGCGTAAGTCATGGTTCTCCAGAAAAAAACAAACGGAGATTTATTATGGAAGTAGACTCATCTGATTATGGAGACCTAGCAGTTCTACAGTATGCTGTCTGCAAGCTGGAGAACCAGGAGAGGAACTGGTGTAGTTCAGTAAGATCAGAGGCCTGAGATGGCCAAGGGTGGGGTCAGTTGCACTGGTGTAAGGCCCATGGTACCCAGAAAAGGAGAAAGTGGACGTTCCAGCTCAAGAGCAAATTGACTCTTCCTCTGCCTTTTCGTTTGGGCCTTCAACAGAATGGATGACACCCACCTGCATTGGTGAGGGTGGGCATCATCCAGTAGATGTACTCTGGTCTACTGATTGAAATGCTAAACTCTTCTGGAAACACCCTCACCTACACACCAGAAATACCATTTTACCAGCTATCTAGGTATCCCTTCACCCAATCAGGTTGACACAAAACCATCACAGGCTTCTCAGCTGTAAATGGCCCTCCACACTTCAGTGTGCTGACCAGGACTGCAACTGCCGATTGGGTTGCCACCTCAGGCTCTTGGGATGTTTTATATGGATAACTGGATTTGGATGTTGACAGCTTCCACCTCTGTAAGTCCAAAATTGTTTTAAAACTGCTTTTGTTTGGCTGCACAATTGTACAAGCCATATGGGTTTTGTTTGCACACAATAGCAGATTTGAGCACAATAATATTGCTTCAAAATTCATTGAAATTTTGTTGAGAATATTTGGTGGTGGGACTATGTCTTAGAACAGCTTGAGGGTTCAGTTTTTTGTTTATTGAATGATTTTATGGATCCTGGAGTGATTCTTGCAGCTTAACATTTTAGTTCATTGTAGGCGTTTTTTTGTTGTTGTTATTTTTTGTATAGGGAGCTGTCAATTAGGTCTGCTTCTGCTTAACAGCATTTTGACTATAATTTTTATATTGTCTTCGATTCTAAGGAAATTGCAAAGTTAAACTGCTTTTTAACCAGTTTGTTACTTCTTAATTGTAAAATATTTTCAGTCATATCTTTAAGTGTTGTAATTCAAGATGGTTTTATAATTTTTATACCATATTTGCATTTTTGCAAAGAGCACTGGCAGTTTCTTCATACTTACACAATTTCACACTTGCAGAAAAAGTTGCAGGAGCAGCACCAGAGCTCCCACATACCCCACTACCACCTTAGAGAACCTTATAAAATTTTACACTTGTACCAACATTGTCCTCCAAGCAAAAGGGCCTGATCCAGGTTAACACACTGTGTTTAACTGCGTTTAATGAATCTCCAGTTCACTTTCTCAGTCCCTCTCCCTCCTTGATCTTTATGACCTTAACATTTTTTGAAGACTGTAGGATAGTTGTCTTATAAAATGTCCCTCAATGTTATGTTTGGTGTTTCCTCATTACTACCCTTGGTATGCGTGTTTGGAGGAAACAGAAGTGCTGTTGTGCCCTTCTAGCTGCACCCCATAAGGTGACACAGGGTGTCAATTTGTCCCATCATTGGTGGTGGTCACTTGGACCCTGAGGCAGGTGGTGTCAGCCAGTCTTCCCTGGAAAGTTACTCTTTGTCCCTTTGTATTGGATAAATATTTTATAGGGAGATATTTTGAGCCTTCGTAAATATCCTATTTCTCATCAAAGTTTGGCCCATTCTTTTTAGTATTATTGTTTCTTGCCTACTGTAATGGTTTCCAAGTGGTGATTTTCAAATTCCTTCTACTTTATTAGTTAACATTGTCCTGTATTCTTACTCTTTTCCCCCTCATTTATTAGTCGTATCTGTATGGTCTTTGATTCCTATTTTATTCGATGGTACATAATCCCTTACCATCATTACTTTGATGTTGGAATTGTCCCGGGTTCTGTGATTGTGTGTTTTCTTTTTTTTAGTAGAGACAGGGTTTCACCATATTGGCCAGGCTGGTCTTGAACTCCTGAGCTCAAATGATCCGCCTGCCTCGGCCTCCCAAAGTGCGGGGATTACAGGCGTGAGCCACTGCGCCTGGCTGATTGTGTGTTTTCTTAAAGCTGGCTTCTGTGTTTCGACATGCTATTACCCTCTGAGTACTTCCCTACTTTCTGGCACAGTAATGTATTCCAGGCTCTTGCATTTCCTGTGCCCTAGTCCTGGAATCGGCTATTTATCAAGGAGCTCTAGCTCCCCTTAATGTAGACTGTATTTAGAAAGCAAACCCTTGCTCTAGGCGTGCTCACTGCTATTAGAGTCTCACTGCTCCCAAGCCGTCTAAGTGTGTCCACACAGTAAATACATCCTTACATTTACATTTGATACATAGACACTGAAAAGGGAGTTCACTCTGGTACCATTAATTCTGATCCAGTGCCATAAGGTTCAGGCTGGGCGTGGTGTCTGAAGCCTGTAATCCCAGCACTTTGGGAAGCCAAGGTGGGCGGATCGCTGGAGTCCAGGAGTTCAAGGCCAGCCTGGGCAACATGGTGAAACCCTGTCTCTACGAAAAATACAAAAATTAGCCAGGTATGGTGGTGCATGCCTGTGGTCCCAACTACTTGGGGGTGCTGAGGTGGGAGGATCGCTTGAGCCCAGGAGGTTGAGGCTCCAGTGAGCCGAGATCACGGCACTGCACTCCAGCCTGGGTGACAGGGGGAGACCCTGTTTCAAAAAATAAAAATGCCATAAGGTTCATTCTATCTTCTCCCTTCCCATATTTCTGGCTCCTTCCAGGGCAGTGAGAAACTTGGCTCCCATTATCCTCAGTATAATTTCACCTTCCCTGAAGGTAACCAGCGCCCAGCAGCACTCTGCTCCCTTTCTTGTGCTGAGCTGCCACTCGGCTTGGCCACTTTCCTGCACAGCCGAGGCATTCATATTTGAAGTGGACTTGGAAATGGAAGTGAAATGTCTTTAGATTTCCTAGTGTAGCACTCCTATGATGGAGCTTCTAGGAAAGCACAGCTACATGGGAAAGGAAGGGCCTTATTTGTTCTGCTCTAGTTGCTGTTCCACTGGAAGGTTACCTCCTGCTTGGAGTTTAGGACCAGTGTGTTTCAGGTGCTGCTTGTGGTGAGAGACAGGGTTGGTGGTTAGGGGAAAAAGCAGCCCCACAGGCTAGGCTGGTAGTGCACCCCGCACCCTGGCATTGTGCCCTCCTCTCTGTCCTGGCGCATGTTGCTGTTCTGATTCATGCGTCCCGTGAACAAGGAGCAATTGCCATGTGGTTTGGAATTTTTCCCACCTCCTTTATGTTGCTAATTTTTTTTATATACAAAATATGGCCCCTCTTCCAGGAAGCCTTCCCGTGACCCCCTTTTCCCCTCTAATTTGGGCCAGGAACTCCTCTGGGTTCCCTCAGCTGCTTCTAAGTATCTGCCATAAAAGTGAACACCCTGAACTGGGATTATCTGCATTTGGTGTATCACTGAAGGTACTGAACGAGAGAAAACTGGTGAGCTCTCTCAAATTCAGGGCTGTGCCTTTCATCTCTGTATCCCCAGAACCTGGTGAAGGGCTGGACCAAAGACCAAAGGAGATGCTGAGGCATCATTGGATGGATAAACAGACAATGAACAATAGTTGGGATGCCTTTTGTCATCTTTCTTGTGGCCCTAAGCTCCTCTTTACCTTTTCCGGAACCCTTCGGTTCTGAAAGTGGCCTAAGATGGTCAATGAACAGTGCCTCAAAGGCAGCTCTGTTTTTCCTTCCTCAGCTCCAAAGACTTTTCCACCAGGTTCTGAAAGACTTGACACATAATGCAGTGAGCTGGCTGGTGGTGGAGACTGCAGGGTTCTACTGACCAGTTCCAGACGGGCATGCATCTGAGACTTAGTTGGAGAGCACACTGACAGCTGCACTCCCAGAAAGCCTGTGCTGAGGCCAGCTCTGAGGGCCTGGGTTTGAACTTGGAGTCCGTCGGGCCCCGATTGTTATCTTCACAGCCACATCAGCTGGGTGACCTCAGCCAAATCAGTCTACCTCTGCTTTTGTTTTCTCATCTGCAAAATAGAGCTGTGGATGCCTGCCCCAGGTTGCTGGTGGAGATCAAGTGAGAGAGTGGATTGAAAACATCTTTACAAAGGCCAGGTTTGGTTTTTGATGTGGGTGCCAACTGCCTACCCTGAAGTCAAAGACCGTCTGGGAAGAGAAGTTCTCTTTGCCTTTCTCCCACGACGAGCGTGTTGCTGAGTTATTTCCAGGAGCGTGGGGTGAGCCTCTTTGATCTCAGGGTGCCATTGCCTTCCCTGCTTCACTGTGATCGGCTCAGCGTTCCCAAGCGGCCAGGGTGCTTCCCACTCAGCTGGGCAGCACCGCCCAAGCATTTGGCATTTGGGGAACAGAAAGTTTTTATTTTTATGAGCTGTTTCTGAGCAATGCCTTGTTTTCTCCTGTCTGTTTCTAGGCCACAGGATTGGCAGCTGCATCCAACCTCCAGGTCAAATTTGGCAGAGAACCAAGCAAACCTGTCAAACAGAATGCCCACTGCTGCTCCTTCCCATCTCGAGGAACTGTCTCTTCTCAATGTTTTCTTTTGATTTCCTCTGACAGTCTTGCTGCTCTTCCAGAGGCACAGGAACTCAAAATTGGGAAGGGCTAGAAGGTGACCCCCACGATCAAGTGCAGTGCCTCCCGCACGCGTGACTTCCAGCCTCCACATGCACACTTCCAATAACTGCACACACACCCTCCAGCTCAGGCCTCTTGGATTTCAGACACTCCAGTGGTTGAAGGGTCGCTATGTTAGGATCTCTGATCTTCCTCTCTAACCAGGCTATCCTCAGGTTCTAGTTCACTTCTGGGGGTCACCCTGAGCCAATGTAACCCCTCTTTCCTGTGTCAATCCTTTAGTTCTTTGAGAAGAGTGGTTGCGTTTTCTCTGACCATGTCCCACCCTCTGGCCAAGCCTTCAACTGAAAAAAGTCCCTCAGTTGGGACGAGTGTATTGAGTCCTTCATTCAGATGAACCCGATACTTCAGGAGGGGCTGAGCAATAGGCACTACAGGGGAGCCCTCACCTCCCTTGTTCTGTGCATAATACCTCTATTAATACAGCCTAAATTTGGTCTTGCTGATTTGGCAGCCACATCACACTGCCCTTAGACTAAGTGACTGTGCTAATAATACACCAGACTTTTCAAGGTGTCTGTGCCTTTGGGGGTCATGTCTGACACATGTTATAGAAGCAGAAACAGCCTACTAAACAAATACTGCTGTTTTCATAAAGTTATATTCTGGACCAAGAAAATGGAGCTATCATTTACAAGTCCAGTGTCTCACCCTGTGCTAAGTGCTTGTATGAGGCACTTTTGCAATTTTACAAATGGGATAACTGAGGTCAGTCAGGGTAGAGCTACACAGCTACCAAGTGACAGCCAGGTGGCAAACCTAAGTTGATTGGTTCTGAAGTCACCCTAAGTGACACTGTCTCCCTGTAGCCCCTGCCCCTTCACATTCCCTGAGCCAGTCTCTATCCTGCCTGTGATTTCTTTCTCTCTCTGCTGTTTTGACAGTTATTTGTTCCTCCGGTGATTTGCCTGGTTATTGCTAGACCAGCAGTTCTTAACATGCAGTATGAGGACTATTTTCAGGGGATGGTTATATGAAATCAAAACTTTTTTTTTTTTTTTTTTTTTGAGTCAGAGTCTTGCTCTGTCACCCAGGCTAGAGTGCAGTGACATGATCTTGGCTCGTGGCAACCTCTGCCTCCCGGGTTCAAGTGATTTTCCTGCCTCAATAGCCCAAGTAGCTGCAATTACAGATGCCTGCCACCACATATGGCTAATTTTTTTTTTTTTTTTAGTAGAGATGGGGTTCCACCATGTTGATCAGGCTGGCCTTGAACTCCTGACCTCAAGTGATCTGCCTGCCTTGGCCTCCCAAAACTGCTGGGATTACAAGCGTCAAAATTATTTTCATAAAAACACTAGTACGGGCACGGTGGCTCACGCCTGTAATCCCAGCACTTTGGGAAGCCGAGGCTGGCGGATCACCTGAGGTCAGGAGTTGAAGACCAGCCTGACCGACATGGAGAAACCCCATCTCTACTAAAAATACAAAATTAGCCGGGCATGGTGGCACATGCCTGTAATCCCAGCTACTCGGGAGGCTGAGGCAGGAGAATCACTTGAACCCAGGAGGCAGAGGTTGCAGTTAACCGAGATCGTGCCACTGTACTCCACCCTGGGCAACAGAGCGAGACTCTATCTCAAAAAACAAAAACAAAATCTTCTGGGTTTCTCAATTTTTAAGAGGGAAAAGGGCATAAGACCAAAAAACTTGAGAACTGCCGTGTTAGGTGATGGTTCTCTGTTAGATGTGTTAGATGACTCAGAAAAGAGTACCTGGGAAGGCCACTGGGGCACTGGTGAAGTGTCCCCTCTTGTCTGCTGGAGACATGGTTGGAAGCTCACATACCTGGTGCTGTGTGATGCTTCTCCGCCATTCTGCTCTCCATTCCTGCTTTCAGGAAAACAAACTCTAAACTCCCTGCTTGGCTTTCAGAGTACCTTATAAACTTGCTCCAATTTACACCTTCAGTCTGGCCTCCCTCCCTCCCCACTGCATTCAACAGGGCTTCGTTACCCTGGCTCTTTCCACCCCTCTATGCATTTACACTCTGGTGTGCTCTGCCTAGAAACTCTCCCCTATTCCTCTCTCCTCAGTAGGCCAACGTTTAAAACCCACTTCAACGTGGCCAGGCGCGGTGGCTCACGCCTGTAATCCCAGCACTTTGGGAGGCCGAGACGGGCGGATCACGAGGTCAGGAGTTCGAGACCAGCCTGGCCAACATGGTGAAACCCCCGTCTCTACTATTAGCTGGGCATGGTGGCGGCGCCTGTGGTCCCAGCTACTCGGGAGGCTGAGGCAGGAGAATCGCTTGAAACCGAACAACGTTACAGGCTCTGTGAAGGCTTTCCTGCCCCAGAGCCAGCAGAGGATTGTTCCCTTGTTCCACTCCCTGAACATGTGGTACACAAACGGTGCGTATCTGACCATAGCTATTGATTTGCACATTTGTTTCATGGACATTGGTCTCAAAACCAAAAGCAAAACTGGCCTTGTCGGCAGTAGTGGGAGTTCAGCACCTATAGCTGACAAGGGAACTAAAAGGAAGTTTGCTTGAAGTCTTTGAAGGGTAGAGGGTGGGAGAGGAGGGAGAGTCTGTCTCACATTGTAGGGAGGAAGTAAAACAAAAAGTCCAAGTGAGTGATGGAAAAAGCCAGGACCTGACATGCAGCAGGCTGAACACCTGGAGGGCAGATGCTGTCTGCCATGCGCCGGCACGCCCCCTTGTGGTGAGGGAGAGCCGTGTAGTTTCAGGGGAGGAGCACAAAGTGGGAAAGACCCAGCATCCGTGGGTCGCTGAAAAGCTGTGGGAAATCGGGTCGCTGGAGGAAGGGAAGACGCTGGTCTAGAGACCCAGCTCATACTTGCCTCTATTGCCGAAACTACAGGGGAAAGAGGAAGAGAACTAAACCCCTATAACTTCAGGTACCGAGAGCTCTATCTGCATTGACTCAGGCCATTCTAAGAAGTGTCGGGCCCGGGCCTGGTGGCTCACGCCTGTAATCCCAGCACTTTGAGAGGCCGAGGTGGGCGGATCACCTGAGGTCAGGAGTTTGAGACCAGCCTGACCAACATGTAGAAAACCCGTCTCTACTAAAAATACAAAATTAGCTGAGTATGGTGGCTCGTGCCTGTAATCCCAGCTACTCGGGAGACTGAGGCAGGAGAATCACTTGAACCCTGGAGGCGGAGGTTGCGGTGAGCCGAGGTCACGCCATTGCACTCCAGCCTGGGCAACAAGAGCGAAACTCCGTTTCACACACACACACACACACACACACACACACACCACACAATGCCATGCAGAGGAGGAAACTCAGGTTTAGAGAGGGTGAGCTATGTGCCCAAATTCTCATAACTAGAACATAGCCCAGGGAGGCTGGGGACTCACTTGGCTCCAGGCCTTCTCTGAGCCCATTTAGACCAATTTTTTTTTTGTCTATACAAATATTAGGGTTGGGGGGACAGTGGGCTTTTCTTCAGGTATCTGAGATAGCTTGAACTTTTACCCTTCTAAGCCATGGCTGGAGGAAGAGGCACAGAGAAAACTGATAGGATCTGGAGTCAGATGAGTGGGTTTTTTCTTTTTCAAGTTTATTTTGCCGTAAATGCAGCGGAGTAGGGATAGGGAAGTCTGTCCCTTTAGAATAATCAATCCTTCAAAATAATAATCACCTTCAAAAGCCATCCAAACAAAGACAAGTGCTCTGTGAGGCATCCGTAGGTCATGGCAGGATCCCCTATCTGGCCTGTGATACCACCTGAAGCTCCCCGTCTCCTCTGTCTAGCCCTGAGCCAGTCCAGGTGCTATCTTCCAGCTGGAGCAATGGCCATTCTTAAGCCAGAGGTCCCTGCAGCCCCTGGGCAGGGGAGGTGTCTGGGGAAAAAGTGAACCAAGAATCTTTCCAAAAGGCCATTCTTTCTTGTGGCCTGGAATGCCTTTCGGCCTCTTGTATCCCTTTCTATGGGACTTTACAAAGCTCGTAATCTCAAGCTACACAATGCAACTTTGAGCAATGATGGATTTGCAATAACCCCAGAAAAGCTGGCTTAGGCCTCATAGATTTCTCAGTTAGCTTGGAACTCACACACATACAAATGGCTATTAGCCTGTTTCAGGGCCCAGGGAAAGATGGCTGGCCTCCAGACCTTTGCATATATCCCTCTAGGGTCTCTCTGGATACTTCTTTCCCTTCTATTCCCATTCAGCCTTCTAGACTCAGCCCTTATTCCTCATCCCAGATATTCCTTCTTCCCAGGCTTTGCCACTGGGTGCCACTGGATCAGGGGCCTCCCATGACCCTCTCACTGGACCAAGGGACTCTCATGAACACCTTCACCACCTGACACTGGACCGGGGGTCTCCTGTGACATCCCTCACACCCCCACTGGACCAGGAGTCTCCCATGGACTCTGCTGTCAATACTTGCCCTCGACACAAAGCATTGCCTCTGTCTGATTTTTTTCTTTTTTTTTTTTCCATCATGACAGTGTGAACTCCTGGAGGGCAGGCCTGTATGTTTTTCTTCTGGATGTCCTTACTACCTGGCACCTAGTAGGTGCTCAATACATTTTGGTTGAATAAACGAATCAGTGACAAGGAGTTTCAAGCCTCAGATTAATAATCACCTCCATAAAGCCTTCCCTGATGCTTCCCTACCACAATGAAAAAAAAAATTACAAGTGAACGGCTTTTATTTTCAAAACGTTTGTTTTTCTTTTCTTTTTTTCTTTCTTTCTTTCTTTCTTTCTTTTTTTTTTTTTTTTTTGAGAGGGTGTTTCGCTTTTGTTTCCCAGGCTGGAGTGCAATGGCGTGATCTCGGCTCACCACAGCCTCCGCCTCCCAGGTTCAAGTGATTCTCCTGCCTCTGCCTTCCTGAGTACCTGGGATTACAGGCATGTGCCACCACGCCCTGCTAATTTTGTATTTTTAGTAGAGATGGGGTTTCTCCATGTTGGTCAGGCTGGTCTCAAACTCTCGACCTCAGGTGATCCTCCCACCTCGGCCTCCCAAAGTGCTGGGATTATAGGTGTGAGCCACCGTGCCCGGCTTTTTTTTTTCCTTAACCAATGAATTCATGTCATATATTTTCAAAATTTCTGCAGCAGAGTGATATGGATTCTGGCCATGGCTCTGATATTGTCGTTGTATGTCTGTAAGCCCAGTTTTCTCATCTAGAAAATGGAGATGTTTATAATCATCCTTCAATAATCTGATGAGCAAGACTTTACCAGGTATGACAGCAACTGGTATCTGGCACACTAGTCACTGCTTAATGCAAGTACGTCCATGTATTTAGCCCGCCATGTTGTCATTGCTCATTTACCATGTTTTCCCTTATAGTGGGGCTCCTCGTGGCTTCTTTTCCCACCCTGGGCTTGGCTATAGTTTGTTCATGGAATTTAATGACTTTTCTGCCTTACCAAAGATTTTCCGAGTACTTAATATTCACTGAACCCTTAAGACAAAGACCAACACTTGATACCCCCTTGGGCCAGCAGAGAGAATAATGAATAAGGCAGGACCCCAGTCCTCCAAAAGGATCACCATCTGGGAGGGGGCCCACAGAACAGTCAACTATAAGATTCCCGAGGAAATTCAGAGGTTAGAATGTGGGAGGGGCTCTTCCGAGACCTCCAGGGCCTGAGTCTGGGACTGAGGAGTGAGGAAGGTATGGATATTGTTGGAAAAGAGGAGTCCTGAGACAGCCCCCACTTTTGCAAGAACTAGCTCCTGTTTGGCTGCTACTTCTCAGCCAGCTGGAGATGGTAGAAACCCAGCCCCATAGATTCCTGGCCCTCCCAGACTTTGGTGCAGGTACAGCCACCTTCTTTGGGCATGACAAACATTTCCAGGTATCTGCCATTGCTGCTTCATCCAGGAGCTCTGTCCTGGGCTGACTACTCAAATAACAGACCTCCATTGGGTTGACTATTATCTCCATATTCATTTGTTGAATTTGTGCTATTGATTCACTTATTCATTCATTCATGTAATATTTGTTGAGCACTAACTGCCAGACCAAGTACTAGACTGAGAACATGGACTAAGAGCTCCAAACCCTGTCCCAAGGAGTTCTGTGACAGATAAAGCTTTCCAATGCCATGAGAAGTGCTATAGCAGATTCATGATCATCATAAAGATGGGACCTACAAGGTAATTGACAAGAAATCAAGGAAAGCTTCGTGGAGCAGGGCATATGTGAGCTGGGCTGCAAAGGTTTTCTAAGAGTTCACACAACAAGAGAAGTGAGGGGAAAGGCACCCCAGGCTGAGGAAACAGCTTTCGCAAAGGCAGAGATGCAAAAAAGAACCAAGCAAAGTGGGGAATGAGGAGATTGTTGGTGTGGCTCAGACACTGGTCTAGAGGGTAGGAGATTAAGTTAGGACAGAGCCAAATTTACAAGGGGCTTAAATGCCATATTGGAGGCTCAGCCTTGAACTCAGGGTCAGTTGATACTCAACGGGGTTCCATAGACAGGCTCCAAAGCCTTCTTTATTAAGCCAACAAATATTTCACATAACACCCAGTGCATGCCAGGCACAAGGAAGAGGCTCAACACCAGGGGTTCCAGGCCACTTGTCTCTAAAGCTACATTTTAATGTTTTACATTTGGGGCTTCTGCATGTGAATCTATTCTAGAAAAAAGAGGTGTATTAGCTAAAAAGAAACCAAAACAAGCAAAAGTCTGCAGCCAATTGCTTCCTCGGAGAGCCATTGCAGGTTTTGTTTTTTCTTGGAGAGGGGTAGTGTTGCATGTTTGTTTTTAGCAGAGGACAGGTGTGTTTAGATCTATTTTCAAAGGATAAAGATAATTATGAGGCTTCCCAGCCCTTCCCTGCAACCACAGTACAGAAAGCAGGAAGCTCACTGAAGCGGGGGCTGTTTCTCTGAGTCCTGAGCTCAAGATGGTTCTCTCTACCCTGCTGGGTGCTCCCTAGGGAAGCCAACAATGTGGCTTCATGGGTTCCAAAAGGAAATATCAGTTTCTTCTGGGAAGGAACTTGACCTTTGAGGCTGGGAGCATGAAGCCAGGGAAATCAAAACATCATCCCATTCTTTTTTCCTTCATGGGAAAGAAAGCCAGCTCTGAAGATAGCCTGGTGGTGGGGAAAGAGCTCTCAGTCTTTGAAATAACTCAAATCTGAGTTCAAATCCTCCTTTGGCCCACTTAGCTATGTGATCTTAGACAACTTCCTCAAGTTTTCCCAGCCTCAGTATGTTCATCTGTGATGATAATTATTACTTACACCTACCTTCTTACCAGTTATTAAAACATATTACAAAGCCGGAGCCAAAAAAGCAGCACATGACAAAGCAAACAAATGGCACAAAATAGAAAATCCTAAAACAGATCTATGATTATCCTAGAACTTGATAGGTGATAGACATGCTATCAAGAATCAGTGGGCAAGCCGGGCACGGTGGCTCATGCCTGTAATCCCAGCACTTCGGGAGGCCGAGGCGGGTGGATCACTTGAGGTCAGGGGTTTGAGACCAGCCTGGCCAACATGGTGAAACCCCGTCTCTACTGAAAATACAAAAATTAGCTGGGCATGGTGGCACATGCCTGTAATCCCAGCTACTCAGTAGGCTGAGGCAGGAGAATCACTTGAACCCAGGAGGTGGAGGTTGCAGTGAGCCAAGATCGTGTCACTGTACTGCAGCCTATGCCACAGAGTGAGACTCCGTCACAAAAAAAAAAAAAAAAAAAAAAAAAAGAGGAAGAAGAAGAAGAATCAGTGGGCAGAGGGTGGAATGTTTAATAAATGGAGTTGGGAAACTGGCTTCTATCTGGAAAAAAAAAAATCTTGTGTGTCTGAGTGTGTGTATGTGTGTGTTTAGTTATCTTTGGTTGACTGAAAATCTGAATGTAAAAGGTAAACCTATAAAAATTCATAAATAGACTATGAAAATTATAGGCTGGTGCAGTGGCTCAAGCCTGTAATCCCAGCACTTTGGGAGGCCGAGGTGAGTGGATTACCTGGGGTCAGGAGTTCGAGACCAGCCTGGCCAACATGGTGAAACCCCATCTCTACTAAAGATGCAAAAATTAGTCAGGTGCAGTGGTGAGTGCCTGTAATCCCAGCTACCAGGGAGGCTGAGGCAGGAGAATCTCTTGAACCTGGGAGGCGGAGGGGTTGCAGTGAGCCGAGATCGTGCTACTGCACTCCAGCCTGGGTGATAGAATAAGACCCTGTCTCAAGCAAGCAAGCAAGCAGGCAAGGAAGGAAGGGAGGGAGGGAGGGAGGGAGGGAAGGGAGGAAGGAGGAAGGAAGGAAGGAAGGAAAAGACCCTGTCTCTGGAAAGAAAGAAAGAAAGTGAGAGAGAGAGAGGAAGAAGAAAAGAAGAAGAAGGAGGAGAAAGAAAAGAGAGAAAGAAAAAGAAAAAAGAGAAAAGAAAAGAAAGGAAGGAAAGAAAGAAAGATTATTGGCCGGGCACAGTGGCTCACGCCTGTAATCCCAGCCCTTTGGGAGGCCGAGGCAGGCGGATCATGAGGTCACGAGATTGAGACCATCCTGGCAAACGCGGTGAAACTCCGTCTCTACTAAATATACAAAAAAATTAGCCAGGCATGGTGGCGGGCGCCTGTAGTCCCAGCTACTCGGGAGGCTGAGGCAGGAGAATGGCGTGAACCTGGGAGGCGGAGCTTGCAGTGAGCCAAGATCGTGCCACTGCACTCCAGCCTGGGCGACAGAGCAAGACTCCGTCTCAAAAAAAAAAAAAAAAAAAAAGATTATTGAGCCTCAGAGTAGGTAATAATTTCTTAAAGGAAATCTCAAAGTGGGGAGGTGAGATGGAGGAGGGCCCTGGGGGAACACAGGCTGCCATGCAGAGACGGGCCTCTATATGAAGCTTGCTCACCTGTCTTTGTTGTTAACCACTGTATTAAGTCTTGGGCTTCTAGTCTTCTAGTCTTGGGCTTCTAGTCTTCTAGTCTTGGGCTTCTAGTCTTGGGCTCTTTCCCCACTTCCTTCTGTAGAAGATGAAAGTTTCTTCGCCTGCAATTAAAGAAGCCCTCTAGCTTCCATTTCTGCCTTTCCATTACTTGTTACTAGCTTTTGCTATTCACTATCTTTCTGTAGGGACATCAATGGTGTTTAGCAATGGCCATCCAGTGCTGTTACCTTCATAGCTACTATCCCAACTCCCAACCCCCAAGTTCAAGTGCCTGATACATTCACTGACTGCCAGCCCACTCCAGCCACAGGTACACTAGCCAGTTCACCATGGTGGGAAGCCACTGTGTGCACAGGCTTTCCTGTATTCCACCTGTCATGAGGCTGGGGTCCTCCTTGCCAGCTGAGAGGCGAGTAACACAGCTCCCAAGCTCCATCTAGTCACCAGCTTTCTTGGACTATTCCCAGCAACAACTGCTGCGGATAAGGTTCTTGGAAAGAAAACACTCAGATGGGATGTTTATTACGGATCAACACCTGTGAAGGGATTGGGTGGAGGAAGAAGCCAACTGCCATGAGGACTTGACAAAGCCTCCGCCAGGCCATAGGGAGACCTGGAGCAAGCATTGCCTGGCAGAGCTGTCCTACACCTGGCAGAAGTGGCTGGGCCTTCATACCCGACCTGCCAGCCCCCACCACTCGGTCAGCCGGTATGGCTCCCCCAGGAAGCACAAAAGTTCAGGCAGGACTTCTGTCTGCAACTGGGCCACAGGTCCTTCCATGAAGAGGGGCCTGAATGGTGGTCTCCATGTCTATCACCACCTCTGACAGCAGTTTGAAGACTGTGTGAATAGTAACAATGGCGAACATCTATTGAGCATTTGCTGTGCTGGGCAAGGCTAAATGCTATTCAAACTCCAAGGCAGGGGCCATTACTACCGCCATATTTGTGGCTCCAGATGAAGAAGCTAAGTAATGCACACGAAGAGAGTGTAAATGACTCACAGAGTGTGTGATGAATTTCCATTTCAGAGAATTTTTAAATTATTGGAATAAAACTTTTTTGGAATAATTTTCCATTTTCAGAAAATTTGCAAAGATGTTGTAGAGTTCCTGTGTACCCCTCACCCAGTTTCCCCTCATGTTAACAGTACACAACCATGGTCCATTCATCACACTAGAACATGACTGTTAGCTAGACTGCAGACTTTATCTGGGTTTCCACTCATGTCCTTTTACTGTTCTAAAATCAAACCCAAGATGTTACCTTTTATTTAGTATCCCAGAGACGTGGACCCTCAGGTGTAAACTTTTGACCTGTCTTCATTACCGCCTGCTGTTCCCACAAAGGCTTTGTAGCCATAAACCATTCAGGTGCCTGCTCGCTGCCTCAGGTGTACGTGGGCAGCCCCAGAATGTGCCCTGCTGGCTGACTAGGTCACTGTTTAATCTGTGAATGTTTCCTTTATGCTGGCATGTGGGAAAAAACTCCCACCAGGCCCAACTCAGCAACGTGCTGGTGTTTACTTGGCCCAGCAGGCATTTCCTGGGCCTCTGCTGTGTGCATGGAGACAGGTGCTGTATGAAGGTACCTATGGCTGCTTCAGGTCGACCCTCCTCTCCAGGAGCTGCTAGCCAGCATGCAGCTTCTCTCACCTGCCCATCACCCGTGCTCACTGGCAAGCAGGTTTGGCTTGAGTCAAAGAGGAATTAAGAAGGTGAATCCCTGCTCTCGCCCCCACATCACTGAGCTACCTTGCAGAACTCAAACATGCCCGTTGTGTCTGCTCTGGGTCCTAAGCCCCTGGGGCTCTCTGTGCCTCAGTTGCCTCATCTGCAACATCTACTTTATAGAGTTCTGGTGAAGATGAAGGTAATGAATAGGTGCAAAAACATTTAGAACAGTACAATATGCAGCATGGATAAGCTCTCAGTAAATAGTTATTATTACCTAGCTCAGATGGATGTTTAGAGAGAATCAAATGAGATTATTATCGTAAAGGTACACTGTAAATGGCAAGGCTTGCTAAAAAAATTTTAGCACGAATTTTTTTAAAACCACAGTCATGTGTGGCTTAACAATGGGAATACGTTCTGTGAAATGCATCATCAGGCAATGTTGAACACCATAGAAGGTACTTAGACAAACCTAGATGGTATAGCTTACTACACACCTATGCTAAACGGTATAGCCTGTGGTCCCTGGGCTGCAGACCTGTACAGCATGTTATTGTACTATAGGCAACTGTAATACAATGGCATTTGTATATCTAAACATAGTTAAACAAAGAAAACATCATGCATTGCACTACAATATTATGACAGCTATGACATCACTAGGTGATAGGAATTTCTCAACTCCGTTATAATCTCATGGGACCATTGTATACATGGTCTGTCATTAACCGAAACATCATTATGTGGCACATGACTGTACTTTATAGTGTTAGGAGACACAAGTAGTCCATAGAAAATTATTATCTGTGCAGGTTTCATTACCATGGCCAAGTACAACTGAAAAATGGATGAGCTCATGAAGTCTACAATCCTTTATGGAACCTTTATTAAGTGCTGCCTATCATTTTAGGCATGTGTACTCGTATTTTCTCATTTACTAATCACAAGCAAACTGTGGGGTGGCTATTTTTAACCACACTTAATGGCTGTCTAAACTAAGGTTCGAATATATTCCATTCCTCAAGAAGCAGGAATCAGCCTCAATCAGTCAATATTTCTTGAAAGCCTCCCACGTGCAGACATTTCCAGGTGCTGAGGAGTAAACACAATAGACTCGGCCCTAAATGAACCTGCATTCTGGTGGGAGACACACTGAACATGGGAATGAGTGTGCCAGTCATTTGCCCATCTGTTCTCAGATCTTTCCCTAGCCTTCCCTTTTTCTGGTTGGTATCACAGAGGTGGCCTCCCTTGCACACTAGGCTCCCTTGCCAACTGGCTTTAAGTTTGTCCAATGGATGTACTAGAAAGAGTAAAAGGAAGGGAGAAGTCAGAGTATTCCCCCCTCCCCCCACCCTCCGCCTGCCCACCACCTTTCTTTGCTTTAGGTGATGTCTGAGGCAGGGGCCACATCTCCTCCCTTGCTCTAGCTTCTGCTGGACAGCTCCACCTCATGGTTCAGCTTCCTTCATCAGACCCAGTGATTCCAGCTTTCCTGGATAGTGTCATTTCCTTGCCTCCTCTTTCGTTCCTCCAATTCTCAGGGTAGGATGCTTTCCTTCAGTTGGAGTGCACCTTTTCAGTTTGCTCTTCTAGCACCTTGCTACTAATTGCCTATATTAAGTCCTTCCTGTTGAATTACCTGAAGTGGGCTTTATTTTCCTGCTAGACCCAGAATGAGACCACAAATGAATAAGATAATCTCAGACAATGACAAGCGCTTTGAAGATCACAAAATGGGGAGGGTGGGGGGTATCTTTAGTTAGGATGACCAGGAAAGAGGGGTCTATTCTGAAAAGTGACTTTTGAGTTAAAATCTGGAGGATGAGAAGGTGGCAGCCCTGTGACAATCTGTAGAAAGAGTGTTGGATATAGGAAGAGCAGTGAACACAGGGGCACTGAGCTAGGGATAAACTTGGTGTGTTCAAGAGGCAGAAATGAAAAGGAGGTGAGATTATCCCTAAGTAACTCTAATACCAGAGTGACTTCATACTATAGCAGGAGTATCTAACACCATAGAAAGTTCAGGGGAACACTGCCAAGGAAGAACAGGTGACAGAGTTCAGATGGAGGTGCTGCTACTTCTTCTTTTTTTGAGATGGAGTCTCCCTCTGTCACTCAGCATGGACTGCAGCAGCACGATCTCAGATCACTGCAACCTCCACCTCCTGGGCTCAAGCAATTCTCCTGCCTCAGCCTCCCAAGTAGCTGGGATTACAGGCATGAATGCACCACCATGCCCAGTTAATTTTTGTATTTTTAGTAGAGACAGCATTTTATCATGTTGGCCAGGCTGGTCTAGAACTCCTGAACCTTAAGTGATTCACCCGCCTCGGCCTCCCAAAGTGCTGGGAATATAGGCGTGAGACACCGCGCCCGGCCAGAGGGACTGTTACTTCTAACAAGGGGTGGTGGGGAGAGGCTTGGGCTCCAGCACAGCAGGAACAGGTAGGAAACTTCATGAAATGCTGATGAGCCTTAAAAAAGAGTTTGAGTGAAATAGGTGCACATGAGAGTTAAGACAGAAGCCCCACAGTTAGCAAAGAAGTGGAGGCGAGACTGTGGGATGTGTGCTCACAGAGGGAGGATGGGCTTGTCTGAAGGGGAAGGTGTGAGTCAGCAGGACGGAGGCAGGTCTTTCCTGATTCAGGGGAGCCAGGAGCACTGGCCTGACTTACTGGGCAAGTTTCTTTTGATGACAGTGCCTCAGCTTTTCCCTTCGCTAATCAGGAAGAAAAACACCCACTGTTGGCTCTCCAGCATACTGTCTCCTTTTGTTGACAGCACAACAAAAATCAGCTGAGCAGCTGCAGCTGGGCTAGAGGTGCTGGTGCCCACCCGGGTCTTCCCAGGATACGACTACCATTGTCAAGGCAGGGATATCAATATGGAGGGCACTCTCAAATAACTGGAGCCGTCATCTGAGCAGCTGATGTCTTGCGCTCCCAAGGGCCCGCAGAAATTGTAGAAAAGTAGCTCCTTCCGTTTTGGACTTTTTCACTGCATGTGCTTCTTCCAAGGACCTAGACGTATTTGTTTCCCAGGGCTGCCATAACAGAGGACCACAAAGTAGGCGACTTAAACAATAGAGCATTTTTTAAACTTCTGTTTTACATTCAGGGGTACATGTGCAGGTTTACTATATAAGTAAAATCATGTCACGAGGATTTGTTGTACAGATTATTTCATCACCCGGGTAGTAAGCCTCGTACCCGATAGTTATTTTTTCTGTTCCTCTCCCTCCTCCCACCCTCCACCCTCAAGCAGACCCCAGTGTCTGTTGTTCCTTTCTTTGCGTTCACAAGTTTGCATCATTTAGCTCTCACTTACTTATAAGCGAGAACATACAGTATTTGATCTTCTGTTCCTGCGTTAGTTTGCTTAGGATAATGGCCTCTAGCTCCACCCATGTTCCCGTAAAAGATGTGATCTCTTTCTTTTTTATGGCTGCATAATATTTCATGGTCTATGTGTATCACATTTTCTTTATCCAGTCTATCATTGATGGGCATTTAGGTTGATTGCATGTCTTTGCTACTGTGAATAGTGCTGCAATAAACATACATGTGCATGTGTCTCTATGGTAGAACAATTTATATGCCTTTGGGTATATGCCCCGTAGTGGGGTTGCTGGATCAGATCAAATGGTAGTTCTATTTTTAGTTCTTTGAGGAATTGCCACACTGCTTCCCACAATGGTTGAACTAATTTACACTCTCACCAAAAGTGTATAAGTGTTCCTTTTTCTCCGCAACCTTGCCAGCATCTGTTATGTTTTGACTTTTTAATAATAGCCATTCTGACTGGTATGATATTGTATCTTATTGTGGTTTTGATTTGCATTTCTCTAATAATCAGTGATGGTGAGCTTTTTTTCATATGCTTGTTTACTGCATGTATGTCTTCTCTTGAGAAGTGTCTGTTCATGTCCTTTGCCCACTTTTTAACGGGGTTGTTTGTTTTGTAAATTTGTTTAAGCTCCTTATAGATGCTGGATATTAGACCTTTGTCAGATGCATAGTTTGCAAACATTTTCTCCCATTCTGTAGGTGGTCTGTTTACTCTTAAAAGTTTCTTTTGCTATGAAGAAGCTCTTAAGTTTGATTAGATCCCATTTGTCAATTTTTGCTTTTGTTGGGATTGCCTTTGGTGTCTTCATTATGAAATCTTTGCTTGTTTTTATGTCCAGGATGGTCTTGCCTAGGTTGTCTTCCAGGGTTTTTACAGTTTTCAGTTTTGCATTTAAGTCTTTCATCCATCTTGAGCTGTTTTTTGTATATGGTGTAAGGAAGGGGTCCAGTTTAAATTTTCTGCATATGGCTAGCCAGTTATCCCACCACCATTGATTGAATAGGAAATCCTTTCTCCATCGTTTGTCTTTTTCAGATTTGTCGAAGTTCATATAGTTGTAAGTGTGCAGTCTCATTTCTGGGTTCTGTATTCTGTTCCATTTTTATATGTGTCTGGTTTGTGCCAGTGCTGTGTTGTTTTGGTTATTGTAGCCCTGTAGTATAGTTTGAAGTCAGGTAATGTGATGCCTCCAGCTTTGTTCCTTTTGCTTAGTATAACCTTGGCTATTCAGGCTCTTTTTTGGTTCCATATAAATTTTAAAATATGTGAAGAATATCATTGGTAATCTGACAGGAATAGCATTGAATCTGTAAATAGCTTTGGGCAGTAAGGCCATTTTAATGATATTGATTTCTTCCTATCTGTGAGCACGGAATGTTTTTCCATTTTTTTGTGTCATCTCTGATTTCTTTGAGCAGTATTTTGTAATTCTCATTGTAGAGATTTTTCACCTTCCCAGGAAGCTCCTGAGTCTCTCTGGTAAATAGATCCTAGAAGGGTCAAATTAGAGAAACCTCCCTTTCCCTCCAAGTCTGAATCCTAGATTAAGCCTTCTTCAGCCCCATGCTGGAGTCCCACCACCCAAGTTTTCCAGGAGAGGTGGTAGACTTCTTTCTCCACTCCAAAGCATTTTCTTAACTTCTGTCTGTGGTCAGCAGATAGATAGTTTGCCACCAACAAGGCTGGAAAACAGAATCTTAGGGCTGCAAGGCCCTTAGATGTCATTTAGTCCAACTTTGCCTTTCAGAAATGGGAAACAGAGGTCCCAAACTGGAGAGTGACTCCCACTCTTAGGATGGCATTGGGAAAATGCAACCTCACTGGTGGGGTAGTGGTGCCGCCCTTGGGTTGAAATAATTGTATCAGGTAAACTCAGGTGCTGCCTACCACGACTGGTGAATAACTCACCCAAACTCCAAGAAAAGGGAATGTGTTTTCCTGACTGCTGTATCCTTGAGACACCAAGCAAGGAGTCAGTACATTCAGTGAATGATCCTTTGGTCAGAGTGGCACCATGCATGGAGTAGGCACCCAACAAATGTGTTAAATGAATGAGCAGCTCCTTTTCCTTCCCAGAGAAACCAATGGAATGAGCCACTTGTCAAAGTCAAAGAGAGTCCAAAGTTGGTGAAGAAAGGCTGGATGAGACTGCCTTTTTGGATGTAGAGACCCAAGCTCCCCAGTCGGGGACTGCTTGGACAAAAGAGGAGCTTATTGACTTATGTGTTCAATGGGGAGAGCGGAAGACTCAGGACCGCCAGGCTGGGAACCTGAGTGCCTCCAGAGGTCCTTCCTCTTCTCACTGTTGTTTCCAATGCCTCAGCCTGGATTTCTCCCCAAAGGAAGCTCCTGGCTACTGGTAACTCCCCAGCTAACATTATCCCAGCTTCCTGTTGAGAACAAGCGTTCTCCCTGTAGCTTCTCAATTTGTTGCCCACGAGAACCTGCCTGTAACCCAGCCTACCAGGCAATGTTCTAAAATCTGGATTATTAATATATTCACTCATTTAACCCCCAGGAGAAGAATTTAAGGCGTGTATTTTCATTACCATCATGATAGTTAATCCTATGTGTCAACTTGGCTGAGCCATGGTGCCCAGATATTTGGTCAAACACTATTCTGGATGTTTCTGTGAAGGTGCTTTTTGGATGAGAATAACGTTTTAAAAGACGTACTTTGAGTAAAGCAGGCCAAGTGTGGTGGCTCATGCCTGCAATCACAGCACTCTGTGAGAGGCTGAGGTGGGAGGATTGTTTGAGCCCAGGACCTCAAGACCAGCCTGGGCAGTACAGTGAGTCCTTGACTCTACAAAATTTTTTTAAAATTTGCTGGTCATGGTGATGCTGGCCTGTAGTCCCAGCTACTCGGGAGGCTGAGGCAGGAGGATCACTTGAGCCCAGGAGTTTCAAGACTACAGTGAGCTGTACTCGTGCCACTGCACTCCAGCCTAGACAACGAAGTGAGACTCTAGCTCAAAAAATAAAATTAAGGAAGGAAAAATAAATAAAATATTGAGTAAAGCACATGACTGTCCATAATATGGGTGGGCCTCATCCAACCAGTTGAAGGCCTGAACAGAACAAAGATTGACCTTCCCTGAGCAAGAAGGAATTCTGTGGCAGACAGCTTTCAGACTCACACTGCAACTCTTCCCTGGGTCTCCAGCCTCCATCTCCATTTTACATAGGAAGAAACTGAGGCACAGTTGTTCAAGTTCATATAATAGCTAATGAACATCAAACTGTCATTTGAATCCAGATGGGGTGACTCCAGAATCTTTCCTTAAGGGCCAAGTTATTGATATGGACTGAGTGTGTGCATCCTCCCCAGATTTGTATGCTGAAGCCCTAAGCCCCAGTGTGATGGTATTTGGAGGTGGGCATTTGGGAGGTAATTAGGTTTAGATAAAGTCATGAGGGTGAAGCCTCCATGATGGGATTAGTATCTCCGTAAGAAAAGGAAGAGGCCAGGTGCAGTGATTCATGCCTGTAATCCCAGCACTTTTGGAGGCTGAGGCAGGTGGATCACCTGAGCTTAGGAGTTCAAGACTAGTGTGACCAACATGGTGAAACCCCGTCTCTACTAAAAATACAAAATTAGCTGGGCGTGGTGGCACATGCCTGTAATCCCAGCTACTCAAAGGGCTGAGGCAGGAGAATCCCTTGAGCCTGGGAGGCAGAGATTGCAGTGAGCCAAGATTGCACCATTGTACTCCAGCCTGGGCAACAAGCGTGAAACTCCATCTCAAAAAAAAAAAAAAAAAAGAAGAGGAAGAGTGCTACTCTTGCTTTCTCTCTCTCTCTCTCTCTCTCTGTCTCTCTCTCTCCCATGTGAGGACTCAGAAAGAAGGTGACCAGCCATCTGCAAGCCAGAGTGAGCCCTCACCAGGAACCCAATCAGCCAGCACCTTGATCTTGAACTTGGGGCCTGAAGAACTTTGAGAAGTAAATGTCTGTTGTTTAAGAATTCCAGTCTATGGTATTTTGTTACAGCAGCCCGAGGTAATTAGGACAGTTATTAACATCTTTCTGAGACTGGTTCTTTTGCACATTAGTATCTAGGCCCGTGCCTGGAACAGAGAGACCATCATTATGTATTTGTTAAATAAATAAGAAATGGAACCAGAAGGAATATCAATTTCTAAATCAGGTCTTTGGGCAGTGCTCTGCATGTTCCTTGATGTCGATGGATGTTCAAGAGTTTCTCTTGGAAGAGCATGGAAGAGGAAGGAAGTGTGTTTAGGGAAAGATTTTCTGGGATTCTCAGCCCTAGCACGGCTGCCTGGGGACCTCCTGCCATCACTGGAGAGGGGCTCTTACTTCTGTTTCAGGACACAGCCTGGCCCCTCAAGGGCATCTGGAAAACTGTGCAAGGCAGTGCTCTTGGCCAAGGCATCAATATTCTTGGGAGGGGAGCACTGGCCTCAGCAGAGCAAAGGCTCCCTTGGAAGGCTCCCTACCCCTGGGGAGAGGTAGTATACGGTGAGTGTCACGCAGTGACTGTGACTGAGGCTGTATGTTGCATGTGAGAGGAACTCCTCTGGAGACTTCCAGAAATCCTTGGGATGGAGGTGATGGCAAACAGAGGTAGCCAGTGGAACTCTGAGTCATCATTGTTTCGAATGCATAGGATGGTGGCCAGCAGCACTGGCCAGGAGGAATCTGGGGAAGATGGAGATTGCCCTAAGGGTTGGGTCTGCTCATTCCAAGCAGCCTCAAATCACTGGAAGGAGAATCCAACCTCAGAGGAAGCGGCAGCAATTGGACCTTGGAGGGCTACTAAAAGGTCCTGGCTCAGAACCAGGATCTCTACTAAGGAGCTGAAAAGTTCAGCAGAGAAAACAAGGTATGGGTCCAGCTCAACATGAGGGCAGGGAAAGGAGAAGAAAGGCCATGACCTGGAATCTACAAGGAATCCTAGAATTCCAGCACCCCAGGGACTGGGTCTACTTATGAGCAGCAGAATTCTGTGTAAACCCCCAATTGGGAGCAGTTCTATAAATTACATTATTTATTTATTTTTGAAATAATTTGTAGAGACAAGGTCTTGCTATGTTGTTCAGGCTGGTCTTGATCTCCTGAGCTCAAGCGATCCTCTCGCCTCAGCCTCCCAAAGTGCTGGGATTATAGGCATTAGCCGCTACACCTGGCTATAAATTACATTTAAAAAGGACCCAGTAGGCTGGGTGCAGTGGCTCACACCTGTAATCCCAGCACTTTGGGAGGCCGAGGTGGGAAGATCACCTGAGGTCAGGAGTTTGAGACCAGCCTGGCCAACATGGTGAAACCCTATCTCTACCAGAAATACAAATATTAGCTGGTTGTGGTGGCGGAGCCTGTAGTCCCAGCTACCCGAGAGGCTGAGGCAGGAGAATGCTTGAACCCGGGAGGTGGAGGTTGCAGTGAGCCGAGATCGCATCACAGCACTCCAGCCTTGGCAACAGAGTGAGATTCTGTCTCAAAAAAAAAAAAAAAAAGTTGGGGAGACCCAGTGCAAAATGAAAGTGCAAGGCCATTTGTTCCAAAATTATGAATTTCAGGACAGTGACAGTAGAGTCCATCCAGCCCAGGACCCTGTGCAACTGTCCCTGCTCCACCAACTGGGGGAACCAAGATTGCCTTCCTTCCTGTGTTTTTTGTGGGGAGGGGTTAAGCCTAAGACGATAGATATGGGTATTCACAGAGATCTGGGTTTGAGTATCAGCTCCAGCACTTTGTGTCTGGGTGAACTCAGAGCCTCTTGCTCCAGGTTTGTTTTCTCATCAGAATAGTGGAGTTAATAAAAGTCCCTACCTGTAAGGCACATTTATTTGCTTCCATTTCATCCAAGGGCAATTCCTGACTTGTATTTGAGGATCCACTCACTCTTCCCCTTCTCTTGGTGTTTAATGTAGGAATAGGAGGGAGGCACATAACCATCGGCTAAGCCAACCAATGTGGACCTGGGCATGATTCCGTGACTCAAGCCCATTCAATCTGGGTGAATCTCAGGACACTGGTGAATGGTCTCAGACTTCCTGCCCTCTAGAACAGCCTGAGTATAAGGCTGGAGTTGCTGCAGTCTTGAGTATATGCTCAGAACTTGGGAAGTCAGCAGTTAGCTGCAGAAAAACTGAGTTTTAATGGTGTCATTCACTTCCTGAATCTAGCTGTGCCTGAAGGTAATGCTCCGCCTGGGCTATTTTGTCTAAAACAGTTAAATTAAATTAAACAATCGTACCTGATTCACCTTCTCCCGGACTGCTGTGAGGATGAGGTGAGAAATTCCACGTAGAATACTCAGCCCGGTGCCTGCGCACAAGCGCCCAACAAAAGGCAGCTATTATTCACTTAATGACAAGTAACCATGATCGCTGCTGTTGCCATTGTTGTTGTTGTGGCTGTGTCTGGGTATAGCCTGGTTTGCAGTTGTGGCCCAGGCCGACTTCCAGCTGCAGAGATCTGGGGCGGCCCAAGGAAGGGGCTCCCCAGGGCCGGGTTTGTTTGGAAGCTGCGTCTCGGTGTGGGCTCCCAGTGGCAACCCTGCATGGATAATGCTGTAATTGCAGCCTTCCCAGCTGTCGGCCATGGAGACAGCCCAGAAAATGAGGTTGGCTCAGTAAATATTGAACCAAATTATGCAAATGAGCTCAAACAAGAGACTCAGCTGCAGAGATGCAGAGACACGGTCTGATTGGTGGGCCCTGGCCCCGCTTGCAGAAGACCCCTCCCCTTCCCCGTGGCTGCTCTGTCAGCCTAAGGCAGCCACCTGGGCCTGCCAGAGAAGCTGGGTCAGCCCCAGGGCTGGCACAGGTGGCCCTGGGGTCACCCTTGCCTGCTACTGATCTCTATCAGTGATGAGAGGTTGAACAGCTTTGGGGAGTGGTATTCAGTTCCTGCTACATCCTCGTCTCACTCCAAAGGGGCCTGCCTTGGCAAACAAGTCTTTGAGGTCACTGACCTGGCCATGGTGATGATTTCTCTCTGATCACTATGCCGCTGCTGCTGAAGGGTTGGTACTCTTCAGGGACAGAGACATTGGGATGATGGGATGATTTATTTTCCCTGGGAGAACAGCATTTTAGTGGCTCTTCCCTATGGGCAAGTCAAGGCCCTAAAACCCCCTGCAGTGATCGGGTCTACTTCAGGGGAACTCAAGCTTCCAGAAGCAGGTTAGGAAGCAGGCAGGGTGTGGGAAAGTAAAACTCTGAAGCTCTTTTGTGCTAATGGAAGAATGTCCCTGTGGACTTCTCGGAGACAAAATGTATCTGGGCATATCTGATGAATGAGTGGATGTGTCCGTGGACCTCATTTACAGGGTATTTGGCTGAAGGAGCAGGGCAAGTTGCAGGTAGAGCCTGGAAGAAGCGGGGAAGGGGAGAGTTGGCTGGGGTGGAGGCCACAGCACAGATCCCAGTCCTTCCCTAGGGACTGCACCCCGCAGGCAGGAGCTGAAGATCCTGTACAGGGACACAAGCAGCAGCACTCCTTTGAGGCCCAGATGCCTGAGAATGATACAAAGTGGGGAGCCTTCCCTACCCCTGCATGGACAATGGTGAGTTCAAAGAGATGAAGATGGCAGGGACAGAGTGCTGCTTTGGAAACTCAAGCATCAGATGCTCTGTGTGTCCTGCAAGATGGTCCCGTGGGTTGGACGTGGGTGCTCTCAGGGGATACCGACAGCAGTGGCAAAGCATGGCCAGTGGCCACATGGGCATCAGACACCACCTAAGGAACTTAAGTGGGAGAACGTGGGAGAGGGATCTGTGAGTCCTCATGAGTCAGCCCCGGGGCCGTCTGTGCAGAATCAACAGTGAGACTTGGAGGTGGGTGGAAAAGGCCCAGCTCCCAGGGCAGCAAGTAAGGCATTACATTCCTTTCTCATTTCTGCTGCAATAAATGACCACCAGCTCTGTGACCTAAACCAATGCAAATATGTTATCTTACAGTTCCGGAGGTCAGAAGTCTCACATGGTTCTCCCTGGGCTAAAATCAAGGCGCCAGCAGGGCTGTGTTTCCTTCTGGAGACATTAGGGGAGAATTTGTTTCCTTGCCTTCTCCAGCTTCTAGAGATCACCCATGTTCCTTGGCTTGTGGCTGCAGCACTCAGGTCTCTGTTTCCATCATCACATCTCCTTCTTCAACTCTGATACTCCTGTCTCTCTCTTACAAGGACCCTTGTGATGGATTACAATGGGCCTACCTAGATAATCCAGAACAATCTCATTTTAAGGTCCGCTGATTAGCAACCTTAATTCCATCTGCCACCTTAATTTCCATTTGCCATGGATTCTAACAGATTCACAGGTTCCAGGGACTAAGACATGAACATCTTTGGGAGGCCATGATTCTGCCTCTCACAGGCATAGACTGAGAAATTGAGTTAGTACTGTTCAATGTAACCCCAAGACTAACTACAGGTTGGCAAGGCTTGGAGAAACTAGGTTGTGCTTAGAAATATTTTTATTTCCATGAAAATAAGATAATAAAGATGGCATATTGAGCGAAGCAAGTGCTGGTGACTGTTATATATGTAAAATTAGAAATTATGGGTACCATGTTATTTTCTATGTACCATGTCTTGTTCAATGTAAACTTTAGAAATGTTTTCTTCCCCACAGTGTCCGTAAGAAACTTATGAATTTGTTTTGCTATACTGCAGACAAGCTAAAAGGAAGCTTTTTGTTTGTTTTCTTGTTTTCTTCTTATTTTAGTCCAATCTTTATCCCAATAATCAAAACTTTTCTGGTTTTACAACTGAGTCTTCCTAAGCATTTCTACTTTCTTTTATTCTTTTTTTGTGATAGAGTCTCACTTCGTCACCCAGGCTGGAGTGCAGTGGTGAGATCTTGGTTCACTGCAACCTCCACCTCCCAGGTTCAAGTGATTCTCATGCCTCAGCCTCCCGAGTAGCTGGGACTACAGGCACGCACTACCACGCCTGGCTAAGTTTTGTATTTTTAGTAGAGATGGGGTTTCACCATGTTGGCCAGGCTGGTCTCAAACACCTGGCCTCAAGTGATCCGCCCGCCTTGGCCTCCCAAAGTGCTGAGACTGCAGGCGTGAGCCCCTGTGACTGGCCACGCATTTCTACTTTCAAATCCATACGAGATCATCTTTATCTAAAATTATCCCAGCAGTGGGAAGGGTAGACTGTCAATCTAGGGGAGCCAGAATTAACCATAAGAAAAACTTGCAATTGGGAAGAGAAACAGATGATTTCATCCAACAACGAAAATGCTATTCTTGCTGCTAATCAGTTGTGAGGTAGCTGGTGGCACTGAGGAGATCCTGTATTCTTTCTGTTCGACCTAAAATACCCTCGGCCTAGTTTGATCTCCATCAGGGAGCCCTCTCCTTCCCTCCCCATCCCCTGCTCCAAGCCACAAGCCAACCTTGTTATCAATTTAACCCTCGGTAAGGGTCTAGTCCTACCTCTTTACCTCTCTAGGCTTATCTCTCCCCACGCCCCCTCAGGCCACCTGGTAGGTCTAACCACAAGGGACCAGTCATCCTTTGGAAAACCCCAGGTACTCTCACACCTGCAGTTCTTTACTCCTGCTGTTCTTGGCTGCCTCCACCTTATTTGTCTCACTTGTCATCCTTCAAGCTCAGCTAATATGTCAACCATTCTGTGCAAAGCAGTGCCCCAAACTCAAAGATCTGAAATTGTAGGCCTCCTACTGCCAGAGGCAAGGGAAGAGAACTGGATCTAATAAGTTTTTAAAATACACGGTAAAATAAATTTTTTTTTTTGACATGTAGTCTAGCTCTGTGGCCCAGGCTGGAGTGCAGTGGCACAATCTGAGCTCACTGCAACCTCCGCCTCCCGGGTTCAAGTGATTCTCCTGCCTCAGTCTCCTGAGTAACTGGAATACAGGTGTCCGCCACCATGCCCAGCTAATTTTTGTATTTTTAGTAGAGACAGGGTTTCATTGTGTTGTCCAGGCTGGTCTCGAACTCCTGAACTCATGATCCACCCACCTCAGCCTCCCAAAGTGCTGGGATTACAGGCGTGAGCCACCACGCCCAGCCAGTACACAGTAAAATACCTTAAAAATTCATAATAGGTAGCTTTTACTGCTCACTTTCAACCTAGCCCTTGTTGAGTGCGCTGTGCTCATGGTCTCATTTTTCTCACTGGATGTTGTGATCTCACAGGGACTTTATGAGTCAAATCTCATCATCAGCTCCACTCTGTAGCTAGCCATACTTTAGAGATTCAGAACATGCCCAAAATTATAAAGCTGGCAAGTACCAAAGCCAGGCCTTGAAGCCAGCCTACTGATCTTCAAGCCCATGACTTTAACCTCTGTATAATCTTCATCGGATGATGAAGGCATGAAAGCCCAGGTGATCTTTCTCAATTGAGCACTGGAAGATTCTTAATGAGGGACATCAGGAAATGCTTCCTGGCAGAGGTGGCAAAAGAGATGCAGGCCAGGATGAGCACAATGGCTCACGACTGTAACCCCAACACTTTGGGAGGCCAAGGCAGAAGGATCACTTGACCCCAGGAGATTGAGACCAGCCTGGGCTAACATAGCGAGACCCCATCTCTACAAAATAAAAATGATAGGCCGAGCACAGTGGCTCACACCTGTAATCCCAGCATTTTGGGAGGCTGAGGCAGGCGGATCACTTGAGGTCAGGAGTTTGAGACCAGCCTGGCCAACATGCTAAAACCCTGTCTCTACTACAAATATAAAAATTAGCCAGGCATGGTGGTGGGTGCCTGTAATCCCAGCTACGCAGGAGGCTGAGGCATGAGAATCGCTTGAACCCAAGAGGCAAAAGTTACAGTGAGCTGAGATCATGCCACTGCACTCCAGCCTGGGTGACGAAGTGAGACTCTGTCTCAAAAAAATAAATAAAAATAAAATAAAATAGCCAGGCATGGAGGCAGCCCCCGTTGTCCTTAGCTACTTGAGAGGCTGAGGTGGGAGAATTGCTTGAGCCCAGTAGGTCAGCAGTGAGCCATAATTGCACCACCGCTCTCCAGCCTGAGTGACTGAGATAGTGTCTCAAAAAAAAAAAAAAAAAAAAAAAATACAGAGAGAGAAAGAAAGAGATGCAGAAACAGATGGCCTCTGTCTTATAGGTCCTGGGGGCAAGACACTGGGCAGACAGAGGGAAGCCACACAAAGAAGCCCAGCTGCACAGGCTCCAGGAGTGCTCCCAGATGCTGCAAGAATGCAGGCAGGGAGGGGACTGAAAAGTGGGATGGCCCTTGGCTTGGTCGCTTCCTGCTGCTGAGGGAATCAGGTGTGTTCTACGGTAAGATTTAAAAAATAAAATGAGCCTAGGGAGAAAAATCCAGGCTTGCTGAACTAATAAATCAGTGGGAGAGGTGAGCGCTTGCTCTAGTGAGGCATTTATGATTGGCTGCCTTTCATTGAGCCACACGGCGAGCTCATTCGGTGAGCAGAAAGCCCGGCAGAGCGGGCCTGCGATCTGGCAGACTGCGGGGTCCAGTCCAGGCTGTGCTAATCTCTTCATCTTTCTGAGTCTCGGCTTCCTTATTTGTAATACAGGGGTGCTATATGTTCTACCTACTTTACTGTGGTAGGAAGAGTCACTGAAATAAAGAAAACAAAAATTGCCTATAATTCACAAAGTTCCTACACAAGAAACCAGTAATAGTATTCTTTTATAGGGAGGGGAACGGGGTGGCTGGGAGATAGGAATGGGAGGGAGACTTTATGGTGTGTATCTTTTTACATGTTTTGCTATTTTGAACCACAAGAATAAACTATTCATTGAAAAAAACTTAGAAAAAAATCAATAAAGGCAATAATAAGGTCAGAACTAATAATGCAAGCAATCGTCATTATCATCATTATCATGGTCAAAATCACCAATGTCATCATTATTTTATTTATTTATTTATTTATTTGAGACGGAGTTTTGCTCTGTTGCCCAGGCTGGAGTGCAGTGGTGTGATCTCGGCTTAGTGCAACCTCCGCCTCCCAGGCTCAAGTGATTCTCCTCTTTCAACCTCCCGAGTAGCTGGGATTACAGGCATGCGCCACCACGCCAGGGTAACTTTTTGTATTTTTAGTACATGTTGGCCAGGCTCGTCTCGAACTCCTGATCTCAGGTGATCTGCCTGCCTTGGCCTCCCAAAGTGCTGGGATTACAGGGTGAGCTGCTGCGCCTGGCCCATTATTTAAAAGGTTATTTCCACATAATCTTACCAGTTTACTCTCAGTAAGTAAGTAAGTAGTAGTCAGTAAGTAAGAAATTGGTCGTTGCCTCCAAAGTTCCTGGTCTAGCACCCTACCATGCTGTCATATTCAGTGCGTATTCAGTGGCCTTCCGCTTCTGCAAGGACCAGAGGCCTTGGAGGTAGTGGGGTGGGGAGCTTTCAACCTAGCGTAAGCTACCATGGAATATTAAGCAGTCATTTAAGAAGAGATGGAGCCCTTCCAGGTGACCCGGAGGAATATCTGGGAGTTGTTGCTGATGGGAAAAGGCAAGATGCAAGGAAATGGGTGATCTCATTTTATAAAACAAAGACCAGTATAGCATCCAGCTACAGACAACAAACACTGTGTGTTCGTATGTGTATGGAGAAAAGGAAGGAAATGTTCAGAATGTGAACAAAGATTGTCTGTGGGGTCTAGATGAGATAGGGAGCTGGGGTCGGGGGAGAGCAGTGGATAGTGTTGATGATTTAAAAAGTTGGGCACCTTCTCACTTATGATCATTTACATATGCTGTGTATGGGTGTGCGTGGCTGTATGAAGAGGTGCAAAGAAATCTGATAGAAGACCATCCTGACCAACTCCCTCTCTACTAAAAATACAAAAATTAGGCCAGGCATGGTGGCTCACGCCTGTAATCACAGCACTTTGGGAGCCTGAGGCGGGTGGATCACGAGGTCAGGAGATCGAGACCATCCTGGCTAACATGGTGAAACCCCGTCTCTACTAAAAATACAAAAAATTAGCCGGGCGCGGTGGCAGGTGCCTGTAGTCCCAGCTACTCCAGAGGCTGAGGCAGGAGAATGGCATGAACCTGGCAGGTGGAGCTTGCAGTGAGCCAAGATGGCGCCACTGCACTCCAGCCTGGGCCACAGAGCAAGACTCCATCTCAGAAAAAAAAAAAAAAAATACAAAAATTAGCTGGGCATGGTGGTGCACACCTGTAATCCCAGTTACTCAGGAGGCTGAGGCAGGAGAATCACTTGAACCCAGGAGGTGGAGGTTGTGGTGAGCCAAGATCACGCCACTGCACTCCAGCCTGGCGACAGAGCAAGACTCTGTCAAAAAAAAAAAAAAAAGAAAAACAGAAAGAAAAAGAAATCTGATAGGCAATATTCATAGTAGTTAGTTCTCTCAGGGTGGTGAGATTCTAGGTGACTTATTTTTTTTGGTCCAGATATTTATATAAATAGTTCTGATTATGAGAAGTCAACATGTATTATTTATGTAATCAGAAAAATCTACTTCTAAGGTGAATGATAATTAAAACAAACTAAATGACTGATAGGTGTCACTCTATCAGTCATCAGCTGGAGTTACAAATGAAGTAGGATGTCTTTTAAAATTCAAATGGGGCTGGGCGCAGTGGCTCACACCTGTAATCCTAGCACTTTGGGAGGCCGAGGCGGGTGGATCACCTGAGGTCAGGAGTTTGAGACCAGCCTGGGCAACATGGTGAAACCCTATCTATACTAAAAATATAAAAATTAACCAGGTGTGGTGGCATACCTGTAATCCCAGCTACTCCAGAGGCTGAGGCAGGAGAATCACTTGAATCCGAGAGGCAGAGGTTGAAGTGAGCAGAGATCATACCATTGCACTCCTTCCAGCCTGGGCAACAGAGCAAGACTCCGTCTCAAAAAAAAAAAAAAAAAAAAAAAAAAAAAAATTTGAATGGGATAATTCTAAGACTGCTGACAAAGAGGGGACATCGTTTGCCCCTCCCTGGTTCTTCTTACTCTGCTAAATCCAATAATCCCAGAGGTGCAGTTTTGACCCCAGCCGTGGCCCTGGGGTGTTCTGCAGCCACCTGCTGGGGAGCAGGGCCACCTCAGCTGGTTGTTGACTCCAGGGAAGGCTGGCTGCCAGTGGTGGCTGCCATGCCACCGCCATCTCCGGCCTGCCTGCCGTCGCTCTCCCTTGCTTAATCCCAGGGCCAACTTGACGCTCTCAGTAAAACTCGATCCCGGTGCTACAGCCGATTGCCACCACTAATGCTCATCCCCTGGGTCGTTCCTCAGCACAGGATGCTCTTCTCTCAGCAGTGCCACCCTGGGGGAGTGGGAAAGGGGACCCACTGCAGAAACCAGCTGCTAGTGGTTTCCCTACAGCAGGGTACAGTGCTTTAGGGACAGGGTTCTTTCGGCTTGCGAGCATACACACACACAGAGCTACTTTCCACCAGGCAACCCCATGGTCTCAGAAGGACTGGGGTCCAGAGCACAGTGATCCTAGAGCCAGCCCACTCCTACCACCTGGGTGAAGGAGCACCCAGGCTCAGTGCCCAGTGTCAGCCCTGGTCTCTTTGTTGCTCAATGGCAAATCTCTAATCACCCTCAGGCTTACACCCTCAGAGGCTGGTGATCCCACTGAATGGGGCAACGCCACAGTTATGTGGGGAGAAGAGGTTGGGAGCATTGTCAGAGAAAATGTCAGTGGTCTCTCTCCTGACACAGAGGGAAGGGGACTCCACTCTAATCCCTGGAAAGAATGTCCTTTCTGTCTCCTATTTTTTCAAATTTTAATTAATTTTTTTTTTGAGAGGGAGTCTCACTCTGTCATCCAGGCTGGAGTGCAGTGGCATGATCTCAGTTCACTGCAACCTCTGCCTCCCGGGTTCAAGTGATTCTCCTGCGTCAGCCTCCCAGTAGCTGGGATTATTGGCACATGCCACCACACCTGGCTAATTTTTTTTTTTTTTTTGTATTTTTAGTAGAGACAGGGTTTCACTATGTTGGCCAGGCTGGTCTTGAACTCCTGACCTCAGGTGATCCACCTGCCTCAGCCTCCCAAGGTGCTGGGATGGCAGGAGTGAGCCACTGTGCCCGGCCTCTCTCTCCTCCTTCTTACTTGTCCTCATGGTAGGTTGTCACTCAGGCAAGAATGCAGGTGTTCATTCCGGTGGGCTCGCTTTATTCTTCCAGACTGTGTCAGGATCTGTGTGCTCCTTCTTGGGGCTCCCAGCCAGCCCCTGCATGGGGTGCCAGGGTGGGCTAGGATTAGGGTTAGGGTTGCAATTAGGGTCATGATCAGGGTTAGGGTGTACTTTGTTGGGTGGGGGGAAACAGTTAGGCAGGTCCACATTGCATTCTTCAGTCCAGCTCACCTTGAAAACCTGGTGTTTTTTGACCTTGTGTCTATTTGTCAAGTGGCTCAGATCTCAGGGAGCAAAACCATGTGATTGATTAGCCAAACCCCCCTGTACCACTCATCATCAGTGCTTGACAACCTCCACCATGAGAACTGACCTCCTGGTCTCGCCACACTGCACCAGCCAGGTCCCCAGAGGAAGCCTCTGTGTGGTCCATTTCCAAGGGCCCCCTCATTTCTGCTCCAGGATGATGGGCAGTGGGGGTACCCACTGTTTTGCCACTGTAGCACCATAGAGAGTGAGGAAAATCAAGGACCGTGACAGTCGACATTTCCCAAGGTCTTTGTTGTTTACTCACATTCCAGTTGAATGAATGAACGAACTGATTTTTAGTCAGCTGGTTGTGCTACCTTTGTAGAGAAGGGAGTACTTTACTTACGCTGCCTGATGTATCCTCACAGTAGCCCTATGAGTAGGCACCATTCTTCCCCTATTAGAAGGGAGGAAATGAAGTCTCTGAGAGGTGACATGCCTGGGTGAGTGGCAGAGTCTTGGCCTGAGTCTCTCTGATACCAGAGTTCCTGCTCCCTGAACTCCTGCAGAGTGGCTGAGGAGGGAGGCTGAGCTAGCTGACTTGAGGCTGACATGCTCTGAGAGTCAAGTTTGTAGGTGGGACATCATAAGTCTGTGGATGCATATGAGGTCACAGTAGGCTGACCCACTGTGACAACAGAAATATATAGATATATTTATATTTATTTATCCCTCATTTCTGGCACAGAGCTTCTAACATTCTTCTCATTTCCTGAGTGATAGTGGTGCTAGGAGCTTTTTTTTTGTTCTAATATTTTGTCTTGGACCCCAGTTCCTGACACAGAGTTCCTAAGTCCCTTGGAATTTCCTAGGTGATAAGAACGTCTTTTGTCCTAATCTGAGGTGGCTCTCTGTAAGCCCCTGAACAATGTCAGGGTGGGGGCTGATTGCCAGGAAGACCAAACCATGATTAGAAGCTTAGATCTTTCAGCCCCACTCCCCATGCTCCAGAGAGATGAGAGGAGATGGAGACTGAGTTAGTAATCCGTCAAGCCCACGTGATGAAGCAGCCATAAAAATCCCTAAAAGGCAAAATGGGAGAACTTCTGGGTCAGTGAACGTGTCATGTGCTGGAAAGGTGGCACGACCGAAGTCCATGGGGACAGAAGCTCCCGTGCTCACGCCCTCTGGAGCTTGCCCTACATGCAAGATCTTCATCTGGCTGTTCATGTGTTTATTCTATCAAGTCCTTTGTAATAAACTGGTAAATGTGAGTAAGTCTTTCCCTGAGTTCTGTGAGCTATCATATTGTTGAACCTGAGGAGGGGGTTGTGAGAACCCCAGATTTGTTGCCAAGTTGGATGGAACTGTGAGTAACCTGGAGATCCACTCTTGGTGGTTGGTGGCTGAAGCGTGGGTGATCTTGTGGGGCTGAGCCCTTAACCTGTGGAGTCTGTGCTTACATTAGGTGATCAGTGTCGCAAATGAATTGTGAGGCACCCAGTTGGTGTCTGGAGAGTTGGGGAATTGGTTGGTGTGGGGAAACCCCCTGATACTCACTGTCACCAGATTATATGAGTCTAAGGCCCCACTCTGCTTTCAGGGATCATGCCAAGTAGTTCCCTCTTCTTCCATCTCTATGTCAGCATCCTGGCTTCTGGCACTTTGTTTCTGGATCCTGCACTGTCTCTGGGATTTGACTGCAGCACCTGCAGAATAGAATATCTCAGAGTTATTTTTCTGAAATAAAGATGTCAAATTATAGACTAAATAATGAATAATGTAGGGGTCGTATATGTTTTTATGTTATGACTCCTGTAAATATTGCTGGCTCATCAACAGAACAGCCAGACATGTAAGAGTAATTAAATGCAGTTGTCTTTAATACTTTGCTGACTTTCCATGAAAAACATAGCTTTTACATATTTCTGATTTTGTCAAAAATCAAATCATCAAAGTAGGAGAATAGGAATACTTTATTTAGCAGTTTGTTAGCTTGATTAATAATAATTAAAACATCTACACATATAGTATGTAGACCCGCATTTGGACTTTCATCTCTGGCTTTGATAAGTTAGGCATAGGACTGAGCTATCCTTAAGTTTCTAGAAGGAGTTCAGTGATTCAATATTATTGACTTCAATGATTAAAAATTAAACATTTAATATTGCTTTTTTAAAAAAATTAACACTTTAAAAAACTGTGGCCAGGCACAGCGGCTTATGCCTGTAATCCTAGCACTTTGGGAGACCAAGGCAGGTGAATCACCTGAGGTCAGGAGTTTGAGACTAGCCTAGCCAATATGGTGAAACCCCATCTCTACTAAAAATACAAAATTAGCCAGGTGTGGTGGCACGTGCCTGTAATCCCAGCTACTTGGGAGGCTGAGGCAGAATTGCTGGAAACCAGGAGGTGGAGGCTGCAGTGAGCCGAGATAGCGCCACTGCACTTCATCCTAGGTGACAGAGTGAGACTCCATCTCAAAAAAACAAACAAAAAAAATTGTATTTTCCTTACCAAACCTTAACTCATTGCAGACCAGTGGCACATGGCCTCATGCTGCTAGGGAAAGCCCAAGGTAAAGCTTTTCCTGTTGTCTCCCCTTAACTGAGAAGTGTCTAACACAACAAGCCAAGCTCATGTAAAAACCAGTCATTACAACTACTTCTTTAAACAAATGTAGATTTCCTCAGTACTGTGCAACCAAACAAAAATGAAAATTTAGAATAAAGTGATGCAGAGACTGATTTTAGGCCATTAGCAAGCATCCACAGGCTTCCCAATTTCCATTTTTTTGTTATTTGTTCAAACAATTGTATGTTTATACTCTTATTATAATAAGAAAATCAATACATTCAGACACATAAAGGCTTATGATGAGAACTGTGGCTTTTATCTAATTTTTAGGAGATGGAATGACATTTTTTTTCTCCCATTACTGCTCCACAGGACATGGCACTGGTTATCAGAAAAGAAGGGAGAAATCTATTTTTAGTAATAACAATTCACCTGAGAGGAAGCGATCTAAAAAATTTGAAGGTTTGAATTGTTGTACAGGTCCCTACTCAACACACCTACACTGTCACCAAGTTTATAATTAGAGAGAATATGAAAATGATGAGGCTGGGCATGGTGGCTCACACCTGTAATCCCAACACTTTGGGAGGCCAAGGTGGGAGGATAGCTTGAGCCCAGGAGTTTGAGACCAGCCTGGGCAATATAGTGAGACCCTATCTCTTCAAAAAATAAAAAATTAGCCTGGCATAGTGGCACACAGCTGTAGTCCCAGCTACTTGGGAGGCTGAGGCAGGAGGGTCACTTAAGCCTAGGAGATCAAGGCTGCAGTGAGCTATGATCGTGCCACTGCACTTCAGCCTGGGTGACAGAGTGAGACTTTGTCTCAAAAAGAAAAGAAAATGGTGAACATTCTAAAGGTGGGACCAAAGAAGAGAGGTGGACGAAGTTTAAAAATGTCAAGAGAAGCCGGGCGCAGTGGCTCACGCCTGTAATCCCAGCACTTTGGGAGGCTGAGGTGGGTGGATCACGAGGTCAGGAGGTCGAGACCAGCCTGGACAACACAATGAAACCCCGTCTCTAGTAAAACTACAAAAATTAGGCGCCCATGGTGGCGGGCACCTGTAGTCCCAGCTACTCGGGAGGCTGAGGCAGGAGAATGGCGTGAACCCAGGAGGCGGAGCTTGCAGTGAGCCAAGATCGCGCCACTGCATTCCAGCCTGGGCGACAGAGCGAGACTCCGTCTCAAAAAAAAAAAAAAAAAAAAAAGAAAAGAAAAAAAGAAAACAAAATGTCAAGAGAAGAAAAAGAGGGTTCCAAATGTGAGAGCCCTGGTCATGTAAGAGGCTTTTGGAACCAAGGATGAATCCATACCTAAAGTAAAAATATGTTCGATTCAGTCTTCTGGATTCAGCATTGTGATTGTAGCTTCTAACATTGAGGGTTTGGTGATGCACTGAACCACTCTTCTTTCTCTTCACTAAGCGCATGGTATTGGGGTTACAGATAGGCTGGATTCTGTGTAAGACTTTGTTCATTGAAAGGGTTTCACTGCTTAAAAACAAATAAACAAGACAGGCAGGTGCGGTGGCTCACGCCTGTAATCCCAGCATTTTGGGAGGCTGAGCGGGGAGGATCACCTGAGTTCAGGAGTTCGAGACAAGTCTGGCCAACATGGTGAAACCCTATCCCTACTAAAAATACAAACATTAGCCAGGTGTGTTGGCATGTGCCTGTAATCCTAGCTACTTGGGAGGCTAAGGCAGGAGAATCTCTTGCACCCGGGAGGTGGAGGTTGCAGTGACCAGAGATAGCACCACCGCATTCCAATCTGGGTGACAGAGCAAGACTCTGTCTCAAAAAAAAAAAAAAAAAGAAAGAAAAAGACATTAAAAGCAGCTGTTCTCTGAGTTGGAACAAAAGGTTTGTTTTTTTCTGGTTGTTGTTGTTTTTGTTTGTTTGTTTTCCCACAGAGGCTCTCCAGGCATCAGCTTCACAGAGAGAATCTTGATGCCCAACAGGGACAGCATTTTCAGAGATGTACCCTTACAAGGGGTCCCCATACAAGCTTGAAATGGCAAGCGATGTGTTTCATGTTTGCCCCTGAACTGAAGCTCTGACAAAGATACACTCCTATGTTCTAATTAGCTGGATATATGTCTAAGATATATATGTCTAAGATATAGTAATCCATATGGTACATTTAATTTACAAAGTGCTTTAGTATAGTCACTAAACATGCGACAAGTATTTATTGAGAGCCTACTATATGCCAGGCATTTGGTAGATATCTGGTAACAAAATAGACAAAAATCCCTCTCTTACATTCTGGAGAGAAAAGACAGTCAATAATATGCCAGACCTCTGCTCCAGACCAAGATGAAATAACAGAGACTGGTTTTACTCTTTTGCTTGAAACAATGAAAAAATTTGGATAAATTTTATAAAACAACTGTTTTAAAGACATTGGACATCAGGCCATGAAGGACCTGAAAGGTGGGACACAAGTGAGGCAAGCCCCATGATTACTCCTTAGACAGGGAGAAGGAAAATAATAGCAGATGGAAATTTAGATCCACACAAAGGAAAAACTGACACTAGAAATGTTATATATGCGGGCAAATGTAAAAGATTTTTAAAAATCATTACTTAAGTCTCTTTAAGAGATAATTGACTTTTAAAAGCAAAAATACTAACAATGATTATAGGTTTTATAACATATGTAGAAGTAAAATGTATAACAACAATTACACAAGGCTGGGAGGAAAGAAACAGATGTATGTTGGTGTAAGGTTATTTTACTGCTGTAAGGTAGCATAATATTACTGAAGGTAGACTGTGATGTGTTAAAGATGCATACTGTAAACTCTAAAGCAACCATTACAGTAAGACAACAAAGAGTAAGAGCTAATTAACTAACAAAAGAGACAACATGAAATCATAAAAAAATATGCAATTGGCTGGACGCAGTGGCTCACGTCAGTAATCCCAGCACTTTGGAAGGCCAAGGTGGGTGGATCACTTGAGGTCAGGAGTTCGAGACCAGCCTGGGCCACATGGTGAAACCCCCTCTCTACCAAAACAACAACAACAACAACAACAACAACAACAACAACAACAACAACAAAATTTAGCCAGGAGTGGTGGCGCACCTTTAGTCCCAGCTACTCAGGAGGCTGAGGCAGGAGAATCGCTTGAACCCGGGAGGTGGAGGTTGCAGTGAGCCGAGATTGTGCCACTGCATTCCAGCCTGGGCGACAGAGCGAGACCTGGTCTCAAAACAAAAACAAAAACAAAACACACAGTTAATCAAAAGAAAAGCAGAAAAAAAAAAAGAGGAAAGAAAAAACAGATGGGACATAAATTGCAAGATGGTATATTTAAATCCAATGATATCAATAAACAATAAAGAATAAATAAATACAGTTTTAAAACAAGTAGTATTATATGTTAGAATGTAATAAGTGAGATAATAAACTTGAACATGACAAAAGGGTAGAAAGTCATGAGGGGCAGCCTGTAATTTTAAATGAGGTGTACAGGGTGAGACTCATTAAGAAGGTGACAGGAGGTGAGGAGGCCCACTTTGCAAATAAATGTGAGATTCAAAGGCTCTAAGACACATGCATGTCTGTTGAATCAGAAATAGAAAGAAGGCCAAGGCGGCTGGAGAAGAATGAGTGAGAGGGCAACAGTAGGAGATGAGGGCAGAGAGATAAGGAGATCTGGGTAAAGACAGATCACAGAGGCCACAGTCTTACTCTGGGTGAAATATGGAGCCATCTCTGCACTCTAAGGACAAGAGTGACCTTCTCTGACATATGCTTCAAAAGCATTCATCCGAGTCTGTTTTGAAAATACCCTGGGCAGGGGAGGGCAAAGGTAGAATCAGGGGGACTGGGCAAGAGGCAATTTAACAATTCAAGTGAGCAATGATGGAGGCCTGGACCACAGAAACGGCAGTAGAGGGAAGAAGTGGTTGGATTCTGGATTTATTCTGGAGGTGGAGATGGCAGCACTTCCTGTGGAATTGAAGATGGAGTTTGACAGGAAGGGAGAGAGACATCAAGGTTGATCTAAGGCATTTTGCTTGAGCAAATGGAAGGATAAGATCCCCATCAACTGAAAAGGGAAAATCTGTGGCTAGAGCAGATTGGGAGCAGAGCACTTCATTCTGGAGACGCTGAATTTGAGTTGTCTATTGAATATCCAAGGGCAGATGTCAAAAGGCTGGTGGAGGTATCTGGGCTTAAGATAAATGCCTGAGAATCATCAGCTTAGAGATGATATTGAAAGCAAGATCACCAAGGAACAAGTGTAGGTAGAGAAAAGGAGAAGAAAAGTACCAGCCTCTAAAAACATTCCAACAGAGAGAAAGAGAGGCCAAAAGAGACTAAGTAGGTGGCCAGGTGTAGTGGCTCACTTCTCACTTCTGTAATCCTAGCACTTTGGGATGAGCACCGAGGCAGGCAGATGGCTTGAGCCCAGGAGTTCTAGACCAGCCTGGGCAACGTGGCAAAACCCCATCTCTACAAAACAATAAAAAAATTAGTCAAGCGTGGCGGCATGCTTGCAGTCACTGCTACTTGGGAGGCTGAGGTGGGAGGATCACTTGAGCCTTGGAGGTTGAGGCTGCAGTGAGCTGTGACCATGCTACTGCAGTCCAGCCTGGGCAACAGAGCAAGACCCTGTCTCAAAATTTAAAAAAAAAAAAAAAAAGAGAGAGAGACTAAGAAGGAGCTACCAGTGAGAAGGTGGAAAACAAGAAAGTAAGATGACCAGAAAGCCAAGTAAGGAAATATATCAAGAGGAGGGAATAATTAATGATGTCAAACGCTGCTGATAGGTTAAATAACAGGAGGACTGAGAATTGACCATTGAATTTTGCAATGTGGAGGTCGCTAGTGATAAAGATGGTTTTGGTGGGGGAATTGGAGAGAAAGTCTAATTAGAGTTGGTTTAAGAAAAAATGTGGAGAGAGAAATTGGAGATGGCACATATAGATAAGTCTTTCAAGGAACTTTGCCTATAAAAGGGAGCAAGGAGGAAGAGGGATAGGAGGGTTTTTCTTTTTTTCAAAGATAGGAAGAATAACAGCCTATTTCTTTGCTTATTGGAATGATCTAGTAGAGAGCAAAAAACCAATCACGTAGGTGGGAGAGAGAAGAACTGCTAGAGCAACATTCTTGGAGGCAAGGGGGCGGAGACATAGAGCATGGAGGGAGAGACCGTGAATCAATCATTCCCCATCTCTGGTGCTCTGAGTTGTAAGGTTGGAATTGTTTTGATTTATTTAATATTATAGAGCCAGATGGCATCTGGTGTTGGGGCCATGTGTCTATTTTATTAACATCTCCAGAAAGATGGATTCTGGGTCCTTTGGGAGATAGTTTGAAGAGAGACCCTGCAAAATTTTCCCTGGCACTCATACACACAGTCTTTAGCTTCTTGGACACCTCTGTCTGGGTTTGCCAAGCTCTTGGTCATCAATTACGGTGGAATTCTGTATAACTCCAGTAAGCAAACGCACTGGGACGTCACGTCTCATGTACTCTGCCTCTACGTATTGGTGTTGGTGTGCTCATCAGGATAGAGGATGCAGGTGTAGGAAAAGGTTCATATCTAAGTATAACCACGAAAAAGCATAAGTTTCATGAGAGAACGTGAACCAAAAAGAAAAGAAAAAGGAAAAAAGAGTAAGTTGCCAAGAATGTAGGAGGGGAACCTTGAGAGAAACTTGTGGAAACCTAGGCAAGTGGTTTCATGAAGAATGGGGTGATTGACATGACACTGTCAAAGAGAGGTCAAGTAAGATAAGGGCTGAAAAGCACTCACTGGGTTTGGCTAAAGGAGGCTTTGTCAAAGCAGTTTCAGTGGGAAGGTCAGGAGGAAGCCAGATTGCTGTGGGCTGAGGATGTGTAGGAGGCGAGGAAGTGGAGACAAAGCGTGAGGGATATCTGTTCAATTCATTTGGCTGCAAAGTGTGGGGAAGAGATGCAATGACAAGTTAAGGGCAAGGCATGGAGAAGGGAGAGCTATTTCAAAATGGAAGACATTTGGAGTGCTTACCTGCAGAGAGGAGAGAAATAGGATGATGGATTGGAGTAAAAGACAGAAAAAGGAAAATCAATGGAGCAGAGTTTTAAAGGGGATGGAAGAGACTCAGAGCACCAGTAGAGAGGGAGAAAAGAAGCGAAAATACAGAGATATTTTGAGGTGGACAGAAGGTGGGCATTCGCATGGTGCAGTAGGAGGTGAGATAGGATGAAAGACTTTGGGAAATGCTTGGGGTGTTTTAGGAGGCAAGGCATCTTTGAAAAACTGGTGCAGGAAAGATGCTAAAGCTGGATAAGAGGATTGTGGAACAACATTGTGGGGCCACTGACTCTTCAACATGAGTTTAGCGCCTGCTAATATTACTCCCTGCTCCTTGAAAAAGGAGCAACTGGGTGTGGCAGAAGGAAAAGCGTGGTAACATAGGATCCCCAGATCAGGATTAATCAAACCATAAATAATCACTATGGGAAGCAGTACGGAGGTTCCTCAAAACTAAAAATACAGTTACCATATGACCCAGCAATTCCTCTTCTGGGTATTTACCCAAAAGACTTGAAGTCAGTAATGTCAAAGAGATATGTGCATTCCCATGTTCATTGCAACACTGTTCACAGTAGCCAAGTTATGGAATCAACCTAAGAGCCCATCAAGGGATGAATGGATAAAGAAAACGTGGTATATATACACCATGGAATACTATTCAGCCTTTAAAAAGGAAGGGATGGCCAGGTGCAGTGGCTCACGCCTGTAATCCCAGCACTTTGAGAGGCTGAGGCAGGCGGATCACGAGGTCAGGAGTTTGAGACCAGCCTGACCAAAATAGTGAAAGCCCGTCTCAACTAAAAATACAAAAATTAGCCAGGCATGGTGGTGGGCACCTGTAATCCCAGCTACTCAGGAGGCTGAGGCAGGAGACTCGCTTGAACCCGGGAGGAGGAGGTTGCAGTTAGCTGAGATCACACCACTGCCTTCCAGCCTGGGTGACAGAGCAAGACTCTGTCTCAAATAAATAAATAAATAAATAAATAAATAGGAAGAGATTCTGTCATTTGTGAAAACACAGATGGAATTGGAGAACATTGTGTTAAGTGAAATAAGCCAGACACAGAAAGACAAATACCACATCTTCTCAATTATATGTGGAATCTCAAACAATTGAACTCAAGGAAGCAGAGAGTAGAAAGGTGGTAACTAGAGGCTGGAGGGTGGGAAGAAAATAGGGAGATGATGGTCAAAGTTTATAAAGCCTCAGAGAGGAGGAATAAGTCTGAACTTTTCTTTCTTTATTCTTTTGCTGAGATCAATTACATAGCATGATGAATATGGTTAATAATTGTGTATTATGTTTAAATTTCTCTAAGAGTACATTTCAAATGTTCTTATCAAAAAATGTTAAATATTTGAGGTGATAAATATGTTAATTAGCTTGATTTAACCATTATATTCAAAGTCATAACACCACTTTGTACCACATAAATATAATGTATATTTTGTCTATAAATTTATGTTTAACATATAATTTATGTTTATAAGTTATATTTCTAGCAAAGTATAATCTATAATTTATTATTTATAATTATACTCTGTAATTTATCTGTAAAAATAATTCATCAATAAAAATGAAATTAAATTCAAAATAAAAATAAAAATTTTTAAAAAAATCATAAAGAACCTGTCAAGGATTATGAATCCATTTCTAACCACCCAGAGGTAACCCCTAAGAAGCAGTTTCACTATCTTTGCTCTTCAACCTGTTGAAATGTATTGGGACAGAAACTCAAATTTCCCCTTCTGTCAAAGAAAAAATAAGGCAATCCAAGAGGAACTGTTGAGAATAGTTCCAGATGGCTGAGTCAAAAAAAAAAAAAAACAAAAAACTGAGCTACGTGTGGCTCTTTATAAGTAGGCCAAAAAGTAGGGTTTTTGAGCACAGTAATGCCAGGGCTATTGTATTGCAAGGAAAAGAGTCAATATTTTCTTGGCTAGGCACAGTGGCTCACTGACTGTAGTCCCAGCATTTTGGGAGGCCAAGGCAGGTGGATCACCTGAGGTCAGGATTTCGAGACCAGCCTAGACAACATGGCGAAACCCCTTCTCTACTAAAAATACAAAAAGTTAGCCGGGCATGGTGGCACGCACCTGTAATTACAGCTACTTGAGAGGCTGAGGCGGCTGTAATCCCAGCTACTCAGGAGGCTGAGCAGGAGAATAGCTTGAACCCGGGAGGTAGAGGTTACAGTGAGCCGAGATGGAGCCACTGCACTCCAGCCTGGGTGACAAGAGACAGACTCTGTCTCAAAAAAGAAAAGAGCCAATATTTTCTTTTTCTTTCTTTTTTTTTTTTTTTTTCAGATGGAATCTTGCTCTGTCACCAGGCTGGAGTGCAGTGGTGTGATCTCAGCTCACTGCAACCTTCGCCTCCCAGGTTCAGTGATTCCCCTGCCTCAACTTCCCAGGTATATGGGACTACAGGCGTGCGCCACCACGCCCAGCTAATTTTTTGTATTTTAGTAGAGACAGGGTTTCACCATGTTAGCCAGGATGGTCTCAATCTTCTGACTTCATGATCCGCCCGCTTCGGCCTCCCAAAGTGCTAGGATTACAGGCATGAGCCACCGCGCCCGGCCAATATTTTCTTAATCAAAAAAATATATATCCAACCTACGGAACTACACTATTTCCTTTGGAAATAGTTCATGTTTGCAGAGTTGAAGGGGGTTGCCCTCAGGTAATTCAGAAGGAATCAGTGAAAGCTTCTCTGCTGGGGAGATCAAACTGCAGTTGGAGCACCCCAGACCTCCCTGACCCCTCCTCACACCAATTCACAGGACTGATTCCGACAATGGGCAGAAGAGCATTTCCACTAACAACTGGTAAAGCTTGAGGTACCAGAGTTTGAAAGATGCAAGAATGGAGAGTTAGGACCCTTTCATCACATGAGGGCCATGGGATTTCCCAAGAGGGGAGGTGGGGACACCAGATTGAGGGGTGACTTGAAGAGAGGATGTGGGAGGAATCAGATAATGAGAGATTGAAGAGTCAGAGAAAGATGGGGAATGGATGTGTGTTAATGTGTATGGCAGGGCTGTCTTCACAAGCCTGAGACCTGGGCAGTCAACCTATGAGACTAGACTGTTACCTTTGGCAGAAAGTTAATGTTTGCAGTACTGAGGGGGGTTGCCCTTAGGTAATTCAGAAGGAATTACCTTCTAAGCACAGTGAAAGATTTTCTGTGCTTAGGAGTCCCTTACACTTGGTTTAATCCTCTAATTTGCTGTCTTTAAAATGTTTAATAATTTTTTTTTTTTTTTTTGAAGACCGGGTCTCATTCTATCAACCGGCTGGAGTGCAGTGGTGCACTCACTGCTCACTGTAGCCTTGACCACCTAGGCTCAAGCAATCCTCCCACCTTAGCCTCCAGAGTAGCTGGGACTACAAGCCCACCCCACCACACCCAGCTAAGTTTTTAAAATTTTTTCGTAGAGATGTGGTCTTATTCTGTTGCCTAGGCTGGTCTCAAATCCTGGGCCAAAGGGATCCTCCCACCTCAGCCTCCCAAAGTGTGGGATGAGCCGCAGGGCGTGAGCCACTGTGTCTGGCCAATAATTATGTTTGAACAAGGGGCTTCACCGTTCTATTTTGCTCTGAGACCTGCAAATGATGTAGCTGATCCTGTGGGAGGCTTTCAAGAATCCAAATGAGTTGGCTTAAGTCACCACTCCTGCTTTGGATTGATGTTCTGTTACTAAAGTTAATAACAAAACAAACTGTAGGTCAGGTGCAGTGGCTCACACCTGTAATCCCAGCACTTTGGGAGGCCGAGGTGGGCGGATCACTTGAGGTCAGGAGTTTGAGACCAGCCTGGCCAACATGATGAAACCCTGTTTCTCCTAAAAGTACAAAAATTAGCCAGGCATGGTGGCACACACCTGTAAATCCAGCTACTCAGAAGGCTGAGGAAGGAGAATTGCTTGAAACTGGAAGGTGGAGGTTGCAGTGAGCCGGGATCACACCACTGTACTCCAGCCTAGGTGACAGAGGGAGACTCTGTCTCAAACAAACAAACAAACAAACAAACAAACAAATTATATTGAGAGAGCCACTTGGTAAAACTGATGTCGGAAACAGCCCCCTTAGCAGCCTGTGAGTCTCATCATGCTTGGGGTTACCCTTGGCTTTCCCATGGGGACCAACCCATGATCTGTCCCCTCCCCACTGGTGCACCACCAGGTGGAAAGCCCCACAAAGCAGCCAACATCCCCTCAAAGATGAGAGGTCCTCCACCTGACTTTCCTGATACTCCCCTCAGGATCACAGGGGATAATGCTCTTCCCCCACCTGCCAACCCAACATGACATAGAATGAAATGGCCCAGCTACAGCCTGGTAACCAAGGTAATGCCTTCATGTTAATTCCCATGAGATGGCCTTGTGTGGTTGCAATGGCCAGAGGAGATCTGTGTACTTCTTGGTTCTTTTGAAATAATTCCTCCCATTTCTCTCACTGCTTTCTGTCATTCACTCAACAGCCATTTATTGTTAGTTACTATGTGCCAGAGTGTTCCACCTCTAATCCATCCAGCAAGATCTTAGCATGCCCTGCTACCCTTCAAAATAAAGGAGTGGACAGAGAAAGACCTGGAACAAGCAGGAGGGAAGGGGGCCCTGTAGAGTTTCATACTCCATTTCCCCCGCCCATTTTTCAATTCAAAATTCAAATTCAGGCCAGGCATAATGGCTTATACCTATAACCCCAGCACTTTGGGAGGCCGAGGTGAGAGGATCACTCGAGGCCAGGAGTTTGAGACCAGCCTAGGCAACACAGCGAAACCCTTGTCTCCACACACACAAAAAGAAACATTAAAAATGACTTGGGCATAGTGGTGTGTGCCTGTAGTCCTAGCTCCTTGAGAGGCCAAGGCAGAAGTATCCCTTGAACCCAGGAACTCAAGGCTGCAATGAGCTGTGACTGTGCCACTTCACTCCAGCCTGGGTGACAGAGGGAGACCCTGTCTCTAAAAGAAAAAAAGAAAAATCCAAATTCAAAATCTTCTCCAAGTGAAGTACAAAGATAATGCAGTTGAGCTAATCCCTTGATGTAGTCAAAGACAGAGGAATCCTCATGTGAGTATCCATTTCCAATACATTCTCTTGAATTTCTTTTCTGTTGTTGTTGTTTTGAGATGGAGTCTTGCTCTGTTACCCAGGCTGGAGTGCAGTGGTACGATCCTGGCTCACTGCAACCTCCGCCTCCTGGGTTCAAGCAATTCTCCTGAGTCAGCATCCCGAATAGTTGGAATTATAGGTGTGTACCACCATGCCCAGCTAATTTTTGCATTTTTAGTAGAGATGAGGTTTCACCATGTTGGCCAGGCTGGTCTTGAACTCCTGACCTCAGGTGATCCACCTGCCTTGGCCTCCCAAAGTGCTGGGATTACAGGTGTGACCCACTGCACCTGGCAACTCTTGATTTTTCTTTTTTTTTAAGATGGGGTCTCACTGTATTGCCCAGGCTGGTCTCAAACTCCTGAGCTCAAGCAATCCTCCCACCTCAACTTCCCGAATTGGGATTATGGGCATGTCAATATATTCTCAATGAAACAATTAGAATTATATAAAATAGAAAAAACAAATTGCCCCTTTATATCACATCTTCATTCCTTCGTCTCTCCTCAACCATTGTGTGCATTCTCCCAGGCCTCTTCCTTAACATTTAAATTCAAATGTATGCATTTATATCTCACATATAACTTCTTAAAAAATGTAATGGGATCACAATGCACATAAGGTTCCAAATCTTACTTTTTATCTTAATGACTTCTATTTTCATTGTAGCTTATGTAGGTCTACACAATTCTTTTTTACTAGTCGTACAGGGTTATATGGTGCAGGTATATCAGAGTTTATTTAACCATTCCATTATTGATATTTTGATGATGTACAGCAAATATTAGCAACAGTCCTATTCTGAGTATCTTTGTTAATACACATTATGCCCCTGGGCATATGTTTTGTCAGGAGAGAGGTCAAGAAGAATTTCCAGATCCTAGGTTATGCTTATTCGTGCAACTGCCAAGTTCCAAGTCAAAAAATCATCACCAGGCCGGGCGCGGTAGCTCACATCTGTAATCCCAGCACTTTGGGAGGCCAAGGCTGGTGGATCACCTGAGGTCAGGAGTTCAAGACCAGCCTGGCCAACATGGTGAAACCCTGTCTCTACTAAAAATACAAAAATTAGCCGGGCATGGTGGTGCACGCCAGTAATCCCAGCTACTTGGGAGGCTGAGGCAGGAGAATCACTTGAACCTGTCAGGCGGAGGCTGCAGTAAGCTGAGATCGTGCCACTGCACTCCAGCCTGAGCTACAAAGAAATTCCGTCTCCAAAAAAAAAAAAATCACCAATTTATTCTCCCAACAACAGTGTGTGAATACACCTTCTTCTCCAAATCTTTGCCAACATTTGTCACTGATCTTTCATTGCTGTTTCAATATTCACTTTGCTGATTACAAGTAAAGTGGAGTGTCTTTCAATTCATTTAATGGCTGCTTGCAGTCTATGAATTATCTGTTATATACTTTACATGTTTTTTCACTTCATCCTAAAAACAACAACCTTATGAGGTAAATACTATTATTATCTCCTTTTTACAGATAAAGAACTGAAGATCCAAAGCCAGAGAATGATAAAGTAACTTCCACCTGACACAGTAAAACATTGCAGGGAGAGTCCGGGATCTGGAATGAGAATGCCACTTCCAGGCTGTGTTACCTTACAAAAATTATTAATGCTTCAGTGGCCTCATCTGCAGAATGGAAATACCAATAATAGTAGCTATCTGATAAGGTTATGTGGGGATAGTAGGAGACAATCCATAATAATGTTTGAGTAGTAGCTGGCACATTGTAGATACTCAACATACGCCAGCTATTATTGTTATAGAAAATATGCAGATCTGGAATAGCTTGGAAAATGTTTATGATACAATAACAAATTCAAAAGAAGTCTACTAAATACTGTGTATTTTATGATTGCAATTTTGTAAAAACTATATCTGCTTATGGAAAAAGATTTGAAGAAAATATGCTTATGTGAAAAGAATTTGTTACAGTGATGGGATTACGTGTAGCTTTATTTATTTATTTGAGACCAGGTCTCACTCTGTTGCCCAGGCTGCAATACAGTGGTGTGACACCAGCTCCCTGCAGCCTCAACCTCCTGGGCTCAAGTGATCCTCCTGCCTCAGCCTCTTGAATAACTGGGACTACAGGCATGTGCCACCATGCCCGGCTAATATTTAATTTTTTTGTGGAGACAGAGTCTCCCTATGCTGCCATGCTGGTCTTGAACCCCTGGGCTCAAGCGATCCTCCAGCCTCAGCCTCCCAAAGTGCTGGGATTATAGGCATGAGCCATTGTTCCCAGTCATGTGTAGCTTTTTAATGCTTTTATATCATTCTATAATGAACAAGAAAGGGAGAGAAGAAAGAAAAGGAAGTAAATTCTGTGGACTTTGCCCTTGAAGGTGTGAAGGAGGTTCACAAGCACCTTCAGACCAGTGCCATACCTTTAAAGGGGCTATCTGGCCATGCTTTCTTCTCTCCAAAGGCACACTGGTGGCTTTGTCTCCTTCATTCATTCATCCATTTGTTTACTAGGTGTATGTGGAGAGCTTCCTATGTGCTAGACACCATTCTATGCATGAGCTATACAATGGCAAACAGGACAGTGAATCCTGATTGCTAATGAAGAAGTTAGGCAATAACTCCCCCAAATGTAAACAAGAAATGATCAGATAATAATAACAGCTATGCAGAGAATTAAAATATGAGCTATGATAATTGCTGGCTTATGGATATTTTAGATTCGTGGTCAAGGAAGGCTTCTCTGACAAGGTAGCACTTTAGTTGATGACAAGAAAGCCTGACCTAGGAAAACCAGGAGAAGAATATTCTAAAGCATTAACAGCATGCTCAAGGACTCTCAGGCAGAAACTCACTTGGTAGGGATGAGGCACGAAGAAAGGCTAAAGTGTGGCTGGAGGGTGGTGGCCAAGGGTGAGAGCAGAATGAGATGAGGTTGGATCATGGGAGGCTTCGTGCAAGAGGGTAAGAAGCTTAGATTTTATTCAAAGTGGAGTGGAAAGTCATTGGAAGAATTTAAGTAAGAAAGTGATTTAATCAGATTCATGTTTTTAGAAAGATCCTTCTAGCTGCCATATGGCAAATGGATTGCAGAGATATTGGAAACAGAAACAGCAGTTATAAGAACACTGCAGTGATCCAGGCAGTGATGACCAGGGATTCAATTAGGGTGTTGGCAATGAAGAAGTAGATAAGTGGGTGTTGGGATATCTTTTGGAGGCAGAAGTTACAATACTTGCTGAAGGATTGGTTATGGTGCCTAGTAAAACAGAGAAATCAAGGATAATTCTAGATTTTTGGCTTGAGGGTAACCAGGTGCTGTTTACTTTGGTGGAGAAAATTGGAGTAGAAGCAAACTTGGGGGGAGGGGAGTGGATTAATAATCTTATTAATTTTTTTACAAGTAAAAATGTCAAACAAAGAGTTGATTATATGAGCCCGGATTTGCAGAGAGAGCTCAAAGCAAGAATAGCAAATTTGAAAGTCTCCATACATGGACGGTATTCAAACTAGGAGATTGGTGGGCTCACCCAGGTGGATTGTAGATGCAGAAGAGAAGAGCTCAGGATTGCATCCTAGGTCTTCTAAAGTTGAGAGGTTAAGTAGAAAATAAAGAATAACAAAAAAGAGGCTGAGAAGGAACAGCCAGTGAAGCAGGAGGAACATCAACAAGTGAGATTTCATAAAAGCCAGGAGAAGAAAATGTTTCGAGAAGAGGGGCACACAGGTAGGCTTTGCGGAATGTCACTAAAACATCGAGTGTGATAAGAACTAAGAAAAGGTGAGCCGGGCACGGTGGTTCATGCCTGTAATCCAGCACTTTGGGAGGCTGAGGTGGATGGATCATGAGGTCAAGAGTTTGAGACCAGCCTGGCCAACATAGTGATACCCCTTCTCTACTAAAAATACAAAAATTAGCCGGGCATGGTGGCATGCGCCTGTAATCCCAGCTACTCGGGAGGCTGAGACAGGAGAATCACTTGAACCCAGGAGATGGAGGTTGCAGTGAGCCAAGATTGCACCACTGCGCTCCAGCCCGGGAAACAGAGTGAGACTCTGTCTCAAAAAAAAAAAAAAGAACTAAGAAAAGGCCATTGGATCTGGCAACAGAGGGATCACTGGGTTTTATCACAGACAGTGTGAATATTAAAGACATTGCCATTTGAAGCCCAGTGGGACTGGGTTTGAATTTTAGTTCTACCACTTACTAGCTGTGAGAGCTTAGATGTGCTACTTAACCTGTCTATAGCTTTCAATAATGACATTTACATTATTGAATTGTAAAGTTTGAGGGAGGTAAAGTTTATGAAATTGCAAGCACTTAATAGGCACCCATTGGTTTCCATTTTTTAGGCAGCGTAGGAAAGTCAGGGACCTTGGGATAGCCCCAGGGAAGAGGTCCTTGTGTGCTTGGGTTCTGTTTTTGAAGCTGCAGTAGTGTGTGTTGTCAAAGCAAAGCAAAGGGTTATTGACCCAGAGATCTGAGAGCTGGAGCAGCTGACTCTGTCCAAGAAGGAGATGAGGGCAGATTTCTACACTCAGGTCCCACACTGAGCTCTTCTTGCTTTTAGGCCTGACCTCAAGCATCCTTGCTAATGAAATCCTAGGTCATGAGGTTTCCCTCTAGTCAATCACTATGCTCGCTGTAGTTTAGCTCTGGGCTGAGCAGGATGAATTGAGGCTAAGAGTGACTGCCTCTGTGCCTAAAACCTTGAGCACTGTGTTCTGAGGAAAATTTGTGTTTACAGTAATGCCCCTGTGACTTGGATGAGTTTCCAGGACTTGCGAGACATCCCAGACCCTGTGCTAAGAAAACCATGGTTCCTACAGCCCTTGCATGGGGAAAGTGGATCAAATACAGCAGGGGGAGCTCATTTCAGGGCCATATTTGTGCTGTCTTCCTCCTTGTTGCTGTGACTATGGAATGGAAGAAGGCAGAAACAAGGGGTCATTATCTACAGGGCAGTGAGCAAGTGTTGGGTTTAGTTCTTGTCCCAAATGGTCAGGTCCACAGTCATCCAGTTCTTAGTCACAGGAGTTACTGGTAATGCCAAGGGCTGAGTAGGGAAACTGCTAAGAGATAGAAATGAAACTGAGTGCCAAGAAAGCAGAGAACACCTAGGACAGGGAGGGCAAATAAGGGCACACTGGCAGCCACTCCACCCTCTTGGGACCAGGGGAGACATGCTAATCTATCACAACTTCTTCCTGCTGAAACCTCTGACTCTACCCCTAATTCTAACCTGAACACATCCCAACATAGAGCTCCATGTAGCCACTTTCAATAATTTGGCCTTGATTTACAAGACAGACTTAGTATAATATTCTTGACTTAGGACTATTTTACTTATCTCTCTAACTGGCACTGAATTAACTTTTTATAGCCTGAGTACAGGAGTGCCCCATGGTGTTTTTGTTTTGTTTTGTTTTGTTTTGTTTTGTTTTCTAAGACAGAGTCTCGCTCTATCACCCAGGCTGGAGTGCAGTGGCGCGATCTCAGCTCACTGCAACCTCTACCTCCTGGGTTCAAGGGATTCTCGTGCCTCAGCCTCCCAAGTAGCTGGAACTACAAGCACGTGCCACCACACCCGGCTAATTTTTGTATTTTTAGTAGAGATGGAGTTTCACCATGTGGGCCAAGCTGGTCTCAAACTCCTGGCCTCATATGATCCGCCCACCTTGGCCTCCCAAAGTGTTGGGATTACAGGCGTGAGCCACTGCGCTGGGCCTTCCATGGTGTTTTAAATAGCACTTGACCATCATCTTTGATCCTTCATTATATTATTTTAGGAGATGATTGGGTTTTGGAATTCACCTTTCATGGGCATCTAGAGCAATTCTTTTCAACCTTCACTCTGCATATATGATCTGGGTAAATGCAGAGTCTGATTCAGTAGGTGTGGGGTGAGACCTGTGTTTGTGTATTGCTAACAAGCTCCTAGGTGGTACCAATGCAACTGAACTGTTGTCCACACTTTGAGCAGCAAGGAAATAGACTCACTGGAGAGGAGAGGAAATTTTCAGACAAATAAGAGCCTAATAGAGCTCACAGTGTTCTAGAGAAAACTTGGCAAGATCCTGCAGCCACCTGGACAAGCAATCTGGGATGAGGTAACTCTCCAGGCAGACCCATGTTATGAAAGTAGCTTGAGGAGAATACACACTCCGACCTCCCATCACCCTATGTGCAAGTTGCAGTTCATGAGCAGGGGTGGGTGATGGCTGCTGGGCACCTTGCCTAGTCACCTGGGAAAAGAGGCAGAACGGGGGCTGGCAGAAGGCTTCTTAGAGTTAACTGGGATCAGGACAGGATAAGGGGGAAACCATAGTCTCCTAGGGGTGAGGACGGTAGCCAGGGGGCTACGCCCTTTACATTGGTGGAGCCACAGTAAACCAACTAGAGACAACCTCTGTAACTGAGTTCCCTCCCTCCCTCCTTTCCTCCCTCCTTTGCTCCCTCCCTTCCTTCCTTCCTTCCTTCCTGTCATTATTTTTTTGAGACAGGGTCTCACTCTGTCATCCAGGCTGGAGTGCAGTGATAATCACAGCTTACTGCAGCCTCAACCTCCGGGGCTCAAGCGATCCTCCTTCCTCAGTCCCTCACACTTCCAACCCCTGGGGTTTTGCCAGCCCAAGCTGTTCTCAAAGTCCTGGGCTCAATTGATCCACCCACCTCGGCCTCCCAAAGTGCTGGGATTACAGGCATGAGCCACCATGCCTGGCTCTTATTTTCCTTCTCACTCAGTTTTCTGCAGAGCGTATCAGTTAGGGCAGCCTCTCTGCCAGAGAGGAGAAATTGGTTTAGAATTGGTTTGTTTCTTGGTTCTTTCCATGTACATATTTCATCTTGGGTAAAACTCTGGCTAGACTTAAAGAATATTTAGATAAGTGCCTGCGGGGTAGCGTTATAGTTGGTTATTAAAGAGGGTAGAGAAGAAGGTTGGAGAAGAGCTACCACCACTCAGACATGGGCCTCCTTGAGGACCCTCATACAGGGTTGTGCCAATGTGGCAGGATGGTGTGATAGAAGAGGTACAGTGCCAGATTTAAATCTCAACTCCTTACTTATTACCTCTATGGCCTTAAGAAAGTGACTCAACTTCTCTGAACTTTGTTTTCCTCATCTATAAAATATTATCTCCTTGCAGAGCTAAATGTCAGAATTAGGTTGGGCACAGTGGCTCATTCCTGTCATCCCAGCACTTTGGAAGGCCAAGGCAGGTGGATCACTTGAGGTCAGGAGTTTGAGACCAGCCTGGCCAACATGGCAAAACCCCGTTTCTACTGAAGATGCAAAAACTAGCCAGGCATGGTGGCACATGCCTGTAGTTACAGCTACTAGGGAGGCTGAGACAGGATAATCTCTTGAACCTGGGAGGCAGAGGTTGCAGTGAGCCATGATCGTGCACTGCACTCCAGCCTGGGCAAAAAACAAACAAACAAAAACAAAACAAAACAAAAAACGAATTAAATGAGGCAATGGATGTACGAGCACTGAACATTTTATGAAGGCAAGGCCTGCCTTATCCCCGGCACTCACATATGGTGGCTCCCTTCCCAGCTCCACTGTGCACCTTGCCTCTAACAGCACAGTCCCAGCTGTTTCTGGAAAGCTGCGCAAGAGAGCAGCTGACTTCACCCAGTCTCTGCTGGACCACCTTCCTCTTCCATCCCCCTGGCAGCTAAGAGGAAACACATGTGTCTCCTCAACTGTAAAATGGAGATGGTGAGGTCCACTCCCAGGATCTTGTGAGAGTATCATGAAGCCCTGGATTTCTAAGTATCTATGGTGGTCATATATCATGGTATGACCAGAATAGTCCCAGTGCATATCTGATGTCCTAGTGTCCTGTTTAGCAATTTGGCTCTAATTTGGATAATAAAGTATAAACTTAAAAACTTTAAAGGGCTATGCGAATACCAAGCAGTGTACATTGTATTTATGGGTGGAAGCTATTTCTACTAACTGTAAACTAAGTCAGGAAAAGAAAGGAGTTAAAATGGTTTTCTCCTCACCCAAAATACTTAACTGGGCCCCCTTTTCCAACCCTTGCATTGTGGGTACAAGAGGAAACCCAAGGAGTTTGGATGGCTGAAGAGAGCCTCAGGAGCAGGGAAATCCCAGCAGAGGGGCACACTCCCAGTTCTTCCTCCACCTGTGTCCACCATCAGCCACCCACTCCCTCCCAACCCTGCCCTTTGGCCACTGACTCATTCCCATTCAGGCCTAGACCTGTGCTCGGTGCATAGTCTCCACTCTCCCTCTGCCAGTGAGGATGGCAAATATTGTCCTGAGGATGGGAAACCCACATGGGCCTCTCAGAGGCCCGATCCTGGCTCGGTCTCCTAGATTGCTCAAGCATTCCTCCTCTTCCTCCCCCTCTCCTCCTTCTTCTCTCTCTCTCTCTCACCTCTTATGGAAGCTATTTGGTGATTGAGCAATGCTCTGGAATAACTAGGTCAAGTCAGGCCTGTGCAGGGAGGAGGAGACAATTGGACTGTGTAGGTGGCTGTGTATCAAGCAGCAGCCAATACACCATTAACCAAACAGGAAAATCTAGAACATCCACACACTGACTACTCAGTGGCCTGTTACTTGCTGGGTCAAGCCCAACTCCACTCAGAAATTGTACCTTTCCTTACCACGTCCCTCTAACTTCTTCACTGCATCTCCCTCCACTCCCCAGCATGACCCTAGTCTCCAATCCCACTGGACTTCCCAGTGCCCGTGACTCTGTGCCTTTTCCATGCTGTTCTTTTTCCTGGCAGGGTTCTCTCCCTTTCTATTCCTCTGAAAATCCCTACTCCAACATCTGTTTCTCTAAGAGCATTTCCCGCACTCTCCCAGGCCGATTTAGTTGCTTTCTCCTCTCTCTTCCCAAAGCACAGCACTTGTGTTTCCATTAATGCTTTGCAGACTTGTCTCCCAACTCATCAGTCTGTGAGCTACTCAAGGGAGGAACCATGTCTTGCTCATCTTTGTATTTTAGAGCCCGTCACAAGATTGACCTTGTGTGAAGTGCTTAGTAAATGCATGTTAAGTCGATGAATGAAAGAATGAGTAATGGAAACAGTGTTGGCTGTTGGATCCAGATACCTTGATTGGTGCCCCAGGTCTACCAGTGACCACTGTGTGATCTTGGCCAAGCCACGTAACCTCTCCTGACCTCAGACACCTCACCGGTAGAGTGGTAATGACAACACCTATGCTACCTGCCTCGTATGGCTGCAGTGAGGACCCAATGACATCATTTATGGAAAAGCACCTTATAAGCTGAAAAGGGGGAAGCACACATCCTAATACCGTGAAGTTTACTGGACTGATTGGACCTCAAAGCTCACACTGCTGAGCAAGGTGAGTGTTGGAAAAAGAGGCCTCCTGCTCTAGGAACTCGCCAAAAACCTGTCAGCAGAAGAATCTTTCAGAGCAAGCACAAAGACAGATGCATGTGCTTATACGGAAATGTGTTTTTAACAAATATAACATGAGAATGGAATTCTTTTCTCCCTACATCCAGCCTTGATAGCTAATTAATTCCACCTGGAGGAGGGAGCTAGGCATTGGGTAAGGAAGAGTCCTTATTCCATGTTTGGGAAAGAATTTACGGTAGCTATCTCATGAGGATCTGGGGAAAGGCAAAGGATAAACCAAGTCACTGGGATTTTTTAATTGTAGTTGTTGTTTTTGAGATGGAGTTTTGCTCTGTGGCCCAGGCTAGATTGCCCAGGCTGGTGTGACCTTGGCTCACTGCAACATCCACCTTCCGGGTTCAAGCGATTCTTCTGCCTCAACCTCCTGTAGCTGGAACTACAGGGATGCACCATCATGCCCGGCTAATTTTTTGTATTCTTAGTAGAGATAGAGTTTCACCATGATGGCCAGGCTGATCTCGAACTCCTGGCCTCAAGTGATCTGCCCACCTCCACCTCCCAAAGTGCTGCGATTACAGGCGTGAGCCACCAGACCCAGCTAGGTCACTGGTTTTGAAGGATCTCAAAGATGATCAAGTCTGACCTCATAATTTTACTGGCAACTCAGGAAGGAGATATGATTAGCTCAAGAAACTGGTGAATGACACAGTTGGGCATGATCTCCCAACTCCCTTTCCACTGCTCTTTCTCCTATAGACAAAGTCTCCTGACCCCAGAGTAGCATGGCATTTCTTAGCCAGAGTCTGTTGGTGGTTGCTAGATTGGACAGGTGTGGACAAGGTTAAGTAGCAAAGGAAATACTCTTTAGAGCAGGTGTCATTCTCCTCTCAGCAAATATTGTGCCCAAATAAATACTTTCAAATTCATGACCCTTGGCATTCTCTTGCCTTGCTTTTAATAATAATCCTCACTTTCTCAGATCTCAGATGCTTTTGAGACAACATTTATCTCTTCGATACGACGTTTATAAATTGCCTTTGAATGCACTGAGTACCTGAATAGCTGCTGAGCACTGTGCTGGACTCTGCCGCAATGAGAAGCAATGTCCAAAACTGCAATGAAGGGTGCTGTGGACTGGTCCCTGGGTAATCAGGATTCGAGTTCCTTTACCCTGCTACCAACTTTCTGGGAGAACTTAACAAGGCATTTGCATTCTCTGAACCTCAGTTTTCAAATCTGTAAAATAAGGCCAAACTCTTTCCCAGTTTCAAGTCTATGATATTAGCTGGGATTCTCAATGCTCATTGGACAAGGATAGGATGTGGCATTCGGATTTATTTTATTACTTCAAATGTCATCCCTGACCCAGGCTATGAGGCATATGGTAGGGTGGGATCAGGGATTGTGTTCAAGACCTTTAAAATATTTGAGCAGTATGTTAAGCAGAAGAGCAGTGTCAGCTAGGAACCAAGTGACAAGTCCACTTACCTCTCATCTCTGTGAACTATACTCCTCCCATCTCTGTCTTGTTCTCTAGGAGTCAAGGAAAAGAATCCTTGGCCTTGGTCGTGGCCTCAGTCACCTTTTTTGGTTTAATGTTACTCCAGTATTAACTGTTTTGTCTTCTAGTTGCTGTTTTTGACTTTGTCCTCATCTTCTCCCCTGGTCATCTCATCAACACCCACATCTCAACAACCACCGCCTTGATGCTGAGCATTCTCAAGCCTATTCTCCTGGTCCAGAACAAAACCGTATATTCTTTCCCTTGGATGTTGCCTCTGAGCTTCAGACATACTCCCAACATCTCCTCCTGAGTGTCTTGCAGTCATGTCCCATTCAAAGTCCCCTCCCCATACCCACCCCAAGGCTATTGATTCTCTCCCTGTCTCCCCATCTTGGCAGTGACACCACCACTCAACTAGTTGAATAAGCAAAACCTTGGAAATCATCCTCGATGCCTCTCTTGTCCCACCTGCCGCAGCCATCAGTTAATTAATCCTGTAGGTTCTCGTTCCTTAACCAGCTCATATCCCTCCCTCTCTTCCTATTTCCACCAATTTTGCCCCAGTTCCTTCCTTAGCATCTCTCACCTGGACCCTACACGAGCCTCTTACCTTGTTGAAAGAGACTTCCTTAGAATCTCTCACCTGGATCCTACACGAGCCTCTTACCTTGTTGAAAGAGACTTCCTTAGAATCTCTCCTTTCAATCTATCCTCCACGCTGGAGCTAAGAGCAGTGGACTGCATCCTGGACATTGGAATCACCTGGAAAGTGTCAGCCCATGGATGCCTGGGTTCTATCCCAGAGATTCTAATATAATTGGTCTAGGGTGTGGCCCCATATGATAATTAAATATTCCTTGGATGATTTGAACGTAGTCAAGGTTGAGGGCTACTGTGCTAAAATAATCTTTCTAAAACTACTTGCCGGATAAGGTCTAAACCTCATAACCGGCTTTATCAAACTGTTCCCAGCCAGGTCACAGCCTTTCTCATCTATTACTTTAACTTCCCAGGTGATTCCAATGTGCACACAAAGACAAGGCCACTGTGCGTAACTACAGCATGGAGGAGAAAGTGGTTGGATTGAGACTTAGAGGCAGGGAGGCCTTTAGGAGGTTAATGCAGTGGTTCAGGTGAGCAGTAAAGAGTCAAGAACAAGAACAGAATCAATGGGAAAGAGAGCTCTGCTTGGCCGGGCACGGTGGCTCACGCCTATACTCCCAGCACTTTGGGAGGCCGAGGTGGGTGGATCACTTGAGATCAGGAGTTCGATACCAGCCTGACCAACATGGCAAAACCCGTCTCTACTAAAAATACAAAAATTAGCTGGGTGCGGTGGCACGTGCCTGTAATCCCGGCTACTTGGGAGGCTGAGGCAGGAGAATTGCTTGAACCCGGGAGGTGGAGGTTCCAGTGAGCCGAGATCGTGCCACTGCACTCCAGCCTGGGTGACAGAGCAAGACTCAATCTTGCAAAAAAAAAAAAAAAAAAAAAAAAAAGAGAGAGAGAGCTCTGCTTACCCTTTTGACCTCCCTCAAGGCCAGATGCATAATTAGTAAATATGTTCCTGGATGCAGACTCCAAGGTACCTTTTCCCAATTCCACTTGGTTGTACATCCTTCCAGCAAGGGAGTGAGTTTGCCTAAGCAAGTATAACACTTTATCCTCCTAGTGAAAGGGAGGGTGGCAAGGGACAGCCTGATGCTACAGAGGCCCTAGTAAACGATTGTGCATCTACACTAAGTCTCAACGGTGGTATGAAACAGTTCTTTACTTTTCATTGAGTAGCCCCCTGCTCATTCTGAGCCCACCTAAGCTAGACATTGAAATTGTCTTGCTCTCTTCGGTTGCCCCTTTTTCTTTCTACCTCACAATCCTCATGTTTTTGTTTTTGATTTTTAAATGTCTCTGCCCCCCCGACCCTACAGTTCTGCTCCTCCTTCTCCTGGCTGTGATTCATGCTCAGCCAATTGGGATTCCTGCTCAGCCAATTGGGTGCATCTGATTTTCCCCTTGGCTGAGCTGGTGGGGGTGAGGTTTGGGGACTCTTGGAAACCAGGTCTGTGTGATTCCACAGTCCATGATCTCTCCATTGTACCAAGCATCCTTTAGTAACTTTTGTTTTTCTGATACATCAAGCCTCTTCCAAGAGCTATCTAATCTGAAGAGTATGAGGTCAGGAAGCAGATGTGCAGGCGTGAGCATTTCCAAAGCCTTATGTTTTCCAGATTGACGTCGTGCTGTGAGGGGTCACAGTTCTCGTGGGATTTCTCAGAGGAGCATTTTCTTCGAGGAGCATTCATTAGAGGCAGGATGGGGGAGTAAAAAGCACAGGGTTAGAAAATAGTAGAATGGCCAGGCACGGTGGCTCACGCCTGTAACCCCAGCACTTTGGGAGGCCGAGGTGGGCGGATCACCTGTGGTCAAGAGTTTGAGACCAGCCTGGCCAATATGGTGAAACCCCGTCTCTACTAAAAATACAAGAAATTAACCAGGTGTGGTGGCAGGCGCCTGTAATCCCAGCCACTTGGGAGGCTGAGGCAGGATAATTGCTTGAACCCGGGAGGCGGAGGTTGCAGTGAGCCGAGTTGTGCCATTGCACTCCATCCTGGGCAACAAGAGTGAAACTCCATCTCAAAAGAAAGAAAGAAAGAAAATAGTAGAACTGCAAAGAGTTCTGAATAACAGGCTAGGTCAACTTGAGAAAGTCACTGGCCGTCTTTGAGCCTCATTTTTCTTGTCAATTACTAGAGGTAATACATATGACTTTGTTCAGTTTACTGTGAAGATCTTATGAAGGAATGTCTGTGAAAGTGCTTTGTAAACTGTGAAGAACTCTGAATACATGTGGCATTATTATTCTGTGTGCAAATGCAAACAACGGATGCCTGGAAGTGAATCGTGAGATTGATGCCTTGGTTCGAAATGTCAAAACTGACCAGGCGATGGACTCATCAAGTGGTTCATATGGTTTGCTAACAAGGGATCATAATTTGTCTTGGGCCATCCAAAAACCCCTGTAAAACAATACTGTGCAGGCTGTAATCTTCACTAGACTAAGATGCATAGGCATGATACCCAGATTTACAACATATTGGCTGTTTTGCAATTTTAAAATGTAAAACCAGATTTTGGAAAGAAATGTTTTTCTCTCCCAGCCAAGCAGCACAGCCAAAGAAAAACAAAATCCGGCCAGATGCAGTGGCTCACGCCTGTAATCCCAGCACTTTAGGAGGCCGAGGCAGGCAGATCACCTGAGGTCAGGAGTTCGAGACCAGCCTGGTCAACATGGTGAAACCCCGTCTCTACTAAAAATACAAAATTAGCCCTGCATGATGGCAGGCACCTGTAATCCCAGCTACTCAGGATGCTGAGGCAGGAGAATCACTTGGACCTGGGAGGCAGAGGTTGCAATGAGCCGAGATCATGCCACCGCACTTCAGCCTGGGCAGCAGAGCGAGACTCTGTCTCAAAAAAAAAAGAAAGAAAGAAAAGAAAAACAAAATCTAAGTGAAAAGATCCAGTGGGTGCTTCTAGAGTCCAATCCAGGTTGGCAAGCCTGTGTGTCCACAGATATGAGACAGTAAAGGTGACACGCCAGTGGGGAGTGAGGTGTGCTGGGCTTCTGAAGGCAGCAGCTACCAGACGCCAGTCTGTTGTGGCCATGAAGGAATGAGGGCTGAGTGTGCCAGATTTTCTGATTTTTCAGGAGAAGCTGGAAATCTAGGATTTTGTATTTACATGTCTATGAAATTTCTTTCTTTTTTTTTTTTTTTTTGACAGTTTTGCTCTTGTCACCCATGCTGCAGTGCAATGGCATGATCTTGGCTCACTGCAACCTCCGCCTCCCAGGTTCAAGCAATTCTCATGCTTAAGCCTCCCGAGTAGCTGGCATTACAGGCACACACCACCACACCCAGCAAATTTTTGTATTTTTAGCAGAGACAGGGTTTCACCACGTTGGTCATGCTGGTCTCGAACTCCTGGCCTCAGGTGATCCGCCTGCCTTGGCCTCCCGAAGTGCTGGGATTACAGGCTTGAGCCACTGCACCTGGCTTGAAATTTCCATTTTTAAATGTTGTCAGCTGGGCATGGCAGCTCATGCCTGTAATCCCAGCACTTTGGGAGGCCGAGGCAGGTGGATCACCTGAGGTCAGGAGTTCGAGACCAGCCTGACCAACATGGTGAAACCCCCATCTCTACTAAAAAATATAAAAATTAGCCAGCCGTGGTGGCACATGCCTGTAATCCCAGCTACTCAGGAGGCTAAGGCAGGAGAATCGCTTGAACCCGGGAGGCAGAGGTTGCAGTGAGCCGAGATGGCACCACTGCACTCCAGCCTGGGTGACAGAGCGAGACTCCATCTCAAAAAAAAAAAAAAAAAAGTTGTCAGTTGAAGACATTTAAAACACCTGATAGGCCAACCTAAATAGCTGTGCTGATTGTGTTCAGCTCTCAGGTCACCTTCCTATAAGCTCTCAGTTCACCTTCTGCTCTCTACTACCTATCTGTGCATTAGAACTACCTGAGGAGGTTTTAGTTACCTTAGATTGTTCGTTTGTTTGTTTTTCACAGGGTCTAGCTCTATCTCCCAGGCTGGAGTGCAGTGGCATTATCATACCTCACTGTAACCTCGAACTCCTGGGCTCAAGCAATCCTCCCCACTTAGTGTCCTGAGTAGCTAGGACTACAGGAATACACCACCACATCTGGCTAATTTTTTTATTTTTTTTATTTTTCATAGAGTCAGTGTCTCACTATGTTGCCCAGGCTGGTCTCAACTCCTGGCCTCAAGCAATCCTCCCACCTTGGCCTCCCAAAACGTTGAGAATACAGGCATGAGCCACTGTGCCTGGGCTTGGGGAGGTTTTAGAAATGCCAGCGCTCAGGCTTTACCCCAGACCAATGATATCAGAATATCTGTGGGTGTGACTCAGGCGTTTGTGTACATCAGAGCTGATGAGGCGATGCCAGTATTCAGCCAAGTTTGAGAGCAGTTTTTTAGAGCCTTTCTACCTCAAATCTAGGCCTTAGACTGGCAGCGTCAGCTCCTCCTGGGTGTTTGTTAGGATCTCTATGGATAGGCTAGGAATATGTGTTTTAAAAAGAATCACAGATCAGGTCCTGTGCCTCAAGCTGTAAGGTGCATCTTATTAAAATGAAGACTCAGCAGGCTGGAGGCGGGACCTGAAATTCTGCATTTCCTCAGAGCTACCACTCTTGCACTTTCAGTGCAAAGACCACACTCTGAGTAGCATGAGTGTAGATTAGCAGTTGGCAAACCACAGTTCCATGGAACAATTCCGGCCTGTTTTTGTGTGGCCTGGAAGCTAAAAATGATTTCTGCATTTTTAAATGGTTGGAAAAAAAAATCAACAGAAGAACATTTCGTGACTCATGAAAATTAGATGAAATTTAAATATAGCTATCCATAAATGAAGTTTTACTGGAACGCAGCCATGCCTATTCATTTACATGTTGTTTGTGGCTGCTTTTGTGCTACAATGGCAAAGTTAAGTAGTTGACAAAGAGATCACATGAATCACCAAACCTAAAATATTGACTGTTTCGCCACTACAGTCACTTTGCCACTCCTGCTCTAGCTGGTTAGCCAGAGGCTGGCCTCTCTATATCCCTGCTTTGCCCTTTATCTGGCTAGCCATATGTCTCTGTGACTCTTGGGCAAGTTGCTTCATCTAATTAAGCCTCACTTTCTCCTTCTGTAACATGGGCATCATAGCTCCTACCTCTTGATCTGATTGGATTCGAGGTGGGAGTGTTTCTGAATGTTTGGTCTTCTTGGCTCATAGCAGGTATTCTGCACTTTGTTTGCTTTGCTCTCTCTGTGTGGGCATTTCCTTTACCTAGATATCGCCATGGCACCTGCTTATAGGGAGCCTCTAGAGGGGTGCTTCTATGGAGCATTTATGATTTAGGGGCTGGAAAAGTGTCATATTGACTATACAAAAACAGGATGGCAGCTGGGCATGGTGGCCCACGCCTGTAATCCCAGCACTTTGGGAGGTCGAGGTGGGCAGATCACCTGAGGTCAGGAGTTCGAGACCAGCCTGGCCAACATGGCAAAACCCCATCTCCATTAAAAATGTAAAAAAATTAGCCGGGCATGGTGGTGTGTGTCTGTGGTCCCAGCTGCTCGGGAGGCTGAGGCAGGAGAACCACTTGAACCTGGGAGGCGGAGGTTGCAGTGAGCCAAGATCACACCACTGTACTCCTGTCTCAAAGAATAAACAAACAGAACAAAAACAGGTTGGCATCAGAAATGCTGTCCAGTCCCCCTCCCTATGTCTCTGGGGTTAGTTCTTCCTGTATATCTCCAGCGTCACCCATGCAGCTCAGCCCCAGTTACCAGTTACCTACTGTACCGGTTACCAATGTATGTCTCTCAGTGCCAAATCCACCCTTCTTTGCCCTCCTTTCTGATACTGGGACTAGACTGTATAGGTATTTCTCCTTTGCCAATGGGTTCGGCATTAGGCTTTGTCAATAGAGAGCATGGGGGGACACTGCCAGGCCACAGTAAGAGGGTAGGAATTCCCTTCCTGCCTCTGGAGTGATGCTTTTTGGCAAGGGAGCCATACAGTCCATCACCATGCAGCCCAATAGCACCTACAGCTCTCTTGAGCTGGCTCTAACATGTGACCTTCAACAATTTCTCTTTCCCCAGAGGCTGCTCCTATTAACTGAATCCAGCCGGCCTGTACCCTCTGGTGCCTTCTTCTGCCACTTGGAAGGCTATTCCTCTGCATTAGCTTTGGCCTGTACCCTGTGGCAAGTTTCTTTGCCACCTGCAGTTTGCATAATGCTGTGGCAGCCAGTTGCTCTCTAAAGAGATTTTTTTTTTTTTGAGATGGAGTCTTGCACGGTTGCCCAGACTGAAGTGTAGTGTTCGCAATCCCAGCTCACTGCAACCTCCGCCTCCCAGGTTCAAGTGATTTTCTTGCCTCAGCCTCCCAAGTAGCTGGGATTACAATCATGTGCCACCACGCTCAGCTAATTTTTGTATTTTTGCTAGAGATGGGGTTTCACCATGTTGGCCAGGCTGGTCTCAAACTCCTGACCTCAAGTGATCTGCCTGCCCCAGCCTCCCAAAGTGCTAGGATTACAGGCACGAGCCACTGTGCCTGGCCTAAAGAGATTTGAATCTCAGCCTTGGAAGGAGAGGGATGGCAGGCGAATAGGGGACCTTCTAAGTTTTTGATTCTTTCCTTGTTCACTCTCTTTCAGCTTTAGAGGGAGTTGCTACTCTCTGTACTTGCTACTCTATATCCTTTAGAGTTCTCTTTTATACTTTTGAATAATTAACCACATTTTACTAGTTAAAAGTCCTTTATCATTATAGGAGTTGCCTGGAATAATCAACCTTATAGAGATAGAAAGTAGAATCGTGGCTAGGCACAGTGGCTTACACCTGTAATCCCAGCACTTTGGGAGGCTGAGGCGGGCACATCACCTGAGCCCAGGAGTTTGACCAGCCTGGGCAACCTGGCAAAACCCATCTCTACAAAAAATACAAAAAAATTAGCCAGGCATGGCATTGCATGCCTGTAGTCTCAGCTACTTGGCATGCTGAGGCAGGAGGAGTGCTTGAGCCTGGCAGGTGGAGGTTGCAGTGAGCCAAGATCGTGCCGCTGCACTACAGCCTGGGTGATGAAGCAAGACTCTGTCTTAAAAAAAAAAAAAATCCCAGAACTTAAAGTATAATTAAATAAAACAAACAGAAAGAGACATTAAAAAAAAGAATAAAAAAGAAAAGAAAAAAAAGAAAGAAAGAAGGAAAGAAAGAAAGTAGAATAGTGATTACCAGGATCTGGGAAGGGATGGCAGTGGGCAGCTTTGTGTTTAACGGGAACAGAGTTTCAGTTCTAGAGATCAAAAAGTTCTAGAGCTGGATAGTGGTGATGGTTGCATAAGAATGTGAATGTACTTAATGCCACTAAACTGTACACTTAAAAATGGTTAAGATGGAGCCGGTGTGGTGGCTCATACGTATAATCTCAAATCTTTGGGAGGGTTAGGAGAGGGAATTGCTTGAAGCCCGAGTTCAAGACCAGCCTGGCAATAAAATGAGACCCTGTCTATTAAGAAAAAAAAGTTTTAAGAAATGGTTAAAATCATTGTTTTCATGTTATGTATAATTTATCATAATTTTTAAAAAGATCTTTAAATTAAAATTTCAAATCACATATATGCTTTCTGTCTCCTGTCTGGGCCTTGGCTGACACACCAGGCCATTGCAGCAGCCTCCTCAATGGCCTCGCCTCCTCTCCTTCTGGCCTCTCTCTATAATGCATCTTTCTTTCTTTCCTTTTTTTTTTTTTTTTTTGAGATGCAGCTTTGATCTTGTTGCCCAGGCTGGAGTGCAGTGGCGCGATCTCAGCTCACCACAACCTCCACCTCCCAGTTCAAGTGATTCTCCTGCCTCAGCCTCCCAAGTAGCTGGGATTACAGGCATGTGCCACCACGCCTGGCTAATTTTGTATTTTTAGTAGAGACAGGGTTTCTCCACGTTGGTCAGACTGGTCTCAAAACTCCCGACCACAGGCTCCCACCCACCTCGAGCTCCCAAAGTGCTGGAATTACAGGCGTGAGCCACCGCGCCCAGCCTATAATGCATCTTTCACCCAACAACAAAATCCGTGTTCCTGAGTGCACCTCTGACCTATGATTCTCCCACTCCAAATCCCCTCCTTGGCTTTTCTCTGCTGAGTGAGTAAGGCTCTAACCCCAAAGCCAGGCATTCAGGGACCTTGACAGTCTAATGTCATCTTGCCTTCCACACCTCGGCTCCTACTACTCCCCATCACATTCTCTTGTCCATCCAGCTAGAGTATACCACCTTCTCTCCTCTCTGCGTACCCTGACCTTTGTTTTGACTTCTGCATTTGCTCAGGCCATTCCTCCCCATTAGAATTCCTTCTACTACTCCTCCATCCTCAGGTTGTCACATGTTTAAAGCTCAACTATTCTGCAAGGCCCTGCCCTACCAGCTCCCAGCAAGAAACATTCATCCCTCGTGACATGTTAGGTGCATCTCTCTGTGTTATCCCTTCAAATCTTGTAATACAATCACGTACGTGATTCTACTTCCCTAGAGGATTTCTGAGACTAAATCCATACTGAAATAATCTTTGTATTCCGTTAGAGTGTATAGCATACAGACTTGCACATAACAGGCATTCCATTAAAAAAAAAGTTGAAAAAAATAGACTTTTAAAAAGTTTATGACACTTTCTAATTCGTATTTGTTCTAGAGCACTGTATTAGTTCTTTCTCGCACTGCTGTAAAGAAATACCTGAGACTGGGTAATTTATAATGAAAAGAGGGATAATTGGCTCACAGTTCTGTAGGCAGTACAGGAAGCACGATGCTGGCATCTGCTCGGCTTCTTGGGAGGCCTCAGGAAACTTACAATCACGTGGAAGGCAAAGCAGGAGCAGGCATATCTTAACATGGCGGGAGCAGAAGGAAGAGAGGAAAAGGGTAGATGCTACACACTTTTAAACAAACACTGGACTGGGCGAGGTGGCTCACGCCTTAATCCCAGCACTTTGGGAGGCCGAAGTGTGCAGATCACCTGAGGTCAGGAGTTTGAGACCAGCCTGGCCAAGATAGTGAAACCCCATCTCTGCAAAAATACAAAAATTAGCAGGGCACGATGGCAGGTGCCTGTAATCACAGCTACTTGGGAGGCTGAGGCAGGAGAATTGCTTGAACCTGGGAGGCGGAGGTTGCAGTGAGCCAAGATCGCGCCATCACACTCTACCCAGAATGAGATTCCATCTCAAAAAAAAAACAAAAAACAAAAACAAAAACAAAAAAACAACCAACCAGATCTCAGAATAACTCACTCACTCACTATCAGGAGAACAGCACCCAGGGGATGGTGCTAACCCATTCCTGAGAACTCCGCCCCCATGATCCAATCACCTCCCACCAGGCCCCACCTCTAACACTGGTGATTACAATTTGACATGAAATTTGGTGGGGACACAGATCCAATGCATATCAGGCACACATGGCTGAGCAGTTTCTGCCTTGTCTCCCAATGTAGTCTATTAGAAGTGGCTGCTTGAAGTGCTGTGTAGAGATAGATAAAGCCACATCCAGCCTCAGGGGAAAAGAGTGCATGATTAATTAGTAATGTCTTATCATTAGTACAGGATGGAAATAATAACAAGCACAAAACAGATTTGACATTTCTGTTCCAGGTGCTTGGACGAACAGATTACGATTCAGCATATATGCTCAATTCAAAGTGGAATGTTGGGGCCAGGCATGGTGGCTCACACTTGTAATCACAGCACTTTGGGATACTGAGGCAGGAGGATCTCTTGAGGCCAGGAGTTCAAGATCAGCCTAGGCAACATGGTGAGACCTCATCTCTATAAAACATTAGCCAGGCGTGATGGCATGCACCTGTGGTCCCAGCTACTTGGGAGGCTGAGGCAGGAAGATCACCTGAGCCCAGGAGTTCGAGGGAGCTATGATCATGCCACTACATTCTAGCCTGGATTCTTCTACAAATTCTTTGACAAACTTACACTCCTAATAAGTAATGGGAAGATTACAGGTAGTCTTACTTTCCCCCAGAGGCTGCTCTTATTAACTGACTCCAGCCTGCCTGTACCTTCCGGTACCTTTCTCTGCCACCTGGAAGCCTATTCCTTTGCACCAGCTTTGGCCTGAACCCTGTGGCAAGTTTATTTGCCACCAGTAGGCTGCATGATCCTGTGGCAGCCATGAGCTCTCCAAAGAAGTTTTAATCTCAGCCTTTGTGGGAAGAGAAGGGGAGGTGAAGAGGGGCCCTTCTAAGCTCTTAGTATGTCATCCTAGTTTATAAACTAGTCCTGTCCATCAGTTTTTGTCTAATCCAGTTGTATCCATAAAGTTCAGTTGTAGAAAGAAACACCCTAGCTATTTTAAGTAAAAAGGCAATATGATATGGAGAATTACATGCTTAAAAAATAATTGTTAGGGTTGAAAGGCAGCTCTGGGCTGAGTCTCCGGAAATGGTTCCTAGAACAACACACAGAAGTGGGCTTCCAGGGAAGCTGCTACCTCTGCCATAGCCGGGAAGGTGGATTTAAAAAAACTATCAAATTCAAGAACACCACCTCAAGCACCGTTCACAGCTTAAATGTGGCTCACTCTTTGCATGCTCTGTCTCTCCGAATGATTTCCCTGCTCTCCCATCTGGTTCTGTGCCCTGGAAGCTGTATTTTTTCTCTCTCTCTCTCTCTCTTTCTCTCTCTCTCTCTCTTTCTTTTCTGGCTCCCATTGCCATTGTCACTATTATATCCTGACCCAGGTTGCAGGGCTCAGTCATGACTGGGTGCTGTCAGGACAAGGGGAGCTGTAAGCCTTTGGTCTTCATCTGATTTAACCCATTATCAGAGGACTTTGCTGATGGAATTATTTTGGTATAGTTAGTGGGCATGGTTTTTTTCAATCAATGCTTTGTGTCAGAAGACTCACGTGTACCAGGGCACTCCCACTGAACAGCTGCATCTATCTTTGATCCCACCCACAGTTTACAGCCTGTCCTATTTCTAGTGTGTGTCCCACAGTCTAGCTTGCATGACCCCTGACCCTCAGGTAAGCAGTGCTCCTGCCTGAGTAATGACTGGAGCCAGCGGAACCCTCCTTCACCCCTCTAAGATGTGAGTAGGACCAAGAGATGGGCATCCCTCCTAAGCCCACTTCATGAGCGCAGGGCCCTCAGAAATCTCCAGGGGAGAAACAGCTGCCCACCCTTTTGCACAGACACGTCCCCAAACTTTGAAGGTTAGGGGCCCAATACTCCTTGAGGAAGGAGAGACAGGAGACATAAGTAGCAAGCACTTTTAATCTCTACAGATTCTGCATTCCCCTTATAAGGAAACTTAGATATCAATGACTGCTAAGGTCTCAAAAACAGAAACACCAGATGTGATGTGCCTCTTATAGTCTTGGCAAATACAACCTACAGTCCTGCCAGAGGGATTAAAGCTGAGCCTGTGTCTAGATCCAGCTGTCAATTGCCAGGAAATACAAAGGACAGAGGAACATGAAGAACTACACCAAAAGTACACAATCAGCAAAGTCCAGGCTATGGACCCTCCACAAGTCAAACAGCCTGGGTCCATCAACTGGTGAGCTGTCACAAAAGGAAGGAGATGGAGGAGGTTTGCACAGATTAAAAAACATTTAGAAGACACACCACCTTTTTTAAATGGGCTAGACTAAACCAAATCTTGGAATGTATACATGGATGATAACACTACAAAAAAATATGTGGAAGTGACATAAACAATGCTCAGGAATTTTTTTTAATGGGGAGTGGAAGGGGATTTTGACAAAGTCCTTTTCTTGTCTCTAGGTGGAGTTCACCTCATTATAATTCATTAAGCCACCATTTGAGTTCTGTGACTTCCAGTATCTGTGTCTTATTTACGATAACGATTATTTTTGGAAAATAAAGAAGTAAGAAAACAGAGGTGATTTGTTTCAGAGAGGAGAACGGCTCTGGGTGAAAGGTCACTGGGCCTGATGAGGAGTCCTGGGTTGGAGTACCAACCATCACTGTCTCTGGAAAGCCCCGCAGCTTCTTGGAGCCTCAGCTCCTTACTTATGTGGCAATGGACCAGTGTGGCCAACTCTGAAAGCTCCAATCGCCCGTATTCCAAGGACTCTATGGTCAGAAGTTTTGGCAAGATGAAGTCATGGATTGCCTCACTTTTCTTTTTTTTTTTTTCATTTTTTACAGACAGGGTCTTGACAAGGTCTTGCTCTGTTGCCCAGGCTGGACTGCAAAAGCACGACTGTGGCTCATTGCAGCCTCCATTGCCTGGCCTGAAGCAATCCTTCTGCCTCAGCCTCCCAAAGTGCTAGGACTAGAGGTGTGCATCACCATGCCTGGCTAGTTTTCTATTTTTTATAGAGATGGGGTCTTATTATGTTGCCCAGGTTGGTCTTGAGCTCCTGGCCTCAAGCAATGGTTCCATCTTGGCCTCCTAAAGTGCTGGGATTACAGGCATGAGCCACTGCACCCAGCCTGCCTCAGTTTTCAAGTTGATATGACCCTGGGCTATTACTAAAGTTCAAAAAGTACTTTCTAAAAAGGAAACTGTCATCTAGAAAAAGGACATGTTCAATACGACGGACATTAGGAGTTTGCCCAATATCCATATAGCCTGCAATCTTGTTTCCTTACTAACAGAACCCTAAGTATTGAGGGCAGCAATTTGCCCAGCTAAAAGAAAGTGGGTTTCCCAGGTACCCATATGCCAGGGGTGGCCTGTGAGGACAGTAGGTGGGGCTTCCAGGAAATCTATTGTTTGTTTTTCTGATAAAAGTAACAGGCTCAACTGGCTTATGATTTTTACCTTTTGTCCTTCCTCGGCTTCATGCCTGGAATGAGGATGAATGCCTGGAGGCACTACAGCTGTCCATTGAGCCTGAGAAAGAGGGTCACATGCTAAGTATGGCAGAGAAGGAAGATGGCAGAAGCTTGAGGGATTTTTGTTTTTGTTTTGAGACAGGGTCTCACTATGTCGCCCAGGCTGGAGTGCAGTGGCACAATCTCGGCTCACTGCCACCTCCGCCTCCCACGCTCTAGCAATCCTCCCACCTCAGCCTCCCAAGGAGCTGGGACCACAGGCACATGCCACCAAGCCTGGCTAATTTTTTTATTTTTTGTAGAGATGAGGTCTCACCATATTGCCCAGGCTAGTCTTGAACTCCTGGGCTCAAGCAATCTGCCCACCTTGGCCTCCCAAAATGTTGGAATTATAGGCGTGAGCCACTGTGCCTGGCTAAGCTTGAGTTCTTATTGGTTTCACAGAGTCACTGCTCAATCCCTGGTTGCTGCTTCCAGACTCCTGACATGTAATGAAATGAAACCTCTTGGTTGTTAAACCCTTGTGATTGGGTTTCTGTTAACTGCAACCAAATAACTCTCTAAAAGATTGAATTCCTCTATCTGCAGAATTAGAGTACTCTCAGAATTAAAGCAGGGATTTACCTGAAAACGAGAAACTAACATTGTAATAGTCACACTTATACTGCCAGGGTATCTAAGAGGCGATGTGAGAAGACCTTTGCTCTTGCCCAGATGTAGAAATGGCACCAATATAGAAGTTCCCTTGGTTTTGCTGACTGACAGTGAGGAGTAAATGTTTTCGGATAGGCTGGGTGTGGTGGCTCACACCTGTAATCCCAGCACTTTGGGAGGCTGAGGTGGGCAGATCATTTGAGGTCAGGAGTTTGAGACTAGCCTGACCAACATGATGAAATGCCGTCTCTACTAAAAATACAAAAATTAGCTGGGCGTGGTGGTGCACACCTGTAATCCCAGCTACTTGGAAGGCTGAGGCAGGAGAATCGCTTGAATCTGGAAGGCAGAAGTTGCAGTGAGCTGCAATTGTGCCACCGCACTCCAGCCTGGGTGACAGAATAAGACTCCGTCTAAGCCGGGCGTGGTGGCTCACGCCTGTAATCCCAGCACTTTGGGAGGCTGAGGCGGGCGGATCACGAGGTCAGGAGATCCAGACCATCCTGGCTAACACAGTGAAACCCCGTCTCTACTAAAAATACAAAAAAATTAGCTGGGCGCAGTGGCGGGCACCTGTAGTCCCAGCTACTCGAGAGGCTGAGGCAGGAGAATGGCGTGAACCCAGGAAGCGGAGCTTGCAGTGAGCTGAGATCACGCCACTGCACTCCAGCCTGGGCGAAAGAGCGAGACTCCGTCTCAAAAAAAAAAAAAAAAAAAGACTCCGTCTAAAAAAAAAAAAATTATTCTGGATAACAGAGTGGACAATAGGTGATTCTGAGACTTCCAACAGAGTTCCCAGGAAACTAATGAGAACGTGAACATAGAAGAGCTTAATAAGCAATAGGACACCATGCACCTAGATGGGGTGGTTATGTTCATTTTAAACTCTTTTATACATGGTAAAAGTAAAATAGAGACTTCCAAAATATGAAGAACCATAGTGGGAAGAGCACTGGATTTTGGGCCAGAGGGATCAATGTTCAAGACTCGTCACTTGTTGGCTGTGAAACCTCAGGCAAGTTCAGTCATTTTGCTTCTCTAAGCCTCATTTTCTGCACCAGCTAAACGTGTGATGTGCCTGCCTTGTGAGATCGTAGGGAGGGCTGGATCTGATGATGTGGGTGAAGGTGCCCACCGCAGCCTGTGTGACTCTCAGCATGTGCTCTACAAATGTAAGCCCTTTGTCCCTTTTCTCTTGCACCCAGTAAGTTCTCATTAACTAACAGTTCAAGTTAAATCTAAACTGTGATCTCAAGACTAAACAGAACTTAATTATTCTCTGGTCCAGCCCCCTTCTGAGGCCAGTAACTCGGCTTCAATATCTCTTCCAGATGGAAAGCCAGCCTCTGCACACTCTCAGGAAAGGATACTCACTCGGCCTAAGGCAGCCCCTTCAAGCTCTAGGCAGCTCTGCCTGTTACCAGGTTATTTTCTGGACTGAGTTGAAATCTGTCTTCCAGGTCTTCCTCCCAGGAACCAGACTATAGCCCTTTTCTGACTGCTTGAGCACTGACTCCTTGAATTTGAGCCATGTGCAGCCCCTTCCTGGTTCTCTGGATGACACAGTCACTCTCTGCCAATGTTACTGCCTCTTCCATTGCACCGGGTGGTTGGTCTGCATTGGTCAGAATTACATCTGGAGTAGCCATTTCCCACAGCACACACTCCCTACAGGTCAGATGCTGGCCATCAACCCGCAGACCAAATCTGGATTGTGGATGTGTTTTTTGACCTCACAGTGTTTTTTAAAAAATGGAATTAACCAGAAGCTTTCACATTTTAAAAAATCCAGGTAGGCCGGGTGTGGTGACCCACGCCTGTCATCCCAGCACTTTGGGAGGCCGAGGTGGGTGGATCACCTGAGGTCAGGAATTTGAGACCAGCCTGACCAACATGGTGAAACCCCGTCCCTACTAAAAATACAAAAATTAGCCGGGCTTGGTGGCGGGTGCCTGTAATCTCAGCTACTCGGGAGACTGAGGCAGGAGAATTGCTTGGAGGCGGAGGTTACAGTGAGCTGAGGTTGCGCCATTGCACCCCAGCCTGGGCAACAAGAGCAAAACTCTGTCTCAAAAAAAAAAAAAATAAATCCAGGTAATTATAGAAAATTTGTCAATACCATTACCAAGTCTTCTTTCCCATATGCTAGGATTTGGCTGGAGCTGAGTAGAAGCTACCCCAGACACAGGGGCACAGGGGTCGGCCATTCACCTAGCTGTCTTACGCCCACTGGCCCACCATTTATGTTTAATACTTGTTTCCTATAGGCATTAGAGTTTGCAACCTGAACTCCACTCAACGGGGTCCTCCTTGTAGGTAAACAGTTCACTTTTAGTCAGGACCACCGTAATGCACATCCTCAAAAGTAACTTGACTTTCTGCAAAATCCTTTTTGGATACCACCTTTGAATACTCATCCTAAAGAAACACTTCCATGTGTTCTTAAGTAACATGAGTAAATATTTTATCACACTATTGCTAATAATAAAGATTAGCTGAGAATAATTTAAATACCTATCTACTTGGAAGTGACTAAGTCAATTGAAGTATCTCCATGTCATGGAATACTATAAAATAATAAAATAATATAGACATAAAATGATATAGTATATTAAAGTAGTATATTAATAATTAATATACTATAGTAATAATAAGATAGTAATAATAGTAATAGGCTATATGTTCAGACTTTAAAAAATCTCTATATTAAGCAAAAATAGTAAGTTGCAATATAATATAAAATATATAATTTATATGTAAAAAACAAATAACGTATTTACATATAGGTACATGTATGTAAATAGGTAGAAAAAGCCTGAGAAGACAACACACTAAATTTATAGCAGTAGTTATTTTTAAAATGGGACTGGAGGTTGGGTGCAGTGGCTCATGCCTGTAATCTCAGCATGTTGGGAGGCAGAGGTGGGCAATCACCTGAGGTCAGGAGTTCAAGACCAGCCTGGCCAACATGGTGAAACCCCATCCCTACCAAAAATACAAAACCTTAGCCCGATGTGATGGCACACACCTGTAGTCCCAGCTACTTGGGAGGCTGAGGCACAAGAATCGCTTCAGCCTGGAAGGCAGAGGTTGCAGTGAGCCGAGATCATGCTATTGCACTCCAGCATGGGCAACAAGAGCGAAACTCTGTCTCAGAAAAATAAATAAAATAAAATGGGACTGGAATTAGGGATAATAGTCAAGAAAGACTTTGGCTTTATTAGTATTGTTTTGATTTTTTTAGTGAGAATGTATTTATGTCTTGTTTGGGTTGTAGAAATCAAATTAAAAAGACAATTCCTGCTGTGCACAGAAGCTCATTTCTAACACCAAGACTGAATGTGAAGAAATAAATAACCCAGAATCACATTCTGTTTGTGAGCTTAGTTAACATGTCATGCATTTCTACAGAGTCTGTAACTCCAGGCTTTTTTGGGGATAGTTCCAATTTCAAATATTCTGTGTCCTCATAACTACACTCATTCTTGCCAGACGTAGGCTTCTGACTTTAGGTATGGAAAATACAGTCACTGTATACCTTATACAAATTGCTGTTTCTAAGCAACTACGTATCAAGGATATATCAAATTTACCAAAAATATACCCTGGAAGCCTTTGTGTCCCCAAACAGGGTTCCATAATGCATCACTTCTGACCAATATAAATTCTTGTGGGCTCAGAGGATGAGGGAAATTCATCCAAGTGTTCCACCTCGGCTCCAAATGACATAATGACAGCCCAGTTGAAAATAGCACGCAGAGGGCATTGTGCTGTGGGGACGTGATGCCTGCAGGCCCTCGCATTCCTTCAGAGGCTGAGCGCTGAAACTGGCCTCTACCAGCACCCCCTCACCTCCAGACAGACGCCTGGCTCTGTGTGAGGCAGTCCAGGGAGAGGCTGGCTGGGGTATTTCCACGTCTCACAGGAGCCTCCTATCTAAGACATCTGAGACAAGACTGGGATTTGGTCTCGGAGCAGAGGAGGAGAGGACTACTCACAAAATCACAGACCTTCTGATGAGACATAACCTGATGTGTAAAGGTACTAACAGGACCGGACAAGCCCAGGAGGTAAGCTTCCCCCAGAGAAGGAACTCAGCCACAGCAGAAGGATCTGAAGTTTTTTAATTTCATTTTTTTTTCTTCTTCTTCTTCTTCTTTTTTTTTTTTTAGAGATAGGATCTTGCTATGTTGCCCAGGCTGGTTTCAAATTCCTGGACTCAAGTGATTATCCCACCTTGGCCTCCGGAAGTGCTGGGGTTACAAGTGTGAACCACTGTACCTGGCCCTGGATTTTGATTGGGCCAAGAGGAGTGATACAAATGTAAAGAAAACCACAGTGAGATTCCTCTTCACACCCATTAGTATGGCTGTTATTAAAAACAACAACAGCACAAAAACAAAAAATAACACATGTTGGCAAGGATGTGGTGAAATTTGAACTCTAGTGCATTGCTGGTAGAAATGTGAAAGGGTGAGTCTGCTGGGAAAAATAGTCTGGCAGTTCCTTGAAAAATTAACTTCAGGCCGGATATGGTGGCTCACACCTGTAATCCCAGCACTTTGGGAGTCCGAGGCTGGCAGATCATGAGGTCAAGAGGTCGAGACCATTCTGGCCAACATGGTGAAACCCCGTCTTTACTAAAAATACAAAAATTAGCTGGGCATTGTGGTGCGTGTCTGTAGTCCCAGCTACTCGGGAGGCTGAGGCAGGAGAATCACTTGAACCCGGGAGGCGGAGGTTGCAATAAGCTGAGATTGTGCCACTGCACTCCAGCCTGGGCGACAGAGCCACACTCCATCTCAAAGAAAGAAAAAAAAAGAAAAATTAACTTCAGAATTACCCTATGATCCAGTAATTCTACTTCCAGGTATATCTCCAAAAGATTTTGTTTTTGTTTTGTTTTGTTTTTGATACGAAGTCCCACTCTGTTGCCTAGGCTGGAGTGCAGTGGTGCGAGCTCACTGCAGCTTCTGTCTCCTGGGTTCAAGCAATTCTCCTTCCTCAGCTTCCCGAGTAGTAATTGGGATTACAGGCATATGCCACCACAACTGGCTAATTTTTGTATTTTTAGTAGAGACAGAGTTTCGCTATGTTGGCCAGGCTGGTCTCAAACTGACCTCAAGTGATCCATCTGCCTCAGCCTCCTGAAATGCTGGGTTTACAAGTGTGAGCCACTGTACCTGGCCAGAAGATTTGAAAGCAGAGACTCAAACAGATATTTGTACACCAATATTCCAAACAAGGGCTGAAAGGTGGAAGCAACACAAATGTACCTCGACTGGTGAACAGATCAAGAAAATGTGGTATGTACATATAATAGAATATTACTCAGCCTTAAGAGGAAGACAATTTTTATTCATGCTACGACAGGAATGAACCTTGAAGACATTTTGCCAAGTGAAATAAGCCAGTCACAAAAGGGCAAATACTGTGTGTGATTCCACTTACATGAGGTACCAACAATAGCCAAATTCATGAAGACAGAAATTAGAATGGGGTCTCCAGGCCAGATGGAGGAGTGGGGAATTATTCAGAGTTACTGCTTAATGGGTACAGAGTTTCAGTTGGGGAAGATGGAAAAGTTCTGGAAATAGATAATGGTGATGGTTGCACAACAGTGTAAATGTACTTCATGCCACTGAATTGTACACTTAAAATGGTTAAAATGGTAAATTTGATGTTATGTATATGGAACCACAATTTTTTATAAAAGGATGAAACTCAGAAAGCCAGAGTCACCTCAAAGGTCTCTGCTGCTGCTCAGGCCTCAGCCTACTGTGAATGGACGGGATTGTGGGAACAAAGTCTTAGATAAGGTATTAGAGCTGGTTATGTGCCATTCCACACGAAAGGCCATCGTAATCCAGAGGGAGTCAAAACTAATGACACCTTTGGATGGGCTGAGCTTGGCTCTTTATTCTTGCTTTGGTGGTTGTCAGGAGGGTAGAAATTTATCTTCAACGCCACACAGTGTGTGTTGTGCTCAGCTTCCCTTAGAAGGTTATGCTTTTCTTCTTTACATTTTTCCCTTCCTTAGGAGGGAAAAATTTTTCAAGGAACTGCCAGACTATTTTTCCCAGCAGACTCACCCTTTCACATTTCTACCAGCAATGCACTAGAGTTCAAATTTCACCACATCCTTGCCAACTTGTGTTATTTTGTTGTTTTTGTGCTGTTGTTGTTTTTAATAACAGCCATCCTGATGGGTGTGCCTTCCTTAGGAGGCAGCCACATATGAAATCCATGTGCCTGTGTTAACGCAAAGGTGGAATTTCCTGTGGCTGGCATGCTCCCTGCACAGGGATGGAAGGCCAGTTGGGTGGAAAGGATGAGAAAGCTGAGGTCCTGGAGGGCTTTGAGGGACGGGGTATTATTGTAGAACCCTGTCGTATGTCTGCGGAAGATGGGGAATGTGAGATAAGATTGCTGCATGGCCAAGAGGGTAGGGTGTGAGTATTGAAGCACTGGAGGGGTGTGGTGTATATTACAAAAGCTCTCATTAAGAGATTCTTATCCCAACTCCAGGAGGCAGGCATGACTATGGACTATCTCTATAGATTGGATAAGAAGGTGAGGCTTAGAGACCGGGAGCGGTGGCTCACGCCTGTAATCCCAGCACTTTGGGAGGCCAAGGCAGGTGGATCACCTGAGGTCAGGAGTTCAAGACCAACCCGGTCACCATGATGAAACCCCATCTCTACTAAAAAATTACAAAAATTAGCCCGGCATGGTGGTGCGTGCCTGTAGTCCCAGCTACTAGGGACTCAGGAGGCTGAGGCAGAAGAATCACTTGAACCCAGGAGGCGAAGTTTGCAGTGAGCCGAGATCACGCCACTGCACTCTAGCCTGGGCAACAGAGTGAGACTCCATCTTAAAAAAAAAAAAAAAAAAAGTGAGGCTTAGAGAAAAGAAGAAATGTATCTAAATTGCTGCAATGAATTAGCAGTGCCGCCAGAACCAGAACCATATTTCCTGTACCCAGGTCCAAGGCATTTAGTACTTGTCCTACGGAATCTAAAAATTGAGGGTCTCAAGCACATTATTGGCTCTCACTGACACATTACATGGTAAATTAGCAAGTATAGCAATTCAGACTGAAGCTAGAATAATTATTGATACAATAGGTGTGGCTACAATTCAAAAATGGCCCCCATGATCTCTTCCCTCTGGTTTCATGCCCTTGGGTATGGGTGTGACCTGTGACCTGCTTCCAACATAGAATATGGCAGAGGTTATGGGATATCACTACTGTAATTACATTATATTGTATAGCAAGTGACAGGAGTTTGCAGATGTTATTAAGGCCCTAATCAGTTGACTTTGAATTAATCAAAAGGCAGATTATCCTGGGTGGGCCTGACCCAATCAGAGGAGTCCTTTATAAAGGGCTCAGGCATTCCCGAAAGTCAGAGATTCCAAGCAGCAGACAGTAAGGGTCCTTTCTCTCTCTCTCTCTCTCTCTCTCTGTCTCTCTCCACACACCCTCTTTCCTCTGCTGCTGACTTTAAAGAAGCAAGCTGCCATAAATTCTACAGCTACAAAGAAGTGAATTCTTTCAAAAACCTGAGGAAATTTAGAAGCAGTTCCTCCCCTAGTCTAGCCTGAAAATAATGCAACTCAGACAGCACCTTGATTTTAGCCCTCTGGGATCCTGAGAAGGGAACTCAGTTAAATCACACCTGGATTCCTGATCTTGGACTTCCAATGCAGAAAATAGTAAGGACGTTGTTTTAAGCTGCTTCATTTGTGGTAATTTGTTATGCTGCAATGGAAAACCAATATAATAGGTAAGTAAATTGGTTCTGTCCAAAAATATTTAGAGAGAAAAACCGTATCCTAAGGGGTTACCAAATGAACGTAACTTCAGAAGGTATAAGAATCCACCTACCGGCCGGGCATGGTGGCTCACGCCTGTAATCCCAACACTTTGGGAAGTCGAGGCAGGTGGATCACTGCATGAGATTGCTGCATGGCCAAGAGGGTAGGGTGTGAGTATTGAAGCACTGGAGGGGGGTGGTATTTCAATATTTTCAAAAGCTCTCATTAAGAGATTCTTATCCCAACTCTGGGAGGCAGGCATGACTATGGACTATCTCTATAGATTGGGTAAGAAAGTGAGGCTTAGAGGCCGGGCGTGGTGGCTCATGCCTGTAATCCCAGCACTTTGGGAGGCCGAGGCAGGTGAATCACCTGAGGTCAGGAGTTCGAGACCAGCCTGGCCAACATGGTGAAACCCTGTCTCTACTAAAAATACAAAAATTAGCCGGGCGTGGTGGTGGGTGCCTATAATCCCAGCTAATCAGGAGGCTGAGGCAGGAGAATTGCTGGAACCTGGGAGGTGGAGATTGCAGTGAGCCGGGATCACACCATTGTACTCCAGCCTGGGTGACAACAGGGAGACTCTGTCAAAAAAAAAAAAAAAAAAAGCACCTACCTAGCTGAATCCTTATCCTCTTCAGCTCCTCTTAAAGTTTAAAGATACATAAAACTGTGGAGTTCAGGAGGTGCTTTGGCACATAGGATTTCATTGAGTCTTGCTAACAACCATGCAAGGAAGGTATTATTTTTATACCCACTTGACAGATGAGGAAACTCAGACTCACGTTTGGAGAATGGTTCTTTTAACACATATTCATAAGGCACTTTCTCTCAGACACTGTTCTAGGTACTGATGATGCATCAGTGAAACAAACACACGAAAGGAGCTTATAGTACAGGAGAGCTTACAGTGGGCATTAAATGATGTATGCAGATATTAAATAATCTGCCTAGAATTCTGGTGAACAAAGAGTGAAAATTAGAGCCCTGATCTATCTAGCTTCCAAAGTCTATATTTTTGGCACTATAAAAAGATTTAATTTGAATTCCCTGCTCTGACATTAAAATTGTTTTGTAAATGTGTGTATACACATGTATTTTCCTTTCTTTCAGTATTGTATTCCTTAAAAGGAAGTTACTATGCAGAACCCATGCTTAAGGAGTGGGGTAATTATGCGCTCTGTTTTTTAGGGTGGAATATCCGCATAATTTATTTGGAATTCTCTCTCTCTTTTTTCTTTTGAGACAGAGTCTCGTTCTTTGCCAGGCTAGTGTGCAATGGCGTGATCTCGGCTCACTGCAACCTCCGCCTCCTGGGTTCAAGTGATTGTCCTGCCTCAGCCTCCTGAGTAGCTGGGATTACAGGTATGTGCCACCATGCCCACCTAATTTTGTATTTTTAGTAGAGATGGGATTTCTCCATGTTGGTCAGCCTGGTCTCGAACTCCCGACCTCAGGTGATCCACCTACCTCGGCCTCCCAAAGTGCTGGGATTACAGGCATGAGCCACTACGCCTGGCCAGAATTCTTTAGCATAGGATATTTATCTCTTCTCCCCCATTCATTTATTTATTCAATAATTTATTTGTATCAGTAAGGACTCAGAGACATTTATTTCACACTTTGGGTTATAATAAAATGCTATGCATTTTGTTGCTCACATTGTTCCAGCTATGGTTACTGTTACCTCTTTCAATGGACTCTTCCTGTATCCCTTTGACATATCCCCAACAAAGTTGTTGCACAAATTTGAGCACTTCCTTACTTTCTGGCACTACAAGATGCTCCAGGCTCATCTTATATATTCCGGCCCCAGTCCTAGAATCAAACATTTCTCCAAGCAGCCCTGATTGCTCATACTGAAGAATGGTATTAGCAGTCAGGATCTGCCCAGTAGGTGCACTCACTGCTACTGAGGCACTTTTACTTCTGTATTTTTAGATTGAGCACTTTATCTCTGAGTGAAGTAATTATAATTAAGTCTTCCATATTTTGTATACAGGTTGATTCTAAAAGTTAAAATAAGTAAACAGCAAAAGAATGAATTTGGGGCTGGGAACGGTGGCTCACGCCTGTAACCCCAACACTTTGGGAGGCCAAAGTGGGAGGATCACCTGAGGTCAGGGGTTCGAGACCAGCCTGGCCAACATTGTGAAACCCCATCTCTTCTAAAAATACAAAAATTAGCCGGGCTTCGTGGCAGGTGCCTGTAATCTCAGCTACTCAGGAGGCTGAGGCAGGAGAATTGCTTGAACCCGGGAAGCGGAGGTTGCAGTGAGCCAAGATCATGCCACTGTACTCCAGCCTGGGCAACAAGAGTGAAACTCTGTCTCAAAAAAAAAAAAAAAAACAAACAAAACAAACAAACAAAAAGAATAAATTTGGATCTCTACTTCACAACATATGTATAAAAGTAACTCAAAATTGACCAAAGATCTAAACGTAAGAGCAAAAACTTAAATGCTTAGAAGAAAACATAGGCATAAATCTTTATGAACTTGGATTAAGTAATAATTTTAAAAATACGACACCAAGAACATAAGTAACCAATAAAAAAGTAGGTAAGTTGGACCTCGTCAAGTTAAAAACTTTTGTGGTTCAAAAGACGTTATCAAGAAAGTAAAAAGACAGCACACAGAATGGAAGAAAATATTTGTATATCATATACGATCTTACATGATAAGATTCTAGTACTAGAATATATAAAGAACTCTTAAAACTCAACAGTCAAAAAGACAACCTAATTATTAAATGGGCAAAGGATTTGAATAGACATTTTCCCAAACAAATATACAAATGGGCACTGATCACATTAAAAAGAAGCTCAATGTCATTAGTCATTAAGGAAATGCAAATCAAAATCACAATAAAATACCACATCACACCCACTAGGATGGCTATAATAAAAAACTTGGACAATAATAAGTGTTGGAGAGGATGTGGAAAAATTGAAACCCTCATAGATGGCTGGTGGGAATAAAACAATTTTGAAGTTTCTCAAAAGGTTACATCTAGAGGCCGGGCATGGTAGCTCACACCTGTAATCTCAGCACTTCGAGAGGCTAAGGCAGGCGGATCATCTGAGGTCAGGAGTTCGAGACCAGCCTGGCCAACATGGTGAAACCCCATCTCTACTAAAAATACAAAAATTAGCTGGGTGTGGTGGCTGGCGCCTGTATTCCTAGCTACTCGGGAGGCTGAGGCAGGAGAATTGCTTGAACCCGGGAGGTGAAAGTTGCAGTGAGTGTAGATTGTGCCATTGCACTCTTGCCTGGACAACAAGAGGGAAACTCTGTCTCAAAAAAACGAAAAAAACAAACAAAAAAAAGAGGCTGGCACAGTGGCTCACACCTACAATCCCAGCACTTTGGGAGGCCAAGGTGGGAAGATCACCTGAGATCAGGAGTTCGAGACCAGCCTGACCAATATGATGAAACCCCGTCTCTACTAAAAATACAAAAATTAGCTGGTCCTGGTGGCATGCACCTGTAATCTCAGCTACTCGGGAGGCCGAGACAGGAGAATCATTTGAACCCGGGAGGTGGAGGTTGCAGTGAGCCAAGATTGCACCATTGCATTCCAGCCTAGCCAACGAGAGCGAAACTCTGTCTCAAAATAAAATAAAATAAAATAAATAAAAGGTTAGATCTAGAGTTACCATATGACCCACAAATTCTATTCCTAGATATCCTAGATATATATTCAAGAAAACTGAAAGAACATGTTAATAAAATGTTTATATCAACATTATTCATAATAGCCAAAAAGTGAAAATAACCCAAATGTCTACCAACTGATGAATAGAGAAAGAAAATGTGGCATGTCCATACAATGGAATATTCTTCAGCATTAAAAGGGAATGAGGTACTGATGCATGCTACAACATAGGAACCTTGAAAGCATTATGTTAAGTGAAACAATCCAGACACAAAGGCTACATGTTATATTATTTCATTTATATGAAATGCCCAGAATAGGTAAATCCATAAAGACAGAAAGTAGATTAGTAGCTGCCAGCAGCTAGGGAAAGGGGCTATGGGGTGTGACTGCTAATGTGCACAGGGTTTCTTTTTGGGGTTATGAAAATGTCCTGAAATTAGCTAACAGTGATGGTTACCCCCTCTGTAGATCCGCTAAAACCCACTGGATTTTATACTTTAAAGGGGTGAATTTTATCACATGTGAATTAATCTCAATCAATAACTAAAGCTTAGAGATACTTTTAGGCTTAAAAAATGTTTATAGCAACATTATTCACAGGCTGGGCACAATGGCTCATGCCTGTAATTCCAGCACTTTCGGAGGATCACTTGTGCCCAGGCGTTCAAGGCTGCAGTGAACTGTGATTGAGCCACTGCACTCCAGCCTGGGTGACAGAGTGAGACCTTGTCTCAAAAAAAAAAAAAAAAAAAAAAACTTTTAAAAAGTAATAAGCAGCATTACATTATATAGTAATTAGATACATAGATGATAGATAATACATGTTTGAGTCACGTGGGGTAAATTCCTATGAGTGGAACTTTTACATGAAAGTGTGTATGCATTTTTTTTTCTCTAGACCTCCTCCATAGTCAAGTTATAATAAGTGTTTTTTTAGTTTAGTTTTGTTTTTTTAAATAGAGTCTTCTAATGTTGACCAGGCTGGTCTGAAACTCCTGAACCCAAGTGATCCTCCCACCTTGGCCTCCCAAAGTGTTGGGATTACAGGCATGAGCCACCATGTCCAGCCTTGTATGCATTTTCAATTACAATAGATGATATTCCATGGAGGTTGTCCTAATTTACACTCCCTACAACAGTTTATAGGGGTGCCTTTGGCCCCACACCATTGCCAACAGGGATATTACTCAGCATTTTAGCTCTTCCACATCTCATAGTGTCTCACTGTAGTTTAATTAGCATTTCTCTTATGTGTAAGAATAAGCATCTTTTCATATATTTTTAAGACATTGTCCTTTTCTTTTGTTTGTCCATGTTCTTTGCCCAATTTTCTATTGAATTATTGGTCTATATTTCATTGAGTTTTAAGAATGTTTAATACACTACTAAAATTAGCCTTTACTGATTCATTGATTCATGTGTTCAAACAGTTTCCCCAGGCTGAGCACGGTGGCTCACCCCTGTAATCCCAGCAATTTGGGAGGCTGAGGCAGGGAGATCACTTGAGGTCAGGAGTCTGAGATCAGCCTGGCCAACATGGCTAAAACCCATCTCTACAGAAATATAAAAATTAGCCTGGTGTGGTGGTGGGTGCCTGTAATCCCAGCTTCTTGAGAGGCTGAGGCAGGAGGATTGCTTGAATCCGGGAGGCAGAGGTTGCAGTGAGCTGAGATCGAACCACTGCACTCCAGCCTGGGCAACAGAGAGAGACTGCGTCTCAAACAAAAACAAAAACAAAACAGAACAAACAAACAAACAAAAAACACTACAACATCAAAGTTTGCTAACTGCTGTATACAATCTGGTGTTGCTTCAAGAGTTCCAGTGACCTGTCTTTCGGGATGTTTCATTCTCCTGCTTCAATCCACTCTACTTCTTCAGGTCTCTTGCTCAATTGTCTGCTGGGACAGCCTCTACTGCTTGCCGGGTTGGTTTCACTGTTCATGGAACCCGTGTCTTTATTTTCCTGGTATTCTCCTTCATTTTCCTGTTGCACTTTTTGGTTGTTGTTGTTGTCCCACTGCTTCACTGCCCTTCCCCCACCAGCAGAACTTGGACACTTTTGAGCTCTGTGATTTGGGACAAGCAATGGGACCTCCCTGACCCTCAGCTTTCTCCTCTGTGAAGATGATAACACCTTCCCCACAGGATGAATTGAGATGATGGAGTGGAGAGTGCTCAGGGCTGTGGCTGGCATGTTGTAGGAGATCAGAAATGGTGGCCCATCTGGAGCTAAGCAGTGACGCAGCTAACTCGGTGTTTCGGTGCTCCTCCTCCCTCCGCTCCTCTCCCCATCTCCCTCAACAGGACTTCTTCTCCAGCCCTCACCTTCAAAGAAGGATTATATGGTCATGCGCACCAAGGCATCTCCAGGAATCAGAACGGTTCATGAGTTTTCTAAAAAGTATTTATTATGGAAAATTTCAGATGCACACAAAACTAGAAAGAATAGCATAATAAATCACCATGTACCCAGCTACAGCATGTATTAACCCATAGACACGTTTATTTTATCTGTGTCTTCATGCATTCTCCACGCCCCACTCTTCATACATAAAGGATCATTTTGAATCATATCCCACATCTCACATCATTTCACTTGTAAATATTTCAGTAGGTAGCTCTGAAAAATAAAAATTAAAAACATACAATGCCGTACATGCATCTACAAAATTAAATAATTTATTAGTATAATACCATCCACTGTTTAGATTTCTCTGATTTTATTATAATTTTTAAAAATGGTTGGTTTGTTGCAATCAAGATGCAAGCAAAATCCACGTATGGGGTTTGGTTAATATGTCTCTTTAGTCTTTTTTAGTCTAAAGGCTTCTTCTCTCTTTTATTTTCTTCCTCTTGCCATTTATTTGTTGTTGTGTTTTCACTTGCGATTATTGTCCTATATCTAGATTTAGCCACATTCTAGGGTTTGCCAGTTGCAACCTTGGGATGTCATTCTACCCAGAGGCTGATTCTTTGGTGCCTTTGGTCCAGTGTAGACATGCAGCATGCAAGCAGGAGGGGGCTCAATGAAAGAGCAGTAGGTCATCTTTTCCAACCTTGCCACGTCAGTGCCCTGACCAGCCACACCACTAAAGTGCTCTGGTGAATTTCTTTTCCAACACCCTAATGCTGAGGCTTTCCAGCCATCCACCCATCCATCCATCATTCATTTCCTTGGCCATCCACCAGCCATTAAATGTGAGGATACTATGGCCCAGGCACTGAGCCTAGTGCTGAGGATACAGGGCTGAATCAGACCCAGCCTTGATCCTCAGGGTGGTCAGGGCCAGTGCAAAAACAAGCAAGGAGATAAAATATGCTGGTACTAGGCTTTCCTGCTGCATTCTCATTGCAGACGTGTGAAAGGGAGCTTACAGCAGGAGTCCCACTGGACATTAGAAAAAGCTTCCTAAGGCCAGGTGTGGTGGCTCATGCCTGTAATCCCAGCACTTTGGGAGACCGAGGCAGGCGGATCACCTGAGGTCAGGAGTTTGAGACCAGCCTGACCAACATGGAGAAACCCCATCTCTACTAAAAATACAAAATTAGTCGGGCGTGGTGGTGCATGCCTGAAATCCCAGCTCCTCGGGAGGCTGAGGCAGGAGAATCGCTTGAACCCGGGAGGTGGAGGTTGCAGTGAGCTGAGATTGTGCCACCAGACTCTAGCCTGGACAACAAGAGTGAAACTCCGTCTCAAAAAATAAAAAAATAAAAGAAGAAGAAGAAGAAGAAGAAAAGAAAAAGCTTCCAAAGTGGCTCCTGAAATGTCTGTCACAGGACTCAGCCAGGCAAGGGGGAGGGAGTGAAGGGCGAGGAGGAAAGAGAGAACATTCAGAACAGGCGAACTGCAGGTGCAAAGGCCCGGAATCTAGGGAAAGCAGAGTCTGTGGGAGGAACAGCCAGTGTTTCAGGATGGCTAAAGCAGAGGTTGTGAAGGGCAGGGACGACTTTAGACCTTAGAGGCCCCAGGCACTGTTATTTTCCAAGGCCCCACCCCCACACTATACCATGCTTATTAAAATTCACCCACATCACACAGGAAATATGAGTTATATATGGCTACCTAAGGTTGAGGCCAGTTGCAAAGACAATTGACATGTTACATTTTGTAGACATTTAATTACATATTTATCAATTACAACTTGACGGCTTTCTTGTTTTATCAGTTTTGGAGGATGTACATAAATATATAGAATGAGAGTCTCAAAACTAATCTTGTAGCTACGCCTGTGATGGGCTAATTGATGAATCAGTGCTGGAGAATGGGTCACAGTGGCAAATGAGGCTGGAGAGGCCCGTGAGCTGCCGTCCCAGAGGGCCTGGGATGTCCTGCAGGGAGCTTGGCATGAGAAACCTTGGAGAGTTTTCAGCAAGGGCTGATGTGGGCTGCCTAGAAACGCATGGATGAGAGAAGCCTGGAGACAGGGATCCCAGGGAAACACCCATGCAATTAGTCTATTTCTGCTGCAAGTAAGCATGCATTTGTAGGCTTGATGCTTTTTTTCTGCTTCTCCAGCCCTGGCCTGGGTCAATCCTTGGGGCCCAGACTGAGCACGTGATGGCAGAGGAAAGGAAGCCCTGCTTCCTCCAGAGGGCGTCATAGGACAGCTTTTCCTAGACAGGGGCTAGTATGTGCAGCTCCTGCACCGGGATACTGGTTGACAAGTTTGGCTGGGCTGGAAGCCAGCACCTAGGGAGGTCCCTGGAAGGGGCCAGCCTCACCAGGAGAGGAGGGACCTGGCCCTTCAGGGTCGAGCTCAACAGAGGAAAAGATCTCAGGGCACCCAGAACCCAGTGGCTTTCAGCACCTGCATGAAAATCAGAGATCAACCAGATTACCCCATATTGCCCAAGAGAAAACTGAGGCCAGAAAGTGATGGAGCTTGCCCAGGACCCCAGAGGGTGTTAGAGGCAGGCCAGAACCAGGGGACAGCTCTGTCCCAGCACTTGCCCTCCTTTAATTAGGTGGGTGGTCATATCGCAGTGGTCAGAGACATTGCAAACAATAATAATAAATATTGAGCACTTGTTACATGCAGGGCACTATGCTAAGCACCTTGTATTTGTTATGTCCTTTCATCCTAGCAACTTCTCTGGAAGCGGAGTAATATCTCCCCCATGTCCTACATAAGACAATGGATACACTGGAGGGTTAAAGCCATGCCTTGCCTAAAGTTACACAGCTGTGCTTAACAGCTGGAAAACCCCAAAGGGTCCCTCTGACTCAGCCCCTGTGTGCTCAGTTTTAATTTTGGGAGGGAAATAACAATGCCACCTTATAATACTTTCTAAGAACGAGAATTTTGTTCAGTGAAGTGGCCTTCTAGAGCTGGAAAATGAATTCATATACTCTTCATATTTTTAACAAGGATGTCGTAGTTAATTGATCCGTAGCCAGGAAGTTAGATTAACCAGGACACTTCTGGCCCCAAGCACTCTAGCTAGTTGATTAATGGAGACATTGCCATGCCAGCTAAGTGGCTTTGGAGTGCAAAATAGGATGAATTGCTCTTAGCAGAGACCTAAATCCTAAACTCAAATCCTCGCATTTGGGCAGGTGATCAATGCTTAGGGAGCATCTCCTGCCCAAATGCAAGGATTTGAGAGGGACAGTCGCCTATACAGGTTCACAGAACTGACTGGCAGGACCCACGAGTCCTCTTGTATCCGAAGCCCAAACCCTTAATCTTGAAGCTCAGTAGCAAACCAACAAAAGACTGTTGCAGTCAGGCGTACGCCACGTTTACTTTTCCATTGCCAGGACTGGTAAGCCGAAAAGTCACCACAGAGGATCCATGAGAACGTGTACGTAAAGCATACAGATTAGAATTTTGGCTTTGTCAAAAAGGCACTTGAAGGAGTCAACCCCTTGGAGGAGACTTTCAACATTCATTCAACAAATATTTACTATGGGCACTGGGGAGCCCACAGTGAACAGGATGTTCAAGGCCTGGGCTCTCAAGGATTTTACATTCTAAGGACGAAGAAAGTGGGGCTGGGTGGGGACGGGGAGAGACAAGAAATATAAAGAGAGTGTTAAGTGCTATTAGGGCAATAAAACTGGATAATATGACAAAACAGGGATGGAGTGGGACTGTTTAGTTAGTAGCCAGGTATGAGAAATTTGAGTTGAGATCTGCATGATATGAAAGAAGGAAGCTGGTTGGGCGCAGTGGCTCATGCCTACAACCCTAACACTTTGGGAGAACGAAGCAGGTGGCTCACTTGAGCTCAAGAGTTTGAGACCAGCCTGGGCAACATGGCAATACCCTGTCCCTACAAAAAAATACAAAAAAATAGCTGGGCGTGCTGGCAGGTACCCATAGTCGCAGCTACTCAGGAGGCTGAGGTGGGAGGATCACCTGAGCATGGGGATTCGAGGCTGCAGTGAGCCATGATTGCACCACTGCACTTCCAGCTTGGGCAACAGAGTGAGACCATGTCTCACAAAAAAGGAAAGAAAGAAAAAAGAAAGTCATGCTGAAAGAAAAGCATTGCGCGCAGAGAGAAAAACAACTGCAAAGGCCCTGAGGCAGGAATGAAGCCTGGCCCATTGGAGAACGTCTGGAATAGCTCTGTCTAACAAATACAGTGTGAGTCATGGGCATCATTTTAAATTTTCTAGCAGCACATTTTAAAAACAAAAAGAAACTGGTAAAATTAATTTTAATATGTTTAATTTATTACTATTATTATTATTATTATTTTTTGAGACGGAGTCTTGCTTTGTTGCCCAGGCTGGAGTACAGTGGCATGATCTGGGCTCACTGCAACCTCCGCCTCCCAGGTTCAAGTGATTCTCCTGCCTCAGCCTCCTGAGTAGCTGGGATTACAGGCGTGCGCCACCACGCCCAGTTCATTTTTGCCTTTTTAATAGAGACAGGGTTTCACCATTTTGGCCAGACTGGTCTCGAACTCCTGACCTCAGGTGATCCACCCGCCTCAGCCTCCCAAAGTGCTGGGATTACAAGCGTGAGTAACCACACCCGGCCTGATTTTATTATGTTTTATTAAGCCAAGAGACAAAAAAAAAAAAATTAATGACATTTACCTTTTTTTTTTTTTCCTACTAAATCTTCAAAGTCTGGTGTGGGTAGGAGCACATTTCAAGCGCTCGGTGGCCACATGCAGGTACCTAGTGGCTAGCATTGGGCAGGCCAGTGTGGGTGGTCCTAGGAGCCTTGGGAGGGTTTAAAGTCAGGGGTCAGAACTAATGGATTCTAATGATTCAGAACATCCCAGCTAGTTCTTGGAATCTCAGAGGCGAAAGCTCTCCTTGTACTCTTTGGCGACGCTGCCTCCTGGCGCAGGTCGCCGCACACAGAAGGGAAAGCCCCCAGCTCTCCTTCCCGGCGGAGGCTTCTTCCCTCCCCCCAGAGTCTGGTTCAGAGGAAGCCAACGCCTGTGCACGTGGGAAAGCAGCGTGGCTGGCCCTGGGCCTGGAGCCACCTCCCGGGCCCACTCTGCCAGGCCCCATTCTAGATGCCAGCAGGCCGGCCCCGCCCTTTGGACATGGTTTTGGTTTTCGGGTGCAAACAGTCTACATTCCTCTGAAGAGGCCCGCTCCGGCCTCATCAGAGCTGGCGAAATCAACGAGAGAAACCGGGGACGTCGGCCCGCAGTTCCCGCGAGCGCCACGAGGGGCGCACGCAGATGAGGCTCGCAGCGTTGGCTGCCGCTGAAGCTCCTGGAAGTCCCCCTTGTCCTCTTCCCCGTGGAGACCCCAGGCGTACCACCACGATGTTCCTTCCACCAGCCTCACCCTGAACCCAGTAAACTCTCCCTCGAGCGATGACTTAGGTTCTCCAGGGTCCCAGGCCTTGTGGGAAAGTGCCCGCAGAGCAGGCCAGAGACAAAGGAGAGAGCGGGTAGCTGAGACTCGGGAAGCCCATCCGCTTGATATGGGGATAGGTGGAGACTACGGTGAATCCAAAGTCTGTGGGTTCCGAGACTGGAGCCAGGAACAAAAAAAGATTCCACTGTTCAGATGTTTTCATCCCTGAGGCTGAAATAACAAATGAGGCCTGACTACTCACGTGGTGTCTGTGGCCAGAATAGGACCCACATAATAATGGCTTAGCTCAGGGAAGGGACTTTCTCATTCCATGGCGCAATACCGTCATAAAGGCAACAACAATGGACGCCTCGCCTCTGCCCTCTCCATATTTCTGTGCTTTCCAATGGCATCCCCAAAACAGTGTGACAACGCTTCACTACTGGAGGACCCTGGAGGGACCTAGAGTTGGCCGATTGCTAGAGGAGTGAGAGATTGGCCCAGATGGTTCCTCACCTGTTAGTTCACCCTCCCTCAGCCACTTGTTAGCAAGAGAAGGCTGTTTGGGGTGGGCTTTCTGGTAGGGAGGGGGTCATACTCATCTTTCTAGAAAAACTATCCCTGAAGGGGGTCATACTCATCTTTCTAGGAAAACTATCCCTGGATTGTGTTTGACAATGCTTTTGCAAGAAAGCATCCAGCTTGAGGAGTAGCTTACCTCAAACAGCCCTAATGATATGGCACAGCCAGCTCACCAAGGAATGTACAAGCTGCATTTCCAAAGCTGCAAGATGAAACCAAATGACTACGTATGCCCTGGACAGAGTACGATTAGGAGGATATGAAGAAAGCAAGCCTTGGCCAGTCGCGGTTGCTCGTGCCTGTAATCTCAGCGCTTTGGGAGGCCGAGGCAGGGGGATCATTTGAGGTTAGGAGTTCGAGACCAGCCTGGTCAACACGGTGGAACCCCGTCTCTATTAAAAATACAAAAACTAGCCAGGCGAGATGGTGCACGCCCATAATCCCAGCTGCTCCAGAGGCTGAAGCAAGAGAATAGCTTGAACTTGGGAGCCAAGTTCGTGCCACTGCACTCCAGCCTGGGCGACAAAGTGAGACTCCATCTCAAAAGAAAAAAAAAAGGAAAAAAGAAAGCAAGTCTTGGTTTGGGAAGAGCACATTGACGAGGTGGGTCATAAACAGGAAAAGTCAAAGAAAAAGAAAACAGTCTGGGTGGGGCACAGTTGCTCATGCCTGTAATCCCAGCACTTTGGGAGGCCGAGGTGGGCAGATCACCTGAAGCCAGGAGTTTGAGACCAGTCTGCCCAGCGTGACAAAACTCCATCTCTACTAAAAATACAAAAATTAGCTGGGTGTGGTGGTGCACACCTGAAGTCCCAGCTACTGGGGAGGCTGAGGTGGGAGGATCACCTGAGCCCAAGGAGGTCAAGGCTGCAGTGAGCCATGATCACGCCACTGCACTCCAGCCTGGGCAACAGAGTGACACGCTGTCTCAAAGAAAATAAATAAATAAAGAAGACAGTGTGGAAGGGGCCTGAGAAAAGTGTAGGATTTGGAAACGGAAGGAAGAAGAGAAGAGTGTGACCTCTTATTAAGTGCCTTCTGTACCTCCAATGGACCATAGCCTCTACTAAAAAGTACTTGCATGTACTTTGAATGTATTTAGTCCTCATAGTAACCCTCTGAGGGCAGGTCCAAATCCATAATGTCTGCAATTCCAAGTTTCTGAAAGCTCTGAAAAAGTGGAAACACTTTTGTAACTTATTTGGTGGTGAAACCTAATTTATAATAACATGAGTATCCCACTCAGTGTGAATATTAATACTTTTGCTGTGAAAAACAGTAATGTGTTTGATATTTGCGGGCTGCCCTAGACTCCAGTTGGGTGTTGTGTAATATATATACATGTACTTGCTGCCTTTCTAAAATCCAAAACATTCTGAATTGAGACATATCTGGCCCGGAGAGGTTTTTTTGTTTGTTGTTTTGTTTTGTTTTGTTTTGTTTTTTTGAGACGGAGTCTGGCTTTGTTGCCAGGCTGGAGTGCAGTGGCATGATCTCTGCTCACTGCAACCTCCGCCTCCTGGATTCAAGTGATTCTCCTGCTTCAGCCTCCCGAGTAGCTGGGACTATAGGCATGCGCCACCAGGCCCAGCTAATCTTTGTATTTTTAGTAGAGACGGGATTTCACCATGTTGGCCAGGATGGTCTCAATCTCTTGACCTCATGATCCGCCCACTTCGGCCTCCCAAAGTGCTGGGATTACAGGCGTGAGCCACTGCGCCTGGCCTGGCCTAGAGAGTTTTAAGTCAGGGATTGTGGGCTTGTATTATTCCCACTTTTTTTTTTTTTTTTTTTTTTTGAGACAGGGTCTCACTCTGTCACCCAGGCTGGAGTGTAGTGGCACAATCACAGTTCATTGCAGCCTTGACCTCCTGGGCTCAGGTGATTCTCCCACCTCAGCCTCCCAAGTAGCTGGGAGTACAGGCATGCTCCACCATGCCCAGCTAATTTTTGTATTTTTTTGTAGAGATGGTGTTTGCCATGTTACCCAGGCCAGTCTCAAGCTCCTGAGCTCAAGTGATTAGCCTGCCTCGGCCTCCCAAAGTGCCAGGATTACAGGTGTGTGCCACTACACCTGGCCTATTATTCCCACTTTACAAATGAGAAAGCTGAGGCTCAGTAAGGAAAGCAACACGTACTGGGCCACTGAGGTGTCAAATTTGATGTCAAAGTTGAAGACTGCAGTCCTGGTTCAGTTTCAAATAAGGGACTGTGATGCCACGAAGCAGAACAAAGACTGAGCCTGGATCACAATGCAATGGCCTGGCTGGAGAGAAAGTTGCATAGGTCATTTATAGCTCACAGAGGCAAAGGTAACCTACCTAAGAATGGATCCAGAAGGCGAAAGGGACTGGCCTGCCCTCAAGAGATGTCGGTATCTCCAGTGTGCTGGGACTGGGGCTCTAAGTAGGGCAAGATGCCTCGGCACGGTGGCTCTGAGATCTGAATCCAGAGATCCACAGCTGTGGATTAGCAAGCTACTCTGTTTCTCTATATGTTGGTTTCGCCTTCTACAATATGGAGCTAGTAATCATATTTGCCTCCTAGAGCTGACATCAATATTAAATAAAATATGTTTGAAATAATTGAGCATAGTGCCTGGAACATAGTGAGCCTTCAATGAACATTAGCTATGACTATTATTACTCTGAAAGATGAGCATGCATACCTCTTGGGGAGTTCCAAGTCTCAGTATAGATGTGGTGAATATTCTTGGATTGCCAATTTTACTTGTTTTCAAGTAATTTAAGTCTTTATCCTTTTCCCCATTAAAACTGGCACAGAATGAATATACTTAAAACTATTGAAACTTAAAAATAGTTGGGCCGGGCGTGGTGGCTCACGCCTGTAATCCTAGCTCTTTGGGAGGCCGAGGCGGGTGGATCACAAGGTCAGGAGATCGAGACTATCCTGGCTAACACGGTGAAACCCCATCTCTACTAAAAATACAAAAAAATTAGCCAGGCGTGGTGGTGGGCACCTGTAGTCCTAGCTACTCGGGAGGCTGATGCAGGAGAATGGCATGAACCCAGGAGGCGGAGCTTGCAGTGAGCCAAGATCACACCACTGCACTCCAGCCTGGGCGACAGAGTGAGACTCCGTTTCAAAAAAACTAAAAAAATAAAAATAGTTATGATGGTAAATTTTACGTTTATTTTACTACAATTAAAAACTGGTGAAACCCTGTCTCTACTAAAAATACAAAATTAGGCTGGGCGCAGTGGCTCACACCTGTAATCCCAGCACTTTGGGAGGCCAAGGTGGGTGGATCACGAGGTCAGGAGTTTGAGACCAGCCCCGCCAACATAGTGAAACCCTGTCTCTACTAAATATACAAAAAATTAGCCGGGCGTGGTGGCGGGCGCCTGTAATCCCAGCTATTTGGGAGGCTGAGGCAGGAGAATCACTTGAACCTGGGAGGAGGAGGTGGCAGTGAACCGAGATTGCGCCACTGCACTCCAGCCTGGGCAACAGAGTGAGACCCCATCTTTAAAAAAAGAAAAAAAACCTAAAATTTTAAAGACTGGCACAGATCTATTAGGGAATAGAGTGCAAAAGCACTTGAATAAAAATGAGATTTTAAGGACTTTCTAGCAGTTGGGGTTTGGGGGATATGGACTGAATGGGGGGAAGGTAGAGAGGCAGAGTTTACAAATAAACTCTCTCAGAGGCCTTGTCTGCCCACTTTACTGAACTTGACCCAGGGTTATAGAGTTTGATGAGCTTTGTAAGCATAGGCAAATCAAAGTTCTGCAAATCTTCAGAACACTAATATTCACGGGCACTTTTGTCACATGTTTTAGGTCCTACGCTGGACATCAGGGCAGACACAGGTGTGACAAGCTCCCTGGGTTAATGGTGGGAACATAAATGTATAGAGACAACATTAACAAGCACAGAACTCACTAAGTGCGATGAGGGGTGTTTGGAATTCTGTGAACACTTTGAAGGGCTTTGGGGAAAGAATAACTATCTCTGCAAAGGGAACAAGGAGTTGGGAAAATGTTGTAAAAAAAAAACAACCCCCAAGCATGGTTGAGAGTGCTTTCACTAGTCAGTGATTCTCATCAGCAGCACCTGGAGAGCTTGTTTGAACACAGGTGGCTGGTCCCCATGCCCAGTGTTTCTGATTCAGTAGGTTTAAGATGGGGCCCAACGTTGGCATTTCTTTTCTTTGTTTTTTTTTGAGACGGAGTCTCACTCCGTCACCCAGGCTGGAGTGCAGTGGCGCGACCTTAGCTCACTGCAACCTCCACCTCCCAGGTTCAAGTGATTCTCCTGCCTCAGCCTCCTGAGTGGCTGGGATTACAGGTGCCCGCCACCACCCAGACTAATTTTTGTAGAGGTGGGGTTTCACCATGTTGGCCAGGCTGGTCTCAAACTCCTGATCTCAGGTGATCCGCCTGTCTCAGCCTCCCATAGTGCTGGGATTACAGGCGGGAGCCACTGTGCCCAGCCCACATTGGCATTTCTAACAAGCTCCCTGGTGATGCTGCTTCTCTGGCCCAGGGGCTGCACTATGAGAACCACTGAGCTGGATCAAGAGGAGGAGAAAGGACCTACCACGAGGTTGGGGAAAGGATGTGCAAAGACACAGAGGAGTGAGAAGGCAACAGGTGTTCAGAGGGCGATGAGCAAATCCGTGAGGCTCCAGCATGTGGGCTGCCAGGTGCCAGATGATGGAGGGTTCATGTGCCAAGCCCAGGAGTTTGGACTGGATCCTGGAAGTGAAGGACATCTAAAGGAGGTTCTTGTGGAGGGAAGAATACAAACAGACTGGCAGTTCTGCAAGATCACTTTGGAGGACAGGTGGGGTGGGGAGGAGAAAATGGAGGCCAAAAGACTAGTTAGGAGGCTGTCACCACTAGTCTGTCAGATCCCACTAGCCTTGATCTTATGCTACCCAGAGTCCCAGGAGTAGGGAGAAATCAGAAACTTAGACAAGCAGCAGTTCCTGTAAAAGAGCAACCTGGACCACCACTGAGTGGGCAGTAAGTAGTGAGCCCAGGAGCAAATACTTTATGTGCTTCACCTCTTCACATACTCCTCACAGCCTTGGGATCAGGTGTTCACATCAAAGCTCAGAGAAGTTCAGGAACCAGACCAAGGTTAGGATGCAGCCAGATTCAAACCCGGGTGAAACCCATTCTCTCTCCAGCACTCCGCATTTCCCCACAGTCTAGATTCTTTAGGAGACTGCCCCATTATTTCAGGTGCTTTGAGGCTATGTGTGCTGTAGGCATATGTGTTGTGAGTGCTCAGTGTGTGTGTTGGGTGGGTGTGTGTTCCGGGTATGTGTGTGTCGTGTGTGCACGTCTAGGTGGGTGTGAGTATGCAGTGTCTGTGTTATGTCTGCTGGATACTGCTAGATAGTTGCCTCCCAATCCCCTCCTCTCCCTCTTGTCACTGAACGTGAAAGAGTCTCTTTGGAAATATTCATGGGGACAGGGAGAGCCAGGAAGGGAGGACTTTCCCATGCATTCAGTTTTTCCCATGATACATCAGGCAGTAAAGAAGAATGTCATCCTGACCATCGGCTTCCCTGACATAACGCTGAATAATTCTCAGACACTCGCAGGCCAGTTGAAGACAGCATAAAGCCAGCCCTGCAAAAATCCCGGTGACAACAGGAACAGTGGTGAGAACTTACTTGTCAGGTAGAGGTTTTTTTTTTCATGGACTCAACTCAGGAACCAGCCAAAGGGAGAGATGTGAAATAATGAAAGAGGAAAGGATGGCAGGCTGGGAAGGACTCATTGACTTGGAGTAAGAAAAGCTGAGTTCGGCCAGGTGCAGTGGCGCACGCCTGTAATCCCAGCACTTTGGGAGGCCAAGGTAGGCAGATCATGAGGTCAAGAGATCGAGACCATCACCAACATGTGAAACCCCATCTCTACTAAAAATACAAAACTTAGCTGGGTGTGGTGGCATGCGCCTGTAGTCCCAGCTACTCAGGAGGCTGAGGCAGGAGAATCGCTTGTACCTGGGAGGCAGAGGTTGCAGCGAGTCAAGATTGCGCCACTGCACTCCAGTCTGGTGACAGAGTGAGACTCCATCTCAAAAAAAAAAAAAGAGGCCGGGCACGGTAGCTCACTCCTGTAATCCCAGCGCTTTGGGAGGCCAAGGCGGGCGTATCATGAGGTCAGGAGATCAAGACCATCCTGGCTAACACGGTGAAACCCCGTCTCTACTAAAAATACAAAAAAAAATTAGCCGGGCGCGGTGGCGGGCGCCTGTAGTCCCAGCTACTCGGGAGGCTGAGGCAGGAGAATGGCATGAACCCAGGAGGTGGAGCTTGCAGTGAGCCGAGATAGTGCCACTGCATTCCAGCCTCTGCGACAGAGCGAGACTCTGCCTCAAAAAAAAAAAAAAAAGAAAGAAAGAAAAAGAAAGAAAAGCTCAGTTCAGGACTCCCAGCAGCCACTTACTGCTGTGTGACCTTGGACAAATCCCTTCCCCTCTCTGGGCCTCAGTTTTCTCAACCAGTCAAATTCAGTAAATGGATTAGATTAAGCCCCTTTCCAGCTTTGATGTTCTGTGCTTTTTCCTTTTTAAATGTACCTGACTGTGACTTTTCCAGGAAAACATCAAACATTTCAAAGGGCAAGCTTCTATGTTTGCCAGACATCTTTTGTCACTCTTCGGCTGGCCTTGTCTACACTTCGTGTTCAGGGGATTTTCTGTGATGCATGTGGTCTCTAATTTCTCAAGTTATATTTCCTTGTTTCTATGGGTCGACTGTTGCAGAAACAGGGCACTTTTTTTTTTTAAACAAATATGCAGTCCCATGCCAACAGGAATATCCTGTTTACAGAAGCCTCCTTTTACAAGGTACCAGCTGTTTGAAAACATTTGTGTATTGCCACATAGAATAATCTCCCCATAAGCAACTATTTTTTTCCTAGTAACATCATTTTCTGCAATGCAATCATATAGTGGGATAGAGCCCCTTAAAAAGCAAATATCCCACGTGCTTATCATGTTAATCTGGTTTCTTCCTCTCCTTCTATATTAGTTTTCTCAGGCTGCTGTGACAAAAGATAGTCATGTGCCACATAATAAGGTTTCGCTCAACAATGATCCCCATATACAATGCCTGTAAGTTTATAATACTGTGTTTTGACTGTCCCTTTTGTATGTTTAGATAGGTTTAAATACACAAATACTTACCGTTGTGTTACAGTTGCGCACATAATTCAGTATGGTAACATGCTGTCCAGGTTTGTAGCCTAGGAGCGCTAGGCTATGCGATATAGCCTAGGTGTATAGTAGGCTCTATCAGCTAGGTTTGTGTAAGTGCACTCTATGATGCTTCAATGACAAGATCGCCTAACGATGCATTTCTCAGAAAATATCCCCACTCTTGGCCGGGCACAGTGGCTCATGCCTGTAATCCCAGCACTTTGGGAGGCTGAGGTGGATGGATCGCCTGAGGTCAGGAGTTTGAGACCAGCCTGACCAACACGGTTAAACCCCATCTCTACTAAAAATACAAAACTACCAGAGTGTGGTGGTGCATGCCTGTAATCCTAGCTACTTGGGAAGCTGAGGAAGGAGAATCACTTGAACCCAGGAGGCAGAGGTTGCAGTGAGCCAAGATCTTGCCATTGCACTCCAGCCTGGGCAATGAGAGCAAAATTCCGTCAAAAAAAAAAAAAAGGAAGGAAGGAAAGAAAGAAAGAAGAAAGAAAAAGAAAGAAAGAAAGAAGAAAGAGAAAGAGAAAGAAAGAAAGAGAGAGAGAGAAAGAAAGAAAGAAAATATCCCCACTCTTAAGGGATGCATGACTGTACTGCTACCTGAGTGCCTTAAACAACAGAAATTTATTGTCTGACAACTGTGGACGCTAGAAGTACAAGATCAAGGTGTTGACAGGGTTGGTTCCTTCTGAGGGCTGTAAGGAAGAATCTATTCCATGCCTCTCCCCTTGCTCCTGGCAGTTGTCTGGTAACCTTTGCTGTTCCTTGACTTGTAGAAGCATCACCACAGTTTCATCTTCACATGGCATTCTCCCTGTGTGCATGCCTGTGTCCAAATCTCCCTTTTATTTTATGTATTTATTTATTTAATTTTTTTTTAGATGGAGTCTCACTCTGTCACCCAGGCTGGAGTGCAGTGGCCCGATCTTGGCTTACTGCAAGCTCCACCTCCCAGGTTCACGCCATTCTCCTGCCTCAGCCTCCCGAGTAGCTGGGACTACAGGCACCCGCCACCATGCCTGGATAATTTTTTTTGTATTTTTAGTAGAGACAGGGTTTCACCGTGTTAGCCAGGATGGTCTCACTCTCCTGACCTCGTGATCCGCCCGCCTCGGCCTCCCAAAGTGCTGGGATTACAGGTGTGAGCCACCGCGCCCGGCCCCAAATCTCCCTTTTATAAGAACACCAGTCATACTGGATTAGGGGCCACCCTACTCCAGTATCACCTCATTTCACTTAACAAATTATACCTGCAACAATGCTGTTTCCAAAGAAGGTCACATTCTCAGGTACTGGGGTTAGGAGTTGGACATATGAATTAGTGACATGTGAATTTGACATATGATTTTTTTTTTAAAGTGTGCACTTTTATTCAACTGGTCCAAGTCAGTGTACAGGTGAGCCCTGGCTGCCTCCAACCACTCCCAGGGAGACAGAAGACTTTCATACATCTCAAGTTGGGGGACAAAAAAGGAGGGGTCACAAAGGCTGATCATTCAAAATAAAACAAAATAAAAAAGTATTAAGGCGAAGATTTAAAAAATTTTGCACTTTGTAATTTTGTTTTGTTTTGAGATGGAATCTCGCTCTTGTCGCCAAGGTTGGAGTGCAGTGGCGCAATCTCAGCTCACTGGAACCTCCACCTCCCGGGTTTAAGTGATTCTTCTGCCTCAGCCTCATGAGCAACTGGGATTATAGGCGCCTGTCACCACGCCTGGCTAATTTTTGCATTTTTAGTAGGGACGGGGGTTTCACCATGTTGGTCAGGCTGATCTCAAACTCCCGACCTCAGGTGATCCACCTGCCTCAGCCTCCCAAAGTCCTGGGATTACAGGCATGAGCCACCGCACCCTGCCTGCACTTCGTAATTTCCATGAAAGCAATGCTATCACCTCCCTTGTGTGGACTCGGGAAAGGACTGGGCCATTCTCCTTAGAGAGGAGTAGGGTGCTTTTGGGAGGGCAAGGGACTTCCTTTGACATATGAATTAGTGGGGGAAGAACACAAAACAGAACACCTTTCCTCATCAACTTTTCTGTGAGGTGTGCAGTACTACCTTGGGGCTCAAGAAAATTCTGAATGTTCAGGTTCAGCGTCAACATAGGACTACCCTGCTCTTCACAGTAACAAAATCCTTTGCAGGAGTTTGCCATGAGCAAGACTCTTCATATATATCCTCTCCTTAGATACAAATACCAGCTTCTGGAGGTGGGTTGCGAGGAGAGAGACAGATTGTCCAAGCTGGAGGATTCCAATAGTCTTGGATTTGAATCCCAAGTCAAACAATATTGGGTGAGGATTTTCTGATGATTATGCAAAAAGAAAACTAAAATCCCCCACATTTCTGACTAAGGAGGACAGCTAGTTAGATAGAAAGTGTTCCATTGTTAAACAGCTGTCTTCTTCAGCAATCACACAGAAAGGAAAACACCTTAGAGTATATGGTAGCATATGCTTTTGGGGGAAAACAAAAGTATCATATGGCCAGGCACAGTGGTTCACAGGCATTTTGGGAGGCTCATGTGGGAGGATCACTTGAGCCCAGGAATTCAAGACTAGCCTGGGCAACGTAGTGAGATCTCATCTCTACAAAAATTAAAAAAATTAACCAGGTGTGGTTGTGCATGTCTGTAGTCCCAGCTACTCAGGAGGCTGAAGTAGGAGGATTGCTTGAGTCTGGAATATTGAGGCTGCAGTGAGCCATGCACTGCCCTCCAGCCTGATTGACAAAGCAAGACTCTGTCTCAAAAAACAAACAAACAAACACAGTATCATATATGTGTTTTCAGAGATAAAAAGGTTACCACTCTCTAAGTGAGCGAAAACATTTAGGAGACACATTGAAACCAGAAGTGCAATCTTTTGTTTACAAATAATTGTTGAGCACTTAGTATGTTTCAGATGTCTGCTAACTAGCTTTGAATATATACAGATTACCAAAAAAGAAAATAAGCCCACAACACCTTAAATAGTCCCCCCGTGTGACACAGGTATGCAGCCATGAGGAGTGCAACTACAAGGAGAGTAGTTAACCATACCCGACCCAGAGGCTGCCGTGAAATCTATCACTGTTTTTGTACCAGCCACACTTCCCACAGGCTGCTTTTTGGTTTGACTGAGTGTGGCAGGCAACCCACAGCAGCCCTGTTCCTAGAGATGCTGGACTCCTGTGATAGGTGCCACTGGTTCAGGGACTCCCCAACACACCTGCTGAACTTTCTTTAGACTGAATGGCAGCCTAGGATGCCTCTACCCACGCTTCCTCCCTTATTGCCTTCACTTTGGGACAGAATTGCATCCACCTGCGGTCTGCCTCTTGCGACAACTCTACAGACAACTTATTTCCCTTTCCCACCCCTGGAGCTCCCTCAACCTCCCACTACTCCCTCCTGGTTTTCTCTCACAGGCATTTGTCCTAATGAAATCCCTGTGTGTTTAAACCCATCTTAGCATCTGCTTCTTGGAGGACCTGAACAAGAGGTGACTAAGACTTAGTAGCTTCACAACCATGAGGAGATATCACCTTGCATCCCTTAGGATAGTGATATCAATAAAAACAACAACAGAAAAGATCAACTGTTAGGCCGGGCGCGGTGGCTCACGCCTGTAATCCCAGCACTTTGGGAGGCCCAGGCAGGTGGATCAGGAGGTCAGGCGTTTGAGACCAGCCTGGCCAACACAGTGAAAACCTGTCTCTACTGAAAATACAAAAAATTAGCTGGGCGTGGTGGTGGGCGCCTGTAATCCCAGCTACTTTGGAGGCTGAGGCAGGAGAATCGCTTGAACCTGGGAGGTGGAGGTTGTAGTGAGCCAAGATGGCGCCACTGCACTCTAGCCCGGGCGACAGTGTGAGACTCCGTCTTAAAAAAAAAAAAAAAACCGTCGTGTTGACTGTTGCACAACGATGTGAATGTATTTAATGTCAGTAAACTGTACATTAAAAATGACTGAAAGGTCAAGTGTGGTACCTCACGCCTGTAATCCGAGCACTTTGGGAGGCCGACATGGGTGGATTACCTGCAGTCAGGAGTTTGAGACCAGCCTGGCAAACGTGGCGAAACCCTATTTCTACTAAAAATACAATAATTAGCTGGGTATGGTGGCACACACCTGTAATCCCAGCTACTTGGGAGACTGAGGCATGAATATCACTTGAACCCGGGAGGCGGAGGTTGCAGTGAGCCAGGATTGCGCCACTGTACTCCAGCCTGGGCTATAGAGACTGTCTCAAAAAATAAAAATAAAAATGACTAAAGCAACTGGGTGCAGTGGCTCTCGCCTGTAATCCCAGCAGTTTGGGAGGCAAAGGTGGGCAGATCACCTGAGGTCTGGAGTTCAAGACCAGCCTGGCCAACATGGTGAAACCCCAGTCTCTACCAAAAATACAAAAAAATTAGCCAGGCGTGGTGACACGTGACTGTAGTCCCTTCTACTCAGGAGGATGAGGCACAAGAATCACTTGAGCCCGGGAGGCAGAAGTTGCAGGGAGCCAAGATCATGCCACTACACTCCGGCCTGGGCGACAGAGTGAGATTCTGTCAAAAAAAAAAAAAAAAAAAAATGGCTAAAGTGACTCGGGAGGCTGCGGTGGGAGGATCACTTGAGCCCAGGGGGTCAAGAATACAGTGAACTGTGATGGTGCCCCTGCACTCCAGCCTGGGTGATACAGTGAGACGCTGGCTGAAAAAAAAAAAAAAAGAAAAGAAAAGAAAAGAAAAGAAAAGAAAAATAAATTAAAACATAAAAATGATTAAATGATAAATTTTTATGTTACATATATTTTACCACAAATAAAAAATGTTTTAAAAACAATAAAATTCTTGACTCTTGGAGAGTGACAAACCTGGAAGTCAGGAACCAGGAGGCAGTTTGGTTTGGGGTGGAGAGCCCTGGGCTTTAGGTCAAGGGACACTGGTTTAAGGGAGTGATACGGTCAGAGCCTCTGTGTAGGCCAAGGAGTCCCTGATGTTGCCTCCAGGCTGCCGGACAGCTCACTGTGTCACCCTCATGAAGTGACTGCTCACATTTCTCTAGAAATAGGGAGCTCCCTCTGCCACCAAGCAGTGCTGACTTGTTAGAAAGTTCCTCTTGAGGAGCTCCAGTGGCACTTGGTTAGGGCATGGTACTTATGCAGAAAGGACCTCTTGATATGGAGCCCAAGTTTGCATCGTTGTTCTGACCTTTGGGAACACTCAGGACAACTCTGTTTCCCTTCCCAGCCCTTCTCCATCTGCATGCCAATTGCTCCCTCACTCTACCCTCCTCCCAGAGGAATGCTGTTTACTCCAGGGACAAACAGCCCAAGGCAGGATTCCCAGCACCCCTTCACCCCTCTACCCAGCACCTGTCCATGGGTTGAAACACCCATGGATGAATGCCAAATCCTGTTGAAAAGTGCTTGGGGGTACCTGGATGAAAAGGCCAAAGAGGCATAGGGCAGGGTGTTTATTCTTCAAAAGACCTAAGTGGTCCAAAGGCCTGTGTTTGCCAGTTTACCACTTGAAAACCGAAACTAACCTAATCTTTTCACTGTCAAGATAGTCCGTGTTTATACCTCATTTCAAGGAGCTGCATGATTCACCAGACAGCTGATAGTGATCAGAAAACATGTTTAGTATTCGTTTACTACTTTATAAGCTTGTATTTTAGACAACAGAGGGGTCAGAGGCCAGGTACAATGGCCCAGCACTTTGTGTAATCCCAGCACTTTGGGAGGCTGAGGCAGGCAGATCATCTGAGGTCAGGAGTTCGAGACCAGCCTGGGCAACATGGCAAAACCCCGTCTCTACTAAAAACACAAAAATTAGCCAGGCGTGGTGGCACATGCCTATAATCCTGGCTACTTGGGAGGCTGAGGCAGGAGAACCACTTAAACCTGGGAGACAGAGGTTGCAGTGAGCAGAGATTGCACCACTGCACTCCAGCCTGGGCAACAGAGCAAGACTCTGTCTCAAAAAAAAAAAAAAAAAAAAAAACAGAAAGAGAGAGGGACAGAGAAAGGCAATGGCTCTTAGAAGATTTCCCCTAAGTGAGCCGTTTTGGTCATTTAAATAATCCTTTGTCCCCCACTATACCAAGAAAGCACTAGATGCCACATGCATACATGGCCAGGCTTTTCTATCTGGGAGTTTTTATTTGCAAAGAGATAAAATATAGACCTAGGCACAGGTCACAGTGGTTTGGCCAAATATCCAGAAGACAGAAAAGGAGAAGATACTTCCTTTCATACTTTCCTTTTAGCCTTTTATCTTCGAACTGTGATTATGAGAAGTTGTCAGGGGCTTGGGCTTGTCAAGGAACCCAGGTTCAAATCCTAGCTTTTATATACCGTGGACAGGCTATACAATGGCTCTGGGCCTCAGTTTTCTTGTCGGTAAATTTGGGATAAAAATAGTGACTCCTGGCCGGGCTGGGTGGCTCACGCCTGTAATCCCAGCCTTTGGGAGGCCGAGGTGGGTGGATCATGAGGTCAGGAGTTCAAGACCAGCCTGGCCAAGATGGTGAAACCCCGTCTCTACTAAAAAATACAAAAATTAGCTGGGCTCGGTGGCGGGGGCCTGTAATCCCAGCTACTCTGGAGGCTGAGGCAGGAGAATCGCTTGAACCCGGCAGGCGGAGTTTGCAGTGAGCCGAGATCATGCCATTGCACTCTAGCCTAGGCATCAGAGCAAGACTCTGTCTCAAAAAAAAAAAAAATAGTGACTCCCATAGAAGGGTATGAGTATGAATAACAGCCAGAAATTACTGGAAATTTTCTGTGGGCTAGGCATCGTGCTAAATCATTTATATACATTGTCTCATTTAATCCTCAAGCCCAGGATGATCTAATCCCAAAGCATATGATCTTAACCACAGTGTGACACCTCATTTTATTAATTGAGGGATGCTTGTTAAAAAAAAAAAAAAGTAAGCCCAGCCTCAGTACAATAAGTTGTAGCATTTCCTTTCTACATGTGGCATGTGGACCTGAGATTCAGAGAGATTAAACAAAGCTCTCTAGAGTCACAATGCCAGGAGATAATAAAGCCGGGGCTTAGCACTGGGTCTTTCCTCCCCAAACTCAAACAAAGTGTGCAAAGGCACAGAAGAGACTATCAGGCAGGGAGGAGGGGCTTTGAGCCAGACTTTAAAAGAGGAAAGGAGAGGGAAGAGGGGCAGGGAGGTATTCCAGGCAGGAGACTAGAGCATGGTTAAAGTCCTAGAGACATGGAAGTGCAGGGTGAATCAGAGTTCCGGAAATGGCACATAGGGGAGTGGGCTTGGCTAGGGATGTGGGAGCCAAGCGGGAGCATATCCTAGGCCAGGTCACAGACACCTCTGAATGCCAGGCCAAGAATATACATCACCATCTGAACATTCACAGATCTTACCACCCAGCAATAAACTTCTTGAGATCTATACCCTAGATAAAGCCCTGCTCCTGTGCACCAGGAGATATACGTAAGAATGTTCATAGCAGAATTGTAAATAATGGTTAAAAAAAAAAACTACAAATAAGCATAATGTCTACCAACAAATAAATAAGATTTCTTTGGCTGGGTGCGGTGGCTCACGCCTGTAATCCCAACACTTTGGGAGGCTGAGGCGGGTGAATCACCTGAAGTTAGGAGTTCAAGATCAGCCTGGCTAACATGGAGAAACCGCTCTCCACAAAAATACAAAAATTAGCCAAGCATGATGATGGGTGCCTGTATTCCCAGCTACTTGAGAGGCTGAGGCAGGAGAATCACTTGAACCCAGGAGGCAGAAGTTGCAGTGAGCCGAGATTGCGCCATTGCACTCCAGCCTGAGCGATAGAGGGAGAATCCATCTCAGAAAAAAAAAAAAAAAGATTTTTTTTGTCTATTCACACAATGGAATACTACACAGAAGTGAACATGAATGAATTAAAGCCACATTCAATAACATGGAAATAATAAGTAAAGAAAACAAGCTGCACACAAGGAAGTATTATTCAGCCTTAAAGAAAAGGAAATTCTACGATTTGTGACAACGTAGATGACATTATGTTGGAGGACTTTATGCTAAGTGAAATAAGCCAGCTATAGAAAGACAAATACTGTCCCAGCCACTGGGAGGCTGAGGCAGGAAAATTGCTTGAGCCTGGGAGACGGAGGCTACAGCGAGTGAAGATTGCGCCATTGCCCTCCAGCCTGGGTGATGGGAGTGAAACCTTGTCAAGAAAGAAAAGAAAGGGAGGGAGGGAGGGAGGGAGCGAGAAAAAAATACTGCATGATCTCGCTTATACGAGGCATCTAAAATAGTCAAACTCACAGAAGCAGAGAATAGAACAGTGGTTGCCAGGGGCTGGGGGAAGGGGAAATAAAGACTTTTTGCTCAATGGGTATAAACTTTTGGTTATGCCAGATGAATAAATTCTAGAGATCTGTAGTACAACACAGCACGTAAAGTTAACAATATGGTGTGGTGCACTTTATGTTAGGCAGAGAGATTTCACGTTTAAGTGTTCTTACTACACACAGAAAGGGGAAAAAAAGAATACAAGGAAGTATTTGGAAGTGTTGGATACGTTCAGAACCTTAGTTGTGATGGTATCACAGGTATAGGCATATGTCCAAACTCACACAGATGTACACATTAAATATGTGCAATTTTTGATATATCGATTATACCGCAATAAAACTTTAGAACATTAGAATATAATGCCTTTTTATAAAGCTCAAAACAAGCTAAAAAGGCCAGGCGCAGTGGCTCACGCCTGTAATCCCAGCACTTTGGGAGGCCAAGGCAGACAGATCACCTGAGGTCGGGAATTCAAGACCAGCCTGGCCAACGTGACAAAACCCCATCCCTACTAAAAATATAAAAATTATCCGGGCATGGTGGCCCATGCCTGTAGTCCCAACTACCGGGGAGGCTGAGCAGGAGAATCCCTTGAACCTGGGAGGCGGAGGTTGCAGTGAGCCGAGACCACGCCACTGCATTCCAGCCTGGACCACAGACGAGACTCCGTCTCCAAAAAAAAAAAATAATAATAATAATAAATAAAATAATAGATTGTTTTCTTACAAATACACTTGGAGTAAACCCATTATAAAATAAAGGGAATGCAAACACATGGGGCCATGGGGGGTAGTCTGGGGTGGTCTTCTACGGATGAGTTAGGAAGGACTCACCCCAGTGGATGCAATAACACTAGGAATGTTCTAATCCTTAACTTGGGTGGTGATTTATATGTATTCATCTTGTATTATATAAAAACATATAATTTGTATATTTTTTATCTAAAAGCATATATACTCAACTTACATATGTAGTACATGTAACTTTTGCATGCATTATATTTATATTGCCTCCTAATACTAATTTATTTATTTATTTTAATTTTATTTTTTATTTTTTTAAATTTTAAATAGAGACAGTGTCTTGCCACGTTACTTAGGTTGGTCTCGAACTCCTAGCCTCAAGTGATCCTCCCACCTCATCCTCCCAAAGTGCTTGGATTATACCATGCCCGGCCACAATTTTTTTTTTTTTTTTAGTGTAGAGGAGTCTAGTAGAAATGCTCAAATGAATTAAATGAGTGAGATCTAAATTACAGCCCCTTGTAACTTTTTTCTTTTTGAGATGGGGTCTCACTGTGTTGCCCAGGCTGGAGTGCAGTGGCACGATCTCATTTCACTGCAACCTCCACCCCCTGGATTCAAGCAATTCTCCTGCCTCAGCCTCCCTAGTAGCTGGGATTACAGGTGTGCGCTACCACGCCCAGCTAATGTTTGTATTTTTAGTAGAGACGAGGTTTCACCATATTGGTCAGGGTGGCCTTGAACTCCTGACCTCAAGTGATCTGCCCTCCTCAGCCTCCCAAAGTGCTGGGATTACAGGCATGAACCACCGTGCTCGGCCCCCTTGTAACTCTTGAGAATACAACAAGGTCACTGGAGCAATTCTATTAGATATGTAATACTGTTTCAATCTTTCATTCATTCAGCACCCATTCTCAGTTCCTCTATGTTCCAGAGATTTGGAGATAAAGAATTGGTCCTTGCTCTAGAGGAGCTCAAAGTGTTGGGACAGGTGTGAAATGTAGGAACCCAGAAATACCAAGTAGAGCAAAGCCATGGAATTAGCTCCTGGCTCCTCTGGGCCTCGGATGGTGGCCCCAGGGATGTGCTGTAGAGGAGGCCACGGTTGGCAGGGGTGGAGCTGGTTTCATCACTGGCAGATGTTGTCTTCTGTGCAGGGCCGCCTGTTGCTCTCTGCCCAGGTAGAGGCACCATCACACTGTTACACTTCCGCCAACCCGCTATCGAGCGACTGTTTGCAGTCTGACTTCTTGACTTCTAGCTAGTGTGCATCCTCCCATACCCTCCCACCCCCAGTGCCCTGCACAGGACTTGGCAAGTCAGTGTTTGTTGGCTGTGTGAGGCTGTCAGAGTGTCCTGATATTGACCTTATATTTATCAGCTGCTTTGACCACTATGCAGAGTGTGCTGCTTCACACTGGGCTTTATGCTGGGAATATAAGACACAGCTCCAGTCCTCAAGGAGGGCTCACAATTTAGTCATGCCTCTCAGTGCCAGCCTGTTCCTCTCCTCAAACACTTAGGTCATTTTAAAACCCACTGGAAAGCTAGATGTGGTCACAGGCACCTGTAGTCCCTGCTACATGGGAGGCTGAGGTAAGAGGATGGCTTGAGCCCAGGAGTTCAAGGCGGTAGTGAGCTATGACCATGCCTGTGAATAGCCACAGCACTACAGCCTGGGCAACGTAGCAAGATCCCATCTCTTAATTTTAAAAAACCCTCTGAAAAATAAAGACATTATATTTTTCTTGTGAATCATGTATAAGATGATGAATCAAGTATCATTCCTTTTCTTCATCTTAAAACAACCTCTTTCTCATCTGTCTTGCAGTGAGCTCTTCTCCAGAAGTTGGAGTTAAATCTTAGGGTTTCTGCAGCACCGTGTGTCGCTGAGTGCTGGTGCACACCTGTAATCCCAGCTACACCTTGCATGGAGTGACTTATTCACATGTAGGTTCTCCCTGCTGGAATCGATCCTTTTGAGGACAGAGACACATCCTTTATCTTCAATGTTGCCAGAGCCTGGCACAGTGGTGCTGCTCAAGCAGGAGCTGTTGAATGTCTGAAGGAAAGAAATTGTTTCTTGATTTTGATCATACATCTCTCCTCTCAGGCTTTGCCCTTTGAAACCCCAAAGCCCTAATATCCTCCGTGAGCTGCCTGTGTGTGCTGTACCTCGCAGCATCTCAAAAGAGGCCTAAAGCCACATTCTGTAGTCAGGGTGTGTGTATGCATGTGGGTAAAGATGCACAAACACGCACTCCGGTTATTCTGGTTACACAGCATCGCACTGAAAACCCCACAGTATCAGGCTGTTCTCATTTAAGTGCTTAAAAACAACAACCCCTTCCATTCACTCAAAAGTGCTTCATGATTTCCAAAGTGCTTCCACGTCCATTCACTGAGCTCAAAACTCACGGCCACCTTAGGAGGTGAGTAGGGCTCATTCCTTTCATTTTACAAATAGGGAAACCGAAGCTCAGAGAGGGAAACTATTTTGGCCAAACTCAAACAGCTCCAGGTCTTCCAGTCCCAAAGTCAGAGACTTCCTGGCACATAGTGACGGGTTGGTATAGGAAACTACATGGTGCTTAGTTTCTGTCCAGGGATGAAGTTGCATTACTCTCATGCCCTGGCTTGTTACTAAGACTGGGGTCAGAAGCTTGTTTCTCAGGCTGAGCTGAATGGGAAATAAAAACTTCACAGTAGAAAAGCAGTGCTCCGGCTGGGCGCGGTGGCTCATGCCTGTAATCCCAGCACTTTGGGAGGCTGAGGTGGGTGAATCACAACGTCAAGAGTTCAAGACTAGCCCGGCCAGCATGGTGAAACCCTGTCTCCACTGAAAATACAATAAATTAGCCAGGTGTAGTGGCGGGTGCCTGTAATCCCAGCTACTCAGGAGGCTGAGGCAGGAGAATCACTTGAACCCGGGAGGCGGAGGTTGCAGTAAGCTGAGATCATGCCACTGCACTCCAGCCTAGAAGACGGAGCTAGACTCCATCTGAAAAAAAAAAAAAAAAGAAAAGAAAAGAAAGAAAGCAGTGCTCCATGTCTTGCAAGTTCAACAACTGTAGCTCTTCAGAGCCTCCACTCAGTATGGCTTTATAGTAGGCAGTCTTATTTCTGAATTAACTTAGCTATGTGTCCTTCCTCCAACGATTCGCAGAGGAGACACCTGACCCAGCCTGGGGTAGGAGTGCTGGGTATTGGTAAGAGAAGCTTCTAGAGGAATGAAAGCCTGAGCTACTCAGCTCAAGGATGAGTGGCCATTAGCCAGGCATGGGGTACAGTGAGTGAGGATACACAGAGGTCAGGCAGGGAGAAGGACATTAACCTAGGGAAAGAGCTTAAGTGAAGATAGACTTCATGTCTACACATCCACCTTCATGATTTTCACTCCATAAGATTGCCACCTATACGATATTTATGTAATATTCGTATTGGACTATATTTAAAATTTAAATATAATTAAATAAAAAAGACATAGTAGGTCGGGTGTGGTGGCTCACTCCTGTAATCCCGACACTTTGGGAGGCCGAGGTGATGGATCACCTGAGGTCAGGAGTTCAAGACCAGCCTAACCAACATGGAGAAACCCCATCTCTACTAAAGCCACATGTGGTGGCGGGCATCTGTAATCCTCAGGAGTCTGAGGCAGGAGAATTGCTTGAACCCAGGAGGCGGAGGTTGCTGTGAGCCGAGATCACGCCACTGCACTCCAGCCTGGGCGACAAGAGCAAAACATCGTCTCAAAAAAAAAACAAAAACAAACAAAAAACCCCACATAGCACATCATGGGTTTGCTTGCTGCTTTTTTCTAATATACATTAAAATAAATACCTAGCTGGGCACGGTAGCTCACTCCTGTAATCCTAGCACTTTGGGAGGCCGAGGCAGGAGGATCACCTGAGGTCAGTAGTTTGAGACCAGTCTGACCAACATGGAGAAACCCCATCTCTACTAAAAATACAAAATTAGCCAGGCATGGTGGTGGGCGCCTGAAATCCCAGCTACTTAGGAGGCTGAGGCAGGAGAATTGCTTGAACCCAGGAGGCAGAGTTTGCAGTGAGCCGAGATTGCACCATTGCACTCCAGCCTGGGTGACAAGAGTGAAACGCCATCTCAAAAATAAATAAATAAATAAATAAATAAATAAATAGATACCTAATTATTCAAGTGAAAAAACAGTCATCCTTTTATTCCCACAAAATCCTCTGGTATATCCAGGTAGAATGAGTACCACATTTGGGAATCTGTAAACAAAGGCACAGCGATGAGTAAGAGTGTGGGGGTGATGGGGCTGTTGAGAAAGCGGCGGGAAAGGGCAAGAGGGTGGGCAGGAGTGGTGGCTAATGCCCGTAATCCCAGCAGTTTGGGAGGCCGAGGCAGGCAGTTCACCTGAGGTCAGGAGTTTGAGACCAGCTTGGCCAGCATGGCAAAACCCCATCTCTACTGAAAATACAAAAAAAAATTAGCTGGGCGTGGTGGCGGGCGCCTGTAATCCCAGCTACTAGGGAGGCTGATGTAGGAGAATCACTTGAACTTGGGAGGCGGAGGTTGCAGTGAGCCGAAATTGTGCCACTGCACTCCAGCCTGGGTGACAGAGCAAGACTCCGTCTCAAAAAAAAAAAAAAAAAAAAAGAGCAAAAGGGAACTGGGATGTGAGGACAGGGGACTGAACAGGACCCGAACTTGGAAAGGTTTGCATGCCTGACTCAGGCTGGATCATCTCAGAGTCGTGGAGAGACAGCCACTGAAAGGCTGTGCTATGAACAGGTCACAAGGCCAGAGAAAGCCAGGACTTCTTTCCTGTGGCTCAGGCTGTACTTTGAAGATCTAGACCTCAATTATCAGGAAGCCTTGAGGAGGCAGATTTCTAACCTAGAACGAGGCTTTGAGTGAGAAAACCATCATCCTGACACCTACATGACTGTGGGCAAGTCATATGACTATCTGTGGCCTCAAGTATGCTGTCTGTGAACTGGACGCATACCAAGGCACCTGGGCGGGACCTGGAGGTTGTGGGCTCCAAGTCTCTTTGCCCACTTCCCTCTAGATCAGGATTTCTCAACCTCGGCCCTATTGACATTTGAGGCCAGATAATTCCTTGCTGTGGGGAGCTGTCTTGTGTGATGTAGCATGTTTAGCAGCATCCCTAATCTCTACCTATTACATGCCAGTCGCATCCTCCAAGCTATGACAACCAAAAATGTCTCCAGACATTGCCAAATGCCCCTGGAGGAGGAGGAGGATGACACCCAGACTTGTCTTTAGAGAAGTAGAGTGAGTGCTGGTGGTGTCGGCCGTGTTGGCTGAAGCTGGACCTAGGAGAGCAGAAGGCTTCCAGCAGATGAACCGGTGCCACCCAATTTCAGAACCCCAGATGGGAAAGGAATAGTCAATGAAGGAGTTTTTATCACTGCCTTTGTCACTGAAAGTGTGACTCATTGATTCCCTAACATTCATTGACTATCGATTGTATCATCTGATGTGCAAGGAAAGACATCTCAAAGAGGGTCACATGCTTCCAGCACTCAAAAGCATGACCCATTGCTTTCCTGCTTGGGCCTGTCTTTCGTGGGAAGGCAGCCAGCAGCAGGAAAACAGACCCTTGTTTGGAGTTTAGAACAACTATGGGAATAATCAGGACAATGAGCCCACATGGCAGCAGATTCACACAGTTTCCAGGTCCTAGAACCTGGTCAACCTGTTCTTTGACTCATAAAAACAATTATGGTAATAGCATCACTTGAGCATCTACTGTGTACATTGCACACACTTATCTAATCCACACAATTCATTATCCCTATTTGATACATGAGGAAATTGAAGCTCTGTGGGATTGGCCAACTTGCACAACATTGCACAGCTATTAAATAGAAGGCAACCAGTCAAAAGTGTAGACAGCTGACTTTAGCCCAGGACTACCTGATTCCAAGTCCTTTGTTATTTCTCTTATGTCAGGCTACAAATTCTCCTTCCTGGTGGTATTGTGAGGAGGAAAGACAGCTGTAAATGTGCTAGGGTTTGAAGTACCACAGTCATTGGCTCCTTACCTGTTGTGTTGGTGTCAGAGCTTCAAGCCACATGCACATAAAATTGCAGAGTGCTACTTTTGATATTTTTAGTCTTGTCTGAAGCTGAGAAACAAAACCACAGAAATCTAGCTTAGTGAATTATTATGAGGCACATCTCTTTTTAATCACCACTCCAATCAGGAAATAGAACTTTGGCCAGGCACAGCGGCTAATGCCTGTAATCCCAGTACTTTGAAAGGTTGAGGCAGAAGGATCGCCTGAGGCCTCATGTTTGAGACCAGCCTGGGCAAGGAAGCTAGACCCATCTCTAATTTAGAAAGGAAGGGAAGGAGGGAAGGAAGGGAGGGAGGGAGGGAGGGAGGGAATTTACTAGTCATCCCAGTAACCATCTACCAACCCCGTCCCAATCATGGCTCCAATCCTCCCCCAAAAGTAACTGTTGTTCTCACTTTTATTTATTTTGTCATTTTATTTTATGTTTTGAGACAGGGTCTCACCCTCTAACCCAGGCTGGAGTGTGGTGGTACAATCATGATTCACTGCAGCCTCAACCTCCTGGGCTCAAGCAATCCTCCTGCCTCAGCCTCCCATGTAGCCAGGACCACAGGCACATGCCACCATGCCCAGCTAGGTTCTCACTTCTTCAACACTCACTTTCTCGCATTCATCATCCAGTTAGGCATCTCTAAACATAATAATAATTTTTCTTTTTTAAAAAATTTGATATGTCTCTTAAGTCTACTTAATCTATTGATTTTATTATTAAAACTATATATTTAAAGTATATTACGTAGGCTGGGCATGGTGGATCACACCTGTAATTCTAGTACTTTGGGAGGCTCAGGCGGGTGGATCACCTGAGGCCAGGAGTTCGAGACCAGCCTGGCCCACGTGGCGAAACCCCATCTCTACTAAAAATACAAAAATTAGCCAGGCGTGGTGGCGGGCACCTGTAATCCCAGCTACTCGTGAGGCTGAAGCATGAGAATTGCTTGAGCCGAGGAGGTGGAAGCTGCAGTGAGCTGAGATTGCACCACTGCACTCCAGCCTGGGTGACAGAGTGAGACCCTGTCTCAAAAAAATGTAAAAAGATATAAATGAAGTATATAATATGATGATATATATGATATATATATGATACACATAAAAATGTGAACTAATTACTACTGTCAAGAAAATATCCTATCCATCATCTTTCTTTTTTTTTTTTTTTTTTTTTGAGATGGAGTCTTGCTCTGTCACCAGGCTGGAGTGCAGTGGGGCGATCCTGGCTCACTGCAACCTCCGCCTCCTGGATTCAAGTGATTCTCCTGCCTCAGCCTCCCAGTAGATGGGACTACAGGCGTGTGCCACCACGCCCAGCTAATTTTTATATTTTTAGTAGAGACGGGGTTTCACCATGTTGGCCAGGATGATCTCGATCTCTTGACCTCGTGATCTCCCACCTCAGCCTCCCAAAGTGCTGGGATTACAGGCGTGAGCCACCTCGCCCAGCACTATCATCTTTCATAGTTATCTTTGTGAGTGTGTGTGTTTGGGTGTGTTGCATGCATGTGCGTGTGGTAGGAGCACCTAAAATTTACTTTTTAGCAAATTTTCAATATATAATACAGTTTTATTTATTTATTTATTTATTTATTTATTTATTTATTTATTTAGAGACAGAGTCTCGCACCGTTGCCCAGGCTGGAGTGCAGTGGTGCAATCTGGGCTCCCTGCAACCTCCACCTCCCAGGTTCCAGCAATTCTCCTGTCTTAGCCTCCTGAGTAACTGTAATTACAGGCACATGCCAGCACACCCAGCTAACTTTTAGTATTTTTAGTAGAGATGGGGTTTCGCCATGTTGGCCAGGCTCGTCTCGAACTCCTGACCTCAAGTGATCCACCTGCCTCAGCCTCCCAAAGTGCTGAGATTACAAGAATGAGCCACCGCGCTCGGCCTACGATACGATATGATTAACTATAGTCCTCATGAAGCATATTAGAGCTCTAGACTTAGTACATAACTGCAAGTTCATACCATTTGACCCACTTCTCCCTTTTTCTTCCCCTCCCTGCTCCTGGTAACCACCATGTTCTACTCTGCTTTTATGTATTTGACTTTTTTTTTTTTTTTTTTGAGATGGAGTCTCACTCTGTCATAGGCACGCACCATCACGCCAGGCTAATGTTTGTATTTTTAGTAGAGATGGGTTTTCACCATGTTGGCCAGGGTGGTCTCGAACTTCTGACCTCAAGTGATCCACCCGCCTCGGCCTCCCAAAGTGCTGGGATTACGGGAGTGAGCCACCTAGCCTGGCCTGCATTTGACTTTTTTTTTTTTTTTTTTTTTGTCTGATGGAGTTTCCCTCTTATTGCCCAGGCTGGAGTGCAATGATATGATCTCGGCTCACTGCAACCTCTGCCTCCCATGTCCAAGCGATTCTCCTGCCTCAGCCACCCCAGTAGCTGGGATTACAGGTGTGCGCCACCACACCTGGCTGGCATGTATTTGACTTTTTAAAAGATTTACTTATACTTGAGATCATGCAGTCTTTTCGTTATGCAGCCTGTCTTGTTTCACTTAGCATAATGTCCTCCAGGTTTACCTGTGTAGCAATCCCTCTGTTGGATATATACCAAAGGGAATGAAATCAGCACCTCATAGAGATATCTGCACTTCCATGTTCATTGCAACATTATTCACAATAGCCAAATTATAGAAACAACCTATGTGTCCAGTGATGGATGAATGAATAAAGAAATTGTGGTCTGCTAGGAGCAATGGTGGTGGCTCATACCTGTAATCCTAGCACTTTGGGAGGCCGAGGTGGGTGGATCACCTGAGGTCAGGAGTTTGAGACCAGCCTGACCAACATGGTGAAATCCTGTCTCTACTAAAAATACAAAAATTAGCTGGGGTGTGGGGGGCGTGGTGGGTGGTGGCACATGCCTGTAATCCCCGTTTCTTGGGAGGCTGAGGCAGTAGAATCACTTGAACCGGGGAGGCAGAAGTTGCAGTGAGCCAAGGTCACACCATTGCACTCCAGCCTGGGCAACAAGAGTGAAACTCCATCTCAGGAAAAAAAAAAAAAGAAATTGTTTTATGTATATACACACACATACACACACACACACATCTATACACACATATACACACAATGGAATATTATTCAGCCTTTTAAAAGGAGAGCCTGCCATTTGCAACAACATAGATAAACCTAGAGGACATGATCCATACATTTTATATTTTTCTTAAAGTCCTCTGCAGATTGACCTTATGAAAATCTTATAAGGAGACATTTTCCCTCACATATTATTTGGTGGCTCAGTGATGAAGTTCACCTATTACATTTGATTCTGGAGAAAAAGAAAGTGCCTTTTTATATAAGACACTGATTTCTCATAGTCTGTGTCTTCATGTTTTCCCATCTTTCCACACTTTAATTTCTTCTGTGTCTTTAAATTCAGCCTTGTCTATTAGATAGATCATCTTATCATTTCCTACATGCTCAATCTTGTCTTATCTCAGTACTTCTTTAAGCAACCCATGCTATTACTAACCCTGGTTCCACCTGCCTTTCAGAGCCATGCTTTGGGAAAGCATTTTTATACTCATTCACTCTCCTTCTTTATCTTCTCTTCTACCTTGGATCGTAGACAGCTGGCTTCCATCCTCACCCTCCAGGGAACCCACTCCAGCATGTTCACCTACAACCTCCATTCAGCTAAATTTATGTGAAACAAGTTTGGCCATGAGGACCCCTCAACAATCAAGGGACAGGGACACACGAGGGTTATTGATACAGGGTCCCACATCATGAATGGTCTTAAACCTAGGCTTCTGACATCATCTCCCAATGACAGTACATGTGTAGTCATTGCAATTGATGTGTTTGTATGTTCAGGGCATTAATTTGTGAAATATAATATAATAGTTCTCCCCCTTTTGGCACTGCCTCCATTAAAAAAAAAAAAAAACAAAATAACAGGGCCCTCAAAAATGAAAATGGCCCCAGTCTCACTCAGTCTCCAAGAAGCCCTGTAGGACCAGTTTGGGAGGCATGGCTGGGGTGACACTGGGGGACAGCATAGAGCAATATAGGCCCAGGTTAAGACCTCAGTCCCAGCTGGGCACAGTGGCTCATGCCTGTAATACCAGCACTTTGGTAGGTCAAGGCAGACGGATCACTAGAGGTGAGGAGTTCGAGATCAGCCTGGCCAACATGATGAAACAACATCTCTATTAAAAATATAAATATTAGCCGGTCATAATGGTGCATGCCTGTAATCACAGCTGCTCAGGTAGCTGAGGCAGGAGAATTGCTTGAACCCAGGAGGTGGCAGTGAGTCATCTCACCACTGTACTCCAGCCTGGGCAACAGTGAGACTATGTCTCAAAAAAACAAAATAGATCCCAGTCTCAGATCCATAGATCCCTCTTTCCCCTCTGAACTTCCACTTTTTACCTCTCACCTCACTGGGTTATTGTGAAGATCCAAACTGCAGTGAAGTCACATATGTACAAGAACTTTACAAAGGACAGCTGTTACTCAGAAAAGTCACCCAGGATCCCTAGCAGTGTTTTTTCCTTAAATGAATCAGAATAGAATAAATCAGAAATTCTCAGGGGGCACCGCCCATAGAAAGGGTGAGAGTATTGTTTCTGGGTTTGTTTGTTTGTTTCTGATATGGAGTCTCACTTTGTTGCCCAGGCTGGAGTGCAGTGGCAGGATCTCAGCTCACTGCAACCTTCGCCTCCCAGGTTCAAGCAATTCTCCTGCCTCAGCTTCCCGAGTAGCTGGGATTACAGGCATGTGCCACCACGTCCAGCTAATTTTTGTATTTTTAGTAGAGACGGGGTTTCACCATGCTGATCAGGCTGGTCTCAAACTCCTGACCTCATGATCCGCCTGCCTCAGCCTCCCGAAAGTGCTGGGATTAGAGGCAGGAGCCACGGCTTGAGAGTATTGTTTTATAGAATTTATTGCAGTTATATATACATGGACAGATATATGTTTATACTAGTGGTGATATAAAATGTATTTCTTACTATAGGCCACATTTTTCTAATGTTTGAAAAACAGTGCATGATAGGCACCTTTACATACATCTCCCTTGAGAATGGGTCTTCTTATCTTCATTTACAAATGAACACATTGAGGCTCAGAGAAGATAAGTGGCCAGGGATATATAAGCCAGGTTTAGACCTAAGGTCTTGAAAATCTACTAAAATGTCTTAAGTTTATGAATCACCTGGGGGCATCTTTTAAATACTGATTTCTGGCTCTCTGCGGAGGTTCTGATGGGGTGAGGGAGGTAGTTATGAATGTGCATTTTTAATATTGCCTTCAGGCAATCTGAGTGCTGGTGATCCTGCCTGCCACACTGTACGTCACTAGTTTGGAGCAGTGGTCCCTCAAGAGGTTTGCCTGACCTACTGTGGGGCTGGAGAAAAGCATTTAAACTTCAGTTTCTACTCGTGTTCGTGCCATTCTTTCATAATATCTATGTGCCTATAATCTACATATTATACAATTGTACATATATAAACACCCATATGGGCATATAATGTATGTCTGGCCCCATGAACACCTGGCTTTATACAAGTGCACATATGAGCACACGACACAAACACATTATGGGCATATAATTGGGCAATGTTATATTATCAGTTTTCACTGGTTGGGAAACAACGAGGAATAGGAAGGAGATTGCTGCTCTGAGCTACCGTCACCACCACGTGAAGGCTGTTTCAGAAAGACAATTGTTCTTGGTTGCTCATCTGAGGAGGTCATAGGCAGTTCCAGACCTTGTAGGGAGTATTGTGTACACAAAATACAATGAGAGGAGGCCAAGGCAGGCAGATCACCTGAGCTCAGGAGTTCAAGACAAGCCTGGGCAACATGGTAAAACCCCGTCTGTACAAAAAATACAAAATTAGCCAGATGTGGTGGCGCAAACCTGTAATCCCAGCTATGTGGGAGGCTGAGGCAGGAGAATTGCTTGAATCTGGGAGATGGAGGTTGCGGTGAGTTAAGATCGCACCACTGCACTCTAGCCTGGGCAACAAGAGCAAAACTCCATCTCAAAAAAATACATAAATAAAAAATAAGAGCTCTGGTGGCTGGGCATGGCAGCTCACACCTAAAATCCCAGCACTTTGGGAGGCTGAGACAGGTGATTGCTTGAGGCCAGGAGTTTGAGAGCAGCCTGGCCAACATGGTGAAATCCCATCTCTGCTAAAAATACAAAAATCAGCTGGGCATGGTGGCGCACACTTGTAGCCCCAGCTACTCGGGAGGCTGAGGCAGGAGAATTGCTTGAACCTGGGAGGTGGAGGTTGCAGTGAGCAGAGATGGTGCCACTGCACTCCATCCCGGGCAACAGAGTGAAACTCCATCTCAAAAAAAAAAAAAAAGCTTTTGGTGAGGGGACCTGAATGGACAGGGTGTTGTCTCTGTCACACTGAAGAAACCAGCTCCCCTCTTACCTCAGTTGTATGGTCCTTTCTGATCCAAACAAGATTAAGATGGCCCATTCATCACTTGTCAAGAGGAGGTCTGAAATCCTAGGAAGGGGGAACTTGGAATCAATCATTCAGTCAACGCTTGTACAGATCATTCTGAAAATGCCCAGTGAGGTTGCAGGAAACCTAGGAGGAGACAAAACCATATAAGATGTGGCAATATAACAATGTTTGGGGAGAAAAGATGTAAAAACAGCCAGGCGTAGTGGCTCACGCCTATAATCCCAGCACTTTGGGAGGCTGAGGCGGGCAGATCATGAGGTCAAGAGATCGAGACCATTCTGGCCAATGTGGTGAAACCCCGTCTCTACCAAAAATACAAAAATTAGCCGGGTGTGGTGGTGCGCACCTGTAGTCCCAGCTACTCGGGCGGCTGAGGCAAGAGAATCGCTTGAACCCAGGAAGCGGAGGTTGCAGTGAGCCGAGATCACGCCACTGCACTCCTACCTGGCGACAGAGCGAGACTCTGTCTCAAAAAAAAAAAAAAAGGAAGAAAGAAAGAAACAATATGAAAAGGTAAATACGGTAATAAATGCCAGCATATTTCTTTCCTTATGTTTATATGATTTTGAAACACATTGTTAATAAAACACCTGGGGGTTTCCTTTTAACTGCAGATACAGTCTGTGGAGTCCATGCTGAAAGCACACAAAGCCTGTACTGTGGCTGAAATTGATTTCGTTTTAATCTTCTGTAATGATGCCATTATTTTTACAGCTGCTTCTACAACCCCATACATGATTTACATGCAAGTGCTGGCCCTCTTTTTATATAGGTATGTACTGTCCCCTGTAAACTGTAAATTCCCCCAGGGCAGGGCTCATGTTGGCACAGGGTTGGGGGTGGGGGAGAAAAGAGCACAGGGTTTGGAGACCGGTGTCTCGAGACTCAAAGCCTGGCTTTGACATATATTGGCTGGGCAACCTTGAGCAAGCTATTTAATGTGTGAGCCCCTAGAGGTTAATTAAACCTTATCTAGTAACTACTCGTGGCTGAAATGAAAGATATGGCATAAAAGCCTGTCAAGTGATTGGCGGCCTGAATAGGATTTGCATATTCCTCGGAACTCAGTGTTTTATAATGAAGTATTTGCTTGGGAACTTTTGCTCCAGAACCTCATCTATTTGCTTTATAGTGCTCATGTTAGTTGAGGAAGGATTAACAAGAAAGTCATGACTTCCTTGTCCCTTACTAGGTTTTTGTTTATTTTTCGTTTTGTTTTGTTATGCTTTCAGACTGTGTCCAGCTTTATTACAGAAACTTTCTATAAACAATCATGGTATTTCAGACAGGACATGGGTAGACAATCGTTAACGGTATATAACAACCTTCAAACTCCTTTCTTCAATGGACTACCAAAAATCAGGAAGCCACTATAAAGCCTGATGAAGTCTTCAACTGATGCTCTGAACAGGGAAAGTTTAGAGTGAGGGTTGACATTTCACATTTAGCATGTTGTTTAACAACTTTTCACGAGCCAATCCTGATTTTCAGGAAATGAAATGAAAATGGCAGAATTTATCTGAAGATCCACAATCTAGAGATGGAACCATGGTTCTTTTGAGGGGCGCCATCTCAGTGGCATCACTGGAAAGTCCAGATTGCCTGACACACTGGAAATCAGTGACTGGGGGTAAGGTCCCAACAGATGTCTGGGCTTAAGGGAGTTAAGTCTATGCTGAAAGATGGAAAGGGAGAAGAGGACATAAAAATGAATTTGTTTTTTCATACCACAAGGCTTTTGTGCCAAGGTGGCCAAGTGTGTCAAAGTCAGGGAGTCCTTCCTCCTGGGAGCCAAGAGGAACTCTCTCAAACCTAGAAGGGAAATGTGTTTTCCCCACATCAACCCAGCTTCAGAGACATTCTATTAGTGACATATGCCCCGTCCCCCCAAAACAACAATGAAGTGTTCCGTGTGCTCACAGCATAGCTTTAAAAAAAAAAAAAAAAAGGCCGGGCATGGTGGCTCACGGCTGTAATCCCAGCACTTTGGGAGGCCAAGGCGGGTGAACCACAAGGTCAGGGGTTTGACACCAGCCTGGTCAACATGGTGAAACCCATCCCTACTAAAAATACAAAAAATTAGCTGAACGTAGTGGCAGGCACCTGTAATCCCAGCCACTTGGGAGGCTGAGGCAGGAGAATCGCTTGAACCCGGGAGGCAGAGGCTGCAGTGAGCCGAGATCATGCCACTGCACCCCAGCCGGGCGACAGAGTGAGACTCCGTCTCAAAAAAGAAAAAAAAAAGGAAAACAAAATTCTGCATTTTTGTAAAACTTGATAAAAATAGTATTTCAAAGGGCCGGGCGTGGTGGCTCATGCCTGTAATCCTAGCATTTTGGGAGGCCGAGGTGGGCAAATCATGAGGTCAGGAGATCGAGACCATCCTGGCTAATATGGTGAAACCCCGTCTCTACTAAAAATACAAAAAAATTAGCCAGGCATGGTGGGCGCCTGTAGTCCCAGCTACTCGGGAGGCTGAGGCAGGAGAATGGCTTGAACCCAGGAGGCGGAGGTTGCAGTGAGCCAAAATCGTGCCACTGCACTCCAGCCTGGGCAAATACTTCATTATAAAACACTGAGTTCCCAGGAGTATGCAAATCCTATTCAGGCAGCCAATCACTTGACAAACTTTTATGCCGTATCTTTCATTTCAGTCACGAATAGTTACTAGACAAGGTTTAATTAACCTCTGGGGGCTCACACATTAAATAGCTTGCTCAAGGTTGCCCAGCCAGTATTTGTCAGAGCCAGGCTTTGAGTCTAGAGACATCTGTCTCAAAAAAAAACAAAAAACAAAAAAAATAGTATTTCAAACTGTACAGTCAGCAGAAGTACACAAGTTATCAAAAATACAGACAGTACACTTGGCGTCTCCAGCACCTTCAGTTTTCTGTGCCTGGTCTGATTTAGCATCTCCATTTTCTGCAGGGTTATTCCCCTCCTTGCCAGCATCAGCTTTTCCCTTTATCCTTTGGGTACCTTCTCTCCCTTCTTTGCAGGGGCCTTTTTAAGTTTGGGCTCTGGCTTTGGAGGAGCAGGTTTAGCAGACAACTTCATGGATTTTCTCTGTGGTTCGTCCTTAACTTTGGATTTATCTCCTTTAGCATCCCCTTCACCCTTTCTCTTGGGCATGGTGGTGACGATGGCAGCAGGATGTGGGTGCTGGGTATGGGATGCAAGGGCACAGGGCTTTGGTCGGTCCAGGGGTTGTTCTTGCCTCTTCTTCTTCACACTGCTCCTAGGTTTTTATTTTTAAATTTTTATTTGGAAATAATTTTTAACTTGCAAAAGCACAAATAGTATAAGTCACCACATATATCCTTTACCCAGATTCACCTATTGCTAAGATTGCACTCTGTTTGAGGGTAAGTTACAGGCATCAATGCCTTTCACCCCTAAATACTTCAGTGTGCATTTACAAAAGATAGGAATATCCAACTTTATTCAACTTCACTTATCATTTCATACATTTACATTGATATGGGACTTTTGTCTTATGTACCATCCATATTCCAAATTTGTCAGTCAATTTATATTAAGTTTTGACTGTCTGGAACTCATCTCAACATGCCAGATGTGGCCCCTTGGAACTTTCAACTTGCAGCCATGGGGAGTGAAATTAATATGGATTCTTTTCCACTTTCAGGGCAAGGAATTGAAATAGAATAGAAGTATAATGACAAATTGTTTGAGGTCCCCCAAGTTATAGCAAAGAGCATGCTTGGTGCTCTTAAAGACCTAGATCAATTCTTTTAAATGACTAGTGAAGGAATGGGGGAACTAAGGTGTAAACAGGGGAAGGGACTTGCCTTAGACTCTAAGACCATGGGCCAGTGAGTAGATGAGCTAAAGCTGGAAATCATCAAGCATCAGAGGCCCTAGGAACTTCACTCCAACAATCTCTTCTTAGAGATGACATTATCAGCATTATTTAGGAACTGTACCTCAGCTTGTACTCCTTGTCCCAATACCCTGGAAATGTGACCTAGTTAATAATAATGATAAAAATAGCTAGTGTTTATGAAATGCTTCCTATGAGGTAGACACTGTTTTAAACACTTATAAGCAGTATCCCATTTAATTCTTATTAATGATCTTAACTTTAACAAGCCCTATTGTCTTCATTTTACAGATGATGAAACTGAGGCTTTGCTAGGTTAAATAATCTAAACCAAAGTCTCACCCTTAACCTTGGCTTTATCTCCACTTGAGTCTAGGCTTCCAGTTTCAAATTTATTTAACCATAGCACCATGAAGAGGGGAGTAAGCACCATGGATCTTTGGAGGCCAGTGTTTGGGAGGAGCTGGAAAGGGTCAAGTAGGGCTTCTCAAATGTATATCAAAACTCATATTCATAACATGTAAGTGTTGCAGAGACACTTCCCATTGGTTGCTTCCTTGTGTCCTTCCAACCGCCCATTTAAAAAAGGGTAAACATAAGGTTCAGAGTGGTTCAAGCTGGGCACAGTGGCTCATGCCTGTAATCCCAGCACTTTGGGAGGCCGAGGAGGGCAGATCACCTGAGGCCAGGAGTTCGAGACCAGCCTGGCCAACATGATGAAACCCCATCTCTACTAAAAAAAAATTAGCCAGACGTGGTGGCATGCACCTGTAATCCCAGCTACTCGGGAGACTGAGTTGGGAGAATTGCTTGAACTTGGGAGGTAGAGGCTGCAGTAAGCTGAGATCGCGCCACCGCACTCCAACCTGGGTGACAGAGCAAGACTTCATCTAAAAAAAAAAAAAAAAAAGGTTCAAAGGTTCAGTGAGTTCCACAAGGTCCCATGGCTAATCTGTGACTGAGCAGAGATTTGACCCAAGTCTGCCGTTTTCTTATTCTGTCACCAAAGCAAGCAGATGATATGTGATAAGTTATGACATTACATATTTAGAGACTTCAGGATTCATGTTGTAAATAAAGTCATAATAGCTCTGTTATCTAAGCAAACTTCAAAGCCACCTTGCTGGTTTAAGCACTACTTGCTAATTGGCAGAGTAGAGTCTCTGGGTCAATGCCCCATAGAGCTGAAGACCCAATTCTGTCTTATCTCACCCAGAGTCTGAGGGAATCAACATAGTTAGAATGTCTTGGGCAGCTAAGAACAAAGAAAAGGGGTGGGACTCTCAGAAGCCTACATGTAAATCTCAACAGCCAGCTCACAAATCTCAGCAACTGGCCTGTGGGTCTCAGCAGCTGATATGAATATTAGCAGCCAGCACAGATATCTACAGCCAGAGCAGATCTCAGCAGCCAGCTCAGCTCTGCGGGACTGGGAGAAAGCACACAGTCCTGAGACTTCTCTTTCAGGAGGGAGAGCTTGCACCCAGCAACCAGCATCTCTGTGCATAACCCCAGGGAAAAAAACTGGACAGCTCTCAGCACCTGGCAGAACACTGCAGGATCAGGAGGAGGCGCACAATCCTGAGACTTCTCCAGCAGGAGACAGAGAGAGAGGAGTAAAGTAGGCACACACACAGAAAGATCTGAGAGATTCCCAGAATCTCTAACTGGATGGATTGGTGAAGGTCTATCCCTGCCTAATGTACAAAGACTGAAAGAGGTGGTTACTTATTCAGATGTGCAGACAGGAATGCAAAACTACAAGGAACACAAAGAATCAGGGAAATATGACATCAGCAAAGGAATGATATAAATCTCCAGCAACCAACCCTAAAGAAATGGAGATCTGTGAATTGTCTGACAAATATTCAAAATAATTTTTTTTTTTTTTTGAGACGGAGTCTGGCTTTGTCACCCAGGCTGGAGTGCAGTGACAGGATCTCAGCTCACTGCAACCTCTGCCTCCTGGGTTCAAGCGATTCTCCTGCTTCAGCTTCCCGAGTAGCTGGGATTACAGGCACGCGCCACCACGTCCAGCTAATTTTTGTATTTTTAGTAGAGACAAAGTTTCACCATTTTGGCCAGGCTGGTCTCGAACTCCTGACCTCAAGTGATCCACCTGCCTCGGCCTCCAAAAGTGCTGGGATTACAGGTGTAAGCCACCACGTCTGGGTCAAAATAATCATATTAAAGCAGCTCAGCGAGCTACAAGAGAACGTAGATAGAACACTAAATAATACCATGGAAGCAATACATAACTAAAATGAAAAAAGTCAACCAAAAGACAGAAACCATAAAAAAGTAGAAATGCTGAGGATCAAGGAAAAAGAAAGGAAAAGAAAACTATTTATCTGATAAAGAGCTAGTTTCACTTACGCAAGTGAAATAAACCAGCCACAGAAAGCCATATTATACATGATCTCAATTATACGAGGTATCTAAAATAGTTAAACTCATAGAAGCATAGAGTAAAATGGTGGTTGTAAGGGGTTGGGGGAAGAAAGAAATGGGGAATTGTTGCTTAATGGGTATAAAATTTTTGTTACCCAAGATGAGTAAGTTCTAGAGAACTGTTGTATAACATAGCGCCTGCAGTTAACAATATGGCATTGTGCACTTAAAAATTTGTTAAGACCTCATGTTAAGATTTCATGTTAAGTCCACAAACTACACACACAGAAAGGGATACAAGAAAACATTTTGAGAGATGGATATGTTTATTACTTTGATTGTGGTAATGAAATCATGGGTATATCTAAACTCATCAAGTTGTATATATTAAATATACAATCTAGATGTACGCATATCTCAATAAAGCTAATAAAGCAAAAAACAAAAAATAAAACTGTTTATTGGGCTGTGCGTGGTGGCTCATGCCTGTAATCTCAGCACTTTGGGAGGTGGGAGGATCGCTTGAGCTCAGGAGTTCAAGACCAGCCTGGTCAACATAAACTTTGAATGTAATGTGGTGGGAAGAGAAGGATCAGATCTAAATTTGAATGCTGGCTGTGCTGTGAATCAGCAAATCTCTTCCCCTCTCAGAGCCTCAGTTTCTTCATGTGAAAAAGGGGCTAATGCAAGCCCTACCTATGTAAGAGCCTGTTTTGGCTCAGGCTTCCAACAACTGTTTCTCACCCATGCTTTTCATGGCTTGTCCTCAGAAGTTCCCCACAAAGGGGTCCTATGGTTGTTCCCACTTTACAAATGAGGTGACTACTAGACACATTTATATAGTTGTCTCTCCTATCAGACTGCGGACCATTTGGTGACAGAGATTATATCATATCCCTTTGCGTGTTTCCAAACACAGAAATTAGCATACTGTAATTAGCAAATGCTTAGTAAAGAGCTTTTTTAAAAACACACACAGGCTGGGCACTGTGGCTCACACCTGTAATCCCAGCACTTTGGGAGGCCAAGGCGGGTGGATCATGAGGTCAGGAATTCAAGACCAGCCTGGCCAAGATGGTGAAACCCGGTCTCTAATGAAAAAAACACAAAAGTTAGCCAGGTGTGGTGGTGGACACCTATAATCCCAGCTACTCAGGAGGTTGAGGCAGAGAATTGTTTGAACCCGGAGGCAGAGGTTACAGTAAGCCGAGATCATGCCACTACACTCCAGCCTGGGCAACAGAACGAGACTCCATCTTAAAAACAAACAAAAAATAGACACACACACACACACACACACAACATGTATCACACAAATAAAATATTACATTTTCAACTGCCTGGCATTTACCAGTTTGAAAGTGGAGCCGACTGCTTTACGCCAGAGGATGATAAACCCTCTCATTTTTAGTTTGGCTTCTAAGTATGCTCATCACCTGATAGTAACTTATTTTTGCTTCCTGTGAGTCAGAGAGCAAAAGGCACTGTCTCCAAGCCACCAGGGCAACCTTTAAACAAACGGCCCCATAATGAATAGTTTTGGTAAAGTAACAGCCTGCTGCATGCCTTGTCATAATATGTAAACACTCTCTAATTTGTTCAATGTTCTGTATTAATAAAGTTTGTGTCCTATCATTTCCAAAGAGTCTCAAAGAACGCTTGCTCAGATGGCCGGTGAAAAGTCCCACTTTGTCATACCTAGGAAAGCAGCATCTTTTTTTAATTTTATTTTTAAATAAATAGGCTGAGCTTGGTGGCTCTTGCCTATAATCCCAGCACTTTGGGAGGCCGAGGTGGGTAGATCATGAGTTTAGGAGATCAAGACCATCCTGGCCAATGTGGTGAAACCCTGTCTCTACTAAAAATGCAAAAATTAGCTGGGTGTGGTGGCATCATGTGCCTGTAGTCCCAGCTACTCAGGAGGCAGAGGCAGGAGAATCGCTTGAACCCGGGAAGTGGTGGTGGCCGTGAGCCGAGATCGTGCCACTGCACTCCAGCCTGGGCGAGAGAGTGAGACTCTGTCTCAAAAAAAAAAAAAATTTTAAATTAAAAAATAAATAAATAGAGTTGGGGTCTTGCTATGTTGCCCAGACTGGTCATGAACTCCTGGGCTCAAGTGATTCTTTTGCTTCAGCCTCTCAAAATGCAGGGATTACAGGCATGAGCCACTGCACCCAACCCAGCATCTTTGTCTAACAGCATAGAGATAAGGCTGAATTGAGAGAAGACTCTGTGTTGTAGAGATGAGCACTGTCTCCAGTCACTCTACCTCTTTGAGGTTCATCTGGAAAATGGGCTAACTGACAATTAAATGGATATAATGTACACAGAAGTGCACTGTGACTGGTGAGGCCATGTAAATATTGAACACTGGTTTTCTGTATTTTTTTTTCTCACTTAAAGTTCATCATATTAGAGAGCTTGAGAAGTTACCGGGATGGGACCGCAAAGTTGCTGGTGCCTTATCACACAGTCCCAAAATTTGGATTGCTGGCATAAAATATTGTATTACGGCCGGGAGCAGTGGCTCACGCCTGTAATCCCAGCACTTTGGGAGGCCAAGGCAGGCGGATCACCTGAGGTCAGGAGTTCGAGACCAGCCTGGCCAACATGGTGAAACCCCGTCTCTACCAGAAATTCAAAAACATTAGCTGAGCATAGTGGTGGGTGCCTGTAATCCTAGGTACTCAGGAGGCTGAGGCACAAGAGTCGCTTGAACCCGGGAGCGGGAGGTTGCAGTGAGCCAAGATCACACCACTGCACTCCAGCCTGGGTGACAGAGTGAGACTCCGTCTCCAAAAAAAAAAAAAAAAAAAAGAAAAGAAAAGAAAAAGAAAAAGAAAGATAAGTTTACTGGGCTGGGCGCAGTGGCTCACGCCTGTAATCCCAGCACTTTGGCAGGCTGAAGCAGGCAGATCACCTGAGGTCAGGAGTTTGAGACCAGCCTGGCCAACACGGCGAAACCTCGTCTCAACTAAAAATACAAAAATTAGCCAGGCATGGTGGTGGGTGCCTGTAGTCCCAGCTACTCAGAAGGCTGAGGCAGGAGAGTCACTTAAACCTAAGAGGCTGAGGTTGCAGTGAGCCAGAATCATGCCACTGCCCTCCAGCCTGGGTGACAGAGTGAGACTCTGTCTCAAAAAAAAAAAGAAAGAAAGAAAAGAAAAGAAAGAAAGATAAGGTTACTGGAGTTCAGAGAGGTTGCAGGAGAAAGATAGCCAGGAACCAACTAGCAGGGCTGCCCTTGACAGTCAGGTCCTCTGACTGTGCATTCCATTGCACTATGTCTCAGGACTGTGTGTTATTATTTTATTTCTAACATCACCAATTTCCAGAAAGGATCCCAGGCATTTGTGGAAGGGGTGTCAAGGGGAGAGAAGGAAGAAGAATCCCAACAGTTAAAACCTCCCACAGCCCAGGCTTCCTGGTCACAGACAGGGCTGCAAAAGGCACCCTAGATGGGCTAGCTGCTGTGGGTGGGCGAGACTTGCACTGAGTACCTACTATGTGTTTCAGGAAAAAGGACCCTGAGCGTCGTGGCTCACTCCTGTAATTCTAGCACTTTCAGAAACTGAAGTGGGAGGCTTGGTTGAGGCCAGGAATTTGAGACCAACCTGGGCAATAAAGGGAGACCCTCTCTCTACAAAAATAAATTAAAAAGAAAAGAGCGCCGCCTGTGAGTAGGGTCAAATGTTATGCACTGCACCTGCTACGTGCTACAGATACAGGTGGTCTGGGACCCGCCAGCTGACAGTGGGAGTGAGTTTGCCCCGAACAAGGAGTCCTCCATTTCTCATCTTGTAGCAACTCTGTGGGTGGAGTATGATTACTCCCATTTTGCAATGAGAATATTTAGGTTCAAAAAGGAGACAGCTGAGGCCACAGCCATAGATGGAGTTAGTGGCACTGCAAGACTGGACCCCAGCTGGGTGCTCAGGTTCCTTTTCTACCTCAAAGAAAGGTAGAAACCATCCCTATCTGCCACAGAGGAGCAGACTCCAGAGAAGCCAAAGCCTAGCCAGCGAGTAATCATAACAATGTCCGTCTTTTAGCGAGTATTTGTCATGTAGCAGACACGTTATTGCACACTCCCACTTAATGGTTACATGACCTTGTCCGGTCTATTTTCACGTTAGCCAAAGGGAAGCCTAGAAGTCCACAGTCCCCGGGAGCTGGAAGCCAGGCAGTGACAGCGCCAGCGTATTCTCCTTGACTTGATTGTAAATTTCACAACTTTGGTAGCTTCAATAGGGAGGAAGAGGAGGGGCGCCGGCTCCCTCCAGCAAAGGCGGCGCGGAGCGAGTAGCCAGGTCCGGAGCCGTCCTGTGCCGGGCCGTCCGGTGGGGGGCACTGCAGACCGCGCGGGCGCTGCGCCCGCCTCTAGCTCCGGGCGCAGAGGGGTGGCCACGATCTCCTGTGTCGCTCGCGTCCCTAGCCGCGCCTGGGAAAGCGGACTGGCCTCCCAGAGAGGATGCGGGGGAAGCCGCACAGGGGCCCACTGGGACCGGGTAAGGGCGCGGGATGGGATCGGCTCTGGATGTGGGTGCCCCCCGAGCCGCGCCCCACCCCGCGAGCACTCCCATTTGCACCTCCACTTGAGCACGGAGCTTCAAGAACGGGCTATTCTGGGGTGCGGGTTCCGACACTAGGCCCCACACGGATCTGGGGACTGGTTTGGCTACGACCTGGCGGAAGGGGGGAAACCTGGCCTGAGAACGGAAACTGCGGGACGATCCGGCGGCGCACTTAAATCTGGCTCCGCTGCTTCCTCGCCCCGCCCCCGCTGTCACCTTCCTCTGCTTCTGAGCAGCGATTCCACACCCCACTCCACCCCATCCCACCCAGACCGCTCACCCGATTCTGACTTTGAACCCAAAAGCGATCAGGCGTGTTCTGGGCCCGGCCACAGCCAGTGGGCGCTCTGGCCCTCGCAGAAGCCGCCGCAAGCGGGCATCGCTGTCCCCGGGGAGGGGACCCCAGCTAGCACCAGTAGAGGTGCAGTCACCCTTTTTATGGTTACTCGGAGGGTAGATACGGCATCCACTGACCTTGATCTTTTCCCACAGTCACCTGGGACCCAGGCATATAATGTGGGCAGTTTAATGAGGTGTAAACGAAGTGCAAATGGCCTAGAAGCCCCTTGAATTTGAAGCAGGATGGAGGCTTTCTTTAGAAGGGGGGTTTTACTCACTCTGGGAATTCTGGTAACAGCAATAGTCTCTGATTGTTAATTGGTCATAATTACTTTGTTAGAAGTCTGTACACCATTCCAAGTTCTAAGGCGACAAGAGAAAGAATATTTCTGACATTTACAACGGGAGGGAAACAGCATATTACTTTCTGCATTAGGGTATACATTAGCATATTGTTGAATTGAATTTTCCGCCTTCACTTTTGAATATATTTCCAATTTCCAACTACTCCCTGGAAAATTTTAAAAAGGGGCAGCAGAAGGATTGGTGATGTGCATGCCACAGATGGAGATGGAAAAACTGCCCAGAACATGTTGACATTTGTAAAAAAGTTAACATCCCCCCACACTTTAAAACTATGATATTAGGAACAGTATAATGGCAAAAGTTACTCGTACAACATCTGTTCCTTCCAATGGGAGGATTTCTTTCCTGCCAAGAATTTATGAATTTTCTATAGGAGCTTGGTTCTGTTCGGGGAAGAGGGAAGGAAGCCAGCCAAAGCAGCCCCTTGGCTTCAGGGAATGCAGGGATGCATTGCTCCTGGCTTTTAGATGGCTCCTGAAGCTGCTGATGGGGCCAAAGTCACCCTTCAGAAGGACTTGGCTGCAAACAAGAAAAATCTCCAACAGCCACCCATGGTTTAAAGTGACTAGGCCGTCACTAAGAAAGGTCAAGGCCATATGGCTTGAGGAGACAGATGAGTTGGTTATAACTCCCATTCGCAGAAGACCTAATCCTTTTTGGAGGGCAAAGGAAAGAGTTAATTATAGGGATAAAACCCAACCAACTCATATCAGTTCATTTCAAATGTTTCATTCATTTTCACATTGACCAGATAAGTGTTTGTTCACTCATCTCAGAAACTTCAATCTCTTCATCTACCATCAATTGTCTTTTACCCTTGCTCAATTGAATCTCTGGTGACTGGAAACTTTTATCTTTCTAAAAAAGCATGATGTGAGTGCTCAAAACAGCCATCTGGGTGAATAGGACGCTAAGTGGATTAGCAGTTGAAACATTAATGATTCACTTTTGACTCAAAGCAAGTTTATCTAAGCAGATTTTCTTCTCTTTTGCAATCAAAAGAACTTTCTGCTCTAGAGAAGCCTCTGTCCAGGAAGGGGGAGATTACCTTTTTGCACTTTAAAGTGGACCATTTTAGGTTCTTGATTTTTGTTGTTGAAGAGACAGGGTCTCACAAATTTGCCCAGGATGGCCTTGAACTCCTAGCCTTAAGTGATCCTCCTGCCTTGGCCTCCCTGGGATCACAGGAGTGAGCCACCATGCTTGGCTTTTTTTTTTTTTTTAAGACAGAGTCTCTCTGTCACCCAGGTTGGAGTGCAGTGGTGTGATTTCGGCTCATTTCAATGCCCCCCCCCACACACCTACCCTGACCCCACCACTCCGATGCCAGGTTGAAGAGATTCTCCTGACTCAGCCTCCTGAGTAGCTGGGATTGCAGGTGCCTGCCACCATGCCCAGCTAATTTTTGTATTTTTAGTAGAGATGGGGTTTCACCATGTTGGCCAGGCTGGTCTCACACTCCTGACCTCAGGTAATCTGCCTGCCTCAGCCTCCCAAAGTGCTGGGATTACAGGCATGAGCCACTGCACCCAGTCTTTTTTCTTTTTTTTTCCACTTGGAATATTTTTAACGAAACATGAAGAAAAACTTTCAATCCATTTAAGATCAGGAATCTAAATTGGGTGTCTGTCTGAGCCTACTCTGGCTCAGGAAGCTGCCTTATAAAAATAATAATAATGATAATAATCTAAGTTGTTCCCATTTGGCAGTGGTTGCGGGGTGGAGGAGGACAACAGCAACCAACATCAAGGGTTTGGTTCAGTCTTTCAAATCAACAATGTTTATTGAACACCTACTACGTGCCAGGTAGTTTCCTAGGCATTGTCCTCCTCCTCATTCTAGAGGGAAGCTAGAGAATAAATAGATCCAGTATATGTTACAGTTCAGGTAATCGTAAGTGTCATGAGACAACATCAAGCAGGTTAAAGAGATAACAACATGAGCAAGGTGGGAGGGCTCTTTTAGTATAGTCAGAAAAGGCTGCTTCAAGGAATTGGCATTTAAGTGGCCCTTCTAGAATTTTCTGAGTGCATATATACCCCCCAACACATAAACATAAATGTATTTTACCAAGTTGGATAGTACTTTCTAAGCTCCTCCCCTTCACCCCGCCCCCTCCCCGTTAACTTCTGAACATTCTTCTGCATATAATGAGCAGGTGGCTCAAGAATATGGGTCTGAGTAGAATCAGGTTTAAATTCCAGCTCCACCACCTGCTTGTTTTGTGACTCAAGGCAGGTTACCTAAGTTCTTTTTGCCTCAGATGCCTCGTCCCTAAAATGAGAACAGTCATGACTACCTTATAGGATTATTGTCGGGACTGAATGAAAAAAAAAAGCCTGTGAAATGCTGAGTACAGAGACAGCATGGAGTAAACCTTCCTAAATGTTGGCCCTTATTTATTATTGTTCGTTTGTTTTTGGAGACAGAGTCTCGCTCTTGTCGCCCAGGCTGGAGTGCAATGGCGTGGTCTTGGCTCACTGCAACCTCCACCTCCCAGGTTCAAGCGATTCTCGTGCCTCAGCCTCCCGAGTAGCTGGGATTACAGGCACCCTGCCACTGCCCCCAGCTAATTTTTGTATTTTAAGTAGAGACGGGGTTTCACCATGTTGCCCAGGCTGGTCTCGAACTCCTGACCTCAGGTGATCTGCCCCACTTGGCCTCCCAAAGTGCTGGGATTACAGGCATGAGCCACTGCTCCCGGCCCTTACTATTGTTTACTAGATAATTTTAATGGCACACAGGAGTCCATTCTAGGGATGTCAGAACTTATATAACCAATGCCCTACTGTTGGGCAGAGATAATGGGATATATAAACCTAGCAGATGACGTGAATGAGCTAAAGGAGAAAAGTGAAACAACAACTAAACAAAATAAACAAAACCCAACACATGTAGAAAATAGTCCAAATCAACACATTTTCTAGGAGAGACTCATTTTTCTTCTGCTATCCCTGATGCTAAACATACCCACTCATAACAACCTGCCTGCTTACCTACCACCTGCGTCTTGGTTAGGAGACCCCCTAGGTCTTGCTTCTATGACCTCATGTGCAGGCGGAGGATGAGGGTCAGGAAGTGTTAGGTTGGAATGAAGTTCTGCAGTGGCCTAGCTGTTGGGAATGTGAGGTCTCATCTTCCTCATTTGTGCAAAGCAGCCTTGAAATAAAATATTCTTTGGGGTTGGGCACAGTGGCTCATGCCTGTAATCCCAGCACTTTGAGAGGCCGAGGCAAGTAGATCACTTGCAGTCAGGAGTTCGAGACCAGCCTGGCCAACATGGTGAAACCCCATCTCTACTAAAAATACAAAAATTAGCCAGGCATGGTGGCGGGCGCTGTAATCCCAGATACTTGGGAGGCTAAGGCAGGAGAATCACTTGAACCTAGGGGCCAGAGGTTGCAGTGAGCCAAGATTGTGTCACTGTACTCCAGCCTGAGCGACACAGTGAGACTCCATCTCAAAAAGAGAAAAAAGAAATAAAATGTTCTTCGGAACACCTTTCAGCTCTGTCACTCATTTGTTCCCAGACTATGCTCTGGTGCTCCAAAGAGCCTTCCTTGCTTCTGAGATCTGAAATGGCTCTCTGAGTCATTTGTTCATGCCCAGTGACACAGACCCAGATCTATTTTAGGCTGAGGTCCTGTTTAGGGGAAAGAAATTATCTTTAAATATTGGTAGCATTAGGAGAATGTTGGCAAAGCATTTTGGAAGATGGGCAAAGAAGCAGGAGTGTTTCCCATGGGCCATGGCTGAGAATGTGGGCTCTAAGCACAATACTCGAATGTGCCGCTCCTGGGGTGAACTTCCTTTCCCGCGTTCTCCATTTAAGGAGGCCTCAGAGTGTGTGAACTTCAGAAAAGATTCTTTCTTCGGAGTACTTCCAATTGGCCCAACTATAAAAAGGGCTGCTAGTTTTTGTTTCAATAGATTGAATACATGCGTAAAATGCTTTGAAATCCGTGAGTGAAATACCCGGGAAGAAAGGCAATGACCTATTTACTCTTGGTGATTTTATAGCGGTTGTGGGGATGCTATCATGCAGAAAACTATTGCCTTTTCTTAAGTCACTATCCAAACTGGATCCTAGAAGAATGTGGTGTATTTTTAATCGAGCCACAGATAGGATTCCTTGCCTTGCCGGGCGCGGTGGCTCACGCCTGTAATCCCAGCACTTTGGGAGGCCAAGGCAGGCGGATCATGAGGTCAGGAGATTGAGACCATCCTGGCTAACACGGTGAAACCCCTTCTCTACTAAAAATATGAAAAAATTAGCCGGGCGCGGTGGCTCACGCCTGTAATCCCAGCACTTTGGGAGGCCGAGGCGGGCGGATCACGAGGTCAGGAGATCGAGACCATCCTGGCTAACACAGCGAAACCCTGTCTCTACTAAAAATACAAAAAATTAGCCAGGTGCTGTGGCAGGCGCCTGTAGTCCCAGCTACTCAGGAGACTGAGGCAGGAGAATGGTGTGAACCCGGGAGGCGGAGCTTGCAGTGAGCCGAGATCACACCACTGTACTCCAGCCTGGGCGACAGAGTAAGACTCCATCTCAAAAAAAAAAAAAAAAAAAAAAAAAAGATAACTTGCCTGTATTAGAAAAGGGGTGGGTTAGGCCAATCTTGCCCATATAGCTTCACGTGCACCAAATACAACCCTTGTTTAGAAGAAAAAATCAAACACACATTCTAAGGAGGTAAGGAGCAGATAAAGCAGAAGTTAGCTTTACTTTATCTGAGAAATGGTGTGATATGGCAGTAGGAGCCTGGGCTTGCAATCCGGCACATCTGGGTTCCAATGACAGCTCTGTGACCTTGGACATGTCACTTGACTCCCCTGGGCCTCGGTGTTATATAATAACAAATTCCTAAACATCTAGCAGAGTTCTTGGCATACCATAGGTGTTCAATGAATGTGAATGCCTTTTTCTGTTCTACCTCTAGCTCAATCAACCAGCAACTCTAAGTTTATGTTTCCCAGTACATTCATCCTGACATGCAAAAAATGTTTTCCTGTGGTCAATGACAAAGATAAAGGAGCAAGAATCTGAAGCGTTAAAAAGAAAACAAACAAATAAACCACGTGACCTAAACCCACACTCTGAGAAATTGTCCCTCCTCACGCAGTTTCTATTCCAGGCTTCACGTGGCCAATCTGAGAAGGTTCTCAAAGCAAATGTTAATTAAAAATGTTTACCACGCTGGACTTGGTGGCTCACGCCTGTAATCCCACCACTTTGGGAGGCTGAGGCGGGTGGATCACCTGAGGTCAGGAGTTCGAGACGAGCCTCACCAACATGGAGAAACCCTGTCTCTACTAGAAATACAAAATTAGCTGGGTGTGGTGGCAGATGCCTGTATTCCCAGCTACTCGGGAGGCTGAGGCAGGAGAATCGCTTGAACCCGGGAGGCAGAGGTTGTGGTAAGCCGAGATTGCACCATTGCACTCCAGCCTGGGCAACAAAAGCAAAACTCTGCCTCAAAAAAAAAAAAAAAATGTTTATCAGGGCTGGGTGTGGCGGCTCACCCTTGTAATCCCAGCATTTTGGGAGGCCAAGGCTGGTGGATTATCTGAGGTCAGGAGTTCGAGAACAGGCTGACCAACATAGCAAAATTCCATCTCTACTAAAAATACAAAAATTATTCAGGCATGGTGGTGGGCACCTGTAATTCCAGCTACTCGGGAGGCTGAGGCAGGAGAATCACTTGAACCCGGGAGGCGGAGGTTGCAGTGAGCCAAAATCATGCCACTGCACTCCAGCCTGGGCAACAGAGCAAGACTCCTACTCCATAAAAAAAAAAAAAAAAAAAAGTTTACCAAAGGACAAGTAGTTAAACATTGTGTACAGCTGAGAGTATTGTTATCCGAAACCTAAAATACATTTTCTCAAACCTTTATTTATAAAGAAAGACATTGAACAAGAGTGTTCAAATATGTCCCCAGGCAGTCAGAGGCTTTTCTCTTTCATTCCTTCTGCAGATCCACTGTCTGACCATATCTCTGTGTGCTTTCTTTCTCTAACAAAGAGCCATGCATTCTAATTAAGGAAATCAATGAAACGTGCAGACCTCTACCCTATGAGTTATTTGTCAGTTGGCAAATAGATTACTGGCTCGGTTTTGCTGGAGCCCAGGTAGACTCTACCATTCACAGAGAAGATCAACGTATCACACTTCCTAATCAGTACAACCATTCGACCAAGCAGTTTTATCAACTTTTTAACAAATAGTATCATTTGTGTATCAGAACAAGAACATGAAAATAAAAGAGAACTAAACCTCCAATGGGGTCATGTGTTTCCAAATGCAAATTGAGATCCAAACATTAAACAATTGAGATCATCTAATCCTTTTACAAAGACCCAAATTGCAAATCCAATTCCCATGTCAGAGTGGCTTTGTCTAACAAAGTCGTTAATGCAAAGAATCCCCTAGGCAAAGCCTCTTCTCTTTCTGTGGGCTTTGGCACAGCGAGAGCTATATGTGATGTCAGTTATGCTCTCTCGCTGTAAAGCTAATTGTGCTTAAAACAAAATCACGTGTTCTCGTGGTCTAGATATGCAGTTTCCAATCCATAGCAACCCAAGGTGTCTTGGTTTGAAAATTAAGACCCATTCTGACCAAATTATTAATTCCAACATAATTTTGTGATATTTTTGAATAGGGCCAAAACCTTCATGCTGAATCTGAAAAACACATCTTAATATGCCTTAACATGCACCCGATAAACAAGTTAAATGTATCTAAAAAATAATAAGCAATCGGCCGGGCACGGTGGCTCACACCTGTAATCCCAGCATTATGGGAGGCTGAGGTGGGTGGATCATGAGGTCAGGAGTTCAAGATCAGCCTGGCCAAGATGGTGAAACCCAGTCTCTACTAAAAATACAAAAAAATTAGCTGGGCGTGGTGGGCACCTCTAATCCCAGCTACTCGGGAGGTGGAGGCAGAGAATTGCTTGAACCCAGGAGGCAGAGGTAGGAGTGAGCTGCGATCGCGCCACTACAATCCAGCTTGGGCAACAGAGCAAGACAAAGTCTCAAAATAAGAAGAAGAAGAAGAAGCAATCAAGAAAATTGTAGGGGGGAGAATGGTATATGTGGTTGTAGTTAACATGGTTGAGTCTTGCAAAGAATCATGTATCACTCTTTTAAGAAAGGTAACAATTTTTTTACTGGGGCTAGAAAGCTGATTTTCATTTAACTTACACTTTATGCCCTTTGCAGAGCAGTTGCAGGAGGAAACATTACCTGTAAACCTGCGTATTCTTTTTTTTTTTTTTTGAGACTGAGTCTCACTCTGTCTCCCAGGCTGGAGTGCAGTGGCATGATCTCAGCTCACTGCAACCTCTGCTTTCTGGGTTCAAGTGATTCTCCTGCCTTGGCCTCCCAAGTAGCTGGGATTACGGGTGCCCGCCACCACACTCAGCTCATTTTTGTATTTTAAGTACAGATAGGGTCTCATCATGTTGACCAGGCTGGTCTCGAACCTCTGACCTCAGGTGATCCACCTGCCTTGGCCTCCCAAAGCGCTGGGATTACAGGTGTGAGCCACTGCGCCTGGCCATATTTACAGATTCTTACTCATCTTTGCTTCTCCTGCCCTTTGCACAGTGGCTAGTAAAGTAGATCCTTGAATTGATTACATGTGTTTGAATCAATTGCATGGAAAGAGAAAGTGGAACAAAGCCAGAATGATACTATAACATTTTGAGGGAATGGTTTCTATGTTCTCTCTAGAGGGAACACAGTGACCAGTGAGTAGTCCTGTCCTAGCTGGCCGGTAACAGAGCACTATACAGAAGGATGATAAAGCATAGTAAAATAGTTTTGGATGTTAGAGCACAACATTACATTGAATTTAGAACTTTCCAGGGCCAGGCACTGTGGCTCATGCCTGTAATCCTAGCACTTTGAGAGGTCGAGGCCCTTAAGCCCAGGAGTTAGAGACCAGCCTGGGCAACATAGGGATACCCTTGTCTCTACAAAATAATTTTTTAAAAAAATTAGCCAGGTATGGTGGTGCATGTCTGTGGTCTCAGCTACTTGGGGGGCTGAGAGGGAGAATCTCTTGAGCCCAGGCGGTTGAGGCTGCAGTGTGCTGTGATTGCACCACTCAGCCTGGGTGACAGGTTGAGACCTCATCCCCCATCTCAAAAAAAGGAAAAAAACCAAAAAAACAGAACTTTCCTCTGAAAGCCATCTTTTCTGCATGGTGTTTTTGTTTTGTTGTTGTTTCTTTGTTTGTTTGTTTAGAAACTGATGTTTATTTTCCATCAACCTTATTTCCATGTTGCTTAAGAGCCCGTGCAAGAACAGAAAAATACGGAACACTTCACGAACTTGCGTGTCATCCTTGCGCAGGGGCCATGCTAATCTTCTCTGTATTTTTCCAATTTTAGGATATGTGCTGCCGAGGTGAGCATGGTGTTTTTTGTTTGGTTGGTTTTGTTTTGTTTTTGAGACAGAGTCTCACTCTGTCACCCAGGCTGGAGTGCAGTGGCATGATCTCAGCCCACTGCAACCTCTGCCTCCCAGGTTCAAGCAATTATCTTGCCTCAGCCTCCTAAGTAGCTGGGATTACTGGTGCATGACACCATGCCCGGCTAATTTTTGTATTTTCAAAAGAGATAGGGCTTCGCCATGTTGGCCACGCTGGTCTGGAACTCCTGATCTGAAGTGATCCATCCACCTTGGCCTCCCAAAGTGTTGGGCTTACAGGCATGAGCCACCACACCCAGCCAGCAAGATGTTTTTGATCATCTTGATTCCTCTAAGCTTCCCTTGGGCTGTTAGGATGAAGCCATGGATGATTGGCCTGTTAAGTAAATCAGATCTAGGTGCTGGCTGCTCAGATGTCAACTTGATGTGACCTTGGGCAAGGTCACAAGTCCTTTATCTGGGTCTTTTCCTTGAGTTAAATGGTCTTGAAGATGCTTTCCTTTTCAAACATCTTACGTAATTTTATTTTATTTTTGAGACAGGGTCTTGCTCTGTCACCGAGGTTGGAGTGCAGTAAAACAATCATAGCTCACTGCAGCCTCAGCCTCCTGGGCTCAAGGGATCTTCCCACCTCAGCCTCTTGAGGAGCCGGAACCACAGGAACATGCCACCACTCCTGGCTAATTTTGTTACTTTTTTTTTTATTTTTTATTTTTTGGAGAGACAGAGTCTCCCTATATTGACCAGGATGGTTTTGAACTCCTGGTTTCAAGTGATCCTCCCACCTCTGCCTCCCAAAGTATTGGCATTATAGTTGTGAGCTACCTATGTAATTTTACAGCTTCAGTCCTTGCAATGTTACCCATTCCTAGGTGAGGTGGTAACAGTGCCTCAAAGGCAGGGCAATGGTCAATTCCGCGCACTGTCAGAGTGAGTTTATGTAGATGTATTCAGAGGTCAGAAAACTACTGTCATCCAGGCAAACTAGAAGAGTCTCAAGCTTGAATTGGAGCAAACCAAATGGGAGGGTTTCACAGCACCCAAAGCTAAACCTTCCTGTTTGGGCAGACTGGCCCATTCAATATCCTAGAGTAGAAAGTACCCTCTTTTAGCTGGTGCGGTGGCTCACGCCTATAATCGCAGCACTTTGGGAGGCCGAGGCGGGTGGATCATGAGGTCAGGAAAGTACCCTCTTTTGGCTTTTATTTTATTTTATTATTATTTTTTTGAGATGGAGTCTCACTCTGTTGCCCAGGCTGGAGTGCAGTGGCACGATCTTGGCTCACTGCAACCTCCGCCTCCCGGTTTCAAGCGAGTCTCCTGACTCAGCCTCCTGAGTAGCTGGGATTACAGGTGCCCACCACCACGCCCAGCTGATTTTTGTATTTTTAGTAGAGATGGGGTTTCACCATGTTGGTCAGCCTGGTCTTGAACTCCTGACCTCAAGTGATTCACCTGCCTCGGCCTCCCAAAGTGCTGGGATTACAGGCGTGAGCCACCGTGCCTGGCCTAAGCTTTTAAAGTGCAATTTTTTTCTTTTTTTTTTTTAGCCTTCGTTATTTGTCATACGTCCATGGTACACATACCTTTTTTCTTGAAAGGAGGCCCAATGGGTCATCCAAAAAAAGGATAAAATATCTCCTTTCCCCGCTGGGTGCGGTGGCTCATGCCTGTAATCCCAGCACTTTGGGAGGCTGAGGCAGGTGGATCACGAGGTCAGGAAATCGAGACCATCCAGGCTAACACGGTGAAACCCCGTCTCTACTAAAAATACCAAAAAAATTAGCCAGGCATGGTGGCAGGTGCCTGTAGTCCCAGATACTTGGGAGGCTGAGGCAGGAGAATGGCATGAACCGGGGAGGTGGAACTTGCAGTGAGCTGAGATGGCACCACTGCACTCCAGCCTGGGCAACTGAGCAAGACTCTGTCTCAAAAAAAAAAAAAAAAATCTCCTTTCCCCAAATTTTGGCATGCTGGAGGACATGCCCAGTGGTCTCTTAATTGCTTCCTGTAGGTCACCTGACATCCATCTGTCTTCCCCAACACACAACAAACCCCTCAAATGAACAAAACTCTTTCCAGAGTCAATGCAGAGAATCACATGGCAAGGAAGAGTTCACAAAAAGGAGATGCCAGGATTTTGAGACAGAGTCTCACTCTGTCACCCAGGCTGGAGTGCAGTGGCGTGATCTCAGCTGACTGCAACCTCTGCCTCCCAGGATCAAGCAATTCTCTTGTCTCAGCCTCCTAAGTAGCTGGGATTACAGGTGCAGGCCACCATGCCCGGCTAATTTTTGTATTTTCAATAGAGATGGGGTTTCACCATGTTGGCCACGCTGGTCTAGAACTCCTGATCTCAAGTGATCCACCCACTTCGGCCTCCCAAAGTGTGGGATTGACTCTGGAAAGAGTTTTGTTCATTTGAGGGGTTTGTTGTGTGTTGGGGAAGGCAGATGGATGTCAGGTGACCTACAGGAAGCAATTGAGAGACCACTGGGCCTGTCCTCCAGGATGCCAAAATTTGGGGAAAGGAGATATTTTATCCTTTCTTTGGATAACCCAGGATTTTGGCTAAATATTCAGTCAATGATTACTTTTATTCAATTAAGTTTAGTAACTGAGGGTATTCAAGGACACATCAAGAAACCTGCTAGTGCCCTCCAGAAGCTCACGTCTTTAGGGGAAGCCAGACCCATAAGACCTTATAATAGACTGGGTGCAGTGGCTCATACCTGTAATCCCAGTAATTTGGGAGGCCAAGGCAGGAGGATCGTTTGAGGCCAGGAGTTAGAGACCAGCCTGGGCAATATAGTGAGACCCCATCTATACAGAAAAATAATAATGAAATTAACCAGAAGTAGTGGCACATGTCTGTGGTTCCAGCTCCTCAGGAGGCTGAGATGGGAGGATCATTTGAGCTCAGCAGTTTGAGGTTGCTGTGAGCCATGTTTGCACCACTGCCCTTCAGCCTGGGCAACAGAGCAAGACCTTGTCTCAAACAAACAAAATACACAGAAAAACCCCATGTAAGCTTGTAATACATACGAATAAGCGTTTAATGCAAGATCTAAATAGAATGGAGGCGTATTCTTAAGAGCTGGGCTTTTAAGAGACATATAGGCTTTTGTCAGGGTAGTAGGGGTCTTTCCAGAAGCAGTGGAGACCGGTATCTGCAGGCAAGTTTCAAATGCTGAAACAGCCATGTGCACTGGAGGACCAGAAGTTGTTGATCATGGCAGGTTTACCTAAGGAGGAACTAGATAGGGTCCTTTGTTATTGTTGTTGTTGAGATGGAGTTTCACTCTTGTCGCCCAGGCTGGAGTGCAGTGGCATGATCTCAGCCCACTGCCACCTCCACCTCGGGTTCAAGCAATACTCCTGCTTCAGCCTCCCAAGTAGCTGGGATAACAGGCTCCTGCCACCATGCCCAGCTAATTTTTTTTTTTTTTTTTTTTGAGACGGAGTCTTGCTCTTGTCACCCAGACTGGAGTGCAATGGCACAATCTCAGCTCACTGCAACCTCCACCTCCTGGGTTCAATCGATTCTTCTGCCTCAGCCTCCCGAGTAGCTGGAATTACAGGCTCCTTCCACCACGCCTGGCTAGTTTTTGTATTTTTAGTAGAGCTGGGGTTTCGCCATGTTGGCCAGGCTGGTTTCGAACTCCTGACCTCGTGATCTGCCCGCCTTGGCCTCCCAAAGAATTGGGATTACAGGCATAAGCCACCACACCCGGCCCTAGATAGGATCTTGAACAAGCAGCTGGAAGCCACAAATAGGGAAGAGACCATGTTAAATCTATATCCACTAAGCACTGGGGACCATGGGAAGTTACAGAATAGGGGAAGGGCTTGACCAGATCTATTTGACCAGGAGAGCTATGTGCTGGGCCAGAGGTGAGGCCAGAAACAAGAACTTCAGAACGAAAAGTATGAATTGTGTACGTGGCATAGTGGCCCCAGCTGAAGAAACATCTGCAGGAAACTCTGCCTTCCCTATCTGTCTACTTTGACAAAGGAAATAGTACATTGATAGGGAGACAGAAAGTCTGAGGCTTTTGACTCTTAAACAGGTTTACTGGAAGAACCTGGACGTTAGCAAATCCTTTTGAATTGGGGTGGATCCTTTATACCTGTAGCCCTACCTGCCCAGCAGACTGAAACAAAGGTATTAGAAGAGAAGTGCTTTGAGTATGTCAGCAAGAATGAGAAGTGACAGCAAAATGCTAACCTGTAAAGGGAACCTGAGTTTCTTCATCCGCATACTGGAGATGGGAGAGGAAAATCCCATCCCTACTTTGTAAGATTGAGGTAATGTAGGGTGTAAGTACTTTGTAAGCCTCATAGAGCTGTGCAGAAGGGATTGTTATACACCGACAAAAAGTGAGCTGGAGCAGGCAAGAAGCATGCTTGTCCTTACAGATAAAATCTCTTCTATTTGTCATGTCTAAGACATTATTCTTTCATAGTTTGTACCAATTACCATCTCCTGGTCTTTCAGCAAGTGTATTCAGGGTTTCTCCAATTTCTCCATAAAGTTATTTACTCATTTAAGCTTTTAGATGGATATATAGGTATAGCACCTGAGTGCATTGGTTTTGTATCATGGGGATTTGGCCACTATTTAGTAATATATTGATCCAGTGCCAGTTAGTACAGATTCAAATATTATACGTGAGACAGGAATTATAGCCCCACTTGACCTTCTGGTCCTCTCTCTCTCTCTCAAAACCTAACTTTCTTGTTTCCTGCTCTATTTAGATTATATTATTATAACATGTAAAATGGACATGAAAAGAAACATAACCAGCCTTGGCAACATAGGGAGACCCTGTCTTTACAAAAAACAGAAGCAGGCCGGGCGCGGTGGCTCACGCCTGTAATCTCAACCCTTTGGGAGGCCGAGGCGGGTGGGTTACTTGAGGTCAGGAGTTCAAGAACAGCCTGGCCAACATGGTGAAACCCCATCTCTACTAATAATACCAAAAAAAAAAAAAAAAGAAAAATGTTGTGTTAGGTATCCTCAGGTGAGATGTCAAAGGGATTTCTAACTGTGAATTTACTTTTTGCTGTTATTAAATTGAATTTGTTTATTTCCTCCTTTCCTTTAAGAACAAGTGGAGGCCGCGCGTGGTGGCTCACACCTGTAATCCCAGCACTTTGGGGGACCGAGGCGGGCGGATCACTTGAGGTCAGGAGTTCGAGAACTGGCCAACATGGCGAAACCCCGTCTCTACTAAAAATGCAAAATTAGCCTGGCATGTTGGTGCTTGCCTGTAGTCCCAGCTACTCTGGAGGCCGAGGCAGGAGAATGGCTTGAACCCGGGTGGCGGAGGGTTGCAGTGAGCAGAGATTGCGCCACAGCACTGCAGCCTGGGCAACAGAGCAACGTCTCAAAAAAAAAAAAAAAAAAAAAAAAGACCAAGCGGAGAAAGACATTTGGGCGAATGATTGCAACATGCTGACTCATCTAGGGTGTCGAGAAGACCGAAGCAATTTAAAAAAGTATATTATATCAAGGGCACCGTGGAAAACAATTAAAAAGATGGGCTCCAGATGCACATGACTCCAGAGAAGCAGTTTGACTAATATTTCAACCCCATGCACCCGTTCCTCCCCAGCTAAGTTAACTGGCTGTGGTAGCCTTGATTCCAGCCTGAAAGATTTTTCTGTGTATGCTAACATTTTAGCAGTTGCTTTCCCTCTGTTTTGACTGTGACCAGGGGAGTAAAGCACCAGGTTCTTCAAATGGATTTAAGAATTTATTAGTTTTTCAGGAGATGGTGAGAAATTTACTCAAGATTCACCTTTTTGTTTAAGATAAAGTTTTCCAAAGGGAAACTTTCCAACTTTCATTTTAGTTTCATTTAATGTAGAAAAAAAGTTTTTATTTTCATGCAGTATTCTAACTTTAACAGTAGTTTGTGGTTTTCCTCCCCATCACAGGTAGAACATTCCATGATATTTTTTACAGCATTCATTATGTAGACTGGTCTTGGAGGTTTTATATGAAATATTATTGAATGACTCTGCGTGTGAACAATGAATGATAGTTTCATAAACAACCTTTAGGAGGCAGACATAGCTTCGGTTTAGCACTATAAAAACATGTCACTATACAATAGCCTGTAGAAGGTGCTACGAAAATACAAAGAAGTAAAACAAATAGATAAAACGCAATATGTAATAAAATCATGAATAAAATGATAAGAATAATACATAAAGTAAAAGGGTTTATGTGGGACTGGGTGGCATTCATGTCTGTATGAGAGACAGGGAAATAAATGGACAAGAGTGGGTGAGGGAGTATCTAGGCTACAAATCCATCTATGTATGTATGTTGTGTTGAATGGAGCTTCAGAAGCCAGAACATTTAATAGGACAGGTGGCTGATACAGGCTGCTAAATTTAGATACTCCCATTTGTTGAAGTACAACAGGTACCACCGCTGCTTGTTTAATATTTTCTCTGTGGACTTGCTTCTGTAGCATAAAGACTGCCTGCCCTGGACTTCCTTATATGGAAATAAATTATATGTAAAAATTATCAATCTCCAACTGTGAAGCGCATTTCATGTTTCTAAAAATTGTAACACTTTTTCATTGATTTTTTTTTTTTTGGTAGAGATGAGGTCTTGCTATGTTTCCCAGGCTGCTCTCAAACTCTTGGCCTCAAGCAATCCTCCCACCTCCACCTCACAAAGTGTTGGGATTACAGGTGTGAGCCACCACACCCGGCCTGGAACAATTTTTGGAAGAAAAAGAATTATTCCTCATGACCATCCTACTTAAGACAGTGAAAGCATCTGTTTTGTTTTACAAACTGAAACAGGATAGCAAGAGTCAAATACGTTTTCAGGCAGAAAGAATTTTATCCGAAGAGACATTTTGCTGGAAAATAGGTGGACTGAAAGTCTGTTGATGTGTGTAGGAGAAACATCACTGTTAATCCTTTGTGTGTGTAGGCACACAAGTTAAAATAAAAAACAGTAAAATTAAGTGTCATAAGGAAAATATAATAAGCAGGCATCACAATTATTAGGTACTCTTTATTGTATAGTGTATAAACGGCTCTGTAACACCATAATGACAGCACACCTAGGAGCCCACAGCTGATAGGTCCCAGAGTAAATAATTTAGCTATTGGTGTATGTTGAATAGTATTTTGTTTGGTCACAGTTTTGGGAAATCTTCCTCATTCATTTTAGATACTGAAGCTTTCTTTTTCAGGCTAGAAAAAGTTAATGTAGGCTGGGTGCTATGGCTCATGCCTGTAATCCCAGCACTTTGGGAGGCTGAGGCAGGAGGATTGCTTGAGCTCAGGAGTTCGAGACCAAACCTGGGCGACATAGTGAGACCCTGTCTCTGTAAAATTTTTTAAAATTAAATTAAAAATTAAAAAAATAGGGGTTGGGGAGAGAGAGCATCAGTTAGAATAGCTAATGGATGCTGGGTTTAATATCTAGGTGCAACAAACCACCATGGCACATGTTTGCCTATGTAACAAACCTTCACATCCTGCACATGTACCCCGAACTTAAAAGCTGAAGAAAAAGAATTAAATAAAAATTAAGAATAAAGAAAAAGTTAAAGTAGAGGAATGTTAATCTATGACATCAGAAAATTTTGAATAAATTTAAAATTCTTGATAGTTTATGCATGTTTCTTCTATTCGAGATAATATGCACTTAGCAAATATAAAGATGGCATTTTTCAATCATTTTCATACACCAACTGTGTGCCAAAAGATTCTGTATAACAGAGGTGGATTACAAAAGCAACCAACCACAATTTAACAGAAATTTAAGAAATTTAAACTTAAAGAAATCTAAACATAATTTACAGAATAATGTGTTCTAATGAGGGCTTTTTGTTTAAATAATTTTAATTGTTCTTTATATCTTCATTCTTATGAAAAAGTTTTTCAAACTTACTATAGCTGTTTTAGAATATTTGAAACCTTCAAAAAAGAAAATTTAGGCTGGGCGCGGTGGCTTATGCCTGTAATCCCAGCACTTTGGGAGGCCTAGGTGGACGGATCACTTGAGGTCAGCAGTTCGAAACCAGCCTGGCCAACATGGTGAGATCCTGTCTCTACTAAATATACAAAAATTAGTCGGGTGTGGTGGTGGGTGCCTGTAATCCCAGCTACTCAGGAGGCTGAGGCAGGAGAATCGTTTGAACCTGGGAAGTGGAGATTGCAGTGAGCCGAGATCACACCACTGCACTCCAGCCTTGGTGACAAGCGAGAATCCATCTCAAAAAAAAAGAAAAGAAAATTAAAATTGAGAAAACCAGTATGAATATTTTGGCAGTTCCTTCTAGGGTTTTCTCTTAATTTCCTTTTGTTTCTCTCTCTCTCCTTCAAAGCACACATACACTTAAATGTACACAGTTGAATTGGTACTGTTTATAGTCTTATATCCTGCTTTTTCCACTTAACATTACTATGAGCATTTTTCCATGTCATTAAATATGCTTTGAATATGTTCTTGGCCACATAAAATTCCATCCTATTGATGCACCTGTTTTCTTTTAAGCAGAGACACATGCCATGCTTTCCAGTCATGCTGGACTCTCAAAAGCCAAAGAAAATACCTTGTGCTGATCTACCATAAGCCTCTTATAAACATCCATTTTTTATTTCATTTATTAAATGTACCCATGGTACAAACGCACCTCTGGACACTAGATACAATCAATAGTTAATAAGCACTCTAAAAAAAATGCCAGTGAGCAGTGAGCTCTGTCCCCTTGATGATGTTTAGTCACCCACATCACTATTACAAGTATATAAGGTGTCAACAAGTGTCACAAATGCTTTTTCCATTTTGCGATAGCCCCAAATGAATTTCAATCTCTCAGGCACCCACCTCAAGAACTTCAGATTCTAACGGGGCAGTTTTGAGTTTTAATATTAAAACTTCTAATATAAACGCTACAAACTTACAAAAACACCATCTTACTTTACACTTAGTTTTGTGAATTTGAATAATTTTTAAATTATTTTATTTCAGTTTGTTTTCCCACCTTCAGTCAGGGGAACTGATTTAGCTTTAAAACAATCTGCCAGAAACTTTGGTTCTGACCTCTTTAAGGCTTAACTAGTAGAAGTGATGTATCTGTAACACACACCAAGCATAAATGAACCCTTTAATCCTCAGGAGGGCACTGTGGAACTACGTTCTTAGGGTTGTCTGCTGTGGGAAGGCTCTTTTGTTACTCAAATGTGAGGGGTGCTGGGACAGGCCTCCACAGAAAACTTTTGTATTTTTATTTACTTTAAAAGACAAACCATAAAGATTTTTTTCAAATATGAAACTGAAATGTATATATTTCATAAATATTTTCATACTAAGCTGAGCAAATTTAAGAATGATTAAGCTGTTTCTACTGGGAAAATCATAGGTAAGGAAACTGCTTTCACGTAGCTTTATGTACATTTGGAAAGAGCAAACCTGAACTGGGTTTTTAATCTGTAATTTTTAAACGTACAATAATCAAGAGTTCTCAGCCCTATATTGATAGTATTTATGGTAAAACTAAATAGTTTTTTTTAAATAAAAAAAGGTATTTTAATTTGTTGACATAAAGTTGGCTTTTTTGTGCGTGCTTCTTACATGCCTTATTAACCCGGTGTGTTTAAACCAAACACTGTTCATATTTTTCCAGGAGGAAAACAAAACAATAAAAAACATTATTCAGATAAAATATTATAGGTTTATTTAAAACTTAATTCTCACCTTGAGTATGCAAAATACAAACTCCACAAAATGTTCATTTTACTTTGTAGTTTACAAATATACAAAATAGACGTTTGCTTAAATTTATATTACATATTTATTAAGGCAAGGAACTATATAGAAAAACACATTTGTTCTGCTTAAGGCATACTTGGGAATAAACCATTGTACAAATTATTGCACATCTGAAACCACAGTGCATAACAGACTGTCTGCATAAAAATGCTAAAGAAGTAAACCAGGTATATTACCTGACTTAGGTCATAAATGTTGATCGGAAGACAAATATAGATTTTCCTTGTCAAAGTATGCAGCAGTTTGAAAACTTTGGCTTCCTTGTTTGGTACCTTTAGAACCAAGACTCACCAAGCACCATCATTTAGGCTATTTAAACATGTTTTCTGTACCTGAATTTCTTCCTCTTCTTCTAACATCATAATAATGGCTTTTAGAAGGTAAAGAGAATACAAGGTGATCTTTTATGCTTATATTGCATCAATACACAATTCAAGGGAATTCTGGTCTTCCCTCCCCCAACTCACGGATATAATTTATACCCTGATATCCACAACTTCCAGTCACCCCCTTGGCATTTTGTAAGTCCAGGAATATTCAAGTCGGATTTAGAATTGGAATGATAGAAGATCCAGTCACAGACCCCATCTGTTCTTTGATTTTTGTCTTTTGGATTCCTCATTTTTCCTGATTATCCACTCACAAGATGACTCAGTTGGGAACTTGACCATGATTGTAGTGCTTTCTGGCTGGGCTCCTTCCCTCATCGGGAAGACAGTGTGAAAAGTAAAAAATACTGAATTCTCTTCTGGCAGTGTGGGTCATATCCACTGTCTGGGATTTAAAAATGCCTCTTCATGTGTAAGGCGAGGTGGTCCGACCTGGAAAATGCTCGGTCGCATTTTTGGCACTGGAACGGGCGGTGCCCAGTGTGTTTACGGTAGTGCCTGGTCAGTTCATCTGAGCGGGCGAATTTCCATCCACAGCCGTCCCAGTCACAGTGGTAAGGTTTCTCACCTGTAAAGGTAAAAGAAAAAAAAAACAAATTGACGCCATTGCTATATCAAAGAATCGCCCCTTTTAAAAACTGAAGGCCAGATAGTAAACCAACTCTGACCCTATCCTAAAGAAATCCAGGATGTCTTTATACCACTGAAGGGGCGTATTGAATTCCATATCATAAACAGGAATACATTCTGTGCTTAAGTATTTGGTCTTGTTTTTAGGGGGTCAGTTAAGCACACAACCACCACCTACACCTATACTGTTTCACCAAAAACACACAAACACCACCTAAACCTAAACCTATACTAATGTTTCATTTGAGTCAAGGCATCTCAGTGGTGGAAATGAAATTTGGAAATTGTGACTGGTAGTGTGCCCAAACCATGCAATCTTATTCCTACTACGACTGGGGATAAAAAGCCACAGGTGGCTACTTTTTTTTTCTTTACCTTTACCTTATTGAATGCTGCACCTAAACGACTTTGGGTACCTACTTACATGGACATGGAAATGCTCTGCAGTGACAACCCTAAATCAGAATCTCCCCAGCAATTTTGACCATCATATTCTTGGAATTTAAAATAAAACCTTCTGCTTGTGGGGGAAAAAAAAAAAAAGTAAATCAAAAAGAACAAAAAATAAAAAATAAAAAATAAGACCGAATTGTTACGACCAGAATTCAAAATAACAGAAAGGGAGGGTGAACCTGGGAAGGGAACATTAAAAAACGATTTTTTTAAAAAGCCATCATGCTTTTGCATAGCAAAGTATAATTTCTTGATTACAATGCCAAGCTAGGAGAGGCCCACAGACCGCGGGGAATCTCCTGCCTTTTAAAGGCCTAACAAAATTGCACATTCAAGCACAGATACCATCCATCAAGCAAAAGGCTCCTGGGCAGAAAAGTAGGCGCCGGTTTGCTGTTCTCTCCAGTGATCCCGGAGATCAAGGCGATAGACTGCCCTGGGAAGCCAAGGAGGCACTGAGGAGTGTCCACTGGTAGCCTATGGGGCTGGAAGCTAACCTGGGAAGCCAAGGAGGCACTGAGGAGTGTCCACTGGTAGCCTATGAAGCTGGAAGCTAACCCCCCTTCCTTCTGCAGTTTGTCCCCCTACCTGTGTGGGTTCGCAGGTGTGCCTTGAGATGGGAACTCTTTGTGTAGGTTTTGCCGCAGCCCGCGTAATCACAAGTGTGGGTGGCGGTCCTTTTCCGGGGCCACGATCGTCTTCCCCTCTTTGGCTTGGGCTCCTCCGGCATGCAGGAACCGGGTGGCATGAGCTCTAGGGGTGAAGAAGGTGGGGTGAGCATCATCCCGTGTGTCCCGAAGGGGGGCCAGCACACACAGGGCTCCCCAGCCCGAGCTACAAATCCCCGGGACTGACCTTGGTAATGGAGCGGCGGGACTTGCGGCTGCATCTGATCGGGCAGGAAGGATGGGTAATTGGGCCCCGGGTGGGGATGGAAGCCGGGAGGAAGCGGCAGGGCAGGGTGACAGTCCCTGCTGCTCAGCACTTCCTCAAGACCCAGGGTCGGGGTAGTCCTGCTGGGGAGCTGCCGCCCCAGGGGGAAGTCGTGTGCAGCCGGCCGGTGGCCATTGCTGAGAGGGGGTCCAGCGCCCAAGTGGGTGCACGAAGAGACCGCCTCCTGCTTGATCTTGGGGCACGTGCGCGGCGGCCCGCCGTTGTAGGGCGCCACCACCACCGGGTGGCTGCCGTCAGGGCTGCCTTTGCTGACGCTGATGACCGATGGGCTGCCGTACTCGCTGCCAGGGGCGCTCAGCGACGCCTTCAGCACGAACTTGCCCATCAGCCCGCCACCTGGCGGCTGCGGCTGCTGCGGCGGAATGTACACCGGGTCCAATTCTGGCCGCAGGAGCTCGGCCACGAAGCCGCCCGAGGGGCTCACGTCGTTGATGTCCGCCAGGTTGAAGGGAGCCGTCGGAGGGGGAGCGGACTCCCTGCCATAGAGGAGGCCTCCGCCCGTGCCGCCCGGCGCCACGCCCGGGTCGTTCCCGGCCCGGATCGGATAGGTGAAGCTGCAGGTGGAGGGCGCGCTGGCAGGGCCGCTGCTCGACGGCGACGACGAAGAGGAGGCTGACGCTGACGAGGACACGGTGGCGGCCACTGACTCCGGAGGATGGGTCAGCGAATTGGAGAGGATAAAGTCCAGGTCCAGGAGATCGTTGAACTCCTCGGTCTCTCTCCGAGGTAGGGGCGCCAGGTTGCTACCGCCGCAAGCCGCACCGGCTCCGCCGCTCTCCAGGTCTGTGGCCACGGTCGCCGCCGCCAGGTCATAGGGGCGGCCGGGAAGCACTGGGGGAAGTCGCTTCATGTGGGAGAGCTCCTCCCGCCAGCGCTGCGGGGACAGGGCGGGAGAGACCTGTCAGTGGTGGTCCCCCGTTGCCACCCGACATACTGACGTGCTGGCGGGCCACGCGCGACTGCACCGCCCAGACATGGGGACTGGTCAGGCAGGAAGCACCCGGGAACCCAGGGCGCCAGCGCTGCAATCTCGGCCCACTCCCGGGTCGGAGAAGAGGTGATGCGTCTGTATTGCGGGTGTTATGTCCTGTCTGCCCAATTGCGTGTGAGCGAACGCCGCGGCTGGTCCCTCCCCCGCCAGGTCCCGTGGACGTCCCCGGAATTGGCACACCGAGGCTCTCTCGGTGCGCTCTCGCCACGGGGCCGCCTACGCGTTAAACTCACTCTGGCCCAGCCAGTGTCTGGGGACGCGGCCACCTCCCGCCCGGTGGCCCGCGAGCGCCCGCCCTACCGACAGCGCGCCCGGGGACTGGTGAAGAACCGGCTTGCGCCCCAGGCGGCTCCGCAGTGCTCGCACCACGGGCATACACAGCTGAGCCAAGGACACGGAAGCTATCCCGGGAAGGTTGCGGAGTCCGCGCGGTGGCCGCTCCTTACCCTCGTTCAGTGGCTCTTGGTGACCCCAAGGCTCCGCCCGCCCCCACCACACCCACGAAAACCCACCGGGCGTTCCCGGCGGCCCGGGGCGATACTCACGTTATTCGGGGCACCTGCTTGACGCAGTGTCTTCTCCCTTCCCGCCGGGCCAGACGCGAACGTGGAGAAAGATGGGAGCAGCGCGTCGCTGACAGCCATGTCAGACTCGCCAGGTGGCTGCCTGCGAGCAAGGCAGGGCGCAGAGACAGGAGAGTCAGGGGCGGCTTTCGGCCGTCGTTCCGGCGCGTCCCACCGGTCCTCACCCCTCCCTGCTCCCAGCGCCGCGCGCCTCACCTACCTCATTAATGTGGGGGCCCAGAAGGTCCTCGGCAGCCCGAAGCAGCTGGGGCACCCGAACCCCAAAGTCAACGAAGAGAAGAAACGAAGCCAAAACCCAAAACCCCAAATTGGCCGAGATCCTTCTTCTTTGGATTAAATATAACTTGGAAGCGTCCTTTTTAAAAAGTTCCTTTGTATACAAAAGTTCTTAGAAAAGTTGTAAACTCAAAAATAGACAATCAGCAAAGCGAGTAAGTAGGTCCGGTGGCCGGGCTGCGCTCTCTTCCACTCAGCAGCGTCCCCCACCACTGTCGCGGTCGCCTCGAGTGCTGCCGTGGGCGCAGGGGCTGTGGCCGGGGCGGTGGGCGGGCGGTGCCGCCAGGTGAGACTGGCTGCCGTGGCGCGGAGCTGCGAACTGGTCGGCGGCGCAGGGCGCGGAGTCCGGGGAGTTGTGTGGAGCGCGCGCGGCCATGGGCGCGGGCCACGGGCGGGTGGGAGGGTGGGGGGCCAGAGGGGCGGGGAGGGTCACTCGGCGGCTCCCGGTGCCGCCGCCGCCCGCCACCGCCTCTGCTCCCCGCGCGCCCGCAGACACGTTCGTTCTCTCTGGTCGGGGAACTGCCGGCCGCCGGCGCGCGTTCCTTACTTATAACTTCCTTCGCTACAGCCTTTTCCTCCGCCTTCTCCCATGCCCCGCCCCTCCCTTTCTTCTCTCCGCCCCCCCCGAGGCTCCCTTCCATCGTTGCTATGGCAGCTAAATCAACAAACTCGGCGCACGTGGGGGCGGGGGAGGGGAAGGAGGGGCGCGGGCGGGGCTGGGCCGGGCCGTGACGCCAGCCAGGCAGCTGGCGGGCTGGAGCCGAGCTGACGCCGGCGGCAGTGGTGTCGGCGGCGGCGGCGGCGTCCGCCCCAGCGCGGGGCGCGAGGAACCGGGCGCAGGTTCGGTCGCTGCGCGACCAGGGTCGTACTCACCGCCATTGTCGGCTCCCTGGGTTCGAAGCCCGCGAAGACTGGTGGGGTCAGCGGGCGGCACGGTCACGCGTCCGCACCCCTGCTAGCATACGCGCTTGCCGCGCTGTCTGCGCGCTGGAGAAGAGCGCGATTATCCGCGTGACTCATCCAGCCCTCCATCTCCCCCTCCCTCTCTGCGCTCGCAGGAGCCCGCTCTAGTCGCTCAGCGCCAGTGCCGGTGGCGGTGCCGGCGCTCGGCCTGACCTCGCACGGTTCCTCGCGGGCCCTTCTGCCGAGGGGTGGGGGGCGCTAGGGGTGTGGAGAGGAGGCGGTGCCCAGCACTGTGCAGCGTGAACTGGGAGCCTCAAGAGAAGGCCAGAGGAGTGTTCCGCCGGGAACAGGCGGAAAGAGGCACGAATGGGGAGTTATGGTTTTGATACTTTAAATAGCGAGAAAGGGAGTGAAAGGGCTCAAGATTCACTCAGAGGCGTGAGGGAGAGAAGAGGGACTGTGAGGCGCGGAGACAGTTTTCAACCAGCCATCTCGAAGCCCTTTCCTTTTTTTTTTCCTCTTTTTTTTTTTTCTGTGAGACAGAGTCTCGCTGTGTCGCCCAAGCTGGAATGCAGTGGCACGATCTCAGCTCACTGCAACCTCCGCCTCCTGGGTTCAAGCGATTCTCCTGCGTCAGCCTCCCGAGTAGCGCGGATTACAGGCGTGCGCCACGACGCCGGCTAATTTTTGTATTTTTCGTAGAGACGGGGTTTCACCATGTTGGCCAGGCAGGTCTCGAACACCTGACCTCAAGTGATCAGCCTGCCTCGGCCTCCCGAAGTGCTGGGATTACAGGCGTGAGCCACTGCCTGTAATATTTGATGACTAAATTGCACTGTAGAATAATAATAATAGAAGACACCCATTAAAGAAGAATTAAACACTCACTGATGACTTTTCAAGCCACGCACTCTTCTTTCCACTTTATGGATGAGAAATTGAGTCATAAAGAGGTGAAATGGCCAGTAAAGGTCAAAGGACAACTCGTTCCTTCGGCTCAGGCTCCGGGTAGGTCAGGCCCCCCTAAAGGGACTTCCCTGGGAAGTGACCATGTGCCAGGAAGTGGAGCGATGCGGTGGGATCCTAGCTCTCAAAAAGTGCACACCGAGCCCGCCGCAGGCGTCCTTGCCCACCGGGAAGGGAATAGGAAACGGCGATCTTTACTTCAATCTTATAACGCTGCCTCCCCCACCCCCACTCTCCCCTTGGTTTGTGATCAGTAATTTTCCAGCTGGGAAATGTTTTGCTCTCATCTTCTCAGCAAACAGTATTTTTTTTAAAACGTGAATGTGGTGTTTGGTATCACTTTCTAAACGTAGGTTTGGCGAGGTGTTTACTTTGGATTCCGGCGTGCGGCGCGGGACTCCGCCCCCCTCTCCACGGAGCCCCCTCACCGGCGAACGCTGGCGCTTAGGCTGGTGTCAACCTAGGAAAGAGAAGAGAGGGGACACTGGGGAAAGTGGTGGAAGCTCGGGCACCGGGCAGAGAGTGCGCTCACCCCTTTTTGAGTTCTAGTTGCCAATGTCCTTTGTCGTTGTCACCTGTTTGAACCCTGCGATTCTGGTACCTATTAGGTTTCCTCAGAATATTTGTGATACCTGATTTTTCCACTCCTCGCCGACCACAGAAGCATTCTTGGAATGCATCTCGCCCCGAATGAATTGACTCGGCCCTCCCTGCCAACGCCAGGAATCCCTCTAAGATCCAGAGTCGGACGCCCTTGAGTGTGACTTCCATCCTCTAGCTTGGCTCTGGCCAAGGGCTGCCAGGGTTGCAGCTGGGGGAGGAGAGTGTTTTGGCAGGGAAACCGAGGTCCTCCTTCCTATGACCTCGAGGAGTTCAACCCCACCCCCCTATATAGGATCAGGCCAGTTACTTTAACTCTGATTTTTACTTTAAGCCCTTTTCAAACGGAGGAACCAAAAAAGGAAGACACCTGCCACTTCCTCCCCTACTCCTTTAATTGTGATGGCAACATCTTGGGATGCTGTGATTTGAGGGCTGCATGGGAAACTCACCACTTTTTTAGGAAAGCCAAAGTCCCTCACCCTGGATGAACAGTGGATGAGCCCTTGATTGGCAGCCATCTCCCTTGGGATGTAAACATGTGGGTCAGGACTTGGAATTTCCAACTTAGGTAGGCAGCACACTAGATTATTTCTGCTTTACTTTTATTTCTCTAAGGCAGTAGCCCTTCCCCCTCAAAAAAAACTATCTGTAACCACCACAATGAAAAAACAATATTGCACAGATGAATTGGAAAGCCACCATTATTATGTCACATAATCAAGACAAGATTCTGAAACTCGATTGAAAAAGATGAACTTGTTTCCAACCGGCCTTCTGAAGGATAAAAGCCAGTCTCTCTTCGTGGCAGGCAACTAGCTGGTTATTCCTCTGATTGCGTCATAAAGGGAAATCTGTATCTTCACCCCAGATTTCTAAAAGAAGCAAGAAACTTCAAGTTCACAAATCATCTCTCAAGGCAGGTGCCCAGTATGACAACAAGGTTATGGCCCTCCCTGTCTTCAGAACAGGTAGGGCCAGAAGACTTAAATCCTTGCCCTGTATAATTTATAAACATGAGGCTGAGTAAACCTTTGATGACTAAATTGCACTGTAGAATAATAATAATAGAAGACACCCTTTAAAGAAGAATTAAACACTCACTGGTGACTTTATTTCAGCAAACTGATATTACTAGTTTTGTGGACTAGAAGTTAATTACTAATGTCCTTGGAGTTATAAAATAATTTTTTTTCCAGCACAAACTGCATTAGTTGGCAGAAGATGTGATGAACACCATTAGTGCTAGGGGATTAATGTGGAGCCATGGAGGGGTGTGATAGACTGAAGAAGCTGCATCCATGTTTCAAATGAAAGATTCAGCACCCATAACTGGGTGTGGGGTCTGGACATAGAGCACCCCGTGACCTGGCTGCACCCTGGCTGGGTGTCTCTGCATAACTGCCGCAGGACTCAAGAAAAACTGCTTTTTTTCTTTTTTTTTTGAGACGGAATCTCACTCTGTAGCCCAAGCTGGAGTGCAGTGGCGTGATCTTGGCTCACTGCAACCTCCACTTCCAGGGTGGAGGTGGAAGCAGTTCTCACGCCTCAGCCTCCAGAGTAGCTGAGACTACAGGCGCGTTCCACCATGCCCAGCTAATTTTTTGTATTTTAGTAGAGATGGGGGTTTCACCATGTTGCCCAGGGTGGTCTCCAACTCCTGAGTTCGGGCGATCCACCCACCTCCGCCTCCCAAAGTGCTGGGATTACAGGCATGAACCACTGCACCCTGCCTGAAAAACTGCTTTTTAAAAAAGTGAAAACAAGAGATGATTTTAAGTACCCGAATTGCTTTGAAATGAAATTCCTGCTAATAAATAACTGTAAAAGGAGCTTGCAGCTTTCACAAGGTGGCAAAGCTTTTCTCAGCCTCCACGCTCATCTCCTTGTGAACGCCAGCCTCTTTTTTTTTTTTTAATTTATTATTATTATACTTTAAGTTCTAGGGTACGTGTGCACAACGTGCAGGTTTGTTACATATGTATACATGTGCCATGTTGGTGTGCTGCCCCCATTAACTCGTCATTTAGCATTAGGTATATCTCCTAATGCTATCCCTCCCCCCTCCCCCCACCCACAACAGTCCCCGGTGTGTAATGTTCCCCTTCCTGTGTCCGTGTGTTCTCATTATAGACCAATGGAACAGAACAGAGCCCTCAGAAATAATGCCGCATATCTACAACTATCTGATCTTTGACAAACCTGACAAAAACAAGCAATGGGGAAAGGATTCCTTATTTATTAAACGGTGCTGGGAAAACTGGCTAGCCATATGTAGAAAGCTGAAACTGGATCCCTTCCTTACACCTTATACAAAAATTAATTCAAGATGGATTAAAGACTTAAATGTTAGACCTAAAACCATAAGAATGCCAGCCTCTTTTTACCCTCTATCTTGTGTAGACTTTAGAGGTTAGGAAAGTAGGCTTTGACCCTGTGTTTCCCAACACGACTCTGCTGCTTTCTAGCTGGGCAAGTTACTGACCTCACTTTGCACTTTGCCTGTTTCCTCTTCTGTAAAATGGGGATATTAATAATGCCTACTTCTTAGAGTGATGAGGATCAAATCAGATAATCTAAAGTAAAGTATTTAGCACAGACTTAACACTCAATACATAGTAGCTATTACTATCACCAGTATTCCCCAGGGTATCATAAACATGATGAGGCTGAGGCTATTGTTTTGTTCACTGCTATATCCCCAGGTCCTATTATAGTGCCTACCTAGCACATGGTAATGCCCTGTAAGTGTTTGTTGAATGAATGAATAATGCACATTTAATGTGTTTTTTCTTTTTAAATAATCCATTAGCAGGAAGCTCATCTTTCAGCGTCCACTGTAGACTCATTAATCCTCTTTCTTATCAAGAACCGCAACACACCCAGATTTAAAATTTCATCATTCTCTCCCCGGTTTCTAAGACAGAAACCTAGATTTTCTTCAACTCCTGCCTTATTTTCTTTGACCTGAGCATCCAGACATCTACAAAACTCAGCCATTTCCATTCCTAAATATCTCCACTATCTTTTTACTACTCTCGGGCTGCTTTGGTTTAAGCTTGCCTTATTTACAGCTTTTTGTTGTTGTTTGCTGTTTTGAGACAGGGTCTCATTCTATTGCCCAGGTTGGAGTGCAATGGCACTATCTTGGCTCACTGCAACCTCCACTGCCCGGGCTCAAGCGATCCTCCCACCTTAGCCTCCCGAGTAGTGAGTATCTTGTGGCACTGATTCTTTTTTTTTTTTTTTTTGATAGAGATTTCGTCATGTTGGCCAGGCTGGTCTCAAACTCCTGTGTTAAGCCATCCACCCACCTCGACCTCTCAAAGTGCTGGGATTACACACGTAAGCCACTGTGCCCAGCCTCATTTACAGATTTAATTATGTCTGTACACTCCAAATAGTCCTCTTGTCTCCTCCCTCAGAGCCCCACTGGCATTCTCCAGCTAGATCTAATCCATTTTGCTAACAGACCACCGCAGTTCTGTCTCTACTCACCTCCCCACCAGCCAGTCTTTCAACAGCTCCGCTTTGCCTAGAGGAATAAAACCAAACTGTTTGGCTTGATGTACCCAACACTTACTACTCTGGCCCTAGACAAACTTTCCAGAATCTTCTCTAGAGACTGACCTCACCCTCTCTAAACTCTTAACTGGATGTTCTCTCAAATCCCTGAATACAGGATGTGTATTTTCATCAGCTGTTTTTCCTGTCTGAAATGCCCTTTCTCCCCTCAGGGCCCTCATCGTACCCAAACTCCAAAAAAGTCCCTCTTAATTGTTCCTTTGTTTATGAGTTCCCTTTTAAGCCAGTCCTTTTTTCTCTGAGCTCTAACAAAGCTGTGTAATGACTGCTAGGATGTTTACCCAGTGGACTTGCATGATCTGCTTGTTTGTAGCTCCTGTTCCCCTATGGGATCTTCAGGACAAATGCCCAATGACCATTAATTGTAGAATGAATGAAGAGAGCAAAACTGACTTGGTAAACTATTAATGGGGTAGAGGCAGGGACTCAGGGGACCTGGTCCTTGTCAATAGCATTTCTCTCTAGTTGAGAGGGTCATTGGTTTGGTACTTCATTTTCCATCCCTTCTCTTTCTTCACCACTTCATCTCTTTCTTTGAAAAGTTCTATGAAGGAAAACTTTTCAAAGAAAGTTATGAAGGAAATAAAATCCTTCATAACTCTGTACTCTCAAAAACGGTTGGACAAAGTAATAGAACAGTGCTGGCCAAGGCATTGTAATAAAACAAACTTGAAAACACAAACAAAAATAACCAAAATCCAAACCAAAACCAAATGGAGAAAGAGTCCACTCTTTTCTGCAGCCAAATTCATTGCCTTTCCAAACCCAAACCTTAAGGGTTGAAGTTTTTAGAGCAGAAAATGAATCACAGACATTTAAAAAATCAATTCTCAGAAATTTCATTAGAATCTTTTTCGTGAACCCTTAGGTTTGATCACTTAAGTTACATTCTTAGCTCAAAAAACTTAGGCCCAATACATCCTTTAAACTATTTAAAAATAAAATCTAAAATTAATGAAATTATTTTCAAGACTTTTGAAGTATTCTGACTGCAATATATTAAATTCAGCTTTTCAGTGTCCTCAACTTGTTCTGAGATATTAAAAAGGATACAAAAAAAAAATCCCTCTTTTTAGGTTGCTGATTTTTTTTACTTTATTTATTTATGTATTTATTTATTTTTTAATAAATAAATGAGCCACCACACCCGGCCAGGTTGCTTATTTTTAAATGTCTGTTTAAGTAGAGAGAAATATTTTTTAATGGCTCACACCTGTAATCTCAACACTTTGGGAGACCGAGGTGGGTGAATCACAAGGTCAGGAGTTCAAGATCAGACTGGCCAACATATAGTGAAACCCCATCTCTACTAAAAAATACAAAAATTAGCTGGGCGTGGTGGCGCATGCCTGTAGTCCCAGCTACTTGGGAAGCTGAGTCAAGAGAACAGCTTGAACCCGGGAGGCGGAGGTTGCAGTGAGCCAAGATCGCACCACTGCACTCCAGCCTGGGCAACAGAGCAAGACTCCGCCTCAAAAATAAAAAAAGAAATATTTTGTAAGAGCGAGGTGCATCTCAGTAATATTTCCCTTAACAAAACATTTTGTAAGAGTGAGGGGCATCTCAGTAATATTTTCCTTAATAAAAGAAATTGCGGGCTAGCATTTACCATCTTCGTAGAGCATGACTCCAATACTATATGCATTTGAAACACATTTAAAAGTAAATGAACTAGCAAATTTTAAAAGTATTTAAATTTTAATGAAAGAATGAAAGTACTTAAATGAACCAGCAAAGAAGTCAGTGGGCAGAGAAAAACCTGTTGCTGGAATTTTCTTCTTCACTTGGTTCACCAAGTTTTGCCTGCTTCCCCTGGGGGAGAATTATCTCTGAAAAGAGAACCAAGAGTCCACTTCCTTTATTTAAAAGCCTCAGTGCCTCAGATTCTTAGACTAAGACAATGTCATTCTTCTGAGGAAAACAAAGTCCCTAGGTTTAGATTGGATTGGAGGTAACATTTTTGTTTTATGGAAAATGTAGGAATGTTGAAGGTACAAAAATGAATGCTTCACACCCTGAGAAATGCAAACGAGAAAAAAACAATTCTGTGTTTAATTCTCTTTCAGTTTGTGGGCTGGACAAGAGGGGAGCTTATTTTTGCCAATTTGAAATTATGTACTTTGAGCCAGGGAAATGATTTTAAAAAAAATTAAGAATGCATTTTATTACCCTGTAGTTGACCTTTTTTTCCACAAACATTGTGTTTGTTAATCAATTTTAATGTCCTGGCTAGTGGGAAGGGGGCTAGCGAGTGCCAACGTGGAGAGAAAAAAAAAAAAAGCCAAACGAATGTTCTGGCAGCAACTAAATATCTCATACAGTGTGTGATGCTTTATTCAAACTCGAATCTAGACGCAAACTCCTCTTATATCCAGGGATGACCAGAAGCTTCTTAAAGGGGGAAGCCCCTGGAATAGTTACCTAATCTTAGAAGAATTCCCAGCATTATCATTGATAATAAAAAAGGTAATCTAGTGAAAGAGTGAACTTAGTCTATGGTGTCAGTTATTGATGAATTTTTCTGGTTGCTACATTTACCTAACAAAGTTCTCAGAGCAAAGTGTTGAATTTCAATGTTCTGATGTTTCATTCAGCAAACTCAGTTTTCCATTTGAAAAGAAGCTCATTTGGGTTTCTTTAAAGACAAGACAATATCTTTGGTCTATCTGAGTGCAGATTAGAGTGTCCTTGTCTGACTTTAATTCTTAGAGCCATCTTGCCGTAACTCAATTAAGGAGGAGAACTTGACAGAATTCACTGGGCTGTGGGAGAAGAAATGACAGGGATGAGTAGTGCACAGACTCTGGGGGCATAGGTAGGATCTGCCACGCAAGGGTTTGGACTCCAGGCCCTGAGTTGCATCTTACTAGCCAGGTGATCTTGGACAAGCTACATCATCTAGTTGCACTGTACTTTCCTTGTCTGCAAAATGGGTCTACGAATGTACCTGCCTCACAAGGCCAGTGTGAGCATTAAGTGAGATACTGGCATTAAAGTTAGTGTGTCCCCTCTACCAGTGAAACCTTACACAGTTAATCCCCCTTTGATAACTTCAAATTGGTCCTGCAGTATTCAGCACTGGAAGATGATATAATATCTTGGTTTGAAGAGTGAAATGCTTTGTCACAGTATTTTCTTTCCCCAAAATATTTCAGTGTCACTACAGATCCACAACCAAAGACCAGGCTCACAGAAAATCTCACAAAGACACTGTTTTAAGTAGGGAAGGTATACATTAACTTGGGAATCTCACTTCCTAGGGTCACTCCATGACTTGCAAAGGCCTTTTGTGGCTATGTCAAATCCCTAAAGACAGTGACCTTGACCCTTGATAAGCCAGTCAAGAGTTAGGTTGGACGAAAGATAATTTCAAAGTCAAATTCGACATTGAAGAATTCTATAGTCATTGACAGTCTTAGCAAAGTTCTAACCTTGTCTTTCCTAGAAGGGTACTGAAAGGGTCTGCTGGGTTCTCCCTCCAGGAAAAGGAGGGAGCAGGGACCTTCAAATTCATTAACATCACTGCTCTCAGACCCTGTACCAGGTAACTGTGATAAGTACTTTCATGCATTAAGTTACTTGTCTTCACATTACTTCTCTGAGGTTGGTGCTGCCATTGCTGCTAGAATGCAGGCTTCAGGGGGCAGAGACGCTGCCTGTGTGTGTATATTTTAAAATATACTCTTTTTGTGTGTGTATATTTTAAAAACTGATACATCACAGTTGTATGACTTTCTTTTTATTTTTATTTTATTTTTATTTATTATTATTATTGTTTTGAGACAGAGTCTCACTCTTGTTGCCCAGGCTGGAGTGTAGTGGTGTGATCTCGGCTCACTGCAACCTCTGCCTCCCAGGTTCAAGCGGTTCTCCTGCCTCAGCCTCTTGAGTAGCTGGGACTAGAGGACGCACCACCCTGCCCAGCTAATTTTTTTTTTTTTTTTTTTTTGAGACGGAGTCTTGCTCTGTCGCCCAGGCTAGAGTGCAGTGGCGCAATCTCGGCTCACTGCAGCCTCTGCCCCTTGGGTTCCAGTGATTCTCCTGCCTCAGCCTCCTGGGTAGCTGAGATGGCGCATGCCACCATGCCCGACTAATTTTTGTATTTTTAGTAGAGACGGTGTTTTACCATGTTGGTCAGCCTGGTCTCAAACTCCTGACCTCAGGTGATCCCCCTGCCTCAGCCTCCCAAAGTGTTGGGATTACAGGCGTGAGCCACTGTGACCAGCCATTACTTTCTTTTTAATCATAAGTTTTTGTTTTATTTTGTTTTGTTGCTTGAGATAAGGTCTTGCTCTGTTACCCAGGCTGGAGTGCAGTGGCGCAATGATGGCTCACTGCAGCCTCGAACTCCCTGGCTCAAGCAATCCTCCTATCTCACCATGCTTAGTAGCTGGGACCACAGACATGTACTACCACACCCAGCTAATTTTTAAATTTTTTGTAGAGACAGGGTCTCACTGTGTTGCCCAGGTTGGTCCTGAACTCCTGGGCTCAAGCAATCCTCTTGCCTCAGCCTCCCAAAGTGCTGGGGTTACAGGCGTGGGCCACCTCACCTGGCTGACTTACTTTTTTTTTTTGACCTGTCAGCAGGAAGTAACTGACTTACTTTTATTACAGAATGTAATACAGTTTGCTGGCACATAATAGGTGCTCAATACATACTTGTTTAATACATAAACCCCATTTTACAGTTTTAAAAAAATGGCAATATTAGCTAGGCATGCTAGCTCATGCCTGTAATCCCAGCACTTTGGAAGGCCGAAGTGGGCGGATCGCCTGAGGTCAGGAGTTTGCGACCAGCCTGGTCAACATGGTGAAACCTTGTCTCTACTAAAAATACAAAAAATTAGCTGGGCGTGGTGGCGGGTGCCTCTAATCCCAGCAACTCAGGAGGCTGAGGCAGGAGAATCACTTGAACCCAGGAGGCGGAGGTTGCAGTGGGCTGAGATCGCGCCATTGCACTCCAGCCTGGGCAACAAGAGCGAAACTCCTTCTCAAAACAAAACAAAACGAAACAAAATTAGCCGGGCGTGATGGTGTGCACCTATAATCCCAGCTACTTGGGACTGAGGCAGAGAATCGCTTGAACCTGGGAGGCGGAGGCTGCATCGAGCCAAGGTCGTGCCACTGCACTTCAGCCTGGGTGACAGAGGGAGACTCCATCTCAAAAAAATAAATTAATAAAAATAAAAATAAAATAAAAACAACCAAATAAACTGCAGTATAGAGTGCTTAAATCCAGCCCAGGATTGTGCAGCTAAGTAAGGGAGTTAGCCAGTGTCTCCTGGAGCCCACCCAGAGGAGGAAGCCTGCTGTATGACTGCTCTCTGAGTAACCTATCCTCAGCTGTGCCTGGCTTCTCTGAGTTCAGAGCCCCTGGATCGAGTTCCCCAGAGAGTAAACCTCTAACCTTCTGTCCAGGCTGGGGGAAAAGCAGTCACCCAGCTGAACAGGGCTAGTGAGGAATCTTGGGGCCTGTATGTACGTATGGGTGGATGGATGGATGGATTGTGTAACTGCTTGAGATATATATATATATATATATATATAATATATATATAATTTTATGTATTTATTTGAGATGGAATCTCACTCTGTCGCCCAGGCTAGAGTGCAGTGGCATGAGCTCGGCTCACTGCAACCTCCACCTCCCAGGTTCAAGCAATTCTCCTGCCTCAGCTTCGCTCATAGCTGAAATTACAGGCACGTGCCACCATGCCTGGCTAATTTTTTTTTTTTTTTTTTTTTTGAGAGGGAGTCTCACTCTGTCGCCTAGGCTGGAGTGCAGTGGCACGATCTTGACTCACTACAACCTCCGCCTCCCGGGTTCAAGTGATTCTTCTTCCTCAGCTTCCCAAGTAGCTGGGACTACAGGCATGTGCCGCCATGCCCAGCTAATTTGTTTGTTTGTTTGTTTGTTTTGAGAAAGAGTTTCGCTTTTGCTGCCCAGGTTGGAGTGCAATGGCTTGATCTCGGCTCACTGCAACCTCTGCCTCCTGGGTTCAAGCGATTCTTCTGCCTCAGCCTCCAGAATAGCTGGGAGTACAAGCATGGGCCACCATGCCCGGCTAATTTTTTTGTATTTTTAGTAGAGACGGGGTTTCTCCATGTTGGGTAGGCTGGTCTCAAACTCCCAACCTCAGGTGATCCACCCGCCTTGGCCTCCCAAAGTGCTGGGATTACAGGCGTGAGCCACTGCGCCTGGCGCGCCCAACTAATTTTTGCATTTTTTAGCAGAGACGGGGTTTCACTATATGTTGGCCAGGCTGGTCTCGAACTCCTGAGCTCATACAGTCCGCCCGCCTTGGCCTCCCAAAGTGCTAGGATTACGGGCATGAACCACTGCGCCCGGTCTGTTATTTCATTTTTTAAATGTACATTTTTTTTTCTGGTTTCAAAATGCGTGCTTATTTTTAAAAAAATAAATCAATACGGCTGGGCACGGTCGCTCACGCCTGTAATCCCAGCACTTTAGGAGGCCAAGACAGGTGGATCATGAGGTCAGGAGTTCGAGACCAACCTGGCCAACATGGTGAAACCCCGTCTCTACTAAAAATACAAAAATTAAGCCGGGCATGGTGGTGGGCATCTGTAATCCCAACTACTTGGGAGCCTGAGGCAGAAGAATCGTTAAAACCCGGTGAGCCAAGATCATGCCATTGCACCCCAGTCTGGGCGACAAGAGCGAAACTGTCTCAAAAAAAAAAAAAAAAGAAGTGATGTGTCAGGGGTTCCTGTGTCATTGCTGTCTGATGCAGGGAAGGAGGCTTGGACTTGGCTAGGAGTTAGGACTTGTGTTTTCTTGTCCCAGCTCTGCCAATGTGTGGCATGGGTAAGTTACCTCTGTTCCCTAGGCCCCTTTCATCTGTGCAAAGTGGAGGCTTCCAATTATATTCTAATAATGTACAATTTCCATATCTTCAGAGTTTCAAGGAAGTGCAAACTAACTGCCATGAAAGTTTCACCAGCCAAAAGCTGATTATGTAGATGCTAACATTGGAAAGATTAAGATCATAATATTCGGTACTGGTTAGTACGTAAGGAAACCAACATGTTGATATCTTGCTGATGAGAATGTAAACTGATGTAAATTTTTTGAGGAACAATTTGAAATGGTTGAAATGTATTGTAAATCAGTTTCTATGAATTGAGCCTAAGGAAATAAGTGAATAAGAGTACACATGGAAATTCTGTAGTAATGAAAAGTTGGAAACAATCTAAATGTCCATCGAAAGGAGATTGGGCTGGACATGGTGGCACATAACTGTAATCCCAGCACTTTGAGAGGCCAAGGTGGGAGGATCCCTTGAGCTCAGGAGTTCCAGACCAGTGTGGGTAACATAGTGAGAACTCATCTCTACAAAAAGTAATGAACCAGATGTGATGGCAAGAACCTGTGGTCCCAGCTACTCAGGAGATTGAGGTGGGAGGACCACTTGAACCCAGGAGGTCGAGGCTGCAGTGAGCCATGAGCATGCCACTACAGTCCAACCCAGGCAACAAAGCAAGGCCCTATGTAAATAAATAAATAAATAAATAAATTTTATTATTTTCACATATGTATAAAAAATGTGAAGACTTATACTTCAAACTGAATTGTGGTCATATCTGGAGAGGCAGGCTGTGGATTTTATTTAAAATACACATGTATTGATTTATTGATTTTTTTTTTGAGACAGAGTCTCTATCGCCAAGGCTGGAGTGCGGTGGCTTTGTCTCGGCTCACTGCAACCTCTCTTGCCCGAGTTCAAGCAATTCTCCTGCCTCAGCCTCCCTAATAGCTGAGATTACAGGCACCCTGTAGTCTAGAACTCCTGACCTCAGGTGATCCACCTGCCTCAGCTTCCGCAAACTGTTGGGATTACCGGCGTGAGCCACCGCACCTGGCCCTGACACTTTACTTTTATGAGCCCATCTACCTTTTGAAACCAGAAGCATGGACCTCAGAAGAGGGTGAAAACCAACATTTTTTTTTCGAAACGAAGTCTCTCTCTGTCACCCAGTCTGGAGTACAATGGCACAATGTCGTCTCACTGCAACCTCCGCCTCCTGGGTTCAAGCCATTCTCTTGCCTCAGCCTCCTGAGCAGCTGGGATTACAGGCGCCCGCCACCATGCCCGGCTAATTTTTTGTATTTTTAGTAGAGACAGGGTTTCACTGTGTTGGCCAGGCTGGTCTCAAACTCCTGACCTCGTGATCCACCCGCCTTGGCCTCCCAAAGTGCTGGGATTACAGGCGTGAGCCACCGCGCCCAGCCGAGAACCAACACTTTTAGAGAACCTTTAAAAAGCCTGAAACTTCCCCATATACTTTGCATATGTTATACCCAAAATAATCCTGCAAAGTAGGTATTATTATTATTATTTTATTAATTTTTAGAGTCAAGGTCTCACTCCATTGCCTAGGCTGGAGTGCAGTGGCATGATCATAGCTCACTGCAACCTCAAATACCTAGGCTCAAGTGATCCTCCCCCTTCAGCTTCCTGAGCAACTAGGACTTCAGGAAGCCACCATTAAGCCCGGCTACTTTCAAAAAGTTTTTTGTAGAGATGGGGTCTCGCAGTGTTGCTCAGGCTGGTCTCAAACTCCTGGCCTCAAGCAATCCTTCTACCTCAGCCTCCCAAAGTGCTGAGATCACAGGCGTGATTCACTGTGCCTGGCCTAAAGTTTATTAATTCTATCACACAGAGGAGGAAATGAAAGAACTGGAGATGAAATTGATCAAATTAGTAATCTCCAGCCAGTCCTGAAGAGATTTAGCACTGGGCAGTGTTCGAGTTGGATTTAAGAAGAGGCAGAGTGGTACCACCAGTTTGCCCCACGTGGGTAAGGGAGAGATTTTCTGGCAAGACTGAAGACATTCTGATACCCTCCTCTCCCCTAACATACACTTACTTAGGTGTAAGAGTAATTCAGGCATAAGAATCAGCAAAAACACTTTCTCAAGACGCTGTCTAGCTGTCTCAGGATCTTGTCCTGCTCAGGGTTGAGCACAAGGAGAACACAATCCTTGCTGGCCGGGCCCTGTTCTGGAATGACTGAGCTGTCCAGCATGGCCAGTGTGTAAATGTCAAGTAAACACCAAATTCAAGTGCAATCTAACTATTGTGCTAGGACTGTTTGTTTTAGATATAATAGTCAGCAGGAAGGGAGAAGGGGAGGGAGGGGGAAATTATATATCACTTCACAAGGCAAAATTATGACTATCGTGAGCCCTCCCTTGGTCAACTTGAATGTCAAGAAACCAATATCAAATAAATAAAGAGCCTGCACTCCATGCTGCAAAAATAAGCATGTCCATTTGCTTGAAAAAAAGATTTTTTCAGATGAGGGAACATTTTCCAGTCAATCACCCTGCAGCAAAGTCATCCTGTTGAATTTGTGACTCACAGGCTCTCTGTGTCAATAGACAGAGTCAGCCCAGAGTTATGACTTCACTGAGAGATGAAGCAAAAGCTGGGAGACGAGGCAGGACCAGCTTTAAAAGAAGGCTGTAAGCTCAGACAACAAGTAGCAAAAGAAACACTGACCACTCACAGGCTGGGTAATTGCATTCGTTGCTTCTTTTTATTTCTTGCTCGTCTCCTAGAAAAGAACAACTCTGACTTTGACTTCATCCTTTCATTGCATTAACATTGACGGGGGACATGGTCATTGTCAGGGCTATGACTTTGCCTGGTGCTCCATATACATTGTTATCTCATTCTGTTCTCATAGCAATTCTATAAGGTAGGTGGTATTTGTATTATTTTATTTTATTTCCTTTTTTTTGGAGATGGAGTCTTGCTCTGTTGCCCAGGCTGGAGTGCAATGGCGCAATCTCAGCTCACTGTGCGAACTCTACATCCTGGGTTCAAGCGATTCTCCTGCCTCAGCCTCCCGAGTAGCTGGGACTACAGGTGCATGCTGCCACACCTGGCTAAGTTTTTGTATTTTAGTAGAGACGGACGGGGTTTCACCGTGTTGCTCAGGCTGGTCTCAAACTCCTGAGCTCAGACAATCCGCCCACCTCGGCCTCCCAAAGTGCTGGGATGACAGGCAGGAGCCATTGCGCCTGGACTTTATTTACTTTTATTTATTATTTATTTTATTTTTATTTTTATTTATTTATTTTTGAGACGGAGTCTCACTCTGTTGCCCAGGCTGGAGTGCAGTGGCGCAATCTCGGCTCACTGCAACCTCCGTCTCCCGGGTTCAAGCAATTCTCCCTGCCTCAGCCTCCTGAGTAGCTGGGACTACAGGTGCCCACCACCACACCCGGCTAATTTCCGTATTTTTTAGTAGAGACAGGGTTTCGCCACGTTGGCCATGCTGGTCTTGAACTCCTGACCTCAGGTGATCTGCCTCCCAAAGTGCTGGCATTACAGGCATGAGCCACCGCACCTGGCCTGTTTATTTTATTTTATTATTATTATTTTTTGAGACAGAATCTTGCTCTGTTGCCCAGGCTGGGTGCAGTGGTGTGATCTTAGCTCACTGCAACCCCCTCCTCCTGGGTTCAAGCGATTCTCCTGCCTCAACCTCCTGAGTAGCTGGGATTACAGGCACACGCCACCATGCTCAGCTAATTTTGTATTTAGTAGCGACGGGGTTTCACCGTGTTGGTCAGGCTGGTCTCAGACGCCTCAGCCTCCCGAAGTGCTGGGATTACAGGTGTGAGCCACCGTGCCCAGCCTATTTATTTTATTTTTAAGAGGCAGGGTCTTGCTCTGTTGCCCAGGCTGGAGCACAGTGGGCACAATCATAGCTCATTGTAACCTCAAATTCTTGGACTCAAGGGATCCCCCCCCCAGCCTCCCAAGTAGCTGGGACTACAGGTGCGTGCCACCATGCCTGGCTAATTTTTCAATTTTTCGTAGAGGCAGAGTCTTGCTTTGTTTCCCAGGCTAGTCTCAAACTCCTAGCTTCAAGCAGTCCTCCTGCCTAGGCCTCCTAAAGTGCTGATATTACAGGTGTGAGCCACTGCACCTGGCCTGTATTATTTTATTTTATTTTATTTATTTTTCTGAGATGGAGTCTCGCTCTGTCGCTCAGGCTAGAGTGCAGTGGCACGATCTCGGCTCACTGCAACCTCCGCCTCTCAGGTTCAAGCAATTCTCCTGCCTCAGCCTTCTGAGTAGCTGGGATTACAGGCATGTGCCACCACACCCGGCTAATTTTTGTATTTTTAGTAGAGATGGGGGTTTCACCATGTTGGTCAGGCTGGTCTCAAATGCTTCACCTCATGATCCGCCCGCCTCGGCCTCCCAAAGTGCTGGGATTACAGGCGTGAGCCACCGCGCCTGAATGCCTGTTTTATTTTATATGAGAATAATTATGAGAATAATTGAGGCCCACAGAGATTAGGTAACTTTGTAATCTTCTGCTTAAGGATTCTCACCCAGTTCTCCCTGGCTTCAATTTCAAATTTTGTGTGAGTTTCGGACAGCCTCTTATTTTGTTATCCTACTATAAGCCAGACAGGTACCTTGGCACCAGGGTCTCACCAATAAATCAGACATAGTTCTTGCCCTCAAAGAGCTTGGGGCCGGCCAAAATACTGTTGTCTTGGTGTTCAAGACCAATGCAGCACGATCAGTTTAGGCTGCCTGTAAACAAGTTAATATTGAAGAAAAGACAGTACCAACAGACTCACTACTTGTTTTCCAAGTTGCTACTATTTGCAGATTTCTCAGGAATGCCTGTGGGGATGAAAAGCCACTAAGAGATAATAAACCATAGAAGAGCGTACGTGGAGTGAAAACGGTTGATCTGAAGGCGAAGCTTGCAGCCAGTCAGCTTTGCCTGGCATGCTGGTTGTGGGGAGGTAGAGGCTTAACGTTTGGTCTTGTCTAGCCACAGAGCAGGCTAGGCAGGGACAGGGCCTGGCTGCGGAGGTGGAAGGCCTGGGTTCTAGTCTGAGCTTGGCTACCACACACTTGGAGGCTTAGGTCTGCTGTTTGCTCTGTTCAGAACCTGTTGAGGTTCTGAATCTTCTACACGAAGGCAGATGAAAGCTGAAAATTGACTTTGATATGTGATTAAAGTCCATAGGTGGTTTGGTGACTCTCAGACAAAGATTAAGTAGACCTTTGAGGCTGTGGCTTCACTATAGAGACACAGTGTGCAGAATGGATTGAGGCTCTCATACACAAATCCAATCCACCGTTAAGATTTTCACTCTTGGCCAGGCATGGTGGCTCACGCCTGTAATCCTGGCACTTTGGGAGGCCAAGGTGGGCAGATCACGAGGTCAGGAGTTCCAGACCAACCTGACCGACATGGTGAAACCCTGTCTCTACTAAAAATACAAAAAAAAAAAAAAAAAATTAGCCGGTGTGGTGGCGCATGGTTGTTATCCCAGCTACTCAGGAGGCTGAGGCAGGAGAATCACTTGAACTTGGGAGGCAGAGGTTGCAGTGAGCTGAGATGGCGCCACTGCACTCTAGCCTGGGTGACAGAGCAAGACTCTATCTCAAAAAAAAAAAAAAAAAGAAAGAAAGTTCAAAAATTGACTTTGATATGTGATTAAAGTCCACAGGTGGGTTGGTGACTCTCAGACAAAGATTAAGTACACCTTTGAGGCTGTGACTTCACTGTAGAGACACAGTATGCAGAATGGATTGAGGCTCTCATACACAAATCCAATACAACGTTAAAATTGTCACTCTTGGCAGGGTGCAGCGGCTGACGTCTGTAATCCCAGCACTTTGGGAGGCCCAGGCGGGTGGATCACCTGAGGTGAGGAGTTTCGAGACCAGCCTGGCCAACATGGTGAAACCCTGTCTCTACTAAAAATACAAAAATTAGCTGGGCGTAGTGGCGGGTGCATGTAATCCCAGCTACTTGGGAGGCTGTGGCAGGAGAATCTCTTGAACTCAGGAGGCAGAGGTTGCAGTGAGCCAAGACCACGCCACTGCACTCCAGCCTGGGTGACAGAGTGAGACTGTCTCAAAAAAGAAAGAGTCATTTGTGCACTTGGACCCAACATATAAAAGGTGCTGACTCTCATACCTAGACACAGGACAGGTGGGGGATACTTAATCTCAGCTCTGGACCTTCCTGAAAGTGTGGTTGTGACACAGCCCATCATGGCTAGGCTCTTTATCTGTAGCAAGAGGAGGGAGAGAAGGCAGTCTTTGTGGCTCCAGAGTGTCAGGATTCATGAGGATGGCTAGGTCAGTTCTTGATTTGGGGCGGAAGGCTTTCGCCTAGATATTCTATTAAAATGTTTTTTTCCTGGACTTAAATGATCCTTCCATCTCGGCCTCCCAAAGTGCTGGGATTATAGGCATGAGCCACTGCATGTGGCCCAGTCTAGATATTCTCACATTAGAAAGGTAAAGAGCAGTGGACCAGCTGGCTCTCAAGGCGGAGACATTCTATCTCCTTAGCTCTTCTTGCAACTCTTCTGAAAATTGAGCTTGTAAAGTAGCTTTGATCCTTAAAAAAAAAAAAAAATCTGTTGTCTGCTTAAACAAAAGCAGTTCTTAGAGTGGCTTTGCTTTATTTTAGTATAACACAGATTGTTTCTCCTTTGTTTCCGTTGTCTCAGTGTTCTCCCAGTTCTAAGAAGCTGTCAGCGTATACAATATATTACCTGGTTGCCTCAGTCCCCTTCAAATTTCCATCCTTAAGGGTTTTCTTCCTAATGGTTGGGAAAATTCTTGAAAGGACACGGTCAATATGCCTTTGCTGGGATATACTTTTAAAAAATTTATTTTGGCTCTGTGTTGTTTGTCAAGGCTTCAGAGAGCCCTGCAAGTGAGAGTGCTCCGTTTACCATTTTGAATTTCTCCCTTTCTGGTTGGCCAACATCGTGTTTCCACTGTAATCCACCTGAAAAACAAACAGGAAAGTTTACACAGGTCTCTGTGTTCAACCATCTGCCTCCGCAATGATCTCTACAACAATGTAAGAGCTAGAAGACCAAGTCTGTGTGTGTGTGTGTGTGTGTGTGTGCGTGTGTGATATTTGGGGAGCACGAGCTATGTGTCTGGCTCAGGGTTGGGCATTCGGAACATCAATGGCGAACAAAGATAGATGTGATCCCTACTCACAAGGAGCTTATAGTCTACTGCCAGAAGAAAGACATTAATCAGATAATCACAAAAGTAAAACCAGACTGCAATCACTGCTATGAGGGAGGATGCACAGTGTAGCAAAGCTTATCATAGGGAAAACTAACCTAGTTAGGGTTAATAAGGAGAGTAGTGGGAAGAGGAAAGTCATGTTCTCTCTGTGATCTCTGAGTGCTGATAAATGATTAAGACAAGCATTTGTGCCCTTGTATTTCTAAATCTAATATGGTCTCCATGATTTTTTAAAAATCATGTAACGCCCCCAGCTAGGAACTCAGGGCACAGAGATAAACAAGACATTGCCTAGGAGACAAACCCTGAAAGAAACTGTAATACAAGGTGCCAAGGTGATACTAGCAAGAGGGGTGTGCAAGGACGCCTAGGAGCCCAGAGGGCACAGGGGATTGGTTCTGCTTGGGGTGCGCCTGGCAGATAGGGAAGAGGAGGGGTGTCCAGGCAAAAAATTCAGCACAAATAAGCCACGGAGATGGGAGAGTATAGGGTATGCAGGTGGACCAGGATAAAATCCAGGGGGGCCAGCATAGAGTGTGTAGGTAGAATAAGTAAATCTTTTGAAAAGACATTTGGAAACAGAAATGGAGGGGCCCAGGGTCACAACTTCTCTTAAATCAAATAGTTGCTCAAGACCCACATGTTGGCTGGGCGCGGTGGCTCACGCCTGTAATCCCAGCACTTTGGGAGGCTGAGGCGGGTGGATCACGAAGTCAGGAGATCGAGACCATCCTGGCTAGCACGGTGAAACCCCGTCTCTACTAAAAATACAAAAAATTAGCCGGGCACGGTGGCGGGCGCCTGTAGTCCCAGCTACTCGGGAGACTGAGGCAGGAGAATGGCGTGAACCCGGGGGGCGGAGCTTGCAGTGAGCGGAGATCGCGCCACTGTACTCCAGCCTGGGCGACAGAACGAGACTCCGTCTCAAAAACAAAAAAAAAGACCCATATGTTAAAGCTGTCTTTTCCACCACTTCCGTGATCCTAGAACTATGTTCAGTTTTTTGGTACAGGTGTGTTGATTAGTCATATTATGATAATATTTTTCTTTAAATCCACATATTTGAAAAATATTTTGAAACTTTAAAGCATATTTAATAATAATATGTGTAATATTGCAGTTTGGATATGCTAGCTCAATGTTTTGTAAAGCATAAATAATAAATGCATAACAATTAAACTAATAAATATTTCCCTGTGTACCACATCAAATCACCTTGAGTCCCATCAGTGGTATTTGTATTCCTTGATTAAAAAAAAATTATACCGGGAATGGTGGGTCACACCTGTAATCTCAGCATTTTGGGAGAGCAAGGCGGGAGAATCACTTGGGACCACATATTCAAGACCAACATAGCGAGACCCCATCTCAAAAAAGAAAAAAAAATTCTACGACAACTCTAGGACAATATAGATGGTAAAAAAGAAAAACTCATTATTTTCTTCCATCACTTATGTATTATATTTAGTGATTGAGCAAAATCTTTTCAATCTAAACAGCTGGTTTGTATAACTAGCAGATAAAGACCATTGTATCTTTCTGCCTTTGGGCTGAGACTCTCTTTTCATCTTATTTTGTCCAATTTCTTTAGTGCTGAAAAAAATGCATTGTCCATACTAATGACAACCCACTGTGTACCTCCTCCCATGCTCTCCAGCGGTGCAGCTTGTGGTGGTCAGTTGCCTGTTTTTCCTCGCTGTGAACGCTTTTAATTAAAAGGAAGGTAATTTGCAATATTAAGCATGTCTTCTCTGAATTAATCCTCGAAACAACTCTAAAACAGTAGTAGATAAAGCCCTATTTTACAGATAAAGAAAGGGGGCTCAGATAGATCCAAGTGACTGCCCCTCTTAGTGCTGTGTGACCAGCCAGAGATGGGTTTGAATTTAGAATTATTTGATTTGAAGCCTGGGACTCTCTTTGGCTTCTAATTGAGTGCATTCACTTGGGTGGACTTTTTTCCCCATCCATTTAACAGATATTTTCAGAATGCCAGTTATGTAGAAGGTACTCTGCTGTATGATGGGAGATCCAGAGATAAGTATAAATGGTATAAGCTGTACTATCAAGATGCTTATAGCCGCCAGGCACAGTGGCTCATGCCTGTAATCCCACTATTTTGGGAAACTGAGGCAGGCACATCACTTGAGGTCAGGAGTTTGAGACCAGCCTGTCCAACATGCTGAAACTTTGTCTCTACTAAAAATACAAATACTAGCCGGGTGTGGTGGTGTGCACCTGTAATATCAGCTACTCAGGAGGCTAAGGCAGGAGAATCGCTTGAACCTGGGAGGCAGAGGTTGCAGTGAGCCGAGATCGCGCCACTCACTCCAGCCTGGGCAATAGAGTGAGACTCCATCTCAAAAATAAAATTAATACTACCCATGTTGTACAACAGATACCTTCTATTTTAGTTGCTAATAAAGGGCTACACAACTCAAAAAATAAATAAATAAATAAATAAATAAAATTAAATAAATAAATAAATATACAAAAATTAGCCGGACATGGCGGCATGCACCTGTAGTTCCAGCTACTAAGGGGATTGAGAGGAGGATCACCCAAGCCTTGGGAGATCGAGACTGCAGTGAGCTGTCATCACACCACTGCACTCCAACCTGGGTGACAGAGTGAGATATTGTCTCAAAAATAAATAAATAAATGAATAAATAAATAAATGAATAAATAAATAAATAAATAAATAAAAGGCCAGGCGTGCTGGCACATGCCTGTTATCCCAGCACTTTGGGAGGCTGAGGCGGGCGGATCACCTGAGGTCAGGAGTTTGAGACTAGTCTGACCAACACAGTGAAACCCCATCTCTCTGAAATACAAAAAATTAGCTGGGCGTGGTGGCGCATGCCTGTAATCCCAGCTACTTAGGAGGCTGAGGCAGGAGAATCACTTGAACCAGGGAAGTGGAGAGGTTGCAGTGAGCTGAGACCTCAACATTGTACTTCAGCCTGTGCAACAAAAGCGAAACCCCATCTCAAAAAAAAAAAAAAAAAAAAGAAGAAAGAAAAGAAAAAGAAAAAAGGAAAAAAGGCTGGGTGCAGCGGCTCATGCCTGTAATCCCAGCACTCTGGGAGGCCGAGGCGGGCAGATCACTTGAGGTCAGGGGTTTGACACCAGCCTGACCAACATATCATATTTTTTAATAATACAAAAATTAGCTGGGTGGTGTGGGAGGTGCCTGTAGTCCCAGCTACTCAGGAGGCTGAGGCAGGAAAATCGCTTGAACCCAGGAGGCGGAGGTTGCAGTGAGCCAAGATGGTGCCATTGCACTCCAGCCTGAGTGACAGAGCAAGACATCGTCTCAAAAAAAAAAAAAGAAAAAGAAAAGAAAAAGAAAAAGAAAAAGAAAAGAAAGAAAGCTTTTAGCTCCTTCCTGGGAGAGTCAGAATTATAAATGGTTACATTTAAAAAATTACTTTTGTTTTAACTAATATAGACACTAAGAAATTCAAACGGTTGGCTGGGCGCGGTGGCTCACGCCTGTAATCCCAGCACTTCGGGAGGCCAAGGCGGGCAGATCACAAGGTCAGGAGACTGAGACCATCCTGGCTAACACAGTGAAACACCGTCTTTACTAAAACTACAAAAAAACTTAGCCGGGCATAGTGGTAGGTGCCTGTAGTCCCAGCTACTCAGGAGGCTGAGGCAGGAGAATTCCTTGAACCCTGGAGGCAGAGGTTGCAGTGAGCCGAGATCGTGCCACTGCACTCCAGCCTGGGGACAGAGTAAGACTCCGTCTCAAAAAAAAAAAAAAGAAGAAAGAAAGAAAGAAAGAAATTCAAACAGTTTATGAAATGTCAAAGAACTGTTCTGCAGATGAAGCCAGCATGAATAGCTTCTTCATATTTTTACTTTACTCTGCCACTCTACAAACTATTTGAAGTGACTCACAGTGAAGAATATGTTTTTTTCCATTATAAAGTTAATAGTATAGAAATAGAAAACCAAGTCATTAAAAAAAGAAGGAAACTAGCATGTGATATAGTTGCTATGATTGAGCATCACATCTTAGCAACTTAGCTTCCTGGCAGCCAAGAGAAAAAGGGAACAAGCTAAGTTCCGTAGCTCTCATTATCAGAAAGGAAGAAGTCCATTGCTATTTTGGTCCTTAAACCTTAAGCTCACTTCTCACCTGTAAGCCCACAGAGGGACATTGATAGACACAATAATTAATGTTTTTGGCAACAGCCTTACCACAATTGCCAATTTTTGTCTGCCCTTTCTTGTGAAGGCCTTTAATTAAGGTCAAGGGCTTAACACTGAAGCAGACATCAGTGAGGGCTTGGCTAACCTAGTTCAACAACTGTCTGTAACCCAAAGCAGAATGGAATCAGGAACTAGTTAGCACTACAAGTGAAGTATAAAGGATCTCAAGAGGATCATGCAATTACAGCTGTCCTTTCATATTCACGGGAGATTGGATGCTCAAGTTCCTTATATAAAATGACATAGTATTTGCATATAACCTGTGCATATCCTCCTGAATAATTTAAACCATCTCTAGACTACTTACAATACCTAATACAATGTAAATGCTGTGTTTGTTATACTGTATTCTTTTATTTGTATTACTTTTAATTGTCGTATTTTTTTGTTGTTGTTGTTTCTAAAAAATTATCTCTGCCGGGTGCGATGGCTCACATTTGTAATCCTAGCACTTCGGGAGGCCGAGGTGATCTCTTGAGCGCAGGAGTTTGAGACCAGCCTGGGCAATATGGTGTGACCCCTCCCCCTGCTGTCTCTACAAAAAATACAAAAAATTTGCCGGGTGTGTGCCTGTAGTTTCAGCTACTTGGGAGGCTGAGGTGGGAGGATCACTTGAACCAGGGAGGTGGAGGTTGCAGTGACCTGAGATTGCACCACTGCACTCTAGCCTGGATGACAGAGCAAGGCCTTGTCTCAAAAATAAAGAAAGAAAGAAAGAAAAAGAAAAAATTATCTGTAGGTTACTTATCATGCCTAATACATTGTAAATGCTATCTAGTTGTTAACAGTGTCTTGCTTTTTATTTGCCTTATTTTTTGTTGCTGTGTTGGTTTTCTTAATTGTTTTTTCCCACTGAATATTTTCCATCCACAGGGATTCAGAACCTGCGGATGTGGAGGGCCAGAGGGCTGAATTTGCAAGTTGGGCAATGGGGAAAGCCTTCACAAAGGAGAAAGCTTTTGGGCTGGAATTGGAGGAGTAGGAGTCAATAGAGAGAGAAGAGAGTAAAGGGCAAGGCCATCATTCCAGGTTTAGGGAGCAAGTACAAAGACACAGAGAAATGAAAAGGCTTGGCCTGTTTGGAGAATGTCAAGCTGTCTGGGGTTGAGAGAAAGACATTCTAACAAGGCTTCCATTAAAGAGGCTAGATTTGCTGCTTGGACATTTTCTAGCTCTTCTGAGACAACTTTTTGTTGAGGTAAGCGAAAATGAATGAAAATCAGATGGACCATATTTCTCTTGAATGCACACGGGCTTAAAAACGAAGGGGAAAAAGAACTTGACAGAATGTGTCTTGGCTTTTGCCAAACCCAAAGTATTTGAAAAATCACACAGTACACATCTCGAACCCAAAAACATGCCTGGATTCTACCACCCCTAATTGCAGCTGCAGCCATTTAATAAAATGAATTGTGTACAAGAAAATGGGGTCCGAATGGAGCGAGCTTCATTAGAGAGAATGACTGATGTAGGGCGGTTGGCTGGTGCCCTTGAGAAAGTACATATCTCATTGCCCTTGCAGAGAAAGAGAGAGGCCCAATGTAGAGCTTGCTAACTACGCTATTGAATCAAGCTCTCTTGTAGAGAACAACTAAAACCCCACATTATTTAACTTTATTGTATCATGTGTAGGAAGAATTCAGCATCTCTTGTTTCTCTCCCGCTCTGTTTCTCAGTTTTACACTGTGAAGTATGACAATGAAAAGAAACATGTTTTACATCAGTCTTGATTCACATAAATGGATACCAAATAAGAGATGGTGGAAATAGAACAAGATTGCTAATATACTATTTATTTCCGTTGAAAACTCTTGGCTTGAGCATCATGGACATTTGAAAAGTAGAAGAAATCTGAGGCCCAGAAAGGTTAACTGATTTGTCCATGGTCCACAGTTGGTTAGTTGTAAAGTTAGGACTCAAACCTGGACCTCCGATTCCTGTTCTTTCATAGCAAACACATTTTTTGTTGTTGCTGTTAATGTTGCAGGACGAGGGTCAGCCTCAGGTACTAGATGTCCCAGAGATTCCTCCAGCTTAATATGTTCCTAATATTTTTACACCAAACCATCTTGGGGCCCTCAGTTTCTGATCTTAGTAGCACTGTCACCTCTGGGTTACTCACTCCAGAAACCTGGGCATTCCTCTTGACTACTCTTTCTCCCTTATACCTCTTATTTAAATAATCTTCCAGGCTGGGTGTGGTAGCTCACTCCTGTAATCCCAGCACTTTGGGAGGCCAAGGCCAGTGGATCACTGAGGTCAGTAGTTTGAGACCAGCCTGGCCAACATGGTGAAACCCCATCTGTACTAAAAATACAAAAACTAGCTGGGCATGGTGATGGGCACCTGTAGTTGCAGCTACTTGAGAGGCTGAGGCAGGAGAATCACTTGAATCCAGGAGGTAGAGGTTGCAGTGAGCTGAGGTCATGCCATTGCACTCCAGCCTGGGTGACAAGAGTGAAACTCGGTCTCAGATAAATAAATAAATAAATAAATAAATAAATAAATAAATAAATAAATAATCTTCCAGTTGTACTGATCTTCCTTTCTAAATATTTCTTAAATATGTCACTTTCTCTCTAGCCCTGTGTTCACTGACCTAGTTTTGACCCTAGTTGTCTTTCTCTCACTCTTCCACTTAAAAACAAAACAAAATTGGCCAGGTGTGTGGCTCATGCTTGTAACCCCAGTACTTTGGGAGGCCAAGGCAGGAGAATTGCCTGAGTCCAAGAGTTTGAGACCAGCCTGGGCAACACAGTGAAACCCTGTCTCTAGAAAACATACAAAAATTAGCCAGGCATCAGATCACCTGAGGTCTAGAGTTCAAGACCAGCTTGGGCAACATGGTGAAACCCCGTCTGTACTAAAAATACAAAAATTAGCCAGGCGTGGTGGCGGGTGCCTGTAATCCCAGCTACTCAGGAGGCTGAGGCAGGAGAATCAATTGAATCTGGAAGGCAGAGGTTGTGGTGAGCTAAGATCACACCATTGCACTCCAGCCTGGGTGACAAGTGCAAAACTCCGCCTCAAAAAAAAAAAAAAAATTAGCCAGGCATGGTGGCATGGGCCTGTAGTCTCAGCTACTGGGAGGCTGAGGAAGGAGGATCGCTTGACCCAGGAGGTCAAGGCTGCAGTGAGCCAAGACTGCGCCACTGCATTCCAGCCTGGGTGATAGACTTTGTCTAAAGAAAACCCCAAAAACAAAACCAATAATACTCCATATTTTGAATTGATTCTGCCAATTTATTTTTTGTTTCATCTTCATTAACTTGGATTATTGCAATATTCCCTAAACAGCCTCCCTGCCTGGGAACCATTTTCCACACGCTGCCGAAGTGATTTTTGTTTGTTTGTTTGTTTTCGAGACGGAGTTTCGCTCTTGTTGCCCAGGCTGGAGTGCAATGGCGCAATCTCGGCTCACCGCAACTTCCGCCTCCTGGGTTCAAGCGATTCTCCTGCCTCAGCCTCCTGAGTAGCTGGGATTACAGGCATACACCACCATGCCCGGCCAATTTTGTATTTTTAGTAGAGACGAGGTTTCTCCATGTTTTTCAGGCTGGTCTCGAACTCCCGACCTCAGGTGATCCTCCCACCTCAGCCTCCCAAAGTGCTGGGATTACAGGCGTGAGCCACCGCGCCCAGCCTTGATTATTTTAGTTAGCAAATAACCTGTCACTGCCCATCCTTGGTGCCCCTCTATGGCAGCATTCAACTCTTAGCAAGACTGGTCTTTATTATGCCTCCATGACTCCGTCTCTTGCTCTTTCCAATCTCAAACTTTATGCTGAGCACCATGACAGCTTGTGGCTTCTTGAGCAAGGCAGGCTGCTTTTTATTTGTTTGTCTGCTTGTGGTTATTGTTTGCTTGCTTTTGCTCACTTTTGTTTTTACCTCTGTGCCTTTATTCATACCGTGACCTCCACTGGCAATGCCGTTCCCATCTATCACGTACTGCCCCAAGGAGTTTTCATCCTCAGCGTCTGGCATGAAAACAGGCATAATGTAGATATTCAATAAAACGTTTTTAAGTGCATTCTTGACTTACGAGCACAGTCCAAGATGCCCATTCACTCATTCACCCACTCATTCATTCATCTGCGTGATCTCACTTAATCTTTGCAGAAAGCCCATAGACAAAGTGCCATTCATGTGAACACACTGGCATAAGCTGTGCCATTGAAACTGCTGCTGCAATATTATGTCAACATTGTAGTAGTTGGTAAATAGCCACTGTCCTGCGACCACTGAGTGTCCTCCACCACACTGGCTCCTCTCCTGGAGTGCCCTGGTCCTCCCTATGATTCAGCTACTAAAGGGTTAACTTTGGGTACCTTCCCCCAAGCCCACCAGGAACTTATGGCAGTACCCTTGTTGCGGTTCTCCTGCCATCTGGATTGTTAAATGCACACTGCCAGTTCTGCCCATAGGGAGGGTTTCACAGACTCTAGTTTATGTCTGAAGCTTAGAGAGGTTAAGCGACTTATCAAGATCACTCAGCAAGCTCCTGATTCCCCTCTCTGCGAATCTAGAGCTCTTTCTAGGAAGTACTGAAGCCTTCTTCTCCTGTCTGTTCTATTCCTTGTGATGTCCAACATCTTGGCTGACCAGAACCTGCCCCAGTTTTGACACACTCCTCTGTGCACAGGGTGAGGCTCAGGGTAGCCAAGTAAGAGCCAGGGCTTGAGTACAGCCTCCTACATTTACCTAAACTTAAAATACAACAGCAAGAAATGAGGTCTTTCTTCTTTTTTTTTTTCCCATGTGAATGTTTGTGTGTATTTGTGTGTGTGTGTTCTGCAAATTCAAGATCAGCCAAAATAAATTTTAGTTCAACTTGTTCAAACAAAATTACATTCACTTGGAAACACAGTGGGGTGTTTCTGGCCTGATGTATAATTACTTTCCTTAGGTTATAACTGTTTCACCTTCTCTCTTTCTTCATAAAAGAAAGTCCCTTTTCCAGCTGGAGCTTCACTGAGGGAGAGTGGGGCAACCGGAAACAGAGTACAGAACACAATATTCATTGCTGTTTTTGGACATGGAACCCAGAGGTTTACCCATACATAAAAACACACTTCTAAAGGCCAAGGTTTTGTGCTCTGAAGTTCATAGTCTCAGCTTGATCCTGCTGAACAACAGAGGATTTTTTTTTTGATATTTTATTTATTTATTTTTCTGCTTTAGCATTTTGTTTGTTTGTTTACTATACTTTAAGTTCTGGGATACATGTGCAGAATGTTCAGGTTCGTTACATAGGTGTACACATGCCATGGTGGTTTGCTGCACCCATCAACCCATCATCTATATTAGGTATTTCTCCTAATGCTATCCCTCCCCAAGCCCCGCTAATGCTATCCCTCCCCAGAACCCCTGGTGTGTGATGTTCCCCTCCCTGCGTCCACGTGTTCTCATTGTTCAACTTCCACTTATGAGTGAGAACATGCGGTGTTTGGTTTTCTGTTCCTTTGTTAGTTTGCTGAGAATGATGATTCCCAGCTTTATCCATGTCCCTGTGAAGGACATGAACTCATCCTTTATTATGGCTGCATAATATTCCATGGTGTATATGTGCCACATTTTCTTTATCCAGTCTATCATTGAAGAGCATTTGGGTTGCTTCCACATCTTTGCTATTTTGAACACTGCTGCAATAAACATACACATGCATGTGTCTTTATAGCAGAATGATTTATAATCCTTTGGGTATATACCCAGTAATGGGATTGCTGGGTCAAATGGTATTTCTGGTTCTAGGTCCTTGAGGAATCGCCATACTCTCTTCCACAATAGTTGAACTAATTTACACTCCCACCAACAGTGTAAAAGCATTCCTATTTCTCCACATCCTCTCCAGCACCTGTTGTTTCCTGACTTTTTAATGATCGTTATTCTAACTGTCGTGAGATAGTATCTCACTGTGGTTTTGATTTGTATTTCTCTAATGACTAGTGATGATGTGCATTTTTTCATCTGTCTGTTTGTCTCATAAATGTCTTCTTTTGCAAAGTGTCCATTCATATCCTTCGCCCACTTTTTGATGGGGTTGTTTTTTTTCTTGAAATTTGTTTAAGTTCTTTGTAGATTCTGGATATTAGCCCTTTGTCAGATGGATAGATTGCAAAAATTTTCTCCCATTCTGTAGGTTGCCTGTTCACTCTGATGGTAGTTTCTTTTGCTGTGCAGAAGCTCTTTAGTTTAATTAGATCCCATTTGTCAATTTTGCCTTTTATTGCCATTTCTTTTGGTGTTTTAGTCATGAAGTCCTTGCCCATGCCTATGTCCTGAATTGGTATTGCCTAGGTTTTCTTCTAGGGTTTTTATGGTTTTAGGTCTTACTTTAAGTCTTTAATCCATCTTGAGTTAATTTTTGTATAATGTGTAAGGAAGGGGTCCAGTTTCAGTTTTCTTCATATGGCTAGCCAGCTTTCTCAAGACCATTTATTAACTAGAGAATCCTTTCCCCATTGCTTGTTTTTGTCAGGTTTGTCAAAAATCAGATGGTTTAGATGTGTGGCATTATTTCTGAGGCCTCTGTTCTGTTCCACTGGTCTATATATCACAACAGAGGATTTTAAACACCTCATATCTACCTCTTATCTTCCCGACAGCAACCCCACTCCTTGTCCTCTTTTCTCGTGGGATACCAGGTCCTCTTCTGTGGCCCAATGCTGCTTGCTTGCCTCCACCTCCTCCCGAATGACCTTCTACAGTGCAGCCTTGCTACTGCCCTGTCATTCTGGAAGCCTTGGACATGTAAGAGAAGTCCAGGGCAATATAGAAATGACAGCCAGGCATGGTAGCTCATGCCTGTAATCCCGGCACTTTGGGAGGCTGAGGCAGGAGGATTGCCTGAGCCCAGGTGATCAAGACCAGCCTGGGCAACGCAGAGAGACCTTGTCTCTAATATATATATAAAATATATATGTAATTATTATATGATTATTATTTTCCAATTAAAATAAATTTTGAAAATGCATTGGCAGGCAGCTGGGTGCAGTGGCTCATGCCTGTAATCCCAGCACTTTGAGAGGCCGAGGCGGGCAGATCACAAGGTCAAGAGATCGAGACCATCCTGACCAACATGGTGAAACCCCGTCTGTACTAAAAATACAAAAATTAGCTAGGCATGGTGGCGTGCGCCTATAGTCCCAGCTTCTCGGGAGGCTGAGGCAGGAGAATCACTTGAACTCAGGGGGTGGAGGTTGCATTGAGCTGAGATCACGCCACTGCACTCCAGCCTGGTGACAGAGCAAGACTCCGTCTTCAAAAAAAAAATGTGTTGGGAGGCTGCATTTAAGGAAATATGATATATAAGAACATGATCCTGCTGGGTACAGTGGCTCACTCCTGTAATCCCAGCACTTTTGGAGGCCAAGGCAGGAGGATCGCTTGAGGCTGGGAATTTGAGACTGGTTTGGGTAACATTGAGAAACCCCATCTCTATTTAATAAAAAATGTGTTTAAAAAATTTTAAAAAAAGGAGAAGTTTCACAGTGAGAACAATGCCCAGGTTTTCTCCCTCTAGAAGATCTGTCCCTGGGAAGCCAGAGTGTGACCTGGAGGTTACCAGGTGGGCCTGGAATCCAGGCAGGTTAGTTATGGGCCTTCACTGTTCAAAGGTATCGGTCCCAAGCAACCTGCCCTGTACATCCTGCCATTGGGAGAAGGCTTAAAATCCACTGGTGGCCGGGCATGGTGGCTCACGCCTGTAATCCCAGCACTTTGGGAGACCAAGGCGGGCGGATCATCAGGTCAGGAGTTCAAGACCAGCCTGACCAACATAGTGAAACCCCGTATCTATTACAAATACAAAAATTAGCCGGGCGTAGTGGCGACTGCCTATAATCCCAGCTACTCAAGAGGCTGAGGCAGGAGGATCGCTTGAACCCGGGAGGCAGAGGTTGCAGTGAGCTAAGATTGTACCACTACACTCCAGCCTGGGCAACAGAACAAGACCTCGTCTCAAAAACAACAACAACAACAACCACCAATCCACTGGTGAAGACCCCTCTTCCCTGAATAGGAGTGGGATCTGCCGTAGGTCTTGCCAAATCTTTGCAGTGGCCTGCAAGGCCCTAGACCACCTGGCTCCCTGTTTCCTTGCTGACCTCATCTCCTCCTCCCCACTTGCAAAGTCCCGTCCAGCACTGGCTTCTTCACTGTTGCTCCAGTGCTCTAGGCCTCCTACCCCAAATCTTTTGCCTTTGTGGGTTCCCCTACCTAGAATATTCTTCCCCAGACATCCAAACAGTGAATTTCATCAACTTCAAGTCTTTCGTTAGTACCCACTTTCTGCCATAGTCAGTCTTTTAAAAATTGCAATTCCGGCTGGGCACAGTGGCTCATGCCTGTAATCACAGCACTTTGGGAGGCCAAGGCGGGAGGGTAACCTGAGGTTGGGAGTTCAAGACCAGCCTGACCAACATGGAAAAACCCCGTCTCTACTAGAAATACAAAATTAGCCCGCTGTGGTGGCACATGCCTGTAATCGCAGCTATTCGGAAGGCTGAGGCAGGAGAATCACTTGCACCCAGGAGGCGGAGGTTGCAGTGAGCCGAAATCATACCACTGCACTCCAGTCTAGGCAAAAAGAGTGAAACTCTGTCTCAAAAAATAAAATAAAATAAAATAAAATTGCAATTCCTCATCCTCAAACTTGGAAATCTATATTCCTCTTGATGACTTTTTTTTTTTTTTTTTTTTTTTTTTTGAGATGGAGTCTTGCTCTGTTGCCCAGGCTGGAGTGTAATGGTGCAATCTCGGATCACTGCAACCTCCGCCTCCAGGGTTCAAGCAATTCTCCCACCTCAACATCTCGAGTAGCTGGGATTACAGCCATGTAACACCACGCCCAGCTAATTTTTGTATTTTAGTAGAGACGGGGTTTCACCACGTTGGCCAGGCTGGTCTCAAACTCCTGACCTCAGGTGATCTCCCCACCTCAGCCTCCCAAAGTGCTGGGATTACAGGCATGAACCACCATGCCTGGCCGAGGACAGTCTTGAACTCCTGAACTCAAGCCATCCTCCTGCATCAGCCTCCCAAAGTGCTGGGATTACATGCATGAGCTACTGCATCCAGCCAAGTTTATTTTCTCTGTATCTTTTACCTGCATCTGCCATATAACTTATTATATTTGGTTATCTTTTTTATTGTCTGACTTCCTCCCTCGAATATAAGCTCTGCAAGGTCAGGGTTCCAACTGCATGTGTTACTCACTGTATATCCTCATACCGAGAACACTGCCTAGCATAGGGTGAGAGTTTAGTAATCATTTGTTGAATAAATGAATGAATATGGCCGGGTATGGTGGCTCACGCCTGTAATCCCAGCACTTTGGGAGGCCAAGGTGGGCAGATCACCTGATGTCAGGAGTTTGATACCAGCCTGGCCAACATGGCGAAACCCTGTCTCTATTTAAAAACACATAAAAATTAGCCAGGTGTGACCAGGCGCGGTGGCTCACTCTGTAATCCCAGCACTTTGAGAGGCCAAGGCCTGTGAATCACAAGGTCAGGAGTTCAAGACCAGCCTGGCCAAGAGACCAGCCTGGCCAATATGGTGAAACCCCGTCTCTACTAAAAATACAAAAATTAGCCAGGCATGGTGGCAGGCGCCTGTAATCCCAGCTATCTGGGAGTCTGAGGCAGGAGAATCACTTGAACCTGGGAGGCAGAGGTTACAGTGAGCTGAAGATCACGCCATTGCACTTCAGCTTGGGCGACAGAGCGAGACTCCATCTCGAAAAAATAAATAAATAAAGTAATTAAAAAATAAATAGATAAATAACTGCTTTTTCTGTGACTTCCAGGCTGACAAAGTCCCTTCCCTTCCTGCCCTCCGCCAGCCACTCCTGGGCACATTCCTTCTTTAGAAACATTAATCCTGAGTCGAGTTTAGTTTTGTTTTGGGACAGCCATCCAATCTCTTTTCAGCTCTGCATATCTTTGCCCTAATGCTTCAGGGCATGTCAGTGTCACCTCTATCAAGCTCCCATCTGTAAAGGTCTTGTGACTGGCCTATGACTGACCTGTGAGTGGCCTGGAGAAGGAGGTAGCGGCAGCATTAGAATCAGACCCCTGGACACCCATTCAGTCCTCCCTATCTTGGGCCCTAGAAGTGGGTAACAAAGCCCTGCACGGTGGCTCACGCCTATAATCCCAGCACTTTGGGAGGTGAAGGCAGCGGATCACTTGAGGTCAGGAGTTTGAGATCAGCCTGGCCAACATGGTGAAATCCCGTCTCTATTAAAAATACCAAAATTAGCTGGAAATTGCCTGAACCCGGGAGGCAGAGGTTGCGGTGAGCCGAGATCGTGCCACTGCACTCCAGCCTGGTCAACAGAGCGAGACTCTATTTCAATAAAATAAAATAAAATAAAAATACAAAAAAATAGCCAGGCGTGGTGGTAGGCACCTGTAATCCCAGTTACTCGGGAGGCTGAGGTGGGAGAATCACTTGAACCTGGGAGGCTGAGGTTGCAGTGACAAAGCGGGGAGGTTGAGACCCACATGTCTACAAGGTGTATTTGGTCATTTGCCCAGTTTAGCCTGGGCGACAGAGGGAGACCATGTCTCAAAAGCAAAAAAAAAGTGGGTAATAAAAGGTCAAGTTGGATTTGAGACTTCGAGAAGGAAGGTAGTAGGAAAAGAAAAGAGCCTAATAACAAGGACCAGGGCCATTACCTAGGTTGGAAATTCAGTAGCAGCAGCGGGTCATTTGAGGAGTGCCCTGTCTGCAACATTTGTTTCTGTTCTGGTCAAAGCCCACTTAGCGAGAGAAGTGAATTTTGGTTGAGCAGTTTTATAAAATAATTTTAAAATTTATTTACTTTTTAATTTTTTTTTTTTTTTGAGACTGAGTCTTGCTCCGTCACCCAGGCTGGAGTGCAGTGATACGAACTCGGCTCGCCACAACCTCCACTTCCTGGGTTCAAGTGACTCTCCTGCCTCAGCCTCCCAAGTAGCTGAGATTACAGGTGCATGCCACCACACCTGGCTAATTTTTGTATTTTTAGTAGAGACAGGGTTTCACCATGTTGGCCAGGCTGATCTGGAACTCCTGGGCTCAAGCAATCCACCCACTTTAGCCTCCCAAAGTGCTGGGATTACAGGTGTGAGCCACTGCACCTGGCCTAAATGTTTTTTATCAGAGACAGGTTCTCACTCTGTTGTCCAGGATGGAGGAGAGTGGCGCCATCATAAGTCACTGCAGACTCCAGGCTCAAGTGATCCTCCCATCTCAGGCTCCCAAGTAGCTGAGGCCACAGGCCAGTGCCACCATGCCTGGGTAATTTTTAAAATTTTTTGTGGAGTGGGAGTTTTGCTATGTTGTTCAAGCTGGTCTTGAACTTCTAGGTTCAGGGAATCCTCTCACCTCAGCCTCCCAAATCATTGAGATAATAGGCATGGGCTGGGCGCAGTGGCTCACACCTGTAATCCCAGCACTTTGGGAGGCCAAGGCGGGTGGATCACGAGGTCAAGATCAGCCTGGTCAAGATAGTGAAACCCCGTCTGTACTAAAAATACAAAAATTAGCTGGGCCTAGTGGTACACCTGCCTGTAATCCCAGCTACTCAGGAGGCTGAGTAAGAGAATTTCTTGAACCCAGGAGGTGGGGGTTGAGTGAGCCGAGATGGCACCACTGCACTACATTCCAGCCTGGGCAACAGAGTGAGACTCTGTCTCAAAAAAAAAAAAAAAAAAAAAAAAAAAGTCATGAGCCACCACGACTGCCCTAATTGAGCAGTTGATAGTTAGCTTGGTTTGTGACGGGTTGGGGATGGGGGGCGGTTGGGACCCACAGGTCTACAGGCTGTATTTTGTCGCTTAAAAATAATTCTTTTTAGGCCGGGCACGGTGGCTCATGCCTGTAATCCCAGCACTTTGGGAGGCCAAGGCAGGCGGATCACAAGGTCAGGAGATTGAGAGCATCCTGGCTAACACGGTGAAACCCCATCTCTGCTAAAAATACAAAAAAAATAGCCAGGCGTGGCTGCATACGCCTGTGGTCCCAGCTACTTAGGGGGCTGAGGCAGGAGAATCGCTTGAACTCGGGAGGCGGAGATTGCAGTGAGACGAGATCACGCCGCTGCACTCCAGCCTGGGTGACAGAGCAAGACTCTGTCTCAAAAACAACAACAACAACAACAACAACAACAACAACAACAACAACAAAATTTCTTTTTGAGACAGAACCTCAGTCTGTCACCCAGGCTGGAGTGCAGTGGTGCAATCATAGCTCACTGCAGCCTTGAACTTCTGTGCTCAAGCGATCCTTCCCCCTCATCCTCCCAATGTGCTGGGATAGCTGGGATTACAGACTGACCCAGGGTACTGAGCAAACAAGCTATATTTTGAAGGGACTTCTCCAGTATGTACGGAGATGGACGCAGCCAGGCTGGCCGCCTCCCAGCAGGGAAAGGACTCATTGCCTCCAGGGAACCCTCTACACTCTGGGCTGGGAGAAAGACCAGATTGAGACACACACAGCTGCCTGTACGGTTCAGATTTTTTTTTTTTTTTTTTTGAGACAGTCTCGCTCTGTCCCCCAGGCTGGAGTGCAGTGGCACAATCTTGGCTCACTGCAACCTCCGCCTCCGGGGTTCGAGTGATTCTCCCGTCTCAGCCTCCCGAGTAGCTGAGACTACAGGCGCGCCACCATGCCCAGCTAATTTTTTGTATTTTTAGTAGAAACGGAGTTTCACCATGTTGGCCAGGCTGTTCAGATTTCTTATCACATGGCTTTGTGATAAGAAATCTAGACAGGGAGAGCTCTGGGAGCAGGAAAGCCCCTATTTGCCCATCCCCTCATTTTTTTAAATTATTAAAATTGTGGTAAAATATACATGACACAAAATTTACCACTTTAACCACTTAAAAAAAATTTTTTTTTTTTATTGAGACGGAGTCTCACTCCGACGCCAGGCTAGAGTTCAGTGGTGCAATCTCGGCTCACTGCAACCTCCGCCTCCTGGGTTCAAGCGATTCCCCTGCCTCAGCCTCCTGAGTAGCTGGGACTATAGGTGCCTGCCACCACACCCGGCTAATTTTTTTTTTTTTTGTATTTTTGTAGAGACGGGGTTTCACCACGTTGGCCAGGATGGTCTTGATCTCCTGACCCAGTGATCCCCCCACCTTGGCCTCCCAAAGTGCTGGGATTACAGGTGTGAGTCACCACGCCCTGCCCATTTTAACCACTTTTAAGTGTGCAGTTCAGAGACATTAAGTACATTAACATTATTGTGCAACCATCATCACCATCCATCTCCAGAACGTTTTCATTTTCTCCTACAGAAATTCGGTTCCCATTAAACACTAACTCCTCATTCTCTTCTCTCTGCAGTTCCTGGTAACCTCTATTCTACTTTGTGTCCTATGGATTTGACTACTCTACTTATATAGGTAAAATCCTCTTGTGACAGGCTTATTTCCTTAGCATAATGTCTTCAAAGTTTATCCATGATGTAGCATGTGTCAGAATTTCCTTCCTTTTCATGGCTGAGTACTATTTCATTGTATGTGTGCACTGCATTTTGTTTATCCATTCATCCCTTGATGAACGCTTGAGTGGCTTTCCCATTTGCCATTGAGTTGTCTCATGTCCACAACACTGGGTCGATGTTCAGTGAGTGTAATGGATGAACAAAACTCCAGCAGCATCTCAAGAAGGTCTGGGGTGGAGGAGAGTTGAAGAAAGCTGCCCCCTTGAAATAGTGGGTGCCACCCAGGGAAGGCTGCTATCACTTTTGGAGGATGCTGATGAGGGAATCTGTACGGGTTCTGAAGCCTTTGTCATTTCACATGTTGGTTCCTTTGTCTCCTGTTCCTAGCAGTGTTTAGCAGTAACATTCTCTCTCTCTCTCTTCCTTTTTTTTCTTTTTTTTGAGACAGAGTCTAGCTTTGTTGCCCAGGCTGGAGTGCAGTGACGTGATCTCAGCACTGCAACTTCCGCCTCCCAGGGTCCAGCTATTCTCCTGCCTCAGCCTCCTGAGAAGCTGGGATTACAGGCATGTGCCACCATGCCCAGCTAATTTTTGTATTTTTAGTAGAGATGGGATTTTGCCGTGTTGGCCAAGCTGGTCTCAAACTCCTGACCTCAGGTGATCTGCCCATCTCAGCCTCCCAAAGTGCTGGGATTACAAGTGTGAGCCACTGTACCCAGCCTAATTCTTGTATTTTTAGTAGAGATGGGGTTTCACCACATTGGGCAGGCTGGTCTTGAACCCCTAACCTCAAGTGATCCACCTGCCTTGGCCTCCCAAAGTGATGGGATTGCAGGCATGCGCCACTGTGCATGGCCTTTTCTTTTTTTTTTTTTTTAATTATTTGCATTTGTTTTCTTTCTTTTTTTTTCCTTCACCACTATCAGATGAGAAGCAGTAACATTCTCAACCCTCAAAAGGCCCACAGATCTGTTTTGAGGGAAGAAAAGGAACCAAGGACTGGGGCATGCCCATCCCATGCCCAACCCACTCCAAGAAGAAGAGAAGCCTCAAAGTCAACTGCAAGAATTTAGCATTTCTTAAACACCAATGGGCACCAGGCATTATACTGGCTGTCATTCATCTGATTTCACAGATTCCTCCTAACCAGCCATGAGGTCGGGATGATCACTCTCAGGTACTCACTGAAGTCCTGAGGCCTGGAGCTGGCCTGAGGTCTCAGCTGTTAGAGCGAGGCTTGGGCTGCTGCCACAACCTGTGCCCTTACTCATAAACCCCACTGTCCTCATGGGGGCTGAGCCATAGTTGTGATTGGCATTTGGAAAGTATGCACCAGATTCTAGGACTAGGGTCCAAGGTCTTCCCCACAGAGCTCCCAGGGCTTGTATAAGATCAGTCAGGAATAGGTGCCTGGACATGTGGTTCCAGTATGAGTCCAACAGCTTCCATGACCCTTTAGCCAGGGCTCCTCAACTTACTGCTGGTGGCTTCTGGAAGGTCTTTTGGCACATCCAGAGGCCAGTGAGTCTGGGTCCTGACCCCCATTAACTGAGTACTCGTTGCCTGCTGTAGGAGGCCCCAGGTAGTCAGGGAAGAGCCTGGAGAAAGCTGGAAGTTGATTTGCCTTCAACAAAGAGTGCCTTATCTCCTATCCCTCATCCTACATCCTTGCCCCCTTGCCGACCCGGAATCCTCCCTCAGGCATCCAAATGCCGGAGTCACTCCGCTCCAGCCTTTATTCTCATTCTGGAATCTGACACTGCCTGGCCACATGTCCTTGGACTACTCTCTTATCTTCTGTGTCTCAATTTCCCCTTTCTGAAAAATAGGTGTAATTATCATACCTACCTTACACTGTTGATATGGGATTTAAAGGAGCTCGTACTTGTAACTTGTATAGCATTTAGCATAGAACCTGTACATTATGGCTCAATACAGTTTTTTTTTTTTTTTGAGACAGAATCTCATTCTGTCACCCAGGCTAGAGTGCAGTGGTACGATCTTGGCTCACTGCAACCACTGCATCCTGGGTTCAAGCGAGCATGTTCAGCTAATTTTTGTATTTTTAGTAGAGATGAGGTTTCACCATGTTGGCCAGGCTGGTCTTGAACTCCTGACCTCAAGTGATCCACCTGCCTCAGCCTCCCAAAGTGCTGGAATTATAGGCATGAGCCACCATGCCCAGCCAGGTCAATAAATATTAGTTGTTATTAGTACTCCTTCTAGGTGTGCCGCTCCACCTTCCTGTGGTCTCTACTGCAGGCCTAGCTCCCCCATAACCTCCTCCAAGAAGGCTTCCCCAATTCTGTCCTGAGAGATGAAGCCCTTTAAAGACCCTAAAGGTTTTTGTTTTGTTTTTGTTTCTACCTTCTTTCTCTTGGCATTTGTTATTTGGGCCTGAATTCTCTCCTTTGCTGATCTGCAGGCTTCTTCGGGCAGAAACAATGTTTTTTTTCACTGTGTAGGCTCCCCTTCACCAAGCAGGTTCCTCCTCTTCATCTTCTTGGTCTTTGATCTCGAGGCCACATGGAGATTACAGACAGTGCACTGGGGTCAGGAGACCCAGGACTCAATGCGAAAACTCCATGGATCGTCAGCTTGGGCATGTCTCCTTTCCTGGGCTCCAGGTTCTCCAGTAGTACAATGCAAGGACACTGGATTAGATGACTTCCTAAGACAATTTTCTTTTCTTTCTTTCTTTCTTTCTTTTTTTTTTTTTTTTTGAGACATGACCTCACTCTGTCACCCCGGCTGGAGTGCAGTGGCAAAATCTCGGCTCAATGCAACCTCCGCCTCCCAGGCTCAACTGATCCTCCCACCTCAGCCTCCCGAGTAGCTGGGACTACAAGTGCGTGCCACCATGCCCAGCTAATTTTTTGTATTTTCGGTAGAGACAGGGTTTCACCATGTTGCCCAGGCTGGTCTCGATCTCCTAAGCTCCGATGATCCACCCACCTCAGCCTCCCAAACTGCTTGGATTACAGGTGGGAGCCACTGCACTGGGCTGACAATTTTCTTTCTTTCTTTTTCTTTTTTTTTTTGAGGCCATCCAGGGAAGGCTGCTATCACTTTTGGGGGATGCTGATGAGGGAATCTGTACAGATTCTGAAGCCTTTGTCATTTCACATGTTGGGTTCTGTTGTCTCCTGTTCCTAGCAGTGTGTTTAGCAGTAACATTCTCTCTCTCTCTTTTTTTTTTTTTTTTTTTTTTTGAGATAGAGTCTAGCTTTGTTGCCCAGGCTGGAGTGCAATGGCGGATCTTGGCTCACCACAACCTCCGCCTCCCGGGTTCAAGCGATTTTCTTGCCTCAGCCTCCCGAGTAGCTGGGATAACAGGCATGTGCCACCATGCCTGGCTAATTTTGTATGTTTAGTAGAGATGGGGTTTTTCCATGTTGGTCGGGCTGGTCTCGAACTCCAGACCTCAGGTGATCCACCTGCCTTGGCCTCCCAAAGTGCTGGGATTACAGGCGTGAGCCACTGTGCCCAGCCTGGGTCGACAATTTTCTAAATAAATAGAAGGTACTAAATGTTTCAGGAGATAATTTCTTTCATCTGGCAAGCTGTACTTCCAAGCTTCCAAATTCCAGCTGAACATCAATATGTTCATCATTGGATTTAGAGCTTGGGTGCTGGAGTCACAGAGACTTGGGTTTGAATCTAGGTCATTAGTAATGGTGGCTGAATGCAAGTGACTTCCTCATTTCTGGGAAACTCCCTTTTCTCATTCATACATTGGGGATGATAATAACAACCTCAAGAGTTATTACAGAAGGGGTATTACACGAGAAATTTTAAAGGGCTTAGCACTGTGCCCTTTAAGATGTGGGTCAATCAACTATAGCTATTACCCCACTCCTAAAAAAATACGAGAAATTTTAAAAAAGTCTCCTGTGTCTTTATCTTTGACCAAATCTTTACATAAACAAATAAACAGTTGTGTTTAAGTGTGGGGTGGTGATAATATGGGTATTATTAATTAATCTGCTTTTTTTTTTTTTTTGAGACGGAGTTTTGCGCTGTCGCCCAGGCTGGAGTACAGTGGCGCGATCTCGGCTCACTGCAAGCTCCGCCTCCCAGGTTCACGCCATTCTCCTGCCTCAGCCTCCCGAATAGCTGGGACTACAGGTGCCTGCCACCACGCCTGGCTAATTTTTGTATTTTCAGTACAGACGGGGTTTTCACTGTGTTAGCCAGGATGGTCTCAATCTCCTGACCTCGCGATCTGCCCGCCTTGGCCCCCAAAGTGCTGGGATTACAGGCTTGAGCCACCGCGCCTGGCTTTTTTTTTTTTTTTTTTGAGACAGAGTCTTGCTCTGTCACCTAGGCTGGAGTGCAGTGGTGCAATCTTGACTCACTGCAGCCTTAACCTCCCAGGCTCAAGTGATCCTCCCACCTCAGCTGCCTCAGCAACTCCCCACTCCTGAAACCACCCCCAATCCTTTCCCCCATTAGTTGGGACTACAGGCATGAGCCACCTCACCTAACTTTGCATTTTTTGGAGAGACGAGGTTGTGCCATGTTGCCCAGGCTAGTCTCAGACTCCTGAACTCAAGAGGTCTGCCTGCCTTGGCCTCCCAAAGTGCTGGGATTCCAGGAATGAGCCATTGTGCTGGGTCAATTCATCTGCTAACTTATTTTTACTAACGGTAGTCCTTAGTTCTCAGGCTTTATTGCATAAGCACACCTTAAAGAATACAAGCCCCCGCTGGGCGTGGTGGCTCATGCCTGTAGTCCCAGCACTTTGGGAGGCTAAGGCGGGTGGATCACCAGGTCAGGAGTTCAAGACCAGCCTGGCCAAGATGGTGAAACCCCATCTCTACTAAAAATACAAAAATTAGCTGGGCATGGTGATGGGCACCTGTAGTTCCAGCTGCTTGGGAGGCAGAGGCAGAGAATTGCTTGAACCTGGGAGGTGGAGGTTGCAGTGAGCCGTTATTGTGCCACCGCACTCCAGCCTGGGCGACAGAGTGAGACTCTGTCTCAAAAAAAAAAAAAAAACAAGCCCCAGAGAAAACATTTCTAGATCAGTGCCTTCCATCATTTGACCTGGAATCCCTCTCTGTCACCTTGCCCTTTCCACCTACCCCTCTATGTACTCTTTGTTTTTTTTGAGATAGAGTTTCGCTCTTGTTGCCCAGGGTTTAGTGGAGTGGTGGTCTCGGCTCACTGCAACCTCTACCTCCCGGGTTCAAGCGATTCTGCTGCCTCAGCCTCCGAGTAGCTGGGATTACAGGCGTGGGCCACCATGCCCAGCTAATTTTGTATTTTTAGTAGAGATGGGGTTTCTCCATGTTGGCCAGGCTGGACTCAAACTCCCGACCTCAGGTGATCCGCCTGCCTCGGCCTCCCAAAGTGCTGGATTACCAGTGTGAGCCACCGCACCCAACCCAAACTCTCTTTTAAGCCCAGACCTCCACACCCATCCGAAGGTAGGATACAACTTTTTCTCCACTGAGAAAAGTGATGGTTACACCTTTTCTTAAAAACAAACTGATAACAATATTGACTAATTAAAACCAGTCCATGCCAGGCACCAGGAAAAGAGCCTCATATGAATAATTAGCTGATCATATCCTCTTTTTTTTTTTTTTTTGGATGGAGTCTTGCTGTGTTGCCCAGGCTGGAGTGCAGTGGTATGACCTCAGCTCACTGCAGCCTCCACCTCTCGGTTCCAGCGATTCTCCTGCCTCAGCCTCCTGGGTAGCTGGGATTACAGGCATGCACCACCACACCCAGCTAATTTTTGTATTTTTAGTAGAGACGGGGTTTTGCCATGTTGGCCAGGCTGGTCTCGAACTCCTGACTTCAGGCAATCTGCCCCCCTCGGCCTCTCAAAGTGATGGGATTACAGGCGTGAGCCACTGTACCCGGCTGGTCAAATCCTCCTTGATATGATCTGCAATAGTTATTGCTATTATCCCCATTTCTCAGATGGGAGAATTGAGACCAGAACCATAAGGAAACTTGCTTGAGATTACAATGCTGTTAGTAAGTGGTTAAGTGTCTGTTAGTAAGTGGTTAAGTCAAGATTTAAATGAACCATTCTGAATCCAGGTTCCCCAAGATTAACAACTGGGCTTTATCTCCTCCATCGACAACAGAAGGAGGCTTACAGATTTGGGAAAGACCGCTAGAGGAAGTGATTATAGGAAAATAGAGAAAAGAGTGAGGCTATCAGCATCTCACCTCTCCAAACTGCCTGTTGTAATTCAGGCATTCACTTTTTCTCCCACAGGTTTGTATCAACTGAGACTTCTACTGTTCCACACCTCCAGTCTGGTCACTCTGGGGTCAATCTACTATGCTGGAGTCCTTCTGCTGTGCTAAGGGAGATCCTTCTGATACCAAATCTCACTATCCAACTAGTATATTATTGAAATACACAGGAACAAGTAGGGGAAGTATACATTATTCAAGAAATGGGGCTGGAATGATTGCCTACCATTCAGGAAAAAAATTATGTGCACACACACATAACAATTGGAATCCTACCTCAGACCCTGTGCAAAGTAAACTCTAGGTGATTTACATATTTAAAAATAAATGAGGCCAGACATGCTGGCTCATGCCTGTAATCTCAGCACTTTGGGAGGCTGAGGCTGGAGGACTGCTTGAGTCCAGGAGTTCCAGACCAGCCTGGGCAACATGCTGAATACTCGTCTCTACAAAAAATACAAAAAAACCAGCCGGGCATGGTGGCCTGTGCCTGTATTCCCAGATACTTGGGAGGCTGAGGTGGGGGCATTACCTGAGCCCGGGAGGCTGAAGCTGCAGTGAGCCGAGATGGTGCCGTTGCACTCAACCCTGGGCAACCAGCGCGAGACCCTGTCTCAACAAAAAGTAAAAATAAAACCATATTGGAAAAATTGCTCTTTTTCCGGTTGTGGCGCTGCGTGGTAGGGAGCTCTAATCTACCTAGCCAGGCCATCCAAGGGCCGGTTGCAGTCTGTTTAGGTCTTCAGACACAAGAAGAAAGCCACAGCTGTGGTGCATGGCAAACGCCGTAATGGCCTGGTCAAGGTGAACTGGCGGCCCTGGAGACAATTGAGCCAGGCAGGCTGCAATACAAGCTGCTAGAACCAGTGCTGCTTCTGGGCAAGGGGCGATTTGTTGGTGTGTACATTCATGAAGGGTGATGGGTGATGGTCATGTGGGTCCTATATGTACTATCTGTCAGTCCATCTCCAAAGCCCTTGTGGCCTGTTGCCAGAAATATGCGGGCGGGTGAGGGCTCACGCCTGTAATCCCAGTTCTTTGGGAGGCCGATGCGGGCGGATTGCTTGAGCCTAGGAGTTTGAGGTCAGCCTGGGGAACAGGGCAAAACCCCCTCCCTCTACAAAAAAAATGCAAAAATTAGCTGGCCGTGGTGGCGCGCGACAGTGGAACCAGCTACTTGGAAGGCTGAGATGGGAGGATCCTTGAGCCCAGGAGGCGGAGCTTGTAGTGAGCTGAGCTCATGCCACTGCTCTCCAGCCTGGATGACAGAGCCAAACCTTATCTCAAAAAAAGAAAAGAAAACCGTATCTCAAAAAGAAAAGAAAAATAGAAAAGAAATATGTCGATGAGGCTTCCAAGAAGGAGATCAAAGACATCCTCATCCAGTATGACTTGTATCCTTCTGGCAGCTGACACTGGTTGCTGCAAGTCCAAAGTTTGGAGGCCCTAGTGCCCATATTCGCTACCGTGAATCCTGCTGATAAGCCCATCAAGAGGATCAGAATTCACTTGTATAATATACAATGTTTGAGGGATTTTAAAGTTTCAAAAAAAAAAAAAAAAGAAAGGATTTTGCAAAAATATCAGTTATAACAGATTGGCAGGCTTTACTATATAAAAAGCTAATGGCCGGGCATGGTAGCTCACGCCTGTAATCCCAACACTTTGAGAGGTTGAGGCTGGTGGATCACCTGAGGTCAGGAGTTCGAGACCAGCCTGGCTAACATGGTGAAACCCCATCTCTACTAAAAATACAAAAAAAAAATTAGCCAGGTATGGTGGTGCGCATCTGTAATCCCAGCTACTGGGGAGCCTGAGGCAGGAGAATCGCTTGAACCTGGGAGGCAGAGGTTGCAGTGAGCTGAGATCATGCCATTACACTCCAGCCTGGGTGACAGAGAGAGACTCCGTCTCAAAAAAAAAAAAAAAAAAAAAAAACCATAAACAATTAAAATTCACATGTCTAAAAAAAGAAAACCCACCACAAGTAAAGTTAAAAGGGTAAAACCAAATACTGGAAAAATATTTGTGATGTAACAGAAGAAAATTTAATATCTTTGCTATATAGAGCATTCTTGCAAAATCACAAGGAAAACATAACAGCAAAGTGGACAAAGTAGGTGAAACCAATTAAAGAGATAAAAATGACCAACAAATACATTTTAAAAATTTGGTCTCGGCTGGGTGCGGTGGCTCACGCCTGTAATCCCAGCACTTTGGAAGGCCGAGGTGGGCGGATCACGAGGTCGAGAGATCAACACCATCCTGGCCAACACGGCGAAACCCCATCTCTACTAAAAATACAAAAATTAGCTGGGCGTAGTGGTGTGCGCCTCTAGTCCAAGCTACCGGGGAGGCTGAGGCGGGAGAATCGCTTGAACCCGGGAGGTGGAGGTTGCAGGTAGCCAAGATGGCATCACTGCACTCCAGCCTGGTGACAGAGCGAGACTCCATCTAAAAAAAAGAAAGTTTAGTTTCGTTAGTCATCAAAGACATAAGTAAAGCAAGACACATTTTTCACCAATCATGTGGACAAAAAATGGTGCCAACATATACCTCTAGTGGTAAGCTGATCCCCTTGAGGAAGACAATTTTTTTTCTCCTCCCCCGGCAACCCCCAACCTTTAAAAAAGAAATAGAGACAGGGCCTCCCTATGTTGCCGAGGCTGGTCCTGAGCTCCTGGACTCAAGTGATCCTCCCACCTTGGCCTCCCAAACTGCTGGGGTTACATGGTGCCCCGCTAGGAGGACAATTTTGGAACTTGAACCTGTAAAAAAAAAAAAAAAAAATGAGTGTCACCCTGAATACTAGGAATGTATTTTGAGGATAGATTTAATAGTCAGGAACTTCGAGTCTTTGGATGAGATAAGAACCACATGTAGTTTGTAACCTGTGCCTGCTTGTCTCTCCAGGAGTTCGGGAGCCCAGCCTGCTGAGAAATGAGTCTTGCTCCCAATGATGCCCATGAATTTTGCAAAGGGTCAAGCAGAGAATATCGCTCAGGGAGTGTTTGATGACACCTGGGTAAATGATTAGAAGCAATAAAAGACATAAACAGAGGTTTCTATTAGGAGAGCAAGGAGATGCCTGCCCATAGCTTGAGGTACACTTGCTTGGTAGTAAAAACTATGGAGCTTCCTAGCCACTATCCTCCTGCACCAGTCAACTTCCCTGGGAGCTGGGGAGAGAGGAAAATTTGGGTAGATCCTGTCAATTTGCTTTCAAGACTTCAGTCAATCCAGCTTAGAAGAAATCCAGTGGACAGACCAATATTTATTCCCCAAACAGCAAATGAGAGCAGGAGTTACATTACATTCTCACCAACACTGAGTACTACCTCACTACCTCACTGAGTATTCCATTTTATTCAACTCTTGAATGTGCAGGTATCTCCTGGTAGTTTTAATTTGCATTTCCCTCATGCACCTTTTCATATGTTTATTGGCCATTTGAATATACTGTGTGTGTGTGTATGTGTGTAAAGTGCTCATTCACTGTTCTCCTCTTTCTTCTTTTTCTTTTTTGCCCATTTTTTTTCTATTGGGTTGTCTATCTTTTTTTTTTTTTTTTTTTTTTTGAGACGGAATCTCGCTCTGTCGCCAGGCTGGAGTGCAGTGGCACGATCTCTGCTCACTGCAACCTCTGCCTCCCGGGTTCAAGTGATTCTCCTGCCTCAGCCTCCCCAGCAGCTGGGACTACAGGCACATGCCACCACGCCCAGCTAATTTCTGTATTTTTTTAGTAGAGACGGGGTTTCACCATGTTGACCAGGATGGCCTCGATTTCTTGACCTCGTGATCTGCCCCCCTCGGCCTCCCAAAGTGCTGGGATTACAGGCGTGAGCCACCGTATGCGGCTGTTTTCAATTTCTTAGTGGTGTCCTTTGATGAACAGTTCTCATTTCTAAAGTAGTTAAATTTATCAAGTTTTCTCTTTATGGTTAGTACTTTTTATGTTCTATTTAATAGACATATTTACAAAGCCTTATTGTTTTACTTTTAAACATTCTAACATTCAGATCTGTAACCCATCTGGAATTGATTTTAATGTGTGGTTAAGCTTTTTTTTTTTTAATTTGTTTATCCAATCGATCTGGCTCCATTTATTGAAAACATCGTCCTTTCTTGTCTGCATTGCAATGTCACCTATATCGTAAATTGGGTAGCTTATAATTGCGAATCTGCTTCCGGATTCTCTCTTCCAATCCTTTGGCTTATTTGTGCCAACACCACACTGTCGTAATTACTGTAGTTTTATAATACATAGTACTGTAAGACTTGCAGCCTTGTTCTTCAAGATTGTCTGGATGTTTTTTGGCCATTTCTATTTTCATATATATTTTAGAATCAGCTTGTCAACTTCCACAATCACCTTTAAAACCATTTGGCAGTATCCACTAAAGCTGAACAATTGTACTCTTAAGTAAATACCTAACAGAAAGAAATATACAAAGAATATTCATAGCAACTCTATTCATAAGAGCCCCAAATTAGAAACAACCCAAATGTCCATCCACAGTAGAATGAATACATAAATAACTGGTGTAGGCCGGGCGCGGTGGCTCACGCCTGTCATCCCAGCACTTTGGGAGGCCGAGGCAGGCGGATCGGCCGAGGCAGGCGGATCATCCGAGGTCAGGAGTTCGAGACCAGCCTGGCCAACATGGTGAAACCCCATCTCTACTAAAAATACAAAGATTAGCTGGGCATGGTGGTGTGTACCTGTAATCCCAGCTACTCCAGAGGCCGAGGCAGGAGGATTGCTTGAACCCGGGAGTCAGAGGTTGTAGTGAGCAGAGATTGCGCCACTGCACTCTAGTCTGGGAGACCAAGCGAGACTTCATCTCAAAACAAAACAAAACCAAACCATGGCTAACGCTGGCCAACATAGTGTTTAATGCAGTAAACCCAAACCAAGAGAGTTCATGTTGTAATTTCATTTATAACAAGTTCATAAACTAGTAAAGCTACTCTATGGCATTACAAGTTAGGAAAGTCATGACATTTGAGGATGGTGGGCTACGGTGCAGGGCTTCTGGGGTACTGGATGTATGTTCTCTTTCACTTTGTGAGAATTCAAACACCAGTGTGCGCCTTTCTATAGGCATCTTATACTTCAACACGAAGTTAACTTAAAAATTAATTCAATGTGACAACATACATTGAAGGCTTAACATATGCAGGGAATCTCATCCTGCACTGGTGTGGGAGCCAGATATCAGGGTAAGTAAGAATACAATGTGGCTACTGCCCTGGGGTAAGTTCAGGGATGGAGGGTAGGGAATGGGGGATGGAAAAAGGATGGAGAGTCAAGCCTTCAACATTTTGCAAAGCATAGTGGGTGCCAAAGGACCACTGAATTTGCCTTGCCTGGGGGTTGGAGAAGTTGTGTTGGTTATTGAGTGCTAAGTAGGATTTCAACTACTGTGGTCAAGGAGCTGTTAGTGTTTTTTAGGCTAGAAAATAGAAACATATGAAACTAATGTGCTAAATTGTATTTTAAATGTGAAACAAGATTTAAGTTTAATTTAAGCACTGACTGATTTCCTTAGATCACTGGGATAGTGGGTGTGTTGTAATCTGGATGTTGAATTTAAAAATCTCTAAAACCTCTAATATAAGAAAAGTTGATATATTGGTCTCTTTATCGTCTGTTCTTGGGTACACTGAACAAGTTACTAACCAACGTCATTGGTTGGACGTGGCCTCACCAAAGAAGTAGTGAAATTAAGTTATATTTGTTAAAACAACAATTTAAAAAACTCCAAAAACCCAGGATTCCCTGGATAGTAAGATATTACCAATGCAGCCCACGAGAGAGGTATACTCATAGGTAAGGTGGGGGGCGGGGGAAATGGTAGATACTATGAAGCAACCAGGGAAGGAGAGTTGGAATTTTCTGTCTAATTGTTGGCAATCTGGGGAAATCCCAAAGGACCAAATGTTCTGGAAGAAATTTTGTGCAATAAGAATGTCCCCAAACTGGCCGGGCGTGGTGGCTCATGCCTGTAATCCCAGCTACTTGAGAGGCTGAGGCAGAAGAATCGCTTGAACCTGGGGGGCAGAGGTTGCAGTAAGCTGAGATAGCTGAACTGCACTTCAGCCTGGACGACAGAGCAAGACTCCATGTCAAAAAAGAAAAAAAGAATGTCCCCAGATTAGACCTTTAGTTTAATTCAGTCCTTCTGAGACCCCCCCAGCCCAGGAAAGGTAATTTGATTACTTCCTTAGAAATGTAAACCAACTCCATTCCACCACCTGTAGGTCACAGCCAGAGCCACAGCCAGTCAGGGGAGGACTTGGTTACTTACACAACGTAAAGGGAACTGCTATTTCAAAGCCACTTTGTTGCAAAGCATCTCAGCCTGGAAAAAGTGTGTAATGGAAAGGACTCTAGAGACAGACAGATAAGGGCTCCAATTCTACCTTGGCCATTTACCCATTCTATGACCTTGGAATGCCACACCAAAACTTCTCCGTGCCTCAGTTTCCTTTTCTGAAAAATGAGGACAATCACATACACCTTAAACAACAGACACCTTGTTGTAAGAATGAACTTTACTATATTTAAATCACTTAACACAAAATCTGGCACATAACAGGCTTTCACTCAATAATCATAATATTATTATTTTCACAATGCTTTCTGGCTGATGTCATGCTGGACAATAAATGCAGCATTGAGCATCTCCTTTTCTAGGTCACTGTGTCCACAGTTAGAGAGAGAAGCCAAATGGCATGTTCACTTGGAGCCAGGCTCAGTCCTCAGGCAAACAATGGGAAATAGGCAATTAAGCAAGGAGTAGTGCCAACCTATTGATTGGTCTGTCTCTGCTTAAGAGCCCTGAAAGCTCGATATGGTATGTTTTGAGCTTTTTTTCTTTTCTTTTCTTTTCTTTTTTCAGAATGACTAACAGTGAAAAATACATTTTGTGTTGACGTTAGTAATATGTGTTTATGGATAAAACAAACATTTCACAAGACAATACTTATTAACTGTAATGCACCCTGGCATTTTGTATTCTAAACTATTCTATTTCTCCATTTTAAAAAAATGGTTTCAGATCAGGCACAGAGGCTCACGCCTGTGATCCCAGCACTTTGGGAGGGCGAGACAGGTGGATCACCTGAGGTCAAGAGTTCAAGACCAGCCTGGCCAACGTGGTGAAACCCCATCTCTACAAAAGTACGAAAATTAGCTAGGCATGATGGTGGGTGCCTGTAATCCCAGCTACTCAGGAGGCTGAGGCACGAAAATCACTTGAACCTGGCAGGCGGAGGTTGCAGTGAGCTGAGATCACGGCATTACACTCTAGCCTAGGCAACAGAGCGAGACTCCATCTCAAAAAAAAGAAAAGGTTGCAATCCACTAGATTGATTTTATTATTTATGAATAGATCAAAATTTGTAGTTTGAAAGACACTACTCTCATCCAGTTCCTCAGATGGAAGATGAGGAAGCTGAGGCTCAGAAGGGGAAAGGGTTGCTTAAGTAAAATAGCGAGTGGCACAGGACTGAGCCGAGACGTGTGGATCCCACAGCTCTAGCTTTTCCACAAACCACTTCATGGAGATGAACCTCCAGGTTCTGCTGTGTAAACAGTGGCACTTCTAACATGGTAGGTTAGAAGGGACTTTTTTTTTTTTTTAATTGTAAAAGGGTCCACAAAAGCTCATAAGCACACAACCCTTGCAACAGCAGGCTCATTGCTAAAAGGAGACACTTGGCCAGGCACAGTGGCTCAGGCCTGTAATTCCAGCACTTTGGGCAGCCGAGGATGAAGGATCCTTTGAGCCTAGCAGTTCAAGACCAGCCTGAGCAACGTAGTGAGACTCCCTGTCTCTACAAAAATCAAATAAAAATAAAAATAAATAAAAAGAGGCACTAGGGTATTTTCCCTTGAAGTTCAGTGCTTCACCTTCACCTGCCAGTGTAAGCAGAAGTTTCATTTCTTTCCTAGCAGCCTCTAGAACAGCCCAAGATGTGGTCAGAACTACTTGTTCCTCTTGAAGAACTAAGTGGTTCAAGATTTTGTCCTCCTTTCTGCAAACAGCAAGGCAGTTTGCCCATTTGCCCCCAGGCCTGCCACTGTTTGCAATGCTGAGAAAAAGATGTCAGACATTAAGGAGCTATCTTGACCGTGAGAGCAGGGGAGGCTGGTAAGATGACCTCACGGGCAGTTTCTGTTGTGGATTTCACTTTTCACAGGTTGCACTTTCACCTTGACAGAAAGGGAAGGCCAAAGTCTCCTTAGAGTTCACCTTAGATGGGGCTTCTGAATCTTCACTCCACGCTCCTGAAGAATTTATTGCTGGTACCTTATTACTCTTTTCCCATTCTGCTTTTTATTCATGATTCCCATTCTAGTCATATTTACCCTATGAGGAATACACTCTGAATCTTGTTCATCTTGCTATGGGACTTGGCCCAGTAAATGTGGGTTAAATCAAAGTGAGCTATGAGATTTCCTAAGATTTTGATTCCCTTAAGCTAAATTTTGTCTTTTGGTTTTTTATTTAGAAAAGACATGGACCATTGCTCTTATATCCGCTGCCACTCTAAAGCCCAGGCATCAGATCTAAGTGGCTTCTAGGTCAAGCATGGTGGCTCACACCTGTAATCCCAGCACTTTGGGAGGGCGAGGCAGGTGGATAACTTGAAGTCAGGAGTTTGAGACCAGCCTGACCAACATAGTGAGACTCTGTCTCAAAAATAAATAAATAAATAAATAAAAAGATAAAAGTGTAATTTATAAATTAGGCACAGTAAGAGACTAACTTAAAGGAAGCACTTTACAGCTTATGTTTGGCATATTTAGACTGTCAGCATCACCATTCTTGCTCTTTGGGGACATTGTTAAGTAAATTAAGGATGACTTGAACACAAGCACTGAGTTACCACGGCAGTCTAATGGATCATGCAGACAGCTACTAAGTGGCTAATGGGTGTGTAGCCTGTGTCAATGCAGTGGACAAAGGAATGATTCATGTCCTCGCCGGACAGAGTGGGATAGTGAAAGATTTCATCTCGCTACTCAGAATTGTGTGCAATTTAAAACATGAATTATTTCCAGAATGTTTCTTTTTGTTATTTTAAAAAAGTAAATATTTATTTACTTATTTATTATTTGTTTTTAAAGATGAGGTCTTGCTATATTGCATAGGCTCGTCTGAAACTCCTGGGCTCAAATGATCCTCTTGCCTCAGCCTTACAAAGTGCTGGTATCATAGGCATGAGCCACCATGCCTGGCCTTTGAATATTTCTTCTCCTTTTTTTTTTTTTTATGTTATTTAGCTTTGATTTCATCATCATAAACTTAACTCTGCAATCCAGCTAGACATGGAAGGCAATAAGGAAGATATGGAACCCAGGAACTGCAGTGAGAGCACAAAGATCAAAGGATACTGTGAGCAAATGAGGTGGAGGGGTACTCTCCTGAAATACAGAAGGAATGGTCTGGTGGTTAAGATAAAACACAAGTCAAATTTATTAGCCAGCAATGGGGATCTTCTTGCTGGTCTTGTCATTCCTAGACTAAGAGTGCTCCATGGCATCCATGATATCCATGCTGTCCTTCACCTTGTCAAAGACCACGTGCTTGCCATCCGACCACTCAGTCTTGGTGGTGCACGTGAAAAACTGGAAGCCTTTTGTGTTGGGTCCAGCATTTGCCATGGACAAGATACCAGGACCTTTGTGCTTCAGGATGAGGTTCTCATCATCAAATTTCTCCCCACAGATGAATTTGCCACCAGTGTCATTATGGCATGTGAAGTCACCACCCTAACTCATAAACTGTAGAATAATTCTATGAATTCAGGAACCCTTATAACCAAATCCTTTCTCTCTAGTGTTGAGAGCATGAAAGTTTTCTGCTGTTTTCGGAATTTTGTCTGCAAACAGCCTGAAGGAGATGTGGCCCGTGGACCAGGATGTCAAAGAATATGGTGGGGTTGACTATAGCTGGTGGCAACAGGCTCTGGATGGCACTGATGTCTCCAAAGCTGGAATATTTCATTTAGTATTTTCAGACCTTCGCTGACCTCCAGTAGCTGAAACTGAAGAAGGCAAAACCTCCAATAAGGGGGAGCTACTGTATTCTAAAGAAAGCAAACACGTAAATAAATGGGTAAACACAGCAAAATGTAAGCAAATGAGATAATGTGTGACAGTGTATAAGTACGATAAAAAAAATAAAAAGGGACTAGGCACCGTGGCTCACACTTGTAATCCTAGCACTTTGGGAGGCCGAGGTGGGCGGATCACCTGAGGTTGGGAGTTTGAGACCAGCCTGACCAACATGGAAAAACCCCATCTCTACTAAAAATACAAAATTAGCTGGGTGTGGTGGCGCATGCCTGTAATCCCAGGTACTCAGGAGGCTGAGGCAGGAGAATCGCTTGAACCCAGGAGGCAGAGGTTGCAGTGAGCCGAGGTTGTGACATTGCACTCCAGCCTGGGCGACAAGAGTGAGACTTCGTCTCAAAATAAATAAATAAATAAAGAAAAGAAAATTAAAAGGATAATGAGATAGAATGCCAAGGTATTTTAGAAGTAGATAACATGAGCAGAGACCTGAGTTGCAAACACGGAAGTAGCTGGCAGAACATGGCAGGCAGTGTTGATAGAGGCCGGGAGAGCTGGACACCAGAATGCTTGCTGGCCCAGGAGGCAGGGGGAAAGGCAACTGGAAGGCAAAAGGTAACAGCTCAGTCCTACCTTGAGTATCTTCTATATTCATGGAACTACTTTTAGGCCTCAGTGAGGTTCATAGGTTTTCTTTCTTTCTTTTTTCTTTTTTTTTGAGACGGAGTTTCACTCTTGCTGCCCAGGCTGGAGTGCAGTGGCGTGATCTTGGCTCACCGCAACCTCCACCTCCCAGGTTTAAGCAATTCTCCTGCCTCAGCTTCCCGAGTAGCTGGGATTACAAGCATCTGCCACCACACCTGGCTATTTTTGTATTTTTAGTAGAGACGGGGTTTCTTCATGGTGGTCAGGCTGGTCTCGAACTCCTGACCTCAGGTGATCCGCCCGCCTCGGCCTTCCAAAGTGCTGAGATTACAGGCATGAGCCACCGTGCCCGGCCCATAGGTTTTATTTCAAGTGCAATGGGAATGTATCACTTTAATATTATCTTTCTGACTTCTCTTCCTGCAAGCTACAGGTTTCTGTCTCTACCTTTCAAAGACTTCCCCACTTTAAAGCATTTTCAGAGCCAACTGCTACTACATTTCAGGGCAAGTCTTGTATTTTAGTTTTAAATTAAAACAAAACAAAACAAAGCTGTATCTTTGTGCAAACAACATTGTGACAAAAGATAAAGGAAAAGCAATCACTTCCCTATCTCTCCACCATAAGTAGCAATACCAACTCTCATCTTCCATATGATGTTCCAGTACTTGCAAATATGTGTAATTTTTAAATACTTCCTTAGGTGAGAACAAGCCATGGCAGGGAGCAAAACAGAACTAAATTACCAGTTAATACATCCACTCCCTTTTTCCTCCTCCAGCCTACCCAAAGTACATCTAACATTGTACTGAGCCGGCATTGTGCAAATTGTTTTAAGTGCATTATCTCAAATAATCAACATAACAACCCTGTGAGGTATGTGCTATTATTATTCTCATTTTACAGAAGATACGCGGAGGCTTAAACAGATTAAATAAATTGCCTAGGATTATGTAAATTGTCACTGACAGTAGGCAGGACTCAAATCTAAAATACCAAAGCTGTTGTGCTCTAGAACCTGATCTAAGACCCTCTCTCTGGGGCTGCATTAGTTACTGGAAGGCCCCACCCACCCTGGTTCTGCTTAAACAGAAATTTCTGCCTTTGCCTAGTAGGGCCAAAAAATGGACTATCATCGGGTTTCCTTCGTATTTATCTCACAAACTTACTGTAAATAATGTTGATCATTCACATGCATACAGCTTTGTAAACAGATACTGTTTACCAAATTCTTTCAAATGTATTACCTCACTTGATGCTGACAAGATAACCACCGAAGGAGGGCTCTCTTAGTGTCCCTAGTTGACCCGATGAAGAGGACGGGAAACTGAAGTGACCAGTTCAAGGTCAGTTAGACTGCAGGGGTCTTCTGCTGCCAGACTGGGCACATGAGGGTTGGGTTGGGTGGCTCATATTATCAGTAGATGACTAAATGGTTTTTTTTCCTTTGAGACGGAGTCTTGCTCTGTCGCCCAGGCTGGAGAGCAGTGGCGGGATCTTGGCTCACTGCAACCTCCGCCTCCTGGGTTCAAGCAGTTCTCCTGCCTCAGCCTCCCAAGTAGCTGGGATTACAGGAGCGCGCCGCCATACCCCGCTTATTTTTATATTTTTAGTAGAGACATGGTTTCTCCACTGTTTCTCTCTTTTTTCTTTTTCTTTTTTTCCTTTTCTGTCAGTGCTTGTTGCTGTGGCTGATATTACCCAGGCAAAAGAAGAACAAATGTCCTCAATTTGCTTCTTCATAAAGGGCTTATACTATTGAGTGCCCCAAGACTTGCTTGCCCCTTGGAAACCATTTGCCGTTTCCTATGTCACTGTCTTCCAAAGAATCCTGTGAAGTAATGCAGGCATACTATGTCCAAAGTGACCAGCTGGGTCAAGGCAAAGTTGAGCTGCTTAATTGGCTGTTCCAGTTTTTCTTCTATCCCAGATCATCCATGATACCAGCCAAAAGCAACTCTGCTGCCCATTTGAGCAAGGGCATTGAAGCTCAGAAAAGGCTCATGAAGTTAACAGCACACAAAGGGCTTTCATATCTCTTACCTTAACAATCCCTAGCAGGGGAGGCCATCCTGTTATTTGTCACTGAGGCTGGAGTGCAACGGCACGATCTTGCCTCACTGCAACCTCTGCCTCCTGGGTTCAAGCGATTCTCCTGCCTCAGCCTCCCAAGTAGCTGGGACTACAGGAGCCCACCATCATGCCTGGCTAATTTTTGTATTTTTAGTAGAGATGGGATTTCACCATGTTGGTCAGGCTGGTCTCGAACTCCTGACCTCAGGTGATCTGCCTGCCTTGGCCTTCCAAAGTGCTCGGATTACAGGTGTGAGCCACTGTGCCCACTCCATCCTGTTATTTGCATTAACCATTGCGTATAGATGAGGAAACTGAGTTCTAGAGACTACACAGAGCTAGTAAGTGACACAGTAAGAATTACAGTCTTACCGTGAATTATGAATCCAAGTTTAATCCATGCTTTTTCCAGTACACCATGCCTTTACCCCCCTCCCTGACAAAAAATAGGTATGAAACATTCAGCAACCCTGAAATTGTTGATTTACTGTAGTGCTCCCTCCTAGGATAATGCACCTTATAGATCTGTTTTCCAGGCACCATTTGAGCATCTGGCAAATGGGAGGATCTTTCCTCATGGCAGCTGGAAACCAGCAAGTAAAACATTTACCAGGTTGTTGACATAATGAGTCTGGGTATTTGTTTAGGTATCAGGCAGTTATTGATTGCTTTTTAACACTGTTTTGAAATGAAAATAAATGTGAGAATAAGCCCCTAAATAGCCCTAATAGAATGTCAAGACTAATCAATACTTGAGTATGATAAATTTATAATCCTGGGAGGGACTGCTGAGGGGAACCATTAGTTCTGTCTGACTGCATAATGGTGTTGGGGGCTTACAGGATGGGAAGGCTTTTAGGAGGCCTCTGAGGAGGAACCAGAGGAGAGGGCAAGGGCAGGGGTTAGTCAGTAGATGAAGAATCAGGAACTTCTTGCGGATGGTCTCATGCCAGTTACAGGACCCTTTGTTGTTGATACCCAAGGGCAACAGCATATTTTAGCCACTTTAAATGAGGTTGCCTTCTAAGAAAGGAACTATCAACTAGGATGGAACCAGAGATATGCAAATCTCTGGTAAAGACAGAACAGCTGACTAGATCAAGGCCCTCCACAATTTTAGCATTTCTAAAGAAAGATTGCGTCCATCTAATGGAGGCTGGAGTCATTCCTGGAATTTTGGAAAATAGGAACTATTATTGATGGGGACTTGGAGTCTTTCTCTATTAAGGTACTAATTTTTAGATCACATGACCATAACATAGGACCCTTCAAGATTGTAATGTGGCTTCTCAAGGGCCAGTCTGTCTACAGGGAGAACATCTCCCAGTCCTGCCCATGGGGGCCAGGAGCCTGCTGAAGCTGGGAACCCGTGGGAGCAGTTAGTGGGCAAGAAAAGCTCGGGAGGACGAAGTGAGCATCAGCTGTAAGGAGGAAGGAGGATGGAAACCAGACTGACAACTGGGTTTGATCAACCAAAGATCACAGTGACCTTGTTAAGAACTGTTTTGGGAGTAGGATGGGCCTGATGTCAGTTTTGGAGCTGTGCAGGGAGAGCTAAGGCCATAACTGGAGAGGAAGTGGGGTGAAAGGATTACTTATTTTTTAATTTTTCAGTGTGAGAAACCTGGGCATGTTTGGATGTTGACAGGAAGGGCTGGTGGAAAGAGTTGATTGCAGACACCTTAGGGAGAGGAGATGTTTGTTAGTGTGACGCTCCTGGACAGATGGATGGGGAGGTGGCAGACTTAGGTGAAAGGAAGAAGGGAGGCAGGCCCAGAAGTGTGGATGAGGAACACTGGGACTGTAGGATGGGGTCTTCTTTGCTCAGGGTGAATGAGCCTGTTTGGGGTGCGTGCGGCTGTTAGTTTGAGGAAGGGGTGGTGGGGCTTAGAACCCATTGTTGAGAGAAATGTGAGGAAGCGTCTCCAACAGGGGAGAGAAAAAGGCTTCCTAAAGTACGTTTCAGGCCCAGCATGAGCCCCCTCTCCCCAGTTCATCTGTAAGGGCCAGCCTCTGCCAAGAAACACAGTGTCTCCCTGCCATCAATGATGCAACCGTGAGTAAGAGGCACTGAATCCTGTTTCCGACATAAAAATGAAAGTGATATAAGACACAGAGCCATTGTGAAATCTAGACAAATCTTTCTTTAACTATTTGTCATTTAGCACATCGCTTTGCTCACCCTGTGTCTTCATTTTCCCAAAGGTGGACAACTCACTGAAGGCCCTCAGCCCTTCCTCAGCTCACAAGCGGGACCTCAGGTCTATAAACAGTTTCAGGAGGAAAGGGAAGCAGAATGAGGAAACGAGGCTCCAATGCTAAGCAGTGGGGAGCCCGGAAAGACCACATTTCCAAGAATTCCAGGCCCGGAAGTAGGAGCTGGTGAGCGCTTCTTTAAGTCAACCCATTAGGTATCAATAAGATGAACAGGACAATTACTCTGGGGTCAGTTACTCCCCTTCCAGAAGGAATCTTCACTGTGGCTTACTCATTGCTAGCAGGAATCCTTTAAATGCCAAGCTTCCTAGTGCGTTTCATTAGGATTTTAATGTTCACAAACACAATTCCAGGATCATCTCCTGGGCATAATTAACAGGGCCAATTGGATGAGCCACTTTTCTTGGAGGTAGCTTGAGACTGGAATAGGGTTCTTATGCTTAGAGATGTAGAGGAAGAACTTTTTTTGAACTAGAAACTCCCTTCTCTAACAGGTGGATTTGTGACCTTCCCCTCCCCAAGACTTGCTTTGGGCTTGGATAGAAGGAGAGCAGATTCCCAGAGATGGTCCTGGTTTATGGAAAAGGCATGAGCACAGTCCAGGAATGGATCCTGTTGGTGACAGCAAATTAGAAATCCTAGCTGGGGGGTGAGCTGTGGTAGCAAGAGGAAGTTGTACATTTTATTTAGACTGGATTTGTGACATGCTGGCAGCATGTGAAAAATAACAGATAACGTAGATTTGTACATGCCATCTCGGGGGCTGGCATTGCAGTGGAGAAGGGAGGGCCAAAATGCCAGGATCCCAGTTCCACCAGTTTTGACAGTGTAACTTTGGGCTATTGTTTCTCTCATCTGGGAAAGGTCATAATAATACCCTGAGGGTCACTCCAAAGATTGGAATAATTTAATTTGAAGTTCTGTGCAAATTAAGGGACCCATTACAAACATTAACTTTCTTGAAAAAAATCTGTATTATTTTATCATTATTGTTGTTTTCTTTTGCAGAGACTGGGTCTCACTGTATTACCCAGGCTGGTCTCATACTCCTGGCCTCAAGCAATCCTCCCACTTTGGCCTCCCAAAGTACTGGCATTACAGGAGTGAGCCACCACACCCAGGCTTAATTCTTATAGGCAGAGGCTACACATAAGTATAAACTTTTAAGAATCGAGGTGTGGACAACATTCATTTATTCTTAAAACTTTTTTTTTTTTTTTTGGAGATGGAGTCTTGCTCTGTCACCCAGGCTGGAGTGTAGTGGCCCGATCTCAGCTCACTGCAACCTCTGCCTCCTGGGTTCAAGCGATTCTCCTGCCTTAGCCTCCCGAGTAGCTGGGATTACAGGCACCCGCCACCATGCCCGGCCAATTTTTGTATTTTTAGTAGAGATGAAATTTCACTATGTTGGCCAGGCTGGTCTCGAACTCCTGACCTCAGGTGATCTGCCCGCCTCAGCCTCCCAAAGTGCTGGGTTTGCAGGTGTGAGCCACTGTGCTGGCCATATTCTTCAAAATTCTGTTGTCACTCAGTATGTAGGAGGTACCATGCCAGATGCTTGGGATACATAAACAGTAAGATATAAATCTCTGCCCTGAAAATGCCCAGCATACTGGGGGAGGTGGAAAGCAGTGATCTCAATAAAATATAGTATAATTTGAGCATCCTTAATCCAAAAATTCAAAATCTGAAACTTTTTTTTGAGATGGAGTCTCGCTCTGTCGCCCAGGGTAGAGGGCAGTGGCACAATCTCAGCTCACTGCAACCTCTTCCTCCTGGGTTCATGCGATTCTCCTGCCTCAGCCTCCTGAGTAGCTGGGATTACAGGCATGCGCCACCTGTAATTTTTGTATTTTTCGTAGAGATGGGGTTTTGCCATGTTGGCCTGGCTGGTCTCGAGCTCCTGACCTCAGGTGATCCACCCGTCTTGCCCTCCCAAAGTGCTAGGATTACAGGTGTGAGCGACCATGCCTGGCCAGGATCAGAAACTTTTTGAGTGCCATCGTAACACCACAAGTGGAAAATTCCACACCTGACCTAATGTGATAGGTCGCAGTCAAAACTATTTCTTGCACAAAATTGTTAAAAATTTTGTATAGAATTGCCATAGGCTATGTGTATAAGGCGTATATGAAACATAAATGAATTTCGTGTTTGGACTTGGGTCTCATCCCCAAGATATCTCATTATGTGTATGCAAATATTCCCAAATCTTAAATCCAAAATACTTCTGGTCTCAAGCATTTCAAATGAGGGATACTCAACCCGTATGTGTTGTGAGAGCGAGGGGTAAAAGATGCACTCTGGTTTTGGGATGGGATTCCCGTGTGACCAGAGCTGACTTTTGAGCAGGCTCATTGGAGGCTGAGGAGGGAAGAAAGGCATTGCAGGTAGAGGCCAGGCACAGTGGCTCACGCCTGTAATCCCAGCACTTTGGGAGGCTGAGGCAGGCGGATCACCAGGTCAGGAGATTGAGACCATCCTGGCTAACACAGTGAAACCCCGTCTCCACTAAAAATACAAAAAATTAGCTGGGCATGGTGGCGGGCGCCTGTAGACCCAGCTACTCGGGAGGCTGAGGCAGGAGAATGGTGTGAACCCGGGAGGCGGAGCTTGCAGTGAGCCGAGATCACACCACTGCACTCCAGCCTGGGCAATAGAGCGAGACAAAAAAAAAGTAAAAAAGGCATTGCAGGTAGATGCAGCTGCATGAGGCATGGAACAGGATGGGCCATGGAACTCCTGGCCTCAAGTGATCCGCTTGCCCTCGGCCTCCCTAAGTGCTGGAATTACATTCGTGAGCCACCACACCTGGCCATATTTCTTTGTTTTTTGAGACAGGGTCTTACTCTGTTGCCCAAGCTGGAGTGCAGTGGTGCCATCATGGCTCACTGCAGCCTCGACCCCCACGTGATCCTCCCACTTCAGCATCCCAGATAGCTAGGACTACAGGCACATGACACCACACCTGGCTAACTTTTTAACTTTTTGTAGAGACAGGGTCTCGCCATGTTGCCCAGGCTGGTCTCTAGCTCCTGGCCTCAAGTGATCTTCCTATCAGCCTCCCAAAGTGGGATTATAGGTATGAGCCACCATGCATGGTCTCAAAACTATGTTTGGATTCAAGCAAAGGAACTTTTTTTGTTGTTTATAAAATATTAAGCCGGGTGTGGTGGCTTACGCCTGTAATCCCACACTTTGGGAGGCTGAGGCAGGTGGATCACCTGAGGTCAGGAGTTTGAGACCGGCCTGGCCAACATGGTGAAACTCCATCTCTACTAAAAATACAAAACTTAACAGGGGGTGGTGGTGCACTCCTGTAATCCCAGCTACTTGGGAGGCAGAGAGGCAGGAGACTCACTTGAACCCGGGAGGCGGAGGTTGCAGTGAGCCGAGATTGAACCACTGCACTCCAGTCTGGGTGACAGAGCAAGACTCTGTTTCTTAAAAAAAAAAAAAAAAGTTGCCATTGAGGTGTAGGTCTTTCCTTCCTTTTATCCCCTTAGGCTCAGCTTTCAGCTGACATCAGCCAGTGTAGAAGGCTCAACTTTTGGTTCATCTCTATGCCAAAATATTCTTGATCTTTGTACCTCTAAACCGTCTACTTCTACTCAAAATACATGTATAATTATGCATTTAACCTATACCCAAATAATTGTTTCTCCTGGTTAAAACAGAATTTCCTTAGTTCTGATGACAGGTTGAGGGTGTAAGGTCACGGTTGTGCAGGGAGAAAGGCATATCTCAGCTCTTGAGCTCTGGAGGCAGATTGGCTTGAGGCCATCCAGGCTCTGTCACTGATGACATTAGTTGTATCATTTGGTCCTCTAGGGCTGAGTTTCTTCACCTGGAAAACAGACATTTTAGAAACTACTTTATAGGCCTATTATGTCTATTAAATGACATAATAAGCGTGAAAAATTGCTTGGTATGTTTGGAAGGGAAGAGGAATGTATGATGGAATGAGGAGTCCAGTGCTTTATGATACATATATATATACCATAAGTATAAATAATAACTTATACGTCATATACTTACGACAAATTATATACAACTATATCCTCTTCTCTATACTGCTCTTCCGCTTCTAGATGGAAGAAGCTGTCTAAGGAATGATCAAGGTGAAAAAAACAAGTCATATTTAAATGTTCTCTTCTCTGTAATCCCAGCATTTTGGGAGGCTAAGATGAGAGGATTGCTGGAGGCCAGGAGTTCAAGACCAGTTTGAGCAGCATAGTGAAACTTTATCTCTAAAAATTAAAAAAAAAATTGTTTTTAATTAAATATTGTCTTCTTAGACTCATTGCCTGAACACATGATCAAGTTACAGGGATGTTATCAGATATTCAAAAATATTTGAGGAGGCCAGGCGCCATGGCTCATGCCTGTAATCCCAGTACTTTGGGAGGCCGAGGCAGGCGGATCACCTGAGGTCAGGAGTTCAAGACCAGCCTGGCCAACATGGCGAAACCCCATCTCTACTAAAAAACAAACATACAAAAATTAGCCGGATGTGGTGGTAGCTACTCTGGAGGTTGAGACTGGGGAATCACTGGAACCCAGGAGGCGGAGGTTGCAGTGAGCTGAGATCAGGCCACTGTACTCCAGCATACCACAGAGGAAGACTCCGTCTCAAAAAAAAAAAAAAATTGAGAACGTACAGCATGATGATGAAGAACATAGACTATATTTTCAGACAGACCAGAGTTCAAACCCCAACAATTCCTAGGTGTGTTTACTGCCCTGAGCTTTGGGTCTGTGTTAGTAAAATGGGTATAATAATAGAGGTTTCAGATCGAAAAGCCGTAGTATAGGGCCCACACTGTGGCTGATGTGTGTAATCGCAGCACTTTGGGAGACCAAGGCAGGAGGACTACTTGAGCCCCGGAGTTCAAGATCAGCCTGGGCAATATAGCAAAACCCTGTGCCTACAAAAAAAAAAAAATTATCTGGGCATGGCAGCACACACCTGTAGTTCTAGCTACTTAGAAGGCTGAGGCAGGAGGAATGTTTAGCCCAGGAATTTGAGGTTATAGTGAGCTCTGATCATGCCACTACACTCCAGCCAGGATGACACAGACCCTATCTCTATTTTTTTTTTTTTTTTGAAATGGTCTCATTCTGTCACTCAAGCTGGAGTGCAGTGGTGTGATCATGGCCCACTTCAGCCTTGACCTCCCAGGCTCAAGTGATCCTCCCACCTTGGCCTCCCAAGTAACTGGGACTACAGGCATGAGCTACCACATCCAGCTAATTTTTTAACTTTTTATATAGACAGGGTCTCCCTGTGTTGCCCAGACTGGTCTTGAACTCCTGGGCTCAAGCAGTCCTCCTGCCTCAGCTTCCCAAAGTGTTGGGATTACAGGCGTGAACCATCTTGCCCAGCAAACATTTTTTTAAAAAAGAAAAATCATGGTTTTATATAAGGTACTATCCGTGATTTCAGGCATCCACTGGGGATCTTGAAATGTATTCCTCTCAGATACTAGGGAACAACTGTACATATTAGTTACTACTTTTTCCTGTGGCCATAAGAGCCACATCTGGAAGAACACAGAGAGTGAAGAGAGGACCTGGTTTTGAAATTCACTTTCACAAGCTTGAGATCTGGGGCCAACTTATTTCACCCCTCTGGAGCCTCCTGCCTTGGCAAAATGAGGCTAAGACCTTGGAGCGCTTGTTTTCACCTGGGCTGATATTGGAATCACCTGGGGCTCAGACCCACTTCATCCCCATGATTCTTATGTAATTGTTCTGGGATCCGGCTTTAGAAATCAGGAGTTCTAAAAACTCTCCAGGTGATTCTGTTGTGCAGCCAAAGTAGAAACCCTTCTTAGAAGGGTCTTGTGGAGCTCAAAAAGAAAACTAAGGCCAGGCACGGTGGCTCATGCCTGTAATCTCAGCACTTTGGGGGACCAAGGAGGGTGGATCACTTGAGGTCAGGAGTTTGAGACCAGCCTGGCCAACATGGCGAAACCCCGTTTCTACTAAAAATACAAAATTTAGCTGAGTGTGGTGGCACGTGCTGTAATCCCAGGTACTCGGGAGGTTGAGGCACAAGAATCCCTTGAACCCGGGAGGCAGAGGTTGCAGTGAGCTGAGATTGCGCCACTGCACTTCAGCCTGGGAGGCAGAGTAAAACTGCATATCAAAAAACAAACAAAAATCAAAACTATGTGAAGGGCTTTGTCAAGGCTGAAGTACTTTTGAAACCTCACTGTTTTCCTGTGCTAGCTCTGAATTCTTTTTTAAAAGAAAAGTAAGTTCTGTAATTAAAAAAAAGAAAAAGAAAAAAATTCCCTTACACTGCAGACTCTCATTGAAAGCAGACTCTTGCTAATGCTTCATCTTTGGCTCCAAAGGAAATCCATCCCTACCGTAGTAATAACTTACAATAGGGCTTTTCCTGGGTGAAGCAGCATTGGTCTGGTCATCAGAGTGCTCTCCCCAGCCCTCTGGAAGCTACGGATTTGCAAGCCATGAGCACCCTCTATGAGAGGAGGTAAAGGGAGATTGTGGGGTAACAGAGGAGATGGGGTTAATGTGAAGTTCAAGTTTCCAAGGAGCAATGCGGTCTGGGACACAGCTGTCAGAATACTTGGAGATTCAAGAAAGTACATCGTAAGGAAAGTGTGCTGAGAGGTCCTGGGGAGGCAGGCTGGTTTGTGCAAAACCTGCACTTTGAAGTTCTGACAGTAAGAGGAGTTAGCAGTTCATGCACCCCTCCTGTCTTCTCCCATAGATTTGTGCATTGCCGTCTTGTCATAAGAATCACAAATACAGATGTTTTTGTCAGATCCCAAAGCCTTAAGGTTCTATATCTGACCTAACTCCAATAGACTTCCATCAAATTAAGTTCTGTTGATCAGTCGGTCCAGTTGATCAGACTTTCATGGCTGGCATCATCCTCCGGACTTCGCCTGGAATAGCAGATTGGAACTTATTCAGAGCTTTGTGATGATAGTAACTTGTTCACAAGCAGACCTTACGTTTGCTAGTAAGATTCTCAATGTTTTTTTAAGCTCCACAGTTCCAATCTCACCAGCTAGATTCCTCTCCTTTCTTACCACTTTGAGACTAGGTCAAGTCTGTTTTGATCAATGCAAGCAAGTAATCCCATCCATTCAACCATTTGTTCATGAAGTCATCCATCCATTTAATTCCCCATTCATCTGCCAACTGTCACACACTCATTTTCAATCCATCTATTTCTCCATCCATCCTTTTTTTTTTTTTTTTTTGTGAGACAGAGTCTCACTCTGTCACCCAGGCTGGAGTGCAGTGGCACAATCTTGGCTCACTGCAACCTCCGCCTCCCTGGTTCAAATGATTCTTGTGCTTCAGCCTCCTGAGTAGCTGGGATTATAGGCACATGCCACCGCACCCAGCTAATTTTTGTCTTTTTAGTAGAGATGGGGTTTCACCATGTTGGCCAGGGTGGTCTCAAACTCCTGACCTCAAGTGATCCACCTGCCTCGGCCTCCCAAAGTGCTGGGATTATAGGTGTGAGCCACCGCGCTAGGCCATCCATTCATTTTTATCTATCTGTTTACTCATCCATCTAATCATCTCCCTGCTCACTCACTCTTCGGCTACATTCAAGTTCCTAGTCCCCAAAGAGCTTGTTTGATATTTTTATTGTTATCCCATGGACATGGACTCACTACTTGGTAGCTATTTTATGATTACTTAATCAGTTGAATCATTATTTGCCAAGATTTGGGGGCTTTCTCTGTGCGGGTATTACTGAGGATACAGTAATTAGCCTGAATTGAATCTTGAAGTTTGAGTAAGCATTTTACAGGTGAAGAAATTACAGTTGATTCTTGAATAACACAGCACTGAACTGTGCAGGTCTACTTATAGGAGGATTTTCTTCTGCCTCTGCCACCTCTGAGACAGCAAGACCAAGCCCCTGCTTCCTCCTCCTCCTCAGCCTATTCAATGTGAAAATCACAAGGATGAAGACCTTTATGATGATACATTTTCACTTAATGAATAGTAGGTATATTTTTTCTCTTATTTATTTATTTTTCCAAACAGGGTTTTGCTCTGTCACCCAGGCTGGAGTGCTGTGGTGTGATCATGGCTCACTGCAGCCTCCATCTCCTGGGCTCAAGTGATTCGATCCTCCTACCTCAGCCTCCTGAGTAGCTGGGACTAGAGACATATGGCACCGTGCTTGACTAATTTTGTAGTTTTTGTAGTGACAGCGTCTCGCTGTGTTACCCAAGCTGGTTTTGAACTCCTGGACTCAAGGGATCTGCCCACCTTGGCCTCCAAAATTGCTGGGATTGTAGGCATGAGCCACCATCCCCAGTGGCTCATGCCACCCAGTGGGTGGGTGGATAGATAGATACTTGTTTTTCTAACTTTATTGTAAGAATACAGTATATAATGCACATAACCTACAAAATATGTGTTAATCGACTATGTTATCAGAAAGGCTTCTGGCCAACAGTAGGCTATTAGTAATTAAGTTTTGAAGGAGTCAGAATTTTTGTGGATTTTTGACTATGTGGGGTTGTGGGAGAGGTTGGCACTCGTAACTCCTGTGTTGTTCAAGGGTCAACTGTAGAGCTAAGTGTGAGAAAAAGCCTTCCAGGCACAAGGAATAGCTAGTGCAAAGTCTTGGAGGTGAGAGCAAGTGTGGCTTATGGGAAGCTGTGGGTAGCTTCTAATGTCAGGATAGAAGGATGGGAGGCAGAGAGCCTCCAGCAATCAAGACTGGAGAGATGAGAGAAGGCCAGTTGATAAAGGGTGTCGTGTGTCATGCCCAGAAGTCTAGAGCTGTTGGAGGAATTTCAGCTTGCAGCTGCATCTGAAATTGACTTGACTTCTTTGTTCAAAACCAGAAATGGCTGATCTCTCCAGGTTCAGTCGATGGAAGATCTCAGAGACACATTTCATAGACTGGGCCTGGGAACCAGGACTGCTGGACTGTGGGGCCAGTGTTTTCTTCTACCACCCTGTGCTGCCACCCCTCCTTCTGACTCATTCTCCTTTTCCCCATATCTAATCTCTTTCATCCCTCAGTTTCTAAGACAGGTCTGTAAATCCAGTCAGAGCTCAATAAATGTTTGTTGAATGACTCACTGATTCCTGTGGAACACATGTACATGTATGTGTGCACGCACCTGGAAGGCCTCTTTGAATTTCTTCCACCATTCCAGGCCCACTTAGAGCTGCACTGGTAGAAAGGGAATGGATTAGCAACTGAAAAAATCAGGCTGTGGGCTCTGGGTCTGTCACTGACAGGTCATGTCTCTTGGCCAAGTCTCCACATACTCTCCAGGCCTCTGCTGCTGCACATCTGTGAGATGGAATTGGTGGCCTCTGACCTGGGGTAGTTGGGAGCTGTGGATAAGTCCATGCTGAGAAAAGCCTTTGTTGCTGTAGAGTGCTGTACATTCACAAGGTAATGTTCCCACTCCTCTCCTAGTTTAGGAGACTGTCATGTTGTATTTGTTTTGTTCTTGTTTTGTTTTGTTTTTAGACTGAGTCACTCTGTTGCCCAGGCTGGAGTGCAGTGGCGCAATCTCGGTTCACTGCAACCTCCGTCTCCCAGGTTCAAGCAATTCTTATGCCTCAGCCTCCCTAGTAGCTGGGATTACAGGGGCCGCCACCACACCTGGCTAATGTTTTTGTATCTTTAGTAGAGACGGGGTTTCACTATGTTTACCAGGCTGGTCTCGAACTCCTGACCTCAAGTGATCTGCCTGCCTTGGCCTCCCAAAGTGCTGGGATTACAGGCGTGAGCCACCGCGCCTCATATTGTATTTGGATAATGAAAAACCTCCTCCATGCTGCTGTATCCGTCATGGTCCCAGCAGGGTACAGAGGATACCTTTGGGGGTATTTAATAAAGCAACTTTTATGGAGGGTTAGTAGGGTTTGGGAAAACCAAAAAGCAGTACTTTGAGACTGATAACAGAGGGCACCTCATCCACTCCCCCTGACTTGAAGGGTCAAGAGGAAGGAGAGAGGGAGAGCAGGGGATATATATACCAGCCTTTCTCCTCACCCCCCATCTCCTGCCAGTGTCTTCCACAGGCAGAACCTGACCAGAAACCAGGGTCAAGGTTATCACGAATGTAGTCCATGAAGTTCAACTGCCTGGGGCACGGAGCAAAGTGCTGAAATGTACTGAGTGGATCTGGGGGTCAGATGAGAGGGGTGCAGCACCCCATCCTACTCACATTTGTTCTCCCTCCCCTCCAAAGATGTTCCCATTGCCATAAGTGCCTTCGCAGCCCCCTCTTTATCTGGCTCACTCCTACCTGTCAGCCTTTCAGTCAGGTCTGCCTCCTCCAAAAAGCCCTCCTGGAGCTCCTTTCCATCAGGTTTTTTTTTTTTTTTTTTTTTTTTGAGACAGAGTCTCACTCTGTCACCCAGGCTAGAGTGCAGAGGCCTGATCTCGGCTCACTGCAACCTCCAACTCCTGAATTCAAGCAATTCTCCTGCCTCAGCTTCCCAAGTAGCTGGGACTACAGGCACATGCCACCACGCCCAGCTAATTTTTGTATTTTTAGTAGAGACAGGGTTTCACCATGTTGGCCAGGCTGGTCTCGAACTCCTGACCTCAGGTGATCCGCCTGCCTCTGCCTCCCAAAGTGCTAGGGTTACGGGCGTGAGCCACCCCGCCTGGCCCCATCACTGTATTTGTCATACTGTGGGGATTGTTTGTTCTCGGGGAACAGGAACTCGATCTTTCTTTCGTCACCTCAAGCCTGTGCCTAGCACAAGATCCATGTGAAGCAAACCCTAGAAAGTGTTTGTTGCTCCGAGATGAACTCTGTGACCTTGAAGCACAGTGCTCGGTGGGTTTCTCCTCTCCTACAAAACTTTTGGCGGTTCCCCATTTTCTGCAAGTCATAAAAATCCCAAACCCCTTTCTCTGCTGTCTAAGGAGGCTCACCATCTGCCCTCATTGTCACATCTCTTATCCCCAGCGCCCGAGACAACCAGTGGGTTAAGTTCAGGGATTCCTGTCTTCCGTTGCCATGTGTTGGATTGCTTGTGATTCATTCCCACTTGGCTTGTTTTGGAAATTAGCATTTCTCCGCGATGCACCTGATACAGGGTCACTTAGGCAACTCTGATAGTTTGGGAGAATCAGAATTGACAACACAACAGTACTTTAAACACACATTCTCCTCCCCATCCAAACACACTTATCTCTTCTATTACCCAGATAATGGGCAGTCCTTTCCAGCTCCGTGCTGATAAGCTGCTAATAAGTCTCTGCCTGACTAGTTGTCTTGCGTGGGGTATTGGACAGGCAAGAGAGAGGTCTGTGGATTCATTGGTTACTTCTTTCAGTAGCTGTGACGTCATATGAGAACTTTTGCTTCCTACTTTTTAAAAATTATTTTTTTGGGGCTAGGCATGGTGGCTCATGCCTGTAATTCCCAGCACTTGGAAAGGCCGAGGCAGGAGGATCTCTTGAGCCCAGGAGTTCAAGGCCACCTGGGCAACATAGTGATACCCCATTCCTACAAAAAAAAATTAAAAATGGGGCAGGAGGATCATTTGAGCCTGGGAGATGGAGACTGCAATGAGCTGTGATTGTGTCACTGCACTCTTGCCTGGGTAACAGTGAAATTCTGTCTCCAAAACCAAAAAAATTTTTTAAAATTTTCTTTTCTTGTATTATAGAGGACTAAATGTTACCTATTTTTTCAAGAAAAGAGTCATATTACCCTCTTTCTGGGCAATCCTGGAGACCCCATGAGGATTTTATGCAGACACTTTAAATGGAATAGCCTTAAGGAAATGGAGTCCTTGCTGTACTGGAGGCATCCCACTTTTTTTTTTTTTGAGATGAGTCTTGGTCTGTTGCCCAGGCTGGAGTGCAGTGGCACGAACTCAGCTCGCTGCAACCTGGGTTCAAGCGATTCTCCTGCCTCAGCCTCCTGAGTAGGTGGTACTACTGGCATGTGCCACCATGCCCAGCTAACTTTGGTATTTTTAGCAGAGATGAGGTTTCACCATGTTGGCCAAGCTGGTCTCCAACTCCTGACCTCAAGTGATCTACCTAGCTCAACCTCCCAAAGTGCTGGCATTACAGGCATGAGCAACTGCCCCCAGCCTCCATTTTGCATTGCCATTAATTTTCTTTTCTTCTTCTTCTTCTTTTTTTTTTTTCTTTTGAGACATGGTCTCGCTCTGTTGCCCAGGCTGGAGTGAAGTGGTGCAAACACAGCTCACTGCAGCCTCAACCTCCTAGGCTCAAGCTATCCACCCACTTCAGCCTCCCAAGGAGCTGGGACCACAGGCATGCATCATCACACCTGGCTACCTAAAAAACTTTTTTTTGTATAGACAGGGTCTTCCTATGTGGCCCAGGCTGGTCTCAAACTTCTGGGCTCAAGCAAGCCTGCCTCAGTCTCACAAAGTGCTGGCGTTACAGGCACGAGCCACCACACCTGATACATTTATTTTCTTAATTATTTATTTATTTTTGAGTTTTGTTTGTTTGTTTGTTTGTTTGTTTCTTTTAGACTGGAGTCTCATTATGTTGTCCAGAATAGTCTTGAACCCCTGGGCTCAAGTGATCCACCTGCTTTGGCCTCCCAATGTGCCGGGATTACAGGTGTGAGCCATTGCATCTTGTCCTATTTCTCAAAGGCAGTAGATTCCATTTCATTTGGTCTCTGCTAATGTGGGGCAACCGTGTGTGCATATGTTATGTGTGTTGTATATGCAAATTTGTATTTAATATCAAATGAAAGTAATAGTAGATTTCCCAAGTATCATTTATGCTCATTTCTACGACTTAGAAATTAGACTTACCATCAGATCTTGTTATTTAATGCAATAACAAAGACGCCTATGCTATAATATCACAAATTTGGTTTTGAGTATTTTGATGATTGGGTTTTTACACAACCTTTTCTTTGTCATCTTTTTTTTTTTTTTTTTTTTTTGAGACAGGGTCTCACTCCGTCGCCCAGGATGGAGTGTAGTGGCGTGATCTCAGCTCACCACAACCTCCGCCTCCCGGGTTCAAGCGATTCTCTTGCCTCAGCCTCCAGAGTAGCTGGGACTACAGGTGCCCGCCACCAAGCCCAGTTAATTTTTTTATTTTTAGTAGAGATGGGGTTTCATCATGTTGGCCAAGCTAGTGTCGAACTCCTGACCTCAGGTGATCCGCCCACCTCAGCATCCCAAAGTGCTGGGATTACAGGTGTGAGCCACTGTGCCTGACCCTGTGCCAGAGTTTCCCTCTTTGTTGCCCAGGCTGGAGTGCAATGGTGTGATCTTGGCTCACCACAACCTCCGCCTCCTGGGTTCAAGTGATTCTCCTGCCTCAGCCTCCTGAGTAGCTGGGATTACAGGCATGCACCACCATACCCGGCTAATCTTGTATTTTTAGTGGAGATGGGTTTCTCCATGTTGGTCAGGCTGGTTAGGCTGGTCTCAAACTCCTGACCTCAGGTGATCCGCCTGCCTTGGCCTCCCAAAGTGCTGGGATTACAGGTGTGAGCCACTGCACCCAGCTTCCTTTTTTTTTTTTTTTTTTTTTGAGGTGCAGACTCGCTCTGTCGCCCAGGCTAGAGTGCAATGGCACGATCTCAGCTCACTGCAACCTCTGCCTCCCAGGTTTAAACAATTCTCCTGCCTCAGCCTCATGAGTAGCTGGGATTACAGATGCCCGCCACCATGCCCAGCTATTTTTTGTATTTTTAGTAGAGACACGGTTTCACCAGGTTGGCCAGGCTGGTCTCGAACTCCTGGCCTCGTGATTCGCCCATCTCAGCCTCCCAAAGTGCTGGGATTACAGGCGTGAGCCACCGCACCCGGCCGCAGCCTCATTTTTCATATATTTTAAATTACACATACTATTATCATTGTTGCTTTTGTAGAGTCAATATTCACTTATGTTTGCCCTTTTCCTTGCATTTCCATTATTTCATATAGAATTATTTTTCTTCTGCCTGAAGAATCTTATTTTACCTTCATTTTAAAAGCTTGTTTCCTTTTTTTTTCTTTTTTCTTTTCTTTTCTTTTTTTTTTTGAGACAGGGTCTAACTCTGTCCCAGGCTGAAGTGCAGTGGTTGGTATGATCTCAGCTCATTGCAACCTCAGCCTCCTGGGCTCCAGCAATCCTCCCAACTCAGCCTTTCAGAGTAGCTGGGACCACAGACGCGTGCCACCACGCCTGGCTAATTTTAAAAATATTTTCAGTAGAGACAGAGTTTTGCCATGTTGCCCAGGCTGGTCTCAAACTCATGGGCTCAAGCAATCTTCCTGCCTCAGCCTCCCAAAGTGCTGGGATTACAGTCGTGAGCCACTGGGCCTGGCCAAAAACTGTTTTCACTGGGTATGGAATTTTAGATTGGCAGTGTTTTCTGCCCTCGTCCCTTACTCCCAGCCTTTAAAAGATGCTAATATGTTGTCAAAACACATTATTTTGAAAGAGGTACACCGACAAACACAGACACACAAACTCTAAAATCCCTTAAGAATCCAGTCTCAGATTGGAGAAACACCCTCAGGGGAAACAGCTAGAACCCAAGTTTCTGATTACTGTTAACTACAGATGCTCCAGGAAAATCAGGAAGAAGTTTAGAAATGCAAAGCAGGGGAAATTACATAAATATATACATATATATACATATACACATGAATATAATAAAACAAATTTAGAGAAGCAGAGGAAGGAGAGGAAGAGCTTTGGGGCTTAAATCCCGTCTGCCTTTGGCTCGTCCTGTGATTTTGAACAAATTTCCTTCACCTCTTTGAACCGTAGTCTCATCTGTGAAACAGAGATAATAGTACCCGCCTTGTGAGATGTAGTAATGGTGACAGGAAAGAAATATGGCTGGGCATCGTGGCTCACACCCAACATTTTGAGAGGCCAAGGGGGAAGAACTGCTTGAGTCTAGGAGCTCAAGACCTGCCTGGACATCACAGTGAGACCCATTTTTTTTTTTTTTTTTTTAGATAGAATCTTGCTCTGTCACTCAGGCTGGAGTGTAGTGGCATGATCTCGGCTCACTGCAACCTCTGTCTCCCAGCTTCCAGAGATTCTCCTGCGTCAGCCTCCTGAGTAGCTGGGATTACAGACACGCACTGCCACATCCGTCTACTTTTTTATTATTAGTAGAGACAGGGTTTCACCACGTTGGCCAGACTGGTCTCAAATTCCTGACCTAAGGTAATCCGCCTGCCTCGGCCTCCCAAAGTGCTTGGATTACAGGCGTGAGCCACTGCACCCAGCCATGAGACCCCATTTTTACAACAAAATTAAAAAATTGGCCCTCTGGTGAAGCACACCTATAGTTCTAGCTACTCAGGAGGCTGAGGCAGGAGGATTGCTTGAACCCAGGAGTCTGAGGCTGCAGTGAGCTATGATTATATCACTGAATGCCAACAAGACTGTCTCTAAAAAAAAAAATAAAATGGCGGGTGCTGTGGATCACACCTGTAATCCCAACACTTTGGGAGGCCGAGGCAGGAGGATCACTTGAGGTGAGAAGTTTGAGACCAGCCTGGACAATATAGCAAGACCCCATTGTTTACAAAAATAGTTTTTTAAAAATTAGCTGAGTGTAGTGGTGCACTCGTAGTCCCAGCTACTCAGGAGGCAACATGGCAAAACCCCATCTCTACAAAATACAAAAAAATTAGCTGGGCATAGTGATATGGGCCTATAGTTCCAGCTACTTGCGGGGCTGAGGTGGGGGGATTGTTTGAGCCCAGAAGTTCGAGGCTGCAGTGAGTTAAGATCGTGCCACTGTGCTCCTGCCTGGGCAACAAGTGAGACCCTGTCTTTAATAAAAAAGGTATAAGTGATGTGCCTTCTGCTGAGCCTGACCCTGCCTGACACAGCCAGGCCAGCTCATGAAAAAGGAAAAGAGGGAAGGAGGAGAGTGAGCTTTGTGCCTTCTGGGAAGTCAGAGGGGTAGGAAGTCACTTAACCTCCACACATGACAACCTAGGGACAGTCCCCATGAGCCTGAGAGGATGCTGACCACCAGGAGTCTAGAATGCTCAGAGCTGGCACGGGGGGTCTGAACAACTGAGAAAAATCTGCTTGCTTGAGTGCCAAGACCTGGGCTTTTCAAAGGATCCTGGTGCCCTGTGGTGGTCAGACTCCGTGGGGCACTGAGGTTAGACTTAGTCTGCTTCTTCTCCACTTAAGGGAAAACAGGCCGTTAATGGGGCTGCAGTGGTCGAGCCTGGAATTTCAAGGTCGTGTGGGCATCTTGTCCTCATCTCACCTGGGCCTGCCTGAGGCGGAGGCCCTGGAGATCCCCAGGCAGCAGGCTCAGACAGGGGTCACATTGGATGATCCTACCTGCTTTGCCGGTGGTCACTGCCAAAGGACTCCTAGGGTGCACGGTTTTTAAGAAGGCTCTCTCTCTCAGGGGGCCCATCCCGCACTTGCATGCCCTTGAGAATGAGGTCCTCCTTAAATATTCACTCTGGTTCTTCTCCTGCCTCGCTCAAGTCCAGGCCCTGGGTCAAGAAGTGAGAGGTGAACTCACAAGCCAGCTGTTCCCAGATTTGGCTTCATACTGAACCACCTGAAAAGCTTGTGAAAATGCAGAATTCCTCTTGAATCCGAATCTCTGCAGGTAGGGCCTCGGAATCTGTATATATCAATATCCTCTCGGGTCGTTATCACAAGGCCAACCCCAGGCAGATCCAGGGATGGCCCTTGCAGAGCACTGAGATTTAGGTAAATTCTGCAGATCTTTGCAGTTTACGAATCACTTTTCCATGCACAGAACTTATTTGATTTTCACAACATCCAGGGCATTTTTCAAAGAGGAAAATCACATCAGTTATCATGTTGCAGAGCCAGAAGCAGCACTCATTTATTCAATCAGTCATTCCCATTTTGCAAACATAGCTTAAGTGTCTACTGAGCCACCAACAAGGAAATTGTCACCTAGTAGTGAATACACACACATACACACATAGACTACTTAAAATACAATGGCTGACCGGCGCAGTGGCTCACGCCTGTAATCCCAGCACTTTGGGAGGCCGAGGTGGGTGGATCACCTGAGGTCAGGAGTTCGAGACCAGCCTGGCCAACATGGTGAAACCCCGTCTCTACTAAAAATACAAAAATTAGCCAGGTGTGGTGGCGGGCACCTGTAATCCCAGCTACTCAGGAGGCTGAGGCAGGAGAATTGCTTGAACCCGGGAGGCGGAGGTTGCAGTGAGCCGAGATGGCACCATTGCACTCCAGCCTGGGGGACAAAAGTGAGACTGCATCTCAAACAAAACAAAACAAACAAACAAACAAAACTAGGGCTGTGGAGCTCACAGGAAGGAGAAGTAGGGAGTGTGTTGGGAGGAGGAGACCAAGCAGGTTTCTTGGAGGAGTACTTGGGTCAGGTTTTTTTTGTTTTTGAAACTAGGTCTCACTTTGTTACCCAGGCTGGAGTGCAGTGGCTGGATCTTGGCTCACTGCAGCCTCGACTTCCTGGGCTCAAGCAATCCTCCAGCCTCAGCCCCCACAAGTAGCTGGGACTATAGGCCCGTGCCACCATGCCCAGCTAATTTTTTTTGTATTTTTGTAGAGATGGGGTTTTGCCATGGTGCCCAGGCTGGTCTTGAACTCCTGAGTTCAAGTGATCTGCCCACCTCAGCCTCCCAAAGTGCTAGGATTACAGGTGTGAGCCATTGCGCCTGGCCTGGGTTGGGTTTTGAAGGTTGAGCGTGATTTCCCCATTTGTGGAAAGGCATTCTTGCAGCGGGAACTGCACATACAAAGTTGCGCTTTGTTGGGCTTGAGAAAGCCTTAATGTATTCAAGGAATGATAAATAGGTGAAACAGGGTCTCGCTATGTTGTCCAGGCTGGTCTCAAACTCTTGGGCTCAAGCAATTCTCTCGCCTTGGCCTCCCTAAGTGCTGGGGTTACAGGTGTGAGCCACCGCGCCCAGCCCCCAGTGCTTCTTAAACACAGTGTGCAAGTAGATTACCTGGGGATCTTGTTAAAATGCAGATTCTGATTTCATATGTCTGGGATGGGGCGTTCTGCATTTTTAACAAGTTCCCAGGGGTATGCAGAGGCTACTGGTCCCTGGATTATACTTGACGTAGAAAGATTTTAGGTAGCTATACTTAAAGTCAGTGTGGAAGATCGGCTGAGGAGGGAAAAGACTAGACACAGGAAAAATATCAAGGCACTGGGGGTGGTGGCTTCTTAAGAACACTGTTGCTTCTCCCGTTACTTTTGGAAGCAGCCCCCATCAGCCCTGGGTTATGTCATCCCCTGTATTTTTCCCTCCCAGAACAGGGCAGGGGATGGGAGGGGTCAGAACTCAGCTGTGCGCACGTCTGTACAGCTGGTGAATGTCGGCAACTGACATCACAATGCTTCTGGGGGATTGTCACAACCTATTGATATTCACTCCATCACAGGACTTGGAACAGTTTTGCTAGCAGAAAATACGACTCTCTTCTATGCTGTGGTAAAATAGTACAACCACAAGGCCAGGATCCACAGAATGTGACCAGCTGTTTCAGTGGTTTTCTGTTACTATTTGTGAAGTCTTCATTCTTGTCATCTCTAGCAGAAGAGTGGTGCCAGTTGCCAGAGGTTTGAGGAAAAAGAAGTCATGGGAGAATTTACATTTCAGAAAATTCCATTCATTGACTTAATTATTTCTGGGAATTCAGAAAAGACCACCATGATCCTTTAGCCGCGAAAACACTTGGGCCAGTTTTGGAAATGCTAGAATCCTGCAGGAGAAGCTTTTGAGAAATTCAGTACTGTGCAGTGTTGTAGCCTGAATACTTTGCTGGTATGTGAAGTTTTTGAAATATTGAACAGTGCTATAGCAACACAAGGTGAAATTAACACAGAGAGTGAAAATAATTACAACCAGAGAGACAGTTATCAATCTCGCAGTCATCACCTTGCCACACTTACTATACATGTCAATATTTTATTTTATTTTATTTTTTTGGTTTTGTTTTGCTTTCCTGGTCCTTATCCTTAGGCAGATTTATTATTATTATTATTATTCTGAGGCACTGGCAATAACATTCAATTCTGTGTTCTGCTTTTTCTGCTTAACATTGCAGCAGAACTGTTTTTCCATGCTGTTACCCAGACCCCATTAGAAAGTTCATGGGCTGTATAATTCACTGGCTAGATGTATCATAGTTTATGTAAACCTTGCTATTGGCCATTTCAGTCACATGATGCCATTAAAAATGGAATAAGCAACATCGTCAGTGGGAGTGTGAAATGGTACAACTCTTTTGGGAAAGCGATTTGGCAATCTGTATCACAGGCCTGAAATATGTTCATTGCCTTAGAGCTCGTCATTCCACTTCTGGGAATCTGTCATAAGGAAATAATCCAAAGTGCAGACTTGGATTCATGCACCGAGATTAAAACTTTATATATAATAGAGAAAAGCTTGAAACAACCTAAGTGTTTGAATATAGGAGTAGCATTATGTAAATGATTATATACTGCTCAATGGAATATTATGCAGCCATTAAAAATGTTTATGAAAAGTTTATAAATGAAAAATGCTTACATTATGATTGAAGTAAGCAGGATGTAATATTTTATGCTATGGTCCCAGCTGTGTAAATACAGGCTACTAAGTAGGCAGAGAAAAAGTTTGCAAGGAAACACACCAAAATATTAATAGTAGGTGTTGGGAATAGGAATGATTTTATTTTTCTTTCAACTTCTCATGGCTTAAGAAAAACCAAAATAACCTTTATTTTGTTCTGATAAAAAGTTAATGCTTTCATTGAATAAAATTGCAAGCATTAAAGAAATATGTCATGTAGAAAGTTAACCCTTATTCATTGCCCTGTTTGCATTTCTCTAACACGTTTTCAAAATTAATTTATTATGAGAATATCAGACCAGACTATTTTTGAAGAAGTTGTACATATTCTTTTTGTCTTGTAGAATTCTTTTGCTTTTTTTTAAATACATGTATCCTAAAACAAATTAAGTTCTATATAATGCAATTGTAGTCAGCATTACGATATCTAGACTTTTCTTTATAAGAAAGAAGAGGAGAACAAATTCAGCTACTAGGAAAACAGACCTGATTTTGCTTGATATCAAATAGGCATTACTATCAAGTCTGGAATTTCTTTTTTTTTTTTTTTGAGACAGAGTCTTGCTCGGTCACCCAGGCTGGAGTGCAGTGATGCGATTTCAGCTCACTGCAACCTCCGTCTTTCAGGTTCAAGTGATTCTCCTGCCTCACTCAGCCTTCCAAGTAGCTGGAATTACAGGCGTGTGCCACCAAGCCTGGCTAATCTTTGTATTTTTGGTAGAGACGGGGGTTTCACCATGTTGGCCAGGCTAGTCTCGAACTCCTGACCTCAGGTGATCCACCCACCTCGGCCTCCCAAAGTGCTGGGATTACAGGCGTGAGCCACCATGCCTGGCCAAGTCTGGAATTTCTTAGATGTGGAGTAAAGTCAGTCTGTTAACCAGGTCCTTGTTATTCTAGATAATTCTTATTGATTCCAAAATTGTTTTTTCTGAGAGTTCCTTCAGAACGAGGTCATACGAGCTTTACATTTCTCTTTCTCCCATATCACACGGGGCTTGCTAAGTAGTAGGCACACAATTAAACTTTGCAAAAGGACTGAAAGTTTGACACATGATTCTTTCTTCTCCAGGAGAAAGGGTTACTGAGAGATCATATTCACAAATCAACATGCAATAGTGAAAAAAGATGGCAACGCTGAAGAACCTTACTGAATAACCCAGTATGGACCACGTATTGCAATAGGCACTTAATTTCTCTCAATCCTTTCGATATCTCCTTGAAATAGGTACTATTAGCCCTCAATTTACAGATAAGAAAACTGAGGCTGAGGTTTACACAGCCAGTGAGTGGGGCAGACAGGCTTTTAATCTATTAATATATCTGTCTGACTCCACAACCTCTGACCTTTCCACGGGGCAGGAGAGGCGCCAGATGAATGACTCAGGAAATAGGGTCATAGGTTTCCCTCTCTGAGGCAAGTGTCCTTTCATGCCAGGCAGCTAATCAAAGGTCCCTGTTTTATTTATTATTGTCTGGCTATCTTCTGTTCTGCATTCCATGAGCCAGTAAGCTCGTAAAGGGTAAGGCATTTTCTTTCTTTCTTCTAATAACAGTACATTGGCACCTCTCTGCCCAATTAGAGGATTGAGTTCTATTCCTTAGTCTACGTGCTGATGTCTGTGCCTGACCAACATAATCCCTCCCCTGAACAATATAAAACAGACCAGGGGCTGGGCGCCATGGCTCAAGCCTGTAATCCCAGCACTTTAGAAGCCCAAGGTGGGCCTGATTGCTTAAGCCCAGGAGTTCGGGACAACCTGGGCAACGTGGTGAAACCCCATCTCTACAAATAATATAAAAATTACCCAGGCATGGTGGCACACCCCTGTAGTCCCAGCTACTCAGGAGACTGAGGTCAGAGGATCTCTTGATCCTGGGAGGTGGAGGCTGCAATGAGCCGTGATTGTACCACTGCACTCCAGCCTGGGTGACAGAGTCCAACCCCATGTCAAAAATAAAATAAAATAAAATAAAGCAAAAAACAAAAAGCAGACCGAGATGCTTCCCTACCAAAGAGCATTGAGAAATGATTAGCTTCCCCATCCTTGTCTTTCCTGAGCATATCTGCTTCATGTCACCAGGTAGTGACTGTCCATTCAAAAGACAGGAGAGGAGCAAGCGCAGAGAGCTAGATTCGTGGAAAGAGTAACACATTCAAAGGGCATAACTCTGAACTCATTTACTTAACAAATTTACGGCCGATTTTCATTATTTGTGGCAGCTGTTTTCTGTAAAGTTGCAATGAATGCTGAATTACTGAATACTAAACGGTAGCTCCCAGGGGATATACTGGGTAAGGTCCCTTTGAATCTCTGGTCCCAATGTTTTCACCCACCAATCAATATGTAACTGTGTCGTATGTGTGCTTCTGTTTAAAGACACCTTATTTAGGCTGGGCGTGGTGGCTCAGGCTTGTAATCCTAGCACTTTGGGAGGCTGAGGTGGGCAGATCACCTGAGGTCAGGAGTTCAAGACCAGCCTGGTCAACATGGTGAAACCCTGTCACTACTAAAAATACAAAAATTAGCCAGGTGTGGTGGCACATGCCTGTAATCCCAGCTACTTGGGAGGCTGAGGCAGGAGAATAACTTAAACTCCAGGAGGTGGATGTTGCAGTGAGCTGAGATCACACCACTGCACCCTAGCCTGGGTGACAGAGCGAGACTCTGTCTCAAAAAACAAACAAAAAATAAAATAAAATAAAGGCACCTTATTTAATATATCTTGTTGATTCATTAACATTGAATTCACAGCCTACAGCAATATAACGAATGCCTAAATAAAGCTTATTTATAATGCACATCACAGCCTTCTTAGGCTTGGGAACACCAGACAGCGCTTCAGCACTGTTCCTGGAGACCACGTTAAACAGCCAAATTACCAATAAAAAGCAGAAACAGCTGGGTGCAGTGGCTCATGTCTGTAATCCCAGCACTTTGGGAGGCTAAGGTGGGCAGATCACCTGAGGTCAGGAGTTCGAGACCAGCCTGGCCAACATGGTGAAACCCATCTCTACTAAAAACACAAAAATTAGCCAGGCGTGGTGGTTTGTACCTGTAATCCCAGGTACGTGGGAGTCTGACGCAGGAGAATCGCTTGAACCCAGGAGGCAGAGTTTGCAGTGAGCTGAGATCGTGCCACTGCACTCCAGCCTGGGGGACAGAGCGAGACTCCATCTCAAAACAAAACAAACAAAAAGACAAGACAAAACAAAACAAAAAGCACAAACATATGAAAAATGTGTGTGGCACTAAATGGGTTGCAAAAAGGACACATATATAGTTGGGGAACTGAAACAAGAAGACAGAGTACCACCTTGCTAACGTCAGCTGGGAAGGTATGTGGGTGACTCAGATGTTTCATTCCTTCTCCCGTGTCTGTGAATGGCCATGAAAGTGCAATAAGTTTTGATTTTGGGGTTACAAATACATTTTAGTAAGGAGGCAAATTCATAAATATGGAATCTTTGAATGAGGATTGACTGTAATTGCATCAGTGACAATTGCTGAATTAGACATCTGGTGGGCTATTGCATTTTTTTGATATTTGCAAGGCTGGTATAAGATAAACCTTAAACTCTAAGATGACAACTTTTTTTTTTTTTTTTTTTTTGAGACAGGGTCTCGCTCTGTCACCCAGGCTGGAGTGCAATGATGTGATCTCGGCTCACTGCAACCTCCACCTCTGGGGTTCAAGAGATTCTCCTGCCTCAGCCTCCCAAGTAGCTGGGATTACAGGTGTGCACCACCACACCCAGCTAATATTCATATTTTTAGTAGACACGAGGTTTCACCATGTTGGCCAGGCTGATCTTTATCTCTTGACCTCGTGATCTGCCTGCCTCGGCCTCTCAAAGTGCTGGGATTATAGGCGTGAGCCAACGCACCCGGCTGGAGATGGGGTTTCACCACATTGGCCAGGCTGGTCTTGAACTCCTGACCTCAGGTGATCCGCCCGCCTTGGCCTCCCAAAGTGCAGGGATTAGAGGCGTAAGCCACCGTGCCCTGCCTAAGATGATAATTTTCCCTCCAATTCCCTAGACATGGACTGACATCCAAAGTCTGGGTAAATAAGAGAAAGAGGACAGGAACTTTCTTCCTCTCAGTAGCCTCCTCCCATTCCCTCTTTCCTGAATTCTTTTCTTTGAGAGAAATCACATTTAGGTTAAGACAAAAAGAACAATAGTGCGTGTAAAGCTTCTGACCTCACCCAAAAACATTATAAAATGAGCTATAAATCCAGGGAACACAATGTCTGCACATTCTGCAGCTTTCCAGAAAATCTAGGCCAGGCAACTGGAGGGGATAGGATGGGAGAGTGGGGGCTGGAGAATAATTTCTCACTCCTCCAGTGCTGATAGTCTCTGCAATAGGATCCTATTTATTTTCTTATTCAGTTCCCAAGAGCCTGTGGAGTGGGCACACAGCAATTATTGGAGTTAAGCAGAAGGTTGAGCTACATAAAATCATCTGGCTACTTAGCAGCCAGCATCAGAATCCGGGTCTTCAGATCCCACAAACTTGTTTTGTTTCTTTGAGTTTTGAGTTGGAACCAATTGAATCAGTCCCAGATGTTGATATCAGTGCATCTGTAGTTGAGAAGATAAACAATTCTTTCTAGGCCTTGAGAAATTTGCGAAATATTTTACTTTTCTACACTTGTTTCTTGAACACCTACTATATGCAAGAGGTGGGCACTGGGGTCCAAAGGTGAGTGAACTCTGACCTCCACCATGGTGGAATTCTTACTGCCCAATAAAAAGACAATGTGGGCCATAGACATCATGCACCGTCTAATGGCAATTTAGTCAATGACTGACTGCGTGCACGATGGTGGTCCCATCAAATTATCATTGTATTTTTACTATACCTTTTCTTTTCTTTTCTTTTGAGATGGAGTCTCGCTCTGTCGCCCAGGCTGGAGTGCAGTGGTGTGATCTCAGCTCACTGCAACCTTCGCCTCCCACATTCAAGTGATTCTCCTGTTCAGCCTCCCAAGTAGCTGGGATTACAGCCGCCCACCACCACGTCTGGGTATTTTTAGTAGAGACAGGGTTTTACCATATTGGCCAGGCTGGTCTCGAACTTCTGACCTCAGATGATCCGCCTGCCTCAGCCTCCCAAAGTGCCGGGATTATAGGCCTGAGCCACTGTGCTGGGCCCCATTTTTACTATACCTTTTCTATGTTTAGATGTGTGTAGACACACAGATACTTAGCATTGTGTTATAATTGCCCACAGTATTCAGTACAGCAACATGCTGTTTAGGTTTGTAGCCTAGGAGCAAGAGTTTATGTTATACAGTTTAGGTGTATAGTAGGCTCTACAATCTAGGTTTGTGCAAGTATACACTATGATGTCCGCACAATGATGAAATCACCTAACAACACATTTCTCAGACGTATCTGTCATTAAGCAACGAATGGCTGTATGTAGTTTTCAATTATCTAGTTGCCACAATAGAACTGAAAAGAAACAGGTGAAATTAATTTAATACTATATTCCTTTAACCTAATATATCTAAAATATCATTTTCACATTTAATCAAAATGAAAATTATTTTACTTTTTTGAGACAGGGTCTTTCTTTATCACCCAGGCTGGAGGGCAGTGGCCTGATCATAGCTCACTGTAACCTCAAACTCTGGGGCCAAGCGATCCTCCTGCCCCAGCCTCCCAAGTAGCTAGGACTACAGGTCTGCACGACCACACATGGCTAGTTTTTTTTTTTTTTTTTTGAGACTGAGTCTCGCTCTGTCGCCCAGGCTGGAGTGCAGTGGTGTGATCTCAGCTCACTGCAGCGTCTGCCTCCCGGGTGCAAACAATACTTCTGTCTCAGCCTCCAGAGTAGCTGGGATTACAGGCGCCTGCCACCATGCCTGGCTAATTTGTATTTTTAGTAGAGACTGGGTTTTGCCATGTTGACCAGGCTGGCCTCAAACTCCTGATCTCAGGTGATCCACCTGCCTCTGCCTCTTAAAATGTTGGGATTACAGGCTTGAGCTACCACGCCTGGCCCCAGCTAATTATTTTTATTTTTATTTTTGTAGAGATAGGGTCTTGCTTGTGCAGGCTGGTCTCAAACTCCTGGCCTCAAGCAATCCTCCTGCCTCGGCCTCCCAAAGTGTTGGAATTACTGACGTGAGCCACTGCATCTGGCCTAAAAAATGAAAATTCATAATTAGATATTTTACATTTTTAAAAATCTGTACTTGCAAAATTCAGTATGGATATTACACTTTACAGCATATCTCAATTTCTACTAGCCCCTCTGGTGGGGCCCCGTGGCCACATGCGGCTAGTGGCTACCATATTGGATGGCAAATATCTAGAGGGGAGATATTTCTAAATGTATTTGAAAACCACTATGGGCTCCTGGCCATAGCGAAAACCTGTACCTGTAGCACCGGGAAGGAAGAAGTTCATCCTACCTGGAAATTGTTTCTCAAAGCTTTCCAGAGGAGGGGGCTTTTGAGTTGGACTCGATTGCACTCAGAAGAGCAGGTAGCTACGGAAAGGTAGGATCACCCATCTGGTGGCTGGTACAGGTGGATGGCGGTGGTGGGGGCTCTTTCTTGAGCCAGTTTGTTTCTGACATTCTTAAGATTGGCTTGAGTTTTGCAGCAGGATTGAGTCCTAGGAAGGGCAATCAATTTTCAGTCCTAATGCATTTGCCCAGGGCTGCGTATTAGAGCTGAGTAAGCCAATCGCCGCTATCTAGATGCTCCTTTCAGAGTAGTGCTTCTTTTTTTTTTTTTTGAGACAGAGTCTAGCTCTGTCGCCCAGGCTGGAGTGCAGTGGCGCGATCTCGGCCCACTGTGAGTTCCGCCTCCCGGGTTCATGCCACTCTCCAGCCTCAGCCTCCGGAGTAGCTGGGACTACAGGCGCCCACCACCACGCCCGGTTAATTTTTTTTGTATTTTTAGTAGAGACAGGGTTTCACCGTGTTAGCCAGGATGGTCTCAATCTCCTGACTTCGTGATCCACCCGCCTCGGCCTCCCAAAGTGCTAGGATTACAGGCGTGAGCCACCGCGCCCGACCTTCAGAGTAGTGCTTCTTAAACTCAAGCAGCACCTGCACCTGGCAGGCTTGTTGAAACACTGATTTCCTGGAGCCAATCCCCAGAGTTTCTGATTCAGCAGCCCCAGAGTGGGGCCTGAGAATGTGCATTTCCAACAGGTTTCCAGGGATGCTGATGCTGACAGTTAGGGAACCAGTCTTTGTGACCATTGATTGAGCAGATGAGTAAAGTCATCAAACATTCATTCAACAAACATTTTAAAATTAGTCTGTGAGAGGTATTGCTTCAGCATTGGGGATACAGCAGTGAACAAGACAAGTGAAGGCCCCTCCTTCAGTGGAGCTTCCAGCATGGACATAAATAACAGACATGGTGGGTGACTCAGGGATCTGAAGCTGACCTGATCAATAATATCCCACTGTCAGCTCTGCGATTTTGATAGCTACAAAGATTACCATCTTTTGGCATCCCAAATTATTTCTATTCCCTAAAAGAAAAATCTGTCCAAAGGGATATGCCATTTAATGAGAACCTACTATATGATAGAATTTGTGCCAGGGGTTTTGCAAATATATTTGCATTGCATTCTGACAGCATGAGAAGCACCACTACCTGCTTTTTTATAGCAGAGGTGACTGAGTTTCAGAGAGGCTGGTTAAATACCTTGCCCATATTTCCACAAACTAGTTTATGGTGCAGCTATGATTTATCCATGGTCTTTTTGTGGGTTCATGGTATTTCCTCGATCTGGTCCTCTTAGCAACATTCCCCTAGTCCTCCATTTTTTCTAATTAACTCCTCTTAATCACTCTTTGGATTCCTAAACAAGTATTGATTTTTCAGGAAAGGATTTCTTGACTTTCTGGGTAAGTTTCAGTGGTATACTGATCTCTTATTTAATTTGCAGTGAAGGTCATATGATAGCTGCTTAATAAAATTTGCTGATCGAATGAAGGAGCTAATGAATTCAATAAAATCAGGGAAGGCTTCTTGGAGGAGGAGCACCTTGCTCCAGTGGGCTGAGAAGGAATTCCATGAGACCAGAGCAAGGAGAGGAGTGGCCTGGCAGCTGAAGCCAGAGACAGACTTGAACCTGGAGGTATGAAAGCCTGTGTGGGGGATCAGGTAGTCTGTACAGTCTTGGGGCTTGGTAGGTTTCAAGTGGAGGCCACACTGCGGGGAGATTGTAGGGGTTGACAGGGAATTCTGATTAAGCTATTTCAGGAGACAGCCCCGGAATATTTGAGGGCAGCGAAACCACATGTATTATTTGTTTCTGTTTCAGAGGAAAAGCTCAACAATTTAGGGTTCTGTGATAGGTGCATGGGGAAGGGGGTAGGGAGGAGGAAACATTGTTAAGGCTCAAGCTCCAAAACTGTATTCCTGGGACCTAGAGTCCTAGCTCTGCCCCTTCAGAGCATGTGATTAAGGCCAGGCATGGTGACTCACGCCTGTAATCCCAGCACTTTGGGAGGCCGAGGCAGGTGGATCACAAGGTCAGGAGTTCGAGACCAGCCTGGCTAACACGGTGAAACCCCATCTCTACTAAAAATACAAAAAAATTTAGCCGGGTGTGGTGGTGGGCACCTGTAGTCCCAGCTACTCGGGAGGCTGAGGCAGAAGAATGGCGTGAACCCGGGTGGCGGAGCTTGCAGTGAGCCGAGATCGCGCCACTGCACTCCAGCCTGGGTGAGTAAGCAAGATTCCGTCTCAAAAAAAAAAAAAAAAAAAAAAAAGAGCATGTGATAATGGGGAAGTCACCTAACCACTCTGAAACTCAATTTCCTTCTATGAAAAATAGATTTTTAAAAATCACCTAATTTATTGCATTTTGGTGAGGATTAAATGAGATAATATAGCATTGATGTACCCAGGATGACGTCTGGCACCTGACAAGCATGACAAATAGTAGCTATTGCCATGAAGATGAGTTTCCTCTTGTCTCTCCTTTCCTTCTCTCTTCTCTCCCTCTTCTTCCTTTCTTCACACATGCCCATGAGAAGATTTATAAGGGGTTCTGAGCAGAGCCCTGGAACTGGTTCTTGGCATCTACGCAGATGGGACATCACAGAGGGGCTAAAGGACGGAGCCTAGGGCAGCAGGGTGAGGCTCAAGGTAAAGCCGGTCATAGCCTGGGGCATTCAGATCATTCACCTTTTGGCATCCCAGTTTCTGCATCCGCATCAGGGTCACCATAATCCCAGCTGATCATTATTGCTACTATTATTGTCTCACCGCCTCAAGTTCCTAATCTCCTCCCAGGAAACAATGTAGCAACTGCTGAGGCCAGCAAGGGGCTGAGTCCAAATCAGATGAATACCATAGAACATGCTAATCTGAAGGGAAGTTCCTGCCTGGAGTAGAGGCTGCATTGCACTCACCTCCACACCAAACCAAAACAAAAAAATCAAGAGAAACAAATGATGCTTAAAGCAGGAAAATCTTTCAGAGTTCACTTGGCTGCAGAGTCTTGTAGGGGACAGAATTACGGTAAATCTAAAAATAAGGCCTTGTGTGCTTTTTCATTAAATGCACAAAAGTTTTCTCTTTTCTACTTGCCTAGGGAACAATATAATCCAACAAGCATACTTCGCCTGATTTCTTTGCGTAGGACCCAGAAAAGCTCAGGGGAGAAAGAGTTCCTGAGATTGTAGTTTGTTGCTTGAAGATCAAACCCAGAGAAAGTTATTTTTATACCTAGTCTTTTTTTTTTTTTCCTTCTCCTTTCAACTGTGTGGTATTTATCCTTAGAATTAGGGGATTGGTCTTGTTAAACAAAATATTTTTTTCCTTGATTTTAAAAGGAGTACATGTTCATTATAGAAAATTAGAAACTACTAAAAAAAAAGAAGAAAATGACATCTGTCATTCAAAGCTAGCCATGGTTAATGCTTCATGGCTTTTTTTCTTCTAGACTTTTTTTTTTTACTATGCTTCTTTCATTTATTTTTATTTTTGAGATGGAGTCTCACTCGGTCACCCAGGCTGGAGTGCAGTGGCATGATCTAGGCTCACTGTAACCTCCGCCCCAATGGGCTCAAGTGATTCTCATGCCTTAGTCTCCCGAGTAGCTGGGATTACAGGTGTGCGCCACCATGCCTGGCTAATTTTTGTATTTTTAGTAGAGACGGGATTTCACCGTGTTGGCCAGGCTGGTCTGGAACTCCTGACCTCAGGTAATTCGCCCACCTTGGCCTCCCAAAGTGCTGGGATTACAGGCGTGACCCACTGCACCTGGCCAATGCTGAGTATTGTCAGACTTGTCAATTTTTGCCTTTCTGGTGGATGAAAATGATATATCTTTATTTTAGTTTTCATTTTCTTGATTTGTTAATAAAGTTGAATACCTTTTTAAAAAATCTTTTGCTATTTAAATTTTCCCCTTTTTTGAAATGTCTCTAGTGTCTTTTGCCCATTTTTCTGGCGGGCTGTTTATCTTTTTTTTTTTAGGAATTCTTTATGTACTCCATGTATTATTCCTCAGTCAGTATTGTCAGTATTTTCTATCAGTTTTGGCCTTGTTTTTTCACTTTTCTTTTTTTTTTAAAAAAAAAAATACAACTTTATTTCTTTTACAGATGAGGTCTTGCTCCATCACCCAGGCTGGAGTGCAGTGGTATGATCATAGCTCACTGCAGCCTCCAACTCCTAGGCTCAAGCAATCCTCCCACCTCAGCCTCCTGAGTAGCTAGGACTACAGGTGCATGTCACCATGCCTGGCTAATTTTTTTTTTTTTTTGGTAGAGATAGGGTCTTGCCATGTTGCCCAGGCTGGTCTCAAACTCCTGGGCTCAAGTGACCTGCCTGCCTTGGCCTCCCAAAGTGCTGAAATTACAGGATTGAGCCACTGCACTCAATCACATTTTTGAATTTATTAGTCTGATGAAGGTTTATGCTTTTTTGGAGTGTCTTATTTAAGAAATCTTTCCTTACCCTGAAGTTATCAATATCTTCTATATTTTCCTCCAAATTTAAAGTTATGCTTTTTATTTCAGTCACTATAATACCTGAACCTGATGTGTGTTTGTGTGTGTGTGTGTGTGTGTGTGTGTGTGTGTGTGTGTATGTCTGCGTTGATAAAGTAGGGATCAAAATTTTATTATATCTTCCATCTGAATAACTGGTTGTCCATAACCATTTATTGAATAGTCCATCTTTAACCACCACCAACACACAATGCAAACTCTTTCCTATCATAGATATTTATAAATGCATGGGTCCATGGATCTGTTTCTGGGCTTAATTCTCCCCCAATTAGTGTATATCTCTCTCCACATATCAATACTATACTATCTTAGTATTTATAATTTTATAACAAATTTTGATATTTCACAGAGCAAGTTTACCTACTTTGTTATTCTCTCTCAAAATTGTCTAAATTACAATCACAATTTATATTGATTGTCTAAATTATTTGCCATTTGCTCTTGATCATTCATTTCAAATTAGGTGTTCAAGTTCCTTGGAAAACTCTGCTGATATTTTCGTTTCAATTGGATTGAATTTGCAGATCAGTCTAGGAACAGTTGACATCTATATACCAAAACTTCCTATTCATGAACATAGTTCCTCTCTCTTCTTCCATTTGTGTCTTTAAAAATGTCATTGAACAAGTTTTATAATTTTCTCCACAGAGGTCTTGCACATTTTTTACTAGAATTATTTTTGTTGCCATAATAAGTTTTTGGTTTTTTTTGTTTGTTTGTTTTGTTTTTTGATACGGAGTCTTGCTCTGTCACTCAAGCTGGAGTTGCAGTGGTGTGACCTGGGCTCGATGCAACCTCTGCCTCCTGGGTTCGAGCAATTCCTATGCCTCAGTCTCCCAAGTAGCTAGAATTACATGCGTGTGCCACCATGTCCGGCTAATTTTTGTATTTTTTTTTTTTAGTAGAGACAGCGTTTTACCATGTTATCCAGGCTAGTCTCAAACTCCTAGCCTCAAATGATCTGCCGGCCTCGGCCTTCCAGAGTGCTGGGATTACAGGCTTGAGCCACTGCGCCTGGCTGGTAAGTTGTATTTTTAAAATTACACTTTTAACTGATGGTTATTTGGTTGTAAAAACGTAATTGAGTTTCATTTACTGATAACAATCTTGTTAATTTTCTTATTCTTTCTAAGCATTTACAGTTTTTATTGGTATTTGATTATTGTCTGTAGACAATCATAATTTGGGAATAAAGAATTTTTGTACCTTTCTTTTATATGCTGACTATTAGGGAAATTCTTCTAATTATTCACCATTAAGTATAATATTTATTTTGGATTTTTGCAAATATTCTTCTTCTAGTTAAGGACATTCCTTTTTATTTCTTTACTTCTTTTTCTTTCTTTCTTTTTTTTTTTTTGAGATGGAGTTTTGCTCTTGTTACCCAGGCTGGAGTGCAATAGCTTAATCTTGGCTCACCGCAACCTCTGCCTCCTGGGTTCAAGTGATTCTCCTGCCTCAGCCTCCTGAGTAGCTGGGATTACAGGCATGCGACACCATGCCTGGCTAATTTTGTATTTTCAGTAGAGACGGGGTTTCTCCATGTTGGTCAGGCTGATCTTGAACTTCCAACCTCAGGTGATCTGCCCACCTCTGCCTTCCAAAGTGCTGAGATTACAGGCGTGAGCCACTGCGCCCGGCCCTACATGATTTTTTTTTTTTTTTTTTTTTTAAAAAGCTTAGCAAACTGAAGTAGAAAGAAATGGCGGGGTAGTGAGCCCCGTATGGAGGCTGCAGTGAGCCGAGATTGCGCCACTGCACTCCAGCCTGGGCAACAGACCAAGACTCCATCTCAAAAAAAAAAAAAAAAAATCATCTCTGAGTGTTGAATTTTAAATAGCTTTTTGTGTGACAACTCATATGATCTTGTCATTTATCTCCCTTAATATGTTAAAATGATGAATGCCCAAAATGCATACCTAATTTAAGCCAAATTTGGTCATGTGGACTATCTTTTTTTTTTTTTTTTCATGATTGCTGGCTTTGATTTACTAAAATTTTGGTTGGGGACTGTCTAAGTTCACGTGAAATATTGACTAATGATTTTTCATTTTTATATTACTTTGCCCTATTTCAATAGCAAAGCTGTACTTTTCTCATCAAATGAGTGGGAAATTTATTCTCCTCTTTCTGTTCCCTGCAAGAGTCTGAAGTGATATGTAATTACCTGTTCCTTGACATTTAGTTGGAACTTGCTTTAAGAACTACTGGGCCTGGGCTGGGTGCAGTGGCTCATGCCTATAATCCCAGCACTTTGGGAGGCTGAGGCAGGCCGATCACTTGAGGTCAGGAGTTCGAGACCAGCCTGACCATCATGGTAAAACCCTGTTTCTACTAAAAATACAAAAGTTAGTTGGGCATGGTGGCATTTGCCTGTAGTCCCAGCTACTTGGGAGGCTGAGGCAGGAGAATCACTTGAGTCTGGGAGGTGGAGGTTGCAGTGAGTTGAGGTAGGGCCACTGCACTCCAGCCTGGGTGATAGAACGAGACTCTGTCTAAAAAAAGAACAAAACGAAAAACCAACCTCCCCTGCCAAAAAAAAAAGACGACGAACTGCTGGGCCTGGAAGTTATTTATGGAATAGTTTTATAGATTTAATTTATTAATAAAATATATTTTTAAAATTGACATATGGTTGTGTGCGGTGGCTCACACCTGTAATCCCAGCACTTTGGAAGGCCAAGGTGGGAGAATCACTTGAGCCCACGAGTTTGAGACCAGCCTGGGCAACATGGCGAGATTCTGTCTCTATTTATTAAAAAAAAGTTGATATACAATAGTTTTTTTTGATAGATTTAATTACTTTAATGGTTAAAGGAAGACTCAAGTTTTCTAATTATTTTTTAGTCAGTTCTGGTAGAATTCTTTTCTAGGAATTTTTCCATTTTATCTAAGTTTTAAAATTTATTGGCATAAAGTCATTCATAGTATGTTTTATTATCTTTTAAATCTTTGCTCTATCTGTAATTGTTCATTCCTTTTATTATTTGTAATGTTATTTTTTGAGCCTCACATAATTTTCTTATTGATCATTCTCACCTAAAATTTATCAACTTTATTAGACTTCATAAAGAACCAACTTCATTAAAGCTCTCTATTTTATTTTTGTTTTCTATTTTACCAGTTTCCGTTCTCATTTTCTTATTTTCTTATGTCTACTTTCCTTGGGTTTATCCTGCGGTTATTTTCTTTTTTTTTTGACACAGAGTCTCTCACTCTGTCACCCAGGCTGGAGTGCAGTGGTGTTATCTTGGCTCACTGCACCTCTGCCTCCTGGGTTCAAGTGAGTCTCCTGCCTCAGCCTCCAGAATAGCTGAGATTACAGGTGCGCACTGCCACATTGGGCTAATTTTTTTGTATTTTTAGTAGAGACGGTGTTTCACCATGTTGGCCCGGCTGGTCTCAAACTTCCGACCTCAGGTGATCCACCCACCTCAGCTTCCCAAAGTGATGGGATTACAGGCATGAGCCACTGTGCCCGGTCCTATCCTGTGGTTATTTTCTAATTCCTTAAGTTGGATGTTTTGTTTATTACATTTCAGCATTTCTTGTTTTTCTAATCTAAGTTTTTTTTTTTTTTTTTTTTTTTGCTTGATTGATTGATTAAGACCAGGTCTTGCTGTGTCACCCAGGCTAAACTGCAGTGGCACAAACATGGCTCACTTGCAGCCTCAACCTCCTAGGCTCATGTGATCTTCCTGCTTCAGCCTCCCAAGTGTCTGGGACTACAGTCATGGGCCACCACATCCTGCTGATTTTTTTATTTTTTGCAGAGACGGGGGTCTTACCATGCTGCCTGGGCTGGTTTTGAACTCCTGGGCTCAAGAAATCTGCCCATTTTGGCCTCCCAGAGTGCTGGGATTACAGGTGTGAGCCGCTGCACCTGGCCATCTAACCATTTACAGTTACAGATTTCCCTCTCCGGTGTTGATTTAGTTGTGTTCCATACATTTTGACGTACAGTATTTTCACTGACATTCAGTTCTAGATATGTTATAATTTCCACTTTCATTGCTTCTTTGATTTTTGACTTATTTAGCTATAAGCTCATAAATTTTCAAAAGCATAAGGTTCTCTTTGTTATCTTTTTGTTATTTATTTCCAGCTGAATTGCTTTGTGGTTAAACACTGCGTATATGCAATGTTTCTGAATTTTGCTGGATTTGCTTTATAGACTGGTAGACAAGATTTCATGTGTTCACGGAAAACCATATGGATGACACTATATATACATTATCCTGACTCCTCAAGAATTCCCAAATACACAATAATATTTATTAAACAAATGAGGAAACTGAGGCCAAGAGGGGCAAATAGAGAAGGCAGGTGTTAATTCAGGTTGATTTAACTCAAGCAGTTTTTTTACTTATGTAACTGCTTAATCAGTCATTTGGAAAACAAGATAAAAGAATCTGGGATTATTGGTAAATATGAATTTAAGGGCTGTCTGGGGATTTGCTCTTGTGATATTAGTGCTAGCTCTTTATTTATTTATTTATTTATTTATCCATTCATGATATCTATTGAGGGCTCCCTGAGCTGGACTCTGGACCAGGACAGGAATCAGGCGTTTATCCTTGTGAACTTCATGTGTCTTGACCTGCTTCTTAGCATTATGAGATTATTTATTTATTTATTTATTCTTTTTTTTGTGACAGTTTCACTCTTGTTGTCCAGGCTGGAGTGCAATGGCGTGATCTCAGCTCACTGCAACCTCCGCCTCCCAGGTTCAAGCGATTCTTCTGCCTCAGCCTACCAAGTAGCTGAGATTACAGGCATGTGCCACCACACCTGGCTGATTTTGTATTTTTAGTGGATACGGTTTCACTATGTTGGCCAGGCTAGTCTCGAACCCCTAACCTCAGGTGATCCACCTGCCTCAGCCTCCCAAAATGCTGGAATTACAGGCATGAGCCACTGTGTCCGGCCGATTATTTACTCTTTTAGTGAGATACAAAAAGAATCTCCTAGCAGTCATGTGGAGGAAACTGTTGAATAAATAGAAGTTGCAAATGCCAGTAATGACCAGGAGCTAATTTCACTCTCTGACTGTTGTGGTGACATTTCTATTATTGCTGGTCATTGTTGCATATTTTTGGCCTCTGCCTCTTCCAAGTCTCTCTCCCTACCTCCTGGTCCTAGCTACCGCTCTGGTTTCCATCTCCAACACTTTTTTGGAAAAGTTCACCTGATCCCATCACTGTGGTTTTCTCATGAGCTAATGAAGAAATGCCTCGCACCTGATGAACACTGGCTGTTAATCAGCAGCAGTGCAATTACTCTCACACCATCGTCCTTACTACAAATGCCTTCACTGCCTTCTCATTGTCCTCAAATTAAAGGCCAAGCACCTTAGCATGACTCATGGAAACCAGGCCCTGCTTTCTCTCGGCCTCAATTCTCACCACTTTCCCACCCTCCCTAGTCCAGCCACAGAAGCTCTTGCAAGTTCCCAAATGCTCCGTGCTCTCTCGACCACAGCTCTTTGCACAGGCTGCTTTCTCTGCTAAGAATGCCCTTCTAGGAATCCAGGCACTGCATCCCAGGACCCAGGCATTCACAGACGACAAACCCAGACAGGCAACTTTAAAAGGGCTTGGCTCTCAGAAGTTTATCCCAGTTGGGCAGAGTGTGTGTGAGTCAAATGCTGGCTGCTGGCTGCCTGTCAGCTGCGTCTCTAGCCCTAATTTTGCCTCTATTTCTTATCTTAACTGACCCTCGACTCTCTGCTGAGGATACCGTTTGCCCTTGGCCTTTGAGAGTTAAGGTTTTAAAAAATTCCTGACTCCAGATGTGGAGGCAGAGGCTGCCTTCTCCTGCTTTTCATTGCCACTTCCAGATCCTTGCACACCTGCCGCTGTTCAGCCTCCCTCTCCTCTCCAAACCTTCACTCACATTTCATGCAGTAACTCTGCCTCTAGGACCAGGCAGTGGCTGGGTGCTTTCTCATGTGGTAGGTGTCTCAACACATCTTCCCAAACCACCTTGCAGGAAAGTTATGCTTACCCCTGCTTTACAGATGGAGAAATTAGAAGCTTAAAGAGGTGAACTTTGCTCAAAGTCTTGGCCAGGGTTGCAAACTCACACCTGCTTCTGAGTCTGTGTTCTTTCCCCTATTCTGTGGTCTTGGAAAGTTTAAGGTTATGTCACTGCTGATACTAAGTGGTGACCACGGACAAGTCACTGGCCTTTTATGGACCACAATTCTTTCATTTTAAAGCTGGGGAGACCCATATCTATCTTCCCCTTTCATGGGGTTGTTGGATATTTCAAAGCCACTAGAAAGCTCTTTCTAGAAGACACATGAACTTTAAAAGGCCAGTTGAAAGGTCCAACCCTCTGGCTCACACACTGTCCAAAATGGGATACACCTCTGAGAGACGAGCGCATTTAAGGTTGCCTCTCTGCGTTTGTCGTCTGTGAATGCCTGGGTCCTGGGATGCAGTGCCTGGATTCCTGGAAGGGCATTCTTAGAGAAAGCAGCCTGTGCAAAGAGCTGAGGTTGAGAGGGCACGTAGCATTTGGGAAACTGCAAGGGCTTCTATGGCTGGACTAGGGAGGGTGGGAAAGTGGTGAGAATTGAGGCTGAGAGAGAGCAGGGCCTGGTTTCATTTATTTATTTATCCATTCGTGATATCTATTGAGGGCTCTCTGAGCTGGACTCTGGACCAGGACAGGAATCAGGCTCTTGTCCTTGTGAACTCCATGTGTCTTGACATGCTAAAGTGCTTGGGCTTTAATGTGAGGACAATGAGAAGGCAGTGAAGGCATTTCTAGTAAGGACGATGCTGATGAGACTAATTTCCCTGCTGCTGCTAACAGCCAGTGTTCATCAGGTGCAAGGCATTTCTTCATTAACTCATAATGCACTCAACAGCCATTGTAAGTGGGATAGATGTTATTCTCATTTTAAGGTGAAGAAGCCATGAGAAAACTAAGGTTCAGTGATGTTAAGTAACTGACCCAAAGGATACACAGGTGGTCTGTTGTTGACCCAGACTTCAACCCAGGCTATCTGACTCTAGGGGCCACTCTTAATCCCGCCCTTCTCCTCAGTGGTTGGAGCTGAAGTATTAGCTTGCTTGATTTTTCAGTTTACCTTTTTGAGAGTTAAATCTGTGTGGAGGAGGAAAGGAGGAGAGACTAGAAGCGGAGAGGCCCTTTGGAGCCTCTGGTTCAGGCAAAAGAGGATGGTGAGTTTAATCTTGGGGGGGGGGGTGACTTTGAAATTTGGCAAATTCAAGAGGCTTTAGGAAATTAGAATGAATAGTACATTGATCCATTCACTCAGCAGCTACTATCTGTCTGTTTAGAGGCAGGATCTTGCTCTGTCATCCAGGCTGGAGTGCAGTGGTACAATTATGGTTCACTATAACCTCAATTTCCTGGGTGCAAGTGATCCTCCTGCCTCAGCCTCCCAAGTAGCTGGGAATACAGTGCGTGTCACTACTAAAAATTTTTATAGAGATGGGTTCTGTCTATGTTGCCCAGGCTGGTCTTGAACTCCTGGCTTCAAGTGATTCTCCTGCCTTGGCCTCCCAAAGTGTTGGGATTACAGGTATAAGCCGCCATGCCTAGCCATCTGTTTATTGAGCAGCTAAGATGTGCCAGGCCCAGAAATGGCCAGGCCTGGGTTGGGGGGTGGCCCAGAAAGATTGCTGGTCTGTGAGTGAGAGGGGTGAGTCAAAAGTGACCTCACCAGATAAGGAGAGTTCTTCCTGAAATGAAGGTGCAGCCCACACCACTGCCTGAGGCAGAAGGAGTTGAGGGGAGCCTCCTGGAAGGATCCCATCCTGCAGGTGAGAAGCGAGGGCCATCTGCAAGTGGGGCCGCCTGTAGTTTCCACCTGGCTGTGATGGGTTCCTTTTTGGCTCAAGTTGAGGTTTGCTTTGGCATGATTCCTCATTAATTACCCTTGGAGGTAATTCTGCAAATGCCAGTAATGACCAGTAGTTAATCTCTCTCTCTCCTGCTTGCCTCGCTTCTTCACTTGTTTTTTTCCTTAATGGGCCATCCAACCTTGTTGGAATGTTTACCAAAGCAGGATAGTTAGAGATGTAAATAAATGAATTTACCTTGTCTAAAGGATCTGGAGATAGAATTAAGGTGAGAGGAGTAATTTACAGGTGAATAATTACTTGGAAACCTCAGCAGAGAGACTGCTGGGGTTCTCTAATTATTTCTCTTCTCCCAATTTTCTCTTCTTTGAACTGCCAGCACGGGGGTGTACGGGGGTGGCATGGGGGGCTGGAGATGTTATTCTGGATTTCCCCTTGTGATTGTGAAATTCCTTCTGGGGAGGGCCTTGCCAGGATGTAGGGTTGTGACTTGCATGGCACTTTCACACCATGACTTCATTCAGATCCTCCGTGAGCGCTCTAGGTGGATGGTATGGCTAGCCACATTTATGGATGGAGAAATTGAGGTTCCTATATGTGAAGTCATTCCCCACAAGCCACACCACGGATCAGTTGCGTATTGTGGCTCAGACCCAGGTTTCTGACACTCCCCCCGCCCTACAGCTGCCTATAGGGCTTCCTCACCTGCCAGGCTGCCTTCTCCCTTCCCCAGGCAGACCCTTGACCCCTCCCAAACACCCCAGGCCGCGTGGAGCCAAAACGTTCTTTGGCGAACAACCTGCTCCGTCTTCCCTGTAAGCTAGTGGCCGCGCCCCTTCCTTACGCAGCTCATTTTCCATTTTAAGATTTCCTGTTTGAACTAAAGGGCAAAGATCTCAGCAGTATCAGCCTGGAGCCGGGCTTCTGTGTGTATAAAGGGGAGCCCTGGTCCCTGCCCTCTGTTTGTCCACTGGCCTTATCGACGGAGCCCAAGTCCCAAGTTCAGAGGCTTCAGTTCCTTCCCGATTTGCTGGGTAAAGTCCGGCCCTTCCGTGCGGGCGGCCAGGGCGGGTGGCCAGCCTGGAGCCCCCGGTCATTTATGGCCGGGCAGCGCTTCCGTCCTGCCTGGCAAGCCACTGGCTGCCGCTGACAGACAGACGGACGATGGAGAGACAAGGGCTCTTGGGGGTGCTTTCTCTTTCCCGTCCTTCCCTTTGTCCTCGGCTGAGGGCTGACTCCTCTGGGGCTCTGCTGGCCTGGCAGCCATATGTCCCTGTAAATAGGGACAGACAGGGAGGAGGTCTGGGTTCCCTGAAGCCTCCTTGACATTATATCTTCTTATGGGGTCGATTTGGCTCTCCAGGCCAGCATATACACTCACACTCACACACATATTCATGCTCAAGCACACACTCCCGGATAAAAACCGAGGCTCTCTATAGCTGAGTCCTTTCTCAGAGACACAGAGCTGGTGCCATTTTTATGGGGGATAATAAGAACTGTATCTCGGGAAGAACAGCATGTTAGTTCCAAGGTCCTTTCATCTCCTATGTCTCATCTGATCTGGAGGAAAATCAGGAGTCATCCAGATAGTTATCACCTGCATTTTACAGATGAGAGAAACTGAGAATCGGTGCCTTCATTTAATCACCCTTTATTCAACGGGAGTTCCTAGGGAGCTTGCAACCACCAGGTGCTAAGGATTAAGAGGTGAAGTAGGTACAGTCCCTGTTCAGGTTGCTCAGGAAGTCAGTGATTGCAAGGCGGGGCACCAAATGCCAGAAGCAGCACCCTGGGGTGCCATGGGAGGCGGGAGTCAGGGCATGGGTTGGGGCTGGGGAAATGCTCCCATAAGGTTTGTCCAAAACCCCTGTGAAGCACAAGGAGACCCGGAGAAGGGCTGTAGCTCTTGATGGTGTGCACAGGACACATCCTACCTTTGAGTCTAGGCACAAATTGTGCATGAGGCTCTCTCTGTAGTGAAAGTCAGCCCTAGAGACACAGTGGAGAGGCTTCCTCTATTTGTGAACTGCTTTATCTCCAGGGCCTTAAATGGAGCACTCGATAAATATTTGCTGTTGAATGGACGCATACTACATACACACGTGCACACACAGTGCATGCCACTCTATCTCAGAGCTATAGAACCTACAACCTGAAGGAAGCTTCTAGAATAGTGCAGATTGATGGCTGGGGGCAGATCCAGAGTCAGAGCCATGGTGACCTGATTCTGGATCTCATATGCATGCCCTGAAGACCATGGGACTAGGTATTGAGGCACCCAAGTTCTGGTCTCCTTTACAATACCTCTCAACTTTGTGTGACCTAGTTTTTTTCCATTGCAAAGTAAGGAGGCCCTGTTGGCTGACCTCAGGAAGCCCCTTTTTCTGCTCTAACATTTGGTTAGTCTGGGAATGGGCAAATGGTACTAGGTAGGAATTTCTCCAAGCTGAGGAGAGTCCTTCTCTTTCCAGCCTGATACAGCAGGCTTCTGTCTGGTCTCCGTTGCCAACTCTTGTTGCCAGAAAAATGTAGGCCCCGTGGTCACTGCTGCTGGCCCTCTGGGCTCCTGTCTGCCTTCCCTGCTGCCTGCTGGCATGCAGGGGTGAGGGGCTATCATGTGGCTATTCTCCCACCCTCAGGCCCAGCCTCCCCATTCACTTCATCAGAACAAGGTGTCTGGGAACTGAGGAGTCTAGGGGTGACAGGGTGTCACTAGGCTCTTCCAGGCTGTGGTCAGCCCAGAGCCCCACAGCCCCAGAGCCTGTGCAGAGTCCTGCCTGGGGACTGTCCCATCTGGCCTGCCCTTCCTCCTTCCCTCTCATGGCTGCCGATGTGTGGCATGGTCTGCAGTAAATTTCTCTTGAGGCTCAGAGACTTCAGCAATGGCTATGAAAGATGTGGAGTCCCCAGTGTGCCCTCAGCCTGCAGCCATCATCTTTTCTGGGAAGTGGCACTTCAAGAGGTCATGGGGAAAAACTGTCTCCATCAGACCTCCCCACCAGGCAGCCTCTCCCACTTTGAGCCTTTCCCAATGGCATCCATGCCCCTTCCACATGATTTACCTCCCCTCCCCGACGGTGTTGTCCTTTTCTATCCCCTCTCTCTGGGAGGGAACACGGGACAGTGGAACTTGAAGTTGGAAAGACCGGGGAGTCTTTAAATCCCAGCCCTGCTGCAAATCAGCAGTATGACTTGAGCCTCAGGTTTTTCATCTATAAAATAATTACTTTTTCCCAGGCTTGTTAGGAAGATTCTATGAGATTATAGTGCATTAAAGCTCCAGGCAGGTAATAGTAGTGAACAATACTGTAGAATTAGCTGTGTACTAGGCACTGTTCCAAGCATTCCTCAACCCTAGGAGGAAAGGACTATTTACTCCCATTTTACAGGGAGGTTAAGTCATGGCCCAAGGTCAGGTAGCTTGTAGGCGGCAGAGCTGGGGTCATGAATCTAGAAGACTGGCTTGTTTTTGTTTTTTGAGACAAGGTCACTCTCTGTTGCCCAGCCTGGAGTGCAGTGTAATGGCACAATCATGGCTCACTGCAGCCTCGACCTCCCTGGGCTCAGGTGATCCTCCTACCTCAGCCCCCTAAGTAGCTGGAACCACAGGTGTGTGCCACCACACCTGGCTAATTTTTATACTTTTTATAGAGACAGGGTTTCACTATGTTGCCCAGGCTGGTCTCCAACTCTTGGGCTGTTCTCTAACTCTTGGGCTGAAGCAATCTACCAGTCTTGGCCTTCCAAAGTGCTGAGATTACAGGTGTGAGCCACTGCGTCCAGCGGTCTGACTCTTAAACAGTTCTTCACAACCTCAAGATGCGTGTGCTTGCTGAGTGTTTCTTGGGTCCAGTTGCTCCCAACTAATTTGGGAGCTGCGAGCATTTGCACTGATGAGACTGATTCTTTTTTTTGGGGGGGGACAGAGTTTCACTCTTGCCGCCCAGGTGGGAGTGTAGTGTCGCGAACTCAGCTCGCTGCAACCTCCACCTCCCGGGTTCAAGTGATTCTCCCACCTCAGCCTCCTGAGTAGCTGGGGTTACAGGTGCCCGCCACCACACCTGGCTAATTTTTGTATTTTTAGTAGAGACGGGGTTTCGCCATGTTGGCCAGGCTGGTCTGGAGCTCCTGACCTCAGGTGATCCACCCACCTAGGCCTCCCAAAGTGTTGGGATCACAGGCATGAGCCACCGTGCCTGGCCAGATGAGACTGCTTCTTAAACCATCTTGGGAGTTTCATTCACCCCTTTTCTCCCTTTGTTACCTTCCCACATCCTGTCCATACATCAAGGGCTGGGATCTGGCTCCATTTTCTAGTTCTGTACCCAGGAATGGGAGCAAAGCACCTTAGGCCAAAGTTTTAAGGGGCATAAACTGAAGCAGCGTTTGTTTTTGGGGTCTGCCATTTAAAAGGAGGCCAGAAAATGGCCTCTGAGTGATTCAATTCAGCAGACACTAACAAGACAGGGTAGAGGCTGCTGCCACAGAACTTACAGCCGGTGGTGTTGCTGGCAGGATCCCCCCAACCCAGGCTAGGCTGTCAGGAGCAAGAGGGATGCGTGTCTTAGCTTTAGCACCTGCAAGCCCCAGAGGCCAGTCTGGAAGGGAACTGGGAAACCAGATCAGAGAGGAAGAGGCTGTGCCCATTTCACAGAGAGGAAGGGTAAGGTTTAAGGCCCAGACCCAGCACTCTGACTCTTGACTTGGTGATTTCTTTGACTCCTTTCTTCCTTTTACATTTTGTCTCTATTTTTTTTAATTTTAATTTTTAATTTAATTTAATTTTTTATTTCCATAGGTGTTTGGGAAACAGGTGGTATTTGATTACAAGAGTAATCCTTTAGTGGTACACTCATCACTGAGTAGTAGACACTAAACCCAATTTGTAGTCTTTTATCCCTCACCCCCACCCCACCCTTTTCTCCAAGTCCCCAAAGTCCATTGTATCATTCTTATGCCTTTGCATCTTCATAGCTTAGCTCCCACATATGAGTGAGAACATACGAAGTTTTTTCCATTTCCTGAGTTACTTCACTTGGAATAATAGTCTCCAGTTCCATCCAGGTTGCTGCGAATGCCATTAGTTCATTTCTTTTTATGACTGCATTATCTCTATTTTCAAAACTTCAGGAGAGAGAAGAAGGCCCCAGCAACCCATGATGGGTGGAAGTCCCACATGTAGATAGGGGCCCTGGACGGAGGTTGTTGCCTGTTCTGAGAAGGAGCATGAGGCAGGGTGAGGATGAGGGAGTTTTAGCAGCAGGAGAGGAGATGAAGCGACTTGCTCAGGGACACAGAACTTTTCTGCTTCCAGGAAGACAGTATCACTGTATCATTTCTCATCTGGCAAGCTGAAGGCTCCTTCTTTTTGAGACAGAGCCTTGCTCTGTCTCCCAGGCTGAAGTGCAGTGGTACGATAACAGCTCACTGCAGCCTTTACTTCCCAGGCTCAAGTGATCCTCCTACCTCAGCCTCCCGAGTAGCTGGGACCACAGCTGTGGACCACCATGCCCAGCTAATTTTTAATTTTTTTTTGTAGGGACAGGATCTCACTGTGTTGCCCAGGTTTGAGAGGGCCTTCTGGGCAGAGAGTTTGAGGCAACAAACTAGAAGCAGCACAGTGAGAAGCACTTGTTCTGGGAATGCAGAGCCTTGAGTTTGCAGCTCTGCCACAAAGTCACTGCATGGTCTGGAGTGTGGCTCTTCCTGTCTGGAATCACCTGTTCCAGCTGCATAAAGACACCCCTTCCACTGACCACACGTCTCCAGGCAGATCCAGGCTCAGGCTCAGTCAACCATTCTCATGTTTTTTTTTTTTTTCCTTGAGACAGGGTCTCGCTCTGTTGCCCAGGCTGGAGTGCGATGTAGCAGCGTGGTCACGGCTCACTGCAGCCTTGATTTGCTGGGCTTAAATGATCCTCCCACCTCATCCACTAGAGTAGCTGGGACTACCAGCACACACCACCACATCTGGGTAATTTGTAAAAATTTTTTGTAGAGACGAGGTCTCACGATATTGCCCAGGCTCATTCCCGTGTTCTTGCATTAGGGATCAGGGTACAGGAGTAGTTACAGGCTGGGGAAGAGAAAATCTTTATTTTCTATTTTCCAATCATTTAATTCTTCTGTGAGTCTGCTCCTGTAACATCTACTGCAGGTGAGAGAGTTTCCTTTTAGTTTCTAACAAGAAATGCATAGTTTTCTTCTTGTGACTTGAAATAGAAAAAAGAAGACAGGGGGAGTGATAGAATGCCTTAGCTAGGACAGGGGTGAGATTGAAAGGGGAACCTCAATTCTAAGGCAACATTGGTTGTAGGTCAGATTTTTAATTCAATACTCGCCTTTACGGGACGGGGAAGGAAGATGCATTGTCACCATGAGCATGTGTGGTAAGTTGTAACCAGACTTCAGAAATGGCCAAATGTGAGAAAAAAAAAATAGGTGTGTTAGGATGGAGGAAATATGATATTTACTTAGAAATGAAAATCGATTGCCTTTAACTTATGATAAGATAATTATGTTCCTCTGAGTCATTGTCATGCATTTGTGTTCATAAACCTCCCTCATTAAGTAGTAAGGGTATGCATTTTATCTTAATTCGTTTTTTATAGGGCTGTGAATTCCTGCATTTATCTACCTTTGTTTTCCTGTGTAGACACAAGGCTGCCTGGCCTCCCAGAGGTGAGATAACTTATTATCTAGCAACTATTTCCCTGGAGCCCAGCCTGAGCTGAAGTGGGCTTTCATTTCTCCTCTTACTGCCTTGCAGTGTAACTTTGGGTACACTTTATCTGCCTGCCTCTGTTTTCTGGTCTGGGTGAAGTTAATATATTAAGTCTCTCATAGGGCTATTGAAAGGATTAAATGAGATATGGTTATATCACTTCTATGAAGGAGGAGCTGATGCTGCCTAAAGCCCATGCATGAACTCAGCCATTCCTCTCTACTGTCTCAGTTAACAAGAATGGCCCATGTAAACATGAATTGGTGTTGGGCTGATAATGTGATCTCCTGAGAAGGGGCAGGAGAAAGTCTCTGAGAATGGAGCCAATTCCGATGGAGGCTCAGAGATCGCATTGCCTGGGTTCAAATCCTTGCTTGACAACTCACCAGCTGCATGACGTTGAACATACCATCATGTAACTCTTTAGGTCTCAGTTTTTTCATCTGCAAAATGGGAGTAGTAATAGTATGTATGCGATAGAACAGCCGTGAGGATTCAATGGGAATATCAAATGTGTGTATAGAATTTAGTGCCATCAAATAGAGCTCTATTAATTTTTAATCAAGATATGTGCCAGACCTTGTACTAGACACTTTACATATATTAGCAGCTGACACCAGCAGGTTCCCCTAAAAGCTTGAATCACCTCTCCTGGGTCTGATCTTTGTGGAGGATCCTGGGTTAAGATGGGAGCTTTGGTGATTGCTGGAGAGCTCCACAGGGCAGTGGCTCAGCATTGTCAATCTCTCCTTGGGCAAACCCTACCTTTGTGTCTGAAAAAGTCACTTCTAATAGCAGAGTCCCTTTGAAACGCCTTAAGTTTAAGGGAGGCAGGCCAGTACCACTTGTCAGATACTCTCTAGGTTCCCAGCATCTCAAAATACTTCATATACTTCAGCTCAGTCGGTCCTTGTGAAAACTCCACAGTGCCAATGTTATTGTCCCATTTTGCAGCTGAGGGACATCATAGTGTGCGGTTGTTAAAGACGACGGGCTCTGGAGCTATACTCCTTGGATTCAAATCCAGGCTCTTCCATCAACTAACTGTATGACCATGGGTACTTGACTTCTAAGATCTGTGCCTCTGTTTACTTTTCTGTTAAATGGGAATAGCAGCCAAATTTCATAGGTGATAGTGGGAATTCCATTAGCTATTTAATGATTCCCCATAAATGGTAGCAGGAGGCTGATGCTGCTGGTGAAAAATGATCAGAAAGGAGAAGTCCCGACCAGGCGCAGTGGCTCACACCTGTAATCCTAGCACTTTTGGACACCGAGGCGGGTGGACCACCTAAGGTCAGGAGTTTGAGACCAGCCTGGCCAACATGGTGAAACCCCGTATCTATCTACTAAAAATACAGAAATTAGCTGGGTGTGGTGGTGCACGCCTGTAATCCCAGCTACTTGGGAGGCTGAGGAAGGAGAATCACTTGAACCTGGGAGGTGGAGGTTGCAGTGAGCTGAGATCACGCCATTGCACTCCAGCCTGTGGGACAGGAGAAAGACTCCCTCTCAAAAAAAAAAAAAAAAAAAAAAAAAGGAGAAGTCCTACATCTAGGGTACTTAGCCAGGAAGAAGTAGAAGTAAGTCCACAGCCTGGAATCCAGATAAGCTTGACTCTAAAGCTTATGCCCTGATCAACAGTATTGTGTTTTCCTCCTTAGCTGAGCTTTCCTAATCAAATTAGTTCTAGACAGAGCCCAGAGGCTGCTGAAAGGCTACCTTTATAGGTGGAAGGCAACAGTAGCCGCTGTTATGGAGCTACTTCTCAATAAGGACCTAGCACAGACCTAATGACTCACACTTGATCAAGGAAAACAGTTCACAAACCATCACAGGCTAATTCTTCTGGTCCATGCAGTGCAGGCATTCAGGGATAATGTGTCTGGCTTGTACCACTGATGAGAGAATTATGTGGCACATTTGCTCTTTTTTTTTTTTTTATTGAGATGGAGTCTAACATTGTCACCCAGGCTGGAGTATAGTGGCGAGATCTCAGCTCACTGCAACCTCCAACTCCCAGGTTCAAGTGATTCTCCTGCCTCGGCCTCCTGAATAGCTGGGATTACAGGCGCCTGCCACCATGCTTGGCTGATTTTTGCAGTTTTGGTAGAGACGGGGTTTCACCACATTGGTCAGACTGGTCTCGAACTCCTGACCTCAAGTGATCCGCCCACCTCAGACTCCCTAAGTGCTGGGATTACGGGCGTGGGCCACCGTGCCTGGTCACGTTTTCTATTATTATTATTATTATTATTATTATTTTGTCACCCAGGCTGGAGTGCAGTGGTGTGATCTCAGCTCATTGCAACCTCAACCTCCTGGACTCAAGCAATCCTCCCACCTCAGCCTCCTGAGTAGTGAGATGACAGGTGCATGCCACCATGCCCAGCTAATTTTTTGCATTTTTTGGAGAGACGGGGTTTTGCCATTTTGTCCAGGCTGGTTTTGAACTCCTGAGCTCAAGTGATCAGCCCACCTTGGCCTCCCAAAGTACTGGGATTACAGGTGTGAGACACTGCACCTAGCCTGCACATTTGCTATTTTTGTAGACTCTTTTAGGGGATGTCTGTCCTTTTAGAGAGAGAGAGGAAGAATATGCAATCCAGGATGGAGGAATAGACTGCAGCCAGCATGTCAGGAGGGGATAGATGGAGAGGGCGAGGAATGATATTTGGGTACCTGCTCTATGTCCAGCACAGAGCCAGGTGCTTCCCTGATTGGATAGGTACTGTCTCCCCACTACCCCACAGAATAACTCAGGGAGCTGCAGGGCCTTGTATAAGGTCACACACAAAGAAGTGGTGGAGTGACTGTTTCAGTCCTCCTGGTCTGATTTCAGTGTCTTTAACACCCCAAGACCTTTTTCACCCATGCCCTGAGCACATGCTGGTCTCTGCCTGGAATTTCTCCCATTCTGGGCATACTGCTACATTCTAAAAAATTCTTTCTTTAAGCTCTACGTTTGCTTCACAGTTTCACCACACATGCAATTATTTATTTATTTGCCTTTAAGCTTGGGGGGTGCGCGGCGGACAGATTTCCACAGTGAAATGTAAATGACAAGAGAGCAAGGCATGTCTGCCTTGTTCATCCTGTGGCCCCAGCACCTAAAACAATGCTTGGCCCTTAGTAGGTATTTAATATTTCCTTAATAAAAAAAAATAAGAGCAAAGAATCTGACTCAGAGTCCAGGTTTATTAAAGATATAATTTACTGGCTGGGTGCGGTGGCTTATGCCTGTAATGCCAGCACTTTGGGAGGCCGAGGTGGGTGGATTACCTGATGTCGAGAGTTCGAGACCAGCCTGGCCAACATGGTGAAACCCCATCTCTACTAAAATCACAAAATTAGCTGGGCGTGGTGGCGCATGCCTGTAATCCCAGCTACTCAGGAGGCTGAGGCAGGGGGATTGCTTGAACCCAGGAGGCAGAGGTTGCAGTGAGCCAAGATCGTGCCATTGCACTCCAGCCTGGGCAACAAGAGCAAAACTCCGTCTCAAAAAAAAAAAAAAAAAAAAAAAAAGAAAAGATATAATTCACTGACCACAGAATTCACCTAACAGTGTATAATTAAATGGTTTTTTAGTGTATTCACAAAGTTGTACATTTTCATCACCCCAAAAGGAAACCTTGCATTCATTAGCAGTCACTCCTTATTCCCCTTCTCCCCCAGTCCCTGGCAACCTTGATCTACTTTCTGTCTGTATGGATTTGCCTGTTCTGGACCTTTCATACAAATGGAATCCTGTCATATGCCCATCAGTTGATGGGGATGTGGGTTCTTTCCATTTTTCGGCTATTGTGGATAATGCTACTATGAACATTCGCATACATGTGTTTGGGTGGACATGTGTTTGCATTTCTGTTGGGTATATCCTTTCACCTTGTTTCTTCTTTTATTTATTTATTTATTTATTTATTTTATTGAGACAGATTCTTGCTCTGTCACCCAGACTGGAGTGCAGTGGCGTGATCTCAGCTCACTGCAACCTCTGCCTCCCGGGTTCAAGCAATTCTCCTGCCTCACCCTCCTGAGTAGCTGGGATTACAGGTGCGTACCACCACGCCTGGCTAATTTTTGTATTTTTTAGTAGAGTCGGGGTTTTGCCATGTTGGTCAGGCTGGCCTCAAACTCCTAACCTCAGGTGATCTGCCCGCCGCCTCCTCTCAAAGTGCTGGGATTACAGGTATGAGTCACTGCGCCCAGCCTACCACCTTGCTTCTTAACTCTCTTTTGACAGCCAATGATAGAAGCCTCTCATTTGAATGGGCACAGCCTGGCTTTCTGGGAGGAGCTAATCTGCCTTTCCTCCTATTCCAACTGCATCTACTCAGGATTTACCCTCCAAGGACATCTCCAAAAATGCTGGGGCTGGGGGAATCTGAAGCCTTCCCATCCGTGTGGCCTGGCAGGCATGCTAGCCTCTTGGCTTGGAGTCACCACTTAGCACCTCACCTTTCCTCTTTATAGAGGGAGAACAAAGATCGAAATGCCTCGTCCCCAGACAAAAACAGACACAGCATTTTAATGATTAACACTGTAACCGTGTTATTGGCCTGCGCAGGCCTCTTGCCATCAGTGAGGCAGGAACAGCCCTGCTGCCTCTTGCTCTAAACCCCAGGGGGAAGGGTAATTTAATAAAGATTCAGTGCTTCCCTGTGAAAGTCCCAGGACATACTTCCTCTTGCCATTGAGAGGTTGCTTGGTAGGTTCTGGGCATTTCTGAAACTCTCCACTGTGACCCACAGTGTATGAGCCTTTTTTACCTGCCCCCAGGTGCTCTGCAGGGTACTTTTCATCTATTATCTCATTTTTATTCTTCCAGTCACCCAGCCAAGCAGCTGGACCTATTTCCATTTTACAGATGTGGAAGATGAATCCAAGCTTTAATCTTTCATTCCCCTGCTAGACCAGGGAATGCAGAAATACCTAAAGAAACATCTGGAAGTAAAAGATGCTGCCACAAAGAAGTTCAACTACTTCTTTGTCTCTTCCTTTTGGGATGATTTTTCTTTCACTTTACTTGTTCTTGTATAGAATCTTCCTACCTCTCCATTGCCCCTTCCCTCCCACCCACTCTACCCCTGTCATTCTCCTTAGTTGATCTGGAGTGGATGCAGTGGGACCTACATTTGTTTCAGCATAATTCACTCGTCAGCCTTTTATTCAGGTGCTGACTTACCCGGTTGTAAATTCAGTCATTCATTCCATGCTCATTTCCTGTTCTCCTTCTATGTTCAACACCAAGCTCCATGCTGTGGATTCAAAGGTGGTCGTGGTGTGGTCCAGATCTTCAAAGCCCTCATAATCTAGTGGGGAAAGAAGAGATGCAAGCAAGCAGTTTCTAATTAACATGATGAGAGCTCCTAGAGAGGGACTTACACTGTGTTGCAAGAACATAAGGAACAAAAATCAACCTGAAGATAGGCCGGGCACAGTGGCTCACATCTGTGATACCAGCACTTTAGGAGGCCGAGGCAGGTGGATCACTTGAGGTCAGGAGTTTGAGACCAGCCTGGCCAACATGGCGAAACCCCGTCTCTACTAAAAATACAAAAAAATTAGCTGGCCATGGTGGTGCCTGTCTGTAGTTCCAGCTACTTGGAAGGCTGAGGCAGGAGAATTGCTGGAACCCGGGAGGCGGAGGTTGCGGTGAGCCAAGATTGTGCCACTGTACTCCAGCCTGGGTGACAGAGCAAGACTCTGTCTCAAAAAAAGAAAACAAAAACAAAAACTAACCTGAAGAAATCATGGAAGACCTCCCAGAGAAAGTGTCATGAGAGTTGGGAACTGAAGCAAAAATAGGAGTTTATTAATTTCTCTTTAATTCCTTTAAAGACCATATCAGTGGTGTAGACCCACCTGCTTCCAGTCTCCTGCATTTAAGCAGACATTCTCCATGTCACATACCTGGCCTTTCCTGACAATAGCTGTTGAGACCAGAGATTGACCTCAGGCCCCAAGTAAGCTAATTCTTAGATAGGCTGGAGATCATTGATTAGTGGCCTGACTTGAAAAGATGAGCTCAGCCAATCAGATTCCTTCTTCGGGAAGTTAGACTTGGGAAGAGAGGGATGGATCTAGTTGGTGCTGGTGCTGCATTTGCAAATATGCAAGGTAGAATTGGGAAGCCACAATGATTGTGTACCAGTGAAGGTGTAGGGACACTAAAGCAACAAGGAAACAGGAGACGCCTAGGGAGAAAGCAGAGATGTAGTGAGGGCTAGAGAGTCCAGTGACTTCAGAAACAGAGAAAACATTAGGAGCTGCCGGGGGTGACAATGTTTCTCAGTCCCCACTGTGGCCCTTCCTGTCCTGGAATGTCTGCATGAGACCACTGAACAGCCCCACATACATTCCCTGTCCTTTAAAAATGAGCTTAAATGAGCCTTGGTTCTTGAAACCCAGGGTCTTAGCTATAACAATATTCCAAAAATGTTTTCATGGAGAGCAGGACTTTTCTAGTTGAGTAAGAAGAGAGAGGTGATAGTGGAACATTCTAAAATAACCAACGTTAGCTCTGAGAGGGTGGGAGGTTCACTTTGGCTGGGCCTAGAGTCAGTGATGGGGCTGGTAAAATCTGGAGCCAGACTGGAAGGGCTTTGAGAAGACACCTTCGTCTCCGTAATTTATGGTGAAATTGTAGTAACAACAAGTCAGTTCTACGAGTAACACTAGTAAATCAGGAGGCACAAGACTGGGCTTTGCCAGGAATGAGCCCATCCATTTCCCTTTTATTCCTGGCCTCACTTTATAGGTAGTTCTCATCAGAGGCATTTTATCTTGGCTGAACTTTTGGCAATGGCAAAGCTGAGGGAAATGCTTTTTTTTTTTTTTTTTTTTTTAAAACAAGCCTCCACCTTTTTACAGGCCCCTCTTGCCAGCACTTTCTGTTATCAGGAGCTGGGAGATTTCATAGTTCTCATTTGTCATTGAACTAGAGTGTTTTCCTGTCCTGCCTCTTCCCAGGGGTGTTGACCTTGGAAAAGTGACTCAGTCTCCTTGAATCTCATTTTCTTTACTTGTAAATGAGGGTAATTATATTTACCCAGCTGAATTCTAGGGTGGTGCTTTTCCAACTTTCTCTGGGGAACCACCAGGGATTTTTTTTTTTTAATTCATTTATTTGTCTTTTTTTTTTTTTTTTTTTGAGACAGGGTCTTGCTCTGTCACCCAGGCTGGAGTACAGTGATGCGATCTTGGCTCACTGCAACCTCCACCTCCCAGGTTCAAGTGATTCTCCTCCCTCATACTCCCGAGTAGCTGGGACTATAGGTGCACGCCACCACACCTGGCTAATTTTTGTATTTTTAGTAGAGACGGGGTTTCCCCATGTTGGCCAGGCTCGTCTTGAACTGCTGACCTAAAGTGATCCACCTGCCTGGGTCTCCCAAAGTGCTGGGATTACAAGCTTGAGCCACCGCACCCGGCCTATTTATTTTAATTTTTTATTTTTCAATCCATGATGAACCAGTACAAGCATGCAGCTTGGGCCATATGCAACCTGAGTTCAACAGCATCCAAACTGGTCTAGATCCCATTCCAGAAGACAAGTCTGCTAGTCACATGCTTGAATGTTATTGCATTGTCAAAACACTAGAAAGGTTTCTAACATGTTGCTTTCAATTCCGTGTTTATTATTGTGAACTGGAAACGCGTAGTTCGCAGACCAGCATCAGTCCATGGACCAGATTCGAGCGACACTGCCTTAGTAGTCTTATGAAATCAAATCAAGGCAACTTATGGGGTAGGGCTTTGGGACTGAGGGTGTGCTTTATATGTAACTTGCATATGTGAACCGTGTTTATGGGATCATAATGTAACGCCGATCTCATGTTTCCTGAATGTTTGTAACTCTTTCTTTGTCTTCTCTGGTTATATTCTTGGGCTGAAAATGTTTTCTGGTATGTCCTTTTCTCTTTGCTTGTGACTTGGCATTCTATTCTGCACTGGAACACAGCATGTCTGCATACAAAGGCTGCAGGTTTTAGAGTCAGGGTTGGAGCTAGAATTTGGGCTCTGATACTTTCTAGTGATGAGATGTTGGACAAATTGTTTGATTGTTCCTCAACTTCTGCATTAATTTAATTTAACTTAATTAATTTATTTTTTTGAGACAGTGTCTGGCTCTATCACCCAGGCTGGAGTGCAGTCATGATGACTTGGCTCACTGCAACCTCCACCTCCTGGGCTCAAGCCATCCTCCTACCCCAGCCTCCTGAGTAGCTGGGACTACAGATGTGTACCACCACACCTGGGTAATTTAAAAATTTTTTTAGAGATGGGGTTTCACTTTGTTGCTCAGGCTGGTCTCCAACTCCTGAGCTCAAGTGATCAACCCACCTAGACCTCCCAAAGTGCTGGGATCACAGGCTTGAGCCACTGCCCTCTTTTCTATTAACAGAGTGCTGATAATACCTAGCTGGTGGCTATTGTGAGAATTAAATGATCTAATGTGAAAAACCATGTCTTGTGTCTAGTAGGTACCCAGTAAAGCAGCTTGCTTTGCTCTTGTACTCTGATGACATTTTTGTCTGTCTTACATTCTGTGTGATTTGGAGGCTCAGGAAGTGGCACAGGCAGGCTAATAAACCATGGTGGCAGCAGCATCATAGATCGTGATGTCAGCATAGCCCCCATACTTTGCTGTTGCCCCAAGAGGAGCCAGAATCAAACACTATGGGTGAGCTAAGTGCTGAATCCCTTCTCTTTAATAGTCTCTCTACCTCAAGGGACCTCTGGAGCCCACACAGCCACAGAGTCCCAAAAGGTCCCTGCTGATGGGGCTCGGGCTATTGGGCACAGATGCTGTTCGGTGCCTGTCCTTTGCTTAGGGCATTCTTCCCAGCTGACAGAGCCCTGGTTTAGTCATGGAAGGTGTCTCTGTCTCCAGCTCAGGGGTGAATCTTGATTAGTTTAACCAGTAACTGCAATCCCATGTTCCCTTATCAGTAATGAATTTTGGGGTGGGTGTGTCTCTCAGTACGGCCTGAGACTTAAAGTCAAACTCCTAGGCTCAAGTGATCCTCCCTCCTCAGCCTCCTGAGTCGCTGGGACTACAGGCACACGCCACCACACCTGGCTAATTAAAAAAAAAAAAAGCCCAGGTGCGGTGGCTCACACCTGTAATCCTAGCACTTTGGGAGGCCCAGGTGGGCAGATCACGAGGTCAGGAGTTCGAGACCAGCCTGACCAACATGGCAAAACCCTGTCTCTACTAAAAATACAAAAATTAGCTGGGTATGGTGGCATGCGCCTGTAATCCCAGTTACTCAGGAGGCTGAGGCGGGAGAATCACTTGAACCCAGGAGGTGGAGATTGCAGTGAGCTGAGATTGTGCCACTGCACTCCAGGCTGGTGACAAGCTAAAACTCCATTTCAAAAGAAAAAAAAAAAATTAAAGCAGGGAGCTGATGGGAGGCACCTGGAAAAGGTTTCTTCTACTCTTACCACTAGAAGATTCAGTCTTTTTCTGCCTCTGGATGTTTTTCAGTCCAGATGTGAGGTCTAGAACTGTGGCAGCCCTCTTGGGACCGTGAGGGGAGCCAGTCTAAGAACAAAGTTGATATGTTGAGACATGGAAAAAACATGGATCCTAGATGAAGTTATTGAATCAGCTCTGAAGTCACTCCACCTCTGGCCTTTATGGTGTATACATTGGACAAAATGAACTTGTAATCATTGTGCTAGCACTCCGTATCAAAATCCTCAAATAAAATGTGAGGAAATGGCTTTGCCGGTACTGTGCAATGCTGAAGGCAGAGTGATGTTTGAGAATTCCTGGGCATGGACTCTGCTTTCTTTCTGCAGTTGAGGAAATGGACTCATTCATGTTGTGTTTAAACATTCCCTTGAATAGAAGCCATAGATGTTAGAGTAAATTATATTCTACTGACATGAGCAACGAGTAAAAAAGAGCAGTGACATAGCCGTTTGAATCTCATTAGAAGCCTCACTAAGATGTGTGCTGTGATCTGCACCTGACTGACTGACGTGTTATTCTGAATTCAATAATATTCTCTACCTTTGAATAATTAAAACGGGGACTTACTATAATGGGTAAGGATGTGTAGGGGTGTGTGTGTGTTTGTGAGTGTGTGTGTGCCTCTTCTGTAACTCACCTGAAATCCCTGTAGTTGTTCTATTTGAGGTAATACATTTCCTAATAATTCTTCTTTCTTCTTTCTTCTTTTTTGAGACAGGATCTTACTCTGTCACCCAGGCTAGAGTGCAGTGGTGCAATCATAGCTCACTGCAGCCTCAAACTCCTAGGCTCAAGTGATCTTCCCTCCTTAGCTTCCTGAGTTGCTGGGACTACAGGCACACGTCACCACACCCAGCTAATTAAAAAAACAAACAAAAACACTTTGTGTGTGTGTGCGTGTGTGTGTGTGTGTGTGTTTAGAGCTGGGGTCTTGCAATGTTGCTCAGGCTGTCTCAAACTTCTATACTTTAGTGATTCCCCGCCTCAGCCTCCCGAAGTGGTGGGATTGCAAGTGTGAGCCACCATGCCTTGCCTAAATTTCCTAATTCTTTAAGTCACTTTAAGTTGAGTGGCTTATTCTTTGCTCTTGAAAACACCTTAATTGATATATGTTCCAACTGTGAGTGTTTGGCCAATGGGTTCGGGGTAACACTGGGGTTAGGGACATAGAAAAGCATATGCTTTCTAAATTTTGCTTTAAGTTTTCACAGTGAATCTGAGAGATCATGTTTGAAATAATCCAGTCCATTCTGCCCTTCATTCATTTGTTTATTTGAACCTGTTGAGTGCTTCTCATGTGTCAACCACTGTGCCTGGCACTGGGAATACATTGGAGAAGCGGTCTTGCCTTGGGGACATCATGATCTAATTGACAAACACTTTGGTGGCTCTGCCTGCTAAACTCTCTTACAGGATTCTCAATATCTTGGAAACCATTTATGTGTCCCTTCAAGTTTTTTTTTTTTTTTTTTTTTTTTTTAGACAGAGTCTCACTCTATTGCGTAGGCTGGAGTGCAGTGGCGCAATCGCGGCTTATTGCAACCTCTGCCTCCCGGGTTCAAGCGATTCTCCTGCCTCAGCCTCCCAAGTAGCTGGGATTACAGGCACCTGCCACCACGCCCAGCTAATTTTTTTTTATCTTTAGTAGAGATGGGGTTTCATCATGTTGGGCAGGCTGGTCTCGAACTCCTGACCTCAGGTGATCCACCTGCTTCAGCCTCCCAAAGTGCTGGGATTACAGGCATGAGCCACCGTGCCCGGCCCACTTCAAGATTTTTAATCCATCTGAGATGTGCCAGGGAAGGAGAGACTTGTTTCTGTTGTCATTAGAAAACCCAGGTTTGTGTGGCCCTGGTTTCAATAAATGTGTCCATCATGTTGGTCAGCAAGAACGTCACGTTGGGAAGTGTAATAGCCGTAGCTTTTCTTTACATGCTAAAACACAATAAATATTTACATTGGAGGCAGAAAGTAACCACATATTAAATATCTGGGTCTCAGATCATGGGTTATTGGTTTTCAAATGGGCATTTTTTTCAGCTTTATGATCCACCCTAGTGACAGTGGTGATACTTCTCAATACTTCTGTGCAGGTCCTGATGTGTATTCACTGGCTCTTGTGTCCTTATCTTATCTAAAGCATTGTAGAAGAGAACAAATACATCTAATCTTCAGGACAGTGCCTTTGCAGGTGGACAGGGATAGCATATCAAGCATTGAACACTTTGAGCCTGGGAGGCTTTGAGCTTGTGATGTCTTCAGGGAAATGAACATGTGACATGGGGGAATAAGTCTGTTTTTTTAAATAATTAATTAATTAATTAATTTTTTTTTGAGATGGAGTTTTGCTCTTGTCACCCAGGCTGGAGTGTAATGGCGTGATCTTGGATCACCACAACATCCGCCTCCCAGGTTCAACCGATTCTCCTGCCTCAGCCTCCCGAGTAGCTGGGATTACAGGCATACGCCACCACGCCCAGCTAATTTTGTATTTTTAGTAGAGACGGGGTTTCTCCATGTTGGTCAGGCTGGTCTTGAGCTTCCGACCTCAGGTGATCCTCCCACCTCGGCCTCCCAAAGTGCTGGAATTACAGGCGTGAGCCACCATGCCCAGCATAAGTCTGTTTTTTATACAACAAGCTAATGACTAGCATCTCTGTGATAGCAGTAAGTCCCAGAACATGGGTCTTCTTCTTTTTGTTTTTTTTTTTTTTTTTGAGATGGAGTTTTGCTCTTGTTGCCTAGCTGGAGTGCAATGGCACGATCTCAACTCACTGCAACCTCCGCCTCCTGGGTTCAGGCGATTCTCCTGCCTCAGCCTCCCAAGTAGTTGGGATTATAGGTATGCACTACCATGCCTGGCTAATTTTTTATTTTTTATTTTTTTTAGTAGAGACAGGGTTTCACCATGTTGGTCAGGCTGGTCTTGAACTCTTGACCTCAGGTGATCTGCCCACCTCAGCCTTCCAAAGTCCTAGGATTACAGGCGTGAGCCACTGCACCCGGCCCAGTCTTCTTTTTCATCTCTCTGAAACTCGTGCTTTTGCTTCTTAGAGGAGAGCCCCACTTAGGACCTGGCCCTTTTTTCTCATCCTGCGTGTTGCACCTCAGAAAAGAATAATTGAACCTGGCACAAGAGAGAAGGGCTTTTGGTGGATGGAGGATGGCAGTTTTGGCAAAGTGTTCATTTTTCTTTTCTTCAAGCTCAGATGAGGAAACCCAGGTAGGTTGTGAGATGGTATGAAGTGTATGTATTCATCACGAGGGCCCCCACGGGGGCGGAAGGCAGGAGCTGAACTCCTCCCTGGAGTTCAGAGCTGGGGTTGATTGCATGGAGTGAGGATTCTTGGTAAGTGTAGAGTCCAGGCTCTACCCTTGACAATTGCTCCTTCTCTTCTTTGTACCTTTTACTTGTATTGCTTCTACCACATCATAAACAGTTTATTATATTTCCATTCAATTAAACCCAGGTTTATTGAACTAGATTCAGCGATAGGTACAAGGGACATTGAAATGAATCAGACACTAGTCCTCGCGGGACTCATGAACTAGGGGGAGAGACTGACAGATTGACAGCCCAGAAAACTCAGTATCTAAGTGTCCCTATAATAAGACACACAGGGGCTAAGAGAGCACAGAGATGGGGCTTCTCACCAGCCATGAGTGGTCATGACGACTTGGGGAACAGTTAGTTCAGTGTGACTGGAGCTGAGTGTCTGTCTTAGTTCAGGCTGCTATTAGCAAATTACTATGGACTGGGTGGCTTAGAAAACAGAGATTGATTTCTCACACTTTGGGGACTGAAAATCCAAGGTCAGGCTGCCAGCATGGTCAGGTTCTGCCACGGTTCCTCTTCCAGGTTGCAGACTACCAACTTTCTGTTGTAGCCTCTCACATGGCGAAGAGAGGGTGGGAGAGAGTTCTCTGGGTCCCCCCGACATTTTTTTGAGACAGAGTCTCTCTCTGACGCCCAGGCTGGAGTGCATTGGTGCTATCTCAGCTCACTGCAACCTCTGCCTCCTGGGTTCAAGCGATTCTTTGCCTCAGCTTCCCAAGTAGCTGGGACTACAGGCACACGCCACTGCCCTTGGCAAATTTTTGCAGTCACAGGGTTTTGCCATGTTGGCCAGGCTGGTCTCGAACTCCTGATCTCGTTATAATACTCCTTATAATGTAATGATGATTAGCATTATGTTTTTATTGTAATTGTCATTATCATTATTAAATTTATGCATCAAACATTTATCCTAGTTCTGAGCTGTGTACCTCTGAATCCAAGATCCCGTTGTAACTTTACAACAGCTCTAGGAGGTTGGCATGATTCCTACAGCCCAAACATTCTGCAGCTTTTCATTCTGAATCTGGTCATTTTGCATAACTCCATATTGCCTGTTTATTGTAAAATCAACTTGTAAGGAAATAAAAAGCACAAGTAAAATAACCCTGGATCTGTATGACTTCCACATCACCTGTTTGTTTTTACACCCTCCCTTCCTGTAGTGATTCACGTGTGTTTAGATTTTGATTACAGGTATATGTTCATTTTTAAATATAGGTACAATCTGTATGATGTTATATCCTTCCTTTATCACTTAACATTATTTTCTATTCTATATTTCCATGTTTTTCCTTTTCTTTTATTTTTCTTTCTTTTTTTTTTGAGACAGAGTTTCACTTTTGTTGCCCAGGTTGGAGTGCAATGGTGCAATCTTGGCTCACCGCAACATCTGCCTCCTGAGTTCAAGTGATTCTCCTACCTCGGCCTCCTGAGTAGCTGGAATTACAGGCACCCACCACCATGCCCAGCTAATTTTTTGTATTTTTTAGTAGAGAAGGGGTTTCACTATGTTGACCAGGCTGGTCTTGAACTCCTGACCTTGTGATCCACCCGCCTAGGCCTCCCAAAATGCTGGGATTACAGGCATGAGCCACCACACCTGGCCTATATTGGGACATTTTTCTAATACTTTATAATTTTCTCTGGCTGTAGTAGCTACCTTGTGGATATGCCATTATTCACTCACTTAAAGACGGCTATTTTTTGAACATTTTAGATTATGGCGACTATCTATGTCTATGGTATTTTGAAAATTTCTTCTGAGTTGACTTCTCGGAGTAAATTGTCAGGAGAGGAGTTATTAAGTTAAAATGTAGTCAACATGTATTTGTTGAGCACCTGTTTGCTCCAGGCTATGCTCAGTAGCTGGAGGCACAACTATGAATGGAACAAACATGACCCCAGTTCTCCTCAAGCTTTCATTGCTCTGGGGGAGACAGAGACCAAAGGGATAAGCAAATAAACAAACAAAATAATTATGGGCCTGGTGCAGTGGCTTACACCTGTAATCCCAGCACTTTGGGAGGCTGAGGCAAGAGGATCACTTAAGCCCAGGAGTTCAAGACCAGCCTGGGCAACATATTGAGATCCTGTCTCTACGGAAGATTAAAAAATTAGCTGGGCATGGTGGTGAATACCTGTGGTCCCACCTACTCGGGAGGCTGAGGTGGGAGGACTGCTTGAGCCCATGAGGTCGAGGCTGCAGTGAACCATGTTCATGACACTGCACTCCAGCCTAGGCAACAGAGCGAGACCCTGTCTCAAAACAAAAACAAAAATATACACAAAAACAAAAACAAAATCAAAATAATTATGCATTGTGATAGTGCTGTGAAAAGATAAAAAAAGTGATGGGATAGAAAATAATGGGAGAGTCCATTGGATAGCTTTCCTGGCAGCCACTCTGAGAAAGGGTCATTTGAGCTGAGACCCAGAGAATGAGAATGAACTGGCCATTCAGAGTGATCCGCCGAGAGAGAGTGCTCACGTGCAAAATGGGCACCTGAACATATGGAGTGGGCTTGATCTGTGAGCAGTGTACAGTATACAGACAGCCACACGTTTCAGTGTAATCACTTGCTCCAAAAATCTGGATTCTGTTTAGTGAAATTATTTAATTCTTCTCTCCTGACTCCTGTGTGGCCTCCTGATGCGTTTCTCTGTTTTCACTTTTGTCCTTCTTCAATCAATTTGCCACTCAGCAGCCAGCATAACTGTGTAAGTGTGCATCATGCATGAGCTGCAAGTTTGAGAAACCCCATAGTAACCCTGTCTCAAAATATTTAAAAAAAAATAGCATTTAATGGCTTACGTAGCTGAAAAGTCTGGGTACATCTGGATCCAGAGGGTCAAACAATAGCTCAGGACTTTCTCAGCTCTGCTTGCCTCTGGGAGTTACTCTTATGCATGCTGTCCCCCTGCTGTGGTAAAATGGGCACTAGCAGTTCAGTTTGCGTCTTTACCAACAGTTCTGGCTGAAGTCTTGTTTATTGGCCTGGTTGAGCGACATGCTGGGAGTGGGTTGGTGAATTGGTTGGGATGATGGAGAGGCGGGGGGAGGCAGTAATCAGTTAGCCAAGCATGGATTTCTGGTACTGCAGAGGGAAGTCAATACCATCCAAACCTCATAGGATGAAAAGAAAATAGCATTCTACTGCAAGAAGAAGATGTGGAATGCTGGGCAGGCAAATGCAAGATGATCTCCATCATCATCTCCACCTCTGTCTCCATCTCCACTTACATTTACCTCCGTATCTACAGAGAGATTCTCCTCTCTCACTCATTACACTGTAGCCACACTGGCTTCCTTTCTCATCCTGGAAGCCCTGAACTCCCATCTGTCTCCAACACTTGGCACATGTTCCTTCTCTCTGCTTGGATCGCTCTTGGAATGACCCTTCAGCTCTTAGCTCAAATGACTTTTTCTCAGAAGCTTCCTTGGCTGTCTTTCCCTGGCTGTCCATTCAGGTGGGACTACTTCAATTAATTTCTTTCTTTCTAAGAAACAGGATCTTTTTATTGGCCAGGCTGGTCTTGAACTCCTGGGCTCAAATGATCCTCCCACCTCATCCTCCCGAGTAGCTGGGACTACAGGCATACACCACTGCTCATGATCCCCAATTAATTGCTATTCCATCACCTTGTCTGTCTCTTTGTTTGCCCCTTTGGTCTCTGTTTCTCTCACCAGTATGTAAGCTTGGAGAGGATAGGAACTGTGCCTGTCCTGTTCCTTGTGGTTTCTCTAGCTCCTCAGACACCTGGAACATAACAGGTGCTATGTGTAGAGTAAATCTGTATAAAGTAACGGAATGAATAGATGGACATTAGTGTATTCAGTCTTCCTGGGTTGTGATGAAGTCACTTGCTTAAATAATATAGGTTTAGACCAGGGTCCCAAACCCAGAGACCAGGAGCCACCAGAGCTTAAGCTTTGTTCTTGGTGTTGTTGAGACAGTGTATTAGTCAGGGTTTCCTAGGGGGACAGATATATATATACATATATATATATATATATATATATCATTAACTTACATGATCACAAGGTCCCACAATAGGTTGTCTGCAAACTTGAGGAGCACGGAGTGTAGTCCGAGTCTCAAAACTGAAGAACTTGGAGTCTGATGTTTGAGGGCAGGAAGCATTCAGCGTGGGAGAAAGATGTAGGCTAGGAGGCTAGTCAGTCTCACGTTTTCATGTTTTTCTGCCTCCTTTAGATTTGCTGGCAGCTGATTAGATTATACCCATCAGATTAAGGGTGGGTCTGCCTTCCCCAGCCCACTGACTCAAATGTTCATCTCTTTTGGCAACACCCTCACAGACACACCCAGGACCAATACTTCGCATCCTTCAATTCAATCAAATTGACACTCAGCGTTAACCATCACAGATGGAGTCTTGCTCTGTCGCCCAGGCTGGAGTACAGTGGCACGATGTCTGCTCACTGCAACAGGCACTTCCAGATTCAAGAGATTCTCCTGCCTCAGCATCCCAAGTAGCTAATTTTTTGTAATTTTAGTACAGATGGGGTTTCACCATGTTGCCCACGCTGGTCTTGAACTCCTGGCCTCAGGCGATCTGCCCACTTCGGCCTCCCAAAGTGCTGGAATTATAGACGTGAACCACTGTGCATGGCCCAGAGCCCAAGCTTTGACTTCAGAAGTTTTAGTTCCTAGCTTTGTTTTCTTTCCTACCTTGAACAAACCAGTAGACCTTTCCTCTGCTTCAGTTTTTTTCCTAGCATTAGCACAAAGATCCTTACCTCCTGGGAGTAGGGGGAGTGGTGGGAATCAAAAGTGATGTGAGATGCGTCTGGATTTTATAATCTGAAGGGTGTTATGCTAGGGCTTGTTATTGCCAATAGATGGATGAACCGTCTGGGGGTGGGATCCCAAGCCACCCCCACTTTGTCACTCTTTCCCCTCTCCCTTCCTTGCATGTCTGGTTTCTAGCTCTCTTATATCCTTATATATTAATCAGTTTATTTGCCAAATATTCACTGAGTGGCTGCACTATCCCTGCCCCAGTGCTAGGTGCTGGGTTATGGTGGTGAACAAGTCTTGTTTGGGGAGTTGTAGGGGTGTATTTGTGTGTGCGTGTAAGTGTGTGTTTGCACCTGTACATGTGTGCAGTAGGGAGAGCAGAGACAGGAATGAAGGACCCCTCCCCAACCCCAGCAACCTGTTGTCTTTTTTTTTTTTTTCCGGGGGGGACAGAGTCTCACTCTGTTGTCTAGGCTGGAGTGCAGTGACATGATCTTGGCTAACCTCCACCTCCTGGGTTCAAGCGATTCTCATACCTCAGCCTCCGGAGTAGCTGGGGTGGCAGGCGTGTGCCGCCACGTCCTGCTAATTTTTGTATTTTTAGTAGAGATAGGGTCTTACCATGTTGCCCAGGCTCGTCTCAAGCTCCTGGCCTCAAGTGATCCATCCACCTCGGCCTCCAAAAGTGCTGGGATTACGGGCATGAGCTATCACATATGGCTAATTTTTGTATTTTTAGTAGAGACAGGGTTTTGCCATGTTGGTCAAGCTGGTCTCGAACTCCTGGCCTTATGTGGTCTGCCTGCCTTGGCCTCCCAAAGTGCTGGGATTACAGGCATGAGCCACCTTGCCTGGCCGTGAGGTCTTCTCACAGATTATTCTGCCTGTTTATTTGCAAAAAGGTGGGGATCCTTGGCTTTCAATGATAATTGTGTGTGTGAAGAACTGGCAGGTCATCTACTGTAATTTTTTTTAATTAAAAAATTAAGATGATCTTCAAAGGCACAGAATTAAAAACACCGGGAACGAAAATCACTAGGTTTCTCATTTGGTGTGGACACAATGGTTTGCTTCCTCTGATTTCTCCCCAGAGGCCCAGGGTATGGAGCAACCTCAGGCCAGCCTGCTTGGCTCTTCCTCATTTGGCCAGGGCGCTTGCTGAGTGTGAAGCCTTCTTCCAGGGCTCTTCATGTGAACAAACTGCATGCAGCCCTTGATTTCGTCACTGCCTGCAAGGGCTCAGGACCCTCCAAGCGTGCTTTTCATCTGGGAAATCTTTATTCTTTTATACTCTTCTGTCTGTCATCAGGATTTGGGCCTGATAACATAGTTTGAAACACTCCAGAGGTTTTCTCAAATGCCACTTTAGCTTTCTGGTGAAGACTCAAAGAATATATGCCGGGCTGAGGCTGGCACATTTATCCTTCTGGCCATTTTGGTAATTGGCTTTTGGGGAAGTGTGCTCCCCATGGGGGCCTCTCTGAAACCTCCATACTAAGGCGTGGATGGGAAAAACAAAAACCTTTCCAGAGCAAGCTGAAGGGTGAGAAAGAAATAACCTTTTTTTTTTTTTAAGACAGAGTCACGCTCGGTTGCCCAGGCTGAAGTGCAGTGGTGTGATCTCGGCTCACTGCAACCTCTGCCTCCCAGGTTCAAACGATTCTCCTGCCTCAGGAGTAGCTGGGATTATAGCCATGCACCACCACCTCTGGCTAATTTTTGTAGTTTTAGTAGAGATGGGGTTTTGCCATATTGGCCAGGCTGGTCTCGAACTCCTGACCTCAGGCGATCCGCCCACCTCGGCCTCCCAGAGTGCTGGGATTACAGGCGCGAACCACTGCTCCTGGCCAGAATAACATTTTTGTTCACCCCAGTCCTATCCTTTTCTGTCTGCTCTATTCACCCACATACCTTTTGGTGGCCGTCATTAAAGGCAGAGGCTCTGCTTCTTTGGTTCATGAATTATTTGCAGAAAACTTGCTTTGCCTGGGTTCTAGACTCGTTCAACATTGGGCCTTTGGCTGTAATTCCTATCTTCGGTCTTTCTCTTGCTCCTGCCCCTCATATTGACCAATTTATTTAGGTTCCCCCAGCTCAGTGCTTGGAGTTCCCTCAGGATCTGCCTTGGACTCCATCCTACTGGCCTTCCATAGGGTTCTCCAGTTCCGGAAGTGCTCTGCAGGCCTCAGTCTCTAGCCTGGACTTGCTTAGTGGGTTCATCCAAGACCCAGATGCTTACCATGGACCCAGCACTGACCAGGCACCTGGAGGTTTGTTTGATCTGGTTGGCTCACACTGGGGGCAGCTTGTTCTTAGGATTCCTTTCCCTGAATCCCCAGAGGGCTTGATTCCCTACCCTTCACCCCCAACAGGTGTCCAGCATGCCTGTTGCCTGTGCTGAGGCAGTAAAACAATTCTTCAGTGCTATAAACTCAAGGGCTCACCTGTTGAAGGTCAGTGTGTTCAGAGGTGTTTTTACAGCCAGTAAACAGCACCCATTTACAGTGGAGCACATTGGGTTGTAAATTATTTCACCGATAGCACTAGCCCCTTCTTGACAGAGAAATGGGGGAAATTACACAACCACTCTATATGGTGAGAAAATGCAGTTCTGGTGATACCCATGGACTGCCTATATCATTCTACTGATGAATTATTTCTTTTCTTTCCCCACTCCCAGCCTGTTATTTAACATTGGATTTTGGCTACAGACCCAAGCCATATTTGCTCAGTTTTTTTGTTTTTTGTTTTTTTATCTGCTAGTACTATAGCCTTTGAAAGGCATTCATTTTGCCTAAGCTGGCTATGTGATGGGTGTTTCCTAGATGTGAGACTCTATCATTGACAACTAGTGAACTTTGGGACTTAAAGGTATTTCAGGAATTGATGGGGACTACTCATGTGCTGTCTTCTGCTTTGGGATGACTTCTAGGAGCCCTGGCCACTGCTACCATGGGCAAAGACTGGGTGTTCCTGCCCCATGACTATGCAGAAGGAAACCCCAAATCACCTGCTAGCAAGCATATTCTGTTGCTTGGCACCTTGTTCTTTATCCCGTTTGCCCTTTAAGCTGGGCCCAGGACACTGAAAACTTGGAGAAGGACTGAAAAATTACAGATCATTGAACTGAGTGTCTGGTAGCTCCTGGGGAGTAGGGAGGCCATTGGATAGGAAGCCAGACACAGATTAGAAAACTGGAACTGCTATTGTCCAGCTAAGTTCACTCGAACACTTCACATCTCCCTGGGCCTCAGTTTCTTCATCTGTAAAATGGGCCTAACAGGGTCTACCTCGTAAGGGAAAGGTAAAATGAAAATGCCTGCAAAAGAGCATGGCATGTCGTATCACAGACCACACAGGTTCTAAGCGAGCTGTCCAGGGCCACTCAGCAGTTCCTCCTCCTCTCCTCATCCTGAGAAGGACTGATGGGACTGAAGAAGACCCTGGACACTCTCTCAGGGTCCCAGTGCTTGTGAGGCTGGGCATGGTGTGACATGCCCTGGAGCATGGGGCACTCACACATTGTGAATGGGCACCTGGCCGGCCAGCCTGCCACACTGTGCTTCAGTGGCTTAACAAGAGCCCTGTCACAAATCTCCCCTGATCTTTCTCTGTTAGAGCTCTGCTTTACCCATGGTTTGGGTTGAATTGACCTGGGGGTTCAGGGCAAAGCCAGGCAGAGAGGAATGGAGAGCCACTGGGCCACCGAGTGCACAGGTGCTGGCCCTTCCAACTCAATCGGTCTCACAACCCTGGCGGAAGGCGCCAGAGGCTTGTAAAAGACCAGGATGTTTCTACAGGTGTTTGCAGTAAAGGGCTTTCTCTACTCCCAGACTTCAGTTCAAGACTGGTTTGGGTCTGGGAGTTTCTCACTTTCCCTAATTCCTGAACAAACAAAACAAATCCATTTTGAGCTTCTGGCTGGATTCCCTCCCCACACAGAGGAAGAGAGAAACTATGATCCACAAGCACCTGCCATATCATCCGTGAGATAGCACACTGATCCTGACAGCAGCCCCCACCCCCAGGCTGGAGTGAATAACCCCCACGCAGAGGGAACGAAGGCCCATGGAAGTGGACTGACTCCCGAGGTCATGCAGTCAGGAGGTGGCAGGTGGTATCTGAACCGAGGACTTGAGCCCCCAAACCCTACACAACTTTACTGCTTCTGAGGCTATGAAGGAGAAAGATTGAAGCAGGGCCTGAGAAAAAGGCCCAGTGGATTAGTGAGGAGGCTGGGGAGAGGAGGAAAAGGGAAATATATAAATAAATGCACACAGTTATTGCCTCATCAAGGCAAATGAAGTTTGCTCATGTGGTGGGAAATTGTGAAACTTGGCTATGAAAGCTTTATGTTAGATAGATTGTGAGGCCCACATGATGAGAGTTCTCCCAGCACGCCCTTTTCTCTCCAGCCTCTAATCAGAGATCCGGTTGCTGGTTCATGCTTTTCTACCCAGCTTGATCAGATTTATTGAAACAGCCATTTTTCTTATTCAACCACCTCTTCTTGGAAGTTCCGCAAACTTACAGAAGCCATCCAACCACAGGAGGCAAGGGGCAAAGTGACACACTCTGTAATTTTAGTGCCTCCTTCAGAGCCTCTTTGTTGGAGGAGTTATTGCCATCTCCATTGCTCAAATGAGGATGCAAGTGCAGAGAGTTTATGATATTTGTCCAAGGTCAAACAGCTGACAGTGATGAAGCCAGACTTGGAGCTCAGCTCTGCCAGATTCTGGAATGTATCTCTTTCCATAGTCCTTGTCTGAGGCCTGCTTAAAATATGGCATTCCCATGTATTCTCCAATTCAATTGTCATAATAACCTTAGAAATTCAGGTATTGTTGTTAGTGCCTCCATTTCACAGAGTGAAATTTCATCAAGGAGGTTAAATGCTTTGACTGAGACCTCACAACTTTTGAGTGCATGGTAGAACTTGCACCTGAATTTCGTAGACTTGAACTTCCGATATTTTTTATTATACTATATTTAAAGAGCATAATCCTTCATCTTTCCATCTGCCCGTCCATCCATCCATCCATCCTTCCATCCATCCATCCATCCATCCATCCATCCATCCATCCATCTTTCCTTCCATCCATCCACCCATCAGGCCATTCACTCATCCACCCACCTATCCATCCATCCACATCCATCCACCCACCCACCCACCCACCAACCCAATCATCTTTTCAGTGCCTACTTCGTAGCAGGTCCTATACTAGGTCTAGGTAGAGTAATATGGTCATGAAAACTTTCATTTGTCTCCAGAAGCCTGTAGACTTTAAAAGAACAGATATCCAATTACATGATATAATGCTGAAATAAGTGTGGCAGTAGAAATATGTAGATTGAGGGAGACTAGGTCTGCCCAGTTGGTTGGGAGAGGTGGCGATACTCTGCCCCTGCTTGTTGAGTACTTTGTTTTGAAAAGCATGTTTTGCATGTATTTTTCAAAATCTCCTAATTGAATGAGGCACCTGCCTCTGTGGCATCCTTGTGGGCAGTGGTTGAGCAGGAAGTCATCCTCCATGTGAATTAGGTTAATTTGGTGAAAATGAAATGAATAGCTCTGTAATCTGGGGTGATGGAAATCCCAGGGGGCACAAAGCTAAACTTGTGGCAGAAGCTGCTAATTGAATTGTGACCTTGGGTTCTAGCTGGTTACATAAACCATCTTCAGGTGAGAACTAACCGGAGCTTACCCAGCTGGCAGGGGCTGGGCTGCCTCTTCTCATTAGGATCCTGACTGCATTTCTGTAACTGCCCAGACTTGTTGAAAGGGCTTCTTTTCTTTTCTGGAGTTCGCATGTCCTAGGAGGTCCTAGGAGGACTCTGGGTGGACTTCAGTGACCTGTGAATCCCTTAAATTAGAAGCAAAATTCATGTACATGTATATGTTCCCGGAAAGAAGGGCTATAGCTTTAATCAGTTTCTCAAGATAGTCCCTGAGTGAAATAATGTAAATAACTAGTGACGTGGTTCCTTGTTCCCACCCAAGTAGAGTTTTGATTCAGTAAGTCAGGAGCGAGACCCAGGGCTCTTGATTTTGTCTTTAGATTTCCAGGCGATTCTAACGCTCAGTCAGTCTTGGGAACCACTGATTGAATTAGAACTCTACTCAAACTTTAATGAGCCTACGAAGCCCGTGGGGAACTTGTTAACATACAGATTCTGATTTGGTGGGACTGAGATGGGGCTGAAGATTCTGTGTTTCTAACCAGCTCCCAGGTGATTCTGCTGGTGGGTGAACCACACTTTGAGTAGTAAGAACCTAAAGGCATGTTTGTGCTTGGGTCAGTCATAGGACATTGGTTAGATTCAAGACACATCTAATTCCTTTGTTTGGGATTGAGATTAAGCACTCAAGCCACTTCCATTTGAGGAACACTATTAGAGGGAAGTTAAGAGATTTAGGGATTGTTGAGTACTTCATGGCCAAAAGTTCTATTTCCAGTCACAGTATGGGTTGTGTAAAGAGTGAGTATGAGGTTAGACAGATTCAGGTGTCAATACTGGCCCCAATATTGATCACTTATGTGTATTATTTGGAATGACATCAGCTATAATAACAGAAAGGTTGACTAACAGTGGCTTAAACCAATAGTGGCTTATTTTTCATACATAACAATAAGTTATTCAGTAGTGTTGGAATCCTTGGGTCAACTGCCAATCACTGAGGACCAGGGCCATTTTGTTCTTCTGCTCCACGTCTCTAGTATGTGGCTCTTGCGGGAGAAAAGCACACTGTCAGCATCTTAGGCAGGAAGAAGGATATATTCATTGGAATAATGTTGCCTAGCCATCCCTAACTGCAAGGAATGTTGGAAAAGAATTATGAACATTTCCAACTTCTATTCTGGAAAGCAGCAAGAGAGATTTGAGAAATGCTGTTAGGTCAGCTCATAATACTATCTTCTACATCATATGATTGTAGGCAATTTGCTGAATCTTTTTGAGCATCAGTTTTTTCATTTGTAAAATGGGAGAATAGTTCCTTCTAGCAGTAGTTCTCAAAGTGTGGTGTGTGGTTCCCAGACCAGCAGTAACAGCATCACCTGGAAGCCTGAGTACCACCCCATACCTACTAAATCAGAAGCTCTGAGGGTGGAGTCCAGCAATCTGTGTTTCAACAAGCCTTCTAAGTGATTCTGATGTGCACTCAAGTTTGAGAAACACTACCTTAAGGATTGTTGGGAAGACTAAGATGATTGCTTAAGGCGTTCAACATTCAGAGAGTGCTCATAACACATAGCCTGGGAGTCCATATCTTAGACTAAAACAGTGTTGGAGTCTTTTTTTTTTTTTTTTGAGATGGAGTCTCTCTCTGTTACTCGGGCTGGAATGCAGTAGTGTGATCTTAGCTCACTGCAGCCTCTGCCTCCCGGGTTCAAGCAATTCTCCTGCCTCAGCCTCCTGAGTAGCTGGGATTACAGGTGTGCACCACCACGCCCGGCTAATTTTTGTATTTTTAGTAGAGACGGGGTTTCACCATGTTGGTCAGGCTGGTCTCAAACTCCTGACCTCGTGGTCGCCTGCCTTGGCCTCCCAAAGTGCTGGGATTACAGGCGTGAGCCACTGCGCCCGGCTAGAGTCCTTTTTTTTTTGAGACGGAGTCTCACTTTGTCACGCAGGCTGGAATGCAGTGACGATCCTCCTGACTCAGCCCCCCAAGAATCTGGGACTACAGACACACTTCACCACACCCAGATAATTTTTGTACTTATAGTAGAGGCAGGGTTTCACCATGTTGCCCATGCTGGTCTCGAACGTTGGAGTCCATTTTCTGAGTGCTGACTTGGAATAAGAAGTTTAGAAAATATTCAATAAAGAATTTCCAAGGTTTGTTCTGACTAATCCAATCCTCCAATCCCTAGGATCCTTTGGAGAGCTGCTCACTGCAGCCTCGACCTCCACCTGGGCTCAAGTGATCTTCCTGCCTCAGCCTTCTGAGGAGCTAGGACTACAGGCATGTGCCACCATGCCCGGCTAATTACAATTTTTTTTTTTTTAGATACAGGGTTCTCACTAAGTTGCCTAGGCTGATCTTAAACCTCTGAGCTCGAGCAATCCTCTAGCATCGGCCTCCTAAAGTGTTGGGATTACAGGCATGGTTCACCACACCTGGCTTTCTTTCATTATAGAGGCAGTCAGCATTCAGTTTCAGAAACGATCTCTATCTCAGTGTAATGGGAGAAGAGTGTGTAGACAGACTATTGCTCTGCAGGGGCCAGGGGCCTTAAGGTAACACATACACAGACCAGTGGGGGCCCAAGTAGGGTGGAAACCCCTCTGTTGGGGCAATCAAGGAGGCTTTTGCTGCATGGAAGCTTGAGTACTGAGCCGTTCAGGTGGAGCTCCTGCTAGCAAATTCCCTCCTGGATCCTTGGAATCCAGGCCAGATAGAATGATGATGATGGTTAAATGTATGAATCACTGAGACTGGCCAGGTCCTGCTTAAGTGCTAACTTATTTCATCTCATAGAATCTTCACATCAAACCTAGGAGAAAGGTACTATTATCATCTCTAAGTTACAAAAATGGGAACTGAGCCACCAAATGGCTAAGTGGTTTGCCTAAGAACACAGCGCTGGGCAGACAGAGGAACCAGGGGACTTAGGCCTTGCCAAGGAGGTGACAGTTGGACTGGCCTGGAGGGACTGGCCTGGAAAGAACATCTACAGTATGGCCACAGGTGAGCCTGAGCAGGTAGACGATGCTCACCTTTCCCTGTGGCCAAGCACTGGCTGTGGGCAGGTAGGGAGGAGTAGGTGGGAGATGCCTGTCCCAGCGAGGACAGGCCAGTCCTAAAAGGGGCTTGTGTGTCCTGAGCCAAGAAGCTTGACTTTTGCCTTCTAAAACAGACATTGACTCAGTCAGGAGAGCTTGAGAAATCTCTCTCCAGGAGGCTGTGGGAGGTAGATTTTCCTTGATTGGCCTGGTCTCCCTTCTGCCCTCAGGGTCTGACTTTCCCCCTTGATCTTCTCTTAACAAGTGGGTGGTTGTGACTCTCCTAGGGTTCCGGGATGGCCAAGGAGGCCCATCTCACCAGACCTGGCCCTGAGAAACTTCACCAGCAAGGCTTTCAAATCGGGTGCGTGATTGCTACGACGTGAGTTCCCTTCCAGTAGGGCCTGCAGCTGCTCTGTCCTCCTGGATGGAGAATCTGACTCCAATTCAGCTTCCCAAACCACACACAATTCCAAGATGAGACTGGTCTTCCTCTGGGGGACCAAGGAGAAGTGTGGTAATTTAGACTCTCAAAGACTCTTCCTAAAAAGCTGGGCTGTTAAGGAATCCACTCCAAGCGATCACCATCTGTGGCAGGCAGCTGGTGGAAGAGACAGAACTGTTTTGACATCAGATGAACTAGAATTTGAATACTGGTTTAGTCCTGTCTAGCTGTAGGGATTTGAAGGGAAATACAGTTTTTCTTTCGGAAAACCAGGACAATAATATTGTACTAGATTTGCGAGGTTAAAGATATAGAAGGTATAGACAGCTAGGAGGTGTTGGGAGATTTGGGCTTCTATTCTTTGTTTTGCATTATTATTCTTAGCAAAGCCACTTACAGGGTGTCTGAAGAAGCATCCCTTTCTTTGGCTCCAGAATGTGAGTAGAGTTTATTAGGGTCCCCCTGGCTTTTGGGTCCACCCAGTTTCTTCTGCAGACAATGTTTGGACTGAACTTCACCCTCTGTACAATGAGGAAACCTGTTTTAAAGGCCTCACTTGTCAAAAAAACAGCCATAAAACAGACTTAATGAGACTTCTGGATACAGCCAGGCCCATGTGATTGGCTGCTCCAGGGCAGGCAAGGCTGGAATTCAGGGCTCTGAACGTGCTGGCCGACTGCGCTCCAGCCCCGGTCTGTGCTGGTGGTGTTCCGTGTGCTCTGTCCGCCTCTCCTTCAACTTCCCTGATAAAATGCTTACTTGGATATTGTTCTGAGATGATTGATTGTTAAATGCCCTGCAAATACAAAACTAGGCTGCTAAGTCACACTCGAGAGAAGTCCAGGAAATCCTCTAGTTGAATGTTACAGCCGGCTTCTCCTGAATAGAGGCACAGCAGCAGATTTCACCTAGCCAACCCGTTTGCTTTTTAAATGGGGAGACCGAGGCCCTGAAAGGGGAAAGCACTTGCATAATATGTATGTTTTATTACAACTAAAAAAAAAAAGAGAGAAAGACGAATAGACAAGGCCCTCGTAGACCAGGAGGATGGCAGACTCACTGGATTCATGCTGGGTTGGGGGCCTCTCTAAGCTCTTTCCCCCAGTGTACCTTTCTGCTCCTTCTCCTTTATTCCGCATAGATAGAGAGCAGTTTTTTCTCCTAGTACCAAATGTGGATGGTGGCATATTCTTTCCCTTTTACAGAAATATTAAATCCCCCCAGGTCACACAGCTGTGTTGTCTGAGTGGTGGCTGAACCAGGATTCCATCTCAGGTGTGTCTGATGGCCATCGCGATACCACTGTAAAGCTGAGCTCATTGACTAACGCTTAGGAAGTGGAGGGCCTTACATTCTAGATTCCAACCTTCGCCTACAACAAAGGAAACTGCCGGTATTTTCCCATTGCTAGTGACCTCTGCTTTCTTGTGACCAACAAGTAAGCAAGTCAAGTCCATTTGTTAAGCTCTGTGACTCTTTTCACTGTTAGGAAAATGTGGACTTCAAAGTGAGGGAGTTTTGGGGGATGCTTGGCCTCTTTGGGACCGAGAGGGTGAGGACAGCTGTTTTCTTGTTCAATTGGCAGCCCTGGATTAAACTTCTAATTTTCTTCCTCACCTATTTCCTTCCTGTTTCCTATAAGCTTAGCCCTTTTCCTGGCACATAGTAGGTGTTCAATAAATATTGGCTGAATGAATGAATAAACTGCATTGTGTGAACTGCTTTGTGTGAACACGTTAATTCCTCATTCAGATGTTGGCCCCTGCTTCTCAGGGACCGGGCCTTCTCTGTCCTTCCAGCCTGTGGGGCTCAGCACAGTGCCCTGGCTGGAGAAGGCATTCTGTGTGTACATACTGGACGAGTACATACATGGATAGCTTTTTAGGCTGCTGGTGCTGAATCACACAGCTGAACTTGAACCATATACGAATTTGGGACCTGCTTTTGGAAACGTTCTCATCTTTGTACATTTATAAAGGTGTTCCTGTATTTCTGACCTTGCAGCCACCGGACTTCAGCAGCAGTCACTGTTAGCTGTAATGAACTCAGCTCTCTGAGAGCATCCCACAGGGCTCATGATCTCACTGGAGGAGCACTGGAAACCAGGGGAGAGTGTGGGAGGTCTGGGAGGCAATGCATTGTCGGGCAGATGGTCCCTCAGGAGGAAATGCAGGCAGTGCCTATAGGGTAGTGCCCACCACACAGTGCTCGCCCCCTGAATGTGTTGTGCTAATATTAATGAAAATTAGAAAGAATTGAATTCAGTTGTGAGGATGGGCGATCATCACCCCTCCTCTAAACCCTCAGCAAGCGTAACATCAGCAATTTTTTTTTCCATGTAATAAGTCAGAGGTAGTCTAGTCCAGGGCTGGCATGTGACATAGTGTTGGAGCCCCAGGTTCCTCCTGTGTTATTCTCAAGGTCACCTCTTGGTCCAAGGTGTCTGTTGCAGCTCCAGCCATTAAATCTGTATTCCAGAAAGCAAGAAGAACGAAAGGCAGAGATAAGTGAGAGCATATTTTAGGCACACTCCCTGGAAATTGTATACAACTTTTCCAAGTCTATCCCATTGGTCAGAACTTAATTGACTGGCCAAACACAGCAGCAAGGAAAGCTGTGGTTTATTCAGGGTGGCCACGTACTCAGCAAATATCATGGGGTTCTTCTGAGAGAGAAGGGGAGAACCAATATTGGAGGGCAATTAGAGTCAGTAGCACAAACCAGAGCTTCTCTCTCCTCTGTTCCACCGTGTCAAACCTCTGGGCCCGAGAAGGTAGGTATTATCCTCAGTTTAGTTTTAAGCCACCTGAGACTCAGAGGAGTGAATGGCTTGCCCCAGGTCACATAGTTGGGTATTAAAGGAGCTGAGAACGGAATCCACATTTGCCTGGAATATGAGACCTGAGTTATTTGTGTGATTGCTTTTTGATAGACGTGATGTTTTCCTATGAGCAGGGAGGGCAGCTATATCTGTTTGTGAGCTATGTTAGTGTCCAAATAACTTAAGAAAATGGTCATGCAGTTGTGTGCTCATGCCACCAATGTTTCTTTATGTGCCCACAATGTTTCATTTATCCTTCTCCCACTTGGCAATCTGGTAGCATCCCAACACCACTTTTCTTCTTCATCTCTGTATTTCCTGCATTCCTGCAGGGTCCAGCACAGAGCAGATGCCCCATGTATTGTTGTTGAGTGAATTCACTAATTAATAAAGCTCAGTCACAGCACCATTTGATACCCTGGGTGTTCTCAGGACTCAGGACTATGTGTCCTGAAGAACTAGACCATTCTACATGCATCAGACACACAGAGACCTCAGAAACCCAGTCCCTCCTGTGCTGTCTAGGTTCTTATCCAGTCTCACTGTGCCAGGTACCCAGCTGGATCCAGGGAATCCAGGAAGGGAAAGAGGTGCTACCTGCACTTTGCTAAGGGTGTCATAATTCCAGTTAACCCACAAAATAGCCTTTTATAGGAGGTGGTAGTCCCACTTTCCTGGTGAGGAGACCGAGACTCAGAGTTGAAATGATTTTTCAAAGGTCATCCAGCTAATAAGGGGTGGAGCCAGGAAGCCTGTTGGACCCCGAATCTTTCATCCATGCATCATTCACTTATCCCCTTTTCAAATCCTTACAGATTTGACAAGCCAGTCATGCAAACAGTTGCTTAGCGTCACCCACACAGCAAAGACCCGGGATCTGGATAAATGAGTTAGAAAACCTGGTTTGCCCTGGTCACATATTACCCACGCACTCCTTTTTGGGTCCTGCCTCCCGCCTCCCAATGTCAACACACACACACACACACACACGTACTTTTTCTTCAGCTTCCGGGCTTTCTGCTTTTATGTTCCCAGCAAACTCAATCATTCCTTGCAGTGAAGTTGATGGGACTTTTACCCTGTCCCTTCAGTGCCTCCTTCCCCTGGCCACCTTTCCTTTTGGCAAACCTTCCCCAGTAGCCAAGGGCTGTGTGAAGGGAAGGCTCCCCCAGGCTAAAGTGCACATGGGAGGCTGCGCCGTGAGTCAGCCTGGCTGGGAAGGGAGCCTCAAGCTTCCCGGGTTACAGGGGCCTCCAGCTCTTGGGGGTGATGAATCTTCTGGCTCACTTCAGCACACACATCAGGGGCAGCCTTCAAGTCTCGGGGCTGCCCTGCATCGTTCCAGGGGGTTTTTCCATCAGTCTTTTATTGCCTCAGTCCCAGAAGCGCGGCACATAGTGGAACTCCTTTCATAGCCAGGGAGAGGAGGGCCTGCCAGTTTAAAGGAAGGATCTGGATTCAGAAAGCCAGCGAATGCCAGAGAAGGCTATGGTCTCCTCCAGGCCTGCACAGTTCATCCGTTTACGTTTTCAGAAAGCCCTTCATGGCCAAATCCTTTCCTACCCGCACCGCGCCCTCCTGCTCTCCTGCTGAGTTGGGAGCATGCTGGCTTTCTTTTTGTTCTTGGAACCCCCATGCTTGCTCAAGTCCTAGGGCCTGTGCTCCAGGCGGTCCGTGCCTGGAAATCTCTTCTCCTATCTCCATGTGACTGGCTCCTTGTCACCCAGATCTCGGCTTAATGACCTTTTATCAAAGGTCTTTCCAGGACCCTCAGTAGAGTAGCTACCAGGGTCCTCTCCATTGTAACGTGTATCTTTTTTTTTTTTTTTTTTTGAGACGGAGTCTCTCTCTGTCACCCAGGCTGGAGTGCAATAGCGTGATCTCAGCTCACTACAACCTCCGCCTCCTGGGTTCAAGTGATTTTCCTGCCTCAGCCTCCTGAGTAGCTGGGACTACCGGTGTGCACCACCATGCCTGGCTAATTTTTGTATTTTTAGTAGAGACAGGGTTTCACCATGTTGATCAGGGTGGTCTCGAACTCCTGACCTCATGATCCACCCACCTTGGCCTCCCAAAGTGCTGGGATTACAGGTGTGAACCACCATGCCTGGCCACATGTATCTCTTTTATGTATTTTTAAAAGCGCCCCCTCCCCTCAGTAGAAATCTTATGAGGGCAAGGACCCCTCATGAAGATAGGATGCTTAGAATCGTGGTTCAGAGGAGGAGTCAGCTGACTTTTCCTGCAAAGGGCTAGAGAGTATCTATTTGAGGCCTTGAGAGCCTAAAGGATCTCTGCTGCAACCACTCATTTCTGCCATTGTTGTGTGAAAGCAGCCTCAAAGTAAACAAATGGTTGTGGTCATGCACCAATAAAACTTTATTTAGGCCAGGCCCAGTGGCTCACACCTGTAATGCCAGCACTTTGGGAGGCCAAGGCGGGTGGATCACCTCAGGTCAGGAGTTCAAGACCAGCCTGGCAAACATGGTAAAACCCCGTCTCTACTAAAAATACAAACATAGCAGGGTGTGGTGGTGGGCGCCTGTAATCCCAGGTTCTCGGGAGGCTGAGGCAGGAGAATCACTTGAATCCGGGAGATGAAAGTTGCAGTGAGCTGACGTCACACCACTGCACTCCAGCCTGGGGGACAAGAGTGAAACTCCATCTCAAAATAAATAAACAAAAATAAGGAAATAAAACTTTATTTATAAAAACAGATGGCCTATAGGCTGTAGTTTGCAGATCCCTAGTTCAGAGCATTGATTGGTTCTGGAGAAGAAAAACTGAATTCTACCTCTGCTCCTCTTTATCTTGGAGTCTTGAGCAAGTTTCTTACCATCTCTGTGGCTCAGTTTCCCCAGCTCACCTAAATATTGGAGATAATAACACAGCTTGTCTCATGGATTGTATTGTGAGCATCATTTACATATCTGGCTTATTAGTTGCTCAAATCTTCAGCATATTACGTGGTTCCTGCACAGAGTAGGGACTCGACATATATATTTGTTAACAAATGAATGGATGAGCACCTACTAGGACCCACGCCTTGTGCTGGGCTCTGGGGAGATATTGGTGAACCAGAACTTGTTGGGGTCACTGCACTCAAGGTGGTCAGAGTTTCAGGGTTAAGGTCAAAATGGTTTTTACACCAGAGGCAGCAAAAGCCACATCCCGTGGGCAGGTGATATTGATGAGGCCAGGAGGGAGTAACGGGGCAGTGGAAAAATGAAGTGTGTATATCCCCTCTAAATTGTAGCTATGAGTCAATGCAGAACCAACTTGCAGGCACTCTGATTATCCAAAGAAGCTGGAAATCTGGATTTTTAAGTGCAGTGTCTCATTTTTTGCAAGTAGCTGACTTGATGAAGCAAAAAGAAACCAAACCAAAACAGCACCGGATGGGCTCAATAGACACAATTGCAGCAATAGCGTGTTGAATTCAGCCATCTCTTTTTTTTTTTTTTTTTTTTTTTTTGGAGAAGGAGTCTCACTCTTGTTGCCCACGCTGGAGTGCAGTGGTGCGATCTCGCCTCACTGCAGCCTTGCAACCTCCACCTTCCAGGTTTAAGCGATTCTCCTGCCTCAGCTTCCTGAGTAGCTGGGATTACAGGTGCCCACTACCATGCCCAGCAAATTTTTGTATGTTTTGTAGAGACAGGGTTTTACTGTGTTGCCCAGGCTGGTGTTATATTCCTGATCTCAGATGATCCGCCTCCCTCGGCCTCCCGAAGTGCTGGGATTACAGGTGTAAGCCACCACATCCGGCCCAGTCATCTCCTTTTCACAACCTTATTTTATGGATAAAGAGACTAAGGCTTAGGAGGGCTACATGACTTCCCCGCAGGCACACAGCTAGCATGCAGAGGATCTACAGGTTTGAATCCAGGTTCATGTGATTCCCTAAACATGGATTCTATGCCAGTTGCCTCAATTGCCGTTAAATGAAGAGGGAAGAGGTGGCCAAGAAGGGAAGGTATGTTTTGGTGTCTCAGAGCTCAGCATTTCTCAGAATATCATTCTTAGCCTATTTTCCAGCTTTGAGGATTGGCTGCAGGACAGTCACCTTCAGAGGGTTCACTTCCAAGGCAGTGCCTGCCCTGACAGGACCTGGCCCCTGGCCCTTTCCACACTCATCTTTGTGTTTCTCTCCAGCTTTGCCTTCTCCAGCTCATCTGTATGTGTTTTCTACAGTCTTGGCATTAGTGTCCAGCTTCCTTGAGCAGAAGAATGTGAACCTTGAGGGTCCTTTTGCCTGTCATGGCCCTAGATGACCCATGAGAGGGAGGGTGCAGGGAGGCTTGAAGATGTGACTTTCTCCCACAGTGGGGTCTAGTGGGGAGGACACTGTTTTTGGAACCAGGGAGACCTGGATTAGAACCCTGACACTGCAGCCACTCACCAGCTGGGTGACCTTGGAGCAGTTCCTTCACCTCTCTGAGTTTCAAGTAGGTGCAAGAGCCTGCTCCTTGCAGAAATGTGCTGAGATAATGTATGCACCCACCTGGCACAATGCTGGAATGCCATGGACACTCCCACATGGCAGTTCTGTTCTTTTTATCCCCCTCCTCCCCTCTGCCTGTCCTCTCCTGCTCCTGGCCCGGCTAGCCCCTGCTGTGGCTCTCTTGCCTCAGTACTGAGAGAAGTTTGTGGAACCTGGGTGGGTCTCTGCCCCTGCATCCCCTCTCCCCAGTGCCAAGGCTGCAAGAGGAGGGTGTGGGCATAAATTACACCCATCTGTTCCCTCCCTGCTGAGGGAGGGCAGGAGGGAAACACATGGGCCTTAGTGGGTGTTGTACTTTCCATGTGCAGCCGCCAGGAACAATGGAAGGGAAGAATGTGAGCTCGGTGAGGAGTCCACCACACCCTGCCTTCCAGTCCCCTTCCCCCTTTCAGGGATTGTAGGAACCAGCTTCTTTGAGGGCCCTGCTTCTGGGGAACAGAACTCACCCTTCTTGCCAACCCAGAAGTCCTCAATGTTGGTCATGTGCATCTTCTAGTTTATTGTTGATTACTAACATTGTTCATTCATTTATTCATTCTACAAGTGTTTACTGAGCGTGTACTCTGGGCCAGCCAATGCGTGGGCTAAGATTTGGAGTGAGTTTTGTGCCTTTGAAGAGCTCACCATTTAGCAGGAGAGACCACATGGAAAGCAGCCAAATTTGGGTGCTGTGGCAGAGGTGCGTGTGCTGGGCTGTACAAATACAGATGAGGGACGGCTTCCCGGGGTGGTCCTTTGATTCCAGTAAGAGTTATCACGGATAAAGGGAGGGTGCATATCAGGCAAAGAATGCATGGAGTATTTGGAGGCGCGGTGTGCAGAGCTTGCAGGAGGCAGTGTGCGGTGAGTTGTGGGGACTCCTACGTTGTCTGATCCCTCCTTTTCTGCTGGATCCTCCCCATCAACCTTTACCTGCACTCAGGTCTCTCATCTTACAGCAAACCCTCACTCCACCTCACATCTTACTCCAGCTCCTGACTCATCAATTTCCCTCCCAGCCAAATTTTTCAAATAAATGTTCTGTGCTATGCACATCGTCTCCATTTCCCTCCCCCTCCAATCACGCCCCAATCCACCTCTACCTTTGCTGCTTCACAAGGTCATCATGACCTCCACATTCCATAGTCCGTTGGTATTTCCCAGTTGTTTGGTTAGATTTTCTAGTGGCATTGATGACGGTGGAACATTCTGTCCTGCTGACCCTCCCTCTTCTCATGCATAGAGACCCCACAGACTCATGGTTTTCCTGCTGGAGAGCCTTGGCTGCTCCTTCTCAGCCTCCTTTACTTGTTTTCACCTTTAGCTACTAGATCTTTATACACCGGGGTTCATGAAGGCTGGAGTTTATTTTATCTGCCAGCTTTCTTTTTACTTTATCTCTTGGTTGACTATTCAGCTCCCATACTTCAATTACCTTCTCTGAGCTGATAGCTCCCACACCTATTTCTTTCTGCAAAGATCTCTAGTTTCAGACCAGTAGAAATAGGAGCTTAGCTAACATTTCCACTTGAATACTGCACTAACTTCCCAAACTCAGCCAGTGAGTTTGTTACCCTCCCGCAGTCCTGGTACTCTCCACCCTCCCCACCATCCCTCCATATCTTGGCACTGTAAGTTCTACACCCTGGGAAACACCTCAGCCCAGGCACACTGGTATGGTTAGTCACTCTACTAAAATCCAAAGGCTAAACCCCAAATCTCTTCCATGACTTAAAAGGCTCTGTGTGATCTGACCCCTGACCTGCCTCATTGTGCACCCCTCTCTCCTTGCTCTTGGGTCCTAGACTGTGCTCCTGTACCACCCAGAACATCTGTGCATATCATTGTTCCCTTTGTTGAGACCATTCTTCCTCCCCTTTTTCTTAACTCCCTCACCCTTCAGATATCAGATTAAACATCCCAACCTTTGCTCAGAAAAATCCATTTTTTTTTCTTTTTTTGGTATGGAGTCTGGCCTGTCACCCAGGCTGGAGTGCAGTGGTGCAATCTCGGATCACTGGAACCTCCGCCTGCTGAGTTCAAGCGATTCTCCTGCCTTAGCCTCCTGAGTAGCTGGGATTACAGGTGTGTGCCACCATGCCCAGCTAATTTTTGTATTTTTAGTTGAGACGGGGTTTCTCCATGTTGGCCAGGCTGGTCTCAAACTCCTTACCTCAAGTGATCCACCTGCCTCAGCCTCCCAAAGTGCTGGGATTACAGCTGTGAGCCACTGCACCTGGCCAGAACAATCCATTCTTGACGTGGCCAGAGAGGGCAATGTGACCCCCATTACACACTCTCTCAGTATTACCCCTCCTTCAGCTCTGTAGCTGTTGCAGTCGCATGATTAGTCAGTGTTGGTCTCCTCATGGAGAATGTAACTTGAACACTAGCTGGGACCATGTTTATCTTATTTCCCGCTGGAGTCCCTGGCCTTCACCTAGAGGGTGGGATGTGGTCAGTGTGCAATGAGCAAGCTGCTTGGGTGCACCTAAAAACAGAGGCTTTGGCCATGGGGCAGCATAGCCAGATGTGTGTTCTAGAGAGAATGTTTTGGCGGCTCTGTGGAGGATGGATGACAACCTCTGCCTGTGGAGGGAGGCTGGTTAGGCATTTTGGGTGAGAGAGGATGGTGGTATGGATTGGGAAATCAACTAATGCTTCTGAGGATGTCGCCATATCCCTATGAGGTAGACGCTTCACAGCGTGGAGACCGACTTCACAGGGGCACTAATGACACTGGAGGAAGTGAAGATATTTCCCAGGTTTGGGGCTTGGGGACCTGGGTATCTGGTTGGAGAGTCCCATGTTTAGCCATGATAAATTCTGTCTTAACCGTGGCAAATGTAAACCAGTCAGTGTGACTGTCGTGATGTCTTGAATATCTGGTCCTTTATATTTTTGTTAAAACTACATTTTCTGGGCTGGGTGTAGTAGCTCACACCTATAAATCCCAGCACTTTGGGAGGCTGGAGGGAGGAGGATCACTTGAGGCCAAGAGTTTGAGACCAGCCTGGCCAACATAGTGAAACCCTGTCTCTACTAAAAATACAAAAAATTAGCTGGGCCTGGTAGCAGCTACTTGGGAGGCTGAGGCACAAGAATCCCTTGAACCTGGGAGGCGGAGGTTGCAGTGAGCCAAGACCGCGCCACTGCACTCCAGCCTGCACAACAGAGCAAAAACAAAAACAAAACAAAACCCAGCACAAAAACACATTTTCTGGCATCCTCCTTGGATTCATTTTATCACCTTCCCCCGCAACCACCTCCTCGACCCCCAAGTCCTGGCAGAAAAGAGCAGGACCCATAGTGAGTTAAAGAGAGGGATACTTTTTTTTTTTTGAGACAGAGTCTGGCTCTGTCACCAGGCTGGAGTGCAGTGGCGTGATCTCAGCTCACTGCAACCTCCAACTTCCTGGTTCAACTGATTCTCCTGCCTCAGCCTCCCGAGAAGCTGGGATTACAGGCAGGCGCCACCAAGCCCAGCTGATTTTTGTATTTTTAGTAGAGACGGGGTTTCACCATGTTAGCCAGGATGGTCTTGATCTCCTGACCTCAGGTGATCCAGCTGCCTCGTCCTCCCAAAGTGTTGGGATTACAAGTGTGAGCCACCACGCCTGGCTGGAGAGGGATACATTTTTAAGACTCACATAGAGTGCTGTTGCCCAGGAAAATGAACACGACTTGTCTAGGGTTAGGATGTCTGGGTTCTCCCTCAGCATGGTGTCTCACCAGCTCTGTGACCTTGGGCAAGTCCCTGTCCCTCTTTGGGCTTCCCCACCCCCACTTCTACAAGGAGCTGAAATTATGCGGTGGTTCTCAATACTGGCTGCATATTAGAATTGACTGAGGAAATTTAAAAATACAAATGATCAGACCCCGTTCCCTAGAGACTCAGATTACATTGACTTTTTTTTTTTTTTTTTTTTTTTTAAAGCTTACCAGCTAATTCTGAAAAGCAGTGAGATTAAGAAGTATCCAATCACATGATCTTGGACACTATTCAGCTCGGTGAGTCTAACCTAAGAATGGCCCCATTTAGACCCCAAGGGCCCCCTGGTGAGACCTGCCTTCCATCTCTGCACTCTAAGTCACCTGCACACGCCTCGTGGTCCTGGACTTGAACTTAGGCTCTAGGGTAGCAGCAGAGGCAGTCTTCTGCTGAGGCTAAGAAGCAGAAATGCAAAGTCTGTTGAGAGAGGGGGATGGGTAGGAGCTGTGTGAGGAGGAACAGATTGAAGCTATTAACATTTGATCAGTTTGGTATTGTTCTTCTGGAGACCACAGCTTATGCGGCTGCTTAATAAATGTCTGGTCAGGGTCCAATCCAGAGCTGCCAAATGGGTGTTGCTATGGTTTCCGAGGAGTTTGTTTCCCACACAAGTTACTGCTTCCCACCCCAAACTGTGAAACACCAGAGTCTTCCCTCTGCTCCTTAACTCTGTCCCTTCCTAGAGGAGCCTGTGGTGAGAGAGAACATCTGCCTGGGCCTGGGGGACACACACGGGTCTCATGTGACTGGCCGTCAGTGGCACCTGCCTGTGCCAGCTCCCTGAAGCAGGCCTTGTGCCTTCCCACTCTGTGCAATTTCAGGTGGGCCCATCGCTCAGCTGGTGTCATCTCAGCCTCCCAGGTTTCAGGGTCTCTGCATCTGACCCTGTTGTCCTTGACTGGAGAAGAGGGGTGGTCAGAGGCTACGCTGGCAGGCAGTGTGTTTGTGTGTGTGTGAGTGTGTGCTTGTCAACACGAGCCAGTGTGGGGGTTCTCGTGACTCAAGACGTGAAGATAAATGTGTGAATGTGTATGGATGAGTGTGTGTCGGTGCTTGTGTGTACTTGTCGGTGTGCGGAGTATGGCTCTGTGTTTGTCAGTGTGTATGTCTGGGGATGTATGTGTGGATGGCAAGAACTGGGAGTGAGCACGGGCAATGCTGCTAAATCTGAAAATGTATTATGACAGATTTACAATAAATGAACACTTACAAAGTCCAACATACAAACACTCGTGTAAATGCCATCCAGCCTAACAGATAAAATGTTACCAAATACAGCTTAAACTTTCCCTGTGTTCTTTCCTGATTGTATCTCCCTTTTCCTCCCTTTTCCTCCTGTTGTGAATTTGTGAATTTATCTTTCCCAGAATGATACACTCTGTTTCAATAAGTAAGCTTCTTCCAGTGTTGAATCTTTCTGTAAAAGATAGTCAATGAGGTGTGAGTATGGTGTGTATGTGCGCAAGCCCATATGTTGGGCGGCTGTGAGTTGTTGGGGAAGATTGGAGAAAAAGAATTTGAAAGTGCTCTCAGCATGCAGTGGCATCTTCTAGATGTGTGACGGAAGGGAAACTTCCTAACCTCTCTGAGCCTGTTTTTCATCTATAAAATGAATGAGATGAGAATGAAATGATATAAGATGTGTGAAAAGAAATGGCACATAGTTGGAACTCAACCAGTTCTGATTTTTTTTAAAAAATGTATCTATTAAAGAGGAGGCAAGGCCAGCCAACCTTGCAGAAGGAAAACAAACAAATCAGATGTACGTTATTCAGGGGAGGTGGAGGTGTGCTGGCTTGAGCTGGATCCTTCCCTCCCTCTCTTTTTCTTTTTGATTCCTTAGGACTTTCCTCTTTTGGAGCGGTGGTATGTCAGCACAGTGGAAATTCGAATAGGGGCAGTTTTTGTCCCAACAAAGGACTGGACTGTGATGGAAGGTCCCCTGCCTGTTCACTGCTAAATAGAACTGCATGTAAATAAGATCATTTGAGCTGTGGTGGGTTTTGAATACACAACCATCAAGGTAAATGAGCATTCCAAAGAAATCCTGGCTCTCAGACAATGCCTGAGTTAAAATGAAACTTGCTTGAAAATTAAAGCCAACGTTCAGGCTTCAGGTCATGTGAGGAAATGGGAGGCATTTGCCGGTTCATTCACCCATGCGCTCACTCACCTAGCTGCATCCTGGATTTACAAAGGTGGAAAGGATCATTCTAGCAGGAGAGAGAGAGACAGTGAGGAGTTAAAGATAAGACATTTGCTGCTATCTCGGAAAATATACAGCCTAAGTGGAAATGCACAGCAACCCTCCCTTGCTGTTGTTCTGACTGTGTCTACTATGTGCCTCAGACCGGCTAGACACCAGGAGGAACTGAGAAGCTGAAGACATGACGTGCCAACCAGCTAATGTAAAGATAGGATAAGTGTGAATAAAGAGTTGACAGAGGAGGGTTAGAAGGACACTGCCATTTATTGAGCACTCACTTTGTACCAGGCACTATGTGGGGGTCTGGTGGGTTGTGGGGGTAGCATTTAGCCTCAATTAACCATTGCAACAATTGTTGAGTCAGTATTATTATCCCTGTTTTACAGGTGAACAAACTGAGTCTTAGAGGGGTTAAGGTCTTTGCCTGGTAAACTTCAGCACAAGGAATCAAATCCAAGTGTTTCTGACTTTCCAGCCTAGCACTGGTTTTTGCAAATAATTCTGTGGCAAGAACTATATGACTAGCGTGAGGTAGTTTCCAGTGAATAAGAAAGCAAGAATCTGGCCGGGCGCAGTGGCTCACGCCTGTAATCCCAGCACTTTGGGAGGCCGAGGTGGGCGGATCACAAGGTCAGGAGTTCGAGGCCAGCCTGGCCAATATGATGAAACCCCGTCTCTACTAAAAATACAAAAATTAGCTGGGCATGGTGGCGCATGCCTGTAGTCCCAGCTACTCGGGAGGCTGAGGCAGAAGAATTGCTGGAACCCGGGAGGCAGAGGTTGCGGTGAGCCAAGATCGCACCACTGCACTCCAGCCCGGGGCGACAGAGTGGGACCCCATCCCCCCGCACCCCCCCCAAAAAAAGGGAGCAAGAATGTGGTACTGACATGAGTACTGAGAAAATCCAAATCCAATGCAAGATAAAATGTTTTGGTTAGCATTTATCTAAGAAAGTTTTGGAAAGCAAGTTGTATATTTGGCTTTGAAGAAGTAGTCCTTTCATTCCAGGAACCTCAGCTTTGTTATTTTCTGAGGCTATGGTTTAAATCACATATTCCTGGTACATTGTGAAGAAGTTTCTTGAGACAAAGGCAAGAGGGAAAAAATATGATCTGTCATGGCATGGGAGCTGAAATTCAAGTTTTAAAATCACTTCTAAACAGCTCTGAGCTTCTGTGATTTGCTAGAATCACAGAAAGACTTATATAGCTCAAGTTGGAGAAAGCATGTCAAGATTGCTAAGGCTGCAAAGAGATTTTTCAAGTCCTTTTTAGTTTTTAAAATTATTATTAAATTTTTAAAAAATGAGCCCAAGATGAGCTCCACAGTTTCCTCAGACGGGATTAGATATGACTTTCAAGTTTTCAAAGTTCAATTCAATTTGAGTTTCCTGTGTCCTAAAAATGTCTTCAATTAAAAGCCAGAAAAAAATGTATTTTTTTCATCTTCATCAAACTAAAAAATGGCTGAAGGGATTTTATTCAAACTTTTCCCCAAAATTCACCTTTTGCCAAGACCCAGCATGGAAAATTTCAGCGCAAAAGGATCACTCTTTGGCAAGTTTTCCCTGAGCTAATGAAAACAGAGGGGCATAAAGGGAGTCTGTGTGCAGCTCTAACTATAGTGGTCACTGCAGCCCACATTGTGTGAGAAGAAGGGCCTCATTCAATAACCCCCCTTTTAAGTCTTTTTTATCATCAATATGGATGAGACTTAGATTTGACGTGGTCACCAAACAAAAGGCCCTCACTTTATGAATACAATCTGGGTAATGGCATTATTTCAAGTGGCTTCGCTCAGTTATGACTGGCTTTGGAATAGTTATTGTTGATTCATTCATTCATTCATTCATTCACTCATTCATTGTACAAATATTTACTGAGTGCCAGCAATGTGTGAGGCACTTTAATACATGTTGGGAATGCTATGGTGGCAGGCATAAGCGAGGCAGTGCCTGCATTTGTGGGTTTGGAATAGTTATTGTTGATTCATTCATTCATTCATTCATTCACTCATTCATTGTACAAGTATTTACTGAGTGCCAGCAATGTGTGAGGCACTTTAATACATGTTGGGAATGCTATGGTGGCAGGCATAAGCGAGGCAGTGCCTGCATTCGTGGGTTCGTGGGAGGAGAAGAAAAACAGATTAAATTACAAACTGTGACAGATTCTGTGAGGCAACAGAACAGGGTGCTGAGATAGAGAAAACCGGGTGTTGTGGTGATAGGAGGCCTACATTGTACTGGAGGCTAGTGAAGGTCTCATATGCATTCATTCATAATTTAGCAAACATTTAGTGAGTGGCCGCCATGCTCTGGAGTCTATACTGATCTAGACACCATTTTTGCCTTCAAGGTGCTCCTAGACCAGTGGGAGAGCAGGCAGGTAAGTAAAAAGCTCAGATGCTGGGTGACAAGCGCTTTAAGGCAGGCATGTGCCATATCTAATGTGGAAACAGGAAGGAGATCTAAATATGCTGCGGTTGGTGGTGGTCAAAGAAGGTTTCTCTCAGGGGGAACGATTCAACAGACATTTGTGATAGTTGATGTTTGGCAAGATAGAGGTGAATGAGAACTAGGGCTGCTTTGAAGGAGTCTGAAGTCCAGTCTTGCTTCCGGAGTCACCTCTTTGAGAGCCTGGAGCCTGTGGTGTCTGACCTGCCTCTCCAGTAGTAAGCATGGAGCTTGAGTCAAAAGAGGTGCTTAGTAAATAACAGGTCCCTTTCTCTGACATCTCATGGCACAACTCTTTGGATTTAGTCTAGTGGTGAAGAACTTGGCTACTGCAGTCAGATTGCATGCATTCAAATTCCAGCACCCAGCTGTGTTACCTTGGGCAGTTTTTCTCTGCACTACAGTTTCCCTACATACAAGGCAGGGATGACAATGATACCTGCAGACTAGGGTAGTTATAAGGACTAAATGAGATCATGCTTGTATGATCACTAAAGATATGACCAGCATACCTCATCCCAATGTGTTTTTAAGTGCTGCTTGTCACCTTCCACAACCCACCCCCACCCCCCATTCACTCAATCCAACAATTATGGGTTGAGTATTTTCAGTCTTAGGCATTGTGCTGGGTGCTTAGATTCAGAAAAATCTTGCCAGACTCCAGGGTCTCCATCCCCATAGATGGTTAAATTCCCAAATCTCCCAAAATGGAAGTTCTTTGCCTCTTCTACCCAGATAAATAGGTATTTGCTATCTCTGGATTAGCGGTGAATGTCTGTTCATTTTTCATCAGCACATCTGGTTTTTAGGTGAAAAGCTGCCAGGAATTTTGAAACATCTTGTTACTTTAGACATCAGAAGGCAGGGAGATTTCCCATTATTAAATGGATGTGAAAACTTCTTTGTGCCCCAGGGCTAGGGCAAACCTGAGATTTCATAGGTCAGTGAAAGCTCACCATCATTGTTTTTGCTTGGTAATAATTTTATTTAGGGAGGAGGAAGAAGAGAGGGTAGGTGGTTTCCAGAATGATAAAGCAATGTGCCAATGTCATGCAGTTTCGAGAGGCCACTGAGGTGGTAGGGAAAGCATTGCCCATGTGTGGCTCCATCTCCCCGAGCCTCAGTTTCCCTTTGTGTAAGATAAGGATAACAGAACTTCCTGTGTAGTGTGGGTTGAGGTTTCAAGGAGAGCATGAATGTGGAAACACATCAGTGCCTTTTGCCTGCTAAATGCTTCTTGTTTATTTCCAGCCCTGCCACATGTTTGCAAATCTTTGCAATGTGCAGTTGGAAGGGAAAGTGGGGATAGAGAAGGCAGATTTGATTTGAGAGTTTGTGCACACAGTGGTGGGTCTGAGTTGGGGGCCTGGCTAGAAACAAGTGGCTTTTTTGGTGGCACCTTGTGCGCCTTCTCTTGAGACAGAGGCTCTGTAATCCCCCCTCGGCATCAAACTTCGCACTACCTTCCCTTTGCCACGGCATCCTTCCTTCTCGTCTCCAGGGAGGCAGGACAGAGAACCCAGGCCCAGCCCCAGCCCAGCGAGCCTGAGCCAGACTGCCTCGGGCCGGTCTTGCTCGGCCTCCCTGGGGAATCTGGGAGGCTCAGCCAGGCCTGAGTCGGCCTGGGTCCCGAGGTCAAGGTCGGGGTCAGGGTCGGGGTCCGGTCGTACGCCCTAGCACTGCCTGCGGTGGGGCGCGCACAGTCGAGCGCGGGGCCTCCCCGCAGGCTGCGCTGCCTGCCGGGCGGCCTCGGGAACTGACCAGGCCGCGTGTGAGCGCCGGGATTCCTGATCCTGCCTTAAATATGCCGGTTATTTTTATCTCCCTACGTCAGGCAGCGAAGGCCATCCCACCGGTGGCCCAGGCGGCTGCTACACAATGTTTCCCTTTAGTCGGGAGGGGAAATGGAGGGAGGCCAGACTTCCTGATCACATGGTGCTGAAGTCAATGAAAAAAAATTAAGGGGGACCCCTCCCTTTTTCTTCAATGCCTGATCCAGATTCCCCCCTCCCCGCTCCCCCGACCCACCCTCTCTGGGCTCCGCGCGTCGGAGGGAAGCGCAGCCTCCCAGGCGGAGGGCCAGCGAGGCAGGAGAGCGCGCGCAAACATAAACACGAGACTGTTGCAGTAATTGGTGGCTCTGAAAACACTGAGGAAATGAGAGGCTTGTACGAAACATCAGCCGACAAGAAACGGGGTGATGTCAGACAGCCTTCCAGGATTAGAAACCCTTAAAAGCTCCGAGCCCGCGGCCGCTGCGGAAAACTCGGCTCTCCCGCTCTCCCGGGTAGGAAGCCGGGATTTCGCTTTTGCCCGACTCCCTCGGGGCACTCGCCCTCTCCTCTCTTCCTCGCTTTCTCGCTTTCTCTCTTTCTTTCTTTCTTTCTTTCTTTCTCTTTCTTTCCTTTCTCTTCTTTTTGTTTCTTTTCTTCTTTCTTTCCTCTTTTTCTTTTCCTTTTCTTTTCCTGTCTTTCCTCTTCTCCCTCTTGCGCCCCCCCCGACCCCCAACTTTTTCTCTTTCTGTTTCTCTGGCTGTCACTGTCTCTCTGTCTTCTCCCTGTCTTCTCTCTCTTCGTTTTTTTCTTTAACCTTCTTTATTAAAAAGAAAAGAAGAGGCCACATCAGAAGATTTCCATTTCTAAGGCACCTTGTACTTTTATATCTTTTCCCTCCTTTGAAACACCAAACAGGACCCAACTCCTAAACAAGTCCAAAGGGACAAGTAAAACTGTGGTGTCAGTCGCTTGAGTTTGTTATAACTTTCTCTTCTTCTCAGTGCCCTTCCTCACCCCCCTTTTCGGATTAGAAGTTCATATTGCAATAATTCGCCAACATGTTGGAAGGGCTGGAAATAAACAAAAAGCATTTACCAAGGACAACAGCCCACCCACCCTGAGATGGGGAAAATGCTTGCAAAAATCTGGCCGTTTCAGAAGAGAATATAGATTTCCTAGTAAAATATATCCCAGCCACCCAGCTAGTAACACTAGTGGCTGTTGCCCCATTTTCTGTTCATAGTATAATTAAGACTAAAAGTGCTTACACGTATGTGTATACACACACACACACACACACACACACACACACACACCCTCCCTCCCTCCTCCAGGCCATAGGGCAGGGTAGCTAACAGCCAGTGAGCAGGGAGGATCTTGTACCACATCCAGCAGGAACTTGCGTGTGTCTTAAAGTTGGAGGCCAGTTACTCAGTGACATCTGTTCAGTGACATCAAAAGTGATGTCTGTCAAGCCTTTTTCTCTTCGTGTCTGCCAGGATTAATGAGGCAATGTTTGGAAAGGGCTTAAGCCCCCACCATGAAAGGCACCCAAGACAGCTTTTCAAAGAATGATTTATGTCCAGCTTTATCTAAATAGGAACCGAAAAAGCATTTTTCTTGTCTGTAGAGCAGGTGAACTCAACACCTGACTTCTTGCTCAGGTGCATTTCAGAAGCTTTCAAATCTGCCTTATTAATTGGTCTGATACCTCTTTACCATGAAGGCACGTTTTTTTTTTTTTTCTTTCTTCCTGAGACCCCAGAAAAGGTCATATCAAGGCTGAGTTTGTACAACCTTGGAGGAATATGACTGGTTCCAAAGACTTGGTTTCCTTCACTGCTGCTTATGGTGAGAACAATGTCCCCCAACCTGAACCCTCCTCCCTCCCCTGCACACTCATAAATCTTGTGGTGATTTAGTTCCCCTCAATGCTTGACACTCCTAAGCTGTAGTAATTTGAGCCAAGCATACTTTCTGGTTTTATCCAGTATACCTGCGGTTATACCACTCACCGAGAAGTGGATCACAGCTCTGTTTTCAACTTCTTTTTTTTGAGACAGATTTTCACTCTTGTTGCCCAGGCTGGAGTGCAATGACATGATCTCGGCTTACCGCATCCTCCGCCTCCCGGGTTCAAGCCATTCTCCTGCCTCAGCCTCCCGAGTAGCTGGGATTACAGACATGCGTCACTGCACCTGGCCAATTTTGTATTTTTAGTAGAGACAGGATTTCTCCATGCTGGCCAGGCTAGTCTTGAACTCCCGACCTCAGGTGATCCACCCGCTTCAGCCTCCCAAAGTGCTTGGATTACAGGCGTGATGGACCGTGCCCGGCCTGTTTTCCACTTCTTATGGGGACATTTTCCATCTCTGATATTTGTCTTGTGCTTTGCAATCCCAGTGGGCAGCCTCATCTCTTCCTAGTCATTTCCTGATGTCCTTATGTTGGGTAAAAGTGTCTCTACTCCTGCCACTGCTCCACCTAGCCACTTTGGCGTCTCCCTTGCTGTTTTGTTTTGTTTTTTTCCTTTTGAGACAGAGTCTTGCTCTATCACCCAGGCTGGAATGCAATGGCGCGATCTCCGCTCACTGCAGCCTCCACCTTCCAGGTTCAAGTGATTCTCCTGCCTCAGCCTCCTGAGTAGCTGGGATTACAGGTGCCTGCCACCATGCCTGGCTAATTTTTGTATTTTTAGTAGAGATGGGATTTCACCATGTTGGCCAGGCTGGTCTTGAACTGCTGACCTCACTCGATCCACCAACCCGCCTCAGCCTCCCAAAGTGCTGGGATTACAGGTATGAGCCACTGTGCCTGGCCATCATCATGTGTTTATACCAAACTTCTCCCCGTCCCCTCAGTGAACTCCCCACAGCGCTCTGGGCCCCCCATGCTCTTAGATCTGCCCTCCTCTCTGCCGGGAATGTTCTTTTCCTCTCTTCACTGCCTAGTGAACTTCTTCCCACTCAAAGCCCAGATACAGTGCTGCTGCTTCTCCAAAGCGTTCCCAAGTTTTTCACTCAGAGCCAGCCTCCTCTGTCTTCCATGCCTTGCTGTCCGCTCACACTCCCATAGTGGTGTATGTTGGACTCCAGCGATCTTTTGACCTGCCTGTCTCCTTCACTGGAAGGGCTCCTTCCAGTGTGGGCTTCTCCACACAGGGATTAGGTCTTGTTTGACTTTGTGTCCTAAGAGTACATAGAGCCCTAATGCATGGAAAGGCTCAGTGAATGTTTGTTGCATGAATAAAAGAATGAATGAAGCCAGGCTTGGTGGCTCATGTCTGTAATCCCAGCACTTTGGGAAGCTGAGACGGGCAGATCACCTGAGGTCAGGAGTTCGAGACCAGCCTAGCCAACATAGTGAAACCCCGTCTCTACTAAAAGTACAAAAATTAGCCGGGCATGGTGGCAGGCACCTGTAATCCCAGCTACTCAGGAGGCTGAGGCAGGAGAATCACTTGAACCCGGGAGGCGGAGGTGGCAGTGAGTTGAGATCGTGCCACTGCACTCCAGCCTGGGCGACACAGCTAGACTCCATCTCAAAAGAGAAAAAAAAGAATGAATGGACCAAGAACCCATTCTCTAGGGAAATCACAGCCTATCTGACAGGATTATGGAGTGCTCTAGGGCCTTGCACATGTCCCCCAACCCCCAGCCTCCAGAGCTCACTTCTGACTTGATTTAATGAGATGATGCAGTGATTTGTATAACTCTAAGCTCCTTCTCCCTTTGTGTCACTGAATCAGCCTAACATTATTATCCCAACCCACAAGAGGGTGAGGGAGAGGGAGACAGGCTGAAGGAGAGGAGGTGACTAGCAAAGGTTTTGTATCCTTTGCTAAGGATACAAGAAGTGGGAGAGCCAGGCTCAGGTCAACTTGGATACAAAGATCCCACCCCATCCCCACCCCACCAAACATATATTCATGAACACACACACACATACAGACACACATACACACACAGATCTAGCCATTTGGCAGCCCAGTAATATACGTATTGTTACTATTTCCATTGTATAGATGAGAAAACTGAGACTCAAAGAGGTTAGATACTTGCTCAGAGTAACACAGCTATGTAGGAAAAACTAAGTAGGAAAAATACATTCTTATTGCCATAACAAGCAACTAGACCAAGGATTTGGAAGCAGAAGAGATAAAAAGACATGAATCCCAATGATTTGGCTTTATGTCATCTCTATCATTTTAGACAATCTTGATGGTACGAAGATGCTGGAGTCTGGGATTCTTTTTTTTTTTTTTTTGAGACAGTCTTGCTATGTCGCCCAGGCTGGAGTGCAGTGGCACGATCTCGGCTCACTGCAAGCTCTGCCTCCCGGGTTCATGCCATTCTCCTGCCTCAGCCTCCTGAGTAGCTGGGACTACAGGCACCCGCCACCATGCCTGGCTAATTTTTTGTATTTTTAGTGGAGACAGGGTTTCATCGCGTTAGCCAGGATGGTCTCGATCTCCTGACCTCGTGATCCACCCGCCTCGGCCTCCCAAGTGCTGGGATTACAGGCATGAGCCAGCGCGCCTGGCGAGTCTGGGATTCTTAGAATGGGTGTGGTGGAAACACTGAGCCATCACTTTATCCAACCTATTTTATCCGCAAGTGGCCAAGTTGGGGCACAGAGTGGGCTAAGTATGAGCCTAGTGTCACACAGTCTGTGAGTGAGGGTCCAACCTACAACCCAGGCAGATCTCACTCCCTCCTAATGTTCCTTCCTCCTAAAGAAATGTCTTGGAGCCAGGCAATTATGATTTTGAGATTATTTCCCACTTTCACGTTTGACCATGAAGAGAATCAGAAACAAGAACTTTATGACATTCTTTCAGACATCAATGGAAAGGTGAGGTGGGCAGGAACCCTGAGACAAGCCCTGGGGAATGGCAGACATACTGCCTGCACTTAATTCTGTTTGGCAGCAAAGGCAGAGCTAGGTTTGATCTTTGGCAGAAATGACATTTCTTGGACAGTTATCTCCCTTGCATTCTTGTTACCCCTAGATGACCCATAGCCGGACATCCTCATCAGGGTCATCTTCTGCCTACATGTTGGAACTTAGGGAAATTTCATAGCTTCATTTGATAGCCAGTTACTAGCTGAGTGGGTCTAGCAAGTGATGTAACCTCTCTGAGCCTCCATGTACTCATTTGTAAACTGGGGATGAATGAAGTACTTGCCATGCCTACTTCACAAGATGTTGATATATGTCAGATGGGTCTACATATGTTAGGAGGGCTTTGTGATGTCATGGCCAAATATAAGTTGTTAATGTGACCATTAGTGGCCATGGGCCAGCTATAAGCAGCCAGGTCAAGAGGCCAGCTTCCACAGACAGGGGGTGGGACAGGGTAAGGGCATAGAGGCAGAGGAGAAGGGAAAAAAAGCTATCAGGCTGGTACAAAAGCAATTGCAGTTTTTGCCATTAAAAGTAAGAGCAAAAATTGCAATTACTTTTGCATCAATTTAATGTATCTACACACTTGTTGAGCACAGTCTACCAGGCATCTTCTATTCATGATCTCTTTTCAACCACACCATCAAGCTATGGAGGAGATATTTGTAGTGTGTTGAATGATGACCTCCGAAAAGTTATATCCATGTTCTAACTCCTGGAACTTATGAATGTGACCTTCTTTGGAAAAAGGGTCTTTGCAGATGTAATTAAGTTAAGGATCTTGGGATGAGATTATCGTGGATTATCTGGTGGGCTCTAAATCCAATTATAGATTTTTTTTTTTTTTTTTGAGAAGGAGTCTCGCTCTGTCACCCAGGCTGGAGTTCAGTGGCGCGATCTCAGCTCACTGCAAGCTCTGCCTCTAGGGTTCACGCCATTCTCCTGCCTCAGCCTCCTGAGTAGCTGGGACTACAGGCGCCCGCCACCACACCCGGCTAATTTTTTGTATTTTTAGTAGAGACGGCGTTTCACCGTGTTAGCCAGGATGGTCTCGATCTCCTGACCTCGTGATCCACCCACCTCGGCCTCCCAAAGTGCTGGGATTACAGGCGTGAGCCACCTTGCCCGGCCCCAATGATAGATGTTTTTATAAGAGACACACAGAGGAGAGATACACAGGGGAAAGAGATGGCCATGTGAAGATGGTGTTGGAAATTGGAGTTATGCAACTCCAAGTCAAGGAACACCCAGAGCCACTAGAAGAGACGAAGAAGGGTTCTTCCTTATGTATACACTTCAGAGGAAGTGTAGCCTTACTGATATATATATACATATATATTGAGACAGAACCTTTCTCTGTCACCCAGGCTAGAGTGCTGTGGTGCAATCTTGGCTCACTGCAACTTCTGCCTCCCAGGTTTAAGTGATTCTCATGCCTCAGCCTCCCAAGTAGCTGGGATTACAGGTGTGTGCCACCACACCAGCTAATTTTTTTGTATTTCTAGTAGAGACAGAGTTTCACCATGTTGCTCAGGCTGGTCTTGAACTTCTGAGGTAGGGTGATCCTCCTGCCTCAGCCTCCCAAATTTCTGGGATTACAGGCATGAGCTTCCGCTCCCAGCCCCAACTGATACTTTGATTTACAGAACTGTGAGAGAATACGTTTCTGTTTTAAGCCATGAAGTTTGGGATCATCTGTTATGGCAATCCTAGGAAACTCATGCAGATTATCTTTATCTCCATTTTCCAAATGAGAAAACTGTATCAGAGAGGGTAAGTGTTTTTTGCAAAGCCACCTAGCTCATGAGGAACTGTAACTCAGGCTCAGGTTTATCTGATTCCAAAGCCGGTACTCAGATTCTTCAAGTGGACAATGGGAGATTTCAAGGGATGCAGTGGCAGAATGTCTAGGATGAGAAAAGTCAGACTGGATAAACGGAAGAAAGCTGGGATTAGCCAGGCATGGGGGCACGTGCCTATGGTCCCAGCTACTCGGGAGGTTGAGTAGGGAGGATTTCTTGAGCCCAGGAGGCGAAGGCTGCAGTGAGCTGAGATGGCACCACTGCACTCTAGCCTGGGTGACCGAGTGAGACCCTGTCTCAAAATAAACAAATAAAATAAAATAAAAAAAGAAAGATGGAAAATGAACCTTTCAGTTCTGAAGCAGAGCTTTTAAGGCAGAGAATTTCCTGAGGAGAAATGCCCCTTCCAGTAATCCCACAAAAGGTGGTGAAGAGGGGATTTTGAGGGGAATTTTGGTGGTTGTATTTCAGAGATGGTCCCAAGGCCAGTGGTTTTGGGGAACACTGGTTGGGCAGCTCATCCATGGGGCACCCAGGCGGCAACTTTTCAGCTAAGTCAGCAAGAAGGCTCACACCAGTCTGAGCTTGGAGAAACACAGATTTCTTTCTTCCTTTTTTAAAAAAATTCATCCTTCTCTCTCTCTTTTTTTAAACATAAGCCAGGCTGGGAGGAGCCTCAACAAGGAAGGAAATCAATAGGAAATGCCTTTAGAAAATGAGATTTTTTTGAAAGCATGTCATGTCTTCATTTTTGATGCAAAGTATTGGGCCCTGCAATTTGAAACAGGAAACAGCAGAAAGCAAAGGCAGCCAATGTGAGGACATGCTGAGGTCCCTCCTTTCAGAAGCCAGCTGTAACGACAGGGCTGGCAGCGGTGGATACGGGGCCAAGTCACATGGAGGCCAGTTGAGGAAACAGTGGGTGTTGGCCTGGAGAAGAGCAGTCTTGGGCAGGACATAAGAGTTTTATTTGCACAACTAAAGGGCTGTCATAGGGCAGTGGGAGCAGGTATGTTCTGACGGGGTCCAAGGTGAGGAACTAAAACCATTGGTCTGGCTATATCACAGGGAAGCAATAGAAGAAAATAGTTAAAGGCTGTAGAGCCAGGGGCTCAAATCTCAACTTCACCACTGGTTAGTATTATTAAATTTTTAGAGACAGGGTCTTGCTGTGTTGTCAGGCTAATCTCAAACTCCTGACCTCAAACAATCATCTGACCTTTGCCCCAGGGATTACAGGCAATGCCAGTGCTGTATTACGGGCATGAGCCACCTCACCTAGCCAATTTCACCACTTATTCACTTGGACAGATTATTTAAGCTCTCTGGGCTTCTGCTTCTTCATCTGTAAAATGGAGCTAACAGTAATACATTTCTCATGGAGTTATTGAGAGGATTAGATGTATGTATAGATATAAAATTAAATTTGCCCAGTTCTCTCTATTATAGTCATATATAACTATCTGATACTTTTTTTTTTTTTTTGAGACGGAGTCTGGCTCAGTTGCCCAGGCTGGAGTGCAGTGGTGCGATCTCGGCTCACTGCAAGCTCCGCCTCCCGGGTTCGCACCATTCTCCTGCCTCAGCCTCCCGAGAAGCTGGGACTACAGGCGCCCACCACCACCCCCAGCTAATTTCTTGTATTTTTTAGTAGAGACCGGGTTCCACCATGTTAGCCAGGATGGTCTTGATCTCCTGACCTCATGATCCATCTGCCTTGGCCTCCCAAAATGCTGGGATTACAGGCGTGAGCCACCGCGCCTGGCCAATGCTTTTTTTTTGATAGAGTCTTGCTTTGTCGCCCAGGCTGGAGTGCAGTGGTGCAATCTCAGCTCACTGCAACCTCCTCCTCCCAGGTTCAAGTGAGTCTCCTGCCTCAGCCTCCCAAGTAGCTGGAATTACAGGCATGTGCTATCATGCCTGCTAATTTTTGTATTTTTTAGTAAAGACAGGGTTTTGCCATGTTGGGCTGGCTGGTCTTGAACTCCTGACCTCAAGTGATCTGCCTGCCTCAGCCTCCCAAAGTGCTGGGATTACAGCTATAGATATGTGTCTCAACAACTGTCTTTTGTCTGGGTGTGGTGGCTCACGCCTGTATCCTCACACTTTGGAAGGCAGAGGTGGGAGGATCACTTGAGCCCAGGAGTTGAGACAAGCCTGTACAACTTAACCAAACCCTGTCTCTACCAAAAAAATACAAAAATTAGCTGGGCATGGTAGCATGCACCTGTAGTCCCAGCTATTCGGGAGGCTGAGGTGGGAGGATGGCTTGAGAATGGGAGATGGAGGTTTCAGTGAGGTGAGCTGAGATTGTGTCACTGTACTCGAGCATGGGTGACAGAGCCAGGCCCTGTTGCAAAAGCAACAACAACAACATCTTTTTCTCTGCATATGACTATATGGATATTTTATTTCTCCACCTATAGTCAGTCACATGTAGAGAGAAAGACAGTTGGGTTGCTCACCCATGGGTTCAACCAAACATGGCTTAAAAAAAATTTTTCTTTTTCTTGAGATGGAGTCTCGCTCTGTAGCCCAGGCTGGAGTGCAGTGGCGCGATCTCAGCTCACTGCAAGCTCCGCCTCCCAGGTTCACGCCATTCTCCTGCCTCAGCCTCCCAAGTAGCTGGGACTACAGGCGCCCACCACCGCGCCCAGCTAATTTTTTGTATTTTTAGTAGAGACGGGGTTTCACCATAAAAATATTTTTTAAAAAACCATCTTTACTGAACATGTACAGATTCTTTTTTTCTTGTCATTATTCCTTAAACAAAATAGTGTAGCAAACATAGTGTAACAACTACTTACATAGCATTTACATTGTATCAGGTATTATAAGTAATCTAGAGATGACTTAAAGTACATGGAGGATGTGGTTAGCTTATATGGCAAACCAAATTTTATGTCAGGAACTTGAGCATCTGTGGATTTTGGTATCCTCCAGAGTTTCTGGGACTAATCCCCCATGGTTACCGAGAAATGACTGAACAGCTCTTGGAACAGTACCCTGTAGATGTTAGCTATTTTTAGCTCTTCTTGGAGAAACCAAGGAAGACTTTCTAGAGGACACAGAGCTGGGATTTAAAAGGTGGATATGGGATACATCTGAGCAAGGGCATGGCTAGGAGGAGGGCTGGCAAGCACAGAGGCGAGGAGAGACCCCTCCTGGTATGTTGGGCTGCTCCATGTAGTGTAGCATCCTGTAGGGAAAGCAATGAGAGATGGGGTTGGAGGAGCTGCCAGGGCTGGTTCATGGAGAGCTGAGCATCTGAGTTAGGAGCTTGGTCCTGTAGATCAGTGCTGCTTAAACTTGAGCATGCCTCAGAATTATCTAGAGGGCTCATTAGAACACACGCTGTTGGGTCCCACTCTTAGAGATTCTGACCCAGTCGGTCTGGGGTGGGGGTTGAGAATTTGCCTGTTGAGCAAGTTCCCAGATGACACTGATGATGCTAGTCCAGGGAACATCTGGAAACCATCCCCCTCCACTGCAGGTGGAGAACTTTGATAACTCCTGCTGTAGATCCCATAGGCAATGGGAGGATTGAGCCAGGTTCAAGGGCAGGTCTCAGGAAAAATGCACTCAGTCTTGCTACTGCTGAGGCCACATGAGCAGCCACCTGAGACCAGAATGGAAGAGTGTCTAGAGGTGGAATAGCTGGGGCTGGCATCCTCTGTTCTCTGAGAACGGCTATAAGCCAATTTTGTTAGTAGACCCGGTGGAAGCAGAACTCAGTAGGCATGCTCCAAGGGCAGGGTGGCAGCTGGGTGCCACTCCAGGCCACTTCACCCTCGATTTTCTGCCTTTATTAAGGGTAGCCATGGAAAGGGTGACCTACTTCTTGGGGATCCCAGGGATAGACATCTGAAATCCAGACAGCAAAAGGAAACCTCTTAACTGCTGCTCCTCCAGACCCACAGCCCATGGCCTGACGCCTACCTGGGTCCCTGTCAGTAACTGCAGTGGCAGCTTCCTGGATTGCTGAGGCGGAGAGGACACCGATCAAGGCTTCATCCCACCCTTTCTCTCTGTCAGTGCAGGGGGAAAAACAATATTTAGTTAGTTAAACACCCGGCTACGGTTTCATTTGAAAAGCTGGATTTGATTAGGAGACTGCAGGGATTGATTTATGAGGACAGCTGAAAAAAAGAACAAGCATAAATATGGAGAACTCACCCAAATGATGACTAAGAGAGGATGAATATACAGAGTCCTCACAAGTGGAGACGGAAAGGACTTATTAAGGTTTTTGGTCCCATCTCGGGTTTATGTAGTCACAGTTCCTGATGATATTTTTCGAGATCTCAGCCTAGACCTGTTTTAAGTCAAGGGGTACGTTAGGTGTGGAGGTGCCCACTTTTCCTAGGAGATTTTCACCTCTGAAAGAAATAGTTTTTCATATATATATAAAATGGATATATTGTATGATATATTGTAAATGAATATATTCTATATAATGATATGTAATATATATGACATAAAAATATATATGAAATATATATTTTTTTCTTCCTGTAGCAGCCTTGTAAAGGGATATTCACTAGTGCATTGTTTGAAAATGAAAAATTGGAAACAGTCTAAGCTGTCCATCACTGGGGGGATGATTAGATAATGGATCACTTACCCAGACTGTGGAATTGTTAAGGGGTGGTTTACAAAGAGTGCTGTAGTTCTGGGTCTGTACATGCAGTGATCTCGGGTGCAGGCAGTAAGATTCAGGAGAACATGGAGGGTTGGTCCCTTTAATATAAAAGCAGGCCAGGTGCAGTAGCTCATGCTTGTAATCCCAGCACTTTGGGAGGCTGAGGCGGGCGGATCTTCTGAGGTCAGGAGTTTCAGACTGGCCTGGCCAACATGGCAAAACCCCGTCTCTACTAAAAATACAAAAATTAGCTGGGCATGGTGGCAAACACCTGTAATCCCAGCTACTCTGGAGACTGAAGTAGGAGAATCGCTTGAACCTGGGAGGTGGAGGCTGCAGTGAGCCAAGATCGTGCCACTGCACTCCAGCCTGTGCAACAGAGTGAGACTCAATCTCAAAACAAACGAACAAAAAAAGACAAACAAACAAAATAAAGCACACACACACACACAGAGTCACATATTTCTCCTATGAACAAATATGGGGATAAACTCATAGCCGAAGGCTTGGAGGGATGCACATCAGAATTAGGAGAGTGGTGGGATGGGTGAGTTTCAAGGGAGGTTTCTGCTTTGTATGTAATGTTTGAGTGTTTGTTTTGAGATGTACTGACGTATTACTTTTATAATTAAAAAATGATTAAAAACATAAGCAAATCTTTCCCTGAACTCCTATGGGAAGAATGACGAGAACCGCAGCTCCGGCCCCTCCATACCTTTCCCCAGGACCTCGGCAGTGTCCTTTGCTCTTCAGCCCATAGGATCTATCTCTTGTCTTTGGGTCCTACTGGTGCCCACGTGCTCCAGAAGTCCCTCCCCCTGGCCTGCCCTCCAAGACTTAACCTGGCCTTGACCTGAGCGTCATGTCAGTGTCACCCATGTGACTGGCCTCACCTCGTCTCATCTGAGCCCACACAAAGCTACTTCCTGGGGCATCTTCAAGAAAGCCCCCAGGGCTCCAGCTCTCCTCTTGGACTGGCTCTTGTAGTTTGGCATGACCCCCTTTTCCTTACCTCCCTCTCTACCTCCCCTCCTTCTCTCTACTGGAGCAGAAGAAGTGGGGGTGAGACCACATAAGCCACACCATCACACAAGGACACCCTCCAAGGTCCCACCCCACTGGGGGTCTCTGCACAGCCCCAGCCTACCTCCCTTTTTTCCTTCCCAAGATGTAACGCTTGTCTTACTGGCCCACTGCCTAGAAAGTGATGGGCAGTTGTTACTTCTGCACTGATTCCAGAATCTCATTCCTGGGAGGTCTGGCCTGGTGGTGCCCACAGGTCAATGGTGGGCAAAAGAGAGATCTTCTGGGACACTCATGGGATCATGTTTTTCCACTTCCCTCAGTAATCTAGCCAAAAAGCACAAAAGCTGAAAGCGCCTCGCTTTTGTCATTTGTAAGCTGAGAAGACTGGCTTCGGTGGTTTCAGAACTTGCCTCCAGCTCTGACATCCAGTGTTTCCTTGCATGCCTTTGTTGGTGCTCACCTCTCCAGTGTGGCTCTTGGACCATCTATCTCATTCCAACAGCAACCCTGTGGAGCAGGCAGGGCCGCTCACATTTTCCCCGTCCTACAGTATATGGAGACAGCCTGCAAAGACAAGGCTTAGAGATGTCAAAGATGGCCCAAGCTCATTCAGCTGGTATCAGAGTCCTGGGCAGGAATTTGCACAGAAAGGTCTTCAGAGAGTCTATTCAGAAGTAAGAGTTTCTCTGGTGAATAAGAGGAAAAGGATCACCCAGGCAGGGAAAGAATTGCATAAAGGAATTGGGGGTGAGAGGACGGGAGCATGGTGATTAGCTCAATGAGGCTGCAGCAAGGGAGTATGAAAAGGAATTGGGTGGAGAGGTCATTGGGACACCTTTCCGTCTCCTTATAAATAAGTCTACCTCAAACACTTCCTCCTCCAGGAAGCCTTCTGGCAATGGTGTACTGGTAAATGTTAAACAATCATTATCTTTCCAAAAATGAAATAAAATAAAAAGCCTTTATTTATAGTGTTGGCCAATGACCCCCTCCAGTCTGATATCAAGTTAGCAAAGTGAAGTTACTGAATGCTCAGGAAAAAATACACAGTCAGCTCTGGGAAGTAAGTAAGTGCCACCTCGAGCACACCACAAGATTACTAACTCTTCTCTCTGCCCCGAAACTTGTGGTGGCCTCTGTGGCTTAGCAACTATCACATAGCTGAAATCATCTGTGTATAGGTCTCTTACATGAGACTGTGTGAGTTTTTAAAGGTTAGCACCCATGTTTTGATTAAAGGATTTAATGATGATTAAGTGAATTGAACCTATTATTAAAATGTGTGAATACATACAACACGCTTAGAAGCGCTCATATAAGTGAAAGCTATGCCTACTAGCTGTTACCTTTGTCTCCCAGTAAAGGCCAGAAGCACCAAGATGTCTGTTGAAGGGATGAATTAATTCTTAACCTAAATGGGTACCCAAGCTCTGTTTTCCTTATTCTTCTTGTTTTTACAGATTATTTCTTTGCTGAAAATAAATTTTTAATTTTTTTTTTTTGTAAAGATTAGGGTCTTGCTATCTTGCCCAGGCTGGTCTCAAACTGTTGGCCTCAAGTGATCTTCCCACCTTGGCTTTCCAAAGTGCTGAGATAATAAGCTTGAGCCAATAGGCCTGTCCTGTCCAAAATAATTTAGAATTCTATGCAAGTTTTTGTTTCATGCTGAAAACTGTCTCACCAAATTCTTTTGGACAACAAGGGCCCTCCCAATCCATTCTGTCAACACTGGCACAATCATGGTGGGGTGAATTGGATTTGGATTCTGATGGAGGCTTCTCACTTTTTTTAGCTGGGCATCTGAGTGCTGTACCTCTCTGAGCCAAGTTTCATTATCGGAAAAAGGAAGACATGCCATCAACTTCCATGGGGTTAATGAGACCAGTAAACAAGTTTTGGAGCTGCACCGGTTGTCCTGTTCGTTTCCCATCCCCATCCCCATGTTCTACCCTTCCCTGCCCTTCTCCGTTGGTGCCTGGAAGTCGACTGCGACAGCACTCCTTGGCCTCAGCCGTCCCCTGGAACTTAGCTAGTGGGAATAGCGGCAGAAGATTGGGGGCATGTGGGAGGAGAAAGACGCTCCCTTCTGGCCAGGCACTGTGGCTCACGCCTGTAATCCCAGCACTTTGGGAGGTCGAGGCAGGTGGATCACGAGGTCAGGAGATTGAGACCATCCTGGCTAACACGGTGAAACCCCGTCTCTACTAAAAATACAAAAAATTAGCTGGGCGTGGTGGCGCGTGCCTGTAGTCCCAGCTACTCGGGAGGCTGAGGCAGGAGAATCACTTCAACCTGGGAGATGGAGGTTGCAGTGAGCCAAGATCACACCATTGCATGCCAGCCTGGGCAACAGAGCGAGACGCCATCTCAAAAAAAATAAAATAAGGCTCCCCTTTGCTTCAGCTTGGTCTGACCAATGATACATCACACATCACAGCCTCCACGATCCAGCTCCAGCTCCCAGTGGTGGCTGCCAATCTCCTTGGGCTCCAGCTCTTAGCCAGGCATAGGGTTGAGGAGGAATTAGGTCTTCAGCCTTCTTAGTCCCAGAGTGTCTCAAAATACATTGTTATTCCATGCAATCCTACCCAGACCTTGACAAATAGTCCCTTTAATATAATTTATTTTAAGTATCCCAGACCAGTATGTCATCTGCTTTCTGCCAGTACCTGGACAATATCAAATCTGGTGTCTGGGCATGTAAGAGAGGTTTAATAATAATAACCTGAGCAGCCACTCTTTATTCAGGATTTAGCTTGGGCATTATGGCCAGTCATTTTTCTGTTTTAGTTTTTTTAAGAACCATTATATCATTGAATCTTCACAAAGGCACTGTGTGGGAGATATTAATTATTATACCCATTTTGCAGATGAGAAAAGTAAAGCTTTAAGGTGTTAGTGATTAGCTAAGTCATCCAGCTAGTATGCAGGGGAATCAGGATTCAAATTAGTTGATGTTAATAATACTGTTATTTGGCGAACAGGGACCAAGTCTTAGACTCTGACTCTCACTGCAGTCTTGTACCCAGAAGTGCTCGGCAGACACTCGCTGATGGATGGAGGCTTGTAGTTCAGAGCCCTAAGTTTCTGCCTCATCTGTGTTTTCCGGGAGTTCTCCCTGTGGCTTCAGGGCCACACGTGCCTCTACAGACCCTTGCTTCTTGTTCAGAGAGTGTCTGGGTTGCTGTGTTCCCAAACAAGCCCTGGGGATGGCGTTTTTCTTTCATTACTTCTTGCCCATATTTCTACACGCTCTGAGCTGCCAGCACAGCCTCCTTGTTCCTCCACCCTCCTGGTCACTCATGCCCACTGGTGTTTACAATATGCCTCCAGCATCTGTGGACTTCATTAGAGCCTGTGCTACACCCTCTTCCTGCTCATCGGTGCAGACTGCATGAGGCCAGACTGAACACAGCTCCCCAGGGTGCCTGCCAGACACTTCCACCAGCCCTGCCAGATTCCCTTCTCTGGGGACAGCCAGCCAACCTCTAATCCAGGTGTCTCTGCAGGATAAACATTCCCCATGGGGCACCAAAGCCATACTCTGTTCTAGCCTGTGCTATAGTTAGCACTATTTGGAGAGTGACTTAGAGCATTAGTTTTGGAGTCAGGAAGACCTGCCACTTAGTAGCGCTGTGATCTTGGTTCAGTAGCCTAACTTCTCTGACCCTCGTGTTCCTAGTCTGGAAAACTGAAGATAAATAGAGTTGAGAAATGGGATTGTTCCATGGAAAGCACCTGGCTCATCTTAGGCACAGAATTCATTCTCTCTTCCTCCTAAAGACCACTCTGGGGATACTAACGAGCAAGAAGTAGAGTACATTTGTCATTTATTTGCTTATTTTTGTAGTGCTCTTGACTAGGTGTTGATATATTATCAGAGATTATAAACACAATTATCCCCATTTTATGAACATTCCAAGTTCAGAGAGCTTAAGTTAATTTGCTTATATTCACCCAAATAACAGGTTGGGTTTACCATTGACCCTAATTTAAACTGACTCTCTATTTTTAATTTTCTCTTGTCATTTTTTTTTCGGAAATGAAAAGAAACAACTAAGTGATATTCGCCTAAATGAAACTGCCTGTATTTCTTGTAAAAAGATAGTCGCCTTTGCTCTCTGCGCTTTTTTTGTTTGTTTGTTTGTTTTTTGAGACAGAGCCTTGCTCTGTTGCCCAGGCTGGAGTGCAGTGGTACGGTCTTGGCTCACTGCAACCTCCACCTCCTGGGTTCCAGCGATTCTTGTGCCTCAGCCTTCCCAGTAGCTGGGATTACAGGCGTTCACTACCATGCACAGCTAGTTTTTATATTTTTAGTAGAGATTGGGTTTCGCCATGTTAGCCAGGCTGGTCTTGAACTCCTGGCCTCAAGTGATCTGCCTGCCTCAGCCTCTCAAAGTGCTGGGATTACAGACATGAGCCACCGCACCTGGCCTATTTTTCTTTATCCAGATATTCTCTCATGAAAGTAGTTGTCATTTGTGACTCCATAATCTCATTATCTAGTTTTCTCTGCTCCTTGGATGAGCTGAACTTTCCAAGCCCTTTTTGAGATATTGCCTATCAAGGATGAAATGCAGGAAAGTCATACTCTCAGTGGACTGACATGGGAGTGTTTATTCCGTAGGAATCAAGTCAGGACTTGGGTTGGGGCTAAAGTCGGGGATGGTCTGGATGACAGAATGAATTTGACATCATTGTCATTGTTATGCATTTTCTCCTTATTAAGCTCAGAAGTTGAGGCATGTTTAAGAGTTTCTTTCTTCTTATATCATTGTTTTATTTGAGAATTTAAATAGGGCTGTGAGCTTTCACTCACCACCATATTATGAGCTCCCTGCTGGGTCTCACTGATCTCTGAACCTTGTATGGCCCCTTCTACAGTGCTTTGCATACAATGGCGGACAAACTTGAATGAGCGAACATTTATTGAGCACTCTATTGTTCTCTATATTATTCTGTTTGCTTGCATGGATAGCGGTGGACACTGGATCTGAACCTGGTTGGACCTTCCGGCTCTACATGTAGTGCTTTCCTCACACTTCAGCTGTCTGGCAATATCTCTATCAATGATGGTTGTTGAGCAAGATTTGTCTTTTCTTTTAAAGACTGCCAGTGATGTCATATATGGTGTTGGGGGAAGGAGGGTGAATAAGAAATATATAGAGAGGGCTGGGCGCGGTGGTTCAGGCCTGTAATCCCAACACTTTGGGAGGACGAGGTGGGTGGATCATGAGGTCAGGAGATTGAGACCATCCTGGCCAACATGGTGAAACCCTGTCTCTACTAAAAATACAAAAATTAGCCAGGAGTGGTAGTGTGCACCTGTAGTCCCAGCTACTCAGGAGGCTGAGGCAGGAGAATCACTTGAACCCCGGAGGCAAAGGTTGTGCCACTGCACTCCAGCCTGGGCAACAGAGTGAGATTCCATCTCAAAAAAATGTATATATATATATACAGATATATACACACAGAGAGAGAGAGAGAGAGAAAGGCAATTTTGGAAGGAGGGTGAATGAAGCAGGCGTGATCCCTCTTCACAGACAGGATTATAACGAGCCTCAGTTGACTGGGTGGTTCCCTCGGCATGTGAGAGTAAAGAGGTTGAAAGAAACCAATGTGTTATCATGGGAACTGTCCCAGTTTTATAATCTTCATTTTTTAAAAGCCTGAAAATGAACACATGGAGAGCAGGGAAAATTCAGTGAATGGGAAGTAATGCAGGCTAATAATTTAAATACAAGTTTTGAAGTGGGAAATCAGAGAGTGGAGAAATATTTTGAGGAGTCTTTGAGCTGCTCAAATTGCTTTTCCTGGTTAAGAAATAATTGGCTGCAGGTGAGGAAAAGAATTACGGTTCTGTATCTAGAAAAGATGCATTGAGGTTAGTGCTTCTTGGCCAAAAAGATATCAACCAAGGAGCATCTCAAGGAGAGGGGGAATGGTCCTCTGTGCAGGATGGCCACTTGTCTGAGCAGGAGATGCCTGACAGAGCTCCTGGAAGGAGATAGGACCTGAGGTGAAATTGTTGATGGAATTAGTCAGATTGCAAAAATGGTCACAAATTATTCCCCACCCTGTATGTATATCCCTGTGCGATGTAACAGCAATTCCTCTCATCAGGAGGTGACATCTATTTCTCCAGCCCTACCATCTTGCCTTGGCCATGATTCCAACATGTGACTTATTTGGTCAGTAAGAGAGTAGCAAATGTGATGCAGTCAGAGGCTTGAAAAATGCTTTAGGTTGAGAATTGCCTTCTCCTGATGCCCTTGGTTACACTGCAACCACCAGCACGTGAATAAGCCCTGGGCAGCCTGCTGGATGACAAGAGACACATAGCCCAGTTGCTTCCATCACCCTGCTGAAAGCCAGATGTCTGAGGCTGCTGATGGCCAGCAGATCTCAGGTAAATGAGGGGGCCCAGTTGATTCCACATGGAATACATGAGCTGTCACAGCTGATCCCCACTCAAACTGTTGACTCTCAGAATCATACACAAATAAACAGTTGTTGTGTTGAACGCTAAGTTTTGGGATTATTTGTTATACAGCAAAAACTAACTGATGCAAAGTATACGCAACAGATGGCAAGCAGCAAGTAGGGAAAGAAAAATGCACTTGACATAGGTGTAGATCAGGGGTTGGCAAACTATTGCCCATGAGCCAAATACAGCCCACCACCTCCTAGGAAGTCATCCTGAAAGTCAAACTATATACAACAGTGCATAAAAATATATATAGAGAGAAGGGTAATTTTGGTGTTAAAGATTATTTACATTTAACATTTTTATAAACATTCTCCAATTGCCTTCCAGAAGCTGTTTTGACTTATACTCTTACCAATAATGATTAGAGAAAATAGACACTATTGATGTGTAACATAGATCATTTCATTTCCCAGAACATAGAGGATGCAACTAGAGGAACAGACATAAATTTATCTTGCAAGGAGGAACTGGGTTAACCTTGGGAGAAATTGACCATGTCATTTTAGAGTTCCTGATAGTCTAAGGGAACAGTGAAGGTGCTGTTTGGAAGACTCAGGTTCTACAAAGCTCTTCAGAGGCTGAAAAGATAAGCCCAATCTAGGCTGATGAGATATCAATAGAGATTGATGTCAATTTCTGCATCTGGGCTCAAGTAAACAATAGCATTAACACATGGTGGGAACCCAGTGACTTCAACACCACGAGGTGTGAAAAAGACCAGGGAGCTCAATAAGAATCAGCAGTGGGGTGTGCCTCCATCAATGCTAGTCACACTATTGGCTGCTTGGTGAGTGCTCCCTTCTACTCTGGGCTGCTGAGACCATACCCACATCACTGGGTTCCATTCTGGCTACTGTACTCTGAGGGGGTGAAAATTACCTGGGTGGGAGAAGGTGCTTTTGAGGAGAGAATGTAGGATGCTGAAGGACTCCAGTTCATTTCATTTGGAGAAATTTTGAATGTGCCAGGAAGCCTTAATTTAGAGAAGACTCAGAAGGGACGTGAAAAGCATTTTTCAGTATTTGTGTTTTACAGTAAAAATATCTTTGTTATTTTTTAAATTATAAAATTATGGATAATACAAAAAGGTGAACACAACTAAAAAAAGGTAAAGAAGAGGCTGGGCTCAGTGGCTCACGCCTGTAATCACAGCACCTTGGGAGGCCGAGGTTGGCAGATCACGAGGTCAGGAGCTTGATACCAGTCTGACCAACATGGTGAAACCTAGTCTCTACAAAAAATACAAAAATTAGCTGGACATGGTGGTGCACACCTGTAGTCCCAGCTACTCGGGAGGCTGAGGCAGAAGAATTGCTTGAACTTGAGAGGCAGAGGTTGCAGTGAACCAAGATCGTACCACTGCACTCCAGCCTGGCTGACAGAGTAAGACTCCATCTCAAAAAAAAAAAAAAAAAAAAAAAAGTAAAGAAAAAACAATTATCTTGAATTGTATTATATAAGAGGAATATTACTGATATCTTGATGAACATTGCTCTAGACAGCACACTGCAAATACATGCACCCACAATATACATATAATTTTACATAAAAGGTGATATGGTTTGGCAGTGTCCCCACCCAAATGCCATCTTGAATTGTAACTCCCACAATTCCCACATGTTGTGGGAGGAACCAGATGGGAGGTGATTGAATTATGGGGGCAGATCTTTCCTGCACTGTTCTTATGATAATGAATGAGTCTCACGAGACCTGATGATTTTAAAAACGGGAGTTTCCCTGCACAAGCTCTCTCTTTGCCTGCTGCCATGTGACTTGCTGTAAGATGTGACTTGCTCCTCTTTGCCTTCCGCTATGATTGTGAGGTCCCCCAGCCATGTGGAACTGTTAAGTCCATTAAACCTCTTTCTTTTATAAATTGTCCAGTCTCGGGTGTGTCTTTATCAGCAGTGTGAAAGCAGACAAATACAGAAGGTGTAATATTAATTTTTAAATTACTCAACATTATGTAATGGACATATTTCAGTGTCAACTAGGTTATCACATTTAATAGCTATTTAGAATTTCATTGCATGTTTTGACCATAATTTATATAACCAATTTCCTGTTAATAGAAATTTAACTGTTGGGTGGCTCCTGCCTATAATCCCAGCATGTTGGGAGGCTGAGGTAGGTGGATCACCTGAAGTCAGGAGTTCGAGACCAGCCTGGCCAACGTGGTGAAACCTCATCTCTACTAAAAATGCAAAAATTAGCCAGTTGTGTTGGCTCACATCTGTAATCCTAGCTCCACGGGAGGCTGAGGCAGGAGAATTGTTTGAACTTGGGAGGCGGAAGCTGCAGTGAGCCAAGATTGCGCCACTGTACTCCAGCCTGGGCAACAGAGTGAGACTCCAATCCCCACCCCCACCCCCCCAAAAAAGAAATTTAACTGTTCAATATTTTTGCTATTACAAGTGAACAATTAGATCAATATCCTTAACTTACATTATTGTTCATTTGGCTAGTTATCTTAGGATAAATTCCTAGGAGTAAAACTTCTGGATTTAATAGTTACACAATTAAAATTTTGATGTTATTAAACTGTCCTCCAGAAAGATTAAATCAATTTGCACACTGTGATGATCTTGTTTTTATTTATATTTTTATAGTACCTTGGTGCATTTGAATATATATATATTTTTTTTGACAGAGTCTTGCCCTGTCGCCCAGGCTGGAGTACAGTGGTATGATCTTGGCTCACTGTAGCCTCTGCCTCCCAGGTTCCAGCAAGTCTCCTGCCTCAGCCTCCTGGGTAGCTGGGATTACAGGCGCATGCCACCACACCCAGCTAATTTTTGTATTTTTAGTAGAGACGTGGTTTCACCATGTTGGTCAGGCTGGTCTCGAACTCTTGACCTCAGGTGATCTGCCCGCCTTGGCTTCCCAAAATGTTGGGATTAAAGGCGTGAGCCACTGCACACCAGCCTGAATATTCTTTCATATGTTTAGTACCATTGTATTTCTTATTTATTTATTTATTGAGACAGAATCTCACTCTGTCATCCAGGCTGGAGTTCCAGGGTAGGATCTCGGGTCACTGCAACCTCTGCCTCCCAGGTTCAAGCGATTCTCCTGCCTCAGCCTCCCGAGTAGCTGGGATTACAGGCACCTGCAACAACGCCTGGCTAATTTTTATATTTTTAGTAGAGGTGGGGTTTCACCATGTTGGCCAGGCTGGTTTTGAACTCCTGACCTCAAATGACCCACCCGCCTTGGCCTCCCAAAGTGTGGGAGTTACAGGCATGAGCCACCATGCTCGGCCTACCATTGTATTTCTTAATTTATGAATTTCCAGTTAATACTTTTTGCCCATTTTTCTGTTGAATAAATTTGTGTAAGTTTTTTGTAAGTGTAATGACATTTTATCTTTTATATATGTTACACATACATTTTTCCCCCAGTGTGTCAATTAAACTTCTTCATGGTCATTTGCTTGTTTGTTTTGTTTAATCATTTTTGCTTATTAAAGTTTTCAATTTTTACATAGCAATTCTATTCATTCCTTTCATCCTTCATTATATGTAATGGTTGTCATATGGAAGAGGATTAGACATCTATGAAGAAGACAGAATCAGTCCGATGGGAGAAAGTTGCAGCATGGCAGATTTTTACTAAAATAACAAACAACTTTCTCCCAATTAAGACTGTGAGATACGGAATACGCTGTCTCGCAGGTAGTGAGATCTCCATAATTAGGGGCTGTTAAGCATGAATTGCATGACCACCGACAGTGATGCTGTACTGGATGAGGCCATATGGCCTCTGGCATCCTTAATTATTTACAAGGCAGATTTTTAATGGAATGCCAATAATGTAATTCTAATTGTTTTTCCCAGAGAACTTTTTTCAAAACTGCAACACCATGCAAAATTTGGGGTTTCTAAGAGCAACTGGACCAAAGTTGATGTGGCAGATCAGGCAGCACTAAATGAAAATAGCTCAGAACCACTGAAAATTATAAGAAAGCATACCAGGACATTGTTAGTGGTCATATGCTTGTCATTCATGAGTTTTACTTTCATCACCATGCATCACCTTCCAGCCACAGAAATATCCACTGAACCATACAAAGCTCATAGGAGCTGACCTCTCATAACTGGGAATGCAGGTGGATGTAGGCAAAACTGATTCCTAGCATAGGTCAATTGTGGGCATGGCCAAGTCTTTTGAGAGTAACAGAGCAAGGTGGTGCCAGGCATGAGTATCGAAGCAATCTAGTATAATACTGCTATTGTAAAATTGGTAGAGCTGAATTACATAAAGGAGAGGAAAGTTCTCACTAAATAAGTCTCAGAATAGGATAAGGCCCTATGAGTCTTAATCCATCTCACTATATAGTTATTCCCTTTTTGACCTTGGGTTACTACTGCTTGGTAGGCAGAATTGGAGAAAATAGGGTCAAACTTAGACCTGCAAGAATGCTTTTACTTTCTATGAATATAAAGTAATTGAATGAATAATTACATAATTGAATGAATTATTACATTCATTCAATAATGTATAATGAAACACTATGATGTGCAAAGCATTGGGAATTCAGCAACGAACAGGAAAGATAGCAGTTCACAGCCTAGAGGGGAAGCCACCTTTAAACAATTAATGACATCATAGGTTGTGAAAGATACAAGGTGCTCGGGTCATTCACAGCCATGGCACTGAAACCTGTCCAGTATATCAGAAAAGGCCTTCTGGAAAGACTAAAATTAAAGCAGAGATTTAAAGAAGGAGGAAGAGGTGCTGCCCATGAGAAGGGAGGACAGGAGAAGAGAATAAAATATGGGGCTGCACAAGTATTTCAGGGGAATAAAAACACCTGTAAAAATCCAAAGCCAGAGAGAAATTTAGATTCACACCTCTCTGGAGTCGTATTAGGCTGTTTCTGATGCATGTGATGTAGTAGCAAGAACCAAAATTTAAAATGAGAGTTTGGCTCCCAGCCTTGCTAGTTCCTGAGCATATGACCTTGGCAAATAACATAATCTGTCTTCAAATAACATAATCTGTCTTGACCTCAAGCTTCTCATCTGCCAAATGGTGATAATAGCACCTGCTCCACAGGTTGCTGTGAGAATGGAATTAGCTAATAGATAACAAAATTTTGGTCAGTGTGGGGCTAGGTTTTAAATAAACCTTACTGAAGCTGTCAGTGACCAAAATCTATTCTTTTCACCTAGCCCAAATCTTTCTTGCTATCTGTGAATATACATCAACTGGATTGGTTCAACAGAGTTTTACTCAGTTTCTACTTTGGGTCATTGTAGATTCAGGCACTGTGAGAATACGAAAGAAGTGTGCCACAGGGATCGAAAAGTAGAAGTTAGTTTGGAAGAGAAGGTTAGTTTAAAGAGGTGTTTGTCTCTTAGTGTTTTTTATTTTGAGACGGAGTGTTGCTCTGTCGCCCAGGCTGGAGTGCAGTGGTGCGATCTTGGCTCACTGAAACCCCTCGCTCCCAGGTTCAAGTGATTCTCCTGCCTCAGCCTCCTAAGTAGCTGGGATTACAGGCACCCGCCACCAAGCCCAGATAATTTTTGTGTTCTTAGTAGAGACAGGGTTTCACCATGTTGGCCAGTCTGGTCTTGAACTCCTGACCTCAGGTGATCCACATGCCTCGGTCTCCCGAAGTGTTGGGATTACAGGCGTGAGCCACCGCGCCCAGCCTATCTCTTATTTTGTATGTATATCTTCAACTCCATCTGGTCTATGAGCTCCCGCAGGAAAGGATCTATAAAATAGGTCCTCTCTTTAATCCCAGTAAGATTCCCAAGTGTCTGATTTAGAGTAAGTGCTCAGCAAATCCCAGTTAAATAGAACCAATGAAAGCTTGGGAATTTACAGCAGATTTTAAACGGTAGCAAACACATACATAGATTAGAGGGGTTATCAGAAGGAAAACCTGTGTAAATCAGGGAAGGTTTATAGAGGTAAGGTTGGAAGGTTCAGCTTTTGTAGATGCTGTCAAAGAACTTTCAAAGTGGTTGTACCTTTTTATTTTTCTACCACCAATGTATGAGAAATGAATATAGAGGGTACTTTTAGCCTTTTTAATTTTAGCTATTCTGGCAGGAGAGGAGAGATATTCTATCATGGTTTTATTTTGCATTTTCTTAGGTGACTAATGATTTTGAGCATCATTCCATATGATTGTTAGCCATTTGAATATCCTTTTTGTAAAGTGTCTGTTCAAGTCTTTTGCTCACTTTCAAAAATTATATTGACTATTTTTATATATTATGAATGCAAGACCTTTGTTGGATTTATGGACTGTGAATCTCTTCTCTGAGTATGTGGGTCAACCATTTACTGTTCATGGTCTCTTTCTATGGAAGAAGTTCTCAATTTTAACAAAAACCAGTATGTCGATTTTTTAAGGGTTAGTTCTTTTTGTGTACTATTAAAGAAATCCTTACCTAATCCAAGATGATAAAGATATATTCCTATTTTTGTTTTAGTTTTATTTTAGGTTTGGGGGTACATTTGAAAGTTAGTTAATGTAGGTAAACTCATGTCATGGGGGTTTGTTTTACAGGTTACTTCATCACCCAGGAATTAAGCCCCCAAAATATGGGACGTTTCACAAATTTGCATGTCATCCTTACAAAGGGGCCATGCTAATCTTCTCTGTATTGTTCTCATTTTAATATATGTGCTGCTGGAGCAAGCACAAACATTTTTTAATGAAATCTTTTTTCCTCAATCAAAAAGAAATGCATGAATATGGTTTTAAAAATTCAAAGAGTCTGAAGGATAATAAAATGACAACTAAATCTTCTAATTGTCATGACCAAGTTCTCCCCAAAGGCAACCACTATTAACACCTTTTTTGTACAGGCTTATAGATATTTTCTAGATATATATTTATAAAAATATGTGTATGAATATTCCTTTTACTCATTCACCAAATGGTACATATTAATAAGGCTGTCCTGTACATTACTATTTTTGTTCAACAGTGTATCTCAGCGATTTTTCCCTATTGACCCCTTTGAAATGACCTCACTCCTTTTAAGGGCTTGCAGATAATTGTTTTGTATACAAGCTTTATAATTTAAAGCTACTGACCCCTCCTAAAGGGATGAGTTAGATTGTGTTTAGTCTTTTCTTATGACAAACAGTGCTGCAATAAACATCCTTGTGCATAGGACTTTGTGTGAGCAATGAAATGACTTGTTCCAAGGGTATGGATGTTTATAATTCTGTTAACTCTGGCCAAATTATCAAAAAGGTTATATTGGCTTATATATACTCCAGCAGCATGTGAGGGTGCATTTCCTTTCTCTGGAGGGGTAGAATTTTTTTTCTTTTTTTTTTTTTTTTTTTTTTTTTGAGATGGAGTTTTGCTCTTGCTGCCTAGGCTGGAGTATAGTGGCATGATCTCAGCTCACTCTCACTGCAACCTCCGCCTCCTGGGTTCAAGCAAGTCTCCTGCCTCAGTCTCCTGAGTAGCTGGGATTGCAGGTGCCCGCCACCACACCTGGCTAATTTTTTTTTGTATTTTTAGTAGAGATGGGGTTTCACCATGTTGGTCATGCTGGTCTCGAACTCCTGACCTGAGGTGATCCACCCACCTCAGCCTCCCAAAGTGCTAGGATTACAGGTATGAGCCATCGCACCCGGCCGGATTTAAATAAGAAGAGCAATGAAGAGAACACTTTTCATAGAAGGAACAGCATAAACAAAGGCTTACAGTGGAGTTTTCCAACCTCGGCACTATTGAGTGTTTTGGCTGAATAATTCATTGTTGTAAGGACTGTCCTGGACATTATAGGATGTTTAGTGGTATCCCTGGCCTCTACCTACTAATGCCAATAACAAGCCGCCCTCTCTGCCCCTTAGGTGTGACAACCTAAAATGTCTCCAGATGCTGCCAAATGTTTTGTGGGGGACAAAATTGCACTGGGTTGAGAATCATGACTTAGAGGTTGGGATGATCAGGGGTCAGGCTGTGGGGGGATTTGTGTTTGTGTGTGTGCGTATGTCTATACAAGTGCACAGTGAGCACAGGGTAAAATCGAGAAGGCTGGTGGGGTGTTAACCCTAGAAAGCTTCACAGTTAGTCTGAGGAGAGATGTATTTCTTCTCTTGCTTTCCTCTCCTTTCATAAAAACCCACATGGTGGAAACCCATCCCTTTTTTTTTTTTTTTTTTTTTTGGTTAGGAGAGAAAGCCACACACTAACCCTTCGTCCTCTTCGTTATTACTGAGCAACCCAGGGCAGGCGCTTTAAGTGCATACAGGTTGTTCATGATCTTTAGTATCATTGTAATCTCACAACAACACATGGGGGTCCTGATCAACATGCGAAGGGCTGGTCTACAGATGGGGAAATAGAGGCTCAGGGAGAGAAGTTGAAGCCATTGTCCTTTCTGGCCCTTGTGTGGCTGCACGTCTCCACAGCTCTACTCTGACAGGCTTGAGCAGCCAGCTTTGCTGCTGCCATCACTGAAAGCCCAGTATAAAGTCATTTGGATGCTTTTAGTCATTATTTCCATCATCTGTTGAACCTCAGAATAGGCTTTAAGTCATTATTCTTTCTCTCCTCACGATTTGGTTTATTTTTGGAAGTGAAATCAATGGATTGTCTTTTGCTTTCTTTCAGAAACCTCTTTGCTGCGTTTCTAACCACACCCAGGAGTAGGCATGTGGTAGATGCTCATGGAATGTATGACAGCCCCTCTCTGGCTCAGTTTCCTAATGGGCCAGATGATAGCTACGCTCCCGTACTGTGCAGGTCTCATTGTGTTATTATTAAGTTCACTGCTTGGCAGAGATAACATGTTAACTCATAGTAATAAATAACTATGAATATGTGACTTCACCTTCTAATAAAGTACCTAGTCCATAGTAGGAGCTCAGTAAATGTTTGTTGAATGATGAAGTATATAATCACCTGGTTATCTGGGAGCAGTACCACCCAGGCAAGCGGAGCACCTGCCTTAGGTCCTGGGCCTCAGGTGTCTTGCACTTTATTTATTTATTTAATTTTTTTTCTTGAGACAGAGTCTTGCTTTGTCACCCAGGCTGGAGTGCAGTGGCACGATCTCGGCTCACTGCAACTTCTGCCTCCTAGGTTTGAGTGACTCTCGTGCCTCAGCCTCCCATGTAGCTGGGATTACAGGCATGTGCCACCATACCTGGCTAGTTTTTGTATTTTTGGTAGATACGGGGTTTCATCATGTTGACCAGGCTGGTCTTGAAGGGCTCTTGTACTATAGAATGCTGTCCTTAACATCTTCTAAGCCCTTCCAGTGACCAAGACTGGCCAAGGCCAGTTGTGCCAACCAGACAGGGTGCTCTAGGCCCAACCTCCACCATGTCAGCCCCTGTCCCTGTTTTCTCTCCTTTGGAATGCTCTTCAATTCGCTTCTTAGTACAGGGGGTCGACCAGATGCCCTAGGAGACCTCTAAGGTTTACACCTATGAGATTGTCTCAGGGACCCCTGACCAGGCCCAATTCCAAAAGGGCTACTGGGAGAAAGGATCTTTACTTCCAGCCAGAGAGTATTTCTTTTGCAGTATCACATGAAGTTGGGTGATCGGAATGCTGCTTAAACATTGATTTTAGGTAACTCAAATTATTTATATATACAGGGACCCCACAGAAAACATTTGCATAGGCCTTCACATGCCTTAGGGCTAACCATGTCTAATAGATCATCATTCATTCATTCAGGCAGTCATTCAATGAATTCATGCCTTCAACTGACCCCTCAATTAACTAGTGTAGGCCCTATGATAAGTGCTATGCTATTATTATTATTATTAGCAGAGTGAACACATGCATCGGACCCCAGGCAAAGAAGTGGAGAACACAGCCAGTGTGTGAGTTGGTTAGCAACGTACAGTAGGTCATTCCCACAGAGGACATAACATCAGAACTTAGGTCTTAGAGAACGGCCAGAATTTTTCCAGGAGGGACATGTCATGTTTAGGGAGGAGAAAATAATTCTATGGGTCTAAAGGCTGCAGAGAGGGCTGGGAAGAGATGGCACATGAGCTGGAAAGACAGTTGTGGCCACAACATGAAGGACCTGTTGTCAGGCTGAGGTTTCTGCGCATCTTTTCTGAAGACATTAGAGAGCAATTAAATGTTTTTTAGCCAGGAGGGAGATGGTTAGATATCTAGATTAGAAAGTTCATCCCAAGGGCTGGGTGTGGTGACTCACGCCTGTATCCCAGCAATTTGGGAGGCAGAGGCGGGTGGACCACATGGTCAGGAGTTCAAGACCAGCCTGGCCAACACAGTGAAATCCCGTCTCTACTAAAAATACAAAAAGTTAGCCAGGAGTGGTGGCAGGTGCCTGTAATCCCAGCTATTTGGGAGGCTGAGGCAGGAGAATCACCTGAACCTGGGAGGCGGAGGCTGCACTGAGCCAAGATTGCGCCACTGCACTCCAGTGCGAGACTCCGTCTCAAAAAAAAAAAAAAAAAGAGAAAGTTCATCCCAATTGGCTGTGGGCTGTGTGGATATTGGGTTGGAGGAAAGCAAAACAGGAGTCAAGGTGACTCCTCTGGAAGGTCCAGCCAGGTACAAGGCAACCAGCGCCTGGTGAAATGTGGCAACCCCAAGAAAGGAGGGGCTGGGAAGTCACAGATAGTTCCCAAACTCTGAAAGATTCTGAGAAGCAGAGTCAATATCTCCTCTCCACGAGGTTGGCTTCTTTTGTAATCCAGCTGCCTGGCTGAGCACTTTCTCTTTTCTTTCCTTCCTAATCACTTTCCCCTTCTCTCCTAATCTGATGACATGAGACCAGCTGTTGAAACAAGACTCTCTTCTGGATGGAGAGGAAGCTGAAATCAACAGTATCCTAGGCAGTCCATGCTTAGGAAGACCTTCCCAGAAAAGCCTGCAGAGCCTAGGTGGAGGCAGGGATTATGTGTTCAGTCTGCATGGAAAAGCTTCTGGACTTATCCCAAGGGGCTCTGCTGAGCAGTTCAGAGACCTTCAGAGTGGCCTCAGGCAGGTGGTCCCAGCTTCTTCGAGAGCGCAGGAGAGGGGCCTGTGGTTTCTCTTTCATGACATGCACCCACTGCGCTGGTCTGAGAACCCCCTGCAGGATTCGTCTTCGCCCCAGGGTGTATGGATCCCCATCAGGACTGGTTGCATCTCTGGAAATGACCTCAGTCTTTGGAATACTTGTTCTTTTTGGCTTATCAAACAATGTCCTCATTTTGCCAGAGGAAAAGGGAAAGAGACTCTCTGAACGAGCAGGCCATCCTTTGTTCTGGGCCCATAAATCTGGCGCGAGCACATGTCCAGCTTTCCCGCCCCCCACTGCATCATTGTCCCACTGCTGATTAATAGGTCAGAGCTAACTTTAAACTGGCATTTCCTGACCAGCCCCTCTCCCTGCCTTCGACCCTGCCTGGCTGTTCTTTAAAAATCTGCTGTATTTTAGAATATGGTTTCACTCTGTCCCGCGGCCTCCGCCTCACACTGTGTTCCAAGGTGACTGCGTTGTCTGGTCAAAGCCGTCTGTGCTATTCCTGAGTTGGCAGAATAAGGGCTGAGGCAGAGGGGTGGGCGCACAGCTGAGTTCGGGCTGTCTCAGGGTGTTTGAGCCACCGCTGGCCTATCTAGTCTCAGAAGCACATACCAGGGCATGATCAGAAGGGCTGCGTGGAGAGAGGATGTGACAACAAGTATGACATGGTGTTTTATTTTGCCTTTGTTTTTCTTCATGTCCTGCGACTGTGTGGTGTCTCAACCATGCAAAATAATGTAGAAGAGTGGGTCCCAACATGAAGATGTTCTTGATGTTGACTGAGTAAGGTAGGATACAAAAGTTGAGTATCTCTATTATCTAGCCAGATAGTTTTTATGGTAACTATGTTGTACTTGGTTAACAAGGAGGTATTCCTCAGAAGTGGCTTTAGTTTGAGTTGTCTCTTTTGTTTTTTTTTTTGGAGATGGAGTCGGACTTTGTCATCCAGGCTGGAGTGCAGTGGCACGATCTCGGCTCACGGCAAGCTCCTCCTCCTGGGTTCAAGTGATTATCACGCCTCAACTGCCCAAGTGGCTGGGATTACAGGCACGCGCCACCACATCTGGCTAATTTTTGTATTTTTTGTAGAGATGGGGTTTCACCGTGTTGACCAGGCTGGTCTCGAACTCCTGACCTCATGATCCGCTCACCTCAGCCTCCCAAAGTGCTGGGATTACAGGCGTGAGCCACCGCGCCCTACCTGAGTTGTCTCTTAACTCTGGGCTAAGCCACAGCATCTCCACCTATGACTACAACCTCCTGCTTGTCAAGAACCCAGTTAATAAGAATTCCAACGGCATTTCCTACCTTAGGCAGTCAGGCTGAAAACCAGCTCATGGGACAGTAACGGCCACATATTGAAAACCTACTGATATCAGGCTGCAGCAGAGGGAAGCTAAAGCATCTTATGCAGATTATCTCACTTAGGAGTTGCAACAACACATTGTTATCCCCACATTACAGGGAGGACATGAAATTCAGAAGAGGATAAGAAGCTGGTCCACGGTCATACAGCCAGTCCGTGAGAGTGGAAATGTCAGTCCAGGTGTTTCTGATGACAGTAGCTGTGCTCTTCCTAGTGTTCTGTTTTCCTGATGGCCAACCTAGGATTCCAAAAACAAAATTACCTTGCAAAATGCTCAAGAAGCAGCCAGGCACGGTGGCTCACGCCTGTAATCCCAGCACTTTGGGAGGCTAAGGCGGGTGGATCATGAGGTCAGGAGTTTGAGACCAGCCCGGCCAACATGGTGAAACCCCGTCTCTACTAAAAATACAAAAATTAGCCAGGTGTGGTGGGGCATGCCTGTGATCCCAGCTACTCAGGAGGCTGAGGCAGGAGAATCGCTTGAATCTGGGAGGTGGAGGTTGCAGTGAGCTGAGATTGTGCCATTGCACTCCAGCCTGGGTGACAGAGTGAGATACCATCTCAAAAAAAAAAAAAAAAAAAAGTTTAAAAAAAATGCTGAGGAAGCTCAGCGAGAGACAGACCTTCCGCATGTCTGCATCTGCTGGTAACTGAGAGCCTGGCTGGAAGGTCAGGGAGGTTGAAAAAGTGATGAGTTCCACTGTGCAGCCACAGGGGTATCCCTTACACTCAATGAATATGCCTCTTTTACTTCAGCTTGGGGTCTGAGACAACTGCGTACTTCTGGACCCCTAAGCCTTTCACAGTAGTGACATCAAGGATAATGAAGCGTACAGAGCTCTCGTGGCCTGTTTCTCTGTTTTTCCCCCACATTGTCAGCTGCCCAGGAAAATGGATTCGCCGTAAATAAACAGGCTCCCAAGCATCCAACAGAAACAAACAATGAGTGACATTGAGCAAATCTAGTTAGTATCTTCAAAAATCCTGGTTTTGGGAAGCCCTAATTCCTTCCACATTTCAATCACTGGACTCTTGGAATTAATAGTGTTCTAGATTGGTGGCACAAAAGACTGAGATACACTGAAATCACTCATGAGACATTTTTTTAAAAAGGCAAAATGAAACAATCTGTTATCCTTGTCACACACCCTCTTTCTGTGCAGTCTCCCAGTGGTGTTTAGGTGTGATCATCCAAGATGAGATGTGCCAGAGTTACTATTGAAACTTTTGAAATTATGATATCCAAAAAGAAAAATACAAAAACCACCCTCAATCTCATCACAAAGATAAATCTGTTGTTGACATTTTGGTGTATTTTTCTGTAGTGTGTGTGTGTGTGTGTGTGTGTGTATATACACATCTATCTATAGGGCCAGACAATAGATACACCATTATGCCTTCGAATCCATGAGGCACTGGTTCTAGGACCAAAATCCACAGACATTCAAGTTCCTTATCTAGATAAAATGGTGTAGTATTTGCATATATGCCACGCGCATCCTCCCATATACTTTAAATTATCTTTAGATTACTTTTAATACCTAATACAATGTAAATGCTATGTAAATAGTTGTTATACCATATTGTTTAGGGAATAATGACAAAAAACTCTGTATATGTTTAATACAAACAAGGCCATCCTTTTATTTATTTATTTTAATTTTGTTTTTTGTTTTTTGTTTTTTGAGATGGAGTCTCTTTCTGTTGCCCAGGCTTGAGTGCAGTGGCATGATCTTGGCTCACTGTCACCTCCGCCTTCCAGGTTCACGGAATTCTCCCTGCCTCAGCCTCCCGAGTAGCTGAGATTACAGGTGCCTGCCACCATGCCCAGCTAATATTTTTTTTTTATGGAGTCTCGGTCCCATCATGCAGGCTGGAGTGCAGTGGCGCGATCTCGGCTCACTGCAATCTCCACCACCTGGGTTCAAGTGATTCTCCTGCCTCAGCCTCCCGAGTAGCTGGGATTACAGGTGTCCGCCACCACACCCGGCTAATTTTTTTATTTTTAGTAGAGATGGGCTTTTGCCATGTTGGCCAGGCTGGTCTTGAACTCCTGACCTCAGGTGATCCACCCACCTTGGCCTCCCAAAATGCTAGGATTATAGGCATGAGCCATTGTGCCTGGCAGCCCCCCTAATTTTTGTATTTTTAGTAGAGGCGGGGTTTCTCCATGTTGGCCAGGCTGGTCTCGAACTCCTGGACTCAAGTGATCTGCCTGCCTCGGCCTTCCAAAGTGCTGGGATTAAGGAATGAGCCACCACGCCTGGCCGATTCTAAAATATTTTTGATCTGGGATTGGTTGAATCCATGGATGCAGAGCAGAACCCCCAGATACAGAGGGCTGACTGTACTCAAATAGGATTATAATATACATACCCTTTTGTATGCTGCCTCACTCAGTCAACATCAAGAACATCTTTCTGCATCAGTACTTTCTTCCACAACATCATTTTGCATGGTTGAGTAGTATTCTGTTACATGGATGTATCATAACATTTTAAACCCACTTCCAATTTTGCTGACTACCGATTTTGGTTAGTCTCAAGCATTTATTTATTGAGTCCTTTCCATGTGCTGAATGCTTTGCAAATCCTATGACTTAATGGGAGGCAGTGCCTGGTGATGGAGAGGCTCCATTCAAATTCCATCACTGTTCTTTACTAGCTCTTTGACTAAGTTACTGAACTTCTCTGGGTCTCAGCTACCTCCTGTGGAGAATATGGGTAATGGTACTCTCCTTAAAGGACAATGGTAAAAATGAAGTGAGAAAAGATACAGAGTGTGGCCAGCAAATGGTAGCTGTCACTGCTGCAGTGGAGGGTGTCCTGTCCCACTTGAGGGAAAGTGGTCAGAGACAGTGTCTGTGTGGGACTCAGAGCCCAGGGTTAGCCCTGAAGGGACACAGTTGGGCTGAACAGACAAAGTGGGGAGACTTGCGAGCACCTGCTTTGGAATCCATTGCCCTGGGCCTCTGCTTTCGTTATCCAATATGGAGCCAGGAGTCTGGGGAAGGACAAATGGTAGAGACTGCAGTGGAGAAGTGCTATTGACAAATTTGTTGGCATCCGGGCACTGAAGTGGGAATAGGAACTGTGGACCTTGCCGGCTGGGTTTGCTTAAGGTTATGGTGCTCCAGGTTGACTGTGGAGGTGACTCTAGGCCTTTCAGCTTCCTCCAGCTAAGCATTAGATAGGAGTTAAGGGCTTAGGTTGGAAAGTCTCAGACAGATCTAAGATCCAGTCCCTGCTCTGTCATTTCTCTGATATTCAATCTCCTTATATATAAAATTGAGACAATAATACTTCCTCGGCTTGTCGTGGTGGCTCACACTTGTAATCCCAGCACTTCGGAAAGTGGAGGTGGGTGGATCACCTGAGGTCAGGAGTTCAAGACCAGCCTGACCAACATGGTGAAACCCCATCTCTACTAAAGATACAAAAAATTAGCTGGGTGTGGTGGTGCATGCCTGTAATCCCAGATACGTGGGAGGCTGAGGCAGGAGAATTGCTTGAACCTGGGAGGCGGAGGTTGCAGTGAGCCGAGATGGCGCTACTGCACTCCAGCCTGGGCGACAGAGCCAGACACCATCTCAAAACAAAACAAAACAAAACAAAAAAACAAAAAAAAACCAGCCTCATAGGGAGGCTATGAAGATAATGTGAGCTAATGTATGTGAAGCTGACACCAGCTCAGGGCTAACCTGAAAACATACAATAGGTGGTGACTGCAGGTTTTCTTATCTACTTGTCCTACTTTTCCCACCTGCTCAAAGAAGCTGTACCTGCTGGGCATGGTGGCTTATGCCTATAATCCCAGCAATTTGGGAGGCCGAGGCGGGCAGATCACCTGAGGTCAGGAGTTCAAGACCAGCCTGCCAACATGGAGAAACCCTGTCTCTACTAAAAAATACAAAATTAGCCGGGCGTGGTGATGCATGCCTGTAATCCCAGCTACTTGGGAGGCTGAGGCAGGAGAATCACTTGAACCCGGGAGGCGGAGGTTGCGGTGAGCTGAGATCATGCCATTGCACTCCAGCCTGGGCAAAAAGAGCGAAATTCTCTCAAAAAACAAACAAACAAACAAACAAACAAAAAACAAAAAGCTGTACCTTCCAAAAAGCCTCTCCTTGGTTCATGCAGACTTTGCCAATGGCCTGGTGTTTAGAGAGGAGGCAACGGCAGGAAATCAGGGATGAAGGGAAAAGTGAGGACCAAGTCTGAGCTTGAATCCTTCAAACAAACCTTGAGATTCAAGGTTCTGTTCCAGGCTGGATAGAGACTACTGGGAGATGGCTATGATCTGTGAGCACACAGCTGGTGTGAGGCTCGGGAGAGATGCTCTGAAGAAAAAAATAGCCCAGCAGCCTTGGGATTTTACACAATTTTTGCCTGGAGAAAGGATGCAAACCCAGACAACCTTTTGAGGTTTTTCTCCAGGATCTGCGGATGGCTTTAACACCAAGGCAGTGGTTCTCAAAGTGTATTCCACAATGAGATGAGCACAAACACTGAGAGCAAATGAGTGCATGGGAAATTTTGTAACTATTTGACAGTCATGTTATGTGTGTTCAATCTAATATAAAAAGGCTGAGTCTGTGTGTATTTTGTATGTCCTTTAAATTTTTACATTTCTAGTAATTCATTATGTTTTACAAATGTCACAGTCTGTGCTAGATTAGTTAATTAAAGCAAAACAAAACAAAACTTACCCTCCCCAAAGATGCATGGAGAAGTGCTGCTTCGGGCCACTCTATAAATGTCACACATTGCTCTCCCTGGAGTTCCCAGCATTTTCACTTTCAGGGGCAAAAGTGAATGATGTATCAGAAAGAGCCCTTGGTTCTTGGCCTCCCCACGCCAGTCTAGCTGTGTGGTCTTGGAAAACCTCCCCTATGATCGCTTTCATTATTTGTAAAATGAGGGTAATAAAACCCACCACATGGGATATAGTGAGATTCAATCTAGGGAAAGAGCATAATTGGATCTCTGGCCTATGACAGGTACTAAAGAATATTTGTTCCTTTTTTCTTTTCCCTTTGCAGTTTATTTGCATGTAGAAAAACTTAAGTGTTCTGCTTTCTTGGTCTCTTAAAAAGTATTTCCACCCATCCTAGTCTTTGCTTGTCCTAGGCTAATGGTGGTTCTTGCAATTTCCATCATAATGGTTCCAGTATTTTACATACATTTGCCTTTCCTTACAATGAGCCTGCTAGGCAGGAATAGTTTTTTTATTTTGAAAAAGAGAAAAGTGAAGTCAGAGAGTTTGAATGGCTTGCCCAAACTCATAGGGCTGTGACCAACAGTTGAAATTCAGGCCTGTCCAACTACTCAGCAACTTCAGATGGGGGTCCCTTCGTGGCCTTGACTTTCACAGTCACTGGCCCTCCCTTTCTCTTACCATTTTCTCTTTCATGCATAGGTAGTTGTTCTGAGGGCAATGGTCGGATGTTCAGTAAGCCCAGGAGGATCAGGGACACTTGTGATCAGAGCCAACGGTGTGAGGGGATCCGGCAGCCTTTGCATTTCAGCAGTTACTGCAGCAAAGAAACAGAGAGGAAATCAAAGTGCGTAGGAATGCCAGGGCCTCCCTGCTGCTCCCGCCCCATCTGCTCAGGTAGGGTCACTGAGGATGTTTCAGGATAGGTCTTCTTTCTTGACTCTGGAAATGAAACTCCTGTCATGTTTAGCTGTGGACACATCTGCCATGCAGCTGGTCTTGTTGCACAATGTATACTTCTCACCAGCTCCCTCTGGTCTTGCCACCAGCAGGGGACACGATCCTTTTTCTTGCTCAAGGCTGAGCTGCAGTGATGAAAATAGACTTCCCCCACCCTACCCCAACCCGGTGAAGAGAAGTGGTTCTACTGTGTCTCTGTGAAGGATCTGCTGGATGGGGGTGATGGAGGGAGCCCCTGCTAGAAGGTCAGAGAGAACTGGGTTTCAGTTCCAGCTCTATCTGATCTTCTTGCCAAGCTTCTGCTTTCTCACCGGTAAATGGAGACAAGAATATGACTTATCTCATGGTGGGAATTAAGTAGGTAAGGTTTATTGTAGGGCCTGGTCATAATAGCAGCAAACCCTTCTAGGATGCAGACACATTGTCAGGCACTGTTCTAGGATGTTACCAGAAAGGGGTCCCGATCCAGACCCCAAGAGAGGGTTCTTGGACCTTGTGCAAGAGAGAATTTGGGGCAAGTCCATAAAGTGAAAGCAAGTTTATCAGGAAAGTAAAGGAATAAAAGAATAGTTATTCTATAGGCAGGGCAGCGGTGTGGGCTGTTTGACTGAGTATACTTATGGTCATTTCTTGATTCTATGCTAAACAAAAGGTGGATTATTCATGAGTTTTCCAGGAAAGGGGTGGGCAATTCCCGGAACTGAGGGTTCCTCCCCTTTTTAGACCATAGAGTGTAACTTCCTGATGTTGCCTTGGCATTTATAAACTGTCATGGTGCTGGTGGGAGTGTCTTTCAGCATGCTAATGTATTATAATTAGCGTATAATGAGCCATGAGGATGAGCAGAGGTCACTTTCATGGCCATCTTGGTTTTGGTGGGTTTTGGCCAGCTTCTCTACTGTATCCTGTTTTATCAGCAAGGTCTTTGTGACCTATATCTTGTGCTGACCTCCTATCTCATCCTGTGACTAAGAATGCAGCCCAGTAGTTCTTAGCTTTATTTTACCCAGCCCCTATTCAAGATGGAGTCACTCTGGTTCAAACGCCTCTAACATAAGGGCCTTGTTTATTAATTTATTTCATCCTCACCACAAACTTTATGGGCAGGTGTTATTATTATCTTCACTTTGAAGAAGAGGAAACTGAAATAGAGGAGGATGATGTAATTTACAGTGAGTAAGTGACGAACCAAGGTTCAGTCTGGGAAGCCCGCGTCTTTAGCTATGATCCCATAGTGTATCTCACTACGGTGTGTGGTAAGCCAGTGCGTGTGAAGTCCTTTCTATTCCTTTACGCAAGTCACGTTTTCCTGCCAGAACAGGATCTGTCCTATGAGAGTTGACACATGAAAGCCAAATACGATAAATCAGGGTGGAGATTCACAGTCACCTTAAAAAGATTCTCAGGCCAGGCGTGGTGGCTGACACCTGTAATCCCAGCACTTTGGGAGGCCAAGGCAGGTGGATCGCAAGGTCAGGAGTTCGAGACTAGTCTGGCCAACATGGTGAAACCCTGTCTCAACAAAAAATACAAAAATTAGCCAGGTGTGGTGGCATGTGCCTGTAGTCCCAGCTACTTGGGAGAATCTCTTGAACCCAGGAAGCGGAGGTTGTAGTGAGCCAAAATTGTGCCACGACACTCCAGCCTGAGCGACAGAGAGAGACTCAGTCTCAAAAAAAAAAAAAAAAGAAGAAGAAGAAAAGATTCTCCCAAAACAGCAGGACTAGTCAATAATGGGACTGAGGTATTTATGTACTAGAAGAAGGAATGGAACATTGAAAGGGGTTTCACCAACCATGAAAGGCAGGATATGAGGTGAAGCCAGAGTCTTGACTAATAATAGACCTTGAGAATGATCATTCCAAGGACACAACTATCCCTATTGAGTCCATCTGCCCTAGGAAAGAGGATGTTTGATGGGGATGACTTGAGTTGCTGGTTTACCTGACAGCTGGCTCTGTCTCTGTATAAATAAATGCACATCCATCTCTTTGAGCTTGGTTGATACGAATCGTCTTTGAGAGACTAATCTATTCTTCTTGTTCTAATCAAATCAGGTGGGGTTTTTTTCTTTCTTTTTTCTTTTTTTTTTTGATGGAGTTTCACTCTTGTTGCCCAAGCTGGAGTGCAATGGTAGGATCTTGGCTCACTGCAACCTCCGTCTCCCAGGTTCAAGCAATTCTCCTGCCTTAGCCTGAGTAGCTGGAATTACAGGTGCATGCCACCACGCCCGGCTAATGTTTTGTATTTTTAGTAGAGATGGGGTTTCACCATGTTAGCCAGGCTGTTCTTGAACTCCTGACCTCAGGTGATCCACCCACCTCAGCCTCCCAAAGTGCTGGGATTACAGGTGTGAGCCACCACAGATGGCCAAATCAGGTTTTTGAAATGAAAAGGCATAGGCCCAATTCTGAAGTAGGTGGATTTCATAGAAAGTAATAAAATAAATGTAGAACGCTGTGGCTCCTCAGTGACAGCCAATTGGACTTCTTTAGACAATATCGTTCAGGCTGCCATGCACATCACCATCTGTCACCCGTTGGCCCTCTGTAGAGCCACGCACATTGCCCTTGGGTTTTCTATGGAGGTAATTGATTCTGGTTTTGGCTCATGCATGTTTTCCCTGGAAGCTCTGCATAGTTTTGAAGTTCTCTCTTGTCTAGCTTAAAAACCTGTGGGCCTGTTGCTCTGAACTTTTGCTCCTATTCTGCATTTTAGTCTGCTTTTTCTTCTACAGGACAGCCCTTCAAAGATTTTTGATGACAGTCTTCTTACTCACAGACCATTTTCTCAAGTGGCTCTCTTCCCTTTCTCACATGGGGTCCAGAAACTTCCTCGGCCCAGTTATTGACTACTTTTCCACAAGGTTGGTGAATTGCAGCATGGTTATCTAAGGGCAAAAGAGAATGGACAGGGATCCTACAAGGGGTCTGGGGTATCCCTGGAGCTGAAGCAAGGCATTTCAAGGGTGATTTATGTTTCATCTTAGTGATGATGATGCAGAAATTTTGCTTTTCATTTCTAATTTAATCTGTGGTTGTATAATAGAAATATAACATTGTCTTTAAAACATTTTATTAAAAATTAAAAAAAAAATAGAGACAGGGTTGGCCGGGCGTGGTGGCTCATGCCTATAATCTCAGCACTTTGGAAAGCCGAGGTGGGCGGATCACCTGAGGTCAGGAGTTTGAGACAAGCCTGGCCAATATAGTGAAACCCCATTTCTACTAAAAATATAAAAATTAGCTGGGCAGGGTGGCAGGCGCCTGTAGTCCCAGCTACTTGGGAGCTTGAGGCAGGAGAATCGCTTAAACTTGAGGGAGGATGGAGGTTGCAGGGAGCCAAGATTGTGCCACTGCACTCTATCCTGGGCATCAGAGTGAGACTCCACCTCAGAAAAAAAAAAGAGAGAGAGAGACAAGGTCTCAATATGTTGCCCAGGCTGGTCTCAAACTCCTGGACTTGAATAGTCCTCCTGCCTCAGCCTCCGAAAGTGCTGGGATTACAGGCATGAGCTACTATGTGTAGCCTCTTTCCTCTATCTTATTCCACTGCATAGCTTCAGAACTAGTTATGCCTGGGATAAAAAAGCTCTGATGTAGGTCAGTGAGTCCCAGCCTGTAGGTCATGAGTCGCTCAGTGTGGTTTATAAGTTGTGTCAACAAGGTAGCTCCCATTGCTTCAGTCAGTGTCAGAAAGTAGGGTTGCAGTGAAAGGGGCCGGCAGGGAGAAGAGTTATGCAGAATTTTGGCAGGATCTGTCAACATTGCTAATGTCCCAGCAGTCCTACTTAAGGGATCTAACACAAGAGAATGTCGTTACTGTGTGCAAACTTATGTGTGTGTGTGTAAGAGTGGTCACTGTAGTATGGCTTAGAAGGGCAGCAGTGTCAAGTTATGGTCCAGTAAACTGTAATATTGGGGACGTACAGAGGTATACTGTTTTTTTTTTGTTTTTTTGTTTTTTTGAGACAGAGTTTCGGTCTGTCGCCCAGGCTGGAGTGCAATGGCTCGCGATCTCAGCTCACTGCAAGCTCCGCCTCCCAGGTTCACGCCATTCTCCCTTCTCAGCCTCCGAGTAGCTGGGACTACAGGTGCATGCCACTACACCCGGCTAATTTTTTTTTTTTTGTATTTTTAGTAGAGACGGGGTTTCACCGTGTTAGCCAGGATGGTCTCGATCTCCTGACCTCGTGATCCTCCTGCATCGGCCTCCCAAAGTGCTGGGATTACAGGCATGAGCCACCGCCCCCGGCCAGAGGTATACTGTTTCAAAGGTTAAGAGGCATGCAGTGAGTCTAAATGTGCTGACTTGGAAGCTTGTCCAAGGAATATTTTAGATTACTTTTATCTTATTTATTTATTTTTTTCTTGAGACGGAGTCTCACACTGTCACTGGGGCTGGAGTGCAATGGCGTGATCTCGGCTCACTGCAACCTCTGCCTCCCGGTTTCACATGATTCTCCTGCTTTACCCTCCTGAGTAGCTGGAATTACAGGAGCACACCACCACACCTGGCTAATTTTTTGTATTTTTAGTAGAGATGAGGTTTCACTATGTTGGTCAAACTGGTCTCAAACTCCTGACCTCGGGATCCACCCGCCTCGGCCTCCCAAAGTGCTGGGATTACAGGCGTGAGCCACCATGCCGGGTCTACATTACTTTTATTTTAAAAATTAATTAATTAATTATTTCAGACAGGGTCTTGCTCTGTTGCCAGGCCAAAGTGAAGTGGCACCATCACAGCTCATTGCAACCCTAACTTCCCAGGCTCAAATGATCTTCTGATCTCAGCCTCCTTAGTAGCTGAGACTATAGATGCACACCACCATGGCTGACTAATTTTTACAAAAATTTTTTGTAGAGATGGGTCTCACTATGTTGCCCAAGTTGATCTCACACCCCTGGGCTCAAGCAATCCTCCTGCCTCAGCCTCCCAAAGTGCTGGGATTACAGATATGAGCCACTGCGCTTGGCCTATTTTAAAGTGGAAAAAAAAAAAAGGCTTCAGAACATTCTGAGCCTGGGCAGTATAAGAAGGCAACATCTCTACAAAAAATTAAAAGTTTAGCTGGGTGTGGTAGGATGTGCCTGTAGTCTCAACTACTTAGGAGCCTGAGGCAGAAGGGTCATTTGAGCCCAGGAGTTTGAGGCTGCGGTGAGCTGTGATCATGCCACTGCACTCTAGTCTGGGCAACAGAAGAAGATCCTATCTCAAAAAAAAAAAAAAAAAGGATAAAATAAAAAGAACGTTCTGTATAATGTGATTCCATTTCTGGTTTGAAAAATTATACATGTTGTAAAGTCATAGAGAAATATCTAGAAGAAAATGTATAAAGTGATTACCTTGTATGATCTTTGGAAGATGGAAGATGGGGTTAACAAAGTTTTGTGGGAAATATATTTTTCATTTTTTTTCTTTTTCTATTTTTATTTTTTAGAGACAGAGTCTTGCTCAGGTCCTTGCCCAGGCTGGAGTGTAGTGCAATTCACTGCAACCTTGAATTCCTGGGCTCAAGCAATCCTCCTGCCTCAGCTTCTTGAGTAGCTAAAGCTACAGGTATGCACCACCATGTCCAGCTAAATTTTTAAAACTTTTTTTTTTGTTTGCTTTTGTTTTTGTAGAGACAGGGCCCTACTATTTTGCCCCCAGACTACTCTTGAACTCCTGGGCTCAAGTGATCCTCCTGTCTTGGCCTCCCAAAGTGCTGGAATTAGAGGGGTGAGTTACCATGTCCTGCCTCCATTGTATTCTTTATAGGTATTTTCTATAGATTTTTTTTCCTTTTATATTTCCATTTTGTTTGCTGGAGGGCTTATTGCTTTTGTGGATAAAGCCAATGCTTTCTAAAAAGGAACACAATAAACTGTGTTTATATTTGTTTATCTCCTAATAATAGGTTTTAGAGTTACAAAACTCATGTATTATGACACAAATTCAAAAAGTATTAAAAGTTATACAATGAGTAGTAGGTCTCCTTACCATGCCGATTTTCAGTCTCATCTCCAGAATTTCTGTGCAAATACAATCAAGTATATAATAAAATGCCCCTTCAGAAAACATTCATGCACAAATGGGACCCCCTGGTGTGCTACACTCTGCATTTTTTTTAACTTTACAATATATCACATAGAGCTTTTCCTATAATGACATATGCAGATTATCGTACGGTTGTTCTGTAAGTGATTTACCAGGCATTTAGGCTATTTTTTATGTTTTGAGATGGAGTTTCACTGTGTCACCCAGGCTGGAGTGCAGTGGCGCAATCTCAGCTCACTGCAACCTCCGTCTCCCAGGTTCAAGTGATTCTTCTGCCTCAGCCTCCCGAGTAGCTGGGATTATAGGCGTGCGCCACCTTACCTAGCTAGTTCATGTGTTTTTGATAGAGACGGGGTTTCGCCATGTTGGCCAGGCTGGTCTTGGACTCCTGACCTCAAGTGATCCACCCGCCTCAGCCTACAAAGTGCTGGGATTACAGGTATAAGCCACTGTGCCCAGCCCATTTAGGTTATGTTGTTTTCTATTATAAACAATGTTGTAAATGATGTGTGTGGCATATACATATAACAGGATGTTAAAATGGAACTCTTCAAGTCTCAGTTTCCGGCTGAGACTCCAAATCGCTAGAAACCATACAATAGGTACTTGAATATCTCCCTCCCCAATGTTAAATGAGGTGCTAGACCACCTTGGCAGGCCCTGGTATTCTGCCAGCATGGACCATCCTTTGCCTGACACCAGCCTTCAGAGGCTGGGAGGGGAGGCAGTCTCTGGTGAGTCCTGTCACAGTGTCTTTTGTCCCTCCCCACCCTCATCTCCCAGGAGAGGGTCGGCTGGAGAAAGCCAACTGAGAAAGCCTGAAAGGGAGAGCTCAGCGTTGGTCCCTGGAACCTGAATTTGGGAGCTTAAGACCAGGAAAGAGAAGCTGAGGCTGGGCTGGCCTGAGGTGACAGAGAGAGAAAAAGAGAGAACACCCTTCCTCCTCCCGGGAGCAAGGGAGCGTCCACCAGCAGAGGAGAGCAAAAAGCCCTGTTGTCTGGGAATCAAAAAGGGGCCAGCAGGAGAGAGATAGACTAGAGCCACCTAGAATGGGGCTTTTCCTGACAGCGCCCTTTGAAAGGCAGAGGAGGGACTGTTGGAAGCCCAACAGTCCAACAGATAGACTCAGAAAGCAGCAGCCGGGAGGAGGCCTCACTGCATTCAGGCGACTGCCAGTGAGTTCCCAAGGGCGGAATGCCTGGGGAACCTACACACACCACCCAGCCCAGAGGGCAGCAGCCCCGGCTCCCAGCAGGACCAGCCTTGGGAAGCTCTGCCCCCTTCCCTATTTCCTCTTTTTCTGGGTCCTATCCCAGGTAGGGAGATACTGAGGGTGAAGAGGTGAGAGGAAGAGGGGGGACAACCTTGTCTCCCCTTTCCCCCACAGCTGGTATTTAAGTTTGAAGCAGACCTGGGCTGAAGAAGGGAGAAATTTTCAAATGAGATTTGTTCAGAGTTCTGGCAAACATGCTGGAATGTGTGCTTTTAAATTACAGAGATTGCTCTTTGGAAATAAGGGACCCAGTGAATAAGTTCACAGGGTGAGCAAAAATAAAGCAGCATTATGATCGCCCCTTATTGAATCCAGCTCATTGGACGTCCTTTGAGAACATGTGTGATTTTATATGAGGAATAAATTTTTAGAAGTGGAATTTCTGTGTCAAGTAATACAGTATATTTTAATGTTGATAGATGTGGTCAAATTGCCCTCCAAATAATTTGTTCTTATTAACACTTTCCCAGGGGTGGATGAAAGTGGCTCCCTTTGACACCTTCTCATTTTAGTTTTTGCTACTCTACCAGATTTTTTTTAAAAAAAAGATATTTCTTATATATATATTTATATATAATGTATTCCATATATATGTGTATATTTCATTATGAGGGAAGTTAAAACATTTCTATTTCTTTTTCTGTGAACACCATTGCTAAGGTCATTTGCCCATTCCTTTTTTTTCCTTTTGAGTTGTTGAGTTTTTTCTTTGTAATTTGTAAGAACTCTTTATATAAAAGGCATTAGTCAGGGGGAGGAGCCAAGATGGCCGAATAGGAGCAGCTCCGGTCTACAGCTCCCAGCGTGAGCGACGCAGAAGACGGTGATTTCTGCATTTCCATCTGAGGTACCGGGTTCATCTCACTAGGGAGTGCCAGACAGTGGGCGCAGGTCAGTGGGTGTGCGCACCGTGCGCGAGCCGAAGCAGGGCAAGGCATTGCCTCACCTGGGAAGCGCAAGGGGTCAGGGAGTTCCCTTTCCGAGTCAAAGAAAGGGGTAACGGACGCACCTGGAAAACTCGGGTCACTCCCACCCGAATATTGCGCGTTTCAGACCGGCTTAAAAAACGGCGCACCACGAGACTATATCCCACACCTGGCTCGGAGGGTCCTACGCCCTCGGAATCTCGCTGATTGCTAGCACAGCAGTCTGAGATCAAACTGCAAGGCGGCAGCGAGGCTGGGGGAGGGGCGCCCGCCATTGCCCATGCTTGCTTAGGTAAACAAAGCAGCCGGGAAGATCGAACTGGGTGGAGCCCACCACAGCTCAAGGAGGCCTGCCTGCCTCTGTAGGCTCCACCTCTGGGGGCAGGGCACAGACAAACAAAAAGACAGCAGTAACCTCTGCAGACTTAAATGTCCCTGTCTGACAGCTTTGAAGAGAGCAGTGGTTCTCCCAGCACGCAGCTGGAGATCTGAGAACGGGCAGACTGCCTCCTCAAGTGGGTCCCTGACCCCTGACCCCCGAGCAGCCTAACTGGGAGGCGCCCCCCAGCAGGGGCACACTGACACCTCACACGGCAGGGTATTCCAACAGACCTGCAGCTGAGGGTCCTGTCTGTTAGAAGGAAAACTAACAAACAGAAAGGACATCCACACCGAAAACCCATCTGTACATCACCATCATCAAAGACCAAAAGTAGATAAAACCACAAAGATGGGGAAAAAACAGAACAGAAAAACAGGAAACTCTAAAATGCAGAGCGCCTCTCCTCCTCCAAAGGAACGCAGTTCCTCACCAGCAACGGAACAAAGCTGGATGGAGAATGATTTTGACGAGCTGAGAGAAGAAGGCTTCAGACGATCAAATTACTCTGAGCTACGGGAGGACATTCAAACCAAAGGCAAAGAAGTGGAAAACTTTGAAAAAAATTTAGAAGAATGTATAACTAGAATAACCAATACAGAGAAGTGCTTAAAGGAGCTGATGGAGCTGAAAACCAAGGCTCGAGAACTACGTGAAGAATGCAGAAGCCTCAGGAGCCGATGCGATCAACTGGAAGAAAGGGTATCAGCAATGGAAGATGAAATGAATGAAACTAAGCGAGAAGGGAAGTCTAGAGAAAAAAGAATAAAAAGAAATGAGCAAAGCCTCCAAGAAATATGGGACTATGTGAAAAGACCAAATCTACGTCTCATTGGTGTACCTGAAAGTGATGCGGAGAATGAAACCAAGTTGGAAAACACTCTGCAGGATATTATCCAGGAGAACTTCCCCAATCTAGCAAGGCAGGCCAACGTTCAGATTCAGGAAATACAGAGAACGCCACAAAGATACTCCTCGAGAAGAGCAACTCCAAGACACATAATTGTCAGATTCACCAAAGTTGAAATGAAGGAAAAATGTTAAGGGCAGCCAGACAGAAAGGTCGGGTTACCCTCAAAGGGAAGCCCATCAGACTAACAGCGGATCTCTCGGCAGAAACCCTACAAGCCAGAAGAGAGTGGGGGCCAATATTCAACATTCTTAAAGAAAAGAATTTTCAACCCAGAATTTCATATCCAGCCAAACTAAGCTTCATAAGTGAAGGAGAAATAAAATACTTTACAGACAAGCAAATGCTGACCGATTTTGTCACCACCAGGCCTGCCCTAAAAGAGCTCCTGAAGGAAGCGCTAAACATGGAAAGGAACAACCGGTACCAGCCGCTGCAAAATCATGCCAAAATGTAAAGACCATCAAGACTAGGAAGAAACTGCATCAACTAACGAGCAAAATCACCAGCTAACATCATAATGACAGGATCAAATTCACACATAACAATATTAACTTTAAATGTAAATGGACTAAATTCTCCAATTAAAAGACACAGACTGGCAAGTTGGATAAAGAGTCAAGACCCATCAGTGTGCTGTATTCAGGAAACCCATCTCACGTGCAGAGACACACATAGGCTCAAAATAAAAGGATGGAGGAAGATCTACCAAGCAAATGGAAAACAAAAAAAGGCAGGGGTTGCAATCCTAGTCTCTGATAAAACAGACTTTAAACCAACAAAGATCAAAAGAGACAAAGAAGGCCATTACATAATGGTAAAGGGATCAATTCAACAAGAGGAGCTAACTATCCTAAATATTTATGCACCCAATACAGGAGCACCCAGATTCATAAAGCAAGTCCTGAGTGACCTACAAAGAGACTTAGACTCCCACACATTAATAATGGGAGACTTTAACACCCCACTGTCAACATTAGACAGATCAACGAGACAGAAAGTCAACAAGGATACCCAGGAATTGAACTCAGCTCTGCACCAAGCGGACCTAATAGACATCTACAGAACTCTCCACCCCAAATCAACAGAATATACATTTTTTTCAGCACCACACCACACCTATTCCAAAATTGACCACATACTTGGAAGTAAAGCTCTCCTCAGCAAATGTAAAAGAACAGAAATTATAACAAACCAGCTCTCAGACCACAGTGCAATCAAACTAGAACTCAGGATTAAGAATCTCACTCAAAGCCGCTCAACTACATGGAAACTGAACAACCTGCTCCTGAATGACTGCTGGGTACATAACGAAATGAAGGCAGAAATAAAGATGTTCTTTGAAACCAACGAGAACAAAGACACAACATACCAGAATCTCTGGGACGCATTCAAAGCAGTGTGCAGAGGGAAATTTATAGCACTAAATGCCCACAAGAGAAAGCAGGAAAGATCCAAAATTGACACCCTAACATCACAATTAAAAGAACTAGAAAAGCAAGAGCAAACACATTCAAAAGCTAGCAGAAGGCAAGAAATAACTAAAATCAGAGCAGAACTGAAGGAAATAGAGACACAAAAAACCCTTCAAAAAATTAATGAATCCAGGAGCTGGTTTTTTGAAAGGATCAACAAAATTGATAGACCGCTAGCAAGACTAATAAAGAAAAAAAGAGAGAAGAATCAAATAGACGCAATAAAAAATGATAAAGGGGATATCACCACCGATCCCACAGAAATACAAACTACCATCAGAGAATACTACAAACACCTCTACGCAAATAAACTAGAAAATCTAGAAGAAATGGATACATTCCTCGACACATACACTCTCCCAAGACTAAACCAGGAAGAAGTTGAATCTCTGAATAGACCAATAACAGGAGCTGAAATTGTGACAATAATCAATAGCTTACCAACCAAAAAGAGTCCAGGACCAGATGGATTCACAGCCGAATTCTACCAGAGGTACAAGGAGGAACTGGTACCATTCCTTCTGAAACTATTCCAATCAATAGAAAAAGAGGGAATCCTCCCTAACTCATTTTATGAGGCCAGCATCATTCTGATACCAAAGCCTGGCAGAGACACAACCAAAAAAGAGAATTTTAGACCAATATCCTTGATGAACATTGATGCAAAAATCCTCAATAAAATACTGGCAAACCGAATCCAGCAGCACATCAAAAAGCTTATCCACCATGATCAAGTGGGCTTCATCCCTGGGATGCAAGGCTGGTTCAACATACGCAAATCAATAAATGTAATCCAGCATATAAACAGAGCCAAAGACAAAAACCACATGATTATCTCAATAGATGCAGAAAAAGCCTTTGACAAAATTCAACAACCCTTCATGCTAAAAACTCTCAATAAATTAGGTATTGATGGGACATATTTCAAAATAATAAGAGCTATCTATGACAAACCCACAGCCAATATCATACTGAATGGGCAAAAACTGGAAGCATTCCCTTTGAAAACTGGCACAAGACAGGGATGCCCTCTCTCACCACTCCTATTCAACATAGTGTTGGAAGTTCTGGCCAGGGCAATCAGGCAGGAGAAGGAAATAAAGGGTATTCAATTAGGAAAAGAGGAAGTCAAATTGTCCCTGTTTGCAGACGACATGATTGTTTATCTAGAAAACCCCATTGTCTCAGCCCAAAATCTCCTTAAGCTGATAAGCAACTTCAGCAAAGTCTCAGGATACAAAATCAATGTACAAAAATCACAAGCATTCTTATACACCAACAACAGACAAACAGAGAGCCAAATCATGAGTGAACTCCCATTCACAATTGCTTCAAAGAGAATAAAATACCTAGGAATCCAACTTACAAGGGATGTGAAGCACCTCTTCAAGGAGAACTACAAACCACTGCTCAAGGAAATAAAAGAGGATACAAACAAATGGAAGAACATTCCTTGCTCATGGGTAGGAAGAATCAATATCGTGAAAATGGCCATACTGCCCAAGGTAATTTACAGATTCAATGCCATCCCCATCAAGCTACCAATGACTTTCTTCACAGAATTGGAAAAAACTACTTTAAAGTTCATATGGAACCAAAAGAGAGCCCGCATCGCCAAGTCAATCCTAAGCCAAAAGAACAAAGCTGGAGGCATCACACTACCTGACTTCAAACTATACTACAAGGCTACAGTAACCAAAACAGCATGGTACTGGTACCCAAACAGAAATATAGATCAATGGAACAGAACAGAGCCCTCAGAAATAACGCCGCTTACCTACAACTATCTGATCTTTGACAAACCTGAGAAAAACAAGCAATGGGGAAAGGATTCCCTATTTAATAAATGGTGCTGGGAAAACTGGCTAGCCATATGTAGAAAGCTGAAACTGGATCCCTTCCTTACACCTTATACAAAAATCAATTCAAGATGGATTAAAGATTTAAACGTTAGACCTAAAACCATAAAAACCCTAGAAGAAAACCTAGGCATTACCATTCAGGACATAGGCGTGGGCAAGGACTTCATGTCCAAAACACCAAAAGCAATGGCAACAAAAGCCAAAATTGACAAATGGGATCTAATTAAACTAAAGAGCTTCTGCACAGCAAAAGAAACTACCATCAGAGTGAATAGGCAACCTACAACATGGGAGAAAATTTTCGCAACCTACTCATCTGACAAAGGGCTAATATCCAGAATCTACAGTGAACTCAAACAAATTTACAAGAAAAAAACAAACAACCCCATCAAAAAGTGGGCGAAGGACATGAACAGGCACTTCTCAAAAGAAGACATTTATGCAGCCAAAAAACACATGAAAAAATGCTCATCATCACTGGCCATCAGAGAAATGCAAATCAAAACCACTATGAGATATCATCTCACACCAGTTAGAATGGCAATCATTCAAAAGTCAGGAAACAACAGGTGCTGGAGAGGATGTGGAGAAATAGGAACACTTTTACACTGTTGGTGGGACTGTAAACTAGTTCCACCATTGTGGAAGTCAGTGTGGCGATTCCTCAGGGATCTAGAACTAGAAATACCATTTGACCCAGCCATCCCATTACTGGGTATATACCCAAATGACTATAAATCATGCTGCTATAAAGACACATGCACACGTATGTTTATTGCGGCATTATTCACAATAGCAAAGACTTGGAACCAACCCAAATGTCCAACAATGATAGACTGGATTAAGAAAATGTGGCACATATACACCATGGAATACTATGCAGCCATAAAAAATGATGAGTTCATATCCTTTGTAGGGACATGGATGAAATTGGAAACCATCATTCTCAGTAAACTATCGCAAGAACAAAAAACCAAACACCGCATATTCTCACTCATAGGTGGGAATTGAACAATGAGATCACATGGACACAGGAAGGGGAATACCATACTCTGGGGACTGTGGTGGGGAGGGGGGAGGGGGGAGGGATAGCATTGGGAGATATACCTAATGCTAGATGACGAGTTAGTGGGTGCAGCGCACCAGCATGGCACATGTATACATATGTAACTAACCTGCACAATGTGCACATGTACCCTAAAACTTAAAGTATAATAATAAAAAAAAAAAAACAGAATGCATCACAAAAAAAAAAAAAAAAAAAGGCATTAGTCCTTGCTTTATCACATATGTTCCAAATGTTTGTCAATGTGTGCTATTGGCCTTTGATGAAAGTTATTGCGCACTAACAGATTTTTAGATGTGTATGGATCCTACTGTCTAGAACGAATGCAAGTTTACTCTAGAGTGCACCTGAATTAACAGCTGGCTTTTTTCGTTTTGTATATTCATAATCAACAGGCACTGAAAGCCTAAGTAACGTCACGGGAGGTGAGGGATGGCCCTTGAAATCAAGAGGTTGGAAACCGCTAGTCTAGGCTGTACTGGACCTACCTGAACTGTGGCCAGAGCTAAGCCCAGCCCTTCTGGGTTGAAGCTCCAGCACTGATGTCTCTCATGGAGTCAGAAGTCATTAACTTACTAATTCCATGTAAAACACAGCAGCAGCATTTCAAGGTGGAGCCAACCAAAATGGAAGTGGAATGGCTGTCTTCCTCTCTCCCTTCTCCCTCTGCATCCCCTTCCCTCCCTCCTTTGTTTACCTCCTAAAGGGGAGAGTAAGGCAGAGAAGAAAACAAAGGGTATGGAGAAAGGGAAGGCTCCCCATTGTGGAGAATTAAGACAACTCTCTTGCTTGGGGCTCCAGGTCCCTCTCATCTGGCACCCCTTCCTCTTCTCTGTCCCCAACATCCTGCCTCACTGTTACACCAGCCTCCTAACTACACTCTTCCCAGGCACCCTCTGGCCTTGCCACCAGCTGCTTTCTCTGCCGAGAGCTTGCTTCCCCTTCCCTGCTTTGTGGACTCTGACATTTCAAATGTCACTTCCTCTAGGAAGCTTTCCCTGGCCAGGCTGACTGAAGTGTTCCCTCCCAGGGCTCCTGTCTTTTTTACAGCACTTCTGATAGTTATATTAGAGGTGTGTGTCTCTCCCACTAACCAGGCAGGTCCTTGAAGGTACATTTGCCTGATTCATCTCTGGTTCTGCCCCAGCACCAGAGCAGCTTAGTCAATGTTCATTGAACAAAGCCCTATTTAAAGAGCAAAAGTGTGTGTTGGCAAGGCGTCCTGACAGTGCTGCTGGGACAATATCCTTCCCTGGAGGGATGGAGCACCCCAGCCAGCTTTCCCCCAGGTCGCTGTCCCCCTCCTCAAGTCCTAAGCTAGAGCCTGGCAACCCTGACTGAGTCCTGTGGATTCACATGGGAGTAATGCCTCAATGTGCAGAGGTCAACCACTGACCTCTATTGGAAGCCCCGCTCCCCATACTGGTGCCAGAGAAGAAGCAGACAAAAATTCAGAGTCACCACCTGTGGAATCTTATCCCTGAGGAAAGTTCACTTAGAACAGTGGTCACTCAAACTTTGGTCACTATCAGAATCACCTGGGGAACTCTGGAAAAACAACAAAGCCCAGGCCTAATCCTACTTCAGAGAGAAGTTTGAGAACCACTGGCTTAGACAACAGTGACTCATCCAATCTCTTCAGCTACTGTGATCGGCTTATGCTTCTTCTTACAGGAGTGCTGATCCTGAAGGGTTGTGGGGCTCCTGCCTTTCCTTCCCCTCACACCTTTCCCCACTAGGTTTTAAGCAGAGTTAAGTTCACATACAAATTTGTCGTTATCCACGGCAATGTTTATTTGTACCCAACATGTATGTGTGGAATGAATACACACAGGAACAAACAAGATACTTCAGTTAGGAAGCATGTACAGGCTTCTGCTTGGAGCAACAGACTCGACACTAAGAGGGATGGAAGACAGGGTCCTGCCCTTGGGGACTGGGGATCCTGGCATCACAGTCCTGCTGTCGATCGCATGTCCCTCAGAGCTTCAGTTTCTTCAGCTCTTAAGAAGGAATAATAACGATAACAATACTATCTAGCTGCATGGCTTGGTGTGAGGATTATATACAATAATGGGAGTGAAAGTGTTTTCTAAGCAAACTCATGAACATAAGATACCGTCACAAAGAAAAATCAATCTTATGAATAATTACAAATAAACAAATTTTGTTAAACTCTCCCTAGCCTGTACATGTTAAGATATTGAGGCCAGGTGTGGTGGCTCACACCTGTAACCCCAGCACTTTGGGAGGCCAAGGTGGGTGGATCACGAGGTCAGGAGTTCGAGACCATCCTGGCCAACATGGTGAAACCCCGTCTCTACTAAAAATACAAAATTAGCTGGGTGTGGTGGTGGGCGCCTGTAATCTCAGCTACTCTGGAGGCTGAGGCAGGAGAATCGCTTGAACCTGGGAGGTGGAAGTTGCAGTGAGCCCAGACCGCACCATTGCACTCCAGTCTGGGCAATAAGAGCAAGACTTGGTCTCAAAAAAAAAAAAAAAAAAAAAGACATTGAGCTGTTCATTTTCTCTTCAGTTTCTAAGCTCATGCAGAGATGTGGCAAGTAACTGGTGGTTTCCTTTGGAGAGGACTTTGTTGCAAAAGCCTTCTCTCCTTGCCTTGTGGTCAGCTCCATTTGCCTTCTGCCCATTCAGAGCCGTCCCAGATGCTGGTGGGCTATCCTTTGTCTCTGAGAGGCATTGAGAAGACTATACTCAAAATTTCTGATGTGCTTGCCATTTGCAAAGCATCACTTCCCTTTTAAGAGAAGAAGTTATTCTTTATCAAGAAAAAAAATTGCTTACACTTTGGATGGTTTGCACAGAAACAGACCACATATTTTCTCAGAAATATGCAGAAATGAATGCCAGGTAAAGTTCTTGGCTTGTAAAAAATAGGCCTAACCTTTGACATTTATTGATCTTTCTTAGTTTCCTGAGAACCTTTGCATCTATTTTCTCATCATTTTCTCACATTCACCCTTCAAAGTTGTTTGTGATGTTACCTGTATTTCACAGATATGAAAAGTGAGCCCCCAAAAGGAGGTAAGGAAGGCCCTCACAGGGTCTCCCAGCTAAGATGGTAGGATCACCCTTCCAAATAGTCAGAGGAAACGTTTAGGATGCTTGGGGAACCCAGCCCACTCACAGGCCAACAGCTAGAACATTTCAAGAGTGAGTCTCACCTGTTTTTTGTAAGTGAGCGCTGCAGTTGTCACTCCTCGAGGGTTGCTGAGAACGCCCATCACATCTGTCAGTGTGGCTCCCATTACAGCTGAAAAGGAAGGGCCTATTATGGGGTTGTTAGTCATGCATGTATGTGTTGCTCTCTGTAATCAGCTGAATAAGAACCTCAGCCAAGAACCCAGCTTTCCTCACCAGCCTTTAACGCCTGTAAAATGTGGAGAGAATTTTTCCTTGGTTGGAGTCCCTGTTCACCACGGCACCTCCTTGACATCTGAATTTACAGCGTTTTCTTCTAGAAGGCCAATGCCTTCGCATTCAGGTCACCTGATGATCTGATTCCACTTCTTTTATTCCACATTTTCAACAAGTCCCTTTGTCTTGATGTCTGAGCTTCTCTTCCTGTAGAAGTAAAGCCCCATAGAGTCATTTCCCAAAGATCTATGAGTGTCTCCCTCTTCCAACTTCACACTGATTCTTAGTCTGGATCTTCTCCTTTAGTCCGCTGGAGAGGGACAAAGGGCAGCTGCACCAGAAAGATTTCCTGGCCTCCAATTTTTTACCCATCATCAATTTGCTCACATTATTCCCTCTCTTGGAATGTCTTCCTCTCTTTCCTTTGTTAAATACATGTCTAGTAATTTCTTGAGGCTCAATTCCTATTCCATCTCTTCCATGTAGCCTTTTCTGATATCCTTACTAACAATAAATACTCTCTTCTTTGTACCTGCATGAGTTTTTTTTTTTTTTTTTTTTTTTTTTTTTTTTTTTTTTTTGAGATGGAGTCTTACTCTGTCACCCAGGCTGGAGTGCATTGGTGCAGTCTGCACTCACTGCAACCTCAGCCTCCCCAGTTCAAGCGATTCTCCTGCCTTAGCCTCCGTAGTAGCTGGGATTACAGGCACCCGCCACCACAACTGGCTAATTTTTGTATTTTTAGTAGAGATGGGGTCTTGCCATGTTGGCCAGGCTGGTCTTGAATTCCCGACTTCAAGTGATCTGCCCGTCTCGGGCTCCCAAAGTGCTGGGATTACAGGCATGTGCCACCATGTCCGGCCCCTGCATGAGTTTTTATATCTGTCATTCATCCTCATGTTTATTGTTTTACCAATCACTTTTTGAGCATAAAGTATATATAAAAATATATATTAAGCTGTGCTAATTCCAGGGAGGTCATACAGGTATTGGGAAATGAATGATGTATACAAACATATCTAAGACATTATCCTTACTTTTACACTATATTTATTTAGAAATTTTTTTCACAATAATAAATTAACTTTAGCTTACTGTGATATTTTTACTTTATGCACTTCTAATTTTTAAAAAAGTTTTTGACTCTTGTAATAACACAGCATAAAACACAAACATATTGTACAGTTGTATAAAAATATTTTCTTTATATTCTTATTCTATACATTTTTTCCTATTTTTAACATTTTAATTCTTATTCTATTTTAAAAGCTTTTTCATTAAAAACTAAGACACAAACACACACATTAGCCTAGGCCTACACAGGGTCAGGATCATCAATATCACTGTCTTTCACCTCGTCATCTTGTCCCACTGGAAGGTCTTCAGAGGCAGTAACATGCATGGAACTATCATCTCCTGTGATAGCAATGACTTTTTCTGGAATACCTTCTGAAGGATCTGCCTGAGGCTGTTTTACAGTTAATTTTTTAAATAAGATGGAGTGCACTCTAAAACAATCATAGAACATGTAGTATTATATATACCAGTAACACAGTCATTTATTATCATTGTCGGGTATTATGTCAAGTACATAATTTTATGTGCTATCCTTTTATGCCACTGGCAGCACAGTAGGTTTTTTTACACCAGCATCACTGTAAACACTTGAGTAATGCATTGTACTAAGATGTTACAACAGCAACAGTGTTACTAGATCTAGTAGGAAATTTTCAGCTCCATTATAATCTTATGGGACCACCATTGTACATTTGGTTTCTTGACTAAAATGTTATGTGACAAATGACCGTATTCCTCATGGACTGTTATGCTAAATGGGACCTGTCCAGTCCTAATTTGCAGAGCAAAATTTCAGGGGCTGAGTAGACCTGGAATCCATGCCACCTCTAAGGCAGCCTGAGGTGGAGAGATGCAAGATGTGTCTGATGTAAGAAAGCCCACATTGTGTTTAAGGCAAGCTAAGGCTGTGTCTCTGAGAGGATGAGGTTGAGCATCAAGATCAAAGGCAAATGTCAGCTCTCAAATGGGAAGACACATAGTGAGGAGAATGTGGAGATGCAATAGGCAGGGTGGAGTGCAGTGCCAGGATAAGTGAGCCCAAGATATTAGGAGCCAAGGAGAAGACCAGGGGAGAGGTGATTAGGCTCCTGGTACGTGGTACCCGCTGGGTGGTGTAGAAAGTTAAAAACGGCTTGTTGCTCAGTTATCTTGCAAGCAGTTCCAGGTTTTTATTTGCTTCTTTCTTTCTTTCTTTCTTTCTTTCTTTCTTTCTTTCTTTCTTTCTTTCTTTCTTTCTTTCTCTCTCTCTCTTTCTTTCTCTCTTTCTTCCTTTCTTTCTTCCTCTCTTTCTTTTTTTTTTTTTTTTGAGACAGAGTCTTGCTCTGTTGCCCAGGCTGGAGTGCAATGGCACTATCTTGGCTCACTGCAATTGCCACCTCCTAGGTTCAGGCAATTATCCTGCCTCTCCCTCCCAAGTAGCTGGGATTACAGGTGCCTGCCACCACGCCTGGCTAATTTTTGTATTTGAAATTATTTCTTGACAAAACTAGTACAAGTAATCTACAGATCTAGTCCAACTTGATCTCTAGGTATGTTCCAGATCCATTAATTTAACCTGTCCATTTGAATGCAGTGGTATTGTTTTTAATTTTTTCTAAAAAGCAGTAGAACTATTTTTTTAAACAAAAATCTTATCTGCAATCCAACATAGAAATCAAGAGGACATAGTATAAACTTTCAACAATCAGTAGAGAACACTTCATTGTTTGCAGAACTTCTAAAGTTCTCAAGGGAATCCTAGAATCCTGTAGAGCTCCCTGGCCAAGAATTCTGTAGAAATGGCAGGCCAAGAAGCCAAGGTCAGTTCTCAGTTGAGAACTTGAAGGCTTCAATTTAAAAGCCAAGTGCCTGAAGATGAGATATTGCCATTCTTCCTGGGAACCCATCAAACCTGGAGGATTTTTTAAAAAAACATTTAGCCCATTGCTGAATGGGAATCAAGGCAATTCTGGATTATTTCTTCAGAAAAAATAAAGAACTTTAAGTTTTGTGTTTCCCTTTTCAGTCTTTTCACATCAACCAATATCTTAACTGCAACATGCAATGTTTACCCCCGTGCTATAGAGTGTCTGACAATGAAACATGATCACCATGGGGATCATGAGCTTCATTGTTCATTGTGTTGTGAGCACAACTGATAAGGCAGGAAAACTCATTTGTCTGCAGAATGACTTACTTTGTGAAGGATGCTCACTGAAGGAACCCGAAAAGTAAACCAACAATGGAAGAGGACCCATTCACCTAGTTAGGGACCTCCAAGAAGTCTCTTCACAGTGTTGGGGCAACAGCAACACTTGGGTCCTTTAGGCTGCATTCACCAGCTTACCCAGAATATTTGAAAATAAGAGAAAAGAGAAAGAGCACACCGTTTCTCCTGGAGGATCCATACAGAGCTGATTTTTCCTTGTTCTATTGTTGAAAGCTCACATGGATGTGGAGAAAAACTAGCAATATTATTTCTGTGCTATGCATTCGGTAGACATCAGACAAATAAAAGTCTTTCTGACTTTCAGTGTGGAGTGGTTTTGGATTCAAGATCCATGTGTTCCAGACTTTGACTCCAGTATAGATCCTCCTATGCTAGGTGACCTTGAGTTGGTAACATGAGTTCCCTATATCTCAGTTTCCTGCTATGTAAAGTGAGGGTTCCTTTAGCTATCAAAAAAGTGACATGGGTAGGATAATCCTGTTTCATCAAAGTCTTCCCAATTTGTTAGAGAAATACATAGCACTCAAAGTACTTAATTCTCCCTAGTTGTGGGATGGGAGGCTTAAAATAGAAAAAGAGACTTAACTTCAATCTTGAGCCATAAATGCCAGTTTGATAATTGAATAAAGAGAATAAATAACAGTTTCAGACAAAAGGATCAGCATGTGTAGAGAGCATAGAGCTGAGAAACAAAAAAATCACAATAGATTCTAGGATCTATTGCAGTTGAGAAAGGTTGAAATGTGGGGAGCATGTGATGGATAGACAGAAGAAGGAGAGACCAGATCAGAGACTGTGTAAGCTTATTAAGCGTTTTGGTATTTATCTTGACAACCCTGATATATTGTTGAAGGTTTTTAAACAAGAAAATTAAATGGGCCCTTAGTCATGTTAGAAAAACCACTTTGGCAACAATGTCAAACAGAGCTTGCAAACTATGGCTTATGGGCCAAATCCATCCTGCTCTCGTTTTTGTAAATAAAATTTGATTAGAACACAGTCACATATTGATTTATATGTCTATGTCTGCTTTTGCACCACAGTGGCAGAGTTGCTTAGTTGCAACAGGGTCCCTGTGGCTGCAAAGTCTAAAGTAATTGCCATCTGGCTCTTTACAGATAAAGTTTGCCAACCTGGTGGAGAGGATGGATTAGAGGAAAGCAAAAGCTGAAGAGAGGTAGCTGTGTTACGAAGCCATCTCTAAACTATAAAAGCCATGGCAAGAGCTTGAATGAGGCAGGGGCAGAAAGAAAATCTCCAAAAGAAGTGGAATCAATAAGACTAATCTTATGTGACTAATCAGATGTGGAATGCAAAGAGGATTCTAGGACAACTCCCAGTTTCTAGCTTGGGCAATGGGGCAACTGATGGTACCAATTGCTGACATTGGGATGCCAAGAGGAAGAGCAGGTTTGGGGATGAAAAGGATGGCTCCAATTTGGACAAGTATGATTGGGACATGCAAGCAGAGGTGGTAGATGGAAATGTGGGTCAGAAGCCCAGGAGAATGATCTGCTCAGGATGTGTAGATCTGGGAGTTGTCAGAATAGAGATGCACGAATTTCTCAGAAGCACATGTAAAATGAGTGAGGGGAGATAGTCAATGGTAGGATGCATAGAAATGTTTAGGGATGGACACAGGAAGGAGAACCTGAAAAGACAATGGTGAAAGAGGTCTCAGAAGGGAAGAGGAAAACTAAGAGAGTATTTTCCGGGCAAATTATGTGAGACAAAGTGAAATTAACCACCAATGTCCTATAAAGAGAATGCGGGGTAGGTAGTAATTTGGGGCAGGAGGAAGAAGGGGTGAAGGAAGAGTGATTTGAAGCAGCTGAAGACAAACAAAATAAGGAAGAAATAGCCTCCACTTACTGCCCACTGATGGGCCAGATACCATCCCAAGTGCTTACTTTTGTGAGTTCATTTCATCCGTGCAACAGCCTTTCAAGGTAGGAATAGTCATTTCCATTTTCCATGTGAGGAAACTGACGTGTTTCCTCATGCAGCAACTCATTCTAGGTTATGCTGCTAGCAAATGGCAGACTAGGGATTCTAACTTCCAAATCCATGCCCCTGAATCCTGCCAGAAAACTCATTGATATCAGCAACACTTCTCTCTGCCCAGCTTCTTATAAATATGAACTATTGCCAAAGCCCAGCTCCAACGTTATGTCTTCTGGAATAACCTCCTGTCATAACGCATCTGTTATTCTGTGTTGGGTCAGCATGGCAGGGTCTTGAGGCAGAATTATATTATGTTATGAGTGCATACTCAGAAGTCCAACTACCTGGGAACAAATCCTAGCCCCAGCACTTAAAAACTATGTAACCTCATCACTCAATTTCTTGGTGCCTCTGTTTCCTCATTTATAAAATTGGGTCGGTAAGAGTCCTTATCATGTAGGTGGTTCATGAACACTTAGAACAGGACCTAGTGCACAGTGAACATTCAACAATGATAGCTCTCAAATGACTCTCAGGATGTGTCAGGCACTGCTCTAAGTGCTTTCTGTGTATTAACATTTAATCCTCTCAACACACTTCCAAGGAAAATATGACTTTTGTCCTCATTTTACAGATAAGAAATTGAGACATAAAGAGATTAAGTAACTTGCTGAAGATCACACAGCTCAAACAAGCGTTTGGTAGTATTAATAGTGTTATGGGCCCAGGCTTAGTCCCATCAGAGCTAGTGTTTCTTTCTCTTGCTCATAATTCAGTCTGGCACTCAGTACGTTGTAATGTCAAATATGGAGTCTTGCTCTGTCACCCAGGCTGGAGTGCAGTGGTATGATCTCAGCTCACTGAAACCTCCGCCTCCCAGATTCAAGCGATTCTTCTGCCTCAGCCTCCTGAGTAGCTGGGACTGCAGGCATGTGCCACCATACTGAACTAATTTTTTGTATTTTTAGTAGAGATGGGGTTTCACCATGTTGGCCAGGATGGTCTTGATCTCCTGACTTCATGATCTGCCTGCCTCGACGTCCCAAAGTGTTGGGATTACAGGCGTGAGCCACCATGCCTGGCTAAGATATTGTATATTTGCTTGTTAGTCCCAAAAGGCTGAGCAAGTCTTCTGCTTTTTTGTACCCACAGCTATTAATACAACTGATTTGGTGACTTGGTTGAGGCAGTTCTGCAGTGAAGGTTAAAGTGAATTTAAGGGTGACCTTGAAGCCAGAAGGCTGGCTTTTTGACTCTTCACCTTCTGGTGGTCAGGTTTTTAGATTTTCTTTGCACTAATTGAGCAGATATTTAATTTTTGCTGGAAATCACCTGGGTATGGTGGCAAGATTCCTAATAAGGCAAGGTGGAAGAGAAGACATGGAGCAAGGTGGAAGAGAAGACACACTGAAACTGATCCCTAGGGTTCTAAAGCTGAAAGGCACCTCCAGGATCTCTTGGCCCAATCTGTCAAATGGAACAGTGCTGGAATAATAGCCATACCTGGCTATTATTGCTACATACTCTAATTGGCTTTTGGGCAATCACTTCAATTCCATCATGACTTCACAATCTGCAAAATGGCCCTCTTAGCCATTTTGGTGCAATGATGTAAAATGATTGATAAATGTGTATGGCAAAGGATTAAAAAAAAACTTTAGGGCTCTAACCATATACATTCTCGTTATTGTGAATATTAGTGTAGTTGGCTCTGTAGATGTGTGCATATATAATGTACTTGTTAAATGATTGAACATTCCTGTCCCTCAGTTTCTTCTTTATGAAATGAGACAATGCTAGTACCTACCTCATAATGTTGCTGTGAGTTTCAAATGTATCTGCCTGTACTACCTGTACAGTTTTTAGACCAGTGCCTTACATGAAATAAGCATTCAGTCACTATTATTGAGGGCAAGGATTTTTCTCTCTTTGAGAAAACATTATACTCAATGTTTAGAGCTGACACATAGTGGGTGCTCAATAACTATGTGTGTAATGAATGAGAGATAATTTAAAAAATAGCGATCTCCAATAAGCCCCTCTGCAAACTGTAGGCAATGCCCCTCTTTTTATTAGCAGAACTTAGTCTTGGGTCCCAGTGCCCATAAGGATGGGAGAGGTGAATTCTCAGGGAATGTCTGGGCAGATTTGTTCTGGTTCTGAAACCCTGTGCCCCTAAAACACTTCTCTCTCCCTTGTCAGGAGGCCAACCCTTTGGAGCTGGAGAATGCAGACGTAGGCTCAGTGGCACAGCTCTCAGCTGAACTGGAGACTTACAAGTTTTGGCAAGTATCATGGAGCTTCATTGCTGCAGTGGCTGCTGTCCAAATAAAAGCTATCTGTGGTGACTGGCTCTTTCTGATCCTCCAGATGGACTGGGCAACCCCTCTAGTCGGGGAGCTCTGGGGCAGGTGGTGGAGTCTCCTCTAGTTCTGAGTTTGTGGCTCTAAGTCCCTTGTCTCAGCTGGTGGGAAGCATGTGCTGTGGGGTGTAGTGGCCCATCTCTCTCTATTAGTTCCAAAGGCTTTGAGGGGCACCCTCTGTGATCCCTACCTCCCTAGATGATAAATAATCTCCACTGCAAACAGTCATCTGGGAAAAGTGGTTATGGTCGAGTGCAGATTCCTAAGGCTAATCATCATGCACAGCAGCCTCTAGATTCCAGCAAGGATAGCAATTCCTTCTCACCCAGGCAGCCAAGAGGTGGAAGAGTCTATTCCCTGTGCATTTATTGAAGGGTATGAAGAAAATAGCATGGACTTTGGAACCGTACTGACCTGGGTTTGAATTCCATCACTTATTAGTTGTGGCTTGTGTGCAAATCTTTCAACTTCTTTAAGTTGTGGTTTTCTCTATCTTCAAGATGAGGATAATAATATTTTCCTTGTGGGTCTATGTAAAGTTTAATGATAGCACATGTAGGGATTCCTAGCACAGAGCCTGGCATATAGGTGATACCTGACACAAGGCAGCTGCTATGACTTATATAAGCAAGTAAACAGATTTAGTTTAGTCTCAAGAACAGGGTCAGCAAATGCTTTCTCTAAAGGGCTACACAGTAAATATTTTAGGTTTTGTGGGGCCATATGGTTCTCTGTTGCAATCACTTCACTCTGCTATGTCAAAGTAGCCATAGACCATACTTAAACCAATGGAGCATGGCTGTGCTATGATAAAACTTTATTTACAAAAGCAGGCTGCTGGCAGGGTTTGGCTCCTGGGTTATAATTTTCTCACACAAGGAGTCCTGTAGTATCTACATACTCTAATTGCTAATAATGTTTTTCTGTTTTATTTTTATGGTGGTTATTGAATTCTTCTTTGTGCAATAGATGGCCTCAGCTCAGAAGCCTAGATTGTGTTTGTCCCTGGACTCAGGCGTAACTTGGAAATTCTGTAGGGCCCATTTTGCATATGAAACCAACATTTCAGATAACGAGGAACAAAAAGTGAAAGTACATTAAGTTGCTTCAAAGATGATAGGGGATGGGGAGAAGTGGCTTTGAATACGGTATTTTTGTTTCTGGAGAGCAGGGGCTGCATCCGACTCATCTGCAGGACCTGGTACAGAGTAGCCAGGCTTTTGTGAGTGAATTCTATAAATGGATCCTACATAATTTCTTTCAGTCCTCCTACCATAGCTGTATGTCACCGAGGGTATGGGACTCTGCCTAATTAGATGGAAAGCTCCCATCTGAGTTAAAACAGAAATGTCCATGACAAAATTGGGCAGCCACTTTGGGTTATGTTTGCAGTGTGCTTGCAAATCCTCATGGGATTAAGGCTAACACTCAAGCAATAGCAGAGGGCAATGTTTGTTGAAGAAGATGGTGGCAGATATTTTCCAAATATGGCCACACCAATGTGTGTGTTGTCCTACAAGTTCTTATTACAATGTGATATTAACACTCTTCCATCAAGAAATATGGTTTATGTTCCTTCCCTTGGACCTGGTGGAACTTTGTATACGCCTTGATCAATAGAATGCGGTAGAAGTGATGCTGCATGAATTCCAAGAGTAGGCTGCAAAAGGCAATATGGTTTCTACCTGTTATTTTTCTCACTTTTAGGACACTTGTTCTTTTTTTTTTTGAGATGGGGTCTGGCTCTGTCACCCAGGCTGGAGTGCAGTGGTGCAATCTTGGCTCACTGCCACCTCTGCCTCCCGGGCTCAAGCGATCCTCCCACCTCAGCTGCCCCAGTAGCTGGGACCACAGGTGTGTGCCACCAGACCAGGCTTATTTTTTGTATTTTTAATAGAGACGGTGTTTCACCATGTTGCCCAGGCTGGTCTTGAACTCCTGAGCTCAAGCGATATGCCTACCTCAGCCTCCCAAAGTGAGGATGCTTGTTCTAAAAATTTATCCACCATGTTGTGATGAGTCTCAGTGCACATGGAGAAGCCATATGGAGAAACCATTCTGACAGCCTCAGCTAAACCCAGGCAACAGTCAATATCTATGTGTGAGTGAATGAGTCTTCAGATAATTCCAGCCTCCAGCCTTTGAGTCTTCCAGTTGAGGCTTCAAACATGATGAGAAAGTGAGCATTGATTCCCATAGGCCTTGTCGGAATTTTCTATCCATCTCCAACCTCTGGAGAGGAAAGAGGGGCTGAAGATTAAGTTGATTACTAATGGCCGATAGTTTAATCAGTCATGCCTACATATTGAAGCCTCCATAAAAACCCAAAAGGACAAGGTTTAAAGAGCTTCTTGATAGCCGAACATGCGGAAATGCCTGGAAGGTGGTGTGCCTGAGAAAGGCAGGAAAGCTCTGTGCCTCTTCTTTCATACATCTCTTCATCTGTATTCTCTGTAATATTCTTTATAATAAACTGGTAAATATATTTTTTAAAAAACAAATTCACAATGAGATCACAAATAAGGATTGCTTTTTGAAGCCACTAGGTTTGGAGTAATTTGTATTGTAGCATTAGATGGCTAATATTGGTTGCAAAGATGTCGCAACCCTGTTCTGCCCTGTCTGTCCTATTGTGTCTGGAGGACTTGATAGGACAATAATACTGCTACAAGGCAGCAAGCACCCTGAGTTCATTCATTCATTCCCTACTCTGCACCAGGCTCTGTGTTAAAGTCTGGGGAAACATAGATGTATATGCTGCGCCAGCTCCTGCATTCAAAGAGGTTATCATCCACAGCGGAAGACAGACACTAACCAACTCATTAAATTTACAGACGGGTAAGGGCTTAAAGAAACTTGCAGACAGTACAGCAAAAGAACAGTGAGGGGACCATTATTTTTACGTGGGACTTTGGAAAGGCTCTACACTGAAGGTGACACTCGACTGGGTTCTGCAGGAAGTGTAGCAGTTCACTGTGCAGCCAGGTGAGGAGCAGGAATTCTAGGCAGAGGAAACTGTGCATAAAAGTCTGCAGGTGGGAAGGCAATTAGAGGGCTGGAGGAATATGGCAGATGGAAAGTAGAATTTGAAGAAGGACTCACAGGAAAAGAATCAGGGAAAGTAGGATGAAGCCCTATTGTGTTGAGCCTTCCATGGTTGTTCTAAGGAAGTTAACTTTCTTCTCTAAGCAACAAGGAGCCACTCAAGTATTTTGAGGAAGGGAGTGAGTGAGTTGCCTAGACTTGTATTTTGGATGGGCCGTTTTCCAGTCTGGAAGATAGGCAGGAAGGATTGAAGCCAAGGATTTCAGTTTGGAGTTTGTTATTTCCTTAGAGATCCTGGAAGGAGATCCTGAGACAGGGAAGTTGTCTGCAGCAATGAGGAGAAGATAGGTATGTAAGATGTTGCAGGGCGACCACTACCTGGGAGGAACCAGAAAAAGGGAGGTATTCCCCTCCCCTGGCCTGGGTGATGGGCTCAGGGTGGCGACACTAACAGACAGGAGCAGGGTGTGGGGAAGATGACGAGCTGTGAGGTTTGGACTTTCAAGTGGAAACATCCTGTAAGCAGTCCATATGTGGATCAGAGACCCCATGGAGAGATGTGGGATGGAGATAGAGCATTGGGAGTTGTCAGATTATAGGTATAATCGAAGCTGTGGGAGTGAATGAGGTTACTGAGGGCAAGCGTTTCTCAACTTGAAAACATGGGGCCTACACTCTTTGGCAAACATAATGCTGGGCCAGCTAAGATTCACTGCATCATCCATATGTCTCTACCACCGAGGAGGTGTTGCCAAGCTTTGCCCTCAGTGATTTGTATTAGAAACAATAGAAACATCTCTTTCCTTTGTTAAATATTAAGTTATAATATTGAACATGATGTTTTCAAAATGTATTTATCTTATTCCAAAGATTCTGATAGGGCTGGCATTTTGCTCTCCCTTCCCTTCCCTAATGCCTCTATGTTTCCCTAGAATCTAACACAGAGCCTGGTGCCGAGTAGGGGATGAATGAATGAATCAATGAACGAACGAATGAATGAATGATTGAATGAAGAACTCAGTATGCCTTCTGACTTGTAGCAGTGTTATTGTCGTCTCAAGTTCTCTAGGACATAACAGGACCAGACAGTGCAGTACAGGGTTGCAAAATCTTTGCTTTCTCTCTCTAATGCTACAAAACAATTGGGGGAGAAAATATGGGAAATTAGAAGAGTTCAAGGGGTTGAGACCTGTGCTACACCAACTTATAAAGGAAGAGCTGAATAAAAGGACCCTGAAAAAAGAAATGGAGAGAGGAGGCGGGGCATAAGAGATGGGGAAAGGGAGGTGGAAAGAAATGGAGCAGGGCATCTGGGGAGGAGAGAGTTTCTTTTGGGAGGTTTACTGTCCCAGGTACTAAGATAAGGACCAAGGTGAGGCCATTAGTGAATGGATGGGAAGGTTATAGGTGCACACGTCTCCCACAGACACAGACGTGACTGCACATTGGTGCAGGCTGGGTCAGGGTGGAGGTGGCTTCCTTCCCTCAAGGGGATCTTGACTGCATGACTTGATGCTGCCACACACCAGTTATTTCACAATTTGTGTAGCTGATTTTGTGAACTTTGGAAAGTTCTGCGACATTTCTGCCAGTTAAAATTATTCTGTCTTTGGGAAGTCGGGGAGGTGGGTGGCCCCGGTACTGTGCCATTTGTCCAGAGCCAGTTCAGACAAACAGTGGAGGCAGAGAGTTGGGGAGTGAGAGGAAGATGGAGGAGCAGGGAGGATGTGGATGGACTGTTCTCTCCTTGGCTGGCTGAGGGCATAGCTACTGTTTCTCGCAGGAAAGTCAGCTCTGCTCTGACAAACAGAAAGCGCGCGGTGTCTGGCCCCATGTCTCTTTGTGATTCCAGTCAACACACATAAGGAGCGTGTCTCCATGGCTGGATTTACTTGCATTTCACCTCCATGGGAATTTTTTCAGAAAACAAAACCAAACCCAAAACTCTGCCTGTTTTGCACGTATGTGTTTTGGTAATTTTTTTTCAGTGAGGATGTTAAATCAACGCCAAAAGAGTCATTAAAATCAAACATGCAGTTACCTTCTGTACCCTTTCAGTATCCGGGAACAATTAAGCTTAAGCAAACAAAATTGCCTATGGCCTAAAAATGGAAAATAAATCCCTCTAGCTTGCCTAAACCCCTGAGACTTTGGATGGACTAACCAACCCTTTTGTGCTCATCTGACCTTATGGCACAGGTCTCTAGATTTTGTTTGCCTGTGGTTTTTTTGTTTTGTTTTGTTTTAATATATATTTTTTAACCCTACACATGAACAGTTGCAACCATTTCCAAGATTGTCATGGGTAGTCAATAAGCACATTTGTTTTTCGAGAGGGATGTATTTTGATGAAGAGCAGAAAGTATGATGGGGAAAATGTCAGAAGGAATTAAATCAAGGAGTGACATAATTCCCAGGGGGAGACAGACGTCAGCTGCATTCCCCGTTTCTTGCTCTACCTTGGAAATCTTTCAGAATTCATTGGAAAATAAATATGTATGTGATGGAGAAGTGAGTGAATTCAATAGCTACAATAAGAGAGAGGGAATGAAATGAAAACACACCCTTGGTTGGATTACTAAACTGATTTAAATTCATAATTCACAGCGGTATGTAAAGCATTGTTTTTCATTGCGTCTGCCTCTTTGCAGGATTGAAAAAAAGGTAATTTGGAGTTCATTATTTCTGACTTGGAACACAGTATTCTGTATAGTAGGCTCTCAATAACAATTTGTCAAACATTAAGTGCAAAAATGAGTGACAATGGATGAGTAAATAGCAAATTTGTCTAGCTATAGGCAGGAGAAATTATGTCAGGGTCAGAGGAACTTGTTGGGTTATATAAGATTAAATTGTTGTGAATTAAAAACAAAACAGAAAACTTTGTACTCCTATGCTGATCATTATGTGGGCAGGTTCACACCCATTATTGTATTAAATTCTCTGAACAACGCTGTGAAGTAAATATTATTATCTCTAATTTATAGTTAAGGAAACTAGAGCTTAGGGAGATTAAGCAGTTGCCCAAAGTAGCATATTTAAGAAGTGGCAAACATGACAATCAGACCTGGGTCTTCTTACTCTTAACTAAGCCTTCCTTTCATCCATTATGATAAGACAATGGAAGGTTGGAGATACGTATATTTAATGCAGCCTCCAGGGATACTGCATGTTTCAGAAAATTTATCAATAGAATTTCATTTTATATTTCCAAGCTCTAATGTGAAAACAAAGAAGGATTCTCATCTGTTTGGATAGTTTAAATGGAGTTTTGTTTGAAGCTGTGAGACTGGTGAGGTTTTTGGTTATTGATTTTATATACTTGAGTTTTCCTGAAATTTGGGTACTTATATTTAAAAATTAAATTTTACTTTGCAATATTCACAAACTTAAAGAAGAGTTGCAAGTACAATTCAAAGAAATTTTTTCCTTTTAAAATATTTGGAAATAAGTTACCAGTCTGATGGCTTAGGATCCCTGAATACTTAGTGAGTATTTCCTACAAGCAAGGATATTCTCCTATATAACCACAACGCAACCATCAAAATCAGGAAGTTAACATCTATACAATATGATTATTTAATTCTCAAACCCCATTCAAGTTTCACCAACAGCCTCATAACGTTTTTTCAGTCCTGAAAGACTCCTGCTTAGAATCATTGTGCTTAGTTGTCATGTCTCTTCAGTCTCCTGTAGCATGAAACAGTTTCTCAGTCTTTGACTATTTTCATGACCTTGACACTCTGGAAGATCATGAGCAGCTATTTTGTAGAACACCTCACAGTGTGAGTTTATCCGATGTGTCTTCATGATACTTTTCCAGTTGTGCATCTTCGGCAGGGATAGCGCAGAAGCGACACTGTTCTCGTTGCCTCCCATCGCAGGGTGTGGAATCCCAGTTCATCCCATTACTGATGATGCTCACTACACTCACTTCCTAAGGTGACATCTGCCGGGCTTATCCACTGGAAAGTTACACTCTTTTTCCCCGTTGTGATTTTGTAGGGAGGTAATTTTGAAATAATGCAGCCTGTTCTCCACCATACTTTCACTTTTGAAGTTGTTTGTCAGCATGGACTTGTGGTTTCCTATTTTGTCCGTGAGTTATAATCCATTGCGATCATGATCTATTTTGATGTTTAAAGTGTGCCAGATTCGGCCAGTGGGAGTCCTTCCAATCCGGCCTCTGTGTCCTTTTGACATGTCCCCATCATTCTGTGAGTCCCTCCTCATTCTCTGGCACAAGGTGCTCCAGGCTCATCTTGTTCTTTCCCTGCCCTACTCTTGGAATCAGCCATTTCTCCAAGGAACCCTGGTTCCTTTTAGTTCAAAATGTTATTTGAAAGCTAAGATTTGGGTGCTAGATGTGCTCATTGCTTTCAGGGTGTTGCTGTTCTCAGGTCCTTGGTGTGGACAGAGTCAGCAAATAAACAACACACACACACACGCACACACACACAGGCTTACATTTATATCTATAGTTCTTTCTATACTTTCTTTCTACATATGTACTGAAAATAGTAAGTTCACACACGTAGTTCCAATTCCAGACTAACACCATATAATTCATTCTAGTTTTCTCCTTTTCCATATTTATAACTCCCTTGTCCCACTGTGTAAAACCTAGCTTCCATTATCCTTAATAGATTTACTTATTTATTTATTTATTTTTTTGAGACAGGGTCTTACTCTGTCACCCAGGTCTGAGTGCAGTGGCACAATCAGGGCTCACTGCAGCCTCAACCTCCCAGGCTTAGGTGATCCTCCCATCTCGGCCTCCTGAGTAGCTGGGATGACAGGCACGTGCCACAACAAACTGAAAATTTTTTGTAGAGATGGGGTTTTGCCATGTTGCCCAGGCTGTTCTTGAACTCCTGGATTCAAGCAATCTACCCACCTCGGCCTCTCAAAGTGCTGGGATTACAGGCATGAGCCACCTCGCCCAGTCATATTTATGAGTTGATTCCCCTGAAGGTAACCTATCTTCCCTTTCTGCCACTATCCCCATCTGCACGCAAGTCGTCTTCCCCTATCTCAGGCTCTGACACCCATCCCCACACATGTATGTTTGCCTCACCTTTCTTAGGCTTTAACTTCCTCTCTTTTATTTTTATTTTTTTTTTATACAGATAGGATCTCACTATGATGCCAAGCCTGATCTTGAACTCCTGGCCTCAAGTGATCCTCCCGCCTCAGCCTCTTACCACACTGAGATTACAAGCATGAGCCACCAGGCCTGGCCAACTCCCTCTCTTTGGGCCATTCCTCCCTCATATGGACATCTTTCTCACCCTGCTTAGGCACTGACACCCCACCCCAGAATGTGCCCTATACAAACTCCCTCCTGACCCTGCTAGAAACATAGCACCCTGTGCCAGGTGTCCCCTCTGTAGGCTCAGGCTCTGACACCCTGCTGTTAACCACCATGGCTTTTCCATGCCCAACATAGACATGGCTTTGTCCTAACTAATAGTTTAGGACTGAATTTTTCAGAAAGAAAAGGGAAGAAAAAGGAAAGGAAGGAAAGAGGAAGAGGATAGAAAAGGAGAAAAAAGCAAGTGCTTACCATTTCAGTTAAAAAATAAGGCAATTTCTCAATCATATCTCAATAAAGCTGATGAATTAAAAATCATCTTTTATCTCTTAGGAGCTTTTATCCAGGCTAAAAGAATATTTTTTAAAGGAGAATATATTTAGGGCTGGATGTGGTGTGGCCCACACCTGTAATTCCAGCACTTTGGGAGGCTGAGGCAAGAGAATTTCTTGAGGCTAGGAGTTCGAGACCAGCCTGGGCAACATAGTGAGATCCTGTCTGTACAAAAATTAAAAAAAATTAGCCAGGCATTGTGGCATGCCCCTTTAGTCCCAGCTACTTGGGAGGCTAAGGCAGGAGGATTGCTTGAGCCCAGGAGGTCAAGGTTACCATGAGCCATGATCTCACCAGTCCCCTCCAGCTTGAGTGACAGAGTGAAACCCTGTCTCAAAAAGAGAAATAAAAATAAATAAATAAATAAGTAAAAAAGAGAATATATTTTGTGAATGAAGCAGGCAATAATCAGAACCAATCTTGACTGTATGGATATCTTTGATTAGAACCAGGCATCTTTTGCCACCAGCTTGTATGGTCCTTTCTTTACCACAGAGCCTGCAAGGCAAATAACTACATTTCTCAGATTTCCTTGCAGTTGGAGTTTTGGAAGCCAATTAGATTCCACCAATGAGATGAACTCCCAGGAGCCTTGGAAGTTGGAAGTGAGATGGAAGCCATGGTCCTGTTGTCATTGCTGCTGGCAAGTGAGGTTATAAACATATGCGTGTCTGTGGACTGACACAAATTTATGGCATGTCATGCAGTCACTGGCTTTTTGAGTGTGAGAGGCATCAGTGGTTTAAGTCAGTAGCAGCAGCAGCAACGGTGTTCTGATCTCTGCTCTTGGCTTTGGAGGTGTGCACCGAACCAGCAGTCCTCTAGAATGGGTCCTCTAACCTTCCAAGGATTATATAAACAGCTCATTTTCTGTATTAAATGTTTAAAATACTGAGAGGGGCTTCTGTTTCCTGCGCTGATTCCTAACTGCTACCCTGATTGTATATAAAGGAGGATTAGATAATAGGCAATGGATATTAACTTCTGGAAGGGTGTCACCGCATTTTATTTACATTAGAACTTGTTTTGTACTTATTATGGGTAATGTGCTTAACTAGATGCAAAGATATTAATAACAGCATCAAACACACACATCCTGGTCTCAAGGAATTTTCAGACTAGAAGAAGGAAGTAGAGTAAAAAAAAACAATAAGCAATTAGGTCTAAAATAAGACAGATGAAGATAAGTGTTGTAAACGAGATATAAATAGAACATTCCTCACATGTCACTGAGTAAGGTCTAAACTCCATTCCATGGCATTAAAGGTCTCCCAGCTAGTCCACCTCTTCAGCATCACTTGTTGCTACTCATCCCTGGGTCAATCACACCTGATGTCCAGCCATACGAAGCTCCTTGCCATATCTTACATTCCATTTTCCCTTTTAGACTTGGAATGCCTGGAGAACTCACATCCACTCTCCAGGACCAAACTTCAATGTCAACTGCTATATAAAGGAATCATGCAGAGTTAAGCTCTCCCTCTTGGACTTCCAATTAACTGGAGAAACCAGGTGCCTGTTGAAAGGATATCTGTCTCCTTTCTTTTATTTATTTATTTTTTTTGAGACAGAGTCTCTGTCACTCAGGCTGGAGTGCAGTGGCGCGATCTCGGCTCACTGCAACCTCTGCCTCCTGGGTTCAAGTGATTCTCCTGCCTCAGCCTCCCAGGTAGCTGGGAATACAGGATGTGCCACCGCATCTGGCTAATTTTTATATTTTTAGTAGAGACTGGTTTCACCACGTTGGCCAGGCTGGTCTCGAACTCCTGACCTCAGGTGATCTGCCCACCTCGGCCCCCCAGAGTGCTGGGATTACAGGCATGAGCCACCGTGCCTGGCCTCTCCTTTCTTTAAAATTGTTGCTTGCTGGTCCTTTTAGAGAATGTGGCTTCTGAAAGGAGAAATTATACTATTAAAAGCCACTCCCCCTTTTTCCCAGGGGACTGCTTTATTGTTGTAAAGTAGTTAAATAAAGCAAAACTTTCAAAGACTGATCCTTTATTTAAAAATATTATATATATATGCACAGACTCATATATGCACACATTATCATATATGTAATTCTAATTCCTGATAGTTTCTGCCTACACATGGGGTTTTTCCCTTGGGGCCCAAGTTCTCAATGAACTGCCAGAACAACTGTCAAGATGAGCTTTGGACACACATAGAAGGAATTGTGCAGCAGCATATCTTTTTGTAAAGGTGGATCCCTTTCTGTATTCTAAATTAATTCATATATTGTATACTCCTGCCACTTATTTGGGGTCATGGGGGTGCTTAGCATTGCCAGTGTTATTATGACACATTCGTGGAATGCTGTATGTTTGAAAAATAGTTTACAATGGTTTGTTAACAAGCATAAGCTGAGAACATTTCAGGAATGGTTGATTCACTTTGTAAAGCACTGGCAGCAACATATAATATTTATGGGATTGCAAAATCTCATTAAATGAACAAAGTTCCATTTTTCCTACTTGGATTCAGCCGTCATTTATTGAGTGCTGACTAAATTGTATGCACTGCACTAGAATTTGACTGAATGAATGAATGCCCATTAAGCAACTACCATGCCAGCCATTGGGTAAGTATTCCATTGAGTGAATGAAAACACCTATTAAGGACCTTCTATGGACCCAGGTATAAGGCTAGAATTGAACTAATTGGATAGGATCCTATTATGCATCTCGAATATGCCAGACACTGCACGAACATTCCATGAAATGAATAAATATTTATTAGGCAATTTCTATGGGTGAATCATTAAGCCAGACACTTTAATATACATGATCCTGCTTAATCCTCTCTACTGTAATGGAGAGGAGCAAGTGTTACTATTTCCATCTTATACATGAGGAAACAGAGGCAAAGAGGCTGAGATTCACGCCCAGAGTGTAGAGAAACTGAAATTTGAACACATGTCTCCTAACTCTGTAGCCAGTGCTCTTTCTATTATGCAATCATGGTTCTCCGTGTTTGTAGAACCAAACCTAATTTTATAGCATTAAAACAAATGAGAACTGATGGTACATTGAATATCACCATGTGGAAATGTATTTCTGTAATATTCTCAAGGCAAGAAGAAAACTTGACCTCACTTGTTAAAGATTAGTCATTGGAGCAGTTAAAATTCCTGTGTTCTTGAGCCCTGGCCTCTCTTTTGTGAGAAGGTTGTAGACAATCGGTTGAGTTAGCTCTCAGGGCTGTGGAGATAATTCCCACTGTGGTCGCTAAAACTCAAGTAACATTTCTCATCCAAATAAGAGACAACAAGAATGGCACTGCTTGAAGAAGGCCAGACAATTGTTCTCTTGAATTACATCCTACTTTTTAGGCCACATCTTATGCATTCAGTTAATTAGTCTGCAAAGGCTCACTGAATGCCTAGTGCATGCCAGGCACTGTGCAAGTGCAGGATGTGCAATGAGACTTGGCCAGTTTTTAGCTGTGTGGCCTTGGGCAAGTTCTTTAATATCTCAGTCTCAGATTCCCATCCAGAAAAAGGCCAGGTGTTTATGGAGGGTATTATTAGTCTTCCTTTTCTTAAACTCTTAATATTCAATTTCTTAGGCTACAAAATAAGTTTAATGTTACATGCTGCCATCTATCTATCTATCTATCTATCTATCATCTATCAGCATCGTCATTTATCATCTCTATCTATCATATGTCATCTATATATTTCATCTATATAAACATTTAAACAATATTTTTTTCTGGCTCATTATTTTTCTTAATTCCACAAGCCTACAAAGTAGGCATCTTTGCAGTGAGCTATACTCATGCCAGTGCACTCCAGCTTGGGCAAGAGTACGACACTGTCTCTATCAAACAAACAAACACCCCAAACCGGACAAAACAACAACAACAAATAAAACAAAGTAGGCATTCTTACCCGATTTTACAGATGAGGAAATCAAGGCCCTGAGAGATTAAGTAACCTTTTAAAGTCACATGGCTAATAAAATGGCAGAACCAGGATTTAATCTCAGGTGTGTCTGGCTTCAGAGGCTTGCTCTCTCCTCCATAATGTGTTGGGTTTGCAGAGACACTGACAGTAAAATATGTGAAATACTCCTGCAGAAATTGATTCTAACAATGAAATGGCAGAGGAGGATCCAAGGTAGGATTAGCCCATCCAGTTAGTTTACTCCCAGTTTGCTCTGAAAGTGATCTTTAGATATTTGAAACAGAAGAAAGTCAGTCTCCTCCAGTAATGACTAAAGAAAAACTGTGCACATTGGCAAAATGGCTGGTATCCTTGCAAACATTCCTCCTGGCTCAAGCTGCAGGAATGGCACAGAGCCCTGGAGCATAGGAAGAGCAGGTGTGGCTTCCAGGGGTACCACTAGTTCTTTCTGCTTCAGTGTAGCTTCCTTTTGAAGCCTTGGTTTCTTTCATCTATAAAATAAGAGATGATAATTTGCTCAGTGATTGCCATGGGGATTAAATAAGAAACACAGATGAATGCATTTGGATGAGGCACATTTAAATGAAGTTTAACTCACTATGGAGTGAGTCTGTGTATTAGGCATTCTCTGAGTACTGGGTACAGTGATAAATAATGTCGGGATGGTCTTCGGAGAAAAAGATGTGATAATGGCAGTGTGGACAGGCTGTGGAGAAGGGAGTCATTATCTGGTGTTTGGCTGGATAGTTTAATATGGGGAAGTCTTCAAGGGATATATTTCAAGTTAATGGGATGGGAAAAGGGGAGGGGAAGAAGCAGTTCTTCTGCCTTGATGGGGTCGGGGGGATGATATAACTGCATCAATCTTCCCTGATGCTGCAGCTGTCCGGAGATCTTTGCCTTTGGCCTTGTTCTTGGCAGAAAGTTTGGCAGTAAGTGGTGCTGTGGAAAATATCTCTGTGGTTAATGAATCAATTCATTGAAAGCACTTAAAACAATGAGAAAAACCCTTTGCTGGTTTGTTTCCATCAAGAATGGGCATCACATGTTGCCTCATCACATCTTTCAACCCAGTGACCCAGGTCTCCTCCTCGTTGCTGGAATCACAGACTTCACATTTCTCAGGATGCGTCTGGAACTTGGTGACCCTTATGGATGTACTATGTGTTATCACTAGGGTGATGAATCATGCCAGATGTAGATTTTACCCCCGCTGTTCTCCGGGGAGTACTATGATAGAGAGTTCTTAGAATCCTAAGGCTATTGCATCATAGCTGTGGGATTTGGGACATATTTTCTTAATAACTTGTATAGGAAGTATACAAGTATAGGAGTATATGGACTCAGTTTTCATGCCTATGAAAATTGTGAAATATGACCTACCTCAAAGGGCTTCTATGAAGAATCAATGAAATACTGTGCAAATGCTTGGGATAAAGTAGATTCTAAGTAAATGTTTTCCACCAACTTTCCTTTTTCTGCATCAGAGGTCAACAAACTATGGCCGACTGGTCAAATCTGACCACCTACCAGTTTTTGCAAATAAAGTTTTATTGGAACATAGCCACACCCATTCATCTCTGTATCCTCTATGGCTGCTTTTGTGTACAATGGCAGAGTGTATGGCTGTGACAGAGACCAGATGAGTCATCTGTCCACAAAGCCGAAAATATTTACTGTATCATCCTTGACAGGATATCTTTGCCAACCCCTGTTCTACATAGTAGCCTTATCTCTGTGTCCTTTTCCTTCCAAAATTTCTCTTTATCAGACTAAATGCCACTGGTGACTTAGGCCACTACTCCTATGTCAAAGTGTTTGGTCCCTCTGGTTGTTGTCCGAATGCAATCCTATTGATTACAAGTCCTTGGCCGGGCGCAGTGGCTCACGCCTGTGATACTAGCACTTTGGGAGGCCAAGGCGGGAGGATCATGAGGTCAGGAGATCGAGACCATCCTGGCTAACACGGTGAAACTTCATCTCTACTAAAAAAAAAAAAATACAAAAAATTAGCTGGCATGGTGGTGGGCACCTGTAGTCCCAGCTACTCAGGAGGCTGAGGCAGGAGAATGGCGTGAACCCTGGAGGCGGAGCTTGCAGTGAGCCGAGATCACGCCACTGCACTCCAGCGTAGGCGACAGAGTGAGACTCCTTCTCAAACAACAACAACAACAACAAAACACACACAAAAAACAAAACAAAACAAAACAAAAACAAGTCCTTTGAGCATGACTCCAAGTACTGGGCAAACTTCAATCCAATCCTGCTGGCTTTGGTCTGACCAAATCTGAGAAGGTGTCTGTAGGTATCACCAGATTACCAAAGAAGTTCATGTACAGATAGGCATGCTTTTCATGATGGTAGCAGCTCTTTCTCAAAAGCCTCAGGAGTCACACAGATCACTCCTTTGCTCAGACAAATCTCCAAAGGGGCAAAGAAAGTTTTTGAGTTCTTCTCTTCTGTCAGACTGAGATAAGATATGTTTGTCAATTGGGCTCTCTGAGAAGCAGCTTATGAGAGGAAGTTAGAAATATAAGCAGTTTATTGGGGAGAGCAATGTCACTTGTGTTAAATAACAAGCACGAGAAGCAGAATTGGGCAAGGAAAGCCTTCAGACCATGACAAGGAGAACCTCAGACCTCAATTCAGGTCTCCCAAAGTCTCTGCCAACCCAAATGAGAGCTCCAGAGCAATGACTGCCTGCTAAAGGAGTCCCATATTAGGCAGAAATGGCCAGGCATAGTCCTCATACCTGGCCATTGGCTAGAGGATGCTCAGGAGGAAGGTGGTCCTGGCTTGAAAGCTGAATACATCCTGAAGGTGTTATGGCAAGACACTATCAGCTACCTTCTCTCATGCAGCACAATGGCAAGTTCTTTCTCTAAGAGAGATCTGAGCAGTGCACCTGGTCCATGTCTGCCCCAACTCGAAAAGGCCAGCACAATCCTGGAGTAACATGCAACATAGCCAGAGACAAAAAAGCATGTCTCTGGGAGAATTGTGTATCTGGTTTTATTTGCACAGGGCACCAAAATCTTGATTTTCATAGTCAGGTAGAGTCTTTCCAAGCTGGGAATCTTGGAATCTTGGAATCTTTTTTTTTTTTTTTTTTTTTTTGAGAGGGAGTCTTGCTCTGTTGCCCAGGCTGGAGTGTAATGGCACGATCTCAGCTCACTGCAACCTCCGCCTCCCGGGTTCAAGCAAGTCTCCTGCCTCAGCCTCCCAAGTAGCTGGGATTACAGGCATGCACCACCATGCGCAGCTAATTTTTGTATTTTTTTAGTAGAGCTGGGGTTTCACCATATTGGCCAGGCTGATCTGGAACTCCTGACCTCAGGTGATCCGTCTACCTCAGCCTCCCACAGTGTTGGGATTTCAGGCGTGAGCCACTGCGCCCAGCTTGGGAATCTTTTATACTAGTATCTAGAGTAGTTCTTTGACTTAGGACTTTAGGAAGGTGACTGGAGGATTTGTTGATAATGATTGGGAGACTGAGTCCATACTCTGTAATGATAATGATAATAACGAGGATGATATTAAGGAGGATGATAGAGTTTCTACATGAATATAGAGTCAAGGAATTACAAGGACTACCTATTAGGCACTGATGTTAGAATCTCTCTCCTCTGCCCTTCGGTATCTGGAGCTTACCCCGTGTGGGTGTGGAGTCAGCTCTGATCCCACTGCGACTCTTCTCCCAGGAGTTCTCTGCTATGCTCCATGCCATCTTATAATAGGCAATGGATATCAAGGCACATACTTCTTGCTTCAGAGTCTATCACTCATCATAGACAATACGTAGTCTTTTCTTAGGAACTTACTCAAAGGAGATGCTGAAAGTGCTTCATCTTTATCACTTGATTTCTATGGATGCTGAATTTTGCCTCTAATTGCCTTCTAAAGTGCTGCCTGTGTCCACTGCTTGCAATGACAATGAATGTGGGAGCTGCCTTTTTCTAATCAAACATACTGGGCTACACTCATGCTGGAAAAATATGTCCTGCTTCAGGGTGGCCATTCTTTGTTGTAAGTCTAGAAAGAGCATCTGAGTCCTGATTGGCAGGAATAATCACTGTCTGTTGAGAATACCTTTGTAGCTCCACTATATTTCCTGTGTAAAGTATTTAACATCCCCTGACATCAGGATTTAAAATTAATTTAGGGCTACGATGGAGCCTTCTTAGAATCCTAAGGCAATTATATTGCATCATAGCTGTGGGATATGGGACATATTTTCTTAATAACTTGTATAGGAAATATACAAGTATAGGAGTATATTGACTCAGTTTTCATGCCTATGAAAATTGTGAAATATGACCTACCTCAAAGGGCTTCTATGATGAATCAATGAAATACTGTGGAAATGCTTGGCATAAAGTAGATTCTAAGTAAATGGTAATTGATATGTAATAATTTTCTTAGGTAACTTGATATGCATTAATTTTCTTTCTCTGCTTTTCCTCCTGGGTTGAGTTTATTTGCAATGTATTTGGGAGATAGTTCCTTCTGTCCCTCATTGAAATGGCTGGATTGAAATATTGGACTTCTAAATGGATTTGTGCAAATATTGTCTTCCCAGCATGGCCCTTCAGTCTTTCAAACTCAGGTCCTTTGGCAAGGTCCTTGGCAACAATGAAAGTGTCCTCCTGGGCATAGGCAGTCATCCCCATGAATGGTGAGCCAAACAGTCAGAGGAAGGCGGTGCTCATGCCAGGAAGATCAGGCACTTGCCAGCTTCTCCTTGGCCCAGCACTGCATGCCCTGAGATGATGTATAGGCACACAGTTAGGAGAGATCTTGACTCTGAGATCCTCAGCACTTTCCTCTCCACCTCTTTGAAGATCTGAACTGAAAACAACACTTGGCCCCCAACACTAATAACACCCATCTCTCTCTGTTTGAGAATCTCTAATTAGCTAGGCACTTCCCATGTATTATGTCATTTAACAACACTCTGAGGTAAGGGTGCTTATTTCCACGTTAGAAATGGGGAAACTGAGGCTCAGGAGTTCCTTGCCATTGGTCAAACAGTTGGTAAGTGGTAGGCCTGGGATGTGAACACAGGTGTGTCCTTTCCCCTATATGCAGTTCCCATAATAGAGAGTGATCCAGGAAGTAATGAAGCCAATTGCATCCCGTGTGAGGGAAGAGCATCTGCTGAACAGATGCCCGGATATACTGGCCGAGTGCCATGAGGACATAGCTTTTTCTTGGCGATGAGGGCAATATCAAGAGACTGCTCCATGGCAGAAGTGCTTTTACCATGAGTCACCCCATTACTCCATTTGGAGAGTTTATAGCTAAGGAGCTACAGCAATTCACCTGTGTCTCCTACATGTTTAAGCCCCAGCAATCCAGAAGAGCAATTCTATTAAGCAATATCCTCCCAGCAACGTATGGAGAGTATAAGAAATCATGTGACTTATGTTAATCAGCACCCAGGTCAAATTCAGCTGTTTATGGGATCATGTAGACTGATTTACCAACATCTCCAGATAATGTTTGTTTGTTTGTTTTTAATCTAAGAGCTACACCGTTAATTTCTTCTCCTCATTCACTTTCAAGTTTGAAATCCAAACTCCTGATAAAGGCATCTCCCAGTTGTCCATGATCTGGCCCTTGCCTGCCTTTGTCTCGATGTTTTCTCTTAACTGTTATCTCTTACAATTCATGCTCCAGTTGTACCGGCATCCTGGGAGTTCCAGAAATGGCCATGCTGACCCAGGTCTTTGCCCTTTTGATCCTTTTCCTTAAAAAGCCCTTCCTCACTTTGTCTCCTTGCCTAGTCCTTGAATATCTTCCAAGTCTCAGCCCTAAGACTTGCTTCCCTGACATCTTTAGTCATGTTTAGGTCCTCCTGCCTTCTCTTGTCCTCTCATAGCATCTTGTAAAATATATAAATTGGTGCAAAAGTAATTGTGGTTTTTGCCAAATGAGTGGGAAAAACCGCACTTACTTTTGCACCAATCTAATACGAATGGATCCATATCCATTTGCTGGAGTCACCTGCTCTCTCCTTCCTCTTCCACATGAGTCTGTATGACCCTCATGGGAGAGAAATGTGTCTTATTATTCTTTGAACACCTAGTGGTTGTCAGATAGCATGACTCACAGTCAGTGTTCAGGAAACCTTTGAGACATTAACCACAAGGCATGCTGAAATCTCACTCACGGGCTGCAGGGAAAGAGAAGAAGTGGAAGCAGGTAGAACTGGAGGGAGGAACCCACCAGCCTTTCTGATCGGCCCTGACCACGGGACACACAGTGGCCCCCAGGATCAGTATCAAACTGGGTAAAATGCAAGTAAAATGAAAACTGGTAAATACAAGCTCGATGCAAGCTGTCAGCACTTCCAAGGAGAATGCTTTGTCCAGATTCAGGGGTCTCAGGTTTTAGTTGGGGGATAAGCAGTCAGGGCATGATGCGGGGTGTGGGGATCTCTTGTTCCTGCAACAGAAATATATCAGGGCTTCACAGGAGAGCGGACACCAATGTACAGGACTCCTTTCATTAATTACATTTAAATTAACTTAATGTTAGATTAAATTTATTAAATTTTTTGAGATAATTGTAGATTCATATACAGTTGTAAGAAATAGGACAGAGAGATCCTTAAAGTGGGCATCATACAGAGAGGGAAGTATCCTTGATCTCTGTTTACCCATGAGAAAAGGACCATTTGCCCAACCATTTAGCAGGCTCACTAAGCGGAGCCAGTGCTGGGCCTTGTGCTGGTGAAAGACATCTAGAATCTGACTGGATCTAGTCACTCTGCCTCTAAGGACTTACAGTCTAGGGAGATTGGCCAATGAAGTAACAATTACACTGTTAAATGCCACAGTGGAGAGACCCTGTGTGTGTGAAAAGCATCAAGAGTGATGGATGTGGATTCTGTTGGGTTGTAATGATGGCAGTTGGATGGTGCATTAGGTTGGTGTCATGGGATGAGGGGCTGTTCAAGCGTCAGTCTTGAGGCTTGATGACACATCCTCCAGTTGGAGAAGGGAGGCTATGAATTCCGTGATGAGAATAGCATCAGCAAAGATACCAGGTCACTTCACAGCCTGCAGGGTGTCAGGGCGGGCGAGCCATTTGTCCTGATTGAAGGCAGTGTTCTGGTGGAGGAGTAGAGGGAGGGAGGCTGAGGCAGTTGGCAAGGGAGACTGGGGGGTCTGGTTGCATTGCTCAGGCATAATCCTGTGGGTAACTGGAGTGAGCTGCAGCCCTACAGGATTTCCTTTCTTTTTTTTTTTTTCTTTTGAGATGACGTTTTGCTCTTGTTGCCCAGACTGGAGAGCAATGGCGTGATCTCAGCTCACTGCAACCTCCACCTCCCATTTCAAGCGATTCTTCTGCCTCAGCCTCCTGAGTAGTTGGGATTACAGGTGCCTGCCACTACGCCCAGCTAATTTTTGTATTTTTAGTAGAGATGGGGTTTTGCCATGTTGGCAGGCTAGTCTTGAACTCCTGACATCAGGTGATCCTCCCGCCTCGGCCTCCCAAAGTGCTGGGATTACAGGCGTGAGCCACCGAGCCCAAGCCTAGAGGATTTTTAAAATGGGAGTTGCTTGGTGAGGTTTGGATTTTGAAAATTTACTTTTGTCAAAGAAGCACTTCACGTATGAAGTCTATAGTCTCCCCTTGGATGGAGAATAAGGAGCTGCTCATGGCCTCAGCTCTGCAATCTTCCTGCGCATCCTTACTCTCAACCTCAATCCTACCTCACACAACTCTACAGATTACAATCCAGGCCGTGTGCGGTGGCTCACGCCTGTAATCCTAGCACTTTGGGAGGCTGAGGTGGGTGAATCACCTGAGGTCAGGAGTTTGAGACCAGCCTGGCCAACATGGCCAAACCTCATCTCTACTAAAAATACAAAATTACTCTGGGAGGCTGAGGTGGGTGGATCACGAGGTCAAGAGATCGAGACCATCCTGGCCAACATGGTGAAACCCTGTCTCTACTAAAAATACAAAAATTAACTGGGCATGGCGGTGTGTGCTTGTAGTCCCAGCTACTCTGGAGGCTGAGGCAGGAGAATCGTTTGAACCCGGGAGACAGAGGTTGCAGTGAGCTGAGATGGCGCCACTGCACTCCAGCCTGGCAACAGAGGGAGACTCCATCTCAAAATAAAATATAAAATAAAATAATAAAAATTTAGCCAGGCATGGTGGCAGATACCTCTAATCCCAGCTACTCGGGAGGCTGAGGCAGGAGAATCGCTTGAACTCAGGAGGCAGAGGTTGCAGTGAGCTGAGACCAAGCCACTGCACTCCAGCCTGGGTGACAGAGCAAGACTCCGTCTCAAAAACGAAAACAAAAACAAAAGCAGAAAAAAAGATTATAATCCAAACTGTCCACGAAGAGCCCCCAGTTGCTTCACCAAAGTAAGGTCCATGCCTCTCTTTGTGGTAAGTAAAAGTGCCTGTTTACTGTCTCTCTGGCAGTGGGATCTGTTGTAGGAGCAGACTGAGTTGGATGTAGGGAGAGAGATGAACTTGTAAAGCCCCTCAGTCTGGAATTCCATGCTTCATCTTGGAAGCTGTAGGCTTTGCTTCCTGTGTGGTCTCAGGCTCATCCTCCCATCTCAGTTTCCCCATCTGGAAAAATGGGAGAACAATATGTACCTTCTTGGGGTGCCTCAAGAATTATTAGTCATGGGGTAAGGATTTGGAGAAGGCAGACGAAAAGCCTTCTCCAGTGTTCTGCAGTCTCCAGACCTGACTGCAGCAGTGTGGGCAGATAAGACAAGCTGGCGAGAAGGAGACAAAAACATGTGTGTTGTGAATTAGCTCTGTCTTTGCTCTTTCTCCTTCCTTGGGGTCAGAGATTTGCTTGTGCTCCAGCCTAGCAGAGGTCATTTTTCCAGGAAAGCATCTTCTTTCATCTGGCTAGTAAGTTTTCTCACCTGTAAAATGGAGCTCTGTGGTCCATTCCTCATGGGGCAGTTTGAGAATAGCGCTTGGCACATATACGTGTTCAATAAATGTTTGAGACTTGAAAAGAAAAAAAAAGGTCTTAAGCATCGGAGCCCTTTCAGATGCATAGAATTCATCAAATTCTCCAGAGGCTGCAAGGAAAGAACCAAGAATGTAGGATTCAGAGCTAGACTGGTGTGGGTTCAAATTGTGTGCTCATTATTTACTTGTGAGGCTTCAGGCACCTTGCTCAAAGAGCTGTAATCTTCTCATCTGACACATGGAGATTTGACCCCCTATCTCATCAGATTCCCCTTCTACTTGAGAAGGTAAAGTATGATCACAAATATAAAGTGACCAGCACATGGTGAGGGCCTCAGCACCGAGTAGGTGATAATTTCTTTTGTTTTGGCTTCTGCTGCTTGTATTCCCACACCAAACACCACTCCATGCTGGAGACAGATGACCTGCCCAGCCAGGCCAGGGGGGACAAAGGCTCTCATCCACATGACACAAAGTACAAAGCCTTGGCTTTGCCTTCTCTCCGGATGGTCAGGCAGCTGTTTGGAGAGACAATCAAAGGTTTGCAGCTGCAGCTTTGGGCCACAAACAGGCGGCATAATGCAGCCCTGTTGAGGGCAAGTGCCTTTGGGAACAGGGAAGTCACTCTTTGGGGGACCTTCTTCTAATGTCTAAAGGCCATTTCCGACTTTTGAAAAACAACTCATTCTGCTCTCTAACTGCAAATAAATTGGATACCATAGTCCCAAATACAATCTTATTGACCCCTTCTCTTTTATAGATTATTTTTTTAGGGACACAAACAATGGAAATTCACCAGCATCACTAAGAAATGATGAGAGTTCCATAGTCTTTAGGGTGAGGTGCAGCCAAGACCCCCAAAAGTCAAGCCCTGTGTTTCGGCTACACGAAAAACTGGCAATCCCTGTGGAGCCAGAAAGGTGGCTGAATTTAGGGAGAAGCCAAGTAGTGAACCATTCACTCATTCATTCATTTAGTAATTCCTTCACTCGTGCATTCATTGAACTAATACTCACTGAACACTTGCTGGGTCCTCGGCTTTATATTGCTGCTGGAGATATAAAGGCCCAGTGCTGGAGATTTAAGGGCCCAGCCCTGGAGATGTAAAGGCCCAGCCCTGGAGATGTGAAGGGCCCAGCGCTGGAGATGTGAAGGGCCCAGCGCTGGAGATGTGAAGGGCCCAGCGCTGGAGATGTGAAGGGCCCAGCGCTGGAGATGTGAAGGGCCCAGCCCTGGAGATGTGAAGGGCCCAGCGCTGGAGATGTGAAGGGCCCAGCGCTGGAGATGTGAAGGGCCCAGCGCTGGAGATGTGAAGGGCCCAGCGCTGGAGATGTAAGGGCCCAGCGCTGGAGATGTGAAGGGCCCACCGATGGAGATGTGAGGGCCCAGCGCTGGAGATGTAAGGGCCCAGCGCTGGAGATGAAAGGGCCCAGTGCTGGAGATGTGAAGGCCCAGTGCATAAAGGTCATAATATACTGTCTGAAAGGAGATAATGATGTAGTAAGAACCAAACTGGAAGGGGATAATGGTAGGGGAGTGTGATCAATGCATTAATCAAGGTATGTGCTGGGCTGGCAGGTACTGGCTGATTCTAGTACCTCACAAAGAGCCATCACTGAAGGTTTGGAGGAGGCAGAGAACTTAGAACTGGCTCAGAAGGATGAGTTGGGGTTCATCAGGAAGTCTGGTGCTCCCTGCGGAGACAGCAGCAGACACGAGGGCTTGCCAAGATGCAGTATCTTCCGGAAGCCATTCTAAGACTGTAGGCAGAGGAGCCCTGTGACCAGGTTAGAGAGGGCAGCAAGTCTACCACCCAGAGAAACCACTGGAAGCAGAGAAAACCAGAGGCAGGAAGCTCAGCTGGCTGAGGTAAGGAAATCAGAAGATAAGCCCCATATCTGAGGCCCTCACCAGAGCAATAACTATAATAGTTTATGTTTAACTTGATCAGTGCTGCCAAGAGCTTAACTTAGATGAATTGACTGAACCTTCACAGCAATTCTTTAAGGCCAGAGACTACCTGCTTAGGGTCACAGAGCTAGCGCATGAAGGCTCTGCGTCTTAAGTATTGTCTATGTGAACTTGATGTTCAAAACCTTGCTCTAAGTGTCTAAACCACTAGTGCACCAGAGTAGATGGGAAGGCTGGGGACAGGCAGAGAGTGCCCTCTATCCCCACAGTCCCTATGGTTGCCAGCTCCTGGGTCTACCCTGGCTTAGAAGTCAGACACCTGCCTATGTCTTTCAGGCTTTGACACCTCTGCAAAGTGTCTTTTGTTCCCATGGCAGTTTTGTCTTCTTTCAGAAGACTGTGCTCCCCATCATGCCCACCAGCGCCATGCTGTTCCCCGCTGCACTTCTTGTGCTGTAAGTCCATTCTCACATCCCCCTGATGCTTGCGTGGATGCCCCATGTCAGCCTAAGAAATCCTGCACCTTCTCCCCTGCCTCCTAACTAGCCTCTCGCAATGTCTCTCCAGCTGCGGAATCTCCCATATGTCAAAAAACACCTCTGGCTGGGCGCAGTGGCTCACGCTTGTAATCCCAGCACTTTGGGAGGCCGAGGCAGGCGGATCGCAAGGTCAGGAGTTCGAGACCAGCCTGGCCAACATAGTGAAACCCCCTCTCTACTAAAAATACAAAAATTAGCCAGGCATGGTATTGCACTCCTATAGTCTCAGCTACTCGGGAGGCTGAGGCAGGAGAATCGCTTTAACCCAAGAGGCAGAGGTTGTGGTGAGCCAAGATCGTGCCACTGTACTCCAGCCTGGGTGACAGAGTGAGACTCTGTCTCTAAAAACAAACAAACAAAAAACAAAAACACTTCCTGTGCTTCTTGTTTGCTAAGTGAGTCCTGCTCCACTCAAGTTGCAAAAAGGAGTAATTGGAACTGAATGCTGCATTAGGATTAATAACAAGAGTCAGCCCCAGCTTTGGGCCTGCCCTCAGTGGGGTGCATGCGTTAGAGAAGAATGGGAGGAGCATGGTGAAGAGGAGTCCTGGACACAGGGGCTTTGCAGAGGGAAACGCTCCAGAGACAGCCTGTGTCCCAAAGCTGACAGAGCACCAGGCCTGATACCTGGAGTTGAGCATCATAATGGCACAGAGCAACATGACCCAGGTGTGAAGGTGTGGGCTTGCCAGATGATGTGACACAAGGTCACATATTTAACAATCATACAGAACTTACTATGTACCAGGCACTGTACTTAGTGCTTTGCAAACACCAGCTCCTTCAAAATGATAACTCTAGCTGGGTGTGGTGGCTCACACCTGTAATCCCAGCACTTTGGGAGGCCGAGGTTGGGAGGAGGCAGATCACAAGGTCAGGAGTTCGAGACCAGTCTTGGCAACATGGTGAAATCCCATCTCTACTAAAAATACAAAAAATTAGCCAGGTATGGTGGTGGGAACCTGTAATCCAAGCTACTTGGGAGGCTGAGGCAGGAGAATCACTTGAACCCAGGAGGTGGAGGTTGCTGTGAGCTGAGATTGCGCCACTGCACTCCATCCCGGGTGACAGTGTGAGACTCCATCTCAAAAAAAAAAATGATAACTCTATGAAGGTGATGCTGTTACTATCCCCATTTCACAGGTAGGGAAACTGAGGCACAGGGATGTTAAAGAACTTGCCCCATGTCACACAGGCAGAAACAGGCAGAACGAAGAGTTAAACCTCAGCCCTCCAGCTGTAGTCTGTGCTCTTCACCGGTCACTCCAGGCTGCTTGTGGCTGCCTCTCCTGTATTGAATGCTCTCTTTGCAGGGTGCCAAGGGCTCCCTGGCTGGTGCCAACCCCCATTTAGAATATCTGGGAACCCCAAGCCCACTGTGGTCACTGGTTCTTTCTGATACAGTACAGAGTTCCGACTGCACTATCTGACCCAAATCTTCTCTCTGCTTCTCTCAAACTTTGGAACCTCGGACAAGTTAACTTTGTCTCCTGAAGCTTGTTTCTCCATCTCTAACCCAAGGATATCTCTGCTGCTTACTCAGGGTTATAGTGAGAATTAAAGGAGGCTATGGGCGTTTTTATTTTTATTTATTTTTTTTGAGATAGGGTCTTTCTCTGTTGTCCAGGCTGGAGTGCAGTAGCATGATCTTGGCTCACTACAGCCCCTGCCTCCTGGGTTCAAGCAATTCTCATACTTCAGCCTCCCAAGTAGCTGGGACTACAGGTGCATGCCACCACACCCAGCTAATTTTTGTATTTTTATTGGAGACAGGGTTTCACCATGTTGGCCAGGCTGGTCTCGAACTCCTGACCTCAGGTGATCTACCCATCTCGGCCTCCCAAAGTGCTGGGATTACAGGTGTGAGCCACCGCACCCGGCCTGCTATTCTGACTTTTAAAGTAGTAATAGCTCCTGTTGATTGGGTACTGATTGTGTGCAGTCCCTATCCTAGCACTTCATAGACACCAAGAACCCCATGACAACACCCTGTAAAGTCTTTCTACTACCCATGGGCTTCACTACCAAGGAGCTCATTACATTTAGTGGCTCAGTTGTCGTTAGAGATCCAGCTCTAAGGGGGATCTAAGGATTCTAAGGGGGAATGGCCTATGAATGACGTTCTCACTCAAAGCATGGGTGAGAGATGTGAGATGACAGATGTGAGAATCCCTGAGACATGTTTTTGTGCCCCTCACTGGATCCTAGTTAATGCTTCTCAGGCAAGGTAATTGAAAACATTTGTTTTTATCTGCCTGGATTTTTCTCTTTTCCTTTATCTTTCATTTTCCTCCATTCAAGTATGCAGAAGGTCTGTGCTTCCTTAGCTCAGAAGTTTATAGTAGGAGGCTTGTGATTGGAGGTTTGTGGCCTAAGCTAAGTGCTGAAAGACCAAAGTCCTGCAGGGTTCAGGTAGGTAAAATGTCAGCAAAACACAGAGGAAACAGGCTGGGTACAAACATAATAAATAATCGTGGAGGAGTTGGGGCAAACTGATGTGTGCATACTGTATCTGAAGGTACCAGCGATACCAGATCTTATAACTTTCCAAAGATATCTGTGTGAAATGTCCTGGTCTAAAATTTTGGCAATTAATTCAGCTTGATTTTTTTAAGCCAGAGGCAGGTGAACACACTGCTGGAAAAAAAGGCTTACCCTGACAGTTGCAGGCAGTCCTCTGGTACAGCCAAGGAATACAGGGTTTGAGAGAAGAAGCATCCCTCAAATGAAAGAGAGATTCACTTAGGATATGGGGAGAGAAGGATGCCTCCAGGAACTCTTTTTCTTTCATTTTTATTTATTTATTTTTTGAGACAGAGTCTCACTCTGTCACCCAGGCTGGAGTGCAGTGGTACAATCTTGTGATTGCTGCAACCTCCGCCTCCTGGGTTCAAGTGATTCTCCTTCCTCAGTCTCCCAAGTAGCTGGGATTACAGGCATGCGCCACCATACGCGACTTATTTTTGTATTTTTAGTAGAGACAGGGTTTCACCATGTTGGCCAGGCTGGTCTCGAACTCCTGACCACAGGTGATCCGCCCACCTTGCCCTCCCAAAGGACTAGGATAACAGGTGTGAGCCACCGCTCCTGGCCTCTAGGGACTCTTTGAGCAAAGGGACCTGCATCCTGATGGCAAGACCTGCACCCTGGGATATGGTAAGACCCTAGGGGGAAAAGCTACTTGGTTCACACAGGAGGCTGGCAACACATGTGGGCCTCCCCTATCCAGAGAAGCTTGTGTCACATATCAGGGTGTCAGGCTCAAAGGGGTCATGTGGACTGGACAGTGGCAGGGGTGGGGGTGGTCAGAGGAGAAATTGCTTTGGACAAACCACTTATAACCATAGAGAGCCTTCCTAAACACCTTAATACTAGGTGACACCCTGGAGTCACTGACGCAACCTTGGGAGAAGGAGAGATCCGAAGTAGGATTGAATTTCTTCTATTTTGGTAGGAAAGAGCTCAGGATCAAAGTTAAGTTGATTTGTGTAAAGTTACTATGCTCGTTCACTCCCATCTGAGTTTGTGGACTGAGATTCATACTCATGCTTCTGTTTCAGGGAGTGCCATGCCACATCTGTCTTCTTCCCCTGAGGGTGTGACTTTGCATGTCTCAAGCAGTTAGCTCCTCTCATCCCCTACCAATTAGTGCTTTATCTCTTCCCATTAGGTGCTGTTGACCTCCCCAGACTCTCGGGGTCCTTCAGCCATTTGCACAAGATTGTCCCTGAAGCACACCAGCCAGTGGCCGTTGACAGGACACTTCTCCCAAAAACTTGTGATGGTGGGCTTTTCCTTCTTTTTCTCCTTCTCCCTCTTTCTCCTTCTCTTCCTCCTCCTCCTCCTCTTCTCCCCCTCCTCTTCCCCCCCTCCTCTTCCCCCCCTTCCTCCTCCTCCTTCTCCTCCTTCTCCTTCTCTTTCTCCTTCTCCTCCTCCTCCTTCTTTTTTTTTATTGATGGAATCTCATTCTGTTGTCCAGGCTGGAGTGCAGTGGTGCAATCTCGGCTCACTGCAGTCTCTGCCTCCTGGGTTCAAGCAATTCTCCTGCCTCAGCCTCCCGAGTAGCTGGGACTACAGGTGCACACCACCACGCCCAGCTAATTCTTGTATTTTTAATAGAGACGGGGTTTCACCATGTTGGCCAGGATGGTCTTGATCTCCTGACCTTGTGATCTGCCCTGCTCTGCCTCCCAAAGTGCTGGGATTACAGGTGTGAGCCACCACTCCCGGCCCCTACTTCTTTTTCAAGACACTTTTTCAGAGGTCTCCATTAAATGACAGTCTCTTGAGGTTATTCTAAAAAGGTCTCAGAATAGAGGATCCAGACGAGGCTTCCGTCATCGTGGACTCCATGTCATGTATTGTTGATAACCCATGTCTTTCACTCTCTTTCCATAATTCAGCTATATTTTCAGAATGCCAAACATATCTTGGGCACAGTGCTAGAGGCTGGAGGCACACGCAGGAATAAGCCTGCTCCCTACTCTTAGAGTTCTCAGTCTAGTCAGGGAGGCAGAAGCGTCAAGAGAGCGCTGTCGTGTACCGTGGTGAGTGTTGGTGATGGCATGAGTGACGGGGGAAAGGGTAGAGGAGGAGGCAACAGGCTGCTCAGGTGTAGGAGGATGTGGTGAGCTTCTACAGAAAAAAGAATAGAAGTTCTCATGCTGACAATGGCATTGACCTGGGTTGGAAGAGTTGGGAATATAGGGATGAGGCCACAGGTGAATGCTTATAATTCCTCATAGAGGGACATGAAGTAAAGCTGTCTGGAGATGTCAAACTACTTAGTGTGTGTGGCAGGGACAATGTGTGTGCTCACCAATCCCCTTTCCGTTTTCCTCTTAGATATATGGTTAGACTATACTTCCCATTCCCTCTCGTAGTTTGGCAGGACCACGTGACTAAGTTCTGGCCAGTGAAATGTGTGCAATCTCCCACAATGTATTTCCCCATCCCTTGGCCTAATGAAGAGAACTCCAAAGACGAAGATGATAGAACCAAAAATTGGATGGAGCCAGGGCCCCTGAATGACTGTGTGGAATAGAGACCCAGAGGACTCTAATGGGAGCTGGAAAAGTTTATTGCTTAGATCACTGTGATTTGGAGATTGTTTGTTCCTTCTGCTGTTCTATCAATGCTGCTACCGAATAAAGTCCAGGGAAGGAGGAGAAATTAGAGATTAGACTGAATAGGAAGATTGGGGGGCCAGGTTATGAAGGGCCATGAGTACCAGTCTAAGGAGTATGAATGGCCATGGCAGATTTTTTTTTTCTCTTTCTTTCTTTCTCTCTCTCTTTCTTTCTTTCTTTCTTTCTTTTTCTTTTTTTTTTTTTTTTTTTTGATAATGTCTCATTCTGTTGCCCAGGCTGGATTGCAGTAGTGTGTGTGATTAAGGCTCACTATAGCCTTGACCTCCCAGGCTCAAGTGAACCTCCTGCCCCAGCCTCCCAAGTAGCTGGGACCACAGGCCTATGCTACCAGGCCCGGTTAATTTTTTTAAAAATTTAAGAGATGGGGTCTCACAATGTTGCCCAGGCTGGTCTTGAACTCCTGGACTTAAGCGGTCTTCCTAGATTGGCCTCCCAAAATGCTAAGATTATAGGTGTGAGCTACCACAGTCGGCTGGCCATGGCAGATTTGCAAGCTTGTTTAGGGTAGAGTGGGAATATGAATGGTAGTGATGACAAGGCAGTTAGATTTGGCCACATTTCTCAGAGCATTAGCTCTTTTGGGTAGCAGTTATGGACATCTGGTTAAGAGAGCCTTATAGTTGAGAGGCTTAAAACCAGATTCTGTCAGCACCATGATGTACAACTTGAGGTCCTTATACCAAGTCAGAGCAAACCAAATCGACAATACTGTCAAGTATCTATTACGGTTTGAAAATTTTGTCCAATTCATTAGGTGGTATTCTTGACTACTGACATTCCCACAAGAAAGTCTACCTTCTGATGACCATTAATATTCTTAACATGCAAAGCAAACCGAAGACATTTTAGACACCTTTCAAAGAGGATTCCTGCTCGTCTTTGCCAATGGAGGGGGATTGTGGGGAGCCCCAGATGATTTATTTGACATATAAAAAGTCTAAAGAAAGGCAGGCAATAACAAATGCTGGCAAGGATGTGGAGAAAAGGGAACCCTTATGCCCTGTTGGTGGGAATGTAAATTAGCACAACTATGGGGAACAGTTTGGAGGTTCCTCAAAAAACTAAAAATTGAGCTACCATATGATCCAGCAGTCCCACTACTGGGTATATATCCAAAAGAAAGGAAATCAGGCTATTGAAGAGATATCTGCACTCTCATGTTTGTTGCAGCACTGTTCACAATAGCCAAAATTTGGAGCAATGTAAGTGTCCATCAATAGATGAATGGACAAATAAAATGTGGTACTTATACACAATGGAGTACTATTCAGCCATAAAAAAGAATGATATTCTGTCATTTGCAACAACATGGATGGAAATGGAAGGATTTATGTTAAGTGAAATAAACCAGACACAGAAAGACAAACATCACATGTTCTCACTTACTTTGGGATCTAAAAATCAAAACATTGAACTCATAAACATAGAAAGTAAAAGGTTGGTTACCAGAAGCTTGGAAGGGTAGTAGGGGTTGGAAAATGGTTAATGGGTACAAAAAAAAATAGAAAGAATAAATAAGACCTACTATTTGATAGCACAACAGGTTGACTATAGTCAATAATAACTTAATTATATATTTTAAAATAACAATGTAATTGAATTGTTTGTAACACAAAGGAAAATGCTTGGGGGGATGAATACTCCATTCTTCATGATGTGCTTATTGTACATCACATGCCTGTATCAAAACATCTCACGTACCCCATAAATACATACACGCACTATGAACCCAGAAAAGTTAGAAATAAAATTCAAAAATTTGAAATACAAAAACAATTAATTAAAAATTAAAGTCTGAGGAAATTGGTGAACTGTTCCTAGCAAAGTTACATAAATGCACACAAGCAACTTGAGCAGTACAATATAAGTCCAAGGAAAATTTGGATCCTGTTGACTCATCAGATATGAGGTGAACTTCGACTTTGGAAGAAATCCTTCCATTTGATACACGGTTCCGGGAAAGATCTAGGATGCTTTGGTATTAACAGTGTTTTCTGGGGTTGTATGTATAGCAACAAAGAGGTCAGGCCAAGGCATTAACAGTGTTTTCTGTGGTTGTATGCATAGCAGCAAAGAGGTTAGGCCAAGGCAGATATTATTCACTTGAGAGAAACCAGATTAGAGGCAAGTGGGGGGCATGAGCAAATGTGTGTGTATGACCAGGGCTGGAATTGTTGTCTCATAGAGTGTCCATAAGCCAATGGGTATTTCACTGTTGCCTACAAAGCAGACCACAACTTCGTGCAAAAGAAATGCCACATCACGGGTGTCTATTTAGTTCAGGATTGTATTTTAGGTGTTTTTTTCTGATGCAAGAGCTATATTTCCACTACAGAGTAACAGGTGATATTCATATGGAACTGGCATATATTGTGTGCCCATGAGGTGCCAGGCTCCATGCTAGATGTTTTGCATCATTATCTTGTCTAGTTTTAACCAGAACTCTTCAGGGTAATGTGGTGCTATTTCCATTTCATTTATGTAGATATTGAGGTGTAATGAGAGTATGTGATTGCCTAAGGTCATCCAACTTGTGAGGGGTAGGGCCTGGAGGTAGAGTCTAGTTTTCCAATTTCAATTTCAAATCCACATTCTTTTTACTCCAGGCCTTTTTGTTGTTGTTTTGTTTTGTTTTGAGACAGGGTCTCACTCTGTCTCCCAGGCTGGAGTGCAGTGGCAATCATAGCTCACTCTGGAGCCCCAAACTTTCAGGCTTAAGTGATCCTCCCATCTCAGCCTCCCTAGTAGCTGGTACTACAGGTGTGTGCCACCACGCCTGGCTAAGTTCTGATTTTTTGTAGTGACAGGGTTTCTTCACGTTGCCCTGGATAGGTTTTTTGTTTGTTTGTTTAAGACATCGATTAATTGGTAAATTTCTTCTCAAGAAAGCAGAATGTTTTGTTTACATATGCTGATAGATATTCTTACCTGCTAGGTGTAGTACTGATAACTAGAAAATTTGTAGTTTCATCCCACACATTTTTGGAGATTGGTGTTACTCTCCTCTCCTCTCTGTTTTTTTGGTTTGTTTGTTTTTGTTTTGTTTTGTTTTGTTTTGTTTTTTGAGATGGAGTCTCGCTCTATCGCTCAGGCTGGAGCGCAGTGGTGTGATCTCGGCTCACTGCAAGCTCTGCTTCCTGGGTTCATGCCATTCTCCTGCCTCAGCCTCCTGAGTAGCTGGGACTACAGGTGCCCGCCACCACGCCTGGCTAATTTTTTTGTATTTTTTTAGTAGAGATGGGGTTTCACCGTGTTAGCCAGGATGGTCTCGATCTCCTGACCTCGTGATCTGCTCGCCTTGGCCTCCCAAAGTGCTGGGATTACAGGCATGAACCACTGTGCCCGGCCTTTTTTTTTTTTTTTTTTTTTTTTTTGAGATGGAGTCTCACTCTGTCACCCAGGCTGGAGTGCAGTGGCACGATCTCAGCTCACCTCAACCTCCACCTCCCAGGTTCAAGCGATTCGCCTAGCTCAGCCTCCTGAGTAGCTAGCTGGGATTACAGGTGCGCACCACCATGCCCGGCTAATTTTTGTATTTTTAGTGGATACTGGGTTTCACTATGTTGGCCAGGCTGATCTCAAACTCCTGACCTTGTGATCCGCCCACCTCGGCCTCTCAAGGTGCTTGAATTACAGGCATGAGCCACCATGCCTGGCCTTTTTCTTTCCCTTTCACTTCTCTTCCATCCGCTTTTCTTTCTTGTTTTCTTCTCTTCTCTCCTTCTTTCCTCTCCTTTTTCTCTTTCCTCCCTTTCCTTCTCTTTCCCATTTCCCATTTCCCTTTCTTTCTCATCTCTGTATTTAATAATAAAGAAAACACTGAGGGTAACTCACTAAATTCATTTCATGACTCATGAATGAGCTAAACCAATAGTCTAAAAATGCTGCTTAGAGAGAAGTTTCCAGAGCTTCTATGAGTTTCTCTGGCTCCTGCATTCTCCCAACGCCTGTTGTTTTGGTCTTCCTTGGATTCTGTGAGCAACACTGAATCCTTCCTGTAAGCTGCCCCCACTCCAGTCCTCCATTGTTCTGTGCCTGAACAAGAAGGTCAGTTCACATTACTTGTAACTGAGGAACCTTAGCTATCAACTGACATCCCTTGTCAACATTTTCTTTCTGCCCCTTACTCCATTCTCCCTCAGATTGTAGGCAGATTCATTCAACAGCATTGCCAGTGCTTTTGGCTCCTAGAACAGTAATTAGGCTCTGGGTTCCTCAGGCCACTTAGTCATCACTACAAGAAATAAAAAATAGCCGAGCATGGTGGCTCATGCCTGTAGTCCCAGCTACTTGGGAGGCTAAGATGGGAGGATCTGCTTGAGCCTAGGAGTTCAAGGCTGCAGTGAGCTATGGTCATGCCACTGCACTCCAGTGGTTGAGTGTTGTATCTACCTGGAGACAAAAAGGGGCTTTTAAAACATTAGCACAGAAGCACCATGCTAGCAATAGTGCCGGGATGAGTTGCAGGAGGTTAGAAGGTATCATCAGTGCTGCTGATGGAGAAGGGAGTGCACAGCTAGCAGGCCCCTCTCTGGATCTGGTTGGTACTGTGTGTCAGGGAGCTAAAGGGGACTCTACTAGATTTCAGGGTGGTATGCACTCATCCTATGCCACCTCTTCTTCTGACTAGGGTCATGACCTAAGGTAACATGAAAAACTTGGGAATGAGACATTTTAAAAATAATATTTTAGCCAGGCATGGTGGGGTGTGCCTGTAGTCCCAGTTACTTGGGAGGCTGAGACAGGAGAATCACTTGAACCCAGGAGTTTGAGGCCATGAGCTATGATTGTGCCACTGTACTCCAGCCTGGGCAACGTAGCCACAGTAAGACCTATATCTGAAACAAAACAAAATGAAAAACCAGGAATGTTTTGCAGAATATCGTCATTTTAAATTCTTTCTCATTCATTGTTTTGACATTTCTTTTGCTCTGACCTCTTAACAGAGTAAAAAAAAAAAAACTGGGACCAGGGAGATTATACTTAGGGAGAAGGTGGCAAAGAATGATGCAAAGATCTAGACAGGATTTGAGATCTAACAGACAGACCTAGTTTTCAGTTTTATTGTTCGTCATTCATTTATTCCGTAGGCTTCTTATTTGTAAGCTATTATGTGCTAAAAATGGTGCTGGGCAGGGTTGGTGTCATGGGCACATGACTTCTGTAGTTACACAGGACTCCACATGTGGGGGGTTCCTGCATGTGCTTTTTTTGCATTTTTAAAACTGATATGTCATAGTTGTACTTATTTTGGGGGTACATGTGGTATTTTGATACATGCATACAATGTGTAACAATCAACTTAAGGTAATTAGGACATCCATGATTTCAAATGTTTAACTTTGTGTTGAGAGCATTACAATTCTTCTCTTCTAGCTATTTTGGAATATACCATTGTTCCAAACTATTGTTAACTATAATTTCCCTACTGCACTGTCGAATATTAGAAGTTATTCATTCTATCTAATTTTTTTTTTTTGAGATGGAGTCTCGCTTTGTCACCCAGGCTGGAGTTCAGTGGCACAATCTCGGCTCACTGCAACCCCTGTCTCCTGGGTTCAAGCGACTCTCCCATCTCAGCCTCCTGAGTAGTTGGGATTATAGGCGTGCACCACCATGCCCAGCTAATATTTGTATTTTTAGTGGAGACAGGGTTTCACCATATTGGCCAGGCTGGTCTCAAACTCCTGACCTCAAATGATCTGGCTGCGTCAGTCTCCCAAAGTGCTGGAATTACAGACCTGAGCCAACACTCCTGGACTATCTAATTGTATTATTATTATTATTATTATTTTCATAGACGGAGTCTTGCTCTGTCACGCAGGCTGGAGTGCAGTGGCACAATCTCGGCTCACTGCAACCTCCACCTCCAGGGTTCAAGCAATTCTTCTGTCTCAGCCTCCTGAGTAGCTGGGATTACAGGTGCCCACCACTGTGCCCAGCTAATTTTTGTATTTTCACTAGAGATGGGGTTTCACCATGTTGGCCAGGCTGGTCTCGAACTCCTGACTTCAGGTGATCCACCCACCCTGGCCTCCAAAAGTGCTGGGATTACAGGTGTGAGCCACTGCGCCCAGCCTCTAATTGTATTTTTATACCCATTAAACAATTTCTCGTCTTCCCCCTCCCAACACACATCACCCTTCCCAGCCTCTGGTAACCACCATTCTACTCTCCACCTCCATGAGATCCACTTTTTTGTCTCAAACATATGCATGAGAACATGCAATATTTGTTTTTCTGTGTCTGGCTTATTTCACTTAACATGATGACCTGCAGTTCCATCCATGTTGTTGCAAGTGACAGGATATCATTTCCTTTTTAAGGATGAGTAATATTCCATTGTGTATATGTACCACATTTACTTCATCCATTCATCTGTTGATGGACACTTGCGTGGATTTTACATCTTGGCTATTGTGAACAGTGCTGCGATAAACATGGGAGCACAGCTATCTCTCAGAAGGTCCCAGGCTTGATTTAATGATCTACTGTTACCATCTTGAAATTCTTAATAATTGTTAGAAAAGAAACCCTGCATTTCCACTGGGCACGGTGGCTCATGCCTGTAATTCTAGCACTTTGGAAGGCCAAAGCTGGAGGATTGCTTGATCTCAGGAGTAAGAGACCAGCCTGAGCAACACAGTGAGACCCCATCTCTACGAGAAATAAAAAATAGCCACGTATGGTGTGGCTTATGTCTGTAGACCCAGCTAGTTGGGAGGCTGAGATGGGAGGATCTGCTTGAGACTAAGAGTTCAAGGCTGCACTGAGCTATGATCATGCCATTGCACTCCAGCCTGGGTGTCAAACAAGATCCTTTCTAAAAAAAGCAAAATGCAACAAAACAAAACAAAAAACAGCCCTGAAACCCTGTATTTTCATTTTGCATTAAGGCCTACAAATTATGTAGCTGGTCCTGATGCCTGATGCTAGGTATAGAATCTGGAGCTGAGCAAAAACCAGCCATGGTCCTTGCTCTAGCATAGAGTATAGTATAGGAGGTTGACGACCTGGGACAACTCACTTTCTGATTCTCGGTTTTCTCATCTGTAAAATGGAGATAGTCATTCCAACTTCAAAGAGCTGCTGTGAGCACTAGAGATGATTGTGTAAAGTGTCCAGCTCAGTGGCTGGCATGATGTGCTCAGTGGGCATGAGATGCAGAGTCCCCATTTCCCTGGTCTCTCAAGGGAGGTCAAAGCTGGTATTTTTCCTGCTACCTTGCTCTCATTGACCCACCTAAATACTCTTCCATCTGTTACACATTTGGTGTCTTTTGGGGATCGACCTCTTTGTTAGAAGCCTTTGTCTTCCACTCTGCAGTTGGGCACACCCAGGATCCCAAAGCCTGCCAAGGCTTTCCCACTGGGAAGCTAGCATTCCTCCAGTGCTTTGGATTTGCCATGGCAGTGCCCTAATGGACCCAAGGCTGATTCTTCAGGCTGGTTGAAGCCCTGGAGGCCCCCATAAACCTGAGTGTCATGAACAGATGGCAGCTTCAGATTCATAGCATCTGTTGGTGTCAAATGTTAGGAAGAGCACAGCCAATCAATTTTCAGAGCGTCCTTGTTGAACAAGGCTCTGGTCACTGCTGGAAACCATACTAGAGCTGTTGGTAGTGCCAGGCATTTTTCAAGGAAACACAAGCAATTTAAGATAATCCATGGGTGGAATTTTCATCCCGGGCTCCCCAGTTTCCCTGAAGAACTGTGTGCAGTTGCCAAATGGTAGTGAAATAAGCAGTTTGTGATTTCCTTTGAGAAACAAATGCCTTGTGATGGGAGTTAGAGTGAGTCCATCATAATACGTAAGAGAAGAGGGACAGCGTGATTCAAAAGCAAGAGCATGGATTTTGAAGTCAGAAAATCTGGGCTCAAGTCCCATCCTCGAGTTTTAGTAGCTGTGTGTCATTAGACAAGTTACTTGCCCTCTCTGATCCTCAAGATCCCTAGCTATAAAATAGAAATAATACTAGTGACCTTCCAATGCTGTATGTAAAGGAAATAGTACAGGCAATATCATGGAACTCTAATTATCAACATTGCTTTCCTTTCCTGTTCTGTTTTGGGTATCCACTGGCTGAAAGGCTGGGAGGTAGATTCTAAAAATGAAGCTAAGAGGCTACTTTGTATGGGTCATGCTTATGCCAGTTTCCTGATGGCCCATTTCCATGGGCAATTGGCACTGTTACTACATCAATACTTGTCACTCTAACATGGTACAGGTTGACCTCCAGCTCAGCAGCTCTCTGGCCGAGTGCTAGCTCACCCTGGGGATTCTCAGATCTCAGCACTGACACATGTCTTCATGGTGAAGACAGACTGATTGTGTGTCTAAAGGTAGACAGTTGTTTCTCTGCTTGAGGTCTTTTGACTATGCAGATCATGTTGTCCAAGGCCAGCGTTACTGCCTCCTAACAGGTCTCTTGCGGATAATCCAGAATTATCATCTTCAATCTACTCTACCTTATTCCCTTCTTCATTCTCTGTCTCATCGTTCATATATTCATTCTCTGAATGAGGATTGTAAGCTAGCACTGGGAATACAATGGTAGACAAGACTGGGAGCAGCCATGCCTTCAGGGAGTATCCAATCCAGAGGAGGAGACACAGTGGCTGAGGAGTGCAGCTGCAGGCTGTGGGTGCTGGAGGAAAGCAGGTGCACACCAGGCTGAGGGTGGGAGGAAGTGTCGGAAAAGGTGCCCTTCGAGAGCCAGAATTGACAAGTAGCCACCCAGTGGACCTGTGTTTCTTCTGGCTTCTGAGGGTCCTCCTATTTAGAACGTGAGTGACTGTGTCTTGTGTCATCATTCTGTCCATGTTTATCTCTTCAATAGACTAAGAATCCTGTCAGAGCAGGAACTGCATCTTCTTCAGGTAGCTATCCCTCCATGCTAATGTTAAATGATTAGGAATCAATCAATCAATCAATGAATTAGTTAAGTAGTTGAAATGAGCATAGTGTGATTTTGGGTGGAGTCACCATCGTGAATAAATATCCCTGTGGTACTTAGGAGAAGGATTCACGTACACACTTCTTGTATGTGAATTTGTACTTCTTGCACTTAAATTTTTGCTAGTGCCAATTCAGGCAAAGCATATTTTGTAGCTTCTTAATTGTAGTGAGCTGAAACTAACAGCAACAAAAAAGCAACACAAATAATAACTACTATCTAGTGAGAATTTACTATATATCAGGGATTGTACCAAGTCCTTCTCATGTTTACCCATTTAATTCACAGACTGTCTTTATGATACAGTGACAATTATTATCATGCCAATTTTACAGGAGGGGCAACTGATACATGGAGAGGTTCAGAGCCGAGGTTTGAACTAATGCGGTCTCCCTCCCACATCAGAGTTCTGGACCTCGGCAGTGGATTATCTCACTTCCTGCACCCTGTCAAGGGTTAATTCTTGCCTTGTGCCAGGAGCACTGGCAGATTTCTGGCAGTGTGTATTCATCCCTTTGCGGCCTTGGCACAGATTCCCATTCCCTTCTGCTGACTGATCTCTCTTAAAAGAAAGTCATTTTTGACAGAGACATGCATGGAAAGGTCCAGTTTATATGAGTTTAGTCAAGGAATTTCCAGTCCTATTGACAACTGAGTTGTAGCTTGCAGGACCCCACTATTACTCAGGAAAAAGGCTGTGACCAAATGGTTTCTGTCCTCTCTGCCGGCCAGCATTTTGCAATGTTGGTAGGGCCAGGCATTGTGACAGGGAATCCAGTTGTTGTTGTGCATATTTCTGAAGACACACGATTCTGACATCTGTAACCCTGCAGTCAGTCAAGGTTTGTACCAGCGTTGTGATCTGTTTCAGGGCTGCCAAATAGTTCTTTTGAAAAACTTATTGGCAGCTCACCCGTTTTCTGCTGTTGTGTTTTGAACAAGTGTTTCCCAAAACTATTTCCTAACAGCACCAAGGGGTTGGAGGAGGAAAGAAAATAAAACAGGATAGTAGAATTTACCGGGGAGGAAAAACACAAAGTGAAACCACCACCACCATTTACCAGCGTCACTCCTAAGCCTGGACTGTGGCTCTGCGCTCTTCATAATTTGAAATCAGAGCTTCTGAGCAGGTGCCCTTTCTCTGGCAAAGGCGATCTCTGTTTTTATTTAGGTTCAGAGAGGGGTTTCTCTTCACCCCTTTGGAAGTTTTCAGTTGGCAACTGTGACTTCCAGGAGAGAAGTTGCAGGCAGTGGATGATTGGAAAATACCCAGTCGTAGAAGAGGCCAGATGCAAAGATGTTGATGACCTGTGGGTTTCAAGGGCAGGAACTCCTTGTTCTGCATGGTGACTGTGTCACGTGTGTCCAGCTCAGGCCTGCTGACGGAGCCCGCTGCTCATACCGTCTTGAGTTGAACAGACTGGACCAGAGGCCACTGGAAGCACAGCTCCTAAAAAATCCCAACAGTGATTTTTGGCCTTTTCCCAGCAACCAGGGAATCAGATTGGAGCTAGGTCAGGGTTGTGAGCACCCATTGCTCTCCTGCACATTGTCCTTCCTTTTGGGGTTTTGGAATACACATGGATATATTTAACTAGATATATTACATGTATTTTAAAGATATATACTTAGCGTATATATTTAACATAGATATTTCTAGAATATGCATATTCTGAATATATGAAACATCTAAGCTTGACATTATTTGTACATAAAGTAAGTATAATATTTACATTTATCACTTTACATTTTATACATAGAATGGTTATTTCTCAAGATATCTATATATCTATGTATTTCCAGCTCCTAAATATATTTATATATCTTTATATCTAAATACAGTGAAGATGGTTCATATAGATAGATATATACACACGTACACACACACTGTATATATATGTGTATATATATATGTATATATATATTTCTCCTTTTCCAGTTACCTGCACACACACACACAGATACACACACACAGACGCACATAAGCATCTCGTATATAGAGTTTCCTCTTTCTTAAGCTGCCATACCTCAGCAGTCATTGGACACCCCCACATGGCTGTCAGGGCCAGCAAAGCTGTATCCCCTTGGAGAGGCAGAAGAAATTCACAGTCCCCTTGTAAAATCTCTCACTTGCCTTGCACTTAGGGGATGTCAAAAGTGTTCTCTCTCTGCCAGCTCCTCACTTTCCATACCCACTTGAATCTCACATATTTACCACCTTGTTTTTTCCTTCTTTTTCTCTTTACGATTTTTCAACAGGGCCTTTATTTTCATCAAACGAGCATTTTAATGCGTAGTTCAAGAGAAATTCAGTCCGTATGTTTCAGATTCATTTACAGTTAAATCATCAGTAGTTTTGCAATCACAATTTGGCAGCCAGGAGATCTTGGAGGCTTTTTTTTTTTTTTTTTTTTTTAGGCCCTTTGACTTGGAGTCAAGATGTGCTGTACAGTTTGGTGCTGAGTGCTCTGGACGCCCCAGCAGGGCCGGAGAAAATCTGCAAAGGCAGCAGCAACTGGTAGGTGGAGCAGGGTTTTGGGCCTGCGGACTGTGCTTGCTTCTTTACCATGTGCTCAAAGGCCACTTATCTGAAATGAACTGTGCATTGTCACCCTGGGCTCGGCTTCTCCATCTATAGACTAGGGTGTTACCTACACTTATGAACGTCTTTGTGCTTCATTCCTTTTATCTTGAAAATAGGGATAACAGTAATAGGCTATGAGGGATGCATAAGCTATTTAGGGAAAATGCTTAGTATTTGGCCTTGTAAGAGTTCTATATGGCTGGGCATGGTGGCTCACACCTGTAATCCCAGCACTTTGGGAGGCCAAGGTGGGGAGGACTGTTTGAGCACAGGAGTTTGAGACAGCCTGGGGAACATCGTGAGACTCCCATCTCTATAAAAAATAAAAAAATTAGCTAAGCATGGTGGCATGCACCTGTGGTCCCAGCTACTTGGGAGGCTGAGGTAGGAGGATCTCTTGAGCCCAGAAAGTAGAGGCTGTAGTGAGACCTGTTTGCACCACTGCACTCCAGCCGGGATGACAGAGCAAGACCCTGTCACAAAAAAGAAAACAAAAAAGAGTTCAATAACTCAATGACAGTTACTATTGTTCACATTCCTGCCAGTTGGGTAGAAAATTGCCAATATTGAGGACACCTTGTATGTGCCAGGTGCTGTACTAGCTGCTTTTAACTCAGTTCTAATGAGAATCCCACCTTGCCTCCTACCTCTGCCTCTTACCTTGCTGAGTGTCTTTTCTTCTCTGCGTGATTCTCTCTTCTCTTGACTTTCCTGACTGGCTGCAAGTTCACAGGGCTCTGTTGCAGGTCTCCTCTTTTCTGTATCCATACACTCTCCTTAGGCAGATGCATCTTTTTCTATAGATTTAACAACTTCTATGCTGTATTTTCATCCTCAACTTCTTCCCTGAGGTTAGGCCCATACATTCATATTCACTTGGATGTTGCCAGGGGCCTTTAACTCAATAGACCCAAAGCAACATGCTTGACCTCTCTGTTGTCCTCCCCACCTCCTCTGTCTCCAACAAATGGTCCTGTGTGCTTGATTCCTTGCCCTGGCTAATGCTATCACCACCCACCTAGTTACCTAATCCCGGGCACCCATCTTGATGAGTCTTTCTGTTTAACCACTAGTCTAATAAATGACCAAGTCCTGTTGATTTTATGGATTTCAGGCTTTTTGAATTTGCCCCTTCCTCCCAGTTTCCACAGTTCAGCAACTCAGGCTCTGGCAGTTCTCCTAATGGCAGGAGCAACAGCCCTTCTCTTACCTCCTGGCTTCCAGTATTGCCCCCTTGGAAGTGTGTCTTCCACTCGCAGCTGGGTGAGCTTCTGAGACAGGTCAGAATTTGCTTCTGGATGCAAACCGTTTAAAGAATTAACAACCAAACTCCTAACTTTCACATTGAATGCTTGCTGCTGCCTATCCTTAAGTTACTGACCCACCCTCATCCTTGGTCTCATCTCCTGCCATTAATTAAAACATAACAGTCTGGTAATCCCTGGGTGGGTCCTGAAGCCACTTTCTGAATGATTGTACTGGGGTGACATTCCAGATCTATTTGCTGTTTTATAAACTCAGGACATTGGGGAGATAATGGAGTAAGGGTGCCTCACTGTGCTACCTCCAGCAGACCCACATCATGCCTGCCTGCCAAGCAGAGCTCTGCAGACCAACTGCAACCCAGCTTCTGCAAGGGACCACAGAAGCTGGTTCTCATTGGCAGCGCAAGTCAAAGGAAGTATGATGGTACTCTCTGGGGATAAGCTGTGGCACTTCAGGATTTGTTGAAGGACAGGAGCTGGCTCTGGGTAGCTGAGGCAGGCCTTTTGACCTGCTCTTCCCTCATCACTAGGACTGGAGCAGAAGAGAAGCATCCTTGAGTCTCAGCAGAGCTCGTGGGTAGTCAGTAGGGTGGCTGTGAATTTGTAGTGGGAGGCTGACCTGCAGAGATGGATATCAGCTCTCTGCTTTCTTTCAGCCAGGACCAGGCACCCCACTCTGCTCACTCCACATTTTTATGCCAAGAGGAGAGAGATTGAGATGGACTATGGTCAAGTGCCTTCAATGAGCCTAGCTTCATGACAATGGCACGTGAGTGTAACCAGAACCCAGAATATTCTCATAGAAAGTGGTGGTGGCCCGGCTGACATGGTGGTGCATGGCTGTAATCCCAGCACTTTGAGGGGCTGAGGCAGGAGGATCCCTTGAGCTCAGAAGTTTGAGACCAGCCTGGGCAACATAGCAAAACCCCATTTCTACAAAAATTAAAAAATAGCTGAGAATGGTGGTGCATGGCTGCAGTCCTAGCTACTCAGGAGGCTGAGGTGGGAGGATTGCTTGGGCCCAGGGGGTTGAGGCTATAGTGATCTGAGATCATGCCACTGTACTCCAGCCTGGGCAACAGAGCAAGACTCTGCCAAAAAAAAAAAAAGAAAAGAAAGAAAAGGAAGAAAGGAAGGAAGGAAGCAAGGAAAAGAGAGAAGAATGTGGTGGCCCACGTCACCTGCTTCAGAATGTAGAACAAAATAGGATCAGAGTTTCTGACTGCTGCAAAGCTCCTCTGCAATTTCTCCTAGCAGATGCGCCCAGGACAGTCATACATGTTAGTGGACCAGGGAAAACTAAGCTGGGTGGACAGGAAAGCCCTGGAGCGAAATAAGCTGAATGTCTTTTTCTGTCTCCAGTGGCAGTTGGCTTGCTCTGGTCGCCCACTCAGCTTTTCCCCTGGACTCCAGAGGCCTGGTACATGCATATCTCCAAGAGAGTGTAAACCAAGTAAAACTGATGTCTGTGTAAACTACTGAGGAATCATGGAGAGGGAGAGATGAATTCTACCCGGGGTGGGGCAAGGATTGGCAAAGAAAGGGACATTTATATTGGGTTACGGAAGAGGAATAGGAGTTTTATGGGCAGAAAATAGGGAAAAGCATTCACTGCAAAGACAAAAACATGTGAAAAATCATATTTAGAAGCTAGTAAATGGGCTCACCCTAAGGGAAGAGTGGGGAAGATGAAGCTAGAAAGAGCCCTGCAGGTTAAGGGCCAGAAGTTATGGGGGCTGAGAAGACTGGGCACTCTCCTTATCATGCCAAGAGGTGCTAGACTAGTGGAATAAATTTTCCTGCAGCAGTTTCAAGTTGACTCGAACCCTGGCCTTTTCACCCTGGGCCCTATGCCCTTTTATTTTCTGTCTTCCTCCCGCCCTCAGAGTAATTTCAAATAGGTCTCATTTAAGTGAGTAAACATCTCCAATTCAGGCACCCTTCCAAGAAAACGAAAAACACAAAACAAAACAGAAACCTGGGGATTTTACTACTTGGAGCGTGGAGGGAAGAGGCATGCCCAGGCAGGAACCCAGCTCCAGACAGCTTGGGTGGGACAAGAGGGCTGATCAGAGATGCTGGGATTCCCACTTGGGAGACCAGCCCCAGGGATCTCCTTGCATTGCTTCTCTTTTTCAGGGGAAAAGAAATCTCAGAGCAAATATTTGTCATGAAAAGGAAATTTTGGCCGGCCTCAGAAATCACAGATAATTAAGAGATATGATTTATCATTCGTGATGTTTCCCCGTCATGGCCAGGGTATGAGTAAGTGTTTTTCAAGCTGCTTGGCCTTAAACTCAGCGGCGGCTGCTGGGGAAGGCTCTTCTCGCACGTCAGGGGACTTGCTCTGTCGTCGTTGGGACACAGGCAGGGGCTGGGCAGAGGCTGGGCAGAGGCCTCTCAGTAACAGTTCCCTGGACCGTGAGCCCTGCCTGCCGAGGGAGGATAGCCTGGCAGAATGGAGGGAACACTGGCTTTGAAGCAAGGCAGACCTAGGCGGGATTCCTTCCTCAGTCATGGCCTCTAGCAACTTCCTTAGCTTCTCTGAGCCTGTTTCCCCCTTTGTGGAGTTAACACAGAGGTTCTCAAATGAAGCAATTTTGCCTGCCACCCCAAGGGACACTTAGCAATGTCTGGAGACATTTTTGGTTGTCACACTAGGAGTAAGGGTACTGGTGGTATCTGGTGGGTTGGGGCCAGGGATGCTGCCATACATCCTGCAATGCACAGCACAGCCCTCCACAACAGGGACCTGTCTGGCTTTGATTGTCACTAGGGCTGAAGTTGAGAAAGCCTGAGTCAAAGCAATGACACAGACCTCAGAGTTGTTGAGAAGATCAAGTGAGATCATCTATCTGTACTGCCTGACACAGAGTGAGCACCAGATAAATGGGATAAATGGAAGTTTAAAAAGTGGCTGCTAAAGTCATTTCTCCAAAAGGTTATAAGGCCACCAGTCTGGGGTAGTTCTGAAGGAGAGATGCCAGCCGGGAAGAGAAGAAGGCTAACCAGACCTACCCTCTCTAAAGATTCTCCCTCCCACCCTCCCTTTCTTCCTTCTTTTCCTTCCTCCTCTTTCAAATGTTTACTGAGCACCTATTAGCAGCTAGAAATGGGATATAGTAGGGAATAGAAAAAGATTGCTGTCCTCATAGAACTTTCATCCTAGTGAATTTCCCACAAATGAATAATATACATTATGATATGCCAAATGGCAAAAAAAAAAAAATTTTAATCCTATAAAAAAATAAAGCATGATGAGGGGCATAAACAGGAGTGCTGGGGTGTATGTGTGTAATCGCAGTAGGTGGGAGCAGGCCTTTGAGCAGAGGACTGGAGGACATGCAGGAGGGAGTCCACCAGAGTCAGCGTCCTATTCAGATCCCGGAGCTCCGCTCCTTGTCCAGAGGGCAGCTCCCAGCCCTTCTCAGATGGCCGGGCTGCTCTTGGCCGGGGTTGAGCGGTCCTGCGCCAGCTCCTTCAGTGTGGAGGCTTTCAGGGAGCACGGGGGAGATCAGCTCTGCCTGTTGGCCCGCCCTGAGCTGACCACAAGGGTGTTTGCAAAGGAAGGGTGGGGGGTTTCGCCGATTAGGGTCCATGTGCTCAGGCCCTGGCTTGAAGGAAACCTGGCTGGGTGCCCAGGGGGTGAGTTGCTGGCTCTTGGTCTGCCTGAAGGGGCCTGGGGCTATTTGTACTCCACCCCAGGTCCTGGCAGCTGACTCAGGGCTGCCTGCCATAGCAGAGGCAAGGCCAGCTTCCAACTTCAGGAGGAGTGTGTCTGCAAGTGGGACCTTTGCCATGGTGGGTGGGGGAGTGAGAACATTTAAAAAAAAAAAAAAAAGAAAAGATGCCACCTGTACTACCTTCTTCTCGGGTCCTCAGGGCTTTTCCCCACTGTGCCTCCTTGAATGCCTGGGAGAGATAGTAAGGAAGTAGGATCGACAGGACTGGGTGTCTGTAGGGTGAAGAGATGCAGGGTCTTGAAGCCAGAGAGATGGGGGAGGTCAAAAGTCTTTCCACTTTATCATCACTTGTTTCCATTTAGCAAAAGTCTTTGCTGAGCAGTCCCCGCATGGCCAGCACTGGACTAGACAATGGCATCTGTCTTGTTCCCAGCGGCACCCTACATGCCTAGCACAGAGCTCTACAGATAGTGGGGGTGCAATGAGTACTTGGGGAATAAATATTCGGGGCATGTGGATTATCTGGAAGAGAAAAGACAAATGGCAGGCCACCATCGTCTGGGTCACCTGGGTTGGGTAGCTAAAATTACACATAAGATGAGAGTTTGGAAAGGTAGCTCAAAGAGGAGAGGCAGGGCTGAGGCAGGTGGAGAGAGATCTGGAGGCAGGTCTAGGAAGCGGTGAGGGTGCCTTTTCCTGGAACCATTGCAACTGATGGTTAGGCCAGGGATTTAGGGCAGAGCCATCACCAAAATGAGGAGACAGGGGGAAGACATGAAGGCTTTCAGAATAGGGAGTGAATGAAGACAAAAGGACTGTTCCTGGCTCCACGCCTCTGCTCATAGTGTTTGCCTTGCTTAGGGATCCCGCCCATCTCCACTCTGCCAATTCCTGGATTCACGCAGTCTCAAGCTTTGGAGGAATCTTTTTTTTTTTTTTTTTTTTTAAGACAGAGTCTCACTTTGTAGCCCATGCTGGAGTGCCGTGGGGTGATCTTGGCTCACTGCAACCTCCGCCTCCCAGGTTCAAGTGAGTCTCATGTCTCAGCCTCCCAAGAAGCTGGGATTACAGGTGCCTGCCACCATATCTGGTGAATTTTTTAATTTTTTTAGTACAGACAGGGTTTCACCATGTTGGCCAGGCTGGTCTCAAACCTTTGAAGGAATCTTAAAGGTTACCAGGTCCATCCTCAGCAGCACCCCCTCCAGTTGCTTCTCCACCATCCCCTGGGGTCTGTTGTTCAGAATATGCTTGACATCTCTAGGGATGGGGTGCCCTCTGCCACCCCACATTGCGGAACAGAGATTGCAAAATGTTGACCTGAGGCCCTATCTGTCTTTCAGACAGGATTTGTTTAGTTTTCTATGTGTTTAAACAATTTAAACATTATTCTCCAGTATTTAAAAATCAGATTTTACACCCAGAAATATAAATGATTTCTGGCTTATCTTGACATGGAAAGATCTGGCCACACTGGGTCCACATTCTCAAATGGCAAGAATTGGCTGAAGCTGAGGAGCAGCTGCCCCTTTAGATGAAGCACGTGCTCTGGGGTTTTCTGCTCTCTCCACCTCGTCCTATTAAGCCCACCCTGCTTTCCTCATGTGCATAATCTGCCTGGTATCTGTAGCCTTTGGGGCTTATGAATAGGGCAGTCACTGGAATCAGTCAAATGTGAGTGCAAATTCTGACTCTGCCACTTGCCAGCTATGGGTCAGTGACCTGACCTGAGCCCCAATTTTCTCAAGTGTAAAATGGGAATCATAACTCTCACCTCTTGGAGTTGTGAGAATTAAATGCAATGATGTATTTACAGTACCTAGTGGAACATCTGGACGGCATAGGTAATTTATCAATGGCAGCTCTGATTTTTGTTATTATTCCTTTACTCCCTCAATTTATCTGGATTTCAGAGGCCCCTCCTGTGTAGAGTCTTCCTGACTTCCAAAGAGGTGAGGGGAGTTAGTGCCTGGCATTTGTGTGGCCTGGATGTCCAAAGCCCTTTTGCACAGACTCACATTTGTGCCGTGCCCTCTGCGCCTCCCTGCTCCCAGCTCCTCGATGCCACTTGCTGTTGTCCTCATTCTGCATTTTCTCCCTGCGTTGCCTTCCTGGTCAGAACTCAGTCCCCCTCTCCATGCCTGGCATAGTGCTGTGGGCAAGGTCTGCAGGCCGCAGGCTTGTCAACATGGAGACCCAGATCTCCCTTTCCAGAGAGGCAGGGGCTGTCGTGGGAAAGAGGCTTGGGGTCAGAAAAACCTGGTTTTTTTCCAGTGCTGCCACTTTCTACTCCTGCAACTTGGATCAAGTTATTTCTAAGCCTCAATTTACTTGTCTACGAAGTGGAGCTATGAGGACATAGCTCCAGGGTTAGCATGAGAATTAAATGAGAAAATACAGTGCCTGGTGCCAGTTGCTACTTACTGAGGGCCGATCTCTTCTGCTTCCTCCATCTAACTGCTCCAGAACTTGATAAGCTGCTTAAGCAGCTACCATTTTCAAAGCACCTCATTTGTGCTAGGAGGGTTGCTGTCAGCTGCCATCATGCAGTGATGACTCTGCAGTGATGACTCTGAGCAGCCCCTGCCCTTAGGGAGCTCCAGCAGTGGGTCCAGCACCCTCTTCCTGCTGCACTGTGAGGATTAAGTGCCCCTCCCCAGGGCACAAAGAGGGTTTTGCACAAAGCCTTGGCTTTTCCCAGATGAGAAAGCAGAACAAGGCCAGGAGGCATGGGAAGCGATGGGTGCTCTGGTTGATTATAGGAGCTTCTCTCTCCAGAGGAGCAGGGTGGCAGGATGCCCAGGGTGGTGGGAAAGCCTTACGTCTCCTGTTCTGGAGATGAACAGGGCTTCTTCCTGAGAACTCTGGATGCAGCCCAAAGCCTGCTCTGCCTTCCCTGCAGGCCAATGAGGCCCGGAAGATGAGCGCAACTCTGCCTTGGGCACGTCTGTACCTGGCAGGACCTTCCTTTCCTTCTCCTCGGAGCCTGGTTGGGGGCACCAGCGATATCTGCCGGGAAATATCCTGGTGGCAGGCATAGGCCAGGAATATGACGGAAAGGCCCATAGAATTTTAAGAAGTTCCGGGAAGAAAACTGGTGTGTTCCGGCAAGTGTTTTGCATTTTGTTGTTTTTTCTTTGATAGGAAAAGCATGCAGTTGGATTTTTCTTTGGCAGTTCTTTCCTTCTCAAAATATAGAGCTCTGGGAGGGGGCACTACATGGGCCTGGAATCTGTGTGGTCCCTGAGACCTTTGGGATTGTGTGAGGCAAGAACATGGAATGAGCTTGCAGTTCTGATAGAGTCGCACGTGTCAGGGAGTTATCCTATCAATTAATACAGATAATAATATCATGTATTGTGTGCTTACTACGTGCTGGCACTGTGCTAACCATTATTTTTTAGTATTTACTTATTTGTTTATTTATTTGGGACCAGGCTGGGCTGCAGTGGCCCAATCTCAGCTCACTGCTACCTCCACCTCCCGGGTTCAAGGGATTCTCATGCCTCAGCCTCCCATGGAGCTGGGATTACAGGCATGAGACATAGCACCTGGCTAATTTTTTATATTTTTTAGTAGAGACGGGGTTTCACCATGTTAGCCAGGCTGGTCTCAAACTCTTGACCTCAAGTGATCCGCCCGGCTTGGCTTCCCAAAATGCTGGGATGTCAGGCATGAGCCACCGAGCCCAGCCTATTTATTATTATTTGTTCCAATTTATTTTTATGGCCGGGCACAGTGGCCTCACGCCTGTAATCCCAGCACTTTGGGAGGCCAAGGCGGGTGGATCATGAGGTCAGGAGATCGAGACCATCAAGGCTAACACAGTGAAACCCCGTCTCTACTAAAAATACAAAAAATTAGCTGGGCGTAGTGGCGGGCGCCTGTAGTCCCAGCTACTCGGGAGGCTGAGGTAGGAGAATGGCGTGAATCCGGAAGGCGGAGCTTGCAGTGAGCTGAGATCGCGCCACTGCACTCCAGCCTGGGCGGCAGAGCAAGACTCTGTCTCAAAAAAAAAAAAAAAAAACAAAAAAAACACATTATTTTTATTTATGTATTTATTCAAAAATTTTTTTAGAGTCGAGGTCTTGTTCTGTTACCCAGGCTAGAGTGCAATGACATGATCATAGCTCACTGCAGATTTAAATTCCTGGGCTCATGTGATCCTCCTCCCTCAGCCTCCCAAGTAGCTTGAACTACAGGCACATGCCACCATGCCCTGCTCTGTGCTAATCTTTTTACGTGCATTATCCCTTTTCATTCACACAACAACAAAGGAAATGTGATCATGCTCATTTTACAGGTGGGAGAACTGGGGATTTCAACAGTTGCGTGGTCCCACAATGACAGAGTTGGCAAACCAGGTTTGACCCCTGAGACTACACACCTAACAGCTTGGCTAGAACCGTTTTAAAGGCTCAACCCCTCAGTGAGGAAAGTCAATAATTCTGGTATTTCCTATTTTGAGATTCAAAATGATAAAGTAATTTGCTAAAGCCATACAAAGGAATGCTTTGTAGGATTGCTCTGATTCCTACCTTCTTGGGGAATAACTATTGGGAAGCAGATCAAGCTGCATTTGAAGAAGTAACTAGATGAGTGCTCCCATTTATTTCTTGTTTTAAGGGTTTGAGTGGTTCCTGTTTGCCCAAGGCAAAAAACAGAGCTCCTTGGAGTGCCCTTCACAATTGCCACAATCCAATGTACTTTCTTCACTCGCCCCTGTCGATTGCACTTTATGCTCACACTCCAGCTTCATGGAAAAGGTGATTCTACCTTTGTGTCCCGGGGCAGGCTCATAAGACACACTGCACATTGCAATGACCTGCATCTCTTCTCATATACACGCATAACAGAGAAGTCAACAGAGGACTCAACTCCTTCAGGGAAGAGACCAACTGAGTCATATTTGCTTCTTCATTCTGCTCCCAGCACAGAGCCTGGCACAGAAAACGCATGCTCCATGCATATGTAGAGAACGCATAAATGAATGAATGAATCAAAGAGTGTGTGTGTGAGAGAGAATGAATGAATGGGATGAATGAATGAGGATGGAGTAGCCCTCCTCTTTTAACACCATTTCTAATACCAAACCAGGCCAGAGACTTTTGCCATCTGCAACTATAGACTCCAGGAGAGTGAGGTCAGGAGAGGAGAGGTGACAGCTGAAAGCCTTAGTTTCATCTTGGAAAGGTAACAGTGAAAATTTGCATCCCGAGTTACAGTTCATAAACCACACCAGCAGGCCTCATCTTATTTCTCTTCATAAAGGAGAAGGAAGCTAAGATAAAGTGTATAAACTTCAGGCTCCAAGAGGGTGCTGAGCAGAGGGGATGCTCCATTTCTTCCCAGCTCAGGACACCCATGTGGTGTGGGAAAGACATCTCTGTGATCCAGGGAAACAGCCAGGGGTGCAGCCAAAAATTAAAGTGGGCAGGAGAACTTGTGGGTAGTTGGAGAGAAGGGAGAAGATGTCCAGAACTTGGCTTGAATCTCTCCCATGTGCCAGCTTTTAAGTGTGGAGTTTTACTTATAATCTTTCATGAGTCTTCAAAACCATCTCATGAATCCTCAAAACCATCTCATGCGGAAAGGATTACAGTTGACCTTTGAACCACATGGGTTCGAGCTGCGCACATCCCTCTGCCCACACTTATATGTGAATTTTCTTCTGTCTCTGCCACCAAGAGACAGCAAGACTAACCCCTCCTCTTCCTCCTCCCTCCTCAGCCTACTCAATGTGAAGACAATAAGGATGAAGACCTGTCAGATGCTCCACTTCCACTGAGTCAATAGTCAATATATTTTGTTTTCCTTATGATTTTATTAATAACGTTTTCTTTTCTCTTGCTTATTTTACTGCAAGAATATAGTATTTAATACATATAAAATACAAAATATGTATTAATTGGCTGTTTATGTTATTGGTAAGGCTTCTGGTCAACAGTGGGCTATTAGTAGTTATGTTTTTGGGGAGTCAAAAATTATACAGATTTTTGACTGGTGCCCCTAACACCTATGTTGTTCAAGGGTCAATGATCTTTTAGATAGTGCTCACCGTGAAAGGAAAATAAATCTTGGCACCCCAAACTCACCAAGCCAAAGGCAAAAGTTAAGCTGGGAACTGGGTCATGCAAACCTGCCTCCAAGTTTTGTTCCTAAATAAGATGGATACAAAGATGAAAAGCTACAAGAAAATTCCCGATGGGCCCCAAGATCTTTACCCTAAAGCATTTCTGTTAAAGCTCAACACGGCAATTTATTAATAAATAGATAGTTTATCTTCACAGGTGTGGCAACACAGGATAGAACTATAAGTCATCCCTCTACCCACCTGAAACCAATGCATATCTGATTGTTTCCTCTGCCATGTTGTCTATGTTATCTTACATAAAAATGCAGATTCACTGAGCCAGACTAAGGCATGAATGACTGTTTTCCCCTCCCCGCCTCTCACATGAAAATTGTGTATTTCTCAATTTCCCACCCTTTCTTCTTTAAATATTGAAGACCTCAAAATCATCTTTGGAGAAAGGCATAGACCTATCTCTTGAGTATCTTTTTTTTTTTTTTTTTTTTTTTTTTTTGGAGACGGAGCCTTGCTCTGTCGCCCAGGCTGGAGTGCAGTGGCATGATCTTGGCTCACTGCAATCTCCACCTCCCTGGTTCCAGCGATTCTCCTGCCTCAGCCTCCCAAGTAGCTGGGATTACAGGCGTCCACCACCATGCCCCACTAATTTTTGTAGTTTTAGTAGAAACGGGGTTTCACCATGTTGACCCGGCTGGCTTGGAACTCCTGATCTCAGGTGATCCGCCCGCCTCAGCCTCCCAAAGTGCTGGGATTACAGACATGAGCCACCGCGCCCAGCCTGGGTATCCTTAACTTAGGCAAATAAACCTCCTAAAATGACTGAGACTTGTCTCAGTCACTTTCCTTGATTGACATCACTCACACATGAGGTGATTGAAAATCTAAAGGTTTAAGTGATTTTCTACCTGAAAATGTAAAAATAGGGGTTACATTCAGAGCTGTCTGACTCGAAGCTGCTTGTTTTTAATTCTCCGTGGCTCCCTTGTGTGCCCTTGGTGATGGATGAATTAATCCAACCAATTCTTTCTTTGATTCTACTGCATGGAGACCCAAAGATAGAGCAGGCCTGCTGGTGACTGACAGTGTTTGTGTGCTGGGAATGGAGAGTTGTGGAAGATGGATAGGTAAACAGATTTTCCCTACAAGGTGCCAGCCATAAGCAAAACAGGATGTGGGAGCACTGGGTGGAAACACAGAGCAACTTAGCCTGGGATGTTGTTGAAGCCTTCATGGAGGAAGTGATGATGGTGTGGGTCCTTCCAGGAAGCTTAATGATGAGCCAAGCACTGTGCTGGGCAAAGTGCTCTCCCAGGCTAGTGAGGAAAATGAGGGAATGAGAAAGGAGGATGAGGAGGGCTTTGAGGGTGATGAGTCAGATGCAGGCACAGCCTTGGTAGTAGGTGGGTTTTAGTCCGTGCTCTGAGATGCCCAGTTTTTCATGAGAAAGAAAAGCACGTATGCTCACCCAGAAGAATGATTGTAAGACAGGCTAAGAATATTGAGAGCAGAATGCACAGCCAACGCAAACTTGGCTGTATGCTCTTCTTTCTATGGGGATTTCTCTCCCTTTCTCTGCCTATCGTTCAGTGAGCAGAATAGAAATGTGTTCAGGCACAGGAGGAGGATGAACTGCACACCAGTTGAAGGGAACAGTGTGGGATAGAGCAGAGTAGCACAAAAGAGCATGCACATTGTGAGTTTGTGTAAGTTAGCTTTTGCTGTGTAACAAACCAACTCAAAGCTTAGTGACTTAACCAATATTTATCATTTTTTAGAATGATTTTTTGGGTTGAGTGAATGATTCTCCTGGTCTAAGTGAGCTTAGTTGTTGCTGGAAGTTGTGGATGGTGTTACCCACATGTTTGGGGTCAGCTGAGATCTCTTTCCACATGGGCCTTATCCTCAAGGAGTCTAGCTAAGGTTAGTAAACATAGTGGCTGGAGGGGCTTGCAGAAAGAAAGAGCTTTCAAGCTTTTGCTTGCTTCACATTTGCTAATGGTCCCATTGGCCAAAGACAGTTTCATGGCCTACTGAGATTCAAGGGGCAGAGAAATATGTTCCACTTCTTAATATAAGGAGCCACAACTCACACTACAGGTATGGGAAGGATTTACGGGTGGGAAATCCAGTGTTCTTGCTGCAAATGGTGATGGTAGAGAAGAGGAAACCAAAGAAACAAAGGCACATCCTGATGGGCCTTGAATGCCAAGCGAAGGGCTTCAACTTTATTTTGTAAGCATTGAGGGTTCCTGAAAAGATTTAAGCAGGCCAGCTTTGGATTTAAAAAGCCCATTCCAGTGGCTATAAGAAGGTTGGATTGGAAAAAGGTAAAATTCAAGGAAAAGGACCCATTAGGCCATCCATATTTCAGGAACAGGGGGTCAAGGCCTGAGCACTGAGCTCTTTGAAAGCAGGGCCATAAGTTCCTCATGTTTTTAGCCCATGTGTAGCACAGTGCCTGGTCTCGAGTTAGCATTCACCAAATGCTCAAATGAATGTTATACGGAGAGCAGAGTGTGGACTGCCAGATGGTTTGGAGGTCAGATGACCAGGGCTTTCCTGATAGGCAACAACAGGAAGAAGAAGGAGATGGGTGTGAGTGTTCAGAAATTTGTTCGTGTCAGCTGAGGAGGTGAAGGCTGGGTGCAGAGTCAGAAGCCAGTTACAAGGACTTGAGATGCACATCTCTCTGTCCATCCTCTAACATCTCCTTCATGTCAAGGACACTCTCCAACATGAACTTGGGCAACTCTCTTCATTCACCAGGGCCTCTGTTTCCAAATTCTTTAAAACAGAGATGGTAACTCCAGGACCCTGGCAATGCCAGTAATATACTCTGAAGAGAAACTATGAGAGAACCCCACTTAAAGGGTGCACATCACTGATGCTCTCTCATTAAGGTTGAGCATTATTGGACAAACCTACCCACGTGAAAGTCAGGCTGGGAGGACTGGAGCAGGTTCTTTTTTTTTTAGTGAAGAAATTTTCCATTGGGAGCTTCATGGAAATGATGCTTAATGCCTTTACCACTCTGCCTTTCCAAAGGATGTTAGTCTCCCTCGTGAGAGAATCTATGTAATGTACTGGTGACGTAGGCATCATCAAGGCCTATTCTGTCCATTTCCCAGATGATGGACATCCCATTGGAGATGGCAGTGATTGGCAGAAAAATTACAGGCAAAGGCTAGATCAGAACTCTGAAGCCTGAATTCTGCCCTGAAGGTCATGGCTCTTCTCCAGCAGTAGCTCCAATACAGGCTTCTCAAGTTTACCCAACTCTAGCGCTAACCAGCTCTTCAGAGTCCTTTCTCTCCAATAGTCATCTTTGTGTAAAGAGCCGAAAAGCAAATGTTCCAATTAATGAAAAGGCTCTTCTATAAAAGGATTTGTATGCGATCAAAAGGGTTTCTAACTGGGACAGACCTGCAAGCTTGGAGTGCTGTGCTTTTCCAGCATGTGCTGTAATTAATACATACACTGAACATTACATATAATCTGCATATTAGTGACCCAATGCACAATTCATATGGTAATGCCATTAATTGCATATTACCTAGGCTGCTTAATGAACATTACATAGGTTTTTAATGGATGTAGTTACTATAATTGAGTTCAATTATATCCCTGCCATGCATATGAGGTCAATAGACTAGCTCGACCCCACAGGGTCTGGGAGAAAGGAAACAGGTGTTTGCAGTGAGGGCAATTTGTGAGCTGGAGCAGAGAGAAGGGAGAGGCCAAGGGCCAGAGATGACTTGCTTGGCTGGGCCCTTTTTAGGGCCCGGATAGTGGTACACAAAGCTGGGTAAACAGCAGGCAGTCTATGCACAAAGGCAGGATCTCCTGCTTGCCCCTCTGCTGTGGGTTTGGAACAGGGCACCGGACTGGAGCCCTGAAGCCAGCCACGCCCACGCTGTAACAGGACACTTTCTTCTACGCTGACCCAAAGCCAATGGGCAGTTGCATCACTTCCTCTGGCAGAGTGGAGGCCACATGATTCTAGCCTCTGGGCTTGCCAGGGATGCAGGGGAGCCCTGCCTGTCCATGATGCTGGCGCAGAAGGCCCTAAGCCTGGTGTTGCTTCTTTTCTCCAAATTCTATGTCTGGAGTGGAAGAGGCAAAGCTGCTGCTCCCATATTCTGGGTGCTCACACCCTCTAAAAGAGATAACCCCATGTGGACAGAGAACTAGGGAGTGAAGAGGCATCAGAGTTCCTCATACTTCCCTTCCTAAAAAAGAGAAAGGTGACTCAGAGACGACAAACACCTGCCATAAACTAGGCACTGCTGATGTTACCTACTTTACTCTCCACTGGATTTCTCCCATTTGATTAAAGTGATACTAAATCTTCAGAGAGGTTAGAAATTTTCCCAAGGACACACACACACACACACACACACACACACACACACATGCACACACAACACAACACACACAGAACTAGTTGAAGGTGGGGTCAGAATTTGAACTCAGGTCTGTCTCACCCTAAAGTTTACAGCACCCAATTACTCCAGGCTGCTTTGTTGCAACTTTGCTGTGTTCCTATTTTTGAAGGCCACTCCAGGAGTTTGGGGTAAAATAATGATGAAAAGAAAAGTTTGATGCAGATATCAGGATAGAAAGAAAAGAAGAAAATGAATGATTTTTTTTTTAAATCACAGAGAGAGAATTTGATTTTTCCAGTAACCTTCTTGCAAAGTATACATTTGCATGTCTCTTTTTCTGCCTGTCTTTCCACTCTCATTGACCGCTGATTTGCTAAGTTGGGCTGGCCAGGAATACACTTTCTATTTAGAAAGCAAATGCAGCCAGATTTGGGCCCCGGCCTAGGAGCTGACTCACTTTTGCTGGGATGACACATTCACTGCGCATGTTTCACAATTTTCAGAAACACCAGATTTATTTCTGTCAATACCCAGAGCCCCACTTCGCTGTCCACCTAAGGCCACACACTGAGGCGTTGCTATTTTTTTCCCTGGGGCCTAAATGGATGGGAAGACTTCCCATGCCTGAAACATCACCCTCATTTGTAAGGAGAGAAAGTCTGGCCAAGAATTGCAGTGTTTTTAACCAGAATTTGGCTGGCTTTCAATAGCTTTATGCCAAAGCTGTACCAGCCAGAGAGATGGCTGTGAGTGTGTGTGTGTGTGTGTGTGTGTGTGTGTGTGTGTGTAGGCGGGGGGGGGGGGTGTTGAGGCTTGAAAACAAGGCAAAAAAGGAAGGAAAAAAACATGCAGACAGCAGAGAGGAAAGGAGAGAATAGGAGAGAATGAGGGTTGATTAAGTTTGGCAAGGAAGAAAAGAGAAGGAAGAGAGGGAGTTTAAAAAGAGAAAGGCAGCAAGAGAAATAACAAAGGAAGAATCAGGAGAGAGAAGGAGAGATTAACTTACTTTAACTAATCAACTACTATGAGAATGCCAAGCATTGTTGGGGATGCTTCTGCACACCACCTCATCTAATTCTCACAACCACCTTGTGGGTACACATAATGAAGCTTCATTGTTATTAATAAAGAAGTAGGGGGCTCAGGAAGTTGGAATCCTTTGCCCTGAGGCTATACTGATAATACAGGGCAGAGGGATTTGGACCTCCCATCTCTGACTTTTAAAAGCTTGGAGGACTCTGCTTGCCATCAGGGAGCTTCATGGGAGGCCCTGTGATCTGGATGGTCCGTGACAGTCTTCTCTAAGGGGGTTGTTTACACACTTAGACACTAAGTGCTTAGGACTTGAAGGGACTGCTACATATACAAAGCTCTGGATTCAGAGCTATCTGGAAACTCTTTCTCCAGGGTAAATAAAAACAACCACTTCAACAATGTTGCCAATGAATCTCTCTCCAAAAAAGAAAAGGAAAGGAAAAGGGAAAGTGATGCTATTTTTTCCCCCTCCAAAGTAAAGGTTACAACAACATTTTCTTTGAGCTGATGTGAGAGCAGCCAGCAGACATTTCTTTGGTAACCATCTCCATGTGTCTGTGTGGAAAGTACCTTGCAGTGACTAAGCGTTCGTTGAGGTGATTCACTTGTCACTCCGCTTGGGGACTTTGGACTAGTCCTGGCAGCTGCAAAGTTATTTTCATCGGCTTCTGACCCAGGCCCTCCCTGCAGGGCACAGGTGCCTGAGAATGTACCCCTGTCTCTGCTCACAAGGTGAGCAAGGGGGGCTGGAAGACAAGCTCTCTCTGGACTCCTGGCAAGACTTCTAGAAAGTCCTAGCTGCTAATTTCCTTGGCAGCCTAGGAGTCAAGGGTCTGAGGCAGCACTCAGGGCTTGAAATGAAATGAAGCTCATTTACTGAGCATCTAGGATATGCCAGAAGTTTTCTCTTCATTTGTCTCATTCTTCCTCACAGTAATCCAAATAAATGTTTTCTTTTGTCATTGAAACGGAGACCCTAACAGAGCAAGAGGCCTGACCTTCACACCTATGTAACCCAAGGTCACAGAAATGCTGAGGGGCCATGTGACTCCAGTGAAGCAGGAGTATCCATCCAGCCACAGAGATGGGACCTGTCCAAATGGGACCTGTCTGTTCCAAAGGTTATTCTGCTTGGTAAGTCTGTTTAGATTGCAATATTTTATTAAAATTATATACACATAGAAAAGGGCACCTAGAAGTATACAGGTTGATAAATGTTCACAACCTGAATAGAGCCTATAATTAACACCCAAATCAAAAAGCAGAACATTCCCTGAGGTCACCTGTCTCCAAGATGACTGCCATCAGTTCATTTCCTCCAAGTATATTAATGTCCTTTTCCTGGAGAAGTGGAATTCTTCCTCTTTTCCCCTTGAATTTGGACTGGCTTTGATGACTTCTTTGACCATAGAATGAAGCGGAAATGTTGCTAGGGCTAGATCATAAAAAACCTTGCAGCTTCTCCCTGGGTCTCTTGGAAACCCTCTCCAGGAGCTCTGAAATACTACATAAGAGGTCCAGCTACTCTGAGACTGCCATGTTGGAGAGGCCACATATAGGCACTCCTGTTGACAGTTGCAGTGGAACCCAGACTTCTGGTGATCCCTGACAAAGCAGGAAATTTGTTAGGAGAGTTTTCTTGGACCCTGCAAAGCAGCCCATTTGCCAGCTAAAGACCACTGAGTGACCCCTGTCAAAACCGCATGGAGCAAAAGAATCACCCATCTGAGCCCTGACCAAATTTCTGACCCACAAAATCATGAGATATAATGAAATGATTGTTGTTTTAAGCCCCTAAGTTTTGGGGGTAATTTATTAGGCAGTGATAAGAAAAGTAAATATAATCCACCAGCGCAGAAGCCCCCAGTTGACCCTTTCCAGTCATTATGCTCCCTCCAATGGTAACCATGTGTCAACTTCCTCTACCATAGATTGGTTCTGCCTGTTTTTATGCCTTCTATCAATGGAATCATACAATATGTTCTTTTTTTGTGAGCCTGGCTTCTTTGGCTCAATATTATGTTTATAAAATTCTTCCCTAATGTTGCATGTAGCTGCAGATTCTCATTCTCATCATTGTAGTCCAATGTGTGACTATATTGATTTATCCATTCTATTATTGATAGACATTTGAGTTGTTTCCAGCTTTTGGCTATTATGAATAACATCGCTATGAACATTTCAGTGTGTGTGCATTTCTGTTTGATATATACATGTATCTCCATATATATACATGGAGAGAGAGAGATGGGGGTGTGTGTGTGTGTAGATATGTATATAGCGGTGTGTCCACATATATACATACCTATATCCATCTATATCTATATCTATATCTATATCTATATCTATATCTATATCTATATACACACACACCCCACAGTGTTATAGGTCTCATATATATTAGGTTGGTGTAAAAGTAATTGTGGTTTTTGCCATGACTTTTCTCTCTCTCTCTCTCTCTGTGTGTGTGTGTGTGTATATATATATATATATATATATATATATATATATATATATACACATATACACACACACACACACACACACATACACATTACTTACAAAGTTTTAAACACTTTATTCCCCAGCAATTCCTCTCCTGGGGGTGGTGTGTATGTGTGTGTATATAGGTATATGATATAGTTTGGCTGTGTTCCCACCCAAATCTCATCTTGAATTATATTTCCCATCATCCCCATGTGTCATGGGAGGGACCTGGTGGGAGGTAATTGAATTATGAGGGTAGTTACCCCCACGCTGCTGTTCTCGTGATAGTGAGTTAGTTCTCATGAGATCTGATGATTTTATAAGGGCCTTTTCCGCCTTTTGCTTGGCACTTCTCCTTGCTGCCACCATGTGAAGAAGGACATGTTTGCTTCCCCTTCCATCATGATTGTAAGTTTCCTGAGGCCTCACCAGCCATGCTGAACTGTGAGTCAATTAAACCTCTTTCCTTTATAAATTACCCCGTCTCAGGTATGTCTTTATTAGCAGCAGGAGAACAGACTAATACTATGTATATAGGTATGCATATAGGTGTGTGTCCAACTATATACATACCTATGTACACCTATATATATATATATATACACACACACCTCCCCAGTCTTATAGGTCTCATATACATATACACACACACATATATATAGGTCTTCTAGGGTATGTGTACACACACACACACATTACTTACAAAGTTATAAGTACTTTATTCCCTAGCAATTCCTCTCCTACGGTGTGTGTGTGTATATACACAGGTTTTCAAAATGGTTGTACTTGGTTTATAAGCTTCTCAACAGTGTTTGATGGTTGCTCCATATTCTCCTTAGAACTAGCTGTTTTCTGTCTTTTTCTTTTGTTTTCTTTTCTTTTTCTTTTTTTTGAGACGGAGTTTCACTCTTGTTGCCCAGGCTGGAGTGCAATGGCACGATCTCAGCTCACTGCAACATTTGCCTCCCAGGTTCTAGCAGTTCCCCTGCCTCAGCCTCCCCAGTAGCTGGGATTACAGGCATGCGCCACCACACCTGGCTAATTTTGTATTTTTAGTAGAGACGGGGTTTCTCCATGTTGGTCAGGCTGGTCTCAAACTCCCGACCTCAGGTGATCTGTCTGCCTTGGCCTCCCAAAGCACTGGGATTACAGGCGTGAGCCACTGTGCCCAAACTGTCTTTTTCATTTTGCGTTTGAGGATCTTGTACAATTAGCTAGCACACAACAAATAACAGGGCTGTCCACCTGCCAACATGGCATCTGAGACATGCAAGCTAAATGCAGAAAAATTGAGTTCCCTTGACACAGATGGGCTCCTTCCATGAAAGGGAAAGAATACTATAATTGTTTGTTCATGTCCAAGAAGAAGGTAGCTGGGTTCAGCTTTCACTGCCTTATTCTTCTGGAGAGTTTCTGTTTTGTAAGTCAGGCTCACTGAAGATGTGATAGAGGAAGTGATTGAGATTCTGATTATTTTCTTCATTCTTGGGCCCTGAGTCATCTCCAGGCCATGGGGCATTTGGGAAAAGGTGAGGCGGAACATGGCAGTTGGGTTTATTTTAGGGCAATCAGATGGCTGGGTCATAAAAACCTGTTCAGGGGACTTGAAAATTCACTCTGCCGCATGCTCCGTGACTCATACATTTTTGCTTCCTAATTGATGTGACAAGACATCCGGGCACACTAAACTCAATATTACAAGGAAAAAAACAAGAGCGTGACTGATTTGGGTAGATGTATTGAGCTTATGGCAGCTGAAAAAAGTACTGTCCTCATGTGGCTAAATTTTCTTAAATCCAGTCGAATCACAGATTTTGAAAAATGGCAGAAACTTGGCATGATGGTTAGTTTTTTGTGTCAGCTCAGTTATTTAAGCAAACACTAATCTAGACGTTGCTGTGAAGGTATTTTGAAGAGGTAAAGGAAATCACTTGTCCTTAAGTAAAGGAAAGAACTGGGCCTCATTTAATCAGTTGAAGGCGTTAAGAGCAAAACTTGAATTTTCCTGGAAAAGACAAAATTCTGACTCAAGACTGCGGCATCAATTCTTGGCTGAGTTTCCAGTCTGCCAGCCTAGCCTATGGATTTCAGACCTGCCAGCCTCACAATTCAATGAGGCAAATGAGATATGTACGTGTGCGTACACATACAAATACACACATACATGCATATATACATATATGTATATATACATGTGTGTATATACATGTGTGTATATACATATATGTATATATACATGTGTGTATATACATATATGTATATATACATGTGTGTATATACATACACACATAGATGGAGGAGTGGATAGATAAATAGATAAATAGATGGATAGTTAGATACTATTGGTCTTCTTTCTCTGGAGAACCTTGACTGATATATATGATATAAATGAAATGAAACAATCCAGAAAAAATTTTCAGATTTTGATCAAAGGACAGGCCATCCTGTTGCTATGATGTGCTTGGAATGGACGCCTGAGGGTAGGTATGATTATCAAGCACCTTACCTGCTTAGCCTGACTCAATTGTAGAAAAATGAAGCTGAAAAACACACTATGGCTACTCATGAAAAGTTCTGGATGGTAAGTTGAGATTTCTGTTGAATCCTATGGCCAAATTCTAGATCATGTTTAGCCCTATCAGTTTCTATAGAAATCCTTCTTTCATGATTGACTGGCTACAGGTGAAAGCAACACTCTTTGATGTAATTAGGAATTAACCTGGAGGAGTCCTCCACGAATACCTGTTCTTTCCAAACCCATCCTGTCTGAACACATCAATGTTCTCACCAACTTAGACTGAGCACGGACCAGCACAAGACTTACACTCAGGGAAATCTGTTTCGTCTTTTTATAAATAAAGTCAATTAAGTAATTCTTAAAAATAATTTTTTTTTTTTGAGACAAAGTCTGACTCTGTAGCCCAGGCTGGAGTGCAGTGGCACAATCTCAGCTCACTGCACCTCTGCCTCCCGGGTTCAAGTGATTCTCCTGCCTCAGACTCCCAAGTAGCTGGGATTACAGGTGTGTGCTGCCACACCCAGCTAATTTTTGTATTTATAGTAGAGATGGAGTTTCACCATGTTGGCCAGGCTGGTCTGGAACTCCTGGCCTCAAGTGATACACCTGCCTCGGCCTCCCAAAGTGCTGGGATTAGAGGTGTAAGCCAATGTGCCTGGCCAAAAACAACTTTTATATTATTGAGTTGAAAAATAATCTTATATCTGAATACTTAACTGATTTATCATTAGGGCCCCCATATGTGGATTTCTGTGTGATGGCAAAACAAAGACAAACTAACCCACTTTGAATGTTTTTCCACTAGACCTTGCTATCTCAGGATTCTAATAACTCTCTGTACAACCTTGGATGGGTCACTTAGCCCTTCGACACTTAAGTTTTATTTAAAACTTAAGTCTCTGCCAGAGCAGAAAGGAACTTAACAGGTCACCTAATTTTGACATTGACAAAATGAAATAAGTGTCTCACAGCAGATTTCCTCATAGAAATAGAAAGCATCAACATTTTTAAGAGATCCACCCATAGGCCAGTCCCTGTTTTCACAGATGCTATGTCTTATGTCATGGACTCCAATGCTTCTAGCTCTCTGTAGAAAAATTGACAACCGTCATCTGCAATTTTGATACTGAACTCTGGGTAAGCACAGTTTTGCCCATTGTTTGCCTTCCTTGGAGAGATTTTATACACAAATCAATACTGAAGGACTTTAAACACCCTGTAATGTGCATATGTATCCACATGTACCCACGTAAGTAAGACACATCTGTAGAAATCAGGAGGACCCTCTTGCTACAGAACCAAGACCAAGGGCCCTTTTTAGAGAGACTTGGGAGGCTGTCTACTTCAAAAGCATTATCACTAGTCCCATGGCTCCAGGTGCTCCTCTGTTAATACATTCTTCTCCTGCAGCCAGGGTGAGATTCTAACATTCCATAGCATCACGTCCCTCCTGCAGAACCTACAAAGGCTCCCATTTCCCACTAAATAAAACCCAAACTCCCTAGTCAGACATACGTGGTGCCCCATAATGTAGCCCTGCTCCTCTTGCCCTCTGTACCCTCACCATCCCCATCTCATCCGCAACTTCCCAGGAACACGCAGAATGAAGCTCTCCCTTCCCTGAATATGCCAGACTTCCCCTAATGTCCACGTCCATGCTATTGCCCTTGACTTTGCCCTTCTCATCCCTTCTACCTGGGAAAATATATTTTAAAAGCTAGCTCAAGTATCACTTCCTCATTAAATCCTTCCAAGATTTCCTGGGAAGATTATTTTTCCGTTAACTCACTCCTATAGCAGATTTCATGGATTTCAGTGATGGCCCTTATTATATAGGATTTAATTAGTTTTTTTGTGTTTGTTTGTTTGTTTGTTTGTTTAACATTAGCTTCCCCCTCTAGACTGTGAGCTCACAGACGGTAGAGGCTGAGGCTTGTTTCTGTTAATAGTTGTGTCCCCATCACCCAGCCCAGAACCTGGCACGGATTATTGTGGGTACAACTCAGAGTTCTAGTTGAGGTGTAAATGAATTATAAACATATAAAGAGGTACACAGCACTGAAAATAAGAAGGATGGCTATATTTCTGAAGGCACTTATACTCTAGAGGATAAACAGACACAAAGTTGATACCACATTGACGTCCAGGTGGAGCATGTGATGGCTAATGGCTCTGGTGCCTGCTCTTCCTTGGCCAGGCTGTTGGGAAAACTCATGCTGATGTGAAGTTGCCTCTCTGAGCTATCCCATATGGAGGTTGGTGGTCCTGGGGACTCTGCAGGTCCATAAAACCAATCTGTGAGCAAGACACCTTTGTGATTTTAAGCCACTGAGATTATTGGTGGTTCTCTGTTACTGGAGTATAACCCAACCTATGGTAACTAATATCCGACTCATGGCGCCATTCTTCTTAAGGACAGGAAAAGAGTCCTGGCTTGAAATGCAGGTTTATGCTTTGGGAAAACAAGTCCTGTTTTGAGATTTCCAGCTGTCCTGTTTTTCAACATGGCAGCCAGAATCTGCATCTTGGAGCCAGGTACTGTGTCCATTCTTGCCTAAGAGAGCATCCATTGGAAGTTCCCCTTTCAGCGTCATTGTGGATGCTATCCAGGGAGGTAAGATCTGGCTGAGATCTGTGTGAAGGGCTCTGCCCTTGGCCAAGAGTCCTCCTGTTTTCTGCCCTTGAACTAAAGGTCAGGAAGCCTCCTGTTTCCTGGACTCCCTCCTGAGTCCCAGGCCTGGATTATGGAAGAAGGCTGAGAGCAAGACATCAAGGTCAGCACCCAAGGTGGTGATGAGTAATCTTGTTTGACCTGGAGTGTCAGTGAAATGGCTCCACTCTCCATTTCTCCCTAGCTGTGCAGAGGTGGCCCCACTGGGGCATGCGTGTGTTTTCTCAAAACCATTCTCTGAGACTGGTTTCATAGTTCCATTTTACCAACTGAAAACTGATGGGCAGAGAGTCTAAGGAATTCAAACCAATGTCATAGCTATTTGGTGATACAGCCTGAATTCAAAAGGGAGTATTTTAGTTTTTCGAGCTTTGGTTATTTCTACTACCACACAGTTGTAGAAGTGAGTTTCAATGAACATGTATTGGGAACCTCTCTGTGGCAGGCATTGTGTGAACACCGGGCATGAATGTGAGCAAAGGTCAGTACCCACGAAGAGGTTTCAATTTTGTTGGGGACCCAGGCACATAAATGAGTGATTATAGCAGACTCAAAAATGCCACATGTAAAGAACTCTGGGGAAGAACCATCAGGGACGGCTTCCTGAAACAGGGACCATGGGGCTGAGACCTGAAGTGTGAGGGGGGATGTTCTGGGCAGTGACAGGGGAGCAAAGAGAATTCTAAGCAGAGACTCTGGTACATACAAAGGCACTGAGGTGTAAGACAGAGGGACTTGACAGGGAACTGAAAGCCTAGTTGGTGTGATAAAGAAGTGGTAGGCAGGGAATTTACAATCATCTGCAAGCAACCTACAGCTCTCTGAAATTTGTGGGGGCCTTGAATAATTTAGATAATTGTAACACGTCTTCCCTTGGCTTGACATCAAAGCCACCTCTTCCCAGCAGCTCCTGAAGTTGCTGAGGACGCTGGCTCAGGGCCATTTATCACCACCCTGGCTGGACTGGTGGCTGGAGTGGTGGCAGGCCTGCCGCGAGGCCCATGAGGCAGTGACGACAGTGCCCTGCAGGTACAGGTACTAAATGCATTCCAGGTAGGGCAGTGCTACAGCCTGACAACCTCCCAGGGGCCTCCACTGAAGGCAACAACAACACTTTTAGAGGAGAAGGTAATTAGCTTTGTTTGGCGAGACTTCCACGGATTCTGTGCTGTGCTAGTTACTAAATATTGTCTCATTTGATTCTCAACCATCCCAAGTAGAGGGCTTTCTCCTTCTCGTTTTATAGGAGAAATTTGGCTTCTCAGGGTTTTGCACACCTTGTCCTGTGTTACACGGCTGGGATTCAAATCCAAGCTTTTTCATATCTTTCCCTCACCCAGTCCTGCTTCTGTGAATTCTGGTTGTGGATTTTAACTAGAATCAAAATGGAGAGAAATCGCCTCTAAAATGGGCATATTGAATATTCCCTACATTTCATACAAAACGAAACTCATTCTTGGACCCCTTTGGTGGGCCTTGGCTTTTCCTGACCTGTTTTCCTGGGGGCCTGGCTGGCCTGGTCATTTTTGGCAGTCTCTGTGCTGGGTCAGGCCATGCTGCCTTGGTGGCTCCTTCCTGCCTGAGGAACTATGGGGCCAGAAATGGTAACTCCTACTTATTTTTAATCCTGGCCTTTAACCCCAGAAAGTCACCACTGGCTTTTGGAACAGGCTTCCCCCAGAATAAAGGGAGGAGGAGATTAACGATTCAAATGGGGAAGTGGTTCAGCAAGGAGGAGAGCGGGGAGGAACAGGGTTCCTGAGACCTGCAGGGGTCTCAGGAAGCCTGGCTGGAAGAGAAATCCCAGAGGGAAACTCAGAGCATGCAGGAGGCTGGCAGTGTGCAAGGCCAGGGTGCAAAACATGGGTGTGGCTTCTAGGGTAAGGGAGCAGGGAGAGAATGAAGGGGTAGGAGGCTGGGATTGGAGCCCTAGGAGTAGGAAGTCAGTGAGGGAACGGTGCCTGGGGTGTGTTTTGGTTCTGCTTTCAGAACTAGAGCAGTGGTTTGGCTGCAACATTCAAAGACCTGAAAATATGGAAGCAGACTTTGGGGAAGAGGACTACTGAGAATAGCAGTAGTGAATACGGGAAGTGCTGAGCCCAGGGCTCCACGGAGAAGCTGTGGCTTCTTTCCGGAGCCTGTCAGTCTACAAGAAGAGGACATCCGGTTCCAAACTGTTCCAGGCCTGCTAGGGTCATCCAGCTGGTTCCCTCTGTCTTTTGCTGAACGTCCTCACTCCAAACTTGCCCACATCAGCTTAATATACTTTGCAAACCTGAAGAGGACATAAAAGAAAAGTTGCTGTTAATTAAATTAATTGTGTATTTATTCAGCATGATTTGTTGAGACCTAATCTGTACCAAGTCTTGGAATTTAGAGATGAATTGAAACTCACTGCTTGATGCAATTATATAATATGGTGTGACTGGCAGTATAAAGATGCACATTCCCAGAGCTATGGAGCCCAGAGAGGGGAGAGGCTGAGCAGGCTCCGGGAGAGTAAAGGTTATTTTCCCAATGAGTTTGCAAAGATATGTACACCAACTTGACCAAGAGGAAAGCAAAGGGCAGGCCAGGCAGAGAGGCTACCTGTGCTGAAAGGAGGAAAGGAGACGAAAGTGTTTGGCGTCATTGGGAAAGAGCCAGGATTGGGCAAAGATGAGGCCAGGAATATAACAGGGATGGGGGGCATGAATTGCAGGCTACAGAACTTGGATTTTATTCCATAGGCACTGAGAACTAAGGAAGGTTTTTATGTAAAAGGTAAATGGAATCTTAATGCTATATTTCAGGATACCAAATTTAGCATGATTATGATGAATGATAATATTAATTATTGTAAATGATAGTGGTGATAAAAATACAAATAAATCCATCCATCGTAGGTCAAAAATGATGGGCTATTACTCTCATGATCATATTGCACTATATATGACTCCATCTTAGTGGACTGAAGCAGGAGATTCTCCTGCTGGCTTTGAAGAAACAAATTGCCATGTGGTGACCTGCCTATGGAGAGGTCCATGTGGCAGGGAACTGCGGGTCGTCTCTAGGACCTGTGGTTGGCCTCCAGAAAACAGCCAATAAAAACAGCATCTTCTGTCATGTATCTGCAAAGAAATGCATTCTCCCAACAACTCAAATGATCTTGGAAACAAACTCTTATCCAGTTGAGCCTCCAGATGAGAACACAGCCTGCCTGACAACTTGCGAGACCCTGAACATACAATGTTTGGTTTTCCATTCCTGAGTTACTTCATTTAGAATAACAGACCCTGAGCAGAGCTAAGTTATGCCCAGACTCCTAACCCATGGAAACTATAAAATAAATGTGTATTGTTTTAACCTGCCAGTTTTATGATAATTTGTTATACAGCAATAGATAACTAATACAGATTCTCCTAAATGAGCAGTGCAGGAATCTGCTTCTGGGAGACTATTATAGTTAATGTTAAGGATTACAAAACTGCAGATATGCCTACTTTACAAGCTGGTATCATCTGCAGCTACCCACAGAGTGGAATTTGAGAGCAAGTGCTATCCCACCAGGTGTTCCAGCCCCTAACAGCCCTCCATTGCATGTTGGCAATTGGAGAGTAAACTTCTTTTTTTTCTTTTTTTTTGAGACAGTCTCACTCTGTTGTCCAGACTGGAGTGCAGTGGTGTGATCTCATCTCATTGCAACCTCCAACTCCCAGGTTCAGGTGATTCTTGTGCCTCAGTCTCCTGAATAGCTGGGACTACAGGTGTGCACCACCACACCCAGCTAATTTTTGTATTTTTAGTAGAGATGAGGTTTCATCATTTTGACCATGCTGGTCTTAAACCCCCAACCTCAAGTGATCTGCCCGCCTCAGGCTCCCAAAATGCTGGGATTACAGGCCTGAGCCACTGCACCTGGCCTGAGTAAACTTCTTAGAGTCTTAGAGGCAAGGCAGTTAAGGAGAAGAGCAAAAGCTTAGTAGTCAGATAGGCCAGATACTACCATGCAACTTTTGCCTATATTTATCTTTGTGTGACTCAGTTTTTTCATCTGTAGTGTTGGTGTAATCTACTTAGATATATCAAGAGGGTTTAAAAAAATCAAAAACTACCTATGAGGTACTATGCTTATCACCTGGGTGGTGAAATAATCTGTAGGCTAAACATGATACAGTTTACCTATATAACAAACCTGCACATGTACTCCGAACCTAAAAGTTTTATTTATTTATTCTTATTAATTTAGTTTAATTTATTATTGTTTATTTTTTCCATAAGTTATTGGGGTACAGGTGGTATTGGGGTACATGAGTACTTTAGTGGTGATTTGTGAGATTTTGGTGCACCCATAATGTGAGCAGTATACACTGAACCATATTTGCAGCCTTTTATCCCTCACCTCCCTCCAACTCCTGCTCCCAAGTCCCCAAAGTTCATTGTATCATTCTTATGCCTTTGGGTTCTCATAGCTTAGATCCCACATATCAGTGAGAACATACAATGTTTAGTTTTCCATTCCTGAGTTGCTCATTTAGAATAATAGTCTTCAATCTCATCCAGGTCACTGCAAATGCTGTTAATTCATTCCTTTTTCCATATATATATGATGGAATACTATACAGCCATATATATATATATATATATGTGTGTATATATATATATATGTATATATATGTGTATATATATATATGTGTATATATATATATATATATATGATGGAATAGTATACAGCCATAAAAAGGAATGAATTAACATTATCAGAGTTTCTTTATCCACTCGTTGATTGATGGGCATTTGGGTTGGTTCCATGATTTTGCAATTGTGAATTGTGCTGCTATAAACATGCTTGTGCAAGTATCTTTTTCGAATAATGACTTCTTTTCCTTTGCATAGATACCCAATAGTGGGATTGCTGGATCAAATGGTAGTTCTACTTTTAGTTCTTTAAGGAATCTCCACACTGTTTTCCATAGTGGCTATACTAGTTTGCATTTCCACTAGCAGTGTAGAAGTGTTCCCTGTTCACCACATCCATGCCAACATCTATTGTTTTCTGATTTTTTTGTTTGGCCATTCTTGCAGGAGTAAGGTGGTATCACATTGTGGTTTTGATTTGCATTTCCCTGATCATTAGTGATGTTGAGCATTTTTTCATAAATTTGTTGGCCATTTGTGTATCTTCTTTTGATAATTGTCTATTCATGTCCTTAGTCCACTTTTTGATGGGATTTTTTGTTTTTTTCTTACTGATTTGTTTGGGTTCTTTGTAGATTCTGGATATTAGTCCTTTGTCAGATGTATAGATTGTGAAGATTTTCTCCCACTCTGTGTGTTATCTGTTTACTCTGCTGACTGTTCCTTTTGCTGTGCAAAAGCTCTTTAGTTTAATTAGGTACCAGCTATTTATCTTTGTTTTTATTGCTTTTGCTTTTGGGTTCTTAGTTATGAAATCCTTGCCTAAGCTAATGTCTAGAAGGGTTTTTCCAATGTTATCTTCTAGAATTTTTACAATTTCAGCTCTTAGGTTTAAGTCCTTATTCCTTCTTGAATTTATTTTTGTATAAGGTGAGACATAAGGATCCAGTTTCATTCTCCCACATGTGGCTAGCCAGTTATCCCAGCACCATTTGTTGAAAAGGGTGTGCTTTCCCCAATTCATGTTTTTGTTTGCTTTGTCAAAGATCAGTTAGCTGTAAGCATTTGGGATTATTTCTGGGTTCTCTATTCTTTTGCATTGGCCAATGTGTCTATTTTTACACCAGTACCACACCATTTTGGTGACTATGGTCTCATAGTATAGTTTGAAATCAGATAGTGTGATGCCTCCAGATTTGTTCTTTTTGCTTAGTCTTGCTTTGGCTATGCAGGCTCTTTTTTGCTTCCATATGAAATTTAGAATTTTTTTTTCTAATTTTATGAAGATAATGGTGGTATTTTGATGGGAATTGTATTGAATTTGTTGATTGCTTTTGGCAGTATGGTCATTTTCACAATATTGATTATGCCCATCCATGAGCATGGGATGTGTTTCCATTTGGTCGTGTCATCTATGATTTCTTTCAGCAGTGTTTTGTAGTTTTCCTTGTAGAGGTCTTTCAACTCCTTGGTTAGATATATTCCTAAGTATTTTATTTTATTTTATTTTTTTTGCAGCTATTGTAAAAGAGATTGAGTTCTTGATTTGATTTTCTGCTTGGTCCCTGTTGGTGTGTAGAAGAGCTACTGATGTGTGTATATTAATCTTGTATCTGGAAATTTTGCTGAATTTTTTTTTTTATCAGTTCTAGGAGCTTTCTGGAGGAGTCCTTAAGGTTTTCAAGGTAAACGATCACATTGTCAGCAAACAGTGACAATTTGACTTCCCCTTTATCGATTTGGATGCCCTTTATCTCTTTCTTTTGTCTGATTGCTCTGGCTAGGACTTCCAGTACTATGTTGAAGAGGAGTGGTGAGAGTGGGCATCCTTGTCTTGTTTAGTTCTCAGAGGGAATGTTACCAAAAATATTACCAAAAATAAAGAAGAATTTTTTTAATGATAAAGAGATCAATTCAGTTGTAAGACATAACATTTACAAATTTGTATTCACTCATATCAATCTTTAAAATATATAAAATGAAAATTGAGAGAAATAAAAGGATAAATGAAAAAAATAATGGAAATAAAGGATAAATAATGGAGAAATGAAGGATAAATGGGAAAAAAAAAACAGAGCTTCCACCACTACCACTTCCCGTCCATGTTCCCAGAACATTGTCCTTTTGATGGAAAGCTGTTATCTGAGTGCGGGTAGTTTATTTGGAAGGAGGCCCCAACAAATTTTGCTAGATCTGAGACACAGAGGGGAGGGAAATTTCATCAAGCCAGTTGCTATTATAAGCTACTGGAGCTCAGTCCCATGGAGAGCCCTGGGTGATGGTATGGATCATGACTGAAGGCTGAACCAACAGAGAAGCAAGGAAGCTGTGCTATGTCAGAGGGCTGTTCACAGGGGCATTGATTCTATGCCCTCTGCCTTGCCCTGTGCTTGGGCCAAATAGACTCTTATGACCAGAAAAAAAGAAAATTACATGTGCTTACTTTGTGTTAAGCAGCCTTTGGTGTGCAGAGGCTAATAATGAAGGCATGTGGGCAGAGCTTCTATAAGGACAATTATAGGGGTAATACCCTGTACCTCTCAGAGTTGTTGTGAGAATAAATGATGTAAGTGCCTGGTGCTTGATATATATAAATTTGTTTTTGTTTTTTTTTTCAGAAAATCAGGCCAGACATGGTGGCTCACAGCTGTAATCCCAGCACTATAGGAGGCCAAGGCAGATGGATGGCTTGAGCCTAGGAGTTTGAGACCAGCCTGGGCAAAATAGTGAGACCCTATTTCTACAAAAAATACAGAAAAATCAGCCAGGCTTGGTGGCATGCTCCTGTAGTCCGAGCTACTTGGAAAGCTGAGGTGGGAGAGTCACTTCAGCCTGGGAGATCAAGACTGCAGTGAGCAGTGATGAAACTACTGCACTCCAGCCTGGGTGTCAGAGCAAGTCCCTGTCTCAGAAAGAAAAAAAAAAGAAAAAAGAAAACAAGTCAGTATTTTCCCCCCAAAGAAAGGCTCATGGGAATCTTACAAAATGAGGTTTTAGGAGCCAAAATTACTTCATGTAGTACTCTCTAGTAAAGGCAGAGGATGCAAATGTTGCAATGGGTCTCTGGTCAGCCGCCATGAGTCTCTTGGATCTAACACTTGCTCTCTTCAGACTTCAGTTTCCTCATAAGGTGAGAACAAGGCTGTATCTCAGTGCTCTGGGCCTGCTCACACATCCTGCTCATATGAATGTGAGAGCCACACCAGCCCTCTGGGAAGTAGTCCCTCAAACAGCAGCCCAGTGCAGGGGGAAGGATGCAAACATTACAGGCAGATCAGTTGAATCCACTTTTGGGCAGGGTGACCTTAGGAAAGCCCATTTCCTTCTGCCTCAATTGTCACCTCTGTAAAATGGAAACAATAATATTTATTTCCGTGGCTGTTTGGAGGATTACATAAATTAACAAATACAGTGGCATACCATTTTTCTGAGGCAATTATGTTCTATAAAGTCACTGCAAACACTGAATTACTGGAATAGTGAGCCATTGCTCTTACTGGAAATACAGGATTAGGTTCCTGAAAAATCTCTGGTCACAACATCTTTGTCAACTGATCAATACATAACCATGATGTATGTGTGTTTCTTTTTAAAGGTACCTTATTTAATATCATTGTTGATTCATTAATATTAAACCCATGCCTAAGAATACTTTAAGTCATATCTGAATGAAGCGTATCTAATATGTATATTCTCTCTGAAGGTACATTACTGCTCTCTTGCACTTAAACACACCAGACGGCACTTCAGCACTATATCTGGAGACCATTTCAAACAGCAAAATCTCCAATAAAAGCCAAAAAAAAAAAAAAGTGAAATTTATGGCACTAAATAGACCGCAGAAAGGACACCTGTTTATAGGATGAGAGCTGAAAAAAAGGTAGAGGGCCGCAAGTGATGGCTCACACCTATAATCCCAGCATTTGGGAGGCCAAGGAGGGTGGATCACCTGAGGTCAGGAGTGTGAGACCAGCCTGGCCAACATGGTGAAACCTCGTCTCTACTAAAAATACAACAATTAGCTGGGCATGGTGGCATGCACCTGTAATCCCAGCTACTCAGGAGGCTGAGGCAGGAGAATCTCTTGAACCCGTGAGGAGGAGGTTGCAGTGAGCTGAGATCACACCACTGCACTCTAGCCTGGGTGATGGAGTGAGACTCCATCTTGGAAAAAAAAAAGAAAAGAAAAAAAAGAAGGTACAGCATGGCCTCGCTCAGCTGGGAATGTGTGTGTGCATCAAGCAACTTATTTTTTTTGCTGTTCTGTGCTTGTCTGTGAACAGCCATGAAAATGCTGAAACACTGCACATGTTAATATTGGGGTTATAAGTAAATTTAGCGAGTAAGCAAATTTGCAAATATGGAATCTGCAAATAAGGATTTGACTGTGCTTAGTAATTGGCCAGTAAAAAACTGGCAGCTTATTATATTATCATCAGGGAAAGCATAGGGTCTGGTAAAGATCTGTTAGGGTGCACCAGGAATCCAAACTCCAACTGGTGCCCATAGGAGTGGGAGGGAAATCTGCAAGTGTGGAGGCCCTCAAATCAATGCTCCAGGGAGCCTTGAGTCCCTCTGTCACCTCTCGGCCAGGTCTCCAAGAACTCCCTAACTCCTTGGACTTAACTCTTGGATCTCCCTGACAATTGCAGTAGGTGAAAACTCCAGGGCCGCAGCAGGAGGCTGCTGCATTTGATGTCGAGGCTGTTGGCCCTCTCTATGCCTAGGATAAGCCCCATTTGGCCTGGTCCAACTCAACCTGGCTCAAACAGCTGCATGCCATTGCTCGTAAGCACAGGCCTGTATCCTGCCATTGTTCTGGGAATGACCACGGTGGGACCGACCGGCAGGAGAATAGCACTACAGATAGGGAGTGTGTTTCCAAACTGCAGGGTCACAGGGAAAAAGAAACTGACCTGTTCCACATCACACCACCCCCTTCCTGCTCTCCACCCTAGCTCTCCGGTCAGGTGACCAGAGAAGCCCCAGGGGGTCCTTAACCTGGATTTCTGCACTTTCCCAGGAAGCCAGCAGGAAAAGAAAGGGAACTCCCATTTCTCAAGCCTTTCTCTGTGCCAAGCCTGGTGCTCGCCACTTTCCATTTCCTGCCTCGTGGAGTCCTCCCAATAACCCTGCAGTGTCCAGACCATCCTGGGTTTCAGATGAGGAAACTGAGGTTCAGAGTGGCCCAGTGAATAGCAATGAATTCAACCCCATTTGACGTTTGGCAGCATTAGCTCATTTTGAGCCACAATGCAGGATTCTGTTACAGAGACTTTTCAAAGAGCATAAAAGAGTTGCATAAAAGCGACTTCACAGGGGCCCTGTAACAATCATTAAGATAAAATATAATAATAATAATAAGAGCAATAACGACAACTTCTGAGTGTTTTCTAAGTGAATAAACTATACTAAGTGCTTTACATAACTTTCCCTCAATTAACCATTTCTGCGACATTTTGAGTTATGAATGATCATTATGCCCATTTTACAAATGAGGTATCTGAGGCTCAGAGATGTGAGCTGACTTGCCTGAGGTTACGGAGGTCATACCTTAGAAAACAGGGGAGTGGGGGACTAGAATCCAGAGCCTCTCCTCTTACTTGTCATGCTAGAGGCTGGGGCCAAAGTGGGGCCCGTTTCTCATTCTCAATCCCCCTCCCATACCCTCGGTGTCTCTTTCATCTCACAGTGCGACAGGCAGCAAAGGTTGCCAGGAGCCCCAGTCCCTTTGTCTGCAGGAAGAGGCCAGAGCCTTCTAAACCAGACGTACTGTGCTTGCTGCTGCTGCTGCCTGGTTATTCCCATCCCTTCCTGCTCATTAGCCTCATTCTCTTCCTCATCCCCACCAGTTTCATCCCCATCATGCTACAGGGCTCAAAAGATTCCTACTCTCCCAGCCTCCTTTTGGCTCCAACTTGTTCATTTTTAGAGTTTCTTGTAAGCTCCAGGACTTCTGTTCTGTTAGCCTTTGTTTCCACAGAGAAGGACAATGAAAGGACCTACCATTTATTGAAGTCCTACTGGATGCTGGGCACTGTGTTAAGTCACCATGCCCAGTGATGAGTATTACTACCACCCTTTTACAGAGGAAGTCACTTGAGAAAGATCAAGTCACTTCCCCAAGATAACAGTGGATGATTCTCATAGAGCTAGAATTGGAAACCTGGAAAAGAATTACTGAGGAATCCTTGGTTTTGAAAGAATATCATCTGCTTCCTTTTCTCTCCTCCATTCCCTTCCTGCTAGTGTGTTCATTAGTGTTTTAATGGGGTGGTTTTCTTAGGGGGACTATGAATTTGGAGCTTTCATCTGATGGCCCACCAATACTTGCAATGGGATCAATGAGCTCTTCACACTCAGGAGGTACCCAAATTGCATGCACATAGAGTTTCTAAGTATTTCTTGATCATCTCTCACTGCAAGGCCAACACAGAAGCACGCATACAATCCCAGCATCTTCTCTCCTGTCCTGATCTTGGGGGTGGGCGGTGAGGGTAACAGTTAAATTGTGGGAGGTAAGGCAGATGGATGGGAGGTGCTGAGCTCCTGACTTGCAGCCCTCATTCACGCCCTGGCTGATGCAGGCTTCCTCCCATGTGCGTTGTGCTGACCACATGGCCTTGTCATGGAAACATAGACTGGAGCCTCACGAGCAGGCCAAATCTCTCCATCCCTCAGGACACTGCTGGAACAAGAGGCTGTGGAAAGCCTCGTTTGGCACTGGGAAAGGTAGTCTTGAGCTTTGGAGCCAGAAAGACCAGGGTTCCGTGGTCAGTGCCACAGTTTATCTGAGTGACCTTGGGTAAGTCACTCTACCTCTCTGAACTCCAGTTCCCTCACCTATAAAATGGAGAAAATAATGCAAACGTTATAAGGCCAGGAATTTAGCAAAAGTGTGTATTTTGGTAATAAACCAGGTGCTCAATAGATGTCATTCTCCCTCCTTCTCTTCCTCTTCAGAGCAGGATTAGGGTGAGAAGAGCTAAAAGAAGGTGTCCAAATCCACTTTTCATCAACCACCTTAGGACAGAACTAATTCCCTGCCCAAAGGCTCCTGGCCAGAATGACAATCAGTCCAAAGCTGAAGAGTCTTCAGCTGATCAGAGGCATAGATGAGCTTAGCCCACCTTTTGCCTTCCTGAATTAAAATAAAACCTCTCACTAGAAATACTAAGGGAAATCCTTTAGAAGCTGAAGTCAGTGAGAATGAACACAATAAAGAATTTTGGACATGGTTTACATTTTATGCATGCTATTATTAAATGTTGAGTAAAATAATACGTTATCTTGAGTAGGGATTAAGACCAGAGGCCCTGGAGGCCATATGTCTATACATTCAAATTCCTGCTGGCCCTCTTATTAGCTGAGTGACCTCAGGCAAGATATTTAATCTCTTTGTGCATCAATTTCCTGATCTGTTGATAGTAAGAATGAAATCTACCTCATAAAGTTGTTATAAAGACTTAAGAAATTATTATATGTAAAATGCTTGGAGTACTGAATAACACATAGAAAGTGCTCAATAAATAATATTTGTTTATGTATTTTATTTTACTGAGGTAGAGACTGAGTCAAAAAAAGACTAGATAGATGCCTCAGGAAAAAAGGGAGAGAAGATTCTACTTCATTAATTAGTATTCCATGTTGTTTTGTTTGGCAGCTGCTTAATTTAAAACTTCTGTAATCTTGATTAGAACTATTAATCAGTGTCAATGATTCTTTATAAATTGTGCCAGGAGTATGAGTATTAAGGTTTTGCATTTATTAGGATGAAAAATTGCCCCCTTTAACCAGTAGTTTTATAAAACTGTTAAGAACTGGAAGAGACTTTGAATATAGGAGATTGAGAGGATTGCTACCAGTAAGGCCATGGACAACTTGCTTCTGCAGAGTGATGTTGACTTGAAGTTTCACAATTATATAACCTTCATTCATTAATTTATTAACTCAACCACATTTCATAAACAGGCACTTGCATTAGGCACTGTAGCAGGCCTACAAATAGAGAGAAAAGAAGGCCAGTCCCTGATCCCACAATGCTTGAAGTCTGCTGGGGAGATAGAAGTGCAAATGGACCATGACTGCATTGTGATCAATACCTTAATGGAGACACAAATGAGATACCATGAAGGTGCAAGTAATGGAGTCCCAAGTCCACCAGGGGAGGCTTCACAGGGTAGTGAAGGTCATGCAGTGCATTCATGGCAGTGATAGACAGTTATCCTCACCCTGTGTTCTCTCACTGCCTCGTGCTGGCTTTCCTACCAAGCATACCTCAGTGAAAGGTCCCATAACCTGAGAGCTAACTGAATTATTGAATGTTTATTAGGAGTCAGGCACTGTGCTAGGCACTTCACATAAATTATCTTATTTAGTTATTGCATTGGCCTTACAAGGGAAGTGCTATTATCTCCAATTTATAGATGGGAAAAATTAGACTCAAAAAAGGTTAAATAAATGTAGTAAAATCACGCAGCTGGTGCAGAGTAATGGCTGAGCTGTGGCTTAAATGCAGGTCTCTCAGGGTCTGTATTAGTCTTTTCTCACAGCTATAAAGAACTACCTGAGATTGGGTAATTTATAAAGAAAGGAGGTTTAATTGCCCCAGTTCCACAGGCAGTACAGGGGGCATAGCTGGGGAGAGCTCAGGAAACTTACAATCATGGCAGAAGGGCAAAGGGGAAGCAAGTACGTATTCACATGGTGGCAGGAGAGAGAGAGAGAGCAAAGGGGGAAGTGCTACATACTTTTAAACAACTAGAACTCATGAGAACTCACTCTCTATCACAAGAACAGCAAGGGGGAAATCTTCCCCCATGATCCCATTACCTTCCACCAGGTCCCTCCCCCAACACTGGGATTACAATTCAACGTGAGATTTGGGTGGGACACAGAACTGAACCATATCATTCTGCCCCTGGCCCCTCCCAAATCTCATGTCCTTCTCACATTTCAAAACCAGTCATGCCTTCCCAACAGTCCCCCAAAGTCTTAACTCATTCCAGCATTAACTCAAAAATCCAAGTCCAAAGTGTCATCTGAGACAAGGCAAGTTCCTTCCACCTCTGAGCCTATAAAATAAAAAACAAATTAGTTACTTTCAAGATACAATGGGGGTACAGGCATTAGGTAAACCTGGAACAGAGAGAAATCAGGGTTTTTAGTGTATTTGGCAGAAGACATTTCTAGAGAAATCGACCAAAACAAAGGGACCACAGGCTGCATGCAAGCCTGAAACCCAGCAGGGCAGTCATTAAATCTTAAAGCTCTGAAATAATCTCCTTTGACTCATGTCTCACATCTAGGGCATGCTGATGCAAGCAGTAGGGTCCCATGGCCTTGGGAAGCTTCACATCTGTGGTTCAGCAGGGTACAGCCCCCTCAGCTCCTTTCATGGGCTGGCGTTGAGTGCCTAAAGCTTTTCCAGGCACACGATGCAAGCTGTTGGTGGGTCTACCATTCCGCGGTCTGGAGGATTGTGGACCTCTTCTCACAGCTCCACTAGATAGTGGCCCCGTGGAGACTCTGTGTGGGGGCTCCAACCCCACATTTCCCCTTCACACTGTCCTAGTAGAGGTTCTCCATAAGGGCTCTACCTCTGCTGCAGACTTCTGCCTGGATATCCAGGCATTTCCATACATCCTGTGAAATCTAGGCAGAGGATACCAAACCTCAACTCTTGCAGTCTGCACACCTGCAGGCTCAACACCAAGTGGAAGCCACAAAGGCTTGGGGCTTGCACCCTCTAAAGCAATGGCCCGACCTGTATATTGGCCCCTTTTAGCCATAGCAGCAACTGGAGTGGCTGGGATACAGGGCACTATGTTCTGAGGCTGTACAGAGCAGCAGGGCCCTGGACCTGGTCCATGAAACCATTTTTTCCCTCCTAGACCTCTGGGCCTGTGATGGCAGGGGCTGCTATGAAGGTCTCTGAAATGCCTTGGAGGCATTTTCCCCACTGTTTTGGCTATTAACATTTGGCTCATCTTATGCAAATTTCTGCAGCCATCTTGAATTTCTCCCCGGAAAATGGTTTTTTCTTTCCTACCACAAAATCAGGCTGCAAACTTTCCAAACTGTTATGTTCTGCTTCGCTTTTAAATATAAGATCTCTTTACTTGTGGAAGTGAGTGTAGGCTTTTAGAAGCACCAAGGCCACATCTTGTATGCTTTGCTGATTAGAAATTTCTTCTGACAGATATCCTAAATCATCTCTCTCAAGTTCAAAGTTCCACAGATCCCTAGAGCAGGGGCACAATGCCTCCAGTCTCTTTGCTAAAGCATAGCAAGAGTGACCTTCACTCCAGTTCCCAGTAAGTTCCTCATCTCCATTTGAGACCACCTCAGCCTGGACTTCATTGCCCATATAACTGTCAGCATTTTGATCACAACCATTTAACAAGTCTCTAGGAAGTTCTAAACTTTCCCTCATCTCCTTATCTTCTTCTGAGCCTTCCAAACAGTTCCAAACTCTGCCCGTTACCCAGTTCCGAGGTCATTTCCACATTTTCAGGTATGTTTACAGCAATAGCCTGCTCCTGGTACCAATTTTCTGTATTAGTCCCTTCTTACACTGCTATAAAGAACTACCTGAGACCAGGTAACTTATAAAGGAAAGAGGTTTAATTGACTCACAGTTCCACAAGCTGTACAGGAGGCATGGCTAGGGAGGCCTCAGGCAACTTATGATCATGGCAGGAGGGAAGGGGAAGTAAGCATGCCTTCACATGGCAACAGAAGAGAGAGGGCGAAGGGAGAAGTGCTACACACTTTTAAATAACCAGCTCTCATGAAAACTCATGCACTATCATGAGAACAGCAAGGGGGAAATTCACCCCCGTGATCCAATCACCTCCCACCAGGTCCCTCCCCCAAAACTGGGGATTACAATTCAACATGAGATTTGAGCCAGGACACAGAGCCAAAACATATCAGGATCCAGTCCCTGTGCCAGCAAGGCTAATCAACTAGCTCTATTATGTTTTCACTGAGTCTATAATTCCACCTGAAGTAGAACCTTTACCCAGATGCCCTGTCTGAAATGCCTGGGCTTTAAGATTATGTGATATGGAGGAAAGAGCTTAGGATTTGAAATGGTTTGCATTGTCCTGTTGCCTTCTAGCCATAGGGTGCTTACTACCTAGGACCTAAGCTTAATCCTATGAAAAAATGGGTCTAGTGACATGCATATCTTTTCTTGGGGTCTTATGAGGCTTCCATGAAAGAAAAGAGAATAATTCTAAGACAGTATTTTATACAAGTAAAATGTATGTTAAAGTATGTTATTGGAGAAGAAGTGTATTTTATAAAAGTAAAATTTATGTTAAAGTGTGTTATTGGAGAAGAAGTGTATTGGACAGGCAATGGAAAGTATCCTAGCTAGTTTAGGCAGAAAAACAATTTAATGTAAGGAAAATGATGTGTACAAAATTGTTGGAAGTTCTAGAAAATGAGCTCTAGATTAAAAGATAATTTTGAAATATAGTTTTTAGCATTTAATTATTATTAGATTTTTGAGACATGGTCTCACTCCATTGCTTAGGTTGGAGTGCAGTAGTACAATCATGACTCACTGCAGTCTCAGCCTCCTGGACTCAGGTGATTCTCCCACCTCAGCCTCCCAAGTAGCTGGGACTACAGGTGCAAACCACCACACCCAGCTAATTTTTAAAAATATTTTGTAAAAAGGGGGATTTCGCCATGATGCCCAGGCTGATCTCAAATTCTTGAGGTCAATAATCCACCTAACTGGCCCTCCCAAAATGTTGGGATTACAGGCGTGAGCCGCTGTGCCTGGCCTCATTTAATTATCTATAATCAGAAATATACTGAAGAGGCTGGAAAAGACACTAGGCAAACCCACAGTTTGGTTCAAATGCTTATATGCAGTGATTTAGCAGAGCACTCACCTTTGGCTATGCCAGATGGCCCCTTCTCCAAAGATGGAACCAAGAATACGTTGGCCTCTACCCTTCCTCATCCTACTGAGAGTTGAGGAGCAAGGAGTGGGGTGGGATTAGGAAGACTGGGACATCAAGAGCTTTCAGAACACAAGAATTGGCAAAGCTAGAAACCCTACAATAGGCAGTCAAGAAGAGCACCACAACTTTGAAAGTCAGCAGAGGAGAGCAGTGAATAGGATCAAGAGTTCAAGAGGGAGAGCAGGTGGAGATGACATAGAGAATGGAGCTACTCCATGCACTCTAAGACCAGCTCTGTTTGCAGCTGACTTTCAGTAACCACCATGAGTGTGATATGTGGATGAGTCAGTCCAGCTGAAAGGATAGGACATGGGACATAAAGAGAGGCCATGGGTTAAAACATACAATGTCTTCCTTCTCAGGAAGATTTCTGTGAAATAAAACATATTATACCCGCCTCTCTAGGACATTAAGATATGTATGTACTTCCAATACTTTCCTCATTACCATTCTATGCTTACATATTCACTTTCAAGCAATGATCAGTTTCATTTGATCAATGAAAACCAAATTTTCAGCTAAATGTAATTCATCTTAAACAGATATCCACACAAGATGAAAATGAAATTACGGGCTGGGCGTAGTGGCTCATGCTTGTAATTCCAGCACTTTGGGAGACTGAGGTGGGAGGATCCTTTGAACTCAGGAGTTCAAGATCAGCCTGGGCTACATAGTGAGAACTCACTTCAAAAAATAATAAAAAAAATTAGCTGGGCATGGTGGTACATGCCTGTGGTCCCAGCTACTTGGGAGGCTGAGATGGGAGGATCACTTGAGCACAGGCAATTGAGGCTACAGTAAGCCATAATCGTACCACTGCACTCCAGGTTGGGTGACAGAGTGAAACTCTGTCTCAAAAAAAAAAAAAAAGGCCAAGCACGGCGGCTCACACCTGTAATCTTAGCACTTTGGGAGACTGAGATGGGAAGATTGCTTGAGCCCAGGAGTTCGAGACTAGCTAGTGAGACCCTGTCTATATTAAAACAAAAAGAAAGAAAAAAAGAAAACGAAAATATTTTCTAACTTCATCATCATCATTAAAGAAGATCTATAATTAGAAATTAATCTCCCAGTTACCTTTTTTGTAAAGGCAGACATGGGATTTTTCTTAAGGCTTTGCAGTTCTTTTCTTATAAGCTGAGGATATATTCTTTTATAGTCATGTCAAGGCCATCACCACTGGTTGTCATGGAGATGGTTATGGCACCGTGGCAAGTGCCCCGTTAGCATGCCTGCTTTCCTAAGGACAGGATGGCTGGTGGTGTTGGTAGGGATGTAAGAAGAGGAAGGAGTAATTAAAAATGATGAAAGTAACAAGCACGAGCAAAATTACTTCTGAAATTCTAAGGAGAGATTTCACAATTTTATTTAACATGAATGAAATAGATAGGCATTGTCTCAATAAATGATCACGGGTGGGGTGTCCCTGTGGGGAAGCCAGATTATGGTGCTGATTCTAGTAGGGGTGGTCCAGCACATCTGGCAGCCTGGACTGTCTTTACTGGCTCAAGCAGGAAGGGGCTGGTGGGGCCGAGACTCTGGTCTAGGGAGCAGGTCCAGACGGTAGCAACATTGCTGTTGCTTCTGTCCCGGTTAAAATTAGAGCCAACGGCATCTTGAGAGCACTTTCTCCAAAACTCGTTTCATAATTAGGAAAAGTGAGGCCCAGAGAGTTTCTGGGAATTTTCTCCCCTTATTTTGAATCCTGAATGTATAAAATTTTGAAAAAGTAAGTAATTGATTTGAACATAAAGGTCCTAAATATACAAATCCAAATGGTAAATGAACAGATGGGAAAATATTTAGCTTCACTAATAATCAAAGAAATGCTAATAAAAAACTGGTGTACCATTTCTTTCCTATTTTTACAAATGTAATGCTAATGCTCAGAAGTAGAGGAAGTATGAGAGACTTGGGCCGTCTCATTCTCTCAGGGACGACACGAATTGATTGGTGCAATCTTTCTAAAGGGCATTTTGGCAATGTGTCAATAAGTGTCAAGAAGCTTAAAAATGTACACTCAGTTTTTGACACAGCAGCTAGAATTTTAGAAATTTATCTTGTAAGCATATTATAGATGCACACAATTAGCCACAGGTTGTTCATTTTTTGGATACAAGATACGTGTTCTAAAGCATGAGACTATTTACATAGCATATTCATAAAATGGGATACTTGTCACTGTAAAAAAAAATCTGGGTTCATATTTCGTTTTTTATTCTCATTTTATCTGGGGGTTTTTTAGTGAGCTGTAACACTTCGTCTTTCAGATTTATTTCCAAACTTTCTTTAGCATCATTTGCATTGGAAAGAGCAATGAGCTCTGGTGGCACAAGATGCAGATTGAAAGTCCTCCTTCTACCCCTTTCTAGGGGTGTGGCTTCATAAGATTTCAGCTCTCTGAGCCTTTGTTTCCTCAACTATAAAATGAAGTCAGAAATAATACCAAAGTTGGAGGTGTGTGGTGAAGATTCCTGAGCTCATATGTAAGAAAGGACCTCATAAACTCTTACATCACCCAGAACTCATGATTATGGTAATTTCTTCTGAATACTGTTGAAATGACAGCTAGAGCCCTCCCCTTGCTATAAGTAGGATTATTCTCAGAGAGTGCACCTGCTGCTCTTAGGTCTGTGGCAGAACAAAATTCCTGAGCAACCTGGACCTCTGTACCCCTCACCCAGAGTCTAACGCAACTTTGGCACCCAGGGAGCCTGGACAACAGACAACAGTGAGAACATCCTGTGACCAAGCCATTTACGGCCCTAAATAGGGGCTAAGACTAGACCCTCAGCAGTGAGGGGAGTCACCTCAGACATCAGCACACAGCTCCAAAACTTGAGGGGTATGGCCACGATTACCACCATAGCTATGTGTTTCTTGTAATACCTGCTACATTTAAAACAACAAATCACTTTTTAAAACTAAACAATTTATTTACAAAGGAAGATTTTATATCATCTAATAAAAAAATAGAGTCATTTGCTAAAACAGAAGTCAATCAAAATGCATGCACGATGATAGCAAAATAATGATATTAAATTCTAGCTAAACATTCTTGCCTTCTGAAGCTTTGTCCTAAGGAGTGTTCTCAGTTGAAGAGAAAAGTAGCAAATGTTAGAAAGCTGTTAAAGACAGGCTAGCTCCAATATGAGAATTTCTCCTTGACATATAATTCGAAGGATAAAAAGAGAGTTAAAACATGTTACCCTTTTTACTAGTGATTTTCTTTTAAGCCTGTGATTCCTAAAGTCTTCTCTCATAGGGGTTCTGCAACTGCTTTGTGCCCATTCTTTGAGAAATAATAACATAGTTAAAACCTCCCACCACCTCCCTGCCCATCTTATAGATGTGAAAACTGGGGCCCAAACAAGAGAGGAAACTTGTTCAAAAGCAATGAGTGAATCAGTGGCTGGGCTGGGATGAGAATCCGGTGCTTCTGACTCCTAGCTCCATGTGCCTTTTACCAAACACCCCAGTGGATCTTGCAAGAAGGTTTGGTTTTGAATGATAAACAACATGAATCAAGCAAAGCTCTGAATTACTAAGTCTTTTGTCTTGGAAAAATTATAGCTGTTTTTTTGCATTTCTGGTTCTGCATTCAGAAAACAGACCAAAAAAAAACAAAAACAAAACCAAAAACCCATGCCTCCTTCAAAGAACATGTATTTTCAATTATAGCTGTTCTTTGACATGACCTATTTTTAAGCATGGATTTCAACATGTAACTGAGAACAACACAGATAAAGCTGTTTCATCCAGTATATCTCACTGTCCGATTCTAATTCAATATTGTCATTATTGCTGTACTGGCACTGCACTTTATATTTGTGCATTTCCTTATGTATCTTACATTTGCAGGGTGTTTTCATACATGCCAACCCACTTACTAGTCATCCTAACCACACGAGGAAGATGCTATGCTCTTCATGAGTCCAGCTGAGGATGCTGAGAATCTAGAACAGCAGCTTGGCCAGGGTCCCATGAATAGGAAGGAGAGGGATGGAGACCAGGACTCAAGCCAAAGCCAGAGTCTTTTCATTCCCCCACGTTGCCTCTTCCCTTCCTTGCCACCGATTTCTACCACTGTATATATGCACTGGGAGCAGCTGTGTTGGGACCGAATGATGGGAGGGAAAGGATCATGAGTTGAAAATAACTAAGGGTCCCCAGTTGAGAGTCTTTGGACTGAAAGGATTTACCTGGGGTAGTTTTAAGAACAGAAGCTGTAAGAAAGGAGGTTATGACAGATCTCAGACCCTCATTAGAAGGAGACCATCAGCAGTTTCTTCTTGCAAAGCGCAATTATGGTTTGCAAAACCTCAGTGAGATAAGCCACTTCCTCAAGAAAGTTTTTCCTGATTGCTCAAACAGAGTCATGTCTTTAAGTTATGGTCCCCTAGTGTCCTGCTCTTTTCTAATAATCTTAATAGATTTAAATTACTAATTGGAGTGATTATTTTGGCTTAATATCTGACTCCTCCACTTTCCTGGAAGTGTCACAGCAGCTGGGACGTATTCGTTGATTGCCGCTGTATCCTAGTGCCTAGCATTGTGCCTGAGATGTAGTCGGTGGTTAATTAGTATTTACTGACTGAATTAATAGCTTGTGAGAAAGGTAGAGGAGTTACTCCAAGGCTCATGCCATAGCAAGGTCATGGAGGTTGTGTAGTGCATACGTTTCAAAGTGTGGTCTGGGGACCCCAGGAGTCCCCAACAATCTTTCAGGGGGTCCTTGAGGTCAAAGCTATTTTTGTGACAATACTAAGATGTCATTTGCCTTTTTCACTCCCATTCTCTCATGAGCTTGGAGTGGCGTTTTCTGGAGGCTGTTTGATGTGAGATGATGTTGTACTCGGACAACAAATGGAACGTGTGCTTGTGTATTCTTGAGCTTTAAAAATTTCACAGTTTTAATTTCTAATATGGTGATTGATATAACCCACAGAAACAAAAGTTCTTTGGGATCCTCAATACTTTTAAAGACTGTGAAGGGATCCTAAGACCCAAATGTTCAAGGACTGCTGACAGCGCGTGAGCACGCCTAGTGTCCAAAGGCCCGGGTTCAAATCTGGGATGTGTGTGTTCTTAGGTGAACTACATAAGCTCTTTGTGGCTTATGTCCTCATCTGCAAAACAGGGTAACAATAAAACTAATCATGTGGGGGTCTGGGCACGGTGGCTCATGCCTGTAATTTCACCAGCATTTTAGGAAGCCGAAGTGGGCGGATCACCTGAGGTCAGGAGTTCGAGACCAGCCTGGACAACATGGTGAAACCCCATCCCTACTAAAAATATAAAAAAATTAGCCGGGAGTGGTGGCAGGTGCCTGTAATCCCAGGTGCTCGGGTGGTTGAGGTGGGAGAGTCTCTTGAACCTGGGAGGCGGAGGTTGCAGTGAGCCGAGATTGCGCCACTGCACTCCAGCCTGGTGACAGAGTGAGATTCCACAGTCTCAAAAAAACAAAACAAACAAACAATCCCCAAAAACTAATCACATGGGATGTAAGGTTGTTGAGAGGATTAAATAGGAGTTGATTCCTATCAAAAGTAACCAGAATACTGCCTGATAAACAGTGTTCTTTGAAGATTAGCTAGCATGGAGGCCCAGAGACATTGAGACCTGTTCAAGGTCCTACTGGAGTGGGTGGCAAAGCCCTGAGCCGTTGATTGGTAGGACTGAGGGTTTGTTTAGCTCCTCCCATGGCTGAACCAGGCAGTGGGGTGGGGGGCGGGCTTTCTCCCACATCTGAACCAGGAAGTCAGGAAGAAGGAGGTGCGATTGGTGACTGCACAACCAACCAATCCCTGTCCACAGGGCCTGAAAGAGGTGCTGAGCGGGAGGAAGAGAGCCCCAAGGACAGGGTCTTGGCCAGCTCGCCTGGGAAGGGAAGGGCTTTTGGGCACTGGGTGCTCGCACCTGCCTCTGAACACAGCAGGGCTGGCCCTGGTCAGGGAGAAGCTTCGATTCCTGGAAATGCACATCAGCACATTTGTTACTGTCTTATCAGCAGAGTGCAGAGGCAGCCAGAGAGTGAGGGACGAATCCTGTTCCTCGTGACGAAATGCCCTTCTGGTCAAGTATGAGAAATGTTTTAGGAATGAGTTCCTAGCCCTGGTGTGAAAACAGATGTTCGATTCTCTCTGTCTTTTTTTCCTTTCCCCTCTGACATAGTTCAGGAAGCCAGGGCAGGAGTCAAACGTTTGAGCTGCTCACAAGGGTAAAGGCCCTGGAGTGATGTCAGGAGAAAAGCTTCCAGGTCAGGCTGCAGGAGCTGGGAGAGCCTCCATCCACTCCCCCGTTCTGCAGAAGAAGAAACTGAGGTCTCTTTGAGAGGGAAGGAGGTGCCCACAGTCACACAGCTTGGCCAGGGCTCTCTTTGGCTAATGAAAGCCCGATATAAGATTGGCAACAGTCACAAAATTAGGACTGACAACGTTGAATGGGTCCATAAAAAAATGAGCTTGGAAAAAAATGATGACAAGGGCAAAAGGCCTATCTAAGAATTTATTTTTTATTCTTTAAAATAATTAAAATGTTATTTTTTCTCAAAAATAATATTTATAAGAGAATCGAAGCACTTATTGAGGGTATTCAGCCCCCACATCTGCCAGGTTGAAGGACCGACTCATGGAAATAGGTCAGGCTTTGGCATCAACAAGAACTAGGGTTAAAAGTTCTGGATCTGCCATTCAATTGTTGTGTGATCTTGGGCAAGTCTCTGAGCCTCAGTTTCTCCTTTATAAAATGGGGATCATGATACTTTCTTAAAAGGAATGTTGTGAAGAAAGTGGAATTATGGCTGGCCACAGTGGTTCACTCCTGTAATCCCAGCACTTTGGGAGGCTGAGCGGGTGGATCACTTGAGGTCAGGAGTTTGAGACCAGCCAGCCTGGCCAACATGGTGAAACCCTGTCTCTACCAAAAATATAAAAAATTAGCCAGGCATGGTGGTGCACACATGTAGTCTCAGACCCTGGGGAGGCAGAGGCAGAAGAATCTGTTGAACCTGGGAGGTGGAGGTTGCAGTAAGCCGAGATTGCAACACTGCAATTCAGCCTGGGTGACAGAATGAGACCCTGCCACAAAAAAAAAAAAAGAAAAGAAAAGAAAAGAAAAAGAAAGTAGAATTACTATTAGAAGCTGACTATTTTAAATATATCTATGTGCCAAACCATATGTCATATTCTTTCATGGATTATATACATTGGATCATCCAAAGAACTCAATAACTGTTAAGTCTCATGGTACAGTAAGAATCAGAGGTGGGATTTGAACCCACACCATCTGACTCCACAGCCTGCATTAACCCATGTAAATTGCCTAGGACAACAGCAGCACATGCAAGCCAATATTGGTGCCATGATCTGAATGTTTGCGTCCTCCCTTGCCCCACAAAGGTATATGTTAAAATTCTACCCCCAAAGGGATGGCATTAGGAAATGAGACCTTTAGGAAGTGATTAGGTCATAGGACAGAGCCCCCATGAACAGTATTTGTCCCCGTATAAAAGAAGTCGCAGAGAGCTAGGCTCTATCTATGAGCCAGGAAGCAGGCCCTCACCAGACACAGATCTTGGACTTTCCAGCTTCCAGAACTATGAGAAATAAATTTCTGTTGTTGATAACCCCGTCTATGGGATTTTGTTAGCAGCCCAAACAGAGTAAGACAATTGGTATGATTAAAGTAATCATATTTCATTTCACTTGGCTTACGTAGCATCACAAAGGCCTTATCACTCTGAGATCATCATTGAAAAGAAGTCAGGAAAATAGTACCATGAAATAACTGAAGACAAAATCCAAAGTCTCTTTGGTATGTGGGATGAGGAGCTGTTACTGTGGTTCTAACCTAGGAATGCCACCTTGAGGAGTTTGAGAAATATAAATGAGGTCTCCCGAGTCAATTTCTGTATCATAAAATTAAGGATGGCAATCTTACATTGAACCCCTATTATGGATATTCCCAGATGAACTAAACTATCTTATTACTGTGCTTGGAGCAGGAATTACACAACCCAGTGGAGAAACATTGGTTATCTCATGCTGGTCACAAGGTTAGGTTGGCGTTAATATAATTGTCTCAATTAAAACAAATGGATCATTACGCAATAAACATCTTTGTTGTTGTTATTGGTTGCATCCTTTTGCAGTATGTATGACTCAAAGGAAAGAAGTCACAGCAGGGTCCCTTCACGATGACAAAGTTGGGAGCCACTCAGCTGAGAGTTGCAGCCATTTCAGGTTGTTATTTAAAATATATGTATTTATTCATTTATTTTATAGAGATGTGGTTTTACTATGCTGCCCAGGCTAATCTCAACAAACCTCTGGGCTCAAGCAATCCTCCGACCTTAGCCTCCTGAGTAGCTGGGAATACAGGCACAAGCCCCTGGGTCCAGCTTATTTCAAGGTTGTTTTCTTTCTTTTCCTTTTCTTTCTTTCTTTTTTTTGGTAAGATGGAGTCTCGCTCTGTTGCCCAGGCTGGAGTACAGTGGTGCGACCTTGGCTCACTGCAGCCTCCGCCTCCCAGGTTCGAGCAATCCTCCTGCCTCAGCCTCCCGAGTAGCTGAGACTACAGGCATGAGCCACCACTCCCAGCTAATTTTTTGTTTTTTTAGTAGAGACAGGGTTTCACCATGTTATCCAGGATGGTCTCAATCTCCTGACCTTGTGATCCACCTGCCTTGGTCTCCTGACCTTGTGAGCCCCTGTGCCTGGCCTTCAAGGTTGTTTTCTGAGCAGAGACTGTCCACGTTGGCAAGGAAATTCAGAAAATGATGAATGATCCATTGATCTCTGATGTCTACAAAACTCCTGATTACTGAAAAGAAATGGAAGTACATCTGCTCCACTGCATCATTAAAGGAACAGGTGGAGAGTAGACAGGACTTGTTCAGGATTGCCAGGGAAATCCAGGCAGGTGTGGGGCTCCTGAGACCTTGCTCTTTTCTCAGTGGTTTTCAAACGTCTTGATGAGTTCTACAGAAGAGTTTCCTGAGCTCTTTGGACAGGAAGCCCTTGTTATTCAACAACCTGTGAAATCTTCCCTGAGAAAGTGACTTAAACTAATAAATAAATAAATACCAACACACAGAAAATTATATCATAGGTGTACAGCTTGATGAATTTTTATGAACTCATTCAACCAGCCCCCAGATACTAAAATAGGACATTACTAGCAACACAGAACCCCCCATATCGTGCTACCTTCCAGTACCTACCACTCCTCTAAGGGATTACTACCATCCTGACTTCTAACACCAATATGGTTTGGATGTTTGTCCCCTCCAAATCTTATGTCGAAATGTGATCCCCGATGTTGGAGGTGGGGCCTGGTGGCAGGTGTTCAGATCATGGGAGCAGATCCCTCATAAGTGGTTTAGCACCATCCCCTTGGTGATAAGGGAGTTCTTACTCTGAGTTCATATGAGATCTGGTAGTTTAAAAGAGAGTGGCACCTTCCCCCTGACCTGTTGCTCCCACTTGCACCATTTGACACCAACTGCTCCCACTTCTGCCATGATTGTAAGCTCCCTGAGACTCTCACCAGAAGCCAAGCAGATGGTGGTGCCATGCTTGTACAGCTTGCAGAACCATGAGCTGCTTAAAACCTCTTTTCTCTATAAAGTATCCAGCCTCAGGTATTTCTTTATAGCAATGTAAGAACAGCCTAATACAAACACTATAGATTGATGTTGCCTGATTTTGACCTTTTTATAAATGAAACCTTATGAAGTGTACATCAGTTAAAGCTGTCTGACTTCTTTCACTCATGATATGGTTTGGCTGTGTTGTCACCCAAATCTCATCTTGAATTGTACTCCCATAATTCCCACGTGTTGTGGGAGGGGTCCAGTGGGAGATCATTTGAATCATGGGGATGGTTCCCCCATACTGTTCGCATGGTAGTGAATAAGTTTCATGAGATCTGATGGATTTATCAGGGGTTTCCAATTTTGTATCTTCCTCATTTTCTCTTGCCGCCGCCATGTAAGAAGTGTCTTTCACCTCCCACCATGATTCTGAGGCCTCCCCAGCCATGTGGAACTGTAAGTCCAATTAAACTTCTTTTTCTTCCCCGTCTTGGATATGTCTTTATCAGCAGTGTGAAAATGGACTAATAAATTCAGCATTATGTTTGTGGTATTTATTCATATTTTTACATGGAATTTTAGATTGTACATTCTCACCGCTGGGTAGTATTCTATCCTAAGAATTCATTGATCTATTCTACTGTTGATAGGCATTTGGTTACCATGCATAATGCTGTTGTGAACATTCTAATGTGTGTCTTTTTGTGCATGTGTGACCACATTTCTATTGGGTAGATACAGGAGTGAAATTGCTTGGAGAGGTGAATTTGAACTGAATTTAACTTTCCAAAAAGGGTTGGGGGAAGCTATTGCAGCAGAGGGCAGTGTCTGTGCACAGGCATATAGTTCAAAAGGGCGAGAAACATCTGGGGAACAGAATGACTCAGTGGGTTGGGCATATGGTGCCCATGAAGCCTGAGCAATGGGATGCTCTCTCTTCTGGGATGACCCGCCTTTCCCTCCTCACCTCTAACTCCTTGTTCTTCAGTCATTTCTAGAGCAGCTTTGAGTTCACCATTTCCTGGAGCTTTCAGCTGTCTTGAGTTAGTTGCCTCTGTCTGGGTAGTTACCAGAGTTTCTATAGCCTGCTATGATTCTAGTTAACACAGCACTGCCCCCACCATGCTGGCCTTGTCTGATGACCCACCTGTCTTCTCATTAGGCTGTGAGTTCCTTGAAGGGCAGAGCAGGGTTGGCTTAGTGTCATCTCTTTGTACCTTGGACCCACTCTGTCCAATCTCTGTCCTGCTCTCTGTCTATGAAGCTGACCTCTCTGGACTGCATCAAGAGGCACGCCCTCTCCTTTGCTTCTGACTTTGGCCAAAGAAGAAGACTTCTCAGAAAACCAGAGGTAGAGATGAGAGTGAAAGTAGGTGATCTTTCCCAAAGTGCCTGGTCTGCAGGGTTATCTTGAGTTGACTGCATTCCCAACAGAAGGTTGTAGTTTCTCTCCAGGTAGGAGAAGTCCCTCTTCAGGTCTAGAGATACAAAAGTCCCAAAATTTCTAGGCTCAAAGTACTGCACTATCTTTGTGGTTCTCCTACCATTCAACCAACCCTGCTCCAATTGTCTTAATTTGTATGTGCCATCTGCTGGGGCCCTAACTGAGGCATGCATTTTATTCATCTCCATATCCATTTAGCACACTGCTTGGTACATGCTAGGGATCAAGGAAGGTTTATTGATTAAATAAATAGGGAAGTGAGAGAGGCTGAAGATGTAGAAGCTGACCAGTAGCCAATAGTGAAGAACCTTGGATATTCTTTTGTGAAGTTTAGAGTTTAATCCTTAAGACCGGGTGTTGCAACTTCAAGTATTGTAGGGGCCAGGCAGTGGAGGTGGAATTGTGGCATAGTAGGAAGTAAGTTATGTCTCTTTTATACTTCTGCTACTCAGCATCAGCACATTAATGCTCTGCAAGAATTTGGACCTGGAATGGCCAGATCTTCTGATTTTTTGAGAAATCAGAAATCAGAATTTTAAGTGGACTGCCAAGTTTTAAATGTTGTCAATATTTAACATTTAAAAATACTTCATACTGGCAAACAAACATGTGGCTGCCAATTTGTAAGCTCTCTGTTAGCCAGTAGGGACCCACTGGACAGTGTGAAGACAGTGAGATGGTCAGATATTGCATAGTGCCATGAAAAAGATATCCCCAGTGGATGAGCTGCAGAGACCAAGGGCCTTTGATCTCCGTTTCTGAAGTGGTTCGAATGTGCTGAGAGGCGCTTACACTGAGAACGTGAATCGAATCTTTCTCCATGAAGGATAATTTTTTTAAATCAGTTTTTAATTCTAAAAATAGTGTTTGGTGGATTTCTCCACTTTAGTCAGGTTCCCAGCCACTTTCTCTATTTCTGCTTCAAGCTAGGAGCTCTGAGTTCTTTTGGGTTTTATCAAATTATACACTGTGCAAAGGCATCATTTCACCAACAGATGGACTTAATGTGCATGAAAATACATGCCTTTTAAAGAAACTAAATTAGTAGTTCCACTTCTTTCCCCTTTTATTAAAGACAGAGTTCTAGGAGAGCTCTCTGCTATAAAGTCAGACTTTATAGACATCAGCAAAATGAGATTTATTTGGATAGAAATTGGACGGAACATCAGAGAAGTCTTTTGCAACAGTGAACCTGCAGGTTTCAAGTAGAGATTAGGAGGATGCTGGCCCCTGGATCCAGACTGGTTTAAAAAACAGAAGAGGGAGAAGAAAAGCTTTCAAATCTAACTCTTTAAGAGTTGAAGTTTCCCTTGAAAGAATGGGTTGATGCCTTCCTTCCATAAGAGGCAAAATGGCATGAAGACTGTGGAAGTTAAATGATGCAGGAAGGTGCCATCCATGGAGCACTGGAACTGGAACACAAAGACCTGGGTTCTGGTCCCAGCTTTATCACTAACCCCTCCTGGCTCATCTCACAAGTCCCCTCTCCTCTCAGACTCTCTGGTTTCTCATTTAGGATGTGGAATCTGTCTACCCCATAGCATTATAGTGAGAGAAGTAAAATAAATGGTGTAAAGAAAAGCACCTTTATTTCCATGCTTTTATTGTTTATGTATCTATTTATTTATTATAATGATATGAACAATAATGAGCACATTCTCACTATGAATTTCAGACAATATGCCATCAATGCAAAAGCTCTCTTTGTTTTCCCTTTGTTCCAATCCCAGAATGATTAGCAGTAATTATTAGCAGTTTGATATGTATGTGTCCCTGAATTTTTGTATAAAATTATATACATATAGACATACAATGCTTTTTTATCAATTAAGTAACATTATGCTATACATACCACATGTTTTGTTCTACTAAGTAAAACATTCTATGTCAGAATATACAAATCAGCCACATTCTTTTGGAAGGTTTCAAGGATGCCATAGTTTGGATGCACCATGATCCTTTTACCCATTCCCTAGGAATGGGTATTATGGTGCTTCTAATATTTCGCTGTTACCAGAAAACGCAGTGGATGTTTTTCATACCCATGTGAAACTATTTCCCTTGGGTAGGTATTAAGAACTAAAACTACTTGATCAAAGAGAATACACATTTAAAATTTTTATAGATACTGCCAAATTGCCCTCCACACAGTCTGCTGATATGTGATCCTACAAGAAGTATTTAGGAGCATTCCTTTCACCTCTCCCTTCCTGACACTGGGATAGTATTAGTCTTTTAATTTTTACCCTTCTAATGAGTGAAAAATAGAATTTTGCTGTCATTTTAATTAGCACTTTCCAGATAACTAGCGAGGCTGGTAGCTTTTCAGACCTTTACTGGCTATCTCTAAAGATGAGTATCTTGCTATGTGTTAGAATAGCTAACATAAAAAGCATGGCTGTAGTAGAAAGAATGGTGTATGTGAGAGAGAGATTGGCTCACGTTCTAGCTCTTGCATTCATAAGATTGGTGGCTTTTGGCAAGTTACTTCACTTTTTCAGGCTTTAGTGTTCCCATCTGTAAAATGGGAAACATACTGTTACAGACTGAATTTTTGTGTCCTCCCAAATTCATATGTTGAAGTCCTGACCCTCAATGTGATGGTATTTGGAGATAGGGCCTTTAGGAGGTAATTAGGTATAGACAAACGAAGCCATGTACAAACCAGGAAGAGGGCTCTCACCTGAAACCAAATCGGCTGGCACCTTGATCTTGGACTTCCCAGCCTCCAGAGCTATGAGAAACAACTTTCTGTTGTTGAAGTCACCCAGGCTAAAACATTTTGTTATGGCACCCTGAGCCAGCTAAGACACATATTATATCACCATTCCCTTGACTGAGGATTGTTATGAGAATTAAACGTGAATGTGCATGGAAACTTTTTTTGTGATAGTGTATTAGTCTGAGTTCTATAGAGAGAGCTGATGGTATAGTGCAGTCTGAGTCCAGAGGTCTGAGACCGAGGAGAGCTGATGGTATAAGTTCCAGTCCAAGTCTGAGTCTGAAGGCAGAAGTCCTGTGTTCCAGCTTGAAGACAATCAGGCAAATTTTGTTCTGTTCAATTCAGGGCTTTGACAGGTTGGATGAGGCCTAAGGGCAATCTGCTTTACTTAGTCTACTAATTCAAATGTTAGTCTTATCTAGAAAATCCCTCACAGATAAGCACAGAATAATGTTTAACCAAAGATCTGAGTACCCCATGGTCCAGTTAAGTTGACTCATGAGATTAGCCATCACATCTAGACAAAGATACAGATTTTGTTGTTGTTCATTTAACCTGCTGGGGAAAGAGTGATTTCTAATCTTCATCCCCTCATCATTCTCTCCTTATTTAGTATGCACTGATAGTCAATGATTGTGTAGTTGTTGAAAAGTACATTACTATTAAAAAGTTGAGTCTGCCGGGAGCAGTGGCTCATGCCTGTAATCCCAGCACTTTTGGAGGTCGAGGCAGGCGGATCACGAGGTCAGAAGATTGAGACAATCCTGGCCAACATGGTGAAACCCCGTCTCTACTAAAATACAAAAAATTAGCCGGGCGTGGTGGCACATGCCTGTAGTCCCAGCTACTTGGGAGACAGAGGCAGAGGAATTGCTTGAACCTGGGAGGTGGAGGTTGCAGTGAGCTGAGATCGCACCACTGCACTCCAGCCTGGTGACAGAGAAAGACTCCGTCTCAAAAAAAAAAAAAAATAATAAGTTGAGTCAAACATTTTCTGTTTTGCCTTTATTAGTGGTGAAGTTTATTTTGCCTTTATTAGTGGTGAAGGTTTGGGATGGATTTGGACAAAATCTCCAGATGTGAGTGCCATTTTTTTTGCTCTTCTTCCTAATGCACAAGTATCTGACCCAACACTTCCTCTGTAAAGAGACCCCAGAGGTTCCCTTCCAAAGGCAATGCACAGGTAGAGTCTCCTATTGGCTCATGGGTATATCTTGTTCTAGATACTCTCTCTTCTCTCAGACTAGCTTGCTGATCCTCACTTGCCCAATCTCTTGAAAGCTTCTTGAGACAGAGGAGTTATCTTATTCATCTTTGCAATTCCCAAAGGGCCTAGTATTAGTCAGCCAGTAGGGGCTCCAGAATTATTGGCTGAATCCTGATGATATAGAAGCGGACATTTTGCCTGACCTAGTTGTGTGTATTTTCTCCTGTGAATTTAAACAGATGAGATATTAGAGCAGTGGCTCTAAGCAGCTTCAAAACTGTAGCTGCATAAAGAAACACCTGCAAAGTTTGTAAAATTCTCAGTGCCCAGCATGCACCCAGGACCAATTAAGTCAAAATGTTGGAGAGTTAGACTCAGGCATTCTTGCTTTTTAAAGCTTCTCAGTTGATTCTAACTTTCATCCTCTGCCGTAGAGGTTAGGTTGGTTCTTCTCCAGGCTGTGGGTTATCAGCCTAAGAAGATTTTGCACACTGTCTACCAGATAATCTCTTGCTATAATAATGTCCTTAGAAGGAAAACTTTGTAATTTTTTTTTTTTTACTGTTCTCCAAACTTCTATCCTGAAAAACTTTGTAATTTTATAAAGAGTCAACTCATAATAGCAATAGTGATTTTACTGCAGTCCAAAGTTCAGAAGTTATATTTCAGAAATGAGGCCTTAATCCAAAGGAGAACAATATTTGGCAGAACAAGGCAGTAAAAATTTACCAGCAAGCAAGTAAATAAAGAACCTAAGAGTCATAGAGCACATAGCAATAAAGAAATGTTAGCCTAGTTGCCTTTTACCAAAGACTAGCCCTCAAACCAACATTGCTATTAATCTGTCACTATCTGGAGAAGCTGGCCTGGTGGTTTGTCACAGATTAGATTGTGCAAAAAAGCTATCAGCCTGCTGTTGAGCCAGAAGGCAGTTAGAAGAGGTATGGAAGAGGAAGAAGGAAGATTGCTGCTAGTAAAATCCCGCTCTGGCTCCCTCAAACTGATTGGATTCATTTAGAAAGAGTATTCAATCTCCTGTGCAGAATTACTGAAATTACATTTTGTATTTGCATTACCTTTGAACTATATGTTCTGTAGTTTGTACATGCATATACATTTCATTCTTACTAGAACAGTGTAAATGGTGCACAATACTAACTCAATTGTTTTAAATTCACTTCTTGATATGTGAACATTCTACCAATGCTGTCTACCTTTGGCTCACTGATGAGTAAAGATGGCCTAAAAGGAAACCAGGCTAAATGATTGCCCGAAACAGGAAAGTAACACAAGCAAGAAAACATATGACAGGGCTCGTTGGCCATTTGAAGTTAAGTTCTGCTTTCAATAAAAAGTATGGTCTCTTAGGACGGCCAGTGCCCCCAGCCCCCGACCCCCCGGGTTACCTAGTTCTAGAAATAACACTCTTACCTCGTACTTGTTTGAACCTCACTGAACTTCTACATACTGTGGGTCTGCTGGAATTTTGTGCTCACGAGGCGTGGTTGGCACTCCATGTGAATATGGCAGCAGGGAACAGGGGGCACACAGATTGCCTGAATCTATTCTGGTAACCTGTATGTTCCCATGTTCCATCAGATTTTGCTTAGAAAACATATATTCAAAGCTCAAACTTTTAAGAATTTCAAGATGGTGCCAACAAAGCATTAAACCAAACATGGGGCCCTTCTGAGTGAGGGTTCTCTGGGGCTGCCCAGGTTGCACTGCTATGAAGCTGGCCCTGAGGACACTGAAGGAAAATGCACTGCAGATGAAGCGATTGCAGCATTTCAGAAAGGATTTGGCAATTTGTGTGATATTCATACCTAATAGACTCATACTCCATTTCTGGGGATGTATCTCAATGTTCTAATTAAAGCTTTACTTTCAAAGTTGCTCATGACAGAATTGCCATGAGAGAAGTGAACAACCAGTTATAACCTAAATATATAGTTTAAAAAGATTAATTAAATAAATATTTCTTTGATAAAGTATTATGCATCCAGTAAAACCCATGGAGACTGTGTCAACGCATGATGATATGGTTAGGTTTTGTGTCCCCACCCAAATTTCATCTTGAATTATAGTCCCCATAATTCCCATAATCCCCACTTTTCAAGGGAGAGACCAGGTGGAGGTAATTGGATCATGGTTTCCCCCATGCTGTTCTTGTGATAGTGAGTGCGTTCTCACAAGATCTGATGGTTTTATAAGGGCCTCTTTACCCTTTGCTCAGCACTTCTCCTTCTTGCTGCCTTGTGAAGAAGGTGCCTTGTTTCTCCCTTGCCTTCCACCATGATTGTAAGTTTCCTGAGGTCTCCCCAGCCATGCTGAACTGTGAGTCAATTAAACCTCTTTCCTTTATAAATTACCCAGTCTTGGGCAGTTTTTTATAGCAGTATGAAAGTGGAAGAATACACATGAGAAAATGTGTCTGCTTAAATGTTAGTGGAAAACAAAAAGATGTACTATTTCATGCTACATACTCTGATTTCATATTTATATATTTGAAATAATATTATATAGATTATATATGTAAAATATGTATCTGTATCTTTAAGTAAATGTTAGTCAAATACTTCACAGTCTTTGCATATTAGATTATTAGGCACTTTTCTTTATTCTTTATTTTAGTTTCTACTTATTCCAAACTTTATTGTATGATAATTTCTTTCTTAACTACATTTTGTTTATTTGTTACAGCCTTATCTTACTGATGCTCCATAATTCTTTAGGACTTCAGGATAATGAAGACATCGCCATCAGTCAATTTCACATGTTTCATACAGTTTATAATATGTGGCATTTTTAGATTTTTTCTCAAAAAAGCAAAATTATGATCGAACGATCTGGCAGGGGAGACTGGAGAAGGGGTCAGGAGGGTTCACTGAAGAGAGGAGGCATTTTTTTTCTGCCTGGATTTTCATTGCCCTGTATATTAGTCCATTTTCACACCGCTGATAAAGACCTACCAGAGACTGGAAAGAAAAAGAGCTTTAATTGGACTTACAGTTCCACATGGCGGGGGAGGCCTCAGAATCATGGCGGGAGGTGAAACGCACTTCTTACATAGAGGCAGTAAGAGAAAATGAGAAAGAAGCAAAAGCAGAAACCGCTTATAAACTAATCAGATCTTGTGAGACTTATTCACTATCATGAGAATAGCACCGGAAAGACCAGCCTCTGTGATTCAATTACCTCCCCCTGGGTCCCTTGGAATTCTGGGAGATAAAATTCAAGTTGAGATTTGAATGGGGACACGGCCAAACCATATCACCCTGTATTAGGGTAGAGTTAATTGAAAGCGCTTTATGATGACGCTGCTGAACTTCAAATGGCCTGAGTGTTACAGGAAGTCTATAGGGCTGAGACCAAAAGGACCTAGAAATCCAGCTCTACCTTGTTCTCTTTGTTTTGTCATCTCTTTTTTTTTTTTTTGGTGGTGAAAAACACATGATATAAATTTTACCATTTTTATGTGCACAGTTCAGTAATATTAAGTATATTTACATTTTTGTGAAACATCCACTAGGCTTTTTTTTTAAAAAAAAAAAAAGTCTTTTTCAGGTATAATTGATCTATTAAAAAAACTGTACATATTTAATGTATGCGATTTGATGGGTTTAGATGTGTGCATCCACCCATGAAACCATCACCACAGTCAAAGTAATAAACAACCATCTCTGTATTAATCCGTTCTCATGCTGCTGATAAAGACCTACCCGAGACTGGGAAGAAAAAGAGGTTTAATTGGACTTACAGTTCCACATGGCTGGGGAGGCCTCAGAATCATGGCGGTAGGTGAAAGGCACTTCTTAGATGGGGGCAGCAAGAGAAAATGAGGAAGAAGCAAAAGTGGAAACCCCTGATAAACCCATCAGATCTCGTGAGACTGTTTAACTATCACGAGAATAGCAGGAGAAAGACTGGCCCCCATGATTCAATTATCTTCCCCTGGGTCCCTCCCACAACACGTGGGAATTCTGAGAGATACAATTCAAGTTGAGATTTGGGTGAGTACACAGCCGAACCATATCAATCACCTCCAAAAGTCTTCTTGTGTCCCCTATGATGTTTTTTTTTTTTTTTTAGAAAATATGGAATGGTTCATGAATTTGCATGTCTTCCCTGGGCAGGGACCAGGCTAATTTCTGTATCATTCCTATTTTAGTATATGTGCTGCTGAAGTGAGCATTCCAACCCTTTTTTTGTGATAAGAGCACTTAACATGAGATTTATGTTTAAACAAAATGTTTAAGTTTACAATACAGTAAACTATAGGCACTATGTTGCACAGCAGATCTCTAGAACTTATTCATCTTGCATGTAAAATGTTGCAGCCATTATGGAAAACAATATGGAGATTCCTCAAAAAATTAAAAAATAAAACTACCATAGTACCTGCAACCTCACTTCTGGCTATATATCCAAAAGATTTGAAATCAGGATCTCAAAGAGATATTTGCCCTCCTATGTTTATTGCAGCATTATTCATTGGCTTAGTTTATTTTCTGCTGCTATAACGAAATACCACAGACTGGGTATTTTATAAAGGAAATAAATTTATTTCTTACAGTTCTGGAGACTGGGAATTCCAAGAGCATGATACCAGCATCTGGCGAGCGTTATCCCCTGGTAGGAAGTATCACATGGTGAGTGAATGTATAAGACAGAGAGAAAAGTGAACCGAACTCATCTTTTTTTTTTTTTAACCAGGACCCTACTTCTTTGACAACTAACCCACTCCCATGATAACAGTATTAATTCATGCATGAGGGCAGAGACCTCACGACTTTATCATCTCTTAAAAGTCCTGACTTTCAATACTGTTACAATAGCAATTAAATTTCAACATGAATTTTGGCAGGGACATTCAAACCATAGCATTCACAGTAGCCAATATATGGAAACAACCTTAATGTCCATTGATGAATGAATGGATAAAGAAAATGTGGTAAGTCCACACAGTGGAATATTTTTCAGTATTAAAAAAAGAAAGCAATCTTTTCATATGCACCAATATGGATAAACCTGGAGGACATTATGCCAAGAGAAATAAAGCAATCACGGGAGGACAGCTATTGTATCATTCCAGCTCTAACTCTTATTAGCTGTGTGATTTTTGAACCTAAGTTATTACAGCTGTAAAATAGGAATGATACTCCTGCCATAAGAGGGTGAATGAGAAGACACCATCAGAACATTGAACTGTGCACTGTGTGCACTGAATCTGTCTTGGAAAAGTCACTCTGTCAAATGTTGGTTGTTGGTTGTACCACAAAGCCTCATATTCCATATTCCTCGGGGGATTAGCGGGCCAAGTTTTGGCCATTGAAATAGCAAATTAGTTTCCAAATATATTGTTTCCAGGAAAATTATCTTTTCAAAACAGTTATGGTGTTTCATGTCTCACAAACCACAGAGTTTATTGTTCATCATTTCTGCTTCAAAAAAGTGCTCTTTTTTATGTTTTTAATGTATTCCAAGAAAAATTAAAAATGTTTCCATCACGGTTAAAAAAAGAAACAAACCACCTTTGAATTCTAGAGGTGGTCAAATTTAATAAAATGAGACATAGGCAGCTAGAAAACTTTTTTTCTTTTTGAGATGGAGTATCGCTCTGTCGCCCAGGCTGGAGTGCAGTGGCGCAATCTTGGCTCACTGCAAGCTCCACCTCCCGGGTTCAGGCCATTCTCCTGCCTCAGCCTCCCGAGTAGCTGGGACTACAGGCGCCTTCCACCACGCCAGGCTAATTTTTTTGTATTTTTAGTAGAGACAGGGTTTCACCGTGTTAGCCAGGATGGTCTCGGTCTCCTAACCTCATGATCCACCCGCCTCGGCCTCCCAAAGTGCTGGGATAACAGGCATGAGCCACCGTGCCCGGCCTAGAAAACTTTTATTCAACATTGTTATAAAAGTAAGTCTGCTGTGGTATTGTTTACTCTGCGTTCAGTGATTGATTCATTGACTCACACGCTCAGCATCTGCTGAGTGACTAGAGCTGAGTATAGGGGTGGAGAGATAAGATGAATAAGGTATGATTCCTCTGCCCTCTCTTCCCTGCACCTTTTTTTCCAGGAGGCAGGCTTGTAAACTAACAATATGTTAGCTGTACACAAAAGATTATAGGAGCCGTACCTGGGGGTGCCAACTCTGGCTGAAGAAGTTGAGGATGGTTTCCATGGGATGGATCTCAGCTCTCCCAAAGCGCTTCAGAGCTCTTACCCCTACAACACCTTCATTATGATGTGGTGTAGATACAGGCTGGCTCCACCCTCAGGGCATGCACTGCTGGTCAGACAGGCAGGTGATTTAAAGACATTTTTCTTACCACTGTCAGCAGTAGGGCCTAAAGCTTGGTCAGAAGGCAAAATGAAACTGTTAGCAAAGCAAAGCCTGGGAATTCCAGATCCTGGGTCCTTATGTGCCCATTATAACTGAGAACAGCCTTTGGCAAGTGTACAAATGGGATCACTAGGCTAGAGAAATAAGACCTTTGTTTGTGAGTACAGGTTGAGTATCCCTTATCTGAAATGCTTGGGATCAGAAATGTTTTGAATTTCAGGTTTTTTCAGATTTTGATATATCTGCATGTATGTAATGAGATATCTTGTGGATGGAATACAAATGGAAACACAAAATTCATTTATATTTCATGTACACCTTCTGCAAATAGCCTTAAGGTAATTTTATACGATATTGATTATTATATTTATACGAAATATTTATATGATTATTTATACGATATTATAATGATTTTGTGTATGAAACAAAGTTTGTGTACACTGAACTACCAGAAAGCAAAAGTGTCACTATCTCATGTTGGTGCTCAGAAAATTTTGGATTTTTGAGCATTTCAGATTTTGGATTTTCAGATTGGGGCATTCAACCTGTGTTTTTAAGAGATTGCTGGATGAGGGAAATAGTCATTTTCTGATCACCTAGATCAGAATCATTTGTGGATGCTTGTTGAAAAGCAAATTCCGGGTCAGGTGCGGTGGCTCACGCCTGTAATCCCAGCACTTTGGGATGCCGAGGTGGGCAGATCACTTGAGGTCAGGAGTTTGAGAACAGCCTGGTCAACATGGTGAAACCCCATCTTTACTAAAAATACAAAAATTAGCCGGTCGTGGTGGCAGGTGCCTGTAATCCCAGCTACTCGGGAGGCTGAGGAAGGAGAATCGCTTGAACCCGGGAGGTGGATGTTGCAGTGAGCCAAGATCTCGCCACTGGACTCCAGCCTGGGTGACAGAGCAAGACTCCCTCTTAGAAAAAAAAAAAAAAAAAGCAAATTCCTGTTCTTCATAATAGAAGAACTGAGTCACAATCTAATCTCTGGGATTGGGAACTGGCAATTTGTTTTTGACCAGTTTCCTGGTTAATTTTACATATGACCTAAAATTTATCAATCGCCAGTACAAGAGAAAGAACATATAGCTCAAAGTCAACAGTGCTGGTTCTATGGCTTAGGCACATCATTTTACTTTTTTGAGCTTCAGTTTCCATGCTGTAAAATGGGGCTTGAGAACAGTATTTCCCTTTCAATGTGGTTGTTAGATTGAAATAAAATTATGTGGGTGATGTCACCTCATAATAATAAAATGCCTTGCAGTGCTAAGTCATTGTTATTACTTTTCAAGACAGTGCATTTTCTTTTCAAAGAGCTTTTAACTGAATGAAAGTCCTTTTATAAATTTGCTGAGGGGCGTGTGGAATAGTCTTTTAGGCTTCTGCTCCTAGTTCTAACTTTGGAGATACTGTCAACATAATCAATTTGCATTGAATACAATATGGTTTTAATATACAATGATAAAGACTACCTCGGATTTCTTTATGAGTCTAGTCTAGGAAGAGATATGTAAATAAATAATTTCAATGCAATTTGAAAATAATAATTATAATGGTCATAATAAAAATGTTTAAATCAACAATTATTATAATTAACATATTTTGAGCATTATGATGTTCCTGGAATTCTGCTAAGTGATTATATTTTCTTGTTTAAGCCTCATTATTACCCTGTAAGATGGGCATTATTATTTGCATTTTACAGATAATAAAATTGTGGCCCAATGAGGTAGAATGACTTGCTCGAGGGCATACAGTCATAAATAGAAGAGTTCAGATCCAAATCCAAGTCTTGGTTGGGTGTGGTGGTTCACACCTGTAGTTGCAGCACTTTGGGAGGTGAAGCAGGAGGATTGCTTGAGGTCAGAAGTTTGAGACTAGCCTGGGCAACATTAAACAAAAGACCAAAAAAACCCTTAAAATCTATCTGTCTGATTCTATCTTCCTCCTCTTTCTATTGGTCTATAGAGTTTCCAGGAAACTGTTAGGTTTGCATTTGCAATTGTGAGACGTAAATCCCTAGGCTGAAAGAATCCTCCTTAATGCAGTAACTTTCAAAATCTTGACAGTAATCCACAGTGAGAACTTGATCTTACAGCATGACCCAATGCACATACACACATACACAAAGGTACACACGTGTGTGTATGTATACTTGTCATAAAAAAAACACTCAATACTCATTTTTACTATGATGGTTTTTCTTTTTTTTTTTTTTTTTTTCTGAGACAGAGTCTCACTCTGTCACCAGACTGGAGTGCAATGGTATGATCTCGGCTCACTGCAACCTCCGCCTCCTGGGTTCAAGCGATTCTCCTGCCTCAGCCTACCGAGTAGTTGGGACTACAGGCACATGCCACCACACCCAGCTATTTTTTGTATTTTTAGTAAAGACAGGGTTTCACCACGTTGGCCAAGATGGTCTCGATCTCTTGACCTCAGATGATCTGCCCGCCTTGGCTTCCCAAAGTTCTGGGATTACAGGTGTCAGCCACCACGCCCGGCCTTGTTCCTTTTGTTTCATAAAAAAATGTTTGTGGTGACTCCATTGATCTGATTACTTTTTGATGGGTCTGACTTATGGTTTGAAAATCCCACCTTAAGGGATATTGAAACCAGGTCTCTCTTTCGTAGATGTGAAGTCTGTGACTGGAGAGGGCAAACAATCTGGGGAGGGTCTAATTGGTAATCAGCAGGAATCAGCTACCACATGGCTAGCCTAGAGTTTTGTATTTTCTGTTTTTTCCCTATTCATAGGTTCTAAAATGACAGTCCTGTTAACAGAAAGAACAATCATTTTGTGATCCAGCTGCCCTTGATTCAAATCTGAATTCCACCCTGTCTAGCTATATGACTTGATATATGACTTCATCTCTCTGAGCCTCTTTTCCTCTCTGGACAAGGGAGGTAAAAATACCAATGAGGAGGCTTGTGAAGGTGAATTGATATTAAGGCCCAGTGCCTGGCATACATTATGTGCTTAACATAGGGGAGACACCACAGGTAACTGGGCAAAATGTTAAGTAAGGGACAGTGAAGACTGAGAGTCACTTGTTAGGTGGTCATGAAAGCAACCTCGTTGGTTTCCAGAATCCAGTGCAGCCTTAAGATTTGAGATGCGGAGATAACATTTGTATGTGTTTAGCAGTGTGGTTCAGTGGGGGAAAATGCTTGGCTTTGATCCAAACAGATGTGGCTATGAATCTCAGCTCCAGAACCTTCTAGCCTCAATCAACTTGTTTCTTCATCTGTAAACTGAAATATTAAAACTTCCTTCAAGAAGTATTGTGGGATTCAACAAGGTATTTTCCCAGTATTTACCCCTTCCTTTCACAACATGGCTTAGAAATTTTATGGATCACCTTTGATTTTACCTTTATATTATAGAAATTTTTGAACATACAAGAAAGTAAAAAGCATCCATATACTGATCCATACACACCAAGTTTCCTGAATTATGGACCTGTTTGCATTGAATAGTTTAGTCTCTCCCCACAGTTGGCTAACATACTGCCTAGCTGATAGTAAGCATTCAAGAAATATTTGCTGGTTGAATGAATGGATAGGGGATGAAGAATGACAAACCTCACTTCTGTCACCAATTACTTATAGCAGGAACCCAAACTCAAATGACTTCAGGGGCCAGACAGTCAGTGTAATTGGGTGAATTATGCCTGGGTAAGACACAAAGGAGTGAAGGAGACTGTGGAGAGGATATATGGCTTCTAAAGGGACTTGAACTTAAATAAATTTTAACACTCTCTGAAGGTCCACTCTCAAAGATCTGTGGGCTATCCATGATCTCTGATTTTTAGAATGCCTGTTACATGATTTGCACCATGCTAGGCATTGAGACAAAGATATATCATGGACCAGTGAAAGGTAAACTGGAGAGTCCTACAGACCTAATCACCTGCTAAGTTGCTTTGGTTCACTAAGCCTCAGTGTTCTATCTGCAAATGCAAGTTATGAGACTGAATTTGCAGGATTGCTTAGGAGATCATGGTAGGCAGCCTCTGAGATGACCCCCAATGATTCCCCACCTCCTGTTACTCTCACTCTTGTGTGATGTCTTCCTCTTCAGTGTAGGCTCAATTTAGAGAGTTGCTTCTAATGAATAGGATACGGCAGAAGTGATGGGATGTCATTTTCAAGATTAGGTTATAAAAATTGTGGCTTCTTCGTAGAGTGTTCTTTCTGTTGCTTGGATTGTTCACTCCCCAGTCCTGAGGGAGCCCTCTGGAGAGGCTTATGTGAGTGAGCTGGGGAATGAATTTTCTAAGACCTGCCAATAACCATATGTGGTGAGCTCAAATGCAGATCCTCATCCAGCTGAGTCTTCAGATGACACCACTGCCCCAACCGACACCTTGACTGCAACCTCAGGAGAGACCTTGAGCCAGTGGCACCTAGGTAACCAACACTCACAGTTTCTCAACCCACAGAAACATTTACTTGTTATATGTGGTAACAGCCACTAAACAAGAAATCTTAATACCCTATAAACAAATGCTATGGCAAAAAAAAATGTACATGGAGGGTAGGAACCTGAAGGAGAGAGCTTCCAATACTGGAGTCAGAGAAAGATTCACAGAAGAAATGAGTATTGGGTTACATAAGATGACTAAGAATATGAGGCAGAGAAACAGTATAAGAGTATGCTTTGTAGGGGGAACAGCCAAGACATAAGCAGTGAAAGGAACAGCAAGTGTGGATGGTGTGGTGGTTACGGGGCAGGAGATGAGACAGAAGGCAGACCACAGAGGACCCTTATTCAGTAAACGTGCTTTATATTTGATTGACATTTCACTTTAGGATGCTCACTAGAATTGCATACTCAGAGAAGTAGGAGAGACAGTGGAAGTAAGGTAGTTCTTTGCCCACCTCCACTGTCTTTTCCAGGTAGTCCTCAAGAGAAAGTTAACTAAGGTATTCACTAAGGGCTGGCATGGTGGCTTACGCCTGTAATACTTGTACTTTGGGAGGCCAAGGTGGGAGGATCACTTGAGCTTAGGAGTTCACGATCAGCCTGGGCAACGTAGTGAGACCCCATATCTACTAAAAAATACAAAAATTAGCTGGGCATCGTGGCACATTCTTGTAGTCCCAGCTCAGCTACTCTGGAGGCTGAGGTGGGAGGACTGCTCGAGCCTGGGAGGCAGAGGTTGCAGTGAGCCGAGATCATGTCACTGCACTTCAGCCTGGATGACAGAGTGAGATCCTGTCTCAAAACAAAAAAAAATTATTAAGGTGTTTACCTAAGTCCATTGTCAACTATCTTATTGTTAAATAGACAAGGCATGCAGCCGAGGAGGTTCATTTGACCCAGGTCATCTTGTATGAAAGTCCATACCTCGCACTTCTGCTGGCACTGCTTTTGTTATGTAATAAAATCATGCTTCTCTTGAGCAGCTGGAATTTCCTTTAATCTGACAGGCATTATGAATCACACATCCCTGATAAGTGTTTCCAACTTAGCCTGTGGAAAACTCAAGTTAATTTGTGTCCCAACTTCCTACTCTACCTTGGGAGAATCAGTCTTCCTCTGGCTTCATGCAACTATTCTAACTTAATTTTGCCATTCCCATTACTTTTAAAGACTGTTTTCATTGTATTGTATTGTAGATTTTTTAAATAGCTACTTCAAGATTTTTGGGGGAGTGGGATGTGGTAAACATAAAGGTATATAAAGGGTTCTATTAATTCTGTGGAAATGAAAATGAGGAAAAGAAAGAATGATGCCTCATCTCCCTCAGCAAATACTTGAATTCCTACATTCTTAGGAATACTACAAGAAGGAATGAAAGGTTTTGGGAGAAGATGGACAGTTACTTTTAACACATGCACATTTGAGGTCCTCTGGAAACAGAGCTGTCCAATACTGAATTGGTTATGTAAGTAAGGAGCTCAGGAGTGAGACAGATTCTGGAGAGAAAGTTTAGAAGTCATCACCCCAGTTGTTGAAGCCAATGGAGGAAAGAGACAGTTCTTTAAGACAGTTCTAACTGTGGCTAAGACAGTTGTGTCATTAGCCACAAATGACAGCAATAGAAAGAGAAAAGATATATGATCCTCTAACAACGCAGAAATTATCCCATGACTGATGGCATACACATGTACATTACCCATTCACCCATGCAGCTCACAAGTGAATTATATAACACCACATTGACACCTAATTTTAAATCTTATGAATAGACATGAAGTGCCAATTTACACTCGGCACTAGAAATTCTTTCCGGGATATGTATTTTTTATAGATTCGTTTTCTTTTCTTATTGAGTTTATAAATCATTTATTTCCCTGTGGTTTAAAAACAAACATACAACATTGTTTGGAGAAGTGGTGGTCTGCTATAAGTTAGATGGTCAGTACTAATGGGGAAATTTTGATCGCTTCAGGGTTGTTCTTTTCCATGCCTGGCACATGCAAGATGAAGTTAATTTGTATTATGAAATATAATGTGTTCTCTTTTTATTTTATTGAAATGCTTTAAAACTTAAGATCAGAGCTGGGTTAACAATATTTTCCAAGTAAAACACCATCAAGTACAAATATTACCAAGGACCTCCAAGTTCCTTGTTAAGTGCCCTATACATTTACATGAAAAGGGATTTTTAAAAGTTTCCTCTATTCCTTACTCCCCACTCAGTGCTGGTTAATTAACCAATCATAAAGAAAAGATGAAAGTATGTGAACCTCAAATCCTTGTGTTCTGGAAAAAAAACATACTCACAGAATAATGAAAATAAATTTCAACTAATGAGAACCAGGAACAATGACCACTGGAAATAATGAAAACAGTTGGATCAAACAGGTAAAAACTTCACAGAAAATTAGCAGTGCATTGGTCTGGCTTTGCTTCTGTGTCTCCTTAAGGCCTATGTCTTGGTTGGATGACTTATTGGTGGGAGCAGAGGGGAGCTCTTTTCTTCAGAGTACATGGTTTAAATGTTCTTTCAACTTTGTTGGCTAACAGGTTGTTTAATATGCCTTTTCACCTGGCTTCCATCTCTTTACATACGTATTTAAAGTCCCTGCCTTCTGCTGCAGTCCACCATCTTGAAACAGCCTGTCCCTTATTCAGCCAGCACAGACACTCCAACCTCCCTGATATTGCATAGCAGGGAGATGAGGTTTAGAGTTGTATGACTTGCTTGACTTGGAAGAGGAACTGGATTTGTTCCATTTTAAATGCTGCTTGTGGCAGTCGATGGCAGGCAAAACTTTTGTCCTCTTTCTAGGTATTAGGACGGGATAAATTCTCCAGCCTTCTTTGCAGTTAGGTTGGGGCTTGCGCTGGAGTTCTTGCCAATGGAATGTGCACAGAAATGATGTCCACTAGTGGTTCTCACGCTACAGTGTGTATAATGAGTCATCCCATCACTCAGGGATCTTGTTGAAATGCAGATTCTGATTCAGTAGGTTTTGGGTGAGGCCCATGATTCTGCACTTCAATAAGCTCTTAGTTAATACCAGTGCTGCTGGTTTTATGGACAACACTTCAAGTAGTAAGAACGTACACCAATTCCAACTTGGCCATGAAATATCATGTGCAGTCTTCCAAGATTTCTCTGCTTTATCTGTACAGCTACAAGTAAAGCACTTGGAATGGTAGAGTGCTTCCCTCAATGGATGGAAGGAGACTGGATCCCTCTGACACTGACTGGAAGAGCTCTGCTAAGCAAAGCTGTGAGCTCATGAAAGACTGTGAGGAGAGTAAGAGGTAACCTTTTATTGTGTTAAGTCATTAATGTCAGGGTTTACTTGTTACTACAGCATGGCTTCCTCTAACACCTCCTCTTATCAACTGCCTTTTCTGAGTCTTTCCTTGACTCATGATTTTGAGTTAACTTAGTAAACTTACCAAAGGCTGACTTTGCACCAAGAATCATTAAAGGTACTGGACAATTTAAAAGATGAAGGAGGTGGAGTCATTTTTTCCTGAGGAGCTGGGAGAGGAGATAAGAAATGGGATCAAATAATGAACAACAAGTTTCAAAGGGATCAGAGTCCAATAAAACCTGCCGCCTGAGCTCTTAAGAGAGAAATGGAAATCGTATTTGTGGACATCAGGCTTTCTAGAAGTGGCTGTACCAACATCAGCCTTGAAAGGTGAGTAGAGTTTGAATTTATAACGATTAGGATAAGAGCACATTGGAGGAGTTAAAGTCAGGAAATGGCAGGAAGGTACCCGGGAAATGTGGGACTTGCCAATGGGATCCAGTATAGGGTGAAGAATTGGAGTCATGGTATATCCAACAGAAATGAAGGTCAAGGTTGTATCATAGAATACTTTGAATGGCAATTTGAGGAGCTTGGATTTATCCTGAGGATAGAAGGGAACTCTTGGGTTTCAATAGGAGTGTGATCTCACTGGATATAATGAGGAGGGGTGTGTGGCTCTGGTACCACACTGTCCCTACTCCCAGGGTCTGCTGTAATAGTTCAGGTATAAGAGACTGAGGTCCAGCAAACTAACACAGGAACAGGAAACCAAACACCACATGTTCTCACTCATAAATGGGAGCTGAACAATGAGAACACATGGACACAGGGAGGGGAACATCACATACTGGGGCCTGTCAGGGAGTTGGGGGAAAGGGGAGGGAGAACATCAGGACAAATACCTAATGCAAGCAGAGCTTAAAACCTAGATGACCGGTTGATAGGTGCAGCAAACCACCATGGCACATGTATACCGAGGTAACAAACCTGCACGTTTAGCACATGTATCCCAGAACTTAAAGTAAAATTAAAAAAAAAAAAAAAGAGGCTGAGGTCTCAGCATAAAGATGAAAAAGACAAGGAAATCTGACAACATTGGGAGAAAGATAGAGAAGCACCTCCCCATTCCACTCCAACCCCTGTTCAGAAACCAGGGTGCTGCATCTCTGAGATGTTGTGTCTTGACATGTAACCAATGTGTCTTAGTTACATGTAACAAAGTCAGTAAGCCATGGTGTTAGGTCTCAGAGCCCTGGCTTCTTGCTCCAAGCTCACTATGTTTCCACTTGAGTACAAGGTTGTCGCCAGTGTCATAGGTGCCCTCTAAAGTTGTACTTGGTGAGCTGGATCTAAGTACAGCATAATTCACATCTTGCAATGTGACCACCTTTGCAAATTTAATTTCAATAGTTTTGAGTCACCCCAGTTGGGAAATTTATTGGAACTCTATTTCACTATGACTTGCCAAGAGCAAGTTTAAGACACACTTTAAAAAGACATTGATTACTCTAAAGGTGCTTCAACCAAACCTGCTGCTATTTCTGTGGGGTCTGTACCACACCTGGGTGAGAGGGTTTAGGCAGTCTTTCTTTCTCTCTCTTTCTTTTCCTTTCTTTCTTTCTTTCTTTCTTTCTTTCTTTCTTTCTTTCTTTCTTTCTTTCTTTCTTTCCTTTCTTTCTTTCCTTCTTCCTTCCTTCCTTTCTTTCTCTTTCTCTTTTTCTTCCTTCCTTTCTTCATTTCTGCCTTCCTTCCTTCCTTTTGTTTTCTTTCTTTCTCTCTTCCTCTCTTTCTCTCTTCCTTTCTCTCTCTCTTTCCTTCCTTCCTTCATTTTTTTTGGAGGCAGGGTCTCACTCTGTCACTCAGACCAGAGTGTAGAAGGGAGAACTTCCTGCAACTGTTGTCAGACAGAAATTTGTTTGAATCTTATGTCTGCCACTTCCTAACCATGTGATCTGGAACAAATAATTTAACATTCTGGAGCGAAGGTTTCTATAGTTTAAAATTGGGAGGGTGATTACCTGCCAAAATTATATGAAGGTTCCATGAGATGATGGTGATGAAGTTCTGAGCACAGTGCACTGCACCCAGTGCCGAGAGTCCAGTCAGCGTCGATGCTGCTATCTATCCTGGGTATACTAATGAGAGCAATGGTAGCTGCTCTAATGAACAAGTCCAAAAGTTGCAGTGACCTTAAAGTAATAAAACACTATTTTTCACTCACCAAGCTGTTGATATGGATGTTCCTGGTTGCCAGAAAACCTTTCACACGGTGAGTCAGAAACCCTGCCTCCTTCTTCCTGTGGCTTCTTTCTCACCTAAGATGTGAAAAGACAGGTTGGAGAAGGAATGCCTTGGACCAGGAGTGAGACACATCGCTTCTGCTCATTGGTGTAAAGTGGTCACATGACCACCCACGAGAAGCCAGAGGTGCTGGGAAATGTAATCACCGACATGGCAGCTACTTCCCAGTGACAGTTCTACACTATGGAAGGGAAGTAGTTAGCTGTCTCTACCGTAGGAGGGGGAATTCTGAGGCAGGACTGGGATATGAGCCAAGGAGCTGGGTTTATAGTGGTGAAAACAACATGTCAGATTCACATTTCTTTCCTCTCTGTCTCTTCTAGAGCTCAATCCAGCAGATCCTGTCCCACTTGGAACCTGGCTATGAGTGAGAAAACATCTGTGGTTGGAAAATGGGGCTGGTGATTCAGGCCTGTTTGGGAAGAAGATGCTCTTGAATGCTTTGCTCAACAAACACCTCCCTTCTGCAAGGAGGTGAGAGGTCATCTGTCTGTCTACTTTGACACTTTCACCCACTGAACTTCAGGGCTTAAGACACCTTCCCCATAAATTGGAGTGAGCGCGGCACAAACTGTCCCTGAATTTGACCATAACTGACTCACCAAAGGTCTGAGCAGGGGAGAAGGCAAAAACAGACAAACAGGCACTGAGGACTTTGCCATCCCAGACCTGTGTCATGTAAACAGGCTGTCTGCTTCACAGCCAAGGAATCGGCCCTGGACGTGGGTCGGAACTGGAGCCTTAACAGCTAATACCCAGAGCCTTTGACTGTGGACGACTGTGTTCAAAGGGGCAGGCTGCCCACTACTAGGGCATGGAGGAGAGGCAGGATGTGGGGAAAGAGTGTGGTTTTGGAATCAGACACAACTGGTCCCCGCCACTTACTCAGCCTTGTGACCTCAGATGAAAAAGTCTCTTATTCTTTCTAAGGCTCAGTTTCCCCAACTGTGAAACTGACATAACACTATGGACTTCAAAAGGCTTTACAAGCAAAACAATTTATAAAACAATTTATTCAACAATTTATTCAGGCACTTAGCACAGTGCTAGCACATAGATGTAAGTAACAGTTTTTTTTCTCTGTTCCTTCTACGTGGAGAAGAGGCATCTGTTGTCTCTTCAAGTTAATTAATTTGAAAATATCCAATAGCAACCATTTCTTAAATTCCTCTTACGAGCCATTTAGTTTTGCAACAACTGCAAGATAGACAGTATTATTCCCATTTTACAGATATGGACATTGAAGCTCAGGGGGTACACCGGATATAGTGACTTTGATCTTCTCATTGCCCTGACACTGATGAGAGAGAGATAACAAAATCAAAAAGAACAGTTGGAGGAATAAATGTCAAATATAGGAGGCTGGAAGCATAGTCTCTAACCTCAGTCTAGCCTCGGATAATAGCATTTTCATCTTGCTACAGCAGTAGCAGACACCAGCTGGGTGCCTTCCCCCTATTTTATTCATTTGTATGTTCATTGAGCAATTTATCTATTGCTAATTCCTTAGCAAGCATTTACTGTGACCTTCCTTTTATTATTACTATTATTATTATTCATTTTAGAGACAGGGCTATGCCATTATGTTGCCTACGCTGGAGGGCAGTGGTTATTTACAGGTGTGATGCCACTACTGATCAGCATGGGAGTTTTGACCTGATTCATTTCTGATCTGGGCCCATTCGCCCCTCCTTAGGCAACCTGTGATGCCCCACTCCCAGGAAGTCACTGTATTGATGCTGAACTTAGTGTGGGCACTTCATGGGCACAGCACACTACAGCCCAGAACTCCTGGGCTCAAGTGATCCTTCCACCACAGCTTTTCCAGCAGCTGGGACTACAGGTACATGCCATTGTGCTCAGCTACTGTGAACTTCCTATGTCCTCAAATCCTGCTACTCAAAACATAATTCCTAAGCCAGAAGCATCAGCATCACTGAGAGCTTATTAGAAATGCTGATTCTCAGGCCTAACCTCGGACCAACTGAACCAGAGAATCTGCATTTTAACAAGATCCCTGGGTGATTCACAGCATATATGAAAGATTGAAAATTGCTATCCTTGATGCTTTTCTTTTCTTTTTTTTTTTTTTGAGATGGAGTCTCACTCTGTCACCAAGGCTAGAGTGCAATGGCATGATCTTGGCTCACTGCAACCTCCGCCTCCCGGTTCAAATGATTCTCCTGTCTCAGCCTCCCAAGTAGCTGGGATTACAGGCACGTGCCACCATGCCCAGCTAATTTTTGTATTTTTAGTAGAGATGGGGTTTCACCATGTTGGCCAGGCTGGTCTTGAACTCCCGACCTCAGGTGATTCACCTGCCTCGGCCTCCCAAAGTGCTGGGATTACAGGTGTGAACCACCACACCTGGCCTCCTTGATGCTTTTCTATCTTGGTGAAATACTTATTGGGAGGACTCCCAGTACTGCTACCTTCCTTATTGTGAGTAGAAAAAAACTGAAAAAGTCAAAGTGTTTTTTCAATTCTCTCACTCAACAATAATCACCACTGAAGACTCCTGTGACCAACTCTGTGGGGATTTCTCCTCACCAACAAGCAGTCAGTTCTGTAGCAGACACCAGCTGGGTACCCTCCAATCCAATTCAATTCTGATGTTACCTACCTGGAGGTAGCGTCAGATGCCACAGGTTGAGGGCTCAGTCCCACGTGACTGCCCCTAACTTATGATACCAGTCAAAAGCCCCAGGTTGTTTTATTTGTGCTTCTGACTGACCGTCTATAAGTCAGGGATCCCCTGAACTCCTTTTTGTGTGTGATTAATTTACTGGAGCAGAGCTTACAGAACTCAAGGAAACACTTAACATTTACTGGTTTATTATTGTATTAGTTCGTTTTCATGCTGCTAATAAAGACATACCTGAGACTTGGTAATCTATAAAGGAAAGAGGTTTAATGGACTCACGGTTCAGTTCCACATGGCTGGGGAGGTGTCACAATCATGGCAGAAAGTGAAGGGGAAGCAAGACACGTCTTGCATGGTGGCAGGCAAGAAAGACAGCATGTGCAGGGGAACTGCCCTTTATAAAACCATCAGCTCTCATGAGACTTATTCATTATCATGAGAACAGAATGGGAAAAACCAGCCCCCATGATTCAATTACCTCCTACCAGGTCCCTCCCATGAAACGTGGCGATTATTACAAATTGAGATTTGGGTGGGGACACAGCCCAACCATATCAGTTATAATGGGTATTACAAAGGATATGGATGAAGAGATGCATAGGTCAAGGCATGGGGGAAAGGGCACGGAGCTTCCATGCCCTCTCTGAGTGTACCACCCTCCAGGAACCTCCATGCGTTCAGCTATCCAGAAACTCTCTGAACTCCGCCCTTTTAGATTTTTATGGAGGCTTTATTATGTAGGCATGATTGATTGATTAAACCATTGGCCATTGGTGATCAACTTGACCTTCGGCCCTTCTCCTCGCCCCAGAGGTTGTGGGTGGGGCTGAAAGTCCTAACCCTCTAGTCGTGTCTTGGTGACTAGCCCTCATTCTGAAGTTACCTAGGGCCTACAAGCCATCAGTCAACTCATTAGCATACAAAAACATCGCTGTGCAGATTCCAAGGATTTTAGGAGTTGTATGCCAGTAACAGGATGGAAGATTAAATATATATTTTACAATATTACATTAATCCACACAAGGAACAATGGGGCACCTCTAGACCACAATTTTTTTTTTCTTCACTTCAGTGCACCTGTGATCATCTGGACCAGGGATGTCCAATCTTTTGGCTTCTCTGGGCCACATTGGAAGAAGAAAAATTGTCTTGGGCCTCACATAAAACACACTAACAGTAATGATAGCTGATGGGCTAAAAAAAAAAATTTTGCAAAAAAAATCTCATAATGTTTTAGGAAAGTTTATGAATTTGTGTTGGGCTGCATTCAAAGCCACCTTAGGCTGCATGCGGCCCATGGGCCCCAAGTTGGAAAAGCTTGGTCTAGAGCCTGGGTGACCACTCCTTCCTAGCCGTGCATATGTGGTATACACCTCTAGACCTTAACAGAATGGAAAGTAAAGCACAGAAGTCTTCTATCTTAGAAAGTGTTTAGGGTCCCTAATCTCCTCATCAGCTACACCCTACTTGTGGTTCTGGGGATTCAGTTGGAGGCAGAGAGGCAGTGCCTGAGCCCTGAGACTTCTCTACATGGTATCCAATATATTTCTTGTTGTATCACGATAGCACCACGATTAACCCATAGTTAACCTTAGCATCACAGTGATTATGTGACCTTGGGGTAGCTCTGCCTCATCTAACCAGGCCAGGACCACTTGTGGGGATTCCAGAGTCATTAAATATGGAAAATGGGAAAAGCTATGAATTACTTCCGGCCTCGTTTGGAAGAAGCTGGCTATTTAATAGGCAGCAGTTCAAGATTCAGCAGAGGAGACGGGGCCTGGCATGCATTAACTGAGTTCCCATGAACACGCAGGAAACCTTGCCATTATTTACAATTAGGGAGCATCTGCTGCATGCCACGCAGCAGAAGGAGCGATGGCACATCACCTTGTTTCATTCTTATGATATCTTCAGGTAGGCAGCATGATTTCCATTTTCAGAAGAGGTAACTGAGGCTCAGAGAGACCATGTGACTTGCCCATGTCACATAGACAATCAATGGCAGTGCAGGGCTACATCCATGCATTTTTCAAAACTTGGCATGGGGATTTTAATAAGAGAAATCATGCATTTTTTTTCAATTAGAATGGGAATTTACATTCAAATAAAGGACACTTTCATTAATGGGGTTTGGGAATGTAGGATGTTATTCCCCTGCTACTTCCAAGGGAACTGCAGGAGAAGGTGTAGGAGGATGAGCAAAGTTAGTCAAGAATGGGTGCAGAGACAGTCTTGGATATGTTCCACTCCTGTTACTGATATATCACAGCCATCCTGCTCCTTGACTTCCCCACTTCAGCTTGAAAGAGCTCACCATGGACCAAGAAGGTGGCAGGTCCTGGATGAAATGCACTGCCTTAGTGTTTGTGTTTCCTCCAGCTTTCAGGCCCATGAGTGTCAGTTGCAGAGCATGTCTCCACTGATTCCCTGGCATGTGGCACAGGCAGCCCAAACAACCACTAGGGAGGCTTTGTTGCTGCCAGAGTTTTGAGCTGGGTTCTGCCACCCTCAGGAGCCCGGTTGGAAGCTCGGAGCCTTGTGTAGGACAAAAGTCATTCTGTGGCCCTAAGCTTCGGAGGGAAGTGTTGACATCTTGCTAATTAACACAAAAGAGGTGTTGCTCCCTATACACTCTTCCTTTGGAGGCAGAGAGTGCAGTCAACGTAAATTGCAATTTAGATTAGGATCCCCACTCCTCCTTTGATTAGCTCAGTGATTTTTGTCAAAGTCAAGCAACCTCTCTGAGTCTCAGGTGACTTCATTTGTTCTGTGGAATGTTCACATGAGAGATGCTGTCAATGTCTTAGTACAGGCCTTAACTCCAAATGGGCATTTAATAAATAATTGCAGTTATTCCGTTTTGCTACATGAAGTTTACTGAAATATAGTCATTATATTCATTACAACATTTTCACTCGTAAGTAACAAAACTCAGCTTAAAACTAACCTAAGCATAAACTAATAAATAAAATTTTATTTACTCAGCAAGACCAACTTTAGGTGCAGCTGGATTCAGGGATTCCAACAGTGACATCAGGACCCAGCTTCTCTTCACCCCTTAGTTCAGAGTCCCTGTGGGTATTGGCTGTATCCTGTAGACAGGCTGTGGCCACCCACAGCTCCAGATTCACATGTTTTCCAGCTTATTAATTCCCAATGCCCATTTATTATCAATCCAGGGAAGATTTTGATTGGCCTTGCTTAGATTACACAACTTACACCTGGACCAATCACTGTTGCTAGAGGCATAGAGCACTGAGATTGGCTAATCTGGAGTCACATGACCAACTCTGTGATGAGGAAGGGGATGTTGGTAGATGGCTGGGATGACACAGACTGGAGACCAGCCGTTCTTCAATGGCATTAAGGATGCTAGGCTGAAGAAAACAAAGCAATATCTACCTCAAGAGCCTTAGAGAAAGGTATTTGCTCCTGACTCTTCCCTAGGTCTCCCTATGAGTCAGTCCTAGTCCAAGTAAATTTGTTTCTAAAGTCATTAAAGAGAATTCTGTTGGCTTAGAAATACATATAGCTTCCATCAAAGTAAAATAATTTGCAGAAGAGTTGCTGTTGAGCTTTGTGAATCTGAATTGTAAGTAGGACCCCCAGGCAAAGTCTGTGACTTTGGCTTAAAACACATGGAACTCAGGGCAAAATTTCACTCAGCCAGCTGGGTGTCACATGGATGTCTCCTGCTTCAGTTGCTTTAAGACCAATGCCGTGCACATCAGTATCGAAGGGCACATGGGAACTGTTCTGCCAGTATTCTGAAGGCCCCCTTTATTCCCCCCACCACCCAATTTTTCCAAAGCAGTAACAGCCAAACACCCAAAGCCTACCTTATGTCACACGGATAGTTCTTTGACTCTGTAAGCTATAAACTTGCCAGCTCTTTCTTGGCAAACATTTGCACATTGTGCTAGCTTGAGGTTAAGAAGGTCAGGATTTGCATTTGCAAACTGATAAGGATATTTCTGTTTCGATCCCTGTCAGTCTTTTGCAGTGGTAAGAACCACAGTCTTCCTTGTGAGCTTTTTTCCTAGTAGTTATTTTATTTGTTTCACAAATACTTGTTGAACACCTGTTTTGTGTAACAGGCTGTGTTAGAAGACGAAGCCCACACATGTGAGCCAGATGTGAGCTGTCCTTCATTGCCTTGCTCTACTTCTTCAGGCCCTCCTCCCTTTTCCCACCCCTGCCAATGTAGAGAAGGCTTCCAGCACCTCTCTTTACTCAAGAGTTCTAAAGGGAGATGGAGGAAGGAGATTACTTTGCACACCTTAGCAAACAATTTACAACATTCCCCTGCAACATTTTCATCATTCAAGGTTGGTTCTAGGACATGGCCATGTGCTAGAGTCATGAGTTTCCTGCTTTCCCTTTTCCTCAGCTTTGCTGGCCTCAGTTTCTTCCATTACAGTATCCACTTCCCTCCCCCATTCCCACACATTTGGCACTCTTTTTTATGAAGTAGATCAATTAATCTATACCTGAGCTTCTACCTCCATTCTTATATATGCAAAAGGCATCGTAATGGTTAGAAGACTAAAGGACCCCCAGTTTCCAGAATGTATGCTCCTTATAAAGCAATGTTAATGTGATAGTTATCAGGCCCCATTTAGCACCCAAAGGGCATGGCAGCATTGCTCAAATGTGGACTGAGAATCTCTGCTCCAAGATGCTGGTTAAGAATTAAAATTCTCGGCCAGGCACAGTGGCTGACACCTATAATCCCAGCACTTTGGGAGGCCAAGGTGGGTGGATCATTTGAGGTCAGGAGTTGGAGACCAGCTTGGCCAACATGGTGAAACCCCGTCTCTACTAAAAATACAAAAATTAGCCAGGCATGGTGGCTCACGCCTGTAGTCTCAGCTACTCAGGAGGCTGAGGCACGAGAATCTCTTGAACCTGATGAGAGGTGACAGCATGCTGGCAGTCCTCGTAGCCCTCGCTCGCTCTCGGCACCTCCTCTGCCTGGGCTCCCACTTTGGCGGCACTTGAGGGGCCCTTCAGCCCGCCACTGCACTGTGGGAGCCCCTTTCTGGGCTGGCCAAGGCCGGAGCCGGCTCCCTCAGCTTGCCGGGAGGTGTGGAGGGAGAGGCGCCGGCGGGAACCGGGGCTGCGCGCGGTGCTTGCAGGCCAGCGCGAGTTCCGGGTGGGCGTGGGCTCAGCGGGCCCCGCACTGGGAGCGGCCGGCCGGCCGGCCCTGCCAGCCCCGGGAAGGGAGGGGCTTAGCACCCAGGCCAGCAGCTGCGGAGGGTGCGCCGGGTCCGCCAGCAGTGCGGGCCCACCGGCACTGCGCTCGATTTCTCGCCGGGCCTTAGCTGCCTCCCCGCGGGGCAGGGCTTGGGGCCTGCAGCCCGCCATGCCTGAGTCTCCTCCCACCCCACCTCGCGCCCTTGGCTCCTGCGCTGCCTGAGCCTCCCCGACGAGCGCCGCCCCCTGCTCCACGGCCCCCGGTCCCATCACTGCCCAAGGGCTGAGGAGTGCGGGTGCACGGCGCGGGACTGGCAGGCAGCTCCACCGGCGGCCCCGGTGTGAGATCCACTGGGTTAAGCCAGCTGGGCTCCTGAGTCTGGTGGGGACTTGGAGAATCTTTATGTCTAGCTAGGGGATTGTAAATACACCAATGGGCACTCTGTAGCTAGCTCAAGGTTTGTAAACACACAGTCAGCACTTTGTGTCTAAGCTCAGGGTTTGTGAATGCACCAATCGACACTGTATCTAGCTACTCTGGTGGGGACTTGGGGAACGTTTGTGTCCACACTCCGTATCTAGCTAATCTAGTGGGGACGTGGAGAGCTTTTGAGTCTAGCTCAGGGATTGTAAATGCACCAATCAGCACCCTGTCAAAACGGACCAATCAGCTCTCTGTAAAATGGACCAATCTGCTCTCTGTAAAATGGCCCAATCATCAGGATGGGGGGGGGTGGGGGGGCGGCGCAGATAAGAGAATAAAAGCAGGCTGCCCGACCTAGCAGTGGCAACCGGCTGGTGTCTGTTTCCAGGCTGTGGGAGCTATGTTCTTTCGCTCTTTGCAAGAAGTCTTGGTGCTGCTCATTCTTTGGGTTCACATCGTTTTTATGAGCTGTAACACTCACCACGAAGGTCTGCAGCTTCACTCCAGAGCCAGCGAGACCATGAACCCACCAGAAGGAAGAAACTCTGAACGCATCCAACATCAGAAGGAACAAAGTCTGGATCACGCCCTATTTAAGAACTGTAACACTCACGGCGAGGGTCCCCGGCTTCATTCTTGAAGTCAGTGAGACCAAGAACCCACCAATTCCGGACACACTGGGAGGCGGAGGTTGCAGTGAGCAGAGCACACCATTGCACTCCAGCCTGGGCAGCAGAGTGAGACTCTGTCTCCAAAAAAAAAAAAAAAGAAAGAAAATTTTGGAGCCCTACCCCAGGTAAACAGAATGAGAATCTCTCTGGGGAGGAGTAGTTGTTCTGAACTCTGTTGGGCTATAGGATTCAGCTGGAGAGCTTTTGTCTTTTTGTTTTGTTTTTCAATTGTCCCCAAGTGATTGAAATATGGAGCCAGGATTGCCAGTCTTTGGATTAGAGGCACCTGCATTTTTTACAAGCATCTCAGTGACTCTTAGCCTCCTAATGTTTGCATTATAGAAGTTTAGAGGATAAAATATAATTTTCTTCTGGAGTTCGGGGAAGGTGGAGTGAAGAGAAAACTTCCTAGAGGAGGTGAGTGGTTTTGTGGGTGGAATTGGGAAAAGTGAGTGGGGTTTCATTAGTTGTGGGGAAAGGGGAACATGGACAGTTTAAATCATCACATGTTTAAATTCTAGGTTGTTTAAAAGAGCTAGTGGTAGCCCAGCTTTGAAAGTAGATCCAACTCTAAAATGACATCCTTATTTGCCTGTAAGCATTTAAAATACTTCCTGTCCTTCCTATGATCATACACCCTTTTCCTCCCCTCTAAGGAGACAAATTCACAGGTACAGTCACTAAGGGTCGTGGATTTTTCTAAAACTTCTGCCCCACTGATGCAGTAAGTCATGAAAATATTCCAGACATGCCAATGTTTAAATCTTCAAATTCCATTTCCAAGATGACCTCTGGCATTTGAAAGTGACACAAAGGTCTGTTGACAACCGCAAGTTTCAGCTGAGCGTTTTAATAATAAGGCCTCCACCTCCCAGGTGGCCAATAACACCAGCTCTCATCAGTGTGCTGGGACAGGCGTGCGCACCGCACCAAGCCAGCTGAGGCCAAGCCTGATAACAATCAGTCAATACTGAGATCAGGCCGCTGATTGCTTTTCTCAACTTAATGCTGTTTGTTTAACTAACACCAGTGAGAGTCCTTATTAAGGGCTGTTAACACTCTGAAATGGTGTTTGTTGAGCTTGCCAAAGTGATAAGTGATGCTGTGTTTACTCTCTTGTTCTCAAGGCTGATGGAGAAGCCTAAAACACAGTTTTGAAGTGCTTCACTCTAATGAAGATACTAGTGAGTTCCACAAATAAGCCAATGGTTTGAGAACAGAGTCACGAAGGCTAAAAAAAGTTTGCAAATGTTTGTTGGCTTGTAATGGATTTGCTTGATGATAACCACAAAGCATATACACACGCGCGCGCACACACACACACACACATACACTACCCACTCATACACATTTCACTGTGTCCAAATACATCTTAAGATCTGTGCTCTTTTACTCTCAGCTCTGAGTGTACAATGCAAGTGCTTTCTTTCCCAAACATGCGAGTGAATTGTGCGTGCTTGTGTTCAGAAGGAGAGAAAACATCAGATGGCCGGAAACAGAGTGAGGGACTGCTTTCCCCAAGCTCGTGCCCTCTAACATAAGCAAATGCTGGCTTTCCTGGAGAGCTAGCTTTCTTCAGGACTCTTATCCACTGTGACTCCAGTGGATTTTGGGGAGGGAGGGGTCTCTACTATTGAAAGAAAGGAAAAGAAGCAGGAGGGGAGAGGAGGAGGAATGTGAGGAAGAAAAGGAAAGAGGAAAGGAAAAGGAGGTAGGGGAGGGAGGCAGGAAGGCAAGAAAGAAGGAGTAAGAAAAGACCATCATTCTAATTTAAGCCCCTCATTTTAAAATAGAAAAACTGAGTTTCGGAGAGAGAAAATTTCTAATGCGAAGTTGCATAACAAATCGTAAATAGAGGAAACAATGGTCTGCAAAGTCCAGGTTTTTTTTATTTTCAATCCTTTTTTTTTTTTTTTTTTTTGCTACACTTTGCTGTGTAGCAAACATGTTGAGAAAACATGTTGCTGGTGGGAGCTATTTCCATATTTCACCTGTTTTGACATTGGCAGTGAATAGCTGGTCCTTAGGGAAGCTTTCTTTCAAAGGGAGATAAAACTGTTTTTAAATATTGAGCAGGAAAAGCTGTCACAGATTTCAGATATACTATGAAAGAGGTTTTAAATAAAGACAAGTGTGTGCCTGTTGAATTTTAATCGTGAAATGTAGCATTATTGAAATGCTTGCTTTTTTTTTTATCACCATAGTTCTGAACTATTTAAAGAACATTAAATGATACTAATTTAGGTTGGAAAGTGGAAAAAGCTACAATCACTTCTCAGTAAACTAGGATCGGGGATTGGAGTAGAAAACTACAGAATATTGGTTGAGGGAATTCACAAAAATAAAAACATAGCAGAGACTTAAACAGTCATCACCGCTCACCACACACAGAGGCTTCCTAATAGCTGGTTAACTTAAGTGAGAGACTTCCCTAAGACAGGAGTAAATTTTGGGGCTGGGCCTCTTGGAGAGGGACAAGGGGGAAAATCCTAACAGACAAACCTCTGGGCTCCATCCCAAGCTTCCCTAGAACTGCTCCACTTTAATCTTCTCATATTTTGAAATATTTACTATGTATCAGGGACTTTTCCAAACATTATACATGTGCTAATTTATTTAATCTTTACAACCCTGTGAGCTTGACATTGTTGTTATCGTCAAGGTCAAACGGCTAATAAATTGCAGAACTGGAATTGAGACCAAGGCAATTCAATTCTGAGTGTATGTCCTCAACTGCATGCCACAGTTACTCTGAAATTTGCAAGGATCATCTGGAGGCAATGCTGTAGACTCAGGGCATGCACGAATGGCCGTCTACATCACTTCATGGTGCTGCGCATGTTGGACAGCAGATTGTGCCCTTTAGCCGTGGGATGTGGCACTAGGGTAGCAGTGGGCATGGTGTTTCCTTCTCCTTGAAATTCTTTTCTTTGACTGGTTGCGGTGGCTAACACCTGTAATCCCAACCCTTTGGGAAGCCAAGGCTGGTAGCATTGCTTGAGCTCAGGAGTTTGAGACAAGCCCGGGCAACATAGCAAGACCTAGTCTCTACTAAAAATAAAACTAGCCAGGCATGGAGGTGCACACCTGTAGTGTCCCAGCTACTCGGAAGGCTGAGGTGGGAGGATCACTTGAACCCAGAAGATGGAGACTACAATGAGCTGTGATCACACCGCTGCACTCCAACCTGGGAGACAGAGCAAGACCCAGTCTCAAAAAAAAAAAAAAAAAAAAAAAAAAAAAAATTTTTTTTGTTAATTCTTGCTCCTGAGCCTTGACCATGGTGTATTTGGGAAGTAAGAAGAAAAGGAGTGTTCAGAGAGGTTGTTGATAAGCCCATTCTCAGCAAATTCCTCTAGACTCTTCAGCAGATGTTGCATTTTGAGTTAGATGGTTCGGTTATGAGATGCCTGATTACTGCTGTTTATCAGCTTTGAACTTTGTGGGTGATGCTTTTCTCCGAGCTGAATCTTGGTAGGGTATACAAACATTGACTTCCTGAGTATGTAAACCTCGTTAAACTTTTCAAACCAGGAATATAATAATTGAAAAATCTGTTTTACTCTGCTATAATCATGCATTTCAGGAAATTCAGGAGCCAACAGAGAAAGATACTTCAGAATGGGAACAGATGTCAACCTTTTGCATTTTAAGAGTAGTGACATAAAATGTTCATTTTACTGTGGAAACTAGCCCACAATGTGTGCTCAGTTAATGCTAGAATTAAAAAAATTTAATAGTCACAAACTCAAGTATTTCTGAAGGTTTTGATTGGCCGTTGACTTTAAGGACTATATTGACCACCCCAGCTATTTGCAATAAACAAAAACAAACAATGGAAAACAAATCTTAATAACAATGTCCTCAGATTCTTAGCATTTCCATTTGTCTACTGTTTATTTTTTTCAAACTTATCATTTGTGATATATAAGACACTCCACAGACCAGTGGCTTGGTATTCAAGGCCCTCACTATTTGATTTGCAACTGGCCTTACATCCGTTTTACATCTATTTAGTTAAAACTATGTTGCCTGAAAATAACAGAAAGTCCCACCGACAGTGGAACAAACAATTAAGGAATATATTCGTCTCATGCAACAGGAAGTTCAAGGTAGACAGTTTAGGGCTAGTATGGCAGCATGTGTGCGCCACCAGCAACCCTGGTTCCTTTTATTTTCCTGGTCTGCCATTCACAGACTATAACTTTCTTCACAGAAGATGAGATGGCTTCTGCACTTCCAGGCATGGCTTCTGCCTGGGCTAAAATAAAGGTGAAGAGTGATGGGTAAAGGGCTTTCTCATAGCAGGGCTTTGGGAAAGAGTGTCCTGGACAAGAACTTCTGCCAGATCTCATTGGCCAGAGTACTATGGAGCCGGGAAGATCCACATATCTTTAGCTGGGACCATTGTCACTCAGAACAAAGTTGGGTTTTCTGCGAAAGGAAGAAGGAAATGGCAGTAGGAATGGTCATTACCAGTGTCTGCTGCACACAGCTGTGCTGCCAGAATAAATGCCTTGCAGTGCCCTGTTCATATCCATGGACCCCACGTTCACATTTCTGCTTATACTCTTCTTTCATCCTGAAATATTTTCACCTCCATTCTAATATTCTTATTTCCACAATTTCAAGTTCCCCCTGTCTCTGGGGTACCTTTTTTCTCAGCACCTTTCTTGACATCCTTATCCCAGTGGGCAGGGGTCTCCATCTTCCCGCATTCCCACTGCCCTTTACCATCGGAGAGCCTGAGGATGTGACTTCCCTCCAGCCATCCCTGCAGTTTGGCTACCACATTCTGCAAAGCAGGGTAGAGGGCTAGTGTTCCCTAGAGAGGCTACCCTTCTCCCACTGTGTTTTGTCCAGGAGAGACACTAAATGAGTGGGGGTAGATATTTACACTTTACAACTAAGACACAAAAGGAGGCATTTTTGTTTTCTATCGTTGGGGAGATCGTACTAACTAGTTTGCTTGGGACAGTTCTGATTTATGCCTGCTATTCTGGAGAAATTATTAATAGCGCTCCCTTTCACCCTCAGAAGTGTCCCAGTTTAAAAAATAAATTCTGTGTTTATCGATAAATGACCTTATTTTGCAATGGAACTTCCACTCCCATTCCCTGGGGGATGGGTGGGGAGGAGAAGTTTGCCGGTTAAGGGAAACTCTGTCTCTCTGGTTTAAAACACTTTCATCTGGATTAACTCACAGTCAATTAGATATGTACTTGGCTTATTCCAAATCTAAACTCTATCAGAGCTGTTTCTGCCCTTCGGTCTCAGGATCTTCTTTTTTCCAAAATGTGTCTGAGAGCAAGTCCCTTGTCCAAAGCACCAATGTCAACCATTTCTAAAATTTGTCTGCTATGCCAGCATTTGGAGTTCACAGCTATATTAAGAGTTTTGGTATTATCCTTTACTTCTTCTCCCATCTATGGCTTTTAATCTTACAGGGAGTTGGAGGTGACATTTGACCTCCTCCTTCCTCATCTTCCTTTATTTTTGTCTTGTGAGCATTTTCTGTTTCTTCTCCTTTAACTTACAGCTTGTAGGAAACTCTCAATCCCAAGTCCACTAGACTTGAGTTTTGATAGGTAATGGAATGTAGAAAGCCATATTTTCCTTTCAATGAAGTTTAATTAATTTATTTTTTTATTTAATAAGGAATATATGCTTCTGGGCAGAAAGAGGGAAAATCATGAGCAATGATGTGTGGGTTGAGAAGGGGAGAAAAAGACAATTCTGTATTTTCCCCCAAAGGATGATCCCTGTTATAGCTACTTGCTGAGTGACTTGATAAACGTGTGACTTCATACAACTTTCCAGAAGCTACCTAATGCCAAAAACCATGAAGAAAGAGTATATATGTGCTAATACCCTTGTAACACAGTGGAATTCGGTGTCTCTACTGGCACTCCTCATGGACCCTCACCCTTCAAGGGTGGTCCTGGTTGTTGTTGGAGCCCCAGATCATTTCACTCCCCAGCCAACTCTCTGGGCCTTGCAGTGATTCGCTTATAAATGTAGAAAACAGAATTTATTCTGCATCACCAGATAAAGACTGAGCAGTCTAAAGAAAGTTCAGTGCATTAAAACTGCTTTAAATCTTCCAGATTATGGCAAAATGGCTAGGTAGAGAAAAGAAGTGAGCTCTATTCTCTGTTTCACTGTGGCTAAACTGTGCATTGGTTTCTAATTTTATTATTGCCCATAAAATAAGCGCAGTGTTATATGTGTTTATTATATATATATTATATATATATATTTATTTATATACATATATTTAATTTCCAAGAGAGCTTTAGAAAAATTTTGTAAGACAGCTGTGGAGTCGATGAAAAATGCTGAACTTGAAATCTGAGGACCTGGATTTGGATCTTCATCTAACTCCCTATAAAATTGCTTAGTCTTGGTTTCTTCCTCTGTAATAAGGATTATACCTACCTCACAAAATTGCGACAAGAATTAAATGAGATAATGCAATTGGTGATGCATTGTAAAATAATTTATTAGATATGAAAGCATCCAATGTTTTTAAGAGAGAAATTTATCTATGTAGCAAATGTTATATCCAGACATTGTGAGCACAAACTGTGAAAGCAGATCTAAGCATCGAAATTTATAGATACACAATGGTACCTAGCAGGGGGGAATTGTGACAGCCTGGAAAGTCATCTTTCCAAGGCTAAAAATGGGCCAGGCGTAGTAGCTCATGCCTATAATTTCAGCAGTTTTGGAGGCCGAGGTGGGAGGATCACTTGAGCCCAGGAATTTGAGACCAGCCTGGGCAACATAGGGAGACCCTGTCTCTTCAAAAAATTAAAAACTTAGCCAGGTGTGGTGGCGCATGCCTGTGGTTCCAGCTACTTGGGGGGCTGAGGTGGAAGGATTGCTTGAGTCTGGGAGGTCAAGGCTGCAGTGAGCCATGATCACGCCATTGCACTCCAGTCTGGATGACAGAGCTGATCCCATCTGAAAAAAAAACCCCCAAAACCAAACCAAACCAAACAAAAAAAATGCTAAAGAGGCAAAAAGTTGATGACAAAGGCCAGAGGGGGACTCTGTTTCTTTTCCAAGCTCTGGGTAGGCAGTGTCTCCTGGAAAGAGGGATGTGTTCCTCTCACTAAATTGTAATTAAGGCAAGCAATAAAATAAAGTTCCCTGATGTTTGCATAGGCTTTTTTTTTTTTTCTTCAAGGAGAGCCAGGGAGTCAAACCCTGCCTGTCGCACTCCAAAACTTAAAATTGTCTTCCTGTCCATGAGGATTAATACTTTTGTTTTCAAAAAGGCTGTTGGTCCATGGAAGAAAGAGAAACTTCCTTTTTGAAAAGAAAACCTCAGTGCTGCAAAGAAAGTTCATGAAGATGGTATATCCATGAAGGTCCTTTCTCTTCCTAATAATAGCTAAGAAGTGTTTCCAAGTGTGAATAGGGAGTCTGATCATTCTGGTGATCCTTTGAAGCTCCCTCTACTGGGGTCCTGTCTTCTCTTTTCTTTCTTTCTTTCTTTTTCTTTTTTCTTTTTGAGATAGAGTCTCGCTCTGTCGCCCAGGCTGTAGTGCAGTGGCGCAATCTCGGCTCACTGCAAGCTCCGCCTCCCGGGTTCACGCCATTCTCCTGCCTCAGCCTCCGGAGCAACTGGGACTACAGGCGCCCGCCACCGTGCCAGGCTAATTTTTTGTATTTTTAGTAGAGATGGGGTTTCACCATATTAGCCAGGATGGTCTCGATCTCCTGACTTCGTGATCCACCCGCCTCGGCCTCCCAAAGTGCTGGGATTACAGGCATGAGTCACCGCGCCCGGCCCAGATTTCATCTTTTCAAGGAATCCTGATCTCTTGGGAGCTAGAGAGATGGTTTGCCTTAGCTTATTTGTGTGACCAAGGGGAGAGACAAAAGACCTCTCTTTCCAGGAATTCAAATTCCTAGAATCCTGGGACCTTGGAGAAGAAAAAGAAGTAGTACTAGTGGGCTACTTGCTCTTTAAAGAGCTGGATCTTACCGCTTCTCTTGAAATGTGGTGTGAGGGCAGTATAGAGAGTTCTTTCACCTGAGGACCTGCAGACTCTGCTCCATAGGGGAATGAACAAATGATTGCATCCGTTTTGTAAACCTGTTTCCTCAAAGCCTGACATCTGAGGCTGAGGCAGGAGAATGGCGTGAAGCGGGGGGAGGCGGAGCTTGTAGTTAGCGGAGATCACACCACTGCACTCCAGCCTGGGCGACTGAGCGAGGCTCCGTCTCAAAAAAAAAAAACCTGACATCTGGCACAGAGTAGGTGCTCATTAAATATTAAATGATTGAATGAATGCAATAATGCATTTCTGAACAGTTCTCAAAGCTGACATCCAGTGAGTGGAGTAGGGGACAGAGGTACTTATATTATTAGTAATGCGTATTGTATTTGCATGTCTGTTACTTCATTCACTTTAGCTCAACTACAGAAACAGACAGAGATAAAGATAGAGAGGGAAAGCATGCGCGTGAGAGAATTGCACATGATACATGATTCTTATTGACTAGATAAGGAAACTGAGAATTGAGTGACTAAGCTTCTTGTTCAAGGTTACAATGAGGCAGATCTCAGGCTCATACCTAGGCCTGTCTGGCTGGAAAACCAGCACTCTGTGTCCCCACTCTGTTGTGCTAGGTGATATCCTTGGCGTGGAAGGGGAAGTCAGCAGTCAGAGTAGAAAAATCAGCATTCACGAAGATGGAAGACGGGGAGGTGAAGTGGGATGTAAGCAGACATCCTGTGGAAGGGCAGTCATTGCATTTTCTAATTGCTTTGAAATCCAGGTTTACAATTCTTGAGAAACGAATTTTATTTTTTTGAGGCTACTGAAAAACTGTAGTTTGAGTCCCCTTAAGATCTGTCACTGATGTTTTGGCAGATATCTGGACATTTCTTGGCTGGCTGTTATATATCTAGAAGTGCTAGACTATTCCATGTACATTCTATTATTCCATCCTCATAAGGACCCAGTGAGATGTTTTAATCTCCATTTTATAAATCCAGGAACTGAGTTTCAAAGAAATAAGTGATTTCACTTGAGGTCATACACAATAATTGGCAGAGCCAGTGTATGAATCAAGAAATGTCTGTCGGTTAAGTGTTCCTTGTTTATTTTTATCTTTTATTGACGTATCATAATTGTACATATTTCTGGGGTACATGTAACATTTGGATACATGTATACAATGTATAATAATCAAAGGTAATTAGGATATCTATCACATCAAACATGTATCTTTTCGTTTTTGTTTTAAGACAAGGTCTCACTCTGTCTCCCAGGCTTGAGTGTAGTGGCATGATCACTGCAGCCTCTGCCTCCTGGGATCAGGCAATTCTCTCACCTCAGCCTCCCAAGTAGCTGGGACCACAGGCGTATGCTACCACATCTGGCAAATTTTTTAAAACTATTTTGCCCAGGCTGATCTTGAACTGCTGGGCTCAAGTGATCCTCCTGCTTCAGCCTCCCAAAGTGCTGGGATTATAGGTGTGAGCCACAGCACCTAGTCAACATTTATCTTTTCTTTGTATTGAGAACATTATAATTATTCTCTTCTAGCTATTCTGAAATATATAATAAATAACTGCTAACTATAATTTCCTTACTGTAATATCAAATGCTAGAACTTATTCTTTCAATCTGACTGTATATCTGTACCCATTAACCAACTTCTCTTCCCCCTCCCCATCCCAGCTTCCCTTTCCAGTCTCTGGTAATTACTGTTCTACTCTCTACCTCCATTAGATCCATTTTTTGTTTTTTAGCTCATACATATGAGTGAGAACACACAATATTTGTTTTTCTGTGCCTGGCTTATTTCACTTAACATAATCACCTCTAGTTCTATCCATGTTGCTGTAAATGACAGACTTTTTTTTTTTTTTTAAAGGCTGAATAATACACCATTGTGTATATGTACCATATTTTCTTCATTCATCTGTTGATGGATGCTTGGGTTGATCTCATATCTTGGTGGTTATGAATAGTGCTGCAGTAAACATAGGGGGGTGCAGATATCTCTTTGACATACTGATTCTCTTTCTTTTGGAGATATATCCAGCAGTGGCATTGCTGAATCATATGGTAGTTCTATTTTTAGTTTTTTGGGGGAACCCCCATACTGTTTTTCATAATGGCTGTTCTACTTTGCCATCAATAGTGTCCTAGCATTCCCCTTTTCTGCATCCTCACCAGCACTTGTTATTATTTGTCTTTTTGATAATAGCCATTCTAACTGGGTGAGATGATATCACACTGTGGTTTTGATTTGCATTTCCCTGATGATTAGTGATGTTGAGCATTTTAAAATATACCTGTAAGCCATTTATATTTCTCCTTCTCCTCCTCCTTTTTCTTCTTCTCCCCTTCCCCCTACCCTACCCTTTCTCCTTTTCCTTCTTGATGGGGTCTTGCTATGTTTCCCAGGCTAGCCTCAAACTCTTGGGCTCAAGTGATCCACCTCAGCCTCCCAAGTAGCTGGGACTACAGGCACACACTACCACTTCCAGCTTCCATTTATATTTCTTCTTTTGAGAAATGTCTATTCAGGTCTTTTGCCCATGTTTAAGGAAGATTATTTGTTTTTCTGCTATTGAGGTGTTTTAGTTTCTCATATATTCTGGTTATTAATCTCTTGTCAGATGGATAGTTTGCAAATATTTTCTACCATTCTGTAGGTTGTCTCTTTGTTAAGTGTTTTCTTTGCTATGGAGAAGCTTTTTAGCAGATTTAGTTCCATTTGTCTATTTTTGCTTTTGTTGTCTGTGCTTTTGAGGCCTTACACCAAAAAAACTTTGCCCAGACAAAGGTCCTATAGCATTTCTCTAATGTTTTCTTCTAATAGTTTCATACTTTCGGGTCTTACATTTAAGTCTAATCAATTTTGAGTTGATTTTTGTGTATGGTGGAAGATAGAAATCTAGTTTCATTCTTCTGCATATGAGTATCCAGTTTTTCCAGAGCTATTTATTAAGGACACTGTCATTTCCCCAGTGTATATTCTTGGTGCCTTTGTCAAAAATTAGTTGACTGTGTGTGGATTTGTTTATTGTTTCTCTACCCTGTTTCATTGATCTGTGTGTCTGTTTTTATGCCAGTACCATGCTGTGTTGGTTATTATAGCTTTGTAGTATAACTTGAAATCAGATAGTATGATGCCTCCAGATTTCTTCTCTTTGCTCAGGATTGGTTTAGCTATTTGAGGTCTTTCCTAGTTCAACATAAATTTTAGGATTATTTGTTTTATTTCTGTAAAAAATGTCACTGGCATTTTAATAGAGATTATATTAAATCTGTAGATTGTTTTGGGTAGTACAGACATTTTATCAATATTCTTTCAATTCATGAATGTAGGATATCTTTCCATTTTTTTCTGTCCTTTTCAATTTCTCTCATCAGTGAGAGATCTTTTACTTTTTTGGTTAAATGTATTCCTAGGGTGTGTGTGTGTGTTTATTGCAAATTGTATTGCTTTCCTGATTTCTTTTTCAGATTGATTGCTGTTAGTGTATGGCAACACTATCGATTTTTGTATGTTGATTTTGTGTCCTGTAACTTCACTAAATTGATTTATCAGTTCTAAGGGTTTTTGGTGGAGCCTAAAGGTTTTTGTAAATATAAGATTGTGTCATCTGCAAACAAGGATAATCCGACTTTCTCCTTTCCAATTTGGATGCCCTTTATTTATTTCTCTTGCCAAATTACTCTGGCTAGGACTTCTAGTACTATGTTAATAAAAGCAGTGAAAGTGGGAATCCTTGTCTTGGTCCAGATCTTAGTGGAAGTGCTTTCAGCTTTTTCCCATTCAGTGTATTAGCTGTAGGCTTGTCCTATATGGTCTTTATTGTGTTGAGATGTTCCTTCTATATGCTGTTTGTTGAGAGCTTTTATCATAAAGCAATGTTGCATTTTATTTAAATTTTTAGCATCTAATGAAGTGATCATAAGGTTTTTTTATCCCTGATTCTATTTATGTGATGAAGTGTTCTTTTTAGTTCTCTCAGCTTGATGACATTGCAGTTGACTAAAAAAAAATAGAGAGAAAAAAAAAGAAGAACGTCTAGAAGCCCAACTAATTATTTGAGAAGCAGACAAACTGTGCCAGAAGTTATCTTGCTCTGTCTTCTAGAAGAAACCTATCATTATCTGTGGAATAAAAACACTAACATCCTTGTGGCTAATTAATGTTGTTTTAGTTTTCAAGGTTTCTTCTCACATGTTTATTCATTCAGCAAATGTTTATTGAGTGCCTGCTTTGTGTTCATGATTCTCCAGACCTCAAGAAAATAGCTAGGACAGGCTGGGCATGGTGGCTCATGCCTGTAATTCCAGCACATTTGGAGGCCAAGGTGGGCAGGTAACACTTGAGTCCAGGAGTTTGAGACCAGCCTGGGCAACACGGCAAAACCCATTTCTACAAAAAATTGCTGGGAGTGGTAGTATGCACCTGTAGTTTCAGTTACTTGGGAGGCTGAAGTGAAAGGATTGCTTGAGCCTGGGAGGTGGAGGTTGCAATGAGCTAAGATAGCACTACTGTACTCCAGCCTGGATGACAGGGTGAGAACTTATTTAAAAAAATAAATAAATAAAACATAACAAAAACAACTCTTATTTGTCTCCCGGCAGGGGAGAAAGATGGCAGCAACTTTTATTCTGTTTTATTAAACAGCTATGTTGAGATAGACTTCACATACTATAAATTCTACCCTGTGAAAGTGTATAATTCAGAGGTTTTTAGTATATCACAAAGTTGTGCAACCATTACCACTACCTGATTCCAGATCAATTTCAAATGGATATCTAATTTGTTAGGAGTGACAAGGTCACCGAAGACAAATAAATGGGGTGAGGTGACAACATTGCTAGTTTACCTGCAGTGATCAAGAGAAGACTTGCCAGATACGGTGATATTGGAGCAGAAACCTGCATGCAGTGAGGGAGTGAGACCTGGATATCTGGGGAAAGAATGGTCCTTGGAGAAAACAGTGCCAGATCCCGAGGCAGGAGCACATCCAGTGTTCAGGGAAGAGTAAAGAGATCAGTGAGAGGCTGGGTGTGTGGTTCACGCCTGTAATTCCAGTACTTTTGGAGGTTGAGGTGGGTGGATCTCTTGAGTCCAGGAGTTCGAGACCAGCCTGGGCAACATGGCAAAACCCTGTCTCTACCAAAAACATGAAAAATTATCCAGGCATGATGGTGCCTGCCTGTGGTCCCAGCTACTCAAGAGGCTGAAGTAGAAGAATCACCTGAGCCCAGGAGGCTGTGAATTTGCAGTAAGCAGAGATGGTGCCACTGCACTCCAGCCTGGAAGACAGAGTGAGGCCCTCTCTCAAAAATAAAAACAAACAAAAAGATCAGTGAGAAGAGTCAAGGGCCCAGGAAGGGAGATGGTCCTATCCGAGTGTTATAAGGGATCATGTGTTGAAGCACTTGGTACAAGGCCCGGTACACGGTACATGAAAGGTGTGATTATTATTGCTGTTCTCATCTTAAGGACACCAGGCACTTTGCTTCCTGAGCACCAAGGCTCTGTTTCACCTTTGCATGCCCCTGCAGACAAGACCAATGATGTGGCCTTAATGAGAAAAGTCATTAAACATCCATTGAGTGGAAGAAGTTTCTTTAGTCTTTAATAACCTTTGTTTGCTCTAGGAATGAGCAGAAATATACATGCTCAGATGGACTGATAAACCACAAAGTCCAATTTTAACTCTTCCTACCAACGGGGCATTATTTTCTCGAAGGCTTTAAAAATTTCTATTTCCTTGAGAGGCAGGGTGGGATGAAGATTTTTTTCTTTTTTTCTTGGCTCCTTGTTGAAGGCAGCTCTGTGATGGGGTTTCTTTATAGTTGGGCAAGGGGCTGTCTGGGTCAAAGTGACAGCCAACGTGTGCTGCTATTACAACACATTACACAAATAGCTCTACATAATTGCTACCATCCATCAATTTGGGGAGATCCGTGGTGAGAGACGCTGCCAGTTTCTTGGAATGAAAACTAAAGCTCCAAATAGCCCATACAGTCACACTCACTAATCAATGCCAGTTTTTCTAAGGGAGGGTAAAATTGGTCTAGTCACCAATTCAGCCTTGAAAAGGATTCCCTTGTGTGTCCTTCATGTGGATTTGCAAGCCTGTTTCCTCAATGCTCTCTTTACATTTTTTTCCCTTGAATCTCTCCCAAACTCTTTTTATCATAGTATTTTTTGCTCTGCATTTTCCTATGTTGCAGGCTGAAGTCTTTGTTGAGCTGGCTAAGGATGATTAGCTTTCTGATGGGTGTAGGTTACTCTAACCACCGTGGGCAGCAGGACAGAACGTCTCAGCTCCATGTGCAGTTGGGAGTTCTCATTGACCAGCTTCTCTGTCTGCATGGGTTGAGTTAACCTGATTATTTCTCAATTTCTATTTCATTCTGGATTGGAAAAAGAGTAACCATGAGTTACAAAAACAAACAAATGGGAAAAAAAAAACATGTTAGAGGTACAGCATTCCAAATTGTGAAATCTCTCAATAGTCACATCTTGCTCTTCAACTCAGTCATTCTAAGACACTGGGCCGTAAGCACTGTGCAGCAGGCAGGGCTGTATAGGGCAGGGCTAATGGCAGTGTATCTGACATCAAGAGGCAGAATAATCTTATTGAATTGATGCTGAAGTCACATTCTTGTTGATCGAAAATACAATTAAACAGAAAATTCCCGCAAATAAGGCCCTTTTGAGCAGCGCTATATATGGTCAACAGCTTGCCTTGTAATAACTCCGAGGGACTCTACAAACTCGTGGAATGTGAGAACCTTGTTTAGTTCCCCTGAGAATGGGCCATACGGTCTCTTTAGCAGTGGTAATGGTGGAGGGTGTATGTGTTCCACAGATCCATGTTACAGACACGGCCGACAACTTTCCACTCCCAGCACATAGTCTGGTTTTCCTTCTCCATGAGAAGTGGTCTCCCTTGATACGAAAAGCCCTCTTCCATCAGAATGCCCCTTGAGGCATGAGCCCCTATCAAAGGATGAGATGGGGGAGCCTATGAGGTTCCTTTGGCTTCGTGTTCCATGCTCTATCTGGATCCTCTAGTAATGTTCGTCTGAATGAATCCTCCATGTTCTCCAGAATGGTATAGCCTATTATTATACTAGCCGGAATTATTTTTTGTGTGTGGATAATCAATAGGAAATAAAAGAATTCAAGGGTGATTTGGTGTTTGCAGAAATCCTTAGAAGTTCTTTAAGAGGAAAAAAAAGTAAGTCTTGCTTAAAACCCTCAAGCCAAGGGACATGGTTCTTTTTCATGGATAATTGCTACTGAGAAAAATGCAATAAAACATGTCATTCTTTCCGGTCAATAGACACTAGACATTTAAATTTTCTGTTTTTGTTTTTTTGAAGTGAACATACACTCAAAGTTTTATTGTCTTCATCATAAAACAAAAGATGACACTTAGAACTGGATCGCTTGGCCCTTTGTCTTTGTACCTCCTCCCAGTTCAAAATCCTTGTATCTCTTAATGGCCAGCACTTTTGTAGATCTGCAGTTGGGCTCAATGCACTCAAGCCTCAGCACAATCTTTGCAGTTTTAGCATTTTTCCTGAAAATGGGCTCAGTCTGCCCACAATAGCCACTTGGCTTCCTATTATAGCACTTCTTTCCCTGGGCATACAGAGAATCTTTGCCCATGTCATTCTGTGTCACTTTGTGGGACTGGTGCTTGACACACTTGTTACAGAAAGTCCGGTGGGTTTTAGGAACATTCACCATATTTGCGGGAGTGCTGTGGGCACAGAAGTGCATTTAAATTTTCTTGGGCAAAACAGGATCAAAAAAAGGTAGTTTTAACTTTTCTGGGTGCTGGCGTAGTTAAAGAGATGGTCAGGTAATTAACTCTCCCCTCCTGGCAGGCAGCATATAATAATAGCAGTATAATAATGAGAAAGAGAGTATGTTATATTTGAGTAGCACTCTATACTCTGAAACTGCATTCACCTGCATTTTCACTTGATCCTCCTAATAAGCCTGTGAGGACACTTAGGCAGGCATTACACAGATAAGGAAACCGAGGATCATAGAGAAAGTGGAAAGCGACTTTTTCAAGATCTCATAGTTAAATGGTGACCTTTGAACTTGGGTTTCCCTACTCTCCAGCTGTCACCTTCTCTGCTAGAAGAGGGGTGGTGAGGAGGGGAAGAGTATTTCCTCCCAATTTTTTTGTTTCAGTGGTTGATTGACCCTCAAGAGAGACTCCCTTTATTTCGGCTCTCAGGAGTCTGAGGTACTGTTTGCCCAAAACAGGCTTAAAAACCAAACAAACATAAAAACAGAGGCTGGGCACGGTGGCTCATGCCTGTAATCCCAGTGCTTTGGGAGTCTGAGGCAGGCAGATCACTTGAGGACAGGAGTTCGAGACCAGCCTGGCCATCATGGCGAAACCTCATCTCTACTAAAAATACAAAAATTAGCCGGGCGTGGTGGCCCGTGCCTGTAATCCCAGCTACTTGGGAGGCTGAGGCAGGAGAATCGCTTGAACCCAGGAGGCGAAGGCTGTAGTGAGCCAAGATCATGCCACTACACTCCAGCCTGGGTGACAAAGTGGGACTCTTTCTCAAAAACCAACCAACCAACAAATAAACAAAACATTCTAGCTGGCTTTGCCAGGCCTGCTGCTTTGGGGCCAGTGAAGAAGTGTGCTCACCTCCCACGCTTGTACAAGTTTCCCCAGAGCAGGCCCTGACCACATCTCCATCACCGCTTATCTCAAGCTTGTCCGATGCTACCACTTTCTATGGTGAGGACTTCTGTCCTTGAGGTTGCCACCTATAGTGCCCAGCCTTAGAGTCATTTTCTTTCCTGCTTTGCTAACACCTGTCCTTTAAAATGTCACTTTTTCTCTGCTGGGAGAAGTGCCTTTGTGCCTTTTTCACCATGGTTTCTGTCATCTAAGCCTATGTCATCTCTCACCTGAACCTTTCTTTTGGGGACACTTCACTCCTTTTTTCTCCTCTAAACCCCATCTTCTCAACTCTCCAGCATCTTTCTAAAGCATGGATCTACCTAATGATCCCCATCAGGAAAAGTCAAGCTGTATGGAGGCAGCATTTGGGACTCTCAGTGGCCTGGTCCGAATCAGTTGCCAACCTCACCCCTCTGCCTCCCACTATTGACTTGAATGATCAACTCCAGCCACACTCTCCTGGCACTGCCTTCATTATCTTTTCTGAACTCTTCCATCTCTAGGATTTTGCTCACACTATTCTATCTCCAAGTGTAGAAATTTAATAAATCAACTTTCAAGGATTACCACAAATGCTGTCACCTCCAAGAAAACTTCCAGTCTTAACTCCTCCAGGAAAGAAGTCTCCCTTCACCATTAACAGCTAGTGCCAAGACCTGTCTTGTTTGCAGTATTTCCTCATCTATTTGCCTTCACTGGGCCATGTGTGCCCTGAAGCTCATGACTAGACCTTGGCCATCTTTGTGTCCCTGTATCTGGTATAAAATAGATACTCAAAGGTTTCCTTTGGATTGATTCTGGCACCGTGTGAATTACAGTTGAATGGCTCAAATATCTAGCCCCTCTTCTCCAGGGCAGGATTATCAAAGAATGCCGGAATACCTGTAGCAAACCAGTCAGTATCTACTTGCAGGGGTAGCAAGAAGAAGACAAAGCAGATAAACGGATGTTGGACTTGGAGTTCTTGCCCTTTGTAGAACCTGCACTGTTAGGATGGCCTGAGGGCTCTGAAATACTGGTGGGAGGAAAAGCAAAAAAGTGGGCAAATCTGAAGGAGCTGCCAAAGGTGGAATTGAGCTGATGCTGCTCCCAAAACACCCACCTTTTGGCAGTATTATTCTTCCCAGAAGGGAAAGAGGTAGGCTTGGGCTCAGAAACTCTACCTTCCAGTCCTTTTTTGTCCCTTGGGCAACGACCTTGGGAAAATCTCTTGGCTCCTCTGAGTGTTGGGGTTCATTAGGGCTCCCTCATGGTTTTATTGAAAGGGTGGTCCTTAAAAACTTCGACTGGGTCGGGTGTGGTGGCTCATGCCTGTAATCCCAGCAGTTTGGGAAGTCGAGGCAGGTGGATCGTCTGAGGTCAGGAGTTCGAGACCAGCCTGGCCAACATGGTGAAACCCCGTTTCTACTAAAAATATAAAAAATTAGCCGGGCATCGTGGTGCGCACCTGTAATCCCAGCTACTCGGGAGGCTGAGGCAGGAGAATCACTTGTACCCAGGAGGCGGAGGTTGCAGTGAGCCAAGATTGTGCCATTGTACTTCAGCTTGGGCAAAAAGAGTGAAACTCCGTCTCAAAAAAAAAAAAAAAAAAAAAAAGGAAAACTTGGACCGCAACTTTAAGCCATGGAGAAACAATGAAAACATTTGAGATAGAAAATGAGTTTGATGAGTTGGTAGTAGGAGGGTCAGACAATTTCAGGGGATATTTACCTAAGAAAAGTAAAAACATATGCTCACAAAAGATGTGTAAAAGAGTATTTTCAGCAGCTTTATTCACAGTAGCATGAAACTGGAAACAAGCCAAATGTCCATCAGCAGGAGCATGGACAAACCAACTCAGGATACAGTATCTTCATACCATGGAATACTGCTCAGCAGTGAAAAAGAAGAAACTACCGAGATAGAAAACAACGTGGATCAAACTCAAAAAACATGTTGAGTGAAAGAAGCCAGACCAAAACGAAGAAAAGAATATTGCATGATTCCATTTATATAAAATTGAGGTCAAACAAGTTGAGGCTTTGGTGAGAGGTACTGGAACAATAGTTACTTATGGAGTGGGGTGGGGATTGACTGGAAGAAGAGGCATGAGAGAATGTTCTGGGCTGATGATAATATTCTAATTCTTGATTGAGATATTTACTTCATGAGTGTTTGTGTTTGTCAAAACTCATCTAATTATATATTTAAGACTGTGCAGTTTAATTGTCCATTAAAATAGCTCTTGAGAAAAGTTAAGATTAATTTTATTTTTAAATTTAATATAATTTTAATTAATTAATTAGCCTGTTTCCCAGGCTAGAGTACAGTGGCGTGATCTCGGCTCGCTGCAACCTCTGCCTCCCAGGTTCAAGCGATTCTCCTGCCTCAGCCTCCCAAGTAGCTGGGATTACAGACGCCGGCCACCATACCCAGCTAATTTTTTGTATTTTTAGTAGAGATGGGGCTATATCACTTGGCTAGGCTGGTCTCAAACGCCTGACCTCAGGAGATTCACCCGCCTCAGCCTCCCAAAGTGCTGAGATTACAGGTGTGAGCCACTGCGCCTGGCCTAATTTTTATTTTTAGAGACAGGGTCTTGCTTTGTTGCCCAGGAGTGAGTGCAGTGGCACAATTTTGGCTCACTGCAGCCTCGACCTTCTGGGCTCAAGTGATCCTCCCACCTCAGCCTCCTGAGTATTTGGGACTACAGGCACACGCCACCATGTTTGGCTAACAAATTCATTTTAGACCAGACTTGTAAGTAAGCTTGTGACATTGGGAATTGGTGAACTTGACAGTCAATGTCAGGCAACAGCAAAGCAACTTATCTGCAACCTAGGTTTCCAAGAGAAGAAGATATTTGGAATGAGCTATAAAAGAGTAGAAACCCACCAGATGGACCAAGGTGTAGAATTTACTTCAGGAAGAAGAGAAGGAAGATCATAGGCTACAGGTTGGAAAGAGAGGCATCTGAACCTTGCAGACGAGGTGATGTAACAGGAAAGAGAGTCTGTGAAGGAGCAGGGGATAAGGCTACAAAGGCAGCGTGGGTGACCACAGGGATAGCTTAAGTGGCCAGGAGATGGTGGTCCCTCACTGTACAAGGCAGAGGGATATGCAGGCCTGGATCTCAGAAGAGAAGCCTGGAGACAGAGTTTGGGGAGAGTGGCCAGCATAGAGGAGGTAGTGAAAACATCTGGGAATGGACAAGCTAACCCAGAAAATTAGAAAAACATGTAGTATATGTGGTATAAAAATGAATCATCTCTCAATCTTACCAGCAAAAATAAAGTAGTGATGGCTGGGCCTGGAGGCTCACCAACACTTTGGGAGGCCAAGGCAGGCGGATCACCTGAGGTCAGGAGTTTAAGACCAGCCTGCACAATATGGTGAAACCCCGTCTCTACTAAAAATACACAAATTAGCCTGGCATGGTGGCAGGTGCCTGTAATCCCAGCTGCTAGGGGAGCTGAGGCAGGAGAATTGCTTGAACCCGGGAGGTGGAGGTTGCAGTGAGCCAAGATTGTGCCACGGCACTCCAGCCTGGGTGACAGAGCAAGACTCCGTCTCAAAAAAAAAAAAAAAAAAAAAAGAATAAAGTAGTGACTTGACCTGTCAGCTCGGCTAGACTTTGACTTGGGTTCAGCCGCTGAAGATGAACATGAAGCTGGCTTCATATACAGAAGAATGGAAAGAAAGATCATTCTTTCTTCCTTGACGTGTCCAGGGAAAGCAAACCTGGTAGCCTCTCTCTCTGAGCTATACAATGTTGCCCTTGTTCAAGGTTTCTCCAGTGACAGAATCCCATACACTGTCTTGTTCAGACCAAATGGAAATGAAGCCATTCCTCAGCTTATGAAAAAAGAAGTCCCAGAAAAGGAATTACAACCTGTGATGAACAGACTTTGTGCTGTTTTATGTCTCCTGATGACTATTACCTAACTTCTCTATGCCTCACTTTCTTCATTTATAGAAAGGGGTTACTACTGCCATAGGATTATTATGAGGAGTCAATGAAAGATATTTAGAAAAGACCCAGAATGGTCCTTGGTACATAGTAAGTGCTATACAAATGTTTTTCAATTAAATTTATTTGTTAAATGAAAGGTAGAGTTCTCAATGGAAAGAGCTATAAAAAAGAACTTGCCAAGAGTTCCAGTGGTTCACTGGTAGAAAATCAACTCCCAAGGAAGATCAAAGTAATTGTCTTACTCAATTTGTATTTTGGAATAGTTTTAGATTTATGTAAAAGTTGCAAAGAAACTGAGAATTCCTCACCAAAATGATTTTTGGAATGTGTACCCAGTACTAACCATGTGCAAAATAGTAAACTAAGCTGAGTGCAAGGGTCCGGGGAAATAAGGAGAACCATAGAGTAATAACTCATCTAATCCTTCCTACCTGTTGATTGTGGGGGGAAAGAAGAGTTTACGTTCATGTATTTGTTTGCTGTTAAGAGCCTGCTAGTTAGCACTGTGATAGGAACTGAGGATATAGTGGACAAATTCCTCCATTTGCCGAAGAATGTTCCTGTAACTATGCCAGGCACTAGGAATGCAACAGTGAAGGTTACTGTCCATATAGGTCATCGTTATAAAAGCAGAAAGAGAGAAAGATGCGTGTCAAGCACTATGTGAGCTTCAAGGAAGAGGGATCGGGTCCATTTGGGAAGAGGCTTCATGGATAAGACAACTTTTGAAAGATGGAAAGATGGGTAATTGGGGAGTCTTATCCCCTTATAATAAGGGCTTCTGAAGAAGATAGGTAGACTCTAAAAGAGCTGAGACACTGGCCAGGTGCAGTGGCTCATGCCTGTAATCCCAGCATTTTGGGAGGCTCAGGTGGCCGGGTCATGAGGTCAGGAGTTCGAGACCAACCTGGACAACATGGTGAAACCCTGTCTCTACTAAAAATACAAAAAATTAGCCGGGCGTGATGTACACCTGTAGTCCCAGCTACTCGGGAGACTGAGGCAGGAGAATCACTTGAACCCGGGAGGTGGAGGTTGCAGTGAGCTGAGATCGCGCCATTGCACTCCAGCCTGGGTGACAGGGCGAGACTCCATCTCAAAAAAAAAAAAAAAAAAAATAGTGACTTGACCTATCAGCTTGGCTAGACTTTGACGGGTTCAGCAGCTGAAGATGAACATGAAGCTGGTTGGATGGCACACACACACACAAAAGAGTTTTGATATTAAACCTGCAACTTTGGTGACATTGTGCCATTGACTGGAGAGCAAAGGGATGAAATAAACTTATTTCTTAGCAACTGCATTCTAGAAAGAGAGACAAGAAAATATGAGAGAGAGAATTAGGGCAGGAGAAGAAGAGAGAGGGGAGAAGAAAATTAAGTTCTGTTTTCCGCTTAGGTAGGAGCAGTGTCTGAAGGATTTCTAGAAGCCTGGATTAGGCTTCAAACATTTAATGACTCAAATCACCCATGCTTGCTGATTTCCAAGTTCTTCCTGAAAGAACATAGGCACTTGTTCCTTAAAACAACCCAAAGAATGTTGCAATATACTCAAATCAGAAACCACGTTATTTTTAGTTACTTTCTCCTCTTCCTCCTGTGTGTGACTTCTTGTATCAGATGAAGGCAGCACATAACCTGTGTGGCCTGCTGACCTTGTATCCCTGGAGAAGGTGGTTACCTGTTACCCAGGAGATGGGTGGGCTCTTCTTTTCTGTGACTTTCATCCCCCCACCCAACCCCCATTCTTACCTACTCTTGTTAACTCAGGCTCAGATACTATGAGCTTTTAGAGGACAAAGAACTTGTTGCTCACCTCTGCATCCCAGCATAGGCCTGACACACAGTAGATATTCAATTATTCATAAATAACTTACTAGAATAGTGGTGGAAGCTTCAATTATGCCAGAATTGTTGTGGTGAGATCCTCAGATGCATTGCTTCTACAAATACTTTTAAGAACAAGTTATTCTAAGGTAGTTTCACCATGAAAACAAAGACCCAGTGGACCTTCTGGGTCCCATCCAGTTCACTGAAATTTCTCAGCCCAATTATGTTCACTATACATAGAACTAAATTCATAATCTTTAACCCGTTTCCCTAAACCAGTGCCTGTTTTTTTTTAAATGGCATCACCTTGTTCAGACACTCACATTAGAAAACCGAGCAAGATTCTCAACTTTTCTGCTCTTTCACTCCCCGTATGAACTGGTTACCGACTCTGAATGCTGCTACTTCAGTATTTCTCTGAAACACGTAATCCTTCATCATTCTGCTCTGAATTGTTCTCATGTCTCCCATTGAGCCTCTGATTCTAATCTTCCAGCTCTGATCTGTTCCTCAACATGGTCCTGCTAATATGCAGAATTGACCATGTGTCTCTCGGGTTAAAACCCCTCTGGGAGTATCTTTGCTTTCATCCAAGTCCAGAATTGAGAATCTGCATGCTTCTTAACACAACTCATACACTTCTCCATAGTGCTCCACCCATCTCCCCCATCCTCCAATCTACTGTCTGTCATAACGAGTGTCTTTATGTTTCCTAAAAACACCTGCCTCTTCCTCATCTATGCAGGTTGTGTCTTCTCAAAGCTCTGGGGAGGAGGCAGCTTAGTGAGATTTGGCACAGCAGCTTATTCTGCTAGTTCCACCACTGTTGCTATAACTGACCCCAAAAAGCCCAAACTGAATGAATCTACTGCTCGCTTTGTTGAAATACCATGGAGGTCAATTCAGGCAGTGTGAACTCCGTGAGTTTTGTTTAATTACTGGTATGTTTTGGCTGTGTCCCCCGTCAAATCTCATCTTGAATTGTAGCTCCCATAATTCCCACAAGTCGTGGAAGGGACCTGGTGGGAGGTAATTGAATCATGGTGGTGGGTTTTTCCCATACTGTTCTCATGATAGTGAATCAGTGGTTTTAAAAAGGGCAGTTCCCTGCACATGCTGTCTTGCCTGCTGCCATATAAGTCGTGCCTTTGCTCTTCCTTTGCAGTCTGCCATGATGGTGAGGCCTCTGCAACCATGCTGAACTGTGAGTCATTTAAACCTCTTTCCTTTATAGATGACCTAGTCTCGGGTATGTCTTCATTAGCAGTGTGAGAACGGACTAATACAATTACATTGCCCACATATACCTAGCTCCTTAAATTCTCATTTGAACTGGTTTTAATGTCTTATTAATTGAAGAGTTGATTAAAATCTTTGATACTTGTTTGTGTGTGTGTGTGTGTGTGTGTGTGTGTTTTGTTTTTAATATAAATAGAAAAGTCATGTTTTGTTTTGCTTCTTAAAGCAGAGATGGGGTTTCGCTATGTTACCCCAGCTGGTCTTGAATTCTTGGAGTCAAGGGATCCACCAGCCTTAGCTTCCCAAAGTGCTGAAATTACAGGAGTGAGCCACCGTGTGTCCTGCCTGCCTTCTGTTTTTTTTTTCTTTTTAGAAAAGTCATGTTTCTAACCCTTCAAAAATTATATTTTAATGACAGTCTTTAATAACAATTATCCTTTTAATGACATATATACTCCTAAAAGTAGGAGTGACCTGTCGTTTCAGATTTTTCAAGCTTAGCCTAGTCTTGTGTCTTCCCCCGGGTAGAAACAATTTATCTGCCTCATCATGGGCCACTCCTATCTCATAAGTTATTATCTTTATTCCCATAGCACTTTGAATTTAACCTATTTATAACACGATTGGATTGCATTCTGGGTATTTATATTTGGGTCCTGACCCCATCCCTGTGAGAAGACTGTAAACCTTTTGAGGACAAGAACTACACCTTTCTTTCATCATTATATCCCCTCAAGTTTCTATAGACCCCAGTGGTGCAGACTTTAGAATTAATGAATGGATGGATGAATGAATGAACAAATGAATTGGGCAAGAAATACAAAGATGAATAAAATGAGTTTTCTTGGTGGAGAGACAAATATATGCTGTCATTCCTTTTGCCTGGTGTCCAGAAAAGCCTTCTGGATCCATTGTTATATATGCATGCATTTTCCTTTTCATGAGGATGGCTGTTTGATGATTGACATTGTTTAAATAACTGCAACTAATCAGTTCTGCCCATGGGATTTGGAAACCCTGAAGTATGTTCTTTGGAATAGGATACAGCATTATTTTAAAGACTGTGCAGGTCAAGTATTATTACTAACATATCTCATAAGAAACCAGATGTTGCCAAGGTTTAGTTCACTTAATTCAAGTAATATTCAACATAAAATTGTATTTCGGCCAATAGTTTTGAATACAGTTTTAGAATTTGTTGTAATGCGATTAACTCATTATATTAATTATTACCTTGATTCTCAGGAAACTCCTTCTGTGTTCCCAACTGGGGATGGGGACTTCTCACTTTGCTCCCAGCTTCTGTCTCCCTTTATCCAGGCAAACAGTCTGTGTCATTATGCCTCCCCATATGCCTCCTGTGTGGGAGTTGTCTGGTAGCAGAAACCATGCCTGACTCATCGAAGATCCCTATCACCCAACACAGGGTCCAACACTATGTGGGTTTTCACTGAAGGTTTCCTGCATGAAGGGGAGGAGAGCAGAGATCATGGGCTCTGGGTCAGACCTCAGTCTGTTAAAGAATGATTTCCAAACAAGGAGAACATCGTGACTTTCTTTTTTCTTCTTCTTTTTATTTAAAAATACAGATGGGGACTCACTATGTTGCCCAGACTGATCTCAAACTCCTGGCCTCAAGCAATCCTCACACCTCGGCCTCCCAAAGTGCTGGGATTACAGGTGTGAGCTACAATTCTTGGCCTAACATCATGATTTTCACACAGGTAGAAATTAAACACGTGTGAAATATTTTATTTAACTTATTAATTAGAGAATGAGGCAGGTATTATAACCAGTTCAAAGGAGAATCTGAAGAACTAGCACATGTATACATGAGGAATATTGAAATGAATATGCAAATGAAAACGAAACTAGTTTCCTTTACAGTGGAAGAGGAATCAATGGAAACCTTTGTGGATAAAACAGAATTTACATGTCCATAAACAAGAATTATTTTGCATCTCTATCAGTTATCTACAATTTCCAGAGTTGTAAAATAGCTCCCTTGGAATCAGAATCAGGTAACTTAGAAGGTGTTCTCTAGACAATATAGAGTTTCCCGTTAAAGCACAAAATTCCTCTTTCAGTTCAAATCTCACTTGAGCTCACCTGAGGGAAGGGCATCTGGGTAGAGATAACAGCACCAGGAAAGGCCTGGAGGCATGAAGCTTCTGTAAGGGGAGGAAAGTTGCTAGAAGAGTGAGAGGTAGGCAGTAGTCAGAACATATTAATATCCCAGGAAGACTAGGATAAAGATTTTTATTTTTTATTATTTTTTTATTTTTTTGAGACAGGGTCTCGCTCTTTTGCCCAGCCTGAAGTGCACTGGTGTGATCACCACTAATTGCAGCCTCTATCTCCTGGGCTCAAGCGATTTCCCAACCTTAGCCTCCCAAGTAGCTGGGACTACAGGCATGCACCTCCATGCCCAGGTAACTTGTTGATTTTTTGTAGAGACAAGGTCTTCCCAAGTTGCCCAGACTGGTCTTGAACTCCTGAACTCAAGTGATCCTCCTGCCTTGGCCTCCCAGAGTGTTGGATTTACAGGTATGAGCCACTACGCTCAGCCAAGATAAGGAATTTAAATTTAATCCAAACTTTTAAAATCACACAACTCTAACAAAATATATATTTGGAGCACCTCATCCCCATTTGTGCATATTTGTTAATAAGTTATGCATACGTATTGTGGTATTGTGATACCGGAATAACTCTAATAGCACAAACTCAGACATTTAACAGCTGTGTGACCACAGGCAAATTACTTAACACAGCCATGCCTTAGTTTCTCCATCTTTTTTTTTTTTTTTTTTTAAAGAGATGGGAGTCTCATTATGTTGCCCAGGCTGGAGTTCAGTGGCTATCCACAGGTGCAGTCATGGAAAACTATAGCCTCGAACTTCTGGGCTCAAGCAATCCTTCTGCCTTAGCTTCATAAGTAGCTGGGACTACTTTGCCCAGTTTCAGTTTCCCCATCTTTAAAATGGAGGTGAGGCTGGGTGTGGTTGATTGTGACCGTAATCCCAGCACTTTGGGATGCTGAGGCTGGAGGCTTACTTGAGCCCAAGAGTGTTGCTTGAGACCAGCCTGGGCAACACAGTGGGACCCCATCTCTACAAAAACTAACAAACAAAAACGATACAATACAATGCAATACAATACAATACAACACAACACAATGGAGATGATAACGTAAGGTTGTCTTTCTGTATTCAATGGATCAGGTTGACCACCCCACATGGTATGTGTACTCCATTTCAGAAATTATAAATGAGAGGCTTGATAAACTCTGTGGATTGTAGAGATGAAGAGTTTGGGATAAGAGAAGGGGTAAAGGCAATGAGATCAGAGAAGAGGCAGTATTGCAGCACAGGACAGAGATGAAGGGGGCTTGAGCTAGGGCACCCACGGGGAGTTGTGAGTGGGGCTCACTGAAGGTAAGGTTGGGTGTCTTTGGTAACTTTTGGACAAGGACTTGCAGAAAAAGGCAGAATGAAGACATGGAGAAGATTCTTTGTGTGGGAGGCAGATGATGCCTAGAACGAGCTTCAGAGTTGGGAAGAGAGGCAGAGAGGTGCCAGAAAAAGGCAACAATAAGAGGCTCGCTGGACAGTGGGCTCATGTCCTATTGTTCCCACTGCTTTGGGAGACACTAGTGGCTCATGCCTGCATCAGTATTTACGACTGAGACTACAACGGGCTATGGTGTTACCCATGATTCATAGGCCCACTATTCTGTACAGATACAGTGCTTGTTACTTTACAGACAGTGTTTACTTCATTTAGTTTTCCCAATAAACTTGTAGGAATGACTACCATCCACATTTTACAGATGTAGAAACTGAGACTTACAGAGGTTAAGAGGCTTGAGCTGTGAAATGACATGCTCAGTATAAAGCACCCTGCTATATAATCCCAAAGAGTGTGTGCTCGTTTTCTCTTGCACCTTGTTGTTTCCCAGCCGAAACCTAGAAATCTAGAAAATTGCATTCCCTTTGTGCTGGTTACCTCACTTCTCTGTGCTTGGTAATTCTCGATGTCCTTACAAGGAGGAGGCTCCTCCTGACCTCTGAGGTGGCCACCTGAAGAGCAGGATATGTCAGCACCTGCTTGCTGGGAAGCACCACCCAGTGTATCCCATTCCTTACCCCAGGAGGCAGACAAGGATGGGGAGAGGCCTGGTTGAGAAGAGAAAGCTTCATGTGGTTCAAGAAAAGTACCAAGTATCTTCTTTTTTTTTTTTTTTTTTTTTAAGACGGAGTCTTGCTCTGTCGCCAGGCTGCCAGGCTGGAGTACAGTGGCGCAACCTCTCCTGCGTTCAAGTGATTCCCGTGCCTCAGTCTCCCAAGTAGCTGGGACTACAGGTGTGCGCTACCCCGCTTGGCTGATTTTTTGTACTTTTTTTTTTTTTTTTTTTTTTTTTTTTTTAGCAGAGACAGGGTTTCACCATGTTGGCCAGGATGGTCTTGATCTCCTGACCTAGTGATCCACCCGCCTCAGCCTCCCAAAGTGTTGGGATTACAGGCGTGAGCCACCGTGCCTGGCCCCCAAATAACCTCTTAAGAGTTACAGACTGCACAGGTTACTGGCTGAATAAGTTGGGGGAGGCTGGTAGGGAACCTAATCTTTTAAGATTTAATCCACAGGAAAACAAAGGGAGACCCTCCAGAAATCACAGGCCATTGCTAAGGGGGAGAATCGGTTGCCTTCAGGCACCTTCACCCCAAATGGCTTGTGTGTGTCTTTGATGTCCTGCCCTCTACTGCACCTCCATTTATTGTAAAGTGTTACTACTTTCAAAGAATTGGAGAAAGTCTACAATAAGATAGATAAGTTACAGGTGACTATTGTATGTAACTTAAAAATGTGCTTTACAATTTTAAACTCTTCATGCAGACCTAAAAGGATTAAAAGGTGAATGACGCCAGGTACGGTGGCTCACACCGTAATCCCAACACTTTGGGAGGCTGAGGCGGGTAATCCTAGCCCTTTGGGAAGCTGAGGTGGGAGGCTCACTTGAGCCCAAGAGTTAAAGACAAGATCAGCCTGGGCAACACAGCAAGACCCCATCTCTATTAAAAAAAGAAAGAAAGGTGAATGAGGATAATCCCTGGAACTCGCTTTAATGAAGGAATCAAAATTATTTATGAACTGAACATGGACCTTTCTATGCTGTCAACGGTTTGCAGTTTCCCACCTATTCTGAATAATCATGTGAAAAGCCTGCATAAATGGTGCTTCTAAAATGCTTAAGCCCTTTCTTATCTGAAAGCTTTGCTTAAACTTCTTTGTGAAAGGCACTGTAGGTTTGTTGAATGAATGAAGGAATGACAAAGAGAGTTTTTTATTTTTCTTCAGTACCAAAGGCCAATTTAAGCCAAGCCCTTGACTGAGTCATCACAAATTCCTGAATTCACACGTAAAAATGAACTCTTACCATAGATGATGTGTTTGCCAGGACAGGATTAGAATTACTTTTGTTGAAAATATTTTATTTAAACATGGGAGGTGCATTTAGAGTTGTGCCTGTACATTAAGTTATATTCTCCATTATAATTGTGTTGACAGTTGTAACAATTACTCACATTCACTGGGCTCTGCAGAGTTTTAAACTCTTTGACACTGAAATGTCAAAGAAATGAGGATACTGAAGTTCAGAGATGTTTCAGCTTGCACAGAGGTTCACCAGCGTTTGTTCATAGATTAACAAGCAGAGGTTAGCCCGTATACGATAGCAAGGGTGGCTTCTCTTTAAAAGGAGATATTGTTCTTTCTGTTCTCTAAAGAGGCAATGCAAGCTGGTTGAATGTTGCCGAGAAATCAGCTTCCCAATTCAGGAGAAATGGGAGCAGGGCAGGCCTCATGCAAGATGCAGCTTTCGAATACTTGAATTTTTTTAGAGTTCTCCTCCTCCTTTGGGTTGGGCACGTGGCATTCTAGCAAATTCAAAATGTTTTAATTTCAGACTAACCATTCATCTGAAGCAGAACAAAAAAAAAAAAAAAGAAAAAAGAAAAAAAAAACACATAAAAAAAGCAACTAAATCCGAGTGTTGCAAACTCTTTTAGCAAATAGTTGTGAAATAGCATTGACTTTGCCAGTTCCTGTTTTCATTTTCCATAAATCTATTCTGGTATAATTTTATTCCCTTGAAGTAGATGTAGCAAGTTCTTCGTGATACTAAATAAAACAACAAGATAATCAGTTAAAAAGCCCACTATATATTAAATAACAGCAACAATTAAACTCTGGCCCCAAGTTAAACTTAGAATAATTACTTTTTTGGGGGAAAATTCAAAATGTTTTAGAGAAGCTGTAAGACTACTTAAAAGTGTCCTCAAACCAATGTTAAAACATTTGTAGGCTGGGCGCAGTGGCTCACACCTGTAATCCCAGCACTTTGGGAGGCCGAGGTGGGCGGATCACTTGAGGTCAGGAGTTTGAGACCAGCCTGGCCAACATGGCAAAACCCTGTTTCTACTAAAAATACAAAAAGTAGCCGGGCATGGTGGCGGGCACCTGTAATCCCAGCTACTTGGGAGCCTGAGGCAGGAGAATCACTTGAACCTGGGAGGGGGAGGTTGCAGTGAGCCAAGATCATGCCACTGCACTCCAGCCTGGGCAACAGAGTGAGATTCAGTCTCAAAACAAACAAAAACAAAAAACAACATCAGTAGTGAGTGACTAAACATAGGAACTATACTTTTTTTTTTTTTTTTTTTGAGACCAACTCTTGCTGTGTCACCCAGGCTGGAGTGCAGTGGCGCCATCTCGGCTCACTGCAACCTCCGCCTCCTGGGCTCAAGTGATTCTCTTGCCTCAGCCTCCGAGTAGCTGGAATTACAGGCATGCGCCGCCACCAAGCCCAGCTAGGAAATGTTTCGCCATATTGCCTAGGCTGTCTCAAACACCTGGGCGCAGGTGATCACCTGCCTTGGCCTCCCAAAGTGCTGGGATTACAAGCATGAGCTACCACGCCTGGCCAGGAACTATAAATTGAAACAGCTCAGGAGAACCATAAAGATTCTAGTGTCTTGTAAGTTTCTGTAGCACTTATGATGGGGGTGGGAAACAGCATTTGGGGGCTGGTAGGCGCCTGTGGCTTCAGGAAGATCCTTGCTCAGTTGACCCCTACCCAGATGCATGACAGTTGGGTCACTGAATCTTTGCAGCCTCAGCTACGAGGGGAGAAGGATGACTGATGTCAAAGGGTTGTTGAGAAGTACCGAGAGTTGGGAGTCATCTCCACCCAGTAGGAGCTTAACATAGAGTTGCCGCCATTGTTGTGAAAATGAAAGACAGAAAGGATGAAGAAAAAAGAAACTAAAGCTTTGCTTTTGTGCAGGAGTGTCCAATTGTTTGGCTTCCCTGGACCACATTGGAATAAGAGTTGTCTTGGTCCACACACAAAAAAAGCACTAACACTACTCATAGCTGATGAGCTAAAAACAACAACAACAAAAAATCACAAAAACATCTCATAATATTTTAAGAGTTTACAAATTTGTGTTGGGCTGCATGTGTGGCCCGTGGGCCATGGGTTGGACAAGCTTGCTTTTGTGAGTGAGGCTTGAAGTAGGAGAGCTTAAAAAAATATGAGGGAAGTCCTATCAGAAGCAAGTTATTATGTAAGCAAAATATCCCGTTATCCAAGTGAGGCTTTTTGGATAAAAATCTGGCACCAAAATTCTTTCCGTGTGCTCCTAATAGCACCCTGAGTGGAACAAATGGAAGGCATTTACATTTCACCAACTCCCCTCACCATCTTTTGATGGGGCAGTCAGGCCACATTAGAACCAACTCCAGGCAGCTCATGCTGGAGTGCTCCAATTTGTAGCATCTTCCTGTCTGCTGCTTCCCTATTGCAGGCCCACCTGGTCAGCCCTGCCCACTCCTCTTTTGGTCCCTTTTTGAGTGGAAAGCTGCCTGGTCATGGCCGCTCTGGGGGGGAAAGCACTTGCAGTCCTTCTGTTGTGTTCCTGGTTGTCATGTGGGTTTTGCAGTGTGGATGAAATGAGAAGCAGGGATCCAAATATCACCCTGAGGTCATTTGCCCTATTCTCATTGCTACTCGGGCAATGAGAGTAGGCTGGGCAAACATATAATGGCAAGAAAAGACAGTGTGGCCTAAAACATTGTGTCTCCCATGCAGAGCCCTCAGCAGTCCTAGCGAACAAACTCTCAGAGCCAGCCATGATCACAAAATAAAAATCATGTCCTTTTGATCCTTCTCATAAGGCCAGATCCTGTTGCTATGCTTGCTCATGGCATCCCAAGCATCACATTCATCTCCGTGTAATTCCTCAGTCTGTTTGGTGGGTCCCACCCTTAGCCTGACTCTTACCCCCAGGCTATTTGCTCCATGAGGAAGGTCCTGTGTGGCTCCTATGCACTGTGATATCCAGTGGATAACACCGAATCTAGCACCAGTTGGTGCTCAGCATACATTCCTAGGATGAATGACTTGAAATGAATGTTGTATTCTAGTTTACAGCTTTTTGGCCCAGGACGTTCGGTCCTCAATAACCTTTGAAAGCCTCCATTAAGTTCTTCCTAACAGACAATAAAAGCTTGCATCATAAAAGGTTTAGTTTTTGGTTTAGTCCACTTGTGAAGATACAGCACACACAGGAGGACTGGGGGGTCCCTAAAAATCTAGTTCATCTCCTTTGCATTACAGATGAAGACAGGGACACTAAGAAAGGGGCAAGAACTTAAATAAGTGCAAGAAGGTGACATAATCACCACTGGACTCTTAACAGCCTGTGTATTTAACAGGTGCTCCTAATAACTCAGTATACCTAATAACTATGGTATAGTGGTTAAGAGAGTGGGTTTTAGGTACCAGACCACCAGGTTGAAATCCTGGCTTGGCTACTTATTAGTGTTAAAAGAGAAACTAGACAAATTTAAGAGGGTTTAATTGAGCAAAGAACGATTTGCACTTAATCCATGCTTAACATTGGATTTATATCCTCTTAAATACCAACTTTGTTTCTTCAATTCAGGTACATAGCATTGCTTATTAAATGGGTTATCATAGGTAATTGGCCTTGGACTGTGGAGCTCATTCAAATTGCATATCTTAATAATTTTGGTACTGGCTGCTTTAACATGAAAATCTGGCAAAGTATTTCTTTGGCATTTAATTAATATCTTGCTTGAGTTAGCAGTTGTATAAACCAGTCAATCTTTTCATTAGAGTTCTGGGAATTCTTTCTTTGTCCAAATGATCCTAAAGTAATCAGAAATCTGTATTTAAGAGTTCTTGTCAGCGTCCTTTCCATCCTTTCCAGGAGCCGACCTGCTTAAAGATACAATACTTTAGAATTTTACTTGCTTGTAAAGAGCTTTCAGAAAATGCATAAGCATTAAGCAATTAACTGTGGACAAGACTTAAAATGGTCATGGTTAAAGATGCAATTGACAAGAAAATTTGCTTATTTGTGTGGCTTACAATAATTTAACATAATAAGCACAATTATGACTGATAATATATCAGAATTTTATTTTATTTGAGACAAACTCTGTCACCCAGGCTGGAGTGCAGTGGTGCAATCTCAGCTCACTGCAACCTCCGCCTCTCAGGTTCAAGCAATTCTCCTGCCTCAGCCTCCTGAGTTGCTGGGACTACAGGCACGTGACACCATGCCCAGCTAATTTTTTTGTATTTTTAGTAGAGACGGGGTTTCACCATGTTGGCCAGGATGGTCTCTGTCTCCTGACCTCGTGATCTGCCCACCTCGGCCTTCCAAAGTGCTGAGATTACAGGTGTGAGCCACCACACCTGGCCATTAAAAGGTTTTAAAAAGCAAAAACGTTTATTCTTTGATGGAGAGGAGGGTCAGTTTTCCAAATAATCAAAAGACCTAATAAAGACAGCATGAAACACAATCTGTCTCTCCTTCTCTTCCCTGTTTTTTTTTTTTTTTGCAGTTTACTTAAAGGGTGAAGAATATTTCTTTTGCTCTCTCGCATATTAATACTTCACAAACTCCTTCTTCAAAGAAGAAAATCAAATTTTACTTTTGTATTAGTGTATTATCAATACTAAAATTAATTTTAAGAAAGTTTTATAAACAGAGGGGTGGGTATGGTGTCTCACACTTGTAATCCCAGCACTTTGGGAGGCTGAGGCAGGAGGATCACTTGAGGCCAAGAGTTTGAGACCAGTCTGGGTAATGTAGCAAGACCCTTATGTCTACAAAAATAATAATGATAAAAAAATAATTAAAATAAATTAGCCAGGAGTGGTGGCATACACCTGTAGTTCTAGGTACTCAGGAGGTTGCAACAGGAAAATCCCTCAAGCCCAGGAGTTGGAGGCAGCAGTGAGCTAAGGTTACACCACTGCATTCCAGCCTGGGTGACAGAGCAAGGTCCCATCTCTTAAAAAAAAACAAAAAAAACCCCTCATAAACAAATACATCTAATCTCAGCCAGCTTTTGAACACAAAAATAAGATTTCCATACAATGGATACCTTGTATTTTATAAAATAATCTCTGTTAACCTCTTACATAATATCTTACAATCTTATAAGATTATAATCTCTTGTATAATTCTTTTTATCTTCTTTCCCCAACATTTATATTCATTTAGTTTTATCTATAGCATATTTTCCTTCATTTTGAAACAACTTTTACATAACCTCAAAAAGAGACAAAATTACTTTTTGTTTGACAACATACTCATCCTCATGTCTTTTTTATAACGTTCTTCACCAAAAAACACCCATCTCACTTTATTTATTTATTTGAATTACAATGTGACTTTTCATACTTTGGAGTGAGCCCCACAGGAATAAAAAACACTGGGAAGGGAAAACCACTTGACCCTGAGGAGTGGCCCAGGGGGAGAGAGGCTACCTGAGGGAAAGGAAGCACAAAAGAGATGCCCTGCAGGCTCAGGGCAAAGGGAATGCCATCGGTGCTGGTACCTGTGAGTACTACAGGAGGAAATGCGAGTACGGTTGGACTGGCTTCAGGCACACTGGCAAACGGCAAGAGGGCTGGACACAAAGCCACAAATCTACTTGGGTCCTCCTTCTCCTTTTTTATTTTTATTTTTGAGATGGAATCTCGCTCTGTTCCCCAGGCTGGAATGCAGTGGCATGATGTCAGCTCACTGCAACCTCCACCTCCTGGGTTCCAGTGATTCCCCTGCTTCAGCCTCCCAAGTAGCTGGGATTACAGGCGTGTGCCACCATACCTGGCTAATTTTTTTTTTGTATTTTTAGTAGAGATGAGGTTTTGCCATGTTGGCCAGGCTGGTCTTGAACTCCTGACCTCAGGTAATCCACTTGCCTTGCCCTCCCAAAGTGCTGGGATTACAGGCGTGAGCCACTGTGCCCGGCCTGGGTTCTCCTCCTTCTCATTTGCCTTTTTCTGCTTCTGCTGAATGGTCTCCAAGTCCCTCTGCTTGCAGGAGGCAACAGAAAGCCCATCATCTTGGTGCTTTCCCCTTAACCAAGTCACTCTGCTTTTTCATATTCTTCTGGTGGGCAAGTTCACCACAGTCATGGCTATGGCAGGGCAGCAGCTCTTACCTGCCTCTGTTGTGTCCCTCTTTCTGTCCGTATCTCACTTAATACGCTCCGTATACCGAATTGTTTCTTTTTTGTCTCGTACTTTTAACTACAATTAACTATTACAATTAAAATTAACTACAGTTTCAACCCTTAGTAACCCTAATTTCCAGTGAAAAACCTAGGAAGTAATCTGAACTGTTTTATATCAGTATTTATAGATAAAAACCATTTCATAATTTTTTAGAAAGATATGTTCCCAGCTGAGCATGGTGGTTCACATCTGTAATCCTAGCACTTTGGGAAGCCAAGGCAGGAGGATCACTTGAGGCCAGAAACTCAAGACCAGCTTGGGCAACACAAGACTCTCATTTCAAAAAATAAAATAAAAGAGATATGTTTCCTCAATTTTTTTTATTTACTAACAGAGCTAAATATATTTAGCTTTTCTATACGATGTAAAATAAGATGAAGTATAGAAACTTAAGCTTATGTTTAATAATTAATGTTTTAGTATTTTATAATAACTTAGAAATGACTCAAACATTTTATGATTATCTGTTACTTAATTTAACATAATGTGTCTTTAAGATTTTTAAATTACTGAAAAGAATCTTCAAACTATGACACAGGTACACTACCTAATGTCTTCTACAGTCATACTGAGTCTGAAATACCACATGGCACCCGGGACAGCTACGAAAGGCAGGGACCTTCTGAATCCTGAATTTACACAGCAGGTGTAGAGGTCAGAACACTGGATGGAGCTGTAAAGAGAATGCCTGGAGGATCTGACTCTTCCTAGTATAACCAAGAAGCAAAGCTGGGCCATATTGGGCCTGGCTCTGCATTGGAGCTGGTGGCCCAGGCATTGAGAACACAGGATGTGTCCCCAAGCCCACAATAGCCACTTGACCAGGCCCCAGTATCCAGAGGCTCAAAACCAAATACTTATGTAAGCTCCCAGTAAGATGTGTGCAAACCTTCAGGGGAGCCCAACAGCCAGCCCTTATAGCTTTAGCTTACAGATAAATCAAGCAAGTATCAAAAATATTATAGAAGCAGCAGTTTTCTTGCCTTAAAACATGTATTAGAGACAGCGTAAACCTGTCTGATCAGTAGATCCAGGCAAAAATGTTTGAATTATATTTAATACTGACAATTCTGGAGATATTCCTATTATACCAACAATTTTAAAACTAGCTTTATCTACCAAGTATCATTTTAGAGCACATAGAAATATCACATGAACATAACATATATAGACACATAGATATACAGACACACAGAAGCACATCTTAAAGCTTTCATGAAGGTTTTGCATTGGCCAGTTTACAAATAATTTTTCTTTCCTCTATTCAGACTATCCATTTCCCAATTACCTATTTCATTGTCCTAAGTTAATTGTTAGTGATGTAACCCTACATTTACACTTCTAAACGGATGCCTTTTAGGTGAAACAAAGGAGAAAATGTGTATCTCAAAAGCACAGAGACTTCAGGCCTAATCATTATACCATCATTTGCTCAAATCAACCAAGGAGGGTGTAGGTAAGGGCCCAGTTAAAATGGCCAGGAAAATCACCTTATAGGTAACACATGTTATGTAAATCTAATCTACCTTTCACAGTTTCTAGTGACTCAGTCCTCCCTCTCTTCCCAGTGCACAGAGGAGTCAATCTTAAAATCTAAGATTTCCTTTATAGATGTATTTTGTAAAATATAAAATGGTTTTAAAATAGCTAGCTAAGTGCCAGAAAGATGTATTTTGGAGACCAACTTAGTTCAATAGGTGGACTTTTAAACTTAGTGTCTGTTTCTTAGCTAAAATTACAGAGTTCAGGGTGAAACCCATTAAAGAATAGGGCAGGGAAAGCATTCTCTATGCCTGAACTCAGCATGGATAGCTCTGAAAAATAATTAAGCCCTCTTTACCTGAGGGCCTGCCTTTTGTAAATACTACAGCCAACTTTCTTTTCACCTTCAGGGCAGAATAGAAACTAAGCCAAAAAGTTAGCAGATTCAATTTTTCTTATCAATTAATTGCTTAAGCTTTCTATTTGCCTTTCAAAAAGCCTTTTTAAAAAGATAATAAAAATATTAGAATCTTTTTAGAAGCTTCTGCCCATCACTAGGCATTCCTGGATAAGCCTAATTTCAGGAGCCCTCACTTTTAAATGCCTTTCTTAAAGTGCAGTGTTGTTCATTTGGAAAGTTCTACTGTAATTTTAAATTATCTTTATTAAGATTTCGCCAACTTTGTGTTTTCTGCTTCTATAGCTGGAAGATGGAGAGCTCAGTTCTTCAAAAATTAAGGGTCCTATTGTTGCGGTACTTTTCCTTAGCTCAGCTAAAGATGGGGTTCTTGTTTCATGGCCACAAAAGATTAGGCCTGCAGACAATTTGAAGGGTGAGTAAGGCAGGGCTTTACTGGGTGAAAAGGGAAAGAATGGGAAACAGGCCCTCGGCAAAGCCAGAGTCCGTGCTGTTGCACTTCCTGCCTTGCAGTTTGAATCCCAGGTTCCATACAGGAAGAGGAGGGGCCAGGCTCCTCCCGGCTGCAAACCGTGTGAACTTCTGTGGCTCCAACTCAGTGTGCACTCCTCCCAGTGTGCAGGCTGGCTGGAGTTTCTCTGAGGACTCCTTCCCACCTGGCTGTCTCATTATTTTTACATTGAATCTTGGCTTTGGCTTTCAGATCCCTTTGATCAACTTAGCCAATAATTCATTCCTACCTAAGCACACAAGAAAAAGGATTGGTTACAGCTGGATGTCTGCCTTATTTGAACACAGTTTAAACAGTTGGCTGCCTTGAATTGGCTGAAACTATAATTTGTACAAGAATAGGTTACTTTATGTGTGACTTTGAAAAACTTACTTAAAACTCAGTATGCCTCACTTCCCATATTAGCAAAATGGGAATATTAGTAGTTCTGGCCTTGAGGGTCGACTATGAAGATAAAATGAGTCAGTGCCTTCATTGCTTGCCTTCCCAAACTACCAGGCCAAAGCCATATTAGTATATATCTTAATATATATTAGAAAGATATATATATATGTGTATGTATATATTTTTTAAGACAGAGTCTCACTCTGTCACCGGGCTGGAATGCAGTGGCGCGATCTCGGCTCACCGCAACCTCCGACTCCCTGGTTCAAGCGATTCTCCTGCCTCAGCCTCCTGAGTAGCTGGGATTACAGGCATGCACCATCATACCCAGCTAATTTTTGTATTTTTAGTAGAGATGGGGTTTCACCATGTTGGCCAGGATGGTCTTGATCTCCTGACCTTGTGATCTGCCCCCCTCGGCCTCCCAAAGTGCTAGGATTACAGGCATGAGCCACCGCACCCGGCCTGTATATATTTTTTGATTCATTTATTCACTGATGGACACTTAGGTTTACACATTCAGTTATGTACAGTTTGGGATGTATGGAGACAAAATCTCTGCAAATTTCTGAATGCTAGAGTTCCCAAGGCATTTTCTGCAGGATTGTCATTTACTACCAGTTTTTGTGTGACCCAGTCAGACACCTAGGCCTCTAACTGGATCCAATCTAGTTAATTACCAGATCCAATCTCATTCTAGAGCCAGGCCAATTTCTGCTGGGAATACTGAACCTGGTTTGGATACAAAATTTGCTCAAACAAACTCAAATAGCTCAAAACACAAATCTGTGACGCCTCAAAATCCAAGAGAGAACTTACCATTCCCAGCTGCTGTGAGAGAGCGATGGACACAGTGGGCCCAGTGAGCACCTCGCTTGGTCACTCGATGCTCTCAGGGGTCGCTGGAAGTTCTACTTCAAACCCCACTTCTGATGCTATTTGTTGAAAGAAAAACTTTAGATAAATTAAATTTAGCATAGTTTAATTGAGCAAAGAAGAATTCATGAATCGAGAAGTTCCCAGAACCAGAATAAGTTCAGAGTAACTCTGGAGCTGCCCCATCGTTGGATAATATTTATGGACAGAAGAAGGAAAGTCATGCACAGAAAATGGAAGTAAGGTACAGAAACAGCTGGATGGGTTACAGCTGGATGTCTTGTCTTATTTGAACACAGTTTAAACAATTGGCTGCCTTGGATTGGCTGAAACTCTGTAATTAGTTAATTAGTACAAGAATAGGTTACAGTCTGTTTACACATCCGTTTTTGTTTGTTTGTTTGTTTTTTGAGATGGAGTCTTGCCCTGTCACCTAGGCTAGAGTACAGTGGCGCGACCTTTAATTCTAGCTATTCAGGAGGCTCACTGCAACCTCCAACTTCCTGGTTCAAGCGAGTCTCCTATCTCAGCCTCCTGAGTAGCTAGAATTAAAGGTGCCCGCCACCACACCCAGCTAATATTTGTATTTTTAGGAGAGATGGGGTTTCACCACGTTGGTCGGGCTGGTCTCAAACTCTTGACCTCGTGATCTGCGTGCCTTGGCCTCCCAAAGTGCTGGAATTACAGGTGTGAGCCACGGTGCCCGGCCCACATCCAGTTCTGTACAGTTCAGGATATATGGAGAAACCTTTGTGCTGAACTTAAAATATGTAAGGAGGCAGCTTTAGTCAAAACATAATTTAACATTAGTTACCTGATGTTGGACAAGTCATTAAACCTGTCTGCTTTGACTTTTTTGTCTGTAAAATGGGGATAATATTAGCTCCCACCTCTTAATGCTCCTTGGAGGATTAAATGAGTTAATATCTCTAAACACAACAGTACCTGCATTAATAAGCACTATATAAATGCTAATTCAAATCATCATTGTATTCTATAAGAATCTGAATAACCTAATAATCCCATTCAATAATTCCATATTTCTGAGTCCTGTTCTGTGCCAGGAGCAGCATATGGATGGGAGGCTCCAGATAAGCAAGTCCTGACTTTGGCCCCCAGGGTGCTTACAAAATGTTTTTAATGGGAAAAACATGAAGGAATAATTTACCTGATCCAATCTTGGGCTTAGAAAAGAGCAAACCTCTATGAAAAAGGCCTGGGCCAGACATAGCAGCTGTATCTATCCTCTTTATATGGGTAGAAAGTTGAAGGCCTCAAGTGAGAAATATCTGCTGCTACTTGTGGGAGACTGTATTTTCCAAGAATGGCAGCAATAATACCACCCATTCCACATGTTTTTCTGGAACTTTGGCACTTTCCCATCAAGAAGTGGAGTCTAATTCTCGCCTCTTGAACCTGGGCAGGGCTCCCAGCTTGCTTGGAAGAAACAGAATGCTGTGAAAGTGACACTGAGTGACTTCTGAGGCTAGGTCATCAAGATCAGGAATAGGGATTGGAGGGGGCTTCTGCCTTTGTGGCTGCAACATTTGCCTTTGGAGCTCAGAGCTGACACTGAAGAAGCCTGAGGCTGCCATGCTGTGGGGAAGCCCAGGCCACATAGAGAGGCCATGTGCAGGTTCTCTGGATGACAACCTCAGCTGTGGAATGAGGTCCCTCCTGGAAGCCAGATACGTGAGTGAATATACTTACAGATGCCTCCAGTCCCTGTCTGCTTTCTCTTCCCTAGTCTTTGAGTTTTCCCAGAAGAGGTTTCAGACATTGAGGAATAGGGTAAAACCTGTTCCCTTTGCAAATCTCTAACCCACCGAATTAGCGTATAAAAATGGTTATTCCAAGTCACTAAGTGTTGGAGTGATTTGCTATGCAGCAATAAAACCGGAACACTGCAACAGACACTTCTTTCTCTAGAGATCTTAGAGAAAGAAAATGTGTTCACAGCACAGTTAGATTTGTTTCTTAATGAATCTAAAGAGTCCCCAGTGATTAAGCATGTTGCAGCTGGAAGTTTCTAGAGCTGCCATCCTTGCCAACATCAGGCTGTGATGGTGCCTAAAAGAGTCATCACCAGCATCACCAGCAGAGAGGGCAAGGAGGGTGATGCAGCCTCTTCACCTGCCCAAGACTGTTTCACAGCTCTTCTGTGGAGCTGGCCCAGATTACAACAGCTCATGCAGATGAAAGTACCAGGTTAATAATGGAGAAATGTTAAATCCACCTGGAGGAATGCAAGTCCCCTTAAGAGAGGAGCTCTTCATTTGGTTTGTGAGATGGTTCTCACATTTTCCAGCTTCTGTGATTCATCTTATTATCTGATGTTTTCTTAGAGCTCTATATTTCATGTCTATTATTTAGTTCTAGTCTCATAAAGTGGGAAGTCGTTTGTCAACCTCATTTTTAGAGATGTAGAAACTAAGATTCAAAGATTAACCCAGGCTGGGTGCGGTTGCTCACGCCTGTAATCCTAGCACTTTGGGAGGCCGAGGCAGGCGGATCACCTGAGGTCAGGAGTTCGAGACCAGCCTGACCAACATGGTGAAACCCCGTCTCTACTAAAAATACAAAATTAGATGGGCGTGGTGGTGCATGCTTGTAATCTCAGCTACAGGAGGCTGAGGCAGGAGAATCCCTTGAACCCAGGAGGTGGAGGTTGCAGTGAGCTGAGATCGCACCATTGCATTCCAGCCTGGACAGCAAAGTGAGACTCCAACTCAAAATAAACAAAAACAAAAAGACTAACCCAGAGCACATTTATCTAATCAATGGTAAAGCTCAGACATAACCCCATGGTTTCTGATTCTAAATTCAGGTCTCTCTTATCATTGTACTCTGGAAGGAATCCCTGTCCTGGACCAAAAGGAAAAAAAAAAAAAAGATTTGTGTTTGTTCTAAAGTCATCAGAAGAGTGCTCATTAAAGGTGTGGTGTTTCTTACTTTTTAGTTCCTTCCAGAGTAATATAATTCTGCACTTCATCTGTGCAAAGAATTTAGTTTTCTGTTCTGAGTGTTGGCTTTGTGTACTTCTGCCCAGGAGTGAGATGAAACAAATGTCATGATGGCTCATACCCTCCCACCCTTCCCCAACCCTCCAAAAATGATTTGAAGTATTTGCCGTTTTACACCCATGGTGTAAATGCTCCTATCGTGGCTGTCTTCAAGCGACTAAGTTGACATCATTCACCATTAAGTTGAGAAGAGATAGGCACATTGAGCTTTTGAGAGCCAGCACTAGCCCCCTCTAGCAATGGATGAAGCCAGTGCAATTACAGGTATTTTGTAACTGTTTCTTCCAAAGCAATCAAATGTCTTCCACTCAAAATTTTCAAATTATTGAAGACAGTGAAAAAAGACAGTGCTGTTATTCACGTATGAGGACAGGACTATTTTTGCTTCTATAAAGGGTCACACTCTGAAGCAGCCATCAACTCTAGAGAGCTCCTTGTATCTTTCACCAGTAACACAAAGCCAATGATACAAGTACTGAACACATATCTTAGTGTGTTGTGACCATCTTGCTTGCATTGGCGTGGGGGTGGAGGGCAGTATTATAGGGCTGAGTTGGAGCAGCCGACAAGCCTGGAAAAGAATCCCACAAACTTCAGTCTTGCTCCCCACGTCAGTTTTGATAGGCCTGAAGCTTATTTGGTTACCTTGGCTCCCACCCTGCTGGTGAGTAAGGAAAATGTTGAAGGGGAAGAGGGTCACCAGTGTCTGCTGGGACCGCTCCTCCAAGGCGTGAGTCACTTAACCAGATGGGAGTGCACAGACCTCCTTCTTGCCCCACTGGTCTCCCCAGTGTCTCCCTCCCCATTTTCTTCTTTTTCTCTTCCCTGTCCTCTTTGCCCCTAGATATATGGTAGCGCGTCCTTCTCCTACAAAAGAGCAGATGGAGAGAAGTGGGTGGAGACCTCAAGAAGGAGATTTGGTTCAGATGGAGCTAGAGATCTGAGAGGTGTTGGTGCCAGGAGGCAGCTGACTCCAAGGGACTGGGCAGTGAGTTTCCCAGCATGAGGATGGACAGCTGGTGGGGATTTGTCTACACTCTTCAGGAGCCAGAAGCTCGCATGAAAGGAGGTAGAGGTGGTTAGAATACATGTGAAGGTTTATGATCTGGCTCCTGCCCTCCTCCCTCCCAATCTCTAGCCATTTCCAAATTGAACTTGCAATTCTTTCAAACCCTAGCCTTCTCACTCTTTGCCACTGCTATTCTCTTGCAGTAAATTTCCTACCCCGACCCTGCCCTACCTTTGTAATTCCTGCTCACCATTTGACACCCAGCTTAGGTGTCACCCCCTGAGGAATCCTTTTCTGGCTTCAGCCTCACCTTGACACTCACACACACACACCCCCCACACCATACGCACCACAATATGAGCTAGAAGTGCAGCCTTAAATTCTGGCCCACAGTTGCCATGGTCTGAATGACCCCAGTCAAGACCTTCCACCCTCTGAAGTCACATTTCCTCATCTGTAAAACCAGGGGTTGGGTAAGCACTTCAGTTATTCTGAAGTTCTGGGGAAGTGTACACCATGAATACGTGCCCACATTGGTACAGCAAATGGCACAGCCTCTCCATTCTATTCTAAGTAGAAGAAAAAGCACCTGAGGTCAAAGCAGTTTATTTGCAGGTACTCACAATGCAGCTTTGCCCACAGTGGCTCTAATTCCATGCTGACATTTTCGATGCAGCCCGGCTTAATAGAGAAAAATGACTCTATTGCCTAAACAAGACAGACTTTATTAGGAGTTGAGATGGATAGTGGGGGAACTTTTATTTACATGTCACATTTCTCTAATTCTAAGGAATTTAAGCATCCTCTTTGCTTTCCATTTCCATTTCCTACCCATCCCATTAATAAAGAATAATGAAAAGACTAGAATTGGTTGAGAAAAACAAATCAAAATAACAATTTTCAGTCCTTTTGCCTAAAAAAAGGCATGCTCAATTTGGGCAACTCATTAAATTCCATCCAGTTAAAACTGTGGCTATTAGGCAATTAATACTTAGTTTTGGTTCTGCTTACTCTCTGGAAAGTCTGTTTTCCAAAAGCATAAATGTGACAGGAAATTTCTTCACTCCGTTTATCCCTAGTAGTTTAAATATTATTTCATAATTGCAAATGGGCTTTTCCCCACTTCTTGCACAGGCAGGCTATGGCTGGTCTTCTTTTTGGTGGTATGGGCATGGTAATATATTTTTTCCCAGGGTGACAGAGAGAAGCAATTGAGCCTCATGGATGAGAAAACTCTCTCCAAACTCTAAGAAAAATGCAAGGAGGCGGCATTGCCAGCAGTGGTCCTGGACAGGCTTTCAGTTCTAGGTCAAGTGTCTTTTGTTCAGGATTAGCCTGGGATCTCTGGAGAGAATGGGGTGATACTCCAGGCCTATCAGATGGAACTAGGGGAATACAGACCCCCTTAGCACAGTTTAAGAGGAGTCTCAAATTGCAATGCTTGCACAAGACCAAGGTTTCTCCATGTTCTTTATTTCTCCTTTTCTTTCACAACTTTTTCTAAAGGAGTGATATTTCTTGCCAGTCTAGTTCCTCAACCTCAAAATTCGAGGAATTTGCAAATAGTTATCTCACATGGCCCTGCCTTAAAGTTTCCTCGTGAACGCTTCCATCCCACGTCTAAAAGTATGTCTATAAAGAGCAGATCTTTGGGTCCTTGGTGCACTGGAAAGTTTTAAATGCCAAAGCAGTATTATTTATACTTGCCCTTGAGTGCAAATGTTCCTCTGAGAATAACACTTAAGGATTCTTTGTATATAAGGAACGGCTTCATTAGACGTTTAAGACTTAAGGGACCAGGGCATCATGTTTTCAATAGAGGCTTCTAGATTTATTTATTTGCTTCTCAGCGTGACAAAGTTTGGCTAATTGATCTGTTGAGGAGGAATAAATCCATACACATTTACAGCTCCTCCCAGTCACACTGAAGACTGAGCTACACTGGTCCTGTCCTTATCATTTATGCTGCCAAGTAAAATACAGTCCTTCATGTTTTACTCACGTGTACCAGAAAACCAGCACCAGAGAAAGACTTCTAACCAGGTAAACCCTCCATTTAGAAGAACGTGTCTCCTAGGCTCTTGCAAGGGGATGGATCTCATTATTCAAAGTATCAAACAGGCAGAAGATTTGAAATGCCAATAATTTTTTTGTGTATGCTGATAAATGCTTTCTTCTGAAGAGTATCAGGAATTCACTTTAATAAGACCAAGTGTTTATTGATCAGTTATTTTGTATTAGGCATAAGGATGGGAGAATACAGAGTTGATTAAAGCCCAGCACTACTGGTAGAAATATACATCTCACATCTGAGTGGTGTTTTACAGGTCATTCTGTATTTGCCCATCATCTTTCAGTTCCCCCAATCTCCTTGAGAGTCTATACTCTTTCATAGAAACCAAAGATCAAAGAGGAGACTTGACTTACGGAGGATGCACAAAGAGTCTACCTATGAGTCCATGTCAACTCCCCCAGGTTCCTGCTTCTCAGGTTTTCCCTAGGGCCATGGGTTGTTTTTCTAGGAGGCAAGAACCTAGGATCTAGACTACGTGGGGATGACAAATGTTGAATTGAAATGAAGGAGGAAAATGTCCATAAGATCTCAACATGGGGCAGTGCAAAAGGAGAGCATGGCCAGATGGTGATCTGGGGAGGAGATAATTGCAGCAAGCACGGAACTTCTGACATGGCTCTGGGCAAGCCCACTCCTGACAGATTGGCCAGAGGGTAACCTTAGAGCAGGCCCAGACTTCAGTTATATATCAGGTGTTTTTAGAACATCCAAATGTCTGCCCAGAAACCAAGAGCTTTAGACTTTTCCCAGCCTCTTCTGAGATACTGGAGGTTGCAGGGGTTACAGCAACTGAGGTTTCTGGGCAAGGAATGTAGTCCCAGCTACCTGGAAAGAAGGCCAAAGATTTGCTGTAACTTTTTCTCCCTGAGCAGCCTTCACAGACGCTTTGGTCGTAATCTGACTGCTCAGCACTTTAGAATCCGTTACCAGAAGCTTCAGTGGACCTGTCGCAGTTCACCCTTAAGATCAAGAAGAGTAATAATAAAAAATGAAAGAGAAATTGGTTTCTCAGTAGAATTGAATAATTCTTTTCCATTTGCACAAAAGTAAACACCTGGATGAACTCCTGCTGCTACCTTGCACTGCAGCATCCAGAGCACTTATATATTATTGCATTCCATTTCATGGTGATATTAGTAATTGTTATTTTCTCTGAGTGATGAGGAAATTGAGACTCAGAGAAGTTAGTATTTGAGTTTCCGTATCCAAGGCTGCTGCTTGTTCTATCACATTAGTGGTGGTTCCATGATACTTGATGAAACTCAAGACAACCCATGAAGATAATTTTGGGATGCTTTAGTAGAGAAAGAGAGGGCCAAGAGGCCTGCACCCTAACCTTGATTCAACCAAAGCAGTTACAGTTTTAATTTATTTTATACGGTGGATTTCATGTATTATTTCATTATTGCAATTCATGATTCCTGAACTTTTAACTAACACTTTCAAGTGAATAGGCCCAAGCACCTTAGATCTGTATCCACCTATATCCAACTCTGGAGTTGTTTGAACTTTGAATCATCCTGGGTGAAGGCTCTTACAGTAACTTGGGCCTCTTTGTCATTCACGGCAAACCCAACTGGGGCAATGAGAGAGTTTTTATTCTTATTGTACCACTGAATCCTTGTGTGACTTTGAGCAAGTTACTTCTCTCTGACTTCAGTTTTTTTAATCTAAAAGATGAAGACACTGGCCGGGCGCAGTGGCTCACACCTATAATCCCAACACTTTGGAAGTCTGAGGTGGGTGGATCACAAGGTCAAGAGATCAAGACCATCCTGGCCAACATGGTGAAACCCCATCTCTACTAAAAATACAAAAATTAGCTGGGTGTGGTGGGGCGCACCTGTAGTCCCAGATACTCGGGAGGCTGTGGCAGGAGAATTGCTTGAACGCAGGAGGTGGAGGTTGCAGTAAGCTGAGATCGCACCACTGCACTCCAGCCTGGCGACAGAGCAAGACTCTGGCTAAATAAATAAATAAAATAATGAGAACACTGAACTGGATAAGCTTCCAGGCTGGCGTTCTGTGAATGTTGAGGGAGGGGTGGAGATTGTTGCATTGTTCCAAAATAAAGTACTCATGTACTGGCTGGAGGCCTGTCAATAAGGTTGCCAGATTCAGCAAGTGAAAATGCAGCACTCTCATTTAAATTTGAATTTTAGATACACAAGAAAGTCTTTTTATTTATTTATTTATTTATTTATTTATTTATTTTTAGTATAAGTATATCCCATGCAATATTTGGGACATACTTATACTTAAGAATATTTGTTGTATATCTGAAATTCAAATTGTGTCTGAGTGTTCTATATTTTATTTGCAATTCTACTTTAGAAGTATATTTTTTCCTTTAGCAAAGAGTTGATATAAATAAGCAAACAAACAAATAAAAAAACTCTTTGTTAATTATGGTCTTGTTGCCTTGGTAAAATCTTCCTCTTTCAATTTGTGACATCATAGCACCCAAAAGTATTAAATGTAGAAGGTGATAACAGTACCATTCCCAGAGTTTCCTTTAATTTAATTTACTTATTTTTTTTTATAATTTTTTTATTTTTTACAAATTTTTTACTTATTTAATTTACTTATTAATTTACTTATTTGTGTTTAAGAAACACAATTCTGTGCCTGCATATAACATTTTGTGCTTGCATATGACATTTTGTGCTTGCATTGGGGATATCTTTTTTTTTCATATCTGATGATTTTAACAAAAGCTCTTGACTTGAACAAGCCTCTCTCCTCCCTGCCCCAGACATGTTCTTTTGGCCTAAACCCATACTGCCATCACAAGGAATTTTATTGGCTGTCTGAATTTCTTTCAAATTCTGTTACTTTGTGTTTTAATATGCACACACACTTGCTCACACATACATGCTCCTCCAATCCAAACTCTTGCACTTTTTGCTTCTCAACCAGTGATTGCATGTGGCTGGTGGTTTACTGATTGTGAAATCATCTTGAAATATCAGTGAAGAAAGTGTTCCTCCTGCATTTGTGGCTAAACTCCCCTCAGGAACTTCAGGTTTCTTTCTGCCTCCTTGGGCAGAAGGAAGCACTCACTTGGGGTGGCCCTGGGGCAGTGAAGCAAAGAGGCTGTCAAAACCAAGCCTTCTGATAATGTGCTCCTGACATTTTTTCAGATGTCTTTTGCAAACATTTGGTCCTAATGGTAATAGCATGCATCCTGCATAGAATCACTGGTGAATCTGGGCACTGCTGAGCCTGTAGGTCAGAAGGTATAGAGGGACTGTACCCTAAGCCTAGGCAGAGAGCCTCTCCAGAGCAAGAACTGAGTAGCAAACGTGGCCTTGACATTGGCTCAGTCCTTTGAGGGAGGAGGAGAGCTTTTCAAGGAAGAAGGTCAGTGCAGAGGGAAAGTTTGTGCTAGGAGCCACCAGATAGGCAAATATACAGTGAGCTGGACCCAGAGTGGGTGTCAGCATTACTTCAGTGATGGCCCCTCCATAAAAGAAGTTGCAAGGGCCTTGTACGCAGGCCTTACCTCTTGATTTGGCTGAGCATCCAGCTAAAGCCCCTCCACCCCACCCAGCCCCTATATATGCTGCACATCCTGCACAGAGGATTATATAAAGAGGAGGTGTGTGGAGGGAGGACTGTGCCTGAGGGACTGGAGATTTGCACTTTCTTCCCATGTCTACCGGAAACTTACTACAAGACCTCTGGTGTAAAGATCCATCTGGTCATAGGGCTTTATTGAGCTGATTTCTAAGAGATGTTCCAGGCTTGCCTTTCTGTGATTCTTTTTAAAATTATTATTATTGTCATCATTATTGTGCAACAGTTCATTCATCCGAACATAGGTCTAGAAATAGGAAATTCTGCAGCTTAGGAAAAACGGCAACAGAATATGTAGGACATACTTTTTCCATGCATATTCACCCAGAGACACTTTAAGAAATCAAGGTAAGTATCAAAACACAAAGGCATAGCCAACTTTCATTATATCCTATTGATATCTAATAAACACATATCTACTATGCACCACGCTCTGCTTATAGGACAGAAATAAAGCAGGCAGCGGCCTTGTCTTGGGAAGCTCACAGTCCCAAGGGTCCCTGACAATCCCAAGAGCTGGGGATTTGTGATAGTGGGAGGAAGGGCAGAGCCCTTTGGGGACCTGAGGAAGAAGTGGTGCATTTACCTCTGCTTATTTCTCTTGTGGAAGTGATATGTGGGGGTGGAGGTGGCTTGAACTATTGGGGCAGCAAATAGAGGAAGTATATGCTATCAAAAATAGAGGGGCAAGGAGGAAATAAAAGTTCTTCTAATCTAACAGAAACACAGAGGGGCCTGACAAGGCTAAGGAATGAGTAATTTTCCCTGGTGCTTTTGGACCTGAGCTGTCTGTAACATGGAACTGGGTTCAGGAAAGGGAACCTGCCACAGCCACATTGTGACACTTGCCTGATGTGAAAAGGCAGAGCAGTGGGTGCTCTGGAATCCCTTAGTAAGGGATATATAGGGGGGCTTCCCATGGGAGGATAAGGAGGTTGCTCCCAGAGGTTTTGTGTTCCTCTTTAGGCCACCTGGTGTGGCCACTATTGCAGATGGGGACAGGCTGGGCCCAGAGATGCCTTCTGTTCCGTTCCTGGACTCAGTGCTGAGGATGTGAGCCTCCCATCCCAATGAGGGCCTCTGCGTATCTCGGCTGCAGCGGTCCGTGCAGAAAGGGAAGACTGACCAGGGAACCAGCGGCTATCATGCTATCATGACACAGGGCCCTCAAAGTCTCCCTGCCATGGAATGTGGGCATGGCATCTGTAACTGTCCTTTGTTTTACTTCCCCGGAATCCAAGTTAGGTCCTTTGGCCCTTTATGCACAAGCTCAAACACCCTTCCACCTGAGAATTCACAGAACAATCCATCCGCTCATTGTCTCCAGCCATTGCATGTTATACACAGTCCCTGGCCCATAGTCAGCAGTCAATAAATATTTAATGGCTGAATAAATAATCAAATGACTTTAATAAACAAATGAAGAAAATACAGAAAGTGATCATAATGAAGTGTAACAGAGGGCTCTTTGGGATGACATGTGAGCTGTGGCCTTAGATGCTCAGGGCCTCAGCAGCTCTCCCTTCTGTAGGCACGGAAGTCAGAGAGGCACCCCAGCAGGAAAGAGAGCATGTACAAAGCCGTGGACGTGCTAAGTCATGAGATCCATTTAGGGAATGTCAAGCTAGTGCCCAGGTTTTAGGGAAATATGAGCCTAGAGGGACTGGCTGAGGATAAGTCATGAAAGCATGCAATAGAGTTCAGATTTCATCTCATCAGAAAAAAGAAACTATATAGATAGTGTAAGAACTTTATTTCCATTGGAGCTCAAGAATCTCCTTCTAGGCCAGGTACAGTGGCTCCCACCTGTAATCCTAGCACTCTGGGAGCCCGAGGCGGGCAGATCACCTGAGGTCAGGAGTTTGAGATGAGCCTGGCCAACATAGTGAAACCCCGTCTCTACTAAAAATATAAAAAAAATTAGCCGGGCATGGTGGTGTGGGCCTGTAATCCCAGCTACTCGGGAGGCTGAGGCAGGAGAATTGCTTGAACCAGGGAGGCAGAGGTTGCAGTGAGTCGAGATCGCACCACTGCACTCCAGCCTGGGCAACAGAGTGAGACTCTGTCTCAAAAAAGAAAAAAGAATATCCTTCTAGAAGCCTTTTCAAGTTTGTCTAAAACATTCTTGAGTTGACTTTAATATTTCTTTGTCACCCTTAAACAATGCTGTGTTTCTGCTGAACACTCTAGGCTTTCCAAATGTGGGTATGCCCCACTTTTGTTTCTGCCTCTGCTGATGCTGGCCCACACTGATGCCTCTCTGCCACCTTTTGCCCCACACTGTAGCCTCCAAAGTCCAAAAAGCTAAGGGGGGATAGAATCAGTCATGGGAGCTGTAAGTCTTGGGGAATTCCATGATCATTTTATTTCAATGTTGCTGAGGCCAGAGCACCGAGGGGCTTAATAGAGCATCATAGAACTCAATAGCTCTCAACCCCCAAGTCAGAGAGCTCCTTTAAAAGTCCTCATTGAGATTATTTATTAAGTCAATCCTCATATCTCCTCTTCAAGGCAATTCCAGCAAAGAATATCAGTGGCTGGGTTCAAGCCTTCAGAATTGACAGAGAATACATGTTCATGGTTTAAGCCATCCAGTCGTGGCACTCTGTCACAGCAGCCCTGAAAAACTAATACCCACACATATTCCAAAAGGGACTGAGAGCCTTTAAAGCCGTCTTATCTTCCTGTCCCAGGAGCAGTGCTCTTGCCTGTATTCGAGGCGGACTGTATTCCTGGGCAGCAAGGTCCAGTGAGTTCTTAAGAGCATTCTGAAGTACCTGCAGTCACATTGCTACATCCCACTGGTGCTCAACAATGCTTTAGTTTAACCAGATTTTAAGTCATGGCTAAACCTTCATTAGAACAATGATGATGGGAATTCAGAATATGGGAAGTATTCATCATATTCTTTCTTTGTAAAACTTTCCATTTTCTGTGGCCTCTGCCAGTTCTCTGCCATTTGCACACATACATGTGTACTTGCAACCTTAGTCCACATTCATCTTTGTGAAGTCTCTTTTCCCTGCATGATATTGTTACATCATCTTATAATGTCTGCCTAATATTCCATCTGGTCGTTATACCGCAATTATTTCACCATTACACTCTTGTCGGTCATTAATTTGAACTTTTTTTTCTTTTTTACTCATTTAGATAATGTTGCAAAGAACATTTTGTGTGTATAAACATGTTATTCTTTTGGATTATTTCTTTTGGATACATTTCTAGGATCCATTTACTGGCTCAAAGAGTACACAGAGTGTCAAGGATTTTGTTACATATAATTACACTTTTTTTTTTTTTTTAAGAATCTAGCTGCTTTTTTTCTTTAATTTTCTTTCTTTTCTTTCTCTCTCTTTCTTTCTTTCTTTTCTTTCTTTTCTTTTCCTTTCTTGTCCTTTCTTTTCCTTTCTTTCTTTCTTTCTTTCTTTTTAACAAGGTCTTGCTCTGTTGCCCAGGCTGGGGTACAGTGGCCCGATCATGGCTCACTGCAGCTTCAACCTCCTGGGCTCAAGTGATCTTCCCATTTCAATAGTTGACTCATTTTAATAGTTTATTAAATGGCCTCCTGAGTAGCTGGGTCTACAAGAGTGTGCCACCACGCCCTACTAATTTTTGTATTTTTTCTAGAGATGAGATTTCACCGTGTTGCCCAGACTGGTACTTTTTATTTTTATCCTTTAAAAATAAATTATATTATGTTTATTTAAGGTATACAACATGTTATGCAATACACATAGCAAAAAGGTTACTATAGTGAAGCAAATTCACATACTCATTATCTACCATAGTTACCTATTGTTTTTGTTTTGTTTTTATGATAAGTGCAGCTAAAATCTACTCACTTAGCATGGATTCCACATAAGTACAATTTTATTGCCTATAGTCCTCATGTTGTACATTAGCTCTTTAGACTTGTTTATTCTACATATTTTATTAAACTATTTTTTGAAAATAGTTTAACAAACTAAAAAAATACAGGGCTACCAGAAAGTATGTATCAAATAGTGCTTCCTTACACTTTGCATTTTTATTTTCTGGATTAAAATGTATGTATTTCTTCTATAGGACTGTCTTTGTGTTAATTGATATTTACCAACTTGGGTCCTAATTATACTGGCTGTTTATACATCACAGACACTAAGTCAAACTATCTGTGCCATGTTTTTGAAAACAGTTTCTCTTTTTGCTTCAGTGGCACTTGTTTTCATTAAAGAGAGTTACATTTTATTCACAGGAAGTTGTTAGAGGGTTGAATTTTTTGTTCTTTTGACACTTACACTATTTATTTGCTATTTACCAAATATTCGTCTAAAATTATGATTAAATATTCAGTTCTGTTATTTCTGTGGCTCATTATAATCGTTTATTTTCAACCCATTTGGAGTTTTTTATGTAAGCTGTAATCTAAATTAATTTATCTCTAAATTGTGATCCAGTTACATAAAATAAGTACTTATATGTGTTAATTATCCCAGTTAGTTTTGATGCTGACTTAATCACATGCTAAATTATGCCATGGACTTTTTCCGTTATAAAAATTTATGTTCTTTACTCTGTAAGTATTATACATTTTTATTATTGTTGCTTTGTGATATGGTCTGCTTCTATTATTGCTTTTTTTAGTATTATTTTTGTGCGTGTGTTCTCATGTATTTATTTTTCTTAAGAGTTTTAGATTAATCTGTGCAGTTCTAAAAGGAGATCATTTGATATTTGGGTTAGGGCCTACATAAGCTTGCCTCCATTATTGGGTGGGTCAGGATAGAATGGCCTGGAGCAGTTTGTTCTAAGTGGTGTGGTTGGATGGAAAGAGCTGGGCTTTACAATTGGATATGTCTAGGGATGAGCCCCATCCTACCACCGGCTAGCTTGTCCAGGCTGAATAACCACCCAGAGCCTAACTCCCCTCTTAACCACATAGGGGTAGCACAGCCCACCTCAGGTGGAGTTGTTATCTTGGCTCTGCCACTGCCTGCCTGTCGCTCAATCATTTCCTTACATCTCTCTCAGAAGGGGGTCATTCTAATTAAATGAGAGAAAAAGGCATCTGAAACATTCAGCATAATGTCTGCCACAATATCAGCAGCTAATTTTCATTTCCTTTTTATTTTCTCCCAATCACAATTTGTAGCTTCATTTGAACTTCTTAAGCTCCCTCCAAATGTGGATGTGTTTGAAATGGATTCCTCTGTCTCTTTACATGTGCATAGCTGTTTCTGACTGACACTCAAGGATGTTGTAGATTATTGTCCTTTTCTTTTGTTCTCTGCCCCTTTGTGAAGCTCTTGTAACACTGTGGGTGGTCCATGGTTCTTTTCAGGCTCTTATGGATTTTTTAGGTAGATGCAGAGCTACCTTTTGGCTCAAGGCTTCTGAAAGTCATGGCTGTGTTCCTAAACAGAGGCTAGAAACTGTCAGTTCCTTGAGCCATGTTAAGGGTGGCCTCTACCAAAATTTAGGAGCTATTCTTGGTTCGCTCCCTCGAGGACTATACTCTTGGGTATCCAATCTTTGAACCTCTCACCAAAAGAGCTAAGTTCTTCCATAGGAGGATTTCATGTCTGATTTCCAACTGTGCCTCACTCCCACCCGTGCCTCACTCCCACCCTGTCCTCAGCCAGAACCCACATGACCTATGGGATTTTCAGATTAGGAGTCTCCTTTTGGCATCCTGTGGACTTTTCACTATTGCAAATGCACATCCACCAAGCAAGTAGTCCACTCCAGAGCAAGGTAACATGTGATGTAGCCGACTCAGGCATCTGAGAATGGGGTTCTCATCTTGGTTCTGCCACTACCAGGAAGGATATTGGGGATGTAGAAATAAGTCAGCCCTGCAGTCACTTGTAGGCTAGAGAAGAGCCAAGACTCTTCACAAAGCTGCCAATCTTGTTTTAACCAGACCCCGTTGTTACAACCAAACTGGGAACCACCATGCCATCAACATTCCTTAGTTGGAGTGGGAGAGAATCAGTTTCCCAGGAAAGCGTGGTGCTACAACTACAATATAGAGAAATGGGGGCAAGAAACGGGGGACATGCAAATCAAGAGATTTCTGATAGTTGCTCCTCAATACCCCCAGTTAAGAGCTTAAAATTAAAAGCCCAAATCTCAAAAGCTCATTAGCCTTTTGAGGTAACATGAATATGGCTGTATCTCATTCATTTATTTACATCTCTCTCTTTTCCAAAAAGTATTTGAAATTGCTTTACAACTACAGGAAAAAGTAGAAATCATAAAATGAGAAGGAATAAAATAGGAAAGTAGGGACTGGAGAAAAAAAATGGAGTCAGAAATGACAGAAACACAAGTACGAACCCCTGTGCACCTGTATTTGACCACATTTGACCTTGAGTTTCCTAGCAGTCCGAAGAAACAGAAATGTTTTGGGCAAATTAGTTTATCTCTAAATCTCGGTTTGATCGTTGACAAAATGGAAATAGAAACACCTCCATCAGAAGATTGTTCTGAAGATGACATGAAATAAGGGATGCAAAACCCTTAGGTACAAATGTGTAACACAGTAGGGACCCCACAATTGCTAGTTTGTTGTTGTTACTGTTATTTCTGTTAGCAGCTGCTTTGGGGTTAGACATCAGTACTGTAGCTGGTGCATAGGTTGACTCAGCTCCAGAGGTCCTGTCCCCTTTTCAGCGTGGCACAGTCTGAGAAATGACGATGTGAAGTTAACTATACCACTGATATAAATGTGAGGTGTGAGAAATTAATTTGCTTTCAAGAGGTATGATGACAGGTAAGGACAGCGATGTCACTTTGTGTCATAGGACACAAAGGAACGATACCAATTAGATGGAATAGATGTCCCACATATTCCAACCCACTGGCCAAGAAGTGGCTTCAATAGAAGCAAATGCTAGAGCTTAAAGGAAGCCTCCACAGCTCAATCTCCTCTCTTTTCAGGGGGAGGGGGAGAGTTGAGTTTTCTAGCATTACACAGATAAATGCTCAAATTCCAGTTCTTTCTCTTAAAGTACCCATGGATGGGAGGTGACAAACGTGGATTTGAAGTAAAGAAAAAAAAATGCTGATTTATTTATAGTTTAGGGAAGTGAAAGTCAGCTTGAGTTCGGACCGTTCATTGTTTCATTGTTATTACTTTCAGCGCAGTGCAGTTGTCCATCCTTCTTCTTTCTTCTGCTGGCCCTGGCAAGTCAGATCCCCTGGAAACAGAGGTCTTACGCGATTTCTATCTGATATGAAGGAATGTAGGTATTTAAAGGACCTTGTTTTCCTAAATGCTTTTATACTTTGACAGAGAGTCCCACTCGAGCACATCTTTGGGCTATTTAAAACTTACAGAGGAATGCCTTCTGCGTGTGCACATGTGCCCTGGAATCTAGGCAGAAGACCGGTTTATTTTGACTGGTGGTGTTTGACAATCTGAATCACAGGCCAAGTTCGTCACGGGCTCCTCTCTGCCTATTCCTAGCGATTGAAAGCCCACATACATGTAAGAAGCAGTCAGAATGGTTATGATGAAATGATGTAGAAAGAGAACTAGCTCCTAGCACGTGGTTAAATTCCTCGTATCCAGGCCACTTTGTGCCAAATGTATGGCTCCCACTTTCACATGCACCCTCATCTTCCCATCCCATCAACTTGGGGAGGAGGGTGATATTATCAGCCTACGCTGTTCACAAGGCCACTCGGAGAAGTGGGCTGATGTGCTAGGATCACGGTCCTAAGACAACCCAGGTTCCAGACTCCAGCCAAGCCTAGCACCACTTCCTTGATACCACTGCCATCTATTCTTGGCGAAAAGAAAAGGAAAGGAAGCAAACAACTCCAAACCCCAAATTAAATCAATGATTTCCAAACAAGCTTTATTTTCTCCAGTCTCTGCGCAGCCTTTGGATGACCACTTTGGTATTAGCTCTCCCTTAGTCAACTGCGTGCCTGGCAGATGAGTGTTCATACTCTTTGGTACAGTGGCAAAGCAATTGGATGATTTTAAATAATTTATTTGTGAGGTCCAAAGCAGTGGTGTCTGTGTATCTGGCGAGTTGTACTTCCTCTCTTCCCTCTCCTATTTCCCTTTCTGAATTGGTCACTTGGAATGCTGGGCTCCATGCGCATCTGTGTGCACTTGAGATCTGAAACCCAAGTCGGTGCCACCACCAGCTGCAGAAGCACGCCACTCGCTGTCATTTTTGGAAACCAAAAATGACTGGTCACATAACGGTGATTAGATAAAGCTTGTAATTTGTGTTTGCTGTAGTCAGCGACGTGGTATTTTGGGACAAACAGCCACTCTATGCTACATATAGCTTGGAATTTGCGGCTTTTTTGTAACCTGCCATTGTATGGTCAAGGAGGTAACAGAGAAAGAGGGGAGAGAGAATGGATGAAGGGAGAAAGGTCAGGAAGCCCCTCTCAGCAGACAGGCAGAGGACTTTGAGCTTTAGAGCTCAAAGAGCCCATAGAAAAATCTGTAGGTGACTCACCCTTAAGAGGGACCCCATTCAATGTCAGGCACTGCCTGGCTTCCTGATAGTACAACCTTCCTTTCCTGACAGCTGGAGCCTCTTGACTCCCAGTGAGAGTCTCAGCCTTACCCCAGGCTTGGGAAGAAACCCTTATCTGAGCCGGAGCATGGCTGAAGCAGCTCAAGTTCAATTCTCCAGTTACTCAGCTTCTTAGTCTGGCTGATAGGTATTCTCTGATTGGCTGCTCAGTTCTAAAAGGCTTTCCTGTCCCCAGTTCTAGAAAAAATGTCCTTGCCTTTCCCTGAGTTCATGTCTCAGCTGGATAAAACCTTTTTTTGTTCACTAAACATTGACCAAGGGCCTTTACATACCAGGCCAGGAAGGATATTGGGGATGTAGAAATAAGTCAGCCCTGCAGTCACTTGTAGGATAGGGAAGAGCCAAGACTCTTTAGGAAGCTGCCAATCTTGTTTTAACCAGACCCTGTTGTTACAAGCAAACTGGGAACCACCATCCCATCAACATCCCCTAGTTGGAGTGGGAGAGAATCAATTTCTCAGGAAAGCGTGGTGCTGCAACTGCAATATAGAGAAATGGGGGCAAGAAACGGGGGAACATGCAAATCAAGAGATTTCTGATAGTTGCTCATCAATACCTCCAGTTAAGGGCTTAAAATTAAAAGCCCAAATCTCAAAAGCTCATTAGCCTTTTGAGGTAACATGAATATGCAATAGAATTATCAATACTTGGTGAATTGTTTGTCCGGCAAATAAAGAACAATTTGTGTTCCAATGGGAATCTTCAAGGACTTACAGGTACTCCACAACATGACAAGAAACACTGATTACATAGAAGAAATCTTACTTAGGGCCGGAGTGGTGGCTCACACCTGTAATCTGAGCACTTTGGGAGACCAAGACGGGTGGATCGCTGGAGGCCAGGAGTTTGAGACCAGCCTGGCCAAGATGGCGAAACCCTGTCTCTAGTAAAACTACAAAAATTAGCCAGGCAGTGGTGGCTCAGGCCTGTAATCCCAGCTACTAGGGAGGCTGAGGCACAAGAATCGCTTGAACCTGGAAGGAGAAGGTTGCAGTGAGCTGAGATCGCACCACTGCACGCCAGCCTGGGAGACAGAATGAGACTCTGCTTCTCAAAACAAAAACACCCAAGAAATGTTACGGAGGAAATCATCTTTGTATCTAGAAAGTAATTCTTTGTCTTCCGTTGGCCAGGGTCCAGGAGCTGTGTAGGAATAGCACTCTACTCCTGAAGGTGTGGGTTGGGAGCTGTTGGGGACCTGCCTCTCATGCGTTCTGAGAACAACCACTCACTGCTTCAGGTGGAGGTGCTGCCTTTGCCATCATTTAGGTTTCCTTTTGGGCTTCCAAACTCATGCCTTGAAAGCATTTCCCAGGTGCCATTTCAGACTCTAGCTCAATTCTCTCTGCTGTTGACACTGCCATTTGCTCCAGAAATACACACTGGGGACTAGAAGGAAGGGTTTTCTGTAGCATTAGCATTCCTTTAAAAAATTTTAAAACTAGAACCCAGAATCCTTATTAGGTTACATTAAAAAGTCTTTTAGCCATCCCCCTGTCTAATATTTTGTGAAGTGTGTTCCAGGGAACCAAGTTCTACAGGATTCTGAGGATTACATGAGAAAAGGGGCAGGGATATGATGGAGACCTCTAAGTTCAAATAAATTTCTGGAATGCTGACTTTAAATAAAGTTAAACAAGTGTCTTTACTGTAAGAGTTCTCAGACTTTCAAATGCCTCAAATCTGTGGTAGATCTCTAAGAGGAGCAGGTAGTTAACTATGATTATAAAAGTTATTTGACAATGGAATTTTTGTTCTGAGGTGAGACAGAGTAGCACACAGATCTGAGTTTTATATTAAGCCAATATTTAGCCAATAGATATTGTTATTATCATTATTATTATTTGAGATGGAGCCTTGCTTTGTTGCCCAGGCTGGAGTGCAGTGGGGCGATCTTGGCTCACTGCAATCCCCGCCTCCTGGGTTCAAGTGATTCTCATGCTTCAGCCTCCTGGGTAGCTGGGATTACAGGCACCTGCCACCATGCCCAGGTAATTTTTGTATTTTTAGTAGCGAGGGGGTTCTGCCATGTTGCCCAGGCTGGCTTCAAACTCCTGACCTCAGGTGATCCACCTGCCTCGGCCTCCCAAAGTTCTGGGATTACAGGCATGAACTACCGTGCATTGCCTAGTCAGTAGATTATAATCAGATCTTTCCTAGTTCTTCAGCTGATTGCTTGAGCCCCAAATGCCCTGTTAGCAGAGAGTCCCATTCCCTGGAATTATCCAGGAGCACTGTGCCTACCCAGGACCATTGCTGCACTGTATTTCCCTGCCTCCAAGTTGCTCTTGAGAATACCGGCCTGCCCATTCTGGCATGCCATTGTTAGTCCCATCCTAAGTCCCTTTCAAGGTGACTTCTGCTTTTACTAGTCTTTTTGTTCTGATTCTCTCATGCTCAGTCATTGTTCGCCAAAGCAGAACAGCTATGTCTGGGGCTCTGGGTCCAGGGGAGCTCCCTGCACTGAGAGCACACCAGGACAAGACCAGCCCTTCCCATAGACACTTAGGTTCTTCTGCTGAGCCTCTCTGCTCATGGCGTGGACACCTTATTACTCTAAGATGATTTCATTTGAGAAATCAAGTTGTTCTACCTTGCCATCAGGTCATGGCTGAGGCCATCCTGCCCACTCCAACAGGTCTTCCCTACCTTAAATTTTGGGAAGCAGGCCCTGGATTCTTTTTTGGATTCTTTTTTTTTTTTTTTTTTTTTTTTTGAGACAGAGTCTCACTCTGTCACCCAGGCTGGAGTGCAGTGGTGCAATCTTGGCTCAGTGCAGCCCCCACCTCCTGGGTTTAAGCAATTTTCCTGCTTCAGCCTCCCGAGTAGCTGGGATTACAGGCGCCTGCCACCACGCCTATCTTGGCCCTGGCTTATTTACGCAAATTCATCCATCTCCTTCTAGAAGACTGGATCTGTTCTGGCAATAAGTTTCTCAAGGAGTGCCATCTTTGTTCAAAGTCAAAAAGGCACAATAAATTTTGTTGTAACTTCCATCTCTGTGAAATTTGCATACTGAAGGTTCATTTCCTTGAACAAAGAAGGTATATCCCAAAGTAATTACTCATCTCTAGCCCCAAATAGAAAAGGAAAATGTTGACATAATTGAGCCTCTCTATTCTGTTACATCAGTTCTGGGGACACTAACTCTAGTTCAACTCTGTTAATAGATGGGGAAACTGAGGCCCAGAGGGTTGAGGGAACTTGTCTAAAGACAAAGAGCTAGGAGGTTGCAGATCCAGTGTGGAATCAGGTTGGCCTGACTCCTAATCCAGAACTCTTTCCACTGTTCCCTCAAACTTAAGACTTCCTGATTATGGCCACAGGTCATAAGTAAGAATCATCACATTCAATCAACCAGTATTTTATTTGACTGTGATTTTCTTTGAGAACACAAATATATGTAAGATATAGATTCTGCCCTTAAAGCCTTTATTATTTGTAGAAGGCAGTAAGATACACATAAAAAGTTACGCTAAATTGTAGAAAATGCCATGTGACCCTTGTAAGAAGCAGAGACTGTTGGAACAACTTGGCATCTGGGTAGCTCAACATCACTTTTGTTAGGGAGCAGGCATTTGAGCTGACTCTTGGAAGGATTTGGACAGAGAGAGGAGATTGAGAAAGAGGAAAAAAAAAAAAGAACACTTCTAGGTAGGGGCATCTGGGGAATTGAGATAGAAAGAATAGGCTGGATAGGAATTGGGAAAAGGCCTTTTAAGCAATGGAGTTAGCATAAGCTCAGGGTTAGAGGTGTGAAATGCTTAGCATGTTTTGGGAAAGGTTGCTGGTTATCCATCATGTCCAAGAAGGGCTAGAATAATGAGGGAGGATGACTCCTTCACCACATAACTGGGTGATCAGTGGAAGCATGCTGACCAGGGAGCTCTCCAGAATGGCTCGGTTTTGATAACTTCATACATCTCAGCTCTATCTTCTGGATTCATCTCTGGGCCATATCTCTCAGGCATTGTTTAGGGTACTGTGAGTAGATCAAAGTTTCTGCTCTTGGCTCCATCTTTACTGAATTTACAACTCAATCCAAGCTCTGTCTCCATAATACCAAATATCTTAATACAATGTGACAAAGATACAGCATTGTTTGGGTCATTTCAGGAAGAACATCTGGATATTTGAAAATATCTGGACAGTTTGCCAAAGAAAAGTAAAATAATACTTTGTATCTCAGAGTTTAGTATTATGGGACATAGACAATGTCTGAGTCACCAGTATGTCTTTTAGAATTTGGGAAATGCATTCCTTTGAAAAGAGAAGAAAATTGTCACCAGTAGTCCCACTTCTGTCTCTTGTTCACTTTCATCTTTCCTATTTGTTGCAGATATGACAAGCAATTACCCTTGAAATGTTACAGAACTAGATGGTTCACCTCTGATTGCTATTTCTCTAGGGAGAAAAAAAATAGGCCATCCCTTCTGTTTATTTAAAATTTAGTTTATTCATAAACCTGATATATATTTATTAGGCCCCTTCCTAGTTTGAGGCCCCATGTGTAACTTGAGAACAGAGATGACCAAGACACATGCCCTACTTTGCAGGAGATCACTGTCTCATAACCACGTCATCTTGTTTTTTGTTTGTTTTTTGGTGTGTGTTTTGTTTTGTTTTGTTTTGTTTTGTTTTGTTTTGTTTTGTTTGAGATGGAGTCTCACTCTATAGCCCAGGCTGGAGTGCAGTGGCGTGATCTTGGCTCACTGCAGCCTGTCTGTCCTGGGTTCAAGCAGTGCTCCTGCCTCAGTCTCCTGAGTAGCTGAGTTTACGGGCATGAGCCACCATGCCTGGCTAAAATTTTTTTTTTTAATTTTTAGTAGAGACGGGGTTTCACCGTGATGGCCAGGCTGGTCTTGAGCTCCTGACCTCAGGTGACCTGCCTGCCTCAGCTTCCCAAAGTGCTGGGATTATAGGCATGAGCCACTGCACCTGGCCGTCAGGTCATCTTAACCTGATTTAATCATGATTTCATTCGTTATTGCTGTTAAAATATTCTATTGTATGAATATACTGCAATTTATTTGTTCTTTAATTGATAGACAGCTGGTTGCTTCTGGTTTGGAGCTCTTATGAACAAAGGTGATGTGAACATTCTAGAACATGGACTTGTAAAAATTCTGTTTAGAGTAGCTTTAAAAATAATCGCTGGTTTTGTTTTATTTTACTTTTTTGAGTTAAATTTGAATTTTCACATATGAATACACTCACATTCCTACCACCAGATCAAGGTATAGAACACTCCCAATACCCTCAAAGGCTCTCTTATGCCCCCTCCCAGTCAACACTCCACTCCCCATAACCCCTGTTTGGACTTCAATCACTGCAGACTAAGTCTCCTGTTCTTAAACTTCCTGTAAATGTAATTATATACAAATGGCTTCTTTTGCCCAAAAAAAGAAAAAGAAAAAAAAATATGCAGCTATGCAGCTGAAATAGGCAATTGCTGGCAGGGCCTTTTTTTTTTTTTTTTAACTTCCACTCCTCTGGTGAGCAGACACAGTTATCGAATCCATCTCTGTGAATGCTTGTTATGGAGTGAATGACTTGGAAGCCAACAAAGGTTGAAGGGAAGGCCAGCTGGACCACCTCCCAGGGCACCAATCCATGGGCCAAATTTCCTGGGCATGAATTGGAAATATGGAGGTCATTTATTTAGAAATCTGGGTGCAACACTTTACTTAATTGGCAAAATGTAAATTGGTCCTTTTCTCACCCAAGACAAAACGTCTTTGAGTGGAAGTTTTTTAAAAAAAAAAAAAGGCCCTGCTAGCAATTGCCTATTTCAGCTGCATAGCTGCATATATTTTTTTTGACATGCTCAGGCAAAAGCAGTCAGCTGAGACTCTGGAATCAAAGAGTTTGTTGATGTAGTGTTCTTTATCTTAGTGATTCATTTCATTATCTCAATTTAAGCCCTTTAGTAATTCTCTCAAAAAGTTACTTTGCTTCAGAAAAATCACAAAAGACAACTGGAGGTAGTTTCAGAACCACAGAAAAATAGGAAATGTCTTTCTTTTTTTAGAGACTGGGTCTTGCTTTCTCACCCAGGCTAGAGAGCAGTGGGACAATCATAGCTCACTGCAGCCTCCAACTTCTGGGCTCAAGCAGTCCTCTCACTGAGGCCTTGCAATGTGCTGGGACTACAAGTGAGGGCCACCTTTCCTGGTCCTCCCCTCTTTTTTTTCTTTTCTTTTCTTTTTTTAAATGAACATAGAATCTCTTTTGGTCTTGGGAGTGAATTATCAGGAGACTCTTTTATTGAATATAATTTGTATTAAAAGAAAATAATTGTTTTTTTCATACCCCTTAAAAAAAAGTTGAACATTGGGTATGGTGGGTCACACCTGTAATCCCAGCAGTTTGGGAAACCGAGGCAGGAGGGTTGCTTGAGCTCAGGAGTTCAAGACCAGCCTAGGCAACATTTCAAGACCTCGATTCTACTAAAAATAATAATAATAAAAAACTTAGCTGGGTGTGGTGGCGTGTACCTGTGGTCCCATCTACTTGGGAGGCTGAGGTGGAAGGATTGTTTGGGAGATTGAGGCTGCAATGAGCTCTGATTGTGCCACTGCACTCCACCTTGGGTGACAGAATGAGAACGTGTCTTAAAAAAAAATGTTGAAAGAGCATTTGAAGAAAATTGTTTGATGGTGTCACAAATTGTAATCTTACCAGTCCTTACCCCCTACCCCAAGAAGATGAATGTAATCCTAACGGATTTTTCAGTGAGGTGAGAACACATGGAAGATAAAGTGGGCTTGCTCATTTCTGGTTAGAGGGGCAGCTGTGATTGGCAGAAGGGCTGAAGAAGATCAAGTTTGGGAAAGCAGGCTGCAGAGCGGTGCTTGTTTACCTTGCCTGCACTTTGGAATCGTATGAGCAGTCCCTAAGGCTGCTGATGGCTTGTAGACTGGGTATGGGTTGTGTTCAAGCTCCCCAGTTGATTACAGAAACAGCCAGGTGGAAGGTTCCTGCTTAGGAAATGGCCCAGCAGCTAGGAGAGGTATTTTTCCTGAAGAGGATTCCAGGGCCCTGGTTCTCAAAGTCTATTCCCCAGACCAACAGCATCAACATCACTTGGGAACTTGTTAGAAATGCATATTCCTGGGTTCCACCCCAGACTTGCTGAATCAGAAATCTAGGGATATAGAGGCCCAGCAATCTGCATTTAATAGGCTCTCCAGGTGCTCCTCACACACTGAAGTTTGATAATGACTGATGTAAGGAAAGGTGGCCTTTATGAGAAGCTGGGGAGGGGAAAGCAATGTAATGGTGACGCAAGGGAGTGAGGCAGGCTCCCATCAGGTTGCAGAGACAGCAACCTGGAAGGACTTTCCCTAAGGAACAGACAACAAACACAAGGGGAGTACTCGAGGGGAATGAAAGCAAGATCTAGAAAGGTCAGACTTCACACAGAATGATGCCAACTGGTCCTCTTCCTCACCTAGGAACCTGCCATTGCCTCTTGGCTACACTTAGGGCACTTAGAGCAGTTTTCTCAGCTAAGTGGCTGATGGTGAATGTGACACACTTTGTGCAGGGGGCTCTGGGCTGCTGTGGTGGTCTGAGAAACAAGGCCGGGGTTTCCCCTTGCAGTAGAAAGAGGAGATTCATGTCCCTATTCTGCAGTTGTTCCGCCCCAGTGCAGCAAGGATGACCTCTTTGCTTTCTGTCTTGCTTTCACTTCTGCCTTCCCCTCTGACTCACACACAGCACGGTGGCTCTGAGGACAGTTGTCCTTTTCCTTGGAAGAGTCAGAGATTTAGAATTAATGACTTTATGGAGGGCATAGTGAAGGTGAACTCTGCACCAGGGAATTTGTTTGGCTTACTTGATATAGTACCATGTAACAAATATTTCTAGCATGCCTACTCTGCATCAGAACTTGGGCCAGTCGCACCAGGAAAACAGAGAGAGGACACACAGACCTGGCCTTTAGGAAGCTTATGGTCAGGTAGAAGATATTTGCTGGTGGAGGAGAAAAATCATAGATCAATGTCTTCTGCCTGAAAGGTGCTATCATTAGAGCAATCTTTTAGGTTTATACACAGATCAGGACATGTTTGATAGCAAAAGTGTGAGCTACTAACAGTTATGCTAAGAAAACAGGCATCAAGTGAGATTCTCCGGGAAGACTCAACTGGAAGCATGGCCATCATCGCCATGCTGTGCAGAGCCTGCAGTGTTGGCCAGTAGTGGTTTAGCCCACAACCCAGGGCTAAACCCCACTTTGTGTGTTGCCCCTCCGAAGCTCCCTCATATGTACCACACTTCACCCTATACCAGCTTTTAGAATTAGCAGCCATCGTAGAGGGAGGCAGCATGTCCCACCCCATACAGAGTACCATGCCACTCCTGTGAGGACCCAGCTGTGGTTGTGACCCTCAGGTGTAATGCCCAGGCTTCTTTCTTGGCCACCGTCCCAGCTCTCCTTCATATTCTGAGTGTGCAACACTGGGCATGTTACAAAATTTCTTGGATCCTCATCTCTTTCATCCATTAAATGGTACTCCAATTTTATAGAAATTTGTTGGATCTGGAGGGTCCATTTACGCTGGTTTTCGGTAGACATCTTTTCTCCTCTTAAGGTCAAAGTTAAATGCCTGCATTATTATTATACTGTGCCTTTTGTGAAGATGTCCACTGAATTTGGACATCAATTTCCCCCACTTAATGCCTACACACAATGATGTGTGAGCATCACTAAAACTGACCTAAAATAATTTTTCTGGTTCCAACAAACATTTCTTGAGTGCTACGTTCCAGGCAGTGAACTAGGTGCTCTAGCACTTTCAAGCTCTTTTATCTTTTTAAATTTTAATTAATTCATAAATTAATTTGTGTATTTTTGAGACAGATCTCACTCTGTCACCCAGGCAGGAGTGCAGTGCCTCCATCTCAGGTCACTGCAACCTCCGCCTCCCGGGTTCAAGTGATTCTTGTGCCTCAGCCTCCCGAGTAGCTGGGATTACAGGCATGTGCCACCACGCCTGGCTAATTTTTATGTTTTTAGTAAAGACGAGGTTTCTTCATGTTAGCCAGGCTGGTCCTGAACTCCTGGCCTCAAGTGATCTGCCCACCTCAGCCTCCCAAAGTGCTGGGATTACAGGCATGAACCACTGCACCCAGGCCTTCTTTTATCCATTAAAAAAAAAATGTATTGCGTCTATTTAACATTTTCTATCTTAAGCCTCACAATGACCTTATGATGTAAATGATATTAAGCTCATTTTACAGATGAGGTAAAACAACTTCCCCAAGATACACACACACTGCAGACAGCAAGGCTGGGTCTTCTGACTCCCCATCGGGCACCTGATCCAAGACTTCACAGCTACAAAATCAAGAGACAAGGGCCGGGTGCGGTGGCTCATGCCTATAATCCCAGGACTTTGGGAGGCTGAGGCGGGCAGATCACGAGGTCAGGAGATCGAGACCATCCTGGCTAACACGGTGAAACCCTGTCTCTACTAAAAATACAAAAAAATTAGCCAGGCGTGGTGGCGGGTGCCTGTAGTCCCAGCTACTCAGGAGGCCGAGGCAGGAGAATGGCGTGAACCCAGGAGGTGGAGCTTGCAGTGAGCCAAGATCCGGCCACTGCTCTCCAGCCTGGGTGACAGAGCAAGGCTCCGTCTCAAAAAAAAAGAAAATCAAGAGACAAGAATAGAAAGATCATAATTTTGAAAGGACTTAAGTACATTACAAAATTCTTTATCAAGCTGACATGCTAGAGAGAATCACTTGTCTTAATAAAAGCACCATGCCATGGCCAAAAAATATATATAAAATAGCAAAGTCTCATAATCTCTTAACATTGGTATCACCTGGCAGCTTGTTAGAACTGGAGAACCTCAGGCCCTATTTTGCACCTACTGAATCAGAATCTGCATTTTAACAAAACCCCTAGATCTTTAAAAATGTCAAAGTTTGAAAGGCACTCTGGTTTTCATAGGCACAGGAGAGACCCTTCTAAGGGATCTTAGAAAGTTAGAGGTAGGACAAGGGAACTGATTTAATTAGCAGTGTTAGAGAGACTAATCAATCCTGGCTGAATAAAAGAAACATCTGGGAAGTTTTTTGTTTGTTTGTTTGTTTTTTAATGCCTTTCAAGCCCCACCCCACACCAATTCCATTAGATTCTCTGGGACTGGGCCCGGGTTGGTATTTTAAAAATTCCCCAGGTGATTCCAATGTGCAGCGGTGGGTAGGGAGTATTGACCGACTGGGTTCTATGCATTTTTCACTTGATCTCATTTAATACTAAAAAAAAAAAAAAATCAACTTATTTTGCTCATTTTGCATATAAGACAACTGAGGTTGCAAGCCAGACCAGCAGTGAGTAAATTGTAGAGCTGGAATTCTAGCCCAGATCTCTCTGGCCCCAAGTCCTGAGTCCTGACCGACTCAGGGAAATAAGCTGCCTCTGGCTGGCTACTTACCCAGGGTTCTTCCGAACCCTTCCAAACTCTCCCACATCTCCACTTAGCTGCATGTTTCATTCTTCAAGGCCAATTTTCTCAGCAAAGCAGTTTCCCATCACCTGAATCCAAACTGATGTCTTTCTGCCGCACTCCTGCCATGCTCAGTCATGGACAGCTGGTGACCTCTTAGTGGCTCAGAGTTGAAGTGTATGAAAATGTCCCACCCAGCCCAGGGGGCCACCAGGTCCTTTCTGTGCTCAGAGCAGACAAGCACCACAGACAAGCACCCTGCCAATCAATTGCTGATTATCTCATCTCATGCAATCCACTCCTGACTTTGCTCATTTCCAAACATCAGAAACCTTTCCTGGAGGCAACTTCCCATCCCCTCACCAGCAAGGGCCTGTTGCATGACTGTTGCTCCACAGATCCAGTTTTTGAAAAGAGTTTGACCACCAGACAAATAATATTTAGTGAATGATGGTTGATTTTACTTTAAAAATCAATCACATCACTCAGAGTTCCTTTCACCTGAGAGATAACCAGAGCTTCAGGCTGATTTGATGCACTTTATACCTCTTGGCCTGGACTTCTGGCATGTTTTTCATTTCCGAACATCCTTCCTCCCTATTGCCCTGTCTTCTCCTAGCCACTTCACACTTCAGCTCCAATCATTGCCAGTTGCTCTGGGAATTGATCCCAAATTCCTAGGCTATGTTGATGAAACTCCTTTGTGTGTCTATTAGTCTGTTCTCACACTGCTAATAAAGACATAACTAAGACTAGGTAATTTATAAAGGAATGAGGTTTAATAGACTCACAGTTCCACATGGCTGGGGAGGCCTCACAGTCATGGCAGAAGACAAAGGAGGAACAAAGACACATCTTACATGGTGGCAGACAAGAGAGTGTGTGCAGGGGAACTGCCCTTTATAAAACCATCAGATCTCATGAGACTTATTCGCTATCACGAGAACAGCACTGGAAAGACCTGCCCCCATTATTCAATTATCTCCCATGGGTCCCTCCCACTACATGTGGGAATTATGGGAACTACAATTTAAGATGAGATTTGGGTGGGGATACAACCAAACCATATCAGTATCCCACAGCAGCAAAGTCCCTCTGTTCATCAATGATCATTTTTTTTTGTATCTTAATTATCTTTTAGTAAATGAAGTAATACTTGTTTAGCACCTAATACTTGCCTGGCCCATTATAAGGTTTCAATAAACTTTAACTACAATTATTTTTTATCTATATCGTCTGCCCTTCCTCACCTCCAGCAAGCATTTTTTGAGTGCTAACTATCTTCCAGACACTGAAATAGGAGCATACCGAGGCTCTTTTATCTTAAGCACTACTATAATCTTGTACGTCCTGCTAGGCCTATTTTACAGGTGAGGCAAACAAATTCTTCAAGCTACATAGCTCAGAAACAGCAAGACCGTTTCTGCCCTGAGATGAGGAGCAAGCAACTTGAGGCAGAGACTTAGCTCACAATCACAGAGAGCAAGCCTGGACTCATGAAATAATTTGGGGATTCAGGCCCAGGATTAGGGTTAGGCTATAAGGCCATTATGCAAATACAGAGTTAGATCTTGTCTTTGTTTAAAATTTTGATATTTTCTTCATCTGATTTTTTGCTTTAATTTTTATTATTTACGTTTTAAAAATTTTATTTTTTATTTTTATTTTTATTTTTGAGATGGAGTCTCACTCTGTTGCCAGGCTAGAGTGCAATGGCGTGATCTCAGCTTACTGCAACCTCTGCCTCCTGGGTTCAAGTGATTCTCCTGCCTCAGCCTCCCGAGTAGTTGGGACTACAGGCGCGCACCACCATGCCCAGCTAATTTTTGTATTTTTAATAGAGACGGAGTTTCACCATGTTGGCCAGGATGGCCTTGACCTCTTGACCTCGTGATCTGCCCACCCGGCCTCCCAAAGTGCTGGGATTACAGGCGTGAGCCACTGCGCCTGGCAATTTGTATTTTTGAAAGCACTGCATTACAAGATTATTTTATCTTGATTACTGAGTTTTGGCACTCCTTTAAATTTTGTGTCTGAATCCAGTGTCTCACCCTGGTTTCCCTAGTCCTGGCCCTGTGAGGACATCCATACAAGGCAGGATTTGACTTGATACGCAACGTAGTCACTCACTGCCTGCTCCCCTGGCTCAGTGTGGGTTTGTATTAATAAACTTCATGGTCACGTCTCAGGCCTTTCTGCTTCTCAGTAATTTCTTTAGGCTTCCCCTGCTCTGTGAAACCCTAATCAGTACCCAGCCCTCTCCTTCTGCCCAGGGCCTCGTCAGGGCTATTTAGCACCAAAAGTGTGTTGAGTAATGCTCCCCAATGTTCTCCAAGGCAAAGACTTTGGCTTTCTTTTTTTTTTCTTTTTTTTTTTGCCCATGCAGCCTTTTGGAGGATAAATGAACACATTCCTTTGGACTTTGTAAAATGCTGATGAAAACTTCTGGATCTCATGTCACCTTGGCACAATCCTTCCTGGCCTATTGCCTTCAGTTGCCTACTGTCCCCATGCCAGCTGGGATCTGGAATATCAATGCATGTCATAATTGGCCTGTGTTTAGCACTTATTATTGTGAGAAACCCAAAGAATGGACTTAGAGGCACAAAGAACAGCAAAAGTGAGACTTTTAATAATAATCTTGCAAGATCGGGTGTCTGGTAGACAGGCACACACGGGCAGCTACAGAAGATAATTTATCTTTTAGCATGCAAGTCCCTCCCCCAGTTCCTTGTTGGTTGAGTACTATGGGGTTACAATTTTCCTGGATGTTGCCTAAGTTTCATTACACCCCTTGTAAGGTTAGACCCCATCCCCTTTCCCGCTTAAGTTTTGATTTCACAATAACAAAACTTTTTTCCCTTTTATGGACTGACCCCTCCTCTACATTCTGTTTGCTTATTGTGACCTCCTAGGTGCATGAGCCATTTGGTTTGTCACATTCGCAGGCTGGCTGCCAGTACTTACATTTATCATGCCTTGAAAATGGACCATTTTAAATGTTTTCTCACATTATGTAACAGGCACCACCTAAGATCTTTACATATACAGTTGTACGTTGGTATCCATGGGGGATTGGTTCTAGGATCCCCCCGGGGATACCAAAATTCATGGATGCTCAAATCCCTGGTATAAGATGGGGTAGTATTTGCATACAACCTATGCACATCCTCCAGGATACTGTAAATCATCTCTAGATTACTTACAATACCTAATGCAATGTACATGCCATGTAAATACTTGTTCTTTTTTTTTATTGTTGTATTTTTTTATTTACTTTTTTTCAAATATTTTTGATCTGCAGTTGGTTCAATCCGGGGATACAGAACCCATGGATACTGAAAGTCAACTGTATTTACCCAGTTAATCCTCATAACAAACTTATGAGATGACTATTACTGTTAATCCCATTTCACAGATGAGAAAACTTGGGCAAAGAAAGAAAAGTAATCCTTGAAGAGTCACATAGTTAATAAATGGAATAGCTGAGATTGGAACCCAGGCAGTCTGGCTCTGGAGCCCACTTTCTGTCTACTACTATCTCTTCCTGCTGCTGGTAGATGAGTCCTTAAGCCATTGAGGAAAGCCTGGGAAGTTGCTTTATTTTACTCTAGCTTGGGGTGGGTTTATATGAAATGAACTATGTTGAGGATGGAACTGTAAACTCCTCTGTTATAGGTTGAATCTTGGCCCCCTAACATTTATATGTTGAAGCCCTAACCCTCAGTTTCTCAGAATGTGACTGTATTTGGAGTCAGAGTCTTTAAAGAGGTAATTAAGTTAAAATAAGTCCATTAGGGTGGGCTCCAATTCAATATGATTGGTGTCCTTACAAGAAGAGAGAATTTGGACACAGGTACAAAGGGAAGACCGTGTGAAGACATAGGAAGAAGATGGCTATCTCGGTCGCTTTGGGCTGCTATAACAAAATACCATAGACTGGTATTTACAGCAGAAATTTATTTCTCACATTTCTGGAGGCTGGGAAGTCCAAGATCAAGGCATCAGCAGATTCAGTGTCTCGTGAGGGCCCACTTTCTAGTTCACTGACAGCACCTTCTTGCTGTGGCTTCATGTAGTAGAAAGGATGAGAAGTCTCTCTGGAGCCTCTTTTACAAGGGCACTAATCCCATTCACAAGGGCTCCACCCTCATAACCTGGTCACTTTCCAAAGTCTCCACTTCCAAATACCATCACCTTGAAAATTAGGATTTCAGCATATGAATTGGGGGTGGGAGAGGTATACAAATAAAAACCATAGCAACAGCTATCTACAAGCCACAGAGAGAGGTCACAGAATGAAGCAACCTTGCCAACACCTTGATCTCAGACTTGTAGCCTCCAGAGCTGTGAGAAAATAATTACCATTGTTTAAGCCATCCAGTTGATGATATTTTGTTATGGCAGCCCTAGAAAACTAATACAATCTCCAAAGCATAGATCCAAGTGAGATATAGAAATGCTTGGAAAACATGCTTGGGCTGAAGCTTGCTGACACATTGCTTGCTCCTTCAGCCTCTCTCATTAGAGCTGCAGCCAATGCCCCTCCGAGACTCCAAGGAGCAAGGGAGCAGTCATCTGTGGTCACAGTTTTCTTTTCTCATCTCCCTGGAATGCATATTCTCTGCCCCTTTCTACCCCTGTCAACCTTGTTAGGCCTCCATTACCTTTGCCTGGATGACTGTGCCATTGGTCAGCCTGCCCTTCTTCCTCCCATGCACTTCATTCAAAGCTTTCAGTTTAATTTTCTGAAAACATAGCTCTAATCATGGAAGTCATGCTCCTACTCTAAAACCTTTCTTGGCTCTCCATTTCTTTTTTTTTTTTCGATGGAGTCTTGCTCTGTTGCCCAGGCTGGAGTGCAGTGGTGCGATCTCGGCTCACTGCAAGCTCCGCCCCTCCAGTTTTAAGCAATTCTCTGCCTCAGTCTCCAGAGTAGCTGGGATTACAGGCGCATGCCACCACGCCCAGCTAATTTTTTTTTTAGTAGAGATGGGGTTTCATCATCTTGGCCAGGCTGGTCTTGAACTCCTGACCTCGTGATCCACCTGCCTCGGCCTCCCAAAGTGCTGGGATTACAGGCGTGAGCCACTGCGCCCAGCCAGCTCTCAATTTCTTAAAGAGCAAAACCAAATTCCTCAGCTTGCTTTGATCTGCCACACATCCAGGACTCAGTGGGACCTGACACTCCATCTCTTTCCATACCCATCACTGGGGTTCAAAGGCAACCACCTGCAATACCTCTCATGTTCCTACTGCTTTCCTGTCCCTATACCTTTGCTCACTCTGTTCCCTCTTCCTAGAATGCCCTTCTCTCCCTTTGCATGTTTGAATCCTATTGATTTCCCAAGCACAGCTGAAATTCTATCTCCTCCATGAGGCCTTTGCATCCCTGGCTGTTATCTCTTCCTTTTCTCAGATCTCACCACATCATCTCTCATGGCTCCTAAGTTCTTTACATTATATCGTTGACCTTTGAACAACACAGAGGCTGGGGGCACCGAATCCCCACGCAGTTGAAAATTCCCATATAATTTTTGAGTCTCTAAAAACTTAACTGCTAATAGCCTACTATTGACCAGAAGCCTTTTTGGTAACATAATCAGTAAATTAATATCTATTTTGTATGTTACATTATTATATATCACATTCTTAATTCCAGAGTAAGCTAGAGAAAATAAAATGTTATTAAGAATCATAAAGAAGAGGCTGGGCCTGGTGGCTCACTCCTGTAATCCTAGCACTTTTGGAGTCCAAAGTGTATTACTTGAGGGCAGGAGCTCAATACCAGCCTGGCCAACATGGTGAAACCCCATCTCCATTAAAAATACAAAAATACAAAAATTAGCCAGACGTGCTCACCTGAACCCAGGAGGCAGAGGTTGCAGTGAACCAAGATTGTGCCACTGTACTCCAGCCTGAGTGACAGAGCAATACTCAGTCTCAAAAAAAAAAAAAAAAAAAAGGATCATAAAGAAGAGAATGTATTTATTTCTTAAGTGGAAGTGGATCATCATAAATGTATTTATTCTCAATGTCTTCATATTAATTAGGCTGGGGAAGAGAAGGAAGAGAAGGGGTTGATCTTGCTGTCTTAGAGGTGGCAGAGGTAGAAGAAAATCCACATGTAAGTGGACCCATGCAGTTTAAACCCATGTTGTTCGAGGGTCTGCTGTAGTTATTTATGCATGTGCTCCACCCTAAACCCCTCCCACATTTGCAGACCTATGGGGTGCTTTCTGGAAGGGAAGCCCCATGGTGGCTTAGGAAGGGAATGACACATAGAGCTAGAGTACCTGTGTGTCCAATCCTGTGTCAGCCAATTGTTAACCACAGTAGGATGGGGACCCTTATCCCTTAAAGCTTGAGTAGCCAGCACATAGGAATTCAGAAAAATCATCTATAAGCAGGTGGGCAAATCATTTAATCTCTCTGAGGCTTAGCTTCTTCATCGATAAAATAGGGAAAAGGCTCTGGCATGGTCACTTATGCCTATAATTCCAGCACTTTGGGAGGCCAAGTTGGGAGGATCACTTGAGGCTAGGAGTCCAAGACCAGCTGTGCATAGTGAACCAGCCTGGGAGTTCATAGTGAACTCCCATTTAAAAAATAAAAGTAGCTGGGCACGGTGGCTCACGCCTGTAATCCCAGCACTTTGGGAGGCCAAGGCAGGTGGATCACGAGGTCATGAGTTCAAGACCAGCCTGGCCAGTATGGTGAAACCCTGTCTCTACTAAAAATACAAAAATTAGCCAGATGTGGTGGCACTTGCCTGTAGTCCCAGCTACTTGGGAGGCTGAGGCAGAAGAATTGCTTGAACCTGGGAGGCGGAGGTTGCAGTGAGCCGAGATCGTGCCACTGCACTCCAAACTGGGTGACAGAGCGAGATTCCGTCTCAAAAAAGATAAAAATAAAATGAGATAGAGACAAAAACAATGATAAGCATACAAGCATATAGGACAATATTGATGAAAAGTATTTTGCAAAGGAGAAATTCTTTATAAATTTTGAGTGTTCTACTAGAGATTAGTGATGTCTCCATCAACTAAACCACTCATTTCCTGTAAAACCATGACGCTCCACTACATTTTCTAATTTAGCCAATATAGTAGTCCCTTCTTTTCCATAGTTTTGCTTTCTGCAATTTTGGCTACCTGAGTCTGAAAATATTAAATGGAAAATTCCAGAAATAGGCAATTGGTAAGTTTTAAATTGTGCACTGTTCAGAGTAGTGTGATGAAATTTCATGCCAGCCTGTTCTGTCCTGCCTGGGATGCAAATCATCCCTTTGTCCAGCATATACATGCTATGGACACTACCCTGCTATGAGCCACTTAGGAGCTGTATTTGTTATCAGATCACCTGTTGAGGCATCACAGTGCTTGGGTTCATGCAAACCTTATTTTACTTAATAATGTCCCCAAAGGGCAAGTGATGTTGGCAATTTGGATATGACAAAGAGAAGCTGTAAAGAACTTCCTTTAAGGGAAATGCTGAAAGTTCTCAATAGAGAAAGAAAAAAAATTGTATGTTGAGGTTGCTAAGATCTACGGTAAAAACAGGACTTCTATCTGTAAAATTGTGAAGGAGGAAAAAGAAATGTGTGCACAGTATATACAGGTTTCAGTCATCCACTGGGGGTCTTGGAACATATCTTCTGAGGATTATGGGGGAGTACTGTAATAAGTGCATGATGTGTTTCAGCTACTCTGCTAGGTGTGGTCCCTCATTTAATCCTCCCAATGGACTTAGAAAGGAGGTGGTGCAGTTATTATTCCCATGTTACAGAAAACCAGGGCTTCTGATGTGCCTGAGCTAGGTCCCAGCCTCTCCCATACAGCTTCAGGAAGTCATTGGGACCCAGGGAGAATTGAACTGGGCTGGAAGGGAAGAATCAGGAAACTCAGCCTTGATGGGTTAAATTGGAGCAATGCCTCTAACTGAATAGTCAGATTGATTTCCAAGATTTGTTAGGACTGTGATTCCCCAGCTGGGCTGGACATAATCTTGCATCTCAGTCTTCATGGGCCTGGCTGGTGACTGTGAGGATTTAGAATTTCTGGGCCTGAGCTGGCAGTGGTCTCCCAGAGCCAGGAGTGGGGTAGCACTGTTGAGTTGATAATTAGGACACTTCTTTCAGCTGAAGATAAAGTCCAGAGCCTCAGTCCAGCCGTTATCCTGCCAACCCTAATAGAGCCAGATTGATGGATACGGCAAGGAGGGAATTGGGAACATTCTTGTGCACACTATATCACACTCAATAACCGCCCATGCACAATGTAGGACTCATACGCCGTAACAAAATCCATTTTGAAACAGCTCTGGGTGCGTCAGCCAGCTGCAAAGCATCTAAAGTATCCCTGACATTTGGGCTTTGGGAGAATGCCGCGAATGGAGAGCAAATGCGCGTGCACACACACAAGCCAAGAGAACTCTATCGTAAGGAAAACAGATGCTAGCATCACAACCCACCGTACATCTTATACTGTATTTTTGCAAACACACTAATCCTTCTTGTTAGACAAGAACAGAAACCCCCGAAATGCTTTCCATATGTCCCATTGTCTTCCTGGCCCTTTAATTCTATCTCAAAACCCCCCAACTTAGCAACCTTCATATTCATGCTAAACATATTACATCAGTTCTAACATTGATATGTTTAATATGAATACAATTAAAGTTGCTTCAATATAATCCCGTTAAGATAAACAGCATTGCTATTATTATAAACATTCCTGCAAGGCCTCTTGTAAAATATTATCAATATTAATAGAAATTTCCCCCACCCCACATACTTGGACTAAACAATGCCACTGCCTCCCTACTAGTAACAAATATGTCCAATGATTTAAACATCGGTGCATCCAATGTAAACACCATTATAGCTAATGTAAAACAGTTGCCCGGCCCAGCAAATCCTCCACCAGAAAGTTGCTGAAGAAAAAGAACAGTTTCCTCGGCAAGAATGCGTTACAGCCTGCTGGTGACATTTGCAATAGATTACTTAAGCCCATAAAGAAATGAAAATTGCAGGCCCAGTTTGAGCCAGAAATGATGAAATTGGAGAGCACAGGCTAAGTACAGTGTGGCACAGACTGGCTGCTGCCCAGGGTCTGCAAGCCCTGCGTGGGTTGGAGTGCACCTTTGTTGAGTCTGTGCTTGCACGGCCTCTGACACATCATGTCCTTTCAGTATTGCATTCAGTTCAGTGTTGATTCGGTATTGCATTCAGAGGCCTGCATTCAGTACATGGCCTCCACACGGGTAGGCATGAAGCTGAAGACTGACCTTTTCACAGCTGGAGTGCTCACCAAAGCTGTGTGAGTGTGAACACATGGGTGGATTTCTCCCTATAATGACCATGCCTGGTGATATGGTTTGGCTGTGTCCCCATCCAAATCTCATCTTGAACTGTAGCTTCCATAATCCCCACGTCATGGGAGGGACCCAGTGGGAGGTAATTGAATCATGGGGGTGGGTCTTTTCCCATGCTGTTCTCGTGATAGTGAATAAGTCTCATGAGATCTGATGTTTTCATAAAGGGCAGTTCCTCTGCACATGCTGTCTTGCCTGCCGCCATGTCAGACATGCCTTTCTCCTCCTTTGCCTTCCGCCATGATTGTGAGGCCTCCCCAGCCATGTGGAACTGTGAGTTCATTAGACCTCTTTTTCTTTATTGATTACCCAGTCTCGGGTATTTCTTCATAGCAGTATGAAAATGAACTAATACCCCTGGGCAGCATGGCAAAGAACAATGCTAAGGATTCTGCCGCATACTGTGGTGATCTTTCTCCTTCAGATTACAGAGAAGGCCAGGGTTTTAGGGAGGACACCTGCTAGACACTTCTGCAGAGTCAAAGCAGGATTATCTTTTATTCATCTGATGTTTATCTCACCTGGTGCCTCTAAAATCAGCACACAACAAGCCTCGGCCATGTTCACATCAAGCTCTTGTTTCATTCTTGCCTCTCTCTCCCTTTCTATCCACTTCCGTGATTTATTGGCTCCTCACCTGTTGTTTACATCTCTTATTTCTGGAAACTTCTTGGATGTGGTTCCAGTGATTCTATTCTTACTCACTTTTTAAAAATAAATCACTCAACCCCACTCCTGCAAAATACCCAAATTCATCAAGCTCTGGCTTCAGGGACCTCTGACAGGTGATCCCAGTAAGAAGTATTTGAAAACTTTCATCCTCTCTCACTCAGTTGCAGACATCCTCAATGTGACACTGTGAATCAGTGGTCCTGACTTCTCATTGCCCCTCAAGAGGTCTCCCCAGAAAATTTCCAGAGGGCAGTCTTACCCTTTGGGGCTAAGCTCTGTGACATCTATGACATTGTCACCAGAATTATAAGTTTCTGTCCTGATACAGAGAAAGGAAAATAACATTTTCTAATTATTTCTACTTAAAATATTTTCATCTAAATTAACCACCTCTGCCTTAATTTTTAAGGAAATGTAAGTAATGTTTTCCATTGATGACAGAACTTGTCTACAGTCAAGCAATTCTCATTTTCTTGGTGTGACTGTGAGAACAAAAATCGGTATGTGTCCTTCAAAAATATCACTCCTAGGCTGGGCGCAGTGGCTCATGCCTGCAATCCCAGCACTTTGGGAGGCTGAGGGGGGCAGATCACTTGAGGTCAGGGGTTCGAGACCAGCCTGGCCAACATGGCGAAACCCCATCTCTACTAAAAATAGAAAAATTAGCCAGACATGGTGGCACACACCTGGAATCCCAGCTACTCAGGAGGCTGAGGCAGGAGAATCACTTGAACTCGGGGGGCAGAGGTTGCAGTGAGCTGAGATTGTGCCATTGCACTCCAGCCTGGGTGACAGAGACTCTGCCTAAAAATAAATAAATAAATAAATAAAGTAAATATCCCTCTTGCACATGTACCCTGGAACTTTAAAAATAAAAATTTTTAAAAAAATCACACATTGGGAAGTTCATCTGGCACTTAGAGTTCAGTGATGTTCAGGGTTCCAGTTTTGGTACTATTAACATTTAGGGCCAGATACTTTGTTGTAGGGGACTATCCTTCACAATGTATGAGATTTATTCATTTTTGAGACAGGGTTTCACTCCGTTGTCCAGGCTGGAGTGCAGTGGCCGCTATCTCGCTATCTCAGCTCACTGCAACCTCTGCCTCCTGGGGTCAAGCAATTCTCCTGCCTCACCCTCCTGAGTAGCTGGGACTACAGGCACACACCACCATGCCCAGCTAATTTTTCTATTTTTTGTAGAGACAGGGTTTCGCCATGTTGCCCAGGCTGGTCTTGAACTCCTGAGCTCAAGCAATCCACGTGCCTCAGCCTCTCAAAGTGCTGGGATTACAGACGTGAGCCACTGTACCCGGCCTACAACGTATGTTATTTAGCTTAATACCTGGCCTCTACCTATTAAATGTCAGTAGCACCTGCAACCCACCCCCCAACCCTGACGTTATAAAAATCATAGATATCTGCCGACATGGTCAAATGTCCCCCGAGGAAGCAAAATCTTACCTCTTCCCCACAGCTGAGAACCACTGCGCAATTTGCATGAATCAAAGCATCTAACAAATGAGTGAAGACAAATTGAGATGTAAATTCTTTTTCCCTTGCTTACTGCCTATGTGGTCTTATTAGGCAAGAAACTTAGTTTATCTGAGCCTCAGTTTCCTTATCTGTACAGTGGGATTGATAATATCTATGTAACAGGGGTTGTAGGAAACCACCTAGGTTTTATGTATGTAAATTCATGATGTCAAATTTATGGCAGCTGTGATTCTCACTGGGGCCCCCCTCATTAGGCACCTCCTCCTTGAATGAGCCTATGGCAGCCCAGAGCATAAACAGGGTGTTCTCATTTCCCCAGAGTCTAGAAAGATGGGGAGTTGGAATTTCATTCCAGCTAAACATCATGTTTTTAATGCTGGGCAACTCTTGCCTAATAAAATCCAAAACCACGTAAACACCAGTATAGTTTTCAATTTGTAGTCAGATTAGACGCCAGGAGCGTTTGGTTCAATTTTATTTTATTTTATTTTTTAAGTGATATCTTTACAGTGGATTTGAAAGCAAGCTTTGCAGTGGATTTGAAAGCAAGCTGTCTCTCTGGAGAAGTGTAAGTTTTGGAAAGCAAGTTTCCCTGGAATGTTTCAGCTTTAATCAGGGTAGATGGAAGAAAAAAATAAAAAGGTGGTTAAGCCACATGACAGAATTTCTGGACCTCGATTCATCAGCTCATTTAGGAAGCTCTCTATGGAGCAAAATATGCACAGAAAGGAGGCTTTGTGTCATTCTAAAAGCTATTTTATGTCCTTGGAAAGGCAGGTGTGTGTTAGTATTTATACTCTTCGAGTGTTCTGTTTTAAGCGTCACATACTGCAAATGTATCTCCAAAGTCACTCCAGGAAAAAAAAAAGTCATTTTATTGGGGAACGGGGCATAGTTCCCCAACTCCCACATCCTCATTGTCTGTGAAGCTCACAATTTGTATTGTTCTATCATTGTTGTTACCAATAGCAGAGAGCTCCTACTTCACATCCATTGAGCATTCCTGTTGAACCCTGGGGATCCAGGGATAAATGGTGAAGTTTCCTACCCCTGGGGGCCACAGCCTGGCGGGGTGGGTGGGAGAACAGACTCCCTAGGGAGCCTGAGCCTGCTCTTTCTCTTTTCTGTGACAAGGAATTAAGTCTCAAGGGGTGGCTTGGGGTGAAATTGTTCTTTTTCCCTCTGAAGTTCTGGGAAGAGCTGAGCTCTGAGCTCTGAGCTCCACTGGAGCGCAGGGATCAAGGTACAGAGGTTCCTGTCACAGGGCCAAACCCGAGGCCAAACTCTGTGTGTGTGTGTGTGTGTGTGTGTGTGTGTGTGTGTGTGTGTGACGGACAGTACATTTTTAGATGGTGGAGAATCTGAAAAGGGAGTGCAGGGAGAGCTAATGGGGGTGCCTGGCTCCGAACCATTGTCACTGCCCAGGGAAAGGGGCTGGCTACAGGGCAGCCTGAGGGGAATAGGCCATGTCCTGTCCCAGGCTGGGCTCATGAGAAATGATGAGACACCCAGCAGGGCCTTGGCTTCCCCTGTGAGCTCTCCTTCCGACCATTGTCAAGCATGCCCGTGATCACTCCACAGACATCTCTTGGGCACTATTGTGTTTGGACTCAAGGATCTCCCCCAACAACCCCCACGCCCGGCCATCTTCTCCTCTCATTTTGACTAAAGTTGCCCAGGCCTTCAGTTCCTCTAATTCCAATGGCTATCATCATGCAGATAACTCCCTCATCTTTCTATCCAGCCAAGACCTCTTCGTGGAGCAGCAAGCTGATAGATCCACCAGCCTCCTGGGAATCTCTTCTTGGAAGCCCCTTGGGTACCTTCATCTGCTGCCCCCACTGGGAAGCCTCCCCTGAATCCAGCAGACACTGGCTCCTTCCACTTCCCATCACACTGGGCACCACCCTTATAGCATCAAACAGGTTGTCCTGTGGTTGGTCTGTGCCCATCTCCACAGTGCCATGTCAAGGGCTTGGTGAAGTAGGTGCTCAGTGAATTCATCTAGGGCCAAGTGTCTTCATCAATTAGGGCTCTGAGAAGAGCAGTGCCACGAAGAGGGCATCTCAAACTTGCAAATGAGTACATGTCAGAGTGTGATTTTAGCAAATTTGTAAAATTAAAGTTGTCACATGGGAACTCTGACAACCTCCAGCTGCTTTTCTGTGACAAGGAGATGAGTGAAAATGTGACGTGCATCCCCTCCTTCTTCCCCTCTCTTTCCAAATACCACTGTGGGTGCACAGAGCCATGGTAGTGGGCTTGCCAAGGGGCGGTGGGCCGAGGGAAGGGCAGGGCCTCTCTGATTACACATTCATTATGGCTTAACCACCTCTGCACTTTCCTGCAGAACTTAATACAAATCAGAGAGACCAAGGTGGTGAGCGAGCATCCTTGCGGCTTGGAAGGCATAGCATCTTCTGCTATGGTGACAGAGAAAGGATGTTAAGGCAACAAGGGTGGGATCATAAAGTGAAAACAGCCTGGGGGCAGTGGCTCACACTTGTTGTCCCAGCTACTCAGGAGGCTGAGGCTGGAGGATGCTTGAGCCCTGGAGTTTGAGGTTACAGTGAACTAAGATCGCAACAATGCATCCCAGGCTGGGTGACAGAATATAAAGTGAAGACGGATATTCCCAAGCCAAGAGGAGTAGTCTGCCCATGCCTCACAGCAGGAAAGGGAAGGTGGATTGATTTACTGAGATTCCCAGGGGAACAGGCAGGGAGATAGACAGCAAGTGGCAGCAATGTGCCGGCAATACCTGCTAACTGTGTGGGACCAAGTTGTGGAACATACTAGCAGGACAAAAGAAGAGATCTTATAAACCAGGCCTTGGCAGAACATCCAGAGAGATTATTTGGAGATACTTAGTAGTTCCATTTGAACTTAACTCCAACCAAGAAGGATGGGGATCAGCACTTACAAAGCAGAATTGTGTAAGGTGGTTGCTCTCCTGGGTTTGCTTTTCCTCAGCGCCATCCCCTGCAAGTAATTGTGAGTAGGGCAAAACCTATTTGTAACAATCTTAGGTGTGGAGGTGGAGAAGAGGCTCTAACTAGACCTGGGAAGACAGAAGCAACGTTGTCATTAGGAAGGTTGGATTCACACTGTGGAATGAAAACTAAATACGTTTGTCTAGAACAAACAGACCTATATAGCACTTTGCTACGTGCCAAGAACTCTCCCAAGTGCTTTATAGATATTAACTTACTTAATCTTCAAAATGTCTCTATGAGATATGAATATTATGTCCTCATTTTGCAGATGAGGAAACTGAGGCACAGAGCATTTGATTTTACATAGCTCATGAGTGGCAGAGGTGGCCTCTGAACCCAGGAAATCTGCCCGAGAATCCATGCAGCTAGTCACTGCATTGTGCTTCTTCTTGCACGTGATAGACATATGTGCATCATTTTTAAAATGAGGTTTAAATACTGTTTTCCAAATTCTTCCTCAGTAAGGGATGGATAAAAAGTCTTAACCAGGTAAGCCTAGATGTTTAGAATTTATACAGGTTGCATGCAGGTTTTCCTTCTTTGTTGCACAAAGCTGGTTGGCCCTCCTCTGTGAGCCTCATCATTCTTATTATATTGTGTGTACACTGCCTTTGTGTTAGGATCTTTATTATTAACTTTAGAAAATTGGCAGCTTTACTAGTGCATCTGCTCACAATTCACTCCAAATACTAGAACGGTTATAAATAGCATTTTCCTGAGTCCATTCAGAGTTCTTTAACAAAAGACCATAACTATGTGGCTTGTAAACAACAGAAATTTATTTCTGATAGTTCTGGAGGCTGGGAAGTCCAAGATCAAGACACCAACAGATTGGGTGTCTGGTGAGGACCCGTTTCCTTGTCATCTTCTCTCTGTGTCCCCATGTCCTCACACAGTAGAAGGGGTGAGGGATCACACTGGAGATTCTTTTATAATGGAACAGCTCCCATTCATGAGGGCTCCACCCTCATCACCTAATCGCCTCCCAAAGGCCCCATCTCCTGATACCATCATATTAGGGATTAGATTTCAGAATATGAATTCAGAGACGGGGGGATATATGCTTTCAGCCCATTTCAGTATTCCTAAAGTCTTTTTCCTCTGAATACTCTGAAAAATATCTATGGCATTCTACATCTAATCAAGAATGGCTCTTGTTTCTGTGTTTTCATAAACTTGGAACCCTGTGTTTTTCTCCAGTCATGGTATTCCTGTTATCTGGCTAACCACCTCTGTCTTATGTATGCTGTGAGTGTGGTGTGGGTGATGGGAACTGTTGCCTCTATGCAGCCACCACCTCTGTGCATCTGCAGCCAAACATCTTTGGTGAGCCTGGGGCCACAAGATGCAAAAGAGGTGGATGCTTAGCCAAGGAGAGTAAGAATGGGTGGGTGTCTTTGGGGCTCCTGTTTGCTGGCGTATCTGGTGATGACTAACCTCTGAAATTGATAGCTGCTGCTTCACCTTGGGCTTCCACATCCCATGCAAGTTCCTCTTCTGGTCAAATTTCTCCTGGAACCATACAGTGAAGGGGATTCTGAGAAATCTAGTTCCAGCTTACCTAAGTTACCACTGCAGAATGAAACACATTGTTGTGCTCTTTGAAAAAAAATTTTTTTTTTTTTGGTCAGCCATATTGCTGACTACTGTTTTGGAATGAGATAATGGATAAGTAAATAATCAGAAGTCTACTTGTTGAGCATGACATCGGAGAGCAAGGATGGTTGGATGGGTGATTTTAAGATATTTTCTTTAGCTAAGATAGTCTGATGCATTCATTCCCCGCAACCTCAACACCCAATGTGGCTAGCCCTGAGACTGGGGCCATAATCCTTGAGGTCCATTGGCTGAAGTGATCTTTGTCCTGGAAAGCGCTGGAATGAGTACAACCAATTTCTTGTTAATTCTCAGGCCTGTCTCGGGGCCTGAGAATTAGTAAGAAATTTATCTTGATCCTCTGGGCCTTGAGTCAATGCTCTTATCAAGTGGCCCATACATGTATCTTCCTATGGAGGAATATGCCAGCTCTTATTTGGTCATGAGCTCTAATTTTTATTAAGTAGAATAATGACAGACTTGCCTAATGGATAATATTGTTACAGTCATGAATGTCGTGTCTTCAAAGCTGGATGTCTTTCAGTACTTTTCAGTGCTTATACAACAGATGTGAAAGTAGAACTCTTCAGTCTCTGTGCTGGGTAGGTAATAGGCATCAAGTATCTTAAAGCCAGGGGTCATCCATGCAGCATATGCTAAGAGACTGCTGGCATTGTAGACCTCAGCCAATAAGCGTGGCTTCAGAGATAGCCCATGGATGGCACAGTGTGTGTTCCTTCAATGGGAGGCCGGTATATGACTTCCACTGGTGTAGAAATGATAGGGCTGAAGTCCCCTTGCCTGGTGCCAGAATGACAAGAGAAGGCAACTGTGTCCCCTTCCCATTATAGGTGTCCTCTGCAGAAGCAGGCCTGAACTTCAGGTAGAGGGGAGAGGTTTTACATTAGACTTGGCTGTAAAGTTGGTTATTATTCTAAATAAAACTTTTTAATTATTAAAATGAGAGTTTTGCTTGAGGTCAGGAGTTCAAGACCGGCCTGGCTAACATGGCGAAACCCAGTCTCTACTAAAAATACAAAAATTAGCTGGGCTTGGTGGCATGCGCCTATAATACCAGCTGCTTGGGAGGCTGAGGCAGGAGAATCACTTGAACCCAGGAGGTAGAGGTTGCAGTGAGACGAGATCACACCATTGCACTGCAGCCTGGGTGACAGAGTGAGACTCCATCTCAAAACAAACAAACAAAAAACAAAACACTGTTTTGTAAACTAAAGAGACTGGAAGACTTACTATCTAGGAGGAGTGTCTGGAAAAGTTATGAGACCAATCTGAGTGTTCCATTCCAACGGAGGGAAAGAACTTCTCAATGAGGCTTATTAATGGACAACGATGGAAAGGAATACAACTGTTTTTTGCATAAATCCTTTAGAATCTGCTCATCACGTAAAAGCAGTTACCCTTTACTACTTTGTCCAATTTAGAGTAACATGGAGGCATCACTCCATTTGGATGATAAGCCACCTGGGCAGGTAATTTGAACTTTCTAAGCCTTAATTTCTTATCTGATATCTAAAGTGTAGAAAATAACAGTGAATACCTTACAAGAAACTTCTGAGTTTTAAATGAGACCATGCCAGGCACTTAGCAGATGCTCAATAAAAGGAGGTACCCATGTAGCAATCTCACCCTCTTGCATGAGCAAGGGGGTCCCCAGCTTAGACAAAATGACTTATTGAGTTGAGGACAAAGGCCAGGATAAAACTCAGTGGCCAGTAATGCTTGCCACTTTGACTAAACAGGAATTGGACTGCTCAGGTGCAAAATGAAGCAAGCAGTCTGCTCACTTGTAATGCTTTTCTCATCAGGTGCTGGGTTTAAATGGAGAAGTTGAAAGCTCTGGTGAAGGGTGCCTAGAAGTGAAATGCTAGGAGAACCTCTTCACACCAGCCTTTGTGGCAGGTCCATCTGGTCCCAGGGAGAAATCCTGGACTTAAGGGGGAGGATTGGTGGACAGACTGAGACATGGGTCCTTCCCAAGAGTTCAGGTTTTCACTGGTTCCTCTCCCTGAAAGAATGCTTGGAAGGAGGGCAGTGGAGTGGCAGAGTCTGGACTTGGAATTCCAACTCCCTGGTTCATGTTCCTGCTGTGTAGTCTAATTTTGAACACAAGACTTAATAACTGTGCCTTGTTTTCTCTACCACATGGGACTAGAGTGAGGATAAAATAAGATAGTACCTGTGACATGCACTCGGTAAGTTTCTTTTGCTTCTTCCTCTTTCCTCTAAATTTTCTGCTGTACCTCCCCTTAATTTCCAGAGCCCTGGCTCTCCTCAAAGACTCCTGTTGTCACTTCCTACTAGTTTGGGTTTCCCCTTATCTTGATTTCCATGCTTCTCCCTGTCCATTTGATCCCTAGCCCCTTCTGTGGTTGGCATCCTTGTTTATCTCCTGTTGCTCTCTCCTCCCTTCCCATTGCCATCTCATTCTTTTCTCTCCCTGTCTTCCCACTACTATAGTTTCTCTCTTTCTCCTCTCTTTCTACCTCTCCCTTTCTTTTCTGTCTGTCCCCATTCTCTGCTTTCGCATGACTCTGCACATTTGGACAGAAGTGTTTTCTACACAGATGCTTTCTCTCCATTTTCTTTGGCCATCTGGCTGCATCTGCAGGCTGCCACCAGGCCAGTTGCCAGTGGGAGAGTCAAGAATGAAGACAGGAAGGGGAACCAGGCTAAGGGTCTGACAGCCTGCCAGAGAGAGCAGAATTGTCATGGAAATTCTGTAACTCTGTATCCCTCTGTGTCCATTTGGGCCAGAGCATGACCTGCCTATTGGGGAAGATGACTCCTATCTTGGGCAATCAATTAATTGACACACAAACAAAAATAAAATACAAATTCTCAAAACACAAACAAAAAGAAAACTTCAATATCTCTATCCCCCAGATTAGAAAAAAATAATTCTCACATCTTGGCTTCTTTCCCTCCCTCTCTTTGTCCCCCTGCTGGGTTCAGCAGATGTTCTCTTGGAAGAGAGAATGGCTCTGCATTGAGCATCAGCCAGGAGACAGGTCATTTAGGAAAGCTGGTGAAAAGAACCATTGCTTCAGTGCTCAATTCTCTTTGTTTGACACTTGCCATCGAAATAGGCATTGCAAATATTGATTGCAATTCACTTAAATCTGTAGACATAGAGATGAGTGAGGTCTTCCTTGCCACTCATCTGGCAAGGTAAGAGTCAGGTATAGTGAGGATGAGAAGTGATGACATACAATGAGATTCTGGCATGTTACTCGAAATAAGGCAGATCTTAAGAAATGTTACTTTTCTTTCCATTAAATTATAGAAATAATGAGGAATCACAAATTGCCAGCTCACAGCATCTTTGAGGTGGGAAAAGCCTCTTACTTAACACAGAAATCCACCTCCTATGAGGCAGCCCTAAGAGCTGCAGGTGCAGTCTCTGCTTGACCCAGCCACCAACTGGGAACTCAGGCCTTCACTGCTTGCATTTTTGATTAGCTGTCATTGCTAGGAGGTATTTTTCTTTCTCATTACTTCTACTTCCCCAGCCCTATCACCCAATCATTATTAGTTTTCTAGAGCCACACAGAAGAGTTCTGCCTGTTTCTCCTTGTTACAGCCCTTCTAAAATCTGAGGCCACTTTCTGTGACTTTTTGGTGTCCTTTCTCCACATTAAGCATCCCCCATGTGCTGAATCATGTCTTAGATGACTTGATTTCCTGGCCCCTCACTTGTAAAGTGACATAATGCAATGGAAATACCAGACAGAGACAGAACCCTGTGAAGAAAGCTGTGAGTGACTGGCTAAGTCACTTCTCTATGTCTCAGCTTTTTCTTTCTTTTTTCTCTCTCTGGTTTTTTTTGTTTGTTTGTTTTTTGTTTTTGTTTTTTTTTGAGAAGGAGTTTCACTCTTGTTGCCCAGGCTGGAGTGCAGTGGCATGACCTTGGCTCACTGCAACCTCCACCTCCAGGGTTTAAGCGATTCTCCTGGCTCAGTCTCTGGAGTAGCTGGGATTACAGGCATGCCACCACCATGCCTGGCTAATTTTGTATTTTTAATAGAGACAGGTTTTCTCCATGTTTGTCAGTCTGGTTTCGAACTTCCAATCTCAGGTGATCTGCCCGCCTCAGCCTCCCAAAGTTCTGGGATTACAGGTGTGAGCCACCGCACCCGGCCCCTTTTTTGTTGAGACAGAGTTTCGCTCTCGTCACCCAGGCTGGAGTGCAGTGGTGTGATATTGGCTCACCGCAATCTCCACCTCCTGGGCTCAAGCAATTCTCCTGCCTCAGCCCCCTGAGTAGCTGGAATTACAAGCGCCCACCACTATGCCTGGCTAATTTTTGTATTTTTAGTAGAGACAGAGTTTCACCATGTTGGCCAGGCTGGTCTTGAACTCCTGACCTCAGATGATCCACCCATCTCGGCCTCCCAAAGTGCTGGGATTACAGGCGTGAGTTTTTTCATCAGTACAATGGGGGTGTCAATGCAATAAGCCAAGTACCGGGAATAGTGCCTTGCCCATCATAAGTTGTTAATTTTTACTTTCCTGACTACGCTATTCTGGATATGAGTGATTTGCTGACATCACTTCAAAGTGTGGTTTGGAAGTGTAACTGGCCACTTCCAGGAAGCCTGCACTGGATCTCAGTAGCAGGCACTATTTGGCTTCCTCATTTTGGATATACTGTACCAATAAGCACATGTGATCTTTCAACTATTTTGTGTAAAGAAAAATTTCCCTTTTATTAGACTCAATTCTATTCACCTGGGAACATAACATTCCCAAAACAGTTTGCATCCACCATTCCAGGGTGAAGGACCTCACCAGTGTTTGTGTGGCAATCAGGATTCCAAGGCAAGCTGCTGGGTCACACAACATAATCCGCAGACGCTAGAAAAATCACAGCTGCAAATGAAGAAAAGAATTGTCAAGAGCAACCTGATCATCCTCTTCCAATTTTTCCTTTCATATTCATTTGAACTTGTAGACTTATTTGGCACCTGTGTTTGCTGGGTGATAGCAGGTGCCATAGGTTTAAGAAAGAAAAGATCATAGAACAATGTAGCATTGAGCAGATTCTCTCCATTGATTCTGTCATTGTTTCTGCACATGGAGAGATGATGTCAGCGATTCAGCTGCAGCTCTTAAATGCCTCGGTCCTCTTGAGGAATGCCAATTCTCTGGGAAAAAAATGAAAATCCTCTGGGCAGGGAGACCTATGCAAGTTCTTCAAAGCAGTGGTGCTTAGACCCATAAGGAAAGAAGTATCCCACTCCAAATTCTAATTATTTCCATCTTTGTGTATTCTCTTTTTGTTTTGCTCTCCATGTGCATACATTTTTCGTGTGAGAGGTCATAACGGTTTCATGTAGTAATCTTTGTTTTTTCACTTACCATCATATCACAAAGAGCTCTCTGTATTACTACAAGATCTTTACAATGGATGAATGGTACTGTATTAGGTTCCTATTGCTGCTGTAAGAATTATTACCATAAATTTAGTGGTTTAAAGTAACTTAAATATAGTGTCTCACAGTTCTATTGGTCAGAAATCTGGACCTATCAAGGCTGAGAGCAAGTGTCAGTGGCTCGGGTTCTTATCTGAAGGCCCTGGGAGGGAATTTGCTTCCATGTGTATTCAGATTATAGCAGAATTCAGTTGTGTGCTGTTGTAGAGCTGAGGTCCACTGTGTCCTTTCTAGTTGTCAGCTGGAGCCAGCCCTGAACTAGTGGCTTCATTCTGTTTCTTGCATGCAGGTCCCTACACCTCAAAACCAGCAATGGTACATCAAATTCTTCCTACTTGGAATCCCTCCCGTTTCTCCTCTGACATATTTGTCTGCTCCAGCCAGAGAAAATTTTCTGCTTTTAAGGTCTCACATATTAGATTGGGTCTATCTGGATAATCCCAGGACAATCTCTCTGTTTTTGTTTTTTTTTTTGTTCGTTTTTTTTTTTTTTTTTTTGAGACGGAATCTCGCTCTGTCGCCCAGGCAGGAGTTCAGTGGCGCGATCTCGGCTCACTGCAAGCTCCGCCTCACGGGTTCACGCTATTCTCCTACCTCAGCCTCCCATGTAGCTGGGACTACAGGTGCCCGCCATCACGCCCGGCTAACTTTTTTGTATTTTTAGTAGAGACGGGGTTTCACTGTGTTAGCCAGGATGGTCTCAATCTCCTGACCTCGTGATCTGCCCGCCTCAGCCTCCCAAAGTGCTGGGATTACAGGCGTGAGCCACCGCGCCCAAACACCATTCTCCTGCCTCAGCCTCCCAAGTAGCTGGGACTACAGGCGCCCGCCACCATGCCTGGCTAATTTTTTGTATTTTTTAGTAGAGACGGGGTTTCACCATGTTAGCCAGGATGGTCTCGATCTCCTGACCTCATGATCCGCCCAGCTTGGCCTCCCGAAGTGCTGGGATTACAGGCATGAGCCACCGTGCCTGGCCGATAATCTCTCTATTTTAAAGTTCATAACTTTAATTATCTCTGCAAAGTTCCTCTTGTCATGTTATGTAACATATTCACAGATTTTGGGGATTAGGACATGGACATGTTTGAGAAGGTCATTATTCTGTTCACCACAAAAGCTTAAAGTAATCATTACCTGTTGTTGGATATTGAGACAGTTTGTAGTGTTTTATTTGTTTGTTTGCTTTTGTAAATAACACTGCAAGGAATGCCTCCAATAGTTAGTTTTTGCTTTAGTTGGATTAGTTGGTTAGATAAATTCCTACAGGTGGAATTACTGGGTCAAAATTATGAAAATCTTTACAATTTGATTTGTAGTACTCTATTGCTTCCCCAGAGGAAGCAATATTGATATTACTACTTAGATTTTACTATTACTATTTACTATTGCTGTTACTAGTTAGATTTTACTATTACTATTTATATTTACTATTATTACTTAGATATTACTATTTAGATTTTATCTGTACACTTCTACCTTTTTCCCTAGCTATAAAAGGGGATGAAAGAATGCCCTATTAAGTAGGCATTTTGCCTTCCAAATAAATGCTAGACAAAGACTGTCATTATTTTTTGCTTACCCCCATAGTACTTCATAGAGTGCTGAGCTCATACCTGATAGCAGTAGTGTGCTAGAACCAGCAGGTACCAGTTGTAACAGTTGCGTGCATCGCTTTCTAACTTTGCACTCAGTGATGACAGCCCAGTAGCTTCAATCAGCCACAGTGGAAATATTTACACCATGGAAATGGGCAAACACTATAAGAAAATGCTTAATTTTTTCCTTGAGAGCCATTGGTTGATGGGTAATCAGTGTGTCTTTTTAAATTTTGGTTTTGTAGTTGTCCTCGGGTTCTAGGAATTTACTTTTGTCAAGCACATTTTGGAAAGCACAATTTGAAAAGGAACAGAAAAGTTGTAAAAGAGACTAGATACTTTCAGATACAGCCTCATATAGAGAAACAAGTACATATTGGGAACAAGACAGATTTTGTTTCAAATATCGGTTCCACAAAACTATTAGCTTTGGCATTTGATGGAAGTTGCCAGGCTTCTTTAAATCTCTGTTTCTTTAACTGAAAATGAGGAAATTCATACCTACCCTAAAGGATTCTTGGGCAAATTAAATGATACATCAATATAAATGATACAAAAGGTACAAAAACAACAAATATAAGTTATTATAAGTAGGAATTCATGAAGTGGTTGACAACTCACTCCTATTCCTACTCAATAGATGGCTCTATTATATTTTGCCACTCCAAAAACATTGTTATTGCTACCTTATATTTGAACTTCACTTGAAATATCCAGAGAAGCAATGGTAAATGCATTCACAAAGAATAAGGCCTCTACTTCCCATTTTCTTTCTTTAAATTCTCAGGGAGATTTATAAATTGAGAATCAGGATGCGTGACTAATTTACATCAAGACCCTGGGCACTATTTGGATTAGTGTTCTATGTTTCAGAAGCAGTCATTTATTCAACAAGTATTTATTGAGCTTCTATATTTCTGGTAGTAACAATAATTCCTTTCATTTTCATAGCTCTTAAGAATTTACAAAGCAAGTTCACACCCATGATTGTATTAAAACCTCATAACAATTAGATGAGTTAGATTTTATTACCTCATTTTAAACATGAGGAAACTAGGGCTTAGAATAGAAAAGCCACTTTCCCAAGGTAGCCCAACTAGTAAAAAAAAAAAAAACAAAAAAAACAAAAAAACAGTGACATCAATCATTTCTTCACAGTGAATAAGAAAAAAGATACCTGTCCACCATGTGAAAGCAAAGCACCTTGATTGGTTAGCCCAATTGGGTCAATTAATTTGTAATGATGCTTTACACAGCATAATTGCTATTCCCAAAAATAACTCACAGAATACTTCTTCATGTATTATCTCAACTGAGCCTCACAAAAACCTGTGAGGTGTAAGAAGAAAGAAATATGTGACCAAGACAGAAGAGAGGGAACAACTGAGCATCTACTGTGTACCCAACTTAGGTCCTATGAAATTGATTTGGATTTCTTAGGAGATTAAGTCAGAGGCAAAGATCATGTAATGATGTATTCTTGGGAATTGTCATCTCAGGGAAGCAAAAGTGAGGGAAGAAAGGGAAATGAGATATAGAAAGATAAAAAGTGAATGAATATAAGATGGCAGCTTATTGAGCTGAACACAGCTTCTCAAGAAAACATAGTAGGTTGCTTTGTCATGTGAGAAATCTCAGAAAGGGCTATGGAACCACTGTGATTTGGTCGATTCTTTCCTGTCTCTTGACTCTAATGAAGGACAAAATCTAACTCAAGGACATTGATGAAGAAAATGTGCCATGCACACTCTAAGTATAAAAAGCCATAGAATATTACCAAAGATTAAAAGGAATGTTTCATAATGATAAAAGAGTAAATTTGTCAGGAAGAGCTAATATTTGCAAATGTATATGCACCTAATTACAGAACTTTATGAAGCAAAAACTTATAGAGTTTTTTAAAGTATGAGTCATAGTTATTTTAGTATTAAATACTCCTATCTAAGTAATTGGTGAGATACATGAAAAAATTAGTTACATTATAAAATACTAAACAACACTATAAACTTGTGTAGATAAAACTCATAGAACATTACACTCAACAATGGAAGAATACACTTTCCCTTTAATTACACATTGAACGTTCACTGATACAGGCCACATTTTGGGCAACAAAATGAGTCTCAATAAATATAAAGTGATTTCAATCCTACAGAATATTTTCTGTACTCAACAAAATTAAATTATCAATGAGTAACAGGAAGATATCTAGAAAATTCTCCAATTAAAAAAAAAGTAACATGCTTATAGATAACTCTTGGGTCAATAAAGAAATCACAAAGAAATTAGAAAATGTGTTGAACTGAATTATAATTTAAAAAACAACGTTTGTGGGATACAGCTAAGGCAATACCTATAGGGAAATTCATAGTTTTAAACGTTTATATTAAAGAAGAAGAAAGCTCTGTAAGTTCTGTGAAAGTTCTGAGATTTTTTTTTTTACTTGCAAGCTAACAAATTAGCTGGCACAGTTTCCTGAATGGTGGCAGAAGACATGAGACTCCTGGGTCAGAGACAAAGGACTTGATTATATACAGCAAGAGCAATAGCTAGAGTACCAGCGTTGATACTGATTCCCTGAATCCCAATTCACAGAGGGTGATAATAAGAGGGCCAAATGACATCTAAATATGCAGTGGGTTGTGTTATAGGAGAAGAACCTCAAGTTCAGGAAACACGGATCTTTTATAATGGACAGTAGCCTCTCTGACTTTGCCCCAGAAGGAGACATTATATTTATTACATTGAACAGTGGACACACCTGCCTTTTGCTCTGGTGGGATTCGCTATCTTTATCTTTCAAGGTGGTTTTCCCTACGTTTATTTTCAAAAAGATAGTGTAGAACCAAGGCAGTCAGTGCTTCTTCTTGCAAGATGTGCAGAAACATGAGAGATCATGATTTGTCTTCAACAGTCTACACCAATGAACTAAACTTCCATTTTATGAAGCCAGAAAAAGAGTAAAATTAACCCAAAATAAGTTGAAGGAAGGAAATAATAAAGGCAAGAACAGAAATAAATAAAATAGAATTGGTGTAAGCATAGACAAAAGATTGTTCTTTGAAAAGATCAAGAAAATTAATAAACTTTAAGCATAAATGATCAAGGTAAAAATAGGAAGACAAATAATATCAGGAATAAAAAAGACTGTACAGATTCTACAAACATTCATACCAGTAAATTTGTATTATAAACCATTTTATAGAAATAAATCTGTCACCTTACATAGAACAGATAAATTTCTTTAATAATGCACCAAATTAAGTTTTTACTGTTGTAATGAATTATGACAAACTTAATGGCTTAAAACAGTATACAGATTTATTATCTTAGAGTTCTGAAGATCTGAAATCTGAACTGTTCCTCACTTGGTTAAAATCAGGGTATCAGCAGGCCTGCATTCCTTCTTGTGGTTCTAGGGAAGAGTCTACTTTCTTCCTTGCCTTTTCCAGCTTCTAGAGGCCACCTATATTCTTTGCCTCATGGCCCAATTTCTCCATAGTCAAAGCCAGCAATATTGAGCTGTCTTTTTCTTGCTGCCGTCTCTCTGGTTTTCTCTCTTTTGTTTTCCTCTTTCATTTGTAAGAACACTTGTGATTGAATTGGGCCTACTCAGATAATCCAGGATCATTTAGCCATCTCAAAGTCAGTTCATTAGCAACTTTAATTTAATCTGCAATTTTATTTCCCTTTGCCATGTAACATAGCACATTCTCAGGTACTGGAGATCAGGATGTTAACATCTTTGGGAAGCGATCATTATGCCTACCATTCACATGTTACCTGAAATGAAACTAGAAGAAATAGAAAGTATAAATAGCCCTACATTTACTAAAAATTAAAATAGTGATTAAAAATCTGAAAAGTCTGGGCAGGAATGGCTTTTTCTAGTGAATTCCATCAAACAATTGAGGAAAAAAATATCAATTGTACAAAATGCTTTAAATAAGAGGTAAAGGTAGGCTTTCTAACTTGTTTTATAAGTCCAGCATTGTCTTGATACCAAAACCAGTCAAACATATAATGAGAAAAGGGACTGGTATTTTGAGACTAATATCTAGGATGACCAAAAATCTAGGTTTTCCTGGGCCTTATCCCAGCTTTAGCACTGAAAATCTCATTTTAGTGTCAGGCACCTTATATAATATTCCTAATAGACACAGACACAAAAATTCTTAGCAAAGTATTAGGACATTGAATTCAACAAGCAATATGTAACAAGTATAGTACAATATATCCCAGTGGGACTTATTTCAGGAACATAATATTGCTTTAAAGTTCAAAAATCAAGTAAAGACGTTTAACATATTAACAGAATAAAGGGAAAAGAGAATTTTTTTCAATATTTGCAGAAGAAATATTTGACAAAATTCAAAACTCATTTGTAATGAAAAAAAAAACCTCTCAGCAAACTAGGAATAGAAGGTACTTCCTTAATCTGATAATAACCATGTATAAAAACCTACTACTTACATAATAATTGATGGTGAAAGATTAGATTTTTTTCCTCTAGGATGAGAAATAAGGCAAAGATATTACCACTACTGTTCACTCTTATACAGTCTTTTATAAATATATAACAATAACTATAAGAATAAATAAAATAATAAATATAGCAAAATATGTACATGACTTCTACATTCAATACTACTAGGCATTGCTGATAGAAATTAAAGAAGATATATTAAAAAATACCGTGTTCCTTATTTTTAAAAATTGACGTAAGATTTTAATTCTCCTAAAACTGATCTATTGATCCAATGTAATCATTTGAAAATGTAATAACTTAGATTAGCCAAAACAATTTTGAGAAAGAGAAAGCTGAAGAATATCTTCTACCTCATTTTAAGACTTAATATAGAGTTATAATCAGGATCATATGATATTGGCATAACGATAGACATAAAGATCAATGAAATAGACTAGGCAGTTCAGAATACATCGTTGATTGATTTCAACAAAGGAAGCAAGGCAATTCAATGAGGAGAAGATAATCCTTTCAATAAATTGGACTAAAACAATTGAATAAAATGAAAAAAATCCTTGGCCTTTATGTCACACAACAAATACAAATTAATGTAAAATAGATCATAGACATAAATATAAGAGGTGAAGCTTTAAATCTTTTAGAAAAAAATAATAAGAGAAACCCTCTCAACACTGGTGTAGGCAACTATTTCTTAGACAAAAAAAGCATTAACCATAAAGAAAAAATATTTATGTCATCAAAATTAAAATCTTTTGTCCTTTATAAGACACCATTTAAAAATGACAACACAAGCCACATACTAGAAAAAAAATCATATGACATACATCTGATGAAGGACCTATATCCAATGTATTTGTCAGGGTTCTCTAGAGAAACAGAAGCAATAAAATACAGATACAGATAAATATATAGATATGTCTAATAATATATACTATTTGTTATTCTGAGATTTATTATGAGGAATTGGCTCCTGTGATTATGGAGTCTGAGTAGCCCCACAGTCTGCCGTCTGCAAGCTGGAAACCCGGGAAAGTTGGTGACGTAGTTCAGTATGAGTCTGAAGGCTTATGAAGCAAAGGATCTGGTGGTGTAAGTCGTAGTCCAAGGGCAGGTTAAGACCAATGTCTCAGCTCAATGAGTCAGGCAGAATGAGCGAATTCTCTTTTCCTCTGCCTTTATTTTTTTGAGACGGAGTCTCACTCTGTTGCCCAGGGTGGAGTGCAGTGCCAAAATCTTGGATCACTGCAACCGCCGCCTCTGGGGTTCAAGCAATTCTCTGCCTCAGCCTCCCAAGTAGCCGGGCTTGCTGGCGTCTGCCTCCATGCCTGGCTAATTTTTGTAGTTTTAGTGGAGATGGGGTTTCACCATCTTGGCCAGGCTGGTCTTGAACTCCTGACCTTGTGATCCACCCACCTCGGCCTCCCAAAGTGCTGGGATTACAGGCATGAGGCACCATGCCTGGCCTCCTATGCCTTTTGTTCTATTCAGTGCTCAGTGGATTGGATGGTGCCCACCTACATTGGGAAGGGCAATCTGCTTTACAGAGTCCAACTCAAATGCTAATCTCATCCAAAAACATCCTCAAAGACACATCCAGAAATCATTTAGCCAAATATGTGGCCCATAATCTGGTCAAGTTGACATATAAAATTAAGCATTATATCCAGGATGTGTATGTGTGTATGTGTGTGTATCTACCTGCCTGTCTTTCTACCTATCTACCTACCCATCTTACAACTCAATAGTAAGAAGATAAATAGTTCTGATTTTTTTTAAAGTGCAAACAATTTTGAGAAACAATTCACAAAAGATATAGGAATAACTAATAAGCACATAGCAACATTAACCATCAGATAAATGCAAATTAAAATTTCAGTGAGATACCACTACATATCCACTATAATGGCTAAAGCTAAAAGGACTGACAATATTAAGTGTTGGTGAGATATTTGGAGCAATCAGAATTCTCAGACATCGCTGGTAGAAATGTAAAATGGTAAAAGAACATTGAAAAACTCTGGCAATTCTTTTATAAAGTTGAACATACATTTACCATAAAACTCAGCAATTCCACTCCTAGGTTTTTATCTAAAAAGAAAGAAATACATATTCTTACCTCAGACTTGTAAATGAATAGGCACAGCAATTTTATTCATAGGACCCCCAAAGTGGAAACTATTCAAATGTCAATCAACTGTTATGTAAGTAAACAGATTGTGATATATTCATACAAATGAAATTCTCTTCAACATGAAAAGAAACAAACTACTGATGGAAGCAAGAACATGAATGGATCTGAAAAACATGCTGAGTGAAAAAAACTTTACGCAATACAGTATATGATCTATGATTCCATTTACCTTAAACTCTAGAGCTGAAAAAAGTTGGAAAATGGAAAATGGAAAAAAGTTGGAAAAAGCCGAAAAATGGAATCTATGATTCCATTTACCTTAAACTCTAGAGCTGAGAAATCAGATCCTTAGTTTCATGGGCTGGGACTGAAGGTAGAAACTGACTGCAAAGGGGCATGAGAAGCTTTCTGGGTTGATGGAAGTGTTTTTTTATCTTGATTGGGGTTGTGACTACTAGGTATGTAGGTGTATGCATCTTGTCAAAACACATCAAACTGTACACTTAAAAAGAATGCACTTTATTGTATGTAAATTATATGTTGAAAATTTGATTAAATAATATCAAGCCTGCTGTTCCCCACAGATCTCTCTGTATACCAGTAAGTGTTCCCTGGGATCCAATAAGGAAGCTTACAAACCAAATGCTCTCTTTGCCACGGGGATAATCCAATGTCCTGGCTGGACTGCTGCATTATCCTCAGTTATAGTCACTCAAGTATGTTTAGAAATGCCTGGGCATGCCTTTGGGGTCCAACTAGGTATTTTATCACAAGGAACCCCAGGGCCTCCTGTGGAAGAATGTACCATCAGAAAGGATAGAGTAGGCCATCCAAGCTTTGTACACATTGAGTAGTCTGAGGGGTTTGGTCACAGCTTGGGCTCTGCCACTTAGATCACTTCTGGTGCAGCCTGCCTCCTAGGGAGATGGAGCTGAAGTACAAGGGAGTAAAAACGCCGAGGACTGGTCTTCTGTGATTCCTACAGGAGAATGAGCCACAGGGCATTAGTGTGTATGGCTTTCTGTGCTTCAGAAGGCTGGTAGACAAGTCAGAAACAGTACAGAGCAGCATGGACATTGTGGCATAAGAGCAGAACAGAATGGCCATCTCCAGAAAGGAAGGAAGAACAAGCATCATGCTGTCATGGGTATGGCAATGATAGAAGCTGTGATTGATGTCTGGACCTAGGCACCAGCGCAGGCAGGGAAGCAAAGAGCAGACCACAGAGCCCTGTAAGATGCACATGAGGCCTCCCAGGTGAGTGGGTGGAAATTTCAAGGGGACTGAAAGACTTGGGGTAGAACCAGAGAAATACTTTTTCATAATAGTTATCATGGTAGCCTTATGGCTCTTAATTGAGTATGGCTTTGCCAACCCATGATGCAGGCAACAAAAGATTTGCTTAGAATAGGTAAACAAGACAGGAAGGGGAGTTGTTTGCCTCTGTATGCAAACCAAAAACCTTAAGCACTTCAACATGCTAGATGATAATGTACATAACTGATGTGGTCATTGATTTCAGATCAAGAAAGCAGTTACGTTAGATTTACAGGTTTACTCTAAGTGTGAGTGCAGTCCCTAGTGACATAAGTTCTTACCTTGAGAACATGCATTAGAAATAATGGTAGCAATTTCATCAGCGGACTTACATTTTATAGCTTTTGTTTTTCTTTTTTCCCCTTTTATAGTGATCAATTTTGATATAAATTTGCAGAAGTATTTAACAGAGAAAGCTTAAAAATATTTTTTAAACAGTGGCCCATTTACCGTAGTAAAGAGGACCATTTATAGTTTGAGAACCATTGCCACAAAACAGAGGCTGAGAAACTACAGCCCACAGGCCAAACCTAGCTCATCTGTTTTTCTGCAACCTATGAGCTAAGAATGGTTTTTATAATTTTAAATCGTTAAAAAAAAATAGAGAATACTATTTTGTGGCATGTAAAAATTATATAAAATTCAAATTTCAGTATCCATAAATAAAATCTCACTGGAACGCAGCTGGGCTCATTCATTAACATATTGCTGACTGCTGCTTTCATCCAACAGTGGCAGAGTTGAGTAGTTGCAACAAAGACCACTGCGCCCGCAAAGCCTAAAATATTTACTATCTGGTCCTTTACAGAAAAACTGTATGCACCCTGCTCTAGAATGGTTACTACTTGCTTGGATCACATCCTGGTAATCCAGTCTGGAGCTATTTGAAAGTCATCAGAACTAAAGTATTTCTTCAAAAATTGTCTTTATAAGCTGTGGGCTAATCCCAATAGGTCTGTCTCAGTTAGTCCCAGTTACTGGTGTCAGCTACTGTCCTGCTCGTGGCTTCCCCATGGGTGCCCCGTGGCTGCCAGCACGTGGCTTGGCTCTCCCCTGTCTCCCAAGGAAAACCGCCTGCTGCCTTTGTTGTTCTGGGCATTCCCATTCACGTTTTCACCAAGCCTGACCCTGCATGGCTTGTAAAATCTGATGGGATCTCTGCCCAAGGAGGCATGGCTGCAGGCGGGTGGAAGTGCCACTCAGAAGAGGTGGTAACATGTGAGTAGAGAGCAGTCTGCAGAGAGATGGGTGGCACCTCGCTTTCCATACACTTGAGCTATGATCACTGAGCTCCTGGGTTTCCTGAACATGAAACTCACACACTGCTTAAAACAACTCATTAGCATGCCTGGGGAGAGTTGAACAGTTCAGGCTTCTCAAAAGTCCAATGTTTCCCTAGGAAGGAATTTACTGGGGTGGTGGTAGGGCTGGGGTAAAAGACTCCTCTACCTGACCAACAGCATTGCATTAGGTACCTTGGCAAGAGCCAAGCGAGGTAAACAGTCCCATTACACATACGCCACATGAGGAGTGAGAGATGTCAGAGCTGGGCCAGTATGGAGGCAGCTGAGGTACACTGGAAAGAATACCAGTGCTTGATGCCAGGAGGATCTGTCACTTACCAGCTGTGTCTTTTGGACAATTCACACATTGCCTCTTGGAGTCTCCTCTGTGATCTAACTCATGGGGCAGTTGAGAGAATCACATTAAATAAAGCAAATGAAGAATTTTGCCAACTGCAAAGCCCTCTGCAAACGTGAGGGGTTATTACAAGGCAGCTTGTGAGAATCATTCTTTTTAGTGCCGTGTATTGACAAGGGAGCCCCTCTCTGGTTAGTACTGGGCCAACAAAGCTCGGCTTTTGACTTCTATAAAAATCAGTTTAGGTCTTTCCTTACCTAGATATTAGGTTGTAGGGAATCTTTAAAGCCCTTTAGACATTCTGTCCTACCCCTATGCCAGCTTTCTTTGGCATTTAGCTTCCTCTCTGCAACATCTCTGCCAGATGGTTTGCCAGACTCTGCTTACATACTTTCAGGGATAGGAAGCTCACTCCTTGTTAAAAAACATCCCTCTTGTCTTTGCGTAGCTCTGACCACTGGAAAGTTCTTACTGGGCTGAAATCCACTTGTTGATCTTTCACATACAAGTCTTATTTTCATCCCTCCTGTTCACCCAGAACAATTCCAACAAATGCATTCTGCAACTCGGTAAGATCAATCCAATTTTCTTTTTAAATTACATGCACTTTTTTATTTCCCCTAAACTAGGGATTATCAAGCTTATTAGTCCCTGAACTCCTTTATACTCTTAAAAACCTTGAGGCCCCCAAACATCTCTGTTTTTTTGTGGATATATAGTTACCGGTATTTACCTGATTAGAAATTAAAACCAAGAAATCTAGAAAAATATTAATTCAGTTAAGAATAAAATTAATAAGTTCATTGTATGTTAACATAAATAAAAACTTTTATAAAAAATAACAGTGGAGTCTTAAAAATATTTGGTGGGAATGATGGCTTTGCATTTTTGCAGCTCTCTTTAATACCTAGCTTAATAGAAGACAATGGGGTTCTTACATGATATAAAGTGGGAAAAGTGGGGAGTATTTTAGTAGCCTTTTTAGATCATTGCAGGTGTGACATGTAATCTCAAGAAACCTCTGTACTCCCATGGAAGTTTAAAAAGGTAAATACCCATGGAGAGTTTAAAAAGGTAAATAATTCCCAGGTATTGTTATAAAATTATTTTGACCTCATGGAACCCCAAAAAGGGTCTTGGGGACCTTAGGGGTCTTCAGATCACATTTCGAGAAGTGCAGCCTTAAGTCATGATTCTTACAACTTTAGGTTTGTTCCAGTGGCAGCTTTTCAGAAATGGGAACAGGAGCCCTTCTTCCATGTCTCCCACCTACTTCTTTTCTTTAATTCTGCTTACTATTACAGAATGGATTTCAAGACAAAAATGAGACCACCAGCCTGATGTTTTTCAGGTAGAGATTGAATTGATCATATCTCAGAATTTTCTTCCAGCTGGCATTGTGCCTTTATGTAGTATATGACCTTGGGTACTCGAGAAAGATACATCAATACCTATTGTAAAAAGAACACGACCCCAAGAAGACAACACAGACCTGACAAAATACAACTCCCACTTTCCAAAATGTTAACTGGTGGGCTGCATCTGAAACATAGGAGTGTGGCCTTTTGTTTTGCCTGGTAACTCAGTGTAAGCTGTGACACTGACTTGTGCACATTCTGCCATCATGGTATGAGCTCACAGAACCAAAGTCCCTCAGGGGCAGGAAGGGCAGCACCTCTCCCTCCTCTGCAGCTCCAGCTCTCTCTACAACACTTATCCATCTCTCAAGATGGGCATGAACCCAAACTTCTTTGTGAGTTTTGCTGATCAAAGTTTTTGTGGCAGAGTTTGAGAAGGGCACAACCCAGATATACTCCCTTCAGACCAGATCTCCTTCCCTTGGTTCACTGCCTATCTCTGTAGGAATAGTAGTCTCCAGGACCTGCCATTTTATTTCCCATCTTTGCCCTGTTTATCATTTCTTCTTCCCTTCGTTTCTGATCTTTTGGTGTCACCAAGTTGCCAGGGGGTTGATTTTTCACAGCAGAGGCTTAAGGCAACGATTTAAGTACTATTCTTTTTGGTACAGAAGTCTCACCTCCATGTTCATATCTAGACCCTCATACACTACTCTAGGCAGTCAGTATATACCTTGGCATTCATTTCTATGTGCACACTCCAGATTTCACTGGAGAGCCCCACGTAGGTGAAGGAGCTGGGCGAAAGGATTTCTGTTTTCTCTTACAAACCTGGCTGATCTAGTTCCCAGAAAGCCATTTGTCCATGTTCATTTTCCTATTTGATGTATGTTGTGAATCATTAGAAAAGTGAGAGGGCTATTATATATTAATTATGTGCTATATGCCAGGGTTTCCCATACCCTAGCTAATTTAATTCTCATTATACAGGCAAGGGTTTTCATATCCCCATTTTACAGGTATATAAACAGACTAAGAGAAATTGAATAGGATTGCCAGGTAAAAAATGCAGGACACAGGCTGGGCATGGTGGCTCATGCCTGTAATCCCAGCACTTTGGAAGGCTGAGGTGGACGGATCACCTGAGGTCAGGAGTTCAAAACTAGCCTGGCCAACATGGTGAAACCCCATCTCTAGTAAAAATACCGAAAATTAGCCAGGCGAGGTAGCACGCGCCTGTAATCCCAGCTACTCAGGAGGCTGAGGCAGGAGAATCACTTGAACCCAGGAAGCAAAGGTTGCAGTGAGCTGAGATCATGCCACTGCACTGCAGTCTGGGCAGCACAGTGAGGCTCTGTCTCCAAAAAAAAAAAAAAAAAAAAAGCAGGACATAGAGTTAACTTTGAATTTCAGATAAACAAAACATAATTTTTTGTATAAGTATGTTCCATAGAATATTTGGGACATACTTATATAAAAAAAGTTTCACTATTTATCTGAAAAATTTGAATTTAACTGGGCTCTGTATTTGCATTTGCTAAATCCAACAACCCTGGAAGTGAAGTAACTGACAAGGCTGAACAGTGCAGAACTGCCAAGAACTGAAATCTCCTTTTTACTCTGCCTGGAGGCCTCTCACCCTAGTCTTGCAGTCTGATGTCAAACCCTAATGCAAAATGGAAAAATGTTTTCTCAGATTTTTGCTGGCCCATAAACATCCATGATCAAAACAGAGTCTTGTATGTGTGCCAGGTAAGGGGAGGAGAGAGGCCCTTGTATATTTCTATTTTTACCGGATTTTAAGATCCTCACAGGCAGCAACCGCATCTAGTTTATCCTGTATCCTCAGCACATGCAGAAGGAGCCCCCTGGAAGCTTGTTCAGTTGGACTGAAAAAGCAGCTTTTGGCCAGTTCAATTGAGGGTGCTGACTTTGGGTGGCCCGTGAGCTCTAGCTATTCTCACCTCTTCTATCTTTGGCTTTCATTCTAATCTAGTTTTGAAGATGAGAAGGAGGAATCTCCAAGTAGATATTTGTGTTCGTCTAACATCAGCACTGTAAGAGATTAATAAGGGACTTAGACCTGGCATCTAACTCTGGCCTTACTGGCTGGTAAATCCAGTTCCCAGATTTACCCCTTTGAAAGTGAAGGGTTCTGACCAAATTAATCTTAAAGCCCTTTCAAGCTCTGCCATCCCACAGCTGAAAAATTGTGGATGGCTCTGAAGGGAGAATAGGTATTTGGTAGTAATGACAGCTATGTAGAAATGCTCCTGGGGTAGCATTGCTGTGGAAAATTATTTCCAAGGCTGAGTTGTCATTTCTCTTCATGTAGACCAGGAATTAGGCTGGGAGTAATTCTGGTACACAGGCACCCTAAGATGTCGGTCTCATCAGTAACAAGAACAAAAAATATTAAGACTGTTTCTCTCACTACAAGCAATGACTAAGAAAAATGCCCAGGTGAATGTGAATATGTAGTGGAGATCTAAAACATTCATAGCTGGAAGATCCACCATTATTCTGCAGCTTCCAACATTGACCCACTGGGGAGGCCAAAGTTCTCCTCTGAAAGTTATGGGTGAAGCACTGAAACAAAGTATCTCCTTTGGATGACTGATGCTCTGGGGATGGACTGCTTGGTGGCTTGTTGCAGAGGTGAAAGTATAATATCTGCATCTCCTTCCTTCACTTTTCTGTTTAACACACAGACTTTCCTTATTGGGTCTACACATGACCCAGTGTGGCTTGGCTAGGGCAGCTTCAGGTAACAGCTGCATTGCCTCAGGTGCTCCTTTTCAGTGCTGACACTATTTGCATCCAGCACCTGCTTCAGGCTTGTGCCCTGGGCTTGTCGATGCTCTATTCTCTCTAATAGAACTTTCTGGGATGAGTGGAATATTCTCTGTCTGTGCTGTCCAATATGGTGGCCATTAGCGCACATGGCTACTGAGCACTTGAGGTGTGGCTCGTGTGACTGAAGAACTGAGGTTTTAATTTCTACATTTTAATTACTTTTAATGAAAATAACCACAGGTGGCTAGTGCTACCATATTGGACATTGTGTAGCTATAGCCCGATTTTTTCCCGTGACTGAAAGAACCTCACCTACTGACCTACTTTTCTTTCCCCTAAGCCACTGTTTGAAACTCGCCTGGGTCACTCTACAGACTGGTGGCACAGATCCTGGCTTAGAATTCAGAAGCTCAAGCCATCCTTGCATGGGCCCCACCCGTCTAATCTGTTCTCTCATCTTTGGCAGTTCTCTTCTGTTCACTGCAACCTCCGCCTCCCAGGTTTAAGTGATTCTCATGCCTCAGTCTCCTGAGTAGCTGAGATTACAGGTGCACACCACCATGCCCAGCTAACTTTCGTGTTTTAGTAGAGACAGGGTTTTGCCATGTTGGCCAGGCTGGTCTCAAACTCCTGACCTCAAGTGATCCCCCTGCCTCAGCCTCCCAAAGAGCTGGGATTACAGGCATGAGCCAACATTCCCAGCCTGAAGCAATCTTCCTTCTATCTGAGCTACCTTCTCTTGTAGCATCTCCTTTCCTGCATTTAAAAATGTGTCTTCTTTTGGCCAGGTGTGGTGGCTCACACCTGTAATCCCAGCACTTTGGGAGGTCAAGATGGGCAGATCACCTGAGGTCAGGAGTTCGAGACCAGCCTGGCCAACATGGCCATCGCTACTAAAAACACACACATGCACACACACAAATTTGCTGGGTGTGGTGGTGCACACCTGTAATCCCAGCTACTCAGGACCCTGAGGCAGGATAATTGCTTGAACCCAGGAGGTGGAAGTTGCATTGAGCCGAGATCACGGTATTGCACTCCAGCCTGGGCCACAGAGTGAGACTCTGTCCCAAAAAACAAACAAACAAAAACAAGTGTCTCCTTTTAATCTGAAGCTGACTTCTTTTCCTGGAGTATCACGAATGTTGACCTGGTAAGGTGTTCTCTCCACCAAGGTCTTGCCTACTGGATGTCACTGACCAAGCTTGACTATCCAGGAGATGCAGTGTCAGTCCCCTGTGTGCTTCTGCCCTAGGAACAGGAAAGAAATTGTCCGTTTCTACTTCTGCCAACACAAACATCTAGTGAGCCATAACCTTTCTTAGATCTGAAGTGATTTTTCTTCTGATGTGGATTCTGCCATTGTATCATATTGTTTTGGTAAGTCATGTAATTTCTCTCAGGTATTTTAAATCATACTGTAACACTGCTCCTATACCAAAATGTCTCTGAGAAAACTAACTACCAAGGAAAGGGAAATAAAAAAGAAAACTAGGCTGGGTGTGGTGGCTCACGCCTCTCTGTAGTAATCCCAGTACTTTGGGAGGCCAAGGCAGAAGGATTGTTTGAGCTCAGGAGTTGGAGACCAGCGTGGGCAAAATGCCGAAACCTAGCCTCTACATAAAAACAAACGAACAAACGAAAATTGGCCAGGGGTACTGGCATGCACCTGTAGTCCCAACTACTTGGGCTGAGGTGGGGAGGATCACTTGAGCCCAGGAGGCAGAGGTTGCAGTGAGCCAAAATTGTGCCACTGCACTCCAGCCTGGATGACAGAGGGAGACTTTCCATCAAAACAATAATAATAATAATCAAGAAAACTAGCACTTAGATGAGCATCTACTTTTCTTCAGGGCCAGTTCTTAGCACTCAACTTGCATTATCTGATTTAATTTTTATAAATACGTTTTGCAGATGGGAGAACAGAGACTCAAAGAATGTATGCACCTCTTTTGAGATAAGCCTGTAACTGCCACTGTTGGATAAAAACCCAGGTTGGTTGTCTCCAAAGCCCTTTATCTTTCAACTGTTGTAAGAAGAACTTATGTCAGGAAGTCATCCTGTATGGAGCAAAACCATGGCTCATGCAAACAATATCCCATCTACACACATACACACTGGGAAAAAAAGTGAGTGTGTCAAGTAAAAGACATCCAGCTCCAAATCTTCTTCACCTGCAGTTTGTTCGAAGATGGATAATGAATATCATCTGAATTGCCAAAGAGCAAGAAGAGGGGGAGACATCTGGCAGAGAAGAGGGATGATTCCAATTTGCTAGTTATTCTGGTGATGATTGCTCATGGGGCAGCCAGAACAGAAATATGGATATAAGCTTGAATTTGTTGATTTTAGTTGCAAAATGGAACAGAGTGTGTGTGTGTGCGCGCGCGCGTGTGCGTGCGCACGTGCTTTAAAAAGCAGATTGAAAGAGTCTTCTTACTCATAATAGTGTTTATGGGACATATTAGAATTCGTAAAATGCTTTGTTCATTCTCTGTTTTGTTGAATCCTTGCCATAGTCCAGTAAGGATAGCATAAATGTGGCAATTTTGTAGTGGAGGAAACTGTGCCCCAAATTCAGTCTCAGAAAGAATAAAGCTTGCATTCACAAGCCAGTCTAAATGTCAGTCCTGTGCCACTTCATATTTGCCTGCAGTATTTCTAGATTTTGCTCCTCTGATGGTAAGTGTATAGGCAACTAAATAAATTTACTTAAGACTTGGAAAGGAGAATCGTCAGGACATGTCTAAGAAAAGAAAAGGAATAAAGTTTAATGTATACAAGTCAAAATAAATAAAGTGATCCATCTTAGTAATGTAATATTAAATATAATTAGATTTCAAATAATTATGACATGACACTACTTTTATAAGTTTAGAAACAATCTAATAAGTACACATACTTTTTAGGAATACACATAGATACAATAAAACCATATACTAAGAGAATCAAGGGAATGAAGAAGATAGGATTTAGGGTGATGGTTACTCTGTGTGAGAGAAGAGAGGAGAAAGAGTTTGTAGAGGAACCATGGAGTTAGATGGTTATTATGGAAGTTCTAATTTTAGTTGTTAGAGGTGGTTTTAAATGTGAATGCATACATTTACAAAAATAACTAAATGGCTACTAAAATAAGTAAAAGTGAGTCGTGCAAAAACTAATGATCAAAATATGTAATGAACCATTAAGATTAATTGTGTTCTGTTAACCTCTAGTCCAGTAAGTAAAAAACAGCAACAACAATAATATAGGTCTCTAAAAGACAGTTGCACCTGGCTTAATATAATAGGACTTATTTCTCACATACAATATCATGATGGTCCAGAGGTCCTCTTCTGTCCTATAGATGTACCAACTGGATTATGTGTCATGTCAGGTAAGCGGAGGCAAAGAAGACAGAAGAAACACACTGACTTTTAACTACCTCAACCTGCAAATAACAAATGTCATTTCTGCTCATAGTTCATTGGCCAAAACTAGCTATATGGCCTCAGACTATTTGCTGGAGAAATTGGGTAATGCAGAGGAGGAAATGAAGATTTAGCAAGCACTATCTGTCCCTGCAACACTTCTTTTATTTTTTATTTTCCTTGTTAGAGTAAAGATGAACAATTCTAGGTAAGACTCTATTTTTACCTATCCTTCTTGTGAGCTTTAAGAGACAGATTAGCTTCGTAAAAAGAGCTTGGGTTTCGTGTCAGATATATCTGGGTTTGACTCTTAACTCTCCTCTAAATGACTTAGGTGAACTTAAGCAAGTCATATCTCTTCTCTGGCCTGTTTTCTTGTATGCAAATTGGAGATAATAATCCAGATGTTGCAGGATTAGTGTAAGGCCAAGGTTGAAAGATGTCCACTAACATGTTGGAATCTCAGTAATTTACTAGTAATTATTACCATGCAAAGCTGCTATGAGGTCATCGTTCGAGTTATTCAAATCTCAGTGTAGCTTTAGAGATTGTCAACAATATCTTCTTTCATCATTGCTTTAAAATGAAGCCACAAAGCCCTTGGTAGTGTTGCTATCTTGAACAGAATCTGCCTAGAACTAGGAAGGTATCTATGTATACCAGAGGCCTGGTACAAGTGGGATAGTTGTATCTTTCTCTGGTCATAATGATGCTTAAGATTTGTATTCTCTGAGGAACAAGTAAACATAGTGGGTCCAGTATGGTCTTCATAAGACTCATGGGCACTTTTTAGAAACTCTTTATATTAGTCAGGATAAACTAGGTTCTGTGGCCATAACAAACATTCCTTAATGGCTTAACACCAGAGGTTTATGTCTTGCTTGCCAAAAGTTTACTGAAGATCTAGGAGACTTTCAAAGCCACTGGCTCTCCAAGTAGTGATTCAGTGGTCCATGTGTGAGCAGCTTCCTCTGTCCTGGAGCTAAACTATTTGGAAAATACAACCTGTTCAGTTGAAGCGACAGGAGAAGAGGTCCTGGAGATTATGATTTGGCAATTGCTTTGGCCAGGAATTAACATTTACCATTTCTGCACACAATGCACTGGTTAGAATTAGACGATGCTGCCTAGCTACAGGAGTGGTGGGGAAATAGAATCCTTTCTTGTGCCCAGAAGAAAAAACAAGCTAAATATGGGTGAGCACTGGAAGTGTCTGCCAGACTCTGGTTCTCCACTGATCCTCTGCCATAAATGGGCTGTCTTACATGGACGAGGGTACAGCAAGGTTGTCTATACATAGAACATGCTTCACAGTCCATATACATCAAGACTCCTTACTCTTTAAAATCTTTTGAGTGTTCTGCCTCCATGTTTTTGTTAATGTTGTTTCATTGTCCTAGAGTATACTTCCCTTCTATTTCTATATTTCCAAATTTTACCCACTTTTCAATGCTTCATCTTAAATGCCACCTCCTCTTTATCTGTTGCTGTGGTTATTTATTTATTTATTTTTATCTCTTCTACAGTATGTTATTAATCTCCTGAGATCCTCTGGCATGTTTATTTTTACCCCCTAAGTTTGTGTTCAAACATGTGAGTGAACCAAATTCAGAGTACTAAGAGCAACTTGTGAAACTTGGAATCACAGTCGCAATCTTCATTCTGAGGATCAGGAAGTACAATTGTGTTCTTCACATGCGTGAAGTTTGGCCTGCCCTCTGAACTCATAAAATTTGGCTGGAAATCGAGAAGAGTAAGAGCAGAGATGCAAATATGGCTTCCCCAGACCTCCTCAGGAGGATCTCTCCCTAGACTTAATGATGGCATTACCTCCTCAGGTCAGTCAATTTGTCTCGCTGGCTGTCTGTCTGTTCTGTGCCTGGGACAAGGGACAGTTGGTAGCCGCTGGGCCAAACGGTGAGACCTGGGTCTGCATCAAGGTAGCAGCTCCTGGCAATGGCAAAATTCCCTTTTGAAAGTGCTGTTGCTTAACCATCTGCAGTGGTCTGAATGTTTTTGTCCCTCCTAAATTCATATGTTGAAATCTGAAATCCCAAGGCAATAGTAATAAGAGGTGGGGCCTTTAGGGGGTGATCAGATCATGAGGGTGGAGCACTCATGAATGGGATTAATGCCCTTGTAGAAGTAGCCAGTGTGAGCTCATTTGTCTCTTCCACCACATGAGGACAAAATGAGAAGCTACCACCTATGACCCAGAAAGTGGGCCCTCATCAGAACCTGCCCATGCTGCCACACTGATCTTGAACTTCCCAGCCTTCAGAACTCTGGGAAATAAATTTCTATTTTTTATAAGTAAGCTGCTTAGTCTAAGGTATTTTGTTATAACAGCCCAAATGCACCAAGACACCATTCATCTGAAACTTGGTTATGGATCGTAGCCTGATCTGGTGTTTAAGCAGTTTGTTAAAGTAGGCAGTGTTCCTAGGTGTCTTATACTTCTGGGGTCAGACACTCTGGTGACTGTTCTCTTAAGACTTTTCTTAGGAGGTTCTTTTCAGCAGCATTTCTGATGATGAAAGCATTCCCACAGATCTACACATGGGAAGGGAAGCCCTACTTGTTCTATGCCCTTGTGAAATCCTGCCTTGTGAACAGCAGCTGCATGAATGTGTGCAAACCTAACCAAGCTTTCAGGACCAATACATGAAGGAACAAACACCCATGGAACTTCCCCAACATGCTGGGCACTGTGCCAATGTGTTCGCATGCTTTCTTCTACTTAATCTTTACAACAGCCCTGTAAGGTAGCAATTACTAGCCCTATTTTAGTAGATAAAAAGAGACTGAGATTCAAAGAGCTAGCACCCGAGTCCCACAGGTTAGAAGGTACACCAGCTGGAGAGATGCATGAACCCTATATCATGGCTCATGTGACCTTGGTGGACCATTATTACATTCTGGACTCAAATTTGTCCTCTGTTAGGCCAGTGGATGTGGTCAGGCTGGAATCCTGAAACTGGTCACCCACTCGGCATCCCATCAGTTCTACCCCATCATCAGTGGGGTGCCTGCCTCTTTCATACTGTGACTTAGAGTCTGAGTGGAGAGCTTACCATGTTTACTATGACTTTAGTGACAATCTTCCCAGGTGTTCAGTGCCTGATGGGATACAGAGACTACATATATATTATCTCAGTTAAGGCCCATAACCACATTAAATGCAGGCAGAAGTTAAACAGGAGGAAATTGTGGCTCAGAGCTAAGGCAAGAGTTCAAGGACACACAGTTGTTTGGGGGTGATGCTGGGATAAGAAAATCCTTCCACTATCTAGGGACCCTCTGAGTAGCCACAGTCACAGTGATAAAAGCCAGAACAGAGGATGTAGACCCAGACAGTGATATTTGGGAGGGCCTATGCAAGAGTATCAGTTTCTCCTCTACTCCTTGGCTGTGAAATGGGAATAATAATTCTAATATTTCATGATGATTGTAAAGATGAAATAGGCATAATGTTGCATCAAAGCCCCAGCCCAGGCCAGCTGTGGTGGCTCACCCCTGTAATCCTAGCACTCTGGAAGGTCAAAGCAGGCAGATTGCTTGAGTCCAGGAGTTCGAGGCCAGCCTGGGCAAAATAGCGAAACCCCGTCTCCACTAAAAATACAAATAATTAGCCAGGCACAGTGGTGTGTGTCAATAGTCCCAGCTACTTGGGAAGCTGAGGTGGGAGAATCTGCTGAGCCCAGGAGGTCAAGGCTGCAATGGGCCGAGATGGCACCACTGCACTCCAACCAGGGCAGCCAGAGGGAGACCCTGTCTCAAAAAAAAACAAAAAAACAAACAAAAGCCCCGGCCCAGCTCAAAAAACCCCAAAACAAACAAACAAAGCCCCAGCCCAGCTCCTGGCCTATAGGAAAATACCTTAGCTAGCATGGGCTTAAATATTTGGTGACTATCATCAAATGTGTACCCTGATCATTTCTGGAACATTGGAAAGAGACTGCTTTGGGCTCTACTGGATGGGCCCTAATTCCTTGCCATATGTGACTCTGTGATAGGGGTGGAAAATGGTAAGGTAAGTGGAAGAAGGTTAGAGAAGGAACAAGTAAACTGCTTAGGGCTGTCCTTGCTTCTCTTTTATTTCTTCTTTGTGCAGTGGTTTGCACGGCAGCCATGGAGGGAGAAGAGAATTCATTCACGGCTTTGTCAGCATTTTGCCCTCATCCAGAGAAGGGTGGGCTTTGCCAGAGCCTTGGGAAGCAGAACCCCTGGGCCTTCTGGGTAATGGGCGTATTTAAGTATGTATCTGGCTTTTCACAGCCAGCTGACTGATAAAAAGGATCTTGATAGCAAACCCACCCCAGCACTGGGTAGTTAAATGGCACTTTCAGCTGAGCTCATTTCTGGCACCAGAAGCAGAGGATCATAAACCAGGACTCTAACCTCAAGATGGATTCTATTTGCGAGATACGAATGGTGGTTTCTAAGCCTTGAGCAGTGTTAAGCACCCCTGTTTCCAGGAGAAGTTTTGTTCAAGGCTGCAGTGGTCAAGGCTGCGTGGTGCTTCCCTGTTTGCATAGCAGGCTCCTTCACATAAACACTTTGACCTCCTGGCAGCTCTGCAAGGTAGATAAGCTTGTCAGAGATTACCACTTGATTTTCTCCAAGAGGAAACTGAGGCTCAGTGAGGGCCAGGGCTTTGTTGGAGCTTGCACAGCTAGATCTGACCTTCTGCTATAAGACCCCTGGACTAGAATTTCTTCCTCTCATGATTTTGTTCACAGAATATAATTCCAGGAGGTTTTCTCACCTTTAATCAGTACTCTTGGACCTGGTAATCTAAAATGGGAAGTTGAGGCTTTAGAGAGATTGCATTCCCTGCCCCAAACCACACAGCTAGTAAACAGCAAATCCAGGATTAAAATCCTGATTTCTGCATCTCGGTTCTTAATTGCTATATCGGTGTTTCTCAAACAAGGATTATCATGATCCATTCTCAGAGAGCCACATGTTACAAAGTTTCAAAAATTTGCATTTTTATTTTGATAACAATCTTTAATCTCATTTTGCCTGTTATACATTAACAACTACTTTTAAAAATGTTGGTTAATAATTTGAAATGGAAAGACTTCTTTTAAATGCATAAAACAAGATAGTCCTTGTTTCAGTTTGCAGATCCTGAAGTGGATGGAGACTGTGTCTCATGTCTGAGGTCACATTCTAGGGTTCTATGAGGTTTTTTTTCCATATGAAAAAGTTTATATATTACACAAGTTTGAAGAATCTGAGCTGTGATTCACAGCTTCCCTATTGAGTTGTAGAAACATTTCTGCATTCTCTCCTTGAAGTCTGTGAGTGATTATTACAATCATTTTGCAGATGAGGAATCTGAAGAGAGGTTTAGATTTGTACCCAAGCTCACAAACCTAGGAACTCACTGATTCCAGCTTCAAACCATGCCTTGTGACATCCATCCAGGTTACCTGCTAAGAAAATGGGAAATTCAGGTTTTTAGCCAGAGGGTGACTAAATGTCTCTGATTTCTCCCTAAAAGATCTAGAGGAACATGGATTCAAAATGGGTAGAATCAGAGCTGAGGAATGTGACAAATGTCCTCTCCGTCAATGGGGGTCCTCCTAGCAGGAACACAAAATGATGTTTATCCCATTTGCTTTGGCCATTCACCTGTCTGAGCCATCTCCATCTCAAGGCTTCTACAAGGTGATAATTCCCAAATTCCGTTGCAATGTTTATGATTCTGCAGCCAAAGCACTCAGTGTTCAGCTTTAAGCAAAGAATTGCAAATATTCACATCCATTTTCTTACCTGGACCGGTTCTCCCACCGCCTCCTGCATGTGGTCTTCACATGGCTTTTATGAATGCATGAAGTCTGTTCCAGCTTGTTCTAGTGTTGCAGTGTTTTAACTGCCATAATACAGTGGTATCAACAGATAAATTAACTAGATATGTTGAAAAAATTATGGGCAAGAATCCTGTTCTCCTCACTCAGCCTAATTCATCCACAGGGAGAATCTGCCGTGGGAGTTGCGGGGAGAAGATCTCTATGAAGTACAGACCAGAGAAATAAGCCAGTCCAATGATTCTATTATTCCTAAAGTTCTGGACTGTTTTCACTTAAATCAATGGCAGTTTTCTCTAAAGTTGCCCCCTCTCTGAACCTGGCAGTTTCTCCTTTAGAGTGTTTGCAGAGCTGCTTTCAATGGGACTTTCTGCTGTGAATCATGGCAGTTCAGGTTGCCGACTCATAATATTTTTCTATCGCTAAGGATGTCCTTGTCCAGATCTCAGATTGACTCTTCTCACTTCCTGAAAGGAGACAGTTTCTAAAGAACTATTAGAGTACTCACCACAAAAGGCCTTTTCTCCCCCCACCCCGCCCCCCCCATTCCAGCATCCAGTGTTTTCCCCTTTGCTTCATTCTCAGCATCTTATTTAAAGTTGGGGGAACATGTGCTTTTGGGAAATAAGCTCCGTAATCCTTGGTCCCTGAAGTGATTTTCAATAGGAAATCTGAATTCCTGCTCCACGTAAAATGGGTCTCAGATGCCGAGAAATTAGTATTTGAGTGTAGTTTATGATTTACTTTTCATAAATCAGTGCTATTTTGCCTACAAATCATTTTGGAAAATGTTACGGCTTTATAAAATATGAGTCAGAGCAGGAAATACTGATTGGAAATCGAGGCTTATATGTTGATCCCTGGTCCTGTCACCAAGTAGTCACACGATTTTGGCAAGTTGCCCCAAGACTTTGAGTTTCATAGGGGGTTGTACAATTATTAAATTACATTTTTTGATGATTAATTCATTAGTTTAATACATATTTATTGCCTGGCAACTCTGCCAGGCATCATGCCGGTCCTTTCCAATTCTTACATGTTATAAAAATCCAGGCTGATGATGGGTTACATTCTTCCAGGATGGATTTGACAGAAAGGGGGTATGATTCTAGGAGTCAGAAAGATTATTTTATTTGATTTTTTCACTACCTCAGCAGGGTAGTAGCTCCATTTTGTAAAGGAGTAAATGAGCTCAGAGGTTGAAGGACATACAGGAGGTTGCATTTCTTCTAGGTGGTAGAGTCTGGCCTGAAACTTAGGTTTGCCTGGTTCTTTCTCTAGGAGTCGCTGACTCCCTAGAATAACCCAATTTTATGTCCATTCTTAGTATTTTCCAACAAGAAACTTGGGACACACTTTGTTTTCCAGTAAAAATGGAGATTGGATTGTGCTCTCTGATTGATTTAGCTGCTTTCTCTAATCAGGACAGATTCCTTCTGGTGTGGTTTTGATCTGTGCCCCACCCAAATCTCATGCTGAATTGTAATCCCCAGTGCTGGAGGTTGGGCCTAGTGGGATGTGATTGGATCTTGGGGTGGATCCTTCATGAATGTTTTAGCACCATCCCTTTGGTGCTGTTCTCATGACCGTGAGTGAGTTCTCACAAGATCTGGTGGTTTAAAAGTGTGCAGCATCTCCCCCATCTCTTTCTTTCTCCTACTCTGGCCATGTGAGGTGCTGGCTTCCCCTTCACCTTCTTCCATGATTGTAAGTTTCCTGAGGCTTCCCTGGACGCTGAGCAAATGCTAGCATCATGCATCCTGCATGCCTGCAGGACCATGAGCCAATTAAACCTCTTTTCTTTTTAAATTACCCAGGCTCAGGTATTTCTTTATAGCAGGGCAAGAATGAACCAATATGCCTTCCTACACCGAGAGTGGAGCTACACACAGTTCTCTGCATGGGCAGAACAGAGTGGCTGATGGACCCCCTGGGGTATGAGATCAGGTTCTCCAGGATGCTTGTACATCAGCAGAAATATATGTTGGAGATGGCCCTAAAGTTTGGAGTCCATCACAATCTCTACTCTGCCTTTCAGGCATAGAAAACCTGGTAGAACTGTAGGAATGCCCAAAAGAGAATTATTCACAAATCAGGCAGTCAGGCCCCAAGAAAGTAAGTTAGCAACGGTGCTGGTCTGTCACCTGAAACTCTGCACTTCTTAGCATTCTTTAAATATATGTGTAAGTAAGAGACAGTGGCAAGTTAATGGCTTTGAGTTCAAGAGAGAAGGCTTTAAAATGCTGGACTTCAGATGACTAAAGACATAGCAAGAAGTTTTAATGAAGGAAAGAGAAAACACTCTGGGAATTTTAAGCAGGATAGAGTTTAATATTGATAACTGCATGCTTATAAAATAGTTGTAAAGGCTGAAGGAACAGGTTCTAGGACAGACTTCTTGGGTGCTTTCCAAGAAATACAGAGCTGACCTACCAGGGGAGCTACTACTTCTGAGTGTGCCACTAGCACTGGGTAGATTTTGAATGGAAGGCACCACCATTGCAACCCCTGGACAGCAGGGAGCAGGAGGATGGATACTCCAAGCTGTAATTCATGGATCAGGAAGTCAGATCAAGAAGCCGGCACTACCACCACTGTTTGTCTATACACAGGACCCTGGAAAATGAACAGTGCAGTGTGCTGCAAGAAAAACACAACTTTTCCAAGCAGTAGTGACAACCAGAAGTCAAGGCGATGGCCTCTGCCTTACTTCTTTTTTTCAACAAATGAATGCATCAAATTGGGTCTCCAACCTCTTCATTTATAAGAATGGTGAAAATGAAGGCTGAGGTGGTCAGTGCAAGTATCTACTGCAATGGGGAAAACTCATTATTCACAGAGATTCTTTTCTAGCATTACTTAAAACTCCAAGGGTAGAAGAACTTCCTCCAAAAAAGCAAAGTAAAACAAAACAAGACCACTTAATATTCTTTTTACACCATTAGGAGTAGAGGTTATCCCAGTAATGGAGGCATTCATCTTCAGGGATTTATATTCTCTTTGTTCTATTCAGAAAGGGCTGAGCCAAGTGTGTCCAACTTAGGGTTCAGTTCCTTCCTCTGTTTGAACTCCACCCAGCTGATGTCCAATACCACTATTTCTAGTAGGAAATTTTCTTATTAAAAAAAGTTGTGTCCAATGGGAAAAGTGGTAGTTCCATCTCCTTACTGGAACAATAGATGGCAAATGTACATTGAGTTTCATTTACAGCAGACCCTGAGCACCAACTCTATTTTAAGGCCTGAGCTGGCCACTGGGCATATGGAGGTGAATGAGACACTGCCAAACAGGAGAGCCAGGTGAGTAAACAGATCATTACATGATGGAGGTAAGCCAGGGAGGGTGAAGGCATATGAATAAACCTGGAAATACAGTTATCGAATAAACAGATAACATTGGAGAAACAAGACTCTGTAACTCTTCTTTGTGCAGCCAGTCTGCTTAGTTCCCTGCATAGTCCACACGTTAACACAAAAGAGTATATTTTTCCTGGTGGCAATGGTTCTGAAGATCAGGGTACTCTGATAATTCCTTGGGGTTGGCAGCTTCTGAAATGGCTCGCAGTGATCCCCGCTTCCTGGTATTCAAGCTTTGTGTAAATTCCTCTCCTTGAGAACGGACTGGACATAGTGATTTGCTTCTAACAAAAAAATATGGGAAAAGTGATGGGATTCTGAGATTAGGTTACAGTCCAAAACGTGGAAGTGCCGATGTTGAGAAACTCTGGGCTAGAAGTTGGTCTTCCCTGGTTATTCCCCTGGTCTCCCTGATTGATCAGATTCCAGATGTTTCCTCTGACTTTTCTGCTTGAAGCCACTTGGATGAACCATCCATGCTATTTCGCACACCCTACCCTCACACCTTCAAACACATGTACCACCCCTGCTATAGACTGAATGTATTCCCTAAAATTCATATGTTGACACCTAAACCCCAGTGTGATGGTATTAGGAGGTGAGGCTTTCTGGAGGTGATTAGGTCATGAGGTAAAGGCTTAATGACTAAGATTAGTATCTTATAAGAGGTCCCAGAGAGCTCCGTTATCTCTTCCACTCTTGCCCCTTTCACCCCCTTCCACTCGTGAGAAGGCACCATCTATAAACAAGGAAGCAGGCCTTCACCAGACCCCAAATCTGCTGGCACCTTGATCTTGACTTCCCAACCTGCAGAACTGTGAGAATTTCTGTCATTTATAAGCCACTCAGTTTATGGTATTTTTGTCATAGCAGCCCAAAGGGACTAAGCCAACCCCTACTAGACAGCCTGGCTCCACAAGGGCATCATCTCTGACCAGTGTTTGCCAATATTGCCTGTTCCACGCAGTCACTCCTCTTTTTCTGTCTTTCTTGGGATCTCAGGGGCACAGAGTGGTGGAGGCCACACCCCAGTCTGTGAGTTAGTCCATCAAAGGTCAGTCCCTTAGCGAAGGTCTGTTTTTACTTAGTCCCACGCATCACAGTGGCAACAACTCAGCCCTACTGAGAAATCTGCTGACAGTTTTGGATAAGGACAAATACATTTTCTGGAAGAACACAATGGAGGCAGGTTTTCTGGAGACACCAGAAAGATAAATATCAGAATGCTAAAAAAAAAAAAAAAAAAAAAAAAAAAAGGAAACACATACTAATAGGAACACTGAAAACAACTTTTTTTGTTTGTGTTTCTGGAAGAGCAGAGACATCATTGTTACTTTTGTCATTTCTTTTTGTTTCTTCTGAAAGCATTAACTCTGAGAAGAATGACTTTTGCCAAAAACCACCCCCCCAGGGGACAGACACGACAGGCCTACTCTACATGGGGTGATCTGGAGGGAGGGAGGGAGCCATGGACCCAAACGGAAGGATTTGAGTCCATGGCCCTGAGAGAAAGCCTTTTTTTTGTTACTGGGAAATATGTTCTGTTCTAAGACTTCTTTCCAAAGGTTTTTCAGAGCCAGAGTCTTGCTTTTCTTTTCCCCTCCTGAGAGTAAATGAGGCAGCCACTGTGTATCTGAGAAGCATCTAGTCTATGCTGTATGGTGAGTTCATGTCCTTCCTCCATGTCTGAGTGGCTCTTCACCATTGATACCTTGTCTGTCCAGTTCAGGACCTGAGAAGTGGAGCATGGAGAAGGTCCCACCCAAAAGCAAGCTGTTTGCTCTGACACAGAGACTCAGTCCTGAGTCCCTGCTGCTTTCCCCACTCTGCGAAGGCAGAGTAGAAAACCAGAAAGTTCTGGACAACTTCTTTGGCTTTATTTATTCTTTTATTTAATAAACATCAAAAGCCTAATGTATGTCAGGTTCTATGCTAGATGGCAGAGGCCCATACATGGGTCAGACACAATCTGTAACCTCTGAAAGTTCATGGTCTTTGGGATGGGGTGGGGGTGTGAACGAGGGGTGCTAGATAATGAGCAATGACAGTATGGGGGATGAGGTGGCCTCCTAGAGCAGGTGACCATGAGTGCAGGTGCTAGGCTCTTGGTTCCTCTTCTTGTCTGTTCTTCTTGAGCACTTGAGAAATAGTTATGGTATTCTTGCATTCTGACATTTTTTACTAAAAATACACATACATGTACTCTTAAATATACTCTTAAACCACTGTTTGTAGTGTCACGAAAACTGGCAAATAAGGTAATTTCCAAATAACGTATCATACATTCATCTTAGGGGATATTTTGCAGCGATTTAAAAGAATATAAAAGAGTGAATGAAGCTTTATAAGATAACTTGGAGGAGTTGTCTGCGAGCTATTGGTGAATGAGAAAAGTAAGATAAGCAAATGTGTAATATGCTGCTTTTTTTTGTAAAACAACAATAAAAATATGTATGACATATATGAATATACAGGTATCTAAAGAAATCCAAAGAAGAATGCACATAGGTTGTGTTGGATATTTTCTTTTTGCCTCCCAAGTTCACTCCCTGCCCTGCCCCAGCCGGTGGTGTGCCTGGAACCTGACCTTTATGCGCTGCATTCACAGCCCAATATACCCTTTGGTTTCTGGTTGGTTTCATGAATGGAATTACCAGTAGGAGATGAGAAGGAGGGAAGGGCATGGGAAAAGGGTGTTTTCCTCTTACTCCTTCCTGCCAGTGATGGTGGCACCAGGTAGCTGCCTCTCCTTTACTGAAGTCCACAGCTCCAGATCGGGGGGGCCTCCATATGACCACTCTCTTCCTGTTGTATAATCTTTATCTTTGGCCCTTCAGGTCTAAAGGGTGATTTGCTGTGGCTTCAGCATCTTTTGCTAGTTTTTCTTAACCTGACAGACCAAGCAATGCCTTACAGCTGTCAAAAGTGGCAACAGACACATGGAAAAGGGAAGGGATTGGAAAAAAGAAGTTATTAACATTGTCTGAAGAGTAGAGAAGGGAAAGCCTGGGAAGACTTTCTCAGGGAGGAAAGATATGAACTGGACTTCGAAGGACTAAGCAGAATGACCAGCATAAACAAAACCTGCAGAGAGAAGAGTGCTGAATGTGTAAAATAAGGGAAGATGCCGGCTGTAGCTCGAGCATTCGAGGGGATGCTCCCCTCCAGGGCTGCCCCTTCCAGCCCCACGTGTCCTCACAGTGTCCACTCAGCTGGGGGAGAGTGCATGGAAGAGGAGGCCATAGGAGCTTTCTATGCTGGATTTGGGGACAGCATGTGAGGCAAAAAGAAGGAGTGAGCATAGAGAGCAAAGCCTCTTCTGGTGTCACTACTGAGGGGAATTTTTTTTTTTTTAGTTCTTTTTTTTTTTTCTCAGGCAGGGTCTGTCTCTGCCACTTGGGCTAGAGTGCAGTGGCACAATCTCAGCTTACTGCAACCTTCGCCTCCTGGGCCCAAGCCTCCTCCCACCTCAGACTCCCAAGTAGCTGGAACTATAGGCCCATGCCACCACGCCTGGCTAATTTTTGTATTTTTTGTAGAGATGAGGTTTCACCGTGTTGCCCAGGCTGGTCTCAAACTCCTGAGCTCAAGTGATCCACCTGCCTCTGCTTCCCAAAGTGCTGGTATTACAGGTGTGAGCCACCATGCCTGACCGGTCCTCTCCTTTTTAAAAAATGTATTTAATTTCATCCCATTCATGTCCATGCATATACATACATTTATTTGACTTCATAGGTGCAATTTTTTCTTTTTTGGCTTGGCTCCCCAGTCTCCCCTCTTCTCCCCTCTACCACTGTCTCTCATCTCCACAGTCCCTCCCCGAGAGATAACACATTAACAACCCTATCAGACAGCGTCATTGCAGGAAACAGATGGTGTGGTGCACTCAGACAGCGCTCAAGGAGATTTTAATAAAGAGACAATTTTCAAAGTGAGCGCTGTTTTAGGCACTGGAGTGAAAGCTCTTTGAGGTAAGGCCCTGGATTTAATGTCCAAGCACAATTCTAGCACTCAGCCAGAGCCCAGCTCTCAGGAAGTGCTCACTGACTGTGCATTGGTTTGATTGACTGGCTGGTTGGTCGGTTCATTGATTATAGAGATTTCCCAATGGAATGAATCTCTAAGCTGAACCAGTTCAGTTTGTTGTCTTATGTATGAAGACTTCTGAACACAGAGACAAGTAACTTGCCTGGAGGCTCACAGCTAGCAATAGCAGAGCTGGGTCTGGAGCACCTAGGCCAACGTCTGCCTTAAGAACATTTATGCCTTCTCATGTCTGAAACCTCTCACTTTCTACCCATTCATCCCCTGTGCCTCAGGATGTGCTGGCTGGAGAGGCACGTAGCTAAAGTGGTCCTTTCTCCTATCACACTGAGCTCTATGTGGTTCAGATTTGCTCTCCTGTGCCCGACAATCTGTGCCTCAGAATAGCCAATTGTCAAGGATCATATAGGGAGAGGCAGCTGGGGGGCATTATCTCCCTGGGCCCTGATACGTTACACTTTCCAGAAACCTAGAGTGAAGCATGTGAAGTTGACAGTCCTGTTTTATTTCAGGAGGGAGAGGGACCATGCACTCTACATGAATAACCAGAGGAGAAATGCTTATTCATCTTTTTCCAGAAAATTTACATTCCTTCTAACCCAAGACCCATTGCAAACATCTCCCTACAGAAATGATGACCCTTGTGATTTATGGTCCAAAATTGACTCCCATCCAAAAGGATTATGAGACACTCTGGGCCTGAAAAGTGAGTTTGTGGGACACACAAACACATCCACATATGCGCATTTTCTCTCTGTCCCTCACCCTCTCTCTTGCTCTTTCTCTCCCTCTTTCAAACCTAGTAATGAGCTCCTGCATTAGGCTGCAGACTTGCTGTGGCCCATGATGCCAGTGTGGCATTGGAATTCATCTCACTTGGAAAGACTATTACAGTGTTTTTTGGTGTTTTGAACAAGCATTCTGGGCTGTTCCCATAGAAAGGTATTACTTGGTGCTGCATATTAAAAAAATGCATGTTACAATTCTGTTCTCATTCTCCACTTCCATGTGGTCCCTTACCTCGTTCTCTCCTCCACCTATTGCCAGAATGATTATTCCAGGACACAAATCTTACTGTTTCTCTCCTTAACACCTTTTCATGACCCCAAAATCTACTGCTCACATGATGAAATTCGAGATCTGCAGCACGTGGTTCAGGACTCCTGCCAACCTCACCAGGCTCAGCTCTTTCTGCTTCTCCCCAGGCAGCCTAGGCCAGTTGAGACTAGGAGTTGAGGTTCCTCAACTCTTCCCCGAGCATGCCTTCTTTTGTCGTTTACAGCATTGTCCTTTTGTGTATTCTGATCCCTCTCCCTAAAATAGCACTCTCAGTTTTCTTCACCTAGAGATCTATTTTAGGAATTGTGCTAAATCTTGCCCAAAAACTTACGAGGTTTGTGTGTGTGTATGTGTGTGTGTGCATGTGTGTTTTCACAGTGTTTACCTTGTTTCTTACATTTCACATAAGAGTCCAGATTCTCAGCCTGTCTTGAAAAAGCAGTAGATTAGTCAACTGTGCCTTTGTGCAAAGTAATTATCTACAGGGGCTGAGTAGCAATTGCCCATTTTAGAACAGAGCATGACACTTTAGTGCATTTCAGTCTCCACCTCGCCTGCTTGAAGGCTTTTCACAGTGATTTCTGTTCTCTGTGGGCTTCACAACAAGCCCCATTGTTAACTCTTCTAAGAAGCCTCTTTACTCCCTACCAGGTAGAATATTCTCTCCTTCTGCTCTTATACCACTGTGCATATATTGCAACCGCAACACTTTTTATATGGTATTGCACATGCACTTGTTCAAGGAGATTGTCTCTGAGATTATTGCTAAGGATATAAAAGTGAAGAAGACTTAATTCTTGCCCTCAAGAAAACTTTCACTCTAGGGAAGAAAATGACACACACACACAGAGATAATCAAGATATGATATGGGAAGTACCTTAATATATTTAGAGCATTATGGGGAAACAGATGAGAATTCTTGAATAAGCCTGAGGTCTACAAATGCCTCTGTATTAGTCTTCTATTAGTGCTGCAACAAATTATCCCAAACTTAGTGGCTTAAAACAACACAGATTTATTATTTATAGTTCTGTAGCTTAGGAGTGGAACATATACCTTACCCAGGCAAAGACTGGTGTTGGTAGGGTGCATTCCTTTCTGAACATTTTAGGGTAGAACCATTTCCTTGCCTTTTCCTGCTTATAGAGGCTACCATACTCGATGACTCATGGCCTCATTCCTTCATCTTCAAAGCCAGCAACATTGGGCCAAGTCCCACTCATACTGCCATCTTTCTGATTCTTTTGATTCTCTCTTCTGCTTTTAAGATCCTTTGTAATTACATAGGGTTTACTCAGATAATCTAGAACAATCTCTCCATCTCCAGATTAGCTGTTTAGCAACCTTAATTCCATCTGCAACTTTGATTCGTCTTTGCCATATGATATAACTTGTTTACAGGTCCTGGAGATTAGGAAATGAGCATTTTTTTGGGTGCCCTTATTTTGCCTACTATATTTTCTGTATTGGTTAGGATAGGCTGTACTCTGCTGCAATAACAACCTCCAATCTCAGTACAAACAAAGCTTTGTTTCTTGAATATACAGAAGAGTGCTGTGATTCTAGGTGACTCTCCAGGGCAGCTCTCTTTCTTGCAGTGATTCAGTGACCCTAATTGTTTCTGTCTTGTGATGTCATTTCAACATATGGATGCCAGTTCACCACAGTGACGGAAGTAAAAGCACAGAGACTTCACATCTGTGTTCAGTGCTTTCATTCTATTTCACCAGGAAGAGACTCAAGTATCTTCTGCTTGCCACCTCTTGGCCAGAGCTAATCACGTGAGCTCAATTGCAAGGGATGCTGGGAAATATAGTCTTCATATGTGCCTAGAAAGAGGAAAATACAATAGGTTTGATAATCACATAGCATTGTTACTGTAACAGCTCCTCAAATGAGATGATAACTGGACTGAAACTTAAAGGATCATTGGGAAGAGGTGATGAGGAAGGCGAGGTAATATGAGAAAAGACATGGTATTATAAAATACCACAGTTTGTTCAGGAAACTGGAGTTAAGTGTCAAGCAGGTAGCATTGATGGGGGAGATGGACATGGAAGAGAAGAGAGGATGGAAGGCCTTGACTAACATCTTAGAAGGGTGTTGCATGGTTAAATTTTCACTCCAGATAGATCTGTAGAACATAGATCAATGAAACCGGGACATTCTCCCTCTCTCAAAAAAATATATTTTTTTCTCTCTTGAGAATATATACATATATACACACACACATATATATATAGAGAGAGGAAATATATATGGAAAAGTTATATATATATAGAAAAAATTTAGAGAAAAACATATAACTATATATACAAAATACATGTTTAGAGAGAAATATATATGGAAAATATTTGATATATAGAGAGAAAATATTTAGAAATATAGAGAAAGATAACATGTATGTATATATGTATGTATGTGTGTATATATATTTTTTCCACTATTGTTTTTCTGGTACTGAAAAAATGCCTATCACATAATGTGTGTTCAAAATATATCTAGATGCTTGAATCACTCTAGATGTTGCGTGAATGACGGAGTTGAGGTGAACAGAGGATAGAGGCTCCAGTTTCATTTAGAAGGTTGTCATATTGATTTAGGCAAAAATGATGAGGTTTCAAGTCATGATGGGGACAGATATAATGTGGAAAAGAGGACCAATTATAGACACATTTAAGAGGAAAAAATGTGGAAAACTTGATAATTGATTGTATGTGGCAGCAGACCAGGAACTGAGGGGAAAAAGGATATTAAGAACGACTCCCAAGGGTCTGGCTTGGGAAAGTGGGTGGGTGGATTGTGCTCATGGAGAGTGAGATCACAGGAGGAACAGATCTTGGGCAATCATGAGGAGTTTAATATGAAACATGTGGAAGTTGAGGCATTTTGAGGGGCACCTGGAGCACATGAAAAAGTCTGTGAAGGAGATAAACGTCTATAGGCTGGGCTTATAATCCCAGCACTTTGGGAGGCTGAGACGGGTGGATCACTTCAGGTCAGGAGTTCAAGACCAGCCTGGCCAATATGGTGAAGCCCCCCGTATTAAAAGTACAAAAATTAGCCAGGCGTGGTGGCATGCACCTGTATTCCCAGCTACTCGGGAGGCTGAGGCAGGAGAATCGCTTGAGCCTGGAAGCAGATGTTGCTGTGAGCTGAGATCGCACCACTGCACTCTAGCCCGGGTGACAGAGTGAGAATCTGTCTCAGGAAAAAAAAAAAAAAAACCCAAACCAAACGAAACTAAGAAACATCTACAGGGCCGCCGCAGACGGGTGGTAAGCGAAACTTCTAGAAGGCATGGTAGCTCTTTGAGACTGGGTAGAAACAAGAGTGAGCAGGACAAGGCACACAACCTAAGAAACTCCGGCATTTAAGGGGTCATCACAGAAAAAAGAGATTAAAAATAAGTGAAGAAGGAATAAGAACCAAGAGTGAATTCCAGAGAGAGCTCGCGGGATGGAAGCTAATGACAGTAAGAAACTCAGGAAGGTTGATTAGCAGTGTCTATGCTGCAGAAAGGCCCAGAAGATACCAATGGAAAGGGCCAACTGAATTAGCCAATTAGGAATTTTACCAGTGAACTTGGAGAGCACCGGGCTGGTAGAGTTATGTCTGAAACTAGATTAACATGGGCTAAACAGTGAGTGGGAAGTAAGAAAATGAAGATAACATTAGCAAGAAGTATGGCAGAGGGATGGAGAAAGGGATAACAGGAGATTTAGTGGCAAAAAGAGGTTTAGGAGATTTGCAATACACATCTAAATATTTAAAGAAATAACCAGGAACCAACCATAAGCTCTTTTGCCTTTGAAGTTGGAGGTGGTATCCATAAATTGGATTTTGACACCCAACGTTCGGTTGATCACATTAGAGAGTTTAAGCTGTGCTGCTTCCACTTGTACCCCCGAGGGCAAGACCTTCCACTTAGATACTTGGGCAGGCAAAGATACTCCTTTCCTTAGTGGCCTCAGCATCCTTACTGCTCAGGATGCAGCTGATTCCAACAACCAAAAGGTGCATATGAGAGGGACTCAGCGAGAAACTGGCCTTACTAATTAGTCAAGCTCCTGTTGGGAAGTGTGAGACCTTTAACTGGAAGTTGGAGAGCAATGATACCCTCAGCATTGTACTGAAGATGCAGAGTCACCAAATTCTCCTGAGCCTGCAAAGGCTGAAATTAAGATAATAATTTCTACCTCATCAACCTATTGACAGTATGAAATACACTAATATATTTAAAGGGCTTAGCAAGAGGCCCAGCATATAAAAAGTGCTCAGCAAACAGTAGTTCCTTTCTGTGACTAAGTTGCTTCATTATCTTCTCCCTGATGTCAGTTTCTGGGTGCCGCTGATAAACCTTGATGTCCGTAATGTAATTGACTATATGGCACCTCTAGAGGAGAGAGGTGAGATGCAGCATGGCACTAGAGAGACAAGATGTCAGGCACTTAGGCTCTAATGCTGGCTCTGACTCTTAGAAATAACTTTAAACACTCTCTCATTCCTGCCACATCATCCACCCCTTGGATCCCAGCTACGATCTCATGGTTGTGTCTTTGGACAGGTCTCTTCACCTCTCTGCTCTTCACCTTCCTAGAAAATGAGATAATTGTGAAATAAGTGAAAGTACTTTGAAAAGTATAAAGCACTGTCCAAATATAATATTTTAATTATAGTTAAGGTGATTGCTTATTTAATTCATAGAGAAGATTATTCTTGCCTCAACTAAATGATTTAGGGACAAATATTTTTAACTTGAATCACCCAGATGATTGCTTAGGCTCTCCAACTCCCGTTGGTTGTGTTGACACAGCTTTTGGAATTTGAAAAGGAGTTCCTCCATGAACATGAAATTGGAAACTTCTTTTTCTTGGACGTGGCTTTTTGCAGTATCTTTGAATAATTCTTCAGATTCTTCAGACTGGATGGATTCTTCCTATGACCAAAGTTCTCAACTGGTCAAAGGCAAAACCCACCTCCAGTTTCTTGGAAGTATCTCTTGTTAAGCCAGCCCTACTCCTCTTTATCTGAAAGAGAGAGTAAATGTAGGCATACGATGCCTTTAAACACATAGGGCAGTGCCTGCCTTTATTTAACTAGCTAGAAAAGAATTATCTGCTGGGCAATGTGACAAAATTACATTGTGATTTCTGGTTCTCCAAAGCGGAAGAGGGAACACAATTCCTTCCCAAGAACTCTTTGGTTTGGCAGTTGGGGTTGTTTGAGCTGTGATAAAGGCTAATATTTATTCAGCCACCTTCCCAAATCCAACCTGCTACTTGGAATCTGCTCAGTGGTGATCAAGCGTTAGTTATCTCAGTGCCCTGTTTGTTCTCACAGCCAAGAACCCAGGCTGGTATCAAATGCCAATATATCATGTCTCAAGGACTGGCTTATTGAATCATGTGGCAGGGCCTGGAGGGGGATTTCCAGTTTAATTTATTCTAGTGTGTAGAAAGATAATGTACACAATAATGAAATGTGAGAGTTAGTTGGGGATTCAAAACCCAGCTAAAGATCCTGAAGCATTATAGAGAAATGATCAGCCTCCCAGATAGGATTAGCGACTTTCCTGGGTCACTTAGCTGGTTAGTTGCAGAGTCATAGCCAGAGTTGCCATGGCTAGGGTTACCATTTATTGAGTAACAGCTATGTCCTAGGCATTGGGCACTTGGCATACATTATCTTGGTTCTCACAATCCAATTCATTGGTGAATCCTGTTACTCATGGATGTAGAAAACAAGATTGGTAGCAAAGAAATAACTTTTCTAAAGTCATACATGTAGGAAATGTGAAAAATTCTCATATGTGCTCTGTATCTATTAGAATGCCATGCATTGTAAATAAAAGAAGATTCATCTTTAAATGGCTTAGTTTATAAAGGAAATATATATATGGTCCCAGTAGGGCTGGCTTAAGGTTTGATTTGGTGACTCAAGTGATTAGACTGAAACAAAGCTTCTCTCACTTCCTTCTCAGCCTCTCTTCGTTAACACTGGCCCTCTTCAAAGACTTAAAATTACGGTTGCAAGGTTGCTACCAACAACTAGTGGGGCTGCAGACTCAGGTTCAAACTGAGTAGATATTAGAAACTCTGCCTTGCATACAGCTGAATGATGAGACTCCATTGGCCTCAATTGCTTCTTGCACCAATTGCTGGGTCAATCACTGGGACCAGGGGGATGGACTATGTTGATTCATTTAAGTCAATCAGGGCACACTGCAGGGAGTTGCAATGGGATTCAGGACTGAATCCATCTACACTCACACAGCTTATTATCCACATTAACCTGACTTTACTATTTGACTGTCTTCACTAACATAACTTTGCTATTCGACTGTCTTCATCAATGTAGCATTACTCCTCCAGGGAACTCTTCCCCAGGAAGATAAAAGTTGCAGATTACTTTATTGTTCATTTCAGGAATTTTCTCCCCAGTCTCCACTGAAGAAACAAAACAAATAAAAATAATTTATATAAACACCACACTTGAAATTTTTAATAAACAGCATCAAATGACTGTTTACTCTCTAAGACTTTTTGAATCATAGCTTGAAGCCTTTGATTGTCTACCAATCCTAAAGTATTATATTGTGATACTTATCCAATGCTAATTAGGCCTCTCCCATTGAAAGTTCATCTTAGGTCAGACTCCAAAATGCTATAAATATCTGAACTTTGTCCTGTGATGCTACTAAGACTTTATTATGGTAGTGTTTCCCCTTATTTTGATAAGAATATACTCAGCTTTGTCTTATCAACTGGCTATTTTGATGATATTTTCATGGAGTCTGCATTCAGCATTAATTCTACTCAAAATACCTTACTATGGAAGTCAATGTAGAGTTAGGAAGAGGGGAAGGAGCATGGGATGACGAGGACAACCACCAAATGTCCACACGTGCTGCGTGAATGGGGCTCCAGCCTTTACTTCTTACTTGAGAAATCAGGCATTTAAATGACATCATTTATTTGGCATTTCTTTGGTGGGAGGGAATGTATGGGAAGTCAGATGAGCCCCAGGGCCACGGAGAGCAACACGGAATCAACTGGGAAGATATAAATGCATGGTCTTCTTCTCCTAGATTGCCTTTCAAAGCTTTGGGCTTTGAAACAATGTTTTGAGCACTAGGCAGAGTCTGGGCTTATCCATGGCAATTCTGGCCCAGTGGGAAGAGCACTGAGCTTGCAGTCAGAGACCCTGGATTTTAGTTCCAGTCCCCTTCACTTACCACTTATGTGGCCCAGGGTGGTCACAGTACACTCTTCTTCTGAGCCTTATCTGTACATTAAGGATGGTAAAACCTATTTTATCCTATTTTGGAGGTTTAATGTAGATAGTAAATATGAAAGGAAAATTTAAAATGCATAAATGGCACATACACGTGAGAAATGATTAATTTTGTCAGCCATCCACAAATTCCTACTCAGTTGCTATTGTGACTAATCTGCTTAAACTCTGGCAGGATTTAAAGTGTAAACCACTGGGAAAGAGAAAAGCTAATTGACCCAGCCCAGGTCTATGACCTTGACCACAATGGCATGGTTCTCTTGACACTACACAATTTTCCTATTTGTAGATAGTCTAATTCTCCCGCTTTAATTTCCAGGTTGGTCAGTCAAAACAGTACAGTATTTAAAGCCAGAGAGACAAGGTCTAAAGTTTCAGGGACACTTACTGTATGTCTGGGTTGGGACAAGTTACTTAGACTGTCAGAGCCTTGGTTTACTTATATATATTAAAAAAAAAAAACTGCAGGCAACTCACATAGCTGTTGTAAGGATTGAATGTGAGTAGACTCTCAATATATGTGACTGCATTTGAATATGATATTTAGATCATGTTCTGTGTGATGTTTTTTGACAAAATTACACTTTGTATTAGGTCACCTTAGCATACGTGTGACCCCAGAGAAAGGAAACACATGAGGGAGTGCATCCATGTCACTGCATAGCTAATTGAGTGTGGCAATAAGAACTTTGGCAATTCTGAGGATGAAACATCTGGTGACTGTTGCAGGGATAATTACTGTCCTTTATAATTGCAGGTATTCCTAGACATAATATTTCCTAGCATTCTTGAATTCACACAAAGTAGCAGTGGTTGGAATACCTTTTGAACGTTTATATTTCATGGTATACTTTTATGGTACACATAATAGTCTTTTTTGGTTTTACAATGATATGTGTATCTTTCTCCTACACAAGAACTCTGGTAACTTCCCCCTTCTTTTAGGATTGTAAGCCTTAGTTTCCCTTAACAGGCTACACAGGGATGCACTTGAATGGTGCTGAATGTTGGAAACTGTGGTTCTGTCTGTATGGCTGCTGGTGTATGTGGGTTATTTAATTAACGTGGTAGATTAGATTTTGTGGTAGAACAAAGTAAAGATTGTATTCAACATGAGAACTGGTGAATCATATGAAGAATTTCACTTTACTGGGGGCCCTGTGTCTGCCCTTTAAAGGGAATGACAGAGGATCAGGAACATGGAGCTTTGGGAATCTCTAGTCATCATGGATCAGTTCAAAATGGGCTGTGTGTGGTGAAAGAAATTCTGGTAGTCACAGCTGGTCAAGGGGCAGGATGGGGTGGCCCAAGGGCAAAGATAAAGATGAAGAAATGAATACAGCATAGCACTGAGAGAAACAGGGGAAAATAGAAGAAAGAATAAGAAAGATGGAGAGTAGTGAATGATGTCGAGAGAATTTTGTTTTTATTTGTTTGATTCTTCCAAATCCTTGAATTGGTTCCTTTATAAAAACATACAAACAAACTGAGAATACAGGTCCATATAAATTCTTAAGGATTGTAGAGGTCAAAGCTGTTACTGAATACAACTCCATGTAGAAATTGGTCCATGTAAGTTCATATGTAATTTTCTGGTTACAGGAGAGTTAAGAATTGACTATCTAGTTTTGTGTGTGTGTGTGTGTGTGTGTGCGTTTTGAGACCAGACTGACAGACTTACTAATGCCCATTAAATAAATTATTGAACCACCAAACAGATTTGTTAGGCATGGGGAATGAATAAAGAGAGTCTCAGAAGACAAGTCTCAATACTAAAATGGCATTTTCCTTTATGAAATACTGAAGTCTGAGTGGGCCCTTTTTTTGTTTGTTTCTTTTTTTATTTTCAGAAAATCATTCACAACTATCTTTCTCTTCTTTTTTTTTTTTTTTTTTTTTACATTTTTGGACATATGTGAATCTCTATGTCATAAGAGGTATGACTCTCTGAAACCATTCCAAAACTTGAATAATAATCATAGCTACAATTTCTTGACCATCTTCAGGTGCCAATTAAAGGCTAGATACTTTATATCCATTATCTCTAATCTTTACAACTCCCTCACTCTATAATCTGTATCCCCTAACCCCTCTTTCATAATTTTTTACTTTTTGTCTTTGTGGAATGCATTGTGAGTGATTTCCTAGGTCCATTTTCCAGTTCACTAATTCTCTCTTCTGCTCTCTTAAATCTAATGTTTAATGCATACATTGAGTATCTAATTTTAATGACTGTATTTTGTATTTCTAGAAGTTCTATTTGGTTCTTTTATAACTATCTAGCCAAATTTGTAGTCTCTTATCATTTTATTATACTTTTAATAGTCTCTTTTTTCTGAAAAAATATACAATACAAAATTAAATTATATGTTACATGTAATTCAATACATAATATGTGTAATCTATATTACAGTCATTTGTTATTATATTTTTTACTTCTAGAAGTTCTGCTTTGTTCTTTAAAAAATTGTCTTAATATCACATGTACACATTTTCAAGCCTGTTTTTAATTGAAATAATTAAATAACATTTATTTTATATATTCTGTCTTCTAGTACTTGAAGTCTGATTCTGCTGTCTCCTGTTACTGAAGACTCTCATTCATGGTGCCTGGATTGCTTAAACATTTAGTGAGTTTTTACTGTGATTTGCTCCTTTACTTTGGAACTTTATCTGTGTAAATTCTTTAAGATTTGGAACAATATGAGTTCTTGAAGAAAGGATTTGTATTTGCTTTTGTCAGGTGTCTGATGGCACTACTGGCTTTAAAATAAATTTTAAAATAGGTGCTTAAAAATCAACTTTTACTTGTGGTTATTGAGACCACCAAGTAAGTATGAATTTAGGCCAAACAGCCATGAATGGGTGGTTTGTGATTGTTGATTCCTTTCTTCCCCGCTAACTTCCCAAATTTGTTAAGATTGTAAATTCTTATGGCAGATTGCCCCCACTTCACTCTGTACCAGTGTGTGAGAGATGCAGTTTTCCATGTAGTTCTTTCTGAGGCAAGGGAGGTAAAGTTGACTTCCAGCTTATCTTTACAATGAGGGTATAGACTCAGAGGGCCCAGCTTTATGGATTCCTATTAGACTCCTCAGAACTGTAGGCTTCTGTCACTCATACACCACAAGGCAGCAAGATGATGGTCATATTCATCAGGCTTGGCAAATGCTACGGATGTGGGAGCCAGCCCCAGGGCTCCATCAGCCTCCAGGAGTTTCCACCTTTATTCAGTCTCTTATAAGAATATTCTATCATTTCTCAACAGCTCATATTAGAAGTCCTAGCCAGAGCAATTAGGCAAGAAAAAGAAAAGAAACAAAGGATATCCAAAGTGTAAAAGAAGAAGTAAAATTACCTTTGTCCTAAACAACAAAGAGAAAGGAGCCTGAAAAAAAAATCACTGGCCGGGTGTGGGGGCTGACGCCTGTAATTCCAACATTTTGGGAGGCTGAGGTGGGTGGATCACCTGAGGTCAGGAGTTCAAGACCAGCCTGGTCAACATGGCGAAACCCCATCTCTACTAAAAATACAAAAATTAGCTGGGCGTGGTGGTGCATGCCTGTAGTCCCAACTACTCAGAATGCTGAGGCAGGAGAGTGGCTTGAACCTGGGAGGCCGAAGTTGCAGTGAGCCGAGATCGTGCCACCGCACTCCAGCCTGGGCAACAGAGCAAGACTTCGTCAAAAAAAATAATAATAAATAAATAAATAAATAAATAAATAAATAAATAAAATAAATCACCCAAAACCCAGAGAACTGTAGGATTATAACAACAAAAATGAAGGAAATACAAATACATCCAGCAATGTAGGTGAATCTCCAGAGAATCACGCTGAGTGGAAAAGACAACCCCTAAAGTTTACATGCTGTTTATTCTATTTATTTAACATTCTTGAAATGACAAAATTGTGGAAAGGGAGAGCAGATTAGTAGTTGGCAGAGCATGGGGGTTGGGGGCAAGAAGGAAATGGGTATGGCTACAAAAGGGCATCATGAAGGATCCTTGTCATGTTGGAAATGTTCTGTATCTTGACTGTATCAATGTCAATATCCTAGTTGTGATACTGTACTATAGTTTTGCAAGATGTTACCATTGGGAGGAACTCCTGAAAAGGTACATTGGATGTACCTGTATTATTTCTCACAATTACGTGTGAATCTACAATTATCTCAAAAAAAGTTGAATTAAAAAAAACACAGGCTACTCAAGTTCATGCAGTAAAAAGGCTTGAGTACTGCTGCTTCATAGCAAGTAGACAGAATGATCTGGCAGTGCCAGCAGATGCCACTTGTGCAGCCAGTTGGGTAATTATACCCCATGGATTCCATAGTAATTACAGTGGGACTCACACTATACTTCTCATGCCGGAAATCATCACATTCCCTTAGTAATTACTCAGAAGCAAGCACCTATGGCAGTGGATGGCTTGCAATTGATGGCTGACAAACTGTTAAGAAATAAAGAAATCAGCTTAATTTGCAGGCAGGATTGGGCAGCAGTCTACAATCCCTTTTGGGTTTATCATGACCATTAGCAAGATATCTGGGAAAATTGTGAGGAATGTTCTAACAATAAGTTGGAAGTTTGTTTTCAAGGATAATAGCTTCAAAATAGTACTTGATTTCCCTATTTATTACCAAAACAACAACAAAAGCCAACTAAAGAATGATGTGATGACAACTGTTTGGGATATGGTCATTGTCTATCTTCATTTGTCTCCCAAAAGGGACCCATTGGAGAAGCAAGTTAGCATAAAGTTCTCCAGGAGAAAGGCACTGCTCACTTACATTGACTGCCCACTAAGCGTAGAAATAACAGAGACTTTATTCCACTGGAGCCTCACAATACAGAGATGTCAGTTTTCCAGAAGGAAAATCTCAGGTTTTAGGGAAGTAAAACTTCCCTGAGGTTGCAAGTGGGAGTTAAAGAGAGCTGGAATTTGAACCTGAGTCACTCCAATCACAAAATTCTGTCTTCTTTTTAGCCCATAGCAGCAAGTGTTGCTCCAAGTTCTCCAGTACATTTATTTCAGAGCTAAGAATAAGAGCAGGTCTATGAGCAATGTCAGCATTAAGTGGGAGGAGGAAGGACTTTGTATTGAGCAAAGAGCACTAGATTTGAGATCTAAATCCTGGACTCTTATCTCGTCTTTAGCTTTGAGGCTTTTGCATAAAGCCTTTCATTTCTATGAGCCTCGGTTCCTTCATTTGTGAAATAGTAGTTGTAACAATTAAATTAGGTGATAAATGAAAAGTAACTAGCATAGGGCTTAGTCCATAGTCCAATAAATATGAATGTTGTTAGGGATTCTTTGAGCTTAGGATCGGGCAGAGTGGACACTTTGGCTCTAGTTAATCATTAACCCCTGGTTCACAACAGGTACCTGTAGACCACTTGCTTCTCAAAGATCCATTTGAGGTACCTGCAGTGCAGGAGCCTCCTTATATCCTTTTTAAAGGTTTCAGCCTCGGAGATGAATGTAGCAGTTCTTAAGACCTTCCAACCCACGTCCTCCTAAGGGAACCTTGCTAAATTAAATATCATCTTCAGAAACCTTCTAGAGCTGGGATGCATCAGCTGTTTACTCCCCTCTCTTTCTCAAGCCAAGCTCATCTGGTCTTCATTGCGATTATCTATGTGTCTGTCTCCCTTTATAACATCAATTTCCTGAAAGCAGTAATCTGCTTCGATACCGTATTCTTAGGACCTAGTACAGGGCCTAGAAAAGAGAAGACACACAATCATGCTTAAAAATAAATCAGTAAACAGACAAGCACATGCATGACCTCTGGAGTCTGTGCTGATTTTTAGCTTAGAGTGGTCAGTGCTCAGTACTCACTGTCCAGGCAAGTGTTTGATGTCAGAGGGTGACAGGGAAGTTTGACTGTCCCAACCATAGCCACTTTGTGTTGGGCAATCAGGAACTTTTCCGGTAGAGCTGATCCTCTCTCATGACACGTGTTAATTTTTGTATTGGCATTAAGTACATATAAGGAACATTTCACGTGAAAGACTCAAAACACTCCGATTTCTGGGCTCACCCCTATATTATTCTCATGTATCATTAGCACTTCTTTTTTATTTCTTTTCATAAAAACAGATTGCAGTGTGTTTCCCAGCTTGGGCTCCTAGAGACCAAAAGCAGTGACAGAGGATGTCTCCACCCATTTACCTGATGTCACTGCAGAAGACAAATGCCCCACTGGTTGGAGTTGCTAGTGCGGACAGTGGAACAAAGAGTCCAATATGAGAGAGATATCCCCTCCTTCCTCCTCTTTCCTCTCTTCCTCCATGAGGGAACACCGTGGTTTTGAGTGCTAGCTGTCACTCTCTGGTTGTTGGCTTTGCACATAGAAGTTGGACCTTCTGAAGCTTTAAAATGGGAATAATAATGGTCATTCTTATTGGGTTGAGAAGAGGGTTTATTCATCAATTTAGCAAGTGTTTATTGACTGTGTGCTATGGGCCAGACACTTCTGTCAGTGATGGAAATATGTCAGTGAATAGATTCAGAGGTGACACATGATCCTGGAGAAAATTATGGCAGTCGGGGATACCCAGTGCTAAGTGGGGGTAAGTGGGGTTAAATTTAGTGGTCAGGGGGGACCTTGCTGAGAAGATGACATTGGAGCAAAGACTTGAAGTTGGTAAGGAGGTGAGCCACTTGGATACCTGGGAGACAGCTTCTAGCCAGAGGGACTAGCCAGCACAAAGCCTCAGGGCTGGAGCAGGCCTGGTGTGTTTGTGGAACTGCAGGGAGGTTTATAACTGCATGTGAATGTATAATTATATATTACAAAATTTAATTAAAAATTTTAAAATGTGCCAATTAGGACACCCAAGTCCATGCAATGAAAGGGTCACAGTCAGGAGTAAGAGGAACAGCAGTAGAACCTGCGCTCAAGGAGGTGGGGGCAGCATATGTAGAACCCGTAGGACGCTATAAAGTCGTGTACATTCTCAATAAAATTGAAAGCCACTCGAGCATTTTGAGCAGAGGAGGAAACTGATAGGACTTAAATGTGAAGAAGCTCCTGTAGTTGTTGCATTGCAGGAGGCTGTAGGAAGACAAGTAAAGAAGAAGCAAGGAGGTCACTTAGCCAGTAAGTTGGAAATGATCTACAGCACTTGCTGTAGATCACTGGCTAAGGGGCCCCCTTGCTTTTTCTTCACTTGGTATGCATGGCCCAGATGATAGACATGCTCAACCACCATTTCACCTTGGCTATGTACACTTGATGTGCCATTTAGATAAATAGTCTTCTTTGCAAACAGGGACAAGTAGTAAAATCAATCCGTGATTTCCATAGTTTGATGAGTCTATACTCAATCAACTCTTGGCTGCAAATGTTCCTCTATGATCTTGGGAAAACTCTTTTGCATCCCACTAAGGTACAGTCCCCCCAGCGTAAGCTGAATACTAATAATCTCTTCCATATAGGTTTATCAGTAGCACTTATTACAATAATACCTATAAAGTATCTCACACATAGGAGGACTCCAAAATGCTAGTTCTAGTCACCATCCCTCATTTATAGTCTGTGTTTCTGTAACTCATGTTTCTTTTCAGCATTTTCTGATTCATGATTCTGAAATTAAAAAGTCTTTTATGGTTACTAAACATTCATGTTTAATTAAATAGCCTTTTTAATTTTAAAAGGACAAATGTTGGAGGCATGTATTAACAGCTCTTGGCCAAATGCCTGAGGGAAGTTTGTTTGTTTAGTTTATAAGGCTGACCCAGCACCTAACTGAGTGCTAGGCATATGTTAGATGCTCAACAAGTGTTTGTTGAATGAGTATGTGTGAGGCTGTGATTAAGGATCCACTACCCAGATAACTAATGACATCTTGCCTTAGTGATAGCCAAAGAGGAAATTAAGGGTTAATTTTACTAATGATATGTCTTAAGATTTTATATAACTAAAACTTTTCAGTGGGCTAACTAGATTGATTCATGCACCATTTTATTTTATTTTTTATTTTTATTTATTGATTGATTGAGATGGAATCTCTCTGTCGCCTAGGTTGGAGTGCAGTGGTGTGATCTCGGCTCACTGCAACCTCTGCTCCTGGGTTCAAGTGATTCACCTGACTCAGCCTCCTGGGTAGCTGGGATTACAGGCACTCGCCACCACACCCAGCTAATTTTTGTATTTTTAGTAGAGACAGCGTTTCACCATGTTGGCCAGGCTGGTCTTGAATTCCTGACCTCAGGTGATCCACCCGCCTTGGCCTCCCAAAATGCTGGGATTACAAGCGTGAGCCACCATGTGCAGCTACCATTTAAAAAATTTGTTTGTTTGTTTGTTTGTTTATTTTTTGAGATGGAGTTCTGCTCTGTTGCCAGGCTGGAGTGCAGTGGCACAATCTCGGCTCACTGCACCCTCCGCCTCCCAGGTTCAAGGGATTCCCCTGCCTCAGCCTCCTGAGTAGCTGGGACTACAGGCGTGCACCACCACACCTGGCTAATTTTTTTTTTTATTTTAGTAGAGACGAGGTTTCACCATGTTGGCCAGGATGGTCTCGATCTCCTGACCTCGTGATCCTCCCGCCTCTGCCTCCCAAAGTGCTGGGATTACGGGTGTGAGCCACTGCACCCGGCCAAAAATTGATATTTTAAAAGGTGTTTCTATATTACACAATTTTACACTGTTAACACAAGACCACTAGATTTGTAGTCCGAAGCTCTGGGCCACAATTGAGGCTTCTCTCTTAGTGTCTGTTGTGTGGCCTTAGACATAAACTCTAAAAAGTTAAAATATAAATGGCCTTATGTGCCAGTGAAGCTGAGAATATGTCAGATGTGAATGGACTCTGAAGGTGCTTTATGAATTTCCAAACCATCTTGGGCAGTTCTGGGTGAAGGGGAATCACTAGAGCATAGACCATTCTTTACTGTTCAAACTGAAAAACGTATAACTTTGGGAAAAATATGTATTTATTATAAATCATTCATTTCATTGGGTGGTTTCAAATTTAGAAACCAATATATGCTTGTCATAAGAGGACCAGTGAATGCAAATGTATATAACCCCAAAGCTCTCTTTTCCTACCCTATTCTGTCTCTGGTCTCCCAGCTAGTGAAGTCAACAGATTAGTGTGGATCCTTCCATCACTTTCTCCTATCTCATTCATGCATAATCAAATAAAAGGAACACACATAAGGTTCAATCTTTTCTGAATACAATCCTAGTATGCATGTTATTCTGTATACTATGTACTTAAATATATACACATACATACAGATAAGAGGTTTATTAAGTTCATAAACTAATGTGGGATCATATTTTATGCACTTATCTGAATCTGGCTTTTCTCACTCAACATTACCTTAGAAAATTCTTTCTTAAGTCAGTATGGATAGTTGGAATTTATTCTTTTTGACGACTAATTGCAAGGCAACATCTTAATTTTTCTTTTTTTCTTTTCTTTAACCTTAAGATATTTTCTAATTTTTTTTTTTTTTTTTGAGATGGGATGTCACTCTGTCACCCAGGCTGGACTGCAGTGGTGCGATTACCCCAGGCTCAGGTGACCCTCTCACCTCAGTTTTTGTATCTTTTGGTAGAGACAGAGTTTTGTCATGTTGCCCAGGCTGGTCTCTAACTCCTGGGCTCGAGTGATCCACTAGCCTCGGCCTCCCAGAGTGCTAGGATTACAGGTGTGAGCCACCATGCCTGGTCACATCTTCATTTTCCTAAGCCATTTCTACTTCTAAAAAGATGGGTTACAAACAGAACCTGTTTCATAATGCTGCTGTAAGGATTAAATAAGAAAATTATCTTAAACAGAATTCCTGGCACATCCTAAGTGCTCAATAAATATTAGATACTCTAATTATCTTTCATAAAATGCTTTACTAGTGTGGACAATCCTTTTTCAGATTTAAACATGAAAAGACCTTGACATTTTTGCTCTCTTAAACTTTTCATACCAATTACATCTTCCTCCCCTCTTATGCTCCCCTTTCCTTCAGATAAACTCCATAGAAGTCTTTCTCTGGGACTATTTTAATCACCCTCTTTTCCTGTCATCTTGGCTTCTCCCTGGAACATGACAGATATTCAATTTGAGCTGGGCATGGTGCCATGTGCCTGTAGTACCAGCTACTCAGGAGGCTGAGGTGGGAGAATCACTTGAGTCCAGGAGTTTGAGGCTGTAATGAGCTACAATTGCATCTATGAAGCTACTTTACTCTGGCCAGAGCAACACAGTGAGACCCTGTCTCAAAAAAAAAAAAAAAATCTTCAGCTTTAATCTTTTTATTTGTACTTGTTTAGTGAAGTTGCTGTGGGCAAGGCAGCTTCTTGGGCAGGATAGAAGCCAGGGGACAGTAAACCTTCCTAGGCAGAAGAAATACCTAAGAGTCTGTGGTCCAAAGAGGCATGCTACTTTTGGAGAAACACCCAGTTCAGGGTAGAGAAGGATAGATGAGCATGCTCCAGTGTGATGCTTCATTGAGTGCACAGTCAAAAGATCCCTTGGAGCAGGCAATTACAACATTACTTGGGAGGCCCCAAATCCCCAACATGTGGCAAGCGGAACCCCAGCCACCCCTTGGTCTACCTGGAACAAGACAAAATCTCACTTCTGCTCTCTTGCTGCAGTGAGAATCTGGCATGAGCAAGTGAATTGGAAAGATCTACCTGGCAAGTTAGAGTCCAGTGGCAGTAGGGAAGCAGTGTGCTTGATAGAGAAACTGAGATAGAAACCCAATCATATGGTTTGCACTAACACACAAGGGATGTGGGAAAGACTGATGGGTGATGGGTGATGGGCATGGGGGCGTGTGGCCTTCCCCAGGGCTCTGTGAGGCTGGATCTGAGGTAGCATGCTCTCCATGTCCTGGGCTGTACTTAGAGACAGAGGGCATGGGTAACTCTAGCTGGGTGCATCTGGAGAAGAGAGGAAACAGTGTCATTGTATTAACCAAACATTCCACATGGCTGCCTGTCACCAGGCTGTATCTGGAAGACAGGTAAACACACAATACCCAGTGTGTCACTTGTTGTAATAGACAAATATGCAAGGGATCATGGAAGCACAGTGCAGAATTTACACTAGGGCCCTAGACAGATGTCTGTGGATTGACTATTGAATGAAGCCTCTGTGCTTTTGATACAAACAGGAGAGCCTCTGCCTTTCTCTGGAGGAGTCAGGAAGTCTTCCAGAATAGTTGGAATTGAGTGAGTCAGAGTGTGAAGAAGAAGGAAAAAGCATTTTACGCAGAGGGAGCTGTGGCCATAGGTAGAGAGATAAGAGTATGTGTACCTGACAAAGGCCAAAATGTTGATGTGGTTGAAGGAGAAGACAAATGAGACTGAGAGGAAGCAGGAAATAGAGCAAGAGAAGCAGACATGAAAGGACTTCATTGACATGCTAAGGAGTGTGAATCTTAAAGGAAATAGAGTCGAGAAGACAGCAAGACGGTCAAGGACATGGTCAAATACAGCAAGATGTATTTCTGAGAAGTTGTGTGTAAGTCAAATAGAAACATGGGAAGTTACCCCATGACATTGTGGTATAGTGTTTTGACCTTTATGGCTACTTAGATAACTTTGGCTCCTAAAACTTTAGTCTTCCATATCCTGGTCCTTGCACCATCAAATACTACCCAAATATCAAGGTCATCATGATTATTACATATTCTTACTTAAATATTCTTAAATATCAAATATTCTTATGATTATTCATAAGAAGATCTGCTAATGAGGCCATCAGAAACTAAGAAAGGACTGTGCATCAAAAAGGCACAAAATGACCAGGCGCGGTAGCTCACACCTGTAATCCCAGCACTTTGGGATGCTGAGGTGGGCAAATCATGAGGTCAGGAGTTTGAGACCAGCCTGACCAACATGGTGAAACCCCGTCTCTACTAAAGATACAAAAAATTAGCTGGGTGTGGTGGTGGGCACCTGTAATTCCAGGTACCCGGGAGGCTGAGGTAGGAAAATCACTTGAACCTGGGAGGCAGAGGTTCCAGTGAGCCGAGATCACGCCATTGCACTCCAGCCTGGGTGAGAGGGCAAGATCTCCATCTCAAAAAAAGAAAAAAAAAAAAAAAAGGCACAGTACTTGGAATCAGGAGAGTTGTATCACTATTCATGGGGGTCCCTGAAGGATCTAGCATGGGAGACATTGATTGGTTATTTACAGTCTATGGTAAAGGAGTTCCCTGAGGGTCAGATTTGACAAGGGAGAAGGAGAGTGCTAAGGATACAGGGGATTAGAGTTATCATCCTGCTCTAAATAACCCATGAGTAACATGGGACTTGGACCCCAGGTGTTAAGAGACAAAGTCTTGAAAGTTTGCTAAATCCTAAAAGCTCCTGGAAAATGTGTGAAGAGTTCCCCTAGTTTCTGAACAGAGTAGTATCTGGAATGCCATGACAGCATGAGTCGATCAGAAGATGTCTAGCATCAGACTGGAGCTAGTCCATCACATGATGTTACAGGCTACTAATTAAAGCTCACTTCTGCACATCAGTGGCTACTTAATGGAGAAGTTGCTGTTAGTTTTTCTTTTATATGCTAATCTCTTGGAGCTTTCAACTTCGCTTTATTCTTTGTTTGATTATTTATTTGTAGCTAATTTTAGAAGCAGTACATGCTCACTATTGCGAAAGAACAAAAGAAAATGGAAAGTAATAAAAGCAGAAAGAAATAAAAAAGAGTTGTTCATACTTTCACACACCAGAGACAATCATAGTGACATTTCGGAGTGTTTTACTTCCTGCATTTTTTCTGTGTGATTTTTATACAATTGAGCTTATAGAACTCTTACAAGAAACAAGAGGGCACCTATAAAGAAAAAGCTCAATGTAGGAATAAAATAAATCAATAACATATCTTTTAAAAATTATGAAAACATGAAAATCAGGAAAACAGTTGAGTCTGATAAAAATCAACAGAAAAAACACAATAAGATTGTTTTTTTTCTCTTGGCAGAAAGCAAGATTTGTTTAACATTCATTATCTCAGTGCTGGAAATAATCATCCGAAGTAGACTTTGGTGCTGTCATTTTCCAGGTGAGACTCAGTGACATTAAGTGACCTATGTAGATCAAATAGCTGGGAGCCCTGGAATTCAAAGCCAGGTTTGGTGGGCTCTGAAGCCTCTTCTCCTCATGCTCTACTTGGCTGCATTTTTAATTCTAGAGTTAAAAAAAAAAAATCATCTTAGAGGGGCTGTTAAAACTATCAAGTTCTACTAAGTTTTATTTTGAAGTTCTCTAATATATTCTACTACTAGATGTTTGTGTATCTATGGTTGCCTTTCTCCTAAGACGTCCTCTTGATTCCAAGTGCAGTGATACGAACTAAAATTTTCAGAGTCTTTTATGGTTAATTCACACAGTGCGTTCTAGATTTCATCAGTGGGATGTGTCCACACAGGACAAAAACTGAAAGTGAGAATTTTGAGAAAATCAGATAGTCTCAGACACCCCATGTGCTTACATAAGTGGTGGCAGAGATTTGAGGTTTTCTTGGGTACTGGTGGTTGCCCAGCTGAGTGTCTGAGGCAGAGCCGGCATCAGGGATGTGATCGTGGAGGTTGCATTAAAGCTAAATTCTTAGCATTTTCTGTTTGATATTGGTAGCAGTGACAGTCATGACCCCCTTCTCAACAGCCTTTCATTGTGTGTTTTTCTTTTTTTTAAAAAAAGAACTTTATTGAGATGCATTTGCATTCCATACAATAAATCCACTTCAAGGATACAATCTAATTTTTTGTAGTCTATTGACAGAGTTGCATATTCATCATTACAATGGATTTTAGAATATTTTTATTACTTCCCAGAGAAGTCTCATACTGGAGCTGCCAACTCCCAGCTTTCTATCCACTCTTCTCTCCAGCTCTAGGTAACTATGAATCATCTTTCTGCCTATTTGCCTATTTTGGACATCTCATATAAATAAGATCATACAGTATGCGGTCCTTCATGACTGGCTTCTTTCATTTAGGATGATATTTTCAAGGTTCACCAATGTTGTAGCATGGATCATACTTCATTTTTTTCTATTGCTGAGTAACAACAGAAAGAAAATTTTTGTTTTGTGGGCACAGCCTTGAATCTGTTTTCTAGCCTTCTTAGGGATTCTCTGATATCCTTTTACTTATCTTTTGGTAACCCCATTTTCTGCTTAGATTAGCCAGAATGAATTGTGTTTGCAGCTAAGAACCCTAACTGACACATAGGGATATATGAAGACTGTGATGTTAAAAAGTCACTTAAACCAAGCCAACCATAAACTAGAAAGAATGAATTGTGTTTGCAGCTAAGAACCCTAACTGACACATACGGATATATGAAGACTGTGATGTTAAAAAGTCACTTAAACCAAGTCAACCATAAACTAGATAGTCTCTAAAGAGCCGTTCAAATTCTGATATTCTCTGAGTTCACTAACTTGTAGAAATAAACTATTAGCCAGACGCCAAAGACCACACAAAATGGCAGCTGACCTCAGGAACCACTCTGACAGGGGGATCTCTTAAGATTGAATATTGGTTAGGGATAAGAACACCTCTTCCCATTTAGCTGGTTCCTGCTGTGCCCCCTCTTTCTATCCGGGATTCCTCTCCATAGGAGGCATCTAGCTCCTCCACCTTTAGCCAGACATCTCTTCCAAGCCCCAGCCTTATATCTCCAACTCCTTAATCTCTCTTGTCTTTACCCAAAATCCTACTTGGCCAAGGGGGATTTCATAATCTTTTCCTTGAACCAGTATCCTCTCTGACCTTCCTCATTTTCCTTGGTGGCAGGGAAACTTGAAAGCTGAATTTCACAGTCTTCTCTTGGCCAAGGATTGAAACTTCACAGTCAGGTTTGTACTTCTTTCTTCTGTAGTCACTTGCTCTTCATGTCCAAAAATGACCAATTCCAGCCCTTTCTTTTCCTTTTCTCAGGTTCTTTATATTGTTCCTTCCTTATTCCCACACAAACCACTGTTCTATCGAGGCCTGCATTAGCTCTCTCAGATGCCTTGGAGAACTTTTTTTTTTTTTTCCATTGAGGCATTTTATTTGTAAATATATATTACATCCCTGGAAAAAGAATCCCAGGATTTTCCCTCCTGTGTGTTTTTGTCTTGCTTCTTCGTGGTCCATGATCCCAGCTGAGATTGTTAGTACTATGAAACCAAACAGGTGGGATGGGAGCAGATTATTCTGGCATTTTTCTAGATCTGTGAGTTGCACATCAAATCTGGGGCTGATCACTCCACACTTGGATTAACTCCCTGAGAGGTTCACAATTCACCCAGCTCTGTGATCATCAGTGATTTCAAATTTCCCAGTTTGGAACACCGCCTAGTAAGAACCTGGCATTTGCCTCTCTTTTCAGCATTGTTGGTGATCTTGAGAGCTCGGCCAGGACATTCATGTGCACCATTGTGGCAGTGGGGAAAGATGATGGAAGGAGCAAGAACTTTTGAATGGGGTTCTGTATTTAATTTCTTCCCTTCTAATCCGGTGAGTGGTCTCTGAACTTTGAATTATGTGTCCCAACCAATAACAAATTTGAATACACACTCCCAATATTTACATATATATGTAATATATTTCACTTATTAGGTAGATAAATATACTACAAAAATATATTATTTGCCTTTAGGATATATACACAAAAATAATTTTTAAAAGAATGGTATTGAGAAAATGTAAGTAGATGTTTTGAGATTTTTCTTTCCATACCACAATAGATTATCTTGTCCATGGGTTGCAAGACCATTGCTCTCGTTGGTTCTCTATGCTGAACCAGAACTATCTTCACACTGCTGATATGACGATGTTGGTTTCCTGCTCAAGACTTCCAAGATCCCCAGGTAGAATATAGTCCTAATACCTTCCCCAAATAGTGGGATTTGAGCTGCTTTTTAAAATCTTTATCTCAAGACAACTCTGCTCATGGTAATTGGCTGGTTTCTCTAGCAAGCTCAGTCCAGTGTAGTCTCCAGGACTTAGTTCCTGAATCTGGAAGGCCATCCCCAGCTGTGCCCTCCTTCCAACTCCTGATCTAAGGTAAAGGTCTTGAGCTTCACTCCCAGAACACAAAATCCCACAGACTATTGTGCCAAATGTCTGATGAGTTTTAATTTTAAAAATGTTTAAATATGTTTATTAAGAATTTCAATATTCAAATGTCTTTAACATGCATATTACATTTATATTCTCATCCTGTAAGTTGGTGATACGGTAGGTATCATTAACCCCCTTTCCCAAGGGAAAGCTGAATTTCACGGAAGTTGAAGGACTTACTCAAAGTCTCATAGCTATAGAAAAGCCAAGCTAGACCTTGTCTCCAGATTTGACTGGCTCCAGAGCTCATGCTTTTCTCACCATCCACTGCTCCTCTGGTAGAATGATGAGAAAAAAAATGACAAGTTAACTTAGTCCATCCCCTGGAACCTGTCTCCCACCCTGCAGTCATCACCATTTGGAACTCCTTTCTCCTCAAATCCATGGTTCTCAAGTGGGGATAAGATATTCACACCTACCCACTTCGCAAGGCTGCTTGCAGGATTAAAGAGCTAATGTTTGCAAAATACTTTGAGCTTCAAGAAAACAGAGGCTCCAAAGAGCTACAAAGGGTTATTAAAATAGTAGACTTTAAATCCCCTTAACAAGCTCCCTCCCCTTGGAGCTAATCTGGTGTGGATCTTCCTCTTCCATCCTAAATCCCCTGTGAGTCGCTCACCTCTGTATCTTGAGCAACTCTCCAGGGATTTAGGATGGAAGAGGAAGATCCACACCAGATTAGCTTTCTTGTCTTCCACTTCCAGGACTTTCAAATACCAGCCATGGTATTTTAACATAGCCTATGGAATCCTTATAATGTTTAGAATCCTAACTTAATGAGGGCCCTTAAAGAGCATCTAATCGAATTCTTAATTGCAGAGGTGAAGACACAGACCCAGGAGAAGCAGGGACATGGCCAGAGAACAGTGGCAAGGTGGCCATGAGCCTCAAGTTACACATCATCCCTGCATTTAGGAGCGAGGCTGGAGAGACTCACACAAACTGTCCCTTACTCCTTCCGAGGTCAGCTTCATTGGCGTGTGAGCTGGAACTGGGCCTAGGATGGAAGGGCCCCTAAATACATCCAGCCAGTCCCAATCCAGGGCCAGATCCCTACACTAGGGAAGCATCTTAGTACACCGAAAGAGTATAGAATGGGGTGCACATCCTTGGGTTCCACCCCCAGCTCCATCCCTTTGTAACTGTATGATCTTGGACTGGATTTGACCCATGGGGTCTCATTTGCTGACTTCTATTCTAAAGCACAAATCTGAGCCTGTTGCATTCATGCTTAATGCTACTTTCTGCAGGCATCAGACCCTTGTCAATATGAACCTTGTCTACCTCATGTCTTATTTATTTACTTATTGACAGAGTCTTGCTCTGTTGCCCAGGCTGGAGTGCAGTGGCATGATCATAGCTCACTGCACCCTCCAACTCCTAGGTTCCAGCCATTCTTCCACCTCAGCCTCCCGAGTAGCTGGGACTACAGATATGTGCCACCATGCCCAGCAAATGGCATTTATTTTTTGTAAAGATGAGGTTTCATTTTGTTGCCCAGGCTGCTCTCAAACTCCTGGGCTCAAGCAGTCCTCCCGTCTTGGCATCTCAAAGCACTGGGATTACAGGCGTGAGCCACCATTCATGGCCCTGCTTCTTTTCTTGACATGGGCATTTCTGCCAATCCCTAGGAGTTCTCTGCTCATTCTGTTTCCTCTGTCCCTGCCTCTTGCCATGTCATGTCCAGTTCATTTTATCCCCAGAACACTGTTCTTTCCCATCTTATTGGCTTGGAGTATTCTCTTACTCAACCTAAAGTCTGAAAGTTTCCTTCTCCCTTCACCCTTCACCTTCATCTTTAACATCTATAAGTGAATGTCATAAATATGTGTTGTGTGCCCACCAGTATCAGGGACCAGGTAAGGACCCAGGGAAGCAGGAGGACATGGCTGCCTTCCTGGAGCAGACACGTAATTAGAGACCTGCAAGGATGTGATGATGGGGGAGAGAATAGGCTACTGGGAGGACAGAGGAGGGCTGGGCAGAGGGTGGATGTCAAGGAAAGCTTCCTGAAAGAGGCTGATGCTAAGCTGGAGTTAGAAAGGCACTTAGGAATTAGCCAGGAGGAGGGTAAGAATGAGCGATGGAGTATTTCAGGCAAAGCAGCCAACGTATGTGGATGAAAGGATTCTCAGAAGGGTTCGTGTTCACATGTCTCTGCCACTGCACTGTGTCCTCCACTAGGCTGTGAGAGTCTTCAGAATAACAATACTTCCTTGTCCGTTTATGGAGAGATAGCATAGCTTAGGCCAGGGATGGACAAACCATGGTCTATGGAACAGATCCAGCCTGATGACTACTTTTGCATGGTCTATGAGGTAGGAGTGGTTTTATATTTTTAAATGGTTGGGAAAAAAATCAACAGAAGAATAATATTTTAAGAAACAAAAATGTCATGCAATTAAATTGCAGTGTGCATAAATATCATTTTATTGGAAGCCAGCTGTGCCATTCATTTATGTATTATCAATGGCTCTGCTTTTGAGCTATAGCAGCAGACTTGAGTCATTGTGACAGAGAAAATCAGGGCCATGAAACTCGAAATATTTATTATCTGGCTTTCAACAGAAGAAGTTCATCAACCCCTAGCTTAGGCTGTAGAATCAGGCTACCTAGGATCAAATGCCAAACCCTCTTCCTCCTACCTTCGTGACGTTGGGCAAAATACCTCTCTGTGTCACTGTTTCCTCATCTGAGGATTAATTTAGGGCTGTTATGAAAACTGGGTTAACATGTTATTAAATAGGAAATGTTTAGAATAGTGTCTTGCATGTAGCAAGCACTCAGTAAATGTTTATTATTATTATTGTTGCGGCTGCAGAACCCAGTGGCAGACCTGGCACATTCTATTACTCACAGGATGTTTGTTGAAAGAATGAGTGAGGAAGTAGGTGGCTGAAGGTGTGTTCTAAAGACCCTCACCTGTTTCTGTGAAGCCTTTCAAAAAAGTAGCAATGGGAACCCTGGCCGCACAATGCCTATTCCACTTGCCTTTTCTTCTGGCCAGCATCTCCAGAGCATCTGCTAGCAATCTGGGTCTTGTGGCATTTTTCTCCTTGTGCTGTTAATTTTAAATGAATTTTCAGGCTGTGGATGATGGAGGAAAAAGCAAAGGGTGGGGGAGGGACTCTAAAGCGTGGACAGAAGGGAGCCACAATTACAGAGTTTAGGCACAAGAGATCACGTTTCCTGAGAGCAGGGCCCCCCCAACATAAACAATTTCTCTAAGAAAAAAGAAACAATCATTTCCTGGAGCCCCCTCTTGAGTCCCATGGGGAAAGGGTCCTCTTTGGCATTTGCAACTTGTTCCAGCCTCCCTGGGAAGCCATGCCGCCGTGAAACAGAAGGGCAGCTGTGCTCATTTGTAAGTGAAATATCTTTGTGGCTACAAGTCTCCTTTGTGGTTTGGAATTAGGTGCTTGTCCCTGGTGAGGCATTTGTCCTTTACAAACCAGCCCAGAACACTCTGAGCATCTCCAGTGGCACTCTGAACTCATTCTTCAGGGAGCGGTTTTATCTATAAATTGGGACTCCAAAGCTTCTGAGCCAAGCCCAGTCCTGGGTCATTACAGACCCTGCTTCTCACAGGATTAGGTTCCCACATTTACCCTAATATTAGTTTCTGAGTTCTTCAAAGGACATCCTATGGATTCTCATCTGCCTTTTCGATGTATTGCCAACAGCTAGCAGAGACCAGAAGAGTAGGTACCACCAACTGTGTGTCCAGTTGGAGGGAGGGGGAGAGCACTTGGCAGTAAAAGAATTCTTTTCAATGAACTGAGCGCCCAGAGGCCGAACCCTAGCAAAGGAGAAACATCGCAGCCTGTGGGCCAATTGGTGATCATATCGTGTTTACTTCCACCTCCATTCCTTGTTTTCAGATGGGACAGGGTGCAGCGTGTGACTCTTATTCACTTACCTCCCAGTACATCGAGAACTGGAATCTCACTTCAATAGTAATTACCATGATTATAATTCCCTGTGGAACTTGTAGGGTGAGCTCCAAAAACAATTCCTCAAGCTTGTCAAACCACTGCGTCGATTTGCTTATGAAAGGCAGTTCTAATCAAAAGGGGGTAATTACAATATTAAGTGCCAAGCCTTGCTGTGCAAACTCTTGAGTCATAAGATATTAAGCTTAATTGAACTCCATTGAAGGAGGCATGCAGCATCACGCACTCAGCTTTCCGAGTTGAGACGAGCCCAAGCTGAAAACTTCACTCCAGGAAAGTGGACAAATTACCTGATTTATTAGCCATTCCATGATCACAGTGTTATGTAAGTCAGTGCACCTGCCATAGGAAGCTGTTTTCTTTCTGCAGTTTTAATGCTGTAGGGGTTACTAAGTGAAATCCCACCCTGCCTTATAAAACTCTCAGTCCTTTTTGGCTGTAACCCAGCACTGAGGTCTGGCCCTGGCCCTGGCCCTGAACCCATTTATTTACTCATTCATACATTCATTCAATATATATTGAGATTTTTAGTGTGCCAGGTGCTGTGCTGAGAATGGTAGAGGCTGAGATAAATAAATATAACATATTCTACGTCTTCAAGAAACTCACCGTTGGTTTGGGAGGTTGGGCTCACAAGCAGGTGATTAACCTACAATGTGAAAGTACTGTAATAAAAAAATGTTCAGGAGGAGCCGACAAAGGAGTGTCCCAACTTACCTCGGAGAAGTCAGATAAGGTTCCGAGGGGAGGTACCACCTGACTGATTTTAGAAAGATGAGTAGGTGTGAAAGGCTGTGGGGTGTTCTGAGCAGAGGGACCAGCATGTACAAAGGTGTGACAGAGGGAAAGAACTCTACGTATCATCATATCTTACATATCATCAGGATCATACATATCATCGGGAAGTTACGAATACTTCACTGTGATTTTAAAATGATGTATACCTATACATGTACATATACACAAGCAGGTGGACAGAGGTTGTGAAGAAGCTCAGGGAAACGGGCCAGTAATAAGATAAGCCTTGTTGGTCATATTAGGACTATCCCCAAACCCTTCTCCCAGAAAGAGGGTCAGAATCCAAGTACTGTGTTTTGGGGAATCTACATGAAAATATGGAGGCAATCACACAGACTTCACACACTCAGACCCTGACACACACCACACACGTGGTCACAACCTCCTCTCCCCACATGCACACAGGTGCTCCTGCTGGGTGTGGTAGCAACCAAATGGATACGTCCCCTTTTACACACAGAGAAAATGACCCAGGTGCCCTTAGGAACACACCCGCATCTTACAACACAAGTTCGATCTGGGGCTCATTAGCAGCAAAGGAAGTTTTCCCCTAATATGAGCGGGGCGATCAATCATTGCTAGCTGATGGATTGCCTCACTGATGAATATGCCATGCTTACAATCACAGGCTTTCATTAATAATTGAATCATCCTTCGCTTTGGCTAAGATGTTAAAAAGAAAGGCACGCACTTGAATCCATTTATTTCAGGACTTTTGATTCTTTTGTTTTTAAGAACAGGAAACCAAAGATTTCAGGAGGAGAAGAAAAGAAACATTTATTACATCCTCTTGGTGTTCTGTGTGCTTAATATTATTTTAAAGCTAATTTTCTGAGCAACACTTGTGGTGGCTAAATTACTATTTTCATTTTAAAGGTGAAGACCTGGAGGCTCAGGGAGGTTAAACAACTAATCAAGGTCACCCAGAGTGTAGATCAAGGACTGAATCATGCAATAAAAAGCTGCTTTTTCTTCTGATAATAATAAAAATGGAGGAGGACAATTACAGTATTTTTTATCAAATAAATTTTACATATTTTATAAAATTAATCAACTTTTATTTTCATCAAATAAATCAATCATGGACCTGGTTGAGATGCAGACCACAGCAATGGAAGAATAGTAGGTGTATGTGTTATTGCTTTCCTTCCACAAGAACCCAAAGAATACATGTCATGCCAGCTGGCTGGATCCACAGTGCTGATAAATGGCAACCTTCAGAAATTAGACCGGTTGTGCATCATCTGCTGAATACGCTCTGGGGCTAATAAGGCCAAGTTCGTGCGCCTGATCTTCTCCTAATCCATTTAGCTTCACCGTATTCTTCCTTTGACAGCTTGCAACAGAGAGGCTAGAGAGAAGGTGTACTGTTGTACACAAATGCATCCGTCTACAAGAGTAAGCATTCCAAGTTTGGGGTCAATGACCAGCATATCAGAACCCAGCACAGGCCTAATGGTCTGAGACGGAGAGACAGACCATCTGGCCAGTCCTCAAGGCTGCAGATTTCCAAGGTAAAACTTGGTATTCCTCGGCCCCTTTGGGGTTAGAAACAATTGAAGCTCTTTTTACTTTGATTGTGTTAGAAGGGTAAGAGTTTTTCCTTAAGCTCTTTGAATGAATAAGTAATTGCCCAGACATTCTTTTTTTTATTTTCCACCTGAGACTTTCCTTTTGTTACTGAATGAGTAGCACCAATAATTACTGGCACTTGCTCATTACTTCCTAATGTGATAAGCAATGCTAATCTCTATCCTTATTTGGAAATACTTCTATTTGTATGCAATGTTTAAAAAGAAACTATGAGATTTCATTTTTACTTCTCTCCATTTCAATTCTTAGTGGGTTAGAATACAAGGAGAATATGTTCTTGCTGCTCCTGGCTCAACAGTTTAAAGCCTGACTAATACAATTCCATCTCAGGAATAACTCAGTGCTGTTGAACTTTTCCTTGGGAGGCTCTGGGAGAGGCTTGGAGATTTGGCAACAAGGTTACACTAGGTCATATTATTCAGACCTTTCTGATAGCAGATTTCCTGGGAGGCTGGTATCTTTGATTGGCCTGTCATTTCCAGGCTTTGATAGTGTGGAAAGAGCAGTGAGAGGTTAGTCAAGTAACAATGCTTCTAGACTTAGTGACTAGCTGAGTGACCTTGGATAATTCATATCCACTCTCTGGACTCCAGTTTTCTTCTCTGTAAAATGAAGGGCTTATGCCAGAAGTTTCCTCACAGTTATGTTATCAGAAGTTTAGCAATACAGCAAACATTTATTGAGCATCTACTGTGTTTAAGACGTTGAACTAAATGCTGCAAATGAAAAGGTGAATCACAACTAGTGGTATCTTCTGAGTTTTCAGAGACTAGAGGGAAAAGCAGATACTGATGGTGTTAACACAATGTGTATGCTGTGTTAGAAGTCTATACCATCCATTATTCTATGAAATATTCTCCATGTATTCATGCACATGGATAAACTGGCTTTTGAATCCATGGAGTAAAAGGACGTTAAGCCGTACGGGTTCTCAGGACTGGAGTTGGTGTACAAGCATGGACAGATTGATTACTTTGGGGAAACTCATTCAGTTCCAGTATTGTTGTTGTTTTTACCTTCATGCAACCGTGTTCTCCATAAAAACAACAGCAAGCCATGCAGATAGAAGTTCTGTCAACAAGCCTGTTATTAATTATTATCATAATGATCTAAACCAACCTGCTGAGCTTTTTGATGTTTGCTCAGCTCCATGGATTAAGATGAAAATCTGGGTGTGATCTCTATCATTGTCGCATTAGGATCCATGGCCCATTAATCTCAGGCTACAAACGACCATAGGTAACCTCAAATATACACATTTTACCCATGGGCTCTATGCACTACTTCCGTGCCCCCTGCTCTGCCTCCCATAAAACTTGAGGCTTAAGGAAGCTTTTCTGGGTGAAATCTAGCTAGAATGGACTTTCCCTCGATTCCGGAGTCGTCCAAAATGTTTTCCAAGTGTTTCCCTTCAAGTTGAATCCTCAGTGGCCATGGAAACTTGCCAAACAAGATACTTTCCAAGACTAATATCTTGACAACAAAATTTGTAAAAGATGAAAGAAAAGGCTGGGGGAGGGCATGCAAACATCAACACTTTAGGCTTGAACTCAAGATGTAAACACAGAGCAAAAGGATGTCAGGGGACTGCTTTAAGCAGCTGTGAGGTTAGTAAGGGAAACCTGGGTTCTATTTCAGCCCTGCTCTTGCTTCGTGTATGACCTGGGGATATGGTAGCTAGGACCATAGGATTTGGAAACAAGCACACTCAGGTTAAGAGATCTGTAACCTTGCTCATATAAGTTAATTTCCCTGTCAGGCCATGTGCAGCTGAGAGACAAAAAACAACAATAAAATAGCCCTAAGAAAGCTAAGAGTCACAATAGCAGCAAATGAGAAAATGATAGGAAAACACAGTCTCCACAAACCCAAAGTTAAAGGAACATTCCACCTTTTAATGTGTATGACAGTTTTGTAAACTGTAAAGTGCCTGTGCACATAGATGTCATAGGTGCAGATGGCCATTGTGAGGTAGGCCCTCTTGGTCTCATATTTGGGGACCTGAAAAAATGTACTTAGTGTACTTCTTGGGAAAACCTTGAAAATCTAATGGATAGCTTTAAGCTGTTTTAGAACTGATTGAAGGAAGACGACTCCATTCAGATAAGCAAAAAGGATGTCCCTGAGAATTTATCTTTTTGGATCTAACCTACCTTTTACCAGGCCCAGTAGAGTGCCTCACACAAAGTAGGCATCCCATGAATTAAGAATCTTATTGTATTGTATCAATTCATTGGGTACTTCCTAATGATCTCTCACATTGTCTTTTATTCCTCTTCTCCCACTAACCACTCTCAAATATCCCTTTTGTGATTATTTATGACAGAGCAGCAATATAGCTCACCTTTGAATGAACATGGACCATGCAAACTGTCATATGCTTGGTGACTCCTTTAAGTCACTCAGAAATTTATTATGGCAAGCTTGATCCTTAAAGAATGTCTCCTTTTACATCTCCTAATATACACAGGTTGCGTGTGTGAACACCTGCTCAGGTCCCCACATTTTATGGAAATGACACTGAATCATTTTGCAACAAAGGAAGGGCTTTGGATACTTCTTGGAGGTGTGTCTGAGTGACAGGATCTGGGCAAACCAGTTGAATGGGTGCACCCCTAAGCAACCAGTGGCCTACTCTGGAAGGAATTGAGTTCTGAAACCAGAAGGAACCATGATTACAGAAGTTCCTAAGCTTTCCTACCTATAAGGCAGAGTTGCTGTATTCTTCACAACAGAAAATCTAGCCACATGTAAGGAGGCTGCTAACCAGAAGATGGCCTATTGTTCAGCAGGCTAAGAACTACTCACATCTTTCCACTTAGATTCTCTTGGCCAGAGAGCCCTTTACAGAGCTTCCAGTCCAGTGTATTTTGTCTTCTCTTCAAGGCAGTCCTAGAATTACCCCAAGCTGCCTTAGAATCAACCTTAGGGGCAAGAAAATGGGGCTAAGTAAGTTCTTGGGATTTCTGTTTTCATATGGAAACTCTGATTATGTTCTCTTTTATATCTTGGGATTCTTTGAATGATTTATTTTAAGGAAAGAGTACGTCTGCCTAATAAAAGTATTTAAAAATAATTCCTCCCCCCCCCCCATCACCTTTTTTTTTTTTTTTTAAAGGCAAATTGGGTCCAGGAGATGAAAAGTGAAACTAATCCCTTTAACAAAGACTTCCAAAGTCAACCCTTTTTCTACTCGACCTCTTGGCAGCATTTGATCCCAGTTTATCACTCCCTCCATCTTGAGTTGTTTTCTTCTCTTGGCTTCCATGACAATGTACTCTCCTAGTGTTTGTCTTCCAGTGCTGTCTGATTCCTCTCGGTCTTTTTCCTGGCCCCCAATACTCCAACTCCAAATGCTGGCCTTTCCAGGGCTCTGCACTGAGACTTTCTCTCTTCTTCAACTATATGCTCTCCCTAGGAATCACATCTACTCTCATAGCTTTAAATTCTATCCTCATACAAATGATTCCTACTTGCATAACCACACTTCTGATCTCCTCTTACTGGACTCAAAACTCGTATATGAACTTTATGTCTTCTCCACTTGAGTGTCTCAAACTAGACATTTTGAAGGTGGAAATCTTGGTCTCCCTCCTCCCCCAACCCCATCTATACCTTGTCCAGCTGTCCCTGCCCAGTAACTGACGACCTTCCCTGTCGCCTGGCATATGAACTGGAGTAATAGTCCTATGTGTTGAATATGTTGCCAACAGGACTGCCCCTGAAGCATGGGCGAAAAGTTAGAATTTCTTTCTCTCACCCCTACATTTAACCCATCAGCACCAGGACTCTAGTTCATAAACATACATCAGGTCCTGGTCTACAGACACTATCTGAACTTGTGCCGTCTGTTTTCACCTACATCAATGAATAGCCTCTTAATAGGTCTCATTGCTTGTATTCTGGTCTCCACTTCCCTCATAATCCATTCTCCCTATGCTTTTAAATATGTAAATCAAATAATATTATTCTCCTGCTCAAAACCTTTCAGCCACCTGTTGCATATATAATAAAACCACCATTCTTCCCCAGGCCTGTGGAGCCCCTGCCTTCCTCACTGACCTCATGTGGAATGACTCCTACATTCACTCCCCGAGCTCCAGGCACACAGGCTTTCTTCTGATTCCTGGAACATCCCAAGCTTGGTTTTACATGAGGCTCTTGTAAGAGAAGCTGCCTCTTCCTGGAATGTTTTTCTCTTAGGTCTCAAACTCAAGTCTAAATATTACTGCTGGCCTCCAAAAAAACTTTCCTTGACTTCCTTTTTAAAATGTTGCCTTCCCAGACACTTTGTAGCATATTTCCTCCTTTTAATTCAAATACCTATTATCTAACACTTATTTTTTCTTTCATTTCTTATCATTTAATGCACTATTTTCCTCCCATCAAAGTCCATGAGAACAGGAATCTTTCCTGTCTTGTGCAATGCTTTTCCCCAGCTCCTAGAACAATTCCCAGCACATGATTAACATTCAGTGGGTATTTACTGAACACATGAATTGAAAGTGACTCTTTTAAAGACACTTAGCCCTGGCAGAACCAGGCTGCCAAACTCCCACGTCAGTGAAGGACTCATGAATTGACTTCTAGAGTCTCTGTTCAGGACACAGCGTTTTATGGATCTATGTAATGACTTCCTTCTCACTGAGCAAAGAAACGAAATAAAGTTGCTAGAGATATAACCTGTAGAGTTATGGGAATATTTTACTGCCTAGAAAATAATCTACTTATTCAATAAACATTTATTGAGGGCCTATTACGTGGAAGTTAGGCGCCAGGAATATAAACATGAACAAGATAAAATCTCACCCTCTTCTGTAGACAAGGATAGAGACATCTAAGCATATGGTGACAGTATTAACATTTTAGTGGTCATAATAATAGCCAGTGCTTACTGAGCACTTAGCAATGGGGCACTCTTCTGAGGACTTAAAGTACTTGGCACATTTATTTCTATGTTGTATATACTACTCTTCCCCTCATTCTGCAGTTGAGGAAACTGAGTCATAGTTTAGGTAATTTGCACAAGGTCAAAGAGAGCATGTGCAGAGCTGGGCTTTGCATCCTGATAGGGTATTGGGGAGCATGTTCCCTCAGCATGATGCTCTGCTGCCTCTCTCCTACAGGCGTGCAGGAATTGATTTGGGGACACAAGAAGGAATAATTCTCTCTGTCCTTGGTGGTGAGGGAGATTCAGTGAAGAATTTACTATGGAAATGATCTTTGAGCTTGGTACTTGCAGGTTGAGATGGTGTTCCCCATAGGGACATGTTGTAGGGGTACCCAAGGTAGAGAGAACAGCTGAGCAGAGCCACTGAGTTGCAAAAGGGCATCATTGTCTTGGAAACCTTGTGGGATTTGGTGGGGCTGGCACATCATGAGTAGTAAAGAAGAGATGCAGGGTAAAACTATAGAGAAATGCAGGGGCCATGATGGGAAGTTTCTTCTATTGCAGATTAAGAATGAGTTTTACACCCTTGGCAATGGGGAGCAACTGGAGATATTTAAGCTAATGAATGACACATTCTAAGTTTGCTTTACAGAGGTCACATAAAAGGCGGATGGGAGAAGGAGAGAGAAGTCAAAGGGAGACTATTTGAAAAGTTCTTGCAGTGGTCCAGGCAGGAGATGCTGAGGACTCGTGGGGCCTCGTGGCCCCTGTCTCCTAGGGGTAAGAGAGGTGCCCCTGGTGGTCTAATGCTGTGTGCGGAAGGAGAGAGAGGGCAGTCACCTGGGGTAAACTCAGGGTGTTTGCTGAAGGCGGGTACAGGCCACTTCCCCAGCCACCAAGGAAGTCAGCACAGTTGCCCTGGCCTCTGTATAGCTGCCCCACCTTTTGACTCCAGCCAGCTGTTGGCAGAACTCTGACATAGCCTCCTCACCACTGCTGTGGCTTCAGGCTTTGACAGGAAAAGGCTGCTGTCCTCTTGTTAAGGGCTGTGCCTCAGCCAAGCGCAGAAGTGATGTCAATGCCTTTCTGCCCTGCCTGTCTCAGAATTCTTTCAAAACAGGCTTTAAAAACATGCTGAGGTCACAGAGAATGTGTTAACTTGTTTGGTGGATTATTATCATTTTATCACTCTTGTGATTGGCTAGAGGAGATGAGCTCTACAGTACTTAAACAAGAGAGCATGGGAATTTCCATGCTCTAGAATTGATAAATGGGAATAATCAAAGAAAAGATCAGTAGCAAGTCCTTGCCTTCAGAAAGAACAAGACCCCTAAGTTTTTCCCATAGTACTCAAAATCAGTAGAAAGAAGGTTTTGGCTTTTGAATTTTAAATAGATTCATTGATTTTAAATAAATCGATCACAATAAATTTTGCATAAGAAAGAAATCCTAAATAAAAAGAATTCCACTCCAACTCTACAAAAGAGTTGTCTTCTATAATGAAGACCCAATGGGAGCCAGCTGTGGTCAAAATGTCTTCAGTTGTTGTCCTGGTAGCAAATGGAAATTGTCCTTCCTTCAACTTCTCTTACCTCTCCTCATCTGAACATTTTCACAGGTGCTTACTGGCATCCCAAATTGCTCTCCATGGCAAAGTCTTTCAGGACAAAATCTAGGCGTTTATGAGATGAGTAGCTGGAAGTGATATGTTCTCAATGTTCCCTGCTGGGTTTTTTAAAATTATGGTTTTTTTTTTCCGCTAAGCACCTACCTGGAAGACCTGATATTAACCTTATTTCAACTCTTGATCCCAATGATTAAAAATATAATTGCTATCAGTATAGTTATTACAACAAAACTTCGCTGTCATCAACTTGGTTGTATACTGTAATTTTATCCAAAATAACACATTTGTAGAGAGCTGTAGATGTTTTTAGACATAAGAGATCTTTTACCAGCTTAAGGATTCTATGGACCTTACCATGTTTGTGAATATGTGAGCTATGATGCTGGAGGATTTCAGTATGCTGAAGAATTGTTGCAGTAAACTAGATGTCTTAAAATGATTGCAGCTAGTTGCTTAAGTTAGAAGTGTTTAAAAGTGTATTCCAAACACAAGTTATAGGAAATATTTTGAGGCAAAAAATTTCCATTGTATACTAATTCTAGAATATGGCACATATTTTTGTTTTGGAGATTTACAATACAATAAAGAAACCATGTTCTGTCCAATTCTACTTAAACACAGCATTTGTTACACTTTTATTGACCACAGAATCATAGTGTGCATGTGTGTATATGTGTGCAACAATGTAAGAAATCTGCAATAATGATTCTCTAAGGTTTGACTAAAAAAAAAAAAACTGCAAGGCACATGAGTATAACCAATAAAATGACCTGTGAATGGATTTTTCATTCAGGTTCTATTGCCGTTAGCTCTTCGAGATCTTTCTGAATTTTGCGTAGTCAGTTGTAAGTTCATTCTCATGACTTTCTCCAGCCTTGCTGTTTGCCATACCATGGCATTTTTCTTCCTTACCAATGTTCTAGGTTTCCCCCCACCTCCAATTCACTCTCCACCTGCAGGTTAGTTGGACTCCATCATCATCATCAGGCTCCTCCCACTGCTCTTCCAGGTCACAGCTAAACAACTGAAATGCCATTCCAGATGTTTCTCAGATGCCTTTGTCCCCACACTCTTTGAACCAGTTGATAACGTTCAAAGTTATTTTATTCTTGGAATGCCACCTTCCTCAAGCTTCAAAATACTGAACTGCCAAGGTTGTTCCTGATACATCAGCCACCCCTTCTCTTCCTCTATACGTCTCTTTTTCTTTCTTCCCTCACTCCAGATAAAGTAAGCTACTATCTGTTAAGAATCTGTTATGTACTTTATATATTTTATCTCATTCGATCTTCACAATGGAAATCAGATGTAGGAGTCCCCTCTTACTGTTAAGAAACCAAGGATCAGAGAGCTCGAGATACTTGTTCAAGGTCACACAGCTAGTAAGTGGCAGGATAAGAATTCCCATTTTAATTTCTCAAACACCCAATTCTGTGTCACTTTTTCTACTTCTATATCTCAAACAGGGCATGGGTACCCCTGGGTGAGAGAGTAGGCAAAATCGCTGGTCAGGTATGGAGAATCTACGACTATCTACACCACTTAACATCATGGAAAAACAGTAAATAATATATTTTCAAGGTGAAACAAAACAGTCCATCATATGAGCTAGAATACATATTTCAAAAGAAATTTTAAGATGGACCTTAAGTCTACAATGGAATGTTGTAACTCTCAGGGATGTCACTTGGCTCTTGTTGACTGACACATTCTGGGCACTCAATATAGCCACTAGCAGCAGCAATAGCACCATTGTTGTTATTGTTTTTACTCTGTCCCAGAATCTGTGCTCAGATGCTGCAGGTAAGATGGTGGTAGATAAAAATGACGTGGTTTCCACCCTAATGTAGTTCACACTCTAGTGGATAAGACAGGAAATCACCATGCAATATATAATTGCAAACTGCAGTAAGTGTGGGGAATTATGAGAGTGTGTAGCAGGAGGAACTGATTTAGTGGTGGGGAGGAAGAGGCACAAGTGATGAGGAAGGTTCCCGAGGGCAATGATAATGAACTGAGATCTGAAGAATGAGTGGAGTTAAGTGAGTGAATTAGTATGTGAAAAGTGCTCTCCTGGGAAGGACCAAACTATATGAAGGCTTCTGAGCATGGAGTTTTGCAAAGACAGAAACACCAATGTGCCTGGAGCCTGGAAATCAAGGTGTGGAGTGGCTGAGGATGAGTCTGGATAGGTAAACTGGACCTAAGCCAGGTATGATATTGTAGACAGCAGTAGGAGATTTTGTTTTGTCCTAAGACATGTGGCAAACTGTTGAAGGTTTTAAGTAAAGGAGTGACATGCTATGACTTAGGCTGTTGTGGGGAGAATGCATTGGGATGAATGGCAAAAATGGAAGGGCAGTGATCACTTAAAAGTTCTTTCAGTAGTTCAGGACTAGGATGATAGTGGAGGCAGAGAGAGATCTACCAATTTGAAGATATTCAGATTCAAGAATGGCTTACATGTAGAGGGTGACAGAGAAAAAGGTATCAAGGACAATGCCTGGATGTCTAGCTTGGGGAGTTGTGTGGACAATGGTAACATGCTTGAGGCCACCTAGTTAGTAACCAGCAGGGTCAGGCCTGTGACCCAAGGCTTGGGTGATGACCTGTAACACATCACAGCTCTTCCCAGTGACAGGTCTTGAAATCCTTCTGCTCCAGTTGAGATATTACGTCCTTGCATATGGGCCTCATGAAAAGTTCTTCTAAAATTGGAAACTTCTAACAACCTTGGACTTGGAGTTAAGGTATCTTAGATTAAAATTCTTGTAGCATGAGCAGGTCACTCAACATCGCTGAGCAAGCATCCTCATTCAGTTCAACACACATAGTCCAAATACTTGTTTCAGAACGAAGTGCTGTGGGAGGTAGAAGAGATGGGTTCAATCTGCAACAGAGACGTCTTCATGTGAATCTGGGACCATTTCTGGTCCTCTCCTCAAGTCACACTGCTGTCTTTTCCTCTATAGGTTGCTTCTGCGGTATGGGAGCTGAGAGGAGCTTTTGATTGAATGTATTTTTGCTCTGCAATTTCAGGTGAAGTCAGCTGTAATTTCCTGCCTGTTAGAGGCCCAGGAAATGTGTAGTGATGACAAAACTTGCCCCTTAATCTGTCCCTCATGATCAGCAGGTGGGCTACTAGAATGTTCTTTGTGTTGAGATCTGGAAATAAAAATATGGCTAGTCATGAGTCTAAGGCAAAGGACCTCAAAGTTTCTGGTGCATAAGAATCACTGGGGTGGCTTTTTAAAACACAGATCTCTGGGCCCTGCTAACCCAGAAATTCTAATTCAGGAAGTCAGGATGCAACGAAGAAATCTGTATTTTAGTAAACTTCCAAGATGAATCTCACGCTGATGATCTAACTGCTACATTGAAAGAAACATTGGCTTGGGGGTTGTCAATTTGGCTGTGATTCCTTGAGGGTAGAAACCTTGTCTGCTTTACTATACCAAGACCTACTTGGTTGCTCCATAAACATCTGAGTTAAATTGAAAAATCTTTGAGTTTTTCCAAATGGAATTACTATGTTGTGGCCCAATTTTTCCTCCCATCCATCTCGTTAAATTTTTGATGACTCTGCTTTTATTTTAAGGACAATGCATTTGAGGGACTTTCTCAAGTTTTGTATTGATGTTAGAGAGGGGTGAGGTTCAGGAAAATTTGTGTGTGTGTGCATTTGCCTGTGTGCGGGTGTGTGTATGTGTGATACTAGAAGTTTATGGAAATCCAAAATTACTATCAAGTAAGCAAAAAGGGCTTGGGACTCCCATTTGTGAGAACCTGCTGCTGATGGGACCCCCTTCCAATTCTACCATTCACTCAGGATTTGTCTGAAGATATATAACTAAAATTAAGCTAGGCCCATGCTGAACCAGGCACATATCTTACTGCTGAGACAGTCTCCCCAGGCCCAGATAGCCAAAACTCCAAGAGTCTCCTCACAGCCCTGGCCCTGGAGGCAGCTTCCTGAGGGCTGTTCAGCTACTTTGTCCACACAGGTTTTTATTCTCCTTGCTATGCTTTCTCATCTGCAGCAGCTCATCTGTGCATTTTCTTTTCTTTTCCTTTTCTTTTCTTTTTCTTTTTCTTTTTTTTTTTTCTTTTTTGAGATGGAGTCTTTCTCTGTCACCCAGGCTGGAGTACAGTGGTGCAATCTCGGCTCAGTGCAATCTCGGCCTCCCGTGTTCAAGCAATTCTCCTGCCTCAGCCTCCCAAGTAGCTGGGATTACAGGCGCCTGCCACCATGCCCAGCTAATTTTTCGTATTTTTAGTAGAGACAGGGTTAAGTGCTGAAGGCATGAGCCATTGCTCCCAGCCTCATCCATGCATTTTCTTCCACACCTCCTTCCGGCCAGTATTAAAATATTCTTCTGTTTGTGAGAGTCAAATTTTCCAAGGGCTGGAGCAGAACACACCCATCAAGCTTACTCTTGTAACCTCTGCAGGCTTGGCCCCTGACCACCTTTCTTATATCACTCATGTCCTGACACATTTTTAGAAAGTAAAATATGAAACAAATCATACACTTGGTAGACATGTGATTTCAACATATCATGTACAAGAGGATGTTCATATAGGAAACTCAGGGTAAAGAGCAGGCCTTGAAAGTGAGAAGGAAAACAGCTCTAAGGGACTAGTCACTTCCCTCATCCTAACCAAAGTACCCATTAGTGTTGACCCTCATTGCTTAACCCTTCTATTCCCCCAGCCACTGCCCCACATCTCACTTCCAAAATGGTTCATGGTTTCTGAAGGAACCTGATTTTACCCGTGACCTTTGATTGATCATGGGACCAATGTCAGCTTACAGAAGTCCACCAGGTGGATAAGAAGAACTTGGGAAAATGCAAAACCAGGCTTGAATCCTGACTCGTCCCTCCTCTGCATGAGTGACCTTTGATGAAATCTTCCACTCTGAAAAATACCTATGTGGTGCTCTCTGCCTTACAGATGCAGATGAACATCAGAGCAAGGAGAACTGTGACTTAGAGAGACTTGGAAGCCTGTTTTATGTTGGAGCAGGCCCTACGAGTAGGATGTAGGGTTCCTGGCTTAAAGAAATTGTTAAGGTTTATTTTAGCATCAGAATTTCTGCTCCTCCTTTAAAAAATTGAATTTTAAATAAAAACACCTTCATTTGTTTTTCTTATTTGTATTATTTAACTTTCAATATACCAATTGTATGTCTGAAGGCTCTAAGGGCATTTATTTGTAGGAAACTCATAAATGTGGAAAGCCATTCCATGAGGTTTACTGAACAAATGAGACAGTGAGTCCTAGTCTGAATTGAAGGTTCTCAAATGCTGACAGTCTCCTCCTAGTGCAATGTTCCTCTTGCATTTGAATCGAGATTTAGTTCCTTAAACTGAAAGCCACTCAGCAGCAATCTCCTCCCATTTTTCTAATTTGAGGTTGGCCTTCAGATGAATGTAAAGCAATTTCAAGGATGCCGTGGAAAGAAGGAAGAACAAGTTTGTTGGCCAACTTTCCTTGTGTGTACAGGCAACTCCCACCCCGACCCCCATACTCCTATCTAGCCCATGTTCAGAACACCCTTTCCTTCATAAGTCATTAGAAAAAGAATGGCTTCTCCCCCAAAGGTCAAAGCTATTGCTCAGATGTTCCGTTTACTAGAGAGGTTGACTTGAAGAATATTCTGGGCTCCACCCAACCCCACATGGGTAAACAGTGCACTCTCATACAGAATAGGAGGGAAGGAATCTTATCAGACAGGATTTTACTGGCCAGGAATAAACCAATGATTTAACCTAGACAGTATGACCCGAGGAAAGAAATTACTATTCTGTCAACCCATTCCAGCACCGGCTAAAGTATCAAAACATCCAGATTCCTAAGGGCTCTCAAGTTTGGCTTAGAACATTAGTCATTTACTGAGAACTACTATGTGGCTTATGCTAGGTTGGGCACAAAGAAAAATGAGAAAACATGTCTTAAGTGCCTTAGGACAGCGCCAGGATCTGACTCATAGTAACTGTTGAAAAAATGTGATTATTATTACTATTATTTAAATCATTTATTGTTCTTGTTGTTACTGTTGGGTATCATAGTTCCTGGGTAGGTTTGCTATCTTGTGCCAGTTGCATTCAACATCATTGACATCCCTTCTTAGACCTCCCTCCTATGAAGTTCTCCTACTTATTGGACCCCAACTTCTCTGTTTTCTCCTCGATACCACCTCTTGGCTTTTTCTCTTCTCTGAACCCATGATGGGGTGGAGATTTCTGAGGACTCGTGGATTAGCTCTGGTTTTCTCTGCCCACTCTTTTCCCCTGGGTGCTCTTCCGCCCTTACTGTAGCATGATGATACTTTCCAAGCCTGTCCCTTAAGCCCAGCCCTCCCTCCCACTGTGTCTCCAGATGATAATAATTAGACTGTATGAATATCTCTTATAACATTCAACTGCTTCCAAACACATTCATCTTCTTGCCTCATCAGCTCCAACCTGCAGGAGTCCCTTTTTGTCAGTGGCAACCTTTATGCAGCTCATTCAGGTTCATAATTTGGGATTATCCTTTCCTAGCAGTTTGCTTTCTTCCCTATGTTGATTCTAACAATTAGTTCTTCAAATTTCTATTATAGAAACAAATGTGTATATGTAATACATATATATATTATATATGTAATACGTATATATATTATATATGTAATACGTATATATATTATATATGTAATATGTATATATATTATATATGTAATATGTATATATATTATATATGTAATATGTATATATATTATATATGTAATATGTATACATATATATAGTATGTATACAATAGATACTAACCTAATTATTATAATATATAACATACATAGCCTATGTGTATATATATATGGACACATTTGTTTTTTGTGATATATATATTATGTCTATTATCTATCTATCATCTATCTATGTATCTCTCTCTCTCACATATTATTCCATCCTTTTCTTTCTGGTTTCACTGTGATCTATTCTGGATGATAACAGAAACCTAATTTCTCTCCCTCTAGTCTGTGAGCTTCTTTAGGGCAGGTACCAATAATTATATGCCTCCATATGCCCCAGAGTCTGATAGGAGCTCCATAATATTTCCTGTGTATACATGACCAATAAATGTATACGTGAATACATGAACTAGCATGTTGATCTTTCTGCCACCAGTTTTTCCCTCTCTAGCTAGTCATGCCCGCTGCAAGCATACCTACCTCCTGAAAATTCCACCTTCATCCTCTTACTCCCTGGCTCAAAAATATAACTGGCTCCCCATTACTCTTGAGAGGAGCTTTCAGACCACAACCACCCCACTATTTTGATGTTTTGTTCAATGCCACCTCCTACTGTTGTCTGCGTAAAGCCTAATGCCAGGGAGGTTGGACTCTCTCAGGCACTGGATCAGTGGATTTCTGTATACTGATTCTTACCAGATCCTTGTTTATGACTTTCTAACCTTTCTCTCTGACCATCCATCATTCAATGCCCACCTCTTGAGACCTTAGCAACAATATAGCCCACATGGACACAGTCACTGTTCTGAACTTCCCACACCCACATCTCCTCTGCTTGTCTCCTCATCAAATGCTGTCCTGTATTATTATCTGACAGTAAATTTATCACATCTTGAGACTAGGAGCCACATCTTCTGTTTCCTTTGGATCTGCATCATTGTTAAGAACAAAATTGATGGCCCTTGAAGTCTTATCAAAGTGAACTAAATGCAACATTAATTTTACAGGAGACTGTTCTTTAAAGTGTAAAGCTGAGCTTGGCCTCTCTTGTTTCCATCTAATCACTAAATTTACTTCTTCACATATGGAGTGGTCAAAGTCAAATTTTTGGGTTTCCAGTATATCTTTTTTTTTTTTTTTTTTTTTGAGACAGAGTCTCGCTGTGTCACCCAGACTGGAGTGCAGTGGCACAATCTCAGCTCACTGCAAGCTCCGCCTTCCGGGTTCACGCCATTCTCCTGCCTCAGCCTCCCGAGTAGCTGGGACTACAGGTGCCTGCCACTGAGCCCAGCTAATTTTTTGTATTTTTAGTAGAGACGGGGTTTCAGTGTGGTCTCAATCTCCTGACCTGGTGATCCACCCGCCTCAGCCTCCCAAAGTGCTGGGATTACAGGCATGAGCCACCACCCCCAGCCTTCCAGTATATCTTGTATAACATGTAGATCCTAATCATGGTGACAAAAATGGTAGTAGCTGAAATATTTGAGTGCTTACTATACTATGTGCAAGGCCCTGTACCAAGGATTTTAATATTTTGATTTAAATCATCTTGAAACTCCTGTAAATTTTATTACCCCACTCTGCAGATAAGGAGACACACCAAGGCTTCAAATATTCATCAAGCCCTGACTCAATTTCATGCCCAGTGCTATATATGCTAAGGTGATATCAGAATTAGTAATTAGCCCTTCCTCTGTCAAATGAAGGCTGTGACCAATCCTGCCCAATGTCCAAACAATGTCTTAAAAATAATCTCTAAACCTAACTTCTACAGTCTTCCTCCTAATAACCTATCTCCCCTGTTTAATCATGAGAAAATATCAGCACATTCAAATGGAAGAGTATTCTAGAATACACCTGACCAGTATGCCTCTGAACTGTCAAGGTCATCAAAAAATAAGAAAAGCCCAAGAAATTGTCACAGCCAAGGAGATACAATGATTAAATGTAATGTGGTATCCCAGATGGGATCTGGAACAGAAAAGGCTATTAGGTGAAATGTAAGGAAATCTGAATAAAGTATGGACTTTAGTTTATAATAATGTATTAATACTGGTTTATTCATTGTAACACATGTCCCATAGTAATATAAGATACTAACTGGAAAACTGATTATGGAGTATATGGGAACTCTCTGTAAGAGCCTCTCAGTTGTTTTCTATAAATTAAAAACTGTTCTAAAATATAAAATCTACTAAAAAATAAGGGTCGTGGGTGACTGGCAGGTTGGTGGGGCTGATAAGGTAGGGAATCTAAGCAAAAGAGGCCATTGTGGTGGGTGACAAAGCGAGGAAGATGGCGAGTTTGGTTTTAGAGGTAGTGCCTTGGAGGGTCTGCTAGGAAGTCCAGATGTCTGATAAGCAGCTGAAGAGCATGATTTGGAGTCTCGGGGTGGGGGCGGAAGACCTGGTTTGGAGACACTTGGGAGTCATTATGCACATAGGTGGTAGTTGAAGCATTTGATGTCCTAAACACCATTTTGGGGATGAGCAGCCAGCAACTCTGTTATTACTGTGTGGAGGATGAGGCGGAGGAGGCTGGGGGAGAGCCAGTTTGATTATAACTGCAGAGCAGCTGGAGCCTTTCATCGTCGGGGGGCCCAAACCATCCTTGTGGGCACAGATGCTGTGTTTTCCCTCATTCTGGAAGTCATTTCCTGAGACAAACTCTGGATATGATAATTATGCTGGTTAGTAAGTTGATCTAGCCTCAACTGCATAGACAGGGATCCCACAACAAAATGCCTCCATGTTATCCAATACATTGGCTTTTCTTAAAAAAGAAACATTTTAATTCTTTCTTCCATAGTAGATTTAGGGTAATTACGTTAGATGAAACTATTTTGATAACCATCTTTCTTGAGGACGCAGCACCTCTGTAGCTTTAAAACCTAAGTTAATTAGATATCTGATGTTAACAAAAGCTTCCATTAAAAAAAATTCTCATAAGCTGCATCCCCCAGACTCCTGCTGTAGCAGAGGAGTCAATGCTAAGTACAGCTTTTATCATCAAACTGGCATTTTTGTATAGTTAATCATAGACGTCTGCTGCCTCTGAGATGGAGCAGGCACCCCCACTCTACCCCCAAGGATGAAAGACCCGTCAACGTGGTAAAATCCGTGTTTTTTACATGAGAATTTCTGAGAGTTGGGGCTTACATACACTAAGATATTAACTTTGCTTGGCATTCAAGGGCTATCAAGTTTGTGGGGAAAGGGCATGTCTTGGAATTATAAAGGAGATAGTCTTAGTTAACTCTAAGATAAATATCCAAGTGAGCATGAAAGGATTTATTGAGTTACCTGGAAATGACCAGGCTTCTAGAAGTGTTCCTAGCAACGGATTCTCAGAAATGTGATACCTCCTGACAATAAACAAATAAAATTTAGAAGAGACTGCTTTATCATGTATAAATCCACCCACCCCACCCCATCCCAAACAGACAAGTACATACATGCATACATGAGCACATGCACATGTGTGCACACGCACACCTTTGACCGGCAAGCTGGGTAACACCTCAGCTCTCTTCAGTTCAGAGAAAGAAAAAGTTTATAGCTGGAAAGATTGCTGGGCAGCCTTGGCTCCTGGAAAAAGGAAGAGTGGAGAATGGGAGCCATGACCACAGGGAACCTGCATCTGAGCTCATATCCACCTCTCTCAAGCTTGGTAATCTCAGGTATGCTACCTAGTTCTTCTGAGTCTCAGGTTCCTTTAATAAGAAATGAAGATAAAGATGCTCACCTCAATTCAATTAATACATACTGATTTTTTCCAAGTGTCAGACACTTTGCTGGAGATACAATGATGGATAAGAAAAACACAATTGCCCCCCTCAGAGACAGAGGCATTTCAGGGTTGTTGCTGTGAGTATTCAGCGATATTGAGCACACATGTAGCATGGCACATGGTTGCTGAGAAAAAAATATCAGTGTGCATCTCTTCCACCTTAAGATGAGCAGTTGAACTTGAGCAAACGATAGTCTAACTACGGGAAATTTAGCAGCACCAGGCCTAGGACTGAAGGGTATTATTTTATAAAACATCAGAAGACTTTAATAGCAAACACATTGAAAAAGCCAACGGACTTTGGAATCATAGAGAGCTAGCCCGGCATCTTTGCCTTGTCCCTCACTACCTATATGTCAGTGTGTAATTTGCTTAATCTCTTTGAGGCTAGATTTGTAAACTGGAGATATTGTTAGAGATACCTACCTGAAGTTGATGTTACAGGTAATAAAGGAAATATTACGCATTAAAAGCATTTGTTAAAGGGTAAAATGATATCCACATGTTAGTTATTATTGATTATTTTCATTATTATTGAGTAATCACCAGCCATGACACCACTCCCTGTGTGGTGTCTCTGGGGCTGGTGTTCTGGACTGAGGGATTACAGCATCAACATTAACACATTTCACAGGCTCCAGAATAGCACTGATCACGGGAAAGATTTATAAATAAGTCCCCCACCTAATCAGGAGTAGATCCAAGGATTCTGACTTTCTTTTGAATAATGGCAGCAGAGACTATGGCACAGAGAGAAGGCCTGGAAATGGGCTTTCTTAAGTTCCCATGAGCAACATCGGCAGTGCTTCTGATCCATGGTAGATCCCACACTTGGTCTCTTTCTCAGTTGACTGGATCTCTCTCCGTTTCAGAGATTGAGGAGGAGAGCATATCAACAGCAGAACTGATCGCCATTCTCAGGAAAACTCACCAGCAATCATCTAGAATCCCCATGTAAGGCCAATTACTTTTGGGGCGTAGAGCCCAAGATGGGTTCCAGGCTCACTTGAGGAAGCATCACAAAACCTGGGGAAACTTCATAATCTCCACAAACCAGCATTTTAATTCTAATAGTCTTGGAGTCCTGAGTCACTCTGGAGGGTTGGGGGTTGGCTTCAACATTTCTCCCAGGAGGCCATAGCATGTTTTTGCAAATAGACTCTCGAAGAGCATCTCAGATGTTCCAGACTTTTTCAAGGGGGTTGCAGGAATTCCCCTGTGCTGCAATAATGTAATAGAACTCACCAGGGCTTAGTCAGGCCAAACTACCATAGTTTCATGAATTCATCATACAGTTTCATGCTGCTCCACCTTTGAACGTGTTTTCCCTCTGCTTAGAGGAATTATTCCTCCCCCTGCTTTCCTGCACTTCCCTATTCATCCTTTAAAACCTCATCTCAAAGTTCCTCTGTGAAGACATTCCTAATTTTTACCCTCCCTCTATTCCATCAACAGACTTGGCTTCAAATCTCAGGACGTGGCCCATTTAATGAGTTCTCAAGAAATGATTATTGTTTTCTCAAATTCTTGGAGTTGACCTGGTTTCTTCTCCAGCCTCTGACAGTCAGACCAAATGCAATGCAGGCGGCTAGAAATCAACTATGCAGTTGTGAAACCTGCAATTTGAAGCAAGATTCTTGATTGCTCAAATGAGAGTTATGTAAGCTTTGTTTGCATGGTGCAATGGGCAGGAGGACCTCACTGTGAGCAGAGTTTTGGAGGCTATTTCTGGTGTGACAGCACCTCTGCTTCATTTCCACCAAAACCATCATATCTCCCAGCCCCAGTAGAATTCCTGGTTCAAAGCAAGCACTCAACACAGATCTGCTGTTTCAGGGAGATGATAAAACAAGCTCAGTGAGAAGAGGATCCCACGAGGCTTTCCCAGTCTTTCTCTACAATACTTAGTGACCCATTTGCAGAAACCCATCCTGGCTGCCTGAAAGGCCATTTCCCCATCTTAAGATAGTAATCAGGACAGAGGAGGGAGGCTCATTATTGATAACGAGGCTGACTAGCAGTAGGCGTCTGGTGAAAGATGCCATCACAGCTCACAGTGGTTATTATTGTTTTATCATTATTACTATCAATTTTTTTCTTTTGCTTTTTTATGGTATGAAAATTATCACTTAATATTCTTGGAAAGTCATTTTCACTCCATATTTTTTCCATTTCCTTTTTCTATTTGGATGTCCTTAAAAATTTCTACCAGGAGAAAGGGCTCAACCAAGGAAAATTAAGACTAGCATCCCTATACGTCAACTCAGCCTAAAGTAGAATAAGGCAAATCCTTAGTCCTGAGATGTGGAACTTTTGACAGGCCATGTTTTTAGATCCATTTCAACTCATCTCAACGCCTCCTTTCCGAGGAGACATTTCTTTGCCCCTCAACAGAGGTGGCCTTTCCTCCTTCACATCTTGTTTTTTTCTAAATAACATTATCATAGCTGTTTATGTGGCCTAGTACTCTTAGTAAATTAAGAACTCCTTGATTTTGGAGACCATAGTAATTTTGTTTGGTGGAAAAAACAATACTCTGGAGACAGATGTTTGGGTTTAAATTTTTCTGTCATTGGTTAAGTATGTGACATTATATAAGTTACTCAACTTTTCTGAATTGATTTCATCATCTATGATACATGGATAATACAACCTACTTTGCAAGTTAGTTGTGATGATAGAGTAAGATAGCATGAATGAAGGGCTTGGCCACGCAGGTTAGTGCCGTGGGATCACACAGCCTCCCCACTAACTAGCTGCTCAGCCTGGTCAAGTTATTTAACCTTCTAAGCTTCAGTTTTCTCTTCTGTAATATAGGAGAACCAACAGGTTCCTTCTCATAAGGTTTTGAGAGGATGGAAGGAGCTAATAGATATGAAGAGCTCAGCACAGAGCTTGACAGAGAGTGCTCAGTAAATGTCTGTTATCAGTGTAGCTCAGCACAGAGCTTGACAGAGAGTGCTCAGTAAATGTCTGTTATCAGTGCTTCATTCATTTTTTATTCCCTCTCTCCACCTCAGTCTTCTGAAGCATCCTACCTGATGCCTGGCAGAGAGGCAGTAAATATTGTTGAACTAAAACCATGTTGTGTTGCGTGGCATGTCATATGACAGCTTGGATGGTCATTTCCCCTGCTTTCATGGTTGTTTCAAGGATTTCCTTGAAATAAAGTTCCATATTTAAAAGGAGAAATTCAGCTAAAATGTCAAGAATTAGCTACTTTGAGGAGAAGGGAAAAAAGCTTATGATTAAACACAGAAAGGGGATAGAAAGAGAAAGAGAGAGAACAGGAATTAGAAATTAGAGGCAGGTGACTAAATGGGATAAGACAGGGTCAGGGGACATTCTGACAGAGGTAGAACTAGGTAAAACTTGCACAGACTCCTCCTACACTCATCTAGGATCCCTAGAGGATGCTGGATGTTGGAGACAGGGTCATTGTCCCTAGATTGGTGGTGGTAGTTGGGGGATAGAAGGGAGTAGATAAATTCCACACTTCACCTCACCAGGAAGCCCTGGCATCCAGGAATCTGTGACCAAGATGGACCCAGCCCCATAAGAACTGCTCAGAAGAAACCTGGTGAGGTCCCTGCTGGCTCCATTAGCCAGTGGCCCCAGTGACCCAGAGCATGCTTCTCCAGAAACCACGTGTCCTTCTTAGTCAGAATTGTTGCCTCTCAGAGACTTTGGGGGCCCTGGACAGGCCCCTCCACCCTTAGTCTGGCAGCAGAGCCCAATCAAAGGCAGTTGCTGGGCTGTGGGCCGTGGCAGGCTTGGCCAGCTCCCGCTGTGTCCAGTGAGTCAAGCACAACCTGCAGCCGGCAGAATGACTTAGACCTGGGATCTCTGCTGCAATTAGAATGTGTAATTGGAAAATCTCAGACAATCTTATTTGGGAGAATTCTTTTCACCAAAACCCAAGAAATTCTTAGAAACCATCCAGAAATCCATGCCTGCAGCAAAGTTTTCCTTTGTCTCAGAACCGGCTCTGGAGGGAACACTGTCTTTCTTTAATTCTTTAGTTACTAGACAAAACAGAAATCTGCTCCTACCCTGGAAGGGGCTTTGAGGTCAAGGACATATGAGTTCACAAAGGAGGTTTTATCTTATCAGAACATTCTACCAACAAGTTAGGTAACTGCTTTGAATCCCTCACTATACCAAATACCATTTCCTTAAGGAAGTCACAGGAGACACCATCGGTTCATTCACACATGATAGCTCCAGATTTTTGAACATTGTGGTTTTGGATAAAATGCAGTTTAGCTTTTCAAGACTTGCTAGTACTGTAGGCCACGTTTCACTTTATTTTTTTACTTAAAAATCTTCTAAGAAAATACAGGGGCTTTGCAGTCCCTGCTTCTGAAGGATGTTCATGAAATACTGTATTTGTGGTTTGCTTATGGTGAGCAAAATTTCCTAACTTCCCTTTCACCCACAATCTCATCCTGGAGTTGGGCTTGGCTCTGCAAACTTCTACTGAACAGTAGGTCCTCCTTCTATGGCCTTGCCTCCAGTGGGTCTTGACTATTCTCTCCTCTGCCACAAAAGTCCACTACGTCCCTTCTTATTTTGCTCACATTCACTTACAAGTCCCACAATGGAAACAAGCAGTTCCCAATGCTTTTTCTTCCTTTTATTTTTATTTCTAATAACTTATTTCTTTTCCTGACTGAGATATAATATATATGCAATAAAGTACACAAATTTCAGGTGAATGGCTTAGTGATTTTTGCATACACACACACATACACTTGTGCAAGAATCACTCTAATTAAGACATGGAACATTCTAGCACCAAGCTTCCTGCATGCCTCCAGCCCAGCACCTTCCATCAAAGGTAATTGTTATTCTCAGTTTGGTTTTACTTGCTTTTGAGCTTCATGTAAATGGAGTCATACAGCATATACAGTTTTGTGTCTGGTTTTTCAAGTTTTTCTGCTCGGAATTCACCTTCTTCTTTGACATATGATGGTCACTGAACACATATGCAGTAAAATGAATGTGTAAAGGCTCCATTTATGTAGCTGATTTTTGAAAGAACATCTATTTAAAAGAAAAGATTTTCAGGGCCAGAAACAGATGTTCTCTAATAAGAAAAGCGAAGCCATCAGCGAAACCATTTGCTAATAGGTAACTTTTTAAAAAAGAAAACTATGAAAGGCATTCCTCAGTCCTATACCTACCTCCCTGCCACCCCCAGTGAGGGAATTACATTATTTCTGCTGAGAGATTCATATTGATCTCTCTTTTTTTGGTATTATTATTTTCAAAGAAGTGTCTGACACCACAGAAGTGCACAGCTGTGATGTGAGATGCTGGCTTTGAGTTCGTTCGTGTTGCTGTTGCCATGAGGGTGGCAGAGGGGATTCAGGTAAACCTGTTCAAGACAATGCCTACTTGTGTGTGCTTGGAGAGTTATTCAGCATTTCAGCCTCAGTTTGCTAATCCATTAAAAAAAGTTGAGTAGATTAAAGGAAATAATAGCTGTAAATGTATACTAAACTATAAAGCACAAAATAAAGATTAGTTCTATAAACTAGTTGTCATGATTAATTTTATGTATCAACTTGACTGGGCCATAGTGCCCAGATATTTGGTCAAACATTATTCTGGATGTTTTTGTGAAGGTGTTTTTAAAATAAGATGAACATTTAAATAGACAGACTTGGAATAAAGCAGATTGCCCACCATGATGTAGGTGGTCTCATCCAATCAGTTGAAGGTCTTCATAGAACAAAGACTGACTCCACTGAGCAAGAAGGAATTCTGCCAGCAGAATTCCTTCAGACTTGAACTGGAAATCTTCCCTGGGTCTCCAGGCTGCCAGCCTACCCTGCAAATTTTGAATTTATCAACCCAATTCCTTAAAGTAAATCTCTCTCTCTCTCTCTCTATATATATATACACACACACACACATATATGTACACACACACACATATATATGTACATATCCTTGGCTCTGTTTCTCTGGAGAATCTAATACACTAGTTTTTCATTTAGTTTATTGATTCCGATGTCTTATTTATTTTGTCTCCTTTTTTATTCAGATGCTATCGAGCTTATTGCTTCTTTTCTAAATTACTAATAAATATATTGGGACCACATTTTTCTTTTTTTCTATGGTTATTAAATTTATTTCAAGTAATAATTTTTCCTTCCCATTGTTGTCTTCGCTATCTTCCACGGAGGGGTGGGTAGCTTTTTGCAGACACACATGTGTTGCAGTCTGCGTTAAGTTGTTAGTGACATTACTGATGTTACTTCTTACCACCCTGTGGATTTTCATGGATGCCATGCTTGTTGGTCATGTATCTAGAGCTACTGGCTTGCCATTGGGCACATCACACCCCAGCACCATGTTTAAATTTCCCTAGAAGCTTCAGTAGAAACCCAGGACACCAGTTGTACTGAAACTGAGTGAACCCAGCTTTGTCTGATACCTAGAATCCTTCTTCCTTTCCACTGTACTGAACTGATAGTGTGAAAATGGGGAAATTTCCTGATATCTCTTTGGTTCTCTCCTAAGACTAAATTTCACTCCAGACTTCCTTCTTGTATTCCCTTTCTGTTTTACCTTTCTTGATCATCTCAATCTGAGGGCCCTCCCCAGCAAAGGGTGAACCCAGTCTCGTCTTACTATTCTGTAGTGCCTGTGGAAAGGTAACTGATGGGATTTGAGGGAGAAGTTTTATCTTCTTCCCTTATGGTGAAAGCCTCACCCCATACGATGGCCAGTTGTGTGTCTGTAATGACCACAAAGTAGGTCAGAGTGCTGTCAAACAAAAGGAAGTGAGGCCACTGTGGTCTGTGTTTTTGGTCATAGAAAATCTTGTAGATGTTCTTGGATAGCTTCACTGACACATAATTAAGGATTTTTAAAATTCCCATGTGATTGGATTTCTTTGCTATTGCTTTATTATTTTCATTTCATTTTGTTAAATCATGGCTTGAGAATATGATCAGAATTCCAGTTTATATTATTGAGTTCATCTCAGGCTGCTATAATCTCACTTTTTCTTTCTCCTTTTCCTCCCTCCTCATGCTTTTCTGCTTTTGAAGCAGCTATGGTGGGATCAGGGACCATTTCACAGACTTTAAATGTAGTATTTCGTGACATCTATCAAATCTATACAAACATTTTCCTTTTTTTTCTTTTCTCTCTTTCTCTCTCTCTCTCTTCTTGGTAACTGGAGGGAGTTCTCAGGTCTTTGATTCCTACATTGGCCTGATATTTACAGATTTCAGAGACACGCTGATCTAAGCCATTTGGTCAAGTATTAATGGCATGATTGGCATCATTTGTGGTGTGCCTTTGGGTGGTGACTTATCCTCTCCATACTTTTATCATTGTAAGCAAGGGGCAATGAATATGCATGTTTTGATGGGGTTGTGGTGAGAATTATAAGTAATTTTTTAATGGTTCATTACATTATTAGCTTTGAAACTGGCAGATACGTAACATATATGCTTTAGTGAATATCAAATATTTTCTTTAAAAGAAGAGAATAATGTTTATGCGGTACTTGCTGTGGTCTGAATATAGTAGGTATTCTATAAGTGATAGCTACTATTGTGGTTATTACAAGTTTGAATCATGAGCCTATGTATGAGAAGAAATGTCTGAAACAAGCATTTAAAGGACTCCGTTCATTTACATTACATCATAGGATACCCAAAGATGCATAAATAGCAACTTCCCAGCCCAGTGAGCTTAGAGTTTAGCTGTGGCAGCACAGAAACACAGCTAGCAAACCAAGGCATATCCAGTCTGTATCCTAGACTATTGCTTCCAAAACCCTTATGCCATAGTACACGAAGAAAATAAGAGCATTTGTCCAGTATAATAGAGCAGGTGGGAGGGGACCTGGGAGGTGTCTGTCTATATGGGCTTGATTTTTTTTAATCACGATTTTTTTATCTTATGTAATTACAACAAAACAGAGTGTCTAAAAATTTTTATTAAATGTTAAATTTATATAAAACTTCCAAATAAATGGTTTTAAATTTTTTCCATGACAAAGTAAGCTTGCTTTTATTAATATAAATTTTTAAAATATTATTCTTTCTGCTTGAAATGACTGCAAACAATCCTCTGACCATGATATTTTAATGATGGTATCTTCAAATTCTTAATCCTATTCCAGAAACCTTTCACACGTAGATGATTACAATTTTTAAACATTTTTATAACAATTCAAAATTTTCTACAGTTGAAATTATATTTAAAAAATCTGAGAGCACTTCCTTTTTATCAGTAAATATTGGATTGTTTGTAAAAATAAGAATGGATTTCAAATCCAACTGAACTTTTTAATGTAAAGGTTTCAGAATAATGATGATGCTCTAATTTGTATGATATACATTCTTAGAGAAGACACTGTTTAGCCAGCTAGTAAACCACTAAAAATCTCATCAGCCACAAGTGAAAAGAGATATCCAGTATATGTGAAAGGAGAACTTGGGGCTGCTACTTGGAGCTCTATCCAACACGATCCACAGTTGGGCCTCCTCAGTTCTTCTCTGCCTGATCGACCACACCTGAGGCTATTCCCCAGCTCCTTGAGCATCTAGAAAGGCAACTCCTCCAGCAGCTAGCTCCATGTATCCTTACCCATGGGACAGTCATCTCACACATCCAAGGCTGGGGAATGAACATAACCCACAGCCCCATGTGTTTGCACATGGCAGATGGGTCATTACAAGTTACGGTGGTAAGGATTGTTGTAGTGCCTTTGATTATGTATGTCTTTACCTGCACAATGGATTACAGTTTCATGAAGTTGGGACATACCTAAATAAGTGTGCCATACATAAGCATACCTGCCATTTATATACGTGAAGTAGTAGGAGATATGTTTTCAAACTATTGATATGGAGGCCAGAACTTGAAGATTGTTGGTGAGGGAGGTGACTTAAGAGTATCAATTTGAAACTGCTTATTCTACAAATGATCTCTCATTTGGGATGTGATCCAGAGTCAAAAGGGGGGGCTTACTTCTGGTCAAATAGAGAATTTAGGTGTATCTATGTAAACCCCCACCTTCTTCCAATGCGAATAAGTCAGATCCCATGACCTCCAATGGTAGTTGGAGCCCCCCCACCGCGAGAACCAGTGCAGCCTGACAGCACATTCTTCTGGGGACCCAGGCTCCTTGCCCTTTTGTCCTGTGTCATGTTCTCATCAATCATCATTTTTGGTCCTTCATTCTATTTCTTTAGAATTTAGAATGAATTCTCCAATTTAAATTCTTTAGAATTTAGGACTAACTGTTGGCATTTTAGAGAAGGAACTAGACTTTCCTTTGGAGTAAAACAAGTATACTATTTGGTAAAACAAAAATCAAGGGCTGAGCTATTTGGGGGAGACAGGCCCTACTCTGAAGTCTCAGGTTTAGATTAAGGTTATATTTTCTCTGGAGGAGTGGGCAAAGCCCCCTCATGTACTTTCTTCACTTGAAGGATGTATTTTTTTATTACCTTCCAAGAGTCTTGAATGGATTCAATATAGATTTCCTTGGAGAGAGAATATAGCTTAGTAGTCAGGAAGTGGAGTGTAGGTTCAAATAGTCTGGCTTTAAATCCCCGCTTCACCATATCTTAAATGACCCTGGGAAAGTAACTTAATCTCTAGGTCTCAGTCTTATCATCTATAAAATGGAAACAACTCGCATTTGTCCTTTACTCTGTATCATAGTATTTCAACTTTGGCACCATTGACATTTGGGGACAGATAATTCCTTGCTGCACAGGGACTGACCTGTGCATTGTAGAATGTATGGCATCTCAGCCTGTACACATTAGAAGCAGTAGTCCTGCATCCCCCAGTTGTGAGAATTTAAACTGTTTTTAGACACGTTGCTAAATGTTTCCTGGGAGGCAAAATTGCACCTGGTTGAGAACTGCTACTCTAAATAGTAAATGAGAAACTTATAAAGCACATGCATAGCACATAGCATTGTGGTTATGACCTGTGTTCAAATCCATCTCCTTCATTTGCAAGTTAGATTACCTCAGAAAAGCCACTTAAACTCTCTAAGCATCATTTCTTCATTACAAAACGGGTTTCATCAGCCCTACTGGGTCTATCTCATTGAACAATTGAAAAAAATCAAAGGAAGTCTCTATTATAAAAATGCCATGTAAGCCATTGAGAACTATCTGTTATGACACATTGTTACTGCCTGGTGAATAGTTTGGTAGTGAGGCTGCATGGCTAGACCTCCCCTCTAATGTTCAAAGTGATTTGCAACATCGAAGTGCTCAATACATTTTAGCTTCTGTTGTTATTGTCTCCATTCTACAGTGAAGAACCTGAGACTTGGGGAGATAAAGGAACTTGCCCAATATTGCACAGCATGGTGCACGGAGACGGAATTTAATTCAGACCATGTAATTCCAAAGTTGGTGCTATGTTCAATACATTCTTGTTTCCCAGTGAACACGAGTGCCATTATTAGAAATGAAAGCAGCACCTTCTGTTAGCGAAGGAAGTTGCCATTTATAAAAAGATGTCTGTCTTTTGGTGAGGGTTGGAAAAAGCACTACAGGACAACTGAGAATAAGATAATTTAGATATTTTTCTCCTGATTTTAATTCAGAAAAGAGGTATCCTTAGGGACTTGAAGATAGTTGAAAATGAAAGGGCAGAGCCAACCCCACCTCCATGCTATGAATCATTCATTCACTTAACGGGTTGAGTTGTACCTTCCACATCTGAGCTATTTTAGTTTTAACTTTGCAAGCCTTGGTTATTCTAGCTTCCTAGGGAAAATCCCTCTGGTGCTTGCAGCCTCACTGGAGCCCTGGCTGTCATTGTGAACACCAGCGGTCAGAAGGTAAATACCGAGGATACTGCTCCTCTTAGCTGACTACCCTAAAGGCAAGTTCCTGATCCCTAAAATTCTATGGTCTGAGCTCAGTAGCAACCATCTCACCCACTGCTTCCAAATGTACTCAGTTCAGTTGCTGTCTAGAGAGAATTTCTCCCTCTGGGTCTTGCCTGGCTTTGGAAATTGCATTGAGCCAAGGGTGCCTTATTGAACTCCTAATCTGGAGCTACATGATAATTGGAAGAGCAGCCTGCCCACGGTGTCGCATTACATCCAACCATGCACCTCTTCTCTCCTAAGTGCCCTCGGGACACAGAATTCCAGGATTCCAGGTAGCTGAGGGGGAATGCAGCACATGAAGCTCAGCAGCAGCCAGAAGATAAGCAGTTTCAAACTGATACTCTTTAAGTCCCCTCCTTAACTACCAATCTCAGTTCCAGCAGAGATGCAGCCACACGGAAAAAGAGAAATGTTTAGTTAGCTTGGGTACAGTGCCCTCCAGGAGGATGGATGCTTGACAAAGTCCCAAGTCCAAAGCATCAGCCTTGGAATTGAGCTGTACTAGCTGTCTGACCTTCTACTAATCCTTAGGAAAAATTAGCTTTTTCATTTTCTTTTTTTCCAGATGATGAAATGTCTTCAAAAAGAAGAGTAATTTAACCTCCAACTCTCTGTACAGTCAGGTACTACTATTGTACTCAGTTGAGGTGAGAGGCATGGTGCATCACCCAGCACATGGCGGGGCACAGTAAGTGTTTGTTTGGCTTTTTTTCTTTTCTCTCTCTCTCTCTCTTTCTCTGTTTTTTTTTTTTTTTTTTTTTTTTGACGGGGTCTTGCTGTCTCACTCAGGCTGGAATGTAGTGGTATGAGCAAGCTTACTGCAGCTGCGGTCTTTCAGTAGATCGAAGGTGCTGCGCACCACCACACCCAGCTAATTGTTTTGATTTTTAGTAGAGATGAGGTCTCACTACATTGCCCAGGCTGGTATTGAACTCCTGAGCTCAAGTAATCCTCCCACCTCAGCCTCCCAAAGTATCTGAATTACAGGTGAGCCACTGTGCCTGGTCAGCAGGTGGTGTTTTGAGTCCTTCCTATAATAACTCTTTGTTGAGCACCAACTACATGCTATTGTCCTGGGCCCGGCCCCAAGATGGTCATTACTGTGCACATTGTAATGCAGCAAGTATGGAATTTGCAACCAACACCCATATCTTCCGATAAGTTCCTCTTCTTACCAGCATGCAATCCTAGGCAAGTCATTTTCCTTCTCTGCATCTCCATCTCCTTACCTGAAACAAGCGGAGATTTACAACACTTATTGAGATTATACACCTCATGCAGTCCTGGCACAAGATAGGAATTAATGTATACATTATCTCCTTCTTCTTTTCCACATGTCTGCATCAGTTATGTGTGCTAAGTACTCCACACAGCTCAGAGATGGGAACTTTTGAAACTCTTCTGATCTAGTGCAAATGTTCTGGGGATGGCGAGGATCTGGAGAAATCCGGATACAGAGTAAATCAGGTTGGAGAGAGATTTTTTTAAAGACATTGCAATTGCTTAGGTGAGGAAGACAGAAGACTTCAGAGGAATCAAAGATGACTCCTAGGTTTCTGGCTCGAACAACTAGGAAGAAGTTGGTGTCAAATGCTAGGGAAGAATTCTCTTTACCTCCTGTCTTAGTCAGTTTGGGCTGCTGTAAAAAATACTGTCAAAATTTATTTTGTCACAGTTCTGGAGCTTGAAAGTCCATCAAGGTGTCAACATTATTGGTTTCTGGGTGAGGGCTCTCCTGGCTTGCAGACAGCCACCTGCTCCCTGTGTGCTCACATAGCCTTTCCTTGGCGCTTACACCTGGGAGAGAGTGAGGAAACTCTCTGGTGTCTCTTATTAAAAGAGCTTTAATTCCATTGGACCAGGACCCCACCGTCATGACCTCGTCTCATCCTAATCACCTTCAAAGGCTGTGTCTCCAAATAGCATCAATTGGGGATTAGAGCTTCCACAAATAAATTTTGAGAGAACACAAACATTTGATTCATAACACCTCCGTATTAATAAGAGAGAAATAATGATGACACGTATCCTAGTCATCTTCCTATTCCAATGGCTTTGAGCCTCTTTGATTATTTCAGGAGGTGGCTTGCAAGCACATCTGTCTACATTCGTTTTTCTTCCATAAGAAAGATAAAGGGGAAGAGGAGCCTTGGTAGGTGAGTTAGGGCTAAGCTATGAGTTCATAGTGAAGACTTTTGTGACACAAGCATAAAAAACTAGGTTCCTAAGGACCCAGTCAATGTGAGGCTTTGAACTAGAAACTGGGATGTCCGCTGAGTCAGAGGCACCCTTACCCTCAAGGATCTCACGACTTTGTAAATACATGATTTTCTCAGGAAGTTAGCTGTTTGGACTCTCGTCTCAGGTCATGAACATCTTGCCTCTGAATATGAAGGTCCTTAAGTACGACTCCATCACTTTCCTGTCTAGGACTTCATCAGGCAGGGGATGGTCTGCTTACCTGACCCCTAAGTGGCTTGTTAGGATGAATCATGTTCCAGTTCTCTAAGAGGGTTTATGTGTTGGAAAGAATATTCTCTTTGATCTCATGGCTTAGAGTGCATAGGCTTTGTCCAGTTAATCATGTAGCTGGCGTCAGGCTTTGCCAGTTTTTATTTCTTTGAGGCTTTATGGCATTTAAAGGGTTGGAGACTGGCCCTGTAGCGAACATGGTTTTGACTTCAACAGCAACTGAATCTTTTCTCCAGCTCTTTGATAATAATTGATTAGTCTAGAAGTCCAAGCAAAGGTGGGACTTTCTAAAGTGCCTCAGATCTAAGGGGTGATTGAAGGGATGAGTCTTTAATAAGGACGCACTCTCTCCTCTCCTCTCCTCTCCTCTCCTGAGTCATTCCCACATGGTTAAAAGAGCTCTCCCAATAAATTTGATTTTGCCTTAGTGCTTTCCATTTACAAAGTACATTCATTCCACTATCACTTTAAACTCTCAAATCAGCCTTGAGAGGTAGAAAGAGCAAGGCAAATGGGCTTAATTTTGCAACAGAGAAATTCTAACACTCATTAAATGATTTGCTCAATGTCTCATGGGGTACGAGTTGTGAGAGGAGCTAACATTTATTGAGGGTCTGCTATGTGACAGTTTCCTTGTAAACCCTAACTTATATAGTCTACAGGTAACCCTGGGTGGGGGGTAGATATTATTACGCCTAGCTGAAAGATGAAGACACTGAGTCATGAGACATTTAAAGAGCTATTTCAAAGCCTCCCAGCCCTTAGATATTAAGCCAACATTGACTTTCTAGTCTTCTGAGAGTCAGTCTGTTATGCTGTTTAAACTCCTCATGCCCGACTGTAAGAAGATAATAGTACACTATTTATGCTTAGTCAGATCTGGGGTAAGAAGTGCCGTAAAAGGAAAAGAGGCCCATTTTCCCTCTTTACAGAGAGATTTGGAAATTTGCTTTCCTTTACATATGAAATGAAAGAAGACGCAGAGACATGGACCAGCTGCTGCGTGTGCTTCTCTCTGAAGTCTGAGCCGAGATTCCCTAAGCTTGACTGCATCCCTCAAGACCACAGGCCAGGGCAGCAGCCCTTCTGCGAAAAAAGCCACCTTTTAACCGGCTTGTTCATTTTCTTCTTCTTGCACACTCTGTGGTCTGGCAAGGAGCAGGGGGGCCTCAACAGCAAAGCCCTCACAACAGCAATCCTTCTCAGTTCCCACTCTGAGTGAACCCAGTTCAACTTCTCAGGCTAACAGAAATTTTAATCGAAATGAACTGACAGAGAATTTGCTAAGTCCAAGAACACACAGTCTCGAGGTCACTGGACAGGAAGAGAAACCTCTAAAAGCTAAAAGAATGAGGCAAAGGCTTTCCCCTCGGCAGACTCTGGCCTCCCTTCTTGACACTTCCTCTTGGGCTCTGTGAGTGTTTGCCCAGGGTTATTGGCGATGTCACTGGGTGTCAGCTGATCGACAGTGAAAGGGAGAGGAGCTAGAGCTACTGCAGGCCAGGAGCGCACACGCTGGATCTCATCTCATCTCCATCTAACTCCTTTGTGAAGTGGGCTGTTGGAACCCCTTTCCCACATTTGAGGAAACTGAGGCTCTAAAACGTGCAGTACGTCGTCTAAGGTAACTGGCTAAACTTGCATTTGAACCTGAATCTGTTTAGCTGCCAAACCTGTGCTCCTTCTACCACCCCACCCGGTCCATAGACACACACATAGCACTTTCTAAGGCTCCAAATACTTATCCCATTCTACTATCAGGCAGGGCCATTTAGATCCAAATCCTTTTTCTCCAATAGAAATGAGCTGTTTAAAGGCAATGACCTTCTTGCTCAACCCTTCATCCTTCACCAGACCCATCAAGAGGGCTTGCAAATAGTAGGTGCCCAATAATTGCTCATTTTTACTAAATTCAACATGTAAATGCACACATACCCTGTTGTTGGTTCTGCCCAAAGACCAAACCCACTGGCTGTGGGTAGCACTTTGTTTTACCCCAAGCTGTCTGATTCCCCGCAGGATAGGTAGTGGGTAGATTTTCTACCTATCCTCTTGCGTAGTGGGACTATCATTTAAGCAGCGAACTTTTCCATTCTAACGAAGCTCTAATCAGAGGTGGAAATGGAAGCTTGGTTATCTGGGGCAGGTTATATAGATCAGTGATTCTTTGGACTCCACAAATTCCCAAATCCACGTTTCAGGCTCTGTTTTCAATCTTCAAGCATTGTAGGCATCTCCCGGGGACTATGAGAAGAATGCTCTAATTTCAGGACAGAGTGGAGCCTAGAGCCAACTTGGCAAGGGCCAGAGGAATATAAATTCAGAGTGACAACTTAAGGAACATGGTTTTAATAGAAACATACTTTTATTTCTTCTCCGATCACATGCTGACTGTCTGTTTGCATAGGGAGCCCCAGGCTCAAATGAAAGTTGTCAGAATTGGTAATTGAGGGGCTCTGCTTTTCCCCCAAAAGCTCCCTGGTCCTCCAGATGACAACTGTGAGAGATTGCTTGGATGCTTGGGGACTTTGTGAAGTCAACATTATACAGCAGCCAGAGCAAATGTAGGTATGATTTGCTATATGCCATGGGGGGGAATTCTGGCACAATTCATTGAAGAAAATGTTAAGAAATCCCTGGACTGTTGGGCACATAAGAAGTGGCAAGATTTCAAAGGTGAGTAAGACATCTTCTCAAGGAGCTTGTTCGATGGAGAATACAGAGGTGTGAAGACCGTACTTAAAGTTGGTTAAGGGTACAAAATACATTAGATAGAAGGAATAAGTTCTAGTATTTGATAGTACAATAGGAAAATTAAAGTTAACAATAATTTATTGTATATTTCAAAATAACTAAGAGAGAAGAATTGTAATGGTCCCAACATGAAGAAAAGATAGATGTTTAAGGTGACAGATATCCCAGTTACCTTGATTTGACTGTTAAACATTGGATGCATGTATTGATATATCACATGTATCCCCAAAATACGTATACCTATGATGTATTAATTTTTTAAAGCCCCATAATTGTAATTCTTAGATATTGTAATAAGAGAGCAAAGACAAATAATGAACTCAATTTAGTAAAAACCAAATACAATAATAACATAAGATGTGATATGTTTTCAAACTGTTCTCAGGCAATTGGTCCAACTTCTCATTTTAACACTTGTATGTACTATGCACTCCTTAAGGTTTGGGGAGAAGTCCTTGTAGAAATGTCATTGAATTTTTATTGGAATAAGATAAAGAAAAAGAAATAAAAATAAAAGTTAAAATTAGAGTGATGTATTAGAAAGTCAGGTACTTTTGTGTGTGTGAAAAGCAGTACAGACTAAGGATTAAGAACAAAGGCTCTGGAGCCAGGCTACTGGGTTCAGATTCTAGTTTTCCCACTTACTGTGTGACTTTAACCAATTGCTTCGCTTCTCTGTGTCTCAGTCTCCTCATCTGTGAAAAGGAGAAAATGATGGTGTCTGCCTCATAGGTTACTGTGAGGATGAAATAAGTTGATAAAAGTAAAGTGCCCCTAAATGCTATGTGGAACCTAGATTGGATCTTGGAACCAAAAGAGAACATTGATGAAAAACTCATAAATTGCAAATAAAACATAGAACTTAATTAATTTTTTAAAAATAATGATCCTGCATTAGAAATATTGTCTGTGTCACAAAATAATACATCACTGGGTATGAGATGGGAGGTGGAGAGAAGTCAGCTCCATAGAGAATGCCTAGAAAGGCTGACAAGGAGTTTGCTGGGTGAACACAGGAATATGGAGGCCTAAAAAAAAGAATGGAGTGTTTAGGGAATTAACGTGACATAATTTGGCTGGGGCCAAGGTTGTATTTCCAGATGTGAAGGAGAAGCAGGAGATGTCCTCGGAGAATTAGATGGAGTTCAGATGATGCATGGCTTTGTACTCTACACCGAGCTCAAACTGTCTCCTGTGGCAACCACATTGGAGTGATGTAGTCAGAGGTACACAGCAGAACAGTGTCCTTGGCTGCAGCATGATGGATGAAAGAGACTGGGATCCAGGAGACAGAAAGACCAGGAATAAAGCTGATATGGTCATTCAGGTGGGAAGTGATCAGTGCCTGACCAGGACAGGACAGCAGGGCTGAAGAAACAGGAAGGATGAGGCAGAGACCTAAGAGGCATCCTTGGGAGATCGCTGTGATGTTACCCTGCAAGGAAGTCACCAATTGCCTGCCAGAGACCTTTCCAGGGTACCAGGGCCTCGGGATGAATTACTCCCCTTACTTTGAGATGCTTTAGTAAAGAGAGATGCAGAGTTTCAGGAAGAAATGGATCCTCATGTTTATATAGGGGTTTACTCTTTACAGGGCTCCTTCATGTGCGTGGTCTTGTTGGTTGTTACAACAGTCCTGAGAGGCACACATTATCATTATTCAAAACCGTGCTTTTGTTTTACCGATTATAGATATTATAGAAACAATCATTGTAGAATGCTTGAAATACTTTTTAAAAAGGAGTAGAAAATTAGAATTGCCCTAATACCCCGATTGATAATTCCTGTTAATATGTTGATAAACCAGTTGCTTATAGCAGCTAGCAAGTGAAAAAATGCAAAATTATATTTCAAATCCAATTACATAATAACAGGTTATATGTTTTAGCATTTTCTATAGTTACAAAATTGGGATTGAAATACAAGTGCTTTATATTCTTGTTTCTGTTTTAGCATTAGATTATAAGCATTTTCTGTGCTAATAAATCCAATTTGCAAGCCCAATTTTCATTGCTGCATAATATTCCTATGTAAAGGTGTGCTATACTTTAGTAATACTATTATCTACTGATAGATATTAATGGACATTAAGTTATTTCCAGTTTTTGCACTCATAAATAATGCCTTCCTGAATATACTTTAACATGTGTTTCCCCCATGTGTTTCTAATTACTTCCTTAGAATAAATTCCTGGAAGCAAAATTTCCAGGTCAAAAGATATGCACATTTTAAAACTTGATGTTTCCTGAAATTATTTATTCCAAATGCCCATGCCTATTCACAGTGAATGAGCCAACCTGTATTACCCGTCTTCATCAGTACTGAACATTATTTTTCAAAAAAATATTTGTCAATCTGATCAGCATAAAACTGTGTCTCATTATTGGGTTAATTTGTGTGTCCTCATCACTGGAGTGGTGTACTTATCATACTCATTTTATAGATGTGAGTTAGTGATTTGCCCATACCACAAATTCAGCAGGTGGCTGAGAGTGGACTGCAAGCCAGCCCAAGTGGACTCCTCGGGCAGTGCTCTTCCCACTATGTAATATGTAAAGAGTTGCCTTGATTTCTCTGTGTTTACAGCATTGTTCTCTGGGTTCCCTTTCATTGGGGTCACACCCTCAGGAACTCACTGCCCTGGGTGTCAAGGAAAGAGTGTACCCTTCCTCCTGAGAGACAGCAGTTCCTTCAGCTTCTCAGAGGACCTGGCAGTGGGGAGAGTTCATGCTGTGCTCTGGGTGGAGGCCATGGGTATGGCATGTGCTTGGGTGGCTGGTCCTTCCCCACAGAACCCCAAATGGAAAAGGGACACAATAAGGAAATAAACCCTGTGTTCTTCCTAGAAAGAAAGCCTGGCCTGTCACTTTTCTGCTGAAAACCTTATCATGGTCTCCTTGCCAATATCAGGATCTGGTCTAGGCTCTGTCTTCTGGCACTTAAGGCCCCGAGAACCTGACCTGACCTATATCACCTTAGTGTCCGTGTGATGGTCTCTCATGCCAGTCTTGCTGGCTTACATTGCATATTTTCCTAGGATCTACCTATTTCTTGTCTTTCAGGCCTCAGCTTCAAAGACACCTTCAAGAACCTGTCTGTCTTTTCCATGCTCTGAGCATGCCCATGTAACATCCTCACCTTGGGTAAGATTGCCTCTTTGTGTGGCTGCGTCTCTTCTCAAGGGAAGGGGACTTGTTTTCCTTTTCCCTGAGCCCTGGCAGGGAGGTTGCACACTTGAAAGGTTCCTAGACTGAATCAATGTTAGAAGTCCCATAGAAAACCTACAGGATTCTATCTCAGGTTGACCACAGAGTCCTTCATTCACACAAGAAGTACTAGTTGAAGGACTGCAATGAGCCAGGTACCGTTAGGCACAAGCAATGGAATAGGCACTCCCCATTTCAGTACTTCAGTGCTCATATCTCCAGCAGCTGCAAATGTTGGTGGTTCTCAGCTGGGTTCCTCTCTGGAAATGTCCTCAGTGGAAGAGAACACCTAGCTCAAGGTTTTACCTCTCTACATGGGCAGCCTTCCTCGAAGACAGGTTGTTGGGAAGGTGTTGGTAGAAGCTTGACTCTCTTGTCTTAATTTGGAGCAACTCTGAAGGGCCTTCCCCAGTTCTAGACCTCTCCACAGGACAAGCTGAGTTATTTGTGGATAGTGCATTGCAGCTGGAATTCTCTATCTGCCCAATCCTGTTCCTCCCACCTTCCCATTGGAGTTGATCCCAAAGACCCTCCCCAGTAAACTTCTTGTGTGCAAATTTCCATGCCAGAGCCTGATTGCTGAGGAACCCAGCCTGACATGATGGTAATAAGAGATATGATACCTGTTATCATAGAGCTTTTGGGCCAGCTTTGTCCATCATAACTACCTTTGTTTGTCCCCTAGGACAAGCAAAAACTATCCAGGCCCAATAGGGCTCTGCTCATGGTGACACTTGGCAGTGTCCTGAGCAAAGACCTTTGTAGCTACACCACTCCATGCAGCCATCATTAAGGCAAGAGCAGAACCAGCTTTGCAGCTGGCAATCACTCATATTAGTTCCATAAACCTGTTATTGAGTGTCTTCTGTCTCCCTGTGCTGGTGCCAGAGATAGAGATACCTAAGATATGGCTCTGGATTTCCAGGACCATCTCATGGAGGGGAAAATGAACAAGTAATCAGACAATTGAAAACGTATGGGACAATTCAAGATCTGCAAAGTGCTATGGAAGCTCAGAGGAGATGGTGGTGGCTTACTCAGGGGGTCAGGGAAGGATTCTTAGAGAGGCAGAGGAAGGAGAACATGGTGAGGGCGGTATTCATGGGAAAGAGAAGAGAATAGGTATTTCAGATTGAAGAAATGTGTACATGAAAGAATGAATAGGGGTGAGTGAACAAGCACATTTGTATCCGTTACTTTATTTGTGCTCTGCAACACCCTAATGAAGTTGTCTGCAAACATCCTTATCCCCATTTTTTGAACAGAGAAACTGAGGCCCTGGGAGGATAAACAACTTGTGTGCAGGAAGGGGGTTATCTGTGACCTGAACCTGTATCTTCTGACACCAAATCAATGGCTCTGTCTGTCACACCATTCAGCCAACATTGACTGAGTTTTTCTCCAATATCCAGCATGGTGCCCAATGAGGACTAAAAGAAGCATAATATCCATGGTCAGCTCTTGAAGAGCTTGGATTCAAGATAAAATTTAAAAAGTTGATAATGTCAAGGGACAAATGCTGAAATGAAGGCCTAAGCAAATGCCCTGGAATCATGGCAGAGGTATGTCCCCAAAAAATGTCCTTAGCCCTGTTTAATATTTGGTACCAATTATTTAGACAAAGACATATAAAGTCTGCTTATCACATCTGTGGTTGACACATAGCTGGGAGGGGTAGAAAATATGATTGATGTCACAATCAAACTTTTAAATGATCTCAGTTGTCTGGAACCATGAACCAAACACTGCAAGATGAAGTGCAGCAAGGGTTCACATTGGACCAGCACTTTCTTCCAAATAATCAATTGCTTGAGAATAGGGGGAGCCTGGCTTGGCGTCTGGCCATAAGAGAGATCAGAGACTTCACTAGGTCTCAAGCCAAACTTGCACCAAGTATTTAAATTAAAAGTGTCTTGAACTCCTGACCTCATGATCCACCCACCTTGACCTCCCAAAGTGCTGGGATTACAGGCATGAGCCACCAAGCCTGGCCAAGATGGTGAAAACCCTGTCTCTACTAAAACTACAAAAATTAGCCAGGCGCATTGGCAGGCACCTGCAATCCCAGCTACTCTGGAGGCCGAGGCAGAGAATGGCTTGAACCTGGCGGCAGAGGTTGCAGTGAGCCGAGATCGTGCCACTGCACTCCAGCCTGGGTGACAGAGTGAGACTGTCTCAAAAAAAAAAAAAAAAAGTGTCACAAACTGGCATACCCTGAGTCTGTGTGGCAATTATATTCATAGTCATTGCATACATTTAATGGGACATTTTATGAATTACCTTCGAGATGGTTTAATGGGACATTTTGTGAGTCATGTTGGAGATGGAGTGGTGCTGGAGGGACAGCATCTTCCGATGACAGAGGAAGATGCTTATAAATCTCTTTATCCAGGCAGTTCTCTCAGTGCACCTACCACATGCCAGGCCTGTGCCAGGTCTTGGACAACATGGAATATCAGCCTAGGAAGCCCCAGGACCTTGCAGAAGGACTTAGGCATAAACTCTTGTGTGCCTCTGGGAAAGTCATGGAGGCTTGCTAGGCATCATTTTCCTTATTTATAAAATGGATGCTATAATTTCCATCTCATAGGACCTTGTGAGTAATAATGAATGAGATCATGAATGTAGAATGATGAACACAGAGCTTGGGCTGAAGCTTGTATTTAAAAAGGGTGCTTACTGTTAATATCCAGACAAATCCGGAGACATCTATAAATAGGCAGCAGGGTCGCAGGACCTGTGGACTTGGATTTAGGGTCAGGCCTTCAGTCTTCAGGTGGGTTCAGGAAAGGCTGATTTTTCTCTCTATGAATGTGTGTGTGTGTGTTTGTGTGTGTGTGAAAAATTTCAAGCTCAAGAAAAGACACAGCTTCAGTATACTTGGGTCATTAATCAGATTCGAGAGACAGTCATCCACTTAACCAGAATGACACCCAAGAGTGGGCATATATTCTCGGGTACCAGGAAGTTGCCCACAGTACCTGAATTAGGGCAAAAAGTCAAAGCTATCTTGGCAGCAAAAAAGATGAGACTGATTTCCACAGTTCTGGCTGGGGTTCCCTTAATCCACTTTCCTTCAGGATAGGTTGGTCTCTGGGCCTCTGAGTTTCTTCATTTGCAAAATGAGAGGGCTGGACCAGATTAGTGGTTCTCAAATATACAGTCTTGGAGAGGTGCTGGCCTATGTTGGAGTCAAATCCATGACATCCCGCTCAGATAACTTCCTGACTGTTCTATGTTGGGATACTAGGGAGAAAAATTGCTTCTTGCTGTGAATAGCCACATAGAAAAAAACACTGGCATGTCCTTTCCTGCCACCCTCTCCAGCCAGACTCCTGGGCTACCTTAGTGAACTTTCTTTTCAGCTTTGGGCCACAAAAGGGACGAACACTGCTAGAGATACTCATCCACTTCTCTGAAGTGCCCAGAATATTATGAATTCAAGGAAGTAGTGACAGTGTATGCTTTTCATTTTTATCTATAAATGTCTTTGAAATTTGATTTTTGATGACAGTATTAAAAATGAAGTGACCAAACTATTTGGAGACTCAAGTTCACTCTATTTTACTATATTGCATAAGTACTCTCCTAGCTGACAACCTCTGTCAAGAAAAATATTATCTACAGCATAATTCATAAAATAACATTTTACATTCTATTTTTAATTTTAAAATGTAAAAAGCCTATCTTTTAAAAAGAGTGTTAGATTGCCAAGATATTTTTTTTTCTTCCTGAGGTTATGCCTTTTGTTTTTGAGGGGTAGGCTGTTAAAATTATCATTATTTATGAAGTGATGATGACAATTGATGGAACCAGATTTTATTATTTTTAAAATTATACTACTTGGAATAAAGTAATAAAAAGTTACTCAGGATTGCTTTCCTCTTTTAAAAAAAACTTCCCTGGCCCATGAAATACCAAAAAAAAAAAAAAAACTTGAAGAAAAATTTAAGAAGAATTTATTAATTATATCCCTAATGTAAAGAGGCAGATTCACCAATGTAGCTTGGGAGGGCAGTCTTAGTTCTTCAGATACCTATGTTGAATTGAACTCTGTGTCTAGTAACAGGCTTAAGTAGACTAGGGGGTATATAAAAGGACAATCCCTGGCATCACACTTGGAGGATGAGACCAGGGCTAAAATAATTTGATGTCTAGACAAGCCATTGGTGCTGGCTGTCTGGTAATTATAGATTTATATCAAACAGCTTAGCTTGGCATTCAGGTCTCTTTGTGATCTTATTTCCACCTGCCATTAGAACCTTATTTGTCATCTTTTTCAGAATCCCTTGGGTCCTTAAACTCTGTGCCCAGGACATCCCTGGCAGCCTGGAAAAAGTATGGATCTCTTCTGAAAGTAAGGACTTGAAATCATTAAAAAAATACATAGTATTGCAAAGGAAAACAATGATGTTAAGATACGGTTATCAAAATAACTGAAAGTGTGATACGGTTATTAACATGCTTCTTTAGTAACACATCAAAAAACAAGCTCTAGCATCAGGTCTGATGCCATTGGAATTTTGAAGTTATAATGAGTGTAAGTGCTATTCTAAGATATCTTCAACAAAAGTGATGTGTTATAAAAATATCTGTGATTTCTACTGATACAAGGTCAAGGTGCTATTAATACTACTGTGGTTTGTTGTCTGCATGCATACTTGAAGAAAATGCTAGATTTCAGTGTGAATTCAGTGAGGATTTTGTTTTCTTTTTAATTTGCCATCTCTGAATTCTATCCACTGACCTTTTCAGGGATCCCTGCACCCCAGTTTAAGAACCCCTGCTAGTCAAACTTACGCTAGTTTTTCTAAATATTCCTGATGTTTTCTTGCCCAAGTTTATTATGGTTTTTTTCCCCAATCTGGAATAGTCTCAGAGCCCTCTTCTTATAAATGCAAATTCTACCCATCCAGCTATCATCTCTTCCAAGTTTTCTTTGAGTTTTCTATGGCATAATCATCTCTCTATTAACCAAGGTTCCACAGCCCTGCATCAGTCATTTCTGATAGCCCTTGTATCTATTGTACAGGGGTGATATGCAAATTAATCCTCATGCTATCCTTGTATTATCTACTCCATTCTATAAATTTATTGGAGATCACATCTGTACTGATTCCTATCTCTTTCTCTTGACGTGTTTTCAGATACAGGTGTTGGCCCTGACCACCACACCCTGTGTATTCAGAATTAACCAGGTTTCATTTCCCTCAATATAGGGCTCATAAAATGTCACTAGACTCCCTAAATAGCTCATGCCAAATATAAATAACCACTACTCCCTAAATCTGCTTCCTTAACCTGAGTACTCCCGCCTCCTTCACTTAACCCGCTCTGTTCCTTCCAACTAGAATGTTCTCCTCCCAACCCATGTATGCCTGTAAAAATCTTACATGGCCTTAAAGATCAATTTCAAATGTCACTGTCAAAAGAAGCCTTCTCTGCTCTCTCTTCCCAGCTATGATCTGTAAGTCCACATAGCACATTGCCATCCCTTAGCATCACATTCTGCCTTATTTTATACTTGTCTGTGAATTTCTTTCTTCTCTTCCCATTAGACAAACAGCTGCATAAGAATAGGAACTAATGATTTTCTCTCTTCCTTTTGGTTCTAGCATAGCTAATAAACATGAAATGGAACACTTCTCTCTAGTTCATCTGACTGAAACAACCCACACAAAATTTCTTGGTCTTAAATTTGAGCAGAAAACCTCAAAAAAAAAAATCAAATGTCACCTCCTACTTCCTGTCTCCCTACTTTGGGCTCAGGACAAGCCTGAAATGGCCCTGTCAAAGTTGGTTTTCTTTGGCCGAAGCCATAACAAGACTTGAGGTGTGGGTGGGAAGAAAAAAATAAAATCAAGTTTTCAAATCTGAAAAATAATTAGTCTTGGCATGGGTTTTTCTAAGGCCTGCAATGAAGACATGTTTGTCCTCATTTTATTTGCTAAGCAAGCTTTTTCTTTCTGTAGGACAACCCACATGCAGATGCAGAACCTGGGGACCAGACAAGGCAGTAACCCTGGAAACCTATTAACTATAGATGGAAATATAAATAGCTTAGCTCAGCATCCAGAGTTCTTCGTGGTCTTCACCCAACCTGCTGTTACAAACTTAACTCCTCCTCCTCTTCAGCTCACCAACTCTAGCTCAGCACAGCCCAGCCAACATTTATCATGCCCTGCACTGCACCAAGAAACTGGAAAGGCATTGGAGTTACTAGGATGGACAAGATTCAGACCATTCCTTTGACAGGGACCATATTTGGTGTTTCTCAAGAAGGAGCAATGTTACCCAAACAGGAAAGAGAGAAGACAGATACAGGTAAGACTTTAAACCATACTGCAGAAAATGGTAGTGCCAAAACAGAACTGGGTTTGATTTTGTAGGTCCTGTAGGTACCAAGTGTATTTATATTTATTTTTTAGTGATTATAATAGCCTTTTATAGAATTGCAGCTTTTTGTCTTATGTTAACCTTTGCCAAATTATTTAATATCTCTCCAAGCCGTGGTTTACTCATCTTTAAAATGGATGCTAGCATGCATAGTAGCTATTTCAAAAAGTGTATTTGCATCAGTGCTGGATAAAAAGTGCTTTGCAAATTATCAGATATTATTTTGTTTTTACCAGTTTCTATATACATTGTATAAGCAGTCTTACATAGGCCATAGGGAAAGAGAGTGATGCAAGACAGCTAGGACCTTTTCCAAGTCACATACACAAATCACTTGGTGACCCCACATAGATCATTTTATTTTTTCTATCCCTTGTGCTGGATTTTGAAGACAAGGAAGATTGTATCTGCCTTATATCTACCTCTTCCAAAAACAGAGAAGATGATTTAGAGTCCAGGAGACAGGCGGTACCTATGGGAAAATTGAAGGCACAATTTTTTTTCATTATCTCTTTCTTTCCCTCTCTCTCTCTCTCTCTCTCTCTCTCTCTCTCTCTCAATTAAACTTTGCCAAAGACAATTTTAAAAATATATATTTTTTATTTTCTAACGCTGGCAACATTTTCAGCTTAGAAAACAAGAGTACTTAACTGCTAAAATGACCTGGTTTTTATTTCAAACTTGGAGACGCATCACAAATAGGTTGAGGTCAAAAGATGCATTTCTACCTTAGATAATGAGGAAGTGCAGCAGTGGGCAGATGGCTGTAGCGGAAAGAACATCAGAACTGGGGTGAGGATGCCTGGGTTGAAATTCCTGTTTTGTTTTTCATTAGCTATTTGACAGTGAGCAAATTTGTTCACTTGTCTGGTTCTTAATTTCCTTGTATGTAAAGTAATAACAGCACCATCTATTTTATAGAATTTCATGTCCACATTATATGGACTGCTTTATATATTCAGTATATTTATTCTTGATGTAGCTGATGAATTTGGAAAATGTCGTGTAAAAGGCTACTTAAATTCTGTAAATCTTTATTGATGCCCCATGGAAAAACATCTCTACTTTTCTTCTCTATCTTCACTCGCTCCCATGGTGATCCCATGGTGTTTCATGATCTCAGATACTATTTGTATGTGAATATCATGAATCATGAATGATTCTCATCTCTCTGGAAACTCTGTGTCTCCATTTGAATGTCCAATGAGCATCTCAGACTTATCATGTGCAACATGTGTTTCCAATCTCCTCTTTCCAACCTGCTTCACTTAAAATTATCCTCCTTTCTGTGAATAGCAACTTTCTTCAGTTGCTTAAGCTCAAAAACCTTGGAGCCTTTCTTGACCCCCTCCCCTTTCTAACCTCCATTCAAGCTATCAGCAAATTCTGGAGGCCTTCCCTATGATCATAACATGTTCCAGAATCCCACCACTACCTACCGTCTCCAGATATCACCACCCCAATCCAAGACACCATTTATTCTCACCTGGATTCTTACAGCAGCTTCCTGACTAGTCTCTGCTTTTTTTTTTTTTTTTTTTTTTTTTTTGAGACAGAGTTTTGCTCTTGTTGCCCAGGCTAGAGTGCAATGGCACGATCTCGGCCCACTGCAACCTCCGCCTCCCGGGTTCAAGCGATTCTCCTGCCTCAGCCTCCCGAGTAGCTGGGACTACAGGCATGTGCCATCATGTCTGGCTAATTTTGTATTTTTAGTAGAGACAGGATTTCTCCATGTTGGTCAGGCTGGTCTTGAACTCTCAACCTCAGGTGATCTGCCCACGTCGGTCTTCCAAAGTGCTGGGATTACAGACATGAGACACCACGCCCAGTTAGTTTCTGTTTTGCACTTGCTCATGTAGAAACTTCTGAACATGGTGGCCAGTGCCATTCTATTTTTTAAAAAATTAGTTTGATCCTGTCACTCCTCTGTTCAAAACCTTTCTAAGACTTTTGACTTGAACTGAGTCAAGTCCAAGTTCTTACTCTAGCCCCCCAGGCCTGTGTGGCCTCTCTGACCTCTAGCTTCCTCCTCTCCAGCCTCACTGGTCCCTTTGGCGCGCCTGAGTACTCTGCCCTGTTCTTATCAGGACTTTCCTTCTGGTGGCTTCCTCTGCTCCCACCTACCTCCATGTCCTGCTCTCTCACCTCCTTCAATCTTTGCCTAAATGTCAACTTCCCGGACCACCCCACTTAAAATTGCACCCCCAATTCCCGCCCTCCCCATCCCCCTTCCTTGCTTTATTTTTATCCACAGCACTTTTCATCTTCTGACATTCTACGTGTTCCACTTACAACTAGAATATAAACACCATGAAAACTGCCATTTTGTTTTATGCACTGACTTATTCCTCTGTAACAGTGCTTGGCCCTAGAAGGCATTTATTAAGTATTTGTTGAATGAGTGAATAAATGAGTAGGACATTCTATTAAGTGTAAGGAACATCAGCTCATGTACTCCTCATAATAACTATTGGTTACATTATCTCCATTTTACAAACGAATAAACTGAAGCTTTTAGAGATTAAGTAATTTGCTTGTGTTTATTCAATAGCATATTGTGAGAGTCAAATCAGGTCTGGCAATTTGCAAATTCACGTTGTTTCTATTATGCTACAAAACATAATGCATTTTTAAAGGAACTGAAAATGTATGCTTAGGTTTTTTTGTTGTTGTTGTTGTTGTTTAAAATTTCTGGCCCTAACTCCTTGCTCTCTATTGGGTTGGTTAGGTAGGAGAAGATTCTGTACACATCCCAGAGATGTGTACATGTGCTGAGCTTCGGCTCTGTTCCCAGATAGAATCCTGTTTCTATCCCCTCTCATCTGGGGCATGAGAGTGTGGAAGGCCAGGCTGGGGAGGGCTGGTGTTTCATGCAAATGTCTCTGCTGTTGATGAGCCCAGCTTGGCTGCATGTTTCAGCTCCCTGAAACCTCCTTCACAGTCAGGCAGGCTTCCGTCTCCAGTCTTTTAAAACCATTTTTTTTTCTTTCCTTCACACAGCTTTCTGTCTCCTTCTCTTAGCTTGACGTTGTGTCTGGCCACACAGGCCATGTGGGCTATTTTTACTGACAGCAGTCACCAGCCCATATGGTTCCCATTACCACAAAATGTTACCTTCATTGACACCAGTTTGCAAGTGAGTGGACGGCGGACAAGGAGGATGTCGAGTCCACATGGCCAGTCACAGGGCTCACAGGGTTTGCCTTGGCAGGTATGTTGATCTTGATGAATGTCCTTTAAAACAAAATGGGGTTGGACAAAATGCTGATTAATTACTTAGGTATTTTGTTCTTCCTTTTCCCTTCCATGTTCATTTTAGTACGTTTTCAAGAGGGTCAAGTTTCAAAGGTAGGTTGCTTTTTATACAGAGGCAGATTTGAGTTTTGTTTATTTCCATTTTTGGAGCTTGCTGCATGGTGGTACCTCCATGGGCGATGATGCTTATTAGCCCCTTGGGGAGTGACAGACAATAGCACACAGCCTTCAGTGCAGAGTCTATGAGTTTATGATGAGATAAAGTGAATCCTGAGAATTCCCTTTCTCTGGAAAGAGGATTAGAGACCCTCAGGGTGTCAGTACTATTGGTAACATCTCTCTTTCTGCATAGAAAACACTTTATAATTTGCAAAACATTTTCAAATGCACCATCTTATTTGAGTCTCACAACCTTGCTATGAGATTGACTTTTTTCATCTTCATTTTATAAGTGAGAAAACAGAAGCTGTGAGAGGCTGACTTTCCCAAGTCTGCGTGACTAGTAAGAATCCAAGATGGGATTCCACCTCAGCTTCCTGGACTTCAGGCCAGAGCCCAAGCCTCAACATTACGGCTGCCTCAGTGACTTGAAAGAAAACCGGGCAGGGCTTCTTCAAGGACATAAGCTAGCAGCTCACAATGGGGCCTGATGGGACATGTTGCATCGAAACTAGAAGTTGGCATTGAGATCCAGGCTCACTGTGGCACTACAAAGCTGCCGCCACGTCAGCTGGATGACACTGAAATGGACGAGAACAAAAGGCTTTTTCCTGCAGTGTGTAATGTCCCCTTACCAAGGCCCAGGAGCTATTGTGATGCACTGAGCATAAAGCTTCCAGAGCAGTGAGTAGGTGAAAAGGAGAACTCTGGGCTGAGAATGAGATTTCAGGCAAAGGTGAGTCACTCTGAGGCCCTACTAGCCCAGCTGGGCCATCTGTGATCAGAACCTTCCCACCAGGCCTACCACGGTCTTCTCTTCCCCTCCACTTTCTCCGGCTTCACTGTGGCCCTTTCAGTTCCTCAGCCACACACAGCTCTTTCTTAAAGTCTTTGGCCACGTTGTTCTCTTTCTGTGGAACATTCCTCCCTGTTCTCTGCAAGGCAGACTCTTCCACATAAATGTTCCCATCTCAGAAAGTCTTTTTGTGGCCACTGTAGTTGGTTAAATAAGTGACCTCTCCAACAAGACATGTCCAAATTCTAACCCCTGGAACCTATAAAGGTGACTTTGTTTGGAAAAAGTGTCTCTGCAGGTGTAATTAAGTTCAGGGTCTCCAGGTGAGATCGTTCTGGATTTAGTTGGGTCCTGAATTCTATGACAGGTGTCCTTAGAAGAAGAAGAGAGAACTCAGAGACATTTAGGGAGAAGAAGGTAATGTGGAAATGGTGGCAAAGATGGAGTGGGCAGCCCACGTCAAGGGATGCTGACAGCCAGCAGAGGCTGGAAGAGGCAAGGAGGATTCTCCCCTAGAGCTATCAGAGCAGCCCTGCTGATTTGATTTTGGACTTCTGACCTCTGGAGCTATAAGACTATATTTCTGTTATTTTTAAGCCACCAAGTTTGTGGTGATTTTTTGCAGTAGATCTAGAAAACTAATACAGTCACCTAATCCAAGTAACACCTTCACCCTCCCACATACACACTGTTGGAATTCATCGCTAATTTCACGTTTGCCTCTTTCATGCCAATGATCGATTTCTAACTCTACCATCATTTGGGATGTCTTGTGTTTTGTCCGTATTCCCTCTTCATGTCTCTCTTTAGGCTACCGTTGGCTGAGATAGTTGGCTGATAGTTTTGCAGAATACTGGTCAGGTATTTTGTAGAATGTCCCTCCATTGGAATTCAATGTTTTCCTCATGATTAGACAGGGATTATGTTTTTTTTTTAAAGGAAGATCTCACAGATGTAAAGTGCCATTCTCATCACATCATATCCAGGGTACTCAACATCAATAATATTTATCGCTGTTGATAGTAACGTTGGTCATTTGGCCAAGGCAGTGCTTGTCAGGTTTCTCCACTGTATAGTTACTCTTTTTTTTTTTTTCCGTTCTATACTGTACTCTGGAAGGGAGTCTCTATGAGAAGCTATAATTCATTTTTAAGCTACAGTTATGCTTTGATTTAATAAGCAATGCTTTAAATAACATCCACATTGATTGTCACAACTCTCTCAATGGAAAACTAAGAGTCAGAGAGGTTAAGCTATCTTCCCAAGGTCACACAGCCAATAAGTAGAGAATGGAGACAAATTGTTAGATCTGACTCCAAACTCTGACCTTCTCACCATGCTCTTTTTATACTGCTTCCTTAGAATACTAATCAACTAAATTCTTAACATAAATTTTCAAATGTCCTGGGTCTTGCTCTGCTGAAAGTGAAATAGAAAAGCGGGTTGGGAGGGGTAATAATTTACCATCTGCACTGTCTTTGGAAAACTTTAATATACAGATCTATTCTGTATACCAACATAAATAGTAAACTAAAGTCCATATGTATTCAAACTTCCTTAGTTTATCTTTGTGCCCCTAACACTATGAATAAGAGCCACACATCATGTCAGCTCTGCCTGGCACACCTGGGGACCTCATACTCTAGCTTTGACAATCTAACTCATTCATAGCAGAGAGCTGTGGAGGGGCACAAAGTGCTTTAGGATCATTATCAAGGGCTGTAGGAAAAAGTTAATGTAACATCCTACAATACCACAGTTTAAAGGACTTGAAGGCTCAGAGTGGTAGTAACTTACTGAAGGCTACCCAGGGAGATATTGGTAGAGCAGGAACTAGAAACCAGGTCTTTGATTTAGCTCAAGGCTCTTTCTATTTAAGACAAGTGGCTTCCAAGAAGAAGCATCTCATGGCTGATCATTGTTCATACTTGGCAGGCTCCATTGTTAAAAGCTTAGTCTGAAAAATGGGCTTCCTATTACTGGTGAGTCATTGTCTTCATATCATCTTGACTCCAGCTGACTGGCCAAGTGGGGACATGTAGCTAATTCCTTATGAGCTTCATCTGTCCCTCATGAGTAAATCTTTAACCTCTAGGCTAACAAGGGCTGATGATGAAGGCACCCAAACATAGTAAGTACATAAATAGACTGAAACCAAAGAAAAAGGGAGAGAGTCAAGGATCTCATGTCTGCTATCTTCCTGTCCTACAGGGAAGACATCCTGCTTCCATTGAGGTCATATCAAGAGCTTGGGTGAGGAACACATAAGAAGAGACTACAATCCCACTGGTCTGCATAACCAAGGACAGAAGTCAGGTGACATGGGCTGGACATATTTTCTTTTATAGGATTCAATGAGATCACAACATCAAGGACTACTGCAGTAAGTTAGTGGCATCTAAAAATGCTCAGAGTAGATTCCTTTTAGGTATTTGTGTAACAACTTCAGTAGTGGCAAACATTTGTGTAGAAATTTCTCTTCTGTGCTATCTCCAGCAAGTTTAATGACATGATTGTTAACATTTTACAAAGGAATAAATTAAAGCTCAGAGAAGTTAAATCTTCTGCCCAAGACTATGGAATTGTAGGTGAATTTCAGATTTCAGCTGTGATCTTTTGACTTCCCACTTTGATGGTGACCATCCCTCTCTCCTATTTCTGCTTAAAACACAAATCTATTGATCCTACATATTCCATGCTCCATTCTAAGTTCAGATATTCTAATTCTAATTCTAACGCTAATTTTAATGTTAGTCCATTTGCATTGCTATAAAGGAATACCTGAGGTTGGGTAATTTATAAAGAAAAGAAGCTTATTTAGCTCACAGTTCTGCAGGCTGTACAAGAAGCATGGAGCCAGCATCTGCTTCTGGTGGGGCCCTCTGGAAGCTTGTAATCATGGTATAAAGCAAAGAGGGAGGCCGTATATCACATGGTAAAAGAGGAGCAAGAGAGATGGGGAACTGCCACACTCTTTTAAACAACTGGATCTCATGCAAATTTATTATGACTCTTTTGAGCAAAGAGGGCACCCAGCCATTCATGAGAGATTCACCCCCATAATCCAACATCCTCCAACAGGCCCCACCCCCAACATTGGGGATCACATTTCAACATGAGATTTGGAAGGGACACACATCCAAACCACATCAGTTAACAACCAAAAAAGAAGTAGCAAGAGATGTACAAGATATTTTAATTCTATAAACTAAAAAATAAAAAGGGATCAATGGGGAACTTTGGGGTGGATTTTAAAGGGAGAGTCTTTTGTTGCTTCAGAGATGATGAAAGACACCAGATACACTGGGGAAGTGGCAGAGGAAGAGAAGACTAACATATAGATAGGGTTAGCTAAAGGGATGGGTGCACTTTAAAATAAGGAGTGGAATGGTGGAGGGTCTGAACTTTGTATCTCTTTGAAGCTTTCCCTTCAGGCACATTCTTTTCCTTTGTGCTCACCCACTTCTGTATGTTTCTTACCATGTGTAGCTTTCCCTGCATAGCTGTTCTCACAGGGGTCATCTGTTTCCTTATTCTGTGAGCGCCCCAAGGCCAGGAGCTGTTCTGATTCATTTCCATTAATCCAGCAGTGCCCTGCAGGGAGCTATACATAGTGCAGACCTTAGACTATTGCTGATTGATTAAATGAATAAATGAATGAATGAATAACAATTGAAGAAAGAGGGTGAAGCTATCACAGGTCTACCTTTTGGAGACTTTCCATTCTGGGACATCACAACAGGTTTCAAGCACATTTCCTTTCAAGTGTAAATGTAAATACCAGGTAAGCAGAAGGAATCTCTGGAAATAATGGTGGTGGAAGACAAATGGTAACTAACTCTATCATGAGACCAGAGATCAGAAACTTCTTTTGATAATAGATCTTCCTACAGTGGGGAGACAATGAAACTGTGATAATGTTTTGAGGGACTTGATGGAAAGAATCATGTCTTGGAGACAAAGATTATAAGACCATAGACATAGATAGAGAAAACACAAGAAATGCTAATCATTTTCTTATTGAGATGAAATTAATGTAACATAAAAGTAACTATTTTAAAGTGAACAATTTGGTGATATTTAGTACATTTATAATGTGCAACCACTACTTCTATCTATGCAAAATATTTTCATCCGCCAGAAATGAAATCCCATACCCACTAAGAAGTGGTTCCTCAATCCTCTTGTACCTGGTACCTGTCAATCTGTGTTCTGTCTCTGTTGATTTACTCAGTCTGGATATTTTATTAATATTTAAGTGGGGCTGTACAATACAATCCAACCTCTTGTGTCTGGCTTCATTCACTTATTTTCACTTAACATTTATTGTGTCATAGCATTTATTGGCACTTATTTCCTTTTCATGGCTGACTAATAATCCATTGTAGACTTATTTACCACATTTGGTTTGTCCATTCATCAGTTAATGGATGTTTGGGTTGTTTTCAGCTTTGCGCTGTTATGAATCATGCTGCTATGCATGTCCATGTACTTGTTTGAGTAGCAAAAAAAACTGTTTTAAAGTCTAAATTCTAAGCAAGCATCTGACTTCAAAGTGAGAAGCCAAAGGAAAGGGAGAATTCAACAAAGGGGTCTGAGGGAAGAGGCATTTTACTTGCCCTCCAGGGAGTATATAGTGAGGCATTGAGCCAAGGAGGGCTATATTTGAAAAGTGCTCCATGCTCACTAAAGGGAACATTCTGAATATGAGGAAAATGAAGGTGGTTTCCAGATGACAAACTAATTCCATCAGTCAGAGAATGAAGGCCATTCATGCTCCCTTTTCCAAGACTCCCTTTTGTCTATAAACAAACTACAGAGCCTCTCCTAATACATTGTTTCTGGTTGCAGACACGACAACAGACTCAGTTCGCTTTCCCTACCTCAGTCTTTCCTCCAGAGCCCAGGAGTTCGGGATGAGGGTAGTGGAAGGAAGAGGGAGGAGGGAAAGGAATAAGTGTCTTGTAGAACACCGCTGGACAGGAAAAACACTGGCAAGGAAAGCTAACTTACCATGTCCTGGGTACTGCATGACATGTTTTCACACAGATCATTTCATTCATCCTGACAACAGCCCTGTGACATGGGCATGCATAATATTTTCATTTTATGATAGAAGAAACTGAGGTTCAGAGAGGTTAAGCAATTTATCCAAGATCATGCCACTCGTTAGTGATGGAGCAAGCCTTCAACTCCAGGTCCTATATTCTTAATTACTGCAGTGACTGCAACCCTCTAGTCTTCCCTAAGCAGGAGCAAAATATTGATTGATTTCCTCTTTTTACCAAGCCCTGGGGTTGGATTATCACTCAGGACCTTTTAAGGATAACAACAAACATTCCTTAAAAATAATTAAACCCACTTTGACTGGGCGTGGTGGCTCACGCCTGTAATCCCACCACTTTGGGAGGCTGAGGTGGGCGGATCATGGGGTCAGGAGATCGAGACCATCCTGGATAACATGGTGAAACCCCATCTCTACTAAAAATACAAAAAAATTAGCCAGGCATGGTGGCGGGCACCTGTAGTCCCAGCTACTCGGGAGGCTGAGCCAGGAGAATGGTGTGAATCTGGGAGGCGGAGCTTGCAGTGAACTGAGATTGCACGCCTGCACTCCAGCCTGGGCGACATAGTGAGATTCCATCTCAATGGCTGCACTCCAGCCTGGGCGACATAATGAGATTCCATCTCAAAAAAAAAAAAAAAATTAAACCCACTTTATATAACTGACTAAGTAGAATGTCTTAAGCAGTACCTTCAGCCAAACGAATGATGAAGTCAGAATGCCCACTACAGTGAACTGAATGGAAACTCTGCTAACAGATGATGTTTACTGGGCTCCACCCCAAGTATGTTACATGCAACCTCATTTAGTCCCAGGAAACCTATGACCTATACCCTACTTGCAGTTTTACCTTACCATCTCCCCAACTGGATGCAGAGCTTCTCTCTTTGTCTTTGGGAGCAGGATAGGGCCTGGCAAGAAGCAGGTGCTCAGTAGTAAACAGATTCCAGTGTGGTGAGCCCAGGGGCATCTCTTCACTCCCTCCTAGGGCAGAAGGTAATCTCGGGACAGGAGCTCCTTGACCATTCCCCAGGGCCTCACCTGGCTCTTTCCATCGCTTTTGTACAATCAGGTTATACAGTCACCAGAAGTATAAATTAGACTGGTTATTTGTACCAGAGATGATACGTTTTGTGAAGAGAGGCCTTGGTTTCTCTGTCAGCAATAGTATAAATTTCAGTCTTTTTCACCAGGAGTCTTACTGCTCATTCCGAGCAGACTTTATCCAATGTGAACTGCTCAGTGTTCAGGCTTGGACTCTTGTAGAGGTGTGATCTTGGTAAGCTCAATGGAATTTTCTGCATCTTTACACATGTGTAATATTATCCAATAATACCCACCTCATAGAGTGATTGTAGAAATACGATGATAACAACAATGACAAGCATAACAAAAGTGATAATAGCCAATGTGTATTGTGGGTTTGCTATCTGCCATGTTGCATTGGGCTTAGGTTTTTCTTGTATTTTTTTAATTCTCCCCAAACATGTGTTTGTGTACATATACATACATGCACATGTATATATATATTTACATTGTGTGTATGTGTGTGTCCCTATATGTTATCACACATGAAGGGATTTGGTGCTTTTACCAGATATGGTAGTTCCTTAGTAAACGTAACTGATGGTGATGATGTCTGTATATGTTCTAATATAGAGAAAAATGTAGACCAATTCTACAGAAAAACAAGTGGCATTGATTCCTCAAGGAAGGGTGCAGCACATGGCAAGGAGAGAGTTATACATGGGAGAAGAAAAATACTGTTTTTTTTCTTTACACATCTTTATATCATTTGATTTTTTATCTGAGCATATAGAACAATTTATTAAGTTCAACATTCTCTTAATCTTTTTTTAGTGAGAAAATTGGTGAAACACATTATCACTTTGGAATAAAAGTCATTAAAACAAGAGCCATTCAAGAAAAACTAGAGAATAAAATGCCTAGTGTACTGCCATGCACAAAATAGGTCTAAATAAATATTTTCCTATCTTTCCCTTTTATCCCATACACGGGGCCCTAATATTTGTACTTCCTTTGGCTAATGGAAAGATAATCATATACACAGGATTGCTTATGTATAAGATTTAAGCTGTCATGGGAATCTTGGCTTCAACGTTCAAAATTTATCTATGATACATAGTATAAGAAAGAAACTGGCCATGCAAATGGATAAGGGAGGTAGGCATGTAGCTGGTTAGGGCAGGACTCAAGGTGTTTGCTAGCACTTCATATATAGCAGGGGATTAAAATGTGTGTCAGGGATCACAAGAAAAAGTAATTAATTATAAGCATTCACAATACTACTGCCTTTCCCTTTTCCTCAGTCCATTAAAGGAAATTCTGTCTTAGCCTGTTCAGTTTCTTCCCCTTTCTTACTTATGACAAGCAGGACAGTATTCAGCTGCAAGGAACAGAGACATTGAGACACAGTGACTTAAATACTCAGAGGGAAATTTTCTCACATGTATTAACTCTGGCTTCTGAAATTGGTTCAATGCTTCATGGTTTCAGGACCGGGGATCATGTCATTCCTTTGTCCTTTAATTCATGCTTGGTACCTCATGGTCAAAAGATAGCTGTCACACCTCCAGTTATCTTTTTTTTTTTCAAGACAAGAATAAAAAGGAGTGGCAGTGGAGGAGGTTTTGCCAAGGAAACCATAAGGAAGAGGAACATAAAGATCATGTAAGTTCCCTTTATCAGAAACTACAATTTCCCTGGAAGCCAAAAGAAATGTGGAGAGAGATTGATCTATGATATGATCCATCACAGCATCATTTATGAAACCAAAGAATTGGAAACACCTTGTATTAGTCTGTTCTCCTGCTGCTAATGAAGACATACCTGAGACTGGGTAATTTATAAAGAAAAAGAAGCTTAATGGACTCACAGTTCCACATGGCTGGGGAGGCCTCACAATCATGGCAGAAGGCAAAGGAGAAGCAAAGCACATCTTAACATGGCAGCAGGAAGGAGAACTTGTTCAGGGGAACTCCCATTTATAAAACCATCACTTCTCATGAGACTTATTCACTTTCACAAGAACAGCATGGGAAAGACCTGCCCCCATGATTCAATTATCTTCCACCTGATCTCTCCCACAACGTGAGGGAATTATGGGAGCTACAATTCAAGATGAGATTTGGGTGGGGACACAGCCAAACCATATCACACCTTATATGCCCAATGAAAGGGACTGCTTAAGTATATGTTGCTACAGCTTTATAATAAAAGACTAGGCAGACAATAACATATTTTTAAAGTTCATTTCAAATTTTAGTGAAAATTTCAAGAAACAAAGTTGTATAATTCTAATTATAATTAAAAAATACATAGGCGTATCAAAAAGAAGACTGACAGGAACTATGCCAGGATTATCAGCTTTCCTTTGCTTTCTTCCTTTATTTTTTGCCTTGTCCACATCTTCTTTAATGAGAAAATTTTTATCATCAGAAACTATTTATTAGGAAAACAACTTACTCTTGCCAGATCTCCACTTCATCCATTCTTTGATTCCCACCTCTACCCCCAACAAATTACTTCTATGTCTGATTCCCAACCCTTGACCTATGCAGGGAGCTTCAAGCTATAAACTATCAGGGGGAGTCAGATCTTTCACCTTCTAGGCTAATTTTCATTTGTTGTCTGGGCATAATTATGAACAGTTCTCGCTTTTCCTGTCAGAAGTCTCCAGTGTAGATGATAAATTATATATTCTGCCTTGGCTAGGAGCAGTGGCTCATGCCTGAAATCGCAGCCCTTTGGGAGGCCGAGGCAAGCTGAGAGACCCTGAGGTGTACTAGGGCAATTTACATCTCTGACCTCATTCAGAATCCATATCCATTCCAAAAATTTAGGCTGAATATATATATACGTGTGTATATATACGTATATATATATACGTGTGTATATATACGTATATATACGTGTGTATATATACGTATATATACGTGTGTGTATATACGTATATATACGTGTGTGTATATACGTATATATACGTGTGTGTATATACGTATATATACGTGTGTGTATATACGTATATATACGTGTGTGTATATACGTATATATACGTGTGTGTATATACGTATATACACACACGTGTGTATATACGTATATATACGTGTGTATATATACACGTGTGTGTATATACGTATATATACACGTGTGTGTATATATTCAGCCTAAATTTTTGGAATGGATATGGATTCTGAATGAGGTCAGAGATGTAAATTGCCCTAGTACACCTCAGGGTCTCTCAGCTTGCTAAAATGACCACATCCAGAATGTGCCAGGAGAAATTCAACCAAGAGCCTTTGGGGAATGGAGATACAAACTCAAATTGATGTTCCATCTCTGATAAGCTGTGAAACCATGAGATCTGCAAACTTTGGTGTTCTTCTCTATCCATCAAGGACATTGATGCCCATCTCACTGAGCTATGGGCAGGAGTAAACAAGGTAGTCCATCCACACAAAGTGCCAAAGGTCTGACCTCATGCTTGGCAGGCAGAAGCCAACTGCCAACCCAGATTCCTATCACAAACACTCTAATATCCAGTATTTCAATTAATACTCAAATTAATAATGACTCAAATTAATCCCAGGCTTTCCCCAGACTCTTCTTGTTGCAAAGCAACAAGTAAGCATGGTAGAGTCAGTTGTCAATGCAAGGCACAGAAGCAGAGTGGTGAATGGCATAATCATATTAGATTTATATGCATGACCGTGTGGGGAAGAATGTAGGGGGATTAGTGACAAGAATTAAGTGGCTTTAAAAAACATGGGTGTCACTTCCATCACTCAGCAGTTTCTCAGACATATGGGCCAACTGCCAAGGGGTTTCAATATGTACTTGATGTCTATCTGAAACCTTTTTGGAAAGGTCTGGGGAAAATTCAGGGGATCATTGAGAAGTCCTATGTAAAGGGACATTCATTGCAAACCTGTGAGGAACAGAGGAAAAGTCCCATGTTCACTCATCCTAGCTCCATACTGTGACCCTGCACCTTGCAGTATAAACTCCACAGACACATAGTTCACGAAGCCAGTATGCTTCTGAAATGTATTAGATCACATTCTTCTTTCACATTTTCTTGCACAGAACCTTTTTTTCCCAGTTAGCCAAGGCCTCTATTTACCTGGGAAATAACTTTTAAAATTTTGAGCAACAGTTCATAGGAGGAATAGCATCACTGTCCAGCTTTTAATATTTTCCCCTTGGGTATAGTGAGTCAAGAGTCTTAGAAGGTAGATGTTGCTGAGAAGAGATTCTGAAATCCCCCAAACCCCCTTACTTATCAGGAGATACTTCTAATGTGTTGCTCTGAGCAACTTGGAATATGAGTTTGGGGAGTGATCAAGTTTGTATGTTTATTTCTCCCAAATCTCATGTTGAAATGTAATCCCTAATGTTGGAGGTGGGGCCTGGTAGGAGGTGTTTGGGTTATGAAGGTGGATACCTTATGAATTGGTTGGTGCCCTCCCCGTGGTAATAAGTGAGTTCTCATTCTTTTAGTTCATGTGAGAGCTAATTGTTTAAAAGAGCTTGGCATCTCTCTTGCTCCCGCTCTTGCCATGTGACATGCCTGCTCCGCTTACAACTTCTGCCATGAGTAAACACTGCTGCCATGCTTCTTGTACAGCCTGCAGAATTACAAGTTATATAAACCTCTTTTCTTTATAAATTGCCCAGCCTCGGGTATTCCTTTATAGCAATGCAAAATGGACTAATACAGGGAGCCTCCTAGAAGCATTCAGAGGAAGAGGAAATGCTTTCATTGGAAAGTTTATGGAGAAGAAATAGTTGGCAAAACCGCAATTAGTTTTGCACCAACCTAATAGAACCAAAATCTCCACATCAGTGTCTTTACTACCCCTACTCTTTGAGGGAGGCAATATTTAGGGGGTGGGGTAGTGGACTTTTCCAGTAGGTATAAGGGAATCAGAACATTGCCCTGCTTCCTTAAGTATAGTAACAATAGCAATGATAATAACAGCAACTACAAGAATTTACCATTATGGGCTCTTCATACATGCCAGGTGGTTTCCTAAGTCTATTATGTACATGATTTCATTGAACCCTCATAATAAGTTCATGAGGCAAGTACTATTACATAGGCAAGTTACCCCCATTTCAGAGATGAGGGAATGGAGGCACAGTGAAATTGAAATAAATTTTTCAAAGCCACTAGCTAAGAAGTGACTGAAATGAGTTTTAAGTTGAAGAATGATGCAGAATCTATGTTCTAAACCCAAGACAGTGCTGCTTCTTGGTCATGACACAAGCTTTTACTTACTGAGGGTTATGATGTGCTAGGTCCTGTTTTAAGGGCATTAAAAATGTTATCACATTTGACTCTTAGTAACCACAAAATATAGTGCTATTATTGGCCCGATGTTACACATGAAGATATACAAGAATAGAAAAGATTTAAACTTTCATAACTGTATCCATTTAGCAAGTACTACCATGGGATTTATTTTTTCATTTTTTTATTTTTATTATTATTATACTTTAAGTTTTAGGGTACATGTGCACAATGTGCAGGTTTGTTACATATGTATACATGTGCCATGTTGCTGTGCTGCACCCATTAACTCGTCATTTAGCATTAGGTATATCTCCTAATGCTATCCCTCCCCACTCCCCCCACCCCACGATAGTCCCCGGTGTATGATGTTCCCCTTCCTGTGTCCATGTGTTCTCATTGTTCAATTCCCACCTATGAGTGAGAACATGCGGTGTTTGGTTTTTTGTCCTTGTGATAGTTTGCTGAGAATGATGGTTTCCAGCTTCATCCATGTCCCTACAAAGGACATGAACTCATCATTTTTTATGGCTGCATAGTAGTCCATGGTATATATGTGCCACATTTTCTTAATCCAATCTATCACTGTTGGACATTTGGGTGGGTTCCAAGTCTTTGCTATTGTGAATAGTGCCGCAATAAACATACGTGTGCATGTGTCTTTATAGCAGCATGATTTATAATCCTTTGGGTATATACCCAGTAATGGGATGGCTGGGTCAAATGGCATTTCTAGTTCTAGATCCCTGAGGAATCGCCACACTGACTTCCACAATGGTTAAACTAGTTTACAATCCCACCAACAGTGTAAAAGTGTTCCTATTTCTCCACATCCTCTCCAGCACCTGTTGTTTCCTAACATTTTAATGATCACCATTCTAACTGGTGTGAGATGATATCTCATTGTGGTTTTGATTTGCATTTCTCTGATGTCCAGTGATGATGAGCATTTTTTCATGTGTTTTTTGGCTGCATAAATGTCTTCTTTTGAGAAGTGTCTGTTCATATCCTTCGCCTACTTGTTGATGGGGTTGTTTGTTTTTTTCTTGTAAATTTGTTTGAGTTCATTGTAGATTCCGGATATTAGCCCTTTGTCAGATGAGTAGGTTGCAAAAATTTTCTCCCATTCTGTAGGCTGCCTGTTCACTCTGATGGTAGTTTCTTTTGCTGTGCAGAAGCTCTTTAGTTTAATTAGATCCCACTTGTCAATTTTAGCTTTTGTTGCCATTGCTTTTGGTGTTTTAGACATGAAGTCCTTGCCCATGCCTATGTCCTGAATGGTATTGCCTAGGTTTTCTTCTAGGGTTTTTATGGTTTTAGGTCTAACATTTAAGTCTTTAATCCATCTTGAATTAATTTTTGTACAAGGTGCAAGGAAGGGATCCAGTTTCAGCTTTCTACATATGGCTAGCCAGTTTTCCCAGCACCATTTATTAAATAGGGAATCCTTTCCCCATTTCTTGTTTTTGTCAGGTTTGTCAAAGATCAGATAGTTGTAGATATGTGGCATTGTTTCTGAGGGCTCTGTTCTGTTCCATTGGTCTATATCTCTGTTTTGGTACCAGTACCATGCTGTTTTGGTTACCGTAGCCTTGTAGTATAGTTTGAAGTCAGGTAGCATGATGCCTCCAGCTTTGTTCTTTTGGCTTAGGATTGACTTGGTGATGCAGGCTCTTTTTTGGTTCCATATGAACTTTAAAGTAGTTTTTTTCCAATTCTGTGAAGAAAGTCATTGGTAGCTTGATGGGGATGGCATTGAATCTGTAAATTACCTTGGGCAATATGGCCATTTTCACGATATTGATTGTTCCTACCCATGAGCATGGAATGTTCTTCCATTTGTTTGTATCCTCTTTTATTTCATTGAGCAGTGGTTTGTAGTTCTCCTTGAAGAGGTCCTTCACATCCCTTGTAAGTTGGATTCCTAGGTATTTTATTCTCTTTGAAGCAATTGTGAATGGGAGTTCACTCATGATTTGGGTCTCTGTTTGTCTGTTTTTGGTGTATAAGAATGCTTGTGAGTTTTGCACATTGATTTTGTATCCTGAGACTTTGCTGAAGTTGCTTATCCGCTTAAGGAGATTTTGGGCTGAGACGATGGGGTTTTCTAGATGTACAGTCATGTCATCTGCAAACAGGGACAATTTGACTGCCTCTTTTCCTAATCAAATGCCCTTTATTTCCTTCTCCTTCCTGATTGCCCTGGCCAGAACTTCCAACACTATGTTGAATAGGAGTGGTGAGAGAGGTCATCCCTGTCTTGTGCCAGTTTTCAAAGGGAATGCTTCCAGTTTTTGTCCATTCAGTATGATATTGGCTGTGGGTTTGTCATAGATAGCTCTTATTATTTTGAGATATGTCCCATCAATACCTAATTTATTGAGAGTTTTTAGCATGAAGGTTGTTGAATTTTGTCAAAGGCCTTTTCTGCATCTATTGAGATAATCATGTGGTTTTTGTCTTTGGTTCTGTTTATATGCTGGATTACGTTTATTGATTTTCGTATGTTGAACCAGCCTTGCATCCCAGGGATGAAGCCCACTTGATCATGGTGGATAAGCTTTTTGATGTGTTGCTGGATTCGGTTTGCCAGTATTTTATTGAGGATTTTTGCATCAATGTTCATCAAGGATATTGATCTAAAATCCTCTTTTTTTGTTGTGTCTCTGCCAGGTTTTGGTATCAGGATGATGCTGGCCTCATAAAATGAGTTAGGGAGGATTCCCTCTTTTTCTGTTGATTGGAATAGTTTCATAAGGAATGGTACCAGCTCCTCCTTGTACTTCTGGTAGAATTTGACTGTGAATCCGTCTGGTCCCGGACTTTTTTGGTTGGTAGGCTATTAATTATTGCCTCAATTTCAGAGCCTGTTATTGATCTATTCAGAGATTCAACTTCTTCCTGGTTTAGTCTTGGGAGAGTGTATGTGTCGAGGAATTTATCCATTTCTTCTAGATTTTCTAGTTTATTTGTGTAGAGGTGTTTATAGTATTCTCTGATGGTAGTTTGTATTTCTGTGGGATCGGTGGTGATATGCCCTTTATCATTTATTATTGCGTCTATTCTTCTTTCTTTTCTTCTTTATTAGTCTTGCTAGCGTTCTATCAATTTTGTTGATCTTTTCAAAAAACCAGCTCCCAGATTCATTGATTTTTTTGAAGGGTTTTTTGTGTCTCTATTGCCTTCAGTTCTGCTCTGATCTTAGTTATTTCTTGCCTTCTGCTAGGTTTTGAATGTGTTTGCTCTTGCTTCTCTAGTTCTTTTAATTGTGATGTTAGGGTGTCAATTTTAGATCTTTCCTGCTTTCTCTTGTGGGCATTTAGTGCTTTAAATTTCCCTCTACACACTGTTTTGAATGTGTCCCAGAGATTCTGGTATGTTGTGTCTTTGTTCTCATTGGTTTCAAAGAACATCTTTATTTCTGCCTTCATTTCGTTATGTACCCAATAGTCACTCAGGAGCAGGTTGTTCAGTTTCCATGTAGTTGAGCGGTTTTGAGTGAGTTTCTTAATCCTGAGTTCTAGTTTGATTGCACTGTGGTCTGAGAGACAGTTTGTTATAATTTCTGTTCTTTTACATTTGCTGAGGAGTGCTTTACTTCTAACTATGTGGTCAACTTTGGAAGAGGTGTGGTGTGGTGCTGAGAAGAATGTATATTCTGTTGATTTGGGGTGGAGTTCTGTAGATGTCTATTAGGTCCACTTGGTGCAGAGCTGAGTTCAATTCCTGGATATCCTTGTTAACTTTCTGTCTCGTTGATCTGTCTAATGTTGACAGTGGGGTGTTAAAGTCTCCCATTATTATTGTGTGGGAGTCTAAGTCACTTTGTAGGTCACTAAGGACTTGCTTTATGAATCTGGGTGCTCTTGTATTGGGTGCATATATATTTAGGATAGTTAATTCTTCTTGTTGAATTGATCCCTTTACCATTATGTAATGGCCTTCTTTGTCTCTTTTGATCTTTGTTGGTTTAAAGTCTGTTTTATCCAAGACTAGGATTGCAACCCCTGCCTTTTTTTGTTTTCCATTTGCTTGGTAGATCTTCCTCCATCCCTTTATTTTGAGCCTATGTGTGTCTCTGCACATGAGATGGGTTTCCTGAATACAGCATACTGATGGGTCTTGACTCTTTATCCAATTTGCCAGTCTGAGTCTTTTAATTGGAGCATTTAGCCTATTTACATTTAAGGTTATTATTGTTATGTGTGAATTTGATCCTGTCATTATGATGTTAGCTGGTTATTTTGCTCATTAGTTGATGCAGTTTCTTCCTAGCCTTGATGGTCTTTACAATTTGGCATGTTTTTGCAGTGGCTGGTACTGGTTTTTCCTTTCCATGTTTAGTGCTTCCTTCAGGAGCTCTTTTAGGGCAGGCCTGGTGGTGACAAAATCTCTCAGCATTTGCTTGTCTATGAAGTATTTTATTTCTCCTTCACTTATGAAGCTTAGTTTGGCTGGATATGAAATTCTGGGTTGAAAATTCTTTTCTTTAAGAATGTTGAATATTGGCCCCCACTCTCTTCTGGCTTGTAGGGTTTCTGCCGAGAGATCCGCTGTTAGTCTGATGGGCTTCCCTTTGAGGGTAACCCGACCTTTCTCTCTGGCTGCCCTTAACATTTTTTCCTTCATTTCAACTTTGGTGAATCTGACAATTATGTGTCTTGGAGTTGCTCTTCTCAAGGAGTATCTTTGTGGTGTTCTCTGTATTTCCTGAATCTGAACGTTGGCCTACCTTGCTAGATTGGGGAATTTCTCCTGGATAATATCCTGCAGAGTGTTTTCCAACTTGGTTCCATTCTCCCCATCACTTTCAGGTACACCAATTAGACATAGATTAGGTCTTTTCACATAGTCCCATATTTCTTGGAGGCTTTGTTCATTTCTTTTTATTCTTTTTCTCTAAACTTCTCTTCACGCTTCATTTCATTCATTTCGTCTTCCATCGCTGATACCCTTTCTTCCAGTTGATTGCATCGGTTACTGAGGCATGTGCATTCGTCACATAGTTCTCATGCCATGGTTGTCAGCTCCATCAGGTCCTTTAAGGACTTCTCTGCATTGGTTATTCTAGTTATCCATTCATCTAATTTTTTTTTCGAAGTTTTAAACTTCTTTGCTATTGGTTCGAACTTCCTCCTTTAGCTCGGAGTACTTTGATCTTCTGAAGGCTTCCTCTCTCAACTCGTCAAAGTCATTCTCCATCCAGCTTTGTTCCGTTGCTGGCGAGGAGTTGCGTTCCTTTGGAGGAGGAGAGGTGCTCTGATTTTTAGAGTTTCCAGTTTTTCTGCTCTGTTTTTTCCCCATCTTTGTGGTTTTATCTACCTTTGGTCTTCGATGATGGTGACGTACAGATGGGTTTTTGGTGTGGATGTCCTTTCTGTTTGTTAGTTTTCCTTCTAATAGTCAGGACCCTCAGCTGCAGGTCTGTTGGAGCTTACTGGAGGTCCACTCCAGACCCTGTTTGCCTGGGTATCAGCAGCGGTGGCTGCAGAACAGCAGATATTGGTGAACCGCAAATGCTGCTGCCTGATCGTTCCTCTGGAAGTTTTGTCTCAGAGGAGTACCTGGCCGTGTGAGGTGTCAGTCCACCCCTACTGGGGGGTGCCTCCCAGTTAGGCTACTCGGGGGTCAGGGACCCATTTGAGGAGGCAGTCTGCCTGTTCTCAGATCTCAAGCTGCGTGCTGGGAGAACCAGTACTCTCTTCAAAGCTGTCAGACAGGGACATTTAAGTCTGCAGAGGTTATTGCTGTCTTTTGTTTGTCTGTGCCCTGCCCCCAGAGGTGGAGCCTACAGAAGCAGGCCAGCTTCCTTGAGCTGTGGTGGGCTCCACCCAGTTCGAGCTTCTTGGCCACTTTGTTTACCTAGTCAAGCCTGAGCAATGGCAGGCGCCCCTCCCCCAGCCTCGCTGCCGCCTTGCAGTTTGATCTCAGACTGCTGTGCTAGCAATGAGTGAGGCTCCATGGGTGTAGAACCCTCCGAGCCATGTGTGGGATATAATCTCCTGGTGTGCCGTTTGATAAGCCCGTTGGAAAAGTGCAGTATTAGGGTGGGAGTGACCCGATTTTCCAGGTGCCCTCTGTCACTCCTTTCTTTGACTAGGAAAGGGAATTCCCTGACCCCTTGCGCTTCCCGGGTGAGGTGATGCCTCGCCCTTCTTCAGCTCACGCACGGTTCACTGCACCCACTGTCCTGCACCCACTGTCCGGCACTCCCCAGTGAGATTAACCCAGTACCTCAGTTGGAAATGCAGAAATCACCCGTCTTCTGCGTTGCTCACGCTGGGAGCTGTAGACTGGAGCTGTTCCTATTCGGCCATCTTGGCTCCACCCTCTACCATGGGATTTAAACCCAGGCAGACTGGGCCCAAGTCCCTTCTGACCTGAGTGGGGCTCGGGATTCCGAGTAGACAAGCGGAAAACACTGGGCCCTAAGAACTGCAGGAGAAGCACTCAAGCCCATCAGCTACAGAGGGCAACAGCCCTGGAGAAAACTTGGCCCTGGGTGTGAAAAAGTAACTTATCCACAACTCCTTCTTTTCTCGAATTTCATCAAGTCACCTGGAGTACCAGAAGGGCAGCACTTGCCGCACATCCCCTTCTCCATCCTCATCAAAACTCACCTGGAGTATCAGAAAGACAGCACTAATCTATTCCCTTCTCTTCTACATCCTTATCAAAGTCTCCTGGAGTACCAGAAGGGCAGCACTCATCCCCCATCTGCTCCTCCTCTTCATCCTCATCAAAGCTCAACTAGACTAATAGAAGGATAATACTCATTCCCCATCCCCTTCTCCATCCTCATCAAAACTCAACTGGAGCATCAGAAAGGCAGCACTAATCTCCCACCACTTTGTCCATCCTCATTAAAGTCATCTGAAGTATGAGAAGGATGGCACTCATACTGCAGCCTCTTCTCTTCTCCATGGTCTTGAAGGCTCACCTGGAGTACCAGAACAGGCTTGCAAATCACTGCTAGTCTGTAACCTCTTTGCTCTGCAGCCAGGTTACTTTTCAGGGTTGCAAACCTTCAATGAATTTTTAATTTTATTTAATTCTAATTAATTTAAATAGCCTCATGTGGGTAGTAGCTACCATATTGACCAGTGCAGGTCTGGAGTCCCAGGTCCTTAGCCTGACAATAAGACCTTTCCTAGCCTGGGCATTACTTCTCATCCAGTCTAGAGTTTTCTAATCATGCTGCGTTCACCTGCATCTGCTTTCAGTTTCTTGATCCAGCTGAGATACTTTGTCTTTCCATGCTTTTGTGCAGCCATGGGACCAGGACAAGACAAAAGTGGCACCTGAGGCATACAATGTAATGATGTGCTCCCTCTCAGGGTGGTGCACTGTAAAGTCTAGAAAGCTTTTCAATGCTTTCCCTTCTCCATTAGTCCCTGCTCACCTTTCAAGTACCAGCTCAAATGCCTCCTCCATCAGGAAGCCTTCCCCTAGCACCTTCAGGCAGAACTAAGATGCCCTTCCTTCAATGTCACCACTCTTTTTACAAAGTTTCCTTTACCTGTTTCACCATCCTCCTACACCAGGTCAGTGCTTTAAGACCAGGAGCCATCTGTCATTTATTTCTATATCCTCAATACTGTCTTGGCTAGAAAAAGTGCTCATTTGGCACCTTTGAAAATGATTGAATTGAGTTTTTGAATTCACCTGGCCTGGCCCACAATGACAGCCCCCACATTTCTCAAATGTGTTTTAATCTGGGGTTAAAGTCAGGACATATGATGTCAGCCAACAGAAGGGAGGGGAGAAGTAATCATTTTCATGACGTTAAGTCTAACTTCTAAGTCCAGCTAGACTTTTCCCATGAAAGGTGCCCTGACCACCACCACACATTCCTCCACCTTCTACCCTCTGCCCCCATCCCTCCTCTTCCCCACCCACAATATGGTCTTGCTCTGTTGGGCTTCGCCAGAGTTTGGAGTCTGTTTCATCCCCACCCATCCACTCCTACCTCCAGGAGATAATTGGTTGCTGCTGGTCTTGGCAGCAACCTTGAGGCTACACTTGTATTTCTATCAGCACTAATTAGTGACTAAATAAACAGCAAGAGAGCCTCAGGATAGGCTCACATGCAGGACTTTCAGACTGGGTGGAAAATGTCAAGACATAATGAAACTCCTTCTCTGAATCACGTCTGGAGAATGAAAAGCTGGGGAAACCCAAATCCTGAAACACATGAGAAAAATAGGAGAAGGGAGTACAGTTCTCCTTGGAGTTTCTTGCGTCTTTGTAACATCCTCAGGAGGAGGAAAATTCACGTGGCTGGGGAGAGCCAGGAGGCTGCCTTGCCAAACATCTCCTTGCTCTGAGTTTTGCTGTGTGGGAGGTGCTGCGTGAACCTGTCGTGTTGATGATAGTTTCATGTCTGTGGAATGTTCGGAAGAGGTAAAAGCATTGAAGATTGCTCTAAAATGTGTAACACCTAATATGGGACAGGAAGTCACAGCTGTGTGGGCTGCTTGGGGTCAGGGCTCATCTCAAACATACTCACTCATAGTCAGAGGAGCTGCATCCCAGAGAAGGGAGGTGACTTTGCTGAGTGCATGGAAAGCTTTTGGAGCAAGAAAGTCTAGGTCTCGAATCCAGGCTCCCTGACTTCCAGGCCAGAGCAATTTCTGCTGTAGCTCAACAATAGAGGGAATAAGGTTTGGGAAACAGACGCTGACATTTTTTCCTTAGTAATGTCCCATTCCACCCTTCAAAATGCCCCCAGCAGAGAGGATGGAGGACTGAGAAGCTGGCTCTCGGCTCTGGGGCTGTCACATCTCAGTAGGGGTAGACTGTGACAAGCTCAGAAGTAGGGGCAGATGACCTTGCATTAAGTCAGGTTCTTTAACTTGTTTGCTTGTGACTGTGGACACATCCTTTAGCTTTCCGGGCTTCACTTTCTTATCTGTGAAATGGGCCTTGTAAACCTGAACTCTTAGGTCATTTGTGGAAATTAAATGAGATAATGGATAGAAAGTAGCTAATTTAACAGCTCTATTTATGAGAGCAGCTATCCTGTGCCAGCTTTGAAGCTACAGAGCTGCCAGCCTGGTGCCCAGGAGGCTGTGAACATCTATCATGGCTGGCTGGTAGGGGCAAGTTGGGGTAGAGATGCCAGTGAAAGTGGCCCCATTGGCTGCAGACACTAAATCCAAGGAGTTGCCCTCACTCCCCATGCACCCAGCAGCAGCCCCATTGCAGGCTGGGCTGAGTTCTGTCTGACTCTGCAGCAAACACCCTTCCCCTCTTCACTTCCCAAGACATCTGGAGCAGCTGACTCAAGCACCAATGAGATAATGTTTTTATTTATTCTGTTTGTTTTTTGTTTATAAACCTGGGCTCCTGGGAGAAGCCAGATTCAAAAGTAGGTCTGAGATGTGAAGGTCAGCCTTGAGACTGACCACAGGGCCGAGGCCCAGCTGGGGAAAACACCAGGCCACCACACCTAATGGCCAGGCCAACTGCCTGTTGTTGCACTGTTACAGTGCTTCTCCTCGGTGCCCAGCCCTGGGCAGGAGGTAGGGGAGGCAGAGGCACAGCCTTCTAGGACCCAGTCTTGGAGACCCTCCAGGGTGCTCTGAAAAAGCAAGAGACTGTGATAGAATGCAGTATGATCGAGCTGTGACAGCAAAAGCTTGTGGGCTTATTTGAGGATTAAATGAGTTGTAGCAAGTCTTCAAGAATAGCTAACAATTACTCTAATAAAAAGGGAAGCACAGGAGCTTTTGAAGCAGCAAGAAGGCTCTAATCTCAGTTTTGGGAGTGGGACAGTGTGGTGTGAAAGGGAGGGAAGTTTTGGCAGGGGCAGGAGGGTGATCTAATTGAGACTGGGCCCTTCTTCCTCTAGGCTGATGTGTATCCTTATCATATAAACCAGTACTTTTTTCTACCACTACGTGCTGGAATCTATGCTAGGCTATGCTTTGAGGAGATCACAGAGATGTATAGGACTCAGTTTCTGCCCCTGCAGTGCCCATAGGTCGATGAGAAAGAGGATACATGTATAATCACACAATTGTGCAAAGCCTGCAGGAACACTCTGCAACATCCCAAGCTTCTGAGCCTCTCAAAGCCTCAGTTTCCCCATCTGGACCTATACAATTGGTATCATAATTATATGCTATCTTGCAAGGCTTTTGTGCAACAGTCCTGTAGTAAAGCAGTTAATAGTAGTAAAGCAATTAGCAGAGCTCCTAGCCCATTTTAAGAGCCCAGTAAATGCTGCTTAGTAGGATGATAGTGGTGATAAGTATTGTCCTGAGCCACTAAAGTGGGGGCAGTGGATGTATGGTGAGGATGGAAAAGGTGACATTTGGTTTGAAACATAAAAGATGAATAAGAGTCAAGTATGCAGAGGGATCAATGCAGAAAGAGAACTGGCAGGGAGGATGGTACTACATTCTGGGAAAACAATAGCAGCTGTGATGTGGGTTAATATGAAGGCTGAGCCCCTTCTCGAGCATCTGCAGGTGCTTGGAAAGATGCAGAGTCACTTCAAGGACTTCAAGAATCTTGGATGTCAATGTATAGGTTTTGTCTTGTAGACCACTGGTTTTAAATACTCTCTTCTCTTCTTTCCTTCCTTTCTTCTTTTCTTTTCCTTTCTCCCTCCCTGTCTTCCTCTCTCTCCGTTTCCTTTTAGCAATTGAACTTTTCATTTGAAAGCAATGTTAAACAGAAGCCCATTATAATGAACAAATAAAGGTGGAACTGCTGTTTGAAAGTTACCTATGGAACTACCATAGCTGGGGGTTTCCCCAGAAAGCACAGCCTCAGATAAGCATTTGTGGGCAGGTAGTTGCTTTTTGGATACAACCTCAGGAAACAGTAACAAGGGGGTAGGACATGAGGAAAGGAAGAAAGCCAATACCAGTGGTGCCATGTCCAGCTAATCATCACCATGGACAATGGAGGCTGGATTCTGCAGGGACCTTCTGAGGACCACATAGAAAGTCCTTCAAAATTGTCTGCCTGATGGTGAGAAATGGGGTCACAAAATCCACCTGCTTTCTGCCCCCGTTGGTTAAGGATTGCCCCATAGGTTGTTAACTCCCTTGCATTTTCAAGTTTTCCTGAGCGTAGATGTTGAGCAGGGTACCATGGTTGCCCTACTTCTTGATGTTCCAGAAGCCCCGGGGCAGTAAGTCAGCAAGGTGGAGGTGCAGCAGGGGGCATTGCCTAGACCCCACTGGCAATGGCTAGGGTAGAAGGTGGATTGAAAAGATGTGAGGCAGGGCACAGGTGTGAATGCAAGATCTCATGACAGTTTGAGACTGGGGAGAAGTGAATAGGGACAGGAAGTCCATTTAGGCAACAATTGGTGCCACAGACCAGGGAACAAGTTGTGAGGGAGGGAAGCATATAACTTGGAGTGAGAAGGAAGGGGAGAATGGTTAGGGAGCTAGAATGGAGAATGGTTAGGGAGCTAGAATCCGTGGGGCTTGGGGATCACTTGGATGTGGGAGATGAGAGTGACTGGAGTGGTTGTTAGGTGTTCAGCTGGGGCATTAGACAAAGTGCGGTGCTGCTCACCCAAACAAGAGACTCAGAAGTTGGTGGAGATTTATTTATCCATTTATTTTAATGGAACAGATTTTTTTTTTCCTTTTCCAGGTGGAGAGAAAATGAGCCCTCAGCTTTCCTGTAAGCCTCTACTAAGTGGCTTCCTGTCTGCATGAAACAGAAAGAAATTCCAGAATCATGCAAGTGGGGTTGGGACAGGGTGGGTAGTGTATGCTTAGGACTTGCCTTTTTTTTTTTTTTTTTTTTTTTTTTTGCCTCCATTGCTCTTGTATCTACAGAGCAACTGCCTTCTTCTCTACTGACTTGTACGCACAGAGTCTTGATACTGGAAAGACCCTCTCTTTGTGTGGAAAGAAATGCTGGGCACAATGAAGTGATGCACCTGTGTTCATGCCGTGAGCTGGGATGTGAATGCTGATTGTAACCCAGGCCTGATTCTTATTCCTCTTCCCTTCCCTTCCATGTCTCCTGTAGCTCCTTTCTGTTCCCCGCCTGCTTTCTTATCTTAGAATGGGCCTAGGGATACCATGAAGTTTTGGTTATTCCCTATTCAAACAATCAAGCAAACACAAAGCATTGTCTGTGTACAGCCTTTAAAGTATGCAATACCATTTTCCAGTTATTGCCTCCCTTCAGCTCCAGTTTTCTCCTCTTCCATCCAGGGTGAAACTGGTCCGCAGAGCAGTAGTGTGATCTTCCCAAGGTCTCATGACCAGGAAGAAGAGGTGAGACCTGGATCTGAAACCAGGCTTCCTGGATCTTTCTCTATGTCTAATGTGGGGTTGAAATCATGTCCTTGGTGCCCCCAAGATAACATATATAAGCTTCTAACACATAGCAGCTATCCATTTGGTGCTATTTTCCTCTCCTTCTCCTCTGATCTCTTTCTATCAAAGCATGCTGTTGCTCCCAAAGTTCCTCCAGCCAGTACTTTCCTGAGGAGTTCCTGGATTACTCTGTGCCTTTATAGAAAAACAAGAATGGTAAATACACTTCTTGCAGCCCAGACAATGTCTCTAATTGCTCTGAGCATACATCTCATGGCCGTCAGGATAAAGTTCAGAACCTTAACCTGGCACCAAGGTATTCCACATGCACTCCAGCCTCTCTAATTCTGCCTTCTCTTTGAAACCATTCTGAAAGCACTGGGCAGAGTTCCTTGTCCTCTCAGTTATAGCTCTACAGTTAAAGCACTTAAACCCTCAGAGTTATTGTCTATTTGGGAAACTGTACCCACCCCAAGACTGTGCTGCTTGAGAGTCAGATAAGCCTTATTTACATCATTTTCCTCTATGAATTAGCACAGAGCCTGGCACAGGTAAGTACTCAGTAAATATTTGTTGAATTAATGCCACAATCGATGTATACATAAATCAGTGACTCAATGAATGAGGGTAGTGATACCTGCCCTTAATGAACTTGCAGAGTTAGTGTGGTACAGATGCAAGATGTATAACTATGAGGTTCCAGACAGATACAGAGCATTATTCCCATGGGTTTATAAGATGGACCTTGAAGAGTTAGCATGTGTGCTCACATAACCTGTATTGGCTGCTGTAGGTGCTGCTCTTCGGGTAGCAGGGCCGAGGAGAACCTTGCAAAGTAACCTCATGTATCTTTATGGAAGGAACCATGTTGTAGTTTCTGAATGAAGCTTGGCATAGACAAAGCATGCAGTTCATATTTAGTATCAATAGTGGCAGATTCAAACCATGGGGCAGTGTGTATTCCATGCAGTGAGTCACCTGGAAATTCCAAAAAGCTCAAATTGATCTTACCTTCCTAACTTCACTCAAATTTTCTGAGTCTCAGTTTTCTCAGCTCTAAATGGAGCCATAATAGGGACCACCTCCCAGAGTGATTGCGTAAGAATTATGCAGATTACACAATGTATGGCTGTGGCTCCCAAAAGTTCCTCCAGTTAATGCTTTCCTGAGGAGTTCCTGGATTACTCTGTTCCTTTACAGAAAACCAAAAACTGTATATAGACTCAAGCATTGCCTGTGTACAATCTTTAGAGTATCTAATGCCATTTTTCAGTTATTACTGCCTTTCAGCCCCAATTTTCTCCTCTTTCATTCAGGGTGAAACTGGTCCACAGAGCAGTAGAGTGATCTCCCCACGGTCTTCCTAGTGACAACTGGTTGGAGCAATGTTCGCTCTCTAGCTAGTACCTAGACATAGAGTAATGAGCATCAACCAAGTATGTGCCCTGGCTTGAGAATCTGCCCTATAGAAGTACACAATATTACATTAAATATTTACAAAGATCTCACTTTCCAACTTGGGCCTGGCAGAGTGGCTCCCGCAAAGAAGGGTGGTGAGAAGAAAAAGGGCCATTCTGCCATCAATGAAGCAGTGACCAGAGAATACACCAACATCATTCACAAGCACATCCATGAAGTGGGCTTCAAGAAACATCCCCCTTGGGCATTCAAAGAGATCTGGAAATTTGCCATGAAGGAGATGGGAACTCCAGATGTGTGCATTGATACTAGGTTCAACAGACCTGTCTGGGCCAAAGGAATAAAGAATGTCCCATACAGTATCTATGTGCAGTTGTCCAGAAAACGTAATGAGGATGAAGATCCTCATTAAGTAAGTTGTATACTTTGGTTGCCTATGTACCTGCTACCGCTCTCGAGAATCTACAGACAGTCAACGTGGATGAGAACTAACCACTGATTGTCAAATATATCAAAGTTATAAAATTGCCACACACACACAAAAAAGACCTACAGGAAGCTGCTCTGAAGAGGAGAGCCATGGGCCACATGTCTTCATTCCTTCAGTCTGCATGGTTGATTCTGGTCTTGTCGGGTTTAGAAAACAGCTTCATTTATTAACAGAAGGGCATAGGGCTGAGAATGGGCCCTCTGGAAGAAGGCAATTTGAAAGAGATAGGTCCTCAAGACCCCAGCCAAGAAACCTAAGGTGTCAGACCAGGCACTTGTCAAAGCAGGAAATGAGACTTGTGTCAGGAGTGAGGGGGAGGCTGGGGTATCAATGAGTACATCTTGTCCTAGATGGAGGTGTTCTGTAGCAGCCCAGGGGCAGAGAGCTGACTCACCAGACAACAGACACAGTAGCAGTGACCAGCACATGACTGCTCTCAGAGAGGAGACACTATTGGACTATGCTTCTAAATTATGTACCACACTGCTGCATTGATTCAGGTAAGGCAGGGTAGGGCTGGACTTGAAAGCTGAAGGCCTTGTGGGTTGCTGGAGATTTGGCCTGGGGAAAGTAGGAGCTGACAGCTGCAGTCTCACTTTTTGTACAGACACAGCTTAGATATATTCTCTGCTTGACTCGAAGCTATTGTGTTGGCAAAGACCCTGTCCCAGTCTTTGGTCTTCTCTGTATTAGTGGAACTAAGCATGATGCCAGGCACATGGGAGGTGTTCAGTAAATCACTGCAGAATTTAGGAATAAACATGTAGAGCTGGGGAATGTGTGTTTTAGGGTGGGGGAAGGTGGGCACATTGTCCTAAGAAAAGTATAACTCTAGGATTTGAAGTCTTATCCTCTTCAACCTGAGACCTTCTCAGGTAATCGTAGACAGGATTCATGAACACACTTCCAGGGCAAACACATTTCATGTTGGTGCAGAGTATCTGGGACTTGGAAGAAACAACTCCTTATCTGAAGGATAATTTAGCAATTAGGAGCTGAGGCCTAACAGAAGGTTACCTAACATGTCTGTGTCTGCTTCCTCATCTGTAAAACAAGGGGCTAATGCCTGTTCATGGGGTAACTGAGGAGTTGGTGAGATGACGTGTGAGAAATTAGCAGTCCACAGCACAGCTTGATAAATGTTTGTTGAATGGCAAATGCCATTCTGGTGACTAAAGTTCACCATGGCTCAGTTCTGCTTTCTGCCTTGACTCATCCTCCTTGTTGTCTGCCAAAAATCATTCTGTGCCCAACCTGGTTCCTTCTCAAACTAAGAGGTCCATTCACAACACTAGCTGGCATCAGGTAGGAAGCCACCCTTGGTCATCTGCTGCTCATCCTCGGGGGACAGACAGTGATGGACAGGCAGACTCTGAAAGTGGAGCTGAGTCTTGAGCACTGAGCATGTCATCCATCATTGAAGCCACTTCGAGAGGAGAGGAAAGTAGTCAGTAGTGTCACCTACTGACTGGCACTGCTGGTAGCAGGGGGTCTTATTTTAGCAATGCCTCTGAGCTCATGCAAGTATCATTGGGAAGCAGGATTAGGTTTGCTAAATATATAATTAAATAAGATGAAATATCAGAGAAGAGGCACAGATGAAGGTTATGGAGTTATAAAACAATAGATTGGGAAAAGGCCACGATGGTTTCTTTATATATTCCCTAAGAAAAATAACAAAGCAGCAAATTTCAACTGTAGAGAGCACATGTAGAAACCCACAGGGAGAACCATTAGTGGGTTGAAGGCTGGGATGCATCACTGAAGAGAGAAAGAGAGGAGAATCTGCATTTATTGGCTGCATGGTCTGAGCCAGGCCCTTCCCATGTACACTGTAGTCCTACATGGGAAAGATTACTATTTCTGTTTTAGTGAAATGGAAACTAACGCTCAGGTTTGTTAAGTAACTCGCACACACCCATGATATTTGTGAGTGTCAGAGCTTGGCCTTGTATGTCCAAAGGGCATTGTTCTACGGAGTCACACTGTCCAATAGTTTATAAAGAAACTTTTAATGTAAATCTTGTCTAATTGTTTCAGCAAAGATCAGAGAAGAAGGACTTCAGGGTGAACCTTTTACTTAAAGAGGGTGTTTGGAACACTCTAATCAAATTTCCATTGTAGTCTATCATCTACCACTCTATGTTTTTGGCATGTTCCCATAATGGCCTAGTTACCCAAACCATGGCTCTATTGACAGGTGCATTCTCCTTTATTTCTCTAAAGCATGAGGCTCGACCAACCCCAACTCTGTTCTTGTTTGGCTCTACCTGTCATCAGCCATAAACTAATCCCATACTCCCAGCTTTTCCCCCTGTTAAAAGCTCCCAGCTCCAATACAACTTCCAACACGGAAGCCAGAGTGATCTTCTCGAATTCTGGATCTACTAATGTCCCAACTTTGCCCTCACATTTAGAAGGGTTATCTCTTGCCACCACATTTTATCCAGTTCTGTGGTCTGGAATTCAATTTATCCATGTTTTTTTCAGTGTTTCAAGAAACAAAACATTGGTTTTTTTTTGCTGTCCCAGATAAGAAAGATTTGCTTAACCAAAGGTCATAAAAATTTACTCCTATCTTCTTCTCTTCTAAGAGTTATATAGTTATAGTTTTTACATATAGGTCTGTACAAATTTTAAGTTATTTTTTATATATTTATTTTTAGATGTTACATCATTTGATTTATACAATAAATTTACTCTATTTTCTATTAACATTTCCATTACATACTGCAGTTTTATAGAGAATACATTGATTGATTTGTATGTATTTATTTGTAACCATTAGCCATTCTAAACTCAAGGAAGATTTTAGTTTGTTTGTTTGTTTGTTTTTTCAGGGTTAAGAAACGGAAAATAACGATTAATTTTTAAATCTCCCTTTTTGAATAGTTATATTGCTTTTTACTTTATTTTACTGACTTAAACATCCTAAATAATGTTAAATAATAATAGGTGATAGTGGACATCTGTATCTTGTTCTCAAATTTAGTGGTAATGAACCTGGTGTTTGTTCGAAATTGACTTCAGATATTCTTTACCATGTCAAAACTATTGCTCTATTGCTTCTCTACTATTTCTAGTTGAATCCAGACAGTATAGTAAATTTATTGTTATCTGTTTTTTGCTCTGTTAATCACTTAATGAAATGATGTAATGCAGTTATCAACATTTTCAGTATTGAACCATCCTTGCATTTCTGGAATGAATCCTGCTTAGTCATAGTGCATTATTCTTTTAAGATACTTCTGGTTTGGAACTGCTACCATTACATTTATGATACTTGCACAAATGATATTGCCCCACATCAATATATGACAAATTCCCTTTCTTTGACCAAGCCAAACTACATTTAAAAAGTAGGTAAACAAGGAAAGGCCTAGATGAGGCTTCAGGATCTAATTTTTACTTATTTTAGAGAACCTGATAATTGTTCATGTGACAAAGTGCTTATATCACAGTTTCTCATTTTAAGGTCCTGCCCTATTTTGGCAAAGCATTGAAAGGAAGTACTAAAGCATCACAGGGCAGTCTCAGTAAAATAAAACTACAATAATACAGTAGTTATGCAGTAGTTACACAACCTCAGTTTACTGAGGGCAGTCTCAGTAAAATAAAACTACAATAAGTTATACAGTAGTTACACAATAATACAGTAGTTATACAACTTCAGTTTACTGAGGGCAGTCTCAGTAAAATAAAACTACAATAATACAGTAGTTATACAAACTACAATAATACAGTAGTTATATGGTAGTTATACAATAATACAGCAGTTATACAATAATACAGTAGTTCTGCAATTGTATACAGTAGTTATACAACCAAGAAAACTACAATAATACAGTAGTTATACAACCAATAATACAGTAGTTAAGTGTTTGTGGTATGCCATATGATACTATACTTGACACTTTACATATATTAGTTCTCCTCCTCCTCCTCCTTTTTGGCAGGACAACTTATTGGAATATTAATTAGTGTTTTCTATATGATAGAAGGTTGGAAAAAATGTGTATGGAATATATGTTCTTTTTCCCTGAGGGCATTATTAGAGGCTTTTGTGTTGCAGCCCTGAAAAGAGAAGACATCTAACAAAAATGCCCTTATCTACTCCCATTCTCACCCATTCTCAGGCCTTTGTTTGAAGAATGTATTGAGATATTGAGGGAAGCTGGCATATGAAGTGGGGAAGGAGGCAGAACTGGCCCTACATGTGCACACACGAACCCTGCCTTCTACTGAGATTGCAAGGTAAGTGAAGGTTATCATCCTAGAGCCTAGGGTGGGGGAGCATGCTGTGGCAGGTCCCACCAGTGCCAGAAACTCACACAGCACCTGAGGAGTGCCAGGGTCTTTGATGGGGTGGTCCATGGTGCCATGAAATTAATCACTGAGAGGCAAAGCCTTAGGATATTTGCAAAAAAAGCCTTAGCGTGATGGCAGAGTTCTGTGTTTGTGAATGGAAACATTTTCATTTTACATCTCAGTGAATAGCTGTGGATTTAAAACATCTCAGTGAATAGCTGTGGATTTAAAAATAGAGTATATTCTTCCGTTTTTCAGGTGCCATGGAAGTATCCTGGGTCTTTGTATGCAGCCTAGAAAGGAGGTGAGTGTTCCCTCCCACTCTATCTATCTTACAAAAGTTGCACCTCAGTGTTTGTTAGGGAGCAAATTCCTGTCTTCTAGCTATACAATTCTCATGGTAACCTTAGAAAGTTTTAAATCATTATCCCATTTTTAGATAAGAAAATGAATATCCGAAGAGACTAAGTAACTGGTCTGAGTAACTGGGTGTTATCTCAAGTTAACCTCCTTTCTCATGGCTGAACAACTATACTGTGCTGCCTTACATTAAAAAAAAAAAAAAAAGCTATTCCTTACTAAGAGACTACTTTATGTAATGCACAGGGCTAGATGCTATATATATATATATATGTATGTATGTGTATATATATGTGTGTATATATATGTATGTATATATATGTGTGTGTGTATATATGTATATAAAATTTCAAGGAAGTTCTTCCTATTACATTAATCAATCATTTCATCTTATGATAAAGTAGAAGATGGAGAATTATTTGGTAGTTGTTAGACCCAGTGTTTAGTCCCAGTTCTGCCACTAGCTTTGTACATTAGTTTCTTCATCTGTGACCTGAGAATAACAAAATTTGCCTTTTGATATTATCATGAGTACTGAGTGAAGTATTAGAAATAGCAGGATCTTGTTAACTGTAAAAAGATGTGCACACATGGACCCTGCCTTTTACTGAGACTGCAATCTATACTGGTCGTCTCAACCAAGCGTCTCTCTTCAGCAGTTACTAAGATACTGAGGTATACGTTACAACGCAGAGGGGACCAGGATACCACGAGGTGGACACTAGCCTTGGAAACTGATTATTTATATTTGTGTGTAGTCTCCTTGAAGCAGAGGTTAGGTCAGACATAGCTCTTCTGGGTCTGGCAAAGTCAACTGGAAACCGCTAATGGCCAATCATCCTATAAGATTGCTTCTTTCCAGTCCTCTGCATTCAGGGAAGCCAAACAAACAAGGCACTTTCATCACCACTCCAAGGAATCTATCTTTGACAGCTTCCAGACAGCAGACATATTGGAATATATAGTCCATCCATAGAACCCAGAAGGTGATCTCCCAGTAGAGATCAAGCCATCTCAAGAAAAGTCCAGAAAAACTCCCTGAGCAGATGTCTGCCCTCAGGATAACATTGAGGCAGATGTTTGTGCTCTGAAGTCACTGCATGGTATTGGCTACATCCAGAGTTGCTCAGGACAAGCTGTTTGTTAATCCAGGCTAGTAAATGAGGGGGTGTCTAAGGTATTTGTTAAAGAGTCACCAAAGTCACCCTCATTGGGCCAAAGCTTGGTAGAACCCAGGAAGTAGCCAGATTAGGCCAAAGGCAATGGGGATTTCAGGGAAAAAGTTCAAAGAAAATCACTGAGATTTAACAATAGATTTCTTTTTCCATCAATATTGGGAAAGTGTGCCTGGTGAAGAAGGCATTGGGGGACCCAATAAGTACCATGAGGTTACAGACATCTTTTACTCTTTGCTTATTCTGTACTCCAAGACTTGACAATGCCTTGTATATACTTGGTACTCAATAAACGTTAGTTGGCAATTGAGCGAATGAGTATTTGGGCAGTAAGTGGGATGGTCCCAGTTGTTGTATGTAAATCTCTGTACAACTTAACAGTTGCTTGCTTATGGAGAAATAAATTTTGCACTAACCCCCAATTTTTTTCTCATGAGGACTCACAATGCCAGATACAAAGAAGGAACCGATTTAGGTTGTTCTAGACTCAAGGGTTCTGGGTTCCAGTTTCAGCCTTAGAGCTATTCTGAATCTTCACCTGTCTACTTGCATGAAATAGAGAAATCATGTAGTCAGTTTTCTTGTCTGAAAATTTAAAGTGGTATTTCTTACCTCATGAGGCTCTTTTTTTTCATAATTCCGTGAAAAAATGTGTATGCTCTGCCAGTACAGTTTCTGTAGGGTTGCAATTAGGAATAAGAGAAACATGCTTTGGCATCAGAATGTGTTCAGATCCTGGGTCTACCACATAGAAGCTGACTGTTCTTAGGCTAGTCACTTAAAAATTCTCTCAGTCTCCTATTCTACATCTCTAATAAAAGGATAGTAATAATACCCACTCCATTGAGTTGAGGGGATGATTGCAAAGTGTTTATACTGTCCAGAATATAGTAAGTGCTTATTATTTTTAGAAAGAGGAAGCAATTTCTCATTTGGATATCAGATTTTGATAAGATAAAGATGCTTACTATTCCTTAAAGATTTTTCTTCTTCTTTTAAAAAATAAACTTAAGAACATAGCGAATCCACAACATGGAGTTTCACTATTAAAGTCAGCATTTCAAATTTTCCTTTTGCTTCCTTTGGAATGGAACCACCAAAAACATGAAAAGAAAGACTTTGTAAACTGCATAACATCTTCTGCTCTTTCCCAGGTCTTCGGGATATAATTCAATTTCATGATGCAATTAAGAAAGAAGTCTAAACCAAAGGACATTTACCGCACTGCAGCAACATGTGGCTATTTATCTAGCGTGATTTCACAGAGAATTTTTAGGTCATCCAGGGTTTCTGTGCCTGTAGTTTTTCATCTCTCAAAATGGGATTCCTGACTCATAGTGTGGGGCGAGGCTGAAAATGCATGGTATATATGGAAATGCTTTCTAACTGGAAGGTGACTAAGGACACAGGTACTGTGGTGTGGTCCTCAGAGCAAATCCTTTGTGCTTCTTTCTTTTTTATTATACTTTAAGTTCTGGGGTACATGTGCAGAACGTCCAGTTTTTGTTACATAGGTATGCGTGTGTCATGGTGGTTTGCTGTAACCATCAACCCGTCATCTACATTAGGTATTTCTCCTAATGCTATCCCTCCCCTAGCCCCCCACCCCCTGACAGGCCCCAGTGTGTGATGTTCCACTCCCTGTGTCCATGTGTTCTCATTGTTCAACTCCCACTTATGAGTGAGAATATGCAGTGTTTGGTTTTCTGTCCTTGTGTTAGTTTAGTGAGAATGATGGTTTCCAGCTTCATCCATGTCCCTGCAAAGGACATGAACTCATTATTTTTTATGGCTGCATAGTATTCCATGGTGTATATGTGCCACACTTTCTTTATCCAGTCTATCATTGATGGGCATTTGGGTTGGTTCCAAGTCTTTGCTATTGTGAATAGTGCTGCAATAAACATACGTGTGTATGTGTCTTTATAGTAGGATGATTTATGATCCTTTGGGTATATACCCAGTAATGGGATTGCTGGGTCAAATGGTATTTCTAGTTCTAGATCCTTGAGGAATCACCACACTGTCTTCCACAATGGTTGAACTAATTTACACTCCCACCTTTTGGGTCCCTGGTGGTTGAAACACCTTGTAAGCATCCTCCTCTTTCCTGCTTAATGAATCAGCCTCAGGTGTCAGGAAGCTTGTGATTTCTTTTTCTGCCCTGATCTCTGCCCCTCTGAAATTGCAGCATTTTCATGATCTTCTTCCTTTCACAACTGCCATCTTCTTGTTCCGATACCAAGAGGCTGCTCATAGAAATTTTGAAAGTCAAAATTCTCAGTTACATATTCCTGCTGCTTTGTAAACTTAACAACTGACTGATGGCATCCCATAGGAAAGACTGCTCTTGCAAGAAACTGGCTCAACAACCTCCTCTCATTTTTCTCTTGCTTTCTATGAAGACCTAGGGAGTTTGAATGAATCCCTTGTTTAGGGCTTGGGGAGGACAGCCCAGCTGGAGGGCCCACAACTAGAGCAGGTTTCTGTCTTGGGCACACAGGGCTCAAAACCCAGCGGATTCATCAAGCCAGGCTCCCTAGAGGCAAGCCTAGGTCCAAATACCTGGTTGTCTATGTTGTACTCTCTTGTTTTTCCAAATGCTGCTCTATGTCTAACTTTATTTTCAGAACATTGTGAGATAGGAATAATTTCCTGTTTTTCCAAATTAGAAACTCAAGGCTCAGAGAGGTTCAGTAACCTCTCTGAAATCACACAGGTAAGTGACAGAGCTGAAATTCAAATGCAAATCTGCCTGACACCTAACCCCACATTCTTTTCCCCAATAACAAAGGACCCTCAGACAGTGAGAATTAAGATACATTTACAGGCTGAATCCCAAAAATATTTTGCTTTGATAGTAAATAAATTTTCCAAATGAAAACAAAGTATTAATGAATAATAATATCTTAAAGAATAATAATATCTTAAAGAATTTTGAATGCTGGGAATGTTGGTGATAGCGTTAACAAAAATCAGCAGTTGCATCAGCTGGGCAGTTTTCCTCCTGAATATTCTAGTCTCAAACAGCCAGAGGTTATTTCTGATTACATCAGCAGCCACGCAGATCCAGTTTAGGAATCTCGAAACCACATATGTGACTCACATGTCATTGTTATAACAGTAGGAAACACATTAACTCTGCTTTAACAAGCGTTCATTGAAAAGTCGGGTTTCCAGAAACCAGTTTCTCGGTGTACTTGGAGCACATAATCTAAGCCTTTTTCCTGATGACAGTGTCCTTGCGTGAGGCTGTACATTATGGGACCTGACAGCTTAACAAGACAATATCTGCTTTTACAAACTCCGTGTCCTAGCACATTCCATTGAAGTTATAGCAGGTGACTAATGAGTATTTCACCACCATGATATTTTGAGTTGCAAGCTATAGGGACTATCATTTGACTGAACAATACCTTAAAAATGTTTGCAAACATTGTAATAACAAAATATTTCTGTTGAAGTCATAGAAAAGAGTTCCTTCGGTCTAGCTCAGAACTGTCAATAATGCTGGTCTGTTACAGACATTTTTGAATGATGGAAGATGGCACTTACGGTTTTCCAAATACATGAAGGTGATTCTTTTTTTAAGCTGTATATGCTTAAAATGAGAATTTTTTTCATAGTTGGATGACCATTGTGGGGGTCTCAAATACTTATCCTCTGGTGTTGGCGTGGAAGTTGAAGACCCAAAGCGTAGTCTAGAAAATGGAAACTGCAGGGGTCAGAAATTATTACACTTAGATTCAGCCAAACTTGGTTTCCATGTCACATCCTACTTCTCTCCTGGCTACTTGATCTAGGAAAAGTCACTGACCTTCTCTGTACCTTAGCTTTCATGGGAAAATAAAGATACTTTACTTTACAGGAGAATGTGTGAGGATTAAAATAAGATGATAGGTGGAAGGTTCCCAGTACATGGTAAGTGCTCGAAAATATAGTCTCATTCATTTGTCTCCATGGGAGCAGTGGACAACCAGATAAACAGAGAAACAAGTTCTGAAGGCAAGAGACGAGGGCTGATAGAGAATGTGGAAGAGGAAATTTGGTAGAGCCTAAGTAAGTTACTGAAGGGGAAAGAGGAAGGACCCAGGAGCCCAGTCTTACTGAATGCCTACCACTGTGTGCCAGAGATTAGAAGGGGTGTCAGAGGAAACAGGATAAACTCTTTTAAACAGACATGAGAGTCCAACTTGTGTGGGCTGGTTTGACTTAAGAGCGATGTTCCCTGGGGTTTTCTCTTGCCTCCCTTTTTAGGTGTTACAGGGAGAAGGAGAAAGGAACATATGCTTTTGTTTACTCCAGGGAGGAAAAAAAGCGAGAGAGAGAAAATAAACAGAACCTAATGCTGGGCCATTTGCTGGGCCATTAAAACTCGGATAAAATTGTAATGACAATGTCTTGAGATTTCCTTGCCATGTTATAGGTTCCTGGGCATAAAATGATGGAGCACCAGGGGTCTTGTAGTTATTATTAGAAAATTAAATGCAAGCACACCCACAAAGATAAAGACCTGATTTGATAGTCCTATAGATTTTGGATTGTTTACTGTAAAGGGAAGTAAGAGCAGCTTTATTTGGGTTTGGATTTGTGTTTGCAGAGGAGTTTTATGTGGGTGATTTTGCATATAATATCTACCTTCCAAGAGATGCCATCACCTGCAGAACGGAGAGACGTGCTCCAGACTTGCTTATAAAAATCTTTATCATCTTTTGGGAGGTGATTTGACTAGTCTTGATGGGCAGCTGGATAGAAAATTCTAGTGGAGGGGATGTGACCAAGCTCATATGCCGACAGAGGCTCAGCAAACAAGACTTTGCAGCAGCCACTATAAAGTGGCTTCAAGAATTTACTTGAACAGTGTCCATCGAAATGTGAATGTATACCAAACAGCCAGTGTGGACTTAGACTGGATGATGCATTGGGGTGTGGCATGAGGCAGAACCTTCCCAGTCCCACCCTACCCCAGAGTTTATTAAAAGATTGTTGACTGTTTCTTACTATACAGATACCAAGTTATGTTAGAAGTACATCACGTCTGGGCCAATAAAACCCATTGTTTGGGGATGACACAAGTGAATGAGTGGACATGTTGATGCTCTGGCCAGATCCTCTCAGATCCCTTTTACATTTCTGTGTATCCCTTCCCTGGCTTCTGGGTGCCTTTGTATCTAACAGGCAGTGCCCTTGGACTACTAGAGCCACTTTGCCCAGGAACTCAGAGAGCTGGAAGTACCCGAGTTTGCAACCTGCTGGAGTGGCCCATGCCAGTGATGGACTGTAATAAAGAATATGAACCCTCAGCCTCCTTGCCTCGAGTCTGAATGAACTCTAAGGTGTAATTTCCTCTCTCTAGACTCCCTGTGGGATCAGACTGAGGCTGCACACTGACTGAGATCGTACCTTGCTTGATGTCTTCCCCTTTCCTTTCCTGCTTCCTGAGCTCCTCTGCTAGGCTGTCCTGGGAACTCTCCCCTAATAAATCACTTGCACTTGAATTATCATCATCTCGAGGGCTTCTCAGGAAACTGACCAAAGGCAGTGCATTAATCCAAATGCTTCATATTGAAATGGGGTGTGTGTGTGTGTGCAACTTAATTATTCTGAGCCTCCTTCCATGGCATGAAGGGGGCTTGTTGGATAAGGAGACCTTAGTTCCCTCTGAAGGGATAAAGTTGATTCTTTCCATCCCCATGAGGGGAGCAAAGCAGGGATCCCTAGGATGGGTTGCAGCCTGTCAATGTTAAGAACATCCACAGCCCTGCTAGGTGCTATGAAGAAGATGGTGCTTTTTTAACTCATCATGAATCAAGGGAGAGGGAGAGAGTGTGGGAGCCGGCAGCCTGCTGTTGCTTAGGGTTGGGGAATGCAAAGTGTCCTGCGACCTCTATAGCAGCTACTGTTTCAAACCTTGGCAGCTGGAGGTGGTTATTACAAGTGGCCACCTTCATGAATGTGGAGAATACACACATTTTCCCTGAGAATTCCTAGGAAATAATGGGGACATGACATTCTGCTATTTTTCAAGAGATGGCTATCAATTCAATATTCATTTAGACCACATTACCACACATTTCTAATAACCCAAAAAATATGATGCAGGCTTATTAGGCTGGGCTGCCGCCAGGGATTGGAGACTCGCCATCAGTGGAAACATCCAAAGAGGGATGGGATGGGAGGGGCTCTTGTGAGGCACCTTGTAGCTGGGATTCCAACATCAACTGAGTGAGAGGGAATAACCTAGGTGATCCTTTCAACTCCCAGGAATCAGCAATTCCATAACTAAGGAGAACATGAGCATGGCAGGGACACTGTGGCATTTGCTGCTTTTCCCCACAAGGGAATACACATCATCATTTACCACATTCCTCATAACTCCTCCTCCTGAGTGAGTCCCTGCTAAGGAGTGACAGGGATTTAAGCTGGATAAGACAAAGGTTCCGAATTCTACAACTCAGCAGGCAGGCAGAAGAAAACAATTCCCTCTTTCATCAGGAGCTGGGGTTTCGTCAGTTGCCTGGTCTACCCGGCTTTTATTGCACAGGGTTGGGGAATCATTGGAGGTTTGGGACACATCGCAGGCAGGCTTGGCCCTGCCATGTCTTCACTCCAGGCAGACATCTATTACCCCATCTTCCCCTCCAGTCCTTGCAACAACACTTAATTACGTGACACTCTGAGCTCCACCACCACTTGCCTCACCTGGCTCTATCCTGCAGGCTTGCCTGCTGTGTTATTCCTGTAGGATACACAAATTTTATCTTGGTGCTGCGGCTCCCATGTGAGACTGAGTTTGAGCTCCATTGATGATGAAGAAAGGGTAACAAACACATGTGGAGAAAGTGAGAAGAATGGACACTGGAGCCAGGTGAAACCAGCCACCTCAACTTTTTTAACTTCCTGAGTTTGACTGGGTCTTTGAATGACTAAAGCCAATTTGGGCCCAGATCTTATTCACGAAACTTAAATTTCAAATATACGACATTTCCTCTTCAATGCAAATACTCACTCTAGGCTCTGAGCTGGGGTATCCAGGGTCTCCTCATGACATGGTGGCTGGAACTCATCCCTTTTCTTGGAAATTGTCAAAAGAGCTGAAAATTCTGGAAGGAGCAAGAGGCAGAAAATCAATCTGTGCCTACTTTGGAGTAGGACAACAAGGATATTCCTCCTCTGAGGGAAGCCATGGGATCTGGGATGCTCAAAGCTAACTATCGACAGAAGTTACCAAATGGAGCAGAGGAGAATAATCAACAGTTTCATGGAAACCTCTTAGCTGTAAGCCCCTTATTTTCACAAGTCAGGGTGGTTATGGAAAAGAGGGGAGCAGATCTGTGCCCTTGACCTACCCTCCTAGACAACGCAGCCTGGAGAAGAGAGGGTTAAATGGTGTGTGGAGGACTTGAGCTACTCTCCCTCTCCATTCACCCGAAATCCCACTGGGATATTCTAATCTCCTTGGAACACGCTGCATTATCTGTACTTTCAGCACAGCTCACGTTTCAAATGGCAGGCTGCAGAGCAATCTGATTGTTTTATAGGCCCAGCCAAGAGAGGAGCTCCAGTTCCTTTCTCCTGGCCAGGTGCCCTCTTTGAGGGAGAAGACCTGCGGTGTATAGAGACTAGCCAAATGCTTAAAGATTTCAGAAACTTCAAAGGCAGGGGAGGAGCCAGAAACAATAAAAAGGAAAATGATAAACATTCGGCTTAAAGACGGGCTGAGTTAAAAATCCCTGAGAAATTACTCCGAGCAGTTAGAGGCCGATTCTCAGAGGCCCGTGGCAGCGTTCCATGGTGTTACACAACGTTCCAAGAAGCAATTATTAGCTTTGTTTTAGTTGTGATTAATACAGTTAACGACTCGTAGAGGTGGAAAGACAATGGAAATGAGGAAGATGAGCACACAGAAAGGGGTCCCTGCTCCAGCCCAGCACTCTGACAAATAAGGGGAGTTCATCCCATCTTCAGGGTGTCTAGGAGGTCTTCACCCATTTCAAAAATTCAGTTTTGGAACTATTTGATAAGGAGAAACACAATTTTTTTTTTTTAAACAGCCCAAAGCCCTTGCTGTTGAATAGCAAAAGGAAATCTGCTTTATTAAGGGACTCTTCGCTGCCTGTGGGCAAAGCTTTGCCATGGGGCTCGACATCATTAAGGTCATGTCTGCACAAAGACCAGGACAGAGAGTGATCAGCTGGAATGTTTAGGTCCAAAATATTGGAAGAGCTCAGCCTGATTCTCATGGGGGACTTAAATAACTCAAGTAGAAAAAAAAAATCAGTAGATTTAAATCAGTGCAAAACTCTATGTGAGCATTTACTATGTGCCTGACACTTTTCTAGGGATGTATTTTGTTCCAGCAGGCAAGACAAAGATTCCCTTTTCTCATGAAGGTCACATTCTAGAAGGAGATACAGACACAAAATAAAAGCCACAATGATACATCATAGGTTAACGTGGACTGTGCTGTGGAAAAGAAGAAAGCTAAGCATGGGAAGGAGTGTTAGGAGTGCCAAGGGCTACCTGGGGAGGCAGGAAACACAACGAAATGGGTGGAGATGTTGGGCTTCATCAAGATTGGGAGATCCAAGCAAGGCATGGAGGAGGTGATGAGGTCAGCCTAGAGGTTTCTAGGGGGCATCCAGGAAGAGTGAGGGACAGTATGCCTCAAAGGGGCAAGTCAGGAATGTGCTGTGTGTCAAAAGAACAAGAAATCCAGCGTAGCTAAGGTGAAATGAGTACTGAGGCAAGAGGATGGAGGCTCAGAGAAACACGGGGTTGAAGGGAGGGCCTGAAAAGTCTTAGAGCCATTGTGAAGATATTGCCAGAGTAAAATATTGCGAACACTATGTCTCAATACTCTAGGAGACTTGAATAGCTTAGACAGAAAAATAAGAAATATTTACATATATACAGAAAAAATCATGTCATTGTTATCTTCAAGAAGCTCACAGTCAACTGGGAAAGATAGATAAGTAAACATAGAATAATAATCTTACATGTGATAAGTAGATACTACAAAAGACAAACGCTTTGACTTGGGAGCAAAGGGGATGATTTGTGATCCTGTTTGGGGGAACCAGGGAAGATTTCCTAGAGGAGAGGACACCTGAGCCTATTAAGTTGAAAACAGTAAATTTGTTAGGCATTTTACCCTACACATTTGCCCACAAAGACACGTACACTCCAAGGATATATGTGATTTGTCCCAGTTACCCTGCACCTAAAGTACCAGTCCAGTTTCACCTCCTACTAGAGCAATTGCCTTCCTGTGTGCAGACCCAGTTTGAGCTGTGTTTGGGGTGGTTTTCCTCCAGCTTTCGGCTGAGGTCATGAAATGAAAAGCCTTGGCCACAACGGAGCTTCTTAGAAAACTCCGAGCTTGCCTTCTCCTGATATTACTGGCTGCCCTCTGTAGGAGTGTTTCCCAACTGGGGACTCTCCTTCAATGAAAATCTAGACCGTGAACACTGTAAAGATGGCCCTGTGCAAATGAATTTCCCATGCTGGTAAATCTTACAGCAGAGCAAGGAAGACCTATAATCAAACAGAAAATATATGGGTAATTTAATTAGAGATTCACTGGAAACTTAAGGTGTTCAAGGTAAACAACCGGAACATTGAAATGTATTCTTCCTGGTAGACTAGAAAGTTTGCAGTTTGGTTTCAGGCAGCCTTGGGTACATATGCAGGTTCAGTCACTTGCTAGCTATCTGATCATGGCCCTGTTTTCCTTCTCTGTTACATGAGATCATAATACTTGTCTTTCTGAGCTCCCAGGGCTATTCTGAGGATCATGAAAGTATGTGGTAAGCTGTAAAACACTATACCTGTGTTGAATGTTTTCCTTTTCAAGGTGACTTTAAAAAAAAAAAAAAACTTCATTGGTTTATTTAGTCAATATGACACACTTCTGCAATCTTTTGAATCCATGGAATTTTCATATTAGAAATTACAAATATTAGAGAGATTCTTATTTAAAGCCCTCATGTTACAAATGAGCAAACAGGCCCAGAGAGGGAATATGATTTATTTAAGATTGCACAGCAAATTAGAGGTAAAGCTGGACCTGGGTTCCCTGACTCATCTTTCCATGTTCTTTCAAATAAATTACAGTATATAATAGAAGATCATGTGAAGGAAGATTCTTCCTGCTTCTGACTGACTCAGAGAGACAGGAAGTATCATTTCCTTCTGGGGTTCTTCCACTGGAAGCACATTGCATTTCCTTCTATAGCAAACACTTTCACTAGTTTTAAAGGCATTCTTTTTTGATAAAAAAAACTCTTAATCCAGCACTTATGTAAAACTGCTTTCTTTAATTCTTCCAGTAACCCAGTAGGTTATTAGTAATCCCATTTTGCAGATGAGGAAACTGAGCCTCTGAAAGCTGAAATGACTGACCCAAGGTCACATCTAGGAGGCAGCAAAGGTGGAGCCCACCTTCGAAGGCATTGTGCCACTATGTCTTTCCACCACACCGAAACCGTATATGCTACTTTCTCTTTTACCCTCTGGCAGAATTTAGATGTCTGCATTAGAAAGGAGCTAATTAAAGAAAGCAGCTGAAACAGTGAAATCCATCTTTATGAATCAACCTAATAAGTAGAATTAAAATCGCAAATTAGAGGATAACCTGATTTTTAAATTTTGTTACAAGATTGCAAAAAAAAAAAAGATAATGTTTTCCATTTACACAATGACTTTTATCCAAAGCAGTTTCACAGATGTGACAGAGATGAATCATAGGTAGGATTTATGAGTGAGTCTAACATTTAGCAATGTGGGATGCCCTAGTAGAGACAGTGTCTGTGTAATAACAGGAGCACTGAAATCAGAACTGCTTTTATCAGAGATGCTTGGCAGATAAGATAGTTTCATTATTATTGTAAATATAAGAAAGTATAAAAAAATTAATAAAACTCGCCCAAGCCTAGATAGCTAGAAGCAATTATTCATGTTATTGTTGTATGTTTCTTCCTTCTCCCTGAACACTGCCTTTTAAAAACTTTGGCTGGGATTAGACTGTATGTGAATTTGCACTTGATGTTATTAGTATTATTTACTATGATATATAACATGCTTCAGAAAGATAATATTTAATGGATGAATCACATTCCATTACTGAAAATAAAAAATATATATTAAAGGAACACCCCCAAATGGGAGAAAAACAATGACAAAAACCAAAGGCAGAAAAAAAAAAAGTGAGGTGAGTTGCAGGCTTTAAAGCAAAAGATAAAGTCTTTACGAGAGAAGACAGAATAGACTCTTGTTTCAATGATACTCTGGCCTCCCTAGTTCTTGTTAACATTCCTGAGGCAACATTTTGGTTGACTCTTTCAAACTGGCTGTGTGTGCTTGTGCAGGGATTGGCCAGCCTTTTCTGTAAAGTGCCAGAGAGTGAATCATTTCGGTTTGAGGCAATACAGGCTCTGTAGCAACTACCCAACTTTGCCATTGCAGCCTGAAAGCGGCTATAGACAACCAGTGGCTAAATCAACCAGTGAGTATGGCTGTGTTCCTACAAAACTTTATTGACAAAAACAGACAGTGGATGGAATTTGGCTCTCCCAGGGGTATTCGTATATCAGTCTTTGCCTGGGCCTGGCTCTATGCTAATCTGTGTATAGATACAGAAAAGAAGGAAGTGTTTTGTCTCTGCCCTCAAGTAACTGGGAGAGATTAGAGAAGGCATCATTGCAATGTAGCATATGAAAAGCAATAAATAAGATGCACACCAAGTGCTGTGAGATCAAAGAGAAGGAAGCAAGCCGACCTCCTCTGGGCAATAAGGAAGTCCTCACAAATGAAGGGATCTAGCCTGAGGTGAAGAAACTGGGTAGGCGTTTATCTACATGCGCCTGTTCAGTTGACTGTGTATTGGGTTTCTTCTCCTATAAGGTTTGGGGGTGTCTCCATGAAAATTCCCAAGTCCTGGGCTTCGCCCAGACCAGTAAAATTTCCTAAGAAACTGGTGGGCACTTTCCAGAGCAAACTTTACTAAACCATTGCCCTGGATGATTTTTTATCCTTGTTTGATCAAGGTATGAAAACAGCAAAGCCGGTGCGTCTTTGAAGTCCTTCTGTGTTGTGTTTATTTGGTGTGTGTATACATGTTATACAAGGTACTAAGGATGAAATCACAGGGTGTTGTTACAAATTCCACCCCCAGCTATGGGGCAACTGCATTGTGGCATCCAGTCAATGCCATAATGAGTGCCTACTGTGTGCAAAAGGTGGTTTTCTGTCCAAAATAATGATCGATCCTCCGTTTCCAACACCACCCCACCAGCAGCAGCAGGACAATTGTCAAAGGGACAAAGGGTCCCGAAATGTTTGCTTCAGAGGGAGCAAAGAGAATGAGGAAGTGGAAAGAAGAGGTATTTGTTTTGGGGTGTGTTAACTGTTTCTCTTTTAGCAGGAATTTAGCTGAGGTGAGGGTTAATGATTCCATTTCTATTCTTGTTAAGAGTAACCAAGCTCTCCAGAGAGTCTTGAAACAACTGTGCTATCTAAATACACAGTATTTTTCACATACTTTCACGTTAATCCCCCAGCTCTGTCTAAATCAGCTGCTAAGAAAAACTTAAAACAATTCCAATAGATTTCCTTTAGAGAGTGGTAAGGGAAAGAATTGAAGTTGGGAAAATGTGGCAGAATGCCAGAAATTTATCTACTTAGGTCTTGGATCCAGAAAATTAAAAAATTTTAAATATTATTAAAAGGTGATTAAAATTTAAAAATTAATGTTTAAGTCTTCTGCTTTGAAAATTATGAATTAGGGAGCATAATTTTTAAGTAAATAAATACTAGATATATAAGGAGAAGTTAAGAGAAAGACATTGAGAAGTACAGCAGATAACGATAAGGAGAAGAGCTAAGGCATGGGGGCAAAGAGAGCAGGATTGGAATCTATAAAAAATAAAAATACAAATTAGAGTATTAGGGGAAGAGGTAAAGTTTAAGGAGAAAATAATCAAAAATCAACTCGGTAAAAAGAGAAGAGTCAGGCTGGGCGCAGTAGCTCACACCTATAATCCCAGCACTCTGGGAGGCCGAGGCAGGTGGATCGCCTGAGGTCAGGAGTTCAAGACCAGCCTGGTCAACATGGTGAAACCCGATCTCTACTAAAAATACAAAAGGTTAGCTGGGCGTGGTGGCTCATGCCTGTAGTCCCAGCTACTTAGGTGGCTGACACATGAGAATCACTTGAACCTGGGAGGTGGGGGTTTCAGTGAGCCAACATCATCCACTACACTCCAACCTGGCTGACAGAGTGAGACTCTGCCTCAAATAAAAAAAAAAAAAAAAGAATCAGAAGGGAGAGAAAAGGAAGAAGAGTCAGTTATTAAAAAGTTCAGAAGACATTATCATCTGGAATCTTCATGAGCAGGATGAAGACCTACTATTTTCAGCTCTTCAAGTTCTCATTCTTAAAGCTTCAGAGACTGATGTAAATGGGAACTGCCACTGCAGCCCCATGGGGAGCGTTTATTCTAGGTGGCTATGGCAATACCCAGAACAACCAGTTCAGAGGCTGAATGCAACCAAACCTAGGACCAGCTGTCCCCTGTTGACTGGAGATGGACCTCGTACTGTGGATTATTGATAATCAGCTCAACGTTCTGCATGTGTCTCCCATGAACAAGATTCTGAAGCCTGGGATTTACGCTGGACTAAAAGGTGGGCATTTTAAAGCATTTTACGGCAAAGAGAAGAGTCTCCCTTTGTGTCAAGAAAAAAGCCACACCAAAGAGCTAAGGAAAACGCATCTGAATTAACACATATATATTGAGCAGCTACAGTGTGCAAATCACTGCACTTATCTCTTCATACACACGCCATCTCATCTACTCTTCTAAACAATCCTGTGAAATAGTTATTATTGTCTTCATCTTCTTGGTGATGAGACTAAAGCTTGTTAACTTATATGTGACTTGTCCAAGGATCTATACCTATTAAGTAGTGGGAATGGGTTGGTCCCCAACACCAAAATCCAAGCACATTCCATCACTTCAGCTCCTCTAATTGTATAGCCCTACTACTAATCCAGTAGGAGAGAGGCTTTGGCTCTAGGGCCCACTGAACAAGAGGTTATCGGGGGAAACTTGGCAACATCTAGAGACATTTTTGTTTGTCACCTGACTGGGGTATGCTACTGATGTCTAGTGGATAGAGGCCAGGAATGCTACTAAACATCAATGCATAGAAAAGTCCCCACAACAAAGAACTATCTGGCCCCAAAGGTCAGTCATCCTGAGGTTGAGAAGCTCTGCATAAGACGGAAGTCCCTGGCCAGAGCTGCTCTCCTAAAAGATCCATCTGTTACAGGGCTACTCAGATATAGCCAGAATACACAAATTTTAATACTTTAAGTGCCTTGGAGGCTCTCGGGGGGCGGGGTGGCGGGGGTGGGAAAGTCAGCTTTTCTGTTAGGTTTGTTGCCTAAATACAAGGCTTTTGGCTTTGCAACCTTCAATCCATTTTTTTTTTTTTAGTGCAGTGTATTAGGAAGAAATAGAAAATGCTGACAAAAATCATGGGAAAACTTTTCTTTGCCACTTCTTTAGGCTTCTTCATCTTCTGCCTAAAACCCTGCAGCGGCGACTTGATTGTTCTCCTGTTGCCATCCTTGCTTCCCTTAAATCTACTTGCCGCCATCATCTTTCCAAAATACAGGTAAAGTCATGCCACTGCTAAACTCTGTAGGACTTCTATTGCCTCAGAATCAAGATTGTTTATTCTTCCTAGCCTGGCACTCAGAGCACCTATGATCCTGACGCAGTCTGACTCTCTCAAATTTAATTTCTAACATCTTTCCTTTCTTAACATTTCTTATAATCCAACCAAGCTGTAACACTTGCTTTTATGGGTTGGTGGTGGACAGGGTCCTAACCTGTGTTTTCCTGTCTCTGTCATGTTGCTAAAGCAATTCCTTTTTCTTGGAATGCCTTTTCATTGGTTCCTTCATGGCCAAATCCTCTCTCAAGCTACAGCTCAAATGCCACCTCCACATTAAATTGTTTTCTGATTTCCCAAATTATAAATAGATGTTTTTGTCTCTGAAATCCCATAGCCCTTTCTCTGTGCCTCCAAATTTGAATGCATGTGCGTGTATGTAACTTATATATAAAACATATAGTATGTGATACACATAGAATATTATATAATGTATCATATATTCTATTAAATTAAAATTATATAATTAAGTTATATAAAATTAAATATATGTTAGTAAATATATATAAATTAAATACATTAACTTATCTATGAAATTAAATTACATAATTAAAAGGTTTTGGTATTGATATAAGAATATCTATATAACTCAATGATAAAGAAGAGGGAACCTAGGCATGGGTTCAGTTGTATAATTTAGTATGAATTTAGTATATAGTAAAAGGGGCATTCAAATCAGCAATTGTCTATTCATTAACTATCTACAGAACTTTATATTATTTAAAAATAAATTCAGATGAATTAAAACCCCAAATATGAAAAAAGCTCATTATAGTGATAATATAAAAATATATATTCATGGGGTAGGTACGCCTGAAATTATACACATAGAAAAAAGTTAAAAGGAAAAAACATAGCTATAACAATTTAAATTTTAAAAATTCTGATTTGACAAAGTTAACCTAAGTAAAGCTTAAAGGTAAGAGATGTACTGGGGGCAAATATTTGTTACATAGACTGCAAAGGATTGGTATGAATAATATGTAAAGAGCTTAAACAGTTCAATACATTTAAAAAATGGCCCAATCAGAATAATGGATAAATGAGATAAGAAGGCTCATAGGTTCATAGACATACAAATGGCCAATGAACACAGGAAATGATGGCAAGCCTCATTAATAATTCAGCAAAATAGGAAGCCATCTACCACATTCCTCTTTTAGCCCATACAGGTTGCAACGCATGAAAAAAGCTTACATAAAAATATTACATAATGGTGAGGGTGTGAAAAAGCAGTAACTCTCATATACTGTGGGTATGAATATAATTCATAAGGTTTATTTACAAAAGTAATTTATTAAGATTGGCTGAAAAGTAAAATGTGTAAACTCTTTGGCTTAGCAATTCCATTCTAGGAGTAGATCTTTTTCAAACGTGCACATATATACAAAACAGTAGAAACAGATGTTCATCAAGGGAGAAATGGCTAACCATTTATGCATATGCATACTATGGAATACTATGTAGCCATTTAAAAAGATACACTAGAGATATAAATATTGACATGAAAATTTGTCCCAGTCATATTATATACTGAAAAAACAAGATACACACAGACATGAAGATAGATATGAATTATAAACTTTTTGGAAAAGTGAACACCAGTGGTTAATTTTGAGGAAAGTTATGAGATTAGGGGACAATAAAAAATTCACTTTTTATTTAGTCCTTCATTTTTATTGATTTATAGCTTGATTTTTAAAAAATGAGACATGAATATAACCTGATTTTGTAAATGATAAAATTAATATTTAAAAGGATAACTGGAACAACTACCATCTGTTAAGCCCCTAGGTTCAAAACATCGTGATGTTCAAATGCGTCATCTCATCGAACCCTCGAGTAACCTGGTAAAGTATGTATTTTGTCATATTAGAGATCAAGCAACCTAGTTTTAGAGAGTTTAGATAACCACTGTCTGGACATATGAAGGGTAAGCTGTGGAGCCAGATAAGAACAAAGGCTGACTATTGGCAGAGGCCATATCCTTCACTGCAAAAGAGGGTGAGAGTGTTCAGTGAGAGGTATGTCCTGGAAGCTGGGGCTGGGTAGTCTAGAGGACGTGAAGCAGTCAAAGGTGGGAAGAGCCAGTGAGAAATGCAAGTACAAACCTTAGAAAACACCAAAAGAGCCGGGCGCTGTGGCTCACGCCTGTAATCCCAACACTCTGGGAGGCCAAAGTGGGCAGATCACCTGAGGTCAGGAGTTCGAGACCAGCCTGACCAACATGGTGAAAGCCCATCTCTACTAAAAATACAAAATTAGCTGGGTGTGGTGGCGCATGCCTGTAATCCCCGCTACTCAGGAGACTGAGGCAGGAGAATCGCTTGAACCCGGGAGGTGGAGGTTGCAGTGAGAGGAGATCCCACCATCACATTCCAGCCTGGGTGACAGAGCGAGACTCCATCTCAAAAAAAGAACAAAGAAAACACCAAAAGGCCAAAAGCAGAGGGGTGCAGATGAGCAATAATGTGAATCCTGCTCAGAGAGAGGCATTGTACCTATAATGGCTATGTGGTGTGAAGGTATGAAGTTAACTAGTTTTAAAAACATAGAGTCAATGCTCACAGAATTGCCCTATGGGAGAAGGATTTAATTTGTTCTGGGCACCCTATGGGGCATGGGGGAGAGAAGGGCAGAAATGGGCAGAAGCTCCTGGGAGGCAATGTATTAGTCTGCCTTCACACTGCTATAAAGAACTAGCTGAGACTGGATAATTTATGAATAAAAAAGGTTTAATTGACTCACAGTTTCTCATGGCTGGGGAGGCCTCAGGAAACTTACAATCATGTTGGAAGGCAAAAGGGAAGCAAGGACCTTCTTCACATGACAGCAGGAGAGAGAGAGAGAGTGAAGGAAGAACGGGCAAACACTTTTAAACCATCAGATCTCTTGAGAACTCACTCACTATTATCGGAACAACCTGGGGGAAACTGCCCCATGATCCAGTCATCTCCCACCAGATCTCTCCCTTGATGCATGGGAATTACAATTCAAGATGAGATTTGGGTGGGGACACAGAACCAAACCATATCAGGCAGACTTCAGCTCAATAAAATAAATACCCATAATTTTATTTCAACATTTCAGAGGACTTTGGAGGAAAAATAAAAAGCCTAGACCAACTGGGAAAGGAAGGCAATCTGTTACTCGGGAAGTCCTGCCTTGGGTAGGAGCCCTGTATGAAAAACCAAAGCATGACCTTGCAGGTGACTCTCTGTGTGCAAAGTCTATGTAAGTAGAACAGTGGGATATACCTTCGCATGCAAATGAACAGGTGTGGAATCCTCGTATCTCCTGGTATTGTTTTTTTCTTCTTTTCCTGCCCAGCCCCTCCCACTCCCCGCTTTTTATTTGGGAACTACTTTTCCCCAATTGCATGCAGTTTTGGCAAATCCATCAGGATGCCTCCACCTCTCCTAAAATCCATGAAGCCAATCCCTCGTTCTCCCTGGAATTTGAATCTTTAGCAGAGCCACACAAAAACTGAATAAAATGGTTATAGGTTTTTTTCCGCACCCAAAAGATAGTGTCTTGAAGAGGCTATTTGTCTGGCTACCTTGGCCTGTCCTCTTGCAGGTCTGACCAGTTATAGAATATAGATAGCCACACTCTCACATTTCATTCCAATCTAGGTTGGCCAAAGTTGGTTTCTATAGCTTCTCACTAAAGCACCTTAACTGATACGGGAGGATTTACACATTACTAGTGCCCAATATTGGTCATTCACTCTTTTAGTAATTCAGAGCCTTAGATGGGTCAGGCTCTGTGCTTGGCACTGGGGATTCAGAGCCCAGGGACCCCAGGCTCATGAGAAAAACAAGCCTCAAATGCTGAAGGAGTCAGTCCATGAGGCCCCTAAGCTATTCTAGGAGGTGGAGATTGTGAGGAGATAGTTCTAGAGGAGCTGACACTTGAATTGAGTCAAGAAGTAAACTTGCACTACCTCTGCTGCTTTCTCCATGCCGCCCACTGCACTCCACGTCAGCAAGCATATTTTCATTAGCTACTCAGTGCCAGTGAATGTGTGTCCCTGAAAGTACCAGTGTGATTAAAAGACTTCAATAGATTTTTATGGGAAAGTTGAGGAAGCTACACATTTAGAAAGTTTAGAAAGTGCCACATTCTTCGGGAGAGTGATTATGAATTTCAAAAAAAAAAAAAAAAACCAGAAAATGAACCCCTAGAGTCCAACCCCATTCTGATTTAGAGACACAGAAGTCACTGCATAACTGCATGCTTTTTATTACAAAGATAATTGATAAAATATAAAACACACTGGTAACAATTACAGATACGACCCAAATGCGGTCACATGGGGTAGCTTTGTCTGAATGTAGTGGAAAGGGGCGTATTAACTCCTTGACATCAACATTGTCCATCCTACATATTTAACACCTTGTATATCTGTGTCTCATTAGTTAAGACTTCGCTTCCAAAATTTCATGACACAGCAGGCCTAAATTTTCCCCTTTGCCAATAAATAGCTGTATGAACAACTTTGGACAAGGCCCTTGAGCTTTCTCAGTTTCAGTTTTTTTCAGTTGCTAAATGTGGACTTGTTTGCCATTGCCACAGCAGTATAATGAAGATGAAGGCAAACAGATATAAATATTAAGATTAGTCTTGAAAGGTTCCAAGAAATCAACAGGTATAGTAAGCAGAATAATGTCCCCTACCCCAGAAGATGTCCATGTTTTAATCGCTGGAAGCCCTGAATCTGTTACTTTATGTAGAAAGAAGAGACTTTACAGATGTGATTCAGGTTAAGGACCTCAGGTAAGGAGACTGACCTGGATTTTCCAGTTGAGTCCAATCTAATCATGAGTCCTTAGAAACAGAGACGCCTTTCTTTCCTGGCTGTGATCAAAGGGAGATGTGACTACTGAAGAATGGTCAGAGGGATGTGATCTGGGGACTCAACCCACTGATGTTGCTGCCTTTGAAGATAGAGGGAGGGGCCATGAGCCAAGAAATGTGGGCAGCCTCTAGGAGCTGGAAAAGACAAGGAAAGAGATTCACCCCTTGGAGACTCCAGAAAGAAATGCTGCCCTTCTGATACCTTGACCTTAGCCAGTGAGACCGGTGTGGGATTTCTGACCTCCAGAACTGTGAGATAACAAATTTGCCTTATGATAAATTTGCCTTGGTGTAAGCCACAAAGTTTGTGGTCATTTGTTACAACAACAATAGAAAACTAAGAAAATGGGGGAATGTTTTGAAAAGGGAAGCATGAGCAAATACCATAAGAGAGAATGGTGGCTTCCAATAACTGCAAGGAATTCCATGCTGCCGGAATGTAAATTGTATGTGGGTGAAAAAAAACAAGAGATGGGCTGGAGAGTATGAGATCCTTAATAATAGCAGTTATAACAATGGCAGCAACAACATTCAGTGGGCAATTAGTGTGTGTCAGATACACATCTAAGCATTTTACATGTGTTAACTCTAAAATTCAAAGCCATCCTATAAGGTAGTGACTTTTTTTTTTCTTTTTTCTTTTTTTTGACAGAGTCTCACTTTGTTGCTCAGGCTGGCGTGCAGTGGTGCAATCTCAGCTCACTGCAACCTCTGCCTCCCAGGTTCAAGTGATTCTCCTGCCTCAGCCTCCCGAGTAGCTGGGACTACAGGCGTGTGCCACCACGCCCAGCTATTTTGTATTTTTAGTAGAGACGGGGTTTTACCACATTGGCCAGACTGGTCTCGAACTCTTGACCTCAAGTGATCCAGCTGCCCTGGACTTCCAAAGTGCTGGGATTACAGGCATGAGCCTGTAGTAGTGCCTGGCCAGTAGTGACTGTTATTATCTCTACTTACAGATGGGGAAACCAAGTCACAGAGAAGGCTAAGTAAGTTGCTCAAGCTTAACATGTACAGTGCAGCCATGCTAGGATTTCATTTCCTGCAGTCTGGCTCTGTCTCCTCTCTAATCTCACCCCTGCAAAGGGCAGTGTGGAGGCCTTGAGGGAGTTTATACAGGAGAATGACAATCAGAACTGAGGTTCAGGGAGATCAGCCTGGTGAATGAATTTCAGGGAAATAAAACATCATTCCTATATTACTGGCTCCCTCTCTGTGCTGGTCTTGTTTATCACGGAGGGAGAGCAGCGTGTGTGAGCAGATAGGCCACTAGAAAAGGCTAAGAGGGAAAAAAAGAAAGTTGAGGAAAATGAAACAGAGAAAGCCAAAGAGATATTTCTCGAGGATGGATAAATCTGCTGCAGACCTTTCCGGTGAAATGTATTATTATTTCACAACTCTCAACACCTTTGTTCTTCCTCCCTTAGAACAAGAAAGCAGCAGAATCATTTCCTTGGTCCACACTCTATGGCACTAGCAGTCAGTTGAAGTGTGTGTGTGTGCGCGCGCACACGTGCGTGTGACACTGGCAGTCAGTTGAAGTGTGTGTGTGTGTGTGTGATTCTTAAAGACCAAAATGTTTTCAGATACAAGCTGCCACATTGTCAGGTCACTTTAAAAGAAGCAGGATCAGATGACCTTGCAGGGGATCCCACTGGCTATTCCTGCCATACCACAGGGGCATTCTGGTTCCCACAGCTCAGAATTCCTCTATTCACTCATCAGTCTTGTTTTCTTTTTTTTTTTTAATTTTATTATTATTATACTTTAAGTTTTAGGGTACATGTGCACAATGTGCAGGTTTGTTACATATGTATACATGTGCCATGTTGCTGTGCTGCACCCATTAACTCGTCATTTAGCATTAGGTATATCTCCTAATGCTATCCCTCCCCACTCCCCCCACCCCACAACAGACCCCAGTGTGTGATGTTCCCCTCCCTGTGTCCATGTGTTCTCATTGTTCAATTCCCACCTATGAGTGAGAACATGCGGTGTTTGGTTTTTTGTCCTTGCGATAGTTTGCTGAGAATGATGGTTTCCAGCTTCATCCATGTCCCTACAAAGGACATGAATTCATCCTTTTTTATGGCTGCACAGTATTCCATGGTGTATATGTGCCACATTTTCTTAATCCAGTCTATCATTGTTGGACATTTGGGTTGGTTCCAAGTCTTTGCTATTGTGAATAGTGCTGCAATAAACATATGTGTGCATGTGTCTTTATAGCAGCATGATTTATAATCCTTTGGGTATATACCCAGTAATGGGATGGCTGGGTCAAATGGTATTTCTAGTTCTAGATCCCTGAGGAATCGCCACACTGACTTCCACAATGGTTGAACTAGTTTACAGTCCACCAACAGTGTAAAAGTGTTCCTATTTCTCCACATCCTCTCCAGCACCTGTTGTTTCCTGACTTTTTAATGATCGCCATTCTAACTGGTGTGAGATGGTATCTCATTGTGGTTTTGATTTGCATTTCTCTGATGGCCAGTGATGATGAACATTTTTTCATGTGTCTTTTGGCTGCATAAATGTCGTCTTTTGAGAAGTGTCTGTTCATATCCTTCGCCCACTTGTTGATGGGGTTGTTTTTTTTTTATTGTAAATTTATTTGAGTTCATTGTAGATTCTGGATATTAGCCCTTTGTCAGATAAGTAGGTTGCAAAAATTTTCTCCCATTCTGTAGGTTGCCTGTTCACTCTGATGGTAGTTTCTTTTGCTGTGCAGAAGCTCTTTAGTTTAATTAGATCCCACTTGTCAATTTTGGCTTTTGTTGCCATTGCTTTTGGTGTTTTAGACATGAAGTCCTTGCCCATGCCTATGTCCTGAATGGTATTGCCTAGGTTTTCTTCTCGGGTTTTTATGGTTTTAGATCTAACATTTAAGTCTTTAATCCATCTTGAATTAATTTTTGTATAATGTGTAAGGAAGGGATCCAGTTTCAGCTTTCTACATATGGCTAGCCAGTTTTCCCAGCACCATTTATTAAATAGGGAATCCTTTCCCCATTGCTTGTTTTTGTCAGGTTTGTCAAAGATCAGATAGTTGTAGATATGTGGCATTATTTCTGAGGGCTCTGTTCTGTTCCATTAGTCTATATCTCTGTTTTGGTACCAGTACCATGCTGTTTTGGTTACTGTAGCCTTGTAGTATAGTTTGAAGTCAGGTAGCGTGATACCTCCAGCTTTGTTCTTTTGGCTTAGGATTGACTTGGCAATGTGGGCTCTTATCTCAAAATAATAAGAGCTATCTATGACAAACCCACAGCCAATATCATACTGAATGGACAAAACCCGGAAGCATTCCCTTTGAAAACTGGCACAAGACAGGGATGCCCCCTCTCACCACTCCTATTCAACACAGTGTTGGAAGTTCTGGCCAGGGCAATCAGGCAGGAGAAGGAAATAAAGGGCATTCAATTAGGAAAAGAGGAAGTCAAATTGTCCCTGTTTGCAGATGACATGATTGTATATCTGGAAAACCCCATCATCTCAGCCCAAAATCTCCTTAAGCTGGTGAGCAACTTCAGCAAAGTCTCAGGATGCAAAATCAATGTGCAAAAATCACAAGCATTCTTATACACCAATAACAGACAAACAGAGAGCCAAATCATGAGTGAACTCCCATTCACAATTGCTTCAAAGAGAATAAAATACCTAGGAATCCAACTTACAAAGGACGTGAAGGACCCTTCAAAGAGAACTACAAACCACTGCTCAATGAAATAAAAGACGATACAAACAAATGGAAGAACATTCCATGCTCATGGGTAGGAAGAATCAATATCGTGAAAATGGCCATACTGCCCAAGGTAATTTATAGATTCAATGCCATCCCCATCAAGCTACCAACGACTTTCTTCACAGAATTGGAAAAAACTACTTTAAAGTTCATATGGAATCATCAGTCTTGTTTTCTTACAGGTCTCCCTTATTGAATGAATGAATAAATGAATGAATGAATTCTCCTTAGAACTAGATTTTATGCTACCTCCTGTTGAACTAGGAGCTCCTCTGAACACTACTTGAAACAAAACAAAATATAATAAAAAGTATTCTAAGGTTTCATCTTAGAACAGTCTGGAGATTCTAAGATACACCAGTGCCCAAGATCCATCCTAGAGCTATGAAAACAGAATCGTTAGGAGTGGGGCTTATCTATGGTTATTTTTAAAATAACCACTCCACTGTGATTTTTTTTCTGAGAATTTTTAAAATTCTCCACTCCCCAGGTGATTCCAGAGTTCTTCTGTAATTGGGAACCAATTCTCTAAGCTTGTGAGAGCTCTTTCACCATCATGGAGAAGAAAAGCCATGGCTTTGGAGTGAGAAGCACGGGTTGGATTCCTCTCTCTCCTCCAAGAAATTGAAGAAGTCATTCAGTCTGAGCTTCAGACCTTCCTCTTTCAACTGTGATTTAGCACTTTTCTCATAGGGCTTTTGGAAAAATTAAAGGACATCAAATATGGGAAGCAACTGATGCAGCCTGACACCTAGTAAGCATTCAGTAAGTTGGAATTTCTGTCTTTTTTTCTCACATTCTTCCTCCATAAATCCAGGGAGAGCTTCTATAGGGAAACAAGTAGGGGTATCCTCCGATAACCTCAGTGCCTCCCTCCAGCTGGTAGACCTGCACACATAGTCTGCTTATCTCCAGGTCTCCAAATGCTGTTCCCAGCACTGGCCAGCACCTCTTCTGGGTAGCTTATGCCCCAGCCTGGACTCCTTGTCCCCAGACTTACAAAATTCCAATCCCTCTTGCCCTGTACCAAGGGGGGAGCAATGGGGTGGCCCTATTCCAGAGCAATGGTCCCCAACCTTTTTGGCACCAGGGACTGGTTTAGTGGAAGACAGTTTTTCTATGGACCAGAGAGAAGGATAGTTTTGGGATGATTCAAGCACATTACGTTTATTATGTACTTTATTCCTATTATTATGACATTATAATATATAATAAAATAGTTATACAATTCACCATAATGCAGAATCAGTGGGAACCCTGAGCTTGTTTTCCTGCAACTAGATGGTCCCATGTGGAGTTGATGGGAGGCAGTGACAGATCATCAGGCATTAGATTCTCAGATTCTCATAAGGAGCATGCGAGCATGCAGCCTAGATCCCTCAAAGGAACAGTTCATGATAGGATTTGCGCTCCTATGAGAATCTAATGCACTTCTGATCTCACAGGAGATGGAGCTCAGGTGGTAATGTGAGTGATGGGGAGTGGCTATTAATACAGATGAAGCTTCACTTGCTTGCCCGCCGCTCACCTGCTATGTGGCCCAGTTCCTAATAGGACACGGACCAGTGCCAGTCGGTGGCCTGGGAGTTGCGGACCCCCATTCTACAGTATAACTCTGCAGCATGTTCAGCTCTGCCCTGGCACAGACCACTTTGCATTCATGCAGCCTGCTGATGCTTCTGCCTGTGAGTTCCAGTCTTTACCAAGCAACGCTAGCTGGAGTTTGCCAGAAATTCTAAGCTGATACCATCTTTCCAAGAGATTCCCAAGGATCTTTATTTTAATTCCTCTGCTACTAGCATGAGTTCTGAAGAACAATTGTTCAGTTGTTGTCACTACCCCACTCTCCTATGGCCATCAAGCCACAGATTTTCTTCCACTTGAGCTATATGTAAAAACTTCTTGAGTTGCATTTAGGAGTCTGTCCTTCACGGCATTGCTGTCTTCAGGATAGTACTCACATCCCATTGGAGAAAGAAAAACAAAAGCATTTTCCCTCCCACTATTCAGGAATGCCTCATAGTACTGGGAAACTCCCAGGCTAATTTTCCCATTGTGTATACAACACCTTACAGTTTATAGATGCTTTCATAGTCTTAACTTTCTGTGATCTTCTCCAAGAATTGCTATTGAGATAACAGGAAAGAGATTATCATTAGATCTTCATTTCACCAACGAAAACTGAAGTTCAGAGTCAGACTTCAAAACTAGGTTCCTTCTCACCAAACTAAGCACAAAATCACACAAATGTACTTTACATGTTTTTGGAATGAATCCTGGGTTTTGTTTATACACAGTTATGTCAATAGGCTGTAACTCCTAAATGATTCAGTTGAAACAGAAACTAGCTCAATAGACATGTCTCATTATTACTCTTAATAACAAAAAATGCCACAACCTGGATTGATGTAGCTGAAAAGGTAAAGGAAGCAGGACTGTCTACTCCTGTGCTCCCCAAAGCATGGCCATTGTGCAAGCTGTTCTAGATATGGTATTTGTCAACAAAAATTTCCAGGAAATGAATGGGCACTGTATCTTTTTATTTGGATATCAGAAAGAATTTCTCCTCTACAGTAATTTCTCCCCTGGCTAGGTTTTGGGGATTAAATCATTCCCCCATTTACAAGAGCCCTGTGGCTCTCCTAGGCTGTAGCTCCATTTGGAGTGAAATGAACCAATGCTCCTTACCTAAGCCACAGCTCTTCGGGCTTGAAACCATAGACTCTTTTTCAGTAAGACAAGTGAGTAGGGATTCCTGGGGCCCTGGAAAGTACTTCACTTTCCCAACTTTAACTATCAGAGGATTTGGGCTGGATCTCTGGTACTGCATAAGTTGAAAGAGAGAGAGATAAATTCATTTTTTTTTTTTTTTTTTGAGACGGAGTCTCGCTCTGTTGCCCAGGCTGGAGTGCAGTGGCTCGATCTCGGCTCACTGCAAGCTCTGCCTCCATGGTTCATGCCATTCTCCTGCCTCAGCCTCCCGAGTAGCTGGGACTACAGGTGCCCACCACCATGCCCGGCTAATATTTTGTATTTTTAGTAGAGACGGGGTTTCGCTGTGTTAGCCAGTATGGTCTAGATCTCCTAACCTCGTGATCCGCCTGCCTCGGCCTCCCAAAGTGCTGGGATTACAGGCATGAGCCACCACACCCAGCTGAGAAATTCATTCTTTTGGAGATCTCTGAGCTCCTGCCTTATTAACCGTCTGCTGACAATCAACAGATCCTTCAGAGGCATGACTTAGATCTGAGAGCCTCTCAACTTTCCTGTGTCCTGATGTCACAGCCCACTTAGAAAGCCAAGTCCAAGGGGTATGAAAATTGACAAGACCCCAGCTGCCCCTGAGATGATTCCTCAAGGAGATCTTTGCCAGGTTGTTACTGATAAAGAAGACAGATGACTGATCATGTGACTCATTTGTCACCAATGACCCCATCTGGTGCACAAGAACTGGGTACAAAAGGAGGGCTGATTGTGCGGCGAGGACCGCCACTAACTACACGGGCACCATCAGCCATCCACCTGTTCACGTCATTAACGTCATGATGCTCTCTGAAAGAGTCTGTGGTATTCCCATTTCACAAATACTGAGGGAGGTTAAACACACACACACAAAATCACACATCTTGCAACCTATTTTTAGCTCCAGAAGCCACTCATCCCGGCTGGAGTGCTGTGGTGTGATCTCGGCTCACTGCAACCTCTACCTCCTCGATTCAAGCAATTCTCCTGCCTCAGCCTCCTGATTAGCTGGGACTACAGGCATGCACCACCACACCTGGCTAATTTTTGTGTTTTTTTAGTAGAGACGAGGTTTCACCATTTGGCCAGGCTGGTCTCGAACTTCTGACCTCAGGTGATCTGCCTGCTTCAGCCTCCCAAAGTTCTGGGATTACAGGAGTGAGCCACCACCCCAGCCAGATTCAAAATCTTTTATTGCCTCTAGGAATTGTGAGGCAATTCTTGGCTATTGTGCTTCTACTCCACAGTTAAGGACATCCCCAGGGACTCCTGAACTGACAAATGACAATGAGAAATTGACCAGGAACAATTTTTTTTTCTTCGCTTTAAAAAGAAGCAATAACCAATACAACACCTCCTTGGGGATCAAAATCTCAAAATTTTGGTATCGATTGGTAAAGCATCCACAATGCAACTCCTTCTTGTTATCTCTTTTTGGGTTCTAGTTATTTCCTTTCTTCTTTGTCCATGCAAAAGAGGATGGCAGGAAGGGAGCATGAGAGTCCTCACCGAATCTGCTTCCGGGGTTGCTGTGTGGATTACACAGGCAGACAGGTGTGAATACATCTGCAAACATCACAGCACTCTACAGATGCCATTTATGAGCAGAAGGCATGCTTTTTTAATGCAAAAACTTGGGTGTCTCCTCTGAGCTCCCCAGCCTGGGTGAAACCATTCTGGAATCTTCTGTGTTTCACTCCACCAGAGCACTGTTATTGCATTACTTTCATTTCCCTACTTGCGAGAAAACAATGTAATGAACGGATCCTTGAAACCACGGTGCGGTACAGGGCAGGCAGTGAGATAAAGATGGGCAGAAGAAATGTGCATATGAAATGTGCAAACAGGAAGGACTCTCCCCTTTCCTGGCCCAGCCTGGGAGGGCTTTTCTCATCAGACTGGTCAGGGGAGATCAAACAGTCCTTCACTGGACAAGGCCCTGAGTCAACATCACGGTGGAAAAGGGTCTCACCCCTGCAAGTTTCCTTCTGCATGAAGCATGAAGGAGGCGGGTATCCTTTAGGGGTTTCCATTTCTGCTTTCCTCAGTCAGTGGGCTCTGAAATCCAAAGGCTTCTGTGTTGCAGGACAACTTTGGTTACAACTTAGGATAGGGGCATGCCAGAGGCAGCTCCTATTGGAGTGAGCAAGAGAGAAAGAGAGAGAACTGTTAAATTTTTAGTTTTGGTAGCCAATTGATGTCACATTGATATCTCAAAATTGGTTATGGTTGGCAGTATTTACACAAGGGAAATTGGTAAATACTACAACTAAGATCTTTTTTTTTTTCCTTTTCCTCCAGAGACCTGGTTGTTAAATATTTACCAACAAACCATTGGCTGAAAGTTGCATTAAAGTGTAGAACCCCAAATTTTGCTCATGCTTTCTCAATTATATTCTCTTTTCCCCTCTTCCCAAGGTGCTTTTGAATTCTACCCTTCTATTTGCTCTTGGTGTGTACTTCTAGAGAAATGCTAAGGTTACATTCACAGAGGTCAAAGCGGTATGAATAAATAGACCGTTTATTTGTACAGAACCCTTATATTGTTTGAAGTGATGTCACGTGTATTTTTTTTATTTTTGATCTGCACCACAACCCTGAGAAAGACAGAGTTAGTACACTTATTTCCAATTTGCAGATGGGAAAACTGCAATTCAAAGTGTCTGCATGGGAATGATGGGCCCAGGCAAGGAGGAGGGCCAGGGGATCCTCCCCACCACCTTGCTGCCCCTAAAAGTCAATGAAGCACCACTAGACAAAGCACCCACCATTCCCAGACCAGACTGTGGCCGGCCGGGAAAAACCAAACTGCAGCGAGTGCACAAACGGCTTTTATGTGGTTTGAGGCTACATTCTGTGATTCTTTATGTAGAAGCAAATTGTCCTTTTAATTATTGTGTGGGCTGAACTGAAATAGATGCACATTCCTTGAGCCACCGGCAGCAGCCAGAGTGGCCCAGGTGTTCAGCGTGAAGATCTGCCAAGTTTCAAATTTGATGCTTATAATTGGGAGTGGTATCTGTCTCTATGCAGAAAGTGTTTGCTTTTCTTAAACTAAAGCCTTTGGAATATTGTAAATGGGAAACACAATGGAATGGTCATGGAGTTCATGGTATATTCCATTAGGAGAGAGTTGGGGACAAGGTCCTGGTGGGCAGTGGGTGTTCACTGACATGTTAAAGGTTCCAATCCTGTGGCCTTGATCCACTTCAGGTACATGAATCTTAAAACTGTTGCCAAAGGGTAAGATCATTTTGAATGGCTGGGACTGTTATCTTTTAAAAATACATTCATATAGTCTCATATGAGTTTGTTGCAGGGAAGCACGTTGGCCTATACAGAATTGGAGTTTTCAGACAATCAAAGCAAAGAAAAAAACAGGCCCCTAGCATGCATTCTTCTTTGTTCTTCTGCCTTGGAGCTAGGGAGACAGCATTGATTCTGGGCTCTTGCAGAGATACTCTGCAGACAGATCCGTCCCCACCCTCCCTAATTGCTGCCCAGGCTCAGGTGATCACCAACACCCATTCCTTTGTTCCTCCCTAAATATTTTCCCACAAACCAAGCCCCGGGGCCATCTCCTCTTTTTCTGTCCCCAAAAACTAGGGCCCTCTGATGCCCCACCTCCTCGGCATGTCCCCCAGACAACTTGAAAAGGAGGCCTACGTTCATCCTAATTGCTGCAGGACCCACAGAACAAGGCTTCCTATCGCCCTCCTGGGGGACCTGGTCAGATTCATGGAATTCCCAGAGTGGGTGTTGTTGCCTCCCCTGGCACCCCTTCCCTCCTCTTGTCATAACGTCACAAAAATTATTCTTTAGGGAGATTCTACACCTCCATTTCACACTATCATTGTGGGACTGTGAGTCAGTCTTGGTGGGATTTTTAATCAAGAGGTTCTCTCCTCTTTCGGCCAATGGGAGACACTTGACTCAGTCTCAACCCCTCAGACTCTTTCGCAGAAATTCTGAGCACAGTGCCGCAAGGTGGAAGGCAACGAGGGCTAGCGCATCCCAGGGCTGAGATGGGAGAAGCTTGTTCCCTGATTTCTGCGACTTAAATCTTCAGGGCTGCCCTGCATCCTCTTTTATCTCTCAGTTGTCTTTTCTGTGAACTAACTTATCTTCCAATACATTTTCTTTTCTTTTCTTTTGAGACAAAGTTTCGCTCTGGTCATCCAGGCTGATGTGCAATGGCATGATTTCGGCTCACTGCAACATCCACCTCCCGAGCTTAAGCAATTCTCCTGCCTCAGCCTCCTGAGTAGCTGGGATTACAGGTGCCCAGCACCATGCCCGGCTAATTTCTGTATTTTTAGTAGAGATGGGGTTCCATCACATTGGCCAGGCTGGATCTCAAACTCCTGACCTCAGGTGATCCACCCACCTCGGCCTCCCAAAGTGCTGTGATTACAGGCGTGAGCCACCGTGCCTGACCAAATGTTCTTTTTTGGTTTATTTTTCTCAAGTTATCCAGTTCATCTGTTGCTTACAATCAAAACGACCCTAATTCACAGAGTCCCAAATAAATGAAAACCTCACACACTGAGGCTGGAGGCTCTAGTCACAGCCCATTGGCATGTCTGATGCGTCTGAGCTGGGCAATGGCACATCCCCACTGAGCAACAATAACCAAAGAGGTTGGGGTGGAAAGTAGAGAATGAACCTAAAATAGTTTAAAACTCTGGGTTATAAATGACCAAAACCTTTACCAATAATGAACGGGCACAAAGCGGGAGCTTGCTCGAGTGTCTCTCCCAGTTTGTTTCTGAGTTCACTCATCTATGATATGGGAGGTAGGCCTGATGACTAGATGCTGGAAATCTGTGATTTTGCGACACTGCTGTTTTCAGTGTGATAAAACCAAAACTGAGCCTTCACTCTGTACTCTGCTAGGTACTGGCTCAAAGAGATGGGTGGAATGCAGCCCCTGCCCTCAGGTGATATGGTTGGATTTGAGTCTGAGGAAGAGGCCAGGCTAGAGGCACAAAGACTGTTGGGTGACATTGTCCTGGCCTGGGATAACCAGGGCTACAGGCATGGTGTGGAGGCAGGAGGGGCTTCAATGACCAACAGAGCAACAAGAAGGGAGAAGCCCAAGTGACCCAGTTTCCTGATCTGGGGGACGGTATGTTCCTGAGATATTAAAGGGCTACCTTTCCCACCCCCCTCCCCCCCGTGGTTTAATAAGTGGCCTTGAGGGAATTGGGCAACTACAACTCAGAAGTCAGTCCCTTTTTATTTTGTCTCTCAGGATAGCTGCGTTTTTCCTGGCCTCCCAAGAAGAACAGCCCCTTCACGCCAGAAAAGTTGGAGACCACACAGCAGACATCCCTGACACCTGCTTTTCTCATAGTCCTTGTGCTTCTCCAGACCCAGAGAGAGACGCACACCGCAGGGAACTGCTTAGCAACTGCACGTAGGAAATCGGGATTCCAAACTATTCCTGTGGGTTTTTTCCTCCCCACTTTGTTCTCTTGTTTTCAGTCGTTCATGATTCAGTCATTGTTCCATCACAAAACGCACTAACCGGTTCTGCAGGCCCTGGGATCTCAACTGCACTGGGGACACTGCCGCCCTGGTTCCTGGGGTCAGGGGGTTACAGGCAAAGGCCCCAAGTGATTCCCTAAAGACCTGGCCAGGGTGAGCCACACGGGGTGGGCAGCCCCTGTATGAGGCTGTTCTTAGGGCCCCCCTGGGTTTCTCTGGGCCTGGGCCCTTGCTCTCATTCTCTCTCTCTTCATCTCTGCACTCATGTGGGCTCCTGACATTTCTGTTTCCTCTCTTGGTAGAAGGGTCTCTCTCTTACCCATCCACCTCTGTCTTGGTCTCTCTTTATATGCATCTCTGTCTCTTTCTTTATCTCTCTCTGTCTCTGTGAGCCTCTCATCTCTGTGTCTCTATCTTTGTTTCGTTTGTCTTTTTTTGTCTCTGCGTCTTTGTTTTCCCACTGTCTCTCTCTGCTTCTGTTTGTGTCTGACTCTCTTTGTGTGTCTCTGTGCTTGTCTCTTTCAGTCTCTGTAAGTTTGTATCTCTCACTCTGTCTCTGCATCTCTCGGTTTCTCATTTCTCCATCTTTCTGTTTTCTTTTTGTCGCCCTCTCTGTTCTTTCTCTGACTCTGTTTCTCTGAGCCTCTCTTCTTCTCTCTCTCCCTTCCCCCACACCCCCTCTCTTTCTGAATTTCTCTTTGAAGCTCAGAAGCTTGGCCCAAGTCCCAAATGAAATGGGCTCAGTTTCCAGAATAGCTAACATTGCACATTGGGAGTTAATTTTTTCCCTCGTCATCAACTTCCCTCCTATTCTAGAATGCCTGAGTCTGGCCAAAAGGGCTTCCTAGGAAAGGGCCCACGTGCCGCGGCAGAAGCCACACAGCCATGCTGCACCCCAGAGAGCGCCAAAGAAGATCGACTGACAACTGCAACATGCAACGTGCCAGATTTCTCTGGCAGTGCTCCAGCTAGTCAGAGCCAATTAATATGAAACCAATAGGCCAAATCAACGTTTTCAGAAGTTAACTGAAAAAAATCCCAGAAGATTAACCAGCCTGTGGCCTTTGCTATGAAATTGTTACCACACCACTTTCTTTTCTTTTGAAAGTCCAGATGGGCAGATAAATCCAAAGTGGATCAACCACATCTGCCATTCCTCCACACAAATTACACCCCCTCCCACAACTTCCCTCTTCCCTCTCCAGCATGCAAAGCACTCAGGGCCTGGGCTGAATTGACATTTTATGCCACGCTGTATGTTTTGAATTCCTCATTGTATTATGAGGAACTGCATCATGACCCCTCTGAGGCAAAGAGCTGGCAGATTCTGAAATTTGCCTTCTCCAAAGGTGAGAACTGCATTTATGGAGGGACGGCTTTCTTCCAGGCACGAAATGAGCCAAGAGTAGAACCCAGCCCCGTTGGCTGCCTTCTCCAGTGTTCTGAACTGGTATTCAAATCAGCAAAGTCCAGGTGGGTGTTTTCTATTAATAATGCCCCCTTTTCTACATTTGCTAGGTAATGTATTATAGTATCATGCCCAGTTGAGAGATGAGGTTATTAATAAAGTCCCTTCTTGAAGAAGAGAGTTGGGGGAAGGAAAGGAGAGAGGCAGGAGGGTTCCTTGGGATGGGCACCTCTCCTGCAGAGTAGCTGGTGTTGCTGGAATCTGGGCAGCCTGTGGGGTTTGAGTCAAATGTCAGAAGTTAAGGCCACCACCCCAGGATGTCTGTATAAATGGGTCCCTTGAAACAAGAAGGACTTGAGATGTCAGAAATTGAAAATCTTGGGAAGAACCAAATCAAGAGAGTACTGGAACATAATGCTGGGAAATACTTAAGAAACTGATGTTCATGCTGGCTTTTTGAGTGCTTCCTGGGTAGAGTGCACCGGAGTGTTAAAAGGCTAAGAACAGATTGGCATAATCTGGAGCACAGTAGGAAACTTTCCAAGCTCAAATCCTTTAATTCCAAAACTTGTGTTCTTTAGGTAAATTAGTAAGCATTTTCCAAAGTTTCTCTATGAAGAAAGGAGCCGGGTGAATATACATTTTATATAGCTAGGGACACCTATTAAAAGCTCACTTTCCCTTTAAGATTATTAAGAAAAGTATAGGGAATGTTCTATTTTATGTGGGCTGGGACTCTTGGCACAAAAACTGAGATTTTACCTAAGAAACTGAAATCGCGGAATTCCAGAGCAGGAAAATATTTCGAGATCAACTGTTCTTTAATACTCTTTTCATTTGACAGACAAGGAAACAGAAGCCAAGAGATGGAATATTGCATACAAGGTTGCACAGCAAGTGTGACGGGTGGTGACTTATACCTCAACCCCAACCTTGCAAGTTGGCCATGTGGTTGTGACATTTCTTCATGCCATTCTCAGAGGACCAGTGAACAAAAACGATGTTGTTTGGGTAGATTAGCATTCCTGGGGTTTGAGTCTTTAAAATGTGGTTGTTTAGAAGTTTGAGAGAGGTTAGTCTTACAGAAAAGCACCTTGGGTTTTGCATGGCCATGTTAGCAGGACAAGCAGCACCCATAGGCTATCCTGAGTTCCTGACACCAGTGACCTTCCCGGGTTTGGCCCAGCATGCTTCTCTGTTCCCAACCAGAGCATGGCTTGGGTAGTGTCCCACTTGCTGGTTTTTGTGCTGGCCTCCACACTGGACCTTGAGATGCCCTGCCTGTGTATCATCTGGCAGCTCATCTGGCCCCAAAGACCTGAGCAGATCTGTCCTCTTCCTGCCTGGCCTGCCTGCAAAGTCTGAGGCCTGGTCCTTGTCTTGATGTTGGCTTGAACTGGACAGTTTCTGTCATTATCCCGGCCACACATTCAAGGTTACTTGATGGAGATGCCCTGAGGACTTTGGGAATCTACAGCATCTGCCGCATGCCAGATATGACCTCACAGTGATAAAAGTAAGATCATCGCTTGATCCAATCACTATATCTCCCCACCCTTCCCACCATCCACAAACACATGCACCTATGTGCGCATTTTACAGACTAATCAGTTGAAGCTCGCAAAAGAGAAGCAATGGCCCCAAAGCACACAACCCTATGTGGTAGAGTTTCAGCTCAAGGTAGAGACTTCACTATAAGAAGCCATCCCTCCATTTTCAGTTCTAATGAAGAAAATCTTTTTGGGTTATTGTATCCAACCTATATTTTACAGAAGTACGTTCTTAGTTCCTGTCCAAATGTTAGGTGACACCAGCAGAAGAACAGCAAAGCCTAGTCTGGGTTATTTCCTATGACTACAAAATCATTAGATACAAAAAGGTATGTTTGAAAATTGTAAATGTTAAGAAGACAATACTCATTCACTGTTCCCTAGTACCAAGTCCTGTTTAAGCACCTTATATGTACTAGTTCATTTAATCTTCACAATAGCCCCATGAGGAAGGTACTAGTTTTTTCCAGCTTTCCAGATGAGGAAATTAAGGAATAGAGAGATTAGGTTACTTGTCAGAGGTCACACTGCTAAAAAATAGCAGAGCTGGGATTCAATCCAGGCTGTCTGCCTCCAGAGCCACATTCTTAGGTGCTATGCTGGGCTATCAAAAATATTTTGGCAGCTGAAGAAGTAGTCCAAATCACATATTGTTAGATTTGTTGAACAACAACTGCTAAACTCTGCATAGCTCTTTGGCATTTGCTGCTTAATCAAGTATGATTAGCTTTGTTGAAGAATAACCACTAACCTCTGCATAGCTTGTGCATGTGAATTTTTAGTGTGTAACCTCTCATGGCTGCTCAAACCCCAGAACATGGAAGACTTAGGGGGACGGAAAGTGACTTTAGTGGTAAGTGGCAGAATGAGGATTTGAACTCAGCCCAAATTAAAGCATACTACTTTATCTATATTTTACATAAGAGGAATCTGAGGCTCAGAGGGATTCAGTAAGGCAAATCCCTCTCTTCGCAGGGAGCCCAGCATAGCCGTTTGTATGGGATTAGTGCTAAGTATGTATGAAGTTCTAAGTCAAACCGTGTCTCCGGACTGAAGGATTCAAGGCTCCTGGCCTTAGTCCCTTGGGCAGAGTCCGGGGTCTCTATTGCATTCATGCTGGGGAGAAGAGATTTACACAATACCCAACCAGATGCTGTAGGAGAATGAGGGAGAAGAGTGAGGCACAGGGTGAGCTGGGCTGAGGCTATCTGAGAATTCAGGCTCCAGGCTCCTGTGTGTAGGGCATGATTGTGGACCCTTGATCTGGAGAACCTTGAAGAGGAAGCAAATAGCATCAACTCATTTCTGCAGGACATAGAATTGGCCATCATCAGTCAACATGGGTTTCAATCTTAGATTGGTCTCTCTAAAGTCTTGTTTACTTCATTTATAAAATAGGGTCAAAACACTACTGACAGTACTAATTTGATTAGCGATTAAGTAAGATAATATAGCTCTTATTGATGACACATAGTGGGCCACCATAGTTTTGTTTCCTTCCCCATCTTCTCTGTCAAACTCTGTCTTCCTTGACAATTATCTGAAGAAGGATTGATGTGATTTTATTTCCACGCAAGGATGAAATGAAATGAAAAGTAATTTTTAATGGCTTGCTGGTGTTAGGGGTTTTCAACCCTCCTTTTGCAATTGGCAGCAAAGGGTAACTCAGATGATGCATTAGTGTGCAGTGGCTGCTGTAATGAATGACCACCAGCCTGGTATCTTAAAGCAACAGAAATGTATTTGCTCCCAGTTCTAGAGGCCAGAAGTCCAAAGTCAAGGTGTTGTCAAGGTTTGGTTCCTTCCGGAGGCTCTGAGGAGGAATTCATTTCAAGACTCTCCCCTAGTTGCTGGTCCCTGATGGAAGTCCTTGACAATCCATGGCTTGTAGACTCATAAGGACAGTTGTCATTGGATTTAAGGCCCACTCAAATCCAGGATGATCCTATTTTGAGATTACCTTAATCCTATCTGTAAATATCCTTATAAGCTCACATCCTGAGTTTCCAGTGGACATGAATTTTAGGGAGGTGGGGTTCACTATTCAATTAACTATAGGCAGATTTCACAGGAGAAAAAGATACTGGATTAATATAATTAACTGTGGATTTTGCTTTGCCACTTGCCGCTCACTTGCTAGATAACCCTGGCCACATTACTTCCTTTGATCCTCAGCTCACTCCCCACATCACCTATAATGAGACCATGCAGAAGAGAGAACTTTGTAAAATTTTACCTAAGGCTGAGTGGGTTTTATGACTGGAGAGTGGATAAATGGGAACCCAGTGAGAAAAGAGACTGACAAAGTAGGGCTTTGCTGGCATCTTCTAAGTAGCAGCTGAAAATATTTTCCTCAAATGCCCATACATATCAGCATGCCCCACAGCCTTTTACTAAATTGGCCATCTTGATCTCTTCTTGACCAGGTTGTTCTGCCTTTCTGGAACTTGCAACTCTGAGGCTTCAGCAAGAAGGTGACGCCTGAGCCCCTGCCCATTTCTCCACACTCCCTCAGACAAGCATGCAGGCATTATATAACTGCATTGACAAACAGCCACCTGTCTCTGGCAGTGTGACCTGAAACCCATTCTCTGAGACTTGTCTGCGGGCTCTCAGTATACACTGTAACCGAGGAAATGCATGCTTTACAGATGTTTATCTCCTAATTAAGAATCTGATGTGCCACTTACGGTAATGTACTTGCTCATGCTAATAGTTTCTCTTTCCTCAGAGGATCTGCCAGGGCGGATTTGATGCAACAAAAGAGAGTGTCCCTGGTGTGTTTTAATTAGGCGATTGGTCTCCAGTCATGGTGAGTACCAGGTGCCAGGCCTGCTGCAAAGCAGTTCAGATCAACAACCATCCACTGATTTCTATTCTAAGGTGAATGAGGTAGACTCTGCTTTTGAGGAGCTTTCAGCCTCCAGGGAGGGGGCTTGACAGACACAGATGACTAATTAGCATGCAAGGTGTTCAGTGCTCTAAACCAGTCTTGTGGGCTGAGGACTTGGAATTCCACTGGAGGCTTGGAGTTTAGTGAAGATGGGACAATTTAGCCAAGCTTGTCAAAAGAGACCAGTGGGAATTTATCAGGCAGACATGGAGCAGGACTACATTCCTGGCAGAGGAAACGGCCTGAGTAAAGGCATAAAGGTGTAAAAAAGCAGATATTTGGCATGAGGTTGATGCCTGGGGTATATGGACAGAGTGGGAAGGGATGAGGGCAGACACCATGGGGACAGATCACACAGTGCCTTAAAAGTCAGGCCAAGGAGTTGATTCTGTAAATGCCAAAGGTGATATGATGGTGCTTGATTGGGAAGGAACATGATCGGGAGTGTATTGTAGATGAGTCACTGGCTGTAGCCTAGAAGACTGAAGAGGAGGCCAAGGGAAGGCAGAAGGAACAGAAACTGTTGCAACACTTCAAGTTCAAGATGATGGTGGCCTGACTGGAGCAGTGCCAGGGGAATGGATGAGTAGAACTCATATAATTATCCATCGGAGGTTGCAGGGAGAGGAGTGAGGTAGGAATGGAGGAAAAGTCTGCATTTCTCTCTGGGATGACTTAGATATGGTCCATGAACTGAGATGAGGACTTCAGGAGGGGGTGCAAATCTGGGGGAGTCGGTGGAAAGGGTACACTTGAGATGAAGGTTGATTTAGGAGCCACCTGGTCATGAATCTAGGAAACCCACTCCATGCTGGGTGGGCTATGTGATTTTAGGTGCCTAAGGAGAATCTTAGCTTATATATTCCTATAATAAAAGTCCTGTGGGACCATCCACTGCAAGGACTGGAGTGGGTGTTCTAAACCTGCAGTTCCAGCCTTGACCACCCTGCCTAAGTGTCAAGGGGAACTTGCTGTGAAGCTCTGGAATCCTGACCTCAGATCTCAGCCTCCACTCTGCCCCCTCGACCACAGGTTAGCAATTTCCCAAACACCTTCAGACCCTCCACCCCTGCCCCTCCAGCACTTCCTCTCCACTCCTCTCCCTCCTCTTCCTCCTCTTCTGCCTAGTGCCTTGCCTGGACTTGCTCAGAACAGGGATTCTCTGATTCTCTTACCCTGCCTTGGCCCATGGTTGGGATTTGGTGGGTGGTAAGGCAGGAGGTGGGCAGAAGACAGTAGCATCTCCTTCCCCAACTTTGCCCCCCTTCCTGTCACATTTCTTCTTTTGCGTCTTTCCAGAAAAAGACATTATGGTCAGATGGGCTACAAGTTGGGTCTTACGGCGAGAGAAGGAGGATGCTTGATAGTCCTGAGTGATTCAAAGGCATTGAAAAACTGGCCCCATTATAAGGAGCAACTCCACAAGAAAACAATTGCCCAATAGAATTGGCATCTAGCAGGTCTTTCTTATTTGTAATTGTCAGAGGCATATGAACCAGAACAACTCCATCTTGAATAGGGGCTGGGAAATATAAAGCTGAGACCTACTGGGTTGCATTCCCAGGAGGTTAGGCATTCTAAGTCACAGGATAAGATAGGAGGTCGGCACAAGATATAGGTCACAAAGACCTTGCTGATAAAAGGATGCAGTAAAGAAGCCAGCCAAAACCCACCAAACCAAGATGGCGACGAAAGTGACCTCTGGTCGTCTCACTGCTCATTATGCACTAATTATAATGCATTAGCATGCTAAAAGACACTCCAACCAGCACCATGACAGTTTACAAATGCCATAGCAACATCAGGAAGCTACCCTATATGGTCTAAAAAGGGGAGGAATCCTCAGTTGCAGGAATTGCCCACGCCTTTCCTGGAAAACTCATGAATAATCATACCTCTTGTTAACATATTATCAAGAAATAACCATAAAAATAGCCAACCAGCAGCGCTGGGGGCTGCTCTGTCTATGGGATAGCCATTCTTTGATTTCTTTACTTTCCTAATAAACTTGCTTTCACTTTATGGACTCCAAATTCTTTCTTGCGGGAGATCCAAGAACCCTTTCTTGGGGTCTGGATCGGGACCCCTTTCCAGTAACGTCATCATTGCTTTTTTTCTCCTTTCTCTCTTTCTTCCCTTCTTCAGTAAGTAGGAACAGAGCACCTTCTCTGATCAAGCACTGGCTAGAGCCTGGGGACACAAGAGGCGAGTAAGTCAGAGAGCAGGTCTACCAGGAGCACCAGATCTAGAGGCAGAAAAGAAAGCAGATGATCACGGCTCCCAAATGGAGGCCCATGGCTAGAGAAGCCCAAGGGAAGGGAACAAGTAGTTTGAGAACAGAGCTGCTTCATCCATGTGCAGGATAAGTTTTCACAGGGAGAAAGGAAACAGGCCATTGCAGGCAAAAACATGACATGAAAGGCAATGCCTGGTTCTATCTTTCCTTTCTTCATCTCGCTTCTCCTATTTTCTCTTCCATCTTCTTATCTCAACAAAACACTAATGAAATATTTGCACTATTTTTAAGCTAATATGTATTATTTTTATCTAATGCTGCTTGTGACATAAAGACAATCTCCTATCACTCCCACCACAGAGATGAGGCAAGTGTGGCTTGAAGACTTTAGGTGACATCCTGGTGGGTGGCTAGAGGGTAATGGACTTTGGAATTGGACGGTAAAAGCTCTTCTCCCCTCCATTTTTTATACCACCTCCTTTTGGAAAAATTTGGAAAGCAGTTATGTGCATTTATTCTAATCTGTGTAAGTGCCTTCTTGCCATTGTGTGAGAAAATAATATGAATGGGTAAGAAATGCACTAAATAGGAGGTCAGGAGACCTGGTCCTGTTATCTTTCCATAGGACCTCAGGGAGAGGATGAGGAGGGTCCTTCTTTTGCCTCCCATGCCCTACATACCTTGAGGTTCCCTGAGCAGAACAAATGGAACCAACCACATAGGCCAGAGGTTTGCTGTTGCTCTTGCAGGGCTGTCCAGGGCTCATTGCTTGGCTTAATACTCTGCTGTCTCCACTTTAAAACTCTTTATAATTTTAATAAGGCCCTGCATTTTTATTTTGCACTGGGACCCACAAATCACGTAGCCAGTCCTTCTCAGGAAACCTGCTTTCCTGCCCATTCACTGTCTCACTGTCGCTGTCTGGCTGCCTCCCTTCAAGTGATTCCCTACTAGCTCCCCTGAGGCCAAGACTGTTCCTTTGATCTGAGACACGGGCTGGTTCCTGGGTCCATGCAGAATAGCAGAATGATGGTGTCCAGCACCAGACATGATTATCCAAATCATTTCCTCCTGTGACCAGGACCTGGCTTAATACTTCCCAGGTACCAGGTGTTCCCCAAATATCTGCACGTGGAAGGGTTTGGGTAGCTCCATTCTTTTCTCTTTTGATAAAACAATTAGGTCATTTAGAATATGAACAGCTTTGAAATCATGAAAGTACTTTATTTGAAGTTTGGGGAAGAAAGGACTTTGATGGTAAAGAGAAAGACAGCTATTTCCATTTTAAACAAAGAAACAGCAGGAGAGATTTCTGGGAGACAGTAATAACTCAGATTCTGTTGTCCACAATATTGGTAAGAGACTTTACAGAGTCACTCATTTAGTAAACTGAGAGTAGTCCCAGTAGGTAGACATTGCAGAAAGAAATCTTTGGCCTCAGAATAATGAAGAGATTCTAGCATTCAGAGATTTCCAGATGGAGATTTGGCCAACTCATAAGACAGTGAAGTGTTTATCCCTGGAAGCAATGAGCAAATTGCTGGTTTATGCCCATTCAACAGAGGGGTGGAGAAGAGCTGAGCATCAAATGGGCAATTGGACCAGATAGAGTTTAAGATTTTTAACAACCCTGGCAACCTGTGTTAGTTGATTCTAGTGACTCTGAGATACTGGGTTTTTCTAACCCAGAGATTCTTTTTTTTTTTTTTTTTTTTTTTTTTTGGTTTGTACCTAAAAGCTAAAGTTACCGACTTTCTATTTCTGCAGGAAACAAATGAAGAATCCAAATTTTCATATTTACCATATAAGCAGGAAGATATTGATTGCTTGAAATTACTGTGATAATTCCATAATTCTAGCCGGTGGCTTTCTTAAAATGAATGAATGAATGAACAAATTAATTAAGAAAAGAAATGAGAAACATTCAATGCAGAAACAGTTCTTTCAAGATTACCAAGGTCAGGAAGGGTAGACCCCAGGTGGTGGTTCTCTCAGGACATGAGGTTCCATAATCTTAGAAACTGCTGTGATGCCAGCAGCCTCTAGGGTATCCATTCCCTGCACAGACTGGAGTGAACAACATTAGCACACACCTGGCCAAGGGCCTGGAAAGAGGATGTTTGTGAAACACTAATAGAAGCTTCTGTGTAACATCACAGTGTTCCCAGCACTTCCTCGGGCAGAAGCCACATCCTGGAAACAAGCCGTGTACAGGTACATGAAGATGCAGTTGGCAACGTTTGTGTTTATTCCATTGAAAGCATGAAAGGCACCGGTCCTGAGGTCAGGAGTCCAGTGTGCTGGTCCTTGTTCTGCCTCTAAATACTTAGGTGGCTTTGGCAAAGTCCCTTCTCCTCCTGGGGACTCAGTTTTTCCATTTTTAAAATAGGGATAATAACAGTTTTACTCCATACAATGGTTGTGAGGGTTGAATTAGTTAACATTTGTAAAATGCCTTAAAAAGTGCCCATTGTAAATACTATATAAATAATGAACCCAGAAGTGTCACTAGTCTTTACAGTAACCTTTTTAGATAGGCATTCTCTAAAGGAATCTGAGGCTCAGGTAGTCAGTGAAGTCCCCAAGGTAATATACCTGGCCATCACCCCACTTTTCCACTGTCAGCAGGGCTAGATCAGCTATAAAATGACTTCCAATTCTGACATTCAGAGATCCCATCTTTATAAACTGACAACTTTGCCTGGATTACATGTGTCCCTTAGTTCTCGTGGGCACCAGCTAGATGTAGGAAAGGTTCACTCGCAAGGGGATCTCCAATTCTGTTGGTGATGTGAAAGGCCATTTTCAGCATCAGCATCTTGCTCTGTGTTCAGTGTGGCCTTGGAGGCTCTGACAGACCCTGACTATGTAACCTAGAGCTGCTGGGCCTCCTTTACATTAATGACGTGGAGCCTGGTTCTCCCAGCTCTGCGGCAATTCTAAATACATTCCAGGGTTGCCAAAATAAATGTCGAATCCTGATTCTCTCTTTGTAGTCCCTGTTTGTTAGGTCAACATCCCAAAGCCTTCCAAGCTACTACAAATATTAGTGTCTGCTCCTCCCTTGTCCTCCTGTGTAATCGATCACCAATCCTGTCTTCAAGGTTAGTCCCATATGCTGCTTGAAATTTCTAAGTGAATCTGCATTATGTATGACATCTAAGCTTATCATTCTAGCACCTCAGGTGTTAGCTCCTCCCTACCTAGCTTCCTCTCCTACTCTCTCATTCTCCCTCCATGGGCTTCCCCTCACTGGCCTCCAGGGCGGCCAGCCCTCCATCTGTGAAGAACCTCTTGCTATAATCTGAACACGCCAGGTTGTCCTCAGTCTTCCTCATCTACACCAGACACTTCCGGGGAAAATGCCCACCCTTTCCTCCTCTCCTGTTATTATGGCTGAAGTGCCCCTCCTTCTGTCTATCTCTAGACCCCATGCATGCCCTGTTGCTTTCTCAGGGACTTCATCTTTCCTCTGTTTTATTTTTTTGCTTCCTTCTTCCTTTATGTAAACTTAAAAATGCTCACTCCCTCCCATTTTAACAAAACTCCCCAATACCCACGTTTCACCCCAGCTATCACCCTTCACAGCCAATACTTTCTGCCACTAATTCTTAACCTCCTACTTACTCTTGAATTCATTGTAATCTGATTTTTGGTCTTTCCATTTTACTGAAATTATTCCTTGCCATTGTTTCCTCAAACCATCTTTTTCCTAAATCTAAAAGTCTAATCGTTCCCAAGGCATTTTTAATTTGACATTTCAAAAGAATTTGATACTCCCCACTTCTTTAAAGTCTCCCTTCCTTCATCCTGGAGTTTGTGGGGTTTTCTCCTCTCTCCTCGGCCACATATCCAACTTCACTTCCTCTGCCTCTACAGACTTCTCTTTTTCTTTCTTCCCTTTAAATGCCTTTCCCCCCTGCAATAATTCTACTAGTCAAGATGGGTTGAACTGCACTAACAAACAACCCTTAAGATCTCAGTGACACATATTTGTTATTTGTTTAGGCTACATACCCAATGCAAGGTGGCAGTAGGACAAATCTGAGAACCATGGACAGTCATTCCGCTCTATGAGCAAGACTGACCACTAATCAAGAAAATGCCAACATTTTCCCAGCTAGACTTCAGAATGGCTCTGGTGACAACTTTCTTGAGTGTCTATAGTCATTACCCTATGTCTGTCCCACCACTGTGTCAGGGGCAGATAATTTGTCTCTTTCATTCCCAGGAGTTCAAATTGGGAGAATCTGTACTCAAGGAGCTGTACGTAAAGACGTATACCCAAGAAGATGTATTGACACCTAAACCTGACTTAGATGATGAGATTCCAGACTTCAAGCTGATTGGATAGAATGAGATTTTGGGGAGCCTTGGGGAGGGGCGAATGTGTTTTGGATGTGGGAGGCATGTGAACCATTGGGAGCTGGAGTCACACTGTCACAGCCAGCCTTCAAGATAGCCCTCATTTCCTAACCTTCTAGTATTCACTTCCTTTTACAGATTCTGCCTCCATTGGATGGGGCTGGCCTGAGTAGCCAGTAGGATATTTCAGAAATGATGGAGTGTGATGTTGAGGGCAGGGCATAAAAGACACAGTGACTTCTGTCTTGTTCTCTGCCTCTGTTACCACTCAGAATGGGGGAAGCAAGAGACTATGTCATGAGTGCATCCAGCAGCACTGTGGAGAGGCCCACACAGCCACGGAGAGGCCCACACAGCCACGAACAGGGACCTCTTGCCAACCGCTATGTGAGGGAGCCATGTTGGAAGCAGATCTTCCAGCACGTCACATCTTCAGATGCAACTTGCATTGACTTTCTGATACCACTTCAGAAGAAACCTTAAGTCAGAAACTTCAGATAAGCTAAATTCCTGACCCTCAAATTGTGTGAAATGCGAGTGTCCATTAGCAAGTCTTCATCATCTCCATTTCTGCCCAGTCACATTAACTCTTGACTAAACCACTGCAGCTGCTTCTCCAATAGGTTTCTTTGCTTTCAAATTTCTTCCTTTTCTGAAATTCACTTTCCCTATGTGGACCTGAGTGAAATGTCAAAGTACGAATCTGCTGAAAATCCTCTGAAGATTTTCCAGTGCTCCTAGGAGAAATCCTAAACTTCCCAATGTGGCCTATGAGGGCTGCGTGATCTGACTGCTGCCAACCGTTCCAAAGTAGTTCTCGTGACTCATTCAATTCAAAATTCAGGCCTTCAAATGTCTTTCATTTTCTAGAATAAGTCTTCCTTTTTCTCGTTCCTTGACAAGACTTTTTGCACAAACTACTGTCTGCCCAGAACACTCCTCTGTTCTCTTTTCTCCCCCAGTTATTCTTCTCCCTTTGACCCCACATCTCTGAGAAGCCTGTCCAGACTTTCCTTGTCCAAGTCTGGGAAGCGACCCTCTTCTGTGCTCCATGACAACATATATCATATCCTTGTCACAATATTATCCATCCCTATGATATTACAGTAACAGTAATATTAATAACTACTCATAACATGCTCTCTGGGACTACCCCTGTGTCATCTGAAGACATTTCCCCTACTCAAGAGCCTCTGCACCTGCCCTCAAAGATGCTCTTTGATCACAGAGCATGCTTGACTCACACTTAGGGCAGGCTAGAAGCACTGCAAAGTTAACCTCAATCAATGAGGGTTAAGAGTTGGTGAATAAATAGCCCATCTTCTTCATTTTAGTGGGCCCCTTCTGAGGTATGCTCTATGATACGTCTCAGAATTTCAATGGGATTAAGCCCCAGTTACCCAGAGGAGTTACCTGTCCATAAACATATCCTTCATTAGTGGTCTTTTTTCCCTCTGTGTCCCATCTCCACTCCCTCACAGCTTCTTGCATCTTTTCCCAAATAAACTACTAGTACACATACCCGTTCTCAGGGTCCGATTTGAGAGTTAACCACACTGGGTCACAACCACTTAGTCAACACTTACCAATGAGCTGGACACTGTGTTAAGCTCTTTATATGCATTATATAAGTCTCTTAAAAACCCAATGAGATAAGTGCTAATTCATAAAAATTATGGTAATAATACTTACTCAAAGCATTGTTGTGAAGATTAAGTGGAATAATGCATAAAAAGTGCTCAGAACTTGGTAAGACTGGAAGAGAAGACAAACTTGAAGAGTTTAGCACAGCCTTTGGCAGAGTAAGCAATTGGTCATTTGCCCAGGATCACACAGATACCAAGTGATAGATTTTAACCAAATTCTGCCAGATTCCAAAGTCCTATACTGTCTTGTCAGCTGTAACCTTCCCTTCAATTATTTTCTACAGGTGACTGCAGGCTCCATGGGAATAGGAACCATGTTTATTATATTTAGTTTTATTCCCACACCTTGACATTCAGTAGATAGCAAAATATTTGTGTTGAAAACAATCTGTTCTTCCCCCTCAAATCTGTTTTATATTTAGTTTATATTCATTACTCACAATAACTTTTCTTTGAGTCATTACTGAGAATAATTATAAAAACTATATATAAAAACAGCATGTCATCTTCAAAAAGTTGAATTTTTCTCTTTCTTTTTTTTCTTTTCCAGAAAATAGTGTATTTCCATTTCAGGAAGGCAGCATATTTAGTGGTAAGGTCATGCTGGTTTTGAAGTCTGAAGGACTTGGTTCAAATCTTGTATTTTCAACTCTATGACCTTGGAAAAAATACTTAGCCTCTCTGATTTGTAGTTTTCTCATCTATAAAAGAGGAATATTGTACCTCCCATACTAGTTATTTACTGTTGCATAACAAATTACCTCAAAACTTAGTAGTTAAAGACAACAAACATTTACTATCTCACATAGTTTCTGAGGGTCAGTAATCCAGGAGTAGCTTAGCTGGGTTGTTTTAGCTCAAGGTATCTCATAAGGTTGCAGTCAAGTTGTCGACTAGGACTGTCATAATCCGAAGGCTTGACTGGGGCTGAAGATTCACATCCAAGCTCACTCATATACTTGTTGGCAAGACTCTCAGCTCCTCTCCATGACAGCCTCTCAGAGTATGGCAGCTAGCTTTCCCCAGAGAAAAACGTCTAAGAGGGAGGGAGAGGTAGCCCCCAAGACAGAAGCCACTGGGTCTTCCGTAACCTAATCTTGGAAGTGTCATACCATCACTTCTTCCATATTCTGTTGGTTGCAGAGACCAATCCTAACACAGGGTAGAAGGGGGAACCACACAAGGAAGTGAATACCAGTAGGTGAGATCACTGGGGCCATCTTGGAGTTTAAGCACAACATCTCCCATATGGAGTTGTAATGAGGGTTTTTATGTGCCTAGAACATAGCTATCTCTCTCAAAAAAAATTCTGTTTTATGGACTCATGGGAAGATACATGAGTTTTAGAACCTGAAGAACACACTTAAAAATTTAGAGTATAGTAATCATCCCGGCACAATTACTATCAAACAAACTAGTTATTAAATTTCACATCCTGCTGAGGACTTAGCCAGCAATACTAATGACAGCCAAAACTACAGAGCTTCTCATAGTTTCCAATATTTTGTTTACACTGATCATTAGTTTTAATTTTATGCCATCATATATTTCATTGAGTTCAGCAGCTCAAAAATGTATCAGTTATTATGGTCACACTTTCCAAGTAAGGACAGTGAGCTTTAGGAAGGTTATGTGATTTGTCTAAGGACACACAGCTATCCAGTGATGAAGTGAAGATTCACCCCAGGACTCATGACTCCAAAGTCTCTTCTCTTTTAATTATCTCATGCTGTATTAGTGCTAAGTCAAACTCATTTTATAAAAAATAAAAAGAGAAGAGGAGGGAGCGTCATCAATATTGCCCTTTCCAGGAATTTCTACATAAGCTGACAGCAGTTTCCTTGGGGTTCTCTTTTCTGTGGTTATCAATTGTTAAACAGCCCAGGATCTCTCAGAGCTCATCCAGGTATGTGCATAGAGCCCTGAAATGCTGATATTGCCTTAGGGGGTTATTTGTTTTTTATAGCCCCACAGGCCATAGCTGGTGCATTTGCCTGAGCTTCCTCATCCTTTGTACATATACCCAGGGAGGAGAAGGTGAATAGATAAGATCTTTCAGCCTGCAGATTTCCAGTAATAAAAGCAAATGCTTTCTGTTGAGGCCCAGCTGAGACTGGAGGTGGTGAATAAGGGCTGTATGTGTAAGCACTGTAGGCTTCCGGCCAGTAAAGAATCCAGACAGAGCCTGCACCCTCCTGGCCTCCTGGAACTCTAAGAGCACAGAAGGACAGGGTACAGACCTATGGAGTATGACACTTATTCCGGGGACTTTGACCTGCTACATTCACAGGTCATGACAGCTTTGATGCTGCCTCTGGGGAAGGGCCACCATTCAACTTGCCAAGAGAAGAACCAAAGGAACAAAGGCATGAAGCTCTGGGAGCATGGCTGGGCCAAGTTATTGACAGTACTATTTGCATAGTTCTGGTCACTTTCCAAATTACCTCTCACTCAGCCTCACCACAGCCTTTATCCACAGAGCCACCTGGGGTGGAATGGGAGGGGCTTTTCTTATCCCCATCCAACAGATGAGGAGACTGTGACTCAGAGAGGTGAATGACTTGGGCAAAGTCTAACAACAGTAACCACAGAGTAATGATTTCTAAGCTACTAATTAACTTTCTAACCATCTACCCATAAGGAATTGGCCTGTAGGTTGAAAAGGCATTCCTGAGTCTCTGTATACCACACACCAAGGATTAATATTCCAAGTAATCATTTTAGAAATTAAAAGTGCAATAGTTAAAATAAGATACTGGACACATCTATTAAAGAAAAACATCAGAATAAACACATCAGAAGACTGAATCATTGGGCGTGGGGATCAGATTCCTTCTAAAAGTCATCATGAAGGAGAGTGGAGAAACATTAAGGGATATGGAAGCTAGAAATGGAACTGCCAATATTTGAATAACAGAAGTTCAAGAAATAGAGAAGTAGAGGCAACAACGAAGGGAGGAAAATACTTGGAAAAAATATTAAAGATAGATTTTCTAAAAGAAGAAACAAAGGAAATACGGAAGAGAGACTTTGGAATCAAAGTGTCAAATAGGATTTGAAACCCCAAATAAATGTGATTTAATAGAATTTGAAAACATCATAGAGAAAATTCTACGAGCTTCCAGAGGAAAAGAACTTATCACTTTGCAAAAAGACAAGACTCAGAGATTAACCACTGGTATAAGAAGATGATGGAACAATATTTTTAAAGTATTAAATGACTATAACTTTAATGCTAGAATTTTATAACCTCCAAAATTTTCACTTAAATGTGATGGGACAGTAAAGGTATTTTCAGGCATTCAAAACCTCAGTAGTTTTACCACACAAAACTTCACTTTGAAAACACTCCATGCTTCATTTGATCCTCACAGGTCTGTGATGTGATGGTGGTTAATACTGTCCTTAAAGGCAAGATTTAAATGGTGGAATCACCTATCCATGGTCACACACTTGGGACTCACAGCCAGGTCAGAACTGTGCAAATCTCCTTTTACTCTAGGATGTTGTCTCCTTGATGAAGCAGAAAGGAAGGTCATATAACTGCTCTCACAGCTTTCCTACCTGCCCTTGCCACTCAAGGGAATTCTAGAATTGCCCCCTGCTTCCCCACGTCCATCTTCTCAGGACTCCTGTTTTTCTACCAGAGAGACAAAGTCAATCTATACAATCTATATAATCAAGGAATGAGAAAACATTCCTTGGGGACAAAGAGAAAGAAACACACAGGCTGAGTTGTGTGGAAAAATGACAGAAAAAAAAAAAACAGGATGGGAAGCTGCCCTGGGATATAAGGAATCTGTGAGGAATAAGGGAAAGTCATTCAGAGCTATAGAAGATCAGGAATGGTGTCCCACTGATGTTCTCTAAGAAATGCAAATAGAGGTTTTGAGTAACATTGTAGTTGCTTTTCTTTTATTCTTTTTTTTTTTTTTTTTTTTTTTTCTGAGATAGAGCCTCATTCTATCACCCAGGCTGGAGTGCAGTGGCTCAGTCTCAGCTCACTGCAACCTCCCCCTCCCAGGTTCAAGTGATTCTCCTGCCTCAGCCTCCCAAGTAGCTGAGACTACAGGTGAAGACCAACACACACTGCTAATTTTTTATTTTTAGTAGAGATGGGGTTTCATCATATTGAGCAGGTTGGTCTCGAACTCCAGATCTCAAGTGATGTGCCACCTCAGCCTCCCAAAGTTCTGGGATTACGGGTGTGAGCATGGGATTATGGCCCCTGGCCATAGTTGCTTTGAATTGTTGGAGAGGCGTTTCCTTGGAAGTGAAATTGATCTGGGATTGGACTTTGTGGGTTCCTAGATTTGTAAGGAACATACCTATAACTGTGTAATAGCCTATCTGCTGTGGAGCAGACTTCCTTCACAAAAGGGATCCTGAAATAATAATAATAGTAATAATGAAAAGATAGTGACCCTGAATGTGTGCTCCAGTGGTTGAAACCTTTGATTTCTGTCGGGTATGTTAGGGGAGCAGGGAGGTAGCCCACCATCTGTATTTGTCTTTTTTCTCTTTTTGTTTCTACTTAACCATTTTCCATTCCTCATTGCCTTTCTCACTGTGACAATGCTTTATTTCCACAGGGCAGTTTATTGTTATGGACCAAGCAAGGGTCAGGCCAATTTGAGTCCTAATCTCAAACCCTCACTAGTCTTGTCCCTTGATCTTAGATAAATTACTTTTTTTTTTCCAGGTAGAAATCATGTTTCCTTTTAACTGAATACTTAATTCACAACTTTTTTTTCTCTTGGTTGCTACTCTGGTAATAATTATGTCCCCACCTATCAAGAACACTGCATCTGACCAGACTGAGAGCCAGTGTGAACATGGGCCCCAAACCAAGGCTTTCAGAATAATAAGGAACAGCAAAAACCAGCCTCTCCCCTCACTTAGAAAGGGGCTATGATTGGGAGGGTCCAAATTTTCACCATCCAAACACAGAAAACCAGAAACTCAATGCCAACATGGAAACCAGAATGTATCAGGAATGAAGTACAGTACCCCCTCATAAACACAAGGTCAAGATGGGTTTGGAGAAAGATATATTTGACCATCTGGCCTCTTCAAGTAGATAGTGCCCCAGCCTAGCATTTTTAAAGGAAGATATTTTTGTTTCTGTTACTTGCATTACTTCTCAAAGGGGTATACAATCTACTAAATGGGATATAATGAAGGAGAATAAATCTGCTCACACACAAGAAACATTCCTGGATAATGATTTTTAGTTGCTGAAAATCAGCGCATTATTTAAAAGTGGCAAAAATTCAGGGCAATCTGAGGAAGAATTCAAAAGTGGTGGCTACATTTGCTGGCAGGTTTAGGTAGGACCCGCACACTTAAAACTCCCATGTTTTTTTTAGTGTATACGTCAAGAGGCCAAAACCTCTGATCATCAAAATAAGCAATTTTGTATATTACAGTGCACAGGACAACAGAGGGAAAGAGGCTCTCTTGGAGAGTGACTAAAAGGTCTTTTGCAAAAGATTTGTATTACTTTGAAGTGGAAGGACTGGAGCCCAGGGCCATGTGCTTCATTAACTTGACCCTTCCTTTTCTTTGGTTGCAGTAGCCTCATTGGGAGCTGTTTCTTCTACATGTTCTGCTGGCTTCTCCTCTACCTCTTCCTCCGCTTCTTGGGGATAGAGATCTGGATATTCCTGCCTGCCTTCCTGCATGGCTCAGAACTGATCTACACAGTCTGACCCCTTGACCTGCTCATGTTATGGTGGAAGCAGGAAAAGGCTGCCTTGAACTGTTCCCTGTAGGAGCCGTTGGCCATTCCCCCAAGGAAGAGGCAGTGCCAAAGTCTCTCATTTGGCAGCATCAATCCATGCTCCTCCTAGGGAGGGATCGTTGGGGTCATCAGCCACCAGCTCTGCATTGCTTGGAGTTTTGTAGTCTTCTTTGGTCACAAATATGATTCGATCCTTCTGTTCCTGTCAGCAGTAGGACATGGCTGCAGCCCAGCCCTTAGACCTCATAGAAGGAACAGTGGCTGTTGCAGCTTCACGTGATGACCTCCCTCTCCTCAGGCAGGGCAGGTGCCTCTGAGGCCTGTGCAGACCGGAGATAAATTACTTAATCTTCCTGGATCTCAATTTTTTTTGTCTGTGGAATGGATTAAATCATAGCCATTCCCTGGCAGAGTTATTGAGAGGACTGCACGAGGTAATGAAGGTGAAGCCTCCGGCCAAGAGTGAGTGTCCACACACCTTCACCCTCATTCCCTTTTGACTTGGCTCCTTCATGAGGCACTTTCTGTTATCAGTTAATGCAGAACCAATAAAGGACATGAGGACCCTTGACCATCAGTAAACTGATGCTCAAGGATCCCTTTCTTGCATCTCATTGACTCTTCGACAAATGAACCTTTTCCCTCTTGAACATCAGCTGATCATCTTTTGAAAGGCCCTGCCTCAATTCTGAAACTCTAATCTGTCTTAAAAGTAGCAGTGATGGGAGACATCCTTCATCTCTATGTGATCTTCAAGAGAATGTATCTAAAGTTTCTCCAATGAGTATGATGTTTGCAATAGATTTTTGATATGAAACCTTTATCCTTGGTTGCTGAAATTCATGTTTGTTTTTGTTTTCTCTTGTGATCAGAAGTAGACACTGAACATATCACATGATTTTCTTCACGTATCAGGTAATCATATGCAGTTTTCTTTTATATATTGATACAGATAAATTATTTTTATAGATTATCTGATGTTAAAACATACATTCATTCCCCCCAAAAACCTTACTTAAGTATAAGATATATTCTTAATTGGCTAGTGAACTTGTATTATTCAGATCAGGTAATCACCTATTGATTTTGGGGTATTTGATCTGTCGTGTTTTTAAAGAGAGGTGTTTAAAAATCTCTAAATATAATTGCTGCTATATGTGTTGCTTCTCACAGTTTTATAAATTATATATATGTATTTGGAGGCTACATTTTAGAGGCATATGTGCTCATGATGGGCCTTTCATCTTGCTCTGTTGGTTTAGAATATTTTTCTTTAAGATACTGTTTCCCTACAGTTTTCAAGACTGTTATTCCAGATTTCACTTGCTTCATATTGGCGTGATATTTCTTTTCTCATCATTAGATTTTGAAATTTTCTTGCATCCTTTTGATTTGTGTGTCTGTCGACCACACAATTTGTGTTTTTAAAGATCTCAGCTGAGACTCTGTCTTTTAATTGGTGAGCTTAACCATTTACATCTATTTTAATTACTGTAATATTACATTCTTGTGTGCTTTCTATTATGAAAGCTTTTGACAGTAAAATACAATTAAACTCAAATACAAAATTTGATTTATTCAATGCAAAACATCTGTTGTTTCTTTTTTCTCTTTCCCTTTTCCAGTTTACGTTGTTAATATCAATGTTTAAATATGCTAATAGTATTTTAAATGTATTACTATTTATGTCTTTCATAAAAACACAGGTTGTGCAGCATGTTCTCATGTTACTTTTATCTTTAATCCTACCCTCAGCCCCACCTCTGCTGTGACTTGTCTAAAATTAGAATTCTGTTTTTCTTATGTTTTCTTTAGTGCTTGTCTTTAAAAAAAAAAAAAAAAAAAGACAACTTTATTAAGTAACCTGATCACTCCTTTCTATACCTCTTCAAGTTCCCTCCTGTATTTATTTTTGTTTTTATCTGCTCATTTCATTTCTACCAGGAGTGTTTTCAAAGTGGAGTTTTGGGTAGTAAAACTTCTAAGTTTGCTTCATAGGGATGCACTTTTATTTGTGATTCCTACTCTACCTTGAAAAACTATTCAATGGGGCCGGGTGCGGTGGCTCATGCCTGTAGTCTCAGCACTTCGGGAGGCCAAGGTGGCCAGATCACGAGGTCAGGAGATCGAGACCATCCTGGCTAACATGGTGAAACCCCGTCTCTACTAAAAATACAAAAAATTAGCCAGGTGTTGTGGCAGGCACTTGTAGTCCCAGCTACTCGGGAGGCTGAGGCAGGAGAATGACCTGAACCTGGGAGGTGGAGCTTGCAGTGAGCCAAGATCACACCACTGCACTCCAGCCTGGGTGACAGAGCAAGATTCCGTCAAAAAAGAAAAAAAAAAAAAAAAAAAAAAACCATTCAATGGGATAATCTTCTGCCCCAGTCAGCTCTCATTGTTCACTTCCTCGTAGGTCAGAGTGCAACAGGCCCTTTGAAATCATAATCTCAATGCTGATATTTGAATGTGTCCACTCCCAGAAATGAATCACAGTGCCAGATTTGGGTTAGTGTCAAGCCTTCCCCCACTCTTATTTTGAGCTATTTGGCTTTGAAGCCAGCAATGGCATGAAGGGCATGGCTGGATTCTTCATTTCTCCATCTGTCCTCCACCTGGGGCACTCTGGCCTTCAATCCCCTTACTGGTCTCTGTTTTGATTTCCCTCAAGTTCTCAGGTTGTAGAGGAAGACAGAGGAGGGATAAATTCAGGTAAGTATTTTTGGAATGAATTTTATTCTAAGCTGATTCTGAGCTCTCTGGATCAGGCAAGATCCAGATGCCTACAAGCTCACTCTTTTTTTACTGGGCATTTTTGTGGGTTCTTTGAAGGGTCCCCCCTAGGCCCTTCTATCCTTCAGTTCCTGGACAGGAGTGGATGTACCACTATTCTAGCTGGTCTCTTTCAATTCTTTCCTCAGTCTTAGGATTGCAGAGATATCCATCTCCCCAACTACCACCACCACTTCCTTCCCTACCTCAAGATGACACTACTGAAGATGTGGAAAGATACACCTCCCTGCTCCCCCATAACCCATACCCACACACACACAAACACACACACAGGCTTTTCTCCTGCACATGGCCCACTACTGGGCCACAAAAAGTACCCACAAATCCCTTGTTCCAACAACCGGAGAAAGCAGAATGATAACAGCAAACATTCTCTCCTGGCTCTGCCCCAAGCTCTTAATCTCTCACTCCCTAGAATTCCCAGGCATGTGGGAAAATGTGGGACACCAATTTCTACATCAACCCACTGCAGGGAACAAAACTCGAAGCTCCGCAGTGGTCCTACTGAAGTCCCCCTCACTCGTCTGGAGTTGAAAAGAACTCAATGGAATAGTTCCCTCCAAAGAACTCCCTTCACAAAATCTGCCCTTTCCTCATTTAGTAAAGAAGTGCTGGAGGGCATTCAATAGACAAACAACAGCTTGAGTTTTTGGTGTCAACTTGCCTAGTTTCAAATACTTGTGTTATGGTCTTGGCTGAGTTATCTTCTCTATGCCTCAGTTTCATTATCTGTAAAATGTGGATAACATCAGGACTTAGCTACAAAATTGCTGTAAGGATTAAATAGGATAACGCATTGGAGAACACTTACAGACACACAGAAAGTGCCAGCTGTTATTCTTAAAACAAACTGCAAATCTCTGTATAAATAGTAGATTTATCATTATAACATAATGACCCAATAGGTTCCTCATGATTTTGGAATCAGAATTTATAAATTTTCCTGACTTCATGAGCTTAAGTATGCATAAGCTTGAATCAGCTTGAAGGAAACCCCTAGATAATTTTTATCATTATTTCCATATAATCTGCTGACAAATTACAAATGGTTTTCAAAATTGCAAACTGCAGTGATAACATTTTTACAGAAAATAAATAGAGCTGCTACTTCCTTACTGTCTGGTGTGATCATCCATTTATCTCCCTGGCTGCTGGGAACATTGATGACAGGGGCTTGAGATATCCTTTCTTCCTTTTGAGACTGACAAATACAAATTTATCAAAATTCAGTTGAAATGTCATCTTTGGTTTGGTGAAAGCTGACTTAACCAACTCCTCCAAACACAATTGTTTTCTTCCCTTCTCTACATTCTGATATGATTTTGTACAGTTCCCCCTTCTTATCTAACTCTAGCGTGTCTGGTTTCTGACTGTCTATGGCCCCTTGGATTGAACTTCTGTCCTTACTCTTAAATATGACTTTGACTCTAGGTACTGTTCCTCACACACCCATTTCATCCACACTTGATGGTAATGTGACCATAAATGCTGGTTCATCTCCCTTTCCCCCCATGATAATTTGATTTTGGCTCTCAGACCCTTCATTTATATCTGATACCCCAGGGGTCTCCTAATCTGGAAGTTTAGAAATGAAAGATAAGTGTAATTAGAAGCTAAGAGAGCATAGGGAAAGCAATTCTTACATCTGGGGGTGGAGAGGGTTGGGAAGAAGGGAAGGGAAGGGGTCTAAAATATGTTTCTGGGAGGCATTGTTTTCCAGGTGGAGGTGTCCAAGTGTAAACTTACGTAAGCTAGACAAAACAGCCTTGGCAAGGCAGAGAGACATGGAGAAGGTTGCTGTGACAGCCACATGAGGAGAGTTGATGTGTGGAAGTATGGAATGGGAGCCCCAGGGAGAATGATGGAAGGTAACACTAGGCAGAGGGCATGAAGTCAACGAATGCTCGTAAGGAGTTGGTTTTGTTATTTAGGCTTTGTGGAGACATCCAAGATTGTTAAATGGGGAGGGGGTGGTGAAAAGATAGAACCTCTATTTCAAAAAATATCACTCTGACTACCCTGAGGTTGGCTTGGAGGGAGTATGCAATAGCATCAGCCTGGAAGAGCCAGTCCTTCCATCTGTCACAGCACAGTGGATGTCTATCATCCCATTAACAGCCATTCATTATTTTATGGCTGAGGAGTGTCTCCAAGAAGTCAGATACAACAAGGAGAATTATTTGCATGGTGTGTGTATGTTGGGGAGTAGGGGACTCAGAAGGGTGCAGAGAAGAATGCACAGGATGTTTAATCCTGATAAATACAGGAGAATGAAGTCTGTGGGCTTCACTCTGGAAGAAAAGATGCTTATGAGGATATTGCTGAGAAGCAAAATTATATGTATACACCATAGGCAGAGCAGAGAGACAGGAGAGAAGGAATCCAGAGAGATCAGAAGATCTTATCCTGGACTTTGTGCTACGAGAAGGAGGAACTGTGCTTGGTTGGTCTGTTTGCTTGTTCTGATTTTGGCATTTCTCTGGGCCCTGTTTCTGCTGCTTTGCAGAGAGGAAGGTAGTCACTGGCAGATACACCTCTCCTTCTGACTGGAATCCTCTGTTCTTGGTTGAAGGCCACAGTTGAAATCTAGCCTCTTCTGCCCTGTGCTGGATAAGATGGCAAGGGGGTAAGAGCTTGCTTAGCAGCTTGAATGGAGAACTGAATGCTGACTTTCTCAATTTTTTACTTGTTCTTGTGGCCCAGGGCCTTTAAGAGACTGGTATGGAGGGGGACTCTGGATATGGAGTTCAATTGACTAATACTCTTGTTTTGTTTCCAAGTTCAGAAATATGCACAACCATGTCCTGATCTTAAGAATTGTAAATTCATTCTCTGGTCTCCAGAGCAAAGGAGTTACCAGAAAGCATTCCATCACTATGAAATCCTAATTGTGGCCCCAGGTCATTAGATTTCATAAATCAGTGTGCCTGAGTAATGGCTTAAGAGACTTTATTTTCAGGACAACTGATGCGATGATGAGAAAAGCTCCTAATGACTGATATATCATGGCAGTATCTTAATTACCATAGAATTCATAGGCAGCACCTGATAGCTCTACAGATGATTTGATTAGAAACCACATTTTAAAATCTCTTCTCAATGAGTCAGTGACAGCATCCTTTGGGAGCCAAGTCTTAGTGTAAGGTCTCATGCACAAAAAAATCTCAGTGTTGAAGATAAACAAAACTCTGTTAAAACCACAGCTTTCAATATCTAGTCTTAAGAAAATGGTCACATTTTCTGGACTAAAAGCTTCCAGGCTAAGGAGAAGCTGAAATTAAAATGCTATTTTAGCTGCATTTTTTTGTTATTCATCCATCACTGTAGCTAGAGGTCATGGAAATCCCATGGCACGGTATATGAGGTCCCATACCACATGACACCAACCTATTCATTCACGTATATATTTAGCAACAAATAGCTACTGGGCCCCTGGAACAGCTACGTGCCAGGTGCTTTACTGGATGTTAAAGCAGTAACAATGGTGAGCAAAAACAAATATAGTACCTTGCCTTCTTAAGCTCACAACTTTTTTAGAGCAGCTATACCTCATCAGTAAATTACCCAAATAAATATAAAAGAGCAGATATTGGTGCAGTGAAACAGATAACTTGTGAAATTGACATATATTGATCAGAGAAACCTGGCTTTCTGAAAAAAATAATTATTGGGCTGACACCCAGAAGAAGAGTGGGGAATAGTTGTTTAGTGAGGGATGGTTAGGGCAAGGGTTGGGTAGCAGGAAGTGAAGGTGGGGACTGCATTTGGGGCACAGGGAAAAAGGCACAAAGGGCCTGGGGCAGAATGGAACTGGAAAACAGTCGTGTGGTTGGAGAGCCATGGGAGTATATGTTAATATATAAAAAAGTAACTTCTTATTAACAACCGTGGGTGCTATGCAGGCAGATAAATAATTCAGACAATAAATGTTAAAAGAGAAAAAGAGCTGGAATAGTTTCAAAGAGTATCGAGTGGGCTGGAACCTGGCTTGAAAGGAATCCATAAGGGGGTGTGGAGTGGGAGGTAGGTGGCATTTAACTGAGGCTCGAGGTTTTAGAAAGGGCCCTGGGGAGAGGTGGGGTGTGAATTGAGAACCGAAAGGCTGGGAACTAGTCATGAAAATTGGTCAGAGGAGAGTGAAATAAAACGGTGCCGCTCAGGATGGCTGGGGTGAGGTACATGGTGAGGGCCGGTACAGAAGAAGAGGCTGGGGAAGTAGGTGCAGGCCAGGTAATGAGAGGCCTTGAAGGTCAGCAAAGGACTTGCAGCCTGGAGAGAGCCAAAGAATGAGAGAATGGTAGGCATTAGGAAGTGTTGAACCAATGGGGAGCTGGAGTGGATTAAACACAGTCAATCCCATTTATACCAGTCACAGCAGATTGGCATAAAACCTATACCAATAAAGGCTATTGAATAAAACCTATCTGCACATCTCTAGCTTCTCCCCTTGAACTGGAAAGTGGTGTTTGTGAGAATGAATGGACAAAGCATATTTTACCTGGAAAGGGGGAAGGAGAGGTGTGAGTGTGTATGCATGTACGTGTGCTTGGGTGTAGAGTACAGGGTGTAGAGCCTGAGAAATGTTTTCAAGTATGTGACAACCTCTGGATCTGGGATGAATATGCCCTTTGAAATCCCTTCAATGGCTACTAGAATGGAAACTAAACTCCCCCAAGAGTTCAAGTCTTTTATTCCCAGCTTTCTAGATGCCTTTCTCACACGCACATCTTCTCACTTGTCACTCCAGTCAAAGTAGGTCACCTGGCATCTCACTTCCTCATATGGCTTTCCTCACCTGGATTGTTTTCTCTCAGACCCCACCCATCTAGCTATCCAAATCCTTCCAAGTACTGCCTGAAATATTGCTTCCAGAAACCCTCCAGATCTCCTACCGGAAGGCTCCCCTGTTCTTCTGAACCCATATGGTATTTGTACCCCCTTGTGTCTTATATATGGGGGAGAGTGTCTGAATCACAGGCCCTGATACAGATTTAACAGATATTCGGTATATATATTCAAATGAATGATCTTGAATAAATCAACAGATATTAGCATTTGTGTTCCTCTTTTCTTTTTACTTGGAGTAAGGTCCCAGGAGATGTCTTACTCCTCTCTGTAGCCTTCACAGTACAAGACAATAAAAAACACACAAAGAGGTTTAGATGCTGTGCTTTTTGCATGGTTTAAATTAATGAATCAATAATTCAGACTCAACTAAAAGCAAATTTGATGACATCATTCAGTGGTTCTCAATTTTGGATGGAATTGTTCCCCTGGAGGTGCGTGTTTGGGAATGTGTAGAGCATTTCTGGCTGACTTAGTTGCAGGTGGGGGTACTACTTGCATTTAGTAGCAGGGATCAAGAATGATAAAAACCCTGCAACCCAAGGCAGAGTCCAGCACAACAAAAAAGTTATTCCACCTGCACCATTAAAGAAGAACTGCCTGCTCTAAATGATATTGAGAGAATAGAAAATGTTTTGAACAAAATTGTAGACACTTCTCTGGGGAAATTAAAAGAGAACAAGAGAATGTTGTCCTGATGGCCTCTCTCAACCCTGCCCAGCGCTGACATACTAAACTCCTGGGGAAGGTAAAATTCAGGCCAAATGATCCAGACACAGGAGACCCACCCCTTTGGTTCCTGCAGGGCAGCCTCAGCGTTCCCTGCTCCCATCAGAAAGGTCTTAGGGCCGAACTGCGCTCCCTCTGGCCAGGAGAGAGGCTGTCCCTCTGCATGTATTTTACTCTCAGGGTAACAACTCAGAGAAAATGTGGACATTTGCATTGGCACTCAGATGCTGTCATAAGGCCTGCCATCAGCCTGTCCTAGAGTTTTTTTCTTTTTCTTTTCTTTGAACTAAGTAAACAGCAGGAGTCAGCTATAGGAAGCAAGCTATGAGGGGTGGAGGAGATTTGAGGTGGTGTCAAGGATAAGGGTGACAGGATGTCTGAAAGGAGAAGTGACAAACTTGGCTGACTTTGGAGCCCCTTCCCAAATCACCAGGCTAAAACTGACCACTGCCTCTCTTACATTATATATAGAGTTTCATATAAATATATATGAATACAAGTATTATATTTATGAGATTATATATAAATACAAGTATTATATTTACAAGATTATAAATATAATACATTTACTAATATAAAAATATATAGTTATAGTCTCAATCACAAATAATTTCATGACAATGTATTTTGATATACAATATTATAATATCAGTACATTATTAGTGTATTAATTTAACAACACATTAATGTATTAATACGTTAATATATTAACATATTAATATATATTATAATTGTTATATTAATGTTTATTATGATGAATAATTTTGTGATTCCTGCTAATCTTGGAGCTTCCGGAGAATACTGAAAATATTTTATTTATTCCTGTATTCCCAGTACCTAGGAGAACACCTGTCCACTTCCTCCATTCATATACATTTCTGTTTTACTCCAAAGTACATATGATTTTACAATTATGCTTTTGCCACAATTTATAGCACAAAATCTTGACAGCAGTGACTATACTGTACTCCCTTCTGTGTCCCCTGAATCAGAGTTCCATATATCCAAGAAATGTTCAGCAAATTTTGGTTGAATCAAATCAAACTGAAGACGTGAGAATAAACAGCATTGAAATCTCTAGTCTGAATGATCAGATGCACGATAGTACCAAAGAAAAATATATATATTTAAGAAAAAGAACTATGTGAGCTAAAGGAATAAAGGGGTTCTAACATATTACAGGAAATTAATTAAACACCCTGGAAGGGAGTGAGTTTTTTGACAAAAGGAAATGCTTAGGCAGAGGGGGCAATTTTGACAGAAGAGATTTAGAGACTTAACCATCGATTTGTAGCAAATGGACTAGTTCCAGAACTTTGGGAGGCCGAGGCGGGTGGATCACGAGGTCAGGAGATTAAGACCATCCTGGGTAACAGGGTGAAACCCCGTCTCTACTAAAAAAAATACACACAAAAAAAAATATTAGTCAGGCATGGTGGCAGGCACCCGTAGTCCCAGCTACTCAGGAGGCTGAGGCAGGAGAATGGTGTGAACCCGGGAGGCGGAGCTTGCAGTGAGCCGAGATCCGACTGCACTCCAGCCTGGGCAACAGAGCGAGACTCCATCTCAAAAAAAAAAAAAAAAAAAAGAAAGACAGTAGACTAGTTGTCCAGGGCCATTGATTGGAAACATCCCAGAAGCAAATGGAAAAGGAAATGTTCAGAATGTAGATTCAGTCACAGTCTTAAGAATACCCTGTTGATAGGTACAGCAAACCACTATGGCAAACGTTATCCTATGCAACAAACCTGCACATCCTGCACATGTGCCTGGAACTTAAAATAAATTAAATTAACAAAAGAATATCCTGCCTTGATAGGCTGGTCCAGAATGATGCGCTGAAGAAGGCACTAGGAATACAGAGAGAAATAAAATACATTACCTACCTTCAAATTATTCCTAAAGCTATCTGTTTCTCATGGTTTTATAAGCCAAGATATTCTATTTGAACTCTTTCAAGTTAGACTTTTACAATCTAAAATTAAGGAAATCTGGGTTAATGTAAACATTTACCATTGTTTTTCTCAACGTATCATTTTTTTAAAAAGGCTTTTGATTTCTTGAATGAAATATAAAGAAAACCCATTGTCTTGAAGAGAAGGTTCATTAAATATTATCTCCTTTTCTCTTCTCTTTAACTAAGTACTTAGAGGCCTGGCAATTCCCAGGTATGTTTGAGCAAGTTGATTGGTCTCAATCAGTGGATTAGAAATTAGGCTTTTAAAAATACATAGAGATTATTGATTGTCTAGGATGTTTGTTCTCAATTAACAAGGAGCAAGAAGACCTGAGGAGAGAAAGACCAGTGAGGAATCTTTCTTCTCTCCTTGCACTAATGGCCCTGTTCTGCCTCTTTGAGACGATCGTTAAAACTTCACACAGCTTATCTTTGTTTCTTACTCTGAGTGAAGGGAGGAGTCTGTGGGCATATAAACCAGACAGTCCTTTCGTTACTCTACAGCCAGAATGATAATAGCATTGCTTAACCGGTTCGTATCTCTGAGTTTCATTGTCTGTCTCTCTTAGGATTTAAATTAGTTTTGGCAGTAGCATCTCTTTCTTGACAAACACTGTAAACATCATAACCATCTTCTGCAGTCATGATAATACTAACTCCTCATTGCCTGATGACAATAGTAATCATAATCATGATTTAGGCATAAATGTGCTTTCCATGGAATGTATCAACTTGCTATCTTCAGTAGATTTCTATGGCCCCTTCAGAATTTTGTGTCTCAGTGAATGTGTTTACAGTGATGCTTATGAAAAAGAGTTCACCAATTCCAGCCCCAAATAGTTACATTTCTGTCTGATTATTCACATTTTTTCTGTCTTCTAGGAAAGTGCATAGTCAGATTTATCTTGTTTGCTCTTCTGGAAGCCAAATTTAGGAGAATATGTATTTGAAAGATATCTGATCAAATGCTGGGTCATCTAAAATACATTGTCAGAGACATCTGAGTTTTGGCTTTAGCTGGAAGTTCTTCACATTGGTCTGTCTTCCCACACAAAGACAAGTTAAAAATGGGCCTGATCATTTAGGCTGACAAATATAATGGCCTGAAAAATAGCACTTACTCTATTCCAAATATTGTACCAAGACTATTGTAAACATCATCATGCTTTCCCCCACAACGACTATGTCCATTTTATAGATGATGCTGTTGAGGCTCTGAGAGATGAACTGCCCAAGGCAGCTGCTAATTATGGAGCCAGGATTTGAAGTCTAGAGTCTACTCTCTTCATTTAACAGAATGAGTTCTCCCTGATTCTGCACTTGGTACATTCGTCTAGCAGAGTCAGTCTCACAATGGACTTTCATTGTTTACTTAAGCTTTGCCTCCTCTACCAGGTTTGCTAATTTCTTGACCATCAGTGGGGACTCAGTAAATATTTGTGCAAAAATGGAACGAATGCATGAAGGAAAAAATGAGTATATGAATGCAAGACAAAACACATAAAATAAATGGATATTTTTTTCCTAGATTCTTCTGTGACTCTTTCCTTAGACTTTTTCTGATTTGCCTCTCCTTAGATGTAATGGATACTATGCATCATCATTTATACAATTTAGTGAACCTTTACAGAATGGAATTCTGTGCAAGTCCTTTTGATGCAAAACTAACTTAGGCCAAACCCTGCTCCAAAATGCTTATTATGTAGAGAGACAGGCAGGAACATAATCATCCAACTACAGTTGGTATGTGGCAAACAGAGGTTTGTGTGAAATATCCATCTGAGCAGGACTGAGGATCTGAAGATCTCACAGGGCAGGTAGTGCTTGAATTAGGCCCTGAAGGATGAGTGGATTTCAGAAAATTAGTGCTTCACCACCAGAGGATTTCCTTCTTTCTTTCTCTAGGGGTTCGACAAGGAAGGGGTTAAGAGAGGCCATGGCAATAAGAACTGTTTATGGCATACAAGTTAAGCCAGAGTGACATGACTCAAGTACATATGGAGGCCCTATATTCTGGGGTATGAATAAACTGCCCACAGCACCATGACTGTCTCTGAGAGCATCTTTTTATTTCTAGGAGAAACAATCCACATTCTTTATTACAGTGTCTTCGGCAACTTCTCCTGCAGGGTATAGCCCTTCCTCCTGTCAACTCTTAATAGAAGTGATTTGTTTACATTTAGCAGGAAGGGAGGAGACAAGGAACTGCATCTTATCATCCAGTCTGCCCCTGCCTTTCAGAGGTATCCACTGCCATGTTATAACCATGGAACCCAGACACTCAGAGCAAAACAGACACCTTGGCTGGCCATATAATCTTCCTCTCCCAAACTCCATTCATCCTGGGTGGAAAATGGGCCAAGTGAGATACTCATCTGGTTAAGACCCAATGGCATGACAAAGCGAGGCAAGCAGGGGCAGGGAGACTGCAGGGAGCTCTAGGTGCTTGGGAGTTTGTCCACATGCCTAGAACCAACCAAGAAGCTTGGGGATTGGGGCTTCAAGCCAAAGGGTACTGATGACAAAAGATGAGATTAATGTCTTCCTGGACTCCTGTCACATTCCAATTGGAAAACTGCATTGATGACTATGGTGTTTGGTCTCTTGCTGTCTCACGAGCTGCAAGATGGTCTTGATTTCTTCCGGCATAGTGACAGTCCATGCTGTAATGCTGGTCTTCATCATCTCTTGCCTTGAGTGTGACATTAACCTCCTCAGTGTTTTTCCTGCTCCTGCTTTTATCCACCCCAAACCCATTCTCCACATTATTAAAAAAAAATTATCCATCATCTTCCTTTTAAAATCCATCACTCTCTTTACATCATATGCAGAAGCACTGTCCACAGAAATTTCTACAATGATGGAAATGCTCTTCATCTACTCCAGTATGGCAGCCACTAGCCACAAGTGTATACTGAGCTTTGAAATATAGTTCATGCAACTGAGAAACTGAAACTTTAATTGAGATTACTTTCAATTACTTTATATTTTAAAAATCACACATGTCTAATGACTACCCTATTAGATATTGTAAATCTACAGGATGGTGTCCAAGCCCTTGACCATCAGTGGGGACTCAGGAAATATTTGTGCAACAATGGAATGAATGCATGAAGGAAAGAATGAATATATGAATGCAAGACAAAACACATAAAATAAATGGATATTTTCTTTCCTAGATTCTTCTGTGACTCTTTCCTAGACTTTTACAATCTAAAATCAAGGAAATCTGGGTTAATGTAAACATTTACCATTGTTTTTCTCAGCATATCATTTTTTTTTTTACCCTGGCACTGAAAGCTCTTTATGATCTAGTCCCTATTTACATTATTTGTTTTATTTCCTATCTGGTTTTTCCACAAATAAGCTAAACTCTTTTTTTTAAACCTCTATGCCTTTGTGTCAGGTGCTCTAGATTTCAAGATTTCAAGATGGAGACTAAATGTTCATCTTCTGGGAAGCCTGTCTCAACTTCTTTTTCTCCATAGAATGAATCACTGCTTCCCCTATACTCTCAAAGATCACTGAATGTGCTTCTGTTATAGCATCTGTCACATTGTATTGCAGTTATTTGTTTACCTGGGCCTCTCACCCACTAGCCTGGGAACTCCAAAGAACAGGGATTAACTCTTATTCATCCCTGTAAGACTATCACCAAAGGAAGTACACATCAATAAATGCGTGGTGAACAGATGCAAACCTGCAGAATAAATTTATTATTTAATCAATCAGTGTTTAGTTCAAAGAGCTCCCTGAACTGACAGAGCCATTAGTAAACTTTTGCAACATCAAAGACACTGAGGACAGCCCATGATGTCAGGCACAGATTTGTATCCATGCAACAGTGCCTCTAGTCAACATGGAGGGTCAACATGGAACTTTCAAATTCACTTTACATCTGAAAACACTTGGACTTGGGTGGATGATGCTCCAGGCTGAGAGGTTAAGCTGAAAGACTCTTGAAACTTCAGATGCCTAGGATGAGAAAGCAGAATCCCAAAGCCTCTGGATGCTCAGAATTTTTTAATAGTTACTTATAAATGCTTTTTAGCAACCTCGTTATTCTTTACACAAGAGTAAGAGGAGGGGAAGTATTAAATTTTCTTCTATAAAAGTTACTATTGTTGATTGAGATTCTACCATGCCACGTTATATCATTTGATCAAATGATACATGTAATATATATTATATATCCTTGGATCAAATGATATACATTATATCCTTTGATCTTCTTTAAAAAACTCTATGGCATTGCTATCTACAGTTTGCAGATGATAAAACAGGAGCTCAGAAAGGAGAAATGATTTTGCAAGGTCTCCCATATGGTAAATGGTAAAGACAGGATTAAAACCCAAGCCTAACTCTAAAACACAATTTCCCGGCTCCTTTTTTCATACAACTGGAGACAACACATGAAAACTTGTTTATATTTGGAGACACCTGTTGCCAAAGAGGTTTTATATTCCCCCAAAAACATCAAGAAAAATTAGAGTTGAAAATGCCTACAAGATAATCTTTCCTGCCTCCTATGTGTCACACTTGGGAAAATTGAAGCCCAGAGACAGACAAGCACTAACCCAATGTCACAGAGCTCCAATGGCACAGCAGGGACCAGGTTTCTTTCTTTTTTTTTTTTTTTTTAAGACAGTGTCTCATTCTGTCATCCAAGCTGGATGCAGTGATGCAATCACAGCTCACTGCAGCTTCAACCTCCTGGGCTCAAGGGATCCTCCCGCCTCAGCCTCTCAAGTAGCTGGGACCACAGGCATGCACCAACATGCTTGGCTATTTTATTTTTATTTTTTTTGTTTTGGTTTGGTTTTCATAGAGACGGGGTCTCACTACGCTGCTGAGGCTGGCCTTGAACTCTTGGGCTCAAGCGATCCCCCTACCTTGGCCTTCCAAAGTACTGGATTATAGGCATAAGCCACCATACCTGAATAGGACCAGGTCTCTAATCTCAGACCAGAATCTTTCCAGACTATTGCCAGTTTCATTAAAATGAAACTTCTGACAATCTCTTTGCTGTACATCACTGTAGCAGCAAGATTTTGGGGACACAAGCACATACCCTGCGGACCTCAGGGTCCACTGTGATACAGACACTCCAGAAAGCAGTTTGGTCATCTGCATCAAGGGTCTTAAAGCTATTCAAAAGAATTGACTGAGTAACTGGTCTCACTACCTGGAAGTCATCCTAAGAAAACGATCTGTGATGTGGGCAAAGATTGTCATTTCAGCCTTACTTATAACATCAAAAACAAAACGAAACACCAAAAAGCAGCAAACTTACATGACCTCAAATCAAGATAACAATAGTTCCTAACATATAGGATTGTTAGAAGAAATAATTGATATGAAAGACACTTAACCCAGTGCCCGGCCCATAGTTAGCAATTAGTTAAATCAGACACCTCTGACCTTTCACATTTGTCACTTCTAGAGCCCATGGACAATATGATGTGAACCAAGCCAGACTAAGTAAGATAAATTCCTGGTTTGGAGGTTTGCAAAAATGAGGACTCAGAATTGGTCAAGTTTACTTAGGCTTCAGTTTATTATAGAACCAAGTAGCAAGGAATGTGCCAGTAATTACTCCAATAAGTGAACCTGCTGCTTAGAGCTTCCCTTTATTCTCCATAAAGGTATCTTCAAGTTATCAGTCTCCCCAGTCTGTGCAGAGTGAGAAACAGGCCAACTCACTAGAGCCCAGTTCAAAGCTTCTCCGTTTTCTCTGGCATTTTTGAAAGAATAAGAACTCAAGGGTCCATCCTATTACTAAAAGAGGAAGTTCTTGCCTTGTCCCTGTTACTACCCCATTTTCTCCTCTGATTTATGTTTTTCCTCTGTCTTCAGGCCTATTACTGGCAGTGGGCCTGTGCATGGCCTGACTCATGATACATTAGCAGAGACACTGGCTTTGAAGAGTTAAAAAAAAATTCCCCTTCTCTTACTAAGAACTTTATTTAATCTAATTGAGCTCCTTTTTCTTTTTTTTTTTTTTTTTTTTTTTTTTTTTTTGAGACGGAGTCTCGCTCTGTCGCCCAGGCTGGAGTGCAGTGGCGCGATGTCGGCTCACTGCAAGCTCCGCCTCCCGGGTTCACGCCATTCTCCTGCCTCAGCCTCCCGAGTAGCTGGGACTACAGGCGCCCGCTACCACGCCCAGCTAATTTTTTGTATTTTTAGTAGAGACGGGGTTTCACCGTGTTAGCCAGGATGGTCTCGATCTCCTGACCTCGTGATCCGCCCGCCTCGGCCTCCCAAAGTGCTGGGATTACAGGCGTGAGCCACCGCGCCCGGCCAATTGAGCTCCTTTTTCTAGCTGCAAAACAGGATAATACTCTCTAGAGTTTGCATGAGGATCAAATAGTACAATATATTTACAGAGAGCCTGGCACCCAGCAGACTCTCTCAAAAGGAAGTCCACCCTTCTTGATCTTCAACAACTTGCGCAAGAAAAAGGAAAAATGAAAAACCTATGGAGCTGGTGCACATGATGGGCAAGCAGAAAGTAGGCACGAGTGACGGCAAAGACACCTAGAGCCCTGAGCATCCAGGCAAACGCGGTGGCAGAGTTGGATCAGTTGGATAATATTTGCCTAGCTCGTGAACCATTTTCACTTGTACTTCCTGTAGTATTGACATGTCAGTCCTGCGTGGTTCACCTTTTGCAATTGAGACCATGTAACTTACTGAGGTCATGGTGAGTACAGGGCAAATCCAGGACTCACTCAAACCTCCTATCTATCACTAGCTGTGCTATTGCTTCCACACTGAGTACTTCTGCATTAGACATGCCTGGAAGAAGGGTGCATCAGGAATATGGCACATAAGAGATTAGCATATTTGACCCTTGAACAATGCAGGTTTGAATTATGTAGGTCCACTTATGTGTGAATTTTCTTCTGCCTCTGCGACCTCTGAGACAGCAAGACCCATCCTTTCTCTTCCTTCTCCTCAGCCTACTCGACGTGAAGATGATGAGAATGGAGAGGATGTATTTTCTCTTCCTTGTGATTGTCTTAATAACATTTTCTTTTCTCTAGCCTACTTTACTGTAAAAATACAGTACATAATACATATAACATACAAAATATGTGTTAATCAACTGTTTATTGGTAAGGCTTCCAGTCAACAATAGGTTATTAGTAGGTGAGTTTCTGGTGAGTCAAAAGTTATACTCTGATTTTCCACTCCATGGGAGTCAGCACAGTTCAAAGGTCAACCGGAATAATGAAAATGCAAGGGTCTATGGAGGTGATTTTGTGTGTTCTCTGGCGATACCCACATAGAAATAGCCTGGCTAAACTCAGAAAAGAGCAAGCAATTGTATGATATATATGCAAATATACATATATATTTGTCTATCTATAGACATGCATCCAGAATATGAAAATGCCTATTATGGTTGATCTTTCTTCAATTTTCAACTGTGTGCTTTGGCAGTGGGTAATCACTGTAAAATATTCAGAAAAAGCAAGAATTAAGACCAAATATGACTGTCAGAGTAGGGACTAATTATCTGATTAATTAATTAATTAATTCATCCACCCATTTACTCAGCATCACTTTTCCGAGCATTTTTCTGTACTATGCTCTATGCTGGATCCTGCAGATAGAAATGAATAAGAAACAAAAGTCAGAAAAATTGTTTGTTCTTAAGGCACCTCCAGTTCTGATTTATTTATTAGAATGAGCATCACTGTCTCTGTGTATGATTAGGTCCAATAAACCATAACCATAATTTTTATTCCTAGAAACAGGCCAGATGACCCTTTCAGTATATTGGTATTCTCCAATCAACAACCTCAAGAGCTCATCAAACAGTATGAAAAGAGAAAGGGAGGAGGTCGGAGAAGAAGGCATAGATGAGCAAAGAGGGTTACAACTTCTCCATAATATGAGCATTGGAATTCCTTTTTCCTGGTCCAAACAGAAGACATAGCCATAAACCGAATCATGTTTTATTAAAACATATATATATGTTTATATATAATAGTTATGTATATTATATTTTTTATAAATATATTTATATAAATATAAATATAAATACATATAAATTTATATATAGTTATATGTAATATACATAACTATTATATATAACTTATATATAATATATTATATATAAGTTATATATAAGTTATATATAATATATAAATTATATATTGTTATATATATTATAAATAAATAAATAAATATATATATATATAAAGTGATATATACATATAAAACTTTAGGCTCTATCCAAAAAGGATTTGAGTCTGTTTACAGTAAGGGCCAGGCATATGGAAATTCACTAAAAAATAAACAGTAAAGCAGAACCAAAAAATGAGAAAAAGGGAAAGATTGGGAGCTTCATAGGATAATATAATTCTCCTTGACATGGTGGAGGATCATACTGGGCTCTGAGTTTTCCAGCAGTGGCAAAAGTAGGAGTATAAAATTCTATAGCACTTATTCTCAGAGCAGCAAAAGCTCTAAAAGTTGATTAAAGAAGATAAAAGTGTTTGGGGGGATTATTGTACTTCTACTTTGTTGGGTTTTTCTTTTCCTTTTTCCTTGGGGCTGTATTTTTAAAGTAACACCTGATTTAGGACTTGACATAAAGAACATTGAAAAACACAAAGGACCAAGTCCCTCTCCTTTGGAGTGTGAGCTTTCTGGGGAGGGACCACACTATTCTTCATTTTTAGATTCCTAGAGCGCAGGGATATGACTAGTTAGAAGCTCAACAATTGATTGCTGGATGAATGAATCAGTGTATCACAGACTAATTGTAGTCTTAACAGCAAATACCAAAGCGAATTTCCTACAACTGATACTGATAACAATGTTTGCAAACATCTCAGTATGTGCTCTTAAAGAGCAGATCAATGAAGGTAAGGAATGTGACCGAAGTTAAAAGGTTTTCATTCATCTAATTTTGAGTGAATAAAAGTAGATCATAGGAGAGACAGCACAAATATTCAACCTGACCATGCCAGCATGGCTGACCCATTTGTTTGTAGTCAGAGTCCACTGTAATTGCTTGATGGATGTTGACTATTCCGAATATCCTCAGCAGAGGAGGAGGGTGTACCATTCTTTGCTTGAACTCTTTCTCATGAATTCACTTTTTCCATTTTAAACTATTTAAAAAATAATAGAAACCTTGATGACCGGGCGTGGTGGCTCACACCTATAATCCCAGTACTTTGGGAGGCCGAGGCAGGTGGATCACCTGAGGTCGGGAGTTCGAGACCAGCCTGACCAACAAAGAGAAAACCCGTCTCTACTAAAAATATAAAATTAGCCAGGCATGGTGGCGTATGCCTGTGATCCCAGCTACTCGGGAGGCTGAGGCAGGAGAATCACTTGAACCCGGGAGGCAGAGGTTGCGGTGAGCTGAGATCACGCCATTGCACTCCAGCCTGGGCTTGAAACTCCATCTCAAAAAAAAAAATAATAGAAACCTTGAATGCCACTATATTATGCCACTGTATTACTTTACAGCGTGAAATAGAATATCAAGTGAAATGGATGCTTGTATATGCTCAAGAGCCCTGTCTCTTCTCACAGGTAGTTCTTCTATCTAGGAAGTCAAAGTGTAAGAAAGTTGCTTGATGACTCTAGAATCCGAGTTGGCAGAGTTTGCTGAATTTTCTTAATTATTGGGGGTGCTGTTGGGTTTGATCACTGATGTGTTCTCCAATGCTCAGAAAAAGTTCCAGCTGTACAGACTCTAGTGTGAGTGGGTCAAAATATCCTGTCTCCTAGGGCCTCACTACATTGGCCAAGGTATTTAGACAAAGTGCATGAAAACCTATTGAAGTTTACTGAATATGCCAGACCTGATGCTTGTGCAGGCCACCCGTATCAGTAAGAAAAAAGTCTACCACCCCATCTTCTGGATTTGATAACTGCAACAGTAAATATTGGCACTCTACTAAAGTTCTTAGTCACTCTTATTTGCTTCTCCCTGAGTTTCCATCTAAGTAATAATATCAAACAAACAGAAGGAGTATAAGTTATGGCTGGTTTTGTTTTGTTTTTTTCACAAGAAAGAGGAGAAACCATAAAATCTTTTAAAAAGCCTTTTACAGATAAATTGTTTCTAAGCACGACCACACTCCTGAAACACTCAATGAATGGTCTTGAGGTGTGGGGTGCTGCTGGAATTTATCCAAGACTTCAGATGCTGTGAGGATTGGCCATTATCCTTGCCAGACAGGCTTGTCCATCTTCCCATCAGTTGTAAGACATTTAATAAAAACAGGCTGCGTTAATTCATACTTGTTTAATGGACTGCTCCACGGGGCCTCAACTGGGTAAGCCTGCAAGACCCAGCCATGCATGGCAAATGGCTAAGCAGATGGTTTCAGTTTAGATAGTGGCTGTCAATGGTTTGGTGCGAACAGCTCTTGCAAACCAGCATGAAGTGAACAGATTGCATGGTGGCTGGGAGAAGCATATGTAATTGGAAACAGTAGCCACTTACAATGGGGGCACATTTTCAATCTTTATCACAGTGGCTCCAGTTGGGAAAAAGAGAGTTGATTAACCAAATGTGTTCTTGGCTGTGATGAATCCAACATTAAGAAAATTTGGGTAGTGTCTCAGGAGGGTGTTGGGCATGGCTTGTCTGCTGCATTAATCAAGGATGTCTGGATCCCAGAACTAATCCTGTTCCTGGGAGACAGGGAGGCACTTGGAGAAGCAGAGAACATGCTCAAAAGAGCCAAATCAGCAAGCTGAAACTTGCAATAGCTGGAGTTACGGCAATAGAGAAGGTCAGGTAGTTTAGGCAAACTGTGTCCATGGGCATAAAAGACCAGAACAGGTAGAAATCCACATGGGTTATTTGGGGAAAGGAAGCAGAGGTGCATGATTTTTGGAGACCCTCACTGAGAGAGGACATATGAAGGTTTGCAGCAGATGGTATGGCTACAGCCTCCAGGTCAAGGCTACTTAAAAGACTGGATCTGAGAAGGAGATGTATGGGCGAGACAGGGACATTTCTTAGGATGACAGTGGAATGAAAACACTCCCTGAGACAGAGACAGGGCAAATGGACCAAGGCAGGTACTGGACCCTGGCCTTAGAGCCAACTTTGCAGAAAATGTGGCTTCCATATTTATTGGCATTTATTGAGTAATTACCTCATCCTAGTCCTTGTGATAGGCTGGGGACACAGATCAATGAGACATGAATGATCTTCCTGACTCCTTTTGTCTATCACTCCTACTATTCCTCACCTCCATCAGCACTTCTCTGCCCATCTCCTTGACTATATTAAATTCTCCTGCTAGTCAGTGTGCTGTGTAGTTGCTGTTCTTAACACCTGTAAGTTTCCATTTTTTTTCATGTATTAGATTATGATTTTATTAACTCCCTTACTAGACTGCATGTACCATGACATCGAGGAACACTTTTGGCTGTTTGTTTTTTAAATCAATGTATTTTGTGTCTCCCAGGGAGTGAACACTCAAGAATATTTGCTTAACTAATGCATGGATGAGTGAGGGGAAAAAATGATTTCCTTTTTTCTCTAATTGCTTAGAACCCAGGAAATAGTGACAATGCCAAAGTAGAAGACAACCCCAGGCTCAGTGCCCAACCTACACCATGGGCAGTCAATGAAGGCCTCCTGAGGCAGGTGACCCATGGCTAAAGTTTGAAGCTTAAGGTGAAGTTGGCCCAGCAAAGATGGCAAGAAAAGCTGGAGAAACTTGACACAGCTCCTGAGAAATGGGCTGAAGCTGCTTAAATGCTTTCTGCCCAGTGCTCCCTAAGTCTGGAAAATGGCAGGCAGAATGGAACCAGTGTTGGGTATTCCCTGGTTCAGCTATGGAGAGCACAGGGTAGAAGGACAGGGGTCTAGGTAAGACCTACATGGGATGGAGCACCATGAGAACAGCAGAGTCTTTCTCGAGGGAAATACTGTCTCTCTCCATCACAGTAAATGTAGAAATGACAGAGCCTGAGATCTGGCTGCCTAGATGCCATGAGGGCCACAGAGAGCTGCCCAGGCCTGCCCGAGTCCCCCCAGGCCCCAGGGCCTGACTCTATACTGCACTTTCCCACAGTGTTCTGTCTTAGGCCTGGCACCGTATTTGCTGTGTGTCAGGAAGGCCACCCAGCCTGAGGCACCCTTGGCAAGGAGGGTTGGGATTGTGGGGGCTGCCCACTGATAGCCTGGCTTGCTCTGATACTAAGGTGCTATCTCCTTGAGTCAATTTCCTCTGGTGATAACACTCGCCCCGTGTAAAGGGCCTGTGTGAAGGAGCCATTCTTTTCTCTGCCCCTTTACACAGCCTGGCTCAGTCAGCTCTTTTGGCAAAGCCCGGGCTGCTGACGTGACAAGGTCACCCGGGACATGTGAGCTACACGTATGCAGGGCACTAAATCAAAGGAGGCTCAGTGCCATCTGGCCCAACACCCTCACTTGACAGATGAGAAAACTGAGGCCCAGAGAGAGGGCGAGACTAATTCAAGGTCCCACATAAAGCTACCAACGACAAGGCAAGAACCCAAGACTTTTGACTCCCTCTTCAAGTGCTCAGTCACCAAAGAAACAATGAAAGAAACCCAACATCATTCAGAACCACAGTTCATGGAGGGAAACAGTCAGGTAAGATCTCTGAATAGCAATCCTGCTGTTGGAACCCCTCACCACACTAAGGCACCTAGAGACGCAGCTATGTGTGACTTTGCACAAATTGCTTTTTCTCTCTGAATCTGTAATAGAGGGACAAAAATGATCATGGTTGTCACATTGTCCCTGATTATGAGACATTCACTTAGAAAGATATGCATCCCAAGCCAATTATAGTACAGGATGAGTATACTAGAGACGCATACAAGGTACCCAGTTTGTTCAAGGGCTGACAGTTTGTCCAAGGGAGAACCTGGAAGGGCTTCTCAGAGCAAGTGGCACTTTGGCAAGGTTTTTAAGCAGCTCGTCCCATAGGTGAAGATAGTGGACAGTCAGAACAGAAGCAGCAGCGTGCACCCAAAAGCCTGCTGTGGGAACTCTCCATCTTGTGTTGTGATGAGAATGTCAAGTGCAAAGAAGTGCATAGGGGCTGACACATGGGACTGAACAGGAGTCAGAGTCCAGATCTTGATGGTCAGGGAGATGGTGGTCAGATCTGAATTAGAAACAATCACTCTGGGGCTGGGTATGGTGGCCCAAGTCTGTAATCCTAGCACCTTGTGAGGCCAAGGTGGGAGGATTGCTTGAGCCCAGGAGTTCGAGACCAGCCTGGACAACATGGCGACACCTCATCTCTACGAAAAATACAAAAATTAGCCAGGTGTCGTGGTGCACATCTGTAGTCCCAGGTACTTGGGAGGCTGAGGTAGGAAGATTGCTTGAGCTCAGGAGGTTGAGGGTGCAATGAGCAAAGATTGTGGCACTGCACTTCAGCCTGGGCAACAGAGTGAGACCCTGTCTGGAAAAAAAAAAAAAAAAAAGAAGAAACACTTTGGATCCTGAAGTTCAAGTCATCATCAAGTGAAATATACCTATCTGAAATTTGTTGTGAAACCTCAACTGAATAATTCATTTTCAGCATATCTAACTGAATAAATGTATTTTGTCCATTTGAATTGTGTCATTTTTATGTTTGAGTTTAATAGTTTTAAGAGAGCTACAAGTGTAAGGAGTGTATAGCTACTTTTATGTCAGCATACATTTAAATAGCGCTAAGTCAAGTTTTTAAAAAGTTACACTGGAGGTTGCTATGAAGGATGGAGTGTTGGAGACTGGACTAGAGTCAAGAAGACCAGCCAGGGGAAATTTGTAATTGTGTAGGTGAGAAATAGTCCCTGAGACAGAATACAGTGCATGGCTTTAAAACCTGGGCTCCTGTGTCACGCTATCTGGGGACAACTTCAGTTTCCAATCCCTATGATTTAATTTGGACAAGTAAAATCACTTCTCTAAACCTCAGTTTCCTCTTCTGTAAGCTGGGGATAATAATACAATGGAACTATTTCATTGGATGAAATGAATTCTAATGATTAATAATAATTCATATAAAGTATTTGACGTGGAATTTGGCCAAAGTATATGTTCAATAAAAATTAAAAGATAAATTCACAACAAACAAAACCACCAAAAAACACAAAGGTGGAACCAAGGGCAATGTACACTAGATAGTCTTACATCGAAACGTAATTTTAGTGCCGAGAGAAAGAAAACTGGGAGAGGAAACCTTTGGAATGGAAAGTTCTAAGACCTCCCATGACTCACCTCCAGAGCCCTGTGTTGGGCTCCTTTCTGAGACCCTTTAGGGTGCTCTGTGATGAGAGTTAGGGATGTAAAACTGCAACTGGGTGTTGTCTCCAAACTTCTAATAACCTCAGCAGGGAAGACACCAGGTTCAAGAGGACCAAGAAGAAACCCAGAGCCAGCAAACAAGACATGGGGTTTCATTATGGGTTTACATACAGGGGAGAGAGTCCAGTTGAGGCAGAGGAATAGGGTCTGGAGGCAGGGAACCTAAGGCCATTTCACGCCAACTTCCTAGAACTAAATTGAAAAGAAAACTCTAACTTTTCACTCCCAAGTAACTAAAAGACCAGAGGCTACTCCCTTTGCAAATCCCCCACCTTTTCTGTGTGGCAGATGGGAAATTGGCTTGCACAACCAAGCTGACTTATTGTGGACTGAGTCTTCCTTTGCATAGAAGTACAACTTTGTAACTTCACCTTAGCCTCTGATTGCAAAAATCAACCAATCAGATGTTTGCACAGGAGTGTGACCTTTGTAATTCCACTTCACCGTCTGGCTGGTTGCTTTCTGCAACCAATCAGACTGATTGCGGGCCACCACTTCATTTACATGAGGTGAGCATGAGGTGGCCAATGGGAAATCTCTAGGGAGTATTTGGACCTGAGAAGATTCTGCATCCAGGCCCTTGAGCTGCTGCTGCTTGGCCCGCTCACACACTGTGGAGTGTACTTTCATTTTCCATAAATCCCTGCTTGCTGTCTTTCATTGACTCATTCTTTCCTTGCTTTGCTGCATGTTTTGTCCAATTCTTTGCTCAAAATGCAAAGAACCTGGACAACTTAAGTCAAGACCCTCTACCTGTAACATAGTGGTGTGAGTTGGACAAGACAACCGCATAGCCCAGTGGCAGTGGGCTGGGCAGAAAAACTGTAATCACCTGCAAACATCATCAAGTTTATAGAGCGTTTTCACTTAACACCCTCCCCAAAATGACCTCCATCTAGTAACCTTTACTTAATCCCAAACTCAGTGCCTCAATCCCCTTACAGCCCCATGTTCCACAGGATGGGGTGCAGCTCAGATGTTTCTCATAGACAAGGAATACATCTTTGGGTTGGCCACTTCCAGATTCCCTAGCTCAGAACACACATTCACATGCGTCTGCCATACAGGGTCATTCTAAGTGTTTGCTTAGGTTATTGCTATCAGATGCGTTTACCCCATACTGGGTGGAAATGATGCCTTTGCATCTGCAACTGGGCCTCACTTCAGAGTGTAACTGACTGACTGCTGGAAGTTTCAAAAACAGAGTGAAGGATCATTTGGCTTCTGTTGAAATACGAGATTCATTTAAAAGTGAACACTTCACAGGGCACTGCTTTGGTGGAAGTAAGATGTTTCTAAATACTTTGTGCTACAAATCTTCAGGTCTCCTAGACTGGGGCTTGATGTTTTTCATCCAGTATCCATCTCTGATTTCTCTCCTTCTGCCCTATCCCAGGAAGTAGTCTACTGAAAATTTAGATGTTAAATGAAGACATTCCTGTCATACTCACGTTTTAACATTTAGGGAAAACAGCACTGAAGGGCTGCCTTTGGTCCTACCCAGATTTTATTATTTTAACACCCTTGATTTTTGTCACAAATTCTATTTTCTATAATTTCATTAGAGTTGGGGGAAAGTTCCAGTTTCCTAGCTTCAATGAGGATAAATGTAAACAGGTAGACCTTGATTATTCCTTTGTAGTAGAAGGACATTCTGCCTCTACTCAGCTTGAATGCAGTTTCCAGGTAACTGAAGAAGTGTAGTCTCTAAGAACTTGGAAATCTCTAATTTGGAAATTAAAGACACCTGGATTTTATTCACTTATTCATTCATATATTGAAAAGCTATTTACTGAACTTTAGCTTTTTCTTTTTTCATACTCCTTACTTTGTGCTGGATTTACAACAGTAAATCAGCTAAGATTAGAATTCAGGGCCTCAAGGAGGGAAGGAAGGGATTAATCAATTTCAAATAATAACAATACAATTGCATTTAATCTTGCAAATAGGCTAAGTGGAAGCATACACAGCTCTAAGAATGTTTATTAGGGAAATCTGATCTTATCTGGGGGGTCGGAATCACAGTTCTGCCACTTTCTAATCACATGAGCTTCTAAAAAAAATTTAAATTTCTGGAGCCTCAGTTTACCCGTCTGTAATCCAGGGTCTGTCTTCCAGGACTATGGTGAAGATTCTAGGAGATAAAGTGTGAATGTGCCAGCACAGGAAGGGTCTGTGGTAAATGCTCGGTTAATCTCTTCCTTTTGTCGTTCCTTCCTTGAGCTTATTAATACTTCGGTAAAAATCAAATTATTTTCAAAGCTGTCTGTTTGGAAACGACAGAGGGAGGAATTAGTCTACATTTTTGGACAAACTATATTATTGCAAAAATATTCTCTCTCTCTCTCTTCTTAAATAACTCTAGACATGGGTTCCAGGACCACAGAAGGAAAGCCGGGTAGAAGGAAAGCACCTGGGGCCCTGTATCTGGAAACAAACTCTTGCTACTATGCAAAGGCAGTTCACAGCACTCAGATCCCATTCATCTCTAGTAATAGCCCAGTGGTGCACTATATGCATTTCCTGTGTATCCCAGCCAGGAAATGGGAATGGGATAGTGTTACTGTTTCACCAAAGCACCTCCTTTTTGTCACTGGTAACTGAGACAGAGCACTAGGGGACAAGTCACTCTATGATCACCAACTGTGGACTGAGGTAGTGGATTTAAAGCAGCTCTTCCATAAATTATGGCCCAAACCAAACAAAAAAACACCATGCATGAAAAAAAAAAAAAAAGACTGAAAAGAAATATACTAAAGAATAAGAGTGGAAAACATAACTCGGTTTTTCTGCTCCTTTTACTTCTACATATTTTCCTAAACATTATAAATAACACATATTACTTTTAACATGTTGAGATAAAAACAGTTTTTTTAAGACATTCAACTATGACCACATAGATAGACAAGACAGAGCATATTTTAAAAGCCTGATATTGAGTCCAGCACGTACACCCCATTCATTGTCCCAAAACAAGATTCCAATTCTGAGATATTATCTGAGCAGTGGCTCCTCTGACTCTTCCTACTTTCCCTTCCTCTCCTATGAGTTTGCTCCTATAAGTCCTGAAATGCGTCTCTTATTCCACTTGTTACACTGTTTGTATCTCTTTACTATTGAAGTGTGAGTTCTTCAAGTTCAAACATCTTGTCTTGTTCAATTTTTTTAGATCTCCTATACCTAGGACAAGACAACTACAAAATAATATAATAATGACAATAATAATGATGATGACAACAACAGTAGAAGGAGGAAAAAGGGGGAAAGGAACCAATATTTACTGCCTATGCTATAGGTCCATCCATGAATAATCTCATTCAGTCTTTAGAACTGACAAGTTGGATATGATATTTCTGATTGACAAAAATTAGACTGAAAATTACAATTTTTTTTTCTGATTTACATGTGTTATTTCTGATTTACAAAAATTAGACATGATATCAAGTTCTGAGACAAAATTGAAGTCACAGGCTAAGTAACCTACCTCCTAAGGTCTCTTAGCTGTGTCACTGGGATTCAAACCCACAGCCCAGGCTGCTGTGCTTTGCAGTGTGTGCTGTGCTTATGCTGCTGACCAGTGACACAATTTGGCATTAAACAAAATTATTTTAAAAAATTGAATGATTAATGAATGTCCTGGGTATCAGGCAGATCATACAAACATAAGGGGCAAATAGTCCAATAATAAGAGATGAAAAAGTTAAACGCCTTTGGAGTCCAAGTAGTGAAGGGGGACCAATGGAGTCTGTAGTGAGAGTGAGACTGCCTGTCTCACCCATAGGGGGCACCTGCGAGCCTGTACGCACACTTTTTTTGGACCTCTTTAAAAGAGGATCATCAAGACCTGATAGTGTGAAAGAGAGAAATCCTGACTAAACCTAAACAGAACTATTCTTCTTAAATGCACTTCTGCATTTTGGAGCACTTCAAAGTTTCTAGGAGGAGGAATTGGAAGTTGGCATCAGAGCCCCACTGACTGTTGACTACTTGTTGTAGATATTTATATTTAAATTAACAGTACAGCAGCATGCATCAATTCTGAGTCCCATATGTGGATGCAGGAATCTTCAACTGATGCTTCTGATGTCTTCAAAAAATCTGGGATACGAATATGAGTATAAATGAGTACAAGAAGCTTCATTCCAGATCAACAATTCTTTTTATAAATGAGCAACCTCAGCAGGTGTTTTCGGCTTGTATGTGTGTCTCATTAGCCAGGAAACCAAGGTTTCCAACTCAGGCTCTTGCTGAGTTACCTAGAATACCACAGTCTCAACTTCTAGTGTTATTTCTCAAACTTTGCACTGAGGTCAGTTCTGAATCTTGGATTAAACCACTAAATTTTTATTAGGTTGGTGCAAAAAGTAATTGTGTTTTTTGCTATTAAAAGTAATGGCAGGCTGGGCACGGTGGCTCATGCCTATAATCACAGCACTTTGGGAGGCCAAGGCAGGCAGATCACCTGAGGTCAGGAGTTCCAGACCAGCCTGGCCAACATGGAGAAACCCCGTCTCTACTAAAAATACAAAAATTAGCCGGGTGTGGTGGCGCGCATCTGTTACCCCAGCTACTTGGTAGGCTGAGGCAGGAGAATCGCTTGAACCGGAGAGGCGGAGGTTGCAGTGAGCCGAGATCATGCCACTGCACTCCAGCCTGGGCAACAGAGCAAGGCTCCGACTCAAAAAAAAAAAAAAAAGTAATGACAATTACTTTTATAGTAATATGCTCTAACTGCATTTATTAGTGGTTATGTTATACTATCTTAAAATTGTTAGTTACATATTCACTTTCCTAGTAACACAAGCCCTTCTGTCAAGCAAGGGCTTTCTCTTTTTATCTTTGTTTGCAACAAAGGACTACAAATATGAAAGTGCTATTGAAAGAAATGGCCAAAACCACAATTACTTTTTTGCACCAACCTAATAATTGACTGAAAACTACAATAATTGGATCATTTTGGATGGAGAGAAATAATTGAGTTTCTTACAAGGTTTTATCAAGTGCAGTCTATTCCAGTCAAGCTAGTAGACCCGTGCCCGGTAGTTTTGAAAAGTAAATATGATTTTAAAATATTATTTCATTAGAAAAGAATAAAACAGTAAATAACTAGACCTAATTAATCAAAATTGTCATAGGAAAATCAGGTTATACCATTGGTTGTATTTTCTTATCTATTTAATTCAGGGAAAGTTCTGAGAGCAATATAGATTTAATTCAAATTTCTGTTTCTTCTATATGTTTAACTCATTCACTATCCATTGGGCTTCTACTCTGTGCCAGGTGCCATGCTATGCATTAGGTATTCAGGAAGTGACATAAACACTTTCTCTGCATTAATATGCTTATAGCATAATAAGGAAGCTAACTGACAACTTGATTGTGTGAGATTATAATTGAAAGAACCTGGCCAACTTCTAATTATTCTTCAAAATAGCCCAGCTGCCACCATCTCTAGGCAGTTTTCCTTGATCTGAAGAAGGAATAATTCATTTCTAATTGCATTTATTACTGCATATGCTATACTACCTTCAACTTATTGGTTACATATGCAGCTTTCTACAAACATTTTGGCAATTTTAGATTAACCAAAAGGGTGATGGGAAAGTAGAGAAAAACACGAATAGATTTAAATTCAGCAGAATGACTGCTTCCAAGTATCTTATGACTTTCTTCTTATCACCACAAAAATTTCTTGCGAGAGTTTTAATTTTATATTGCTGTATCCACAACACTAGGAACAGTATCTGACTAGTAATAGCTATTTTGTATATGAGGTTTAATTAGACATTAAAGACAAAGAATTAAAAAAAAAAAAAAAGGCTAGGTGCAGTGGTTTGCGTTTGTAATCCAGCATTTTGGGAGGCCGAGGCAGGTGGATCACTTGAGGCCAGGACTTCGAGACCAGCCTGGCATACATGGTGAAATCCCATTTCTGCTAAAAATACAAAAATTGGTGGAGTGTGGTGGAACACGCCTGTGGTCCCAGCTACTTGGGAAGCTGAGACAGAGGAATCACTTGAACCCAAGAGGTTGAGGCTACAGTGAGCCGAGATCATGCCACTACATGCCAGCCTGGGCAACAAAGAGAGTGCGACTCTGTCTCAAAAAAAAAAAAAAAAAAAAGATAAAGAATAGACAAAGTGGACAAAGAGTAATAAAAAGGTGAGGGCTGGGCACGGTGGCTCACGCCTGTAATCCCAGGACTTTGGGAGGCCGTGGCGGGCAGATCACGAGGTCAGGAGATCGAGACAATCCTGGCTAACATGGTGAAACCCCATCTCTACTAAAAATACAAAAAATTAGCCGGGAGTGGTGGTGGTCACCTGTAGTCCCAGCTACTGGGGAGACTGAGGCAGGAGAATGGCGTGAACCTGGGAGGCGGAGCTTGCAGTGAGCCAAGATCGCGCCACTGCACTCCAGCCTGGGTGACAGTGCGAGACTCAGTCTCAAAAAAAAAAAAAAGAGGTGAAAAATACAGTGAGTGCAACTGAGGATAAATCATGTTGAAAAATAAATATATAGACTTTCAGTTAAAGGTTATGAATTGTACACATGCATTTTTCTCTAGTTCTGTCTCAAAACTCCATTTGAACAATAGTTTAAGGACTAAAAAATAAAGACAGAAACCCAGAAGGATAAAGAAATCAGAAGAAAACAGAGCTTTTTGGAAGATGGAAAGCAGATGGGAAATGAATTAGCAGAACTAGTAAAGCATAATTATAATTCAAAATCTTATAATTCAAATATAAGCAAGAGAAATATGAGCCAAATATAAGCAAAAAAAAAAAAAAAGTAAATATAGACTTCTATATTTACTCAGAAGCCACCGCAGAATCCCCAGGCTGGGTAGCATTAGGTACCTCTGAAAAGAGAGGTCCAAGTAGGAGAATTGGTTGAAAGTGTATTTAGAAATCTATGAGACCCCTTACCTTTTACCAGCAGCAAAGTGACTATCCTGGCATATTGGAGGTTTCTTCTCTAAAGAGAGTAAAACAGCAGATCTTGAGATCACAGAATACTGAGCAGAGTTGAAAAGTGGGTCCATGCCCCGTGAAAAAGGGGTATGGAATTAAAAAGGGGGTGATCAAATGTGTACATACCACGTACTAAATAAACAGACTTTCTCCTCACACAACCTCCAGGATACAGGCATCCAGGCTTATACCCTCAAGGTAGAGGCTGGAGGAGACTTTTTCTGGGGAATCTGATCATTCCACGAGGAAAAAATTCTGACATTGCGGTATGAAATGGCTCAGCAAGATAATCCTATACCGAAGCCCATGGACAGTCCTCTGTACACAGAGATTTCTGGTGTCCTACACTTAAATATGAGATATTCGAAGAAAGTATTTTGAAATCCAGAGACCAAAAAGAACAGACAAACAAGAAACACAGCCTAAGCAGGAAGATGAAAATTTCTAAAAAATATTATAAATATGTTCCAAGAGATGAGAGAAAAATTTGTGTTGGTGAAAGAAGAATAGTATTATGCAGGAAAGGAACATTGGATGAAAGGTTAAAAATGAGAGCTGAAGTGAAAACAGTAAGTGGGAGGACTTCCAGATAAATCTGAGGAAATAATCCAAAAAAATACAAAAAAAAAGATGAAAAATAGAAGAAAATAAATGAACCATATCAGAAGGTATAACATCTGAAAATATAAAGTTCAGGAAAAAGAGAATCTATAAAACAGGGGGTAAGACATTATTAAAGAAATGGAAAAAAATGTTCAGAATTGAAGGATGGAGTTTTCAGGTTAAGTGGATTCAGCACAATGAATGAAAATAGACCCACATCAAAACACATCATTATAAAACTATAGATCACTGGGCACAAAGAAATCTCTAAAGTCTTTCACAAAAAGGGGAAAAAAGGATGTTTCCATACAAAGAATCAAAAACCAGAAAGGTAATAGACTTTTCAAAGCCTCCCCTAAAAGCTAGGAGAAAATTGAACAATGTATTATTCAAAATGGATTCTTCAAGCTGAGAATGTTATATCTGGCCAAGCCATTCATTAAGTGGGATAGTAACATAAAAATCTTTTCAACTTAAAAGTTCTCAAAAAATTACTTATCAGATAACCTCATTTAGGAAGCGATTTGAGAAATCACATACTGAGAGGGGGAAAACCAAGACAAAAGTGGAATCCAGGGAACAGGGGATCCAACGCAGAATATGCACAAATGAGTCCCCAAGATAATGACAAAGGAAGATTCCAAAGTGTCAGTCACCCAAGAGGTCTAGAGAACAATCTCTCTGCCTAAGACCAGTTCAGGAGGCTCTGTGGGTATTTCTTCAAGAGGAAATCAGTAATTACCTAATGTATTTGAATGTATTAAAAGGAGGTTTTTCACAACTTGGGAAGAATTTGGGGAAAAATTAGCGATATGTACTAGAAAAACTAAGCAAAAGAAAAATCTTTTGGAAAATGAGTGGACTGTGCAGGGAAGGAAATATACTACACAATCAACTGCAAATAACACTTATATAATCATTGTAATATAAATATTGAAAACTGAGCCACAGTGAAAACACAGCTATCTCGTGGGACCCGGCGAACAAAAGCATGCCTGGGTTAAGTGGAGCAGAGGGTGAAAGAGAGCCAAATCCTCATTTCCCATGCTGGGAAGTTAATTTATAATCCCTAAACTAAAATAAAAATTAAGAAGGAATATTATAAGCATATTATTTAGAGGATATGGAGGCAGATATGGAAAGCACGAGCTGAAAGAACTGAATGCACTTGTCTCATTGAATAATTTGATTCTTTAAGCTATGCGTGTAAATCACATCGATAAAAATAAAATTTAAATTTGTAAAAAAGGAATTTATCAAGTTGTAGAGAAAGTAAGATGTTGACCTCTATCTATCTACCCTTGGTTCTTAGAGACTATTTTACTTTCTAAATATTCATATTCACCAGCCCTCTTGCTCTTTCTTTAAGGATTTAAAATAGCCCTTCTGTCAATTTAACAATGTTTTATTTGCATTTTAGAGATTTCTATATCATGGCTTTTGTGATTAAAATTGCTCTGGAAGGCTAAGCCCAGCAGCCATATTGTCTGTTTGCCTTTCTGAATCAGGTGTCAAATGGTGAGCAAGGGCTCAGCCTCTCCATTCCTGTTTGTGTTTACTCAGGCAGGTGCCATTTTGTGACAAAGAAGATAAGATCTGTTCCCAGGACTGTAAGAGGTGACAAGTATATTATTTGAACATGTGGGAAAACTATTTAAATAAAAATGCACAAGATTATCATCACCCATATCAATCAGTTTAAACAGGAACCAAATAAATGTCACCCTGCCTTCACGTACTTACTTGGCAGCTTATCCGCCAGGTGTCCACAAAGAACAGGGAGGCAAGATGTTGACGCCAGTTGAGAATTTACTGAGTCAGGTATAGAGAAAATAGAAACTGCATAAAAATTGGATGTTAGTAAGCCTTAAACCACTATTATCTAATTTAATCTTTAGAACAACCTTATCAGGTATTTATTAATACCCCAAATTTACAGACAAGACACTTAGAGTTTAAGCAACTTGTCTACAGGAAAGAGCCTGGGAATCAAATTTATGTCTATTTCATTACAAAGCCCAACCTCTGAAACATTTGCACTGCTTAGGTGAGAGCTTATAAATCGTCTTCATACAGTGGGGATGTTTACGTTTGTGAGTATATGTGCATATACGCACACATTTGTTTGTTGGGAGAGGGAGAATTATCAGAATACCAGAATATTCTGGACATTCGATTTTGATGTGTCACCCATTGGTGTCCTTGTAATTTCTAAGGGAAATAAATGTACCAAGGATAAAGCCAAAACCACGTGCTCTCCTTGTAACTGTGCGCTTTGACCCTAAATATCTACATAGTCAGTCGCTGGTGAGCTAGACTGAGTGGTGTGAAAAATGCCTGGCAAGAGACAAAGCTGAATGCTTTCTCCTCTGGACATTTTCTAACCAGTGCTGTGCTGGAGAAACTTGTACTGGCTTGCAAGAGCCAATAGCTGAATTTTTAGGAATTTTGCTAGCCAGTGGGTGTCAAGTTGGTAGTTTGAAATGGGCCATGGTGGGAGTCTTAACCTATACCACAGTACTTTAGCTCCCCGAGTCGAACCACTCACATGCAGAGGAAAATCCAGTCCAGGAAGAGCAAGCTGCTCCATGCAAGTGCCAAAGAGCTTTTCCCACCCAAAACCTGGAGCAGAGCTGACCTAGGTCTTTTGGCCCAGACCTTCATAGGGCACAACAACAAGAGATTCTGACCTTGTCTAATTTTGTGAAACCTGATTGGAGAGGAGTGAGCAGTAAAAGAGAGAATGAGAAAGTCAAGAGTGACCCAAGCAGATGGCTGGACCACTTCCCAGGAGCAGCAGCCTCTCTCAGACTCTTCTTGCCTCTTCACCCGCTTCTGGCTTCAGAGTTGAACTTCTTTGCTCCTTCATACAGTTTTACTCTCAAGCACTGTAACCCAAATACTACCTGTGAACTTTACCTGCCTTCAAGGACGCCCTTTAAGTGGGGGCATTGCAGCTTTCCCAGGGCTACAGAAATTTATTAGCTGCACATTGGAAAACAAGCCATGCCACCTATTGCAACCATGTTTTTGTTTGCTATAAAACAGAGTGTTAACACCACCCATTCAGGGATGCTTGAAGAACAAATGTCAAGATTCCTGATATGCAGCCAAACATGACAAACAAAAAAAATTATTGTTATTGTGATTGTCAATATTATGACTATGGATTTGGGCACTTATCAGGAAATATATTTGAAGATCAGAAAGAATCTAACTGGAGTTATGCCATTCATCTCAGAGGCTAAAACAGCTTATTTGATGAATTTTTAAATAAATAGCAGGCTCAGGAAAAAGTTGATGCTCCACGGCCAGCATCCCTGATAATTCTAAGAGGTTACACTACTAGACTCAAACTTCAATGTTGTTATCGAGCTGGCACCAGGTGAGAGGTCACTGAGAAGCACACATCAGTCATGAGAACCTTATTTGTCAGCCCACCCACCCCTTTTACCTAATAAGTGTTTAATAGCTGGTTTTAACCTGGGGGCCTTGATTCCTTGATCCACTTATCTCTGTAGGATACAACATGGGTTTGCGGGCACATTGCCCTCACAGATGGCTTTACACAGAAGTGCTGCTCTAGCTCTTCCCTGCAAGTAACTAAGTGATGTAGAGTTGGGAGTAGAATTATTCTAATTTGTTTGCCATAGATCAAGGGGCACTGCCTGTAAACTTCCAAGTCTTTTTGATAGACAGTGATGGTACCAGGAATTGGCTAGGGAGGGGAATGGCTAAAGATCAATCTCATAGTCTATAGAACACCTTTTCCTCCAAGTCAGCATAAATCAATACACAGCAGACAACAGAACAGCACACTTGCTGCATAGAGGTAGATCTACAGCAAGCTCTCCAGCCCCTTCAGCAATCAGAAGACCACCCCTCAACTCTGTCTGCACTGAAATTCTGGAGTTGCCACTTAGGGCAAACATCTCTAAACAGGTGAAGGGCTGCAGTTTAGAGGAAGAAATGGAACTAACAGATAGAGTCCAGATTAAAAACTTCAGCAAATTGGTGGAGGCTCCAAGGAAGCAGTTATGGTTCTGCTAAAAGAGACCTTTTACATGACTAAGAGTCCTGGTGTACACAAAATGAGCATTGAATATGGTTGGAAATCCACTTCACATTTTATTAGTGACACTTTAATATATTTGGAAACTTCTCCCACAAAGAGTCAATCTTCATGGATGAGAAATTCATTTAGGAAGTATGATATCTTTTAATCAAGAGATTTCACCATCTATTAGGCCTGGAAATAAACTACAAATGACCTCCAATTTCCTGTAGCCAGTCACCATCCTTGAAAGCCCTGTGAATAATTCATGAAGGTGACCCATTGCTTCTCTCATCTGTATCACAGGTGATCTGATGGTTTCATTGACAACCATCTTTGTTATGTAAGTGAAGAGTGTGTGTGTATGCATGCACACATAAAGCAGTAGATGAATTTCTCCTTTGGTTTACGGCTTTGGAAAATGTCTCTACCTATGCTATAAAAAGGTACACTTTCTTTTATTCAAATGATGATGGTAAGGTTACATCCCATTTTCTTTTCTGTCTTGGTAAACAAAAGACTCAACTCAATATCGTCATCTCCTGTAGAAATTTACTCCGAATAGAATTTTGTTAAAACTACTTTTTCCCTCCTCTCCAAAGAATTTGAGAGAGCAAAACTCCCTTTGGAAATTTGGCAAAAGTTGAATGCATAAATAAAATCAATAATGAATACCTAAAATGAATAATAAATAATGTATAACATAAATACATTCATACATAAAACATACTACTGACCTAGTCTCTCAGGAATCCAAGTTTAATATTGAATGGCTTTACCTGACTGTTGCCTATTACAATTACCTAAAGAAATAGAAGAAGTTGGTATGCATTTTAAACTTATTATATATTAGTTTTCCAATTAGGGAAATAGGACAATATATGTACTTTTCTTAGTGTGTAAAAATATTTTCAATAGATTCAAAATAGATTCAAAACGTTTGTGTTTGAAGTTCCAGGTTACAGTTATAATTTTTGATATATATTTTGCTTCCGTGGGGTAAAGATAAGCATCCTTGTTTCCTGAGAAAAGAAACATCATTATTTTAATGATGAGTAATAAGCATGTCAAATGTCCAATGAATTTGCACCTCACAGTCTTTGCTGTCAACATAAAATTTTGCAAGGCCGGATATGAGTTTTGCAGTAGCTTTGTGAAAGAAGGTGGGTGTCGCTTTTGTCAAACAAACCAACCTGTGTATTAAAACATTCTATGTTTGATAAGCCTTTTGTCACTAACAAGTCCTGATTAAATTATCATTATGCAAAACATGGACTTGGCAGTGCCAATGCCAATATTGATATTGACCTCACCTTGGCCACCCAGCACAGAAGAACTTTTTCATTTTATTTGACTTGCAACTTTTGTTCCTAAACCTGGTCTTGTACATATTTACTCTCTTACTCTCTAGCACCTCATACCCACAGATACTGGCAATAATCAGGCTATCACATTTCCTCAATATTCATCCAGCTATGATTAGCTTTCTTATTTGTAAGATATGGCATTCGTGTGAACAATTCAAATTCACTACTGGCAAATAATGATAATGCAAAAAAATTAATTTCAAAATTACTTCCTGTGTTTACACAATGGCTTCCAAGACTAAGTTTAATTTGATGAATAATACTGATCAGATAACTCACACACACACTCACACACACACACACAATAAATATTTGCAGGTACTTTTCTTATTATGTTGACCAGTAAAACAATAAAATTGGTAAAAATTGCATCTATTCATAAATGACAGCGGCAATAGTCTTTTTGAACAAGTTATTTGATTCCGTTTCAAATCATTAATATATATGAATACTCTATTTGCAATTTAAATTTAGAGAAATTGTATGTCAGAATGAATATCTACCCAGTAAGATATTTAATTGTATTTTCTCCAATAAAATTTCAGGACACAATTTTCCGAGGATTAAAGGCTATTAAATGTCAGGCTATTACTATGCCTGACACCGGGCACAATTTATAAACACATGGAGAGCCAGGGCTTGTGTCATGGGATGCCACAAAGTAGAGTGGCAGTGAAATGGTGAGGTTTCTATCATCCTCTGATATATCACTAGGGGAAAACTATGAGACACTGACTCCAAGCAAAAGCTGATTACAGAACATTGCTTTGCCCAACATAAGGATGAAGAGATGATCCTAAGAGACCTTGAAGGTAGAAAGCTTCACATAGTATCCCAGAGTCTTCAGCACCTCATTTGTAACTGAATAAATGGTACCTACTCCACTACTATGAAGATCAATGAGAATGCATGGAGTGTTTAGTCCCATGCCTGGTGTATAGCAGGAATTTAACAAACATTACTTTCCTTCTCTAATTAAAGTTAAATTAGCCTTAATGCTCTTCTCAACCTTGAAGTAGACAAAAGATCCCTTTTCACAAATAAACTTAGTGCAAAGTCCACTGGGCTAGGAGTCTGAGAATCTGGGCTCTAGTTCAAGAAACTAACCTCTGTGAGAATTTGGTTACCTCGTTTTCTCTCTTTGAGTTTGTGTCACCATCTGTAAAATGTGGCTTTGACAATTTCACCTGTTCATCTAGTTTGGTCATTCTGAGCCCTTCTGGATTCCTGAGAGCCTTCCCTAATAAAGGATGTTATTGAAGTGGAGAGTCTGGTATTGTCCTGGTTCTAGCAGGGTCCCTCAAAGGGATCATTTACTGCAAAGAAAGATTAATATTAAAACATCTTTATCTCCTCAGAATATTTTTCAGGAGACCTACTATGGAAATCCATAAGGCCTGGGAGTAAGACAGGAGAACCAACAGACCCCAAGTCTATTATCTATTATCTATTATCTACTTAGATCTTTTGGCCATCATTCATCTCTGCTCCTCTTCCTGGCACACTCCTTCCACACCTTGTCCCTGTGATAAACTCCTTTGTGATTAAACTTCAAATGGTATCATAAGGAAAGGAGGTATTCCTTATTCATCACAGACTGTGTTTGATATTCCTTCCTCACTCCCACCACCAATGCCTCACCCTTCATAACTTTTCAGTACATATTTTTTGAATAAATAAATGATATATTAGGTACTTAAAAAAAGAACTAAAATGACAGTGATTTTTTGTATTGCTCATGTCAGAGCCCAGTACGGTTTTTGGTAGATAGCATTCCACATAGTGATACAGGGATCAAGTTTCCTTCTATTTGTGGCTCTGTCATTTCTTAGGGCTTTAGAGTCTTCCACTGGATTTTTTAAGTCTGATAACCAGCTAGAGAAGAAATAGCAAGTCAAAAATATCATGGGAGAATTTGGGCACCAAGCCTGGAAATGGTGTACATCACTTTTCCCAATGTTCCTTTAACCAGAGTTTATAAATACATATTCACAACACTGCAGCAAAGGAGGCTGAAAAATGTAGTCTTGTGTATCCAAGAAGAAGAAACTGGCTTGGAGACCACCTAGGAAATCTCTGCCCCATAAAATTGTGTGCACACTCTACTGTAATTTTCTGTTTATGTAACTATTTTATTTTCTAGATTAGAAACTCCTTGAGATGAGAAAGAGTGACTTACCTACGGTTATGTCCTTATCACCAGAGACAAGGGTGAGTGCTTGTGTTTGCTGAACTGAAAGCTATTCGAGGAGTCTATTGCCTTAGATATCATCTATTCAGTGAGTTGGGCATGATTACCATTTTTCAACATTTCTTATCCTGATATTTACACATGAGTTACAGATAGCTTGGCATCTCCCTCGTATAGATAAAATGCAAGTCAATTCAATCAACACTTATAGTGCATTTACTATGAGCTGGGCACTCTGGTACTGGCTGAGAAAATATACAGTTATTGCCTAAGATTTCAGACCTCAAAGTGTTATGGGAGACCACAGAAAAAGCAGAGTGACTGTTGTACCCAGACAATGGCTTATGAGGTGACCCGCATTTTGAAGGATGAGTAGGAGTTTGCCATGAAGAAAAGGGATTGAATATTCCAGACAAATGGAGCAAGATACACAAGCCCATATGTGTAAAAGGGAAGGCATACTGCATTGAACAATGCCAAGTGCTAGAGCATAGACTAAATCAGAAGGAGTGAGGAAAGAAGACCCTGTTCAGGCAGATTAGGACCGTTATGTGCAGGGCCTGGTATGCCACATATGCAAATCAAACAAACATCAAACACAGTGCTCCGCTCTATTCTCACTCTCAGTGTGCAGTTGTTAGCATTGGTAATCAGCATCTCATTTTACATTAAAACAATCACAAGAGGAAACTCAGTCTTTTGCCACTTAAGTAGCTCTCCACTGCCTGAAAATAAATTTCACTGGAGCTGCATTCTCCAGACCTGTATTGAATTTAAACTCTAGAGTGACCTCTTACGTAAACATATCTCTGGACTACCCAGCATGAGACAATATACCCAGCTATGCATTGCAGGAAGATTGCTGAACAGATACCCTGCACTGAAAATGCCCAATTTATTGTCATGAAAGATCGCTGAGTCCCACACTGGCTTGAATCCCTGCAAAGAAAGAGGGAATGCAAAATATGTCCAATGCCCAATCTTGTTTTGTAGGTTCCCACGTTGTTTGGGAGCCAACTAGTGTTGGCTTTTTGTTGTTGTTTATTTTGATCTCTCTAGGAGAGGTAGAAGAGGGTTAGAAGATCTTGCCAGTCATTAACTTCACATGCTGATGACCCAGGACTACAGGCAGACAGAGGAAGGGGCTGAGTAAATATCCAACTTTTCATTCCCACTGAGCTAAACCAACTGAGGAATTTAATTTAATGCACCAAATAATCATTCATTCTTAGCTGGTATTTCAATGGTTCTTATTCCTATTAGGTACTATATGTTGCCACACACAATGAGAAACACCTCCATTCCCAACACTCAGTATTTACGGGCATCTCAAAAAATTATTGTACACATTAACAAATCCATTAGGTAGTTCATTCAATGCCATGTAGCATGCATTATTGTTACCATCCTTCTGCTTTCCTCTCTTGGATGGGGACCACCTTGTCCTTCAAATCCACTCTGTCTGCTAAGAACTGCTAAGTTGTAGGTAAGTGCAACGAGAAGGAATCAATCATGTGGAGGGGAGTGTTTGAACTGGCCTGGAGGAGGAGATAAGAGGTTACTGGGATGTGACATGAATAGAAAGAGATTTCCATGGGGACGGGTGGAGGAATTTGAGGCAGAGAGCAACCATGTGCACAAAAGAGACAGGTACAAAAAGGTTTGCCAGGTCCAGAGGGCAGCAAGAAATTTAATATTACTGGAATGTGATGTATAGAAGAAATGAAGCCAACCAAGTGTCTGGGATGCTGGGATGCTATCAGAATGGACTTGGATACCTTGGTGAGAAATTTTGGTCTATTCTGGGAGTAACAATGGTCCCTGAAAAATATTAAGTAACATTGGGTAAGTAGCATAATCAGAGTTGTGCTTTAAAATAATCGTTCAGGAGGCAGTGTTGAGAGTGAACTAGGGTAGCAATTGTCTGCCTAGTATTGTACTTAGTATTGGCGGTGGGCGGGGGGAAATTATAACTAGCCAGAGTCCCTGTTCTCAAGAAGCTTAGACTCCTGGGAGAATAAGTATCTTCAGATAATGTGGAAGAAGATACAAAAGAAGAGGAGAATCCATAAATCACAACGCACTCCTTGTGTTCAGAAATAAAACTCATTTTCTACAAAATTTCCTCCTACGTATTATGGTATGCTGCAGTGATTTTCAAGGTCTTTATTTAGCCTAGAACCCCTTGCTCAAACAAAAGTTAGGTGGAATCAGTAACAAAAAAGTCAAGGAGAAGAGGCTCTGTTCTGGTAAAAAGTAGGGTAAGGAGGCAGAAATCTATTCTTTCATGCTCCACTCCCAATCCTGGATTGGCTTCTTAGGCCACTTACAGCTCAGCAGAGAGCAGTTTGAAAATGATTGATCGGATTAAGGGAACTTGGACTTTGCAGTCCAGGAGAGTTGAGTTTTAATTTTAGCTCTGACATTTATAGGAAATGTATTCTAAAGCAAGTCACCACATTTTTCTGATCCTCAGTTCCCTCATCTGAAAATAGGGGCAATGACAACTACAGTCATGTATCACTCAATGACAGGGATATGTCCTGAGAAATGTTTTTAAGTGATTTTGTCATTGGGAAAACATCATAGAGTGTGCTTACACAAACCTAGATGGTATAGCCTACTACACCCCTAGGCTATATGGCACAGCCTATTGCTCCTAGGCTTCAAACCTGTACCGCATGTTACTATACTGAATTCAGTAGGCAATTGTAACACAATGGGAAGTATTTGTGTATGTAAGCATAGAAAAGATACAGTAAAATGCAATATTATAAGTTAATAAGACCACCATTACATATGCAAACCATCATTGACTGAAATGTCATAATGGGACACATGACTGTACTTCTAAGAGTTATTGTGAAAAATCAAATGAGATGATGTAAAGTGATTAACAGAGAGTAGCTGAAATTGATAAGCACTGAATGATAGCAATCATCATCATCATCACCATCATCATCGTCATCATCATTTCATATGTAATTAGCAAAGGATTTTCTAAAAGTGAGACCAGCTTATCACTCAATCCAGGCTAGCCAGTTGCATATTCTTTTGTTGAAGTTAACGGGATCAGTTCCTCAACTTTAAAATTCCAGGAAGTCAATCTCACCAGCATACCTCGAAGTGACCAAACTTTGATGGATCAACTGCAATAGCCAAACTCATAAAACAAGAATATGCAGATTGGTTACCAATATAAAATTTATAATGGGATAGAGACCCTTCTAAGAGCAAAAATAATTGGTTTTGCTATTCCAGATACCTCTTTCCAGTTAGGAGAGTTGGATGTGCTTCCAGAAACCTGGTCAGCGTGCAGAATAGCTCCAGTAGCTCTCAGCTATATGCACCCTTCCTGACCCAGAGTTAGACCTGGTGAACTGATTACCAGAATCCTCAAGCTCACCAGGTACTGTGCCCTTCACTCACCCAAACAAGGCCTTTGGTAAGAGTACAACAAATACTGATGACCTCTTACCATGTATTCAATTTAATGACCTTAGATGTCAACTATGAGTCGGTCATGGTTCTAGATGGTTTAGATACACACATTAGCCAAGTTAAGTAACGCTAGCTGCTATGTAAACCACCTCTATAATCTCAGCAGGTTAACACAATAGACCTGCTCACAGGTCTTGCTCACATAATGGTCATTATTTCTTGCTCACATAATGGTTCAGTGTAGGCTGGGCGATGCAACTGGGTATCTCTCCTCCAGGCAATAAGTCAGGTATCCAGGTGCGTGAATCTGCCATGCAGGTGGGGGACACGGTGCATGGAAGATTATATTAAACCTTTCATGGTCAAGGCTAGAAATGTCATACAACACTCTGTCGACATTCAATTGGCCAGCACCCAGGCGCATGGCTCTGAGGAGGCTATTAAATGAGCTGCCTTTATGTGTCCAAGAACAAGAAATGAGGTTGATGAGCTACATTCTGCCTCACAGTCCGTCAGATCTCTTTCCTGGTTGGGTTTACATCAACTATCTCTTTTCCTGGCTTTCAGGCAGCCCATGATTGGTTGAGCCTATCTTTGCTTCAAAGTGATAAAGGCAGTCCTGTTGAGTGGGACCTGGCTGAATTTAATGACAGACTATCACAACCTGAACCTGAATACTTTGGCAAGACGTGACATTTCCATTCATTTATATGGCAGAGCATGGACTATCCACCTGTAAGGGCAGGCCACTTCCAGTCACTCTCAAAGGGTCTCTATTTCTAAATTCTTGTAATATTTTATGCTATCCTGTATAGACTGACATAATCTACTTGCTTACATGTTCCTTTTTTCTGGAAGGCCTTCTGTCATTCCATAAACTGGTACAAATATCTTGTCTGGGTGCATTTCTTTCTTCTTGAACCTTCCGCACCATAACATCCTTTACATTTTATTGTCATTTAACCTTTTGATCTTTGAGATAGACAAGGGAAGGGACCGTGTCTTGAACACATATTTCTTTATTCTTAGCATCTAATACATTACATAAAATGTTAAAGCCACTGAAATGTTTTTATTTAATTAATCATTTATTTACTTAATTTAGTATTATTTCTTGAATGCTGACTGACTGAATGAATGATTGAAAAATGAAGAAAAGCCAGGTATGGTGGCACTCATCTATACTTCCAGCTACTCAGAAGGCTGAGACAAGAGGATAGCTTGTAGTCAGGAGCAGGAGGCTACAATGAGCTCCGATGGAGCCTATTAATAGCCACTGCACTCCAGCTTGGGTAACATAGCAAGGCCCTGTCTCTAAAAAGATAAACAAATAAAAATTTAGAAAATAAATAAAGAAGATTAAGAGAGTGTATAGTTGTCATTCAGCCTGCTTTAAAGTTTCCAGACTAGCTTTGGAATTTAGAGGAAAGAAATGAAAACCTCTGGATGGCTTATTGATTCTCTGCAACAGTTTGGTGGTGAATCCAAGATTTTTATTGCCATTTAGTGGATAAGAACACTGAGGTCAACATCATACTGTGGGTCAGTAGAAGAGATGACATTTCAACTTGCATCTCTCTGGCTTGAGCCCCTGTTCTTTCCTCTCATGAGACCTCATTGCCTCCCTTCTGGTGAGTGAAGGAGTATGATACCCTTTCTACTTGTGTAGTTCTTTAGGGTGTCCAAGGCATGTCACAGCCAGAACCTCATTGGTGCTGGCATGGCAGCTATCACTGGGAGGATGCACTGAGCCCCTGCTTTGTGACAGAGCCAGCTGCCGAAGGCACAGCCAACAGCTTCTAATCAAAGGGAATTCTGAAGAAAAAAAAAAACCTTCAGCAATCTTCTGGGGATTCTTCCTATCAAAGTCCTTGGCAATAAATAATACATGAAAAGAGATCCGCTCATGCGAAGGTGGACTTCAAAGCGGGTGGGGTAACAGTGCTCAAACCCACCACTTGGCGTCTGTGCTGTCTGCTCATTCCAGAAGTTAATTCACAGAGAATAGCATGAGGGAATGCCTGCCTCCCTGCAGCTGATTCATGGGAACTCCGAGCCTGCATTAACAGGAGGGAAGGGCAGCTTGCTAGTCTTTCAAGAGCATTTTCCCAGCCCCAAGCCTTAGAGCTGGGCCTTGGACCGCTGCTGTGACATGTGTTCTGAGCTAGTCCCAAACAAGCACAAACACAACAGCCTCCACTGATCAATGCAGCAGGGCTGAAGGATGGAATCCAAAGCATGAACCCTGAGAACAGAAAGTCCCAGCACTCGCCCTGTGCAAGTTGCCATGAACTCCAGCCATGCATCCTGTGGCCAAGGATGGGTGGCCCCCGAGCAGGAAACTCTTTGGCAGCCTCCACTGCGTGCCTTGCCTGCTGACAAGAGCACACCCTGGCCTTGGTTATTGCCCTTATAAAACAGCTCAAGGAGGATGTGAGCCAAACGTTTTAAATGTGCCTGGAAGAAAAATGTTAACTATGAATCCACGCGGTAGAACAGTACAGTACAACTGCAACAACACGCAGCACTGCTCTCAGAGAAGGGGCCAAGGAGGAAACTGCAACTGTTGCCCAGGTTTCCTGTGGCTTTTCCTTTTCCTCTCTCTGGGGCCAGGGCTGCTCTGAAATCCACTTTGCAACAGAATCTGAGAAATGGGTGCTTTTGTGGCTGTAATTAAAGTCATAGAATTTACAGAATTTTCCCTATTAGGGGAGACTTTAATCCTCCAGTTTGCATGTAAATAGAGACAGAAATTGAAGCTTACAGAGGTCATCATCAAGGTCTATCCTTCCTTACTAAAATTCATTTTGCCTGTTTCCAATCCACATTTTGCAAAAGAAAGTTAATGCATGTAGGATGTCTTTCATAATCGGTACCTATTATCTATCAGGCAATGTCTTAGGTATTTTTCCCATAGCTTATTGAATCTCCAGTACAGCCTTAGAAAGAAATATTATTACCTATATATTAAACAGAAAGAAATAAAAATTGTAGGTGTGTATGTTCCAATACCGGCAAGTATTGGAACAAGCATTAGATCCCTAGTGTCCCTGACCCCAAAACCTGTGTTCTTTTCATTGTGCTAAAATGCCACTCAAGTGTCATTTAAGAGACACATAAGTGTCACTTACACCTAAGTGTCTCATATCTCTGGGCTATTGATATCCATTTTTTCTCCAATAACTCTAATAAAGATATTCAATGGAGGTAATCAGAATGATCTTTGAGTACTTCCATTAGGATAAAACCTATTTTGTCCTACTTCATGTTGAAATACCAGAAGCACTGTAGGAAAAAGGACAAGAATGCCCACCAGTGGCATTAACATTTTTTTTTTTTTTTTTACACTTTAGCCAATAAAATAGAGCAAAACTTAGAAAACTAAAGCAAGAATCCTGCTTTATTTGATAATTGATTATACAGTGTAAAACTAAGAAAAATAGCTGTAAAAACTCATAGAACTACTAAGAGAGCTCAGTAAATTAGCCAAATAAAATTTAAAATCAAATCGATGACTTTTCTACATAACAGCAATCTCCATTTAAAAGACACAGTGGGAAAAGATTGATTATACTTGTACTAACATATACACCTAAGTACTTTAACAAAATTGTGTGATCTATTTAAATGAAACCACAGAGTTTTACAGAGACTCAAAAGAAAATTTTACAAAATCAAGAAAGGTTTTAAGTTTCCAGATGAGATGCATGAACAAGGATGCCAGATCTTCCCAAATTAATACATAAATTTATCGTGATAGTAATAAGGTTTTTACATTAAAAACATTGTTGTAGAGTTATTCAGAAAAGACTGAATAGATGAGTAAAATAGCTAAGAACACATATAAAACAAGAGAAAGAAATAAGAGAGAGTTTGTCCATCGAAAGATATATAATATTGCAATCATTAAAACAGGATTATACTATCACAAGACTGGATAGATCTACCAGTGGAACAAGACAGAAAGTTCTAGAATGATCATAAAATGATCTGGAACTCAATATATGATAATAATGGAAGTAGCAAAATTCAATGCAAAATTCAAAGGTATGATATTCACCATATAATACTAGCAAAAGTGGCTAAAAATATGGAAAGAAATAAACATTTACTTAATCCTAATATCACATATCTACCAATTCAAATTCCATATGCCTTACAGATTTATGTGAAAACAAAGAAAACAATTATTAAAATATGAAAACTACAGTAAATATTTAAATTATCTTGAAAGCAGGAAATAACTTCTTCAAACTTCATTTTAGGTTCAGGGGTGTATGTGCAGGTTTGTTACACAGGTAAACCTGTATCACAGGGGTTTGTTGTATACAGAAATAACTTCTAAATATAAAATAAATGCAAAAAATCAGAAATAACACAAGTCACAAAAAAAGACACTGCAAAAAAATACAAAAGAAGAAAAATGTGAAATTAGAAAAGCATTTTCAATGAATAAAACAAGAGTGTAATACTTTCATATATACTTTTATATATAATACTTTTATATATATACATCTATGTATATATATACATAGATGTATATATATACATAGATGTGTGTCTGTATATATATAAATATATCTCAGAAATCATTTTTAAACAATTTTAAACAATTTCCAATACCCATTAGCATAATCATACTAGTAGCTATGCCTTAGCCCGTTCTCACCAAGCGGAAACATTCACCTGGATGCTCTGTATGTATCATTTCATTTAAGTTTCACACTACGGCATTGGGTTATTTATGCACATAAAATGAGAATGCTAAGACAGGCAATGGTTATTTGCAGAAGGTCACACCACTGGGCCAAAAAAGAAAGAAAAAATCAAAACCAGATACATCTGTCTATAAAGGTCTTACTTCTAAACATGACCCTATATAAAAGTGGCCAAAAGTGATGAGTACCTATGCCAAAGAGGAAGAAAAGTATTTCGTTAACAAACACTTGATTAGTGTTTAGTCTGCCAGTATTCAACATTAAGAGACACCATTTTTAATTATCAAATTAACCCCAAAAATGAGAAATAACAACAAGACCAATCAATGTTGGTGAAGCATTAGCAAAGACGTGGAATCAACTTAGGTGCCCATCAACAGGGTACTGGACACAGAAAATGTGGTACATATACATGATGGAATATTATGCAGCCACAAAAAAAAGAATGAAATCATGCCCTTAGCAGCAACATAGGTGCAGCTGGAGGCCATTATTCTAAGTGAATTAACACAGGAACAAGAAACCAAATACCGTGTGTTCTCATGTATATGTGGGAGCTAAACATTGGGTCCTCATGGACATAAAGATAGTAACAATAGACACTGGGGACTAGTAGAGGGAGAGAGAGGCAAGGGGGCAGAATTTGAAAATCTACCTATTGGGTACTGTGCTCACTATATGGCTGGTAGGATCAATCATAGCCCAAACTTAGCATGATGCAATGTACTCATGTAGCAAACCTGCATGTGTACCCTTTGAATCTAAAATAAAAGTTGAAATTATTTTAAAAAAATACTAGTAAAGGTGAATTCCACATAGCTGCAGAGTCAAAAATGTACACACCTTTCTGGAAAAGAATTTGGCAATATACATCAAAAGTCCTTAAAAATGTTCTTACTGAATAACTCTGCTTCTAGGAATGTATACTGAGGAAACCATCAGAGAAACTCATTCAAATGTATTCACAAGGAAATTCACTGAAGGCCTATTTATAAATTTACTTAAAGAATTGAAAGTAAAATTAGTGAAAATGTAAAGTATCCAGAATATGGGTGTGGTGGGCTGAATAATCCCCCTCATCCCCCAAAGGCATCCAGATCTGAATCCTCAGAACCCAGAAATATGTTACTTTCCATAGCAAAGGGGTCTTCGCAGATACGATTAAGTTAGAGAAGAGGAGATTATCCTGTGTTACCTCGGTGGGACCACTGTCATCACAAAGGTCTTTTTTGTTTTTTTTTTTTGGAGACAGAGTCTCACTCTGTCTCCCAGGCTGGTGTGTAGTGGCATGATCTCGGCTTACTGCAACCTCTGCCTCCCAGGTTCAAGCAATTCTCCTGCCTCAACCTCCTAAGTAGCTGGGACTACAGGCACATGCCACCATGCCTGGCTAAGTTTTATAATTTTAGTAGAGACAGGGTTTCACCATGTTGGCCAGGCTGGTATTAAACTCCTGACCTCAAGTGATCCACCCACCTTGGGATCCCAAAGTGCTGAGATTACAGGCGTGAGCCACTGCGCCCAGCCACAAAGGTCTTTATAAGAGGAGACAAGAGGACCGAGTCAGAGCAGAGGGAGAGGAGGTGATGACAAAAACAGAGGTTGGAGAGATGTGGGGCCACAAGCCAAGGAGTGTGGGAAGCTGGAAAAGGTAAAGAAATGGACACGCCCCCAAATTTTTCAGAAGCAGCACAGCCCTATCAACACCTTGATTTTAGCTCACTGAAGCTGACCAAGGACTCTGTCCCTCAGAACTGTAAGATAATACATTTGTGTTGTTTTAAGCTACAACATTTGTGGTAATTTGTAACTGTGGCAATAGGAAACCAATGCAATGGGCTACTGAAGCATCACTAAAAATCATAGTTTTAAAAATAAACAATGATGTGGGATCATTATCAAGAGAAATGCTATTGGAATAGAAGGATTATGCTAGCTGATGTAGATGTTAAATCATGTTTCAGCCATCACCAAGATTCAACAGACAAAATATTCCAAAGTGAGGTAAAGGATCAAAATGCAAATTTCTAAAGGAAATGGTTACCAAAAAATTACATGACTCTAATTCCTTGCCCACCTCTAGAGTATGAAAAGATCCAGTTTTGGAAATTAAGAAAGAGAAATTGGGAGGAAATTTCTTTGGAGAGACCTGTTGCTGTGGCGTGAGTGCCTTTCACACGGCCGTTTAAGAGTGTGTGTGTGTCTCTCTGTATTTAAGAGGATGATGCTTGAAACTGATCTCAAACCCACTGAGAAGAGTTTCAACAGGGCCACCTGAAAATCGGATATATGTTCCTTGCATTTGGGAGTCACAGAGTGGAAAATCTCAATGGAGAGGGCCAGCTTGGCCAGCTGTTCTAGGGGTGGGAGTCAAGAAGAGATGGGTGTGTTGGATGGCAATACTCCTGCAGGAATCAAAAATGTGTGTTTCCCATGGGCCAAAGATCAAGAGTGAGGGAGAACCAGTCTGGGGCTTCAGTCCTGTCCAGCAGTACTCCTGGAGAGATATTCCTACATTGTGCACACGAGAGGCCCCACTAGAGAGAAGCTGAAGGTAGAGTTGGTTTACGGCGGGCTGAGTAAAGAAAAAAACGAGGACTGGAAAAAGAGAGAGAACATGATTGGCATCAAGACACCTGCAGATCAAAGCTCCTGGGGAGGCATGGTATGGGGCAAGAGTGGGCAAGAGTGTCCTGAGGAACACATAAAGGGCCAGTGAGAGCATGGGCTTTATACACCTGCCTGATCCAGAGAGTAGGAAGCCCACCTCTGACAGGGCTGGTCACATATGAGACTTCTAGCTCCTCCCCTGACTCCAATCCTAGAGGGGTGAGAAATTGACAAAAATTGGGAGAGAAGGGCAAAAACTGAGAGTGGAAGCTAACCACACTCCATTGGCCTTCAGCTTTTCTTGTGGCTGTCAGCCTAGCTGAGAAAGTAGAAAAGACCATTTTACGTCAAAATCAAAGTTTCAATGATCATAAGGGGCTTGGAATTGTAATTTCTGAATTTCAGTTGCATATTTTGTAAAAAGGACCATGGGATCTCGGAACTCCTAGGAATGATCAGAAAAGTAATGGGATGCCCAGTGTTTTAAGGACAGGGGAAGAACTGTCTCTTCTCATTAATTTTAAAGAGACAGTGGAAGAGATGAAATAAATTTGCTTTGTGATTGTATCCCAAGAGTTGCTCTCGTCCAATCCAAGAAACGAGTTATATTACATTTTTTTTAAATGGGAGAAAGAAAAGGAGAAAAGAAAAATAAAAGAAAAGAAAATGAAATACAGCAAAATATAAGTAGAGATATTTTGGGTTGGTAGATGATGCGTGGGTTTTATTTTCTATTGTGTTTTCTTTCCAATATTTTCATACATATTATCTTTTTAATAAGACAGATAATTTTTACATGCATCTACACCCTCCATTACAAAAGACTCTATTCTTGGTACCTACATGGTATATGGGTTTATTAAATGAGCGTTCCAAAGAATGCTTGAGACAGATAAAAATGAAAAAGTCTCAGTCATTAAGGGACTGGAGGAATTTCTTCACTTTTAAATATCACAGTTTTGGATAAAAGTGTTTAAAGAAGCTTTCTGTGACTGATGTTATAGACGCTTTAGTATTAGACTGATGGTTCATTATGGAAAGAACCCACACATCGTGGGCAGGAAACAGTTGAACAATAAACTACTGGTGGCCCCCTAAACGAGCTGGCAGTCTTTAACCTCAGTTCATAAAACCAGGGTGGCATTTGCCAGAGGGACACAGAAAGCACTCAGAGAGATGAGAACTTCTGGATAATAGAGCAAATCTTCTAAGTAATGCAGAGTGTTAAAGAAACTATTTTTATTAACTCTCTGCAGCTGTAGCATCCACACTAGAGCACAAATGTGTGAAAATGCAAGCAGGAACACAAAAATAATTTGGAAAAAATCCCTACCTCCAAAAGGATTATTGGGAAGGCAAAGTGCAGAATGCATCTAAAATCCAGTGTTTATCTTATTGTAGGTGTTTTTAAAAGTTACTTTTCTTCTCTTCCCAAGTCTCCTTCTCCTCCCCAGCCCCCTTCATAAACATAGGGCACCTCACTGGGGTGGCTTGGCACCAGATGTCTCCTCGTCTCTGCTTTCTTTATTTCATGTCAGACTCTTGGGTGAATCATCATGCCTGATATGGTTGATTTCAAAGCCAAGTTTAGATGATGTGAATAATTAAAATCATGAAACTTAAACTCTCAAGTGAAACATTTCTGAGTCCTGCACACAGAGGAAACTTGAATTGGACAGGCGAAGCCAAACCGCAGCCAAGCGAAAAAGGCTACAAATCCAGCATTTTAGGTACCACAGAAAATTAAGCACAGCAGGCAGAAAAGCAGCAAAGTTTATCTTGAGTCTGGGCCAAGAGTGAGCCAGGAGGAATACAAACACACAAACAAAAACTCTCTAGCAAAATGTGTTATTCAACTAAGGTTTGGTGGATGCCAGTTTAACCTTTGAGTTGGTCCCAACTAGGTGATGATCTGTCTTCCAAGGCTACTGAGCAGACAAGAACTCGCAGCTGTAACTATGCAAGGCATGTATTGTCTTTAAATACAATAGTAAATTAAAGGTCCTTGGGGAGACCCAGAATAGTTCGTGTAGGGTTCTGTGGTTATCCTAGTGCCTGCACCCTTTAATTCTGCAAATGCACATGCTGGAAAGCTTAACGAAGATCCAACCTATTAGGCATGTGGCTTTTGTGGGATCTAAGAGCTCCTTTCATTAGACTAGAACATCCACAAGAAAAATACACGCACACACATCCACACACATACACACATGTACACAGACCCACAAGTTCATTTCAGCCATGCACGGATGCACAGACATGCATACACATTCTGATGCCCATTCTGACATTCACATATACACTGGCACACACTGGCATATGCATGATGTTCAAAAAGGTGGTATGAACATTCAACATTAAAAATATCATCCAAGAATTTCTTAATGGGGTAAAAAAAATTTTCATGTGATCTGAAGAAATATCTGATCCTAGTTTTAAGCGTTTGTCCCCTTTGGCTCTATTCATTCTCACTGTACTTTGCAGTATTTAGCATAATGAGCTCTCCTCGAACTGGAGAAAGTCAAACAAGTATTCTCTGAAACTATATTTCCAGAAATATATACAAGAATATGTATTGGCATAGGTTCATAGATATAAATAGGGGTTCCCATATCTATTGATAGAATTCTAATAGGTAAATAGTCATTTTTCTCATCCCCGCCAAAAATCAAATTAACTCTGTTCGTTCTCTCCAGTGGCTTATGAAAAAAAAGTGGAGTCGGGGAGAAAATCTTAGCAGAATTGCCAATAATTTTGCTTCCTTAGTACAGTCAAGGTCTATTGTATGGGTTATTACCTTAGAAAGTCTCACAACCACATACAAAGTAAATTATTCTTCGAGGACCCACTCAATGCCCCGAGTGTCCACTCCCATCGGTCAGCATTTTAAAAGCTGCAGGGTTCTCTCTCCAGGGGCTCACTATCCACGTGGTTACACACATCTCCACATCATTATAAATATTTGTCCCTACAACATTCACCAATAATGAGAAAAAGGGATTGCTATTTCCTCTACTTGGCAAAAGAGGAAATGGAAATGAGTCACTCCGGAAGTAAGAGGATGCACGGGAATGTTGGGACAAACTGTCCTTGCACTGGGCTGAGCCCTCTGTACCACGTGCAGTGCAGAAATATTCACTTACCAGCTGGGAAAGTACATGAACTGCCTCGTTAGGCTTAACCCTGATGGTTAGAGAAAAGCTTTGCATCTCCAGGACTGGCATTATTTTAGAACTGTAACCAACGTTTAGTAGTTTTTCTTCCCCTTAATCAACCTAGATGAGATGTTCTGCGGTTGGGCTGGCAAAACGGCAGAGCAAAGCTGGAAGGGACGCTTCTGATTTTAGTTTGGCAACGGCTGCCTTGGGGCCTACTGAGAGGATCTGCAGCAGTGTCAGTCACGCCGAGGCAAACGTGGTGATAACGCCGAGGCAAACATGTGGTGATAGCAGGAGGATTCTGCCTGGGCCTCATGCTCAGTTGGCACTCCGCCCCATGTTCTGGAAGAAGGAGTGAATGTACCACTACACACCTCCATCCTTTTCCTCATGTGCCTTCACAACATGTAATTAAACACCTCTGACTCACCTCCTAAGCTGGACTTCAGTGAGAAGTGTACATCACCAGTGGTATCTTCATTTTCAGATGCTTAGCCACCATGTTTCATCACGGCAAAGCCACAACTTGACCACAGCCTACTAAATCTATATGTCCAGCCATAATTCCACGCTGAGTCCCAGGCTTATATCTTGAACTTTTGGCTGAACATCTTCACTGGCATGTTCTTCAGGCACCACAAACTCAGCATATTAATAAATAGAAACTATTTTCCCCCGATATCTCCACCTCCCCACCAAAAACCTTCGTGCGCTCCTTAACTTACAATGGGGTTATGAGGATGGGTTTATCGTGATGTAACCCCATCATAAGTTGAAGAGTGTACTGAATGTATATCACTTTTGCACTATCCTAAAGTCAAAAAAAACATAAGTGGAACCATAGTAAGTCAGAAACTGTATTTAGCAGAGTAAGATTCAGCCAACATTTTTCTGTAAAGAGAGAGAGAGCCAATTTTTTTGTCTTTGTGGACTATATGGTCTTTGTCACAACTACCTGTCTCTGCCATTATATTGTGAAAGCAGCAATAGACAACATGTAAATGAATGTGCATGGTCGTGTCCCAATAAAACTTAATTTACGAAAACAAAGAGTAGACTGGATTTGTCCTGTGGGCTGTGAACCACCCACTTGTAAGTCACTGAACAGTCACTAAACCCAGAAACCTGACAGTCACTAAACCCAGAAACTCCTAAGTCATTTTAGATTCCTCTTTTCCCCTAATCTTCACACCTTCAGTAAATTTACAAAATGTTATTAGTCTTTACCTCTTAAATAGATCTCTTTTATTCCGTCTTGTTGTCATTGCCTTTAGATTAATTACACTAATTTGTGCTATTAGTTTATTTATTGAACATGACCAACTACTATGGGCAAAAACGAAACATCATATATGGTCACCATCCTATGGTCTCCATTGCTTTTATTTTTTTAATTCCACAAATATTCAGTGGATACCTATTGGGTAACACATGTTATACCAACCAGACAGGTCAGGGATGAATAATAAAAATATAGTCCTTCCCTCACAGAGCTCCCATAAAGCATAAAAAATATTACTTTAAAATCTATAAAATATCTCAAACAATCTCTGAAAGTGGTTTGATTTTATCTACTTCTCAAAAAGTTTCCCAAAATTAAAAGCTAACTCATAAACAGAATTTGTCAAACACTTACTAAAGAGAAATAAACTATATATAAACAACCAGTTGTTTAAAGTACATAATGAGCAGAAAAGCAAAAAATATTACTTATCAAGAGTAAGGTATTCTTTATCCTGTAATAATTGCTGTGGCATGTATTAAAGAATTGGAGATATTCTTACCTCGCCTTTCAGCATTCATATCAAACTGTGTTTGTATTGATGGAAATTCCTAAATAAATTTAATTCATCACAGAAAAACCATGGCATCTTGTTAGGTATGAAATGTGTTACTATTATGGAAGTTATAACTCCACTAGGATAAATAAAAGGGGAGGAGTGAAGAGCATTATACAAAGTCCATTTTTGTTAGAGATTGTCCAGAAAATCTTCAAAAATCACAACTGGGATGCTTTGAGACACAAAATTATAACATATTAGGCAGAAGTTGTCTTTTGCAGCTAGAGAAAAAAATACCTGTAGGGCATAATTATATATATTTATATATAATTTTTAATTTATTATATATAATGTATAATATATAATATCATAATAAAGATAAATATTGGTAAATATTTATTAAATATATAAATATAAATATATATATATATAATGGATGCATATCATATACTAAGTATACAATATACTATATATAAGTACATATTATATATATAGTATACAAAGTACATGTTATACAACTATATATTAAATATATAAAATAAGCATATGTTGTATATAAAGTATATTTATATATATTGTATATTATATATTTATATAGTATCTATTATACATTTTTATACATATATACATATATGTGTGACAGATTACATTTAGCTTTAAATGTAGCCCCAGAATGAAAACTGTAGGGGGTGTTCAATTCAAGCTAAGTCCTTCCAACAGTTACAATTGTGCATAAAGGGAACAGCCTTCCTGGGGCAGGAAGGGTTAGAGATGCACGTGATAGACCCCATGGCCTCCTGGTAGGATTCCAGAATGAGCACACTAGCATTGGCAGGGGCTGGCCTAGCTGTCCTCTGAGGCCCTGAATTGTGTGAGAGTGGGAGGGCTTTGAAGAAATCATTGTGCATGAGAATATGAAGTGACTGGAGAGATCTCATTCACCCTGACAGAAATGAAATACAAACAAGAACGTGCTAACGCTTTGATAGAGGGGGCATTCGTGAACACTGTGAAATAGTTGGCCTAAAATATATAGATGCATGCTTTCCCTCACAATGGCATTTTTCACAGGGACAAATGAATAGATTCTAAGGTTCAACATGGGTTCTAATATTTCCCAGCATTTGATCATTAAGAGAGTGAAGCAGATAAGTTTATTTTGTTGGCGCTGAAGTCATACTGCGTTGAAATCTTGCCTCCAGAATTTACTTTATATGGAACCTTGAAGAAGTTATTGACATTGGTAGGTTATATTTGTTCAGTATGTTCACTGGACTTTCCCTACCAAAGAATCTTACTACTTGCCTCATTAATGTCAGACTTGGCCATGTTATTTGCTTTGGGCAGTGAAATTGAGATGAAATAAGTGTCAATGTGTCATTTCTCAATGTGTAGCTTTAGGAGCCATTGCATGTTTTAGCTGCAAACTATTCCACCTGCCAAAAGACAGCTAGGTTACATATAAGGGCAACTCTTTGAATGTGAAAGAGAAAAGAAGTGATGTTAACCTATGATGCACAAATAACATGAGAGGGAAATAAAGCTTTACTGTTGTATGTCAGTGAGATCTGGGGCTGTTTGTTACTATAGCCTAACTTAGCTTATACTGTTTAATATGCTATTTAAGAAACCACTCTCAGATTTCCTTTCTTTAATATAGGAATAATGTAAATATATATTTTAGATAGCTGTTGGAGAAAATGAATTAATTCATGCAAAACATCTGGAACAGAATCTGGCACAGGGTGAGCACTAAATAAATGTTACTTATCATTATACCTAAACTACCCCAAAAATTCTGAAATTAATGCCCACAATTTCTCAGTACACATGTTGTAATTATTGCCAGACATGCCAGTAATAATCATCAGGAACAAAGAAGATCCCACCAGTATATTAATTTAGCAAGACAGTCCTGAATCAGCTTTCACAAAAGACATTTTATTGCTCAGATAATGTGTGAAGGCAAGGTGTACGAACACTATGCTGGGAGTGAGGAAAATTTGGTATTAGTACCTCCCACTTTCTGGGTTAATTTCCTCCTCTTTAACTAAGGATGTTGCACTAGATGGTGTCTAATGCCCTGGCAACTTATATGTCCAATGTCATTCTAGCAGAATACATTTCAGCATTACAAACAACACATTCAGAGAATGAAATCGTAGAAGGCAGCCCTGGCATGCATTTGTTTATTCCAGCTCAGCAGTGGTGGGAATTTGAAATCCAGGTGTCCAAGCAAAGTTCTGGAGCCCAGAAAGGCTCTGGAGCATACCCAGGAGATGCCCCTGCTTTCATGGGCTCCCAAGACTTGCAGGGGTTCGCAAGCAAGGAGCCAGGCCTTTGTATTCTAACTTCATCTGCATTCTGTGGTCAAGTCTTCTGGGAACTCTGACTGGCATGTTTGACAAACATATTCCCCTCGTTTGTATCCCCAAAGCACTGGCATGCGGGTAATAATCCAACACCTGCCGCAGAGGGGCAGATCAAACTGAAAAGGCCCCTGACATCTCTAATTTTTATCACTGGGATTTCACAGTCAGTCTGTAAGAGTTCACATAATAGCTGAGTGGTGAGTTTTTAGCCACACTTTCACTTAATTTTTAAAAATTTTCCTTAAGAACTTCAATTTAAAAGAAATATAACGCCCTATGCTGCTAAGTTTGTAGTAAAAAAAGAAGAAAAAAGGGCTTAGGAAAGCACTGCTGGTGGCAGTGTAAATTGATAAAAAATTTTTTGGAAAGGGGTTTTATAATACCTACCAAGAACAGCAAAATACTTCATTTCATTAGACCAAGTGACTCAACTCCAGGAAATTTATTTTAAGGATCAAGTTCCCTAAAAGTGTAAGTGTGAGGTAGAGGAAACAAAATACAAAACTAAATTTGTCACCTTCCATACTGGTGAAAAACTAGAAACAACTTTAAAGTCCTCAAATAAACCAGTTAAATAAATTGTGCTATATCCCCTCAACTGAATTTGAGACCGCAAATACAATTATAATTTAAAATATTACGCATTCCTGGGAAAAGGTCTATGACACAGAGTTAAGGGGGAAAAGCAGAAATACCATGTCTCTGTATGAAAAAGGAACACACAGTTAAAATGCTCGATGTATTAGAATGGAAAAATAATTTGTAATTCTTCCATCTTATTTATTTATTTCTGGCATGGTTATGCTATTGAATATTCAAGAAATAAATCTTTATAGGTAGAAAAGATCAGAGAAGGGTCTTAAATTCATTTGGTTCTTTTTTTTTCTACCCTCTTAATAACTTGTACTATACTGTGTATTCTCTGTTGGGGAAATATATTTTAGTACTGTACATGAAGTATTATAGACCTATAGGGTTTTAAAAATATATTTGGTGTTTTTGAAAGAGAGAGCATATTGAATTCATGAATTTATTTGTAGTTCCAGTTTAATTGCAATGCAGTTTGAATATTTTTTTAAAATCCCAAGCCAAGGCAAACTGGCCATAATTTACAAAATGTATAACAACCATTTTCATTTTTCACTTCTAAAGTCAATACTTGTAGAAAAGAAGCCTGGGAAACATCACACAGGCAGAAGGAATCATCAAAACACGGCAAAGTGTGTTGTATTATCCTGGGGTGACCATTAGTTTCTATCTGCTGTGAAGAAGGCATCTTTGCCAAAAGCAATTTCACTGACCAAGATATCAGCACAGGGCATTGCTTTTCCAGAGAGTCTTATTTAGCCAGTGCAATTCAATACCCTCTTTTCCCTTTTCTGCCAACTCCCACTTCCTGAAACCAATCCTCAGTTTCACTTTGGAGATGAGATTCCCATTCTCTCTGCTAAGAAACTCATGAGAGCAAGGCTTTTATCTTTGAAGGAACGTGCCTGTGCGGGAAGCCAACACCCATCAGACTAACAGTGACTCAGGTCTATTAAATATGGTAACACTCAGAGAAGGCGTGGCATAGGGGAAGAACTTTCTGGGTTACATAGTCAGGGTTGTGAAGGAAAGGGGGTTAAGATTGCGGTTTATCTCATTGCTTGGTTTCACAACCTTGACCAATGTCACTTATGTTCTCTGACCCTTGGTTTCCTCTTTCATCAAAGAGTGATAATAAACCCCATTTCAACCAAGTTACCATGATGATTGAACAAGATAACACATGCAAAGCATCTGACAGATAGTAGACACTCAGTAAACAGTATCAATTGTTATTATCTCAAGTATTTCATTTAGCAAACATAACTAGGGCAATCTACCTCTTAATATGTAAACCAACTCTAATGGTCAATAAAAGGTCAACTGTATCATTGCTCCATTGCTCCATTCTGATTTTTTCCAAGTAATTTTCACTGAACAGCACCTATTTATATAATGTACATATGTTTGAAATTGCAAGAGTGAATAGATAGAGAAGGGGGAGAAGAAATACTAAGAGAGGAAGCATGGGCTAGGTAGTTTATAATTTATCAATATAAGAAGACACATAATTTCTATTTTCAAAAATATCATCATAAAACTAAATAAATACCAGTTTATTTGAGACTTGAAGAAATATTTTTGTTGGTTTTGTGGCACTTAATACTTTCAGGTGTTATTTAATTTTGGCATTTGAATGCTAAATCTTTTCAAGACAAATGATTGATGTATCTACTAGTTTTACAGTGAATATATTTCAGCTGTCCATCATTCAGCTCTTCTGACAACTGGGGTCTGTGGGCAGGGGCCAAGGGAAGAATTTCCCATCGTGCATTTTCTTGGTAGTAAATGAAAGGTACTCTCCTCTCCCTTCCTTGGTAGCAAGGGTGCATGCAGATAATCTAGATTGAGCCAAGGACACATTCCACCTAGGAGATTAGAATCAGAAGCAAGAGGTGCCAAAAAAGAAGCAAAGTTGGAACTGACTGTGGTAGCATGCAGCAGCCATGGTGTCCAATGTCAGTGCCCCGTAGTGGCTGCAATGATGGACAGTCCAAAGCAATGTCTAACAGCAGTGGAAACCAGGTGTCACCAGCTGCAGTGGTGTCCAGCAGCAGTGCTTACTTACTCTTGAAAAGTAAGATGTGTGGTACTGGTCTAAGGACCTATTGCTGCCTGGCTTCCAGATGTTCTTTGAATCTTGTCTATGCTCCAAAACTACCTCTCCAAGTTTCTACCAATTATAAAAATTATCTTTTTTCCTCCCCAAGTGAGTTAGATACTCTTGCTTGCAACCAAAAGGTCTGGCCAGCACACAATTTTTCTCCCTGTGAACCATCTCTAACACCCCGTGTCTTATTCCCTATGGGATCCTGCCTAATCCAGATTCCATATATATATATATATATATATATATAAAATTATATATGTGTGTGGGTATATATATATATATAATTATATATATACGTGTGTGTGTGTGTGTGTGTGTATATATATATATATATATATATATATATATATACACTCTCCATCCAGGTCTCAGACTTCAGTCTTTATTGGTCTCTCCTCTTGAAAACTGCCAGAATTAAGGACCTCACTTAAAGAGGAGTTGAAATGGATGATTAATTTTATATGTTGATGTTTAACTATGTTCATGCTTCTCGTAGACCTAACAGCCTGTTTGGCCCTGTATCTCTTCACTTATATTGCTGTGTTTTGTCTCTGCCCATCTGTTCACAGTTCTTAATTTATACTTATACATAACATGTTTGGTGTATGCTAGGGCTAAATTGTGTACACTAGGGCTAATGCCAAATTCTTTTAGGGCATTGAATGCACACATTTATCATACATTTGTAAACACAGTCCTCATAACTTTTGGGTTGGTTTCCTTTCATTTTTTCAGAATTCAGCCATTGTGCAGTACCCACCCAGTGTAGTCACTCTGCCAGAAATGAGCTGAGGGTTTGTCCCAGTCAACAAACACAAAAACCACAATTCAAAATGATTGACATGAAGATCCATGTAACAGCCTTTTAGGAATGCAACTGGGTTTAATGTAGTGAAAATGACTCTTAGAGACTTCCTCTTCCTTAATTTTCTACCCTATTTTGTAAACTGGGAACTACCATCCATTCACAAACATTAGGAAGTAGTCCCTCTACCCTTGATTCTGTATCTCCAACACCCAACCCATCCTCAGAAAGTAGAAAAGATTTCTCTGAGCAGTTTCGGCTTTTCTGTCTCTTTTCGGGGGGGGTGTGTATGTGTGTGTTTATTGCTTTGCATCTGCCTCCCAGTGGAAGCACACCTGGATCAGAGCCCTGAGTCAGTTCTGGAGACCAACATCTCTCTGTTCTTATTCAGAGGCCTTTCAGGTGTGAGGGGCCATGCTTCCTTGAGGCTAAGCTGTCTTGTTAACTAACCCTGTTTACTGTACTAGGGCAGCTCATTCCAAAGTCTAGATGTAGGGAAAAGTAGAAGAAAGCCTGTTCAAGCTACATTCTCTCACCCAACATTACTAGTAAGAGAAAATGATTTTGATCTCCATCTCTCTGACTTCTCTATTTCCCAACTGGTTTCAAACACAATGTGTGTATACGCATCCCCAGTGAGGTTACAAGAGGTGTAGTGAAAGATGCAAGTAGCTTCCATGCATTAACCCTACTGTAGGTAGAACTGTATAGAAGTCGCTTCAAACTAAAAGAGAAAAAAATAAAAGTAAAGGTTAATGTATTCTATTTTCTCTGTAATGCCACAAATTTTATTCTATTTCCCTGCATCATTTGGGCTGCAAGATGGCTTTCCTCATACAGTATGCATTACATTGCTTATTTGACATTTACTTAGAACCTACTCTGCACCAGGCTGAGAGGTGGACACCGGAGTAATCCCTCAGAATGCAAGAATGAATGCAAGTGGCAAGGGATGGGGCTGGGAGGGAAGGGGTCACATTAAGAAGGACCTTAAGTAAAGTGCTAAGGAATTTTGGCATGACCCGAAAGCTAATAGTTACTTGATATCTCAGCCACCCACTTATCAAAGAAAGTCTGTGACCTGGGGTGGTGGCGGGGTCGGGGGGGTGGTGGCTCCAAACTGATTCTCAGAGCCCTAGGACTTCATAGATGGCACTTAGGGGTCAGTCACTATGAGGGAAAGGCCAAATAGAAGGATCCTGGGTTCCAGCAAATCCATTCAAGACACCCCCATTTTCACCAGTATTGTATACTGATGTGTTATGTAAGAATTGTTCTGAAGAAAGAGCTAAATATCAAACTTACTTTTTAAGGTTAAAACTGTATTTAATAGTCCCATTGAAGATTCATCTACAAGCAGCCATCTTTAAAGACTCAACTTATTTTATATGTCAAAGTGTGAATCTCAATTTGCATCTCCAGGTATCCCAGAAATATCATATTTTTTGCCTTCTCTTGAAACAAAATTAAATGTGACCCCAAGCTATCATTCTACCAGGATGGCAAAATGCCCAATCTCAGTCACAAGGGGTTGTCCCCTTTCCTCACAAAGCCACATCAAAATCCCCCAAAGAGGAGGGTTCTTTAATTTTTAGTCCACCAGGGTCATCATGAACATCTTCACTGTCTAAGCCTAAAGCATGTCCCTAAAGCTCAGCTGCTTCCCTGCCATCCATGCCCGGAATCCTACCTTCTATACACACAAAGCAGCCAATCCCTCCCAGGTCTGGTCATTTTCCTAGAAAGCAAAACAGAGCAGGGCATAAGCCTGGGCTAATCATTGGACTTATAGCCCTTCTCCATCTCTGAGATACCCTCTCCACTCCCTGCTCACATTTTCCAACTCTTCCCTCCATTGAGGACATTTAGTATAATGCTTTCAGTTAAGGATTTAGCAAAACGCAAAACAAAAAAAGAAAAATATATATATACAAAAAACAAACAAAAAAACCCTTGTGATCTTCTAGAGGCTTCTATTTGCCATATTGAAAAACTTCAAGAAAAGTGAAATTAATTACAACCTGCTACCTGCCTGAATTCGAGTTCAGGGAAAACAACATAAAGAGCAAAATCGCATGCTGACACTTCAATAATGTAAAATGCATGGTTTTGTTTTGACATCATTATATAAAGTGTCAGTTTTGTCTTCCTAATCGCTGACTCCCCTTCCTGGAAAATAACAATTTTGAATAACTGAAGAAATTAGTTGGCTCAGCATTTAGTCACCCCGGGGACTTGTGACCTTTTTTATTTTCTGTTTCAAACAGGGACAAAATCATCTGCCCAAGGGCAGCCTTCACAGAAGCTCCCCAGGAGGAAGCACAGCATAGCATTACAGGCTGGACTGTGCAGTCTGGGAAAGGTTTCCCTCTCTTTCTGACCCAGGGCTCTCAGCAGGCACTGTGTGGGACCAGGTGACTCTCAAAGTCTCTATTGTTGTCTCAGCTCCTCAGTCTTGGTGGGAAATCAGCCAGCTGAGACACTGAACTCTTCTGGACCAGCAACGGCACTGGAGTCCTTGGCTGTAAGAAGGGATGGACTGGGAACAGTACATCTGCAAAATTGTAAAGCCAAGAAATGTTTGAAAGCCCCACTAAGAACCAGACAGAAACACCAATATGATCCGGACGAGGAAGAGGAAACCAGGTATAATAAAGGGCTAAGCTGGCAATACCAAGACAGAAAGAGCTTCAGAATGTGCGTTGCCTGTCTGTAAAGGGTGCAGGTTGGGAGTGAAAGCTGCTACATCAGGATTCTGACAGTCATAGGGGACAAGGACAAGGCTGACACATCCAGCTCCTCTTGGGTAAGGTCCCCAAGAGCATTCTTGGTCCTTGCCCCACCCCTCACTCCACCTAATGGTGCTGGGGCATGTTACCTTTTTGGTGGACTACAGCCATTGATCTCAGTTAAATGGAGTTAATTTTCTCAAATATCTTTAGTGTCAGAATAGATCTCTTTCTCTCTTCATGGCCACCAGGACTCGTGGGAAGGAGACAATAACTTGGGCAAGCATATCTGCTGTGCAAACACAAAGTTGCCCTCAGGTGGGCAAAGTTCAGACTCAGAGCTAGGGAGTTACATTCCATTTTGGTGCTTACATGAAACTACCACCTCAAAATAGCTTTATCTGTACCAAAAGTGGCATTTTGGTTCTCCAGCCACTGACACATTTGTCTGTTTTTTTGAATTCTTCAAAATGGAGACAGGGGAGGGCATACCATTCATTAGGCACCTTGAAAACCTTGACAATGGTGTCAGACTTGGCTGAATTGGATTGAATCGGTATTTAGTCAGAGGCAGGCAAGGGCTTCAACAGTTGGAACGCAGCCCCTGGCCAGACAAATGCCTTCCTGTCCTTGAAGATGTAAGCCCCAAGACCGACCATGACAGCAAAGTACAGAATAAATCACTAGCAGTTCCCAGCAAAGCCCAGGGATAGATAGAAGTGCCCCAGATCATCAATAAATGAGAGCTATGATAGCCTCACTTCACGGGTAGTCAATTTCAAGGAGGAACTCCAAAGACGGCATTACTAGAAGGAACAAAAGTTTTCCTAAGAAACAGAAGAAATTAACATTTATTAACTTTCTCCTGTGTGTCAAAAACTTTCTACCTATTGCCTTATTTGAGCCTTAAAACATTCCTACAAAGTAAACATTATCTCATTTTTCACAAATGAGTTGGGTGATTTGCCCAACGTCATCATGTAGTAAATGGTGGAAGTGAAAACTGATGCCCAGTATCCTGACTCCCAGTGAAGTGCTCTTCTTATTACACAGCTGTCCAGAAAAAGACCATCTCAAGGGAGCCGCCCATCATTTTCATACCTACATTCAGGTGTGCTGGTTAGAAGAAATCAGTGATATTGACTCACAGTCACCCCTTACAGAAACATCCTAATTATAGCCAAGGGCCTGGGAAACACATGGACCAAGCTACCCATCGTTAAATCAAAATAAGAGCTTATTACGTCTCTCCCAAAGAAGAAGAGAGTGTGATTATATGGCTGCCTATTTATTCCTCAAACCCCATTTTGAAAGTTGTCTTTGAAATCGGTGGAGAGTACTTTTTAAAAATTCCCAAATTGCTGCAGCCTTGGTCCAAGGTTTCCAACAGGACACAGATGGGCAGCAAGGCCAGTTTCAGTGGTCAGGCTTCCCACTGGTGGAGCTTGTGCCAAGCAGCTCATTCATGGTCTGCTGAGGGAGTGGTGACTCATGATACAACTGCTTTATTTCAGCTTCTGGAACCACAGGAATACATGGTTTCAGAATAGAAAAGACCCACTGACCATCAGAGAGAGTTCTTCTCTGGACAACTGTATAGACTCTCTGACTTACACCAAATTATAGGCAGCCAGAGCATCCCAGAAAACACTGTCAGCATCTTCCCCGGGGGCTCATCCAAATTTTTATGTTATATCAAACCAGGTTTGGCGTAGAAGTTTTAAGGGCCTAGGGGAAATGATTTAATTCATTCATTCATTCATCCTATACTCCCAGAGAACTGATTTGTTCTAGCTTCTGGAAATATTGAGTTTGGAATGAGCAATATTGGTGATAAATATATATAGTCCTTGTCCTGAGTAATGCCAGACGTATAGTAGATAATAAATATTTATTGAATAAGAAAATGCTCTTGAAAGCCACATTTGAAAGAGAACATAAATAAGTACATGTTATTTTACTGCTATCGTAGGATTATTCTCAAAGTAACAAAGCAAACAGAGGATAAAATACTTAATTCTGCTTTTGGTTGGTGGAAAGGGACTGTGATCTTTCAGAGAAAGCTACTGAAAGAAAAAACCCATTTGAGCTGAGTTTTGAAGCATGAATAAGAGTTTGGCAAGCTTATCAAAGGGGAAAAGAAACCTGGGTAAAGGAAATGCTATGTACACAGTAATGAAGGTGGACAAGAGGATAGTGTGTTTGGGTGCCCACCAACATTCCTATGGTAAAAGATTGCAGCATGCATGGGGGCGGGTGAGGTTTTCAGGAACGCAAGCGGTGAAATCAGCAGGACACCCGGCTAAGCTAAACAGCCTGGGCTTATCCTGTAGGCAGTGGCGCAGGGAGCCATCCTGCCCAACATTACTTTTAGGAAAGCAGCTTCAGAGCAAATATGGGTGGCTCAGCACAATCTATTGGCATCTCTGGGAGCCATGCTCAGCCCTTCCCTTGTGCTGGTGTGTGGGCGTGATGTCTCTGTGCAAGGAGACCACCCACCTGGTGTCATGGCACACATCTGACTTTGATGGGGATTTCTCTAAGCCCCATGGCATGAGTAAAGCTTATTTGGAAATATGAAGGCAAAGTTCTCTCATGCTTTTACTCACACTTTTGTTCTTTTTTTCCCCCATTTGGTTCACATTTTGATATTACCATCACAGAATTGTTTCTCTCTGCTGCCTCTAGTTCTCCATCTGAAAAACCATCATCTTTGACATCTCTTTCTCTGATTGGCAGATAACTCTACCCCCACTTCAAAGCCTAGTCCAAATGCTGCCAGGCATTTTGGTCAGCAACTGCTTAATAGACACCACTGACACCTCTCTCACCCAAGCCCTGCAGCAGAAGGGAGCCGTTTTAATGTGATTCTCCCACCAGGCACTCTACAGCCACTCCCCTCCAGACTCTCACATGAATGAATCTCCTCACCAAACCTTCTGGATATCACCTCTCACACACACACCTTGAACATGCTGCACATTGACCGAAACCTTGAATACAGGTAGAAGGACATAAGTATTAAGAAACTGAAAGAATGTAATAGAGGGCTGGGTGCGGTGGCTCATGCCTGTAATCCCAGCATTTCGGGAGGCTGAGGTGGGCGGATCACAACGTCAGGAGATCGAGACCATCCTGGCTTACATGGTGAAACCCTGCCTCTACTAAAAATACAAAAAATTAGCTGGGCGTGGTGGTGGGCGCCTGTAGTCCCAGCTACTCGGGAGGCTGAGGCAGGAGAATCGCTTGAACCCGGGAGGCGGAGGTTGCAGTGAGGTGAGATCCTGCCACTGCACTCCAGCCTAAGTTAATTAAAAAAAAAAAGAATGTAATAGAATATGTGCAAAGAGTGGCAATCATTTATTCAGTATTACTGAGGATTATTTCCATATTTATTAACCAATAATAAGATAGACAGCAATGTGAAGGCTCCAGACATGGAGAGATTCATGAAGGAGAACACAGAGAAGAGGAAAGCCTGCTGCCAAGAGAAAGGCCAATTCTCTTTCTTCCTTTTGTAATCACACAGTCTATTGACGTCTCTGCCCAGCAATAGTATCCCATAGTCTTCCATCCACTGGGATTTCATTCCTAGTGCTTCTATTCTCATTCCTCTTTCCTAATAAAATCTCCAAGGAAGGGAGAAGCTGATCCATCCAAGAAGATTTATTCTATGGGAAAGGCATCAAACACTCCTCATAGCTACTGTGTGGTAAGCCTTAAACAAGTCCTATTTCCTTAACATAAATCTGGAAGGCAAGAGGAAGCCATGGAAGGTGTGAAAGAGGGAATAATATCATCCAGGTGGTGTTTTAGAATTTGTGGCGGAGGCTTTTGGTCTTCCCTGAGCTCTGGCTTCTCATGCTGGCAGAGCATTCTAAAGGAGAGCTTGAAATGATAAGAAAATGATCACAGATGCTCAGGTGAATAGCACTGATCCTAAAATTGGGATCACATCTGTTCTCCAGTGAGAGTTTGCAAAACTCTGAACACCTTGTCCCAATACCATCTGCTCCATCCCCCTTCCCCACCTGATAACCTTTTACCAGGCTGGTAGTCCATCCCAGGGAATCAACCATTCCTCAACTCACTGGGGGCTTGATGTAGAATTGGAGCAACTCCTTTTTGCCCTCTCTGGCCCACCTTGAACTTTCTTGTCCTCACACCCTGCAGCCCTGCTACCAGCTCCTCTGCCCTCAATTGTGTGTTGACCCAACCAGTAGCCTCTTTCATCCCAAGGACCTGTTGACCATCCCTTTCTTTGCTCTCATTCTGACTTCTCCTCCTCTCCTGGTCACTTTCTTCTTTTTCTATCAGGCATTCATTCAACAAGAGTTATTTCGCACCTACTCTATAGTGAGTACTCTGCTAAGGGCTAGGGATACAACTGTGGAAGTGCTCTCCAGAGTTTCTGCCCTCATGGAGCACAAGAAGAGAAAAGTAAACCGATGTGGAAGGGGCTAAGTTTGCCTTGGAACAGGGGGAACACAAGGAGCCATGCATGCAGATAGCCATCCTAGTGTGGAAACTCGGGAAACAAAAGGACCAGAGAAATAACAAAAGTTAGATGAAAACTCAGCAGATGCCATGAGTACAGGTATGAATGTTAAAGTCACTTGAGTCAACCAGGAGTGAAGCTGCAACTTTAATTTCATAAAATTTAATCAAATTCATAGCAAATTTAGTTGCTTCTTTATGTAAACTTGACCAATTCAAGATAGAAGCTCAGCTAGCTCAAGATGTTTTCCTCCTTTTTTTTCCTTCCTCTCCCAGCATTATGTAAGCTGGGGTGATGATGGAGAAATGTAGCGGGGATTGCAGCAGTGGTGTGGGGCCATATCTGAGCCACAGCCCTGCCTCTGCGCCTTCCCTGCCTCCCCTGCCACCCCGCTGCCGCCATGATGCCAGGGCCACTCCTGTCGCATCTGAGTTCCTCCTCCTCACTCTTCTCCTCACTCTATCTCTTAAAGCCCCAAACTCCAAGTTTCTGGATTCTCTACTTCCAGAGGATGTAAAACACAGTTAACAACCAAACAATCTCTCTTTTTGAAAAGGATCCTTTTAACTTTTTATGCAGAGCAACCTATCTTCCCTTTGTCTTAACACCTCCTCTTCATTCTAGGTCCAAGGTCTTATTTGAATAACCGATAGCCTAATCAAAATGTTTTCACAACAAAACAGCAATATTTTTTCCAAGGCAAACTGAGCTTAAGTATATAAATAGCTACAGTTCCTTAAAAATGGACTTTGCTTTTCTTTTGTTCTACTACATGGAAAAAGGTTAAAGTCCAAAGTCCATTCTCTTTCCCCTGAACCACGCAGCTCTCCAAGCACAAAGCCGACTTTTCTACAGAAGGATTTTAGTTTCAGTTGTTTGTTCAGTTGCCCTGGGTTCCTAGGGGATTAAATATTGCATAAATTATTGGGGGAAATTTGCCTACAGATCCTTAACAACGGTTAAAAAGCCCTGCATCTCACATGATCTACTTTGCATCTTTCCAGTGGTACACATTCTACTGGTTGTACCATTATCATGATAGAGGTCAAGATATAAATATCAAGGATTAAAGGGTTGTATGCTTTTCTAGGTTACCTATGCCTCTGTTCTTCTCTTATCACAGAAAATGAAAAGTTAGCTCTCTCCCATCTATTTAAGACAGCATGTTTTCAGAGAACTGTCTCCTTAAACAGTTAAAAATCAATCAACAATATAAATAGAGGAGAACTCAAAACATGGTTATGCTTTATCCTATAATTAATTTAATTTCAAGAGAGGTGCTATAGGTTCAATCCCAACAGCTCAATACCTATTCCACCTGAACAAGTGACACCAGGCATGGGTAAATCAAGTTGGAGAGCTGCTTGTGAGAACAGCTCTGGAGTGGAAAGCTTTCTAAGGCCAAGGTTAAAGCGGAAGGAATGTTGCACAAGGCAACCTAAGGCAGCTTGACCAGATTGTCAAGGTTTTCACCAAGGAACCAAAAGTATTTGAGCATCAATAACAGGACACAATAGCAGAGCAGGTAGTGATATCACTGCCATGTGAAAGGCATGAATTGCTAGTGAGGGGTGGCACCAGGGTAAAGACACATTACTGAGCTCTAAGGAGCACTGGCCAAAAGCTAGAACTACTGCGTGCACTCTGCTTGAGTGCCCACCCTCTAGGAGCCTGGCTGACAAATGGCTTCTCCTGAAGACATCCTTAAAGGTCAGTCTGACTCTCTAAGAAGAAACAGGAGCAACACACCCTCCACGTAGTGTGCATGCAGTCAGCTGCATTCCTAGGGCCATGTGGTCCCCATCACTCACCGTCCAGGCCTGTGCTAAACTATAAATTTTTTAGAGAAACATTCCAGATAAACACAAGCTCCTTGTTATCGGTGCAAGTTCAGAGCCCCTTTAAAGAATGATGAACAAATTATTTCCTTGTTCAGCCGCACAAAACTCATGAGTTGTGCTCACATTTCAGGATTAAAAACTATGAAGTGTGCAAGCAGTCAAACTAGGCTTTGATGTATGCCCTCTAAACAGTAAAAGTTTATAATCCACCTGCCCAGAGGTAATCCTGGTATTCTGAATGGGAAGCAGAATGGCCCTGACACTCTGTTCATTCAGCCATGGACTCCAAAACATTTGGTCGTGCCTCAAACCCATTTGCTCTTTAGCACTTGAAAAAATAAAATGGAGAGAGAGGGATGATTGTATAATCGTCTCACATTCATAGTCCTATTTATTTCTTTTAAAAACTGGAATTAGAGCATTAACCCATTTTACATGATTCCTTCAAGGTCACACAGCTGGTGTTATGGATTTAGAAGTTAAATCCAGATCCCAAAACCAAACATCTACCATGCACCATGTCCAAAAATGTCCTGCCAAAAGGAGTGTCTGAAGGATAGGAAATATGGCTTATTTCTCATGGTTTAATATCAGGGATATCAGGATTTCACAGATAGTGCTAGCCTTGGGTAGAATGTGTGATTCTTTTGAAGTAAAGCCAAGGTAATGGGAAACACTGAATATTTCTTTGTAGGCATCCCTTCTTTGGCTCTCTCAAAGTCAAGCTTCTTAAGTAAAATGGCACGTTCACAGCATTTTTGCTTTGTTGAGTCCAAATGACCCAATGAAGCAGCAATCCAGAGTGAGGCAGGAAGAGGCAGAGTTCCAGGCATGTCCAGTGACCCAGCATCACCTCCATCCCAACCAGGACCTGCTGCTGCCAGGGCTACAGATGAGTCAGTCTCATTCCAAACCAAATGATAATTAAGAAGGGATGCATTTTTAGACTGCTGTGGTCTGGTATTCTTCTGGCAACTTTTGAAGGCTGTCAAAGCTCTGCCAAAGATAAAGAGAAGGAACTCCTATTTATTGGTTGGGTGGCTACGATGAACTGGGCACTCTGCTAAGTGATCTACATACATGGTGACATTCAATCTTAACAATATCCCTGCAAAATAGGACCTTCTAGCCTCATTTTTTTAGGAAGATGATATTATAATAGAGTTTGGAGACAGGAACTGAATTGCTCAAGGTCATCCACCTAGGACACACAGCTTTTGGAATTTAGTTCTAGATCCTGCCTAGCTTCATAACCTATTCTAATTCTATGACCACATCAATTATTGTCAGCCACATTTTAATGCCCATGGAATTTCTCATGTGATCTAGGTTCTGGTTCCTCAAGAAAAGACATGGAAACAAAAGAGGCCCAGGCATTCTAAATTAACAATGCTAACTGTTGTTTGTTCTTCAAAATTCAACATGTGCCTGCTCCTTTAGGTTAGTGCCCCTCAATATGTAATTTATGGATGGTGCTGTCTGTAAAATGTTACCAATTGATATACTTTGGATGTGTCCCCACCCAAATCTCATCTTGAATTGTAACTCCCACAATTCCCACCTTTCATGGGAGGAACCCAGTGGGAGGTGATTGAATTATGGGGTGGGTCTTTCCTGCACTGTTCTTGTGATAGTGAATGAATCTCACGAGATCTGATGGTTTTCAAAAGGGGAGTTCCCCGCACAAGCTCCCACTTTGCCTGCTGCCATCCGCATAAGATGTGCTACATCTTTTGTTTTTTTATTTTTATTTTTATTTTTTCCACAGTGAAGGGGAAGGAAGGGAAGGAGAGAGAGAGAGAAAGAGTACAAGACTACCTTATACGTTGTTGTGAGGATACAATGAGAAGGTGTCTGCAAAATGGCTAGCTAAGAGAATGCATTTTATACATATGTAAAATTTTATTATTAAATTTAAAGCCAGAATTTAGTCCTTACAGGTAGTGAATTTATCTTTTATTTATTTTTTATTTCTATAGGTTTTGAGAGAACAGGTGGTGTTTGATTATATGGATAAGTTCTTTAGTGGTGATTTCTGAGATTTTAGTACACCTATCACCCAAGCAGTGTAAACTGTACCCAATGTGTAGTCTTTTATCCCTCACCCCCTCCCACCCTTTGCCCCAAGTCCCCAAAGTCCATTGTATCATTCTCATGCCTTTGCATCCTCATAGCTGACTTCCCGTTTATAAGTGAGAACATACGAAAGTTTGTTTTTCCCTCCCTGAGTTACTTTATTTAGAATAATATTATTCAACTCCATCCGGGTTGCCGCAAATGCCATTATTTCATTCCTTTTTATGGCTGAGTAGTATTTCATGGTATATATCTCACATTTTCTTTATCCACTCATTGATTGATGGGTTGGTTTCATATTTTTGCAATTGTGAATTGTGCTGCTATAAACATGTGTGTGCAAATGTCTTTTGTGTAATGACTTCTTTTCCTCTGGGTAGATGCCCAACAGTGGGATTGCTGGATCAAATGGTAGATACACTTATAGTTCTTTAAGGAAACTCCATACTGTTTTCCATAGGGGTTGCACTAGTTTACTTTCCCACCAGCAGTGTAAAAGTGTTCCCCTTTCGCCACATCTATGCCAACGTCTATTATTTTTTGATTTTTTAAAATTGTGGCCGTTCTTGCAGGAGTAAGGTGGTATCGCATTGTGGTTTTGATTTGCATTTTCCTGATTATTATTAATGTGGAGCATTTTTTTTTTTTTACATTTGCTGGCCTTTTGTATATTTTCTTTTGAGAATTGTCTATTCATATCCTTAGCCCACTTTTTGATAGGATTATTTGTTTTTGTCTTGCTGATTTGTTAGTGTTCCTTGTAGATTCTGGATATTAGTCCTTTGTTGGATGCATAGTTTGAGAACATTTTCTCCCACTCTGTGGATTGTTTACTCTGCTGATTATTTCTTTTGCTGTGCAGCTTTTTTAGTTTAATTAAGTCCCATCTATTTATCTTTGTTTTTATTGCATTTGCTTTTGGATTCTTGGTCATGAAGTCTTTGCCTAAGCCAATGTCTAGAAGGGTTTTTCCAATTTTATCTTCTAGAATTATTATGGTTTCAGGTCTTAGATTTAAGTCTTTGATCCATCCTGAGTTGATTTTTGTATAAGGTGAGAGATGAGAATCCAGTTTCATTCTTCTACGTGTTACTTGCCAATTGTCCCAGCACCATTTGTTGAATAGGATGTCATTTCCCCACTTTATGTTTTTCTTTTCTTTGTCAAAGATCAGTTGGCTATAATTACTTGGCTTTATTTCTGGGTTCTCTGTTCTGTTCCATTGGTCTATGTGTCTATTTTTATACCAGTACCATGCTGTTTGTGTGACTATAGTGTTATAGCACAGTTCGAAGTAGGGTAATGTGATGCCTCCATATTTGTTCTTTTTGCTTAGTCTTGCTTTGGCTATGCAGATTCTTTTTTGGTTCCACATGAATTTTATAATGTTTTTTCTAGTTCTGTGAAGAATGATGGTGGTATTTTGATGGGAATTGCATTGAAATTGTTAATTACTTTTAGCAGTATGGTCATTTTCACAGTATTGATTCTACCCATCCAGGAGCATGGGGTGTGTTTCCATATATTTGTGTCATCTGTGATTTCTTTCAGCAGTGTTTTGTAGTTTTCCTTGTAGAGGTCTTTTGCCTCCTTGGTTAGGTATATTCTTAAGTGTATTTTTTTTTTTTTTTTTTTGCAGCTATTATAAAAGGGGTTGAGCTCTTGGATTTTATTCTCAGCTTGGTCACTATTGGTGTATAGCAGTGGTACTGATTTGTGTACATTGATTTTGTATCCTTAAACTTTGCCAAATCCATATATCAGTTCCAGGAGCTTTTTGGAGGAGTCTTTAGGGTTTTCTAGGTATATGATCATATAATCTCAGTTTGACTACTCTTTACCAGTTTGGCTGCCCTTTATCTCTTTCTTTTGTCTGATTGTTCTGGCTAGGACTTCCAGGTAGTGGATTTATTATTCAATCTGATATTTATCATATCAAAGGTGAGGGTAGAAATTTGTGGTAAGGAAAAGGTGAATATAGGTTTGGGGAAAAACACCATCCACCAAGAGGCAGAGTGATTCACTTGAAGAAACTAAGCTAGTGTCTCTCACACTTCCTTATGCTCTTATCTCCAATGTGCTCCCTTAGGCATAGGGAAGCCTCAGTTTTCTCATCAGTAAAATGGACAGAAGAGCCATGTTTTCAAAGAAAGCACCAAGCTCTGGAATTTTTTCATTCAATTGTTTTGAAGACAATAGAGAAAATAGATGGAGCAGTAGCAAGAGCCAGCTATTTATTGAGTCTGTGGAATACGAAAACTGCACTTATTTTCTAATCTTTCATTGAGATAAGAAGAGATCTGGGTGGTACCAGAAATTGACTGTGTCAGAAACTTCCTGTGCACCATTTCAAGCCTGTTTGGGCCTACCACTTCCTTCAGCTGCAACTGTGATCAGCTCTGAGCAGGTGTCTACTAGCTTAGTTCAGCTGCAACCAGTCTGCAATATACCCAGGGCTTTTCAGTTCCCTCACTTCCTTCCCTGGAACTCCCATGGTGCCATAACATGTGATGCCATAGGCACCCACTTGGCCTTCACATATGAACATCTGGGAAGTGGAGAAGCAGTAATATGTGCAGGTCTGCCTTTAACCCCTGGACAATGGGGCTGATGGATCAATGCCTTCCTCTTTCATTCCCCAGGAAGACCTGAGACTTATTTCATAACACTCCTCAGAAGCTCCCAGAGGCATCTCATCAGTGATCATCAGTAGTTGTGATCTACTGGGGATGTGTAAAGTTTTATGTAATTTTAACCTAAGTTTTGGTTGGAAGTTGCCACATTTATTTTGATCTCAGTGACCAAATCACTCACATATACCAAGATGCTCTACTTAACCCAGCGTTGTTAGAAGACCCTTATCTGCCTTGGATACTTGAAAGTTGACATGGATCTTCTTTCTGCATATTTTTTATCAGTGTATTTCTTATCTAACATCATGGAGTCTCACCCAGGCTGGGTATATAAGACTCATGTTCACTCTAGTCTATAGTCATGGAGTTCTCCCTTCAGGTATATGTGGAATAGGAGGTCATTAGGGGAGAGTGTGTGCATCAAAGGCGGGAGGATTCATTCTCAGCAGGGCCCCCTTCTCTCTGACCCCCAAGGCTGAATTAGAGGTCTCTTGCCCTCCCTCCTATCTGCCCGTATGATTGTGGTCAAATGTACACAACATTAAATTTATCATCTCGACCATTTTTAGTGCACAGTTCAGTAGTAAGTTCTAATTGTTGTCCAATCTCCAGAACTTTTCTCATCTTGCAAAACTAAAACTCTATAGAGTGAGCTCTTCATATCCATGGGCTCCACGTCCCCAGAATCAACCAATCATCAATCAAAGACACTAGAAAATATTTTTTTAAATACAAAAATAAAAATAATACCAACAAAAACCCAATAGCATATAACTACTTCCTACAAAGCATCTACATTCTATTAGGTATTCTAAGTAATCTAGAGATTATTTAAATTATACAGGAAGATGAGCTATATGCAAATATTGTATCATTTTATGTAAAGGACTTGCTTATTCTTAAATTATGGTAGCCATTGAGGGTGTTGGAAGCAATCCCCCGTGGTTACCAAAGAACAACTGTACCTATTAAACAACAACTCCTCATTCCCCTCTACCCTGACCCCCTGTCAACTACCATTCTACTGTCTCTATAAATCTGACTACCCTAGGAACTTCATATATATGTAATCATACAGTATTTGTCCTTTTGTGACTGGCTCATTTCCCTTAGCATAATGTTTTCAAGGTTTTCCGTATGTCAGAATTCTCTTCCTTTTTTTTTTTTTTTTTTTGAGATGGAGTCTTGCTCTGTCGCCCAGGCTGAAGTTCAGTGGTTCAGTGGCGCAATCTCGGCTCACTGCAAGCTCTGCTTCCCGGGTTCACACCATTCTCCCACCTCAGCCTCCTGAGTAGCTGGGACTACAGGCACCCGTCACCACACCCAGCTAATTTTTTGTATTGTATTGTTTTGTTTTGTTTTTTTAGTAGAGATGGGGTTTCACAGTGTCAGCCAGGATGGTCTCGATCTCCTGACCTCGTGATCCGCCTGCCTCGGCCTCCCAAAGTGCTGGGATTACAGGCATGAGCCACTGCTCCTGGCCCAGAATTCCCTTCCTTTTTAAGGTTGATAATATTCCACTGTATATATAGACCACATTTCTTTTACCCATTCGTCCATTGAGGGACATTTAGGTTGCTCTCACTTCTTGGCTATCATGAATAATGGGGCAATGAATATGGGTATGCAAATATCTCTTCATGTCCCTGCTTTCAATTCTTTGGGGTATATACCCAGAAATGGTATTGCTGCACCATATGCTAATTCTATTTTTAATTTTTGAGGAAGCACCACACTGTTCTTTGAATTGGTTGCACCATTTTATATTTCCACCCACAGTGCACAAGCATTCTAATAGTTCTCTACATCCTTACCAACACTTGTTATTTTCTGGATTTTTGATAGTAGACATCCTAATGGCTGTAAGACCCTTATGTTTTCGTTCTGTCAATGATAAATGCCTTGAAAGCTGGAACTAGCCCAGGGCCTGGCACCAGTTATATGCTCAGCACAGGATCATTAAATGAATGAAAAAGACAACGAGCTATGGCCTGACTCTGACTGTGGGCAACTCACTTTCCCTATCCCCAATCTCAGCATCCTCATTCATCAGGTGAAGGAATATATCAGGGCATCTCTGATGACTCTGCCTGACCTCAGAAGGTCAGTATTTCTAAGACATAGACCAGAAGGCAGACTTTGACCACTTCATTCTTTTTGCCAAGGCTAAGTCTCTCTCAGGGGTAAGACACTGCAGGAAACAAAATAATCTTTGCACCATGTTGCTTTCTAGTTCACAAAACACTGCCACAAAATTTTCCCAGAGAGCACTCGCCATATGCACAAGTGACCAAATCTCTACTTTGGTGAGATGATGTCCTTGCACCGGTAGGACTTTTTTTTTTTTTTTCTTTTTTTGAGGCATATCCTGAATCTATATGCTTAAGATTTAAATAATCTTAGGCATTTATTTAAATAAATAATTTAGATTATTATTATTTAAATACTTTTCTTAAGCATATATCTTCACAGATTTTCACATTTAAATACATTGATATAACCATGGCACAGATAAACACACAATATTTCTAGCACCCTCAGAGATTCCCTCATGCATTTTCCTAGGCAGAAATCATCCTACATCTATCCGTAAGGAACCACTATTCTGATTACTACCATAATCAGTTTTATACATTATTTCATAAAAGTGGAGTCATACAGTCTTCATCCTCTTGAGTCTTGATTTTTTGCTTAATATAATTTCTGAGTGATCTATTCATTTTATTGTATGTAGCAACAGTTTATTCTTTTTAAGTATGGAGTGTCTTAGTCTACTTAGGTTGCTATAATAAAATGTTACAGCAATTTGTAAACTGGGTAGCTTATAATGTAAACTGGATGGCTTATAAACAACAGAAATTTATTTCTCACAGTTCTGGAGGCTGGGGAGTACAAAATCAAAGTGTCAAATATTTAAAGTTGGGTGAGGACCTGCTTTCTTGTTCATGGATGGTGCCTTTTTGCTGTGTTCTCATATGGCAGAAGGTGTGAAGGGGCCCTCTGGGGCATCTTTTATAAGGACACTAATCCCATTCACGGGGGCTCTGCCCTCATGACCTAATCTCCTCCCAAAGGTCCTACATCCTAACACCATTATATTGGTAATTAGATCTTAACATATAAATTTTAGGGAGACACAAATATTCACACCATAGCATGTACTATTCTATGAATATACCATAATTTAATTATTCATTCTTCTATTGTTGGCATTTGGGTTGTTTCCACTTTGAGACTACTACGAAAAAAACCATGAACACTCTTGTGCATGTCTTTTTGTAGACATATGAACTATATTCTCTCGGGTTTAGATCTTGGAGTAGCTTGCTGAGGCACACGGTAAGCTTGTGTTTAATTTAGTAGACACTGCCAAACAGTTTTCCAAAGAAGTTGTACGAATTTAAACTCCCTGTTGAGACTTTAAAGATTATATACTTGAACATACAGCTATATATATACATAGAGAGATAGACATAGATATAGATATATAGATATGTAGCTATAAATACAGATGTGGATTCTCCTCCTTTTCCTAAAATGAGAACTTGAAACTCAACAAAATTTGTATCTAAGATGTTGGTCACAACATTTATATTTATAGATGTGAAAATTTTGAAATGCCAAACAATTTAAAAATTATTAAATAAGTTATTCTCCATCCAGAAAATATGACTGTATCATTAGTAACATTCACTAACATAACGTTTTTAAAATATGGGGGAAATGTTTTTGATGTAGAAATTAAGGGAAAATAAATTTTTAGAATTCAACACTGCCTATCCAGTGAGATCTCACTGATGTTTGTTTGCCTACAAAACAGGCCCAAGAAACGTGAATCAGAACATTAACAGACTATCTTTTGGGGGTTGGATTATGGGTGATAGGCATTTCTTTCCTATCGTTTCCAAAATTAGAATATTTTGTTTTCATAATCAGATAAAAGTAAAAATGTATGCAAAAAGGCAAAGCTCTCTTCTCGGAGTCTGGAGGGCTACTTTGATAATTCTCTGTATAAAAAATAACAGCAAAACGACTGTATTTCCCCGCTCTTCTACTTCTTCCTAACTCTGCTGTCAGCATGAGTTGGATTGAGAGGCTAGAAGGAAATATGCCAAAACATTCGATGAGGCTCTTTGCAATTTTCTGTACTTCCCAAATGTTCTCTAGTAAGTGAGTATTCATTTCATGATTGGAAAATAAAGAACATGTAAAAAAGAGTTTTGTTTTTTTTTTTAAAGTGGGATTGAAAAAGTGATTTTTTTTTCCCCTCCATCAGAACTGAGAGGGCTTTGTCTTCCCTGTGGGATCAGACCAAAGAGTAGCTATTTTCATCCGTCGGCATCACCACAACCAGCTAAACCTAGCCACATTTTGTGTACGTTTGATGTGTTATGGACTATTTTTCAGAAGTTTAGATGATTGGAGAAACCCCAAAGGCGCTTGTCTGGAAGATGTTTGCCCTTCATTCCTAAGGTAAATTTAATGCACATGTATTAACCATCTCTCTCCAGTCCTCTCCCTTTGAAGTGGGCTTGCCACTGAGCTCAACTTCAAGGTTTCCCGTGATGCTTCCTTGGTCTCCCTAATTCACTTAATGCGGGTGGTTGGTGGTAGAAATGCAGACAGCACTTGGAGGGTGCAACTAGATGTACTCATTCAGCAAATTCCAGCGAAGAAGCCATGCTGTCCCAGGCTCTAGGGATGCGCGGAGCACTGAGGGAGGGTTTCTTCTGAGGAAGAGCTCCCAGTTGACCAGGGGAGACAGAGGAATAAATAAATAAATGAAACAGGACTGCCTTAATTTTAGAGCTAGCAGAGTGCTGTGAGATTACAGCCAGAGACTGAACAACTCAGGAAACCCCCCTGTAGCTACTCGAACAAATGTGGAAGTGTCTGGCAGCCCAGCCCTTTTTCTCCCATACCTATCTGTCCTTGAATGTCACATCACCTCATATAACGTCGTTCACTGCTAAAGCTCAAACCAGCCATCTTGTTTATTTGTTACTTACACTGTGATGGCAGCCCCAGGAGTTAGGACACCTTGTTTCTCCCAGTCACTATTATGTCCCCCATCAGAACTGAGGTTAGCGCTGGACAGTGACACTTCCAGAATTCCTGCCCAGGAGCTGTTTAGAGATAGCAACCTGAGCGGAATGAGAGTAGGACTGAAGCTCCATTTTAATAGCAAGTGCTGTGTTGCTTGTTTTGACACTCGCAAGTTTATTTGGCATCTCACTGGCAGGAAGAGTGTCAGAAATTAGGGAAAAGCAGCTCAAAACACTCCTAGCCACCCCTTGAGACACCTCTGTCCCGTAGCCCCTTAGAAGTTCAGAGAGGCCCATTTTCACTTATTTTAAACTTCTAATGTAATTTTAGGATGAAGCAATGCCAGGAAGAGATTACAAAAATCATGCTGTTTTAAATATTTGCACATAACAAATTAACATCTTGAAACAGAACACAATGTTATCTTTTTAGTCACAGGATAATTCCAATATTTAAAAAAAACTGAATTACAGTGCACCTTGGACGGTATGTTCCAGTAACGAGACACAAATTTAAAACTGTAAAATAAATGATTTGTCTTAATTTCCTCTCTCTCTCTCTCTGTTTCTCTCTTCCCATGTGAGATGCTTTGTCTTCTGCCCTTCTACCCTTGGACATTAGACTCCAGGTTCTTCGGCCTTTGGACTCTGGGACTTGCACCAGCAGCCTCCTGGGGGCTCTCAGGCCTTCAGCCTCAGACTGGATGCTGCACTGCTGGCTTCCCTGGTTTTGAGGCTTTGGGACTTGGATGGAGCCATAATACCCATTTTTCTCATTCTTCACCTTGCACACGCCCTATCAAGGGACCTTTGTAATTGTGTGAGCCAATGATATAAACATTTATATAAACATATATCCTATTTGGTTCCGTCCCTCTGGAGAACCCTCACTAATACAGATTTTGGTACAGAAAATGGGGTCTACCTATCCACGTGAAGCCCAGCCAAGGAATCCCCATGTCCCATCCCCACCTCACCATTCTCTGTATAAACTCTTTCTGACACATAATAAGTGCTTACCAAGTGGCTTATCCATAAATACTGAACAAATCCACAAACAAAGGAATAAATGAATAAAGTTGGAAAAGAAGGGCACAAGAGTGGAGGCTACAAAGATGAACAGTAGCCCAGAAACTTTGTGGTGGGAAGATAAACAGCCTTCTAAGCCCAGTAGACAGGTGTGCCTACAGATGGGATTGACAAGTAGAACCATGTGTGCTGGGAACTGCAAACAGGACAGAGCTGCAAATGCTGCTGGGGACATAGTGCAATCTTCAGTGTGAGAGGTGGCAAGGAGCCAGATCCCACAGGGCTTTGAGAAGAGCTTGGAGATGATGGGGAGGCACTGAAGGCTTTTAAGCAAGAAAGGAGTTGTGACTTGACTTGCCTTTAAAGATCACTTTGGCGCTGGTGTAGATCAGAAGACATGAACCTTGGTCTGTGGGACAAGTCTGGCCCTCTACCAGGTTTTGTGAATAAAAGTCTTGTTGGAACAGAGCCACACTCATACATTTGTGTATTGTCTGTGGCTGCTTTTGCACCACAACAGCAGAGTTAACTAGCTGTGATGGAGTCCATCAGCAGGCAAAGCTGATAATATTCACCACCTGGCCCTTTAGAGAAACATTTTGTTGACTGCTGGTCTACAGGAAAAGGGAGAAGAATTCAGAGACAAGGAGATCAGTTACAGCTTGCCAGTAGCCAGTATACAGAGAATGGAGAGGAGGGGGAGACAGGAGAGATGCTAAGAGGTAGAATCATCAAGACTTAGGGCTTGGTGGGAGACAGGGGAAGGGTGTTCAGGATGACTCTCTGTTTCTCACTTGCATGACCGGGTACACGTTGTATCATTTATTAAAATAAGAAAGAAAACCAGGTTTAGGGATGCGGAAAGAATTTGTATTTCAACATGTTGAATTTGAGGCTCCTTAAGGAGGTTCGGCTGGAGATGTCCTCCAGGCAATAGAATAACCAACACTGGAGCATCTTGGAGACACAACTCTTAAGTCCTCAGTGTGTCAGAGGAGGCGATTAAAGAGGCAGGAGAAAGGATATGCAAAGAGAAGAGCTGTGGACTGATGATAGGGTTCTGGGAACTTTCCAGAGCTCAAGTAGGGGCAGACAGAAGCCTGAGGAACCCAGGGCTCTAGGGAAAGCTGCTTCCTACACAGGAGCTCAGAACCCTGTGTCCTACTTCCTCTCCCACCAAGACCGAGCAGGGCTGGCAGCTGAGGGGAACCCCCTCTTTGCCTCCACTCTGGGAGGTGTGGGGAGTTGTAGGGAGCTCCCATTTGCCTTTCTGCTCTAGGGAACCCACCATTCCCACCTAATAATTGTCCCATTCTGAGGGATCCACAGGATCTTATCATTTTCTATATAACCACCTGAGCATTGCTGCCAGCTCACATCCAAGTGATGCCAAATGCCAGAATGAAAAGTGGACTTGCTTAGTAGCCCGCAATGCCAGATCAACTTTCTCTCTTTTTATATTATATTAAATATTATCAGCAGAGTATTATCAGTGGGCTATACTCTATCAATGTCCAGCTAAGGAACAGTCTACACATGATTTTTCAGGAATATTTCAGCTGGCTTTTCTTCCCAAGAGCATCACCTTAGCTCTGGGCGTAGAAGAATCATATATATGAGACATATATACATATACACATATGAGCTATATATTGTATGCACATATATATGATATATACCATATGATATATATGACATATACACACACACGCTTTTTTTTTTTTTTGGCTCAACTGACAAACTGATGACCAAAAGAAGAAGGAGCTTCCAAGAAGCTCAACAAGCTTATGGCAAAGCTGAAAATATCCCATGTCTTTCCACTCTAAACTTGATGCTCACTTTCCTCCTAACTCCTCATGCATGTTCCACCAAAGGTCTCCACCACCCCATTGTGGCTTTTGAAGGCTATTTTTCTCTTCTTTCCCCATGTTGCACTCAGGCCCTCCCTTGCCCAGAATGATGTCACGTACACACACAGGCAGGCATAGCGTTAAGGTTTCAAGGGGTGGAAAGCTTATTCTCCACACCTCTGAATTTCCTTGAGCATTTTGGCGGCCTGCCCTTCTCTGAGTCCTCCCTTCGGAGGTATAGTAAGCTCTCTGGCTAGAGGAACAGCTGTCGTTCGATGGTTCCCTCTGGGTATCTTCATCAGAAACGCTGACCCTGGGGGTTTGCTTGACTTCTCACCTCCAGCCCCACACAGGATGAGGCAGTGATGATAGCTTAGTAGGTCTGCTCTGCAAACTTGAACTTTCTCACCATTTAACTGCTCTGAGGTCAGATGCATTTGACTCTAAACACCATGCATTTCAACAAGGTTTTATGATATTGAAAGTTGTATTTTGATATCCATCTTACTAACTCCTTTGTCTACCTTTCAATTTGTTCCAACCATAGGTGGAAATCAGGGAGGGTATCCACTTTTCAGAAAAAAAAAAAAAAAAAATCAGGGAAGCAGAGATTTTCAAAACAAAAACTATGTGTCCATGTAAGGTGTGGAGGGAAGGGAGGTTGGCTCTGACATTTCATCTTCATGGTAATTTATGTGACTTTTGAATGCTTTGTCCGTCTGAGAAAGAGGAAGTCCAAAGCTGAGGCTCTTCTATTTTGTTTGGGAATGAGTCACAATCTGGCCCTGGACTACCTATCTAGCCTCATTCACCATGGCTGGCTGCTCTGAAACCAGACTCATTTTTTCCCTAAACGTGATCCCATCCTTCCAGCCACCAGGCCTTGGCTCACACGGGGCTTCCCACATCTCCACGCTCAGTCTCAGTATGAGACTCGGTGCAGCAGGGCTTGACCCTGGTCTGCAGGAGACATGAAGAATGGGCTATCTCAAGACACAAGCTCTCTGATCCTAGTTTCCTGGGACTGCCAGGACAAAGTGCCACAAACTGGATGGCTTACAACAACAGAAATGTACTTTCACATATTCTGGAGGACAGAAGTCTAAAATTGAGGTGTCTGCTGAACATGCTCCCTCTGAGAAGTAGAATCCTTCCTTGCCCCTTTCGAGCCTCTGGTGATGGCCGGTAATCCTTGGTGTTCCTTGTACAGCAGCATCCCTCCCATCTCTGCCTCCGTTATGTCGTGGTGCTCTTCCTTTGTAGGTCTGTGTGTCTCTGTCTTCATGTGGCATTCTCCTTTTGTTATAAAGACACCAGTCACATTGGATTAAGGACCCACCCTAATGACCTCATCACAACTTGATTACATCTGCAAAGATCCTATTTCCAAATACAATAGCCTCCTCTTATACATGGGGGATACATTCCAAGACCCCCAGTGGATACTGAAACCACGGATTGTACCAAATCTGATTGCGGTCAATTGGAACATCTTTCTGTTTATGTCTTCCACCCACAAATGCAATGCCTTTGTCATCTTAACTAAACACTTATCACATACTGTGGCCATAACTTCGGCAGTTTAAGGTATGACAGTAAAACCAGTGTGAATTTCTTTTTCCTTCCTCATGATTTCACTAACGGATTTGTTCTTACCATAGATCTTAGTGATCTCAGTATGCAGTTTTTTTCTTTCTTCAATAAGTCAAGAACTTTCATTTTTTGGCTTCTCTTTGTCATATCCAAATTGCCGGCCTCGTTACTCTTCCCCACTGGGGACATTATTAAGTAAAGTAAGGGTTACTTGAACACAAGCACTGCAATACCATGACAGTCAATCTGATCTCCAAGATGGCTAATAAGTGACTCATGGGCAGGTAGCTTACACAGTGTGGATACGCTGAATAAAAAGACAATTCATGTCCCAGGTGGGACAGAGCAGGATGGTGCAAAATTTCATCAAGCTACTCAGAATGATAAACAATTTAAAACTTAGGAATTCTTTATTTCTGGATTTTCCGTTTCATATTTTTAGATCATTGTTGCCTGAAAGTAAAGGAAACCACAGAAATCAAAATCATGGAAAGGGAAATCTCAGATAAAAGGGAACCCCTGTGGGGTCATATTCATGTGTACCAAGAGTAAGGACTTCTGCATATCCTTTCAGAAGATAGAATTCAACTCCTAACAGCTCTCATTCACTTTTCAAGGCTCAGACTCCTAACAGTGGGAAATGCTCCCGGAGGCTGCAACCAGGTAGGACCTTTCCTTCCTCTGCTGTCCCAGGAATTGGTCTCCATCTTTTGATATTTGTACCGTGTTCCCTCATGTGGTAATTTGAAAGACATGACAGAGAAATCATGTGTGCAAGGAGAAGAAAATGTTACTTTGCACCCATAGATACTCTTTTGTGCTTTGCATAGTCTCTCACAGATTACGGTTTCTGTAATCATTCTTTGGACTGACCTGAAACTGTGGAGGGATCTGGCCCCAGGAAGCCTCTTGAAGAATTTAGGATTGAATGATTGAATGAAAGCACTGGCACAAACTCACCACAGCTGGCCAGGAAAGCCCTGACCAACGGGCGTCCCCAGGTCCCTCTGTGGTGTGTGCTTCAGCCTGCTGCCAGCTGAGGAGTGTCCCCCGACTGATTTCTCAGATAGAGCTGAATCCAGAAAGCAGGCTGTTCAAGAGAGGCATGTGGCTTGGCTGAGTCAGGCCCACTTCCTTTCCCCACTCTGGTATTTATGGCTCCCTGCAGCAGCCTAGTTGGCAGGCCTGGACTGCTTCTCCACCTACATTCCTAAGCCACACTGCTTGGCCAAGATGCATACCTGCAGCCTGGCCTCCAGTGTTGGACATTGTTTGTGGGAGTCTTGCTGCTCCTTGGGAGATCAGCACCTGGTGGCTGGGAGTGAATTTTGGATACCTGCAAAGCCTCCAAGTTGCAGCCATTATTTTAGCCCAGGCCACAGGGCAGGAGGACTTTATCATATAGAATGCATCAGAATGAATACACCGGTGTTCCAGATCCCAGTTCTGTCCTTTAGGGAAGGCTGTGGCCTCAAACAGGTCATATGCCTCTCTAACCCACTGTGATTGATCTCATGTTGAAAATGGGTTCATTGGCAATTTCCTTGCAGCATTACTAGAAGGCAGCTTGGTGGTAAAGGACAAGTGTTCTAGAATCAAGCAGCCTAAATTCAAACTCAGGCCACAGACTTGGAGAAAATCACTTAATTCATCCAGCTTTAGTCGCCTCAGCTGGAAAACTGTACTTGTTTCCTATGCCATGCTAACAAATTGTCATAAGTTTGGTGGCTTAAAATACGCAAACTTATTTGCTTACAGTTATGGAGGCCAGAAGCTCGAAGTCAGCTTTACTAGGCTGAAACAAAGGCATTGGCAGGGCTGTGCTCTCTCCAGAGGCTCTAGGGAGAGTCCATTTACTGGTCTTTTTCAGCTTCTAGAGCTGCATTCCTCGAATTATGGCCATTCCGTCCACCTTCAAAGCCAGGAGTGTAGCATAGCATGTTCAGATCTCTCTCTGCTTCCATCATCACAGCATCTTCAGCATTCGGTGTCAAATCTCCCTCTGCCTCCCTCTCTTTTTTTTTTTTTTTTTTTTTTTGAGATAGAGTTTCACTCTTGTTGCCCAGCTGGAGTGCAATGGTGCAATCTCAGCTCATTGCAACCTCCCTTGAATCTCCCAGGTTCAAGCGAGTCTCCTGCCTCAGCCTCCCAAGTAGCTGGAATTACAGGCCTGCACTACCACACCCAGCTAATTTTTTTGTATTTAGTAGAGATGGGGCTTTACCATGTTGGTCAGGCTGGTCTCAAACTCCTGACCTCAGGTGATCCACCTGCCTCGGCCTCCCAAAGTGCTGGGATTACAGCTGTGCGCCACCATGCCCGGCTTCTGCCTCCCTCTTCTAAGGACACCTGTGATTTCACTTACTGCTCACCAGGATAATCTCTCCATCTCCAAATCCTTCACTTAATCACACCTGTGAAGTCTCTTTTGCCACCTAAGGTGACATTTACAGATTCCAGGAATTAGAACCTGGCTGTCTTTGAGGACCATTATTAGGTCTATAACAACAACATTAAAAATATGTATCAACCAATATAGCATGACACAGATCCCTCAGCATGGTCCTCTGCTTTCCTGCCTCATGAGATGGGCAGAGATCACTTAGGGAGCTCACATTAGCAGCATTTACTAACCAGGTTTCAACTATTTCAATATTTTAACAACCAGGCATACCACCTAAATATGAACACTGCTATTAGTAAATGCCTCAGAGAGCAATTATTATGATTAGATGCCACAATCCATGTCAAGAATACTAAGCACAATGCCTGGCATACAGTAAATGCTGAAGAAATGCTAGCTATTAACATGGTTATTAATAGTGAGCTGGTGCCTCCCAGGGGCCTGAACTCTGTTCTGAGTGGATTCATTTCTCTGAAAGATGAGAGCTCCCCTGCCTCCAGCTGCATCTCCACTGTCTCTTCAGGCAGCACAGATATTCCCGCATGCCTGGGCCTTGCCCTCCTGGGTACCAGTCCTACTCATTCTTCTCTATTTCCTCCACCTTCTCCCTGGATATGCTCTCACTCTCAGCTCCCCCAGAGTCAGGACACAACCTATCTTCTGCAGTTGGCATTCTAATCAGAAATTGGGTCAAGACACCCATTCACCAGCCCCCAGTTTGCCCAAAGAATAAATTATGCTTCCCACTTCCTCATCTACGTAAGATGTGCTGTGGCCAAGAATGCACTGGATGCTTCCAGCAGCCTGGGAGGTGGCCAAGTATCCTGAGCTTGGAGTGTGTGCACTGGAGCCAGGCTTTGAGAGCTGCAAGAAATCCCTTGCTGGAATATCCATTACTCTGAGCTGATTGGCCAAGCCTGGATGAGGGCGCCAGGCCATACCCATTCCTATGAGCTGACTATAAAGTTAGTACTCTAAAGCTACAGTCTTCTCTTGAAGCCAAGTAGATGAGGGCCTATTGGAATCCTCTGTACAAGGAGGAAGGTTCCAGGCCACCCTCAGTACTGATGGCTAGTTAATCTTTGAAGTTTGGCTCTCCAATCACCCTCTTCAATTGTATTTTTCCACCTTTAATTTAAGAGTGTCAGTCCTGGGTCAGAAACGTAGCCAGGCTCTAGAAATCCAAACTCAATGATAACAGCTATTGCTTATTAAGTGCTTATTCTGTGCTAGACAAGGGGCTTACATTAACCTTCCAGTTGTAATAAGATGCAGAAAGTGATGCTTAACATAGGTTAAGTGACTTGTAAATGGTACTGCCAAGTCTTCAACTCAGGATGTCAAAGTCTTACTGCTGTTGTTTTTTCCCCCATGATACCATACTTCCTGTGAATGAAAAGCAATCCTGGCTCTCAGAAGCTTCAATCCAGTGGGAACATGCTCCATAATTAAATAACTGCAACCTCCTATACGCTAAGCAAGATGGGAGGAGCAAAAAGAAAAAAACAATCTCTCTCCTATGCCAATAAAGTCCTTGGAGACTACCTGATTCAACCCCTTACTCTGCAGATGGGGAAACTGAGTCAAAGGCCTCACAGTGAATATGTAGAAGAGCTAGGACCAGGGCCCAGCCTCCTGCTGCCAGGGCCACACTACCCTCCCCAGTGGCCCTTCCTGCTACCTGGGCCCCCAAAGAAGGAAAGAGTTGGGATTAGGGTTGTTAGATTCAGCAAAAACCAAAACAGATGCCCAGCTCAGTTTGGATTTCAAGTAAACAACAAATAAAGGATTTTTTTTGTACTTATGTATGTATGTCTCTGTGTGTATGTATATGTATACACACATATATACATGTATATCATATATATATACACACACACATAAGCTAATATTATAAGCAGTAACTATCACCATTTACAAGTGTGTCCCAAATATACTTGTAATGTCTCATATACGTATATATATATATCCCCAAAAATATTTGGGACATACTTATACCAACAAAATATTTATTGTATATATGACTATTTTATTCATTTGACAATTCTGGTTGGGCTGGATCTCAGGCATTCAGGGCTCTAGGAATGGGGTTAAGCTAAGCAGGCCTGGATTGTGGGGGAGTAGCATCCACTCTTTGGTTGACTTATGGCTGATTAGGTGAAATTCACAGAAATGGTCTATAAAGCCAATGCAAGAGGAAGACAAGAGAGAGACTCCTGTTATGTACAACAGGAATCTGCAGACTCCAGCCAGTCAAAAGGGCCATATTCACACAAGAACCATTCCAGGAAGGGAGAGGAGAAGGGGTGTAGGAGTGACTGACAAAGCAGCTACAGGGGCCCAGTGAGGGCAGCACAGAGTAGGTAGAGAGGGACTCTGTCTGGGCGGAAACCTCCTGTAGAAGTGGAGCTTCTCCAAGTAGTGGTGGTCACCAGGAGGATAGGGTAGTGGTAGCAGGGGGACATCCCACATGTTTTTATGCCCACCCTAGCCTTCTTCGTGTCTGGTAGCTTGGGATAATGCAAAAAATGCCTAAGATTTGGCTTCAGAATTTCAAGTCACATTAGCCCATGTCCCAGCTATGTGACCTGGACACATTTACAGAGCATTTCTGAGTTCAATTTTTTCCTTTATAAAATGGGATTCACTGGGCTATTGTTCAAGTCAGACAAGAAAATGAGGATATGACTTTATAAAGTGCTTCTATAAATGCTGGCACTTATTGCAGTAAATGCTCAGTGTCTACTGAATGAATGTTGTTTTTGTATTTTCTGTCTCTCCTCATCAAAAACACATCAGGATCCTAAAACAAATCCCATTTGTGAATCCAGTCCTCTGCTGCTTTATCATTCCCTTGCCATTCCAATTGGAGAAGAGGATAATTGAATGATTTGAAGCTGTGAAGGGGCCAGATTCCCCTGGCTTCGGGTTTCCATTGTCATTTGGGAGAGTTGCTCTGGCTCTCGGAAGCACACTGGGCACTATTAAATAATTTCCTATAGCAGGAGCTTGTATGAGATGGTCCCTTAGTGCATAATAGTTTTGAGGATGAGGTCAAGCCAGTATTATGGGTGTTAAAAAGTAATTATGTGGAGCCACAGAGGTGGAGGCCTAGACAGTGGGGAGCCAAGATAGGAGAAGGGGGTAGGAGGAAGGGGGAAAATGGGAGGAAAGAGGAGAAAGAGATAGGCTGTTGCAGGATCTGGTTACTCTCTGCTTGCAAGTTCACCTTTGGGAATTAAAGCAAATCATTTGAACTTCCTGAATCATTTTCCTGATATATAAAAAGAACAGACCCTGCTTACAGATGGGTTGAACTGATAATTAGCAGAAAGTGTTGGACATTTTACTATATGTATATAATAATGTCTTATGGTACTATAGCATCCTATTTGAATTTCATATGACTCTGGAGTGGGCAGAGGAAAAAGCATAGCTGAAAGCCCTAAGATACAAAACTGCAAGGGCTCTAGTGTGGCCAGGATGTATTTTTTCAAGGGGGAGAGTATTGTGAGATTAGGTGGAGTATCACACAGAAAGCAGCTGGGTGGCCCTCAACACCAGCTTCACCTAAAAATCACCTGGCAGCAGGGAGGGGGCAGGGTTTGAAAAAGTATCAGTGTCCAGGACCCACAGGTAGAGATCAGAGTAGTTGGTCTAAAGTGGGTTCTGGACAAAAGAATTTTTAAAAATTCTGTCCCCTCTAGATGATTTTTTTTTTTTGAGACAGTCTTGCTTTGTTGCCCAGGCTGGAGTGCAGTGGTGCGATCTCAGCTCACTGCAACCTCCATCTCCCAGGTTCAAGCGATTCTCGTGCCTCAGCCTCTCAAGTAGCTGGGACTACAGGCACCTGCCACCATGCCCAGCTTATTTTTCTATTTTTAGTAGAGATGGGGTTTCACCATGTTGCCCAGGTTGGTCTTGAACTCCTGACCTCAAGCGATCCACCTGCCTCGGCCTCCCAAAATGCTGGGATTACAGGCGTGAGCCACCATGCCTGGTCACCTCTAGATGATTCCAATGTACAACCACAGTTAAGACCCACTGGGCTAAACCTTTCAGAACAGAAAAAGTTGTGTCAATTTATTCTAATGGGAGTGTATTGAGCATTTTAAAGCAAGAGGTGGAGTGATACCTGATTTGCATCTTTAAGTGTCACTTAGGATGCTGTGTAAAGATCAAAAGTGGGCAGGCAAGTGAGCAAGCTTGCAATAACCCAGGTGAGAGATGTGGAGGGTAGGACTGGGGCTTCAGCAGATGGAGGTGAAGGAAACTGAAAAGAGCCATGATGTATTTGGGAGGTAGATTGGATGGGTGATGGGTTTGTGTGAGAATCCTGGAGACATGATTTTCAAAATTATGGTGTTTCTGAGATAATCATCTGGATGGATGGCAGTACCATTTATTGAGTTGGAGAGAATTGGAGAAGGAGCATGTGTGGCATGGTTTTGAATCTAAGTTTAAGATGCCTGTGAGACATTCAAGTGGAGCTGTCAAAGGGGCAGTTTGATGTCCAATCCTAGAGCTCCAAAGAGGTCTGGGCTGGAGATGTGAGCTTCAGAGTTGTCAGTAGGTAAATAATCTTTAAAGATTCACATACGTGACTGAGATTACTGGTGACTGTAAGAAGGATAAGAAGAGATCTTGGAACTGCATCCCTAGGATCTCCAGTGTTTAAGGTGCAGGAAGACCTAGGGATGCTGACTGGTGGAACTAAGAAGAGGGAGAGGCGACGTATCTGTGGGAATGTGGTACAACCAGAAGCAAAGGACAGGAGTGTTTCAGGAAGGAGGTGTCTAAGGCTGCTGGGATGGCAAGCTGGATGGCAGGCTCCATCCGACACATTCCACTGGATGTTGCAGCAAGGAGAGTTTCAACGACTTTTAAAGTAGCAGTTTTGGGGAAGTGAGGGGCCAAAATCCAGCGTGCAGTGAGTAGGAGAGTGAATAGGTACCCTGTGACTCAGCATGGCCATTCATAGTCTGTGGGAAACCCTTGCCCATGAGCACAAAGGCCTATGTGGAAGTAAGTATGTTTATCAAAGCAGTGCTTGTAACCAACTTAAACACCCATCTAGAGTAGAATAGAAAATTAATCCAGGGCAAGAGAGGCAGCTAGAGAGTGCAGTGGTAAACGCAAAGACTCTGGAGCCATATTACCTGATTTGAATCTTACATCTTCTTCTTACTTGCTGTGTGCCCAGGAGCAAGTTACTGGATCTCTCTGTGCTTTAATTTTCTCCTTTATAAAATGGGGGTAATAATACCTATATATCTCATAAGGATGTTGTGAGGATTAAAATAAGTTAAAAATATAAAATGAGTTAACATAAGCACATTGGGCAAGGCACAGTGGCTCATGCCTGTAATCCTAGCACTTTGGGAGGCTGAGGTGGGCGGATCACTTGAGGTCAGGAGTTCAAGACTGGCCTGGCCAACATGGTGAAACCCTGTTGCTACTCAAAATACAAAAATTAGCCGGGTGTGGTGGCACACGCCTGTAATCTCAGCTACTCGGGAGGCTAAGGCAGGAGAATTACTTGAACCCAGGAGGCGGAGATTGCAGTGAGCTGAGATCTTGCCACTGTACTCCAGCCTGGGTGACAGAGTGAGATTCCATCTCAAAAAAAAAAATAAAATAAAAATAAAAAAAGACACATCTAGAATTACTAAATACCATGGCATAAAGCAAAGGGTCTTGAGATAATTTTTTTACCTCCCCATTTTATAGATGAGCGAAAGAAAGTTATACAAGGGGAAAGTGGCTGGTTTGAATCACTGGAAGCTAGGAGGAGCCTTTTCCCCAGGTGCTTTTAGTACCCAGCCCCTTCACCACACCACTCTGCCCCCAGACTGCAGACTCGGGTCTTATGAGTCTTATTCAATGCCTTGATAAGGCAAAATGTTAAGGAGGCCACACAAATATGGCTAAAAAAGTCTTAGTCTGGAAACATGATTATTTTTTATTTTTTTTTATTTTTTTGTCCTTTGTAGTTACTTACGGTTGAGAGCATTTACTTTGGTGGCTCACTTGCTTGCTTGTTGGTTAGTAAAGTCTTCTGGGTTCAGCCTAAATTAAAGTGAGTTCATCCCCTCCTTTTTCATCTGCCTCTTACATTGCAGTGGTCCGTTCTACTTCCTGATTCTCTCCCCACCCTCAGAGCCTCAGTTTGCCTGTTTTGGAGCCTAGCAGCCTCCTCTCCTTTCTTCCTTTCCCCAGACTCTGCCTTTCAATGCATCCTCCTCCACATGGAGCACAGATGAATCTTTGTAAAACACAAATCTGCCCATACCTCTTGTCTGCTTATTCCCTTCAGAGGCACTCCATGGTCCTCAGCATGAAGTTCTTAGCTTGGCTGCTAAGACCTTCTGTGACCCTGCTTCTAGCTACCTTTTGGGCTCCCACGTCACTTGTTGCTATGATTCTCACCTCCATCATACCTTATGCTCCCACCACACAGAGGGACTCACCATTTCTTCACTAGGCTCTTTCTCACCCCCAGCCCATGTCCAGGTTTCTCTCTCTTTTTTCCCCCTCTCTTCACATGTGTAACTCCAGCTCATTTTTCAGTCACGCCTCCCATCTTCAAGGAAGCCTTCCCTGGGACCCTAGCTGGTACACCTCACCCACCCCTCCAGGAGCTGGCTGCCCCCGTGAGGCTCCCATAGCAGCACCCTGAGTTTGCATCTATCTTTAGCACTTATCACACTCAATTATCAGGGTCTGTTAATATGTCTGTCTTCCTCTAATAGCCTAGGAGATCCTTAAGGCTAGCAGACCCTTTCTTATTTCTTTTTATGTCTCTAGTAGGTCTGGAATGTGCTATGCACAGACATCAGAGACTAGATACACAAATGAACTTTATTACAGAACAGAAGAATTTGCTTTGTAACTGGGAAGGGACACGCAAAAGTCATGTCTTCCTGCTTTTCAAAGATTTCTGATTATACCAGTTACGCACCGCACTTATACTTGCTAGATATTGTGGAGGTGCTAAGAAATTTGTTTTGCCTATAACTGCATTTTTTAAAAGCCTGTGTTTATGTTTTCTAAGTGAGATAATTAGAAAGGCTTCACATGGTATAATTCCATAGATATTATGCTGCTCACTCGTTATAAAAATAATCAAGTATGTCTCATAAAGATGACTTAATTTCACGATTGAGTTGTACTCAAGTAAATATTTACTTCTAAATGCAATTTTGTTGAAAAACCTTTCAGAACACTTTCATTAAACTTGTATGATGCATAAGCTGTGTAGTTATTAAGTCATTATTCAAAGGATGATCATTTTTAAATAAAAAGAAACACATGCTTTCAATGCATCAAACACTTATTTAGAGCTACTTACATGCCAAACCTTGAGGTGACCACAATTCCTTTGATTTCTGGCATTAGTCTTTATTTTACACACACACACAAACACAAACACACACACACACACACACAAACTCCATAAGTAAATCCAAAACAGAGCAATGATCTCTTCCTTCTCTCCATTTTACTGCTCCAATTCTGATCAATTACCACTTAGATAGATCTTTGAAGATTTCAGCATTTCCTAATTCAATTTTTGTCATCTTTCAATCCATTTTCTGTATAACAGCCAAGTCAACTTTGTAAAAAGTAAACCATATTATGAAACTCACTTGCTTAATACCTCCCAGTGACTTCCCGAGATATAATTTGTTTTATAAGGTAACTTCGACACCCCACTAACACCTGAAGCTCTCTGTTCTCCAATTGTACTGGGCATTTCTTTCTGCCTTTATCCTCCAAGCCGGTTCTTACTCCAGCAATTCTGCAATCACTATTCCTCCTCTCTAGAATACTCCTTCCACAGATCTTTGCATGGCTGCCTCCCCATCATTCAGGTCTCTGAGAGTTTCCTTTCCTCCACTCACTGTCTTCATCACATAACCCCATTTCATTTCCTTCAGAACAACCACTTTTCACTGTTTGCAGTTAGCTCACTTCTTTGTTAACTTTTTATTGTTTGACTCCCTCCCTCCACCCCTTTAAATAAATATTTCCATAAGAAGAAGGATCTGGCTTGGCTTGTTCACAGCAGTACCTCCACAGCTTAGAAAGGTCCCTGGTCTATCACAGATGTTCAATAAAGTTTCTTGAATGAATAATTTAAGACATAATCCCTGCCTGAAAGATCATTCACTTTTAAAATTAAATTGAAAAGAAGGCAATCTGGGACTAGTGCTGGAATGGGGGTGAAAGAACCTTGGAACCTTCATCTCCTCAATGTTCCTTCTCCTCCCTTGATTGTTATGAGGTCCTCTGACAGCCTCCCTGCCTCCAGTCCTGCCTCCTCCAGCTCATTCTCTGCAATACAGTGGGTACTCCATACTATGCTCATGGCCCTTAAGGATAAAATATAAACTCATTAGCACCTATATAAGGTATCTTAAGTTCTGGTTTCAACTGAGCTCCATAGTTTTCATTTCTCACCCCCTCTTTAAACATGTCCCTCAGTCTTCTGAAAACCCAGCACTAGCAGATGACAATCATCCTCTGTTGGTCTTCCTTTTGTTATAAACATGCTGTTCTCTCTACTTTCAATTCCATTCTCCATGTCTTAACCTGGATAACCCCTATTCCTTGTTCGAGGCTGAGCCCAGATGATTTCACTTCTAGAAAATCTTTGCTGTTTCCTCACTTCTCCTCCTCTTTTCTTTAAAACTCCTAGTACTCACCTCCATCCCCATTCCAGGACTCAACCTACCTCTTTTTTTTTTGTTTTGTTTTTGTTTTTTGCCTTTTTGTGGCTCAGTTTTAACCACCAGACTGGAAACTACAGGAGGCAATTTGATTTATCTGATTTATCACAGTATCATCCATGCCTAACATAATATACAATAAATATTTACAGATTAAGTATTTGAATCAATGAATGGGTAAAATAAAATTCTCAAGAGCAAAGAAGGAGAAAGCACTGAGAAGAGAAGAGGCCAACTCGGGGAGGCTTCCAGAAACAAGCAGAGCAGGTCTCTAGTCATTTATAAGTGATTCCAAATTCAACAGCTCTAAAAACCAAAAGTCTTTCTTCTCCCATTAGGTGGTAAAGCCTCACTTGGCCTACTGTGTCTTTACTTATTCCACTTAGTGTGAGTACTCACACGTTTTGCTGCAAAACATTAGTACCCATTATTGCAAGGTTGCCCTGGAGTACATTAAATCTATTTTGTAATATACTGCATATGAATTCTGTTACCTTTCTTAAATCCAAAAAGATTCTGGACTCCAAAACATGTCTGGCCCCAAGGGTTTCACATAAAGAATGATGGCCCAGGATTTGAACTGTCTTAGAGGATGAATAGGATCCCAATAGGCAGAACTGTACAGGAACAGAATGTGCAAGGGCAAAGCAGCCAGTGTAACAAAGAGTAGTAATTTGTCTGAAGTCATCAGAAGGCAGAATCTTTAAATTTATAGGAAATTCATGCTGGAAAGATGTTTTGAGTCTGATGGGGTCTTGAACATCAGGCTAAGGAGGCTAAACTTTATTCTGTAGGTGATGGGAAACTAGCAAATTGATTTTCTTTTTCTTTTTGAGGCAGGGTCTTGCTCTGTTGCCCGGGCTGGAGTGCAGTGGCATGATCACGGCTCACTGCAGCCTTAACCTTTTGGGCTCATGTCATCCTCCTGCCTCAGCCTCCTGAGTAGCTGGGACTATGGGTGTTCGTCACCACTCCCATTTACTTTCTTAAAATTTTTTTTTTGTAGAGATGAGGTTTTCCTGTGTTGCCCAAGCTAGTCTCAAACTCCTGGGCTCAAGCTGTCCTCCCACATGAGCCTCCCAAAGTGCTGGGATTACAGGTGTGAACCACCACACCCAGCCAGCAAAGGATTTTTAACAGACAAATGAGAGCAGGTAAAGCAGATGTGAGGAGTGGGAGGCAATCTGTACTTAGCTTCTTAGTTATGTGACATTTAATTGCTCTGAGCCTCAATTGCTTCATTTGAAAAGTGAGGATAATTTAAAATGAAAATCAAATGAAAAACGCATGTGAACATTTTTTCTAAAATGTAAAATTGTTTTAAGATATAAAGTGTAATTATTAACTGATAATGAAGACCGAAGAGTAGGGAGTGGGGCAGGGTTTAGGAGTTGAATGTTCCCTGTGCTGAGTTTGTGTGATATCTAAGAGGCAATGTTGAATAGCCAGGTGACAATGTAGTTCTGGAAATAGGTAAGAGCCAGAGTGATAAGAATTGGCAGCTGTCTGCATACAGGAATGAGTGGAGGATACAAGAGTCAATGCATTGCGCCTTAAGGTAACTGGGATTAGTCATAAAAAGGCCCCTCCTAAACATCAAAAAAGGATGAAGTGTCCCTTTTTTCATTTACATGAACTGTGACATTTGTGTTTCCAAATTTTAGTTTCTTTTGAGAGATGGATAAGGAAGTAGTAACTTAAAAATATAAAATCTTTGAAAGGATATACTATGAAAAAGCTGGAACACTGAACAGGGCAAGCCCTTCATGCGGAGCATTTGTTGCTAAGTCATTTGCATTTTATTGAAAAAATGTATTACAGGAAGTCACTGGATAATAAAGACATTGTTGGAATTTGTATCTGTATTTTTTTTCCCCTAAGTGAAAGTACTGAGGGTTTGGTTTGCCTCTGAACTCTCTTTTCTTTCAACTTCTTTTTATATTTTTTCTTCCAAACTACATTTATAAGAACACATTGAAATTTAACAGATTGTGATAACTGGAAGGACTCTTACATATCAAATCCCAGCCATTTTATAGATTGCGATCAAGGTCTGGAGATGGGGTGTAACTTGCCCATTATCACACCATTAGTCAGTATAAGAAAATGGTCTCATAGCCAGCTAAAGCCTTTTCCATTTACAACAGTGCCAGAATCTATTGTGCAGCTGGAGAGGAAAGCATGAGTTTGGATAAAAAGAAACAGATGATGTCAATCATCCTTTTCCCCAAACCAATGAGGAGGCAGGTGTTTCCCTTTTTTTCCCTGTATCTTCCAGCCTCCCCTGGCACATCGCATGACCACGCTTCTAATTGATTCTTTTCAGCCTAGTTGCTGCTTTCTTCTGAACAGCTTCTCCATGTCCAGGTGCCCACCCCTCCCAGATCCAACACAACCACCTGATAGCAACAATGATGTTCTACAGGGGACATCTAGGAAAATCCTAGTGCATCTTCATCTCCTGCTATCAAAAGATGTATGCTTAGCAGTGACTCATTCTGTCCCACACTGCTCTGATGTGAATATTGGAGGCTCAGGGTTCCACATGCATGATGATAACAAGTTCAACCAGTGTCCCTGAGGATGGATACAGAGAGATTTGGGGTGTCTGGTAGGATGAATGAATGTATCTGTGAGAGACCCATCCTGGTGGGAGAGACTGGGCTGATCCTAATCAGGGGAGCACGTGACAGCTGGTGTGCAGTCAAGAAAGGCAAGTCTCAAAGATCTATGATCATGCAGGGAGGTGTAGCAAGATGGTGGAATAGAAGGCTCCACTGATCATCCCCCTCCTCTAACCCTGGGAAGGACACCAAGTTAACACCTATCTACAAAGAAACAACATCTTCTTAAGAACCAAAAATCAGGTGAGGACTCATAATACCTGGTTTTAATTTCATGCAGCTGAAAGAGGCAAAAAACAAAAAACAAAAACAAACAAACAAAAAAAACAGAAAAAACAGTTCTGAATCACCAATGCCACCCACCAGCAGCAACAGTATGGTGCTGAGAGCTTGTCTCTGGGCATTGAGGGAGGGAGAACACAGCAATTATGAGGAACTGAACTCAGTGCTATACTGTTAAAGCAGAAAGGAAAACAGAACCCAACTCAGCTGACATCCACCCATAGAGGGAACATTTAAATCAGCCCTAGCCAGATGGGAATTGCTGATCCTAGTGGTCCAAACTTGAGTGCCCACACACCTCACCACTGAGGGCTACAGTGCTCTGTGTCTCCAAGTAAACTTGAAAGGCAGTCTAGGCCATAAGAACTGCAACTCTTAGGTGAGTCCTAGTGCTGAACTAGGCCCAGAGACAGTGGACTGGGGTGGACACATAACATACGGAGACACCAGCTTGAGCAGCCAAGGGAGTGCTGGCATCACCCCTCCCCTAACCCCAGGCCTCACAGTTCACAGCTCCAAAAGAGACCCCTTCCTTTTGCTTAAGGAGAGGAGAGGAAAGAATAGGGAGGTATTTGAGCTGCCACAGCAGGATAGGGCACCAAGTAGAGATGTGAGGCCCTAGCTCCCAGGGGACATTTCTAAACACACCCTGGGCCAGAAGGGAACCCGGCTGCCTTGAAGAAAAGAACCCAGTCCTGCCAGCATTCATCACCTGCTAATTGAAGAGCCCTTGAACCCTGAATAACCAGCAGCAGTGATACCCAGGTACTACATCAAGGACTTTAGTTGAGCCTCTGAGATGTGCTGGCTTCAGGTGAGACTCAGCACATAATTAGTTCTGGTGGCTACATGGCAAAATTCCATTTGTTTGGGAAAAACAGGAAAAGTAAAGGAGACTTTGTCTTGTACCTTAGGTACCATCATAGCCACAGGAGAGGAAGGATACTAACTGGGCTCTTGGGGTTCCCAATTCCAGGGCTTGACTTTCAGATGGCATTTCTGGACTTTCGTTGTGCCAAAGTGGAACCCACTGCGCTGAATACTGAGTCCCAGGCAGCATTCACAACAAGCTGACTTAGAACCCTTGGGCCTTAAGACAGCTTGGCTGGTAGTCTAGAAGTACTCCTCAAAGCCTCGGGTGGCAGTGGCTAGAGGGAGAGGCTCTTCTGCCTTAGGAAAGGGGAGGGAAGAGTGGGAAGGACTGCATCTTATGTTTTTTTGTGTGCTAGCTCAGCCATAGTACAATAGAACACCAGGTAGACTTCTAAGATTTTTGACTCTAGTCCCTGGCTCCTGGACAACACCTAGGTCCTGGGGGTCCTTGCCACCCTGAAGGAAAAGACACAGTCCTAGCTGGCTTTGCCACCTACTGATTGTAGAGCCCCAGGGCCTTAAGCAAACATACGTAGTATGAAGGGAGTGGTTACAGCAGGCCCTGTGCAAGACCCAGCATTGTGCTGGCTTCAGTTCTGACCCAGCACAATCATAGTGGTGGTGACCACAAGGGTGCTTGTGTCATTCTACCCCCAGCTTTAAGTGGCTTAGAACAGAGAGACGACTGTTTGTTCCAGAGAGAGTAAGGGAAGAGAACAACAATCTGTGCCTGGTAATCCAGAGAAATCTCCCAGATCTTGTCCAAGACCATCAAGGTGGTACCTCTACAAATCTGCAAGAATCACAGTGTTACTGGACTTGGGGTGCTCTCTAAAGCAGATAGAGCTTAGATCATAATACCCAAGTCCTTTCAAATATCTGGAAAGCCTTCCCAATAAGGACTACTACAAATAAGTCCAGGCAGTGAAGACACCAATAAATACCTAAGCCTTCAATGCCCAAATACTGAAGAACATCTACTAGCATCAACAACATACAGGAAAACATGGCATCACCAAATGAACTAAATAAGACACTAAGGACCAATCTGAGAGAAACAGAGATATGTGACCTTTCAGACAGAGAATTCAAAATAGCTGTGTTGAGGAAACTCAGAGAAATTCAAGATAACACCGAGAAGAAATTCAGAATTCTATCAGGTAAATGTAACAAAGACATTGAAATAATTAAAATGAATCAAGCAGAAATTCTGGAGCTGAAAAATAAAATTGGCATACTGAAGAATGCACCAGAGTCCTTTAATAGCAGAATTAATCAAGCAGAATAAAGAATTAGTGAGCCTAAAGACAGGCTAATTGAAAATACACAGTCAGAGGAGACAAAAGAAAAAAAGAATAAAAAACAATGAAGCACACCTACATGATCTTCAAAATGGCCAATCTAAGAGCTATTGGCCTTAAAGAGGAGGTAGAGAAAGAGATAAGGGTAGAAAGTTTATTCAAAGGGATAATAACAGAGAACTTCCCAAACCTACAGAAAGATATAAATATCAAAGTACAAGAAGGTTATAGAACACCAAGCAGATTTAACCCCAAAAAAGACTACCTTAAGGAATTTAATAATCAAATTCTCAAAGGTCAAGGATAAAGAAAAGATTCTAAAAACAGCAAGAGAAAAGAAACAAATAACATACAAGGGAGGTCCAATACGTCTGGCAGCAGACTTTTCAGGGGAAACCTTACAGGCCAGGAGAGAGTGACATGACATATTTAAAGAGCTGAAGGAAAAAAAATTCATCCTAGAATAGTATGTCCAGTAAAAATACCCTGCAAACATGAAGGCGAAATACTTTCCCAGATAAACAAAAGCTGAGGGATTTCATTAATACTAGACTTGTCCTACAAATGTTAAAGTTACTTCTTGTAGGACAGGTCAGAAATAAAAGGACGTTAATGAGCAATAACTAATCACCTGGAGGTACAAAACTCACTGGTAATGGTAGGTACACAGAAAAACACAGAATATTATAACACTGTAACCATGGTGTGTAAACTACTCTTATTCTAAGTAGACTAAACAATGAACCAATCAAAAATAATAACTACAGCAATTATCTAAGACATAATATAATAAGATATAATTATACATAACAAAAAGTTAAAAAGCAGGGGGACAAAGTTAAGGTATAGAGTTTTTATTAGTTTTATTTTTGCTTGTTTGTTTATGCAAATAGTGTCATTATCAGGTTAAAAGAATAGGTTATAGGATAGTATTTGCAAGCCTCATGGTAACCTCAAAGCAGTAAACAGAATGGATACACAAAAAATATAAAGCAAAAAAACTAAATCATACCACCAGAGAAAATCACCTTCGCTAGAGGAAGACAGGAAGGAAAGAAGGAAGGAAGAGAAGATTACTAAATAATTAGAAAACAAATAACAAAATGGTAGGAGTAAGTCCTTACTTATCAGTAATATATTGAATGTAAATGAACTAAACTCGCCCATCAAAAGACAGACTGAATGGATGAAAAAACAAGACCTATTAATCTGTTGCCTACAAGAAACACACTTTCCCTATAAAGACACACATAGACTGAAAATAAAGGAATGGGAAAAGATATTCCATGCCAATGGAAACCAGAAAAGAGCAGGAGTAGCTACATTTGTATCAGATAAAATAGATTTCAAGACAACACCTATGAGAACAGACAAAGACAGTCACTATATAATGATAAAGGAGTCAATTCAGCAAGAGGATATAACAATTTTGAATATATATGCACTCAACACTGGAGCACCCAGACATACAAAGGAAATATTATTAGAGCTAAAGAGAGAGCTAGGCTCCAATACAATAATAGCTGGAGACTTCAACACCCCATTTTCAGCATTGGAGAGATCTTCCATACAAAAAATCAACAAAGAAACGTCAGACTTAATCTGCTTTAAAGACCAAATGGATCCAATAGATATTTACAGAACATTTCATCCAACGGCTGCAGAATGCACAATCTTTTTCTCAGCACATGGATCATTCTCAAGGACAGAACATATGTTAGGTCATAAAACAAGCCTTAAAACATTCAAAAAATTGAAATAAGGTCAAGTGTCTCCTCTAACCACAATGGAATAAAGCTGCAAATTAATAACAAGAGGAACTTTTGAAACTATACAAATACATGGAAATTAAACAATATGCTCCTGAATGACCAGTGGGTCAATAAATTAAGAAGAAAATTGAAACTTTGCTTGAAAAAAATGATAATAGAAACACAACATATCAAAACCAATGGGATACAGCAAAACCAGTACTAAGAGGGAAGTGTATAGCTATAAGTACCTATATCAGAAAAGAGGAAAAACTTCAAATAAACAATCTAATGATGCATCTTAAGGAACTAGAAAAGCAACAGCAAACCAAACCCAAAACTAGTAGAAGAAAAGAAATATAAAACTCAGAGCAGAAATAAATGAAATTGAAATAAAAAACCAAAAAAGTTATTTTTTAAAGTTAAACAAAATTGATAAACCTTTAGCAAGACTAAGAAAAAAAGAAAATATCCAAATAAATAAAATCAGAAATGAAAAAGGGGACATTACAACTGATACTGCAGAAATTCAAAAGACCATTAGTGGCAACTATGAGCAACTATATGCCAATAAATTGGAAAATCTAGAAGAAATGGTCAAATTCCTAGACACACACAATCTATCAAGATTGAACCAGGAAGAAATCCAAAACCTGAACAGACAAATAACATTGAGGCTGTAATAAAAAATGTCCCAATAAAGAAAAGCCCAGGACCTGTTCACTTCACTGCTGAATTCTACCAGACATTTGAAGAAGAACTAATACAAATCCTATTCAAATTATTCTGAAAAATAGAAGAGAAGGGAATACTTCCAAACTCACTCTATGACGCTAATATTACCCCGATACCAAAAGCAGACAAATGTACATAAAAAATATAGGACAATATTCCTGAAAATATTGATGCAAAAATCCTCAACAAAATACGAGCAAACCAAATTCAACAACATATTAGAAAGATCATTCATCATGACCAAGTGGGATCCATCCCTGAGATGCAAGGATGGTTCAACATACACAAATCAATCAATGTGGTACTCATATAAACAGAATGAAGGATAAAAACCTTATGATCATTTCAACTGACACTGAAAAAGTATTTGATAAAATTCAACATTGCTTTATGATAAAAACCCTCAAAAAACTGTGGATAGAAGGAACATAACTCAACATAATAAGAGCCATATATGACAGACACACAGCCAGTATCATATTGAATGAGAAAAACTGAAAGCCTTTCCTCTAAGATCTGGAACATGTCAAGGATGCCCATTGTCATCACTGTTATTCAATATAGTACTGCAAGTCCTAGCTAGAGCAATTAGGCAAGAGAAAGATATAAAGAACATCCAAATTGGAAAGAAATATGTCAAAGTATCTTTGTTTGCTGTTGATATGATATTATATTTGGAAAAATCCAAACATTCCACAAGAAAACTATTAGAACTGACAAATTTAGTAAAGTTGCAGGATACAAAATCAACATGTAAAAATCAATAGCATTTCTATATGACAATAGTGAACAATGTAAAAAAGAAATAAAAAGTAATCCCATTTACAATAACCACACATAAAATTAAATACCTAGGCATTAACTTCAAAAAGTGAAAGATCTCTAAAATGAAAACTATAAGTCACTGACTAAAGTAATTGAAGAGGACACCATAAAATGGAAAAATATTCCATGTTTCATAGATTGGAAGAATCAATATTGTTTAAATATCTGTACTACCCAAAGCAAGCTACAGATTTAATGCAGTCTCTATCAAAATGCCAATGACATTCTTCATATAAATAGAAAAAAAATCCTAAAATTTATATGAAATCACAAAAGACCTAAAATAGCCAAAGCTACCCTAAGCAAAAAGAACAGAAGTGGATGAATCACATTACCTGGCCTCAAATTATACTACAGAGCTATAGTAATCAAAACAGCATGGAATCTGCATAAAAACAGACACATAGACTGATGGAACAGAATACAGAACCCAGAAGCAAATCTATCACCTACAGTGAACTCATTTTTGACAAAGGTGCCAAGAACATACACTGAGGAAAAGACAGTCTCCTCAATAAATAGTGCTGGGAAAACTGAATATCCATATGAAGAAGAATGAAACTAGACCCTTATCTCTCACCATATAAAAAAAATCAAATAAAAATGGGTTAAAGGCTTAAATCTAAGACCTCCAACTATGAAGTCTCTACAACAAAACAGCATAGAAAATCTCTAGGACATTGATGTGGGCAAAACTTTCTTGAGAAATACCCCAGGAAACCAAAGCAAAAATGCACAAATGAAATAACATCAAGTTAAAAAGCTTCTGCATAGCAAAGGATAAAATCAGCAAATTAAAGAGACAATCCAAAGAATGGGAGGGAATATTTGCAAACTACCCATCTGACAAGGGGTTAATCACCAGAATATATAAGGAGCCTAAACAACTCTACAGGGAAAAAAATCTCATAACCTGATAAAAAAAAAAAATGGGCAGAAGATTTGAATAGACGTTTCTCAAAAGAAGACATACAAATGGCAAACAGACATATGAAAATGTGCTCAACATTGATAATCGGAGAAATGAAAATCAAAACTACACTGAGGTATCATCTCACCCCAGTTAACATGGCTTATATACAAAAGACAGACAATAACAAATGCTGGTGAGGTTATGGAGAAAAAGAAACCCTCGTATACTGTTGGTGAGAATGTAAATTAGTACAACCACTATGGATAACAGTTTGAAGGTTCCACAAAAAAACAAAAATTGAGCTACTATATGATCCAGCAATCCCATTGCTGGGTATATACCCAAAAGAAAGTGAATCAGTATTTTGAAGACATACCTGCATTCCTATGTTTATTGCAGCACTGTTTACAATAGCTAAGATTTGGAAGCAACCTAACTGTCCATCAACAGATGAATGGATAAGGAAAATGTGGTACATATACATAATGAAGTACTATTCAACCATAAAAATGAATGAGATCTAGTCATTTGCAAAAATATAGATGGAACTGGAGATCATGATATTAAGTGAAATAAGTCAGGCACCAGAAAGACTAACACTGCATGTTCTTACTTATTTGTGGGATCTAAAAATTAAATCAATTTAACTCATTGTCAGAGAGAGTAGATTGATGGTTGCCAGAGGTTGTGAAGGGTAGTAGGAGGCTGGGAGGGAGGTAGGGATGGTTAATGGGTATGACAAATAGAAAAAATGAGTAAGACCCACTATCTGGTAGCACAAGAGGGTGACTATAGTAAATAATAATTTAATTGTACATGTTAAAATAACTTAAAGAATGTAATTGGATTGCTTTTAACTCAAAGGATAAATGCTTGAGGGGATGGATTTGAAAAAGATCCATGATTAAATGCCACTGCAAGGAAAGAGAGGACACAGCCTACACAAATATAGCAGGATGGGCAAAACTTCTGGAGTTACCTTCAATGTGGTCACCAAAGAAACATTTAGAACATATTTAGGCAGAACTCTGGAGAAACACAGTGAAGGTCTGGTTGAGTGGCCAAAAGAAGCCAGAGGAATGAGTAATTGAAGGATGGCTCAGAAATAGAGCTCCTGACTTTAATTTGCTATCTTGAGGGTTTCTCTTTCATGGGCCTTGACCTATTCTTAATGCAGCACACCATGTGGAAGAAAGTGAACAGAAACCTATTGTATTAGTCAGGGTTCTCTAGAGGGACAGAACTAATAGGATAGATGTATACATAAAGGTCCCACAATAGGCCATCTACAAGCTGAGGAGCAAGGAAGCCAGTCCAAATCCCAAAACTGAAGAACCTGGAGTCCAATGTTCGAGACCAGGAGCATCCAGCATGGGAGAAAGATGTAGGCTGGGAGGCTAAGCCAGTCTAAACTTTTCATGTTCCGCCTACTTTTTATTCAGGCTTCACTGGCAGCTGATTAGATCGTGCCCACCCAGATTAAGGGTGGGTCTGCCTTTCCCAGCCCACTGACTCAAATGTTCATCTCCTTTGGCAACACTCTCACAGACACACCCAGGATCAATATTTGGCAACCTTCAATCTAATCAAATTGACACTCAGTATTAACCATCACAGCTATCAATGTGTCTCTTTTTTCTCATCCAATCTCCTTTTCAAGCAATAATCAAAGAAAGTCTACCACAGGTGCCTGGGGTGGATTGAGTTTACTCTTCAGGTTACACAGACATCAGTGCTGAAACTAAGCCATTATTAGTATCATGCTTCCAACTGCTGGGCCAAGTAGAGCAGGCCCACTCTGCAACTATGTTCATTTCCACATATTATACACATGACTTCTGCCCCCACATACTTTTTACATATGCATATACATGTATTTGCAGGTCATATAATAAATCATTCATTCATTTACTTCATCAATATGTATTTAGTAGCCAAGTGCAGTGGCTCATACCTGTAAATCCCAGTGCCTGGAGAGGCTGAGGTGGGAGGATCACTTGAGCCCAGGAGTTCGCAACCAGACTGGGGAACATGGAGAGACCTTGTATTTACAAAATATATATATATATATAAAAAATACCCGGGCATGGTGGTGCACACCTATAGTCCTAGTTACTTGGGAGGCTGAGGGGAAAGGACCACTTGAGCCCAGGAATTCAAGGCTGCCGTGAGCTATCATTACATGGCTGCACTCCAGCCTGGGCAACAGAGCAAGAGCAAGACTCTGTCTCAAAATGTATGTGTATATGTGTGTGTATATGTATGTGTGTGTGTATATATATATTTAGTGAAATATACTGGATGCTCAGAATACAAAAAAGAAGTCCTAGCTGAATATTTACTATGCTGTATTTCCGTCTTAAAGAAACTTAGAGGGTTTTTGTTGTTGTTTCTTTGTTGTTTTTTGTTTTTAATTGCCTTGATGGGCTAATGGAATTAAGCTCTTAATTACCTACTGCTCTTTATTTTTTTTAACTAAGAGTGTCCTTTGTCACTTTTCACAATTTCAGGTAGGTCCCTTACTTTGTCCAAAGTTGGTTTAGTTTTGCATTTTCCAAATTGCTTTGTCAGTGCTGTAATGAATTTTCCTTCCTTCATAGAAATATCAGTCTCTGTGAAACTTTCCCTGCTTTTGCCCATCTCAGTATTAATGACCTCAATATTATGTATCACTAGGAATTTCTTCCTCAATGCCCCATAAACACCCCAGATATCGCATTTCACTCACTTGATTGACACATATTTGCTTCCATGTCAATTGTGAAAATTAATTTCCCTCTAAGCTTCAGTGCTTCTTCCAGGGTTTGTCACACAGTGGGTCCTCAGTTAACTGTGGTCCTGAATAAATTTAATTAGGGACAAATGTGCTTGCTCTATTGAAGTCATTGCCTAATTCGAAAGAGCAAATCAGGTAGTCTTGGGGACAGACATATTGTGCCGGCTTGTTCATCACCTCAAAGTGTGGGAAGGTCCTGAGTCTCAGTATAAGAACCTCGAAGAGATGTAAGTCCTAGCAGCTATTAATGTTTTGAGCCTCAGTCTTAGTCATCATAGGAAGGACCCCAAATGAGCCCCAGACCAGAGTGAGTGGAATGGGAGGATGTTAATGAGTAGCCTGGATGAATTAGACAGGCCTGGTTTGCTTCATATCCAGCCTGATCCAGTTTCCATCATCTTAGAAAAATAGGACAAATATTTAGGCAATGTTGCAATCCAAATAAAACAAAAATGTTTTGTGATGTATGTGGGGTCAGCGAAGGAGCATATAGAGTGCATACCAAATGCCCATCTGGGGGATTCTTTGCGGGAGCAGCAAGATGTCTTGGAAGACTTGGCAAGAAGACAGCTAAGAGCCGTGTGCAGCCCATCCATGCACCACAATTCTGTTTCTCGGCTTATGTAACACAGTGGAAACAAGGTCCTCGCCTTCCTCACAGAGGAGAGCAAGGCTGAAAGGCATGAGTAGGAATCACTTTGGCACTACTTAGTATTCCTGCCACTCCTTACTGCTTCTAATAAAATCCACAAGCTGGCAGTTTGTTTACCATCTCACAAAAGGCGATCTCACCAGAGGAGAACAGTACATGGCCAATCTAACATTTCCTTTGCTTTAACTTGGTAAATGTTAGGAACCTGAAATGAATCAGAGAAGCAAGAGCTTAATTAGACACATATTGTTCCATCAACTCATTGTTTATTCAATGTGGTTCATTCAAATGCAGGGAGAAAAATACTGAAAGGCAACCAAACAAAAGCGATCCTCCCTCTCCTCTCCCTCATTCATTCCATTGAACTTTTACAGAAGCCATGAGTGAAACAGAAGAGGGGCGAGAAGTGTGTTTTCTTGACTGCAAGGGAATACACTGAGGTGTTTTCAACAGTAGAGTTGAGCAGTAGGCACATGGGGCTTTATTTTTTTTCTCCTAACTGTTATCCTTTGTGTTTTTTTAAAGATTTATTTATTGTGAGATGATATATGTACATAGATAAAGCGATTTAAACTTATACAGTATTTAGTGTTGTTGAAGGAATAACCACTACCCAGATCAAGAGGCCATCACCAGCATCTCAGAAGTTACCCTTCTGAATCACGATAGCTGTCTCTAAAAGCAGCAGCCCTCTGGCTCTCAGGGTCATAATTTCATCTTTACTGTTTTATCACTTTTCCATACCTCCTAGAACAACATGCTCTTTGTCTAGTTTATTGTTTTTTGTTTTCATTTTTGTTTTTTGAAATGGAGTGTCACTCTGTCACCCAGGCTGGAGTACAGTGGCACGATCTCGGCTCACTGCAACCTCTGCCTCTCGGGTTCAAGTGATTCTCGTGCCTCAGTAGCTAGGATTATAGGCGTGCACCACCATACCTGGCCAAATTTTGTATTTTTTTTAATAGAGATGGGGTTTCACCATGTTACCCAGGCTGGTCTCAAACTCCTGGCCTCAAGTGATCTGCCCACCTTGACCTCCCAAAGTGCTGGGATTACAGGCATGAGCCACCGTGCCTGGCCCTGTTTGTCAATTTTAAAGCAAGATTTGCTCTGTCCTTACTTTGTGGCCATGGGCAATGAACATCTCTGAGCTTCAGTTCTATCATCTATAAAATGAGAAAGGGAGTTAATAATAGTACTTCCTTACAGGGTTGTTTTGAGAACTGTGTGGTGTGTGTGTATGTGTATGTGTGTGTACACATATATACCCGTACTGCTTAGCATGATGCTTGACACATACATATGCAATATGTTAGCTATTTCATTTGTTACTGTTGTTGCACCAGATAACCTCGAAGATAACTTCAGATGCCCGTGTTCTGTATTTCCACAGAAGTAATGAGCAGAGCACAGATTTCTTTGACAAAGACTGTGGCCTCCATTCTGGTTGCTCCATTTATGAACTGCATAAGCATAGGCAAGTTCCAAGGCTTTCTGAGCCCCAGTTCCCTCTTCTGTAAAAGGGGAGCAGTCATAGCTCTGCCAAACGGTGGCTGGAGGGACTGTGGGGTGAGCGATGTAAAAAGTGTAGCATGATCTTGGGATCCAAATGGCCTGGGTGGCCTCCTTGCTCCTCGGCAAGCTACTTAGTCCCTGTGAAAATCTGTTTCCTTTTGATAAAATAGGCCTAACGATACCTGCTAAAAATTAACAGGTAAAGCCCTTGGCACAGGGCCCAGTCTGTAGTAGGGCCTCAAAGCCTTTCTTTCCTTTCTTGGCCTTTGTTCCCCTTTTGGTGAAATGGTGAAAGTAGTGTCAGTCTTTTTGAACTCATAAAATTGTTATAAAGATCAGATAAGACAATGGACATGAAATCACTTTTTTAATTGTAGTGGCATGACAATAAAAACTCAAGTTAGTACTAAGTTACCAGGGCAGGATTTATATTGCCCAGCTTTATCTGACAAATGAGTATGAATAGAAACAAACATTCAAGAGTCCTCTAAACAGTGTATTCACTCATTGATTTATTCAACAATTATTCAGTGAGCATATACTACATCAGAATTTTTGCTAGCAGGATTCTTTTAAAAAATTATTCTGATCTGGTTAAAAAGATAGTCTTATGTCAATAATTAGAGAAAGATCGATTTAAAAATAGGTAACAGAAGAAATTGGGGTTAAGGAAAAATAAAGACAGAAAAATTAAAGGAAGCCAAACATAAGAGTAACTCATGAGAACTAAGATATAATTCTATATACTGATAAAGATGGGCTAAATTTGCACTCATAGGAAACAATGCAAAGAGAAAGACAATCAATTACTGAGTGTTTTTCAAAGTGTCATCCATGGGTCCTGCATCACCATGATCATAGATGCCTGTTTCCATCTTCTATCCCCTGGCCACCTGAAATTCCATGCCTGCTCATTGTGTCTGGGAACATTTTACAAAAACTCTAGTGCCAATGTAAGGAGGTCCTGCTACTTGCAATTAAGGATGTAAGTAATGGTACCCATAGTAACACTTGGCAAAACTCTTTTAGAATATAATTTGGTAAATGTGGTAGAAGTGTTAGCAATTTTCAAGATTTTAAAATCATATTTTCTAAGAAAGTGATTCAATCAAAAACAAAACAAAAAGGCCAAAGGATAAAGATGGTCATTGCAGTTTTATTTATGACCGGTTAAAGTGAAAACAACCTAATTATGCAAAAATGGGAAAATAATGAAGTAAACTACAGAAGAGTCTTACTTTAACAACAACAACAAAAAAAAACAGAGTTTTGCTCTTGTTGCCCAGGCTGGAGTGCAGTTGTGCGACCTCAGCTCACTGCAACCTCCACCTCCCGGGTTCAAGCAACTCTCCTGCCTCAGCCTCCCGAGTAGCTGGGATTACAGGCATGTGCCACCACTCCCGGCTAATTTTGTATTTTTAGTAGAGACAGGGTTTCTCCATGTTGGTCGGGCTGGTCTCGAACTCCTGACCTCAGGTGATCCGCCCGCCTCAGCCTCCCAAAGTGCTGGGATTACAGGTGTGGGTCACCACGCCCGGCCCGGAAGAGTCTTTCTATTAATTATTATAGAGACATAAAAATTATAATCATGACTGCCAGTTGGCTCAGTTTCTTTCATAAAATTTGGAAGGTAAAATTGAAAATGATTGTATGGATGTAAAATATAAAGACTAGAAAATAAAAATAAATATGATGTTTTATTATAGATGGATTACAGATGATTTTGCTTCTTATTTTAAAAATGTGTCTTTCAGTTTGGTTTGGTTTGGTTTGGGTGTGTGTGTGTGTATGTGTGCACATGCACTTTTCTCACCGAAAATAGGGCAAGTTTATCTCTATTATCATATATCATTAGAAGATTAAGAATAAAACTTTATTTCTAGTCATTTCTTTCTGGACAAGGTTAAAATGAAAGCAAGCAGTGAGGGAACTAGGTAAACCTTATAACATCACTGAGAGAACCAAGAAAGACCATGAAAATATAAATTCTGTTCAAGAGAGCCACAACTCTCAACTTCTCTTGGACATTTTTTAAAGCATGCTTTTTTTGGCAGCTGCATTTATCAGCATATGTGAAAATATTAACCAGTGTGCATTCTGTATTTTCAGAAATGTGACATGATAGCATCCCTTAAAGAAAGGGATGTGGTGGTGAACATCCATCAGTTTTCACTTGTTGGACTCCCTGAGGCATGACCCTGTGTCATGTCAACATTTTTTCCCTCCACCAGCAAAATTGGAAGATACAAAGAAAGATAGCACTGCAACCTCCTGTCATCATTGCCTTCCTCTCCCTGTTCCCCAACCTCCTTCCCCTTGGTGCTGGCCAAAATGACAGGGGGAAAATTGTTGCTCATATTGCCTTTTTATTTCAGGGAAATAATGTCAAAGATAAACAATACTTACAGATTTAACCCAAATGTTAGTCATAAAATGATCTTCCAATGCTTGGATGTGTAATAAGGCACCTAGAGCCAAGTTAATACTGTCAACAGAAACCCCATCCAACTTTCTAAACCATTTTCATCTGAATGAGGCACAGCTCTCAGGATACTATGAGGGGTAACCCCATAAAACAAATCAAAGGGAGCATTTGCCTGGGTTTTATACTGCTAGATCCTAATCTGCATTTCTGCTATGACAAGAGAGTTTAGAGTTCTCTGGAGGATGGTATGGGTGGAGCGGGGACCCTTATTCGAGCTTCCTTTCCAGAAAGAATAAAGGATTTGCACTGGACTCCTCTTTTCAAGACCAACACCCTATTTGAAAGGCAAGTGAAGCTCTCTGTCTTGAACTACTGAAATATTTGACTTACTACTTGATAGTTATGTCTAATTGAGGATGGTGAAAGGAAAAGATACATACTGGGAACTGTGAGGTCTCAGTATTTCCAAACCTGGGGTGGACAAAAGGGTTTACAGAAACTGCAAGCTTTGCTCAATTTTCTTGGGGCAGCAGCCTGAGCTGAAGTGACTGCCTTTTCCCTAATTAACGGGGCTGTTATAGCTCTTTTCCCACAAAGAGGTTTCCATTGGCCCAATTTGCTGCCACTCACTATAAAATGTCCCCGTTGGTCAAAGTTCCCAAGAAGACATCCTGGAAGTAGTTGGCCTCCCTCCAGCCCAGTGATTTTTCCAATCAGCTGTGTCCAGGAACAGAGTTAGTATTTCTCAAAACACAATGGAAGACTTACAGTCATTTCTGTGGAAAATATTCCATCTAAACACTCTTTCATCCTAAGGAATATGGGTACATGCAATTTTGCGGCTCCACAAAATCTCCCTAAAACCTCTTTATTGTAGGCATGGTTCCATAGGTATAAAAGGATGCTTACAATTAGACTTCTGCTAGATGGGATTCAAAATTGGAAGGAAATTGGTGAGAAGTAACTGGTCAGTCCCATGTTGGAGAAAGCAAATAAATGAAGGAGACTGATGCAGGCCCCCACATTTCCAAATGGAGAAAGGCAAGAAGGGGACACAGGATACACAGGAAGCTTTGTATTCGGAGCTTTTATGGTAATTATCAGAGTTCTGAGGCAGCAGTTTTACCAGAAATTAGGAAAGGAGATGACTTTTCCTCTATTTATAAAGCTGTGGTACCTGGCTACTGCCATACCTTGTACCTGGACAAGAAACAAGGTCAAATTAAAAAACAGAAGCAAAAAAAGGTGACCTTTGGATCAATGCTTTAAACAAACACAAAGAACAAGTGACGATGAGATGGCTTAGGGCTTCAGCTCTTTTCCTGTCCCCTCTGACTACTGGAAAGAAACATGTCCACTCACCCTGCAGCCTGTGATGTGAGGAACCAGGTCAAGAGTAAGGGGAACCTGGGCCACTCATTCACCTTTGTTCAAGGATGAATGGGAAGCAAAGGTCCTCCATTCACCCATATACACGGTTGAATAAATCAATATTGGGAATGTTCCCAGTGAAATACAAATTGTAGGGATAACAATAAATAATTTAGTACTACAGAGGCAAAGAAAGTACACATACTTGAGAAAAAAATGTTTTATATATAAAAAAGGAACTGCATCTACTTTGTACTCTCAATAAAATTCTAGAGAACTTGGGCTATAAAGTAAAAGATACAAGATGAGAAAATAATAAAACAGTCAAATACCTGTTCTAAATTTGGAAAAATGTGTCACCTACAGGAATCTCCCCCACTTCATTGCTTTCTCAGACGTGGGTTCAGAGTCAGGCATCAATAAATGGGAGCTGGATAAAATAAGAAAATTCTAGAAAAAAAGTAAAATGCAATCGTAGCCTTAAAATTTGCTTTAGAAGCAGTAAAGGACAAAATCGAAATTGTGTGAATTCTGGGCTGTAATGTAGAAGAAAGAGGAAAAACATCTCTTGAAAAATGCAGAAGAAATAAAAAGGGGGAAGTGAGAGAAGAATGACGAAAGAAAAAATGGTACATCTATAGGACAAAGAACAGTGACACTTCATTGGTGTTTCTGAATAAAACACTGGATCAAACAAAAGGGAATAAATACATAAAGTTATAATGAAAGAAATGAAGTCATCAGCATACTCAATGTGGAAAAAACATACACACTTCTGTTAAGGCAAAAACAAAGCCTGGGGAACATGGTGAAACCCCTTCTTTACAAAAAATGAAAAAAATTACCGAGGGTGGTGGTGCACACCTATAGTCCCACCTACTTGGGAAGCTGAAGTGGAAAGATTGTTTGAGCACAGGAGTTCAAGGCTGTAGTAAGCCGAGATCATGCCACTGCACTCAGCCTGGGCGACTTTGAGACCCCTGCCGGTTTTGAGACTCTGTCTCGATAAAATAAAAAATGTAAAAAGCAAGACAAAGATACACCTCTCTCAGCTTTTATTTTATTTTATTTATTTAATCTCTCTCTCATTTCACTTGTTTCTTTTTATCCCTACATCCAAGTCCCAGTCCTCTCTCTCCATATAGATATTTTTTTTTTTTTAGCTTTATTAAGGGGGTAATTTATACACAGTAAAATTTACTGTTTTGAAATATACAAGTCGGCCAGATGCGGGGCCTCACACCTGTAATCCCAGCACTTTGGAAGGCCGAGGCGGGCGGACCAGGAGTTCAGGAAATCGAGATTATCCTGGCAAACACGGTGAAACCCCGTCTCTACTAAAAAAACATACAAAAAATTAGCCAGGCGTGGTGGCAGGCGCCTGTAGTCCCAGCTACTCGGGAGGCTGAGGCAGGAGAATGGCATGAACCCAGGAGGAGGAGCTTGCAGTGAGCCGAGATCATGCCGCTGCACTCCAGCCTGGGCGACAGAGTGAGACTCCGTCTCAGAAAAAAAAAGAAAAAGAAAAAAAAGAAATATACAAGTCAATGGGTTTCGACAAATGCACACAGTCATGTGGCCACTAACAAAATCAAGATATAGTACACCTCAATTACCCCCCAAATTCTCTTCTTCTCCTGTACAGCCAACTCATTCCCCTACTCTGGCTCCTGGAAGCTGCTGTTGTGCTTTTACTTGCTACTGATTAGCCTTTTCCAGATTTAATTTACATGGACTCGTAGAGCATGTAGCATTTTGTGTCTACTGTCCTCCATTTAATAAGATGCGTTTGGGGTTGGCACAGGTTGCTGTATCAGTAATTAAGGCATCCCTTTTTGCTCTCCATCATGTTTGTGCTTCCTTGTTTCTTGGACAGCACCCCACTCTCTTTCCTTCTACGTCATGGCATTCACCCTGGGTTACAGGCAACCACCTCCTCATCGAGCCTACTGATCCCCTGCCCCCAACTCCCCACCCTTTCTGGTAAACCCCTGCCTTTCCTTTACCACGTAGCTCAAAAATCTCCCTCCTTATTGAGGCTCCCCAAATTCCCACACATGCCCTCTTCCATAAGCTTGTGCCCTGGGTTCCCTCTTTTACTGCAGTTATCATAAGTTGTTTCCATGCCAGTTTCTTTACCAGGCTGTGGCTGTGCTCTGTCCCTGAATCCCCCACTGTTGCACAGTAGATGAATGCAGCACGCCTTGCCCTGTGTGGCTGTTCCTGAATGTTCACCGTGACTTCTGAATGTGGCTTTGGACAGAAGTAGTCAGATGAAGAACTTGAGACCCAGAGATGGAGAATCTTGCTCAAGATCACACAGAAACCCAGATCATCATTCTTGCATATATAACCCAGGACATCTTCCAGGAACATAACTTTATCTCATTTGTCCTGAAAGAGAATTGGGTGTTGGCCAGTAAGAGTTGAGAAGAAGCAGTGAAGGAGTAGAAGAAAAATGTCTTTGAGCGCAGGCCTGAATAGGTCACCCTAGGTTTTGTTGGTGGTAAGAGGTAGTGAAGCATGTAGTCATGGATTAAACAGTTTTTCTCAACCAGGGTTTGGCAACAGAATTAAGCCCAATTGCCCTAAGGCATCCATTGTTAGTAGTGAACGAACTTCTCACCAGTGTATCTAGAATGCCCTAGACACAACCTTGGGAGAATGGAGATAATAGCTATTCAGATTATGTTCTCTCTTTTTTTTTTTTTTTTTTTTTTTTTAGGCAGGGTCTCACTCTATTGCCCAGGCTGAGTGCAGTGGCATGATCTCAGCTCACTGCATTCTTGACTTCCCAGGCTCAAGTGATCCTCCCACCTCAGCCTCCAGAGTAGCTGGGATTACAGGCAAGCACCACCACGCCCAGCTAATTTTTGTATTTTTTGTAGAGATGGGTTTTTGCCACGTTGCCCAGGCTGGTCTCGAACTCCTGGCCTCAAGTATTCAGGCCGCCTCGACCTCCCAATGTGCTCAGATTACAAGCCACCGTGCCTGGCCTCAAATTATTTTCTTTATTTTGTGGTTCTAATGAGAAAGCCCAGTCAGGAGAAAGAGCCTAGGGGGATGAGTTAATAACAGAACAAAAATAATGCATCAAAAAAGCCAGGAACCTATATCTAGGACACCCTGGTTTGAGGCCCAGTTTTAATATTCTATGACATTAACTTATCTGAGCCTCAATTTCCTCATCTATTAAATCTGATAATTACCACTACTGACCTCACAAGGTGTGTTCCAAATGAGATAACATTTCTGAAAGTGGTTTGTAATCTGTCCCATATGGTTCAGATATAAGCATTGTCCATGAACTAGAAGGAATCTCAATGATTAGGCCAACAGCCAACTCCCAAATAACTCTTTTAATCAGGAAAATTTCACACACCTTCTGATTTCTTCCCTCCAACCTTACAACTCCTACAACACTTCCACGTCTGAATACATATTTCTGCCTTAAACCAAATACTGGGAGATGACAGATTTACCTTCTTCCTTGTTCAGGGAAGCAATGAAAATGGGGAAAGAGAGCTTATTTGCTTATCTTGGGAGGCGTAGCCTGTTAATGAGCAGTTACTTTGTCAAAGGCAGAGAGGGCATTGTACATTGGAAAGGTTAACCACAAAAGGCAAGGCCACCAGATAGAGTTGAAAGGTTGTGTCCTACACAAGGGTATTCAGCCAAGACAGTGAGAGGGCACTGAAAACCAGCCCATGTTCCTCTTGCCAAGCCATATGCTCTAACTTAGGGCCACATGCTTTCAGAGGAAGGGAAAAAGAGTTGCCTTTTTCTCTGGACAAAGGTGCCACCTGCTACCAAGACTTACCCTTAAGGTGGTGTGGTCCACTCAGTGGCTGGAGGGCGGGAGGCAGGGAACACACATTATTTTATTTTACAAAAATGGGTAATGGCTCCGACAAAAGCCATAAATCAGGGCTGGGCATGGTGGCTCATGCCTGTAATCCCAACACTTTGGCAAGCTGAAGCAAGAGGATTGCTTGAGGCCAGGAGTTTGAGACCAGCCTGGACAACATAGCAAGATCCCATCTCTAAATAAATATATAAATAAATAAAAAGACATAAATCTGCGGGAAAGGGAGAGAGAAAGTTGAACAGAGACTTTAACAGTATTCCCTGGCTTCCAGTTGGTAGCTCAAAATCAGCATGGTGAAATTTTTACACCACGGAAATAGGCAAAGGCTATAGATCAGGGGTCCCCTTTGGAGGAGGGGGGTTGTTACCCTTTGGAGAGGCAGTTGTTAAATATTTGCCACTACTGAATTAAAAAGCAGGCTCTAAGAGGAAGATGAGAACTAAAATGTATAAAGAGCCTTTGGTGTGATCCCTGACACTCATGAAACCTTGTGATACAGCTATTATTACCTGGCATTATAGAGCAAGTAGCTGAAAGTTTTAGAGAAGTTAAATTATTATCTCAAGGTCCCACCCAGTTAGAAAGAGGCAGAACTTGGACTCAAATTCAGCTTTTTCTGGCTGACTCTGAAGCCCATGGTCTTTTCACCACACTATGTGGTTTTGCTAAAACCCCAAGCCCATGATTCTGAGATGGCTCACCGACAGCACTTGCTTATCACATTAATTCTCCTTAGCATTTTTATTTCCCCCAGTGACATTCAGGCATTTTAAAGGCCACTGCGGCACTTCCAGCACATTCATCAGATTTGCTCCCATGGCTCCAACGTCAGCCTCCCCATTAAGATTCATCTTCAAAGAAGCCATCTGAGAGTCAACCAAGTTGGAGTTCAGTAACCACTCTGCGCTTTCTGACATTGGGAAGATATATCACCGTACTCCGGTGACTGCAACGTTTAGAACAGCTTTGGAAGAGTATTGTATCAATTATATTGTCCCTGTGGGAGCCCTATTAACATTAAAATGTCTTATAAGATGAGCTAAACACTTGCACAAAGAAAACCTTTCATATGAGGGCTTCTTCAAATTTATAGTTGTTAAAGCAAAAAAAAAATCGCCTTGCCTCTCCCTTTGCACATGACACAAGGATAGATGACTCTTCTTAGACTATTTTAAGCAAATTATCTTAGAAAATGAGAGCCCATCTCAGAATATATTATTTCAGGCCAAAGGCAACACCGTGTAGGAGGAGACAGCACGGATTAAAATCACACACATTATCTGGGTTCCGATTCTGGCTCTCCTACTTAGGATATCAACAAAATGATGGCAATTGTAGTAATAATTTAACAAGCAAAAATTAGGGACCAGGGGCTTTCTATAGTCCAAGTTGTTTAATTTCCACAATAACAGTGCAATGGGTATATTATTCTGACTTTAAGTATGGGGAAACCAAGGTTAAAAGAGGTTAAGTACAATTGCAACAAAAGCAAAAATTGACAAATGGGATCTAATTAGAGTAAAGAGCTTCTACACAGCAAAAGGAAACTATCAAGAGAGTGGACAGACAACCTACAGAATGGGAGAAAATTTTTGCAAAGTAGGCATCTGACAAAGGTCTAATATCCAGCATCTATAAGGAACTTAAACAAATTTACAAGGAAAAAAAAACAAACAATTCTATTAAAAAGTGGGCAAAGGACATGAACAGACACTTTCAAAAGAAAACATACATGCGGCCTACAATCATATGAAAAACAGTTCAACATCACTGATCATTAGAGAAATGCGAATCAAAACCACAACAAGGTACCATCTCACACCAGTCAGAATGACTATTATTAAAAAGTCAAAAAAATAACAGATGCTGGCGAGGTTGTGGAGTAAAAGGGATGCTTTTACCCTGTTGGTGGGAGTGTAAATTAGTTCAGTCATTGTGGAACTATGTGTTCAATCAGTGTGAGGATTCTTCAAAGACCTAAAAACAAAAATACCATTTGACCCAGCAATCTCATTACTAGGTATGTACTCAAAGGAATATAAATCATTCTGTTATAAAGACACATACACGTGTATGTTCATTGCAGTACTACTACATAGCAAAGACATGGAATCAGCCTAAATGCCCATAAATAATAAACTGGATAAAGAAAATATGGTGCCTATATACGACAGAATACTATGCAGTCGTAAAAAAAGAATGAGATCATGTCCTTTGCAGGAACATGGGTGGAGCTGGAGGCCATTATCCTTAGCAAACTAATGCAGGAACAGAAAACCAAACACGGTATATTCTTATTTATAAGTGGGAGCTAAATGGTGAGAACACATGGACCCATAGAGGGGAAAAACAGACACTGAGGCCTATTGGTGGGAGGAAGGAGAGGATCAGAAAAAATAACTGTTGGGTACTAGGCTTAGTATCTGGGTGATGAAATAATCTGTACAAGAAACACCTATGACACAAGTTTACCTATATTACAAACCTGCACATGTACCCCTAAACTTAACAGTTAAATTAAAAAGTTTAAATTTAAATTTAAAAATGAGGCTAAGTAAATTCAACCAGCTCAGACAGGATGGTAGGCAGCTTCTGAAATGACCCTCAATGACTTCTGCTTCTTGGTATTCATACCTTTATGTAATTTGCTGCCCTTTTTCGTAGACTGGTCCTAGTGACTTTTAGCTAGTAAATAGAATACAGCAAAAGTGATGGGATGTAATTTCCAAGATTAGGTTATAAAAGACTATGACTTCCATCTCGCTTGTTCTCTCTCTTCCTCTCTCACTTGCTTGCTCACTCTGTTGGAGCCAGCTGCCAGGTTATGAGCTGTCTTATCAAGAGACCCATGTGGCAAGGAACCGAGGGTGGCCTCTGGCCAACAGCCCGTAAGGAACTAAATCCTGCCAACAACTACTGAGTGCTCTTGGAAGCAGATCTCACCTCCATTGAGCCTTGAGATGGCCATGATACCTGGGTTCCAGCGTTGTGAGAGGCCAGGGGACCCAGCTAAACTCTTCCCATATTTCTGACCCACAGAAACTGTGAGATAATACATGTGTGTTCTTTTAAGCTGCTAAGTTATTGAATAATTTGTTACACAGCAATAGATAACTAATACAGGTGGTAAGACACAGAGATGAGGTTTCTAGCCAACTTTCCATCTTCAAAGCACAATCTCATTTTCTTGCCCTAAATTAATTCTTTACAAGCCATATGACCTTGGGCGAATTACTAGAACTCTGAAACCTCTTACGTACATTAATAACATAGGAATGATGCCCACAACACACTGATACAGACCAGCTTAAATGAGGTGATATATCTCATTTCATAAGAAGAGATAATGCCTTTGGCTGGCCTGCTGGTTGAAATAGGAAAGATGAGAAAACAGGAAAAGGTTGCCACAGGAGAATGTCTTAATAATGTCGGCTATATACAATGGTGAGTTTTGAAAGACAGTATCCTGGGAAGCAAAAATTTGGAAGGCACAGTAGCTACATGACCATGGTCCAGGCATTCGACATCACTGATTTTATTCTCACTGGTAGAGCGATAAACATGCCTACCTCACTGGGATGCTCTGAAGGTTAATAATATGACATCATGTTTGTACAACACTTCGGACAGGACCTACATATAAAAGATACTCAATAGATTCTAGCCATTATTGCAATAATTTTCTAGATAGTATTAGTTTTACTAATAAGGATGGCATTTCAGGGACCTGCTGCAGGTGAGTAAAGAAGAATTTCTGGATTGAGGCCTGTAACCCTCATCATATTTTGCAGCTCCTCTTTACTTCTTAAATGCATCAGCTAAGTCCAAGTATTTATACTTTGGTTCCCCATCTCAATCTCTTTTCCCTTACCCATATATCAGATCTTTTTTCTTCTTTTTCTTTTGAGACAGAGTCTTGTTCTGTCACCCATGCTGGAGTGCAGTGGCTCAATCTCGGCTCACTGCAATCTCCACCTCCCAAGTTCAAGTGATTTTCCTGCCTCAGCCTCATGAGTAGCTGGGACTACAGGCATGCACCACCATGCCCAGGTAATTTTTTTTTTTTTGTATTTTTAGTAGGACAGTTGGTCTCAAACTCCTAACCTCAAGTAATCCTCCCACCTCGGCCTCTCAAAGTGCTGGGATTACAGGCGTGAGCCATGGCGTCTGGCTATGTATCAGATCTTATCGCATAGTTTCTCTATCAGTAGCTATGCTCTACAAAAAAAAATTAAAAAGAGAAAGCCTCCATTTAAATTAAGTGCTTGATTGCCTACTCAGAGATGCTTCTGAGGGATCAAGCATCAAACATCTGAGCCACTGCTAATAGCTATGACTACTATGAATAGAAAACTTGATAGAACACATGTGGCACTTAGTAGGCACTCATGGTGATCTTCTCAACTAGCAAGAGTAATCACATCTGTCTTGTTTATTTTCATGCCTCCAAGGTCTGGCAGAGGGCCTAGCTTACAGTAGGTAATCAATCAACATGTGCCATGCCAATAAATACACTGGACTAACACTATGTCTTTTTATTCTCCCTAGACAATCCCTATTTGATTTTCTAAAAATAACTTTGTTCATTCAAAGTTTTGGTGTATAGAATTTATTGGCGTATTGGATACATGGGGGGCAATTTTCCTTTCTCCCCCCGCCCCATTATCTGCTCTTAGGTCCTGGCAAATCTGGTTAGAAAATACAAGAATTCCCTTCCCATTCACAGATTCAACGTCCACTCAGTTTCCTAGGAAATGAAATAAAAGGAGACCAAAAAAGTAAATAACAATTGAATAACAACTATGTATGCTTTGCTGAGTTATGTATAGGGATCTACTTAGGTACTGGAACCACTCAGGCCTAAGTTAGCTAAGGCTCATTTCTACAGCCACAAAGGACAGTCCTACCGAAGCATGCTGTGCCCATTTGCCTTGTTTCTAAACCTCAGATATAATGTGGATGTATTTAAAGGACACTGATGAGAAAAATCATGGATACTAAATTTTACATACCACTCATTTATTTCCCTTTGACTGGTAATCAAAATGGTCTCTCATAAGGCATAATTGTGTAGACGAGAACAATTTGCACAGATGATTTAGGAATGATTATTTTATGAAGGTCATCATTTCACTGATTTCTCTTTTTTGTGCATTTGTTTAATGGAATTGGGGTGCTAAGGAGTTAAAAACAGAGAAAAGACTTATTCAGTTTTTAAAAACCCAGCAAGATGTGAACCATATTTTAGAAATGGAAACAGAGCAGTCGTATTAAAAGAAAAAAAAACTCACAAGACTTAGAATCTAAAATGTATGTGTATGTGTGTGCACACGTGTTCTAATCCTTGCCTTCCTCTAACTCGCTGAGTAAACCTGAACAAATCACTTCATCTCCTACAACCTCAATTTCTTTATCAAATAGACAAAAGCATTCTAAACTCTCTCTGGCCCATTTGTGAATCTTAAAGGAAACACTGCCCATCACAGCACCTAGCATAGCTCCAGGGAGATAGCAGGTTATGTATTCAGCCTTTGTTAAATTTGCTAACGGCAAATGAAGTCTATCTAGAAAGCAGCATTGCATAAACCAAACATTTGAGTGGTTAATGGAGAAAGAAATAGAAATCTCCTTTTCTCCTGCATGGTTTGGATTTGGTTTGGCCCCACCGTGTCTCATGTAGAAATTTGATCCCTAATGTTGGAGGTGGGATATGGTTGAAGGTGTTTGGGTCATGGGATTGGTCCCTCTTGAATGGCTTGGTGCTGTTCTCACTGGAGTGAGTTCTCACTCTTAGTTCCTGAAAGAACTGATTGTTGAAAAGTTCTTAGTACCTCTTCCTCTCTCTCTTGCTTCCTCTCCTGCCATGCCACATGTGCACATGCTGGCTCCCCTTCCCCTTCCACCATAAGTGGAAGAAGCCTGAAGCCCTCACCAGAAGCAGATGTTGGGGCCATGCTTCTTGCAGATCCTACAGAACCATGTGCCAAATAAACCTCATTTATTTATACATTACCCAGCCTCAGATACTCCTTCATAGCAACACAGACTAGGACGTCTCTCTACTCCATTTTCTATTTAACATTGGATGTACTGTCACAATTAAGGGCCGGAACTTTGTGAAAGTTACTACCATAGAAATATGGAGCCAAGTTGATAAAAAATAAAATAAACAGCTATTGCATTCAAAATGTTTGTGTTATTTGAACTGAACTTCAATCTTGTGGGTTTTGCTAAAAACATACTGAAAATTTCCACTCCCTCAAAAGCAGTTTTAACTTTTCAGTAAATATTTTATGTCCTCCATTGTTAGACCTAATAGAAGTCCCAACAATTGGAAAAATTGACGCTTGGAAAACTGATAGGTTTACAATAATTCTAGTTCTTCATCCCCCAAAAGAAGTTGATTTGTATTTCAAAGAAGGAGTAGAAGCTGCAGGCTACCAAGGGGACCTCATGCTGTTAGGCACCCTGCTTTACTCAGAGTTCAAGTCTCTACTGTGAGTTCACCTGTTCTGACAACCCTATAAATGCTGTTGCACCCAAGGGTCTAAGAACTCAATTCTTCTCTCGCTACACACTTGTCTGAAGTGATGGCTTGAATAAACTCATATATGCTTACGAATTCCAAATCACCTTCCCAATGTGCTCAACTCCCCAGCACCTCACGTGCAAGGGCACAATGGACACTTGTCCCATTGTGTCCCATCATGTACTAAACCACTGTCACTTATCTTGTCTTCACTAAATCTGATTCTATCTCCTCGAGAGTGGCACCATCATCCACTCAGGGAACATGAGCCAGAAACTTGGGAAACTTTTTATGCTTCCCTTCTCCCTAATGCAAGTCATATCGACCTTGCCTTCTGCATTTTCATGAGTCAAACCCATCCCCACCCTGTCTACTGTCACTGCCCAGCTTCACGCTCACAACATCTTTTACCTGCCATATTGCAGAATGTTCCTAAAAGATCTTCCTTCCTCTTGCCTTGCCTGCACCAACCCATTCGCCACATGGCAGCCATAGTGATAGTCCTAAAAGGCAAGCCTGACCATGTCACCCTGCTACCTACAATCACTGCATTGTCTCCTGGGTTGGAGGCAACATCACTTGGCATCTTACATCTTACGTGTGTTCGTGTCAGATTCTCCAGCCTTAGCTTCTATCACTCTCCTCATTATAATTCTCAAATAATACTGAATTTCTTTGAGTAGCTTTCTCAACAATTCTTGCTATTCCACAGACATGTGCTCCTTTTCTTAGTGTTCCATTTCTTTGTATAGAATATCTTTCCTATACCAACTCAAGCTTTGCTTCCTTCAGGAATCCTTCAATGCACCCCACTGCAGTGGGTCCAACAATGGAGAGCATAAAAAGCATTCTGAAAAGTTAAAATTGCTTTTGAGGGAGTGGAAATTTTCAATATGTTTCCTTCCACACTCTCCTGAGGTCTGTTTCAGAGCAGATAACTAAGCAACATTGTAACCTTTAAGAATATGGGTTCAGAGTTCAAACCCAGGGGGTTAGAATCCAGTCTCTACTAGTTACTAGCCAGTTATCAAACTATCTGGACTCTTTAAGCCCAGTCTCTTGATCTTTTAAAAGGTGATAATAATGACACTGAACTCAATGAATAATTATCAAAATTAAATGAGCTGAGACCTAAAGAATGAGAAGGATTGAGCCATGCCAAGACTTGGAGGATGCACTTTTCATGGAGAGAAAATGGTGAGTACAAAGGCCCAGCTGATGAAACTTGGGGTACTGACTACTTTACAGCCGAAAGCCCCATCCCTGCTGCAATATTCAGTCAGCCTAGGATTATAGTTTCTAAGAGAAAGCAGTAAAAGCCCCAGAATGAACATGTGGTGCTTGGCAGAACCTCATTAGCTGGGATCTGCTTCATTTCCCCTGCCCCATTTGGCTTCTTTCCAGACTCTACTATCGCATTTAAGCCCTGGGTGAAACTTGAAAGCCCTTAAACCTAGTGAAAGGGCTACATTGGTAGGAACCTCAGGGATGAACTAAATGCTGAGTCCAGCACCCCTGCAAAAGCAGCTCCCTGAGGGCATTATCCAAAATGGTATGCCTCTAGATGAACGCTGCAAAGCGCATACATTCAGAGAATGTGGACTTCTTGTCAAACTTGACAGCAGGTTTATTTCAGCATGAGACGCATTTGCCAAATGAACAGAGACTCAGTGATCGTGCTGGTTTTAAAAATGGGTTTTGCTTAATAGTAGAGAAATAAAATGATTTATGAGTTTGTCAGGGAACGGATGTGGCCTTTTGGAAAAAAAATCCTCCCAGCTCCAGAGTGTCATGAATTGCAAATGAACCAATGGGTGATGTATGTGTGTGTATGTCAATACATGTACACACACATGTATCTCAGTGCGTGTCCCCTTTCTTCTTTGCTTCTGTGGTTTGGACCACTGTGTGCCTTCACTGACGCTGCAAGCAAGTTGTAATTATAATGCTGAACAGTTACTTCCAAGGCAAACCAAATCTGTGTTCCATTAAAGTCATGGAATAGTTAAACATTTTTTTTAATTCCCAACCATAATAAAAAACAGGTTCCCCATTCAATCTCATGCTCCAGAAGTCAGAGGATTCCATACAGTCCCTTCTGAAATATTTGGAAATAGATTCTGATGGTGTCCCAAGCATATCAGCAGGAGGTCAGCTTAACTTATGGTTTATCAGGCTTACTGTGGTTTGGACAGCAGCTGCATGGAAGTCCTCAAATGTAATAGATTTCCTCCCTAAGACACTAAGCCTGCTTGCCAACTTCTAAGCATATTCCTTTAGTGTGTCCTTTTGAGATGTTAGATGAAGTCACAGAAATGAGAGCTATTCTTTCTTTCAAACGAGAAACGAGAAAATGCTGCCCTTCAGGATTTGCTTCAAAAGAAAAAAACAATGCTCCAATCTTTCTGTTCACCAGTTTGTAAGAATCATTTTGATATGTTTCTGTAAAACTATCTTTGAAATGAAATTTTCCTCTATAATTCACCAGTGATTTTATCCCAATGCCCTAAATTTGTGTGCATTCAGGTTACATTTTAATGGTAAAAGTAACTCTTTAACAAATATTTGCATTAAGAAACACAAACAAATGCTCTGCAACCATTTACCTCCTATAGGAAGTCTAGCTTACATTCAATATGTATACTCTCTTCAACATTTTGCAATCATGCTGAAAATTACCAATAGACTTTACACGGTAATTTTAAAAGACCATTTCCCCAATTTGCTAGATTTTCTGTCCCCATGCCTTTGTCCAGGCCTTCCTCCTGCATGGAACATTTCTCCCCCTCACTCTACCCTCTCTATCTGAGGATTGTTTGTTCATTCCACAAAACTCAGCTCAGCTCCTACTTCTTCCTTCCCCAGGCTATGGGGAAAGGTCCTCTACATCATGCCATGTTCTCTCTATTACAGCACTTAGCACACGGCATTGTAACTGGCTGTCTCTCCCAATCCTATGAGATCCTTTCCACTTCTAAATTCTCAGAGACTAAGGCAGAAGGGGTGTTTAGTGAGTATTAGTTAAGGACTTAGTTAACATATTAATTTGATCCCAAGCACAGCCTCTTGTGCTACCTTCAAGGCTAAATTACTTGAATTTTCTCAAATCAAAAGGATGTGAAGGGGATGTCCCTTTCTTCTATCCCATGAAACTTCCTTGGTCTTTGCCTAAGCGAGCCAGCCTCCTGTTCCATTATGAGAGATTTATTCAGCAGTGCTGTGAATTGCTTCAGTGTGCTTTGGATTTGGATGGATATGGGGATGGGTGTGTGTGTGTGTGTGTGTGTGTGTGTGTGAGTGTGTGTGTGTGTGTTTGACATGGCAGCTTAAAATAGTCAGTATCTCAACTTCCATTTGCCTTTAGATTCCTCAGTTTGAGCCCATGTCCAAAAAGTCAGTTTATCAACTCCTGGATTTATCTACACTTGAAGCAGTGGAATATGGTCCAGATGGGGATTTGTATCCAAAGGGGAAAGTCCCTCCTCACAAACTGGAATCAAGCTCCAAACTAGAGCCTGTGGAGGGTGCAGAATTCCTTAGCTGTCAAGGAGATTGGGCTCACCATCAGTCAGTGGGGTCAGAATCACAGCCTATGCCTTCACTCCCCAGTCACCAAGCCCAGCACCTTCTCCTTTTTCCATGTCTTATACCAGGCACTTTGCTGCAAGGATGGCCAGAGTCAGGTCTTGCCATCAAAGAACTCGAGAAGTTTGTGCAAGTGAAGACCAGTAAACAGGTAATTAGAATAGAGTGTAATAAGAGATGCCTATGAAAGTAAGAAAGAGAGAATAGAAGGCTTAACAAGGCCTGATGTAGGGAGAATAGAATTCACAAGATCAAGCGGGAGATAAATGTTTTTCCAGATATGTCATATGAAAAATGATTTTGGAATACCCAAAGTTGCTGAGGGCCCCAAATTTTGTCCCTGTGGGTATGCATGACACTTAATGCAAGACTACTTGGTACACTCTGGGGAATCAGATTGGACAGCTGAGCAGGTGGTAGAGAAAGAAGGCAGGATGGAGGCATGGGTGCATGGAGAAGAGAGGCCTGGAAAGCTCCTTTCTTTACTATGCTGGCCGCTTGTTGAATAGAATGAAGGGAGCTAAGAAGAATTCAGCCTCAGTATTGTGGAGCAGTAACTAGAAACCAGCCCCTATCATTCTAAATTCCCTGGTCATCCTACTTTCACCATGGAAAATGTGGCAAATATGATGGTGAAGATAAACAAAGTGACTATCAAAGTTGCTGCCATGTAGTCACTCTATACTGAGACCACTGGCTGACTTCAGGATCTATTTTGTAGTAATTAAGGAAACTCTTCAAATGCCAAAAGGTCAGGATGTGATTATCTATGCTCCAGACAGCCCTAAAGCTGTGCAGCAGTTTTCCTAAAATTGCTATTGATTTTGTTATTTCCCCACGCACCTCCCCCCACTCAAAAAGTCCCTAAACATAATTTCCTGTGGCACAGCCCCTAGGCCCTCTCTGGTTCTTTTATTCTTTAACATATGGCCTTCTCTTGGGATCATTTATATAAAAACTACTACGTTGAGTTACAGGTTACCTGAGCTGGGTACAAGCCCTCACTGCACACATATGGGACCTTAGCTTCCAGGAAGGGAAGGGACTTCACTAAGACCACACAGTTTTGAGCAGGCTTATTCCTCCCTTCCACATCTCCTCGTCCCCTGATACTGAGCCTTCATTTTGGGAGATCCAGTCTACTGTCTTGAACATTCCTTTCTCAAAGATGATAGGTTAGAAACTTGGGAACAGTTTTGTTCCTTGAGTATGATCATACAGATAATAAATGATGGAAGGAAGCGTTTAAACCTGAGATCTTTTATTCTACCATTTTTTTTCCTTGTATACTATATTGGGAAAACCTAGGAAAACAGATCAATGCTAAGAATTACTCATGTTGAGATCATGGTGAATGGGAGGCAGAACTAGATTGCAGCTCTGACACGGATGGACACAGCAGCTTGCAGAGGCTCCTGTCATGAATTCTAGCTCCAAATTGACTGCAAGAACAAACCACCAATCCCAAGAGGACCCCCAGATCCTCTGAAGGAAGCGGACTTCTCCTGCGGGATCCAGGAGACACCACAAATACTGTGCTGGTATCCACAGCTGAAAGACCCATAGACAGTTCACATCACAGGACTCTATGCAGACAACCCCCAATACCAGCCTGGAGCTGGGTAGACTTGCTGGGTAGACACAGAAGACAGGCAACAATCACTGCAGCTCAGCTCATAGGAAGCCACATCCATAGGAAAATGGGGAAGAGTACTACATCAAAGGAACACCGCTTGGGACAAAAGAATCTGAACAACAGCCTTCAGCCCTAGACCTTGCCTCTGACACAGCCTACCCAAATGAGAAGGAACCAGAAAACCATCTCTGGTAAAATGACAAAACAAGGCTGTTTAGCACCCTGTAAAAATTATACTAGTTCACCAGCAATGAATCCAAACCAAGAAGAAATCCCTGATTTACCTGAAAAAGAATTCAAGAGTTTACTTATTAAGCTAATCAGGAGCGACCAGAGAAAGGTAAAGCCCAATGCAAGGAAAGCCAAACAATGATACAAGAAGTGAAGGAAAAATATTCAAGGAAATAGATAGCATAAAGAAAAGATAAAACTTCAGGAAGCATTGAATGCACTTATAAAAATGCAAAATGCTCTGGAAAGACTCAGCCATATAATTGAACAAGTAAAATAAAGAAATTCAGAGCTTGAAGTCAAGGTTTTCGAAGTAACCCAATCCAACAAAGACAAAGAAAAAAGAATAAGAAAATATGAACAAAGCCTCCAAGAAGTCTGAGATTATATTAAACAACCAAACCTAAGAATAATTGGTTTTCCTAAGGAAGAAGAGAAGTTTGGAAAATATATTTGGGGGAATAATCAAGGAAAACTTTCCTGGCCTTGCAAGAGACCTAGATGCGCAAATACAAGAAGCACAAAGAATACCTAGGAATTGATTGCAAAAAGATCATAACCTAGGCACATTGTCTTCAGGTTATCTAAAGTTCAGATGAAGGAAAGAATCTTAAGAGCTGTGAGAAAAAAGCACCAGGTAATCTATAAAGGAAAGTCTATCAGATTAACAGCAGATTTCTTAGCTGAAACCCTACAAGCTAGAAGGAATTGGGGCCCTGTCTTCAGCCTCCTCAAACAAAGCAATTATCAGCCAAGAATTTTGTATCCAGCAAAAGTAAGCATCATATATGAAGGGAAGATACAGTCTTTTTCAGACAAACAAATGCTAAGAGAATTTGCCACTACCAAGCCACCACTACAAGAACTGCTAAAAGGAGCACAAAATCTTGAAATAAATCCTGGAAACACATCAAAACAGAACCTCTTTAAAGCACAAATCACACAGGACCTATAAAACAAAAAATACAAGTTAAAAAGCAAAAACTAAAAACAAAAAAAACAAGGTACACGGGCAACAAATAGCACAATGAATGCAATGGTACCTCACATCTCAATACTAACATTGAATGTAAATGGCCTAAATGCTCCACTTAAAAGATACAGAACTGCAAAATGGTTAAGTACTCACCAACCAACTATCTGCTGCCTTCAGGAGACTCACCTAACACATAAGGACACACGTAAAGTAAAGGGATGAAAAAAGGCATTTCATGAAAATGGACACCAAAAGCGAGCAGGGGTAGCTATTCTTGAATCAGACAAAACAAACTTTAAAGCAACAGCAGTTAAAAGAGACAATGAGGTATATTATATAATGGTAAAAGGCTTTGTCCAACAGGAAAATATCATAATCCTAAACATATATGTATCTAACACTGGAGGTACCAAATTTATAAAACGATTACTAATAGACCAAACAAATGAGATAGACAGCAACACAATAATAGTGGGGGACTTCAATACTCCACTGACAGCACTAGACAGGTCATCAAGACAGAAAGTCAACAAGAAACAATGAATTTAAACTATACTTTGGAACAAATGGACTTAACAGATATATACAGAACATTTCATCTAACAACCACAGAATATACATTCTATTCAACTATGCATGGAACTTTCTCCAAGATAGACCATATGATAGGCCATAAAATGCACCTCAATAAATGTAAGAAAATTGAAATTATATCAAGCACTCTCTCAGACCACAGTAGAATACAACTGGAAGTCAACTCCAAAAGGAACTTTCAAAACCATGAAAATACATGGAAATTAAATAAACTGCTCCTGAGAGAGCATTGGGTGAAAAATGATATCAAGATGGAAATGAAAAAATTCTTTGAACTGAATGACAATAATGAAACAACCTATCAAAACCTCTGGGATAAAGCAAAGATGGTGCTAAGAGGAAAGTTCATAGCCCTAAATGCCTACATCAAAAAGTATGAAAGAGCACAAACTGACATTCTAAGGAACTAGAATGTCTAAGGACCTCAAGGAACTAAAGAAACAAGAACAGGCCAGGCACGGTGGCTCATGCCTGTAATCCCAGCACTTTGGGAGGCCAAGGCAGGTGGATCACGAGGTCAAGAGATCAACACCATCCTGGCCAACATGGTGAAACCCCGTCTCTACTAAAAATACAAAAATTAGCTGGGCATGGTGGCGTGTGCCTGTAATCCCAGCTACTCGGGAGGCTGAGGCAGGAGAAGTGCTTGAACCCGGGAGGCAGTGGTTGCAGCGAGCTGAGATCATGCCACTGCATGCACTCCAGTGTGGTGACAGAGCGAGACTCCATCTAAAAAAAAAAAAAAAAAAAAAAAGAAGAAACAAGAACAAACCAAACCTAAACCTAGCACCTAGCAGAAAAAAAATGAAATAACCAAACTCAGAGCAGGACTAAATGATATTGAAACAAAAAAAATACAAAAGATAAATCAAACAAAAAGCTGGTTCTTTGAAAAGATAAATACAATTGATAGACCATTAGCAAGATTAACCAAGAAAAAAAGAGAGAAAATCCAAATAGCCTCATTAAGAAATGAAACAGGAGATATTACAACTGACACCACTAAATTATAAAAGATCATTCAAGGCTACTATGAACACCTTTATGCACAAAAACTAGAAAACCTAGAAGGGAAGGATAAATTCCTGGAAAAATACAACCCTCCTACCTTAAATCAGGAAGAATTAGATACCCTGAACAGACCGATTACAAGCAGTGAGATTGAAATGGTAATTCAAAAATTGCCAACAAAACATGTCCAGGACCAGACAGGTTCATAGCAGAATTCTACCAGACATTCAAAGAAGAATTGGTACCAATATTTTTGACACATTCCACAAGATAGAGAAAGAAGGAACCCTCCCTAATTCATTCTATGAAGCCAGTATCACACTAACACCAAAATCAGGAAAGAATGTAACCAAAAAAGAAAACTATAGACCATATCAATAACCTTGATGAACATAGATGCTAAAATTCTTAACAAAATACTAGCTAACCAAATCCAACGACATATCAAAAAGATAATCCGGCTGGGCTTGATGGCTCACGCCTGTAATCCCAGCACTTTGGGAGGCCAAGGTGGGTGGATCACAAGGTCGGGAGACCGAGACGATCCTGGCTAACACAGTGAAACCCCATCTCTACTAAAAATACAAAAAATTAGGCAGCGTGGCGGCGTGCGCCTGTAGTCCCAGCTACTCGGGAGGCTGAGGCAGGAGGATGGCATGAACCTGGGAGGTGGAGCTTGCAGTGAGCCGAGATTGCGTCACTACACTCCAGCCTGGGTGACACAGCGACACTCTGTCTCAAAAAATAAAAAAAACATAGATAATCCACCATGATCAAGTGGGTTTCATACCAGGGATTCAGGGAAGGTTTAACACAGGTAAGTCAATAAATGTGATACACCACATAAACAGCATTAAAAACAAAAATCACATGATCATTTCAATAGATGCAGAAAAAACATTCGACAAAATCCAGCATTGCTTTATAATTAAAACTCTCGGCAAAATTGGCATAGAAGGGACAGACCTAAGTGTAATAAAAGCCATCTATGACAGACCCACAGCCAACATAATACTGAATGGGGAAAAGTTGAAAGCATTCCTTTTGAGAACTGGGACAAGACAAGGATGCCCACTCACATCACTCCTCTTCAACATAGTACTGGAAGTCCTAGCTAGAGCAATCAGACAAAAGAAAGAAATAAAGGGCATCCAAATCAGTAAAGAGGAAGTCAAACTGTCACTGTTTGCTGATGATATGATTGTTTACCTTGAAAACCCTAAAGACTTTTCCAGAAAGCTCCTAAAACTGATAAATAATTCAGCAAATTTCCCAGATACAAGATTAATGTACACAGATCAGTAGCTCTTCCATACACCAACAGTGAGCAAGCAGAGAATCAAATCAAAGCTCAACCCCTTTTACAATAGCTGCAAAAAAATAAAATACTTAGGAATACACCTAACTAAGGAGATGAAAGACCTCTATGAGGAAAACTACAAAACACTGCTGAAAGAAATCATAAATGACACAAACAAATGGAAACACATCCCATGCTCATGGATGAGTAGAATCAATATTGTGAAAATGACCATACTGCCAAAAGCAATCTACAAATTCAATGCACTCCCCATCAAAATACTACCATCATTCTTCACAGTTAGAAAAAACAATTCTAAAATTCATATGGAACCAAAAAGAAGCCCGCATAGCCAAAGCAAGACTCAGCAAAAAGAACAAATCTGGAGGCATCACACTACCTGATTTCAAACTGTACCATAAGGCCATAGGCAACAAAACAGCATGGTTCTGGTATAAAAATAGGCACATAGACCATTGGAACAGAATAGAGAACCCAGAAATAAAGCCAAATACTTACAGCCAACTGGTCTTCGACAAAGCAAACAAAAACATGAAGAGAGAAAAAGACACCTTCTTCAACAAATGGTGCTGGGATAACTAGCTAGCCACATGTAAGAGAATGAAACCGGATCCTCATCTCTCACCTTATACAAAAATTGACTCAAGATGGATTAAGGACTTAAATCTAAGGCCTGAAACTATAGAGATTCTAGAAGACAACATTGGAAAAACCCTTCTAGACATTAGCTTAGGCAATAATTTCATGAACAAGAACCCAAAAACAAATGCAATTAAAAAAAGATAAATAGTTGGGACTTGGTTAAACTAAAGAGCTTTTGCACAGCAAAAGGAACTGTCAGCAGAGTAAACAACACACAGAGTGGAAGAAAATCTTCACAATCTATACATCTCACAAAGGACTAATATCCAGAATCTACAATGAACTCAAACAAATCAGTAAGAAAAAAAACAAACAATACCACCAAAAACTAGACTAAGGACACGAATAGACAATTCTCAAAAGAAGTATACAAATGGCCAAAAAACATATGAAAAAATGCTCAACATCACTAATGATCAGGGAAATGCAAATCAAAACCACAATGCATTACCACCTTACTCCTGCAAGAATGGCCATAATCAAAAAGTCAAAAAACAGTAGCTATTGGCATGGATGTGGTGATCAGGGAACACTTCTACACTGCTGGTGGGAATGTAAACTATTACAGCCACTATGGAAAACAGTGTGGAGATTCCTTAAAGAACTAAAATTTAGTTCTAGAACTAACTTTTGATCTAGAACTACCATTTGATCCAGCAATCCTGCTACTGGGTATCTACCCAGAGGAAAAGAAGTCATTATATGAAAAAGATTATGGGCACAAGCATGTTTATAGTGGCACAATTCACAATTGCAAAATTATGGAACCAATCCAAATGCCCATCAATCAACAAGTGGATAAAGAAACTGTGGTATACGATGGAATACTAATCAGCCATAAAAAGGAATGAATTAACGGACTTTGCAGTGACCTGGATGAGACTGGAGACTATTATTCTAAGTGAAGTAACTCAGGAATGGAAAACCAAACATTGTATGTTCTCACTGATATGTGGGAGCTAAGCTACGAGGACGCAAAGGCATGAGAATGATACAATGGACTCTGGGGACTTGGGAGGAAAGGTGGGAAGGGGGCGAGGGATAAAAGACAACAAATAGGGTGCAGTGTATACTGCTGGGGTGATGGGTGCACCAAAATCTTATAAATCACCACTAAAGAAATTACTCATGTAACCAAATACCACCTGTACCCCAATAACTTATGGAAAAATAAAAAATTAAAAAATACATTAAAAATAAATAAATAAAAAAGAATCACTCATGTCTCTTGGAGGAAATTCATCTCTTAAGTACCTTGAAGTGTCCTCAGACATGCAAGAGGATGTACCTTATTGTGCCCTTCAAACATCTAAGATAATGATTTGCAACAGACTTTCTCCCTTAAGAGAAAAATAGGCATAGCTCTATAGGAATATTTTCTTGTCCATTCTTCAAGGAGTTTTGTGTGGCTGGATTGCATATTATAATGGCCGGAGTGCCTCAGGGAGTGTTAAATATTTGAATTGCTGCAGTAACTTATGCTGTCTGAATTGCATCCGGTACTCTGATTCTTCACATAGCTGGAAAAATTTGTCATATGTTTATGCTATTTTGACAGTAGCTGGACTGAAATAATTCAGAGGCAAGCCATATTTTTGCTTCACTGACCGACCTACCATGGAGCAGGGAGGTTCTTAGCGAGTCATTAAATAGCTGGAGCAAATGGCTTGGATAAAGGCATGTAGTGGGGCTACAAGAGAATCTTGTTTGATGGGTGACAAGGGCACAGGAAAGCAGAGGCTGCCATAATTGATAAATGCTGGGCACCAGTGAGTTATTTCATGCAGTGTCTGGGCAAGAAGAAACCTAAAAGTTCATCTAATCTGGAACTCCTCATTTAAAAATGGAAAGACTTCAATGTAAGACTTGAAACCATAAAAATCCTAGAAGAAAATACAGGGAAAAAGCTACGTGACAAGGGTCTTGACGATGAGTTTTCTGGATATGACACCAAAAGCACAGGCAACGAAAGCAAAAATAAACAAGTGAGGCTACATCAAACCAAAAATTTCTGCATAACACAGGAAACAATCAACAAAATGAAAAGTCAACCTATGGAATGGGAGAACATATTTGCAAACCATATATCTGATAAGGGGTTAATATCCAAAATATTTAAGGAACTCCTACAACTCAATAGCAAAAAACCAAATAACCCAATTAAAAAACAGGCAAAAGACCTCAATAGACTTTTTTCCAAAGACATACAAATGGCCGCTAATCATCAGGGAAATGCGAAGCAAGACCACAATGAGATAATGCCTCACACTTGTTGGGATGGGTGTTGTCAAGACAACAAAAGATAATGAGTGTTGTCAGGGTATGGAGAAAATGAAACCCTTGTGTACCATTTGTGGACATGTAAATTGGTAAGCCATTATGGAAAACAGCATGGAGATTCCTTAAAAAATTAAAAATAGAACTACCATATTATTCAGCAATTCTATTTTTTGGTATTTATCCAAAGGAAACAAAATCAATATATTGAAAAGATACCTGCATTCCCACATTCATTGCAGCATTATTCACAACAGTCAAGATATAGGAAAAACCTAAATGCCTGTCAATAAATGAACTTATAAAGAAAATGTGGCATACACACACATATATATACACACACATACACACATATATATGCATACACACATATACATAAACATAATGTAATATTCACCTTAAAAAAGAAGGAAATCCTGTTATATGCAACAACTTGGATGAACGTGAAAGACATTATTCTAAGTGAAATAAGTCAAACACAGAAAGGCAATTACTGCATAATCTCATGTATATGTAGAACCTAAAAACATCAAACTCATAGAAACAGAGTAGAAAGGTGGTTATTCAGGAGTCGAGGGAGGGGGAAACAGGGAGATGGTGGTCAAAGGGCACAAACTTTCACTTATAAGATGAACAGCTACTGGGGCCCTAATGTACAGCATGGTGATTAAAGTCAGTAACAATGTGGTATATACTTGAGGTTTGCTAAGAGAGTAGATATTAAGTATTCTCACCACAGGGGAAAAGAAAGATAACTATATAAGGGATGGATATATTAATTAGCTTGACTGTGGTAATCATTTCACAATGCATACATCTACCAAAACCTCACATGTATACTGAAATATATATTATTTTTATAAATTATACATCAATAAAGCTGTAAATAAAAAGAATTTTAAACTTATCTGACCCAAAGTTTGAATCTCTGGCTCAAGCATTTTTATGAGCTAAGTAGGGTCAGGTGCAATCTCATTTACGAATAAGTAACTCAGTTGTCTGAGAGATTGTGCTGTCACAGGGTTTTCATAAAGTTCTACTGAGTCAGGCATTCAGACACTGTTGACTGCCTAGCCCAACTGTCATACCGCACTTCTTCCTGGCTAACAAAACTCTGATTTCATTCATGTGGCCATGTGTACAGGCCCAGATAATCAACTGTGGTTGGTGTGAACCAGTCATGACAACCCCATGTCCTTTCATCAGTTATTTACTCAGAGTTGAACAGGTGATCCAGTTCTGACCATTGAGACATATGGAGAAGTTACTGTGGAGTTCTGTAAAAGGAATCTCTGCCCCCATCCCCACCTCCATTAACACAGAGATACAGGGGAAGAAACTCATTTTGCTTTCTAACCTGCACCCTCACTTCCTACTTTTGAGGTTATTCCATTAGAAAATGATGCTTGGAGCTGCAGCAGCCATTTTGTGACTATGAGGAGAGACACTGCATACAAACTGAGGATGGTAGAGCCAAAGGACCAAAGGAATCACAATCTTTGATGGCACTGTCTAGCTGGAAACCAAACTTGAATCCTCACACCCCTAGATAGCCTAATCCAAAAGCAAATGACCTTAGAGTTTAAGCCATTCATGCAGAGATTTATGTTACTTGCACTACCCTTATTTTAAGGATATACTAAGAAAACTTTCAATGATGGCTAAAACTTTGAAAAATAATTTACTTGTTATTGAGTCAGTATATTCTTCAAGAGCAAGGACATTTGGGTCCTTCGGCTTGTATTCCTAAGTCTTAGATCAGGATCTAGCACGTTGTGGATGTCTAGTAAACATGTGAAGCATACACACATATACTTACATAGACATACAAATTGCAGAGTAAATTTTGGGGTGAATATGAGTACACTCTAAAACGTTTAAAGAAGGGAAACTAGCATTTGTTGATAACCTTATGTAAGACAGCCCTTGTCGTGCTGGATTTCCCAAACCAATGTAGTACCAAGGGCAGGATGGTGTGAGCGGTCTACCCGGGGTGCAGGCACCAAGGGTTGCATTGACTGTAAAGAATTTAAAAACAATACTGAAAAATGGACTGAAAAGTTGCTCTGCTCTTTATTATCACCATGAGCTAGAAATTTTAAACAATGTCTGTGATAAAATGTTTCAACCCAAGAAAAATGTTTTGTTAGTCTAAATTCTAAACAATTGTTGTAGTTATTACTAAGTTTTAATAATATATAAGTAAGCTTTAAATTAACACTTTCTGTTGTTAGCTATCCTTGAACAAACATTATATTCTAAACAGAAGTTAATTCAGAGAACTCCCAGTTATATAGTTGGCCCCCAACAAGCAGAGACCCCGCCATGGGCATTCATGTTGAGACTACATTTGTGACAATTTAAAATAATTTCAGCTCACTTCAGATGTAGTCCACATCCTTAGCACTTGTGATACCACCTATCTCTATAGTTAAATAGGTGACTGTGAATGAACATTGACAGCACAGTGATTGAAAAAGATGAAGAAGCAAAACTGGAGTTATTTCATTTCTGACACTCAATGTGACTATTTAGAGATAATTCACATTTAAAAATTAAAACAATAAAGCACAGTAAAGGAACAAGAGTGTTATGTTGTCTGGTAAGTACAAATTTCAGCTCAGAAATAAAATATTTTTCCAAATTTGAATATTTTCTGATGGGAAGCTTTATATGACATTATTAGGCACCAAAACCACTATTTACCAACAGCCAGAATCAGCCTGATTAAATGTACAGTAAAACACCTGCTTTAAAATGAATGCTTGAAGTTTAGCACATAGATATCATAGAGAAGGCCACTGACTATACAACAAAATGTAAAGAAATAGACTTTTGACATGAGAAACAGATTCAAATTTCTAAGAAAAATGCCAGGAGAAACAACACAATCTGCTGGTCTTACATTGCTAGAAGAAATAAAAAAGACAAAAGGATGTTCAACTGCCTCAATGAGTTTCACAAGGAACTGGACACTTGTTCTAAAGCAATTGATCAAACAACGTTAACATTAGTTATCACACAGTAATTCTCCCTGATCTTTACAGACAATTTTACAAAATGTAACAGCTATTTTTGATAAATCTGCTGGTGAAGGTATTTTATTTTATTTTAATTTTAGAGACACTTGAAAGCTGATAGAATTGATCCCAAAGAAACGAAGATGTGGCCAGTATAACAATTTCTGGAATTTTATCAATCTACCATATCTATCCTTATGTTTGATAGTTATCCTAACTATTTGTGTATCTGTTGATTCTTCCAAAAAATATTTTGAAATTAAAATTAATAAAAACTCAAATTTTGATCAACTATCAGGGACGATAGGTGGACAAGTCTGGCTATGCTGTTCGTTGAACATAAATAGGCAAAGAAAAACAGTTTTGACAGCCATTGAAAATTTGGAGAAGGCACAAAAACAGAACCTGTAATGTTGTTTTGTACATATAAGTGAAAGCTTCTTCCCTTCTTAACAAATACATTAATGTAATTAGAAAGTATGAATCCTTTAACTGTTTCCCTTTTTGGTAATGTCACTTTTTTTTTTCTTTTTTACTGGCATGATTATATATATGTTCACAGAAAAGTCTTACTGTCTGCATTTCTTTTCTTGCCACTGCTATTATTCGTTCATTTCATGATTACTGTGGAGGATCGTTTCGTCACTTAGAGGAGAGAGGCGTTAAAAATGATATGCCTCCATGTGTCAAGCATGCTAGGCACACCACTTTCAGAAGCAGTGTTTTCCAAATGAGAAAACCAAAACTCAGTGAAGTTAGGTGTTTGAGGCCCCAACTTTAAATTTATCATGAAGAGAGTCCTTCATTAGGATTAGATGATTGCCATCCTTAGAGCCTACGGGGCTTACCAACTCAGCTCATGCACAGGGTAAAGTTAACCATAAGTTGTTAGAGGAAACATTGTGGTCAACTGCACGTATATTTGTAAATTTTACTTGACTATCAGTCAACTCCATTCTAAAGCCTTTCTCCCAGACTCCCTGACTTCACCCAAACAAATTTTTCCACTAAAAAAAAAATATCAACTGTGAAACAGCTTATTTATGTAAGCAAAAACATTATCTAGCCCCCATTTATTGTGATTCATACATGTACAATAAACTTGATTATACTTTTTGGTAATGTTACATTTCTAGTTAAGTTTATTAAAAACAGAACTCTGAGAGATGCAAAGAGAATCACTGTGAAAATCCACAATAAACCCCAAACCCCCAGCCTTATTCCCCTAGTAATGTCATTCTTGACGATATACACAGGAAAGGCAAAAGGGGCCCCTTCTCAGTTGTGTTATACTATATTCTGTTTCCATGGGAATACATACTAAGGGGATGAAATCATGAAGTACTCTAGGAGGTGCTAATAACTCAATGGGGCATAATAACCAGCTGAAGATATCTGCATTCACTAAACTATAGCAAAGGGGGATAATGGAAATTTGGGGGAGGGGAAGAAATGAGCACCACAGACATGAGACTAAGCTGATACTAAGGCCATGCCAGGTTTGAAGCTGCAGATCACATGTAATAGTATTTTATAACCGTGGATCACATGTAATACTAAAACATCACCAATTGCAGTTTAATCTGGTCAAGGTCAGTGTTTATCCTCTAAAGGTCCAAGCACCTCTTTTTCTTCAATCTCTCTCCTCTCCCATAAAATTTCAACCCAATAGATTTTTTGATCATTTTTTCTATTACTGTTACTATCCTCCAGTTTATCAAATTTATCTGTCAGCTATTGTGACCATTAAATGCCAAGCAATTTGCAAAGATGATCTCATTTAAATTTCAGAATGTGCTTGTCGTGTAGGAATTACTTTTTTTTTCTATTTTGGTACTGGGGAAATTAAATCAGAGATCAGCACAGCTCAGGAGCATAATGTGGGACTTGAACCCAGGTCCTTCTGGGGCATTCTCCACTAAATTGTACTTCCTCATTGATGGTCCTCCTTATTCATTTGATTCAGACTTGGCAGTTTATAAACATCCCATAAAATAAGACAACTTTCTGCAGGCATAACAGGAATCCCAACTCCGTCTCAAGCTTCCTAGCATAACTAACCAACTAAGAAGGTGCATGAGTCTTCTCTGTGGGTCAAAGGCCTTGATGGTTTTGGCAGGAAAGATGGAAAGTTTAGAATAGGTGTACCAATGAGAAGGTGAAAGAGAAAGGGAGAATACTACAGTGAAGGTATCTGAGAATGTTCCCTGCTGGGACCCACGAACTCATATGTGAGTCTTGCAGAGGAGGGCTGAAGCCCCAGCTGAAGGAGCTCTTTTCATGAAGGACTATGATACGCAGGGTCTAAGCTGTGCTGACCAGGGCATAAATGTAAACCAGAGTGGGAGAAAGGGCACTGTCCCAGCTCTGCACAGAAAATCATATGGCTTTGGTGTCAGTTAGGATCAGTTATCTCCAATCACAAATAGACCCAAAAAAGTCTAATGGGTCAAGAATAGAAGTGCTTCTTGTTGTTGCTTGTTTGCTTTTGATTGTATGTTTTTGGTTTGTGTGCACATATGTGCAGGTGCTCAGAAATAATAGACAATTCTAGTTTGGCAGGGGGCTGTGTTCACAAGATCTAGGCTCATTCCAAGATCTAGGCTCTGTCACCTTCAACAAACACATGGTTTTCAAAGTCACCTCAGGCACTGATGTCAGAAGATGGGAAGAATGCAGAGAATCACACATGAAAGTTCCAATGCACCAGGCCTGGAAATGATGCCCCTCACTCCCACTCACATCTGCTGGTTGGAAATCAGTCACATGACCAAATCTAACTGTGAGGGAGCCTGGGAAATGTAGTCTTGCTAGGTGCTCATGAGAGGAAAGAAAAAAAAAAGAAAGAAAAAGAAAAAACAGGTTAGTAACTAGCTAACAGACTTCAGGGAATTTAGCCCACTGGCATTAGCAGCTTTGAGAACATCAGATAATTTAAATATCAGCATTCTGAAAGAGGATTCCAGTTCGTGTGGTGGGAAAGCAACCCCTTGCTGTGGCTTCATTGTCAACAAGAAAGGCCCAAGGTAGGGGACATCTACTAATAAGAACCAGAAAGAAAATGGCTGTTTTCTTAAAGTAGCAGAGATGTCTGCTCAGGGCTCACAGAAAAGGAGATTGGGTAACAATTGGGAGAGCAAGAGCCAGAAATACCTAAAATTAAGAAGTGCTTATTTTAAAATATTCAGGCAATAAAGCAAGGAAATAAAAATAATATAAATATTACTAATTTCATGTGGTGATTAAAGTTATTAACATTTTTGTATGTAGCCTGCCAAAACACATTCCTCTCCTTCCCTCTCTTCCCCTCCTCTCCCCTCCTTCTCCTCATGTTCCCTCTCCTCCTCACCTCTCTTTTCCTCTGTCTAGTCTGTAAGTGTAGATCTATATTTTTACTATTAATGACTTTTACTCCTGCATAAAATGATTGAATAGTGAATCCTTCATGACTGGAAACTCAATTGCTCTTTTTCTTCTCTCTTCTCTGTATTCTTTTTACTTATAAATAAAGCATCAATGAATATTCCTGTTCATATATCTTGAGTCACTGATCTAACTATTTGCATAGGAAAAATTTCAAGACAAAATAATTGATGCACCATGCATCATTTGTACCTACACACTTGGGAGCATAACCCTAAGAGCATGCACATTTAAAATTTTGAAATACATTGCCAAATTTATCTCAAGAAAATTATACCCATTTAACCTTAGCAGTATATGAATGTTTGATCCCCATAGTTATCAATACTAGATAACTTTGTATTTTGTATAGCAAAAAAAGGAACTCGCATTCTTATTTCAATGTGTGTTTCTTTGATTATTAGTGTAGTACAGCATCTATTCAAATGCTTTTTGGCCATCTTTTATTTATTGCATTGAAATATCTGGCAGCTCAGTGTTCTTTCCAATTGCTGCTACTTTCCGAATTTTTTTGCTATGTCAATATTTATATTTAGTTGAACTTTAAATAATTTATTTAAAAAATGTTAATTGAGATTGTGTCTAACATACAGATTTACTCAGATAATAACAGCATCACCGGAATAAATATTCACACAAGAACAATGTGGAACTTTTATTTATTCTTTCTTATGATCTTTGATGCAGTTTTATAGTTTTCTCCATGTAAATCCTGAACCTTTATTTTTTCATATTTTTTCTAAATATTTAATGCATTAAGCTGTCTTTTGTATTCGAATGTTCTCCATTGTATTTCTTACCTGATCCTTCTTGTTAGAAAAGAGCTTTTCTAATTTTGTATATTCATTGTTTAATCAGCTATCTTATTGATTTCTCTTTTAATATTTAAGAATTTTTAGTTGTTTTCTTGGGTTTTTATGAAATTGGAAATTTGACATTTTAAACATGTATATGTCTTATTTTATCTTCTTAGCTATTTGTATCACTTTTCCAAAATAATATGAAATAATAGTGGCAATAACAGACATACTTGACTTGTGTCTCCTTTTAATGGAAATAACATTGCATATAAATCTGTGTTTTTATGGTATGTGTATGAATGTGTATGCATATATATGTTTATCATATTGAGGAAATAGCATCTTTTAAATAAACTTTTATTTTAAGTTCTAGACTTAATTCTGTTCCTTTTAGACTTTCAATAGGGAAAGATTGATAAAAGTTATTATGTGCCATTTTAACATCAATCATGCTACTTGCAGGAAGTAATTCCTACAGCTAGGCTTTGCATTTGACAGGGAGTTTCCAAGCAAAAATGGGAGAATAACTTTGGTTATATTGCATTCATTGCTGGTAACAGGAAAAGAAAAGACAAATCTCTCTTTCATTCTGTCAAGACACATCTCCTGTAATCTCAAGTTTAGCCATATTATGAAAACGTTAGAGTATTTTCAAAAGTAAATGATGACATATAAACTGTTAAGGAGGGCAAAATGACTGCCATGAAACTGACCAGATATCAAGTATTTATGTGTAAAACCTCAAATCTCATCATCCAACGGGTTTATAATGTGAAACCAAAATAAAGATGCCATAGGCAGGTAAGAGCTAGGAGTATGGTTGCTTTTAAAACTGATAGGATCCTTCAGAGGGATGAAAGAGTTGGTCTTTCATGTCTCTTTCACTTCTTTTAAGCCAATATGAGAGTCTACTAGAAGTAGAGGGAGCCAGCAGCCATTGGAAATGTGGCAGGCAAAGAATGCCAGAGCAGAGGAGCAGGTAGTTTTGATTTGAACTAACTGACCTGAAGAACCAACTTGCCCAGTGGGGAATGGGGACACAGTTGTATTTGCTCCAGCAAGCCTTTCCCTCCTTCCTCCTCTACCTCCACTCCTAGTAAAATTAGACTCTTCCTTCCTTCTAAGCCCTATACTATTTAGTCCCTTTGGCACTTTCTACTCTGGTTATCTATATGCCTATTTGTTTCCCAACCAGAAAATAAGACCATTAAAGGAAAAATCCATGTGTTTGTATCACTTCCACACACACACTATAATGCCCAGCACAGGATCCTGTACAGCAGACACTGTACAGTAAACACTCATTGAATGAATAAATGAATGAATGATACGTGCAACCTTAACTCAGGTCCTCTGACAGTATTACTACCGATAACAAGAATAATAATAACAAAAGCTAATTTTTATGAAGTGCCTACTATGCACCAAGATTTAAATATGCATTACATTTTTTGTCCTTACAATGATCCTGGCAGGTAAATAGCATTATTCCCAATAAGAGATGAAAAAACGAGGTTCATTATGTCATTTGACTTGCCAAGGCTCACATAAAAGAGACTAGAGGACCTTTCTGACATCAAAGATCATGCTGTTTCCACTGTGCTAAGTTGTCAAGTGTGGATAAGAATTTCAACCCTTATTACATGATCTATTTGGTGTTCCTCTTTTGTAAGGGTTACTTTGAAGAATTTTAGGAGAAAACAAAAGTGTGGTCAAATGCAAGTGGGATTTCCAGTGAGTTTTGAAATTGGAGAAAATGCATTACCAAGCACTAAACAAACACTGAATCTGTTTTATGAGTTAATGGATTAAGTTGGATTTCAGTGGCATTCCTGTATCACACACAGCATACACATGCTCATGCCTTTCTCCAAAGCTTAGGACCAGTTGGTGTTGATCACAGATGCAGCCAAATGGCTGGATTGTTTCAGAAGAATGCTGCACACAGAATTTGTATCTGAGACTGTTGCTTATCCAAAAACATTTATGGAAGAGTTCAGACACCCCAAGCAATTCTCCTGAAGACAGCATAAATAGTTCCCACAATATATTTTCTTTTATTTTAATATAAGGTTTTGAACCCAAGAGCTCTCTCTTTTCCTTTCTATATACAGAATAAGTTGCCATGTAATACACGCTCAATAATCATTTGTTAAATTAGCAAAATTTAGCACTATGGAGTTTAAACCCATCTATACTGGTTTTTCTGTAAGTATTACCAAATCTGGTGTCATTTAAACAATTCTAAAAGTCTTGTAAGGAAAACTTCAAACTGAGAAGTGTGAGCAAAAACAGAGGAAAACAAACAAATAAAACCCTTGGATACCAGCTCACAAAGAGCCTCATTTATCATGACCAGAAGGGGGAAAATCACTAGAATAAGCACTTTTAGGAAATTAGACAACTAACTTCAAATGGTGATGAAATCTAAAGCAAGGATGGAAAATCGTTTTCAAGTTGCATTTAATCTTGATCAATCATTAGTAGCTTTCTGGAGCTTCTTGCTGAGAAGGGTCTGAAGCCAGATGCAGGCTTAGGGAAGAAAGAGCTATTCATAGTGTCTTACGGTCATAGTCACGTAGTCATAGTCACATAGTCAGTCATTGTCCTGGTTCTCTTGCCATGTATATATTTTATAATCTAGATTTAAAAGGAAAAAAGAAAGATTATGACTTAAAGATATGGTTTGGCCTGCCAGAGCCGTTTATTCCGCCATAAGACTTAGGAAAGATGCCATTTCTTTCTCTAACCTACAAAATATATTTATTGAGACACTGAATTGTTAGAGATAACTTTTATTGAAAACTAGCATTCTCTAGGACTGTGTACAGGCCAGAAGTAAACATACATGAAAAAAATCAGTCTGATCCTTCTATTAACCAAATAATATGACATTAGGAAGACAACTTTTTAAATCATCCCCTGGCCTCATCCAATACACACTCAACCATTTGTGTTTGCACAGTCACCTAGACAGAAGTGGGACTAGCTAATTCACCAGAGATGACTCCTAGCATGAGGAGGCCAGCCCATGGAAGACTCTAAAGAAACATGGCACAATTGTGAGAATTCTGAATGCCAAACCACAAACAGTTTACAAAGAAGAATATTGGTCCTGTGGTCCTTTGGTTTTCCCACACTTAAAAGCACCAAGAGTTGGGAATTTCCCTAGAGGAGAAAAAAAAGCCTAAAGTCAAATGCTGCCTAATAGCAGTTGAACGTAGTAAAAAAGATGTTTGATTTGAACCTACCTATTTGCATGTTATAAATTCTGCTCCAGATTGTATGTGTATTAAGTTGAAAACAATGGTAGATGCTTAGTGATTTATGCTTTTTCATTAAAAAATACTATTGGCTAAAACCTGTGCTTTCTCGCCTTCTCTGTTATGCATAGTAACAATGAGCCTCTCTATAGAACTTGGTTGCCCTTTTTTACTTTTATTTATTTATTTTTTGAGACAGGGTCTCACTCTGTCACCCAGGCTGGAGTACAGTAGCACAGTCACAGCTCACTGCAGCCTCAACTTCTCAGGCTCATGTGATCCTCCCACCTCTGGTCAACCTTTTTATAGGCACCTTTTGCCCAGTGATAGTTAAGAAAATTGCCTGCAAATGCTCAGAAGAAAACCCCACAAAACCTAGCCTCTAAGTGACACAGAAAATATCAAAATACGATGAATTATATAACACATACCTGTAAGATGACTCTTTAACTGTCTGACCAGTTTGAGAAAATATATCCATTGTCTTAAGATGTAGAATATGAGAGAAGTTCACTAATGAAGAAAAATACTAATCAGAATTGGAATTTAAAGTAGATATCTATGCTTCTTCATCATTGGCTTTCAAAATTTTGCTTATTTGTTGTCCAAGATGTGAAAAAAAAAAAGACCCTCACCTCATCTTTTATTCTTTCGTTTTATTTAGGTTATTGCTGGATTTTCTGCCCTTTTCAATAAATTGGGTAAGAGAGAACAAACAAAAAAATGCACCCTAATCTTAACCAACAGCAGTGTTCAATTTGCTAACAGTATCTAAGTTGAAAAGATTTTTATTTTGCTCTATCTGAGATTTCTATTATAAGGTGCTTCAAGTCTGTTTTGACAATGGTCAGAGTATAAATACACAAAAAACAGAAAGGATCATTGTCCGGGCCTTCTAACTCTAATCCCAGAGCTCCACAAGATGGCTGATTTTGCTAGACTATCTTGTATACTCTCGAAAAGAAAGGTGAACATTTTATTGTTAAGCCATTTCAGACAGAGAATAATTTATTCCAGCTACATAAGCGTTCAGGAGAAAGTGGACAACCTTTTTTAGCAACATATTCCAGAGCCACAGGGTCACACAGTGCTTCCGCAGAAGGCCCAGTGTAAACATATATCATTTGCTGCCGGTGAAGACCCAGAAGCATCATTCTCTGGTCCTCCCCAGCCCAGGTTTCCCAAACTGTTTACAGCACACACACCATCCCAACCCACTGCCCACACATCATCCCAACCCACTGCACACACACTATCCCAACCCACTGCACACACCACTCCAACACACTGCACACACACCATCCCAACATGCTGCACAAACACCACCCCAACACAGTGCACACACACCATCCCAACACGCTGCACACACACCACCCCAACACACTACATACACACCATCCCAACACACTACATAACACCATCCCAACACACTGCCTATATACCACCCCAACCCACTGCGCACACACCATCACAACACACTGCACACATACCATCCCAACACACTACACACACACCACCCCAACACACTACATAACACTATCCCAACACACTGCACACACACCATCCCAACCCACTGCACATACACCATCCCAACACACTACATACACACCATCCCAACACACTACACACACACCACCCCAACACATGACATAACACCATCCCAACACACTGCACACACACCATCCCAACCCACTGCACATACACCATCCCAACACACTACACACACACCTCCCCAACACACGACATAACACCATCCCAACACACTGCACATACACCATCCCAACACACTACATAACACCATCCCAACACACTGCACACACACCATCCCAAGACACTACGTAACACCATCCCAACCCACTGTACACACACCATCCCAACACACTGCACACACACCATCCCAACCCACTACATAACACTATCCCAACCCGCTGGACACACACTATCCCAACCTACTGCACACACACCATCCCAACACACAGCACACACACCATCCCAACACACTACATAACACCATCCCAACCCACTGCACACACACCATCCTAACACACAGCACACACACCATCCCAACATACTACATAACACCATCCCAACCCACTGCACACACACCATCCCAACACACAGCACACACACCATCCCAACACACTACATAACACCATCCCAACCCACTGGACACACACTATCCCAACCTACTGCACACACACCATCCCAACACACAGCACACACACCATCCCAACACACTACATAACACCATCCCAACCCACTGCACACACACCATCCTAACACACAGCACACACACCATCCCAACATACTACATAACACCATCCCAACCCACTGCACACACACCATCCCAACACACAGCACACACACCATCCCAACACACTACATAACACCATCCCAACCCACTGCACACACACCATCCCAACACACAGCACACACACCATCCCAACACAATGCACGCACACCATCCCAACACACTACATAACACCATCCCAACCCACTGCACACACACCATCCCAACACACTACACACACACCATCCCAACCCACTTCACACACTCCATTTCAACCCACTTCACACTTGTCATTCCTACCCACTGCACACACACCATCCCAAGCCACTGTATACACACAATTACAACGCTACTCTTCTCCCAAATATTATCTTATGAGTCATGAAAGCAAATTTTCTACTTAAATTCACTCCACCAGCTTTTATATCTCTGGAGTCCTTGATCCTGATGATGATATTATCTAGATAACTCACTGATTTTACTTGATCTTAATGGATGTTTTAATGGAACAGCATAGCTGTAGACCTGTTAGGAGTAGCTCTACTTGCTGTTCTTCAAGTCGTAGTTGACTTGTATGATTGCCAACTCTGTCTTTTGGCTTACCTGCCCCTTCCCCTGCAATAGTCTTGCTCTTGTGTTCAACTTCAAGGACTGACTCACCTTTCCTTCATGTCTTCTGTGCCTAGTGAAAGCAATCCCTCATTCCTACTGAAAGTGATCTCTCTCTCCCCTTTGAACTTCTGAGTAATTTACTCTACTCTCCCCTCCCTTTTTTCTTATCAGGTAAGATACTTTTTAGCTAAATGTCTTTGCTTCCCTGAAAGACTCTAAGTTCCTTTAAAGAAGGATTTTTGCTTGATTCATGAGCTGCTAAGAACCCAATAAAAGCTCTATAAATTATAGATATATGAATAACAGGACAGAATTTTAAAATATATTGTTATTAGACATATATATTATTATATTATGGATTGATAACTAGGACTGACAGTCAGTTTTTAGAATTTTTAAAGCAATTAATAATGATTCCCAACCTTCTCTAACACACCATATCCTCTTGTTACTTGATTTTGCAGTAACATCTCTTCCTGATCTGGAAAATGACTAATGGCATGATTTTTAATTTAAAATAATAGAAATTGGGTTTCTATTAAAACATTTCTTTGGATAATTTTATTAATGTGGTTTTGAGAATTACAAGTCATGGTAAGAAAAGCAACACTTACAAGTGTGAACATACCCACACCCATTATTCGTTTCCCAGGGGTGCCATAACACTGCAGGGCACACTGGGTTAGGATATGTATGCCAATTTAACTAGAGATAGATAAGCAATGGCTACAATTTGATAGTGGGAAGATGGAAAGTGATAGTTAATTGTCTGCTGAATGCTCAGAAGAAAAGCCTAGAAAACCTAGCCTCTAAGTGATACAGAAAATAATAAAATACAATAGATTATATAACACATGCCTATAAGATGACTCTTTAACTGTTAAAGAGTCAGACAGTTAAAGAGGGCATGCTTGCTCCAAAGCCTCTAGGAAGAATTCTGCCTAGTATCTTCCAGCTTCTAGTAGCCCCAGTCATTCCCAGACTTGTGACAGAGGCTATCTATGCCTGCCTTCACATGGCTGTCTTTCCTCAGCATGTCTGCATGCTCAAATTTTCATAATTTTATAAGAATACCAGTCCTTGGGTTAGGGCCCACCCTAATCTTATATGAACTCATTTTAACTGGATTATATCTGCAAAGATCCTATTTCTAAACAAGGTCACATTCATAGGTACTGGGGGCATTAGGATTTGAAGAGTTTTTTATTGTTGTTTTGTTTTGTTTCAGTTTTTTGAGGACACAATTCAGTCCATAATATAGGCCATACTTAAGATTATTGCCAAATGTAAAAAATAATAGATGTTTTAAGGTTTCAAGGATGAACCATGCATAGATGACTTTAAAATGAAGTTTATAATAAGATGCATAAAGAAACATTAAGTAGCAAAGGAAGTTTTCCTAGTAACTCTGTGATCACTTCAGGTTCCTAGGATTAAAAACTGTGATGTATGGTGGACTCAGTAGAGATTCAGGGCAAATGATTTATGTTGGGCAGAGAACAAATCAAGTTCAACTGGCCTGCTATATCTTTACTTACTCAACGTTTAGACTTTCACAATGAAAAGGTTTACTGTGCCTTTTTTCACCACCCAATATGGAGCAGTGGTAATGGGTTGGATTCAGTTTAAATTCTCTGAATAGCATGAGTTGGCTTTCCATCTTCCCACTATCAAGTTGTAGCCATTGCTTATCCATCTCTCTCTAATTAAATTGGCATATTCTATTTTCAGTTAATAAAGGCTTTTTAACATCAGAAATTAAAGATGAATGTTATCTTTCTCTGACTTAGGGGAAATCACAGAAATGCCCATATATCATTTTCTCCTCTTTGGTTCAATGATTGACATGTTGTTAGGCCGATGCCATGATGTCCAAGAGATGTTTAGTCAAGTTAGTTTCAATGACTCAGTGACGTTATCCAAGTAAATTCTCACCGGCTCCATCTATCAGTTACTCCACGGGCTTTTCCACCTGCACCTTACATGTGAACTCTCCCTAGCCACCCAAGTACCACACTCTTTCCTGCCTACCTCCCAACCATTTTTCTAATATAAAATTATTCTTATATTCCTTTCAAAAACTCAAATTGGACATTATGTATGATTCCTTTAATATTCTGCTGGATTTATTTTCCTCGTGTTTTGTGTATGGAAAATTTTTAAAATTTCATTTATACGTGAGATAGGTCTGAATTCTTTGGTGTCTGTTATTTTTGTCTAGGTTTCAATATTATAATTATGCTATTTTATAAAGTTGAGTTTTATATCTCTTAGGTTTTGAAGCATGTTTTCTGGTATTTGTTTTTTAAAAGTTTAAAGTCCTTTGGGTAAATACAAAGGAGCACAATTGCTAGGTCATATATAAGAATATGCTTAGTTTTATAAGAAACCACCAATCTGTCTTCAAAAGTGGCTGTGCCATTTTGCATTCTCATCTGCAATGAATAAGAGTTCTGGTATCTTCACCTTCTAGCATTTGGCATTGTCCGTGTTCTGGATTTGGGCCATCCTAATAGGTGTGAAGTGGTATTTCACTGTTGTTTTAAGTTGCATTTCCTTGATGACATGAGATAGATCATCTTTTAATATGCTAACTTCCCATTTGTATATCTTTTTTTTTGGTGAGATATTTATTTAGGTCTTTGGCCCATTTTTTAATTTGGTTGTTTTCTATTGCTGAGTTTTGAGAATTCTGTTTATATTTTAAATAATAGTCCTTTAACAGATATGTTTTTTGCAAACATTTTCTCCCAGTCTGTTGCTTCTTTATTTTCTTGACAATGTCTTTCACAGAGAAGAAATTTTTAGATTTTAATAAATCCAGTTTATTAACTGTTTCTTTCATTCATTGTGCCTTTGCTGTCATACCTAAAAAGTCATCCCCATATTCAAGGTCATCTCAATTTTTTCCCATTTTGCCTTCTAGAGGTTTCATAGTTCTGCATTTTACATTTAAGTCTGTGATCTATTTTGAGTTAATTTTTCTGAAGGGTGCAAATTCTGTGTCTAGATTTTTTTTAATGTGAATATCTAGTTGTCCTAGCACCCACTTGTTAAAAAGACTATCTTTTCTCCATTGTATTTATTGCTTTTGCTTTTTGTCAAAATCCAATGAACTATATTTGTGTGGATTTATTTCTGGTCTCTGGTCTCTATTCTGTTCCATTGATCTGTTTGTTTGTTCTTTCAACAATATCACACATTCCTGATTACTGTAGCTTTATGGTAAGTTTTGAAGTCAAGTAGGGTCAGTCCTACAACTTTGTTCTTCTCCTTCAATACTGTGTTGGCTATTCTAGGTGTTTTTTAAAATCTTCATATAAACTTTAGAATCAGTTTGTCAACATCCATAAGATAACTTGCTGAGATTTTAATTTGGATTGCATTGAATCTATAGATTAAGTTGGAAAAAATTGACATCTTGACAATATTAAGTCTTCTTATCCATGAACATTGAATATCTCTCTATCTATTTACTCAAAGGAGTTAAAAATGTATGTCTATATAAAAACCTGCACACGGAAGTTTTATGGCACCTTTATTCATAATTGTCAAAACTTGGAAGCAGCCAAGATGTTCTTCAGTAGGTAAATGGATACATAAACTGTAGTACATCCAGACAATGAAGTATTACTCAGCACTAAAAAGAAATGAACTATCAATTCATGAAAAGACATGGAGGAAACTTAAATGCATATTTCTAGGTGAATGAAGTCAGTCTGAAAAGTCTATATACTGTATAATTCCAAGGACATGACATTCTGGAAAAGGCACAGTAAAAAGATCAGTTATTGCTAGGTGTTGGGAGGGAGAAAGAAATGAACAATTAGAGCACAGTGAATATTTAAGGAAATAAAACTACTTTGTATGATACTATAATGTGAATACATGTCATTATAAATTTGTACAAACCCAGAGAACATACAACACCAAAAGTGACCCCTAATGTAAACTATGAATTTGGAGTAATGAGGATATATCAATATAGGTTCATCAAATGTACCACTCTGGTGAGGGATATTGATAATAGAGGAAGCTATGCATGTGTAGGAGCAGGGGATCTATCAGAAATCTCTGTGCCTTCTGTTCAGTTTTGAGGTGAACCTAAAATCGGTTTTTTAAAAAGCCTATTAAGAAACAAATCACAAGCAAAAATATGTAAGTAAAAAAATTATTTAAGTTTAAAATTTGTAAAAATGTTTAGATGAATAGTATTCTTATGTTTACTAATTTGATCACTTTTTTTCCTGGCTATTGATCTACTTTTCCACTTCTCCTTGAGTTTGTTTTTTCCAATTATTCTTCTCTCTACTTTTACTCTATTTTGTGTTGCTATCACAATTCTTGTTTTTCTTTTAATTGCCCTTTCCTGTTATATCCCGCTCATCCTTTTATTTTTATCATTCTGCATTATATGGTTTAGACGTATCTCTTTTAGATAAGATATACTTGAATTGGGGGGTGGAGTCTAATCTGAAAGTCTTTGTTTCTTAAAGAGAGAATCTTGGCTCTTTTATGTTTATGCTTGTAAAATACATTAGTTCTCACTTGATAATTTTTCAAGAGTTTGTGATTTAAATGTTTATTTGCTTCATTAAAAATCTGTCTTTATATGAATTATGTTTTCACTGGTAATTTTTTCCCTGGTGATTAGAAAGGTAGAAAATGGACTACTTATTCTGTATCTTAATGACTGAGTAGGCAGATTCAGTCAGCCCTGCTCTGTGAACTCAGCACTTTGTTTGTTTGCTTGCTTGTTTGTTTCACAAATAATATCAAAACCCAGCAAAGCTAAATAGTCTAAAGTTTCATGACTAGTTAGTACTAAAGTTGATACCAAAACCTAGTACTCCTAGCTTCAGAACAGTGCTTTCTACTGCCTCAGTGTGTGCCAAATTTTGCCCTATTCCATGTGGATGAGCTTTTTCCACCTCAACAATCTACACCTGAATGTTCATATTTCCTTCTCTTGAAAGAAGCATTTTCCTCACCATATCTATGTTCTCTACAATCTTAGCAGGGCATTATTGAGGATGTACACCCACAGAAGAACTCAGAATAATGTATCAGTTGGAGTTGTAATCCAGTGAATTATCAATAAGGTCATTATCTTTTCAAAATCTTTTTCATTTCAACTTAATACTGGAATTGGTAAAAGGAGATTTAGGCATCATTTTTGACATTAAGGAGCTCACTCCTCCTTCAAGTAGGCAGATGAATGACTAAGTAACTATAATATATAGCAGACTCTAATAAGCATTACAATTTGGAAAACATATTTGACATAATAAAGATGACATTCTGTGAAGTTTACATGTAATTTTCTCCCATAAGCAGTATAATTTAAAAAACATCTTTGACGTAATAAATATGGCATGCAGTGAAGTTTATACGTAATTCCCTCCTATCATCTCTCTTTGAAGAAAATGTGTATTTCAAAATACTTTTAATAGAGATCAATTTACTCATCAGACTTATTATGGGGTTGGTCTTTTCATTGAAAAAGAACAAGTACCTCTGTACAAAAGCACACACACAGGCACATACTCATACATTAAGAGAGCAAGTTTTTGTATTTTATCCATAGGGTGGTTCACTTGCTAAAGGAAAGAAAGAAGAAAGGAAAGGAGGGAAAACTTTTTGTGTATGGGGTGTGTGTGTGTGTGTGTGTGTGTGTGTGTGTGTTTAAGAGCTGGGATCTCACTTTATCACTTAGACTGGAGTGCGGTGTAGTCATGGCTCACTGCAGCCTCCAACTCCTAGTCTTAAGCAATCCTCCTGCCTCAGTATCCCAAAACACTGGGATTACAGGCATGAGCCACCACTCCCAGCCTAAGAAAGCTTCTTTTTAAATAAGAATGAAGAAATATGACTCATGAAAAAAAAGAGCAGAACTCGTCCAATCCTTTTCAGTCTGTGTAGTCTCTGAATGGAACTATTTTGAGTTTGGATTTTCTCACTTGTAACACTGTGATCACATTACCTTCCCGATAGGGTTTTGTGGATTTAAATTAAATAAGACAGCAACTAGAAGCTGCTGGCACAGGGAAAACCCTCAATAAATAGTATAATTGATTGTGACTCACATTAATTGAGCATCTGCTTTGTGGGAGCTGCCTGTCATCTCATTTAGTGTCTCTGCAGCATTAGCTGATTAATTCATCTCACTGGAAATCTGGTTGCAGAAACTCCCTGATGTCACAGACACAAACGTAAAAACCAATCAATAATTTAAATTTTTACCTTTTGACAAGCTCTTTTGATGGCACTGACACCTTCCTTTTTCACGTGTCTCCAGACACTTACATTTTCTGAAATTAACTCATATTGCCTTATATACAACATAAATAAAACTGCAAAAAATCAATCCATCCTATATTTCAAAGGTGATTCCATAAATAACATAGAAAGTTATGGTCTTGTCTTGAAGGAAATTCCATATATCAGAGAGATCTTTTAAAAAGTGAATAATTTACGGTTAAAATAGTTCTTGAGTCACATTTTGAAAGCATATCCACAGCCTAATTATCACAGTAATCTGGAGAAGATCCAGATTCGTGCTTAGAAGTGTCTTCCAAAAGGTTTCTGAAAACCGCTTTATTAATGATGCCGCACAAATGCAAAGCATTATCCTAACTGTTAAGTCACAGCCTTACTTTGTAGATGTTCTATTGTCCTTTCTACAGGAGGCAAATTAATTGTTCTTTTTTCCTCCTCAAACATATTTTTCCCATGTGTTCTCTCTTGCTGCCATGCTAAGAATTTTATGAGAAAGCTGAATAAATACTCTAGGTCATTATAATTTTACTTAATACATTTTCATTTTTAGAATAATATTTGATCATTTACTATAAGCTGGGCTTTATGCTAATGACTTGTATTTATTTACTTGAATTTGCAGTGTGCTATTACATATATTTTCTCGTTTAATCCCCACAGCAACTCTGTGTAGTAGGTAATGCTTTTATCATCATATTCCAGGAAAAGATCTACAACCTAGAGAATTGAAGTCACTTACCCAAGTTCTTATGATGATGAAGCCACAACTCAACCCCAAGTAGTCAGATAGCAGAAGCCATGCTTTTAACCCCAGTTCTGTATTGTCCCCTGGCTATCCATAATATATGAAGGGAAAAAAGCAAATTTCAAAACAGCAGATATAGAAGGATCTCTATTATGATATATTTCCTTGCTGTGTGTTTATAGATATATAATATGATACATAACATATCATATATGTGTATGTATACATGCATATGTTTTTATGTAATGTAAACAGCAAATATAGTGAGAGTTATTATGTAGTACTTTCTATATACTACTTATTTTCTATGCACTAGATATTTCATATCCATTTTCTCATTTATTTCTCAAAATAACTCATTATGATAGGTATGAGAAACACAGAAGAGTAAAAAAATTTAACAAGTTCATAGAGTAGCAAGTGGTTAAGATAAGAATCAACCAGATAATTTTATTTATAATATATATTTATAAATACATGTTTACTTTGCTAAGTATATTATATATATGTGTGTGTGTATATATATACACACACATATATATATATATGCACTTTTTGAAGCTTTTTTTTTGGAGACAGAGTCCCACTCTGTCACTGAGGCTGGAGTACAGTGGTATGATCTCTGCTCACTGCAACCCCCGCCTCCTGGGTTCAAACAATTCTTGTGCCTCAGTCACCCAAGTAGCTGGGACTACAGGTGCCCACTACCACACCTGGCTAATTTTAGTATTTTTAGTAGAGACAGGGTTTTGCCATGTTGGCCAGGCTGGTCTCGAACTCCTGACCTCAAATTATCCATCCGCCTCGGTCTCCCAAAGTGCTGGGATTACAGGTGTGAGCCACCATGCTGGGCCGAAGATTTCTTTTTTAATTAAAAAATGTGTATGGTGAAACCCCATCTCTACTAAAAATATAAAAATTAGCCAGACGTGGTTAATGTGCCTGAAATCCCAGCTACTTGGGAGGCTGAGCCATGAGAATGGCTTGAACCCAGGAGGTGGAGGTTGCAGTGAGCTGAGATTGTGCCATTGCACTCCAGCATGGGCGACAGAGTTAGATTCTGTCTCCAAAAACAACCAACCAAACAAACAAAAAAGAAAGAAATATTCAACTAATGTCACTTGAGATATCCTTTCCCATTACAAAATGAACTCTTAAAAATAGTCTCAATATGTGACCTCCACTGGCTAAGATGACCATCCCTAAGTCATGGAGGAACTGGCACTGCTCATGATAGCCTTGGGACTCTCCTTTGTCTTTTCTTCTGTGGTTGCTTTGGTTGACCAGATCCCCATCAGATTGGCATGTTCATATTTTAGAGGTGGTGATATCTTCAGTTATATCACTGTCTTGCTAGCCTAAAAGACAGTTTGTCTCTTTCTGGTGACCATTCCTCTATTTCAGGGGTCAGCAAACTAGAGCTTTATTTTATTGTTTCCTTTGTACAGCCCATGAACTCATAATGGTGTTTACTTTTTAAAATGGTTGCAAAAAACAACCGAAGAATAATATGTTATGGCATTTGAAAGTTATATAAAATTCAAATTTCAATATTCATAAATAATAGTTGGAACATAGCCATGCCCATAATGGTGCCATTTTAATAGGAAAAAAAATTGTCATAGAGATCTGGATAAATATTCCACTGAGAGGACACTATGACAGAGCAGCAAGGCCCGTGGGTGAGACATCAGAGGCTAATTGTGAGTTACAGCTGCCACCTCCAACCCTGAGACATCGAGTGTGTTATTTAAATTATCTAATTCTCATTTCCTCATCTATAATAACTAACTTGTAAGTTATTCAGAGACTCAAACTGTAATGATGTAGGTATTTATACTGTTCATATGTAAGTCATTAGCGGCACACTTCTAATTCAGAAGACAAGCCATTATATAAGCAGAGTCAGCCAGGGCCTGGAAACATGTTAACATTCAAAAACTCAGCCTAGGCAGTCTCAGGCTAATAAGCACTAACTTGTCTGTCTCTTAGTGGAGTGCAAATATTTACGTTTAAGCAGGGAGCAACTTCCTGCTCATTTTGGTTAAAGGGTAGACCCAGTTTTTAGACAATGAATTGGGGGGTGGGTATATTCTTTAAGAAAAAGAACACTAAATTATGACTACAATGTAAATTATAAAAGTGAGGATTTGGAATGAGAAAGAAAATCACAACAAATCGCAAATCTCTTTCTTCGAAAATATTACAAAACCACATGACCACATGAAAGGGGCTTGAGCAAGTGAGCTGCTCTGAAGCTTCAGCTTTGGCAACTTTGGAGTAAATCCTTTTCTGCTGTTGTCCACTCCAGTGTCAAAAAAAAAAAAAAATCCACAGGTCTCATAAACATCACAATTACTCCCACCTCATTGCATATAAAATAACTTCCCTATTTGCAAAATCGAGGTGCTAAATATACTACTAACAAATGTTACAAATAAATGTCACATGGATTCCGTGGCTTGCTTGGCATTAAACATTCCTGATACAAATTTGTTTCAGTCCTGCATTAACAAAAATCTGACAGGTATGAGAATTCATTCTAAATTCCAAACAGAGCCATGAGGAAAAGAAAATGTTTATTCCTTATCAAGAGAAAGTTAACTGTGGAAATCTGGGAAGCATAACTGAAATGAATAGATAATAGGTCAATTTTTTTATAATGAAATTCGTGAAGTGAATGTCTCCAACATAGGATCCTGTACAACATTGTTTCAGATCAAAGGCCCCGTTTTCCAGCAAAGGGAGTACAGCAGTGGGCACCAAGGGAATCCACTGTTTCTTTCACAATCCATCTCACCCTCACCCCACCAGTCTGACAGAATGAATGGCAGAATGGCCTCTTGAAGATGCAGCATAGAGCCATCTCGGAGAGGGGACCTTGCTAGGATGGGGCACCATCCTCCAGGAGGTGGTCTATACTCTAAGTCAATAATCTTTATGCAGTAATAACTCCTCCACAGGTAGAATACATGGGTCTAGGAGCCAAGGGGTGGAAGCAGAGTAGATACAATTATCATGATCCCCAGTGACCCAGTTGGGGATTTATGCTTCTCATCCCTGAAGTCCTAGGCTCTGCAGATCTAGAAAATCCTGCTCCTTCACAGACAGTAAATACTCCCACTGGAGAACACAATGAGAGTCTGTTTCATTGAACTTTTAAGCTCTGGCTGTAACTGGCCACTTCCGGTTCCCATACCAAGAGAACAGTAGATGAAGAAAGTCACCACACTTGTAGGAGTAATTCACATTGGCCTTCAGCAGAAAGAGATTGTTAAGAAGTCAGCTGCCAAGCTGTCAGTTCTTGGATGATTTTTTTTTCTATTTGTTTTTAAGATATTTTCTTCATCTTGGTTATTCTGAAATTTCAGAAGTGGATTTTTTTAATTAATCTTGATATTTATTGAATCTACTGAGACTTGTGTTTTTCGCCAATTTTGCAAAGTTCTCATCTATTATCTCTTCAAATTTTGCTTTCCTTCTATTTTCTCACTGTAGAACCCCAACTAAACAATCCATTGGAAAATACTGACCAGGGGCACATTAAACTAAATTTTTTACTTTGGGGCTTTTGGTCCAAAGTGGTAGAGTGAATTCCAGCACCAATATGGACATAGGTAGGTTTGTGGTTGGAAATTCTCAAAGGAGACATATTACCATCCCTTTCACACCTGCCTGGCCACTCCACCAAGAATCAAGCTAAAACGGTCCCTCTGTGGAGCAACTTTTATTTTAGGTCACACATTTTGGGCATCTTAGGGAATTCTTTTTTTTTTTTTTTCCTTTGCAATAATTCCTATTGTCACATCTCACTGTGCTCAAGCCCTGGACTTTGTCTCCTATGCTCTGCCTTCCTGGCCCATTAAAACTAAGGATCTAAGATCTTCACATTTCATCAGGCAATCTGAACTTGTTTATACTTCTGGAATCATACTTTCTTGTGTTTTTTTTTTTCTTCTCCCAGTGTTTTTCATACTTTACCATGCGCTCAGTCATGCTTTGACACAGCTACTTGATCTATCTTTGTGTTTCCTGCACTGGGAATATTTCTCTGCATAAATGCTCTGCCATGTTGTTGCAAACAGATGTCAATAATTCCTCATTTGCATCATTTCTGAAATTCCCAACTAATCTTTTTTTAATATTCATAAAACCATAAGGTTTTACCTCTACAACTGTCCAACTCTACAAATGAGAGAAGTTATTTCACCTGTCCTTCCCTCAGCTCCCTTGTCCATAAAGGGAAGAAAAGATGATCCTATTTCACAGCCCATTGTGAGAACTAAATGACCTAATGTCCATAACAGTACACACAAGGGTCATAATTTTATGACTGAACCTGAGCTAGGATTTTAGAGTAGAAGGAATACTTTGTGTCTGCCCAAGGCCTCTTGGCCAGCTCCCCTCCTCTAGCCATCACAGACACACCGGGCAGGACCCACTGCATGGTGGACTCTGACTCATTCACTAGAATGACACTGAGGTTGTTACCAGGGCATATGGAGCTAAGACCTCAGCAGGCCACTTCTGGCAGAGGCTTTAATTTTCTCAATGGCAATAAAGTGAGGGCATTACAAGGCATTTGGTAAATGTTTATGGTCTTCGCAAGTTTTTTCCAAAAGTTGTTATGAGATTCAATTTTATCTTATTATCCTTTTTTCCTCTCTATTAAAAAAGCTACAGTTGCACACATTCCTTGTGTATCATTGGAACTGCTAAAGTTTCACTCTCACGTTGTGGCTTGTTCATGCCGAAATGACCATGCTGTTCTTTTCAAATCAGGACAAACTATTCCCATATCAAGAGCCTTTTTGGAGTGACTAATGATCACATTGCCTCATCTTGACTTAGTTCAAATATAGACGAATGGTAAGTACATGCAAGGGCTTCTCATTCCCTAAGACCCAGCTTAAAAGTCAACTTCTCTTTGAGAGTTTCCCTGACCTTCCCCTACCACCCCAGTGTCAGTCACTTTCTCCCCTGTGCTTCCTCAGCACTGCATGCCAACATCACCTTAAAAGATCTTACCACTGGCTTGATGTCCTGTCACTATTTGTTCACAAGTTATAGGAGATGGTAAGTCTCTCAAGAGGAAAGAGACTATTCCTCCTGGTAACTTCAGCACCTAACATAGTACCTGCCATATAGTAGGTGCTCAATAATATTTATTGAATCAATACAACAAGAAGCATTTTAAGTTATTTTACATGTGAATAATTACATGATATTGACTGTGTGAACAATTACATGATATTTACCACTTAAATGAAACTAAGATTTTTAAAATGTCAAAGCATAATTATCAAATCCTAGTTAAGGGATGGTCCTTTATAACACGTACATGGAGGGCTTTTAGATATAGTATTTCCTGAACTTCATTTGGTTTTATTTGGGTGGCTAAACCGTGGGGTGTTTTTTAAAATGAGGAGCTGATATCACAGAGTCTACAAATATAAGAGCTGAGAAGGGGACTTTGAAATTATGCAATTTAACAATCTCTTTTTCTTTTCCTTGCTTTATTTTCTTCAGAGTACATATCATGAATTCAAATGATTAATTTTAATGTTTTCAGGCCCCTTTCTGGCTCACGTGTTAGATTATAACCTCAAGCACTGCACTCCAGCCTGGGAGATACAGCAAGACCCTCTCTCCAAAAAAAAAAAGATTATAACCGCCAGTAAAGCTGGACCCTTGCTGTCATGTTCACTGTTATGTTTCCAACTCCTAAAATAATGCTGGAGGCATAGAAACTTTTTAAGAAATATATATTAGATGGATGACTAGATGAGTGGATGGATAGGTGGATGGATGGATGGATGGACAGATGATGAATAAATAAATAAAAACATAAATAAATGACATGTGCAGATGTGGAAAAGGGTTTGCAGGACTTAGAAAGTCTTCTGAGGCCCTGTACAGCAGTTATACTGCAGAACACTACCCTATCCTTATGTGAAATAGTTCAAGTTCCTCAAATTGAATCTCAAATTTCTCTATTTTATTCCTTTTTTGAATTTCTGCTGCCACTACCATATTTCAGGGTACTTGCATTGTGTTTCCATTCCTTAGACATTTTAATAAGATGTCAATGCAGGATGGTATCAGCCAAGCATCTGAGGAGTAAGTGGTCAGGAACAAGATATAGTAGGTACCTTCTGCAGATGTTCCCAACCATAAAGAAAGTACAGGAGCACTCATCTACCCATTAATTCAACGAATATTGAGTGAATACCTACTATGGGCCAAGTAAAAATCCTAGGTACTTGGTTACTTTAGTAAACAAACAAACACAACAATTCCTTTCTTGGTGGAGCTTAAATTCTGTTGGGTGGAGGTCTGGGGAGCAGGGGAAATAAGTAAAAATAATAAGTATAATAAGTATATGAGTAAATTAGATAGTTCAGCTAGACAGTGATAGACGAAAAAAATAGAAAAAAATAGAGCAATGCAAGGTGATTGAGGGTTCCGGGAAATACCATAACTTATATTACAGAAAAACTGTGATGCCTACAGAGTCAGTTGCATAATGGGGGATCCCACACAAACATTTAATATGTTAGTTTCTTTAGGAACTAATTTGAATACCATATTTACCAAAATAAATAAAGCCATGGGTTCTGCTTCTACTCCTATGAATATCACCTATCCCTTCAACGGTGCTAAAGTAGACTTACTTTTACATATACTTGGCTTTTTCTGTTTCTGCTCATCCAATTGCCTGGTCTTTCCCTACTTAGAGATTAATTAGATGAAGAAAGCATGTTTTTGAAAAACTGCCTTTCATTTCAGGTTGGATAAGAACAGCTCGAGACACCGGACCATCTGGACTGAGATTCAGGAGTCCAGGGGACCCTGGTCCAACTCTATACCCAGCTCTTGTGTGACCTTGTTCAAGTCACTTTGCTTCTTGGGTACCTGGTTGCCCTATTTGTATTGTAAGGGAGTTAGATAAAATGATTTTGCACACTTTCTGAGTTGCAGCTCAGGTGCTCCAAGATTCTACAAATTGCATGTGGAGGAGAATGCAGAGAGGAGATATCTATCCTGAACTCTTGCAGTGACATACCAATTCTTTAAATAATTACAGCTTTAAGCAGAGAAGTGTTCTTGACATTTTTATAAGCATTCTCACTTTATTATTTTGAAACTTCAGCAAGATTTCTAAGTGGTAATGCAAATAGTCTTTGACTAATACCAGGGAACATTCTTTGAGCTTCCCGCTAACCATTTATAACTACAATTGTCTCTTCAAAGAAAATTTGCTTCTTAATTACAAGATCATGCACTAAAAAATAAAATGGAATGTAGCATGTGGACTGAGTAAGAGATGTGTGCGTGGGTGTGTGTGTGTGTGCGCGCGCATGTGTGCACCTGCGCGCATGCTATGGGGGGTGTGTGTGTGTTCATGTGCATGTCGTATTTGTCTAATTTTAAGAAAGTTTGTCAGAAGCCATTTAAAATTCTCACCAAGATTATATGACCAGAATTATACTTTAAAAGTTTGATGAAAATTCAGACTTAAGATAACCTGGCAAGATCAATTTCCAAAAGCTACCTTTGCATTGATGCATTTTCAAAAAACTGCTTTTAGAATTCCAAACTTGCTTCTCCACAGTGGTTGCTCAAGTGTTTCTTTTCCTAGGAAGGGGATGGGAAGGAGCATGGTGGCCCCTTGAGGAGGGTCACTTTCGGGTAAGGTATATCATTTGGTTTCAGTGTTTTAGCCATGAGCAAATTAGAGGAAGCCATTACATCACAAGTACCCCAAAGTGTTTATTGGAAAATGACTGTAGGCAAATTTTGAACATTCTCTTGAAAAACAGCCCCTTCATAAAATAAAAGGAGGGTGGCCTCTTAAAACGAGCCACTTCCTGTTCCTGGCCTCAATTTCCTCAACTGTAGTGGTAGGGTAGGTGATGTTATGAGAAACCAGCAGGGCTTAATCTGAATGCTAATAAAATATGGGGGCAACTTCCTGCACCAGGAAAATTAAAGTAGACCATGGAGATTAAAGTAGGTATCCTGAGGCCAGTAGGATTCATGGTCCAGGGTGAGAAGAGGGATGTCCCCCACCAGGAGGAAAGGATTGACATGCTGAAGACTTAGATACCTGGATGGGTTCATAGTGAGTAGGGAAGACATTTGCTGCAGCTGTAAAGAATAGCTCCAACTGCCTTCTGGACAGGTACCACAGGAGAGGAAGTGCTAATGCTAGATCCTTCCACCGAAGGGCTGAACTCACTCTTTGGCCCAAGAGACCTACCTACTCTCATTTACTGAGCCCCAACCTCCAGAGCCCCAATAACAGAGAAAAGCCCAATTGCAGAAAACTTCTAGATCCCCAACTCACCATTTTCCAAAATCAGGAAGAGACAGACATTGAGACTGGGTGGGAGTTTGGTGGTTGTTGCCTAACTCGCTTTGCCATTCCTTGAGATTTGGGAAATAAGCACTGCATCAGAGTTTCTAGGGTGAGTGAGGACAGTGGGAAGTTAACAGGGATTTCCCTTCCGGGGTCCCCTTCCACTCATTCCTATTCTGCTAAGGCCTTGCTTAAATAGATCCCATAGGACTGGCTCAGCCTCTGCTGTTCCTCCCTCTTGGTTCTGTCTCCTTAGTAACAGCAGGGAGGGAAGGCTCTTTTGGTGTCCAGGGCTCCAGGATAGCCAAGGAGCAGAGGCAGGGCTGAGGAATAATACATAGTTCCCCTATGGTGGATGGCAGGCTTAGATGCCCACACCCTTCGCTGCAGGTCAAGTTTCTCCATCTCTGCGGGTGGCCTCAGAGCCCCCTCCATGGGGAGCTAGGCATGTTTCCTATGTTCACACCAGGAAAGCCTAGCAGTGAATGCTCCAGAACAAGAGGAAGTGGGCTCCGCTAGAGCTACAGTCTTCCATTTCTGGTCTTTCCTTCAGGTTTGGGATGTTGCAACCAGCCTCAAGGCAGGAATATTCATAAAAATACTATCAGTTTTTCTGAGTGGTCCTGGAAAAGGAACCACACTAACTTGACCAGATGAAGACAACTTCTGGTTTTGGCCTGTGTCAAAGTGGTTTTCCAAATTTCACCTGAAATTTCAGGTTGCCTATTTTCCCAACTTCAAATTTCCTCTTAAAAGATAACTTTCCTGGCTGGGCACGGTGGCTCACACCTGTAATCCCAGCACTCTGGGAGGTCGAAGCGGGTGGATCACCTGAGCTCAGGAGTTCGAGACCAGCCTGGCCAACATGGTGAAACCCCATCTCCACTAAGAATACAAAAATTACCCTGGTGTGGTGGTGCACGCCTGTAGTCCCAGCTACTCAGGAGACCAAAGCAGGAGGATCTCTTTAACCCGGGAAGTGAAGGTTGCAGGGAGCCAAGATCGTACCACTGCACTCCAGCCTGAGCGACAGAGCAAGACTCAATCTCAAAAAAAAAAAAAAGGCAACTTTCCTATGCTTCAGATGACAGACACCCTCCCTATAAGTGGCTTTAAAGCCTATAGCAGCCAGAGATTTGGAATATCTGTTTTGATTAAATTGAGAATGGGGTAACCCAGCCCAACGAATCATGCTTAAAATGTATTTTATATTAGATCTGCGAAAGTAATTGCATTGTAAATGTCTGTTGAACAATCTTGTAGCTAGTAATAGGCTTATGTAAGAAATGGTAATTAAGTGAATTGATTTTGTTGCTTCCCAAGTCTTCCCACAGCCTACAAGGTCTTACTTGAGGTAGCTCACTGATTCCATCTACTAGTGTTCTTCCCTCCCTTGTTCTGCCCAGCCACAGGCTTCTTGCTTTTCCTTCACCACCAGGCAGCATAATCGGGTTTCAGAGCACTGTACCTTCACAGCCTGTGAAAGTTCCTCTATATTGCTTTATTTAAAAAGAATTTTTAGTTTCTATGTCATAGTTGGCCATATTTCTGCATAATGCTTTATGTTTGAGGGTTTTTCCAACCTAGTCCTGCATGGCCATTCAAGTCTCCATGATCACGTGAGTAAAGCCCCCATCCATAGCCTTCCTGGGAGCAAGACACATACACAGATTTCTCCATTGGATCTTTCTTTGGGTTTAATTATCTGTCAAACAACAGAAACTTAAGGGGACCTGGGAGAGCCTACCCTCAGTCCAACATTTAAAATATTATTTCAACGTTCATTCCTGTTTTCGTTATTTCATTTTGTTATTCTCGAAAGAAGATTTCATCTTCTGCATGATCCATTTCTAGCTGTATCTCACAATCATAAAATATTTCTTCAAAACTAAACTACAGTTCTGCCTGTACAGGTTGGTTGAGATTACTTAGGGGATCAATTAATCACACCCTCTCCCATTTGAGTTCTGAATCCATTAGGAAGGGGCCACTGGCGTCAAGCAGGAGACTGAATAACAGTATTATCAATGGAAAAATGGCATTAGGAAAAGTGAGATGGGAGACCTACATGAGCTTCTACCCCTTTTTCCTAAATTCTAGATCTTGGGACCCACACCTGATGTGAGTTGAGCCTGCCACCTCCCAGCTACCTGGAGCACCATAACTGGCCTTGCTGAGTGTATAGAATCCAAGGGGAAAGACTACTCATGAGAAGTATTGTTTATCCCATCCAAAAGAGAAACGTCCACCAAAGAAGGCTTTCATTATCTCATCCATCAGAGGCAAAAGCTAGGAAGCAGAACAATACTTTTAAGTGGGAAGAAGTTTCTAAGTTATGGCTGGCAGAGAAAGGAGGGGAAGCAAGGGATGTTGTCCTGGTTGTTGTTCTCACTTTGTCCTGCTTGAGAAAACCCCTGGCCTCTCATACATTCTCCTTTTACAATATCACTGAGTATATGGCCTCCTTCTGTGCCAATTCTAATTTAAACTCTATTCAGTTCCCATGTCTCTTCCTTACATTATCCCTTTTAGGACCATTAAACTATTTTTATCAGCCCATCCCTAGGTCCTGTCTAAATTTCATATTTCCTGAGTCAAAGAATCCCAATAAATAACTCCTATGACCAAAATCAACTCTATGAAAATTAGATTTTCCAGCAATGGAGAAACCACCCCACTATGTCTCATACACAGCTCGTGACCCACTGCAATTCTGAGCTCTTCTTTCTTCTTCAGGAAATAGTTTATTCCTCTCTCCTGGGTGACTACTCTGTGCTTTCCCTAATGGCCTCCACCTATCCATTTGGTCATCCCCAGGGGTCAAGAACATTCCCAACTGTAACCAGCTTTCCCAGGGACTTGCTCTCACACCAGTTTACATCAGAAGACAACTGAGTGAGTATATCTGCCATTTGTGTATTTAAAATGTTAATGAAATTGCTGAGCGCTCCAACTGCCTCCAGTTCACTTGAGGAAGAAGAAGCCCCTGTAACCCCTTTGTTTTGGCCAATTTCTCCCATTTGGAATGGCTGTGTCTACCTAATACCTGTACCCCATTGAATCTAGGAAGAAACTAGCTTGCTTTTGATTTTGCAGGCTCATAGGTGGAAGGGACTTGCTTTGTCTCAGATGAGACTCTGGACTGTGGACTTTTGAGTTAATGCTGAATTAAGACTTTGGGGGACTGCTGGGAAGGCATGATTGGTTTTGAAATGTGAGGACATGAGATTTGGAAGGGTCATGGGTAGAATGATATGGTTTGGCTGTGTCCCCACCCAAATCTCATCTTGTACTCCCAGAATTCCCATGTGTTGTGGGAGGGACCTGGTGGGAGATAATTTGAATTGTGGTGGCTGTTTCCCCTATACTGTTCTTGTGGTAGAGAATCAGCCTCATGAGATCTGATGGTTTTATCAGAGGTTTCTGCTTTTGCATCTTCCTCATTTTCTCTTGCCACTACCATGTAAGAAGTGCCTTTCACCTCCCGCCAGGATTCTGAGACCTCCATGGCCATATGGAACTGTAAGTTCAATTAAACCTCTTCTTCTTGCCAGTCTCAGTTATGTCTTTATCAGCAGTGTGAAAACGGACTAATACAGTATCACACATAGAAAGCCTAGGAGATTGTCTTTTAGCTTGACTAGCATGAAGTTTTCCTTTTGGATATCCATAGGCTCTTATTGGCAGCAATCTTAAAAGCCAAGTTCTATTATCTAGGACAAAAGGGTTTCTCTTAGCATTTAAAAATAAGCGTTTTGAAAAAAGAAAAATTGATATGACATGAACAACTAAAAGGCCTGGAGCTGAGTGACAGGGCATCCCAATCCTTCCTCTGGTCTATTCCAACAGCAAAAAAGAAGAGCTTAATCAAGATTGGTGAGGGTGTACCCCATGTTTCTGGGCAGCATGACCCTCAGATCCTGTCTGCTGGCTGTCTATACCTCCCCCAGGCTGCTGGGATGAAAAGACACCATTTGTCAGAGGACTCTGCATAGTCAGTGAGATAATGTGGTTTAAAACTTGTTCTAATTCCTGGAGAAAGGAGTCCTTGGGCATCAACATTTCGGCATAGCCCCAGGCAGACAGCCTAGCTCTGATCTGAGCAAAGGAGTGGTGTGGGCGTGTGGGTATATGTATGTATGTTATATGTTTATGCATGTGTGTGCTTGTGTATATGTACATGCATGCGCACCTGTGTGTGTGTACACTCACACTATCCTGCACAATGATTACACTTCTCTAAAGCCCTGCTTGCTGCCCCAAGACAATGGTGAAGAGAAAGGCTGAGGATGGGAACCATGGGGTACACCTGGCTGAAGGACCCTGGACTCTGCTGGTTTCCACAGCTCCCTCTGCCTGAGACACTCTGCCTTTCCCTCTTGGCCCAGTGAATGTCTCGTCCTGCCATGCTCTAGTCAGCAGACCTTGACCAGGGAAAACATCCTTGGCCTCCAGGACTTGGTCAACCCCTCCCCCGTTAAAAACTCCAAAAGCTGTTGTGGTTCTCTCCCCTGAGTAAAACTTCCTCCTTCATGGCATTTATTTGGAGTGTGACTTGACATTTATTTGGGTGATTGATCACAGTCTACCTCACTCACTAGGCTGAAACCTCTATGAGAGCAGGGGCAATGTCTGTTATTGTTTACTATGTGTCCAGACACACAGTGGATACTACAAAAATACTTGTCAAATGAATGAATGAATAGGGAGTGAATTAACAAACCAATGAACCAATGATTTGCTGACTCAATCAATGATCTGCTCTCAGAGCATTTTCTTCACTTACAAAATGGGACCCATAAAGTCTATTCTGTATCACAGAGAACACACAGAACAGGCACACAGTCGGAATGGAGCTGCAGAATGTTAAAACCATTCTCCATTCTACTTAGGAAACCTGGAGAATGGAGGCCCTAATTGCAGCTCTGTTCCCCAGAGATTCTGATTTAATTGATGTGGAGAAAGACCTAAGTGTTGGAACTTTTTGGCAAGTTCCACAGGTGATTCTAAGGTGTAGCCCGGGTTAAGATCCACTATGCTTGATACTTAGGGAGCCTCAAGTTGAGTCGTTCCTGGTCTCTGCCTTTCAGTATCTCCTTGTCTAGTGGGCAGGGGAAGCCTGCAAATGGATAAGGGCTAGAATGAAAGATTGGACTAGCACTTATAAGGTTAGAGAAAGAGAAGAAAATGATCTCTGCTTGGGTAGGCTGTTCAGGGATGACTCTACTGGGGCCATGGCATGAGTTCCATTCTGACATCCAATTCAGAATTCACCAGGCAAAGCCAGGGAGGCCTTCCAGCCCAGAGAGCAAACAGCAAGTCTAAACATACAGAGGTGTGAGGGGGAAAACAGATTAGGGATTTTTCCAAACTACAAACTGAAATTATATAGGCTACAAGAGGGTGTGGAAAATAATACCAGATAAAGCAACTTCATTTGCATTCTTGCTTGTGAGGAGAAGCAACTCTGTGGTGAAAAAGAACCTAAAACTCTGTGGTGGAAAAAGGGAACAAACTAATGGCCAACCACATACAAAAAAAATGTGGAAAGTTCCAAAAGAAATCAGCCACCAGCAGCTCTGCAAACTCAAGTTGTGGTGGATGGTTTAGGCAAGTGTTTCTCTAAGTGTGGTCACCTGATCAGCCACATTAGCATTACCTGAGAACTGGTCAGAAATGCACATTCTCAGGCTCCACTCCAGAACTACTAAGTTCTGGAACTTAGGAAACTCTCAGGATGCAGAGAAACCTGTGTTCTAACACACCACCCTCCAGGTGGTTCTGATGCACACTACAGTTTGAGACTACTAATTTATGGGTAGTCCCCAGAGGGCTGTAGCTTTAAAGAAAAATAGCATATAATTCAGAGGCTGATATAGGAAGGAGCCCTTAGTACACTTTATTTATTTTCTTTATTGGCAAACAAACATGGGTTTTGAGATAGTCATGAGGCCTTAAATCCTAAGGAACTTCCCCTTAAGGGAAACTGAGCTCTGCCAGCAAAAGACAGCGCCTCCTGTGGCAGAACAGGTGCTTCTGCCTAATAGTAGAGCAGGAGGCCTTGCTCAGGGCACCAGAATAAGCATGGGGTCTTCCCCAGCTACAGCCTGCAAGCCTGCCTATGGGTCTGGAAATCAGGGCAAGGCAAGATTCCCACATACAAAATTAGATCTTGGAAACAGGTTAGTTATCTTGGACTGACTTAGCACAAAGGAATGTTATCACTGTACAGATCTACACACAGATCTATATGAAACTGAACTGAAACCATGCAGTCTTTCAAAGAGAAGGCCACCAGCCAGAGAGAATAGTGGAATTATCAGATGCCTGTGCTATTCCTTGCACAGAAAAATCAGGAAACTGGGTTTCTGTAGATTGTCTGAAGCCAGCTTCTCCCCTACCATCTGCCATGGCCTACTATCTCCTCCATTCTGGGTACCCAGAGAGTTGTGTCGCATCCATTATCTCATTTAGTCTTCACAGTGATTCATTAACTTTCAGGGGGCACTTTTAAAGGTGTAGGCTTTTTGCAACCACCTGTCCAAAGGAAGTCACAAAGTCCTAGAGACGGCAGCCAATTGCAGTATTTTATTTTTCAGAGACAGACGCTAATTACTCTGTGAAATGACTGAATCAGCAAAGTACTATGATGTTGCATGACAACTGTGAAAGAAGCATATGATGTTGTGTAAATATTTCTTTCCTTCATCTAGGTCATTAGTTTTTAGCACCTCATCATTTTGCTGCCTTGCTTTCCACATTGATCCTGCCACTTCTGTGTCATGGGATTTAGAGGTTTCAAACCAAAATCACCCGAGCTGGCTCCAACACTCACCAGTTGGGTAATCTTGGACCCTGGCCTTCAAAATAGGAAAATAACCCACCAAGATGATTGTGAAAAACTAGGACAGTGAATGGCCCACTCAAAGAGATCAATACATGTGGTGCTTTTCTCTTCTTCAAGGTTGTTGCCCAGATTACCTAAGATCATATATGTGAAAGGGACTTTGTGTCTTGTGAATGGCTTACACTGGTGTTGACTGTTAATATTCTTTTACTTTCCTTTCCTTCTAATTTTTACCTCCGAGCCTTTTTTTAAACCATAGTTTTGGTTTTTATAGGAATTATGCTTTAAAAAGACACCTACCAAGTATCACACACCCAGTGAGGTGTGCCCCATCCATTATCTCATTTAGTCTTCACAGTGATTCATTAATTCTCCCGTTTTTTACAGCGAAGCAAGTGCAACTCTTAAGAGTTGCCTGTGATTTGAAGACTTTGCTGTTAACTAGTGTCAGGACAAACTTTTGAGCCCAGCTTAGTCTGACACTCCACTTTGCCTACCTGGGAGAAGTCTCAGAGATCCTTGTAGCCCGCACATCCTGTCGTATCCACAAGGGACTTGTCCCAGGTCACAGAGAAAATCACAGGCAGCACTGGGGCTAGAACTCACATCTCCTGAAGCTCAAACCAGCACTTCAAGTTCTCTGCTGTTATGAGTTTCAGTCACTTTCCTCACCCAGGAGAGGCACGATCTAAATCATCCTTTCCCAAACCATCACCCAGAAATCTCTATTTGACAAACTTCCGAGACTGCTTTCTTTGTGACGCTTCTAATCCCCATGCGTGGTGAGGAAGATGGCAGGTAGGTGAAAAGCTTAGGAGCTTAGTTCCTGTTTATCCATGTGTCATTCTTTTAGTCCCTGAGGCTACAATATCCATTTAGAAAGATTAAATAAAATGGAGTTGGGGACAGAGAAAGGGGAGCTCAGGGGGAGGCCGAGCGAAAGAAGAAAGTGGAATTCTCTAAGCATTAGACTAAAGAGCCTAAGACATTACTCATTCTCAAATGGGTCTCACTTCTTAAAGACAAACTGGCTTCTTGGGAAATCACAGGCAGGTGAAAGCAGCTTGGGTGATTCTTTTTTTGTCCGTGAACTTGGCTTTTCTTTTCAGCATTCTCAGGTGCACTCAGGGCCCTGGGAAGAGATTGGGCTTTTTCAAAAGACATTTCCACCTCCTAATCTCTGTGCCTACAAACCAAATATTGATCTATTTAGTAAACCAGCCCATGGGAGGAGAGATTATAAAGCCCTGTTTACTCAGCAGTTGGGCCCCCCTGACAGCTGTTCAATGAGGGATTATGATGTCACAGTGGTAATTACACTATAAACAGGGGATAGGGGGAGAATAAAGCATGAAAGGGAACGCTGGGCTTGTTACCAGGCAACACAAAATATGCAACCTGAAACCAGGCAAGCATGTAAATTTCCTTACAAGCCTCCCAGATGTCCTCACTTTATGGCCAATGCTCAGTTTCAGTTTCAATTTGTTTATTTGCCCTTCTTCAACCACAAATGTGGAGCTGAGAATGTTGGAAGAGAGAAGAGAAAGCAAGGAAAAATAAGACAAGGAGGGCCCCTGCTTTCTCCCCCGGGGGTGAAAGTGGGTCCTGAGAAAGAGAAGGGGCTGAGTCCGCTCTGTGCAGAAAGCTGTAGAGGTCAATGTCCCAGAAGGAAGGTCAACCCAGTAAAGAGGCTAAAGGCAGCTAAGAAAAAGAGCCCAGGAGAGAGGAGAAAGAGAAAAGGGGAGTGGAAAGTGAGAAGATAAAACTGGCTACGTAGGAAAAGGAAGAAGAGTCCATTGCAGGATCAGACCCCAGGAACTAGAAGGGGCCCCTAGAGTCCCCACGGTCACAGCCCCACCTAGTGGGTGCCCTATGTTCTTTATGCTATTCTTTTAGTGATGGCATCCCTCATGGTGCCAGGCAGCTCTGCCTTTCTCTGGGTGGCTTTATCGGAAAAGTCCTAGGTTGAGCTGAAATCAGCATCCCGGTTCTAGACGCCTCCCCAACCCATTTGTTCAGATTCCACGCCTCAGGAAAAGTACCTTACAGCCCCACAGAGATTTGGAAACAATGGCCAGGATACCCTGTGTTTTTCTTCCCCTGGATTCTCATTCCAGCAATAGGTCTCCCGGTGGGTTTTTCAGACGAAATTGCTTCTTGCCCAAATCAAACAATTTTCAGTGTGCCTATGTTCCTCTTACAATGTAGGCTTTGAAACCAGACACACCCTCCCAGGTGTGGTTTGACCTCACAGAATTAAACAGAGCCAGCTACATCTCCCCTCTCTAGTCTCATCCACGAGGCCCTGCTTTTTAGAGAGCTACAGAGGTGGGCTGGAAATGGCTGCAGCAGGCGCATGAGAGTGGATTGTTAAATTTTCAGGAATTCTGTGAGCCGGTTGTGAATCCTTGGTAGCTTGAAAGCCACCATGGGGAAAGTATTTACACCACAGATATCGGGCAAATGCAGGAAACCAAGGCTTTCCTTTACCATCCCCCAGAGAGCGGGTTTACCAGCATACCACTGTCCCTGACCAACCACTTTCTACTTCTTTTGGGATTCAGTGCCTCGCAGAAGATAGGCAGAAGCCTGAAGCCAGAGAGCCTCACAAATGACAGGCCTTCCTACAAAAAGCTTTGAAAGAAGGAGCCAGTGCCTCCGTTAGATCTAAAGATCATGGGACAGGAGTTTAATTCCTTTTGACTCTTCCAACTAGTGTGACCACCTTTGCTGACTAAGAACCTTTCTCTTGGGAGTGGCTCACATTATGGCCACACAGTTTTCCACAGGGCCCTCCAAGAGGCAGATGTTGAATGGCCAGGTTGCCTAAATAAATAAATAAATAAAGTCACTAAACTGAATTGTAGAGGTGGCTGCAGTTGCTTGCATGGACACAAACACAGCAGCTCAATCAGTGGCTTTTCTGCAAACTTGGGAATTCTGTCAAATTTCTTCTTTTTTTTAACTCTAGGAATAACTGTCTAGAATGATGGTTTTGCCAGAGCTAAGTTTCCATCCTGGTTCAGCCCCTCCCTTGGTGTTTGATGGGATGTTCATTAGTTTCCCTTGCTGGGCCTCAGTTTCCATATCAGTCAGTGGTATGGGTTGAGTCTTAGGATGTCTAACTGCAGATGAGTTTTGCAACTGACTCCAACATGGGCTGTGGCATTCATATTCTGATGAGTGCAGTGAGCAGAGCTGAGTTGGTTGAGCAGTGTTTTTGTACAAGCTAATCTTACTGTGCAGACTTGCTCTCTGCCTTCACTCCTGTTGTCCTGGGTGATGGTTTGTTTGTTGTGACCAGCCTCTCCTCAGATGCACTGTCAATGCTGATGAAATTGTCCTCAGTATTGCAGCTCTGGGCCAGATTATCTCTCAGAGAGTCTCCTCCAATCCCAAGCTGATTTGAAGTCACTTCCCTAAAAGAGGCACCCTCAGGTGACCCACCCTGAAGCTTCAGATGAAGTAGAGGTCTGGGGGCCTTGGCGAAGCCTCCACCCCTTTGCGAAGATTCTTTCTTTGGATCTTACTGGAACCTTTCTCAAGAGCAAAAGCTCACAGTCTTTTTCGTTTGCCAACCTTATGACAACTTAGAATGCACCCCAGTGCTCATACTGCATCTTCATCCCATGTTCCTTTCAAGAGCCCAGGTTCCGAAGTCAGAGAATCCTACATCATTTGCCAACCCAGTCTTTATCTCATCTCCTCTCTGCCACCCCCAACTGCAGCCATCCTGGCTTCTTGCTCAGCATCTACACTGCGTGTCCCTACTTCCCAAATTGCTCCTTCCACACATGTCCATATGAACTGATTTCTTTGAGTGTTCACAGAACACTCCACTAATCCCTCCCTACTCCACTCCCAGTGTGATCTGTCTCCATAGATTATCACCATCTTGACCATGATGTACTTTACTACCTGCATTTACCCTTTCCCCAGAATGTTAGGTCCAGGAGCACAGAGGCTTTGTTTTGTTCACTGCTGAATCCCCAGTGACTAGAACAGTGTCCGGCACATAACAGGCACACAATTAATATTTGCCCAATGATTGAATATACAGTCGGTTCTCATTATTCTTGGATTCTGCGTTTGTGAATTTGTTTACTTGCTGAATTTATTTGTAACCCTAAAATCAATATGGCAATTTCGAAGTTATTCATAAACATGTGCAGAGCAGTGAAAAATTTGAGTTGCCCAAAACACCTGTTCTCAGCTGAGGTTGAATAAGAAGAGACTGTCTGCTGGTTTCAGCTTTCATGATGTAAACATGTGTCCTCTTCACAGTCTGTTTGGTGCCATGCTTTTCCCATTTTTTGTTGGTGATGTCACTGTTTAAAATGACCGCCAAGCATAGTACTGAAGTGCTATCTAGCGTTCCTAAGTGCAAGAAGGTTGTGATGTGCCTTACGGAGAAAATACTTGTGTTAGATAAATTTCATTCAGGCTTGAGCTTATAGTGCTATTGGCCATGCTATTGGTTCAACGTTAATGAATCGACAATATACACTAAACAAGGTGTCCTTAAACAGAAGCACACAGAAAACAAGATTATATTAATATACTGACTGGTTGATGAAAATGTTGTGAAGAGAGACTTTCAGGAACACAAACCTGTATTTTCCCTAAGGGCAATTGTTCAGTATTTACTAATTCAGTGTTCAAAGAGACTGAGACTTTATAGATCATAACTACTATAACAACAAAGAACTACTAGAACAACAAAGATCAACTGTACATGCATGTGAATGTTGAGCACTAGCCCATTAACAGTGGTAGTGATCTGGCAAGTGACTTTAACTCAGCCATGGGTTCCTAATCTGTAAATTGGTAATGATAGCACCTATGTGCATGGCTGTTCTGAAAAGTAAGTGAGATTATTAATGTCATCAAATGCCTACCACAGTGCCCAACCCATAGAAGGTATACCAAAGATGTCTGCTCCTCTTACATTTATCTTGTTCATACATATTTGCAATCCACAGAGCAAATGCTTTCCGCTTTCTTGTATTATCAAAAACATTTCTCCTTGTAGTTCCCATGACTGAAACAGCCCATCAACTGTTCTGGTCCATTCTCCAACTGTTGGCCATTGAGCTTACATCAAATTTTGAATTACACAATGAGCAACTTTTTAAAAATGTAGTTCTTTCCTCCTTCCCAAGGAGTATATTTCTTTACAGTAAACTCCCAGGAATGAAATTACTAATTTGATGGGTGCCAACAATTGTATGGCCCCCTAAGAATAAGTTTTGATAGTGGTGATAAGAGGAAGCTTCTTGACAGACACTCAGTCGGGACTTAGAGGTTTGCCAAGTGATTCACCCATTCTCCAGCAGCATTCAGCTTCTGGGAGAATTCAGATTTGTGAGAAATCCTATCGATAATCTCATCATATCAAGGGGGGAAATTGAGACTAGAGAAAAGAATTGAGTTGTCCAAGGTGCTCTGGCCAGTCAATACCAGACAAAGACTGGACCCCAGGTCCGCTGACTGTCAGGTCATCATTCTTCCCAACACCCTTTGACCAGGATGGTAATTAGGATATTCCCACCGGGCTTAGTAACGCTGCTTCCTCAAGCTTTTAGGACCCATCATTTTAAGGAAAGGAAATGTGATAGATATACTTTATTTTCTACCGATAAATTTAAATATGCTATTTTGTTCACTCCTTTCCCCTTTGAGTTTCCATGTTGACATAACAAGAAGCAGGATAAAGAAGAGGATTTGTGCTCGTCTTTAGGATACAGTATCAAAAGACCAAGGGAGAATCTGAATATGACCAGCACAGCATTGTCCCAACACCTGTCATTTAAACTCTTCCAACTGTTTTCTGTAGGAGGTACAAAGACAGCAACTTCTCTCACAAGACTTTGAAGCAAATACTGAGCAGTACTTTTCTGATATGAAGATAATGAATGCATTCATATAAATCATCATGACAGTAATTAACGGTTCCTAGAGAATGGAATGGCCTCGCAGAGTCACCCACCCTGAGTACAATTTTCAAACCACTCTAGAACTTAACTATCAACTTTGCCTTGAAAAGTTCCTGATGATATCTGAATAGAACAGGCTAGAAGTAGAATAAAGTTTCATACAGAGCTTTATTTCATAAAGTATAGTTCTTGTACACTTTCAACCAAGAAAGAAAATTCCCCTTCATGGACCTAGTCTCCATGTTGGGCCAAGGAAGACAATAATCCTCACACTGGCATTAAGAGAAGAGTTTTGCAGAAATATCTATCTCAGTTATAATCTGGCATTGATGATGAGATGCACTGATGATGAGATGGCCTAATCTGACATTAGAAGAATTTTATTGACATGTCATCAGATTTTTCACGTTATCTTTATAGAAGCTAACAGCCCTTTGTTATTGCCTAAGATTGCCAGGAAGGAAAGAAGGAAGGAAGGAAGGAAGGGAGGGAGGGAGGGAGGAGGGAGGGGTCCTAGCTACCCACTTCTAACCCTGAGCTTTTCTTCCTCAATGAACTGATTCACAATCTCATTAAATGAAGGGAAGCAGAAATTGCTCCCAGATTTTCTCTAGGCCTGTTGGATGGTTGCCTCTTTGGCTGGGATGGGATGTTAGCAGAAATCAGCACAGGCTGTCTCACTGCAGAGCAGATGCCAAGGTGAGACTTCATGGCCACCAAAGACTCTGATTTGGCTCTTGTCAAATACAAGGTGATTCTGCATGGAAATATTGAGAAGCCAGAGACATGAGCTTTTTCCTTTTATGCCCCTCCTCTAAAAGCTAGATAAGCCTGGACACATGATGCTTGCTTGATGGGTTTCCTGAGACAAGAAAAGATGATCGGATGATGGGAGCATCCCAGGGTAGTGCTTTGGTAGGGAAGCTACCACCTGACCCTCTGCTGCCTAATTTAACAAATTATGTATCCCCTCCTGAAAATGTACACATTCAGAAAAGCTGAAAAAGGAAAAGTACATGAAGAAGGGACTAGACACCAAAAATGGGAGGAGAAAGGCAGCTTCTATGGCACGTAAACTTCTCCCTCTCTTTATTCCCATTGGTACTATCAGATTCTCCCTAATTAAGCAAGCAGAGAATCCCATTCATAGCCTTAGGTGGAAGTGATGAACGCCGTATAAGACTAGGGTAACAGTACTGTCTCTGCTGAATTCTGTCCTAAAAGTTCAGAGGGCATAAGGACAAATTGGCTTTGGTAAACAATAGTGCAAACAAATAATGAGGCTAATAAACCATCATTCTATGTGATGCATGATGGAATATACTAGGGGCATTGTTAAATTTTTTATTAGACCACTCTTTGAAAGAACATGACTCGTAATTTTAATTTCAATTACTGTAACTCACGTCACTGGATTCTTGTTATACCAGTCCTACTACTAAAAAGTATTTACAACAATCAGCAATTCTTCTACCTAAAGGCTCACAAATTACACTTAAAAGTTTCAATAATGTCTACTAATCTTTTATTTTGAGCAGGACATGAATGGAGATGAACATGGAAGTGAAATATCTTATGAACCTTCCAGTTTTGATCTAAAGGACAGATTTGTCACCACATGAAAGCACAGTGGGTAATTACCAGGTGGTTGAAATGACAATTAACTCCATCCTTAATAATTATAATTTGACAGACAATAAATCAAGATGGCAGCCATCTGTAAATAAACACCCACAGAGCCAGCTGAACAATATTGCACAATAGCTTAACCTCATAAACTAGCAAACTAGTTCTGACTAGTGAGCAAGTAAATCTCCTAAACACCAGAGAGAAGCAAGTTTTTGGGTCACCATGTTCCTACATTGTGTCAGCTGGACACAGTTGAGGGCCTAGTGTTGTTTTGTTTTGTTTTGTTTCCATTTGATTTTTTTTCTAGGACAATTACTGTTATTTTCCACAAAACATTAGCTTATTTTAAAATATGGGGTTTATGACTTTTACGGTTCAAGTGAAACTGTTCTCACAAATAGCTCTATCCTGGGGCCTTATGAATCTCCTAGCATACTGTGCCTCGGCCACAGACCAACAGCCACCGTTTACTGCCTCTCTCTCTTGAAAGCCTCTCCTCATTCAGCTTCCATTACATTTTTTTTTTTTTCAGGATTCTTTCCTGGATTTTGAGAATGTGATGGTATTAGTATCAACAACAGGAACGTATGTTCTTTCTTACCATCTGCTAACTGGTTTATATGCAGTTTATTGGTTAATCCTCTTAACAGCCCTGTGAAGTAGAAATCTTATTTTCTAATTACCCTTAAGAACAGGGAAGCCAAGAATAACCCAGTCACTTTCTCAGGGTCATACAGCTAGTAAATGGGGAGGCAAAGATTTTTAACACAAGTCAATAACCCTGAGGCTGTGGCTCTCAACTCTGCTGCTTCATCTGCAGTCTTTTTTTTTTTTTTCAGGTTTTATGTTGGTTATTTTTTTTGAATTTCACTAAAATATCCTTTTCTTGGTATGTCAGCCACTCTCATGCAGCTGTCATTTCATTACTAAAGAATCCCAAATCTATCTTTAACTCAGGTCTTCCCTGCAAATACCAGATTCTTGTAGCAACACATTGCTGTAACCCCCCACCTGGATTTATTCTTTCATTCAGCAAATATCTATTAAGTATTATAACTTGTGGTCAGGCACTGTTAGGTACAAGGACTACAGTGGAAAACAATGCAGAAATCAGTGACTTTGTGGAACATATATTATAGATGCAAGACAGTGGGAGAAATACAAACAGTCGATAAAATTTAAAGGTAAAATATAGAGTATGATTGATGGTGATATGTACTAAAGGGGAAAAAACAGAAAGGAGGGATTGGGAGATCAGAGGGAGAAGGGAACCTACCTCTTAGGGAAGGTGGCCATAGGAGACCTCACTGGGGAGGTGATGTCACAGCGAAGACCTGAAGGAGGAGAAGGAGCTGCTGAGGTGGGCACCTGAGGAAAAGCCATTCCAGGCTGGGGGACAGTTGCTGGAAGGCTCCTATGCAGAGCATGAGGAATGCTAAGGAATCCAAGATGGCAGAGTGGTTCAGAGAAGGCTGGAGCAGGAGAATAGGAAGCCCCAGAGGCAATGGGGCAAGGCTGCAGGGTTGGGAGGGGTGGGTTATGCAGACCAGCGCTGTGAATATTTGGGGATTTTACTCTGAGTGAGATGGGCTGGCCTTGGAAGGCTTTGGACAGAGGAGTCAGGATCTGACTACTCTTTAAAAGGACCATCCTGGCCACTGTGTTAAGAACAGGCTGAAGGAGGGCAAGGTGGAAACCAGAGGGGCAGCTTAGGGGGCTATTTCAATAATCCTGCAAAGGATGATGGTGGCTCTGATGAGTGTGGTAGCCATTCAAGCAGTGAGAAATGATCAGATACTGAATCTATTCTGAAGAAAATGGCAGCATAATTTTCTGAAGGATCAGATGTGGGGTGCAAGGGAGAGGAATCATGGTGGACACTTAAACCATTTGCTGAGAAGGGGAAGTGTGACAGAAGCAGGTCTGAGGGTGGGATTGGGGAAAAGATTGGAAGCTTAGTACTAAATATTCCCAGGTGGTTTTTGTATGCATGTGTACAAAACAGACACCGATTGTTTCACACAAACACACACAAACACACAAACACACACGATCCTTTCTCCTGTATATCCTTAATCTCCATTAACAAAACTATCCAACCAGACATTCATGCTAGATTTAAAGATCCTATTGCCTCTTCCTCATTCCAGCATTTAAGCATTCCCTCTAGGTCATCCCTGTCAGCATTACACAGGTTCTCATTCCATGAGTACACCTTGTTTTCTGTGTCAGGGTATAAATCTTTCCCTCAATACAGGTGATACACTTGGTCACCTTCTACTTGACCTTGCTTCACAAATATCAACTCATTGTTTAAGGCACCACTTAAATATTCCTTCTTCTCTGTAGCCTTCATGAGCTCAACAGCAAAATTAGCTACTCACTCCTGTCATTCAAGTATTTCTTATTCAACAAGCCCATATGACTTTTCTATTTTGGGCATCTCTTGGTACTTGTAGTATAGCATGTATGTGGACATGATGAGAGATAAGACCACAGGAGGGATGGGGAATGCGTTCATAAAGGACCTTGAACATCATGCTATGAGGATTGTACTTATTCATCAAGCTGACAGAGAACAATAGCAGAGTTTCAAGAAAACAGAGGGTCTAGTTTAATGTTGAGTCTTCAAGAATTCACTCCAGTAACCATATGAAGGGTGAGCTGGAGGGTAAAATAAGTCAAGCAAGACTTGATGAGCTCCTGAAAAAAGGTAGGTTTAATGGGGATGGAGAATATAGAACAGATCTGGCTTTTCTGAACTAGACTCTATTGGGCTTATGGATACTATTTATTGAGCTTTGCCATTTACCAGGCACTATTTTAATTATTATACCTGTGTTAACTTATTTAGTTCTCTCAACCATCTCATGCAGGAAATAGTGTTCTTAGCTCCATTTTATGTAGGAGTTAAACTAATATCTGGATAGGATTGAGTAAGTCACCCAAGTCACATAGCTAGGAAGTAAAAGTGCCTAGATGTGAATATAGGAAGCTGCTCCAGAGCCCATGCTCTTCTTCCTCACTGTTCTACCTCCTACAACATAGTGTATTCATATAAAACTATATTTAGCTGAGAAAGAACATTTTCCAACCCATATTAATCCAAATTTAATGTCTACTTTAATAACTTCTGCAAAATCTCCCTTTCAAAATATACCATCTGTGAACAGTACATGCTATAACTTGTGTTTATATGGGTACTTAGCCACTATGTGATGTTTTTCTTAGTCTTTGTTTCCCCTTCAGTCAAATGGAGGGAAACATCTAGCATATGGAAGCATTTCCACTCTACAAGTTGTGCTGAAGGGGAATATTATGCAATTTGCAAACACTGTCAAATAAAATATAAATATGCATTAGAAAAATGCTGTGTGGAGACAAATATATCTTGTATCGATGATTCATTTGGTCAATCATTTTTTTATTCAACAAACATTAATCAGTCACCTATGTTATGACAGGAGCAGTGGTCAGCAGTGGGAAGAGAGAGATGAATAAGACTTATCCCTCGTCATTGAGGAAAACTCACAGGCTTGTGATTTTTATTTTTAAATGATCATGGCTGGATGAAAATTTTTCAATTGACTCTCATTACTCATTAACCATCTTAAAAATAAAGAAAATCCTGTGTTTTGATTCATGTAGATCTATGGTCTTTAGCCCAGTTCTGCCTCTTAGTACCTAGACATGTTGTCCCATCTATCTGAGGCTCAATTTCCTCAATTTAAAATAAGACACTATCTTACAGGATGGTGGTGAGAATTAGGAATATGCCTAGCATATAAGTGCTAGTTTGAATCAGAGTAGTTAAATGAATGACTAATGTGGCTTTTTATTTTTCAATCACCGGTACCATTTCCAAGGGTCCAGTCAAAAGTCATACCTGTTCCAAAACTAGCAAACAACAATGACAAATAAAAACTTCCCTGGTGGCTTCAGGTAGAAAGGACACGGCCTATCAGGAACTGAATTGGTCAAGTTTTTGCAAAAGCAGACCTGGAATATGCTGACATATCTTGTCAACAGCTAATACACCCAAGAAGGAAGGGCAAGTTTTCTGAGCATCGGCTTATGAAGGGGGAATGAAACTTGCTAAAGAAATGGTGAAGACTTGTACAACAATGAAGAGAACAGCTACTTCAGAACCAGTGTCCACACAGAGAGAGAAAATTGTTCTCCTGAAAATGTCCCAATAGGTTTTCTTCAGTGGAGTTACACCAGCAAAATGGTTGGTTCTCTCCTGACAGGGGGACCACAGTAAACAAGGTTTCATGAATGAGACAGTCCCACCCGTCACTGTAGGTGTGAGTCAACAGGGGATTCCCCACAGAAACCCCATAATAATAATAAAAAAAAAAAGGTCAGACTGGTTCTTTCACCTCAACATGGCAGGCAGCTTACCCTATAGGAGTACCAGATGGAAAGAGCTAACGGGGAAGGAAACCAACAAATATCACGCACATTTCATGTGTCAAATATTTTTTTGTCAGGCTCTTTTCCTTGGTTAACTTATCTAATATTCCCAAAAACTCAATTAGGCAGGTCGTTATTATTTCTAGTTAACTGGGTGAGGAAACTGAAACTCAGAGAGGTAAGTTGGATTTCTCCTGAAGCTGTTCAACAGGTTTTCTCCAAAAAGATACCAGCTTCTCACCACTAGGAGGTGGAATTTGAATCTAGATCTTTCTGACGTCAAAACCTATGTTCATTCTGCCATTCTGTGTCTTGGAGTCAATCTGAAATCAGTCGGTTTAGGCCATCTGATTATTTTCCATTTGTCAGACGACTCCCTTTCCCCCAAGACAAGTCTCTTACCTTCTCTTCTATCTGCCATGGATGCCCAGGAGACTGACCTGTATAGCGAGTATCACAAATCTCCCTGCCCTCTGGTTTTGGGTTGGGCTTCGCCAATGAGAAGTGCCAGCAAGTGATCAGAAGGTAAAAGCAGAGAAAGAGATTGAGGTATTTATTCTTCCGTATACTCCCAGCCTTGCACTGAGCTGTGGCTGCAATTCTACCACTCTAGGTCTATTACGCCATGCTTGTTCCAAGGCTCCAGCATTCAAGTTCTATCTCTGGCTTTTCTGCCTGGGACAATAAGACCTTCCTGCTATTGACGATTCCTGGATGTCTAACCATTCCTTGTTGATTCTTTTAACACTGCTTATGTGTCTGTACATCCTGTCTTTATGAAATTATATTCAGCTAACCCCTTTTGAGTGTACCATTTTGTTCCCTGCTAAGACTCTAATGATATAGTATTGAGCTAAAAACTAGTGTATATTTAATTCCACCATAGTTTAGAGACTTAAATTGGTCTTAAGATATCTAGTAAATAGCATCGTCTTGCATCTTATGGAAATGAATCAGCTGAAATTGCAGTGAACACATTTTGTTTGGAGCTGATCAGCTTGCTGGAGGGCCCATAAACTCCCCACATGTTATTGGCAACCACTAGGGTGAATGAAATTTCCCAGTCGCACTTGGAATGTGATTTTTTCCATAAGGCCGTGCCACAAAGATGAAATCCAAAGAATATGAAAACACGCTTTATGGACCCTGCCAAGAAGTCCTCTAGAATGTAGGCAAAATGGAGCTAAAAGCATTTGTAACTCTGTCATAGAAAGTGGGGCTTTGGTTGGGAGAAGTTTGACTGAAATCACTTGAGCCTTCCTGATGCTGGCTTTTGGGAATGATGAGTGAGTACTTTGTAAATGAACTGAGAAATGTTTCACCCTTAATTACCTTTTTGAAGCTTTCAGAGGGCTCCTACACAATAGCAGTTTGTCCATGAAACACATAAATCAAAGGGCCAACCATGAGGCCTGAAGTCATACCTCAGTAAATCTGTTAGGTGAAGGCCAAGACTCTGTTTACTAATGCAAAAACAAAGTTGAGATTTTAGCTTCTTATCCTAAAAAGTGTGTCTCCTCGCAAAAAGTGCACCAAACAATTGCCAGCTACCTATCCTGATAAGTGTCTGTACAATAGTCTTATTATCTGCCTTAATCCACATACAAAGATCTACCTTATGTTATTTACAGGCACAACATGCAGGAGGTGCTTCTCTCTGGGAACATTTCAGGAGATGCCATTGTTGTTGTTGAGGTTCTTTGGTCTTGTGGCTTTTGGCACTAAGGCAAACGTGGTAACTGCAATTTTCATGCATTCGCCCCAGAAGAACATTTTATAAGAGAGTATGTTTGCTCTTCTAAAGCTATCTACGAATTATTCAGTATCTATCCTCTCACTCCCCCAACTCCATCCTAACAAAGTTTTCCTGCACAAACTTTTAGGGCTTTCCACTAACAGGAGAACACAGAGTAGGTGATCTGATTTTTGCATGAATAAATATAAGTGCTTCATGAATATATTTTTATTTCTAGTCTGTAAGAATTTTTGTGGGATGATAATTACATTTGTTTTAATTGCCCTGTTTGTTTAAAAACACTGGGGATGTTTTTCTTCATCCATCTCCCAGCTTATGTAGCTTCAGACAAGTGACACAGCATCTCTGGCTTTTCCCATCCATAGAACTGGGACACGAGCTTTTGCTTCATTGCACTGTTGTGCTGATTAAATATTATAATCTTTGTGAGCAGCCTAGCATCATGATGGGCATATTAAAGAGGTTTACCAGTATCCAGCCCATGCCATTCCTTCTGAACTGTCAGCATGAACATATCATGTAAATGGATATAGAGAAGGATGGAAAGGGCCCAGGGAAGATTCCCTATTTGGAGGAAACATGGATTTAATGGTTTGGCGGACAATCTGGTTTCACCCTACCCAAATCTTTGCTGATGTTTTAGATCTTGTACTCAGGCCACCTTTTTCAGGCTTCCCTAGTGGGCAGGTAGTTTTTTACTAGAAATATTTCAGATGATGAACTTTATATTTTATCCACTTTTTTCTGTTTCTAGATCCTCTCCTAGCTCTCCAGCAGATGCCATTTTGTCTGTGATAGTTTAATAAGTTTCTAATACCATGTGTTTCCAATACCATTTGACTTTTCCCATTATTCTTCTATTTTACCATCATTTATAAACACTTTCTGTGTGCCAGGCATAGTGCTAGGTACTAAGGTTGTAGGAATGAATAACCTGTGGTTCCTCAGCTACAAAAGTTTACATTTCCATAAGGGAGACAGATCAACGAATAAATTCTACAGTGTAATCACGATAGAGGGATATGAGATGTTGTTGAAACCAGTGCCAGTATAGGGTAAAGTAAGTTAGGTGACTAGGATGCAAAACTTAAGAAGACCTGTACTCTCAGTGTCATGGGACTTGCAGAGTTGGCACTTGTACCACCCTGAGAATGAGGGTTTCCTTAAATTTTGTGCCCAAGATGCCTCACTTACCTCACCTTTGTCCTGGCCCTGGTAGAAACATAACAGAGAAAGACCCAGCTCTCCTTTGTGGAATCCAAAAATTTTCCCAGAGCAGATGACTTGGAACCCAAGCCTTTGAGAAAGGGCAAGAGTTAGCCAGGCAAAGAAAGAAAGGTGGGAAAGGTAGAGGTGTCAGCAAATGTATAACCATAGAGGAGAGAGCAAGCATAGCATACAGATGCACCTGCAAGTAGATTGATATGGCTGCATCAGTGCAAGGTGGCTTGGAGAAGTGGGCGGCAGGACAGGGATTGCCTAAGGATGAAAAAAAGGGCCAGTTCACAGAACCCAGGAGAGAAACATACTGTATATTTAGGAGGACCAAGTAGTTTATCATTGAACTTGGACACATTTGAGGGTGAAAGAAGGTATTACCCATAATTGCTTAGGCAGCAAGATCAAACAGGAATGTGTATGTACATAATACATCTGCAGTACACAGTAAGCTATTGTCTCCTGACATTGTCCTCAATGTAGCACTTCTTCCACTTTCCCTAGGAGTTGGAGGTATTTTACTTTTCTTTAGTATAAGGGGAAGACCTCAGGGAAACAAAGAATGTCAGGAAAATAGCTTGTGATTAGGAACCCAGTAAGATCCCTTTATAAATGTGAGGCTTGAAACCATGTTTGGACCAGTAACACTCCTTGTAAGGACCATGTGACCAACTCAGCAAAGATCTTTCTGCTTTTGAACACTTCTACGCTTCTGAACATGTGTATATTATGAGTTTTGATTTCTAAATGCTAAAAGGATTGCAGACTTTCTGTCCACAGTAGTGAATGAACCAGACATTTTAAACGTTTATTCCAGCAGGCATGATGCCAGTGTCAACTGAAGAATTACGTGGTTCATCAATTCATAAAGAAGAGTTTTATTTCTCATAAAGAGCAGCAGCCTGCAGGGTAGCCCTTCTGGTAGGCTGGGAAGCATAGCCTCTGATCAGAAGCCGAGAACAGACACTTGGAGATAAGGGCAAAGGGAACAGGAATTTATGCTGAGCAGAGTGGCTGAATATGCCTATTTAATAACCTATAAGAGGAGTCATGAATATTTATGAAAGGAGAAACACACGCATGTGCAATTGAGATTTATGCCCCATTCATAGGTCCCATGTATAAAATACAGCAGCATTAGCATTATTCGAGGGTGGAGTTTTCTGCCTTCTGCTGTCAAAAGGTGAGGCAGAGGATATGAAAACCCTTACTGTGCATTATCTGTAGCACAACTCCATGGTCAGTGGTCTCTTATCAGGCCAAAAGGCAAGGCACTCTCAGATAGTTGGTTACTGACAGTGGTAAAATCTTCCCAGCACTTTGGGAGGCCAAGGTGGGCGGATCACAAGGTCAGGAGTTCCAGCCTGGCCAACATAGTGAAACCCCGTCTCTACTAAAAATACAAAATTTAGCCAGGCATGGTGGCATCCACCTGTAGTCCCAGCTACTCAGGAGGCTGAGGCAGGAGAATTGCTTGAACCCAGGGGGCGGAGGTTGCAGTGAGCAGAGATCATGCCACTGCACTGCACACCAGCGAGACTCGGTCAAAAAAAAAAAAAAAAATCCTGGTTTCTGGTTTCTGTTTAGCCCTTAGAGAAGAAAGGCTAATGGTGACAGAAGGTCTAAGGAGGTGTTTCCGACCTCTTATCTCATCATGGCCAAGAACTCAGTTTCAAGGCTACCTTTGGGTCCCCTTGGCCAAGAGAGGGTCCATTCAGTTGATTGGAGGACTTAGAATTTTACTTTTATTTCTCACCAGTAGGCCAACTTATATCCATGTTACCCTCCAAGGGGGTCCAGAGATTTCTGGCCAACTTTTGCTGATAGAATGCAATGAGATTCTGGACTTGAGTGAGGTTTTGATGCACACATTAAAAGAAAATTGTTATGAAAGAGAATACTCATTTATTTAATGACATTTCATACAAATTAGGTCTTTTTGTACATGTCCCTTACTCGCACAACATTGTAATATGGATATAATTTTATCTCTTTCACTTTTTATTACTAAATGCAAAAAAGTAGAAGGACTAGTGCAATGAACCCCCATATGTATATCACCTGGCTTGAAATAACAGTTGATAACCCTTCATAATATTTTAGTTCATAGGTATAATCACAAGCATACATGCACACATGCACACACACACACACAACTTTTAAAGTAAAACAGAGGTATCAGGATATTTGTCCCTTAAATACCTTGTTATAGATTTCTAAATGGTAAGATTTGTTTCCTTCAAATAATAATATCTAATAAAATTAACAACAAAATCAACAGTAACTTCCTAACATCATCTACTATAATTTTCATATCCACATCTTCACATTTGCATCCCTAATTTTCCCAGTTTTATCTTCAAACTTAGACCAATCAAGGACCACGTATGGCATGTACCTGTTATGTCTCTTGTCTCTTAACTCTTTTTTAATCTACAGCAGCCCTAACTTCCTAGGACAATTGAAGAGGTCAAGCCAGTTGTCATGCAGAATGTCCATTTTCAGATTCTGTTCCCTCGTGGTGTCGTTTCCTTACGAGGCCTATTCCTTTTGCTTCCAGCAAGCTGGAAGTTGGATCTAAAGGTTAGGTTATATGCTACTTAAAAGTTTTTGGCAAGAATATATCATAGGTAAGGTGAGTCTTTTTTCTTCATACATCTGATTGCCCATAAAGGATATTAGTGATATTAACATCTATCAAATTGGGTCCATTTAGAGAGGGGAACCCTGAAGTTAGGGAGGTTAGTTGCATACCTAAAGTCATACAGTTAGTAAGAGACTGAAGCAGAATTCAAGTGTTACATACTCATGCAAGTCAGGGAGTGAGGGCTGATGGACATATTGTCAAACTCTCCTAGATGGACAAAGTAGAACTAAATGATGAAGCATGCAAGTAAAACTGCAAGGCACAGTCATGGACAAAGTATTGCCTTCAATAAGAGAAATGAGGCTGTGGGGTTGTGATAGCTCAATATTTGACCCAAGAAAAGTTTAGTGGAAAACTTTTAAAAAGCCTATATTACAGTCAATTAATTGTCAGAAATAAAGTAAACTTTTCAATGCTTTCTTACAGATTTGGACTACAGTGTTCGAGGGGCTTGCATAAGGCATCATCCTCACTCACCTGTCACATAATAGGCAGTTGATAGCTATTTGTCAAATGAATGAAGCTATTTGTGTTAAGTATTGATACCATATTCTACCTCAATCCAGCAGCCAATCAATCCTAAGGGCCATTGATCCTAGTTTCTCAACATCTCTTGACTCCATATTCTGCACTGTTTCTCTCACTGCTTTAGAACAAACCACCCTGTCTCTCCCCAAAAAATACTGCGACAGCATCCTAATCTGTCCACTTGGGCCCCTTTCCAATCCATTCTCCACACTACTGCCAAATAATTTTTAACACTGCAAATTGGATTTAAAATTAGGCCTAAATCCTTTCAGTGGTTTCTAATCACACTTAGGAAAAAATGCAAGAGCTTTACCCTGTCTTATGAGGCTCTGCATAATACCCCTTCCACCTACTTCTCCAGGCTCATCTTTTCCTCTATATCTTTTTGTTATTTTGCTCCAAGTCCTATGGTTTTCTCTGATTCCTTGAACATGTCCCTCTTTTTCCTGCTTCTTAGGCTTTGCATATGCTGTTCCCTTTCCTGGTATGTTTTTGCTCATGCTCTGCTTTGTAGCACAGATATCCATACTATTTCACCTCCAATAGCAGTTTTTGTTTTGTTTTGTTTTGTTCTGTTTTGTTTTTTGAGATGGAGTCTTGCCCTGTCACCTAGGCTGGAGTGCAATCGTGCGATCTCAACTCACTGTAACCTCTGCCTCCCGGGTTCAAGCAATTCTCCTGCCTCAGCCTCCTGAGTAGCTGGGATTACAGGCATGCACCACTCCACCCGGCTAATTTTTTGTATCTTTAGTAGAAAGGGGGTTTCACCATGTTGGCCAGGCTGGTCTCGAACTCCTGACCTCGTGATCTGCCTGCCTTGGCTTCCCAAAGTGCTGGGATTACAGTAGTTCTTTAGGGGTACTTTCCCTGACTCTAAGATTGGGTTAGAACTCCCTAGTGAAGACCCTCATTCAGTGTCTTGCTTTTACTTCGTAGGTCTAGTCAAGTTTGTGACTAAAAATAATTGCTTGTATATATGTATGTCTCTCTAACTAAACTGCAAGTTCCAAGCTGTAAGGGTCCACCTAGGTCATAGTCATGTCTGTAATCCCTAGCACTCTTTATAGGCCTAGAACAAAGTACATGCTTAATAAAAATTTATTAGAAGTATAAATGAATGAATGAGTGAATTTATCATTTCGTATATCTAATTAATACATCATTTCTAAGACTGGCTAGTACTTGTGACCTTCGGTCTTCCATACAGTTTCAGCTTTGCAAGCCCTCTTTTGTCAATCAGTTGTGTTCGATATCAGGGTGTTGGATGCCCTCAGATGGGTTCTAAACATTGGTATGGAGCAGATTATTTCTTCATTCATGTCAATTGTAATTGGTAAGTGCAACTATAAGAGCCAGGGAAGCTCAAAAGATGTATCTCTCCAGATTGAGGGGGTGGAGGTAGGGAAGAAAGGATGTCAGAGAGGACTCCCTAAATGAGAGGATTCCTGACATGAGTTGTAGAGTTGTTTCTGAGTCGGCCATGGAAGTAAGTATACGTATGAGGGGCTTTCGAGGCAGATGGAACAGCATGTGCAAAGGCATGAGAGGAAGAGAGAATATGGCATTTTCAGGGCATTGCAAGTAGTTTGGTGTGGCCCAAGAACTAACAATGGAACCAGAAGCTAGAGGGCTAAATGAGGTCTGGATCACAAAACATCTTCTAGCCATGTGAAGGCGCTTCAACTTCATGTGAAGGGCAATGGGAAACCAATGAAGGAGGAATGGCAAGGAATAACATGACCAGATACAATTTTTTTAGCAATTGCACAAACAATGGTTCAGATAAAAAGAAAGACACACACTCCAAATTCAATTTGGTAAGTATACTGAATTTGATTTAATACTTGACTTTGTCAGGACGTGTTTTTATGCTTCTTTATCCACTTGCCAAATCAAACATGCCTATAGCACTGTGTGGAAGAAGCATAATGTGCTCTTTAACCCTTTTCTTCTCTAGTGCAGGGAAGTTTGAGTTAATACACTGCTTGATTACTTACACATGGTGAAGGGCCCTTCTCAAGCTGCCCCAGATAGTTGGGTTCTGCCGCTGGTTTTATAGGCTTCATTTATTTAGCCAGAGCTAGAAACATGGAAAACAACAGTCTCTGAGCACATGGATGGGTTTCCCTGCAGGAGTCTGAGCTGGCAGTTATTTTAATTAGCAACACATTTTATAAGGGCAGAATCAGAAATGGAAACATGTCAAGGCCTCTTTAGTTATCGAGTTTGGCAGGTTCCTATGAGTGTGCCCGGGCATGGTAATCAGCTCTCAGTTACTCTCCATCTCTCCCAAGGAAACCACGTGCACAGAAAAGTTCTCTATGCATAGAGCCCCCTTGGGAGTTGGAGGACTTACCGATATGACACACAAAAAGTGGAGGATTCAGGAGTCCTTCTGGAGCCAGTTCTGGGAAATACAGTTTTCTCAAGGTAGGCCTAAAGTCATTCGTCTTTGATCTGGCCCCAGACCAGTTTCTCAGTTCTCATAACCTTTCTAGAACCAGTCCTTCTAGATATGCAACCCAGTTTACTAAATTTATCTGTCTAACGTCCACTAAGCACCAAAAAATTGATTTCCCCTTTTTATTGCCATGATGGTTTTGAGCATCCTAAATATATGTGTGTGCATAATATAAACACACACACACACACATATATATATAATATATAATTATTGACTTCAGATATATCTAAAATAAACCAAAATACAGTAGTCCCCTCTCATCTGCGGTTTTGCTTTGAATGGTTTCAGTTACCCACAGCCCACCAAAAATAGGTGAGTACAGTACAGTAAGATATTTTGAGAGACAGAGAAACCGTATTTACATAACTTTTATTACAGCATATTGTTATGATTTTATTTTCTTATTAGTTATTGTTATTAATCTCTTACTGTGCCTAATTTATAAATTAAACTTTACCACAGGTATCCAGATATAGAAAAAACAACACAGTATAGGGTTCAGTACTATCCACAGGTTCAGACATCCACTGAGTCTCTTGGAACATATCTCACAAATAAATAGGAGACTACTGTACACTCGTACATTTCAAAATGAGTGGTAACTGTATACTGTTCTAACAAGAAGGTCTCTTAAATGAATGGATTAAGCTGATAAGCTACTGTCTTCTATTCACTTATCCATTCGTGTAATCATTGTGCCAGATATAAGCTAAATGCAGGGGATATGATAGAAAACAGGTCTCTGACTATGAGAAACTCAATTTAATGGGGAAAGTGACCCGTGGACTAAAACACAAATTTAGAACAAAGTAACAAGGGTGGTGATAGACATGCACACAAGGCTCTCTGGTTTGCAAGTGGCAGAAACCAACCTTGAAGCAACTTCACAGAGGGGGAGAACTTGCTGGATGGATAAATATATTGCATTAAGTTCAAAGTCTCATTTTGGAAGCAACCAGGTCCCCAGACCATAGACACAGCTACATTCTCCGGACAGGGAAGGGGAGAGAGAAAAAGAAATTCTTATATCCTAGAAAAGAAAATGCCCTGCAATTTTGAGTATATATTTGGTGAAAAACAACTTTTGCAGCATCTTCAGTTTTTAGACCAAGGATGTCAGGATTGTGACCCATTGGGTGAGGATGCCTGAGCAACAAGTGAGAGAAGCCTATAAAAAGAATTCTAATTTCTAGTATCAAACAAGCCCTTGTTCTGCCCCACAAACACCTCCTAAAAACTATCAGCTAAAGGGCTTTTCAGGAGCACTGCTTTGTCAGACCATCAACCTGAACACCTAAATTATTGTTAAAAAAACAAACAAACAAAAAATTCTTCCGTCCTGGTTCAGCAACACATAAATAAGATCTGTCACAATGCCTCAGGAACCAAAACCAAAGGATTACAAGCTCTTGTTACTCAGAATTTTGGAGCATATTTGGGTCAAAACAGAAGAGAACAGCCTCCATTTTGGGGCACCTAGCCTCCAATTTAATATCTCTTTTCTTGATATTATATTAAAAAAACACGTTTCAAAATATGAGGCTGCTTTCACTTTGAGAAGCTGGTATTCACAGCCAGAACTGCTAGCAGAAAATCCAAGTCTTCCCAAGAGGTGGCTGCAATAAAAAGTAGAGACGATATTGGCTGCAAACTTAACAGTCATGTTGGGTGGAGCCCACCTTCATTCATTTTAAAGCATGCATTCAACCAACATGTGGCTCCTACTGAGCCCTTCCTGCCTGTGAGGCTCTGGGGAGAAGCCAAGGATGGGCAAAGCACAGTCACTAAACATACATTAAGCCCAAAAGGAGGGACAGGCAAGAAACTAGATAGCAAAAGGGCACAGCAGAGTATACTAAATAGGTACCGAGTACTAAAGAAGCAATACATAGGTGAGCTTCGCCTGGAGCTAGGAATGGCTTCGTGGGAATGTAGTCTGTGCTCAGAAAGGCCCCAGTTGTCACCATCTTGAACTTTTTAATAATTTTATCTTTGAATTTGAGTTTCATAAGTGAAGTCTGATAGGACAATAGAGCATGTTCCTGGAGCTGGGAGCGTCCAGCTCCTGTGCACTCTCACTTCCCACCATGCCCCCACCTGCCTGAATGCATCTTGGCCTCCTGCTTCTCTGAGACTGAGACTCCTCCTGAGACTCTGGCTCAAGGCTCCTCTCTATATCCCACAACCACTGGGCACTTCATCCAGGGCAGCAAGTAGGTCTTGTTGGCCTTGCTGGGCTGGAAGGCAGACCTTCTGTCCTTGCCTTCCAGCCCAGCAAGGGCCTGCAGGCATGGAGAGGGGAGGTACCTGGCATGTGCCCTGCAGCCTCTCTGAATGGGTCAAGGCAGTGACTGTCCTTGCCATGAACTAGTAGCGTTTCAACACCTCTGGCAGGTGACTCGGTGGAGAACTGTCACCCGCTCCTATGGGGGTAGGGAGAACATCACTGTATAGAGGTTGCAGGCCTTTAGAGGATACCCATTCACACTTGGGATAGCAATCCTGTGGGAAAGGGAGATTGACTTCCCCTGCTGGGGCCTTGCGTTTTTCACTTTCCGTGGGCTCTGCAAATTATGTGACCATCCCTACTAGGAATCCAGATCAGAATGACCTCAAAGCCTCTGTTTCCTGCAATGTCCCACAAAGATGGGGATCATGCAGGGCAGGGTATGAGTTTGAGGTCAGAGTGCTTCAGCCAGCCTCACATCAAACGTCTAGACAGGAATCTGGCAGCTCAGCTCCAGCAACGCTGGGCCCCCAGACCAGCTGCGAGGGAGAACATCCACCACTCTCCCTGCCCAAATGGCAGCTTTGATGGTGTCCACATTGTCTCCTTCCCTCTCTCTTCGCATGAGATGCCACTCTGTTTCAGTGTGCAGAAGCAATTCTACACCTACACTATGCCTTAGAGAAATCATGCCGGCGGTGACGGACAGGTGGGATTGAGCAAGGACAGACAGGAGAGGCTTTGGAAAAGCTTGTGTACACAATGGGAAAGAACTGAACCAGGAAGGAGGCAAAAAAAGCAATAAAGGGAAAGGTGACCAACTGTCCTGGCTTGCACAGAACTTTGGGGTGTGAAACCCAGGATATGAAACTTTTGGTGCTAAAACCAGGACAGTCTGGGGCAAACTAAGAACTAAGATGGCTGATCACCCTAGAAGGTCAAGTCATCGAAGTAAGCAGCAACTAATGATGGCAGTGTTTTACAGACTCCAGAGCTCTTTCTCTTTCATTATCAGATCTCATCCTGGCAACAATCATGTGAGAAAGACAGAGCAGGTTACTGTTCCACTTTATTTACGAAGAAACCTGGGGCTCAGAGAATGCAAGTGACTTACCAGAAATCTAATAGCTAATAAGTACTGGAATAAGACCGCAAATCCAGATCTGCTAACGAATACAAATAATAGGGTATGAGAAGTGATTGAATGTGTTGAGAAACAAAGAGAAGATGGAGGCTTTTTAGCTGACTGAGAGAACATTTCCATGAAAAGAAATAAGAAAAGTAGGAGAAAATAATCTTTGGGACAGGAAAGATGGGTTCGGTTTGGAGAGTATCGTGCTCTGAATTCACTGAGCAACATGAAATTTCTCAGGGGGTTGATGTCTTGAAAGCGATCAGCCAAAATTATGTTTACTTAATAGATCAATCTGTCTTAGATACTGCAGAACTCTGACACACACCTTGGCAATGACTTTCTGCTTCTACTCAGAAAATATTCTGGGTCACCTTCCTGACAAGATAAGCAAAGAACTGGCAGTAAATTACTGTGACTGTACAGTGGGCAGGAATAAGCAAGATGTGGCCAATTCTCTGTAAAGGATATGAGTGTGGGAACCACAAAATACCGTAAACTGTGGGGAGGGGAACAAGTTGGGACGCCATCTTTAGAATTTGTTTTCATTGACCTTTGAATTTATATATTTTTTATTTTTTTGAGACAGGGTCTTGCTCTGTTGCCTAGGCTGGAGTGCAGTGGCGTGATCTAGGCTCACCGCAGCCTTGACCTCCTGGGATCAAGCAATCCTCCCACCTTGGCCTCTGAGTATCTGGGAATACAGGTACATGCCACCATGCCTGGCTAATTTTTGTATTTTTGTAGAGACAGGGTTTCATCACATTGCCCAGATTGGTATCAGACTCCTGGGCTCAAGCAATCTGCCCGCTTCAGCCTCCCAAAGTGTAAATTTGTTTCTTTAGCAATCAATATCCAAAAACTGTGCTACACTTGGGGAATGCAAAGTCACAGTGCTGCCATTGGGAAGCTCATAACCCATCTCTGGGGTGCATAGGCTGAGACTCACGTTATAAAAACAGGTCTGTACAATGTTTTGAAGGAAATTGCCAACAGAGGTAATGCAAGTGGGGGCTTGAAGAATGCATTAAAAAATTTCCAGGTAGAAAGGCGTAAGAAAGTGCAACCCATTCCTTTTTCATTTATTCAACAAATATTTATTTAGCCTCTTTAATGGGCCTGGTCCTCTTTTAAGTGAAGTGTCTCAAGGATATACAGCTCAAAGATTGAGCTCAAGATACGTGGCTCCTATTTCCACTATCCCGTGACTCCTCCAAAGGAGACCATGACTTTCTGGCAAAGGGTAAGGACTACAAGTGAAAAATAGGGAGTGGGTCCCAAGATAAATTCCCCTCTATATTTCTCTGTGGCATACTTGCCTTAAGGGTTGGGTTAGACACACAGGCCAAGAATTTATGGAATGGGTACAAAAAACATGGATGCTTACCATTTGGTAAGCATACACCATAATCTCAGCACATTTTAAACTCATTCTAACTTTGCTTCTGATGCCAAAACAGAAACTCAGAGAGGTTAAATATGCCCTCAAGGCCACACAGCCAATAAGTAGGAGAGTCTAGCGTGTTTCTGACTCATATCCTATGCTCCTACCACAGCACTGAAATTCCCCCAGAGCCTGTAACTAGAGTGTAACTATTTAGCCATGAAAATTTGAAACCTTCAGAACTCACATTCCACCGGTTGTTCTACTTTTATAATTATCATTACTCTTTCATACTAGTATACAAATTCATCAGTAGTGAGTAGGACTTTTGTGGCAACCATGCTTCACAATTGAATGGGTTCTTTTGGGCTCTTGCAAATAGGGACGAGCTAGATGAAATTAATTATTGGATGAACTTTAAGATCTCTCCTTCACTTGAAATGCTGATTCCCTGAAAACTTCAGAATGAGGCTTCAAATCAATCTGTTGACTTTCACTGGTCACCAACACATTTGAAATTTCCCTTCCCACTCTCCCAGCTTTGTTTGTTTTTTGCTTTTGTTTGTTTGAGTGATTGTTTTACTGTGTATAATTCTCCCAAAATGCTAGTAGAGATTAGTAAAGTTACACAAGACCTCACATTATCAATCTAGGCTATTCAAAGCATATGCTAGCACTGACTGTTCTGTGGATATTATTCCTCTTGGTTCCAATTTATGACAACCAAACAGAGCTTTTGCTACAAACAAAGTTGCAACTACAAAATAAAGTTTTGAAAAAGAGTGTCTTGGCAAGGCACAAGGAAAGACTGTATCTCTGAAATTGACTCTTGGTTTTTAGAAAAAGAAGTGGGGCAGGGGGAGGAGGAGAAGAGGGGATTGTGCCTCCTGAAATTCAGACAATCAATCCAGAGAGGCAGCTCAGCCTCACTTCTGTGGCTGAGAACTTTGACTCCAGCTTCCATCTGGTTTCCATAAGGCAAGAGAACTTGGCAAATGGCTGGCCACGTAACTTCAGCACGTGCACATCCTGACCACGAGCACCAGTAAAAGGAGCCAAAGGGAATAGACAAATTTCTCTCTGTTCCTCTGTATAGTATAGGGAAGAAAGAGTTGCTTTAAAGAGAAACGGAGTGCTCTGCAACCCTATTGGGCAATGTCTTGGTCCATTTTCTGTTGCTATAACAGAAAACCACAGACTGGGTAATTCAGAAAGAAAAGAAGTTTATTTAGCTCATTGTTCCGGAAGAAACTGGGAAGTCCAAGAGCATGGCTCTGGCATCTGATAATTGTCTTCTTGCTGTGTCATAACATGGCGGAGGGCATCATATGGCGAGAGGGCAAGAGTGTACCCACTCACGTCTCTCTTCTTCTTCTTATAAAGCCACCAGCCCCATCATGGAAGCTCCACCATAATGTTTTTATATAATCCTAGTTACTTACCAAAGACTACACCTCCAAATACCATCAACATATGAATTTGGGGATTAGGTTTTAAGCACATAAAATCTGAGAGACACATTCAAACCACAGTGGGCAGGTTCACAAAGAACTGCCCATTTAACTGCATCAAAAATGCCCACCTCCGACGGAGATGATATTACCAGTTATTCTAAAAATGTCTGGTAAATGTTCTAACTCCACTGCTGCCTTTAATTCTATATGGTGTGTGCACAGGCAGCAGGATCTAAGTGAAAGAACCTAAACTTGGATCTAGATGGATATGGCATAAGTCAACAATTCTGTTACTTATAACTGTGAAGCCTTGAACAAATTACTTAAACTGCTTGAATAACACAGAGTATTCTGTAATTTATGAGATTTTTGTGAGATGATATATATAAAACATCCTGTACACAGTGGGTGCTTCATAAATAGTATTTATCATGAAGTTTGAGGTGATGCTTTCCTCCAAGATTTTATTATTCAAACACGCTCACAGTGTGTCTGGCTCTAGGATACCGTACATACATCATCTCCATTAATGTTTTGAACATACCTTTGTTGTTTTTATATTATGCCACTTACAATGCTTCAGTTCAAATAATTATGAAATATCTGTTTAAAGGGAGTCTTCAGCTCCAAGGCCTTACAGATGAGAATGCAGAAGCAGGAAAAAATGCCACAGCAAGTCAGTGGCAGATCCAGGCCTATCCCAGTATCCCGAATCTCAGTTTTCTGTCTACTATTTCACCTGCCCTCATAAATGTTTCTGAAGCTAAAACAATTACAGTCATCCTTCCAAAAACCTCATCATAAAATTGTAGAGCTGGGATAGAAAAGTTTCTTCCATTGCTGTCTGGCAGGCTGAATTATGGCTCTCAAAGATGCCTGAGTCTCAGAACTGGTGAACATTACTCTGTATGAGAAAGGGTCTTTGCACATATGATTAAGAATTTGGAGCAGGAGAGATTATTCTGGATTATTTGAGTGGGCATGATGCAATCACAAGAGTCCTCATAAGAGGAAGCAGAAGAAACCAGAGTCAGAGAGAGGGCCATGTGAAAATGGAAGTGGTAACTGGATGATGGGCTTTGAAGACGGAGAAAGGAGCCACAAGCCAAGGAATGCAGGTCACATGTAGAAGCTGGAAAAGGCAAGGAAACAAACTCCTCCAAAGCCTCCAGAGGGAACCACCTCAGTGACACCTTGACTTTAGCCAGTGACACTGATTTTGGGCTTCTGACCTCTGGAACTGTAAGGGAATAAATTTGCATTGTTTTAAGCCACTGAGTTTGTGGTAATTTGTTAGAGCAGCAATACATAACTAATACAACAGTGTAGTACACTGTATCAAAAACACTGAGTGACAGCTAAAATGCCCAACCACTGGGAATTGCAAGTTACAAGGGAATATAATGCAGCCTTTTAAAAAGTGTTGATTCAAGTTTATTGAAGTAGGAGAATATGTATATTTTTAAGTGAAAAGCAGTTTATAAGACAGTGTATAGAGTAGGACCCTGTCATGAGAGACAGAAAAAAAATAAGATTAAAAGTATATATTCATTATTTAGAGAAATTATCATCAGTGTTGGGATTTTCTATGTTCTAAGCACTTTTCTGTATTCTCCAACGAGGATGCACTAAATGTGTTGATTCTGCAATTAGAAAAAAAGATATTCTTTAAACAAAAGCCTATTTTTCACCAATCCTTTCATTTTATAAAACAGGAAATGTTTATGTAAACCAGAGGAGTTGATCGCTCAGGGAAGGGATGAAATTTCTCCTCAATTCAGAATCTGGAAGCTTATTCTTAAATTATCAAAGGTATAAAAAGCACAAGACTGAATCAAAACTATGAACGCTCAGAGAAATGACACACACTTCCCTCTCCACTTGTAATTTCCCTTCAATGGACTACCCTTTCATATTAGGAGAGTTAGTAAGTGCTTTTTCCGTAGACAAATCATGAAAAGCATTAGAGAGCATAACAGCACATGGCATTTTGGAGCTTCTCACAGAATCTCCCAATGCGAATATCAAAGGATTCCAGGCTGAGAAAAACTGAAATGCAGACCCTGATATTGTTGACAGCTTATAAAGCCATGAGACTTAAGTGCTTACCATTTTTTTGCAGCTCATTTCTCTTCTCTTATGAATCTGTTGACTCTTTTTTCTCATCTGTGTCTCCTTATAGCATGGAGAATCCCTTAACCAACCATCCATGATATCTTTTACTGTAAATCCTTTTTCCTCTCTAATTCAGGAGTAGTATGGACTATTTCTGAGCTGCTACAATATTCCAAACACTGTACTGGGTCCTGGGGTTACAAAGATGAATAAAACAGAGTCTTTGCCTTCAATTAACTTCCAATCTAGTGGTACCAATAAGCATAGTCAAAAGAAGTAGATCTTATGTTGGAACGACATTAGAAATTATCATAGAGATTCAAACACCATGAAAAAGACATTGGGTCTGAGTATAATTCCAACAGAAAATGGGTGATTTCATGAAAGAGGTACATGCTAGTTATCTGCCTCTTTGTGATACATTCTTCATCCTTCCCTTGCTCTGCCCTATATCACAGGAAGGTTGCCTCCTGTAAACTGTATTTCCCAGGCTCCTTGATACCTGGCTCTAGGCTAGGTTTTGCCAATGGGAGACTCATGCAGGAGATTAGAGGTAAGCAGGAAGAAAACATATTTCTATCTTTCTTAATGCTTCAGGTGGCTTCTCTGGCTACGGCTGAATCTCCATCATGCCTCCATGCCCGCCGGAGAGCCCCATCTCCTTCAGTAACACCACCTCCGTTTGTTAGGAATCTCCCTGCTAATGAATGCCATGTCTATCTAACACTGCCAGACCTAGGGAGTCCCTGAGCACTTCCCTTTTGTTATCCCTCCAGCCCCAGTGATGGTAGCAGCTTCCTGTTGATGCTAGCCCCTCACGTGCCTGACCATCTCCTGTTGGACTTTTCATCTTTCCCAACAGCTTTTGGATTAGTTCCCTAGAGTAAATGTCCTGGATTTAACTACCAGGCACGGGCTCTGTCTTCCAGACTCGACCCTCAGAAGAAGTTTGTAGAACCAGAAGATTCTCCATTGGCAATGCAAGGAAGAACATTCTTGGCAGAGATTCTAAGCAAAGCAATGACCACAGTCCAGAGTGGAGAAAAGCAACTAGTGCAGGGCCGCTATGTCTTGAGGGTCACCAGGAAATATATTAGAGAATCTGACTGGCAGTCTAGGGAGAATGAGACCACAGAGGCTCTTCAGTTATCAGATAGAGTAATATGGGTTTGATTCCACATGCCTGGAGAGTTATTGAAGGTTTTGAGCACAGTGAGATGACCAGATTTGTTCTTTTGGAAATTCAATCCGGAAATGGCAGATTAAACTGCATAACGTTAAGAGCCTAACACAAGGCAAAAGTCATGTAAACAGCAAGGAAGGGTGGATTTAAGCAGAGTCAATGTGACTTGGCAAGAGAAAAGGGAAGTGTTACAAGTGCATGGGAGGTGTTGAGTTAGAGTGGCTGTCCCTGTGACCAGGAGGAAATCATGAGGTGAGTTTGGTCTGGGCTGAGATGGAAGGAAAAGTACTCATTTGAAAATGTGAGTTTAAAACTCACAGTAGGAATAATCCTCAGGGAGGCTATTGTAAAAGACATTCTCACCCCAATGACAAATCAAGTTTGTTTGATTTGATTGAAGGCAAAATTTAGAAGCTTTATGGCATGAAGCAACACCTCAATTAAATTAATACATTGTAATTATTAATATTGTTATTTTATTAGTGATAAATTTATAAGACTGCAGCATTTTCATGACACAATTGCATTAACTTGTTTTTATTAGTATTCCAGGTAGAATAAAGAAATGTTTTCATGACCTATATTTTAAATACTAGGATGAAATCATCAGCTCACCATGGGGATAAAAAGAAGGAAGGAAGATTGGCCTGATCTTATTTCTAAGATAAATCAGTTTTTGTCCTTCTTTTGTATTCCAGACCAGAATTAAAGGTGCAGAAATAATATCTGTGTACACATGTATATTATAATCTTCTAAATTTTTAATCTATCTTTCTAGAACCCCAAATATATCCACTCTGGAAATAACTCCCAAATGTCATTATATGACTAAGCACTCTAATTAGAAACTAAGTGCTAATAATTTGCCCTATTAAAAAGTTAGCATTTGTAAAAGGAATGATTTATTGACCTGTAATGCCACTGAAGCATGATCTGAAAGACATAAAAGACTGAAGTTTCACTTTCCTTAAGAGATTACAAAAATCAGTGGACTTTATAAACATGAGCTCCCATCTAGTAATTTGAGATTGCTTATGTGACTCTAGAGTCCCAAATGATTCCTAGGTGAATCCATTTGTTCCAAAGTTTGCAGGTGCTTTATGATAACTGCTGCTTAAACAGTGTGTGTTTTAGAGCTGGAGAGTATGTTTGAGATCTTTTCATCCATTTTACAGAGCAGTAAACTGAGACAGCAGGGGGGCTAAGTGAATTGTCCAAAGAGGCACAGTGAGTTGGATGCAGAACCCAGCGTGATTTGCTAACCAGTATTATCATCACATGGCCGTTAGCCCTCCAGGATTGTGGCAGCCTTTGGCGCCACCCTGCATGAACCCAGAGCTTATTATCTGAGCCAGGGCAGGGAGTCTCCCAGATCCATCAAATTTCTTGCCTCTGATGACAGGTAGATGTCAGAGCGGAGCAAAGTCACAGAAGCTTTGGCTTTGGGGAAGACAGAATCTTATTAGCTTTGTCAGACACTCACTCCTCTGGTTTTACAACTGCAGCTTTCTATATATGGCCCGCCAGGCCCCAGTGGATTTCCCTACTAATGCCATGTCTATCTAATAGTGGCAGACCTAGGATGGCCCTGATCATTTCCCTGATGCAAACACTGAAGCACACACATGCCACAGAGCAACACACTGTACCTTCTGTGGCTTGTGCCAAAGTGAGCCCCTTGCTCATAAATGTAGCAGTATGGGTGTGAATTATCAGATGCACCCTGCTATAGGCCTACATGGCCTTCTCTAATAGAAGTTCTTTCTTGCAGGTTGTGCATCCCCTAAAATTCTAGATCTGTCACTGAACACAGTAACCACGCTGTTTTCTTTCCCAAAAGACTCAGGAGGGTCTTTGTATGTCACCTCTGTGGCATGTTAGGGTCTAAAGAGAGATGAGTGGCTCTTTCCTGTGCTTCTTCTCACAGGAGACTTGAATCTTTCTTTGTCTCAAGGACCAGAGAGCTCTGGCTCTAACATAAATCACACGTAATCTGCTGGTCACTCCCTTCTGCTGAAGGAGGCAGGACAGAATGGAAGCATTATTGGACAGACTCAGATGCTCAGGGCCTCTTAGGGGTATTATGGGTTTATTTATGCCCCTCACCTCCCTGCCACCAAATTCACATGTTGTAATCCTAACCCCCAGGATCTCAGAATGTGACTGTATTTACATATAAGGTATTTACAAAGGTAATTAAGGTTAAGTAAGGTCATATGGATAGGCCCTAATCCAATATGTCTGGCCTCCTTGTAAGAAGAGGGAAAGAAACCAAGAATGTACATGCACAGAGAGAAGGCCACATGAGGACATAACAAGAAAATGGCCATCTGCAATCAAATGAGAGAGAGAGGACTCAGGAGACACCAAGCCTGCCAACATCTAGGTATGGACTTCCAGACTCCATAACTGAAAACAAATGTTGTTTAAGCCACCCATTCTATGATATTTTGTTATGGCAGCCCTAGGAAACTAACACCGAAGGCAATTCAAAAAGTAGCACGGAGCCAAACCTTGATTCTAGAACCCAGCACCAAAGGGTGGGGATAAGCTTCATGTCTTTTGTTGCTTCCTATGACCCCATCTGACCAGTTTCCCTATGAAAGAAGCACAAGCCAAGGTAATCAATCTCTCAAGTAATGGAAGGGAAGAATGGTGGCCTCATAGCAACGCAGATTTCCTTTTGGCAGCCGTAGAGCAGGGTCACATTTCAGGGAGCAACCCATATACAGGGATTCTCTCACCCAAGAAAATATCTGTCATATCAAATCCCCTTAATCTATTTTTTACAATCCTGGCATAGGTAGTAAGATCTCATTAATTCAAACTTCCTACATATTTGGATTTTGTGATAGAAGTTGTACTAAAGTTTGTCTTTATACAGGGTATAAATGAAGTTATAAAGAAAATCAATCAATCAACTTCAAAGAAACTGTCATATTCATTTCAATCAGCTTCAAATATGTTAGAAACATACACTTGAATGTAAATAATGGCTGTATCAACTTCGAAGCAATTCTCTCTCTCCATAGAGCAGTGCCTTCTCTCCCTTTCTCACCCTAGAAGAGTGGTTCTAAGACTTTGCTCACTTTGAAAGTTGATTTAAAGAAATCAGAAGGATGAATGACAATCCAACAGATCCCACGGGAACGAGAGGACAGGGCCAGTATGATTTATTCTCCTTCAACATCTCCCAATATACCAAAAATATCTAACACACAATAGGCACTCTATAAGTGTCAATTCCATTCTCCTTTGCCAATTAATCTAAATAATGAGTTTTTACTACAGTAATTGATTTAAGTCCTGAAGGATAAAAAAAATTCATAATGTATTGACTTGAAACAACTAGAGATCATCAACTCCAACTCCTTTATTCTAGCATATAGAAACAGAGGCCAACAAAGGTTAAGAGACTTCTTCAAGTTCATTCACTCATCCTAGTACCTTTCATGTGGCAAGCTCTGAGCTTTGTTGTTGACAAAGTCAGACCAGGACCCAGGGCCTCTGACCCAGAATTCCTTCCAATCTTATTCCACTGCTGCCTTTGAGTTAATTTTGTTTCAGAAATCATTGTGTGAGCACAGGTAAATCTTGCTGTCTTTTTCTACATGTATTTAAGGTTGATTCTCCTTCCTTGAGTGCAGTAAAAAAAAAAAAAAAAAAAAAAAAACAGTTACAAATAAACCCTAAGTATGGACAGGCTTACACTTAGAGAAAAAAAGAAAAAAAAAAAACAATCTACAAATGCTACTTAAGGCATTTGAGAATGCCTAAGAAGTTTCATTGACCCCCTATTTTGAGCATAACTCGGACACAAGTAACACTTGTTAAATTAAATTAGATATACAAAGCATTCTAATGGGAACATCAGGGAGATGTGAGCCAACTCATCTGGAGAGGAGTTGTGCAGATGAAGGTGGGGAGGTTGGGAACAGATCAAACTTATTTTGAAAAAGGACTAAAAGTTCAGAGAAAGAGGGGAGGGTTGTTCTAGGCAAAGCAAACAGAATAAACATACATGCACAAGAGCATATGTTCAATATGGAATCTGAAAATGCTTTAAAAAGCAGAAGGTAGGCCAGGCATGGTGGCTCACGCCTGTAATCCCAGCACTTTGGGAGGCCAAGGCAGGTGGATCACCTGAGGTGAGGAGTTCAACACCAGTCTGGGCAACAGGTGAAACCCCATCTCTACTAAGAACACAAAAATTAGCTGGGCATGGTGGCAGGTGCCTGTAATCCCAGCTACTCGGGAGGCTGAGGCAGGAGAATCCCTTGAGCCCAGGAGGCGGAGGTTGCTGTGAGCTGAGAGCTGAGATTGCGCATTTGCACACCAGCCGGGGCAATAGAGCGAGACTCTATCTCAAAAACAAACAAACAAACGAAAGCAGAAGGTAGAATACAAAAACATGCCATTAATACTTTGTAAGCCTCCTGTATGAGAATTTACATAGTTATTTTTAGTCTGAGTTTAGTATGTTTCATTTTGCTCATAATCTGTCTTTTTCAAGTTTCCAAGAGTGCCTTGAATGCAAATACAACAACTTTGTGGAAGAAATCAATATTTGCCCTTCTATGTGCTTTCTAATTTAAGCTTAGTAATTCAGCTAATATTTCAGCCATGTCTCTAAACTGGTCATAAGGAAGGCTGAGAGGCTTCCAAGCTTGTAAATGAACCAAACGTACAGAGTATTATACCTGCTATCTTACAGATTGTTCTTATTTTACTGGTGCCAAAAAAAAAAAAAAAAGTGTGGACGGGGGGCAGGTAGAAAGTCGTCAGTGATAAATTTCTTCAGAAGAGAACTTATGATCCAAGCAGCAGCCACAAACACAAACCCACCCCCGCCCCCCACCCACACACACACAACCTGCTCATCTACTTAACGCTTTGGAATGTAACAGAGACCAAAAATAGTCTATTTCATGTGGAATCCTGGAAACATTTTTAAAAGAAGAAAAATAACAATTTAGGAGGAGATGCTTCAATTTTTCCATAGTTATTACTGAAAAGAAAATCTTGCCTCTGGCTATTATACAATATCTGGTACCACACAAGCTCTCCTACCATAATGCTTAAAAGTAGCAGCAAACAATTAGAAAATTAAATTTAAAGTACTATTTGCAATAGCATAGAAATATAATATTATTAGAAATAAATTAATGAAAGATATTCAAACACTCTACATTAAAAACTATAAACTTTCCTGAGAAAAATTTCCTGAGAAAAAGTTTGGGCTCAGGTGATCCTTCTATCTTGACCTTCAAAAGCATTTGGATTACAGGCATAAGCCACTGCACCTAGCTAGAAAAAATTTTAAACATCTAAATAAATGTATAAAAGTACTATGTTTATGCATCAGAAAGCTCAGTGTTATAAAACTCAATATTGTCAATATTTGAAAGTCTAAATAAATGTTTAGGGATACTATGTTTATGAATTAGAAATTTTAATTTATTTACAAATTGATCCACTGATGTAATGCAACCAAATTTCTAGCAGGCAAGATGATTCAAAAATTTATATGGGAATGCAAAAAACCAAGAATAGCAAAAGCAGTACTGAAAAAGTACAAATATTGGGTGACTCACCCTACCTAATATAAAGATTTACCATAAACTTCAAGAGGCAATACATAAGTCTATTGGCCAAAGATATAGACACAGTTTAACTAAGTAGTCCAGATATGAACCCACACATATATACGGTCAATTGATTTTTGACAAATACATCAGCATAACTCAATAAAAGTATTTTCCATATAGACTTCTAAAACAGCTGAATATCCATGTGCAAAAACAGAAAGAAAGAAAGAATCTTAGCTCCTACCTGTTGTCATATGCAAAATTTAATGCAAAATAAACCACAGACTAAAACATAAAAGATAAAAAAACACAAGTTCTAGAACAAAACAAAGGATAAAATATTCATAAACCTTGGATAGGCAAAGATTTCCTAAACAAAACACAATAAGCATGGATCATGAAGGCAAACAATAATAAATTTATCTTCATAAAAATTAAAACTTTCTGCTCTTAAAAATATTATTAAGAAAATGAAAAGGTTAGCCACAGACAGGGAGAAGATATTCACAATATGGATACGTGACAAAGCACTAGAATCTAGACCATAAAAATAAGTCTTCCAACTCAATAATAATAAGAGAAAAATTTAAACAAATAAATAAATGGACTAAAGATTTGAATAGGCACTTGATAAAAGAAGATATATTAATGGCCACAGAGCATAAAAAGAGAGCAAACATCTGTAATCATCAGGGAAATACAAATTAAAACCACAATTAAATCCTATTACACATCACTTAAATGACTAAAATTTAAAGAGTGATAATAAGAAGTGTTGACAAAGACATGGGGCAATTCATACATTGATGCTTGGGTTGCAAAATGGTGCAACCACTTTAGAAAAAAGATTGGTAGTTTCTTTTAAAGTTAATCATACACTTCATTCAGCAGTTTCAATACTAGGTATTGAAGAGAAATAAAAACATATTCATTTACATGAAAAAAATTCATTTACACGAATATTTAAAGCAACTTTATTCACAACCACCCCAAACTGGAAATAACCCAAATGTTCATCATGGGAAATAGCCCAAATGTTATCTACTGGTGAGTAGATAACTGAACGATGGTATATTCAAACAATGGAATACTAATCAGTAATAAAAAGGAACAGACCACTGACAGGTACAATATGGAAAAATCTTAAACACTATGCTGAGTGAAAGAAGAAATGAAAGAGCACACCCAGTATGATTTAATTTACATGAAGTCCTTGATCATGTAAAACTAATTTATAATAATGGAAATCAGAAAAGTGTTTCCCTGAGGCAAGGAATATGTGGGGGATCAACTACAAAGGGCCATCCGGGAAGTTTTTGGAGCAATGAAAATCTTATGTGTCATGACTGAAGTGGTGGTCACACTTGTGTATACATTTGTCAAAACTCATCAAGGTGTACACTTAAAATGTGAGCATTGTATTGTGTATCAATTACATTGGAAAAAAATTGGTTCAAAACATAAAGATCATAAAAATAAAGAGGGGCCGGGTGTGGTGGCTCATGCCTGTAATCCCAGCACTTTGGGAGGCAGAGGCGGGTGGATCACAAGGTCAGGAGATCGAGACCATCCTGGCTAACACGGTGAAACCTCGTCTCTATTAAAAATACAAATAATTAGCCAGGCTGGGTGGTGGGCACCTATAATCCCAGCTACTTGGGAGGCTGAGGCAAGAGAATCGCTCGAACCTGGGAAACGGAGGTTGCAGTGAGCCGAGATCATGCCACTGCACTCCAGCCTAGACAACAGAGTGAGACTCCCTCTCAAAAAACTAAAAATAAAATAAAATAAAGAGGGACAAATGCACTATTTTATAGTTTACAAAGGGGTTTGATTGTTTGCTTGATATTGATCCTTACCACCACCTTGTGAAGTAGGAATGCATACAAGTTCTTGTTGTGGAAAAGTCACAAAATTATGTTTTGTTCCTGAGCTGCAGTGTCTCACTTGGCTCTGGAATTCATCCACACACCTTGGGGGAATAAGAAAAAAAAAACCCACTCCCTATGCACACAAATTATAAAGATGCTTTGAATGGTTCATTGCCTAGATATGGAGGAGGGTTGTCTATGGTAATAATGGTTGTACTGATTATTTTTTCTTCTGCATTACTGGCCAGGCATTGCACCAAGATCTACTCAAGTAATTCTCAAAACAGTCCTGGGAGGTAGGCATTATGATCTCCATATACAAATGAGGACATTGGGCCTCAGCAAATTTAAGGGACTCACCAAAGTTCACACAGGTAGCAAGTGGCACAGCTGGGGGTCTAGGTCTGATAGACTCAAAGCCCCAGCTCTTTCCATGCCACCATGTTGGCTCCATATTTCAGATCAATGGGACTACTTTTATTTGTAGTGACTAAAGTTATTCAGGGGTGCTGGCTAGGAGTGGTCCTTTGGAGAAGATTGAGATAGAGTCCATAGAACTTCAGGTCTAGGACAATGTGGTCTGCACCCCAAAAATCATGTGGGGGCCAATGCCTCTCTTACCTGATGGATGGACATTGAGTTACAAAAGAAAGAGGTATGTCAGTCTGTGAAGGAACAAGCAACTGCATTTGGGCGTCTGCGACAATGAGTGCTGATGGGAAGAAGGGGGAGAAACTTCCGCATGGCCATGCAGGCAGCAGCCCCCCGTGTGAGATGATGTTTCTGGTAGGGGATGTGGATCCACACAATTCTTGATGCAAAGTATTGTAGGATGCAGATGTCATGTGGGGAAATCGTTCATGAAGACCCACTTCTTATTTAAAGAAGAAAATTAAAAGGGACATCAGAGCGTAATGGATTATTAGGATTGATTTGGGGTTGAGCGCCAACTCTAACATTTGGTGAAAACAGGTTTGAAATAGAGAATGCTGATGTAAAACCTGGCTCTGTATTTACTAGCTGTGCAATCTTGGGCAAGTTACTGCACCTCTCTAAGCTTCTCTCTTCTCAGTTGGCAGACGCAAATAATGATGCCTACTTGACAGCACAGATGGAAGATGGATGTTTACAAAGTACCTTCCTCGGTGTCTAGTACTAGGTAAATGTTTGACCCGCTCTTCTTGTGGGTAACCCATCAGGAACCTTAGGCTTCAAGCTTGATTTGAATCCCTAAATTTTAGCTCTGCTGGCACTTACTTGTCTGAAACTGCAGCTGCCCCCAGGGAGTGGAGCCTGTTGGAAGCCAGTCCTCTTTCTGTTCCTTCCTGCTTATCCTGTCTCCCTAGGTCCTGGCATTCCACCTACTCCCAGGATTAATGCTGTCTACCCCTTGCTTCTGGATCTCTGAAGTCTTCCTAGACTCTGTCACAGCTCTCCATCATCAACCTGCCCAGAGGGTCTGCCCTAACATTCCCTGCACGGGTTCTGATGACAAGGGTGGAAACAAGTTTCTGATCTGATAAAAACTCAGTCACAAAGGTTCCAGGCATTTCTGCTGAATCTCTGTATAACTGGGCTTAACAAAAGACAAACCTGATCATGTCATGTTCTTGATTAAAATCTGTCTCATATTTCCTCAAGATAAAGTTCAAAATCCTTAGCATGGCCTGCCATGTCCCACATGACACAACACATGGCACTCTAACTTCCTCTCTACCTTCCCCTCCACCTGCCATGACCAGCACCACAGACATCCTCTACCTTCCAGCCAGATTGAATTACCTGCCCTTCCCAAACACGCTCCACTCTTACTTGCCCCAGGGACTTTGTACATCCTATTTCTCTTGCCTGGGATCCTTGCCTCCCATCTCCTTCAATACCCTCTTCCCGGCTCATCTCTGTCTTTTGTAAATCAGTTTGGCCATCATCCAAGAAGTTATCTTTGACTTCCAGGACTTATTTGGGGCCCTTCTTGGGTGTACTCCTGGCTTGCTAAACTTCTGTTTTAAGACTAATCACCTTTAGTCGGTTTCATTGTGTCTTTCCCACTAGACTGTAAACACTCTGAGAGTGGACTTGCATTTAGATTCCCGTGCTCCAGCACCTACCAGAGTGCCTGGCACAGAAGGATACTCAGGGAGTGCTTATACATGAAAAGAACTAAAGCAGGTCAGGAAACACACTTGATGAATGACAACCACATACCTGTGAAGCTGGTGATGGACCTCGGAAAAGACAACCCTAGAGGAAAGAAGACAAGAGTAAGAATTTCTGTAATAAACTTTCCGTGAGATTTTCCAAAAGATCTGAGCACATGGAGCCGACTGCAATCCAAGACCACTAGACCACCCTGGAAAAGCGCTGCCTTCTCAGAATTGCATGGGAACCCCCGTCTGCCCACATTATGCTCTGAGGCCACACAGTCTGAAAATGGAGTGTCACATTTTTTGGTCTGAGCTGTGTGCTGGCCTGCTCCAAAGCTGAAGGGAACAGCATTCTCTAGGCACAAAGAATGCACTCAGACCCACTGACTAGGAATGTATTTTTAAACCAAAAAGTTTGGGAAGAGTTAAGCAGCCTGCAAGCTTTTAGAGATCTGTAGCAAATGGGATTCAGCACAGAGACCTCCCAGGATGCAGGATTTGTACCAGACAGGAATCAAAGTTGTCCCAGATCTGGTAAAGATTTCTGAGGGCTTAAGTAATTGTCAGAGATCTATTTGCAGCGGGTCCCCAAGGTGGGTGCTAAGATGCAATGTCTGTTCTCATGCAAGACCTGCAAGTGCAGGCTTCTTTGCCCCAGCTGACGGGCAAATTTTGACAAAGAATAGGCTTAGTTGAGAGTACCACTGAATCATTGTGATATTGTTGAATAGAAAGACTTCAGACTAATGTCTGGCTGTGACATGGACCTGTTATTAATGACTGTCTCCTGCAAGCTCTATTTTTTTCGTCTCTGAAATGCAGACCCACTGAAACTGTATTCCCAGGGGACCATGTATCAGGACAATGAATCTAACAGCTGATTGATCTAGCACAGCAGTTGAGAGGGTGGTTTGGAGAGTCTGGATGCCTGGAATGAATCCTGGCTTCACTACTTGTTGTGTGTCATCTTTTCTTAAACTCCAAGTCTCAATCTCTACACCTATAAAATGGAAATAATGAAAAGACATAGAAGAGTACTCATTCAGTAAAGTGAAGATTCAACATAAAACCCTTGCAAGTTCTTGTCACACAATCAAATTAATAAATGTTAACCATCATTAGTGAAATGGGACTATCCTTGACAGTCTAGGATGCACGGTAAACTTTGTCCTTAAGGACGGAATCTTTGTTTCAGTGGTTCCCCTTACGATATTCCAAAACAACTTTGCAGCTTCAATTCGAAGATAGTCACTGATTTGGCTTTGTCCTACATTTCAGTCAACACATATTTACTGAGATGATGTGTCCAGCCAATGCTGGGCTCTGAGGCTCTGAGGCTGCAAAGATGAAGAAGAAATGGTCCTAGACCCTTCTGAACTCACAGATGGCTGAGAGAGTTCAATCCAAAAAGACATCATCACCGAATTAGCTCTATTTTATTATAGTGTGATAAGTCAAGTGAGAGAGGGAGACCAAGGGGACTGTGGACACACAGAGAAGAGGCCTGAGGTATGTGAAAGGCTTTCTAAAGGACAAGAGGGGAAAGGGGGTCTTCCAAATAATGGGAGGCAGAATTTGGCAGCTGGAGAAGGCAGGGTAAGCAAGTTCAACATGGGAAACAGCCAGGACAAAGGCCCAAAGATGCCATGCCATCTGGGAACAACTGGAATGACTTGGGGATGTGAGAGTAATTCACTGAAGCTAGAGGCCAGAGTGTGAAGGCAGTGATGAATTTGGGTCTTGGTAGGTAGAGGCCTGTTAGGGAGAACTCATGAGCTGAATGCAGATTTCTCAACCTTGGCGCTACTGACATGCTGGACAGGGTGATTGCTATGAGAGTCTGTACTGTGCATTGCAGAATGTTTAGCCCTGGCCTCTATTCACTGAATGCCAGTAGCAAGCCCCTCTAACACAACCCTGTAATGACACCCCAAAATGTCTCCAGATATTATAAAATGACCAGCAGAGGTAGGGGCAAATTCACACCTTCCCCTCCCTCTGCTGAGAATCATTGGACTAAACTAAGGACTTTGAGCTTTAGGCTGGTTTAGAGGCTCTTAAGGTGAAGTGACATGGTCAGATATGCAGTTAATTCAGATTACTTTGGATTAGAAACACAGCACAAAGACAGCCAATCTGGTTCAGGAGCTATTACAACAATCTAGGAAAGAAATTATAAATGACAATGGAAATATTAACCAAGGGATGTTTTCTCTCTCTCTTTCTCCATCTACATAATATAATGGATTATTAGTATATATACAAATATATAATAGTGTATATAATATATATAGTAGTATATTAAGGCACACACACTAATTGGTGCTGTAAAAAAGTGGAGAGTGACTATAAGAGAAGACAGTGGTAAGTCTTTATCTCTTCTCCCAGGATAAATAGAAATTTTTTTGAATTGTTTAATAATTCTCCAGAATAATTATAAATACCATCACTGCACTTTAAAATTGCTAACAGCATTTTACAAACATTAGCTCATGGAATTCTCACCACAGCCCCATAAATTAGGTTTTATAGTCCCCATATTAAGGATGAAGAAAGTGAGGTTTAGAGAGTTAACAATTTACACAAACTGATGCAGCCAGTAAACTGGAGCGTGGACTCACTTCTTGAGTCCAAATTTCATTCTCTTTCCACTGTATCCTGCAAGATGTTTCATAAACACAAGGCCTATGGTACTCTGATTCATTGCAATCAGTTCAATCTGGGGCATGTTAAAAGAACTCCGTTTAATTTTTCAAACAATACATTTCCAAGCAAATGATCTCATAAAAATACGAAAGGAAGAGAATCCCCAAAAGTGGAAAGTTTTATATGACTTGTATGCTTGCTTTCTTTTTTCTCTTTTTGTTTCGGTGTTAATGAACGACATGCTCTTTCTTTCCTTACTCAGTCCAGGCTCTTGTAACTATGCTCACCAGCCCTAGCGGAAGCACAAACCCCACGTGCACATTTGTCACTAGAAACTCTTCAGGCTTCTGTGAACTTGACACCTGAAGTGAATGTGCAGTTTGCCACACCAGGTAGGCCACTGAGGAAGTGGCAGAGAGGATCAAATCCTTTACTTAATTTGTCTGAATGTCCCTTGTTGCCAACAAATCCTTCTTGTTTATGTTGGGAAGAAGAAAATTAAGTGGGTTAGTAACATTTATTTAGTTTCATTTTAAATTAATAAACAATAATTGTATCTAGGTACAAGTTACAATGTGATGTTTTGATATATATTTCCAATGTGGAATGACTACATCAGGCTAATTAAATGTATCACCTCACATACTTATCATTTTGGGGGGGTGAAAACATTTAAAATATTTTTGCAATTTGGAAATACACAAGGATTATTATTAGAGTCACCATTCTGTGCAATAGACTAAAGTCTATTTCTACTGCCTAACTGAAATGTACCTTTTCATCAACATCTCCCTTTCCCCATCCACCCCCCTTCCTAGCCTCTGGTAACCATCATTCTACTCTCCACTTTTATGAATTCAACAGTTTTAGATCCCACATATATGTGAGATCATGTGGTATTTGTCTTTCTCTGCCTGGCTTATTTCAGTTTGCATAATGCCCTCCAGCTTCACCCATGTTGTCAAAAATGACAGGATTTCTCACCTTTTTAAGGCTGAGTAGTATTCCATTGTGAATATATACCCTATTTTATTTATCAGTTCATCTGATGATGGACATCTGGGTTGTTTCTATAGTTTAGCTATTATGAATAATGCTGCAATTAACATGTGAGTGCAGGTATCTCTTCAGCATACTGATTTTAATTCCTTTGGATATACAACCAGACGTGAGATTACTGGATTGTGTGGTAATTCCATTTTTAGTCTTCTGAGGAAATTTCATACTGTTGTCCATAATGCCTATATATTTTTTGCTGGTGCAAAGTTTACAGCTGATAAATCTGTCTAAATGTTGTTAACAGGTCAAGTGCACCTGGGGGCTAAATGTGATTCAGCCAGACTTGTGAATGAATGTGTTTTCCCTAGTTGCATCCACACATCATTTGTTACACTGTTTGAAAGACTTGACTGGTGGCTGTACCCGGCCCTGTCCCCACCCTGAGTTTTAAAGCTTGCTCCATTTACAGAGTTTTCCAGCAATTCTAGGAAAAAAATTTTCTGGAAGGAGCATCAGTGTTGTTCTGCACACTGGGCAGGAAAGAGAGATGTTACTAAATGTATTCAAACTACATTGTTGCTCTATTTTTTAACATAAATTTGCTTGAGAATTTGATTAAAAGTCAGAGGCTAATTTGGCCACGGGAGGTTGAAAGAAACAAATATTTACTCAGAGCTTATTAAGGGCTAGGATTTGTGTTAGACACTCTGCTGCTTATCTCTTTAATTCCAACCACAATTCTGTGAGAAATCATCCCTTTATCCTCCTTTTCTAAAAAGACACTTGGAGGCTCAAGAAGTACAAACAACTTGCCCAAGACCACTCAGCAGTAAGGAGCAGAACTGACAATATTTACTCACTCTTTAAACCATCAGTTGAGAGTCTGCCATTGCCACGCACTGTTCTGGGCACTGAAGATACATCGGTGACCAAACAGACAAAACCCTCTGTGTACAGAGAGCACCTGGATGGAGAGATAGAAAATAAACATAATAAACATGTAAAATGCATGGTATGTTAATTAAATATAAGGTAACAGGTGCTGCAGTAGTTAATGATGCTGTTTACCAAATATTTCCAGGGCTTGGGTTTCCATGTGCCTGGCTCTGGCAAATGAATGGTGAGCGGTTTCACTTCTGGGCTGGAGTGTGTAATTGCTAGTTTAAGACCCTCTGGCACACTTTCTGCCCCCTGCCATGCTGATGGGCAAGAGTCCAGGTGGTGCTCACTCCATCAGCCTGACTTACAGGTAAGCACTCCAGAGTCAGCCTCTGTGGTAGGGGACCACTGGATTAGAATGAATCTGGAAGGAGGAATGAGGCTATATGAAAGAAAAAGGGAGAGGTCCACTGGGGTAGTAAAGAACACTGAATTCTGAGCATTACAATAAGGGATTACTGTGAGGTCCTGCCCTGGGGTTCAAGACCAGCTGAGCAAATAGCCCAGAGCCAGCAGACAGGGGAATAGGCTCCAATGGGCTACCTTCCATTATAGGAGGGAGCACGGTACAGTGAAGGAGATGGGGAAGATGTCGTGTAGACACGGGATCAAATCTTCCTTGTCCCATTAACCAGCTGAAGAAAAATCTTAACCTTGAAATAGTTCAATTCTGAACTTCATTTTATTTGCAAAATGTAAGTAACAAACTTTTACTTTATGGAATTGTTATATTAAGACTTAAATCAGGTGGAGTCTATGAAATGAAAGTGCGCCAGCTGTCCTCTGTCACCCCCACCCCAGTGCTCTTCCTTAGCACCTGGTCCTTGGAATTATGAATTCTGTGTAGTCTGCATCTGGCTTCAAGCATGACTTTTCCTAGCTCAATTAGATTGCCTTTTCTTTTGAAAGGTTGGTTCTTGTTTTGTTTTGTTTTGTTTTTCACTCTAGTTTCTTTGTTTTGTTTTGTTTGGGTGTTTTTTGCTTTCCATTTGTCTTCAGAAAATGGTTTATGTAGCCACTGTCTAACATTCCAAAGACAGGACACTTTTCTCAAGATAGTTTTGTGTTGTGTAACAAACGCATTGCTTCTCACTTCCTATGAGAGCTGTTCTATCTTCTTCTCCTCTCGTTTGCTCTCTTTCTTTCCAACAAAGAGTGAAGAAGAAAGTTTCCTAATGGCCCCTGTCTCCTGAATCACCCTCCCTTCTCTTGGGACCCCGACTGTTGATGGGAATGTATAATTGGATTAAACAGGTTTATGTCTTCTCGTCCTGTTTCCTGTGTAATTTATGTCCTTCATCACACACCTGTTAAAAGAAAAAAAAAGGAGAAGAAGAAGGAAGTGTCTTCCTTGTTCATAGAGAAAAATCAATTATCCTCCCCTCTAAAATGAAATCATATGTATTTATTTGGTGGAAAATCTTCAAAGAAACTAAGAGGATCTCTCTACAATATTCAGGCCACCCGTACAACTCCCCCCCAACCCCTGTGTCTGCTTTGATGTTTTATTAATCAAAAGTGTGTTAGTTACACACTGGGCACTACATCAAATATGAGCAAGACATGATCTGATCCTTTCCCTCAAGGAGCACAGAGTCTAGAAGAGGAACTAGACATGGCACATTGCATTACAGTGTGACTCACAGTGCTGAGAGCAACGGTCAGAGGTGGCCCAGGGAATGCAACTGATTTGAGGCTCTGGTATAGCTAGAACCAAAGGGTAGGGGCAGGAGTGAGGGTCCTGTGAAGACAGAGAGGTGGGAGATAAGGTTTGAGTGGTCAGCCAACCATTTCATAAAGAGCTCCAGTTCTAAGGGGGAAAAAAAAGTGTAGAATTTATTTGTTTTCCCCAAGAGAGAAGAGGATTAGAGCAGGCATCTCCAAACCCTGGGCCAGGAATCAGTACTGGTCTGTGGCCTGTTAGGAACCAGGCCACACAGCAGGAGGTGAGTAGTGGGTGAGCTTTACTTTTCATCTGTACTTTACAGCCACTCCCCGTCACTCACATTACGACCTGAGCTCTGTCTACCGTCAGATCAGCGAGGGCATTAGATTCTCATAGGAGTGCAAACCCTACTGTGAACTGCGCATGCAAGGGATCCAGGTTGCACATTTCTTATGAGAATCTAATGCCTGATGATCTGTCACTGTCTCCCATTACCCCCACATGGGACCGTCTGGTTGCAGAAAAACAAGCTCAGGGCTCCCACTGATTCTACATTATAGTGAATTGTATAATTATTTCATTATATATTACAATGTCATAATAATAGAAATAAAGTGCGCAATAAATGTAATGTGCTTGAATCATCTGGAAACCATCCCCCCACCCCACCACCTCATCCGTGGAAAAACTGTCTTCCACAAAACCAGTTCTTGATGCCAAGATAGTTGGGGACCGCTGGATTAGAGGATTTTGGCTTTGGAGATTGACTCCAGAGTAAATCTGGATTGGTTCTAATTCAGAAATGGAAAATAGAAGCAGAAAAAGAATGGAATTAGTCAGACACTGTGCTGAGAAATGCAATCAGTTATCTCTTTTGATTCTCACAACACCCCAGCAAGGACCTGCTTCACCAGAAGCTATTATTCCACTCAGTTTATTATTGAGAGGACTATGGTTCAGAAAGACTAAATGGGGAAAGGGTTATCACTGCTCTACTTCCCACCAGGGTTGACCACTGGGGATCAGCAGTGTGCGTGGGGTCAGCAGTGTGCGTGCATGCATCACTCTAGGGTAAGATGGGCTCATGTGTGGTGGCCCAGGGCCAGGTGCCCTGTATCTGTCTGATGGACTGAGAGCCAGGGCAAAGCTCTTCCCAGTGATGGTTGGAAAACCAAAATGACATGTCCTTACTATGTGGGTTTTTTCCCACACATTTGTCCACTCCATGGGCTTTTATAATTATGGTGCCCTGAACCTGACAAAAGCTAGATGTTATGATAGATAAGCCAATGGTAGCTGGAGGAAAGATGCACTCCCAGTAAAATGTACAATTACCAGGGATGGCACAACCCCAGCCAAGGGTCCTAAAGCCCCTAAAACACTTTTGCTCTCTCCCATTTTCAACACTGATATGCAAGTGGAGTTTGGACCCTAGAACACCACAATTGGATGAACAAGGCTTGCATAAAAGACATGTGGTCTTCGTGAATCTTTGCCTTGAAATCTAGAGAAGCATGTCATAGGGGGACCAGGGCCATCTTCACCAACTACTCAAATGGTGTTTCCCACATTGCTATCTGAGACAGATGAGACAGTTGCTGGTATTGGGGCTCCAAACAATTCCCACTGGCAGGTCATTTCTCCAGCAGCCTTCCTCCCTGGGGTGGACTACTTTGTGTGCATGGATAAGGACATGAGGCCTACTAATGACCTGAGAAAGGAGACCTCCCTCACCCTTGCTTCTATAGGGTCCATCAGAAGGAGTTTACCAAAGACCTTGGTCTTTGTCTCAAGCCCCCATTCTCAAAAAGGAATGTGATTTTATTTTTCGGTCACTTGCAGACTCACCAAGGCCTGTCACCAGGTAAGAATGACTGATAAAAATAAACAACAATGTGGATGTTGGGCAGAACCAAAGCCACTTGAACAAGAACCTGGTTCTCCAGAAACCAGTTGATATGATTTGGCTGTGTCCCCACCCAAATCTCACCTTGAACTGTAGTTACCATAATCCCCATGTGTTGTGGGAGGGACAAGTGGGAGGTAATTGGATCATAGGGGCAGTTACCCTCATCCTATTCTCATGATAGTGAGTGAGTTCTCACAAGATCTGATAGTTTTATAAGGGGCTTTCCCCCTCTTTGCTCTGCACTTCTCCTTGCTGCCACCATGTGAGGAAGGATGTGTTTGCTTCTCCTTCCACCATGATTGTAAGTTCCTGAGGCCTCCCCAGCCCTGTGGAATTGTGAGTCAATTAAACCTCTTTCCTTTATAAATTACCCAGTCTCAGCTATGTCCTTATTAGCAGTGTGAGGACGGACTAATACACCAGTCAAAGCCATTTTCCTGGATTGTATGTGGGATAAAGAGCTGCCAGGCTGACCTGAAGAAGCTCAGAGACGTAGCCAAAGAATCACTATTTAATCTGTTTAAAGGGCTAGGCTTCCAAGAAGGACTGAAGTAGTGCAGGGAAAGGTGTGAGGGATCCTAGTAGGAGGGCTATTTGTCCTCCTTACAGGTCAGCTTCATTGGGCCCAGTTTTCTCAGATTAGATGTAACTCCTCTTCTTTTTTCTGTTTCCTTGAAAACTATTGCACAAATACAGCAATTCTCGGCCCCTACCATGCTTGGACAAAACTGATTCTTTGGCTCAAGCATTGAAAGTGAAAATTCCTAGGGTTGCCTGGCACCATTAGTCTCCCCTTATCACCCTAGCAACCCTTGAAGATGGATGGAATAGATAATACCAAAGACCACTCATCTGACAAATGAGGGTTCTGACAGAGGGTGACTTTTCCAGAACTAGAAGGGAGACTGTCTGACACATCCAGGCAGCTTTCTCTGTCAGTGTGCTGTGGGGTTGGACAGAGTGGCCCTCATTCTCACTGCTGCACATTCATATGTTGTCATTTTAAGCCATATTGCCCTCTCCTTTTACAGTGCCATAGGGCAATTGTTTCATAACACTGAGGAACTCCATCGAATTTGGATTTTATTGATAAAATGGAAGGTCTTCTTTGTATGCATGCACAATGGGAGGATTCAAATCAAGACCACCTTCCTGACTGTTTTTTGTCTATCTCAAGGCAATGTTGGGTTCCTAAAAAGAGCAAAGGAGTCATATTGTTGTTTTCGTTGTTATGCTGCTTCTTATTGATTGGCTCTCTGGTGGTGATGATCTCTGGCTCCCTCTTGATCTCTCAGTTCCTGATGGAAACTTTGCTCTCAGTTCCTAATGGAAACTTTAGTTTTTCTTTTTCTTCTCAAAGAACTTATAGTGACATGAAATGCATCATCTTTTTGGCCCTGCTTTGACCCACCAGCCATCCTGTCCCTGATTTTTTTTTTCCTCATTGTGCAAGTCAGAAAGTCTCTCCCTTAAAGCCTTTATCCCTTTCCTATGGTTTGCAAGACTTCATAACATCAGGGTTATTTTCCAGCCGTAAAGTGCTCTGATTCAAAAGAATATGTTCCTCTCTGTTAGTGCTAAGCAACCTTTTAGCTCTCAGATAATTCCAAAAGAGTAATGTCAACAATCCCTTTTTTCTCGTCAATTCAAAATGAAGATAGCTATATTGGGTCCTAGACAGTCCACTGCTAGAAGAGCCCTGGGATTTTTTTTCTGACCCTTCAGGTAGGATGGGAGTTAGGGGATGCTCCAGGGTAGGTCCCTCAACAGTTATCCCTCCTTTGAGGGCCACAAGCTAAGAGCCCCTTCCAGGCACTATCCTCAGGGACCAATGGGTTCCAGAATCTCTTGTGTTATTGTTGTATCTTAATTTAATAGCTACTTCTAAGGTAGTTTGCTAATAAAATATAGTCGTTTCATTTATTAACTTTGAAAGTTTCATTGAGCACATTTCTATGGTGAATGATATGTATAAACCTACAATCTGTCCTTGGGACCCATTTGACTATAACATGGTTTCTCCTGTGGCTATTTGGCAATACTTTCCACTCATGAAGAAAGTTTTTGTAATTTTCCCATTGTTGTTTTCTGACAATGAAGTCAACATGCTAAAGTTGCAGAAGCAGGGTTTATAGCATTACACGCCTCTTGGCAAAGTAAATGAGAGAACAATGTTTGTTGTGATTTCTTCATCAATACGATTTTGGGAGAGAAAAAATTGATTAAAAAATTAGATTAAATTAAATTATTTGCTCCAGAAATACAGCCAATGATAACAAGGAGGGCTTGAATCAAGTCTAATTTTGTTCCATAGCTTGACCACTTCACATGGTTGGATTAGAAAGCCAGAAATATATCTGGTGTGTTTCTGGGGCTTGATTTTACATTTTCATCTTATAAATGGGAGAACAGAGGTCAGAGTAGGGTAGGACCTCCCCAAGGTCATACAGATCAGCAGCCGGGCTGCAATGAGAAGCGAGGCCTCCTCACTCCCCAGGCATGGTTCTGTCTACTCTTCTAGGGGCTTAGGGTCATTTCCTTTTCCTACTATGCACTGGGCACTACTTAATTTTCTCTTTCATTACATTAAATGGCTGAATACTGTGGCTCAAAGCAACACACAAAAATCATAGTTCCACATCGCCATGCACACATATTCTTGCCACTTCCACATAGGAACAGAATCTTTGAAAGTATGATGCAAAAACAGCCAATCTGCTCAGTTGGTAGGTACCATGGTAGAGTAAAAATATTTTGGCTTTAAAATTAGACCAATCTGGGTTTTAAACCTGGCCCTATCTCTAACTAGCTGCATGGCCTTGAGCATACTATACAACCCCTGAGCCTGAGTTTAGTGTTTGGCCCAGGGAGAAGTTTCATGTACATACATTAGCACCTCTTTCTGGTACATAGCAGTCTACACCAGATGAGGCAGTAGATAGATCATATTTGAAAATTCAGAATAGAGAGGTAGCCACTAAACTTCTGAAATGTGATGAAAGCTTTATAAAGTGAAAGAAATTTTCATGTGCTATTCCTAATATCTACTGCATATGAACAATATGTAATATTGATTCAATTTATAGGTAGTTCTTGGGGTAGATTTCTCAAATCCTTGTCACAACTTCACAGGGTGGTTCCCTCCCCACCAACAACCATCCCACCTCACACCGATTCCCAGGATGATGCCCTTCTGGGAAATTCCTGAATACTCAATAACTACTGGTACATATTTGTATTTTCTGTAAAGACATACGAATACAGAATATGTGGTATTAGAAAATATAATTTTTTTCTACAATAAAAATCTACTACTCATTTAATAAAAGAATAAAAGAGCAACTTCAATAGCTGAGAAAATGCATTTCTCAGACAATACACACATAATTTCTTAGAAAAGAAAATGCATTTTCCCAGTTATTAAATTTGTTCTTCTATCCTTTCAGCTGTTAATAAAGTATAGTTAATAAAATAAGCTTTTAACCAAATTATAACAATTTTATCCTTTGGAATGTAAAAACCATAATGTTTTTGTTTATTCCTTTTTCTGAGACATTCCTATAACTTCTTTAGTTTTTATATTATTCTTGTCAGACAGGACAAATATAGTAGTTATTGGATCTACTCAATTGAGTCACAAAAACCTATGTTTTGCTCCCTATTCAAGAAAGCCAACATTAGTGTAAACAGCCCTGAAGCAGGCAACATGTAGGCATCTCATAATTTCTCAGCTCTTTGGCTCCTTGCCACCCACAGTCATGAAGAGGAGCTGGTGATCATAGCGGTATCATTCTCACTCTGGAATCTGACCCAAGACAACAGTCCTGTAAAACAAGCCTGTTCAAAGTCTCCAATAACCAAAGCAGATTCTATTCTGTTGTCACTTTCTAGATGGTCACAAACCCTCCAAGTCCTTGTAGACTTTAGGGTTTAATTTAAGACTTCTAATCACCGTTTCATTGTTTTTCTAGAGTTAACTACTTGAAGCTCCATCCAATTTCCCTGTCACTTCTAAGTTATTCTAAGGGAGTCATTACTGCTGAATGACTATTATATTAAATGGAAACAGTCTGTACCCAGGATGATTTGATCTAAATAGGCCACTTTCCCTGATCATGTGTGTCTCTGGGTATGCTAATGTCTTTGGGATGGAAAGGGTGTATTGAATGAAAGTTTTCCCATGAGAATTCCCATGTCGAGACCCATACTGCCTAATGCCAGTTCTCAGGGACAATTTTCCATTGCCAATCTCAAATTGCATATTGTTAATGTGCACCATTAAGATTAATCTTTGCTTTTGCTGTCAGTTCTTATTTACAGACCCACATTTTCTTTGCTGCAGTTAAATCTAGTTATGAAATCTTCCTTGATTCTGAGGCTCTCGCGCCACCTTAAATTGATTGGCCTTAATGTGAGGATCGAGTGTGTGAGGAGGAGATTAAAATCCATCTGAATGCACAATTCAGTTAATACAGATGAAACTGGATTCTTTTATAGATTCTTTAAAGAAAGTATGGCCCCAGAATTTTATTACACATAAATTTATAATGTGCTTGGTCAAATATACATAACACAAGAGAAGAAAACTACCATTGACTGAAGACCTATCATATATGGACATGGTGTGGGCTCACAGCTTTATATACATTGACTCATTTAATGCAACCCTATGGAGAAATTCATATCTTCTCCAGGTTATAAAAAAAATATTACAGAGATAACTTATCCAAAGTGACAAGGCTATTAAGGATAATGGCAAAACAAAAAGAAAAACAAACAGGAGTTTCTGGTTCTTCTGCAGGTGATTTTGTCCCTACAACACATAGAACAAGAAGTTAGGAGCTTTCAAAGTTATTTCTAATTTTCCCAACTAATTAGTGTATGTAAGAATTACGGCCTATGAGTTCACAAAATTTAGCACATAATGCTAAACAGTTGTTTTTAGACATGTATAGATCATGTCTAATTCCAAAGGATGTAAAGAGGTAAGCAGGTGTTTCATTAGGATTCATTTATTACTCATCTCAGGAGTCATTATTCATTAATTTCAGCTGAGGAGATTCTGTTTTCACCATGTAGTCATTCCTATCAAAAAAAAAAAAGGATTGTGGGTAGGAATTTTCACTGGTGTGCTTAAGGGTCTATTTTACTATTTATATTTCCTCTAAAGAACATGAGCTCTTCACACTCATTGAAGATGGGCATCCTAGGTCTGAGTCTTAAGGAAATTCACAGGTGACCAGCTTCCCTCTAATGCAGAAATATGACTCTGAGTACCTGGTGGCAGCAGTTTGGTTAACTCTTAGCACAGTGCGCAAAAGATTGGACTTGGGAAGAACAGAGATATTTCTTACGCTTGCTGAGGCTATCTAGAGTCAAAGACACCAAGGCACAACTTTATAAACCCAAGGTCTGGGATAGTATAATTATTCAATTAATGATTATGGAAAAAGAGGCAAAAGGGGGATGGAGGAAGAGAAGAAAGATACAATAGTTTAACTTCAAAGATACAGCAGCTACAGAGGGCAGAGCAAGATGACAGAATAGAAAGTTCTACCAATCACCCTTCCTACAAGGACACCAAGTAAACAATGACCTAAACAGAAAAAACACCTTCATGAGAACCAAAAATCAGGTGAGCACTAACAGTACGTGGTTGTAGCTTCATATCACTGAGAGGCACTGAAGAGATTTAAAAAAAAAAAAAACCCTCTCCCACCCCCGGCAGTTTTGGCATGGTGCAGAGAGCATCTCTGGGCACTGAGGGATGGAAAACACAGCAATTGTGAGGCACTGAACTCAGTAGTGTCCTGTTAGAGCAGAAAGGAAAACTGGACCAAACTCAGTGACACCTGTCCATGGAGGGAGCACTTAAACCAGCCCTAGCCCTAGACAGACGGCAATTACTGATCCCAGGTATCTGAACTTGGGTTTTTGCAAACCTCACCACCAAGGGCTATGCTCTGTGTCTCCAAGTACACTTGAAAGGCTATATAGGCCATAAGGACTGCAACTCTTTGGTGAGTCCTAGTACTGAACTAGTCCCAGAGACCATGGACTTGGGGCCACTGGACATAAAGAGACACCAGCTGGGGCAGCCAATGGAGTGTTGACATTATCCCTCACCAAACCCCAAGCTGCACAGCTTGCGGCTCCAAAAAAGATCCCTTCCTACTGCTTAAAAAGAGAATAATTAAGACTGGGTAGGACTTGCATCTAGGATATCAGCCCAGCTATAGCAGGATAGGGCACCAATCAGTCATGAGGCCCTCGTTTCAGACCCTAGCTCCCCGATGACATTTCTAGATACACCCTGGGCCAGAAGGGAATGTGCTGCCTTGAAGAAAAGGGCCCAATCCTGGAAGCAATTATCACCTGCCAGCTGAAGAGCCTTTGGGCCCTGAATAGCCAGCAGCAATACCCAGATACTATGTCAAGGGCCTTGGGTGAACGTCTGAGACTTGGTGTCTTCAGATGAAACTCAGCACATAACCAGCAATGGTAGGTATGGGGCAAAACTCCTGCTTGGAAAAAGCAGAGGGAAAAGTAAAGGGGACTTTGTCTTGCACCTCAAGTACCAGCATGGCCACAGGGGAGTAGAACACCAAGCAGGCTCTTGGGGCCCTTGATTCCAGAACTTGACTGTTGGATAGCATTTCTGGATCAACTCTGGGCCAGAATTGAGCCCACTGCCCTGAAGGGTGAGTCCAAGGCCAGACAGCATTCATGACAAGCTGACTTTAGAGACCTTGGGCCTTAAGGGAACATTGGCAGTAGTCTGGCAGTACTCCTCATGGCCTCAGGTGGGAGTGGCTATGGGTGAGGCTCTTCTGCTTTTGGAAAGGGGAAGGAAGAGTGGGAAGGACTGTTGTGTGCTTTGAGTGCCAACACCAGGTAGACTTCTAAGGTTTTTGACTCTAGTCCCTGATTCCCAGATGGCACTTCTGGACCCACCTGGGGTTTAGAGGACCTTAACACCCTGAAGGGAAAGACACAGGCCTGGCTGGCTTTGCCATCTGCTGATTGCAGAGCTCCAGGGCCTTGAGTGGGCATAGGCAGTAGCTAGGGAGTGGTTATAGCAGGCCTTGGGTGAGTCCCAGAACTGTGCTGATTTCAGGTCTGACCCAGTGCAGTCATAGTTGTGGTGGCCACAGGGATGCTTGTGTCCCTGTACCCTCAGCTTTAGGTGGCTCAGAACAGAGAGAGAGAGAGAGATTCTGTACGATTGGGAGAAAGTAAAGGAAGGGAACAAGAGTCTCTGCCTGGTAATCCAGAGAGTTCTCCTGGATCTTGTTTAAGACTATCAAGTGGTACCTCTACAAGTCTACAAGAACCACAGTGTTACTGGGCTTGGGGTGTCCCTTGAAGCAGAAATAGCTTAGATGACAACACTGAAGTCCTTTCAAATGTCTGAAAAGCCTTCCCAAGAAGGATGGCTACAAATAAGCCCAGACAGTGAAGACTACAATAAATATCTAACCCTTCAATGCCCAGAAATTAAAGAATATCTACTAGCATCAATACCATCCAGGAAAACATGGCCTCACCAATTGAACTAAATAAGACACCAAGGACCAATCCTGGAGAACAGAGGTGTGTGACCTTTCAGACAGATAATTCAAAATAGCTTTGTTAAGGAAACTCAAAGAAATTCAATATAACACAGAAAAGGAATTCAGAATTGTATCAGATAAATTTAACAAAGACACTGAAATAATTAAAAAGAATCAAGCAGAAATTCTGGAGCTGAAAAATGTAATTGGCATACTGAAGAATGCATCAGAGTCCTTTAATAGCAGAGTTGATCAAGCAGAAGAGAGAGAAGAGAGAATTAGTGAGCTTGAAGGTAGACTATTTGAAAATACACAGTCAAAGGAGACAAAAGGAAAAAGAATAAAAAACAATAAAACACATCTACAGGATCTAGAAAATAGCCTCAAAAGGACAAATCTAAAAGTTATTGACCTTAAAGAGAAGATAGAGAAAGAAATAGGGGTAGAAAGTTTATTCAAGGGGATAATAACAGAGAACTTCCCAAATCTAGAGAAAGAATCCATATCCAAGTATAAGAAGGTTACAGAACACCAAGCAGATTTAACCAAAAGAAGACTACCTTAAAGGTATTTAATAATTAAACTTCCAAAGGTCAAGAATAAATAAAGGATTCTAAAAGCGGCAAGAGAAAATAAATAAATAGCATACAACGAAGCTCCAATATGTCTGTCAGTAGACTTTTCAGTGAAAACCTTACAGGCCAGGAGAGAGTGGCATGACATATTTAAAGTGCTGGAGGAAAAAAACTTTTTTTACCTTAGAGTAATATATCTGGTGAAAATATCCTTCAAACCTGAAGGAGAAATAGACTTTCCCAGACAAACAAAAGCTGAGGGATTCCATCAATACCAGACCTGTCCTACAAGAAATGCTAATGGGAGCACTTCAATCAGAAAGAAAATGACATTGATGAGCAAATAATCACCTGAAGGTACAAAACTCACTAGTAATAGTTAAGTACACAGAAAAACAGAATATTTTAACACTAACTGTGGTGTGTAAACTACCCTTACACTAAAAAAAAAAAAAACTAAACAATGAACTGATCAAAAATGGTAACTACAACAACTTTCCAAGACATAGTCAATACAATAAGAGATAATTAGACACTAGAAAAAGTTTAAAGTTGGGTGATGAAGTTAAGTCATATAGTTTTTATTTGTTTTCTTTTTGCTCGTTTCCTTCTTTGTTTATGCATGTAGTGTTAGGTTGTTTTCTGGTTAAAATAGTGGGTTATAAGATAATATTTGAAAGCCTCATGGTAATCTCAAACCAAAAAACATACAATGGGAACACAAGAAATAAAAAGCAAAAAACTAAATTATATCACCAGAGAAAATCAAATTTACTAGAGAAGGAGAGGAAGGAAAGAGAGAAGGAAGACAAGATCATAAAACAACCAGAAAACAAATAAAAATGATAGGAATAAGTCTTTACTTCTAAGTGATAACATTGACTGTAAATGGAGTAAAGTCTCCAATTAAAAGGCAGGGACTGACTGAAAGGATGAAAAAACAAGACCCATTGCTTTGTTGCCTACAAGAAACACACTTAACCTATAAAAACACATGTAGACTGAAAAGAAAGGAATGGAAAAAGATATTCCATGCCAATGGAAACCAAAAAAGAGCAGGAGTTGCTATACTTATATCAGACAAAATAGGTTTCAAGACCAAAACTATAGGAAGAGGCAAAGAAAGTCACTGTATAATGATAAAGGAGTCAATTCAGCAAGAGGATATCACAAATTTAAATATACATACACTGAACAACCAGATATATAAAGGCAATATTATTAGAGCTAAAAAGAGAGGTAGATCATGACACAATAATAGAATAGGGTATCCACTTCAACACCCCATTTTCAGCATTGGATAGATCTTCCAGACAGAAAATCAACACAGAAACATCAGACTTAATCTGCAGTATCAATCAAATGGATCCAATAGATATTTACAGAGCATTGCATCCAAGAGCTGCAGAATACACATTCTTTTCCTCAGCACATGGATCATTCTCACTGATGCAAAAATTCTCAACAAAGTGCTAGCAAATCAAATTCAACAATACATATAAAAGATCATTTATCATGACCAAATGGAATTTATCCCTGGGATGCAAGGATGGTTTGACATATGCAAATCAATCGATGTGATACATCACATCAACAGAATGAAGGATAAAAACAATATGATCATTTCAATTGATGCTGAAAAAGTATTTGATAAAATTCAACATCCCTTCATGAAGAACACCCTCAAAAAACTACGGAAAGACGGAACATACCTCAACATAATAAAGCTATATATGACTGACCCACAGCTAGTATCACACTGTAGAGGGAAAAACTGAAAGCTTTCCCTCTAAGATCTGGAACACAGCAAGGATGTTCACTGTCAACATTGTTATTTAACATAGTACTGGAAGTCCTGCTTAGAGAAATTAGACAAGAGAAAGATATAAAAGGCATCCAAATTGGAAAGAAATAAGTAAATGTATCCTTGTTTGCAGATAATATGATCTTATATTTAGAAAAACCTAAAGACTTCACAAGAAACGATTGGAACTGATAAACAAATTCAGTAAAGTTGCAGGATACAAAATCAACATACAAAAATCAATAGCATTTCTATATACCAACAATGAAAAATATGAAAAGGAAATCAAAAAGTAATCTCATTTACAATAGTCACACATAAAACTAAATACCTAGAAATTAACTTGACCAAAGAAGTGAAGGATCTTTCTAATGAAAAAAATAGGCAAAAGATTTGAAGAAACATTTCTAAAAAAAAATATACAAATGGCAAACAGGTGTATGAAGGGTGGTCAACATCATTTATCATCAGAGAAATGCAAATCAAAACCCAAATGACATATCATCTCATCTCCGTTATAATGGCTTATATCCAAAAGACAGACAAAAACAAATGCTAACGAGAATGTGGAGAAAAGATAACTCTTTCTGTTGGTGAGAATGCAAATTAGCACAACAACGATGGAGAACAGTTTGGAGGTTCCTCGAAAAACTTAAAAATTGAGCTACCACATGATCCCACAATCCCACTACTGGGAATATACCCAAAGAAAGGAAATCAGTATACTGAAGAGATAGCTTCACTCCTATGTTTGTTGCAGCACTGTTGACCATAGATAAGATTTGGAAGCATCTCAGGTGTCCATAAACAGATGAATGGATAAAAAAAATATGGTACACATACATAATGGAGTACTATTCAGCCATAAAAAAGAATAAATGGAACATGGACCGTACTGGAGATCAATATATTAAGTGAAATAAGCCAGGCACAGAAAGACAAACATCACATCTTCTCACTTACTTGTGGAATCTAAAAATCAAATCAATTGAACTCATGGACATAGAGAGTAGGATGGTTACCAGAGGCTGGGAAGAGTAATGGGGAGTTGGTGGGGGAGAGGTGGGGATGGTTAATGCATACACAAAATAGAAATAATAAATAAGACCTACTTTGTGACAGCACAATAGGTGACTATAGTCAACAATAATTGTACATTTAAAAATAAAGAATGTAATTGAATTGTTTGTAACTCAAACGATAAATGTTCAAGGGGATGGATACCTCATTCTCCATAATATGCTTATTTCACATTGCATGCCTATATCGAAACATCTCATGTACCCCATAAATATATACACCTACTATGTACTCACAAATTTTTTAAAAAAAATTTAAAAAGATATAAAAGGAAACATTTTTCCTTTAAAAAAAAGTCTAATTAAAGCCCTGTTTAAGATATCAGGTTGAACACACTCACTTAACCTCAGCTCTCTCTTTCCCAAAATCTACTTAAATGTCATTAGACGCTACAGTGTTTTTGTTATTGTTTGTCTGTCTGTCTACCTATTAATTTGTTTTAAGGTATAAAGATTCAAGGACAAGGAAAAGAAAGAGGAGCTAAGAGTAACAGCATTTTGAAAAATGGAAAGTAACTGAATGAGTTAGTGACAGACTTAGCAGAATCCTAAGCTGGAAGAAGATGTAATTTCAAAATAACAGGAACAAAGAAAAGATCCCCCAAGTTGCAAAAAAGAAACATAGTTTTCATATAAAAGGTCAATAATTATATTGGCATCCTAATTGTAAACAGAAATCTTAGAACCAAAGGAAAATTGTGCAATGCCTTTAAATTTTAAGGGAAAATGTGTCCTTTCCAGATGATTATACCAAACTAAGCTATCAATTAAATGTGTTGACAGAACAAAGCCATTTCTAGACATTCAAAACTTCTTTAAAAATTATCACCATATTTTATTCCTCATGACACTACTACAGAATGTGCTCCATCAAAATAAGAGAATAAAGCAAAGATGAGGCATGTGACCTGGGAAATAGCGCCACCAACATTACAATGCACACAGAATGTTGAATACCACATGATTCCATGCATATGAGGCATCTAAAATAGACAAACTCATAGAAGTAGAGAATAGAATGACAGTTGACAGGGGCTGGAGAAGGGGGAAATGGAGCGTTGCTGTTCAATGGGTGTAAAATTTCAGTTAGGCAAGATGAAAAGTACTGGAGATCTGATGTACAACACGGTATCTGTATTAGTCCATTTTCACACTGCTATAAAGAATGATCCGAGACTGGGTAATTTATAAAGAAAATAAGTTTAATGGACTCACAGTTCTGCTTGACTGGGGAAGCCTCAGGAAACTTACAATTATGGCAGAAGGCAAAGGGGAAGCAAAGACCTTCTTCACATGACTACAGGAAGGAGAGAGCTAGCAAAAGCCAGGGAAACTGCCTTATAAAACCATCAGATCTCATGAGAACTCATTCACTATGAGAACAGCATGGGGGAACCACCCCCGTGATCTCTCTCTAAACACTGGGAATTACAGTTCAAGATGAGATTTGAGTGGGGGCACAAAGCCTAATCATATCAGTATCTGTTGGTAATACTGTATTGCAACTTAAAATTTTATTAAGCGGGTAAATCTCAGATTAAGTGTTCTTGCCACAACAATAACAACCTCAGCAAAACCAAGAGAAGCTCAGGTTAATAGTGAAGGCAAATTACCAGCTGACTCCTTGAAGAAGCCCTGGAGAATAACTATTTGTTTTAAGTGGGGTTCTCCAGAAACAGATGCGGAGAAGGAATTGGCATGCAGGCTATTTATTAGAGACCATTGCGTCTAAGGGATTGGAAAGAAAGGAGAGGGCAGAATCAAGATTGAGCAGAGGGAGAAGGTGAATTATGATGCAGACACAACAAAGCTTCGGCCAACCCCTCAGGGAGCTCTGGAGCATTACAGCCAAGTAAAGTTGTCCCACGGTGGGCTGAAGTGACTTTTATAGTCTTCTCATTATCAGTCATTGGATATGGGAAGGGCATGCTCTAGGGCAAGAGAGCTGTCTGCAGCCAAGGAAGAAGATGAAGAAGGTAACAGCTGTCTGTTGACTCATTCTCAGCAACTGGAATAACAAGTCCCTCCTAGAAGCGGCTTCTAGACAATGCATCTACCATGTCCACCACACTGGTCTACATTGGAGCTGGTGAAAACAGTACAGAAGAACATCCTTCCAAGATATGAAATTAGTAGAATGCCTAACATGTTTTAAATTTACACAACAGGGGATAAGATTGGGGATGAATTAATGATGATTACATAGAAACCTAAGCAAAAGATAAAAACAAGATTAATTCCAAAGGCAACAAAATATTGTGCATGAAAAGTAATCACACAATACTTCATGCTCAGATATAAATCATTTTTATATGGCCATAAAATTATATTGAGAGAATGCGGGAATGAGAAATATGAATAAAGGTAAATCCTCGTATACAATAATGGGGAATCAATAGTCATACTTAAAATGATTTTTACAAATCAAGATGTAGCAACATAAGCTTGATTTAAATACATGAAGATATATGCTAAAAGATTCTATTAGAAGGGTTGCAAGTGGTGGCTTCTGTGTGCAGGAACATAGGAGCAGAGGCTTTTCATAGAAATACGTACTTGTGTAGCTTTGATAAAACAGAACCTAAATTTCTATTACATTCTGGGCTTCCAGATATGGAAAATGTTAGGGTCTGGCTCTTACTCTATTTTCCCCACCCCATTTCAAAAGGGCGGCCAGGGTCATTCTCTTGCCTACAGTCAATCTTCTCCCAGGCTCTTGGCTTCCAAAAGTGAGACCTTGAGAAAGCTTTGCTGGGGAGATTGGAGCAGTGAGGGCCTTTGAGTGGAGAACAGAGGCTCACAAAAGTATAGAGGAGGCCGGGCATGGTGGCTCACGCCTGTAGTCCCACCACTTTGGGAGGCCAAGGGGGGCGGATCACGAGGTCAGGAGATTGAGACCATCCTGGCTAAAACGGTGAAACCCCGTCTCTACTAAAAATACCAAAAATTAGCCAGGCGTGGTGGCGGGTGCCTGTAGTCACTGCTACTCGGGAGGCTGAGGCATGGCGTGAACCCGAGAGGCGGAGCTTGCAGTGAGCCGAGATTGCACCACTGCACTCCAGCCTGGGCGACAGAGCGAGACTCCATCTCAAAAAAAAGAAAAAAGTATAGAGGAGAGAGGATTTCTATAGCACAAGAGGTGATGAGATCTGTGAGGTCCAAAAGCAAAGATTTTGGAATCAAGCTTGCTATGGAAGCTTCAAATCTCCCCGAACTAAGATATTTTGTGGACTTGGATGATGAGAACATCAACAGTGCCCATGAGGGCCTGAGGAAATAGATCTCAATCCCAATTCGCCAGCTCCACTTAATAGTCTAATATTTCCTTGACATTCTGTGAATTACAAGTGTACTATATAACTATGGTATTAGTGTCATTATTACTAATTATAATAACAAACAAGAGGGCTGAATAGTTTTTATTTAGTGACCATTAAACCTGTTTTAGAGAAAATTCTGCCTGCCTATATATAATCTTCTGGACTATCTTGTACCAGAATATATTAATATATGGCTAGCAAGAGTCACGCTCCACTTCATCAGCTCTTATTCAGTAAGTGGAATGATCAAAGAAAAGATTATCATGCCCCTGAAAACAACCTGGATATTTATCAAATTTCCCATATTCCTGGATTTGGGGCTTTGCACGTGTTTTCCTGGCTTCCTGAACCAATCTTACCCCACTCGCTGCAGAATTGCAGCTTCTCACTGCAGCTTAAATGTTACCCTATACCTAGGTTTTCCAGGACCGGAATCACTCTGTCCTAAGTTCACTGTTGCTCTCAGCTGAGCTACTCAACATGTCAGACAAGCTCTAATTATTTTGTGTATTCATTTATCTCTCTCCCTACTCAAAAGCCATTTCCAGGCAACCAAAGGCCTTGCCTGTCCTTTTCACACTGTATCCAGGGACTTGGTAGGTGCTCAATGAATATTTATTGATTTTAAAAGTAAATGAGTTCACAGCTAACAAAATGAGTTAACCTCCTGATTTTCTGGTTGTATTTCAAAGTTCATAGTTAAAATGTCAATAGTGGTAGCTGTCTTACTTAGTTACCACAAGCATGTGACTGAGCACTCTGTTCTTTGCACACTAAAAGACGCAGTTGAACTTTAAAGGCTACTATACAGATAAGAGCTCCTGTATCCTAGACTATGCTTTCCTAAATTCCAAAACTGAGAGCCACAGTTTTCATCATTCACCATGTGCCAGCCATTCTGCCAAAGTAGGAATTGATACAGCAAAAAGCAAAAATATGAATAAACTATTACTATCATTTATTGAGCATTTGCTGCATACAGGGTACTTACTATATTTGTCATCCTCAAAACAACTCTGAGAAGGAGCTGTTTCTTTTTTAATCTGACTCTAAAACAAGAAAACAGAGACTCAGAAGAGTCTTGTCTGAAGAATACACAGCAAGTAATTATCCGAGTGTTGAAGATGAAAACTCAGGTCTGTCACTTCTAATGCTGGTACTCTTTCCACCCTAAAATGCCATTTCGAGAATCTACATTTGTACCTCTTCACACAGGATCAAACTACAGAAGCTAAAATTGTGCCATTATAACAACACAGCCCTTTTATAAAGAGAAAAGCTAGGAAACCAATTGCTTTAGTTTGTTGTCAAGAAGTTTAAAGAAATATTTTTGCTCATGGAGCACTTACACAATTTTATATAATGATTCTGAGAATCATGATTCAATCACTGAGGTTTCAGCATAAATCAAGAGGGAAAATGAGAATAAATGTCTGTGAGCTAATAATGGAAAACTACTAAAGTCTTCAAGAGATTACAGGTTAGCAGGAAAAGATGTGAAATGTAAATGACACTTCATTTACTGCAAGAACAAGGAACAAATGTTCAGAATAATTTCTTTCCACCAAGAATTCCTAATGAAATGTTGAGATCAATGTCTAGCAGGGTATTGAAACAGGACATGGAATAGATGTTAAAATAAGTCAAACTGAATGAAGTAAGTTAGAGGAAACAGAGCTACATGATTCTTTGTCTTTGATTTCAAGAACAAAGAATTACTTTTTTTTCTTCTTTTCAAAGCAGCAGTCTTTTATTAGTCATGATGAAAATGTCAAATTCTTCATGTAGAGTTACAGCTCCAACAGGTGTTGGACAAAAACAAAAATAATCTCCCTCTAAAAAACCATAATAATAATTCTTAAAATTTTCTCTCTCAATTTTCTTGATATACCTATCAGAATAACAGTTAATACATTAAATTTCAAGTGTGTATATAAATTATTATTCTGATAGGTATATCAAGAAAATTGAGAGAGAAAATTTTAAGAATTCTTTATTCATTATAATATATCCTCAATTTTCTATGTTAAAAAATTATAATCACATTTTTCTAATTATAAAATACATGCTCATTATTTGAAACTGGAAAACTAAGAAGCCCTCCCACAATCCCATCAACCATGTTTTTGTTTGTTTTTACAAATAAAAGTATGTTTACATGTTACATATGTCATACGTACATGCTCAATTTTAGAATGCTCATAATATTTTCTCTACTTTGTGCTTTGGGTGGTAATTAGGGTGTTCCAGGAAGATACTGATTTTATGTAATTATTTCTTGAATTAAGGTGGATTTTATTCAACATATGGTTGTACATGATTTGATTCACATGGCTTTGTAAAGTTTCTCATATAAATACATTTGGGAGTCTTTTGCTGGATGTTTTCATATTGAGTTCAAAAACCATGTTACTAAAATCCTACAACTATAATCATACTGCCTGTGTTATCAGAGACACCCTCTTGCTGGTCTTATCCAGCAATACATAAGTTTAGGCTATAGAAACTCCCTTTGGTGACACCCCACCTCTCAGCACTGATCCTTTTCTCATTGTTCAATAGCCATCCACAGAAAAATTGATTTTAGATTCCTGAATTGTGACTCTCTGGGAAAAGCAAGTGGTTACCTTTGTGCAGTCTTCTTTACTATCATTAACAGCTTCTCATGATGTCATAACCCTTAGTCTTTTTTTTTTTTTTTTTTTTTGATGGAGATATATAGGTACCCCAAACCTTGGAAAAGAGGGACCATCCACAGAGGGCACTTTCACAGCTCAGCAAGGTCTTGGATGAAGTTGGAGAGAGTCATTCTGTTGAGCCTGCCCTCCTTTCTGTGGGCACCCAAATATGACCCTCTCCTGTCTGGCACCACCAAACTCCACAAGGTAACTTCTCCTCCTTCCCTCCAGACCATGCCCCAGCCCAGGAACTCTTCTCCAGAAGTGAGACAGAGAACTGTTTCAAATTAACTGTGTGGCATAAAGTTTGCACCACGCTTCCCTCAAACCTTCCTTTTGGGTATCAAAAGCCCATTTTGAAGGTCAAAAAACAAAAAGAAAAAGAAAAGCTCGCTGGTATTTTTCACCCTTTTAGTCCTGCTTCCCCCGGTGGAAAGGCCAAGTGCAATGGGGTAGAGAAAGGAAAGCACAATGGTGATATTCCAAAACGTCATCACATCATTATCATTGAATTATCTGTCTGCTCTCCAATGAGTGTGGGCAACTTGAAGGCAGAATCTCTATACCTGAGGCCTGCACCCCAGTGCTGAGTGTCACTTCTAGAACATTGCAGCCTCAGGAACTCCTCGCTAAGTGGACACACATGTGAGCTATTACTATTTTTGATTATCAGATATGGAGATATTTGACTGCAATACGTGGTATTCTTAACAACTTCCAACAGTGCAAAGTTTCAATCAAGCAGAAAAACAGTTTACTTCCAACTGGAATACTGGAGTACCTTGTGTAAACTGTTGAATTAAACAGATTTATGATAGTTCTGCAAAGTGAAAGTTTATAAGGTGTTTTAAAGAAACTGATATCACAGACCATATAATTTCCATAGCATTTAAATGTAAGACTGTAATTTCCCTGCATCTGATGATGATGTAATTGCAGGCATTTAACACTCCACCTTCCACCCTCAGACACATGAGATGACCAGTGGATATAAAATTAGGGAAAAACCAGCATCAGTGTTGGAAAGTAGGAAGGGTGCCATACATATGCCTGCCACACCAGGGAGTGTATATTTCATGTAGGCTGATGGTAATGAACCTAAGATACCATTCAGACTCTATTTATGATTGTCCCTGTGACAAAGAAAGTGGCAAGGGAGTGGAGGGACCTAGACAATTTATGTCAGACCAATTAATTTGAAAAGGGTAAAAGAGATATTGGAAAAGGAAAATCCAATGATCAAAACGCCATTCTGAGGCCAGGCTTTTTTCTTAAGCCAGGAAAGCTTCCAGAAGAAATTGCTCACAAGAGAAGCAAGAGACCACTATAAGATTGGAAGGCCACCCAAACAGGGCCACCTTGGGGATCCTAGGTAAAGAAAAGATACTGCAGGTCCAAATAAGAAGATCGTCTTGAAGAGACAGAAATGCTTCTTTTGAAATAATTACTCTAAGAAATAAGGACACAAATATGCTAATTTGCATCTCAGAAAGATTCCAGCATTTTTCTGAACCAGTCACTGATAATAGAGTCATCCGTGGAAGAAAAAAAGGAAAAAAAACAACAACCGTAATTGTCCACCAAAAGTTCATGGTTCCCCTTCCATGATTATTCTGGGTGCCACCTGCCCCTTCCTTCAGGGTACAGCTATATGAACAGTTCTTGCCAAAGACACATGAGCAGAAGTGAAGATCTCTTCTGAACTGGGGTTCTGAAGAAGAAAGTGTGCCTTCCCCACCACATATTTCCATTTTGGCTGGCTGGAGAGGGAGGGCTCAGGGGTCCTCAGGGATGGAAGGAAACTGAGACCCTGAATCATCACGTGAAAGGAGAAAAACTTCTGTTTGTTAAGTTGAATGTTGGGGGATTGTTGGTGTGGTAGATTGCTTAATGGCTGCAAATTCCTCCCCTCCCAGGCTACCTGCACCTTTGCAATATGACTTTGCTGCACCTTCTGTCCAGAAGTGGAAGAAAACTGCCTGGCCTCATGACTTGTTTACACCAGTGGAATGTGGCAGGAGTGACATTGTGTGTGGAGCTCAGGCCTTGAGCTCCTGACCTCACCTCTTGAAAACCTTCCCTTCACCAAGTAAGGAGACTAGGGAAGCTAAAAGAATGGATAGAGAAAGACCCTGTGACAGCCAGTACCAGCCCCAGACTGTGCGTAAGGCCAATTTAGACCCCAGCCCTGTAAGCCACTGATGACTGCAGCCATCAGAGTGAGCCTAGGAGAAACCAGGAGAAGAACTACAGAATTGTAAATCTCAGGGGAAAATAGCATTTAAAAATACAATAGAGATAAGACTTCAGCTAGTCATAGATGCCCCTGTGTTGCAAACTTCCAGAAAAAAAAAAAATGCGGTAATCTCTGGAGTATTTTTAGGGGAAAAGATGTGACAATAGATTCTATAACTAAACAATTACTCTGTGTAATGTGGCTGACAAAAATTGTACCCAAGGATATAAGACATGTTAATTATATCATCTATATATGCTTCCGGGAAGCATATATGGATAAAATTACTTGAAGATTTAACCAAGACATAAACCAAAATTTTAAAATTTAAATTGGAGGTTGTGGCCAAAAGCCTCAGTGGTACAAATGAAACTAAATAAAGAGTTGTTTAAATAACTATAAATACAGTTTCATAAATTAATACAGACGTTTTTAACGATTCTTAAAAGAGAAGCTGTGTGATGAAAATGATAATCATTTGGGCCAGAGTCACAAATTACTATCAATAAAAATTAGAACATGTGGGAAAGCTATAGACAAGTATATTACATTACTTACACAATGGAAATAAGTATAGTTTAATTTTCAGCATCACCAATTAAAGAAAATATATTCAAAATTTTAAAGAAATTAAAGCAAAAAAGACTAAATAAAAAGATTGCAACTTCTATTTTTATTACTAAGACTTTTTAAGCAATGTATACTCACTTTAGTGATTTCTTAATAAATTGTATATAAATATATGTACTATTGTATATACATGGATATGTGCATATATGATATAATAAAATCATTAAAAAGATGAACTTGAAATAACACTAGTTTAAAATAAACTTATTGTATTTATTAATAACACAAACAACATTTTTCTTTCTTTCACTGAAATAATAGTAACATTCAGTGAGAACAGAATGTTTAAATTTTTCAATGTTTTTGAAACTGTTGGTTACATATCTTGCAATATAGCAACCCAAAGGTATGATTCTGGGTCAATTTTTATTTCAAACTTGGTTTTCATGGCTGTAGTAACTGAATAAGATCCTTCACAGAGAGAGAAACGCAAGGGAAAGACGTGTGTCATTGGCTGTACTTAATAATCATGACATTTATAATCGATTCCACCCATCAATTATGTAATTGTTCTTGTTGAAATTTGGTAGTAAGTTTCCATCTTCCATGATCAATTGTTCTTGAAAAGGAATCAGTACATGTTATAGTTTTATGCCTCAACAAAGGGTGTAAAATTCTCTAAAAACTTTCAAAGATTATAAAAATTCTATTTTAAATCCTTTAAGTGTGTTGATACCACAGATTATTTTTTATAGGTGTAACATTTCTATCGTTTTCAGCAATGTATCACATAGCAATGGAAACACTGAGAAACATTTCCAAACATCCGTTTTGAAAATGCTCTCTATTACCTCATAATGTGGCTGATGGAGCACTCCTGCCAGGAAAATGGAAAGCATTAGCTGGGCCTTTTGGGGTGGGGGTGGGAGGGAGGGGGTGGGGAGACAGACAGGTTGTCATTATTGTTCTTGTCTGTATCATGGGCATTACTTTTAACCTGCTTCTTTTTTTTGGAATTATCTTAAGATTCTTGTAAATTTTGACAGCTTACATAAAAGCAAATTAAATAACTCTTAAATCCACCTAACTGGGCACACAAACTTCAGTGAGTCAAAAGTTTGCAGAATGTAAAAGTGTCATTGTCATTCACCCCCACCCTCTGGAAATCACTCCCTTCCACCTTGCTTACTATCAACAAACAGAGAGCATCTGTCTTACTTGTGGACCTGCGTGAAGAACCAGTGACAATTTATATTAAATGAGTCAAGTTTAATATCATTCTTAATTTTGAAATGTAAAAACTAGTATTTCCTTCTGGGACTCCAATTAATGTTCTATGCATTCCACTTTGGAGAACAAAGCTATAGCAAATAAACCAGTATGGAAGCATCATGGAAAGAAGGCTGCAGAAATGAGACCAAGTGTACCAACTGTGACAACAAATACAAATAATCAGAAATTAAAACTTAACTATAGAAGATACTTCCAAAACTAAAATATTGAATTTATTTTAAAATATTAAGAACACAAAGAGAGGGAGAGACACACTTTTGTTTTAGCAAGCCCAAACAAAAAGGAAGTAGGGGCCACAACATTAATATCAGACAAAAGAGAATATGCAGCAAGTAGGATGACACGGGGCGGGGAGTATCATTGAATATTAATAAAAAGCAAAGTCTGTAATAAAAATGCCATATGCTAGAAACCCTAGGCAAAACGTACAGACACACAGTAAGAGAGACTTCAACATACCACCTCTACCTTGGCCATTTAAGTACATAAAAACCAACCCAAAGATACAGAAGATTTGAATAATGAAGTTAATAATTTATATACACAGTGATTTCAAGGGATGAAGGAGAGAATATACCTTCTTTCCAAGATTCTATGCAACATTTACCAATATAAATCATATATTTGGCCGCAAAAATAAAGCCAAAATATATTCCCAAAGTAGTAATTCCCAAAATAGGAATTGTGTAGATCATGTTCTACAATTTTAAATGTCAAAATTGGTAACTTACTCAAAGTCATTGGCCTTTTACTATAAGCCATTTCCCTAAAACCACAGCTTTCCACCAAAACATCATAGAAATTACCATAAACTAGAAATATGCAAATCTATTATGTTCTTGAAATATTCCTGTTCTACTAACTTTGTTTTAAAAAGATGATTCAAGGCTTAGACAATTTTATCATTAAAGAAATACATACTTATTATAAGAAATTCAATCAATAAAGTCTAAAGACAAATGGTAAAAATCATCCATAACCACATTACCCAGAGATTACTTTGATTTTATCACTTCATTGATTTTACACACACACACACACACACAAACACTCATACAAGCATCCACATGCTTTTGCTCCCACACAGCATAGGGGCATACTGTAATTTTCTATTACTTAATTAATATATCACAGGCACATGTACATGCCAATAAATAACAGTCTACATTGTTATTTTTTAAATGGTAATTTTCCATAGTACTGGATGTTCCAGGGGTTATTTCACCAATCCTCTACTGAACTGCCTTTATTCATCGACCTATTAACACTTGATCAGATTTATGGCTTGTTCATGTTCCAATTTGTCATTTGATTGCATTAGCTTTCTACATTTGTTTTGTGGTTGTGGTGGGTGGTTGGTTGGTTTGATTAATTTCCTGGTTTTTGTTGGTGGTGGTGGTGATCGTGGTGGTGATGGTAGTGGTGGTTTGGTTTGGCTTTGATTAGAAAGTTTCAATTTTTATATAGTCAAATCTATCACCTTTTTCTTTTAGAAGTTTCTGATTTTGATGTCATGTTTAAAAATGCCTTACAAAGCCAGGCCCAGGGGTTCATGCCTACAATCCCAGCACTTTGGGAGGCTGAGGTGGGAGGATTGCTTGATCCTAGGAGTTTGAGACCAGCTTGAACAAGATGGTGAGACCCCAGGAGTCTGAGACCAGCTTGGACAAGATGGTAAGTCCCCAGGAATTTCAGGCCAGCTTGGACAAGATGGTAAGACCCCAGGAGTTTAAGACCAGCTTGGACAAGATGGTAAGACCCCACCTCAAAAGAAAGAAAGGAAAGGAAAGGAAAGTTCTTAAAAAGGCCTTACATATCTCAAAATTATAGAAATACCTATATTTTCTTCTACTTTTAAATTTACTTTTAAAACTTTAGTCCATCTGAACTGTATTTTGGTGCAAGGCATGGGGCTAGAAGACAGTACAGCAAGAGGTTAACAAGATAAACCCAGACTCTATACTGCCTGGGTTCAAATTCCAGCTCTACTCCTGACCAGCTGTGTGATCTTGGACAAATTACTTAGCTTGTCTGTGTTTCAAACTTCTTATCTATAAAATGGTGATAACAGTATCTACCTGTAGAATTTCTGTGGGGAAAAAAATGTTAATTGGTATAAAGTACCCAGAGCCATACTTAACATAGAGCACAAGCTATCATTTTTCCAAATGACTAACCAATTGTGCCAACCCAATCAGTGAATATCCTCTGCCCTCATCCCTAATTTGAATCTCATTTTTATTATTTACTGAAATCTGGTGTACTGTCTGTCTGGTGCTATTCCTCCTGTGCCAACACTATTTAAGTGACTCTAACTACCCAATGCACTTTCATACTTCTTGGGGTACGTACAACTTCATTATTCCTCTTTCTCAACGTATTCTTGACTAACCCTATCCTGATATTTTTCTAGATGAACCTGAATATAGTTCATCGAATTCCAAGAATAATTCCTTTAGGATTTTAATTGGAATTGGATTGAATTTGTGTGTTAATTTCATATTTTTACATCAAAATAAATTTAATGACAAAAAGCAGTTTACATTTTCAAAAATACTTTTAGAGCATTGTCTAATTTGAGACTTAGAAAATATTTATGAAACTATTACAAAAAGTCTAGAAGGAGCACCTCCTTAACCTATCATGAAGCCAGCATCAGACTGATACCAAAATCTGTCAGAGACACAATGAAAAAAAGAAAACTTTAGGCCAATATCCCCGATGAACTTAGACATAAAAATCCTCATCAAAATATTAGCAAACCAAGTCCAGCAGCATATCAAAAAATTAGTACATCACGATCAACTATACTTTATTCCAAGGATACAAGCCTGGTTCAACATATGCAAATCAATAAATGTGATTCACCACACAGACAGAATTGAAAGCAAAAACTATAAAATCATCTCAATTGATACAGAAAGAGCTTTCAATAAAATCAAATAAAAATATGCAGAATGATGCTAGCCATACGCAGAAGGTGGAAGCTCGACCCCTACCTTTCACCATATACAAAAATTAACTCAAAATGGATCAAAGATTTAAATTTAAGACCTCAAACTATAAAAAGTCTAGAAGACAATCTAGGAAATATTTTCTTGACATCAGCCTTGGCTAGTCCCCAAAAGCAATTGCAAAAATAGACAAAACCCAAAATAGACAAGTGGGACCTAATTAAACTAAAGAGCTTCTGCACAGCAAAAGAAACTATCAACAGAGTAAAGAGACAACCTACAGAATGGGACAAGATATTCACAAACAATGCATATGACAAAGGCCTAATATCCAGAATCTATACAGAGTTTAAACAAATCAACAAGCAAAAAACAAATAACCTATTAAAAAATGGGCAAAGGACATAAACAGACACTTCTCAAAAGAAGACATGCAAGTGGCCAGCAAACATATTAAAAATTTTCTCAGCATCACTGATCATCAGAGAAATGCAAGTCAATACCACAGTGAAATGCCATCTCACACCAGTCAAAATGACTATTATCAAAAAATCAAAAAGCATGGATGCTGGTGAGCCTGCAGAGAAAAGGAAATGTTTATACACTGTTGGTGGGAATGTAAATTAGTCCAGCCACTATGGAAAACAGTCTGGAGATTTCTCAAAGAATTTAAAACAGAGCTACCATTTGACCCAGCAATCCCATCAGTGAGTATACACTCAAAGGAAAATAAACCATTCTACCAAAAAGACACATGCATGCATATGTTCATCACTGTGTTATTCACAATAGCAAAGACATGGAAACAACCCAGGTGCCCATCAATGGTGGATTAGAAAAAGAAAATATGGAATATATACACCATGGAATACTATACAGCCATAAAAAAGAATGAAATCATATCCTTTTTAGTAACATACCTGCAGTTGAAGACCACAATCCTAAGCAAATTAATGTAGGAACAGAAAATGAAATACTGCATATTCTCACTTATAAGTGGGAGCTAAGCACTGAGCAAACATGGACATAAACATGGGAACAACAGATACTGTGGACTACTGGGAAGGAGAGAGGGAGAGGGCCTAGGCTGAAAAACTACCAATCAGGTACCATGCTTACTACCTGAGGGGTGGGATCTGTACCCTAAACCTCAGCATCATGGAATATTCCCATGTAACAAACCCACACTTGTACCCCTTGTATCTAAAAGTTGAAAAAATTTGTGTTTTTTTGAGGAGGCGTGCAAGTATGCATTGCCTCCATTTAATTGACAGACAAGGCTCGAAAAGTCTCAGGCGCTCACAGCAGTAATAAGAAGTAGAATCAAGATTTAATCAGTTAAGTTACAAAATCCACTCTTTTTATAATACCATGCTAATACAGTAAAGAGGCATCAGCTAGACCATCAGGAGGCGTAAATGTGAATTCCAGTTCTAACCTGAACTCATCTTTCCTCCATCTGGGGCCTTGGTTTCCTTATCTTGACTAGCTCATATGCTAGGTTTCTTCCTGCTCTGATCTGTGACTCCCTATTTAAGATTATTTATCATCTTAAACATTATCTCAAAATTTAGGCTACTTTACTATGTTCCCAAGGTATCACCCACATATTTGCTTCATTTGCCCTTAATTAATATGTGGTTAAGTAGTCTCATTAAATGAATAACATCATAACTAATGAAAAAAATTACATAAAGGTCATTGGTATTTTGTCCTCGGCTCTCAGATGCTTATACTCGCTTGCAGACAATTGGAAAAGAAAAAATAACTCCCCAAGATGATAAAAAATTTTTTTGCAAAACACCAATCTTGTTCACTAACACTGGATCTCAAAATTATAAACTTTCTTAAGTAATTCAGATCTATGGAGTATTTTCATGCTTTTACTCTCTTCAGAGAAAAAGCTATGGAGGCTGTTAGCAAACTTAAGTCCAAAATCGACAGCTCCTAAAATACTAGTTTTTTAGGATGACTTTGCCCAGCCTCGTTTTACAGTTTGAAATGCCAGATATTTTCAGGTGGTATATCTTTCGTTCCCACACCATTATGTTTATTCAGGCATCAGCAATACTATGTTCTTTTCCTGTGACCCTCAAAACCATATACAAATATACTTTCCCATTCTATAGGAAAACAGAGTGTGAAAGCACTTCTGAATGAATGAAAGAGATTAGGGTAAAAACCTCAGATTGGAACTTTAAACTGAAGCACCTGATACAGATATACTGTGCTAACAGCCAAAAGCAAATATAACCTTAGTCAGGGAGACATAATCTCCCCCTGGCACTTATAAAGTGCCAGGCGGGCAATTCCTGTGCATTTAGGTGTGTGCTAACTGATGCTCAGAGCATTCTCTCTGCTGAAAACAGGCAGACATTATGTTTTTTATTCTTTCTTTTGGAAATTGCATAAAACCATGTTAGAACTGAATTTGAGAGGGATTTTGAGCTAATCTTTGTGATTAATTAAACTTTTAAAATGTATTGAGGCTACAATATCTAAACTTTCACACCAAAGGACCTAGACCTGGGTGCAGCTCTCCTACTCAGGAAATGTGTGTCTTTAGGCAAGTCACTCATGTTCATAGGCCTCCATTTCCATAAAACATTTTAAAAAATAAGAAAGGTGAAGGGTATCTTTGAGCTCCTATTCAGTTATACTTCAGTGACAAGAACTAAACTTTCAGGTAAGGGATGTGAGTTTGGTATTCATATATACTATCCGCAGGACCTTGAAAACATCGTTAAACTACTTCAGTTATCATACCTATACAGTAGTGACAGGGAGACCTACATCACGGAATTGTATGTATTAGTTGAGATAACGAGAAAATGACTGAGCACCATTTCATGTTTCCCCAAAGGGACAAAAATATACACAATATATAAACTTTTTTTCCTATAGTGTTTTTTGGTTTTTGGTGGTGAAGATGATGATGGGTAACCTCTATGTTGTTTACTTTGGAGTCATGTAACATCTAGGTGAATGTGCATAGTTGTGTTATCTATGAAAATTAAATAAAAGATATTCAAATACAATTTTAGAGATTAAATATTTTCTACCAACCTAGTCATATTTTCACCCATTTCCTTAGCTATTCCTGTTCTATTTCATGGTGTGCATTCCAAAAGCAGTAAGTAATCTTGGATGTCAAGAAATTCTACAAGCAGTGGCAATGTTCTCTTTCCACAGCGTGACTATAAACAGAAATCTCATTACATGCTGACATTTATTTCTATTTAGTATTGCTTTTAACCTGGAGACAAAATGCAAATGTGTATTTTATTATGAGGTTCTTTTCCTACTTATATAAGGCATGTGTAACCGAATTTCCCACTGTTGTGAGTGTTTTGTTTCTTTGTTTGCTACAAAGACTTTTCAGGGTCTGCTGAATGCCAGCCTTTAGGTAGGTGCTGGGATGAAAAGATTAATAAGACACAATCTCCTGCTTAAGGAACCCTAGAGTTAAATAGGTAGACATATGCAAATAGTTTCAATACATTTGAATAATAATATTGTATCTTAATTCTTAGAAATGAGTACAAGGTATAGGGAAGGCTCATAGAAGGGAAGAGCAGGAAACTCCCTCTGGGGCTCACGAGGCCTTCACTGAGTATATGATGCTTACCGAGGACTCGATGGACAAGCAGGAGTTTCATCATTGGTCAATGAGAGCAATGTTGGAAGAGAGGCAGACATGAAAAAGAAAGTTATCAGGTGAGGAAAGCAGGGCATATTTGAGAAGCTGCACATGATTTCATATGCTAAGTATTCAATATAGTTTTCATGCTGAGAAAGATATCTTAGAACCTCAGTATAGGAATACCTAATCAAACCTCTCACCAAATCAGCCATTCCTCTTCTCAGGGTCATTTTCTTTCCACACCATTAATTCCTTAAAGTCTTATCTCACTTCTGACTTGATACTTTTCTGATTTCCTTCTTTTATGAAAAGGCTGGGAATATTCTGAGCAGAAAAAAAATCCAGAAACATCTTCCAATTTCTCTTTTGCTCATTGAGGGTAAGCCTCAAATGATCAAGGCTTACCCACCTGTACTAGTCAATTGGTAAGTGTGGTGTATGCCATGTGGCACTGGGGTGTCCCTCATAAGGGAAACAGTCTCTGTGTTTTGGGAGCCTACCCAATTCCTAACTCCTTTCATGAAGCTGGATGCAGGGCCTGGGTCTTTGCATCACCTCCTTGAGGAAAGGGCAGACTGAAGAGTCTAGGCTTTGGATGCTAGACACATAGGCTCCTATCCCAGCTCTGCCATTTCTTCTCCACACAATCTTGGCAAGTCACTCATTTTTCTGACCTTCAGTTTCCTCAGCTAGAAAAATGGATGCCCAGGGATTTGATTACCTGGGTGTCTGTGAGGAAAAATAACGAATAATGTTCATTAAAAGTCTAGGTAAACTCTCAACTTTTGGAGGATGTTTTAAGAACAGAGAAAAATAAAGTCCTAGAAGTGAGAAAAATGTGACGATCCCCAGTTCATTAAAAATTACCAGTCTTTGAGTGGATTTTATTCTACCACATTGATAATTCCATTTATAAAACTCTGCTGCAGCACATACAGTATGGTAAAAATCTCAATTCCTGAGCAGCAAATGTTCCTAAATTGTGTACCTGATGATTTTATAATTAGAAACAACGCATCTGGGAAGCACAGACGAAATGTCTAACAATTGCTCAAAACACCTTTTGGGAATCCGCTCCTTTAGGTATGTTCTGGGTAGCATCCAAAAAGACAAGAGCAGGGGCTTGTGCATATTTCACCACAGATGCTTATCTTCTGTGCATGCTGATGGGAGTCATCATGGTGTATTTCTGACTCTGGCATCTCCATCTCTGTCTCCTTTTCTGCTTTGTTTTGCCTCTCTTATCCCATTAGTGCAGCCAATATCTAGAGTTTCATTCGTAGACTCATTTTGGCACATATTTCTATACATTTCTAGATATTTCTTTTCCAGGGATCAGATCTGTAGATACTCTGTCATCTTTCAGGAGTAGAGAATGAAATGAATGTCTGAGACCTAATAAGGGTGAGAGCTCTGAGGAACTCTTGTCATAAATAAACCATGACTGGACCCTTAAAACCTCTGGCCTAACATCAAGCATTCCCAACCATTTTTGGCTACAGTCTCCACAGTTGTGAAATTTCAAGTACCTATCCTTTCTAGATATGAGAACAAAGAAGGAATTCTTTGTGAGGTTTTTTTTCTGTAATTATATGGGAAAATGGCGACTCTACACTAACTAATGTACTTCACTCCTTCGAGTGTCCTTATTTTTTTCATAAGTGGCTTGTATGAAAATTGTAACCTAAGTTCTTTCTTCCCAAGCTTCTACAATTTTTCAGTTTTAAATCTATGATTACTGCAATCTCATAATAACCTGTTAAACCCAAGCTCTTGCACAGTTTGTGCCAAGATGAGATTTTTTTAAAAATCATATCTAAATTACTTCATGAAATAATGTTCCTATCTGCCTCCAAGCTGCTGTCAAGGCTGGGACAAAAAGCTTTGCTAAGAAGAAGAGAGCAAACTGAGCCGGATGTCTCTAGGGAAATAGTGGAGTGGAAACCAGCTCTGGGAAGGACCCTCAGTAGACATCTTCTTATTTCATATTTTCTTCTAAACGATGTAGGTGTTACCCTTACAAAGTGCATTTTTCTTTTCATATTCTGATTCTACAGAGAATCAAAAGCACAAAAACTATGTACCCTGGCTCTCATCTGAACTTCTGATGAAAACGAATTATGAGAGAAGCATCTTCATATTCTTAGGCTACATAACATGACCTTTAATATACAATTTTGTCATTCATTTATTTAGCAAACATTCTCTGAATCCCTGCTCAGTTACAGGGCATTGTACATAAACACATGCATAAAAGACTTAGTCTCCCCCCTTATTCTTTTTTTTGAGACGGAATCTCACTGTCACCCAGGGTAGAGTGCAGTGGCACGATCTTGGCTCACTGCAAGCTCTGCCTCCCGGGTTCACGCCATTCTCCTGCCTCAGCCTCTTGAGTAGCTGGGACTACAGGTGCCCGCCATCACACCTGGCTAATTTTTTATTTTTTATTTTTTTTATTTTTAGTAGAGACGGGGTTTCACCGTGTTAGCCAGGATGGTCTCGATCTCCTGACCTGGTGATCCACCCGCCTCAGCCTCCCAAAGTGCTGGGATTACAGACGTGAGCCACCGCGCCCGGCCTTAGTCTCCACTTTTAAGAAAATCACTCTCTGATGAGAATAACCATACAGATTGTCATAGCACAAAGTGACAAGGGGTATTACTGTCTACAGATGGATTCATGGTACTTTGAGAATAGGTGATATCTGTCCTTTTTGCTTTCATGTTTTTATTCAACTACTCACTCAGCAAACTTTTACCAAATAGCCATAGTATGCATTGTTCTATTCATAGTGCTGGGGTCCACAAAAATGAATTGGATAAAATTGTGTGCCAAGACTTTTATTTAGAGAGGCAATGCATGTGCTGGATATTTTCTGTTGCTCTCCAGATCTGTCATCCATGTTTCCCACTCTGCTCTGTGACCCACAAAGCTCACCTTTAATAGATTTCAATATTGATGGACTGTTCTCCAAAATGCGTTTTCTATAAGCAGGCCACTAAACCATTTGAATTCCTTGATCAGTATTCTTCATAGCAGAATAAGACTAAATGCACTTTTATATTTTAATATTTACTATACTTAATATCCACAGGCTATTTTCCATGTATATCATAATAAGGACATTTTTTAATTTATCAGGTTTTTTCTTGTATTAAATTTTACATATTATATCTTCTGCCATTGTGATTTTGTTGTTGTTTTTATTTATACCAACTCCATTTTTTTAATCTGAGTAAAATTTTGCAGATAAAAAACTCATTAAGGTAGTTCAATCTTTTGTCAATGTTTAATCAATAAGATTAAATATATGTATATTTGCTATTTTCAATGTTACTTTATGTTGGTTGTCTCTACCCATAATATTTAGTTGTGATTTCATCACCTAAAATAAAATGACTACTTATAGAGATTGCTTAATTTTGCAAGAACTTTTAATTTTATCTAAGTAGGATTAAAATAGCGACATCAGTGATGGGGTCAAAAAATCTTGCTTTACATTTTGCAGCTTCCTGGATTTATACATTTATAAAAGCACCTGGCACAGTATATTGAGATTCATGTCTGCCTCTCTCCAGAAAATGTGAGCTCCTTGGGGGTGGAAATTATGTATTATTCACCTCTGTGAAGCCAGTGCCTTGCCCAACCTGCCCAAGATGGTGTTAAGTAGAGACAGGTTCATTGTAGAGTCATATATTTTTTAAAGTTTCTTCCTACCCTGCTAAATGTGTATGCCTTTTCAAGTGTTGCCTCCAGGGAAATGATCAATAGAGTATTGTCAATATTCTTAGATGCAGGGAACCATGCGATACAGCTCTGATATCTGCTTACCTTCATAAACTCTGTTCCTACTCTTTTCACAATTTGTTCTCATTTGCAAAACCCTTTTCCAAGCCCTATGGTTTAAAAAAAAAGGTCAAGGGTGGCCACTGAGCAAAAACATTCAGGGTCTCACATACCAATCCTACTGGCTTTCAATCTCTCACTCCTGGAGTTAGATTCTATGCAACCAGGGCCTCCAACGGTTCCTGAGAGCAGGTGGGTTAAAGAGAGGGGGGGAAAGAGGGAGGCAGAGAGAAAAGGAGGGAAGAAAATATAGTGTTTGTGGGCATTCATTCGTTTATTGCAAGCTCCATAAAGGCAGCAAATGTATCTAACTTATTCGCTTTTCTGTACCTACCTCCTAGAACACTACCTGGCTCATGTAGGTGCTCAATAAACATTTTTAACAGATGGGAGACCTAAATAAAGGACACTTGGATTTACTGATAATTTACAATTTGACAGGTTCTGTGTTAATCCCTTTCGCATGTGATCTTGCTTTAACTGTAATTTTCAAGCCATCTTTGTTACCCTTGTTTTACAGAGAAAGAAAATGAACCCTACTATTACATATGGGCTGTTATTAACTCTTCACAATTAGGTATCATTGAGGAAAAGATCTGTCACAGTGAAAAGGAGCTCAGAGATGATCTAACCCAACACTCGTGTTACTGATGGAGAAAATAACCCCCAGGTAGCCAGAGTGACTTTGTCAAGGCCTCACAGGAGTTACGGTTGGAAGGTGGACCTAGACTCAGCTCTCTCACCTCAGTTGGGGACCTGCTAATCCCTAGATCCTCACCTTCTAACCCTAACCCTCTAACCATAAGCTCTGTTTTGATGCCTCTTGCTGTTCTGTCGCTATCACATGTAGAGAGGACTGAAAACCACCAGCCACACCACCAAATTACCAGCTCAACCCAAAAGAGAGCTAATGCTAAGTGTTCTTTAAATGATGTTTCACAATTACCCACGACACCACCTTCTGACCCCATCAGCTCCGGGAATTTTGTTTGTCTGCCCACGGTGGCCTTGCATACAGCACTTAGCCTTTTAAGACACTGGCCTTGTCTACGGCCTTGAAAACTGCAGATCTTCTAGACTTGGCAGAGCAGCATCTACCAAACAACACAAGGTTCTCTGTTTCATGTTTTAACTTGACTCCATTGTTCACCAAATATATTTTTCTTTCTACGAAGTGTAGCTTCGTAGACAGGATTTAACATTTAAACCTGTAACATAAAGATCTCTCTTTGTCCCTGTACTCTGACGGATTGTCAAATAAGGTTAATGTGGATTGCTAAAAGCATGACTACCTTATTAGATAATTCCGCAGGTTTGCCTTTTGAGTCTGTGCATGTTGCAGATGGCAGAATCAACAAGAGAGGAGATCAGGAAGAAGGAAAGGGACATGCAAATATGAACTTGTACTTCTGATGGGCGCTGGTTCTTGCTGCTCTGAAGGACTGCCATCCGGATTCCCGAGGATGGCATCACACAGTCTACCTCATTTCCTGGACATGCCCCTACATTGCACCTCAGGTAACCACTTCCCTATTGCCCTCACCTATCTCCTTCTGTATTGATCTAGCAAAGTGAGATTATTTACCTCTTAGAACTGTATAATTTGATTATATTTATCACACATAACACGAAGTAGGTGTTTTACCAAGCAAACAAGACAGTAAGCAAATGCAACTGACTCTGGTTAGTGGTGAATTCACACTCACATCATCTCTCAGTGGGACTGTTTCCTGACCAGTTTTCTGCCTCTCTCTCACCTCCAAAGCATCATCTCAGAATGATCTTTCCTGAATATAAATCTCTTCATGTTGCTCCTCTGCTGAAAACCCTTGATTCTACTTTAAACCTAGAGAATAAAGTACCAACTCACCAATGTGGCAGAGAGATAGGGGCTGGAAAATCTGGTCCCAACCTACCAACCTGATGTCTCCCACATTAAACCACATGTCCTCTCCTCCAACATTACTTGACAACTCACTTCTCAATAAGGCAGGCTATTACTTTGCAAGGATTACTCTCCTGCCTTTTTTCTAACTCATTATCTCTTAAGCACACTTCACGACCCAGTATACGGAACCCATGCCCTGGGAAGCCATTGAAACCTTTCCAGATAAAGCTAGTAATGTTTTTCTTTCATTAGAGCACTGATTGCTATCTTGACACGGCAGCTCACACCTGTAATCCTAGCACGTTGGGAGGCCAAGGAGGGCAGATTGCTTGAGTCCAGGAGTTTGAGACCAGCCTGGGCAACATGGAGAAACTCTGTCTCTACAAAAAATATAAAAATTAGCTGGGTGTGGTGGCTCATGCCAGTAGTCCCAGCTAAGAGGGAGGCTAAAGGGGGGACGATCATGTGAGCCTGGGAAGTCAAGGCTGTAGTGAGCCATGATGGTACCACTGCACTTCAGCCTGGGCAACAGAGCAAGACCCTATCTCAAAAAAAAAAAAAAAGTAACACTGATTGCACTAAAACCTAGCCATCTGACTTCTTATCTTCTCTCTACCTCACCAGATTGTGAGCTGTTCAAAGTGTAAAATTATGTCTTACACTCACTTTCACTCTAGGAATAACAAAACGTGATCATCAAAGGAACATCCATTTTGTTAAAGACACTGGGCTAAATTCCATGAGGAATGCAAAGACAGATTATTCAAAGCCTTTTTCCTTAGGGAGCGTGTTCCTCATTAGGACAACTGTTACCCACACTAATATGTAGACTTTTTGCACAAATACATTTTGGTGGCAAATGTTTATGGCACCCTGCTGGAACTAAACTACATTCATGGTTATTGCATTTTTGACTTTGTCAACCTTTAGCACCCCTTGAGAATTTTCAGTATTCTGATTGTACATTCATGAGGCAAATCACTATGAGGGTACACATGAGTGTACCCTCTCTTATACACTCATGAGGCAAATCACTCTGTGTATTCCAATCAATTCAAAAACGTGTTTCAATGCTGCTTGATTTTTCTCTTTAACAGATTTCTCAGAGTAAATATTCACAGTTGAAGCAAAACTAAATATACACACTGATCAAAATTTGACATAACATCTGAGATGGGGTCATGGTACATTGGGGTACTGGAGTCACACCAAATGGGCAACTCCCAGGTAATTCTCCTGTGCATAGTCTTTAAACCCTACCCAGGTAATTCTCCTATGCATATAGTCTTTAAACCAGGAATGCATCTTACAGACACTAAAATAAATATGTTTCCAAAAGGGTCTAAACGGATACAGAAAAAAATAAACAGGAGGATCAAGGAAGGCTACACAGAAAAGAATGTCTGAATGTACTTTGCTGAAGTACAGAAAAAATAGGTATAATATGGTTTGGATTCGTGTATCCACCCAAATATCATGTCAGGGGAGGGGCCTGGTGGGAGATGCTGTGCTTGGATCATGGGGGCCGATATCCCCCTTGTTGTTCTCATGATAGTGAGTGAGTTCTCACAAGATTTGATGGTTTAATCAAATTTCTCAAAACCATCAAATTTGATGGTTTAAAAGTGTGGTGCTTCCCACTTCACGCTCTCTCTTTCTTCTGCTTCACCATGGTAACATGCACTAGCTTCCCCTTCTCCTTCTGCCATGACTGTAAGTTTCCTGAGGTCTTCCCAGCCATCTGAAACCGTGAGTCAATTAAACCTCTTTTCTTTACAAATTGCCCAGTCTCAGGTAGTTCTTTATAGCAGTGTCAGAGTGAACTAATACATGGCACTTACTTTTAAACCTTGTAAATAATTCATAAATTTTATTTTAATCACTTTTTGGCATTCCAATAAGGTGACTTTCACAAAATACTCTACCCAGAGCAATCTGGTGAATAAATGCATGGAAAAGTAAATGGGAAGTCAATCCAGGGATGTAACTAAACAGCACTAGAAGGAATCTTTTGGGCAGCTTGGGCTTGGTCAAAAGATTTCACCTAGGAATTGGGTGCCATGCTTGGTAAAATAAAAATCACAAAAGTGATTCCACTTGAAGGTGCTAGAGATGAACAATGAAAATGTTTTCAGGACAGAAAAAAAAAAAAACTTTATTTTAATGAGTAAGAATTTATGGAACTCCACTTAGGACCCAGAAACTGGATTAAGATTCAGGCATCCAAAAGTTAATAGAACATGGCCCTGCCCTGCCCTGCCCAGTCTCACCTGGAAACACACTTTAATAGTTAAAAAGTGCTTCGCCTTGGTAGTGGAGAAAAAGTATTCCTGAGCTAAAAGCTGCTCTGTCCCACCTAACAAAAGTTAGAAGCAAGACCCAAAAGGATTAAACTACTTTCAAGCAATTTAACCACATCTCAGAAAAAAAGTTCAAAAATGAAGGAATACAAAAATATCCAGCACTCAGCAAAGTAAAATTCACAGTCTGGCATCCAGTAAAAAAGAAGTAGCAGAAGGCAAAGAAGAAAAACATGCAATAACCAGGAGAAAAGTGGGTTCATCAAAATTGGCCCAGAAATAACACAAATGATAGGATAAGTAGACAGGGATATTGTTCAAGGGTTATTGTTATTGTATTTCATCTGTTCAAGAAGATAGAGGAAAAGTTGAACATTTTATGTGGAGATATGGAAAAATATATGTATCTCCCAAATTGAACTTATAAAAATGAAGTCTACAATACCTGAGATTAAAACATATGCTGAATGGAACCAATAGTGGATTGGACAATGCAAAAGAAAATATTATGAACTTGGGCCAGGCGCGGTGGCTCACGCCTGTAATCCGCAGCAATTTGCAAGGCTGAGGTGGGCAGATCACCTGAGGTCAGGACTTCAAGGCCAGCCTGGCCAACATGATGAAACCCTGTCTCTACTAAAAATACAACAAAATTAGCTGGGTGTGGTAGTGCATGCCTGTAATCTCAGATACTCAGGAGGCTGAGGCAGGAGAATCACTTGAACCCAAGGCAGAGGTTGCAGTGAGCTGAGATCGCACCACTGTACTCCAGCCTGGGCAATAGAGCAAGACTCCATCTCAAAACTAAATAAATTATATATATATATAAAACTTGGAGCTATAGCAACAGAATTCCAAAATAAGAAAAAGAGATAAAAGACCAGAATTAATTGAACAAACATCAGTAGGTTGTAGGACAATTACAAGTGGCCTAACATAAGATTATTTCAGTCTTTAGTATAGAAGGAGGTGTAGAAACAATATCTAAAGATATAATGGCCAAAATTTGCTCATATATGATGAAAACTATAAACCCACACATTTCCAAAAATGTTTTTGAAACTTAAGCACAAAAAAAATGAAGAAAACAACAAGGTACACCATAAAATCAAACTACTTAAAACAAATGATAAAGACAAAACCTTATAAGCAGCTAGATCAAAATTACATGTTATATACAGAGGAATAATTATAAGGATACAGGGCTGATTTAATATTTTAAAATTCAACCAATGTGAATTCAACCAAAAATTCACATATATTGGTTTCCTAGGTTTGTCATAACAAGGTACCATAAATTAAGTAACTTAAAACAGAAATTTATTCTTTTACAATTCTGGAAGCTAGATATCCAAAATCAAAGTGTTTGCAAGGTTGATTTCTTCTGCAGGCTTAGAGGGAGAATCTGTTCCATGTGTCTCTCCTGGCTTCTGGTGGTTACCAGCAATCCTTGAAGTTCCTTGGTTTGTGGCAGCATAACCTTTACTCTCTGCCTCTGTTTTTACATGGTATTGTCCCCTCTATGTCTCTGTCTCTGTTATTCTCTTCTTATAAGGACACCAGTAATTCAATTAGGGCCCACCATATTCTTGTATGACCTCAGCTTATCTTAACTAATTACATCTGCAAAGACCTTATTTCCAAATGAGGTTTCTGGTAGACATGAATTTTGAGGGGACACTATTCAACCCAGTACAATATGGCAAAAGATCAAATTGGATGTCTGCCTAACACTATATATAAATATCAACTTTAGTCATGTTAAGAATTTGTATGTCAAAAATGAAATTTTCAAATACTTTGTAACAAATATAAATGAATATAATTTAGACTTTGGAATAGGAAATGATTTCTTAAGCAAGACACAACTTTGGCTATTCAACCTAGTATGCCATATTAATAGACTGAAAAAGAACCTACACAATCATCTCAATAGACGTAAGGGGAAAAAATATTTGAAAATATTCCAAAATCCATTTCTGCAAAACTCGCAACTAACTAGAACAGAAAGATCTTCTTCAACCTGATAAAGGGCACAGGTAACATCATACTTTGTGGTGAAAGTGAATACTCTTCCCCTAAGATCAGGAGCAAGGCAAAGATATCTCTTCCCTGTCATGCTTCTATTCAACATTGCTTTGTATCTTCCTCCTCTATACCACAAAATACCTTCAAAATTGCTGGTGAGCTCAGAGCTGGGGCCAAGCCCTCACCTTGCTGCTGGACTCAAGAATATCCAGCTACTTCCTCCATCACCCTGGAATGTGTGATACACTACAAAGCCCCCTCAGTTCCTGCCACCTAGGCATTGTTACTCCACTTCTCATTTGTTGGCTTGAACACCAGATATCACGAGTTCTGTAGTTTCCAGATTTAATCCTGGGAAGCAAAGTAGTGTATCTTTCTGCTCTGGGATTCCCAACAAATTATCTGGAAATTATGAAAATCAGGTATTCAATGAACCATCCTCACTGCCTTCCCAAAAATAATTCAGGCAAAAAAATAAGACGCTGGATCACTTCTCATGATTCCACCAGCAACCAAGGTAGTTTTTCCTTCTCTAATTCTTTTTCTATCTCCTGGTCAAATATTTGTTTCTTTTTGGACATAAAAGTCTCACTCTTCGCATTTTGTATATATTTAATATAAATTTAATGTTTTGAATCCTCCAGGATTTAGCTCGTCATATTTTAAGTCAACTTGGGAGGAAAACAAACAATAATGTGACATTTCTTTTCTCACTTCAGCACCTAGCTCTTGCAATTGAAAGGTACAATTTTCAAGACATGGCTCTGCTATTGATCCACAAATGTCACATCAGAGTCTAAAGATTAATAATTTGATGACTTATTGTCTCTGGATTGCTCCTACATTTTTTGGCAATGCATATAGAAAACTACTGCTGCTGACTGGCTGGTACCTGAAGGGTAGGTCCTACAGAAGATGAAAAATGCATAATTAATAACAAAATATTCGCCTGCTCCAATTACTTAAGGTGATGGAAGCAATACTGGAAGCAATAATAGTTTTTAAATTGGAAAAGATTATTATTAATGCTAAAACATTCTTAAAGCCACCCAAGAACAATGCATTTGTCTTCATAAATTACAAATACTCATATATTACACATATTCACACAAATAATATGGAGTGAAACTTATGAGATAGATAATTACATGTATTGTATAGGTAAAATACATATATAAGGGAGGAATTGTAAAGATTTTCAGCAACTCAATCCTTCTTTGTAAAATAGTCTGGTTCTCTGAAGGCCGACTTGAGTGAATTAGCAAAGTTGGCTAGTATCTAATTTGAGGCACCAGAAAATGTCATTCAGATGTGTTAGAAAATGAGAACAAATGACGAAAACATTGTTTTATAGTATGGTAAAATAACCCAGTTGAAAACATTCTCCAGGAGGTGGAACTTAACGTGTCTCCACTGCTTGAGCATGGGTTGTGCTAAATGGTTTGCTTTTAAAGAGTAGAGATTATAAAGAGTGAGGAAGTAATTTACAGTAAAGGAACCTGACAAATACTACCTTGTTTAGGTGATCAAGGTTAACATCATAAGTGATAGCATGTTGATTGCAGGTACCCTTGATATGATCTAATGGGAATGGCATTTCACTTCTATTCTCTTCTTCCCTAAAACCCATAAGCCAATCTAACGATGAGAAAAACATCAGATTAAACCCAAATGAGAGACATTCTACCTGACCAGTACTTCTCAAAACTGTCAAAGTAATCGAAACCAAGGAAAATCTGAGAAATTGTCACAGACCAGAGGAGACTAAGGAGGCATGGCAATGAAGTGCAGTGCAGAGTCCTGGATGGGATTCAGGACAGAACAAAGTCATTAGGGAAAAGCTAGTGAAATACAAATAAAGAGTAGGATTTAATTACTAGTAATGTACTAATGGTTAATAGGAATGTACCAATGTTGGTTTCTTAACTGTGATAAGTATGCTATCATGATGTATAATGTTAACAATTGAGGAAACAGAATGAGAAGTATATATCAGGTTGGTGCAAAAGTAATTACAGTTTTCGTCGTTGAAAGTAATGGCAAAAACTAATTACTTTTGCACCAACCTTTGTAACTTTTACAATCTTTATAACTACAGAAAAGTTACAAAGATGGTACACAGATTTCCTTCTCTATGCACCATCTTTGTCACTTTTCGGTAAACCTAAGACTATTCTGTATACTTTTTAATTTATTAAAAAACAAATTCCCCTAATTCTTGTTGAAATCTGCTCAGTGATATAATCAACTTACAAAAAACCAATTTCCACATGAGATAAATGGGCTAGTGAAAAGTCACAAGTTCAAATCCATCATGGGACCTTACCATTTGAGTGACCTTAAAACTTTATAAGCCACCATTTTCTCCCATATAAAACAGGGTTAGCAATACTCATCCTGTCTACCTACTTCAGAAGACAGGAAAAAAAACAATTATATATTAAGTATCAACAATGTGTCAGAGAGCTTAAATGTCTGTATATCTTAATCCTCACAACAATCTTGTAACATAGGTAACCTTGTAACATATAGGTAACATGGACCTATAAATCTATTTTTCAGATGTAAGAAGCTCAAACAGCCTGTGTAAATTGACTTAGGTCATATTATTAGTAAGGGTTAAAGTCAGATTTTGAACACAAGTTCCTCCAAACTGCCTCATATGCACCATAAACATAAATGTTTTGTAAACTGGCAACTATACACACTTACCTTAACACTACACACAAGACAAATGTCTGAGAGCCCAGGTGAGTACCCAAGTACAGTCAAAAAGGGCCTCTCACCACTTGTAATTACTGAAAGAAGAGCCACTCAGGCAAGGGGTACTCGAGCAGCCTTTTGAAGCACCAAGAGCCTGCACATCCCACGAGCTCTCATTTTCCTCTTTCTAGGTCTTGGGGGCTGCCCTGGGGAATTCTTAGCCTGCCTTTTGGCAGCTCCACAAACCTTCCTTCTGCCAGAGTGCTTTGTACCAGGGCTGTCCAAGGTAGAAGCCTGAGAGGCTTACCAGTAATGCTACGTGATAACAGTGTATCAAATTCATATTGCCACTTCTGCCAAATGAATTTAATTAAGCAGAAAAATGGGTTACTGAAATGAAATACACATGTGCTCTCTAAAGTCATGCGTGCCTTTGGGTATTTGGAAAATACCCTAAATGCATGTTATTACAGGAATCATGTTAACAGCCAGAAAGCAAGCTTTAGATCCTCAGTATTTATTTGGAAATATGTGAGCATCTTGGAATCTCAGTGTTAATGTGTCAGTTTATCTTCAGGAGATAAACAGCATTTTGTGCCAGGCCAAGGCACAATCTCCCCACTCACTAATCAAAATACAATATATTTTGCTGGTTTAAAGTTTCAGCTTTTCTTGCAAATTCAGACAAAGCTCTCCAAAGATCTAGGCAACTAAGAGAATTGTTGTTACTATTCTCACTCTTAATAAGGACATTAATTGCCTTTAAACACAAGTACTTGTGATGGATTCATTAAAAATCATGAATAGTTTAACCCAGAGGACTATTAAAGATCATCTAACTCAATCCCTTCCTTTTATAAATGAGGAAACTGAAGCCCAGAAGGATGACTAGCCAGGAATGGCCCAAGGAGTTCATGGCAAGGCTGAGCTCATAACTCAAGCTCCAGGCTGGTGGCACACAGCTCATGCAGGTATTCCATCTTGAACAGGGAGATTCTTTAGACTACTTTTGTTCCAAAGAATCTGTGATACATACATAACCAAGTCTCACTTAAAAGTCATGCATCCAATGGTGGGGAATGAATAAACTGAATCTAACTGGGGGAAACGTCCTGTATATCCAGAATGAGAACCATTTTAATTTTAAAAGGAGAAATAGATTGTTTCTCCAAAAATATCAATGTCATAAAAGACAAAGAAGGGCTGATAATTATTCCTGACAAAAGGAGACTGCTATTGACTGAATGTTTATATCCTCACCAAATTCATAGGTTGAAATTCCAACTGCAATGTGATATTATCAGAATGTGAGGCCTTTGGAAGGTGATTAGGTCACAAGGGCAGAGCCCTATGAATGAGATTAGTGTCCTTATTAAAAAAGACCTCAGATGAGAGAGGAGAAACTACCAACAAAGTAAACAGACAACCTACAGAATGGGAGAAAATTTTCACAAACTATGCATCTGACAAAGGTCTAATATCCAGCATCTATAAGGAACTTAAAGAAATTTACAAGAAAAACAAAACATATAAAAGTGAGTAAAGGACATGAACAGACACTTTTCAAAATAAGACATACAAGTGGCCAATAATCATACGAAAAACAGCTCAACATCACTGGTTATTAGAGAAATGCAAATCAAAACCACGATGAGATACCATTTAACACCAGTCAGAACGGCTACTATTAAAAAGTCAGAAAAACATGCAGATACTGGTGAGGTCGTGGAGAAAAAGGAATGCTTACACAGTCTTGGTGGGAGTATAAATTGGTTCAGCCATTGTGGAAGACAGTGTAGTGATTCCTCAAAGACCTAAAGACAATTCAACCTAGTAATTCCCTTACTGGGTGTATACCCAAAGGAATAGAAATCATTCTATTATAAAGACACATGCACCTCTATGTTCACTGAAGCACTATTCACAATAGCAAAGACATGGAATTAGCCTAAATGTCCATCAACGGTAGATTGGATAAAGAAAGTGTGATACATATACACCACGGAATACTATGCAGCCACAAAAAGAATGAGATCATATCCTTTGCAGGGACATGGATGGAGCTGGAGGCCATTATCCTTAGCAATCTAACGCAGGAACAGAAAACCAAAAACTGCATATTCTAACCTGTAAGTGGGAGCTAAATGATGAGAATACATGGACACATAGAGGGGAACAACATACACTGGGACCTATTAGAGGGTGGAGGTTGGGAGGAAAGAGAGGGTCAAAAAAAATAACTAACGGGTACTAGGCTTAATACCTGGGTGATTGTATTGGTCTGTCCTCATGCTTCCAATAAAGACATACCGGAGACAGGGTAATTTATAAAGGAAGGAGGTTTAATTGGCTCACAGTTTCACATGACTGGGGAGGCCTCACCATCATGGTGGAAGGCAAAGGAGGAGCAAAGCCATGTCTTACATGGCAGCAGGCAAGATAGCATGTGCAGGGGAACTCCCCTTTATAAAACCATCAGATCTCATAAGACTTATTTACTATCACAAAAACAGCACAGGAAAGACCCACCTCCATGATTCAGTTACATCCCGCCCTGTCCCTCCCAAGACATGTGGGAATTATGGGAGCTAAAATTCAAGATAAGATTTGTGTGCGAATACAGCCAAAGTGTATCAGTGATGAGATAATCTGTACAACAAACCCCCATGATGCAAGTTTACCTATGTAACAAACCTGCACTTTTACCCCTAAACTTAAAAGTTAAAAAAAAAAAAAAATCTGAGGGAGTTCCCTTGCCCTTTCCAACACATGAAGACTCAAGAAGAAGGCATCAGCTACAAACCAGGAGACAAACCCTCTCCAAACACCAAATCTGCTGGCACCTTGATCATGGACTTTATAGCCTTCAGAACTGTGGAAAATAAGTTTCTGCAATTTATAAGCCTCCCAGGCTATGGTATTCTGGTAGAGCAGCCTGAATGAGCTATAAGAAACTTAACCAGCATTACAACTAAATACATAACTAGGTGAGATGGTGCTAGAGGAGGAAGTGTTATAATGACATTATTGGGTCAACCGATAATTGGAATATAGACCATAAATCGGATAAAAGTACTGTTGTCACTATTACATTTATTGAGGTTGATAACTGTACCTAGGAAATTGACACCGAAATATTTAGGGGTAAATAAATATGGCATGCAACATACTCTTAATTTTGTCAGAAAAAATAGAAAGAAAACAATTAAATAGAGCAACATGTTAACACTAGATGAAACTGGATATAGAGTAGAAGGGTGTTCTTTGCTCTATTTTTGTAACTTTTCTCTGTAAGTCTGACATTATTCCAAATAAAACGTTTTTTAGAAAAACAAGCCATGCAAATGATTACCAACAGCACCACAAAATTACAACCACCCACTATTCAAGAGCAAAGAAGGGCATTTAAAGAACATCTCCAAAAATATAGTCTTTTAAAGTCATGGCATCCTTTATGCATATTTACCACAAAACCAAACTTTCAGTAAGTACAAGCAATGAGTAGGGTCACCCCAGAAGGCCTTCCAGCTTGGTGTTTGTGCCTTGATTTTGGGCTGGCTCAATGCCCTATGGGCCTGCTGTCATTCATCAGTTTTGTTATGATCTTTCATAATGAAGAAAAGAAATATAATAACTTGCTGTTATCTTAAAAGTTGCAATGAGAAAACTGATACCTCTTTAATGGAGCCAAATAATTAACTCACATATGTTCTCTTTAAAAAAAACTACAAAAACTGTAGGTTACATTCTTGAATATGAACAGGAACATGGTCACATCAGGCCACTCTGAGGGACCTCATTCTAATGAGGAAAGACAATAACCATTTCCCTCATGGCTCGAACAATGAGGTTCATGACAGTTTTATTTACACAGTCTTATTTACTCAGGCCCAGAATAGCAATGCCTGCTCATCCCAGGGAAAGCAAATCCTTTTCTCTGAATTTGCCATTTGATTCTGGGCACTGCCTGTCAGCTGTATGTTTCACGAGTCTATGCCAATACAGATTGTACACAGAGGGCAATTTGCACACAAATCATGTGGCAGTTGTGCTCCCCATGGATAAAAACAAATTCTGGTCACCACTTCATATCTGTGGGTGTTTGCAGAACATGTTAATTGACATTTTCTGCTGATGAAAGCGTAGCTTTACTATTATAAATCATTTGTAGATAAATTTATACCAGTAGGTATTGCCCAGTATGTTTGGAGTTCTTGACATGTGCTCTGTTCTGGAGTTGGAACTAAGCCCAAAGTCTGGATCCTGCCCTCAGGGAGTTTGTAATTGAGTTGGAATCACAGGAGCACACAAGGCCACTATAGGAAGCCACAAGTCATGCACTATAGTGCTCAGGAGGCTCTATGCACAAAGCAAAAGTTGTTTAGTGTAATAACCCTGACACAGAAGGCACCTGCACAGCAATTTCCAACATATTGATTAGCCAGCTATGAACTGCAACCCAAATGTGCCATGCTCTCTCGACGGCTTTGTACATACTATTCCTTCTGCCTAGAACATTCTCTGCCATCCTACCCTCATCACTCAATATCCCCCTTTTCCACCACCAAAATTCCTCCCTTTCTTTGGCTAACTCACAGTTTCTTGCTTGGATGTTATGACTCCTGAAAAGTTATTCTTGACCCTTTTCTCCTTGGTCTAGGTTAGAGGTCCTTCCTGTTTTCTCCCTCTGGGCCAGGCAATGACCTATTATAACCTTTATCACATCGCATAGCAAGGTGGTTATAAGGCAGAGGGGAGGTGGGGAGGGACCTAGAGTCAGGCTGCCTGGGATCAAATCCTGTAACTGCCACCTACAGGCTTTGAGGCCTAAGTCAGTTTAGTTGAGTTCCATAACCCCTCTGTATCTCCTGTGGTTTATTATTTCATTTAGTCTCAAGCCAATCCTCCAAGGGATACTGCCCTCACTTCACAGATGAAGAAACTGAGTCTCAGAGAGGTTACAAAACTGACTCAATGTAACCTACCCAGGGAGGACAGATTCAAAGTCAAGTCTAGAGGATATGAAAGACACCAGTTTTAAGCACCATGCCGAACTTTCTCCATCAAGTGATTCTAAAAATTCTGCTTATCACCAAGGAGTCTGGGCAGGCATTGGGTCTGCCTTTCTGAAAGAGGCCACGAAGAAGTGTCAAAAGACTGTGCTGTGTTCAAAAGTTTGACAGAAATTTTCAACTCTGTCAAAACCCCTTCCCTGAATGTGCCTTCCAAGGAGTGAACTTCAAGTTGACAATTCTAAGAAACTCTTTGGGAGCCATTAGTTGAGCTTTGACCCCACATTTAGTGACACAATATCCAACTGTTTTTCATTTCTATTTTTACTTTTACTAGGAGTAGGAGAGTGTACTGGTTCATTTTCACACTGCTGATAAAGACATACCTGAGACTGGGTAATTTATAAAGAAAAAGAAGTTTAATGGACTCACAGTTCCACATGGCTGGGGAGGCCTCACAGTCATGATGGAAGGTGAAAGGCACATCCTACATGGCAGCAGGCAAGACAGAAAATGAAAGCCAAGCCAAAGGGGAAATCCCTTATAAAACCATCAGATCTTACGAGACTAATTCCATACCGCGAGAACAGTATGGGGGAAACCACCCCTATGATTCAATTATCTCCCACGGGGTCTCTCCCACAACTCATGGGAATTATGGGAGCTGCAATTCAAGATGAGATTTGGGTGGGGAGACAGCCAAACCATATCACAGAGAGAAAGAAATGAATTATGCTCGCTCAAGTGGGCCCGGACACCCCTTCCAGCAGGAGCTTGGAATATGTTCCCCCTTTCCTAGAGAACAGAAAGGATGACAGTTACACAGAAATCCATGGGGAGGTGGTTTATAGTTGAAATAAGAGGCAGTAAAGCACAGAGCATAAAATTATGGGTTTTGGAGTCAAATCTAGGTTTGTCTTGACCCAGCCACTTTCTAGCTGTGTAAGCTTAAAAAGTTATTCAAATTTTTTCTACCACTAGATCCAGAGTGAAGCTAAGTCCTCCAAGTCAAATGGGTGTGTTAGCCAGGTATCAAGGAAGAGGAGGAGAGAGCGCAGCAAGGATGAAGGAGAAGCGTGTGCTAAGATGCGGTGTACCGTCCATCTAGTCACACCTCTGAACAGTGCTGGAAGAATGCCATGCCTGCCTATCATGATGACACCCACTTCTATTTCAAAAGTTGACCCCAAATCCTTCTCTGGTAAACAAACTGCTGTAACTTCATCTCTACTATTTGTTTAGAGGTTTTGAGTACTAAATTTTGATGGTGAGGTTAAATTATCCTTTAAAAATAGTTTCAAGATGACTTTACTTGTGCAGCAACTGAAAGGGAAGAGTTGTTTTAGTGTTGTAAGCTTTCTAATAAATTAAGGTCTTCTTTTAAAAGACTTTCTTCTATCCATAATCTATCTCCAGAGATCTAAATCTTAATAATATTGATTTTCTATATTTGTGGAATCATTGTTACTCACTGCTGAGGAAAAGAGAAGCAATGCAAATGCCTTGGTTGGTTTGGCCAAATAATCTCATTTTCTGAAATTTGGTTAGTAGGTCTTATAGGACCAACACATTGCTCAGTACCCAATCGGCAATGGTCATGAGAGAGGGACTATAAAGTGAAGCTTCCGGGAATGGAGTCAAATAAATGGTGGGCATGGACCAATGGGAGAGCATTGCTAAGGAGGAACTTATTGAGATATACCTGAAGGCCACTGGCAGACAGAATTCAAGCGTTGAATCCCTGCTCAATTGCTATGGTATTGACCCGGCTCCTGAATGTGACGGGAGCCTTTGAGTAGCTGGCACATTCCCCTAAGCCTGTGTCAGTGTCTTTAGTAAAAGTGTCACTTGATACTCCCGGGAAGGTAGGTAAGATGGGGCAATTTGATAAATTCTGACTTGATCTATTCTCCCACAGCATCCATTGAGTAAGTAAAAGTAATAACCTGAGTAGCAAAGCATTTTATTTTTCCTTAATTGCCTATATATTAGCACCAACAAGGTTACAGCATGTACAGTGCCAATAAGCATTGATATGGTTTGGCTCTGTGTCTCCACCCAAATCTCATATCAAATTGTAATCTTCAGTGTTGGAGGAAGGGCCTGGTGGAAGGTGATTGGATCACGAGGGCGGATTTCTCTCTTGCTGTTATGACAGTGAGTGAGTTCTCATGAGACTTGGTTGTTTAAAAGTGTCTAGCACATCCCCCTTTGCTCTTTCTCTCCTGCTCAGCCATGTGAATATGTATCTGCTTCCCCTTCACCTTCTTCCATGATTATAAGTTTCCTGAGGCCTCCCCACCCATGCTCCCTGTACAGCCTGTGGAACTGTGAGTCAATTAAACCTATTTTATTTATAAATCACCCAGTCTCAGGATCCTTATAGCAATGCAAGTACCAACTAATACAAGCATGGAAACATTTTCCTTCTTTTTCATTGTGATATAGCAATTTGTTGTGTAAGATATTTTAAATTATTAGGTAACCAGCCAAATTCCCAAATATTGCTGAGACAACCCTTTTTCTATTCTTTAATACATACATCCTTGCACAATTTCCTGTCACTTTTCTACCTCAAGTTGTCCCTACAAAAAGTTTCATCAAGATCAATGCACATAGTTTCAAGTATCTGTCAAGTGTCTATTGACTTGGGCTCACTTTTGAAATGATTTGTCTTTTCTGACCACATCATGTTAATGCATAATTGTCAAAGTGTTTCTCACACAGGCTCAGCTCTGAGCTTAGAAGCTCTGGACTCTGCCTTGCTTATGAGCTACAGCACTAGCACCTTTCAAGGACAAGGCCAGGGATGTTGCATGGCCTATATTTTGAGTCAGACCCACGCAGATACAGTTTTGAATTTGACAACAATATTTTTTTCAGAGACAACTTTATTTCTCATGGCAAAAGGAGTAGCCACAATTTCATGTTGGTCTGTATCTGTTGGTTCGCCATGCCCACTCCTCCAAGTCTCGTGAGAGTGACAGAGAGAGGCCTTGGGCATGCCTGAGCATGCTATGGGTTGCATTATAGGAAGGCAACACTGAAATTAAAGGATTCACTGCTTTTATAGTCAGTGGAAGCAAGCCTGTGCCTTGTCTGGGGTAAAATGCTGTGCTAGTTCATTTGTGTTGCTATAAAGGAATACCTGAGGCGACATAATTTATTTTTTTTTAAAGGTTTATCTGGCTCATAGTTCTGCAGGTCGTACAAAAAGCATGGCACTAGTATCTGCTTCTGGTAAGGGCCTCAGGAAGCTTCCATTCATGGTGGAACATGAAGGGGATGTGCAGAGATCACATGGCTAGAAAGGAAGCAAGTTTCAAGGGTGCCACACTCTTTTTAACAACCAGTTCTTGGGGGAAGTTTTATGGAAACTAGAGCAAGAACTCCCTCTTTGCTATGAGGATGGCACCAAGCCATTTAGGAGAGATCTGCCCCACAACCCAAATACCTCCTAATAGGCTCCACCTAAAGTATTGGGGATCAAATTTCAACATGAGGTTTGAGGGGACATCCATTCTCAAGATTTATGACTGCACACACGACTCGAAGAAATGGCCCAGGTAAAGAGTGGTCAGGCCCTTGCATTGTTGACATGCCCAGTAAAAATATATAGGGAGACTCAGGGACATGGTAGATTGCTTCTGCCAGCACCAGAGGTCTTGATGCTTTCTTGTCCTCTTTAACTCCAATTTCACTCCTTCACTCTCTATTGAAACCATTCTCACACAGATGTCTTGATGCCTTCCTGTCCTCTTTAACTCCGATTTCATTCCTTCACTCTCTGTTGAAACCATTCTCACACAGATTTCTTCTAGCTGTTTCTCTGTTTTTTGTTTTTTTGTTTTTGTTGTTGTTGTTTTTTAAATTTCAATAGTTTTTGGGGAACCGGTAGTGTTTACTTACATGGATAAGTTATTTAGTAGTGATTTCTGAGATTTTGCTGCACCCATCACCGAAGCAGTGTACCCTGTACCCAACGTGTAGTCTTTTATCTCTCACCCCCTCCCATCCTTACTCCATTGTTATCAGTCTTATGCCTTTGCACGCTCATAGCTTAGCTCCCACTTATAAGGGAGAACATACAATGTTTGCTTTTCCATTCCTGAGTTATTTCACTTAGAATAATTGTCTCCAACTCAGTTCAGGTTGTGGTGAATGCCATTATTTCATTTCTTTTTATGACTGAAGGAGTATTCCGAGCACTCCATAGTATATATACACCACATTTTCTTTATCCACTCATCGGATGATGGGCATTTAGCCTGGTTTTATATTTTTTGCAATTGCAAATTGTGCTGCTAGAAACATGTGTGTGCAAGTGTCTTTTTCATATAATGATTTATTTTCCTCTGGGTAGGTATTGAGTAGTAGGATTGCTGGATCAAATGGTAGTTCTACTTTTAGCTCTTTAAGGAGTCTCCACACTGTTTTTCATAGTAATTTTACTAGTTTACATTCCCACCAGCAGTGTAAAAGTGTTCCCTTTTCACCACATCCAAACCAACATCTTTTTTTTTTTTTTTTTTCATTTTTAAATTATGGCCATTCTTGTAGGAGTAAGGTAGTATTGCACTGTGGGTTTGATTTGCATTTCCCTCATAATTAGTGATGTTTAGCATTTTTTCATATGTTTGTTAGCCATTTGTGTATCTTATTTTGAGAATTGTATATTCAAGTCCTTAGCCCACTTTTTGATGGGATTATTTGTTTTTTCCTTGCTGATTCATTTGCATTTCTTGTAGATTCTGGATATTAGTCCTTCGTCAGATGCACAGTTTGCAAAGATTTTCTCCCACTCTGTAGGTTGTCTGTTTACTCTGCTATTTCTTTTGCAGTGCAAAAGCATTTTTGTTTAATCAAGTCCCATCTATTTTCATTGTTTTTGTTGCATTTGCTTTTGGATTCTTGGTCCTGAAGTCTTTGCCTAAGTCAATGTCTAGAAGAGATTTTCTGATGTTATCTTGTAAAATTTTTATGGTGCTAGGTCTTAGATTTAAGTCCTTGATCCATCATAAGTTGATTTTTGTATAAGGTGAAAGATGAGGATCCAGTCGCATCTTTCTACATCTGGCTTGCAAATTCTCCCAGTACCATTTGTTAAATAGGGCGTCCTTTCCCCACTATATGTTTTTGTTTGCTTTGCTGATGATCAGTTGGCTCTAAGTATTTGGCTTTACTTCTGGGTTCGCTATTCTGTTCCATTGGTCCACACGCCTGTATATACGCCAGTACCATGCTGCTTGGCTGACTATAGTGTTATAGTATAGTTTGAAGTCGGGTAATGTGATGCCTCCAGATTTGTCCTTTTTGCTTAGTCTGGCTTTGACTATGTGGTTTTTGGTTCCATATGAATTTTAGCATAGTTTTTTTCTAGTTCTCTGAAGAATGATAACCGTATTTTGATAAGAATTGCACTGAATTTTATAGATTGCTTTTGGCAGTATAGTCATTTTTTACAATATTGATTCTACCCATTCATGAGCATAGGATGTGTTTCCATTTGTTTGTGTTGTCTATGATTTTTTTCCAGCAATGTTTTGCAGTCTTCTTTGTAGAGATCTTTCACCTCCTTGGTTAGGTATATTTCTAAGTATTGTGTTGTGTTGCGTTGTGTTGTATTGTATTTATTTATTTCCAAATCTGCTATAAAAGGGGTTGAGTTCTTGATTTGATTCTCAACTTGGTCACTGTTGGTGTACATCAATGCTACTGATTTGTGTACATTGATTTTGTGTCCTGAAACTTTACTGAATTCATTTATCAGATCTAAGAGCTTTTTAGATGAGTCTTTCAGGTTTTTCTAGGTATACAATCATATCATCAGTGAACAGTGACAGTTTTACTTCCTCTTTACTGATTTGGATGCCCTTTATTTTTTTCTCTTGTCTGATTGTTTTGGCTAGGACTTCCAGTACTATGCTGAATAGAAGTGGTAAAAGTGGGAATCTTTTTCTTGTTCCAGTTCTCAAGAGGAATGCTTTCAACTTTCCCCCATTCAGTATAATGTTGGCTGTGGGTTTGTCATAGATGGCTTTTATTACCTTAAGGTATGTCCCCTCTATGCCAATTTTTTAATCATAAAGGGATGCTGGATTTTGTCAAATGCTTTTCCTGTATCTATTGAGATGATCATGTGATTTTTGGTTTCAATTATGTTTATGTGGTGTATCACATTTGTTGACTTGCGTATGTTAAACCATCCCTGCATCCGTGATATGAAACCCACTTGGTCATGGTGGATTATCTTTTCGATACACTGTTGGATTCAGTAAGCTAGTATTTTGTTGAGAATTTTTGCATCTATGTTCATCAGGGATACTGGTTTGCAGTTTTCTTTTTTTGTTATGTCCTTTCATGGTTTTGGTATTAGGATGATACTGGCTTCATAAAATGATTTAGGGAGGATCCCCTCTTTATCTTTTGGAATAGTTTCAGTAGGATACCAATTCTTCCTTGAATGTCTGATAGAATTCAGCTGTGAATCCATCTGGTCCTAAACTTAGTTTTGTTGGCATTTTTTTTTATTAGTGTTTCAGTCTTGCTGCGTGTTATTAGTCTGCTCAGAGTTTCTATTTCCTTTTGGTTTAATCTAGGAGTGTTGTATATTTCCAGGAATTTAGCCATCTCCTTTAGGTTTTCTAGTTTGTGCTCATAAAGGTGTTCATAGTAGCCTTGAATGATCTTTTGTGTTTCTGTAGTGTCGGTTGTAGTATCTGTCATTTCATTTCTAACTGAACTTATTCAGATCTTCTCTCTTCTTGGTTAATCTTGCTAATGATCTATCTATTTTGCTTATCTTTTCAAAGAATCAGCTTTTTGTTTTATCTTTTGTATTTTTTGTTTGTTTGTTTCAATTTCATTTAGTTCTGCTTTGGTCTTTGTTATTTCTTTTCTTCTGCTGGGTTTGGGTTTGGTTTGTTCTTGTTTCTCTACTTCCTTGAGGTGTGAGCTTAGATTGTCTATAGGTGCTCTTTCAGGCTTTTCGATGTAGGCATTTCATGCTATGAACTCTCCTCTTAGTTCCACTTTTGCTGTATCCCAGAGGTTTTGATACATTTTGTCACTATAATCATTCAGTTCAAAAAATGTTCTAATATTCATCTTGATTTTATTGTTGATCTAAAGATCATTCAGAAGTAGATTATTTAATTTCCATGTATTTGTGTAGTTTTGAGGGTTCCTTTTGCAGTTAATTTTCAATTTTATTCCACTGTGGCCTGAGAGAGTACTTGATATGATTTTGATTTTAAAAATTTATTGGGGCTTGTTTTGTGACCTATCGTATAGTCTATCTTGAAGAATGTGCCATGTGCCCATGAAAAGAATGTATATTCTGTAATTGTTGTGTAGAATGTTCTGTAAATATCTGTTAAGTCCATTTGTTCTAGGGTATAGTTTAAGTCCATTGTTTCTTTGTTGACTTTCTGTCTGGATGACCTGTCTAGTGCTATCAGTGGAGTATTAAAGTTCTCCACTACTACTGTGTTGTCTCCTGTCTCATTTCTTAGGTCTAGTAGTAATTGTTTTAAAAATTTGGGAGCTCCAATGTTAGGTGCATATATATTTAGGATTGTGCTATTTTGCTGTTGGACTAATTCTTTTATCATTATATAATGTCCCTCTTTGTCTTTTTTAACTGTTGTTGCTTTAAAGTCTGTTTTGTCTGATACAAAAATAGCTACTTCTGCTTGCTTTTGGTTTCCATTTGCATGGAATATCTTTTTCCATCCCTTTACCTTAAGTTTATGTGAGTAGTTATGTGTTAGGTGAGTCTCCTGAAGAAAGCAGATACTTGGTTGGTGGATTTTTATCCATTCTGCCATTCAGTATATTCTAAGTGGAGCATTTAGGCCATTTACATGATACATTAGTATTGAGATATGAGCTACTGTTCTATTCATTTAGTTGTTGCCTGAAGACCTTGTGGGTTTTGCTTTTTTTTTTTTTATTATGTTATTGTTTATAGGCCCTGTGAGATTTATGCTTTAAGGAGGTTCTATTTTGGTGTATATTTTGAGGAACCATTTCAAGATTTAGACTCCTTTTAGCAGTTCTTGTAGTGCTGGCTTGGTAGTGGTGAGTTCTCTCAGCATTTGTTTGTCTGAAAAAGACTTTATCACTCCTTCACTTATGAAGCTTAGTTTCGCTGGATACAAAATTCTCAGCTAATAATTATTTTGTTTAAGGACATCAAAGATAGGACCCCAATACCTTCTGGCTTGTAGGGTTTCTGCTGAGAAATCTGCTGTTAATTTGATAGGTTTTCCTTTATAGGTTACTTGATGCTTTTGCTTCATAGCTCTTAAGATTCTTTACTTTGTCTTGATTTAGATAACCTAATTACCATGTGCCTAGGTGATGATGATCTTTTTGTGATGAATTCCCAGGTATTCTTTGGGCTTCTTGTATTTGGATGTCTAGATCTCCAGCAAAGCCAGGGAAGCTTTTCTCGATTATTCCCTCAAAGAATTTTTCCAAACTTTTAGATTTCTCTTCTTCCTCAGGAACACCAGTTATTCTTATGTTTGGTGGTTTAGCATAATCCCAAACTTCTTGGAGGCTTTATTTTTTTTAAATTGTTTTTTCTTTGTCTTTGTTGGATTGGGTTAATTTGAAAGCCTTGTCTTTAAGCTCTGAAGTTCTTTCTTCTACTTGAGTCTATTGTTGATATTTTCTTGCATATTTTGCATTTCTTTAAGTGTGTTTTTCATTTCCAGAAGTTGTAATTGTCTTTTCATTATAATATCTCTTTCTCTGGAGACGTTTTAATGCATATCTTGAATTTTTTTTTAATTTAAGTTGTTTTTCATCTTTCTCTGGTATCTCCCTAAGTAGCTTAATAATCAACCTTCTGAATTCTTTAACTGGCAATTCAGAGATTTCTTCTTGGTTTGGATCCATTCCTGGAGAGCTAGTGTTATCTTTTAGGGGCGTTATAGAAACTTGTTTAGTCATATTGCTAGAATTACTTTTCTGGTCCCTTCTCATTTGGGTAGACTGTTTCAGTAGAAAGATCTAGAACTCAAGGGCTGCTGTTCAGATTATTTTGTCCCACGGGGTGATCCCTTGATGTGGTGCTCTTCTGCTTCCCGTAGGGATGGGGCTTCCTGAGAGCCAGACTGCAGTGACTGTTATTGCTCTTCTGGGTCTAGCCACTCAATGAGGCTAGCAGGCTCTGGGCTGGTACTGGGGAATGTCTGCAAAGAGTCCTGTAATGTGGTTTGTCTTCAGGTCTTCCAGCCATGGATACCAGCACCTGCTCCAGTGGAGGTGGCAGGGGCATCAAGTGGACTCTGTGGGAGTCCTTGGTTGTAGTTTTGTTTAGCGTGCTGTTTTTCTCGAATGCTGGTTATGCTAGCAGTGATGCTGTCACAAGGACAGACTCAGGACCTCTGGTTAGCCAGGGTGGTGCAGGTGGTGGAATTAGCTGTGATTTTCTCTTCTTTAGAGCAGGGTTGGTCTGGTATGAGTTGCTTTAATGGCTTAAGTTGGTTGGCCTCCAGCCAGGAGGTGGCACTTTCAAGACAGCACCAGCTGCAGTAGTAGAAGGGGCATATACACTTGCCCTACATTGGCCAGGATAAGTACTCGGGTTTCTCAGGTGATCGGTGGGGCCATAGAGCTCTCAAGAGCTTATGTCTTTTGTCTTTGGCTACCAGGGCAGGCAGAGAAAAACCATCAGGTGGGGGCAGAATTAGGTGGGTCTGAGCTCACACGATCCTTGGGCAGGGCTTGCTGTGGCTACTGTGGGGAATAGGGGTGGTTCTCAGGACAATACAGTTATGTTCTCAGGGTGATTTTGGCTGCCTCTGCTGCATCATACAGGTCACCAGGGAACTAGGGGAAAGCTGGCAGTGATAGGCCTCACCCAGCTCTCATGCAGCAAGGCCAGTCTCACTCCCTCCATGCCTCACTAACAGCACCAAGTTTACATCCAGGCAGCTGGGGAGCAGGGCTGAGATCTTGCCCCAGGCTACAAGTCTTCCTGTTGAGAAAGCAAGCATGACTCTAAGACCTCACCCCTCACCCCCACCCCTCCACCCACAACCTTGGCTGCAGCTTCTGCACTCATATCCGCACTTCCTATTTGTGCCCCCATTTCCCCTCTCCCCACTGCTGCATTCTGCTCAGAAAAATTTGTGCTCAGTCAAAATTATTACAAAAATTCCACTGGAAGCTTTCTTCACCCCATGTCCCCTCCTGAATTCCACTAGCTGCCTTTCCCCAAGGACCTCTGGTGAGATAAAGCCAGGAATGGCTTTTCTGGACTCAAGCTGGAGATCGGGAGTGCCTATAGGGCTCTTCCCACTGCTTCTTCTACGTTTATATTTCACCCAGCTCCTTAAATCCTTTTCAACTCCAGGTATGGTTAAATCCTTCTCCCATGACCTGGATTTGCAGGTTCCCCAGTGGTAATGAGTGTTCAGAGGCAGACCTTTCCCCCCATCTCACACTTTGAGAACTCACAGTTTTTCAGCTGTCTCATGGAGATTGCACTGGCAAGCCACTTTTTTCAAAGGGTCTGTGAATTCTTTTGGTTTTTCTGGTATGTTCCTGAGGTAGTTCTTGGAGCAAAAATTCACAATGTGAGTCTCCACACACTGTTCAGTTCATCCAAGTGGGAGCTGCACTTTAGTCCTGTCTCCTCTCTGCCAATTTTTCCTAAATATTCCAAAGTACTCCAATTTGACAAGAAGTTTTATAGTCATTTTCATGAGACACCTGTAAAGGAAAAAGAGGCAGAAAAGTAATTTTATTCATAGATATATTTTTAGGTTAATAAAATTTGTTTATACCTTTTATCCTCCTCATCATGAACTGTTAGGACACAGAAATTGTGCTTAGAGATACACAGAACTTGTATTCATAACACTATTTACATTTTTATTGTAAAAGCAGTAACAATAAGGAAATTTTAAAGGAGAAAAAGTATCTCTAATCCCAACACGACATCAAAACAATTTATTTTTACTATATCCCTCATCCTATCTTAGTTTATATAATTGCAATCATAGAACACATAAATTTTTATAATCTGCTGTTTCACTTAATTCTGAGTTGTAAACATTTTCCAAGTTGATATATAATTTTTATTTTTATTGCATTTTTGGTACAAATCGACAATTTTTCTGGCTGCAGAGTTCATCAAATACTGCAACATAGTCCTCCAGTAATTTAAATACTTGTTTGTTTTCAATTTTGTGTTATTTCAAAAAAGCTGCTGTAGATATCATGTAAATATATTTATTTTCTTAAAATAAATGCCCAGAACTAAGATTTGTTACATAAAGGTAAGAACATTTTGTGGCCTTTGACCCAAACCATTTATTGGCAGCTCTGGATCAGCCCTTACTGTAAGCTTTGCCAGTTCTCCTCTCCTCAATCTGAGGCATGACTTCTTTGGGCTCCTAAAGTCCTGCTGGCTCTCCTGCTCCCTATCCACTCCCAGGCCCAGCCCAGGCAAATGAAGAATGCTGACCAGCAAATCCCAGTCAACTTCATACTTCATTACTTTATCTCTGCCCTTCTTCCTTTCAAAAGAAATGCCACTTCTTGTTATGAGTGGGGTGTGTATGAGCCTCAGTTGTTTGGGGTATGCTTTTAAAAATTCATAACCATGGCTACCTAACAAGTTATCTAAACTATGGGTGTGAGTGATGTACCCACTGGGCTAATGTTACTCCACTCATATTGAACAGGGCTTGGTGGAGAGCAAAAAAGAGAAATATGGGAAAGTTCTTTCTAAATAGCAATGGTACATGCAGAAAATGGAATTACTATGATGTGCCTTTGAATTTCCCTGTATGTATGTGGTATCTTGAAAAATATATATTTAGCCTTTGTCCCAGATTCATAACACAGAGCTCCTAAAACCCTAGAAATTTCCTGAGTTATAAGATTAATAGGCATTTCTTTTTTTTTATTCATAAAAAAGCCCATTAGACCATACTGAAGTTTATGCTAATGAGGTGACTCTTGGTGGGCCCCTAGATAGCATCAGGATGGGGACTGGGCACTGGGAAGACCATGCCATGACCAGGGGGCTGGAACTGCAGCCCCACTCACTGGCCTCCTGGAAGGGGAGAGAGGACTGGAGAATGAGTGCAATCACCAGCTGCCAATGGTTTAATCAATCATGCCTACATTAAAAAAAACTCTAAGTAACAGGGTTGAGGGAGATTCCAGTGCTGGGAGGGTGGAACACCCAGAGAGGTCATGGAGGCTCCGACTTCCTGAGTTATGTTGATGAAAAGAGTCAAACTCTATAAAACATTTCAAGAGATTTATTCTGAGCCAAATATGAGTGACCAATGGCCTGTGACATAGCTCTCAGGAGAGTCTGAGAACATGATGCCCAAAGCAGTCAGGGCATAGTCATAGCTTTATACATTTTAGGGAGATATGAGACATCATGACATCAATCAATACATGTAAGACACATTGGTTCAGTCTAGAAAGGTGGGACAACTTAAAGGCAGGGGGCCTTCCGGGTTATAAGTAGATTGAAAATTTTTCTGTTTGGCAATTGGTTAAAACAGTTATTTTCAACAGAAAGGAATGTCCGAGTTACTCTAAGTGGTTGTGGAGATCAAAGTCTTATCATGCAGATGAAGCCTCCAGGTAGCAGGCTTCAGAGAGAATAGGTTGTAAATGTTTCTTATCAGACATAAGGTCTGTGTTGATGTCAAATGCTGGTTGACTTTTCCTGAACTCCAAAAAGGAGGATGGGATAATGAAACGTGCCTGACCACCTCTTCCCATCATGGCCTGAACCAGTTTTTCAGGTTAACTTTGGAGTGCCCTGGCCGATAGGAAGGGTTCATTTAGATGGTTGGGGAGCCTTAGAATTTTATTTTTGTTTTACAGCTGTTTGGCTGTTCCTAAGTTTTATCCTTTATAATAAACACTAACAGCAAATAAAGTGCTTTCCCGTGTTCTATTACTTGTAAAAGTGAATTATTGAACCTGAGGGGATCTTAAAAACACCAAAATATGCAGTCCACTAGGCAGAAGTGGGAGTGTCCTGGAAACCCCATTTCCATCTGGCATCTGAAAGGGGAGCAGTCTTGTGGGACCAAGCGCTTTGATTTGTGGGATCTGACACTAACTTCAGGTAGAGTAGTGTTGAAAAACATGCCACATATTTGGTCCTAAGGGAAAGAATCTCTCAACATGTTATTCCATTTTCTAAATTCCTTGCAATCCTAGGCAATTTTCCCCAGGCTGGTATTTGTTGAAAGTAGTTTTCCATTACAACTTTGATAAAAAAGAAATTCCATAATCATTCCAAAAAAACTGGCTTAGTAATGTAGAGCAGTTCTTCTCAAACTTACATGTGCATATGACTTATTTGGAGGATCTTGTTATAATGCAGATTCTGCAAAGCCCTTACTACTCAAAGCATGACCCATGGATCAGCAGCATCAGCATCGTGTGGGAGAATCTCTGTCCTAGACCTACTCAACCAGAGTCTTCCTCTTAACAAGATCCCAAGGTGATTCATATGCATAGCAAAGTTTGGGAAAATCCGGTCTGAGCCTTAGTTTTGTTGTCCCTAAATGCTTTCCACCTGGAACACAGTACATATGCAATGAGTAGAAGCTACTATAGAAATTGCTCCAGGTTCAGTGCTCAGATTAAGATGAGCATTACTTATAAGCGAACAAAAAGTAACTGTTCGTGGGTTTGAGGTTTATGATCAGGTACAGGGATGGACTGTAAACTTGGTGCTCTGTGTAGGCTCTGCAGATGCAGCACAGGAGGACTCAAACTGCAAAGGTAGCTGCTTGGCTCTAGGGAAGAAGGGATATCCAGGAAGTTCTATTAAGCCAAACATAAAGAATATCCTTCTTAGGAGCACCCTCAGAACGTATTAGGTGAAATGGGGCTGCAGCCATAATGCCTGAGACATCAGCTTATAATCTCGGTCTCCAGGAAGGTACAGCTGGGCAGAGGCTGGCTTGAGCCTCAGGTTTGTCCCTCCAGAACGGGCCCTACACCCAGGAGCTGGCCAGTGTCAAGCATATGCTCGCCACTCAACCTCTCTCAGCCACAGCTCAGGACTTCCAGAAGCAACTGTCTCATCATGACCCCCTCTTTATTTTCATTACGATAATCTTTTCAGCAAAATACTTCTTCAGAGTTAAATCTAAAAAGTAAATGGCACAGTTAACTGTAATCTCAGGCTTTAGGACTCTAGCCTTAGTCTAACCACTTATGCACACAACTTGGGCCATGCAACCATAGGCTTAGCTTCACAAAATAATTGGAGACCCATCCAGATTTGAGGCAAGGGGGATTTAAGCAGGTCCTGCTCAAAAACAGGAAACATCAAATATCCTTTGTCCTTTCCAAGCTCTGATTTTGCTACGATCTGAATGTTTGTGTCTGTACAAAATTCATATGTTGAAATCCTAACATCCAAGGGTATGGTATTAAGAGGTGGAGATTTTTGGGAGGCAACTAATACCTTCTGAATAGGATTAGTGCCCTTATAAAATAGGTCCAAGGGAGCTCATTAGCCCCTTCCACCACGTGAGACCACAGTGAGAAAACACCATCTATGAACCCAAAAGTGGGCCCTCACCAGACATAGAACTGCCAGTGCCCTGATCTTAGACTTCCCAGGCTCCAGAACCGTGAGACATAAATTCCTGTTGTTTACAAGCCACCCAGTCTACTCTGTTATCCCTGCCTGAACAGACTAAGAGACTTTTGAATCTGTTGTGATGTTGGAGTTAATGAAACATGGTTGCAAATGCTTGCTCTGCCTATTTCTAACTGTTTATCCTGTGGAAAGTTCCTTCACCATTTTATAACTTGTTTGTAAAAACAAGGACAACAATAGTTATTCCAAAAGACTATTGGAAGAGTTAAAGAGAAAGCATAATTAGAGTAGTAGCTAACACTTATTCAGGGTATAAAATGAGCCAAGTTCTGTACACAGCTCTTTACACTGATTCATCCATTCATTTGGTGCATATTCATTGAATGCCTACCACGTACTGGGCCTAGTTTTCTGGGGTCTAGAATAATAATAACAATAGTTAGCATTATGAAGTGTTTACTATGTGACAGGCACATTCTAAACAAGTTGTTTCTAAACAGTTCACATTTCTAACAGGTTAAATTTTCACAGTTGCTCATGTGAATTATTTTGTTTAATCGTCACAATTATCTAATGAAGTAATATTTTCCCCATTTTTACAAATGAGGAAACTGAGGTATAAATGTAAGTAATTTGTGCAAAGTCACCCTGCTAGTCTATGGGGTCCCCAGAGATCAGACTGTAAAATATTGGGCTATACTGTGTGATATTTGAGGTTGAACTCTAAGAAATTGCCAATATCCCACCACTTTTGACCTATACAAACAATTTTATGTTTTTCCTAATATTTTTAAGGAGAATTTGTAGAGCCTGAGACATAAGCAGCCTGCAGTGAAACATCTTTTACCTTCTGTTTTTTTGTTTTGTTTTGTTTTGCTTTGCTTTTTGCTTTGGACTGCCTTTCTGCCATATTCCCCAGACCCAATCTTGACTTCATGCCCTAAATCCTGTATCAGGCCTCTGTCTTGCTTTATGTCCTAGAGTTGTGTCCTGAGATAGGTTTCTACCTTCCTCCAGCCCATCAGACCTCTTGACTCAGCCCCCAGGGTTTAGAGTCCCTGCACCTTGCATTAATACTAAAACCATGGTAATACTAACATGAAAAACTAAAAAACACTGAGGGCTTACTCTATAGTGGGCCCTGTTCCAAGAATTTCACATGCATCTATACATTTAATCCTCTCAACAATTATGTCAGGTAACTACTATTGCTTTCCTCTCTTTACAGATAGAGAAAATGAAGTATTCAGAAGTTAGATGATTTGGCCAAATTTACTGCCTTCAGAGAGATCTTCCTTGTCCAGCTCTATTTCCAGACATCACCTGCTTCCAGATTCCCATCCACCAATGTGGACTTCCGTGTCTCTACGCACTAGCTGTTCCCATGCCCTCTTCCCATTGTTGCCTTACCCCTTCCATATATCACTCTGCTGGCCAGCGTGAGCATGCTTGAGAACCATCCCCAGCTCCTGCCTCACCCACTTGGCCAGTCTAGGGCACAGTCCAGACCCATCACCATCAAACTAGGCCTCAAGCAGTTACCCACACCTGCCCAGCCTTGTCCTAAGCAACTCCTCAGGACTTGGAGTTTTTATGGCTTTCACAGATGAAAGCTAACATGCAAAATGTTCAAAAGGCTTCAGGAAATAAAAGAGGTAAACAAACTATTAAAAAGACGACTCAACTGTGCACGTGCACCCTAAATAATTTATAGTACAATCGCTTCCTAGGGAAAACGAAAGCATTTTTAATCTTCCCATTCATCCTTTCATTCCAAAGAAATGTACTGAGGATCTACTCCATACCAGGCCCCAAACTAAGTAATGGCTGTCCTTTAGGAATTTCCAGCCAGGAGTAAGGAGGCAGAATAGTGAATAAAGCATTCCAACCTAGTGTGTTAGGTGCTTTAATAGGAAGGGACATCAAGTACCTGGAGGCCCAAGAGAAGAAGTAAATGACTTCACGGGGTGCCAAAGGGGATTTCTCCAGGGGCTGGGCCTTGAAGATGAAAAGGGGCCCACCAAGTAGGTAAGAGAGAAGAGCATTTTAGGCATTGGAGGGGAGGAACAGTCCAGGGAGAGGGAACAGTATGAGCTAGGGTGGGGAGGTGTGTGGGAGCCAGAGTGATCTAGGTAATATGGTGAGGTCAGAACCTACAACCAGCCAAGGGAGAGATGGAAAAGCCAGCAGGAGCCAGGGTGCAGTGGACTTTGTGCCACTAGCTGAGGAGCTTAACGATAATGGAGACAGGCTCTTTTTAAACAAGGCAGTGATATTGCCAGGTCTGGATTTGGGAAGGTAAATAGAAGGGAGGACATTGAAAGTCATTGGTATAGTCCATTTAGCAGGTGATGACATGACCACAGCCTGAATGGTGGCTCTGGCTGTGGGACAGGGGAGGGGACAGACAGGGAGGAGAACTCTAGAGACAGAATCCACAGGTTTCAGTATCCACAGGGCGGAGTATGATTAACAAGAAGAAATCTAGGAAGACTGTCTTTTTATGTCTTTAAATACTTCTCTATCTAAATGGGGATAATTTGATAAATTAATTATAATCACTGGAATAAAAGTCCATCAGATTAGCTACTGAACAGCCCTTTTATCCAGCTGTAGGATAGATCCCTATCTGTCTGAGAAGGGCAGATCATCATTTTCTCATAAAATCTCAGACTCAAGGGTTGAAAAAACTTCAAAAGGCTATTTCTTTGTAATCTCTATATTAGTTATCTATTGATGCATAATCATTTACTCCAAAACTTAATGAGTTAAAACAATAAATATTTATTATTATACTTCACAGTTTCTGTGGATCAGGTATTCAGGAGTAGCTTAGCTGGGTGTTTCTGGCTCAGAAAATTGCAGTCAGGATGTCATCCATGCTGCAGTCCTAGGAAGCTTGACTGGAGCTGCAGGGTCCACCTAGCAGATGGCTCACTCACACGTCTATTGGCTGGATGCCTCAGTTCCTTGCCACGTGTACTCAACACATGCAGGCTGACATCCAGAGCAGGTGTTTCTAGCCTTGAAACTTACACACCATCATGTCCAGAATATCCTATTGGTTAACACAGGTCAGCCCTATTCAGTGTAGGAGGGGACTAAACAGGGCTTGAATAACAGCAGCTGCAGCTAATAGGAGACATGGTGGAGGCTTGCCAGCACACTCCCTGACATCAGAGACGTAAGTCATTATCACGAAGCCCATTTTGCAGATGAAGTAGCAGAGATTAAATGCAAAGATGATATGGAGTGGCGGAAAGAGTACTTGAACAGGAGTCAGATGGCCAAACCTCAACTCTGCAGCTATCAACGGGACCCTGAAGAAGTCACTTCACTTCTCAGGCCTCATGTTCCTCAATTATAATATCAGGCTAATGGGCTTACTTTCCAGAATACCAGAGGAAGAGGTTGAGAAGTTATTCTGTTGGCAGCCAGTGAAACGTAAAGGTTTTCAAACTTAGGAATACAGGAAAACCTCATGTATTTTGAGGACTACTCTGGAAATAGTGGGGAGAGTTAAGTTGAGGGACTGAGACAAGTAAGCAGACCAATGCCACATAATATGCAGGAAGGAGGCCCAAGAGCCCGTTCTCAGCTGCTGGTGATGAGGGTAAAACAGGGCCTCACCCCAGAATCAGAAGGGCTCAGGAATGCACCCATCATGTCACGGCCCCATTTCTATTTGTGTAGTATTTGCAAGTAAAGATCCACTTGGTGTCAAAAAGATTGTAAATATCTATTCCCCCTCTGCCTTTTTGTGAAATGACAACTTGAGTCCTGGAAAACTTCCTGGGTTTATGGGACCATTAATCTCTGCCTTAGGACCCAGGATATGCTGAAGGCTACAAAATCAACAGAAAGAAACTAGGGAAGAGAATGTCTTCATTGGATGGTCTGCATTGGATTTCAAGTATTTTTTCACAGTCTTAGCTCAAGCTTTTACTCTAGTCATTAAAATATTAAAAATAACACAATTCTAAATGGCAAAATAGAATATGCCTAACATTCCAGCAGGAAGAAAAGAAAAATAAAAGACTAGAGTCTATTATCTGTTGAAAATATATGCCAATCTTTCCCCTAAATACAGAAAGCGTTGCAATATTTGCTATGGACAAAGTGCCAAAAATGAATGGATAGGGTCCATATTTTAAAGACATAATGGAGACAAATGTGAGTTCAGAACTAAAGCCTTTTCTGTGAGTACAACTAATATTATAGGCTTATTTTTTTTATTTGTGGTGTACATAAGCTACCTTAATAGCTTTTCTTTGAATAACAGGAATGTCGCCTACTAAATGCAACTCTGAAAGATTAGAGACATAAAAAAGAATTGTAAGAGCTGTGATTCCCTGCCCTCCTACTTAAATAAACTCTGTCTATTCTATTAATTATTGTATTACAGCAAAAGCTGCAGAACTAAGAAACTCCCACTCTTTCCACAGACTCACTCATGCATGGAGCATTTGTGATTGATGCACCAATAAGGATGAAATTTGCAAATGGAGATGAAACATCCCAAGATTAAACATCTCCGGGGTAGGAGATTGGCACTTTTCCAGCATCTTAAACTTGGCCAAACTCTTCAGGGATAAGTATTCAAGGAAAGATGCTTGGTCTCAGCCAGAGACTGGAATAACCCCTCCCCTTCCTAAGCCTCTAAATATGTCCCAACAAACTTCCTCTTTTATGATCTATACTCACTTACTCAACAAATATTGAATTAGGGCCTGGAGAACCCACTCTGAACCTGGCCTGGAGAAGAAACACTAAGAATATAAAGTTAGTTAAGAAAAGGCCCAAGATCAGAGGAGCTTACAGTTTGGGGCGGTGTTTCTCAAGCCAGATGCACAATAAATTTACCTACAACTTTGAAAAAGTACTGCTGGGTCCCCCTGCTAATTGATTAAATCATCATCACTGGGGTGAAGCCCAAAGTAGAGCCAAACTTGAGAATCACTCGAGAAGAGACACGAACAAATCACTGTCCTACATTGTTATTGAGGGAACTCAAGATCTACTTTAGCCCAGAGGAAGGACCCCATCCACAGGGAGCCAGAGTTGGGCTGGAAGTCACCTGACCCATACGTTTTCCTTGAAGAGTAAAGGAGACAGCAGAGGAAGGCAAGTTAAGGAAGGAGGGCTAAGGCAGCAGTGTGTGCCAAATGAGAGATATTGTGACATTCCCTGGAATTGCAACATGTTCAGTATAGCTGGAGCAAAGGGGTCTTTTACCACTCTAAGTGGTAAGAGATGAGGCTTAGAAATAGACAGCAATCCAATTTAATTCATCCTAGGCTCTTGACCTTGTCAAATATATTCAAACAAGGAGTTTGTACTTTATACTGAAGGCTCTGTTGATGAAGGCAGGTTTTGGCTTGGGAATAACTTACTATCTGAACCAAATTTCTATTTTATAATGACTCTTCCGACCCCACGACCAGCCAGGAGATGAGAAGTGATACACACAGCAAGGGTTATGGGAAGGAGTGAGGGATACAGGAGGGAGAACTGTTAAGATATCCGTGATAAAGAGGGGTCAGATGATGTGAGACTGAATATGGCAAGGAAGATGAAGAAAGAGTGGATCTGAGAGGCAATAGTAGCAGAATAGGTGAAACTTGGTGACTAACTAGATGCGAAAGTAAAGCAAAGAGAAGAGTAACTCCCAGACTCCTGCACTGGGTGACCAGATGCCTGGAAGAGCAGCAAGAGGAAAGGGGTGCACTTTAATCTTGCTGATACATTGTCTTGCTGTGGCTCCTACCTTTCTTTCTCTTTGACCATTTCCTAATTAGTCATGCTTTCCATAATTATTGGAGGAAAAGACAAACAGATTTTGTATCTGTAGCTAATACAATAAAAAAACTTAGGAATAGATGCTTTTAAATGGATTTCAGTCCTTTCAAATAGTTTATTACAGCTCAATCCTCACCAGGGCCTCACTATCTATAAAATAAAAGGTATTTTAAACCTATTTTGAACAAGTGTATCCTTGTCTACTAGACTAGAAGGTTCTGGGTGATAAGGATCATAAGTGCTGTTATTATTCACTTTTTTAGTCTCTGGGCCTTAGAACAATGACAAACATATGATGTATGTTTAACAAATACTTATTAAATCTTTGTCAAATTTATTTATTGACCCTTGAATTTCCTAAGATGTTTTCAAAAGCTTTTAGACTTCTGGGTTCCTGAACTGTCACAGAAAAGAATTCTCAGTGTTTTAAGTCGCCAAGATTGTGATTTGCTGTGGCAGCCCTAAAAAACAAATACACATGGAAACTAATTAAGTGGTTATTGCTCTGGTCAAGGAGAAAATAAAAATTCTGAATTAGGGTGGAAGTGAGAGGACTGAGAAGAGAGGTCAGACGAAGGGAATGAATAACGGCAGATAGACAGAGATTGGTCATTGGTTGATTGACGAGGAGATGGGGAAAGAAAATCAAAGATGGTTCTGTAGTTTCTGTCTGAGTCACTAACAGACTGAGAGCATAAGAGGAAGCAATGATGTGGAAGAAAGAGGTCACACATTGAAAATAAAATTAATATAGTTTATTGTTCTTTAAACTTTGCAGTAGAAGGTAGAAAGGTAAGGCTATATGGTTTTCTCCGAGTACATTAGATTAAACAGAAGGAAGGAAGGGGGAAAGGAAAAGAAGGAAGGATGTGAAAGTCCCCCAAAGTCCTACAAATTTTGATATGATGTGGTAGAATTTGAAGAACAACATCTGGTTCATAGTAAGTACTCACTGGATCATAGTCCAGAAGCCAAAGTATAAAGCTGGATATTTTCCAAGAAGATTCTGGACATCTCCTAATTTTATTTCTCCATACCAACCACAATTATGGTTTACACATGAGATATATCTGTGCTGTTGCAAAAATAACACTCACAACATCACTGCCATATTTAGTGGAGGCATTACAGTAAAATGAGAGTCAGAAGACTGCTGTGAAAATGATGGCGGAAAGTGGGTCCCAGGCATGAAGAGGGAGAGGTGGGAAATAACTGGCGAACTGGTGGAAAGAAGACAGTTGGTGACCTGTTAGGGAAACTGGAAAAGAGATGGGAGTTTGCTTTTCAGACTCAATAAAACTGGGTGGATTAAACTACTCTTGCTCAGCCCCAATAGTGTCTGTCTGCTCACCTTGGATACTTGCATGACTGCCCATGATTCATGCAAAGACAAGAAAAACAAAAAGAGGAATTATTATGATAATATTTGTAGTCAATAAAACTTAGGGCTTGTTCATTTCAGATTTATTTTAACTCCACTCCACAAATCATATTCAAAGCCTTAATGACTCAGACAATACTTTAAATATGGTTTCCATGAGCATCTTCGGGATTACTATGGAAAATTATGCCAAAACTATTTTTTTGGCATGTGACTACATACTAGAGCATATATTAGGACAAACAATTATGAATTTTATTCACTGGGACACATGACAGATTTGTACAAACCTCTAAATTGGAAATGTTTAAAGAATTAGTTTTTTTGCCTTCTTTTTGGCATGAGTCATACATAGCTCCATGAATTTTCCTCTTCTGACTACTTTCTCAGGAAACAGAAAGATAAAAAGCATTTTTACCACATTGGAAAAGCAGAACTTGCTTATTTATGAAGTAAAAGGTACATCCAGAGAGAATTTTTTTTCTAAATCTTCTGCACTTCTCAATTAAATGTTGCTCCTTTTAAAGACAAACTCATGAATAATATTGATTTCTATTAATTATACTTGTTACTGTTCAAACTAAATTAATGATAGTTAAAGTCTCCCCTTCTTGCACGTATTTCTCATAATAAAGGAAAGTGTTAGTAAGTAACAAGTGACCGTGTAATTTCAAGGTGGATCTAGGTAGAAAATTAAGCCATTTTATCCCCTATTCTCCACCTTCAGCACCCACACCCCCCAACACACACACACTGCCACAAACACACACAGTGCACACATTAAGATGACCAATTGTCTAGGTTTGCCTGAGACAGAGAGGGTTCTTAGGACACATGACTTTCATTGATAAACTAGGAAAGTCTCGAGAAAACCAGGATGATGTGGTCACTAACACACACATATAAATTTTCCTCTAATTTCAATTGCTTTATACTACTCTAACTACATATGAACCTAACTCATAGTAAACTCTCTCCACTCCTATACAGTCTCATATTGGAGGTCCTAGCCAGCACAAAAAGGAAAGAAAAAGAAATAAAAGGCATATGGATTAAAAAAAATAAAACTATTTCTCTTCACAGACAACATGATTGTCTATGTAAAATGTAGACATCTTTTAAAGAACTACTAGGACTAATAAGTGAGATAAGCAAGGTTGTAGGATATAAGGTTAATATCACAAAAATAAATTGTCCTTCTGTATACTAGCAATGCACTAGTTAGAAATTGAATTAGAAATTGAAATTGAAAAATAACAAGATTGAAAGTAGCATCAGAAAGCATGAAAAACTTAAGTATAAATCTAACAAGATATATATAAAATCTGTATATTAAAAACAACCAAATACAGATTAAAATAATCAAAGAAGGACTAAGTGAATAGAGTTATCATATTCACCTATTGGAAGACTGTGTAATTAAGATTATAGTTCTACTCACAATGATCTATTGATTCAATGCAATCACAAGCAAAATCTTCACAAGATTTTTGAATTTTAGAATTCATAAGCTGATAAAATTTCTGTGGAAAAGCAAAGGAACTAGAATAGCCAAACGATTTTCAGAAAGATGAACAATGTTGGAGAGTTCGCATTATTTGATTTGAATAATTATTAAAAAGGGACAATAATCAGCACAGTGATGGCAAAAGAACAGACACATAGATCAGTGGAATCAGCTGGGGTCCAGAAACAGACCCACACATTTGATTTTCAGCAAAGGCGAAAGAAACCTCAACAAACAGTAGTTTCAGCAAATAGTACTGAAAATTTGGATGCCCGTAAGCAAAAAGACAACCAGAATTTATACTATGCACAACATAGACAAATTAACTCAAAATGAATCATAGAACTAAAAGTGAGACCTAAAACTACAATACTTCTAGAAAGAAAACAGGACGAATCTTGCCACCTTTGGTTACGGAAAGATATCTTACATATAATAAAAAAAATCCACAAAAGAAAAAACTGAACTCCATCAAAATTTAAAACTTCTGTTCCTAAAAACACCATTAAGAAAATGAAAAGACAAGCCATACACTTACAGAAAATATTTGCAAAATACATATCTGATAAATAACTTATATCCGTAATACATGAAGATTCTTTGACATGCAATAAGAAACAAGCAGCCCATTTTTTTAAATGGCAAGAATGTAAAGACCCATCACCAAAAAAGAAAGGCAAATGGCAAAAACATGAAAAGATATTCAACATCATTACTCATTAGGAAAATGAAAGTTATCATCACAATCAGACAATGATTACACACATCCCCATCCTCCATAAGCAGAAAAGAAACTCAAAACACCTAGGCAATACCAAGTGCTGGAAGTGCTGTACAAATTTAAAACATTTAGAACCCTCATACACTACTGTAGGGAATGCAAATTTAGTACAGCTACCACTCTGAACCATAATTTGACAGTTTCTTGTAAGATTAAATATACAATCGCCAAACAACTTAGTAATCCCACTCCTTCACATCTATCAAGGAAAATCTATGTTCACACAAAAACTTGAAATGAATGTTTATAGTAGATTTATTTATAATCATTCAAAAACTATAAACAGCCCAAGTGTCCTTAAATCAATGACTGGATAAATAAATCATGGCGCATCCATACAATGGAGTACTTCTCAGAAAAAAAAAAAAATCTAATATGTGCAACAGCATGGAGGAATTTCAATGCATTATGCTAAGTGGAAGTGGAAAAAGAAAACCAGACTCAAAAGGCAATATACTCTATTATTACATTTATATGACACTCTGGAAAAGGGAAAATTATAAGCACACAAAACAAATCAGTGGTAACCAGGAACTGGAAGTCAGAGGAGAAGCTGACTGCAAAAGGACACAAGAGAATTTTGGGGGGTAATGGAACTTTACCAAATCTTGATTAGAGTGCTGGTTACACAACTGCATACACTTTTCAGAAGTCCTAGAACTATACGGTCAAAAAAGTAATTTTTATTATATGGAATTATATCTCAATAAACAGACACAAAAAAAAAATCCCTTCACGTTAAAAAGGTGTTCTGGGGGGGATTATCATTTTAAAGAGTGTTTGTCTTTATTTTCAACTTATGCCAAACAAATGTAAAATAAAAACCTGTGTAATTAGTTGGAATTTTGTTAGACAGAAAAAGAATGGTATCAACACACTTGTTTCTAAAAAATTTATTTTAAACTGAGACAGGGTCTCACTATGTTACCCAGCTGATCTCAGACTTCTGGGCTCAAGCAATCATTGTGCCTCAGTCTCCCAAGTAGCTGGTATTACAAGCATGCGCCAGTGTGCCTACCTTAACATACTTTTTTAAAAAACTGTAAAACTTACAGGCCGGGCATGGTGGCTCACGCCTGTAATCCCAGCACTTTGGGAGGCTAAGGCAGGTGGATCACGAGGTCAAGCGATCGAGACCATCCTGGCCAACATGATGAAAACCCCGTCTCTGCTAAAAATACAAAAATTAGCTGGACATGGTGGCACATGCTTGTAGTCCCAGCTACTCGGGAGGCTGAGGCAGGAGAATCGCTTGAACCCAGGAGGTGGAGGTTGCAATGAGCCAAGATCACACCACTGCACTCCAGCCTGGTGACAGAGTGAGACTCTGTCTCAAAGGAAAAAAAAAAAAAAAAGGTAAAACTTAAACTTATTTTCTGGTTCTAAAAATAATATCTTACTGAAGAAAATGTAGAAACTATAGAAAAGAATAAAGCAGAAAGTGGAACTTCCACAATTTCACCATCCAGAGGGAACCAAAATTAATATTTTATTTTACTTACTTTTGATTCTTGCTCTAAACATTTAAATACATCTTGAAATCTGAGATTAGTGATTTGGAAAATAAGCTTTGGAGTTAGGCCAACTGGGATTCTCTCTGAAAACTGAATCTCACTTCTGTCATTTGTAAAATCAGTAACATCTAGTTCATAAATTATGAAGATTAAATTAATATAAAGTATTCAGCATAATTTTTGGCATATATAATCCTCAGCAGAAATATGGAACATGATTTTCCATTTCAGTAAAAAGTTTTTGCAAACAAAACTTTATACAAGATTCTAGGATCTGAAAGTACTATACCATTCTCTGTTTTCGAGTTTTTTTCTAATTGTTGTTTATCATATATAAAATTATTTTTCAAATATTTGTGTTTGAAACTTTTTCTACATTTTGGAATATTTTCTTAGGATAGATTCCTCGATTGAAGTATGTAAATATTTTTAAGGCTCTTGATAATTCATTTCAAAGTTACCCGCTTGAAAGTTAGCACTTAATTATACTTCTACCATCAGCATCAATTTCATTGCAACCTTCACAATATTATTTTTAATTTACATGCTTGCTGTAGAAAATTTGATTACTATAGAGATGTTTAAGACTCTGGCAAGATAGTGGTCTGCTAATGAGGACCTATCTCACTAGAAAGGCAGAAAAAAATGCTCTATTTAATAATCTAACAACTAGAAAAATATACATAGCGAAGCTTGAAAGGAAGAAAAAAAGGAAAATCTAAGAGTTAGAAACGAAAGAGAAACCCAAAGCCTGAGCAGAATGGTTCAGTAGACACCTTGGCATTCCATGAGCGCTAAACGCAGAAATAGGCCAGAGGTCCAAGAGATGGGAATTTAACATCCTTGTGAGGACATGGGACATGGTCAGGTGGAGAGACAGCTGCACTAACTTTGCACCTTCAAAGAGCTGCCCTTTTCATGAGAAATAATTAAAATAATCCTAAGCAATAACCCTCGATATATCGAGGGAATTTGCTGTGTGTCCAGTAGTTAATAAGGAGTAGCAGGGGAGGGAGGGGAATAGAACTTATAACAAATTTAGACTTCAAGTCCATACTTCCATACTACACATGGGTGTGGCATTTGGGTGACCAACTCACCTCATCCCATTGTGCTGAAACTTTCCCAGTTTTAGCACTGAAAACCCAGCATCCCAGGCAACCCCTCTGTCCCAGGAAAACCTAAAAAAACTGGTCATATCATGTAGCATCCAAATCTACACAATTTTGAATTATATATTTTATAGAAATCCCAAGCCAAGAGAGTATATAAAAACTGGTGTGACCCTTGGGAATCCCTGAGGACTCAACAGGACTCAACCAGACTTTACAGAGAGACTTCCTAAAAGCACGATACAAGATACACTTGCCAGATAAAATACAGTTTGTTCAGTTAAATTTGAATTTCAGTTAAGCAACAATTTTTAAGTTGCAATTTGGGGACACAGTTATTCTAAAAAATCATGTGTTTTCTTTTCAGAATTCTAATGTAACTCAGTACCCCTGTACTTTATTTGCTAAATCTGGCAATCCTCAAGTGCCAGAGATAAACAATAGCAAAGAGCAGCAACAATGTATCCTGGAGATAAGATCATGTCCCCAAATTTGTAAATTACACACACACACAAAATGAGCCACTAGGATAAATAATTAGTAGATATAGGAAATGCACTCCAAGAGCCAGAAATTTTAAAGCAAAATTTATTTTGTAGTGTCTGTAAAGACACTATTTACTGTCTGTAAAGATCCAAATACGACTTGTAGAAATGGAAAATGTAGTCACTGAAACTAAAAACCTTAAGGTCTGGGTTAAATAGCAGACTGGACAGCTGAGGAGAGCTATATGATCTTAGGCAAGTTAATTAACCTCTCTGTGCCACAGTGTGCTTATTTGCAAAGTAGGGATAATAATAATACCCATGTTATAGGATTGAGGTGTAGAGATAAGTATAATACATATAATAAATCTAATACACTCAGAATAGTGCCTGGGCTCTAGTAAATTATCAGTCAACCTATCAGTTCAGAACTATTCTTCAGTCATGAGTTAAATAAGTATCTAGAATACCCTTCTAGGATAGCATATCCCAAGTGTGTGGCTCAGAAAGTTAGTCCCATAAGGTGCTCTGAGAAGTAAAGTACTGTATTCCATGATGAAATATGTTTGAGAACTCCTATATTCATGTAACCATCTCTTAGAGATTCAGTGGACATTAGCCATATTAAAGACTCTGGCAAGTCCTACTGAAAAGAAATCTGTTTAGCCTTGTTGTTGGGATCACTCAAAAGATGATGAAACAGAGGCTCAGAGCGGTTCTGTCATTTGGCCAAAGTTCTTCAGCTGGCAAGTGACAGAACTGGTCTGCAAACCAATGTGGTTGCGCTCCAAAGCCCAAGATCTCAATGACTCCACAACATTGTAAGATTAAGAAGGAACATATAATATTATTCTTATGAGAAATATTCTTCCTGAAAGTCCAGGAGCACAGAGGTGAACTTGCTCATGTGTCCCTCCATACCGACTGCTCTATGGGGCCAGGCCCCCGAATCCCAGTGAGAGGTGACAGTGTGCTGGCAGTCCTCAGAGCCCGCGCTTGCTCTTGGCACCTCCTCTGCCTGGGCTCCCACTTTGGCGGCACTTGAGGAGCCCTTCAGCCCACCACTGCACTGTGGGAGCACCTTTCTAGGCTGGCCAAGGCTGGAGCCCACTCCCTCAGCTTGCAGGGAGGTGTGGAGGGAGAGGCGCGAGCGGGAACCAGGGCTGCGTGCGGCGCTTGTGGGCCAGCTGGAGTTCCGGGTGGGCGTGGGCTTGGCGGGCCTGGCACTCGGAGCAGCCAGCCGGCCAGCCCTGCTGGCCCCGGGCAATGAGGGACTTAGCACCCGGGCCAGCAGCTGCGGAGGGTGTACTGGGTCCCCCAGCAGTGCCAGCCCACAGCGCTGCGCTCGATTTCTCACCGAGCCTTAGCTGCCTTCCCGTTGGGCACGGCTTGGGACCTGCAGCCCGCCATGCCTGAGCCTCCCACCCACTCCATGGGCTCCTGTGCAGCCCGAGCCTCCCCAACGAGCGCCGCCCCCTGCTCCACGGCGCCCAGTCCCATCGACCACCCAAGGGCTGAGGAGTGCGGACGCACGGCAGGGGACTGGCAGGCAGCTCCACCTGCAGCCCAGGTGCAGGATCCACTAGGTGAAGACAGCTGGGCTCCTGAGTCTGGTGAAGACGTGGAGAGTCTTTATGTCTAGCTCAGGGATTGTAAATACACCAATCAGCACCCTGTGTTTAGCTCAAGGTTTGTGAGTGCACCAATCGACACTCTGTATCTAGCTGCTCTGGTGAGGCCTTGGAGAACCTTTATGTCTAGCTCAGGGATTGTAAATACACCAATCAGCACCCTGTGTTTAGCTCAAGGTTTGTGAGTGCATCAATCCACACTCTGTATCTAGCTGCTCTGGTGGGGCCTTGGAGAACCTTTATGTCTAGCTCAGGGATTGTAAATACACCAATCGGCACTCTGTATCTAGCTCAAAGTTTGTAAACACACCAATCAGCCCCCTGTGTTTAGCTCAAGGTTTGTGAGTGCACCAATCGACACTCTGTATCTAGCTGCTCTGGTGGGGCCTTGGAGAACCTGTGTGTCCAAACTCTGTATCTAACTAATCTGATGGGGATGTGGAGAACCTTTGTATCTAGCTCAGGGATTGTAAACACACCAATCAGTGCCCTGACAAAACAGGCCACTCAGCTCTACCAATCAGCAGGATGTGGGTGGGGCCAGATAAGAGAATAAAAGCAGGCTGCCGGAGCCAGTAGTGGCAATCCGTTGGGGTCCCCTTCTGCACTGTGGAAGCTTTGTTCTTTCACTCTTTGCAATATATCTTGCTACTGCTCACTCTTTGGGTCCACACTGCTTTTATGAGCTGTAACACTCACTGCGAAGGTCTGCAGCTTCACTCCTGAAGCCGGCGAGACCGCGAGCCCACCGGGAGGAACGAACAACTCCAGACGCGCTGCCTTAAGACCTGTAACACTCACCGCGAAGGTCTGCGGCTTCACTCCTGAGCCAGCGAGACCACAAACCCACCAGAAGGAAAAAACTCCGAACACATCCGAAAATCAGAAGGAACAAACACCAGACGCGCCGCCTTAAGAGCTGTAGCACTCACCGCGAGGGTCTGCGGCTTCATTCTTGAAGTCAGTGAGACCAAGAACCCACCAATTACGGACACACCAGGGCAGACCCCAGCCAGGCTCTGGAATCCCAGGGCAGACCCCAGCCAGGTCCTGGAATCCCAGGGCACAAACAAAGTGTCCTTTGAGCTTGTCCTCATTTCCTGAGGCACAGGCAGAGATCTGCGGGAGAGCGACTGGCTTCCAGGGCCCTGTCCAGCCTGAGAAGTCCCCACTCTGTCGCATCGTGGTTTTTTTCTACCCCAGTCCTCCTCCTATGCTGTGCTGATGTGGAGTGACGGCTTTCTCTGCAAGGGTCCCCAGCCACATGTATGTTTGGGGTCTTCTAATAAACAGCATTTGAAAACCAAAGGACAAAATGTGAACCCACTAATATTCTTGGTATTTTTCACCGAAGATTTCCAAAAAAAAATTTTTTTAACTAGTTCCATGGCTGTTATGTTCTTACTGCCAGGGTCATTGTCTTCTTCTTGCAAAATATTTACATACTCTGCTTGAGGGAAATCAAGGTGAAATTTTCTTCATTTAATTTGCTTCACAACAGGGATTTGAATTTCATAAAAACTGATAGGATTTGAGCAATGCTATTGACTGATGTCCATTAAAGGTTAAGCCTACTTGGGTTGCGAGTTAAGTCAGAATTTACGTGTTGGGTGTATCACTTTTGTTTCCCTAAAGCTGTACTTTAAGTAGGACTATGTTAAAATCTTTTCAACTATGCTCAGAAGTCCTAGGGTAATCACAGTTTTGACTATGATTCATTCGTATTAAGTTGAAGGTGGAAAAGCTAACTAAAGATCGTCTAAGATTCTGAAAACAGAAATTTTGCCTAAGTGAATCCTCAATCCTATAATAAGCAGCTGCTTCCTTTAGTAACATTTCATTCCTTTTGATTCAACAAAACTTTAATTGAAGAATATTCATATCATATTTCAATCCTCAACACAAAATACTTAAGTACTTTATAAGTGCCAGCCTCTAAACATAGCTTTGGAGATTCAAACTTAAATAAGACAGATCTAGCCTTCAAGGAGTATAATGTGGGTAAAGAAACAAATTAAGCAGTTGGAAGTAATCAACCAATTGCCTAGCCAGTGTAGACACAGCAACCTAAATGCATCTTAAAATACATGTTGCTGAGCCAATTTAAAAAGGATGATGCATATAACACAATGGTATTTATGTAAATATAAAATGCATTAGTACAAAAATAAAATGAACATTTAACAAAAATACACAAATAAAAAATACATAAAGCCGATTTGAATGGTTGCTTATGGGACAAGAGGGAAATAAAGTGAAGAAAGGAAGGAAAGAAGGAAGAGAGGGAAGGAAGAAAGGAAGGAAGAAAGGAAGGAAGAAAAAAACAGTTTGAATATTAAAGCAGCTGGCGTAGCCATCTGGCACATAGATGTATTCCTTAGGTGTCAGTTTCTTCCTTCTTTGTTCTGAATCCCTAATTCTGAAGGATTTTCTTAATCAGAAAAGTGTTAAAGAATAAAGGCATAGAGGTCAGTGGGAAAGTGGCTGGCTTCCAGTTAGTGTGACCAGTTGCACTAATAAACTACAACCATAGAAGTGGCTCATATTTCAATTTTAAGATAAGGTGAGCTTGTGGGTGAGCAGTCGGACTTGTATATTTACCAAGTAGATACCTGGTGCCCTAAGATTCAATCATCATAGCATAGCAAGGGGAGTCCCACCTCTTTCCTCTATTTCCCCAATATTCCCTGAGTCAGGTTCTGACTCAGGATGAAAGCTGCACTTTTTGGGGAAAGATCACTCCTTAACCCCACCATAGTACTCCAGCAATTTGAGTTCTTCTTCCTCATAGCTTTAATTGTGTGAGTAAATAGATACCCTTTGCTTGAGCTAGTTTAATGAGATTTTTCTCTCATTTGCAACTAAATAGTTTTCACTGACACAAATCCTACACTTGATGTGTCTGGCTCACACAGCACCAAGTTCTATCTCAAAAGCCTTGCACAACAAGAAATTGCTTGTTAAGGAAGCTAACTACACTTGGCCCTTGAAGCCCATATATTTCCAGAGCATATATCTTAACAGTTTGAAAGAGCAAAAGTTGGATTCAACTATTTTTTTAAAAAAAAGACTGATAAAGTATGTTTGTCCCAATATTGCTGGCCTAAATTATTTGGTGTATCCCCTGAATTTTGTAATATAGTCTAGAAAATATTTTCCATTGGAAATATTTAAAATCAGAAATGTTATATCATTTAAATGGGTAAGTTTTAGTAATCTAGGAAATTAACTTATTCACAATAAATTTTTCCGTGAATTGATTTTTTATATTTTTTAAATAGCAGTAAAGGTAGATTGAATTTCACCCATCATTGTTCTGTGGCTGAAGGCATAAAAAATGTATAAATTTAACTAATTCTGATTACTATACTCCCAAAGTATTTTATTATCACCTAAAGATTCTGGATTTAAAGATTTTTCTGTCCCAAATCTAATTTTCAATCCTGTCAAGACCAATGGGGGGCAAAGAACTAAGAGTGTCCAAAGGAACAGATAGATTGTCACATCTATTTGAGATCTATCATTAGTCACTGAGTCTTCTGCCTCAGAACTCGGTCACACAGAGAAGACAGATTGGTAGGCTTCTGGATCTGGTTTGCATTGGCTGATATTTGGTCACTTTTCCATCCTTGTAGCAACTGCTGTGGCCAGAGTAATGTAATGCATTGATTGACTAAGTCCTAGGCTACTGTATTAGTTCACTCTCACATTGCTATAAAGAAATAACCTGAGACTGGGTAATTTAATAAGAAGAGAAGTTTAATTGGCTCATGGTTCTGCAATTTGTACAGGAAGCATGATGTTGGCATCTGCTCAGCTTCTGGTGAGGCCTCAGGAAACTTATAATCATGGCAGAAGGGAAAGCGGGAGCTGGTGTCCTTCCCAGCATGGTTGTAAGTGAATGCAAGCAGGGAATTCCCTCTGAGGTCACATCTCTGAAGTTGAAACTATTTCAATTCAGAACACACTAATAGGAAATACTATGCATATTCTCTATAGATTTCCCTGATTTTTTCAGGTCTTATTTCTTTGTCTCAGATTACAGCAAGTCATCAACTACACTGAGAAATTAGAAATGTGTTGTGCTTATGGGCTGTTTCTACATTAAGTCACGTCTAGAGCTTAGGAAGTATGTCACCTGCTCTGAAATGTACATATTAGGTACAAAAGCATCCTACCGTGTAGAAGTCTCCTGTCTCAGTAGCTCTTGCTAGCATCATGAAATACAATGGAATAATCCACGATTAGGTTATGTATGACAATCTTGTCTTCATTTTTTTTTTTATTGACATGATTGGATAGAGTTCATCATGTAGTTCTAACTTTCATTCTGTCTCATTAATTTTTATTCCTGCTATATTCCTTAAGTATCAGAATATCATTTAAAACAAAACATAATACATGCATTCTTCAAACTTAAGGAACTTTCAAAAAATAAACATCACCTATTTGTTGCAGTGATGAGGTGTAATGAAAGAATGTCAGTTGGTTTGAATTCCAGCTCCACCATTTCCTAGAGCTATTTTATCTCCTTAAGCCTCCATTTCCTAAACTATAAAATACATTTTAAAATATTTGTTGAGTACCTACTGTATGTTCTTACTCCTTGGTAATCCATCAGTAAATAAGACAAAAATTCTTTCCTTCAAAGAGCTTACAGTATATGGAGAATATATTAAAATAATTCAATAAATCACACATTTTGATATTACTCCAACAGTTCACCTATTTAAAAATATCATGGGTATTTGCACATTACAGCAAACATATAAAATGTTTTACATAAAGTGAATAAAAATAAAACTTTAAAAGGAAAAATAAATTAGTTTTCTCATTTGTTTGTTATTTTTCACTTAGCAGACACCATAATAAAAACTGTCTCATGCAAAAATCATCAATGAGTGCTAAAACAAATGTGTGAAGGTTTGAGGAGAAACAGGATATTTATATACTCTCAAAGTATTTTCACACGAGATCCTTATTAATTAAAAATAAGTTAAATAATTTTATGCTGGAGTAAGCTAGAAGAGTCCCCTTGACCAAGAAATCAAATATAACATCTCCAGTAATGGGTAGTAGTAGATATTATATGCCTGCTAATATAATAAGGCACTGGGAAGAGATAAAAGTATCTTCTGTGGTATTCTTGTTAAAAATGCATGACCTGTATCTAATCATGAAGGAACATTAAGGAATCCCAAACTAGGGGGCATTTTATAAAACAACTGACTAGTATTCCTTCAAAAATGTCAAGGCCGTGCTAAAAAATGAAGTATTGTAGAACTGTTTCAGATTAAAGGAGACTAAAGAGACATGACAGCTACATTCAGTGTGTAATCAAGATTGGATCCTAGACTAGAAAAATATATTCTTTTGCTCTAATGAATATTAATAGGACAATTGGTGAAATTGTATGGCTAGTAGATTAGATAATAATACTGCATCAGTGCTAATTTTCTGATTGTGGCATTACAGAAAAAAAATCCCTGCATTTAGGAAATACACACTGAAGCATATAGGAAAAAACACACAGAGGGAAGGAAACAATGATGCAAACATTTTTAAATACCAACATTTAGGGAATCCAAGTGAAATTTACATGGGAATTCTTTACATCATATTTTCAACTTTAGTGTTGATCTGATCTGACAGTGACTAATCTAATTAATCAAAACTAGCACCAGTAATAGTAGGACAAGCTGATACTTTGTGCCCCTTGGTGTGTGGTAATCTGAAACATATAACATCACCTATGATGGATTCTTGCCAAAAAAGTCTGACCTGAATGTCATTAAGTCTTTATAGTTTCCAATGTACAGGAAATAAAAGGGATAGATGAATGACTTAAGTGACACAAAGTAGAAATAATTAGAGAAGTTCAGAATATGGGACATTCTATAAGATGACTGATCTGAACTTGGAAAATATCAGGGGGAAAAGGAAGATAACGGAGGGAAGGGAGGAGAAGAGGTATGGGGTATGATTACTCCACATATAAAGGGCCTATGAGAAATAACAACAAAAGGCACTAAGTGATCCTAGACTGGATCCTATTTTCAAAAATGTGTTAAAAGCACCAAAAAATATTTTTGAAACATGTGTGAACATTTAAATCTAACCTGGATGTTAGATGGTATTATGAAATTATTGTTAATATTCTTATGACTCATAATAGTATTATAATTATGTGGGAGATTGCCCTTATCTTTAGGAGATGTCTGCTAAAGTTTTAGGAAATAAAGTGTCATGATGTATACAATGTATTTTCAAATGGTATGGAATGTTTTATAAAGCAAGAAAGAGAGACACCGAGAGAGATAGTAAATATAACAGCATATTTACAATTGTTGAATCTAGATAAAGAGTAGATATGTGTTGATTATGCTGTAATTCAACATTGAGGGAAAATAAAATAATAACACTTTACCTTCATAATACGTTCTTATGAGTTTTCTTTTAGAGGTTTAAACATTTTTAAATGAACAAAGAAATGAAAAGGTAAAAGTACACCATAGTTTACTAAATTTGGTTCTAAACTCTCTCAGTTTAACTGGATTAATAAAATTTATCTCTCAGATTGTGGTCATAGCATAGATTAGGGAGAGTTGTCCAACTACAATGATCTCCTCAGTGTCCAGCAGGGTAGAAATGGGATGAAATAGTGGCTGCCCCAAAAGTGAACTCCCTCACAGTCCCTGGTAGTGACTGTGAGATTTTCTAATCTAAGACTGCCTCCCTGTCTGAGGTGTAAAACTGAAACGGACGGAAATTTTCTTCTAGAATTCCTTTCTAGCTGGTGAGGTCATTCTATTTATAGATATGATTCTACCCCAGATCATTCTCAAAGCCATCCATCTGTATTGAAAGTTCATAACCTTAACTTCCAGTGGCATTGGGTATGTGTGTGTTTTCTTATATTTTCATGAGTTTTTTTATGGTAATATGTGTGTGGTTTTATCACTGGGTGACAAGGAGACAACACAACTACATGCTTTGCTGTCTGAAAACTAAGTGACAAATTCATGGTGACAAATCACTGAAAGACACTGAAGGAAGTGACATCACTGGTAACTGATCATAATGCACACCTGTTATTTGCATAGTTATTTGTGTACTGAAGAACTAGCAGCAATGTCTGTACTTTATACAATTATTAACACTTAATGTTTCTTGGTAATTGAAATTTGAACCAGCACCGCAAACACAGTGAATATAGTAAGTACTCAATAGACACTTTATAATTAATGATCAGTCATCTAATCATCTAAGACAGACAGCTGGAAAATAACATACCTGCAACCTCCTGAATCAATGTTACTGGACACTAAGAGAGACCAGTCAGGAAAAAGCTTGAGCAACACAACTCAAAACTAAATTATCTGTGGGTACTTTCACCAGGCTAACCCATGAATTGTTTTGTGTGTCTTTTTTTTTTCTTGAGACAGAGTTTTGCTCTTGCTGCCCAGGCTGGAGTGCAATGGTGCGATCTTGGCTCACTGCAACCTCCACCTCCTGGCTTCAAGCGATTCTCCTACCTCAGCCTCCTGAGTAGCTGGGATTACAGGCATGCACCACCGTGCCCGGCTAATTTTTTGTACTTTTAGTACAGACAGGGTTTCTCCATGGTGGTCAGACTGGTCTCGAACTCCCGACCACAGGTAATCCACCCGCCTCGGCCTTCCAAAGTGCTGGGATTCCAGGCGTGAGCCACTGCGCCCAGCCTTGTTTGTCTTTTTGAAGGACAGTTGTGAAGTTTCACAACAAGACAAGGCCTTGAGTAGATCAAAAAAAAAAAAAAAAACCTCATGAACAAATGGTAGTCTACCAACAATGCACAATGCATTAGGATTAATATATCATCTATCTATCTATGAAATCTATCTACATACTTAAAAGTTATTAAGGAAAAGAGGAATTAAAGAGAGAAAGCAGACATTCACATTCTATGATTTGAATGATTTTGTGCTTAAAGTAGGGACTTTTTATACATAAATTAGCTAGGAGTTTTTCTGTTAAGTTCAATTTTTTGTTTTTTGTTTTATTTCTTTGAGACAGAGTCTCGCTCTGTCACCCAGGCTGGAGTGCAATGGCACAATCCTGGCTCACTGCAACCTCCGCCTCCCGGGCACAAGCGATTCTGCTGCCTCAGCCTCCTGAGTAGCTGGGATTAGACGCATGGGCCACTGCACCCAGCTAATTTTTTATTTTTAGCAGAGACAGGGTTTCACCATGTTGCCCAGGCTGGTCTTGAACTCCTGACCTCAGGTGATCCACCCGCCTCAGCCTTCCAAAGTGCTGGGATTACAAGTGTGAGCCACCACACCTGGCCTTAAGTTCAGTTTTTTATAACCTTCCTACTCTTAGCTAAGGTTCAGCTGAATGTGACTTTCACAGAATTACATAAGTCAATGAAGACACAAGCACATAGTAATAAAGGGAAAACTATTTTAGCTAATCTATAAATGCTGACAGTAACAGGTGACAGGCAGGTAGTGATGACTATAAGCATTGAATATTTTATATTAACTTAATTTTTTAAGAACTAATTTAGAGTTAAATATATGCCATCTATTTTGGTCATAATACAGTTCATAAATGTGTTTATTACAATTCTGTGTAATCTGGAGTTGGTCAAAGGCACCAATGTGGTTGAATCCATTTACAGTTCCTAAAATACATTCAGTCATGAGTTTGTGTTCATTACTTTCGCAGAATAATTTAGGAAGATTATCGATTGTATCTCAAGTGACTATATGAACAAAATGTCTTTAATATTTCATTAATAACTGTGAAACTGTATAAATTAATCTAGGTAGAGCTTATGGCATAGGAGCCTCCTAGGCATGCTTCACATTCTTGGTGCTAGAATTGCCAATGTGCCTCAGCTTCCTCCAAAGCAAATCAACATAAATCCACGTGCTTTCTTACTACAACGCAGTGATTGAGGAGGAAAATTATTTGACTTGACCAATTCTGTTATTCATCAAAAGGGAGGAGTAGAGTTATCCAGTAACATTTCTTTCAAAATACATCAGTCTGCTGGTTTTGTAACCATCAAGAGCACTAAAGAGAAATACCCTTTGTTTAAAAGATCTCAGGAAGTCCTTGTAAATAATACAGAGGTCTCAACTCAGACATGATTTCTTGACCAGTTCTTTCACTAGTCTTCCTTGTGATGTCAATTATAAAAGCCATGGACTTTAAGCTAAGAGATGTAGGACTTAGACCTCAACCTGTCCCTTACCAACTATGTGACCTTAACAAATTAGACTTCTACGAGTCTTAGTTTTTTCCCCATACAATAGGACAGCACTTCGTCTTCCTCAGAGCTTCATGATGAGGAACAAATAGATCACTGTAAGATCTAAGTAGTAGGATTCTACATGAATGTAAACCACAGAAGGAGTCTTCCTCACTATATGAACCATTGTGAGAAATTAATAAAAATGCAGTCCGTGCTTTTGAGGATTCATAAAAAATTAACAAAATTTGAAATTGGTGACATACGAGTTAATGAATTACTGCCTGAACTAATCAGCTCTCAGAAACATAACCCATTTCCTGACCTTTGAAATATTTCATTTGAGACCCAAAAATCCACCAGGCTGAGTGGTGGATTTTTCCCCCAAAGAAAACATAGAGTAAACATCAACATGAAAAATTGTTTAATCCCATACAAAAGGTACATTATATGGCTGATATAACCAACTGTATCTGTTGCCACTAGAAGCTAACTTCTTCAATGATTCTGGGAGTGTAGGATGGTTACGAAGCCAATTTCAACTGTCTTGCCTACTCAGCGTTGGCTGTTTCACTTGTCTCCCATGTATGTGCTTCTCCTTTAGGGAAAACTGCCCTTACTACAAAGGTATCTCTGTAATTGTACAGTGCACATCAAAGATGTATAGGCAAAAGGGAAGAAGCTGGATTTAGTTTTCACACCTGAAAAAGGTCCAGACAAATTTCATAGATCATTCTTTTAAGACTAGTTAAAAATTGCCAACTGTCAGAGCGTTAGTGAAAATGTGAAAGACAAGTATCCACTTCTAAGTCTTCTCTGTGAGTACAGCCCATTGCCAACTGGCAGAATTAGAAAATTTACACAAGTTGTCCATATGCCTAAGCTCCCAACTCGTTGTCCCTTGATGCACAGTTGTCATCGTTGGCTAACTAGCACCTAGATGCCCTTCATATATAGAGGTGGGAAGTCAGGAGAGAATCATCACTGGGTGAGTCCCCAGGAAACGTCGGAAACTTGCTTCTGCTACTGTAGAATTAGCAGCTCTTCCCATCTGCCATCCCTGTATGCCAGGACATCTGCATGTGGTGTAGGCCTGGACTATTCAATCAGAGGATGCACCTCTATGGAACATTGACTTTCAGGGGAGAGATGAAAGCATGACCCCCCCGAAGCATGTAAGCATGGGAAATTATTCACAAACGTAGTAAGAGTATTGATAATCCAGAGACACAGACTGAAGGTGTCAGTTCAGTGGTGCCAGTAGCAGAGGCCTAAGGACACTGTTCCTATAGCTGTTCCCCATTGCTAATCCTCCAGGGCTCCTGTCCATCCTCTGAGCTTGACTCTCTGGCCTTTCAGTGATTCTGTATGCTACTCTATTATGTAGGAGATTGTCCAGTCTTTCAGTAACTTCTCACCCCATTGAAGTAGCCAAAGACAGCCTCTTTATGTAACCAAAAAGCCCAACTGAGACAAACCTAATAAAAATAGTTTAATAAAATTTAGTCAAGCCCTGACCTGACCCCATCTCATCTTCCCCAAACCTACATTACCTTCCTGCATCTAATATTTATGATAATCCTCCCATGTGCCAGGCTTTCTATTAGGGAATTAGGTGGGAGGGGCTGCAGATATAAATAAGGCATGTTTGTTGCCTGGAAGAAAAGCAATATGGTGAGACTGGTAATGAACTAAAATTCCATTCTGATTCCTACTTCCTCCTGGATCCCTGTCCTCTTTTTTTCCTCTGGACCTCCAGTTTCTAAAATCGGCAGCTTTCTCTTAAAACATATTGCTTTTTATTCTATTTTATATGTATTTCTTGTCAGCCCCACAAGATTGTAAGCATATTAGGTACATCATCCCTACAGGTTTTATGTTTAAATTGCCATGGCACTCAGCCCCATGTCTGAAATGCAGGAGGTTCTCCTCACAGAAGTAGTTACTGCCAGTTGCCCTAAACATCCTTTGAGTCCTAGCGGTGAAGCTTCTCTGCACTAGCCCACCACTTAAAAAGAATATCATATTCCCAGCAATTCAATTATGTGAGCACCATAAATGTCTTTGTGTTAGGTTCTCACTTTAGCACAGCTGATGAAAAGTCTCTGTAATCTGACAATCATTCACCCCATAAACACATCATGCTGCCACCTACTCAGTGCAGACCCTGGACTAGGAAATGGAAATAGAAAGACACATCAGAGTGCTTCCACTCAAGGAGTTCACAGTTACACAGAAATCAAAATATTCAAAATGTTCCCTGCTCCCAACTTGAAAAGCAGAAAGGTAATAGAGTTTATTCCAACTGTCAATGCAGAGACAGAATGGGAAAGCTGAAAATGGGAAAGAACAGTCGTAGGATACTAAGATGACAAGATGAAACCAACAACTTTTGAAGGGAGTCAAGCAGTTGCTGTGAATGAATGAAGATCAAGTCTCAAATCTGAGACAAAGGGAGCTTCAAGACCAAGCAGAGATAAGAAATACAACTAAGGCCAGGCACGGTGGCTCATGCCTGTAATCCCAACACTTTGGGAGGCCAAGGCAGGCAGATCACTTGAGGTCAGGAGTTCGAGACTAGCCTGGCCAACATGGTGAAACTCCATCTCTACTAAAAATACAAAAATTAGCCAGGCGTGGTGGCAGGCACCTGTAGTCCCAGGTACTGGGAGGCTGAGGCAGAAGAACTGCTTGAACCGGGAGGTGGAGGTTGCAGTGAGCCCAGATCACACCACTGCACTCCAGCCTGGGTGAAAGCACAAGACTCCATCTCAAAAAAAAATAAGAAATACAACTAAAAGCCTGGGACAAGTTCATGATCAGAGCTGACAGGACTGGCTAGGACTAGGGCAAGGAAATGAGGATGTATAGGCTAATAATAAATTCCATCGTAAACTAAAAATAAAATCCTAAGCCTCCCCAGCCTGCTTTTGGCCAAGGAGACCTGAGAGAAACCTAAAAAACTGAGTTATTGGCCATGACAAGAAGGGAAGTAGGACACGCCTTATTATACCTCCTTCCTTTTGGAGTAGGCACAACTGACCAGCATTAATATTAAAATAGAGATAGTAAGACTAACAAAAGTAGACTCTTTGTGAAAATAAGATGTCAAATTATAAATAGGACCTATGGCCATGCCAAACCCTTGTTAAGTCATACACACCTACAGGTCACTCTGACCCAATGAATTGGTTAACAGACTTCCTTATCTTAACTTAAAATATGCGTTTCTGCTGACTCCAAATTTTTAGGCAAACTTTTCCTTCTTTAACCAATTGTAAATCAAAGGATCTCTGACTCCACCCGTAACCTGTAAGTCCCTGCTTCAAGATATCCCACCTTTTCTGGCGAAATCAATGTATACCTTCCTTGTATTGATTTATGACTTTGCCTGTAACTCCTGCCTCCCTAAAATGTATAAATCCAAACTGTAATCCAACTGCCTCAGGCATACTTTCTCAGGACCCCTCGAGATTGTGTTCTCTGGGGCCATGGTCATTCATTGGGTCAGAATAAACCTCTTTAAAATATTTTACAGAGTTTGGTTTATCTGTTAACACCATGGACAGCATATTGGGCTTGTATAGCAGAATGGGTGGGTCAAGGTCAAGAGTGCATCAGCTGACATCAAGTAGGGTGGTCAAAGCAAGCACAAGATATTCTAGGAGAACCATGGAAGAAGCTGAACTTCAAAAGTGGTATTTCCATTAAGAATTTATCAGGTAGATAAAAGATGAACAGGCATCAGCAGAAGAAGAAACATACAGAATAAAGCAATGAAATAGAAAAAGCACATCATTTATCATGGGCCTAGGGAAAAGCGACTCTTGGCTGAAGTACACAGGCAAGAAATTCTCAAGAAGAATGCTAGAGAAGCAGTTTGGTGTTAGACTGAGATGGGCCTTGGAAGACATGCTAATGAATTTGAACTTCATCCTGGCGTCAACAAAAAGTCTGTCTAGGCATTTAAGTAGAAAGATGCTGCGTTACAGGTTGGGTTCCCTGGGAAGCCTGCTCAGAGACAGAGATCTGCATGTAGGAAGATTACTGGGGAGTTCCAGAAGGCTCTGTGACTTTAGGGAAGTGAAGGAAGCAGGACTGGGCAGAGGAAGAAGCGGTAAGTACCTCACAACAAAGGCCTCAGCTGGTTCCAGCTGTCGCTGTGAACAAGCAACATTGTTCAAGCAACAAGCCAGTCATTGTTGGAAGCCCCAAGGTTGAAGGTGACCTGTGCTCACTCTGTTCATCCCTATCAACAATGCAGCACAGCAAGCTGAGTTCCTTATATGTGCCAGGGACTCTGCTAAGGCATGTTCCTCTGCATATTATAACCTCATTTAATCTTCCCCAAATCCTGTACATGATGTCCACTTAACAAGCCATAGTGTCAAGGACGTGAGAAGTAAATTCAGGTAAGATCAGTGAGTAAGTAAGAATAATACTGTGAACGCCATATAACAAACGGATTAAAAAAGAGCACTCAACAAAAATATGTGTGTGGGATAATTTTTTAAAGAATTATTTGGAATCTTGGGGCAGTAGAAAGGGGGTGGGAGGTTTTGAGTTTTCTTTGTGAGTTTTTTTGGTTTTCCCTTTATGCACATAAGATGAGGAAAACAAAGAAAATTCCTTTGCAAATAAACATTGCAAACTGTCAGCTGGCTTTTCCTTAAACAAACAAAACAACAGCACCAAAAAAATTGTTTTAATGACAACAAGAACTAAAGCACTATTCTAGAAAAGTCTTGAAGCCATAGTCTAAGAGAGAAAAAAAATGATACATGAAATTGCTAAATATCATTTTACTTAGATTTTTGCCCACAGGTACATGTATATGTGGGTGATATGTATTATGTCTTGCCACAGAAGTTAATGGTTATAACAACAATGACTAACATTTACTGAGCACTTATTTTGTGCCATTTACCTGCTGGGATCTTTATATACATCTCCTAATTTGTTGCTCACAGCATCTCTGAAGGATATGTGTTTGTTTTTATCACCATTTTATAAATGAGAAGACCAAGTCTCAGGGAGGTTGGAAATCTTACCCAAAGCCTTTCAGCCCTGCAGCAAATAAGTGGCTAAGGTGATACCTTTCTGACTAGAGAGTCCACTCACTCAACCACTCTGTCACCATTCCTAAGGAATTTACATTGACAAAGCACCTGTCCAGTCTTCAATTCATGTTCCCCTCACAACTAGGCCTGTAGTTGTGCACTTTGTAGACAAGGCCCAAAGAACTTGAGCACTTTGTCCTGATCACGTAGCAGGTAAATGAGGAAAGCAAGGCTTGAACTCCTGATAATAAACGCTGGACTTTTGCTACATAAACCACATTGATAATCTACTTAAGAAAGACAAAACAAAATACAAATTTGTCAGTCAGATGATTTAATGATACAGATATCAAAGGTGATTGACAATTGGCACAGGCAGATGATAAAAATGTTTAGCTGAGTCATTCTTGAGAGATATCGGTAATATAGATTCAGAAGCAACCCTGGGAAAAACAACTTCTGGCTGACAGAAGTGCAGATCAGTACCAAGTTTTTGGAATGCTATTTAGCAATATATGTCAAGAGTTTTAAGTGTGCAGATTCTTTGGCACAATCATTTTATTTATGCTTTACTATGGCATCCGGCTACCAGCCCCAACTGGAGCTGCTACCATTAAAATGCATGTGAAGTCAGAGAAAAAGAGGAAAACTTCCAAGCTTACTGAAAATTAAGCTCGACAGGGACAACCAGAAAACTTGAAAACCCCACTCTGCAGTATGAGAAGTAACTAAAATGCTGGTTTATATCTATTTGAAGACTGAAAGTCCAAGCAAGCTCATGTAGGGACATGCGGGTAGGGTAGAGGCATGGTGAATGCTGGGAGGTGAAGCACACGCCTGAACACAGTGGGTGCTGTAACAGGATCAGGAAGAAGAGGAGCCAGAGAGCAATGCATGCTGGGTTCTAAAATGTCATGGCTCCCATGAGTTCCAAATGTCAAATGACCAGGTGGTAATGGAGAACATTCTACTTCAATCCCACAGAATCATGCCAGCTAAAGGACAAATCCTTGTGGAGCTTTCTTAATGAGGAAAATTAAAAGGGAAAGTCAGCCTAGAGCTGCTGAAAAAGTTTACAGAACAACCCCGCCAAATATTATCATAGCAGCTCAGAGAATAGGTTACTTCCTTAAAATGATTTATGAGAGGAATCAGAAAACAATTCTAGAAAGCTATTTGGTATCTTCTGTAGGATGAAGAAGCAAGACATGGTTGCTCTGAAATGGGGTGGGGATTAAGGGACAGGAGGGTAAGACCACAAGGAAAGAACAGGATGAGATGAAAAGAGAGAGAATGAAATGAAAGAAAAGAATGAGCTGAAAAAATGAAATGACAGAATTTTCAAAAAATACACAAGGAAAAGAGGACTTAGCTACACACAAACACACAGACAGAATCAGTCTTGTGGAGAAAAACTTTAGAAAAGTAAAATTACAAAGAAAAAATACTGCATTATCTCATTTCTATGTGGAATCTAAAAAAGTTGAACTCACAGAAGAAGTGAATAAACTGGTGGGTACCAGGAACAGGCAGTGAAGGTAAGAGTTGAACAGAGAAATGTTGGTCAAAGGGTTCGAAGTTTCAGTTATGTGGAATTAATAAGTTTTAGAGATCTAATGTACAACATGGTGACTATAGTTAATAATACTGTATTGAAATGTGCTGAGTGGATCTTAAATGTTCTCACCACAAAACAAGTAACTTACATGATAAGATAGCTTGATTGTAGTAATCGTTTTACTATGTATATGTCTACTGAAACATCACAGTGTACACTTTAAATATCAGCAATTTTTATTTTAAGTTTAAATTTAAAAAATCAAATCAAATGGAAAAGAAAAAAAGAGAATGGTAAGAGATTAGGCAATAAATATGAAGAAGAAATGATCCGACCTAAGCATTTTAGGTTTTCTCAAAGAGGACACCAAACAAAGGTAGAGAAAAACAATTAAAACATACACACTCGCTCTCACACTCTCACATACTCACACACATACTATTCAGAGTAGAAGCCAACCCAGTTGCATCATTCATATCAGGCAAAAGTAAAATTAAGACAATTATTTCTAGACACACCCTGGCAGCTATTTTTAAATTTTAAGTATCAAGAAAATAATCAATCAAACATTCAAGGTAAAATTAGTAGGTTAACAACAAAAATAATCAGATAGATAAGTAGATAAAAAAGCTTATCTCAGACTTCGACACATCATTAAATTATAGAAAACAGTAATATCTACAGAGTACCAAGAGGGCAATAGAGACCAAGAATTTTTACACCAAGTCAAAATGTCATTCATTTGTGAATACAAGAGAAAGTTATTCTCAGATTTGAAAATTCTCAGGAAAAAATCTTTTTTAAGATTTTTTTGAAGATATACACCAGCCAAGAGAAAAAGGTAAGAACTCAAGAATGAATAAATCAAGTTATATAAAAAACACTGCTAACTGCTGAAAAGTAAACATAGAACTAAGCTAAGAGCTGTAAATATGGCACCAAAACAAAGTGACTGTAAAAAAATAAAAATGTATTAAAAGATAACAAACGCAAGGCAAAACTGTTAATACCTTTAATCTGGTAACCAAGGCTATGATTATAATAATAAAGTTTACTTATGAAGAGAAAGGGAAATTAGTGAGGAAGTAAAGGATGTTAAATGCTTCATGTAAAATGTTTGACTCCCAGGGATTCAAGGTAGAGGAGGGGAGAGTCTTAAAGATACCTGACCCCAAGGCTGTCATTTTACAGATAAGGACATGAAGCTCCAGAAAAGAGAAGTACTGGCTCAAGGTTGTAAACATATTTCAGGAATTGTGAAAATACAGTGCTTCTTTAATTTTCCACCTTCTAGTGCCAAAAGTTCTATTGACAGAATTTTTTAGAAGAAAAGAATAAGAGACATGCTTTTATTGATCTCTATGAAATCACTGAAGAAGTGTTAATAAGACGAGAAGTAGTGACGTCAAAACTAACAAATGCAACAGGAAACGTTTTTCATAATTTATTTTAACTTACAAAGTGATCACAAGTATGACCAGGTCTTTTTCTTTTATCCTTTCCTCCATGTGTTACCAAAAATAAAAAAGCTTTTGCTTTCCCCATAAGACACAATTTCTTTTGGGAATTGTACAAAAATACCTGTAAGTTAAAATTTATTAATTAGCACAGAGCCCACATATATATCTGGATATTTTCATTAATTTCGCATCCAGTACCAAAAAAATAATTCATAAATCACCTTTGGTTTTTAGAATCTTTTAAGAGTTAAAAGAAGGTAAACTGGTTTCTTGATTCTATGCCATACCTTAGTAGCGTATAAAAAGACATGCATCTCCACTTAATGAAACAGATTCCAAGTGTAATTGTTGCTTATATTATTTTTCCATTATCTGATGATCAAAATTAACTTGAGACACTTTCATTAAGAATTAATATGCAAATCAGCCCACATTTTGGTACCCATCAAATGGCCCAAAACTACTTAAGATATTTCATGCCTCCAAGTTTCTCATTTTCTCTAATTCTTTGCCGGCTCTCCATTTTTAACCTCACTGGGATTTTAAAAGACGTCAAATACTGTAGTATGTTTTTAATTTATTTATACTTAAATCATAAAAATGCTCTTTTGTAAGAGTCATTTGATGTCCAAGTCTCCTTATGGGGGCCTTTTCATTAGCCTTGACTCTGCCTCGGAAAAAAACAGGAAGTCACAATTTGCCACAATTAAAAAGACTGAGCTGAACAACAAGGTTTGAATTCAGTTCCACATTGGTCTCAGAACACTGTTGTCTCTCTCCAAGTAGACTTCTTGTTTTTAAAGAAGTTTTTAACATAGCAGGCTCCTTTAAATTTAAACCTTACAAATGGAAGGCAGAGTTTATATTAAGTGCACTTGTGTTACAGTTTACCTTCCCATCACATAGGGGAAAAAATTTGATTCCTTAAAGCTGAAGCATATAGAGAAGTAAAGTATTTTAACTTTGCTACCAACGTACATTGATTTCTTTTGAGCTTAATCAAAGTGATTCACTGCCAAAATAAAATTCTAGCAATATGTTGTCAAGAAAATAAAATTAGTAGAAGGAAGTTTCTAAATTTTTAGTCTTTTTCCTCCATGGATTTAAATTAGATCTTTGACTTATTATTAATTGTTGGTGGTAAGCTAAGACAATCGCAGCTGACAAAGAAAAAATGGTGTCTTCTCTCAGTATAGATGAAATATATCAGTCTTTCATAAGACTTTGATCCAAATATTTTAATCTCCAGGTGCTCTGCTTCCTAAACAAGTCTGTGACTTCCTAAATTATCAATCAGGATCCATCCAGGAGACAGAAGCCACACAAATTGTTTGAACAGAGATTATACAAAGAATTGTTAAGAAAGGCTAATACTGTTAACTAGGATACTGAAAGTATAAGAAGGGATGCTAAGGTGTCAAAGGGGAAGCAACTGCAAGAAGCAACTGTCACTCTTCAGGCTGAGAGAACAAAAGAATATGTTTGGAAATACCAAAATTTAGGAGTTTAGAGGGGGATTCCTTTCGAATGAAACTCATATTTCTGCACAGGATTCCCTGTGGTCAGTGCTGGTGTCTCTGATCTCTGCAGATGAGCTGGGAGGGGCCAGACCCAGACTCTGAGGAGGGGTCATCAGCTGACTAGTGCTGATATGTCTGAGGTGGACACCATGCAGCTGGGTCTGCCAGTGTTGGAAAATTCTGACTCGCATTCAGCTACTGCTACAGGAAGAGCTGCTGCTGCCCAGATGAAGCACCAAGGCTGGGGTGACTCGCAGGAGTAGGAAGCAGACAGGAAGGAGCACATCCCTCCCCACAAGCGCCCCCTATGGATGGAATCTCTTATGGAGCCTGCTGGCAAAGCAGAAATGAGGTTTGCAGGCTCGCAGCCCCAGCTCCACAAAGTGGAATGTAGAAGGGTGGGTTTGGAGATGAGAGATAGTGTTCTGAGATATAAAGGAATTTAGAAGGATGCTTGACCTGCCTGAGAGTTAAAAGGCTTAGAAGAGTGATTGCTGCAACTGGATTCAATATCTAGCCATAATATCAATACTTACCAAATCCTTCTTATGTGCCACATATGGCTCTAAGTGTCCTATATGTGTTATTTCTTTACAATAACCTTTAAGTCTTTGTAATAATCCAGTGAGGTACGCACTACTATTAGCACACTTCTACATGTGAGGAAACTGAAGAACGGAATGGTTGAGTAACTTGGCCAAGGTTGCTCAGCAAATAAGAGACAAATCAGAATTTACACCCAGGCAGTCCGGCTCAGAAATCTAGGGTCTTCACCATGACACAATGCCACCATTCCAATATCTGCCTTTATGTATTAAGCTGCCTTACTAAAATAATAATAGCTAATCTTTATTAAATACCTATGGCTGGGCCCTGTTCTAGGAGTATGTATGTTATGAGAACTAATTCTCGTAACAATTCTATGAAGTAAGTACTATTATTTCCCTTGTTTTACAAATGAGTAAACTTAGACACAGAGAATATAAGTAAGTATCTCAAAGTCTCAGGCCAAGTAAGAGGTTAGGCTGTGATTGAATCCAGTCTGTCTGGCCAGAGAGCCATGATTTTCAACCATCATACTAGGATGTATGATAAATTAAGCCTCTGTTATGAAGAATTTATGGTAGCTCTCCTTAAAAACTCTGTGGCTAGTTACAGTAAATGAGCCTATAGATAATCAAATTTCCATCTTTTTAGACATATTCTATAATGCAGATTTTTACTAATCAAGACTGTCCTTCCTTTCAATGGGAATTAAACTAGCTTTGCTGTATGTCATGGCCCATGAAAAGGGAGTTTCACTGAAGATTATGCATTTAAGAAAACAAGAAATGTCTGAGTCAGTGTTTCTTTTTGACCTCAGTCACCCTGATAAGGCTCTCCCTCCCAGCAAAATCAGACTAGAGCAGTGACATTCCCTTGATCCCCCTGGCTCTGCTCTAGTTCTAAGACATTCGCCGAGAACCCAGACACCAACTGAAGTGGCCAAACATGCAGTTCTCATGTGCCATTTAGCTCATTTTGAGGAAAGCAGCCCTCCTTGGCAGACATCCTTTTGGAACTCCATTATTCTGAAAATTAAATGAACTAGCCAAATTGTTTTCCGTTCATCCCTGGCCTCTAGCACAATGCCTGGCTCATAGTAATAGCTTAATAAGTCTTCAATGGCTGAGAATGAATTAACAAATGATTTTTCCAGAACACGCAACTATATATATAGTTGAGAGTTCTGGAAAGAGAACTCTTTAGCAAGGAGGGTAAAATCTTCAAAATTACAAAAGTATTCCCAGATAAGGAAGTACTTTCTTCTCAAAGGAAGACTCCCAGCTAAAACCCCAAGGGCAGTGATTTACTGAAAATCTAAACTGTGAGTATTACCATGATTTAGAGGAGAGTTATGTTTCTTTATCCCCCTATAGATTATTCACTCTATTCTTAGTAGAGTATGTAGCTAACAGCAGCCAGGATCTTTACTAGTTTACACATTTAGCTTTGAAATAGTGCCCATTCTTTTCAATGCTTCTTATTTAGCAATATCTTTAACACGTATTATTTTTAGTCTTTTTGAAGTATTTATTTAAGAGCCATTTTTAATCCCTTTCTGTTTATATATATATATATATATATATGCACACATGGGTGCACAGATACCTAATTATTCACTTTTTCTGGCAAATTATATGTGATCTATACATACTTAAGTTCTTCCTAATCATTTTCTTATTTTATTGAGCCATATCATTACCTGCTTAATAATGAAAAATTAGTATCCAAGACTTTAAAGAAGGAAAGTTTTACGTGAAAAAAATATTTTCTTTATTTCCAAAGGAAGTATTTTTCATTGTTTTGCAAGAAGAGCATATTTCCCTAAAGTCCTATATATTTGTTAAACCTTACCTACACACAGCATATCAGAAATTCATCCACTCTCTAAAGTGTGGATATACCGGCTTAATCGCACATATTCAAACAACTTTAATTTAAAAATAAAACAATTTTTTAATGAAGCAGCAAAACATCTTTTCATAATTGAAGCGCAATAGGCGCACAATCAGAATTTTAGTAAAACTAAAAACTGGTAATAAAAAATAAATAAAAGAAGACAGGAAATAATATAAGGTTCTAAAAACTGGTAAGAAAACCATGCCAAATTACCAGCTTTTTTATATATTGCACTTATTATAGTGTAAGTGTTCTTTCCAGAAAAGTGAAGCAATATATTACATTACAAAGAATATAAGAAAAAGAAGAATGTGAAAGCATTCATGATCCAGGAAAAAACACTGTTAAAGTTGTGTAAGTACCCTTCTAATCTCTTATCTATGCACACACATACATACATATAAATAAATGCATAGTTTCCCTTCCCGACATTTAGCTCATATGGAACATACTGTTTTGTAACCTGCCAGGCCTTTTTAAGCCCTGAAATTCATAACTCAAGCCCTTGAGGCAAACTCTTGAAAAAAGGGAGGAACGGGCTTCAATAGAAATCTCATAAGAAAAAGCAAAGGAAGGAAAAATGGAGGGCACATGAGATCAAAGAGGACAGAGGATATGGAACCGAAAGGATATCACAAAGGAAGCAAAAGATAAAGATGGACTTTTTCAATTTAAACCCCATTTTCTAATTTTCTTAATTGCATCAACACTGCGCTATTGTGTGTTTTCAGAAATTCTACTCCTCAATTCAGTCTTCCTCTCCTCCTCTTCCTCCCCCCTTCTCTGTGACTGGGTAGTTCACAGCACAGTGTAGAGATGCCAACTGCTGGAGCCAAATTCAATTCCAAATCCAAACATAAGCAACGTTTGTGAATCGAGATGCTTTGAGGTTCACCCAACTCCAATTTTACCAATTCCCTCCAGGGAAATATTTCTCTTTGAAGCTTCTGTGTACCCAAGTGCATTCTGGGATGCAAGTTTGGGTTTCTGGTGTGGGGCAATTTACGTATAGAATGAATACACTCTGCACCTAACCCTCTTATTACCTCCTGTGTTCCACAGTCTGTGACAATGTATAGTAAAATCAGCACATGAAGGCATGGCTGGAAATAATGCCCCATTTTGTTCATATGCGTCTAAATTCAAATTTAAAAGGCAAATAAAGAACATTGAATTAGCCCACATGTTGTAAAGTTGGTATCCATCTTAATTTCTTCAGAAATACTCTTGAACTTCAAAAAAAAAATTGGAAAGGGAAAAGCTTAAAATGAAATTCATTTTAAAATGGTAGTTTTAAAACTGTTAATTGTATCAAACATTGTCTTGCCAATAAACGTCACAGGCCACAAACTGAAACTACAACAAAAATATTTTCTTCCCAAAGAAAATAAGCTATTCAATTGTGTGAGTTGGAGCATGTTTTTAAATATATGGAACAGGCGGGGGTGCAGTTGAGCAAGTTTAAGGGAATCTACCTGGCCTGAAAGGCCTGAAAGCCCAACTGGAAAAAGAAAGAAGCTTGAGCTTAAAGCAAACCTGGAGTTTGAGGAGAGCTCAGAATTTTGTCTATGCGAAGAATTACATGCTAACAAACCCACCTGTCAAGGAGGCCAGCAGCATTCACTAGTGGTTACACTATCATTTTGAGGGACACACTGAATTGGAGGAGCAGTCTCTAAAACCCTCTAGGAACCTGAGCCCCTTCCTTTCCTGGCCTCCTAGGAGCTGCCTTCCTTCTCCTTCTTCATCACCAGGATAAAATAACTTGTGACCAAAACAAAAGAGAAGGCATTGACATTTTCAGTTGGGGTCTCGGATGACTCCATTCTCAATCCCTTGTACCGTACATACCTCTGTCAATGTCTTCTCTCAGAATTCGGTGGAAGCTGAGAGTTTGTCACCTTGTTTAGCCCTTTGATACTCCTCCCAGTGTTTCTCGTGATGTCACACCCTTAGTGTATACTCAGGAAGTATGGCCTGCATTATCATATCCTTCTTAAATTACTAAAAACAGATTTGGGGGTGAGCCTGCAGAATTATGTCTCCTGGGCCTCTGAATATCTTTTCTTTTATACTCAATTATTTTGCATTATCCCAGACAATTTCATTTAGGTGTTTGATTAAAAAATAAATACCACTTGGTCGATCCACCATCATTATCTTTTCCAAAATGTATAAATACATAAAAAATAAATGCCTGTTCTTGGTAATGATCATGCTCTCCTCCCCTTGCAGGTCCTAACATTTGCTTGTCAATTTGGAATCTGCATCCTAATAAATATTCCCATAGTACCCACATTTTCTTTTTAGTTATGATTCTCCCTGGGCTTCCCTAAAACAAATATGCTTTTGACACAATATATGTTTGTAAAGTGAGAGTATGCACAAAGAATTCCATATGTAAATGTATTGGGTAAATCAAAATGTACTTTTATGACAGAAGAATTAAGAATATTCACACCCTTAAGAACTATACTAAGCTTGTGCTAGTCGCTGAGCCATGAAAGGTGATAAAGACATAGCTCCTTTGCCATCCTAAGCACACTATATATATGTGTGTGTGTGTATATATATCTACATCACACTATATATAGTACACTATATATATAGCACATTATCTATATATATATATACAGAGCACACTATCTATATATATAGCACACTATATATATACACACACACAGGCTTACACACACACACACATACTTTTTTTGTTTAAGGTCAATAAAATTGCATCTGTATCATCCTATCATCCTGTTACAAGTTAACCTTAGCATGGTTCCAAGTTTTACTTAAATTAGGCAAGAGTTCATGAGAGGACAGATGACAAGATTGTTGCTGGGTAGTAATTCAAAGCTATGAAGTAAGGTTGCTATTAGCCCACATGTGATGAATGACAATACAAGATGTGGCAGTTGGTCTTAGCCTCCCTATGAAATTCATAGTCTTCCCTTTGAAAAACAGTTGTGGCACAGACGAAAGGGCACCAGCTCTAGGTAAATGGGTCTTGCCACTTTGTGGTCCAGCATATAAGGAGCTTAGAAGTGGCCACTCTGTCCTAATAAGTAAAAAGCTGAACAAACAGAATAATCAACAATTCTTCTTATTCGTCAGAAAAGTGAGGTCACACGGCAAAATGCTGTTCCCCAAATTTGGAAGACAGGTAGGTAGATACAGAGAATCATAACTTACCAAAGTAGAAACCCACAAGAAGAAAACTCCTTGGAAACTAGTGCCAGAGTAGGGAAACTTGAACTGTAATTAACAACTTGCGGGAGGCTCAGGACAACTCAGAGGACAACTCTGAGAATTAAAAACTATGAGGAGATTCAGTCAGAGGGGGTGGCCCCCACACTTTTATGAGTGTTATCTCCAGGAGTTCAACCGGGTCCACATGGTAAAAATTGGAGAAAATCTTGCACTTCTGACAGGGGAAGGAGAAAGGCATCATTCTGAAATACGCCAGAACATTCTGTTCTTCTTAGCAAAGCGTGACCTTAGGAGAAACTATATTTTATCAGAGCCTAAGCTACCTGCGGGAAGGGAAATACCCAACTTCAGCTCCCTGAAGCCTTTCTGTGCCACCTAAGGCGTGAGGGGTGGTAAAAAGCACTGGTGAAGTTCACCATTCAGGGCACCCATTCACCAAAACCCTGAGACTTGATCATAAGTCTATAGAACAATTCCCCCCCCCACCTTTACACCTTACTACTACATTTTTAAAGGCCTATTTACTGTAGTTCCAAAAAAACAGAATTACCAGACCAGGAATTTTTTAAACTATAATTAATATGCTAAGGGCTTTGATGGAAAAAGTAGACAAAATGCAAGAACAAATAAATAATGTAGGTAAAGGGATAGAAATCCTGAGAAAAAATTATAAAGAAATACCAGAGATTTAAAAAATTTTAACAGAAATGAAGGATGCCTTTGATGGCTCATTAGTCGACTACACATAGCTGATGAAAGAATTGCTAAGCTTCAGGATAGGACAATACAAACTTTAAAAATTGAAAAACAAAGAAAAAAATACTGAGAAAAGGGCCAGGCACAGTGGCTCATGCTTGTAATCTCAGCATTTTAGGGGTCTGAGGCAGGAAGATCACTTGAACTCAGGACTTAAAGACCACTGGGCTATATAGTGACACCCTGTCTCTACAAAAAATAAAAAACAAAACAGTTAGCTGGATGTGGTGGCATGAACCTGTAGCACCAGCTACTCAGGAGGCTGAGATGGGAGGATTGCTTGAGCCCAGGAGGTCAAGACTGCAGTGAGCTGTGATCATACCACTGTACTCTAGCCCTGGTAACAGAGTGAGACTTTGTCTCTAAAATAAATAAATAAATACTGAAAAAGAAAAGCAGAATAGAATATCCAAGAACTATGGGACAACTACAAGATGTATAACATACACACAATGGGAATAACAAAAGGAAAGAGACAAAGGAATAGAAGCAACATTTAAAGCAACAATGACTGAGCATTTCCCCAAAATTGATGTCAGACATCAAACCACAGATCCAGGAAACCCAGAGAACACCAATGAGGATAAATGCTGAAAGCACTACACCTAAGAATAGCATATTCAAACTTCAGAAAATCAAAGAAAATAATGTGGAAAAAGTCAGAGGAAAAAACACTTAACCCTTTGCTGTGGTTTGAATGTGTCCCCTCCAAAATTCAGATGTTGAAACTTAATAGCCAATGTGAGAGTAGTAAGAGGTGGGTGTCCATTAAGAGGTTGATCAGGCCACAAGTACTTCTCCCTCATGAATGGAACTAAGGCCTTTATAAAAGAGGTTTCATATAGTATTCAGCCCTCTAGCCCTTCCATTTCTTCTACCATGTCAAAACACAGCATTTCTTCCTTCCAGAGGTTGTACGATCAAGGTGCCATCTTGGAAGCAGACAGTAGCCCTCACCAGACACCAAACCTGCCAGCAACTTGATCTTGGACTTCCCAGCCTCAAGAACTATGACAAATAAATGTCTGTTCTTTGTAAATTACCCAATGTATTGTATTTTGTTATAGCAACACAAGCAGACTAAGACACTTGTAGAGGAGCAAGATAAAAATTATGTCTAATTTCTCAGAAACTGTGCAAGCAAGAAGAGTAAAGTGAAAAATGTTAAGTATTCAGAGAAAGAAAAAAACACCAGTCTAGAATTCCGTACCCTGAAAAATTATCCTTCAAAGGTGAAGTAGAAATAAAGACTTTTTCAGACAAATAAAAATTGAGAGATGTAGTGTTCAGGCCTGCCTTGCAAAATATTTTAAAAGAAATTTTTCAGAGAGAAGGAATATAATATAAATTAGAGGTTCAGATCTACATAAAGAAAGAAAGAGCATTGGAGAATAAATAAGTGAAGGTAAAATAAAATTATTCTTTTTCTTAATGGACCTAACAGATAAAAGTTTGTTCAAAATGATAATAACATCAATATATTCAATTACATATGCATATATATATGCTTACATATATGTGCTTATATATAAGTGAAATGAATGATAGCAATGATACAAGAAATGGGAGGGAGAAATTATAAATATTTTATTATTTTAAGATACTTGCACTACCCATGAAGTGGTATCATGTTATTGGAACGTGGACTTGGATTAGTTGCAAATGTGTATCGCAAACTCTAGGGTAACCATTTTAAAAAGTTTTTTTGAATGTATAATTATATGCTAAGAAAGGAAAGAAAATTGAATAAAATAAAATGCTCAATAAAACCACAAAAAAGCGGAAAAGGTATGGAAGACAGGTATAGGAACAAAGAACAAGAGCAACAAGTAGAAAAGAATAACAAATATGGTAGATATTAATCCAAGTAAATAAATAATTATCTTAAAAGTCAATGATCTAAATACAACTATTAAAAGACAGAGATTGACCAAACCAAGACTCAAGTATACGTTGTCTTTAAAAAACCCACTTTAAATATAAAAACACATACAGATTAACAATAAAGGGACAGAGAAAGATATACTATGCTAACACTAATCAAAAGAAATCAGGAGTCTGGGCACAATGTCTCACACCTGTAAACTCAGGACTTTGGGAGGCTAAGGCAGGAAGATAGCTTGAGCCTAAGAGTTTGAGACCAGCCTAGGGAACATAGCCAGACTCTATCTCTAAAAACAGAAAGAAAGTAGGAGTAGCAATGTTAGTTTCTGACAGAGTGTACTTCAAAAGAAGGAATGTTGTGAGGAACAAAGAGGGTGTTACATAATAACAAAGGGGTCAACATCCCAAGAAGATATAGCAATTGTTAATGTGTATGAACCTAACAACAGAGTGTCAAAATATGTGAGAAAAAATTAAAAGAACTGCAAGGAGATATAGATGAATTCACTATTATCGTTGAAGACTTTAGAACTTCTCTTTCAAACAAAGAGGTAGACAGATCGGGTAAGAAGAAAATAAATAGGGACATAGTTGAACTAAACAGCACCATCAATCAACTGGATATAATTGACAACTATAGACTACTTCATCCAACAATAGTAGATTACACATTATTCTCAAGGAAACATGGAGTATTCATCAAGATAGGACACATTCTGGGACACAAAAGAAAAACATTATTATTTTTTTTTCCTTTCTAAAGAAAAAAATTTAGTAGAAATAAGGTCTCACTATGTTGGCCAGGATGATCTTAAACTCCTGGCCTCAAGTGATCCTCCTGCCTTGGCCTCCCACAATGCTGGGATTACAGACATGAGTCACCACACCTGGCCAACAAACTCTTAAAAATAATAATCATACAATCTCTACCCTCAGATCACAATGGAATTTAGTTGAATTTCTACCTAGAAATCAATAACAGAAAGATAGCTAGAAAATCCCAAAATAGTAGCAAGTTACACAAAACACTCCTAAATAACACATGAATCAAAAAAGAAATCCCAACAGAAATTTTAAGATATTTTAACTAAATAAAATTAAAAATACAATTTATCAAAATTTGTGGGACTTAACAAAAGCAATGCTTAGAAAGAAATTTGCAGCACTGATTGCATTTATTAGAAAAGAAGAAATATCTGAAATCAATTATCTAAGTTTCCACCTTAGGAAACTAAAAAAAAGAAGAGCAAATTAAGTCCAAAATAAGAAGAGTAAAACAAATAATAAAAAGTTAGAGCAAAAATCAATAAAATCAAAACGGAATATCAATACAAAAATCAACAAAACCATCTTTATTATTTATTATTATTGCTCACTGCAACCTCTGCCTCCTAGGTTCAAGCGATTCTGCTGCCTCAGCCTCCTGAGTAGCTGGGATTACAGGTGCCCACTACCATGCCAGGCTGATTTTTGTATTTTTAGTAGAGATGGGGTTTCACCATGTTGTCCAGTCTGGTCTTGAACTCCTGGCCTCAGGTGATCCACCCACCTCAACCTCCCAAAGTGCTGGATTACTGGCGTGAGCCACTGCGCCCGACCCGACATTGAGGAAACTTAAATGCATACTGCTAAGTGAAAGAAGCCAGTCCAAAATGGCTCCATACTGTATGCTTCTAACTATATGACATTCTAGAAAAGGCAAAGCTATGGAGATATTAAAAAGATCAGTGGTTGCCAGGTGTTTGGGAAAAAGGAAGGAGTAATAAATACAGTAGTTTCTTCTTATCCCCAGGGGGATACACTCCAAGAGTCCTAGTGGATGCCTGAAACTGAAGATAGTACCAAACCCTATATATTGTATACTATGTTTCTATGATAAAGTTTAATTTATAAGTTAGGCACAGTAAGAGATTAACAACAATAGAAAAATTATAACAATATACTGTAATAGTTATGTGAATATAGCCTCTCTGTTCTCTATCAAAATACTTATTGTACTGTACTCACCTATTTTTGGACTGTGGTTGTCTGAGGGTAACTCAGACCAGGGAAGGTGAAAGAGGGACTACAAGGGATTTTTAGGACAGTGAAACTATTCTGTATGATACTATAGTAACAGTGGATACGTGACATTAGGTGTTTGCCAAACATATAGAACTTAACAACAGAAAGAGCAAAACTTAATGTAAACTATGGAATTTGGGTAATAATGATGTGTAAAATGTAGATTCATCAATTGTAACAAAAGTACCCTTCTGGTAGGGGATGATGATAATGGGGTAGCTGTGCATGTTTGGGTAGGTGGAAAATGGGAACTCTGTACTTTTCCCTCAAGTTTTGCTGTGAACCTGAAACTGCTGTAAAAAAGCACAACTCCTGGCTGGCTCTGATGCTTACTAGTTAAGTTGCCCTGAGCTAGTCAACTTACTTCAGCCTCGTAAACTGCTGGTACAAATGGTATTTACTTCCCAGGCTTGCCAAGAGACTCGTGAAACATTGGGTGTGAGAACACTTTGTAAAGTGCTACAGACCCATTCCTTTGGCTCCCCAAAGAGGCAACCAAGCAATTTCTCATCATTTTCCACTGAGCAAGCATTGGTGGTTGCAAATGTGGAAATACGTCATCCTTTTACGATATTAAAGAAATTAGCATGAGCTCCAAGAGAATCCCAAACAAAAGCTGATGAAACTTCACTGGATGCCAAGGAAGCAGCTGGCACCATAAACGCCGTGGGAGCTTTGCTGGCAAACCTCCCTCTACAGGCCGCCTAATGTCCGTGCTGGGGGACCTGGCATTGCAAACCTCCCTCTACAAGCTGCCTAATGTCCATGCTGGGGGACCTGACATTGCACTGGGGAAACAAACACGGGAGAGGAAGAGAGGCCATCTCATCACCTGTCCCTGCTCTGAAACAAGAAGACACCTTTGGGAAACTCCTCATTCAGATTCCACCGTGCTAAGGTGCATATCCTGTGCTGTACACCCTAAGGGAATGCAAGGCATGGCCCAGATCCTTCAGGATGAAGCATCCAGTTATGTAAGCATTGTTTTAGTTTTAAAACATGCTGTTAATTACCATCCCTCTCTACTTATTTATATCTCTGGATAGAAACACAATCTTTAATGCTCCCTAAAATTTAGTTGTTTTGTTTGTTTGTTTAACATTTGCCTGGCTATCTTGTAGGGCATTTGCCAGGCAATTTTTAATGAGCCTTAAAATATTTCCATTTTGAAGAGATACCCAACAACTATCCTTGGAAAAAGGTGAGTGTCGCCAAATCAGACAAGGGGGCAGTGACTCTATTTTCCCATCACTAGGCACACTTTGTTCCATTTCTCCCCCTTTCTTTACTACCTTAAATGGGCTTTATATAGCCCATTTAGGATAGTACAAAAATCCCCCCTTATAAAAATGACTGGTTTTGCCTCCCTGTGTAAATGGCATGCTGGGAAAGAACAGGAAGTACAACCCCAAATTGTCTTTGCTCAGTCGTTTCACATTCCCTTGGCCTCATTAACAGACACACTGCCTGTCTGTCCTGGGCAAGGAGACAGGCATTTTCTCAGGCACCTTTCCTGAATCTTGGTCCATACCTTGGCACTTGTAAGGCCAACATAGGGTGCACCCCCATCCCAGGTTCCCAGGCTAAGCAGCCCTAGGTTTTAAAGGGGAAACATAGGAGAGAGAGAGAGGAGAGGAGAGGAGAGAGAGGAGAGGAGAGACAGAGAGGAGAGGAGACAGGGGGGAAAGAGAGAGAGAGAGAGAGAACTAGCAATCACAGAGGCATGAAAGTGGGAGAGAACATGATTTAGAAAGCTTAAAGGGCGTTCAAGTTCTAGATTTCTGTTTATAACAGTTCCTAGACACTTAGCTATGAAAACAGTAGTAGAAAACACATCTATGTCCCTGATGCTTGGTCTCTAGAATGTTGCAGAGTGATCTTTTTTAAGTAGGTGCTCATTAAATATGCTCACTAATCCATTCATTCTTATGCACCAAATGGGACCATGTGGTAGATAAGAACGAAATCATGAAAGGATTTTTATGCTAGACTAAGGTGTTTATTTTATCCTATGGAGAAAGGAAAACTATTAAATAACTATGAATAGAGGAAGGTTTTTGTTTATTTTTTTTGTTTGTTGCCTTTGCTCTTCTTGGCAGCAAAGTGAAGGATACCCAGAAGGGGTTGAGATTACAGAACTGTTTAGGCATTCATAGAAAGAGTGTTATCACTATGACCGGGAAAAATTCCTTTGGAAGCATGGTATAGGTTGAGTATCCTTTATCCAAAATGTTTAGGACCAGAAGTGTTTCAGATTTCAAATTTTTTCAGATATTTGAATATTTGCATATACATAATAAGATATCTTGAGTATGAGACCTAAATCTAAATGTAAAATTCACTTATGTGAATCTTTTATATAAACCTTACAGACATGGCCTGAAGGTAACTTCATACCATATCTTTAATAATTTTGTGCATGAAACAAAGTTTTGACTGTGTTTTGACTATAGCTCATCACTTGAGGTTACATGTGGAATTTTCCATTTGTGACACTATATCGGCGCTTAAAATATTTCAGATTGTGAAGCATTTCAAATTTCAGATTTTCTAATTAGGGATGCTCAACATGTATTTGTGTTCACTGATGAAAAATAAAAATCATTAAGTTGAGCCTTGAGTCCAGAACAAATCATAACTGGAAAGAACAATTCGTACATTTGTTTCCTCATGTGCTTCAATAAATATAGGTTCATCCAGCTTTCCTTCTGTCTCTTCCTAAAATATTCCAGTCTCCAAAATTACCTAAATTTTTTTCATTAAAAACTCAAAATGTGACTATTTATGGATCTGAGTCAGAAATTTACATTCTTTTTTAAAATTAATAGGCTTTGCTTTTTAGAGCAGTTTTAGATTTACAGAAAAATTGAGCAAAAAGTATACAGTTCCCACATTATCCACATTTATCCTACAGTTCCTCCTATTATTGACGACTTGCTTTTGTATGGTACATTTGTTAAAACTGATATAATATTGATATATTATTGTTAACCAAAGTACATAGTTAACATTAAGGTTTATTCTTTGTGAAACTTACATGTAAAACCCAAAACTATAGAAACCATGAAAGACAACCTAGGCAATACCATTCTGGATGTAGGAGCGGGAAAAGGTTTCATGATGAAAACACCAAAAGTAATTACAATAAAAGCAAAAGTTGACAAATGAGATCTAATTAAACTAAAGAGCTTCAGCACAGCAAAGGAAACTATCAACAGAGTGAACAGACAACTGACAGAATAAGAGAAAAATTGTGCAAACTACACATCTGACAAAGGTCTAATATCTAGTATCTATAAGGAACTTATAACTTTATAATTTTAAAACACACTTTTAAATTTTTTTTCACTTTTTATTTTAGGTTCGGGGGTTTGTGTGCAGGTTTGTTATATAAGTAAACTCATGTCACAGGGGTACATGAGTTTATTATTTCATCACTCAGGTACTAAGCCTAGTACCCAATAGTTATTTTTTCTAAGGAACTTAAATTTACAAGAAAAAAAAAACAATTAAAAAGTGGGAAAAAAAATATGAACAGACACTTTTCAAAAGAAGACATACATGTGGCCAACAATCATGTGAAAAACAGCTCAACATCACTGATCGTTAGAGGAAGGCAAAACAAAACCACAGTGAAATATGATCTCGCACCAGTCAGAGTGGCTATTATTAAAAAGTCAAAAAATAACAGATGCTGGCAAGGTTGTGGAGAAAAAGGAATGCTTTTACACTGTTGGTGGGAATGTAAATTAGTTCAACCACTGTGGAAGACAGTGTGTCGATTCCTCAAAGACCTAAAAACAGAAACAGCATTCCACCCAGCAACCCTGTGACTGGATATACACCAAAAGGAATATAAATCATTCTATTATAAAGACACATGCAAGCATATGTTCATTGCAGCAATATTCACAATACTTAAGACAGGGAATCAACCTAAATGCCCATCAAAGGTAGACTGGATAAAGAAAATGAGGTATTAGGTTGGTGCCAAACATAACTGAGGTTTTTGTAATGGCAAAAATTAGGTATTGCACCAACCTAATACATATACACCACGGAATACTCTGCAGCCATAAACAAAGAATGAGAGCATGTCCTTTGCAGGGACATGGGTGGAGCTGGAGGCCATTATCCTTAGCAAACTAACACATGAACAGAATACCAAATATCACATGTTCTCACGTATAAGTGGCAGCTAAATGATGATAAAACATGGGCACATAGAGGAGAACAACACACACTGGGGCCTATCAGAGGGTAGAGGTTTGGAGGAGGGAGAGAATCAGGATAAATAACTAATGGTTACTAGACTTAATACCTAGATGATGAAATAATCTGTACAACAAACCCCCATGACACACACTTACCTACATAAAAAACCTGCACATGTAACCCTGAAGTTAGAAGTTAAACTAAAAAATAAGTAAGAATAATAAATTCACAACACTCTATAGGAAAAAAAGATTTATTCTTTGTGTTGTTAAATTCTATGGGTTTAACAATGCACAATGTCACGTATTCACCATTACAGTATCATACAGAACAGTTTCACTGCCCTGGAAATCTCTTGAGCTCCATTTATCTGACTATCTCTCCTCCCAAAACCCTGGCCACCACTGATCTTTTTACTATCTCATAGTTTTGCCTTTTCTAAAATGTCATGTAGTTGGAATCATACAGTGTGCTGCCTTTTAAAATTGGCTTCTTTCACTTGGCAATCTGCATTTAAATTTCCTCCATATATTTTCTTGGCTTGATAGCCTATTTCTTTTTATTACTAAATATTCAACTGTCTAAATGTATCACAGTTTGTTTTTCATTCACCTGGGAAGGACAACTTGGTTGCTTGCAAGTTTTGGCGATAACGAATAAAGCTGCTACAAAAATTCATGTACACATTTTTGTGTGGGCGTAAGTTTTCAACTCATTTGGCTAAATACCTAGGAGTGTGATGTTGGATCATATGGTTAGACTATGTTTAGTTTTGTAAGAAACTGCCAAAGTATCTTGCAAAGCAGTTGTACCATTTTGCATTTCCATCAGCCATGAATGAGAGCTTCTGTTGCTCCACACCCTTACCAACATTTGAAGTTGTCAGTGTTATGGATTTTGGCCATTCTAATAGGTGTGTAGTAGTAGCTCATTGTTGTTTTAATTTGCAATTCCCTGCTGACAAAATGCTGTTGAGTATCTTCTTATATACTGACTTGCTGTATGTGTATCTTCATTGATTAAGTGACTGTTCATATATTCCCCTATTTTTCAATAATTTTTTAACTTTGAAATCATTTTACATTTCCAGAAAAGTTGCAGAGAAGGAGATTTCCTGTATACGCTCCCCCTAGCTTCCTCTAGTTTTAGCATCTTACATAATCATGGTATGTTTTTCAAGACTAAGAAATTAACATTGGTACAATAATACTGACTAAACTACAACATTTCTCAGACTTTGCCAATTTCTTCAGTAATGTTTTCGTTATTATTGTTCCAAGATCCAAACCAGGTTACCATTTTGCATTTGGTTATCCTTAGTTTCTTCTGATCTGAGATAGTTTCTCAGACTTCCCTTGTTTTTTATGCTTGTATTCTTTTTGGTTCAGATCAGTTTGTATGGAGTTGGGTGAAATCAGCAAAAATGGTGGAGAAAGGGTCTCAAAAACTTTTGTATTCCATAGAAGCAATAAAAACCTGGCCAAAAAAAAAAAAGTCTGAATCAACTTTTTCAGAACTCTGAATTTAACCTAAAACTTGCACCACTCAGGGAGGCATTACTTCAAAAACCATCTGAATCTCAATAAGAAAAATGAGCTTTGTGACACTTTTCATATACCCTAGTCCCATCCCTCTTTCTCCAGCTCTATGATTTTCTTGAAAACCAACAGCCTGACAGCCCCTGAAAAAGAAAGAATAGACTGACAGCCACTAGAAGGAAACAATAAGACTGGAGTTGCCTCAGAACCTCATTCCCCCCAAAATTGCCATTATTTGAGCTGTCCTATGGTTCCCTGGAAGAATGTCCATTTGACCTAACTTGGAGCTTGCCGAGTGCAAAAAGAGTGGTAGCTGGGAGCATTTGTCAGAAAAAAAAATAATTACAGGCAATTGTTTAATTCTGCAGCTGCCTGAGGTGGTGGATAACAATTAGGGCGAACAATAGACTAATCAAAAAGCTCAAAAGAAAAAGCTGGGGAATGAGATTCCCATAGGGGCTTTGAAAAACTCTGACACATTACTGGAAATCTAGAAGGCTAAGCACCAGGCTAGTGCATATTCAAGAAAAATCTGAGAAGGCCCTAAGCTATCTCTGGTGTATCTTGTGGCTCTGCACAATCAGGAAGTGAAGATCAAGGCTGAATTATTAACTGATTTGCTGAGTGTGGTAAAGAGAGCTCCTGAGCAAAAACAGAGATATTAGGTCAAAGCATTTAAGAAAATCTCTGTCCAGTCATTAGCTGACCAGTAAGCTAATGGAGCAGAGATTTCAGAGGCCACGGATGGCAAATAATATCGACTTTACAGTGTCTGGTAGTTTGGAAAAGTCATTAAACAAACAACAGAGTTAGTCTGGAAAAGTCATTAAACAAACAGCTACTATGACAAGCAGCAACAACAAAAACCTCAGGAAAGGAGGTAGAATTTTATTTCCAGAGTAATCACATTATATTAAGTATCCAGTTTGAGACAAATATATATATATAAGATGAGCCAAAAAAACCCACCCCCACCCCACACACATACAAGAAAAAAGGAAGTATGGACCATAAACAGAATAAACATAAATAAAGCAAACAATAGAAACTGTCCCTGAGGAAGCCAAGACGGTAGGCTTACAAGACAAAAGCTTTAAGTCAGTTAAAATTTAAAGAGTTCAAATAAGTTAATCACTAAATGAAAATGTCAGAACAATGTTTCACCAAATACAGAATAACATTAAAGATACAGAAATTGGCCAGGTGTGGTGGCTCACACCTGTAATCCCAGCACTTTGGGAGGCTGAGATGGGTGGATTGCTTGAGTCCAGGAGTTCAAGACCAGCCTGGGCAACATGGTGAGGCCCCATCTCTACAAAAGAAATACAAAAATTAACCGGGTGTGGTGGTGCATGCCTGTACTCCCAAGCTACTGGAGGCTGAGGTGGGAGGATCACCTGAGCCTGGGAGGTGGAGGTTGCAGTGAGCTGAAATTGCACCATGGCACTCCAGTCTAGGTGGCAGAGTGAGACCCCATCTCAAAAAACATAAATAAAATATAGATATATAAATTATTCTTTCATGAATCAAATCAAAATTCTGGAACATAAAAGTAAAGTAACTGAAATGAAAAATGACTTGAAGGACTCAACAGACTCGAGCAAGAAGAAGAAAGAATCATGGAACTTGATCTAGGTCAATTGAGATTATCTAGTCTGAGTAACAGAGAGAAAAAGGAATTGAGAAAGTGAAAGTCTCATCAACCTGCGGGACACCAACAAGCATCTCAACATATGCATAGGACAGTATTAGATGGAAAAGAGAAAGACAAAGGGACAGAAATCATATCTGAAAAATAATGGCCAAAACTTTTCCAAAATTTGATGAAAAATACTAATCTACATATTCAAGAAGCTCAACAAACTGCAAGGAGACGAAATTCAAGTATATTCTGAACTAGTTATATCATATCAAACTGTTGAAAGCCAAGGACAGGCAGAGAATCTTGAAAGCATACAAGGGACCCTCAATAAGATTAATAGCTACTTTCTCTTTGGAAACTATAGAGAACAGAAGGCAGTGGGATGGCATATTCAGAGTGTTAAAAACAAAAAAACAAAACAAACAAAAAAACCTGTCAACCAAGAATTCTACATTCAGCAAAACTACCCTTCAAAAATGATGGAAAAATTCAAAATCCCCAGATAAACAAAAACTAAGATAAGTTATTGCTGGCATATATGCTGTACATGAAATGCGGTCCCTCAGGCCAAAATGAAAAAATGTTAACCAGTTTAAATCACTTAGAGAAGTAAAGAGCATCAATAATGGTAGCTACACAGGTAAATATAAAAGACACTCCAAAAATTATTTTTTGTATATGACACTTTTTTTGCCTATCCAATTTAAAAGACAATTACATAAAGCAATAATTATAAATTTGTGTTGATGCAATTTGTGGAATGATAGTAGCACAAAGAAAATGGGAGAGAGAATAGAGTTATATAGAATTGAAGTTTTCATATAATATTAAAATTAAGTTGGTATTAATACAAACTAAATTGTTATGAATTATGTTCATTGTAATCCTAGAATAACCACTAAAAAAAACTTTAAAATAAATATATATATATGGAAAAATAAGGGAGAATTAAAATTGTACACTAGAAAATATCTATTTAACCCCAAAAACACAATAATGGAGAAATACAAGAATAACAACAACAAAAACTCCATTAGATATAGAAAATAAATAGTAAATGGCAACTGTAAATCCTACCCTATCAGTGATTATATTACATGTAAATTGATTAAACATTATAATTAAAAGGCAGAGACTGGGAGAATTAATTTGTTTAATGATCCAGTTATATGCTGTCTACAAGAGAAACACTATAATTCAAAGACACAAATAGTTTGACACCAGAATGATAAAAAATATATATACAGTGCAAACAGTACCCAACAAGCATCTGAAGTGGCTTTAATAATATCAGACAAAATAGACTTTAAGTCACATGTTGTTACTGGAGATAAATAAAAACACATTATGATGACAGAAGAGTCAGCCAGCCCATGAAGAAGATATAACAATTATAAACTTATATGCACATAATGACAGAGTTCCAAAATACATGGAGCAAAAACTGACAGAACTAAAGGGAGAAATGAACAATTCAATAATAATAATGGTTAAAGTCTTCAATATCTCACTTTTAATAGTGGATAGAACAAGATGGAAGATCAACAAGAAAATGGAAGACAGGAACAACCCTATATGAAAATATATCTAACATTTAACAGACATCTACAAAATACTCCACCCAATAGCAACAGAATACACATTCTTCTCAAAGGCACATAGAACATTCTCCAAGATAGAACATATTTTTATGCCATAAAAGAAGTCTCAATGGATTTTAAAGGATGAAAATTATATAAAGTATGTTCTCTGAACTCAATGGAATGATATTGAAAATCAATATTGGGAAGGAAATTCAGGAAGTTCACAAATATGGTAAAATCAAACAACACACTTCTAAATAACCAGTGGGTTAAATAAGAAAACAAAAGATAAATCAGAAAATATTTTGAAAATATTTTGATAAAGGAAAACCAAAACACAACATATTAATGCTTATGTGATGAAATAAAAGCTGTGCTTAGAGGGAATATTATAGCTATAATCGCCTATGCTAAAAAAAGAAAAAAATTCTCAAATCAATAACTTAACCTTCTATCCTAGGAAACTAGGAAAAGTAAGCAAAACCCAAAGCAGGCAGGAGGAAGAAAATTATTAATAAAGATTAGAGAAGAAATAAATGAAATAGAGAACATAAAAATAGAGCAAATTATTGAAACAAAAGTTGGTTCCCTGAAAAGATCAACAAAATTGACAAACTTCAGTTAGGCCGACCAGGAAAAAACAAAGATAACTCACATTACTAAATCAGAAAAGAAAGAGTGGACATTACTCTTGGCTTTACAAAAATAAAAAGATAAAAAAAGAAATACTATAAACAACTGTAGGCCAACAATAACAATAAAAATCTAGATGAAATGGACAAATTTCTCAACAAACACAAACTACCAACACTAACTGAAGAATCAATAGATTATGTGAACCTATAACAAGAAATGCAATTATTAATCAAATTGGCTTATCAGAATTATCAAATATGCCTCAATATTTTTATTTTTAACTATAATTCTGTGGCCAGTTGTGAAGATTTGCAGGATGCAATATAAAATGCACTGCCCCCCTAGGTAGGGTGAATAATATTCCTAGTTTCCCGTGGTTATCAAAATTGAGTACCACGCTATTCGAATTTGCTATAACGTTTTGTTATTTTGTTCTCCCAAAAATAAGCAAATAAGCATTTGTAATCCTTTCCCAGGTTTCAGGACTTGAAAGAATTCCAGCTGACTGACCGAACGTTTAATCTTCATGAAACCAACAAGATGGTGGCTTTTGGAGTCAGGCCTGGGAGAAAATTCTAGCTCTTTTGCTTGCATTGCCTGTGAGACCTAAGACAAGTCTCTGATAATCTATGTCTTCATTTTATGGGACTTTTGGGAATAATACTGCTTTCTTCTAGTATTGTAAAGAATAATTGGGTTAGAATAAGTGCATACCCTTGCCATCCATGTAGAAGGTATTTGTTGATTCCCAATTTATGCCTAGTACCCTGCCAAGTGATACAATTGTAAGCAAAACATGGCTCCTACTTGGATATGACAGTATTGTAAGGAAGGTACTTTCAGTAACAATTAATATCCTTTTCTTCATTTCTGTGCTTAGAAGCAGAATTTTAAGTTAAAAGCTATATCTCATTCTGGTTAACAATGAAAATGATGACTATTTTAAAGGTGGTGAGATGTAGATTGATACGATTTTTAGCCTCCTTTTACAGCAGTTCTTTATCTTTGTGTGTCTCCTGAGTATGGAGGGTTGAAAGAATACTTTAAAAGTTGAGTAAATAGACCAAATTCCCGTACTTAATGAATAAAAACAAAATGTGTAGAGGACTTACACATTTCCTAACAAATTATAGACACTAAATCAGGCTTGCAAAATTCTTATCTGTATGAACTGTTTGGAAAATAATTTACTAATATATTCCACAGCTCAGAAATTCAACTATAGGAACAAAGAATGCTGGTATCCAAAGAACAATGATTAAGGAGTGGTCACAGGATACAGGACAGACACCTTCCAAATGAAGTGTGACCTGTGGCAGAGTTCAATGGTGCAAAAGATATGGTAAGACCTTTATGACAGAGAAAATTTAAAGAACTTTCCATCACTGGGGAAAGTCATGCTTAAAAGTGAGTGCCAAATGACAATCTGTCTTGGTGAGCAGCTTTTACAAATCCCACCAACAAAGGCAAGGAAAATAATAAAGTCAACTGGAGTATCCCAGTTTCGATTTGACAACTTCTGGTCATAAGAAGAAGTGCTTTCTTCAGAAGATTTCCAGGTTTTTTAGCTGACATTTGTCCTAACTCTTAATTATATTAATTATATATAGCACCATCTAGTGAAATAACTTAGAATACTTGGGTTTTTAAAAGACAAAATAAAAGAAATGGGTAAAAACATAAATCAATGAAAGTTGTGTTTTTTAATGATGGGATGGGCAAGAATTTGCCTATGTTCTTACCTGAAATGTATTTTTAAGTGCTTAGATTATTTAAGGATGCTTTTAATTCAATCAGTCACTTGATATAGCGATCATCTCAAGGTTGGTTTAGCATTACGGGGAGAGAAATGTCGGAGTAAGGAAGGATGGAAAATACTGATTGTGGAGGTAATAATTGGGGATAAACTAAGGGCCTATGAATTCCTGAAAAGAGGAGAATGTGCAATGGTGTGCTAGAGCCAGCTAGTACCACTGGAGAGAGCCAACTGTGTGTATCTTTCTTTCTCCAACTTCTTGCTCAGTGATGTCTCATTGGTAGCTTCAGGTCAGCTGGGGTGAGATTATTTACATAATGGATATTGGCAAATGCTATGAATCACAGCTACCCACCCCTAGAGAAGCAGCTGTTAAACATTTATTAGCACATCGCCAGGACATATCAGCATCTGATCCTCCCAACTGACCACAGTCCTTATAGATAGAGGCCAGATAGAGGGACTGGTGGTGGCCAAGGACCCACGAGCAAAAGATATCTGAGTCTAAATGACATGTGGTTGTTGTGCTAACTAGTGACTGCAAGCCCTTGACAATATGTCAGAATTGCCCAAACTTATGAAAAAAAAAAAAACAGTTCAAGATACTTCATATTTCAGCAAGCAATGGAAAATGTCTCCAGCACCTTTGAGAAGAAATAAATCAGGTGCTGATTATTAGCTGCAGGAGGCTAATGTGGAGGCTGAATGCAGGAAAGAGTGTGGAGGCAGCCGAGTCAGATTGCAGACAGGGCTTGACCTTCACCAATGGGGTAGCCTTGGGCAATTTGGACACTGGGCTGTTTCTTCAACTAAAAGTCAAAATGAGACCACTGGGGTTTTCTTTCTTTAATTAATGAAATCTTTTCTTCAAATCACCTCTTACATATAATATCAATACTCTCTAGTAAAGATTAGTGTCATTTAAAAGACCAGCCCCCTTGTGAGATCCCCAAACTCCTCTGAAAACCTCAGAATCCCTTGTAAAAGTCATTGAGTTAAACTATTTCCAAGAGTACAATTTCCCTTCCAACACTGATATTCTAAGCAAAGAATTGGCTATCAGCTTCACTACCTAATTTCCCCATTTACCCAGAGGTGTGAGCTTCCTCTTTCTCTAACCAATCTAAGGAATTTGGGGGGAGTGAAGACAAAAAGTTGTTTATCTCCATAAATGCCCCCAGAGACTCTACTCCAGCTGGGTTTTCAACCTACTAATTTCTGAGCGTAGATAGGTGTTCAAGTTATAAGGACTTGATGCTGATGGAAATCATACCTGGACAAGATCTCTCCATCCCATTCCAAAACTTCACTTGTTTTGAAAGACCGGATGCATAAGTCGATTACCTATCCTAATTTAAAGTATCCTGATCCTGCATGAACCTGCTTTGAAAACTATAATATTTATCAAGAGATAATGGTCAAGAAGGGTTATATTTTCTTATGCTTTAAAAAATTATTTATAATCAAGAACAGAAAAGACATCTGATCATTTCAGAGCCAAAATCCTCTCTATGGAGAGTCTGTAGCTTTTTCACTTGAAAGTAATTACGATTCTAAGTGACCCAAGATTGTTCAGATAAAGGTAGTATCTCCCCAGTCCGTAACAATTACTAGGGGGCCACAGGTGGAAGTGCATATCAGAGAATACACACTGATGGGCCAGGAGCCCATTCTAATTTCCACAGAGTTAGAAAGAAATTTAGATTAGTAGACAACATTTAAAAACTGAGAAATAGCACATGAAAATTCAAATTTGTTGCTTTGGGTGGGGAAAACAAACAGCATGTAACAAAATTGGGCCAAATTCCTGCCTGGCAACCGTCAGCTGGGCTGAGAGCTGCCATCCTTTAGACAGGGCACAGGCCTGTTGTGGGCTATAGGCCCCATGCTGTACATCTCCCAATTTCCCACCCTCAACACCCACCAACAACACCCATTGGGTTACTTCCCTGTCCCTGCCTGAGTTTGCACTCCTTGACTTACGGCCATACCAGACTGAGCTACAAGTGACACTGGGCCTTTCTGAGAGAAGGAAACATTTTTAGACATAATACCCTTAGAAGGAGTATTTGCTGGGGCCTGAGCCCCGCCTGGGCCCGGAGAGATAAAGATGCTCCTTGCAGGTAAGAAGGCACTTAACTTACGTGCACACTGAAAACCTGATCTGCCTTGAAGACGAAATGGGAAGTTTGTGGTTGAGCACATTTATTTCTGAACTTAATGACATGGAGAACCACAAGGCTACCCACAGTATCAATTTTTCATAAAAAAGGAGAAAGGCTATTGAGTCAAATGTTCCAAGAGTGGCTGATGCAGGGAATGGTATATTTATAGCCTGGATACACTGACAAGAATGGCTTGCTCAGTGGAGAAAAGTAATAAGAGCTACTATTATTGAACACTTGCTTTGCATTCTTTCTGTTCTCACACTCACTCAGAAGGGTTTTATATTTACAGATAAAGACATCAAAGCTCAGAGGTGCTAGTTAACTTGAGCAAGTCACACAGCTTATTACATGGCAGAACCAGCATCCATTGCACTGGCTGACTGCAAATCCATGTCTTGTCTGCTATGTCATGCTGGCAATTGACATTTAAAATGGCTCTTTGAGCTCTTCAATGTAATTTCTTAAATATTATTTCCATTGAGCCCTTTTACAAGTTTATGAGACAGAGGAATCATGATCCACATTTCACAGATTAAAAGTTGAAGCACAAAAAAATTAAGTCTTAATAATTAGTAACTAAGAACGAGTACCCAGGTTTTCTAACTTCTAATCAGGAGTTCTTTCCACTTAATAAGATGAAACACCTACTTTGGACTGAGTGTTTGTGTCTTATTCTTCAGATAGTTAATGTTAGAGAGTTGTTATGTTTTTATATTATATAGGTGATTTGCATATCTTTTAATGAAAGATTTTTTAATTATTTGAAAAGAGGGCTACAAAATAAAAAAAAAAACTTTCAGATTATTCTACTCATTAAAATAGCCATGCCTCTTTTAAGGTAGCCAGTAAAACTTGTCTATAACTAAGGTCTACTTATAATTTCAGTGATAAATTTAGTCTTTTGTGGCAAAGCAGTTGACAAGGAAAATAGGTCTGGGTAAAATACTTTTTTGTTTTTCAAAATAGTACAACCTAGTTTAGAAGCAACATAAGTTACCAAAGTGAAGCCACAAACTGGAATTTTTTTAAAGGTGGTATGGGGAGTGGGGACAATCAGTGGTTTCAACAGATTGATTTTTAGTGTTGGAGAATACATTTTTCTATGGTTTTACAGGTCAGACATTCCTACAAATAGGGATGTAAAAAAGGCAACCATGAACACTAAAGAAATGAAATAAATTGTTATAACACTCTGGAGAAACACAGTTTCTCTATAGGCAGTTATGCCAGCAGAATGTCTTCTAACTTTCCTTAGAGTGTTTCCACTGAATTCATAGATTTTTCCCAAGTTGGAAGGAGCCATCTGTTCCACCCGCAGATACACATGCCACTTTCTTCTTTCATGTCAACCCTCAGACAACAGACGCCTGAAAATCCAAATCCAATTTATTCTATAAAAAGGAACAGTTTTTATTCCCCTCATTTGATATGAAGGCAGTGCTTTGAAATCTCTTCCAGAGGGGAGGCAGAGGCTAGGGGTGGGCTGCTCCAGGCTTTGGAGGATGTAACAATCTCATGCAGGGGATCAACACTAAGGAAAACCCACAGGGGCCCTGGAAGCAGAAAGACTAGAAGATGGCAATATTAGGGTGGGGACAGGAAACAGCAATCTGATCATGAACCCTGCGCTAGGAAGATGGCAGAGAACAGGATGGAACTCCATTTTGGAAGATTCTTACAACGATGATCACTGAAAGAAGAAATTGATAGAACTTGGGCATGGCTTCACAGTGAGTTCTGGAATCTAGACCTACAATTTCTTAAACATTGTCTATCCTTCCTCTTCTTGTCCCAGAGGTTGAAACAAGGTTGAAACTACAAGGGGAACTCAAGAAGCTCCCCAACTATAATCCAGGAATGATTGCAGGGATAGGAAACCAGGCATATCATTGGACTGCAACAGAATCATGAAGCACCAAAAGGCGCCGTCTCCCTAAGTTGGCCTGACAAGGATATCGGCTGTGTGCTCAGCTGCAGAGAGCTGAAGAGAGTTTGCTGGGGTAGTAGACATACCCCAAGAGCATGGATACAGTCCCTTTGTTACAACAGATGTCTCTCACTGCACACACGCTAGAGGCTAGGAATGGCTCCAAGCCCTTCCCCTGTACTAATTCACTCAATCTTCGCCCTATGAATATGAAGTACTACTATTATTCCCATTTTTCAGATGAGAAAACTGAGGCACAGAGAGAATGAGTAACTTGCCTTATAGCTACTCACTAGATCACAAAGCTAAAAAGTGACAAAGCCAGGGTGGGAATCCATTTTGGTAGACAGAATAATGGGCTCCCAAAGATATCTATGACTGAGTCCCCAGAATCTATGAATATGTTATCTTTTATGGCAAGAGTAACTTTGCTGATGTGACTAAATTATGGATCCTGAGATGGGAAGAGTATCCTGGATTATTTAGGTGGATCCAATGTAATCACAAGGGTCCTTATAAGAGAAACAAGAAAGTCAGAGTCAGTAATATGAGAAGTGATGTCAGAAGCAAGAAGTTGAGTGATAGAAGCAAGGGTTCATGAGTCAAGGAATGAATGCAGATGGTCTCTAGAGGCCGAAAAGGCAAGACAGATTGATTCTGCCATGAAGCCAATAGAAGGAATGCAGCCCTGACAACATCGTGATTTGAAACTTCTCACCTCCAGAACTGTGAGAGAATAAATGTGTGTTGTGTTGTTTTGAGCCACTAAGTTTGTGATAATTTGTTACAGCAGCCACAGGAAACTAATAGACGCAAGCAGCCTAACCCCAGAGCCTTTATTCCTAATTATTCAATTATATTATCTTTCCAGTGTTAGATGTTAATATTTCTAGAAAATACTCCATAAAAGGAGTTTCACATTGGTTTCAAGGTCTCTCTTGTTTAGCCCCATAGTGGCTGGTGTATGTAGGAATTTATTACTATATTAGATTGCTTGTGATGTACACAGATCTGATATTCATCTCATACATGCTAGTGAGACAGTAGCCATTGTTAAAATGTTGAACCTTTTTTTCAGTTGATAAATTGTCCCATAGATCCTTTCTGCTATTCTGGACACCTTGTTCCCTTCCTTGGGACCCCCCAGAACTTCCCATAGTCAAGCTCCTAAAGGGTTAAAGCTGTACAGGGAAAGGGTCCTCCCCAACTCAGCCCCAACTCCAAAGCCTGAGTCCACGCTAATGGTCAGCGGCCACGCCAAAGCAGATATTTAATATTTTGAACAAAACCCTAGGATACATACATGCTGATTGATAATTCACGATGCCCTAGAATTTTTATTTATGACTAGAGTTTAACAATATTTTTATTATCAATGAAAGGAAATAAGCCTTTTTAGCAAAATAACTTTCTACAGAGCGCAACAGTTAAACTCTCAGAAGCCCAGATCTTGGCCTCTAAACTCCCCACTTGAATCATGATGTCCTCAACTGAAAAGCGGCCACTCCCAACAAGCCATATCAGTGAATTCCTCAAAGGTTTGACTTCATTATGTGTCTCTTTTTCAAGTGAAACTATGTGGGCATCACACCCCTTATTTTGTCTTCTTAACTAGGACAAGAGAACTTTAAAATCAGATAAGTACACTGTGTATAAAGTATTATGAAATGTCATTAACAACTTTTTCCTCTGACATCTCTGGCTTCACTGAAAAGGAATTTCACGTCCACTCATGCCTCATATTCTTAGTCTCCACTGAATAATATAACTGGGTGAATCACTGCTTTCCTCAGAAGATGCATGCCTGGCTATAGCCTGAAACTCTGTTCAACTGATGATAATCCTAAGCTGTGAAAAGAATCCTTTCAGGAAAAACTATTAAGGGATTATGTCACTATCCCTTACTCTCTGAAATATGTATCATAGAAGGTTATGGTGTGCTGGTAAATAGGATGGAGTACCAGGCTTTGGAATTATACCAACTTCAGACCATCCCTTGCTTCCCTACTACCAACAGTGTGACCTTCACAAGTTAGCTGACTTCTAAAATCTGTTACTAGAAAATGAAGTAATCATTTTCTTCTTGCACTTTGGTCAAGAGAACTAAATGAAATAATGTATTAACATGCCTACCATAACACAAGTGACCTACAGCCTATCAATCCCTGTTAGTTCACTTCCCAGGGTGTTCATGTGAGACATAAGTGAGAGGCCTAGGTGCTAGCCCAGTACTTTCCAAATTGCTAAATGATGTTTTTAAACGATAAAGTATCAAACCCATCTCTCCTTGATAACTAAGCATGCTTTGCTTTATAGTACCAAGCAAAAGGAGGAAAACCCATGCATAGGAAAAAGGACTTGTAAAAATGTTTTTTGAACCCAAACTAAGCGCAAGCATGTTTTGCTTATAAGAAGAGGAGAACTATGCAATGGAGAACTCCAGGCAGAGATCAAGTTAAGTATAATTAAAATCTCCCAAAAGCTGTATACAGTGGTCATCCTGAAGTTGGAGACCGCCATCCTTCATTGCCCACTAATCAACCTTCTGCTTTTCCATCAACGATTTTTTCTATTTTCCATAAGTTCTAGAAAAGGAATTCAGAGGCCCAAGGTTGCCACTTTTGCCAATTCCAAGTAAGACTTTTAGAAGGGTGATCATAGTTCTGGGATTCTGTTTCTTCCTTTCTCCAGGCACACTACAGGGATAAGATGAAAGAACAGCCGCTTTGCAAAAAGATGGGGAACTGGAACCAGCCATGACCCCCAAAATAGACATGAAGATACAGAGACTGTATTTTTCTACCCAATAGCCCAAAGGAGAAACTCTTCAATTAATAACACTTTTGATACAAAGCCAGACTGCCCAAGATGACGGCCTAAAAATACACAAAAATCTAGGAAAAACAAGCTCTCCATCCTGGAGGGAATGTCAATGGAAAATAGTTGCTAGGCTTTTCCAGTTACCAGTAATAAAAGAAAAATAGGCTCCCCATTATGAATCCAGTGCTGGAGGGCTCGTCAGCTGGTTCTGAGCCAGCTTTGGTATTTTCTGAGTGCGTTACAAATTACAGGAACAAAATGTGGACTTTTCACTCTAACCATGTTTTCTAAGGCCAGACAATTTATTATTAGGTTTACTTCCTAATGGTCTATAGTTGGAAAAGATGTCTCCACGTATGGATAATATTTATAAGCTTTTAAAGCACACATATTCTTATTATGAACAGCAATTACACAATGTGCACAGATTTTAAATGAAAGAATTAAGAGAAATTCAAACAGAAATTAATAGGACATGAATCCCTTCATTATTAAGCATTATAATATGCATAAATATTTGTTGAACTATGTGATTTTTAAAAAATAAGGACTGAGCAGGAAGTATTAATCTCAAAATGCAACCTACCTACATATTCTGCATTTCACTTCCTCATAGAGATGTCTTCAAGGGATCTCTATGCCTCCAGTTATTATTAGGGTAACTACAACAAACATCTGTTAAGAAGGCTTCTGCCCATTTAGTTAGTTGTGTACTGCTTTTCTCTGCTAGCAGATTGTGAAGTCTCTTGAAAGTAGGGTCTTATCTTACTCATCTTTGTCCTAATCCTTAATACAGTGTCCAACTTATAGGAGATTTTTAAAAATGTTTGTTGAAGGAATTCCTCTTGTGTGAGCTGCAGGTGAAGGCATTTTCCACTGTGTTTCTCATGGAGTCATATAAATATCCATAGAGTTAATTTCCCTTAATGTTATGAGGGAAAAAAGTCTTCTGGAGTGTTCTCTTTCTTTATGTAATAACAGCAATACAGCACACTGTGTTTCTCTTTTCTACTGGGATCTCAGGATGCTCAAGGACAAGTTTTAAGCTCAACTGCAGTCTTTCTCATTGCCTAGAATTTCTGATACGAAAACTTCCCACCTTACTTTCTCATTTTTCTGGCTCTTTATCTTTTATCCTTGTTTTATGTTAATGTTATTTTAAGCTGCCTCAAATCCTTGATAGAAGAAAATAGGAACTGAGTAAAAAATAATAAATGAATAAAGAACTAAGATAAGAAGTTAGCAAAAATTTCTTCCCAATGACTTCTTATATATGCTGCAGAAATATCCTCAAAATGCTATTACGTTATATCCATGAATATTTCATAAGTTTCAATAGAAATAAGCAGAGCAAACACAGGGTGATATCGAGGAAAAGACTACTGGACTGGAAAACCAGCAGTACAGGTTAAAGTTCAGTCCCTGTCCTTCACTAAGTGTGTGACCTTGAACAAGACACCTACATTTGTGAACTTCAGTCTCATCTCATAAATGGACTTCATTTATTCTTTCACCAGACATTTATTGAGTCCTTACTTACAACAGGGATAGTGGTAGGTGCTACAGATGTCAAGTAAATAAAACAAGCGCCATGCAATCAAGTTAGTGCACAGTCTAGTAAGAGAGACAGAAAAGCGAACAGATTACAGCAAAATGTGATCACAGCCACACATAAGGTATTGGAGCAACACAGAAGGGAGATGTCTACATCAGCCTGGAGACTTCCAGAGGATTTGAAAGGAGGCAGTGGTTGTGTTGATTTTTAAAGTTGACTGGGAATTAACTAGATGAAAAATGGGGCAGGGGAGGGGAAAGAGGGCATTCCAGGACTCAAGAAGCGCACGTGTGAAACCACAGAGACAAAGAACACCATGACAAGTTGGGGGAACTAAAAATTGTTGGAAGATAATAAAATACGTGTCCTGTCTACCTCCCAGGGTGATTTTAAGGATCAGTTGAGGGGATGTATACATTGAAAGTGCTTTGTAAACTGTAAAGCAACATACACGTATTCAAATGTTATTATTATTTAAAAAGATTATTATAAGACACTTGTTTTTTTCCCCCTGCAAATTAGAAACATTTGCTGAAGTAAACACTGTTAATGCATTAGCTGTCAGGATAGTGTATTATATTTGGAAAACATTTGCCAATGCCTGTTCAGTTTTTGAATTTCCAGTCACATGTGTTTTTTGTTTGAGCAAATGCATCAAGTAATAATGGATTTATTGTTAATTGTGCAACGTTGGAGCTTCAAGGTTTAAGTAATCTCCATTTCGTGTTGACTTTATTCCATGTTGACTGTAGAAGTTTGCAGTCTTTATTGATTAATGAAAAGTGATAACTGAGCACTATTACCACACCTTGTATTGATCAAACTTTTATCAGAAAAAATTCAGGATTCTGCACGTAGACAAGTGTGCCAATAAAAGCAAATTCCCTCTGAGAAAAAGGAGGGAAAGAGGTGTGGTTATCTCCACTTAAAACAGCTTTCCAAAGAGCTCCAATGGAGCTCAGATTCAAATACAAACTTCCCTATTTAACACTTCAAAAATGAAATACTTCCTTCCAAGGAGCATTCTTCCCTGGTTAGAAAAACCAACAAAAAGCATTTGGGATAGAAAAATTGGGACGGATAACTCATGTTCAAAATTCTTGACATTCATACACTATCAGTCATTGGAAGGTTTGAATCACTATGTTTAAAAACTGCTTTCACTTTTTCCCTCCTGCCTGTAGGAGGAAGACATGAGACAGAGAATGATAATAGGATTTTTTTTTTTTCATGTTGCAAACAACTTGTCTGGGCTCTAACTTTTCATATTAAACCCACAGAAAGAACTGTTGTGTCCTGCCCCTGCTCCTCCTTGCAAAAGAGAAATGCTTCTAGTCTTGGAAGATCTGTATTTGTCATGAATTTTATTTTGAGTCATGATTAAGCCACTTATTAGCAATATTGGTCATCAAGGTCTCATACAGCACATGGATGAACTAAGTAATATGTACATTTATGACCTTTTGTGTAAAGGAAAACTTATCAAAGCTGGACAGGACCTGAAAAGTTATTCTGTATGGCACTACATTTTATGGATGAGAAAATTTAAGAGAAACGTAAGCTAATTTGTTTAAAGCCAGGCAGTGAATACATGGCACAGTTGGGATTAGGAGCCTCCAGGGCGGTTCTCCCACACCTACCTGGCTGTGGACAGAGGCTGACATCCAGGGAAAAGGCTTGGGAATTGCAGTTGCATGGGGTGAGTGGCCTCAGGCAAGCAGCCCACCTGCTGCCACTCAATCTCACCACTCACCGGGGCTGTCAAGTCCCTTCTTCCAAAGACTAGTGTCCAGAGGACTGGTCCACAATGCCCCCGAAGCAGGTGGCCCCTGCTAGGTGAATTGAGTGCTGTTACAGCTTTGGCAGAGTTCCCAGGCAAGCAACAGCCCCTGCTGTGCCTTGACAAGAGAGGTGGCTGAACCTCCGGACAAAATGACTTGCTTTAGAGACAAGCAGGGAAAATATGATTTGTTGTAGAATTCCTGTTAGTCCAGTCAGCTCCCATCCTCTTGAGAAACCGGATCTGTAGGCACATGCACTGGCCAATGAGTCAGCCCTTAAAAAGTCATTCATAATTTATGTATAAACAAGAATAGCTTTTGTTTCAGGGAATTTGGGAGGTTTTTGTAGCCTGCTTTCTTCCAGTACCATTTCTGAAGAACTGTTCCTGTCTCAAGGCTGTTCCTATAGGCCTAAAAATACTTTGATGTTCAGACATCTGGAACTTATATTTGGTGTTGACTAATGAGCATTATTATTTTATTATGTATTTATATATGATCTGAAAGAAATCTGAGGTTATATGCCACATCACTCTGTATACACACTGAACAATGACAAATTCTTTTTACCCATTACACTTATGATTTATTACTTGGGCAGAAGAGGTTCTGAGTCATGCAATTGACATATAATTGTGTTTTGGAAGATAGTAATGGGATAGAGAGAATGTAAAATTGCCCTTCACATATATTGTTAAAATAATTTCTAAGTGGACAAAATGGACTCCAGAGATATTATTTCTCTCATTTAAAAAATATCAAAGGATAGCCAATATGGCAACAAACCCCTGCTCTCCTTTTGAATGGGTAAAGAAGAGACTTGGTCTTAGAAATACATGTGGGTATGTTTGAAAGGGTAATAAACAATGCATAATGGAATTGACATCAAAGAACTCCTCTTGGAGAACCAGACCTAGTTCAAAGTCGAACGCTCGATACTCAGTTTGCCTTGGTACCAATAAGCTACAGGTAAACACTGTAAGATCAAAGGCAAAGGTGGGCGTATGGAGGGGCGTGTGATGACATTACTTTCTCAGCAAAGCATTTCCCTCCAGGGACACTGGAGACAGTACCTTGTAACAGCCTCTGTTGTACATTCAGGAATTTATTTTAAAGGAGTGTCAGAGATATTTTAGTCTTTAAGAATTGCAGCTCAAAGACCATCGAACAAGACGCACGCTGAAGGTGGCATGCACTGAGGGAAGAGGATACTGGGAAGGAAAGGAATAAATGGCCCCATTATGGGCCATACCAATCCTGCCTGCTTTCTTCTCCCTCCCACAAGCAACATCAGTGTAAACTGGTTTGGCCCATCAGCAGGCCCTCTGGCCCTTCATGGAAGAATGAGTCCTCTGTGCATGCAGGCAGAGCAGTTGCCAACAAAGGCCCAATGCAATGTTTGAAAGCCCGAACTTGCTGCTGAATCAAAGCATTTGCAGAGGCTGAAGCTGTGAACAGGATAGGCCAACAACAGTGAGAGGAGCTCTGTGCAGCTCCCCTAGAGAATCTTTAAAATTGACTTATCTGTTTGCTGACAGTCCCCAGTTTCAATGCCACAGTGTGGGCAGTATTCATTTAAAGTCATTCCCCAGAGGTCTGTTAAATCATACTGAACTGCATTTCAGGGTCTTTGTCTAGGAACCAGCTGACTGCATAGCAGAAGAAAAGTAAAAAAGAACCCAACTGATCCGACAACAGAAAAGGAAAAAGTCCTGAAAACAAACAAACAAAAAAATCAAAACATGCTTTAAAGAATGTCATAGGTAGCTTGATGGGGATGGCATTGAATCTATAAATTACTTTGGGTAGTATGGCCATTTTCACGATATTGATTCTTCCTATCCATGAGCATGGAATGTTCTTCCATTTGTTTGTGTCCTCTTTTATTTCATTGAGCAGTGGTTTGCAGTTCTCCTTGAAGAGGTCCTTCACATCCCTTGTAAATTGGATTCCTAGATATTTTATTCTCTTTGAAGCAATTGTGAATGGGAGTTCACTCATGACTTGGCTCTCTGTTTGTCTGTTATTGGTGTATAAGAATGCTTGTGATTTTTGCACATTGATTTTGTATCCTGAGACTGCTGAAGTTGCTTACAGCTTAAGGAGATTTTGGGCTGAGACGATGGGGTTTTCTAGATATACAATCATGTCATCTGCAAACAGGGACAATTTGAATTCCTCATCCCCATCAAGCTACAAATGACTTTCTTCACAGAATTGGAAAAAAAACACTTTAAAGTTCATATGGAACCAAAAAAGAGCCCTCATTGCCAAGTCAATCCTAAGCCAAAAGAACAAAGCTGGAGGCATCACGCTACCTGACTTCAAACTATACTACAAGGCTACAGTAACCAAAACAGCATGGTACTGGTACCAAAACAGAGATATAGACCAATGGAACAGAACAGAGCCCTCAGAAGTAATACCACACATCTACAACCATCTGATCTTTGACAAACCTGACAAAAACAAGAAATGGGGAAATGATTCCCTATTTAATAAATGATGCTGGGAAAACTGGCTGGCCATATGTAGAAAGCTGAAACTGGATCCCTTCCTTACACCTTATACAAAAATTAATTTAAGATGGATTAAAGACTTACATGTTAGACCTAAAACCATAAAAACCCTAGAAGAAAACCTAGGCAATACCATTCAGGACATAGGCATGGGCAAGGACTTCATGTCTAAAACACCAAAAGCAATGGCAACAAAAGCCAAAATTGACAAATGGGATCCAATTAAACTAAAGAGCTTCTGCACAGCAAAAGAAACTACCATCAGAGTGAACAGGCAACCTACAGAATGGGAGAAAATTTTTGCAATCTACTCATCTGACAAAGGGCTAATATCCAGAATCTACAAAGAACTCAAAACAAATTTACAAGAAAAAAACAAACAACCCCATCACCAAATGGGTGAAGGATATGAACAGACACTTCTCAAAAGAAGACATTTATGCAGCCAACAGACACAAGAAAAAATGCTCATCATCACTGGCCATCAGAGAGGTGCAAATCAAAACCACAATGAGATACCATCTCACACCAGTTAGAATGGTGATCATTAAAAAGTCAGGAAACAACAGGTGCTGGGATGTGGAGAAACAGGAACACTTTTACACTGTTGGTGGGACTGTAAACTAGTTCAACCATTGTGGAAGACAGTGTGGCAATTCCTCAGGGATCTAGAACTAGAAATACCATTTGACCCAGCAATCCCATTACTGGGTATATACCCAAAGGATTATAAATCATGCTGCTATAAAGGCACATGCACATGTATGTTTATTGTGGCACTATTCACAATAGCAAAGACTTGGAACCAATCCAAATGTCCATGAATGATATAGACTGGATTAAGAAAATGTGGCATATATACACCATGGAAATACTATGCAGCCATAAAAAATGATGAGGTCATGTCCTTTTTATGGACATGGATGAAGCTGGAAACCATCATTCTCAGCAAACTATCGCAAGGACAAAAAACCAAACACCGCATGTTCTCACTCATAGGTGGGAATTGAACAATGAAAACACTTGGACACAGGAAGGCAAACATCACACACCAGGGCCTGTTGTGGGGTGGGGGTGGGGGGAGAGATAGCATTAGGAGATACACCTAATGTAAGTGATGAGTTGATGGGTGCAGCACACGAACATGGCACATGTATACATATGTAACAAACCTGCACATTGTGCACATGTACCCTAGAACTTAAAGTATAATAAAAAATATATTTTAAAAAGTCATAAAATGAAGCAATATTTTCAGTCTCTTCCCATACACACACCTTTTTGATTACTTCATTTTATTGTCCATGATAAAGAGACTAAACTTCTACTCAGGAGCCCAAACTTTAGAAGAAATGTTAGCCTTAATTTAAATGAATGCAAAAGCCTGAGATGAAGGGATAAGACTTTTAGACTATGTTTAGATTGCATGAAAATTATCTGTCCTATATATTTTACATGTGTCACAATATTTTCCTTTGACTGTCTTCCAATGAATATACTTCTTGTCCAAAGAATTATGTGAGGGTTAGTCGACTAGAAGTAAACAAGAACTAGATACACTGAAAGTAAACAGAGCAACAGATTCATGAGAAGCATGAACAAACCTCATTATAAATGATGGAAAATGGATGATGTCAGATGGTGCCACTGATTGCCTTGTACCTCCCCAAAATGTTCTCTTCCAGAAGAGTTACTCATATCCCAGTGCCTAAGCTAGTACCAGCTAAGCAAGTCAGTACAGCAAGTCATCTTCCCTATCACCCTTTCCGCTTTACTGCAGTATGCCAGACCTTGGGATTATGCCATATGCTTCCAATCTGGATAGATAAATATGATAAATTTGGAGCGCTAATGAAACTATAACTAAATTCCAACTCCCTCATTCCAGGGCACCTGCCTAGCTCCATAGTTTAACACTCCTGTTTCCATTGTTCTACATTAGCCCTGCCCTTAACATTGTGCTTTTACTTCCCATCATCCATCACTTGACCTGGTTGAACTAGAGTTGCCCAACCCTAGATCTCCCTCCTTCTGGTGAGACATTGGGACCCTACATGACTTTGCTCAGGCCATTTTCATGGGACTATATCCCAGTTCATTTTCCCCAAACTTCGCAAAGCTCCTATTTTGCTGCTTCCGAGTCTCATCCCTAAATAGTGGTCACTGCTTGGATTCCCAGATGCTGGATGGCCTTGGGATGACCCTCCAGTACCAACTGCTTCCAGAAATCGCCCTGGAATACTGGACCCAGAGGTGCTCTCGACGGACTGCTCTTGGCATCTCTAATGTCAGTCATGCACGTGGGTCTACCTTCAGCACTGGAGAGTATGTCTTTGCCCAGCCCTGGCTCCTTTCCCCTCTGCATATGTGGTGTTGCCAGACTTGACTCATGATGCATTAGGTAAGAGCCATCCTGAGCGATGACAGTGAATTAACATTGACAAAGAAAACAAGGCTCCCTTAGGATTATTTTCATTGCCCTCATTTCATTGTCAATAATGATGATGATCAGCATGCCAGTCAATCATAAGCCCTGCAAAAGATGAGTCTTCACTTTAAATGAGGAAAGGAAGGCATTACACACATTTTGAGAACGTATTTTACACAAAAAAATGGGAGAGAAAAAATGTGGAACAAGCTGTCTGACACAGGGTGGTGGTAAGATGCATTCATTTATTCATTCAAGAGATATTGGCCGGGCATGATGGTTCACACCTGTAATCCCAGCAGTTTGGAAGGCCGAGGCGGGCAGATCATGAGGTCAGGAGATCGAGACCATCCCAGCTAACATGGTGAAACCCCATCTCTACTAAAAATACAAAAAATTAGCCAGGCGTGGTGGCGGGTGCCGGTAGTCCCAGCTGCTCGGGAGGCTGAGACAGGAGAATGGCGTGAACCCGGGAGGCGGAGCTTGCAGTGAGCCGAGATCACGCCACTGCACTCCAGCCTGGGCGACAGAGCAAGACTCCGTCTCAAGACAAAAAAAAAAAAAAAAAGAGAGAGGAGAGAGAAAGAGAGAGAGAGAGAGAAAGAGAGAGAGCTATTTACTGAGTATTCTCTATGTGCCTGTTCTAAGTACTGGGGATAAAGAAATAAACAAAACCATTTAAAACCCCTGCCCTCGTGGAACTCACATTCAGAAAACAGCTCTGTGACCCTCTCATTCTACCTTTCTGAACTATGTTTTCCTTATCTGCAAAGTAAGAGCTTTGATATAAAAAGAAAGAAGTCTCTTTAAACTCAAACACTCGGTGCTTCTCTAAAAATGCTAGTTAAATATGCACAGACCATGTATCATGCCAACATACAAAACACCTGCCTGAATGGATGTCAAGGAAAGATGGTGATAAAACTCAATTTGATGCAGTAATATTCACTGAGCACCTACTGGGTGCCAGTAAGAGTGAGAAATACAAAGATAGATGAATCACACATGTGCCATCTCTTAGCACCTCAATGCTTAGTGAGACAGGCAGGCATATAAAATTAATTATGTTTACAAAATTGGTTCTGATAAATTCTACTTCTCCATTATTGACAACTTATAGAGTATACAAAAATCAAAGAATATAAAAATAACCAGAAATACAATCAACCAGAGATTGTCATGCTTAATAACTTGGTGAACTTCTTTCAGATGACTCTGTGCATGTACCCATAAATTCCGTGTATATTCTTTTCTTTCAACTGGAAAATACAGATGCTTAAAATACTGCTTTTTCCCTGAGTACATGTCATGTACCTCTTCCCTTGGCAATATATGAATTTACATCATCATTTAATTGCTGTAAAATATCCCATTTGTCTATACCATAATGTATTTAGCCAGCTCCCTATTGATTGGCATTGTATTCTAATTTTTCTATATTAACAACAAGAATGCTTCAACAGATATTCTATTGTTCGCTTTTTAAAACTTATTTCTGCCAATACTGCTTTCAAATATCCATAAGTAGAATATGTTTATCAGTGTATATTTACATTTTACATCTTGAATTATTGTTTTCTGCCAAGTCAGTTTCAGTAATCATATAGGAAATTATCTCATTTACCCACACTCATTATCTTCGCTATGTTTTGTTTCTGAACCTGTTTAATCTTTGCCAATCTGATGGGTGAAATACATACTGAGTTTTGTTTTCATTAACTTCTCTTTGACTATCAGTGGAGTTGAAAATCTTCATATATATTCATTAGCTATTAGTATTTCTTTATTTGTAAATTGGCTACTTATGTCCTTTGCCATTACTCTTTTATCTGTACAAACTTTTAAAAACTCATTTGTTAATAGTTATTTGTATATTAGAAATATTACCCCTTGTGCTATCACAGGTGCTACAAATATTTTCCAGTGGAGGGTTTACCTTTTAAGATTGTTTTTAGGCCAAGTACGGTGGCTCACACCTGTATTCCTAGCACTTCGGGAGTGGGAGGCCAAGGCATGAGGATCACGTGAGCCCAGGAGTTTGAGGCCAGCCTGGGCAACAGAGCAAGACCTGGCCTCTATAAGAAAAAGAAAAAGAAAAAGAAGAAGAGGAAGAGGAAGAGGAAGAGGAAGAGGAGGAGGAGGAGGAAGAGGAAGAAGAAGAAATTGTTTTTAGCTACACAAAAGACTTTCCTTAATTATTGAAAATTTCAAACAAACATACCTTAAAAAAGGAGAGAATACTACTATGCAGCCATAAAAAATGATGAGTTCATGTCCTTTGTAGGGACATGGATGAAATTGGAAATCATCATTCTCAGTAAACTATCGCAAGAACAAAAAACCAAACACCGCATATTCTCACTCAGGTGGGAATTGAACAATGAGATCACATGGACACAGGAAGGGGAATATCACACTCTGGGGACTGTGGTGGGGTCGGGGGAGGGGGGAGGGATAGCATTGGGAGATATACCTAATGCTAGATGACGAGTTAGTGGGTGCAGCACACCAGCATGGCACATGTATACATATGTAATTAACCTGCACAATGGGCACATGTACCCTAAAACTTAAAGTATAATAATAATAAAAAAAGATAAATAGGTTAGAGGATAAATGAAGATTAAATAATGTTAAACATCAACAAAGTTCTTAGCACAATGCCTTACACATCAAAAAAATAAAATAAAAAGGTATTTTTATTATTTAGATTAGACCTTAGCTGCTACCATGTTATTTATAAAAGTGGGGAGATAATAATATTTTCATGTTACAGTAAAGGAAACCTCTATGTAAAGTGTGATTTCTCTAAATCTGAGAACATTTTCAAAGGATGTATTCAGTATTCAGAATCCCTGCCAAAAGTTTACTCTTTTGACTCCTACACGTTTCTTTCTTAATTTTGAGGTTGTTTTATTAAGAAATTATTATTTGAATAAGGACATGAAATTCTTAATATTACCAGGACAAATAACAGACATTTTTATATAGAACCAAACTTCTGAATTTGAAAGTCTTTTATGGGTCCAGTCTCCAGGAAAGGAGACCACCGTATTGCTAAACCTTAGAGTGTAATTTAAAAGTCAGTGATAAAGACAGTGGTGACAACATCCAATACCAAGAGCATGATGCATGCTGTACCCTTTACTCTCTTGAAATGCCTTAATTAAAAAGAGGGTTCATTCATGCATCCATTATTACTCATTAGAATCAAGTTTGTCTTTTAGTAAACCATGTGGTACATTATTTTCTACAACTCATAAAAAACACCTTATTCTCACTTTTTTGACGTAAATCAATGTGTGATGAAAGTGAAGATTTCAATAATATTTCTACTCTTATTTAATTTTGTATTAAATAGACCGTTTTTAGAGCAGTTTTAGGTTCACAGTGAAAATGTGCAGACAGTAGAGAGTTCCCATAAACTAGCTGCTTCTCCCACCACACACAACCTCCATAACTATCAACATTTCACTCCCCAGTAGTACACTGGTTACAACTGACAAACCTGTGTTGACACATCATTATCACCTGAAGTTCATAGTTTATTTTAGGATTCACCCTTGGCACTGTACATTCTTTGGGTTTTGAGAAATGTATAATGACATGCATTCACTGTTGTAGTATCACACAGCACAATTCCACTACCCTAAAAATCCTTTGTACTCTGCCTATTCACCCCTTCCTCCTCTAACCTTAGCAACCACTGAAATTTTTATTGTCTCCATAGTTCTGCATTTTCCAGGATGTCATATCATTGGAATCACATAGTATGTAGCCCTTTCAGATTGACTTCTTTCACTCAGTAGTATGGGTTTAAGGTTCCTCCATGTCTTTTTGATGGCTTGATAGCTCATTTCCTTTTATCACTGTATAGTACTCCATTGTCTGAATGTGCCACCATATTTTTATCCATTTACTTATTGAAGGGCATCTTGGGTGCTCCCAGCTTTGGGTAAGTATGAATAAAGCTGCTGTAAACATTCACGTGCAGGCTTTTATGTGGACATAATTGCTCAACTCACTTGGGTAATTAGCAAGGAACATGAGTGTTGGATCATGTAGTAAAAGTATGTTTGGTTTTGTAAGAAACTGCCAAATTCTCTGCCAAATTGACCATAACATTTTGCATTTTCTCTAGAAATGATTGAGACTTCCAGAGTCTCCACATCCTCATTAGCATTTGGTATTGTCAGTATTTTGGATTTGGCCATTCTAATAGGTGTGTAGTGGCATCTCGTTGTATTAGAGAATTTGGAATTCCCTAATGATATATGATGCTGAACATCTTTTTGTATGCTTATTTGAAATTTGTATATAATTTTTGACAAGATATCTATGATCTTTGGCCTATTTTTTAATAGAATTTTTCATTTTCTCATCGTTTCAAGAATTTTTGTGTACATTTAAGAAAGTAGTCCTTTATCAGCTAAATCTTTTGCAAAAATTTTCTCCCAGTCTGTGGCTTATATTCCCATTCTCTTGACATTGTCTTTCACAGAACATGGCTTGTTAATTTTAATAAAATTCAGCTTATCAAAAAAAAAAAAGGAGAGAATAATATAAGCAAACCCCTGCCCCCGTGCCCATCACCCACCTTCAAAAGTTATTAATTCAGGGACAATGTTGTTTCAGTTTCAAACCTCCTTTCTTCCAACTTTTTGTTCTTTTGAAGCAAATCCCAGACATCCTATTATTACATCTACAAATACTTCAGTAGGTATTTCTAAAAGATAGTCTTCAGAGGTTTCTGTTTTCTAATGTCGTCAAATTTTTAAAATCAATTTATTTTATTTTGGATTTTGGTTTTTGGGATATATTCAAGGTCAAATTATTTTTAAAATGTATTTACAATTTTTCAGGTATTGTCTTGTTTTTAATATTTAAATATTTAATCTTTTTCAAAATTACTGTGGGACAAGAAGCAAGATGGGGACATAGTACTATATCCCTATCTCCCAATACCATTTATTAAATATTTTCCCCAACTAAGGTAAAACATTTCCCCCAATTTTTATTATATAAAAAACTTCCAACATACTTAAGATGGCTTCTACGTTGATCCACTAGTTTATCAGTGATTTCTCCATCAGTAAATACCATATTGTTTTAATTTATGTTACTTTCTACAAAATTTAATAACTGGTATGATGTATTTCCTCATTAGACCTTTTTCCTAATTTTTAAGCTACTGTATCCTTATTCATCCAAATTAATTTTTTTAAATAATTTTGTTCCATTCTCTAAAATCTTGTTGTGTTTTTAACTGGTAATTCATTTGTATTATAGATTAATTTAGGGACAATCATTATTTTCTAAAATTGAATTTTTCTAACCAAAAATAAGTGGCCTCTTCATTTATTCAAGTCTTTGTCAATCAGTAGTGTCCTCCAGGATTCATACAGGTCCTATCATTTTCTTTATAAGTTAGCTAGTTTAGGCTTTTTTACTGCTATCATGAATCAAATCTTTTAGAATATTTTCTAGTTGATTTTTATATATAAGAAGTAGGTTGAAGATATATAAGAAGTATCTTCAACCTACTTCTTATATATAAATAATAATAGATAAATAGACTTATCTCTGTGCCAACTATAACTCCTTTTTTTATTTTTTCAATGTCTTTCTTTTCTTTCTTTTTTTTTTTTAAATTGAGGTCCACTCTATTGCCCAGGCTGAGTGCAGTGGTGTAATCACAGCTCACTGTAACCTCCACCTCCTGAGCTCAAGCTTCAGCCTCCCAAGTGGCTGGGACTATAGGCACTTGCCACTATGCCTGGATTTTTTTTTTAAATTTTTTTGTAGAGACAGGGTCTCATTATGTTGCCCAGGATGGTCTCAAACTCCTGGACTTAAGCAAAGCTCCTCTCAAAGCACTGGGATTACAGGCATAAGCCACCATCCCCAGGCCTCAACCTCTTTCTAATTGTGATATTCTTGACCTGAGGGTTCAAGAGTATTGAGTTTTGAGTACTGTCAAGTGAACAAACAAACAAAAAAATGGACCAGGGATAGGGCTATTGTAATTATCTGGACACAGAACATCAGTCAAAAGGTTTAGCTCTGCTACCTGGAGAGGCAGAGAGTCAGACAATAGTAGGTCAATGAGTACATAGAACAATATTATTTATTATTTATGAAGAAAAAGAGAATTCAAGAAGCTTGTCATAGTTAATTCCCTGCTTAAGAAATGCCAACAGTGGAAGGCAGCACTGGAAATGTTGAAGTAGCCCTGAACCTGGGAAAGAGTGAAGGGAAAATAGCCACAGCTCTCCTTCCCATGGCTCATTAATACATTAGCCGTAGTGGACCAACACTCAATTCCCTTAGTGAAGCAGGACTTCATTATAACCTGCTGTGTTGATGTGACACAGCCAATTCCAGAGCTGGAATAGACGTTAGAACATCTCATTCAAACTCCTTATATTTTTACGGGAGGGAAATGAGGTTTAGAGAAAACAAGAGACTTGTCCATGGTCACACAGCTAGTTGGCAGTGGACTCAAGCTTTTCTGGATCCAGACTAGTCTGGGTCTCCAGGCATCAAGTGCAGAGTTCTGTTCTTTGTACCATGCTGCTTCAAGGAATTTAGATTTGAGATTTCAGGGGATTTAAAAAATTTCTAGCTTAATATTCAGTCTAGTGGGCTAAAATGTTTCTGCTGTATTGCAATACATACAGCCTTGTGTTTAAAAAGACTTTACTCTGTATATTACTTATGAATATAACTGAGAGCACCTGAAGGGAAGTTGGTTTTCAGACAAAATGCAATTTCAGAGATTTGCACATGACTTCTCTTGGTAGAGATGTGAACAAGTACAGCGAGTCTGGGTATAACGTGATCAGGCAGCTCAGTTTTAACAAAAGTGACGCACAGTAGGAACACCACTGAACCCTTTATAAACTCTTTATAAATCACGAATTTTATAAAATAAATGAATGCCATAACATATAGTTTATAAAGCATAGAACTCAATAAGCTTTTCGTCCTTATTTAATTTGTTTGCAATTATATGTGGCCATTAGATGAACGGAAGAAGCTTGGTGATAGACTCCTTGGAGCTGACAGGCAATCTCTAGATGTGGTTAATTAGGAATGAGATCAGTGGTCTTTCATGGTAAAATATGATAATTTTGAAAAATAAATGAAAGAAAATTGTTATTACCTATGATTCATTGCATTACCTATGATTCAGGCACTGCATAGTATCAATCAACTTAACAGGCGGCAAACCAGAGCCACTCACAGTTCTGAAAGAATGAACGTAACTCCCTCAAGGCTACTGTGTATGCAGTACCCTGTTCACCAAAGCACTCAGTGATTTGATACAAATCTGTTGAGGTGAAAAGAACTCCTTGGAAATACTCCACTGGGAAATATGTATATGGCTTGATGGCTTTCCAGAATTTCAAAACCACTGATGGCCTATGAATCTGACCTAGAAGCATCTATCCTTTAAAAGATATAGAAAAAAAGGAATGAAACTTAATTTTCCTTCCCAAACTCAACTCCTGACTTGCTATGAAGTCTACTGTTTCTAACATAACTGCAAGCTGTTCACCTGTACGTAAAGAATAACCTTACTTCGGGCTAAAATATATTAAGGAATCATTGGCTTTTGTTTTTATTTTTCCAAGAAAGTATAAAAGGAAGCTTAACATGGATTTTGAGTGTATGCTGACTTTCATTAAGTTATATTGCCTTTGCATGAGGTTGCAATAGAGAACTGAAGAGCTGGAAAAGATCTCTAATATCATCTCTTCCAGTGGGCTCAACTACTAACCACCAGCGGAGGGAGGTGGTGTACATGGGTAAGGCCTTGAATCCCACAACCACCCATATTTCAAGCAAAGCAACTCTGCTTTAATATTTTATTTGTTTATAATCCCAAGAACACTTATTTAAAGAAGTGGTTCTATAAGTATAAAAAACTGAGTTTGAAATCACTGAATCAGTCCAACACTCTTCTTACAGGAGAAAATACTGACACTAAGAGAGAGAGAGAAGCATGATTTGCCAAATAGTAGGTGAGCAACAGTATCTGGACTCAGATTGGTATCTCCCATTCCTTGTTCAGGGATTGTCCAGTAGGTCATGCTGCCTGCTGGTAAGGTGTTTAAATGCCAAGGGCCCTAAGGTTATGGCCGAGTTTCTACACACTGTGGCATAATGGAGTTTCTGTCCCTCCTAGACTCTTTATTATCCTCTGCCATATCCTCTCTAACACATCTAGGAGTTGAGGACCTCTTATGGCATAATAATGCCTCAGAGTTTCGCTCTGAGAAGATATCAATATTACGAGGAGATTTGTTTGTCAGTAAAGGATCTACAGTAAAAAATTTGAGGATTCACAGTTGGGCTCCCAGTGTAGAACCGGGAAAAGATCAGGTTCTCTCCATTCTTGGCTACAAAGGACAGTGGTAAGAGTGAGCCAGGACCCTGGTGGAGGAAGGAGAGGGTATGAAAGGGAAGAACAGAGGAGCGTAAAGGTTAAAGGTAACTGTAGGTGCTCATTTGAAGCAAATCCATCAAATAGGAAAGCAGCCGGAGAATACAGGTAATGGAATGTTCTGTACTATCTTTTGGCCTCCAAGTGTGTTTAACACTGAGTCTAAGAATACTACACAACTTTCCAGGTTAAAGACCTTGGTGTGAATTTCACTACGTGACTAAGAAATGTTAACAATTACCCACCCCAAATTTTCCAGTATGTAGATCATCATTGTATAATCACATTTGCTTATCGTTTTTATAAGTAATGATTAATAATAATCTTTATTACTTTTATTACTTTATTACATTTTTTCATTACTATCATTTTTGTCATTCCTGTGACTTACTGAGAAAAGAAACACAAGCTGTCTTATAAGAAGATAATAAAGAAAGAACATCATCCCTCAGTCCATACAAAAAGGAAGCCCAGGGGAAATATAGCAGATAACTCAAAATCAAATCTTTGTTTCTGTTTTCTAGTCCATTGAGAATTATCTAGTCTCTACTTTGTCTGTTACAGTTTTGAGAGGCAACTATTCTGTCCCTCAAAACATAACAGGGAATGAACCATCATTCTCTGGATTCAACCTCAGAGACTTAGTCTTCTCAATTACTTTTACTAGTGAGATTTTAATATTTATTTATGTATTTGTTTATTTTGAGACAGAGTCTCGCTCTGTCTCACAGGCTGGTGTGCAATGGCGTGATCTCAGCTCACTGCAACCTCCGCCTCCCAAGTTCAAACGATTCTCCTGCCTCAGCCTCCTGAGTAGGATTACAGGCACCTGTCACTACATCCAGCTAATTTTTGTACTTTATTTATTTCATTCTCATACGCAGAATATTATAATATTGTGATGGTGGCATGTAAACCACTTATAAGCCCAGCATATAATTCAACAAACAAAAGCATTAAGAATAACTATAGCTACAAAAATTCTATTGAATATACAATATAAAAAGAGGTAAGTCCTGTATCAGTAGCATCAAGTGAGGGAAGGAGAATAAAAGTGTAGAGTTTGCCTATGCAATCAAAGTTAAGTTATGAGCTTAAAATAGGCTGTAATAACTATAAGAGGTTCAAAGCAAAATTCATGGTAACCATAAAGGAAAAACCTACAGGAGATACAAAAAAAAAATAAAGAGAGAAGAATCAGAGCATATCACCACAAAAAATCAAACCACTAAGAAAAATAGCAAGAGAAGAAAAGAGAAATAAGAGAACTACAAAATAGAAAACAGTTAACAAAATGGCAATAGAATTTAGCTATCAATAATACTTCAAATGTAAGTGGATTAAACTCATCAATCATAAGACAAGAGTGTCTGAATGGATAAAAAAAAAAGTTCCAACTATAAGGTGTCTATAACATACTCACTTCAAATTTAAGGACACACAAGGCAGAAAGTGAAGGAATAGAAAAAGATATTCCATGCAAATGGTAACCTAAAAGAGTAGAGATTGGCTGTATTATATCAGATCAATAGATTTCAAGTCAAAATATTTCAAAAGAGACAAGGAATGTTACTATATTATGATAAAAGTGTCAATGTAACAATGATAAATATATATTTACCCAACTTCAAAGTACCTAAATATTTAAAGGAAACACTGACAGATCTAAAGTTGAAATAGACGGCAATGCAATAATTGTAGAAGACTTTGATACCCCCATTTCAATAACAGATCATCCAGACAAAAAATCCATAAGGAAATAATAGGCTTGGACAACACTATAGACCAAATGGACCTAAGAAACACATGTGGAATATTTCCCCAGCAACAGCAGAATATAATTTCTTCTCAAGCACCCAGGGAACATTCTCCAGACAGATCACATACTAAGTCACAAAACAAGTCTCAATAAATTTTAAAGGATTAAAATCATCCCAAATATATTTTCAAACCAAAATAGAATGGAACTAGATATTAATAATGTAAGGAAAATGGGAAAATTCAACAACACGTGAAAATTAACACAGTTATGAACAACCATTGACTCAAAGAAGAAATAAAAAGAGAAATGAGAAAATATTTTGAGACAAATGACAACACAACATTGAAAAACGTATGGGATGCAGCAAATGCAGTACTAAGAGGGACATATACAGTGATAAACACCTGCTTTTTTTTTTTTTTTAAAAAGGAAGATTTCAAATAAGCTACGTAACTTTGTACCTGAAAGCACTAGTAAGAGAACAAACTAAAGTTAGCCAACGGAAAGAAATGATAAAAATTAGAGCAGAAATAATGAGTAGAAAATGGAAAAACAGTAGAAAAAATCTACAAAACAGAGTAGTTTTCTTTAAAGATAAAACAATGACAACCTTTAGCTAGACTAATTTTTTAAAAAAGATTCAAATACAATTAGAAATATAAAAGAAGATATTACAATTGATTCCACAGAAATAAGGGATTATTACAAGCAATTATATGCCAATAAATTAGATGGCCTAAATGAAATGGATAAATTCATAGAAACATACAACCCACCAAGATTGAATCGAGAATTATTAATAGCTTCAACAGTCCAAAAATAATCAAGATAGAATCAGTAATTGAAAACCACCCAACAAAATAAAGTCTAGAACCAAATGGCTTCACATTGAATTCTATCAAACATTTAAAGAAGAATCAATAGCAATCCTTTTACAACTCCTCTGAAAAACAGAAAAAGCACACTTCTGAACTTATGTTAAGAGGCCAGCATCACTCTGATATGAAAGCCAAAGACACCACATGAAAAGAAAACTATAATCCAATATCTCTGATAATCATAGATGCAAAAGTCGTCAGGAAAATACTAGCAAACTGAATTTAATAGCACATTACAAGGATAATACATCATAATCAATTAATGGGATGCAAGGACGGGTCAATATGCAAATCAATCAATTGCTACATCACATTATTGAAAATGAATAAAAGAATGAAGAATAAAAATCATGATCATCTCAATAAATGCAGAAAAAGCATTTGACAAAATTCAACATCTTTTCATGATAAAAACTCTTCACAAATTAGGTAAAGAAGGAATACACTTCAATACCATAAATATGACAAACACACAGCTAACATCATATTCAATGATGAAGAACTGAAAACTTTTCCTCTAAGATGAGAAACAAGGAAAGTATGCCTACTCTCACCACTTCTATTCAACATATTATTGGAAGCCCTAGCCAGAGCATTTTAGACAAGAAAAAGAAATAAAAGGCATCCAAATAAGAAAGGAAGTAGTAAAATTATCTCTGAAGATGGCACGATGACCCTAAAGTCTTAATTAAAGAAACAGTTAGAACTAATAATTCAGTAAAGTTGCAGGATACAAAATCAATATACAAAAATCAGTAGCATTTCTTTATGCTAATGATGAACTACCCAAAAAATTAAAACAAAAAATCTCATTTATGATAGTATCAAAAAGAATAAATACTTACGAATAAATTTAACCAAGGAGGTGAAATCTCTATATACTGAAAGCTATAAAATATTGATGAAAGAAATTAGAGAAGACAGAAAAAATGAATAGAAAGATGTCTCATGTTCATAGATTGGAACAATGAATATTGTGAAAATATCCATATTACTCAAGGTGATCAACAGATGCAATCCCTGCAAAAATGCCAACAACATTTCTAAAAAAATGGAAATAAGAATCCTAACATTGATGTAGAACTACGAGCCTTTGAATAGCCAAAGCAATCTTGAGCAAGAATAATAAAGCAGCAGACTGCTGATTTCAAAATATGAAGCTACAGTAGTCAAAACGGTACGGTATTGGCATAAAAACAGAAGAGAGAGCCCAGAAATAAACCCACACATTGACAGTAAACTGATCATGGTCAAGGGGGGCAAGCATACACAATGGAAAAAGGATAGTCTCTTCAATAAATGGCTTTGGGAAAATAATATTTGTATGCTAAAGAATGTAACTGAACCCTTATCTTATACATATCCAAAAATTAACTCCAAATGGATTAAGGGCTTAAATGTAAGACCCAAACCTCTAAAATTCTTAGAAGAAAACAAAGGAAAACTTATTGACATTGGCATTGGCAATGATTACTTGGATATGACTAGTGACAAAAGCAAAAATACACAAATGTGATTATATCAAACTGTAAATCTTTTGCACAGCAAAGGAAACAATCAGCAAAGTGAAAAGGTAAACAACAGAAGAAGCATAGATATTTGCAAATTATATGTCTGCAAAATGCATAAGAACCCTTACCACTCGATAGCAAAGAAACAAGTGATCTGATTTAAAAATGAACAAAAGATCTGAATAGACATTTCTCCAAAGAAGACATACAAATGGTTAACAGGTACATGATAAGGTGCTCAACATCACTCATCATCAGAGAAATGCAAATCAAAACCAAAATGAGACATTACCTAACACTTGTTAGGATGGCTATGACCAAAAAGACAAAGTGAACAAGTGTTTGCCAGGATGTGGAGAGAAGGGGATTCTTGTACACTGTTGGTGGGAATATAAATTGGTATAGCCACTATGGATACAGTACGGATGCTCCTCAAATAATTAAAATTAGATCTGCCATATGATCCAACAATCTCCTTTCTTGGGTGTACACTCAAAAGAATTTGAAGTCAGTACCTTGAAGAGCTTTCTGCACTCCCACTTTAACTGCAGCAGTAATACAATGACAAAGAAATGGAAACAACCTACATGTCCACCAAGAGATGAATGGATAAAGAAAATGTCTATATATATATGTGTGTATATATATATATATGTATACACACATATATACATATACACACACACACACACACACAAGAATATTATTTAGCCTTGAAAATGAAGATCCTACCATTTACTGCAACATGGATGAATTTGGAAGACATTATGCTAGTTGAAGTAAGCTAGACACAGAAGAACAAATACTACATGATCCCACTTATATCAAGAACCTAAAATAGTCAAACTCAGAAGCAGAGAGTAGAATGGTGGTTTTCAGGGGCTGGAGGTAGGGGAAACTGGAGAGATGTTGGTCAAAGTACACATAGTTTCAGTTATGCAAGACAACTAAATCCTAGAGAACTACTATGCAGCGGAGTGCATCTAGTTAACAATATTGTATTATATGCTTAAAATTATGTTTTATGTTAAGTTCTTATCACACACACAAAAATGAAAAGAGGCCAGAGAGATAAAACTTTAGAGATGATGGTTATGTTAATGTTTATGGTGATGATTTTGCAGGTGTGTATGTACTTATCTTCAAACTCATCAAGGTGTATATATTAAATATGTACAGATTTGCGTACATCAATCATACCTCAATTAAGAGAAAAAGGTCTCAGCTGCACAGAAGTGAGACTGATCAAGATTCTAACTCCCATCTTATCAGTTGTGGTCCCTCATACACCCATGGTGATGACCCCAGAATCCCATAGATAGATGGTGACCATTTTATAAGCACTCCACCAGGGTCAGAGGAGAACAAGAGGCTCAAGACGCTGTGAGCCTGAGGACTTAGTGGCTGTTCTTCAAATATCCTAGGGACACAGATAATTTAAGAGGGCTCCTTATTTAGGACTCTCAAAACCTCTTACCAAATGTGAGCCATGCTGGATGTTTGAGATGGAATAAAAGGAGTGGATGTGGGACTATGGGACACAGCCAAATTCCCAAGAAGAGAGCCAGAGTTGTGGCTGAGACCCAACCCTTGCCAGTGGAATTCAAAGGCCAGTGGTTGAGCAATGCTTTCTTGGCTTATTCAAAAAGGTGGTGAAAGCTTGGTGCCAAAGTACCACCGTCAGCACCAACATCTTTACTATGGTGCATTATTCACTTACTCCAGCTAGACCCTATTCAAAGCACACACTTTATACACAGAAACCCATGAGGCATGTATCATTTTCTCCATTTCACAGAGGAGGAGACTGAGCCCCTGAGAGTCTGGGTGAATTGCCTAACATCACACAGCTATTAAGGGCAGCCCAGTACTCTCTAAGGGATGAAAACTGTGAATTGATATACACACCCAGAGCCTCCACCAGCAGCCATAAAGTTTGCAGCCGAGACAAAGTAAGTTATTTAACTGATTTTATAGCAGTTCTGCCTTGCTTCTATTATACTAACGACTGGGCATTGTCCTCTTGGTGTAGCTGTAAGGGCTGTTATATGGTAAAGCAATTAATTATCTGCCTTTTGATATTTTCTCTTTGCTCTAGGAAGCCAAAATTGTTTTCTCTTTTTTTTTCAGTTCCACCTGTAAAGGAAATGTATGAAAAATTAGTTCTACTAGGAAACTCTATGATCCCTAGACTGTAAAAAAAATTTTATCTGGAATTTGCAAAATCTAGCATAATGTTTTACTATAGAACTAATGTGTCATCATTGGATCTAATCTGGCTGCCATTTATTTCTCTTCAGAGAAGCAGACTTGTTTCTTGTTCTCGGTGAAATATGTCTTAAATTCTGAATGCACTGTGCTGTGTTGCATTCATCATTACATAGCTACAGGGAATGAAAATGAAAACAACCAATTTTCTTAATTAAAGAGTTCTAGTAAGACAAGCATTGCTCTATGCACCACTTTTCATTTGTCTTGGCAAATAGTAACGACAATAATAATAATACTATGAATTTAGACAGTTCCTTTCTTCCAAGAAGTTCAAAGCTCTAATATGTCATGAGAACAGACACACAGGTAGTAGTAAACTTGGAAAGGAGAAATAAATGTTATGTGTGCCATATTAAAACACAAAAACAAAACCACAATTTATTTGATGAATATTTTTTCTTCAAATGGATGCAGTATGGTGTGAGAAAGAAAAAGAAAAACACACAGAACTTAGACGCAGATGTGTGTGAACCTCAGCCCTGCCACAAACTAGCTGGGGGTCCAGCCTTAAACAACTTTCAGCCTTGCTAAGTCTCAAGATTGTCACCTATAACAGAGAAATAGTGAATATCTGTCTCATATGATTATCATTATGATAAAGTTAGTTACGTAAGGCACTTTATAGGTCACCAAGTCTCATAGCACAAATGTTAAATTATTGTTTTCTTACAATGCAAGTAGAAAAAGTTTCAAGCAAGCTAACTTGCACAGCTGCACATCATCCCATCATTCTCCACAACCCATCCTCAGCTTTTATTCTCCAATTCTTGCACTGGTACCTGGAATGTTCATCAATCTTTATTGAAATGGGATGAATTAAATTATACTAAATTTATATTCTTTACACAGATTCATAAAAACAACAGATATGGCAATATGATGTGCCATACCTTTTAATTCTAGGAGATCAGCTTTATAACCCACATGAACAGAGGCAGCTCCAAATTGACTTAACAATAAGGATTTAGGAGGCTAAAAATTCTTCAAATGTCTTTAGAATTCAATAGAACACTTGCTTTTAAATTCAATTAATTGAGAATCTTTAATTTTTTAAGATATATTTTAATCATTCAAGAATAAATAGGAATTTCAAAATAAATAGAAGTTGGTACTTATTTTCCCAACTCCCAAATACTTTTAGGCTATTAAACTCCCATCCCTTTGGGGAAAAAATAGTTTCGCAACAGAATTTCAACAAGGGAAAATAATCACCTGCAAGTGTACATCATATTACCACTAAAAAGGGCTTCCACATCTCTTGTTTTGTTCTGTTTTGTTTTGTTTTGTTTGAAACCAAGTCTTGCTCTATCGCCCAGGCTGGAGTGCTGTGGCGCAATCTCGGCTCACTGCAACCTCAGCCTCCCGGGCTCAAGCGATTCTTGTGCCTCAGCCTCCCAAGTAGCTGGGATTACAGGTACCTGCCACCACGCCCAGCTAATTTTTATATTTTTAGTAGAGACATTTTAGTTTCACCATGTTGGCCAGGCTGGTCCTGAATTCCCGACCTAAGGTGATCCTCCTGCCCTGGACTCTCAAAGTTCTGGGATTACAGATGTAAGCCACCATACTGGCCTTCCACATCTCTTATCTAATTTGATCCTCACAGTAGTTTCCCATTCTACAGATGATGGGACTGAGTCATAGACCAATTATGTCACTTGATCATAAGCAATGAGGTTAGGACTAAAAACACAGTTCTTCATTGCCTGAAAATGATAATAACTCCAGGAATAGAAAAGTACCATGAAAGTACCCTCAGCTTTAAGCATTACACCAATAAATAAATGATTCGTTTGGCTGACTATATGAACAAAGGAAGAGTGGCTTCACCAACACTGCCAACAAAAACTGAATAGCACAGCCAGCCTTTTGAACTTGGCCTACTCAGTACCTCAGACAAAGTCTGGGTGTAGGTTTAATAGTTATGGGTTGGTGGTGGAGGTTGATTAGGTTTTTTGGTTTGGTTTGGTTTTGATTTTGTTTTGTGGATTTGATTTTCTTTTCCCTAAAACTGAACTAAAAATTATTTGACTAACTGACCAAATGAACTAGCTGTTTTGGCATCAAAAAGACACAACCTAAAAATAGAAAAGGAAAGAAAGAAATAGAACAAGAAATAATGAGGTTAAGATGAAAATATAATGGACATTAAAATCAGACAGCAAAAAAGAAACAATAAGGAAATAAAGCACATAGATATTGCCCCTAAAGTAAGTATGTACTCCTAGAAAGCTGAAAAAAAAGATAATTTTAAAGTACTTAATCACTTTTATACTTTTTACTTAATTGTTTTTGTTTCTTTGGGGAGGGGAAACAATGATAAAATGGAAAATAAATTTTAAATAATCACCCAAGATGCTGATATAAGATGTATTATTTATTTTATATTTAAACATTTCCAAATGACTTTAGGATGGATTACATATACTTTTTCCAAGTCCTTGATGAAAAGAGTAACTGCTTTGTGATTTATCTTTGTGTAAGTACAGTCTTCCACGTAGCAGGTTTGTTTAGAATAAAATTCAGGCTGGTAGCAAATCCTTCCTGGGCTTCCCTGCAGCTCCTAGCATATTTCTCTGTGCAATGTCACAGAAAGAGCCAGGCTGGAATAAGCAGCTCTCTCTTCCAAAGAAGCACTTATAAAAGTATATATACAACATGGACCGTCATGACTATCATCAGCCTTCCTACAAAAGATGCAAAACTTCCTTATAGAAAAATCTACCACACATTGAGAGCTTTGTGTTAGTCAGATACAATGCAAAGTCCTGAATATAATTTTTATTTTTATATAACCTTACAACAACCTCTGTGACTAGGTATTCATATTCTCACTTGACAGTGGAGGAAATTGAAACTAAAAGAAGTTCAGTAAGCAGCCTGTGATCAGAGGGCACACAAGTGTTGGAATTGGGATATAAACCCAAGTGTTCCAAGTTCCAAAGCCATTTTGGATGTGGTCACTGCTTTAGAAGCAAAGAGCATGGTCATGCCACTGTCATCTGCAGGCACACCACCAGGACCAAAGTCCAACAATCCCGGATGTCAGTTTTCACAGAATTGGACTTGATCCTAGGAGAGAGCTTAGTGAGTTCCAAAGAATGGCAGATTGGCATATACTTCAGAATAGTCATCTACTTTGTAATCACTCTCCCAGCATCATTTTAATGTCACTCCCTTCTCTATTTCTGCCTTTAGTTTTTATACTGAGAGGCTAAACCAAAATATACTGTGTTATCTTGCAGGGAGACAGTGTGGGAAGGCAGTAAGAACGTGCACTCACTCTGTGGAAAGTAATAAGGATAACAACAGTAACTAGCTATGAGGCACTGTGCTGGGGCGTCATTGATGCATTCTCTTCTAATCTTCAGCTATTCCATGGTGTATTTATCATCTCCTCACATAACAGATTAGGAACTTGAGCTTGGAGGAACTTCCGGAGTTTGGCTCCAGGCTCCTTCACTCACTCCCCGAATGACCTTGAGTAGCTTGGTCAAGCTACTCAACCTCCTGAAGCCTCAGTTTATCATCTATACCAAACTCATGGAACTACTGCAAATATAGAGTAATCTTGACACACAAAGGCTGTTTGTCTTACTCTGTTCAATACATCTTTTCAACATCTAACAGAGTGCCTTAAAGTAGTAGTGAGGTAGGAGACCAGCAGGACTTTTTTTCCTAGTCCAGACAGGATGAAGTGGAAAAAACAGCCAGAACCAGCAGGTGGCGCTGAAAGAGATTGTTAGTTGCCCTCATTGCTCATTAGCATAATATATTCCCACCAGTGCCATGACAGTTTACAAATGCCATGGCAATGACCCGAAAGTTACCTCCTGTTTCCATGACAGTGACTTCAAAGTTACTACTTCTCTTCTAGAGAGTTCTGCATAAACGACTCCTTGATTTGCATGTAATTAAAAATTAGTATAAATCCAGCTAGCCAATAGCACAAGTGCTAACTCTGGGCACATGGCCTTGAGTTAGCCATTATCCACAGAGAGCAACTCCAATTCAATAAGAGACTGCTGTCTAACACCACTGGCTTGCCCTTTGGTTCTTTGCTGGGCAAGCCAAGAACCCTCTGCAGCTAAGCCCCAGTATTGGAGCTCACTTGCCTGCCTGCATCAGCAAAATTTGGTTATGGTTTAATTTGGTGTTGATAGAGAGATTAGTTGATAGAAAGATGGAATGGTGTTGAAAGGATGATATGAAGTGAACATTTGTGGATTAAATTCTCAGGAAGCAGGGAGAGCCTGTCAGGCCTGTTGAAGAAGGAGCCCTGTGAACTGTGGCGCTCAACTTCTCTGCCTTCAGCCTGCTTATCTGAGATATGAATTTAACTGCAGGTCATTGGAGATAGAAGAGAGGAGGATGGAAGAGCTCCTCCCCCACTGACTTCCCTCCATTGGTTAAAGTGTAAAACTCCTCCATTATATGACCCCATTATGCTTTCTCCACTTCATGTAGTAACATGACCTGCAAAACCTGATGTGTTGTCCATTCCAGACCAATAGCTTTCTATGCCTCAAACCCCCCTTAATCTTTCAAACCTCTGTTGATTCCACTCCCTCATTTAGAATACCCTTCCACCATTTCTTCTTGCCAAACTTCCAGATCCTCCTAGAAGAACTCAAATGGCATTTCTTTTCAGGACCGTCCTGGATTTTAGCACAGTTAACTAGATCAACCCAGCACAGTCTACATGGTGTCACACTAGATATAAATGTATGCCCCATACAACACACTCGAGGAAGTAATTTCGCCTTATTCCTCTCTGTATCCACAGCAGATGCCCCAGAGTCTGGCCCAGGATACTTCTTGTACAGCTGAAAAAAAATAAAATGGGGTGAGATCAGAGTTCCCTTAACCTTGGCCTCCGGAGTAGACCATAAAGCAAGTGTATGTTCCCCAGGGGACGCCTTTATCCTCGTCTCCCTTTCCATTTCTGCTTTAAGTATTAACAAACTCAACACGGCTGTGGTTTGCCTTCCACGGCAATGGAAACTAGATTGGGTTAGAATTATTTTAATAGTGAAAATAGGAAGAACACTGGTGAGTCATCCTCCTTAGTCACCCTGGGGCCAAAGTTTAGGACAAACCAAGAGGGAACTCTGCCCTTAACCACATCTGAAATGGAAAATGTCCACTGGCTCTCACCCCCACCATCCTTTACCATGATTCTTGGACTGGGTTCCATAGGAAGTGTTGTAGAGCTGTTTTCCATTGGCATCGAGGTGAAGCATGGGTGGAATGTACCACAGTGACAAAAAGGCAAGCAGTGAGGGTGCAACACAAGGTCCTAGAGTCACAGCCCTATTGTCAGCTGTCTTTTCCTGGTGTTTCTGTGGCCTGTCTCTAAAGGTACCAAATGCTTAGAAGGCAGAGTTGTAATCACCAACATTATTGTGTACACATATCTGTCTCCTTTCTCCCTGCAACAAGAGCAGAGAAACTCTAAAATTAAGACAAACGAATTGGTACACTCTCATGAGTTAACATGTATTTATCGAGGGCCTATTATGAGCCAGGAGTTAGGCATAGAGGATACCATGGTAAGCAAATATATCCACAGCCCCTACCATCATGGCAAATAGCATTGGCATGAGTAGAATGAACCCTGGAACCAAATCGCCCATCTAACCTGATTATCAACTCTGCCATCTGTAATCCACATAACCTTGAATAAATGGATTAACCTCTCTATGCTTCAGTTTCCTCATCTGGAAAATGGGAAGGATAATAATAAATCTCTACCTTTTAGAGTCATTATAAACACTAAATAACACATGTAAAGCTCCTGAAAAATAGTAAACTCTCAGTAAATTTTAGTCATTTGCATTTTGGTGAAGGACACAAACATTAACCAAAATGACATCGAAAGAAACCGACATGATTATAAATGAGCTACAAGTGGTATGACAGTGAAGGTGAACACTAGGCATGCCTATATAAGACTAGTGATCAAAGAAGACTTCCCTGGGGAAGTATATTGAAAAGGTGGGGTAGGAGTTTTTTAAGGCAGAAGCTCTGTGGTGAAGAATACAGAACACATTCCAGAAACTGGAAAAGCAACGGAGCATCTCCCACAAGGTTTAAGGAGCCTGCTCCAACATGACATGAACAGATGAGCTCACATTGGATGGAAAGAGCACCCACACAGCACACTCAGAGGGAGTCCGCAAAGGATGCACAGTTGGCCCAGGTGCAGGTCTCCATGCTCCTCTACAACACAGGGCCCAATTTTCCACCCTGGACTCTGAGTGGTTTGGAATTATCACTGGAACTTTTGCGCAAAAACCGTTCAACGCTATTTTAGTGTGTTAGAGTATCTGTATGTGTTTCACAGAGTAAGAGAAAGGCAGGCACCTGAGTAAGGACGAAATAGTCTGATCTCACTCTCCCTGCCCATAATTGGCCACTCCTTGCCTATGGCCATCACTTTCCCTATGGGCCCCTGAGGGAGAGACTCACTCACAGACAACTCTACTCCAGTGTGTTATGGGACTTGAGGAGACCATTTTCCCCTTTGAGAACTGAGTTTTGAGGCCTGGCCCAGTAACTCACACCCATAATCCCAGCACTTCAGCAGGCTAAGGCAGGAGGATTGCTTGAGGCCAGGAGTTCAAGACCAGCCTGGGCAACATAGTGTGGCCCTGTATTTATTAAAAATTAAAAAAAAAATTAGCCAGATATGATGGCACATGACTGGAGTACCAGATACTCCTGAGGCTAAGGCAGGAGGATGGCTTGAACCCAGAAATGGTGACTTCAGTGAGCTGTGACTGCACCATTGCACCCCAGTCTGGGTGACAGAGCAAGACCCTGTCTCAAAAAAGGAAATAAGAAGAAGAAGAAGAAGAAGAATTGAATCAGGTAAAGTCAAAGACCTTGTGTAAAGCCCCAGTTCCATTCACTATTCGTGACACAGCCCACTGTCCCATTTTTCTACCTCTTCTGCTTTAGATTCACAGATCGCCAGATGTGGAAACACCTTCATTTTACTTAGTGGATATGAGGTGAATAACGTGCCAAGATTGGAAGAGGGAGAGGAGGAGAGAGAGTTTGGGCTTCTAATCAGGATGGATCAGCTGAGGCCCTGTGCAAAATTAAAACGCGAGACCCCTTTCTTAAAAAGTCAAGAATTTCAAGACGGCAAAAACACAGCATTCAGTCAAACACAGAGCCCTCTGAGCACAGGCTCAGGGCAACTGCAGGGTCACACACCCATGCAGCCTCCTGGCTCTGGATCTAATGCCCTTTCCTCTGTTACCTGCTGACTTCTCCTTTCTCCTCATTCCCATTCTCAGCCTCCATAAATTCTAAGTAACAAAGAAATAAATGCTATATTTAAGTTTGAAAGACTGATTGGATTTATGAGAGAAAACTATGCAATCTCTGGGGAAAAAAATGAAAAACAATTGAAGAACATCATCTCTTTTAATTTTTTTTTTTTTACCCTCTTCAAAGTTCTCTTTACTTCCAAGAAACGGCCATGTGAGCAGAAAAAAAAAGGGTCAGCATACAAAATTCAGTAGGTTGGAGATTTGGGAATAAATCACACATTGAATTTTCTAAATAAAAGTCAGCATGTCCCTATGTGCAACAGAGAATACCCCGGGCCCCAGAGAACAGCTCTGGACAGTTCCTATTTCTGGATTCCTGAGTGGGTTACTAATAAAGACCATCCACATTCAACAAGACAAAGTGAGATGCGGTCAATACAAAGCCCTGCCATTACGTGGGTCACAGCCCTGATGGAATCAGCCGAGCTGAAAAAGACCAGGTTGAGAGGGGCCGGTTGACGTGATGCTTGTCACAGGGCAAAGGTCTCACAGGCCTGGAAAATAAAGTTAAAGGTACCACAGCTGGCTATATCAACAAAGGTATAAAGGCCAGGGCATGGAAGGTGAAATTCTGTTCTATGTGAGCATTAAGAATGCGGAGCTGTAGGTAGGATGTTCTCTGCTTTAAGTCCTTCATCGTAAGTGGTAAAGGATAAGAACATGGAGAAGTGTTGTAGGTCAGGATGGAGGAAGATCTCAAAATGGCAGCCCCCATGGAAGAAGCTCTTCATCTGAAGAAGAGCAATCTCAAGGAAGTCCTGGGCGGCTTTGAAAGGCTGTCAGGAGGAAGCTGGATTCAGCATATTCAGTGTAGCTCGGGAAATCAAGAGATGTGGGTGGGTGAGTGGGCTACACAGGAAGACAGGACAGGGACCTGTTCCTGGAAGTGGATGCAATGGGCACCTGTCCATGCTATATCAAATGCAGAGTTCTGCTGGATGGGACCCCCGGGTCCTCTTCAAAGTCTATGAACTCCTGGGAATCAAACACAAGAAAAGAGAGGGGATGTCTTGAGTCTTGAGGTGACCTAGTTCACAATCAAAAGCAACATATCTTAAAGATTTTATAGTATCAAGGATGATAAGGGGGAGGGGAGCACAACATCAAGAAAGGGTTAACTGGAAGAACACAGGTTGGACACTTTACAAATCGAGAGAAGAGGTGCCCAGACACTGCTGCAGGCACACGATAGGTACTTGCTAGGACCAGGGCCAGGACAGATTGTTGGCTTAACACCGAGTCATCCTCAGGTTACCTAAGGCCGGCCTGGAAGGAGGGAGTGGTGGCTGTTCTCCAAAGACATTTGTGTTGACCAGTCTTGAGCACAGATAGTCATCAGCAGCATCTTTTGGCTGTGATAAGGGAGAAATTTTTAAAAAGCTGTCCGCGTGTCTGCATGTTTTTTGTTTTGGTTTGGTTTGCTTTTTTGCAAAACCTGGGTCCTGTTGCCTTTTACAATCATGTAGTGCCTTTGTCAAGCCAGTCTGATTCCTTGTTTGTTTTCTTTGGATTACTCCACCCTGCTGTGGGAAAATTAACTCTTTGGCATGCCCACACGTATATATCCATGTAGACATCCACCCCCAGCAACGCATCCTCAGGAGCCCCACCAAGGCTACCGGGTTAAAGGAAGAGCTTAAAGTCCAATTAAAGTCTAATGAGCTCTGCTAATTGAGATTATTCTTGCAAATTGGTTAAAATTCTAATGAGTTGGCCTTAAACGGAACCTCCAGTGGATGTTTACTCTGGCTCTGCCCCAGCAAATTTGTAAGACAAATGCAATATCCCTGTCCTCGCCAGCCTCAGTGAGAACGGGGGATAACATTACTGAATGCCAGATAGTCACAAGCATTAATCATCATCTTAGACTGCTAAAATGCTGTCAGCTACTGATACAAAAACTGAGATTGAACACAATGGGTGTTTTCTAGGAAAGACGCATCTGCCATCTGCTAGGCACTGAGCTAGGGGCTTTTGGAAGTTAGAGCACACTCAGATAGACACTTGCCTGATTTGATCAGAATTCCCAAAGTAATCCTGTGTTGGGGAAAAGGGAGTCAAGAAAGAGGGATAGCAGGGGGGAAGGAGGGAGAGTTAGCCAACTATTCTTTCTGCTCCAGATAGCAACATCCTTACAGCAAGATTTGGAGTTCATTCATTTTAGATTCTAGCTACAATATTACAGAGGATTTACAAATAGAGATTATAAATTAGTTACGTCAATTAAATATATGCATGTGTGTTTTAATCTAGCAGTAGTCTCCAGTGGAGGAAACGAAAGAGCCTCAATGAATCACGGCCTTCGGAGTCCCAGACAAGGAATGAGTTAAGTACTCACTGCTCTATCCCCTAAGTTACAGGAGACACAAGACATCAAGCATCACATGATGTTTCTTCTGCAGGCTCTCTCACTCAGATTGAGAGGAGAACAAAAGCACCAGGGAATGAAGACAGCTTTCTCCACAGAATATGTCACTCTCCTGGGGGTTCAGCCTCCAGCTCTGACGTAGCTTAGAAGCGGGTATTTGATTAATGCCGGCAGAACCAGACCTGCAGTCTCTCAGTAGGTCTGGCAGAGGTGGCCCAGTACCTTGCTTTGGGATGTGAACCAATTGTGCTTTTCTCCTCCTCTGGGATTTTTGCTGAAATTCCAAGGAAAGTGGGAGAACCATGTTTAATATCCTGTCACATAGAATTATGACCCTCTTAGTCAGAAATCCTAAGTGCAACCAAGTGAATCCCTCCATCTAATTTAAGCAGAAAAGAGATCTGTTGAAGTAGAACACAGAAACTCTGAAGAGAGCCGAGAATTCAGTCTGGAGTCTACATGGCCAGGAGCAACACCCAAACCACTACCAAACTAGATCTCAGACTCTTTCCAGAGAAGATGGAGTAGAATTTGCAGTGTAAAATATCTCAGATATATAAGAAGAGTATATTAAAAGTTTATGAGCAGTCACAAACAGGGCAATTTTCTTTCCATTCAGTTTAACTAACAAGACACTTAGGGATAAAATTTCCGAGACGGAGCCAGAATTTACCTATTCCAGCCTCTAAAACTATCCTATTTCCACACCACCCTGCTGTGGGAAAATTAACACTGGCATGTCCACACGTATACATGCCACCTATAGAAAACAAAGCAGCTCTCAACAAAGGCATGTCTTTGACATATTCATTGTCCTTCTAGATTCTAGAAACGTAGTAACCTGGTTTTTGTTTTTTTTTTTAAAAAGCCCTAAACTTTATTCTTGAAGTAGAGTTTCTAAAATGAACCCTATTTTATCTTTGCTAAAATAGTTTTAACAGCAGTGTCCCCTTGAAATGAACTTTTTTTTTCAGTTATCCCTTTTCTTATGATTATTTCACTGAAAATGAATTTAAGATCATTAAAGCAGATATCTAGATACATTTTTACTGAGCTTCATATTCATCAAAAACAAAGCTCTGTACATGGATAAAGTAATTTTTCCTATACGAAGAAAATTACTATAGCAATTAAGTTGAAGTAAATGTGGTGAAAGAGAAGCATGGTTTAAATGCTGCAGGAGTGTAGGCCTGAGAGATCATCTAACTGAAGAAAGAATAGAAGGTTTCAGACAACAGGTATTATCCATGCTGACCTTAAAAGACACATAGGATTTCAACAGGAGAAAGGGATTAAGGGAATTCCAAGTAGAGGGAGAAGTGTGAACCAGATAAGAAGCCAAATGGTGGATAAAGACGCACAATAGAGAAAAGGACTGGAAATAGCAATTGAAGGCCTTGAATACCCAGCTAACAAATTTGACCTCATTCAGTAAACACTGGAGAGTCCTGATTTTTCATCACCAGAAGGAACTGTCAGACCTGGGCTTTAAAAGACCAGTTTAATTGCAAGTGTCCTGTGGGCTAGATAAGATCTGGGCTTTAAAAGACTAATTCAATTACAAGTGTCCTATGGGCTAATAAGCAGACCAGATCTGAAACAAATTTGACCAGATCACCAGAACCAATTTTCTTTAAAATATCCCCATCCTCTGGAAAAATTGGCAAAATTAGAAAAGGATTTTCTCAGTAGAAAAAATGCTTTCAACAACCTTTGGAAAGATAAAATCATGGATAAATTACCATATATTTGTCACAGGAAGTAGACCAGGCATTTTAGCTTGGTGTAAATTTCTGAGCCATGAAATTATTGAATATTGCTATGAAAGTCTTTTAGAAACTACTTTATCAAACCCCTTCATATGGTATCTGGAAAAACCAGGATCCACAAGGAAGCCATTTGGGCTTGTGCAGTAGAGTAAAACTGAGTGTGTGTTAAATACAGGGTCTACTAATGAAAGACCAGTGTTTAGCATTCTTCTGTGCTCATCTGTCCAATGACAGGGACAAATACTCTTTTTCATACAGGGCCATATAGTACAGTGGAGGTCTGTGTTCAAATCCCAGATTCTCCACTTAATTCTCGGGTGAGCAAGTGACCAACTGTCTGTTTCTATTTCCTTTTCTCTCAAAAAAGGTTGGCGGGGGAAAATGAGTACCTGTTTTATAGGGCTGTTGTGGGGATTAAGTGAACTAATTTATATAAAGTTCTTAGAACAATGACTAGCCCAGAGTAACTGCTCCATCAGTGTTAGTCATTCTTATTTATAGAAAGAATATCAGAACCAGAGCTCTTCCAGAATAGAAGCAGTTGCTTCAACCAGCAGGAAACGTTCTGTTGATGGACAAGTCCAAGCCCCAAAGCCTCACCAGGATGGTGGCCTAGCATCACATGGTCTAGGTGAGGAGGTCTACCTGCCCTACACAATGTCTCAGTCTTTGAAATAAGAATAAAATGATGAGTGTTACAGTTTTATGGAACAAAGTAAGAATCCAGTAACAATTCAGTGTTCCATTTAAACCATATCATGCAAAGTAAATCATTTATCTCATTTTATAGATAGGAATCTGAGATATGCACACATTGAGGGTCTTTTGACTACAATTCCAGGGTCTTTATCCTGCTGAACCCTGTGTGGCCGTGGAACAATCATAAGTGAACATAATATACAAGATGTAGGACATGGGCCCGACAAGAGAATCAACACGTCTCTAAGTGCAGACAAAATCATAAGAATTACAGGGGCTCCTAGATTGGAGAGGCCTCAACCAGGGCTTTGGAATTATGGCAGCAAAAGAATCTCTTTTGTGAAACTGCATCTTAAAAACACTATGTAGAATCGAATCTGGATGCAATGCTAGCATTCAGAACAAAACCCAGTTACTGGATACTTAATATAAGTTAAATATTCAATTATGAAGTTTTATGCACACTAAGGAATTGCTTGCTATCTCTTTAGTAATTGATGTATTTCCATACCTGATCAGAAACTAAATCAGCTCTCCACTTTCCAGGACATAAAACTTTCCAATTTGTTTGCATTTCAAAAAATTGCTCACACACACACATTTGAATTATGACTCATGAAAAGAGAAATAACAATACAGTCAGTCACACGTTGCTTAACAGCAGGGATATGTTCTGAGAAATTGTCGTTAAGTGATTTCATGGTTGTGCAAACATCATAAAGTGCACTTAACACAAATCTAGATGGTATAAGCTACTACACACCTAGGCTATATGTCATAGCCTATTATTCCTGGGATACAAACCTGTACAGCATGTCGCTGCTTACCTCAGAAGCACCATAAACATGTGAGTAATTATGATGGCTATAATGTCACTCGATGACAGGAATTTTTCAGCTCCATCATAATCTTGTGAGACCACTGTCACATACGCAGTCTACAGTTGACCAAACATCATTATGTGGCACGACTGTACTTTTTATTTGTACATTTCTTTCTAGTTTCTATTGTGCTGTATTATCCATCATAGCAACTAAACTTATAACAATGCTGTGTGGTAGGTATTGCTATCCTTGATTTTATGGTCAAGACGTCAAAACATTGACTGGTGCAGAGTCACCCAGATAATTAGGCCAAAGCCATAGAAGCAAAATCTGATGACTCCATGTCTAATGCTTTTCTTGCCACATGAGAGCCATCATGAACAGTGAACATGAAGGATCTCCACCAAGCTTGATGTCTGGGAACTATTCAACCCTCGGTGGAAGTTTGTTGGTTTCCCATGTTGATCTGAGTTCTTTTACCAGGTTCCTGTAGGACTCACTCATCTCACTGGACTCTGCTGCCCTAACCCAAGGGGCCTAGGCAGGTTTTCCCAATGCCAGATGGTTGGGCTGGGAGAAGCATTATAAACGAAATGAGTGAGCCACTACATCCCAGGGGAAATGCTGCTTGGATCTTTGAGAAGAGGCCAAGGGGGTGCCTGACAAGACCCAAAGGGAACCGTTATTATGGGCAATTCACAGGGTCCATGTTCTGGCCCTTCCCCTCACAGGCTCATAAATTCCTCCTGTCAGAGCTACAGATGTGACTGGGCCCAGAGCACTGACTCACACTAGTAATGCGCACAGAGACATTCATCAAATTAGCTGCCAAACGTGCTCGTTTGCAATGAGGAAACTCATTGTCAAGGGGATGGGTGCTCGTGTCAGCCTGACCAGCTGTGGGCAGCCTACAGGGAGAGTCAAGTAACCAGAGGCTCTTTCGTGGGCCTCACCCTGATTAGTGGCAGAGAATTAACTGGATGATCAAAATGTTTAGTGGTCAGAGGCAAGATAACAGATGACACTTCTGTCTCATTGCAGGACAGACTTATCAGAGAGAGAGAGAAACTGAGGCCAGTCTGACCAGATGTGTCATCATAGGGCTGCTGAGATGACACTGGCACCGTCTGTGACCCTCCTTTAGCTGAGTTTGTTCCGTACCAACTCTGTTCTGACAGACACATTCTGAACTACATTTCTGAATGTCAAGTTTGGCTGTAGCCAGGACTAATTCTGGCCCGTGAGTCATTCTGATTCTTTAAAGAGATTTTGCCCCACTCAAAACTAATACTTTCTATGTTGATTTCTGAGCCTAATTCCCAGAGTGCAATCTGATGTCCCTTATTTTCAAGTTTGTGGTGAGAGTACACTCATCACTGTCAGCCCTGTGTCAGAACAGTCTGACTCACCCATTTCACTTTTGCAAATTAAAAAAAAAACAAACTTTAAAAATTCTTATTACAAAACCAACATAAGCCCTGTATTTAAAAACTAGTAAACATATGTACACACATCCACACACAGATTTAATCTCCTTTAATCCCAATGACTCAGAACATTCTGTCAATTCTCTTTATGTACACATTTTAATAAAATAATAATATTTTCAAAATTGCTTTTTCACTTCACATATTATGAACATCTTTGTCAACAAATAGAATTCTAAAACATCATTTGGATGACTATCTGCTATTCTGTTCTATGAATAAAATTAAAATTATTTAAGCAAGCGTCAGTGGTTGGATATTTACATTGTTTCCAACTTTTTGCTCTTACGGCACACTGCACTGCAGATCCTTATGGATGAATATTTTTAATAAACATTTTATTTTAGAAGTATTTTAGGTTTGCAGAAAAGTTGCAGCCAGTATAGAGTTCCCATAATATAAAGTTCCCCTAATGTTAACATCTTATATTACCATGGTACATTTGTCATAACTGAAAAACCAACATTGGTATGTTAACATTAACTATACTCCAGACTTTATTCAGATTTCATTAGCTTTCCTACCAATGTCCCTGTTCCGTTCCAGGATCCAAATAAACATATCACATTGCATTTAGTGTAGCTGAATTTTTATGCACACATATATAAGAATTCCTTGACTTAGGCAATGGGGTTATGTCCTCATAAACCCATCATAAGTTGAAAATATCCTAAGTTGATAATGCATTTAATCCAACTAACCTACTGAACATCATAACTTAGCCTGGCCTATTTTAAACATGCTCAGAACACTTACATTAGCCTACAGCTGGGCAAAATTATCTAACACAAAGCTTATTTTATTAGAAAGTGTTGAATAGCTTATGTAACTTCTTGAATACTATACTGAAAGTGAAAAACAGAATGATGGTGTACGTACTGAAAGTATGGTTACTACCAAATGCATATTGCTTCTGCACCATAGTCAAGTCCAAGGCTCTTAAGCAGAACCATCATTAAGTTGGGGACCATCTGTATTACTTCCATTTATTCCTGGACATGAAAGAATAAACTCCTGGAAGTGCTGGACCAAAGGACACAGAAGTTTTGAAATTTTTTGATACACGTAACTGAATTGCCCACCAGAAGTGTTGTACCAACACACATTCCTCCCATTAATACATTAGAATGTCCATATACATGCTGACAATGCTGTTTCTTGTAACCACTTTGAACCCTATTATGATGGTGTCATAGCAAAGTCAAATTATAGAAAGAATAAGCTGATTAATGTTGAGGGCCCTATCTCTGTTTATCTGGCTAGGTCCAGGGAGGTTTTAGCATATGTGCAGATTGGTGAGCTATATGTCCTTCAAGCAATCCTCTAATGTCTTATGTGATGACTAGCTAAGCCTTGAATAGATATCAAGAAGTAGTGAGCCTAATGGTCAATGCACGGCCAGAGAAGTGTACCTGGGAGCTCTTTCATGTTGCCAAGATTACAGTCGTCTTCAGTACAGCTCCATAGACACGTGTGCTGGAAGGAATCAATGTGCTGTACTACATCGGCTTTCAATTTTTTTTTTTTCTACCATGACTCCCTGCTCAAAAGCACATTTTAAGTCCCTAGAAAAAATTATTTACTATGAGCAATGCTGTCTGAAATTTTCCATTCTATTCGATTTCAATGTGTAATCTTACAAGCACTGAACTTGTGCTGTCTGCTATAGACCCACAGCCACATGGCTAGCGAACACTGAAATGTGGCTAGTCTGAATTGAGGTTTGCCGAAAGTGGAAAATACACACCAGATTTCTCGAATTTAATTCAACAAAGTGAATGTGCAACATCTCATTAACAATTTTATATTAATTACATGCTGCAGTGATAATATTTTGTGTATATTAGATTAAATAAAATATATTATTAAAATTAACTTCAACTGTTTTTATTAATGTGGCTACCAAAAAATTCTAAATTACATATGTGACTCACATTACATTTCTGCCTATGATAGTGCACTAAACTAACTTTATGATACGTCCCAAGCCGCAGTTTAAGAAACACTGCTCTAGTGGGCTCTGGGTTCCCTTCCAGGAGTCATGGCCAAAGGCCAGTTGCTATTTGGTCATTTGTCCCCACATCTCTCCTGCCACCCACCTTTCTGGGAGCAACACACCTGAGATTAGGCCAGGATTCTACTTGAAAAAATGGCTTAATCTGCTTTAATATCCAGAAGAATGGAAGGCCTGTGTTCAAAGTTCTACTCCATAGATCGTAGCTAAAATAGTTTGGAATTCACTACACATTTCTGAAAAATTCAGACTTGTCATCAATATATTTTGAAGGCTAAAATAGCTCCTTCGAAACAAATTGATACCTAAAAAATGAATGTTTCAGTGACAGAGACTTCCTCAAGTGGCCACTGTTAAGCTGTTTTGTTCTTATTGTTTACAACTCCATACTATTTTGCATTTTATAGTCCGAGATATTATACAAATAATTGGTAGATGCAGAAATAGCTCACTAACTGACTACTGGGAAAATATATAATCTTTTGGATATGTTGACTTTAAGACCTAAAGCAGAATCTTGTTTATTTCTAATTTTTAACTACATATATTTAATGTCTAGTAAATTTGCATACTGTCATAAATTCTATTTTAATAACACTCTATTTAACATATAGTTGAAAGTACAGTGGAGAATACACCTTGTACAAAAATTGTAGCTTCAGTAACGTGTTATGACATTGTTTTTATAACATCTTTATAAACTAGAAAGGGCCAAATGTTAAATATTGCACAGAGACATTGAAATGGCATGTACATTATTTATTCAATTATTCTCTCTGAGATACAGGTTCATTCTAGTTTAAAGTCTACTTCTTTGTCTGAAATAAGAAGAAACTAATGATTCAGAATATACTTGGATCTTATCATCACATGCCCCTCTGCTCTCCAATAAACACTGCCAAATGTTTTCAAGTGACTAATGGATGAGCATAAACATATCAACCTTAATAATAAGCTTACTTCCCATGCTATCTTCTAGATATTTTATGCTATTGACTAATTGTTGCCTTTTTTATTATTAAAGCTTTGCTTAATTAGCTAGGTAATACAGGCTCATGTAACTAAAACAATCTAGAGATGTGGAGTGTAATGACCAAGCATCACACATGCAAAAATACAGTAATGACCACTTTGCAGCAGATACAGTCAAATCTCTCCTGAATTACAAGGTCTTGGAGGGATTGAGCACCATTTGCTTTTTAAAATAAAAAATAAAACTAAATTATTTTCCTTTATACACATAATGTAACTAACTCTCTTGTTCATTTTTACTAAATTGTATTATTTGTCATTCCTACATGTATACATTCCCCTAGACAGTAAACTCCAAAGAAGCTTTTCTGTCTCTCCTCCTCAGCCCAGCACCCGATATTCAGTCAATATTGCCTGGATACAGTCTCTGAGTCTCTGGAAGGAACACCTGTGCTTTGTATCTTCCCCTTCCTGGCTTCTGCTTCCATTACAGATGTCCTTGGGGGCTGGCTAGGACCACACAGGGCTCTACGGCATCCCTAATATCATGCAATCAGGGTGTGACCCTAACATCTGTCTCAATTTTCAGTCAGCAAATAAAGTGATTTCTACGCACTGGGCCCTGTTCTGTGAATGAAGGAGAAATCGGGTGAATCAGGGCTTGTTCTCTGCCTTCAAGGGACTCACAGGTACTTCAGGAAAATGAGGAAGGTGGTGAGCACAGACCCTGTGCTCTGAGGTGAGAAGTAACAGTGCCAGGAGACAGATAGATGGTAGGTGTGGGCGCAGAGCTGGAAGAACTGGGCCTAGAAAGAGTGGAAGAATACTCATGGAAAAGGCGGTAAACAGAACCCAGGAATGAGGAAGGAGGCAGGAGATAGATGGGCTTCAGAAGACACTAGGCTGAGTTCTCCTGCCTTTAACCTCAACCTTCAGGCCTATGAGGACAAATGGACCATAAACAAGACCAATCCCCATATAAAGGTAGCCTGGAAGACAGATGGATGAAAGGGGTGTGACTTCCCTGTAGGAGAAGTGTGGCCCAGGTTTGGCTCAAGTTTAGCAGGCCTTCCTTGGCCCTTGTGTGGGAGAAAGGGAGTAGAAGAAGTACCGTGAGGAGTTAATGAAGGTGGGGGCATATGGAGGCATACTGTGAGCACTGTGAGGAGTTAATGAAGGTGGGGGCATATGGAGGCATATTCATGGAAAAGAAGCCATCCCATGAGTTCAGATCGTGACCGAGGGGCTTCCTTGTGTACTCAGAAATGGGAAAAAGGGAGACCTGTGGAGAAACCCCGATGCTGGAGAACTATCAATCTGCAAAATAATACAGGTGGGAGTGAGGATTATGGTGGTGGTTGGGGGAGGGGTCTTGGAGCAGAGAGTGTATAGTGCATTGAAGCTGCAGAAAGACACCAAGACCCCTTCTCCCTACCCACAGGCACAGAGTCAAACCATGCTTCAAGGCTCTTGTGCACTGAAGAGGGAGCTGTGAGGCCTCAGGCCATGGCAGGAAGGGATGAGATGGGGGCTCGCAGCCAGGCCTCTGCTCTCTTTGTGGTCCCTGAAGTCAGGTGGCCACAGTAGGTGACCCTGACCTCACTGATGAGTCAGCCAACCCTTTCAGGTCACCACATACCTGTGAATGCCCCTTCCTGTCTGTCTGGGCTGTGGTTTGCCTTCACTGAAGAGAGATAGAGAGAAACCGAAGAGGACAGCAAAGGCAAGTCTTTATGCTTCAGAATTTTTGTGTTGCCTACACTGGGATAGTTGCTCAAGTACAACAAGAAGAAAAGCCAGCAGCAAAATCCACAGGCCCTTCAAGAAACAGGGCTTGGGAAGATTCTTGGAATTTTGAGTGTCCTGAGCCAAAATGCACAGGAAGAACTTATGTGTCCACAGGTAGGAGAAAAAAAGAAAGTAAAAGCTCATATGTTTTTGGCTTCCGTGTGCTATCATTAATCATTTTCTCAGGAACAGAGGATGGTTTCCTTGCCATAAGAGGAAAAGAGAAACAGATCCCTTTGACCAATGTGCTACCCAGATGTTCTCCAGGCCCCAATATTTTTCCCCCATTTGATCTGACAAAGTGAAATAGATGACAATTGAGGGGAAGTTATTCCTGAAGACTACATCACCCATCCCTTCTCAGCTACAGCAACAATCACCTTCTGCTGGGGGAATGGGATTACCTGTTCTGAGAGATTTCAAGATGACTGCCAAGCTATCTTCTGCTGTAAGCCATGGAAAAATTTGGTGGACTAACTCTTTCCTGGATCAGCCATGAGTTAAATTACCTGGTTTATACCAGGTAATAAGAAGGAGGGAGGTACATGGGTAGCCTATTGCTACAGGCATGGCCCTGATCTGAAATTCCTGGACACATTCCAACCTCACCTGGCTTCCCATTGCACCATATGTTCTTGAGAAGTTAACTGCCACAAGAAAGAGTTAAGGCACATACTCAGTGGAAATAATTCTTGGAAGCTTCAAATTAGAGGGACAAAGGTGAGTGAGACACAAAGACTGTGAAGTTCCACAAAATCAACCTAATTTTAAAGCAGCAGTCCCCAACCTGGGTCTCCATAAATGTTATTATTTTTCTTTTAATTACCTCACATTTTTACATACATAAATGTTGTACACACAGAAACCTTATATCACCTTAGTAGAAAATTAATAGCCTTGCCACATGCAGATATTAACTGTGAAAAATAAACGGAGTAACAGAGCATTACGAAATTCCTCTTATAGAGAGCATAACTTTTACAAGCTTTTGAGCCTGAATCTTGATTTCACTTTATTTATAAACAAATGGATACATAAAGATGATCAGGTAGAGGAGAGGTGATAAGGGCACGTTGGCTTCAAATTGCAACCTTCTCTTTGGCTAATCTGAAGGCTGGAGAATTAAAAAGGGAATGGGTTCTCACTGTGAGTCTACGGTATTTAGCATTGTATCCAGATACCTCACCAACATGACCCTAGAAACCATGAGGGGTAAATCCCTCACTCTGGAGAATGCCCAACTAGATGGGCTCTAAAAGCCTTTGAACTCTGACATTCAGAAATTCTAGATTGTTATAGTGATGTCTTTTAAATTACATAATCAGTAAAATGATCAATGTGAGGTAGGCATGACTATATAAAATGGACTGAGGAAGCAATAAACCTGATTTTCCTGCTTGACTTTGGAAAAATAGTCTTATATCTTTATAATGACTCTTCTCCTTGGTCACGGCGTCATACATAAAGGCCTCTTATGATTGACTAAGTCATAACATGGGTTGGGGTGTCCCAAAACTCCAGCTGCTTAGGAAATGAGCCTACAATGCACAGGTGGTTTTTCTTTTTCTGTACTCTAAATCAAGGTTTCTATGACACTTGATTGATAAATAAGCTGTCACCGTCATATACCTTTTTCTAAATATTTGTCTGTCTAGAGATGGTAAAAGTCTTCCTCGGGTTACTGTCAATAAGGTGAAAAACAGCCCAAGAAAAAGACATGGCCAGATGTGGTGACTCAGGCCTATAATCCCAGCACTTTGGGAGGCCAAAGTGCATAAATCACTTAAGGTCAGGAGTTAAAGACCAGCCTGGCCAAAATGTCAAAACCCCATCTCTACTAAAAATACAAAAATTAGCCATGTGTAATGGTGTGTGCCTGTAGTCTCAGCTACTCAGGAGGCTGAGGCAGGAGAATCACTTGAACCCAGGAGGTTGCAGTGAGCCAAGATTGCACTACTGCACTCCAGCCTGGGCAACAGAGTGAGACTCCACCTCAAAAAAAAAAAAGAAAAGAAACAAAAAAAGAAAAAGACAAGACAGGCCCAATACTAGCATATAGGCAGGAGAGTCCTGGAAAACAGCTTGAGCTCCAAAGTATAATCTAAGACTCTACTGTCAAGGCAGAGAATCCACAGTGAGGTGAAGCCATGGTCAAGAGACAAGCTGAATTATTCAGGAAAAACTAGCTGTGAGGTGAACGAGTGTTTTGATAGTAGACTGAGCAGCAAGATAAATGAAGACAGAGGTGAAGAATAAGGAAGAAGGAACCAAACTAGTGGTTCAATGAGCTAAATTGAAGAACAAGTCCCATATGCTGGAATGTTCCACCTATGTGCCACCTGCAGCACATTGCCAAGGCAAGCACTGGGAAAAGAAAGAGCCCCTCCAAACGATGCACACAGTGCCTCTCCTGCAAGCCCGCAGGCATGCACACATCCATCCATCCATGCACACAACCCTTCCCAGTGCCTGGAATGTGTACATCATTGTGTGAGGCTGTGCTGAGGGGAATGCAGAGGTGAATGAAATATAGGTAAAGATGCTTAGAAGGAAGAAAGAAAAAAGACAAGGGAAACTATAGCACTCGAGGCAGACAGTGTCCAGTGAGCCAAGAGAAGCACAGAAATCGCCACAGAAGGGAGCTCCGAGAAAGGTAGGGTCACATCGGAGTGGGAGAAGTGTGAGTGGGGAACACCTAGAGTTCTGCAAATATCTCTGCTCCATCATGAATATCATAAAAGGAGAGAATTTTATAGAAAGTGGGTGCCTTCAAGCAATGTCCTGAAAAACTGGGGAGGTTCAGATGGATATGACAATGAGGGAAGTGGGAAAAGATTTTCAAGCAAAGAAAACAGTTTGAGGAAAGGCAGAGGCAATTATTTACAGTTTCCTAGATGTTTTCTAACCACAGAAACCAAAACCTAAAGAATGCGTCAGCACATTTGGGGATTGCTGACTGAACCTTGAAAATTTACAGGCAGCTGACACAGGAGAATTGGGTATTTCCTTTGATTTTATCATTAGCACCCATGATCTTACATGGAGAGAAAGAAGTAAATGTTTTAATGATTTGGAAAGGCTTTTTCTTTTATTCCACAACCCGAAAATTGTTTTGCAATAAAATACCTCGACATGCTTATAAATACCATATTACAATAAAGTGAGCCTTTCTGAACCACAGGCTTTGGGAATTTCTTGGATGGAAAATTGGGAAATTTCTGGAAAAAAAAATTAACTGAGTTTTAATGCACTTAGAATCTGGTCACATGTTCAAACCACAGCAGTTTGGGTACCTTTTGGCCTCCAGATATTGCAAGGAAGCAGAGCTTACTTCTATTGATGGAGAACTCATCCCCTTAACAGCACTGGCATGTTACAACTAATTCTCTTAATATTGTGAGATGGAATAAAAAGAAGAAAACGTTGGTCTTCAGAGAAACATCTGAAGAAAATGGTAAAATGAAGACTATCTTCTTGACACTGAAATAAAGTGCTGCTTTTTAAAAAATCTCTATTTTAAAATAAAGCAAGTGGAACTCAAAGAAATTATATAAATGACCCAAAGTCACGTATCAAACGTCTTAGTTCGTTCAGGCTGCTGTAAAAAAATACCATGGACTGAGTGACTTAGAAGCAATAGAAATTTATTTCTCACAGTTCTGGAGGCTTAGAAGTCCAAGATCAAAGCACTGGCAGGTGCAGTTTCTGACAAGGGTGGCTTCCTGGTTCATAGACAGCTGTCTTTTCACTGTGTTGTCACATGGCAGAAATGGTGAAGAGGTCTCTGGGGTCTCTTTTATAAGGGCACTAATCCCATTCATGAGGGCTTCACCCTCATGACCTAATCACCTCCCAAAGACCCCATCTCCAAATGCCATCACATTGAGGATTAAATTTCAACACATGGATTTGGGGGGACATAAACATTCAGTGTGTCACATCAAGTAAGGGGTAGACAATTAGGGTGAGACATCACTAGTTCCCTTGTCAATCCTTTCCTTGAGCTATGCCCTTGGCCCTCACTCCCTATAACTTTAACCCCAGACCTGGATCCACCTCACTTAACCCTCCCTCTGTCCTGGGCCTGCTCGCTGGACCTGAATTTCACTTCATACGGAATTCCTTCCACCTTGCCACTGCCAGAAGACAGAACCAGTAGTGGAGAATCTTACTCTTTCCCCAGTTTCCCCATCTTGGTAAATATTATCAGCATCCATTAAGTAGCTAACACTAAAAAACTTAATAGTTATTATTTCTTTCCCTCTTCCCCTCTCTATTAGTTTCTCATGGATGCCATAACTTTACAACAAATTTGGTGGCTTAAAACAATAGAAATTTATTCTCTATTGTGGAGCCAGAAGTCTGAATTAGATGCCACCAGAGTTGATTCCTTCTGGTGGTTCTGAAGGAGAATCAGTTCCATGCCCCTTCTAGCTTTGGGCGCCTGTGGGCAATTGTGGCATTCCTTGACCTGCAGATGTATCATTCCATTCTCTGCCTCTGTCTTCACATGACCTTTCCCTCGGGGTCTCTGTATCTGTCTCTTTTCTGTCTCTTACAGGGACACTCATCATTGGATTTAGGGCCTACCCTAATCCAGCATGATCTCACCTTAATTATATCTGTAAAGACTCTTCTTTCAAATAAGGTCACATCCTGAAGTTCCAGGTTGACATATCATTCCGGGGCCACAATTCAACCCATTACACCCTCCTCCCCACATAATATCTGTCCTAAGTCCTGCCAACTGCACTTCCACCATATATTCCATTATCTTTCCTTTCTCTCCATCTTCATTGCTACCATTCAGCCTGGCACCACCATCATCTCTCCCGGGACCACTCCTGTGGCAGCCTAACTGGATTCTCTGCCCCTACTCAGACCTTTCCATCCATTCTCTTTAGAGTATCCTGAATGATTTTTCAAAAAATTATACCTTATCACTCCCTTACTTAAAACCCTCCAATGATTTATCACTCACTTAGAATAAAACCCAAACCCCTCACCATAGCCTCCTGAGAAGCCATGATCTAGCCCCTACCTGTGGCTCAAACCTTCTAACCTACCATCCCCCACCCCACACTGAGTTTTTCTGAGTTTCACTGTTGTTGTTTTGTTTTGTTTTGGGCTTCTTTTTTTCTGCAGTTCCTCAGACACTTCAAGTTTCTTTTCCTCTTAGAGCTTGCTTCTAGCTTTCTCTCTAATAGGCATGCCCTTTTTGCTGCATTCCCCCATCCCTACAAGGCTGCCTCGTCTTCCATCCTGATTTAAGCTTAAAGGTCACCTCTTTGGAAAGGCCTTTCCTGACCACCATGAAGTTGTCACATAGAAACTTTTCATCAAAACACTTAGCCTTAATTCTCTGCATAACACCCAGCATGTCTGATAACTTTCGCATTTGCTAGTTGCTGTTAGTTTTGTGATTGTCATTTGCTCATTCTTTAATCATCCACCTCACCTCCAGTAGGATGTATGTCCTGAAACTGGAGACATAGTCTATTTGTCACTATTAAATCTTCAATTCTAGAACTCTCTGGAACATAGTACTTTTTCAATAAATATTTACTGACCAAACAAATCAATGAATGAAAAAAATGAAAGTTGCTCATGCTTAAAGATACTAACTTGAAGTTGAGTAACAGGACACAGCTTCTGAAATCCTCAGACAGGGAAAGATCTGGTTGGATGAGTACCAAGGAAAAGTCCACAGACAGTTTCTAAAACTTGGAACATGCAAAGGCAAGTAGGGGCAAGAGATTCCCAACTGTTAGGGAATCAGACCCAGAAACTTTGTCTTCTAACCTGCACGTAAGTATGCAAAATTTAATGCTGGAATTGATTAGAAGATACATGTAATTGAGGAGGCCATGGACATCAGCATTAGTTATAGATCCTGGAGAACTTAAAATAACAAATGAAAAGGAAAACTTGTTACGGCCATGAAAAAAAGAATAAATATGACAAGTATAACATAATTTCTCCAGATTCCCATGCATCATAATGCATATATAACACATTCAACATGTGTTAAATTAATGTAAGTGTAAATGTTACTACTGACAACAATAAATCATAGACCTCTCTAGGGGGCAACACAATGTATCACCTAAGTGACCTGAGACCACCTAAGTGACCTGAGACCCACAACACCATCATCAGGATCAGCCAAAAAGTGAGCCACACAGTAGCCAGGAGCCTCTTGAAATAAGGGGTCAAATGAGAACTTGCTTTGGTCTATGGGATGAGAGGGGGCAGAATGCTGTGGAGTGATGAATTCACCTTTCTTTTCCTGGGGCTTTCCTGGTTTTGGCACTGCAAGTCCTTCCACCCTGGAACACCCTCAGTCCTGGAAAAACTGAGATGATTGTCACTTTAAATGGTGAGGACTAAGGACTGAAACTTTCTGTTGAATTAGTAACCCCTGACCCAATTTTATTTCTAGCTCAAAGGACCTAGCAAACATTTTCTCCAGCCAACACTATTGCCTCACGTGCTCTGGCTTTTCTCTCTTACTGTTAAAGACAATTTGTCTAAAATGTTACTCCCACCTTTGCCAACCACCTAAACTTTGGGCCCATCTCTCCAGCCCAAAGACCCTATATGCTGATTTTGCCTGAGAGCAGATGCCCCTCCCCCACCCAAAAAGTAGGGTCAGCCTACCCCACACCAGCTGCTCCCTGTGTGACCCTACTCCCTGCCTTCTTGGTGCCTCCTGAGCTTCCTGTGGCCCCCAGACCCACCACATTCTTGGTGCTATTCTCACCTCTGTGGTGCAGTTCTCTCTCCCACATCCCAGGCTACCCTTTCCTGTTTGATCCAAACCCATCTGTTTTCTGTCTTTCCCAGATTCCTCATAGTTCCCAGTTCACTATGTCGCTTCTTGCCCCATATCAGGTAGATACAGATTTATCTTAAGGGTTTGTCTTCTCTATTGTTTCCTGGAGTTAGTGACATGTGAGTAACCGTAGCATACGCTCAAGCTGCCATTTTAAAACACTATGGCACACACAATTTAATCCCCATTTAGGGCAACTTGACAATACTTGTAATGTAAGAGGGAAAAGAAGAGTGAAAGAATACATGACATATGCAAATAAATGAAACCACCACCACCTCTAAAGGTGATGACAGCAGGATTAGCTGCACCCCGAAGGGGAGAAGTATCCTGAATCTGCTTCCCTACCTTCGAGATGTTGCTCATTGATGTTAAGCCCGAGAACCTCTTTTTCCTGTAATTTTTAGGTGCAGCATGGTCACAAGATCTACTTTTGTGGACCTGATTATAGTAGGAAAGTTTTCTGCAATGCTTTTAATAAGAGTATTCAAAGAGTTTGAGTTGGGGGCTTAATTGGTTTTACCAAAAGTTATTATAATGACATCACATCTGATTCTATCTGGTGAATTGTTTACCTCCCTTCTGAACAGCAATTTGTTTATATTTTAAATAGAACAGTATTTTGAAGAATTCAGATAAGCTTTCCACTTTGTTTTAGATGTATTCTTTGTTAGAAAAATAAGGAGGAAATGACCATTTAGTGTACTGGGTGCTTTGCCTGCATCGTGTCATTTAATCTTTGCATTCACATGATGAGGTGGTACTAATATCCCCATTTCAAAGATGAGAAAACTGAGGATCTGAGAGGTTACATAAATTGCAATTAATCACACAGTCAGTAAGTGAAGGAGCTAGAATTTAAACCATATCTGCCTCTATTAAGGACCTCAAAAGAGCCTTGGATTTTCTACTTAGTGCAGCTTGCCTTGTTGATTCCTAGGTGATTTTATATATACATACACACACATATATATAATAAAATATATATTATATATGTGATACTACCTATAATGTCTTAACCATTAGAGTTTTGTTTTGTTTTGAGACAGAGTTTCACTCTTGTTGCCCAGGCTAGAATGCAATGGCGCGATCTTGGCTCACCACAACCTCCACCTCCCAGGTTTGAGCGATTCTCCTGCCTCAGCCTCCCGGGTAGCTGGGATTACAGGCATGCACCACCACGCCCGGCTAATTTTCTACTTTTAGTAGAGACGGGGTTTCTCCATGTTGGTCAGGCTGGTCTCAAATTCCTGACCTCAGGTGATGCCCCCGTCTCAGCCTCCCAAAGTGCTGGAATTACAGGCATAAGCCATCGCCCCCGGCCTGCCATTAGATTTTTTTTTAAGTAACTTATACATATCATTGCTCAGGGAATAAAAATGTTTTGTTTTGTTTTTAGAAAATGAGAGTCTGGATTTTATTTTATTTTTACGTGTTTACATTTATTTATTGTTGTTTCTTCTAAAAAAAAAACAGGATGTATATGCAGAATGTGCAGGTTTGTTACATAGGTATACATGTACCATGGTAGTTGGCTGCACCTATTGACCTGTCCTCTAAGTTCCCGCCCCTTACCCCCAACCCCTCAAAAGGCCCTGGTGTGTATTGTTCCCCTCCCTGTGTCCATGTGTTCTCATTGTTCAACTCCCACTGACAAGTGAGAACATGTGGGGCTTGGTTTTCTGTTCCTATGTTAGTTTGCTGAGAATGATGGTTTCCAGCTTCATCCATGTCCCTGCAAAGGACATGATCTCATTCCTTTTTATACCTGCATAGTATTCCATGGTGTATATCTACCACATTTTCTTTATCCAGCCTATCATTGATGGGCATTTGGCTTGGATCCATGTCTTTGCTATTGTAAATAGCACTGCAATAAACATACGTGTGTGTATCTTTATAGTAGAATGATTTATATTACTTTAGGTATATATCCAGCAATGGGATTGCTGGGTCAAATGGTATTTCTGATTCTAGATCCTAGAGGAATTGCCATACTGTCTTCCACAATGGTTGAACTAATTTGCATTCCCATCAACAGTGTAAAAGCATTCCTATTTCTCTACAGCCTCGCCAACATCTATTGTTTCCTGACTTTTCAATAATTGCCATTCTGACTGGCATAAGGTGGTATCTCTTTGTGGTTTTGATTTGCATCTCTCTGATGATCAGTGATGTTGAGCATTTTTTCATATGGAAAAAAATGTTTTTAAAGAGAAATTCCTTAGGACCATGGATAAGTGGGCTATTTGGATTTGTGGTGACATAGACGTTTTACTTCATCTTAAGTTTAGCGTTAAATTTGGAGCACTAGACAAGAGTTAGAAAACACCTTTAATTGATTAAATGGAATCAAAAGAACTTTCTGTCATCATAGGTAGGTAGAGGAAATCCAGTGGACAGAGCATATATAGATCCTAAGAAGTAATTCATTCACTCATTGGCAAATGGCTACTGTGTAACCACCACGTGCCAGGCACTATTGGAGGGAGGCACTAGAGATCCATCAGTGAACAAAATAGACAACAATCCCTGTCTTCATGAAGCTTGTATTTTAGTCACAGAAGACGGATAATAAACAAAGGAAATGAGTAAGTTATACGGCATGTTTGAAGAGGGTAGCTGCTATGGAGGAATAAAGCAGAATAATAAAGAGCAATTCGTGAATGGTGGTGCTTTTAGCCTCCTTGTGAATTCGTGTCAGCATATTCTGTAGGTGACTTGCAGATGGCAAGACCACCTTTCCCAAAGGCAGCTCAAGATCAGCATTAAAAGAAGTGTCTAGGAGCCGGACAAGGGCTGTACTCTATTCTGCGTTGTTCTGAATTATATAAAATTGGAAAGGAAAATAAATATTTTGGATGGCAACCAGAATGAAAAAAAAAAATTCCACAGCACGCTGGAAAAATGATCAGAATCTAACAATACAACATGAAATTTAATAAGGATCAATGTACATGCCTCCTAATATCAGCTTACGAGCATAAAGAGGGAGAGGGAATTTTGATTTAGTACTGAGAAAAGACACAGAATTTTCATAGACTGTGTCAGTTGTTCCCATAGATTATAGCTAACAAGAAAAGCTATTGCAAACTTAGACTGCATTACCAGAAGAATCTTGGACAATGGTGGTGATAATGCTATTCTACACAAACCACCTCTAGAGCATCCCATTTTATTCACATTTCAAGAGAGACTGAGATGAAAATCGCCCAGAAAAGGGTGGTCCAGGTATAGGGAACTCAAGCCAGTCCCATGAGGAAGGACTGAAGATACAGTATTTGTGCACCTAGAGAGGACAAGACTCCAGAACTTCACAGCCAATATCTTCACATTTCTGAAGTACTGTCATATGAAAAAGCAACTGGACTTATTCTGTGGACTCCCACTGAGTAGGATGCAGAATAAGGGGTAGAAGTTACAGGAGTATGATAAAGTGTGATAAAACTGACTTTCTGAAACATAAGTTGTTATATGTTCTCTTTATGGTTTTATTTTAGGAATGTATGTAAAAAATATCTCCTATTGTCTAAGATAACTTCAAGCTTCCTGTTATATTTACAGTAACCCTAACAACCAGCTCAATATGGTAAGATCAAACAGGAAATGCCATGTCTCAATAATTTGAATTCTAGAAACTTAGATTCTAGTCTTCCATGTGCCCAACAATGGATGTCTAGGCATGTTTGTTGTGGCATTGTTTGTAGTAACAAAAAACTATAAACAACATAAACACCCATCCATGGGGAAATAGTTAAATAAATTTTGGTATGTTTATAAAATGAAATTCTAGGCAATTGAATAAGTGACTATGTGTTTTGATGAATTGATATGAAAATATGCTCCAGATATAATAATAAGGAAAAAGTAAGGTTTCTAACAGAGTGCACACAATGCTTCGATCTCATGAAGTAAAATATAAGCACAGAATAGCTCTGTAAGAAGGAAACAGAAATGAATAAGAGAGGCTGTCTGGTACCAAGCAGGAGCTCAGATCATGGCTGTGAATGTGAACAGAAGAGTGGCCATCATTCTTGATTGCCATAGGTATTAAAATGTCATACAGTTTTATTAACAAAAAGAAACTATAATATCCATTTTCAAATCATTGTTTTCCAATATGTTTTGTATAAGTACAAATGGGCACCAAATTCTTTCTTCATCAAAGATTTATAGGAATAAATGGATCATAGGCACTGAGGGGATGCTGATAGGCTATCCAATCCCAGAGAAATTAATCAAATCTATGAACAGTTATGTAACAGATCTAGATGATTTTTAAGCTTCCATTTCAGCTGTCAGAAAATATATGTCCAATTCTGAGACAGGAGAATGGCCTTCTATCTTCCTTGTACTATTTGGCAACAAAAGTAATCAAGGGGTCTAGGTGGGCCCACGTGGTTCCTGTGCTGGCCTGATGTGTGGTACAAAAAATAGTAATAATAAATAAAGCACAATCCCAACAGAGCAATCAAAGGCTGTTTTACTACTTTGACTTGATCTGTGTGATTAATATTTCCTTTTTAAATTTTAATCTAGTGGAAAAGCTGCTGGTGAGGAAAAAAAAAATAAACTGCCAGCTTAGCCTTATTTCCCATATGGTCAGCTTCCTAATAAAGAGGCAAAAAGAAGTGCTCTGACTGTGAATGTATAGAGAATTCAGGAGCTTTCTAGACATGGGTTAATCGAGCAAAGGCAGTTGACTATTTAAATCTGGCACAGGTAGGCAGTTGCATTCAAATGGATGTAAATGGCTATGTGTTACCTGAGCGCCTTCCGTGGCCTGGTGCCTGGGATCTAGGATGAGTGCTCTCTAGGATGGTGGGTGGACCCAGCACAGGCTATGCTTGCATGGAGTCTGCTATCTTGGCAGGAAGATGAACACTGAGATAAGTCAAAAGATGTAAAACAGCATGAAATAAGCACACCCCAATCAGAGGAACGACTCACTATTCCTGATTAAGGGAATTAAGTAAAGCTTCATGACAATAAGATGATTTCTAAGCTCAGCCTCGAAGGATGAATACAAGAAAGTGAGAGGGGTATTGCTGGCCAGCATGAGCAATGACAGACGTGTCTGATCTTGAAGAGGCTGGAACACCAGGCCCTCAAACTTGAGCTTTACCCTGTGGGCTGTGGACACATCATCAACTGCTCTGAGAAGGATGTGATGTGAAAACACCTTTGCTTCTGAAAGGTCATGCTGGTGCCTGTGCATGGAATGAACAGGCCACCAAGAAATGCAGTTAGGGAGTTAGGGAGCTGCTGCCACAACCCTGTGATGATATGAGGGGCCCTGACCAAGGCTGGGGTAGGAGGAACTACAAAACAGAGACTTTGGGGAGTAAAGCACAAAGGGTTTGGGAATGCCTAGAGGCAGAGAAAGAGGGAGAGGGAGGAGTGAGGATGACTCCAGTATTTGAAACAGCAAATGGGAGGAATTTTGTATTTGTTGAAATTGGGATAAAAAAAGATTGGGAAGAAAAAGATCATTTTGCCCTGGGTCTCCCTGGCCTGATGCTCATTCTCACTTGGGATACTACCAGGGCTGACCAGCTCCTGCCATGACTCTCTGAACAGTCATTTTTTTTTTCAAAATAGACGATACTTACCATTTCTTTCAGAATAGGTCTATTACCCATTCCTTCAATGGACTGGTTTAAATATCAATACCCAAGGGGACTTTCAAGATCATCACCACATTTCTGCCAACTTCCCCCATTCCAACACACTAGTTAACCCTTTTCCTTCACCCCTAAAGGAAGCTATAAGGGGCAGCAAAAAAAAACACACACACACACACACACACACACAAAATTTAGAATCAGATAGAGCAGGTCTCCAATGCTGACTCCTCCATGGCCAAGAAATGTGACCATGGGCAAGTTTCTTAATGGGTCTGTAAGTGCTGACACTCAAAATGGCAACAGGCTTTGCATTCTCCGTCATTAAAGAACCAGAGAGCCATGGCTTCTGTGACCACCCAAGGCTGCCTTCAGGGTGGTTGCTGGCTTCATCCATCATATGCTTATTGAGGCAACATCTTTGTTACCAGCTGCACTGAGAACAGCTGGCTCCCAGACCAACTATTGCTCTCAGCAAAGCACAGGCTAAAGAGCAGTGATCAGCTGATTCCAAGCAGAGAGAAAAGCCAAGACAGGAAGATCAGGCCAACCAGCAAGGAATGAGCAGCTCCCTCAGCAGTCATGCAACACTGGTTCTGTATGCATGCCTGGGGAGCGTCTCATTTCAAGTGGGTCATTGTTATCATCATAATTAATATCTTAACATCTGTACAGCAATTTATAATTTTAAAGACACTTTGATCTTCATAGCAATTCTTAGAGCTACAGATTTTTACCCTCATTTTATAGTTGTTAATGATTATAATGTATTAATAATATAATAATCACACTGTGTTATTAATTAGCTACTGTGTTCTAGGCACTGTGCTCAAAGCTTAGCTTGCTTTATCTCATTTAATCCTCACAATCCCAAGCCCTTGGCAACACTAGTGTCTGCTTTACAGAGGAAGAAACTGAGACACTGAGATGGCCAAATGCAAGGCTGCACTGACTGACTCCAGAGCCCACCCTGTGGTCCACTGACCCAGGCTGCTTTACTGGGGATGACAAAGGGAGGCACAGAGTGGGCAAGAGTCACTTCAGAAATTATAGGACCAGTAATTGCAGATCTGGAACTCAATCTAGGATCCCTTATTCTAGACCCTAAGCTGTCCCTACTACCCTCTGCTTCCACATGTGCTTGGAAGAGCAAAATGGTAAAGACCAATTCCCATTACTGATACAAAAGATAACATTGAGTATAAGAAGTGACTTTTGTGATGGAGCCAAAATGGCCAAATAAGAACAGCTCCAGTCTAGAGCTTCCAGCATGAGCAACGCAGAAGACAGGTGATTTCTGCATTTCCAACTGAGGTACCAGGCTCACCTCACCAGGGAGTGTCGGAAAGTGGGCGCAGGACAGTGGGTGCAGCGCACCCAGGGTGAGCCGAAGCAGGGTGAGGCATCACCTCACCCAGGAAGTGCAACGGGTCAGGGAATTCTCTTTCCTAGTCAAAGAAAGGGGTGACAGATGGCACCTGGAAAATCAGGTCACTCCCACCCTAATACTGCACTTCTCCAATGGTCTTAGCAAACGGCACACCAGGAGATTATATCCCGCACATGGCTCCGAGAGTCCTACGCCCACGAAGCCTCGCTCACTGTTAGCACAGCAGTCTGAGATCAAACTGCAAGGTGGCAGCAAGGCTGGGGGAGAGGCGCCTGCTAGTGCTGAGGCTTGAGTAGGTAAACAAAGTACCCAGGAAGCTCCAACTGGGGGGAGGCCACTGCACCTCAAGGAGGCTTGCCTGCATCTGTAGACTCCAACTCTGGGGGCAGGGCATAGACCAACAAAAGGCAGCAGAATCCTCTGCAGACTTAAATGTCCCTGTCAGACACCTTTGACGAGAGTAGTGGTTCTCCCAAGCACGCAGCTGGAGATCTGAGAACGGACAGACTGCCTCCTCAAGTGGGTCCCTGACCTCCGAGTAGCCTAACTGGAAGGCACCCCCCAGTAGGGGCAGACTGGTACCTCACACGGCCAGGTACTCCTCTGAGAAAAAACTTCCAGAGGAACGATCAGGCAGCAACATTTACTGTTCACCAATATCCACTGTTCGGCTGCCCTCCGCTGCTGATACCCAGGCAAACAGGGTCTGGAGTGGACTTCCAGCAAACTCCAATAGACCTGCCGCTGAGGGTCCTGACTGTTAGAAGGAAAACTAACAAACAGAAAGCACATCCACACCAAAACCCCATCTGTACATCACCATCATCAAAGACCAAACGTAGGTAAAACCACAAAGACGGAGAAAAAACAGAGCAGAAAAACTGGAAACTCTAAAAATCAGAGCACCTCTCCTCCTCCAAAGGAATGCAGCTCCTCACCAGCAATGCAACAAAGCTGGAAGGAGAATGACTTTGACGAGTTGAGAGAAGAAGGCTTCAGACAATCAAACTACTCTGAGCTAAAGGAGGAAGGTCGACCCCACGGCAAAGAAGTTAAAAACCTTGAAAAAAAATTACACGAATGGCTAACTACAATAACCAATGCAGAGAAGTCCTTAAGGGACCTGATGGAGCTGAAAACCAAGGCACGAGAACTACGTGACAAATGCACAAGCCTCAGTAGCTGACTTGATCAACTGGAAGAAAGAGTGTCAGTGATGGAAGATCAAATGAATGAAATGAAGTGAGAGGAGAAGTTTAGAGAAGAAAGAATAAAAAGAAATGAATAAAGCCTCAAAGAAATATGGGACTATGTGAAAAGGCCAAATCTACGTCTAATTGGTGTACCTGAAAGTGACAGGAAGAATGGAACCAAGTTGGAAAACACTCTGCAAGATATTATCCAGGAGAACTTCCCCAATCTAGCAAGGCAGGCCAATATTCAAATTCAGGAAATACAGAGAATGCCACAAAGATACTCCTTGAGAAGACCAACTCCAAGACACATAACCATCAGATTCACCAAAGTTGAAATGAAGGAAAAAATGTTAAGGGCAGCCAGAGACAAAGGTCGGGTTACCCACAAAGGGAAGCCCATCAGACTAACAGTGGATCTCTCAGCAGAAACTCTACAAGCCAGAAGAGAGTGGGGGCCAATATTCAACATTCTTAAAGAAAAGAATTTTCAACCCAGAATTTCATATCCAGCCAAACTAAGCTTCATAAGTGAAGGAGAAACAAAATCCTTTACAGACAAGCAAATGCTGAGAGACTTTGTCACCACCAGGCCTGCCCTAAAAGAGCTCCTGAAGGAAGCGCTAAACATGGAAATGAACAACCAGTACCAGCCACTGCAAAAACATGCCAAATTGTAAAGACCATCGAGGCTAGGAAGAAACTGCATCAACTAATGAGCAAAATAACCAGCTAACATCATAATGACAGGATCAAATTCACACATAACAATACTAACCTTAAATGTAAATGGGCTAAATGCTGCAACTAAAAGACACAGACTGGTAAATTGGATAAAGAGTCAAGACCCATCAGTGTGCTGTATTCAGGAAACCCATCTCATGTGCAGAGACACACACAGGCTCAAAATAAAGGGATGGAGGAAGATCTACCAAGCAAATGGAAAACAAAAAAAGGCAGGGGTTGCAATCCTCGTCCCTGATAAAACAGACTTTAAACCAACAAAGATCAAAAGAGACAAAGAAGGCCATTACATAATGGTAAAGGGATCAATTCAACAAGAAGAGCTAACTATCCTAAATATATATGCACCCAATACAGGAGCACCCAGATTCATAAAGCAAGTCCTGAGTGACCTACAAAGAGACTTAGACTCCCACACATTAATAATGGGAGACGTTAACACCCCACTGTCAACATTAGACAGATCAATGAGACAGAAAGTCAACAAGCATACCCAGGAATTGAACTCAGCTCTGCACCAAGTGGACCTAATAGATATCTACAGAACTCTCCAACCCAAATCAACAGAATATACATTTTTTTCAGCACCACGCCACACCTATTCCAAAACCGACCACATAGTTGGAAGTAAAGCACTCCTCAGCAAATGTAAAAGAACAGAAACTATAACAAACTATCTCTCAGACCACAGTGCAATCAAACTAGAACTCAGGATTAAGAATCTCACTCAAAGCCGCTCAACGACATGGAAACTGAACAACCTGCTCCTGAATGACTACTGGGTACATAACGAAATGAAGGCAGAAATAAAGATGTTCTTTGAAACCAACAAGAACAAAGACACAACATACCAGAATCTCTGGGACGCATTCAAAGCAGTGTGTAGAGGGAAATTTATAGCACTAAATGCCCACAAGAGAAAGCAGGAAAGATCCAAAATTGACACCCTAACATCACAATTAAAAGAACTAGAAAAGCAAGAGCAAACACATTCAAAAGCTAGCAGAAGGCAAGAAATAACTAAAATCAGAGCAGAACTGAAGGAAATAGAGACACAAAAAACCCTTCAAAAAATCAATGAATCCAGGAGCTGGTTTTTTGAGAGGATCAACAAAATTGATAGACCACTAGCAAGAATAATAAAGAAAAAAAGAGAGAAGAATCAAATAGACACAATAAAAAATGATAAAGGGGATATCACCAACGATCCCACAGAAATACAAACTACCATCAGAGAACACTACAAACACCTCTACACAAATAAACTAGAAAATCTAGAAGAAATGGATGAATTCCTCAACACATACACTCTCCCAAGACTAAACCAGGAAGAAGTTGAATCTCTGAATAGACCAATAACAGGATCTGAAATTGTGGCAATAATCAATAGCTTACCAACCAAAAAGAGTCCAGGACCAGATGGATTCACAGCTGAATTCTACCAGAGGTACAGGGAGGAACTGGTACCACTCCTTCTGAAACTATTCCAATCAATAGAAAAAGAGGGAATCCTCCCTAACTCATTTTAAGAGGCCAGCATCATTCTGATACCAAAGACGGGCAGAGACACAACCAAAAAAGAGAATTTTAGACCAATATCCTTGATGAACATTGATGCAAAAATCCTCAATAAAATACTGGCAAAACGAATCCAACAGCACATCAAAAAGCTTATCCACCATGACCAAGTGGGCTTCACCTCTGGGATGCAAGGCTGGTTCAATATACGCAAATCAATCAATGTAATCCAGCATATAAACAGAGCCAAAGACAAAAACCACATGATTATCTCAATAGATGCAGAAAAAGCCTTTGACAAAATTCAACAACGCTTCATGCTAAAAACTCTCAATAAATTAGGTATTGATGGGACGTATTTCACAATAATAAGAGCTATCTATGACAAACCCACAGCCAATATCATACTGAATGGGCAAAAACTGGAAGCATTCCCTTTGAAAACTGGCACGAGACAGGGATGCCCTCTCTCACCACTCCTATTCAACATAGTGTTGGAAGTTCTGGCCAGGGCAATTAGGCAGGAGAAGGAAATAAAGGGTATTCAATTAGGAAAAGAGGAAGTCAAATTGTCCCTGTTTGCAGATGACATAATTGTATATCTAGAAAACCCCATTGTCTCAGCCCAAAATCTCCTTAAGCTGATAAGCAACTTCAGCGAAGTCTCAGGATACAAAATCAATGTACAAAAATCACAAGCATTCTTATACACCAACAACAGACAAACAGAGAGCCAAATCATGAGTGAACTCCCATTCACAATTGCTTCAAAGAGAATAAAATACCTAGGAATCCAACTTACAAGGGATGTGAAGGACCTCTTCAAGGAGAACTACAAACCACTGCTCAATGAAATAAAAGAGGATACAAACAAATGGAAGAACATTCCATGCTCATGGGTAGGAAGAATCAATATCGTGAAAATGGCCATACTGCCCAAGGTAATTTACAGATTCAATGCCATCCCCATAAAGCTACCAATGACTTTCTTCACAGAATTGGAAAAAACTACTTTAAAGTTCATATGGAACCAAAAAAGAGCCCTCATCACCAAGTCAATCCTAAGCCAAAAGAACAAAGCTGGAGGCATCACACTACCTGACTTCAAACTATACTACAAGGCTACAGTAACCAAAATAGCATGGTACTGGTACCAAAACAGAGATATAGATCAATGGAACAGAACAGAGCCCTCAGAAATAATGCCGCATATCTGCAACTATCTGATCTTTGACAAACCTGAGAAAAACAAGCAATGGGGAAAGGATTCCCTATTTAATAAATGGTGTTGGGAAAACTGGCTAGCCATATGGAGAAAGCTGAAACTGGATACCTTCCTTACACCTCATACAAAAATCAATTCGAGATGGATTAAAGATTTAAACGTTAGACCTAAAACCATAAAAACCCTAGAAGAAAACCTAGGCATTACCATTCAGGACATAGGCATGGGCAAGGACTTCATGTCCAAAACACCAAAAGCAATGGCAACAAAAGCCAAAATTGACAAATGGGATCTCATTAAACTAAAGAGCTTCTGCACAGCAAAAGAAACTACCATCAGAGTTAACAGGCAAGCTACACAATGGGAGAAAATTTTCGCAACCTACTCATCTGACAAAGGGCTAATATCCAGAATCTACAATGAACTCAAACAAATTTACAAGAAAAAAACAAACAACCCCATCAAAAAGTGGGCAAAGGACATGAACAGACACTTCTCAAAAGAAGACATTTATGCAGCCAAAAAACACATGAAAAAATGCTCATCATCACTGGCCATCAGAGAAATGCAAATCAAAACCACAATGAGATACCATCTCTCACCAGTTAGAATGGCAATCATTAAAAAGTCAGGAAACAACAGGTGCTGGAGAGGATGTGGAGAAATAGGAACACTTTTACACTGTTGGTGGGACTGTAAACTAGTTCAACCATTGTGGAAGTCAGTGTGGCGATTCCTCAGGGATCTAGAACTAGAAATACCATTTGACCCAGCCATCCCATTACTGGGTATATACCCAAAGGATTATAAATCATGCTGCTATAAAGACACATGCACACGTATGTTTATTGCGGCATTATTCACAATAGCAAAGACTTGGAACCAACCCAAATGTCCAACAATGATAGACTGGATTAAGAAAATGTGGCACATATATACCATGCAATACTATGCAGCCATAAAAAATGATGAGTTCGTGTCCTTTGTAGGGACATGGATGAAATTGGAAATCATCATTCTCAGTAAACTATCGCAAGAACAAAAAACCAAACACCGCATATTCTCACTCATAGGTGGGAATTGAACAATGAGATCACATGGACACAGGAAGGGGACTATCACACTCTGGGGACTGTTGTGGGGTGGGGGGAGGGGGGAGGGATAGCACTGGGAGATATACCTAATGCTAGATGACGAGTTAGTGGGTGCAGCGCACCAGCATGGCACATGTATACATATGTAACTAACCTGCACAATGTGCACATGTACCCTAAAACTTAAAGTATAATAAAAAAAATAGAAAAAAAATGATAAAGGGGATATCACCACCAATACCACAGAAATACAAACTACCATCAGAGAAAACTACAAACACCTCTACACAAATAAACTAGAAAATCTAGAAGAAATGGATAAATTCCTCAACACATACACCCTCCCAAGACTAAACCAGGAAGAAGTTGAATCTCTGAATAGACGAATAACAGGCTCTGAAATTGAGGCAATAATTAATAGCTTACCAACCAAAAAAAGTCCAGGACCAGATGGATTCACTGCCGAATTCTACCAGAGATACAAGAGGAGCTGGTACCATTCCTTCTGAAATATACCAATCAACAGAAAAAGAGGGAATCCTGCCTAACTCATTTTATGAGGCCAGCATCATCCTGATACCAAAGCCTGGTAGAGACACAACAAAAAGAGAGAATTTTAGACCAATATCCCTGATGAACATTGATGCAAAAATCCTCAATAAAATACTGGCAAACCGAATCCAGCAGCACATCAAAAAGCTTATCCACCATGATCAAGTGGGCTTCATCCCTGGGATGCAAGGCTGGTTCAACATATGCAAATCAATAAACGTAATCCAGCATATAAACAGAACCAACAACAAAAACCATATGATTATCTCAATAGATGCAGAAAAGGCCTTTGACAAAATTCAACAACTCTCCATCTAAAAACTCTCAATAAATTAGGTATTGATGGGATGTATTTCAAAATAATAAGAGCTATCTATGACAAACCCACAGCCAATATCATACTGAATGGGCAAAAACTGGAAGCATTCCCTTTGAAAACTGGCACAAGACAGGGATGCCCTCTCTCACCACTCCTATTCAACATAGTGTTGGAAGTTCTGACCAGGGCAATCAGGCAGGAGAAGGAAATAAAGGGCATTCAATTAGGAAAAGAGGAAGTCAAATTCTCCCTGTTTGCATATGACATGATTGTATATCTAGAAAACCCCATCATCTCAGCCCAAAATTTCCTTAAACTGACACGCAACTTCAGCAAAGTCTCAGAATACAAAATCAATGTGCAAAAATCACAAGCATTCTTATACACCAATAACAAACAGAGAGCCAAATCATGAGTCAACTCCCATTCACAATTGCTTCAAAGAGAATAAAATACCTAGGAATCCAACTTACAAGGGATGTGAAGGACCTTTTCAAGGAGAACTATAAACCACTGCTCAATGAAATAAAAGAGAATACAAACAAATGGAAGAACATTCCATGCTCATGGGTAGGAAGAATCAATATCGTGAAAATGGCCATACTGCCCAAGGTAATTTATAGATTCAATGCCATCACCATCAAGCTACCAATGACTTTCTTCACAGAATTGGAAAAAACTACTTTAAAGTTCATATGGAACCAAAAAAGAGCCCGCATTGCCAAGTCAATTCTAAGCCAAAAGAACAAAGCCGGAGGCATCACGCTACCTGACTTCAAACTATACTACAAGGCTACAGTAACCAAAACAGCATGGTACTGGGGCCAAAACAGAGATATTGATCAATGGAACAGAACAGAGCCCTCAGAAATAATGCCACATAACTACAAGCATCTGATCTTTGACAAACCTGACAAAAACAAGCAATGGGGAAAGGATTCCCTATTTAATAAATGGTGTTGGGAAAACTGGCTAGCCATATGGAGAAGGTTGAAACTGGATCCCTTCCTTACACCTTATACAAAAATTAATTCAAGATGGATTAAAGACTTAAATGTTAGACCTAAAACCATAAAAACCCTAGAAGAAAACCTAGGCAATATCATTCAGGACATAGGCATGGGCAAGGACCTCATGTCTAAAACACCAAAAGCAATGGCAACAAAAGAGAAAATTGACAAATGGGATCCAATTAAACCAAAGAGCTTCTGCACAGCAAAAGAAACTACCATCAGAGTGAACAGGCAAGCTACACAATGGGAGAAAATTTTTGCAACCTACTCATCTGACAAAGGGCTAATATCCAGAATCTACAATGAATTCAAACAAATTTACAAGAAAAAAACAGCCCCATCAAAAAGTGGGAGAAGGATATGAACAGACACTTCTCAAAAGAAGACATTTATGCAGCCAAAAGACACATGAAAAAATGCTCATCATCACTGGCCATCAGAGAAATGCAAATCAAAACCACAATGAGATACCATCTCTCACCAGTTAGAATGGCAATCATTAAAAAGTCAGGAAACAACAGGTGCTGGAGAGGATGTGGAGAAATAGGAACACTTTTACACTGTTGGTGGGACTGTAAACTAGTTCAACCATTGTGGAAGTCAGTGTGGTGATTCCTCAGGGATCTAGAACTAGAAATACCATTTGACCCAGCCATCCCATTACTGGGTATATACCCAAAGGATTATAAATCATGCTGCTATAAAGACACATGCACACATATGTTTACTGCGGCACTATTCACAATAGCAAAGACTTGGAACCAACCCAAATGTCCAACAACGATAGACTGGATTAAGAAAATGTGGCACATATACACCATGGAATACTATGCAGCCACAAAAAATGATGAGTTCGTGTCCTTTGTAGGGACATGGATGAAACCGGAAACCATCATTCTCAGGAAACTATTGCAAAGACAAAAAACCAAACACCGCATGTTCTCACTCATAGATGGGAATTGAACAATGAGAACACATGGACCCAGGAAGGGAAACATCACACTCCGGGGACTGTTGTGGGTGGGGGTAGGGGGGAGGGATAGCATTAGGAGATATACCTAATGCTAAATGACGAGTTAATGGGTGCAGCACACCAACATGGCACATGTATACCTATGTAACAAACCTGCACATTGTGCACATGTACCCTAAAACTTAAAGTATAATAATAATAAAATAAAATGAAAGAAAATGTGGCACATATACACCATGGAATACTATGCAGCCATAAAAATTAATGAGTTCATGTCCTTTGTAGGGACATGGATGAAGCTGGAAACCATCATTCTCAGCAAACTATCACAAGGACAAAAAACCAAACACTGCGTGTTCTCACTCATAGGTGGGAATTGAACGATGAGAACACATGGACACAGGAAAGGGAACATCACACACCGGGGCCTGTTGTGGGGTTGGGGGAGGGGGGAGGGATAGCATTAGGAGATATACCTAATGTTAAATGACGAGTTAATGGGTGCAGCACACCAACATGGCACATGTATACATATGTAACTAACCTGCACGTTGTGCACGTGTACCCTAAAACTTAAAGTATTATTTAAAAAAAAAAAACAGAAAACAAATATGTAAAATGCCAAAAAACAAAACAAAACAAAACAAAAGTGACTATTGGGCCATTGGGCGCCTAAGAAATCCTCTTCGGTGTCTGTCCTTGTCCCTTATCCCTACTGCAGCTGAGTGCTTCCTGCTTTGGGACAGCTACTTCTTCTATTTGACCCTCTAATTAATTCCCTCCTTGTTGTATTGGGCTTCATGGTCAATAATTTCAGCTGAACTCCACAAGCACCCTAACCCCTTGACATCCCCTAGAGCTCACTCCATGAACCTCCACAGGTATAAACCCCAATATTGCTCATTCGTCCAAGTACCTTGAGGTCTGTAATGGTTCATATTAGGTGTCGACTTGATTGGATTGAGGGATGCCTAAATGGCTGCTAAAGTATTGTTTCTGGGTGTGTCTGTGAAGATGCTGTCAGAGGATATTGACATTTGAGTCAGTGGACTGGAAGAGGAAGACTCAACCTCATTGTGGGTGGGCACCATCCAATTGGTTACCAGCATGGCTACAAAAAGTAGGAAGAAGGAGGGTGATAAGTTTGCTTGCTTGCTTGGATAGGTTTGAGTCTTCTGGCTCTTTTTCTTCTTCCCACGCCAGATGCTTGATTCTGCTCCTCCTACCCTTGGACATCAGACTCCAGGTTCTTCAGCCTTTGGACTCTTGGACTGGGCCACTACTGGCTTTCCTTTTTCCCCAGCTTGCAGACGGCCTATAGAGGGACTTTGCCTTTTAATCATGTGAGCCAATTCTCCCTAATAAACTCCCTTGTACATATACATATACCCTACTCATTCTATCCCTCTGGAGAACCCTGACTAATAAAAGGTCTGTTAAAATTCCTAATATATGCAAGGTTGACTAGCTTCTGCTTTGTCTTGACTCCTCCAAGGAGGCTATGACCATCGAGACATGTCCAAGTGGTGGTAGAACTGGCTACTGCAATAGCTTCCTATTTAGGCTCCTTTCATTCCTCCTCCTTGTCTGATTCATATACCCGCATGACACAAAGGCAATTTTTCTGCAACACACCTCCAATTTTGACACATTCCTGCTCAAAAACCTTCATGGACTCCCAGTTGCATAAGAATAGATTCTAAACTCCTCATTGCATATTGAGTCACGATGAATCCCTGCCCTTTCTCTCCATGGGCCTTTGCTCAGACTGTCACCCCCCTGCCTACCATGTCCTTTGCCTCATGCTTAAGTCGAACCATCATTTTTCAAGGCCTAGTTCAAGATATCACCTCTCCATCAATTATTTCCAACGCCCTCTTCTTAGAGTGCTTTCTTCTTCATGGTTTTCCCCAAACATGTGATTTGCACGATCACAATATGTATTACCAACTGTGCTGTGTTAGAATTATTTTATGAATGAGAGTTATATATGTATCTATACCCCCCTACTTAACTGAAAGTATCTGAAGTTATTTGATATTCATTTTTGTCTTTGTTTTCACACATAAAACAATGTTTTATGCAATACTGAGCCAGATAAGGTGAGAAGCGTGCTACACTTGGGTATTAGAAGATGGGTAGGTAAAATCTTACTGAGGACTGGTGACCATGAATTAACAGGTCCCAGAAAAGAAGTGGCTTATCCTCTCTGGACATTTTTCCAGCCTCACACTGAGCCGGGGTCCCAGGCTGTGTTCAGGGAGGAGCCAGAGTGGATAGGGGTGAGCACTGGCCCCAGGTCCCTCCCTCCTGATTGCCACATTAGTTCCTGCTGCTTCTCACTGACCTCTGGCCACTATTCAGTCAGGTAGGGTGCCTTTGACATTGGCACTCAAGAGGCAGCATTTCAATCACCATGCCAGCCAGGTGGACACTCACACCTCCATCCTGCGGATGATCTCTCTGGCTGAACAGAGTGGATACTCCATTAAGAAGGATGGAAGGTGCTGGGTGGAAGTGTTAGGAGTTCTTTCTCTCTTTCTGAAGTTCAAAATAGGCCAACATGGATGGCATGCCCAAGTATATCTTCTCTTTAATCTGAATTGTACCAAGAAGAAAACTGATTACACAACTCAATCATCACATTTTTTACAATGCAGAAACTGGGGTACAAACAAAGCGTGGGACTATAATAGTCAGGATCTAGGCAGGAAAATGAAGCCTGGACTAGCTATAGAAGAAATGAGTCACACAGGTTTCAAAAGGGCCTAAAAGCAAAATAAAGAATAGAGAGTCAAAGCAGAGATTATCAACAGTGGCAAGTCACTACTGTCCCAAGGGCTAGAGGGATAAAAGGAGGGGTGATGTTATCAGAGCCAAGGACCTGGGGTTTCCAAAAGAGAGCTGGAATCATGGCAGTGGCTGCATGGCAAAAAAAAAATTAGGGGCCACAGAGGGAGGGGCTATCTGATGGCAGCTGGAATTGTGCAGGAGATTCTGCCATTGTTGGGGACACTTTCCTAAGCAGAGAGAGGAGGAGAGAAATACCCTGGTGTCTCACCCTTCTGCTTTCTTTACTCTCTCACCAGCGCCTCCTAGTAGTTGAATCTAGCTGGAAGCCAGCTGATAAGGAAGCCTGGGAAATGTTTGCAGGGGTCAGCCCAAAGTCATGCAGAGCAGAGCATAAAAAGAGCAGGGAGAGGATCTGATGCAGAGGAGCTGTGAGCGGCTAAGGGGCTTTTCGTTGGCGTTTCTTTTCTATTTCATCACCCAAAGTTTATTGAGCTTGCTGCCTGCACCAGTATTTCTTGAGTTTCCTTTCTGCACCAAGTGCCATGCCAAGCCTTAGCACAGAAAACTGAGACATGGACTCTGCCCATCCTGGAGGGCCTCTAAATCTTTCAGAGGATATAGAGGGAAATAGTCAGCAGTAAGGGACATGTGCACTGGACCCACATGTTAAACCCATAAAGATTTAAAAGGGATGAAAACCTTCCAAGCACAGGAAACAGCATAAAGCAAAGGCACAGAAGCCTAAAACAAGTTTGTCCAACCACGGCCCATGGGCCACATGTGGCCCAGGATGGCTTTGAATGCAGCCCAACACAAATTCATAAACTTTCTTAAAATACTGTGTTTTTTTAAATAATTTCTTTTTTTAGCTCAATCAGCTATTGTTAGTGTTAGCATTTTGTATATGTGACTCAAGACAATTCTTCTTTTTCCAATGTGGCACAAGGAAGCCAAAAGGCTGGATACCCCTAGCCTAAAAGTATGAGGAGAATGCAGGGAAGAAGTAATCTCAAGTGGATAGTGAGATGTCAGGGAGTGGCAGGAGATGAAATGGAATATTAGGTAAGGCCAACAATTAAAGGGCCTAAGTAGGCCTAGCTACTTGGGAGGCTGGGGCAGGAGGATTCCTTCAGCCCAGGAGCGTGAGGCTGCATTGAGCTATGATCACGCCCACTGCACACCAGCCTGAGCAACAGAGACCCTGTCTCTTAAAATAAAAATAAAAATAAAATGACTTATGTGGCCTTTCTTTTAAAAGACAGCAGTATCACCCCACCCCAAAAAGTTTTTCACTACTAATAGGCAAGTGTTTCCTATCACATATATGTAGAGAAGGAATCAGTAAATTGGATTGCAGCAGTAAGGCAATAACAGGAAGACAGAGAGTTCTGAAATCAGACTTCCCTGATTAAAATCCTGATCTGTCACTTGAAAATATATCACCTTGGATAAGTTAGTTTAACCTTTCTGAGGCTCACTTGCTTCACCAGCAAAATGGCTGTAGCAATATCCACTTCATAGGACTATCCCAAAGATTAGAAACAATGAACGCAGGGTCAGGCACATGGTAGGACTCAATCAATGGCTGCTCCTGGTGTGTCTAAGGGGCAGATGGGAGTGAGTGAAAGTCTTTACTTTTACTGCAAATAATCTATCACACAAAGAACTCACAAGAGACATCAGCTCGGCAGTGAAAGGGAATATAAAACTACCTGAAGTATATCAGAAAAAATGTTGCCATTTATTATTCTCTTGCCGTTTCTCTTACAAAGAAATTCAGTTTTGTCTCACCTTCATACCTTTCCTCAAATGAAAAACAAAGTATATGTAACAACATCTATTTATTCCACAGACATCAAATGAAGCCCTCTCTTACAACAAAGCCTGTACAAGGCACAGAGAAACCCAGATGAGAGGCAGAGTCCCCAGCCTTAAATTGCTTTTAGTCTACTGGGGGAGTCAGACGCATAAACAAATAATTACAAGTAAATTGCCCCTTATTTGCAGTGTAAGGTATTTTCGACGATTCTGATACTATTTCTAACAAAGGGTGCATAACTTGCCTGATAAAGCAAGAAGTCCTGTCCACTGATGTTGATGTGTCAGCTATTGTTAGTCAAACAATTGGACGATGGCAGGATAAGCGATATCACAAATGTCTACATAAAGTGTTCGGGAGGTACAACATTAACTAACCTATACACCGAAAGTGGATTTCCCTTATGATACCAAACACCAGCAAATCCATGGCTTCTAGATTTACAGATGAGACCTACTTGAGAAGACAATATGCTCCAAAGAGAAAAATCAGAGAAAATGAGGGAAGTGCAGGAACAAAGATGAGGAGAAAAAGGAGAGGAGAGAAGGTAAGGAGAAGGGAAGAAAAATGGTCTTTGAGACCTATAGAAAGGAAAAAGCTCTGCCTGGATAATTTGGGGCAGACGTTACAAACAAAGGGACATTCAAGCAAGGCCTTGAAGGTTGAGTAAGACTTTGAGAGAGGAAAGATATGCCAGACAGAGTGACTGGGTATATAAAAAATGTATGTTCATCAGGTGAAAATGTTTGGTGTAGCTGGAATATGGTGGTATGTTTCTGTTGGGACACGGATAAGAATGGGAAATAGTATCAGAGAATGAATAAAAATTAGGACCAGACTGTAAAAAGCCTTGGATTTCAAAGTAAGGGTTTGGTCCTTTTCCTGTTTGCAAGGAAGAGCCACAGAAATATTTTCAGAAGCAGCAGGGGACATTATTAAGTTTATGTTTTAATTTAAAAAAAAATTCTGGCTGCAGCATGGAGGTGCAGTCAATGTAACATGCTACCTGGATTCACTTCAAAAATGAAGGATTTGAGATGAAGTTACTGGAAATGCTGTCAGTGTCTTTGGAGGATTGCCTCAGGTAAAGGGATAACCCCTTTGTATCAGTCTGTTCTCACATTGCTATAAAGAACTACCTGAGACTGGGTAATCTATAAACAAAAGAGGTTTAATTGACTCACAGTTCCACATGGCTGGGGAGGCCTCAGGAAACTTACAATTATGGCAGAAGGAGAAGGGAAAGAGAGTGGTGGCAGGAGACAGAGAGAGAAAGAGTGAGGAAGTGCCACACATCAGCTTTCCTGAAAACTCACTGAGAACTCACTCACTATCATGAGGACAGCATGGGGAAATCCACCCCCATGATCCAATCACCTCCTACCAGGTCCCTCCATCGACACATGGGGATGACAATTTGAGATGAGATTTGGGTGGGAACACAGACCCAAACCATATCACCCCTTCCAGAAGTGGCCAGCACCCAGTGTCTGGTTGACATATGTGGGAATAAAGGCCCCCCCGCCCATCACCCCAACTCAGAGCAGCTCTAAAGGGTAATTCTCTCAACTCCCTGCAGGGTGGGCTAGGACTGCATCCCAGCCTGACTTCATCCTCTACTCATTGCTGATTCTGTTCCTTCTCCTCCCTTCCCTTTCTGGGTGTTTATTACAACAGCACTCCTAACAAACCTCTGTACACTAACCTGAGTCTCAATGTGCTTTTCAGGAAACCTAACTGGGGCAGTGGAGTAGATTGAAAAGGAAAGAGGGAAGAGGCAGGAGGCTAGTTGCTGTGGACCAGGCTGCGCTTGCTGGAACCACACACACTGAACTTCCTGGGACATCCCCTGTCTGGGTGGACACCACGTCCTGCGGCATGTTTTCTGCTAACGTGACTTTCCTAACTCCTCGGCTAGTCTCCTGGCTTCTGATTTTATCAACATGTATCAGGAATCAAATTAAATTTTGATCATTTTTGGAAAGGAGAAAGAAGAGTCTTCCACAGACAATTAAAATACAAAAAGAAAAACACGGAGCTAACACGGGACAGGACAGAATGATAGAGAGGATGGACCCGCCACACTGGAAATGGAAGGAAGTGAAATAAACCAATGAACCAGCTACTGTGAAACCTGTCAACCTTCCTGAAACAATCATTCAAGAGACAGCCCCTTTGAAAAACATTAGCAAACACTGCTCAGGCTTTTTAAATCAATGCATACAAACAGATTTTTAAACAATATATGAATGAAACGACATGCCTAGTTTCATATTTTGATTTTTTCCCACCCTATATTATTTCACATTTTCTATACGAGGAAGAGAAATAAACTTTTGATTCAACAGGGGCTCCTGGAGTCAGTTCGTACACTTGGGTTTTTATTTAAAATATAAATCAATGGATTTAAGGAAAGCTGGGGTCATGCTACCTCGTAAGAAACTGGCAACCCACCAAATGCCCTTCCTTCAAAAGCATGGCCACAAGGCACTCATTCACCCTTGCCCCCTCCCCCCACACACATCCTACCCCTGCTAGGTAAAGGGGTTCAGCTTGTCTTACTAAATATGGTAGATATAAATAATATTCATAAAATAATTGTAACATATACAATATTCAAAAAACACATGTAACTTATAAGAATTACCATAAAATGAACAATTTCGTTCACACTGCCTATTTTTAAAAAAGAACATTATCATTACCTTGAAATCTGCTATAGTTGTCCCACCTCATTTCAAACCTTCTCTCCCCCTCAAAATTAGTAATCATTATCTCAAATTTTGTGTTTATTTCCTTGCTTAACTTTATAGTTGTATACACTTCTGCATCTTTAAACTAGACACACACAAACACACATATACAACACACACGGCTATATGTTTTTGAGCTTTATGTAAGTGGAATCATACTGTGTGCATTCTTCTTTGGGTTTTTTTCACTCAATGACATAATCCTGAGATTCACCTACATGTATTTAATTGAAGGTAAGTTGGTTTTGTCAGCTCTGAAACACAAACACCATGGCCTCCAATGTTAATAAAAGCCACAGGTAGTCAGAAGTCAATAACCTCCCTAACTTATCCCAAGAGAAAAGAGACATTTGCAAATCAGTGTCAGGGTTTCCATAATGTAATGGTCCTGCTGGAAAACATTATTTTTTTTTCCATTCCTTTCACCACCCTACCTCCCACAGGGACAATGGGCACCGCCACCAATATCACTATGGAAAAATGTGTCCAGTGAAACATCCCTCTCAGTAAGCCAGGCATTCAAAACTCTCTGCATCCGGAGGGGGACAGGCTCAGCATGCTAGTCCTCTCCTCTCTGCTCTGCTCATCTCCTGCCAAATATCCTGTCCCAGCTCTGCAGCCAGATGAGGGATTCCCAGCAGCCGCTGCAGCCCACGTCGAACCCCTCCTGTATGTCATTACCCTGGGCTGCACACTTGACCATGGCTTTCTCAGCTCACACCCACGAAGAAGAATGATCTTGGAGAAACTACTATCTTCTGATGTTCTGGATCTATCCTTTCACTTGGCATTTTGTTTCTGAGACAAATTTTCCAAGCCCAAAAGGCAACCCCACATAGAAGAAAGGTCATATCAAGAGCCACTTCCCCCTCATTTCAGCCGGATAAAATGAGAGTCTGTTCTGCTGGCATTCCACATTTAGCATTTCCACTGCAGCTGCTGCTGGGAATTTCCCTTCTGAAGAAGACCGAATTAGACCCTCGGCCAGGCTAGCTGGCCATGAAGCATCTGAATTCCAAATGTCAAAGATTTCCATCCAAGAGGTTCCGATCTTTTGCTCACATTGCTCTGTTTGCAAAGGCATAATTAACAAGCCATGGACTTCTCCTTTCCAGGAAATCTATTTTCCTGGTCTCAGGAAAGAAATTCCAGTTCTGTACCAGGCATTCTTTCTTCACATGTGACATCCCTGGGACTCAGCATCTTATCTCTGAAGGCTTCCTTAACCATCCCACAACTGCAGCATCACTGACTCGTCCCTCCTCTGCACCCCTCACTCACTCTATATGAAGTGCACCCAAAACATATTCTTGCCTGTATTTACTTAGACCATTTGCGTCCTTATTTTGTTATGGGTTCCTTTAGGGTAGGAGAGTGTCATATCCATCTCTATATCCTCAGATTAGGCCAAGGCCTGGCACAGAAGAGGAAGCCAAGGAATCTATGAAGGTTGTCCTGAATCCCCTGCTCCTGGCCTACCCCACAGGTGACCTGGATGGCCAGCCAGAGTGTCAGATGAGCCACTTGGAGCCAGAGGGTATGCTCTAAGAGGCTGACATGGGTAAGTATCCTTCTCTGGAAAAGAAGCTGCAGAACATCAGTGAAACGCCAGGCCAGATTCCTGAGACAAAAATGAGTCCAAACTGAGGATACCCAGCACTAACATTGAGTCTGAAATGTTAGTGTGGGAGAATCCCTGGGAGACAAAGCCAAAATAAGCTGGATACTAAAGTAAACCACAGCAGAACAAGAAGACTAGGAAGACTTAGAACCATGAGCCAACCAGGCTTAAAGAGGGTTAAGGCAAATAGGTCATAACTAAATTTTGAATGGCCTTGAATGCTATGCTATGGTGTTTGGACATTATTCTGTGAGACAATGGCAAAATTATCCCCATGGCACTTGAAGTCAGTTGGCTTCCCCAAAATGGAGCCGAACTGCTTGAGAGGAGCAATGCCACTTCTTACAACAAAAGGAATTGAATTGGTATTCTGTCTCTGACTACAGTACCAGGGAAGGCACCTACTTGGCTCAAAAAGTCTTGGCACAATGTTGGATTAACTCCATAAATGAAACCCAAGCTGGCAGACTTCAAGCAGAGAGAGAGAGAGAGAGAGAGAGAGATGGGATAAGGCCCAGTGACTGCCTCCTTCCCCTTGATGGTTCTCTCACTCACTTATTCTCCAAACCATTATCCTCTGTAAAATGAGGATATTAAGTTTCTTTCCAGTTCATCATCTATGAAGCTAGAAGGCATTTTTTTTTTTTAGAAACAACCAGATACAAAGCCTGCAACTGTACTTGTTGACAGTTTGCTAAGGGTTTTGTGGGACAGTGAAGGCATCCATATTCCCAACATGTCAAATCACAACACTGAACAGAGCCCAGGCCCACGGCACTTGACATAACATCTACAGGGATCTGGAAATGAGAGGGCTTTGTCTGGACATATTTCTGAGAAACCTGGACACCATGTAGAGATTATACCAAAGTGAGATCATCCTGACCAGATATGACTGGTTCCCATATCCTTACATCTAAAACAAGATCATCAAATTCTGTTAAAAATTCCTAAGCCAAAAATCCTGGCCATTGACCTTATTTTATGAATAGAGTCTTGATAAAAACAGAAAGAAAAATGCAAGTTGAGCATTTCAGACCAATAATGACCCTTAAGGTCATCCAGTCCAACATCCTAATATTACAGATGAAAAAACTAAAGCCCTAAGTGGGGACTAGACTTAACCAATGTCGCATATCTGCAGAGAGGAGGAACTGGGAAACAAAAAATCATGTCTTCAAACTTCAAATACCAATCTCAAAAACAGATTCAAGCCTGGTATTATTTTTAAATGACAGAATAATAATAAAGTGTTATAAAATGGGAACAACATGGGAGAAAAGTTCCATTCAAACACTAAGAGGAAAAATACAAATAACAGAGAAAACGAATTTTTCAAATAGCTGATACTAACCAGAGAATACCAGGGCCAAGGTTAATAAATTACTTATCTCTTATGAAAATGTGAAATAAGGGTGATCACGCTGGGAAGCAACCCATGCTTTTAGCTCATCTGGACCACTAATGTCAAGAGCATGGGAAGTTTAAATGGTTAGGCTTGTTAAACTGAAGGAAAGTGAAAGAAGGACTGGGTGCATTTTTGGATGGGCCCCCATTGGTGGGCTCCAAATGGGAATGTAGTAGGTGGGGGTAATGGGAGCCACCTCGTGAAACTTGACTTGCAAAGAATCTGCACAAATGTCCAGAACACTGAATTCCCTTCCTGAGCCTCAGTTTCCACAGCCCTGAAATGGTGATCATAAGACCCTCTTCCCAGGGCATAATGTTAGCAACATCAAAATCTCTGGTAAACCATGGTCTTATAGTAATAGAAGAGCACTGTTACTCAAGTTTTTATGGGACCAGGGAGGTTTGCTTGAGAGTCTATGATTTCTGAACCTGCTTTTTGTAACAAATAACAAAAATATTCCACAAAGGAATAGAACAAATTTATCTTCAACAGGGAATAGAAAGAGGTATTTAACAACCTATCAAAACAACTATACGTCTTGCTGCCTGCCAGATCAGTAAACAAACCATAAATTTAAATGGACAACAAAAACCAAAAAAAAAAAAAAAAAAAACCAGAAAAAAATGTGCAGTTGTTTTAGAATAATGAGATTCTAATGAGCCATGCATCTTCTGTGCAATTACCTAAGCAGTTTCTTATTTGAGATGATATTTGGAAGACACCAGTGACAAAATTCTACTGCTAATCTGAACTGCTACATGTCACATTGTTCCCAAAGATGTTACCCTGGGAGGGACATCAACCTGGAGAACAGGACAGCTGGGTTCTCATCTCAGTTCTGCTCTGTCTTTACTGAGGCCTCAGCCACATTCTGTCTGCTCTGTTGGTCTTGGATTTGTGGTCTGTAAAATGAAGATTTGACACAGAGGTGCTACTTCTGGATCCTGCCATCTTTAATTCTCAGTCTCTCTTTCTAGCTATTGAGTTTGGCTTGTTGCCTTCCAAACATACCAGAGTGAGAAATCATCATGCAGTGGGGAGCTGGGCTCCCAGTGGACAGTGAATGGCAGGTTATTTGGGTTTCTCGTCCTCTTTGGACAACTTCAGGAGATGAAAAGAAAAGAGATTTGACATGGTGTCCCAGTCTGGGACATTTCCCTTTTGGCATCTGCTTTCCTTCTTCATTTCCCTTTCCATACTACCTCAAACCCCACTCACCATTAGATCACCAGTGCCCTCTACACCAGTCACTGACTGCCCCTCTCAAAACCAGAATGGAGAGAACTATACATGATTCTCAAAATACAATATTCACTCAAACTAAAACTCACCAATTACCTGGGCACAAGAGAAAACCCAGGAATCATTTCACATCTCTGACAATCAGAATATATGCACACATGTTCTGAGTGGCCCTCAAAGAGCCCTAATTAAAACCAACGGGTTACAGGAGAGAGCTTTAACATAATAACACATCAGCCTATTTTATGTTCTTCCTAAATAGCATCCATTTAATAAAACTATTTTGGCTCTGAAATATTTTCTTAAAAATAAATATGAACATGATTATCTAACAGTGCCCTGTGTGTGTGTGTGTGTGTGTGTGTGTGTGTGTGTGTGTGTTTTCACACACTCTAGTTGTTATATGCTTTCAGCCAGCAAGAACTCTCAAGCAGGTGGCATCAAAGGGAACTCTACCCCCATCCTTGAACTGAGTGTGCTCTGCAACATGTGTCGTTTATCTGTTATGACCTGTGTCTATGTATGCATGTATGTGTGTGTGTTTTAACCCGTAGTGGAATGCAAAACCTGTTTGAGACTAGTGCTGGAGTTTTCTAGAATTTAAAAAAATCTGTTGGATGTTGTATTAGTTTGTTCTCATGCTGCTAACAAAGACATACCCAAGACTGGGTAGGGTAATCTACAAAGGAAAGAGGTCAAATTGACTCACAGTTTGGCATGGTAGGGGAGGCCCCAGGAAACTTACTATCATGGTGGAAGGGGATGCAAATACATCCTTCTTCTATAGTGGCATCAAGGAGAAGTGCAGAGCAAAAGGGAGAAAAGCTCCTTATAAAACCATAAGATCTCCTGAGAACTCACTCACTATCACAAGAACAGTGGCATGGGGGTAACCCATGATTCAACTACCTTCCCACCAGGCCCCTCCCATGACATGTGGGGATTATGGGAGCTACAATTCAAGATGAGATTTGGATGGGGACACAGACAAATCATATCAGACTTTAAATGGCCATTAAATTGCAAATGTTCCTGCATTTTAAGACTCCAAGTAAGTGGATGAAAAAACTGAGATTGAAGACTAGCAGGTAATCAGGAGGGACTCTGCCAGATTGTCCCTGTTCTTCGTTTTCTGGACTGTATGCTGATTGGTGAAGTTTCTGCTCAGTGCCCGACTGTATGGGCACTTGTGTTGCTCCACAGAAGTGATCTGTTTGACCTACCCCTGTAAGCTGGAAGTTGGTCAGAATGAGCTTAGACGCAGAAAATACAGCGCATTATACTGCCTTGACTACATTCCTACAAGATGTCCAGAATCTTAACCTATATTACATCCCTGCCAGATAGCCCAACTTCAAGGGCTCCTTACATTTCCTATTGCTCATTCAAGAACGTGTCCTCTAATTGTTCATGCAAGGCATCTTGTGAACTCTCAGAGAAGCTCTCAGAGACTCTCTTCTGCCTGTCATCTCCTAGGAGTTTTACCTCTCAGAGGCATCGTGCCCTTTCTTTACATAGTTAAGTTTGTGCTTATAACTCAGGTTTTTTATTGCTTTTCATTTTCACTTAGAAGGACATAATCACTAATAACCCACAATAAAATATTTGATTGGGAAAAAGATGATAAGCAGTCATTTAGAGACTGGTGGAAGACTTCTGATATCGTATGATATTGTTGGCAACATACGTGATCCTGCAGCCTGGAGAATTGAACAAGAATAATCCAGTGGGGGAAGCCATAACTGGAAGCATGTGGTTGGTGACTTTAAAGAATATGAACAGGACAGAAGAGCCACAGGAACATGTTTTGACAGGAACCATGCTACAGAGACCCCCATATCATGCAGCGTCATTTAAGGGCCCCTTTTCTCAAGTCGTACCCTAGTGAGAACTGCCATAGGTTTGGCAATGGCAATGGGCTATTTCCCAACACTGGAAGTTTTTGAACATCAGTTGGATGTGAAAAGATGAATGCATAGAGATGTTTATTTAACATTACTTACAGTGGTGAAAAAAATAGAAATAAGCTAAAACCCAACAATAGATGATTTATTACCAAAATATGGTAAACGCATACCATGGAATACCATAAACATTATGATATAGGTATATATTTATTTATATAGGAAAATAGTGATAATATAGTGAACAAGCAGTAATGTATAGTATGATCTCATTTATAGAAAAGACTCTAGGTAGCTATGCACCCAATTGCTAACTATATTTATCCCTGGGTGGTGAAATGACACTTATTGTCGTTGTTTTCATTTTGCTTATATGTGTTTTCTAATTTTAAAAAGTGAATATATATTGTTTGTATAATATTTTCAGGTTAAAATAAATAAATAAGGGTTGATTGGTTTTCATAGCACTTAAACCCTCCTCTAACATTGAGACTCTATGAAACTCATGAACTATGACCATAAACAACTAATGCCTTCCTCCTCTCTCAGCTGGCCAACCTCTAACCTGGAGGATCTTTTGCATCCTCTGGATATATGTCACCAGCAATAAACAGACAGCTGGTCCCTAGGACAAGGGGCTACACCGATAAGTCCCATGGTCATGGCAAGAATTGTGATGGGCACAGCAGTACTGAAGCGGCACATTCAAAGGGATGATATTGTCAAAATAACACCAGCACTCTGCAAATGATAAACAGGATGGAGCACCGCTTGACTCAGGTGAGCTCTGCAGTTTTTCTTTTTGTTGTATTTCCCCATCCGCAAAACAAGGATTTGCCTTTGGGTCTCACAGGCCCCACGATACTGTTATCTTGAGTTGTTCAGTGCATTGCAGAGGATGAAAGGACACCTGTTAGTTCTACATCTAAACACACCACCCACTCCAGGCAGCATAAACACTATCATCTGGAGTTGACGGATGAGATTTATAGATATGTATGTAGAAGACAAGTTGAAAATTTTCAAGAAGTAGAGCATTATAATGAAGATAATAAATGTAATCCACTTTGTCAACAAAGTTGGCCAAGAATTATATTTTTAAATGAATTTGTAGAAGGATAAATACATTTAATTAGAGGCTGATATTCTACATATCAGGTCAAGATTAAGGTCAATGTTAAATTCTAATATTCATATCTCACAAGAGTGTTGAAGATTTAGTTCTGGGAAGATGATGGACCCGAAAGTCCTTTGTATGCTTTGTGAAGGATTGTTACTGTTGGTATGAGTAATAGTAAGAAAACAATGTAAGTTGTCCTGTGATATCTTAAGAACACTAACTTTCACCAAAGGCCTGTTATTGCCTGCTAAGATATACAGAACCGTGTTAGAAACATCATTGTTTTCTTTGCTGATAAAACTGAAGTCAACATCTAGAACCCCACAGAAACATGTAAAATATGAGGAAAAACATCTTCATTGGACTAGGCATGTCAGCCCCTGCTTTAATATATTAAAAATATTGTATCTGGAGGGAAATCATAATTCAAAATACTTCATGTGCCACACCACTTCTGAAACAAATATTAAGATTTTAAGTGCCTAACAAATGCTTCATACAAAGTAATATTTATGAAGCCTCTATCTTGGCACTTCCATATGGTTTTCACTGTTGGCCTGTGAAAGGGATATCACAACCACGTTTTATGTACGAAAATGCAGAAGCTAAGAGTAATAAGGTGATCCCCCCAAGGATCCACAAGCAGAAACTTTCAGGGCCAGGATTCTAATCCACATCTTTTGATTTCAAGACTCATGCCCTTTCTACTTTAAATGAGCTACCTGTCTTCTGCTCCACTGGGCAGCCTCATGATACACAGTATGGGTTTACTACTGGAAAATCCCTCATTTCTACAGAGAAGTGGCTTATGAAAAATGGTTTGTGCTAGGCAGGTCATCTTCTGCCCTACTTGTGACCTGCTGGTTGCCTAACTCATGATTACAGGGAAGTCACAGTTATCCTAATTGCCATCATCACAAGATCAAGCCATGCAGGAAAGGTGTTTCCTCCCAAACCCCAAGCATTTGGACCATTGTTTATGACGGAAATAACGTTGGTGGCTGACCCAGGATAAAACAGCTGGTCACGTAATTTAAAAGCATGTTCTATTAACAGGAAGATGTGCAGGTTCCTGATGCATAGGAGTTTATTTGCTGCTGTCATTCTTATTCAGGTTCCATCTGAGTTGAAAATGGAAATAATGAGTGTAGTCTACACTTAGATGCTTTGTCAGAATTAAGAGAAAAATGTTCTTCCCAAACTGATAGAAAACATTTGAGAAGTATTTTGGGGGCAATGGAGAAAGCCCAGGTTCTATAATCCCATAAACCTGGGCTTTAATACTTGCTAGGTTATAAGATCTTGGGCCACTTATTCAACCTTTTTTAACCTTAATTTCTTTGGGTGCTGACAAGTTTTTATACATCTCACAGCTAGGTCCTGACAGAGCCAGGACTGTAATTCAGATTCCATCCAAGGGAGGCCTGCTGCACATTAACACAGATGTACATTTCAGAAGACCCATGAGGTTGCACACACCGAGGGTGTGCTGGTGCAGAGTGGGGAGCCTGCCCTCACACTGAAGGATACCAGAGACCAGGTGATGGAGGAAGATGTATGAGAGAAGTTGTTTTAGGAAAATACACTGTTGATGAAATGAAGAGGCCCACATAAAGAATTCTAAGCTCAGAGGTATTTGATGAGTCCATCTGAGGTTCTGAGGGCAACCTCTCCATAGAGATTTTGTTCAGTTCCTTGAGAAAAACCAAAATCCTGAAAGCTCTCTAATCGCATGTCAATCAAACAAGTTTTTTGTCTGAAATTCACTAAGCATTTGTGCCGGCCAGGCACTGGCATGCTCTCCCCAGAGAATTATCTAGAATCCAGAGGAAGACACAGACACAGAGACATGTACACAATGTCAAGCTGTAAACTAAGTTGGGTGGGAAGACTTTTGTTCAAAGCATGAACGAGAGCTAAGGAGAAAGCTTGCTAGCCTTAAGTCTCCAACTTTGGTCTCTAGAGTTAGGGATTATAACCTGTCTATCTCATGTGGCAATGTTCTCTTTGATCTTGCTGTTTCCACTTCAGTTCTCCTCCTACTCCCTACTTTCTCCAATAATAATAATAATAATACCCTCAGCTCCATTAGAAGGCATGCCATCAGACCCATCCCAATGTTTTCCTCATTTACTGAAGAGTTTGGAATTTTGTGACTTCTCTTCTTGGCGCTTGTCTTATCATCTCTCTTGGTGATGTCATCATCCATGTAGATTACCCACTCATGGCTCTGGCCTCTCACTTACATCCTTAGTTTCACCTTGGACCTTACTAACCTGTCCTGCTCACCTCTGAAATTTCTTTTTTGACCATCCCACCCTAGGATGCTCACCTCCTCTCCTACCAGCTTACATCCTCTACCAGACCCATGCCAATAATTCTTTGGCCCAATTATGAACTCCAATTCACTGGGTCTACACATTTCTTCCTTTTCATCACCTCCATCATATCCTCACTTTCCTCTTACCAGGTGGGTTTCCATGATTTGTTTCATAATCACTCCCTTGCTCCTTCAAATCCCTTGACTCTCTCCATCAAACTCCCCTGGAAAAACTCCAACCCTAGTCTGCAGAATTCAGTAGGGGCCATAAGCACAAATTCTCCATATGTGTGAGACAATGTAGCTCCCCAATTAGAATTAGAATTAAAAGCCTAGACAAATTCTGAGTGTGGCAACAATTCCTTCCAGCCAATGAGTTGACTGGCTTTTTGTACATGTGTTCTTATATGCAAGTAAAAAAAAAATAAAGCATTGTTGATTTAGACAGATTAGGGAAAAGAGATAGGAAACTTATGAAAAATAAGTTTCTGGCTCTAAAACGAATATAGTAATTGGATCTGCTAAAGCAGCGCCAGGGAGAGGCCAGACAACTTGCATTCAATACATTGCCTGATGATCTTATAAACAGAAGATGCTTAATTTTTTTTAAGACAGACTCTTGCTCTGTCACCCAGGTTGGAGTGCAGTGTCGCAATCTCGGCTCACTGCAACCTCCACCTCCTGGGTTCAAGCAATTCTTGTGCCTCAGCCTCCCAAGTAACTGGGATTACAGTTACACACCCAGCTAATTTTTGTATTTTTAGTAGAGACAGCGTTTTGCTATGTTGGCCAGGCTGGTCTTGAACTCCTGGACTCAAGTGATCCACCCACCTTAGCCTCCCTAAGTGCTGGGATTACAGGCATGAGCTACCATGCATGGCCGAGGATGCTTAATTTCTTAACAGAATCAATCTCTTATTAAAATATCATTCACTATCACCTTGTTAACTCTCAATATTTAGTTAACAAATTTCTTTGTAGAAAGAGGAGGAAAAGATAAAACTTATGGCACTTTTATGATCATAAAGCTAATAAATGTTCATCATAGAAAATTTGAAAAATATAGGCAAGAAATCCCTGGAACAAAGTGAGCACCCAACAGTTAGTTATCTGTCCACATCATTAAAAGTTGTTTTTAAATATTATAATGACTGCATCCTACTGATGCTAAGCAGCTAAGATTGAATTATTCCCCTATTATTGGACATTTAAATTGCTTCTTTTTAAAAATTATAAAAGCACTGCCAAGAATAACTTTGTAAAAACGTCAGTGTGCACAATTCTAACTACTGGTTTTTGTTAAATCGAGCTTAAAGGGATATTTTAGTTTTAAGATTTTTGATCTGCAAATTGGCTTCTTGGAAGCCAATTTGTCTTCCAGGAAGTTTATACCTACTGGTGTTTTCACTACCAGAGAGGAAGAGTTCTTCGGAGGGCAGACAAACACATAAAGCAGCTTGAAAAAAGTGAGAAGGTTTAAGTTTAGACCAGGCTAACATGGTCCCCTAGGGTAAGACTACAGCTCACTCCCTCTCCACAGAGATTTGCAAGGATCATATGGCTCTGAAAGCTCACAGTGCCATCCTTCAGCATGTGACAATTGCAAAATCAGCAAACGTCCTGGCCTGGTGCAGATCTCAGCTTCCCCATCTATACAATGATCTCTCTAGCAATGGTCCCCAGACTCAATGACACATGCCTTAAGAACATGTTAAAGTTCACAAAGCGCACACACACACACACAAACACACACATTCATACACATACATACACACAGCCGCATACATTTCTGCATTACTAGACCCACCCTGTAAAGGTCCAGACTCAGTCTTAGACTGGGGCTAGGAATTCCCATTTTCAACACTCTCCTTGGTAACTATGGTACCGAAGAGCCTCTTAGCAGAGCAGGCTTCTGAAAAGATTTCTCACTCACTCACTTATTGATGGCACTAGTTCCTCAGCTGTGATATTTTCACTAACTTCAGCTTGTCATAAAAATGATCCAAAACTTGGAAATAGGCAAATGAGGATGCTGTATATTCCATCATGCAGTGCTGGGTTTGGCCTTCTATTGACAGAGCTTTTCTACAGCTCGGTAGGGACACAGGATCACTTGCACATTTTTGTCTAATAGAGAGGCAAAAAACTCCTGTTTGGTGGAAAAGATGGCTCCAAGGATTGAGGCTGATGATGTGTTGGACATTGACCCATTTTGTATCTAACATAGAAATCTATTAAAGTGGCGTTATGTGCCTGGCTTCTCAATTACTCTCCAGACTGGTCATAGCATCTTACTAACTCCCTAATTAATTAATTAGTTGAATCGGTTCTTTAACATGTGTTCATTTTATATTTGTTAGAGTCTAAAAATTATACCTGAACAGTATATCATGTTTTGTTTATCTTTTAAAGAAAAATATGTTTTCTTTAAAATACGGCTAATATTAGGCAGCTAAAGTGATCTCTTTTTAAATTTGATGGGGAAAGTTTTGAGAACATTTTTAAGACGATTGGTACTTAATTTTTTAATGTCATGTGATTATTTTGTCCTCAAACATATTCCAATATCAGTTTCTTTCAATGGATTCTCAAATGCATCTATCTATGTATTTTCATAATCCTGTGGTTTTGTAATCAAAACTATTTGTTCCTTGGTTTTTTTCTTCCCTTAAATGTATGTTGACACACAGTTGAATATACAGGGAATGTATTTAGGCCTCCTTATCTACACTCCCCTGGCACTTCCTTCCTACCTCCATCCTCTGGCCCAAGATAGTAAGTGGCCCATGAGCTGCCCTGCCTTTCCGCTCATCTTTTCATTTGCAATTATAACAACAATAACTCTTTGATTGAGCACGTACCAGGATTCGGACAGTGTATGGAGGACTTTTATAGAGATCACCTTGGCTCTCTAATATTAGCCAGTGCTGCCTTGTAATTCATTAGATGTGACTGAATTTATTAATTCCACCAATACTAATAAACACAAAATAAAACATAGTTTTCTTTAAAAGATAAACAAAACATCACATACTGTTTAGGTATAATTTTCAAACTCTAATATAAAATGATCATGTGTCAAAGATCTTATTCAACTAATCAATCAATTATGGAACTAGTAAGATGTTATTGAGAGATGACAGCGTGCTGGCAGCCCTTGCAGCCCTCGCTCGCTCTTGGCACCTCTTCTGCCTGGGCTCCCACTTTGACGGCACTTAAGGAGCCCTTCAGCCCACCGCTGCACTGTGGGAGCCCCTGTCTGGGCTGGCCAAGGCAGGAGCTGGCTCCCTCAGCTTGCAGGGAGGTGTGGAGAGAGAGGCGCCAGCGGGAACCAGGGCTGCGTGCTGCACTTGCGGGTCAGCTGGAGTTCTGGGTGGGCGTGGGCTTGGCGGGCTCTGCACTCAGAGCAGCCCACCAGCCCTGCCAGCCCGGGCAATGAGGGGCTTAGCACCCAGGCCAGCAGCTGTGAAGGGTGTACTGGGTCCCCCAGCAGTGCCGGCCCACTGACACTGCGCTTGATTTCTCGTCAGGCCTTAGCTGCCTCCCGGCGGGGCAGGGCTCGGGACCTGCAGCCCACCATGCCTGCGCCTCCCCCGCTCCATGGGCTCCTGTGCCGCCCAAGCCTCCCCGATGAGCGCTGCCCCCTACTCCACGGCGCCCAGTCCCATCAACCACCCAAGGGCTGAGGAGTGCAGGCACACCACACAGGACTGGCAGGCAGATCCACTGGGTGAAGCCAGTGGGGCTCCTGAGTCTGGTGGGGACTTGCAGAACCTTTATGTCTAGCTCAGGGATAGTAAATGCACCAATCAGCACTCTGAGCTAGAGCTCAAGGTTTGTAAACACACCAATCAGCACCCTGTGTCTAGCTCAGGGTTTGTGAACGCACCAATCAACACTCTGTATCTAGCTACTCTGGTGGGGCCTTGGAGAACCTTTATGTCTAGCTCAGGGATTGTAAACACACCAATCAGCACCCTGTAAAAACAGACCAGTCGGCTCTACCAATCAGCAGGATATGGGTGGGGCCAGATAAGAGAATAAAAGCAGGCTGCCCGAACCAGCAGTGGCAACCCGCTCGGGCCCCCTTCCACAGTGTGCAAGCTTTGTTCTTTCACTCTTTGCAATAAATCTTGCTACTGCTCACTCTTTGGGTCCACACTGCTTTTATGAGCTGTAACACTCACCACGAAGGTCTGCAGCTTCACTCCTGAAGCCGGCAAGACCACGAGCCCACCGGGAGGAACAAACAACTCCAGACGTGCCACCTTAAGAGCTGTAACACTCACCGTGAAGGTCTGCAGCTTCACTCCTGAGCCAGCGAGACCACGAACCCACCAGAAGGAAGAAACTCCGAACACATCCAAACATCAGAAGGAACAAACTCTGGACACGTAGCCTTTAAAAGCTGTAACACTCACCGCGAGGGTCCGCGGCTTCATTCTTGAAGTCAGTGAGACCAAGAACCCACCAATTCCGGACACATTATGACCAGTCCCTACTGAGCTGTAGAAAAGCTCCGTCAATAGAAGGCCAAGCCCAGCACTGCATGATGGAATATGCACCATCCTCATTTGCCTATTTACAAGTTTTGCATCGTTTTCATGACAAGCTGAAGTTAATGACAATATCACAGCTAAGAAACCAGTGCCATCAATGAGTGAGTCAGTGAGTAAGTGAGTGGGAAATCTTTGATCAAAAATGTGGTGCAGCCTTCTGGGATCAAACACCAAAAAAAAAAAAAAAAAAAAGAGAGAGAAAAGAAAGAAAAAAGGAAGAAAGAGAGAAATCAAAAAAGAAAAGAGAGAGAGGAAGGAAAGAAGGAAGTGAGAGAAGGAGGGAGGGAATAAAGAAAAAACCGGGTTGCCAGTTTTATTCCTCATTCTTCATGCCTAGAATTTGGAGTCACCCAACGTATGCTATTTGCTTAGATATTTTATCCAACAGTGTTTATAGTTCTGTCAAAATCAAGGCAATTAGGATTGCATACTAACAGTATCTGAATAAATACAGCATTATGTTGAAAGACTAGAGGAAAGCTAATGTTACTTATGGCTTGTTCATCTAACAGTTTTGATGTACATTGATGGCAAACATTCTGTGGTTAAATCAGATATGGTACATGTTCATTGTTAAGATGCTTATTTAAATTACTGCATTTTGGTTTTGATATATACTTTGCTATTTGGATTTTTATTCCTTTAGAGAAAAGGGCATGACCATTTTTTTGGAAAAATGTTGTCATAAGTGTTTCAGGCACAAATGTCTAAATCCTTCTGACATGAAAGTGATATGTTTAGATTGAAGCTGAGCAGGAAAATAAATAACCTTATTTTTTCCCTGCTATTTGAAGCAAAAATATTCAGACATTTTTAGATGTTTCTAGCATTTTTTTTCTTTTCAATGCAGTTTAAGTTTTCAATTTATATTGATAGAAACAAATTCCAGAAAAAAAAACATATTTTTTAGGAATGACCAAAGCCATGATAGGTTGGAACAATTGAAAAGAACCGAACAGACATTTGGAGAGATATCACTTATATAAATCTACCTTACAATCCCATGAGGGAAAAAAAAAATTCCTTGGGATATTTCCTGTACTCTTTGGTTTGGCTAACCAGAAGTATCTTCAAAGGAGTCTTTACACTAATACTATAAAACCTCTAATTTTGCAAGTTAGTGGAAATCAGAATCACAATGCCAACAATAAATGGAAACAAAATAAAATTATTTTTTAAAAGTTTCCCAGTTCCAGCCAACATTTTAATTATCTAAATGTCAGTGTAAGGAATCTTAACTAAAACATGTCAGCCTTTGAAGAGACAAAACATAGCACCCCATTTAGACTGACAGAGTAGATATTGGTGTTGACATAGATGGGCTCTCCTGTCCCTTTCATGAATGGCTTCATGTGTGTGGGAGTTGCAAGAAAGAGAAGAATTACTAAAACAGTTTCTTCCACCCCAAACACTGGAGAAGGATGGCAAAAGGACCTGATCATTAATGACAGCCATTATGGCCAGACACTTTACAAACACTATCTCCTTTAATCCTGCCACTCCCTGTAGGATAAATGTTATCCTCTTCCTTTTAACAAATGAAGAGACCAAGTCTCAGAGAACTTGAACAACTTGCCCAGGATCACATAGGACCACACACCAGAAACATTAGCATGGTAAAATTCACTTCCATTGAAAACCATTTCTTCCTGTAGACATCTGCAGCCTGCTAGACCCTTAGTCAAAGGCTATTGGCCAGCAGAAAAGCAAAAAAAAACAAAAACAAAAACAACAACAACAAAAAATGCCTCTTCCATGATCAATCTTTGAACAAGCACAAACCAGGAAAGAGATTTGGACTCTGGTGTTCTGACACCAAGACTTGGATGTTCTAGCATCGCTGCTTCTATGTTCAGTCTGAGGTTCAGAGAAGGCCTGGTTCTCTGAACACATTCACATTCTGGAAGTGCCTATATATATACAGGTATGTCTAGGTCCACTATATCTATAGGGAGTAAATCACACATAGTCCTCTAAACTTGAAACGCCTCTACCAGTTGTGGAGAGAGCCACAATGGACAGGTGTCCATTGTTTTTCTAAGAGCTGCTCCATCTTGGATGTGATGCTAATGGGATGTAATGAGAAAAAAATCACAAAACAATCACTGATCCCCATGAACTGAAAGCTCATATTTTAAATATTCATAATTAAGCATCCCACAGGTACATTACCAATGAGACCTTCCAAATCATAAACAATGACCTGTCAAAATCAAAAGCTACGACAGAAAAGAAAAACAACAATTTATACAGCTATCCAAAAGCAACAAAAAAGATACAACTAATTCGTGGAAAAACTGACAGGCTAGATTTTACTCAAATTTATTTAGACCAAATGGTCTTGAGATGTGGTTAGTTGTGTTGAACTGCTGTTGCCAGGAGCATGAAACTTTGTATGAATTCTTCTGAAAAAAAAAAAAAAAGCTGCTGTATTTAGTAGGTTTTCATCAGAATCTTAAACACCTTGATCAATAGCTTAATTTGGCTCAACTATCTGGAATACAATTTGCAGGTAAATCAACATGACATGCCTCACAGGGTCCAATTTCTCCAATTAGACATGGCACAGTGCTATATTTGAGTAAGTGGAATGGAAAGATGGTCATTCTTTACTTCAGCTTTTTCCCAGGCTAACCTCTCAACCATGCTTTGATCACTCTCCATTCTTAGAATTTATTTGGCATCAGGCTCCATGAATGGCATAGAGAATGAGGTAATAACAAAGATACAGTTCCTCTAAGAAGCACAAAGCCTACTGGGGAATATAGGCAAGTAAACCATCAACTGCAAGATAATCTTATAGCCTAAGTCCAGAGAACCTTGAAACATCAATCTGAACCATCTTCAGCCAAACTCAGGGAAGATTTCCAAGAAAATGTGAAGCTTGATCTAAGTCTTGAAGAACAAGGGAAGCATACTGGGTAGAGAAGGAAGAAGAGGACCCCAGGTGAAACGAACAGCATGTGGGAAGGTATGCGGGTATGAAAGAGTCTTATATGTTTGAATGTCTGGTTCTTCTCTTCTAATGGGAGGCTGGATGGGTCCTGAGAGGTCCAAGTGGTGGAAGCATCACCTTAAATCATAGATCTAAAGTCTCAGAGCTGCGAGTTTACTAAAATCAATAAAGCATGCAAACTGAGGTTCCAGAAGGCAGACTGAGAGATCCAAACTATCCACCAAATTAAGTAGAATCTGAGAATGGTATCAGAAGGCAAAATATGGGGCCAGGGGAATCTAAGAGCCAGGAGGTTATAAGTGGTAATATTATGTTGGAGAGGCAGGGGGTGGGGGAGTCACTGTTCAGGAGGGTCTTTTACATGCTTTTTGCAGCAATATATGAGGCCGTTCTAGTTAAAATACCAGAGCAAGAATGCTCAAACTAATGGTAGTTTAATCTGTGTCCTTGTAGATAAACCTACCAAATGTATAATAATAACTGATTAGAGTCCAAGACTGTTTAATTAGAGTCAGAAAACAGAAACCACTCTAGGTATTCAAACAGAGGGAATTTAATACAGGAAATCATTTATACTCATAGCTGAGAAACCACACAACGGTGGTGAGTTACTCATAGATTAGTAACAGCAGGAAACTTCTAACACACCCAATGCTGAAGGGAGCACAGGGGCAAGGATCAGAAGAAAGACACTGGAACCATGATAGCCCTGTCCAACAGGGGCTGGAGTCTTGGAGGGACAAAGCTAATGCTGGAGCTGCTACCCAAAGCAGAGATGAGGGAAGAAATACCCTGGACTATCACCTCGTCCTGCCCTCCCGTCTTCTGCCAGTTTCTTGTCCTCCTATCGACCAAACCAACTGAGAAGCCAGAGAGCAAAGAAGCCTGGAAAATGTAGTTCCTTATAATAGACAGCATGGCAAAAAAGGGCAAAGAGAGCATCTGACAGTAAACAAGCAAACAACCAGCAAAGTCAAAGTTAAGACAGAAGACAGAAGACACAGGGAGAACAAGATCATGAAGCATCCTTTTTGTATTTTATTCTTCGGAAAACAGAAAATGGTTAAACAGTTTTAACTATAGCCATCTTGGTGTTTTATAAAGATCACTCTGGCTACATAAGGAGGCTGAGTTTTAGGAGGGTGACTGTAAGAAGCCAGAATACTGTTGTGATTGATTTAGCTAAAAGGCAGAACAGCAATGTTCATGGTCCTAGGCATAGGGATGCCAAGAGTCAATGTAGGACTTGGGGTCTCCATCAAACATCACCATGAGAACAACCAAAAGCCCTCCTTGAAGATAAACATCCTGATTTTGAGTGAACACTGAAGCTTTTATCTAGCTGGACAAAATTACACATTGGATTTTATACTTAAATTCACTTGGTAGCATTTCATTTCCTGGCCCCCTTGTGGCTGGGTAGGGTCATGGGACTAGTTCTGACCAAAGAGGTACAAGCAGGCGTGGTCTGTATCACTTCCAGGCAAGGGCATTAAATTGCCAGTGTGAGACCCTCCAGAGTTCACACTCTCACTCAGCTGCGATGACCAGCAACATTTGATATGGTAGCTGCTTCGTCAACCTGGGTCCCCAAGTAAGCAGGCATGGTGCAGAGTCCCCTAGCAAACTGACAGTGGACAAATTCCATGGGCAAGAAGGAATCCATCTTTGTTGTACACAGAGATTTTGGAGTTCTTGTTAATACAGCATAACCTAGCCAATCCTGGCTAATACCATAGCCATAATATCCTTCAGAGTACCAGTCTCAATTTCCTCTTCTGTATAAAAAGGGAATAATACCATTCTCGTATGTAATTATAACAATAAAATAACCCGCTATATGTGGATGTGCTTTGTAAATGACAGCTGTTTTTCTTTATTCAGTAAACTGGAGGTATGACCAATACCTTTTTAAAGAGGACAAATATGACGAGAGGAAATAATTACTATTCAGTTATTTTTTTCTACCTCTTAAAAGAAAACTTTATGTTCCATTTCAATAGGCTTCCACACTGATGGCAACGTCTTTAGATAAAATTTTGTAGCTTTGAGTGACAGGTTTGGGAAGATCTGCCCTACTGCTTGCTGATATAGTATATACAGACCTCTAGCAGGCCTCGGCCACCTTTGACTAGCCCTTTTGAAATGTGTACACCTGTACCTGAGGAGACACCACTGTCAGCTTTGGCTGGAAAAAAAAAATTCCTCTAATATGTGTTACTCACCCCAGCATCACCCCTCTACCAAGCTTTGGATTCATTTATTTAATTAGCAGTCACAGAAATATATTAAGCATCTTTTATGTGCTATGGTCAGGGTAGCTATACTTTCTGAAATTCAAATTAGGACAGAAGGCCTAACAACCAAAATTGTACAGGCAGAAACAGAATGTTGAAGCTGAGCCTATCATGGATAATATGGCCATCTATGATAGCAAATGGGTATTCATTCATCTATTCACTCATTCATTCATTCAACACTTACTGACTTACCACTACATGCTGTGACTGCCAGTAATAAAGAAAAATAGTTACCATCTCTGCCCTCAACTTACTTACCATCTGGATAGGGAGAGACATGTTAGTGAAATAACCACAGAAACATGTCAACTGGCCACTGAGATAAGTGATATAACAGCCATAATGTCATAAAAATGTCAAGGCATTCAACTTAGCCAAGGAGGTCAAATGAGCTCTCCTGCAGGAATTTATGCTTAAGCTGAGATTTGAAGGTGACTGACTGGAGAGAAGAGGCTATTTCACGCAGAAGGAAGACATGGGCAAAGGCACTGTGAGTAGAAGAGACCAAAAGAAAGCTGGAATAGAGAATGCAAGGAGGAAATGATGTGAGGTGAGTTTGGATTCATGGCAGATGTAGTAGGAAATGCTCAGCACTGATGTTGTTATACCAAGAGCAATAAGAAGCCATGGAAGACATATAGAGAAGTGTCAGACATGACAACAATCTGACCCTGGGTGGCATAACGTCTGACAAGAGGACAAGACATGTCCAGCAGTAGCAATAAATTAAGGGAGATACCAGAATGCAAACTCTCCAAAGTCAGGGATCTTTGTTTGTTCACTGAGTCACCCTAAATACCTAGAATAGTACCTGGTTCATGGGAGGAACTCAATAAGTATGTGTTGAATGGATAATGAGACAGGACTTAGAGGGGCCCAATGAAGAAGCATCACTCTCAGAGATCAGGGAGGGTGTCAGGAGGCAACATCTGAGCTGCATCTTGAAGGCCAAGCTAGGATCATGCTACATGGAGATGAAGAGTTCAGTTATTCAGGGAGGTATTCCAGGGAGAGAGGCCTGCTTGAGCACCTGGGCAGGGAAGCCTCAGAGTCACAGATGGGATGGGCAGTTCACTTTGGCTGGAACACAGGGTGCATGAAGGGGAGTCGTGAAAAGTGAGACTGCAAAGGCAGGTTAAGGTTAGCTACTAGGGGGCCACTTTGAATGTCAAAATCATTTCCCAAGCTTATCCATATACCTTCTCTTGGCATTTGCATTTCTCACTTGTGGGAATGCTGTGTGCTATAGCAGGAGGAAACAGGCGCCAGGAAATCCAGCTCTGGAGAAGTACCAACTCTGCACCAATGTGATGATAGAATTTTTGTTTGTTTTTATTTGGGAATTCCAGCAGGCGAGCCAGCCCTCCTCAGCCCATCCTCCAGGGAGCCACTGACCGTCTTCCCTCTATCTGACACGTGGATCTCACAACCCTAGCCTGCACTTGTTCTACCCTTTGGGAGGCAGAGACAGGGATGTGGAACTGAGTGAATGTAATTCGTAATTCCAGCACCATCCAGGAAGAACGTGGGCTGCCGTTCAGTCAGGCAGAACTTCTAAAGAAGTGTTTCTCCCATGGAGACTCCAGACACTGTCTGCTTGCCACTGTTAATATATGTTGAACTGCTCTTGGACAAATCAGAGCTGTTGGAACGAATTACTGATCACAAGAGTTCTGAGTGTTAGTGGGTGGTAGGAATGAAATTCAAGTTACACTCTTTTGCTCTGTGTGTGGGTGTATTCCATTCCTTTCTTAACTTTTTGATGTTGGGTTCACTAAAAGAATAACAGATTGAGAGTCAGGAGTCCTACACAGTAATTCTAGTTTGCCACAAACTAGTTTAAGTCTTAGTTACTTGACCTTTCTGGGTTTCCTCATCAATTAAAAATTGATACCAGACCAGGCATGGTGGCTCACATCTGTAATCTCAGCATTCTGGGAGGCTGAAGCAGGAGGACCACTTGAGCTCAGGAGTTTGAGACCAGCCTGGGCAACACAGGAAAATCCCATCACTACAAAACATTTAAAAATTAGTTGGTGGGCCTGTGGTTCCAGCAACTTGGGAGGCTGAGGTGGGAAGATCACTTGAGCCCAGGAGGTCAAGGCTGCAATGAGTTATGATCGCACCACTGCACTGCAGCCTGGACGATAGAGTGAAACCCTGTTTCAGAAAAAATAAATAATAATGATAATAAAGCAGAGGGTAGAGAGTAAGGGAGTGTGGACAACTGGGGCCCTCTGTGACTGGGATGTGCCAAGGTCTTTGATTAGGAAGGTAGCATTTGGGTGAAGGATGGTCCAAGGCAGCAGAGATTGAGAGGCATACAGAGCAGCAGTGGCTTTGGTGCCAGTCCCTTCCACATGAGGCTTCATTGAGCACTCACTCTGTGTTTATTCCAAATGCTTTACAAGTATTAACCCAGCTAATTCCTGAAACTGTTTCCATGAAAAGAACTGACCAACAAACCTGGACTGAGAATCTGTTTTGGACCCACAACTGTGCTAAGCACTGGGAACATGGCAGTGAACTCCCAAGATATCCACCCCTTGATGTCCCAAACATAGCCATCTGATATGGTTTGGCTGTGTCCCCCACCAAATCTCATCTTCAATTGTAACTCTCAAAATTCCCGTATGCTGTGGGAGGAACCCAATGGGAGGTAACTGAATTATGGGGGTGGGTCTTTCCCACGCTGTTCTCGTGATAGTGAATAAGTCTCACAAGACCTGATGGTTTGTTTTTTGTTTGTTTTTTTTTAAAAAGGAGTTTCCCTGCGCACGCTTTTTCTCTTTGCCGACTGCTATCCATGTAAGATGTGACATGCTGCTCCTTGCCTTCTGCCATGATTGTGAGGCCTCCCCAGGCATATGGATCTGTAAGTCCATTAAACCTCTTTCTTCTGTAAATTGCCTTGTCTTCAGTATGTCTTTATTAGCAGAGTGAAAATGAACTAATTCACCATCCTACTTCCTCCTGTCATCTGTAACTATGTTATTTGAAAACAGGGGTCATGCTCCCAGGTCCAAGTCTTCTTTGCTGCAGACTGAACATCCTGTGTCCTCTGCTCTGATCATTTTCCTCTTTGTCCAGATCCTCCTGAAATTGCATCCAGGAGGGAACACGCATGGTGGCCTAGGATGGAAGTGGTGTTACTATATTTTATAATGCAGCCCTACAGCCAGACAGTGACCTAGCCTAGCATAGGTAAAAATGCAGATCACATTATTGATTACAAATGGAACCGAGTTTGGGGTACCTATGAAAAATACCAGAAAGAAACCTCTATCACCTCCCACCAGTCTGATACCTTGTCATTCTCCTTGTCTCTAAAAAGACATTTTATAACTGAATTAATAGGAAAGTCAGTGAGCATCTCTAGGGGGCTTTTTGCCCATGTACTGAGTTCCTACTGGGATCTGCTCCATAGACCAAGATCACTGAGTTATAAATGTCTTAGATTTAGGCCCCAATTTCCCCAATCCACAATGTTTTCCCATCTGCTTTGCCCCAGGTCTGGTCTGTCTTCCTCAAATCACCTCCTAGGTGCATGCTTGGAGAAGTGGAGCAGTTAAGAGCTTCTGCTCCAGCCCTGTCTCCATGTAGTGCAATACCTGAATACCTGGAGACTCCTGCCCTTTCTGGTTGCAGGTGCACTGGGGACTCTATGGACTGATGGCTCTGCTCTGTGGCCTTCTGCCTCTGGAGAGGGAGAGGGTTCCTTATGATCCTTCTTTCCTCCTCAGGTGGTCTGACAGGGGATGGGAGGGTGCTGGGGGTAGGGTGGTGGTGACAGCAAAGGTTCATGCCTGATTTTTCTTGAGCATTTAAGACAATACACAGCACACAGAAGGCGCTCAGTCAACCTTTGTTGAATGAATGAATGAATGAATGAATGAACAAAGGAACATGTGAAAAGCAACTGATGTTGAGCCTGGAGAAGCTGGTATTTTCTCTCAGAATTCTCTGGGCACCCTCTATTCTTCTGGCCAATGCCTAATGTTAGAGGAGAGCCCTTCTTCCTCAGGAGGGAAGGGGAAATAAGGAACATGTATTGGGCACCAGTTGTGTGCCAGGAACTTTACTTACATTGGCTCAGACAATCCTCACAGCAACCCTGTGAAGCTGGTATTACTAGCCCCCATTTTACAGTTGAGGAAACACATTCTAACTGCTAAGCCACTTGCCCAAGGACACAGAGCTGGTAAGTGGCATGGTGGGAATTAGAACACCTTGATCCAGCTGGCTGTGAACACTTGATGCTTGCTACAGTGCACCAAGCTGACCTGATAGCAAAGTTATTGCAAGAACTGACTCAGGCCCACAGCCTCATAGCCTAAGTTCTCCCTAGTGAACTTCCAGAGAGTCAGGCTGCCCTGTGATGGGGTGGGTGGGAATAAAGGGAGCTATCACAACACCCCATCTGTAGAGGTGTGCAAGCCTGGCACCATGTGGTGGCTGGTCTGGCTAGTCACCAAAGCTTCTCTCAACCCTTAGGTCCCTCGCCTTGGTTCCAAGAGATAAAGGATTCCCTCCCAGGTTGCTTTGGGCCTCAGGGCTATTCTCCTGCTCCTTCCACTGCAAACCAATCCAAGAAATCACATGGTTTGGGATCAAAGCTGCTGGGAGGCGTCCTGAAGCACTCTGTGCTGACCCGCTGCTGATCCCTTGAGCTGCTGGGGAGGTCTGGGGAGTATCTTCGTGGTGGGGCTGGGGCCATCCACCCACAGGAGGCTGCCTGAGGGGAGAGAAACCCAAGAAGGCTTCTGTCTCCTCTCCTTAAAGCGGAGCCAGTCTTAAGAGCAGAAACAAGCTCAACTTGAATCACTCTTTCGAGCTCTTTCTGAGCAGCTGCCGGGACTGTGGCGTGAAGAGGAAATGGGAGGACTCAAACACATTTTCTTAGAAAGTGCTCACCCTTGTTTCACCCAGAAAATAGCATCAGAGGACATCTCTAAAGCTTCTCATTAGGACCCTTAGGATGAAGGCAAATGCTGGTCCTTGAGGAGCATGAAAATGGAAAACCGTTTGCTAACTGCTGCTTGTAGATCTGTCACCCCAAAACCATTGTAGAAATTGGCAAGGAGCTCAGAGACAGAGTTTCATTTCTTGAATCCAAGGTAAAAAAAAAAAAAAAAAAATGAATCCAAGGTAAAAAAAAAAAAAAAAAAATCATGCTGGGTGGTCAGATTGGTTTCATCACGTGATCAGGACCTTCAGCAGCAATAATGTTCAGTAGCAAGCACGAACTTGAAATGATGAATCTGACGAATACTAAAAAGTCCCAGAATTATATGTTATAGCTGTTTGCCTTCTGCCATGTTTACTCAAGTATTTGATCTTTTCCTCCTCCCAAATGCATGAATTTCAAGAGGGAAATACTTGTGAATTTTGTTTTTATACTGTATCCCCCCTCTGGCTGAGATTCCAAGGCTGTCAGTAGTACTACCTAAGTGGGGAAGACTTTGGGAGAAAGACATAACATACCCAGCCAGTTAGGAATCCAGTGTTACTGAGGAACTGAAAGAGAGCCTGACCATGTCACCACCATTTTTATGATAATCATTTCCTTTTTAGTTTCAAGGATGGCAATACTTTTTCTGTTGGTGTATTTCTATAAAGCAGCTTCTTTGCCCGTTAAAAAATATTAACCACCAAGACAGAAAATTAGGAATTAGTCACCATTATTATTAGATTGATAAATATGCACTAACGACTCTTGACTTGGGTGAGGCAGCAAATGGAAACAGAAATCCCACTGAACCAGGCTGTATCCCAGCTCTCCAGCGAGCGGCAGCCTCCCTAAGCCTCAGGTGTCTTGTCTTCAAGCTGGGAATGACTGCTTCTTCCCTGCCTAAGGATTCTGTGAGCACCAATTTGGAACCCTGTATATGAGATGCCTTTGTCAACCATGCTACACCTTCTTCAATGTGGAACATGACAGATATTGATCAGCATGGTGGCCCCTGGCTTATTATCTGTAATGAAGGAATGGTCTTCCCAACATGACTGCTAGTCCCAGACACAAATAAAATAAAATTGTAGTCCCGCTGAATATTAAGGAAAAGTGGGGAGCAGCAATGATGTCATTAAACACAGGAAATCAGGCCTGGATGCTATCGAAATGTTTTAAATAAATGCACTCCATCATTGATCAGGCACCTCTTCTAGGTGGCAGTGGGGAAACTGAGGCACAGGCCCTCAGTTGAAGGGAAACCACCATCTTGTGAAGAGACCAGAAAACAGGGCAGATGTTAAAACCATGTGTCCTGGGGCATGAGGTAAGCCCAGAGGACACCCGAGCCAAAATCAGGTGATCTGGGACAAGTACCTCAAAAAAGCTTTAATAATTGGAATCCAAGGGCGCACCGCCCAGAAGTAGAATGAACAACCTCCAATTTGCTGCAAAGTACCCAAGTTCACCTTTCATTCTTGACCCAGGGATCGGCAGCCCAGGGAAACAGTTAGCTATGCTCTTGTCTTTGCCCTTCTCTCTCGGGTGTACTTGTCATTCCCACCTGCTGCTGTGTTTATATTCTTCTGCGAGGCCATCAGCTTCTTGGCACAGGGGCTGAAGGTAATGGAAGTGGTGGCTGCTGCTGCTAACATCAAATGTGAGCTCTCAGAGCTAATTCCACTAGGAGATACTCACACCCACCTCCCAGGGGTGGCACCTGGGAGTGTCCAGGAGAAAGAGTCAAGCCCGAAGAATGCCTAGACCATTGTTAAGGAGCTGCTCCTCCCCGCTGCTCTTTGTGTCATTTAGGCCAGGAGGATTAGGGCGTGTTTTGAGGTTGGCCTGGGGGATGCCCCATTTCCCCAAACACAGAATGCAATTACAACAGAGGGAGGTCACAGGGCCTGATCTTGTAAGCAAATAATGCTGTCACTAGAGACTGAGAAACTAATGATTTATGTCATTTCCCTCTCAGTCCTTACTTTCATGAAGCCCCATTACTCAGACCTGGGACAAAGGTCTGAGTAAGCTGGGGCCCCTCCCACACACAAGCCATGACATGATAAGCTGTTTCAGGCCATGTGCGTTCTGCATCGAGTTCCCTACCTCCACTTCTGTGCCTCAGGGAAGCTCCTACACATCCCATAAGGCCCCAGTCAACTGTCACCTCCTGCCTGTAATCTGGACTAATCAGTAGAACTAACTGAATTACAGCACCAAGCCCTGAATTGCCATAGGTCAGCTGCAAACGGGCTGGGCATATTCGATGCCACGAAGATGTAAGGGTTCTTACAGCAAAGAAGAAAATGCAAAGGAGTATTAGGTAGGAAATAAATAGTGCCTGCCATCAAAATAGTGCATTTTGTACTCCCCACCCATCATTTTCTCCTTTTGGTGACCATAAGATATATTAACATATTAAAGTTTTGAAAACTGTATATATATTGTTCTACCCAAACTTTCCCTCACTCATATGGCCACAGGATGGATGTTTCTTTCACTTTTTTTTTTTTTTTCTTTTGAGATGGACTTTCGCTTTTGTTGCCCAGGCTGGAGTGCAATGGCGTGATCTCCGCTCACTGCAACCTCCGCCTCCCAGGTTCAAGCAATTCCCCTGCCTCAGCCTCCCGAGTAGCTGGGATTACAGGCATGCACCACCACACCCGGCTAATTTTGTATTTTTAGTAGAGATGGGGTTTCTCCGTGTTGAGGCTGGTCTCAAACTCCTGACCTCAGGTGATCTGTCTGCCTTGGCCTCCCAAAGTGCTGGGATTACAGGCGTGAGCCACCACGCCCGGCCTCTTTCACTTTTTTATAACACCTATTAAAATTCTTTAGAAAACACGTTTGAGAAATGCTATCATCTATTTGAGACACGTAACATTTCTAGGAGATAAACATAATTATTCCCCTTTTATAGATGGTGAGATTGAGGCATCAGGTGATCAAGTAAGTTGTAAAAGTTTACCCAGCTAGGAAGCAGCAGAAGCTGGGATTGGAAGCCAAGGCTTCCAACTCCAAACTAGGTCTTTTTCCATTAAAACCAGATAGGTAGAGAAACAAAGAAACGAAGAGAAGAAAGACAGGTGGATTGTGTTGAATATAAGCAGAAAGAACTGCAAAAAGGAGAGGAAGTGAAGGAAAAAGGGCCTCTTCTGTTAAAGATAGGCCTAAGACAGCAGACAAAGGGCAAAGAGTGGCACCAGTGGCCTCAACTCCATTGGGACCTAGCAGGGGACTGAGTAAAGTGAGGCATTCAGGAAAGGGCCTAGGTCTTTCCAGGCTTCTGTCTTTCCTTCCTTTGTTCAACAACCTAGCATTCATGTAACAAATTCTGATTGAGCATCTGCTCTGTTTCAGTCCTTGCTGGATACCAGAGAGAGGACACAGCTTTTAGCCTCCAAAAGATTCTACTCTCCCCAGATACACGGACTTCTGACCACAGAACCCTTCTAACAATTTCCCTGAACACCCAGGACTCTTGCAGGCTGCCATGCTTTGCACATTCCATTCCTTTCCCGGAGAAAGTCGTTCCCATCTTCGCTTTCTAGAAAAATCCTGCTCAATTTTTCAAGCCCAGCTACACATGGCCCATCTCTGATGCAGCCTGTCCCAGATCCCCCATGGACAATGTGGCTGTGGAGCCCCTGAGTCCCTTCTTAGGCTGCCCTGGCTTCTGCCACAGCTCTGTGCACTGTGGTCCGTGTAGAGGAGTTCTCATTTAGAAAGAGTTGGCCCTGAAGGAGTGGACTAAACGAGGGAAGCTCCCACAGCATGAAGAGCACCATCTTCCCAAGTCATCTTCACTTATGTTCCAACTCAAAGCAAGGGAGCAGAGCACAGCTGTGCAATGATGGGAAAGGTGTATACTGATCAGTAATCCTTATGGAAGAGAAAATAGTGAAGAGGAGGGAGGGGCTCTGTATGCCTTTGTAAATCAAAAGCACCCCAGACAGTATTTACTGCCTCAATTCTGTCAATAATGTATCATCGTCACAGCTCCATATGTCAGAGTTGGAAGTTAACATTCCAACATTCTGTTCCCTTTACTAATGGTTGGATCTGGAGGATATGTGCTGGTCTGGAAAAAATTTTAAAAAGACTCAAAAAGGGCTGGACACGGTGGCTCATGCCTGTAATCCCAGCATTTTGGGAGGCCAAGGCGGGAAGATCACCTGAGGTCAGGAGTTCAAGACCAGCCTGGCCAACATGGTGAAACCCTGTCACTACTAAAAATACAAAGATTAGCCAGGTGTGGTGGCAGGCACCTGTAATACCAGCTGCTTGAAAGGCTGAGGTAGTAGAATCACTCAAACCCCAGAGGCGGAGATTGGAATGAGCCAAGATCACGCCACTGCACTCCAGCCTGGGTGACAAGAACGAAACTCTGTCTCAAAAATAAAAAAAAAAATTTTTTTTTTAAAGTCCTAAAAGAATTTGTCAGAGCCTGCATATCCCTGCCCCAGTAGCCAACACTGATCCTACGTGACAACAGCCTTCTGGTTACTAGAGAAAAGATTCCACTGTGGAGCAGGATTCACTGTCTCTCCAAAGCCTTTAATGCCATCTGCTTTGCTTTCATGTTCACCAACATACTACTGAAGATTAATTTCCTTGCCTTGCTAGCCTGCCAGTATAACATAATTACTAGGAGCATGGGCTATGGTATCAAACTTGGCAGTATTCAAAACCCAGCACCACCATTTTCTTAGGAACCTTAGACAACTAACAATCTCTTGGAGGCCTACTTTCCTTATCTCTGAAATTGTAACAGAGAGAAATACCAACGTTATAAGTCAGTCGTGGGATTAGATAACGTAAGGCACAGCAAGTACACAGTGCTTGGCAGACAGTAACCCCTCAGTAAAGGGCAGTTATTATTAGTAGTATATTTTTACTGTTACTTCCTTGATACAGTGTCTAGAACATATCTAGATTTTCTATCTTATAAATTCAGTCACTGACGTTCAGCTTCTACCAGCTAGAGTGAGAGGTAAGAATTCACTCAGCATGACAGTGAGCTTGATAAGGTTTAGGAATAATGACTAGCTAGTGTTCTTGGACCTCAAAACCTTGGGTCAGTCCCCTGTGACATTACTGTCCTGGCATCAACTTCTGCTCCACTCTGTGGCCCCTCATTCCCACCCCATTGGCCAATCACCCTTGCTTTTGAAAAGCTCTAGGTTGCTTTCTCTGTTTCAATGAACTTCAAACGCTCTTTCATGTGAATGGCCCCCTACCAGAATATTAGCATGTGGAGGCCAAGGCATTGTTTTCCCTGTCTCTAGAGCCCAGGACCTGGCCCAGAACAAGTCTTACTGTGTATGGAATGGACAAATGACTTTAGCAGGGAGTCACAAGTGACTTGATGAAGATATTATTATTTAGGTCCATGAATGACAGTGTTTGATGAGACCAAAATGGAAGAAAACATTAGTTCCTTTTGTAACTTGTTTTCTTAGTTCTAATTATTTCAGAACATGCATTATTCCCACAGTGTCCCATCCTCTCCTCTTCTTCCCATTGCTCTTTTTAATCTTCACATCCCACTTCTGCCTCTTATGTGGAAAGCCCAAAGTGGAAAGATCAATGAGGAAAATGAGTACTGTATGGACTATCATCAGCATTCATCCACCCTGAGTTCAAGAGGCATCCCTATGGAGAGCTCAGTAAGAACTCAGTCAAACCTAGACTGTCCATGAAGCACCACGGGTTAATAAATAAAGAACAGAGGAATAAGAGATTAAGTCATTAAAGGAATATAAGATAAAGTTAGAGAAACCCAAGTAGCTGCCCAGGACACTAGCTGTATTAGTCAGGATGCCAAATAGGTCCCCCAAATCTCGAGGACTTAATACTACAAAAATTTCTTTCTTGATCATAACACATATCTCATGCAGGTCAGGAGAGGGCTCCATCTGGTTATGCAAGGACCCAGCCTGGCAGGGGAAAGAGCCATGATGTTGTGACACCGCCATCCTAACAAATGGCTTCAATGCTCACCATGACAAAGGAAGAGAAAGAAGAGGAAACTCACCCTTACTTCTAAATATCTTGGCCCAAAATGACAAACATCACTTCCACCCACAGCCCATTGGATGGACCTACTCAAGACTCATTGAACTGCAAGAAGACTGGCATGTGAGGCCCTTCTAGATGCTCCAAAGGAGAGAATATGAGAATATGCATAACTGAAGTCTCTACCACAAATTTTGAAACATCATGGGAATCAGTAATAAAGTTGGTAGTTAACTCAGATTTCCATGTATAGAACTGGTAAAACAGAGAGCACTCTCAAGTGGAAATTTTACAATCGCGACTCACTGGGATCACCCTGTTAATAATGAGGTTAGTTTCATTACGGACATTGCTCAGTACAATCGTGGCCTACCCACCTATCCAAAGACCAGTCAACTGATTTTCCCCGGAAGCTCGCAGAAAATCTGAAACCAAATCATACCCAGGGTCATACTGTTTATTGGCAATGGGTAATTTTGTGTACTATTTAAAATTTAATTCCATTAACAGGCTTACCGAGAAATTGTCTGGATCAGAAAATCAAACCAAAAAAGCTTAAGAGAGTGAAAAACAGAAAAGTGAGACATTTTTGGTAAAAGGTAAACCAGGAATAGCAAATTTTAAAGCTCTTCTGAATGAGATTGTGCAACTATATTATTGGAAGTTAGCTTCATCCTTCTGAGTTTTAGTGACTTACACTATCCATACATAGTGATGGAAAAACTAGGACGTAGATGGCTATTTCAAATACACTGAAATATTACATTAGAGGCAATGCATATAATGAATTCCTTGTTTTATTATTTTTTAATGATTATTACTGATACAGGGTCTATCACCCAGACTGGAGTGCGGTGGCACAATCTTGGCTCACTGCAACCTCTGTCTCCTGGGCTTATGAGATCCTCCCACCTCAGCCTCTTGAGTAGCTGAGACTACAGACATGCATCCCTGCACCCTGGCAAATTCTGTGTTTAAAATGTTAACACAGAGTGAAATAAATTCAGTATAATAGAGAATCGGCTTCTCTCCTCCTTCACTAAAATAAGTATTGAGCAAATATCTTTAAAACATTGATAAGAACAGATGCCAAATTAGCCATCTGAGGCATCCCACATCTCACCCCAGGCCTGGGCACAATATAGGTCTAATGGAGCCAGAAGCAACTCTATCTTTCTATAGGCACAAGGAGGCATCTTGATGCAGACAAAGACATTGGATTTGCATCCAACAGCATATAAGTACTGGCGTGGCAAGTTACTCGCCAACTTGGACAACCTATTTAAACTAGCAAATGGCAATAACAATGCTTATCTTATCAGATTATTTATTTGGTGAAATAAATAAGCTATCAAATATATATCTCCCAGCATGAACCTGCCTGGTAGATAATAGAGCTTTAGTATCTAGACCTAAATCAATTGACTGTTGTTGCAGGCAGGAGACTTGAACTTCAGCCAAGCAAGATCAACATGAAGTGGGACAATTCAACAAACTATGCCTCAGCTTTCCTTTCCGAAAAGTAGAGATGACAACAATTGCTTCCACCTTCACAAGAGAGCTATGAAGATGACCAAGATAAAGTAGGAAAGACCTCTGAACTCTCAGGAAAAAGACACTAGAGAAATCCACACTATTATTACCTTTGCTGAGTAATAATAGGGGATTTTCCCAACCAGGAAACAGCTCTCTACTCTTGAGAATGCTCACTGTCCATATCATGCAAATGCTACAGTGCTGACCTATTTGCCAATGTCAAGTAAAATCTTGGCAGGGCTGTTAGTTAACCAAGTTCATTATCCTTAAAGACACAGTATCAGGTGAACAGGAAAATCCCGAGAGGGCCTCCCTCCTGCATTCTGAGTGTAGGAGTGACTAAACAGGTTTGGTGCTGAGTCGTCAGCAACAAAAGAGAACTAAACAAAACTTTACTCATCCAGTTTAGTTTGCATGCTTTTCGGACATTCCTGGGGTTTCCCATTTCCCGTTCCCAGTGTCCAGTGGAAGAGCCCTTTTCTCCTAGGGACCGCAGATCCAGCACCACTTTTCTTAATGACTTATATTTGCCAATTGGCCGACAAGCAATCCAGGAGCTGCCCTTGTAGAGCCAAGCATGAGATTTCATTCAAAAAAAAAAAAAAAAAACCCCACAGCATTTGTTACTTCTATAATGGGATAGAAACATTCACGAAAACTTAATTTTGAGCTGAATTAGAGCCCACTTTGGCAAAGGGGGGAAAAATGTGTTTTAACATTTGCTCCAAATGATAGCAAACCTCTGCACAGGCCCACAGCCTAAAAGAGGCAGCTCATAAAATCTTCTTTGAAACTTTTTAGTAAAACAAAATCATTCATTTCTATAGGACCAATCCCTCCTGAAAACACCATGGCAGATCCTTGCTGGCCTTCTGAACGGTGAGCACACCCCTGGGAATAACACGAGTCCCTGTCCTCAAAGAAGCGGATGCCTCTGAGCACTGTCTCATTAATCTTCATGACCAAGCTACAACGAAGTCAAAAACAGTCATTATTTTTTCCCATTCTGCAAATTTTATGGGCTCCAACACTTGCCTGAGGTAAACAGGACACATTTGCGGCAGAGTCAGGCCTCCAGGACTGGCCAGCCTCCTGGGAAATTACTGCTTTTCGGCAGGTTCTTGTGTCATCATACGGCCACTCATTTGTTCACATGCTGGACAAGCATTCACTGGATGCTGACTCTGTGCCAGCCACTGAGCTTCATGCCAGGATGGACAACTGATTAATAGGAAAGGCCCTGCCCCAGATAAATTTACAATTTAGGAGGCAGAGGCTGGCAAGTCAATAGACAATTACAAGAAGATCTGAGAACCACAGGCAATATAACTGAGTGGTGAGGAGCACGCTAGGTGTAAAGCAGACCTGGGTTCAAATTCAAGCTCAGCCTTACATTTGCATTTTTTTTCATAGTACTTATCTCCTTCTAACATTCTACATATTTTACCTCTTTATTGTTTATACACATATACATGCATGCACGCACGCACGTGCACACACACACACACACACACACACACACAAGAATAAAAATTATATGAGGACAGATATCTTTGTCTGTTCAGGGATGTATCTCCAGGGTCTAAAATAGTACCTGGCATGTAGCAGGAGTTGAATAAATATCCGTTGGATGAGTAAATTCACTATGTGTCCCTAGGAAATGTACTCATCCTCTTTGAGCTTCAGTTTGCTTGTCCATACTAAAGGGGACGCCAAGGTGATGGGATTAGATAACATATAAATGCCCGGCAAAGAGCCCAGCAAAGATGATCATAAGCAAAATAAATGGCTATTCATGTTCAATATTGATAATACAGTGGGCTTCAGTGCTAAGAGGGTCTTAATGAGCATCAGTGGTCTCTGCTTGGGAGTGTCAGGGAAGCTTGCCATGTTGAGTGCTGAAGGATGAGTAGTAGAATGTTGCTAGAAGAAAAGAAGAAAGAAAAAGGACACAAAGCAGCAAGGAGGGCAAGACAAAGGCTGCGAAGCCTTCATGCTGCTCTCAAGCCCTACTGTCTAAAACACCATATCCCATTTTTGCTCACAGCCATCCATCCCTGTGCCCTTGACAACTCCTATACTTGAGGGGTACTATCTCCAGGATCAGTTTCAGGACCCGGCATAGAGCAAACGTCCCCTAATTCCTCCTACACAGAGGCAGATTAGTCTTCAAAGATATTGCAGCGTTGGCCTTTCCTTGGGGCCCTTGCCACGGGCTGGATTCTGTGTGCTCAGTATAAATCCACAGAGATGAGGCTGGCCATGTAGTGACTGCAAGAAGTAAAAGAAGCTTTCCGCTCGATGACACATCTCTGATTCAGTCTGCCCTGACAAAGCTGGAGATTAAGTTTCCTTGCCTAAAGCTGCAAGGAGAAACATGACACCCTTTGCTGGCTACAAGTGGAACACGCTTTATTAACCCAGCCTTAATTATATTCCATTTTGAGATTCAATAGTTTCGATTGCAACACTGCATGAAACCAGGGTGACTTGTACCCCATGGGACTCTGTCCACAAATGAGAACGGAAAAGTGCCTTGAAGGCAGTGACCCGCTTATGCCAGCCAGTCAGAGACGCAGCCTAGAGCCTGTGCCTGGCTCCGGGGGAGCCCCAGAGGTGGCCAAATCAGGGCAGGGCTGGGTCCACAGTCAGCTGGGTAATGGGAAGGTGGCTTCTATTTATGAAAGAAATGATGGCTCTCTCCGAAAAGTCTGAAGCGAATGTGGCAGGAGTTGCATATAGCCTAACATGCATGCAGCTCTTACCTCACAAATGAAATTCTTTTTCATCTGATCATCACATTCTCTCTTTTCCTCTCCCAGTTTTAAGAAAAAAAAAAAGCAGATTACCTTTTTTTTTTTTTGTATACAGATTACAATCTACCCTATCTGAGGCAAGCGAGCTAACCTTGTATTCTTTTTTTGAGGTCAAATTTTCTGCAAATATTTTACATGCCTTCCTACGCTTTTCAAATAAGGTAACTGAGGCAGCTGATTGGTCCGAGGGCCGAGTGTCTCCATTATAATACTAACAGCTACCTATTATTGAGCATTTACTATATGCCAAGGAATATGTGAAGAGTTCTATGTGAATTATCTCATTAAAGCTTCGCAACAGCTTTAAGAGCCAACATATGCATTTCATTTTTCTCATTCCCACAGTGAGAAAAAGGCAGAAGAGAGACTCCCACCCAAATCTACATGAAGCCCAAGTTTGCACCCTTCTTGCTACACTCTGCCTCCACTGCACTGCAGGATCGAGAGGACAGGGAGCATGCCTGAGTCATACTAGGTCCCCCAGCACCCGGGAGAAGTCCTGATGAATGGCAGACCTCAGTAATGTTTGGTTAGTTAATTAATTAATTAGGTAATTTTAAAGAACCTTAGACTGGGAACAAAAGGGTTAGTTGGAAGCCAGCTCTGACAGTAATAAGCCACATGGCTTTGAGCCAGGTACTTCCCCTATGGGCCTTGGCCTTCCCATTTGAACAGTGAAGCAGTTGGACTGGATGACCTCTGATGGTACCTGATTCAGGGTCTTGCCCCAAGTTCACCCAGCCAGGCAACGTCAAAAGTCTGCCTCCTCATCTCCCACCCCACATCCAAGTCCACGTTCACAGAAACAGGCCCTTAGCCTGACAACATGTTGGCCCAAGCCCCAGTGAGTCATATGTCAAGCTAAGCAGGTACGTAGGCGTGTCTATGAGTTACTGCTAAAAATGCAAGGCTGTTGACTGTCTACTAAAGGGAAGAACAGTTAGCACAACCAGAAACCAGCGTTCTCTTCAAGCCCAAAAATGGAAAGGAAGAGCCTTTGTAAGTATAAGGGACCCTCATCTCAATCAGGGAGACATGCAAATGTTTAAAAAAGAGCCTTCTTGGACACAGGTGAAGTGTTTAAAATTAAACCCTTATCACTTAGTCACTGTTACCAGAATAATTTGGTTGTTTTGCCACATTCAGTACATTACTTTTAGCACCTACCCCGTACTAAGTACTAAACAAGGCAAAAAGAATATAAAGAGAAAAACAAACAAACAATTCTTACCTCAAGAGCACACAATCTTGTGAGAGACAACTATAAGCCAAGCTGGACTTTTAGGAGTGAAAAAAAGGAAGTGCTAATTCTGACAGGGAAATGGGAAAGGAAGAAGAGAGGGTGGAGGTTGGGGCTGCTTTCTCAGTGGACACATTTGATTGAAACCTTGATGAAGAAATAGGCTTTGACAGGTGGAAGTAAAAGAAGACCATTTACCCCCAGGCAAATGATTAGCAAGTGTTAGTTGTCTCAGCATGATGTGTACACACGTGCACACACATGGGTATCCATATTCAGAATGTCCCTTTGCACGCACCTGCACCCATTCATTGAGGTTTCTGTCAGCCAGCCCCAGGAGTGCTCACTAACCATTAGGACAACTGGTCACATTCCCCAGAATGGCCAGATGGAAACACATGTCTCTGTTAAGTACAATTTAAACCATATGCTTCTGGTTTATTTCTGCCTAGTTCATCAAAATTATCTTTCACATTTGAGTTTGGATAGCCAGGAGCCTTCCAAGATCTTTTTTTTTTTTTTTAATTTTACCGTGTAGGAAGTCGCTTTTATCAAAGTGAAACACATTGAAATCTCAAAAGATTCCAGGATGCTCTTAGCAGAGGATGTGTTTGGATTCACACACAACGTCTAAAAAGGGAGAGATTCTTCCAAAGTGGGTTTATTAGTTTTGCATTTTCCTCTATTTAATACTTACCATAAAATTTAATGTGAATATATAGTTTATAAGGTAATTCAGGGCCCCAGGGCAGGGGCCAGCAACCAAAGCCTGAGGGCCAAACCTGACCTGCCATCTATTTATGCATGACCCATGTGTTAAGACTTGCTTCTACATTTTTACTTTAAAACAAAATTTGTTTTAAAAGATGAGATCTTGCTATGTTGCCCAGGCTGGTCTCAAACTCCTGAGCACAAGTCATCCTCCAGCCTCAGCCTCAGGCACATGCCACCGCACCTGGCTAATTTTTACAGTTTAAATGATTGGGAAAATTTAAAGAACAGTCATTTATTTTGTAACATGTGGAAATTACATGAAATTCATATTTGTCTTCATAAAGTTTTATTAGAATACAGCCATTCTCGTTCATTTACATGTTATCTGTGGCCACTTTCACACCACGGTGACAGGGTTGAATAGTGGTAACAGATACCATATGACCTGCAAAGCCTAAAATATTTACTATCTCACCTTTTGCAGAAAATGTTTGCCAACATCTGCTCTAATGTAATAGAATGCTCTTGCTGAACTAGATGCTAAGATTTTTTTTAATGAATCCTGAAGCTGAAAAATGAAATCATATAAAAGTTGCTGGTAGTTTTTATCTTCCAGGAACTAAAGGGTTGAATTTACCTTTAGGTCACACTGTCCTAAAAGTTTTTGAAAAATAAATCTAATGGGCCTTTTAATTAACCCGATGTAAAGCATTATACCCTGCCATTATATTTGAGGTAAAATAAAGTCCCCATTAATCAGAATGTAGATGTTTATACTAAAAAGTAGAGAATTCTCTTTGGTATATAAGTTAGATGTTTGTTTAAGCATAGCTATGTGTTTGCAGACTTTGTAGCTTCTTTGAAGAAAACATTTCTTTTCCATATATGGTTTCACTCTTGCCTGTGATTGTATACTACTGCTTATTCTTGGGAAAAGGGGTGTGTGTGTGTGTGTGTGTGTGTGTGTGTTTGTGTGTGTGTGTGTGTTTTCTAGAATTTTTTCACAGGAGATTGGTAGTAAAGACCTAAAAAATCTGAAAGATTCTATCTTTAAGCTGCGGTTAAGATGAGCTTGGCTATGTTTAAGTCATCTTGAACTAGACTATGATGTTATGCACGATGAATAATAACTAGTGCTTGGTGAAATAATGGTGAAATAGTGCACTCTGATGTGATGGTCTTTGGGGGACCAAGAGCTCATGGGCAGAGCTTCCCCTGGAAAGAGTGAATGTCCCTGCTGCACATTATTCTCAAGAGAAGCCAAGTGCCTATGCCAACATATGAGGACTAAGGAGGCGAGTCCTGGCTGGTGGGAGTGGGAGGGAGATGGGAATAAAATTCTGTTCTCATTGGGCTGTCATAAGTTGAGGTCTAGACTCCAGCGAAGGAGACATGCTAAAGGACAGAAAGACTCCCATAGGGAAAGGAAAATGGCCTCTTTGAGATAGATACGCTGGACAATGACCATTCAGGGGCCTACAGGGGGTGGGTCTGGACCTATGGTCCCTGAAACGGACATATGAAATAGCAGTTTTTTAATATTCTCTGCTTGTATTTGCCTCCTATAATCTCCAAAATTCCATAAAGTTGTGTTCAAAACTTACAGCCTAGGCTTGAGTGTGCTGTGATCAAATAAAAGAAGAGCCTGCTCTATATTTGAGTGAAATAGGAAAGGGGAAGCAGGCCCTCTCTCGAACCCAGGACACAGCCATGATAACCAACTGAGGATGGCCACGCCCCACTGAGCCGTGGCTGACAATAATGGAAGCTCCACAGCATGGCAAAGAGGTAAAAAATGTATCTATTATCAGGGCCTATTCATTTATACACATAAGCCAGCATCCATAAGAACTCTGAGAACTTAACTGAGAGTTCTCCAAGGAGGATAAACATTGGCCATCAAAGCTGAGAAAGGCTCAAGTCAATAGTGATAGGTGTGTAAGGAACGTGACCTCATTTCATATTCAAAGGTTGACGAGGACTGACCATACTGCTGACAGTCTCCATAAGATCTTAAGTTCCTTTAGAGTGAGCACCGTGCCTTTGTAATCTTTCCACCTCTACCAACTAGCATAAATTCTTGGGATTTGAGTGCAGTAAATGCTTGGAAGAGAAGAGTGCAGGGGTTATTCACGTGCATTTTCATGTTAAAGAGATCGCACTGAATCAAGCTCAGGGGCTCACTTTAAGACATTCATTTGTTCTTTGGACAAATCATCTGATAACTATTCCATTGAGGAACAGATACTTCTGCCTCCAAAACTTATCTTGAGAAATCTGCAAGAACAAAAGTGGATAATTTCAGATACATTGCAATGGCATGTAGGCATATCTTAGGAGAACATCTTAATTACCCAGAAAGTATTAAAGATTGCAAATAAAATATTCCACAAATACAGCCTGTCTGCTTGTGGCTACTAAATTGATTATTTGAGATATTTTTCACACTTGAGAGTTATATTAGCACCTAGTCAACACCCAGTAGATTAACCACGATAACTATAACTAATTTATTCTATCGAACGTGGAATCCCAAAATGTCTGAGTGGTAAAGGACACACAGATCATCTAGCCCAACACGAGGTTCACATCCTGCTGCTCCCTTTTCCCATGCATGTAACAGACACTAGCAGCCCTCCTTCTTGCTGAACATGACCATGGCTTCACAATCCCTATCAGCTGAGCCTTCTGAGCCAGGAATTCTAAACCAGGCATTACAGCACCCAAGTGGCCCAAATTTGGTTCTTGGAAGATGAAAAAAATACTAGATATTATAATGGTTTGTGGCCTTCCAAAGAGTCGTAGTACATAAACACATAGGCAGTATATCTGTCACATTAGAATTACTTGAGAAAGGAGAATGACTAGGGGAAAAAAAGGTCTGAAAAGACTCCTTAGGAGTTGGGAACCACCAATCTAGGCAATAGCTACCAACCCTCTACAGCTGGCACATAAAAGGAAACTTACTTGCCATCCCAGATCACCCAAGCCTCCCATTTTAACTGACAGGAAAAGTGAGGCTCAGACCGGTGAAGCGAGTTGTCCCAGGCAACATATGCAGGAAATGGCCAAGCCAAGTCTTAAGTTCTGACTTTTAATTAAGTGCCCAGTTCATATTGCGATATATCATGTTATTACCAAAAGAGAGCCCACTTTACAATCCACTTAGTTAAAATTACATTTATAAAGCAGGCAGAAAGGAATAATAAAAATATTACAGAAATATTAAGTTGTTAGTTCACAATGTAAATGGTGTAGGGGAAATGGAGCATTAATACAGAATACCTATGTTCCTTTACTGAGCATCTACTGTGATCAAGAACAAGTGTCATGTCTCAGGTTCCCCAAGAAAGTGACCAAGATTATTCTGAAGATCCTCTTTTTCTGTCATGACACATGGATCCCCATCTCATGTGTCTATCGATAAGCTGAGGAAACTGCAAAACACACCCACACACACACAATCAGTTCCTAATCACTGAAGTTATCCCAAGTCAAAAGGAGGCAAAATCACATTAATTGTTTGATTGTAAAATGGATCTTTAGGGTTTTTTTTTTTTCCTAAATTGAAACAGCCCACATGGACTGAACCACTTTTAAAAAGAAATTATATAATAACAGAATTTCCAGGGCACCTCTGCTAAGGCTGTTCAGAACCTTATCTATTCTGGCCATGGTGGTGGCTGACAACACTCTGTACATGGGCAAGGAGAGCTAATGAGTAGAATTTGCATGGAATCACTGAAGCTGATTTTGTCATCCCGGCCAGCCATCTGTGCTGATATCTTACTCTCTCCTTTCACACCTCTCCTCACTGTACCAGAGGGACCTCTCTAAAATGCACACCTGATCATGCCATCCTCTGTTTACATATTTTGGTTGGTTCCCTGCTATCTCCAGTATCCATTCAGACTCCCTGGCAGGGTGGGCAAACAAAGTGCTTCTCCGATTGGCTTGGATCTACCACTCCAGCCTCCTTTAATGACACCTCCTCACCCCATCCCACCTCTTTCCCTTTTGGTGCTACACTTCAGCCAAACTAAAGAACTAGTTGCTTCTCAAGACCATCCATGCCTTTTCCTGCCACTGTTTCTTTACAGAAGCAGTACTCCTTCTCGGAGATGTGAAGCCAACAAACCCCTATCCCTCAATACCCAGCTCAAATGTCAACACACATGTGCAGCCTTCCCTCACCCACACTCGAACTTGGTTGATGACTTATACTTTATATTAGAGAACATAGATATTCATGCCATCGCTAACACAGACATTCATGGCATCACTCCAATGCCATCATTCATGGAGGGGTAGGGAAACATCACAGCCATTTCCAACCTCCAGCCCCATAGAAACAGAACAATGTTAATGAGAACACAAACTTTCTCAGGGATAGGGTCACATCTTATTTACTGATATGGTTTGGCTCCATGTTCCCACCCAAATCTCATCTCGAATTGTGATCCCCACGTGTTGGGAGAGGAATCTGGTGGGAGGTGATCGGATCATGGGAGCGGTTTCCCCCATGCTGTTCTCCTGAGATTGAGTGAGTTTTCAGGAGAACTGATGGTTTAAAAGTGTGTAGCAGATCCCCATTCTCTCTGTCTCTCCTGCCACCATGTAAGACATGCATTGCTTCCCCTTTGCCTTCCACCATGATTGTAAGTTTCCTGAGGCCTCCCCAGCCATGCTCCTGTATAGTCTAAAGAACTGTGAGTCAGTTAAACCTCTTTTCTTGATAACTTACCCAGTCTCAGGTAGTTCTCTATAGCAGTGTAAAAACAGACTAATATGTTTAACTTTGCATGCTCAGATCATAGGAGGTGTCATTAGATGTCACTGAGTGAATGGATAGATGAATACCAACTTATCTATATATGTAACTGAACTAGCACAACTGCTACTGCTATTCACATAAATTACCACAACTACCAAACTTACAGCTGATGTTTACTTGTTAATTATAAAACTATGATATTGTGCAGTGTTTCTCACAGGACGAGAAACAACTTAAGAATTTTTAAATTATGTGTGACAGAATTCTACACGGACACAATGTTAAATAATGTTGGGCATGTTGGAAAAGTTATTTCTTTTCCAATTCTGTTTCAGACCTTCCAGTGATGTAAAGGAGAAAATCTCAGTCTGATGCCCTGTGATTTTAACACCTCTCTAAAACCATGCTAAATTTTTTGAACAAAGAGAGGGTAGATCTTAGGCTCAGAGACTTCAACAGAAATTAATACTTAGCTAAGATATAATAACACTGCTTCATTCTCATTGTTTTTATTTTCATGGTTACTTTCCAATTAGAGAAAGCAATATTAGTGTTTTTATTTACTGTAGTAATATAAAGTTTTCTTGTTAAATATATTTAAGCTAAACATTAGTCAGTTTAAAGAAACAATATTAGAGGTAGTTTCAAATATTGCAGAAATAGTGAGGATGGCACCCAAGTGCCCTGCTAGAGTGGATAGAGCTCTAGGCTTAGAAGGCAAAAGGCCTGAGGGGAATCATAAGTCTTTTGCTCTTGGGTAAGTTACTAAATTTCTTTGAGTTTTTTTTTTTTTTTTTTGAATTGGCAGAGTATGACTAGTAGTTGCAACTTTTCCTATTTAAATTTTTTGTGAAAATCAGATTAAATTATGTGCATGGAAATGCTTTGGAAATGGATAGAGAGTTACAATATTAAGATCTAAACAACTCAGCTATGACACACTGCACCATTCCTTCCCATCCTGCATACCCAGTGTGGTTGAAATTTAATTGAGTTGAGTTGAAGATGTTCACTTGTGCCCGTGAATTTAATCCTCCTCCTTCCCAAAATCCTGTTAAAATGACCAAAGCCATTTTTATATAATAAAATATCACAGGAATGGTGTTATTAACCAATCAAAATACATGAGGAATTTTTGCCAGATGTAGGACATACCAGGACCATTAAAGAAATCACTGAATTGATGGACAAGCCCACCACCCAAGACAAATAAAGGAGACAACCACAGGGCCAGTAACAGCATCCCCAACTCAGTCCCCACACCCTGAGCAACAGGGGCAGGAGGCCCCATTACACTGGGATGAGGACAAAAAGAAAGGGCCAACCTCAAACCCACAAATGACTTCTGGAAACTACCTTAGTCCAGGCAATCAAATTGGGGTCGGGGAGGGGCACTGGAGGGGTAGGGAGACATCACAGTCATTTCCAACCACCAGCCCCACAGAAAGAGAATAAAAACATTAAATAAAGAAGTGATCTTTCACTTACAAACAACTGGCCCTCCAATTTAACAAAATAAAACTACAAGAATCTAAATTTTTCTTCTTTTTGCCCCTTATCGTCATCAGGAAACTCCAACCAGGAATCTATAGAATGTATGGCCACCTCAGCTTCAGATCCTGAATGAGTTCTCTGAGGATTTTGAGCTCATGGGAAGCTTAATATGAGACACTAGAAGAATGGCTCTGCCCAAAAAGTCAATAGTATTTGAAGCTCTATTGCTAGGACTAGAGTGTTAAGAAGAAGGGAGGTAGACAGGTGTGATCTGCTTTGCACGGATTAAACTTTACTTGTGGTAATTCCTTTAACCAATTCTAAATCCATGCATAATAAAGGCTGTTTAAAACATCATATGTCTGGAATCTCTCCCCCACCTCACCCTTCCTTCTGCCTCAGTAATAAAAACCTGAGCCTAAGACAGGAGAGAAGAGGAGAAATTAAGGAAGTCTGAATGGGCTGAGTTAAACAGTTTTTCAGAATTTTGACAGAGAAAGATAAGAGACTAAAGTTAAAGCAGAGAAAAAAAGAAAAAGACAGTAAATATAAATTTCTTACATTTTGCTGTTAGGAAATGATCCCTTTGAGGTTTTGTTTTGTTTTGTTTTTGTTTTTTGAGACAGAGTCTCACCCTGTCGCCCAGACTGGAGTGCAGTGGTACAATCTCGGCTCACTGCAACCTCCGCTTCCCAGATTCAAGCGATTCTCCTGCCTCAGCCTCCAGTGTAGCTGGGACTACAGGCAGGTGCCACCACAACTGGCTAATTTTTTATTTTTAGTAGAGACGGGGTTTCACCATGTTGGCCATGCTCATCTCGAACTCCTGACCTCAGGTGATCCACCGGCCTCGGCCTCCCAAAGTGCTGGGATTATAGGCGTGAGCCACTGCGCCTGGCCTTGAGGTTTTCAAATAATTTTATTAAATATCTAAATGTCTTCTCAATCACTTTTGGTTGTGGACAAAGACTTGGAGTGTGACATGAGCCCTCCCCCCCTTAACTGGGTCACACATACTTCAAGAGGGATAAACTGGAGGGTGTTCAAAGCACAGTGGCTCAAGTGTGAAGCCCTGAAATGGTGTTGCATGAACAAAACCTTGAAGAAATGGGCTACTTATCTGAAAAAAGGACAACACTTGTGAGCAGGGGCTGAAGGAATGTATTTGTTCTAACCTAAGAGGGAGAATTGGGACAACTGGTAGAAACTGTGGCAGGGACAGAAATCTGCTCGATATTAGGAAACAATTTTTTTTAACTGAGAGTGCTGTGTGAAGCAGATTGAGCTTCCTAGGCTGGAGACAGGGATTGGAGATTACCTGTCAAAGAAAATACCCAAATTCGGTTTGTAGAATCTCTTCAATGGGACAGTTCAAGCAAGAGGGAGCTGGGGAATGAGGCTTGGTTTAATGATTTTCCTAACAGATACAAAGATGGGGGTGATGAGAGAAAAGGAAAAAAGTAACTGAATTTTAAAAGCCCAAAGTTTTAAGGCCAATAGAGGCCCCAAGACCAATCTTCGGATGCCAAGGACATTTTTCCTATTAGATTCATCAAAAAAGACATTCTCTTTTGCTAAACAAAAGAAGTTCCCTTCTGTTCTCTCAAAAGAAAAATAAGCAAACACTAACTATCCTCTAACTTGTCTGTCCAATTCTCCTGCCTTGGAATATCGCCCTAGACATAGTTCTATCTCCTCTCTGATAACAAGTTATACTTTCACTGTCTCACTGTATTCTGGCCTGAGAAAGACCTGGGGTTTGCATGGTCAGCCCAGGCTGCAGCTGACAATTTGCAATGTTGCCGTGGATTAAATACAGACTCCCAGAAGACAAATTCTCTTCTCCCAAGGGTGTCTGCCTCAGCAATTTCATCTCAAATGGAGAGTAAGACTGAACCAAACTCAGAGAATCCCCAGAGGAGGCTAAGGCCAGGAGTCAACACCAGCAGCTGAAATCCCCAGAAGAGACTGCAGACAGGAGCTGGGTCTTCTCCATCCCTGAACTAAGACTCAGGCAATAGCTGGCTGAGCGTGACTCAGAAGACATATCTGTGCCTGTGAACAAAGCCCAGGCCTTTGGGCTGCATGATCATCACATGACACTCACACCAGTGTGCCAACAGGTGAGCTGCTGTGACTAGCACATCAGATTTCTTTCTGTCCAGGCTTTCTGCAGAGTCCGCTCCTCACAGGTAAGGCAGGAAATCTGAGTAAGGCAACAGCAGCAACCGCAATGAGTCAACAATAGGATGAGTGAATATGCACATGAGGACCTATGACTGCCTTGTCCTGGGGAGGCTCAGGAGATTCACAGACAAAGGACAGATGGCCCCTGCCCTTGAGGAGCTCACAGTCCATTGGGAAAACAGTCACATGATCTCATCCTGGTAACATAACAGGGGGACACCCTCATAGAGGTGAGACCTTTGAGGGAGCACAGATAAGGGAGTGATGGATTATCCCTGGGTAGCTCTCCTGGGCATTATATCATCCGAGCAAGAAAACGTGTAGTAAGGAGAGGGAAAAAAAAAAAAAAAACATGAGAAAATGCACAGAGGCAAGACATTCGCTTCAGCTATTTGTGGTAATAAAGGGTTTGAGTTTCATTTATTATAGAATTAAATACAAATGAAACTTCTGTAGATGATGGCCCCAATACTAAAAGTGTTATGGTAGGTAGAATCAATGCCTTCCACTGATGGGACACCAGTGAACACTGATTGGTATCCCAGAAACAGATGTAAATTTCTATCCCAGAATGTAAAGTCTATCCCAGAAACAGACTCCAGAGCAAATTACATATATCTATCATGTCAATAAACATACACAAGGAATAGTAAATAAGGAAGGAAAAAGAAGGCTTCTTTTGGTTACAGAGTATTCAATTTAAAAAAGTGTCTGCCAAACACAGACTTCCACTATGGGGGCAGAGCAGTAAAAATGACGGCATTGAAGGGCAGTGACTGGGAAAATGCTGGAAATGTGAATAGGTCAGGTCGTTAAACATGGACATAACTTCTTTCACTCTCTATAGGAACACTCAGTAAATACATGAGAGGTGAATTTCCATCAGAATTCAGCTGCCTCAGCCCTGACCAATGACCAATTTAGATGAAGATGTTTGACAAGACATAGTGGATCATGCTTCTAGTGACAGATCTGCAGGCTTTTGTCCAGGATAAACACCTTCAGCAAAACCATCCTTTCCTGACCTCCCAGGAGACTGTGGGATGCCTACTGAATGGAGCTACCTGCATGACCTAGATTTTTCTCCTTATAAATTTTAGAAAGAAAATCACATCACGGGTCACCAAATGAGCTGTCATTGACTTGGTCAAAGAAAAATCCATGGGCCGGGCACAATGGCTCACACCTGTAATCCCAGCACTTTGGGAGGCCGACAGCGGCAGATCACCTGAGGTCAGGAGTTTGAGACCAGCCTGACCAACATGGAGAAACCCCATCTCTACTAAATATACAAAATTGGCTGGGCATGGTGGCGCATGCCTGTAATCCCAGCTACTCGGGAGGCTGAGGCAGGAGAATTGCTTGAACCCGGCAGGCAGAGGTAGTGGTGAGACGAGATTACACCATTGCACTCCAGCCTGGGCAACAAGAGTGAAACTCTGTCTCAAAAACAAAGACAAAACCATAAACAAATGATAATTCCAGCAAACGCAGGTAACATTGCTCTATTATTTTATCCCATTTTACTGGAGGTGGAGGAGGCAAATAGAACAACATGCTTTTCTTCATATTTCATTATTGAAGGCTATTTGAGGATAGTTATCTCTCTCAGAAGATCAAAAGAGGTGGTTTTGGAGTAACAGAAAGTGCAGTAAGTAGGTCAAAGGGTTGTCTGTTTGTTTGTTTTAAAAAGCTGGGTTTACCTTACAACCTCTTAAATTTTCATCCTGAGCAGGTCACTCTGCCTCTCTGGGTCCATTTCCCAAGATGATCTTCTCATTTACCACACTTTTTTTTTTTTGAGAGACTATGACTTCCAGGCTGGTTGATAGATTCAATCTTAAGATTCAGATAAAAATTTCATTCATTTGTTTACTCAATAAATATATTGAACTCCTATTATGTATCAATAATTGTCCCAGACATTGTTTCAGATTTAATGAGTTTCCTCATTCTTTGCTCCAAAGAGAACTTGAGGCAGCTTGAAATAATAGTTCAGTATAATAAATACCAATTTTGAGAAAAATAAACTGAAATCAGGCATCATATAACCACATATGTGTAACATAAGGTCCTTCTTAGTTATTTGCTAGAGATAGGCCACTAGTTATTTGCTAGAGGAGACTAATTGTCTCTGAGCTTGCTAGCAGCCAATGCAAAGAGGGAGACACTATCTATTTCATAATTTTCTGGGTCTAAAAGATACAAATAGCATCTAAGCTATTTCTGATACTGAGATCGAGTATTTAATGTCAGTTTGTCATAAATACATCAAGCCACAGAAACCTTAATTCAGCAAACATTCACTCACATCTACTCTTGTGCCAGGTATTATAATGAGTGAGATGAGTAAAATCTAGTCTGTGCTCTTCAAGTTTTTCATGTTCAAAAACTGCAGATCAGGACTCGTAGACCGTCACTGTCAATTCCTCCCCATTCCTGAAGATGCCCCATCAACCCACCATGATGTTATGAGGCAACCTTCTAGAAATCTTCCTAGCTTAGGGAAAATTCCAGCAGTGTGTTGAAGCTGGGCATACAGAGATGGGGAGATGAGGGCAGGAATGGGGTGTTCTCTGTGGTTAGGAGACACAATGTCCCGTCTCCACCCATTGCGGCTCTAGAATGTGTATCTGGAACACAGAATATGGAATTTGCGGATGTTTTTTAAAGTCTTTATCATCAACAAAAAATCTGCTTTGCAATGCTTTAAAATGCCACCATTGGCAAATGAGAATCATCTGACCTGAAAGAAGCTGAAGGCCCCCTCTGTCCTGTCTAGAGGGCTGTGCTAATGCCAGGCCAAGGTAACCCATTTCTCCCCAGAACAGCCAGATTGCTCCTGGGTACACAGAAGTTGACTAAGAAAATATACTGCCCTTCAAAGGATCTGCTCTACGGATCTTTGAAGGCACCAATTTTATTGTCCTCATTGTCCCAAGAAAGCATCCCATCAAAACCCATTAAACAAAAGTGAGTCATGAAGCGGACGAGTGACTTACTCAAGGCCATACAGGGCAGAGTAGGAACTTGACTGCAGAAACACTCCACAACATGCCTAGACCCTATTTGGGATTTTAAATCTCAGCTCTGTTGGGACTGTGGCTTCCTGAGTATACAGACCATGTCTTCAAGTCTCGTTCATTTCTGCAGCCTCAGTGGCCTATCCTATGCCTGGAACAACATTAGGAGATCACACTGTGCTGTTTGCATTCGGTTCTTACAACCCAGGGGTGGATGGACTCTATCTAGCACAGACTATCAATGCTGGAAGCACACTGGAGCACCTGGGAAATGTTAACAAAACATGGATATGTGGGCCCCACCCTGAACCAAGTGAATCAGAACTGCTGATCTAGCTCTTAAAAGTACCAAAGCATGGCCATCTTGCCTCGGGCTGAAGCCCAAAGTCACAAACGATCTCCAAATGCATTGTTCTTGGAAGGTTAGTTCCATTGGGATGTCCTTGCCAAGGCTTTCCCCATGGTAATCCCAGAATATTCTTCAAAAACCAAGGGCAGGAACCTATTCCCTGTTACTGTTCATACACTGCCATCTAGTGGTTGCTGTGGCTCTTCCGGGGGAGTGTCATAAAGACATAGTTGTGCCCAGCTGTAGCTGAGAGATTTCCTTGTGTGCCAGAACCCCAAGCCATTTTATTATTTGGATGTTCTTTCCTTGCAGAATGTCCCATGATTTCATCTCTTAGGGTATCTACAAGTCTTTGATTTTATTTGGATAGACAGTCCAGGGTGGAAGTGGAACCAGGCCCAAACTGAGAATCAGCAACCTGTATGTGGGTCCTGTGTGTGAGCTCAGCAATGTGCCAGTCATCAGACCCTGGACATGTCATTTAATTTCCTGTGCTTCAGTTTACTCATTTGAAAGATGAGGAGAATAACCCAGCCCTCTACATTACCAGAAAGTTTTTATATCAATGAGATCACTAACGTGTGAATTAGCACATTTGTCACAAACATCCACAATCATGAAAATAAACAAACACACACACACATATTCCTTGTTATGCGGGTCATGACACACATGGTACATGGACAATGAAAAATAATTCACTGATTAAATACATGGAAGCTAATTTTGTGATTTTGAGTCCTATGATCATGAAGATGACAAAACTACCTTTCAAATGTGTGGCTTCGACTTTCTAACGGAATGGATAGAATTCACATCCCACTGAAAAGAGTTCTAGGTCCACTGGATTAACTGAAAGGTCACTAAAGCAGAGAATTCCTGAGATGGGTCATTAGTGTCTCCCTAACCCAGTCATCATTTTGTGTTTTTTTTTTTTTAGACAGAGTCTCGCTCTGTCGCCCAGGCTGGGGTGTAGTGGCGCGATCTCTGCTCACTGCAACCTCCACCTCCCGGGTTCAAGCGATTCTTCTGCCTCAGCCTCCTGAGTAGCTAGGACTATAGGCGCACATCGCCAGGCCAGGCTAATTTTTGTATTTTTAGTACAGACGGGGTTTTACTATATTGGCCAGACTGGTCTCGAACTCCTGACCTTGTGATCCACCTGCCTCGGCCACCCAAAGTGCTGGGATTACAGGCGTGAGCCACCGTGCCCAATCCTCAATTTAAACAGGCTGTTAGGAGAAGAAGACCTGTTGGGGGATTCTAACTCCTTGTGGAGATTCCAACCAGGAAACCTCCAGGTGCAGTCTCCGTCCCGGGAAGACCAGGGGAGGTGGCGGGAAACAAGTCAGGAAGTTGCAAAGAGAGAAGCCTCCTAGGAGCTTTCTACCTGGAGAAGTGCTGTATGCAGGTTCTACCTCTGGGGAGAGGGTGTCTTAATAAGGGGCATCTCAGAAGAGTCTTGCAATTTGAAGCCCACACAGACTCATATCTATTCATTGGTAGGGGGTGTAATTTTCCATCTTTTGCCAATTGCACTTTTTAAAGAGCTAAGGGTCAGCTTACGGAAACTAAAAGATAGGACTTTAAAATTTATTTTAATGCTTTAGTCAGAACAGCAGCAAGTCTCCTACTCTGGTATGTGTAAGAATCACCTGGGAAGCTACTTTCAAATGGGCCCCAAGCAAAGATCCTGACTGCAGCCCTTTGGATGGAGCCCAGGATTTTTCATTTTTAATAGACACTTCCAGGTGATTTCATTCCAGGTGCTCCACAGATGGCACATTAAGAATCCTTGTTAAGAAATCTGATTTCTCCTAGGCTTTAGATGCTATAAAGCCACCAATTTTTATCCAGTGGAGTGGGACAAGATGTCTACTGAGATAGGTTGAAGCTCAGAATGGGGAGCAAATTCCCCTAAACACATGGTCTGGGAGGAAATCCAGTTCAGCAAAGCAGAGAAGCCAACAGTCTTGGCATCAGACAGTAGGTGGAGGTCAGGATCAAAAGACATAACGCAGCAGGTCAGAGAGCATGGCCAAGGTAGGCATGACAAGCATGGGGTGTTAGATGTCACAATTTCTCTGATTCTCACTGCAGGAAGGGAGGTTTCTATTGTCTCTATTTTATCACTAGGGCAGAGGAAGTCTATTGTTTACCCCTCACTATTTCTATCATACCATCACCTAAGGAATGCTGCGGTAGTTTCCAGGGCCCCCTCAGCAGGACATCGGGGCCTTTACACATGCTCTTTGCTTAACTATGCCCTCTCTAGTCTCTTCCCCCATCTTTCTCCCCTGTCTGGGGGACTCACGGCTAAAGACTGAACTCAAACATCTCTTTTCTTGCAAGACCCAAAATCAGAACTAATTATTGTTGAGATTTTGAAGCACTTATTTAACAATAACTCATCCCCAGACATGAGCTAGGCATGTTGCAAAGGTATCTCATGTGACACAAAGATTGCACAGCTAGGAATTAATATCTAGAACAGGGATCAGTACACTATGTCCCCCAGGCCAACCGGATGATCACCTGTTTCTGTAAATAAAGTCTTTTTGGAGTACAGCCATGCACATTTGTTTACATACTGTCTTTGGCCTTGGCAGGGTTAAGTAGTTACAGAAACTATACAGCTTCCAAAGCTGAATATTTACGATCTGGCTGTTTACATGAAAAGTTTGCTGACTATAGTTTAGGAAGATGGACGACATATCTAAGATAATCCAGTGGGCATTTTGAATCTCTCCTAAATGAATAATTTGAATCCAGGACTCTCTGACTTCTGAACTAATGCACAATCATGTTTTCACTCTTTCTACCATTGGCATCTTGCTTGTAAGTCATTTAAAGCATTTGTCATCACTGTGCTCATATAGACGCCATTTACTTATTCAACCAATTTTTAGTGAGCTCCTACAAATAAGATAGGGTTCATACCCTCCAGGATCTAACTACTGGAGCAATGACCTTCAAACTTTTCAGATTATTAACCCCGATCAGTAAAACAACTTTTGAGCACACAACCACAGTATAGGCATATTTATTAGTCACCAAATATATATGTTTACTATTGTAACAACATATTACGCACATTAAAAAGTATGCACATAATTGAGATGAGAGTTCTATTCTATTCTTCCAACCTCCAATTTTGGAAACCACTAGACTAGAGGATTTATAGGATGTGGTGGAAGGTGCTAAGGAGAAAGGTGAACATGGCACCTCTGAGACTTAGAGAGAAGAGAGGAATCAAATGTGGGAAGGGCTGTGAGAGGAAGTTTCAAAGGAGGGGCATTTGACCTGAGTCTTAGGAGATGAGCAGGCGATGATCAGGCAAAGAAAAAAAAAAAAAAAGAGGCGCGTGGAAGGGCATTCTAAACAGGGGAACCAGCTTGTCCATGACACAGAGGTGAAAGTGTGCTGTCTTCAGATAATGGGGCTTTGGTGTCTATAAAAGGAGGCTAGAGGAAGATGAACTGGGTCAATGGGACTAGAACCAGTCTCTGCACAGCAGGGCCACGTGTTCCAGACTAAATCTGAAGTTTCTCCTGAAAGCAAAGAAGAGATATTTAAGAAAAGGATTGGCATTATGATGTTAGAGATCTCTCTAGAAACCAGGCGAAGAAAGGATTAGAGAGACTGCCAGCAGAAAGGTTAGTCCACAGCATTTCAGAATTTATTGAACCCAGGTTTGTTCCATTTCTATAATCAGGGCTTTCTTTTAATTGAGCACTCCATCAAAGTAATGGTGGTCATATTCATCTTACTACTCTCCCCTTCTGCACCCAGCATTGAGCTGATAAATAGAAGCTAACGACTATTGGTTGGATCATATTGAAATGACACTTTGTCACATTTGCAAGAATGAGATTTCCCAGGGTGAGATCTTTGCTGCCTCTGTAAAACCACCATGGCCCCAGGTCTGTGCCTGAGATGGGGAGATAAAAGGACTTGAGGAGGCATGACTCCACACTATAGGAGCACCGGCCACACAGAAGGCCAGCAGCTGGGCTGACTCGGCACCTGGAGAAACTGCTGAGGATGTGTGTTAGACCAGCCTGGCCAAGTCCTCATCCCGGGCTGTGACTCACTGAATCAGTGGATGATGGTCTTGCCCTGGGCAGTATTGGGAGGCCAGCTGCTGACTAGGGCTCTATTGTGAGGCAACTGGTCTGGCACATGTGTAAAGACTGATGTTGGGTGCCTCCTGCCAGGGAAGTCAGAAGGAGCCCCCAGCAGCTCTGGGCTGTCAGAAGCAGAAAATCAGATGTCCACATCCTCACCCTCCTTGTCTTTCTAGCTGAGCACTGAAGAGCAGAGTTTGCCAAGGGCCACAGAAAATGAGTTGCTCTAGTAGGAGACATCAGGCTTGAACTAAAAACCACCCCAACAGCTTGATCTAAGGGTACCATTCGGGGACAATAGGAAACCTCAGAGTAAAAAGAGAAAGCAAACAAACAAACAATATAACCACATATGCATAACCCTAGATAATCCCCCTCCAAGGTTCACAGAAAGCTAGCCGGTAGTGTAGTAAAAACAAGAGTAAGGTTTTGCAGAAGAAATCCTTCACATACTAGACACCAGAAATATGATTTCACATACAGTTTAATATAATTCATCATATTAATAGATCAAAAAAGAAAAATCTTGTGCTCATCCCTATAAACACTGGAGAGGTGTTTGGAAAATCCAAAACCCAAGAAAACTATTTTTAAAATAAGAACATGCCAGGTGTGGTGGTACATGCCTGTAATCACTTTGGGAGGCGGAAACACGCAGATCGCTTGAGCTCAGGAGTTCAAGACCAGCCTCAACAACATGGTAAAACCCAACGTCTACAAAAAATACAAAAATTAGCCAGGTGTGGTAGTACGTATCTGTAGTCCCAGCTACTCAGGGGGCTGAGGTGAGAGGGTCACTTGAGTCCAGGAATGGAGGCCGCAGTGAGCTGTGATCACACCACCGCACTCCAGCCTGGGTAATAGAGCGAGACTTAGTCTCAAAAAAACAATAAAAAATAAATAAATAAAAATGCATACTTATTCAATGGTACAAAGGCTATATCCCAACCTAAAATGCAGCATCATACTTTTCAGGAAAACAGAAGAAGCATTTCCATCAATGTCAGAAATAGGACAAGGTAGTTCTTTACCACCATTAGTATTTACACTTATTTTGGAGCTATTTACCAGCACAATAGCTAAGATATAGAAATAATAGATGTTAAGAAATAAAAAAGAGGCAATAAATTCATTAACACTTGCAGATAATATCATTATTTGCTTAGACAATCCAAGGTAAACAATAAGCTTAAACCTCAGGATTTATATATTCTTGAGTTTTTGGCGGTGGCATCAGAGAAATGAAAATAATCAAAAATATTTCCCCTGGAAAACATCGTGAACTCTCCCTGTTGATATTAAATGCACTAATCATGCCAAAGCGAATAGCGTTGAAACAGAAATTTCAGTCTCAACACCACCATCACGTTTCATGTAAGCACCAAAGAAATACCCCTCCCCCACAAAAAGAAAAGAAAATTCAAGAAAAGCAATTGACAAATGTTTAGAAACGATGCGAAAATTCTTCAGGCGGATGAATACAAAATTAATATACTGAAACCAATGACTTTCATATATGCAAACAAGAGCCAATTAGAAAATCTAATAAAAGGAAAACCCCATGTATGATACAAAAACAAGATAAAAGACCTAGCAATAGACAAGGTCAACATGAGGAAAACAGACCTACATGATCTACATACAAAAAATGTTTAAATGCTACTCAGAAAAAGAGAAAGCAAGCGGAAGGCATGCTATGCTGTTCAATAAGAACACTTGATATCACTTTTTAAAAATCAGTTATCTTAAATCAACCTACAAATTTAGCACATTTTCAATAAAAAATAACAATGGGATTTTTTTTTTTTAACCAGACAAGCATATTCTAAAATTTACATAGGAAATAAGTAACAGTAATACAAAAAATGTCTGGGGGCAGGGGAGAAAAGAGTAATGAGTAGGACCAGCCTTACCAGGTATTTAATGTTTTAAAATCTATTAAAAATTAAAATAATGTGAGATAGTCTGAAGAACAGGTTGATCAATAGAATGGAGAGGAGGCCAGGAGCGATGGCTCACACCTGTAATCCCAACACTTTGGGAGGCTGAGGAGGGTGGATCACTTGAGGTCAGGAGTTCGAGATCAGCCTGGCCAACATGGTGAAACCTCTTCTCTATTAAAAATACAAAAATGAGCCTGGCATGGTGGTGTGTACCTGTAATCCCAGCTACTCAGGAGGCTGAGGCAGAAGAATTGCTTAAACCCGGGAGGCGGAGGTTGCAGTGAGCAGAGATTCTGCCACTGCACTCCAGCCTGGGCAGCAGAGTAAGTGAAACTCTGTCTCAAGAAAAAAAAAAAATGGAGAAGAAAGTTCAAAATAAATACAAATGTATATTGGGATATATGTGAAGACAGGTAACATTTTAAATCAGTGGGTTGGAGAAGAATTTTTTGATAAATGATGTTTTCCCAACTAGGAAGGCGTCTGGAAAGAAAAATAAAGTTGGATCCATACCTCACATCTTCCATGAAGATAAATTCTAGGTGTGTCAAAGATTTAAACATGAAAGAATAACATTTAAAAATGTTAGAACAAAGAAGAATCATTTTTTACATTTTCAAAGTAGGGAAGGCAGTCATTCTAAGTATGACAGAAAACACAAACAAAAACAACAAAAAACTAATATGTGAGACTACATAAAAATTGCTACATCTGCCTTTTTTAAGTCAAAATAAAAGCAATCTGGGGAAAATCCTTGCAATACATATCATACGTAAATGACTAACTTTTTTGAATTTACAAAAGAGCACCTACAAATCATTAAGAAAGAATGTAAACAGATAGTTCTTGAAATAAAATGCAAATGCTTCCCAAGCTATTGATAAGGGTGTCTCAGTATCACTGATACTTAGGGAAATGCAAATTAAAATCAAAATGAGATATCATTTATCACCTACCATTTTGGCAAAGATCAAAATATTTGGTAACATATTGCATAGGCCAGGATGTGGGAAAAGAAGCATCCCTGACATGTCTGCTGGGACTGGGGATCGCCAAAACACCCATGAAGAGCAATGTGGCACTATCCATCAAAATGTTAAAAACACGTGTCCTTTGATCCAGCAATTCTGCTTCTAAGACTTTATTCTACTTGTTTGAAATGAGAAGTGTTCAAATATTTTCACTGCAATAGCCTTTGTACAACTTTTTGGAAACAGTACTTACATAAAGCAGTCTATGGGGACTGCTTAATTAAATTATAATGTATCCATATGCTATTTAAAAATAATATATCCATATGTTATTAAATTATAATGTATCCATATGTTATTTAAAAAGTTGCAGCAGCCCTATCTGTACTAAGATAATTTCTGTAATATACTTTCAGGTGAAAAAAGCCAGGTATAAAAAATAATAGAGAAAAGAAAATATGTTTGTACATGCATGGATTACCTCTGGAAAAAATACACAGAAGAATTGGTAATAATCAATCTTCTGAATAAAGAAACACGGTGGCTAGGGAACAAGGGGGGAAATTCATTTTTCACTGAGTATGCTTCTGTGCCTTTTAAATTTTGTAGCACAAGCATTATCTATAAAAAATTAATATAATTCTTTCAATATACACCATCTGCACCCCTCCCTGGTGTTCCTATTTCTAGAATTGCGAATGGTGTATCTCAATACAGACTGAAAGGATCTGGAAACTGAAATGGATCTTACATCATCTAGTATGGTCTTGAATCTAACTCTTCAGTTCTCCTACAAACATGCTACTAAAAATGTGGTCTGCAGACCGGTAGTGTCAGCATCACCTGGAGTTTGTTAGGAACTCAGAATCTCGGGCCCCAGCCTAAACCCAATGAATCAGAAATTGTGCTTTAACAAGATTGGCAGGTGAGTCCTGTGCACATTCAGGTCTGAGAAAGACTGCTTTTGTCACATCACCCACTGAGCCTGTGCTGGAAAAGCCCTGGAGAAGGGGAGATTTCTTCCTTAAGAATTCACCAGTTCATCTTTAATAATTATCATGTACTGAGCACCAGTATGTGCCAGAAGGTCACCTAGATAATTATTCTTCATTAGTCCTCACAATAACCCAATGAGGTACGGAATTTCCCAAGGTGAAGGACAGGTACCACCAGTAGTGAGGGAAATGATTCTAGGCAAAACATCTGAATTGCATATGTTCTTAGAGAATGAGACCATTACTTCCTTTTCATTTTCAATGCTTTTAATTATTCACAAAGAAAATCACAGTTTGGTTCTAGTGTGTCCTTCATGCTTCTTTACATTACTGATACTCGCCCCTCCTATTTCCCCCTTTAAAGCTAGAACCCTCTCAACAGCTTGGTTATTGAGTTGTTTCAATGAACCAAAGCTATCTTCCTATAACTTTCACACCCAAGTTATAATTTTATCTATTAGATCCACATCCAGAAAAGAACTGAGAGAGAAGCTTGCCCAATGAGATGTTAAAATGTTCCCTACTAGGACAATAAATAGATGGCAATGAAGCTGAAATAAGTAGGTAGATCAATAGAAAGCAATAGATAGTTCAAAAACAAATTCAAGTTTATTTTAGAGCAAGTAGCCCTTAAAACTGAAAATGGAAAAAAATTAATAAATGGCATTGTTTGGGGACTACTTTGGGGGAAAGCATACAAACAAGTATTGGAGCGATTAAAGATACAAATGTGAATAAAACACATGTTAATATGGATATAATCTTAGACAGGAGGGGAGGGCATTCCTAAGCACTGCGCTCAAAGGTGCAATCACGAAGGATGAAACTGATCCTCAAATTTTAAACATTGGCACCTGGGATAATATATGTGCAATATACATGACATCAGATTAATTATCCATAAAATACAGATTTTACAATTTAAGAAAACAAACTCTCTAAGTTTTAAGATGGGCAGAGTCGAGATGGGAAAACAAGACCAAAGCATGAAATATAAATGTCCGATAAATACATTTAAAAGTTTATCACCATTAAGGAAATGCAAAGTAAAGCACAATGATTATCAAATATAAAATTAGAAAGTGTTAAAAAGTATTAAATTTGAAGATGTGAGATATAGAGACATGGGCTCTTTCTCATTTATGTACTAATGGTAGAAGTTTAAATTGGTAGACTTTTTTCAACTGCAATTTGGTGATATGTATTTTAAAACCTAAAAATATTTTGACCTGGTAACTCTGCCACCAAAAATTTAACTCGTGAAAATAATTAAAGACTAGCATGAAGATTTTAGCTAAGAGGATGTATGTCAATATTGAGAATAAGGGCAGGGGGCAGAGTAAAGAAAGCAAAGGAAGGAGAGAGAGAGAAAGCAAAGGTGGTACATCCAAATGCCCAGCAATAGGAAACCATTTAATAAATTATGGTATGTCTGTCTAATGCGATACAATATAGTCATTTAAAATTAGTACAGAAGTAGGTTTATTTACAAACGAGGGTCATATATTACTGAGTGGGGGAAAATATTAGAAATATAATTTTCAAAGCAAAATCCAGGGGTGTGGGAAGTGTATGAGACAGAAAATGAGAGAGAGAGAGAAATATATAAAAATATAGACACAGGATGTTTATTACTGCAATGTGATGATAGCATAAACTAAACAAACTTGAAACAACCTAGATTTTAATCAATGCAGACTGGTTAAGTGACCTAATTATAGCATAGCTGTATCATACAGGCTTTTGAAAGAATTAGGAATATCTGTTTGTGCTGGTATGAAAAGATTTCTTAGATATTTAGTGCAAAAAACAGGGAAAAGTACAGAACAAAGAATATTATTTCATTGTGGAAAATAAAGATATATAGCTACAGATAGAATGTGATTTCATATACATATATCTCTTTAAAGGATACCAAAGAAACTGTAAACAGTGGTAAGTTACAGAGTTGAGAACCCAGGTCAGGGAATGGAAGGGGAGATTCATCATTCTATTCCTTTCTGTACTGCCTGAATTTTTCTGACGTGCGTTTATTGCTATGAGCACATACAGACCTAATTTATCATAGAAAAAAATATATATATACCTAGATAGACCACAAAAACCTAATGGCAATTATCACCAGCTGCTCAGATTATGATTTTTATCTTATCTTTATTCCCCAATTTTTCCATAGTCAACAACCATTACTTGTGAATTTAATATATTTTAGTCATTTCAAAAATTAAAACATGGAAAAATATATAATACATTTAAACATAAAACATTATATTTATATATAATATATAATACATTATATAATAAATTATGCATTATACAAAAATTATATAATACATTTAAAAGGAAGAACACAAAATGTTATATAAATCTTGATTTTGTTTTAGGATATACTTATATATGCATAGAAAAATGACAGGAAGGGAATGTGAATAATGGAATTATCTATTGATGGGATTACTAGACAATTTTTATTTCTTTATACTCTCTCTGTTTGCCACTAAGTTTTCCATATTCAATATTCACTGCTTTATAATCAGAAAAATACATATTTTGAAATAAAATGAAAATAAGGAATTAATCTTATTTATAAGGTTATAAATAACCCACATGGGAAGAAGTAGATTCCACAGGGCAGAAGAAAGGCACAATGATGTGAGGACACTTGGCATTAGTAGCAAAAACAAACGTCAGAGCCTCCATTGGGCACAGCTGGTATCAAGTAAAGCTGGGAGATACAGAGGCTAAAGTTCCCTTGGCATATAGTCAGAGTTCTAGAATCTTGAAGTTAGAGGAGACTTTCCAGTTATCTAATTAAGCCCTTTAGTTGAACCCAGATCTTGCAGAGGCCTCTGTTCCTCCAGCTACATGGGGGGATGTGACCTAATCTTTCACTTAGGGACAGGAAGGGAAAAAAGATATCTACATTTTGCACTGAAGGGGCCAGCCTGCTCCCTGTGGTGGCCCAGTTTTGTGGATATGTCTTCCAATCATTCGTTTCGCAAATTAGCACCTCCCTAATATATGCAAAGTGTTAGATATGGTGGATTCAGGCCCCACCTTCATGCTCTCCCAAATTCCAGGTCCTCCACCTTCCCTCTGCAGCACTTGTCCACTCTAGGACATGGGACAGAGTAGGAAGTTTCTCTGAGAAAGCCTTCTCCCACTACCTAGGACTCAAGGGCAATGATGATCCAAGTGTACTCTACAGAGGACCACAGTGCCTGTAAGAGCATCTGACAGGGCAGTCATCTCCATGATGCCCTAGCTGTGGGGGCAACCGAGAAGGAGATAGACTTTCCCTTGAGTTCCAGCTCAGTTCAGATGGGATTGGGACACTCTGTACCGCCAAGCTCATGCATTACTCACCTTCTGCACAGGTAGGTGGAAGGGAGTTTGCCACCATGGTGTTTCCATGGGCTTTGACATGTAAGGGCATTCTTTTAAGCCCAACAGGCAAATACTCCTTTGAGAAATGAGGCAACCAATTTTGAAGGGAACCTACCTGTGGGTGGATATGAAACAGTTAAGTTGCAAAATCCAAAAGGAGTACCAAGTAGGCAATTTTCACTCCCAGCTTCTGCAGCCCATGGAGACCTTTGCAGGTGGGAAATGGGAATCCACCATTAAGGCAAGAACTTCTGGGTCGTAAGAGAGGCTATTCCATGTGGCACTCAAAACCAGAAGTCATTTTTCCCAAGTAAAGTCAGAAATGTTTATAAATATCCCTCCAATCACCAAAGCACAAGAAACAGGGAAGGAAAAATTTGCATATCAGAGCGGATGGGGGTTAGCGCTGACCTCCTAAATATAATTAGTTCACACCAATCTACATGGTGCCAAATAGAAACTGTTCACAGTGGTTATCAGTCCTCGGTGTGCACAGGAGTCACTTGGGACACTTCTAAAGATTATAGACAACTAAGCCTCAAAGATTTTAATTTAATCAGTCTGTGCCAGGGCCAGGCATTGATGTTTTTTCAATGATCCCCCAAGCGATTCTAGTATCTGGGATGCAAACTGCTGAACTTGCCCAACAGAAGTCTGACGGGCACATCTACGCACACATGAGAACAGACTTTGAGCAGAGAGGCTGAAACCCAAGCTTGGACCCTCCAATCTGCTCTCCACTCAGTCACCAGAAGGATCTTTCTAAGAGGGGAGGCTAACCACCCCCACTCCCCTACTTAGAACCATTAAGAAGTCCCCATGGCCTACAGGGTAAGACCCTCCTTAGCAGGACCTATAAGACCTCTCATGATTCAGCTCCTGCCCTTCTCTCTCTGCTCACACGCTGTGCTCCCACTGTGTTGAAATATCAAGGTTGTTGTTTTTTTTTTTTTAGGTCTCTCCTAAAATTTCTTTCTGCACTCTCACACCAGACTCACATACTTATCTTTCAAGGCTCAAATTGAAAAGCTCCTCTACAAAGCTTTTCTAACCAGCTTCTCATTTCTCCAGTAGAACAGCTCTCTCTCTCTCCTCCATCCCTCATGTGTAGACTACCCTTTCAACATGTTACTGTGATCTTAAGCATACCCATACTGCTCTGTCAGTACCTATTACTGTGATTGGTCACTTGCCTGTATCCCCAATAAAATGGAGCCCCTTGAGGCTAAAGATCTCATTCATACCTAAAAACCTAAATCAGTGTACGGCCTGGATATACCACACTCAGTCCTAAGATCAGGCAGATCCCTAACATTTGTAAGGCCCGGGACAGAAGTTGAAACAGAGGTGCAAGTAGCAAATAGCTCAACTATTGAAAAGTTATAAGTCAAGCTAGCTTCCTGTTGAATGAAATATGCTCTATTCTCCTACCATGAAAAATATGCATTATCAGTCTAGAAGGCTAGGCTCAAGTTTAGACTTCTGGGACACCCCAGGGCTCTGCACTAGAACCAGGAGACACAGGAGACAGAGCCTTGCCTTCACCCTGAGCCTGCTTTCTTCTTTCCCATGCATATCTCTGTCTTGCAGTGCTCTGTCCACCTTCCATGCATATAAGTGGTCGCTCTAGCCCTAATGTCCAAACGTCATCTGTGTCTTCCCCAAACACTCTATGACCACTTTTCAGGCCCAGGGGTTCACCAAGTGATGCAGTCAGTCCAAGGACCTGGGAAAGAGGCTCACACAGGACCCAGAAGTAGGCTCTGAGTTGTTGGGGCATAAAATTCAGAGTTCAAACTATCTGGAGTGTGGTCTAGAAGAGGTGGAGGGGCACAAGTCCTGGGTGTGGATGGGTCTTCCTCTTAGACAAATGGTCTCCTCCATCCATGGGGACAGGTACAGCTGGAGAAGGGCCAGAGGGGGGCCCTCTAAGTCTTGGGGCCCAGGGCAGGGATCCTTCTTGTACAAATCCAAGGGAAGTTCTGCTTAAGACATGTTAAGCATCATCGCCTCCTTCAAGAAACTTCCCTGATTCCTCATGCTAGGAAATGTTCCTCTCTACATTCAAAGCATCTTGTGGGTATTTCAGATTCTTCACTTAGCCTGGTGTATTACAATGATCTGTTCCTAGATCTGTCTCTCTCACTACTCTTTGGAGCTTCTTAAGAACATGAACTGTATCTCATTCCTCACTATGGACCCTCAGGCATCCTGTGCAGAGGGATGGCACAGGGCAGGCCCTTATCCAATAACCAGTGAATGCATTCATGAAGCAGATGGTGGTGGAAGGAGAGGATACTGATCATATCCAGACACTAACTCCCTTTACCTCTCCAGGTTAAGAGTTTTACCAGCGACCTTTTGAAGACTGAGTGGCAATTAACATTGTAATTGAGATAAACTCTAGTCACACCTATGGACAATTTATGATTTATCACATATACATTACCTATGAAGAAACAGAAGTGCTTTATTTCCTACTGAAATTCCAATTTACAAATGACCTGTTTGCTGTCTTAATAAAGTCACACGCACACCCTCCAAAAATGATGCTCTCGGGTACTGTTGAGCAGAAGAACCCAATCTTAAACACCTAAGGTAACTTCTGAGAAGGCCATGCGAGCAGCGCCTCTCACCAACAGGACTTGAACTGAGCTACTTCCGAATAAGTGAGAAGGGCCCTTTCTCCTTCTCACATCTGTTATTCCACAGGATATTCGAGACCTTGTTGATGGAACCACCTAGGAAAAATGGTTTCCCTCCAGTAATGAATGCCTCCATAAATCTCTGGATGATGACAGAAGCAATTTGCAGATGAGATTAGAGTAACTCTCCTATGATGATATGCCTTTTGCTTCATGTAGCAGTGGCTGAATCCTTGGTCTGTTGAGTTGGGATTTTTTTTTTCATCCTCTGCCAATTTACCCAAAGATGTTCTGAAATTGTGCAATTGGCAAACTGTAATAGCCTGCACCCAGGGAGCGGCAGGGGAGTGACACAGTGAGTCACAGACCACAACAAAGCCCTTCCTGGCATGTCGGGCTCTCTTGGCAAACCCAGAGGATGTAAAATTGACAGTAAGACAAGGAGCATCATTGTTATTTGTCAACAAATTGCAATGACCATTGCAAGGTCTTGGCAGCCCCACACAGGGAAGCCTAGAGGCAAGGAATGGGGGAGCAAGTCAACAAAATGATGGAAAACCCCTGACTCCCAATGAGCAAGTGTCAGACAGGTGTGTCAATAAGAATATTTTTTCTGACCCCAGTGACCTATTTCTCTGTCATGTTCAACAAAACAGAAGGGTGCTGCTTTAGTGGCAGTGGGAACCTCAGATGCACATGAATAATTAACTGGCCTTGAAATAAAAAGACTTAAATATCCGACCCTATTAGTTACCAGCCGTGTGACTCTGGGCAAGTCGTGTGATATCTGAGCATTTGGTTCCATATGTCTGCAAAATTCCAGTATCGTCCACCCCACCCAACTCATGAGATTGTTGTAAATATCAAGCAACATAAAGAAAGTAAAATGAGTTTATAGGTACAAAACTCAGCACAAATCATATTTCTGGTTTTTTTAAATTTATTTAAGATAAGACATTGTCCAAAAATCAAATCCAGGAAAACTGGACAGAATCTGATTTGGTTGTATTAGGTTCATAGAAACAAATGCATTTACAAACTAATGTCAGGTGTCAGAAGGTCTGCTCATTGCTATATAGTCTATTACCACAATGGAAAACTTAAAGAAAGTATTACCTCTTTCCTCCTGTAAAGGGGCTTAGTACCAGTCCATCTGCACAGCTTCATTCTTTGAGATCTAAGCCTTGGGTTCAAACTTCCTCTCAGTCAACATTTTCTAAGTACTTACTACAGGCCAGGCCCTGTGCTGGCCACTATGTAAACAAATACAATCAAGACAGCCATGTTTCCTGCTCACTATGGGATGGGGGAAGGAGACAAACCATTCAGAGCGCTACATGTTGCAGGTACCTGTATATAAGGTACAGAGAATGGGAACAAAAGTCAGGAACAGCTATTTCTGCTTGTGCAAACAAGGAAGCTTCAAAATACATATACCTACTATGTGCCCATAAAATGTTTAAAAAATAAACATTTTTTTAAAAACAGCTTCAGAGAGGACATGACTCTTGAACCAAGTCTTAAAAGATAGGCTGACTTTTACCAGGCAGATGGTAACTCAGAGGAATTCCCATGAAGCTAAGAGATCAAATGCCTGATACAATCCTACTACTCAGGGAATCAAAAATTATCTGACCATGGGAGGGAAGGGGCACTCTTAGAGAAAGGTGAAGGGAGAGACAAGGATCAGATCACTGCAGTCTTAATAGGCAAGCTGACCTCTACCCTGTAGGTAATAGGGATCCAAGGAAATGTTCTAAAGGTGACTATGACATGATTAAACTTTCACTTTAAAAAAATCTCTCTGGTGTGCTTGGAATATGCCTTGGAAGAGAAAGGTGCCTACAGGCTGGAAAGCCAGCAAAAGGGTGCTTTTCCTGCTTGTTTTTTAAATATATCAGCACCCTTTGTTCCAAGCCAAATCTTAAGTGGGCCCTCATGGTGTGACACAGATGAAAGCAGAGCCGCTTGGTGGAAGGTAGGATCTAGGGCCAGGAAGGGGGCTACTGGGCCTCCTTTCAACAGCACGATCATGCCTGAGCCCCCTCTATAAAGTCCTAGGGCCCTGAAGAAAATGATGTGTGTCACTGTGTTAAGAAGACAACAGGAGAGGCCCCGGGGAGAGAGGAGAGAGGAAGAGGAGCAAAAATGTAGACAGGACCCAATCCACAGTTCCTGGTGATGGACTGACTACAGGAGGCAAAAAGGAGGAACCTAGGAACGACTTCAGGGTCTAACTGGGACAAGGGAGAGGACAAGGGCGCCTCCCATGATGTTGGGTGAGATGAGTTCTGACACATCAGGTGAGAACTTCCAGTGGGCAACTAAGGGGGATAATCTTAACTAGAAAGAAAAGATGTGGCAGTTAAGAGCAGGACCAAGAGAATCGGTAAGATCACCATGGAAGAGTGGGGACAGAGAGCAGAGAAGGGGGCCTGAGATAGACCCTCAAAAACCCCTGGAGGTGAGGAGTAGGAATCTGGGAAGAGAGGGACAGAAATAAGAAAATGGGGAGAAAGACCCCAGAAACCAAGAGGAGAGAGTATCTTGAGGATACAGAATGTGTCCCATGAACCTGCAATGTGGGACAGTATCCCAACTCACACAGGGTCCATCAAGCTAGGAGACAAGGTGTTGCCAGCGTGGCTAGGACTGAAATGTTTACTGGAGCAAGAAAGACACTCACTTTGCTTCTTGGGAAGTCACTCTTCTCACAGCCAGAGCTTAACTTTCCATATGTCATATCCTTAAAAAAGAGAGTCCAATGTTGAATAATTAGGCAATATTCCCAAGGAAGGAGTAGTAGTTGAGAGACTATGAGGATTCAAAGAATCTCATTGCTCATCTTGTCCAGTTATACCCACGTTAAGTGGTCACTGCATTTACCATTACCTAATATGAGCAATAATGATAATATAAAGATTATCACAGTGCTTTGCTGCTTCATTTGATCCTTCCTCACAATGTTCCTACCAAGTGGTAAAGAGGTAGCTCATCTTCCGATAAAATACTTATAACCTCACAGGGCAACTCATCACATTTTCAGAATATCTCTGCTTTAAAAAAAAAGTTATTTCTGGGTTGAGCTGGGCTCTTCCTTCCTGTAGTTTCCACATTAGTTCTGCTTCTTAATGCCAGACAAAGCTGATTTATTTGAAGATAAAGACTGTGTTCTCCCCAGTCTCTCTTTTTAAAAATAGAAACATAGGCGGGGCACAGTGGCTCTCGCCTGTAATCTTAGCACTTTGGGAGGCCGATGTGGGCAGATCACTCGAGCTCAGGAGTTTGAGACCAGCCTGAGCAACACGGTGAAACCCCATCTCTATAAAAATATAAAAATTAGCCAGACGTGGTGGCATGCACCTATAGTCCCAGCTAGTTGGGGAGCTGAGGTGGGTGGATCACTTGAGCCTGGGAGGTCGAGGTTGCAGTGAGCCATCTTTGCACCACTGCACTCCAGCCTGGGTGACAAAGTAATACCCTGTCTCAAAAAAAAAAAAAACTAGTTTAAAAGAATAGAAATATAATCACCTCCTTCAACCATTCATTCAACCTTCAATCATGAGGCATGATTTTGAGTCATTTCATCATCACTGATAGATCTATGAACAGAGTGACATTGTTTAACCTTTAAGATTGGCATGACAAAGACAGATGATTCAGCTTTTCAAGTGTCCAGGTAGGAACCACGTAGCCCTAATCTGAAAATGCCCCCTGGCCTCCATCTGTTCACCCAGCTCAGTGCCTTCGCCCTCTCTCTAACCATTCAGTCCTTGCTTTTTGTGCCCAGTTCCTGGAGTGGGGTGATCCATCCAGGTGTTACTGCTGCTAATACCTCTGCCTTTCCTCCCACCCCACCTTTCACCTTTATTTTAAATAGCTGGAACGAGAGTAACAACCAACTGTCACTTACTATAGGCAGATGCTAGGAGAGGTGCACTTTCATGCGACTCATATCATTTAAGTCTCATGACAACTCTGCAGGATAGTAACTTGTTCAAAGTCATGCGTAAAATAAGGGATGAAATCGGTATTCAAACCCAGGTCTTGCTGAGTACCAAAATCCCACACAGAAAAATCTAGAGCTGCCCTGTTCAATACAGTAACCATTCACCACATCTGGCTATTGCACCTGGGATATGTGGCTGTCTGAATCGAGGTGTGATATAAATATACACCAGATTTTGAAGACTTCGTTGAAAAAAGAATGCAAAATATCTCACTGATAATTTTTGTGTTGATTACGTGCTAAAATAACTTTATGGATATATATAAAATATATCCTTAAAATTACTTTCACTGCTTTTTACTTTTTCTTTAATGTAGCTGCTGGAAATTTTTTAACTATTTATGTGGTTTGCATTTTATTTCCTTTAGACAACTCTCATCTAGAACACAAGAATAAAAAGTCTCAACTCTTTGGAAACTGCTATCTTGATATAAGAGCACTTAAGGAGTAGCTGTTTAAGTAGTCTGGCATTGGATGGGATATTGTGAACAGTGATGCAATCAGAGCTTTACCTCTCTGTATTCTGTTGTTGTCTTGTGTTTTATTTTGTTTTTCAGTCTTCCCAGGGCTTTGTATATGAGGTGTAGTTTATGAACAAAAGAGATAAATTTATATCTCTTGTATCCATGAGTACACGCATCTTTTCCTTTAAGGTGCTACAGTATGTCATATTTCACATAACTGACTACACCTGGATAAAACCATGTGTGTTTAAATTGTGAATCATCCTTAGTAGGGATGGCTGAAGCTTTTAGAGAATAAAGAAATCCTACATGTGATATTTTTCCGTTTTGCTGTAATAATTTTTTCTCTTTAGGTTTTGCAAACAAAAAAGTAAAAAAGTATTTTAAATGAAGAATCTCCAAATCAGACACAGCAATTGAAATCAAAATTAGCATAAGAAGTCACTAAGTTTACTATTATCTGACATTAATAAAAATAATAATATGTAGCATATTGCACTGTTTAACATATGCAGCCTCCTTTAATCCTAATCCTATATTAAAGTCTATGAAACGGGCAGTAGCAGTTTAATTATGCCAATTTAACAAGTTAAAGTTTGAGGTCATGGGAAGTTAAGTGAATAAAACCCAGGGCTTCTGAGTCCAACTGTGGTGATGTTTCCATTTTGTATCATGTTGGATAGTGAAGGGTATTACAAATAAGCTACCAGGGAAAGCTTGATCTGGCAGTTCTCTTTTCAATGTTGTCTGGGGTTTACAGAGAGTTCCTTCCTATGGGATAACAGATTCATTACCAGATTAATTTAGACGTCACAGAAAAGCACCTGACACAGTGTTGAGTATATGACAGTTACTCAATCAACATAATTTTCTCTGCTTTTACCTTTCCATACCAAGAAAATCTACTTGTTAGATAGTGCTACATGATCACTCATCCTTGTTCTTGGTTTCTGGATCAAAGATATTTGACTTCCTTTCACGGAGTTATCTGGATGCACTGTAACCTCATCACTGTTATCATTACATTGCTTTAACACCCTGATAAAGAGAACTTGGACTTAAAATCTTAAAATCCAGGTCAAGGAAAATTAAAGAAAAAGAAATCATTGGCTTGAAGATTATAGTATTCGCTATTTTCAAGAGTAAACCTATTCGTGGTGATTTGACAAACCATCAGGTAGGTTCTCTGTGAAATCCACAGATCTCCATCACCTACCAAAACCTGTAAGGATAAAATACAACAAATGCCAGTCTGGGATGCTGCCTGTAGCCTGGGGTCCAAACCCAAGCTGTCAACCCGAGGCTTTGGTATCCAAAGAAAGAGAATCATTCATTATGATGTCAACATATAATACTAATTACCATAATAATGTCTTACATTTATAATTGTTACTCTATTGCTTTAAAAGTATTTTCACCTTAATATTCACCTCATGCAATTCCAATTTACAGATTTGGAAATCGAGACTGAGAGAGAATAGTGCCAAAGGTTACAGATCTTGTAGAACTCACCCAGCAACACTGGCTGACTGCCTCTAGCTATGTTCAGTGGGAGTTTTTCCGTTGAAAGGCTTTAACATCAAAAATGTGCTTCTACTTTCATTAAAGAAAAGTCGAGAGATGATACCTGATTCAGGAAAGCTTGATCAGGTCAATGATATGACCAAGAACCGGGCTTCTCCCATTTTCCACTCTGCCTTCTCCAGGGTCAATTTTGCCCCAAGACCAGCCACCACCATGATTGCAAGATGGCTTCTGCAGTTCCCAGGCCCACGTGTTTTTCCCTCTGCATCCAGTAGGAAAGTGTATGGGTCTTTGCCTCAATATTCCTGGCAAAATCCTGAGATTCACCCTCACAGGAATGTCTTGGGTCACATACCTCCTACCCCCGCCAATGAATCACAGAGGTCAAGGCAGGGGATGGACTCATTGACTTAGCCTGGGTCATGCACTCCTTTCCTGCAGCCTGGAGTGCAGACAACTAATGTGGAACTCTGGGAAATCCCAAAGGAAATCAGGAGTCCTTGAGAAGAAGGAAGGAGACTGAATGCTAGAGAGTCAAACCAACAAAGGCCAACTATACCAGTCTAGTATTTCTCCCATGAAGGCACAATGGTAAGGAAGACTTTTAAAAGAAGTGAAGTAGACAGTAAACACAGATGCACTGATATATCTTGTAGCACTGGCAATGGATTGAAGAGTCTGTATATGGAAATGAATTTTCCTCCCACAATGTAAAATCCTAAGCTGAGTATGCTAAAAGTTACTTAAAAGATTTGTTTCCTATAGCACTGAGTTATTCTGAGTCCCTAAAGTGAAAGGAGACCAGGAGACATGTGTCAACATTAAAACTTGTACAGCAATTGTGCAAGAGACAATGCATTCCTGGTGTCCCTATGCATCACCAGAACTAGGTGATGGTGACATTTTGACCACAGGCTGCACTACTAACTAATGAGCTAACTATTGCCCGGCACTAGGACAAAATGTTTTATACTCATTTCATGCTCCAGACAAACTCTGAAATAAGAACTGATTACCATCCCCATTTCACACATGAGGAAACTAAAGATCAGAGAAATTAAATGATTTACCCAAGCTCACTCAGGATAGGAATTCAGCTCCATTTCAGACTCTGTGCTCTTAAACATTGTGCCACTCTGTCAAGTGGACAATAGCAAATTTTGCATCTGTTTGGCTCTCTTGGAGACTTCTGCTGTTTGTAGGTAGGCTCAAAAACCAAAAGCCTTCTCCCATTACAATGCATCCCTTGTAGAAAAGAAACAAAAAAAAGGGGGGGGGAAACTCCAAGTACCCCTGGAGCCCACCTTCAGAATCATTGACTATTTTAATATCTTCCAGAAAGTGACAGAGTGCCGGAGTCCCACAGATCTGTATTTGAATCCTGGTTCTGCTACTGCCTGCAGTTTAACCTTTAACAAGCCAATTAACCCCATTGAGCCTCATGTTTTCATCTGCAAAATGTAGATATTGCCTGGGCACAATGGCTCACGCCTGTAATCCCAGCACTTTGGGAGGCTGATGCGGGTGGATGTCCTGAGGTCAGGAGTTCGAGACCAGCCTGGCCAACATGATGAAACCCCAACTCTACTAAAAATACAAAAATTAGCTGGACGTGGCAGCGGGTACCAGTAATCCCAGCTACTGGGGAGACTGAGGCAGGAGAACTGCTTGAACCTGGGAGGCAGAAGTTGCAGTGAGCCAAGATCATGCCATTGCACTTCCAGCCTCTGTGACAAGAGCAAAACTCCTCAGAAAAAAAAAAAATGTAGATATTACCTGCCCTCAGGATGGCTGAGATATAAATAAGGTCACAGGCTGGCACATAGAAAATGTAGTGTAGTGTAGTGTAGTGTAGTAATTATTAGCTGCCTTTCCCTCCTTTCCCAATATGACTTCACTCTTTCCACTTCCTTTGAATACGGTTGCAGATGCTTAAGGTTAGAAATCTCAGAATATGTTTGCAGGGTCTTCTTTCTTAATATGTATTTTTTTCCTGAAATTCCAGGTGACCCTATACACCAAATAAGACAATTTTACATAAATCTTTTTCTCTCTCTTGCTGAAATCTTAAACATGTTTTTCCTATTGTTGGAATGGTGGAGAAAGAAATAACAAAACTAGTTTTTCATTGGAACACTTGATCTTGTCTTTAAAATGCATTCACATGCTCTTTTGTGGAAAGGCAGTATAGCCCGTTTAAAGGAGGCCCTTCAGAGTGAGAGGTAAGGCCAGTGGCCAACTGAGGCTTTAATGAGTTAGCTTAAGTATGTAAGCTAATTAGTAAACCCAAGTTTCCAGAGCAAAGAGCTAAGATAAAGAGAGGTAGCCAGGTAGTTAAAAAAATGCCTCTGGAAAAAGTACATCATTGGGAAATTATGCTGTTGATGAACCTTAATCACTTTCTCTCCTAATTTATGCCAAGTTTTGAAGGGCAGAAAATAATTTTGTTATATTTTGTTTTGCTATGTTTCTCCCGAGCTAAGATATGAGAAGAAACTGGACCGCTAGTTAATCAGATCCATGAGTGTTAATAAACAGTGAAGCCCATGGATTTCACCAACCTTGTAACAGAGAGAAGAGCTCCTGCAGAAAAAATGCAGGGTGGATGTGGTTACCCCTAGACTTGACACCACAGTTCACTTGGCAGAAGCTTCCCCAAATTGCAGGCAAAGTACCTAATAGAAAACAACCTTCTAAATCAAACCTTCCAAAAAGGGATAAGCATCACTGCAATCATTCAGGAAGTAATCAGAAGAGTTCCACTGGAAGCTTTTGATTTGTGAGTTATACATCTGTGCTCTGAACACTAAGTGATCTGTAGGGATGACCCTAGGCCCTTGTACTCGATGTGGCACCAATATGAAAGTGAATACACAACAAAGGCAGAATTGGAGAGCAGTTTAGAAACTATTACTGGGCTTGTTTTCTCCTGGAGAATTTTATTAGATGGGAAATGTGCAATTAGAAATCTTAATATGAGAGAATGGACTAGTAAAGACCTGCCCTTTTTGTAGAGTTCTAATTTAGTTACTAAGCTGAACCATATGAAATTGCTATTTCATAAGTTAAAAATGGTCCAAAATAGGAAACTTTCTGTGGTTCAACCTAATATCCTTCAGGCATTTTATAAAGGGGACATGATGGACTCTGGTGGACATTTTTTGAGCACCATCATGTGTTAAAAATCATTCTAAGTGAACATATATATGCACATATATTAAATCTACTTATCCATGCACTGTTCCTCTAACATACCAGGCGCATTGCAACTTCCAGGTCTTTGTAGCTTCTTTCCCTCTCCAGGGCATGATCTTCACCCTGACATTCACTTAGATTCATTCAGGGCTCTGCTCAAACATCAGAGAGAGCTTCCCTGATAAGTTTACTGAAAATAATACCCCATCACTCTGTCTCTTACCAAGTTTTATTTTTCTTCTAAGTATTTATCACCCCCTAACATTTGTTGGTCTTGTTTAACACTTATCTCCTACTAACAAAATGAAAAATTTGCAACAACAATGACATTGCCAGTTTTCATTTGTGGGTCTTTTTCCATTGCCCAGAACAGCATCTGACATATCATAGGTATTTAATATGCACTGGTTGAATAAATGAATGAGACTCCAGAGCCCAAGCATTATCCTCTGCACTGCACTTGTATGGAGAAGAAAGGGTAGAAAAAAGGAAGAAAATGTAAAGATGGAGAAGGGGGACACAAAGGCAATAACACAAGGAAGGGCTATTTCTTCTGTGAAATCCTAACCCAAATTTCCCCCCTTTTTTTTTAAGGCTCTGCTTTTGAGGCTATTATAAATTTCTGCTTATTGCCTCAGTAGAGCTGTGGTGAAAATGTCACTTTGTATAAATTTGAGCTGCTATATGGGTATGTAATACACAGATCAAATTCATGTTTATTGCATGTTCAATATGACAAATATAGATTCCTAGTGGATATTGGCAGCAAGTCAAGCTAGTTACCAGAGAGAGAGAAAGCCAAATGGAGACAAGAGTGAAGAAGGAGCAAAGTAGAAAATTAGGCTGGAAATCTCCCTGAAATTTTGGTGCTTCATTTCCAAAGCTGTCTAAGTCATTGCAAGAATTTGCCTTAACCCCAATAGCCATCATGTAACAGGGGATAAAGAGATGGATCTGTATGCCCTGTAAATCCTCAGGCAGCAATTTAATGAACAGACATTCTTCAAGAAAACATGGGATTCTGCTTGAAGTGTCACTGTGCTCTGATGACTGATGAAAATATCTGGAAAGATGCTCTTCTTTAGGTAGACCATTCTCCATAAGAAAATACATGGAACACTATCTGTGTCCTTGAGAATTATGTACTGTTGTTTACTTCCAAAAATGGACATAGGTTTTGCTATTCAGATAGGATAGCCATAAGTTATTCTATTCTCTTCCTTTAATCACATTTTCCACAAATAGTGACAACAGAACCTTCTAGCAGGTTGTAAGATAGCACATGGGTCAATGGTTTATCATTGGAAATATCGACAAGATGACAAGGAGCTTTTGCTGTAAATAACACCTCCAATGGCACCCTTCCAACCAGCACTGAGCCTTCTTCATGCTGTTGCTCAATGTCAGGCACTCTTTGTTCTCCAGGAACTGGAATATCCAATAGGTAATATATGGAGAACAAGCTGATTATAATCCCAGAAGGGATACGGCCTCTTTCCAAAGAGCCCAGCACACAAAGTAACTTACACGCCTTGATACGATGTGAATAATTTTGCTAAGATCTCTATGTCACATAGGCAGTGATCATAAAAAATTATTATGGTAGAGCTCCCGCATCAGCATGAAGCAGGGTAGAAAGAAACATGGATCCGGCTGTAGGTTAACATAAACGTGGTTTATACTGGGTTAAGGATCTGACTGTGGGTCAATATAAACGTGGTGTACATATTTAGACTCCTTAAAATGTCTTTGGCCTGTTATTTTGGCTGAATATTATAAGTGAGGGTCTCCCTCAGAAGCCCTGTAGTTTTTTCAGTTTTCCTAAAGTGTCTCTTGATTTTTTTCCTTCATTCAAGTCTGCCTCAGGATTCTTTACAGGCTACCTCTCTAAGCATGGACCAGCAGAATCCGCACCCCCCGGGAGGCTCATCCTAGACCTACTGAATGAGAATCTCATTTTAACAGGATCCCAGGAGATCTGAATGCATGTTATAGTTTGGATACCTCTGCTTTACAGTTCAGAAGATTCTTTTTTGTAGGTTATAAAGCATGATTAGCTGGTCATTATATTACTACACAATAGGAAACATACATCTGAAATAATTCTGCAAGGGAAGTTTATTCCAAATTCTTCAGTCTTCGGTTGACCCCTGATTCTCTAAGACTGAAGTCTTTAACTCAGGTAAATCACCAACACTGATTATCTAATGTAAACAGTACGTTGTGGATAAGGCTATCTCTGTTCTATCCCAGGTTACTGATCATCTGTTATGCCATAGGCCCTGGATGGCAAAGGACAAATGAATTTAATCTCTCTTTTTACAGTCAATTGATAGTAAATGATGCTTGAAATACTGTGTTGCGGAAGATTCTAAGGTAATTACCTCTAGGCTGAGCTGAAGAGTTACAGGGATTGATTGACAGTGTCTGCTCTAAATACAAGAGAGAAGAATGGTGCTAAGAGTGTGGCATATTTACATTCTATTATAGGCCTTCAGGTAACATTTAGCACATTCAGAGAATCATCCTGAAGAATTTCCTCCTTTGTAGAAACCTCAAAATGAAGGGTCTGCAATGAACCATGTTCCATGGATCACAATTCAAAACCACTCACAGTCAATAAAGTCATGTCCTGTGAGACCCTACCCACCAAGAGGAATCTCAAATTTCTAATGGTTTCTCCTGGAAAGGGAAAAGAGTTTGCCTTTCAGTTTCTTCATGCCACAGGGGTAAGCAAAAGAAACCTTTTTCCTATGCGGGCTGCAGAAGAAGCCAAACCGACACCAAAATATCATTCTCCTGCATCCCACACTTTAAACAAGACCATGTTGACCTCCTCCAACACACTGTGAGCTCTGGGAGGAGCTCACAGCGTTATAGGAGGTGTTATAGGAGTGTTATAGGAGGTGCCAATGATGCCCTTTGAGTGAATGTTAATTATGCAAGAAAAAAAAACACAGATTTCACCTTACTATGCCCCAATAGGTATTAATCCACAACAGAGAAGGTAAATCCACCAACAAAAAAAGGAGAGAAATCACAAAACTTGATAGTTCCTATTCAATTATGTTGCATGTTTTAGGGGAATTTATAACTAAAAAGCTACATCCAAATATGTGATAGCAGATCATTTGATCTTCAACTTGATATTGAATTACCCCACTTAGAATTTTAAAAACTGGGTCTCAGAGAATTTAAGCACCTTGGCTCTGATTTCTGAGTTTGACTTGCTAAACCAAAGGTCAGCAAACTTTTTCTGTAGAGCCAGACAGTAAGTGCTAGGCTTTGTGGGCCATACCATCTCTGTCACAACTACTCCATTCTGCCACTGTATTATGAAAGCAGCCATCAACAATATATAAACAAATAGATGTAGTTGTGTTCCAATAAATTCTAATTTACAAAAACGGACAGATTTAATCCACAGGCTACAGTTTGCTGCCTCTCAAGCTAAACTCTTTTCTTTACAGCACAGTTGACGATCCAGAAGCCCTTGTCAAACTCTCTACGCTTCTATTTTATTTCCATTTGCATTTATCGAGCACCTACTAAGTACCTGTGCTAGGACTTAGGACTCCAAAACTAAAAGAGAATCACATTTCCACCCTCAAGGAAGTAGAGTGCTGGTTGAGGATACAAACGGAGATACTTTGTAAATTTCCATCTTGAAGTTCCAACTCTCCCTTATTCAACTCCAGGGTGGATTAGTTACTATTTCACTAATGCCCCTATAGCACATAGGTATATAACTCTATTGCTCACTCATCACTTCTATATTACAATTATGAGTCTCCCCCACTAAGGCCATGAGAACAAAAGTTGGAGATGCATCATACCTGGCTCTAGGTCCCAATCTCTACCAAGATGCCTGATGTGTATCAACAAGCTTGATTTTTTTATTGATTATATATCATGTGAAAGTTACGAGAGAACTAATTCATTAAGATCTATTTAGTAAAGGATTGTAATACCAGGCTACGGAAATATTGTGGAGCATAACTTGTGGAGGTCTCATTGGTCACAGACCTTGGGGCTGAACTTTCTAAGCCAAAGAATGTATGTGGCTAAGAATGTATGTGGCTAAGACAATGTATATTTGCTCAGCAGCTATTAGCAGATTTTACATCATGGCACTTTACTGACACACTGTTTCCACTAAGTGGTCCTCACAGTGGACTTTAGCTAATTGAAAGCTGTCATTCTATATGTTATCCAAAGAGAATCCAAGCTTTTATGTGAAGAGAAAAAACTGAAACCTGAATTCTTCCATGCCCAATCTATATTGAAATAATGCTAAAATGTATCGTATAGAGCAAAGAAAAGAAAACTCCCCACAAAGGCAAAAACACAAAAATGTGTGTGTTCCCAGCAAGCCCCATTAGCAGAGCCTCAAAGCCCTCTCTCTGGCTCACTCACACATTGATCCACTGATCAATGAGAAGAGAGTGGATTCAGTTGGTCCAGTACCCAAGCATAATGCTGCTTGTGTACTCTGTTGTATTAGTCCATTCTCACATTGCTATAAAGAACTACCTGAGACAGGGTAATTTATAAAGAAAAGAGGTTTAATTGGCTCATGGTTCAGTAGGCTTTACAGGAAGCAAGGCCAGGGAGGCCTCAAGAAACTTACAATCATGGAGGAAGGTGAAGAGGAAGGAGGCACATCTTCCATGGCCAGAGCAGGAAAAAGATAGCGAACATGGAGGTGCTACACACTTTTAAACAACCAGATCTCTTAAGAACTCACTCACTATCATAAGAACAGCAAGGGAGAAGTCCGCCCCATGAGGCAATCACCTCCCACCAGGTCCCTCCTCCAACACTGGGGTTTACAATTTTGACATGAGATTTGGGCAAGGACACAAATCCAAACCATATCATCTGCTATGAGACCCAGCACCGGTTTTGCAGAGAGAAGAAAGGAGCTGGCAAATGCCTTGTATATGGGAAATGAGCCATCTCCAACAGAGACTTTAGGTAGGATTTGGTGTTTTGACATTAGCTCCTTGGTGCAGAATTCACCCTGGGCTGGGCAGAACTGACCGTCTTGGACCATGTCAACAACCTTCCCATCCATCCTGGATGGGACTTAGAAGAGGCATCTTTGCTAAAGCCCATATTGAAGGGCTTTCAGAAGGAGTAAAGACATTTATACTAGTATTAATTCTCCATTTTGACTTCTTCTCTGGATGAACATTTGCCTACAAAACAAAATTCCTACTTTAGTTTTCGTATATTCAATATGGCCTAGAAGATAAACATACAGGTTTTACAATTACACTGACCAGAGTTATAGTCCTTGCCCCACCATTTCCAAATTGCCAGCCTTGGGTCTTTTCCATGATCCCTCAACCCTCAGTTTTCTCATTGTTAAATGGGAATAATAATACCTTTTTCGAAGGTTTGTGTGATGATTATATGAGATCAGGAATGTAACATAATAGAAAATAGCATTTATTGAGCATGTAGTTACTATTTTGTTACATTCCTGATCTCATACAATCCTCTGTTCTAAGCAGAGGGTCACAACAACTCTATTAGGTAGACACTATTACGGTCCTGTGTCCCAAATTTCATAGCTAACAAGCACAAATAGAGTAGGATTTAAACTCAGTCTAACTACAGAGCAAAATATGTTAACCACTCTATTCTTTTGCTTCCACGACAAATATTACATTCTGAAAAATAGCTGCTATTTTAACGACTGCTAGTACTATAGCTCATCATCATCATCTTCATCATCATAAAATGTCTAGAGATGGCTTAGACCCAGTAACACTTAAGGGTGCTGAGCTCTCTTCTGACATAATCCATGCTATTTTCTTGTCGATAGGAGAAAATTCCAGACTTTTGCAACTGACAGGGCTGAAACCAACAGTATGTCCCTACCTGTTCAGTTTTAAACCCAGGAACTGGGCAGAACTCCTCAGTGACCGTCACTATGAACAAATGGATCAGGGTAGAGGGGGAGAGTATAGTTTTTGCAGAGGTATGTTGGAGTCTGCTCATATCAGCTCCATACAGCCAACAGAGCAGATTTCTTTTTAACTCTGTTTAATAACATGAAGCTGGTAGCTAGAAATTGATCATGATAAGAATACACCACAGAAATAAGCAAACACTACAAATCAAGGTGCTTTTCCCCCCAGAGACGTGGTTGTTAAACATTTATCAGCACACTAGTGCTTTGAAATCAGACAGGCATGAGTTTGAATCCGCAGGCAGTCAAGTGAGATGGCAAAGAAGTTACTTAACTTCGCTGAGCTTTATTTTCCTCATGCCTATAACAGGAAAAATAGCTCCCTAATGAATTGTTGTGAAGATTTAATGGCATACTATTTGTAAAGTTCTTAGGAGAACATATGGCACTTAGAAGTCACTAAGTCAATAAGCTATTATGTTAGTTTTATTATTTGCATTGAATTAACCAAAAGTGGATGGTGGAAACCATGCTATAAATAAGAATATACAAGCACCAGCTCAGCAGGCCTGTTCTTCACCAGGATTGGTTTCGCCCTTCCAAAAACTATTCTAGGCATATCCCAATATTAAAAGCCTGAATTTAAGTGCTTTCTGCTCTCTGCTCCAGTAATGCATTTTCATTTGGATCCATTTCTAATGTTACAAGCCCCTGCCCGCACCATTCAACCTGTGTTGGGGTAAACTTTACCTAATTAACAGTGGCATAATCAAAACAAATATTATTTCAGTTCCACATGACATGATTAATTCCCATATGCATTCCAGGTCAGGCCTGCTCTTGATTCACCAAAAAGCAAATCACAGAATCACTAAATATTTGAGCTGGAAAATAATTTTGGGCCCCTCTTATCCACTTTGCAGATGGGTGTATTGAGTAGTTAAGTGACTTGTGCTCTATAAATAGATGGCTTTATGCCAATAATTTTTTGTAACTTTTAAGAGACAATTCACATGTACTTAGCACATACTAAGGGCAAAGAAGAAAGCCAAAGACTTAATGACCCTCTCCACTCTGTCACCAAGTCCTACCCCGCCACAAATCTCATCGCCACTGCTGGTTTTATGTCAAATTACATACCAAAGAAATGTAATGATTTAATGATGTCATTTATTCTCTGGTAGAACTACTGTATTTTATTAAATTCAACAGTTTCACATCTGGAAGGACCAAGTCAGTTGCCCAACTCACTCCTTGAAAACTTTAAGGGCTATACAAATTGAGGAGTACTCAACTGCTCTGAATACTCAAATTCTCAAGATGTCAGATCTTCATGTTGCATCTCTCTCTTACAGAAACATGATACATATTGCCATACGAGAGACTCTGAGAAGCTCTGCAGTGCAAACATCATTTACAACATTTTATTAATCAAATGTTTATTTTTAATTAGTCTGTTTTCCAAATTTTATTGACTAGAACTAGAGAATTTCTTTTTTGCTGCATATCTACAAATCTCAGACAGAGACTACTCAGCGGAAGACCCATTTGGTAATGGCCGATCTAGTCCATGCCCTCAAGTTTAGAGAAGAACCTGACTTTCTGGGTACAGACTTGGGAAAGCCATACAGCTAATCAGAACAGCCAGCTCCTCTGCCTCCCACTCCTTGCCACTACCATTCCTTAGTGACCCCTTGGTATGTGAATAGGATAGTTCTGGGTTGTGTGATAGTTCTGGGTTGTGTGATTTCACTGGGGACCTACCCCAGCTCCAAACCCCAATCCAGTATGCCAGTGAGCAAGTTAGGAGAAAATCCAAGGAAGTAACTGGGACAGGGAGACAACCCAGTGAGAATTCAAACAGGGAAAGAGAAAAAGTAAATAAACAATAAAAATTGCATGAGTAGGTGAGAAGACCAATGAATGGACAAGTGGATGGATGGATGGATGGATGGATGGATGGATGGATGAAAAGATGGATGGACGGATGATAAAAGAATCAAGTAGATGAAGAAGCAAAAGAGTAAAAGAATGAATGAAGAACAAGGCAAGAATGAGTAAGTATGTAAATGAATGAGAGGAGGTTCACTCCCAGTTGTGCTGTCATTAAAGAAACAATGGCTCCCTTCTAGCCAGTGACACCAGACCTTGTTATAACTCACAGGCAATGCGTAAGAACATATACCTTCTCTTTTTCTTTTTCTGCAAATGAGGTATTAAGCAACTTGAATTTTAACCTGAGGACAATGGGGAAATCATGAATAATGCAAGCAGGAGAGGAACATGCTTATACTTATGTTTTTGAAATGTAATTCTAGAGGAAGAGGTAGGTGAGAGCCCCTTGTGTGGCCCTTCTCAGTGGAGTCTCGGGTAAGCCACTGTTTAGTCTTTGCTTCTCAGTCTTCTCGAAAGAAGACAGAAAAGCAGTGATTATATGACAATTCTCTTAGCACTATGGAGTTTACTTTTGCTACCCCTTTGACTAACCTTCACCTCCACCTGGCTTTGAACCTTAGAGGAGGTGGATAATATAAACACCTACCACCTGAGTTTCTTATATAGTACTTGCATATAGAGATCAGGACAGTATTGGAGAATTCTTGGGAAGTGAACACAGGGAGCATAATTGACTAACTAGGAATCCTAGCTGTCCTTAAGAGATTCTTAAGTAATATTGAATCTGAATATTGGCAGTTTTAAGAGACTATTTTATGACCTAAAAGGAAAGTGGTACTTGACAGAGAATGCAAAAAAAAGTCATGCTCACTGGTATGTGATGTAGGCCACGTTAACAACAAATTCAAGGATGTCTGGCACCCTGCACAGTGCCTGGCACCTAACAGGTACTGTACAAATAATAGTTGACTAATCTATACTGAGTTCATAAAGGAAGCAAATTCATCCATGTGCTCAGTAAACATATACTAAAGGCCTACTACGTGCTAGCACATGCTCTGGAAGCTGGAGATGCAGCAGTGAATAAACGAAGTCCCAGCCTTCATGAAGCTTCCATTTGAATGAAATGGCATTTAAATGGCAACTTCATGAAGGCATGATAATATCCCAGAATGTTAGAGTCAGAAGTTATAGATTCTACAGCTCAACCCTTTCATTGTTTAGAGAAATTCAGATCCACAAAGGAGAAAAATTTTCCCAAGTTACTAATAAAGATGAGGTTTAAGCCCCAGTCTCCTGACCATAATAAATTCAGTGCTTATCTATTTATACAAGCCTGCCTAGATTATGGCAGTTCCAGAATGTTTGAGATCATAACCTTAAAGAAAAGCCGTGGTGCCATCTAGCATCATTTAATTACAGACACATCAGATCTTGGCCAATGTTTTTGGCTTAGTAAGTTAATTACTGTTACTTTAAGGAACGAAACAAAATTAACCAGAGATCAGGAATTATTACAACCAACAAAGAAAAAAAGAGGATTGCCATTTTATGTTTTCTCCAAATAAGTAACCGTGAACTAGGAAACCTTAGAATCAAATTTACTTTTGAATACCAGTTCTGCCTCCTATGATGTACATGACCATAGAAAACTCACAGGACATGGGCCTCCATTTCCCCACTTGCAAAATGAATCATAGAATTTTTATGAGAATTCTATATAATAAAATATGTAGAATACAATAAGGGCTTAACAAGTGGTCATTCCTTATTCCTCCCCATACCTCCTTCTTGTTTGGATGGCCAATTTCCCTATTTTAGGGCCAGTCATTGAACTAAAAAATGTTCAGACACTTAGATTGGTGAAACATAAAAATGTAATAACCTTAAAACATCTGAGGAAAATGCCCCTAAACTCATAGTGTGCACAACATGCCTGGAATTTGGACTTTTTCATTTGGTGAAGTTTTCATATTTTCAGCCTTTGGTCAGACTTAAATTCCAGGGGGACTACCTCGCCTGATATTTTGGCACTTTCCCTAGTCACAGTTGGAAGCCAGAAGTACAAAAATGAGTGAAATTGAAAAATAATGAAAAACAAAAGTCAATCAACTATTTTATTTTCACTTTTTTTCCTTCAGTGGAATAAAAAACAACAAAAAAAGCAAATCTGTTTGACTTTAAGTCAAAGCCTGGGATATCAAGTTTTAGTTCTGAAACCTTTTCCCATGCTCTAATTCAATAGGCTTCCACTTACCCCATGCTGGTCACATTTTAGAAACCCAAGACTTCCTTTTCCAGGTAACGTCTTATTAAGATCAGTGACTCTTGTGACTAATTCACAAGTCATGTTTTTTGGAAAGATATATTATATGCACATAGGTCTTGCTGGAGCTGAGAGAAAACAAAGCATTTTTGTTCGTCAGTGTCACATGCCTTGATATTGGTACCAACACAGCAGTGTGCAAGAAGTGTGCATGGATCCGAATCCACGAATCCACATGGCAATTAGCATCAAGATTCTGCAATGTCTCCCAATCAAACTGAGTATCTGCAGTTTAGTCCCCTTTCAATATTGCAGAGTGGACTAACATCTCCTGACATCCTTCTCTCCCCTAATCCCCACCCCTAAAGAATATCACTTTTTATTTTCTGCAGAATCAAAGACAACATTGAGATGTTGTCTTTGAATCAAAGACAATGCTGAGATGTTGAGGGAGATTGACATGCACAAGAATTCCAGAGTGTGTGAGCTCCGGGAGGTAAACTGACAAAACTCTGAACAGCGATGCTCGCTCATGCTGTGGAATATTTCTACTTTTCTTGAATTTAGGTATATTAATATTCTCTTGAATATTCCTAGATACAGTCTGTGGGCTCAGGAGTTGTGTTGACTCCTCCTGGTTTCCATTTATTCCTGTTACTGTTTGGCACCTATGAAGGGCTCAATCAACCCCCATCAGGGGTTGACATCAACAAGGGAATATTAATAAACCTAAATTCAAGAAAAGTAAAAAGAATACTAACAGCATCTGGTAGAGAGTTAGGGAGTGGAAGGAAGTGCCCACCGATGGCTCTGCTTCTAACTCCAGGCACATTGCAGGAGTCTCTTCCCCACCTGGACCTTGCTGGGATCTCTCTGGAAAATAAGGGAGCACTAGACAGGATGGTCCCTAGGACCCCTCCCAGGTCTGATAGTCTGTGGGTGAAACAAGGTTCCCATAGCAGGAATCTGGGAGCCAGGCCACACTAATAAGTCTGTCCGTCCATGTAGAGATCATCCGGAATAGCGGAGGGGCCAAGAAGTAACAGTATGCCTGCCCAATTTGCATAATAATCAGAAAGGACTACAGCCACTCAAAGCATTGCCACTTTAGAATGTTTCATTCACCACGGAATGTGCTTTCTTCTCCTTGTTCAAAATGCTAATCAGAATGCTTGAATTAAAGAATTTTTTTTCTATGTCCAGTTAGGAGCAGACATAAAATCCTAGATTTTGAAAAATCTAACTTTTCTAAATTTTTAATCAAAAACCTTGAAAAGAGGACAGGAGGACACCTCTGGAAGAAAGAGACACAGCATTGAGCCCTTTGTATATGCCAAACACTAACACAAATAAATGGAAACCAAGAGGGGTCAATACCACCCCTGACCTCACACAGCTAATATCTAGGAAATTAGACAGATAAATACCCAGGCCCTAAAGTAAAGATTAGAGGATGGTAAAGAATGAGAAGGACATCTGCCCTTAGAACTGACACTGTAGTGAGGGTGACATCCATCCAGCCTGAAAATGTTCACTTTATGGACCTCTGGCCATAGGAAAGTCCACTGTTACAAGCAGAAAAATGAAGGACGATTTGTCCACAAACAATAAGATCTTTGAAAATTGAATTGAACTTCAGTTATCTTATTCCTAAACTGAGAAATAGTATTCCCTGGCTCATATAGCTTTTTAATTCAATGATGGTTTAGGAAAGGAAGCACCTACTAGAAATCTAGAATGTGATACATGTATGAACACCATAATAAGATTCAATGAGGAAGGGGGAAATTGAAATTGGGGTCCCACCTCCATGAGAACAATGATCAACTCTGAAATTATAGAGGCTTAATTAGGTTACATAATTAAGTACCTGTCATCTTTTTTCAGGGGACCATAAAATGCTCCTTGTACAAAACTGTCTCACTATGATTCCTAAGGCATCTTTGGAGGAGAAGAGAAATAGAAAAGGTACTATAGTTCTCCATAAGTAGATGGAGCCTAGTCCAGCTTGAAGCTTAGATAGACTCCTCTCCTCCCAGCCATCTGCAGCCAGTTTCAGTTTTACAGATTGCAATGATCTAGGACCACTGTCGAGACTCACCAGTCTCCAAGATCATCAAACTCAGTGGTGTCTGCAAATACACTGAGTCAGTGGAACTATGTTTACTGAGTACCAAATGCATGCCAGGCCCAGAATTGACCTCTGGTAGAGCAAGGTGTGCAGAACTTGGCTTCTCTGCTCACCAACTTTAGGGAAGTCAGATGTAATCAAGGAAAATTCAATATGGAATGTCCTAGAACCAATTCCATCCAAGGCAGTCGGAGATGGTGTTACAGAAGAGATGCCATTTGGATTCACCAAGCAGAGAAGGGGGTAAGGATATGTCAGGCAGAAGGAATATCTTTAGCAAAGGCTCAGAAGGGTAAAGGAGCATAGGAACCTGCTCAGTTTCCTGCTTGAAAAAACAGCCAGTCTGGAGGCAGGGAGAGCAGGGGATAAGGCTAGAGATGTGGACAAGAACCAAGTCTTATTGCTGCCATGTGTGCCAAGGCAAGGAGCCTGGCCTCCATCCAGTTGCCAGGGGAGCCACTGAGCTTCCACAGAAGTGACATGGTCAGATTCATCTTTAAGGGCACTCCCTCTGGGGCACCATGAAGGCAGATTGGCAGGGGAAAGACTGAAGGCGAGGAGGAAGGTTACGAGGAGTTTTATTGCTGTTTTTGTATGAAGCATCTGTTCTAAAAGGAACAATAAAGGAGTAAGTCATGTGGCCGTGTAACTTTCCATGTGTGCTACTGCAGGGGATGATTAGCACAAGGTGAGTGAGGATCAGAACACAGTGCTGAGTGAGAGGCAGGTAGCACAGACTGGTGTTCTTAGAGGGCTAAAGACCCAACAGATATCCCAGCTTTTCAGTGCATCAGTTGAATGACACTGGGAAACTCAGCCAAGAGGGATTATTGGGCAGAGCCTCAGTTTCCTCATGTGTAACATGGCAGTCATGGTGCCAGTCTGGTCAGTTTGCTGTGAATAAGAAATACACACAAGGTCCCTGGCAGAGCCTCAGGCACAGAACAGGCCCTCCGTGAGTGGTAGCCACCATTATTACAGTGGAAAAGTCTTCTGCCAAGAATGCTCTCAGAAGTCAGAAAGGATTCATTCACCAAGACAGAGGCTTCCTCTGCTAAGCACCAGTAACCAAAGCAAACAAGAGCAGTGGGGACGAACCCAGAGTTGTTACCTATCTGGGAGGCTCAGGTGTCCCTTTGATGGAAAGCACAAACCAGCCTGAATCAAACAAGCCCATACACACCGACCAGAGCTGCGTGTTCTCAGCAGCCCTGGGCACATTCCCACGTAACCTGGTTTGACAAGCTGCACTGGCCCAGTGCCCAGCTTCCAATCAGAATCTATGAGGCCCAGAGATTATTTGACAATTTCTGTCTCTGTCTAGGAGAACAGCTATGGTGCAGAATGGAAGCATCAACATATGTGTTAAGCACATGTGTATTACCCTTTCATTCCTGTCTCACGTAGAAGGTAAATCACTTCTAGACGGCAACAGCTTTTGCCATCAATACAGCTAATTCACTATCTGGGAACAGTTCTGGCTCCAGAATTAGGATTCAAGGCAGCAGATTTTCTGATACTCCCAGCTCTGACAGGATTGAGTTTCCTGCTGCAAACCACTTGCTTGGAAAGTGAAGGCACTGATGAAGACATTGCTCAGTCCCAGTTATCAGCTCTTCCTCTCCTATCTGCTCACTCTCATCCTCTCACTGGCAAATGTTCTGGAAACTTCTCATGCTCCCTTTCCAACAACACCTCTTCCCTTCTACCACTATTTGTTGCACCGAGTACCCAACACCCATTGTTGCTTCTCACCTGGTGGTCACCTCTGAGACTCTGAAAAGCCCTTTCTGCCCTCTCTATGACACTGAAATTTTCTCTGCAGGTCACCAGTAGCCTTTTGAAACCTAACAAGGCCTCGCCCTACTTGGCCCCCTTCACTATTTTACACTTTGACCACCCTCTACTTCCAGAAAGCTGCCCCTCCGTGGTTCCTAACACTCCTCCCACTCTCCTGGCTCCCCCCAGTTCACACTGGCTGACTCCTCTTCCTCTGTCTACCTCTGGGCATGGGCTTTCTGGGGCTTTCTTTCCAGGGCCTCTTCTCTTTTTTCATTCCATAATCCTCTTCCTAGAAGATGACACAGTTGCTCCTGTTCCAGATACCTCTTATTCCCACAAGAAACTCTCTCTCTCTCTCTCTTTCTCTTTCTCTCTCCCTTGAGTCCAGAACTACAAAGCCAGCCCCCTGGTGGAACCCATCCCTGCTCATCCCACAATGGCCTCACACACAGTTGTCCCAGTCCAAACTCTCATCTTCCCCATCCAAACCTGCTCATCTGCCTGTGTTTGCTGCCTTGTTGGTGGCCTCATCACCTTCTCCACCCAAGGGAGAAAGCTCAGGAAGTCTTGAATCCTCCTTCTATTTCACCCTTATCCTTACTGCCCCATCCCCCACCAAAAACTCTCAACTCTTGCTTGGCATTTTGCCATCACTTCATAACCAGTCTCCCTGCTTGCTTCCCCTGCCATTTCAGGTTCCTCGTCACTGCTGTACAGAGAATATTACCTATCAGGGATCAAAAATACTCACCACCCCAAATGCCACTCCTTGGGGTGGCACCCAACACTCCCCCACAGGTAGTGAGAACATACATTTGGGGTCTGTCTCTCCTACTGAATTGTCAATTTCTTAACAGCTACAACCGTGTCTCAGTGGCTGAGTGTCAGCCACCCCAACCCATAGTAGGAGCTCAATACACACTTGAAGAAATGAACAAACCTTCAGGCAGTCAACAGTCCCCAGTTTATCCAGCCTTGCTCTCTAACATAAAAATGCCTTTCTCTGGTTATTTTATGATTTAAAGGCCATAAAGCAATTGTAAAATACACCTGAGCATCCCAACATTTCTAAGACTAATGAATGCCCCATCTTAACTTTCCATCGTATTTAGTTGTTTCTAACTGTCTATTTATCCACATCAAACAAAAAGTCTCCTTGTTATGGGTTATGGCTAACAAAAATAATTTTATCATTTTTTAAACTTTGATTTAGTTTGTGTCATCTGTTGGGGTCCAACCAGAAAAACAAGAAATTGCTCTATTTAATACAAAGGGAATTTGGTAAAAATAATTGATTACACAGACAATGGAGAAGCTGAGATGTTTAGGCAGATAATGGTGAGGTAACCTAAGAAGCAGGAAGCTGCTAGATAGACAGACGAGACAGGCTAGACAGACAAGGGAGAGCCTAGGCCCGTCACTCAGTGGAAGCAGGAAGTCTGGCGGTGGCAGATTTACCATGAAGCTAATGAGGCTTGAGCTTGCCATCCAGGGTCCCTTCTAAGACCCTGGATCTAATTTCATACTCACAATTTTGTATCATTTTTATTTAAAGCGGTCCCCAAACTTATATAAGCTATGAGTCATAAAACCTGGATCCACCATGAACCATAGAGGAAATGTTACTACTCCTGGAGATGTTGTCCAAGGCTGCGAGAGGTGGAGAGAAATCCCCTGGCTTTTCCTTTCTGTCCACCTTCCAATTTCTTGCCAGTACTTCCCATTGGCCAAACAAATCCAGACAGAAGCCAACTAGCATGGGGGCCTAGGAAACACAGACTGCAGGTCATCCTCCCTGTGCTATGAAGTAAAGCAGGGAGGGGCGAGGGGTAGATCTAAGAACAAACAAACCAAGGACTGGCATATCAGCCTCACTGAATCTCCCTTTGGTGCCCAGTGCTAGGACTGAAAGTACACAAAGATATGAGGCTGTCTGCAGGGAAAGGTGAACTTGCTCTCCTTCTTCCAAGATTTTCCACAGGGCAGCATCATCCCAGTGTACCCAAAACATACTTGTATCTGCCTCCCAGCCCTGCAGTCTCTGAAACTCAATCTTGTCATTGTCCTAAAGGCAGTCAGTCTTGGGTAGGCCAAGTCACACTAACCAAATTTATAAAAACTTGAGACATAAGCCCTAAAACCAGTATGCCTATTAATAAAAAGAAATACTCCTGTAGCATGGAGTAACATGCTCATGTTAATAAAAACAGTTCAATTCTCTTGCTCACGATACCACACAATTATTGAATGCTAACTCCTTTGTGGGTACTCCCAATGTGGATACAGATGAATAATACCCAGCCCCTCTAGAGGCCAGTAATGAATTTACAGTAACACAGTAGGCAGATCTAGACTGAAAAGAAATGATAATCCTTATTGAGTATGAACCCACAGACAGGCAAGTTAAAGTGATTTGAATGTTTAATACCATCAAACACTGACAGATTCAGATGCTGGTCTTTACTATAGATAAAGACTTGGCAGGAAGATTGTAAGTGGTTGTTTTCTTGTCAGGGTGCAGCCTCCCCTGGAAAACGCTCAAGTATGTCTCACTGACTCACTTTTTCTATGTCCTACACTGACCACCCCTTTGCTGATGGGCACATGCATGTAATGCCATCCATTTGGTCACAGCCAAGGCCAACAAGCCTGGGAACCATTCACTCACACCGAGGCAGGGCTTCTGAATCATTCTTGCCCTTTGAAAATCTCGTAAAAGCTTTAGACTCTTGCTGAAATGCATTTACACTTTCAGAAAGTCCTTTGATATAGTTGCCTCCAGTTCTTTCTCTGGAGCATCATTTTTCAACCACAGCACCACTGACATTTTGGGATGAATAATTCTTTGTTGTGGAGGTCTGTGCCCTGCGCTGTAAGATGTTTAGCAGCATCCTGGCCTCTACACACTAGATGACAGTAGCCCACCCATCACCAAGCTATGACAACCAAAAACATCTCTAGACCTTGCCAAATATCCCTGGGGTGGGGGATGAGGCGGATAGGGAAAAATTGCCCCAGTTAAGAACCAGTGCTCCAGAGAGCCATTGGCCACTTCCATTCTTCCTCCATGAGTGTCGCATGAAGGGTCCAGCCCTAAGAGTAACCAGGTGACCTCCTTCTAGGATTGAGGCTATTGGTCAGCTCAGCAGATGAATTAGCTTCAAAATGAAGAATGTCGCCTGGCATGGTGATGCACGCCTATAGTCCCAGCTACTCCAGAGGCTGAGGCAGGAGGATTGCTTGAGGCCAGGAGTTCAAGCCCAGCCTGGGCAACATAGTGAGACCCCCTGCCCACCACCATCTCTATTTTTTAAAAAAAGAAAGAAAATGAAGAATGTTTTAAAGTTTCCACCTTCTAATTGTACCAAAGTATAAAATAAATGTCTACATGTGGATCAGGGTTGGAAGAGAACAGAAAAACATGTGGTCATGTGATCAGGATGGGGAGATTTTAAGTTTGGTTTTTTTGTTGTTTTCATCATTTGGGGAGAAAACAACGCAACACTACTAGAGTGCAGGTGCTTACAACACATTATGTGACTATATCCATTAGCCCACTAACCTTGAGTCCACCTGAAGCTGCCTGTGATCATTAGCCAGCCGTGTTTCCAGTACAGCTGGCATTATTGTCAGTCTCTTGTAAAGGACTGGGACCTGCAGCCTATGCCAATTCTCAAGGTTACCTGTGGTCCTTAAAATACGGCAAATAAGTCTTCATTGCCTCCCCGCTTGCTCACTCCCATCAAACATATTCTGAGGATTCACTGTGGGCCAGACACTGTACTGTATGTATATCAAATCATTTAAAGCTTACAACAAACTAGAAAAACAGGTATTACTGTCCCCACTTTAAAGAGAAAAGAACTGAGTATCCCAGAGGTTTAATTAGTCACTTAGTATCACACAGTCAGTAAACGACAGACCTGGAATTAAAGCCCAGCTCTTCTGACACTAAGGCCACTGATCTTTTCCTGTTCCTGTTGTGTGTTTGTTCGATTGCAAATTTTAGCTAGGACTATTCAAGATAAAAAAGAAATGGCCTCTGTGATGTGTATGAAAAACAAGGCAAACAGCTCAGTTTTTCATTTCATTGGGTAAGTGCATCAAAACAGATACTTGACATCAAACCAATAATACTCCTGATTGATGTGACATTTAAAAAAATATATGAATCCATTAAGAGCAGTGTTTGGCTGTCATTTCAAGTTCCCAGAATCTTCCCATAATGCAGGCAGCTACATGCAGTGCTGAGGAAAAGGCAGAAGCCCAGGAACTCTGCTTGGAGGGCTGTCCTCCCCATCTCCACAGCAGTAACTTCAAGCTGGCTCTGAGCAAGAAAACACTCATTAGCCTTTAGTTACCAATACAAACTGACGGCCTCTTTATTCTGCCCACACAACTCCTGAGGAAGTCTGGGACAAGGATGGAGAGACCAGATTGATGGGGCTACTCCAAAACACAAATAATGTATTTCCTCCCAGATATGAAAACAACACTTGAAGCCAGGGTGTAATAATAGGTTTTCCCAACATGGTTGCTTTCATGGAGAATTACGACTGTGCCCTCATTACACTTCTAAGAATACCAAGTCCGGATTTCTTCTTTCCTTCCCTTCTTCTCTTGCCTTCCCTTCCTTCCTTCTTCCCTCCTCCAACTATCACATCCTGACCTCCTCCTCTTCACCAACCCCTATGCTGGGACCTGGGGATACTGACATGAATGAATCCCAAACGCTGTCTCTTCTTAGACTCTAGTGGGGGATACTGGCAAATAAACAATCCCATGAGAGTGTGACCAGCACTAGAATGGTATTGTGCCATTTCTCCCCTCAAAAAGATGGAAACACTCAAAGTGATATGGGGAAATCATTAATCTGTTTGAAATATTGGAGGTCAGGGTCAAAGAGACATCTCAGGAGGTATGACATTTGTGTAGAACACTGCAAATTCGGGGTCTCAAAACTTGTTAGGATAGCATGCCTTTCATGGGATCTTTGAAATCTTAAGAAAAAGAGATGAGAACAAAGCTAGTTTCTTTTTTCCTTAGCAAGAAGGATGAGTAGAGATAAGGAGCCTGATTAATAAGTGCTGCTTTTCTTATTCTTCACTAAATCTATTAATATTTTATTGTGATTTTATTTAGAAATTACTTTTGCACGCATTGTCTCATTTTTGCTTTCCAATGACCCCATGAAGTAGGTACTATCATCTCCATTTTAATGGTGAGAAAATCAAAGCTCAGAGAGGTAAGTGGCTCTCTCAAGGGCTCACAGCTAGCAGAAGGAATAATGAGTCTCTCACATCTACCTCTGTCTGCTTGCAAAACAGTGTTCTTCCCTCTAGACTACAATGCCTCTATGCGTGTCATGAGTCCTGGGAAACAATCAGTGTTATTCAACAAGCAGTCTCCCAGGCATCCCACGTGGAGTGGAAGGTGTGTTTGGGAGGCTCTAGGGTGTTGGGAAGACAGTAAAGTGGGTTTTAATGGAAAAGACTGTTCTACTTATAGCTGCTCAAAAAAAAAAATGATTCACTCTTCAGGCCTGACATGTTTTAAGAGACAGACATGCCTGTAAATTTGGCCAGACTCGTGGGTGCCAGATGATAATTGACAAAGACCCTAGGGCTTGGCGATCAAGCCAGGACTTCCTCATGTTCCTCACTGGGCTCTCCAGGGGCCAAGCACAGTGCATAATTAAGTCAGATGGCTGTAGAAGGGAAGAGATGGGTCATTTTCCCTACAGAGAGTTTTTTTCTTGGCAAGATGTAGAATGACACACTTCAGGCAGCAGGAAGATCATTTCCATAAAAGTCTGCAGGGAGGGAGGGAAATCGCAAAGTTACTGAAAGACAAACAAAGCCCAAATACCATAAACAGAGTACGGAGTTCTTAACCAGAGGCACAATTATCTCTTACCTCAAACTTGGACAGGACTCAAGTGAGCATTATAAGAGATTTTCTCATGCACATGAGTAATTGCCCCACTCATTAAAACGTTATAGATGAGCCTCACTTGGAAATCAGCAAAGTGTGAATTCCAGTGCAGGACCCAGAGAAGACTCAAAGGCACCCCAGGAAGTCCTAGCAGAGAGTTTCAAGGCAGCCCAGCAAACTTCTAGGAGGCAAACAATGGTCACAGTGAGATGAGCCAAAGACAACGAGGTATCACCCAATATGCACACCAGTATCACACATGCCCATGAATATAAATAATGGCCATATGCCTACAACAATGAGGGAAAATGCTTTTCCAATCTCACTTATAGTTCAACCACTTAGGACCCTTTCTTCTTGAACCAAAGTCAGTACCTGTTAAAAATAAAGAACCTATGGGATTGATAACAATATCAACTTAATCTCATCAAGGTGTGATTCATGTAGGATTTAATGGCATGACAAACAACCACACTGATGTCTTTAACCCATAAGCTTTGAGGTGCCATCTTTCAATCATAGTCATTCTCATGATATTTTGAGGCTGTTGAGTCACCTAAGAAAAACACAAATATGAATTTTAGGTCTTAGAAGGTCTAGTCCAGTACCTCAGTTGATCATGTATGAGCTGACCCAGGAATTTGAAATAATCATATTTGGATTTTATCTCTACATATCCTGAAGGCACTGTGACTTGGCTGATAATAGTAACATTCACTAAGATAAGTAATTCAGGAGAAAGAGTAGCATGGAGAGAGGGAAACAAAAATGCTGAATTTTATATTAGACCTGATGGGCTGGAAGCACCTATGAGACATTTCCAAGCAGCAGGTATTCTGTAGGCAATTTATTACCAACAGAAACAAAAAGAACATGCTCAACAATTGGAGAAGATATTTACTTTGCTTTCATATGTGAAATGTGGTACTTGATTTTTCCTTCCTTATTGTTATTAATGTCATTTGTCTTCACATATAGTAAGTATACTTCTCTGTACTGCAGCACAAAGGTTTTTGAGTTGGGGCAAGCATTCTCCCTGGAAAAGTTATGGCACGTGACACATTGAGACTCACTTTTTCTTCAAAGGGCTGAGCAAGGGAAATGTTACAGGAAGAGGGCATGTCTCCATGGGATTTGATGGGAAGAAAGACATCCATCCAATCACCTTATATGAAGGACTGATGACCTTGACCTACTGTGATGACCCATCTGAATGTATGCCAGGTACATATGACAATGATAATCCTTAAAAGATAACAGGATCTCCCACAAGTGACACAAAACTTCCAGATCATGGCTGGTTCTTCTATTTTGTTTTCTATAATGTTTATTTTTTCTGATCATAAAGTAACATTGTCAATTACAGTATACATGGAAAACAAACAAAAAAAGAAGAAAACAAAAATTACCTTCAACTGTATCAGAGGTAACCATTTTTAGTAAGTGTCTGTATTTTATCACTGTTTCTACCCATTATAAATTAATGTATTTGCCATTTTATCCTTTTTTCTCCTTAGAATCATATATTGAGCATTATCCCATGACATTAAATATTTTAATAACATAATTTTATACTGGCTGAGTATTCCATAATTTAACCAATTCTGCATCCATGGACATTCGGTTTGTCTCTAGTGTGTGTTTTTTTGTTTGTTTGTTTGTTTTAGCACAAGTAACAAAACAAAAAATTCTTCCTACTTAAATCTGGTGTGCCCCTGAATTTGTCAGACCTAGACAGGATGGTATACACAAAAGGGGTTTCGTGAAAAGAGTATTTACTAAGGAATTGAGGGTTAAAGGAAACCAGCAGAGAGAGAGCACAAGGGCTGGATGGATGTGTCCACTGAGTTCAGCCTTTCAAGTACAGAGCAGGGAGGACTGGAGATTCAGATGGAGAATATCCAGCTCAACACCTTTGCTGGTCCCCTTTCTAAGTTAGAGACATAAAGACTGTGAAGATTTAGAACATATACTGTGTAGCCAATATCACTGAAATTTCACCATCTGAGTTCCAGATAGGTGCAAAGCAGCCCAGCTTGCCTAAGTCTGTGCCAAATTCAGAACTGGGTCATCCCCTCCTCCAAGTCTTATTCTGCCGCAGCCACTGAGGAGCCTTCTACTACTTGGTCCCTGAGCCAGTGCCGACCTGGCAGCCAGACTATTAGCATACTCACAAAGTTCTGGAATTAGGCTTGCTGCCTAGGCCAGTTATACAATGCATCTACAAGGCAATCCCTATCACAATCATTACACAATTATTCAACCTAGATGACTGAGCTTCTTCCCGGTTCCCAGTTTTTGGTCTTTATTCATTGTTACAGAGAGGAGCCCTGCTCTGAACACCAGCTAGTGGTGTGAGGCCTTGACACCCTGCCCAATTTGGACTAGCATCATCTTCCCAGAGGCTGGTCCCTGCTTCCTTCCCAAACACTTAGCAAGAGACCTGCCCTAAAGCCAACAGACCACCTATAACTATAGCTGTGCTCATTCCTGAATAGAATCACTACTTGCTAAAAGTACTTGCTATCTCTTGCTAAATAGACTTAGCAAAAATAAAATTAGATTCCATTAAATTTAAATTTTAAAAATGGTTGCTGTCATGTTCTGCCACCAGGTTGAATACCCTGGGCTGTCAAGTCTGGCCCAGATGGAAGCAAGTCTAAAACATTTTTAAGGCACCATGTTTTGGGTCAGCCCTACAGTCTGGTTATGATTCTAACCATAACACAGCCTGAATTTTCTCTCCACTGAGTTTCCATTATGGCTTGTAGTCGATTGTGCAATAACTGGTTAAGCCCTAAGCTTTACTAACTGTGAGAAAAGGCAATAAAATTCCAGGTAGGTTGGCTGCTGCCTTTTGGTAATGACATCACCTTTTTCCTGTGGTCTCTGACCCTCAAGTCCAACACTGGGTTTCGATGTTCTGCTTAGGACCAGGCAAACAATTCTGAAAATTATCTTCTCTAATGTAGAGAAATATTTCATTTTTCTTGTCTGATCTATAGAAATGAACTCTTTTGTTGCATCCTTGGCCATGAAATATGCCTCCTGTATTATTGTGGGAAGTTCGTCTTGCTGGGGTCTCTAGCCTGAGTGCCTTTGAAGTCAGCAACATCAGAATTTAATTCCAACCAGGTCCTCTAGGTCCTTTGCATGCTTTGGTGCTTTATAAATTGTATTAAAGGTTAATTTGAGTTCTTGCAGTCCAAGAGACATTGTTCTGTGTGCCTCTATTTCTTTGTCTCTTTATTTCCAACAGTACAAGCTTGAGTCCTGTCTTTGTTTTGTCAGGTGGGTCCCATTAAAATCTTGTATTAAACTTTGCCTCTTTTGAAGTTCCAGATCTCATCCATCTGTTCTGTTTTTTTTAATGACTTTATTTAGAATTTTTTTCAAAGTTAATGGAAATGTTTGAGGAATGGAGAGTCTGGTTAATTGATCTTTCAGTTAACTGAGGGTTATTGCTAACCAATATTTTCAGATTTTTGCATTTCATCTTATTTCAAATGGCCCTTCAATTTGTTTCATCTGCTAATCTCCCAGTCTGCAGATTTTCCCCTTTCTTAAATCTTATTTTTAATCCCTTATCCTGCTCCTACACTTGGGACTGGATGCTCAGAAAGTAGGCTCCAGGTGGACTGATTGAGGAAGGTAAGCTATACCAGAAATGCAGAGGAGGAAAAACCCTAGAGAGAAAATATATGCCCAAATTCATAAAGTGAACCTGATCATCATGGGCCATATATGAGCATCGAATCTAAACATGTAAGAGTAGGATCATTTTTTCAAAAATAGCAAGAGTTTAAGGCTAAAGAACACTGGATCATAGAGAAAGTAGGCTGGAAATGAGCAAAGAATATTCCAGACTATCACTCACAACAATGATGGGTGTTTGACCATCCTTAGCAGATATTTCTCAAAACTTTTCTGTCAAAAAAATAAATAAATAAATAAAACAAAACAAAACTTCACACTCTTTCTGGATGTACTGAGAAATATTCCGTTTCTCACAAATTTTAAGCACTACATTTTACCATGGAATATAGTTTATTCTTTAAAAGAAAAAGGTCAGTATCATCATTTCTGTTTAAATACAAATGTTAAACTATCCATAAAAGAAGCATCTCCGGTTTGTGTCACATGCATGTATTTATGCACCTGAAGGCAACTTAGGGCCTAGATCTTTTGTTTTTTCTTATTTTCTTAAATAATCTCATTATTTAGTCTTCAAGTCTTATATATTAAAGGAAATGATGACTACTAACAAGATGGTTTGCCCTTTGGCTTCCTTTACACGCTTGAACATCACATTTCATTGACCAAGATGAAGATGGCAGGACACAAAGTTCCCACACAGGTGAGGCAGGTGAAGTAGAACTAGTTCCAGCAATGCTGCATCTGGGAGTTGGGTGGAAAGTGCCATTATGCCCAATTCAAGAAAATAATTTACCTAACACAATGAGACCTCTAGATCATACTAAACATGAACAAAAGTGTATCCCACCCTAGATTTGGGGTGACATAATATAAAAGTAACAATCCCAAGATCATATTGTCTAGGAGATACTTAAAATATTATGGAAGAAATGCCAAGGTATGGTAAAAATGGGAGAATTCATATTTAGTTCCAATGCCAGCAAGAGTAATTTCCAACCAAAGATATTTTAAGCCTCCATGGGATCATAACACAGAGATAATCCAACCACCGAAGAAAAAAATAATTGACAGCAAGAAGACACAAGCAAACATCATGAGGACATGCAAGGCTAACAAGATAAAATGATTAAGAATCCAAATTATCCAGACCAAAATAGGCGACGCGAACCAACTTGGGACATAAAGGAGGAAAACCCAGAAGAAACCAGAGTGATCTTCTAAGGAACTTCAAAGCAGAATTAAATGCGTGTTGGAACCTCTGGGTTCTTTGAAATATATTGGTTGTACTGTATATTTAGGAATTGTCCTTATATTGAGATAAGGGTTATCATCAACAAATCTTTTAGTCATCTTCACAAAGCACCCCTCTGAATATCACTATATATAGATACTTGAATGGACACAGACACTTGAATCTGGTTATGATCAAGATTCTGCTGCTTAGAAAACAAAACTACCTAAGGAACACTCATAGAACATTGTATTAACAAGATGGTTCTTTATATATTAGCCTAATAGATTGTTTCGAGAGAGAAAATCAAATGGGAATAAACATCCCATGTTTCAGATGCTATGGGCAGTTTGAAGACCACATTCTCTCTTCTATTCTTCCTAGATTCCTGGGAAATACAAGCAGGTGATCCTGATCTTAGTAAAGTAGTTGTAACCTGTGTGTACTTGTCCACAAACATGCACACAAGTGTGGTCACATCTCTATGCTCCCCATTGACTGCTTGAGATCCATGTGCACTGTCCAGTACTAGTCCCAGCACCCAACGACCACAGAGCCCCCAACCACCACATCCCCTTTTTACCCCAGAGATCAGCCCCAAGGGATTGGGCAATCTTTTCATTGAGACACTCAAAAACAGGATCAGATTATATCTCCTTTTGTAGACACCCTTGTGAGAAAGGCTACTTCTGAACAATATTTTCCTAGTAATTGTAACAACAACTCTTCAAGAGTGATTACTTGCAATGACTTGGTAGAGAAAAAAATACAAACCTAATCTCCTGAAAAACCTACTCTACAAACAATTATGATTATGTCACTCAGCTTAAAAATCTTCAATGTCACCTCACTGTCTACAGAATATGGTTCAAGATCTTCAGCTTAGCCACAGATCTTTTTATAGCCCTAGCTTATCTTTCCAGTGATAAAGTCTGCCACTTTAGTCATGAGAAATCACCACTTCAGTCATGCCAAACTTCTCATAGATCCTCAGAAAAGAAGAAGCTTCCTCATACCTTTATGTTTTTCTACTTTGTGTTCCTTCTTAATAAAATGTTCCACCACCATCACTGCCATCTCTTGCCTCTTTTCCGCCTGACAAATATCTACTCATCCTTTCAGGCTGAGCTAAACATCAGCTCAGGAAGCCTTTCCTAATCACTGGAGGCAGGGCCAGTGGCTACCGGACATCCACCTGTTATACACCTTGGCACTGGATTTGCTCCACTTGTTGTAAGCACCACAAGGTTTTTAGTACTGTGTAACAAGACCTTAACAGAGTATCAGATACACTGACTATGTTATATTAGTATCCGGAGAAGTGGAAAGATTCTAAAAATCATAACATAAAAAAAGAAGTGAAGGAAGTGGGCTTGAAGAAGACTCAAGGAAGACATAGTAGCTCTTAGTCATATTAAAAATAACCTTAGCTAATTACTATTTGTGTGTCTGGTATGTGTTAGGCGTGGTGCTAACTACTTTAAAACATCATTATTTAATTCCTCATGAGACCCCTGTGAAAGAGATGTTTATCATCCTCATACCCATCTCAGAGAAGTAAAGGAAACTACCCAAGATCACAAAGCTTATCAGTGGCAAAGCCAGTGTTCAATGCCAGTCTACCTGCTTTGAAAGTCTAGTTCCTTCACACTGTAGCATCCTAAACCACAGAAAAAAAGCAGCCTTAGCATCACTGGCCTCAGCCTGCTTGTCCTGTCTTGTAATTAGCCAGCTCTGTGATCCTAGGCTAGTCATTGTCCTCTTCATCTGCATCTCTTGACCCTTCCTTTCTTAAAATCCTCTCAGCCTATATCCTACCCATCACAAATGTTACTTCTTCTTCCTCCTGCGTATGTTTCAAATTCGACCATTCCTCTCCATTTCTATCATCAAAACCCTACCAAGCCACCTTCATCGCTCACTTAAACTTGTGCAGTTAATTCCTAACTCACCCCTGGTGTCCTTATACCCACTCTAACTGGCTTCCCACCCAAGATTTGCACTACAGCCAGATTGAAATTTTAAAACACAAGCTTATCATTGCTTCCTATTTATTCTCAGGATAAAGATCGAATACTTAAGACAGCACACAAGGCCTTTGCCCCACTCCAGTTTCATTCTACCTCTCTCCTCACGGTTCCCTGATCTTCAGCCTTTCAGTTTCCAAATTCCCTGTCTCCTTATACCCTCTGCACATGTTCTTCCTCAGCCTGAAAGGCTCTTGCCTTCTGCTGTGGTTTGGTTGTTTGTCCCCTCCAAATCTCATGTTGATCCCCAATGTTGGGGGTGTGGCATAATGGGAGGTATTTGGGTCACAGGGCCAGATCTCATAAATAATGTTCTCCCTGTGGATGGGGCAGGGTGGTGAATGAGTTATCACTACAATAGTCCCCAGGAGAACTGGTTGTTAAAAGGAGCGTGGCATCTCCCCCTCCCCTCGCTTTCTCTCTCTCTATGTGATCTCTACACACACTAGCTCCCCTTTGCCTCCCACCATGAGGGGAAGCAGCCTGAGGCCCTCATCAGATGCCTAGTCTTGACCCTTCCAGCCAGCAGAACCATGAGCTAAATAAACCACCTTTCTTTATAAATTACCCAGCCTCAAGTATTCCTTTATAGCAATACTAAATGGACTAAGACAACTCCCTTTGTCAACTCTTCAGCAATTCTTTACCCTTTCAGCCATCTCAGGCATGGCTTCCTTGAGGACACCTTCCCTAAGCCCCAGATCAGATAGGCTCCATTAGACTTACTCATCATTCCAGTCTTGTTTTTCACCATAGCACTTATCAGTGTGTTGATAATGACATATTTCTGTGATTAGTTAATCAGTATCTGTCTGACTTCCTCCCAGGCTATAACCTCCATGACAGCAGAGTCCACGTCCACTTTTATCCCTCTTTGTCCCCAGCACATGATATGGGGCTTGGCAAAGAGTAAATGCATAATAAATATTTGTTAAATCAATGTTGGAAGACTATACATCCATTTCTTTATCTGAACAATGAGGGGACCTGACCATGTGATCTCTGAGTTTCCTCTAGCCCTTAGCCTTAACAGCCATCTCCTTAATACACTAAATCACATTTTCTGTTATCCCAGAAGACCTAGCCATACCAATAAGCAGATAAACTGTAGTTTAGGAGAAGGCAGTGCTTTGCCTTGCAATGGAAGCAGTCTCTCTAGAGGGTAACAGAACTGATCAAGCAACAGTGACTCAATCCTCTGCCAGGAGTACTATAATAATAATTCCCATGTCAGGTGAATGACAATAAATGATCTCAACACCCCTCCCAATTCTTCAAGTCTGTGATTCTGTACCTGTGTAAAATAACAAAATCCAACTATAAATTCCAACCAGGTCATTAAATACTAAGACAATTTGTGCTCAAATGCAAAAAATGCATATATACTGAGATTTTAATCCTAAAGGACATCGACACATTACATTTAATATATATTGAGCTACCTTGGGCACTTAGTAAAAATACAGATTCCTAGGCTCCAAATCTGGTAATTCTGATCAGTAATTCTGGTTACTTTTAACAAGAGATTTCAGGTGATTCCAATGAATTTAGAAAACTTTATTTATTTATTTATTTATTTATTTGAGATGGAGTCTTGCTCTGTCACCCAGGCTGGAGTGCAATGGCACGATCTAGGCTCACTGCAACCTCCGCCTCCCGAGTTCAAGCGATACTCCTGCCTCAGCCTTCCGAGTAGCTGGGACTACAGGCACGCACTACCACGCCCTGGCTAGTTTTTTGTATTTTTAGTAGAGATGGGGTTTCACCATGTTAGCCCGGATGTTCTCGATCTCCCGACCTCGTGATCTGCCTGCCTCAGCCTCTCAAAGTGCTGGGATTACAGGTGTGAGCCACCACGCCTGGCCAGAAAGCTTTTGTATGAAGCAAAGAGCCTTGGACTTGGAGTTAGAAGACCTGAGTTCCAACTGGAGTCAATGAGTAAGTCACCACAGGATGCCAACAAGTCATGTGACTTTTCTAAGCCTCATAACTCTGGCATTATCTCAGAAAAGAGAAACACTACTTTTAAATGGCCTGATGTAGGGTTACACGGAAGCTGATGCTTAATGGTAGCATATGCTGCATTGATCCTAACCTCACTACCTCTGCAAAGGATTCTAAAGGTCTTGTCTCAAAAACTTACAATGAATCTATTTAATGTTTGGCCTCCTTCAGGGAATGGAGGCATATTTCGCTTCCCTCAAAAATGATGAGAATTTTGGCAATGATAAACTCAGCCACCTCAGTGACCAACTGTCAAAACAAGGTTTTGGGATTTCAAAAGCTTCTCCGCACAAATGAGCCTCTTAGAACAGTTGTGGGATTATGAATGATATCCATCTAAGGTAAAAACCTGCCCCTATTTTCCCCTCCTTTCACTCTTATTTTGTTCAAGATTCTACCACTTTTGGAAAATGCATTTAAGAAGCATTATTAAAGTAGGAATGCAAGACAAATCTACCCAAATCATTATTTTCTGCTTCCATCCTGGAAATTTATAGATGCGATATATTTTGGGTGTTAAAAGGGAACTGGAAGTTAGCATTTTTCTTGAAAAGCCTAGACACTAGGAATGCAAACTCACAGTCTGGCCTAGTGTTCATTCATTCTCTAGAGCTTTCACTAACCTCCAGACACTTTGCTAGTTCTGCAGATGGAGAAGTAAATTCCACATGGTCCTTGCCTTCAAGAGGTTTATACTCTAGCATGGCTTCATTCACTGGAACTCTGTGGAATAACAGAAATATCTTGTGTCTGCTTTTTCCAACATGATAGTCACCGGCCATGGCTGGCTATTGAACATTGGGAATGTGGCTGAGAAACTGAATCTTTAATGTTAGTTAATATTTATATATTTATTTATTTACTATATTTTTTTAGATGGAGTTCCGCTCTTAATGCCCAGGCTGGAGTGCAGTGGTGCAATCTCGGCTCACCACAACCTCCACCTCCTGGGTTCAAGTAATTCTCCTGCCTCAGCCTGCCTAGTAGCTGGGATTACAGGCATACACCACCACACCTGGCTAATTTTGTATTTTTAGTAGAGACAGAGTTTCTCCATGTTGGTCAACCTGGTCTCAAATGCCCAAACTCAGGTGATCTGCCCACCTCAGCCTCCCAAAGTGTTGGGATTACAGGCGTGAGCCACCAATAGCTACATATGGCTGATGGCTACCATGCAGCACAGCTCTACAATAAAAGGAAGAAGGAAAAGGAGGAGGAGGGGAAGGAAATGGAGAAGGAGGAAAGGAGGAGAAGGAGGAGGAGATAAGAAGGAAAGAGGATAGGGGGAGGAAAACAGCGGGAGGAGAAGAAGAGGAGGAGGAGAAAGAGAAGCAGAAAGAGGAAAGAGAGGAAGAAGAAGAAGAGAAAGAATAGAGTATGGTGAGTATGATAGTAAGTGCATACACAATGAGCCATCAATTATCAATCGTGTGATTATTAACTTTTCACTGAAATGTTTGAGGGGCAGGGTGAAGGTGTTTAGAAAAAAACTTCAGAGTGAAGACTTCATTTGAAGGGTGAGAGGAGCTCACCAGTTGAAGAATGGGGAGGAGATTTTTGGGGAGGAGCCACAAGTTGTACAACCCCACAGCACCTGAAAAGTACACAGTAGGTTTTTAGCCTGGTGGTTTGGTTTGATTGAAGCACCAGATGCTTGGGAAGGAGGCAGAGAGAGGAGAGAGGCTTAATAAAGGAACAGGAGTGAGGCTGGGGCCAAATCATAAAGGGCCCAATGTACAGTTCTGAGGGATTTGGACTTTTGTCCATAGGCAAAACATTTCTCTCGGGTACATTCTAAGAGTTTTAAGTGGTGGTTGATATGCCTGTCGCTGGTTTGTTTTCCCAGGGATGGGAATGAAAGCTGGTGTTTCCATTGTCTTAAACTAACTTCCTGCTTCAGCTCCATGCATGTATTGCTCATTGCAAAACATTCCTGGTTTCTATTTTCACACAGCCTCAGAAAAACATCATATCAAAGTTAAGTTTAATTCAGTTGAAGTCTCCCTTTACTCAGTCCAAACAGCTACTTCAACCCAGTCATCCAGGTTAGGAGTGACCTTATTTTTCTGGTAGACACCAACACCAACCTGCCAGGAGGTACCAAAAAGGCTCCATCTGCTCAAAAATAAAGTACTGTTCCAGATCTTTGTGTAGAACTGAAGCAAATTTCTACATGGTTCAGTCAAAAACTGCGCTACTCTGGAATGACCTGGGAAAATGATGGAGAGGAACAGTCAATGTTCCGTGATGCACGGAAGTGCTGCTGTCTCTTGGAAGGCACTTGATAATCACTGTTAAAGTCCCTTCCTTGTGGGCCAGCACTGTCACAATGGCCACAAAAATCACCCTTCACTGAGTGTCTGTTCTATGCCAAGACAGTGTGCTTAGCACTTTGCCTGTGCTATCCCATTTCATCCTTGCAACACTCTGTAAGGTAGGTATTTTATCCCTAGTTCACATGTAGATAAAGTGAGCTCAGAGATGCTGTATAGCATGTTGCTTCCCAGAGTCAATAGCTAGTAACTGACAGTGCCAAGCTCAAACCTAGAGGAAGCCACCTGAGAGTTACGCTACTGAGAGAGCACTGCCAAGGGACACTGGTGCAGCAATCAAGTCAGAAGGCCTTCCCATTTCCTCTGTCCCTGCCTGATGATGCCGACAAATCCCATGAGACTTCAGTCTCTGTTACTTCACCTATAACATGGAGGTAGTTAGACCTTCGCTACAATCTCTGAAATGTACAGAAAAAGCTTTGAAATTTTACCTTAAGCAGGAGCTTATTCAATTATCAAATGAACACGTCTTGAGCACCTACAATTTTATAGAGCCCTCAGCTAGGAGCTAAGGATACAAAAGAAATCTTAAGATCTCAAGAAATGTGCCATTTAGCAATTAAAAGTCAAAATGTTTACAACATGCCCCTCACCCAGACAGAAATAATTTCCATTTACAAGGAATTCTGTAAGGGAGAGAGGGAGTAACTCATCTGGGTTTCCCACCCCAGCATTACAATCTTTAGGGTTTTACGCAGAGGAGCATATCAAGTACAAAAACCTGTCTTGAGAACTCTCCACTTAACTTCCTTGTTAAGTTAACCACACTCTTCACTCCTGTAAAACATATGGAAGAGGACACCCAAAGCAAACAGAAGGAGTGGCCAGCAGAACCACCAGCAGCTAGCAGTCAGTCTGTTACCAGCTTATAAGATTCATCTGGAATGGTACCCAAATATGTTCATGCCCATTGTACTTATGCTACAATGACATGATTTAAATATTATGGAATCCAGTGAAATGAATGCAAAAAGAGTTGCTTCTACAAAATTAATCTGAATACTTAGAAAAAACTCAGTAAGGATGAATCACAATGTAGATGCTTTGGAAATAGGTATGAGATGACTGTAAATAATTGAAAGTCTGAAAAAATATGAAAGTCTACTAAGATACTGTGCCCAAGTTTCTTCATAGATGTTTTGAAGTTCTTATTCCACTTTAAAGAAAGCAGAACTTGGAACTGTAGATTGCACATCATGGCTGCGGTTTATGAAAGAAGAATGACTACAGTCAGTGAATCATACCCAAAGAAAAGCTTTGGCCTAACATCAAAAGATTGGCAAAGTCATAGATATGTATGTGCTCTACATTAAGATAAATGTTGATGGTATGTGTGTATCCCTTTTTCCCCACTTTAACCAACTTTCCAACAATCCAACCAACTATTGGTCCCAATCTGACCTGATAAGAGGGCTTCCTTCCACTGCATTGTAAGAGCAGAGTTATTCTGTATTTTTTTACATTATAATTTTAGGGAGATGGTAAGATACTTGTTGAGCATGGCCAAGCCCGCACTCTGGAATGAGCTACATTTGGTTACTCTTTGATGGGACAAGCCAAGCACTCCCACTAAGGGAGCCTTCACCCAGACTGGCTGCAGGGACAGTCTCTATGCACAGCAGGTCCAGATGCTCTTTACTGTCTTCATCTGACTGTGCTTCTCATGTGATTCTATCTGAGTTGGGATGTGTGATTTTTATTGTTAGGACTTTCATTTCTAGGTCTCCTCTTGGCTTATACTTTTGAGCAAATGATTGATTCTTCATCAATTGATTTCTATGGAGATGTCACTTCCCTCCAACTTGCTGTGAAGAATCCTGGCAGCAAGTTTTGCTCTAGTGATCCCTAATGAGCAATGACCTGTTTCTAACTGGCAAATACTAAACTATTTCATAGCTTTTCAGGTCCATGTACAATGAAAGACTAGTTACTGGTTACCTACTGAGCAATGAAGGATTGCTAAATTTGGCATTAATATTTTTTAAAATAGCACATTGTTAAAATGTACTGAATTCATCAATTCAGTGGTTACCCAAAAAATCTGGCTATTTCTACAAGACACAAAGTTCTTACTATGTGTATATAATCGCAAATGATTGGCATTCTAGCAAATTTTAGGGAAAAAAATGCATTGCTCCCAGAGCTTCGTCATTGGGATCTTAGGTTGACTATGGTCTTAGTTGCCTATGCTCTTGTTTTAGTTAACAGACCCATAGAAGTACTGTTTGGCTCTATTTCTGCTGATTGATTCTTGCGAAACCGACTACATTGTTACCATTAGGACTATTATCAAACGGTTTTTACTGTTGGTATCCAACACTTTTGAGAACCACTGCTCTGCTTGTTAATCAGAATGGTTGGGTGAAGCAACAGCTCTGTCTTACTGTCCTGAGAATTTTACATTATTCACAAACCCTTTATCAGCTTCCATCTCTCTGCCCTGATCAGTGTGCTCTCTGCTTCAGATGGTATGTTGGAGCTAAATCCCCTTTGGGCTGAAATAGTCACTTCCTACTCAGAATCTACATTGAAACAAATTCCCATTTACATCTTTGTGATATTTCCTGGGTCTCACCACTAAAATCTTCCCAGGGGCTATTGCACTTAATCACATCATGCCCAATATGGCATGATCCATGCATGCATCAACAAAAATTGCACTGCCTTGCAAAATATTCGAATTAGGATTAATTTTTCCTTTCTCTTTCTGGAGACGGATATTCTTCTTTAGACAAAAACTCAAAAACACTCTCCATGCCTCTGGGCTCCCTCCATCCAGTCCATGTTCACTCAACTACCAGATGTGATCATTTCACATTACTACTACGAATTAAAAAGTAGAAAAGGAGATAACTAATGAATTGAGTAACCTTTCCTCTATGTCTACCCATTGCAAATAGATTAAAATTTAAACATCTTTAGTCCAGTATGCATGCCCTCCATAGTGGTTAACCCAACCAAGTTTTCTATTTTCTCCCCACCCTCTTTCTTATAACCTTCATCTCAATAAAGTTGAACTGTTCCTGGCACCCGATTCTAAGATGTCTTGCCTCACTTATGGTGATCTACCTGCCTGACAGCCTTTTCCGAAGCTCTGTGTGAGTTCACATCCTACCAAATCTTCAAAGTGCAAAAGCTACTTTCTATTTAAAAAAAAAACAAAAACAAAAAAAAAACAGAACTTTCCCAACTTACCCTAAGGAGGAAGTGGTCTCCCCCTCCCGGAACCCCACTTAGGCATTCCCTAACTACTCCCTTAAACTCTGCACTTTCAACCTTGCATCTTGTTCATTGCATTTGTCTTCTGGACTGTAAGCTTCTTGGTAGCTGGTTTGTGTGGTTTTCATCTTCCTATTTTCCTGCTCTCGTACCCTTCACTGGGCCTTGCAAGAAGTAGTTAATAAACGAAAAAATGAATGTATATGTGAATGAATAAATGAACGGATCTGACACACACATAACCACATGGTTCTCTCCTCCTATAGCTTCATTTCTGGACCTTTCTCCTAGATGAACTGGCCTTGCTAAGAGTACCCCAGGCAGGGCTTAGCAGGTTAGCAGGGAGTCTTTTGCTTGCTTTTGAGGCAGAAAAGTGCAGCCTTTGTTGCAGGGCAGAAATAGAACATCACAAAAAAAAAGCACCAAGGAAATTCCTTCCACTTCCACCTGCGGATTAAGAAAGACTTAGGATCCGATCTGGTGAAAAAGAAAAGATGTAGGATTTTAAATTGGCCTCAGGCCCTCACACTTACAAAAAGTGAGCATATAATTTGTATTCCAAACTTTTGAGAGTGAAATTAGAGTTTATTAACGATTACTCTGGGACAATAGGTGTGACCTAGGACTGTCATGGGCTAAAAGGATGATATGTGATCTGAAATGAGCTATACTTGGTTACTCTGTCTATGATAGGACAAGCCCAGCCCATGGATATGTTTTATCATCTGTAACATGGGGATAGTGATAACTAACCCCAGAGATTTTCCATAGGATGAAATATGACCATGAAAGTGAAGCATCCAGTGCTTGCAAACAAATGGTATTTAATAACTGATAGCTCCCTCCCTTTACTAAGATAAGGTTCTTAGTAAAGCACCTCATCTTACATATCACTTCTTATATTAATTGGCCTAGGTAATCCTTTCAATGAATCTTCAAAGTAACCAAAGTACCCCGGGGCTGGGGCCAGGCACGGTGGTTCACGCCTGCAATTCCAGCACTTTGGGAGGCCAAGGTTGGTGGATCACTTAAGGCCAGGAGTTCGAGACCAGCCTGGCCAACATGGTAAAACCCTGTCTCTACTAAAAAATAGAAAAAAATAGCCAGATGTGGTGGTGCACAACTGGAATCCCAGCTACTCAGGAGGCTGAGGCACGAGAATCGCTTGAACCTGGGAGGCAGAGGTTGCAGAGAGCCAAGATTGTGCCACTGCACTCCAGCCTGGGTGACAGAGTGAGACTCTAGCTCAAAAAAAAAAAAAAAAAAAAAAAAGGTAACCAATGGGGAAATTATCATCTCCTTTTACTAAGAAGCACACTAACACCCAGAGAGGTTCAATAAGGCTCCATAGATAAAATCTGATGGAGCCAGGACTTAAACCCAGGCACATCTGTCTCCAAACTGAACCACTTTCTAATGCAACACCCAGGCTTTATGAGCTTCTACAGAAGGGACTTTAAGTCTGGCTGGACATCTTAAATCATGGCACAGCAGAGCAGACAGCTCAGATGAGGGAAACTGGGAGTACACATGGCAGTACACACTCTTCTCAGTACCAGAGAAGGCGAAGATTCTAGCCTAGACACACCAGCTCCATCAGCCTCACTTTTCCCAGGAGGAGAGTTTCTTGGATCTATCATGGTCTCACACTCCACCTCAGAGTGGTGGGTACATTTCAGCAGAGGATGGGAAGACAAGCAGAATTCACCATAGTAATCTAGATTAATTAGGAGCCCAAGATCAATCAGGGAGTGGTAATGATCTGGGGCCAGTTTTCTGGTAGGTTTAACAAGCATGCACAAACACCAGTTATGTGTACACATCCATAAGCAGCCTGGCTGAAGGTCAACAGCCTGCTTCTGTTACGAAATGAGACAAAACAATTAGCAAAGGCAGGCACTATTCCTTCTGTTCATGCTTCAGTTCCAAATATCAGTGGTCATTTGTCTAGTTCACACATTATTCATTTACCTTTGTTTTTATGTGAAAGTATTAGTTAATCTGGACTTCCCTATGAGCAATGCAAAGCTGACTAAAGTTCAAACCATGTTATCAATGAACATTTCCTACTTCACAGAGAATATGAAACACTTTGAACGTTAGTGCCTCCTCCTCTGAACTTAAATATAACAGCGGTAGATATCCCAGAGTTCAGCGCGGCACCAGCCCTTCCGCCACGGCCGCCTCTGGAGAGCAGCAGCCATGGCTCTATGCTACCCTATGGCCGTGGGCCTCATCAAGGGCCACAAGGTGACCAAGAACGTGAGCAAGCCCAGGCACAGCAGCCGCCGCAGGGGTCTGACCAAACACACCAAGTTCGTGCGGGACATGATTCGGGAGGTGTGTGGCTTTGCCCCGTACAAGCGGCGCGCCATGGAGCTACTGAAGGTCTCCAAGGACAAACAGGCCCTCAAGTTTATCAAGAAAAGGGTGGGGATGCACATCCGCGCCAAGAGGAAGCAGGAGGAGCTGAGCAATGTACTGGCCGCCATGAGGAAAGCTGCTGCCAAGAAAGACTGAGCCCCCTTCCCCTGCCCTCTCCCTGAAATAAAGAATAGCTTGACAGAAAGAAAAAAAAATATTATATATATATAAAACAGCACCCATTCCTTTTGATCTCCTTCCCTCACATGTCCTTCCTCACTTCCAGAGCTAGCTTGTCACCCTATGGACCTGATCCTTTCCCATCTGTCTTTTTCCAGGACTGTGTTCCATCAGCCATGCCCTCTCATTCCTGTCATCAATTACTTCCACTCTGGCTTCTTCTCCTCAGCCTGCAAACAAGCTCAAGTATTGGAAATCCTTTAAAAAAAATAAAAAAAAAAATAAAAACACCTTATTTTCCCCTTCCAGTTCCCACCTTACCTCCTGGTTTTTCCCTTGCAAAATGTATCGAAATTACATTGAAACGTATTGACAACAGTGTCAAACAGTCAAGACAACAGTGTCTTGACTGCCTCAATTCCCTTTAGCCCTCAGCCCATCGCGATACAAATCCCCTAAGCCTCCATTTAAACATCACCACTGGGGTCACCAGTAGCTGATAATGAAAACTAATACCTTACTAGTGATCATGAGTAAACTTGTCAAACAACACACTGGCCTACTTCTTTCCCTCCTTCCCCCAAGCATCAAGCCAAAAACATGGAGGTCATCCTCAGGGCTTTCTTCTCATCCCCCTACTGCCGATCAATTACTAAATCTTCTATGAAAAAAGCCCTGGGAGGAAAATTAAGACCTCAGGTCCTAAGCTTGGCCTTGCTACCAACTTGCTTTATGACTGTAGATTAGCCACTGCCACATCTAAGTCTCAGAACCCTCATCTGGATGGATAATTAAGAGTAGTGGAACTAGACCCCACATTTGGGTATGATCCACCTAAGTCACTTGTGTACCAGGTACCACTTGTCTATTGAGTGGACAAGCATCGTTTACCTTAAATTTTAATCTCATTTTCCTCCAGACATTGTCCCTCTCACTTCTCCCTACAATTCTTTTTCATCATTGATAGCACAGCTGAATCCATTCATCATGCTCTCTACAACCCCACTTCTGAATATTCCCAAGAACTGAGGTTTCCATCTTATAAAAACCTGTTTTCATTAACAGTTCAATTATCAATGTATTACTGAGTCCTTGTTCTGCTGTGGACGAGCAAAATCGTAACATTGAGCAGTTTGTCAAAAGAGAACAAAATGCAAAGGAAGTGAGAATTGATGACACCCAATAATGAAGAAAGCAAACAACTTTAGAAACTACATTCAATAGAGAATAGGCACCAAGCTGCAGCTGGGCCAAGGTCAAGGTGCTGGCCACTCATCTCCTTACCTAGCTGGAAAGAAGAGAAATGGACAACAAGAAACCAGTTCCATTGAGATAAGCTTCAGTCTGTCATGCCAGACCTTGGACTTCGTGCCAAGTTCTGTGATCCAGGGAATATAAACATGAAAAGACACAATCCTTGTTATCAAAGCCCTTGTAGCCAGAAGGCTGACAATCCATCTTTCCTTCTGGAAGAAGTTAGCAAGAGTTAGTGTGTTAGAACAGAAGAGACAAGGGTTTTGGTCCCAAGCTGACCTAGTTTTGAGTTCTGATAACTCTCTTCATTAGTTATGGGACCTGAGGCAAGTTATTTCATCCCTCTGAGCCTCACTTTTGCCACCTGCGAGATTGAGAACTTATAGGATTATTAAGAGGGCTAGAGTTTAAATTTTTTAAAAAAAAAGTTCTAGCACACTTCTTGGCACACAATAAGAGCTATAAAAAATGATAACAACAATGCTGATAGGAACGTGCACTAGGCTCTTGTCACATGCTAGATGTGTGAGATTTTGAGATTAAGTCGTGTTGCCTCTCTGATTCACTGTATCTTTAGCTTAAAAATGAGCTAGTAGGATCTAGCTCATAGGATACTATACAAATCAAATTATATAATGCCCATAAAATTATCCCCTAAGATATAAAATACTGAGGCCCTACAATATACTATTATTAGAGACAAAGAGGGTTGGAATAAAATAATTACAATTTCACAGACCCTTGGATCATTTTCTCTTCTAAACAAAGGTTTATGTTCACTTTTAAACAAACATTTATATGCCACTTGATATGGTTTGGCTCAGTGTCCCCACCAACTCTCACCTTGAACTGTAATAATCCCAGGCATCATGGGAGGGACCCAGTGGGAGGTAATTGAATCATGGGGGTGGGTCTTTCCCATGCTGTTCTCACGATAGTGAATAAGTCTCATGAGAACTGATGGTTTTATGAAAGGAAGTTCCCCTGCACATACTTTCTTACTTGCCACCATGTAAGATGTGCCTTTGATTTTCCTTCGCTTTCTCGCATGATTGTGAGGCCTCCCCAGCCATGTGGAACTTTAAGTCCATTAAACCTCTTTCCTTTATAAATTACCCAGTCTCAGGTATGTCTTTATTAGCAGCATGAGAATGAACTAACACAGTAAACTGGTATCAGTAGAGTAGGGTGCTGCTGTAAACATACCCAGAAATGTAGAAGTGACTTTAGAACTGGGTAACAGGCAGAGGTTGAAACAGTTTGGAGGGCTCAGAAGAAGACAGGAAAATGTGGTAAAGTTTGGAACTTCCCAGAGACTTGTTGAATAGTTTTAACCCAAATGCTGATAGTGATATGGACAATGAAGTCCAGGTTGAGGTGGTCTCAGATGGAGATGAGGGACTTGTTGGGAACTGGAGCAAAGGTTTACTCTTGTTATGCTTTAGCAAACACACTGGAGGCATTTTGCCCCTGCCCTAGAGATCTGTGGAACTTTGAACTTGAGAGAGATGAATTTGGGCATCCGGAGGAAGAAATTTCTAAGCAGCAAAGCATTCAAGAGGTGACTGGGTGCTGTTAAAAACATTCAATTTTATGTACTCACAAAGATATGGTTTGGAATTGGAACTTATATTTAAAAGAGAAGCAGAGCATAAAATTTAGTTCAGAAAATTTGCAGCCTGACAATGGAATAGAAACGAAAAACCCATTTTCTGTGGAGAAATTGAAGCCTGCTGCAGAAATTTGCATAAGTAACAAGGAGCCAAATATTAGTCACCAAAACAATGGGGAAAATGTCTCCAAGGCATGTCAGAGAGCTTTGAGGGAGTCTCTCCCATCACTGGAGGTAAAAATGGTGTCATGAGCCAGGCCCAGAGCCCCCCTGGTCTGTGCAGCCTAAGGACTTGGTGCCCTGCGTCCCAGCTGTTCCAGCCATGGCTAAAATGGGCCAAGGCACAGCTTGGGCTGTGGCTGCAGAGGATGCAAGCCCCAAGCCTTCCACGTGGTGTTGAGCCTGTAGGTGCACAGAAGTCAATAATTGAGGTTTGGGGACCTCTGCCTAGATTTCAGAGGATGTATGGAAACGCCTAGATGTCTAGGCAGAAGTTTGCTGCAGGGGCAGGGCCCTCATGGAGAACCTCTGCAAAGGCAGTGTGGAAGGAAAATGTGGGGTCAGAGCCCCCACACACAGTCCCCACTGGAGCACTGCCTAGTGGAGTTGTGAGAAGAAGGCCACCATCCTCCAGACCCCGGAATGATAAATTCACTGACAACTTGCATCATGCACCTGGAAAAGCTGCAGACACTCAACACCAGCCTGTGAAAGCAGCCAGGAGGGAGGCTGTACCCTGCAAAGCCACAGAGGTGCAGCTACTCAAGACCATGAGAACCCACCTTTGCATCAGCATGACCTGGATGTGAGACATGGAATCAAAGGAGATTATTTTGGAGATTTGACTGCCCCACTGGATTTCAGACTTGCATGGGGCCTGTAGCCCCTTTGTTTTGGCCAATTTCTCCAATTTGGAACAGATGTATTTCACCAATGCCTGTACCCCCATTGTATCTAGAAAGAAACTAACTTGCTTTTGATTTTACAGGCTCATAAATGGAAGGGACCTGCCTTGTCTCACATGACACTTTGGACTGTGGGCTTTTGAGTTAATACCGAAATTAGTTAGGACTTTGGGGGACTTTTGGGAAGGCATGATTGGTTTTGAAATGTGAGGACATGAGATTTGGGAGGGGCCAGTGACAAAATGATATGGTTTGGCTCTATATGCCCACCCAAATCTCACCTTGAATTGTAATAATCCCCACAGGTCATGGGAGGGACCCAGTGGGAGGTAATTGAATCATGGGGGTGGGTTTTTTCAGTGCTGTTCTCATGATAGTGAATACGTCTCATGAGATCTGATGGTTTTATAAAGGGGAGATCCCCTGAACATGCTCTCTTACCTGCCATCATGTAAGACATGGCTTTGCTCTTCCTTCACCTTCCATCATGATTGTGAGGCCTCCCCAGCCATATGGAACTATGAGTCCATTAAACCTCTTTCTTTTATAAATTACCCAGGATCAGGTATGTTTTCATTAGCAGCAAGAGAATAGACTAATACACTACTTAATATGTGCCAGTCACCATCCTAAGTGCATCATAATAATCATCCTCATCTTCCTAACAATTGTTTGAGGATAGGTAGTTTTATTATCCTCATTTTAAGATGGGGAAACAGAAGCTCAAAGAAGCTAATCATTCACCCAAAGTCACACAGATGGCAGGCAATCTTACACACCATGTTTCACTGACCACAGAAATATCACTAAAAATTAAACGATGCCTACAGTGACATGTTTAAATTGGGAGACTCTAAACAAACTTATCTTAAGAGTCAGCTAGCTAAATGGCTCTGCTCTAGGCCTCAGTTCCCTTCCCTATAAAATTAGAGAGAAATTGTGATACGGTGGTGTTTGAAGATGAAATCACACAAACCAGTATTTCCATCAGAGCTTCATTATTTTAATGAGGCAGTTTCTAATACACTGCCCTGTTGTCACTATTCATTCTTATAAACTATTTGGTGAAGATAGAGGGCACTTTGACAAGTACAATGATGACCGGCAGAAAAATACCATAGGCACAGGCAGAGGACATAAGTTCCTCTAATGTAGATAAAGGGCAGAATGATTTAGCTGTATGAAAGCAGCTGAGTGACGCAGTGGGCACAGCTTCATCATCCCCATTAAGGGAAGGAAGAGCTACCCAGCCTTCAATCCCCATAAAGCCACCTGCTGCTGACAATATTACTCAACTAAGATACCCTTCAAGAAGTCCTCATGTCTGTACCGGGGTCCAGACCTATTTTGTCCCCCTCTACTGTTCTAAGGATTCTGTTTCCATATCTTCCTACCCACCAAGTGCACAGAATTATCACAACCATGTCACAACCAGCCTACATTGTCTATGCTTGAGGAAGGGAAATGTCCACTTCCAGGTGCATTGGTCTTACCTGAATTCTCTTCATAAGGTAGGCAGGGAATGAGTTCTATCTTCCAGCTAAGGAAACTAGCATCTTCAAAATCGAGTAACCAGAAAGATGGACCAGCAACATATGGTGGGAAAGCACAGTCCAGGTCTCCCAACAGGTCAGAGTCAGATCCTGCCTGCTCATTGAGTGACCGTAAGAGCTTAGAAAGATAACCGGTGAACGTTATTTCCATGAACTTGGGTCCTTACTTGCAAAATGTGAAGAATATCACCCTTAATTCATTGGGACTCTGTGAAGATTGAGATAATGTATATAAAACCTCTAGCACTGTGTCCAGGACATAGTAAGCCTCCACAAAAATATTATTTCCCTCTTCATTTCTTTTCCCAAATCATGTTATTTGGGGAACAGTTGAAGGAGTATTCAGGCTTTTAGTTTGGAAAAAATGAAGTCTCAGAAAAGAGCAGAAAGATGGTGAGCAGAGGAGAAGATAGACTCAAGAATTGTTCTAGGTAGTCCTCAAAGACAAAAATAAAATTGGATGCACATAAGTTCTGAGTTAGGGGATGAGAAGGATGGAGGTGACGTAAAATTTAGTTCACCATAACAGAGAACATTCTAGTATTTGGCTGCTGTGAAAGTTTTCTGAGGAAACCAATTTTCATCTACAAGTTATGATCTTACGAATAATTCTGTTCATTGGAATTGACAAAAAGCTTGATCATTTCAGCCACGGTGGCTCACACCTGTAATCCCAGCACTTTTGGAGGCCAAGGCAGGCAGATTACCTGAGGTCAGGAGTTTGGGATCAGCCTGGCCAACTCGGCAAAACTCTGTCTCTACTAAAAACACAAAAGTTAGCCAGGTATGGTGGCAGGTGCCTGTAGTCACAGCTACTTGAGAGGCTGAAGCAGGAAGGCAGAGGTTGCAGTGAGCCAAGATTGCAACACTACCTGATAGAATGAGACTCAGTCTCAAAACAACAACAAAAACCAACTTGACCATTTCAAAAGGGCAACTTAAAACTCTTCTGCAAGCATAACAGACATTAAGAATCTACCCAGAGTTAGAATATAAGCCTGCAGATACTCTCTGTTCCAAATCCCCCCACATAGGATTAATTTTTTTTTTGAGACGGATTCTTACTCTGTCACCCAGGCCAGAATGTGGTGACACGATCTCGGCTCAATGCAACCTCCACCTCCTGGGTTCAAGCAGTTCTCCTGCTTCAGTCTCCCAAGTTGCTGGAATTACGGGTGCATGCCACCATGCCTGGCTAATTTTTGTATTTTCAGTAGAAATGGGGTTTCACCATGTTGGCCAGGCTGGTCTCAAACTCACCTCCAGTGATCTGCCTGCCTCAGCCTCCCAAATTGCTGGGAATTAGGTGTGAGCCACCATACCCAGCCCACATAGGATTATTCTAATTAAAGGTCATGGCTTTCCTTTTAAATCATGATTCCCAGGAGTCATTCTGGAGTCTGGAGTGGCCTCTTCATTTCCCCAGACCAATGCATCATTTGGTGCTTATTAAATAGTGAATAAATGAATGAAGCAAATGACTAAATGAATGATAACTGGTTTCTATCACATGGAATACATATTGGGTGCATGGTGTTTCTGTCTATTTTCATCATTTGATTGCAAGCTTCCTTGACAAAGATGACAGTCACCTCCCAAAATCTGTTGTTTTCCCCCTCCTTAGTAAGAAAATCCCAAACTCCTGAATTTATTCAGAGCAACCATGTGCACAGTTAAAGAACTGTATTTCCCAGCCTCCTTAAAAGGTGGATGTGGCCTTTTTACTAAGGCTGACCTATGAGATTTAAGTACTATGTGGTACTTCGGGAAGTGTCCTTAAGAGGAAGAGAAGGGTCCTCCTGTCTTCCCTTCTTCTCACTGCCCGGATTGTAACAGGTGGAGCTCCAGCCACCATCTCAGGCTGTGAGAACAAGGCCACGCCCTCGGGATGGAAATGTTATAACCTGGATGGAGTCCAAGTCCCTGATGACTCTGTGAAGCTGCTGTTGCAAGCACAGGACAACCTACTCCCAGACTGCATTTATGTAAGAAAATAAACCCTTGGATGTTTAAGCTGTTTTAGTAGGGACTCTGCTAATCCCAAGGAACCCTAATCCTAAAACCCACTTTGGTTTTTCTGGTTGTAACAACCAAATCCCAGTGACTCACAGTGCTGCCCCTAACACGTAAGTCTGGACAGACAGACAACCTCCCCTGAATAATTAGTAGCTGAATACATTAATCACAAAGCCAATGTTTTCTGCAAGACTGCCCTTTGACTTTTATTACTTTATAAAATATTTTTCTCTAACAAAGCCTGCCCATTAACCCTCCTCTGACCAACAGCTGCTGTGCCCCTTTCAGAACAATGCTCAGCGTCATGTCTTCCATTCTGCCCAGTGACGCCTCTCCCCTATTTACCCACCTCAGCCAGTGCTTCTAGTTGGAAAATTTCACAAATACCAGTTCACACTTGCTTCTGATTCTAGGGCCCAAAAATGCCACAGTTCTTGAATGGAGAGTCATCATGACAGTGACTCAACCCAAACTCGAAAGCGAACTTCCACTACCACAGGACTAAACTTGATGGGAATTTGGGGTGTTGGCCTGACATACCAACCCCAGGAACGTGACTCTTTACTCAAGCCTCATCACTAACATCACACATAAGATGCCAAAATAATTTCATTATGTTCCCAGCTATCTATGGTATAATCATGACATTTCAGAAAATGCCTGTCCTATATCCCGGTGCTTAACTTTGTTTTTACATTGAAGCCACAAAAGACATTTCACGTGTGGGGCACTGCTCGAGCCTCTGGATCCCCACGTGATTCATAGGTATGATTTCTCACTTGGGTAGAAATCCATATAAGGTCAACTTTGCTTCCTAAAAATCAGAAAACCCTGTCGCACTCATGAAACCACTGAAGAACAATTCTGGCTCTAGTTCCCACATTCCATCTGGTTATGTGTGTGCCTGCCTGGTGGCCTCCCTCAACTCTGTCCCCATCGACAATTCTGCCAGCCCCTCACATCCAGACCATAAAAGCCTTCAGAGAAGAGACGCACCTTTTTCTGACTCTATGATGTGTGCATAGTAGGAATTCGACTCACCTTTATTTAATTCAAGTTTTTTACTTAAGAAAAGAATATTACTAAGAGATTAACCTAATTATAAGATATATATTATATGTATATGAATATAAAATTAATCTAAAGTACTAGGAAATCTCTGAGGTATAAGCGTCCAGAAAAATCCCACCTCAGTTTGGGAAGAATACTATATACATGTGCTCACTCTCCTGCACACACAAGGAAACGCATCCATGGATTTCATTTAGTCTTTTTCTTCCTTTTACATTTTTTTCTTCCATTTACATTTTCCTTTTTCACCTCCCTTGTGCTTCCATAATTCTTATCACCAGCCAAGTGAAGGTTATTCGTAAGCTACAGTCAGATAAAAACAAGAGTGAGCCCTCCTTAGACCCCTTTCCTGGGAAGGGCAGCACATACTCAAGGCATCAGGATAAGGAAGCTTGTTGGGTCACACGCAGTTCAGCCTTCCTCCTTGCAAGCTGATGAAGGAGGCTTTTATTCCTGAAGGACTTTTAAAAACAAAAGGGGAACTCGAGAGAAAAGAACCCCATCCTGTAGAATGAATTGTATACAGTTCATTATGTCCTTAAACATAAATACCACAAACAAGCTACAAATAATTTACCAGCCAAGCCACACTGTGGCTCTGGTATTAACTACCAATCCCTGGTATGAAGCCCTTAGACAGCCCTGGTTTTGCTCCTCCTCCTTCTGTGGAGTTCTGCTTCTCATCTGCTGCTCCTCCACTTTGCCCCCTGCAGGTTTACTTCCAGAGACTTTGCCTCCTTACAGGAGAGTTGGCAGAAGTCCTACAGAAAATTCTTCATCTGTCCATGGCCATACCACCCTGAATCTCATCCGATCTTGGGAGCTAAGCAGGGTCTGGCCTGGTTAGTACTTGGATAGGAGAAAATTATCCATCTCCTGTCAGCAGATTTCTTTGTAGTTCAGACTCTTAAAAAATAACTCAGCTCTTCAGCTACAGCATTTTCTGGGCTCTTTGATATTATCTCTCCCTGCGTCACAACCTGGAAATTACTCCAGGCAGTAAACCGGAACATTCATAGGGCTCATCTCATTTGTTTCCTAACTCTTAGGAATCAAAGAGACTTCAATGCCTGATGTCCAGTGTCATGAAACTGCTGTTTCATATATTTTGTCTGGTTCGGGAGGTTCTTTTAAGCAGGTGCATAAATCCAGTCCCTTTACTCTCTCTTGGATTAAAGCAGAAGGCCTGGGTTCACTTTTAAAACCAAATTGCAAATAGATAAAACAAGACAAACTAGATGTTGGATGGATCAATCGATAAATAGATCGATGGGTACATAGATAGATCTGACATGAGATAAACTCACCCAGATATCTGTAGAACAGATTTTGGTATTAATTTGGGGAAATAATTACTAGGTCACTTTTTTTGCTTGACACCAAATTTCTCTTTAAATACAACAAAGCAACACCTGTTTAACAAAGTAAATCATCCTTAAGTCTTTTCTCTTCTAGTTAAAGGCTGATACCCAACCATTTTTCCAAGCAAAGAAAGTCACGCACATCCAACCTTGGACATCCAAGTCCAAAATGTGCTGACATCCACTGTGAGGGATTGTCTGGGCTCTTCATTCTCCTCCTTCTCTTTCTTTCAGTTGTTTCTCATGCTTCTCCTGGATATTCCCCTTCCTTAGCAGAGAATAACCCCTCTGAGATTGTTTTTAAGGACGTGTTTTGTGCTTCTTGGTTTTGTTTCTGTTTTGTTTCCCTTTCCAGTTTTTTCTTGGGCAAACATTTCTTACTGTCCTCCTTTTGCTTGTGTTCTGGTTCTTTTTGAGCCATGTAACATGTTGTTAATCATGAAATCTCTAATTTACATCAGCAAGTAGGAACATCTTATGTTCTGTGGATCCTATTGTCTCGGCTCTCCTTTTCCCATGTCTTGCTGCCTTAGAAAGTTCTTCTCCAGGAAGTAACCCTCATTAGATGGGCTCAAAGGGAGTCGTGAAAGGTGCACAGCATGGTATGACTAGACCAAAAGGCAGCAGGGATCCCTGGGTAGGCCTTTGCTGCTTTCCTTTGAATCACCAAATGTCAGCATTTAAATCTGTCCTAATTATTTCCTTCTCTGCTGCTGCAGCGACCCTTGCAAATGCAAGAGACAAAACAGATACGTTTCACTTAGCTGCCTGCTAGACCCACAGACAGCTCTTCAACATGCCTTCACTCTTTCAGGTAAAAGGTGTTACGCTACTCCCCAACTTTCAGAGGAAAGAGATTTAAAGGGTTGGCCAACAGTCCTGGTTTGCCAGGGACTGAATGGATTCCCAGGAATTGGGATTTTTAGTTTTAAAACAAGTCTTCCTTATACACAAGAGCAAAGATCTCTCTAGGATCTATTATTAGAAGTAAAATTTCTGGTAATGAAGAAATGTATATATCTTGAATTTTACAAATTTTGTGTCATATCCACCAGTATGTCTGTGGGTATTACACATGCTTAACAGCATGTGTAAGATACTAATTTTCCACATCCTTGCTGCCACTTTACACTATAGATAGAAAATAGTGTATCATGTATGATTTAAATGTGAATCTCCTCACTACTAGTGAGGTTGGGCACATTTTCATAGGTTTATCAGAATGGGTTTCCTCTTCTATAAACTGCTATCCATATCCTATTTACTCATATTTTTTAAGAATTGTCTTCTGTTTATTGATTTGTTAATGTTATTAATCTGTGCATTAAACCTTTGATTATGTGAGTTGAAAAAATGAATGAATAAATAAAACCAGTCAGTCCTGTGCAAACTAGGATGAGCTGATCACCCACCCTAGAGCTTCCTGGTTGAATATTATGGCATTTCTGGTTCACCTTAACAATGATTTCCAGCTACAGAAGAAGGCTAATCAATGCAAAAAATTAACCACAATCACGTTCAAAGGTAAAGATTCCCAATCACTGATTTCTCTAAGTACTGAAAACCGGACTGCATAGTAGGGCAGTTTGGGAAACATTCTAGATGTCTTTAAACACTTTTACTTGTTTTTCAAAATATTTCACAGTGTGAAAAGTATTTTCCTGCTTTATTACTATTACTATTTTATTTTCAAGCATTACTCCTATTTTAAGACACAAATTTTGGAGCCACTTTATTGGCCAATGCGATGGAATACTTAAAAAATATTGTCTGGGTTACAAGCACTTTGTTTTATACCAAAAATGTCATAAATCCATTGTGTAGAAAAATACCAACATGCATACATGTTCGTTAGAAAAATACCAACATATAAACATACATATTATATTCAGGTACAGACACATTAATGATTATTTCTACGTTCACAAACTAGAAAGAAAGAAATGTTGGCAGAGTTTATTTTCCGACAAGTGGGATGGCAGACTATGCTCTTTTTTAGTTGTTTGCATTTCTAAGCTTGTAAGTATGAATAAAAACAAAGGTCAATAAAAAAGAAAAGGACCTGGAATTCAGAATTTTGTGAGGTTAGAAATTCAACTTTCCCTATTACAATTTTTATAATTCCTTTTCATGCAATTATGCTTACCCTTTTACTTGGCTATGACTTTATTTTTGTGGAGCATGTAGAAGATATGTAATTTATTTCAACGAATCCCCTATGTTTGCCAATTAAGTTCTTCCAGCTAATCCTCTATTACTGGTCACTTAACTTTTCTAATGAATGGCCTATTATCAGATATATAGCTATTTCATTCTCTCCTTGTCACAAAAAGAAGGAACCCCAAGAACTACAAAATCACCCTTGTAATGTACCAATACTGGACTTATCTGGGGAAAAAAAAAGAAAGGATGATTGTAAACTTTTCATTTTTTACCAAATCATCATTCCAGCCACATCACTGTGTGGCTGACTCTCTTCATCAAATGGCTTTGGCCAAAATGTTTTCAGCCCTATCACCCAGAATCCTGACGTTCGAGTTTCACGTTCACTTTGGGGAGGATCATAGAGACCAGGATAAAAGAGCTAGAAGAAGGAAAGAATACGGAGCAATGTTGAGACGACTGTCACTTTAAAGCTGTCTGTGTTTCCTGAGAACATTCGGAGGTATGAAGGACTACTACCATTACAGAAAAGTCTCCACAACCTCATTCTCCTCCTCCCTCCCTCTCCTCTCCCTTTCCAGACAACAGCCCAGAATAAACAGCCACCATTATGTCCCGACAGCCTGCAAACTTAGAACACCTTCTCCTCACTTTATTATGTTAAAGTTTCTATATTCTAAATATCCTCCTTCATACTGCAGTGTCTGTTCTACCAGTTATGAAGCTTTCAGCTGCCAGTTACCCTGACTCAAACAGACTCAGGAAATAGCTTAAGAGATATGGAAACCAATTACTTCACTTAAGAAAGTCCAGAGATCAAGCAAGCTTCTCAGAGTTCCTCGATTCTATGAAACAGCAGAGCCATCAGGAACTCAGATTTTTCTGTCTTCCCACTCTTCAGCCTCCATGTACAAGCTTCGTGTTCAGACAGCTGTTTGCATGGTTGGAAAGTGGCTGCCAACAGCAACCAAGAAAACACATTTCCTTATTCATGCCCAAGCAAAGACAGAAAGGAAGCTGCTCTCCCAACCATAAAATATAAGCCTTCCATCTAGTCTTATTTGACCAATTTAAGATACACCTTCCACCCAGAACCAAAAACAGTTGCCAGGAAAATTCCATGTGCTGATGGGCCTAGACTCAGAGTAACTAAACTTCACCCCCTACAGCTGGAAATGGGGCTTCTGAATAAAATAAGGGTTCTCTTAGGAAAGGAGAAGGAAAGGCCTGCTGAGTAGATAACCCACAAGTCCAGTATACCCATGCTGCAATTCCCTCCTACAATCCCTTCATTCCATATTGATTAAATTACCCAACTAGTTGCTACCTCTCCGCCTCTCTGTGTTTTGTCATTGAATTATAGTATGGTGGTGAAGAGTTCCAAAATTCCAAGGCCATGCTTCACCCCCCCAGTTCTGCCTTTTTCTTCCTCTGCAAAGAAGCTTTATGAGCTTCAGGACATTATTTGATCTTTCTGTGCTTATCCCTACAGCTGTAAAATGGGATAGTCATAATCCCTATTTCATGGGGCTGTTACAGTAATTCCAAAAGACAGTCCATGAAGTACCTGTCATATAGTAATGGCTTAGTAAATGTTAGCTTCTCTTATTAATATTAGTAAGTTAATTGAACTTTAAAAAGTGATTGACCTTTCCAGTGGTTCTGAAAGCATACTCCCCACCATCAGTAAACATCAGTATTACCTGGGAACCTATTAAAAAATACAAATGTTGAGGTTCCCCAGCAGACCAACTGAATCAGAAACTCTGGACATAGGGTCCAGAGTTAACAAGCAATCTGGGATTTAACAAGCCTTTCAGTGATTCTGAGGCACACTCAAGTTTGGGAACCAAGGCTCTACCTCAACTCACCTCCAGTCAAACTACACCAGTCACTATTCCAAGAAAATGCTTCAAAATCATTAGCCAAGATACTTTTCTCTTGTTCTTTCCTCTCCCCGGGATGTTCCCACTACATCCCTATGGTCAAAGCTCAACCCAAATGCTACCTCAAACCACTATCTCTTCTATCTGGGATGCTTTTCCCCTAAATCTTTGTAGGACTGGGTCCTTCTCATTTCCAAGGTCTCAGATCAAATGACACCCCTTCCCAGAGACCACCAAGTCTTTCTCTGTCAAATCACACTGTTTTATTCTTTCTTATTACAGCACTTATCACTATATATACTTGTTATTTGTTTGTTTATTGATTTCCTGCCTCCACCCACTAACATATAAAAATTGCAAAGGCAGAGACCTGGTCTATTCACCATTATATAGATCCTTAGCACCTAGAATAGCCTTGAAAATGGTAGACATCCAATAAATATTTGTTGCATGAAGGAATTGATGAAAGCACAGTGAGCTTTTTGTAACACCAACATAAAGGCCAACTGAGCTATATCATGCTTCTCACATGATACAAATCATAATATTATGATTCTAATTAGTAGACTCAGTCTTTATTCTGATGTCATAGAATGACAGCTCCAAGTGGTATAGAAGGCAAGAGGCCCCAGTTCTTCCCCCACCCCATTAGCAGATAGGAAGCCAGCCCTACAATTGTGTTCACTCTTATTTGTAAACTATTCAAGCCTTTCCCCATGGTCTTAGTGGTTTATTTAATTGCCTGACAACCCAGAAAGTTCTGCCTCCACATTGAGCCCTATTTCCTGACATCCTGATGTTTCTGGAGATGGAGATCAATTTTTCAATTTCTACCTCTTGATAATTCTTTATGAATGTAATGTAAGTAATGAAGTCAATCCTCAGCTTTCTCTTTTTTCTGTGGAGACCTGTCCAGATTGTTTCCATTATTTATAAAATAAAGAAATTCAAACTGGGAGCAAGGATAAGAAGGATTCAGAACATTTCTTTCTCTTTAAATTAGAGGTGCTTGTGAGCTCTGCTGCAGTGACGAGAGGTGAAAATATTCCCAACTAGGGGCAACTCCCCACTTAGCCACTTATGAGCTGCATACTTGGAACAAGTTGTTTAGCCTTTTTGATCCTCACTTTGATCCCTCTAAAATGGGACTTGTTACTCCTCAAGATTTTTGCAGCTATCATGTGAGAAAACATACATGAAGGTGAGTAAAATGTAAAGCGCTTTCTGAGCATAAGCCATTATTTAAAAGGGGAGTGCTTTTCATTGCTCTTTAAAAAGCCAATAGATGCAAAGGTCGTTATTGACTCTATTTTGTACAAAAAAAGAAAAGGTAGCAACTGTGAGAACACTAACTCATCCCCATTAGCTCTTTCCAGGTTCCACTTATGATAAAAGCAGTGCCCATGCTCACAATCTCCTTTAGTTCATTGTCAAGACACTGCATGCTATTTGCTGACCACTGGAAAGTGGTTGCATCTGATTTCCTGGGAAGAGTTCTCTCACAAATCAAGGGGAATCAGAATGAAGACTGTTAGTTGCAAACAGTAGACTCTTCTGTTAATAAAAGAGGTTCTTCTTCATGGTAAATGTAGTGGCCATAAGAACACACTACTACAGGGAGCACAATTGACCAAGGGTCCCTGGCGCAAAGGCTGGGCTCTGAAATCCATCACCTCTTCATGCTGAGGCCTGAGGCTCATCCCAGCCTCAGGGTCATCCCGGCCAATGACTGAGCTCCACGAGGATCCCTAGGCCTCCCCATTCCTGAAAGATCCAAGATGCAGGACTCCTCTATTGGTTGACTTTGGTTCAGGGTTGTGACCTCTTGACAAACCGTCCCAGATTGAAGACTCTTGCGCCCAACTTTCCTACCTGTTGTTCCTACCTCTCCATTTACGTTATACCTTCACCAAGGGCTGATAGCCTTCCCCAGCACCCATCCCTTTTTCTCTCCTAAGTATTCCCCCTAATAAAATCCTTGGCATCTCTTACAGGTTATCCAGATAACCCTGTAAACAAAGCAAAAAAGAAAACATCCACTTTTTGAAGAACTTTTGCATGTACAATTACATCTAACCGTTACGAATATACAATAAATTACACAAAAGGGAAACCCTAGTCCCAACTGTTTGGATGAGGAAATCAGTTAAGTAACTTAGCCAAGATTAATTACTTTGGTATTTTAGTAACTTCTCCATTTCATAGTCTTCCATGCTCAGTCTTCAGGGGAAAAGGAAAAAAAAAAAAACTTAGAATTTGCTTTCTCTTTTTATTATTATGTATCTGTTATGAACAACAGTAACACAATTTATTAAGCAGGTGCTGTGTAAATGCTTTGCATATAATTAATTTTTAATTTAACCCTCACAATAATTCAGAGAAGGAGATGATATCCCTTTTTTACACGTAAGGAAGCAGCTTTACGAAGTAATGTGCCCAAGGTCACTCGCCTACTAACTAAAGGAGCTAGGACCAGCACCACGACTCCTAATCTAGTGCAAATGACATTAATAATAATTATGTCACAGCCGGGCGCAGTGGTTCATGCCTGTAATCCCAGTACTTTGGGATGCCGAGGCAGGAGGATCACCTGAGGTCAGGAGTCCGAGACCAGCCTGACCAACATGGTGAAACCGCTGTCTCTACTAAAAAATAATAATAATAAAATTAGCCAGGCCTAGTGGCAGGTGCCTGCAGTCCCAGCTACTTGGTAGGCTGAGGCAGGAGAATCACTTGAACCTAGGAGGCAGAGGTCGCAGTGAGCTGAGATCACGCCACTGTACTCCAGCATAGGCAACAGAGCGAGACTCCATCTCAAAATAATAACTCAAATATGCAGAGCATTTTACTACACACTTCTGCATCCATTAGGAAGTGGGATGGGTGCTCACCAGTGACCCCCACCCCACACACACTCTTGTTTGGAATAAACTAGAGCTAGGGAAAGGAACAAGGCTGATAGGAACTGACATGGCATAGGCAAGGATGAGGATGACTCATCTCCTCCCAACTGCTTTAACTCAGGTTGCAGAAAGGTCGCTTGTGGCCATGTGTACTCCAAGGGATCTTATTTTAAAGAAAGCATGAAAAGCAAGTTTTTCTTTAAGAGATTTCCACAAATACTTTTCCAAATAATTCTTTTAAAATGATTAGGAGACAAAACTCAGCTCCCTACCACCTACCAGCCATACAATGGGGAAGAAAGCATTTGTCACCTAAGGTTCTCCCTGATCCATTTCTTGGCCACCTCCACAGCTTCCTGTCCCCTAATGCTCTGTTTCTCTTTCTGCTTCAAACCAACAGCATCCATACTGTGCTGCCATGCTTTGGCCGTGTGGTTTAATATCTGGTTCAACCTCCTCCCATTCCTCTGGCTAACTCCTCCTCATTTCTCAAGAACTCAACTCAGCCACCATATACTTCAGGAAGTCTTGCTCAGCACCCAAGTTGAAAACACCCAGAAGACACCCCTCCTCTTCTTGCTCCCCACAATCCCAATGTCTAGAGCATCTCAACATTTACCTTACTGTGTTGAGTTAATCTCACACTAGAGACAAACAGAATCATCTCCTTAAAACACCAACCATAGCACATCACTCTGCCCCACAGGAGGTTTCAAGAAGCATCTTCTGGCAGGTAAGAGAAGAGCCAGGCTCTGTGATGTGGTATTCAAGGTCCTAAATGGCCTGGTCCTTGCCCTTCTCTCCAAACTGTCACTTTTGCCCTTGCTTACTGTCATACCACTGTCCATGTTCGGATTCATTCACATGCCAAACCCCTTCACACCCAAAGACGTATTTATCTCCTCAGCTCTTAGCAGAGTTGTTCCTTTTAAATCTCCAGTCTTTGCTTGAATGCTGTCTTCTTAGAGATGCCCTCTAGTACTGCCACTAGAACTATCATTATTCCCTCTCACTGTTCCCTAATCCTATTATTTTATTTTATTTTTCTTTTTATTTTATTTTCAAGACTGGGTCTCACTATGTTGCCCAGGGCTCAAACTTCTGGGCTCAAGCAATCCTCCCTTCTCAGCTTCCCAAGTAGCTGGGATGACAGAATCATCTGCTTAAAACACCAACCATACCACACCACTCTGCCCCACACCACACCACTCTGCCCCACACCCCACCACTCTGCCCCACACCCAGCTCCTACTCCCTTTCTTCATTGTGGTTTTGGAATTTTATAATTGATGTATTTGTTTGTTATTTAAATCTTTAATTTGGTAGAAAGCATATTCTTAAGTCCTTGTGCTCCTTGAGAGCAAGGATTCAGGATTATTAAATTGTACCCCTCCAGGGGGCTTGGTGATCTAGTGTGTCCTCAAATTTGCTGAATAAATGAATGAAGAAGCAAAGTTGAGGCAAGACGTTCAAAGACAGGGAGTCATAGAATGACAGATAGTTGTAGAAATTAAATATTACTGTTAGTTTCCATAATGACCTATGTTGAAGGAACTCTGAGTGTGTTATAAATTAATTTGAGCTCTATTCACAGGAAGAACTCATTATCTCTGACTTGTAAGCAAAGAAAGTTAAGCCAAGTGAAGTGACTTTTCCAAAAGCAATATAATGAGCTAAATAGGGATCTTGGTCTTGACTCTGAATAAATGTATTTTATACCCTGTCTCATTCCCAGAGGATTTGAGGTGGCTTTGAAAGACACAGACAGTTACACAATTTAGAATGTCCACAAAAACAAAACAAGCCAGTTGCTCAGGAGAAGCATGACTATTCCTGGTACAAGGTCTGAAAGAAATTTCTCCCCTGGGTCCTTACAAATGGTAGCAAACCACATCCTCAATCATCCTCCTGGACGTGCAGCAGCGGGGCTCGCAGGGTTGTTTGCTAGCATTCCGCAGTGTGGGCTGATGGCGCAAGGCCAAGGCTCAGATCCGTGGAGCAATTCTCCAAGGAGCCAAATCAAGACAGCCCAGGTGTGCAGTTCTCTGATGATCTGTCTTAATCCAAAAAGAACATCTGGAGATTCTGGAGGAATCATTTCACAGCATACTCTTCACACTGGGCTCTATGAATTTTATTTCTCACACTAAAACCTCTAATAAGCATTAAGTAATGGTGAATTGAAAAGGACAAGCATCCGGAACACAGTCGATGTTGAGGGACTATGGAGAGCTCCATATGATGTATCTGTCAGATGACCTGAAAAAGGCTATATTAGCTAGTGTGCTGGTTGGGCTGCTATAACAAAGAGACCCCAAAATACAATGGCCTAGATATAACTGAAGTTTATTTCTCATGTTAATAGGTCAAGTGTAGGAGGGTCATCAAAGGCAAGTGGGCAGCTCTATTCCACAAGGTCATGTAAGGGTCCAGGTTGACAGTGTGCCTCTGCCATCCTCAACACGCAGCTTCCTCTGAATCCAAGGAAGCATCTCTGGCTGTCACCATTTTAGAGCCAAGAGAATTAAATACAGAGCATGAAAGGCCAATAGCTTCCTTATAAAAATGTGATCTTAAAGTTGCACACATCAATTCTGTTTGCATCCCGTTGATCAAAATTTAGTGACACGACCAGACCTAGCTGCAAGGAAGACTGAGAAATGAAATCTCTTACCTTGGTAGCCTCATATCCACCTATAACTTAAGGGTGTTATATTACTACCAGGAAGAATGATAGAGTAGATAAGGAAGACCATAAGAATCTGTCATAGGGAATTGATACCGACTTAAAGAAAATTCTACCTGGAGAAAAGGCCAACCCACCCTTAGCCAAGTGAAGTAAAGGCAGACACCTATTACAGGTTCAAGTTTGCTACATTCACTTGTTATCGCCAGTACCAGACAATGAAGGATCAAGACCCCCAAGTTCTATGTCATATGCGTGGTTATGCTCATTTTAGTGGGGAAAAATTTTACAGCTGTTTTCAAGTGCCAACAGTGACTGTTAAAGAATAGTACCCCCATATAATACCAAATATTAAGAAATGCCAATTCCCTGTGAACACTCCAAATTGTTGCAAAATGTATGAAGGTAAATTAATCAAGTAACAGATGAATAGGATTCTTAACTCTAGGCTGTGTAAATGCTGAAGGGCTTTTACCAAAACCCAGGAAATTTATCTTGGAATAGTTGATCTTAGGCCCTTCTTTCTGGCTGCCATTAGATGACAGCATCAGTTTGTCTACTGAGGCATTCTTATTTTGAAACAAAAAACATGAGGTCACCACAGTGTTACTCTGTCAAGTAGGGTAGAGAGTATACGTTCATCTTATCCAAATGGGATTTTGCATTATTATCATGCACGTTTATAAAAATGGGGCATCAGGATACCTCACTTACGCCATGGAAAATCATCTCTTCCCTCAAGGGACTGCTACTATCTCTGCTGACTTCCATGGTAATATTAAGGTTTAGATTCTATGTGAGCATTAGTCTACATGGGATATAGATTTTCTTCCCAAAGCAATTTATGTCTGTGGACTGAAAATTTATGAAAAAGTCAATAAAAGCTATGACTCTTGGTTTGCTCTAATTCTCTCTACAAGGTGGCAAAGAATCTAATGGCCAACAGTGCTTAAAGCTGGCATACTCCTCATGTAATAGATTTGGTCTAAGAAATCCATATGTGCACTTTGTCAGAAGCAAACAGATACTTATTCTAGACATCAGGTTGGCAAACATCCAAATGTATAGTTTGGGAAAAGTAGGTGAAAAAAGTAGAGAGTCCATATTAAATATGGAGTGGACTACGTACTATCAGTAGGCATGCTTTCAAGAACTAGAATGAACAGCCAATGGCAACCCTGAGTAATTTTCCTTAAACGTCAATCAGTCTCCTTCCAACTGTGGTCATCCCAAACGGGATGTCTTCATATGTATACATGTGTGTGCATATGCATGTGTATGTAGGTGTAAGGAATGATGCACCCAACAGAGCTAGGTTCTAGTCAGGCACAATTTGATAAGGGGAGACAGAAAGGAGAAATAATACCTATTGAGTATCCCTATGCGTCAGAACAATACTATGTCATTTATCTTTGTTTTGTTTTGGGGTTTGGAAAGGGGTTGTTTTTGATTTTTGGGGTTTTTTTTTAAGTTTTTCCACAAAGCAACCTTCTACTCTATTATCCTGCTTTTCATATTTACTTCTCATAAGAACCATGGGAGGCAAGGATTATGATCACTGTACTAGAAATAAGGAACCTAAATCATAGCAAAAAGGAAATGACCTGCCCAAGGTCATGCAGTTCATGGAGAAACTGAGATTGAACTCAATCTGACTGCACAATGCATGCTCTTTCAAATACACCCCACTGCTGAGCTGTGATTCTGCTTACTCCCCACTTACTGTGGGCACCACAGTTCTGACTATAAATGGTGCATGGGTCTACCTAGTTCAGGTAGTGGTACCTGAAGGGACTTTAATTCTATGAGGGCTTTGCTAGAATTTAGCTTTCACAGGAATAAAGATTGGGTCTGTTTTATTTGCGACTATAAGATAGAACCTAAAATAGAGCATGCACTCTCCAAAAGGTTTGTTTTCTAACGAATGAAGGAATGAATGAGCATGGTTACTTCTTTATAACAAGGAGGCTATGCTATTTTGAGAGAATTTTCAGTGACTCTACCTATAATTTTTTAGATCTCAGCTTGGATCTCTTTAATATACAAAGCCTTTCTGCAATGTGCTTCACAGAAATCCACAAGTGTCCTTTTTATTATTATTGTTATTCCTGCTAAACTGTCCTATATTGAGCATCTACTATGTTCCTAGTATTGTTCTATGTACTTACATGCATTATCTCATTTAGTATCACAATAACCCTACAAAGGAGATACTTATTTTATTCATGAGATAGCTCAGGTTTTGAATGATTCAGTAAGTTGACCAAATGTTTCATAGAAGTTGGCCCAAAATTGCCTAATTCCAAAAACCAGTGGTGGACCTAGTAAATTTGACATCTGAAACAGTTCATTTTATGAAACGTTCCCTCTATACAATAAAATTATTTTTAATAATTACCACTGAATAATTATTTTCTTTATTCTTTAGCTTTAAAACAATTAACAATTCAAAAGAAGGATAAATTTCCATTTTAAGCATATTATGCAAAACAGTAGAATATTTCAGATATGGACCAAAACTTGTACGTAATACACAAAAATATTACACCTCACAGTGAACACTCTGTCTCACTGTTTCAAATTTCCAGCACAAATACAACCTCCAAATGGTCGTGCAGACTAAAAGAATTGATGTAGCTTAGATTTTGCTTCTTTATCCTTATAATAACTGTGCTGTCATTATTTATTTCCAACCTTCTGTTTAAACAACAGAATAGGTAGTGCTACAGGTGTTAGAGACATAAAGCACATCTGAAACAACCACGAAAGATTCCAAAACGTTATGAACTTACCCCCAAAACCAATGCATGTAGCTGAGTCCTTGTGTCCTGAACACCAACTGTATAACTAGGAGTTCTCCAAATTAACCTTCATGTAGAAAACAATGGACATAAAAGCCTAAGATATAAAACTGTGCTAATATGAAGCTTGTGTATTATTAACAGTCATCGTAGTAGTTGTTTAACTTAGAACAAGAAAGGGATCCAGTTTCAGCTTTCTACATATGGCTAGCCAGTTACACCTTATACAAAAATCAATTCAAGATGGATTAAAGATTTAAACGTTAGATCTAAAACCATAAAAACCCTAGAAGAAAACCTAGGCATTACCATTCAGGACATAGGCGTGGGCAAGGACTTCATGTCCAAAACACCAAAAGCAATGGCAACAAAAGCCAAAATTGACAAATGGGATCTAATTAAACTAAAGAGCTTCTGCACAGCAAAAGAAACTACCATCAGAGTGAACAGGCAACCTACAAAATGGGAGAAAATTTTCGCAACCTACTCATCTGACAAAGGGCTAATATCCAGAATCTACAATGAACTCAAACAAATTTACAAGAAAAAAACAAACAACCCCATCAAAAAGTGGGCGAGGGACATGAACAGACACTTCTCAAAAGAAGACATGTATGCAGCCAAAAAACACATGAAAAAATGCTCATCATCACTGGCCATCAGAGAAATGCAAATCAAAACCACTATGAGATATCATCTCACACCAGTTAGAATGGCAATCATTAAAAAGTCAGGAAACAACAGGTGCTGGAGAGGATGTGGAGAAATAGGAACACTTTTACACTGTTGGTGGGACTGTAAACTAGTTCAACCATTGTGGAAGTCAGTGTGGCGATTCCTCGGGGATCTAGAACTAGAAATACCATTTGACCCAGCCATCCCATTACTGGGTATATACCCAAAGGATTATAAATCATGCTGCTATAAAGACACATGCACACGTATGTTTATTGCGGCATTATTCACAATAGCAAAGACTTGGAACCAACCCAAATGTCCAACAATGATAGACTGGATTAAGAAAATGTGGCACATATAAACCATGGAATACTATGCAGCCATAAAAAATGATGAGTTCATGTCCTTTGTAGGGACATGGATGAAATTGGAAATCATCATTCTCAGTAAACTATCGCAAGAACAAAAAACCAAACACCGCATATTCTCACTCATAGGTGGGAATTGAACAATGAGATCACATGGACACAGGAAGGGGAATATCACACTCTGGGGACTGTGGTGGGGAGGGGGGAGGGGGGAGGGATAGCACTGGGAGATATACCTAATGCTAGATGATGAGTTAGTGGGTGCAGCACACCAGCATGGCACATGTATACATATGTAACTAACCTGCACAATGTGCACATGTACCCTAAAACTTAAAGTATAATAAAAAAAAAAAAAACTTAGAACAAGAAAAGATTTTCTCATGGAGTGTTTTATCATTGGCATTGAGATTTTTGAGTGCATGGTGATAATAAAAAGCAGACTGACTTTTAGTCTGTTTTATTATTGCTTTTAAATCCTCTACAGACCACGCACCTCATCCTCACCGGCACCTCAGGCTGACCCCTCCATCAGCATCACCCCTGACCTTGGTAAATCACTGCCAAGGGATGTTCTTGGTCTCCCTGTCCTGTTTGCTTTCACTATCTATGCCTTGAGCTCCTTTTTATGAGTCCTTAAACATGTGCAAATCTCAAAATGGAAGGAAAACTAATTTCTCTCCAAATTAAGCCCTATAAAGACCTTCTTGCTATTAGAAAAAAAGAATAATTGCTGGCCTCAGCCATCTTGAACATCCACCACAAAAAAAGCTGCCTCATTGTAGCAGCTAGAGTGAAAAATTGTCTGTTCTGCTGCCTAGTTGTTTCACGCCTTCTTACCTGTGAGATACAAGCATAAACTAGAATGATCTGGAAAAGTAGCAAAATCATTATATTCACTTTTTATGTAATGTAAAACAAAATCATCATTCATCTACTTTGCTAATGACTGAACAGTACCCCTGAATCCGTCTGAAAATACAGCTTAACATAAAATATTAAATGGACCACAAATTCAAGGTAAGATGGAAAAAGTAGGAATAAAAAGGGATTTAGACTGATTTAGAGTAATCAGGCGGATTTTGTGTGGAAAAAATAGTTTTGCTTTAATTATGTTTGCATATTATATGGTATCATATATCCAATATCACATATGTTAGAGAAAATTCCTAGTGTTTATATGGTCTCAAGTAATATCTCATCAATGAATGAATTTATAAAATAAATATTATTTACACGGAGTCAGAATATTTTGTCATCTGTAACTCTTTCTTCTAATATGACTCACCTAAATTGCAGCCCAATTATAACATTAGTCTTCAGGGAAATTTAATCTCTTGACAATCTTCTTTACTAATCTTCATTAATCCCCACAGTAAACTGAGATTAGTTAATAGATCATTAACTTGCCTATTTTGAAAATGGCAATATTGAAACATGGTGATGGGAAGTCATGCCCTTGAGTGCCTCAGGGTGGGTGACAAGAAAGGAGGTGAGGGCGGATCCCTAAGACTTGCTGTCACCAACTAGGAATGGAGCTCAGGGAGGAGTCAGGAATCTCAGGTGTGAAAAGCACCTCCAAGCGCATCCAATATCATGTCCCCACCACAGCCTTCAGCCTCCATCAGCAACACCTCTGAGAACAGTGAGCTTACCACCTCTTGAGTTGGATCATCCTACTTTTGGACATCTGTAACTAATTTTCTTTAAGTCTTCTTTATGTCAAGCTAAACTCTGTTGCTTTACATCTTCTACTCATTGTCCCAAAAATAAACAGAACATGTCTAGTCTTTCTTCCACCTGAGCTATCTACAAAAATATGAAGGCAGTTGACTGACCCATTTCTTTCAACTCTTCCTAGGGTGCTTTAGTCTCAGATCTACTCACCACCCTAGCCACCAGCCTTGTCATAACTTGCCCATCAGGAGGGAAACTTTAGTGGTTAACGGCATATCTCCTATAAAACTGGACATCAGACGTCAGAGAATCTCTGACGTCTAGATCTTCCCAGCCAAGCCAACTTGCAAATCATTTTCTAGCAACCAAAGTGATCTTGTGTAAGGTTACACTGATTTAGACCATGTCCTGGAGAACATAAAATATAAAGTGGCTCTTCAGCCAGGGAAGAAGGAAGCTCTGGTCAGAGGCCACCACCTTATTAAAGAGAAGAGAAGAGTATTTTTCTCTAAAAATCATTTTGCATATCTATTTATTATAATACATAAATATTGTATTTATGTATTATACAAGTGATGTGTATAAAAATTAAAATGAAAAAACACCCTGAATTTCATCAGCCAAAATACTTTTTTCATTTTTCTGTTTTTCCCACCAATTACTGCCCACGTGCATAAATATATTTACATTTTATAATCATAATATAAATATAATTTTGGATTCAGCATGTTAAATCTAACATTATACGTTTTATCCATCTTGTTTCATGGTCTTTACATATCATAATGGAAGCATAACATCTCTCAGAAAAGATAGATAATAATTTACTTCATTATCTGTTATAAGGCTTTTAAAGTCATTTCCAAAATGTTCTTATCATAAACAGCAGTGCTACAAACTTCCTAATGCTTATAGCTTTGTTATTCTCAAGAATAATTTTCTTGAAACAAAGTACCGCTGTCCTCATTTTACTGATTACTAATCAAAAAGGATAAGCATTTTTATGGCTCAAAAATATTCTGAAAATGAAAATTAGTTTTTAAATGGACCTGTTAGCCCTGTAAGGTCAGAATCTCTATCATTTACTGGGGTTCTACCACACATAGACTCTGTCCTGAGGGAATTAAGAGAACAGTTCAATTTAACATTCAGTGAAAACTAAGAGGAAAATGTTGCTTTACCCATGTGGGAGAGAAGAGGAAACAGGTTTACAGAAATGACATAATTTGTATGAGGTCACTAAGCTAGAAACATTGAGAGACAATATCATCAATTTAGGGTTGAGGATTTGAACTCAGGTTTTTGTTTTTTTGTGTTTTTTTTTTTTCGTTTTTTTGTTTTTTTGTTTTTAAGAGACAGGGTCTCACTCTGTCACCCAGGCTGGAGTGCAGTGGCATGATGATAGCTCACTGCAGACTTGAACTCCTGGTCTCAAGTGATTCTCCCACCTCAGCCTCCCAAGAAGATAGGACTCCAGGTGTGCACCACACACCTGGCTAATTTTTTAAATTTTTGTAGAGATGAGTTCTTGCTATACTGACCAGGCTGATCTCCAACTCCTAGGCTCAAGTGATCCTCCCACTTCAGCCTCCCAGAGTGCTGGGATTACAGGCATGAGCCACCACGCTAGGCCTGAACCCAAGTCTCTCTGGCTTTAAAACCCACACTGTTAACCACTGTTCTAAACTGTCTTCCTGGGTGAACTGCCACTCATCAGAAAATCCAGGAATGATACAAATAACCATCAGTCCTGCAGCTGGAGAGGGAATAGCAGGACAAATACCTTGTACCTCACAGGAGTCAATAAAAAGTGATTAAACTGAAGAGGGTGGGAGTTCTGGCTCTTTGGACCTCTTTGGTCCCTTCTAACCTGAAGCTTCTCTTGTCCTTGCTTCTTGTATTTCCAATCTATAATTTAATAGGATTGTCTTTTTGGTAATTCTACATCCAGTAGGCAAGGTTTAAATCTGGTGTTTTGGAACTGAGATGCAGGATAGAAATGGAAAAGCCCAGGCAGAGACAGGAGATGTGCTGTCCAGGAGGAGACATCCCCCTCCTACCTGCTTTCCTTCCCCACCAAATCCACTGGCTGACACAGGGTGCATTCAGATTGCAGGGGAAGAGGAGGCCGATGGATGAGGTGGGGACAGAGGGAAACGAAATGCCTGTGTGTTTGCTTAAACCCATATTAAACTAACCAGGTATGCAATGTCTTTGCATAACCCTCTTACTAATAAACACATGAGCAACTAGATTGCATCTGGAATTTTGCAAAATAAAATAGAGACAGTCCCTGCCCTCAAGGGACTCCTGGTCTGAATTCCACACAAAAAAAATGCAAAATTGGGCTATGGAGGCAAGCCTGGCCAGGTAGACAAGGCGATGACCAGAGGAGGTCACCTGGGAAGGAAAGTTTGGGAATCCCCAAACTTAAATTGGAGCCCTAGCTCTGATTCCCATCAGTGAAATGAGACTAATTATAATCACCAGGCAAGACTGTGGTGCATGAGCATTAGGTGAAATAAGTATAGAAAAAGGGCTCTGTAAATTATGAGGAAATATGTGAATATAAGCCAAAATAAGACTTGATGATTCGAAGTAGAATTCCCATGAACATGTCCTCTTTACTCTGTGGATTGATAATCCTCACACCTTCCCTTACCTCCATTATTAATTCTTTATTAATATTCATTGAGTAGCTGCCCACTACCTGCCACCCACATGTACATGCATTAACTTTAATCCTCCCAAAAAACTGCCAGGTAACCACCATAATTCTCAATATACAGATAAGAAAACATGGCTCTGATGAAGATAATAGATTCATAACTCATTTTGCTCATTTCATCATCTTTTCATAATTAGTCTGTTTTTTGCATTTTTTATATACTTCTATGAGAATGTTGACTTTGGGTATCAAGATGCCAGTCCAATTCAATAATTTACTTTATTTCAGTACTTCACTGGTTCAACCGATATTTACCAAGTGCTTAATCAGGTGCTAGGGATGGTGCTAGGTGCAGCAGTTATCATGTTATGCAGAAAAGAGAAGGTCTTTGCTCTTTCAGAGCTCACATTCTAGATGGAGAAGACAGATAATAAATGAGGAAACAAATACATCAACATGATACTATCAGGCAGTGACAGGTGTGATGAAGAAAATTTAAATGAATACTTGAATCATGACTAAGAGAATGAAGTTGTCATTTCCCTTACTAAAAAGTTTATATTTCCCTCAACAAAACTTAAAATGGAGTGTATATGATGCCATTCATCTCAGTTCTTCTGCTAAAGACATATGATCCAAGGGCCAAGGTAAAGGCTTCCTGTTACTGAGATAGAGTGACATGTTACTGAAAAGGAATTATGCACATCAAAAGTGTACAATTGCATCCAACAATCCTCTTTAAGACATTCTTAGTCATTCGCACCTCCTCTCAGGTGGACCACCAGCCTGAGGCTATGGAGTAAAATGGAGACAATTCGCAAAGTGTTCCTGTCTCCAAGTTCTATAGCTGCAGTGTGGTTAAATCCCACATCGCTGAGTATGATGGGGTCTATAACCTGTATGTTTCATGTAAGGAACACAGCCATGTAGGTAGCACTACTGTCAGAAATAAAACTAGGGGCACTCTGAGCCAGTATGAGAGGGAGACAAATATCATGCAAGATCATCTTAGGGAAGTGTCCTAAAAAACTCATACCAATTCTTGGCTAAGTCTTCTTGGTTTATTACCACTGAAAATTTGTTTGGTTTAGTTGATTATGCTGTGAAGCATAATATGTACTACAATTTTCTGTGGCTTTCTAATGATCAAGATAAATTCCAAAACATCAAGTGTAGCTCCTAGGCTATGACATATGCAAATCTTCCTGACATGTTGCCGACAGAATGCCTAAGATAATGTGATTACTGTCTTTGAAGAGAATAATTCAACTTGTTTTTTCTTTAAAAAAATTACTCTCAATAAATAACCCTCCCTGATAGTTTACTACTCCTTGGGTGGGGAAGTAAAATAGCAAGAGCAGAGTCTTTGGAGCTTAGGAAATCTAGGTTGAGACATATCTCTGCTATTTCCTGGGTGAGTCATCTTCTATAAGCTATTTATCTTCTTTGAGACTCTGTTTCCTCATCTATAAAATGGGGATAAGAATGCCCATCAAGCAGCATTTTTGTAAAGATTAAATAAAGGAATGGGCATTAACATATATCATAAAAAACAAAACCCTGGCCTGGCACAGTGGCTCAATCCTGTAATTCTAGCACCTTGGGAGGCTGAGGTGGGTGGATTGCTTGAGGATAGGAGTTCAAGACCAACCTGACCAACATGGTGAAACCCCATCTCTACTAAAAATACAAAATTAGCTTGGCATGACAGCACACGCCTGTAGTCCATGCTACTCAGGAGGCTGAAGCAGGAGAATCACTTGAACCTTGGAGGCGGAGGTTGCAGGGAGCTAAGTTCATGCCACTGCTCTCCAGCCTGGGCGACAGAGCGAGACTCCATCTCAAAACCAACAAACAAAGCAAAACTTCATCTAACTGGTTATGATTACTAGAGGGGAGCCCTGCTGCAGACAGGATAAGGTAAGTGGGAATCAGAGAGCCTCCACAGGTATCTGTAAACTTTTTTCAACCTGAAAAAGCAGGTCATTTAGGCCTTCTAGCAGGAAAGAGAGCAAAGTCTCTGAGCTCTGCTATGTTGAGCCTCTCAACTTTAAGTCAGATGCTATGTGAATCATCATAAGCACTGAGCAAATATTTCACTCATCTACTCATTCATTCATTCATTTTTTTCCATCCATCATTATATATTCATACACTCATTCAATAAGTCTACTCTGAGCCTAATACTGTACCAGGAACAGTTCAAGGGCTGGGTTCACAGTTTAATAGGGGAGGCACACGAGTAACTCTGTGATTGCAGTATTGTGTAATGTGACTAGGTCAATAACAGCAACGACAATGATAATGATAAGAGTTAACTCTGCTGGCCAGGGTCCTGGCTCTAACAGCAGATACTGACTCTGGGTAATTTAAGCAGAAAAAAAAAAAATTATTGGGGAAAAATACGTTCGCAGAACTGCTGGGAAGCTTGGAGAACCAGACAGAGAAAATGAGCAGAAACTAAGAGTCCACACAGCTGGACCACAGCCAAAATCTCACCACAGGGAAGATCTGGTGAGGACACTGTGGCTGGCCCTTCTTTTGTGGCTGCTCCGGAAGAGAGGCTGTCCTTGCTGCTGCCAAATTCAACAGAACAAACCCCTCCAGGGTGCAGCGAGATGTGAAATGAACTCACTGAGGCAGGGGAATCTGATGAGCAAAACCCACACTCTCATTCTCGGTGCAGAGAAAAAGCAGCATCTGGCCTTTCAGCTTTGATGGTGGAAAAAAGTGTGACTGCCTTCCAGGACTCAGCCTCCAAATATCAGGATGGGTTTCTGGTGCCAGGCAGCCAAAGGTTTACTGAATGCCTCCCATGTGCCAGACACTGCACTAAACAACTTGCCTACACTGTCTCATCTGACCCTCACAGTAGTCTTCAAAGATGGATGCTTTGCTACCTAACTTTACTGAAAAACTGAGACTTGGCAAAAGGAAGAAACTTGCACAAGTTTGTAAAGCTATTAAGTGGCAAAGCCCTGACTGATGCAGTTTTTGATAACTGAACTGCACTACACTACAAAGAAGGAAAGAAATGCAAAGATCCTCAAGAGCATAGACAAGAAGGCCCTGGATCAGACAGGGAGTGAAGGGAGACCCCACGGAGGAAGAGAGGTGGCCATGAGATTGAATTGATGAAGAGCTGGTTAGATATTGCAGGGCAGTGTGTGGGAATCAAGAGTAGGGGCCCTGGGGCTTAGGAAATCCCAAAGAGATGAAACAACAAACATATGAAGCGAGAAAGTGGCATGAAACTAACTCAGATTTCTTACAACCAAAGGTCTTTTGTTCATGCAATACAGTTGGAGAAAGGAATGTAAAAAGACAGGGTGTGAATGGGACCTACAGTGCCCCAACCTCAGGCACATGTTTGTGCCTGGCATAGAATCCCAGAAGAGATTCCAGGGCATTTCAAATTATAACTATTGCCCATATCTCATCTCAGGCATCAGAGAGTGACACTGGCATTCTTTAATTCCTTTGTCTTCACTGAAAAAGTAGACAGAATGAAGTAAGCAGAACATCCTGATAACTTTCAGCACCATCCTCCTGGGCCAATCCCATCCTCCTACCCCCTAGAATCTACAGAGTGGAGAGTTTTCCAGGAGCAGCAGGAATTCCAAAAAGAGAGTGCTTGACTTGTAATCCTAAGTACTGGATGATGAGCCAAGTGTTTACTGAGAGTAATCAGTGACTACCTCTTGATAAGTCTGGCTAAGGTCAGGATTCAAGGAAACCTTCTTCCCCCGGGCAAGATCAGCAAGGAGCCTGCTGACAGGATCCTTGTTCACTTAGCCTAGGCCATTGCACCAAAATCTCACTCCTCATTAGCGCTGGTGTCAACTCAGTGGGCAGGTATGGCTAGGTCAAGAGAACCTTGTCAGATTAAATTTTCAAGCGCTTCACTTTTTTCTAAAGATAAACATGTATGTTTTTAATTTCATGTAGAGTTGTATATTTACAACTGTGAAATGTCCTAAAAACCCCATTCTTTCCTTCTATTTAGCATCAAGACACATACACATTCAGCCCAAGTTTTAGCAGAACATACAGCCACTACACCAGAAACACATTTTACAGATTCACTGGCAGCTAGGTATGCCTAGGTAACTAAGTTTTCTCCATCGTAGGCAGGTAATAAGTGACAACCTCTGGTTACTTTCTTCAGAGTAAATTGCTTGCCTTCCATTCATTCTCTTTTTTCCTTAACCAAGGGCTGGAACATGTATATGATATTGACTAGTCAGTGACTATGCAGATGAGGAGAACATTCTGGAAGATGGTGGAGCATCAATAGAGAAGGAACCTGGGTCCCAGAATGATTTCAAGAAGCTACCCACCTCTCTTGTACCATTTATCTACCATGGAGACTGTTATTTAACAGTAATTCAAATATGGTAATTTTATTTAATCCACTGTGTATTTGGGTTACTGTATAGCAGCTTAGCTTTTCCATAACTATATAGGATTGATCTGAGGGTAATGACAGAAAGTAGGTGTTTTTTGAAGACAGACGTAGGTTCCAATACCAGCTTTCCCACTAACTAATCATCTACAGTCAGCTAGCCACTCTGGGTCTCATTTTTTTTTCATATGAAAAAAGGGTAAATAATAAGAAATTTTAAGGCTGTTAAAAGGATTATAAATAATGAACCTCATACAGTGCTGGTATACAAAAGTGCTAAAGTGCTAAAATTGCTACTTGTTTTTAAAAGAGACAGGGCCTCACACTGTCACCCAGGCTGGAGTGCAGTAGTGTGATCATGGTTCACTGCAGCCTGGAACTCTTGGGTTCAAGTGATCCTCCCACCTCAGGCTCCCAAGTAGCTGGAACTACAGGCACATGCCACCATGCTGGGCTAATTTTTAAATTTTTCCTAGAGAGAGGGTCTTACTATGTAGCCCAGGCTGATCTTAAACTCCTGGCCTCAAGTGATCCTTCTGCCTCAGCCTCCTAAACTGCTGGGATTACAGGGGTGAGCCATCGTTCCTAGACTACTGCAAATAGCACAGTGCCCTGTGGCATCCAACTTGGAACCCTCTGACTATGTTAGAATTCTCAGGCTCCAATAGCCTATGAACAGTGATATGGTTTGGATCTGTGTCCCCACCCAAATCTTATGTCAAATTGTAATTCTCAATGTTGTATGGAGGTGGGGCCTGGTGGGAGATAATTAGATCATGCGGGTAGATTTCTCCTTTGGTACTGTCCTCATGATAGTGAGTGACTTCTCATGAGATATGGTTGTTTAAAAGTGTGTAGCTCCAGCCATGTAAGATGAGTCTGCTTCCCCTTCGCCTTCTGACATGATTCTAAGTTTCCTCAGGCCTCCCCAGAAGATAAGTAGATGCCAGCATCATGCATCCTGTGCTGCCTGCAAAATCATAAGCCAATTAAACCTCTTTTCTTTATAAATTACCCAGTCTCAGGTATTTCTTTATAGCAATTTGAGAACAGACTAGTACAGAGAATTGGTAATGAGGAGTGGGCATTGCTATAAAAAATATGAAAAAATGTACGAGCAGCTTTGGAACTGGGTAACAGGCAGAGGGTGAAAGAGTATGGAAGGCTCAGAAGAAGACAGGAAGACAAGGGAAACTTGTCTTTGGAACTTCCTATAGACTTTTTAAATTGTCACCAAAATGCCGAGAGTGATATGGACAATGAAGTCCAGGCTGAGGAGGTCTCAGATGGAAATGAGGAACTTATTGGGAACTGGAGAAAAGGTTGCTTTTGTTATGCATTAGCAAAGAGGTTGGCTGCATTGTGCCCCTGCTCTAGGGATCTGTGGAACTTTGAACTTGAGAGTGATGATTTAGGGTATCTGGTAGGAGAAATTTCTAAGCAGCAAAGTGTTCAAGATGTGGCCTGGCTGCTTCTAACAACCTATGCTTATATGTGTGAGCAAAGAAATGACCCCAAATTGGAACTTATATATAAAAGAGAAGTAGAGCATAAAAGTTTAGAAAATTTGCAGCCTGGCCATGTGGTAGAAAAGAAAAGTCCATTTTCAGAGGAGGAACTCAAGCAGGCTGTAGAAATTTGCCTAAATAAGGAGCCAACTGCTAATATCCAAAACGATGGGGAAAGGCCTCAAAAGCATTACAGGAACCTTTGTGGCAGACCCTCCCCTCACAGGCCTGGAGGCTTAGCAGGACTGAATGGTTTCCTGGGCCAGGCCCAGGGCCCTGCTGCCCTGTCCAGCCTTGGGACACTGCTGCCTGCATTCTAGCTACTCCAGCACCAGCTGTGGCTAAAAGGGGCCCAGGTACAATTTGGGCTACTGCTTCAGAGAGTGCAAGCCATGAGTCTTGGCAGCTTTCATGTGGTTTTAAGCCTGCGGGTGCACAGAATGCAAAGTTGAGGGTTGGGATCCTCCACCTAGATTTCAGAGGATGTGTGGAAAAGCTTGGATGTCCAAGCAGAAGCCTGCTGCAGGGGTGGAGCCCTCATGGAAAACCTCTACTAGGGCAGTCCAGAGGGGAAATGTGTAATTTGAACCCTCACACACACTAGGCACTGCCTAGTGGAGCTTTGAGAAGAGGGCCACCATCCCTCAGACCCCAGAATGGTAAATCCACTGACAGCTTGCACCCTGAACCTGAAAAAGCTGCAGGCTGTCAACACCAGCCCTTGAGAGAAGCTACAGGGGCTGAAACCTGAAAAGCCACAGGGGTGGAGCTGCCCAAGGCCTTGGGAGCCCACCCATTGCATCAATGTGCCCTGGATGTGAGACATGGAGTCAAAGGAGATTATTTTGGAGCTTTATGATTTAATGACTGCCCTGCTGGGTTTTGAACTTGCATGGGGCCAGTAGCCCCTTTCTTTTGGCCAACTTCTCCCTTTTGTAATGGGAGTATTTACCCAGTGCCTACAACCCCATTATATCTCAAAAGTAACTAACTTGCTTTTGATTTTACAAGCTCATAGGCAGAAGAGAACAGCCTTGTCTCAGAGGAGACTTTGGACTGTGGACTTTTGAGTTAATCCTGGAATGAGTGAAGACTTTCAGGGACTGTTGAGAAGGGATGATTGTATTTTTCAATGTGAGAAGGCCATGAGATTTTGGAGGGGATGAGGCAGAATGATAGGGTTTGGATATGTGTCCCCACCCAAATCTCACGTCAAATTGTAATTCTCAATATTGGAGGTGGGGCCTGGTAGAAGATGATTGGCTCATGGGGGCAGATTTCCCCTTTGCTACTGTCCTCATGATAGTAAGTTCTCATGAGATCTAATTGTTTAAAAGTGTGTAGCACCCCCTGGCAACCTTTTGCTCCTGTGATAGCCATGTAAGTAAGCCTGCTTCCCCTTCACCTTCAGCCATGATTGTAAGTTTCCTCAGGTCTCCCCAGAAGCTGAGCAGATGGCCAGCTGCATGCTTCCTGTACAGCCCGCACAACTGTGAGACAATTAAACCTCTTTTCCTTATAAATCATCCAGTCTCAGATATTTCTTTATAGCAATGTGAGAAAGACTAATACACAGAGTCAAGTTCATCTGATGAAACATGAACTCAATCAGCTGACATAAATTTCATTAAGCTTTTGAACAGCCTTTCAATTTGATGTTTGCCTCTCTGCAAATAGAATGTGAGGGGCACCTCCCAACCTGAGAAGAAGATGGGTCTGAGACCACTGTGCCCCTGAGGGTGCAAGCACTGTGCCTGTGGTCCATGTTTTAGTCAGGAACTGCACCTTTCACTTCTGTGGTGTGACTGAGGCCAGTTCACCAGATATGGCTGTCTAGGTCTCGTTTAGGTGACAAACTTGGTTCAGATAAGAGGTCACATGGAAGGACTTTATCGTTAGCTCTATTGCCCTCTTACATTTTTGCCAAGAATTTTCCATATTTGCAGCCAGGAGGCAGCAGTCACACCCTAAGATACTAGCAGCACACCCAGGCCAATTTGTCCATTCTATTCATGAAACTCAAAGCTCCAAACACTGTCAGTGATGATGAGAAGTGTACATTCTCAGTTCTGGAGAGTCCTTCAAATATCCTTGTATCATCTGAAGCATGAGCACTGAAAAATCCTCTTGTGGGCTTTTTTCCCCCTCACCCACCCACCCGGCTCCCAAGAGAGGCAACTGACTCTTCCATCTGGAGTCCTACGTCTATCAGTTAGAACAAACTCTCTTCAGCACATAAATTCCAAGTAACAACCTGACTAAAACTAGATTTTTCCTTAGACCTCAGAGAAGCCAGTTGCTTCTACTCATGTAAGAGGCTGGATATAAGAGTTCATTGTTTGCCATTGGTACTCCGGAGTGAATTTATGCTGTATACATGGTCAACATTTTAAGTCAAACTTCCTCATGCTCATGGCTAGAAAATTTATTCATAAAAAGATCCCTAATTCCAGCTTGTCCAAAGGTCTTCCATGGAACTGTACAGGGCAGGTGGGTGGACTTCATGCTGGCAGTAGAAGAAGTTAGCTCCAGGCACTTCCCAAGGTCACCTGGTGAGTCAATGGTAAAACCATGGTCTCACAGCTCTCCAACCAAAGTGCCCAGCATGCAAGGCATGGCTGCTACTCTGGATGACAGGCCATCTGTCATGTTTCTCCTTGGCTTATCCATTTTCAAGGGCCAAAACCATGACAGCATTCATACCAACACCTCATTGATGGTGGCAAGCACCCCACAAGGTCTTCCACGCAAAGGGTGAGAAATGTCAGTTCCCATGAAAGGAGAAACTGCACAAAACCCAACCACACAGAATCATGTATGCCAGGAGGTCAGAGGCCAGGAAGGTAGGCATTCTCTGTGGAACATCTGAACTTGCCAGATCTCGGAGAAGTTGGACTTCTCCCAAGGAGAGTTTTGCCCCAACTCTTGATAACTGTCAGCATGTCTCACAAAAACAGGAACTCCCAAGATAGAGATGCCAAGCAGCTGGGAACCATTAAGAATAAAACTTGAGCTGCTGAATAAAGCTGGAGACTGGGTGATTCTTCTTCTCTGAACTACAACCTGCAAACTTTGAGAACGGAGCATCATTTATTGTGGGCCTGCTCTGGGCCTGGCTCTTAGCAAACTTGATTTTATGGAGGGAGCACAACGTAATGCAAGGTTTCTCAATGGAGACACTACTGACATTTTGGACCAAATGAATACTTGTTGTGGGAGCCTGTCCTGTGCATTGTCAGATGTCTAGCAGCAACCCTAGCCTCTGCTCTATAAATGCCAGTAGAACCTCCTCCCAACAGTTACAATAAAAATTGTCTCCAGGCATTGTGAAATGTCCTCTGGGAGGCAAAATCATCCTCAGTTGAGAACCACTACTGCAGTGGCTAAAAGTACAGACTCTGAAGTCAAACAGCCAGAGTTCAAATCCTGACTACCCATTTATCAAGTGACCTTACATTAACTTCTCTCTTCCTTTGGGGTCTTAAATGAAAATATAGTCAATGTTAATACCCACTCATAGGGTGGTTTTGAGGATTAAATGAGACATACTCATGAAGCACATAGAATCAAGCCTGGCATATGGAGAGTCCATGTTCAGATAGATATTATCATCCTCATTTTTCCGAAAGGGAAAGTGACAACTCAGAGAAGTGAGTAAGAGATCCCCAGCTAGGATGCGACCATAGGTCTGTATAATTCCTAATGAGTTCAGCAGCCATTGAGTGAGCTGCTGTCATGCATCAGGCCCTGCTTTGAGCTCTGTGGCTAAAGAGGAAACAAGAGACAATCCCTGTGCTTAAGGAACTCCAAATCCAGCGAAGGAGGCAGGCATGTGGCCTGGTTTCAGTAATGCCTATTGCAAGCTATGATAGGGAGAAGCTAGGTGCTGTGTGTGCAGAGATGAGGTCTCTGCCCTAGTCCAGGTCCTGGAGCAGAGGACACCCAGATGAGGTCCTGAAAGACTCCAAAGCTCTTTCCACTTCACCACACTGCTTATTTCAACAGACAAATGACAGACAGCTTTCAGCAATGACTGCAAAACTGCCCCAATACGTGAGATCTGCAGTAAGTCTAAGCAGGGACACCAGCCTCCAAGTATTGCTGGAAAGGAAAGAAATCACAGAGTTTTATGGAGACTGAGTCAGATCTCTTCATTCAAAAGCACTTGATGGGTTGGTGGGTAGCTGTTCCGTGCCTGGAGTCAATGCATTCTTCAGCAGTGTGGTGAGAGAGTTAGCACAGCCAGATCACCAGCACTGGGCTCTTTGCTAAATTTCAAAGACAAATTAAACCTTACTCAGCATGAATAGGCAGTGATAATGAATAACTAAAGCCAAGTGACCACAACAGCAGGTCCTTTTCCTTAAAGAACCCGATGGCATAAGAAGGAACAATGATCCTAAAAGAGAAACAAAAGGGTTTCACAAGCAGAGATATTTTAATAGCCCTATATTTCACTTAACAAGCTGAATGCTGAAGGCACACATTCATATTTCCACTGGTTGTGTTAAATACCTGCATCATGGCTATGTCATCCTGCACCTGTACAGAACCCCAATCGTTTGGACCTGTCCTGTATGACAGGCCCAGGCCCCTACTAAGAAGGTGGCAAGTGGCAAATCTCATGGCAGTTCTTTGGGAACAACATGCACTGCCACCTCTTTTCATCAATCTCAGATAGGGAAGAAAACCCCATAGGCTGATGCTGTTTAAATTGTGGCCCTTCGAAATGCAAATACTTGGGCTCCACCCCAGATCTACTGCATCAGTCTTAGTGGGTAGGAATCTGTTTTAACAAGCTCTGCACATGATTCTTAGGTTAAAGTTTAAGAGCCACCCCCCAAAGGTCATCCTTCCTTCGCTATCCTTTTCATTAACCTTGCTACTAGATGCTGTGTGTATACTAGAGAATAAACCTGACATGATTTTTTCTCTTAAAGAATTTAAATTCTCCCTTGGAGAACAATGAGAGTTGGTGGCCATTATTTGATGAGAAACCCACGAGGGAGTTACTCTTACTCCTAACAGATACACAAGTTGAGTCATACCACATCATAAATGTGAGCAGAGCAAATACACGGCAGGCTCTGGAATGACACTGGCTGAAAAAAAATGACAGAAACAACAAATGAGAACTACAATCCCTGCTCTGCATTTTTATAGGCCCCTTGCTGACCCTGCCCTTGCACTCTGCACTCAGTTGCTTATTTTACTTTTCTATTTCTCCTACCAGGAGTCTGAGTCCCTTGAGACAGGGCCAGGTCCCAGCATGGTACCTGGAATTCACTCGATATTTGCCAAATGAGTAAAGAAAGGGATAAACCCCAGCTAGCCTAGGAGGTTGTCCAATGCCCTCAGTGTCCTAAGAACCCCTTCGACAGTCCACAGCCTACCCCTGGGCTAGGAAAGGACTCCCCTGCCCTTCAATAACATGCTTGTCAGCAAATATTCTGCCAGCAGGACCCTAAAGGTCTAGAAGAGCCTCTTTCAGGGAAGTCACATCTTTCTAGAAGCACCTCCCTATATGTTGGAGGACAGCAGGAGAGGCTGAGAAGAACGAACAGGAGAGACAGGAAAGTGCTGTCCCCTACACAACCTGCATGGAAAACAGGAGCATTAACCAGCTGACACTAACAATGAGCAGCTGAGATCTCCAGTTGAAACTCCACTCAACTGGAAAGCCTTAAGCAAGCTGATAGTGGCATGTTTTTGCCTCATTTAGACATTTGATGGACTTAAGCCAGACTGTGTTCTTACTTGGGAAGGAGAAGACTAAAACATGAAAACATAGTCTTCATGCTGAAATTACATTATCCAAACCAAGGTCAAAATAGGGATTTCATATTACTTTTCAGCTCTCAAGTAATAAGCACCCCACTAAACACATATATTTACTGTTGGGGCTTTGTTCATGTACATTCTTTTTATAAGAATGTGACATATGAAAATAGAAGCTTCGGGATATAATGAGAGTAAAGACAGTTCAGGGCTGCAGGAGGACTCTGAGAGAAGATAACTTGGAAAGAGCTGACAGGGCCTCCCTGGCTGAGGCCACCAATGTGCAGCTGCTGACAAAGGGGTCTCCCTGCTTTGTGTCTTGTGCTCTGGTAGGATTCTCCTCTGGCTTCCAGAGTAGACTAGAAACTAATGCCAGCCTTACTCATGGGTTGGGTGTGATGAGAGAACTTGAGTGTTCCTTCTTACCCTCAGTGCACAGAAGCTTCTAAAATGAAGCATAAATGAAAGGCTTAGGGTCTCCCTCACCATGTGCAGAAGGAAGGGAGAGAAAAGGCAGGAAGGGTCCATCAGCCCAATCCCCCAGTACAGGAACCCCTGGGCTAATCTAACCAGTACAGGAATCCCTGCGCTGAGCCCACAGCAGGGCTGCTCAGGGCAACTCTGAGAATCATGGAGCCAAGCTGGAGATGCAGAAAGCCCCAGGCAGCTCCTCTAGAAGGGGCCTCCAGCTCTGGGGACTTGGGTCTCTAAGGGGGACCTGCAGGCCTCCTGGGCCCAGAGCAGGTGCATGAGACCCTCTTGCCTACCCAACACCAGCCTCCACCCGGTTTCTCCTTGTGAAATGGTTATAATAGTTTCCACCTCACAATGCCACAGAAAGACTAAAGGTGCTCAGAATAGAGCCCACAGCATATGACAAGCACTGACTTCAGGGATGTTTTTTAAATGACGAACACAGCTCTGGTGCACTGTGATGAGAAGGGAGGCCCTTGGCTCACATGACAACACTCGGGGACCTGGCTCATCTACCACCCCTGGAGGTGTCCAGTCCCTGGTCTCTGCTGCATGGATGCTGGCTACATTGTGCACATTTAGAATGAGGCTTGATTTTGAACAAAGTAGGCCCTCAGGAGGTGTGTGCTACTACTTCCTTTACAAATAAATGGTGCCTGAGCCTCCTAAAGCCAGAAACGTGGGATTGGAGAATGACCAAGCAAAGCAGCTCAGTCATAGTGTTTCCAAACAGATTTCATAACAAGATTATGCCTAAGGTTTAAGCCTGGCAACTGCAGGCCTGTTCTTCAGATTGTGAAACCAATATTCAAATAGCTGATGAGGTGGATTCCCAATCGAATGACACAAGGTTCCACTGAAGATGCCGACCATAGATATGTCATGGACACTTCATTATGTTTCACTCAACAGAAAGGCATGGACCATTTAAGATAACGCTGCTTACAGAGCACAAATTCCAAGTGCCTGGGACATAGTAGACACTCAATAAATATTTGTTAAACAAATGGATGAAAAGAAAGTTACCACTGGACTTTCCAAAGTGAATGAGAAAGAACTACAAGATAAAGGCTCAGGGTTTATCTAGCTAGCCCAGTCCTTTCATTCTGCAGGTGTGAAAAGTGACACTCAGAGAGGAAAAGTCATATTCCTAAAGACTTGGTAACTTGCTAGGGGTTTAATTGCGCCCTGCCAAAATTCATATATTGAAGTCCCAATCCCCAGCATCCCAGGATGAGATGTTATTTGGAGATAGTCTTCACAGAGGTAATGAAGTTAGAATGAGGTCATTAGGGTGGACCCTAATCCAATATGAAAAGTATCTTTATAAAAAGGGGAAATTTGGAGACAGATGCACGGGTAGAACACCATGTGCAGGGCCAGGGGCAGTGGCACACACCTGTAATCCCAGCACTTTGGGAGGCAGAGGCGGGTGGATCACCTGAGGTCAGGAGTTCAAGACCAGCCTGACCAACATGGTGAAACCCCGTCTCTACCAAAAATACAACAAAATTAGCAGGGCATGGTGGTGCACACCTGTAATGCCAGCTACTCAGGAGGCTGAGGCAGGAGAATCATTTGAACCCAGGAGCCAGAGGTTGCGGTGAGCTGAGATCGTGCCATTGCACTCTAGCCTGGGCAACAGAGCAAGACTCCATATCAACAAAAAAAAAAAAAAAAAAAACCAAAAAAAAAAACACCATGTGCAAATGAAGGAAGAGATAAATCTAGATGACGCTTCTATAGGCCAAGGACCATCCGAAGTTGCCAGCCACCCACAAGAACCTAGACTAGAAGCAGGGAACAGATTCTCTCAGAGACTCTAGAAAGAACCAACCTCACCAATCTTTTGATCTCAGACTTCCAGTCTCCAGCAATGTGAGACAATAAATGTCTCTCATTTAAGCCGCCCAGTTTGTGGGAATTTGTTACAGCAGCCTCTGGATGCAAATACAGCACTCTCTCTGCTACATACCCAACAGCTCTGAAGAGGACACCATCTCAGTTGACTTTTAATGGGAAAGCCTAATATTAGACCACTTACAGGATGGTCATAAGGTCAAATGAATTACAGGCTAGGGGATTTGATGATTCATTTTTTGGACTAATCTTTACTGCATGCACATAAAGTGCCACCATAAGCATGTCTCCGTCCCTGCCATTGGTGAGCGCACACGTAAGCCACAGACTCAATAGCAAGCATCCTAAATATGGCACTGTAGCAGCTCAGAAAACTCTACAAGCAGCCATGTGGGAGCCCATACTCTGGGAGAGTCAGGAAAGATTTCACAGAAAATGGAACATTTGGGAGGGTCTTAAGAGACGATAAGGAGTTTCCCAAGCAGAAAAGGTGGATGAGGACATTCTGAGAAACCAAAACCCCATATGTGAAAGTCTATAGAGTTGCTCTGGCAGGGGCACCCTAAGGGGACATGGGACTCATGGATTGAGAGGAGGCAGGAAAAGCTGTGAAGCACTGAGTTTGTTACAGGTTATACTCCTGTGTGCACAGGTAACATGGGCAATGGGGTGATTTGGTCATGATCATTCTGAAGAGGGTGGTCTAGAGGAGAGAGCCTAGGGGCCAGGATACCAAGCAGCGAGAGGCTCTTGTCACCATCCTGGTGAAGGATGACAAGGGCCTGAACCAGAGAAGTGGCAGAAGGGACAGATGGATCCCCAAGACATTCCTGAGGTCAAATTAGTAGACTGTGTCAACTCGGTCTCCATAGGATGTAAGGCAGCCCCAGGGAAATGACTCACCTACAAGGGATGGTCCCAATGTCTTCTTCTTGCCTTGAGGAAAGAAAATAGGTTCCCTCGACCCCCCCATCCTAAGATCTCACATGCTTCCTAATGAATGTAGATGGAAACTAAAGAGGATGTCCTGAGGACAAAGATGTAATGGGGCAACATTTCTTTTAAAAGCTTGTGTACACCCAGCTGGGTAAGCTGCCCACAATGGCAGGTGGTGGTCACCCAAGCCTCTCTACCACTCCAAAAGGGGGCAACCTTGGGCCTGCAGCAAGAAGTAGAATGTCAAAACTCCAGGCAAGGGAGACAGGCCCATGAAGGGGTCATGGGGGTTCAGGAGGGCGTAGAGTCCTCACAATCATACCCCAATCTGTCCTGGCCCTGTTTTAGTCCAGGCTGCCAGCATAGGACCCAGTGGCCTTGATACCCTCCCATCAGCTGCTCACCCAGCTCACCCTAGACCCCTCCCAGAAAGGGTGAGCAACTCCTCCACAGCAGCCCAGTGATCACTAGACAGCTCTTACCATTCAAAAGCCTTCCTTATACAGAGTCCAATATGCCTCCTTGTTCTACCTCCAAGTGCCACAGGAAAAAGGTTTAATTCCACCTCTGCTCAACTCCCATCAGGCATCTGAGAACTCTTCTCCTGGTAGAAGCCCTCCAATACCCCAGCCTCTCCCCACAGTGTGATTTTACATTTAGCCACACTCTGTTCATGTTCCTCTGAACTCATGCCAAGGCCAGAATCACTTCCTGCTTAATCTCTTGAGATTTTTATGTTGGAAGGAATCTTATTCCAAAGACTTCAAAAACAAAATTCCCTCTCTGCGTGTCACTACACCTCTGTGCATTCCAAAGACATCTCTGGTCTTTGGGGATAAAATGCACAAACGTTGTAGAGTAGAAGACAGGGGCAGCCATGAGGAAGAGGAAAAATGGCGTGTGTTGACAAAGCACAATACACACGGTTGAATGGGGTTGACCCCCTTTTCGTTCACTCTGATTCTTCCAGGTGCATATCCAAGGGCGTTGCTGGCATTATTCGGGAAGTTTGAAAAACAGTGAATTAGACCCTGGTGCTGGGGTCACCACAACTAGAGGTTCTGTCCTTTCATACAGAGATTTGCTTTGTTTAGCAGGAGGGCACTGAGTGTTCTGGATCCTGGGGGGAAACATTCACAGGTGGTACGTAAGACAATCCAACAAGGAGAGGGTGAAATTATTAGGATTTTTACTTCTGATTTATTTCATACTTTTAAATTCCTATTTTTTGCATGCACTACATGTATTAGTCCATTATACAATTTATAATAAATACATACATATTAGAGATGCGTGCTCAATGTATTTTTACTGAGATGTTTGTATAATGAAAAAGATTTAAAGAATGCTGCTCCAGATGACACTCAGTTCCCCCACACGTGCCTTCTACTGGCACTGGGGTGGTCAGGTAAGAGTATGACCACCCCAATGGTCATGGCAAGATATCAACACTGATGCAGGAGTAGTTATTCTGCACCAAACCCACTGACTGCTGGCAGGTGCATTAAGAAGAGAGTGTTACTTAAGCTGTATTAATAGTAGTAGCGTATCTAGAATGAGGGATGGGACAGTGCCATTCACCCTTACTTGTCCAGACCACACCTAGAGGATTGTGTTCCATGCTGGAAGTTATCTTTTAAGAGATGACCCCAAAACTGAGCCTTTTAGAGGACAGTGACAAAAGACATCAAGGACACTTGAAAGCCTGTCAGTAGAGGAATGCTAGATGGGAGTGGAGGTGTCCAGCCTGGCTGGGAGGTAGCGTACTTAAGAGCCAGCTTCAGATTTCCCATCTTGGGAAGTGAAAATAGACACCCTTTATGGGATCCAAGAGTTAGAACCAATGGGTAGAATCACAGGTAAGAAAATTCAGGCACAACCTACAGAAGAACTTTCTGGCAGAGTCATCTCAAGAGAAGAACTGAGTTTCCCATCATTACAGATGTGCAAACGGAGGCAGGGTGAGTACTTGTTGAAGGGGCAGCAGAGCAGACTTCGTCTCCAGATGGGTATTTGATCAGGAACACAAGTTCCCAACAAAGTTAATGCACGGACAACTAGTGGTCGTAGGGTGATTTTTAGGTGTAAATGAATATGTTTTATTTTAATAGTTGTATGGAGATCTCACAAATATGCTTGATTCAGATGAGGCTGAAGCTTCTTACATGGGGAAATTGAGGTAAAGAAATTCATCAAGTAAAAAGACAATAGAAGGAGAATGCAGATGTGGCAAAATTCATGAACGACCAAAGACAAGGAAACTATGGGGATGAAGGCCCCTCCTTGCCTTGAGAGTCCAAGATTCTTGGATCTTCAGTACCCACCCTCCAACCCAACATCACTTTTGACTTGTGCCCTTCTTTCTCCAGGAAAGCACAGGCTCCAAACCTAGAGAGTCCCCAGGGCCTTTGTATTCTTCTGGCCTCCAGAAACACCCAGGTTGGGCACATTCCTCTTCCCCAGCCAAATGCACCTGTCCTGGACACTGAACAACCTGCTTCCCTTTTCTGAGACAAGATGAAATTGATAAATGGACCCCTCATTAGTCCTGGGCTACCCCTCCCCACCTGCATCTCAGGGAATGCAAGCTTACTTGAGCAGTGGCCTCCTTGAACTCAAAGATACAACTCCAGGCTCAAAGTTCAGCATTAAGGTACGAGTTTTGAAGGAAATATTTTTACTCGGGTAGGATCTAGGAGCCCCTGCCCCCAAATTGTGCATTTATAATGATATTAGGTGTTTAGCTCTTCACAGCTTACAAAGCATTTCCCACGCCCGCTGTCCACTGCCCACCTGATCCTCACAACATTGTAAGACCCAGTAAAGTGGGTCTTACAATTACTATTCTCATTTGGAGACAAGGAAATTAAGACTCAGAGAGGCTGCCTAACTTGCTCAAGGCCACACAGCTTTCAAACCCACACCCAAATTCCCTCATTCCAAATCCCAGACTCAATTCACTGTACGACACTGCCCTCCAGTGTCCCAGAGGAGGGACTCTTGCCCATCTACAAAGGTAACAAGAGCGGCTGTTGTCCCCAGATTCTCAAAAAGACAAGCGTTCATTTCAGTTTTTACTGTCTAGATTGTGATGTAGGTGGTTAGCCTCAAAATGAGGCACATAAATCACTTCTGCTCCTCAAGGAGCAGAGAAGTCTCCTCTCTGTTTAAAATATGTGGTGAGTATCTGCCTGTCTCCTGGGATTATTCTAAATGGAATAATGTAAGCAAAAGGGTCTGGCATACAGCAGGGGCTCAATCATTGCAGGCTGGGTCTGTTGGCACACCTCACTTTTCTGTCTGAGGTCATGAGTAGAAACAGAGGTTTGAAACAACCAGCTGAACATTTTATAAACTAAACTAGAATTGAAGCCCCAGATTCCCATGTCATGTGTCTCTGTTTGAAACCTAAGTGCATGCCACTTCTTGTTTGGCCTGCAGGAATTTTTCAAAATGAATCATTTCAGCAAAATGCATCTTCACATTAGGGAAGACAGAAACCCAGGAATGTGGGGGGGAAAGGCAATAAAACAAATAGTATTAAATTCCACTGACTCTTAGTACACAAGGCGTCTTCAGCACGTTTTCACCATATGGTGCAGATTTTCCAAGATGGTCCTCATTTCAGAAGTTCTGTGCCTCGCTCAGACCATGTGGTGGACACTGTGCCAGGCCATGTGACTCAAGTTTGCATTAGGAAAAGATGGTCAGTGTAAATGTGTGCCAGACCCTGCTTAGGCATACACAAGTGAAGGAGGCATGGTCTCAGCCCTTTGAGGTGTTCAGTCTAAAAGAGAAGGCAGTGGAAAAAGGATGGACTAGGATGAAAAGTGACATGGTGGGGCGAGTGACCACAGGATATTTCTAATGCAGAGAAAACCAGAAAGTCAGAGAAGGTTTCCCAAGTAAGGGGCGTTCAAGTTGGATCCTGAAAGTTGACTAGGAAATTGCCCAAGGAGAAGAGGTCAAGTGTACCTATCTGTGTTCCATTCTGCCTGTAGTCCTTCACCCACCTGCCTCAAACCTTCCACTCCTTGTCTGGATCTGGTGGTTCACCTTTCCCACCCATCCCCGTAAGATGGCCCAACCTCCCTTTCTTCGCCTCTGATCCTCATCTAGCCCAGCCCAGTTCCCTCCTCCACATCTTCCCTTTACCATGAATCACAAGGCCCACTCAGAGCTTCCTTCTCCTTGAAAGACTTGAAATGATATATTTACCTAAGACTCTCCCTCCACCTCCAGTGTTCTCTGTCCTCATAAGACAGCAAAGTGAGGAAAATGCCAGACCCAACAGAGGACGGAGAGCGTGGAGGTGCAACAGGGATGTGATTCATAACTCAAGAGATGAGTGAGAAAGGCTGTGGTGGGTGTGGGAGCAGCCAAGGCACAAAGAGGAGGAGAAGGATTAATTGAACCAAGCCAAGCTCAGCCTTAAAGATCCTGGTTTGGTTTGTTCCCAAAATAGGGTTGAGCTTATGGCTGGTTCTTACTTGTTAGCAACCAGTTCACCCGTCCCTTCTCTTAAGTCCCTGTTCATTAATCTTCTTAAAGAAAGTGACTTGATTCTGTCAGGGTTGCTGGCTGCATATCAAAAACTTGTTCTTCCACTAAGAGGTTGCAGAGGCAAAGTACATGCATAGAAATCTTCACAGAGAACTTCCATATAGAATAGGAAATTGTTCTGCCTGTCCACTAGTGTGAGGCGCATGCTGGTGAAGATTTGTATGCTTAAGTGCCAAGAAGCTGCATTTACTTATCCATTCACTCACTCATTCATTTATTCATTTACTTTAAAATATGTATTGACTGTGATCCAGACATGAGCTAGGTATTGTGAATATGAGCAACAATGAACAAGTTAGGCGTGGTGTCTACCCTCTTAGGTTGATGAGAAAGTTAGTTGGACACATACACAAATAACTGCAATACATTGGAATCAGTGGTACAATAAAGACCCTAAGAGCATGCTTTGGGAATTACCAAAGAGATTAAAGACATTTTCACAGAGAAAGTAATACTTGAGGTTCTCTCCGAGGTTAGGGACTATGTCTTACTCATCACTGTGTCCCCCATCGCATAGCACAGGGTTTTGCTCATAGGAGGTGCTCATAGATGCGTGCCAAATAAGTAATCAAGATCTCAAAGAACGAGTAGGAGTCACTACACAGAATGGAGAAAGGAGGTGCATTACAGGAAAAGGTTACCGTGAAGAAAGGCCCAGAGCATGGGCCTCTGGGGAAGGACAAGTATTTCAGTATGGGTGTGGCGCTGTGAACAGCAGGAGATGAGGCTGGAGAAGGAAGCTGGCTCAGCATGCCATGCAAAGAAGTTCACATTTTGTCCTGGGAACAAAGGATAAATTTATTAGTGGGGGCTTGCCATGGGTGGATCCATGTAGACATACTTTCTCAATTGAAGTTGAAGACTTTTTCTAATTTTTTTTTGAGACACAGCAGAGTCTTGCTCTGTCACCCAAGCTGGAGTGCAGTGATGTGATCATAATTCACTACAGCCTTGATGTCCTGGGCTCAAGAGATCCTCCTGGCTCAGCCTTCCACAGACTTTTTTTTAATAGTGAAAGTGTTCATCTTGGTAGCTCATGGGCCCAGGCAGTTAAGTGAATGCATAAGGATTTCACAGTCCAACCAGGTGTCTGCCCAGAGACCTGGTCTCTCCTACCTGGAGGCCCCTTTACAGCTGAGAACCCAGATCTTCCACTTTGTTCTTCAAGGGTATTAGAAATGCCCCTACAGACTGGCTGCTGCTGCTCTGGATCTCAGGGTGGACAGCAAATGCACAGAGCAAGAAGGGAAGGCAGCAGAACCTCAGGGATGTGTGGACACTCCCAGGCACCTCACTGAGCCCCAGCACTCCGAGGCAATAACTGCAAGTCAACGTTTTCTAGCGCTTTGGCCATAAAACAAATAGCATTCCATTGCTGGATTTTCTGTCTCTTCCTTATTTTGTTCTTTTTTTGACAACACTCAGCATGTTAATAGGTGTGTCAATATTCTAAACCTGGGTTCAATCCTAGCTCTCCAACTCACTAATGAAGAGACAATAATCGAGTCACTTAAAGTTTCTGACTCTGTTATGTCATCCACAAATGATAATGTATCCACAAGGCTGCATTGAGAGGTCTCTAGCCTCTCTCAAAGGGCCTCGTTGCTTTGTAGGCACCTGACACACCTGACTGCCCCTCTGGCCTCCTCACCTGTCCTGGTAGAGAATAATGTTGAGCCTGGTTTACCATGCTCAGTGTTGCCTCCCTTGTAACCTCAGGTGGCATGTGCCCTAGAAGGAAGACCTCATTGCTGTTTGCTTTAAAAATTGTAATGTATCATTTCCTGGTAACTGGGTATGACTAATCCATAATCAAGAAATAGACACAGAATCAAGTCTTGGTTCCTTAGCCTGGTGCACAGGGGCCCCCATATTCAACCTCTGCCCTTCCTGAAAGAATCAGCTCTCACTCCATGACCATCCCATACGTACAAACCTATGGCTTGTAGCCACTGCATGGACCAGTGGGTTGTGCTGTTTCATCGCGCTGTGCTGTTGCCCAGGAGTGCCTTTTCCATATCCCTTCAGCTAGATTGATTCACTCAACTTTCAACTCTCAGCCTAAGTGTCATCTTCTCCATGAAGAGAACTCCTGTACTGGAATGGCAACCCTTCCCTCTGCTCCTTCCTCACCTTTTGCTCTCTGCATCCCATCATATACTGCATCATGCAGAAACTCTCCAGCTTTAAATCTGTCTCCCCAAATGGCCTCGAAGACCCTTAAGAACAGAAACCATGACTTAGGTGGTATCTTCTCCAGGGGTGAAGTGGGCATCCAGCAGACAGTTGTTGAAGGGATCTGACAATGCTGAGAGTCCTGGAATATTGTTTCCATGAGTTATTGTGCTAACAAACACCTAGTTTCCAAAGGTGACTCCCTCCCCACGAACCATATCTACCTGCATAGCTCTCCTATGCTTGAATCTGGCTGGCCCTTGAACTCCCTTTGGACCCACAGAATGCAGAGGTAGTACTTGTCCATGACTTCCAAGGCCAGGTTATAAGAAGCCTTGCAGCTTCCACCTGGGCTTCTTGCAACACTCACTCTGGGGCAGTGGTTCCTGACTCAAAGCAATTTTCCTTCCCAAGAATATCTGGCAATGTCTGGAGACAATTTTGGTTATCACACCCGGTTGTAGGGAGGGAGGTGAGAGGCCCTTTTTATAGTGTCTAGTTGATAGAGGTCAGAGATGCTGCTAAACATTCTACAATGCATGGAACAGACCCCTGTCTCGTGCCCTACAACACAATGGGCCAAAATGTCAACAGTGCTGAGATCGAGAAATCCTGTTCTAAGGGAAGCTAAATACCATGGATACTCCCTTCAGAAGAAGGAAATTTAGGCCAGTTGCATGGAGAGACAGAGGCCTGGCCAGCCTTCAATTATTGCATCTATGAAGCAGATGCCAACTCAGAAGCCAACCACTTAAGTATTCAAATGACTCTAGCCCCAGCCACCATCAGACAACAGCTATATGAGATCCCAAAAGAGAACTTCTCAAGTCAACCCACAGAAGTGTGAAAGGCAGTAACAAATGGTTTTAGGCCACTACATTTTGGGGGGATTTGTTACACAGCAATAGATAACCAAAGCACCCAGATTGTGATGTCTCTAGGGTTCTTGCCTTTCCCACACGTCACATTTTTGTTCTTTCATTTTGTTTTGTTTTGTTTTGCTTTGCTTTGTTTTAACAGAGTCTCACTCTGTTGCTCAGGCTGGAGTGCAGCAGTGTGATCACAGCTCACTGCAGCCTCGACCTCCCAAGGCTCAGGTGATCCTCCTGCCTCAGCCCCCCAAGTAGCTGGGACTACAGACACACACCACCATGCCTGCTAATTTTTGTATTTTTAATAGAGATGGGGTTTCACATGTTGCCCAGGCTGGTCTCGAACTCCTGGGTTCAAGCCATCCACCCACCCCAGGCCTCCCAAAGTGCGGGGATTACAGGCGTGAGCCACCACACCCGGCCTCATTTTCATTGTTTTATTTCTCTTCCTCCTCTCCTGAAGTCTGGGATGGCAAGTTTTTTTTTTTTTAATGCAAATCGGTCAGCTGGTTTCCTAGATGCTTTAGACATATGCAAATTCCCTGATAGTTTCCTTGGTCCTACCAGTGGGGGAAGGAGGAATCTTGCAGCATTTTATAAAAGAGGAGCTGGGGCTATTTTCATTTCATTGCTGGGAAAACAGAGATGGTAAATGCCAGATTGCTACTGTAGTTTGCCCATGTAACAGGCCTCAGGAACTGCACTTTTCATGGTGAGAAGGTTCAGCCAGAGAAACGGGTGAGCTTTGGCTAAGAATTCCAGTCAGAACAAGGGGAATCTCATGTATACTGTCAGGCCACACCATGGTGTCCTTGGCTTCCAAAATGACACTAATTTGTCACCTAACTCAATTCAATTCAGCAAGCCTTTCTTGAAAACCTGCTGCTCAGAAATTAAGCTGACCTCCATTGGAAGACTCAAAGATGAAATTGTCTTAATTCCTGCATAAGACAGTTAATATTTTAGTCAGAGAGACTACTATCTCAACAGCAAGGCTGTAAAACAGGACGAAATGAAATTGATGCTAAAGTGAAATGGAAGCAAGTGAAGGGTCTGTGAGTTTGCGTGATGGACACTCATTCAATCCATACCATTTGTCAAGTACCTGCTATATTCTAGGCACTGTACCGCAACAGAAATCCAAGGGTCACAGGTTTGCAGCTCAACTTAAAGTTATAAATCATACTTCTTTCAGACACAGCACATAGTCCTGAACACTCACATAAACAAATGTTGAGTGATGCATTCTAAGAATTAAAAAAAGACAAGTTTATTTTAGTCTGTATAGTGAGACTTCTTTTCAGCTTTATTGATGTATAATTGACAAATCAAAATTGTGTATATTCAAGATGTACGAGCTAATTAGCATATCCATCACCCCACATCATTACCTCTGTATGTGTGTATGAAAATACTTAAGATCTACCCTCTTAGCAAATTTCCGTTATATAATACATTATGATTAACTGTAATCACCACACTCTACATTAGGTCTCCAGAACTTATTTATCCTATAACTGAAAGTTTGCAACCCCTGACCAACATCTCCGGGGGGAAATACCTGCCATGCCTGGCAATGCCTCGTAACCACCCTTCTATTCTTGGTCTCTATGAGTTCACCTTTTAAAGATTCCACATATAAGTGAGGTTAGGCGATATGGTCTTTTCGTGTCTGGCTTATTTCACTTAGTATAATGCCCTCTGAGAAGGACTAATAAATATCACACGTTTCACTGTATTTTTTAAAATTAAGAAGAAGGGAAAAAAATGTTTTCATAAAAGAGGGGAAATTCAGCATATGAAAATGTTAATTTCACATCTGTGCTCCTCATCTTCCCAAATGTGTAGTTAGGCAAGATGCCTTAAGCCATGCTTTCAAAATGGGGGACAGGTTCCCCTTCAGGAACTTGAGGGTAGCCAAAGGGTATGAGGAGTGTTCCCGTCAGGATGGGCTAGGTCACATGGTGACAATGAACAACCTGACCCTCAGTGGCTGTCAAAAACAACACTTGCGGGCCGGGCATGGTGGCTCATGCCTGTATTCCCAGAACTTTGGGAGGCCGAGGCGGGTGGATCATGAGGTCAGGAGATCGAGACCATCCTGGCTAACACAGTGAAATCCCATCTCTACTAAAAATACAAAAAAAAAAAAAAAAATTAGCCGGGCATGGTGGCAGGTGCCTGTAGTCCCAGCTACTCGGGAGGCTGAGGCAGGAGAATGGCATGAACCCGGGAGGTGGAGGTTGCAGTGAGCCGAGATCACGCCATTGCACTCCAGCCTGGGCGACAGAGTGAGACTCTGTCTCAAAAAAATAATAATAAATAAATTAAAGCAGCATTTGCCTCTTGTTCACTCAACCTGTCCAACACAGTTTAAGAGAAGAACTCAGCTCCTCAGAGTCACTCAGGGATCCAGCTGATGAAGGCTTCCTCTCAGCCACGCCTCTGCCTCACCACAGCAAGGAAATGTAGCAAACTGCACATTGACCAGAATGTATATACTTTCCTTGGCCAAAACTAGTTACACAGTCACAGTCACCCTTGACTTCAAGGGGACAAGGACACACAGTCCTACTGTACATGCCTGGAAGGAGGAAGAATCAGAAATATTGGATGAACAGCACTAATTAACAACACAAGAAGTCACAGCATCAATTTGGAGGGGTACCTTCCTAGAGCATCAATTTTACTTGAATGTTGATCATTCAAAACACTGATTTAATAGTAAAACAAGCATAGATACGTAACATGCTCAAGTTCAAAATATGTGGAGATTTTTAAGTTAAAATACAAGATTTGAGAGGAATTTCAGGTTTCTGGATTCTTAGGACTATATTCTATAAATTCCCTTCAGTCACTATACTTTGCTAAGTTTAGTGGTGCCTTGATGGGGGGAAATTAAGCAGCACTGGTTTAGGATAAATATTCCATTTAAGTGGCATGGCATAAATACATGCTCCTGGACACTCCCAATAAGTAGTGGGTAATGTTCTAAATCTCCTGACAGGTGAGACAGAAAATAAAACATAGTAACATCACTTGCATTTTCTTTCGGTCAACAGAAAGCAAACATATACATGGACAGAGTCCAGTGTCTTTCCGGGATTGCCTTGCATGGACAACGAAGCCATCTCCAACTGCCATTTACGAGAGAATACAAATGCAATTCTTGCATCAAGTGCTATTGACCAAAGGGGTCACATCAAACCTGGGTCCATGAAATTCAGTTGCTTTCTGTGCATCAAACTTAATTCAGGGGTGAAATTGGGGGAATCTTAAAAGACTGATAATAGTAATATTTGTTCTACTAAGTAATGTAGAAGTTCTACATTCTACATTAAATGGAAGAGTGCTTATTATGTGCCAAGTGCTATTCTAAGACATTTCTATGTAATAATCTAATTAAATCCTCAAAGCCACCCTATGTGGTGAGTGCTTTTACTCCCATTTTACTTTTTAATTTTTTTTTTCTTGAGATGGGAGTCTTGCTCTGTCATCCAGGCTGGACTGCAGTGGCACGATCTCAGCTCACTGTGACCTTGCAACCTCCGCCTCCCAGGTTCAAGTGATTATCCTGCCTCAGCCTCCCGAGTATCTGGGACTACAGGCATGCCCCACCACGCCCAACTAATTTTTTTGTATTTTTAGTGGACAGGGTCTTGCCATGTTGGCCAGTCTTGTCTTCAACTCCTGGCATCAAAAATTTACAGACTTTTAGAGTATCTTTTAAATTTTTACAGTTTTTGCAATTTTAAAAATTTTTAGAGGCTTTTTCAATTTTTATTTATTTATTTATTTATTTTTGTAGAGATAGTATCTCACTGTGTTGCCCTGGCTGGTCTCAAACTCCTGGCCTCAAACAATCCTCCCACCTCAGCCTCCAAAAGTGCCAGGATTACAGGCATGAGCCACTGCACTTGGCCTACAGAAACAATTAATATGCCCAAAGTTATAAAGTGTGTAAGTGATGGAGACAGAGTTCTAACTCGGGCAGTCTGACTTAGAATCATTACTCTTAAGCATCAGGCTATTCCACCTCAACTTGATCAATTACGGTCCATTGTGCATCTTATGTGTTTATCAAGCTCTAGAAAACTGCTAGAACTCACTCAGTTCCTTATTAAGTTACCCAAGGAGGTATGGGGCAGACAGTCTGTGCTACTGAATAAAGCCCAGTCAATGGCCCCTCCTTCTTCCTGTAACTAGGGAGGCTGCACCTCTTCTGAGGACATTTCTGGACCACATTCTTCTCTGGCCCACACCCAAGGCAGCCCAAGGCAGGGCTGGCATGGGCACCCAGAGGCCAGTGTGATTTTTCTGAAGGGAGATTTGCATTTTCTCCATTCACTTCCCAGTGATTAATGGAGACCCCCAAAGTTCCACATTCTACATTAAATGGAAGAGATGACTTCAGCATGGAAACATTTCAGGAGATGTAATACCAGCTAAATGCCCTTCCCGTGAAAGAACTGAGGAAAGTGAACTTCATATAGCTCTAGGAGTATTCCTTACTTTTAAAAGAAGCAAAGAGAAACTTTAATTGGAGCTATTGGAAGAGGCTAGCTTCAAATATTTTTCTTCTATTTGGGAAACACTGACCAAATGTGTCGTACAATATCCCCACCACTATCACCACTACCGCCACCATCCCAGCCCCCCAAAACACTCAGACACTATACCAGAACATGTGCTGGCCCCATATGGTTTGGGTCTATTCAACCCAAACCTGATGGTCGGTTCATGGGGTTGAAGAAACCTAACACGGATAGTGGTGACAGTCAGCACTGAGTCAGGAAAGACCAGAGAGATCTGTAGTGTAGGTTTAGACCCTCTCAGAGGCAGGTAATGTCCATTTTCCCACTGGAAAGAGCACTGGGTATGGAAACAGCAAATCCAAGCCGGGATTTACACACTCAGCAACCCATGGGCCAGGCTAGTCAAGGAAAAGTGTGACTAAGACCTCGAGTTAGACCTCAGCAGTGGAAGAACCGTAAGGAACCTGTCTGAAGGCATCCCTATTCCATACTCTCTTTCTCCGCTAACAACAGGCAGCCCAAGCTAAACATGGGTTGAGGCAGAACTGAGCTGTGAGCTGCCTGTTGGTGACCTCTGATGCTGTGTTCCACTTCAGGGACCATCACTTACAGCTATGGGATGGGGGCAGGTCATGGAGCATCTCCGATGCTTGATTTCCTTAACTCAAGGAAGAGAATCATCTCAACATCGATGGAGTCATCTGAGGAATTAAATAATGAAATAAGGCTCCCCATAGCCATGCAAGTTTGAGCTCCTTGAGGGTGGTGACTTTTCCACCACTGGCTTTTGACATCAGGTCTGGCACACTGTAGATTACTAAGTGAGTTCTGAATGACATAATGAATGAATGAAATGAATGCCACTTGTGCACCAAACATTGTACTAGTTGCTCTATAACTACTGTATCTTATTAGAAAATAAAGGGGCTCAAATACAATCCTATTGGCCACACACCCAAGTCTTCTAAGATTATTCCTTGTCCCTTTTTTCGCCTCACCATGCAACTGATTATTTAAAATGGGAGTGGAATTTTAGGCAGGAATTGACTAAGTGGGAGTGGTATTGGGATCGTGGCTTGTTTCCATTAGCTTTATCCAAAGGGCCTTTTCTCTCCTTGTCCCCATTTCATTGCTCATGTCACTCACTTATTCATTTGTTTACCTGTAGTTTCCTGAGCCCCTACTCTGTGCCAGATCCCATGGAGTCAGTGCCCTGGGTCCCTGCCCTGGAGAAGCTCACCTTTGAGGGTGCTGCATCTGTGGGGCTCTAGACAAGAACGCACAGCCCACGCCAAGCCTCCAAATTACAGCAATGTTCTAAGGAGCAGCTGGGATTCTATTTTTCATTTCCTCAGCACACCAGTCTCTCCATATTTAGTTGATACGCTCTAAAGAACAGGCCCCGACACCTGGGGGTATGTTTTCGAAAAATGTGTGGACCATATGCATACCTAACATGCAGCAGGGCCATGGAGAAATTGGTACAACGCAGCTTGGCACCAGCCAGCATTTTTTTTTTTTTTAATTCCTTAACATCTTGCCTACAAATTACATCCTTAAGCACTTCAGAGAGTTGAATCACCCCCAAATGCTTATAGTTTATTTCATTACGCTTTATTTGGGGCTTTAAAGGAGGGAGACCAGAGAATGTAAGGAACAGTTTAACAGCATCAGGGCTGATTAGGTTGAAGAGCATTCAAAGAAATTTATTTCTATATTCCTTTTGTTACCAAGATCATGTGTTTCGCTGAAAGCAATCCTGTGATCGCCTTACAAGTATGTTTCCTAACCTCTCACGAGCCCATTAGCCATTGTTTGGCTGCCTCTTATTAATTTTTAAAAAGGAAAACAGGACAGAGTTAGTGAGCATTCCTAAGGCTGAAGCCAGGGTCAAGCAGGCTCTGTTCTAGGAATGAGGAAATTCAGCTTCCAGCCACTCTATTACTTCTAAGCAGTGTAACCTCGGCAAACCATTGTACTTCTCTGGGCTTCTGCTGTCACCTTTGTTGAAATGCAACAGCAGTGATGATGTCCATCTTCATAGAGTTGTACTGGCTACAAAGCCCTGACACATGCATTGTCTTGGGGGCATCCTGTCAGCCATGTGAGCTGTGTGGCCAAAAGCAAGTTAACTGACCTCTCTGCATTTCAATTTCCTTGTAAAATGGGGATAGGAACAGAAGAGCAAGTGGGAGGCTCAAATGAGGCAAGGGATCTCAAATTTCTTTTTAAAAAGTTGTGTAAACATTTAGACTCAAGTCTCCCCTTGGCCCCACCTCCCTCTCCATTATCTCCAACATTTCCCCCAGCTTCCCTAAATGAACAAATGCATACTATAGGTAAGAACAGTGCATGCTGTGCGAGGGAAGTTTCCAGAAGAGTCTCTTAGCAGCCACTTCCAGCCAAATTGCTTTCCTCAATCCCTCCTGTATAGAAGCAGCCATGTCGAATCATGCAAATGTTGTCATTATTTTCATCGTCATCATTCACTGTATGATAGACCCCATTACTCTGAATTCTCATGATTCCATGATTTAAAGATTATCTTTTGATGATAACCACAGGAGGCTCTAACTCAGGTGGATTGTAATAGGACATAGTATTCCAACAAATAGCTAACATCTGCACCGTGATTTCCAAGAAGCTTTCACAAGGCATTCATTATTTCAGCCACCTAACAGCCCTCTGTTGTAATTAATTTTATGTCTATTTTACAGATAATGAAACTGAAACTCAGAGAGGTGAAGTGACTTGCCCCAAGCAACACAGTAAGTGGCAGATAGCAGATGGGACCCAGGTTTTCAGATTCTAGATCTGATAACTTTCCACCCCCATTCTGCCTCTAGCGTGGGACAGAGAGGGTCACGTGGTAAAGAAACCTGCCCTGCCCTAGCTCTGCTTCCCACCGCCCTGCCAACCACCACCACCCCCCGACCGGCAACCCTCATTTGGGGTGGGGGATCCCCACAGCTAGCATTTTGCTTCCCTTCCTGGGAAAAACAAGAGACAGAAGAAAGTGGGAAAGTTCTAGACAGAAGGTTTCTGCCTATCCCTCATTTTTTTTCTCTTGTGACCACTAAACACAGCTTTTTGGCCTACACTGCCAGAATGGCTCCAACATTTATACATATGAAAGCCTTTTGCTTCTTACTTTTTTTTAAGGATGGTATGTTTCTCTTTAGGCAAATTCTGAAGCTAGGCCCAAGGCCGTTTACTCTTCACTGTCAGACACACAACTCAACTGCATTTCTCAGTTTCCAAAGCTCAGTGACCACAACTTGGAAAAACACACGTAAAAGCTCCTGCATTGTTTTACATACTGCTATCAGGAACCAGTTGCTATTAGGATGATGGAAAAACCATTTTAAACAATACCGCATATAAAGAAAGGAAGGCGTTAACTCTTCTGAGTCCACCCCCTGTGTAGCCCCTGTAAGAGGCTATCAGTCCTTACAGTATAAGAGAAAGAGACCAGGCTGGGCAAGGTGGCTCACGCCTGTAATCCTAGCACTTTGGGAGGCCAAGGCAGGCAGATCACTTGAGGTCAGGAGTTTAAGACCAGCCTGGCCAACATGGTGAAACCCCATCTCTACTAAAACTACAAAAATTAGCTGGGCATGGTGGCAGGCGCCTGTAATCCCAGCTACTCAGGAGGCTGCGGCAGAAGAATTGCTTGAACCCGGGAGGCAGAGGTTGCAGTGAACCGAGATTGTGCCACTGCACTCCAGCTTGGGTGATAAGAGTGAGACTCCGACTCAAAAAAAAAAAAAAAGAGAACGAGACCATCACCCCCTTCTCCATATGGAGAAGGAGACTCAGAGAGGCTGACCAGCTTGCCCAGGGGTCCACAGGAAGAGGAGTGCAGGGTTTAAAGCCTGACCTGATTGAATCCAAAACCTAAGCTTTTAGTTGCAATATGAGCATGTGCACCAGCTATGCACCCTGAGTCACGTGCTTCCCCCAAAGGCATCTCCACTTCTAGCTGGTTATACCTAAGCGTAGAAGAAAGGACTCTGTTTCCTGCTAAAGGCGGTTTATGTAAACTGAGAATTAGGCAGGAGGGATGGGAGAGGTCAAGGAAACCACAGAAATCTCACTAGATCTAGCCACAAATCCTACCTGGAAGGTAAAGGAGAGGTTAAACTGAACAGGAGGAGAATGGAGTGAGGAGAAGCCCCAGGAATGGCTTCTCTCCAACCCCTCTGAGAAGCAGTCATCATCCCCATTGCAAGTTCTGCTGCCCAGCTAGAAAGGGGCACAGCGGACACAGGTTCTATCCACCCAGATTCCTCCAGGCTCTGCCCACCTTCCCCATCTAAGCATGAACCTAGCCTCATCCCACTGCCCTAACTTTAAACCCCACTAGATTCTAGTTACCAGATATAGAACTGGAAAACCTGGGTCCCATCTGCAATCTGCCACTTACTGTGTGGCTTGGAGAAAGTCACCTGACCCCAGAGAGCTCCTCCCCACTCCCTGCCCAGTAATCCATGGGCATATGTCAAGAGATGTTAATTTAGTTGGTTTTTTTTCCAATGTTCTCACCCACAGCAATGCCCTGGAAAGCATCCTGTGCTTCCTACAGCCCTTCCTCTGACAATGAGATTTATGAAAAGATGCCTGTCATGGAAATATATCCTCTCAATTTATAAAAAGTATCATTGTTTTACTATGTTTTGCAAAATATATCAACATTGCACTTTTTAAGTACTTACTCTGTTCCAGGTATTATGTTTTTAGGTATAATTTAAATTCTTTGGTAAATGTTTTATTCTTATTTCCATTCTACAGATGAGGTCAATAAGTCTCACACAGATTAAGTGACTTGTCTAAAGTTGTCCAGGTAATACCAAGATTCTACCCCAAGTCTTCCAGATGTGATGTCCATGTTCTTTTTAATGCCCCCTATGCCATTTCTGGAGTCAGCCGAGAGGGAGGAAACTTACTCAAATACATGGCACTGAATAATTTTGCAGACTTATGCAAATGATCATTGTATTAGTCTGGGTTATCTCACCAGCAGATACCAGGACAAGATGAAAGGTGCCAGAAATGTGTTACAGGAAACATCCGCAAGAAAAAAAAATGGCAAGAGAGTCAGGGAAACATGGAAGAGCCATAAGCACATCAGATATCAGATCACAATGCAGATCTGATCCTGACTGAAGAGAAAAGGGAAGGAAGGAGAGAGGGAATACTGGGTAGAAGTATCTCAGATGCCATTCAGGCCTAAGAAAAGTTTGACCAGGCCATTTCAGGGAGTCCTCAGGCCAAAGTAGCACATCAAGGCATTTCCCATCACCCAGGAACAGGCTCCGTTTAGTATCTATACCAAGCTGAGTCACTGGCTAAGAGAAACCTGTGTAAAGTATGGCTTCAGCATGAATGCAGTGATGAACTTCAGAGAAGCTGGGCCCTTGGTTGATCACATTCCTATAGTCAGAGAGGCTCCTTCTCATGGCTGCCATGATAATTTTCTACAGAATCATGTAAAATATTTAGAACTCTTTCGAAACACTTGTGGTTTCATTCATAAATCTGGTTAGACATTTTGCCATTTTTGGAAATATAAAAATAGCCAATATAATAAAATAAAGCCCTTATAAGAGACATGGATTCAGCACAGAAGACAATTCAAGATATCCTGTATATGATAAAACCCAACTCTGATAAGAATACAGAATGTAGATGATAATAGAGTTCTGTGATGGGTGGATGTCTCCTTTCCCATCCTAACCAGCTCAAATGGAGTATTCCTGTTTCTGATGTGCCTGAAGGGCCAGTTCATCAAACAAATTGTGAAGGATCATTATAGCAGACAGACCCTAGGGTGACCCCCAATCCTTGGTGTTCACACTCTTTGATACCCTTCCTGAGTGTGAAGGTACCCTGTGACTTGCTTCTCACCAATAGAATAAGGCAAAAGCTATGAGATGTCACTCCCATGATTATATTATGGTGTAAGACTCTTGTCTACTTTGTCAAGGCCAGCAGGGTCACGCATGCTTCCTGCTGCCCTTGACAAAGCCAGCTGCTATACTGTGAACTGCCTACGGAGAAGGTCATGTGGTAGGAAACTTGGACAGCCTAGAGAAGTGAAGCTTTTGGTTCCCCTAAGCCAGAAGGAAACAAATTCTGCCAACAATCCAATGAGCTTAGAAGCGAATTCTTCCCCAGCTGAGCCTCCTGATGAGAATTCAGCCCAACTGACAGCTTGATTGCTCCTTTATGAGACCCTGAACAGAGGAACCAGGGCCAGACAGCTGACCCACATAAACTGTAAGATAATACATGCATGTTTTCTAAACCACTAAGTTTTATGGTAATTTGTTACACAGCAACACATAACTAACACAGATGTAAATATGCTTTGTTTTGGGCACTGTTCTAAGCACAGCAGTCATATTACGCTTGGTTTGGCTAAGAACTCAGTCCTAAGTAGGGATATTGGGAGGTGAACTAGTTAAACAGAGATGATAGTTATACCTAAACTACAATATAATTTACAAAGTGATAGACTTATAAACAAATTTCTGAGGGCATGTTGCCACAGAAGCAATTATTTCTACCTAGGGAGTTAGGAAAGGCATTACAGACACAACATCTAAACTGAGAAGGAAGTTCTAACACAGTGAAATCATTTCACATTCACAGAAAGTACTACACTGTGGGTTAAAATAATAGCATTCTTGACACAATGGATATTTGTTTTTAATGTCCACTGAAACTCTAAGAGAAACAGTTTCTTCATCATGAAAGAATGTCATAATTAATAATATTTTTATATTGGACTTTTTACTCTGCATCCCCAGCTTAGCAAAATACACACCTGTACCTCTCCTCCTACATAGAGTGTGAAAGAATTGCTTGCGTGCAAAACACAGAGAAATGAAACAGCTGTTGGCGACGTCACCGAGGAGGGTTTCCTTCACCCAACTGCCTGTCTCCATGGCAACTGTCAGCCACAGGCTGCAAACAGTTACCTCGGTTGCATTACACATCCCTACAAACTCCCACGAAGGGAATCCTTGTTGATCTCTTAGTCTCCATGGTATCTGTTTCTGCCATGATCTTTGACGTTCTCTAAGCGTGTGTGTACATGCATGTATGTATATTAATGTGTGCACTGAAGCTTAGCGCATGCTGCCCTTTGCTCTTGATGGGAGCCAAAACATGCTTGAGGAGTGACTAGTGTAATCTTTGTGATGAAAATGATATAGTAATCCTTGCCCCAGTGAAAGGTCTGTGGTTGCTCATTGGATCAGCTGAAAAATTCCTTCGGATTGACTGATGGGAATGCAGTATGATTGAGTCTCCCTAGAGAAGAGTACATCTGCAGGCACTAAAACTACTTTTAAATTTTGGACTTGACAGAAAAATAACTCATAATGGGTCAGTTTTGCTCAGTTTCCAAAGGCAGTCACCTTTGGAATGGAAAGTAGTGTGCATATGCACGACATTTACTCTAAATGACTAACATTTACAGCCTTGAGGGTGCAGCCGTCTCATCCAGAAGACCAGAAGACTGAACAAGAGTGTCATCATTGGAAACATTTCTAAATGTTACAGTTGTATTTCTATCTGGATGCTGGGGAATCAGCACCATTACAATTTGGGAGCCATCAGTGTTTCTCAAACTTTGAATACAAATGGCTCTGTGGGTCTTGTGAAAATGCAGGTTCTGATTCAGTGTGTGAGGCTGGATATTCTGCACTTGTAACATGCCCCCAGGTGATGCTAACGATGCTGATCCAGGGGCCACTGAGCTGTGAGGCTCTAAGGAGTTTTCACTGTGATTGGGGCATACAAAGATTACAGTAAGGAATCTCAGTAATGACACAATTTATGTAGAACACCACACACAGCCCCTTGCATGGAACAAGTACTTGATAAATGTTGTTTCCCTCCTTTGCAAAATGTTTCCATCCTCATTAGTTCATTGGACTGTCACACAACCTTTCTAGGTAGTTGAGGCAGAAACTGGGCATAATCTCCATTTTAAAGATAAGAAAACTGAATTTTAGGGAGGTGAAAAATTTGCTCAAATTTATGGAGCTAATGGGGCAAAGTCAGGAATTGAACCTTTGTCCTCTAATTTCCAGACCTGTGTTCTTTCCATCACATCATACTGAGACTTCATATCCACATTAGGAATGTCGCCTAATTGATTCAAGATGAAGACCATCCCGTTTTATTTTTGAAACCCAGAAAAAACCCTGAAATCAAAACCTGGCACAGACACTACTCCCAAAAAAGCTCTATAGGCCAATCTCAAAAACATAGAAGCAAAAATCCTAAATAAAATATTATCAAATCAAACCCAGCCGTGTATTTGAAGAATAATACAGAATGACTAAGTAGAGTTTATTCCAGGAATGTAGGATAGTTTAATATGAGGAACTATATTAACATAATTCATCACATCAACAGGTCAAAGGAGAAAAACCACATGATCACTGCAAAAGATGCCAAAAAGACATGTGATAAAATCCAATCATTCAAGATAAAAAAAAAAAAAACTGGGAATTGAAATCTACTTCTTTAACATGAGAAAGAAAAACTATCTGAAAGCAACACCCAGTAATCTGTTTAACTGTGAAACACCAGGAAGAACTGCCAACCCTCACTCGTATTTTTTTCACCTTGTTTTAGAAGTTTTAATCAATGCAATAAGACAGGAAAAATAAATAAGTGACAGAAATAGTTTAAAGGAGGAAATCAGATTATAATTATTTTCAGATGCTAAGATTTCTCTCCTAGAAAAATCCCAGGGAATTTATTTTAGAAGTACTGAAAAGAGTTCAATGGGATCAGCAAGATCAGTAATGACTAGTTAGAAAACAGTATTTTGAAAAGACTCCATTTAAACTAAGGAAACAAAATCACTGAAATATCTACTAACAAACTTAGAAAGTAATATTCAATGAACTTAAGAATTTTACAGTGAAGCATAAAGGAAGGATTGAATAAATGGAGAGAAATTCCATGCTTCTGGATGAGGAGTCAGGCTGTGTAAAGCCGGTCAGCCTTCACATTAATTTACAGACGTATTTCTTTTTGAATCAAAATTACAATGATATTGTTGGAACTTGAGAAAATAATTCTTAAGTTCAGCTATAATAGAAAAATGAATGTGTGAGAACTGTCAAGAAAATATTGAAACAGAAAGATACGTGAATAAATTTGCTCTACCAGATTTTAACATGTACTATAAAGCTACAATAAAATATTGCTGTAAAGGTGCCAGAAGAGAAAGATAGATCAAAGTAGCAGAAAAGAAAGCTCAGAGAGGGCCCCAAGTAGAACTACTTAAGAATTTATTAAATGACAAAAATAACATTTATGTTCCATGGAAAATTTTGTTGAACTAATGGATTAGCTATGTGAAAGTGAATTAAGTCACACGTTTGGCTTACTTCATAGACCAAAATAAGCTACAGTTGGATTCAAGAGTCAATGTTTTTAAGGAAATCATAAATAGAGTACATATTTTTGATGTATTTATCTGTATGTCTGTGTGTATATATATAGCATTTGTAATCTATATATACACAGATATCATAAATAGAATATTTTTAGAATATACTCATTGTAAATATCATAAATAGTATATTTATTTATATATGTATATATATATACACACACACACAGACACTCACACACATAAGGTCTCCTTAACAAAGTCAGAAAACTTAAGGAGAAATACTGATACGTAGAACTATCAGAAAATAAAGAACATTTGTACTGAAGAGAAAAAAAAGTGACAAACTAGAAAACTTAAAACATATATGATAGGTAAGGAATTAATATCTTTAATACATTTAGAAGATTTTAGAGTGCAATGAGAAAAGGAATAGCCCTACCTTATAAAAATGGGAAAACTATATGGAACCAATTCCCAAAACAATAAATATAGTCAGTAAATTATATGAACAAATGTTCAACTCTATTATTAATCAAAACCATTCAAATTAAAAGTTTAAGATGAGGTATGTTTTCCTTAAAGTTGGCAAAGACTATAACTCATTGAAGGTGTTTAGAAATTGACACTCTTGTTCACTGCTAAGAACATAATAATTAGTACGCACTTTTTGAAAGGCAATTAGCAGTGTATCTCAGAAGTCTTGAGATATGGGTAGTCTTACACCAAGCAGTTCCATCTCTACAGATTACCCCTCAAAATTTCATGAAATACGAGACATATGTAAGTAAGTACAAGATATATGTAGGAGCATATTATAGTGTTATTTATAATAAAATCTATTAATGCTTTAAAACAGAGAATTAAATAAGTCAATTATGGTAAAATCTATTCAATGGACTGCAATGAAGCCACTGAGTCATTGAATTAGCCTATTTACTGATGTGAGAAAGTGTTCAGAATATATGACTAAGGCTTTTAAAAGTGAGGTATGGCCAGGCATGGTGGCTCACGCCTGTAATCCCAGCACTTTGGGAGGCCAAGGCGGGTGGATCACTTGAGATCAGGAGTTCATGAACAGCCTGGCCAACATAGTGAAACCCCGTCTCTACTAAAAATACAAAAATTAGCCGGGCGTGGTGGTGCACGCCTGTAATCCCAGCTACTTAGGAGGCTGAGGCAGGAGAATTGCTTGAACCCAGGAAGTGGAGGTTGCAGTGAGCCAAGATCACGTCACTGCACTCCAGCCTGGGCAACAGAGCAAGACTCCATCTCAAAAAAAAAAAAAAAAGGTGAGGTATTAAATAACAGTATGCACTGTTTGATAGTATTTTGACAAAATACAGACACACAGGAAAAAACTGAAACGTTTATAGTGATTATCTTAAAGTCATTGAATAGTAAGTGATCTGTTTATTTTTCCATTTGTTTTCCTGCGTTCTGACATTCTGGAACACCAAGCATGAATTGCTTTTGTAATAACCACAAAAATTGTATGCTCGCACATGCATCTTGTTCTAAAGAGACAACCAGGAGTGACCATTTCATTCTGAGGGGAAGAGTGACACAAGCTAAGTTGAGCATAGGAAAATTTGTTCTCACTGCTGGGAGTGGGTTAGGCCAAAGGAGTGAACACTTGAAAAGAAGATGCACTGTGAATTCTGCTAGCGCAATTGCAGAGTAAGATATTTAGGGCACAGCCCAGAGAAGGCTACCAGGTTGAAGCAGGTGAGATCCGGGAAGCCAGTTGAAGGTGAATCATCAGGAAGAAGTGATAGAGAAATAAAGATGTTGCCGCCTGTGGGGAGTGAGGGTGGGGTAAGCCCTAAGGACAAAGGACTGGTGATGTCAGTGTAGCCACAAGGAAGCAGGTGGGCAGGAATGCAGAAACAGATCATCTTTGTGTGGACACAGCCGCAGAAGCGGACCCTGAACGTGACGACGGGCAGGGGCAGAAGCTTTGCTTGGGATGGAGGTTCACAGTTTCTCTAGAACACTTCCTCTCATGTGAATGATTTTTTTTTTTTTTTTTTTTTTTTTTGCCATTTAAAAAATTATGAATAGCCTTTACTTTTTTATAGCAGTTTTAGGTTGACAGAAAAAAATTGTACAAAAAATATGGGGGCACCAGGCGCAGTGGCTCACTTCTGTAATCCCAACACTTTGGGAGGCCAAGGGGGGGGTGCTGATCACTTGAGTCCAGGAGTTCAAGACCAGCCTAGGCAACATAGGGAGACCCCATCTCTATAAAAAAATACACAAAAAAATTAGCCAGGCGTGGTGACACACACCTGTGGTACTAGCTCCTCGGGAGGATCACCTGAGCCCGGGAGGCAGAGGTTGCAGTGAGCTGAGATCATGCCACTGCAACTTCAGCCTGGGCAACAGAGACCCCCATCTCAATAATAAATAAATAAATAGCCAGTCAGTCAGCATTCATTTTAAAGGTACCCACTGGATGCAAAATATTATCCCAAAACCCAGTTCCAAACCTAAGCTCAAGGCCCTCCACCAGTCCCTTCACATAAGATAGTTTTTCTCATGAATGTTGAGGAACTAGAATCCTTCAAGTACCGCAGGTGAAACTATTTGGTGTCCTTGGTAAATTTTTTTTATATTCTTGACTTGAAGTGGCAGCAAAATGTACTCAGAAGATGATGAGATTCTGGTTCCAAAAGCTGGAATTTGAATCTTATCTTTGTCCTGGTTATTTACTATGTAAACTGATGATAATAATAACCTTGGCTCACAGGTTTGCTGTAAAGAGGTAAAGTGAAAGAAAGCCTAACACATAGTAGGCATTCAGTAAATACTCTTTTCCTTGCATTAATACAGCATCTCAACTTTTAGAATATCTGCCACAGGCAAGATTCCAGATGTGCAAAGCACGTTAATGACCTCAGATTTCATTTTACAAGATTTGTATCTGGACCTTGGGTAGTAACTTCGGTAGAGAAGGTGTTAGATTTTATTTTCTCACCTAATTTCTTTTGCATATATGTCCTTCAAAAGCCAAATTGCTAGTTAAAAAGCAACTCCTTCTAGAGGCTTGCTTCATATCGTATGACAATGAGACAGCTTGAGAATAAAGTTCAAACCTATTTTAGCTAGCGATGAGTTTGAGGGATTTGTCAGTTGCCTAAACAAGAACATCAGGAAAACTGACGGCCTGTTAGTGATGCACAGCCCAGCCTTTCAGCCAGGTTAGGAACAAAAGCATTGGCCGTAAGGACCTAATTTACCACTGGAAAAGAAAGCAAATATGTTATTAATGAAAGAATAAATCACTCTCAGGAAAGCAATGACTTCATTTTCTCTCAGGGGTGCTGAATATAATATTTTTCCTGTAAACTGTACCCATAAGGCAGTTCATGAGCATCCTAGGGGAGAGGCCAGATGCAATTCTCCACAGGCCTGGAGCACTGTTCTGTTAGCAGAGCAGCAAATGCCTCAGTGACCTGAAATTCAGAGCCCTGTCTGTGGGCAGAGGAGGCTGTCCATCCTGGTGGAGCATAGCTTGGAGAACAGCTGTCCTCTGGACCTTCAACATCTTCTAACTGTAACAAGAACTAGCCCAAATACAGATGAGCACACATCATGCTGTGCGTGGTCTTCTGAGGAAATACATCTCCTCTGTGGAGTGATTAAGCCACAAACTCCATAGAGGTCAGGAGTGAGTGAGGAGAGGGAGGGAAATGATTAGGGGGAAAGGGAGGAAGGCAGCTGGATGTTGGGATGGAGAGAGCTAGACGCATGAGAAGATCCAACAGTAGGAGAAGCTATACAAAGGACAAATGAGTTGTGCTGAAACTGCTAGAGGGATCTGGTTGTGAGGGGAATGGTGTGAGACAGCCAAGGGCAATGGGGGGAACGTGGGATATGGCGGCAGAAGACCACCCACACATCCTAGTGGCTGTGTTACCTTGAAAAACTCACTTGACTTCTCTGAGCCTGTGCTTCCTCCTATGTAAAACAAGGATGTTGATCATCCATCACAAAGCTGGAATAAACACTAAAAGAGATGATATATGCTAAACCAAAAAGCCTGTATGAATGTTAGCTGCTTAATCATTACAGAGTTGCATTCATTCTTTCATTAAACATTCACTGGGTGTTTTCTATAGGCCAAACCCTGTGCTTAGTGGATGACACAAAGATGAATTGTTCAAAAGTAACAAGACAAAAGCCCTGCCATTTAGGAGCTCCAAATCTAGAGGAACAGACAGAGAAGGAAACACTGTGGAAATGCTATCATGCAGGGAGCAGCAAATCTCTTCTGTTAAGGACAAGATAGTAAATATTTTAGGTAGGCACCGTCTCATCTACTCTGCGGGTGTAGTCAAAGAGCAGCCACAGGCAATATGTAAAGGAATGAACGTGGCCGTGTTCCAAAGGAGGAGGGGTGGGGGCAAGTCCAGAAAGCGAGGTAGGCCTGGATTTTGCAGAGCTCTGGAGGCTATGTTAAGTCTTAGATTTTATCCTAAGAGGATTCAGCTAAATAACAGTTCCCCTGTGCACAGTGGCACTGCCCAAAGCCTGTTCCTGAGGAATGTAGGATGTTTAAGAAGCGCGTTAGAAAGTTTCCTGTGTGCCTGTAGTCCCAGCTACTCGGGAGGCTTAGGCAGGAGAATTGCGTGAACCCGGGAGGCAGAGCTGGCAGTGAGCCGAGATCGCGCCACTGCACTCTAGCCTGGGCGACAGAGCAAGACTCCATCTCCAAAAAAAAAAAGTTTCCTGTGCCACAGGGAGAGGAACATCACACACTGGGGCCTGTAGGGAGGTTGGAGGCAAGGGGAGGGAGAGCTTAGGACAAATACCTAATGCATGCAAGGCTTAAAGCCTAGATGGTGGGTTGATAGGTGCAGCAAACCAGCGTGGCACATGTATACCTATGTAACAAATCTACACATTCTGCACATGTATCCCAGAACTTAAAGTAAAAATAAAAATAAAAAAAAGAAAGTTTCCTGTGCTGGCCGGGTATGGTAGCTCAAACCTGTAATCCCAGCACTTTGGCAGGCTGAGGCAGGAGGATCACTTGAGGTCAGGAGTTCAAGACCAGAATGGCCAACATGGCGAAACTCCATCTCTACTAAAAATTAGCTGGGGTTGGTGGCACACACCTGTAATCCCAGCTACTTGGGAGGCTGAGGCAGGAGAATTGCTTGAACCCGGGAGGCAGAGGTTGCAGAGAGCAGAGATCGTGCCTCTGCACTCCAGCCTGGGCAACAGAGCGAGACCCCATCTCAAACAAAAAAAAGACAAAAAAGTTTCCTGTGCCCTTTGAATCCCACTCTTGGGTATTCTCAATGCATATCAGCATATTAAAGACTCTCAGAGTTCTCCAAGAAAAGAAATCCATTTAGTTTTATTAAACTTTTCACATTTACTTGACTAGAGAAATCTTTTTTTCAAAGAACACGTAACACAAGCCCCTGTGTTGCATGGTGTGTGCAATTTGGGAAACACTAGCCCATGGTTCAAAAGCAAACTCTTCAGGAGCACGTTCATAGCCATGATCTGCCTCCTGACTCCCTCTCCAGCCTCCCTGCCAGCTATTCTTAAACACTCGGGACTCTACCAACACCAAGCCACTGGTGGCTCCCTAAATACACTCTGCTATCTATCTCATGCCTCCTTGTAATTACATGATCAATTCAATGTGCCCAGAATGTTCTTCCTTGTCCACCTGCTGAACTCCTTGATCTTAATAGTCCAGCTCAAGAAGTTCTCCTTTGTGAGATCCCGAACACCACCTCTCTCTGAACCCATTCTGCCTTACACAAGACACACACGTATGCACATGTGCACACACACACACACATATACAGGGCACTATTCCCTTCTCCATATCACTTTGTTGCTAAATTCTGTCACAATTCATATTGTATTATATTGTAAATATTCATCCACCTGTTTGTATCTGCATTACAAGACCATTCCGGTGTCTGGCCAGTACCAGATACTCCATAGATGATGTTTAAATGGATAAATTCATTCATTGATTTATTAACTTCATCTGTGAGAAAAGCACACTATGAGTTCTCCCCTTTTTGAAGTGCTAATCTCTCCCATTCTCCTGTGGGAAAGTAAATGTTATTTAATTGGGGTAAATCCAAAGTAATACGAGAAGACATTTCTAGTCTTTGACTCTATGTTAAAAGCCACAGGCTTCACTAACTTCATGTACAGCACATGCAGTTACAACATTTTAGTGAACTGAACTCCCTTGCTATTTTTGTGATCATTTAGCTGCATTGAAAGATCATCACTGAAAACAGTGTCAGGTGTGTCCCTGCCTTCCTGCTGTGTGGTACCGAGGTCAGACTGAAGAGCAATAGGAAGTATGTCTCATGATTACCTAGGCCAGAGGATCTCAAGCTTGAGCGTGCATCAGAATCACCAGCAGGGCTTGTTCAAACACAGATTGCTGGGCCCCACCCTGCAGTGGCTGATTCAGTAGGTCTGGGGTGGGGCCTGAGAATTTGCATTTCTGACAGTTCCCAGAAGCAGCTGATGCTACTGGTCCAAGGACCACTCTTTGAGAACTACTGATCTGTGGTTCCCTGACTGCTTCCCAATGCCAGAACTGTATTAGAATGTAATTGCTCCTTATTACTGCTCTCGGGGAGATGGCAAAGACAACCAGCACTAAACTTGGATTCCAAGGATCAGTACAGCCATTCTGCCTTCCAGCAGTGTGACAACTGGCAAATCAAGGAACCTCAGAATGCCTTACCCTCTTCCACCAAAAAATGGCAATTCTTTGTCACTGTGTACCTTACGGGTTTGCTGTGTGTATGTGAATACGATGGAATAAAAAATGACTTACAAGTGCCTTTATATCCTGGAAAGCACTAAAAGAATAAGAAATTTGATTGAAAGAGAGAAAACGAACACATCTGAGTGGTATAATAAAAAGTTTAAGGTATCTGGAATGGTAGAGTAATTTAGGGGAAGAGTTCAGAGACAAATCTCTCCATATTAATAAAAAAAAGTTTTCAGACATTAACAGGTAACAATAGAATTTGACTTTAACCGTTTATGTGTTTTGCTGAGCAGACACAGGGAAAATGTCTCCCTGATTAGGAAAACATGGCGATGTTGTTTTATTAACAGTATTAATCTAAAATAAAAGATGCAATATATACATTTTTAACTAAGTTAACTTTATTGTACCTGATCTCACATACTGGCTATTACACATTTCTAAGTGCTGTTTTTGTTGATATCTTGCACAACTTAATATATGATAGTTACGCATTTATTGAACCAAACTTTGTCAAAAGAGAAAGGCATTGGATTTCCAAAGCTTAAGACAGGCTTTTTATCCAATTTAAAGTCTACCATTTATTGACATGAAGAAAAAACTGACTACTTATGGTTTCTCCTTAGTTATCTTATATTGCATTCTTAAACTTTTTTGGTTTGAGATAATTGTAGATTCACATGCAGTTATAAGAAATAATAGAGAGAGAGTTCATGTACCCTTTATCCCATTTCCCCAGTGGTAGCATCTTGCAAAACTATAAAAACTTTAGTAAATATCAAAAGCAAGGCCTTGGCCTTGATATAATCCACTGATCTTATTCAGATTTCATTTTATTTGTACTTGTATGTGTGTTATTTAGTTCTATCCATTTTTATCACATGTGTAGGTTCATGCATCCCCAACAGTCAAAATACATAACTTCATCTTAAGGATTCCTTGTGTTGCTTTATAACCACGCCCAACTTCCCCCATCTCTCTTTCCTAACCCCCAACAATCAGCAGTGTGTTCTGTACCGCCATAATTGTATCAGTTCAAGAAAGGTATAGAAATAGAGTCACGCAGTATATAACCTTTTGGGATTTCATTCACCATCATTCCCTTGAGATTCATCCAAGAGAATATATTTATGAATAACATCCCATAGGGAATATATTTATGAATAATATCCCATAGTATAGACATACCATGGAATTTGTTTAACCACTCACTCATTGAATAGAAAAAAAAATTTAAGGCATGGAGGCAAGAAAATTCAAATGGTATCCAAGAAACATTGTACATGTTTTTTAACTATCCTGCATTCTTCCAAAAATTATTTAAGGCAGAGACAAATAGAACCATTTGCGTTAGAGTAATGGGTTCATCTAGAGCAGGTGTTCACAAACTTGTTCTATGAAAAGCCAAATAGTACATATTCTGGGTTCTGTAAGCTATATAATCTCTTTCACAAGTATTCATCTCTGCTACACAAAAAGCCACCATAGATAATATTCTAATAAATAGGGGTAGCTGTGTCCCAATAAAACTTTATTTACAAAAACAGGTCCAGGACATCTCTGGATTTAGAGAAATGATGAAAGAAAAAGTTGACCAGGCAAGTTGAAATTAAATTGTGAAGAGCCTTGAATACCAAGTCATTGAGTTTAGACTTTGATAAGCATTTAGATATCCCCAGAGATTTTTCTGAGCAGATATTTGGCGAGAAAGGAATGTTTTCATTTTGGAAGATTAATCTGGAAGTAACAGATAAAATGAATTCACGGTATGAGCAAGAGAAAATGGAAAAGGGAGATGACTACAGGGATTATCTAAGCTAAAAATCAAAAGGGCCTGAACTCGGCTAATATTGGACATAAGAGGAAAGCATAGAAATAAAATTTAAAGAAAGAATTGATAGGCCAGTCATAGTGGCTCATGACTATACTCCCAACACTTTGGGAGGCCAAGGCAAGAGGATCATTTGAGCTCAGAAGTTCAAGACTAGCCTGGCCAAATGCTGAAACTCAGTCTCTACAAAAAATTTAAAACAAAACATTAGCTGAATGTGGTAGTGCATGTCTATAGTCCTACCTACTAGGGAGGCTAAGGCTGTAGGACTGCTTGAGCCCAAAAGGTTGAGGCTGCAGTGAGTCATGCTCATACCACTGCACTCCATCCTGGGCAACAGAGCAAGACCCGGTTAGGGAGAAAGAAAAGAAGAGAAGAGAAGGTGGATGGGGAGGGAATGGAAGAGAAAGAGAAGAAAGGGAAAGAAAAAGGGAAGGGAAGGAAGGGAAAGGAGAAAAAAGGGAAGGGAAAGGGGAAGGCAAAGGGGAAGGGAAAGGGGGATGGAGGGGAAGGGAGGGGAAGGCAGGGCAAGGGAGGGGAAGGCAGGGCAAGGCAGGGTAGGGCAGGGAAGGGCAGGGAAGGGAAGAAAGGAAAGGATTGGGAAATTTACTGAATACCATGGCAAGGAAGACAGAAAAAGCAAAAATATCTCAGAGTTTTAATTAAGCACAAGCATTGCAATAAAGCTAACCTGAGTTTGAACTGTTTGTTCCACCATTTAATTGTGCAAGTTATGAAATCTCAGTGTTGGCTTTCTCATCCGTAAAAGGAGTAAGAATAGTACCTTCCTCACAGTGCAGTTGGACAGATCGAATGAAGTAATGCAGGTAAAGCCTTTAGCACAATAACTGGTATATACATAGCAATTGTTTATTAAACAGTAGTGATCATAACATTAATTATACCCAAAGATTCCTCTCCAATCTTCAATGTTCTGGTAACGCTCTCATTTTTTCACTTTAAATACCATGAGCATTGCATGATTAGTTTATTTAACTAATCTCACATTGTTGGACATCTTCCTATGTGAAATAATGCACATTTAAGCCATTTTGAGCTGAAGCGATTGTTATTGTTGCTCGTTGTTTGTTGTTTACAACCAAAGTTATCTGCAGTCCTTACTGATCCATAATTTGGTATCAAGAGTGGAATACTGTAAGAAATTGACCCTAATGGTTAAATTGGCTAACTAGCAGAGAAAGTGTCCTAGGCTGAGATGACCCAATTACTTCAGGCTAAGAAGTTGGTGACTCTTGTTATATTGCCATGAAACTTTTTCTTAACCTCTCATCTGTAATACCTTAGGATCTTGACTCTGTGCCTTCAGAGAGCACAGCATTCAGAGAATGGCAGGAGCAACTTAGGATGTTGACGTGGGTAGCCTAAATTGTATCTGTCGTCAGTAGCCTAAATTCTATTTGTCGTCAGTACGATTCTGTAAGAAAGGAACAATCTTAACTGAGGTAGGTCCATCTGAATGCCAAAAGAGAAGAAAATACAGCTTTGCTAGAAGTTCTTTCTCCCTGTGGCCTACAATGCAGTCCCATAAGTTGATTTAAATGTGCATTATTTCATATAGCAAGCATAGTTGAGGTGGGGCAGTTCCTGTGTTGCTTAATTCCACCTTTGTATACGAGGCTTATCGTCTGATCCTATTTCTCATTTCATGACTTGCCTATTTATGTCCTGTGCCCATCTTAATTGTGATACTTATCTTTTTTTTAATTTGAAAAAACTCTTTATTTATTATAAATTTCAACCATTTTTATATCATTTATGTTGAAAACATTACCCAGTTTGACAGCTTCCTTTCAATTCTGTAGTTTTTTTCCTTTGAAGTTTTTATGTTTAGCTTATTTACTAAAAGTCCATCTCTATCTCAGACGGAATAACCATATCCTTTTATATTTTCTTCTAGAACATTTAAGGTTTAACTTGTACAGAAATATTTAAATTAATTCATCTGAAATTTAGGTATGAGTTGTGAGGCAGGAATTTATTTTTCTAAATGGTAGCTAGTGATCCTCAAATGCCTTATAAGGTATATCATCTCTCCTCTGGATTTAAGTGCAGCCAGTGGTATGCACGAACTTATTGTATATAAGTGATTTGGCTTCTCCAGTTCCTATTCCACCTCATTCGTATGTAACCTTATTCATGGGCCATTGTCACACTGTTTTAATTATCATAGCATGATAGTTTATTTAGTATCTGGCAGAAAATTTTCCTACACATTTCTCTTTCTGAGAAAACTCTTGGCTGATCTGATTTTTTTCTCTCAGATAATCATTGCATTTGTTTTTGTCAAGTTGCCCCCAAAGTTCTATTTGAATTTGGATTGGAATGGAAATAAATGATGACATTAATTTTGGAGAGAACTGTAATTTGTGTAGCATTGAGTCTTCCCACCCCAAAATATCTTTGTCATCCCAATTATCAAGTTTTCTTTAAAGACCCTCTGAGAAGTTTTATAGTTTTCTTTATATGGAATCACATACATATCTTAGTTGCCAGAGTTTGTGGTTGTTATTGATAGTCTTATAATGTTATCATCATTACTGTTACTATCATGAATGAGATATTTGCTATTATTCTCTTGTTGTCTATATTTTGTATGGCCATCTTATTGAACTCATTTATTAGGACTCTTAAATTTTTTAGTTGATTTTTGTTGGTTCTGCAGCTAGGCAATTTTACCCTCTGCAGCTAGTATTTCCAATATTTTATCTGTTTTTCCTCACTTTATTATGTTGACCAGAACTAAATTTCCAGGAACATGTAATATAATAGCAATAAAAACCATCTTGATCTTGCTGTTGACTTTAATGCAAATGCTTCAAATATTAGATTGAACCATATGAAACTGACACTTTTCCAGGCTAAAACAAGAAAAAAAAAAGATCAGGTATCAGTAATTTCAAAGGTTTCAAACTTTTATTTGGCCATTAAGTAAAATATTGAAATTTGATTCCAAGTAGGATCTCATTATTAGTTAAACAGACATTTTTGAGCACCTATGGTAGACAGGCACGGAGTTAAGCCACGGATATATAACTCTCGAACAAGACAAGCATAGTTTCTGCTGTCTCAGAGTTAAAGTAACACTACTGTAGCAGAAAGCAGACCATACTTCAGCTAACAACAACAAATCAAACTAATTAAAATGGTGAAAAGAACTCAGATTACTATGTGCTAGAGATCCCAGCTGGGCACCTTCAGAGAGGGTAGTCAGGGTCGCACCTCCTGATCAGAGACATCAAAGCTGAGCCTGAAGGCTGAGCTGGAACCAGCCATGCGATGAGCTGTGGGGACACACTCCTGCAGGGATGAGTGAGGGGTGGGCTCTGAAGTGCAACATGGCTGCTGAGTTCTGGGGTCTGTTAGGTGGCCAGGGTCAGCGGAATGCCACAAAGTAGGTCCCCAAGCCACAGGCCATGTCTGAGGTGGGGACTGGGTGGGGGAAGAGCCATGTTTTGAACTGGCCATGGATGAAGATTTTGGTTTGAATTGGGCTTTTAATAGTAGTTGAGCATCCCTAGTCCAAAAATCTAAAATCCAAAACACTCCAAATCTGAAGCTTTTAGAGCACCAATATGAGATAGCTAGCTCTCCTCTCCTTTGCTTTCTGATGGTTCAACATACACAAACTTGGTTCCATCCACAAAATTATTTAGAAATATCTATACAATGACCTTCAGGCTCTGTGTATAAGGTACATATAAAATATAAATGAATTTGAATTTCGTGTTTAGACTTGGGTGCCATCCCTAAGATATCTCATTATGCATATGCAAATATTCCAAAATCCAGAAAAACTTTGAAATCAGGAACACTTCTGGTCTTAAGCATTTTGGAAAGGGATACTCATCCTGTCCTTGAAAATGAGGTATGGCTCATGGCTGAAGGTGACCAGCAAGTGATGGGTTCTGTCCCCAGCTGTTCCCATGGGGTAGAAGAAGGAGCACTAACAGTATACCTTTGGAGGCCCTGGCAGGAGAAAAATAAAACCATTTTCTAATTATACCAAACCAGTGCCACAAGCTGAAGACCGAAGTTAAAGACAGATTTGGGAAAGCAATGAATTTTACTTTGGAAACCAAGAGGAAGCAATAATACTTTTTGAGCAAAGAGGCTTACTTGGTTCCCCAAAATCAGAGGAGTTGTGGGACCTTAAGGCAGAGTCAAGGCCAGGGATTTACCTCTCTGTGGTTCTGATCTGTGGCTGGGCCTGCACTATTGGTGCATTCTTCTGTGAAAGCCAGCAGAAAGCCCCACTGAAACGTGATGAACTTTCACAGATGCCCCTAGGCCCTATTTTGCCAGACAGTGACTCAACATCTGTCCCACTAGCTGGTCGTATTTAAGAAAAGATGACCAAGTTGCGTCTGATGCTGGCCAGAAGATCAGGTGGCAGAGAAGGGTCAGAGATGAATCCAGCCAGGCCTATAAAGATTATGGAAGATTCTGGGGGAGGAATGGTCCAGATGACAGTGGATGCACACGCAGGTAGGCAAGGCACAGGCAAAGCATTGTGTCCACAGACGTAAGGCTCAGTGGATGGTGGGAATATAAGGTGAACACACATATGGGTGTTCCAGTAAGGGGCAGAGTGTCATGAGAGGCAGAGACAGGAAAGCCAGGCTGGACCAGTTGATACCATGTGTCAGAAATGGCCACAGGTGGTCAACAGACCCCTGTCCCTGGGAGGCAACTAGGTCCCAGGTGGGGCTAAGGCTCAGACCTCACAAAAGGCCTATTGGACCAAACATTTGATTGGAACAAGAGTGTGGGACAAAAAAGGTCTCCATGGGGCTGGGGCTGCATACTCGAGTTCAGAAGGATCTAGGGCCGAGCAGAGGCCAGCTGGAAAAGGGGAGGTCACTGAGTCCTGCCTGGGAGAAAGTGGCGAAGCAGAGGCAGGGCAAGGACATTCTGATGACAGCAGCGTCAGACCTCACCCTTTCTCTCTCCTTGAGGAAGCTCTCTGCCCACTCCTGGCCTTTCCCTGAGTACGCCCAGGCATGTCAAAACCCTGATGTGAGCGAATGGAAACATAACCTGCTACTTGTCTGCAACGATGTAATAGAAGAACCAGGAAACACGCTTAGTGTCATAAGAGAGGTTCAACAACTATTACTTACGGCATTGTCTGTCACCAGACCAGCAGACCACTCACTGTCATGGTAACAACAATCAAAACAACGAATCCTGCTCTCCTGAAGTCGTGTTAATGACGATTATGTTACACAAAAGACTAACTAAACCCACAGTGCATTATAAACTGAGTTGCTAGTATCCAACCTTAATGATGGAGAAAAATCACTTGGGATGGGACAAAGTACATTTCTCAGGGTACGAGTGCAGTTCGAGCCAAAAACTGCAGAAGGGAATCTCAGCTCAGCTTGAAATCACTGCTTCATACAGATCTCCTTTTTTTCCTCTCCCTCCAGTTTTTAGGAAGAGATACCTTCATGAAATTGTATGCATTTGTTTATCAACCCAGATATGCACATCCCGATCCCTACTGGTAAACTGGGCAGAATTTAATGATTATTATGAAATATTAGCATTTGGAGTAGGTCTGATAATTTTCTTTTATGTCATCAGGGCAATATATAATGGAAACTTACCTCCTTGAAGCAGGATTCTCCTTTCCAAATGCCTGATGCAAACGTGAAACACAATCTTCCCTCTGCCTTCTTGAGTTTCCCCATCCCACGCTCCCGCCCACAGGCTGAGCAGCAGCCCCTGGGTTCTAGGCCCATTGCCACCACCCACTGGTAGGCAAGCCAAGTCACACCTACCCCCATCCCCCACCTACCCCCACCCCACCCTGGATTTCCTGTCTCTCCAAGGTCACCGGGCAAGATCACAGTGACCCTGGGATGGGGGACAGAGCACAAGTTCACCCATATCTCTTCTTCTTTCAAAGCCTGTTCCCTTCCTGCCCCCCATCCAGGTCTCAAAACAAGAGAGCAGTGCCTTGTCCACTATTCCAGCATCTTCCTCACCCACCATACCCACCCCTAACATCAGTTTGGCCAGCGCAGGAAAAGATTTTTCAGTGGACTCGTTAAAGAGATCAGCACACAGAGAAACCGGCTTCAGTTTTCTTTTCCACTCTGACTCATCACTGGGCAAAGGGCCAAAGACCAATTTCCTCCAGTTCCCACATCTCACTTCAGATTTGCATGGGAAGTCTAATCAGTTGTTGATTAGGCTAGGGTGATTAAATTAACCACCCTGTGGTCAAGTATCCACCCCAAAAACAGTCAGCTCTGATCAATGGTGGGCATCACCTGGCACCAAATGGCCATCCAGTCCAACCAAGGAGCCTTTCCCAGGAATGGGGATGCCGTGGGGTTCTCAGGAAACTAGATTCTCCCCTGGGCTCTAACAACTTAACCTTTGGTTGACACTTCTTCCACTGTGTTTCTGTGTTCTTGACTTGAGCAGGGAGATGGTATCATTTAGAGAGTTGTAATCAAGTGCCTACTCTTAGGCAGCAACACCATTTTCTGGCTGTAAAACCAAGAGCAATAACCTAACCTCCCTGAGCTTCCATTTTTTTCAACTGTAAAATGAGTCTTTCTCATGGGATTGTCATGACGATTAAAAAACAAAAAAGAAGATCATACATGTAAACCACTCAGCATGGGGCCTGGTATGCAGTCAATGCAAAATTAATCTTGGTTGTTTTCACCATCATCATCATTATCTTCATTTAGTCAGGAAGGCTATTTTGGAGCTTCAAGTCAAGCACCCAAATTTATTTCCAGCCAGGCCCAGTCTCCCTTGTCCCATTTATTAAACTAAATGTAATCAGTTGGTCATGAATTGAAACACTTACTGTTACTACTTGAGTGGAACAAAGTCAGTTCTCACTAAATTCCACCTGAAACTAGATAGGGCAGAGACATGTAAGGACACTGCTTGAGACTGGAGAAAGAGACACCTTCTCTATCCTTGTTCCCCCTGGGTGCTGCAGTAGGATTCCTCAGAATGATGTGAGAGAACTCAATAAACCAGCAGAGATGGAATTCTAAAGGTAAATCTGACACTGTGTCAAGAAGTCCACTTGGGAAGAAAATACTCCCTAAGAGTAGAAAGATGTTTCAGAGGGCTCATCAATAAACCTGTAAAAAACAAGAGGCTCCTTGTTGTGACTTTGTGGGTTTTGATGATATCACAAAGCAATCCAACTATTGGTCTGCTCAGGTGGCACCCTAAACACCAAGTGATTGAGAAAGAAACCCATGACCGAGGTTACTAGGCACCTGCCTTTAGCAGCCCCTTGTGGAAAGAACTTTGTCTGGAGATGGAATTGAATAACTTCAAAGGAGCTTACAATCTAAATCAGAGCAGGATCACTGTGGGGTGAGCAAAGGAAGACAAGTAGGCAAGGCCTCTACTCCAGATCTTGGAGAATTGATTTTGAGTCCTGGCTCTGCCATGTACCAGCTCAGAGACCCTGGGCAAACAACTCAATTTCTACCTAACAGAAGAGAATTGAATAAAATCAATAATGTTCAAGCGCCTCCACCACGCCCTGTAGTCTCTCTGTATAAATTCAGAAGCCACTGCAGGTTTTGGGGAAAAATTATATAAGGAGTCCTAGCAGGGGTAAGCCTGTGGTTCCCACCACCATCACAATCCCTTCTGCTAGACAATCTCTGCCCTTTTGCTTTAGATGTCACCGTTTCAGATTGTTTTTAAGTTTTCATTTTTTTTCTAGGCAAAAAAAGAAGATCCCAAATGCATTCCAGTTCTGGCAGTCTATGATTTGAGCATGGAGAATTATGGGGTTGCTTCAAGAAGAGGCTGGAAAGAAGGATTAGCACAAGACCACAAGATCACAAAAAGCCTTGCCTGCTATGCTCAGGCACTTGAACTGTAGCTGGTAGGAAGCCACAAAAGGGAGATAATATAAGCAGGTCACTGGGCTAGCAAAGCACCCTGAAGAGTTGAATGAATGAAAAATGCATGGGAGGGGAGAGGAGTCCAAAGACAAAATTATTCCATCAGTCCCCGAGCAGGAGGTAAGAAAAATGGATGGACAGTTGGAAAGGTGTGAGGGGATAGCCTTCACTAGTCATCAACTTCCATTCTATTGTGTTTTCTTTTGTTTTTCTTTGTCTTATCATTCCATTCCCATCTTCACAAAGCAGAATAAAAATGACTCTCTTCACCGTTCATCAATGCTGTTGATCTATTCCCTCACACCAGAGAAGCACAATGGCACCACAGCAAAGGGCATGTGATCTTCAGCTAATTAATAAAGGCCCTGACATTGTTCCTCCACCAGATCATGGCAATGGTTGGCCGCCTGTCCTAGAAGGATCCACACTTCCCGGTGACCCAGACATCCCAAGCTCCCAAATTAAGCATCTGCGCCTCCTTAATCAGCTTCAAAGAGGGACTTTCAGAATGCCACTGTTCCAGCAACTTCCTCAGCCACCATACCTGCTCCACCATCAGCTCAGCCAGGCAAGAATTCCCACAGGTTTTTCAGTGGACTATAGTTAAAGATGAAAAAGTCACATCCAGACCTCTGATTTATGACGTGGCATGAACTCAACACTTTTCTCATAATCTTGAGTCCGACAAAAATGAGCAAACACAGATATATAAAACTGGAACTGAGAAAATATTGGGTGCCTCTCAAAACACCTACATAGGACACTCCTTGACTATCCTGCAACCTGGGGTGGTGGGCTCAGTGACAAGCAGGGCACTGTTCCCTTGACTGTGGCTAAGGACACGTTTCTGAAAAGAGTTGCCAGCCCACGTCACTGGTAACTGACTTCACTCTCATCCTTTCCTCCAAGCTGCTTAACCCTGGGTGTGTGTGTACATATGCAACTCCTCTACCAAGAACACCCTTCCCCCAAACTTTTTTTAGATGTTCATAAATTCAGATCATTTTTTCGTCAATTGAACGGAGGAATGAGTGAATGACAGCTGTTTCTTGCAAGCCAGCATCTTGAAGTCAACTTTGCCTCATATAACAGCAACAAAATCTTGGATTCAGAGAACTGAAATGCAGAATTTTCAATAATCAGTAAGTCCAACCCATTTACTTTGAATTTGAAGAAGTAGACCCAAAGAGAGGAAATGCTTACTCTGAAGTTGCCCAAGAATAACAAATGCTAAAAGTTATTGATTGCCAGGGGGGCTAGGGGCTGTGCTAAATGCTTCACACACATCACCACGCTTAATCCTCACAATAATCCTTTGAGCTAGATGCTATTACTAGCTTCATTTTATATGAGAAAACTGAGATGGGAAATGACTAGTCCAAGTTATATAGTCTTGATGGTATCAGATAAAATTCTGGAGGTGGGGATGTAACACCTAGGGGAGGGACTAAAGAGAAGTTGCAGTAGAAGGCTCTCCAAGTGTCTGTGCCTCAGTTGCTACATCTGTGAATTCAGAATAATTATATCTTGTTTCTAGAATAGCTATGAGATTTTATAGGAAATAATGCATGTAAAACTATTTGGTAAGCTGCAAAGCACTATACAAATGAATGAGAAAAATATGTTTTTTAAAAATGAAAAGAGGATTTATTGGGTTTTTCTGTTTAAAAGAATAAAATAACATGTACTTCTGTTTTAAAAGGAATTAAAATGGTATAGAAAAAAATAGAAGAAAAGAAATATTATCCAAAGTTCTACTATCCAGAGATACTTAGCAATTTAATGCTAAGACTTCAGGAAATCACTCTGAGTGTGTTTGTGTGTGTGTGTGTGCCTGCAATTATTAAGAAATGATATATTATCATGCTCTCTTGTGACCTGTTCTTTTTTCACTCAAGTTATACATGTTGAAAAATCAAGAAAACTTCAGGAAAGCCATTCTTCTGAGTTTAGCTCACCCTGTGAAAAGAGCCAGAATAGTTTATTTATTGTCCTCTTTTTGACTGGTGAAACTGGTCCTAAGAGGCAGCGTCATCACCTATAGTGGTACAGACTGTGCCCTGCTTAGAATCCAGGGAGACACATGGGAGCTGAAAGCCAGCCTGTTCCAGTCCCTGGCGCAGCCACAACACGCAGGGGAGGGGGCCCTTGTGGGGTTGCACAAAGGCGCCATGTGTCCTGGCCTCTGAGCAGGGCTGACGCTAGCCACAGAGACCCTGAAGCCAGAGGGCCCACTACTGAACAACGCTGGAGCCAGTGAGGGCAAGCAGAGTGGTGCCTTCCATCTGCTGTTTCTGTGCCAGATCTATGCCCCATGCCCCATGCCCCAGAGCACAGGGTCAAACCCATGGCATGCACACAGCAGCCTCTGAGAATCTGTGCCAAGTTCTGCTCTATGCATGGAGGGCTTGTGGTGGTTTCATTCTTTTCCCCTAAGCAAATTTTAGGAAAATATTCAAGTGACAGGAAATTAAGCAAAGCTTTGGCACAAATGCTGCCCGAGAACCAGAAGCTCCAAGTCCAGTTTCCCGAAAAGGCTGGCTTTGGGGTTCTCTATATTTACCCAAAGCTTCCACTGAATGTGTCTAAAGCAGTTGCGGGGTGAATGAGTTTTCTATGTCTGCATAACAAATTACCCCAAGATTTAGCTATTGAGAATGACAGGCATTTCTTATCTCAAAGTTTCTCTGGGTCAAGAATCCATCTGCATAGACCTTCAATGTAAATTTAAAAAGAAAAAGACAAAAAAGAATCCAGGTGTAGTTTAGCAAGGTGTCTCTAGTGCAAGGTCACTCATAAGATTGTGGTCAAACTGTCAGCCAGGACTGCAGTCATCTCAACGTTCAACTCAGGCTGGAGAATCCCCTTCTAAGCTCACCCACCTGGCTGTTAGCAAGCTTCAGTCCTTCACCACCTGGGCCTCTCCACAGCGCTGCCTCATAAGCTAGCAGCTGCTTCCCTCAGCACCAGGAAGGAGAGAGAGAAAGAAAAGAGAAGGGAAGGGAGGTGAGAGAAGGGGGTGGGGAGAAAAGAGGCTAAAGTATTTTCCCAGCCCAAATCAGGAGTGACACCACATCACTGTTGCTGTATCCTAGTCTTCCGAAGTGAATCACTAGCTCCAGCCCAGACTCAAGAGAAGAGAATTACAGAAAAGCACCAATCTCCATCATCCTTCCTAGAACATGGATATAATGGCTAGAGTTCTGGCAGCCATCTTGGCCCATGAAGATCAGAACCATAACCTAGGGATGGTGGATCACACAACAGGAAGGAGGAGCCACAGTCCCTGGTGATTCTCCCACATCATCATTGCCTTTTACTTAAAAGAATAAAACCTTTAAGTGTTAAAGCCACTTCTGAGCTGCCTTCACATTCAGATGAGTCTCACTGCAGCCGATCTAAGTTGTTGGCACTAACCCCAATAGGGTTCAGGTTCAGGTTCACCCAGCGTTTCTTTCTTTTACAGATGGCACAACTAGACTCAGAGAGGTAAATTTATTCACCCATCATCACTCAGCTAGAGACTGGTAGGAATAAGACCCCAGCTCCTGGTCTCCACATCTACCCAAACCAGTTCTGAGTGTCTCCAAAGCTTGTTGAACATTCAAGGCTCTGTTTGGGATGTTCCTGGCAGCTGGAAAAGTTCTGTCTCCCCCAGGCTATGTATTTGTACCAGAACATTCCCTGCTCTGTTTCTCTGCTTACCAAGTAAACAAGCGAAACAGAAGAGGGAAAATATTTTGGATGAATTGATGCTTTGCAGTTCAAAAACTTTTGTCTTATGCACACTCAAGCCTGTAGCCATGGAAACCCTCATTTCATTTCCTCAGACTATCTCTTTGTGCACCATTCCTTCTTTTAGAGCTCAGAAGTTAGCAGCAACCATGGATTAAATATGTTCTGTAGAGCAGCAAGGTGGTATGATATTGCAAAAGATGTTGGTATACAAGTCTATAACATGGAAGTGATCATGTTCTCATTACAGAGTTGTCTCAGATGGCTTGACTCTTCAGAAAGAGCCTTTCAGCCTCCTTGCCAGAAGAATTGTCAGCAGAGTCACTCAAGACAGAATCATCGCAGCTGCAATGTTAATAAACATTTTGTGCTGCAGGAGACGTGCTTGGTGTCCTTGCCCTACCATATTCCTTGCCCCAGGCGGCCTGCACTGCATTTGGCCTCTGCTAAAGGGCTAAGCCTAAGCCACCATATTTGAACTATGTGATGCTGCTTCCATGGTCTCAGGGGGTTGGACCATGGCTGGTCACCAGGCCCAGAGGAAGCCAACTACCAGTTAAGAAACTTTCTTCTGAGAATTTGAAGTAAGAGACACAGAGACTGTCCTTAATCAATGTCAACCAAACTAAAAGGCCATGCAGCATTAGAACTGAAACAGACCTTTTTGACTTCATATGGAATAATAATAAGAGAAAGCCCGTACAAAGAAGGTGGAGCCTGACTCAGAGAAAAACTGAAAAGAATCCATGTGGTTCCAAAGAGAGAAAGAGAAAGAGAAAGCAGCAGCCTCGATTTTCAATGGCTTCCCAGTTTCCAGCCCCAGTTCCCACCAGGTGAGGCTGTGCTCCATTTCTAAGTGGGGTCTCAGGGCTCTTTTAGATGCTAGGGTCCAAATGGCTTTCTGCTCCTTGGCACAATGACGCACCATCCAGCTTACAAATCATTTCCACCTCCATTGTCCAATTGCTTTTTCTCATGCCTGGAAGACAAGAGACCAGGAATGATGACCCTCGCTCATCTTTTACCAATAGGAAAACTGAGGCCCAGAGAACGGAGGTAACTTTTCCAAGATTATTCACCCAACTAGCTGTAAGGGAAAAAACCTGAACTCGGGCCTTCTGACTCATGGTCTGATATTTTATCCACCTATATCAATGTGATCAAGAAAAACAAAAATTCTGAGTGAATGGGCCTGAAACACCCATGATTTCCTCAGGCACTTAAGGTTTCAAAAAGAGGCAGGTGGATGTGGATTCTCAAGGTGAGAGGGACAAACCAGATCACTGAGGCCTATTTTGTTTTAATTATTGCCTTGTCTCTCTTTAAATCATGAACTGCAAACTCTAATGTCTATAAAGGCAGGCAAGTAAAGAAAGAGAGGGAAATAAACAAGTGTATGACAATTGGGAGTGGCAGAGACTGGGGCAAACTGCAGAGCTAATGCCCAGCTTGAAAGAGTCCACCACTCTTCAGCTCTGGACATGTGGGAATGCATTTCCTACACTGACAGATCTTCTCACATTTTATGAAAGGTTGGAACTCTGACCTTTTATGTGAAATTTCCTCATTTTTTTTTTTTGAGACAGGGTCTCACTCTGTTGCCCAGGCTAGAGTGCAGTGGCACAGTCATGGCTCACTGCAGCCCTGAACACCTGGGCTCAAGCGATCCTCCCACCTCAGCCTCATGAATAGCTGGGACTACAGCCACATGCCACCATGCCAGGCTAACTTTAAAGTTTTTTGTAGAGATGGGGTCTCCCTATGTTGCCCAGGCTGGTCTTGAAATCCTGAGCTTAAGCAATCCTCCCACCTTGTCCTCCCAAAGTGCTGGTATTAGAGGCATGAGCCACCACACCCAGCCCTAATTGATAAAACATATACTGACCAAATTACATCTGCTGGCTGGATGCTACCCTCATACCAGCAATTTGCCCCCTCTTTTCTGGATTGCAAGCACTGAGGCCAGAGCCATGTGCTATTCATCTTTCTACCTCTAATATCAAGCACAGAGGGGGTACTCAGGTGATCTGACTGATTAAATGGATTGGATAAAAAATCATCATTCTGGTCTTTATTCAAATGACATCTCCTCAGAGAGGTCTTCCCTCACCACCTGTGGTTATCCTTCAATATCATCTTCCTATATTTTTCTATATTAAAAAAAACCCTGACTTTTACCTAGATGTGTGACTACCTGAAATAAAGAAAATACTTTCCAGCCTCTCTAGGTATGGCCATATGACAAAGTCCTGGCCAGGTGGATGAAGATAGAGGTAGTGTGTGCAACTTCCAGGAAATATCCCCCAAGAGAGCTGTGCTCTTGTCCCTTCCTTCTCTCCCTCCTGCTGACTAGGATGCAGATGTGATGGCCAGAGCTGGAGCAGCCATATGGGGTCATAATACACAAAGCACATATTGAAGATGGTGGAACAAGGGATAAAAGGAGCTAGGTTGCTCTGAAGAGAGCAGCGAATCTCCCAGCACAGCACTGGAGCTCTGCTAAGGGACAAACTGCCTCCTCAAGTGGGACCCTGACCCCCGTGCCTCCTGACTGGGAGACACCTCATACAGGAGAGCTCCAGCTGGCATCTGGAGGGTGCCCCTCTGGGATGAAGCTTCCAGAGGAAGGAACAGGCAGCAATCTTTGCTGTTCTGCAGCTTCCACTGGTGACACCCAGGCCAACAGGGTCTGAAGAGGGCCTCCAGAAAACTCCAGCAGACCTGCGGCAGAGAGGCCTGACTGTTAGAAGGAAAACTAACAACCAGAAAGGAAGAGCATCAACATCAACAAAAACGATGTCCACACAGAAACCCCATCTGAAAGTCACCAACATCAAAGACCAAAGGTAGATGAATGCACGAAGATGAGGAAAAACCAGTGCAAAAAGGCTGAAAATTCCAAAAACCAGAATGCCTCTTCTCCAAAGGGTCACAACTCCTTGCCAGCAAGGGAACAAAACTGGATGGAGAATGAGTTTGACAAATTAACAGAAGTAGGCTTCAGAATGTGGGTAATAACAAACTCATCACTCCTCCAAGCTAAAGGAGCATGTTCTAACCCAATGCAAGGAAGCTAAGAACCTTGAAAAAAGGTTAGAGGAATTGCTAACTAGAATAACCAGGTTAGAGAAGAACATAAATGACCTGATGGAACTGAAAAACACAGAATGAGAACTTCATGAAACGTACACAAGTATCAATAGCTGAATCGATCAAGCAGAAGAAATGATATCAGAGATTAAGATCAACTTAATGAAATAAAGAGTGAAGACAAGATTAGAGAAAAAAGGGTTTTGAGAAGATGGCCAAATAGGAACAGCTCTGGTCTGCAGCTCCCAGCGTGATCAATGCAGAAGACGAGTGATTTCTGCATTCCCAACTGAGGTACCTGGTTCATCTCATTAGGACTGGTTGGACAGTGGGTGCAGCCCACAGAGGGTGAGCTGAAGCAGGGCTGGACGTCACCTCAGCTGGGAAGCACAAGGGGTCAGGGGATTTCCCTTTCCTAGCCAAGGGAAGCCGTGACAGACTGCACCTGGAAAAATGGGGCACTTCCACCCAAATACTGCGCTTTTCCAATGGTCTTAAAAATCAGCAGACAAGGTGATTCTCTCCCACGCCCGGCTCAGCGGGTCCCACACCCACGGAGCCTTGCTCACTTCTAGCGCAGCAGTCTAAGATCGATCTGTGAGTTGGCAGCCTGGCTGGGGGAGGGGCATCTGCCATTGCTGAGGCTTGAGTAGGTAAACAAAGCAGCCGGGAAGCTCGAACTGGGCAGAGCCTACCGCAACTCAACAAGGCCTACTGCCTCTAGACTCCACCTCTGTGGGCAGGGCATAGCTGAACAAAATGCAGCAGACAACTTCTGCAGACTTAAACATCCCTGCCTGACAGCTCTGAAGAGAGCAGTGGTTCTCCCAACATGGTGTTTGAGCTCTGAGAACAGACAGACTTCCTCCTCAAGTGGGTCCCTGACCCCCGTGTAGCCTAACTGGGAGACACCTCCCAGTAGGGGCCAACAGAAACTTCATACAGGCGGCCACCCCTCTGGGATGAAGCTTCCACAGGAAGGATCAAGGAGCAATATTTGCTGTTCTGCAGCCTCCGCTGGTGATACCCAGGCAAACAGCATCTGGAATGGACCTCCAGCAACTCCAACAGACCTGCAGCTGAGGGACCTGACTGTTAGAAGGAAAACTAACAAACAGAAAGGAATAGCATCAACATCAACAAAAAGGTCATCTACACCAAAACCCCACGTGTAGGTCATCAACATCAAAGACCAAAGGTAGATAAAACTACAAAGATGGGAAGCAACTAGAGCAGAAAAGCTGAAAATTCTAAAAATCAGAGTGCCTCTTCTCCTCCAAAGGATCACAGCTCCTCACCAGCAACGGAACAAAACTGGAAGGAGAATGACTTTGACGAGTTGACAGAAGGAGGCTTCAGAAATTCAGTAATAACAAACATCTCTGAGCTAAAGGAGGATGTTCGAACCCATCGCAAGGAAGCTAAAAACCTTGAAAAAAGATTAGACAAATGGCTAATTAGAATAAACAGTGTAGAGAAGACCTTCAACGACCTGAGGGAGCTGAAAACCATGGCACAAGAACTTTGTGACGCATGCACAAGCTTCAATAGCTGATTCAATCAAGTGGAAGAAAGGGTATCAGTGATTGAAGATGAAATTAATGAAATAAAGTGATAAAACAAGGTTAGAGAAATAAAGAGTAAAAAGAAATGAACAAAGCCTTCAAAAAATATGAGACTATGTGAAAAGACCAAATCTACATTTGATTGGTGTACCTGAAAGTGATGGGGAGAATGGAACCAAGTTGGAAAACACTCTGCAGGATATTATCCAGGAGAACTTCCCCAACCTAGCAAGTCAAGCCAACATTCAAATTCAGGAAATACAGAGACCATCACAAAGATACTCCTCAAGAAGAGCAACCCCAACACACAAAACTGTCAGATTCACCAAGGTTGAAATGAAGGAAAAAGTGTTAAGGGCAGCCAGAGACAAAGGTCGAGTTACCCACGAAGGGAAGCCCATCAGACTAACAGCGGATCTCTCAGAAGAAGCCCTACGAGCCAGAAGAGAATGGGGACCAATATTCAACATTCTTAAAGAAAGAATTTTCAACCCAGAATTTCATATCCAGCCAAACTAAGCTTCATAAGTGAAAGAGAAATAAAATCCTTTACAGACAAGCAAATGCTGAGAGATTTTGTCATCACCAGGCCTGCCCTAAAAGAGCTCCTGAATGAAGCACTAAACGTGGAAAGAAACAACCAGTACCAGCCATTGCAAAAACATGCCAAATTGTAAAGACTATCGATGCTATGAAGAAACTGCATCAATTAACAGGCAAAATAACCAGCAAACATCATAATGACAGGATCAAATTCACACACAACAATATTAACCTTAAATGCAAATGGGCTAAATTCCCCAATGAAAAGACTGGCAAATTGGATAAAGAGTCCTATCAGTGTGCTGTATTCAGGAGACCCATCTCACATGCAAAGACACACATAGGCTCAAAATAAAGGGATGGAGGGATATTTACCAAGCAAATGGAAAGCAAAAAAAAAGGCAGGGGTTGCAATCCTAGTCTCTGATAAAACAGACTTTAAAACAACAAAGATCAAAAAAGACAAAGCCATTACATAAAGGTAAAGGGATCAATGCAACAAGAAGAGCTAACTATCCCAAGTATGTATGCACCCAATACAGGAGCACCCAGATTTGTAAAGCAAGTTATTAAAGACCTACAAAGTGACTTGGACTCCCACAAAATAATACTGGGAGACTTTAACATCCCACTGTCAATATTACACAGATCAACGAGACAGAAAATTAACAAGAATATTCAGAACTTGAACTCAGCTCTGGACCAAGTGGACCTAATAGACATCTACCCAACTCTCCACCCCACATCAACAGAATACACATTCTTCTCAGCACCACATCACACTTATTCCAAAATTGACCACATAATTGGAAGTAAAACACTCTGCAGCAAATGCAAAAGAATGGAAATCATAACAAAGTCTCTCAGACCATAGTGCAATCAAATTAGAACTCAGGATTAAGAAACTCACTCGAAACCACACAACTACATAGAAACTGAACAACCTGCTCCTGAATGACTACTGGGTAAATAACAAAATTAAGGCAGAAATAAATAAGTTCTTTGAAACCAAGAGAACAAAGACACAATGTACCAGAATCTCTGGGACACAGCTAAAGCAGTGTTTAAGGGAATTTTACAGCACTAAATGCCCACAGAAGAAAGCAGGAAAGATCTAAAATCAACACCCTAACACCACAATTGAAAAAACTAGAGAAGCAGGAGCAAACAAATTCAAAAGCTAGCAGAAGATAAGAAACAACTAAAATCAGAGCAGAACTGAAGGAGATAAAGACACAAAAAAGCCCTTCAAAAACATCAATGAATCCAGGAGCTTGTTTTTTTGAAAAGATCAACAAAATAGATAGACCGCTAGCCAAACTAAAAAGAAGAAAAGAGAGAAGAATCAAATAGACACAATAAAAAAATGATAAAGGGGATATCACCACCGATCCCACAGAAATACAAACTACCATCAGAGAATACCATAAACACCTCTACACAAGTAAACTAGAAAATCCAGAAGAAATGGATAAATTCCTGGACACATACACCCTCCTAAGACTAAACCAGAAGAAAGCTGAATCCGTGAATAGACCCATAGCAAGTTCTGAAATTGAGGCAGTAATAGCTTACCAACCAAAAAGAAAAGCCCAGGACCAGACGGATTCATAGCCTAATTCTACCATCAGAGGTACACGGAGGAGCTGGTACCATTCCTTCTGAAACTACTCCAAACAATAGAAAAAGAGGGACTCCTCCCTAACTCATTTTATGAGGCCAGCATCATCCCGATACCAAAACCTGGCAGAGACACAGCAAAAAAAGAAAATTTCAGGCCAATATCCCTGATGAACATCGATGTGAAAATCCTCAATAAAATACTGGCAAACCAAATCCAGCAGCACATCAAAAAGCTTATCCATCATAATCAAGTTGGCTTCATCCCTGGAATGCAAGGCTGGTAGAACATATGCAAATCAATAAATGTAATCCATCACATAAACATAACTAATGACACAAAACACATGATTATCTCAATAGATGCAGAAAAGGCCTTTGACAAAATTCAACACTCCTTCATGCTAAAAGCTCTCTATAAACTAGGTATTCATGGAACGTATCTCAAAATAATAAGAGCTATTTATGACAAACCCACAGACAATATCATACTGAATGGGCAAAACCTGGAAGGATTCCCTTTGAAAACTGGCACACGACAAGGATGCCATCTCTCACCACACATATTCAACATAGTATTGGAAGTTCTGGCCAGGGCAATTAGGCAGGAGAAGGAAATAAAGGATATTCAGTTAGGAAAAGAGGAAATCAAATTGTCTCTGTTTGCACATGACATGATTGTATATTTGGAAAACCCCAGCATCTCAGCCCCAAATTACCTTAAGCTGATAAGCAACTACAGCAAAGTCTCAGGATACAAAATCAATGTGCAAAAATCACAAGCATTCCTATACACCAATAATAGATGAACAGAGAGCCAAATCATCAGTGAACTCCCATTCATGATTGGTACAAAGAGAATAAAATACACAGGAATACAAATTACAAGGGATAGGAAGGACCTCTTCAAAGAGAACTACAAACCACTGCTCAAGAAAATAGGAGAGCACACAAACAAATGGAAAACCATTCCATGCTCATGGATAGGAAGAATCAATACCATGAAAATGGCCATACTGCCCAAAGTAATTTATAGATTCAATGCTATCCCCATCAAACTACCACTGACTTTCTTCACAGAATTAGAAAAAACTACTTTAAATTTCATATGGAACCAAAAAAGAGCCCATATAGCCAAGACAATCCTAAGCAAAAAAAACAAAAGCTGGAGGTATCACACTTCCTGACTTCAAACTATACTACAAGGCTACAGTAACCAAGACAGCATGGTACTGGTACCAAAACAGACATAAAGACCAATGGAACAGAACAGAGGCCTCAGAAATAACACCACACATCTACAACCATCTGATCTTTGACAAATCTGACAAGAACAAGCAATGGGGAAAGGATTCCCTATTTAATAAATGGTGTTGGGAAAACTGGCTAGCCATATGCAGAAAACTGAAACTTGACCCCTTCCTTACACCTTATACAGAAATTAACTCAAGGTGGATTAAAGACTTAAACGTTAAGACCTGAAACCGTAAAAACCTAGGCAATACCATTCAGGACACAGGCATGGGCAAAGACTTCATGACTAAAACACCAAAAGCAATGGCAACGAAAGCCAAAATTGACAAATGGGATCTAATTAAAGAGCTTCTGCACAACAAAAGAAACTATCATCAGAGTGAACAGGAAACCTACAGAATGCGAGAAAATTTTTGCAATCTATCCATCTGACAAAGGGCTAATACCCAGAATCTACAAAAAACTTCAAGAAATTTACAAGAAAACAACAACCCCATCAAAAAGAGAGCGAAGGATATGAATGGACACTTCTCAAAAGAAGACATTTATGTGGCCAACAAACATATGAAATAAAGCTCATCATCACTGGTCATTAGAGAAATGCAAATCAAAACCACAATGAAATACCATCTCACACCAGTTAGAATGGCAATCATTAAAAAGTCAGGAAACAACAGATGCTAGAGAGGATGTGGAGAAAGAGGAATGCTTTTACACTGTTGGTGGGAGTGTAAATTAGTTCAACTATTGTGGAAGACGGTGTGGTGATTCCTCAAGGATCTACAACCAGAATATCATTTGACCCAGCAATCCCATTACTGGGTTATACCCAAAGGATTATAAATCATTCTAGTATAAAGACACATGCACACATATGTTTACTGCAGCACTGTTCACAATAGCAAAGGCTTGGAAACAACCCAAATGCCCATCAACGATAGACTGGATAAAGAAAATGTGGCACATATACACCATGGAATACTATGCAGTCATAAAAAAGGAAGAGTTCATGTCCTTTGCAGGGACATGGATGAAGCTGGAAACCATCATTCTCAGCAAACACAAGAACAGAAAACCAAACAGTGCATGTTCTCATTCATAAGTGGGAGCTGAACAATGAGAACACACGGACATAGTGAGGGGAACATCACACACCAGGGCCTGTTAGCGGGGTGGGGGGCTAGGGGAGGGATAGCATTAGGAGAAATACCTAATGTTGATGACGGGTTGATGGGTGCAGCAAATCACCATGGCACATGTATACCTATGTAACAAAACTGCACGTTCTGCACATGTATCCCAGAACTTAAGTATAATAAAAAAAGTTTTTTTTAAAAAAAGGAGCTGGGTCTCTGATGATTTCAGAGCTACTTTAGCAGAAATAGACTGCTGGATTTTGCCTGAGAAAAAATATGTAATTCTAGCTGGTTCATTCTGCTGTTTGGGGGAAGGTTCTAAAAGAGCAAATTCTCATATTCTATCCTCTCATCTGGCTGTATTTTTATTACCACTTACACTTAACATAATAACATCTATTTCTTTGTTTAACTTGTTAATTATGTTTGTTCCCTATTAGATCATAAGCACCATGAGGTCAGGGACTTTGTTTTGCTCACAGTCGTTTCTTAGAAGAGTGTCTAGCATATGGAAGGTACTTAAAAAATATTTGTTGAACATGTAATGAAGTGGACTACATTGGTTTAAAAGTGAAAACTGAATTGACAACCTATACCCTGTTTCATACCAGCCATCATCAGCCAAATTTGCTCAATGCTTTCAACAAATTACCCCAAAGCTTTTGATCAAATGCAAATGAGCCAGGGCAAAAGAGGGAAAAACACTTTAGCAATCCAAAGGACTTGTCCCAAATTTACAAAGATCACAGGAAAGGAAAACAAAATCTGAAAATACATTTCCACTTCCAAAGGCAGCACTTGGACACAGTGGCCCTATTTGTACTCAGTGACAGCCAGATCCCAGGTCCAGGCAGGGCTCAGGGCACTGCAGCATGAGGAATCTCATGCATTCAGTCTGGCATTGCTGGGGAGTGTTGGATTCAAAGCTGGATTCTAAATAATGTGGTTTCTTTTTTAATTGTTCAAGCCTCATTCTTAAAGGGAAGTGCTCCCTCCCCCATAAGAGGATAAGCCTGTGCCCAGAAAGTGAAGCCACCAAGCAACGCCTATCCTGGCCAAGTGGAAGCCCAAAAGACTTGACTCAGACCACCGTGGAAGGTGGCAAGGCCCAAGGCACTGCAGGGCTCCTTCTCAAAGCAGTAGCAGCAATTTTCCTAATTAACAGAGGAGGCCTCAGGGACCTGGAGAACCCCAGAAGAGGTAGGAAACCCAGTTTAAAAGACTCCAAACTCACAATGCTGGCTGTACGTCCCAGGCCTGGAACTGGGGGCCCAAGCCAAGCCAGGACCTTTTCTAAAAGAACACTTGGAGTAGGGCATGGGGGGATGGGGAAAAGAAAGGTGGAGGGTGCTAAAATGCCACAGTAACTCTCAGAATAAACACCTGGCAGAATACCTCCACATCTGGAGCACATCAGAAGACTGCAATTACATTTGGCCAGGCCAAGTGCTCCACAGCTGCTACAGGGTAAAGGCAGGTAATTAAAAACAGCAGGTTGCCATGGTACAAAATTGGTCGCTGCTGAACAATTTGTGTGTTTGTCTTCAGAGCTAAAGTACTAGAATGAGTTATGTCTTTAGAGGGACAGGAAAGTGATTTCTCAAGACACCTAAATGGAGAGGAAATACAGGATAAGGGGAACTTATGAAGCACCTCCCCTGTGCCAGGTGCCACAAATGCACTCTTTTTTTTAATCCCCACCACCATCCTATAAATAGGAATTATTTTTCCCCTTCTCCAGACAAGGAGACAGAAGACCAGTGACATGCCAGAGCCAAGTGGCTCAGTCAACCTCCAACCAAGATCTGACTCCAGAGCTGTTCTCTTTTCCTTCTACCATCACCTCCCTGGTCTGGGCCTGAAAATGCAAGTGTCATCAGGTGACAATGAGGCACAGGGAAAAGAATGTCAATGAGCCTGTAGATACGGGGAAGGCGCGGGCCCTCCAAGTTGTTTTCTGCAAGATGGCAATCATTTAACATACACACACACACAAGTATAAATTCCATTAATAATCATCTGGTAAAGAAAGAGGCTTTGAGGCTTCATGAATATCAGCAAATGGCTCTTTGATTAAAAGGTGAAGGAAGGCTTTAGAAGGTGGTATTTCATTGCACATTTGTGTGAGGGGCAGGGCCAAGAAGGAGCTTTGCCATTCAAGATCAGAGTGGGTGTCTGGTTGAAGAGAGGGATGATGTTCAAGGTCAGCCTCAGAAGCACAGGGGTGAAGATGACTCACAATTCCACTAACTGATCTCTCTGGCTGCACCTCACCCACCAGATCATCAGGCCCTTACTCTCTTCAGTGGGCTAGATGGTGGCCTCCAAAAAGATGTGTCCATGTCAAACCCCCAGGAACAGTAAGTGTTGCCTTCTTTGGAAAAAGGAAGGAACTTTGCAGATGGAACTAAGAATGTTGAGATAAGATTATCCCGCATTATCTGGGCGGGCCCAGAATCCAATGACAAGTGTCCTTTTAAGAAAAACAGTGAGGCCCGGCACAGTGGCTAATGCCTGTAATCCCAGCACTTTGGGAGGCCAAGGCAGGTAGATCACCTGAGGTCAGGAGTTCGAGACCAGCCTGGCCAACATGATGAAACCCCATCTCTACTAAAAATACAAAAATTAGATGAGCATGGCGGTGCATGTCTGTAATCCCAGCTACTCGGGAGGCTGAGGTGGGAGAATCACTTGCACCCAGGAGGCGGAGTTTGCAGTGAACCCAGATGGCACCACTGTACTTCAGTCTGGGTGACAGAGGGAGACTTTGTCTCAAAAAGAAAAAAGAAAAGAAAAGAAAACAGTGGAGTAGAATGGGAGTCACCAGGGGTGGGGGAAGGGGGAGATGGAGCATCGCTGTTCAACAGATATAAAGTTTCCATCATGCAAGATGAGGGAGTTCTGCAGATCTGCCATACAACATTGTGCTTATAGTTAACTATACTGTACTGTACATTTAAAAATGTGTTAACAGGGTAGATCTCATGTCATCTGTTCCTACCACAAGAAAGAAAGTGGGAGAGAGAGGAGAAGGAAAGAAACAGGCAGCGGGAGATTTGAAACACGAAGAGGAGAAGGCCAAGAGAAGATGAAGGCAGAGACTGGAGTGAAGCAGCCACTAGGCACGCCAACGGCCTCCAGGAGCTGGAAGAGGCAAGGAACACGTGGTCCCCTAGAGGCCTCGGAGGGAGAGCAGCCCTGCCAACACCTTGATTCATACTTCTGGCGTACAAAACTGTGAGAAAATACATTTCTGCTGTTTTAAGCCACCCAGTTTGTGGCAATTTGTTACATCAGGAAATTAATAGACCCCTATCTTTCAAAGTTTCCACTCTGTCTCCATGGAGAAGGCAGACCTTATGTGGGCACACAAGCAAGCCTTGCCTACCCCTACCCAGTGCCCACTGGTTTCTTTTGCCTCTGTTATGCCATCCTTTGTCGGCTCTTGGGCTTCTGCTGGGTGGCAAGTCATGTGACTGTGCCTCCTGCCCCCATGCCATCAGCACCCACCGGCAAGAGCACAGTGAGTCACAGCAGAGGCCCTGTCCCCTGATGTCCCTAAAACCACCGAGACTTCATGTTATACAGTTATATGCCGCTGCTAATAATGCTGCAACTCTCAGTCCCCATCATAGCTCCTAATGCTACCACCTAATGAATATGCTGGTGCCACCTGCCATGGAGGAGCTTCAGGAAGCTTCAGGAAGCTTCATGGAGAGCCCGCACTGGGCTCTGAAACAGCTGGCTCCAGTCTTGCCAGGATTTTTTCTCCTTATGGACACAGGGAGAGCTAAACAATCCAAGGTAATCCCCCTTCCCTCCAAGGTATCTGCAAGTCTGCATTAAAAGAAAGGAGATACTGCCCACTAAACCCCACACCTAGACCTCGTTTGCTTTCATAGGGTGTTGTTTGCACTTCTGAAATATTTGTTTCCATAAATAGATTAAAGAGAAAATTGTCTCTATGTCCCAAATAAAGCAAAAATAAATATAATTGAATTTGACTTTGGGTGCACAATTTCTGTACCAAAGCAAATTATGATAAGGGTCAGAAGAAGTCCCTCTCTTTGCCAGAGGGGCAGCTTTGGCCAAGAGAGTTTCAATGGTGAGGACAATCCCTCTGTCTTGATCCATACCCATCAGCTCTGAGGCCCAAGACCATTCAAACAATGGAAGACACCCGCTGTCAAGCAGGCTCCATCAAAATATTGCTTAAGCATTACATTTAGTAGTGAATAAAACCTGGATGAAACTTTTTACCAAGCTCTGTCTCCTGTGGCCCAAAGTTATTATCCCATCAACATTAAGAAAAGCAAAATGGTCAGGCCCAGAGAAAGGTGGTATTTCTAAGTTGAGCAGTGCCTGAAAAGTCATCAAGATGCTCCAACTGATGACCCTGCCTCTACCCACTGACATCAGCCACTCAGCCAAGACCCTTTCAGAGATAGCCAGAGCCCTGTGCTGTCCCCTGCCAGGCAGGAGAACCCTCTCTCCCACTTTCATGACAAATTCATGACACCGGTGCTAAAGCTGTATGACCTTGGACTCAGCATCCTAGAATGACTTTAAATTTAAAAAAAAAAAAAAGAATGATTTTTACACACAGCAACCTTTCTTCTCAATACAGAGACATGAGTTCCTAAGAGCTGAAGCACAGGAGAAATACAGGGAGAGGCAGGGTCAGAGTTGCACCTGCCCTTGAGACCTGGGACTTTGCTATTGGATCAAGTTCATATGCCTAACTCCCTCCCACAGGATGAACTTTTTATAAGAGGCTCCATGGTGGGTGACAAAAATAAGATTCCTGTTGGCACACCCCACCAGCATTCTTTCCAGGTTTGAATCTAGTGGGGCCAAGTTGAAGTTGAGTCACTTGCTACGCAAGTTCTGAACAGTCCCATATGGCCTCTACATGAAAATAGGAAACTCATCCTCGATTCTGAGAGCCCCGTTCTTCTAACTGAAGGTAATGAGAGGTTGTATTTATTAAGCACCTATGACACACCACCTGTGTCATAGACATTACCTCATTTTGTCATTACCAGCCCTAGAGGATGGGTTTTATTATTCCTGTTTCACCCAATTCTGCTGTGACCTATCTGCCTATTGGGGACAAGATCGTAGGCAGCCTGAAACAGAACAGGAAAAATATTATGACCAATAGTCATTAGCTGCTATAACAAGTCCTGGGCAGGGTGTGTCACAGGCTAGAAGTTTTTATTCTTTCTCAACACATGAAGCCCACAAATTAAAGGGCACCCAGTCCTGACCATAACGTCAGCATCCGCTTCCCTGTACCATTTTCTTTAATAACCAAGCTATTTGTCCTGAGGAGAGAACTCTTTGAATCCAACACAAAAGCCGAGACTAGCACGTTCTATGAGCATTAAGGACTCAGCAGCCGGGTGACTGATGGGGTGAGGAGTAGGGATGGGGGATGGTAAGTGACAAGTCATTGATGTTGAAAGTTTAGCAGGGCTTTGCAGCAAGAACTCAACTGAAATAATACTCACGGTCCTGGGTATTTGTTTAAGTCTGATGCAATTCCAGTAAGGATGCAGAAAGTGAGAAGTGACTATCATTCCCACAGTAACAACACGACAAAGTCAAGTAAGCTGCAAGATCATAGCTTTAAAAAAACCTATCAGAGAAGTGATGGCATAAAGAAACCCAAGCAAACTTAATTCCAGAAAGTGGCAAACTTTCCAGGAGAGAAGAGAAAGTTTCACCATAGTTAGGGAAAAGAGAAAGCAGCTGAACTTTCAATAAACTGTTAATACCTGGGTGTAGGGTGCAGTGATGGATCAGAATTCCAGAGTAAGTCTGCCCCCACCAACCCACTCATTCCCACAGGCCTTCCCCAAGTGTATCAGGATATACCAAGGGCTTGGGCAGGGCAGGAGAGCTGAGAAAGATTCCCTCGAGGTACATAAATACTTCCCCTGGAAAAAGGTGGGAGCCTACTATGCCTAAGAATAGGGCCAGGAGAACTGAGGAAAATCCTTTTGAGATACTCCAGGACTTCACAGAGTGCTCAGCAGTGACCTTCAAAAACCGGGCAAGCAAAAGAACTGAGAGAATTCTCCACCAGGCCCGCCAGGCCCTCCAGGCCTTTACAAAGTGCATTCCAGTGGGCATTTGAAGACTGGGGTCAGGACGGCAGGATGGAGATAGATCTCTCAAGGAGCAGAAACCAGCGGCAGAAGAGAAGAAGGAATACATATTAAGGGTAATGAAAAGGAAAATTTTACATACATATACATAGACATCTTTGTGTCTTTGAAAGACTAAGGCAGAAATAATAACAATGTATTATGGGATTTATAGCATAATTAAAAGTAAAGTATATGATAAAAGTACAAAGATTGAAAAGGGGAAGATTGCATTATATTGTTGTCAAGTTCCTATGTTGTTTATGAAGAGGTATAATATTATTTGAAGGTAGTTTGCTATAAAGTAAAAGTGAATACTGTAATCTTCAAAGGAGTAGTTGTCAATCAGGGGCACTTTTGCCCTCCAGGGGACATTTGGCAATGTCTGGATATTTTTGCTTGTTACAACTGGGGAGAGGAGGTGCTACTGTCATCTAGTGAGTAGAGACCAGGGATTATGCTAAATATTGTACCATGCACATCACAGCCCCCCATGGCAAAGAATTACATAGCAATAGTGCCAAGATTGAAAAATTCTTCTCTAGAGAAACCACTAAAAAAACACAAGGACATATAGGGCAAAAGATGATAGAGGCAATAAAATGGAATGCTTAAAAATACTCAGTTCACCCAGAAGAAGGCAGGAAAGAAAAAACAATGGGACAAATAAAAAATAACTGCCAAGATTGTGGATTTAAACTAACCATATCAATGATTGCATTAAATGTACATAGATGAAACACACCAATTAAAACGCAAAGATAATCAGACTAGATTTAAAAAGCCCAATTATATGCTGTTTTTGAGAAATATGCTTTTAAATATACTAACACAGAGAGGTTGAAAGTAAAGTTGAAAAAAAGACAAACTTTGCAAACATTACACATAGGAAAGCTGGTGTGACCATATCAATCACAAAAACATAAACATGAAAAATACTATCAAAACTACCAGGTCCAATGTTCACTATTTGGTACACTAGTGAACATTAGAAGCCCAATCCCCACCAGCATGCAATATACACATGTAACAAACATGCACATGAACCCCTTGAATCTAAAATAAAATAAATTTTTAAAAAATAAGTACTCTCAAACACTAAAAGAATATTTCATGACCATCAGAGTCAATTCATCAAGGATACACAATTCCAAATATGCATGTACCTAGGTGCACAACTTAAATTACATAAATGAAAAATTTACAGAACTAAAGGGGGAAATAGACAAATCCACAATCACAGCTGGAGATTTTAACATTCTTCTCTCCGTAAGTTATGTAAGCTGTAGATAAAAATTAATAAAGACATAGAAGATTTGAGCAACACTACCAAACAAATACTTACAGAACACTATATGTCACGTCGCCGAATATACCTTGTTTTTAAGTGCATATGGACCACTCACCAGACTTGACCATGTGCTGGGCCATGAAATAAGCCTCAATGAATTGCAAAGAACTGAAATCATACAGAGGATGTTCTCTGGCCACAGTGGAATTAACTAAAAAATCAGTAACAACAAGCTATCTAGAAAATTCCCCCAAAATATTTGGAAACTAAGCAATACATTCTAAATATCTCTTAAGTTTAAAAACGAGTCATGGAAAATATTTTAAACTAAATGATAATGAAAACATGACATGAATGTGTGGGATGCAGCATATAATATTTTTTCTAATACTATTCTTATATTAGAAAAAAAGATAAAATGAAAATCAGTAATCTACTCTTGCATATTAAGAAGCTAGAGCCCCTCAGTCAGGTCTCGTCCTGGATGCTGGGTCTGACTGGAGCTCACTGAGAAAGGTTATGGGGCCGCAGCCATGGAATATGAAAAGCAGTAAGCCGGAGGCAGGCAGGGCCTTTATTTGTGAGCACATCCAAGAGGAAAAGCTATAAAGAAGTATACTTGGGGTGGAGGAGGTAGAGCAAGATGGCCAAATAGAAGCCTTCACCAATCATCCTCCCCACAGGAACACCAAGCTGAACAATTATCCACACAAAAACATGTTCCTAAGAACCAAAAGTCAAGTGAGTGATCACAGTACCCGGTTTTAACTTCATATCACTGAAAAAGGAACTGATGAGGGCCTTGAATTGCCAACATCACCCCTCCTCCATCCCCCAGCAGGGGCCATGTGTTGCAGAGACAGAATCTTTGCACTTGTGGGAGGGAAAGCACAGTGATTGCTGGACTTTGCATTGGAACTTAGTGCTGTCCTGTCACAGAAAGCAACACCAGGCAGAACTCAGCTGGCGCCCAAAGAGGAAGCGTTTAGACCAGCCCTAGCAAGAGGGGAACTGCCCATCACAGCAGTCAGAACCTGAGTTCCAACAGGGAACTCAGTGGGCTAAAGTGCCCTGGCATCCTAAATAAACTTGAAAGGCACTCTAGACCACAAGGACTGCAATTCTTGGACAAATCATGGTGCTGTGCTGGGCTCAGAGCCAGTGGACTTGGAGGGCACACAGCCTAGTGAGACAGCAGCTGGGGCAGCCAAGGGAGTGCTTGCGCTACCCTTCCCCCAACCCAGATAGTGTTCCTCACAGCTCCGAAAGAGACTTCTTCTTTCCACTTGAGGGGAGGAGAGGGAAGAGGAAAGAGGACTTTGTCTTGCCACTTGGAAACCAGCTCAGTCACAATAGAATAGGGTACCAGGCAGAGTCCTGAGGCTCCCACTTCAGGCCCTAGCTCCCAGATGTCATTTCTAGATAAACCCTGGGCCACAAAGGAACCTGCCCTCTTGAATGGAAGGACCTAGTCCTGGCAGGATGTATCACCTGCTGCCTAAAAGGCCCTTGCACCTTGAATAATCAGCAGTGATACCCAGGCAGCAATCACCATGAACCTTGGGTGAGAATCTGAGACATGCTGGCCTAGATGTAACCCAGCCCATTATCAGCTATAGCAACTACAAGAAGAGACTCCTTCTGCTTCAGAAAAGCAAACAGAAAAGTAAAGGGAACTTTGTCTTGCAGCTTAGGTACCAGCTCTGTCTCAGTGGGGTGGAGAACTAAGTGGATTCTTAGGGTCCCCAGTTCTAGGCCTTGACTCTTAGACAGTATTTCTGGACCTGTCCTGGGCCAGAGGGGATCCTACTGCCCTGAAAGGAGAGTCAGGAGAGTCACAGGTGTGGCAGCATTCACCACAGCTGACTGAAGAGTTTTCAGCCTTGAGTGAACATCAGTGGTAGCCAGGGAGTACTCCCCACAGGCCTGGGGCAGTGGTGGCCATGGAGAGAGATTCCTCTGTTTATCGAAAGGGGAGAGAAGAATGGGAAGGACTTGGTCTTGAGACATGAGTGCCAGCTCAGCCACGGTAGAATAAAGCACCAGATAGATTTCTAAGGTTTCCAACGCCAGGCCCTGCCTCCTGGACAGCATCTCTGGACCTGCCCAGGGCCAGGGGAAACTGGCCACCCTGAAAGAAAGGATACAAGCCTGGCTGGCTTGGCCACCTGCTAAATGCAGAGCTCTAGGGCCTTGAGTGAACATAGGCAGTAGCTAGGCGGTGATTACCATGAGCCTTGGGTGAGGCTCAATACTGTACTGGCTTCAAGTCTGACCCAACACAGACCCAGTGGTGGTGGCCACAGGGATGTTTGTGTCACCATCTTCCAGCTCCAGGCAGCTCAACACAGGAAGAGAGACTCCGTTTTGGTGGGGAGAAAGTAAGGGAAGAGAACACGTATCTACCTGGTAATCCAATGAATTCTTCTGGATCTTATCCAAGACCACCAAGGTGGTACCTCTACAAGTCTACAAGAACCACAGTATTACTGGACTTGGGATGCCCCCCCAATGCAGATATAGCTGCAGAGACCAAATACTTCGATTATAACACCCAAGTCCCTATGAATACCTGGAAAGTCTTCCCAAGAAAGATGGGTAGAAACAAGCCCAGAATGCAAAAACTACAGTGAATACCTAACTTTTCAATGCCCCAGACACTGACAAACATCCACAAAAGCATCAGGATCATTTAGGAAAACATAAGCTCACCTAACAAACTAAATAAGGCACCAGGGATAAATCCTGGGAGACAGAGATATGTGACCTTTCAGACAGAGAATTCAAAATGGCTGTTGTGAGGAAACTTAACAAAATTCAATGTAACACAGAAAAGGAATTCAGAATCTTATCAGATAAAATTTTTGAAGAGACTGAAATAATTAACAGTTAATCAAGCAGAAATTATGGAATTGAAAAAAATGCAATTGAAGGCTGAGGCAGGAGGTTCACTTGAGCCCAGGAGTTTAAAACCAGCCTTGGCAATATAGGGAAACCTAGTCACTACAAAAAAAGTTTTTAAATTATCCAGGCATTGTGGCATATGCCTATAGTCCCAGCTACTCAGGAGGCTGAGGTGGGAGAATCTCTTGAGCAGGGGAGGTTGAGGCTTCAGTGAGCCATGAATGTACCACTGCACTCCAGCCTACACAACAGAGCAAGACCCTGTCTCAAAACAAAAGAAAAAGAAAAATGTTATTGACATACCAAAGAATACATCAGAGTGTCTTACCAGCAGAACTGATCAAACAGAAGAAATAATTAGTGAACTCAAAGATAGGCTATTTGAAAATACACAGTTAGCTGGGGGTGGTGGCTCACGCCTGTAATCCCATCACTTTGGGAAGCTGAGGCAGGCGGATCACTTGAGATCAAGAGTTCAAGCCTGGCCAACGTGGTGAAACCCTGTCTCTACTAAAAACACAAAAATGAGCCATGCATGGTGGCACATGCCTGTAGTCCCAACTACTCGGGAGGCTGAGACAGGAAGATCGCTTGAATCTGGGAGGCAGAGGCTGCAGTGAACTGAGATGGTGCCACTGCACTACAGCCTGGGTAACAGAGTGAGACTCAGTCTCAAAAAAAAAAAAAAAAAAAAAAAAGAAAGAAAGAAAGAAGAAAAGAAAATACACAGTCAGAGGAGACAAAAGAAAAATAAAAAAGAAGAAAGCATACTTACAGGATCTAGAAAATAGCTCTAAAAAGGCAAGTCTAAGAGTTACTGCCCTTTAAAAGGAGGTAGAGGGTGCAGCATGGTAGCTCACACCTGTACTCCCAGCACTTTGGGAGACCAAGGCGGGCAGTTCATCTGAGGTCAGGAGTTCGGGATCAGCCTGGCCAACATGGCGAAACCCCATCTCTACTAAAAAATATAAAAATTAGCCAGGCATGAGGCACGCATCTGTAGTTCCAGCTAATTGGGAGGTTGAGGTGGTAGAATCACTTGAACCTGAGAGGTGGAGGTTGCAGTGAGCCAAGATCGTACCACTGCTCTCCAGCCTGGGCGACACAGCAAGACTCAAAAAAAATTTTTTTTAATGGAGGTAGAAAGTTTATTCAAAGAAATAAAAACAGAGAATTTCCCAAACCTAAAGAAAGATATCAATATTCAAGCACAAGAACATTATAGAACATCAAGCAGATTTAACCCAAATAAGACTACCTCAAGATAGTTAACGAACTCCCAGAGGACAATGATAAAGAAAGGATTTTAAAACTACAAGACAAAGAAACAAATAGCATACAATGAAGCTCCAATACATCTGGCAGCGGAGTTCTCAGTGGAAACCTTATAGGCCAGAAGAGAGTGGCATGACATATTTAAAGTGCTAAAGGCAAAAAAAGCAAACAAAAACAAACCTTATATCCTAGAATATTATATCCAGTGAAAATATCCTTCAGAAAGAGTTTTCCAGACAAACAGAAGCTGAGGGATTTTATCAGTACCAGAACATTTCTACAAGAAATGCTAAAGAGAGTTCTTCAATCTGAAAGAAAAGGATATCAATGAGAAATATCATCCAAAGTTGCAAAACTTAGTGGTAATAGTAAATACATAGAAAAACACAGAATATAACACTGTAATTATGGGGTTGAGTAGAAATCTTGATGTCTATCTTGAGTAGAAAGATTAAAAGATGAACTAATCAAAAATAATAACTACAACAACTTTTCAAGACATAGCTAGTATAATAAGATATAAATAAAAACAACAAAAAGTTTAAAAGTTGGGGGATGAAGTTAAATGTAAAGTTTTTATTAGTTTTCTCTTTGCTTGTTGGCTTCTGTAATCAGTGTTAAGTTGTCATCAGTTTACAATAATGAGTTATAAGATATTATTTGCAAGCCTCATGGTAACCTCAAATCAAAAAACATACAACAGATACACACAAAACAAAAAGCAAAAAATTAAAACATATCACCAGAGAAAATCACCTTCACTAAAAGGAAGACAGGAAGGAAAGAAAGAAGGAAGAGATGACCACAAAGCAATCAGAAAACAAATAACAAAATGGCAGGAATAAGTTCTTACATATCAATAATAACATTGAATATAAATGGACTAAACTCTTCAGTCAAAAGACAGAGTGGCTGAATGAATAAAAAAGCAAGACCCAATAATCTGTTGCCTACAAGAACCACACTTCACCTATATATACACACACACAGACTGAAAATAAAGAGATGGAAAAAGATATTCCATGCAAATGGAACCCAAAAAACAGGAGTAGCTATACTTAGACCAAATATATTTCAAGATTAAAAACTCTAAAAAGAGACATAGTCATTGTATAATGATAAAGGGGTCAATTCAGCAAGAAGATATAACAATTGTAAATACATATACATGCACTACTGGAACACCAAGATATATAAAGAAAATATTATTAGAGTTAACAAGAGATAGAACCCAGCACAATAATAGCTGGAAACTTCAACACCCCACTTTCAGCACTGGACAGATCATCCAGACAGATAATCAACAAAGAAACATCAGACTTAATCTGCACTACAGACCAAATGGACCTAATATTTACAGACCATTTGATCCCAGCCACAGAATACACATTCTTCTCCTCAGCACATAGATTATTCTCAAGAATAGAATATAAGTTAGGCCACAAAATAAGTCTTAAAACATTCAGAAAAACTGAAATCATATAAAGCATCTGCTCTGATCACAATGGAATATAATGAGAAATCAAAAATAAGGAATTTGGGAAACTATAGAAACACTTAGAAATTAAACTATATGCTTGTTTTTCTCAGGTTTGTCAAAGATCAGATAGTTGTAGATATGCGGCGTTATTTCTGAGGGTTCTGTTCTGTTCCATTGATCTATATCTCTGTTTTGGTACCAGTACCATGCTGTTTTGGTTACTGTAGCCTTGTAGTATAGTTTGAAGTCAGGTATTGTGATGCCTCCAGCTATGTTCTTTTCACTTAGGATTGACTTGGCGATGCGGGCTGTTTTTTGGTTCCATATGAACTTTAAAGTAGTTTTTTCGAATTCTGTGAAGAAAGTCATTGGTAGCTTGATGGGGATGGCATTGAATCTATAAATTACCTTGGGCAGTATGGCCATTTTCATGATATTGATTCTTCCTACACATGAGCATGGAATGTTCTTCCATTTGTTTGTATCCTCTTTTATTTCATTGAGCAGTGGTTTGTAGTTCTCCTTGAAGAGGTCCTTCACATCCCTTGTAAGTTGGATTCCTAGGTATTTTATTCTCTTTGAAGCAATTGTGAATGGGAGTTCACTAATGATTTGGCTCTCTGTTTGTCTGTTATTGGTGTATAAGAACGCTTGTGATTTTTGTACATTGGATTTTGTATCCTGAGACTTTGCTGAAGTTGCTTATCGGCTTAAGGAGATTTTGGGCTGAGACACTGGGGTTTTCCAGATATACAATCATGTCATCTGCAAACAGGGACAATTTGACTTCCTCTTTTCCTAACTGAATACCCTTTATTTCCTTCTCCTGCCTAATTGCCCTGGCCAGAACTTCCAATACTATGTTGAATAGGAATGGTGAGAGAGGGCATACCTGTCTTGTGCCAGTTTTCAAAGGGAATGCTTCCAGTTTTTGCCCATTCAGTATGATATTGGCTGTGGGTTTGTCATAGATAGCTCTTATTGAGATACGTCCCATCAATACCTAATTTATTGAGAGTTTTTAGCATGAAGGTTGTTGAATTTTGTCAAAGGCCTTTTCTGCATCTATTGAGATAATCATGTGGTTTTTGTCTTTGGTTCTGTTTATATGCTGGATTACATTTATTGATTTGCATATATTGAACCAGCCTTGCATCCCAGGGATGAAGCCCACAGCAATGGGGAAACGATTCCCTATTTAATAAATGGTGCTGGGAAAACTAGCTAGCCATACGTAGAAAGCTGAAACTGGATCCCTTCCTTACACCTTATACAAAAATTAATTCAAGATGGATTAAAGACTTAAATGTTAGACCTAAAACCATAAAAACCCTAGAAGAAAACCTAGGCATTACCATTCAGGACATAGGCATGGGCAAGGACTTCATGTCTAAAACACCAAAAGCAATGGCAACAAAAGCCAAAATTGACAAATGGGATCTCATTAAACTGAAGAACTTCTGCACAGCAAAAGAAACTACCATCAGAGTGAACAGGCAACCTACAGAATGGGAGAAAATTTTCGCAACCTACTCATCTGACAAAGGGCTAATATCCAGAATCTACAATGAACTCAAACAAATTTACAAGAAAAAAACAAACAACCCCATCAAAAAGTGGGCAAAGGATATGAACAGACACTTCTCAAAAGAAGACATTTATGCAGACAAAAGACACATGAAAAAATGCTCATCATCACTGGCCATCAGAGAAATGCCAATCAAAACCACAATGAGATACCATCTCACACCAGTTAGAATGGCAATCATTAAAAAGTCAGGAAACAACAGGTGCTGGAGAGGATGTGGAGAAATAGGAACACTTTTACACTGTTGGTGGGACTGTAAACTAGTTCAACCATTGTGGAAGTCAGTGTGGCGATTCCTCAGGGATCTAGAACTAGAAATACCATTTGACCCAGCCATCCCATTACTGGGTATATACCCAAAGGACTATAAATCATGCTGTTATAAAGACACATGCACACGTATGTTTATTGTGGCACTATTCACAATAGCAAAGACTTGGAACCAACCCAAATGTCCAACAATGATAGACTGGTTTAAGAAAATGTGGCATATATACACCATGGAATACTATGCAGCCATAAAAAATGATGAGTTCATGTCCTTTGTAGGGACATGGATGAAATTGGAAATCATCATTCTCAGTAAACTATCGCAAGGACAAAAAACCAAACACCGCACATTCTCACTCATAGATGGGAACTGAACAATGAGAACACATGGACACAGAAAGGGGAACATCACACTCTGGGGACTGTTGTGGGGTAGGGGGAGGGGGGAGGGATAGCATTAGGAGATATACCTAATGCTAAAGGACGAGTTAATGGGTGCAGCACACCAGCATGGCACATGTATACATATGTAACTCACATGCACATTGTGCACATGTACCTTAAAACTTAAAGTATAATAATAATAATAAGAAGAAATTAAACTATATGCTCCTGAATGACCAGTGAGTCAATGAAGAAATTAAAGAAGGAAATTCAAAATTTTTCTTGAAACAAATAATGGAAACACACATACCAAAACCTATTGGATACAGCAAAAGCAGTAGTAAGCAGGAAGTTTATAGCTATAAGTACCTACATCAAAAAAGAAAACTCAAACAACCTAATGATGCATCTTAACAAACTAGAAAAGCAAAAGCAAAACAAACCCCAAATTACAAGAAATAATAAATATCAACAGAATTAAATGAAATAAATGAAGAAAACAATAGAAAATATCAAAGAAACAAAAACTTGGCTTTTGGAAAAATAAATAAAATTGACAAACCTTTAACCAGACTAGAAAAGAAAGAGAAAAGACACAAATAAAATCAGAGATGAAAAAGGAGATATTACAACTATATGATACTGCAGAAATTCAAAGGATCATTAGAGGGTATTATCAGCAACTATATCCCAGTAAATTGGAAAACCTAGAAGAAGTAGATAAGCTCCTAGATACATGCAACCTACCAAGATTGAATCATGAAGAAATTAAAAACCTGGACAGACCAATAAGAAGGTATTGAAGCCACAATAAAAAATATCCCAGTAAAGAAAGCCTGGAACTTGATGGCTTCACTGATGAATTTTATCAAACATTTAAAGAAGAACTAATACCAATCCTACCCAAAATATTCCAAAAAACAGAGTAGAAAATACTTTCAAACTCATTCTATAAGGCCAGTATGAGCCTGATACCAAAACCAGACAAAAACACATGAAAAAAAGAAAACTACAGTCTAATATCCCTAATGAAAACTGTTGCAAAAAATCCTCAACAAAATATTAGCAAACCAAATTCAGCAACACGTTAAAGACGATCACTCATTATGACCAAATAGGATTTATCCCAGAGATGCAAGGATGATTCAACTTACACAAATCAATCAATGTGATACATGGTATCATCAGAAAGAGGGACAAAAACTATACGATCATGTCAATTGATGCTGAAAAAGCATTTGATACAATTCAACATCACTTCATGATTTAAAAAAAACTGGGCATAGAAGGAACACACCTCAACACAACAAAAGCCATATATGACAGACCCACAGCTAGTATCATATTGAATGAGAAAAACTGAAAGCCTTTCCTCTAAGATCTAGAACATGACAAGGATGCTCATTTTCACTACTGTTATTCAACATATTACTACAAGTCCCAGCTAGAGCAATCAGACAAGAGAAAGAAATAAAAGCCATCCAAGTTAGAAAGGAATAAGTCAAATTATCTTTGCTTACAGATGATATGAGCTTATACTTGAAAAAATCTAGACTTCATAAAAAAACTATTAGAACTGATAAATTTAGTAAAGTTGCCAGATACAAAATCAACACACAAAAATCAGTAGCAGTTCTACATGCCAACAGCAATCAATCTGAGAAAGAAGTCAAGAAAGTTATCCTATTTAAGAAATGAAAGAGCTCTACAATGAAAACTATAAAACATTGATAAAAGAAATTGAAGAGGACACAAAAAAATGGAAAGATATTCCATGTTCATGGATTGACAGAATCAATATTGTTAAAATGTCCATACTACCTAAAGCAGTCTACAGATTCAAAGCAATCTCTATCAAAATACCAATGACATTATCCACAGAAAAAGAAAAAAAAAACCTAAAATGTATGTGGATCCACAAAAGACCCAGAATAACCAAAGCTATCCTTAGCAAAAAGAACAAAACTGGAGGAATCACATTACCTGACTTCAAATTATACTACAGAGCTATGGTAACCAAAACAGCATGGTACTAGCATAAAAACAGACACATAGACCAACAGAACAGAATTTTAAAACCCAAAAACAAACTGATATACCTACAGTAAACTCCTTTTCAACAAGGTTGCCAAGAACATACACTGGACAAAGAACAATCACCTCAATAAATGGTGCTGGGAAAACTGGATATCCATATGCAGAAGAATAAAAATAGACACCTATCTCTTACCATATATAAAAATCAAATCAAAATGGATTAAAGACTTAAATCTAAGACCTCAAACCATGAAACTACAAAAATACAACATTAGAAACATTAGGGAAACTCTCCATGACTTCGAACTATGGGAAGACTACTTGAGTAATATCCCACAAGCATAGGCAAGCAAAGCAGAAGTGAACAAATGGGATCATATCAACTTAAAAAGCTTCTGCACACCAAAGGAAACAATCAGCAAAGTGAACACACAACCAACAGAATGGGAGAAAATATTTGCAAACTATCCATCTAACAAGGGATTAATAACCAGAAGATATAAGCAGCTCAAATAACCATACAGGGAAAAAAATCTAATACTCCGATTTAAAAAGGGCAAAAGATCCGAATAGAAATTTCTCAAAAGACGACATACAAATGGCAAACAATTAAATGAAAAGACATAAAAATGGCAAACAATCATATGAAAAGGTCTCAGCATTATTGATCATCAGAGAAATGCAAGTCAAAACTATAATGAGATATCATCTCACCCCAGTTAAAGTCCTTCTATCCAAAAGACAGGCAATAACAAATGCTGGTGAGTATGTGGAGAAGAAAGAACCCTCGTACACTGCCACCATGTAAGACGTGCCTTTGATCCTCCTTTGCCTTCTGTCATGATTGTTAGGCCTCACCAGCCTCCCCTGGTAGTATGTGGAACTGTGAATCCATTAAACCTCTTTTTCTTTATAAATTATGCAGTCACAGGTATGTCTTTATTAGTAGCATAAGAACAGACTATTATAATTTAAAAATAACTAAAAGAGTTAATTAGATTGTTTGTAACACAAAGGTTAAATGTTCGAGGTGATGGATGCCCCATTTACCCTGATGTGATTATTACACATTTTATGCCTATAATCAAAGTATCTCATGTACCCCATAAATATATACACCTACTATGTATGCACAAACATTAAAAATTTAAAAAGAAACTAGAAAAAAATCAAAGTACTATGTAGAAGAAAGGAAATGAAAATAAGAGCAGAATTAATCAACTAGAAAGTGGACAAAGAGAAAATTTAAAAGTCAATAGTTGGTTCTTTGATTAGACAATAAAATTGATGGCCGGGCACAGTGGCCCATGCCTATAATCCCAGCACTTTGGGAGGCTGAGGCAGGCGGATCACGAGGTCAGGGGATCGAGACCATCCTGGCTAACACAGTGAAACCCCCCATCTCTACTAAAAATACAAAAATTAGCTGGCTGTGGTGGCACACACCTGTAGTCCCAGCTACTCAGAAGGCTGAGACAGAGGAATTGCTTGAACCCGCGAGGTGGAGGTTGCAGTGAGCTGAGACCAAGCCACTGCACTCCAGCCTGGGTGACAGAGTGAGACGCCATCTCAAAAAAAAAAATTGATAAAATGCTAACAAGATTAATAACTAAAAAAGAAAGAAAACATAAATTACCAACATAAGAAATGAAGGAATGGACATATGGGATATTATAGACAACTTTATGCTAACAAATTTGAAAAACTAAGATAAATGAACAAAACTGACACAAAAAGAATTAGAAAAGCAATTGCTCCATATCTACTTTTTGTATTTGATTCATTATCAAAAAACCTGCTAACAAAGAAAACTCCAGGTCCAGATAGCTTCACCAGTAAATTATCTCAACAACTTAAAGAAAATATAATACCAAATTTATACAAACTCTTTCAGAAAATAGAAGGGAATACTTTCTCAACCTATTTTTTGAAGCCAGCATTACCTAATATCAAAACCAAATAACACATAACAAGAAAATTACTCACGATTATATACTGAAAATGCTCAACAAAATATTAGCAATATATAAAAAGGATAACACATCAAGACCCAGTGAGATTTACCCCAGAAATGCAGGCTTAGTTTAGTATTAGTGAATCCATCAACTCAATTAATTCACCACATTCTCAGAATAAGAAAGAAAATTCATGTGGTTAACTCGATAGATGAGAAAAAAACATATGACAAAATTTAACACTCACACATACAAAAAAATTGAAGTGAGAAAAAGGGAAACTTCCTCAATCTGATCAAGAGATTCTACAAAAAACTTACTGCTAATATCATATTTAATGATGAAATGTTCTTCTAATAAGAATAGGAGCAAAGAAAAACGTTACCACGACTTTCATTAAACATATTATTGGATATCTACCTGGTACAATAAGGCTCAATAAGAAATAAACAGCACATAAATTGGAAAGCAAGTAGTAAAACTGTAATCACAGATGAAATTACTATGTGTGTAGAAAACCCTGCAGAACCTAAAAAATATTATTAAGTTTTCAGGATACAAAGTCAACATATAAAAATCAGTTATATTTCTATATCACAACAACAAATAATTGAAAATGAAAATTTTAAAACTAACACTATTTACAGTAACAATTTTTAAAACATCAAATATTCAGGAAGAGGCCGGGCACAGTGGCTCATGCCTGTAATCCAAGCACTTTGGGAGGCCGAGGTGGGTGAAATACAAGGTCAGGCGATCAAGACCATCCTGGCTAACACAGTGAAACCCTGTCTCTACTAAAAATACAAAAAATTAGCTGGGCGTGGTGGTGGGTGCCGATAGTCCCAGCTACTCAGGAGGCTGAGGCAGGAGAATGGCGTGAACCCAGGAGGCAGAGCTTGCACTGAGCCGAGACCACGCCACTGCATTCCAGCCTGGGCAACAGAGCAAGCCTCTGTCTCAAAAAAAAAAAAAAAAAAAAAATCCAGGGAATAAATCTAACGATAAATGTGCAAGACTTCTACACTGAAAACTACAACACACTGCTTAGAACAATTAAAGACTTCAGTACATGGAGATACAGATCAGACTCATGGATTCAAGAAGGCCATAGTGTCAGGTATCCATTCTACCAAATTAACTTAAGAGTTAAAAAGATAGCTCAACCAAAATCCAAGCTGACAAGGTAATTTTGAAATCTACATGGAAGATAAAATTATTATTATTTTTATTTTTTTGAGACAGAGTTTCGCTCTTGTTGCCTAGACAGGGGTACAATGATGCAATCTCAGCTCACCGCAACCTCTGCCTCCCAGGCTCAAGTGATTCTCCTGCCTCAGCCTTCCCTAGTAGCTGGGGTTACAGGCATGCACCACAATGCCCGGCTAATTTTGTATTTTTAGTAGACATGGGGTTTCTCCATGTTGATCAGGCTGGTCTCGAACTCCCGACCTCAGGTGATCCGCCCTCCCAGGCCTCCCAAAGTGCTGGGATTACAGGTGTGAGCCACTGCACCCGGCCGGAAGATAAAATTCTTAGAAGGGCCAAAACAAACTACCTTGAGAAAGGAAAGCAAATTTGGAGGATTTACACTATCTGATTTCAAGGCTCGCTAAAAATCTACAGTAATCAAAACAGTGTGATCTTCACAGGAAGACAAACAGAACAATGGAGCAAAATATAGAGTTCAGAAATAGATCCACACATACAGCAGTTATTTTTTTTAACTGAGATACTAAGTCAATTTAATGAGAAAAGGGTTTTTTCACCAAGGCATATAAATTTAATAAAATCAAACTATAACAAGTTCTACACTAGATGGATAAACTTGTTGCTGTGGGAGCCCAGGGAAGCTGAGTGATTAATTCTTCAATGAGAAAAGCTGGGGGTTTTTTGTTGTTGTTGTTGTTGTTGTTTGTTTTTGTTGTGGAAAAAAATGGTACTGACACCACTGTATATTCCTATGGAAACGATGAAAATACAAAGAACCCTTACAAACCAACAACAACAAAAAAACCCAACCCAATTAAAATGAGCAAAAGACAAACTCTTCACAGAAGTAAACATATAAATGGCCAATAAGGACAGAGAAAGAAGCCCAACATCCTTAGTCATCAGAGAAATGCAAACTAAAACCATGAGATACTAATTTATACCAACTAAATGGTTTGAAATTTAAAATTTACAATAACAAATACTGGAGAAGAACTCTCACTCATTGCTGGTAGGAGTGTACAACCATTTTGGAGAACTATTTTCCAGTTCTTTGGAAAGTTAAATATATATATCGACCCAAACAATCTAGTAATTCCAGTCCTAGGTGTATAAACAAAATAAATGAAAGTATATATCTACAAAAATATTTATACAAAAATGTTCATAGCAATATTATCAGGCAAAACTGTAAACAACCCAAATGTCCATCCACAGGAGACTAGATAAATAAATTATGGTAGATTCATACCATGGAATGGTATGAATAGAGGGATGGACTCTAGTGTGAATGGTATGAATAGAGGGAATGGTATGAATAGCAATAGAGGGATGAACTATTGATATATGCAACAAATGGATTAATCTCAAATCATCTTGACCAAAAGGAGACAAGCATAATAGATACTATATTATTCCATTTATATAAGGTCCAAGAACAGGCAAAAAAAATCTATGGCAATAGAAATCCAAAAATGGTGTTCCCTGGGGTTGCTGGAAGAGGAGAAAATTGACCAGACTGGGGTATGAGGGTACTTTCTAAGGTAATGGAAATATTCTATATCATGTTTGGGATGATGGTTAAACAGTCTATACAATTGTCAAAACTCATCCACCTGAACACTTACATGTGCATTTTGCTATATGTAATTATGAATATAATTATTCATATAATATATATAACCTAAAAAAATAAGTAATTGAAAGTGAAAATTTTTAAACCAACGCTATTTACAGTAACAACTTTAAAAACAACAAATATCCAGCAATAAATCTAATGAAAAATGTGCAAGACTTCTACACTGAAAACTACAACGCACTGCTTAGAACAATTAAAGACTTCGGTACATGGAGATATAGACGAGGTTCATAGATTCAAGAAGGCTATAGTGTTAGGTTTTCTGTGAAGGGCTGGATAATCTGCACCATTCTTTTCAGAAACATTTCTTCATGGCTTTATCTCCTACCTCTTGCAACTTCTGACCCCTAAATCTCTCTTCCATTCTCATTTCCAGGCCAGGATCTCTAACTGCTTGCAGGGAAACGTCACCTGAATGTTCTTGGAAACACAACACATCAAGAATGGAAATAATCGTTCCTTATTTATTTATTTATTTATTTATTTATTTAGAGACGGAGCTTGCTCTGTCACCCAGGCTGGAGTGCAGTGGTATGTGATCTCGGCTCGCTGCAACCTCCGACTCTCTGGTTCAAGCGATTCTCCTGCCTCAGCCTCCTGAGTAGCCGAGATTACAGGCATGCGCCACCATGTCTGGCTAATTTTTGTATTTTTAGTAGAGACTGGGTTTCACCATGTTGGCCAGGATGGTCTCAATCTCCTGACCTTGTGATCCACCCGCCTCCTCCTCCCAAAGTGCTGGGATTACAGGTGTGAGCCACCGCACCCGGCCTCATTCCTCTTACCAATCAAATCTCTCTTATCAAACCTAACACCCAACCTGCTTGACAATCTCCAAATATGTCAGCACTCTCATGCTTCTGTGCTTCTTCCCAGGCAATTCCCTCTGCTTCCCTTTCATCATCCACCTGGCACCCAGCTGTTAAACTCTGACTTGTCTTGCAAGACCCAGGTCAAATATTACCTCTTCTTGACAGCATTTCCCAACATCCACTCCACTACCAGCAGCAGCAGCCATCTTGCAAGATGGGTTGCATCCTTTGCTGCACTCCCACGGTATGTGGCACTTTGTTTAGGAAATCCATTATGGTTATCTGTGCACATGTCCGCCTGCCCCACTAGAATGTCAGCTCCTTGAGAGCAATATTTTGAAGTCAAAATTAATGAAGAAATTAATTCAAAATCATGCAAACTTAATATGACAGGGCCAGTATTATGGAAAGGTAGGTCATGCAAGTTTTGGGCCAGATCCTGTCTTTATTTAAAATTTTGACATTTTGTTCATCATGGACTTTTTGCATAAGTGTTAATTTTTTTAATATTGCATTAAAATATTTATCTTGGGCCAGGTGCAGTGGCTCATGCCTGTAATCCCAGCACTTTGGGAGGCCAAGGCGGGAGTATCTCTTGAGGCCAGGAGTTCGAGACCAGCCTGGCTAACATGGTTAAACCTCATCTCTACTAAAAATACAAAAAAAAAAAAAATTTGCTTGACGTGGTGGTGCATGCCTGTAATCCCAGCGACTCAAGTGGCTGAGGCACGAGAATCACTTGAACCCGGAGGCAGAAGTTGCAGTGAGTCAAGATCATGCCACTGCACTCCAGAGTGCATATATATAATATATAATATATATAATATATAATATATATATAATATATATAATATATATATATAATATATATAATATATATAATATATATATTATATATATTATATATATATTATATATAATATATATATTATATATTATATATATTATATATTATATATAATATATATATTATATATATTATATATATTATATATATATATTATATATATTATATATATATTATATATATTATATATATAATATATATATTATATATTATATATAATATATATTATATATAATTATAATATATAATATAATATATAATATTATATATAATATATATTATATATTATATATAATATATATAATATAATATATAATATATATTATATATAATATATATTATATACAATATATATTATATATTATATATATTATATACAATATATATAATATAATATATGTTATATATAATATATATAATATAATATATTATATTATATATTATATATAACATATATTATATATAATATATATTATATATATTATATATTATATATAATATATATTGTATATAATATATATTGTATATAATATATATTATATATTATATTATATATATTATATATTATATATGTTATATATAATATATATATTATATATATTATATAATATATATATTATATATTATTATATATTATATATATATAATATATATTATATAATATATATTATATATGTTATATATAATATATGTTATATATAATATATAATATATAGTATATATATAATATATATTATATATAATATATGTTATATATAATATATTGTATATAATATATATTATATATATTATATATATATATATATATATCTTGATGACTGGAATTGTTGCTGCCCCCTTAGATTTGTAGCTGAGGTGAGTGCCTCACTCCATTCACTCACTCCATTCCCTCTAGTCTGGGCACTGAATTAGTAACCAGCAGTTATAGGAGTCTAATCTGGGTTTCTCTAATTCCAAAACCATACTGCGTCCAAAGATCAAAAAGACCAGACAGTATCCAACTTCTGAAGGAGTTCATAGTGTGACAACAGACCATGACAAGTAGATGGACAGTTACAACAGAAATGACATCTGCCACCACAGATGTGACTACAGGGGGCTGTGTACAGAAAAGCAAGTGGCTAACCTTGCCTGAACCCATCAAGGAAGAATACACAAAAGAGGAAAGGCTTGAGTATAAAGAATTTCCCTGAGGTGGATCCACCCACACGCCTTGGAGGGGAGCAGCAGCTATAGCAAATTTCAGACAATTGTTTGTCTCTCTGAAAACTAGACTATAATTGTCTTTTACCTTCAGTGTGTTTCCCATTACATTCTGAGCATCTTAGAACAAAGGCTGGGTGGCATTCAGCTGAAGCTCGGTAAGCAGGGGTGGAATGTATGACTGAATGGATGAATGAATGAGGAGGAGTGGCTATACCAGCACCACCTCTGCCTTCTATGTACAGAGGGAGTAGCAAGGCTGCAGGCACCACGGCACTGCAGAGGGACACTTGTTGACAGACAGCAGGAGACAGACACACTAACCTCTCCCAAGAGGCATTCTGACAGACTGATCCCAGGGGCTTGGGCAAGTGCACACACGTGGGCCCACACAAGGCTGCCTTTGAGCAGTGTGTGGAATGTGGCCTCTGGATAGCACGTGTTCTAAAGAGCCTCCAGGGTCCACCAGGCAGACAGATGGCACTGGCCTGAGAAAACTCTAGCTCTGCGTGTCCATAGCAATAAAAATATCATCTGCAGCCACACTGGGCAGGGCTGGAGACACAGCAAGGGAGGAGGCGGCACGGGATGAGGGTGGAAGAAGCAGCTACTGTCAGATCAGACCACAGCAGAGGACAACTGCAGGCGCCACCTCTCCTTCCCAAAGAAGGCAGCCTCTGTTCTGAGAGGATGAGCCTCGTGTCCACGCAATAAATGTGTGACTCGAGCATGTAACTCTTCTTCCCCATCTATAACTGTGGGTGAAATTTCCCACCTGGTTATGAGGATTAAAACAGGTACAAAAATGCTTCCCTAGTGTTGGCACCCAGTGGGTGCCAAATAAATATCAGCTCTAGTTTTTAACAGATTTTAGAGTAGTTTTAGGTTCACAGCAAAATTGAGAGGAAAACAGATTTTCCATATGCCCCTTGCCCCGGCACATGCCTAGCCTCCCATTATCACTATCCCCCACCAAAATGGTACATTTTTTATAACTGATAAACACACACTGACTCATCATTATTATCCAAAGCCCATGGTTTACATTAGGGTTCATTCTTGGTGTTATACATCCTATGGGCTTGGAAAAATGTATAATGACATGCCTCCACCATTGCAGTATCATCCAGAGCAGTTTCACTGCCCTAAAAATCCTCTGTGCTACCCATCTTCATCCTCCCTTCCCCCAAAACTGACAACCACTGACTGCTCCGTAGTTTTACTGCTTCCATACTGCCTCCATAGTTTTGTCTCTTTTTTTTTTTTTTTCTTTTGAGATGGAGTCTCAGTCTGTCGCCCAGGCTGGAGCGCAGTGGCGTGATATCCGCTCACTGCAAGCTCTGCCTCCCGGATTCACGCCATTCTCCTGCCTCAGCCTCCCGAGTAGCTGGGACTACAGGCGCCCGCCACCGCGCCCGGCTAATTTTTTTTTGTATTTTTAGTAGAGACGGGTTTCACCGTGTTAGCCAGGATGGTCTCGATCTCCTGACCTCGTGATCCGCCCGCCTCGGCCTCCCAAAGTGCTGGGATTACAGATGTGAGCCACCACATCCGGCCCAGTTTTGTCTTTTTATCAATTCTATTTTGGATCTGCCTTCTCACCCAGAAAAATAAAATATGGCTTCAAACTAATTATCACTGGGGGTTTCTCAGAGGTGAAAATGTTGTGCTACATGGAGAGACACAGCCAATCCACTCATGCTTCTCCTTAACAGAGTCCCAGAATAAAATCCAGCACTGCCAGTTCTGCAAGTGACCAGATCTGTTGACTGTTTCTTCATCCATATAGTGGGGATAATAACAGCGATGGGAATTAACAGCTCTTTGAAATGCATAAAATGTATCGCAAGTTTGCTCATTCATTTGCTGGTTGGGTCTGTTTTTATGAACCTCTTGTGGGCCAGATACTATGGGCCCATAGCTCACATAGTGCTGCAACAATTCTACAAGGCAGAAACTGAGCTCAGATTGGTAACAGGATGTTCAAGGTACCAAAGGTAATAAGGGACAAAGCTATTTGAACTAGGGTGTGTCTGGCTCCAAAGCCTCAGTTTATTCCATTACTAGCAAGTAATTCATATGTTGAACAAGGCAGCAAGTTCTATGCTCGTAACAGTAAAAAGCAGTAATTTTTCAGCCCTGCCCCAGTGAGTCACAGAGGAGGTGATATTTGAGCTCTGTCTTTATAGTAGGAGCTGTTGGTGCTGCTGGCCTAGCTCTTCTCTACCTGGTGGGCATGCCCATCCCCCAGATGCCTTTCCAGAGAATTGCCTGCAGCAGACAGAAGTCACCTAGCCTGACAGTGCCTGAAAGGTTGTGCACACTCCCCATCCATCAAAAACCCAAGAGCAACCCTCAGTCAATACCTGGCTGATTCAGAGTAGAAAAGTCTGGTTCCCTGGCTTCCAGCACACACTGCACACTCCTGAGCTCCCTGTGGGATCAGAGTGAGACCAGGCCACCTGTCAATCAGTGGAAGCAGCTTAAACCATCACACTTTGATTGGCATCATCCTTGCCTTATCCTGTGTCCCTCGCTTCCTTACAGGCTTTTCTTCTATGAGAACTCACTAAGCCACAAGTGTAAGTAACCCCATCCCAGGGCTACTTCTAGGAACCTGACCCAACACAATCTTAGGGATGAGTTGAAATGTCTGTTAATTAAGAAAAACAAGAAGCGCATTCTCATTTTACAAACGTCTTCGATTTAAAAAAAAAAAACTTGGGTCTGGCACAGTAGTATTTTCAGAGAGAAGAATCAATCAAAACATAATCAAAAATTTCCACACTTCAAGGTGAAGAGGGGCTCACAGAGTTCTCTAAGAATGGAGGGGTTCAATGAGAGAGATCTAATCAGGATTGTGCTTGAAAAAAATGTTCCTTGTCCTAGTAGGACCAAGGGAGATTAGTTGGATTGGAAGAGAAAGTGTAGAGGTGGGAAAATTGGATGTAAGGTGTTATCCAAATGATGTAATTAGGGTCAGGAAGTATATTGGAAAGGAGCATAATATTTTTGGAAACTGTTAACTAAAATTGTGAAACATTCATAAATAATATTCTTCCAATTTTAATGTGATCTGTTCTTGATGACTGTTTCTCTTTCCACTGAGGGTTTATTCAAGGTCTCAAGGGTAAAAATCATCCTAAATCCAATTCACCCGGGAGCCCCCTGCCTGCCAAGCCCTGTGCTGGGCACTGGTCCCTACCCTTGCTGAACCCACAGTCTGGTGGACTTGAGACCAAGCGACAGCTGCCTCAAGGATTAGAAACAAGCCAGCAATAATCTTTTCCTTTTCATGTCAGCCCTCCCCCAATTTGTAATGATATTTCTCATTTAATGCACTCTTATCCAATGTGTCACTGATTAACAGTGTAATTTTGGCAAGCAGACAGTCCTGAGAACCCAATGTTTGCATAAGGGCTGATGCAATTTAAAGACCATGGGTTCCACCATCAGAAAGACATGGAATCCAATCCCAGCTCTGTCTCTTGGTGGCTGTTTGCCCTAAAACAATGTGTTAACCTCTTTTGAGACTCATTTTCTCATCTAAAAATTAAGAACTATAATATCTACCTATAAAACTCTTTGAAGGAATGAAGTAGAACAAGAGAAGTAGAGTTCTTAGAATAATGCCTGGCTCAAAGTAGGTGCTCAATAAATGCAAACAACTGTATTACCATTATTTAAATCTTGCTGCAGTGATTCCTAAATTTGGACCAAGGGGAGACAAAGATCTCTAGCTGGTGTCCTCATCTGGCCTTTCATCTCTTGATTTGCCAACTGTCTTGTGTTGTTTGAGGGGTGACTGTTGAAAACGAATATCATGTGCCATGAGAGCTGGCATGCGGTTTCAGAACAATTATGGGTCAGACGGGCCACGTGGCATCTGAAAAATGGATAGGAAATATGTATCTTGGCATAATACTCTGAGAAGTGAGCCTTTGTCCCCTCTGCTGTTTTACCTTCAAAGCAAGAAGGTGACATCTGTCCGTGTTCCACCTGCCTGGGATGTCAGAAACAGAGAAAATGGGTAGGGCCCCATACCAGAAGAGCCCAAGCATCTCAGCTGCACTCAGATGCCAGGAATTTGGGGAAAATGGGAGCAATCACCTAACCCCATTGCCCTGCAAGTCCTCCTCCAGGCCTTCTGTAAGGAGAGACAGAAACCAAGCAGGCCATTCCTGTAGCCCCTTTTTCCCATCAGGATTCTAAGGTCTGAGGCTTCAATATCTCTGCCAGTTGAGCTCTAAGAAAGTTGGCATCTGAAATCTCAAGGCCGGGGCCCATCCCCCTCTGCCCCCTTACACTCCCCAAAGTCCTGTTGAGAAAGCTTTTAATATCTCATCAAAAAATCACTTCCACCGGGCGCGGTGGCTCGTGCCTGTAATCCCAGCACTTTGGGAGGCCGAGGCGGGTGGATCACTTGAAGTCAGGAGTTCAAGACCAGCCTGACCAACATGGTGAAACCCCATCTCTACTAAAAATACAAAATTAGCTGGCCATGGTGGCACATGCCTGTAATTCCAGCTACTTGGGAGGCTGAGGCAGGAGAATCACTGGAACCCAGGAGGCAGAGTTTGCAGTGAACCAAGATTGTGCCTTTGTACTCCAGCCTGGGCAACAAGAGCAAAACTCCATCTCAAAAAAAAAAAAGAAAAGAAAAGAAAAGAAACCACACTTCCTTGTACCTTTCCTTGGACCACAGCAGCCTATGAGGTCTCTCCCAGAGACTTACAGGGAGAAAGCTGGAAACTCCTACCCTATCATTAGAGCCCCCTTTATGAACCTTCTGGGAAGCAACAAGTATTTATATGTTGATCTGGGCAATGTTAAAGGCAATGGATACATATGTAAGTAAAAAAATTCATCCAGCTATGAAGACTGTCAGTATCATTTATGCACTCTACCATATATATGTTATTCCTCATTAGACAAAAGTTTTAACATGCCATTTAAAGCTCTATATGTATACTTGGGAAGAAAAAAAAACATTTGGAAGAATAAAAGCCAAGGTAACATAAAAATAGGGAAAAAAATGAACATTATCCATATACTTGGTGATTTAGGAAAGAGGGCATTAAACTTGAGTGGCAGGGGAGATGGGAAGACAATCATATGGATGTGAGGAAAACTGCACTCTCACCCAGGCAATTAAAGTGTTTGAAATAAAAAACTAAAATAGTAGACTCTGTACTAGGCCTTGCTGACTGATTCTAGCCTGGACTTTGTTCCTGACTGGTGGGAGGAGACTGTCTTTTTATATTGGGGCAGCAGGATACCATGTGCTTAAAAGACACAGTGGGCAGTGCTTTGTCACTTCCCTGGTCCCCCAGCTTAAGATAATCTGAAAGTACCAGCTTCCGCCATGTATGGGACAATATCCAAGTCTTTCAGCCATACCCAAATTTCAGTGTAGACAGGGCCCATGTGGACATGTTTCAAATACTTCCAAAATATATTATTGGACTCTCAAGATTCCATTTACTGTCATGAATGGAACAGGCCACATTATAAAGAATTAGGTTTCCCATTGAGAGTGGAATGTGAATACTTCAGAGATATTGTTGAGAAGTAGACTCCAGTCCGAGGAAGAATCTTTCTCTTCTCAAAGAGCTGGTGTTTTACGGCCTCCTGATGCTGGGTAAGGAAAGTCATGGAGGGAATTAGAACCACGGTAGGGTGAGGGCCTGACCCTATGTTCCACCGACTGTCATTCCAAAAAACTTTTTTTCAATGCCATAAGGCTAGTTTGAGGCAAATGTTTTGATGCAGGGTAGGCTGGTGAAAAAAAAAAAAAAAATATATATATATATATATATATATATATATTCAGAGAATAAGCTCACATTCCCAAATATTTGCTTGTACCTGAACAGGAACACCAAAATTAATGAAAGGCAGTGTCATGTAGCGGAAAGGGAGTGAGCTGGGAGTTGGGCCTTTTTCAAATCTTGGCTCTGATACCTGTGCTGTTTGACCTTAGCCTGCCTCTAGCCCTCCCAGGTCATCAGTTTCATCTGCCATAAAATAAGGCAATTACTTTTTTCCAAATGTCAGTCATGTAAGCCCCATCTTCACTATGTTTCCCATGTTGACATATGCCACATTGTGATTTTTGTCACATCTACATGTCATCTGCACTATTTACATTTGTAGTTACAGTTTTCTCACTTCCTCACAATTTTTTCTTGAAATTGACTTTAAAAAGGAAATTTTAGGCTGGGCGCTGTGGCTCATGCCTGTAATCCCAGCACTTTGGGAGGCCGAGGCGGATGGATCACCTGAGGTCAGGAGTTCGAGAGCAGCCTGGCCAACATGGTGAAACCCTGTCTCTACTAAAAATACGAAAATTAGCTATGCGTGGTGGCACACACCTGCAGTCCCAGCTACTTGGGAGGCTGAAGCAGGAGAATCACTTGAACCCAGGAGGCAGAGGTTGCAGTGAGCCAAGATCGTGCCACTACACTCTAGCCTGGGAGACAGAGCAAGACTGTCTCAAAAAAAAAAAAAAAAAAAAAAAAAAAAAAGGAAATTTTATAGGATTACCATGGATAGAAATCACTATCAGTTGTCTGAACAGAGGCAGTCATGAACATAAATAAAATAAAGGAGAATGATGCTTTTAATTATCTCTGGAAAGTGCTGCCTGTTGAGGACTGGCTGCCTGAGATTCACCCTCTCCTTTTGAAGCAGGGAGATTAGTAAATGGTAGCAGTGTTGAGGACATCCCAACATCCACCTGAGATTTTCCTCTTTTGTAATCAAAAAGATTGAAAGACAACTTACAAGAGAATAACTTCTCACTACAGAACTCAAAGTTAACTTCCTACTGTATCACCTAAATTATCTCAATACTCCCGTGGGGTAGGAAACAACTGATAGTATCTAAGGTCTTCTCCCACACTGATATCCCATTTTTGCATTCCTATAGAGAAAGGACGATCATAATTAGTAGAAAATCTGAGTTACGGACTATTCTGAGAAAAAAAATGTCGTTCAATATCCAAACAGAAATGTTGTCAAAACATTTTCCAATTAGAAGGACCTTGAATATATATTAATAAGTAGATAGAAATGATTTGAGATTTGCATGGTCATCATATACTTTAAAATAAACACTTCCAAATGATTTGGCAGTGCCTGAACCATTGTTTATCCTCTTGAGTAACTTAAACACCACCCCCCTAAAATCTTGTTTACACCATTGATTTGCTTAATGAGGCATTTTGTCAGGCAGTATATAAATTTAACCAGAGCCTATGTCATCAAATTAGCACAGCTTCAAAATCAGTGAAGTTCAAATGACTCATGATGTCAGAGATATTATTACAAAAACAAATATCAGTGGATATTTTGACCATATATTCATTATAATGAATTAGTCGGATTGACACAGCAAAGCCTTCATTATAGGACTCTCCAAGGGAGTTATTTCTTTGGAACCATTTAAATATAATACTTGTCCTAATTGGACAGATATCAAATGAGGGAAAAAGCCTTCAAATATCTCTGAATGATCTTAGATTAATTGATCATGTAGCCTTTCGACTGTAGCAGAATATTCACTAATCTTAGTTTTTTTCTTTCCTAAGTTTTTGCCTTTTTGCTTTTGCTACTTTATGTGATCTTGGGAAAGTTCCTTTCTCTTTCTGGAATTAATATCCACATTTGTTTTTAAAAGGGGTTGGAAGCTGGACTGGAGCAGAAGTTAGCATACTTCTTCTGCGAAAGAGCAGATAGTAAATATTTCCAGCTTCATAGGCCGTCTGGTCTGTTACAACTCAGTCATTGTAGCAAGAAAGCAACTGCAGACAATATGTAAATGAATGAGCATGGCTGTGTCCCAATAAAACTTTATTTACAAAAACAGATTGTGGGCCAGATTTGGCCCATGGGCCCATAGTTTGCCTTTCTTGGGCTAGAGGATCTCTAACTTCCAGCCCTGACATTGTCTTTGTGTTGAAGGGAAGACACTTGCCCAAAGTCTATCATTTGACAGAGCTGGGATTGAAACCTGGGTCTCTAAATTTAAGTTCACAAATCATTTCCCACAAAAGGCTACCTGACCAACCAACAAACCTGCAACTACAAGACAGGTCATCAAGTGCCTCCACAGATAATGGGAAGAATTGCTATTACCATGTCAGGCACAATTACTTTAAAATTACTTTAGCAGAAAGTCATTAGATTCCATGATTAAGGTGGCATTAAGTTTTTCCTCTATTGCCAAGAAATGTATCAGATTGGAAGAAAAAAACTTGAGAAGGCCAGGGGTGGTGGGGGCAGCTTTGGATATTCATAAAAGTCCTACACTGAAACGAAAACTATTTCTTATTCACCCCACATGGGAACAGCACAATATGGTATATAACAAAGCATTTTCATATGTGTTGTTTAATTGTCACAACATCTCTGTGATGTAGGACTCAAAGGCTCTGCGTAACTACGGTCACTTAGTAACTGACATCAGAGGCAGGAAACAATGGTTTATGCTATGCTTGCATTTCATTCATCCACTCATTCACTTGTCTATTCATCCCTTTAGACAAATGTTTGACAGACAATTGACAAGGCAGGGGATAAGCAGTTAAATTAAACCACATTGTTCCTGCCCTCATGCAGCTTACAGTCCAGTGGGGGAAAGAGACAATGAACAAAAAAATAAACCATTAACTAAGTAATTATCAACAGTACTAAGAAGGTGCTAAGAAGAAAACAAACATGGAGAAAGGATACAGGATTGAGGTGGGAGCTTCCTCAGGTACAGGGGTCAGAAGAGGCTTCTGAAGAAGAGAGTTTGTAGCTGAGCTAGGAAGGTTGGGAAGAAGCCATGGAAAAAGAAGAACTTGATGGGTTCAAGGAATTAAAAAAAAAAAAAGAGTCTGGGTGTTGGAGTCAAAGAGCTGACATCCAGTTAGGTCATTCCCCAATGTGAGCCCCAGGCTCACCATCAACAGAATGCAAATGCCAACACCTTCCAGGGATGAAGCCACATTGCTGGGATTCAGGTCCTCTCCTTTTTTAACACGTTAGTTCATTTTCACATGGCTATAAAAAGACTACTCAAGATTGGGTAATTTATAAAGGAAAAAGGTTTAATTGACTCATAGTTCCATGTGGCTGGGGAGGGCTCAGGAAACTTAAAATCATAACAGAAGGCAAAGAAAAACCAAGTACCCTTTTCACAAGGTGGTAGGAAAGAGAACAATGAAGGAGGAACTTCCAAACAGTTACAAAACCATCAGATGTTGTGAGAACTCACCATCACAAGCCAATCACCCCCCCGTCTCAACACGTGGGGGTTACAAGTTCCTTCCTCGACATGTGGGAATTACAATTTGACATGAGATTTGGGTAGGGACAGAGACCCAAGCTATATCACATGAATACAAGACCAGTAGCAAGTTACTTAACTACCTTATGACTCCATTAGCTTGCCTAAAAACTGGCATGATAATAATGATACCTACACCTCACTGATAGGTGGTGGTAGAGGTTTAATGAGATCACCCTGTAAAGCATTAAGCATAGCGCCTGGTATCCAGTAAGTACTTAATAAACATAGATTGCTGTGGGGATTAGAAAAATAATGAGGAGGAAAGTGAATCTTTTTTAAACTACTCTATGCCCAGACTGTATTAAGTGATTATTTTCATTATCCTCACAGTCCTATGTTACAAGTAAAGGATAAATGTATTCCTAACCCGAAGTCACATTATGATAAATAGTGAGATCAGGATCTAGTTCAGGTCTAGATGATTTCATAGGCCACGATTTACCTGGTCTTTCACTGTTATTCCAAGGAAACATCAGAGGTCCAGTTCTGCCCTACAGAGAAAGCCACCCACCCCGTGCTGGTGCCTAAAGAGCGAAGATTCTGGTGGAGGGGCTACAGTTCTGTTCAGAGTAAACAGGGCAGCCATCTAGGCTTGTGAAAAGGGCTCCCTGTACAAGCAGGATCTAGGATCCATCCATCATCCCAGTCTCCATTGTCCATCCCTGTCTCTATCCATCATCACTATCTTCATCCGTCCATCCCAGTCCCCATCCATCCATCCCAGTCCCCATCATCCATCCCAGGGTCCATCCATTTATCACAGCTTCTATCCATCCATCACAGTCTCTGTCCATCCATCCCAGTATCTATCCATCATCAGTCTTCGTCAATCCATCCCAGTCTCCATCCATCCATCCCAGTCCCCATCATCCATCCCAGTGTCCATCCATTTACCAGTCTCTATCCATCCATCAGTCTCTGTCCATCCATCCCAGTCTCTATTCATTTATCACTGTCTTCATCCATCCATGCAAGTCTCTGTCCATCCATCCCAGTCTCCATTGTCCATCCCAGTGTCCGTCTACTTACCAATCTCTAATCTATCCCTCACAGTTTCCATCCATCCATCCATCCCAGTCTGTATCATCCATCCCAGTCTCTTTCCATTTATCACTGTCTCCATCCGTTCATCCATCACAGTCTCCATCCACCCAACCCAGTTTCCATCATCCATCCTAGTCTCTTTCCATCTAGCATAGTCTCCATCCATTTATCCCAGTCTCTGTTCATCCACCACAGTCTCCATCCATCCATCACTGTCTGTCTGTCCTTCACAGTCTCCAACAGATGTCCCCTGTCAGTCAAGTAAGCCAAGCATCTTCCCTTCTAGGGCTTCCTGTGCTATTTAGTCTCCCCCTTCTACAAACAAGGACTCTAAGGCTCAGAGAACTGACATGAACAGCTTGGACATCATACAAAAGGGAAATGGCAAAGTCTGAATTCAAAACCAGATCAACTTGATCCAAAATCTACATCCTTTGGCATTTTGTCATGAAGTTTCTCTTTAACGATAGAGAACACTTGGGGTAGTGCGTGGCATTTTAGGGACTTCACATTTTAATGAATATGATAGAAGATGAGAGAAGAAGAGAGGAGAGGAGGCAGTAGGATAGGGTAGGATAGAACAGAGCAGAAAGTATTTTCCATCACAGAACAAAAATGTGGCTAATAAAGTTATCTGATGAATTATATCAGATTTTTCCCCTTTCCACTTTCCTTTCTAAACTTTAGTTCTATCCATCTACCCCATAAAGGTGCTCCTGTGAACCTCCCTGCATATGCTTAAAGAATTAAGTGAATAGCATTTTCATATCTGTAGAATCTCCAAAGAATTCTATTAAGAGCCACCACTGGCCGGGAGCAGTGGCTCACGCCTGTAATCCCAGCACTTTGGGAGGCCCAGGTAGGTGGATCACCTGAGGTCAGGAATTCGAGACCAGCCTGGCCAACATGGTGAAACTCCATCTCTACTAAAAATGCAAAAAAATTAACTGGGCATGGTGGTGATACCTGTAATCCCAAATACTTAGGAGGCTGAGGCAGAAGAACCACTTGAACCTGGGAGGCGGAGGTTGCAGTGAGGCGAGATTGTGCCGCTGCACTCCAGCCTGGATGACAGTGAGACTCCATCTTAAAAAAAAAAAAAAAAAAGCCATCACTTATTGAGTGCCTACTATGAGCCAGGCACTATACAAGGTATTTTCCCAACCTTGTTTCTAAAACACCTCTAAAATGGACAACATTAGCCCCATTGTAGACAACAAAACAAAGCTCAGAGTAGTTAGGGTTCCACAGTCAGAGACAAAAGTCCAGAGTAAAGATCTGTCCCTGGACCTAATTCTAAAACTCCTGTTCTTGGTACTCTGTTCAGCTGCCTGTCAAGAAATCAATGGGGTTCACTTCAGTTAGGGAGTAACTGTGACCTGGTCATGGGGCGGGAAGCAAATCCTCATCCAGAAGCCCCTCCAAAGCACCATGGGAGGACCACCTGGGAAAGCTGTACACCAGTGCGACTCCATGTAGTCCCCCAAACGGCAGCAGCAGCATCACCTGGAGGCTGGTTAGAAATCACATTTGTGGACCCCACTCAGACCCACTGAATCAGCAGCACTTCTGAGTCTGTCGGCAAGCTCTCCAGCTGCTCTGATGCCTGCTAAACTTTGAGAACCTCTGCTGAACGCAGCCTCGCATTGTGATCAGTGGCAAGAAACAACACTGGCCAACCACAGATTGAGAAAATTAGACATGGAAAAACATGCATCTTCCTCCAAGGACTCAGAGTTCCCTGTGGAATGGGAAACTGAACCCAGAAAGCTTCATTTCAGGTTCTGCTCCACAATTAAGAGTTCCTCTACCCTTGCAGTGTGAAGGAATAGAGGCTAGCAAATTAGAATATTCACTGGCAAAGCTGGCAAATTAGACTATTCACTGGCAAAGCCAGACCTGCTTTAGAAAACCGTGGACCCCAGTGAACCCTCACTGCACCCTCACTGCATCCTCAGTTCATTGTGGATTTTCTATCTGGCACACAGCAAGAGTTCAATAAATACTTCCTGACTCACAATAGTCAGATAGTGAATCTAACCCCTCCACAACTCACGGCTTGTTTTTTCTTTGTGGTTCTTTATCGCTCATTTGCATGCATTCTCACAGTAGATACTGAAAACAAAAGTTCTCTTCTCAGTTCCCATCGTGGAAGTCCTTTTGCTTTTGAGTTTATCGATTGCCTTGGGACTGATGCTACAAAGTATGGATTACAGATGCTTGAAGAACATTTGCTAACTCCAAGGGAGAATGAAGCTGTGAAATAAAGTAGTTATTTAATCGAATTCTACTACTAATAATGCCTTGCCTTATTTTTCTTAAATCAACCTAAAACGTGTGGTCAAAAAATATTTGACTTCACTTTATTTTGGAAATATTTAACATTAAAAAGCAATGGCCCATAATCTCGGCATGCTAACAAAATTATTTTCATTTTTGTCCATTCTCTTTCAGGCCCTGTTTTCATAATCATATACAATTCTGCATGGTTGTAATTACACAGAAGCGATATTTAAGTCTTGCTTTTTTTTTTTCCTGGTTAAAGTTTCAGCCTGAATGAATTCATACATTACCTTCATGACGATCATTTTCAATTTCTGGACCATGGGCACATGTTTTGGCATACCACTTGAGCATGTCACAGTGAGTCAGGAAGCATTTATTGAGCTCTTGCTGTGTGCCAGATGCAATTCTAGGCCCCCAAGGATCTAGTAGTAAATAAGATAAAGTCCCTGCTGTCCAGACTGTAGCAGCCTACAACTATAGGGGATGCCATTTGCATCCTGTGTGAGCCTGTGTAACTCACACTGGGGAATTTCTTCCTTAGGGCAGATTCCTTTCCTTCCTCTAGAGGGCAGGTAAATAGAACTAAAGGCCAGGAGCACGCTGAAGGATGCATGCATCTTCATGGCTGTTGCTACCATAATATTACCACTGATAAAAGAAAAACATCAGTCAAATTAATTTTAAAGGAGTTTAATTGAGCAATGAACAATTCATGAATTGGGCAGCCCCCAGAGTCACAGTAGATTCACAGAGACTCCACCACAGCCACGTGGAGGAAGAAGATTTATAGGCAAAAAAAAAGGGAAATGTATAACATACAGAAATCAGCAGTGAAGTACAGAAACAGCTGGATTGGTTACAGGTTGGCACTTGCCTTATTTGAACACAGTTTGAACACTCAGCAGTCTTTGAGTGGCTGAAGTATGGCTGCTGGGATTGGCCAAGACTCAGTGATTGTTACAAGCGCATACTCCTAAGTTAGGTTTTCAATCTTGTCTGACTATTAAGCTAGGTTACAGTTCATCTACAAGGATTCAGATATAAGACTATGGAGTCCTTCTCAGGCCGTATTTAGTTTGCTTTAACACTGCATTTTTCTCCCAAGACATTTTACCAATTTTCACTACTAGCAGAGATAGCAAATGTATCATTTTCAACAGAAACTCATCAGCATTGAGTGCTAACATTTTTTTTCAAACATGTGCCAATTGAGTTAGTTTACAACAGTCCCTGGAGACAAGCTATGGATTTAAATATGCTCCCTGGCAGTCTTACTCTTCCCTCAGAGGCTTCTTTCAGTATATGAGATGATACTGTTGTGGACTGAATGAGTCCCACTCCAAAGTTCTTATGTTGTATTCCTAACCCCCAATGTTATGGTATTAGGAGGTAGCAACTCTGGGAGGTAATCAGGTCATAAGAGTGGAGCTCTCACAAATTGGATTAGTGCCCTTATAAAAAGATACAAAAGAGTTTGTTTCCACCAGGCGTGGTGGCTCATGCCTGTAATCCCAGCACTTTGGGAGGCGGAGGCAGGCAGATCACCTGAGGTCAGGAGGTCAAGACCAGCTTGACCAACATGGAGAAACCCCATCTTTACTAAAAATACAAAATTAGGCAAGCATGGTGATACACGCCTGTAATCCCAGCTACTCGGGAGCCTGAGGCAGAAGAATCGCTTGAACCCAGGAGGTGGAGGTTGTGGTGAGCCAAGATTGTGCCACTGCACTCCAGCCTGTGTGACAAGAGCAAAACTCCATCTCAAGGAAAAAAAAAAAAAAAAAAAAAAAGAATGTTTCATCTCTCTCTCTCTCTCTCTCTGCCCTCCACCATGTAAGGATACAATGAGAAGGTCATCTGCAAACCAGAAAGTGGCCCTCACCAGACACTGGACCTGCCAGTGCCCTGCTCTTGGACTTTCCGCCCTCTAGAACTATGAGAAATGTTTGCATTAAGCCGCCTAGTCTATGGTATTCCATTATAGAAGTCCAAACTAACTAAGACAGACACTCTCAGATGATGAATGTGAAACCACCTTTGCAAAAGTTCTATCAGTGAGAAGATTGTAACACTAAGCTAAGCTAAACTAACCCAAACCCCATCTAGCCTTTCCCTTAATTATTCCTGGGCTACTGGGCCAAGCTAACTCTGGAAGATATTTAGGCTATAGTTTAAATGATAACAGGCCTTGCCTAAAACTCAACCACTTTTGTAAAGTTAATGGGCCATCAGGCTGTGGGCAGGAAAGGAGTCTGAATCCTGTTAAGGTGCAGACATTATTCCAGAGATTACAACATATGCAGCTTCCCCAATTACTCCTGCAAATAACAACACTGCTGTAGATTGGCCTTTTGGGATACCTTTCCAGGTTTTTTGCATGTCTGACACCCATGGCTCCACCTGGATAAGCTTCTGTTGTCCCCACCCAGAAGCAATTTGGCCCATAAGAGGACAGTTTTAACCCTCTATGATTTCCTCTCCACCCCCAACCAATCAGCAACAAGCACCTGTTACCTGGCCACCCTCACCCTTTCCTTCAAACCACCTTTGAAAAACCCCTAACCTATGAAAGAGATGACTTGAGTACAAACTCCGTCTCTCATGTGGCATGGCCAGTCTATGTCTCTTAAACTCTTTCTCCACTACAATGCCATGGTCTTTCTTTAGCCAGTGGGCAAGAGAACCCCTCAGGCAGTTACAAATGTCAGAGTTAAAACAGGACACTGATATAGCTGAATGGTCTTCCTAGAACGTAAGGCAGGAGAAGGGTCTCCCACTAGGGTTTAAGTTTTCTCTGCGGAATAATCTGGATCCTCGTGTTGGACATGAAAAGGAAGGAGAAAGAGAGCAGCATCCTCCAAAAACTCTGACCATCCAGGCAGCACCCTGCTCCCCAGGAGGAGCTGGCTCTCTTCTTACCCATCATTGGCTCCCTATCCCCTCAGGAGCCCCCACTCCAAGCTAGACACATCCTCCTTGGACAGGTCTTTCCTGACCTCCATCCAGAAGGCAGGGCTGGAGGATCCCCCACCATCCCTCCTTGCTGGGGCAGACCTTGACTGAGGCCCTTTGCTGTAGGAATAGTGAACTTGCCTTTTCTCCTGGGTATCCCCTATCAGACCAAGAAGGCCAGGACCTGTGCTCAGCTGCCTCATGTCCCCAGCAGTGACATGTTCCTGGCTCAGCACAGGTGCTCAGCCAATGTTTGCATAACCCAATGCAGCAGAAGGCTCAGAAAGAGAATAGATACTCTGGGCAAATTGGTAATAGAAGGTAAGTCACAGTCACCAGCCTAATGTGATCCTTGCCAATCTAGTCCTTCAGGAATCCCCAGTGAACTCCAGATTCCTGGTGATACGGGAACTAGAAAGAAATTACTCAGGCAGATAGTGAGAGTAAAAGAGTCCTCGGCAGAATTTCCCTTTTAACAAAAAGCAGCCTCAAAATCCTTTCTTTTCTAACAAAGAGCAGCCTGAAAAATTGAGCTCCAGACATAGATAAGCAAGGTGGAAGCCTGCACAGGTGAATGCCGGCAGCTGTGTCAATAGAAAAGCGCTACCTGGGGGCCAGGCATGTTCAACATGGAGGCACCATCTTCTCTTTTGCCACCGGGTGTACAGTAAAGAAACAACATGGCGCCAACCAGGCAGAGAACCATTTGCAAGACAAAAGATTAGGGGGGCAGCCAGAAACTCACACCCTATGCAAATGAAACACCTGGTCCAATCAATCCTTTGCACCCTGTGTAAATCAGACACCGCCTCCTCAGGCTCATCTATAAAACCTCCTACATTTCACAGTGAAAGCAACAACCCACTTCTCCAGGACCCCTCTCTGCTGCAGAGAGCTCTTCTCTTTCGCCCATTAAACTTCCACTCTGAACCTCACTATGTGTCCACGTCCTAGTTTTCTGTGACTGTGACACAACGAATCTTGGGTATCATCTCCAAACAACAACACTGCTTCACTGGGCTCCCTTCCTTCAGGAGCTCAGCAACATCAGCAGGTCATTTAATCCCAACCACTCTCCTTTTATTTTCAGATGTCCTTAATTCAGACTCTGCTGCTATTCACTGAGGTTCTTCAAGTTCTCACATTATTGTGTTCCCTTTTCTAACCCTACCCTAATCCTACATTTCAGAATAGAAAAACGTATTTTACAATTCTTGGGCTTCAGAATGAAAGAAATGAAAACCGTCTCATATTTCATGAGCACTTTGCACAGTACTACCTTCGTCTCAATCCTCAAAAACAACCTTGAGCAGTGGGTTATTATTATCCCATTTTACAGGCAGGGGCTAGGTTACCTGCCTGCATTCACACAGCCAGTAATTGGCAGCTAGGATTTAAATCCTGGCAGGCCCTGCCCCAAGTCGTCGGCTCTTTCCTCCATATTCTTGCTGCAGTCAACATCAAATACCTGACAACTCTCCTTTAGCTTGGTCACTGGCTTCCATGAGAATACCAGTACCTTCTCATGGCATGTTGTCCTGCCCTTAGCAAATGGAAGTAAATGCTAATACTGTCTCAATGTCACAGGACTGTAAAAAAGGAGAATCACAGGCTCTAAAGCCAATTGAAAGTTGTGGAGCCTCTGATGTGTCCTTGTGTTGCTCATCAGAACAGCTTGTTCCAAGGCGTAATGTCTACTTTGAGAAAGCCCCAGCATGGCTCCTACGGCTAGGCTGCCACAACACTCATAAATCGCAGTGACACTCATGTTTACAACATCTCTGTCTGCTCTTCATAAATGGAATTCACACAATTCAGGTGAGCTGCAGAATTAGGCTATGAGCATGGCATCTGGATATGAAAGTGAAAAAATGTCCACGCTGGAAAGATATTGGAAATACCCAGCCCAGTACTCTTGTTCTACCCATAAAGCAACTGAAGTTCAAGATCCTAGCCTGACTCTGACCCTCAGACTGCCCATCTGAGGGAAGAGTGAACTCACTCCTCCACTGAGGTTCATTCTAATCTAACTGTGAGACTAGAGGCCCTACTGAGGCTCAAACCCAGATCTCTGGCCTGGAAGTGCACTAATCTCTGGACTGGAAGGGAACATGGCAGAAACAATAAACAAAAACAGAGCCAAGCATACTTCTTCTAAGACAGGAGAAAGAAGGATCCATGGCCCATTTGGGGGCTACAGATGGCTGTCTTTTGTTGCATAAAATAGAATCCATCAAGATTGGTTTCACTTTCCTTCCCACAGATAATCCAAACCTTCGGATCAAGACCCAAGACACATACTGTCAGCCAAGTGTGTTGAGCATACACAGAACAAAGTGAAGGCCAAGCTTTAGGTACTCAGCTCACAAGGAGCTGGTACCCCACGTGGAGAGCAGCAAGAAATAAACAAAAAGGTGCCAACTCTTCACTAGCCGGCTACACTGTCTTAATCTTAATGACGGTGATTTGAATGGAAAAGGAATGCAGGAGCAGGCCATTTATCACTCTTAAATAATAAGTTAAAGTTACAGAGATTGAATTGGGCCGAGACTGGCTTTTAATACCGAGAGGGGGGATAAATCAATTATGGAACTCGCACGCCTCCTAGTGGCACATCTGGATTACTGCCGGGGAGGCTTCCTCTCCCACTTGGAACCATCGGCCCTGCCCCAAGGTTCACCGGGACATGATCAGTCCATATCAACTGAGAGCTTCCTTTAGACCAGGCTCTGGGCTATGTGCCATTGCATAATTAGTATCATTAATGCTCACACTAGGTGACTCTCATTAGACCCATTTTATAGACAATGAAAGAAAAGCTCAAAAAGCTTCAATCACTTGCCCAGACTTACGGTGGAAAGGATTCCAACCAAGATTTGTGGAATTCCCTGTTCAGAGCTCCCTCCCCAACATCACACTGAGTACAGAGTGTTGAGGATACAGAGATGAATAAGATCCAGAACTGTTGGGCCGTTTGATCTTACCGCGTTCACATATTTTAACTGGGCAGGAAGACTCATATTAAATAACCAGAACGCAAAGTCCTAAGCGCTGTTTGCAAAAGGAGTCCAGTTCATGTGCTCCGGGATCCCAGTCCTCCCGAACCCCGGAGCATCCCTGACTCAGCACCCAGGCCCGGGGAAGCAGGGAGCTGGTGCGTAGGCCACTACATTGTTAGTGAGGCCAACTTGAAGAAATGCCTGCTTCCAGCCTGACACTTATGTAAGAAATGAGGCCCTGGGTTGAATCGCTGTAAAAAAAAAAAAAAAAGACATCATTAACCAGCCTAAACCTTCAAACGCTCCAAGTCAAGGCAGAGTCAAAAGTGAGTTAACAAGCCTTCCAATTTGTCTTTTACAGGGGTTGACTTGTCAGGTCAAGGAAGATACAGGATCCTATGGGAATTCTACACAGCGAAAGTCAGCCTGTTATTTTGGCTTGTTGATAGAACTGACAGGTTAAGAAATGACTGTGGCCAAAGAAGAGCCGGGCATCTATTTTTGCAAGGTACCAGATTGCCATTTTCTGCTTGGCACTGGCAGCAAACTGTCCCACAAGAGAGAAAAACAGTCACAGATTTCTTCACATGCTGGCCTTTTACATACATAGAATTTATGTGGTAGGGATTTTTTTCTTTTATTGATGTATATAAATACATTTCTATAGAAATAATATCATACTTTACACACTATTTTGCAAACTACCTTTTTCCACCTATACTGTGAATAGTTTCTCAATTACTTAAATATTCTTCATCTTTGATATTTGAAATTCTAATTTATAGATTTAGCTAATTTTGAAATGTATAACTAAAAATAGAAAATGAAGCTTATATGGCTTCAAATTTTTGTAAAAATCCTTTTATTCCATTTCTTTCTTTTATTATTATTCTTGGGTTTTTTTCTTTACCTTTTAGCTTCTTCTAAGGAAAACAACACTAAAAAATCCTTAAAGCTAAGGTTTTGTTACATTTTCATCTTTCACATTTAACTCTATGTGTGACATATTTTTCCAAATATTTAACCAGTAGCTCCACATCTTTTATTCACATCATGTAGAGGTTAAGGGTGTGAACTTCGGTGTTAGGTCTGGGTTCAAATTCTGATTCAAAATCATACTAACTGGGTGACTTTGGGCTGGGCAGTGACTGTGCCTAAGCTTCATTCCCTTGTCTGTAATAAATGAGGAATGATAGGCCAGGCACGGTGGCTCACGCCTGTAATCCCAGCACTTTGGGAGGCGGATGCGGGCGGATCGCGAGGTCAGAAGATCAAGACCATCCTGGCTAACATGGTGAAACCTCGTCTCTACTAAAAATACAAAAAATTAGCCGAGCATGGTGGCAGGCGCCTGTCGTCCCAGCTACTCAGGAGTCTGAGGCAGGAGAATGGCGTGAACCCGGAAGGCGGAGTTTGCAGTGAGCTGAGATCGCGCCACTGCACTCCAGCCTGGGCAACAGAGCAAGACTCCACCTCATAAATAAATAAATAAATAAATGAGTAATGATAACTCATGCTTCCCTGGGCTACTACAAGAAGTAAATAAATAATACAGCAATAATATTGCATTATCTTTTGCCTGTCTCATATAAATGTAAATAAATACATTATCGTTTTGTATGGAAAGCCCTTTACGAGAGACAGGCAAAAAGATAACGTTCAATAAATGTTATTAGTGTGTCTTCCCTATTAATTCAAACTACAGTTGACCTTGAACAAGAAGGGTTTGAATTGCGGGGGTCCACGTATACGCAGATTTTCTCAATAAGAGTGCGCCCACCTCTCCTGCCTCCCCTTCCACCTCCTCCGTCTCTTCTGCTTCTGCCACTCCTGAGGCAAAACCAACCCCTCACTTTCCTCTTCCTCAGCCTACTCAATGCTAAGATGACAAGGATGAAGACCTTTATGATGATCCACTTTCACTTAATGAATAGTAAATATATTTTTTCTTCCTTATTCTTTTTTTTTTTTTTTTTTTTTGAGAAGGAATCTCGCTCTTTTGCCCAGGCTGGAGTGCAGTGGTGCAATCTCAGCACACTGCAACCTCCACCTCCCGGGTTCAAGCGATTCTCCCGCCTCAGCCTCCCGAGTAGCTGGGATTACAGGCATGTGCCACCACACCCGGCTTTTTCTTTTTTTTTTTTTTTTTTTTTTTTTTAGTAGAGACAGGGTTTCACTGTGTTGGCCAGGCTGGTCTTGAACTCCTGACCTCAAAGGATCTGCCCACCTCGCCCTCCCAAAGTGCTGGGATTACAGGTGTAAGCCACTGTACCCAGCCTATGACTTTCTTAATTTTCTTCTCTCTAGTTTACTGTAAGAATATAGTATATAATACATATAACATACAAAATATGTGCTGATGGTTTATACTGCCAGGAAGGCTTCCAGTCAACAGTAGGCTACTGGCAGTTAAATTTGGGGAGAGTCAAAAGTTGTACATGGATTTTCGACTACACGGGAGACAGCACCCCCTAAATCCCATGTGTTCAAGGATAAACTGTAATATCTTTATGCCACTCTAGATCTGTACACATCTGTCTTTTTCTGAGGTTTCTCTTTTGCCCCATTGCTTTGTCTAATTACTCTTGTATCAGTAGGACACTGCTTTAATTATTTCAGTGTTAGAATTGGTTTCAATAAAGCTGGGGGTGTGACTCTCCTCTTTATACTTCTTTATGTCTGTTTCTTGGCTTTTCTCATATTTATTCTCCCAAAGAATTTGAGAACCATTTTTTGTCTAGTTTGAAAAAGCTCATGAGAATTTTTATAGAGACACCACTAAAGTTATGCCTTTCTTCTTAATATAAAATCTTCCTATGAAGGAATCATCTACTCGAGTCTTTTTTCAGCCCCTCTGTAACACATTATAGATTTCATCACACATGGCCTGCATATTTCTCAAGTTTATTCCTTTTTGTTAAGTCTTTTTCTACTTCCATTATGTTTGGAACCTTCTATCCCTATTAAAGGGATATTATACTAGCCGGTTTTGCTCATATTCTTTCATTTATTCATTCACTCACTCAACAAATATATATATGGAGCATCTATTATGTCCTAAGGGCTTGGTTTTATTCACCCATGAATTACGCACATATACACACCCCACCCTTGTGAAGTTTACACTCTAGTGGGGAAAAATAAGGAGACATAATCAATATGTAGGTAATATAATATTGCACAGGATGTTACCTACAATGTGGGGAAGGCAGTGTAATGGGATTCCGAAGTGTTGAAGGAGGTTGCAATTTTATATAGATTGGTCAGAGTAGTCCCTACTGACATGTCTTTGAGAAAGGCTGCGAGCATATGAACTTTGGTGGAGATGGAGCTGTTTGAGGGGAAGAATTCTAAGCAGAGGTTGTAGCCAGTGCAAAGGCCCTGAAGGAAGAGCATGGCCAGTGTCACAGCCATCTTATTGGAAAAGCTGTGATGTCTGTATGGCACTTTAAGCATAACACTCAGTACCCACACCAGTACCAAGATTTGAAGAAGGTGCCACTCACAAAGACATCCTTAAACCTCAAACAAATCAGTAGCCTTGGTTTTGGGGTGGGGGGTGTGGGGGTGGCGGCACCACCACCCATACCTTGATTAAACTTGTGACTGCAAACCAGAGACCCCTCTCTCAGCCCTCTAACCCAGTATTTCTCAGTATGGATGCTATGGATATTTGGGGCAGGACAGGTCTTCACTGTGCAGGACTGTCTCATGTACTGTAGAACAATTAGAATCCCTGCCCCCTGCCTGCTAATTGATGTCAATATCCCCTATCATTGTGACATTCGAAGCAACCTCAAACTTATTCCAAATATCTCCAGCCTGAGAACACCATGTGGGGTCATCAGGGACCAGCATTGTAGACAACTTCTTGTATCAGGGTTTTGTATGCTTCTTCATGAAAAGGCATACTATTTTGTGGATTGAATGAGGAGCACTGTGCATTACATAGCAGCCATGTTGGCAGGAAAATTGGCATCTTTTTTTTTTTTTTTTTTAATGAAGTTCAGAGATGTGAAGAAACGTGTGCAAGGTAACACAGTTGAAAAGCGAAGGGAACAGAATAAAAGCCCAGGTCTTCTGGTTCCTTCTACACATATATGATAATGTAACTATCAGCAACTATCAGCAATTCTAAGTTCACCCAGCTCATTTCAGTCTCAGTAACAGCTTTTCACATAAAGAGGGGTATAATAGGGGGATATGAACTAATCCTATATAATTTAACATTAATAACAGTAGCAGCTTTAACAATAGCTAACAGTTGTTAAGTGTGTTCAAAGTGCCAGATACTGTTCTAAAGAGCTAACCAATATTTCCTGTTTACACTTACTTCTACAATGTAGATATAATATTACCACCCTTTTAAAACTTAGGGAACTAAGTCTTAGAAAAGTAACAGTGTCATGTAGAGAGGAAGGCAGAGGTGGGGTTTGATATCCACAGTTAATCTCTTAACCCAGGGGTCCCCAACCCGTGGGCCACGAACAAGTACCAGTTAGTGGCCTGTTAGGAACCAGGAGGCCCAGCAGGAGGTGAGTGGCAGGAGAGCAAGTGCAGCTTCATCTGTATTTACAGCCACTCCCCACTGCTCACATTACCACCTGAGCTCTGTCTCCTGTCAGGTCAGCAGCTGCATTAGATTCTTACAGGAGTACAAACCCTATTGTGAACTGCGCATGCAAGGGATTCAGGTTGCAGGCTCTTTATGAGAATCTAACACCTGATAATCTGTCACTGTCTCCCATCACCCCCAGATAGGACCATCTAGTTGCAGGAAAACAAGCTCAGGGCTCTCACTGAGTCTACATTATGGTGAGTTGTATAATTATTTCATTATATATTACAAAGTCATAATAATAGAAATAAAGTACACAATAAATGCAATGTACTTGAATCATCTCAAAACCATCCCCCCTGCCCATCAGTGGAAAAAATTATCTTCCACAGAACCGATCCCTGATGCCAAAAGGGTTGGGGACCACTGTCTTAACGGTTAGGTTATACCACCTTCAAATAGTATTTCCTTCTGCTTCTATAGCAGCGATTAATAAATCCTATGGGAATAACCCTGTAGGGGTTCTATATTTTATATCACGCTTTCATATAAAACTCTAATAAGTCCCTTTTTCAAAAGTGTTTCCTTACAGCAAATCAACCAACCTAAACAATGAAATCCCAGAATAGTGTCTAAAAGCTAAATCACCCCTCATTACTATTAGGAAGGTGTTCGACTGAATTTCAAAACACTTTTGAGTCCATAGTTGCCTTTTGGCCACGCTAGCATCAAAGTTATTTTAAAAAGCAAATCAAATGTAAGTCTTTTTATATGTCAAGCCATGAAGGTTTTTTGGGCATCTAAGGGGTTTCGATGAGCACTGTGAGTGAGTTGTACTAGAAATCAATACCACACACTTTATGGTTCCCTGGGAATACTGCACACCTGTGTTTTAGACACAAGGGACAAAAAGCTTGCCCACATTCATATTTTGCTAAACACAAGATGTTTGAAAAAGTCTTCAACCACACAGAAACAGGTCTGAATCTACCTCTTTTTCTACTGAGCCATGCAAGACATTTAATAGCTGGAATGCCTCATGAAGTATAAAGTGTTCGAGCGGGAGAGTCACAGAAGAAACAGTTTTGGAATCATTAAGAGCAAAGGGACTTTAAATATCACATAGTCCAAATGTATTCCAACATCTTATACATATGGGAGAATTATTTTTTAAATGATTGAAAAATTTGTTGGCAGCAGAACCGAATATGTTTATTTGTTGATTCATGTATTTGTAATTTTAACCCACTAATGTTTCTCAAAAAATTAGGATCATCAAAACACAAAGATGTCATCTGGTAGAAGGAAAACATATGTATCAAAAGCTCAGAGCTAGGTCCGGGCAACACAGTGAGACCCCATTTCTACAAAAAAATACAAAAACTAGCCAAGCATGGTGGTGCACACCTGTAGTCCCAGCTACTCATAAGGCTGAGGTGGGAAGATTGCTTGAGCCCAGGAGATTGAGGCTGCAGTGAGCCAAGGTCATGCCACTGCACTCTAGCCTGAGGGACAGAACAAGACCCTGTCTTTAAAAAAAAAAAAAAACACCCAGAGCCAATAAGGCTAATAGAGTTACTGTAACAAAACATTACTTAGCTATTTCCAGCCTCCAACACCAAAAAAGGGTTGGCAGGGGGCAGAGGAAGTTATAGACTTCTTATTGCCTTTTAAAGGAAGATTGGTTACCGTTTATCAAGTGAAACATGAATTTTCCTTATACTAATTTGTGGTGGGAATCTATCACTTGACACTTTATATGAGAGACACTGAAAATCATCTCCAATAACATCCCCCACATTGATTTTACTAAAGGTATACAGATACGATTACTTCCCATGGTCATTTCTCGTATCAGTCATGAATAAGAGTTAAGGCATGACATTAAACTGTTACTCAGTGGTGCCTTTGTCTTGCAGGCAGCTGAGTTAACGCAGCTCAGGTATGCATGTTAATGCTGATTGGTCTTTACTACTATGAGGACATAGTTCAGAGTATAGGGATAAACGGATGAAACCTCACTCAGAGTTACCTCCTTAAACGAAAACAGTCCTGGCTGAACTTTGGACAAGGTTGGTTCCATCCATCCTTAATGAGCTGCACTCCCTGGTGAGACCTAAAATTGTAGCTACTGTTTTACTGGTTGACAAGATTCATATCCTTTGGTGGCTATGCTTAACAAAATAGTACAGACCACAGAAATGACCAAAGATCTTGAAAACTATATGGCATAGTGGTAGTAATGTACGGTAATGGCCCCTAATGAATCAAGCATCCCTCAGCAAGTCCCCTCCTATACTGACTCCAGGCTTGAATATGTAACTTTCTTTGACCAATGACATTTCCCCTTACTTGTTACCCTCAGACCACTATGTGCAGAAGCCCAGGCTAGCTTACTGGAAGATGAGAGACCATGCGAAGCAGAGAGGAGAGTCCCATCTGATGGCTTACCACCCCCTAGACATGTGAGTGAGGTCCACCTAGGCCATCCAGCCCTAGCCCACTGGCCAGCTGACTGCAAAACTACCCAGTCAACCACTGACTCATGAACAACAATGGCCATTGCTTTAAGCCATTGTGTTTAGGGTTGTATTCGTACAGCACAGCTAACTGAAACAGATACCCATTGCAAGCAAATTACGAAGCAAGGAAAAGAGTTCAAAGTATATTTGATCTTTTCTTAATCTCTGGATTGAGTGGTCCTGTGCCCCCAGTTTCCAAGTGGGTGATGTTACAACAATCTGTGGAAGTGCTCTACCAAACCCAAGATGCATTTTCCTACAGAAATTCTGACTAAAAGGATGACTGGATTCCACAAAAGTATATTTGACCAATGTAAAAGATATTGCTTAAGAGATGAGGTATAAAAATGTTTATTATAACTAAAGTTGAAAGTACAATTGAACTAGCAAATTAAAAATCTAAATGATGGTGCTTGAGAAAAACAAGTTCATTTTTAGATTTTTTTTTTCCTCAATTACCTAAGTCAATGGTTTCTGCAGTAAGCAGCATCTACAGGGCTCCAGATGATTCCTCCTCCTGTTATTCATGCACCTGTCTACTGCCTCCTTTTGGGTGTGGACTGGACTTAGTGATCTTTTTCTAATGAATAGATTACAGCAAAATCATGGTATGTCACATTCATAATTAGGATAAAAGACATTATGACTTCTATCTTACTGGCATGCTCTATTGCCTTCTCAGTTTGCACACTTTGAGGAAGCAAGCCACCATATTGGAAAGGATCACATGGCAAGGAACCAAGGATGGCCTCTGACCAACAGCCATTAAGAAACAGAGGCCTTCAGTCCAACAGCCTATGAAGCACTGAACCCTGCCAACAACCATGTGGAAGTGAGCTTAGAAGCAGATCCTTCCCCAGTCAAGCCTTGAGATGAGACCAAAGCCCCAGCCAATACCTTGATTGCAGCCTTTTCAGAGATCCTAAAGCAGAAGACCTAGGTAAGTCATGCCTGGATTCCTGACCCAAAGAAAGTGTGCACAACAAAATGTGTTGTTTTATAATGCTAAATTTTGAGATACTTTGTTACACAGCAGATTACAGATTATGATGTGTTGCATGGACATTAAAGTCACATGAAGAGTTTTTATGTTTTTAGTCATAATTTAATTTTAAAATATTATTTTTACATTTTTCAAGTAGAAAAAATCCTTTACATTAAAACATTTTCAAAAGAAAAAACCCACTTTTCTCCCCAAAATAACCTCTCTTTACCCATTTGGAGCATATCCTTCTACATCTTTTTCATAAAATTATATACAGTAGGCCTTCTGTATCCATGGGTTCCACATCCATGGATTTAACCAACCACAAATCAAAAATACTCAGAAGAAAATTGGTAAAAAAATAACAATACAATAAAAAAATACAAATTTTTTTACCCAATACAGTATAACAACTATTTACATAGCATTTACATTGCATTAAGTATATACATAATCTAGAGATGATTTAAAGTATACAGGAGATGTGCATAGATTATATGCAAATACTACACCATTTTATATAAGGAATTTGAGCATCCTCAGACTTTGGTATCTGAGAGGGTCTTGGGGCCAGTACCCCAAGGATACTAAGGGATGACTTTATTATAAATGGTATTATACCACACATAGTGTTCATCAGCTTGCCGTTTTCACATAACAATGGCTAAGATCTGCTGGCAGACACAGACATAGTTATTTTTTACAGCTTCAGAATATTCCATAAAATGAACGAATCATAATTAATCATTTCCTTACTAAGAAACAGTTAATAAGTTGCTTCTAATTTTTTATATTGTAAATAGTACTTTAGTGAACATTCTTGGACATGTCTCTTTGTGCATGTATAAGAATAAAGGATAAATATTTTATTTTTAGAGATACAGCAAAATGCTCTCCAAAGAGGCTATAGCAATAATCACTTTGACCAAATTATATAATAATACAAGTTTCCCCTCACCTTTATCAATAATAAATAAGCCTTTGTTATTCTTGCCAATCTAACAGATGAAAAATGTTACTTCGCTTTCAATCATGTCATTTTACTATAACCTAATAACACTAAAAAACATGTGGATTTCATTTTCTTGCACACAAGTGAATCGTGACCGTAAGTATCACTGTATGTGTCTTCCAGAACTTTGGGAATTTTTTAATTTATGGATAAAATAAAAATAAAAAAAGATTTCCTGAGGTAATTCACATGTGGCAGAAGATACAAAAGAAAAACGAAATGAATTTTGTTAAAAGATGGGTTGAGAAGTAAAGTAAGCCATGTTCTGTGGGAGGGGAACAGAGTTGCAGCCAGTGTCCAAAGGAAATCAAGGGGCAGTGGCCAGTCACCAGGTGGTTAGGAGTGAAGTGGACAGATTGGGGGAGCATGGGCTCCACCTGGGAAAGATACTCTTTAACTCAGGTGTTTAAAACTGTGGGCCTTAAAAATGCCAAATTTGTTTCTTGGGAGAACAGCTGCCTGTATCAATAATTCCTGAATCAATTCACCTGAAGAAGGTACTGGCTCAAATAAAACCCAGCAATAACAACTTTGTCTCTGATTATCTAAAAGGAAGATGAAATATAGTATTTCTAATATCACGTCAGTTCTGCAAGGTATACACTATTCTCATTTTACAGATAGGGAAAACTGAGGCTAGGAGAGATGAAGTACCTTTGCCCAACTTTATAGTCATTATTTGGCAGAGTAGAAATGAGCATTTGGTACCAACATGCTCATTCTTTCTATCAGGCTCTGCTGCCCCAAAACAGATGGAAAAACTTGGCCCTGGTGCTAATTTTTTATCATTCTATTGTATCAGCTTGGAAATGCCATTTAAACCCCTTGGAACTTGAGCTTGATTTCTTTCTTTTTGGAAGAAGGGGGTGGAATTAGATAATCTGTGGGGTTTCTTCCAGATCTAACATTCTTGGACTCCATTATACTATCTCCTGGACTACAAAGTTGACTTAGGGCTGGGGAGAGAGAGAGTGCGTGCACTCTCATCTGGAGGCTAATTTAACACAGTCCATGTACCTTTTAGAGATACAATTCCAGAGCAAGAAATCATAAGTTTGGGAATGGGAATGAGAGCAGGACAAGGAGGCCACTCCTAGAGACTGTTCCAGAAAGCTTAACGTTTCAAGAAGCCTTTGACACTCAATGGGATGAAATAGGGTTCAGAGTCAAGCTTGTATAAAAGAAGAGACAAGAGAAGAAGGGAGGACTAAAAAGACTAACTTTTGAAAGGTCGTACTAAAAGCCCATTTATTCAACATGAGTTTTGACAAAGCCAATTTTTCAATTACTATTATCTATTTGGAACGGTTTCCTGGAGTGAACACGAATTCTCCATTTATGCATAGTTGGCAACTAGAAACAAAGAATGAGAAAATAACATCATGCTTAATGTAAGAAAAGGAAAGGAATCGATCTTTTTTAAATGTAACCATTTTCCTGATTATGAAAACATACTCATGATAAAAAGTTCTGAATGGACATAATCCCATTACTTCCATCATGTAGGTACATTTCTTACTAGTTCTTTTCCTATGCACATGTTTTTAAAACAAAATTGGGATTCTATTATACATGCAATTTCATGTGATTTTAAAAACTCAATATTATAAATACAAAACATTTTCCCAAGCTGTTAGAAATTTTTCAGAAACAGCATTTGTAATGGCTGCAAAATGTTGCATATTTTGGGCATGCCATGATTTACTGAACCCTTCTTCTGTGGGGGGACAAACAACAAACCTATGTGACAAAGAAATGACAGAAGCCAAGCTGGGCACGATGGCTCAGGCCTGTAATCCCAGCACTTTGGGAGGCTGAGGCAGGCAGATCATGAGGTCAGGAGATTGAGACCATTCTAGCTAACACGGTGAAACCCCGTCTCTACTAAAAATACAAAAAATTAGCCAGGCGTGGTGGCAGGTGCCTGTAGTCCCAGCTACTCAGAAGGCTGAGGCAGGAGAATGGCGCGAACCCGGGAGGTGGAGCTGGCAGCGAGCCGAGATCACACCACTGCACTCCAGCCTGGGCAACAGAGAAAGACTCCATCTCAAAAAAAAAAAAAGAAAGAAAAAAAAGAAATGAGAGAAGCCAGGGAACTACGGGATTTGGTGTTTTCATTCCCTATTGTTATGTAACAAGCTACCCCAAAATTTGGTGGCTTAAAATAATGCAACATTTATTTCATTCACAGATCTGCAATTTGGACAGGTACAGTGGAGTGGCAGGGGGAACATTCCCATTTAGTGTCTGGAAGTTTGAGGCTGGCTCTCAGCTGAGATCGTAGCTGGTGCTGTCAGCTGGAACACCTACTCTACACATGGCTTCTTCTTGTGGCCTGGACTTCCTAACAACATGGCAGCTTGGGTTCTAAGGGTGAACGTCCCAAGAACAGTGTAAGGAGTAGTTATACCACCTTTTCAGACCTAGCCTCAGAAATCATGCAGCTTCCCTTCTGCCACATTCTATTAGTTAGAAGTGAGTCACCAGCCACACTCGGGGGCTCACACCTGTAATCCCAACACTTTGGGAGGCCGAGGCGGGCAGATCACCTGAGGTCAGGAGTTTGAGACCAGCCTGGCCGATATGGTGAAACCCCGTCCCTACTAAAAATACAAAAAATTAGCCGGGCATGGTGACACGTGCCTGTAGTCCCAGCTACTCAGGAGGCTGAGACAGGAGAATCGCTTGAACCTTGGAGGCGGAGGTTTCAGTGAGCCAAGATCGCGCCACTGCACTCCAGTGTGGGCAACAAGAGCAAAACTCCATATAAAAAAAAAAAAGGCAGTGAGTCACCAATGGCCAGCCAGCATCCATGGGGAGAATTAGATTCCACCTTCTGATGGGTGGAGTGACAAAGAAACTGAGAACCTGTTTTAAAGCCACGTTTGGTACTACTATAAAACTCTCCCACTGGAGTTCTTTCCTGAAGCCACAATTCTAACCCAAGAGATGTGCATTCTTCTCCTCCGCCCATGCCCATCTGTAAGCTTCCTGGACAAATTCAACAGAGGGCTCCATAGATGGGCCTTTCTTGGAATTAACCATGGTTCTTGAATCCAAAGCCACAAAACAGGATGGATCCTACCTTAGGGATACAAGCTTCTCCCTTTCTTGTCCCAGGCTAAGCCCACCACCCCAGGAATCCCCCATGGTTTTAGTTCCTACTGCTCCAGGAACTTCCAATCCTATCAAGTTGGGTTCATGGGCCCCACTGCTAGAGCAGCCATGACTGAGCCTGAAGCACAAGCTCCTGGTCCCCACTTGCTGAGCCGCCCCTGCACCCAGGCAGATCTTCCTAAGGCCCCAAGCCTCACTGCTCCCATGGTCCAAGGAGACTCTGAAGCCAGAAGAGCCATCTCCTGTAAGCTCTTCTCTCTTCCCCACTAGATGACCTGGAAGGCTGGTTGAGCCACGTCTGACCCTCTGAGACCAGCTCTACAATATGCGGTCCCTCCCTCTAGAGCCTTCCTACTCTAGCCAGTGATTCCCCCGCAAGAACCTCTGTATCCTTTCTTCTCTGTATCCTCATTTCTCCCCACAACCAGGCAGATGGACTAAGAAACTCCTGTAACTCAGAGTGGTGTCCGAGGGAAAAACTCCTCGGATTTTAAATAGTCTTAGACTAGCTAGAACTCCGCATCACTCTCTCCCCAAATATTTCAGGCATTGTGGGGCCAGAACCCTAGGGGTGGGTTTTTAAGGCAGCAGACTGGGGAAGGAGAGAGGATGAATGACCAGGTCTTGCGGAGGGATGAATGAATGGGTAGCTGGCTGAAATAAGGAGGGGAAATCGATGGGAAAGTCAGGGGACATGGGGCTGAGGGGAAGAGGAGTAAGGAATGCTTTACAGAGAAGCTGAAATGGGATTTGCAGCCCGAAGGATGAGAAGGAACTATTAATATTATATCAGCGTAACTGCCCTTCATAATCACTGTTTGTGATCCTCCAAGTCTGCTTTGAACTACGCAAATAGTCTTTGGTGTAGCTCATTTTAAGGCCTGTCCAACCCCAGAGAGGTTAATTATGAAATCCATATTAGAAATACAACTGGGGATTCAAACTTGTAAATTCATTGGCCATAGAAAATCTATCATGTTCAAAAACAAAAAGCATTTTCTTTTCTCCGAGAAGTTGACATCAGGAAACAACTCTTCCTTTAATGTTCTCGAAAAAGACCCATTCCCCCCACACTATACCTTCTTTATAATTGTTATAAAAGAAGTTTCACCCATAGGTCTCTGATTTTTTTTAATAAAACTTCAGAGTATTATTTTTGGATGGTTATATTTTGGTTAAACTCCTTCATCCTGGAGCCTGGTGAAGCTTTTTGCCTTAAACCTCGAAATCTTTTTTTTTTTTCCCCCCAGTTTCAAGAGTTTAAGACTTCATGGTTTGGATTTCACTCCAAGTTCAAACTGCTTGGAGGTCCAGTGGGATCACAACTTGGCAGAATACATTCTGGTTCTTAAAATTAAGCAACTGTTACCAACATCTGAGCTTCCACACTGAGCTATTGAAAGGGCATTTTCATATCACAAGTGGAGGCTTCCTGCTGGGCCATGGGTGGAGCAGAGCTGGAATAAGGGGAGGCAGACCCAGCTGAAACCCTTCTCAGCCCCACACAGCCCTCCCCCACCTCCCAGATTTGCTGGGCCTGTCATTTGAGGCTAAGTCATATAGACAAATTCAAAGTTCACTCTGGGACACGGGCAAGGGAAGACAACAAAACACACATTCTTCTCTCTGAAATCTTTTCCCAGGCTCTGGGATATTGCCTGGCACTCTGTAGGCACCCAATAACGTTTGTTAAATGCTTGAAAGAAACAAACTATGGGGTAGGGGGAGATAAAAGAGAGAGAAAGGAGGAGGGAAGAAGAAAAAAGAAAAAAAATGAGAGGAAGGAAAGATTCTGAAGTTATTTTAAATAAATGCTCATTTATATATTTATATATGCTGCCTTACAGTAAATTAACAATAAATAAAATTGAGTGCTTACTATGTGACCAGAACTGTGCTAAACTGCATTATACACATTATTTCAAATCTCATGATGACACCATGAAGCAAGAAGATTAACCCCATTTAAAGGTAAGGAAACTGTGGTTAAAGAGATCAAGTCACTTTGCCCATAGTGCCAAAAATAAGTGTGGGGCCAGGATCTGAATGCAGGTCTATCTGATGAGAGTCTGATCTCTTTCTTTCCCTCGACAATTTATCCTCAGGGATCCTGCACACTTTACGTCTCTTCATTTTTTTAAGGGTGAAAACCATTGCAGGTGAGAAATAAAATCCTAACCCTCCCAACCAACTGAATGGACCCCCCTTTTGGCCAAGGAGACCACAAAGAAACTTACAAACTGAGCTCTTGGCCATGACAGGGTGGGAGAGGAGGTCAGACAGGCCTTGCTGTGCCCCCTCCCTCACTAAACACCATTAGACTTTCTTTCCCAGAGTTCAGCTGAAACCAGCCCTTTCAAAAGATTTGCTCCACTGCTGATTTCCACCAATCACCTGATGCTGTGGCTGGACTCCTCGCCATTTTTGGGGTTTTGGCGCAGCAACTGACCAGCATTCCTTCCTGATAAGAGACCACTGACCACAGACTGATTCTGGCCAGTCCATGGAGGCTGCACACAGGGACACTTCTGTGTCCTCCATTTTCCCTTTTGACTTATGGAGCCTAAATTCACTGCATTTAAATGTTAAGTCTCCAACCCAAAGTGAACATTGGACATATGTAACATGCATGTTTGCTTACTATGCATGCACACCCCTTCATGAATATTCACAGTTCTTCCTATAACCTGTTGAATATGTATACTTAGCCAACCTGTTCAGTGTAAATTCCTGTCTTAGCCTTCCTCCTTCCAAGTGCTTGCTTTTGTTTTTTGCTGGAGGCTATGCTTCCCAGCCTGCAGGTGGCGAGCCTGCAGCTGCAACCTTTTATAAGAAATTAAGCTCTCCTTTCCCGATGTATAGATCTCACGACTTTAAGTCAACACAGGTCATAGGCACACAGGTGTAAGCTTTAGCATTAAGCAATCACATGGCTCATAGAGTTCAGCCACCAGAACCCAGGGGTTGCCATTCATAGGCTAGGTAGGCTGAGGCAGAGGCAGGCTGCTCTTTCATGTCAAAAGTGAGGGAATAGCACCCTAAGTAGAAGAGACAGTATTGCAGGTTGTTAAGGCAGGAAAGAACATTCCAGAAACTGAAAGGCTCATTATGGTTCCATTGACAGTAATGAGATCAGAAGGAGTCAAGAGACACCATGATAAAGATTTTATCCTGAATGCATCAGGAGGCCCCCGAGGGGTTTTAAGCAGATGAGGGATATGGCACCATTTATGTTTTTAAAAGAATATTCTAGCTACGGTGTGAACATGGACTGGAGCCACTAGGAGGGAACGTGTGCAGATGCCCAGGGAAAACCCCTTGACCAATCACTCAACGAGCCTTCTGACTTAGGCTTGGTGCCAAGGGACAAAATGATTCCTCTGAGCCTTTGGGGGAATCAAAATGGTCCCCAAAGGGGACCACCAAGGGACACCAAAATGATTCCAGCTTATCTCCTCTGTCTTCCAAGAATGCTTGGTCTGGAGAAGCAAAAACTAAACAGAGTAGTCATGCTATAATAGGGGCAATGGTGGCAGAAGGACCAGGAGAGGATCACAGGATGCTCCCCTGAGGTAGAAAGGTTTCCTTGACCAGGATCTTCAAGGGTGAATAGGAACTCTACAGGCAAATATGGAGGGAAAGGTACTCCAGGCAGAGGGACAGTGTGGAGAAAAGCACAGAGGCATGGAGCAATGCGCTACACTTAGGAAACCTGATAAGGTTCTGCATGGTGGGAGCACAGGATCGGGTGGGACTCGGGAAAAGGCAGTGGGGAGGAGGGCAGGGGCTAAGGCCCAGTACAGGTCCAGAAAGACCTTGTGCATCATCTTACAGGAACAGTACTTTCCCTCAGTGAATGGGTAGCCATGGAAAATGATTGAGCAGGAAGATTTTGCTTTTTAAATGATACTCAAGGGGAGGACCTAGAAGGGAGAAGCGCTGAGGGTCCAATAGAAGAGAGAAGCATATGCTGTCAATCTCTAACGCAGGTGACCTGGGATCCGCTGCCAGTACAATCCCATCCTGAGCAGCTGCCCCCAGTCCCTGGCTTCTCACAAAGGCCCACACACCTGCTGAGCACGCTCAGCTTGAAACAGCCCTCTCAGTCCCAAGAACCAGAAACCAGAGAAACCCCAGAAGAGGGAGGGTCATGGGAAACCAAAAAGAAACTGTGGTGCAATCCAACCTTAGAAGAAATCAGAGAATCCTGTGTCACTTCCACTCCATAAGCCCTTCCCAGGGGAGCTCTACTGTTGGCAGAGCCCCTCCAGGCACTTGCCCCGGGACCCCATCCACATCCCTGGGGTTGTCCTGCCTACTTACCCCTCCCCTTGCTTCCCCACATCCTCTTTACCAAGCTCTGTGCATCAGAGTGGGAAGAATACACTTTTACCCAGAAGACCAATGGCCTGGATTCCCAAGTTCCAGCTCCCACACTTATTAACTACTCGCCATCCGTGGGCCTTAGTTTCCCCATTTAGAGTCCTGCTCCCTCATAGAGAACAGATGGAAATAGGCTTTGTAGAATAAAAAGCACCATCAAAGTGGAAGAAATCCTCTCCCTAAAACTTAGAAAGTATTTAAATCAACCTGATTTTAAATCAACTGCCTGATGCAGAGATGACCGTTTCCTTCAGTCCACAGCGTGGGTGCTTTGTAAGGACTGCTGTTGTAGGGACCATGGAAGTTTCCAGAAGAGCAGTTCTGAAGCTTAGGGCTCACCAGAGTTTCTCTGATGACTCCCTTTCAATTCACTGTCAACACCACTGAAGCCTCCCAAGGGGAAAGGATAGGCCAGGGTCTCTTCAACCAGGTCCCCTGGAACATAAGTGGCTATCTCTGTTTCCAATGCCAAGGACCCACCTGTATAGACAGCCCTGCCCTCCTGAGACAGAGATGGGCACAGTGAGGTGGACTGTCCCGCAAAGAGAAGGAAACAGTCAGGCATTATTTGCCCCTCAGGGTCTGGCAGGGCTAAGCCTGAGTGGGCAGAGGAGTGGGCTGGAGGCTCTGGCAGACTGGGGGGCAGTCCCTGTGGTGTGGAAGGGAGCAGGGAGTTCTCTGTGGCAGCTGGGCTTACAATGAAGACATTGTTCTCTCCCTGCAATACATCTGTTCCCCTAAGGATGGAGGCCAGAGAAAGAGAACTGAGTCAGGGAGCATCTGCCAAGACCAGGGAAAAAGCTAGACTGCCCATCTAGAGGAAGCGAAGTGTTGAATGCCCCCATGGCAGCCCACCCTCAGCCACCTGACAAAGGTTAGAGACACAGAGGAAAATACTGACTCCCTTCCTCCACCACACCCCGTTCTCTCTGATCCTTTCTCTTATTTCACTCAGTAATGCCATGCTGTGCTTTGTGCTTTGCCTGCTTTTGTGATTTTAACCTTTTACTATCTAAGCATTTCTTTTACTCACTTACCTAAGTACCTTTTTGTAACGTATTATGTTGACCTTTGAAATCAGAAAATTCATTGCTGGTGAGTTTGCACTGAAAGCTGCATCTACTCATTACGTCAGTGATGAATCTACCTTCTGCAAAGGAATCTGATGACGTGGATCAAGAAGAATAAAAAAGTCTTTCCCTTTCTGCTGAAACTCGCTCATTTGAGCATAATTACTACATGCTAGTACTCACATATCTCATGAAGTACGATATAATACAAATCAAGTTTACAGATGAGAAAACACTAGCTCAGTGACTTTAAGGAAGTTGCCCAAGATCACACAGGTAGTAGATCAGTGGTCAATCCCAAGCCTTCGGACTCTAAAGCCAGTTCTCCTTCCACAGTGCCAGCCTTTTCAGGTTACCCCATAATCCTACTCCTGGGGATTCATGCTGAGAAATTTTACTTGCAAATTTTAAAATCAAAAATAAAAAAGTATTCGCTGTGTTGTTCATTGTGATTCCAAAAACTGGAAGCAAGCTAAATATCAATTATAAAGGAAAAATGAAGCAAACTGTGACAATATTATTCAACAACAAAAATTAAAATATTATAGATTGTAGCAACATAGAAGGTTTTCATGACTGAAAAATGGGTATATATATTATGAACATAACTGTGTTAAATTATGTAAATCACAGTAGGCAAGACACCAGGCAAAATGAAAATACTATTTACAGGGAAGTAGAATTCTAGATACATTTTTTACAAATTTTTTTAATACCATTTTGATATCTTAACGACGTCAAACAAGTAAGTTTATAATATCCCTGCTGGTTTTTCAGTGCCAGATGTGGGTGCTTTCCCAAATGATCTGTTCTATCTGCCGATTCAAGGAAATTTAATTTCACTCTACAGAAATAAACATACAATGTCTTTCTTTAGGATTTTTAATTCTATATTTTATATGGGATCTTTTATAATTTTTCACTTCCTCTTTTGGTACCTTAAATTACATAAAAAATCAAGCCAATATCTGTCATTGCTCCTTGACTTTGGCAGCAATGATTGCACTATAACAACAACGTGTCATTCACCCACTCTGTGGAGAGAAGAAAAGACAACAGAAGGCAAGAGGCATGCTGAAAGGGAGTTCGTCGTGGCTCGGGCAGCAGCCGGGGAACGTGGCAGGAAAGGTGCCTGCTCTGCACAGGGCTGACTCTCCGCACCTCCACTGCTCCCAGTGTATGAGGATTTTGAGATTTCCAGTGTTTTCATCAGAGACTGGTCACAGGGAGCTGGAATCCCCTTAAATGTTTGGGTTATGTGAGACTTGATCTTAAGATTCCTGGAGGTATCTGCAACACCCCAAAAGCACAGGAAGCTCAGGCGGGCTTTGTGAGACTCGGGAAGCCAGTGATCATCTCTTTCTTTCTCCCCCACTCTCTCTCTCTCTCACAGGGTACACAGCCCCGGCCACTCGCCGAGATCCTGACATTGGCAGTCTCCTGGCTTCCTCAGGCCAGCCTCTTCCCCACCCCTGCCTCGCCCCTCAGAAGGCATCAGGTTCTGTCACCATAAATGGGGGTCTGAGTCTGCCGAGAACAATGATTTAGCACAAAGAGTGCTCAGTGCAAAGTCCAAAGTGGAGGTGGGTGGATCAAGGAGGCTAATCCAAGAACACCCATTCTGTCCAAAGAAGCCAAGATCAGACTGCATAAAAAGTCAGGGCTTGATAAAATACCCAGGGCAACAATCCAGGGAAGACAGAAAGAATATTTATCCTCAAAGTAAACAGAAAAAGGAAAATATCAGTAAATTGAACAGGGTCATGGTTTCGTGGGGGGCAAGAGTCCTCAGGGTGAGCCTACGCTGAGGCTGTGCTTTGTGGGGATCTCGCTGTGGGGATCGCGGGCCAGCTCCTAGCATGTGGTGCCCACTGGCCACCTCAGGTAGCAAAAGAAATCGGGTCCAAAGAGGTCACGGCAAGAAAAAGGGAACCGCCAGGCACGGTGGCTCAGGAGATCAGACCATCCTGGCTAACATGCTGAAACTCCGTCTCTCCTAAAAATACAAAAAATTAGCTGGGCGTGGTGGCGGGCGCCTGTAGTCGCAGCTACTCAGGAGGCTGAGGCAGGAGAATAGCGTGAACCCAGGAGGTGGAGCTTGCAGTGAGCCCAGATCTCGCCACTGCACTTCCAGCCTGGGCAACAGAGCGAGACTCCATCTCAAGAAAAAGAAAAAAGGAAAAAAAAAAGGGAACCGTGGGTGTTTATTGGGCAGCATCAAATGAGCAAAGATAGCAGAATTGCAGGTTAGGAAACCTGACTGTCACTAATTTGCCAAGTAGCAAATTGAGTAAACCATTCTGTTCTTTGGGCCTCAGTTTCCCCATTTACAATGTGAAGAGATTGGACTAAAGAACCTTCCAGCAATGGCCCTTGAAGCAGTGGTGTGCTCAGGTAATTTTTACTGGCTTGTGAAAACCAATTGTTAAATTGGGGGGAATTTTGTGAGGCTGGAGTTAAGCACATCCATTAGAAAAAATAAATATAAATATGCATTTTAAAATTAAAAACTAGATGTAAACATACATTTACAATTAAATACATTACACCAAAAACCAACAGTAAATGTGCTCAAATTCCTTACTTCCTAATTATTTTACTACGGTTCACTATTATCTATGCCAGGGGTCAGTGAAATTTTCTGTAAAGGGACAGGTAATATTTTAGGCTTTGAGGGACACAGACAATCTCTGTCACACTGTTGTGTTTTTTTAACCTTTTTAAAATATAAAAACCAATCTTAGCTCATGGGCTGCACAAAAACAAGCCACAGGTCAGATCTGACCTACAGGCTGTAATTTGCCAACCGCTGATCTCTGCCTGAAGGTTATTTACATGCATTTCACCTGTACTACGGAAGCCCTGTATAATTGTGTGCTGGGATATCGTGTTAGTAGCTTAAAGTTGGCCGTGGTGGGAGTCTTCACACAATAGAAATGGGCAAACATTGCAAAAGCAGGTGCTCTTTCCTGAAGGGTCAGTTATTACAACATTTACCAGCCCTCCATTGTCCCAAAGTCACAATAGAGAGAATCTTAGAAGCAGAAAGTGCTTTCTTTCCCAGCTCACCCAGGAAGCCCAGGCAGGACAGCAGAATGGAAAGGGAAACTCTAGGCCATGGAGTCAGGGGAAGAGCAAGACTGAGGAACACCCTACCCTACACACCTAGACACAGCCTGATCCACAGGTGATCCTTTGTGACCACCTCACATTTCAGGTTCACTTTTTTATGCCCGAAGTTTATGCTATTTTTCTCTTCTGTCACTTTGAAAAGGCTGTTTCTATCTTCGCTGCTGCCCTCGGTAGTAACAGAGCAGCTGAGGTCTGCTCAGAAGTCGCCAGGGACAGACACTGTACAAAGGGGTCACGGCTGCAAGGGAGACGAAGGGAAAGGCAGCCTTGTGTGGAGCAGCCACATCTGCTATTCTGGGGTGGAGTGAGTTGGGGCTTCTCCTAAAATAGAACAATAACGTGCAGGTCTAGACTAAGCAGCAATTTTGGTTTTAGGGAAAGCTGATACCCAGCAGGATGAGAATAACCCTGAGAAAGTTTGTTTTCAGCAATTTGGGCTCAATTAGGCAGGAAAAGTGCCTGGTAAGAAACACAGACACAACCAAAACCAGGAGGAGGCCTTTGGGGCATTTACGAGGGGACCCTCCCAGGAATTCCCAGACAGCAAGCAGCAGCAATGTTGCCTCTGCTGCTGAAGAAACGAGTCGCAGCCTTAACTCCAGTGGAAGAAGTGGTCTCTGTGCCCTATCCCTCTCCTGGACCAAAGGAAAATCCACCCCGGACACATACACTGCCTCTCACCCGCCCGCTCTGCTTCTCCCAGCTGACCGTCGTTAGGAAAACAGACGGAAATCAGGAAGAAGTCGTACTGTTCCCAATCCCCAGTTGTCTAATCCAAACAACACAAAATACTGGGGAAGGAGGGGACAAGAGAGCAAGGTTTGGTGGGGGAGGGAGATGCACACAGAAGTGGTTATGGACAGCTGCTTAGAAAAAGGGATCCTTTAACTAACCCTCGAAGGAATAAGCAAAGAATGAAAGGAAAGGGCATTTAAGGAGCACAAAAATGCTAGACGTGGCTGTTACACGTCAAGGCATTCTAACTCATTAGACATCAGAGAAATTCAAGTTAAGAACCACAGTGAGAGGCAAGAAGCCACAAAAGAACATTACTTCCCTTCTATCAACAAGAAAAAAAGCCAGACGATAGACAGTCCTAACTTCCTTTAACCCATCAGAGAGCCGAGATTACAAGGCAATCAGGAGAACTGAATTCCAGAGTGACAAGCCCCTCCATAGAGACAGAATATACATACTCTCCCACCTTTGCCAGAGCCTCTTTGGAGAAAGCGGTGGCTGCATATGAAAGAAGAAGAGCTAACACTGTAACAAGTTCTTTTTTAAAACTGATACATAATTATTGTTCATATTTCTGGGGTACTTGTGATATTCTGAATACACATATACCACATGATCAAACCAGGGTAATTCGAATATCCATCACCTCAAACAGTTGTCATTTCTTTGTATTGAGAACATTCAAAATCTTCTCTTCCAGCTATTTTGAAATACACAATAAATTATTCATTATAACAGATCTGAAAAGCCCAGTGTGGGTGGGTGTGACAATTGAGAATCCCCGGGAGCCCAGACACAGGAGATCATACTCCCAGCTCTTTTCCACAACCCCTACCAGGTGCTCAGAAGAAAGACTGGGCCAGGCAGAAGAGCCAAGAGAGCCCTTGCTGGCCCATAGGCATGAAACCCCACCCATTTTCCAGAACTTTTCCTTATAAGAACCCAAAGCCTTAAGGGTAGAAGCAGGCTACCCTCCCACTCCCAAGGCCTAGGCAAAGACCCACTGTCTGGAGAAGGGATAGAAACTAAGCCACCTGCCCCTGGATAAGGGATAGAAACCAGGCTACCTGCCCCTGGAGGAGAAGGAGAAAAGCTCTCTGCTCTATTATGAGCCTTACACCAAGTAACAAGCCACAGCCATTTCCTGTGGGGGGAGGAGGAGAAACTCCCCCACGACTGGTCTTAGAAAAGGAGCTACTGCTCCATACTCCACCAGAATGGCTAAAATTAGTAAAACTGATGATGCCAAGGATTGGCAAGGACATAGAGCAACAGGAACTCTCGTATGCTTCTGGTAGCAGTTTGAATTGGTGCAACCACTTGGGAAAACTATTTGGCAGCACCTACTAACTAAAGTGAAGCATGTGCATATCCCAGGATCCAGCAATTCCACTTCTAGGTATATATCCAAGTGAAATGAGTACACATGAGGCCCAAAAGACTTACAAAAGAAGATTCGTGGCAGAACTACTTGAAATAGCTCCAAACTGTAAACAACATAATAATCAACAGTATTATGTATAAATTGTATAATTATATTCTCTTCACACAATGTAATAACTACTATACAACAATGATAATAGACAAACTACTGCTACCTGCAACATAAGTAAATTTAGCCAACATGTTGAACAAAAGAATTCAGTTGAAAAAGAATCCATGAACTCACTTATATGAAGTTCAAAAACAGGCAAAAGTAACATATGATGATGAAAATCAGACAGCAACTATCCTTTGGAGGGTAGTTACTGGAAAGGGGGAGGTGGAGGATTCTAGGGTCTTGGCAATGTCCTACTTCTTGATCTGGCCCACATTGTGAAAATTCATCAAGCTGTACCTTCATTATTTGAGGTTTTTTTACTTCAATGTTATACTTCAAATAAAAAGAACAGGTTACTTTAAAGAGAAGTGCATAGTACGATAAGAAACAAATAAGTCAGCCAAGCCAAAGTCATGAGAAGACAAAAGACAGGTAGGGTAGCTAGAATATGGAAGGACCTCTTGAGTCCCAGACCAAGAGGTTTAGCCTTTGTTCCACTGGCAAAAAAGTGCCACCAAAGGCTTTTTAAAAAATAAGTATAGATTCATATGCAGTTGTAAGAAATAATACAGAAAAATCCTTCATCCAGTCTGCCACAATGTTGATATCTTACAGTACAGTATTAGAGCCATAAAATTGACATTGATGCAAACCACCCACCTTACGCAAATTCTACCAGTTTTACATGCACTCACGTGTGTGCGTGTGTTCAGTTCTATGCAATTTTATCACAGGTGTAGATTCCTATGACTGCCACCGCAGTCAAGATACAGAATAGTTCCATCACAGGGATCCCTAGGGCTACCACCCTTTTATAGAACCATTAAACAAACAGTGGTACATCTAAACATGGAATACTACTCAGCAATAAAAGGGAATCAACTATTAATACATGCAACAACTCCAATGGATCTCAAGGACGTTATGTTGAGTGAAAGCCAATCTCAAAGGATTATGGCATATAAATCATTCCATTTATATGCCATTCTTGAAATGACAAAATTATAGTTACAAAACAGATGAGTAGTTACCAGAGCTTAGGGAAGGGAGATGGGAGGGAAGTAGCTATGGCAGATGAGGGACATGAATAACACAAACCAGAGAACCCAGCTCATTCCAAGTGCAACGCTGCCTTCCCAAAACTTTAATCCTCACCCTTCAACCTTACTACCCTACCGCATCCCACTGCCACCCCTAGCAGCTGCCTCTTGCTGCTTTAATATCTAGTAAATTAGCAATGGCTTGGGCCTTAATGAAAGGACCCTACTGATAATGGACCCTTCCTACTGGCATCCCAATAGGGTGTCATCTGTCCAGTGGAAAAGGGAGCTTGCCCCTGCATTCTGTGACTCCTTTTCATTCTCTTGCAGACCTCCTGGAAGAGCTGAGAGCCCTTTGACATACTTAATGCATGAGCTGTCTTGTGAGCTTGGGAGGATTACTTGGCTTTTTTTTTTTTTTCTCTTGCTTCTGTTTCTTCCCTAGATGTAATTCTATTAAACAGCTTTAAAAATAAATATGTTGCTGTGGGAGGTTGAGTGAGGGGGTAGTTAGTATGACATTTCTGTTATTTTGAAATTAGACCCATGGGAAGCCTCCAGGCACACAGTAAAGTCTGACATAATCCACTTACAAAGGAGATTAAGGATGCTGATGAGCTCACACAGGCAACTCCCTGATGTACTCACGGATGGTACAACTGAGCCCCAGGAGCCAAATAAGAAGAGAAGGTGCATTTCACAAATGCACACCAGGGAGATAAATCCATGCCCTGCAGAGAGGTGTACCATGCCTCAGCAACAACCAGTCCCTGAATAAAACTTCAACTGGACTGAGAGGCTGTGAGCCAGGCCCTGCAGTTCTGGCTGCACATACATCTCTGTAGAATGGAGACTACCTTTGAGATGGGGGGAAGGGCTTCTCAGATGAGGGACATTTGAGCTGAGCCGAAAGGATGAGTCACTTGCCAGGCAGTAGTTCGGAGTGGGGAGTGGTATTCCACACAAGGGGAACAGCATGAGAAAAGGGGCTGGCTGGCATGGGGCAGGGAGACTTGGAGTCTGGTGTGACTGGGAAGTACGACATGCTGGGGGAAGTAGGGGAAATTGAAATCAGTGGAGGGCTTGCCTGTTATGAAGAATTCGGCCTTTAAGCATGAGCAGTTTTGAAAGCACTGGCGTGACACGGGATTTTAGAAAGATGACTCAAGTGGCCCTGTGCAAGCAGATACATTGCAGAGGTAAGCCTCTGGTCTGAGAGAGGTGAGGAGCCCCCTGCCTCCTCTCATCCTCCTCATTAATGAGAATGAGACAAAGCTCCAGCTTCCTGGGAGATTTACATGTTAAGGTGGTTTGGCGGGAAGTGCTGCCTTCTCGTGTTAAGACGGGACTTGTCAGAACAAGCATCTGGCTTCGGCTGATGAAAAAAATAAGCAAGCACAGTTTTAATTACACACAGTTTTAAGAGGGGTGGGGGCTCCCAGCTTGAGGCTGCAAGATGCAGGCCTTCCTGAGTCTATACAATGAACCATCAGTGGGCCAAAAGGCTGCCTTGAGAAAGAGCCAGTGCTGAGCCCAGTGCTGGGTAGTCGGGATGTCTGGCTTATCCAACAGAGGGGAAGCAGCCTGATGGTGTCTATATGGAGGACTGTCTAAGGAGCCTCCTGGAAAGGGATATATCCTAAGGGAAGGAAGAGCCTATTAGGCTCTAAGGATGGGATACAGTCTCTTAATTCTGAGTTCAGGGAGGTATCTGCCTATCCAATTTGTCTCTTGACTCAGCTTCCATTGGGTTCATGTCAGAGTGCCCAGTGGAGCAAGAGGCTATAAGTAAAAACAGAAACACCTTGGGACTGGGGCAGCCCTCCTTTGGGGACCCTCTAACAGAATGTGGCAAAGATGAAGGAAACAGTCTTCCTCCACACACCTGATACCTGAGGGCTTGGGATGGCAACGGTAAGGAACTTCAGGAGAATTACAGCCATTTACAGACCAGCACAGAGCAGAACAGCATTTCAGCCATACCTACTGTCGTAGTCTATTCAGGCTACTATAACAAAAATGCCATGAGCCAGGTGGCTTATAAATAACAATTATTTCTCACAGCTCTGGAGGTTGGGAAGTCCAAGATCAAGGTGCCCGCAGAGTCAATGTCTGGTGAGGGCCTGTTTGCTTCCTCATAGACAGCACCTTCTGTGTTCTTACATGGTAGAAGGGGTGAGGGTCTCTCTAGAGCCCCTTTTATAAGGGCACTAATACCATTCATGAGGACTCCCTTCTCATGACTAATCACCTCCCAAAGGCCCCACCCCCTAATACTTTCACCTTGGGAGTTAGGATTTCAACCTATGAATTTGAGAGTGGGGCACAAACATTCAGTCCACAGCACCTGCCCTACAGCAGCAATGCCCACCAGCAAGACAGCCACACCCTGCAATCCTCTATGGTGGCCTGGTATGGACATGGGAACAGCAGACACACTCTGAGCTCATGGGAAACATGCCTTAAAGAGTTGCTGGGGACCCAGCTAAAACCTCTGCATGGGCAGTCAGGGCCAAGGATTTGTGTCACATGCTCAGTGCAAGGGCAGCACTGTCTCCTGAAGTACTCATTTGTCAGGTTCTGAATGACTGTTGTCAATAGAATGAAATACCAATAATCTTGAGACAGTCAAATGTTAAAGCCAAATTAGAATTTCAGTAAAGCAGGCAAAATACTTTCAAGACTGCACCCTCTACCACAATTTGACATTATCTCCTTTGAGCATAATAAGCTGGAGTGGCAGACATTTGTGTGATGATTCTCCCAGTGTTCCTACTGTTCCCTGTTATGTAAATGCTTCCAAATGCCTCTCTTATTTACCTACATCCCTTCTTAGGAACCAATCTGGCCTATATGCAAACATTTAGATAATTTGGGATTTTCAAGCACATGGTCATGATTCATCTTAGAGTAACAAGTGTCAAGACCAAGGCCTTGGACATGATAGCAGAAGAGATTTTGTTTAACGGGTTGCCATGGTGGGGGAAGATCAAGAGACTGAAAGCCATCTAGAAGTGATTGTCATTTGAGCTATTATAAAGTCTGTGAATATATCCAATATCCCAGTCCATCCTCAACTAAGATAGGCCCTATATCTTAGTTGAGGATGGACTGGGATATTGGATATATTCACAGACTTTATAATAGCCCAAATTGTAAAAGTCCCTATATCTTAGTTGAGAATAGATTGGGATATTGCCCACTTTAGATGTGGTGGAGACCATGTGATCAATAAAATATCCTAAGACTTTCTGCTAAGACTCTCTGCTCCATGTTACTTTGATTATAACTGCAATTCCAAGACCATCCATCAATAAGCTGGGCCTTTGGGATCCCAAAGTGATGCTTCCCTTCCAGTCCCCCACTAAAAACTATGCCACAAACACAAAACCCAAATACTGCTGGGCTAAATCAATAGACTGGTACAAATTGGCCTTTTTTCTTTTCCTCAAACATGCTAAGTTCTTCCCCTTGCCTTCTCATATTGTTCTTTTTTACTGGAACACTCTGAACCCAGATCGTTGCACAGCCACCAATTTAGCATTCAAGATCACTTCAAAAGTCACCTCCTCAAAGCACAGAGCTGCCTCTAGAGGATTGAAAATGTCCCATTTCTTGATATGGGGGATGGTTATGGGTGTGTTCACTTGGCAAAAATTCTTCAAGTTATACATTTATGACTTGTGCACTTTTTTTATATGTGATATACTTCAATGAAAAGTTTCTTTTACAAAATTAGTCACCTCATCAGAGAAGCCTTCCCTGACCACCACATGCTCCCCACCCTCGTCAGATGCATTCTAACCAGAGCAACTCCATCTTGAATAGGGGCTGGGTAAAATGAGGCTGAGAACTACTGGGCTGCATTCCCAGGAGGTTAGGCATTCTTAGTCATAGAATGGGATAGCAAGTTGGCAGGACTGGTATCACAAGATTCAGGTCACAAAGACCCTGCTGATAAAACAGGATACAGGAGAAAAAAAAAAAAGCCAGTCCAAACCCACAAAAATCCAGATGGCAATGAAAGTGAACTCTGGTCATCCTCACTGCTCATTATACACTACTTATAATGCATCAGCATCCTAAAAGACACTCCCACCAGCACCATGACCATTTACAAATGCTGTGGCAACATTAAGTTACACCATATAGTCTAAGAAGGGGAGGACCCTCAGTTCCAGAAAATCTCTGTCCCTTTCCCAGAAAACTCAGGAATAATCTACCCCTTGTTTAGCATATAATAAATATCTATAAGTGTATTCAGTCAAGCAGTCCATGCCACTGCTATACCTATGGAGTAGCCATTCTTTAAGAAAGTGAAGCTTTCTTAATAAACTTGCTTTCGCTTTACTCTATGGGCTTGCCCCAAATTCATTCTTTCAAGAGGTCCAAGAATGTTCTCTTGGGGTCTGGATCAAGGACTCCTTTCCGGTAACACTCTCACTCTCATGTTGGCCGTATGTATTTTCTTCATGGTGTTATAATTATATGATCTTGTCTATGTCTGTGTTTATTTATTTTCTGTCTCCTCTAGAATTTAAGCACCAAGAGACAACAAGGGCAGTACCTATCTTGTTGCATGCTGTATCCCTATTGTCTATAACAGTGCCTGACAAAGAAGAGTTAACCAGGAAAGAGTGCACAAATGAATGGCAACTTTTACCCCAGTCTTGTCCTGAATTTTCTGCATAGTTAGAATGTCTCTGAATGAAGGATGAAGAGGTCTCCTTTTGGAGGTCACTTAAGCCAGGGATTCTCAAGGTCTTTGAGGCCACAATACATTCTGGTCAGTGAAAGATCATACATCTCTTTTATTCCTGGTACAGCAACACACACTCTGCCCTGGAGTCCCTCGGTCCTGCATGTGTGACCAGCTGGGTGGGTGTGCTGGCTGTGTGACCTCCCTGAGCCTTTATTCTTTATGTATGAAGTGGTAAAAACAATCCCTTATCTCAGTGGTGTTTTTAAAAATTAAATGAGAAAACAAATATAAAACTACTTCTAAAATAATTTAGGTGGAATATAAGATGCTTTTAAATGGACTTATTGTTTTAAGAATAATTCAAGGAATAGCTTTGCATTTAGTAGAACTCATTTACTTTTGGATAGTATTAAGAATGTGATGTTGTTTGGCTGTGTCCCCACCCAAATCTCAACTTGAATTCCCACGTGTTGTGGGAGGGAGCCAGTGGGAGGTAATTGAATCATGGGGGCAGGTCTTTCCCATGGTGTTCTCGTGATAGTAAGTCTCACAAGATTTGATGGTTATGAGAAGGGGGAGTTTTCCTGCACAAGCCCTTTTTGCCTGCTGCCATCCATGTAAAATGTGACTTGTTTCTCCTTGCCTTCCACCATGATTGTGAGGCTTCCCCAGCCACATAGAACTGTAAGTCCATTATAAACTTCTTTTGTAAATTGCCCAGTCTCAAGTATGTCTTTATCAGCAGGGTGAAAACGACCTAATACAGAATGAATGAAAACAAAAAGATTTCCTTCCTTCTGTGCCTAAGAAAAAAGATGCACTTGTGTGTTTATCAAAAAACAAACAGCAGGTGACTGCAAGGGGACCCAGAAGAACTTTCTAGGTACTAGTAATGTTCTGTTTCTTAATCTGAGTGCTAATTACATAGGTGGGTTCCATTTGTGAAAATTCAAGCTATATACTTGCAGTCTTTTTGTTTTTCTGTATGTATATTTTACTTTAAGAGCTTTTCAAATATATGGCAAGTCCAGCTGATACAATGGTAGAGGCAGGCGGCAGAAAAATTCTAGGCAGACAGGGTCAGGTCCATGGCAAAACCCCACCTTTGAGCTGAAAAGCCTGAAACCCACAGCCCAAAATGAGAACTTCCATCCCTGTGTACCCACTGTCTCCTGATTGGTTCTTTCTGAATAATGTCTTTTTACCAATCAAATGTTGCCTTTTCCAAAACTACCTACAGCCCACTCCACCCCCATCCTGTGCCTATAAAGATCCCATACTCAGCTGGCAGAGAGAAGCAGCTGGACATCAGGTAGAGGCAACTTTGAGACAGTGGCCGGGTGAGGCAACCTGACTTCAGAAGAGAGAGGCAGAGAGATGGCTTGACTTCAGGGGAGAGAGACCTTCCCTTCCCATCCCCTTTCCAGCTCCCTTCTCTACTGACAGCCACTTTCTTCACTCAATAAAATTCTCCATATTCGACATCCTTCAATTCATCCTCATTCCTCTTGGGCACCAGACAAGAATTCAGGATGTACCAGGTATGAGTACCCAAAAATGCTGTAATATTGGCCCTTCACCCTCACTGGCAGAAGGCAGCCACCCCATGCAACGATCAAAGGGTCCACTGAGCTGGTAACACACTGCTGTCTGTGGACAGCAGAGCTGAGAGAGCACTGTAACACGCCCTCTGGGGCCTTGGGCTTGCAGGCACCCCACCTGAATGCTGCTGTGGGGCCCCACACAGCAGTGTTACTCCTGTCAACACTGAAGCAGCCAGTTCCTGCACTTGCTTGCTCTGGTTCCCACACTCACTTGCCTGCTTACTCCCTCCGGCAAGGAGCAGAGCCCAGTGGACCCAAGTGAACCAAGTTCACTCCTGCTAGAGCCAAAGTGGCCGGTTCCTGCGTTTGTTGGGTCACATGCTCCCTCCCGCAAGAAGTTGAACAGGGCAGGCTAAGTAAATGACGCACCCCTGTCACGAGTCCCACAAAGGGGTCAAGAAAATATCTTGCATCATCTGGGGGCTCATCTGGGATATGTCAGAAGGGTGAGTAAATGCAGATCTGTCGGATCTGTCTCTTCTTGCCCTCAAACTTTCCTCTGAAGGCAAATGACCCACCAAACCTCTGAGTGGCCAGTTAAGGGCAAATGGTAGAGCTGCAGAGGACAGGACGTGACCCTACCACCTCTCTTTCTTTTGGGTGAAAGGAATGTTGGCTGTTTCCTTTCACAGAGGTCTAGCCATCACGTGAGACCAGGATAAGGTCCTGGGGCAACTGAAAGCATCTGGCTGAGGCCATGCCCCATTGTTGCCACAAGACCCCTAGACTTGACCCTGTCCCCAACTGCCGGTTAGGGTGTCAGCCAAGACCCCCAGACTTTTCTGTGCTATTTTTACTTCCTTCTTTCATGGCTCCTATCTCTTCTTTTATAATGTTAAGGGTGTTGCTGCAAACTGCAGAAACGTTTAGGTGGAATGAGCGTTTGGCCCAACCATCAAATATGCAATTCAGAACAATGTGATTTCCATCTGTTCTTAGAGGTTCCATCCCCACTCCCACCACAACAGCTGCAGGTACACAGTGGCTCCCCTCCCCCCCCTCCCAGCTGGGGTGCTTGGATGTGTCTGCAGCATGCATGTGCCACGCCCAGTGGCCACACATGGTGGGAGAGAACCATGGCTGTCACCCAGATCCCAGGGCAGTTTCAGGGGCCAAGCTGGCCAGCATTTCCCACTCACCATCCCCTCCCACCACGCACCCAGAGTCTTTCCTCCCCTGGCTGAGGGGTCCAGATTGGTCCAAAGCAGAGGAAGGATACAGTCATTAAAGGAACCTATTTGCATAGAGCAAGAGGTTTTCTCCCACTTAAGCCATTTTTTTTCCCTCTTTCCTTTTCTATGCAAGAGGGTTCTTCTCCTACCTCAGCACTCAGCTTATGACAGGGAAGCAGAGGAGTGACCCCCCTGGCTGATAACTGCAAATTTGGCAAGGCCCATCTGGGATTTAATCTAAATGAACCCATGCATCCCCTCAGACACCTTTTTGTTGCAAACTTAATTCCAAGCTTTGGGTTGAATCCCTAGAAAGGAAAGCCAGATCTGAGCAATCTAAAGCCAGGCAACAGGCACAGTATTAATGGGCAAGACTAATTCCTGGTGATTAAGCCCCCGCTTCATGGAAGGAGGCCATGCTCCATGGCATAGATGAGGCCCAGGGAACCCAAATGCTGCCAACAGTAGGGTGGATGGAGGTATAGGTGAGTGCAGATAAATCCTATTCTGTAGGCCCTCCCTGCTTTACGGATACAGGCCACACTGGCACCCATGGGCAGTGTCCGTCTAAGGTCACCAGGACTCAGGGATAAAAAGACAGAAGAAAAAAGAAGGACACCCTTTTTTCTCTTTTTCACACCCTGGGTTTTCACTCAAAGAGGGAAGAGAAATGAGGGGATCCTACTTCCCTGTCTTTAAGAATGGGCAACCAATCGTCTTCACCATCCTCAGTCTATATACCTCTGGAGTATATCCTGAATCACTGGGACTGCTTTGACCCTCAGACTCTGGAGGAAAAACACTTCATAGTCCTTTGCACAAAGGTTTGGCCAAATTATGATCTGCAGGAAGGACTGGCTTGGCCTCAGGAAGCAACCATTCATTTTGATACCATCCTGCAGTTGGATTTTTTCTGTAAACGTGAGGGCAAATTGCCTGAGGTCCCATATACGCAGGCTTTCTTTACCTTGCAGGGTAATTCAGAAGCACAGTAGAACTGATCCTGCACTCCTGTTTTCCCATCTCAGGAGCTGCAAGAGGCAATCCCAGAGAACTAAGGAAATAAATCCCAGAGGAACCTCCAACAGGAAAGCCAGCTCCCTCTGGCCCTGCTTCTCCAGGTCCACCCTGTTCCCCCTATCCAGTTTCTTTCTCTTTCACTTGCCCCCTCCTAGAAATCCTTACCCTAGACAATTCCCAGTCTCACTCTTGCCCTTCCAACAGATGCCTGGTGAATTTGGCCCCAGTAAGGTCCAGGTCTCCTTCTCTCTACAGGACGTAAGGTAAATTAAGGGAAATCTTGGCAAGTTTTCAGATGACCCTGACAGATATATAGAAGCTTTCCATAATTTAACCCACGTATTTGAATTTTCCTGGCCTGGAAAGACATTATGTTACTTTTGTATCAAACCCTGACTAACACAGAGAAGCAGGGCTGTTCTACAAGTGGCAGAGAGATTTGGGGATGAGTTTTGTACTCACATAGTATCAGGGAAGGTGACACATTTTACCCAACTGGGAGAGAAGCAGTACCATTAGATGACCCTAAATGGGATCCCAGTGATGAGATGGGAGAATGGAAGAGGAAATACTTTCAGATGTACATAACAGAGGGCCTCTATAAGACTAGAACTAAGCCTCTCAATTATACCAAGCTATCCATGATAAACCAGGGATTTTATGAGAATCCCACTGCCTTCCTGGAAAGGCTAAGAGAGGCCTTGGTAAAGTACACCTACATCCCAATTCAGTTGAGGGACAACTAATCCTAAAGGGTAAATTTATTACTCAGGCAACGCTTGGTATCAGGATGAAGCTCCAGAAAAGGCCCTGGAACCAAATAGTACTTTAGAGAACCTCCTGAAAATGGTCACCTTGGTCTTTCACAATAGGAATAGCGAGGCCCGAGAGAGAGAGGAGACATGGGAAAGAGACACAGGCTTTAATGGCCACCATGCAAGCCTACAAACTCCAGAATCCCCAAGTTGCACTCACTAACTGCTACAAATGTGGCAAGCCAGGGCATTTTGGGAAAAAAATGCCCAGGCAGCATGAGGAAGCCACCTCGACAGTGTTCAATCTGCAGTGGGGACCACTGGAAGGCAGACTGTCCCCAGGGATGCTGGTCACTGGGTCTAGAGCCAGTCTCCCAAATGGTCTAGCAGGATTGATGGGTCCCAGGGCTCCTCTCTCCAGCTCCAGTGGTCCAGACCACCATTACCATCCAGAAGCACTAGGCAATTCTGGAAATCGAAGGGAGGAAACTGGACCTCCTTCTGGACACTGGTGTGGGTCTCTTGGTTCTCCTCTCCAATATGGGCCCCCCTCCTGCCTTAGCATGACCATGAGGGGTGTCTCAGGAAGGCCTTTAACCTGATACTTTTCCCAACCCCTTAGTTGTAGTTGGAGAGGCCTCTTGTTCATCCATGCCTTTCTAATAATGCCTGGAAGCCCAACTCCTCTGTTGGGCAGAGATATTCTGCCTCATATGAGGACCACCATTCTCATGGCCCCAGGACAAACTCTTTGTCTCTCCCTAGTGGAGATAGATATTAACCCAGAAGTTTGGGCAATTCAAGGGAAAATTGGCTGAGCCACAACCACCACCCTACTAGTCTTGATCTACCTTAATGGTCCCCACCTCCTTTCCTATCAGAGACAATATTCCCTGAAACCAGAAGTTAGAAAAGGACTGGAAGCCATCATTGATAACTTAAGGTTTCAGGACCTCCTCAAACTCTGCAACAGCCCTTGTAATACCCCGATATTGGAGATACAAGAACGTAACAGGGAATGGAGACTAGTTCAGGACCTCTGCCTCGTTAATGAGACTGTGGTTCCAATTCACCCAGTGGTTCCCAATTCATATACCCTGCTAGCTAAAATACCTTAGGGAACTAAATGGTGCAGTCCTGGACCTAAAGGATGCCTTCTTCTGTACACTGTTACACCCTGACTCCCAGTATTTATTTGCATTTGAGGATCCCTCTAACCAAACCACTCAGCTAACCTGGACAGTGTTACTTCAGGGATTCCGAAACAGCCCCCACTTTTTTGGGCAGGCATTGTCAAATGACCTGAGTTCCTTTATCCTCAGGTTAAAGTTTTACAATACATAGATGACATTCTCCTCTGCACTCCAACTGAGAAAAGTCTCTCAGTATGGCTCTTCTTCATTTTCTAGCTAACAGAGGATATAAGGTTTCAAAATCTAAAGCTCAGTTCTGCAGACTTCAGGGAAGTACCTAACTCTGGTCTTGTCAGATGGGACAAGGGGGTGGGCATTAGGTGAAAAAAGGATTAAGCCCATCTCCTCCTTTCCTTTCCCCAGAACCCTCAAGCAACTGAGGGGATTATTGGGCATTAAAGGATTCTGCAGAGTATGGATAGCTGGGTATATGAAATAGCTCTTCCCTTACATCACTTAATAAAGGAGACTCAGGGAGCTAAAACTCACGCCCTAGTTTAGGAACCAGAGGCTAGAAAGGCCTTGGGCCAATTAAAACAAGCCTTGCTTAAGGCACCAGCCCTTAGTCTTCCCATAGGGAAGACATTTAATCTTTACATGTCAGAAAGGAAGGGAATGGCTCAGAGCTACTCATGCCCCGGGAGTTCTAACCCAGGCCCAAGATCCAGCCCAGTGGCCTGTAGGCTACCTAAATAAGGAGCTTGATTTGGTTGCCAAAGGATGGCTGGCCTGCCTCTGGGCAATTGCAGCAGTAGCCTTTCTGCTTGTACCTTTTGGGTACCAGAGGCTACTAAGTTAATATGGGGAATAACTTAACCATTTACACTCCACATAATGTGGCAGGACTGCTGTCTTTTAAGGTGAGTCTCTGGCTAATGGACAACCACCTCCTCAGATATCAAGCTCTGTTATTAGAGGGATCTGCAGTTCAATTAAGAAACTGCCCCTCCCTAAATCCAGCCACCTTCCTCCAAGAGGAAGCTGGGGAGCTTGAACATGACTGCGAACAGATAGTAGTCCAACCCAAAGCAGTCAGAGAAACCCCCATAAGTAGTACAAACCTATGCAGCCACAAAGGACCTCAAGGAAACCCCATTAAAGAACCCAGACTGGATTCTCTTTATGGACACAAGTTCTTCTACAGAACAAGGGATCCATAAAGCAGGGTATGCAATAGTTACCTTGAATGATATTGTTGAGAGTGCATCTCCCCTTGGGCACAAGTGCTCAACTAGCCAAGGTAATTGCCCTCACAAGGGTATTTGAATTAAGCAAAGGGAAAGCAGTTAACATTTATACTGATTCTAAGTATGCTTTCCTAGTCCTCTATGCCCATGCTACTATCTGGAAAGAGAGGAACTTCCTCACAGCTAACACGTCTCCCATTAAATACTATCAGAAAATTAATAAACTATCATACTCAGTTTTCCTCCCATGGGAAGTGGCAGTAATACATTGTAAAGGCCACCAAAAAGGGATGGATAAAATAGCTGAGGGAAATAGGTTGGCAGACCAAGCAGCTAAATCAGCACCAAGAGGGCCCAGATTTCTGATTCACTTGAAGCCCCTCTGATCTGAGAGGGCTCCATAAGAGAAATAAAACCTCAGTATTCTCCTTCGGGAATAGAATGGGCCACTTCTTGAGGATACATCTTTCAGTTCTCAGGATGGCTACAATTGAAGGATGGCAAGCTTCGTCTACCAGCTGCCAACCAATGGAAAGTTCCTTAAAGCCTTCAGCAGGCCTTCCACCTAGGTAAGGATAAAACCTATCAGTTGGCCCAGAGGTTGTTCTCAGGAGGAAAAAAAAAAAACAAAAACACCTGATACAAATGGTTAAGCAGGTCGTTAATGTTTGTAAGACTTGCCTTAAAAATCATCCCCTGAATCAGTGGCTTCTTCCCCCTGGAACCCAAAGAACAAGAGGCTACCCAGGTGAAGACTGGCAAATGGATTTCACCTCTATGCCAAAGGCAAGGGGCACCCAGTATCTCCTAGTATGGAAAGATACATACCTTCACTAACTGGGTAAAAGCATTTCCATGTCAAACAGAGAAAGCCTCCGAGGTGATAAAAGTAGCAATTAATGAGATAAATTCTTGGTTTGGACTCCCTAAGTACCTCCAGAGTGATAATGGCCCCTTGCTCAAGGCAACTGTCATCCAGGGGGTCTCAAAGGTAGTGGGCATACAGTACCATCTTCATTGTGCTTGGTGACCACAATCCTCAGGAAAGTAAAAAAGACAAATGATATTATCAAAAGGAACCTCAGGAAACTGTGTAAGGAGACTCACCTCCCCTGAACTACCCTTGTTCCCATGGCCCTACTATGTGTGAGAAACACCCCTTCAAATCTGGGTCTGAGTCCCTTTGAAATTATGTATGGACAGCCTTTTCTCACCAATGATTTCTTGCTAGACCAAGAAACCTCTGATTTGATTAAACATATAACTTCTTTGGCCCATTTCCAACAGGAACTGAACTAGGGCAATGTCTGTTCAACCCAGGGGACCTGGTACTGGTAAGGGTAGTCCCTTCCCTTTCTCCCTCTACCAGCCCAGATTGGGAGGGACCTCACACTGTACTTCTTTCTACTCTTATGGCAGTGAGTGTCACTAGAATAGATTTTTTGATTCATTATACTCAAAGTAAAGGCCTGGGGAGCTGATGGTTCCAATTCACCCAGTGATTCCCAATCCAGAAGAGCACCCAAAGTACTAATGTGAAGAAATTGGGGAACTCAAGCTAAAAATCACAAAAGAAGTGTTAATAATTAATTTTCCATGAGTATCCTCTTATAGTCTTGCCTATCCTTGATGTTCTTACCTTCATTCTGTTCTATAACATGGGGTGCCTTTACCAAAGACTCCTTAATCCTGAACACCCATGGGAATATCCATTTCCCTAAACATTTATTGCTCCCCTAAAGTGTAACTGATTTCATATAAGGTTTAATTTATATCACCAGGGTGAAACAGTTCAGGGCGCAATATTTTTTTCAGAAGGATTAGTATATTTCACTTATTTCTATAATCTTTGGCACTAGATTCATTCCTTTTAACTCCTTTTTGTATAATACACATATTCAATCCATGTATACTTAACCTCGTAAAACTTGTTTCTTCTTGCCTAGAGGCCATCAAGCTCCAAATGGTCATAGAACCTCGGAGAATGGCTCCCTTTTGCCAAGGACCCTTAGGTAGACCTCTGAGGGAAATCTGACTGCCATTTTCCTCAAAATAACACCCCCCTGTTAGCAGGAAGTAGCTAAGATCAGTCATCATCCATATGCTAACAGCAGTTAGATGTGCCTCTTCAGAGGGGGAAATGATACAATGATAGAGGCAGGAGGCAGAGAAATTCTAGGCAGACAGGGGTGGGTCCCTGGCAAAACCCCACTTTTAAGCCAAAAAGCCTGAAACTCGCAGCCCAAAGTGAGAACTTCCACTCTTGTCTGCCCACTCTCTCCCAACTGGTTCTTTATGAATAATGTTTTAAACCAGTCAAATGTCTCCTTTTCCAAAACTACCTATGGCCTACCCTGCCCCCATTCTGTGCCTATAAAGACCCCATATTCAGCTGGCAGAGAAAAGCAGCAGCTAGACGTCAGGAAGAAGCGACTGGACATGAGGGATAGGTGACTTTGAGGCGGCAGCTGGATAAGGCAATTTGACTTCAGGAGAGAGAGGCAGAAAAGCAGCTTGACTTCAGGGCTCTCCCCTGAAGGGCAGGTCTCCCAGACCTGTCCCCTTTCCAGTTCCCATTTGCTGAGAGCCGCTTTCATCACTCAGTAAAATTCTCCACATTCACCATCCTTCAATTTATCTACATGACCTCATTCCTCTTGGGCACTGGACAAGAATTTGGAACACATCAGGTGCAGGTATCCAAACAGGCTGTCACACTGGCCCTTTGCCCTCACTGGCAGAAGGCAGCTGCCCCATGCAATGAGGCAGAGGGCCCACTGAGCTGCTGTCTGTGGATGACAGAGCTAAGACAGCATTGTAACACACCCTCTGGGGCCTTGGGATTGCAGGCACCCCACCTAGATGCTGCTGCAGGGCCCACAAAGAGTTTGCTCCTGCCAGTGCCAAAGTGGCCGGTTCCTGTACTTGCTCACTCACATGTTCCCGCCTGTCTCCCATGAGGGGTTGAACAGGGCAGCCTGAGTAAACGAGGCACCCTGTTGTGAGTTCCGTGAAAGTGTTAAGAAAATATCCTGCATCACAGCTATATCTCCATAAGCCGCTTACATAAAATACATGAGAAGGGTTTCCATAAGGTGTCCTTAATTGTTCTATTTTTTAATTGCATAAGCAAAAGATTGCCCTGTGGACTATAGGATTGACCCAATGAAAATGACCCATTTTGTCTATTAACAAATTCAAACTGGGCACCGTGGCTCATGCCTGTAATCCCAGCACTTTGAGAGGCCAAGATGGGAGGATCACTTGAGCCCAGGAGTTCGAGATCAGCCTGGGCAACTTAGTGAGACCCTGTCTCTACAAAAAAATAAAAAATTAGCCAGTGTGGTAGCACACACCTGTAGTCCCAGCTACTCAGGAGACTGAGGTGAGAAGATCACTTGAGCCCAGGAGGTCAATGCTGCAGACAGCTGTAACTGTGCCACTGCACTCCAGGACGGGTGACAGAGTGAGATGCAAGATCCTCTCTCCAAAAAAAAAAAAAGAGAGAGAGAATTCTATTTATACTGCCACTGTGGAGAACCACTGAAACACTCACTTCACTAAAAAGTTCCTGATTACATTTATCTGTGTCAAAATAATTTATTAACTTTGGATCTTGCCATAATATACATGATACACGTAATAGAGTGCAGAAAAATCAAACATTTTTATTTATTTATAGGCATTGATTCTCTCATATAAAGCAACGCCATCTGTTTAAAGCTCACAAGCGATTAGAATTCAAAGCATCCTATGAAAAAGCAAACTGATATTTAAAAAAAGAAGAATTGAACACAATAATATATGTGAGACTAATTAACTTGCAAACTGATCTCCCCCACAGAATGGCCAGCAGTCTATGCTTGAAATTGCCTTTGTAAAAGTTTTATCAGTGAGAAAATTATAACAGTAAGCTAAACTAACCCAACTCCCATCTTGCCTTTCCCCTAATTATTCCTGGGCTATTGGGCCAACAATGAAAGTCATTTAGGCTACAGTTTAAATGATAACAGGCCTTGCTCAAAACTCAACTGCAGTTGTAAAGCTAATGGGAGGCCATCAGGGTGGGGGGAGGAGGGGAGCCTGAATCGTGGTGCATCTGTGAAAAAGCAAAGGAGGTTATAAGACATGCAACTTCCCCAATTACTCCTGCAAATAACACCACTATTGTAGACTGGCCTTTTGGGATATCTTTCCAGTTTTTTTGTTGTTGTTTGTTTTTCATGTCTGACACCCATATAGCTCCACCTGGACCCATGGCTCCACCCAGACCAACAACTCCACTTTTGTGGCCCCACCCAGAAGCAATTCGGATCCCAAGAGGACAGCTTCAACCCTCTGATTTCCTCTCCACCCCAATCAAAAATTTTTGAAAAGCATTGTTTTCTTTACCCTTAATATTTTTTCAAAAAAAGACAATGGACAGTTGAAAATATGAATACTATTAATAAGTATGGGATTACAAACTGAATATATTTAAGAAATATTAGGGATGTTGAAAGTCGAAAATCTTTAGCCTTATTGGTTTATTGAGCTAGTTAATGGTGTTTTTCAATTGTGACTACAATAACAAAATTAAATAACTTATATGAAATGTTGGAGAGATAGCCTCAAAGATTGTGACTAAAAGACAAGGTATTATTTGAGACTATATTTCAGCTATTAGGTTTACAATCTTCACCTTATACCTGGTCTATCTATTCTTGGATGTGTTCAACTTTTGCATAAGCATTCAGGAAGGCGTATATGTATAAAAGTAAGGAATTGCCTACAACCTGGCTTTTTCCATAGCTGTGATAGTGCTTCACACAGTAGAACACACCCAGGAAATAGGCAAGCCAGTGCAGACCCAGGTGCAGGCAGCACCTAAACCACGCAGGTGTAGAATCAGATAGAATCATCCCCAGACACCAGGTCAAAGTGAGGCCCAAGTCAACAGACTCAAGAGGCCTTGAGAGTGGAAAGGAGAATTAGGAAGCTACTCCTAGCAGGCTGGCTACTGGGACTAAGGACATGAAATCGCCATTGCAAAATTATAACTGAGACAGTGACACGGATCTGACCTGCCCAACTCCATCTTGCTTCTAACCTCCAAGCTGTCCTTGTTCATTCCTGGGCGTAGGCTGAACTAACTTTGATAGGCACTTAGTTTATAGCTTATAGTCTGAAACACAGATAACAGCCTTTTCCCAAAACAACACTGCCTTTGTGGGACTAATAAATTAGTCAAAAGATGAGAAATTATGGTTTAGGAGTCATGTAGCTGGAAGCTACAAGATTCTGACCCTCTCCAAATTGCTCCTGGGGATAACATCACTATTGTAAAACCTAAGATCAGTGTTTGAGATATTTTGCAGACCCTGCACTTGATGGATCAGCTGGCACCCCCCATATATTGATAAACTTGCTCATGTGACTTTGTGGCCCCCACCCAGGAACTGACTCAGCACAAGAAGACAGTTTTGACTCCCTATGATTTCATCTCTGACCCAACCAATCAGCACTCCAAACTCAGTGCCAACACCCTAAATTATCCTTAAAGGCTCTAATCCCAGAATGCTCAGGGAGACTGATTTGAGTAATAATAAAACTCGAGTCTCCCACACAGCTGGCTCTGTGTAAGTGACTCTTCTCGACTGCAATTCCCCTGTCTTGATAAATCAGTTCTGTCTAGGCAGTGGGCAAGGTGAACCCACTGGGTAGTTACAGATAGAAGGAGAACTAAGAAGCCTCCACACAGGTATGATCAAACCTCAATGAGCAGCCACAAAAGAGTCTCCACTAGTTCAGAAAGAGCAATAATTAGTCAGCACCTAATATATAGAACAGGTTGTCCTGGAAATTCCTTATGTGAAACAAAATGTGAAATTTGACATATGATTTGTACTGTTCTGGTCTGGAAATCCCTAGTCAACACAAATATTCTTTCACAGCTAATTCTAGAGCAGTGCTGTCCAAGAGAAATAATACAAGATACATATATAAAGTTTTCCAGTAGCCACATTAAAAAACAAAAAAGAAACAGATGACATTAATTTTAATAATCTATTTCATTTAAAACAATATATCCAAAGTATTATTTCAAAATGTATCACTATAAAAAATTATTAGAGATATTTTACATTACATCTATCATATAAAATCTAGTATATTTTACACATAACAGCATTCAATAGAATACTAAATTTTCATGGGAAATACTTGATCTGTGTTTACAACATAAAATTTATAGCTGAAAATATGGATACACAATTCCCTATTGTTTCAAACTTACTTAAAAGTTTCCCAAGAAATAAATTGAATATCTACTTCTAAATTTAAATTTATTAAAGTTCAATAAAATTTTAAAAATTCACTTCCCCAGTACTATCAACCATACTTCAAGAACTCAGTAGACACATGGGACTAGTGGCCTCCATAATGACCAGTGCAGTTCTAGATAAGCAGACTTCAGGTCTGGCTATCTTCAGAACAGAACTCTTACTGTACAGATGTCCACTCAGAAACAGTAACACCACAGAAATAAGAATTCTTGGTGTACCAACCCAAATGCCCATCAGTGATAGACTGGATAAAGAAAGTGTGGCACATATACACCATAGAATACTATGCAGCCATAAAAAAAAATGAAATCATGTCCTTTGCAGGGACATGGATGAAGCTGGAAGCCATCATTCTAGTTCGTTAGCAAACTAACACAGAACAGAAAACCAACCACCACATGTTCTCACTCATAAGTGGGAGGTGAACAATAAGAACACATGGACACAGAGAGGGGAATATCACACACCAGGGCCTGTTAGGGGTGGGGGGAAAGGGGAGGGAGAACATTAGGACAAATACCTAATGCATGCAGGGCTTAAAACCTAGATGACTGGTTGATAGGTGTAGCAAACCATCATGGCACATGTATAACTATGTAACAAACCTGCACATTCTGCACATGTATCCTGGAACTTAAAGTAAATTTTTTTTAAATGAAAAAAAGAATTCTTTACTTTTGCACAATGCTTTGAGATCTGTAAAATGCTGTATAAGCCCAATGAAATATGATGGGTGGAATTTCCTATAGGCTTTTATAAGAAAAATATTTGAGCTCAAATTCCAGCTCAAACACTTCCTATTTGGACCTTTTACATTAGGCTTGCCCAGCCGCAGTTTCCACGTATGTAGAAAGGGGTGATGATTATTCCCCACCAAGCTCAAGGAGTTGATGTGAAGATTAAATGGGATGATATGTGGGAAAAAAACCCATAAAGTTATAGAGATGTTAGCAGTCATTATTACTGTAACTATATGAGGTGGGTATCACCCTTGTTTTACAATAAGGAAACAGTCTGGAGAATGTAACTGAATAACCCAAAGTCAGGACATGGTAGAGGAGGGACTCAAAATTGTATCTTCCAGCTCCAAATCAAATACTTTTTCCACTATTGGTATCACAAATGCCTTACATAAAATCTAAACAACTCCAATCCGAGGATACTTAGAAGTTAGTAAATAAAAGAAATTTAAATCAAGAAATTAGAATTCAATATAGCAAAAGATGATGTGGGAAAAATGAAAAATCTTCAACACGTTCTAAAAGGAAATACTGATCATGAGAAGAATGACTGGTTTTATCACGCAAAATTTTTAAGGCTGATTTATTAGCAAATTCTTTCTCAGATCAGAAAGATAGCAGAGAACTTTCAAGTTTTTAAATACAAGTGGTCATTTGTCTCTTACAGAAACATCCATTATCAGCTTCCTGAGGAGACTCAGGCATGTCTTGGAAAGCCACAGACCTTTGGGGATAGGTCAGAATCAGAAAACATCTCTAAACCCAGCAGCACTTTTCAAGACAATCTATTGTTTGAACCCAAGGTTTAAATATAACAAGTGAGACAGTGTGAGAATCTCCTTGCTTTAGTTTACTGCACTGATTCATCATGGATAACTCTTTCTGTAAAAGTAGAGAATTGTTCAGTTAACAAGCTAGCTATCCTCTAGGGGTCTGAAACTAGGATGTCGGGCAGGATCTGTGCTCTCACTAAGCCTCTAGAGAAGGATCCTTCCTTGCCTCTCCCAGCTTCTGGTGGTTCCCAACAGTTCTTGGCATTCCTTGGGTTGGATGCATTGATCCACTGTCTGTCCCCATCATCATGGGCATTCTCCTCCTATGTCTATCTCTGTGTCTCTTCCTCTCCTTACAAGGCTGTCATTCATATTGGATTAGGGTCTACCCTAATGATGTTATCTCAGGATATTACTAGGATGTCAACCTGATAACATCTGCAAAAAAAACCCTATTTCCAAATAAGGTCATATTTACAGCTGCCAGGGGTTGGAACTTCAACATATCTTTTGGAGGGACACAATTCAACCCATAACAATGGGAATAACCCTTGAATTTGTTTTCTGAGTCTATTTCCTCTCAGATAAACAAGGACTTTTCATTCATCCCTTCCTGCACCATCATTTTTCTTTCCTTTTCACTAAATCATTCCCATCAGCATGCAAAATACCTAACATATGCAAAACAAAAAAACAAAGCCCTCCCTTGACCCCATCTCTCTCTCCAACTATGGCTCTAGTTCTCTCTTCTGTTACAGCAAAACTCCTCAAGAAAGAGTCCCCTTCCTTCACTTCCTCATAATCCAATTCTCTGTAACCCAGGTCTACTCAGGTTTCTCCATCACGCTTTTTGTCAGCATCACGGATGACCTTCACATTGCCAGATTCCAATGGTAAATTCTCCACCCTTAGGCTCCTTCCTTGTCTCATGAGCACTGGTCACACTGATTGCTCCATCCTCCTCACAAGCCTTTTCTCCTTGCTTCTAACACCTCACACTCTCCAGCTTTTTCTCCTATCTAATCACCACTCTTCCCCTTCCTTTGTTAGATTCTTCTCCTCTTCTCAAATTCTAAGGTGGAGTGCTCCGGGTCTCAGTTCTCTCTAGACGAATTTATACAATCCCATAGCCATAAATATAGTATGTTCACTAGTGGCGGCCTGCCCTCACCCATTTCCATATATCCAACTGCCTACTTAACATCTCACTTGGATTTCTAATAGACATTCAGAGAAGCACTATGAAATGTGTACCTCCAACCCCACCAAAATGTTGACTTTCCCTGTCTAGCAAATGACACCATTATTCACCCAGTTGCTCAAGCCCCACAAATCCTGGAGAAGCAGCAAAGGCATGATCTCTACCTCAACTTTGCCTTCCAAATCTCACAGGAGTGCATCTGATAGGTGGAACCTGAATTACATCCAGAACCCTAGCTACAAGGGAGTGCAGGGATCATTTTTCTCATACCCCATATACAGTCCAGTAAATTCTCATAATTCCATCTTCAAAATATATTCTGAATCCAACTACCTCTCACCCTGTCTACCAATACAAACCACCATCATCTCCATCCAGGTGACAAGAGCTTCCAACTGGCTCCCTATTCCAATTATGCCCCCTTATGGTCTATTTTCCACATAGTAGTAGCCTGCATGATCTTTAAAATTATATCAGATCGTGCCCTGCCTCTGCCCTCAACCCTCTCCAATGGCTTTCCATAGCCTGTCCTAACATGGCAGGAAAAAATCAATGGCCAAGCTCCTAAGAAAAATGCAGGAGCAGCACAAGCATGACCTCTGCCTCACTTTTGCCTTGCCCGTCTTAGGTAAGTGCAAGTGCTTTGGTGCAACCTAAATTACATAGAGAGCTCCAGCTGTGGCTGGACTCAACGCCTGTAATCCCAACACTTTGGGAGGCTGAGGTGAGTGGATCACCTGAGGTCAGGAGTTTAACACCAGACTGGCCAACGTGGTGAAACCCTGTCTCTACCAAAAATACAAAAATTAGTCGGGCATGCTGGAGGGCACCTGTAGTCCCAGCTACTCAGGAGGCTGAGGCAGGAGAATCACTTGAACCTGGGAGGCAGAGGTTGCAGTCAGCTGAGATGGCACCACTGCACTTCAGCCTGGGTGACAAGAGTGAAACTCCGTCTCAAAAAAAAAAGAAAAAGAAAAGTAGTACATTTAGTCTCTTCCCAGTTTTATGGATAACTGGGGCAATTTGAATATGGCCTATAAGTTAATGATATTGTTGAATCAACATTAATTTTGCAGGTGTGATTATGTATACTACATGATTATGTGGGAGGTCCTTGTTCTTAAGGGATGAATGCTGAAGTGTCTTGAATTTTTACGTTCAAATTATTCCAAATTAAAGCAGAGACAGGGAAATGTTAACAATTGACAAAATCAGGAAAATGATATATGGGCATTCATTGTACTATTCTTCTTTTAACTTTTCTTTTGGATCAAAATTTGTCAAAATAAAAATTTAGAGGCCAGGCACAGTGGCTTAATGCCTGTAATCCCAGCACTTTGGGAAGCCAAGGCAGGTGAATCACCTGAGGTCAGGAGTTCAAGACCAGCCTGACCCATATGGTGAAACCCCATCTCTACCAAAATTACAAAAATTAGCCAGGCGTGGTGGTGTGCGCCTGTAGTCCCAGCTACTCAGGAGGCTGAGGCAGGGGAATCACTTGAACCCGGGAGGCAGAGGTTGCAGTGAGCCGAGATTTCGCCACTGAACTCCAACCCAGGCAACACAGCAAGACTCCATCTAAAAAAAAAAAAATTTAGACAGAAAACTGCTAGGGAACAGTGACTAGTTTTACTTATTGGCAAGGCTGCTCTGAGTTCAGGGCTGTTTCCTTTGCTCATGCCACATCTTAAGTATATGCTCTCAGAATGCATGTATACAGGATGCATGTAACCCAGTGTGGATTTAAGCTGTTCTTTATTCCTTTTTCCCATTCTTAGAATATGTGCTGAGAAAATACAACTGTTCCAGGAAATGATACATACACACACACACACACACACACACTCTCTCTCTCTCTCTCTCTCTCTACCCCCCAACCCCTTTCTCAGGAATTAAATGAATGATAGCAAATGCATGGTGTAACAGCCACCAGAACCCCTCCTACAGCAATGGCAGATGAACTAATTGATCAAGCACTCTTTCCTGCCAAACCTCATTATGCCTCAGAATCCTTCAACACAGCTCTCTAGATAGCCTTGATTAATGAACAGGAGCTGGTATGAGATGAAACATTTGCCATTCATTTACTAAATAGTCTACTTTAGCAAAACCTACAAAAAAAAAAAAAAACACTGTGGTTGTCATGAGTATCTTTGACGCAGCTATGAAAAAAAAGACCTGAATCTGGAACCAAAAGACCTGATTCAAGCCCACCCTATGCCTCTTACTTCTAGCACTTGGGAAAGCCTCTTAAAGTTATTTGCCCTCCGTTTCCCCATCTGTAATAGACCTTTCTCACAGGGGTGTCAGGTGGTTAAAAAGAGACAATGGACACTTTGTAAATGCCAAGGACAGTTACATGTGAGGAGTGAGATCATACGAAGAGTGGCATCATGAAGAATGGAAAAATTTGCTCAAGTATTATTATAAATCAGGATAGAAAATGAGTTCTAAGAGCCTAAAGTGTTATTTGTTTTTGCCTGTTCGTTTTTTAAGCCAGTCCAGAAGGGCAAATTGTGAATGCACTTTCTCAGCATCCATCGTTGGTTCTTCATTTCTCCAGCTTCTAAAAGCCTAAGGGTTCAATCCTCGGACCTTTTTGCTGTTCATTCCATAGGTGGTTTTCTCTAATCTCATGGCTTTAAGTATGATTCTTCATATGCTATTGATGCGCAAATTTTGAAAATGTAACAAGATGTTAAAAAGGAAGTTTGGGCAAGACTCCAACACAACAGATATCAAATACTAAGGTCAGAAGCTAATGCAAATGAGTATTTCCAAGGTAGATATCTGAGAAGAGTTTGACTTGGGCCCCTCACTGTAATGAAGAGCATAAAATGGTCTCGTCACTAGAGATTAAGGGGGGTAGGAAGGATTTGTGAAAGGTTTTCTTTGAAGAAAGCTGTGCTGTGAATAATTCCTCTCCATGGAAAATAGAGAACTATTGACAGAGGATGACTTGGAGAGCCGACATGTGTTCCCTGCCGTTTGGAGAGGGGGAAGAAGCACTTAATTAATTGGAGTGTGACTCCTCCCTGGGGAGTGTAAAGGCAGGAGGCTGCTAAAGCCGTGGATGGCAGCAGAAAAGAGATGACCCCTCAGGGATCAGCCAAGGTACAGGGTGTGTGTGTCCCGTGGACAAGAGGTGGGCCGTGCAGGAGAAAGAGTAGGCCAGGACCCTTATCATTTTTGCTCAAGTGTTCTGCTTGGCAGAATAATAGGACAATACTTGAGAAAGTCTCTGTGTAGTGAGCTGCAGAAAACCCAGCAGCAGCTGGAGGAAGAGGATGCATTACCCACCCCAGCGGTGTTGCAAAGAGGAGCCACCAGAGAATCCACAAAAGAACCAAGGAAGATTCAGCGTTGAATATTAGCCAACCCCAGGGAAAGTGTAACCATGTTAGGACAGAACTACCCAAGTAAGAACTTTCTGATCTCTTTTTGCTCTACCCTCCAAGGTCTCCAACTCTGGAGTGGTTGAAACCATAGCTAATGAGAAGATAAGCAAGAAAGAGAAAAAACCTGACCATAACTTCTTCCCCAATGTGGTAGCCTACCTGCTATAGGCACAAGCTTGAGAGGTATAAGATGGGGGAGTTGGAAGCAGAAGAACCATGACCTCTTCATATTAAAATACGTATTTTTTTAATCAGCCTCTACATTGGGTATACACCATGACCTTTTTATGATGACATAAGTGTTGATTAATAGAGTGAACTGGACATTTTTTTCTGGATCAACATTGCATTTTCCATAAGTGAACGATGGAACTTTCTGATAGACGAGAATGACGAGAAAAATCATGGTGCCTGCCAGAGTTTTTACCCGACTGCAAAGAAGACTACTACTCCACCAAATGTTAAAGGGACATTCAGATACAGAAATAAACTTGCACTCAGGTTGCATCCCTGGAGCCGTGCTTCTTCACAATACCTGTCATGGTCATAGAAGAGGCCTTTCAGAATCACCATAGCCAAAGACAAATTCTTGATGTTCATCCCCCAGACCTGCTCTTCCCCATCTCATTAAACAGGAACTCCATCATTTCATTTGGTCAGGCCAAAATCCTTAAAGTCATCTTTGAATTCTTTCTTCCTTTTACATCCAAGAGCCAAACTATCAGCAAATCCTATAAGGTCTACTTTCAAAATTCTGAATCTAACCACTTTTTTTTTTTTTCTCTTTGATGGAGTCTTGCTCTGTCGCCAGGCTGGAGTGCAATGGCACGATCTTGGCTCACTGCAATCTCTGCCTCTGGGTTCAAGAAATTCTCCTGCCTCAGCCTCCCAAGCATCTAGGACTACAGGCGCAAGCCACAACGCCCGGCTAATTTTTGTATTTTTAGTAGAGACAGGGTTTCACCATGCTGGCCAGGATGGTCTCGATCTCTTCACCTCGTGATCCACCCGCCTTGGCCTCCCAAAGTGCTGGGATTACAGGCATGAGCCATCGTGCCCGGCCGAATCTAACCCACTTTTGACCACTATCTAATCTAAGCCACAATCGCGTCTCCTCTGGATTATTGCTGCATCCTCATAAGAGGTCTCCCTTCTTCTACCCTTGCCTTTCTACTACCTTTGCCTTTAGGTCTGCTCTCAACACAGCAGCCCCAAGTGACCCTGTACAGCATGTCGGAGCTGCCCAAAATCCTTCAATGCCTTCACTTTTAATTTAGACTAAAAGCCAGCATCCTCAGGATGCCTACATGATCTAGCCCCTAATCGTTTTCCAGCCTCATCTCCTAGGACTCCCTCCATGCTGGCCCTGATCTGGCTGCTCCAGGATCCTGCTTTCCCTCTGACATGCTCAGCACTCTTCCATCTCAAGTCCTTTGCACATGCTGTTCCTTCTGCCTGGAATTCTCTTCTGCTTTTAGGTTTCTGCTGAATGATCACCTTATTAGGGAAGCCTCCATGAACTGCCTAATATAAATTGCAACTCCATCCTACCTCTCCCCCCACTCCCTCCTGAACTCTCTCTTCCTCCTCTCACTGTGGTTACACCCATGTCACTTAAAGCCACCTGAAATACTAAATATTTACTTTTTCATTGTCTGCCTCTTCCTACCAGCATGTCAGCTCTCCAGGTCTAGGATTTTACTTTATCCACTGTTGTAAGCACTCAAAATTGTTTGAACGGATAATAATTTATATTAAAATTCTTATAAAGCCTCCTAAGTGCCAATCATTATATGAAAAAAAAAAATCTTCCATGGCCTCTTGCAATATTTGGAAACAGATTCTGAAATGGAGAGGAGTGAGGCACTCTCAGTATCTTCCTGACTCCTTTCAGGCCTACCCTCCCCGATTCATATCTTTTAACAGGAACATCCCCCCTCCCACCCTGGGAGCCTTTCCAGGATAGATGGGGGCGGAGGGAGCCCAGGGGGTCTCTTCTTGGCAAGTGCGGCTGCACATCAAAACTTGACTCTGACACAAGCAGGAACCAGGGCCAGATCCTGGGCTCCCCAGGCCTCTGTTCTGACCGCCAGACAAGAATGTCTGTCTCTGTTAATTTGGCTTAAGCTCTGTTTAATTACTAACTTGGTAGTTTCTGTACTCTGCTTAGCTGCTTGTCAAGTATGTGGCACTTTTGATAATTTAAGGGTTGGAATTTAGTCTATTTTTGCAATTGAAAATCAGCCTGGAGCCAGAGTTTCCCTTTTATTCAGAAAGACGAAACAGATGGGACATCAAAGGCGGTCATCCTGTAATTTTGTCTTTTCTGATACATTAAAAGCAGGCCTTGCACACTGGCTGCTTGATGTCATTGGAAACTTCTATTGGGCCTATAAATATGAAGTCTAGTGGTTTCATATCATTAGTTTTTATCTTTCTGCGTCCAGCTTAAGAAAAATTACTCAGCAATGTCCGATGGCCACACCCAGACACAGCATGGAGGATGCCTAGGAAGCATGGGGACTGGGAACAGGAGAGTTTGGGTTCCAGGACTGGCTCACAAGCTCTGGGTTCCATGACTCCAGTGCTTACCTAAGATCATTTTAACTGCTTTTATACATTCTACGCATTTGTTCATTCAAACCAACACTTATTTGGTATCCCATAGATATTGGGGCAGATTCCACAAGCAAGGAGATCTGGTTCCTATTCTCAGAAAGCACTCAGTCTAATAAGACGACAGATGGGGAAAGAGACCAGCTCACTCTACATAGTTGTTGTAGCCAAGGTGTACAGAAAGCAAACCAGGAGCATGGGAATAAGTCAGTCTACTTGAAGGATGGGTAGGTATTCACCAAGTGTGGCGTATTCAGGACAAAGGACAGCCTGCACCCCACAGGAAAGTTTAGTATAGGCTGTGATGGGGAAGGGAGGCAGAGGAGGAGTGGAGGCAGGGGACTGTGAGGAAAGGATGAGGGTGTAAAAGTGAAGAAAGTGAAGTTTGACCTGTTAGGTTGAGGTCAGATATTCTGGAAAAACAAAGTCACTTGGTTAAATGGGAATGACAGAAATAATAGCTAACAATTATTAAGCTCTTATTGCTAGTATTTTAGTACTTTCCACTTAAATCTATGATGTTCAGAGATGGCAAATTATAATACTTGCCCAAGATGATTCAGTTGGGAAGAGGTGAAGATGGGAATTTGAAGGCAATCTGCAGACCTCAGAGCCCAGCCCTTAGCCATCACACAGTCTTGCCAGGGCTTCGCAAAATATTCAGTGAACTGATGAATCCAAAAGTACTTTGCCAACTGTGAAGTGCTGCCCAAAAGTAGCCACTGGTGTTTACTAGTTTTGTTACGAAGATCTCCAAAATAAGAGATCTTTCTTCTTCCTTGATATTTGACAGTGCAAACCCTGAGCATTTTTTCCCAGGTTCAGAATAGCAAGCAAGAAAGGCTATGAGATTGTTATATGGACATATTATGTAAACAAACAAACAAAAGGCTATGAGACAGAAATCACTCTGGATGAAAGGAAAGGAAGTCTGGACTTTCATGAGTCACACTAAGAGACAGAAAAAATGATAAAGTCAGGCCAGGCAACCCTTCTGAAAGCTTAGCCTGTACTGGCACCTGCTGGTGCCCACAGTAGCTGTGCCAGCTTTACTTTCAACCAGGAATTATCCCTTGGAGGGTAAATGCCCCAGGGCAGTTTTATGTGTGAAGGGATTAGAGGCAGAGGGAAGGGTTGTAGCTTTTCTTCTTTTCTTATTCAAGAGGCTGCTGTGCATCTTTGGAAAAGCCTCCAGGCTAAAATTCACTAGTAATAAACTACTGAGCACCTTTTATGGACATGCGTGGCACTGAGGGTCTCACTCAGCTCCCCCAAGAACAGTACCCCCAGCCCACCTCTGCAAGACACAGAACTGGAGGAGGTTGCTGCATTTGACCAAGATCATGCAACTAACTACTAAGTGGCAGCTCTAATTTAGGCCAAAATTCGATTTCATTTATACTCTTTTTTACAGCACCAGGTTATTTCCAAAGACTTAAGTTCACAGTCTAATTTTCCCATTTGCTATGTATGGGATCCTGGCCCTACCAATTCACCACTGAGAGTTTTGTCTTGGTTGACTGATCCCCTTACCTTATTCCAGAAGAGGTCACACATGGCTACCTTACTCAAATCCTTTTCTGCAATGTGGGGAGAAACCCCTCTCACGGTGTTTGTAATGATCCTAAAAAGAGGTTGGATCTAAAAACATAAATAACAATACAATTACCTTTAAAACCTGAAGACCTGCTACCCTACCCCATAAAATGTTTCTTTGAACTTCCTGGCTCCAAATGGAAAGAATTCAAAGGTATTCCCTGAAATAGCTCCTAAACTTGTCAGTTGATGTTCGCACCTGGAAAAATCTCTTAACCCCAAATGTGTCCAATCAAAGATCTAGAAAACTTATTTTCCAGAGCTCAGTTGAAATTTAAAGAAAAACAAATAAAAGATACACAGTTACCATATGAAGATGCCAATACGAAATTGCCATATGAAATTACCATATGATATGAAAGATATGAAAGATACCATATGAAATTGCCAATATTTGACTATTCTGACTTACCAAAAATAAGTAAAAGCAGCACATTGAAGGGATTCAATGTAATTTACGCAGGCCCTCAAAAAGACAGTGTCTTTATCACTGTAAAGTCACTGGACAAGCCCCCTCCAGGCCAAGTATCGGCAGACAGGCACAGGAGTCACCTGGGTGATTGTTTAATATGCAGGTTCCCAGGCCCACCCCAGAAATGCCGATTCAGGACTGGAGTGGGGTGAGTCATTCAGGAATGTACCTGTGTAAAAGACATCCAGGTATCCCAACACAGGGAGGAGGTGCACCTTGCTCTGGAGTACTACTGGGCTTCTGAGTCAATCACCCAGGTGACTCTTGTGCCTGTCTGCTGATATTTGGCCTGGAGGGGGCTTGTCCAATGACTTTACAGTGATAAAGACACTGTCTTTTTGAGGGCCTGAGTAAATTACATTGAATCCCTTCAACGTGCTGCTTTTACTTATTTATTTTTGGTAAGTCAGAATAGCCAAATATTGGCAATTTCATATGGTTCAACTGTGTATCTTTTATTTGTTTTTCAGAAGACAGCATTCCAGGATGCTGCACTCTCAAAGGGCATCCAGTCTACGGTGGGCAGGCTGATTTAAGGATTTATGCTGTACAAGTGGACAAGATCCTGGAGGGGCAGAGTTTCAAATCTCATTTCCATAACTTGTCCGCTGTGAGAAGTCTTTGGAGTACCTAGCTTTTTTGTTTTAATGATCCAACCCTCCTTTTTGTTGTTTCCTTTTGTTCGTTTTGTTGCCTGAAATTTATTATTATTATTAATTACTGCGAGAGGACCTGAAACACTTTTTGAATAGCTGCTTTAGGGTGATGTGTTCAGTCCCCATCCCTCTACCCTCCAAGACAGAATTACTGCGGCTCTACTTGTTGGTTTAAAGACTATTTATAAGCAAGGTCCATCTTCCACATTGCAGATCCAAACCAAAGCCTCATTATTTCCACTGTTTGTTCTGCTGCAGAATGGTAACATTTACATGGAAATGGGTCTTTTTCTCTATCCTGTAATTTGGATTGTTTTGTTTTCCTTTTTGGACTTCTTTGATGCTGCTGAAGAAAGAAGTCCGCAGGAATCTGGAGAAAGGAAGAGAGTGAGCTGCCGGGGGCCGAGTGGGCGGCAATGCTGTTTGCTTCTGTGTCTGTGTGGCGCCCCCCGCCACGCCGCCCCCACCACTTCCCCTAGCTGGACTAAGCTATCTCCTTCCTGTTTCTGCTTTTCTCCCTCCTACAGCTGGGCTAAGATATGTCAGCACTTAGGGCTGGAGGTCCAGCTTTACCACTAACTCAATATGGAACCTGGACCAAGTCTCCCTCGGAAGCTTTGCTTCCCATGTGAACAGTGAAGGTGCTTAAACAGTGAAGGTGCTTAACCAGATGATCTCTAAATTCCATTACATTCCTAAGCCCACTGAGCTTCCCTTTTCTACACCCTTTTCCTTTCTATCTCGGATGAAGTAAAAAAGTTGCTTTTTTTATACCCAAAGCATGAAAATAATAACCAATGAATGTCCCCCAGATGTCCCTGAGTTTCAAAGATGACATCATTGCTATATAAGATTTTCCAAAGACTTTCCAAGGCTTTAAATCCTCTAGCATTTCTACCTCACCTGCTACCCCCACAACCATTCCCCATTAGCCCCAATTTAACTGCAACCCTAGAACTTCCTAGGTTTAATTTCTGTCTCTCCTCTTCCTTTTATTTCTTGCTAGAGGATTCTACAAGAAATATAACTCCACTTCCAAGTATCTACTCTAGAGAAGCATTTTGCCAATGTCTACGATAAGGCATAAGGAAGTGTGTTCACTGAGGCCTTGTTTACCATAATGAATAAAATGGATGTCTATCAATTCAAAAAAACAAACTGGGAAATCCATTTAATGGAATACTATGCAGCAGTTCAAAATAATGTGACAGAGCTATATGTATTAATATGGGTAGACTGACAATATACATTGTTGAATAAAAGCATGCTATAAGATGATATGCATAGTATACTATCTTTTATGTAAAAACTATATATATTCTAAGTGTATATATATACACACATATATATACAGACGAATACATATACACACATATGTAAAGGCATAGCAAAGATTTGGAAGAATACATAAGAAACAGGTAACATTGTGTACCACCACAGAAGGGATGGTCAAGGGGACTTTTTAAAAACTTTTAGGCTGGGCACGATGGCCACACCTGTAATCCTAGCACTTTGGGAGGCCAAGGCAAGCAGATTGCTTGAGCCCAGAGTTCAAGACCAGCCTGGGCAACATGGTGAAACCCCATCTCTAAAAATAAAAAGAAAAAAACTTTAAAAAATTGTGTGTAGAGACAGGGTCTCGCTGAGTTGCCCGGGCTGGTCTTTAACTCCTGGCCTCATGTGATCATCCCTCTTCTGTGTCTGCCAAAGAACTGGGATTACAAGCATGAGCCATTGCAACTGGCTGAGGGGACTTTGACTAAAAATATTAAAACATTTCATGTAGCTAAATAATTAAGTAATCACTTAATACATTTAAATTAATTTGAAAAATACAGCCCCTGAGTATATGACAATAGCACAAAGAATGAGAGAAAAGTATTCTGTTGTAAAGTTCTTATACTATATATGAAGCAGTATATTATTTAAAGATGGCTGTTTGTGAATATTAATGATGAGTACTTTAAATCCTGAGACATACACACAAAAGAAAAATTAAGAAAAGAGATTTAACAAATAAGGCAAGAGTGAAGATAAAATAGAATTGTAAAAAATATTCCATCCAAAGGCAGGTGGGCAAAGAGGGAAAAGGTAACCAAAAAAAAAAAAAAAAAAAAAAAAAAACAGATGTAACAAACAGAAAACAAATAGTAAATGATAAATTTCAATATAACCATATCAAGCACTAAGCACTCCCCTTGAGAACTGGAACAAGACAAGGATGCCCACTCTCACCACTCCTATTCAACATAGTACTGGAAGTCCTAGCCAGAGCAATCAGGCAAGAGAATGAAATAAAAGGCATCCAAATAGGAATAGAGGAAGTCAAACTGTTTGCAGATGACATGATTTTATACCTAGAAAACACCATAGTCTCTGCCCAAAAGCTCCTAGAACTCCTAAACAACTTCAGCAAAGTTTCAGAATATAAAACCAATGTAAAAAATTAGTATCATGTCTATACACCAATAATATCCAAGATGAGTGCCAAATCATGAACACAATTCCATTCAAAATAGCCACACATGGCCAGGCACCGTGGCTCATGCCTGTAATCCCAGCACTTTGGGAGGCCAAGGCAGGCGGATCACCTGAGGTCAGTAGTTCAAGACCAGCCTGGCCAACTTGGCGAAACCCTGTCTCTACTAAAAATACAAAAATTAGCTGGGTGTGGTGGTGGGCGCCTGTAGTCTCAGCTACTCGGGAGGCTGAGGCAAGAGAATCGCTTGAACTAGGGAGGCAGAGGTTGCAGTTAGCTGAGATCACGCCACTGCACTCCAGCCTGGGTGACAGAGTAAGACCCTGTCTCAAAATTTAAAAAAAAATAAATAACCACACACACACCCCTAGGAAGTGAATGAGGGAAGTGAAAGGTCTCTACAATGAGAAAGTACAAAACACTGCTGAAAGAAGTCAGAGACGACACAAACAAAAGGAAAAACATTCCATGCTCATGGATAGAAAGAATCAACGGTGTTAAAATGGCTCTACTTCCCAAAGAAATTTAGAGATTCAATGCTATTTCTATCAAACTACCAATGACATTCTTCACAGAATTTTTTTTAAAACTATCCCAAAATACATATGGAACCAAAAAGGAGCCCAAATAGCCAAAGCAATACTAAGCTAAAAGAACAAAGCTGGAGGCATCACATTACCTGACTTCAAGCTATACTACAAGTCTACAGTAACGAAAACAACATGGTACGGGCACAAAAACAGATACATAGACCAATGGAACAGAATAGAGAGCCCAAAAATAAAGCTGTACACCAACCATCTGATCTTTGACAAAATCAACAAAAACAAGCAATAGGGAAGGGATTCTCTATTCAATAAATGGTACTGGGATAACTGGCTAGCCATATGCAGAAGAATGAAACTGGGCCCCTTCCTTATACCATATACAGAAATCAACTCAAGATGGACTAAATACTTAAATGTAAAACCTAAAACTATAAAATCCCTTGAAAAAAAACCTAGGAAATACCATTGTAGACATGGGCCCTGGCAAAGATTTCATGACAAAGATGCCAAAAACAATTGCAATAAAAACAAAAATTGGCAAGTGTGACCTAATTAAACTAAAGAGTTTCTGCACAGCAAAAGAAACTATCAACAGAGTAAATAGACAACCCACAGAATGGAAGAATATATTTGCAAAATATGCATCTGACAAAGGTCTCATATCCAGAATCTTGAAGGAACTTAAATTATCAAGCAAAAAACAATCCCATTAAAAAGTAGGCAAAGGACATTAACAAACACTTTTTGAAAGACAACATATACATGGCCAACAAGCATATGAAAAAATGTTCATCATCACTAATCATTAGAGAAATGCAAATCAAAACCACAATGAAATGTCATCTCACACCAGTCAGAATGGCTATTATTAAAAAGTGAAAAAATAACCAATGGTGGCAAGATTGTGGAGAAAAAGGAACATTTATACACAGCTGGCAGGAATGTAAATTCATTCAGCCACTGTGGAAAACAGTTTGGAGATTTCTCAAAGAACGCAGAACTAATATTTGACCCAGCAATACAATTATTGGGTATACAACCAAAGGACTATAAATCGTTCTACCATAAAGACACACACACGTATGTTCATCACAATTTATTCACAATAGCAAAGACATGGAATCAACAGGTGCCCATCAGTGGTAAACTGGATAAAGAAAATGTGGTACAAACACACCATGGAATACTACCCAGCCATAAAAAATGAGATCACGTCCTTTGCAGTAATATGGATGGAGCTGGAGGCCAGTATCCTAAGTGAACTAACACAGGAACAGAAAACCAAACACAACATGTTCTCACTTATAAGTGGGAGCTAAACATTGAGTATACCATAGACACAAAGAAGGGAACAATAGACACCAGGGCCTACTTGAGGGTGGAGGGTGGGAGGAGGGTGGGATCAAAAAACTACCTATTGGGTACTACAGTTACCTGGGTGATGAAATAATATGTACACCAAACCCCTGTGACACGCAATTTATCTATATAACAGACCTGTACATGTAACTCTGAAACTAAAGTAAGAGTTAAATATATATCCACATTAATAACAATGTGATATGGTTTCAATCTGTTTCCACCCAAATCTCATGTTCAGTTGTAATCCCCACTGCTGGAGGTGGGTCCTGGTGGGAGGTGATTGCATCATGGGGGCAGTTTCTCATGAATGGTTTAGTACCATCTCCCTTGGTTGTGATAATGAGTTATTGTGAGAACTGGTTGTTTACAAGTATGTAGCACCTCCCTGGCTCTCTCTCCCTTCCTCCACCTCTGGCAATGTGCAGTGCTGGCTCTCCCTTCATCTTCTGCCATGATTGTAAGTTTCCTGAGGCCCCCTCAGAAGCCAAGCAGATGTCACTATCATGCTTCCCATATACCCTGAGGAATAATGAGCCAATTAAACCTTTTTAATATATGAATTATCCAATCTCAGGTATTTTACAGCAGTGTGAGAATGGACTAATACACAATGTAAATGGTCTACACATCCAAATTAAAAGGCAGAGAGATTGTCTGATTGGATTTAAAAAAAAAAAAAAGCAAGATGCCACAATATACTGGCTGCAAGAAAACTACCTTAAATATAAAGGCAGCTAGGTTAAAAGTAAAGGAATGAAAAAAGCTGTATCATGCAAACACTAACTAAAAGGAAGCTGGAGTACCTGGTATTCATAAGAACACCAGACAAAGTAGGCTTCGGTACAGGAGTATTACCCAATATACAGAGTCATTAGATAATGAGGAAAGGGACAGTTCATCAACAAGATACAAGAATCCTAAATGTATATACATCTAACAGCAAAGCTTCAAAATGCATGAAGCAAAAACTGATAGAACTCAAAGGAAAAATAGACAACTCTGTGATTACAGTTGGACACTTCAATAATCCTCTATTAATAAATGACACAGAAAGAAAACTAGGAAGAACACAGAAGACCTGAACGACACCATAAAGCAACTAATTAATATTTAAAGAAAACCCTATCCAAAACAGAAGATGAGACATTCTTTTCAAATACTAACAAAACAGTCACCAAGATAAACCACATATTGGGTCATAAAAAAATCTCAATAAAGTTCAAAAAAGTAGAACTGCGAAGTATGCTCTTTCACTATAGTGGAATTAAAATAGAAAGTAAGAACAGAAAGGTATGTAGAAAATCCTCAATACCTGGAAATTAAAAATATAATTCTAAATAATTCAGAGGAAGTCAGATGAGGAATTACAAAATAATTTAAATTGAATGAAAATGAAAAAATATATTAAAGTTTATGACATACAGCTAAATCACTGTTTACAGGGAAATTCATAGCATTAAAAGTTTATAATGATAGCATTCTTGAGAACACGAACATTCCTAAAACCCGCCATGCTTTCAGTAAGAAGAGTAGCAAGCACTGAGCCCACAAAATGACACAGCACAGGAGGGCACAAACTCTGTATGCCCCGGGAGAGCAGTGTTGCAATGGGAGGCAGGGTGGCTATGGTAAACAGACTAAGCCCAATTTCCAGAAGAAAAGCTGAAACTATGTAGAAGATTATGCTGAGGCTTGAATGCTTGATCTAAGAAACTCCAACTGCAAATCTAAGAAAATGCTGGCTATTAATAGAGACACAAGCATTTTGAACAGAGAAGACATAATAAGAGAAAAGGCCAATGATCCAGATCTGAGCTGCAACTTTTGTTAACTCTGAAAACAATAAAATCATGTGGTTATGCTCACTTAGAAAAAACTGTATATTGAGAAAAGAAGAATGATCTAAAGTGAGTAAGTATTCAGTTTAAGAAACTAGAAAAAGGAAGGCAATATAAACCCAAAGCAAACATAAGGAGCAACATAATAAAGATATGAGCAGAAACCTATGAAATAAAACCCAGAAAAACAAATTAAAAAGAAAAAAATTCCATGAAACAAAAAGGTTTTTCTTTGAAAAAATAAATAAATAAATCTTTAGTCAGAATGATCAAGAAAGAAAAGATACAAATGACCAATATCAAGAATTTAAGGCCAAGGACAGTGGCTCACGCCTGTAATCCCAACACTTTGGGAGGCCAAGGTGAGTGGATCACTTGAGCCTAGGAGTTCAAGACCAACCTGAGCAACATGGTGAAACTCTGTCTCTACCAATAAATAAATAAATAAATAAATAAATAAATACATACATACATACATACATACATACATACATACATACAAAAATTAGCTGGGCATGGTGGCACATGCCTGTAGTCCCAGCTACTTGGGAGGCTGAGGTGGGAAGATCACTTGAGCCCAGGAAGTGGAGGTTGCAATAAGCCATGATCATGCCACTGCACTCCAACCTCGGTGACAGAGCAAGATCCTATCTCAAAAATGAAAAAAGAATATAAGAAGGAACATCACCAGATCTACCAACATTAAAAGAATAGTAAGAAAGTATTATGAATAACTGTATTAGTCTGTTTTCACACTGCTAATAAAGACATAACCAAGACTGGGTACTTTATAAAGGAAAGAAGTTTAATTGACTCACAGTTTCACACTGCTGAAGAGGCCTCACAATCATGGTGGAAGGCAAAGGAGGAGTAAAGTCACACCTTACATGAAAGCAGGCAAGAGAGCTTGTGCAGGGGAACATCCATTTATAAAACCATCAGATCTCATGAGACTTATTCACTACCATGAGAAGAGTACGGGGGAATCTACCCCCATGATTCAATTATCTCCACCTGGCCCAGCCCTTGACACATGGGGATTATTACAATTAAAGGTGAGATTTGGGTGGGGACACAGAGCCAAACCATATAATTCTGCCCCTGGCCCCTCCCAAATCTCATGTCCTCACATTTCAAAGCCAATCATGCCTTCCCAAAAGTCCCCCAAAGTCTTAACTCATTTCAAAATTAACTCAAAAGTCCACAGTCCAAAGTCTCATCCAAGACAAGACAAGTACCTTCCAGCTATGAGCCTGTAAAATCAAAAGCAAGTTAGTTACTTCCTAGATACAATGGGGGGTACAGGCATTGGATAAATCCTCCCATTCCAAACGGGAGAAATGGGCCAAAACAAGGGGCTACAGGCACCACGCAAGTCCAAAATCCAGTGGGGCAGTCAAATCTTAAAGTTCCAAAATGATCTCCTTTAACTCCATATTTCATATCTAGGTCATACAGACACAAGAGGTGGGCTCTCATGGTATTGGGTAACTCCACCCCTGTGACTTTGCAGGGTACAGCCTCCCTCACAGCTGCTTTTATGGGCTGGCGTTGAATGTCTGTGGCTTTTCCAAATGCATGGTGCAAGCTGTCAGTGGATCTACCATTCTGGGGTCTGGAGAAAGGTGGCCCTCTTCTCACAGCTCCACCAGGTAGCACCCCAGTGGGGACTCTGTGTGGGAGCTCCTACCCCACATTTGCCTTCCACACTGCCCTAGCAGAGGTTCTTCATGAGGGCTCTGGCCCTGCAGCACACCTCTCTGCCTGGACATCCAGGCATTTCCATACATCCTCTGAAATCTAGGTGGAGGTTCCCAAACCTCAGTCCTTGACTTCTTTGCACCCATGGGCTCAACACCACATGAAAGTTGCCAAAGCTTGGGGTTTGCAGCTTCTGAAGTGTGGCCCAAGCTGTACCCATTTAGCCACAGCTGGGACACAGGGCACCAAGTCCCAAGATTGCACAAAGCAGCAAGGCCCTGGGCCCAGCCCACAAAACCATTTTTTCCTCCTCAGCCTCCCGGCCTGTGATGGGAGGCAGCTGACATGAAAGTCTCTGACATGCTCGGGAGACATTTTCTCCATTGTCGTGGTGATTAACGTTTGGCTCCTCATTACTTTTGCAAATTTCTGCAGCTGGCTAGAATTTCTCCTCAAAAGAAGGGGTTTTCTTTTCTACTGCATCATCAGCCTGCAAATTTTTCAAACTTTTATCCTATGCTTCTCCTTGAACACTTTGCCACTTAGAAATTTCTTCCGCCAGATACCCTAAATCATCTCTCTCATGTTCAAAGTTCCACATATTTCTAGGGCGGGGCAAAATGCCACCAATATTTTTGCATAGCAAGAATGACCTTTATTCCAGTTCCTAACAAGTTCCTTATCTCCATCTGAGACCCCCTTAGCCTGGACTTTATTGTCCATATCACTATCAGCATTTTGGCCAAAGCCACTCAACAAGTCTCTAGGAAGTTCTAAACTTTCCCACATATTCTTGTTTTCTGAACCCTCCTGGTCTCAAGGAAGTTCCAAACTTTCTACATTTTCCTATCTTCTTCTGAACCCTCCAAACTGTTGCAACCTCTGGCTGTTACCCAGTTCCAAAGTCACTTCCATAGCACCCCACTACCTGGTACCAATTTACTGTATTAGTCTGTCCTCATGCTGCTAATAAAGACATACCTGACACCGGGTAATTTATAAAGGAAAGAGGTTTAATTGGCTCACAGTTCCATATGGCTGAAGAGGCCTCACAATCATGGTGGAAGGCAAAGGAGGAGCAAAGTCACATCTTACACGGAAACAGGCAAGAGAGCTTGTGCAGGGGAACTTCCATTTATAAAACAATCAGGACTCATGAGGCTTATTCACTACCACAAGAACAATATGAGGGAAACTGCCCGTGCCAGGAAGAGGGAAACAGGAAAGAAAGGAAAGAGTAATAACCTCCAGAAAAGGTCCCATGTCACCACAGCTTTTCTGGAAAGTTCCAAGGGCTGATAAAACAGGAGACTGGGCTACATGTTGGGAAAGTGAAAATCCATTTAACCTGAGAAAATGAAATTTTGCTATGCCATTCATCAGGCTGGGAAAACAGATACAGATAAAGCCAGCTGCAAAGTTATCAGAAAATTCTATTTCTCCCAAGGAAACACTGTGGCTGTGAAGCCACCTAATGACACTTACCAACACGACTACTGTAGCATGACTACTACTTTGGTACTAAGAAATCTAGTTTTCTAAAATCCTGGTTCATCAGAAACTTTGTTTTTGAAATCATTTCAGTAAGAACAAAACATCTCACTCTTGGCTGCAAGATCTATTTCACTTTGACACAGAGGAGCAGCCTTCATTTTCAACCCAGGTACAGATTCCATTAAGGGGCTTTTGGACCTAACATTTCACATCTTGATTTGTTTCTAAGGAAAAGAGACCTTGTGTCTACTTTGCCATTCAGACGTGACGTTGTCCCTTTACACACAGTCCTGCTTTGCTGTCACCTACCAAAATATCATTTCATCTCAGCTTCACCTAAATGCCACCCTTCCCCAAAATCGTATCATAACTTTGCCCTTTCTTGGTGATACAGTCCATGGTTCTTCTGGTGTGTGATCTCACTCGTTGCAATGAGCCAATAACCCTGACTTTTTCAGATTGTAAAAGTTTGCTCCTGGTGGACTGAGGCTGGCAAGGTGAAGATATATAAGATTCCTTTGAGATTTGGCCAAGACCCCCAATACCATGGATTGGCCACCTTAACTCAGTAATAATGTGCACATCTGAGACTCCTTGAGTCAAGTTCAAGTTCTCTCTGTCTTTAATTGTGTGGTTTTACACTGAATTTAGGCTCTACTTATTTCTTTGGCTGTTCAGTATCAGGTTTATTATTTGTTTCCTGAAATTTTTGGTTTCCAATCAGACTTTGGTGTCTCTCGGTGAAATTTGTCTTTTAACACTGTCTCCTGCCTTCTGTGTGTCCCCATCTTTTGTTCATGTAAGAGAACTCCCCCCAGGCTTCCCTGGGTGTGAGAAATTGGCTTTGGGAAAGATCTGTCCACACAGTCTGTGCCAAATGCCTGCTAACTTCTCAGGTCAGCAAGTAGAGGCAGTTTAACCTCGGGGCTGAGGGTAGGAAACACAAGTAATATTTTACCTTTGATCAACAGTCAAGCAATTTCTCCCAGGCTTGTCTGCTAATAAGCTTGGGCTACCTCCTCACATAACTTCACTGAGGATGAGTTAGAACTATAGTGGCCACTTAGAGAACTTTCACATGAACAAGGATGTTCATTTGAGAAGTACCTGAGGCCAAAAGGGCAAAGAGACCCTCAAGAGGAGATTATATATCTGGTCTATCTAGAAGGAGATCACTGTAATTCATGTAGGAGATTTCCTCTCCATCTCCATTCTTTGAGGATTAATAAGCACTGGCTTTTAATTGTATGTTTTGATAAAATTGTTGAGGGCTGGGGTTACTGTTTAAACTGGCTATAATGACTTTCTCTTTTGTGTCTATGTATAGATGAAAAAAAGGGTCCCTGCGTCTAAATTTTGTCCCTTCTTGTTACGGAAGGAAAAATAACCTCTTACAGTAGTAACTTCATATTGTTCTATCCTTCTCCCTTCCCCTCACTTGTCACTTGAGAAATTGTAAAAATTAACTGCTCAGAACAAAAAAAAAACATGGTTATTATGGTACACACTGGGTAGTCAACAATGTCATTAAAAAGTTAAACTTCCTTTTCCATTAAGAAAGTAAATAAATATCCTCCAGCCTAGGTGACAGCAAGACTCCATCTCAAAAAAAAAAAAAAAAAAAGTAGATAAATATAACTGGTGTTCTCTGCTCCGGGAAAAAATAAAAAGTACACGAATGTATTTAAAAATTAATAGGCTTTGTTACTGTAGTTATGGGAGAAAACATCTTAGTTTCAATATAAATGATTTTAAATATGATTTTAAAATTTAACATCTGTGTCATGAATACAGTTTATAAAATATATTTTTAAAGTATCCTGTAATATTTCTGATAAATTTTGGACAAATTGGAATGAGTTGTTTATGTTGATCAAAGATAACTTAGTATCTATATTGCCCTCATTTTATTATATAAAATAATGCTAAGACAATATTCTAGTTTATATAAGACTGATACAGTCTTTCACATATTATATTAATATTTATAACTTTGTAGTTTCAATATTATACAATATTTATAACTTCTCAAGATTTAAACTCCTCAAGATTTAAACTTTTGTAATTTCCTATACAGATTTTATGGAACAAGGAAGGGATCATTGTTGGAACAAATTTTTTAAGCTTACAAAATATAAAATTGCTTTTAAGTGAAATCATAGCACAGATGTCTTTTAAAATGGTTTTGATCTTGTAAAATTCTTACAATACTACAAATCATGAGAATTTATGTTTTAGTTAAAATTGTAATTTCCAAATATTAGTTAAAATTTTACAATCTTGGAAAATGTTAGCTTACTTGATATATAATATTTGGATTCCTGAACAGTTTCCAAGCTAAAAAAAATACAAAACATATATATAGTTATAATTTATTGTTACTTATATACATTATATAAAGGCTATAGATTAATAGAATGTGTAATTGCCTGTAGATGACGTGTTCATTCTGCTGCCTGAAAACATAAAAGGTAATATAAAATGCGAACTCATGAAAACTTAGCTAGGCTTGACAGAGCAAACAAAAACAAAATGGGGAAAGGACACCCTATTCAATAAATAGTGCAGGATAATTGGCAAGTCACATATAGAAGAACAAAACTGGATCCCCATCTCTCACCTTATGCAAAAATCAACTCAAGATGGATTAAGAATGTAAATCTAAAACCTGAAACCATAAAAAATCTATAAAGTTAACGTTAAAAAAGCCCTTCTAGACACTGGCTTAGGCAAAGACTTCATAACCAAGAACCCAAAAGCAAATGCACCAAAAACAAAGTTAAATAGATGGGACTTAATTAAACTAAAAAGTTTCCGCACAGCAAAAGAAACAATCAGCAAAGTAAACAGCCCAGAGTGGGAGAAAATATTTGCAATCTATACTTCTGACAAAGGACTAATATCCACAATCTACAAAGATCTCAAATCAGCAAGGAAAAAAAAATCCCATCAAAAAGTGGTCTAAGGACATGAATTGACAATTCTTGAAAGAAGATATACAAATGGCCAAGAAACAGATGGAAAAAACGCTTAACATCACTAATAATCAGGGAAATACAAATCAAAACCACAATGTGATACCATCTTACTCCTGCAAGAATGGCCATAAACAAAAACTTTAAAAAAAATAGATGTTGGCATGGATGTGGTGAAAAGCAAACACTTTTACACCATTGGTGGGAAAGTAAACTAGTACAACCACTATGGAAAAAGTGTGGAGGTTCCTTTAAGAACTAAAAGTAGATCTACCATTTGATCCAGCAATCCCACTCCTGGGTATCTACCCAGAGGAAAAGAAGTCATTATACAAAAAAGATACTTGCACACACATGTTTATAGCACACAATTTGCAATTGCAAAAATATGGAACCAGCCAAAATGCCCATCAATCAACTAGTAAAATATGGTGTACACACGTACACACACACACACACACACACACCATGGAGTACTACTCAGCCATAAAAAGGAACAAAATAATGGCATTCACAGCACCTGGATGGAACTGGAGATAACTATTCTAAGTGAAATAACTCAGGAATGGAAAACCAAACATTGTATGTTCTCACTCATAAGTGGCAGCTGAGCTATAAGGACGCAAAGGCTAAAAGTGATATAATGGACTTTGGAGACTCAGGAGAAAGGGTGGGAGGGGTTTGAGGGAAAAAAGACTATACACTGGGTACAGTGTACATGCTTGGGTGATGGGTGTACCAAAATCTCAGAAATCACCACTAAAGAAGTTATTCATGTAACCAAACACCACCTGTTCCCCAAAAACCTATTAAAATAAAAAAAATCTATAATAAAAATTAAAAAGAAACAAAACTTAGCTAGGCAGTTCCTGGTCGCTTGCCTTCTAGTGTTCTCCATATTTGGAGAAGACAAAAGTTGGTTACCTTGTCTAATTGTGGCAATTAATAAAATGATTAAGACTATACTAGTATAATGTAGAATGAATATTCCTTATCCATAAAGTTTAGGACCAGAAGTGCTGCAGATTTTGGAGTTTGGGGATTTGGTAATATTTGCATATACATAATGAGATATCCTGATGATAGACTCCAAGTCTCAACATGAAATCCATGTAAGTTTCATATATACCTTATGCACATAGCCTGAAGGTAATCCTATACAATATTATAATTTTGTGCCTGAAACCAAGTTTTGACTGCAACCTATCACATGAGGTCAGATACTGAATTTTCCACTTGTAGGGTCATGTTGGCACTCAAAATGTTTCAGATTTTGGAACATTTTGGATTTTCCATTTTCTTATTAGGGATGCTCAACCAGTAATTGCAGAAAAGTATGAATGTATATGCAAGATGGTGAACATGGTTTGTTAAGGAATTATTACTTTATTTTTAAAAATGGTGATTCAATGTAACATATACATCTATTGTAATATGCTAAGATAAATTATATCTTAAAACTAAAATTTTGTTTTATGTTTATTTATGTATATCTACACATATAAAGATATATTAACATTTTTAAAAATCCTATAAATGATAAGACAAATTTCAGGCTATATTTCATGTAAATAGAATATGCCTGAAATTACAGAAAAAACGCTTATACATTTTTTTCTGCAAATTATAATATAGATACACCAAAAGAGTAAAATTAGTGTTTCCTTTCCATAAAATGAGCAAATTATTTGATGCCCAGATAAGAGTTTTCTTTTGAATAACCCAAACATTAACTGTGCCCTTCTGGCATTATCTTGAATAATTTTAACTCAAATTTTGTTAGTGGATCAGACCTCAAGGACTGCTGTTGAACCTCAATTAGAAGGACCTTACCAGGTACTATTAACAACATAACAGTAAATCTATACTTCCCAAATATAAAGACTTAAGTCACACTAGAATCACAAAAAGGTTGTTCGAACAGAGATCTCAAACAGAGGTATTGGAGTAATCATTCTGAAGCAGATGACCTCAGGAATGGGCACCTTCTACCCAAGATCGAGACTAAGCTGGTGACTTCATGACGTATACAACTCCCCCCCGACCCACTACCCAAGAAGACCGGAGCCAAAGATTATTATGCTATAATCTGCATGTCTTTTTGCTCTATTTCTTTGTTCTTTCCTCTTTGCCAAGTTAAGATTTAAATTGCTGATACTTCTTGTTTATTAACTATGATAGCTCTAAGGTCTTTATCCTTTTTTTTTTTTTTTTGGCAGCCTTAGTCACTCCTTGGTATGAGTCCAGCACCAGGCTGCAATTTGCTCATGATGAGGCTACAGCATGCAATTACACTGTCTGTTGAGTTTGTACCTATTCTCCTCCGGGTGCCACCCAACTTCCTTTGCTACCAATTTCTTGGAATTAATCAGCTGATTTCCTAGGTAATGAGACTCAACCAAGAAGTTATTTGGGGATGACAAATACTGTCATAGGCCAAACATCCAGAACCCTGAAACTCCCATCACATCATAGGCAGAAGGGAAGGTTTCAATATCAAACAAAACAATTCTCAGAAACCTTTTGTGAAACTGAGCTTTTCCAACCAAGTTTTCACAGAAGGAAAGCTGGTGATGGGGATAAGAGGTGTGATGGTGAGGTGCTTTGAGAAAACAGAATACAATGAGAGGAGAGGAAAGAGTAAGGATTCAGCGAGGGAAAGTGGCCTCCACGGGATCCTCAGACAAGAGGCAGGGAAGGTCAGGAAGCCTCTGGGAAGGCACAGAGAAGATGGTGACCAGCATTACGGGGCAGCAGATGATGGCCTGGAGCTTGGACCTCTGTAGAATCGAGTGAGAAAGCAGAGGTAGAAGAAGGCTCAGAGAGAAGAGCTACTTTGGGTCCCCAGGAGGCTGGTAAGATGTTGAAGGCAGAGATTAAGATGGATCCACAAAGGAGCAGTGCAAGCCCTGGGTCTCTGAGGTAGCCGTGTCTTCCACAGGCTCCCCAGACAGCAGACTGCCAGCTTCCACAGCCACTACGCTGCACAGCTGGGGAATCCTGAGGAAGCTGTTTCCACAAACTGCCTATGGCAAGAAGCTTGTCCAGGGGGCTGCAGAAGACAGGAGGAACAAGCAAAAACCAAAGGAGCTGGGTGGGAGCTTGGCAGAGCAGGAAGCATGCCACATTCTCCCACCTGCCAGCTTCACAACAGTCTGCCTGTTTGTCGCCGTGTCTATAGTCCCAGCTACCTGGAAGGCTGAGGCAGGAGGATCACTTGGACCCAGGAGGCGGAGGTTGCACTAAGCCAAGATCGCACCACTGTACTCCAGCCTGGGTGACAGAGGGAGACTCCATCTCAAAAAAAAAAAAAAAAAGAAAGAAAAGAAAAGAAAAAAAAGAAAGGTGAGATCAAGGTTAGCCCTTGGGCAGCCTTGCGTTGATGAAACAAAATCTTACCCTTTAATGTTAAGCCTGTTTCTCTTTTTGACTCTGCACTGATATTGAGAGACAAGAGTGAGTGGCTGGGATCCAGTTCTCACTGTCCTCTCCCCTCCGGGCAAGCTCCAGACATTCATTATTCATGGGTCATCTGATGTTCTATCTTGAATAAACAGAGCTCTGTGATCCATCTTGCTATTCACTTTAAAGTAGATTAAAATATGTTATTTTTCTTTGAAATTTTCAAGAAGGGTTTTCTGTCATACTCTGACTTTTCCAGTCCCTACCCTCTTTTCTCATGAAGGGCACAGATTCCCAGAACTGCGGGAGAATGTGTACCCCATCCCACGGGACCCTGCCCCTGATGACAGAGCTTGAGCCCCAGCACCTGACTTGAGGCTTTCACAGGCTCAGAGCATTTTTCTGCCTATCGGCCCTAACACAAGGGAAAGTCTTGACCCAGAAACCCTAAGATGGGACTGTGGCCCATGACTAACAGTTGAGGAACTCAGTTCTCCTACGGGTACCCTGAACTTTCTTAATAATCCAATCTGTGGCCAGTGAATCACTGGGATTAGGGTTTTATCCTGGAGCCCTAACCCAGAGAGAGGATCTGTGGGCTTCAGATATAAACCCCAGCTCCCACTCCTACCTCTGCTCTGTTCCCCTTGATGATATTCTAATTTTTCCTGGGAGTGTCCATGCTAGGTGGCTCTCTGTGCCAACATAATTGATCTAGAAAACTTTGGAAGGGAAATAGGGTAAGGTTGCACTCTGCTGGAAGTTGGCCCTAGGGTTCCCTTGCCAGATTGATGTGTCTGTGCTTTCTAAGTGTTGGTTGTATATTTTTTTTTTCTTTTTTTTTTTTTTTTTTTTTTGAGACGAATTCTCACTCTGTCACACAGGCTGGAGTGCAGTGGCGTGATCTTGGCTCACTGCAACCTCCGCCTCCCAGGTTCAAACGATTCTCCTGCCTCAGCCTCCTGAGTAGCTGGGATTACAGGCATGCGCCACCACGCCCAGCCAATTTTTGTATTTCTGGTACAGATGGGGTTTTGCCATGTTGGCCAGTCTGGTCTCGAACTCTCAACCTCCAGTGATCCACCTGCCTCGGCCTCCCGAAGTTCTGGGATTACAGGTGTGAACTACTGCACCCGGCCTAAGTGTTGGTTATATTTTGATTCCTCTGTAAATAGTAGAGGAACAGCAACAGAAGCCTCACAATGCACAAAGGATGGACGGAACTAGTGCCCCAAGGCTGAGATGCGCCCCACCAGAGCTGATCCAACAGCTGCCGCAGACAACTGAGCACAGAGAATGTGTGCTCTGGACTAGAGGTCTGGGCCCATGTCATGGAGATAGAGAACAGTGACAGTATCCTTGGGGGTGACAGAGGGCCCTTAAAGAGGAAAGTGAACCCACAATCCCTCCCCAATAGCATCCAGCCAAGCAGATCTTGCCACCCTTCCTGGGCCTTCTAAATCCTTCCATCCTCTCTGGACCTTGGTATTTTCCAATTCTACTCTTTCATCAAATCACAAATAAACTGCAGTGCTATTTTCTCTTTATTCCACCTACAACCCAGATGTTAGCTGGGTTGTCCTTTACCCTTTGGGTCATCTCAGCTTTGACTCTACCAATTATATAGCCTTTGAAAGTCGGAAGTTCTCCCAGGAATTTTTGCTGATTCCCAGGGATTTTGCACTCTCAGGATTCTCTCTTTCAACTTTAGCTTCCCACCTTTCATGGACCCAGACCTAGGACACGACCCCACCTTCATATTCACTCAGAAGAGTCTACTCGCACATAAAAGCATTAGTAAGCAATGCAGGCTTTACAAAAGATATTTTAAGTGATGACGAGGGCCAGGGAAGAGGACTGGCAAACAACTTTAAAATCCCCAACTGCAGAATGAAGGACTAAATTACTTCTTTACCTGGCTGGGTACAGTGGCTCACGCCTGTAATCCTAGCACTTTGGAAGGCCAAGGCAGGTGGATCACTTGAGCCCAGAAGTCAGACAAGCCTGGGCAACATGATGAAACCCCATCTGTGCAAAAAAATACCGACAAAACAAAACAAAAAAAACTGAGGCGGGAAGATCACCTGAGCCTAGGGAGGCTGAGGCTGCAGTGAGCCATGATGGCGCCACTGCACTCCAGCCTGGGTGACAGAGTGAGACCCCATCTCAAAAAAATAAAATAAAATAAATTACTTCCTTACAACCTTGGCCTGGCATCCAATCCCTTCCCACCCACATGACGACACTTTGCCAGAACTGGCAGCAAAACTATCAAGAATAAGGGAAAGATTCTGTTAACATTGCTACTGGAATATCGTTTTTTATAGGTTAAGTGAACAGAGGAAGTAAAAAAATGTTTTACCATGAGTTCATATTAATATGTCCTATACGAATTTAACATTACAGAGTGTTTACATTTATTTTATTTGTATCTCCTTTCTCTCCTAATCAAAACCTTGGATCTTAATAATATTAGCATTCATTAAAATTTTTTTGTTTTTTAATAAGAGACAAGGTTTCAATGTTGCTCAGGCTGGTCTCAAACTCCTGGGCTCAAGTGATCCACCCACCTTGGCCTCCCAAAATGCTGGGATTCGATATGAGCTACCACACCCAGCCAATATTAACATTCTTATTTTTTATCCTAATTGTATATGAAATACTTTAAAAATTATAACACAAATATTACTTCTAATAATAAAACTACTGAGGGAAGTTTAAAATTATTTGCAATTCTTTTTTTCTTAGAATATGTCCCACCAAGAATATATACAAGAGAAACATGTTCCAAAGTCACTTGGAATAATTCTTTTCTCTGTGTGATTATGTAACCAATTTGATAGAGTTAAGTTTATTAATGTCAATTTATTTTCAATTTTAGGGTTAACTTTATTTTCCTTGATTTTATTTTTTTGAAAAATGTCAAACACTTTACGTGGTTCAAAAGTAAATAAGTTATATTCAGACAAGTCTCACTTCCAACCCTGTCATTTGATGCTTAAAGTGGTTCATAAAAACATCATGCGGATATAGTCTAGATTTTACCTTTTCTCTCAAGATGCGGAGGAATGTGAGGAGCACAGAAGAGGAGCAACTTGCAGAAAGAGACACAGTTCAAATCCCATTTCATGATGGAACTGGGCATTTCCCAGACTTTTTGAGACTTGGTATCTTCATGTGAAAATGAGAACAATAGTACCTGCCTCCTAGAAATAGTCTCCAGATTAAATGAGATAATATGTGAAGCACTCCCACCTCACAACTATTTTGGTAAGCAAAATTTGTAAGATTCCACGTGTTAAAAATCTCTTCCTGTTTACAGCATTCAGAATGGATTCTGTTTCTTGAACCCAATTCTTATGGATATGGTACAAAGCAGACTTATACTGGCTCTTGTGTTTCCAGATCACTCCTTTACTTTCCATACTCCATAAATGCAATCTAGTCTCCTAGCAATTGGACCAGGCAGCCAAGTGTCTGCTTGCCTTTTGAAATTATTTCCCTGCCTTATTCTCCTTTCTATTTTAAACTTTGTCTGCAGGAAGTAAATGTGGTCAGTAGGATAACCTAATTCCCTAGACAGATGCAACCATGCTTGTGGACCGCAACTGCACTGCAATAATATACTGTATAGAACACAAACTTTTCTAAGTCCACCATAGTGAATGACATAGATTTTCTTAGATAAAAATCATGTCAGCATTTATCAGTTCAGGCGGATTGTTTTGTTTATTTCTGTATGAAATGAGACCAAGCTAGGCATTTGGTTGAATTGTAGGGGAGGTGGCAATCTGAGACCTGGTATGTAGCAACCTGGAAGCAAGGCAGGCCAAAAGCATAGGCAGAATGGGCATGGGGGTGTCTGCTCATTGGAGGATCATCATCTCTACCGTGACTCTCTTTCCTTGCCCCTTAGACCTCGACCTGAGGCTGTGAGTTAATTGAGTCTGGGGATGACATGTGTCACCATGAATCACACTGATTCTGTGGAAAAGCATGATCTGAGCCCCAAGCAACAGGAATATAAATGAATTGTCAAATCCCTGGTCATTTATAATTGGGTATGTAAATTACAGCTTCTTGATAATATGAAATAGCCAAGGCCTTTTCATTTGTGAAGTCAGAGTAAAGGGTATGTTACTATATCCAAAGACCTCAAAAATAGTTCAAAGGAGATGGAGGTTTGTTCCTGTCACTAACAATGCTGAGGTCCAGGTTGGTGAATGCTTTTTCTACATGCAGTCACTGATGAGCCCAGGTTCCTTCCATCCTGTTGCCGTCACCAAGGGCATTGTCTTTGTCTGCATAGTTAGTGCTAGGCCACAGGCACGTTCATATTCAGCTCAAGGGAAGAAGGAAGAGAGCTGCTCCGGGACAAGGAGCTTCTTTACATTGAAGATGACTCTGAAGTTGCATTTAGCACTTCCATGCGTCCCTCACTGGCCTGAACTTAGTCACATGGCCACACTTAGCTGCAAGGGAGACTGGTAATGCAGCCTCCAACTGGGCAGCCATACGCCCAGCTAAAATTTCATTACTGTTGAAGAAGGGGAACGTTTTCCTAGACAACTATCAGTCTCTGCCATGCTCTTCGTCCTGCTTCACGTTCTCCTTCTTGTTCTAGCTGTGAGCCTTTGCCATTCACTAATTTGGGCCTTAGCTGGGGGAAGCCTCCTCGGTGTCATCAGACCTCCTGGTGAGGTGCAATTAGCCATTCAAGCTTCTTGACACTGAAAGAAAAGCTGGGCCCCACAGCTGGTCCTCCAAGATGGTATCAGTTATACCAGTGAAGGAGAAGAAACTCCTGGATGTCAAACTAGGGGAGCTGCCAAGCTGGATACTGATGCAAGATTTCACCCCTAGTGGCATTGCTGGAGCATTTCAAAGAGGTTTCTACTGGTACTACAACAAGCACATCGACGTGAAGAAAGGGTGTCTCAGGGGTTTCCACGGTACTGGCAGCTTACATGCTCTTCAGCTACTGCCTTTCCTACAAGGAGCTCAAGCATGAGCAGCTATGCAAGTACCACTGAAGAGGGGCCTGCACGGACAGCACACTCTGTCGCCCTGACCACAACCTCCTTTGCCCACGCCTGTCCTTGAGGAACGTGATACTTGCTGAATCCTTTTATATCCTAATGGGAATTAACCTCCACATAAAAGATGACTGGTTAAAAAAGAAAAGAAAAGCTGGGGCCCAAAGAGGGATCCCTGGGAGCTCGGACCAGGGCCAGAGCTCTTCTCAGAGCACAAATCTGGCTGTTTTCTAAAAAGACAGTTTTGATACGTGGGGCCTTTTTCCACAATATTGTAAGAGATGCTGGCTTGGCTGTGACTGGAGGTGACTCACACCTGCTCTTTGTAGAGAGCATAACACTGTTCCTGCAAAAGGAAAGCTCATGCCAGGTCACTGGTACCTGCAGACAAGTCTGTTCCTCTTTAAGAGATTCTTAAAGGATTAAAGAGCACGCAGTGCAAAGGCTTTGGATGTGCTGAGTTGCACGTAGCTGAACTAGAGGCTTCAATAATGTGGACAGAGTGCAAGACCAGAAATTGGAAAATGTTACAGTGGTCTCAGCTCCTCCATTTGTCAGCTATGTGTCCTTGGTCAAGCCACTTCCCAACCATGGGCTTCTGTTTTCTCAATTAAAAAATGTTGACTAAATTGGGTTTATTACTAATCTTTGCGCTTCTACAGATTATTTCTAAAACTCTTATCGTGTTCCAATTTCTTGCTTGTCCACTGTGATATAAATAAAAAAAATAAACCTCTGGCCTTTGTCCCTGGCTCCTGGCATACAGCTCCTAAACCCTTAGAATCTTTGGGGTGATGAGAGTTTCTTTTGTATGCTAATAAAAGACTGCTGGTGGGGTCCCCTAGGTAGCTTCAGGATGGGGGCTGGTTGCCAGAAAGACCAAGGATGATCGGAGGTTTGGAAATTCCAGCCTCCCTCTCTACCCTCAGACCTCCAGGGAGAGGAAAGGAGCTAGAGATTGAGCTAATCACCAACAACCACTGATTTAATCAATCATGCTTAAGTGACAAGGCATCCATAAAAACCCTGAAGTGATGGGGTTCGGAGAGCTGGAGGTGGTGACCACACAGAGGCGCTGGAAGGGTGGTACACTCCAATAGGGCACAGAAGCTCCACACCCCTTCCCTATACCTCGCCCTGTGTTCTACCTCTCTCCCATTTGGCTGTTCTTGAGTCATATCCTGTATAATAAGCCAGTAATAGTAAAGCACCTTCCTGATTTTATGAGTCATTATAGCAAATTATCAAACCTGAAGAAGGGGTCACAGGAACCCCCAATTTATAAGCGGTTGGTCAGAAGTGCAGGTGGAAACCTGGGACCTGTAACTACCCTCTGAAGTGGGGTGAGGAGAGCGCAATCACCTGGTGAACATTGAGGAGGCCCCAGAGACAAAAACTCCTCATCTGAGGAATTTAGAAGGAAACGAAGACCACCTGGTGACTATCAGACAGGCCATCCAGAGGCAAAACTCCGTATCTGGGGAAATGAGAAGTAACTAGACTTCCCTATTATCTAAAGCAGGCACTGGTACCAGGTCTTTCCCCCCCCAAAATTTATAAGTAACTAGAATTCCTATACATCTCCGAATGCTATGCCGAAACTCATTGTGCAACCCTTGCTGACATCAGGGCACAAAAATGTCTACACATGTAAGCATTTATCATGACCTATGTGGCTAACATGGTCCAAATTATCCTTAAGCTCCCGCTTTAAGGTCCATAAATGCTCCTAAGGAAAAAATCCACTGTGGCACGCTCAGTCCTCTCACGGAGGCACCAAGTTGCACTCACCTTTTTATGAATTTTATTATTATTTATTTTTGAGATGGAGTCTTGCTCTGTGGCCTAGGCTAGAGTGCAGTGGCACGATCTCAGCTCACTGCAACCTCTGCCTCCTGGGTTCAAGCAATTCTCGTGCCTCAGCCTCCCAAGTTGCTGAGGATTACAGGCGCCCACCACCACACCCAGCTAATTTTTATATTTTTAATAGAGTCGGGGTTTCGCCACACTGGCCAGACTGGTCTCAAACTCCTGACCTCATGTGATCCACCCACCCTGGCCTCCCAAAGTGCTGGGATTACAGGTGTGAGCCACCATGACTGGCCTCCGTTGCAGTCTTCTGCAGAGTTTTTTCTAACAGACTTTACGTTTCAAACCTATACTATTGTCAGTAATTCTTCTTACCAACCCACAAGTCCACCACTTCTCAATGCTGGGGCTCTGACGCCTCGCCCAGCATGGGGGACAGTTTTATAGGACTGAGCCCTTCACCTGTGGGGTCTGTGCCAACTCTAAGTACTTAATGTTTGGATTGAATTGAATTGCAGGACACCCAGTTGACGTCTAAAGAGTTGTTAAATTAGTTGGTGTGAAAAATTAAGGGAAATCCCACACATTTGGTGTCAGACATGTTGTGATTTAAAAATGTTCATGTCCATGGCCTCTTCTTATCTCTTTTCGGAACAGTACAGCAGTAACTATACGGAATAGACAGTTTTTCCCTTCTCTCCTCACTGTTTCTCCTGTGTCCATTACCAAACGTGGAAAATCCAAGGACTCCCAAGTGACTCTCCCTTTGTACTTCCTGGGGACCAGGATCCTGGGCTAGTACTTTGGGCCAGGCTCAGCAGGTGTCTAAGGGATTTTAACACAGCGTTGACAAATGGTTCCCACAATCCAAGTTTATGGAGAGACTGAAGTAGACATCAGGCACTGACAGAAATGAAAACTGTACAACTGGTCATTAGGGAAATGAAAATCAAAACCATAATGAGATTCCATCTCACACCAGTGAAAACGGCTATTACTAAAAAGTCAAAAAATACAGATGCTGGTGAGGTTGTAAGAAAAGAGAACACTTATACACTGTTAATGGGAGTATAAATTAGTTCAACCATTGTGAAAAGTAGTATGGCAATTCCTCAAAGAGCTAAAAGCAGAACTACCATTTGGCCTAACAATCCCATTACTGGGTATACACCTAGAGAAATATAAATCATTCTACCATAAAGATACATGCACGTGAATGTTCATTGCAGCACTAGTCACAATAGCAAAGGCATGGAACCAACGTAAATGCCCATCAATGACAGATTGGACAAAGAAAATGTGGTACATATACACCCTGGAATACTATGCAGCCATAAAAAAGAATGAGATCATTCCTTTTACAGGCACGTGGATGGAGCTGGAGGCCATCAGCCTTAGCAAACTAACACAGGAACAGAAAGCCAAATACCACATGTTCTATTAAGTGGGAGCTAAATGACAAGAACTCATGGACGCAAAGAAGGGTACGACAGACAATGGGGTCTACTTGAGGGTGGGAGGAGGGAGAGGAGCAGAAAAAATAACCATTGGGTACTAGGCTTAGTACCTGGGTGACAAAATAATCTGTACAACAAATTCCTGTGTCACAAGTTTACCTAGACAAAAAGCCTGCATTTGTACCTCCAAACCTAAAGTAAAAAAAAAAAAAAAAAAAAAAAAAAAACAAAGAAAAATGTGTGCAATCATTGGAGCAATATTTCTTAAGATTCTATGGACACATTCAAAGCATGAGTGGAGGCATCCTGAGGCAGAGTCTTGTTTCCAGGGGTGAAAATGAAGAAAGTCATAGATGTCCACAAAAGTCATTCCAGGATGACAAAAGAAATAAAATGCAAATAGGAGCCACTTTTTGCAGGTTCTTACACTAGTTTACCAAAATCTCTAGTTTTTAAGATTTTTTAAAACAATTTCGGCCAGGCACGGTGGCTCACGCCTGTAATCCCAACACTTTGGGAGGCTGAGGCAGGTGGATTGTCTGAGGTCAGGAGTTCAAGACCAGCCTGGCCAACATGGTGAAACCTCATCTCTGCTAAAAATGCAAAAATTAGCCAGGCATGGTGGCAGGCACCTGTAATACCAGCTACTCTGGAGGCTGAGGCAGGAGAATCGCTTGAACCCAGAAGGTGGAGGTTGCAATGAGCTGAGATAGCACCATTGCACTCCAGCCTGGGCAACAAGAGACTTCATCTCAAAAAAATAAATAAATAAATAAATAATTCACACTTGGAGAGGAAAACAAAAGTAATAAAAAGGTAGAAAGCAAAAAGTGACTTCTTCCTTCACCCCAGTTCCCTGATTTCTCAGTTCTCTCCAAGGCCTGCCTTCCAGGTCAGCCCACACCCATCCAAGCATATATGCAGGTCCGTAACTTTGTGGGGATTTCATGGTTGCCCTGGGTTTTATGGGATTGCCTTACTAAGTTAAATCAGAGAAAATCAGAGTTGCAAGTAGAGCATTGGCCAGATGACGACCTCAGCATTCTTTTTCATCTCTCATTCAGGCTTTTGGAAATTTCATAATATATGTCCTTGGCTTTCCTCACATCTAATCTGAAGCTTCCCAGACCTCTACACCTGACTCTGGCCTTTTTTTAGAACCTGTATTTAATTCCAGCCACATCTCTTCACATAGACTGGGCACTCAGGTACAAATAGAATTGATCACTTTCGCTGAAACCTACTTCTCTTTGCCTTTTCCCAGACTCCAGCTTTTCCCACTCAACCCCATTGGGAATGTCATTCTTTTTCTCCACCTTCTGCCTCATGGCTCTGCTCCTCCAGTTAGTCGAGTCCAGGAATAACTTGAAACTCTGGAATGTTCTTTTTTTTTTTTTTTTTTGAGACAGGGTCTCACTGTGTTGCCCAGGCTGGAGTGCAGTGGTGCAATCTCGGGTCACTGCAACCTCCACGTCCCAGGTTCAAGCGATCTCACGCCTCAGCTTCTGAGTAGCTGGGATAACAGGCATGCAACACCATGCCTAATTTTTTTGTATTTTTAGTAGAGAGGGTTTTGCTATGTTGGCCAGGTTGGTCTTGAACTCCTAGGAGGCCTCAAGTGTTCCACCCACCTCAGCCTCCCTAAGTGTTGGGATTACAGGCATGAGCCACCGCGCCCAGCCTCTCTTTCTCACCTTTTTCCACTGCTCTCATTAGTTTTATCATCACCACTCACTTACTCTGTACCAGGCATTCTCCTAAGTGTCTTATGAATGTAGACTCATTTTATCCTCACAACAACCTGACAAGGTTGGTACTATTATTACATCCATTTTATAGATGAGAAAACTGAGACTAAAATAATAAAATCTCCATTCCCTAACTTCCCAGACTCCAATGTGCCTCCTGTACCTAGATCTTCTGTGGCCTCTGCAGCATTCAAGACCCAACTCAGCTGTTAATTCCTCCAGGAAATCTTCCTAGAGTCCCTACTATTATCATAATTTCAGACTTTTAGTCTTTCGTCTCCCATGCAGGGTTGTCAAATAACATACTGCCCCAAAAAGTTGCATGGTTCATATTTACACTGAAAAAATACTTTTTGTTTATTGAAATTCCAATTTAACTGGGCATCATTATCTATATTTGCTAAATCTGACAACCATCCCCACCTAAAACCATAAACAATTTGACAGCAGGGCTTATGCATTTTTACTTTGCACCCGCCCACCCTCAGGGGCTGGCAGAGTGTGGACCAAGTGAGTACTCATTCTGTTCATTGTACTGAATTGAAGTCAGGTGCTTAAAAGAGGTTTCTGGCTGAGGCAGAGAATTGCTTGAACCTGGGAGGCGGAGGTTGCAGTGAGCGAAGACCGTGCCACTGCACTCCGGTCTGGGTGACAGTGCGAGGCTCCGTCTCAAAAAAAAAAAAAAAAAAAAAGGTTTCCTTTGTCTGCTTTTATCATCCTGCCATAAGGAATAGTCTTCTTAAGTACTCCCAATGCACCAGACACAGTGCTATGTGCACAGCAACTAAATCCAACACAAAACTGAGTTCAGTTTGCCTATCTATAAAAAGAGAATACTGTTAAACACCCACCTAGTAGTCTTTCTTCTGGGATACTTGTGAGAATCAAATGTAAAAAAGGAAGTGCAATGGTGCTTTGTAACTGCAAAGTGCTGCTGTGAAGGATGACTATCACTAACATTGGCAGCTCAAATTTAGCAATAGGGAAATAGACAACCTATATCTAATTCAGTTTTTCAATAGTTTTATATATTGAAAGCTACTGATGGTTTGCTAAGGAATAGCATGGAATTTGGCAGTCTAAGAGCCAGGGTGAAGTGAAAGCTCAGATAAAGAGGGAGAAGGAATTGAAAAGATGAGAGGAGCCAGGTGGTCCCTGATAGCCAGGAAGGCTGTAACAAGAAGAGCAGAGGGGAAGTATCCGTTGGAGACAGTAACAGGTACTGCCTAAATACTGCCCTGATAGGTGCCCATGCAGAAACCCCAATCCACAGGGACCCAGGCCGATGCCAAGAAGCTCACACAAGATTGCCAAATGGCTTTCCATGTCATTTTTCATAGTACCTTAATTAGTTCGTTCTCACAGTGCTATAAAGAACTGAGACTGTTCTTTTATGAAGAAAAGGCTTGATTGACTCACAGTTCCGCAGGCTGTACAGGAAGCACGGCTAGGAGGCCTCAGGAAACTTACAATCACGGTGGAAGGCGAAGGCAAAGCAAGCACGTCTCATCTCGGCGAAGCAGGAGAGAAAGAGCAGTGAGGAAAGCGCCACACGCTTTTAAGCTGTCAGATCTCGTGAGAACTCACTCACTCTCGCGAAAACAGCATGGGGGAAACTGCCCCCACGATCCAGTCACCTCCCACCAGGTCCCTCCACTGACACATGGGGATGACAATTCGAGATGAGATTTGGGAGGGGACACAGAACCAAACCATATCAGTTTGTTTCTTTAAAGAAATTGCCTTCCTTACAAACAAAACAAAACTGAAAATTAGCAGAGTGAGGTTCAGGTTTAGCTAGGGGCATGAGATTATTTTCCCTGCCTGAAACTCCATTGTCATGCTACTTATAATGTGGTCCCAGGGTGGCAGCATCTGCCTCACTTGAAAACACGTGAGAAATGCAAAATCAGAATCTACATTTTTGGCAAGATCCTCAGGTGATTCACATAAATATTAAAATTTGAGAATCTTTTCCACCTTCTGAATCCCAGGTGATGTTAGTTCAATTAACATTAAAACTGAGTCCTCATGCTCCACACAGTTGGCTAAGATATTGGTTTTCAAACTTGGCTGCACATTGGAATCATCTGAAAACTTAAAATAAATATTAATACCTAGTCCCAGCCTTAGAGATTTTGATTCAAAAGGTCTAAGATGCGGCTTGGACATTAGGATATATATTTTTTCCCTGTCTATTTAAGTTTTTTCATGTTGTACAATTCAACATGAGATTTGGGTGGGAAACAGAAAGCCAAACCACATCAGTACCATTTCACCAGTTTAGGAAAATAAAATCAAGAACAGTGAAATGCCTTGTGCAACTTCTTCAAGGCTCAGACATCCTCAAGTTAGGACTGAAACCAGCCATGTCTCTCCAAGACCTGGGCCGGTAGAAAGGTTTCTTCTTGGTTTCAAAAGGAAAAAGAGAATAGAATGCAAAAACATAAAAAAATCCTTTTTTTTTTTTTTTTTTTTGAGGTAGGGTCTAGCTCTGTCACCCAGGCCACAGTGCAGTGGCGTGATCATGGCTCACTGCTGCCTTGACTTCCCGGACTCCAAGGATCCTCCCACCTCAGCCTCCTGAGTAGCTGGGACCACAGGCACATGCCACCACACCCAGCTTATTTTTGTGTTTTTGGTAGAGGTGGGGTTTCACCATGTTGCTCAGGCTGGTCTCAAACTCCTGAGCTCAAGCAATCCTCACCCTGGCCTCCCAAAGTGCTGGAATTACTGGTGTGAGCCACTGCACCCAGCTGCCCACTGACTTTAATTATACCTTCTCCAATCTCTTAAGATTCATTTGGTGAGTTGCTCCTAATTCATTGAGCCAGATTGTTAAGGATTTAACTTAACTGGGAACCAGCAAACCCAAATAAAGTGAATGAAAAAATGTTATTCAGAGGTGGAAAGATGGTGGGTAGCTAGTTTACGCAAAGCTCTAAATGCTTGGGAGATGATTAGAAAAACTTTGCCAAATGGCCAGTTCTGAGGCTGATCCCGTGCTCCAAATCCATCTGGGAGGTAGAAGACCTTGAATTACTTGGTCTCTATATAAACACAGCTGGTCAATCAAGTAATTGTCTTAATAATCCAAAAAAGCATCTAGACATTTGATCCAGACATTTCCAGTTGCATATATGGACTTTTAAACATAAAATTGTCTCAGTTTTCTGTTATATTTTGAATAGATCCCTCTTTGACTTTATTTTTACAAATGTCCCAGTAATTTAATTAATTAAATTTATAACAGAAGCACATACAAAGAGAATAGCTTCCTTCTCCTTTACATTGTCATTCTTTTCACTTGGTGAAAGCCTGATGCCAGAATCACCTTTTTCCATACTTAATGTGTTTTTAACTACCTTTGTAATCACACACAGGCATGAAAAGGGATTTAATATTCACTAATGGGATGCCGCAAGTCCTAGCTTGTTCTTATCCCAGGTGGCCTCTCACTTCTTGCTGGGCATAAATTATTTGGGAATCAGGCGCTTTCTCATTCTCAACATCCATTTTTCTCTCTTATGCTTAACTTCATCTGTATTGGCAAAGTGAAGTGCACAATTCAGATGATGACCCAGATAACGCAACCAAAATTGCCCTTACAGGAATTTTATTTACATATTCATTTAAGTCTCTTAGACTTGAAAGCAGGGACTTACTTTTAAATCTAAGTGACCTTGACAACCACCTCTGTTGGGTAAACTACGGCAGATGGAGTTTTGCTGGAACAGAATCTGTACTGCTAAAGCCAAAAGTATTATTATTTATTACCTTTTGTGTGCCTCAGGCTTCTCGTTATAAAATTAGGATCACAACTCCTACACTGCTGAGTTGTTGATGAGATTAAATGAGATACTAAACATGAAAATATCTGCCTACAGTACATACTTAAAAACACACATATTTGTACATATGTACAATATACATTGCCCGTTGATCAGGAGATTTACATTACACTTTACAATTTATAAAACACTTAACCTGCATTTTCTCCTTGATCTGCAAATCAGTGCTGGGAAGTAAGGACAGGTTATAACAATTTACAAAGAAGAGCCCAAGGCTACATGAGTTTAAATGGCTTGCCCAAGACCACACAACTCGTCTCCACTGATGTGTACAGCCCCAGAGCTCTCCACGGCCTCCTGTGCTGGCCCCTCATGCTCCACACAGTTGGCTAAGATACCGGTTTTCAAACTTGGCTACAAGTTTCAAACTGGAATCATTTGAAAAACTTATAAATATTAATACCTGGTCCCACCCTTAGACATTTTGATTTAAAAGGTCTAAGCTGTGGCTTGAACATTAGGATATATATTTTTTCCCTATCTATGTATTTAAGTTTTTAATTCGATTTTTTATTATGAGATTATGGTAAATTCACACACAGTTATATAAGAATTAATATAGAGAGATAATAGGTACCTTTAACCAGTTTCCCCCAGTGGTAACATCTTGCAAAACTATAGTATAATGTCACAATTATGATATTGGCATTCATACAATCAAGAAGAAGTCAACAGTTCACTACTACAAGGGATCCTCCCAATGTTCTTTTTATAGCCATATCTACTTCCCCCTACCCACTCAACCCTAACCCTTGGAACCACTAATCTGTTCTCCATTTCTGTAATTTTGTTTTTTCAAAAATGATACATAAATGGAATCACACAGTATGTAACCTTCAGGGATTGACTTTTTTCTAGCAGCATAATTCCCTGGAGATTCATCCAAGTTGTTGCATCTATGTATAGTTTATTCTTCTCCAGTCCTCATGGGTGCCTGTCAGTAAGAACTGGAAAACCTGCTTTGTTTTTTGAGACAGGGTCTTGCTCTGTTGCCCAGGCTGGAGTGCAGTGGCACAATCAGAACTCACTGTTGCCTCGAATTCCTGGGCTCGTGTGATCCTCCCACCACAGCCTCCCATGTAGCTAGGACTACAGGCATGGACAACCATTCCTGGCTAATTTTTTAATTTCTTTTTTTTTTAAGAGATGGAGTCTATGTTGCCCAAGCTGGTCTTAAACTCCTGGCCTCAAGCAATCCTCCTGCCTTGACCTCCCAAATTGCTGAGGTTACAAGAATGAGCCACCGTGTCTGGTCCTGCTAGAAAAATTTGAATCCACTACTGCTTAACCATTCACCCATTGAAAGATATCTGAGTTGTATCTAGTTTCTGGCTGCTATGAACAAAGCTATTACGAACATTTGTGTACAGGTTTTGTGTGAAGATAGATAAATTTTCATTTCTCTGGGATAAATTTGCAAGTGCACCTTCTGGGTAGTATGGTAGCTGCATGTTTCATTTTTAAAGAAATTGTCAAACTGTTTTCCATGATAACTGTACCATTTTACATTCCCACCAGCAATGTATGAGTGACCCAGTTTCTCCTCATCTTCATCTTCACCAGCTTTGGTGGTTTCTTCTTTTTTTTCCCATTCTGATAGATGGATAGTAAGGTCTCATCATGGTTTTAACTTGCCTTTCCATGGCTAATGATGTTGAACATTCTTTTCATGTGCTTATCTGCCAACTACATATCTTTTTTGGTGAAATGTCTGTCATGTCTTATGTTCATTTTTTTAATTGGATTTTTTAAACTGTTAGTTTTGAGGGGTCTTTAAAAATTCTATATACTTGTCCTTTGCTGGATATAGTTAACATGTGTAGTTTACAAGTATTTTCACTCAGTCTGTAGATTTTTTTTTTTTTGCTTTTTTTTTTTTTTTTTTTTTTGTTGAGACAGAGTTCCACTCTTGTTGCCCAGGCTGGAGTGCTCACTGCAACCTCTGCCTCCTGGGTTCAAGTGATTCTCCTACCTCAGTCTCCCCAGTAGCTGGGATTACAGGCATGCACCATCATGCCCAGCTAATTTTGTATTTTTAGTAGAGATGGAGTTTCTCCATGTTGGCCAGGCTGGTCTCAAACTCCTGACCTCAGGTGATCCGCCCACCTCGGCCTCCCAAACTGTTGGGATTACAGGCGTGAGCCACCATGCCCGGCCTCTGTAGATTGTCTTTCTTTTTTTTTTTTAGTTTCATTTAAGAAAATTAATAGACTTTAGTACTAGTCCATTTTCAAACTGCTGATAAAGACATACCCAAGAGTGGGCAATTTACAAAAGAAAGAGGTTTAACTGGACTTACAGTTCCATGTGGCTGGGGAAGGTCTCACAATCATGGCAGAGAATGAAAGGCACTTCTCACATGGCAGTGGCAAGAGAGAATGGGGAAGAAGCAAAAGCAGAAACCCCTGATAAATCCATCAGATCTTGTGAGATTTATTCACTATCACGAGAATAGTATGGGAAAGACCAGCCCCCATGATTCAATTACCTCCCCCTGGGTCTCTCCCACAACACATGAGAATTCTGTGAGATACAATTCAAATTGAGATTTCGGTGGGTACACAGCCAAACCATATCATTCCATCCCTGGCCCCTCCACATCTCATGTCCTCACATTTCAAAACCAGTCATGCCTTCCCAACAGTCCCCCAAAATCTTAACTCATTTCACCATTAACCCTAATGTCCACAGTCCAAAGTCTCACCTGAAACAAGGCAAGTCCCTTCCACCTATGAACCTGTAAAATCAAAAGCGAACTAGTTACTTCCTAGATACAATGGGTGTATAAGTACTGGGTAAATACAGCTGTTCCAAATGGGAGAAATTGGCCAAAACAAAGGGGTTACAGGGCCCATGCAAGTCTGAAATCCAGCAGGTCAGTCAAATTTTAAAGCTCCAAAATGATCTCCTTTGACTCCGGGTCTCATATCCATTGTGTGCTGATGCAAGAGGTGGGTTCCCATGGTCTTGGGCGGCTCCATCCCTGTGGCTTTGCAGGGTACAGCCTCCCACCCGGCTGCTTTCACAGGCTGTTATTGAGTGTCTGCAGCTTTTCCAGGTGTACAGTGCAAGCCGTTGGTGGATCTACCATTCTGGGGTCTGGAGGACAGTGGCCCTTTTCTCACAGCTACACTAGGCAGTGCCCCAGAAGGGACTCTCTGTGGGGGCTCTGACTTGACATTTCCTTTCTGCACTGCCCTAGCAGAGGTTCTCCATGAAGGCCCTGCACCTGCAGCAAACTTCTGCCTGGGCATCCAGGCGTTTCCATACATCTTCTGAAATCTAGGTGGAGGCTCCCAAACCTCAATTCTTGACTTCTGTGCACCCGCAGGCTCAACACCACATGGAAGCTGCCAAGGCTTGGGGCTTCCATCCTCTGAAGCCACAGCCCAAGCTGCACATTATCACCTTTCCGCCACAGCTGGAGTGGCTGGAACACAGGACACCAAGTCCCTAGACTGCACACAGCATGGGGACCCTGGGCCTAGCCAACAAAACCACTTTTTCCTCCTGGGCCTCTGGGCCTGTGATGGGAGTGGCTGCCAGGAAGTTCTCTGACATGGCCTGGAGATATTTTCCCCATGGTCTGGGGGATTAACATTAGGCTCCTTGATATTTATGCAAGTTTCTTCAGCCAGCTTGAATTTCTTCCCAGAAAATGGGTTTTTCTTTACTATTGCATAGTCAGGCTGCAAATTTTTAAAGTTTTATGCTCTGCCTCCCTTATAAAACTGAATGCCAGCTGGGTGTGGTGGCTTATGTCTGTAATCCCAGCACTTTGGGAGGCCAAGTTGGGTGGATCATGAAGTCAGGAGTTCGAGAACAGCCTGGCCAATGTGGTGAAACCCTGTCTCTACTAAAAATACAAAAATTAGCTGGCACATACCTATAGTCCCAGCTGCTCGGGAAGCTGAGGCAGGAGAATCGCTTGAACTCGGGAGGCGGAGGTTGCAGTGAGCCAAGATAGTGCCACTGCACTCCAACCTGGGCGACAGAGCAAGACTCTGTCTCAAACAACAACAACAACAACAAACTGAATGCCTTTAACAGGACCCAAGTTAGCTCTTGAATGCTTTGCTGCTTAGAAATTTCTTTCACCAGATACCCTAAATCATCTCTCTCAAGTTCAAAGTTCCACAAATCTCTAGGGTAGGGGCAAAATGCCACCAGTCTTTTTGCTAAAACATAACAAGAGTCACCTTTGCTCCACTTCCCAACAAGTTCCTCATCTCCATCTGAGACTGCCTCAGCCTGGATTTTATTGTTCGTATTGCTATCAGCATTTTGGGCAAAGCCATTCAACAAGTCTCTAGGAAGTCCCAAACTTTCCCACATTTTCCTGTCTTCTTCTGAGCCCTCCAAACTGTTCCAATCTCTGCCTGTTACTGAGTTCTGAAGTTGCTTCCAAATTTTTGGGTATCTTTTCAGCAATTTACTGTATTAGTCCGTTTTCATGCTGCTGATAAAGACATATCTGAGACTGGACAATTTACATAGGAAAGAGGTTTAACTGGACTTAGAGTTCCACGTGGCTGGGATTACAGGCATGAGCCACTGTGCCTGGGCTATAAAGTTAATTTCTTAGAAAGACCTTGGGGCCAGGCGCAGTGGCCCATGCCTGTAATCCCAGAACTTTTGGAGGCCAAGGCGGGCAGATCACCTGAGGTCAGGAGTTCCAGACCAGCCTGGCCAACATGGTGAAACCCCATCTCTTCTAAAAATACAAAAATTAGCTGGCCATGGTGGGTGCCTGTAATCCCAGCTACTCAGGAGGCTGAGGCAGGAGAATTGCTTGAACCGGGGAGGCGGAGGTTGTATGAGCTGAGACTGCACCATCACACTCCATCCTGGGCGACAAGAGCGAAACTCCATCTCAAAAGAAAAAAAAAAGAGAAAAGAAAAAGAAAAAGACCTTGGGCAAATAACTCTTACAGCAAACGTGGTAACAAACATTTGAGGGAGAGAGATCAGACTGCCTGGACAGTGAGGAAAACAAGGCTCTTGCCATGTGGAAGTGGTAGGACTTCACCACTTGATGTCACTCTAATGCTTATGTCTCTGGAAGGTTCCAGCAAGACAAATCTCTTCTTTGCTAAAAGATTGGCACTTTTAACTTTGAAACCTCAGGATAATGACTATGAAATTACATCAAATTTGTTGTACATGATTTGAAAGCAATTTTTATATGTAAATTTTTCTTCTTGGAAAAGAGATTGATAATTTTCAGAAAAGTAAGAGACAAGGGCAAAAAGGCATTGCGGAATCTCAAAACTTCGATTTAGCACAAGACTTTGGTTTACCAGATGGGTGACCTTGCACAAGACTCCTAACCTTTCCAAGCCTCAGTGTCCTCACCTGTAAAATGGGGGGAAATACTGTAGTGTCCACCTCACAGAGTGGGAATAAATGAGTTCATCTGGCATGTACTAAGCACCAACTCTGTGCCATGCTCTGCACCAGACTCTGAGAAAACTAAAATGAGGGAAGCACAGTTCCTGCCCTCAAGAAGCTCTGAGTCTAGCCTTAGGGACAAATATCTAAGAAGTGAATATATAAGATAGCAGTCAACAGACACTCTTTGGTCTCTGCCTTCAGTGTAGTATGTTATCTGATATCCTCTGGTACCTTGATAAAAATTATTCTTATGTAGTTTTTTCGTAAGGAAAAAATGAATTGTTGGTCTTAATATTTCAATTAAAAGAGGCCTCTCCAACCCCAGTCTCTTCTCCATGCAAACCTGCTCCAGAGGAATGCTGTTGTTGAGAAGGAAATTGACGCAGCTAGAATGCTCTCAGTTGCAAGTAACAGACACACAACCCTAAGGGACATGAATGATGAAGTTGAATGCATGGCTCACAGAACTGAAATACCTGGGAGTGGGTTCAAACTCTAGGCATGTTTTGATTCAGAGGTTCACTTCGTCCCCAGGGCACCAGCTTTGTTTCTCTGAGCTCCACAATCCTTGGTGGGTCAGCTTCAAGCTGGCTTCTTTCCTAGTAATAAATGCCACAGCAGTGCTAGGACACACCCCTCAACTTCACATCAAGCTTCCAAGCAAAAAGCGTAGGATTCACTCTCCAGGACTCACTCTACTGAGATCACATGTTCACCCAGAACCAATCATTGTGGCCAAGGAGATGGATGCTCTGATTGGCTGAGCCTAAATCACATGCTCTGCCCTCGGTGCTGGAAGGGAAGTCAGTCCTGGGCCACCTCCGATGCCCATGCAGAAACCAGGAGTTGTGGAAAGTGATAACAGGAAAGTTGGAGGCATCAACTCTTCTACCTCGGGAATATGAGCTAGTCCCAAGTGTGATTCCTGGTCTGGAGAAGGGACAAGGGGGTGCAGGTGGGGCTCCTTGTCTGTTCTTCACGTTTCCCTCCTCCTTTTTCTATACTAGCACCACCTTTAGAGAGAGAATTCAACTTCTTTCTTCCTAAGAAACATACCTGTAGAGGCAGCCAGTGTTCTTACCCCTCTCTCTACCTGTGAGCATGGAAAGCCACAATTCTTCAGATAGAGACCACGGGCACCACCCCTCCTCAGCCCGTTCCCACTCTCACACACTTCACTGCTATGTCTTTCCTGTCTGGCATTTCCAAGTTGCAAATTCCTGCCCATTCTGCAGGACAGGAAATTCCTACCCTTGCTTCTTTCCTTGGTTCCCACCTCCACTCTCTTTCTTCCAGAATCAGGTAGAAATCTCTAGTCCCTGTAGTTCCCCTACCATTCTCTTCATTTGCGCTGAGCTTATGCATTTATATTCTCTACTATGACTCCATGGAATCTGAGAAGGGAGGGGAGATAAACACACAGGGTCAGGGGGTCATCTTAAGCTGGAAGTCACCGACCCGTGTTTTTCCACCAAAAATAAATCTCCTGCTGAATCCTCTGGTTAGCTTAAATAAGTTCATGTCAGGGATCTAGCAGTTAGTGTTTTTACAGCCCCTGCCACATGAGGGATGCTTTTGAGGAGATGACCAGGTGTTGGAGGGACTGAAGCAGTGACTAGAGATAGGAGAAGTTGCTGAGGATGTGTGGAGTGAGGAGAGGAGATAAGGAGGGAATGGGGTTCACACGTAGCACTTACTGCTTGTGTGATTTGGGGTATATCGCTTTCCCTCTATAAGCCTCAGCTTCCCTCTCTGCATTTCATCAGGCTTTTTACAAACACTTGGGTTACAAGCAACAGAAACTAATGCTAAGGAAGAAGTTGTGTTGAAGCAGCAAATATATATGAAGACATCAGTGTGGCAGGGACGTTGGCAACCTCGAAAATGCAGCCCCACAGAAAAAAATTCACATTCAAGAAAACACTTGTACACTGTGATGGCCACATGAAACATGTCTATTGGCCACCTTCACCCTCCAGGCCTCCAGTCTGCAACATCCCTCTATAGGAAAGAGCCCAGGTTCCATGCCTGCTGCCAATGCCCTGTTTGACCAGGGGTATTCAAACTCCAGGCTAGATGCCCAATTCTGGACAATGGGGAAGGACTAAAGAGCAGGGCCTTAGGTGATAATGACTGTGTCTGGTTCTTGCCCAAGTCTGCAGCCCCCAGCACTGGGCCCAGGACAGAGGCAGCCTCACGGGGTGCCCCAAATCAGGACCCTTTGCTTAAGGTAAGAGGTGACTCAGGGATATTTAAGTCTCAGCCCATCCAAGACTATGCAGCTCATGGATGTCTGATCCCATAGATGGCACCAACTGGGTCATGAACTCCATTGGAAGGTGAGGGTAGGGAAGGGGGCAGGAACCCACTCTTCTAAGTAGGCAGTTAGTCACCAGCTGAAATCTCATAAGCCTTCACAGCCTCTCCCTCAGCCCCAAAGCCAATAAGTGGACACCATGCCCAGCAACTTCTCCACTTATGACATTCCAATGCATCACCACTACCTTCTCACCACCGTGAACACTTAGCTCAGACCTTGACTCCCTACCAATGTGGTTGTCCATTAGCTGTGTGTGATTGCCAAGGGTAGAGACTGTGTTCTGCTCATTTCTCAGTCCCCAGCACTGGGCCTGACCCACAGTACATGCATGGTAAGTGCTTTGGGTTGCCGACTAACCATTAAGAACCATGTTTATACGCTTATGGGAATAATCCTGATGTGGATCAGGAGACCTGGGCTCAACCACTGGCATTAAGCTGGCCCTCTCCTCTCTGGTCTCAGTTTACCTATCTCTTTTTTTTTTTCTTTTTGGACATGGAGTCTTGCTCTGTTGCTCAGGCTGTAGTGCAATGACGCAACCTCAGCTCACTGCAACCTCCGCCTCCTGGGGTCAAATGATTCTCCCTGCTCAGCCTCCTGGGGAAGCTGGGATTACAGGTACCCACCACCATGCCCAGCTAATTTTTGTATTTTTAGTAGAGACAGGGTTTCACGTTAGCCAGGCTGGTCTCGAACTCCTGACCTTAGGTGATCCACCTGCCTCGGGTTCCCAGAGTGCTGGGATTACAGGTGTGAGCCACTGCACCCAGCCCAGTTTCCCCATCTCTATAGCCGGGAGAGGACCCGATTTCTAAAGGACCTTCTGGTTCCTCTGACATCCTCTGGAATCAGTGGCTCTGCTTTGTGACTCTGGAAAAATAGCTGCAATTTTGGCTGTGGTTGAAAGGGGTACGCCCACAGATGGGTTGAAATGGCACTTCACACTCTGGAGATGCACTGGCACAGCCTTAGGCTCCCATATTGAGGGTGGCAGGCACTAGGGGGAGGTTAGGGAACCTAGAGTGATCAGGCAGTGTTAAGGTTGGGAGCACTTGTGAACAGCAGAAACAGGAGACTGGAGTCGGACACCCAGCTGTGCATCTCCTCCAACCTACCACTAGGTGACCCAAGCTAGTCCCTTCATCAGAGCCAACCCCCTTAGTTGAGCCAGCAATGAGGAGTGTCTTTGGATCAGGTTTTGAACCTGGAGGTACTAATAAAACAGGAGGCCACTTTCTAGGCCCTGAGATGATGTCACTATCATGAGGCAGGCAGAGGGGGTGGGATCAGTATGGTAGCCCCCTTCCTTACAGCCCCCACCTCCAGTGCAAAAGGTGCTGCCGCTTCTAAGCCCGACTCCTCCCCACCCTCTGCTATCAGATAGAAGCAAGAAACCCAGACTAGACAAGAGCCATTTCAGAGTAAACCTTTATGTGAAATTCTGTAAATGTGTATAGAGTGGCCTGTGGCCATCTATGCTGGAGGCCTTGTCTGTGGAAATGCCGAGGCTCAGCACTTGCTGTAGATGGCCACGCTGCCCCGCTCCTCAAACTCTTCCTTGCTGACCCAGAGCTGTTGGAAGGCCTGCAGGGAGGCCAGGATGGAACCGCCGGTCCACACGGAGCTCTTCCTCTCAGGAGCGGCAGCCACTGCAGGGCTGTCCCCGGGGCAGAGGAGGCTCAGCTCCCTCTGGAAGCGCTCGGGGAAGCCATCCAGCATAGTGCAGCCGCCACACAGTAGCACGTTGGCGGCCATCTCCTCCTTGAAGCCCGTGTCCTGGCAGCGGCCCAGGCAGGCAGCTGTGAGCTCCGGGAGGCCCGGCTGGGTGCTGCCTGCCAGCGAGGGCTGGAAGAGCATCTCAGAGCAACGGAAGCGCTCCTGGCCAATGGTGATGAGTTTGCCGTCCGGGAGCTCGTAGTCCACGCGCAGCTCATCCGGGACCAGGCCCAGCTCCTCCTCGGGCAGGAAGGCCGCATAGCAGCACTTCTTCTTGATGTGCTCTATGATGTGCAGGTGGTCGTCCGTGAATGCGTGGCCCGCCTCATTGAGCAGCTGCATCAGGTAGTTGGTGAGGTCACCCCCAGCGTAGTCGGCGCGGCTGGTCAGGCCCGGCAGCACGTCGCCCTCGGAGATGGGCACCACGTGCGAGACGCCGTGCCCGCTCTCCACCACCAGCCCCGAGGTCTTGCCGTAGGAGTAGATGGACAGCAACGACTGGGACGTCACGTGCATGGCTGGGATGCCGAAGGTCTCAAACATGAGCTCCGCGTACTTCTCCCGGTTGCCGCTGGGGCTGAGCGGAGGGTCGGAGACGAGCACAGCGTGCTCCTCGGGGAGGATCTTCATGGCGGTGCGGAAGATATACTCCCAGATGTCCTGCACGCAGTCCCAGTCCACCACGATGCCGTGCTTCAGCGGGTTCACCAGCTTGAGAGGCGCCTCCGTGTTGAGCAGCTCATGGCCCACTAAGGTCCCCTTGCGGGTGTCGCCAGCGTCGGCCGCCTCGGGGCAGCGTTTGCCCACGGTGGAGGAGATGAAGTAGGTGGGCCTCGGCTCTCCCGCGTAGCCGCACTTGCAGTACTGGGAGCCCAGGTCGATGATGACCGCCTTGATCTTGTGCACCTTCCTGGGCTTCATCTTGAGCTGAGTGGCCGCACCTGTGTCCCGGAGGCCGGCGTCAGGGCCGGGCCGTGTTCCTGCCTCTCCAGGGTCACCCTGAGCCGTGCCCAGGGGCATGGGGCTGTTCCTTGTCGCCATCTGCCTCCCTTGCTCCCCTTCTCACATCCACAGCCTAGAGCCCCCTGGGGAGAAATGAGATCACCACTTCCAGCAGTGCCATGACAACGACCCGGGATTGTGATGTCACTCGGGGCTGGTCCATTCAGGCAGCAGGGGAGGGCCTGGCTTTGGTCGGCTCTTGGTGTGTCACCCCCATCTCTCTAACTCAAGTTTGCTCCCGGACGGAGCAGGTGGCCGGCAGTTTTAGAAATCCAAGCACACTAGGGTCTCAGAGGTTTCTGCTCAGCCCCCTTGCATTTCCGTGCCTAACCTGTTCACTACTGGACACCTTTCCTCTTCTGCTTCTTGGTGGAGAGGGCCTATTTGAGCCCCTCCAGTAAGGCAGGCACTGTACTAGTTACTTCACTTGTGTTGTTCTGCAGGTAGGCAGAGCTGAGGAAATGAGGCTCAGAATTCTAAGGACTTGCCCAAGAGCAAACAGCACTTGGGGTGTTTGTACCTTAACCCAAATTCATCAAACTCCAATGCACCAGGCCTCCTTAACCGCCCCAAGAGTTCTTTCCTCCCTTCATTCCACATTTACTGGAGTATATAGTAGGTCCCGCCCAGTGCAGCCTGCCAGTGATAGATGATAAAAACCCAGGCCACCAGCAGTGCCCAGTCTAGACAAGAAAATGGAATGGGTGCCGATGGGTTTGCAGGAAGAAGTCTACTTGGAGAACTCATTTGAGACAGGCAGTCAGAAGGTGCTCTAGAGAGGAGGTGATGCTTAAGTTGAATCCTGGAAGAGGTGTAGGTATTTGTCAAGTAGTTAAGAGGAGGGGAAGACATCCCAGGCAGAGAGCACAGCTTGAGCAAAGGCTCAGATGGAGGCACAGTGAAGAACTTCCCACAGTCAAAGTGTTTGGAAAAACAGATGAAGCTAGAGAAGTCACAGAGCCAAATAGAAAGGGCATCAAATGGCAGGAGTAGGTTTAGACTAAACTGAGGAGAGCCAGGGAAGCTATGAAGACTTTAAGCAGGGGAATGATCAGATTTGCCTTCTAGAAAAATGTTAGAAAGGGCCGGGCACGGTGTCTCATGCCTGTAATCCCACCAGCACTTTGGGAGGCTGAGGCAGGTGGATCACGAGGTCAGGAGTTCAAGACCAGCCTGGCCAAGATGGTGAAACCCCATCTCTACTAAAAATACAAAAATTAGCTGGGCATGGTGGCGGGTGCCTGTAATCCCAGCTACTTGGGAGGCTGAGGCAGAGAATTGCTTGAACCTGGGAGGCAGAGGTTGCAGTGAGCTGAGATCGCACCACTGCACTCCAGCCTGGGAGACAGAGTAAGACTCCATCTCAAAAAAAAAAAAAAAAAAAAGAAAGAAAAGAAAAATAAAAATGTTAGAAAGATCTGCATTTGGCTGTAATGTAGAGAATGGATGGGAGGGGCAAGACTAGAAGCTGAGACCCGAAACGAGGCCATTGGAGAAATTCTGATAAGACTTGAAGGTGGCCTGACCTAGGGCTGTGAGAGTGTGGAAGCAAGGAAGAGCCTGGTTCTAGAGAAATTTAGAAAGTAGAATAGAATCCAATCTGTTTTTTCCCCAACCATCCCTCACTTTAATCCAAGCTCTTACTCTGACATTTGAGGGCTTCCCTCATGGGCTCCTGTGATGTGGGATGTGAGGCAGAGGGAAGGATGAATCGCTTACTTGTACCTGAGCAAAGAAAGATGGCCTGTCATCCAGAAAGGACAGATTCACTAGAGTGCCAGAGGGACCTGCAACTTAAGCTGCCCCCTCCCACTCCAAAAATCAAAAAGGCAGTTTAGGGCTTTGGTGGTGAAGAGTCAAGAGAAAAAGGGGAAGAGCGGCAACTGGGCCTGAGGAAGTTTTCTGGGAGAATTAAGATGAGCAGAGGTGCCTGAGGAATTGATTAGGCAACATGCATGGGGGAAAAAGAGTTAAGAAATACTGCCATGGAGCATGTAAGAATGCTAATGAGGAATGTGTGGGGATTTTTGTTTGCCGAATTTTTGTTTGTTTGTTTGTTTCTGGGACAGAGTTTCGCTCTTTCGCCCAGTCTGGAGTGCAGTGGCGCGATCTCAGCTCACTGCAACCTCCGCCTTCCAGTTTCAAGCGATTCTCCTGCCTCAGTCTCCCCAGTAGCTGGGATTACAGGCACCTGCTACCACGCCTGGCTAATTTTTGTATTTTTAGTAGAGACGGGGTTTCACCATGTTGGCCAGGCTGACATTGAACTCCTGATCTCGTGATCCGCCCGCCTTGGCCTCCCAAAGTGCTGGGATTACAGGTGTGAGCCACCATGCCCAGCCTGCTGAATTGTTTCTTGGAACATGGCGGCATTCAACTATATTGTTTGGGTAACAACTTTCTAAGGGTTACAATTATGAACATCATGACCCAGAAATGCCCTGTGGTGGGATCATGAAATCACAGAAGCTGAGGATTGGACCCTTCAGTTCCCTCTAGAACATTCCATCCAGTAGTCTGACATGGACAGCTCACCCTATTTTGGCCAGCCATGAGTGATAAACGTTTCGTCACACTGGATTGGCATGTGTACCGCTCTGAAGCCATTAATTGGTCTTGGGTCTACTCTTGAAGTTCTACAGGGCAAGCAAATTCTTCCACGACAACTCTTGGGCTATTTAAAGGCAGTATTCATGGACTGCCAGAGCCTACTTTTTATCCATTCCTTACGGAAAGGCAGTACAGAGCAGATGGAAGACTGAGGAACTGGATTCCGAAGACCTGGGTTCAAACATAGATTTATTATTTATAATCTGTATGACTTTGGGTAAACTACTCGAAATGTTGTTTGAATGTGATTACCATTTTGCTATGTCCCCTCGTCAACTTGACCCCTACCCACAGCCGCCAGGTCTCTGCCTTGAGCTGCTAAGTGGATGATGGTAACACACACACACACACACACACACACACACACACACACACACACACACATATTTGGGGTCTGCTGACTTAGAGATGCCCAAAGGCCACTAGGCTGTGGGACACTGGGCTGGAGCACATGGAAAGGGAAGCATCCAGATCCATATTTGCATGCTCAGTAGCACATCTGCCCCTGAAGACAGCTCCTCTCCCTTCCACCTCGGGGAAATGGACACAGTCTTGGGACCTGGGTGTCCACACTGGGATCTGAGCTGTGAGAAAGCAGCTCAAAGTGCCTGTTTGGCAAGGATCTTCTTTGTTGGGAGCTCCTGACTCAGGGGTTCTCCAGCATATTCAAGAGTTGGAAAGGCTGTGGTGGGCTCCAGTAATTTTTAAGAAAAACTCCAGGTGATTCATGAGAAGAAATGCCATGCTGGATTTTCTTTTTTTCCCTCTCATTGCTGCTAAAATTCCAGAGGCCTGGCTCACCTCTCCTCCAAAGGTCAAGGGTGGGCAGTGTCCCAAAACTGAAGCCAGGAGCCAGGATGCACCTCAGGCAGAAGTGTGTTCTTTAATCTCACCTTTCCATGTTCTCTCCCTCCACTATAGAAGAGGATCCCAGGGTTGCATTTGAAAAGGGGTCATCCCATGGTTTTTTTGGTCTTGAGCCAGAGGGCTAAAAGTAGGTGTGATCCCATTAGAAAATGTGGCCCAATATATTTTGAGCAATATAGGGTGCCTCTCCCTAGAGGGACCTCACTAGGGACCCCAGAGAGCCCACACAGACCTTAGCTGGTGACAATTATGGAGGGGCGTGTGTGCTAGGCAGTGGAGGTTTGGGGCACGGTGTCCACAGTCTCTGCATTCTTCCATCATTACCACTAACCGTGTGATGACCCATAGAGGGAGAGAAGAGGCACAGAGGGTAACAGGAAGCTTAGGGGAAACAGGGTTTTTATTAGGAGCACCAACATGTGAAACTCAGCTGTGAAGTAAAAGGAGGGCAAGTGTTTCCTTGGCTTTTGCTCAGAGAACGTGAGGGGAATCCCTATGCTCAAGGACCTTACAGACTAGATAGAGTGACTGCCTTACACTAAAGCATCACCTCTTCCACACACAAACGCAGAAAGTGTGATGACAGATGACAGATGGGCAAGCCTGGGCAGCCCAGGAAGAGCAAATGAGTCAGAGCATGTCAGGCTTGGAGTGTATTAGCAAAGAGGGAGGCACTGAACAGGTGAAAGGGTCCTCCAAAGGTGTCCACATCTTAATCCCTGGGACCTGTGACTATATTAACTTTCATGCCAAAAGGGATTGTGTGGATGTGATTAAATGAAGGAATCTGAGATGGGGAGAGTATCCTGTATGGCCTGGGTGGGGCCAATGTAATCACAAGGGTCCTTATATGGGGGATACAGGAGGGTCAAGGGCAGAGAAGCAGATGTGACAATGACAGCTGTAGTCTGAGAGTCTTCCAAGATGGAGGAAGGGACTATGAGCCAAGGAACACAGGTGGCCTCTAGGAGCTGGAGGCAAGAGGAAGTATTGTCTCCTACACCTCCAGAAGGAATACAGCCCTGAAAGAATCTTAATAGTAGCCCACTAAGAAGAATTACGAACTTCTGATCTCCAAAATAGTAAGATAATAACTGTGAATTGCTTTAAGCCACTAAATCCATGGTAATTTGTTACAGCAGAAACAGGAAGCTAATACAGGCTCTTCTAGGAGTCCAGGTTAGTGAAAAGGCACCAAGCAGCTATAGATTTCGCAAAATTCAAGTAGGGTTTGGGAAGAAAAAAATGGAGGGTTTTAAATTACATATGCCTTTGGTTACCATATACAGAACTTTGGAAATAAAGTCAAACAATCTGAGTTGCCCACGCAAATCCCTGAACGGCAGAGGCAATTAAACTGTTTTTCAGGCAGCCAGGCATCGAAAGTACTTTCCTATTTTTCCTTTAAAATTCCATGCCATTATCTCACCCACTAACCAATGAAGCAAGAAACTGAGATTTTGTCCTTGGGATGACACCTTGCTGTCCCCATCAGATAGTCACAAACCTCATGAGACTGGACTTGGTCCTTTTCTTCTCTCATACCCAACAAGGAACTGAGAGCAACTCCCGTAGCCTCTCTAAAGGAGAAAGCCCATTATTGTGGTGACTGCCTCTTTTATGAAGGGCTGGGATCAGGTTCAGGGTGTGGCATAACATAAGGTTGGATTCTGCCCTGAGTGTGGCAGGCATCCACACCAATGTGTCCAGCTTCAGAAATGGCATGCAAGATGGTGGCCAAACAGCCTAAGAGTTGCACGCTAGGTCCCATCAAGCTGTGTCCCAGCACATCCTGGGGAGGAAGCCACAGTCAGGAGAGCTTGGCTACTCCTGGTTGGATATCCTTGGGTGAGCTATGCACCTAAAAGCCCCAGTGTTGTCAGTGGGATTTTGTAGAGTCTAATTTCACTGTCTAGCCAATGACCCTGATGAAGGCACAGTAAGTGTACACATGTATATCCAAAAATAATTCCCCTTAAGGTTGTTCTAAGGGTCACCCTTAGTGCCCTTCATATAGTCACCATAGCAGCAAAGGATCCCACTAACATCTAAATCAGATGGTGTCAGTGCTCTGTGCCAAATCCTCTAGTGCTTTCTGACCTTACCCACGATCCTTGCATTGGCCTATGAGGCCTACCGTGAGCTGCTTGCCTTCCCCCACCCCATCTCATCCACTTTTCCTTACTCCTTCCATGCCAGCCACACTTTTTTTTCTGCTCCTCCTCTAACTCGAGAGGTCGGCAAACTTTTTAAGGGTCAGTCAATATTTACTTTCTTTCAGCTTTTTGGGCAATACAGTCTTCAATGCCGTGACTCAGCTCTACTGTTGTACTGCAAAGGCAGTCACGGACAATACGTACATGAATGAGCACGGCTGTATTCCTATCCAACGAGCCGGGGACCGGATTGGACTGCAGCCTGCTGACCCCTGATCTAACTCTTCAGTCACACATCTGCCGCCAGTCCTCTGCACCTGCTGCTCCCCTGACATACATATGGCTCTCTCCCTCACCTCCTGCAGGTCTTCATTCAAATGTCACCCTCTCAGGAAGCCCTGCCCAGGCCACACTAGCACTGCCACCCTGCTTTTGCTCTTAACGCTCATTTTGGTTATTGTCTGTCACCCCCACCCCCCACCGACTAGAAAAAGGGATTTTGTCTGTTTTTTTCACCAATGAATTCCCAGCTGCCTTGTATATAGCAAACATTCAGGAAATATTAATTAATTGAATAAATCAGTCTTGTTACGAAATTTAGGAAAAGGGGAGCCATTTCAAAAACAATATCCCAAATGTACCCTAACACAGGATAAGGGTTTGCAATATCTAGAAAGCCCAGGTCACCAGATTACATCATAATTAGTGATGTCACTGTTGGGAAAATTCTCAGGGTATCCTCTGATGTAGGCCTTTCAGGCCTTGAATCCAGTGGGATTGAGAACTTTCTAAGAGTGGTGCGGCTCTTGACAACATGTGGGCTCCACCGGCAGCAATCATGGGGGATGGGCCCGCCAAGAAGGTGGGCAACCAGGCCCCCCTGCAGACACAGGCCCTCCAGACTGCCTCTTTAAGGGATGGCCCGGCGAAGCGGGCCGTGTGGGTCCGCCATACGAGTTCAGAGCCGCAAGAACCTACTGAATCAAAGGCAGCCAAGGAGAGGCCCAAGCAGGAGGTGACCAAAGCAGTGGTCGTGGACCTGGGCACTGGCTACTGTAAATGTGGCTTTGCCGGCCTGCCAACACCCACCCACAAGATCTCAACAACGGTGGGCAAGCCCTACATGGAGACTGCCAAGACTGGGGATAATCGCAAGGAGACATTCGTGGGGCAGGAACTCAACAACACAAACGTTCATCTCAAGCTGGTTAACCCTCTGCGACATGGCATCATCGTGGACTGGGATACAGTGCAGGATATCTGGGAATATCTCTTCCGACAAGAGATGAAGATCGCCCCGGAGGAGCATGCGGTCTTGGTTTCAGACCCGCCGCTGAGCCCACACACCAACAGAGAGAAATATGCTGAAATGCTGTTTGAAGCCTTCAACACCCCTGCAATGCACATCGCCTACCAGTCGCGCCTGTCCATGTACTCCTATGGAAGGACCTCCGGCCTGGTGGTGGAGGTGGGCCATGGTGTGTCCTACGTGGTCCCCATCTACGAGGGTTATCCTTTGCCCAGCATCACCGGAAGGCTGGACTACGCGGGCTCTGACCTGACAGCCTACCTGCTGGGCCTGCTGAACAGTGCGGGGAACGAATTCACCCAGGACCAGATGGGCATCGTGGAGGACATCAAGAAGAAATGCTGCTTTGTGGCCCTGGATCCCACTGAGGAGAAGAAAGTCCCTCTCAGCGAGCATACGATCCGCTACGTGCTGCCGGATGGGAAGGAGATTCAGCTGTGCCAGGAACGGTTCCTCTGCTCGGAGATGTTCTTCAAGCCATCTCTCATCAAGTCCATGCAGCTGGGCCTCCACACCCAAACCATGTCCTGCCTTAACAAGTGTGACATCGCCCTCAAACGGGACCTCATGGGCAACATCCTGCTCTGCGGGGGCAGCACCATGCTCAGTGGCTTCCCTAACCGTCTGCAGAAGGAGCTAAGCAGCATGTGTCCCAATGACACCCCGCAGGTAAACGTGCTGCCTGAAAGAGACAGTGCCGTGTGGACCGGTGGCTCCATCCTGGCCTCACTTCAGGGTTTCCAACCATTGTGGGTCCACCGCTTTGAGTACGAGGAACACGGGCCTTTCTTCCTCTACAGAAGGTGCTTCTGAACGGCGACGAGGATGGCCGCTGCACCGGCAGTGCCTACCCTCGACAGGGTGAGCGCACTCCTACACACAGGGGGTGGAGCCGGCGCTTATTCCTGTAGCATTAAACACCCCTCATATGCCCCTCCACAGTGTGTTTCTCTACTTCCTGACTTCATAAGAAACAACTTCACACGTGCAGCATCTGCCTTAAAATATACATTTCCCAGAACAAAAGCAGGAGTAGGGGGAGGATGAACAAAAAAGGGCATGCATTGTAGGTGGATTGCTTAAACATTCACTTGCTCTAAAATTATGCTGCCCCTTATTTTGTGCATTCCCCGCTTTAGGAACTGCTTTACGGTTAAACTCTGCTTGGAAGGGGGAGTGCAATGAAGATTAGAGGGTAAATGCTGTTGGGGCATATAAGCAGTTCCCTTTCCATAAATGCCAATAGGAAGTATGCTGTAACAGTGCAAACTCCCACAAAGCATCAGTGTCCATTTCATACTTCATCAACAACCCTGAGGGACTGGAAAGAGCTGGCAAAGCTGTCTGAGCCCTGCTTTAACAGGAGTTTCTTTTAGTTCCAACAGTCATTTATGTCTCAGTACCAGTTCTTACTAAGCCATCACAGCGACTGGCTGCTGAAGCCTAGCATATTACAAGCAAGGCATTTGCATGTGCCTTAAAGGGCAACTCTTCAGAGAACAAGTGCTATACAGATTTCCCTTTTTAAAAACCGAAGTAAGACTGATCTTGGGTTATCAGCAGAGAGGTTAGGGATTGAAGCCACAGTCATTCTGTAGACACTTCAAGTAGTAGCTGACCATCTCCCAGCAGACTGGATTCTCCATCAGCCTATAACACACACGGTTGGAGTCTGGGGTGTGCTGAGGATAGAGGCTGCTGGTTCTGGGGCTGACGATATGGGTCTGTGGGAGGCTGCCCTATGTGGGTCATTCTAACCCCACTGGGGAGCCCAAAGATACACAGAGACCCTCAGTAGCCAGGGAAGCCCTTCCAGGGCCCAGCGAGCTCTATGGTGTTCCTGCAGGGGGAGTTTGTAATATGAGCACTTTAAATTGGAGATTCTTTAGAACAGCCTCCAATACATTCTCTGTCTTGTCTTTAAAGTTCAAAATCTGAACACTAGTTGGTGCATAAAACAGAGGATAGAACATGGGCTCTGGACTCTGTGGTTTGAAACGCAATTTTGCTACCACCTAACTGTGACTTGAGTTTGTTTGCTTGCCTGCAAAACTGAGTATAAATGCCTACCTCACACAGCTGATTAAAAAACAGCGAAAAATATCTGAATACCAGTATCTAGACTCCGGGGGGTCCTCACAATAGCTAGCTAGTATCTTTAGGTTTCTACCTCTTATGCAGAAGGCCAGAAGTCTCTTACTATAGTCCTTAGCCACACAGGTACTCAAAGGCAGGCATTCTGCATTTAGAGGAGAGCTGGCACCTCCACCATCTCCAGGGAGAAGCCCTCCAGAGCTGCTCACAGGTTCCAGGCTTGCCTCGACAGCCTTGAAAGGCCTAAAGTGCCTGACCCTGGATCCAGGTCTGGTGACTATGAGTATCTGGCTAGCACCAGCAGAGAGAGAGCCACAGAGGGGCATGTGAGGTTCCCATGGTTCAGCACGGATGACTAAGCCTTATGCTGGACTGTCAAGGAATCAGGAGTTGGGGACACTGACCTGAGAGAGAGGGACATCTTTACCGCAGTTTCTGCCCAAACCGCTCTACTGTCAACCCATGATCATTCACTGATGCACAAGTTGAAGTTTGGTTAGTTCTTAACCTTTGGACCTCTTTGGCAGGGGTGGTAAACCCATAAACCTCTTCTTAGAATAATGTTATTGAATGCATAAAGTAAAATGTATGATTACAGAGAAAACCTATCATACAGAAATATGCTCTATCTACCGATCCCTTAGGGGTAAATGAACCCCATGTCAAAGATCCCTAAAAAAGGCGAGGGTCTTAATGAAGAGGAGGGTTGGGAGGTGGTTCTGGAGGATGGGCATCTCCAGGCCTTCCCAGGCCTCAATGTTCATTTTTAAATGAAAAATGCCAACTGAAGGCTGAACAATTGTGCAGTCTTTTTCAAACCACTTTATGAATTTTCTCACTTGATCCTCACAAGTATGCCCCAGTAGAAAAAGAGAATCTCCTCATAAAAAAGTGATAGTTACTAAGTATTTGGAACTTATCTTAGCACAGTAGTTCTCAAGCGGGGGGCAACTTTGGCCTGTAGGGGACATTTAACAACGTCTAAAGATATTTGTGGTTGTCATAACAGGGGTGGGAGTGTGTACTACTGGCATCTAGGGGTTAGAGACGAGGGAAGTCGTTAAACATCTTACAATGTGCAGGGAAGCACCTCCCAACACCCAAAGAAAGAATGACATGAACCAAAATGACAACAGAGCCATTGAGAAACTCTGCTTAGCTTGAAGGGCACACACAAGACCGAAGGAAAGCAAGGCTCAGTGAGATTAAGTGACTTTGTCCAACACTGCTAAGATGGTTGGACACATGGCCCAAAGCCTTGTTCTTTCCTTTATAACCAGGAGGACAACTGTTGTTCCTAAATGTCCTGGGACTGTAGAGCCAGTAAGAATAGTGGTGGAGCAGCCCACTGCAGGCACAGGCAAGGGCTCAGGGAGCACAGAGAGCACAGAAACACGAGAATCCAAAGCAGGCCTTCAGCACTGCCAAATGTTACCAAATTAGCCTTGTCTTATCTCCAGCCTCGTGAATATGTACAGCTACCTAGCTCCTAAGATGTTTATTTGCACCCAGTTACTAATAAATACGACAAACAAGAAACAGCAGCCAAAGACTCCCCAGGGCTTGTCCAGGCGGTGCTTCTAGAGAATATGGGAGTAAAATAACCAGCACAAGAGGAAGAACAAATCTAATTTTGCTTCTCAAATTTGCAGTCACCTTAAGTTACTAAGCTTCATCAGTTTTACTTATTTTTAAAAACACCCACTTCAGCTATTGCTATGACAAATCTCTCAAATGTGTATGTATATATACATGCATATATAATTAAATTTAATTTAAAATATGCAGCAGGGCTAAGAAATTGCACCAAGCTACATCCATAAAGGCATATAAAAATTGCTCCTAAGTTTTTTTGTTTGTTTTTTTGAGACAGTCTTGTTCTTGTCCAGGCTGATGTACAGTGGCACGATCTTGGCTCACTGCAACCTCCACCTTCCCAGGTTCAAGTGATTCTCCTGCCTCAGCCTCCCAAGTAGCTGGGATCACAGGTGCCCACCACCACACCACCTAATTTTTTTTCTCTTTTTAGTAAAGATGGGATTTCACCATGTTGGCTAGGCTGGTCTCAAACGCCTCAGCCTCCCAAAGTGCTGGGATTACAGGTGTGATCCACTGCACCCAGCCTCAGTTTTTTCAAAAGCATAAATTTAAAATGCACTTTGACTGAAGAAGACAGTCTTCTGCAAGTTCCTTCTTGAAGTTTAGAGCATCTGAGCAAAGCTATCTGACTCAATGGAACCAAGAAAAGTGAAGGTTTTAGCTTATTGCAGCATGAACTTGCTTTGGGACAGGATCCAAATTTATGTACTCTTTTCTAAAACTTGACAGACTCCTTCCCCCAAATTAAGCATTCATCACTCAGAGGAGTTTCCTCCTTTTCTCATACACTCAATTTTCCCCCATGAATATTCAATTCTTGGCTTTGCCTCAATTTGGAAGGTCTCCTCCTGCCTGCTTCTTCTAAAAATGAACAAAATCCAATCCTGCTCAGATGAGAGAAACAGTAATTGATAGTAATTTGCATTCAAATAAATTATTTCTTGCTGCTTCAATACATTATTTAAAGAAACTGAATGTCCAGGAAAATTCACACCATTATCAATAAACACATTTACTTCTATTTCCAGTCTATCAGCATGGGTCCCTTTACAGTTATCCAAAGCAAGAGCACTATAATATATTTCAATATAAGTTACCATGCTTATTTACCCATGCCAAAGGGTGATTACAAAGTACTTGCAGCCTTTCAATATTGGGCACTTAATTACAGCAAACCCATGTAAGTCAAAAAGTAGATTTCTCCAAAGCAAAGTATATCTTCTTTCTCTTCTTTTTAAAAACTCCTATTAGATTGTGAAAATGTTCAAACATACAGAAAAGTTGAATTTTACAGTGAATACTCCTAGATTGATTCTATAGTTAACATCTTGCTATACTGGGAAAGGCTTCTTAAATTACAATTTTGGCTATATCACTTCTTTGAGGATCAAAAGCAGCATTTCCTGTTAGTTTATGTACAGTGCTGTAGTTTAGGCATTTGTTTCCCTAAACCTCATGTTGAAATGTGATTACCAGTGTTGGAAGTGGGGCCCAATGGGAGGTGTTTTGGTCACAGGGGCAGATCCTACGTGAATCGCTTGGTGCCATCCTCGTGGTAATGAGTGAGTTTTCACTCTATTAGTTCCTTTGAAAGCTGGTTGTTGTTATAGAGACACAAATGGACTAAGATATACAGTAAGAAAGGTCTGGTTCTGATATTTAAAACATGGAAGAATTTTTAATCAGAATGAAGTGGGCGTTTTCTAGACTCACCATGAAAACAAAATATTCTTATTTTGAGACAGTTTTTTTTGGTGAGGGGCTGGAGAATTGAATAAAGAGAAGTCAGTAAAGTACCATAACGAAAAATAAATGAAGTGGCCTAGACACTAACAAAAATATCTGAGTTAAAGAAACAGTATTTGGAGAACAGAGAATAATTCACAACCATGCATGCCATACAATGCACACTGATCACTCACACCAACTGTGCATGATACTGTTTAGAAATTCTAATCTGTTCTAGCTGTAACATTGCTAACTCTCTAGCAGAAAATACACAGGCAGTAAAACAGTCCCTACAGACATTGTAATTATAGGAGGCTCAGCCCAGTTATAACTGAAAGCACATGACCTGGTAAGATGTTACAAAATAATAGCTGTCAGCAAAGGAGGGCTTATAATTTCAAAGGATACTTTTTATTCTGCTTTAGTTTAAGGTGACAAGAAGCTATTTAAGTGATTACATTTGACCAAATGTAGCACTAATAGCCATTGTAATCTTCTCCGCCAATAAAATAAGACAATTTAGAAACATTATTTTACTTGTCTTCACACTTTGGAGGTAGAAATCATGAAACATTAATCTCATGATTACCATAATTATGCTCTCAAACAGCCCAAGTGAAAGAACAATCATTCTCACAAAATGATGCCATAATGGTTAAAGCTTAATGTCTTGCTAATGATCAAGATGTATACACAAAATAAAATAAATAGAATTGCTTGTTGTCTGCTGAAGTTCTTGGCAATGCTAAGGTAAGTTATCATTTTACTCTTTCCAGTTCTCAATAGCCAGGCCTCAAAGAGCAAGGGGTGGTAGGACAACAGGAATGAGTGGAAATGGTCTTCTCTGTCGGATCCCTCCTAACTGCAGTCACTCAGTCTAGCAGGCTCAGCTTCCACTGGGTTCTTCTGTTGATCTTTGGTGGTATAAAAAGCTCAGCATCTAAAAGCAAGAAAGGAAGGGAAATTGTGACTCACATACTCTTGTTGGAGGGCGCTGAGGCAGTAACTCTAAACTAAACAAACTAGGCAGGTGGGGTTTGCAGCAATAAGACCATCAGAGCCAGAGTTCATGTGTCTGCTACCCCTGCAACCTCCAGGTCAGAGCAAACACAGCCTGGAGGCCCTGCCCTGAGAGGAGGGACTGCATTTCAACCTCAGGCATGCTCACCCAGTGATTCAAAGTGGAAGAATGTTCTGTATTTCAAACTGGTGGGAGGGGTGGTGGCAGCAGTCACATGGCTGTATACATTTATTAAAATTCATCAAATTGTACACCTGAAATCTCTGCATTTCACTATATGTAAAGTCTATCTCAATTTTTAAGGAATAGCAAAATGTGATAGCACATATTCAGTAAGTGAAGTTAATGGACAGGAACTACTTTATGATGAAACTTCGACAAACATGTTGATCAATAAAGATGCCCCTGCTTTAAAAAAAGTGAATGGAGAGAGAGGGTTAGGAAAAGATTCTGCCATTGTAACCTAAAACTCCCAGGCACTCTTTCACTTAGATTTGTTAAGTTTCTTTTCTAACCAGGAATCATATACTGCAAGCAGAGATAGGAGAAAATATGTATATATAAGGATTTTTTCAGCATTATTTATGATAAACTTCCAGCAGTAAATCTGCACATATGAGCCATGCAGGCATGAAAAATTACAGTTGATCCTTGAATGTAGGGTTATGGGTGTGGACCCCCCTGCACAGTCAAAAATCTGCATATACCTTTTTTTTTTCTTTTCTTGAGACAGGGTCTCATTTTGTTGCCCAGGTTGGAGTGCAGTGGCACGATCATGACTCACTGCAGCCTCGACCCCCCTAGGTTCAAGTGATTCTCCTGCCTCAGCCTCCCAAGTAGCTGGGACTACAAGTGTACACCACCATACCTGGCTAATTTTTGTAGAGACAAGGTTTCACCATGCTGCCCAGGCTACTCTCAAAACTCCTGGTCTCGTTCCATCCACCTCAGCCTCCCAAAGTGCTGGGATTACAGGTGTGAGCCACCACACCTGGCCCCATGTTTAACTTCTGAATCTCCAAAACTCAAGTACCAATAGCTTACTGTTGTTCGGTAGTGTATTGGCAGCATAAAAAGTCAGTTAACAAATGTTTTGTATGTTATATGTATTATATACTACATTCCTACAATAAAGTAAGCTAGAGAAAAGAAAATATTAAGAAAATCATAAAGAAAACTATTTACTATTCATTAAATGGAAGTGGATCATCATAAAGGTCTTCATCTTTGTCATCTTCACGTTGAGTAGGCTGAAGTGGAGGAGGAAGTGGAGGGGTTGGTCTTGCTGTCTCAGGGGTGTAGAGATGAAACAGGTAGGGGAGGTTAAAGAGGAGGCAAGAGAGGTGGGCACACTCAGTGTCACTAACTTTACAGAAATACACCATAATTTCTGATGTTTTTGCTTTTTCATTTCTCTAAGGTACCAATCCTTCCAGTTTCTTTTAGTTTCAGTGCCCATAACATAGAATCATCCATGTTGTAAAAGAAGCCAAAGGCAGTCTTGAATAATTGGAACCTTTGGAACAAATGTCAATTTATTTTCTGGCACTGCTTCTTTTATGTCATCTTCCTCATTGTCTGGCGCTGGTTTGGAAGCACTCATCTCCATCAAGTCATCTGTTAATTCCTCTGGTGTGATGTCTATCACCTCTTGAATTTCTCCAAGATTCCTATCTTGAAATCCTTCATGTACCATTTTTTTTTTTTGTGCCAGATCCACAATCTCTTTCATGATTTCCTTGATTGGCTGTCGTAAAGCCTGTGAAGTCATGCACATCTGGACACAGTTTTCTCTAGCAGGAATTTATTGTCTTGGGCTTGATGGCTTTCACAGCTTTTTCTATAACAATGATGGCATCACTGACGGTGTAATTCTTCCAGACTTTCATGTTCTGTCAAGGTTCTTTTCCATACATTTGACAATCCTTTCTATAGAGTACTGTTTGTAACGAGCCTTAAAGGTCCTTATGACACCCTGATCTAGAGGCTGAATTAGAGATGTGTGTTTGGGGGCAAGTAGATCACTTCAGTGTCTTCGGTGTTGAACTCATGGAGTCTGGGGTGGCCTCGGGCATTCTCCAGTATCAAAAGAACTTTAAAAGGCGGTCCCCTTACTGGCAAGATACTACTTAACTTCAGGGACAAATCGACAATGGAACCAATCCAGAAAAAGTGTTCTCCTTGTCCAAGCCTTCTTGTTGTATGGTACAACCAAAAGCCTGGCAGCTGGTGTTAATCTTTTCCCTTCCAGGCTCAGGGGTTAGCAGCTTTATAGATAAGGGCAGTCCTGATCATAAACCTGACTGCCTTTGCTGCTGCCTCCTGGATGGCAGGAGCTGCTTTTCCTATTATCCAGACATTTACAAAGCCAAACCTCTTTCTAAAATTATCAAACCATCCTTTGCTGGCATTAAATTCTCCAGCTTTGATCCTTCATCTTTTTGCTTTAAGTTCTCATACAATGACTGTGCTTTTTCTCAAATCATAATAGTTGTATAGGTATGCCTTTCTCATAGCAATCCTGCACCCACATAAAAGCTGCATCTTCAATACAAGATAAAAAGGTATTTTGCAAAAAGTACAAGGTTTTCATGCCTGCTGGCATAACTGCAGTGACAGTTTCATAAATTTCCTTTTCTTTTATAATGGTCCTTGCACTGGGTTCATTTATCTTGAAGTGGTGGGCAACCACAGCTGCAGACCTCAATCTGTAGTACATATCGAGCAAGTCAACTTTTTCTTGTAATGTTATGACTTTTCTCTGCTTCCTGGGAGCAACACTTGTGGTACTTCCTATAGGTCTCATGGTGTTATTTAAGGTTTACGATATTACATTAAACATGATAAAAAATACATGACAATGCAAGAGATCACTTTTCGCTGCCATATGCAATTAATGGAGACTCTCATGTGCTGCTCATGTGGAGATGGTTAGTGGCACATGGCATTTTAAGCAGATATTGGTAACACTTGAGCTCACTCACCACAATAGCAACAGGAGGTAGCTACAAAATTATTACAGTAGTGCAGTACGTACTACAGTTAATTTTATGCAGTTATGATTTAATACTACATCTTTATGTTTGTTTACATTTCTCTCCACTAAATGGTGCCATAAAGATATAAGAATATCAATACTGAAGAAAGGCTACTTAAATAAATTCACTATCAACAAGGTATTTCATAAATTCCAATTAAAGTTGGAATAAGACTTTATCTTAAAAAAACTAGTTACAAAAATAATGTGCTCTATCTCATTTTTTAAAATTAGGCATAACTACAACTATATTTGATTCTAGACTTAACTTGAAATAAACACAAAGTACAGACTTTTGGGCAAGAAAGTAATTATTCTGACAAATTATATGACAGCAGGACATGACATATTTCACATTTCCATATTTGAATTTCACAGCACACAAAAAAGGCCATTTTTATAAAAAATAACTTGAGGGCTTTTCAATTTTTCTAAGGACCTCTCTCAATCCTTTGATAGTCAAAATCATTTAAAGCACTTATTTTGTCATCAATTGCAACAAGTCCAACCCAGCTGTGATTCAAGTACTTTTCCAATATCATTTTAATCTATTTTATGTAATACTAAATTTTTGCAAGACTTGCAATTGATCTGCATGATATTGTATTGCATCAAAGCAGGAAACAATCAGAAATGACCCATCAAGTCATTGATTTCACTTGTGGGGATGTGCCAATATACTTAACTATTGTTAGCTGGGGAGGGGCAGCTGAGTAATATTTGAGTGGCACTAATTTTGTGATTAGTTCATCAGTGGCAATTTTTGAATTATAGGAACTTACCTTTTCCTATACATCCTTGAAACCACAACGGTAATGATAATAAACACTCAGATAATGAGGGGCTCTCAAATATTACAGAGTGTCTTTAAGGCTCAGCTGGAAAACAAGAAAGTGCTCTTTGAAGTGGGAAAGCCATCTAGAATACCCTGGGGAATGATGGGACTGACCTGACCTGAAGGTCAGCATCAGGCCAGCAACGAGGAACATAGGAGGCAGAAATCACAACTGGATTGGACTACAGCACAAAATAAACAATGCCCAAATGGCCTCAGGTCTAATATAAGTTCCTAGCATCTGAGAAATAAGTGGGCTGGGCACAGGGGCAGACGCCTGTAATCCCAGCACTTTGGGAGGCTGAGGCAGGAGGATCACTTGAGACCAGGAGTCTGAGACCAGCCTGGGCAACATATTAAGACCCCATCTGTTTTTTTTTCTAAATGAAAAAACTTAAGAAAAAAAAAGGAATAAGTGGATATGTCGAAACTGATACCAAAAGTACCTTGCCATTCTCTAGACAGAAGAGGAGCTAGGGATACAGTAGTTACAGTCTGGATGTATGAGTTTAGCTGGGATGGAAGGTAGCTGTTCTTTCCTGGTAGCAACATAAGCTGTTAAAGTCAAACTTAATTTGAATCCCCACAGGCTACTTCAAATGTCATCAAAATGCTATTACAGTGTAGCACTTCGGTGAAAAAAAATTTCAGAAAGTTGCTTGTCACATGCTAGAAATGCAAATAATAGCAGTTAAAACTGCCAATTATTTTAGAAACTATCATTCACTTTTTAAAGCTAAGATGCTTCATTGATCCAACTATAAGTAAGGGCAAATACTGAAAGTCCCAAGCTGACTCATCAAATGTTTCTAACCAACCTTCAAAAGAAAGCGCTTAGGGTTTTTAATTTTTAGGGATATAAGTAATCTAATTGAGAATCATCTCCCCTCAACAAATAAAACACTTCATGCATAACTAAACAGGAAATATGTATAAAATGCTAATATTCTTTGGATTTGCCTTCAAATTATATTGTCAATCCTAAACATAATAAAAAGGTCCCACTCATAAGCAAGGTTTATGAAAATGCCCCCAAGATGCAAAGCGTAACTGCCAATAGCTAGTAATGATGCTTCAGAAGAATCTTTTGATGTATATGTAAATGTAGACAGTTTAGACTGAAACTGGAACTGTGATGTGCCTTTATGAACAAGCATATGCCACATAAATATTTTTACAAATTACACATACAATGGTCATGTTGGATTTTCCCACACCAGGTCCCCCACCGCTAGAAGCATGAAACTGATCATACTAAAGATGCGGTCTTAGAATTGAGGAAGAATTGTAGTCAATTTTTTGTAGTGAAAAATTGTATCCAATCTCTCCTTATACTGCTGATCTTCTCAATACTTACAGAAAGATAGTCCTTCTGCTTAGTATTGTAATATTAAATGAGAAAAAATACTAACCAAGAACAGGAACCGAAGTCTTCTGTTGTTGATAAGATGCCATGATACTATTTGCAGTAGAATTGGGACCTAGAACCTGAGGAGAAAATAGACTGTATCAGCAAAGATTATCTAATACTTCTCAAGACTGCCAATACCAAAGGCCAAATCCCTACCAGCAGAAAACAGCCTGTCATTTCTACTGGTATGGTGTGAAACACAGTAATTCTCTTTCCCAATGTGATTTTAATTTGCCAGTTTCTCCAGCTGCAACTCAGACTTCTAATTCTCCTTTCTCCCAGAACAAGGTAAAGATGGGGGGTGGAGGAAAAGAAAAGAAACGAAACTCTACAGTGATATATCTTGGCCTTTTCTAAATAAGCAAACCACTCCCTGAGGAAAGGGAAAACAGTACAAGAGGCTACAAATACGTAGAGTATCAATTATACGCAAAGAGTTATGGGAAACAAACATTTTTAGGTTGAAATAAATACAAATATGTGCATACTATGGAGCAGAATGGAAACTGTGCACATGTGCTCCAGGTAAAACATAAGACTCCGCAGGAATTTCAAGCCTGCAGCGAGCCTCCGGGCACACCCCTGGTTAGTGCAGACCTTTGGTGGCACACTCTCAAGAGCAATGCCATGAGAAGTCACTCACGGTATCCTGCACATACCACAACCATACTTCACCAATCAAAACCACAATCATAAAATTGATGTCTTAGAACTTAATGTGGGAGGCATGGTGGCTTACACCTGTAATCTCAGCACTTTGGGAGGCCAAGGCAGGAGGATCACTTGAGGCCAGGAGTTCAAGACCAGCTTGGGCAACACAGCAAGACTCCCTCTCCCCATGTCTAGGGAAAAATTTTAAAATTAGCTGGGCATGGTGGTATGCACCTGTGGTCCCAATTACTCAGGAGACTGCAGTGGGAGGACTGCTTTAGCCCAGGCATTCCAGGCTGCACCAAGCCATGATTGATCATACCGTCACTGCACTCTAGCCTGGGTGACAGAGCAAGAAAAAAATAAAATAAAATAGACCTTAATGTGATCATGTGATCAGAAGAGAAGAGGGAAGGGGATGGCATGGGAGTGGTATTATAAATTATTATCTTCAAGCTGGGCACGGTGGCTGATGCCTATAGTCCCAGCACTTTGGAGAGGTGAGGTGGGCAGACCACTTGAGCCCAGGAGTTGTTCAAGACCAGCGGGGACAACATGGTGACACCCTGTCTCTACAGAAAATTTGAAAATTAACCGGGTGTTGTGGCATGCGCCTGTAGTCCCAGCTACTCAAGAGGCTGAGGTGGGAGGATCACCTGAGCCCGGGGTGGTGGATGCTGCAGTGAGCAGTGATCACTGCACTCCAGCCTGAGCAACAGAGTGAGACCCTGTCTCAAAAGACAAAAACAATTGTCTTCAAAAGTACTAGTTTTGAAGATGATGATCACATTTCTTCTAAGAAATACCTATTATAATAAATTCAAGAAGTTCTGGGGCCCTGATTCCTAGTTGCTTTTATTTCAACGGTTTGTAAAGTGCTTTTACACACACCCTCTTATTTAACCTTCAAAGCATTCTATTGAAGCACACAGAGAAGTCTTATGCCCATTTCTAAATGAGGAAATCAAGACACGATAAGCGTATGTGTTTCTAAACAGTGAGCTGATTTGTAATCTCTCAGCTCCAACCCACCCTTCTATCCACTGCTTGTGGTGCTGGGGCTGGGCACCTGAAAGATATTCCTCCTTGCTGCTGGCTTCCCATCATGTCCTGCCTACAGTGAACACCAGAGGGGGAGTACAAAGCTGGAGGATGAACAAAAGATTTCTAGATTTCTTCCGTGATTGGCTGGCTTTTTTTTTTTTTTTTTTTTTTAAAACGGAGATTCGCTCTTGCTGCCCAGGTTGGAGTACAATGGCACGATCTTGGCTCATCACAACCTCTGTCTCCCAGGTTGAAGCGATTCTCTTGCCTCAGCCTCCTGAGTAGCTGGGATTACAGGCATGCGCCACCATGCCCGGGTAATTTTGTATTTTTAGTAGAGACGGGGTTTCTCCATGTTGGCCACATTAGTCACGAACTCCTGACTTCAGGTGATCCGCCTGCCTTGGCCTCCCAAAGTGCTGGGATTACAGGCATGAGCCACCACCACGCCTGGCCCGACTGGCTGGCTTTTCCCCCCGCAGCAGCTGTTCCTTCCAGTTTCCATTTACTTCTGTACGCTTGGAACCAGCCCCCTCAGAAATGCCAGGATTAGCTGGCTGGCACCCTCCTCTCAGAGGTTCAAGAGCCAGCTCTACAGGGCCCCACTTCCAGGCTTCTAAATTCTAATAATCCCCAACTCCTCCTCCTGTTCCCTCAGCTAGAGGGTAAAGCTGCTTCCTGCAGTTACTATCTCAATGTCCTTCCTCTGTATTTCCCTTTTGCCTTGTTTAGTCCTCTAATACTTATTTAACCAATCCATATATTAAATTCTGTGATAAAATAATAGATAGGCTTTTGTTTTCCTTTCTGGATCTTGACTGATACACCAGCCTTTTTGAATCCAAATAAAAACTCTTAACAATAGACTTGAAGTATAAGAGAGTGAACAGAGGTATAAATAATAAACAGATGACAATATACTAGAATTCTGCGATACAAAGCTGATTCAGCCTTAAACACAACCCGCAAAGTCCATCATAACAACATAGAAGTGACAAGTCAAATTTTTCATAAAACAAAAGGAAAAGCAATTGCCTGGGGTCCCTTTAAAGCCTGATCCCACCCCTGAGTTCTGGAAGGAAAGTGAGAGGCCGTCTCTGACCCCATCTTCCCCCATCTCTCCCCACTCCAACCTCATTGAAGGCCAGGAGCAATCATGTGACTTTCCCATTTTCTCCATGACAGCTACTTCATCCAGAAAGGAAAATGACAGTCCATTTAACCTATGCCAAGGTGTACTAGTCACTCTACAGGCAAATATCAAATCTTACTGACAGCTTACACATAAATCTAAGATAATTTAACTATGGCATCTTATGTTTTAAGAACAGGAAAACTTTTTGACTTGGGGATTGTGTGAATACAATAACCCATGAAAATGATGAAAAAAATGCACACCGTCTCTGAGAAAACTTACCGGGGTAGCTGAATTCTGCTGGTAAGTAAGAGTCCAAATTTCTGGAAGTGACCTTTCCATCAACTGCAGCGTACCTTCAAAGGCCTTCTGTAATTCCCTTCCTTGTTCATCAAACTCAAAGAGAAAGAGTACCTTTAAAATATGGTATACTTCATCTAGAGAGAAGAAATTTGAAAGAGTGGTAAGTTATATTCCCAGCTCCATTGACAGAATCATACATAGCTTCTATCCAAAGCCAAAAATTTCTATGATCCCACTGCAGGTCCTTTCTCCCACATTATCTTTTTTCTTCCCAAATGCTGGAATAATTAAACACATGTACTACAAAAAGAAAATCAAGCACGCTGGGGGGCCTACGCAGAAAGCAGTGTCCCACAATTCTTTATCCTGGCTTAAGCATCTCTCCCAGCTCAGTTAGGGGGATGCCAAATGGAAGAAGGCTTCTCAGTTACCAGCTACGAAGGGCTGCTTCAGGAATGTGTGCAGACATGACCCTTCCTGCTAAAAGTTCTCATCTTTCCTCAAATTGGGAAAATGGTAGCTTAATCACCTACTGAACTCTGCCTGTCTGTACTGCCTATTCACTATTGTTTGTGGTCAGGAATCATCATCAGGACTGAGAATATACCTTTCAGGTTTTCAGTGTTCTGCACCACTTCACTCAGTGCCTCCAGGAGGGCCAGGTCCTCCAGCGGACTGCCTTCTTTGAGGCTGTGCTTCTTCCGCTCCGCTTTTCGGCGATTCTTAGATGATCTCCTGTTAGAAATTACACAGATATTTTTAAGCCTCCTGAGTAGCTAGGACTACAGGCATGTGCTACCTTGCCTGGCTACTTTCTTGCAGTTGCTGATCACCCCACACAACTTCACAGATCTCCATTTTAAATTCCTAAAGCATAATTCAGTTTGAATATATAATCTTGCATTGCTTTACACATCCCAAGCAAGACTATAAACTCTTATAACTCATATCTCCTTATAAGTTTTTGGTAACATCTACTGCACCTACCATATGAGTGCTGAATAAATATTTCTGACAAATTACTATATTTGGTAAAAGTGTTATGACTTATTTTACATATGGTCTCTTCCAATCCTGATTTTGAATTGAAGAAGCTTATCTTTTCATTTTTTCAGTGCCTATAATTTAGTCACAACATTTGTTCAAAAAGTAAAATCAGATGTTAATATAAATTGAGCATTCAGGGGAGGAACTGCCTCGTGGGGAATGGGAAAACACACAGGCCACAAAGCTGAGGAAGAAAACCTTCCAATGCCAAGTTTAATGTCTCAGATATGCTGGGAAAGTGTCTGAACAACTTCCACACAGCGTTGAAGAATATTCTCCCCACTCCCACTACACTGTCCCAGTAGAAAACCAATCTATTTGCTTCCACTTTCCCTGTATGCCCAGGATATGGTCAATGTGCTGAATCAATGTGATACATACGCTGATATCCTGGAGTTACTATGGGAGTATTTGCCACTCATCTCACTGCCACTCACAACACTGCTAGTTTCAGAGAAGAGGTCTGACTCTTGGCCGTGGGGTACCTCATCATCTAGAAAAGAAGAACCAGAAGCCGATGAAAACACTGCCTGCTAATGTGTGGGTTTACTTTCAGGGCGGTAAATGAACTAACTAGAGTCAACTGGGGCATATCAAAGGATGGATGAAAATGATTGCAAAGTTGATCTCAAAATGAATGAGATAATATTAAATACAGTAATTAATAATGTAAATCAGTAGTTTCCTGAACTTTTTTCTGGAAATGAGGAAACTCTTTTTGTTAGACACAGAAGTGGTCAGCTGCTCTGGGTGAATGGGGGTAGGTGGGAATGTCTGGCAGAGCTCTCCCCATTCATGCTTGGTCCTGCCCTTCACCAACACGCAAACACAGACACAGAGGGCCCTGAAGGGGCTCCACAGAAGCCTCACACTTGCCCATGGCACAGTAATCAGATTGCAGGAGGATCACCAAGCAACCTAGACAGTGTGTGGCGTTACCCAACCCCACTGCCCCCGCACGTCGATGGCCTTCACGCAGACACTCACCCAGACCTGCCTGCTGGGCTTGCTCCTTGAGCTCTCGAACTATCAATAAACGTTTCTTGTGGCGACTGAATGTGGCTGTCTGAGAGTCCAGAAATGCCATATAATTTTTCTGGGCTGGAGATGCAGAATGGAAAATAGTTTGAGCATGAGGTTTAAGCAAAGAGAAAAAACTAAAGGCGGGGAGCAGTGAAGGAGAGTTAAAATTCAGCAAAAAGAAAGAGGTTACTAGGTTTTCCAAACGAGCTCTTTTTCCTTAATAAGCATTAACAAATTAGAGACTGAGATTCCAGATCTTAGAGTTCATCAACATTATCCCAGAATATGCACTACCACTGAACTTGTAAAATCACCTGAACGAAGACTTGATATCTAAAGCAAGGGAGGACTGGCAAAACAAACAAACAAACAAAACAAACAAACAAAAAAAGGGGGGGATAGGGGAGGGGGGCGCAGTTAACAAAAATAAGAAGAAAGTTACCTAAATGTTTCTGGCTAAACATCCATCAAAATGCCCATGGATGTGGAAAAAATGTATCTAACGATTTCTGAAAAATATTGTCCAATGGAAAAATACACAAGAGAAAAATAACACTAGTAGAATACATTTTAAAAAAGCAAAATACTACTATCCAAGGATGCATTTTATTAATAGGTTTTGGGCCTATGTAGATGAATTATCAGCATTTATCTAAGAAAGGTTCTCATTAGTGGTGAAAATCTAAGTAAGAGCTGGTTAGATTATTATAGATGAGGAATGATGTTTTCAGTACCCAGTTAGAGGTACCTAAAGTGAATGACATAAAAAGTACCCCAGCAACGTTTTAATTAGGATGGAGGAAGGGGGTGCAGACAAGGTAAGAATGTGCATACATGTAAATGTCAGAAAGGCCAGACGTTACTTACAGGGTAGATGTGCATAAAAATGCAGAACTTAAAATCAACCACTCCCTAAGGTTTCTGTAAGTCAAACTGATGTCCTTCTCCACTTTGCTTTTAAGAGGTCACAGTGACCATCTGAGTATTCTAGAACTGGTAATATTCATATGTTCTCTAAGAACCACAAACTTCATTTGAAAAGGTAATTTTTAAAAAATACTTTAAACGTTGAAACCTACATAAAAGTTGTAAAAGTTCAATGAACACACATATACCCTTCACTTTGATTTACCAATTACTAACATTTTGACATTTTTTTGCTTCCTGTTTCTCTGCATGCATACACACATTCATTAATACTTTTGTGGAAACTTTTAAGAGTAAGGCAGAGATATGATCCTTCATTCCTAAATATTTCAGCATTTATCTCTTGAGAATAATAGGATATTATCTTATATAACCACAACATGATTATTAAATGCCAGAAATTTATCAATGTTATATTATTATCTAATATAGTTCATATTCAAGTTTACTATTTCCAAATACAAAGATTCTTAATCATATTTGATCACAGGTTTCTAACATTTAAATATTTTGTTACCATTTAATAGTTCAGCATATTTAAAAATTCTAGTGAGAATTAAATATTATATCCAGGGGGTAATTTTGATTGAGTCTACATGACATATTATTAAGAAAACACAGTAAATAGGAGGAGACTCTCTCATCTCTCTCTCCTCACCTTCTTCCAAATGAGGAATTCTATCTAAAATGGAACCCTCACCTTCTAAAATGGAAGGCTTTACGTTGGTTTCTATAATATCCAGTCTGTTATATTTGTATACCTAGAAGGAAAAACACAATAATTTTAGGAAGGAAAACTTCTAGTCACTGGAGAGTTAAGATACTTAGAAGGACATGGATTACTTTCAGAGGGAATCAGAATATTTTCCTGAAAAACAGGCCTCCTACAAGGCAGCCAAGGAAATTCAATTCATTTCAGTAAAAAGACAGTAATATTTCAAATTATTATCGAGAATGATAAAAATGATTTTAAAAACACTGCTTTTCCTTAAGCCAGGAACCTGACCTATTTCTACTTATTTCATGAACCTCAGAAGACAAGAGATTCCAACTGACCTGGAATCCCTTGCTTGCTCTCTCTGCTTAGCACCCAACATCCAGAGGATTTACAAGATTCTTACCAGCCTCAAAGCTTCTTCCCAGGCAGCTCCTTCTAACAGCAAGAGCACAGCTTCTTCATAATCCTGACAAGGGAACAGGAAGAAGACAACAAGTGAAGAGAGCATGTCAGATGTCATCACAGCCAACTACAAAACTAACCACAGAGCTGCCTCTATCTCCCTGGCCAGGGGAGAACTCCTAGTTCTCAACATCATGCCTATCCTAGAGTTCATGACTCCATAAATATTGATACAAAAGATAAGGAAGGGGTGTAAATTCTGAAAATAATGACAAAACACAAGGTAAGCATCATCTCTCGCATGCCTGGACATCAAAACCACCAGAAACGTCTGTTAGACATGCCCATCTCCCCAGCTTTACTACCAAGTTTGATTTAGCAGGTTTAGGTGGGCTCCAGAATTGTTAACAAGACCACCCTTTGAAAAAATAGTAGACTAGAATAGCAATCTTCTAAATTTTTTTTTGTTCTTTTTTTTTTTTCTCAGACAGGGTCTCACTCTGTCGCCCAGGCTGGGATGCAGTGGCATAATCATAGCTCACGGCAGCCTTGACTGCCTGGCCCCAAGTGATCCTCCTGCCTCGGTCTCCCATGTAGCTGGGACTACAGGCATATGCCACCACACCCAGCTAATTAAAAAAATGTTTTTAGACAGGGTCTCACTACGTTGTCCAGGTTGGTCTTGAACTCCTAGCCTCAAGCAATCCTCCTGTCTCAATCTGCCAAGCAGCTGGGTTTACAGGCGTTTGTTCATTTCAAAATTGATTTAACTGGCTTTCTGTTGTTGAGTTGCAGGAGTTCCTTACATATTCTGGATATTAAACCTTTATCAGATATAGGATTTGCAAATATCTTCTTCCATTCTACATGCTGTCTTTTCACATTCTTGACAATGTCCTTGATACACAAAAGTTCTTAATTTTTATTAAATCCAATTTATCAATTTATTGATTGTGTTTTTGGTATTAATTCTAACCATCCATTGCCAAATCCAAAGTCATGAAGATTTAGCCCTGTTTTCTTCTAAGAGTTTTATAGTTTCGTTCTGGTTTTGAGACAGGGTCTTGTTCTGCTGTCCAGGCTGAAGTGCAGTGGCATGAACTCAGCTCACTGCAGTCTCAAACTTACGGGCTCAGGGAATCCTGCCACCTTGGCCTCCCAAGAAGTTGGGACTACAGGTGCACACCGCCATGCCTGGCTAATTGTGTTTTTATTTTTTGTAGAAACGAGGTCTTTCTATGTTACCCAGGCTGGTCTCAAACCCCTGGGCTCAAGTGATTGTCCCAACTCAGCCTCTCAAAGTGCTGGAATCACAGGCATGAACCTCTGTGCCCAGCCTTCAAGAGTTTTACAGTTTTAACTCTTAAATTTTTGTTGATCCACTTTGAGTGGCCAGCAGTTTTTGAAAACTCGGAAAATACTGAATCTTTTGGGGAAAAAAAAAAAAAAAGAATAAACATGAAAGGTCATTAAAAAATTTCCTTAAACAATCATTGATCACTTAAAGCAAAAGCAATAACAAAGTATTATGGAGTGAATACTCTTGTAAGGTTTTTACACTATATATGAAGTAGTATACGATTATCTGAAGATATGGTCAATTAATGATATTTATTATAAATCCTACAGCAACCACTAAAATACTGAAATGAAGAAGTATAGCTAATAAGCCAACAGTGGAGGTAAAATGGAATTATGAAAAATACTAAATCCAAAGGAAAGCAAAAAAAGAAAAAAACAAGAAACAAAGGATCAATGAAACAAACAAAAAACAAACAGCAAGACTGTAGGTTTAAATCTAACTATATTGGTAATCACATTCAATGCAAATGTCTAAACCCTCCAATTAAAAGGCAGAGATTGTCAAATTAGATTAAAAAAAAAAAAGAACCAACTAACGCTATCAACAAGGAACGCGCTTTCAAAATAAAGACTACATTCAGCTAGATTAAAAGTAAAAGGATAGAAAAATATATGCAATGAAAAGACTAACCAAGAGAAGGCTGGAAGAATTATATTAATAACATTAAAGTCAAATTCAGAATTAGGAATAGTAACAGAGAAAGAAGGATATCAAAATGAATACATCTAGAACATACTCATAAACATGTATGCACCTATAACAGCGCTTCAAAATACATTAAGCAAACACTGGTAGAATCAAAGGAGAAATAGACAAATACTGGGAGACTTCAACACTTTCCCAGTCATTGATAGAGCAAGTAGTGACGAAATCAATAAGGATATAAAAAGCTAGAACAGCATGATCAACCTAATCTAACTGACATTTATAGAACACTCCATCCAATAATAGTAGCTTTCATATTATTTTCAAATACACACACAACATTCTGTAAAACAGACCATATTATAAATTAAAATAAATTATAACTTTAAATTAATAAAATGTATGTTCTCTAATCACAACAAAATTAAAGTAGAAATTAATAACAAAAAGATGGCTGGCAAATCTCCAATATCTGCAAGTTAAACATACTTCTAAGTAAGCCAAGGTTCAATAAAGAAATCACAAGGGAAATTAGGAAATGAAAACAAAACATTTCAAAATTTGTATAACGTAACTAAAACGGTGCTTGAGGAAAATTATGGCATTATATGCTTAAACTATAAAGTAAGGAATCATCTCAAATCAATAGCTTTAAGCCATCACCTTGGCCAGGCACAGTGGCTTACACATGGAATCCCAGCACTTTGGGAGGCAGAGGTGGAGGGATCACTTGAGGCCAGGAGTTTCAGACCAGCGTGGGCAACTAGTAACACCCCATCTCTACAAAAAAAATTAAAAATTAGCCAGGCATGGTGGCGTGCACCTGTAATCCCAACTACTCTGGAGGCTGAGGGGGGAGGATAGCTTGAATGTAGGAGTTTGAGACTGCAGTGAACCATGATCGTGCCACTGCACTCCAGCCTGAGCAAGAGTGGGACCCTGTTTCTTTAAAAAAAACATCAACAAAAAAAGAAAAAAATAAGAAAAAAATAAAAGTAAGCCATCACCTTAAGAAACTAGAAAAATAAAGAGCAAATAAAATAATAAACAAAATAATAAAAAAAGATATAGAATACAGAAAAATCATAGAGAAAAACAATGAAACAGTTCATTCTTTAATAAGATCAATAAAATTGATAAACCTCTGGCCAGAATAATCAGAAAAAAGAAGACACATCAATATCTAGAATGAAAGACAGGACATCACCATAGACCCTATGGACAATAAAATAAGAGAATACTATAAACACTTCATGCCAATAAATCTGACAATTTAGATGAAATGAACAAATTCTTTGAAAGACATAAACTACCAATGCTCATTCCAGAAGGCACAGATAAACTTGAATAGGCTAATGTCTACTAAAGTAACTGAACTAATAGTGAAAAACTTTCATTAAAGAAAACTCCTGGCCGAGATGGCCTTACTGGTATATTCTACTAAACATTTAAAGAAAAAAATATCTCCCAAGAGCTGGGAGAAAGAGCTGAGCTGTCAGGTGTTGGAGTAGCTGATCAAAGCAACAAGTCAAAAATGAATTAAGCCTTCAGGCATTGCATTGGTATAAGCAAGAGGCTAAAACCAGGGAAAGCACCAACTGTCTCCGTTCCATTTTTTCCCAAGGAACAACTTACTAGTCAAGAGTCAGCTGGATCCACACAGACATGAGGGTTGGTTCACTGTTGAAGGAGCTTGGAAAAAAAGGCTTTAGCAGTTTGATGGATCTTGGGGGTATGGGTGCAAAGGAAGGGGGCTAAGGGTGGAAAAGTACTGGGTAGTGAGTCACAGCGGAAAAAAATGTCAAGGTTTTTCCACTCCTTCTTGCATAAACAGGCCTTGGCAGAGGTGCCTGAAGAAGACCTTGGCCCATGGCCTCAGATAGAGAGACCTAAGAATCAAAGTGCCAGGACTCTCAATGCAAATACTGTTACAGGAGCATGACTAACAGGGGGCCCTGAGTCCTTGACTGCAACTCCCTTTAGAAACTGTAATGCATTGGGAGTACGCCAAGTCTGGTGTAGGGAGGGCAGCTTTTCCCCATGCGGCCTCCTAGGTAAAGTCTGTAATTGTTTATGGTCAGGTCTGAAACATCACACATAGGTTTTTAACCATAAGCCAGACTCTCATATCAATTCTACATGAAATCCTCCAGAAAACAGAAGTGTAAAGGACACCACCCCTCATTTTTGTCACCCCTCAATGACAGCAGCTTTATCCTGATACCCAAAACATGGCAAAGACACGAAAAAACTACAATATCCCTCATGAACACAAACACAAAAATCCTCAAGAAAATTTTAGTAGATCTAATCTACCACGAGAGAAAAAGCGTAATAAATCTATAATACCAAGTGGGGTTGAACCCAGAGATGCAAGGTTGGTTTAACAGTAGAAAATCAATCACCTAGTCCCCCATATCACTGGTCTAAAAACAAAACCCATCATAGTTGAAAATGCATTTGACAAAATTTAACACCCATTCATGATAAAAACTCTCAGAACGAGGAACAGAAGGGGATTTCCTCAAACCAAGAGGGCAGGAATTGGCAACTTTTTCCTGTAAAACATTAGACAGTAAATATAGGCCTTATGGGCCAAACTATCTGTGTCACAACTCTAACTCTGCTGCTGTAGTGTTAAAGCAGCCATACACAAGATGTAAACTAATGAGCATGGCTAAGCTCCAATAAAACTTTATTTACAAAAACGGGTGGCATGCTGGATTTGTCACAGGTTGTAGTTTGCCAACTCTGCAATAGAGAGCATTTAAAAAAAAAAAAAAGCAAATATCAGGCCAGGCACGGAGGCTCATGCCTGTAATCCCAGCACTTTGGGAGGCTGAGACAGGCGAATTGCTTGAACCGAACAGTTCAAGACCAGCCTGGGCAACATGGCAAAACCCCATCCCTGCAAAAAATACAAAAATTAGCCAGGCATGGTGGCATGTTCCTGCAGTCCCAGCTACTCAGGAGGCTGAGGTGGGAGGATCGCTTGAGCCCAGGAGGTCAAGGTTGTAGTGAGCTGAGATCACACCACCGCACTCCAGCCTGGGTGACAGAGCAAGACTCTGTCTCAAAAATAAAATAATATAGAATAAAAATTTAAAAAAGCAAACATGACACTTAATGCTAAAAGACAAGTAAATTTTCTCCAATATCAGGACAAAGGCAAGGATGTTCACTCTTAACACTTCTATTCAACACCACATTGGAAGCCCTAGAAAATGCAATACAGATAGAAAAAAGTATTGATTGTAAGAAAGACATAAAACTATATTTATAGAAACCATGTTTGTTAATGTAGAAAATCCTAGAGAATACACCCAAGAGCTTCTAGAACTAATAAATGAGTTTAGCAAGGTTGCAGGATACAAGGTCAATTATACAGCCTCCCTGCAAAACACTTCAGCTATATTTCTATATACTAGTAATAAAACGTTAGAAAATGAAATTAAAAACTAGTCAAGCCTTGAGATGACTCCAGCCCCGGCCAATACCTTAATTGCAGCCTTGTAAAGGACCCTGAGCCAGAGGCCCCAGCTAAGCCCAGCCAAGATTCTTGGCCCATTGAAAAAGTGGGATAATAGGGTCTGTTGTTTTAAGCTGCCAGCTTTTAAGGTAAGTTGTTACGTAGCAATAGATAATACATCTAGTGTCACAGTAATACACCCAGTGTTGGTGACTATAGGAGTCACTGAAGCACTCTCACATATCACTGGGGGGAATGCAAAATGATACGGCCACTGCAGATTAGTTCTGCAGCTTCCTAAAAAGTTAAACATCCACTAACCACGGGATGTGGCATTCCTACTCCTGTCCCCATAAAGACCTGCACTAGAATGCTCACGGCTGCGTTATTCATAATAACCCCAAACTGAAAACAATCCAAATGTACATCAACTGGTAAATAGATCAACAAATTCTGACATATACATATAATGGGATACTATTCAGCAATACAAAGGAATAAACTACAACATGGATGCATCTTCAACGCACTATGTGAGTGAAAGGAGCCAGACTAAAAAGACTACATACCATATGGTTCTGTTTATATGAAATTCTAGATAATGTGAAACTTTACTGACTGATCAGTTTGCCAAAGGCTGGCAGTGGAGGGAGAAGGCTGACTGCAAAAGGGGAAGTAGGGAACTTTTGGGGGTGTTAGAAATGTTCTAGATCATGAGTGCAATGGTGGTTACACAGCTACAAACATATGTCCAAATGTACTGAATTCTTCATCTAAAATTGGTGAATTAACTTTATTATATGTAAATTATACAACTGTACAACACATAATTTTATTGTATGTAAATTACACAAAATAATTTTATGCATTAATCTTCCTTTACAAAGAAAAAAAGATAATGACACCTTATCCATTTAATTAACCCTCTATGTGGTATATCTTTCCATCCCAACCTATCTACCCTTTTAGGTATGTTTCATTCACTGGTATTTTCAATTCAATCACCCAACAAATATTCTCTCCAGGATCTAATTATATAAAATTTTAGTTATCTTCTTTCACTTACTGTTATTACACAAGAGACAATTAAATATTTTTAAAGCACAATTAAGTTACATAAATGTGCTATCAGTAACAACTGTAAAAAACACTCTCTCATCAAAGGTCAAAACTCTACAAGGCAATAATCCCTGGTGTCAGCTGTGCACCTGTGTACTGTTAGTCTGTGGCCAGTGTTACTGCAGTTTTATTATTTTCATAATAAATCCTATAATACTACCAAATGCTCATATGGGTACTTATCCTTATAATCTGCTGTACCTCCAGGTCCCTGAGGTAAAGGAGACATTTCCAATAGGGAGAATGGGAGTAAAAGCCAAGAGTATGTAGCCTTCAATGATCCTGTTTTATAACGGTCCTTTCTCATTGTTTCTACGTTGGCAAACTCAATTTTAAAGAGCACAGCTACCTTGAGATGTAATTAAGTACTTTCTACCAAGGTCAAACCAGTAGTATGTTAAAGTAGAGCCCCTTCATATTCTACCTCACAAAACTTAAGAGATGTACTAAATTTAGATTTCCAAGTCAAGCCAGCAAGATAAGACCTCTGGGGCAAACACTATCTCTGGACTTAACAATTATGCACAGTTCCTTTAACTTTGATGATCACTAAGATACAATTGAGAAGACCTTTCTTGCTGACTGGGGGGTTAGAAGGGAGGAATTGAGTTTACCTGGGCATACTCTTCCAAAACCATGGCCGCATCAATGTGCTTCCTCTGCTCAACCAGCTTTCCTGTAGAGACAATAAGCAGCAGTTGACTACAAAGTTAAACAGATACTTTAGCTCAAGTGCTTCTTTAATATGTCTTTATTATGTATGAAACTATGTACTTTCTGAATTTCTGTGAGGGAATAGGTATATACACCATAGAGTCCTATCTTAAATGGCAGCTAGAATCTAAATTAAGCATAGGAATTGAAAATCATATACAGCCAAAATTAGCCTTGAAAGATGCTTCCAAAGCATGTATATGGGAAAATGACCTGGTATCTCTCACTAAACCACTCCGTCCCTTAACAGTAAGAGACCACTATTTCTTTGGTTGAGCACTAGATGCAGGTAGCTGACTTATGTTTGAGTCATGCAGTGTCTTTAGATCCTAGAATCACTCTCAGCCCAATTGAGATAAACCACAATGAGAGGCACAGAGAACCCGAGGCTTTCGAAGGAGCTGGTAGATTCCGGTCTCTCATTGCATGCTCACTCCAGTGCATATATCACTAAAAAAAGTAGGTAAGATCACCTCCACTATTTAAATAGTTACCTTTTCTTTCTTTTGCTCTCTTGTGTCAACTGCCTACGTTAAATGTACACACAGAGTGACTCCAGTGTGTAACATTTCTCAAACATCTTTGACCACTGCCCTCCCCACCTACTTTTGCTAAACATCTGAGAAAAACTAGAAATACTCCCTTGTAAGACATGGGAAATAGCAAGCTAAGAGCTGTAAAGAACAGAAGAGATCCAAGAACAGAGATAGAAGGTATAAACAACCAATATCATAAATTTCTAAAGCAGAAAGGAACAATGGAGACCGAACGAATAACTAAAAGGCCTGAAATAAGGAATTCTCGACATTTGTAAAAAGAGGCCAGCATGGAAACGGAGGGATTTGGGAAAGGCTAATAACCAGAAAAAGAAAAGTGATAATCCCATACACTGTTATAATCCCAAGAAAAAAAGAATACTGCAAATGACAAAGAAGGACTGGTACATAAATTTAACAAAATTTAACAGGATAGAGTTTGGAATTTTTTTAGGACTGCTTTTTATTTTTTTCTTTGAGATCTCAACAATATTTACAAGTTAGGGAAAAATATATACCAGTCATTGCTTTACTTCAAGCACTGCTGAGATGACCAGAGCTTCTGCTCATCTCTTTTCACAGGTGTCCTTACCCTTTCCTCCACTCTGGTACTAGAGCCCCTGGTACCAGCCTCGCCTCTGGTTCAGGCAACCCTTGTCCCTGATGCAGCTAAACTGCCTTTGCTTTCAGAATGCTTCGACATTTGGCCTTTTATTTTCCCCACCTCATTCCTGGCTATTCCAACAACCTACTGTCTATACCAGAATGGACCCATCCAAAAATTCATCTTTACCTTCTTACAGGGCACAGCCCATCCAGCTACATGGTGTGGCCGAGATGGAATAGAAGGTGATAGTTTAACTTCCATCCAGGTCATTTCCAACTTAAAGGTAAATGTTTTACCATGATTCTAACTTCTCCCCACTCTCCTTCCTTCCCCACAGATGTGGAGATAACCCAGCTACAACCATCTGCCTAAAAGGTTGCAGAGCCACACAACGGAAGGGCCTATAAATCCCTATGGGAGAGAGAAATAAACTTCTTTCCATATTGGGCCACTGCATTCTGGGACTCTTGCTGTAGTAGCTTATCCTTTAAAGCATTCTAAATTAATTTTTATCAGTGAGAACGAGACTGTCTCAGAGTATTCTGCCCTAAATTTATTTGCAAAATTACCAAACAAAAGAAATAAATTTTTTAAAACCTTTGTAGATGTAGACATATAAATGATTGTACTTACCTGCCAGAGTTCTGCCGAGGCCCACCAGCTGGTCTTTGGTAAAGTTAAGCTGGGCTGCCACACAGAGGGCTTGCTTCCAGTTGCCACATGTCAGAAAGGCTGAGAGAGCTTTCTCGTGGGCACCGCAACGGGCAAACATGAGCCCCGCTGGCTCATACATGTGCTCCTGCATCAGGTGCTCCCCATAAGCAATGCTGATATCCTGTGACAAGAGGAGATTTAGGACTGAGGAGGAAACATGACAATCATTTCTCTAAAGCTCCAGTGTAGCTGCCTTAGTTCCTATACTTGGAACTCCCTTGAAAGAATTACCTGGGAAAATTTTACAGTTGATCAGTTAGTACAGTCATTTTTTCATTCAAAACCTTACTGAGGATGTGCCATTTATTCACTCAACAAATAATTACTCTTAACTACATATGCACCATTCTGGGCAGTATGGATACTACAGCAAGGCAAAAAATAAAACCAAACAAATGAAAAACCATATAAGAACCACCACCAAGTTGCTGCTCTTATAGTAACAGAGGATGGACTTAGGGACAAAATACAGTCTATAGCATAATGGCAAACGTGAGTAAAGGGACAGAGGACAGTCTCCTTGCAGCTCTCAGGGAGTGTGAGCTCTAACGGCTGTCAGGAGAATAAACCACGTGATGAGATAGGGGGCACCAGGCAGAGGGCACAGAAGGCACCATGGCCATGCAGCAGGAATGTGTATAGCAGGTCTGAGGAGTAACAGGATGGCCAGTGTGACTACAGCAGAGAGAGTGTGGAAGAGAATAGAAAACAAGGGCAAAGAGGTAGCCACTGGCCAAATCCTCGATTCTCCAGGCTGGATGTTAGCCAGAGATTCAGAGAGGAATACAACATGGAGTCCCTGCCCTTAAGGAGCCCACAGCCTGGTGGAGGTGACAAACCAGCTAATCAGCAGTTTGACAAATGCAATCACCAAGGCGAGGGCAGGCTGCTCTGGGGGCTCAGTGTTTGGCGCCTGGTCCAGGAATGGCATTCAGGAGTAACCCAAGGGTTCTGATGGACAAATGGGGCTAAAGGAAGGCTGGTGGGTAGAGAAATGACAGAGGAATCACACGATGTGACATCTGTAGAACTACCTACAAGTAACTGGGAATGTGGACAGTGGCAGAAGCTGGTGCTAAAGAAGCTGGCAGGGGCTTGATCAAAGAAAGATGTGTATATTGTCTGAGGACAAACTGAAAATGGTGATGCTGGTGGCATGGTAGAGTGGTGGTTAACGGCATGGGCAGGGTGGTCAGGCAGCCTGGGCTCTGTATCCCAGGTCCAGCACTTTGTAGCTCTGGATCCTCAGGCAAGCTGCTTCCTCATCTACCAATTGTGTACAGCACCCTATGAGGCTGTTAAGAGGATCATATAACACATTTAACTTAGAAGCGAAGTGTGTGGTATATAAAAAAAGCTAAAGGGATGCTTTTTCAAGAAAACAAAAGTTTCCCTTTATGCTGAAATATATGGGAAAGATCTGTACTTGTTAGGATGATCAGTCTTACAGCAGTGAGGTTGGGCTAGAGGAGGGGTGGGAAAGAAGCAGGGAACCCCACGGGGAAGGTGCTGTGGTATTCCAGATGAGGAATCAGAGAACAGGTCAGGACCATTCTCCCAGATAAGAAGTTCAAATTGAGGCTAATTAGTTTTAAGATAAATTTTGAAGCCAAGGATGGTGTTATGAACTTAGGATCCTCACTCCTTTCCTACTAAAGCAAAAAGCAAAACCAGGAGAGCCTCATTTTCACACAACATACCTGGTACTGCTGTGAGCTTGGTGAATATAACTTCAGAGCTTCGTTATACAAGTTTTTATCTTTTATCAAGTTTAAGCATTCTGGGAAGTACTCAGGTCCTGCAGGAAAAAGATTCACACAAAGACGGGCTTAAGACATGGGAAGCATAATGGACTTCATTTATACCAATGGTCACCAAACAAAATAAATGAGGAACTTTTTAAGACCTAAATAATCAGAGAATCTGAAGAATGGGATCCTGGAATTTGAATTTTTAATGAGCACCACTGCAGATTCTGAGGCAAGAGCAGCACTGATTGGGATCAGCATCCTACTTAAGAGTCCCAGCTTTCCAGCCCAGTGTTTTCTCAGCCTCCTTAAAAAGACATCACCTGGGAAGCTTATTAGACACATGCACGCCTCAGTCCTATCCCAGACCAGCTGAATCAGATTCTCCAAGGATGCCAGCAGCTGAAGGCTTAACATGCACCCCAGGCGATTCTTCCTTTCCCCCGTCAGTCCTCAGTAAAGAATCACAACTGTTCCAGCATGGGAAGAACAACTGGCACCCCATCACTGTCAATTAAAACTGTGTCTTGCAGGGCACGGGGAGGTGGCCTCATCACTCTCTCCAGACAAGCAGAGTTTCCCTGACATGTCTGCAAACAGCATGAGAAGGAAGAACTGTCAACCAATTTTGATTCTGAGACACTGAAGTTAACTTCACAGGTGCTCATTCTTAACCAAAAAAGGATCTACTTGACGTTCTTACCTAGGGAGCTCCTCCAGTTCATTAAAAGTGATTACCTTCAGCTTTTCAGAACACAGGACAAAATAACGTGAGCATACATAATTGTTAGAGTTTTCAGGAGTAGGAAGTGAAATCAGTCACTGTCTAAACTAACAGTTTAATTTATACCTTGCCTACTTCCAAAGAAGATCTGAAGTAGAGATAAACATACTAATCCCCACACTTACCACATTTGCTGAGGTGGCCAATGGCTTTTTCATATCGTTTCAAGTATTTGTCTATAGTAAACCGCTGATAATTAGTTTCCATTTTCTTAAGTGTATTAAGAAATGGAAGATATTCTTTGGGATCCTAAAAAAATGATTAATGAGAACTTTATTACTTGTGATATTCATATATAGGAATAGAAACTAGCATTTACATATAGCAATAAACCCAAAGCTACGTAATTTTTAAATGTGCATTATATATTAACTGCATATTATATAATATATAAAATCGAACTACAGTTGTCCCCCAGTATCTATGGGGAATTGGTTCCAGGACACCCCAAGGATACCAAAATCCAAGCATACCCCAGTCCTACATTTGACCCCATGGAGCCTGGATACACAAAATGTTGGCCCTCTGTATCTGCAAGTTTCAAATCCTGCAAATATTGTACTTTTGATCCACACTGATTGTGGATGCAGAAGCCGTGGACACAAAGGGCCAACTGTGTTTGAGAGAGATCCACATTTAGATAAACCCACACAGTTCAAACTCGCACAGTTGAAACTCACGTTGTGCAAGGGTCAGCTGAACATCAAACAAGCTTTGGCAAAAATGCTTTCACATACGGATATTAATAAGTTACACTTGGAATAATAGTAACTTCCTTAACTAAGTCTCACAGTATCATTTATTTCATAGGCTAATAAGGGAAATAAGGTTTCAGTCTAGAAGATATTCAACAAATGCATCTAAGCTTCTCCTAAAAGTCTAAGATATTGCTCTTGGTGCTGTTTTCATGACATTCCATGCTCTCCTGAAACGATCACATTAAAACAAACATAAAATTATACTGGGTTGGACACAAAACTCTGAGACCCTGCCAACCTAGTATTTATTGGCACTATCATCTCCAGCTCTATACTATGCCCTGTAAGCAAATTGTTTTTCTTCCTAATGGAGAGGTGTTTCCTGTTTTTAATGCAATTTCCCTGGGCTGACAGGATAAATACATGTAGGAACAACATAGGAAAAAAACCCAAGACAACAAATAATTAAGTGCTCATTCCCAGCACTCTGGGAGGCCGAGGCAGATGGATTGCTTCAGCTCACAAGTTTGAGACCAGCCTGGGCAACATGGCGAAACCCCGTCTCGACAAAAAAAATTCAAAACTTAGCCGGGCATGGTGGTGCACGCCTGTAAGCTGAGGTGGGATTGCTTGAGCCTAGGAGGCGTAGGTTGCAGTGAGCCAAGATGGTGCCACTGCACTCCAGCCCGGGTGATAGAGCCCGACCTTGTCTCAAAAATAAATAAATAAATACCGCACTCTAGAAGGAGACACACTGTAGTCTGCGGGGGTAGGCACTGTGTGCAACAGAAGCATATAGGAGGGTCACCTCACCCAGTCCCTGGAGGGAAGCATGAATGGCTTACTGGGAAGAGGCCACCTTGGCATCCTTTAACCTAGATTAGTGAGAATTAGCCAGGGGAATGGTGAGGGTGGAAGCAGTCAAAGCCCATGGATGGTAGAAGTAATGCTGCCCACCAAGGCATGTGGTGGTGAGGGGCAAGGGAAGGGGGACAAAAGCATTGTCTTTCCTCCATGGGCAGAGGAAAAAAAGACAGTACCAAGAAGTGAGAATGGAAAGATACACAGAGGCCAGGTCAAGGAAGGGTTTTTAAGAAGTATTATGGCTTCTGAATTATATCCTCAGAACAATGGGAGCTCATGAAGTATTTTAAGCAGAGAGATGAAGGATCCGATTTTCATTTTTGGAGAGGTCATGGGGAAGAGACTGAGGCTGCAAAAAAATAAATAAAAAATATGCATACCAGTGGTGTTCAAAGTTTTTGATCATAGCACATGTACCAACATAGGAAAGGAGGCCATGAGCCTTCTGTGCTCCATGTGCCCACCCTCCACTAGAAAAAAGAGCCATGTGAGAACGAACCGGAGTGGAACATGAACCACTTGTTACATTTCCTTTATAAGAGAAGAAATTAGCTCACACATATGCCCATCATTTTAAAAATAACCATGTAATTTTAGGCCGCACATGGTGGCCCACACCTGTAATTCCAGCACTTTGGGAGACTGAGGTAGGCGGATCACGAGGTCAGGAGATGGAGACCATCCTGGCTAACACGGTGAAACCCTGTCTCTACTAAAAATACAAAAAATTAGCTGGGCGTGGTGATGGGCACCTGTAGTCCCAGCTACTTGAGAGGCTGAGGCAGGAGAATGGCGTGAACACGGGAGGCGGAGCTTGCAGTAAGCCGAGATCGCACCACTGCACTCCAGCCTGGGCGACTGAGTGAGACTCCATCTCAAAAAAAAAAAAACAAAAAAAAGCCATGTAATTTTACTTCACTTCTTCAACCTCACAATCAAAACAGTTTCATAAGCACAGGGGTTTAGGAACGTGGGCCCTAGAAACTCACAGATCTGTCTCCAGCCCTGCACTCACAGAGTGATAGCAGAAAAGCTACTGCACTACCAGAAGCAGGGTTTCACACTATCATTATATAAACAAGAACCAAATGGCATAAAAGTAAGAACTCCACATACCTTCTGTGACTTCTCAGCTACCATGAGGACCAAATCAAAGTCATAGGTGCCAAGAGAATGATCATATAATTCATTAACATCTACCAGAAGCAGCAAATATTTCAGGGCCTCTTCAGCACTCACAGCATCAGGATCAGAGGGAGCATTTCCTAACAGTGTTTAGAAAACAAAACAGAACACAACCATTTGGGGAAAAAATCCACAGACCTAACAACATAACCAAAAAGACAATAAATTTTTCTCAACAGAACTGGACATCAGAAGAATATATACTTCTGATACTTTTATATATGCTTTAGAGGGCAGCACTGAAAAAAACTGACAAGGGTCTTAAAATGGCAACTAAAAAGTCACATGTTAAATCTGTGGTGTGGCAATGACATGGTGATTGTCACCTGCAGAAGACTAGTAGCAGTCACGGCCACCTTAAGCACTTTCTCTGTGAGCGAATCTCTACCTTGAAGCTCGTGTACTTTTTGCAGTACAATTTCCAGTTCTGGGGTTGTCTTCTTTACATGAGATGTAAGTATGGATAGGCAGTATCTGAGGTAATAAGTGAAGAACACCAGAATGAGAAAGGTAAGTAGGCTGGACAAGGACAACTACACACTTCGGTTTTTCAAAGGATGCCGCCTGGTGACAGCATACATACTTATGAGGACTTATGCTCTCCATGACTGCTCTCATAGCATCGCAGACAAGGTCTAGTTTATTCCCGTCAGGATCCCTGGACAGGTAGACACTGCTGGTAACTGGTGCAGGGTACATGGTCTTCGTGACATCTTCTTCTCTAAGAACAGGTGTGTATGGAATGGTCATCAACAGAACATGTAGCCCAGCGATCAAATTACTAACATACACCTGGCATGCTGATGATGATAAATAAAAATGACTTTTGGAAAAGAGTTGAATTATAAAAATATTGAGAAATAAAACATGTCCACAAAAGACTTATACAAATGTTTGTAGATGTTTTAGTCACATTAGCCCCAAACAGGGTAGTACAATCCACATGTCCAGCAACAGGGGAATGAATAAGCAAATAGTGGTGTATTTACACAACGGCATACTACTGACCAATAAAAAAAGAATGAACTAGTGATACATATAAAAACACAGATGAATCTCAAGACAATATGTTGAATGAAAACAGCTTTATGCAGAAGAGAAATACTGTACGCTTCCATTTAGGTGAAGTTCTTGAGCAGGCAAAACTGATTTATGGTGAAAAATTCAGAAGAGTAGTTGCCTGGGGAACGGGACAGGGACTGATTGAAAGGAATCTGAAGCAGCTTTCTGAAAAGGAGTAAATGCCCTCTAACTTGATAGAGGTTCAGGTTACATGAAGTGTACATTTGCCAAAACTCACTAAATGGCACACTTAAGATTTGGACATTTCACTGTAGATAAGTATGACCTGAAAAAACACAACAAAACCAACCCATACACAAAGAATGCCCTCTAGTTAATGATATACAAGGAGAAGTACAGGTGGTAGAGTGGACTGATGTCTACAACTCACTTAGCAATTTGTCGACAAACAAGATGAATGATGGATGGACAGATTATAGAGAATGAGAATGTGTATACAGAAAAATATAAACTGGCGAATCCAGGTGGGGTATATATAGGTTGCTTACTGGACAATTCTCTCAACTTTTCTCTATTTTGAAAGTGTTTCATTAAAAAGTTGAGGGGAAAGATCATCAGAGAGAAAGATGCCATTTGATTTCAGTCTCCTAAGAAAAACAAGTAGTTTTATACGTATACCTAAAAATCAAGTCAAATAATAATTCTGAATGACATGTTTTAAGGACATAGTTTTAAACAGGCTGTTTTAAAAAGAAAGGAAAAGAGCAAAAAACCAACTGGCATCTAAGAGTTATAGCAATTTTTAAAAATGAACAGTAAGGAATTTTTCTTCTCTAGCTATTTATGTTTGATTTCCTTAACAAGAAGAGAGAAAACTATGGAAAAGATACACATGAATTATTCAAAATACTTACTTCAATTCTGTAAAAAACAAGTTAATATGATTCACAGAATCTATCTGTTTAATGAAGGTTTCCACATTTTCAAGAAACACCTACCAAAAAAAGGACAAAACATCTTCATTCAGATCATATTAGTTTAAGTACAAAGTAAGCTAGAGTAAATGACAGCTTAGAAAGTTACCTTAGGGTTATGATCATAAATCAGATTGAGATTGATTCTCAGCTTTCTCATGCATTCAAATGCCTCTTTAAACATAAGTCTGTGAGAAGACAGAGAAAGAATAGAAAAGGTATTCACAAAAACTGACATGGGCCCAGCATATTTTCATTATGATACAAACCAGTTATAATCAGATTACAGCCCCAATGCCAAGCTACTATCACTGGATTTCTACTCTGAAATTACAGAATACAAAAATCAGGTACCACATTCATTTACCTTCTTTAAAGGCGTAATTTAGTCATCATGACTGTCTAAGAACTACATCTTCACATACATACAACAGAAAATCATTACAGAAGCCCGGGCACGGTGGTTCACGCCTGTAATCCTAGCACTTTGGGAGGCCGAGGTGGGCAGAACACTTGAGGTCAGGAGTTTGAGACCAGCCTGGCCAACATGGTGAAACCCTGTCTCTACTAAAAATACAAAAAAAAAAAATTAGCCAGGCGTGGTGCACACCTGTAATCCTAGCTATGCGGGAGGCTGAAGTGGGAGGATTGCTTGAACCCAGAAGGCAGAGGTTGCAGTGAGCCGAGATTGCGCCACTGTACTCCAGCCTGGGTGACAGAGCAAGACTCTGTCTCAAAAAAAAAAAAAGAAAATCATCATGGAATTCAGGTCTACTTTTTAAACAAAACATTAGTATAGATCCTTCTAATACAAAGTTTCCTCCAAATAGGTTCAGAAAATCAGTCATTTCCTTCACAAGAGTGGCTCAGGCCACTTAGGGTCATAGGCCCCTCTGTAAATCTATTGAAAGCTGTGGGCTTTCTACTTGAATAAATACACAAAGACAAGGTTTGGCGTGTACAATCTCCCTGGGTTCACAGGCCACCTAAAACCCACATGTGTTCCCTCAGGTTAAGAGAAGCCCTCCTTTATATGATGAGTGTCACGATTCTTTCTGCTAGGAATCTCCACTACAAAATACTGCATTAAAGTAAAAAAGTTAAAAAAAAAAAAAAAAAAAGAGCCTCTAAGAATCTGATTGATGATATAGGTAATGAGGGCTTTTCATAATTTTAAGATCTCAAAATTGTAATAAAATACTTATTGTCTTCACACATAAATCACAAGCTAACTAGTCGCAAACAGTACAATGGCACTTACTTGTCCAACCACTTCCGAATCTGAGCTAAAACCAGGGCTCGATGATGAACAACTTCTAAGTTTCCCCTAGGCATCTTAAATAAATTAAAGCAGTAACATTTTTAATTAAGTAGAAAACATTTAAATAGCCAGGATACACAATTTTACCTAACTCTTCACAGAGAATTACCACAACTCTCTAAAATCAGCACACTTTTAGCAGAATCTTGTTGTTCTCTATATTTATCTTGACTTTCAAGAAAAGTTTCGCTTTGAGCCTTACTGGTCACAGCCTGTATCAACACTCCTTTGAATAAAGCTAACAGAAAAAACTATCAAGGAAAGGTTTACAATAAACGATACAAAGAATAAGAAAGCCTAAAATACAACCTGCAAGAATTATGCTTGGTACTTGGCTGAATGACAATCAGACTATCTATCTTGTCTGAAAAACCAGCTTACCTGTAATACAAGCTTTGTGTCCTGGGGCACAACAGTGACAATCCGTGAACCCCTCTCCACTTTCCGCAGAACTTCCCCATGGGACACATGATTGCTGCTCAGGCCGGCCTGTAATGCTAAACACACCATTAACTAATAAGCCTTAATTATCACAACAAGCCACTCTCCATTAACTGCAATTGAAACCACACACATTATGTGAAATAGAAGAGAACAAATAACAACCATGTGCCTTAGCTCTCCCACTGAACCTCAAGACTATCAGCCCTGCTGATGAACACGCTCATCCCTGGAACTTGCCCTCTCTCTTACAGAGCCCTCATGCACATTCACATACACAGCTTCTCAAATGATGTGGAGAAACACAGTAAGAATTGGGGCAACTTCTCTATTTCTTAGCATTATCAGTGTACTATAATCATATCAATGAAAGAAAGATTTCCTATTTCCAAGTTGGAAGCAAAGAAAATAAGTTGGCTTTTTAGAATAAGGAACACACACACACATACACGCCACACACACATACACGCCACACACACATACACGTCACACACACACATACACGCCACACACACAGAGATAGATAGGGCATGGAACAGAAGACAAAATGCAGCCAATATCCTACAAACCACTAGATGGAGCGCAGATGTACAGTGGAGGGTGGGCACAGTGGGAAAAGACTACACAGAAGGTAAAACATTGGGGATCTACATAGTAATTCCAAATAAAATATTAGATCAGTTACATAATAAAATTTCCTGAAAAATTTTTAACTTTAGAATGTGCTGCTTAAGGAAGGAACTCCCTGCCTTGGATGTCTTTACTAAAGTGCAGAATGATTTAACTGAGATATTATGTTGAGATTAGGGTCTAAGTAAAATAACTCTAAAGATTTTCTCCAGCCTAGGACTCCTTGATAAAAAGCCAAAATAAATGAAGAATTCAAAAAGTCATCAAGACTCCAAAAGACATTGGAGGAGGGACCATTTCTATTTTATACATTGAAAACTTACTTTTAAATGAAGCATCCCTCAGGCAAAAACACTGGCAGGTATGGGAATGGGTTGTCAACAATAAAAACTCATCATATACTGCAAATGACGTGATATTTGACGCAACCTGCAAGAGAAGGCCAGAGAGGCATGGGCGAAAGCTAGCTAGATTACTCGGAGCTAACACTGTGAAAAGGATCCAACACCAAACCAAGCCTTGATACCTCAATGTCATTGATGAAAAAGCGACACCTGTCAGTCAGACCAAGAACACATTCCTGCAAAGAAATAAAACTGAAATCACAAGCAATTCTATCTCAAATCAGTTAAACCTACCTTTCCTATCACATAGTTCTACCACCCTATGATTTCACACCTAAGTTCCTGTAATCAGGACTAAAGATAGATACCTAAGACGTGGCTGGTCCAGCGCAAAACGGAATGTGAAGCCACCCAATCCATCAGTGAGCCCTGACATCTCCATCTCCTACACATATCTCAAACCCATCTCCTTTTTCCCCTCACTAACTCCACTCAACCGGTGTTGGTCCCATATTCCAGTCTCGTCACTCTCCAATCAAGTCTCTTCTGGGCAGCCAGAATCACTGTCCAAACCATGAAGCAGAACACATTACTGTGTTATTAAAAATCACAAGAAGTTTCTAATCTTTGTTCAATTAAAGAACCCAAATTCCCTCCTATGACTGTCACTGAGCTCCAGCCACAATACTTCCATCCAGTTCCTTGATTAAGATGAGCTCTTGCTAAGCTCAAGGAGTTTGTTGTTCCTTCTGCCTGGAGACAGAGCCTTCTTTTTCTTCACATCTCAGCACACACATCACTGCCTCCGAGAGGCCTTCCTGGACCACCAGATGCAGGACTCCCATTCTCATAGCCACCATCCTCAAATTACCCCTCAAACATCTCAGTATTCTCTACCAATATACTCTGTCCATTTCCATCACACTCCCAACAAAGGGAATCATTACAATGAAATTAATAGATCACAGATCTATTAATCTTCTGGATTAATAGATCCAGAAGAGCAGGAATTAGTCAAGTGGTTTTGTTTTCCAGCCACTGCATTCTACCATCCACCACAATTATAGGCATTCTAGTATGTGTTGAATAAAAATCTACTAAAACTATTTTCAAGATCACATTTCTGTTTTCCCTACTAAATAAAATTAACTTTGAATGATTTGTACAACTAGGGATAAAAGGTTGCTAATCACATATATTATCTCATTTAGTCTTCTGAACCCTGATAGACAGACACTGATTTTCCCATTTTATAGATGAATAAGGTGTGGCTTATGAAAGTGAGATCATTTCCCACTATTGTCTAGGTATTTAGTGGAGACCCAAGTCCACCTCCAAAGCCCACGCTCTTTCTACTTAACGCCATCAGTCCCTGGGTAACTACTTTAAGTAAATTTCCTGCTCCGTGTTCACCTACCTCTTCTCCAATCATGGCCAATTCGGTCTGGGTGCATGGATAAGGAAACCGAACAGGAAATCCACCAGAGTTCTTCCATGGTTTAATAGCCAGAGAAGGTGACTCTGCAAGATCACAGATCTAGTTCACAAATAGCTGATGCGCTCTTTGCAAAAAACCATCAACATCAATATTTGCTAAAACACTTAACATGCAATTTCAATCACTTTTTTTTCTCTAATGCTGGCATTATTTATTTATTTATATATATTTTTATTATACTTTAAGTTCTAGGGTACATGTGCACAACGTGCAGGTTTGTTACATATGTATACATGTGCCATGTTGGTGTGCTGCACCCATTAACTTGTCATTTACATTAGGTATATCTCCTAATGCTATCCCTCCACCCTCCCCCACCCCACGACAGGCCCAGGTGTGTGATGTTCCCCTTCCTGTGTCCAAGTGTTCTCACTGTTCAATTCCCACCTATGAGTGAGAACATGCGGTGTTTGGTTTTTTGTCCCTGCGATAGTCATCAATCACTTTTTTAAGAGTATGTTAGTTCATTAAAAGAGGAAACAGGAGTAGAATACACTTGCCAATTCCACTCTAAAGCTTAGGGTTTTCCAGGGTAGTTAAAAGACCTGACAATCAATATTGTACTGGCAAGATACAAGTACATGTTCTTAAGAACTAAGCATCTATGTAAGTCATAACATGCTTTCCTAACACCTTGATACTCACCCCAAAGGTACTTAAATATCTGGCCATCAGCCAGCTGTAATACTACTGACTTGGTCTTGGAATTGCAACATAGACTGATTATGACCCCATCCACCGCTGCAGATGAACTGATAAAAAAAAAGGAGAAGGGAGTGTAAACAGACCATTTTTCTCAAAAATAGTGACATTTCACTGATTTTGAAAATCAACAATTTCCTTTTGATGCTGCACTACCTACTTCAATACAATGTAGACAAAATACATATATACACACCCAATACTACACACACACACACACACACACAACTTATACACTTAGAGATGGACGGTTAGATGAATAGATAAAACTACTCCAAACCAAAGCCCAGATATAGCCACATCTGCTACATGACACCATTTTCCACAAACCCAATAAGGTAGTTGTTTACACTGTGAAGTCATCATTCCTCTTCTGGCCACAACTTACTGCAACTTATTACAATGTATTGCCTTCATTAGACATGGATGGTACCAATATCATTTCTGTCTGCTTAAAATAGTTAAAGCAGCTGGTCTGCAGGAAAATGAGCACACTCAATATCTCTATCACTATCGTATCGATTGATGGAAAATTGTGGATTTTCACTAATGAGATGAAGGGAATTTGTTATCACCATTACATTTTTCCCCTGAGTCAATGGAGCGAAGTAAAATTTCACTTTTTTTTTTTTTTTTTTTTGACAGTATCTTGCTCTGTTGCCCAGGTTGAAATGCAGTTGACACAATCACAGCTCACTGCAATCTCAACCTCCTAGGCTCAAGTGATCCTCCCACCTCACCTTCTCAAGTAGCTTGGACCATAGCCACGGAAGCAGAATTTCTCAAAAGAGGAGGAAGAGGTAGTGATTAAAAAAAGAAAAAAGAGACAAAGAAGTAATGATAAAAGCAAATGATGTTAATGCTAACATTTAATTCAAAGTTTTTTAACCAATCTACAAAAAACTAAACATAACAATAGGGAATTCCTCTACAAATGCTTCAAATTTTGTGAGGATAAATTATCTGTCAAGAAGAGAACAAACTCTGGAGCTAGACTGGCTGGGATTTGATCCTGGCTCCACCTGCATGATCTCAGGCAAGTTACCTAACTGCTCCATGTCTTAGTTGTCTCATCTGTAAAATGGTGGTGCAAATGGCATATACTTTAAAGAGGTATTATGAGAAATAAGTAAGCTAAAACAGACAAAGCACTTAGAAGAGTATTTTTTACAAAGTATAAGCTAAAGTAAATGTAAACCAAATCGAGGGACTTTGTAGTCCTCAAAAGCATTAATATTTTATATGAACAAAACAGTCTTTTTGAGAAATAAAAGTCAAAGCAGTAGAAATATACTGCAAATGACTTCTCATTTCCTTTACAGCAAATGAGATGACTGCATCAAGCTTTTGCCTCTACAAGCTAATGATGAAGAATTTCAAATCTGAAGAAGTAGAAACTTAGTAAATTGCTCCGCTTTTCAAAAGGTAATCTAATGGCTTACTTTAAGTGCTACATATTTCTAGAACATATTCTGCATTTAGACATGTTAACAAAAGGCTTTTTCAAAATATCACGAAAGACTATGAGTCAAAGAGTAGCAGCAAATGACTGCATTAAAATGTTTTATGTCTATAAATTTATGTAATGTATATATATAAAGGAAAGGTTCCTAATTTTGCAACAACGTTTCTCAGAAATCTCACCAGTAGGGCTTCAATTACAAATTAATCTGGGGATTAGTATCAGTGGACAAGGGTGCCAAGTATTGACACTGGAAACAAGGAGTTCTGGGAACTGGCTAGAAAATGCTATCAACTATACAACAGGGCTTGCATTACACAGAAGAGCATTCATTAACTGAAACCTGTTACATAATGAAGATATAGTCAGGAATCAAAACAAAACTCAGGCCCAGAGAACAGTGAAATTTCAGCAAAGAAGAATAGAGACTTTCTAATGGTAAATGTAGTCAGGTATAAAATAGGATATATAGAAGAGGAGGCTGGAAGAAGCATTTTGAAGTCACCACATCAAAACAAAGCATATATATGCAATTATGCATCATTTAATGATGGGGATATGTCTGAGAAATGTGTTGTCAGGTGATTTCATCATTGTGCAAACATCATAGAGTACTTACACAAACCTAGGTGGTGTAGCCTACTACACCCCTAGGCTATGGGGTATGGCCTATTGCTACTAGGCTACAAACCTGGACAGCATGTTACTTTACAGAATACTACAGGCAATTGTAATACCATGTCAAGTATTTGTGTATCTAAACATAGAAAAGGTTATGTATACACACACACACACACACGCACATATATGCGCATGACTGCATTTATACAAAATTTCTTCCCATCACATTAGCCCATGAGAATTAGCCACTCTAATTATGCTTTACAGTTATTAAAATCAATTATAACATATAACAATCACCCTGGAAAAATGTGGGTAGATGCTGAATTAAAATATTTAACATATCTTTAAAAGTGACTTCATCTATTAATATTTATCCTATTTTTCACCACTTTTTGACATATTTTTGGTCTGTTATTTTGACATGGCTCATAACTAGATTTAACCTTCTTGTTAAGTGTGTCTAACAAGAAAGCTACTGCTCCTCAACCTTGATCAATAGAAGTCAAAAGTTGTACGCTCATAAAAGACAAAAACCTAACTCCATTTGCTTAACATGTGGAGTACAGGGAAAAACTGCAATACCTGACATTGAGCTGTCCATGCTCTTCATCCATCTCAGAAGAAGCTGGAGTCAAATGGTGAATGACAGACCGGGGGCTGAACTCACTGTGGCTTACAGCCAGGAAGATGTCTTCTTCAATCCAAGTGAGAAGGCCTAGTTTCAGCGGGTTTACATCTTGATCTTCATTATTCTCGAACTGAATTCTATTGTAAATATTGAAGAATATCCAAGACATGAATAAAACTTAAAAACCACTGAGACGTTCCTGGATGAAGGAAGACTGAAGCATCTTGTATATAGTCCACTCCTAATTATTTGGAGGGACAAAACCTGAGATACTACCAAATACTAGAAAATCTAAAATTAATCTTTGTCTGGCTTAAGAATACGTTTTTATGTTTCCCCTAAATTTCTCATACCCTGAAATCTTTAAATTTGAAGAGAACACTTGAGGAAACTGACTACAAAAGAAAATTACCAGCCCTAGTCCCTACACTAATGAACCCCAGAGCTTTTCCACTGCCATGACTTACCAGCATTCAAACCAGGCTCTGGCAGGTATGTGACTTGCAGTAGAATGGGTCCTTTCCTAAGCACCTCACATTAAACTGACTGACTAGCTTGAGAGATGGTCTCCATGTCTCTAACGCATTCTTTGGTAGCATTTATACACCTGACCAGTGCACTATTCTTGTCACCTCACGTAGGAACCGACAATGGCTACTTCCTGCCTTTTAGATCAGGTGGCAAATCCGCAGCTCTCACTGAAGAAGTTGGTCACTAGCCTGATCTTCCTCCTCAAACATCTCTCCCCGGACTCAGGCTCTCCATTGCACTCACATAGAGTATCCCATGGAGGATCAGTCCCACCTCTGGTTTTCACTGACACTTTCTTCCCCACCAGACCCAATGTTCCCAATTCTTTGCCAACCCCAAACCTATCCCTTCCCCAAGATCACGATGAGTATTCATGTCTTCTGTGAAATCTCAGACGAATTGGCATTATCCCCATCAATTTTTTTTAAATGAAACTATATTCTAAACTGCTTCATACTTTCTAATTTGTCCTCTATCTCTACTCTAGTGGTTTCAAGTCTGTGAAGTGAAATAATGCATGTAAATGCTCTTTAAAAACTACTAAGCATTATACAGGCAGCCTCAAAATCATACAGAGGTTGAACACTTCTGCTGTATTTATAAAATATATCACATATATTTAAGAAACATTATTTATTAAATTCTGTTATTTGTTGTACTCGGTTAATTATTTCTATTAATCTAACAATAAATGTTCCCTGGAGGCAGAGTAGTTTAGTAATGAAGAACATGGACTTATCAAACAGAATAGAATCAAACCCTAAATTCCCTAGTTACCAGGTCCATGACCTTGGGTAAGTTACCTAACCTCTACACTTTGTTTTTTTAATCTGTAAGTACTCAATAAGTGGTACTTTTTAAAAAAGTTCTCTCACAGATGTGGCATTATAATTTGGTTTCTAGGTCATTTTGCAAATGCCTATAGTGTACCTGAGGTATTCAATTATGTCCAGTTGTTTACAATACTGTTTCAATGGAAGAATGCATTCTGATTTCCATCCCGGGAGCCTCAAAGCACAGCACCCAGAAGTTCTAGATTCTGGGATGGAGCAAAGACAGAGGCTGCATTAGGTCATCCATGTTAACAACCCATACATCCCCACTTATGTAAGAGAATGTGGCTCCACCTTATCATTGTCATCTCCATCTTTCCCACATGATTTTTCCTGGAGAACCAAGCGCTATTGGGAGTAGGTCCTAGGCTGGCTTACGACTCATGCTCTCCTGCTACCTATCAAATTATATGGCATTCAGACAAACTACATGACTGGCTTCTCCAATCAGATCCGAAAGTCAGGGCCTGGGTGTTGTCTTTATTTCTTGTTCCACTCAGCAACAGGCATAGAACTGTTATCAGATGGCTGAATTTAGGACTGCATGCTGGCTGATTCTGTTCCCAGAAGCCCAAGATAATTAAGAACCTACTTGTATCTCTTTTCCAAATGAGGAGTTCTAAGGCAAACTTTAAATCCACTTCCACCCACAGCTCCCAGTTTCACTGTAGGGTCAGCACTTGGACAATCACCTGGAAAACAAAAATGCAAATACTATCATCGTAAATTGTAAGATTTCACCTAATACTAGGGATGGTGTCTGCAATTAACGAGTTCTAGAAGGCAAACGGCAATCTAGAAAATAATCGCATCTCAACCTCCTTAAAATCTCTGCTTTCCCCTTAAGAACACATCAGTCATAATCTTCCCTGATAAAGGCCACATCTCAGCAAGACCAGGTGAAAGGGCTACCCTCTCAGCCCAGTGCTGTGGACAATTTCCTCCACTGTCTTCAACCACCTCTCAATATCCTCAAATTCTCCAAAGTCCTAAGCACCTGCTTAAAAGACATTTTCTTTCTATTCTTCATCCAGTTTATTCACTGCACAGCAGCCAATGCAAGCCTTTAAAAAATTCAGCCAGAACACTGCACTCCTCTGTTCTAAGCCCTCTGGTGGCTCCTATCTCACTCGGAGTAAAAGCCGCAAGGCCCTACAAGAGCAGATTCCCATCACCACTCTGAACTCACCCACCACCTTCCCCTCCTTTGCTCTGCTGCAGCCACCCTGGCCTCCTGGCTATTTCCTAAACACAACCGGCACTTCGGTGGTTGCTTTTTACTCTGCTTGGAACGCTCTTTCTTTTTTCTTCTTCGCCTTCAAGCATAGAATGCTTGGGACGCTCTTACCCCAGATGTCTGCGTGGCTCCCACTGTGATTCTCACCAGGTCTCTGCTTCAATGTCACCTTCACAGAGAGGCCTTTGGGATCACACTAAATAGGAAAGCCACCTTCCCCCTGTAAACCCTTATCCTTAAGCTCTCCCCATCCCTTATTTTGCTTAATTTTTCTCCACAGCACTTGCCATCTGATAGATCATATTTAATTGATATCTTTTGTCTACACCTAGAACAACAAGTTGTAGACAAAGTACAACTAGTTTTCTAGTACAACAAGCCAAGTACTAGAAAAAAGCCTGGCATATAATAAACAATCAAGAAGCAATGAGGGGGAAAAAGGAGTGATACTCAGGATGCATCAAACACCATCTTTGAAAACTTTGGCAACGAACTTGTCTCCACACCACTCAAATGTCTACCACTTGACTCCAAGTTCTTAATTTCCCTTCCACTTGGGCACTGAGCCCTGACCTGTTCCAGTCCAAGATCTCTTTTTCCAGATTCTCTTATATCCAAACTCTCCCCAGTGGGCTCTTTAACTTCTCAGGGTTTTTAGTTCATGGATTTGTTATGATCTTTCTCTTCTTTCCATTTCTATGAACACTGCTCTGGCTCAAGCTCTCGCTAGCTCCTGCCTGGACACTTGACAACAGCTTCTCCTAACTAGAATCTCTGCCTCCAGGTGCCCCTGACCTATGGCCAACCCCACATATTGATGCCGAACAATCTTTCAAAAGTGGAGCTCTCAACCTGTCCTATCTCATCACAGGGAGTTTCTCTCAAGTAAAATGAATGCAGGGTGGTACAGGGTTTCATTCTGAGGAGATAAAAATGTCCTAAAATTGATCGTGGTGATGGCTGTACAACTCTGTGAATATACATATATATACATATACATATGTATATATATTCATACACACACATATAAACCATTGAATTGTACACTTTAAATAGATGAATGATATAAAGCTATTTTTTAAGTGAATGCAGAACAAAACATACCATACATCATAAAGTGACACATAAACTCATTAGCATCATACAGTTAAGTCCCACAAAAGCTTACATCTGATTCTTTTTGCCTTGACAATGAACATATTTGCACTTTTTTTTAAAGCTATTTTGAAAAGTTTAAGGAGGACTGTAACAGCATTTTACACACTGAAACTATAATCAGAGAAACTGGTGATACATCCAGATAGGATCCATGTACACAGTGGGCTGCTGACTTAACAGAAAAGCTGATATGAAAGTAAGGACTTCCCATTTAAATTAATTAATTTTGATTATTCTCTCTTGGCAACTATCTAGGCTTTTTCTGAGAATTCAAAAGATATTTGAAAACAAGGCTACCACTGCCATATGCCAGCAGAATTTATGACGTAACCACAGAACTCACAAGTAAAAACAAATTTCAGATTCTCCAGCACATCAGGAAAGTAATGAAGAACTGACAGCAATGGGGCTGTGGCAGGACAAGTGGATTAGGAGCTAGAGCACCTGTGTTGAGGTCCTTGTCCATTCTTGTTCAAACAAATTACAAAACCTCTGACACTGTGTTCCCTCATCTACAAAAGAGGAAAACCCCATCTCTGACACAGTTCCTAGGAGGGATGATATCAACTGAAAATATGTGTAAAGGCTATGAAAAGAGTAAAACATGTTAACAATGTATAACATACTATGTTATTTCCAGAGTTCAATGTTATTCTTAAATAACTGACTCTTCAAGTCAGTAAGGGAAAAGGAATGGCTCATACAGACCAGTATAGGATTAAAAAAAAAAACAAAAACAAAAACCCAAGCCAATTAAATATCATAATGATAATGATATCAACTGCAGACTTAAAAATTTTGAGAAACACTAGACCTATGGCAACACCAAACTATAATTTGCTTTTATGTAGGAGTAGAAGGGACTTGATTCAGAACATCTTGGTAAAAGTTTTATAACATACCACATTTATAAACAGAAATCTGGTTACTGGCATCTAGAACAGCAAGGTCATTACTCTTTTGAGGGTGTGCAAAGAATGTGACTTGATTCACAGGGTGTGGGAACAGCAGTTGGTAGGTGCACATGGGAGGCGGAACCACAGTCTGCTGGAAGACTGTCACCAACACCCTGTCTGCAGTGAAAAAGAAAGAAGAGGATTAGACCTAGGGATATTCAATTTGTAAGATGAGCCATCTGAACATCACAGCATATCTAAACAATAATGGCAATTCACAAAAAAATAACTTTCAATGTTTTTCTCAGGAACAAGTTTAAAAACAGTGTGGGATGGGGAAATGTCATGGGTTCTGTCCATAATTGGCTATTGTCACCTCTAGGCCTAGGGGAGTCCATCTCAGAACCTGGAGTTTCAGGTGCCAGGGACTAAGGCAAAAAGGCCAAGAGGTCAGACCTCTAGCTTTAAACCTGGGCCTGCAACCAAGCCACACTAAACCAAGGGAATTAATACTTTCAAAATCCTTAAAGCACTTTCCTATGTGTGGATTTGGTAATAACGCAGATCTGATTAAGTTCTCTATATAGAACACATGACTATAAAATCAGTATTATGTAGAATATTACACAGAATATGAATTAATATACCACCTCACATTACAATCTTAGAAGCCAGTGCTCCCTTTCATATCAGCAATGAAACTATTCATTAAGGTGACTACTTCACTCCTCAGTCTTGCCCTCCCCACCCTACCCCCTAAAAAAACCTTCTACCTCATTATAAAATATCAACCTAATCTTCATATTAGGCAAACGTTTATGCATGAACTGAACATACTGGAGAGGTATATATCAGCAAGCATTTGTATCAGGAAACAAAGTAACACAAGTGGGGTGGTATAAGGATCAATTATAAATCTGTGTCAGGGCAAACAGATAAAGCTAACACACCCAATCCCACAAGACTGTACTGTTGTCGTCCTCTCTACCTAGAGTCAAAGTTTTCAGTGTCTTCAAAGGCCAGGCAAGTAAACGTGTGAAGGCCACAGATGCAGTATAACAGGAAACTGGGGGGGGGGGAAGGGGGACAATGGTTCTCAGGAGAGAATATACCCCACCTTATATCCCATTCAATAAAAAAACAAGTAACCCAAACAGCCAAAACAAATAAAGATTCCCCACTGTTCCAGTCAAACCACCACATCTGCAGGCCCTAGGCTCAGGACTCCTTGCAGGCTCATGGACACACTTCCCAGGAGCTTACTTCCATCAATGACAGCCACATTGGACAAGTCACTTGAATTATCTCCCACGCTCCGGTCAGTCGTCCAGTGCCAATCATAGGCGAGGTAATGCCAGCCCTGACAGACAACATGCAGCCGGTATGGGGTCACAGGGTCCCACATCAGAGACACAATCTTGCTCTTCCCACAGGTGCTGAAGGATAAACTTTGCTTGAGATACCAGTGATAGTTTCCAACAGTCCAGAGCTGAACTGCAAGGGAAAATGAAAAGAAGGCCGTTAGAGGCTGGGAAGCAGACTTCATCCCACTTGCCAGAGGGGTTCAAGGGCAATCTTTTCTTTTTCAAAGGACCCTTCCTGCTCAGCCTCGTCTCTAAAATAAGAACAATAATAATTGCCAAAAAATAGCTTTCCATGCAGATAAAATATCAAGAATCAATAAGGTCAGAAATACATGTTTATTTTCTTGTTTTTTTTCTATTTTTAACTTTTATTCATATGTTTATTTTCGTTTTTTTTTTTTTTTTTTTTTTATTGACAGAGTCTCGCTCTGCCGGCCAGGCTGGAGTGCAGTGGTGCAATCTCGGCTCACTGCAAGCTCCACCTCCCGGGTTCATGACATTCTCCTACCTCAGCCTCTCGAGTAGCTAGGACTACAGGCACCCACCACCACACCTGGCTAATTTTTCTTTTTGTATTTTTAGTAGAAACATGGTTTCACCGTGTTAGCCAGGATGGTCTCGATCTCCTGACCTTGTGATCTGCCTGCCTCGGCCTCCCAAAGTGCTGAGATTACAGGCCTGAGCCACCACGCCTGGCCCACATGTTTATTTTCAACTTTACTTCCAAACTTTATGATCACAATGGAAGGCTACCAGGACAAAGCATTCTTTTAGTGGGTTTTCTCATGAAGATTTAGGAAGAAGATAACTTGGCAATTAGATTAAAAGTATTAAAACACTTAATCCAAGATCTAGACTAGCATCATTGTGTTGTATTGGGCTTAAGATGCTTATTTTCTTTCAGGTGCTTTGCAAGCACTTATGTTCAAGGCTATCTGTGTATTAACCCTGATTCAGCTGTCCAAAGAAGATAAGCATGAAATTATCCTTCCAACATCTATTAAGCAAGCAAGACTTAATCATGCCAAAACCAACCTTTACTAAACAGATGACATATAAATTAAGACCTCAGTTATATTAGGAATTATAGTTATATTAAGAAATATTATTTATATTAAGGATTTTCTCAATCTCCTTGCTCACTAATGCTTAACTTAGTGATCACAGCAAACATAACCTAGTCTCAAACCGCATTATTACAACACTTTGAAGTTAGACCACATGCTGATGTTCTGTGAGCACAGATGTTGTGGCTGTTCTTGTGCAGTGTGTGTGTGTGTGTGTGTGTGTGTGTGTGTGTGTGTGTGTATATATATATATATATATACATGTTTTTGAGATGGAGTCTCACTCTGTCACCCAGGCTGGAATGCAGTGGCTCAATCTCAGCTCACGGCAACCTCTGCCTCCCAGTTCAAGCAATTCCCTTGTCTCAGCCTCCCGAGTAGCTAGGACTACAGGCGCGCACCACCACGCCGGACTAATTTTTGCATTTTTAGTAGAGACAGGGTTTCATCCTGTGCAATATTTTTATGCTCAGCATATCACAGTGCCATCCCTTAACACACTTGGTTAATCGGTGGTTCTCAACTGTGGCTGTTTAAAATCACTTGGGAGCTTTTGGTTTTTAATTAAATACTTACGTATAATCTCCATTCCAACACACTGAACTGAACTCTTGAGATGAAGCCTGAATATCATTTTTTTTCTAAAGGTGTGGCCAGGGTTAAGAACTATTGTGTTGAATGAATAATGAGTTTCTTAACATTGCAGTTAAAAGGGTTCTACTGAGGCTGGGCACGGTGGCTCACGCCTGTAATCCCAGCACTTTGGGAGGCCGAGACGGGCAGATCACGAGGTGAGGAGATCGAGACCATCCTGGCTAACGCGGTGAAACCCTGCCTCTACCAAAAATACAAAAAATTAGCCAGGCGTGGTGGCGGGCGCCTGTAGACCCAGCTACTCGGGAAGCTGAGGCAGGAAAATGGCATGAACCCGGGAGGCAGAGCTTGCAGTGACCGAGATCGGGCCACTGCACTCCAGCCTGGGGGACAGAGAGAGACTCTGTCTCCAAAAAAAAAAAAAAGAGGGTTCTACTGATTAAAGAGTTTGAAAGCTACTTAGAAAATAATCAAGTAAAAAGATTTATGAACAAAAATGTACCATGCATTGCTGTTTACAATAATGAGAAATGACAAAACTGTAAATGTCTAACAGCATGAGATTTAATGAACGAGAATAAACGAGTATTATACAGCAATTTAAAATGATGCAGATGTATCACACCTACATTTTGTTTTGTTTTGTTTTGAGACAGTCTCACTCTGTCGCCAAGGCTGGAGTGCAGTGGCACGATCTCCATTCACTGCAAGCTCCGCCTCCTCTGGGTTCACACCATTCTCCTGCCTCAGCCTCCTGAGTAGCTGGGACTACAGGCGCCTGCCACCACACCCAGCTAATTTTTTGTATTTTTAGTAGAGACGGGGTTACACCATGTTAGCCAGGATGGTCTTGATCTCCTGACCTCATGATCCGCCCGCCTCGGCCTCCCAAAGTGCTGGGCCCCCAAAGTGCATGAGCCACCGCACCTGGCCCATACCTACTACACTTTTAACAAAAACAAGATGATAGCTATACTGAGATATATACATGAAAAACCTAGAAAACAAGAAAATTTGAATAGTGATTATTACGAAGTGGTAGAACTATGAGATTTTTTTCTCATCTTATTTTCTAACATTTTCAAGTATTATTTAATACTTAAAACCACACACTTATACATTTTAAAAGCTATAAAAATATTCTTACTTTTACACTTAATCTAAATCTTCTTTCACGTCCACAGAATTCCTTTGGTTAGTGTTTTTTTCTGTGGTAATACCATGCACTAGGGAAAGCACGTGATGACTTACAACAGTTAATTTTATTGTGTCAAGTTGGCTAGGCTATGGCACCCAGCTATCTGCTGAAACTCCAGATGTTGCTGTGAAGGTATTCTGTAGATGTGATTAATATTTATAATCGGCTGACTGTAAGGAAAGCAGATTATTCTCCATAATGTGGGAAGGTCCCATTCATTCAGCTGAAGACCTTAAAAGCAAAAACTGAGGCTTCGCAGAAAAGAAGAAATTCTACCTTAAGGCTGTAACAGAAATCCTCCCTAAGTTTCCAGCCTGCCCTACAGATTTCATACTCAAGACAGCAACATCAATTCTTACCTGAATTTCCAGCCTGCCAACCTGCCCCACAAATTTCAAACTTGCCATCCCCTACATTAGCTAATCTTTTAAAGTAAATCTATCCACACTCTATTACTCTCTCTCCCTCCCGCCCCACCCTATTCCCTCTCTCACCGTCTCTCTATGTAAGTACAGCTGACCCTTGAACAACACAGGCTTGAACTGCACAGGTCCATTTATATTCGTATTTTTTTCAATGAATACAGTCGGCCCTTCATATTGTGGATTCTATACCCGCAACCAAACGCACATCAAAAATATGGTACTTGAGGAATGCAAAACCCAAGTATACAAAAGGCTGACTTTTCATATCTGAGTGTTCTGCAGGGTTGACTGCAGGACTTGACCATGTGTGGATTTTGGCGTCCATGGGCAATCCTAGAACTAATCCCCCGAGAATACTGAGGGACGAATTATATATATGTATTATTTCTGTTTCTCTAGAGAACCCCAACCAATACATGACTGAAATCCACAATCAATCAAAACCTAACCACCCCCATCTCCACCTACCCACTTCAGCATCTTTGATTCTACTAAGGGACTAAGTAGAAGGGATGAAGGAAATCCCATACCTGTCTACTTTCAACTACGTTTTATGGGGCAGAAGGCTGGGGTACTACAGCTGTCTTACCACAGGTTTTCGGAATGGAGCTTTCTTCTCTCTGAAGGTCTTCCAGCCAAACTGCAAGCACAGAGGAATCTGCATTCCAGAGCAAGTCATTTACCTAGAAGGGAAAAAAGATCTGTCATTGGCTTTCAGTTATGGATTTACTTCCAAATCTTTATAATAGCTGTATTTCCTCTCTCAAATCAAATAATCCCACTACCTGAGCTCATCCCTAGCTGTAAATCACTAACCTACGGAGGCATTAAACAAATCTGTAAAATATGTCATTATTATGTAGAGGACTTAAAAAAAAGAAATACATTATGCTTAAAGATTAAAAGAGACTTAAGAAACTTAACCAAATACAAGGTGACATTTTTAGACAATCAGAGAAACTGGAATATGGACTGGGTGTTAGACAACACAGAGATAAGATGTAATAATGGAATTATGGTTATGTAAAGAAAAATGTCCTTAACTGTTATAAATAAATATTGAAAATATGATTTCTAGAATTAAAACTCCAGGAAATAAAAATATATGTAAGTATATGTATGTATAGGCCAAAGAGTTGCGGACAGATGAAAATAGTTTTGCAAAATGTTGGTATCTACTGAAAGTGAGTAATAGTTACATGGGAGTTCATTAAACTCGTCTCTCAACTTAGGATGTTTAAAATTTTACACAGAGATACCATTTGATGTGTTCTCACTTCAGCAAGAATCTTAATGGTATACAAACCACTTAAGATTTAAATGTTATAATTGAAAAACATCTTCATTACTGGAAAAATTATGCTTTTGTCAAAATAAACAATAAAAACTAGCATTTTTATTTCCTACTTCTGTTTTATCTAAGGTGGGGGACAAATGCTATTATTTGCAAAATCACTGGAAAAACAATATATCTTTTATTAAATAAAAATCAGTTCTAGGAAGCCACCATTTTTATTACTATTTACTCTAAAGCTACTATTTATATATCCATATCAAATATAAATCCCCTCTATAGGCCAGGCATGGTGGCTCACGCCTGTAATCCCAGCACTTTGGGAGGTGGAGGCGGGTGGATCACCTGAGGTCAGGGGTTTGAGACCAGCCTGACCAACACGGAGAAACCCCGTCTCTACTAAAAATACAAAATTAGCTGGCTGTGGTGGCGCATGCCTGTAATCCCAGCTACTCGGGAGGCTGAGGCAGGAGAATCACTTGAACCTAGGAGGCGGAGGTTGCAGTGAACCGAGATTGCACCATCGCACTCCAACCTGGGCAACAAGAATGAAACTCCATCTCAAAAAAAAAAAAAAAAAAAATTCCCTCTATAGCTATGGAAAGTCCTCTACACTCGACGGTGAAACAAACTCAGGCACTTACCTTAACCTCATCTTTAAGGAAGGGAAGTGTAAAGTGTCCATGAAGGAGTCCATTTTTCTCAAAAAACACAATATCCTGCTGGTTGGGTTTATCTTGTGTAGATGCAATCAAACTGCCTGAGGGTCTTAAAGCAAACTCAGAGTGTTACAACGTCGAAAGCTCACCTAACTAAAGAATAGATAAAATCCAGAAGAGTTTTTTTTTTCCCAGCAAACATGAATGAATGAATGAACGAATTAATGAATATCTTTATCCAAGGAAGTTTTAAATCCCATGTGTCCCTTGTCTCTTGGCAAGCGGTTCATCCCATTGTGGGACTGTACTTGCCCAGAGGAAAGAGTGCCTTTTCCTATTTTACACAGAGGCTCCATTTGCCCACAAAACCTTACATATTTACACTGCATTTGGATGACTTTAAAAATAGTAAGTTATCTAAACCATTCCAGGTATAATGTCCTAAAAATCAAAATCTATTTCTCCTTCCATTATACGACTTCAGCAAATATTCTATGCTCCAGTAGGTCTTTTTTAAGACTTCACCAAATGTTGAAAACATCTTAATTGCCTCATCTTATTCATATTTGTCTCTAGGGTTTTAATTCAAATACATTTCTCTTCTGCTCTATCATATAATACCATTCAGATACTGGTGGGAAACAAGAGGTCTACATACAACAGATATCACCGAAACAGAGGAGATACATCTTCTATCTAAAATCAGGCAGCCACATATGACAGGCAAATTGTAACCTGCACAAGGGTACTGGGCCAAGGAGGAGAATGGAAGGAAAGAGCAGGGTCTGAATCCAGCCTGCATGCTCCTTGGCAAGCAGATCCTCTACTGTGGGAATTTTGTGCCAAGGAAGGAGGCTCTTTCCCTAATTTCCACAAAAGCACCATTTGCCCCACAGAGCCTTGCAAACTGGGCCTTCCCTTCTAAACACTATTTTCTGCTCTGTACAATGGCTTCATATATACCCTGCCTTAAAACCACAGCCTTTTAAGAGTTAGGAATGCAAAATATATGCGGCCTTGGAACAATGAAATCTGTGAAGAAGCGTAAAATCTACTATTCGAGTTGAATTCAGACTTCAGGGAATAAGAAAAAAAAAAAAAAGAAGAAACAAAGATAGATACAGCCTTATAACCAAATGAAGAAATGTAAAAATCCTTTTGTGTTACACAAACATCTGTATCATCTGTATCCATGTGTACCACCACCTCTACTCTGGTTCCAAGAATTTCTCTAAGGTTTCTTCTCCCACTCACTTCCAAGCCAGGGCTGGTCCCAGTCCTGCCACAGGCTCACTGGTTGACTGCAAAGCAAACTCTCGGTTCCACACTCTGACCTTCCGAGCTCCTGTGCGGGAGTGGAGTCAAACACACATACACACTTAAAACATTATGATAAAAGTTGTCAATTCAGAACTATTCAAACACCTTCCTTACAAATAAAAACTGCCATGGTTTTACATAGCCAATTAGATTAACTTTGTTACAAATTTGTGTCCACCAGGTAGGAGGAGGGACCAAATGGCCCCAAAGGACTCTTCTAATTCTTAACTCTAAACTCATTTCACATTTAAAGCAGCACATCCTTGCCTCATATGTATAATTAATGCCCTACTCAAAGCAAAAGAAAGAAAATTTTTCTTAATTTTAATAAGATAAAAATGTTTTATTGTTGTTTAACTGCAATATATTTCCATACCTGTTTCTGGGCAAACAACACTCACAGCAAAAAACTGTCCATCCCCCCGCCAGGTAACTTGTGGTCTATGGTCATCCCAGGGCAAAGCAGACTCATGCTAAAAAGGGGAACAAACACCAATATTACTGGGGGACCTTAAGTATCCCAGAATCAAACAAGCCTCAGACCACTAGATATAGATGTTTTTTAAGAGGTTTAAGCTACTTTGAAAGCCTGCCTCTAGAATCAGAAACCATCCAAGGGTTGGTTCTTAGAACGCAGAAATCATCAAAAAGAAGAAAAAAATGTAAAACAAACAAAATCCTCCTTTGGGCATTTAAAAAAAAAAAAGGGGGCCTCTGAGAACAGCAAAAGAGGAAAAGAGCTACAGATCTAGATCCTGAATATAATGAGCTAAGGAACCTATCAGGTAACTACAACAAGGAAACAAGTGTTCCATTTGTCCAACAGGGTAGAGTTTTGTTTACATATTGTGTAAGCTTCACAACAGGGCACAGATGAGTTAAGATGTGAACAAGGTGAATAGGGAGGAGCCACAGAGGTGGTAAAGGCAGCAGCAAACAATGACGAAAACATGGAAATGTTCTCATTCTGCAGCATGACGGGAAGAAACGTCTCCTCCAGGGCCACGTGTATCTCAATCCTGAAGCCAACTCTACCGGGTGGGAGACAGATGACCACCCGGGCATTCATCATCATATTCTAGTAACAGCCTAAGAATTCTGCTAGTACTGTACTATAGTCTGCACAGTAGGGAATACATAGGTAGCCTAACAAAATTTATTCTCAATGAAACTGTCCTAGGGTATAGAAACCAAACCTCCTTTACTGAAGGGTTAAGGCCTGAAATAGGCATTATATGAAATAGAACTGGAAATAATTAAGGACAGAAAACGTAGATGGCAAGCAGGGTATTATTGAGTCATCTATTCTAGAAGAGTAGCTCATAGAAATTTCTACATATAATTATGCTTCCATTTGTTCAGGCCCAACCCTTGGTATCCTCCTCAATTCCTCCCTCTCACCCAATTTTTTTTTTTTTTTTTTTTTTTGAGACGGAGTCTTGCTTTATGGCCCAGGCTGGAGTGCAGTGGCACAATCTTGGCTCACGGCAACCTCTGCCTCCCAGGTACGAGTGATTCTACTACCTTAGCTTCTCAAGTAGCTGAGATTACAGGCGTCTGCCACCATGCCTGGCTAATTTTTGTATTTTTAGTAGAGACAGGACTTCACCATGTTGGACATGCTGGTCTTGAACTCCTGACCTCAGGTGATCTGCCCACCTTGGCCTCCCAAAGTGCTGGGATTACAGGCGTCAGCCACTGTGCCCAGCTAAATGCAACCTCTTGAATCAGTGTTACTGGGCACTAGGAGAGCCCAGGCAGGGAACAGGCTGAGGGCTAGAATAACACAACTTAAAAAATCAAAGTAAATTATGCTCACATGAGTACTTGTATCTGACTACTCCATGGATTTTTGTTTTCTTTTCTGAAGGGCAGCTGTGAACTTTCAAACCAAGACGAGGCCCTAGAAAGCCTTTAGAAAAAGTTCATGGAAAAAAGCTAGAGTAGTTTACTGGATAGTACATTAGATAACAGGATGCTCGGTTTTTTCCCCCATTACCTGGATCATCCTATACCATTAATAAGCCCTAATTTTGTTAATACTAGATAAGTCTTACTCTAGCAGGTACCAGTAGTGAAGTGTCATCTTCTCCAGAGTTTAACAAAGTATGGAAAACTGCCTTATTTTCAAAACTACCATAGATTCCCTTAAAGTACTATTTTTTAACACCTTTACTGGGATATAATTTACATATTATTAAGGTTCGCCCATTTGAAGCACACAATTCAATGCACCTTGGGTTTTTTTGTTTGTTTGTTTAAACTCAGTGGTAAGAATCAATGTTTTTAAAGTATATTTACAAAGTTGAATAGCCATCACCATAATCTAAATTTTGAGCATTTTCATCATCCCAAAAAGAAACCCCATATCCATTAGCAGTCACTCCTTCCCCACCCCACCCCACAGCCCTACCCAACCACTACTCTACTTTCTGCCTCTGTGGATTTGCCCCTTCTGGGCACTTCATACAAATGGGATCATATTATATGTGATCTTTTATGACTGGCTTCTTTCACTTAGCATAATCTTTATGAGGTTTACCCATGTCATAACATGTATGAGTAAAGCGCTATTTTTAAATCGAAAAGATATGGTCTTAGAAAGCTGTACCATAATTTACTTGTTGCTTACAGCAAGAAAGAATATTCAAATTGCACCAACTATTTACTTGGTCAAGTTCCTGTTTAGTCAAGGATACCTTTTAAGTCCTGCCAAAAAAAAAAAAAAAATCACTTAAAAATCAGGGGGACATGAAAACCACTTGTCCAAAGCTGGGCAGTTGTAGTGGATCACCCCCAAAGAAGCAAGGTTGTGTCTCAGAGTACTTACTCCATGTTTCTGCCCTCTAATAATCCTTTACTGTTCTAATAAGTCAATAGCTTTCAGAATGTTAAATTAGACCCACTATGCATATTTTACTCACAATAAAGTTGTTTTGAAATAAAAACTACGCTTTAAAAAGTTTCAAAAGTTATTTGTCTACTAAAATAAAAGCAGCAACTACCATTTGAGTGCCTACACTGTGCTGATGCTATGATAGCTGTTTTACATATGTTATTACCTGCCCATCTCAACCCTTGTAAGGAGACATTATGTTGTCCACTTTACAGAGAATACTGAGGCTCAGAAACATTAGTAAACTTCCCTGCCAAGGTCTCATAGCTTCTAAATGTTATGAGGATAATGTAATCTGTACTTTTCTAACAGAGATCTGTAATGCCCCTGGGGGTACTTGGTAGTGTGCCAGAGGGTAAATATGGCACATCTTCTTGGGGCATTAATTTTACTCAAGGGTAACACTTTTCAATTCATAGTTTTAAAAAATATTCATATTGTATAAAGTAAAATAAAATATAAGAGTTTAAATGAATTTAATGTGACACGGACACTACTTCCCCAGGTGCCCCAAGAGTCTGCACTCTTCTTGTGTCCACACACCTCTGCCTTCAGGGGCTGCCCCGCCTACATTAGAAGATTAAAAAGTCCTGCCTTGAGTCATCAAGACATCATTATATGGTCTTCAGAATTTTCCAATCCAGAAGTAAGGAAAACAAAGAGTTTCATCCAACAGAAAAAGAAAAATATCTAATATACACATATACGGGAAAAGTATGAGAACATGCATGTGAATGAAGGATGGCAGCTCTCTCTGGAGAGGAAGGGGAGGGACATCGGGACGGGATACACAGGGGGTTTCCTTTGTCTGTGATGTTTTATTTTTTAAACTGGGTGATGAATATTGGTTATAATTATTTGCTACTATGAAAATAAATCACAAAGCAACTTGGCAATAACAAGGAAAAAAAGGATCTTTCTAGAGGGACTCATTTCCTGAAGGCTCTAGGCAGTTTTACTAAAGCAGAAGAGAACTGTTCATTACTGGCATCTAAGTGGACACCAAAGAGCTCCTGGTGGGTGGCAAACTTAACATTTGTTCCAGTCAAGGCTTTTTATCCATCAAACCAAACTTACCATTTGCATCTGAAAAGCTGCTTGTCTGCCTTCTGATCCATGGAACTGTGTCTCCTTCCTACCCCATCCAACAGTGATAAACTTGCCTACAGAACAATTGGCAAGACAACTAATAAGCTACATGAAATGAAACAAAAACAGTTTCACTGCTATTATTCATGAAGTTAGTCATTGGCAATTACTCAGGTCCTCTAACGCCTCTCAATAAATTGACCAGCAGTCAATATTTGAGAAACCTATGTTTCAGGCTGGGCGTGGTGGCTCATGCCTATAGTCCCAACACTTTGGGAGGCTGAGACAGGAGGATCACTTCAGTCCAGGAGTTCGAGACCAGCCTGGGCAACATAGGGAGACACCCATCTCTACAAAAAGTATACAAAATAAGCTGGACATGATGGCACACACCTGTGGTCCCAGCTACTCAAGAGACTGAAGTAGGAGGATCACTTGAACCCAGGAGTTCAAGGCTGCAGTGAGCCCTGATTGTACTACTGCACTCTCTAGCCTGGGTAACACAGCGAGACCCCCATCTCAAAACAAACAAACAAACAAAACCCATTTCATATTATATGCAGCAGTGATTCTGAAGAATTTGAAATGCCCTTCCTTATTTTGGAAAGCATTTTACTGCCATCTTACATATTCCAAGTTTCTTTGATGACACAAGTCAGCAATCTCACCCTCACCTTATAAGTAAGAAGAATGAAACATGAAGAGTTTACAAAATATGTCCGGAACATAAAACCCCAAGATGAGAACTGGGAATAAAATTCTGATTGCAAGCTCTCACTGGTGATAGAGGGGCTGCAGGTCACAAAACAGCTCCTCACATAGACTTAGAGATTGAGACCCTCCCTAATGGTGGAGCCAAAAGTTAGAACACAGGTCTTCTGCCTTCCAGGCTGACTGGGGTTCTTTCTAGATCGTAACACTTCTCTTATATAAACTATTAGGCAGAGTTGCTGAAACAACACAACCCTTCTGTTCCTGGAGGTAGGATCCATTTGCAAGAGGCACAATAAAGATGGTCCTGAAAACATCACCCAATCCAGGACCCAATACTTTCCTCCTGCCATTGATTCTGATTCTGATGAAGCAGGGCTGTTTGCAATTCCTATAAATTATGGGTCCATATGACCATTTCCTGTCTGCTCACATCCAAGTGCTACAGTACCTCAATTGCTGCTGCGTACAAATGGTAGTGACTATCCTGGTGCAAACCCCCAGGCTTCTATCTGCAAGTTTCCACAGAAAGATTAAGGACCAAGGAATGAAGAAAGAGAACTTTTCCAATGGAAGACAAGAAATGATGGGGTTACAGCAGGGATTTGCAAAACTACAGCCTACATCTGCTTTTACAAACAAACGTTTACTGGAACATAGATGTGCTTATGTATCATGTATAACTTTCACACCTCAACATTAGAATTGAGCAGCTGCAACACAGATCATACAGCCTGCAAAGCTGAACATATTCATGACCTAGCCCTTTTCAGAACAAGTTTACTGACCCCAGGATAGAGGAAAAATATTAATCACTCCGTAGAATGATTTTTTTTTTTTGTACTGAGAAACACATTTCTGAGACCTAAGACCTTAACTTGGCCTACATTTCCTTTGATTTACTGCATTAGGATTTGTGTGAAAAAGTCAGTGGGAAACACCAGGCCCAGAGCACTTTCCCATCCCAAAATGTACTGTGTGCTGTTACTCTCTCTCTGACTGTCCTCAAAGCTGGATGCCCCAGAGTTCCACCCTGGATTCTAGACTCTTCCTGTACAGCATCTGCTCCCTGAGCAAGTCCATCTGTTCCCAAAACTGTCAGAATTTCCTACATACCCACTACTCTCAGTCCATAGCTCTGGCCTCTCCTGAGCTTCAGCCTTATATTTGCATACTCCACATGGCAATCACATATGGTCCTTCAACAAATCCAAAACAGATCTCACCACCCACCCCTTACAGACCAGCACTTCTCCATCTTCCCTGTTACTGGCATCTTTATTGCCAACACCTGAGGTTCTGGCTGGAGTCCTGCTCAACCTTTTCTTATTCACCTTACATACGCAAAGCCTATTTATTTCACTTTCTAAACTGGTATTTCTCAAACTGGCCTAGGGCAGAAGGGGAATCATGCACATATATTCTAAAAAAGTTTTCCAGCTAATTCTAAAAAATGTACTCCCATCCACATTGTGAATCAAGTTTTTTCCTGAATGATTCCTGCTTCTAGCCCCACACAAACCTTCCTTATCTTTCATCTGGATTCCTGTAGCAACCTCCTACCTGATCACCCTGCCTCTCATCTCTTCCCTCTCCACACATAAAAACAACAAAAATATGCCATCACGAGCCATCTTTCTATTAAATAAATCTCTTTAAACCTCTTATCATCAAAACTTGTAATGGCTGATCAACTATAACTCAATGTCCATATTCCCTACTACAAACTCAATCAAATCTGTCCCATTTATTTCATTCTACACTCACATTCTGCCACTTCGGCAATGCTGAATTACTCACAGTTCCCTGAGTAACCCACAATGTTTCTATGAGATAACCCTCCCTTGAAATGGACACTTGAAATGGACACATTCACTTGCTTGGACTGTTCCCCACCCTTATCCCTCACCTACCCAATACCAATTCAGCTGACTACTCCCCACCCTTATCCCTCACCTGCCCAACACCAATTCAGCTGACTACTCCCCACCCTTATCCCTCACCTACCCAACACCAATTCGGCTGAGACTCAGCTTAAGTTGGCCTCCTAGAGGAAATAAATCATCCCTCTCTAGTTACTCGTTTCCTTCCCTTATGCTACCCCAGTACCTGCACATCATGTCATTACTGTGCTGATACCACCAAGCCCAGCTAATTTTTAAATTCTTTGTAGATGCTGGGTCTCCCTATGTTGCCTAGGCTAGTATCAAACTCCTGGGCTCAAGCAATCCTCCTGCCTCATCCTCCAAAAGTGCTGGGATTACAGGCATGAGCCACCGTGCCCAGCCCTCCAAAATTATTTCTGAACAAATACATTATTTGCAAATAAATGGGTAGAAGTTGTCTAAATGATTTCTCAGAGTTGACGGAGCAAGAAGGCAGGAAGTTAGACCGTAACAGAAGTTGGAACATCTTCTTCCCCATCCCTCTTCAATCAGGCCAGCTACTTTGTGACTTCAAGATGGCCAAAGCTTATGCTTAATAAGCGTCTCTCTTCTCCTGCACTGCCCTTCAATACCCCCACAGCCTTAATGCCCAGATGACCTTGGCTAGATTTTAGCAAGAAAATAATCTGATTGTTCCCATGGAAATGCAGATTGGATCTAATCGTAGGAACAAAAACCAGCCTTCTATTCCATCTTTCTTCTTTTCTTCTCCCTAAAACTGTATCCCAGAAATACTAGCTTGTACAGTCCCTTTCACTGAAAGCCCAGCCTAAGACTTTCCTAGGGTTTGGGTAATAACTATCTAAGTGACCTTAAACCCTCAGACCTGGAGAGGCATCAGTAGGCCTTTTAAGATTTGGGATGGGCTGAAGGAACTGGGCTAATAGACATTTAATAGCTGGGGGTTTAACCTTCACAGTTCTTTGGCCTAATGACATGGCTATTAGTGCACAAGGAAATGGTCAAAAATGGGAAGAAATGTAGATCACAAAATATTGCACAAAGCTATACTTACTTTCACCAAAATCATCCTGATGGATCTGCTGCTCCAGGATTGGCTCAAAATCTTTTGTCATCATAATCAGGGTCTGTTGACCTTAGAGAAACACAAATAAAAATGATTTTGTTTTCATGTAACAAATTTGCCATTCCTAAGTACCTATGGCACTGTAAGCTAAGGAGCTGGAGTTAGTCTGAACAGAGCAGACAGAATTCATCCAAAATGCTTTGACTTAAAAAAACAAACAACAATGACAAAAAACCCCAAAAAGCTTTGCCTAGATAAGTCACCTGGTGCTTATGCTCAGCTATTAATGTGTGTACAGTTGAACATAAAAGTCCACAAAGCCCTCCTCCACTAACTTCAACACTCCTTGTCCCCAAGATACCTCTAAATATATATGTCATCAGTGGAGCTGGTTTACTAAACTCATCTGGAATGATGTGACTTAAAGGGGAAAAACAGCAACAAAACCCAAGAAGGGCTTTTAAAATGTGTTCATACAGCAACTCTTAGAATAAGTTAAAATACATATTGCTGACATTTTTAACTCTAACTGGGGACTTAGCAGCCTCCCCAAGTTTTCTGACTTCGTTTCTTACTCCCAAAGACTTAAAAAGTTACATGAAACAACTTTTTATAATGATAGACTAAGAGGCAAAACTTCAGTCACCAAAAAAAAAAATCACTCTACGTTATATATATATACACACACACACATACATAATTGGTATTATACTGGTTCATAATTGGTATTATACTGGTTCAAAGAAATTTTTTGAAATTCAAGCAGCCCAAAGCTGATGAAGACTGTAAGACATCTGGAATAATGTTTTAAAAAAGCCAGTGAGGCACCAGTAACAAGCTTACCTGTGGCAAGAAGCACCAGCTCTTGGTCAGGACTCCAACTCATAACAGAGATACCACTGGCTACACTCCCAACACACTCCAGCTGAGACAGAGAAAATTGAAAAGAGAGACTCAAACACTAGCATCTCAGTAAAAACTGACTGCAACTTCAATCAAAACAATTAAAAAAACAAAACGAAAAGACATCAGTATATGGAAGAGATATCTGCACTCTCATGTTTGTTGCAGCTCTGTTCACAATAGCTAAGATTTGGAAGCAACCTAAGTGTCCATCAATGGATGACTGGATAAAGAAATTGTGGTACTATACACAATGGAGTACTATTCAGCCATAAAAAAAGAATAAGATCCTGTCATCTGCAACAACATAGATGGAACTGGAGATGATTACGTTAAGTGAAATAAACCAGACACAAAAAGACAAACATCGCATGTTCTCACTTATTTGTGCGATCTAAAAATCAAAACAATTGAACTCACGGACACAGAGAGTACAAGGATGGTTACCAGAGGCTGGGAAGGGTAGTGAGGGGCTGAGGGAAGTTGGGATGGTTAATAGGTACAAAAAAAAATAGAAAGAATAAATAAGACCTGCTATTTGATAGCACAACAAGGTAACTACAGTCAATAGTAATTGCACATTTTAAAATAACTAAAAGACTGTAATTGGATTGTTTGTAACACAAAGGATAAACGCTTGATGGGATGGATATCCTATTCTCCATGATGTGGTTATTTTGCACTGCATGCCTGTATCAGAACATCTCATGTAGCCCATAAATATATGTACCTACTATGTACTCATAAAAATTAAAAATTTATATTTAAAAATTAAAACAAGAACTTACTCAACAAACATTTCTTCAGTAATGGATATCAAGAGAATAGACCTGTTATTAGGCACAGGGATTAGAAATAAATCTCTCTTTCTTCCCGGAGCTGTCTCACGAGGGAGATAAAAGAAGACCCTACAGAGGATGACAGCAATGACCAAGATCTCTGGAAAGCAAAATGCGTCTCAGCACAGGGAATGACAAGTGGCCCAAAGTCCAGAAAAAGTTTTTCTGATGTGTTTCAAAGAGTGGTAATAAGGACAGGAAAGAGAGACCAGGAAGAAAACACAGTGTAGAGGCACAAAGCCAGAAAAAAGAGCAGTTAAAAATCAGCTGCAACTAAAACATAAGGTTTATGTACACACAGGAACAATGGGGGGATGAGGCTAAAAAGGAATGTGGGGAACAGATAGTGAAAGGGGCTTATAAGGCACAATAGTGGGCTGTACCTTTCAGACAATTGAGAAGCCACTAAAGGGCAGAATCAGCACCATTAAATGAAGATAAATAGACTGGAAGAGCTCAGTAACCAGGAAACAATGCTACAAAATGTTTTGAAAGTAAAAGCATCTATCTTTTAAATACGAAAAAAAAAACAAGCTGTGTATGACAGGTTTGATATTTCCCACCATGAACTGCAAGTAAAGGTTTATCATTGTACTAAATGGAATGGTTAAGAGCAGAGGTGCCAGATTTAGACTGCTAGGGTCAAACCCCATTTGATTACTGTGTGACCCTGGTCTAATTACTTAAGCACTCTGTGCCTCAACTGCCTCTTCTGAGGAATAGCAAACAACAACCTACTGCATAAGGTCATGGTGAAGATTAAATAAATTTGCATGAAAAGCACTTTAAAAAGTGCCAGGCACATGATAGTTAATAAATGTAAGCTGCTATCATTATCCTACTATTAGTAATACTCTAACTTCTGTGACATAATCAATGTTAAGGAGATCACAACTAATGAAGTAATCGAAGAAGATTTAAAGAATCAGCCAAGTGTAATTTGAATCCCTTGCTGTTAAGAAGGTGAGGATAGAAATCAGAAACTCAACTATACACTAAAGTAGAGAAAGAAGCAATTGCTTGAAGTCTAGCTCTACTGGCAGTCATCAGATGTGCAGGTAATGACAATGTATTTACTTTAGTGCCTAGACTTCAGGGACTCTAAATTTAGCCAATCAACATTCATAACAGAAAATCTAAGTCAGATAAACAAAGACTTCCTAAATTGAGAAACAAAGGTTGCAACTCAAGATGAGGGTCTGATAAGAGGTGATCTACACCACATAAGAATAGCCAGTTTTAACTTTTAAAAAAATATATTCTCATTTGGAACATTCTGATCACTCTGATTAATAGATGCAGCAGACAAAACTGAGTTTTAGGAGAATCTTAACATATAGATAAAGCCATGTTAACAATTTTTTAAATAAAGAAATATATAATGCAAAAATTAATTAGCAAAAGTGTAACTATTATGGCTACTGATTTGAAAACTTCCACAAATAGCAAGTAACCTATTTGAGGATGCTTGAGACTCCCCCCTCACTGGAGTCTTCCACTTACCTGTTGTGTGCTGAGACTGCAGAGTATGATGTCTCCAGAGGCTGTGGCCACACACACAGACTCCTGATCCAGCAAGTCCTGAACACCAACAATGCGGCCACTTCCATCCTCTGGGAGAAAGCCTTCTGCCACCAAAGAAACTTCATTTTTCACCTTTCACCAAAGTAAACACAAGCAAATTAACCCAGTCTACTTTCAAGAATAATTGATAACATTTCCAGAAATACTTTTTAATGCTTCTTTTATTACATAAAAGCTTTCAAAAATACTTTTTCTAGATGAAAATCCAAACTTTCATTTGAGAAATATCACTACTCTGTCATCTCTAACAAGAAAAATAGGTAATGTGACCTTTTTGCCAAACAAACACAAAAACAAAAACAATAAGCCTGGTCTCTTTAAAAATGTCCACTAAAATATGATGCTAATAGCTATGCTTTTCTAAGATTTCTATAGTATGGGGAAAAGGCACTAAAGGATGTAACTGCCTAAAATGTATTAGTAGAAGAACATAATCAAGGGACCATATCAAAACCAACCCACAGAGGGTTTAAAAGTACATATAGTTAGGAGCCAACACTAAAGATTCTGATTTAGTTGACATGAGATGTGGGCTCAAACTTTTAGAAAGCTCCATGGGCAACTTTCGTGTTCATTCCCAATTAAAAACCACTCTTGGCCGGGCGCTGAGGCAGGCAGATCACGAGGTCAGGAGATGAAGACCATCCTGGCTAACACGGTGAAACCGCACGTCTACTAAAAATACAAAAAATTAGCTGGGTGCGGCGGCGGGCGCCTGTAGTCCCAGCTTCTCGGGAGGCTGAGGCAGGAGAATGGCGTGAACCTGGGGAGGCAGAGCTTGCAGTGAGCCGAGATCACACCACTGCACTCCAGCCTGGGTAACAGAGCGAGACTCCGTCTCAAAAAAAAAAAAAACAAACCACTCTTATAAACAGAATTTGCATGACAAAGAGGGTAAAAAGTATGGCACACACTCAAAAAGTAAGGTCAGAGTTCTACTGACTTAGGTTAAAATAGCAGCAGAGTTAAAGAAGGATTACGATTTAAGCTATGTCTAACATGGCATATATATGAAGCAAAAGATGTTTATTTGGGAGGATATAAATTCAATAAGATATAAAGAAAGACCATGTGGGGAAAGAAATTTGGAAGAAGAGAAATCAAGGGTCATACCCACATGCTGGCATTCTACATCAGTAACTTACTTCTCTTGAGACAGGGTCTACTTCTATCAGGCCATGTTCTGAACCAATGAGCACTGTCCCCTGTTCAGTTCGGAGACAGAAGCACTGAGGATTCCCTGGACCTTGAATATCCCTGAACTCCAGGGTCCGAAATAATTTCAGATTTCGCATGATGAAGTGATTCCCACGAGACAAGTACAACTATCCCTTGATGAATCATTAATCCCTAAGAGAAAAATAAATAGCTTAATAGTGATAAATGACCATATTTATTTAAATGAAATGATTCAGGGGGTGAAGAAGTGGTAGTCAGAAATCAGAATAACCAAGAAAAGAAAAAACTTACCTCTCTGAGTACACACCCATGTACGGACTATAGCAGCAACCTGACCCACTCTATACAGTTATGGTCTACAAATTAGGAATTCTGAAACCTATTTTATGTTCTTTTTAGGAGAGGCAAGATTCTCAACTTTAGAATGTTTTCTTCAAAAAAGATGTAATATCAGTTATTCCTTTGGGAAAGTTGAAAGAACAAATGAATGGGGAAACATTTTATTTTTGCATATTAGGACATCTTTATAAAATCATGAGGAAAAACAAAAGGGTATCCCACTGATTAGCACTATTTGAAAATCCATTTTTATATACTGGCAGTTGAAGAGAATCTGAAATGACTTTAATATTCACCAGGTCTATTCATTTATAAACTGGTTTTATACATTCATAAAAAAACTGAAATCAAAGATAGAAAAGCATTTACTGTTCTAAAGGGGAAGAGAAAATACTGGGACATGACAACAGTTTACTTCAAAATGATGACCAACATTTCAAGGACCCTGATGACCTGACATAATTACTTCCAGTAACTTTGTTCTTCTGGCCAGGCTTTTCCCAGGACAATATAAAACGTGAAAAAAGAGTGCTAAACAAGACATCTACTTTGGTCTGGCAAAATCAGGCTTGCTTAAATGCATAACATTACCTAAGTAGGGGGAAAAAATGTTACTGTGCTAGTTATTTATATTCAGATCCCTTTAAGGCTTATGATTGTAAGTCCCTAACTTATGTTAGGGGTAGCAATTACAAGGACCACACTGGCCTTATTGTCACTTTAATCCAAGGAGAATTCTCTCATCTTGGCACCCCACATATGTATGACATAGAAAGAATAAAGATGAATCAATCCTAATAGTACACAGAAGATAATGTCAAGTGTCATAGGAATTATATAATATATAATGTGGGATAAGAGAAAGGTAAGTTTATATATGATGGAAGTGAGGAAGACAATCAAGGCAGACAATGATTTTAGTAAGTTTTGGTGACAATTATATTCAAGAACTGCTAGAAATTACTTGAAACCTCTAACATATCATGCAGGTTTTTTTGTTTTTTGAGACGGAGTTTCGCTCTTATTGCCCAGGCTGGAGTGCAATGGCGCGATCTCGGCTCACCGCAACATCTGCCTCCCGGGTTCAAGCGATTCTCCTGCCTCAGCCTCCGGAGTAGCTGGGATTACAGGCGCCCGGCACCATGCCCAGTTAATTTTTGTATTTTTAGTAGAGACAGGGTTTCACCATGTTGGCCAGGCTGTTCTTGAACTCCTGACCTCAAGTGATCCACCCGCCTCTGCCTCCCAAAGTGCTGGGATTACAGGCGTGAGCCACCGTGCCTGGCCGCGTTTTTCATCTTTAAACATCATAAAAACGCCTCAAAACTAGTTTCTCTGAAATTTCACACCCATCAGCCTTATTCCCTTACCTTCTCGGAGGAAGACTTCCCTCCACTTCTTTCCAGGCTAGGAAAGGAATATCCTCCATATTGCCACAGGACCTAGGCCTATTAGTACTCTTTCTTGGACATCTGCAACCTCCAACCTTCCTGCCTCCACTGATTCAAACTCTTCGCAGTTCTTAAATGTGCTAAAGATCCCTCCACACCAAAGGTCAATCGTGGATTCTCTCTTAATTACCTGATAACTGCTTCATTTTCTTCCCTTGCCCCTTCGACTATCCACCTCTTGGCTAGACATCACATGCATGATTACATATACCAGGTAGATCACGAATATGCTTATTAGGCCTAAATGCCTAGCCCTGACCGAATTAGCCCAAACTTACCACTAAACCCACATTTTCAACCTCCTGATAGAATCACAAGCATGTCTCACATGCACATCAAATGCGACCTGGAAAGCAAAGAACTTGCTATTCTTCCCCCAAATGACAGTTCCCACTATTTGGGGACAGGCCATTTCTACTCTATGTTCCCAAGCTGAAAAATTGTCTTTGCTGCCTTTTTGCTTACTCTTCATACGGATCTATTCATTGATTAGTTCCGTGGCTGTCAATATACAGTTGAATTCTTTACGATCCGGTTTGTGGCCTACATCCAACACCGACTGAGCACTTGCTAAGTACTGGGATCTGAAGATTACTCAGCCACTGTCTCCACGGAGATCATCGTTAACGGGAGAGAAAGCCACGTAAAACACCACGTTAGATGGAGAAGCACAGAGGACACCACCTCCACGAAAAAGTCTCACACGCGAGAAAGGACCCGCACCACAGCACCCGAGCCTCTATTAACCGCCGCCTCCCATCGTGAATTAATAATCTCGCTTTCAGCGTTATTATCAACCCCCTGCAAGCAATCAAGAGGCTGGGTTAAGTCCGGCTGGAGGGGCAGCAGGCATCCCTGGGCTGTCGCGCCTCCCAGCGCCCCCGATGGAGCAGGTGGCAAGGCTGCAAAAAGAATTTAAGGTTCTAGGAAAGAGGTGGTGCAGCTCGCACTCCAGTCCCCGGCCCGCAGCAGGCAGAGGAGGCTCCGGGTCTCCTTCACCCGGACACCGCCGGCGGAGGGGTCCACTCCCGTGCCCCTACCCTGGATGGATCGCTTACCTGAGGACCCCCAAACAGAGGTGCGTCCGGCCTCGCCTCCCCAGCCACGCGCAGCCGGCTACCCAGAGTCCGCTCCCACAGTCCGCACCCAGAGTCGGCTCCGAATTGCGCACGCGTCTCTGTCCGCGGCTCCCGCTCTCTCACCGACGGCACTAGGCCTCCAAGGATGGAGGCGCCCTCCAGGGGAAAACGCTGAAGCGCTGCAAAGAAGCCAGCGGCGCAATGGGTGCGTCAACTAGGCAGGCCCAGCGCCGGGAGTGCGGCGCGGGAGTGACGTCACCAGGCGGAGGGGGCGAGGCCGAGCCCGCTTCTGGTCACTTACGGCGGCCGGCCTTCTTTGTAGGCCTGGCACCGTAGAGGTAGAGGAGCTACATTGGCCGCGTCCCCTGTCCCTCTGCCCTCTTGCCCATCTGCCCACACTTTTGTATTTGATCTCTGTTTTGATGTCGAACCCCAAAGCACAGTAATTGGTGGGGGCGACGGGGAGGGGGGGGTGGAACCTGCAGAGCTGAGAGCAGCGCGCGTGCGTACGACACGCGCTGTGCGCCGGAAGAGCACGCCCAGTCCGGGCTGCGCGGAGGAAGCGCTGGGGTCCCGGAGGGCGGGGGTGGCGGCGCCGGAGGTCGCCATGGCTACCGAGCCCGAAGCCGCGGAGCCGGTGGTGCCTTCGCTCGTGGATCGATACTTCACTCGCTGGTACAAACCGGGTAAGTGCGGAGTGATGTTGATCCCTCCTTGGCCGCACTGGCCTAATGCTGTGGAGACTATGTTGACAGATCATAAGCCACGCGCGCTCTCACTGGCTCTCCCTCCCCACGTCAGAAGGCACTGGACTTCTGTGTTCCGTCTAGCCCCAGGGAATGGCATTTGCAAAGACCTGGTGGCCTGAAATACTTCAGGGCGCATTCTGGGGCCGGCGATTGCAGTGCGAGCTCTAGGGTGTTGCTCGCGGTAAGATGAGTACTCTAAACGGAGGCCCCAAAGGTAGGCCGAGGGCTAGGTTGCAACAGTCCTTAAGTGCCTGGAGGGATTGAGGGGCTCACTCTCACAGGGAGTAGCGATACATAAAATTATTTAAATGATCAGATCGAAACTAAGGTAGAGGCAGTAGGGATGGCGAGAAGAGGGTGGGTTAGATTAGAGACATTTAGAAAGAAGAATCTATACATTTACCTTAAGAGACGCCATCTGCCACTTAGAAGTAGGTTTCTTTTTGTACTGTTTTGTGTAAGCAGCACCAGTGGCGGGAGCATCGTTGGGGACTCTCCTTTCTTCCTTTCATTCAGTGATAATGGTTATACTCAGTTTAAAAAATATATATTGTAGCATATTTTCTGTTGGCCAAACATAGGGTGACCAACCTGTCCTAGTTCACCCATGACTGAGGGGTTTCCCAGAATGTCGGACTTGCACCAACATCAGGACAGTCCTGGAAACCACCAACAAAAAATATATATCATAAAGAATGGGATGCTAATTGCATTTTCCTAGCAAAAATACTACGTGTACTCATTTTGAAGTGAGCGTAAAGTAAGATGGAGCAAGGAGTTAATTACCTTAATGTTGAATAAATTATTCTGTCTGGGCCAGATCTCTTTAAATACTTTCTAGGAAACCTTTAGGTATGTCTTTTTGAGTAATGAAGGGATACCCGTGATCAGCATGCAGCATGTATGTGTCCAGTCTTCATTATCAACTATATGACCCAAAGAAAGTACCACATAGTGGTAGTAAATATTGATTTCAGCCACCAACAGACTCATGTATTCTTCTAGATGTCAAAGGAAAATTTTGTGAGGACCACTGTATACTACAGCACTCTAACCGGTAAGCAAATTGGGAATTTTAAATTATCAAAAAAATTTTTTTCCTGGTATTGTAGCCTTGTGGTCTTGGATTGAACAAATGTTCACTAAACAAACATGCATTAATTATCTTCTACTGTGTTGAAATGGTATTATTATAGGAGTTTGTTTGGCAAGAATGAGTATTCCAGTGCCTAGCCACTCTGAACATATAAATTTGATCACTCAAACATCCAAATGGAGGACCACATCATCAGCTGCTATCTGAAGTGGCCAGTCTGTGCCCAACTACTGAACTGTTCAGAGCCCACAGAAAGGGCTACGGTAGAGACATATATGGTATCTCGTATACACAGGCATGCCTTATTTCTTTGTCTTCTACCCCAGTGCTACCTACCTAAAGACCTCTGGTACTCTTCCCTTTCCTGGGAAAGCAATTCAATCTTGTTTTCTCTTTTATTATTGTATTCTCTATTCTACAGTTATGCCCCAATAGTAGCCAAAGGAAAAAGGGGGAAGATGGTAGTTTGACTAAACAAATACCAGTTCATACATTCTTGTTCCAATAGGAGTTATGGGAGGAAAAATTATTCCAAGCAATCACACAGGATCAACTTTTTCTCCTTGTAGAATATGTGTCATCACATTGGCAGAATCTCATCCAGTTCTTCAAAGTGGAAAAACAATTAAAAGCATTTCCTATCAGATCAGTACCAACTGTAGCAGACTTCAGAACAAGGTCTCTGGGAAATTTAAGCGGGTATGTTCCTGTAATTCTGTGATTATCTACTTACATCCTCTATATTCGTGGTAATGACAGATCCAATGAACCTTAGAATCCAGTAGCATATGCTTAGCATACTTCTCTAGCAGTTTGAGGTGCTAATTTTAAGTATACTTTCACCTAAAGAAATTCTCAGCTCCCCCAAATTAGGTATCTCAGGAGGTGTAGTATCTGTTATATTAGGTTCTGTGCTACTATCCCTATAATGCCCAGGATGGAGGAGGGGGAAGGCAGGCCTTTGAAAGGAGAACTCTAATAGCAATATAACAAGATATTTTGTCCCTTCTAGTTGTATTAAACTAGTATGTCGAGTTCTGTAAAATTTAGGTGACTAACTCTTCTTTACCATATATTTCCACATGTAAATTAAACAGAAAAAAAATTCCCAAGGGAGTTAGAAAAAAAAAAAAAGAAAAACATGGGCCGGTCACAGTGGCTCACGCCTGTAATCTCAGCACTTTGGGAGACCAAGGTGGGTGGATCATGAGGTCAGGAGTTTGAGACTAGCCTGGCCAACGGGGTGAAACCCCATCTCTATAAAAATGCAAAAATTAGCCAGGCACGGTAGTGGGCACCTGTAATCCCAGCCACTCGGGAGGCTGAGGCAAGAGAATGGCTTGAACCTGGGAGGCGGAGGTTGCAGTGAGCTGAGATCGCACCACTGCACTCCAGCCTGAGCGGCAGAGCAAGACTCCGTCTCAAAAAAACAAAAACAAAAACATGAATACGAGAAAATATATTTGCTCCTTACTGTTTTTCCATTCCTAAAGCATTGTCAATGTAATACTCATCTACCCACCCCCTGTACCTGCACACAACACTTGGTTATATAGAATGCTATCTCTACCCTCTGTAACTCTAGGCAAAATGGACAGATTATTAAAAGAGTATCATGCCAAGGAGAATTTAGTGACATGTTAAAATGTCTTAACAAACCCACTGGTTGGGAAAGTTTCTGTGGATGATTTAAGTCCTTCATTTACTGAGTTCATACTAAGAGTTTCTGCTAATTGCTCTCACTATTCTAGGAGACCCTTATTCAAACCCCCCTTTGTAGGCCTGAAGTCCCCTAATAATGTGCCTTACAATTATTGATTTTTCCTCACTCAAGAAACTAGTGGACTTAGAAAAGCATGCACCTCTCTTAAACGATAGTCTACAAGTTACAATAACACTTAAGACTTCTGAAGTTTCAATGATAAATCTCTGTCCAAAATAGTAACACTTAAGGCAGGTACAGTTGCTCATGCCTATAATCCCAGCACTTTGGGAAGCCGAGGCGGGAAGATCACTTGAGGCCAGGAATTTGTGACAAACCTAGGCAACATAACAAGACCTCATTTCTACCAAAAAAAAAAAAAATTTTTTTTTTAATTAGCTGGGCATGGTGGCATGTGCCTATAGTCCCAGTTACCCAGGAGGCTGAGGTAAGAGGATTGCTTGAGCACAGGAGTCAAGGCTGCAGTGAGCCATGATGGCACCACTGCACTCCAGCCTGGATGACAGAACAAGATCCTGTCTCAAAAAAAAAAAAAAAAAAAAGTAACACTCCTGTTACAAGTGAAGAACAGAGAGGGACCTGCATATTGAACCCACTACAGGTAAGTTTTCACTGGATCTCAGAACTGCCAATCATTCTCCCAAAGGAGGTGACAAAAAGGCATCAAAACATTTCCGCTGTTTTGGCACAGACCTAGCTCTTTTGTGTCTGCTCTTTTAACACAAGCCTTCCCCTTCCTTCCAAAAGCAGAGAGTCACAATGACTCTAGTATTTTAAAATGAAGAACCCACGTGCGGAGGAGTGAAGCCAATATAGTAATATCTGAATGCCATCTAAAAATGTTTTGAGTGGTAAATAAAGGGGTCATAAAGAATAGCATCTTAACCTGAAATGCCTATGTCCACTACAGGAAAAATTCATGGGAGAAAGGAGGGCAACACATGAAACATGCCTGCACTGGCTCTCATGAGCCTCCCTGTAGATACTTGTGAGAGCCTCCCCAGGTATATCCATCTAGTGGAGTACATGAAACAATAACCATGCCATGACATTCAAACACATACACATCAAAATGTAGTATTGACTCATGGGTCAATTATTTTTATTTTGCTGCTTAAGACTTTTGTTTTCCACATTTTCCTCAAAGTGCATGTTTTTGTTTTTGTTTTTCTTAACTAGAAAAAATATCCCTTACTAACACACTGGGGATTTACAAAGCGGGGGGAAAAAACAACAATATCCCTTCGTCAAAAAGTCTTAGTGATTGACCCTGGTAAATAAGTTCCTTTATCTATTAAGTTCTAATATTAAAATGAGGTAGAAATCTTAATGAAACTAACTTTATACAATATTGCTGTCATACTGTGTCATGTTGAATTTTATATTATTTCTTGTTGATGGATTTTCCCACACTTCTGAAATCTTTATACCTGGTTATATGTAGCTTTCGCATTTACAGTTGATAAAATATATTATCAGTCTGTAAATTCCCATTTATCATGTGTCTTAGCTTTTTTCCCTAGACCTAGGATGGCACCTGGCACACAGTAGGTACTTATATTCATATAGGTTCTGAAATTAATGAATGGTTTTTATATACTGAAGTAACTGATTTAAAACACCAGTTCCAGGAATACATCCTGTTATACACCTAAGGGCTACTTCTCAAAGGAAAGTGGAAATGTCCATCAACTGATTACTTCTTCCGTCTCATTACACAGGGGGCACAGTTTCTAACAGAGCTTGCACCTCTCTGTAAGATTTACTGCTCAGATGGTGAAGAATATACTGTGTCTAGGTGAGTAACTTTTTAGCCACCATTTAGGAGACCAAAGGGAGGTAATTTTTTTTCTTAGAAACAATTTTTTTTAACTAAGTAAACATGCTGAAATCTTAAATTTTCTTAATAGTTGTGTTAGAGGACGTTTGATGGAAGTGAATGAAAACATCCTCCATAAGCCATCTATTCTTCAAGAAAAGGTAAAAGAGAGAGAAAAAATATGATCTCATCCACATACCTTTTATTGGATTTTTTTCACCATTTGACAGTACTAAATATTCTTTCCTTTCCAGCCATCTACTGAAGGCTACATTGCAGTTGTGTTGCCCAAATTTGAAGAAAGTAAAAGCGTAACAGAAGGGTTACTGACACAAAAACAATATGAAGAAGTCATGGTGAAACGCATTAATTCCACAACAGCTACGTCATGAGGATTGACATGGAACAAAAAGCAAAGTGGGATTCTTGTTACCTGGCCTAAACCATCAGGGTACTAAAGGAGAAGAACCAGTATATGTAAAGCATACCTAACAGCCAGCCATATGCAGGGGAGGCCTAGTGCTTCACTTAGTTTTCCCTCTCTGTCTTCATAATGAGCCTTGGTTCCCATTTGTCTACAGCCTGCCAGATCTGGCCTGCCTATGTACTCACCCTGTTCTCTTGCATCTCTCTAACAACTGGCATGCAAGGCATGTTTTTCTGATTAAAACCAAACAAAGCTCTTTGAAGAAGATTTAGAAAATACAGAGAAGTTTTAAGTAGCCAAGTAAAAATAATTTACCCATCATCCCATAATCCAGAAGTAAATATATTTGACCCTTGAGCAACATGGGTTTGAACTGCGAGGGTCCACTTATGCACGGACTGTTTTCAACTATAAACGAGTCAAAAATATATCATTAACCAAACACGAAACCCACTTATAGAGCAGGTTCATATACTCAGGTTCCAAAGGGCCAACTGCAGGACTTGAGTTCTCACATATGGATTTGGGTATATGTGGAAGTTCCTGGAACCAATCCCCTATGTAAACCAAGGGATAACTACTACATTTTAACCTACTTCTGTTTGAACATATGGTATGGTTATTGCTTTTGCCTCATTTTCCTAACAGTTTGAAGTTTAAAAAAACCTAACCCGCCTTTCTTACCCAGTCTCCTATAATGTGCCTACCAAAAAGCCTAGTCCTGGCCCATCTGCCTCAACTCCTCTCCCTTTTAGGTTGTAGGGAAGAGGCCGGAGTGTAGAGTATATCATATCTTCTGTCCCCCTTATGCCAACAAGATGGCCTTCCCCTCTGAAACAAAGTAAAACTGCAACACTGTGACTTCTTAAATGAGGGATATGTGAAAAGGCTATGAAAAATACAAAGGCTTTCCTAAGAAATGTGTTACAATGCAGTGGGAAGCTAATTCTTGAAATATGCACATTATAGTTACTCAGTCTCACATACTCTAGTTACCAGCAAAGAAGTTACTGAGAATATGTCATTCAAAGGCATAGAGGCCTTTGAATGGAACAAATGCTTTCACATCATTTAAAGTAAAAAAAAACCTCCAACAACTGTGAATTTATAGTTTAAGAGTGATTTACACTGAATTTCAAATAAAAGGACTATAAAACGTGTTATTTTTCTGTAAGGGCTATAACATACATTTCAATATCACTGTTTTTAAATAAAATATACTTTTATACAGAAGAAATCATTCTATATTAATTCCATTGGTTATCTATCCTCTTATGCTGTTGAAGTCATAAGTTACCCCTTCCCAACCCCCACTTGCTCTTTCACTAGAGAACAGTATTTTTTCAGGTGTGCAAAAATATTATCTAATGAAAGTACAAGTGGGGGTTGGAATTTTTAAGTTTTAATTATTTACAAAATAATACTTATTTTGTAAATAAAACAACATTTTGGTTCATAGGAAAAACTTGTAATCTGAGTGCCAGCATGACTATCCCCCTAAATATACCCCCCAGACATGATACGTGTAGTAAGTGGATAAACACCTCCATGATGGTGCTATTAGCTGAAAATATAAACAAACCAGCAGATCCTCACTTTAAGTAGCACAATGACTCTTGAAGGCGTCATAAAACTAAGACAGTAAACATAGTAAAAGAATTGTGTATAACATTTTACATATAACATTACCTCACATCATTCTCCCATTACTTCTACTGTAATTTAAAAGAATACTTTGGTTTCAGAGCATAAAAATCATGCTTAATGATTTTGACTGTTTAAGGAAAGATTTTAAAAAGGTTATTAACAGAGCTGAGTGCAGCACATTTTCTCCCGAAGGACTACAGTGAAAATTTTCCTCAATAAAATATTGACTAGCTGTGGTCAATTGGCATTACTGTGGTTCTTCCGGATCTTTTGTGAATACTGATTGTGGTGGCTGACCCAGATAAAGATCATCAGATAAGCTTATATTATCTACTGCCATTTGATAACTGACATGCCCTGTTAGATTTCAAAATGAATGTCAAAGCATTAAGATACAAATACTATGACTGGAGTCTAACACAAAGTTGGCCATACTATATTATAAGGAGAAAACCTATAAACCAGATCCTTGAATCATGACCCCACCCACAAAAACAAGAAAAGCTTTAAACTCCTAAATTAAAAAGACTAAAGAAAGATGTTTTTTGTTTTAAAGTGAACATTTCAATTGTGTGATATTCAGAATTTAAATAGATTCTTGGCTGCCTTATTCTGTCTTTATCTTCCATTCCATCAATAAATACTGAGAAAGTTCAAAATATCTTTTAAGTCTATAAGATAGGCTTAGAATCCCAGCTAATATTCAGGGCAGACTGGCCAGCTATGCTAGAACTAGAACCAAAAACCCATCTCATACTCTCCAGGAGGTGTTCCAGGATTCTGTGGAGTTCCATTACCTTACTTTTGGGAGTAGGTGAGGGACATACACAGCACAGCAGACCCACCCTTGCTGTACAAAATGCTTATTAGGGAACAAAGTTGCGGCTGGCATGGATAATCTGGGACAGGGTCATCAAGGGGATTTTTGTCAAACTTGGTAAACAGAGGGATTGAAGAGTCCACAGGTTTAAGGAAAACCCTGCATTCACCCAGACTACTGTATGTTTGCTGCTGACATTAGTGATCTGGATGATAAAGAAAGAAAACAGTTAAGGTAAAATATGCCAAAGGCGAGCACATATTCAAAATAGCTTCTTGTGGATTAAATTGTCCTTAAGACAGTTGGCATATTTGGTTTGACTTTTAAAGAACATTAGTGCAATGTTCCATTTTAAAAATCACACTACAATTAGAATCTAGCAATTACCAAGACATTTATTAGTTGTCAAAAAGCTTTACGATCAGTTTCATGATCAGAAAATAGAGCAAAATTTCAATATTGTTTTCTTTATAAAATTGATGAATTTCTGAAAAGATAAAGGATCATTTGATTTTTAAAAATGTCAGCTTCATCACATGATGTTCCAGAGATCTGACCCCAAAAGCTTCTCAAGTTTTACCATCCATAGTGTCCTTGTTTGTAACTGAGACCCATCTGTTATTTTCCATCTGAAGCTGGAAAGAGTTAAGACAATTAGTATCTGGTTTCACTCTGAAAAAAAAATTACAAAATTAAGTAGTAACTATTTTCTTTTAAACCATTTTTTAAAGTATGAGTCTAAAATAGAAAAGCTACCTCACCTTCTTCAGCAGTTTATAACAAAGTGAAAGAAGTTGGACTAAGAGAGCCATCATGGATCTTGTCTTCGTAATACACTTGTCAACCTACAATGACAAAAAGCATGCAAATGATATTCTAAAAGTAGTACTTAAAAGACCTTACCATTTATTTAGTTTTAACATGATAAAATTTCTCCATATGGAAATCTAAGGGATCTTGAAAGAGATATGGATTTAGGCACATGAGCTGACTCAAAGCCCCAGGACACAGGTGCAGGGGTCGCTGCCTAGATTTCATGTCTATCTCATGGAACCCCAGCAGAAAGAGTGGGTGGAAAATTAATCATTCTACTGCAGGCTGTTTAGGGGCTTCTCAAAACACTCCAAATAGTGGAATTAAATCCCATCCTTTGCAATTCCTTGCACTCTATTTTGTGGGCACAAACCCATATTCTCTCAGACAAATTATAGGAGACCAGACTCGGAGGCACCTGTGTCCTAGTTGCAGAGGTAATGACTTCAGAATTGAAGGGTAGCTGTTCAGTGCTATGGAATTAATGATGTCCAAAAAACTACTTTATTTGGTGAATCTGCTACTCTCTAGGGTCAGTTATGAGAGTAGATAATAAATGATTCTTGTAGACAAGGCATGAAAAAAGGAAATAAATTGCCCTTCTGTGGGTACTAACAGTTTATTTGAAGAAAAGGGGGCTTTAACCAGATAAAGATAGATGTGTGAAAGTTTTTCATATGTCTCTTTTACCTTTAGAAATACTTTATTCTGCAAAGAAGTCTTAGTTACTGTCTGGAGCTGGTGGCATAGAGGAATTAGCTTGTTTATTTCCAGGAGAAGCATAAGCTTGTCGTCGTCTTTCAGCTGAAATGTAATTTAACAAGTTATAACAGCCCGCAACAAAACTCCATCTTTAATACCTTAAACACCTTTATACATTGATATTATACCCCCAAAGTAGGTTATACATAATACCACCCCCAGCTCCAGGTAGGTAGACATGTGTTACCTGTTTTGAAAAAGCTTGAACACTGGCAGTAAGCTTTAAACCCTCTGCAGCAAAAACCTGGTAGAAAGAGAAAACACCACTATTTTAGACTGATGTCTATGGATAGTTGGTAAGAAATATACTTACTAATAATTTTTACGTAGAATTTTAAAAATAAAGCCTAGATATAAAAAGTCTGTCAGGAACTCCTAAACTTTTTCCAGTACCAGGAATGCACAGGGTTTAACTGTTTTCAGAAGGAGTTTCCACAGACCAGATGCAGAATCCATCCCTGGAGAGGCTTCTCCACACCAGACCTCCAATTATTCTGGAGGGTCACACAGACCTGTGATATTCAGCCACACAAATTATGTCTAGATTATGCAAGGGACCTAGAGCTCATCTCAAATATGCTCAATTATAAAAGGATGATGAATTTTCAAGCATGAGGTCAAAAGGGTTAGGACCTTCCCAATTCCATCTAGGCAAGACAAAATTTGTCACCCATACATATTCCATAACCAGACATTTGAGAGAACCAATCCAGGTGGTTGGTTTTTGTTGCTACTTTTTTTCAGATTAATTTTCACTATTCACCATGTACCATGAATTCTATAATTTAATGAGATGAACAGGATGATGGAGAAGTAGAGTGAAAAATAAGGTTGTACAGGTTAGATAGAAGTATTTAGCATATTATGTTAAAATGGTTTGCAGACTATTTTAGAGTGAGATGCCAGGGGAGTAAAGGGAGGAAGGCTTAGTTTTAGGTGGCATCAGTAATAATGGAGAGAACAGGGAAAATCTGAGAGTGGTTTGTGAATGAAAATAATAGGTCTTCATAATAAATTAAAGAATACTAAGAAGGAGGAGGCAATAATTCCAGGGTTAATTTTTACCCTCTATTCAAAAGGCTTAACACCTTGCTATCACTGGATAAAATGATCTCAAGGTCAAATCGTACTTTGCAACCTTCCCTTTAAAAGGGAAACCAGTAAGCTTTACATCTAGATTCCAACCAAACGAAATGATTCACTTCCCCAAGTGTTCCTTATCACTTCATGTTACCACTTTCTATTCTGCAAATTTTCTCTTTCCTTCTAGCCTGCAAACCCCTTGGGGACAAAATCCATGTCTGTCTCATACAGTATGATGGTTTTAAAACTACCTGAAAGCTGGTAACTCCCAGGTCTGTGTCTCCACTCCTGAACTATCCTGACATCAGTCTTGTACAGTCATCCCTCAGTATCCATGGGAGATTGGTTCCCAGACCTCCCCAAGGATACCAAAATCTGTAGATGCTTAAGTCCCTTAAATGAAACAGTGTAGTATTTGCATATAACCTACACACATCATCCCATATACTTTAAATCATCTCATCTCTAAATTATAATACCTAAGTTAATGTAAATGCTAAGTAAATCGCAGTTATACTGTATTGTTTTCCCTCCCTTGGAACTCTAACCTTTTAAAATGTATTTTGTTTTTTTTTAACTGTTGTTATATTTTATTGGTTTTCTTCCTTTTTTTTTTTTTTTTTTTTTGAGACAGGGTCTCACTCTGTTGTCCAGAGTGAAGTGAAGTGAAGTGGTGTGATCACAGCTCACTACAGCCTTGACCTCCCAGGCTCAAGCGATCCTCCTGCCTCAGCCGCCTGAGTAGCTAGGATTACAGGTGTGTGCCACCGTGCCCCGCTAGTTTTTTTTTTTTTGTAGAGACAAGGTCTCACTATGTTGCCCCAGCTGGTCTCAAACTCCTGGACTCAAGTGATCCTCTCAGCTTGGTCTCCCAAAGTGCTAGGGTTACAGGAGTGAGCCATTGTGCCCAGACTGTTTTTACTGTTTGGAATATTTTCAATCCATAGTTGGTTGAATCTGCAGATGCAAAACCTGCAGATAGGGAGGGCCAAGTGTATATCCTATCTGACCTTTGTACTTAACATGTGCAAAACAAAATGCTCGATTTCCACCCTCTAAATCTAGGGTTCTCCCTCAGTGTTCCCTGTCTCAGAAAATGGCACTACCACTCACTCTGTTGGCCAAGCCAAAAACCTTACTTAAAACATAATAGGATCAGCTGGGCATGGTGGCTCAGGCCTGTAATCCCAGCACTTTGGGAGGCTGAGGCGGGCAAATCACAAGGTCAAGAGATCGAGACCATCCTCGCCAACATGGTGAAACCCTGTCTCTACTAAAAATACAAAAATTAGCTGGGCGTGGTAGCGCACACCTGTAGTCCCAGCTACTCGGGAGGCTGAGGCAGAAGAATCACTTGAACCCGGGAGGCGGAGGCTGTAGTGAGCCGAGATCGTGCCACTGCACTCCAGCCTGACAACAGAGCGAGACTAAGTCTCAAAAAAAAAAAAAAAGTCCTTCCCATGGCCTACAGAGACATCATATTTTACCCCTTTCCTTCTGGCTCACTTCACTCCCATCTATAATTGCCTCCTTACTCTTCTGATACACCCAGCCCTACCCCTGCACCTCGGGGCTTTGCACTTGTTTTGGCTATCTAAAATCCTCTACCCACATTTATCCATCCAACTCTCACTTCATTACTGTCTCTATTCAAACATTGGCTCCTTAGAGAGGTCTTTTCTGACCACCCCCCTATCACCTCTGTATTCTAGTCGTACGTGATTTTATCTCCAAGTACTTACATATGTGCACTGAATGCTTAAATTCTTATTGTCTATATTCTGCCATTAGAACATAAGCTCTATGGGGGCAGGAGCTTTGCTTTGTTCACTTTTCTCCACAGAGCTCTGTTCTCCCAGATCTGACATATAGCACAAGTTCAATAAATATTTGCTGAATGAAGTATGCAATTTTATGTTCATCACAGTTTGGAGACAATTCATTGGACATTGATTTAATGACTAAGCTCACATAGGAAGAAGGTAAGTAGTGGATCTTTTGTAGTAAAACACCCCTACAGGGCGGTATGACAGAATGGACTTGGGCCAAACTGAAAAAAATAAATAAATTCAGAATTTCAACTATCTTGAGGGAAATAGCTCATTTATAGTCTGCTTTATAGAAAAATCCAGAAGACACATTTTCTATAATACTTCTGATTATGTTGACAATCATCCTCTTAAGCTGAAATCCCTTTCCTACAGAATGCCAAATAAAACTATATGAGTGATAAAGTGATAGAAATTTCTTTTTTTTTTTTGAGATGGAGTCTTGCTCTGTCACCCAGACTGGAGTGCAGTGGCGTGATCTCAGCTCACTGCAAGCTCCGCCTCCAGGGTTCACGCCATTCTCCTGCTTCAGCCTCCCAAGTAGCTGGGACTACAGGTGCCCACCACCACGCCCAGTGAATTTTGTGTATTTTTAGTGGAGACAGGGTTCCACCGTGTTAGCCAAGATGGTCTCGATCTCCTGACCTCGTGATCCACCCACCTTGGCCTCCCAAAGTGCTGGGATTACAGGCGTGAACCACCGCGCCTGGCCTAAAGTAATAGAAATTTCAAATCTCAGATGTACATGGGAATGCCAAAGGAGACTATGTGAGTGATAAAGTGACAGAAATTTCAAATTTACACACAAGAATGCTCTTGGTTCTAGAGAGGCAAACAGGCTAACATGGGGATCAGGGAAAACATAAAAGGAATTTTGCAACCCACTTGCCAATCTAAAGCCTCTAACTAGAGGGAGTAGAATTACAGATGGGCCTATGTGGAGTCCTGTTAAGACACATGGCACAAGAGTGGGTGTTAGCATATCTGTCTCTCCTTTAATGCCCTAAATCATCATGAATACTGAAGGAAAGAAGGAAACTAAGGTGTACTTAATACCCTCTAATAATAGTCTTAAGCATTTTAACAGATACTCTCTCATGTGTTATCTCATTTAATCAATATATTTTAACCAATTCAATAATGAAGAGGCCAAAAATCTTTCTAGAACTCTGGATTTGCATCTGCTTACAGGATATTTTCACCTACTTAGGTAAACCTAAAGCTTATTATTGCATCTATTGACTACCAACAAAGCCCATTCTACTTTATGCTCATAATATTTAAGTTTCTTTCCAATGAGGTCAGGATAGTTTTGCAAAATGTCATTGCAAGCCATCTACCTTTCTACTTTTCTACTGCTCTCTGTAATACACAGGTAGGTACAGATGTAAGCATATACACATGATATAATAAATCATCCGGAAAACATTTATTACCCACTTTTAGCCCGAAATTAAAGTACTAGCATAAAACGGAAACAAGGCATACCTCTAGTTGATGAATTAAATCCTGGGAAGTTTTCAGTGGCCCCTCTCCTCTAAAATAAAATTAATTGTTAAGAAGGTAACAAAAAGTTATTACCTGAAAATTGACTTTATAATGTTAAAATTTTAGAGCATTTGTGTATTAACAAATCCTAAATTTTGAAGAATAATATGAATAGACTGATAATATTGTAACTTTATGCTTAAAGCAACTTTAATATTTAACAATTATTTATTAAGATATTTTTCCCCAAGTAAACCTCATGTATGTTAATTTCATAATATAAAAAATTTTAAACAAACAAGTAATATTTAAGTTCCATTTCTCTTTTTAACCTTTTTCATTTTACTTCATAAATTAAATATGTGAGATTTGATAATGTCTTGACCAAAAGCCTTTGTTACGTAATGGAAAGAGGATCAAACCAAAACTCAGGACATTTCACTTCTAATTCTTATTTCAATTCTGGTAGTAACTCAGTTATCTAACCTTGATGAGGCATATCACTGAACATTCAATTTTGAGTGAGTAAAGCAATCATAATAATACTTGTGCTACCACTCTCATCAGAAGATTGAGGAACAGCAGATAAAAAGTACCAAGAAGAATTAAGAACTCTAAAAAATGAAAAGTAAATTACAATAAGAATAACCAAATGCATTAAGAAGAGCAATGGACTAGGGATAAGTCAGAAAATCTGGAATCTTGTAGCAACCAGTTCTGCCACTTAGGAGATGTGAACATATCATTCCTGTTCTCCAGTAAACCGTCGTGAAAATCAAATGAAATGATGAAGCAAAAACCACATTAAAAACTATAAGGTACTAGTATGTTTGAAATATTGAAAAACTATAAGGCACTAGAAAATCTTAAATATCTAAATTATTAAGAAATATGAATGATTACATGTAAATCATTAAGAAATCATATAAATTATTAAGACAACCTTAAACAGTAACCTGAGGAAGGGCTATAAATCTGCCCAGGAAAACTGCTACAAGGTATTTATCTATTACAGAAAAATCCATTTTCTATTCTGGAATGTCATCACTACTGTCCGATAACTATATTCTAGGAAGAAGTCCTATTCCACAGAGCTTCCCTTCATAGTGCAACCCCTCATGTTTCCCAGTGTCCATGGGATACTCTACAACTTTGACACTGAAACAAAAAATACTGAGCATGCCATCCTGAAATATTCTGAAATAAAACTAATCAAAGGAGATGCTATAATCTTTTTTTAAAAAGTTGGCCAAGCGCGGTGGCTCATGTCTGTAATCCCAGCACTTTGGGAGGCCAAGGTGGGCAGATCACTTGAGGTCAGGAGTTTGAGACCATCCTGGCTAACATAGCGAAACCCTGTCTCTACTAAAAATACAAAAATTAGGCCGGGTGTGGTGGCTAACGCCTGTAATCCCAGCACTTTGGGAGGCTGAGGCGGGCAGATCACCTGAAGTCAGGAATTTGAGACCAGCCTGGCCAAAATGGTGAAATCCCATCTCTACTAAAACTACAAAAATTAGCTGGGCGTGGTGGCACACAACTGTAATCCCAGCTACTTGGGAGGCTGAGGCAGGAGAATCACTTGAACTCGGGAGATGGAAATTGCAGTGAGCCGAGATTGCACCACTGCACTCCAGCCTGGGCGACAGAGCAAGACTCCGTCTCAAAAAAAATAAAAAATAAAGAAATACAAAAATTAGCCAGGCGTCATGATGTGTGCCTGTAATCCCAGCTACTCGGGAGGCTAAGGCATGAGAATTGCTTGAATTCAGGAGGCAGAGGTTGCAGTGAGCCGAGATCATGCCACTGCACTCCAGCCTGGGTGACAGAGCAAGGCTACATCTCAAAAAAAAAAAAAAAAAACCAGGCAAGTCTATTGATGAACCCTTCATTTGGGAATATTTTACATATCAAACTATATTCATTAATAATATATTCCCCCAAGTCTTATTAGTCAAAAACATTTTTTAAAAGCATGATTTTCATCACCATGGAAATAACTAGCTTGATTCCAGCCAAAAGCTGAGATTTTTGTTATTTCAGTTAGTCTGTGCAAATTTATTGTGGGTAAACACAGGAGTTCCATTTTGCATTCTTTTAGAGGCCTGGGCCATCAGATTTTAAAAAGGTATGAACTTAAAAAGGTCAAAATTCATGCTGGGAAGACTCAATCACAGGATAAGCTTGCTAACAACAGTTAAGAACAATGGAAGGAAACCACCAAAGGAATGGTCTCCAATGATGGAAAATATGATAAGGTACTGACAAATGACAGCTAAACAGCAGCAAAATTTCTAACTCCTATCATTTCTGCCTTCTTTTTCCAGAGAATTATCTATCTAGAAAAGGTAGAAGACGTCATCAAGAGGAAAATGATGCCTCTAAGCTTGGGACTGCATCTTCCCCACTCTTAATCCTCCTTCTATAGGAAGGAATCTTCACGAGCACAGCATCCCTCACTTCTCTCTGCTGCCTTACCTATCCCATCCCATAAAAGGAGGTGGATGCTCATCTTTTCAGTCTTTCTGGTGACTTTGCAAAAATAAATTGAACACATTAACCCTTTCTTTTCTCCTTTTTCTCTTGGAAGTGAAGCTGCCTTTGAGATATAACTGGTCTTCCATGTGTTTTATAGAGATACATTGTGTCCCTATGAGGTAAGACTTTGTAATTCTAGGGATCATTTTTCAAAACTTAATTGCCTATGGACATAAAGTACTTTCTCCAATATCAGCTTTATCAATATAAATGTTACCAGCTCCCATCTACCTATTCTTTTGCTTATTTTTCATTTTGTTCAAAACTTGGGTGGGAAAAGGGGGTGCTGTTTATTTATTTATTTATTTTTGAGATGGAGTCTCACCCTGTCACCCAGGCTGGAGTGCAAGTGGCGCGATCTCAGCTCACTCCAAGCTCCACCTCCCGGTTTCACGCCATTCTCCTGCCTCAGCCTCCCAAGTAGCTGGGATTACAGGCGCCCGCCACCACGCCCAGCTAATTTTTTTTTTTTTTTTTTTTTTTTTTTTTAAGTAGACACCGGGTTTCAGTGTGTTAACCAGGATGGTCTCGATCTCCTGACCTCGTGATCCGCCCACCTCGGCCTTCCAAAGTGCTGGGATTACAGGCGTGAGCCACCATGCCCGGCAGGGGGTACTATTTATTGAGTCCCAAATCCCACACAGTTGTAGAGATCCTTCACTACTTTAATTGAGCTTCAGTCTAGAATACTGAAGCTACCTGCAGGTGTGTCCCACGGTGGATAACCTTTCCAAAATCAGAATGAGTAGGACAGGAGCCAGAAAACTGGAGATATCAAGTATTTCCCAGGTTTCCAAAAATGAAAAAGATAGATTTCAGAAACTAAGTGAAAAGCTTGAAGTTATTCCTTGAGAAAATTCTAGAAGGGATTATTGAGCAGATAACTGATTTTAACTAAGCAGAATTACTATACCTTATGTATAAATTACTAAAATGGAAGACTGAAATATGACTAACATTGACATCAACAAGGCATTTGATCAAGAGTCTTGTAATATGAACAAGACAGAGAATATAGGTCAAATAACATTAAAGTTAGGGGAATTCTCTACATAATGAATGGTGACTCACAGAGATTTGGCACGCTATTGACATAGTCCTCATAGCTCTATTCTTTGATCTGTGTCTAATCAATCTTCATCTGTATCTAGTCAATCACTGTATAAAGGCATAAAAGACATGTTTTCTTAACATACTGATGCTGGCTGGGAGAGGCATTAATATGCAGGATAACAAAAAAGCAGGATGTAAAATTATTTCAATGATGGAAAGAGTGGGCAGAAACCTAGCAGAAGATCCCTTCTAAATCTAAATCCTAATTAAATACATGTGTCTTGTTGTTGCATTCACTTACGTAAATTGTCATAGTAACTACTTTTAGTCTTTTTACCATATATTTGATACCGACTTTAACCTATCAATGATTTAACATGGAACTTTTTTCTTTACACCAGATATCATTATACTGATTTAAAAAATAAAAATACAACTACATTTACCTAGTAAATAAATACAGAGAATAGGCCATACTGGACATGTTCCGTCCATATTGAACAATCTCATTCTCCTGATCTTCCCACTTCTCAATTTCGCAGTCAGCGTCAGAGGTGAGCAAACCCAGCTTAAGTCCAAGCTTTGCTATCTTGGCTTGCTCCTACGAAACAGACGTTTTAATCACAACGACTTTATCACTATTCATGTTAAAGGAAGATTAGATGTAGGAATTGGTCTTACCTCAGAGTCAGGCTTGTCTGGCTTTAATGATTTCAGGTTTGCATTATTCTTCTGTGACAATAAAAAGATTAAGATTATCTTAAAAAGCAGTACATTAAACTGTAAGGAAATACAATAGTAATACAAAGCGTAACAAAGTACTTGTAACAAAAGTTTAAAATATTCAGTATGTAATGACTGAATATTTTACCAATTGCAAATACTCTACTAGTAAGTGAGTTCAGCTTTGAACAGGTTGTTAGTTTGAAATCTGGAGCCAGAGAAAGCAAGTCAGTGCCTTCCCTGCTCTGTGGCCTCTGTGCTTACAGCTGCCCTCCTCTTTTCACAAGGGCTTCCAGGGACTCAAGACAACTTCTGCAGTATTCCTGGAGTCCAATTATTATGTCCCCCAAACCTCCCTGGCTTCTCCATTCAACAAGATTCTTATAATGCTTGAATTATTCTTATGAAATGATATATTAAAATTAGCCACTATCTGTAGTTTTCTATACATTCCTTATGTTATGACTCCAGAATTCAATTCCTTTAACTAATTTGCTCTTGGAAGGCTAAATTTCAACTCTCTAGCTTCATAGATATCCCAACTGCTAATCTCATATCCCAAGTTATAAAGAGATTATACTTAGGATTCTGAATTTAATATGTGAACCAATGTTCAATGGCTCCCTATTTTTGAAAGAGAAAGTTTGTTTTCATGTAAACTATCTGGAACTCAGAGTGTATTTTCCCTAGAAGGGGAGAAAATATTCCATCCTAGTTAGACCAGACTAGTCCACTGATGCCTGTATACTTGAAGAATAGAGTACCAGGACAAATCACACCACCACCAATAGCAACATTTCTTTGAAAAATATATTCCGAAGTTCTCTGGAGATGAAAGCCCACAGAGGGGATTCCTCCAACTCTGAGATCTGGTGAAAGCTCCCATGGTAGAGGCAGGAGTCCCAGAACAGCTAGGGTTTGTAGAGAAAAGGGGGCCAGCAGATGCAGGGAGCCAACTTTTTACAATGGAAACATATATTTAAGTCATACACACTCACAAACACACATTGGGTATGGATTCACATACATGCACACAAAGTATAAATTACAATAAAACAAAACACTCATGTGTACACTTAGGAAGAAAAATCATCACTAATACTTTAAGGAAAAAGATCTTCTCATACATATATTTTTATTTCCCTTATTACCATGACTTTTTACTTCTGACCAACTATTCTGTCACCAGTTTCACCACAGAACAAAACAGCCTCGTGGAGTTTAGATCTGCTCATGGAACATAGCCCTTTTGAGATTTTCTAATGATGTTTACTATTAAAGAAACAGGTGAAGTTGAAGGACAGAAAATAAAAATAAAGGAATTCTTGTTACACACACATGCACACACACAGAGAGAAAGAGACAAAGACAGAGAGAGAGAGAGAGAGAATAAACAAATATGACCAATGATCTCTCTGGCTCCTCCTTGAATGGTCACATCATCTTTATCTCCATCCTTGGTCTAGTTGACTATAAGGCAACTGATAAAACATTTAAGAAAGTAAGGAACACCCTCAAGGTTTTTAGGTTTTATTTTATTCAGAATTTTATACTTTATATTATTCTTTTAAATTTAGTTGCATTTTCATGATTTTTATTTTTACTTTTACTAATGATAATGATTATTAAAGTTTAATGACGACTGAAATGGAATTGCCTAAAAAGGTAAATAAACCATCTTAATAATGTAACCAAGCTTGCCATCTAGTGGACACTATTTTGGAATGCAGTCAGATTCATTCGTTTCAGTTATATAAAGCTAAAAGACGTCAGTCCCCTAAATATAAATAGCACCAGACTCCAACTTCACTTCCTAAAAGAGAGAACTATAATTTTCTAGGAATATAATTAGCTATGCTATCCCTCAACTAAGAAAATGGTTCATGACTCTGAAATGATTTGTTACTAAAGATAAAAAATACTATTCAGTTGAATAAAATCTTTGTTCCATTCAACCTGTTAAAAGCTTTGTGATGCCTTTTCTAATTCTCAAAAAATTATTTTGTAGTAGCCCTAAATTATAGCACTTACAAAAACAGTGAGTCTATCCTTACTTGCTTAAACCCAGTAGGATATTAGCTATAAAACCATCTGTTAGGGTTAAGTTAGCTTAAAATAACAAAAATAGACAAATTGCTATCTGTACTTTCAAACTGTTCTGACAATAGCTTAAGGCACAAAAACTGTTTTTTTTTTTAAGTCACAGAATTAATTTGCAGTATCATGATCACTTTTGCACCAGCTACATTCAGTTCCTAATGTTGTATTTCAGTATTAAATGCCAGTCCCTTTTCAAAAAGTACACTAATTAAGTTTGGACCATTTTTTGATTTGGGGATTTGATTTATCATTTGTTCTTCCCCTACACCATCGACCATTCCCACTACCATTTCTAAAACTCCAGACTTAAGACTTTAATATCTCTCTTCATTGCAAGTTCTCTCTTCTGATACTCACCATCTGTTCTTCACCACACTGTTACTATTGATAATCATCAGTAATTTTATTTATTTTTTTTTTTGAGACAGTCTTACTCTGTTGGCCAGGCTGGAGTGCAGTGGCACGATCTTGGCTCACTGCAACCTCCATCTCCCAGGCTCAAGCAATTCTCCTGCCTCACCCTCCCGAGTAGCTGGGATTACAGGCATGTGCCACCACGCCTGGCTAATTTTTTTTGTTGTTGTTGTTTTGTTTTTGTATTTTTAGTAGAGACACGGTTTCACCATGTTGGCCAGGCTGGTCTCAAACTCCTGACCTCAGGTAATCCACCCGCCTCGGCCTCCCAAAGTGCTGGGATTACAGGCATAAGACACCGTGCCCAGCCCACAATTTCCAATATTTTTGACCCCCAAAAGGGATCTTGGGACCACTACTTGGTTAATATACCACTCTGTATCTCTTTCCCATAAGTATGACATGTGACATGTTTTCATCTAGGTAGAAAGCATATGAAAGTCCTTAGTTTGCTGAAAGTGATTCCAACATGACTTCTCAAAGTAGATCCAAGATTGGAAGAACAAAACAACTTCTGACCTCAGATATGGCTTATTTATTTATTTTTATGATGCTATTACTGGGATATGGCTTTTTATTAATCACAAATTATGTTACCTATTCTCTCAAACCCCCAAACCTAAAACAAATATTCAGAGTGTAAGCCACATCTAGATTGCTACCCAGAATAACAACTCTGAAGTCAACATTAATATCCTAACTTTTTTCTGTCATGTCAATTATTTGTGGTAGAGGGGAGCAGCAACAGGCAGCAAGAGCATAATTTGAATTCTGAATAAAAACATTCTGCAATGTACATAATTCTTCTACTTACCATTGGCTTTGGAAGTGAAAGGTAGCCATACTTCTCTCCTACAAATAACACATATAACTTAAAAACTTTTTTCTATTAATATATTTTTCTATTATTCATACTTAACTTTTAAAGTATTAATTAAACAAACAGGAACGTTAGTACATTAGTTTTGATAACTTAGTCTATTCATTACATAAAATTCAGAAATAAAATTGTAATTTGGCTGGTGAACATGAAGACTTTCAACAGCTGCATGTCTAAGGTACCTATGCTGGCCAATCTCCACCTCTCCCAACATAAAGGGAGAAAGGCAAATGTCCCACTGACATTTACTGCCACTTGCAATCAGCTTCATTCACAGAGTGCTCCTTTTACAGCAGTTTGCCTCTAATGAAACCTGATTCCTCTTTTATCAGTACCAGTATCAGCGCTTCTTCCATTTCTGCAAGTACCAGACCAAATAATTTACAACTAACCTCATAATGTATTCTCTCAGTCAGGGAAGAAGAAAACCCTCTGTACAAGATAGGAAGATGAAATAAAGCAAGTAACAGGAGGTTTTTTGGCTGTGAACTGACACGTCACATGAAGCATGATAACGAGGAAAGGAAGGAGACGGGCAATGCCCACATCATCCCTGCCCCATCTATCATCTTTACAACTTCCAGGTCATGTATACAGTCAGATTACAATGAATAATAGACTTTTTATAAACGCTGGTTTGTGACATCTGAGGTCAAAATTCAAGACCTAAGCAGTAATTGCTTCTTGAAGAAAAATTTCTTCTTCAAGGAAAACAAGTATATTCAGCTATAATAGATTAGTTTGAACCATATGAAATTGCTGGTATTCAACCATTTTGAAATTTCATATGGTCCAAACTAATAAAAGTAAACATAATATAAGAGCACTAAATCATACCTTTTCTCATAGAATGACTATTACAGGAAATGGGCAAACCTGTTTGTCTCAGAATGGCTTATACAAATATTTAAAATTTCATCTAGAACTGTACTATTAAATATGAAACCTACTAGCCACATGTGACTACTTAGCACTTGAAATGTGGCTAGTCTGTACTGAGATGTGTACATCTAGTCTGTACTGAGATGTGCTAGTCTGTACTGAGATGTGTAAGTGTATTAAACACTTACAAGTGTTTAATACATAACAGATTTTGAACATGTAGTACAAAGGGAGAAAAAAGATATAAAATATATTAATTTAAAATATTGATTATATACTAAAATATTGATTATATGTTTACATGGTATTTTGGATATTTGGGTTAAAAGTTATTAAAACAAATTTCATGTTTCTTTTTAATTTTTCTTGTGCCTGTTAGAATTTTTTTTTTTTTTTCTTTTTTTTGAGACAAGGTCTTGCTCTGTCACCCAGGCTGGAGTGTAGTGGTGGAGATCACAGGCTTACTGCAGCCTCAACCTCCTGGGCTCAGGTGGTCCTCCCACCTTCCACCTCCTGAGTAGCTGGGACCACAGGCATGTGACACCAGCTAATTTATTTGTATTTTTTTTAAGAGATGAGGTCTCACTGTGTTGCCCAGGATGGTCTCAAACTCCTTGGGCTCAAGTGATCCTCCCACCTTGGCCTGCCAAAGTGCTGAAATTACAGGCATGAGCCACTGTGCCTAGCCTAGAAAATTTCAAATTATATATGTGTCTCACATTCTGTTTCTCTTGGACAGTGCTGATCTAGAAGAAGAACTGTTACTAAGAGTGAGTTAATGGTACTTGGGAATAGCTTTATGATTCAAATCATTTCCTTGTAATGTCAAAATTGTAAGGGAATTTTATCAATTAATGGCTTTCTGATTTCAGAATGGTGAGGGGAAAAAACTTAAAAAGGAAGAGGCTATTTTCATGCCTTGGCTCTAAGCTCTGATATGAAAAGTGCTCGATTTAGTTGCAATATTAACAGAAGATAGTCTTCCGGTCACTCAGAATTTCAAAATTCACCATCTATCTTAATTCAAAGTCTGAATCCTCTCCATAATATCCTTTAAAAAGTGCTCTTAGCATATTATAAAGGGCACATTAAACAGAAGTAGGAACCCAGGCATGGTGGCTCACGCCTGTAATCTTGGCACTTTGGGAGGCTAAGGCAAGTGGATCACCCAAGGTCAGGAATTCAAGACCAGCCTGGCCAAAATGGTGACACCCCATCTCTACTAAAAATACAAAAATTAGCCAGGCGTAGTGGTGCATGCCTGTAGTCTGTTCTTTTTTCTGTTTTTTGTTTTGTTTTGTTTCAGCCTGGGTGATAGAGCAAGACTGTCTCAAAAAAAAAAAACAAAGTGGGAAAGTACTAAAAATAAATAAATAATAAAGAAAAAAGAATTTTGAATTTTGAAAGGGCACTATCATTACTTAAATGTAATCAGCTACAGGAGTAATCTTGTATTATCTAACTTAGTAATCATCTATAGTGCCCATGGCCCTAAAATGTTCATATTTACTCTCCACAAGTTGGGGCAAAACCAACTGTTTCGGTATCTCTTATATCTCTAAGATACCACAGAGTTAAAGCAAGTAGAATGTATAAATAAGTGCATTGAGAAATAAATCCAATGAAAAGAAAGCTTTTATGTAACCTGATTTGCTACTATTTTCATCCACCTAGTAGTATTTATCACTTGATAGTTCTAATCCCTCTGGTCCTCTTACAGATACTTTGTTTTGCTTCCTATTCCCATCCTTTAGTTAGACTCTGCATGATTTATACGAATTTGAGGATAATTGCAAAATTGATCATTTTTTCAGATAGGCCTCCTCCACATACTATGCAGTTAAGATTCTTCCTCTTTCCCCCAGTTCCAACAGAAACCAAACAAGTTGACAATAACACAAGAAAAAGCAATCTAATACTAACAAGAGATCTAAATTATAGTTAATTATAGATGTTATTTCCCAATTTTTTTATAGATGTTATTTCCCACTTCTTTTTTTTTTTGAGACAGAGTCTCACTCTGTCGCCCAGGTTGAAGTGCAATGGTGCAATCTCGGCTCACTGCAACCTCCACCTCCTGGGTTCAAGCGATTCTCGTGCCTCAGCCTCCTGAGTAGCTGAGTAGCTGGGACTACAGGTGCACACCACCATGCTCGGCTAATTATAGATGTTATTTCCATGTGAATCTAATTATTGCCGTTGATTCTAAGCAGGAAAAAAAAAAAAGAATAAACTGGCTCAGCCAGGCACGGTGGCTCATGTTCATAATCCCAGCACTTTGGGAGGCCAATGCGGGAGGGTTACTTGAGGCCAGGAGTTGAAGACCAGCCTGAGTAGGCTGAGCACGGTGGCTCATGCCTGTAATCCCAGCTCTTTGGGAGGCTGAGGCAGGCGGATTATGAGGTCAGGAGATCGAGACCATCCTGGCTAACACGGTGAAACCCTGTCTCTACTAAAAATAAAAAATAAAAAAATTAGCCGGGCGTGGTGGTGGGCGCCTGTAGTCTCAGTTACTTGGGAGGCTGAGGCAGGAGAATGGCGTGAACCCGGGAGGCAGAGCTTGCAGTGAGCTGAGATCACGCCACTGCACTCCAGCCTGGGCGACAGAGCGAGACTCCATATCAAAAAAGAAAAGAAAAGAAAAGAAAAGACCAGCCTGGGTTTCACAGCGAGACTCCCATCTCTGGGGGGAAAAAAAAAAATCTCTGGGCATGGTGGCCAGCACCTGTAGTTCTAGATATGTGGGAGGATCCCTTGAACCCAGGAGTTTGAGGCTGCAGTAAGCTATGATCACACCACTGCACAGCAGCCTGGGTGACAAAGTGAGACCCTGTCTCCAAAATATAATAATAATAATAAAAATAAACTGGCTAAATTATGTTTAGCTGTTATATCAAAGAAGTAGTATAAACAAAACTCTATCATATTATAAACATTAAAAATAGTTGGAAAAACAGGACTATTTGGAGAAAATATACTTAGTACAGATCTGATATATAGAATTGTCTTCAAAGCACTGTCCTCAACGAGGTATTGTATATTTAATACTCCCTAAATCCTGTTTAGTCAACACTACAATTGTGCCATCTTCTGAGTTTATACCTTCAGATAAATTAAGTTCACAATTAAGTTTAAAGGCCCTCTCATCTTAAGGGAGCACTAAAATTATTTCTTATGAAAACCTAATTGAGAAATGTTCTCAGTTACAATATATAGAGCCTTTCTGTATATCTACAAAATAAATCTAATTCCCCAAGAATGGAAAAGCCTTATCATTTCACTGAAAATGTGCTAAATTATCCCTGATTCACACTTCTTATAATTAGCTATCTTTAGTTCTGGAGGCACTCTATATGGTATGATCAATCAAAAAATTAATGTTCCCAGACCCACTTAAAATGAATCCCTGACCACTAAAGCATAGGCAGCTTATCAGCTAAACTCAGGAGCAGGAATGAGGTATTCTAATCTAAACCCAGCTATCATCCTCCAACTCCTCCCTCTCCCTCACCTCTATATTCAATTGACCAATAAACCCTACCAATATTAGTTTTTAAATTCTTCTTAGCCCCCTTATCTTCATCTTGACTATCATCACCCTAGTATAGACCATCATCTCTTCTCTGGATAGATCACTCCCTTGTTGCAGGCTCCTACCATCCCCAAACAAACTCATCTTTACCACGAACATGTTTATCTTCCTGTACCCCCATTTTTAGTGGCATCCAATCTGCCAAACGATAATGTAAATGCAGGGCTATGAAATAGGGCTGCCAGGAAAATGAGAAAAGTAGTTACAGAACTGAAAACCAAATTAAGATTCTTGGCAGGATCGTGATCATAACTGCCCTACATAGTTTAGTTAGAGCTGCATCTCTATAAACTGAAGCGCAGTCATATTTACTCTGAAATGATTGAAATAGAACAAAGGGAATTCAGCTTCCCTAAAGGAAGGACAGAGACTGCAAGCTCTGAGATAAGGCTTTTTTCTGACACTTATTATCCAAAATAATCTCAAATTCTAAACTGACACATATTCACCACTAAGGAAAAGTGGAGTCTTTTAGGTCTGGTCCCTTCTAATACAAGGACCACAGCCTCCCTGGAGGTTTGGGTGAGAAGGCAGAATGGGATGAAAGCAGAAGACAGGAAGACAAGTATTGATTTTTACCTTCTTGAAACAATCCCAGGAGGTCCTAGTGTGAAATTTAAGTGTCTGGGGTTAAGGTGGACAATGACCTAGCTCTCAGACTAACTTTTAGCATGTGAACACTAAAGCCTCCCTCTTATTGCTTAGCGTGATGTTTACCACTTAGTTGGATGGTTGAATGATACTTACAAGTATGCCTGGTAGTTTGCCAATCACAGGAGGCAAGTTATGCAGAGCAGAACTAAGGTGGCTAGAATACAGCAAAGGCTTTTCAACAATAGTCATAACAGGAGTCGTAACAGCAACAAAGAGAAATCAGGACCTGAAGAATACACCTCTGTATGGAAAGCAGTGGGCAGGTGCAAGGTAATGAGCAAGTTTGTCACATCAACCATGCATAACAGGAAGAACAACACTGTGGCACTGGATTCAGTTCAGTCAGTAATGGTTAACCCAGAGATGGACTTCTTTGAGGAAAAAGCTATGCTCATGAGGTTCATGATAAAAATCAGGACAAATAAAGGCAGTACACACAATCAACCAACTCCATCTCAATGAAACCTACATAAACCCTTTCTGAACAGAGAGGCACTTTCCCAGTGAAACAATAAGTGTCTCATTGACTGAAGGCTGAGGCGTTTCCCACATAAGAAGGAATTTCTGTTCAGTCCTTAGGAAGTTTGGGTAATGCTGATTTTTTGAACATAAGTTAACTGAACCTAAAGAAGAAATTATTTACATAATATCCAGCTTGAAAGTAAAAGAAACCACAGTGCTCACATAGTCTGAAAACAGGTATAGGATGTGCAAGCAGTATTACACATTATTTCATTTACGTCCATTGAAATAAAGAAACAAACTCAAAAGGGCAGGTAATGTGCCCAGGATTCCAATACTAACAGATTGTTTTACCTCTTCTGTAATTTAGCTGGCCCCATCCTCAGCCAATAAGTGGACCAACCAAAACAAGAATACAGTCATTACTTGTTCCTTGCCCTGTACTTCCTGGGATCTCTCAGTCATTTCTGAAATAGCTTTGGGAGGGAAAAAAGCAGAACTCAGAGCTGCAGTTATGAGCATTTTTCACAGAATTGGTTCATTCTCATTAGAAAACTTTAGGATTGGAGTGGAGTTTAACTGCTTGAGTAATAGAGTATGGGTAGTTAATAAAATTTCATCTTTGGCATCATTCAAACCTCAGTAAGGGTCCCAGCTCCTATAGTTTACTCACTGTGGGATACTTCGAGCCTCAGTTTCATCATACGTAAAATGTGGAAATAATACCTGTCTCCAGGGTTACTGAGAGGATTAAATGAGAAAATGGACATCCAGCACTTATGAAAGTACCTGGAACCCAGTACATTCTCAAGAGATGGCAGCTACTGTTATTTTTATGGTTATAATAGTCACGGGCCTCTGAAGGATCATGTTTACAATTTTACCCACAAAGACCCTAGTAGCCTGTGGCTTTTACTTTTCCTTAAACTTCCCTAGCTATTTTTTTTAAAGAGCCTAACTTTGGTAGGAGAAAGGCAAATCTCAGAGACAGAAAAGGAGAACACTGAATTAATGTTGCATTAGATGTCCGGTGAGAGGAATCTTTCAGAGGGTGTCAATTCACCATTGGAGAAGGGATGAGCTTCATTTGTACAAAGAAGCAAGGAGTTTACCTTTTTGCTTCTGCAGATCTAGAGATTTTCTACGGTGGGGCCAGACCGGCTAGTCCTCCCTAGAGTAGGAGAAAGGACATAGGGAGAGATGGATGCCAGAAAGTAGGAGAGATTGAGATTAAGTAAGAGAAATTGGACCTAATGTTTTCTCATAAACTATTTAGTTTTACCACAAGGTAACAGTGGTCATGATGCTGATGCTGATAGAGGTAACATTTGTTGAGAATTTACTGTGAATTAACTTATTTTATTTATCTTCACACTTACCATATTAGGTAGTTTTGTCATCATTATCCCCATTTTGCAGATGTAAAACTTGAAGCATAGAGAGATTAAGTTAGGAAATAGCAGAGGCAGGATTGGAACCTAGGCAGTCCACTTCAGAACCTGTATTTCAACTTCTACCCAATTCTATCCCTAACATGAGATTAGCACTCAGATCTCAGAGGAAGGAAGAGACCCCTTGATGGAAAATGCAACTTGGGTTTGTTTTCTGTTTTAAGGAAAAAAATTACTTATATTTATAGAAAGAAAACCCCCTTGCCAAGCTTATCAACCTCTAATTGCTACCGTAATTGCTACTCAGAACATCACCTGGGATTAAGGCAGAGAATAACTGTTAAATGACTGCTATCTTTCTTGAGAGGGGGGAAAAGCCTGTTATAACTCCTCTTCTTATGGAAATAAAAGAGAGAAGAAAATAGACCAAAATGCTGGTAGAACAGCCCGGTTTAGAAACTGCGAGCATCTCAAACACAAAGAGGAAGGGGGCTCAGGCCCTTGGTCAAGAAAACTAGAACCATATCCATTTCAGATGATGATGAACTCGCTGGCCTAGGGACATGGAAGAAGTACAAGTAATGAAAACTCAGCCATAGCCCATGTTTACAAGAATGAAAACAAAAACCTACTCAGCACTGAAAACACTATAGGAGATACCTGTACTAAGCTCAATGGTGTTCTGGTAAAGAGGAGAATCACCTGGCCAGGCTTGATGCCATATTCTTTCCAGAATGGCTGCAGCTATTAGTAAAGCTTCTCACAGTGCACGTGGAACACATTTGTAAGTACACAGAGTCAGTCACATGCCAGAAAAATAGCCATCCTGTGGCACTCCTCCAGCCTCCCTACTTTCATGGGCTGATGACAACTGATAAAGCCAGAAGACAACATTCCTCTGGCCTTTAAAGAGAGCCAGCCAGGATAAAGACACAGTGCAGGATATATTCATGCCCAGAAGTCGAAAGTACACTAACTTCAGGTAGTGCTCACAAAAGACTTTTAGAGCTGACAGGTCACTGAGATCACTGAGCCTAAGACTTTCATTATTGAGTCAAGGACACTTGGGCCCGGAGCAGGGAACAGCTTTCCTAACACCAGTTTGAGAAAGAGCTGGGCCTTACAGATACTCCAGGATAACCCACACCAGGTATCTTATCACCACAGCAAGCCACTTCTCTTCATTTCCCAACAGTCCCTAAGGCTAAGTGACCACACTTCTTTTTAAAAGTGGATCAATTATATCATTTACCTTTTAATATCCAAAATTTGGCTCATATGAAAATCTATGTAACTATAAATACATTACAAAGCATCAAAATGATTTGCCATTCAGACTATCACAGAAATTTTTAAATGTGGAAGCATGGTAAACATTTATCATACTTTACAAATGATGTTATAGCTATAATTCTATTATGCCCTGATTTTTAAGCAAATTAACATTTATCCTAAATGAGTATTTTTAAAATATGAAATGTTTAAATGGGCATACTCAATAAAAAATATGTAATTTGATATAATTGTAAATGACATTTTATTTAAAAAAATAAGCTTTGACACTACAGAAGCCATTTGAAGAGAAAAAATATAAACATGTAAATATAAATAACAGGACACAAAGTACAATGGAAAATAAACAAAACTTCCACTCGGTATTAAAATAAAGAATAAAAATGATGCCTTCCTATACATTGTATGGCAGTATTCTACATGTTGTAGAAATACCAGTGAACTTACCCACCACAGGCAATATTCCAAGATTATGTAGTCATCAAGGAAAGAGATTCCATCCAAGTGGAAGGAAAGCAATTCAAAAATCAAATAACTACATTCATTTCATTATGAAGTTAGTAGAATTAAAACATAGAATTACTGCATTATAGAAGAGCTGTTGTATTATAACTAAAAAACAATTCAGAAGAAATTTAAAAATGACTATTTCAATAGGAAAACTAGAATGTTAATATTAATTCAGAGATCTACTATGCTGTTTTATTTATTTATTTATTTATTTATTTATTTTTTGAGACAGAGTCTTGCTCTGTCGCCCAGGCTGGACTGCAGTGGCGCCATCTCAGCTCACTGCAACCTCCGCCTCCCAGGTTCAAGTGATTCTCGTGCCTCAGCCGTAGTATCTGGGATTACAGGCGCACATCAACACATTCGGCTAATTTTTGTATTTTTAGTAGAGACAGGGTTTCACCATGTTGGCCAGGCTGGGCTCGAACTCCTGACTTCAAAGTGATCCACCTGCCTTGGCCTCCCAAAGCGCTGGGATTACAGGTGTGAGCCACCACACCTGGCCTACTACACTGTTGTACAACAAACTTTACTGCTTGGATACTAAAATAAAGGAGGATAAAATAATATTTTTGTAATTTTTTTGTGAACAGTATTTTACTACAAAAATAACCCAGCTGGGTTACGACAAGAATTCATTTGCAGTTGAGGTTTGGCATTAAAAAACTAACAAGAGTTACATTAAAATAATAACATATTTCATTATGTGGACAGTTTCTCACCTCGTCTTCCTTCAAACACATCATTGATTTCTCTCAGCAGTGTTGACATGTCACTAATTTGGGATTCCCAAGCTTCACAAAACACATCTAGGTTTTCTTTAGCAATTTTACTAGATGGATGCAATGTCAGTGTTTCAGCAGCAGAAATTATCTAAAGAAACACAATATACACCTGTGTGAATTTCAAAATCTTAGCCCTCAGAATCACTTTGAAGACCAAAGGTAAGTAAGTCTGCTGTTCAATTCAACTCAATAAACAACTATGAAGTAATTTCTATACACAAGCTCCATGTTGGGCAATATGAAGATGCACAGTAGGACAAAATTTGCTGTTTCTTATAATCTGACCTGCAGATAAATAGTATGCATTATTATATACAAACCTGCATTCAGGGAGCAATTCTCTTCATTCAAGTAAAACTCTGTTTGAACAAAGTTGTTCCCATAGAATAATTCAAACAGTTATACTCAGACCACAAAAAGTGTACTGTATACAGAGTAGCAAAGGTAGCAGTAATAGTCATGGTGGTAGTAACAGTGGTAATAGTAGGAATGGTAGTGACAATAATAAGTAACATCTATACACACCCATGAGTACTTGGTAGATACATGCTTGAGATACTGTGTTTGGTGTTTGAGATACATTAATACATTAATATCCCCCAAAATATACAAAAAAAATACTACTTTTTCCAAATAAGCATTATTCCATTTTTCAGCTGGAAAAGTTGAAGCTCAGAGATACCCAGTAACTTGTGCCAGACCCTATTACGAGTGTACACAGAGTTGATATCTAAACTCAGATCTACCTGATCCAAGTTCAGGCTCTTTCCATCACATCACACTGCCACTCACAAAACACTTGTAAAGAGGGCAGAAATCATCCTGGTACTTTTACGTACCACCACATGGGCTAAATAAATGTGTTGAATAAATAAATGAATTGTTGCAGAGACTGCTATGTTTTCATCAAAATCTGTTTGTCTTCCCTCTGGATACATAGGAAGATTACATTTCCCAGCCTCCCTGGTGGAGACATATGGCCACGAGACTGAGTTCTGTCCCCACTTGAATGTGGGTCACCACTTCCATCCTAACTGATCCAAACCTCCCTCGTGCCCCTCAGTGCTCTCTCCCTTCCACATCTGATGGTTCAATGCACAGGCTCCAGTAGGGACTTTGAGGTCCTAAGGGCTAGCGAGGCACAAAATGAAAGGGGACCGGATTGCTAAGAGGGAGAAAGACATACCATTAATCAGGACTTAATACAAGTGAGAAATAAACTGCTATTATATTAAGCCTGAGATTTTGGCATTTGGGGCTTTATTTAGTGTTAGCTACTACATGAATGAATTAATGAATCAACTAACATTTTATCTTTCATATAATAATCACTCTCTAACACAAAGGACTTGATGGATGCTAATTGTAATATAGGCAGAAAATGGATGGCTGGGTTGAGTCTTCACACACCTCCTGACCTGACATTCAGTAGAAATTACACTTTAGCTTCTACCTCAAAATAGAAGCCATCGACCAGACCCAACCTACTGAAATTTCCTGATGGCCCATTAAATAAAACACACACACACAAAGATCCAGGAGCTAGGAATTCAGAGTTCAGTCTTGATATGTTCACAGCAGATCCTTTCCCTTCTACCACTTTCACCTTCTATTCATGACAACAGGCACTGATTCTGTCTACCTTCTTGTTTCACAGACTTGGGATATTATATCAAATACTCATCTAGTAAGTAGTATTTTAGATAATCCACTATGTGAAAAAATCATGCTAGGTGCTGGGGATAAGGTGATAAAAAAAGAAGATAAAAGCCCTCTATTATGAAGCTTATACTCTAGTGGAGATTTGGAACTATAAACAAGCACACAATTAAAATATTATAAATTATGATAACTGCTATGAGGGAAATTAATAGGATAATGTGATAGAGATACCCATTACTAACAAGTGATGTTGCTGTTCCATGGAGTTGATTATATAGGATTATTCACACACACACATGTATACAACTAACATGACTATTCATTCACCCACTACATACTAGTAGGCACTGTGCCCACGTTCCAGGTGCTGGGGAAACAGCTGTGAATGAAACAGATAAATGTCCCTGGCTTCATGGGACTCACATTATAACAAGCAGTGGGAGAGACACAATTAAAATAAATTATAAAATATTTTAGAAGGGAATAAAAATATGTATCAAAATAAAGGGTGAGAATGATGAGGGGATTAGGTGGTCACAGTATTTTAAGTTAGAGAGTCACTGAAAAGGTGAGGGAGCTACAGGAAAATCGAGGGGAAGTCATTTGGGATGGGGCAGAAACATTTCTGGAGTGTTCAAGGAACAGCAAGTAAGCCAGAGGAACAGACTGACATGAGCAAGAGGAAGGTGGCCAGTGGCCATGTAATGGAGAAGCATAGATGGTAAGGACTGGATTTTCTTCTGAGTGAGAAAGTCACTGGAGAACTTACAGAAGATTAATATGATCAGGGCCATGTTAGCTAATATATTAATAGTTGGTACCTTTGAATGAATTACAGCTAGCTGCTCCTCCCTCTGGGGTGGGCATAGTGTCACAGGCGCAGCACTTGCCAAGCAGATGGCAGTGTTACAAGAACAAGGTTCCCCTCTTCAGGGAAAGCAGGCACATAACTTGCCATGGACTACAGGCTAGATTTCGGCATTGCTCTCCTCTCAACTAGTGTGCAAACTGTTCAACTGTTCCCTCAGTATGTCTAACATTTTAAAGGAAGTATAAAAATAACATTGCCAAAGCAGAGATATCCAGAAATAAATTATCCCAGAGGCATGCTCAATGTCCTTAAATTATCCTTTTGTGAGGCAGATGGCAAAGACTGGGAGTGGAAGCTAAGGCTTTGGGAACAGAAAAAGCTTCTCAAGTTATGCAGGTTATTAACAACATGCTCTGCCACTATCCTGGGGAAGAAAATATGGCTATTCCTAATATCTCTGCTGCAATAAAATAAACCAAAAATTGCAACAGATGGCAAGCAGGGCCTGAGGATAGGAGCAACAACTGATTGCATATGGCAGGAGAGTCAAGCCCTCCAGTTCTACTGGAATACTTTTGCAGCCAAGGCAAGAAAAGTGACTCCCATGCCAATATTGAAGACACAGTTTCTCCCAGTAAACAGATCCCCTGGTTGTAATAAAGTGTTCAGCAGATAATCATTGTGGAGGTTCATTCATATAGTTCCTGCTTTCATGATAAGCCTTTGACACTGTTCTCTACAGGAGAGCATGAGATCATCCCTCCAACATCCAACATGATTCTCCTAGAGGGTACACACCATCATTGAGTCTAGGTCACTTGCACTGTTCTCAGCTATAAATCAAAGATGCAGGGACTCAACCTCTACTGCCCAATGTTGCAAGTTAGGAGGAATCCTTTTGGCTGACAGTAAATAAATGAATATAAATAAAGTATAAATTAAAATATAAATAATATTTAAAACTATAAATAAAAGAACAACTGCAAAACGTTATTTTAGAGCTTAGACTCTAAGAAAGAAGGAAACAGCTGGGCGCAGTGGCTCACGCCTGTAATCCCAGCACTTTGGGAGGCTGAGGCGGGGGGATCATGAGGTCAGGGGTTTCAGACCAGCCTGACCAACATGGTGAAACCCCGTCTCTACTAAAAATAAAAAAATTAGCCAAGCGTGGTGGCATATGCCTGTAATCCCAGCTACTCAGGAGGGTGAGGCAGGAGAATCGCTTGAACCTAGGAGGCGGAGGTTGCAGTGAGCCAAGATCGTGCCACTGCACTCCAGCCTGGGCGACAGAGCTAGACTCCATCTCAAAAAAAAAAAAGGAGGAAGCTCTGTCTTTAACCATTTTCCTTAGATTAATTTGACAGGAACAGTATTAAATGAGATAATCAGTTTTAAAAAGGCTTTTGAAAATTATAAGGACAAATGAATACCTCTACTATAGAAAATCCAGAAAAAAACCTTAGCTAAACAAGGATATTGTCATATAGGTATTTTCATATGTATATATTCTCTATACATATGAAATTATGGGAATAATTTGTATACATACAAATCTGTACCCTACTTTTTTCATTTAACATTGAACAGAACATTCTTTCAGTGGTTGCTAATTCTGGTTATCTTAATTATTATTTTAACACTATAATGTACTATTTGCCTAATTTAAGATAGTTATTTTGCTTCTGATTGGATCTTTTTTTTCCCCAGATATAGACTCTTGCTCTGTCACCCAGCGTGGTGTACAGTGACACAATCATAGCTCACTACAGCTTCAAACTCCTGGACTAAAGCTATCCCCCTGCCTCAGCCTCCTGAGTAGCTAGGACTATAGGTAAGCACCACTGTACATGGGTAATTTTTGTTTGTTTGTTTTTATTTTTTATTTTTTGTAGAGACAGGATCTTGCTATGTTGCCCAGGCTAGTCTCAAACTCCTGTACTCAAACGATCCTCCTACATCAGCCTCAGAAAGTGCTGGGTTACAGGTGTTAGCCACCATGCCTGGTCCCAATTGAATCTTGTAAGTAATGTCATAACATTGTTTTGTTTGTGTTTTAGTCTCATGTCCTAATTATTAGCATGAAATGTATTTGAATCTTAGGTTGAAATGTGAATATTACATAACATATGGCTTCTTATGTCATGATAACTTAATCTCCAAACATGTTATAACAAGTGCATTGTAAACAGCTTCCTTTAAAATAGATATAAACTAGAGTATTAATTAAATGAACCAGTTTCCAATTTGGCAGATGACCAGCTCCAATGGAAGGTTAGCCATGTTCTGGCACACTACCAACAGAAATTCCATTATCTTTCTTTCTCTATGTATATTTGGACTCTAGTTATGAAAAACCATTTATACCTTCCATCCACACAACTTGTTATAACACTCAGATAGGACACAATACAGAAGGAGCAATCTGCTATTATCATACCTGTTGGCCAGTCACCTGAAACGTCTCCTCTGCATGTATACATGTTATTTCCAGAGGTTCTGTCCCAGATATGTGTCGTAACAATCGACAGGTCTACAAGACAATATGTCTACAGTTTAACTTTCACATCCTCATCCTCCACAATACATAGTATCATTTTATAATTAAAAAGAAAATTTTACAAATAAAATTTCTTAAAACCTATTAAAATAAACTTAAACATTACTGAGAAGATTATTATAATATTATATTGGTCACCAACAGATTCTCTGGGAACAAAGCAGATATCAATAAAGGTATAACATTGTTTCTACTTCCTATCCAATCATGGCAAGGTGGTTACAGAATACTAAAACAGAAAGAACCTTTGGAAAGACCTAGTAGTGCCCACATATTTTATATATAAAGAAATTTGGAAAAAAAAAAAGAAATTTGGCTCAGAGAAGTAACTTGCCCAAGGTCTCACAGCTAAACTATGTCAGAGTTACTACAAGCTACATGTTCTATCAACACCATCTTCCAATGGAGCTAACATTGGATTAGGCAGACTGGTATAATAAGGACAGACCCTATATCAGAGGAAATTACTGAAAATCTTGACGCTTAAAACAGAAAATCAGAGAACTTTTTTTTTTCAATGTTAAAAAGATTTGCTGCAAGATTCCTAAAATAAGCAGTTTCCCTATAGTTATAATATTTGGTTTATAAACATAGCAGCATCAAATTTATTAAATGAAGAAGCTATATCTACAGTCATTTTAAGAATGTTCCCCCAGAAGTTTTTTGGCTCCTATGTAAACAAGTAAAGAGGAAGCCAGTTCAATTAGTCTAAAGGTTCCTTCTAACCATTAGTCTTTGAGATTTGGTGAACAGGGTATGTTAGATTATGTGAAGACAGCTAGATGGTTCATATCTGTGCATTTATATACATGTTGGCTAGCAAATACCTCATACATACAAGCTATACATGGGTTCAGTTTTTTGTTTGGTTGTTGATATGGTTTGGCTGTGTCCCTACTCAAATCTCACCTTGAATTGGTAATAATCCCCACGTCAAGGGCGGGACCAGGTGGAAGTAACTGAATCATGGGGGCAGTTTCCTCCATACTGTTCTTGTGATATTGAATAAGTCTCATGGGATCTGATGGTTTTATAAATGGGAGTTCCCACCCGTACATACTTTCTTGCCTACTGCCATGTAAGATGTGCCTTTGCTCCTCCTTTGCCTTCTGCTTTCATTATGAGGCCTCCTCTGCCATGTGGAACTGTGAGTTCATTAAACCTCTTTTTCTTTATAAATTACCCAGTCTTGGGTATGTCTTTATCAGCAGAGTGAGAACAGACTAATACAGTTGGGTTTTTTTTCTAGTAGATACCTGACATTTTCAATAGGCAGAAGGCTCAGAATATCAATTAATAAGCCTAACTGAAATTATAACACAAGTGTCAGGTGAAGCATCAGTAACTCATAATTAAGATTTGGAATCATGTGCCAGATGTCTTCTCATTGTCCCTCCTTAACCGCTCTCCTCCCTTCTCACATCTGCCTTTTGCCCTGGGAGACTGACTTATATTGTCTACACCTATGTTTGGATAATTAGGATTATCCTAATGGGATATCCAATGGGAAGCCCCATCCACAGATGAGCAGGACTGAGGAGAGAATGGGCCTTAACTCCCATGCTCCTCCCGGGAGGGTCACCTTGGGCTGTCTCTGGGCCTAGTCCTAAAATCACAAACCTCTCAAGGCAGTTCTCTGAAAGGCTTCCACATTCCACATTCCCCTGCTGATGTGGGCCTGGGGTAGTACCAGCCTTGCTACCACTCGCCCCAATTACTGCTCTCTCATGTATGGTTTCCCCCATGCCCTGTCTATGCAATTGTAAACAGCTTCTTTATTAAACTCTCTTCAAATTGTCCTAATTTGAGTGTGTCATCTCCTCCCTGCTGAGACCCTGACAGATTCAAACAGAAACAAGGTCATACGACGTACCTCCATGGCTCTACTCCAAGGTCTAACTTCTCTGAGAGGATAAGGAAAAGAAGATTAAGAAGTTCATTTGTGGGTCTTAGCATTTTTTTTGTTTTGTTTTAGAGGCCAGACTGTTGCAGGAACAGAACAGATACATGTATGCTTTTAAGATGCCAAAGGAGAGAGAAAATGCTCAGATAAATTAACCCAAAACTGTATTTGTGTTAACATTCCCACATAGTTTAATAAAGCCATTATTAAACTATAATTTCTTTAGCACCTTGTTTACTCACCTCAACAAGCTGCTCTTTCTGTTCAGAGAGTTTACAGGCATATTCAGCCAAAGCTTCTAAATTTCCTTCTACTCCAGTAAGTTTTAATGCTTTTAGAACCACATGATCAGCATGGTATTTTAATAGATCTGCTGCCAGCTGTGTCGCTGTACTATGAAGCTGCAGATGTGTGTGTGGGTGGCGGGGTGGGAGGGTGGAGAAGGAGAAGGGTGATGAAGGAAAGAAAACAAACAATAACATTTTGTGACCAAGCACCACATCAGCACTTTAAAAACTATTAATAAAGAGAAGCCGCAAAGCAGTTCCATGGGTTCCACTGAGGGGAGGGTGTAAAGTTCCCTGTGTAACAGTAGGAGTTGTGTAGCACTGGTGAGCTTACAGTTTCTCTCAAGGGCAGGAGTGATATCTAATTCATCCTTTAACCCCCTGGTGCCAGTGGTAATGCTGTTTCTAGAAGATGAACTGGGTATTCAATGGCTGAATACCCTTGTCCCTTTTTCATTCTGTTATCAACCAGCTCTTTCCCATGTAGCTTTTCCCTTAGGTGAAAAATGCTTCTGCTAATCTTAAAGTTGGTGAGGAATGAAACAGTATTAAGAGTATTAAGAGTGCAATATTTACAGTACTAAGAAACTTGGCACTTTGTGATCATTAATAAGTTCTTTAGCATACTTTTGAAAAAGTACCAATGTGAGATTCAATAAATTTAATAAATTTTATTAAATACCTATATCATGGCAAGCACTGTAGCACTGTACTAGAGGCTGGGCATACATGACAAGTAGGACACAACCCCTGCCCTCAGGGAGGTTAGAATCTGTCTATAGTTGCCATCCAGATCTTTACTCTCTACCTCTATGAACAAATTGGGTCCCAGGAGAAACAATAGAGTAAAGGGTAACACAAACCCCACGGTTTTATTGACTTTGGGTGGAATGCCTGGCTCACTCTTACTGGATATCTTTGGACACTATTAACTCCAAAATCTTTTCTTCTTATCTTGCCTTTTTTTTTTTTTTAATGACGTGACAGGTTATTTTGGGGTTGTCCAGAAATAGATCATTTTTAATAACATTGTTCTCAGAAAAATCTGACTTTGAATTAAATCTATTTGAATTAAGTGATTTCTTTTTTCCTGGAAGTAATCCAATCTCAATTCAAATTAGAGGATTGTCTCCAAAATTAACAATAGGATAGCCTCTGCATTCATGCAACTAAGTGAGAATAATTACAGTTAGAAACAAAGAAACTAAAATTCACTTTCCGTGGAAACTAAATGCCACATAAGAACTTAAAAAGATTTTGTTTCACCAGCAGGACCTTAGAGAATATCTAATGCCAGTCATTTATTTTACAGACTACGAAACAGCTCCACAGAGACTGTGTCTTGCCAAGGTCATGTAACTCTTGTCACGTGTAAGAGAGGGAGGCGGGACAAACGCAAAGTTCCTGCTCTATGCAACATCCTGACAGCAGCCTTATATACATTATCTCCCTTAATCCTTACAAGAATTCTATGAGGTTGACATGGATATACCCATATAAGAGGTAATGAAAATGAAGCCTGTGGAAAGCCACTCAGTTTATCACAAGGAGATCATGTTCTACTGATAGTCAGGATTTTAACAATACTTTGGTTAAAACTGAATAGTCTGGAATGAAATGGGCAGGCTTTTTTTCTTTCTTTTTTGTTTTATTTTGTTTTTTTCCTTGTGTCAAGGGCAGCAGGCTTTTTATAAAGCATAGAAAACCATGTCTTTCTATGTTTAACAGGATGTTTAAATGGAGATTTCAATAGACATATCAGTGCCAAGTAAGATGTGAAACAGATCACCACGTATAAAATTTATATAAGAAACATCCAAAAACCAATTTCAGCCAGGCATGATGGCTTACACCTGTAATCCCAGCCCTTTGGGAGGCCAAGGCAGAAACACTGCTTGAGCTCAGGAGTTCAAGACCAGCCTGAGCTTATAATAGTGAGCTATCTCTATAAAAAATTAGCCAGACATGGTGGCATGCACCTGTGGCCCAGCTACATGGGAGGATGAGGCAGGAGGATCACTTGAGACCAGAAGGTCAAGGCTGCAGTGAGCCATGTTTGCACCATTGTCTGGGCAAGAAAGTGAGACCCCATCTCAAAAATAAGAAAAATTTTTTAAAATTCTAATTTCATTGTCTTGAGCCCTTGACCGTCTTCAAGAATATAAAAGAATTAAGCCTGGGTGCAGTGGCTCACTTTGGGAGGCCAGGGCAGGTGGATCGTTTGAGGTCAGGAGTTTGAGACCAGCCTGGCCAACATGGTGAAACCCCATCTCTACTAAAAATACAAAAATTAGCTGGGTGTGGTGGCGTGCGTCTGTAATCCCAGCTACTCAGGAGGCTGAGGCATGAGAATCGCTTGAACCCCTGAGGTGGAGGTGGCAGTGAGCCGAGATCACACCACTGCACTCCAGCTTGGGCAACAGAGTGAGACTCTATCTCAAAAAAATAAATAAATAAAAATAAAAGAATTAAGAAAGCACAGCTAAGGGAAATGAGAGGTCTGTGTGAGGAGGGTCTGTCTGGAGAGCTGCTGGGTGCCCACTGTGACTCCCTCCTCCAGGCATGCCTCAAAGCGCAGGGAGCAGCAGGATAAAGGGGTTGAGGGGAGGGGGTGGGGGTAGGGGGGGCAACAGGAAAGCCTCTGAAGAACCACTAAGGTATCCATGAGAGTGAGAGTCCACTGTAAATGTCTACCAAGCCCAAAGCCATTTGATAAGGGTGCTGGTCACTAAAAACCTTCTGCCTCTCAACTTTCTCTCTTCTCTCTCTATGCCACAACCTGACAAAAATCAACAACAGCTACATAACGGAGGGTGAGGAAAATGAAAAAGGGAGAAGAGACCACATCTTCCCAGCTCTATCTAGTTGGAGCTGGGAAAACAGGGAACAGGGGAGAAGCTCTACAACTAAATGAAGATTTAAATACTGATTAACATTCTAATTTTCAACTGAGATTGTGTTTTGTGACTTAAAGCAGGAATTGGTAAACTTTTTCTGTGATGGGCCAGAGAGTAAATATTTTAGGCCCTATTGTGACTATCCAACTCTGCTGCTGTAGTGAGAAAACAGTAGACAGTAGGTCCACAGATGGGCAGCATTGTGTCCCCATACACTCTACTGACAAAAACGGTCCAGTTGTAGTTTGTGAACACCTGACTTAAAGTGACCATAGGACTTTCAATAACCTGAGAGTAGCCAACTAAGTCATGAGATGACCAACTTTTTATTCAGGGAACAGGGAACCCCTCTCAACCAAAGGAATATTTTTTAAAATTTATTTCAGTGAGATAGAATTGATATACAACAAAATGTACCCATTTTAAAGATACTGTTCAGTGAGTTTCGATGAACATATACAGCCATGTAATCATAACAACTAATTTTGAACATTTCCATCATGCCAAAAAGTCCTCCCATGCCCTTTTGCAGTAAATATACCCCAACCTCTTACCCAAGATAGCCACTGATCTGATTTATGTCATCATAAATTAGTTTTGCCTTTTCTAGAATTGTTTTTTTCTAAATGGAATTTTATACATATAATCATTTGTGCCTGGCTTCTTTTGCTTAGTATGTCTTAGTGATTCATCCATATTGTTGCATGTATCAATACTGTTCTCTTTTATTACTGAATAGTATTTGGTAGAATTATTCCAAAATTCATTTATCAATTCCTCTGTTGATGGAATTCTAGGTTGTTATTAGTTTTTTATTATTATGAATAAAGTGATGAAAATTCATGTGCAAGCTTTGAGAATGATGGCATTAATAAAATCATGGCTTGAAAATAACTATGTCAAAGGGAAACTTTTTTTTTTTTTTTTTTTTTGAGACACAGTCTCACTCTGGCACCCAGGCTGAAGTGCAGTAGCGCGATCATGGCTCACTGCAGCCTTGAGCCCTGGGGATCAGGTGATTCTCCCACTTCAACCTCCCAAGTAGCTGGGACTACAGGTGCTAACCACCACACCTGGCTAATCTTTTGTGTTTTTTGTAGAGATGGGGTTTTGCCATGTTGCCCAGGCTAATCTCAAACTCCTAGGCTCAAGTGATCCTCCCACCTTGGCCTCCCCACAGTGCCGGAATTACGGGCATGAGCCACCATGCCTGGCCTCAAAGGAAAACTTTTAAAACCATTTTCTAGGCACAGAGACATACTAATACTAATGCATTTCATACACCCATACAACATGAAAATCACAAAGAATTAGAAGAGGCTAAATTTCAAACTATACTTACTTCTTTCTTAAGTTCATTAAGACTGTGACTGATTTTCAAAATACTGAGTTCCAGTTCTTCAGCGATGCTTTTTGTTTTCTTGCTTTGCTAAAAATTTTAAAAAGTATACATGTAATGTTACCGCATCTCTTTAATCTGTTAATTACAATTTTGTTTGAACTGTAAGTTGTAATAAATTTTAATACTATTCTGTGAACTATAAAAGTAGATTTTCAAAATTTACCTGTTTAAGTTACAGTGGAAAATAAAATTTTAGTTTAGTTATATTTTTCAATGCTAACTACAAATAGGTGAACTTCTGTTTTTTATTTATTTATTTTTCTGTGAACCTGTGGATTATATTGAAAGGTGAACTTTTAAAATCTAATTTTCTTTAATAAACTCATCAAGTCTAAAATTAATCTCTTTTATTTTCTGCCTAGAATGTCCATGCTTTCACTCCTAACCTAGTTAAAAATTAAAATCCTACGCATCTTTAAGATCTTACATAAATGTCTTTTTCTCAGAAAGGCTTTTTCAGATCACTCAATCTAAATCAGACCCTCTTCTTACTCACTGTAATCTTTTTGCTCCATAATCGTCCCAGTTTGCAATTACATATTTATTTTTTCAGTCCAAACCATCTGGAATTTTTTACTTTTTGTTTGTTTAAAGTCTATCTTCCCCACTAGGCCACGAAAGCTGGGTTCACATCTATTTTGCACACCACTAAATCCACAGTACCTGGCATAGCAAATGGTAGGTCGTAGATATTCAATTCTTTGCATGATAAATAAAAATTAAATATCACTACTTCATGAAGCCTTCTTGAGCCCCCTCCCTAAATATAAATTTGTCCTCCTTCAAACCCTCTCAACGCATAGTCTACACTTTCTCTTAGGATACTTACAAAGCTATTTGTACTTGTCTCACCCCTTCCCGCAAATTTCTATATTGTAAAATTCTTGCAGACAAAGATTTTATCTTATTCATCTTTAGATTTATGGTGCTTGGCATATAAAAGACACCAGTAACAACTGCTGAAAAAAATGAATGAATGAAAAATACACCTAGCATGCAGGATCAGAGATCTGAGTGCTTGTGAAATATGCACGGGTAAATTTGCTAAATTTGTGACATTTGCTAATTGCAAATTTGAGTATTGATAGAATCACATTCCCAACAGAGTACTTCATCACAAGCAACTCTTTATAGTGAGTGTTGGACTTAAAACTTAACACTGAAGCAATCTACACTTCAGATTGTGTATCACACAGATAATTCAAACTAAACACAAAACATTGCTCAAGTCTCTCACACGACTATACTCTAGGGCAAGATTCCCTGTTAATAAGAACATGTGCACTACTGTGATGCCAAGAAAACATCAGAGAAATCTGTGATTCATATCTACTTTCATTCATAAATTAATCTACTTACAAGGAAATCAACTGCTCCTTCTTTCTTCAGTCTCAGCCATATCCACCCTCCTTCATCATCTTTACTGCCAAAGCTTTGTTCATGACTTCCAGATTTGTACTATCACTGCTGTATATTGTAAGCCATGTTAAATACTTTTCTGACAGAGCCTGGGCCTAAGAAATAAATAATGCTAGAGACATGTCCCAGGGCTCTCTGTCTCTCCACTTTGCAATCCACCTGCTATAAGAGATTGTGTACACACACTTCCTGTGCTGTCCCACTTCTGTCAGTCTTGGCCATTCTTGCCCAATAAGCTCCTCTGTTTGAAGCACACCAACAGCCCATTTAAGGCTCATAGAGTGGCCACCCACCAATTTTAGACCAGGAATTTGTGCAAGGGTGAAAAGCTTTTACTTGCCAGCTGGATCTACCCTTGTTTTTATTGAATCTACACCCCAATAAGTTTTCTAAATCATTGTCTCTGTAAATCAGCTGTCCTCAGAGGTAAGAATTGTGTACATGTGAATGGCTCCAGCAGTCAGGCTCAGGTCCCAAGAACCTCTAGGTGGGGGTCTACTCCTCTGTTCTTCACTCTGAAGAAGCATTTTGGGGAGGAATTTTCCAGAGGTGAGTTTGGTGGAAGAGTAGGGACAACAGTGTGAACTAGTGATAGTGACAGAGGCATAGAATCGAGACTGGCTAGAATGAGAGTCAACAGGCCTGGAAATAAATGTCAAGTATTGTAAGTGCTAGATGGGAAGGATATTTTGGCCAACTAGGAGGGAAAGAAGGGATGAGATATCCTGTCCCACTCTGGAACAAATTCATACTCCTGGTGATTATGTAACTTCCATATCTTGCAAAACTTTATGGGAAAGCCATTATATAAGATTTACTTCGATTTTAAAAAAAGTTCTTACAGCTTGAATCCACACAGAAATTAACTGCTGCAGTTCCATTCTTGCCTGAGTTGACAGTTCCAAGATGCGTTCTCTGTGCTCATGGCTGGTGTAGGCAGAATCAGTAAAGTCCTCCGTACGCTCCAAGATGACTTCCAATGTCACAGAAAGGTTCTCTTTGGACTGAAAATAAAGATTCTCCCGAAGAGCTTCAATATTCATCTGAGAACAAAAAGGACATCTATCCATCCACGTGAGTCAATATTCCCACCTGACCAAAATGGGCTGTAATTTCTAACAGTGCCCAGGAAAACACTAGCATTTCCTTTTCCCAAGCTGAGGGGAAATACAGCCACCAATGATATCTATATTCGCCACTAGCCCAGAAGGATACATTGCTCAAAAGCCTTCAATATCCATGCAAAGCACCATTCCTAGAGTAATTAATACAATGATATTCCTATGAGATCAGTGAATACTAAGGCAGAAAGAGCATCATCCTCTAGCAACCGGTAGGAAAAATGAACCAGCCTCCAGGTAAAAGATTTGCATCTGAGAAAATGCCTAGGCAAAGTCCTGGAAGATAAGTTACACCCAAATATGAAATGTGCTGAGCCCAGAGGGAAGGATGGTGTGGAAGATGTGGGGTGTGAGAAGGACTGTGGAAGGCATCCATTTTTCCTTTGTTAATTCAGCAAAGACTCTCCTAGTCACCTAACTGGTCTCCCTACATTTTGTTTAAAGTCGCCAACAGCACCTTACTGACCCAAACATCCTCTACCAGAGGGTCTGTATAATCTAAAATGTAAACCATCTGATACTGCCACCTCCCTCTAATAGCTCCTCGCCATCTATAGAGAATCAAGCCCAAATGTCTATGGTATAGCACAAAATCCTCTATGGCCTGTCTTTATATACTTCTCTAGCGTCTATCTCACCCCCTGAACCCCCTAACAACCTTTCACTTCAGCCACCCTGTTTGGAGTTCCTTGACTATGTGATGAACACATGCTCATGTGTGCAGTCTTTCTCTCTCAGCTTTCTACGATGCATCATGCCACTTCAACCCTGTAAAACACTACAGTCCATGAAATATGTCACACAGACAACTTGGGCCAAGAGGCAACAAGCGGTAATGATCATGATTATGGTCACAATAAGGATACCTTACATTTGTTTAACACTTCAAAGTCCTTTCACAAATGTTATTTTAATTAATCCTTATGTGTGACCCATTTTAACATGATCCATGAAAATATCAAAGTTTGGGAAAGTCAAGATGCCATATGAGAGTCCTTGCTTCCCCTCCTGCTCTTGGCCCAAGTTGTGTCAGGTGATCACTCCATCCTAGGTAGACAGAAACTTGTATTTAAGCTAGGAAAGAATACAGATAATAGTAAGGTATGGAATTTACAATGGGGATCTTCTCAGAGAATTAAATTTATTTTATTAATTTAAGAGAATTAAATTTGAGAATTTAAACAGAATTAAAACATAAAAATCAGTTATATTGGCCTCATACCATTTATGTTAAGGTTTTTTATTTTCCCTTTAGAGAGAAAATATACATGTTTTTAGACAGCAACTTAGTGGAGTTTTGTGGGGTTTTTTTAAAGAGGCTATTTACTGATATGGTTTCATAACATTTGTCCACATATTCATGGTACCAAATATAGCAAAGTACCCAGTTTCCCTCCATAGATTATACTCTCCATCAGAAAAAAAGCAAGATGCCAAAGAGATAATCATGGACAGTGAGACTGAGCCTATTTATAACAGCTCTGCCTCCAGCATGCCTGATGGTGAGAGGGCAGCAGCCAGAGCTGTCGGCAGCAGCCACAGGCAGAGCACTGCCCCTCCTTCACCTGCACCAGAAATGCAGCAGCAGGTGGTGAAAGATGTCTCTCACCTGACTTACTTGTTTCCCTAATTATCCTTTGACAACACATCTCCTCCCTCAGCATTTATAAAAAGGGAAGATTAGAAAAATAATCTCTAAGATCCCTGTCAGCAATAAAATTTCTAAGAGAAGGTTTGGTCTCTACAGTTTCTTTCCCCTCAGGAAGACTCAGTGGTAGGACTGGCATCATATAAACAAACCCAGAGGTGTAAAGTGAAAGGTCATGGACTTTGGGATTAGAGAATCCTGGGCCTAAAGAAGGGTCCTACCACTTACTAGCTCTCCTCCTCAAAAAAAAAGACAAAAAACAAAAAAAAACAGTATATAATTATATCCACCTAAAGGGCAGGTAGGGATTAAATAAAATATTTATTAAGAGCAAAAAGAGATATTCTTTCCATTACTGTCTTTTCACCCCATGTTCCTACTTAGACCTTCACACAATTAGAAATCAAAGTCCAGGGCCAGGCGTGGTGGTTCACGCCTGTAATCCCAGCACTTTGGGAGGCCGAGGTGGGCGGATCACCTGAGGTCAGGAGTTCCAGACCAGCCTGGCCAACATGGCAAAACCCCATCTCTATTAAAAGTACAAAAATTAGCCGGCTGTGGTGGTGGGTGCCTGTAATCCCAGCTACTCAGGAGGCTGAAGCAGGACAATTGCTTGAACCCAGGAGGTGGAGGTTGCAGTGAGCCAAGATCGTGCCACCACACTCCAGCCCGAGAAACAAGAGTGAGACTCCATCTCAAAAATAAATAAATAAATCAAAGTGCAGTAAAATGGAAAGAATGCCATTCTCATCATAGCCCTGTCTGTTAGAGAGGTGGGAACCTTTAGCATTTGGATAACTTCTCAGGGCCTTAGTTTTCTGATCTGTTAAAGGAGGGCATTGTACTAGATGACTTCTTAGGGCCCTCCCAACTCAGACACTGCTCTTACCCAGAAAGCATCTTCACCATGTCTATGACTTCTGATGAGAAGTCAGACTTCCTGGAGTCACACTGCCTAGTTTCAAATCCCAACTCTGGTACTTAGTAGCCAGCAAGTTAACATCCTTTCTGTTTCTCAAGCTCCTCAACAGTGTAATGGAAATAATAGCAATAGTTCTTTGAGGATTATATAAGTTCATATATTTAACGCACTCAGAAAAGGGCTGGCACAGAGTAAGGACTCAATAACTGTTAGTGTGTATTACTGCTGATTTTTAAATTTTAATTATTACTAATACTATTACTATAGTCTCAAAGTATCAACCCTCTAACACAGAGAAAAGCAGGAATTCTAGCAGAAATGATTTGCTGCTCACCATCATCCTATGGATGGTACTGCTCAAAAAGATATGGCACTGCTCAAGAAACAGGAACGGAACATTCTTTTGAACAGGAGGCTATAGCTAAACCATACAGCTAAACAGAGCCAGAGTAGCTACTATAACCAAAGACCACTGTTCTTTGTAAATACACCTTTAATGTAAATATTACTGAGCAACAAGTTTGTACAGAGTGGCATTGCTTTAAATAGATACATTTGCTTTTGTGAAGCACTGTTCTAAAACATTACACAAAAATATGGATACTATACATAATGATGCTCCTTTAAAATGGAAAGAAAAGACTGAGTGCAGTGGCTCATGCCTGTGATCCCAGCACTTTGGGAGGCCCAGGCGGGTAGATCACCTGAAGTCAGGAGTGTGAGACCAGCCTGGCCAACATGGTGAAACCCCGTCTCTACCAAAAGTATAAAAATTAGCCAGGCATGGTAGCACATGCCTGTAGTACCAGCTACTTGGGAGGCTGAAGCACAAGAATCGCTTGAACCCAGGAGGTGGAGGTTGCAGTGAGCCGAGATCACACCACTGCACTCCAGCCTGGGCAACAGAGCGAGACTCCATCTCAAAAAATTAAAATAAAATAAGAAGAGAAAAATAAAAATATACTCTCTTTATTCTTACCTTGAATTCCTTAATTCCAGTAAAAATACTGATAGATGAAATGTCAGTCTCTCCATTCGGTTTACAGTCAGTCACAATTTCAATGACCTTATCCAATGCCACTTTCATACGGTCAAATACTCCTTCTTTGTTTTTATGGGCTGATTCGCAGTTAGGATGCCTCAGACATGTCTTCAAAACAATTGAAATTTTTTATTTTAATATTTGATTTATGTCATAATGCACAAAAATCTTACAGAGAACATGTCATGCTAAGAAAAATGGTTCTTTACCAAAATCTCCTGGGTCCCTGGCTCACTCAGCTGCTTCTCCTCACTAAAGTGGAAGCAGGATGAGTAAAAAGCGATAGCAAGGTTAAATAAAAAATGCAGAGTGCAAAACTATACCTTTATACTTCAATAGTAAGTTTACTTAAAAATGTTTTAGGAAAAAATCTCTTTTCATCATGATTAAAACTATTTTAAATGTTGCCTTACACACGCAAGAAATGAAAAAGAATAAAGAAAAATGAGATGAAATATGATCATGGATGCATCTTGACTTTTAAAAAATGATGTAAATGAAAAACTCAAGGGCCTAGACAAAATAGAGTCTTCTGAGTGGGTTCCATGAAGTCTGTTTTTGTGGCTTCACTGATTCTAGCACAGGGTAAATACTCTCAGAAGAAAAGGTTATTCCAAACAAACTGCTAAAGAGACATTTTACTCATTCATTCTAGAATTGCACCAATTTGCTGGCCAACTGCTGTTTGGAAATACTCTTGATTGATAATTTTGTTAAAAGTGGAAACAGGAATTAAAGGGTGAATTTACAGAATAAACTAATTAAGTGCTGACTTCTTACTCCGCTGTATTTAACAGATCTTAACTTGTCTAGCTTTTTCTAGAGCATATGTGCTGGCTCCTCAATGAGACTGGAAAAACCCTTTAGGCAGCTACCATATGTGACAGGCCTTAATTCATAGCACCTAATACACCATGTTCTGCTGAGCTGTTCAATCAAAGCTGACTCATAAATTAGTTATTATTTGGAGTTGGGGAAGAAAGTTAGCATTCTTATAAATAATAACTGAGATTTAACTATTCAGGCCTGTGTTCTAAGTTATCACTTTGATCTTTTTTAAAATGTAAATTATGTAAGTTAAATGCATTTAGTCGGGTGTTCTAATTATTAATTTATTACACAGTAAAACCAAAATTGTCTTACCTTTGAAGCTGTGAGAAGCATCATCGTACACTTTTCAAGAACTGCCCTAGCTGCTGCCATTTTTGCCTTTTTCTTTTCATCTTTCAAATCCTAAATATGAAATAAAATCACGGAGGAGTCTAAGACCATGTGAACAACCCAATTTCTTAAAAAAGTATTTATTCAACACTAATACTCAGGAATTCACTAACATTGTTAAGTGAAAAAAAAAAAAAAAACCAGGATAAAGTTTTACAAACTGTCACTGCTTCAATATAAACACATCAACACAATATGAGTAGAAAGAAAAAGCTACTCTTAGTAAGGGCTAGAGAGCCAGAAACTGAGACACAGGTAGAGGCTGCACATGGTTGACATTCTGGTGTTCTGTCATACCTGACATTCTCACATCAAATGCACACACCGGATCCTAACCAGAAACACCCAGCCTATGTCTTACTTAATTAAAAGTAAATTGTCTACTGAGCATCTATTGACTATTATTTCCTTCAAAACAGACACTTAAAAGTCGATTCTTTAAGGAGCCTCGTCTAATTAATCCCATCTAACTGCTATGCATCTCAAATTGGGGTTCGTTTGTCTTAATCTTAATCAATATGCTGCTCTGAAATATTCTTAAGATGTTTCTTGGGTAGATAATTTTCCCCAACAAAATTGAAAAGGAACACCTAAGAAAGCACTGTGTATTGAATTTGTTTTGGTGGGGGGTGGCTTCTCCTCACAGAGCCCTCAATAGAATGTGTGCTATTCACATGAGGTAGCCAAAGTTTGCTGATCAAATCTACAACAAAATACTCTGTTAATAATTTGGTTATTATATCTAAATCAGAGGTGGGCAATACTTTCAATTAAAGCCCAGATAAACATTTGAGGCCTTCTGAGCTATATGGTCTCCATCACAGCTACTCAATTCTGTCATTGTAGTGTGAAAGCAAACAGAGACAATACACAAATAAATAAGAACAGCTGTGTTCCAAGAAAACTTTATGTATGGACATTGAAATTTGAATTACATAAAATTTTTCCCTGTCACGTTAGCCTTTTTTATTTGTAAGTTAGGTTAAAGGCCCCTTCTTACAAATAAGAAAAACCTAAAGTTTGAGAATGATTTGCCTTTGAAAGTAAATTTGCTTGAATAAATTAGAATGGATTCAGAAGTTAGTCCTACACAATAATATCACTCTCACTCACTTGCATCCCAATATAGATTTAATAAGAGATAGAGATGGAATTACAAATAGTGTACAACAAAGTGCATATAACCCCAAAGCTAATGCAGATCACATCCCAAAGAACTGTGTCCTATATGTGAGTATCATCCATCATGGGTACCTATCAGATAAAGGTTGAGGTTGCTTATAAAATTTCCACCCATCCCTCTTGTCTTTAACATTTTGGACAGGACTCCTTTCAAAACCACCTGTGGGTCTAGCTGACAATGCATCAAGTGTGTATGCCATACCTGACACTTACAAGCCACATATGACACCATAGGCTGTATGGTGATAACAAGCGACAGAAAAAGATGGCATCTCAACCTGGAAAGGGCTGGTCCACAGGACAAAACAGAGGCATCCATAAAACCCAGATGGTCCATGAAGCACTAAGTGAAGCATCCCAATACCTCCAGAAGTATTTTCCCAGACTTGGGTAAGGCTGTCACCACTGCCACTTTCTTTTTTTTTTTTAATTATTATTATACTTTAAGTTTTAGGGTACATGTGCACAATGTGCCGGTTAGTTACATATGTATACATGTGACATGCTGGTGTGCTGCACCCATTAACTCGTCCTTTAGCATTAGGTATATCTCCTAATGCTATCCCTCCCCCCTCCCCCCACCCCACAACAGTCCCCAGAGTGTGATATTCCCCTTCCTGTGTCCATGTGTTCTCATTGTTCAATTCCCATCTATGAGTGAGAACGTGCGGTGTTTGGTTTTTTGTCCTTGCGATAGTTTACTGAGAATGATGATTTCCAATTTCATCCATGTCCCTACAAAGGACATGAACTCATCATTTTTTATGGCTGCATAGTATTCCATGGTGTATATGTGCCACATTTTCTTAATCCAGTCTATCATTGTTGGACATTTGGGTTGGTTCCAAGTCTTTGCTATTGTGAAGAGTGCCGCAATAAACATACGTGTGCATGTGTCTTTATAGCAGCATGATTTATAGTCCTTTGGGTATATACCCAGTAATGGGATGGCTGGGTCAAATGGTATTTCTAGTTCTAGATCCCTGAGGAATCGCCACACTGACTTCCACAATGGTTGAACTAGTTTACAGTCCCACCAACAGTGTAAAAGTGTTCCTATTTCTCCACATCCTCTCCAGCACCTGTTGTTTCCTAACTTTTTAATGATTGCCATTCTAACTGGTGTGAGATGGTATCTCATTGTGGTTTTGATTTGCATTTCTCTGATGGCCAGTGATGATAAGCATTTGTTCATGTGTCTTTTGGCTGCATAAATGTCTTCTTTTGAGAAGTGTCTGTTCATATCCTTTGCCCACTTTTTGATGGGGTTGTTTGTTTTTTTCTTGTAAATTTGTTTGAGTTCATTGTAGATTCTTGATATTAGCCCTTTGTCAGACGAGTAGGTTGCGAAAATGTTCTCCCATTCTGTAGGATGCCTGTTCACTCTGATGGTAGTTTCTTTCACTGTGCAGAAGCTCTTTAGTTTAATTAGATCCCATTTGTCAATGTTGGCTTTTGTTGCCATTGCTTTTGGTGTTTTAGACATGAAGTCCTTGCCCATGCCTATGTCCTGAATGGTAATGCCTAGGTTTTCTTCTAGGGTTTTTATGGTTTTAGGTCTAACATTTAAGTCTTTAATCCATCTTGAATTAATTTTTGTATAAGGTGTAAGGAAGGGATCCAGTTTCAGCTTTCTACATATGGCTAGCCAGTTTTCCCAGCACCATTTGTTAAATAGGGAATCCTTTCCCCATTGCTTGTTTTTCTCAGGTTTGTCAAAGATCAGATAGTTGTAGATATGCGGCATTATTTCTGAGGGTTCTGTTCTGTTCCATTGATCTATATCTCTGTTTTGGCAGCAGTACCATGCTGTTTTGGTTACTGTAGCCTTGTAGTATAGTTTGAAGTCAGGTATTGTGATGCCTCCAGCTTTGTTCTTTTGGCTTAGGATTGACTTGGCAATGCGGGCTCTTTTTTAGTTCCATATGAACTTTAAAGTAGTTTTTTCCAATTCTGTGAAGAAAGTCATTGGTACCTTGATGGAGATGGCATTGAATCTATAAATTACCTTGGGCAGTATGGCCATTTTCAAGATATTGATTCTTCCTACCCATGAGCATGGAATGTTCTTCCATTTGTTTGTATCCTCTTTTATTTCATTGAGCAGTGGTTTGTAGTTCTCCTTGAAGAGGTCCTTCACGTCCCTTGTAGTTGGATTCCTAAGTATTTTATTCTCTTTGAAGCAATTGTGAATGGGAGTTCACTCATGATTTGGCTCTCTGTTTGTCTGTTATTGGTGTATAAGAATGCTTGTGATTTTTGTACATTGATTTCGTATCCTGAGGCTTTGCTGAAGTTGCTTATCAGCTTAAGGAGATTTTGGGCTGAGACAATGGGGTTTTCTAGATATACAATCATGTCATCTGCAAACAGGGACAATTTGACTTCCTCTTTTCCTAACTGAACACCCTTTATTTCCTTCTCCTGCCTAATTGCCCTGGCCAGAACTTCCAACACTATGTTGAATAGGAGTCACCACTGCCACTTTCTTTTCCTTTTGAGACAGTCTCCCTTCCTTGCCCAGGCTGGAGCGCAGTGGCATGATCTCAGCTCACTGCAGCCTCTGCTTCCCGGGCTCAAGCAATTCTTGTGCCTCAGCCTCCTGAGTAGCTGGGATTACAGGCATGTGCCACCACACCCAGCTAATTTCTGTATTTTTAGAAGAGATGGGGTTTCATCATGTTGGCCAGGCTGGTCTCAAACTCCTGACCTCAGGTGATCCACCCACCTCAGCCTCCCAAAGTGCTGGGACTACAGGCATGAGCCACCATGCCCAGCCTCACCACTGCCACTTTCTACCACCTTGGTCCAGGTCACCATCATCTCTCAATAGATTACTGTAATAGCCTCTTGAGTGGTCTCCCTGCCTCTGCCCTTGTCTCCACGCAAACTATTCTCAACATGGCAGCTAGAGTGATACTGTTAAAATCTAAGTCAGAAAACGTCATTCTCCTACTCAAAACCTCCAATGGCTCCCCATTTTACTTAAAGCCAAAGTCCTTACACAGTTTGGCCTGCCCACTACCTCTCTGATTTCATCTTATTACCCTTCCCGTTTGCTCACTTTGATCCATCCACTGGCCTTCGTGTTCTTTGAACACACCATGCATGTTTCTGTTTTATTGTCTATCTCCTCCCACCCCTACTAAAACATAAGCTCCATGAGTGCAGAGGTTTTTGTCACTTTTATTTACTGTTGAATCCTCAACACCTAGTGTAGTATTTGGTTAACAGTAAGCAGCTGATGAATATTTGCTGAGAAAACTGAGAATGCACCTGACCTATAGCTCTTTGCAGGATATTCTGACTATTCTAAAGGAGAAAGCATTTGAACCCTGGATGCATATTCCAAAAAAATGACCCAGGAGTAGCACTTATCAAACACAGATGATAAAAAGGCTGCCAGTAAGTTTCAGGGGTCCCACATTTAATGAGCTAAATTGTTAAAAATAGATACCTCTTCAGCCAGAAGTTTTTAAATGTTGGATCACAATATTACAAGAATTGAGAAAAATAAAATGTTCTCCATGCCAAATTTCTAACTACAAATCAAAATGATGGTGAAAGTTTTTCAGTTATGTCCAGAAGCTGAAGAGGACCCTGTAGGAAGTGTAACTGAAGGATGGCAGCTTTAGAACCTATGACTCATGCCACGCTTGCTCAAGTGATCAAGAAAATGCTAGATTATAAGCTATTATTATTATAAAAATACTCAGGCTAATAATTATCATTGGGGAGAATGAGGAGAAGAAGGAAGATTAAGAGAAAGAGAAGGAAAAGAAAGAAAATTTGTTTTATAAAGAACAATAACGGCAGACAGAAAATGAAACAACAAGGTACCTGCCTATAGAAACACCATTGGTATTACAAACCAATGCCATTATTTAGCCTGCCACTTGCCAGACCAATACCCATTTTTCAACTCCAGCTGCAACTGGGAAAGTTCATATCAAAAACTGAGAGACTAGCCTATGGGACTACACCCAGAACCATCCCAAGAAATGGTCAATTATTATATATATTTAACCTGCCAACAAGACAGACTCCTACACAAATACTCCAACAAGGAAAAGTCAATCCTAGACATAATATGATCTTCCATCTCCCAAAACTGAGGAGCTTACTGTCTGAATTGGGGAAAAGATCCATAAGGAACTAATATTGGCTGGGCATGGTGATTCACGCCTGTAATCCCAGCACTTTGGGAGGCTGAGGCGGGCGGATCACCTGAGATTAGGAGTTCGAGACCAGCCTGGCCAACATGGTGAAACCCTGTCTCTACTAAAAATACAACAAGTTAGCTGGGTGTGGTGGTGCATGCCTGTAGTCCCAGCTACTTGGGAGGCTGAGGCATGAGAATCACTTGAACCCACGAGGTGGAGGTTGCAGTGAGACGTGATCACGACACTGCACTCCAGCCTGGGTGACAGAGAGAGACTCCATCTCAGAAAAAATAAAATAAAATAAAATAAAATAAAAAACAAATATCATGTTGTAGTTTGAGAACTACAAGCTTTAGAATCAGATATAACTGAGTTCGCTCTGCTAGCATAGTGACCTTGGGAAAGTTTATCCTTGTCTCAGGTTCAGTTTCCCTATATGTAAAACAGTAGTTAACAATACCTACCTCATAGGGATGTTTTGAAAATTAAATGAGATCATGTATATTAAGTACCTAACACATAGGCAGTGCAAATAAATAATGGCTTTGGTTATTACTATTAATCTAATACGGTAAGAATAACAAATATCTAACAAGATACTATAAGAATACATATGATGACTCAATTTTATGTGCCTGAGCCCTAGTAGAGGAATCAAATGGAAAGCTTCATAAAAGAGAAAGTAACCAAATAAAAGGAAGAAGTACTTGAGTTGAGCCCTGATAGCAAGTATGACCTTTCCCAGTGTGTGAGGTGGGAACAAAATTAACTGTTATAAATGTACAAAAAAAGACATATAGATCTACTTACTTTATCCTGGTTTATCTATGAAAGGCTTTCAAGACCAAGGCTATAGACTTAATAAGCAAAGAAACCAGTCCAAACAATCCTAAAGATCATACCTCCAACCAAACTAAAAAGTATGTATTTATCTGAAGATTGTAAAATGTGATGAATACATACATTTTGTCTATCTCCACTCAGATGTGCAAACTCCACCATTTCATTTCCAAATTGACTGAATATTTGGACAAACTCTTGAAAGCTATTCACTTTCTCTAGTCTTTCCATAGTTGCGAGAACCTGCAAAACAGATAATATTTCATTATTTGGTGATAGCTACGCAAAAGACTGAGATTGTCAAGGCTGAGTAGAGAGAAAAAAAGGAAAATTCTGAATTCTAGGTGAAAGCTGAGAAGGAGGAGCCAGATAGAAGACACAGAAGGGGATGCTCAGAGAAGTAGAAGTAGATTCAAGGCACAGAATTATTAGGGGAATGATTTGTTTATATGATGAGATTTTGAGTTACTTGAAAAGGAAAAGGAAAAAGAATAAAAGAAATGACTACATATACAAAGGAAGGGATCATTTATGTAGCCAAGTCTAAAAGGTGGGAATGGGCAGGACCACAGTAATCAAATCTTCAGAGAACTGGGAAGGGGTGAGGATGAAAGTCAGCACACACAAGCTTTAAGGTTCAGTGAACCAGGATGACAGGAACCCTAACATTCTCAGGAAAGCAGAAGGAACCTCATCATCTGCAGAGTATAGAGTCGAAAGGGAAGTGTGGGACTTTAAGAGTAGGAAAATTAGTCTGGCTCAGTCAGGAATGGGCCATCAGGGGTGAATAAAGAGTGTGTGAATCTGGTAGAGCCAGTGACTAAAATGTTATGTGTTTTCTTGATGTAAGAAACAAAGTAAATAGATGTGAAACATATTTTCAAATACTTTTCTTTAAAATAACATTATTAGATTATTTTAGTTGCAACAAGATAAGTTAAAAAAAACACAGATATCCTCTGTTTACTTATTTTTCCTGAGAATATGATGAATATTTGGCATGTTAATCTGCCCTGGCAGCTCAGGAAGTTCAGGCGACTAACACAGATAAGGCACATTGCCACCACTGTGAGAACCTCCATCTTTCAAAGAGGGGAAGGTTGTTTGTATTTCTCCAGCGCTGCCAGATCCACCTCTCCAATTTCTGATTCATTCAACACTTATCAAGTGGTTTTATCCTCAAATCCTCTAGGACAACTCCTTCCCTGGCCAACTGCTCTCCTCTCTGCCTAGGGAATTATCCAAAGCAAGAAGTGATCGTACATACCCTGGATTCCCAGATGATCATGGAGCATGACCATCATCTGAGAGATTAACTTCTGGACTGGAAGAGTTTAAATCTGTTCTGTGAGTTTTGAGATTATTCAGTACATTTAGGGACTCTGAGTACAGAAATTTTGTAGCTGTGGATAATTATCATTTCCACTGATTTAACTGTGTCTTAAGTTATATATTGTTAGTCTCTGATTTGGGAGGGAAAAAAAGTACAGAAGAATTCAGTATTTTTATCAACTAGGTTTCTGCTACATACATTATCATGGTGCTCACCTTTTCTTTCCAAATGTTGTACACATTTAAAGCTTTTACCAATAAGCCTCAACAAGTGGATAATGATTCTCTAAGAGGAGACATTACTTGCATTCAAAAGTTTAGGCACAGCATACCCATCATTTAAGAATTGCACATATAGAAGAAACACTACTTTTAAACTACAGACAGAGTTATAAACAATTATAATAGACAAGCATTGCCAAATTACTTACAATTAACCTAAAAAGAACTTTTTTTTTTTTTTTTTTTTTTTTTAAGCAACGCTCAGACACGCATAGCCCCGGGAGGAACCCAGGGCCACAAGTGCATTCAACGTATAGATGATCAGTGTGTCAATGTATCCTGCAATGCACATTAATTCCCACAGCTAGCTGCATTCTTCATCGACACACGAGCAGAGTAATCCACCACTAAGAGTCATAAAAAGCACTTTGAACAACACAGAAAGACAAAAATACAGCAACATCAGAAAGGTAAGTACCTTATTTCTTGATGTTATTATCTGTTTAATGACTACTCGGTCTGCCAGCAACAACACCTTTGTCACTGAAGAAAGAAGTAATCTTGCAGCCTTTATCACTCCTGTTTTGTCTGTAAAAATTGTGATCTGCCCATCAGATTCCAGATGGTTCAAGTTGGTTATGTCTGTAAGTGCTGCAATTGTTTCTCCTAACAAGAAAGACGAGGGGAGAAAGTTAAACGGGCATACAAATTAAAATCTAGACTTCTCTCTAACCTTGAAGGTAAGGCACAATGAGGAGAAGCTCAGCTTTGGAGTCTTACTTCAGGAACAAGAAACGGTTTCACCTTGACGATTGTAGGGATTACCATACGAAGCTTTCTAACCAGAAAATAATAGCACACTTTTAAGAACTGTGACAAATTTTGCCCTCACCCAGTTTGAAAAACATCATAATTTTTGTTTCCAGTGGTAATGCAAACTACACAATCTAAAAGCCTCCTGCCCTACAAGACAGTAAGAGAAATCCCATGAGTCAAAAACCAAAGAATACCCTAAAACCCGAGCAGTAAGCAGGTGCCAAGGCTTGGGCTGGGGCGAGGCCGGGGAGAAGTCAGGGGTCACTGCCAATCTCCACAGGCTGAACGGCCTTGGGTTTTCACCCTTGGGTTTTCATGGATCCTCAGAGAGAGAAAAAAGACAGGGCTTTAGGCCCCAAAGGATGACATCTTCAATATAATGGGGGCCCGGAAAGAACTGTCAATAGGCAAAAAGAAACAATAAGGAAGTTTGTCTGTCAGTCAGCCTGGACTTTGAGTGGGGAAAGTAAACAAAACAAAAGCCTCCCTCCTGAGAATTCAAACCACAGGCTGGCCCTCATTTAGGCGGCAGTTTGAATTTATATAAACTTCTTATGATGCCCAGCATAAACCATTCTATTAATTGAACTCCCAACCCTCTAGAAAAATTATCTTCTTCACTGTTGCTATCAAAACTTTTGATTTCTGTAATGGTAATTATCTACTAATAAAACAATCCAAGTATTCTTGTATTATAATACAAGGCGACAATATTCTTCAAACCTCCATACTGTTAAAAAGATTTTTAAAATAATAAACCTTTAACCAACTTATAGTGTTCAAGATCATTTTTTAAAGTCCTAAATATACCTGTGTGCCTAATGGATTGATTTTCTTACAAAAGCCCTCCTGTCAATTCTATTACATATACACAATAATGTGTCAGCTCATAGGCTAAGGATCTTGAGTAAAAAGTACTGGAATCTTAATGGAGAGGCCACAGGGTGAAGTATAAGTCAAGGTTTGGAAAGATCAGTCTGGCAGGCACAGTGGCTCACACCTGTAATCCTAGCACTTTAGGAGGCCGAGGCGGGTGGATCACCTGAGGTCAGGAGTTCAAGACAAGCCTGGCCAACATGGCGAAACTTGGTCTCTACTAAAAAAATACAAAAATTAGCCAGGTGTGGTGGCAGGGGCCTGTAATCCCAGCTACTCAGGAGGCTGAGGCAGAGAATCGCTTGGACCTGGGAAGCGGAGGTTGCAGTCAGCTGAGATGGCGCCACTGCACTCCAGCCTGGGTGACAGAGTGAGACTTGGTCTCAAAAAAAAAAAAAGAAAGATCAGTCTAGTAGGAGTACATAAAATAGAATGGAAAGGAAAGACTTAGAGCCAGGCTATTGTATCAATTGTGGGTGTGAAATAGTAGGGACCTTACTAGTACAGCAGCCATAGGAACATTAAGAAGATGATTTGGGAGACACTAAGAAAACATAAAATTAGTACCTGACCGATGATAAGAAGGAAAGAACGAGTGAAAAAATGGCCTCAAAGTTGTAAACCTAAGTTGCTTAAAGAAAATCGAAGGGCATTGGAAGAGAGATGATAATTTTACTGTCAGACAACAGGAGTCTGAAATAACACAGGAATATACCAAAGATAAGCCGCAAGACATGGGCTGGTAATGCAGACTTGGATGTCTTCTGTATAATGACAATAGCTGAAGCTCTACAGATAGAGGAATTCTGTGGTAGCCAGCCTTCAAGATCGCTCCCCATGATCCCCACCTACTGTTATTCACAACCTTGTACTGTCTGTCCCCTCCCACATCATACCAGGGTTGGTATGGTGGAAGTGGTGGCATGTCACTCCCAAGCTTAGGTTCTAAAATAACTGAGGCAGCTGTCTGGGTTGCTCTCTCTCTCTGAGAGAAGCCAGTTGCCATGTCATAAGCAGCCCTTACTACACAGATACCTACGTGGAGAGGAAGTGAGGCCTCCAGCCAACAGCCAGCAAGGAAGTGAAGCCTGCCAACAACCATGAGAGGGAGGCTGGAAGCAGACCTGCAGTGCACTCAAGCTTCCAGGTAACAGAGGCCTGGTCAACACACTGACCGCTACCTCATGAGACACACTGACCCTGAGCCACCCAGTGAAGCCACTCCCTGATTGGTGCCCTCTCAAAAACTGAGATAGTAAATGTTTGCGGTTTTAAGTTGCTAAGTTTGGGTTAATTTGTTACACAGAAATAGGTAGCTAATACAGAGTTTTCATAGCAAAGAACAGAGAACAAAAGTGCTTAGAATTAACCTTAAGGCATACAGAAAGGGCAGGAGGAAAAGTATCAGTTTGCATCCTATCATTAATAGCTAAAAGGATAAAAATGTTTCCTCTGATCCTCTGGAAAATGTTAATTTTTTTCTACACCTCTCAACCACAAAGGATATGACATATAAGCCTGCACGTATGGCATTATTCAACCTTTCCTTTTTCTGACTAGACCCCAGGCATTTAACTCATAAGTACGTGGGACAGTAACATTTGGTTGGCTCCACCAACATGGTCAAATGCTTTCTTAACATTATAAAGTTGTTCAAAGTGTAAACTGTTCAGAAATCAGTTCCCTAAAAAAGTAACAAAGCTGTCTTACAGCTTCACGGGTATCATTTTTAATTTATTATATGTCATTACTAGTGCTGTGTCTTAATAGGAAAACCCAAGGTCAATCAAACACAAATATTTGTTGAACTTCCATATAAAACATAAATATAAACCTTGCCTGGTAGCCAAGTAAAAAGCAACAATACAATGTAAGAGTTCAACACAGGGAAGTAAGAATAAAAATTAATTATAATAATAACAACTAATATTTATTGAGCACTTACTATGTGTGAAATGATAGATGCATTATATCAAAACACCTCTATAAACCCTAACAGTCTCATTTTATAGATGAGAACACTGAGGTTTAGAAATGTTTAATAGATTGCCCAATATACCCTGCTTGCAAGTAGAAGCACTAGGATTAAAGTCTAGGCAATCTGACTCTAAGACTTCAGTGTTTTTTTTTTTTTGAGACAGGGTCTCTCTCTGTCATCTCCCAGGCTGGAGTGCAGTGGCACCATCACTGCTCACTGCAACCTCAACCTCCTTGGGCTCAAAAAATCCTCCCATCTCAGCCTCCCAAGTAGCTGGGACTGGAGGCACGCACCACCACACCTGGCTATTTTTTTTTCTTATGTTTTGTAGAGACAGGGACTCATTATGTTGCCCAGGTTGGTCTCAAACACAGCTCAAGCGATCCACCCGCCTTGGCCTCCAAGTGTTGGGATTACAGGTGTGAGCAACTGCACCCAGCCAGCTCCAGTTTTTTATCTACTACTTTATATTAGTTCCCTCAAATGAACGCTGTTGTCAAAAAAAGAAAATGATTCGTAGGGGTTGAGTGGGCTAGAAACATTACAGGAGTGATTTAATGAAGTCTTAAATTTGTATGTGTTAAGAGAAAAAAAGGCTTCTATATTTTACAACTCCAGAAGGCATCATTCTCATACTCTTACCTGAGTGACACTAGGAGGAAGATGACATGTGGAGCCCATGAAACCTGACAGCTTCCAAAATACTCCGTTTATGGAGCTGCCTGGGCGTATGGTACTCGTGTCAGTGTACCACGTCCTCCTCTCTCACCTTACACTGAGCACAATGACATGCTACAAAGCCAACAAGGAGCACAGGACTCAGGTTGTCCTTTTGTTTAAAAATACTGTACTCCTGCTTTAATCAATGGTTGTTAAAAGAAACAGCCATTTTTTTATTTCTTTTTTTTCTAAACCACAAAGCTTTCTTGCAAAAAGAAACAGTAATATGAAGACCATCTCTACATTTTCTGTTGAATTGTCCATTATGTAATGTCTGTTTCATAAGCACCCACACAATAATTTAGTGTCAGGAAAAAAAGTCTCTCCTCTTACAAGCTGGTTTGCTTCCTTTCAACAAACAATGAGATTATATAACCCTTTGTTTCCCACATTTTTGTCTTGCCTTCCAGGAAGTACAAAGATAAATTTCATGCTTAATTAAAATAATAATGTTTGCCAAAGTTTCTGGTTTATTTATTTTCACATCCTATTTTAATAAGTTTATTGAACATGTCTTTTATTGTAAGTGCTTTCAAATCCTTTTCTAAAGTAGGAAAAATATAAATTATGAATAGAATAAGGATATCCCCCCCTGCTTCCCACATAAAACCTATTCTCTGTCCCAGTGAATGGCTAGAAATCCAAAAGTCAACCCAGGGTCTTCCCTTTCCTTTAGTTAACAATCTACTTTTACCTATTCAACCACCTTAATGAGTATTTTGTGTACTCTTCCTGCTCTTTACAGCCCTATTACACTGACTTGGCCTAGCTGGTTTTACCACAAAAGCTTCCCTAATCACCCTGCCTTCAGTCTCAACCTTCTCTCAGGCTGTCCTCATTCGTTCACTTCCTCCACACTAACAGAAAGACTTCTATTTAACACAAAACATCTGTGAAATGTTCTTGTTTTGAAAAAACAAAACAAAACAAAATAACACAAAACAATATGTCTTTCATCTGGCTCAAAATTTCTCAATGACTCCTAGTATGGAATAATAGTTGAAATCATCCACATAACATACAGGACCGTGTATGATCTTGTCCACCCCTCTACATTTACTTGGTTTTATCGCAATCACTCTCCTCCTGCTGATGACCTGCTCCTCCCTCAGAGTTCCTCATCTCAGTAGATGGCACCACCATTTGCCTAGCTGTTCATATCCCAAATCTTGGAGTTATCCCTGGCTCTTCTATCACATCCAAACCATCAGCCAATCCTATAAGCTCCACCCTGGCAATATATTGAAACAAAGCCACCTTTCACCACCTCAAATGCTATGGTCTAGTCTAAGTCACCATCATCTATCACCTGGACCACTGTGACAACCTCCTAACTGGTTTCTCTGAATCCATCCTCACACCCCCTAAAATGTATTTTCTATACAGGAGCCACCAGTTACCCTTTTAAAAATACAAATGAGATCATGTCACTGCCCAGCACAAAATTTCCCACTAATCCCTCATTCCACTTAGAACATAGTCCAAAATTCCAGTCCTTGCCTATTCTCACTTTCTCCTTGCCAGGAATGCCCTTCCCCCAAGTATCCACATAGCTCAGGCCTTCATTCCATTGCAGTCTCTGCTCTAATGTTCCTTCCTTAGCGGGTCTTCCTAATTCCCTATCCCAGGAGTCCTCAACTGGGGGCCATTTTTACCCCTCACGGGACATTTGGCAATGTCTAGAGCTATTTCTGGTTGTCCCATGGAAGGAGAGGGGACCTTCCAGCATCTAGTAGGTGGAAGCTAGTGATGCTGATAAACATCCTACAATGTACAGGTCAACCTCCCACAACAGAGAAGTATCCAGCCCAAGATGTCAGTAGCACCAAAGTTTAAAAACCCTGCCCTCTCTAAAACAGCACCTTCATTGTTCTCCTAACTCTTACCTTGCTTTTTTTTTTTTAACATGGTAACGATCACCACCTGACATTACATATATATTCATTTATGATCTGTCTCCCTCAGCAGAATGCAAGGCCCAAGATGGCAGATTTTGGACTGATTTGTCCATGCCTATCTCCCTATGGCCTAAAAGAATGTCTGGTATATCACCAGCATTCAGTGAATATTTATTGAAAAAATTAATGGATAAATGATACTTCAACAAAGCTGCAGTCCTCAAAACACTCTAGGTTCTCAAAGGCTTCTGTGCTACCATCTATAGAGAACTGTGAACCATCATGAAGTTTGAAGTCACTATGATTTGTTTGCTGTAGAATACTAATGGATACTAATGCTTATTTCTATTTCCTATGTCATGGAAAGTAGACTAATATGTTCTTAGAGAATAGAGGCCACAGCTCCCACTTGTCTATCTCTCTCACATCTCAATGGCTGATGAGGATGGCCGATCACTAACTCTGACCAGTGAAGGAGTCCTATGTTTCAGATTTAGGACTTGATCCAAACGAAGTGCAGTATTCACGGAAGCTAATCCAGGCCTTTAATATTTGAGGCAGACATAATCAAAGAGCTGTATATCTTTATTCCAAATAAAACAATAATTTTTCATCATAACCAAAGCAATAAAAGTGGTATGAATAGTCTTCAAAATCAATATCCACCTACCTGCTTGTTTAGCTTCAATACAAGCAATATTTATTTCTTCTTTCAAATCCCAGTTTTCATTGGCTATAGCTTCTCCTACTTTAACAAATCTTCCAACTGCCAAGTTGACAGCTTGTCCTACACGCTGAATTGCTTGCAGAGTTTTATCAGACTTTTTGGTATTATCTTTATGATTAATAAGTGTGGTGATCTAAAAATAAAAGATAAAAGCAACTTTTATCTCAATACCTTTTTTTTTTTAAGCTGTATCACAAAGTCAAAGAAAATGAAGCCTGGCATACTGGATAGCTCAATAGACTAAATCAATAGTTAGAGATGCTTCAACAGAGACAACCAGCAAAGTATCCTGCATCATTCCTTAAGACAATGTTTCCATTAATTACAACTCCAAGTTCACCTGAGGGCAGTTATCTGGGGCATGCAGTTTATCTGGGGCATACAGTTCCAGAGGCCCTCCAGATCTTTCAACAAATCTTAAGGAGAAAAGTAGAAGCGGATAGATCATTACATTCAGAAAGCCAAAGTACTTCAGGTCTAGTTTCCTCTACTACGACTTCAGATGCTATGACAGTAGAAACAGCTCTTCTTCCTCTCCATTCCACTCCGTTGCCTACCATGGAGCACAGGCTGTACAAAATAGTACTTGTGCCATACATGTTTACCAAATTAACTAGATACTTTAGAATGAGCATTGTAATCTATATTTCACATTTTGCTAAGTTTTGTTGCATCCGACTCAAAATAAACGAAATACCGAGAGTTTTAACACTTGATCCCAGGCCCTGAAATAAAATACAAAAGGTGACAACTTCAGCTCACTGAAACAAACATAATTCTTCAAAATATCTTAGGAAACTAGTACATGAACTATGCTGACATCTAAGAATATTTATTAAAGAAATGTTGTATGAAAAACATAGATTCCCAACTATTGCTCAATGTACATATACTAGTATTAAAAGAAGGGGAAGAGAATTACAAGAAGGGGAAGAGAATCACTTCTACTCTTTGTACAACTACTATGTGCCAAGCACTTTGTATGTATGTTTAGGTATTAATAATTTAGAATTAATAGACCTAGGTTTAAGTCTTGGCTCAGCGATTACTTGCTAAGTGGTCTAGGGAAATTTAATCTCTAAATTTCCTCAACTACAATATTGCTTTTCATCAAATTTTGAATATCTACTATATGCCAGTTCCTAAGGATGTATCAGTGAATGAGACTAAGACAATCCCACCCCCATTAGGTTTACAGTATGGTAGAATAGCAATAATTCAGTTACACAAAATATATTTGTTGCACACTATCATATCCCAAATAAAATTCTAGGCAAACCTGAAATAACAATCAACAAGAAAGAAAAGCCCACATTCCCATGGGGCTTACATTCTAGTGAAGGAGTGGGGGAGAACTAATAATCACATAAATAGGTAAACAAAAAATAAACTTTAATATAACTGTTATGTACAAAATGTTAGGATAGTGTGATATAAAGTATCTGTGTAGCTACATGAAATTGATTGGTCTTCCTTCTAAGAGGAAGCGATATTTAAGCTGAGATCTAAATGATAGCAAAGTAGTCAAACCAGCAAACATCAAAGGATAAAGAGCATTCTAGGAGAAGAAACAGTGGAGGAAAAAAAAAAAAAAGCCCTTAGGAATGAGCCTCTCCTGTTCAAGGAATGAGGTGAAGTTGGAAGTGGCTAAAGGATAGTGGGTCGGGGGCAAGTTAAAACCAATATCCAAGAGATGGGATGGGCAGGGACCAGCGTGGAATAAAGGGTTCTGGAATTGGAATAAAGAATTTATATTGGCTGGGTGCGGTGGCTCATGCCTGTAATCCCAGCACTTTGGGAGGCAGAGGCGGGCGGATCACAAGGTCAGGAGTTCGAGACCAGCCTGGCCAACATAGTGAAACCCCATCTGTACTAAAAATACAAAAAAAAAAAAAAAAAAATTAGCCGAGTGTGGTGGCACATGCCTGTAATCCCAGCTACTTGGGAGGCTGAGGCAGGAGAATCGCTTGAACCCAGGAGGTGGATGTTGCAGTGAGCCGAGATTGCACCACTGCACTCCAGCCCGGGTGACAGTATGAGACTCCATCTCCAAAAAAAAAGAACTTATATTTTATTCTATGTATTACAGGAAGATACTTAAGGGTCTTTAAACTAGAAAATACTATAATCTCTGTAGTAATTTGAAGCCATTGAAGGGTTTTTTAAACAGGAAAGTGATATAATCTCCGCAGTGGTTTGAAATCACTGAAGGTTTTTTAAGCAGGAAAGTGATATAATCTCTGTAGTGGTTTTAAAACATGTCCACAAATTCTCCCCTCAAGAGGGAGAGCCTCATTTCTCTCCACATGAGTGTGGACTGGACTTGGTGACTCACTTCTAATAAAGGGAATAAAGTGAAAATAATGGAGTGCTTCTAAGAGTAGGTCATAGAACACACAGTGACTTTCATCTTACTCACTCACTCTCTGCAGGATCAATCACAGTGGGAGCAAGCCAACTGCCACATAATGGAAGGCACTCAAGCAACCCTATGGAGAGCCCCACAAGGTAACTGAAGGTTCTGGCCAAAAGATAGTGAAGAACTGAGGCTTCATGTCAACAGCTGAATGAGTGAACTTGAGAGCAGATTCTCCAGCCCCAGTCAAGCCTTTGGATTACTGCAGGCTTGGTCAATCATCTTTATTTTGATTTTATGAGAGACCTCACTCCTGAACCACCAGGTAAGCCACTCTAGAATTAACCCACAGAAACCATAAGATAATGTTTGTTGTTTTAATGCACTAAATTTCAGTTAATTTGTTCTGCATCAATAGATAACTAATACAGATTTTGGTGCCTGGATCTGGGGTGAGGCTGTAACAAAACTTAAAAGGTGAGAGTGGCTGTAAAATCGGGCAGTGAAAATTGAAAGAACTTTGAGTGAATAAAAACTAGAAACGTCAAAGAAACTTTGCAGAAGCATGATGACCTTTGAGGAAGCTGTCTTAGTTAGGACTCCTATAACAAAATACCTTAAACTGAGTAATTTATAAATAACAGAAATGTACTGCTTACAGTTCTGGAGGCTGGGAAGTCCAGGATCAAGGCACCAACAGATTTGGTGTCTACTAAGGACCCATTCCTCACAAGTGGTGTCTTCTGTGTCCTCACAAGTCTCCCTGAAGCCTCTTTTATAAGAACACTGATCCCATTCATGAAGGCTCCCTTGTGACATAATCACCTCCCAAAGGCCCCAACTCTTAATACCATCATTATGACGGTTAAGTTCCAACATATAAATTTTGGGGGAATGCCAACAATCAGGCCATAGCAGAAGCTATGGGTAAAAGCTTAAGGGAAAGTGAGAAAAATCTTACCGGAAACTGGAGAAAAGGGGTTCCTTGTTATGTGGTGACAGAAAGTCACCCTCATTAACATGAAAGGGAGAAAATATACCGATGAACTGGGAGATCTAACTAAGGAGACGTCAAAGCAGATTTTGAAGGTGCTACCTGGTTTCTTTTTGCTGCTTACAGTAAAATGTAAGAGAAGAGAAAAATTAAAAGAAACACGGATAAATAAAAACAAGCCAGAACTTGCTGGTTTTAAAAATTCCTTCTCCATGCCATGCATGGTGGCTTACGCCTATAATCATCAGCACTTTGGGAGGCCGAGGCAGGCAGATCACCTGAGGTTGGGAGTTCGAGACCAGCCTGACCAACATGGAGAAACCCCATCTCCACTAAAAAAAAAAAAAAAAAAAAAAAAAAAAGTTAGCCAGGTGTGGTGGTGCATGGCTGTAATCCCAGCTACTTGAGAGGCTGAGGCAAGAGAATCGCTTGAATCTGGGAGGCGGAGATTGCAGTAAGCCAAGATCGTGCCATTGCACTCCAGCCTGGGCAACAAGAGCAAAACTCCATCTCAAAAAAAAAAATCTTCTCCAGATGGCACATCATACTAAAATTAACAATGGCTTCCAGGCAAAAATAAAATCTAGGGCTGTGTCAAGAAAGCATCTAAAGATGAAGCTAAGGGTACGACTATAAAATCTTAAGATCTCAGAAAGGTCCAAGGTGTTGCTTCAGACAACCATTCAGGTAAACAACAGATCTCCTGAGAAGCCTAAAGATATTATTCCTCAGCAGTCCCAGGAGAAGCCCAAGTTAAAGAAGAGCATATATCAAAGAGACTTGTGGGTGTGGGCTTTTGTCTAGTAGAATGAATTCAATATGACTCACAGGAGACCAACAAAATTTTTAAGATAATCGTATTGGCAGAAACACTATCAGCTTGGACTAAAAGGGAATACATCTTTCTATGAAAAGAAGCTTTCATACCAGCCCCTGCTCCAAACTTCCATAGGCAGGGAACAGGCTGAGAAATCTATGCAGCTGCAAACATGAGCTACAATTCATGTAAAATAATGACTTAGAGGGCAGAATCAAGAGCCATGAACTATTCCCAGGACTTGAGTCTTAATCAAGGAACTGGCAACATTTGCCCAGGAGGAGTTCAGAATACCATAAACCAGTGGCTCCTATTTTTTTTTCCATTTTTGAACAGGACTGTATAGCAGTTATTCTATACTTTCTATTTTCTCATTTTTTGAACAGAAGAGTCTATAGTAGTCATCCTAAAGCTGAAAGATGTTACACTTAAGGAACTACTACATACAAGAAGTCTCTCCTGGATCATATTTATAATAGATGCCAACATCGTGGATTTCCAGCTGATGTTGTGACTTTGGAGAGGATATGGATGGGGAGAGGTTACTTGCAGGTGAGAATAAGGTAAACAATTTGTGTGCAGAGGTTAGACTGTAGGTAGTTCTAAAATATGTCCACAAATTATTTGCTATTCCTCCCTTAAATAGGTGAAGTCTCATTCCCCTCTCCTTGAGTACAGGCTGAACTTAGCTACTTATTTCTAACTAATAGAATAAAACAGTAGTGACAGTATGCTACTTTTGAGGGCAAGTCATAAAGTCACTGTGGTTTTCATCTTTCTTTCTCTCTGTTCACCCTAGGGAAAGACAATTCCCATGTCATGAAGACACTTCACCGGCCAAGTGGGAAGGCTCACATCATGAGCCTAAGGAAACTGATGCTAAAAGGTGCTTATTTAAGGTCACACAGCTAATAAGTGCTAGAATTAGGATTCAGAGTCAGACATTTCAATTCTAGAGACCGTACTCCTAAACACTACCCTATAATGTTGTACAACAACCCAGTGAAATAGGTTAATATTAATCATCCTCATTTCCCCAAATTGGAAAATGGCGGTAATAATCATCCCTATTTTACAAATGAGGAAGTTGGACATAAGAAGTATGGGAGAGTTAGGATTTAAATCCAGATATTCTGACTGCAGAGACTAGCCTCTTAGCCACTTAGCCATATTGCCTTTTCTGACTTATAATGTTAATAAGAAGAGTTGGCTGGGCGCAGTGGCTCACACTTGTAATCCCAGCACTTTGGGAGGCCAAGGTGGGCGGATCATGAGGTCAGGAATTTGAGACCAGCTTGGCCAACATGGTGAAATCCCATCTCTACTAAAAGTACAAAAATTAGCCGGGCATGGTGGTGTGCACCTATAATCCCAGCTACTCAGGAGGCTGAGGCAGGAGAATTGCTTGAACCTGGGAGGCAGAGGTTGCAGTGAGCTGAGATCATGGCATTGCACTCCAGCCCGGGTGACAGAGCGAGACTCTGTCTTGAAAAAAAAAAAAAATAAATAAATAAATAAATAAATAAGAAGAGTTAATAAAATAATGAAAGCATTATGTTTAACATAGTACCATAAACAGTTTATTGTAAGTGTTCAAAGACATACTATAATTAGCTATCTTACTTAATCCTCAGGTATTATTAAAGATTAAAAAACTGAGGCTGAGTAAAATTGCATACTTGGCTCATACAACTAATAAGTAGCCTAGTTTAGAATTTGAACCCAGGTTTAAACTGACACCAAATCCCACCTAATAGTCCTCCTTTTACTGGAGGTTTACAATCTTTCCTATTTTTTTTAATTGAAATGTTACCTAAAAGCTCATTACATAATCATGTGAAAGAGTCACGATAATTTTAATTTGGAGAATGACTGTGGGCCATGCTGCTGGGAAGCACAGGACAAATCCTACTGGCACCAGCTTAATCCTTTTCCACACCTGACAGACTCTAGGGAATTGTTACTATCACATGAAAAAAAAAGAGAACTTGCTCAGCATTGACTATTCCAAGCTACCATCTTGGAAGAGACTGCAGTGGAAAGGAGTTTAAGTTCTTGCTATAGATTGAATGTTTGTGTCCTATTCCCCCTCCCCCTCCACAAATCCTTATGTTAAAATCCTAACCCCCAATGTGATGGTATTAGGAGGTGGGGCCTTTGGGAGACGATTAGGTCATGGGGGAGGAGCTCTCATGAATGGGATTAATGCCTTTTAAAAGAGGCCTCAGAAAGCTCTCTCACTCATTTCCACCCTGAGAGAACAGTGAGAAGACAGCTGTCCACGAACCAGAATGTGGACCCTCACTGGATACTGAACCTGCCTGAACCCTGATCCTAGACTACCCAGCCTACATAACTGTGAGGCATAAATTTCTGTTGTTTAAGGCACCCAGTCTATTGTATTTTTTATAGCAACCCAAACAGATTAAGGTGATTCTGTTTATTAAATATTTCATTTACATAAAGTTTTAAAATTTCAATTACAAAGAAAAGATCCTGCAATTAGGCTAAAATATGAACTATTGTTCAGTTCCAAAAGACACATTTTGCTTTCACTAGAAGCGCCTTCCCCAGTGCATAATTAGGTGTGGCTGCCTTCCTTTTACTGGAAAGCAGTCTGGGAAATGTTCCATCCAAATATAGTATGCCTTTAAAATTTTATTTAGAGGAACTAAGTCAATATGTAACATTCTTTATTTAAGGTCTACTTATATTCTAAAATTAGTTTCAAATGTTTTAAAAGGTAGGTTCAAAAGTTATACATGTTTATTGTTTATAAACAGAAATGGAAAATATAGGAGAGCCTCAAGAAATAAAAATTACCCATAATCCTAACCTCTGAGAATTCTGGCATAATTCTTTCCAGTCTTGTTTTGTACATATAGATACTTAAATACACAGTTTTACAAAATTGAGATTAAACTTCACTTTCCTTATCATGTAAAAAATAAGACTAGCTAACATTTGTTAAGCACAACAGTACCAGGCACTAGCCTATGTGTTTTACATGTATCAATTCTTTTAATGCTTGCTTCTCCAGCATCTAATAGGTACATACTATTATTACCCTAATTTTACAGATACAAAATCTGAAATTTGAAGAAGTTAAGTATTTGCCCGAGGTCACAAAGCCAGGGGAGCTACCTACACTCTTAATCACTACACCGTCTCTCTTACCTTCCAGCATTATGTTAAGGATCAAGGAAAAGACAACTAGCAAGAGTGCTTTGTAAATCATAATATGCCAAATACAATCTTAGCTATAGTTCTGCAAAAATAGGAATGATATTAAATTGAGAGTCATAACTTGGAGTTGCCCTGACACCAGAGTCTAGAGAACACCTAAATGAACCAGAGAAGAGGGCAGAAAAGGCATCCCTTGGGGAAGAAAGAAGATCTGGTGTACTAAAGAACTCTGCTGTGGAATAAAATAATAAGAATTAGGGTTTACTTGATAGCTTCTAACAAAGGGTGTCAAGAAGTGCAAAACACCAAAGAATATCCCAGCAGTTAAGGGCATGGACATCATTCTGCCTGGTTTTGAATTCTGGCTCTGCCATGTGACCATGTGGCAAGTTATCTAACCTTTCTGTGACTCGGTGTTCTCACCTGTGAAAATGGAAATAATAATTGTACCCATCAGCCAGGCGTGGCGGATCACACCTGTAATCCCAGCACTTTGGGAGGCCAAGGCTGGTGGATCACCTGAGGTCAGGAGTTCAAGACCAGCCTGGCCAACATGGTGAAACTCCATCTCTACAAAAAAACAAACAAACAAAAAATTAGCCGGGCTTGATGCAGGGTGCCTGGGTGCCTGTAATCCCAACTACTTGGGAGGCAGAGGTGGGAGAACTGCTTGAACCCAGGAGGTGGAGGTTGCAGTGAGCCGAGATCCCGCCATTGCACTCCAGCCTGGGTGACAGAGCGAGACTCCATCACAAAAAAAAAAAAAAAAAAAGAAAAAAAAACACGCATGTATTCACATACACAAATCAGCAAAGAGCAGAGAGGGCGCCTTATCTACTCTCTTCATCGACAACATAACTGCAACAAGAATCCTGAAAAGCTTCCAGGACAATGCAGAGAGTAATGGGAAAATGAGGTAGGCTACCTGAGAAATTTAAGGGGTCTGTACAAATAGTGAATAAAGGAAATCTATCATAGACAGGAAAAGACTAGTGGGCAGTAGAATAATATTCCACACCAGGGTGGAGTTCTGTGGCAGATATCCTTCTTCCCTTCCTTGGATAAAAGCATTATAAGACTTGGAGTGGGAGTTCTGACAGGAAGAATAAAGTGATTATTAAAGGAGGTGGGGAGGTACTCTACATAAAATATGCTTGGTTCTTAGCCCAGGGCTTTTCAAGAAACTGTCTGAATTATAAAATATAAAACATATGAGTACATATAACATATATGTGTGGAGTTTAAAGAAATGAAAGAAAGACCTGTGCAGCCACCACCAAGCTTAAGAGAACAATGTCAGTATCTCTGACAGCCCATGTACTCTCTGGCTACTCCTTGTCCATATCACTCTCTTGTCCCAAAAGAAACCATTGTCCCAATTTTGTGTTCACCACTCCCTTATTATAACTATTGTACATACAGTAAACCCTAAATGATATCTGGTTTAGTTTTATCTGGTATTGAACCTTTATTTTTTTTCACTCAACATTATGTTTTTGAGATTCATCCCCATTGATAATTATAGCTGTGGTTTATTCATTTCAGTGACAGAGTATATCATTATATGAACATAGCACAATTTATGTAAACATACTACTGTTAAAAGACATTTGGGAAGTTTCCAGTTTCGGGCCATCAGAAGTAAAAATGCTATCCACATTCCAATCCATCTTTCTTTTTTTTTTTTTTTTTTTTTTGAGACAGAGTCTCACTCTGTTACCCAGGCTGGAGTGCAGTGGCACAACCTCGGCTCACTGCAACCTCTGACTCCCAGGTTCAAGCGATTCTCCTGCCCCAGCCTCCCAAGTAGCTGGAATTACAGGCACGCACCACCACGCCAGCTAACTTTTGTATTTTTAGTAGAGACGGGGTTGGTCAGGCAGGTCTCAAACTCCTGACCTCAGGCGATCCACCCACCTCAGCCTCCCAAAGTGCTGGGATTACAGGCATGAGCCACCACGCCCAGCCCCAATCCACTTTTCTAATAGGTGTGTAGGAGTTTCTCTAGGGGTACTGACTTAGGAGTGGAATTGCTGGGCCACAGGTAATGCCCACCTTCAATTATAATAGATTACAACAAAGCATTTTCAAAATGGTTGTAACACGGATATTCCTACCATCTCCACGTTCCTCACCAACACTTATTCTCACTGTGGATTTTTTAGCTTGTAGTTCATTGAGTTCTAATGAAGTTGAATATCTTTTCCTATATCTTTTAGCTGTTTCCTCTTCTGTGAAATTTTTAACCAATTTTTAATGGCTAATCTTTTTATTTTTTATTCATTGGAGTATTTTATTTATTCTAGGTACTACAAATCATTTGTTGGTTATTTGTGTTGGAATCATATTCTCCCACTTAATGACTTACCTTTTCCTTTTGATGAACAGAGGTTCTGTTTTTGTTTTTTGTTTTTTGTTTTTGAGACAGGGTCTCACTCTGTCACTCTGTCACCCAGGCTGAGTGCAGTGTTGTGATCACAGCTCACAGCAGGCTTAACCTCCCCAGCTCAAGCAATCCTCCCACCTCAGCCTCCAGAGTACCTGGGACCACAGGTGCATGCCATCACACCCGACTAATTTTTTGTATTTTTTGTAGAGACGGGGTTTCACCATGGTGCCCAGGCTGGTCTCAAAATCCTGGACTCAAATGATCCACCTACCTCAGCCTCCCAAAGTGCTGGGATTACAGGTGTGAGCCACTGCGCCTGGCCTAGGTTCTTCATTTTAAAGAAGTCGAATTTATCCATTTTTTTTCTTAAGGTTTATACTTATGGTATACTAACAAATCCTTTCCCAGCATAAGGTAATGAAGATACTGCCCTATTTTTTTTTTCTAAAAGTGTTGTGAGCTTTTACTTTCATATTGTCTTTAATCCATCTGAAGTTGACTTTTTACTGGTATGAGACAGAGATCCAATTTCATAATTTCTATTTAGATATCCAATTGTCCCAGCTTAATTTTTTTTAAGTTCTTCCTTTCCCCACTGACCAGCAATGCCAATTGTCATTTACCGAGTTTCCATATATGTGTGGATCTGTTCTAGGGTTTTCTATTCTGTATCACAGGTCTATGTTTTTCAACCTTGTTCTGATACCCACATTGTCTTAATTACTGTAGTTTTATAATGAGTCTTGAAATCTGGCAGAGCAAATCCATCCACCTTGTTTCTCTTCTGCCTAATCTTGGCCCTTTGTGCTTTCATATAAACTTCAGAATTACTTTTATCAAGTTCTACTGAAAAATCTTGCTGAAATTTTCATGGAAATTGCATTAAATTGACCAATAGGGATAATTGATATGTCTATAATATGTCAACCTAGGCTCGAACACAGTACTTTTCTCCCATTTATTTAGATCCATGTTGGCTTTTGATAAAATTTTTAAATTTTCTCCATGAAGTTTGACCACTTTTGCTATGTATACATAGAGATAGAGCTCTTTCTCTATATATACACCGCAAAAGCAACATATTCTTAGGAAGCTCATATTTTGCTGTTATTGTTAATATAACTGGATTTTTTAAATAATTACTTTTTCTATTTATTTTTTATTATTTTTTAAAGACAGGGTCCTTGTTGGCCAGGCTGGAGCACAGTGGCATGATCACAGCTAACTGCAGCCCTCAGCTGCTGGGCTCAAGCCATCCTCCCATTTTTTAGCCTCCTGAATAGCTGAGACTAGAGTAGCTGGGATTACAGGCACCAGCCAGTGTGCCTGTGCCTTGTTTGTTATCAATGTAGAAAAGTGCAATTGATTTTAGTATCCTACACTCAGTGAACTTGCCAACACTCCTAATTTTTATAATTTACTTGTAGACTGTTTTGAGTTTTCTGCATAGGTTATTATATCACACTGAGACTTTTGGTTTTTCCTTTCCTATATTTATTCCTTTTATTTCTTCTCCTTGTCGTATTACACTGGCTAGAATTTCCAGTGCAGTGCTGAATAGAAGCATAGCAGGCACCCCACTCTGGTTTCTGGCTTTAAAGGAAATGTTTATTTTAAATTTGACTGTTGCTATGATGTTAAGTAAAACTTTTCTGTAGATACTCTATCAGGTTAAGGACACTTTTTCCTAATACTAGTTCCCTAAGTGCTTCTTATCATTATTAGAAGCTGAATTTAGTTGAATGCTTTTTCTGCATCATTGTTATGAAAATACATCTTTTATAATCTGTGAATGCAAAAAAAACTATACACATTTTTCTAATATTGATATAATCTTGCATTCTTAGAATAAGGCCAGTAACCCAGGACTTTTCACTTGGAGAGTCAGAAGAAGCTAGATGATACCAGAATAGAAACTGTCTACTTTAAACCGTATAGTGCCAGTCCTACTTGTTTACCTCAAAACCCTGCCTCCTCCATGACATCACTGCTGACTCATCCATGCCTTCTCTGAGCTTTTAGAGTATGTACCATTGATGATGTTCATTTGACACTTTGCATGTGCTATTCTATACATGACCTATCTACCAACTAGAATATAAGCCCCTCAAAAAACAGCAACAAATAAGCACACAATAAATCCTTGCTTAAAATGCTTAAAATATCCTTGTGGATGAGATGGTGAAACATGAGTTGGGTAATAATACAGCATTCTCAGAAAATGAGACTTGTGGACATATGAGTTTTCTGGAGAACTGCTGTTTTAATCTCCTAACACTGAAACTTTAAAATCATTCTAAATTGTACTTCCCTGCTTTGTTAACCGAGTATTCTGGCCATGCTTAATATACTTCTTGATTTTAACTTTTTCTTGTTAAGGACAGTCAATTATGAGGAATATCAGTTATGGTGTTGTGGTACAGATGTAGCTGTAGATACACAATGTGTGGGATGCAAAACCTCAGCTGTGACCCTGAACAAGGCTTTAACTGGAAAAAGAAAAAAAAAAAAAAAAAAAGGGCAGGCATTCTTCCCCTTTGGCATTGACCTCTAACTCTCAGCAGTGATTTATACTTTTCTTCTTCTGCTCTCCTACCCTTCTCTGGCTTCTTTTACCCCAGAGTTACACAATGCAGAGCTGTAAGACTGATACATTTTTAGCAGTGGATACTGTGAAAAGTTGCCATTTCTCCAGATTATGACTTTCTAGCTTGTTTTTCCACTGTGTACCATCTTTTTCTCTAGATCTCATTACTGCCTCTAATCTCTAGAGAGGACACAGCATAGTGTAGCAAAGAGAACCTTCTGGAGCCAGGGTGCCTGGATTCAAATCCCAGTTTGGCACTTATTGAAAGCCCTAACAGCAAATTATTTAACCTCACTATTCCTCAGTTTCCTCTCCCATACCACGAGAATATACACCAACTTCACATGATTGTTATGAGAATTAATGAGTTAATATTTACAAAGTGCTTAGAACCTGGCCTACCACATAGTAAGCATTACATAGGTGTTATTTAAAAAATGGATAAAATACTATCAACTTGAACTCCATCACTCTCTTATTTCTCTGCCTCTTAAAACTGCTCCAGTGTTTCTCATTTTGGTTGTGTTGTGCTAGTGGAGATAGGCGAGGAGCGGAGGGTCTGACATTACTGAGGGATCCCAGTGCCCCTTCCCACTGGTCAGAGCCTCAATGAGACACAGGAAAAGGGAGGGAGAGTGTCAGGTATATTCATCACTGCTCTGTTAGCCATGCGAAGGTGAAGAAAATAGGGATGTTTATTTAACCAGCATAACAGGAATCCAGGGACATGTGTGACTGCTGTTTTCAAATATGTGCAGGGCTGGGCAGGAGAAGAGATAATAGCATTTAGAATTCTATGCAACAGCTACAGGCTCCCCTTCACTGAACATGTTTAAGCAGGGTACTGGTGGCCAGGTGTCAAGGATGCTAAAGAAAGAATTTTTAGTCTGATAATCTTTAAGATTTCTTCTACCTCTAAAATCTTGGTAATCCTAGTATGAGTCACGAAGTGGTTACAACCTAGATGTGAGTCACACATCGCCAACGCGCTCCCGAAGGCACAGAATTCACTCCCCACAGTGCTTGGCATCTTACCACAGACCTAAGTGAGGAATTCTAGCCCTGAAGCTGCATATAACCCAGCTCAGAGAAACAAAAACTTTCCTAAAACTCAGGGCGTCGGTTAGCTGATTGGCAAACACAGTAACGCACACATCCCAAATGGGACTTGGCAAAACGGTGTGCATCTGGATTAACTGTCATACAGTCTCCACGTCACTTTTCCACGAGGCCGGACAGAAGCGGGCAGAAGCGAGCAGCAGCAGGTTCAGGGGAAGGGGTAGGGTGGCCGGGATGAATGGGAGGCCAGCGAACTGACCTACGGCGGGGAGGGACAAAGGATCATGGAGCGCACGCTGGGCGGGGAGGCCGGGAGGAATACCCCAGGCGGAGGAGCCGGGCTCGGGACCAGGCTGCGAACTGGTGACAAAGTCGGTTATCGAGGAGGGCCCTAAGTGCCAGCGAGGGGCCCCGCGGGGGCCCTCTCTGCCTCGGGAGCTGGGCTCAACCACTCGCCCCGCGAAGGGGGCATCGCCCGGCCGGGGGCACCCGGGAGCCGCACACCCGAGGCAGGTACTGGGGGCAAAGGCCCAGGCCGGCACCCCCGCCCCGCAGCCTCCCCTGCTGCCGAGTCCACTCAACCCTGCCGCCGGAGTTTGGATTATCCAGTCTCTCGCCGCCCGGGCCGAGGCCCGTCCCGGAGCCCCACACAGGCGGTCCGACAAGAACGCCGCAGTGCCGGCGCGGAAAGTGGGGCAGCGGCTGCCTCCCGTCCGGTCGTGCGAGCGGCGGCCGCCATCGCGGGCCGCGGCGGGAAGGAGAAGAGGGGCCGCGCCAGGCGCCACTTTACCTGAGAAACCAGCGGGAGTAGCGTCTGCTCCACCGAGCGAGTTTTGATCTCCAGTCCCGAGTCGAGGGCGAAGCCCGAAGAGCCGGAGCCGTAGACTGCTCCGGCGCCGCCAACGCCGGCGGGTCCGGGAGAGGCGGCCATGGCCCTCGGTCTATCCCGCAGCCGGGACTCCGCGCCGCGGCGAGCCTGCCGCCAGTCAGCCCACCCGCCCGGGGCGGCGGCGACAGGACACTCGCGCCAACCGAGACCCCGCCCCCAGGGGCCCGCCCCCCTAGGGCTCCGCCCCCAACCCTGCGTCCCCGCCGCCCGTCACCGTATGTCCCCGCCCACCCCCGGCCTCTGCCCCGCCCCCGCGGTCCAGCCTGGTGTGGGCTCCCTGCAACCCCACCCCCTAAGCCGGGTCCCGCCCCCACATGGCCCCGCCCTTCTCTCTTCTCAGACCCCTTCCATGGGTTCCAGGCACCTTCTCGCCAGGGTGGCGAGGAGAAACAAAACACATCTGTCACACAGCCACATGGCCTCCTCTTACTTGGACAGACAACCGTCCCCAGCAAAGCTTCCCGTCCTCTCGATAGGTGACTCGTCCTAAATCAGCTCTGAATTCCCGCAAAGACTTCTGGAAGCTGTGCTGGGGTTGAAACTGGTAGACCAAAACCAGAATCAAGTCTGTTGGGAGGGGCCTTTCCCCTGGGACGGGAATTCCAGCGGTAATGTCTTCCTGGGGCTTCTCCGGAAGGTCCAATTTCCACTCCACCCTGCTCATTCTTTCACCATGTATTTCTCACAAACACTTTGAGCTGGATTGAAGGGGAAACATTTGATAATGCAATCATTAATGGAGTATCTGGGTATTCGGCAGGAAGTCAGTATATCTTTCACACTACTGTTTAGACTTATTCAAAAGAAATTTAAAAGAAACATGAAAAAGCCTCATCTACTGTTCAACACTACTTCTTAAAACTATTTTTCAAAGTTTTTTCCTAGTGCCAGGCACAGAGCAGTTTCTTCATAACTGTTCATTGCATGAAAACACCAAGTGTGTATTTCTGACAACTCACTTGAGGAGAAGGATAAGAATCAGTTCTGTAAGCACAACTCTGAGCTCGCACAGAGCCCCACGATGGGGGCGGGGAGCTGAAGACTCCTATTCTAAGGTCTCCAGGAGCAAGGCCAAAAGGAGGTTGTCCGCAGTATGCACGCCGTGAAGGAATTCCAGACTTAAGCAACAGACTGAGAAGCATGAAAAAATGTTTTGTCAACTACCATATCTGCCAGTGAGAACCTATCAGAGTAAAAAAGAATCTGAGGCTGGCCAGTCCACCCGGACACCTTGGCCTGGATCATTTCTTCTTCCATAACACCAGATTGATGAGCTGGGTACATCAACCTGAGGCATCAGAAAGCTCTTTCCCAAGCACCGTTGAAAGGCGCTTCACGGTGCTTCAACCTGTCGCTTCAGCTTCATCAATCTACCAGTGCTGCACAGCTGTCTTTGGTATTGAAGATAGCCAAGCTTCAGCTTCTTTTTCTTCATTCAAAAAGGACAGGTCCTCAATCCAACTTTTTCTTCCAATTCTTCTCAGCCAACCATCTCACCACTTCCTTACCTATCACAAGGCCACCTTCCCCTGTGCACTGAGGGCCCTTGACCTCTTTAAGGCGCCCAGTGTCCACTTCCTGGACACACCTTCCCTTACGAAGTTGACAGTATCTCCTAAGAATTCAGTGTACACAATGGTGCCGGAGGAAATGGCATGACAGAAGGCCTAAGAGACAGATGGATGGATTCATGAAACTTTGGCTTCACAAAAGATCAAGTTTTTCAACACACAGGAGATTAAGTTTACCACATGATTCATTCAACACTAGTAATTTTATTGCAAAATATAAATATTTCACATTAACAAAGAAGTTACATCAGTAGGTTGTCAAAGCAAGTTAAAGCTAAGAAACAGCATTTGTGTGAGAACAGAGGGTATTTATTGTATTCGAATATTCTTTTTTACTTTTGAATTGCCTCCTTCACCTGAGAACCCAGGGATGATACATTTTCAAAGAGTTATGTAAGCAATTACAACTCTATATCAAATCTTAGTTCAAAATCAAATTGTACTGGAAATACACTTCAGTTACCTAAATAAGTGGCACTGCAAAGGGCAAAGAAGGGTTTTCTTTGGGATGGCTACAATGACAGTTACATCTGCTGGGTCTCTGCAATAAAAAATAAATGGTATTTGATAATAAGCCAAAATGATCAGGATTTGCTTCCATACTTTTCACTGTAAAATAAAAAGCTAGCAAAAAGCTAGTAAGAAACCAGATGTCTAGTAAAGAACTCTGGACTTGGAGTCAGAAGTTCTGCAACTAAATTCTGGCTCCATCATTTTGTGGTATAAACTTAGGGGAATATCACCAAAAACTTTTCAGAGCCTCCAGAGCCCCCCCATCTGTACAACAAGGATAATATTGTCTGTCTCACAGGGCTGTTACAAAAGGTGTCTGAAAACTATAAAGTGCCATACAAAAGCATTATTAAAATGTAATATCAATATATCACCACTGTATTTGCACATTAGTTGATCCTTGAAAAACCTGCAAAATTAAACACAATACTGATTTTACACACCATAGGTGGAAAAGAATCTCTATACCTTAAGTATAGCTCTAAACAGCAAATATACTTGCTTTCTGGACTTCAAGATTTATTACACACTACATGGTACCACAGTAATAGATCTGCCATTCAGTATTTCCATTAGGGATGTCTTCTCAAAGAGTTGTAAACTTGATCAAGGGCCATGTTTCCCAAAGGACCCTGTAGTCCTTTGAGATGCTCTGAGGAATAAAGAAGGGGAGTGCAGTCTAAGGTCAAACAGTGTTTGTCCCCTTTTATAAATTCACAATGTGTAATAGCATGTTCAAAACTCTTAGAAGTCCTACAGTAAGGAAACAAACTCAGCATTCCTTCATTTTAATTGACCATGCAATCCCCCACCCCCAACACACACACACTTTTTTTCTTACATCTATTAACATCTCTTGGAACTACTGCTATAAGGAACACATTTTGCCAAAAGCTGCTCAACCATGAAGAAAAGGAAAGAGAAGTAGAACAACGGACTGACAGAAAAAAAAAAGAACTCTATTCTATTCTGAATTCTGTTACTAACTGGCTGTATGTGTATGTCAGACAAGACACCTAAACCTATGAATTTGGGTCTTTCTCTAGAAAGTTACAGGACCACCTAATTTTAGAAGTCCCATTCTAGCACAGAATTTCTGACTCTAGTAGACAGAACAACTTGATTTATAATTCTCTTAAACTATCAAAAATAACCAAACAGTGGCTGCAGACAGCATGTGTGTTTTTTTTGCAGGTTCCCAATAATCAGTAAGTTAATAAAATGAATATATTTTGATGGCAGAATGTTGAAAGACAAGAAATTAATAAAAAGTACTTGTTTTTAGCTGGAACTAGCATTTGGAAGTAATGCTAGCCAGAGGCTATTTCCACTGTGAAATGCACACTCAAAGTCCTATTGTAATATTATTTTAAGGGTCTTAGGCGGCCCCTCAGAGGAGACGGCAAGGTCAGGGCTAGAGTATGAGAAGTCCTAAGGGTTTTTGTATTTTGTTTTTTTTTTTTCCTATAAACCCTGAGGTTGAGAGCTCTGGATAGCTCACCTAAATTACTTTCCTCTAATCTAACCCCTCACAGCCTGAATTTCTGAGTATTTCTTGACCAGTAGTGACACATTCCTGAGGCACTAATATAACCCAAATGGAAACTACAGGTCCTAGGAAATCCAGATAGGTCACAATAGGTTCATGTAAAGATCAAGGTGAGCCAGAAGATCTCATCTGCAAGCCATTTAGCAGCCCTTTAACTGTAAAAAGCAGTTCCACTTTCAAAGGCTACAGAGTTTGTTTACATACAAGGTCTCCATGTAACATGTTGGATTTCTTCCCACTGTTATGGGTCAACCCACACTAGACTCAGACGTCAAGGGAAAGCTCTGCCAGCTAAACACTTCTTATCAAAGAGGGTGTGAAGAAACCTTGCAATTTTAACAATAACTAAGACCAGCATGTAGGGTGGTCTTACAGAGATCACCTGCAGGAACAGATATTGATAGGAAGTTCAGAACTCAAACGGCACTCACATAACATGGAATTTATGCTGAAAATCCCATGCCTTCTCTCTCAGAAAAGAGAGGAGCATACCTGTGTGGAGAGCTTGTATTTTCTCCCCTCCCATCCATTCGGTTTACAACGGAATAGCGAATGTGAACTTGAAACTAATCTTTAATAAATCTATAAAATGCAAGATATTATGACCAAGTTCTGTACTCCGTTTTTACTGAAGTGACTTCTACTTCATCAACGTACGGTCTGTTCCTGAAGAAACTTCCTCTTTCTGGGTCAAATTCTGACTGAGAATGTAAAGGTAGGTTATCTTTGAGACTTGAGCTTAAAACTCCTACCTTTTCATACCACTTGATCTCTGCTGCCCTGTGAAAATTCTGTAAACCTTCCTCATTGCATCTGAGGAATCATGCTGGAATGCTTCTTTCTGGCTCGGAGGGTTCCAAGACCTCCCCAGCTAGTGGACCTTCCTAGTCCTTATGCTGTTGCTGTAGCAATGGGGCAGGTCAAGTTTCCTGATCATGGCTGTGAAGCACTCTGGGGCACCTCTGCTCCTGGTATTTCAGGGTGATATTACATCACTGCTGCTAATTTTGGTAGCTCTAAACTATTCTCTTAAAGACGTCTAAGAACCTGATATTTATGCTAATAATTACCCAGCAAGAAACATTAGCTGTAGTTTTTTGCAATATCACTTTATACAGCTAAAATCACTTTGTATATGTATAGTAACTCATTGTATATATTTGTCTCTTATGAATATGTGCTAATTACATCTATAAATCAACCAGTATATAATTAACAAAAACAAATGATTTTTTAGCCTTTTAATGCAAAAAATTTAAATTTAGTATTACATATGATCTGGCTAAGAGCAAGAGGCCTTCTTATGAGTGATCTCCATCACCCTGTACAGTGCCTGGCACAGAATCTAGAGTTTAGCCAACTCTCAAGAAATGTTTTAGTGAATGAATGAATGATTGACTAAAGAAAAACATGAGTTACTTAGTGACCAAATCTAATACTCAGTGGAATAGCTGATTATAATCGCTAAAATATTCATAATAGAAATAAAGAGATCTGTATGCAGTCTACTCCATATAGTCAGAAGATCTCATGGTAGCCTTTTCTAAATGAAATTTTTCTTAAGCAGTGTAAGAATAAATTTAAACTAATTATAATTATCAGTGACTTCTTAGGGAGATGTTTTAGGAAAAATTATTAATATTTCTACCTTTAAATACTTTCCAAAAAGGAAATCTTCAACACTTAAGAACTACCCCCCAACACTTTTTTTTTTCCCTTGGGACAGTGTCTCACTCTCTCACCCAGGCTGGAGTGCAGTGGCGCCATCTTGGCTCACTGCAGCCTCGACCTCCTGGACTCAGGTGATCCTCATACATCAGCCTCCTGAGTAGCTCAGACTATAGGCACACCACCGTGCCCAGCTAATTTTTTTTTTTTTGTAGAGATGGGGTTTTGCCATGTTGCCTAGGCTGATCTCAAATCCCTGGGCTCAAGCAATCCACCCACCTCAGCCTTCCAAAGTGCTGGGATTACAGATGTGAGCCACCACCTACCGCCTGGCCAAGAACCCTTTTCTCTTCCACATTCCCCTGGGAGCAGAGGATAGGCCTGATGATTGTTTTAAACAGTAGAAAGGGTTCAGCTAAGAACTACAGTCCACTCTCAGCTCTGTCATGTACTATAGGACAAGTCTTCATTCACAACAAATGGATAGCAACACCAGTCTCGTAACACTGGGAAAATTGCATACAATATTTAGAAGGAACACTAATACAGCAGAATCTGCAGACAACGGAGTCAAAGATCTGAGGCCAAATCCTACTACACTTTACGACTTTGAGTTGGTCATTTTTCTGAACCTTAGCTTCTCCATCAGTGTAAAACTGATGTAAAATAATATAAAGCTATATGAAAGCTGATGTGATGTACTTGTGAAACAGTATGTGCAAAAGGACTTTGTAAAATGTAAAGCACTATGCTGGTTATTGTGATATCTGAGATATTTTTAAAGTTGCAATTCAATTCAACAAGCATTCATTTAGAGTCATGTGCAAGGCACTGTGCTAAGAGATGGGAAAATACTACATAAATATAAAATTCTGCTGAAAACTAACTTATTGGCAGAGTTCCAAATAATGAAACGGATACATTTAACAAATCAGAGTACTGCTACACCTGAGATTTTTCACTTCAAACACCTGGAAGGAGAAAACCTAGTAACAGCATGAATTTTATCATACTGTTACCATTCATAGCAGCTTAATAAGTATTTCACTTCAACGTGGTCAGCCAAGTTTTATAATTTGGCAATAGTGTAAAGAAGCGTGAAGAGAAAAGGAAGAGGAGGAAGAGCTTCAGTCTTTGTATCTCCCAGGGTTATAATATAAAACTGAACATCAAATAAGCCACCCCACCCTTATACTTATGATTTATTATTTCTTAAAGAACGTATAATACATTGTGGGAGAAGGGTAGAAGATTCATTTTTCCTGCTCACTCAACTACACACTCAAAAGTGAAAGCCCTCTTCCTTGAAAAGTGACTGTCTTAGAAAAGTTTAACAATAGATTTCTTAAACCAGGAAAAAATTACACCATCTATTCTTTTAACAGCAGGTAGTTTAGAGTTCTTAAAATAACTTTATAAATATATAATATAGTAATATAGATAACCAAAGTGGAAAAATTTCAAGCCAGGGTACCAGTGTATAAAATGAAACTTTTCAAGCCATCTTAACAACAGTTAAGTGAGCAAACCACCAACTCTGAACTCTCAAGCTGTGTTTTAAAATACAAAGCAGCCCGCAGCAAGTTCACTCTTGTCCAGGCATTCTGTATGTAAGGCCAGGAGGCTTCTGCTTCTTTCCTGGGTTCTGCTTGCTAGGCACAGTTGGAAGGGCAGAAGGCCACAGCTGAGCTGAACTCACTGTCAAATTTGAACTTCCTAGAAAAATCACTGCAGAGGAAACCACGTCAACCTACTGAAGATTTCAGATCTTCAGAAATGTCACGGAAAGTCCTAAAAGAAAAAAAGACGGAATGATTAGTTGATTACCATAAAACAGTATCCTATTTTTACAATCTTTTGGAGCCCTAATGAGATTATATAGTCACTATTTTTTCTTAAGATTTTCATTGAGTATTGTTTCAAAGTCTGCTAGTTGTTGCTCATTCTCATTAACAAGAACTCCATTTTTTTGCTGGATCCATTATTCAAAGGACTATTTCCCCAGACTCCCTTGAAACTACACATGACCACGTGACTACGCTTTGGTTAATGAGATTTAAGTAGAAGTGTTGTGCAACTTCTGGGCAGTTCCTTAAAAGAGAAGAGCAATCTTCTTCAGCTCTTCCACCTTGTTACTGGCTGGAAGTAGATATGATGATTGATGTTAAAGAGGAAAAACCACTAAGAGACCAAAGATTAAATGCTAAGTGGATACATTTTATTACAAAATAGAAATCGTAATCCAACAGAGAGTCCAAGCTCTAAGGGATGTGGTTCAGTGCAGGAGAAATGGGTTAGGTCTTTTCATCAAGTGACCTTGTACTTGAACTGTTTCTGACCCACATTAAACAAGCTAAGCGAACAATGTTATTGGCGGGTAATATCTGGGCTGGATGAAGGTGGCTGAGCACCGTGCCTGGCTGCTGCATACATGAAGTGTCTATCTCAGGACTGTAGTAGCTAGCTTGCTTTTGCTACATAATTTACATGTCTGAGCTGAGATAAATCACCTGGCTAAATTTACATCTGTGCTGGCAGCCAAATGGCCAGGTCAGAATTTATCAATGAACATGAGCTCAAGCACCCATATTAGACAAAAATGACTCACACCAAGGCTGGCAGTACATCAGGATGAAGAGAGGCTGGGACCAGATGTTTATGCAACAGTGATACAGATATAAAGCACAGTCTATTACCATCCTTTTAGATAGAAGTTATATTGCTCCTTTACAATAAGTCCACATATTAGAAATACAGAAAAATATTTGACTTTACAGCTTGTTTTTGTTTTGTTTTGTTTTGTTTTTTGAGACAAGGTCTCACTCTGTTGCCCAGGCTGGAGTATACTGGTGCTATCTCAGCTCACTGCAACTTCTGCCTCCCAGGCTCAAGCCATCCTCCCACCTCAGCCTCCTGAGTAGCTGGGACTACAGGGAACATGACACCACATCTGGCTAATTTTTATACTTTTGGGAGGCTAAGGTGGGAGGATCACCTGAGCCCAAGAGGTTGAGGCTGCAGTGAGCCTAGGTCATGCCACTCCAGGCCAGCCTGGGCAACAAAATGAGACCCTGCACCACCACCACTACCACCCCCCGAAAAAAGCAAGGAAGGGAGGGAGGAAGGGAAGGAGGAATAAATTGAAGTACAATATAAAGTAAGTGTTCCAAAACCTAAGGAACAGCTCACAGTAGTAGAAACTAAAGATAACAAAAAGCTTTTATTAGGTACAATCACCTAAAAACTCATAAAACAAACAATCTGAACTTCAAATGTAATTCCACAATCATGCCCCCTCCCTTACTCCTTTTCTCTCCTCTCAATTCATACAAATATTTAGGAGGCCCATAGGCAAGGCAGAGATCAATTAAAGACTAACCTTGCAGCACTCAATGAGGAAAGTACTTCAGTGTCAAGAGGGGAACAGGTAAAATGTCACAGAAAAGAAATTACCTTTAAGGATGTTCAGTTATCTCAAGGCTCTTTCAAGGATGGTGCCCTAAGCCTCTGGATCTCTGAAGCACGCCTCTACTAGCACAGCTCTACTTTGAAAAACTGTGAGTCTCCTGGCTATGGCTCCTGAGGCTTTGAGAGGGTTTATGTGTGACATGAATACACCAACCATTTTTAAAGATGCTGGCTGATCTAATAATTGAAATGAATTTTCTTTCCTTAAAGACTTTTATGTTCTGAAAACAAGTCCAAAGGTGAAGATTTGTATATGCACATGTATGTTTATATGCATTATCTATCTATCTATCTATCTATCTCAAATCAGTGTTTCTCAATCTTGAAATTTTTCTGCATTATAAGATGTTTTGCAGCATCCCTGGCCTCTATCCAACTAGAATTCCAATCGAAATGACTCCAGACATGAGAAACTGTCTGGGGAGAAAAAAATCACCCCCACACTCCTGTCAGAACTAAAGCTCTAGATAGCTATTTTTCACAGTCTCACCCAAGTTTGTGTTTTTACATTTGTCTACAGGCCAAGCTGGCTGCTGTCTCAGACAATATGAATTTCAGGTAGCACTTAATTCTGAAAAGCCCTGGAAAATCTTTGCAAGCAATAGTCAAAAACTGGCTAATACTACAAAGCATTTTCTAATACCCAACGGGGTTCTTTGACATCTTTTCAAATTTCTCAAATACCTGTAATTTTATATCTATTAACGATTCATTTCCTCTAAATTATGAATGAAGATTTCAGCCTCAGGGCAAAGACACATTAAATAAGATTAAGGCTATGGTTAGCCTAGTCACTGCTCTCTGTTGACAAGTGAGCTTAGCTGTAACCTTGAAATTCCTAACTACTATTAAATTTTGTCTCCAGGCCAAGAAAGTATCCAAAAGGACTCAGGAAAACAAACAAACAAAACAAAGAAAACCAACAACCTGAAGCAAGCTTAGAAATCAGTTACTAAGAGTCTTTCATCTCAATGTTCTCTCTAGGTATGTAGGGTGTTAGGGTGATTGATGGAGGGGGAGGTGTGTGTATCTATAGAACTCTACTGAAGTAACACTGATCTTGAACAAACCTCTAATTATCTCCAAGAAAACAATATCTATAGTCTAGAGATGCAGAAATTATTTGGTTTTTGGCTTATTCCAGAGGCATAACTCTAACTAATAAGTAAAGCTCATAAAACTATAACTCTCTCTGTTAGAAATAAATACTGCATTGACACTATTTTCTGAAAATGTTTAACATCCTACTTAAACCATCTAAATACAGTATTCTTTCTCAAATTATAATGATTATTATGCTGCAAGGAATCATAGTATAGAATTTCTCATCTAAGAATAAGCAACGTGGCCAGGCGCGGTGGCTCATGCCTGTAATCCCAGCACTTTGGGAGGCCGAGGCGGGTGGATCACGAGGTCAGGAGATCGAGACCATCCTGGCTAACATGGTGAAACCCCCGTCTCCACTAAAAATACAAAGAAAATTAGCCGGGCGTGGTCGCGGGCGCCTGTAGTCCCAGCTACTCGGGAGGCTGAGGCAGGAGAATGGCGTGAACCTGGGAGGTGGAGCTTGCAGTGAGCCCAGATAGCGCCACTGCACTCCAGCCTAGGCGACAGAGTGAGATTCTGTTTCCAAAAAAAAAAAAAGAATAAGCAATGCAGAATGGGACCACATGTGACTGTGGTCACATGGGACTAGAGGACTGTTAACATTTTACACCTCCTTTCAGAGCAACAGGGATTGTGCAGTGTAGTCTCTGGCTGTTCCTTGCTCTTTGAAAATATTTTGGGATCTGCTTGCCCCAAACTTTCAATGAGATCTTTACAAATTCATTTCACCACCTACCCTCTTCCCTCCATGTAAATATTTAAATCTTTTATGATTTAACAACTCAAGACTTGTTGACTTCCAGCCTCCTAGATATGCAGAATAAGTTATGGATGCCTGAAAGTTGTAACTAATTTAACTTACTTAGCTGGCTCCCCAGCACTAAGTGTGTATTTCCTACACCGGCACCAGCATACAATCCTGTGACAGAGCACATGCAACCACTATTATACATACCCCCTCCCTTCCAACAAATTTGGAATAAAGTTCTAAGGCTAGGATTTACTATGTCCCATCGTCTTTTATCAGCCTCAAGGTTGTATTCTGCTTTTGGTTTCACAAATCCACAAATTCACCAAATCTTCACCTAGCACTTACTATGCGCCAAGCACCATGTTGGGAGTGGTAAAACAGTGGTAAAGTTAGATATAGCTCCCACCTTCAAAAAGCTTACCAACTGATGGGAAAAAACAATGAATTAAACACACATCTATAAAACGCGTATTAAGTTCCAACAGAAGTATAAGATACCACAAGGACACAGCAAGGACTTCTTACCTAGTTCAGAGTTTCAGTAATGTTTCTCACAAAAAGGGTACTTTGAGCACACACCATGATACTGGACTTGGCTAGGAGGGAAGTGGTGTTCTTTACAGAGGGGACAACACTGCAAAGATGACACTGCCTTCTGGTAACTAAAACAAGTTCAATACGGCTGAAAAATAAAATGCAAGGCACACAACACAGAGATGAATCCGGAGAAGTAGAGAGAAAAAAGGCATGAGAAGTCTGACAGGGCAAATTAATGTGTTAGCTTTATCTTGAAGGCCATGGGAAGCCACTGTGGGAATTTTAAGCAGCAGCAGAATAGAATATTTATGTTTCAGAAAAATCAGAGAAGCTATACTATGAAGAACAGACTAGAGGGAGGCCAGACTGGAGGCAGGAACCAGTAAAGAGGCTGCTGAAGAAATCCTGGCAGTGGGTCACACTACTGGGAGTAAAGAGGATGAGCAGATTCAGGAAATTTTCAAGTAACAGAAAGTAAATCAAATGTACTCCCTTCTCAGCCCCAGTTTACTCTCTTTTCTCAATCTTCTAAAGTGGAATGACAGCAAGTGCACCCCAACTGAAATTCTTAGGGTTAGTGTAAAGATCTGCAGAAGTGGGGATGGTTTATGGGGAGTATCTTTATACTTCATTTTGCAGAGACCCAGAGATGGGGTTTCACCATGTTGCTCAGGCTGGCCTCGAACTCCTGGACTCAAACGATCACCTGCCTTGGCCTACCAAAGTGCTGGGATTACAGGCATGAGCCACTGTGCCCAGGGGATACTCATTTTTGATTGTACTTTGGGTATTTAATTATGAAAGATATAAACCTCAGGTTAAGAAAGCATGTACAAAAACAGCCATAAGTTACTCAATCTTCCCTAGAGAAAGATAAAGCTGAGTTCCTAAAGGACCACATTCCAGTTGTCACCTTCCTCTCAAGGTATAATAGAGGGCAAAGGAAAACTACAATATGGAGAATAGCATCCCTGGAAGAGTTCCTGGGATATATGCCTTACAGGATTTTCTGGGCTTTAATATTCAGAGACTGCTGCTCAATTTTTAGTAGAAGTGAAAGAAGTCTATCAAAGCAAGTCTGATTATCCTGTCCAAAAATCAAGAAAGTATGCATGATTACAGGGGTGTTTTTGCCTTTCCCTACACATCCCATCTCCCTAAACAAGCCCACTATTAATAGAAAACAAAGGAAGTGAAAGGTTCTGATTATTCAGCAGAGGCCAAAATAGTTGGGAGCCCAAAGCTGTGCTGTATCCACTACATTCTCACTATCAACAGTGAGCAGCAGAGAAGGTCTTCCTTCCTACAATCTTTCCTTAGGAGAATGGGCATTCATCTGTGTGAAGGTAGTAGTCTAACAAGTTTTTTTGCAGTGTGGAATTAAGAGGTATGTCTGCTTAATAAAATGCAACCATCTATTCTCTACTGTCACACTGTAACAATATACAAATTCCTAGAAAAAGCCAAGCCCTTTCAGAGCTCATGCTTCTGTAGATACTATTCCCTCACAGCCCATTCATTCCTTCCACTAGGAATTGAGCATTCTGAGTACAAAATACCACTGACAGAGGTTGACATCAGTAATTAAAATAGACTTGGTCCTGGCAGTAACAGCAACTATAGTCAAGTTGGGATGGGGGAGAGAGAAAAATAATCAAGTGTATAAATGAAAACTGCACTACAAAAAAAAAAGTACAAGGTGCAAACTATAAACACATTAAACTGGCAAGGAGGCCATAACCTAATCTTGGGGGTAGGAAACGCTTCTCTGATGAACTGACATTTGAACTGAGATCTGAATAGTTAGGAGTTCGTTAAGAAGGAAAAATGGGGGATTATCCAGATGGAGGATTATCCAGATAGAGAAAGCAGCGTGCACAAAGGCCCAGAGTTTCAATGGCACCGGGTGTATCTGAGGCCTGATGGAAAGCCAGTGTGGCTGCACCTCGGACAGCAAAGGCCATGAAAGAAAAAAAAAAAGAACTAAGAGGCAAAAGCAACAAATTCTAAGAAGGTGGAAAGCGGGTGGGACTGCTATGACCTGGCATACGTGATAGAGTTTGGCTGTCTGTCCCCTGCAAATCTCATGTTAAAATGTGATCCCTAATGTTGAAGGTGAGGCCTAGTGGGAGGTGTTTGGGCCACGGGAGCAGATCCCTCATGAATGGTTTGGTGCCCTCCCCAACAATGATAAATGAGTTTTTGCTCTATTCCTTCAGGTGAGAGCAGTTTGTTTAGAAGAGCCTGTCATCTCTTGCTTCGTCTCTCTCTCCATGTGACACACCTGCTCCCCCTTTGCCTTCCACCATGATTGGAAGTTTCCTGGGGCCTCACCAGAAGCAGGTGCTGGCAGTATACTTCTTGTAGAGTCTGAAGAGCCATGAGCCAAAATAAACCTCTTTTCTTTATATAAATTACCTAGTCTCAGGAATTCCTTTACAGCAATGAAAAACAGACTAACACAAGACCCTAAAAAGCTGGATCTTAAACCAGTAGTGAGAAAGGCCAGGAAACATTCTGATTTATTCAGTGAAATCCCCCATAAGGTTTAGGAACTGGTGACATCAAGTAACTCCGGAAGTAGGGTGGGAGATGGGGGTAAACACAGGACTGCTTTACAGTTTCCTTAAAGAGCAGGAAGACAACACCCTCTGATATCCTCACCCCACCTCCCACCCCAGCCAAGCAGCTGACTCCACCCTCTCCCCTCCTTGGCAGAAAACTAGAGGTTTTTTCCCCTCTGGAGAAGGTAAAACAAAAAGTGTCTGAACTAGTGCACAACAGGCAGAAATGAGGGTGGGCATCCATCCCAACACTGGGAGATTAAGTGGATGTTTACATCTTGAAGGCTGTCCAGACCCTTTCCTCCTCCTGGCTCCCAGGAGGCTGGCAGCCAGGACTTTAGTCTCTAGCCAGGAGATTAGAAGCTCTTTCTTTGAGGAATATACAAGCCCAAAAAGGGGACCAAAATCACTGACATTAAGGGCTGGACAAAGCAGTGGCCCTGCCACATCATATTGTGGTAACACTTATCATAATCCACCACAGCTTCTGAGTGTCTCACTCTTTTTTTTTTTTTTGAGACAGAGTCTCGCTCTGTTGCCCAGGCTGCAGTGCAGTGGTGCAGTGTGCAGTGGTGCAATCTCTGCTCACTGCAACGTCCACCTCCCGGGTTCAAGTGATTCTCCTGCCTCAGTCTCCCGAGTAGCTGGGATTACAGGCTCATGCCACCATGCCTAATTTTTGTATTCTTAGTAGAGACGGTGTTTTACCATGTTGGCCAGGCTGGTCTTGAACTCCTGACCTCAGGTGATCTACCCACCTCGACCTCCCAAAGTGCTGGGATTACAGGCGTGACCCACCGCGCCCGGCCATGTCTCATTCTTAACATGAGCCAACAGCCAAACACCTTCAATACCTGATATTGTGGTTCTGTTAATACAGGTTAGTGTCCCTTATCTGAAATGCTTGGGACCAGAAGTGACTCACATCTTTTTTGCATTTTGGAATATTTACATTATACTAACCCCAAATCCAAGAATCCATAATCCAAAATGCTGGCCGGGCACAGTGGCTCATGCCTGTAATCCCAGCACTTTGGGAGGCTGAGGAGGACAGATCACCTGAGGTCAGGAGTTCGAGACCAGCCTGGCCAACATGGTGAAATCCCATCTCTACTAAAAATACAAAAATTAGCCGGGCGTAGTGGCATGCACCTACCTGTAATCCCCGCTATTCGGGAAGCTGAGGCGGGAGAATCATTTGAATCCGGGAGGCAGTGGTTGCAGTGAGCCGAGATCATGCCACTGCACTCCAGCCTGGGTGACAGAGTGAGACTCCGTGTCAAAAAAAAAAAAAAAAAAAATCCAAAATGCTCCAACGAACACTTTCTTTGAGCATCATGTTCCCATTCAAAAAATTTCTGATTCTGGAGAGTTTCCGATTTGGGATTTGGGATGCTTAACATGTATGGCAAAGGTGGATGGATTTTACAGATGTAATGAATGTCCCTCATTAGCTGACTTAAAAAAAAAAGAGATTATGCTGGGTGGGCTGGGTCTAATCAGGCAAGCTCTTCTTTTAAAAAGTCTAGGGGTCAGAGACCAAAGTTAGAAAAATACTCTCCTGCTGGCCTTAAAGAAGCAAAAACCCAGATTATCAGCTGCCTATGAAGAGAGGCAGCCTCTAGAAGCCATGAGCCTCAGTTATACAACTACAAGGAAATGAATTATGCCAACAACAGGACTGCTTGAAAGAGAACCCCAATCCACAGATGAAACCCCAACTCTGACTGCAGATTTTCAGGTCCTAAGCAGAGGACCCAACCAAGTTTTGCCTGAACTCCCGACCCACAGAAGCTGTATCGTAAATGTACGTTAAGCTGCTAAATGTGTAATTTGTTACATGTCATATAAAATATAAACCTGTACTCTAAAAAGGTACATTTTACTCTAAGGAAATAATACCTCAATAAAGGAAACTGAAAAAAATGTGCAAGTAGAAATGGAAACCTCTATAGTAAAGCTACAAGATAAAGTTGAAGAAATCACCCAGAAAATGGAGCCAAAAAGACACAAGTGAAAAAAGAGAGAAAGGATTTAAAATGTGAAATGCCCAGTCCATGAGGGTCAAAGTCAAAATAAAATAAATTTCTCAAAGAAGAAAAGGAAATCACGAAACACCTCAAGAAAAATGTCAGAACACCAGAACACAAGTTTTCACTTTTAAAGGTCTTAGCAAGTGCCCATCAGGACAAAAAACATAGATAAACAAAAAGATCTTATATGTCTTCAAACAGTTAAATTAACAAGAATAAATAATAAAAATTGCTTCAGACTTTTAACAACAATCCTAGAAGCTAGAAAACAATGAAGAAATAAATGTTAAAGAAAAAATTTCAAGTATAGAATTCTCTACATAGGAAAGCTATCGGATTAAGTTTGACATCAGGAAAAGCTTTTTCAGACATGCATCATCCCTCAAAATTTACCTCCTATGCATATTTTCCCGAAAATCTATAAGAGGATGTGCTCCACCAAAAAGGAATAAATCAAGAAAGAAAATTATATAGGGTATAAGAAATAAGGATTCCAATGCAAGGGATTGTTGAGGGAATACCCAAGGTGACCGCTGAACAGCAAGCCAAAAGGACAGCACTCCACTGGGGCAGACCAGGGCACTTAGGACAGTCTTCTTTAGAAGACCAACTATGCCTGGTGCAACTGAACATACCAAGTGGAGAGGTGAGTGCCTGGTGCAGAGCTTGAGATGGGATTAGTTATAAGTACATGGAAAGCAAAGCAAATAAAAACCAGTATCTTTATTAACTCAAGAGAAAGCAAAAGTCGTATGGGTAAAGAAATATTAGAATATATGACAAGGCTCAAATATGAATATAATTTAAAGTCATAATAATGTAAATCCTGAATACTGATCTAACCAGTATCACCGTCTGTTTTGGGGGAATGGGTAGTGAAAGCTAACTTCTAACCTTCCAAGTCGGAAGTTATTAGATGATGCCTGTATATGACCAAATCAGAAATAAATATGTCACTTCAAGATATGGAGGTAAATATCAAAATAATATAGGGTCAAAAAGTGGTTCCTCTTAGAAAAAGGAAGAAGAGGGAGAAGGCAAAGTCCTTATTTTTCACTGAGTTTTGTAGAAATTTGACTCTTTAAACTCATGCATGAGTAACTTTGAAAGACAAAGGCTATATGGGTCCTCACATTATCTTTTTCTACACTGCCATACCACATAAGCATTTTGTACTTTTAGAAGGACAAAGAGTTAAAAAGGTTTATTACCTCTAAAAGAATTCATTTAAGTTGCTTTCATTTCGCCTTAAATACTAACTCTTGCTTTAGTAACTTGAAATCATTAAGTTTTTCTCAAAATAACAGCAAAATATTGATCAATTATCTTTTTCTTTGTGTTTGGTGAGCCCATGGAACAGAGCCTCAAGTTAGCAAGTGCATTCTGTTGCTTTCAAGCACCGCTGGCTTCTCAGGTATCTGAGCACTTATCTTTAAGAGGCAAAGGCAGAAAAGGATATCATAGTGTCACCACCACCAAATTGGGAAGGCTCTTGTCAAAATCACCGAAGCACCTCTCCTTTTATTCTTTTGGAAAAACTGATTTTCCCTTGCCATCAACTAAGGATCACGCATTGGCTAAAATGGCCCCCTAACCAGCTCTAACTCAGAGACTTTACTGCATTTGTTCTGAGTTAAAGGACCATGTCTCTCTTCACAAAATATAACACTAAAAACAAAATTAAGCAGAATCATGTTGTTAAAGAATTTTACATAAAAGTATAAAATATTTTCATTAAATGCATTGTCAGAACCAACTTGTCAGTGACTCCTTGATTACACGAGCATATCCAGTGGCAGGAAAACTAGTGTTTTCCAATTGCAGATAACAAGGAGAATGCCATATAGTTTCCGGAAAGTTCAAAACCTTTTACTTTTTATTCTGAGACTGTCCTTCTTTTTTGTTGTTAAAATCTAATTTCTGGCACACAACATAGAAAACTGTTTTTAAGTATCCACCTAAACTTAAAACCAGATGTATAACCAGACATTCCACTTTTAGGTATATGTCCAACTACAGTAAGTACTGTGCGCATGTCCACCAAAAGACATGTACAAAAACGTTCGTGGCAAAATAAGAAATTTTTTTTTAAAAGTTCATAGCATCTTGGCCTCTCGGCTCTCCCTCTCCCTCTCCCCCTCCCCACGGTCTCCCTCTCCCTCTCTTTCCACGGTCTCCCTCTGATGCCGAGCCGAAGCTGGACTGTACTACTGCCATCTCAGCTCACTGCAACCTCCCTGCCTGATTCTCCTGCCTCAGCCTGCCGAGTGCCTGCGATTGCAGGCGCGCGCCGCCACGCCTCACTGGTTTTCGTATTTCTTTGGTGGAGACGGGGATTCGCTGTGTTGGCTGGGCTGGTCTCCAGCTCCTAACCGCGAGTGATCCGCCAGCCTCAGCCTCCCGAGGTGCCAGGATTGCAGACGGAGTCTGGTTCACTCAGTGCTCAACGGTGCCCAGGCTGGAATCTCGCCTCGCTACAACCTCCACCTCCCAGCCGCCTGCCTTGGCCTCCCAAAGTGCTGAGAGTGCAGCCTCTGCCCGGCCGCCACCCCGTCTGGGAAGTGAGGAGCGTCTCTGCCTGGCCACCCATCGTCTGGGATGTGAGGAGCCCCTCTGCCTGGCTGCCCCATCTGGAAAGTGAGGAGCGTCTCTGCCCGGCCGCCATCCCATCTAGGAAGTGAGGAGCGCCTCTTCCCGGCCGCCATCCCATCTAGGAAGTGAGGAGCGTCTCTGCCCGGCCGCCCATCGTCTGAGATGTGGGGAGCGCCTCTGCCCCGCCGCCCCGTCTGGGAGGTGAGAAGCATCTCTGCCCAGCCGCCCCGTCTGAGAAGTGAGGAGACCCTCCACCCGGCAACCGCCCCGTCTGAGAAGTGAGGAGCCCCTCCGCCCGGCAGCCGCCCCGTCTGAGAAGTTAGGAGCCCCTCCGCCCGGCAGCCACCCCGTCTGGGAAGTGAGGAGCGTCTCCGCCCGGCAGCCACCCTGTCCGGGAAGGAGGTGGGGGTCAGCCCCCGCCAGGCCAGCCGCCCCGTCCGGGAGGGAGGTGGGGGGGGTCAGCCCCCCGCCTGGCCAGCCGCCCCGTCCGGGAGGTGAGGGGCGCCTCTGCCCAGCCGCCCCTACTGGGAAGTGAGGAGCCCCTCTGCCCGGCCAGCCGCCCCGTCCAGGAGGGAGGTGGGGGGGTCAGCCCCCCGCCCGGCCAGCCGCCCAGTCTGGGAGGTGAGGGGCGCCTCTGCTCGGCCGCCCCTACTGGGAAGTGAGGAGCCCCTCTGCCCGGCAAGCCGCCCCGTCCGGGAGGGAGGTGGGGGGGGTCAGCCCTCCGCCCGGCCAGCCGCCCCGTCCGGGAGGGAGGTGGGGGAGTCAGCCCCCCACCCGGCCAGCCGCCCCGTCCGGGAGGGAGGTGGGGGGGTCAGCCCCCCGCCCGGCCAGCCGCCCCGTCCGGGAGGTGAGGGGTGCCTCTGCCCGGCCGCCCCTACTGGGAAGTGAGGAGCCCCTCTGCCCGGCCAGCCGCCCCGTCTGGGAGGGAGGTGGGGGGGTCAGCCCCCCGCCCGGCCAGCCGCCCTGTCCGGGAGGTGAGGGGGCGCCTCTGCCCAGCCGCCCCTACTGGGAAGTGAGGAGCCCCTCTGCCCGGCCACCACCCCGTCTGGGAGGTGTACCCAACAGCTCATTGAGAACGGGCCATGATGACAATGGTGGTTTTGTGGAATGGAAAGGGGGGAAAGGTGGGGAAAAGATTGAGAAATTGGATGGTTGCCGTGTCTGTGTAGAAAGAAGTAGACATGGGAGACTTTTCATTTTGTTCTGTACTAAGAAAAATTCTTCTGCCTCGGGATCCTGTTGATCTGTGACCTTACCCCCAACCCTGTGCTCTCTGAAACATGTGCTGTGTCCACTCAGGGTTAAATGGATTAAGGGCGGTGCAAGATGTGCTTTGTTAAACAGATGCTTGAAGGCAGCATGCTCGTTAAGAGTCATCACCACTCCTTAATCTCAAGTACCCAGTGACACAGAGACTGCGGAGGGCCGCAGGGTCCTCTGCCTAGGAAAACCAGAGACCTTTGTTCACTTGTTTATCTGCTGACCTTCCCTCCACTATTGTCCTGTGACCCTGCCAAATCCCCCTCTGCGAGAAACACCCAAGAATGATCAATAAAAAAAAAAAAAAAAGTTCATAGCATCTTGAATTATAACAGACATAAACTGCAAACTACCCAAATATCTATTAGTCCTACAATGATTAAATGAGATTGTAATATATTCATGTAATGGAAGATTAGACAACAATGCAAGAATGAACCATGAACAGAGAAAAACATCCAACAACATGAATGAATCACACAGATACACTGTTGAGCAATGAGGACTGAATCAAGAGTATGTACCTACTATATGATTTCTTTTATATTAAGTTCAAAAACAGGCAAAACTAATGAAAAGTGACTATGGTTAAGAGTATCAGCAGGCAGTGGGGTCTGACTGAGAGGAGGCAGGGAGAAGCCTTCCAGAATAACAAAAATATTCTATATCTTGGTATGAGTAGTGGTTACATGGGTGTGAGTACATGAAAAAATCAACCTATTTAGAGGTACATTTGGCTATTTAGATGTACACTTCACCATATATAAATTATACCTAAAGAAATTTAAGAAAATTGTAAGACAATTGGGAAAAATTTTCAAACATTATAATTTATTTTATGAAATGCTGGTGACAGCAGATAACAGTACTTTTTATTTTAATATCTGTACTTACAAAATAACATGTTGCAACTCTATATTGGTGTCCCAAATAATTTTTTCCCAACTTTGTATTTTAAAAATGTATAAACCTACACAAAATTGAAACGCCAGTACAATTAACAACCATATGTCCTTCATCTAGATTCAACAATTGTTAACATTTTGCTACAGTCACTTCCTCTCTCCCTCTCCCAGTTTTGGCGGAACTGCTTGCAAATAAGTGGCAGACATCATGACACGTCATCTTTAAAGGACATTCTTCTACAGAACCAAAGTATCATTGGTTATGATTGGTTATCATTGTATCATTGGTTATCGAAGTATCATTGTTAAATTGGTTAAACCAAATTTAACATTGATATATTATTTAACATATGGTCCATGTTCAAATTTCCCCAATTGTTTCAGAAATATTCCTTATCCCAGACTCATGCAATGCATTTGGTTGTCCTATTTCTTTTCCTTTTTTTTTTTTTTTTGAGACAGAGTCTCACTCTGTCACCCAGGCTGGAATCCAATGGCATGATCTCGGCTCACTGCAACCTCCGCCTCCCAGGTTCAAGCAATTCTCCTGCCTCAGCCTCCCGAGTAGCTGGGATTACAGGCACCTGCCACCACATCTGGCTAATTTTGGGGGTATTTTTAGTAGAGATGGGGTTTTACCATGTTGGCCAGGCTGGTCTCAAACTCCTGACTTCAGGTGATTTGCCCACCTCGGCCTCCCAAACTGCTGGGATTACAGGCATGAGCCACCACATCTGGCCTGGTTGTCCCATTTCTTGAGTCTCTTTCAATCTGGTATACCATGTCCCACATGGAATTAGATTTTTTAAATTTATTTTTGGCTTTTCATGACATTAACAAATCTCACCCAATATAGGTCTTTTTTTTTTTTTTTTTTTTTTTTTTTTTTTTTTTTTATGCTGTTGCCCAGGCTGGAGTCCAGTGGCACAATCTGGGCTCACTGCAGCCTCCACCTCCTGGGTTCAAGCAATTCTTCTGCCTCAGCCTCCCAAACAGCTGGGTTCACAGGCGGGTGCCACCACACCTGGCTGATTTTTGTATTTTTAGTAGAGATGGGGTTTCGCCATGTTGGCCAGGCTGGGCTCGAACTCCTGACCTCAGGTGATCCACCCGCCTTGTCCTCCCAAAGTGCTGGGATTACAGGCGTGAGCCACTGCTCCCGGCCCCAATATAGGTTTTAAATTTTCTTGGTATATGAAACCCAAAACTCTGCCAACGATTTGTATTTACTTAGTGTCTTCTGCAACCTTTATCACAGCATTGGTACTCAAATACCTTTATCCTGACAAGTCTGGATGAAGCTACTTATCAAATACAGAGACAGGACAGTTCAATGTATGAATACAGCTTATGATTATTCTGCTTTAACTCACCGCTGAGGCTGAGCAGGCCATGGGGTCTGGTTTGGCGTGGGAACTGAATTCGTGGGACTCACTAGCATGGCACTATAGATATTGGAAGCAACCACAAGTATGCAGAGAAGAATAGGACCGATGATTGCTCCTTCCAGGCCTAGGTAGTATGCTCCACCGGCCACTGCCAAGCCTGTCAGGTAAGGATGGCCACCTCTGGAATAAAGAGCACGACCTTTAACACACAAAAACTGGAATAAATCTGAAATACATTTCTAATACAATGTGCATTCTTTAATACACTATGCTTTTTAGCATATTATCAGCTTTCTTTAGATCACCTCGATGCATACAACTGAACACTGACTGCAATAATATTGAGATGCAACAATATTGAGATGCAACAATTGTTTTTCCTATGGATGACATCTGCCTCTTTTTATAGCTCCAGGAATGAAAGAATAAAGTCAGCAATGTTAACAGATATTTTATACCCATTACAGGTGCCTGCCTATGATGGGTTAATGTTGGCTTAGGACTGGTTAGGAGTCACCTGTTAAGTTTACCTCCATCAAGGATAATTAAGTGAGCACAATTTAGCATGTAATTCAGTTAATTATGCTTTTATATGACGACAGCAACAATGAGAGCATCCCTGTTACTCATAGGTCAGACTTTTGGCAACCTCCTAAAATATAGTTTTTAACATAGGTAATGATAAAAGGCCTCCTGAGGAAAATATCTGTCACAAAGCCCAAGATTTCTATTTCACAGGAGAATCACAAATGCCCTCCAGCTTATTACAGTATCACTTATGTAAGTGGAATGAAATAAAACAGAACACAGTAGCATAGCACATTGATAATGACAAGAAAGGACCACTGACATCAGAAGGACTGAGAAATAAGTCACATTCTGTTTGTTTCTAGTTTTAAACATAGATGAGAAGAACAATTCAGTGAGGGGCAAATAACTAAATATCCTGGAAGGATGTTCTATATTACAGTTAAAGTAAGACTTGTGGAGAACCAGTCTTCAGGAAACCAATAAATTATATTCATAATGTGTTTGTCTTTCTCATTCCAAAAAAATGATTTAGGGCAGTATTCCATGTTTGCTAAGTAAACTTCTTCCCTAAACAACACATTCAAGGAAAACTATCAAAAATGCTTAAAGCTTTTTTTTCCGCTCCATCACCCAGGCTGGAATGCAGTGCCACGATCACAGCTTACTGCAGTCTTGACCTCCCAGACTCAAGTGATCTTCCTACCTCAGCCTCCTGAGTAGCTGGGACTACAGGTATGTGCCACCACACCAAACTAATCTTTATATTTTTGTGGAGAACGGGTTTCACCATGTTTCCCCGGCTGGTCTTGAGCTCCTGGGCTCAAGTGATCCACCCACCTCGGCCTCTCAAAGTGGTAGGATTACAGGCTTGAGCCACTATGCTCAGCCTTAAAGCTTTTTTTTTTTTTTTAAATAAAAACGTGTGGGAGTTTATGAATAAAAGCTTAACCTATTAAAAAATAAAACAATTTATGCCAAACCTTTCATTTCCCAATAATAACGTTTAAAGACAGTATTTTAGGCCGGGCATCGTGGCTCATGCCTGTAATCCCAGCAGTTTGGGAGGCCGAGGCAGGCGGATCACTTGAGGTCAGGAGTTCAAGATCAGCCTGATCAACATGGTGAAATCCCATCTCTAGTAAAAATACAAAAATTAGCCGGGTGTGGTGGTGCACGCCTGTAATCCCAGCTACTCAGGAGGCTGAGGCAGGAGAATGGCTTGAACCTGGGAGGCGAAGGTTGCAGTGAGGCAAGATTGCACCACTGCACTCCAGCCTGGGAGATAGAGGGACACTCTGTCTCAAAAAAAAAAAAAAAAAAAAGACAGTGTTTCTTTAATTCCAGCTGTAAACCTTAATATAAAATTTACAGCAAAGTTTAAAGAAATAAAAGCACTTAAGTATAAATCATACTTATTCCTGCTCAAATGTCAACTGTGACACACTAGTTAACCACACTATGATGTTCAGCTTTTTAATTTTCTCTCTCAAGTTTTAATGTGACTGAGAACTGGCTTGATATACTTAATGCAATTTCTAAAAGAGATGTCAAAACCTATAAAAACAGACATTTATTTATTGTATTATATGGCTAAAGTGTTGATTCTGACTTAGATTTAACTTGTATTTATCATAGAACCATTCCAATTCTATCTTTAGAGAGCTCTGCTTGACAGAAATTAACTTGCTGAGATTTGGTTTCACATGGATATCCTCAGACATACAATCTAACAACATTTTCTCCAAAACCAAAGAAGAGATAAAAATAATCATTAACTGTTCACTGTACTTAAAATATTTGATGTACATCTGGTCATAATTCTTTTCTAGGTTAAATGTCACTAAATCAAGAGAAAATTATTCACAATTTGGTTTTAACCCAGGACATCATATATATTATAAATACTACATATGTAATAAGAAAATATTGGCTGGGCATGGTGGTTCATTCCCGTAATCCTAGTGCCTTGGGAAGTTCAAGGCAGGAGGATTGCTTGAGCCTAGGAGTTCAAGGTTCAAGGCTGCCAAGAGCCATGACTGCACCCTGCACTCTAGCAGTCTGAGTGAAAGAGATATTGTCTCCAAAAAAAAAAAAAAAGTTGCTCTGGAACTCTGGGCAACAACAACCAAAAAAAAAAAAAAAAACCCAAAATATCATGCCTTGTAAACAATACTGTTTTAAATGAAAATTTCATTTGTGGGAACACAAAAGGCTATTTCACTGAAAATTCCTACTACCAGTTCTTTTGTATACCCCCAGGAGAAAAAAATCCTCCTTTAAAAAAAAAAAAAAACAGAAATGCCTGGATGATTCACTAATAACTTAAGAAATTCTGTGGCTTACTTACCCTGATATGTCAGAGTAGATTGCAGTATCTACAAAGTATGTTGGCAAGAGATGAAAAATCAACAGTAAAATGGCCTTGCATCCTAACCCTTGTGTCAGCCACAGGTCAAGAACTGCAGGTACTGCTGCCCAGTATGTCCCCAGGAATGGCACTGCTCCAAGGATTGCTGCTAACGCTGAAAAAAGAGTAAAAGAAAAACAACTTAACATCATCAGCAAAACACTAACAAAGCAAAAGAATCTAAGCAGTAGCTCCTCCTCAACAATTTCCAACAAAACAAGTTAAATACTCACAAACTCAAATATTAGGGAAATGATATGCCCTAACTGAATTTTCTAGCTAAGTAAAGGCTCAATATCTTAAAATGTGATACTAAAAATCTTTCTAAGTGTGTGTCTTATTTATGGATCTCTTCTTAAGCAATAAAATTCAAGGGTTCTGTAGTTGTTACTATCAATCAATAGTTAATATACGGTCCTATAAATACACCTACAGAACATGTGTCAAAACTTGTACTGAGTCCAAAGCCCAATTGGAAATTAGTTTCTAAACCTCAGCATAATAAAAATAAACAGAAAAAATCCTGAGTTGAAGGACCCTGCTTCAAGGTCATTCCCTTCCAGAGCAGTATGTTCAAGCACTCTTCCTCCGTCTGGCTTCTCTCCAAGTTAAGAGTAAAGCAGATGTAGTTTCTAGTTCTGGTAGTACCAGAAGCCAGGTACGTGACCTTGGAAAACTGGTCTCTCATCTATGTGACAAGTCTACCATCCCGCCTCACAGGGTGCTTGCAGGTCAGAGGGTAGGTTTGTGGACATCACAGTAGAGAAGAACGTGAATGAACTTGAAAATGTAGAAGGAAGCACAGACAAATAGGGAAAGCGGGGGATGTGGTAGAGGCAAATGTGGAAGGCAGAGATATTTAGGAAAACAAGCAGCCATAGAAATAAAGGAAGGAAAAGTAGAAGAAGCACCACAACAGATCTTAAGAGGTATGGAGGCAGCTTATGTGCCCTCAGAAGCATTCATCTTGCCCTGGGATGTAATCCCTCATGGACAAAGCTATTTTGACAACACGTTGCTCCCTGCCAATCAATTCAAACGTTACTGAGAGCCAATTATGTCCTAGGTGTTATGCTAAGTGCTAGAACATTCATTCATTGAACAAACATGTAGGGCAACTGATATGGGTTTGGATCTGTGTCCCCACCAAAATCCCATGTCAAATTGTAATCCCCAATGTTGGAGGTAAAACCTGGTGGGAGGTGACTGGATCATGGGGGGTGGATTTCACCCCAGGTGCTGTTCTCATGATAGTGAATGAATGAGTTATCGTGAGATCTGGTTGTTTAAAACTGTGGTAGCACCTCTCCCCTCTCTTCCTCCTGCTCCAGCCGTGTAAGACATGCCTGCTTCCCCCTTACTTTCCACCACTATTATAAGTTCCCTGAGGCCTCCCCCAAAGCAGGAGCCACTATGCTTCTTGTACAGCCTGCAGAACCGTAAGCCAATTAAACCTCTTCTTTATAAATTACCTAATCTCAGGTATTTCTTTATAGCAGTGAGAGAACAGACTAATACAGCAATTTTTTCTATGTGCTGGGTATGGTTCCAGCTGCTGGGGATACAGCAATAAACAAACACATTACAAATCATATTTCTGTTCCTAATGTGGACTAGATTCAATCTCAAGCCAAAAAATTTAGTTTTTTAAACTTGAGGAAGTAGACATTTCCTAGATGTATGTAAAATGGCTTAACTTTCCTTAAATAGAGAACAGTGGAAGGTACAATATGGTTGTTACCTGATGGTATGAAGACAATATTGATGCCAAATATAGTATGAGTCAGCCAGGTATACAATCCATAGAAGCCAGCCATTTTGAGGGAAGCATCAAACACCCCTCTGGAATGCCCAAAGATAAAAAGAAAGAGTAAATAAACAGTGTCATATCGTGATTCAGAAAAATCACGTGACCACTTGATTCCAAATCATGTAATAGCTTCAGTTTTTCTGCTGGCCTGAGAATGCTATTTTCATTTTATTTCAAAGAAACATAAACACCTTACTTTAAATACATTTACTAAGTTATTCTTTATGTAATATGAAATACGTTTTATTTGGAAATATGTTTACTAACTATTCCTTAAATTTCTGATGAAAAAAATAACTGGAACACCTTAAAATACCCTATTCTCTGAAATAATTCATCAACTTTTCACTCTGAAGCAGATATTTCACTACCAAAACAAATGGAAAGAAAATTAAGTGTGAATAACATGTTTCCAAGAATACAGTTTAAACTCTAAGAAACCCAGGCTGTGGCCAGTCCTCCCCTTTTGGAAAGAGCCAATAAGGGATAGTGTAACTTGTATTTCACCATCTTTCTTTTCCTCACCTGCAAGCACCCTGTGAGGCGGGATGGTAGACTTGTCACATAGATGAGAGACCAGTTTTCCAAGGTTAAGAAACAAAATCTTCCTATGTTTCTTAAACTATGTAACTAAGCCTACAAAGTAACATCTCTTACAAATGCTATCAAAGAAAGTAGGTCATTGGGAGAGAATTTGTGGGAAAAAAAATATTCCTAACTCCAAAGTAAAATCAGAGAGGAAAATACAAGAGAGATAAAAACAGACACATATATTTGGTGACTAATATAGGAATTCAATACATGAAAATCTGCAAAGTCAGGTGCTCTGTGTTTTTCAGTTGGAAGATTAGTAAGGCAGTGCAGCACTGTAAGGAGGGGAAATAAGGAACTGTTCAGAGAGCACAAAGGCGGCAACCCGTAAGTAATCTCAAGGCAGCACAAAATCATAAAAACCTGGACTCTATGGGGTGGTGCAGAGGGGTGCAGGGAAAGCACCCTCATATGGTCACTACAGAAGAAAAGCTGTAGTTGAAAAACAAGACGTTAGCGGCAAACGTGACCTCGTACATGCAAAAGGAAACACCAAGCTTTTCTAAAGCATCCCAAGAGGTATACTGTTAGGAGCAAAGTGAAGCCCTGTAATCTAGTGATTTAGTCATTTAGTAGTGTTCTGGGACATGGATCCAGGGGCAGAGTGGCTCCCCAATTGTAAAACCTGCTTTGTCATCCGGACCAATGGCTTTCACTAGAGAACGTCTTAAAGGAGCCATATGACTCTGCAACAAGAACCCAGAATAAAGTGGTATCAAAAATACCAAAAGGAAGCGAAAGACCCCAAAGAAAATATCAAGGATCTGCTCAACAACTAAACAGAGAGGACAGAGCAAAAAGAAAACAACAGAGCTTCAGGTTTTAAACCTGAAGGGGAAAGAATAGCGGTGTCTCAAAGTCATGGAGAAGGCCAGAATGGAAGAGGCATGCAAGAAAAGGGCAGTTTGTTTAGTATGGGCAACAGGAACTCAAAAAGGATGATGAAAATACCCTAGAGGTAGCTGAAATAAGAGACAAGGCATAATAGTAAATTCAGAACAAGACATCTGAGACGCACCAGAATAATTATAGAAGAGTATAGGACATCCTAAAAGGGCAAGTGGAGAGAAAATAGGGCAACAGGTTATGTTTTCATAAAGGACCTAAAGACAAAGAAATACCAGCCAGAGAGGTAATGAAATCATTTCCGTAGTAGGAGGAAAATCACTAGAGTGCAGTATTCCCGGAGACCAAGGGAGAAGGTAGGTTTTGAGGGGGAGGGAATAATGACATAATCGACCACAGAGAAAAAGAAAGGAAAAAAGTATAGAATTTGTCTAGAACTAGGGAGGTCAATGAGGAAAAGATAGAGATGTGATCCTTTCTTTAACCTTATGTTATTTAAAAAATTTTAAGCCAAAAATAAGTTGACATCAAAGGTGAAACAGAATATTGCAACTCAATCACCCCTCTGGGTGGCAAGTAACCAAGGCTCAATCCAGTAAGGACCACGTGGAGAAGACAGCAGTCTTCTTTCTTTCACTGCTGAGAATATTGGTTGCTGGTAATGTTCTCAAGGCAACTTTTAAATGCACTGTATATTGTCTGCAGTTACTAAACATATTCATGTAACCTAGTGAGGGATGAAAAGACAATATATTCCCCTCTACCTCATTACTTGTGATCTGGCACACAAGTTTTATAAATAAAACAACAGAGAAAAATCCTCTTACAATTTACCAGAAAACAGAATTTAACTCCCTCAAATTCCTAGCAACTTTTTCTTCTTTTTTATATCAGCTTTATTAAACTATGATTTACAAATAATAAAACTCACCAATTTGAAGCATTCAATTCAGTAATTTGCACAAATATATACATTCTATAACCATCATTACAATCAAGATGTAGAATATTTCCATCACCCCAAAAAGTTCCCTCATGCCCTTCTATAGTCAAACCCTCCCTAAACTCTGGCCTCTGATGGCCACTAGATATGCTGTCACTACAATTCTGCCTTTTCTAGAATTTCATGTAAACACAACCATACATTATATAGCTTTGTATTAAATTGTGGCAAAATATCCATGGCACAATATTTAGCATCTGAATCATTTTGAGTGTGCAGTTCAATAGTGCTGAGTACATTCACGTTGTCGTGTAGCTTTTGGTGTTTCTTTCACCTAGCATAATGCTTTTGAGCTTCACCAACATTGTTGAGTATATCAGTAGTTTGTTCCTTTTTTATTACTGAGTAGTATTCCATTATGTAGATCTACTACAACTTGCTTATCCATTCACCAGCTGATGGGTATTTGAGGTGTTTCCAGTTTGGGGGTATTATGAATAATGCTGCTATGAACATTTGTGTACAAGTCTTTGTGGACATATGCTTTCATTTCTCGTCTGTAAATACCTAGGAGTGGAGATACTGGGTCATACGGTATCTATTTAACTTTATAACTAATACTAGCTTTAATCTCTCAATTCCGAAAAAACTAATAGTCCACGGACACCAACCCAGAAGCCACTGCCTCCTACCTCACCGCATATCTCCTCAAGGTATGAGGTTAAACCTCACAGTTTTATGTGAGTGGATGCTGGCAGGAAGAACAATTCAACCCATGAAAAGCTAAATGACAATGCATCTGAAGCACCTAGTAACTGACCTAGTGCACAGTAGATGCTCAATAAGCAGTGGCTATTAGTAGAAAATGTGGTGTGTGCACAAGGAAATACTATTCAGCCCCCCCAAAAGAAGGAAATCCTGTCATTTGCGACAATGTAGATGATCCTGGAGGACATTATGGTAAGTTAAATAAGCCAGGCACGGCACAGATAGACAAATACTGCATATGGAATGTAAGAGTTGAACTCATAGAAGTAGAGAGTAGGATGTGGTTGCCATCCTACAATTTTTTTTTTTTTTTTTTGAGACTGGGTGTCAATCTGTCACCCAGGCTGGAGTGCAATGGTGCAATCTTGGCTCATTGCAACCTCCACCTCCTGGGCTCAAGTGATCCTCCCACCTCAGCCTCCCAGGGGCTGAGAGATGGTCAAAGGGTACAAAGTTTCAGTTAGGATGTATAAGTTCAGTAGATCTATTGTACAGCATGGTGACTACAGTTAATAATAATGCATTGTATACTTGAAAACTGCTAAGAGTACCTCTTAAATGTTCTCACAACAAAAATGGTATGTGAAGTAATGAATATATTAATTAGCTTGATTTAACCATTTCACAATGTAACATTTTATTACAAACTATAAATATATAGCATTTTTATTTGTTGCCTGGCTGGTTGCGGTAGTTCACACCTGTAATCCTAACGCTGTCAGAGGCCGAAGCAGGTGGATCGCTAGAGCCCAGGAGTTCAAGACCAACATGGGCAACAGGTAAAACCCCGTCTCTACCTTAACTACAAAAAATTAGCCAGGCATAGTGCGTGCCATTAGTTATATGGCAGATGAAGTTTTATTTGACTTTGGGAGTAAATTATTCCTAGCAATCTCTGAATTTTAGGTTCCAAAGAACCCTGGAGATAAATGGTAATTATATGCCCAGTATTATAGGTTATTTAACCTTACAATTTAAAATAACCAAACCAAAACTTTCCGGTATGCTACCTGCATGTGCACAGCGTATAACTGTACTTGGCATGTAGTGGGTTGTGTTAGTTTCCTGTTGCAGCTGTAATAAATTACCCTAAACTCAATTGGCTTAAAACATACTTTTTATCTTATAATTCAGAAATCCTAAAACCTAGATGCCACATTCTTTTTGGAGGATTTAAAGGAGAATCTGTTTTCTTTTCTTTTTTAGTAGTTTTTTTTTTAGGCTAGCCAAGTAAAGCAGTGAGAGTAGAGAGGGAACAGAGCAATCTGTAACTGGTTGTGATCATTTAGTTGTAAATATGACCACACTTGGACTAGCCTTTTCCAGTTTTTAAAGGCTGCCTTCATTCCTTGGCTCATGGCCCCATCTTCCATCTTTCAGACTAGTAGTGTGGCATCCTCCAATCTCTCTCCATCTCAGCTCTGCTTCTGTCCACATGTCTCCTTCATTCTGACTCTCCTGCCTTTGTTTTCTAATAAAATTTTTTTATTGAGATGAAGCTCATATAACATAAATTCCATCATTTTAATGTATACAATTCAGTGGTTTTTTGTATGCGCACAGTTTGTGCAACTATCGTCATTAATTCCAAAACTTCCTCCCTCTCATAAGAACTTTTTTTTTAACTTGTTTTTCTTCTTTCATTAAAAATAAATAAAGGTATAGTTGACAACTTTTTTTTTTTTTTTTTTTTTTGAGACTGGGTGTCAATCTGTCGCCCAGGCTAGAGTGCAGTGGTGCAATCCTGGCTCATTGCAACCTCCACCTCCCAGGCTCAAGTGATCCTCCCGCCTCAGCCTCCCAAGTAGCTGGGACTACAGACGCACACACAACCCACTACGTGCCAACCACTGTTATGTGCTGTGCATACATGAGTTTTGGTTCGGTTACTTTAAATAACCTATAATACTGAGCATATAATTATCACTCGTCTCTAGGGTTCTTTGGAACCTAAAATTCAGAGATTGCTAGGAATAATTTACTCCCAAAGTCAAATAAAACCAGTTAGTCGACATTTTTTGGATACTCAATTTCAGTAAGCACTTCCCTGTCTTACTATCTATGAAAGACATTATGATACAGTTCATCAAATCTCTTGCAAAAATCACGATAGACGTGGACTTCTGGCATTCCCTAAAGGTGACCGTGTATGACTTGTGCTGTGTGAATCCATGGTGCCAATGGTCATTACCCTTCCCTTTGTAACTGCTCACAACCATGTGGTCAAGCACCTACTGCAGAAATTGACAGAACACTTACATCAAGTTTACCAGTCTAATATTTATGGACTATATACGCTTCCTCCACCTTTATGTCTCAAAAAATATCTGCCTTTTCTTGGTTTTCTGGGACCTTTTTCTTCAGTGATTCTTCAAAGATTATTGACAGTTGTTCTTTAATTTTGCTCCAAGCTCTCCTAGCACTCAATAGTTGATGAGAATCAAATTCAAAGACTCTGGAGGTTCTTTTCCTCCCTCCTTTTGGTAGCTCAGATGGACGTGATTTAGCTCAATGGAAGAAAAGACTGACACACCAGCCACTGAGCTGGAGGCACCGCTTTCTAACAAGGCCTATTCCCTACTCATAGACCTCCCATTACTACACAGTCTTAGAGATGTTCTCCTTCCCATACTATATATAGACTATTACAGAGCAGAATTCCTGTCCATTGGAAGGTAGGCCATCGTGCATCCAATCCAGCTATGCCCCACCTAAGCATACCTCTCTGTGGAATAAAAGTTCCAAGAGTTAGTTAGGATCAGCTTTTTCTCAGCTAGGATTTTCCCCTAATAAAGCCTACTGTATATTTATACCGTATGGCACTAAAGGTGTGAATATCCATGCCTCCTTTACACAACTATATTTAATAATAACTCCTCTGCGCCAGAAGCTTGAACTGACTTCAAATGATTGTTTACAATGTTAACTCTTCCTAACCAGCTCTTGATCTTCATCCTTTATAAATCCTAGGATGAAACTTACTTTTTCACACATTTCCTGATACTTAACTTTAGCTCTCAACCCTCTCTTTTCTGACAAACCAGATTGTGCTTGCTACTTTTCTAAACTGAGTAAGAAAAAAATAACAAGACAATTCAGGATTTAATCAGATGACCTGCTTTTAATGGAATGATATTTGAAGCAAGGAGTGGGATGGGGAGAATAACAAACCAGTCCAGAAGCTCTATAACCTCAGTGTACACAGGGCCTTAGACCACAGCTGAGTAAGAATTACCTGTCTAAGGAAGAAGATAAATAATGAAGAAAAGGAGGAGCGAAGAGTCCAAAGTGACATTCTGCCTCCTCCACATTTCCTTACACTGGTTCCACCCTCTTTTCTAAAGGACTGTCATTCCCCTTCCCAGTATTCTAGCCTCACTGCAATATGGCATGTCTCAAGTAGAAAGTGAGCTGGTGGGAGAGACCAGTCAGCTTTTAGAGACACAGTATATACAATAACCAGTGGGAAAAGTACTCGCCAGCTCCCTTGACTGCTCTCTACATATTTATGGGGTACATAATAATGTTTCAATACATATAATGTATAGTAATCAGATAGGGGTAATTGGCATATCCATCATCTTGATCATTTATCATTTTGGTTTTTGTTTTTTTTTTTAGATAGAGTCTCACTGTCGCCCAGGCTGCAGTGCAGTGGCATGATCACAGCTCACTGCAACCTCCACCACCTGGGTTCAAGAGTCTCCCACCTGAGCCTCCCAAGTAGCTAGGACTACAGGTGCATGCCACCAAGCCCAGGTAATTTTTGTATTTTTAGTGGAGATGGGGTTTCTCCATGTTGGCCAGGCTGGTCTTGAACTCCTGACCTTAGGTGATCTGCCCGCCTTGGCCTCCCAAAGTGCTGGGATTTGAGGCGTGAGCCACCGTACCTGGCCTCATTTCTTTTGTTGGGAGCATTCTGTATCTTCCTTCTAGGTACGTGAAACGATATAATTTATTGTTCAACTACAGTCATTCTACAGTGCTGTAGAACATTAGAACTTATGCCTTCTAAGTAATTTTTGTATCCTTTAACAAATCTCTCTCTACCCACCCCTTCCCAGCCCCAACGTCCCTTGAGAGGTCACATCTTCCCTTTCTTGATTAATCTGCCCTGGAAACCCAGCTCCACAGGGTGTCATATAGCAACCTGGCTGACATTAGATTTCCAGCATGAGGGGAACGGCCGAGCTGCTGAGGGGCACAGGGGATGAGCTGCTTACGTGGAATTCTTCCATTCTCACCCTCCAAAACAGTGGTGAAACACAGAAACATACAATGACAGCATCACAATAGATCATCTGGAGGCTATGGTAGTAGTAAATATTAATTCAATATTTTCATACAGTAATACATGGTTTTGTGTCCTTGACAATGCCTAGTGATTGTGGATGCTTACTCTAATGCTAACTAAAAAAATAACAAGGGGTTGTTTCAATTACATAGGCAAATAGTAAACGTGTATCTCAAAACTAGTTCCATTATTAGCCCACTAAAATGAATTTAGCAGTTTTCGAAGCATCACAATGATAAAGTAAAAGAAACATTTTTAAGGTAATTTACCTTGGAAACTTAAGTTTATGAGATGAATCTTTCATCAGGTAGGTTAAGCATACCTTTACTGTCTTGATTATTATTTAAGAACTCCAGTTAATTTAATTTCCCCAAATATGCATAAGAGATTTCTGCTTCTCTATTCCAGTGTTGGGAGAGATTTCTTCAAATAAATGAAAATACATTTTCTTACAGCTTTACATTCTTCCTTATACATTTAAATATTGTTTATACTCTTAAATCAATGAGAATTTGTAATAAATATTTCATTTGCTCAAAGTAAAAAATGGAAACACTGATTTACTAAATGATCAATGCTGACTTTTTTTAATCCAAATACTTTTAATTCTCCAAAATTGGAAGGTACCGGTGGGAAGCATGTTCATTTTCCAAATGAGAATCGCATGGCATACACACTCTCTTATCTAATTCATCAGGACACCCACCCACTGGCACTGAAAAGCTGTAATCCCAGCAAGCAAGAGCCATACCCGTGTGCATGCACTCATGTGAAAATATCACACACACTAAATTGCATTGAGGCCGTGACAACATGCAACTTAGTAATGTGCAATATCTCCACCAGAGCAAGCAGAATGGGAGCATCAGGGAAGAAGGGTGTGATGTATACATTCAGGAGACAACATGCTGCTGAAGAGAGGAAAATGGTCTGGGGATAAGGATGCATGCCACTGACTCAAAACTTCATGAAATGAAAACCCAATTGCAAATGTATTCAACTGAGAAGAATATTCAGAATCAAAATAATGAGTAAGGTTCAAAACTTCAATGAGATAGTGATCATAAAGAAACCACAAACTTCAGAAGGCAAAGCTTCACGAACAGACACTATCACTGTCTGGTCATGCAATTAACCCCCAATTTCAATTCCATTTTTGACTTATTCACAGAACATATAAATGAATGTAATGATTTCCACTTAGCTGCAACATAGATGATGATTAATGACTGATGCTTATAAAAGTTGGTATCACTGATATTTGTAGGCTAAACTGCACTTTGAGGACATTACAATATTTTCACAGTCATTCATAAATTATAAATAACCACTTATTTTTCCCTCAAAATCTTTTTCCATGAAGAAACATATTGCCTCTTCAACACAAACCTTCAGGATGAAAAATCCAACAGGAGCTCTTAGAAAGAGAACTCACTACCATCTTCTCCACAGGAGAAAGCTCTTCAGAGGAATCTCTATAAAATCTGTACATTTTAAGTCTTGAATTTGAGCCAGTAAAGAAACAGCCCTAGGAACTTAAATTGCAAAAAAAAAAAAACACCTTGAATTATAGCCTTAAAATTACATAACCTGATATAGCTTTGGTTAGAAAAATGTCTCAGGCCATAACCCGTTCTTTAGTCTGTACCATATTTATCAGACTCATAAAAATCTATCAATTCTGAGAACAATTAGATTATAGTTCTGGTACCAAAGGTTGTTAAAATTTTTTCTGTATTTAAAATAAGGTGATAATAAAACAAATGGTTTTTAAATGCCAGTATACTATGGAACCAAGACATAAGCTACTGTTATAATACATAATTAGTGTGTGCACTCCCAAGAAGGTAAGTCGAATCTAATTTGTACAAGACCGATTTCCTCATATCCCTGTAGATGACAGCACTCTTTGTAATCTCAAATTCTCTCCTGAGCCAAAGACCTGAATTTCTAAATGCCACCCTCTTATGTCCACAAATATAAGTCATGATCTTCCCTAACCAGCTCCTCTTGAAAGAAGGCATCATGGTGTAACAGAGTATGTGCTTTCAATCAGCTGAACCTAGGTGTGACTAACAGCTTTACTTACCACTGACTGGCAAACATGACAGCTAGGAATTAAGTTTAAAACAAAAAAGGTGGCATATTTGGTATGAAAAAAGGTGACAGACATTTAGAGGATGGTCTGCTGTAAGAAAGCAGAACAAGAGAAAATTCAAAAGCTGTGATGTGAAAATAGAAACATTTTTCTAAGAATAAGAGTCAGTAACAATGAAGGTTACTTGAGGAAAATGGAAGCATCATCTTTCTTGAAGTTCTTTATGAACAAGGTAGATATTTTTCTGCAAAGCTTGGCTTAAGCCACACTGACTGGAGAATTCCTACCAGCCTTTGATATGGCTGCTCCAATAGCTTTACCCTGTTGGGAAGATAAAAGATTAGCTTTCCTTTTTGGTAGAGCATTTGCAAAAGCTTTTCTGAGACAGAAAGATATCACCTAGATAAACAAAAGATAATCTATTGCTAGAATTTTCATCATTTCATTTATTCAGCAAAGATGATAGTCAATGGTCATATAGGACTTAGGAGGGAAGCTATAGCTGGTACTTCCTTCGAAACAGCTTCACCCCAATTGCTGTTACACTGGATAATATACTCCCAAATCTGGAATCTTTATAGATGGCCCCTGTGTGGATACCTGAGGACACTATACAGGTGTTAAGAGCATTTTTTTTAATCCCACTTGACAGCCAATCGCGGAAACAAGGTATTGGTGAAGACCTTACCCAGGCCTTGCTAGTAGGAAAAGCGGAGAGAACTTAGCAAAAGTTCTACAGACATTGTATTTTAGGAGCATGCATCCTGTTTGAATGTAACTGAAGGTTTTCTAACAATCAAATGGGATTCTCCCTAGCTATTACATGAACACAGTGAAAAAATATACCAAGATCAATCAGGTACAATTATCAGAGGAGAAAAAAAAAAAATCAAGATTTCTGTGGAAGACTAGTTCCAGACAATATTTATTAAAAGTATGTGGAGACAGAAATGCCAGCCAAAGATTCGCTATTCAAGAGATGCTTAAGACCACCTGGTTAACAACGTATTAGAAAAAGGAGCTCTAATGGACAATAGGAGGGTTTAATTTGAGACGTATTCATAAGAAGTAAAAATGTAGTTGAGTCTTGTTAATGAGGAATGATGACAGGGATTACAGGAGGGGCTGAGAGAGGCCTGCTCTGCAAAAGGGCCCTCCCTACCAGAAATGATGAAGAGGAAAAGATAAAGGAAGCCAAGAGCCAATGACCTGGAAAGAGCTTATACGGAGGAAAAGTTGAAGAAGTTCATTCAGAAACAAAGCCTGTAAATACATGGATGCCAGAAGTCATAATGAAAAAGTTTCTGGCCAGAACCTCCAGTGCATACAGAGCCTATAACTTAAGAGAAAAACAACGATTCTGCATTTCCAGTATCCAACCTACTCCTTGCAGAGGGCACAGCTTGGCTGTAGGACAGAGGAGAAACAGGAAGTCCACCTACTCTCCTTCTGGAGCAAAGCTGGAACTCCTGACAGCAGAGGGTTCTGAAAGAAGTTGGAGATGGGGGTGGTGGAAGTGGGGGTTCTCTTAAGCAAGTGACATGATGCTAACAGCTGGTCTAAGATCCTGCTGATGGAAAGCTGATGGAGATAGACCATTACATCTTTGTAAATCTCAGGTTTGAGAGAAGGTTATCAAAACTGCTTTGAATTGTTAAATTTTGTTTTGTTTTTGAGATAGGGTCTTACTCTGTTGCCTAGGCTGCAGTGCAGTGGTGTGACCAAGTTCACTGCAGCCTCCATCTTCCAGGCTCAAGCAATCCTACCACCTCAACCTCTTAAGTAGCTGGGACTACAGCTTTCACACCACCATGCCTGGCTAATCTTTTTTATTTTTAGTAGAGACAAGGTCTCGCTATGCTGCCCAGGTTGTGTCAAATTCCTGAGCTTGAACAATCCTCCTGCCTCAGCCTCCCAAAGGGCTGGGATTACAGGTGTTAGCCACCGTGCCCAGTCTGTTTTTTTGTTTTTTAAGAAACAGGGTCTTGGCCGGGCATGGTGGCTCATGCCTGTAATCCCAGTATTTTGGGAGGCCGAGGCAGGCAGATCACTTAAGGTTAGGAGTTTGAGACCAGCCTGGCCAACATGGTAAAACCTCATCTCTACTAAAAATACAAAAATTAACTGGGTGTGGTGGTGCACGCCTGTAATCCCACCTACTTGGGAGGCTGAAGCAGGAGAATCACTTGAACTCTGGAGGCGGAGACTGCACTGAGCCAAGATCACACCACTGCAATCCATCTCCAAAAAACAAAGAAACAGGATCTTGCTCTGTCACCAAGGCTGGAGTGCAGTGGCGTGATCACAGCTCACTGTAACCTCAAGTTCCTCAAGCAAGCCTCCGGCCTCAGCCTCCCAAGTAGCTGGGGTTACAGGTGCATGCCACCAAGCCCAGATAATTTTTAAAATTTTTTCATAGAGACAGGGTCTCACTATGTTGTCCAGGCTGATCTCAGACTCCTGGCCTCAAGCAATCTTCCTGCCTCAAGCAATCTCAATTGCTGGAATTACAGACATGAGCCACTGTACCTGGCCTGAATCTTTTTCTTATTAACAACTGCACTGTTCATATTTATCCTCTCAAAATGAGATGAAAACCTTGAAAATACCAGAGTCCTTCACGAGTTTAGCACTGAATGTTATCAGGATGCTCATGACAAAAAACAGGCTTATCATGGAAAAAAAGTTCTGGGAGAAATAAGAATAGCATAAACCTTATCCCTACCTGATAGCTTCTTCCACAGACTGGCCAATAATATTAGAAGAAGGACCTGGCTGAGATAGTGGAGTCAGGCTTATCACCCACTTCACTGGCTTGTAGTACTCATCACTGGAACTTAATAGATAAAATAGTGTGGTCAGGAAAATTATCTGCAAAACAAAGGACAACATCTCCTAAAAAAAATCGTATTTGGAAACTATAGGAAGACAGACATCTGCAATTGCAAATGAAACCAGAAATATGCTTTAACAGGGAAGGAAATATGATGTGTACTTATCTATGTGGACGTACCAGAGAGAGTACAAAATTGAGAAGGGCTGTCCCGCTGTAGAAGAGGATGGTCAAGAGTGTAGTGACAGTGGTGAACAGCAGGCTCACATTCCGGCTCATAACGATCCACAGAGACTCCAAGATCTGACGAGGAAGGAAAGCTGGATATCAGAACCAATCCTCATGAAAAAAGTTTCTACAGCCATCTAGTGTGCTTTTAATACAGTGTTTTAGTACCATGAACTGAAAAGCTAAGAACTGAGGATTATTTCAAATGAAAATTAAAAAAAAAAGAAAAATCAACCAAAAACAGTTGTATACTCAATAGTAAAGAAAATAGTAAATCCACACCAAATAATATAGACAGCAATTAAAAACATCACTGTTATAACATGGGAAAATATTTTACAATGAAATGCTAAATTTAAAAAATGGGATTAAAAAATTTTATATATAATTGGTGGGGCATGGTGGCTCATGCCTGTAATCCCAGCACTTTGGAGGCTGAGGCGGGTGGATCACCTGAGGTCAGGAGTTCCAGACCAGCCTGACCAACATAGTAAAACCCTGTCTCTACTAAAAATACAAAATTAGCCAAGTGTGGTGTGGTACATGCTTGTAATCCCAGCTACTTGGGAGGCTGAGGGAGGAGAATCGCTTGAACCCAGGAGGCAGGGGTTGCAGTGAGCCGAGATCCTACCATTGCACTGTAGCCTGGGCAGCAAAAGCAAAACTCTGTCTCAAAACACACACACACACACACACACACACACACACACACACACACACGTATCATTGTAGATTATGTAAAAATCGCAGAGAAAAAATATAGTCATGCATCACTTAATTATGGAGATATATTCTGAGAAATGTGTCATTAGGCAATTTCATCCTGCAAATGTCATAGAGTGTACTGATACAACCCTAAATGGTAAAGCCTAGCACACATACAGGCTATAAGATACAACCTACTACTCCTAAACTATAAACCTTTGTAGCATGTTACTGTACTGAATACCACAGGCAACCACAATACAGGTATCTGTATATCTAAACAACTAAAAGGTACAGTAAAAATACAGTATTATAATCTTATGGGACCATGATTGCATTTTGTGGCCCATGATTAACAGAGAGACATTATTATGTGACACAGGCCATGACTTTACCTCCTGGGGAATATGCTAGAGTACAACCTGTGGTTATATTTATCTTGTAGGATCCTAAGTGCAGGCCATGAAATTCCAGTATTTGCTTTACTGGCTGCCTAGCCCCCACCCTTGCCAGTTCCAACTTAGAGCTATCTACAAATATAAAAAGCATCACCTCAATGACTTCATTAAATCACAAGAAAAGCAATCAACAGACAGGGACAAGAGCAGTGCTCTGAGGCCAAAAATCTTTCCTGAGACAGGCAATGACCAGTATACTGACGTCTACTGAGTTCAGCTGATTTGTCACCTACACATTCACTAGAACCAGATATCATGAGGAAGGTTTCTCATAGATGTTAAATATTAATAAAGGAGAGGTACAATATTTATAGCATACCTGCACATTTCATTTACTATCTCAAATCCCCTTATTATATTATCTGTTCTATTCTTCCTAAGTAGACTATCCTTCCTCTTAATGAAAAATACAAAAGCAAAATGACCAGAAAAACACCTCCCATTACCATTTCTAAAATGCTTCCATAGACCTCCCAACAATGCTGTGAACGAAGAAATGCAGATGATATTATCTCTATTTTATACATACATAATTTGAAGCTCACAAATTTTTAGAAAACTTGCCCAAAGGCACAAAGCTAGTAAGTGGAACTAGAGCTTAGAGCTTAAATGTTGTGCGGCAGAACTCACAAGATCTGATTTTTGTTTTGGTGCCCTTCCCAAAACAGCAGTTCTGGTTTTTGTCATATGTCCATCTGTTCTATGAAAAGTCTTCTCCATTCCTTTCCTACTTCAGATGTACCATTTATAAAGGCATATTTTGTTGCCCTTGGCATTTCTTGCAAACCTCAGCTCAGTTTCATAAGAGAACTCCGGCAGGCTGGTTTCATTTACAAAAACTCCTTACATAAAATCTTGAAAATGCTTCACAATGCCTACAAAAATGTGCAAGATTGACTATTTGACCTCGTGGGATAAAGAATAAATGAACAATGCCATCAGTTCCAAGAAACAAGCCAACAATGCCTTTACTTGTGATTTGACAAGCATTCTTTTTGTAGCTTCAGTCATTTTGGAATTTTTATTAAAAAAAAAATTTAAATAGTTTCTGGGTTGCACTGAGAGAAAATATCTTGTGGTAATTCTTAATAAATTAACTAAATACACTAATTTTAGACTGGTAGTCTCCAACAACAAAAAAGTAACCTTTCCTATTTGAAAGAAAAAAAGAAAGGGAATCAATTGGAGAAAATAGAGGAAGAAACATTTCTAGAATATTAACTAAATCCTTAAAGTAAAGTGGTTTTAATTTATATGCCAGGCTTAAAGAGGAGAAAATGGGTAAAGGCAGGCACAATAGCAAGGCCCATGAAACTCTGAAAACAAAACACATTTATGGAGACAAAATGTATCCCAACTCAGGCTGGGTGTGGTGGCTCACACCTGTAATCTCAGCACTTTGGGAGGCCAAGGTGAGCAGATCAGTTGAAGCCAGGAGTTTGAGACCAGCCTGGCCAACATGGTGAAATCCCATGTCTACTAACGATACAAAAAAATTAGCTGAATGTGGTGGTGCATGCCTGTAATTCCAACTACTCAGGAGGCTGAGGCACAAAAATTTCTTGAACCCAGGAGGTGGAGGTTGCAGTGAGCTGAGATCGTGCCACTGCACTCCAGACTGGATGACAAAGCGAGACTCTGTCTCTGAGGGGGAAAAAAAAGGATCCTAACTCAGAAGTAGAAAACATGAGCCAGGTTTGGTATCAGTTTAATCAACAATAGCAATGTAAGTACTGGAAGAACGTCACAAAGAGTTCATTATGAAACATAAAAAAAGCCCAAGAGACTTACTGAACCAACTAAGCAATGTGGTCATGAACGGTGGTCTCTACTGTGGATAAGAACTGACCAACAAGGCCTCACCATCTCCAGTGGCTCTGCAGTCCTTTACTCTGAGTCCACCACTCACCAAACAACCTTTTGATTATTAACTTCGTTTCCCAGTACTTACTAAGAGCCATCAGCCCACCTTCTATGGAGCCGGTGAAGGAGATTCAAACGCAACAGTTTAGAAAAACAAAGGAGGAAGAGGACATTGCAGGAATGCAGAGGTCTAAATAAGGAAAAATGTCTCTCCTGGCAGAATTGAGCCACCTCTGTCTGCCTCAGAGACCTGGGAGGGAGCCTGCAGACAATGGACCACATGAGCTCTGCTATCTTCTCTAGTTCCAATCTTTCTTATCTTTAAAGGAAGGGACATGAGTCACGTGACCTCAAAACACCATTTCAACACAGCCACTGTATTTCTAAATACAACAATAATTATTGGCTGGGCATGGTGGCTCATGCCTGTAATCCCAGCACTTTGGGAGGCCAAGGTGAAAGAAGAGCTTGAGCTCAGGAGTTCAAGACCAGCCCGTGCAACATAGCAAGACCCCATCTCTGCAAAAAATGTAAAAATCAGCTGGGTGTGGTGGTGTATGCCTGTAGTCCCAGCTACTCACGAGGAAGAAGGAGGAGGATGAAGCGGAAGGATGGCTTGAGCCCAGGAGGTCGAGGATGCAGTAAGCCAGAGTCAAACTACTGCACTACAGCCTAATGTGCTTCTCTTAATTAGTTTAATTGAGGACCTAACACCATACTAAATTCTAAGGTAGTGATATATGAGATTCCTTCTACCTCCAAAAACTTACAATCTAGTCCAGAAGATTGGGTACAAACACTAAAGTGTCAAAAATTGAAAAAGAAGGTAAAATATGTTCAGGTATCAAAAGGGTGAAAACAATAAATGCAAAAGGAGTCTGAATGTAGAGAAACCTCAATGTGTTCTGAAATACACTGGGAAGATTTCATGAACGAGACTGTCCCTAAGTCACCTATTTACAACAATATCCAAAAAAAAAAAAACAAAAACTGACAAAGCAAATAAAAATATAAAGGTATGAGACTAAGAAATGTTGAGTTCTCTAGAGGATGAAATACAGTTTGAAAGATAATACAACATTATATAAAAAGTCTGGCCTCTGCAGCCAAGGAAAGATGAACTGAATTTGAATATCAACTGTTATTTACTGTGCAAACTATTTAACACCTGTGAGCCTGTTTTTTTGTTATTAAAATGAAGGCAACTATACTACTTTTGCAGAATCACTAGGAGAATTAAATTGGAAATTAGTAAGCACCTAGCACAATATTTGACACAAAACATTTCATACAAAAACTACTAATCATCTGTTCCCTGAACTGTTCATTACTCAATATTTAAATGTGTTTAGGGATACAGAAATTGTACTTTTCTTTTTGAGGGATTATATGGCAAAACTGTTATTTTAGTTTCAAAAACTGCCTCTTCTCTTTCCGTAAGAATTTATAAAATTTAATCATGTTTCTTTATCATCTATCTTAATATGATTCAACACTGTCACTTCATTCATCAATAACAGACACTTTTAAGTTTAACGACTACAGTCACAAAACAAAACAAAACAAAAAGGGATTCAATAACTTTTAGTTAACACACCTGAATTTTTGGGGAAAGCAAACATTCAAAGGTATTATTAGATGATACACTATTTTTTGTATGCACTGGCATTAAAGAGCCAACTGGAAGGTCCAGGATACTGGGTGGAACCTGCTGACTAATGGGTTTTTCTACAGGCTGACCTGGCAGGGACCTTCCAGCTGCTTTTAGTGTTGCACTCTTAAAAAGGAACACACTGCCAAGGATCACCAGACAGGTAACAAAAGAGAAAGCAAAACAAACTTTAAAGAAACTCAGAGCAAAGAGAGAGCAGAAGTCATTTTAAATATTTTATTAGTAATATTCTCAAATAAGTAAAAAAGGATGGTTCAGAAGAAAGAGCTATTGGATATTACAAGTATGATAGCAGAAATGAAAATTTCAATCACGGTTTCTTTTTTTTTCTTTTTTTTTTTTTTAAGACGGAGTTTCGCTCTTGTTACCCAGGCTGGAGCTCAGTGGCGCAATCTCAGCTCACCGCACCCTCCGCCTCCCAGATTCAAGCGATTCTCCTGCCTCAGCCTCCCGAGTATCTGGGATTACAGGCATGCGCCACCATGCCCAGCTAATTTTGTATTTTTAGTAGAGACGGGGTTTCTCCATGTTGGTTAGGCTGATCTCAAACTCCCAACCTCAGATGATCCACCCGCCTCAGCCTCCCAAAGTGCTGGGATTACAGGCATAAGCCACCACGCCCGGCCTCAATCACTGTTTCAAAGGCAAGTTGAAGCTATTTCTCAGGAGAAAAAGAAAACAAAGAGACAGAAAACAGAAAAGAGGCTTTCAAAATTAAGGAATCCATGTTAAAGGCCCAATATCTGATTAACAGCATTTCATCTTCCACATTAAGAAGCCAAAAGATAACATCTAAAACTGCACAACAAAGAGAGTAGCATAAACATTATTTTAGAAATTCAGAGGTAAATACCCAGGGAAAGCTAAAAGAATTGACAGTTGTTCGTAAAGAAAAGATGGGAAATTGGGAGGCATACAGCAGGGCACTGCTGTTTATTAAAATCTTTTAGCGTTGCTGCCTTTTCAGTTATGGTCATGTATTACTTTGATAAAAATTAAATTTAGGCCAGGTGCGATGGCTCATGCCTATAATCCCAGCACTTTGGGAGGCCGAGGCACTTGAGGTCAGCCGTTCAAGACCAGCTTGGGCCAACATGGAGAAACCCCATATCTACTAAAAATGCAAAAAAAAAAAAAAAAAATTAGCTGGGTGTGGTGGGGCACGCCCATAATCCCAGCTACTCAGGAGGCTGAGGTAGGAGAATCGCTTGAACTCGGGAGGTGGAAATTGCAGTAAACTGAGATCACACTACTGCACTCCAGCCTAGGCAACAGAATGAACTCCGTCTCAAAAAAAAAATTAATTAATTAATTTTAAAAAGTTTAGCACGGCAAACCTCAATTTTTGTTCACTTGATGAAAGTCAGAAGTTTATGCACAAGAAAACTGCCCTCTGTGAAATTCTACATGCCAAGACACCATACAAAATATGGTATGGAATGAGGAGGAGCAGTAGTTAGCACTTAGGAATGCTGCAAAGACTGCAGAGGTGATGGTGCATGGTAGGAGGTTAGGTGGGAAGGTAACAAGCTAAGCATTCAACACATCCCATCCCTCCAATGTAACTGGAACCATATTTCCATCTGGTCAAGGGTCTTCGCACAACACAAAGGCAGGTGCCTCTCCAGTAGTCCAACTGGAGACATCCTGGTCATCTCTCAGTTACTCTACAACCACAGGGGAAATACCAAGGGAGTGACACCTGAAACCTATGGCTTTTGAACATCATCCTAGTGCATTTAGAGTTCTCAAACATGTAAATGTCATGATGTTAAAAACAGGATAGATGAGGCCTCAAAGTGTATGAAGAAAACTTGGAATTACAGTTTGTTTTTATTTTGAACTTCAGCTTAACTATAAATGCCATTTCTTACCGAAAGAAATGTCTCAATGTTCTCGTGAACAAAGGAAACAATATCCTGCCAGTCCAGAATGTCTCCCAGCCAGCTATTCTGACGACTGACATGCAACTTCTGTCCTTTGTGCCTTCCAGAGTGTGTTACATTCTATGGAATAAAACAGTGCAGACATGAAATTCCCATCTTAATCTAAAGAACAGAAAGTATAAATGTCACATTTTGCTTCAAGACCCCTTCATCACTTCAGTAAGTACTCCAAGGAAAAGAACTTTGCATTATTTAAGAAATCAGCTAAGGCCGGGTGCGGTGGCTCACGTCTGTAATCCCAGCACTTTGGGAGGCCGAGGCAGGTGGATCACGAGGTCAGGAGTTTGAGACCACCCTGACCAACATGGTGAAACCCCATCTCTACTAAAAATACAAAAATCAGCCAGGCGTGGTGGCACGTGCCTGTAATCCCAGCTACTCAGGAGGCTGAGGCAGGAGAATTGCTTGAATCCAGGAGGCGGAGGTTGCAGTGAGCCAAGAATGTACCACGGCACTCCAGCCTGGGTGACAGAGCGAGACTCTGTCTAAAAAAGAAAAAAGAAATCAGCTATGAACTCCATTTAAAGACCTGAAATATAAAATTCTTTTGTTTATATTCTAGGTACCTTGTCTAAGTCTTGCTCCAGTGCTTCCCTCCTAAATACATTTGCAAACACATCTTATTTCTCAGTATCTACAACAACACACTAAACAGCATTTACTTTCTTTTTTTTTTTTTTTAGTTTTTAGGCCCTCCACCTTTCTCTTGATTTCCCATCTTTGCTTTTTCCTCCTTTCCTCATTTTTTTTTTTTTGAGACGGGGTCTCGCTCTATCACCCAGGCTAGAGTGCAGTGGCGCGATTTCGGCTCACTGCAAACTCCGCCTCCCGGGTTCATGCCATTCTCCTGCCTCAGCCTCCCAAGTAGCTGTGACTACAGGTGCCTGCCTGCCACAACGCCCGGCTAATTTTTTTTTGTATTTTTAGTAGAGACGGGGTTTCACTGTGTTAGCCAGGATGGTCTTGATCTCCTGATCTTGTGATCCGCCCGCCTCAGCCTCCCAAAGTGCTGGGATTACAGGCGTGAGCCACCGCGCCCGGCCCTCATTTTTCTTTTTAATTTACCATACAAGGTAAGGCAAATGAGGACAGAAGAATATAACAAGCAAACGTAAGGCAGTAAATAGAATCTATCTATCTGGAAGACATTGGCAGAGATATGAGAATAACTAAATTTGAAAGAGATAAGGGCCAGGTAAAATGGCTCTCATCTGTAATCCTACCACTTTGGGAGGCTGAGGCGAGAGGATCACTTGAGCCTAGGAGTTCAAGACCAACCCAGGCAACATAGTGAGATCCTATCTTTATAAAAATTTAAAAATTAGACAGGCACGATGGTAGGAATGTTGTCTTCTTTTTTTAGAGACAGCATCTTGCTTGCCCTGTCACCAGGCTGCACTGGAGTGCAATGGTGCAGTCATAGCTCACTGCAGCCTCCAATTCCTGAGCTTCAGTGATCCTCTCGCCTCAGTCTCCCCGAGTAGCTAGGACTACAGGCACACACCACCACACCCAGCTAATTTTTTGTAGCGATGGGGTCTCACTATGTTGCCCAGGCTGGTCTGAAGCTCCCAGCCTCATGTGATCCTCCCACTTCAGCCTCCCAAATAGCCAGGATTACAGACATGAGCCACCAGGCCCAGACAACAAATATGCCAATTTTGTACAAAGAACTGGAGCATCCCTGGATTTTGGTACCAGTGGGGTGTCTTAGGACCTATCACCCATGATACTGGGGGACAACTGTACTTAACCACTTAACAAACCTATGCTTATGAAACACTGACCTTCCTCTACTATAAAATAAAGCTCAGGAGGTGTGAGGGGTAATAAAAGCTATTCGTAAGCAGAAGCCCCAGAGTTAGCAAAAGAAATAGATATACCTTTCTAATTATCTGGTTTTTCAGCAGATGGGATCAAATCTATGATACTCACCTAGATATTCCCTGAATATTTTTCCCAAGTCTTTGAAATCTATAAAAACTAACAATCTTCCTTCAACTCATCCCAAAGCAAGAGTACATAATCCCAAACAAGTCACTAAGCAACAAATTCAAATTTAAAATCAGCCCTCCTCCCCCTCTACCCTACATTAAGAGACTTATATATATACTTGCTCTCCTTACATCAACTCTGAGAATCATCACCACTAACTCTGCCCACTCTATACACAGCACGGCTCCTGCTAGCCCACAGGCCCTGCCAGATCCAGTGTATAGGATGGTCTGGACAACATGGCAAAACCCTGTCTCTATAAAAAATACAAAAAAATTCACCAGGCATGGTGGCATGCACCTGTAATCCCAGCTACTCAGGAGGCTGAGGCAGGAGGATCACTCGAGCCCAAGAGACGGAGTATGTTATAGTAAGCCACGATCACACCACTGCACTCCAGTCTGGGTGACAGAGCGAGACCCTGTCTCAAAAAATAAATAAATAAATAATAATAAAAAATAAAAGATCTCTAAGCTTTTAGATTCAGTTTCACTTCCTCAAAGAAAAGTTATTAATGCCTACAGTTGTACTGTCTAAAACAGTAGCCAGTAGGAGCTAGCCACATGTGGCTACTGAGCACTTAAAATATGGCTAGCTCAAAAACTGAGATGTGCTGCTGGTATAAAATGCATGCTAGATTTCAAAGCCAGTATGGAAAAAAAGGATATAAAATATCTTATTAAATTTTTTCTAATGATTATATATTAAAATAATAGTATTTGGGGCATACTGGGTTAAATAAAATATCACTAAAAAACTAAAACAGGTAAAATTCGTTTAGTATAAGTATTAGAAAATTTAACATTACCTTATGTGGCTTGCATTACACTTCTCCCGAACAGAGCTAGTCTAGGGGATGAGATGTCCGTGACAACAGACTGAGGATGGAATACTGACGCACCAGAGAGATAGGCAGGTTCTGCCATGGAGACTAACCATCAACTCACACTGACTTTTAGTGACCTGAGGCTTAAGGTTTTGCTGTTTTAAAATTTCCATGAATGAAATCCCACTGTGAATATAATCCTATCTAGTTGATGAGTCAATAAAAGGACTTTATTAGTTTACAACAGAAAACCTTAGCTAAAATAACTTACCTTTACAAACCAAGAGTGATACAGTCTGTCCCAAAGTTCTAGTACTTGCTTTTCAATTACAGCAGTATTGTTCACCTTATCTCCTAGAATTTTATGGAGCTAGAAAAAAACACAGATACGACCTGGTACAATATTTCAGGCAACAACAGAGTAAAATTAATATATGCTGGGTATTTACATTTGTTCCAAAGCAAACAAAAATGTTCCAGACTATTTATCTCTAGCCATATTACGTTCTTTCCTTAAATCTACTCCTGAGTATTCCCAGTAAATTTCCTTTCTCTTCTTTTTGCTTCTATTTTCTTTGCTCTATTCTCAGGTCTCTAAGAGAGCTACCTCACGCTATCAGAGAATGGTGCAAATGAAGCCATGATTGCTGACTTATCTGATCTTACCTGTCCAGAGAAAAATCTTTCCCCTGTAATCCCAGTGCCCTTCCATTATACATATGTCTCATGTTGCATTTATCTCTATTATTAAGAATTACCACAGAATTTTAAGTAAAATTTTAGGATGTTGGCTATAAACACAAATCCTTCCCTCCATTTGCATGCTGAGAGATGTCCGGTCTCATTTACAATTGATCAGACTGGCCTCGGGTTTGTGGAAATCAAGTACACTGAGACAACGTAACTTAGAGGAAGGCTATCATTATAAAATGTTGTCCCACTTAGTTATTATTAAAACCATATTATAATATAAAAAACAACTTTCACACTTTCAGAGGTTGAGGTGGGCAGATCGCTTGAACCCAGGAGTTTGAGATCAGCCTGAGCAACATGGCGAAACCCCATCTTTACAAAAAATACAAAAAAATTACCAGGTGTGGTGGCGCATGCCTGCTGTCCCAGCTACTCAGGAGACTGAGATGAGAGGATCACCTGAGTCCAGGAGGTTGAGGCTGCAGTGAGCCGTGATCACGCCAACTGCTCCAGCCTGAGTAACAGAGTAAGACCTGGTCTCAGAAAAAAAAACAAAAACCCAAAGAATTTCTAGAAGAAGTTTGTAGGCCCACTTCCTTAATACAATTGTTTCCATTTTTCTATTTCCTCTGCAACTTTCTGCCTATTTACATAGAGACAATTTAGAATTTTTTCTACTTCATTATAAACATTCAATCTTTAGCCTTCATCACTAACCTTCATCTTTAATACTTTTATATTAATTCATTACGTTCTGGTATTAGCTGATCATTACCCACTCTAAGGATATACAATAAATCCTTCTTTTTTTTTTTTTTTTTTTTTTGAGATAGAGTCTTGCTCTGTCACCCAGGCTGAAGTGCAGTGGCGCGATCTCGACTCTCATTGCAACCTCTGCCTCCCAGGTTGGAGCAATTCTCCTGTCTCAGCCTCCTGAGTAGCTGGGATTACAGGTGTGTGCCACCACACCCATTTAATTTTTGTATTTTTAGTAGAGATGGGGTTTCACCATGTTGGCCAGGCTGGTCTTGAACTCCTAACCTCAAGTGATCTGCCCACCTCAGCCTCCACAAGTGCTGGGATTACAGGCGTGAGCCACCACGCCCATCCATGAATCCTAATTTTTAATGTCATGAGTAACACTGCAATGAACATCCTTTTACACGGTTTTTAAGGATATATATGGATGTTCATTGCAGGGTTACTTGTGACATAAATAAATGTACTGCAACCAAATAAAAAGAGTTTTTGTTTTGTTTTTTTTTGAGACAGGGTCTCACTCTGTCACCCAGGCCGGAGTGCAGTGGCATGATCACGGCTCACTGAAGCCTGGACCTCCCAGACTCAAGTGATCCTGCCACCTAAGACACCCAAGTAGCTGGGATCACAGGTGCACTGACACCACACAGAGCTAATTTTCTTATTTTTTGTAGAGACAAGGTCTCACTATGTTGCCCAAGCTGGTCTGGGCTCAAGTGATCCTCCTGCCTCGGCCTCCCAAAGTGCTGGGATTACAGGCATGAGCCACCACACCCAGCCGAAAATGAGCATTTTAATGGCTCTTGCTATGCATTGGTAAACTGACTTCTATAATAAGAAATATACCAATTAATGCTTTCTAAAATTACATAAATAACCCAATTTCCCCAAAGCCTTATGAACTAACTGGAAAATTTTTAGGGAATTTAACAGGTGTGAAATGTACCCATTATTATTTTCTTCTTTAGTAATGAAAGGAGTGACCATTTTCCCACGTTAGTTTACAACATCTGTTTCCTTACTCTTTGTCTATTTGATGCTGGCCTTACAGATACGTGAACCAGTTACTAGACATATTCAATGCAAACATATCTGTTCATATTTGTTCCTTTATATTTGATTTATTCGTAAACTGAAAACAAAATATTCAATATAATAAAGCCATTTGTCTAGGCATCATGGCTCATGCCTTGTAATCATAGCACTTTGGGAGGCCATGGTGGAAGGATTGCGTAAGCACAGGAGTTCGAGACCAGCCTGGGCAACATGGTGAAACCATGTCTCTATAAAAACAGAAAAATTGGCCGGGCATGGTGGTGCATGCCTGTAGTTCCAGCTACTCAGGAGGCTGAAGTGGTAGGATCACTTGAGCCTAGGAGGTGGAAGTTGCAGTGAGCTGAGATCACGCCACTGCACTCCAGCCTGGGCAACGGAGCAAGACTCCCTCTCCACAAAAAGAAAAAAAAAACTACGCATCACTGAAACACAAGTACTGTTGGTGGTGCCTGATATGCCTCTGCATATGAGAGGCAACCAAGCATGAAGCATAGTCAGAACATCATTTGAGAGCCATCTAATTTGAGGTAAATAAGCTCATCTAATTTTTTTTTCTTTTTTCTGAGATGGAGTTTTGCTGTCTCTGAGAGTAGAGTGCAGTGGCATGATCTCGGCTCACTGCAACCTCTGCCTCCCGAGTTCAAGCGATTCTCCTGCCTCAGCCTCCTGAGTAGCTCGGATTACAGGTGTGCGCAACCACGCCTGGCTAACTTTTGTATTTTTAGTAGAGACCAGGTTTCACCATGTTGGTCAGGCTGGTCTCGAACTCTTGACCCCATGATCCGCAGCCTGCCTTGGCCTCCCAAAGTGCTTGGATTATAGGCGTGAGCCACCACGGCCAGCCTGATTCCATAAATGTGTATACAGCGTATCTTCCATTATATTATTTTTTTAGATTTTGTTTTTGAATTTTCAATATGGAATCACATACTAATATATTTTTCTGGGCACAAGTCTTACTGCAACAAATCCTGTCGATTCTTACATAATCCTAATTATTTCAGTATACTAAAAGTGCAAATTACCTTTATTCCTACAGGCAAAACTAGGGAGGGAAAGAATATCCCAAATCCATATCGTGGAATCTAATCCTTAACTGTGCTGCCTTTCCTCTATCATTCATTTCCCCTTCACAAAGCTCCCTCCACTTCAGTCAAGATCATTTCCTCAAGCACACTCCTGTCTCAGCATCTCAATCATCTCTTCAAGCACACTCCTGTCTCTGCATCTTGGCTCACACAAATACCCTTCTTAAAATCCACTCTTCCTTGATCTGCCATTCCTTCAAGGTTTATCTCAAGTGCCACATCAAAAGCACTTAATCCAGTTCTGGGCACACACTGCGAGCATGCTACAGTAGAAACAAAGGATTTGAAGTTAAGCTTCAGTTTCAAACCAAGCTCTGCAATTTACTACACGACCACTGAGAACTGACTCAGCCTTGCTGAGTCTTGTTTCCTCATCTGCAAAGCAGGCAAAATAATTCACACTGCAGGCTTCTTAGAAACAGTAAAAGAAAAAAAACAAGTATTAAATGAAAATAACTGGAAACTGCCAAAGACAGTTATCAGCAGATAATAAGATTTAATATGCATTAATACCTTTTTCTCTACAAAGCCTTATTTGACTACCCAAACCAAGTGATCATTCTGTCCTAACTCACAAGTAATGAATCAGATCTATCTTGAAAAAGTACATGACCAACCTCTCAGATTGTTCAGGCTACTACCCCTATTCAATGTGATCTTTCAAAAGATTTCATTGTATGTTGCTTACCTGTTTATTTAAGCCTATTTACTGCTGTGAATAGCATTTCTACTTATGTTTTATCAAAGCAACAAGCAACCACCAGTAAAGACCCTGAAAAGAGAAAGCCACAAAGAAAGTTTCTTCCCTTACCTTGTGAGTTATCCATTCTCGTCCATACTGATACACGTTGTTAGCCGCAGAATTCAGGGCTCTTTGGACTACCTGAGCCTCAGGAAGCCAACTAATGTAAAACAAAGAAAAAAAATGAAAAAAGTACACTTTCTGTGTAGTGTACCAATAATGCTTTGAACTTGATATGCTTAATCCATAACAGACAGACTGTTGATCATTCATCAATACACACATACCGAAGCATCATGAGCAGGACTTTCAGGCTTAACTGTCCTAAGTCTCTAACATTCAGGATGTCCTTTCAATCTTTCCTTAGCTTTTATTTATTTTATTTTTGAGACGGAGTTTCACTCTTCTTGCCCAGGCTGGAGTGCAATGGCACAATCTCGGCTCGGTGCAACCCTGCGACTTCCACCTCCTGGGTTCAAGTGATTCTCCTGCCTCAGCCTCCCAAGTAGCTGAGATTATAGGCACGTCACCACGCCTGGCTAATTTTGTATTTTAGTAGAGACAGGGTTTCACCATGTTAGTCAGACTGGTCTCAAACTCCTGATCTCAAGTGATCCACCCGCCTCAGCCTCCCAAAGTTCTAGGATTACAGGCATGAGCCATGGCACCAGGCCTCAGTGTTTCCTTAGCTTTTAGACCCACTTTCCCCACAACCTCCCTTTCATTCTACTCTGCCTGGTTTCTCTGTTCACATGTCCTGAGTCACCTGCCTTATTTGGCACCAAAGAAAATGGTTCTGGGAGACTGGGATATTCAACATCTGGGACAGGGTTCTCAAAGTGTGGTCCACAAACCAGCAGCATCAGAACTTTTTGGAAACCTGTTAGAAATGAAAAATTGGGGGCCCAAACCTAGATCTACTGAAAAAGGAACACGACTAGGGCCCAGCAATCTGTACCTTAACAAGCCCTGCAGGTGATACTGATGCATGCTACAGTTTGAGAATCACTAATCTAAGGAAGTGAAGAAATCAGAAAGAATGCAGGAAATGAAGAAGGTGAATCATTATCCTCAACTTTGTTATCTACTGAAGATCTTTTAAAGATAGAATTCCTGAGCAAAGTTCCAACTATGCAAGGAACTATAGCCCACAAGCTTTACTTGTTCTGCAGTGAGAGGTGGCCTCCTCATTCTTCTGTTGACTAAGCAGGCTGTACCATACACCTTAATCAAGAATCCTTTACACAGTCCTAATGTTTTCCACAAGAGAAAATATGTTCACGTATTATCTAAATTGTTCCTCTTAATAATATACGCTGGAGATGTTGACATTCACAAATTTAACAGTCCTCATTTCAACTATTCCAGAGTGAAGCCAAAAGGTGAAGGCAAGCAGAAGCTAGTCATTTACTTTCCTCAGGCCCCAAAATGACACATCCTACAAACCTAACACAAAAGGGTCAATTAGGTAAAGTCAAATGTGCAACATCCTCAACTCACAGCAACTTTATGTGCTGTGTATGAGAAAGATGGTCATAAAGAGAAAGTCAGTTGCCACTGACAGCCACAAAGTCATGGTGCCTAGGAAAGTGGTCTTTAACCAGAAAAAATAAGAGATCTTTTGAATAAATTAAAAAGTAGACTATTAAACCAGTAGTGGGTTGAATCTTAAGTATTAACCAGTTTGTCCCACACTCCAAATAAAGTATCTGTGAAACTTCTTGGCAAATTCCTCAGTCCACTCAAACATTTCTCAGCAAGGCCAGCACGCTGGCTCATGCCTGTAATCCCAGCATTTTGGGAGGCCAAGGCAGGCAGATCACTTGAGGCCAGGAGTTCAAGACCAGCCTGGCCAACAAGGCAAAACCCCGTCTCTACTAAAAATACAAAAATTAGCTGGGCATGGTTGCACAAAACCGTAGTCCCAGCTACTCAGGAGCCTAAGGCACAGGAATCACTTGAGCCCAGGAGGCAGACGTTGCAATGAGCCAAGATCATACCACTACCCTCCAGCCTGGGCAAAAGAGCAAGACTGTTTCAAAAAAAAAAAAAAAAAAAAAAAAATTTCTCAGCAAGTAAGACAAAATTTCAAACTTTTAGAGACACAAATATAATAATTTACAGTATAAGCATATAAACAGGAAATCTGGATCACTAAACTGAAATGTGATTCAGGAGAAATTAAGTAGCTTTTAAATTACTCTTTTATACATTCATCAGTGGCTTGAAGGGATTGCTAAATATTTTCAATTATATGGTAACTTATAATTGATATTATATTGATATATTGGTATTATATTGATATTATATATTATAATGATAACACTCTCCTGTAGTGTTATTCAAAAGTGTGAAGATGGGCAGGCCATGGTGGCTCACGCCTGTAATCCCAGCACTTTGAGAGGCCGAGGCGGGTGGATCACCTGAGGTCAGTAGTTTGTGACCAGCCTGGCCAACATGGTGAAACACCGTCTCTACTAAAAATGAAAAAATTAGCCAGGTGTGTTGGTGTGCGCCTGTAGTCCCAGCTACTTGGGAGGCTGAGGAAGGACAATTGCTTGAACCCAGGAGGCAGAGGTTGCAGTGAGCCGAGATCATGCCATTGCATTCCAGCCTGGGCAGCAAGGGCAAGACTCCATCTCAAAAAAAAAAAAAAAGTGTGAAGATTCATAGAGGTATCTGGACAGATCCTTAATGATTCACAAATGTCTACTGGGCCTGGGAAAATGTCTTACTGGCCACTATGAAAACACTTTCCCAATGTACTCACACAGGTTTCCTAAGAGCAACAAATGAGAGGAGCTGTTTTGGGGACAAGGTAGAGGTACTGGCTCAGTCCCAGTCTCCCTCAAGAGACATGGGGCCAGAAACACAGGAGCTGCCTTAGCTGGGCTGTACTCCGGCCTTACACCCCTACAGCCCCTGAACTGAGCTCCTTCCTTGGAGATTCACTGCCTCAGCCTATCACTAACTCCCCTACTCACTCAAGAGGGATGCCTCAGCAGAAACCAATGCCCTACAGTTTAGACTGGTCTGCCTTCACCTTCCTGGGTAAAGGTTAATCTCTATCACCTACTACCTACCAAGAGAACAACCCTGATTACAAACAACTTAGTTTAGCCTACTGGGTTTCTCCCAAGTAAGCGAAGGGATAAGTGCAACTGAGAACCATTTCAGTGCCATCTCCTAATGAGGGTCCTGAGGCACAGGAATCAACAGGCTTGAGACAAGTCAGGAGAAAGCAGAAAATGAGCTCCTGACTAACAACTGCCGAAGACAAGAATCAGTATGTATAACATCATTATTTTCTTTAGAGCTCCATTAAGATGATCCTAATCTGTCTAATTTACCCACCAGCTTACAAGGCACATCCAGCAGAAGTCAAGGGACTACATGGGCCATATAAAACCACACCAAGTTGGAAGAAAGGACATCTGGACTTATTCTTAACTGTATCTTCTCCACTAGGAGTATCTACATGAATCCCCTACAAGGTCAACTGCCCTCCTGCTGACAGAATCCACTGAGTACTGAGAGATGCAGGAAACCATTATCATTATTTCATGCCGACCCCTACTATTTCCAATCCCATCCCCACCTATCTGCTGAAAAAGAATCAGACCTTCCATGAATCACCAAAGTCTAAGCAGCTTCAAAAAGCCTTCCTTGGCCGGATGCAGTGGCTCAAGTCTGTAATCCCAGCACTTTGGGAGGCCGAGGCAGGTGGATCACGACATCAGGAGATCAAGACCATCCTGGCTAACACGGTGAAACCCTATCTCTACTAAAAATACAAAAAAAAATTAGCCGGGCGTGGTGGCGGGTGCCTGTAGTCCCAGCTACTCCGGAGGCTGAGGCAGGAGAATGGCGTGCACCTGGGAGACGGAGCTTGCAGTGAGCCAAGATCGCGCCACTGCACTCCAGCCTGGGCGACAGAGCAAGACTTCATCTCAAAAAAAAAAAAAAGGCCTTCCTTTTGGGAGGCCAAAGCGGGTGGATCACTCGAGGTCACGAGTTCAAGACCAGCCTGGCCAACATGGTAAAACCCTCTCTTACTAAAAACAAAAAAATTAGCCAGGCATGATAGTGCGTACATGACTGTAATTCGGGCTACTTGGGAGGCACAGGAATCGCTTGAACCCAGGAGGTGAAGGTTGCACTGAGCCAAGATCACACCACTGCACTCCAGCCTGGGTTAGAGTGAGACTCTGTGTCAAAACAAAAACAAAAACAAAAAAACTTCCTAAATAGAACATTACTCGGCAATAAAAAAGAACAAACTTGATACCTACAACATCTTGGATGAGCTTCAAGAGAATTATGCTAAGCAACAAAAAGCCAATCTCAAAAGGCTGCATGCTCCATGACTGGATTTACGTATTATTCTCAAAATGATTTTATAGCTATGGAGAACTGATTAGTGGTTGCTAAGAGTTAGGGAAATCTTGAAGGAAAGGGTAGAGGGTGGGTGTGGCTGTTAAGGGGTGGCATGAGGAAGCCTGCAATGCAACAGTTATGTACTGAGTGTGTTGATAGCTGACATGAAGCTACATAGAGGATGAAATCTGAAGGTCAGTGTATTATAGCAATGGCAATTTCCTGGTTTTATTGTACTATAATTATGCAAGATGACAACACTGGAGGGGGTGGGGTGAAGAGTATATGGGTCTTCCCTGTATATGTCTTTGCAACTCCCTGTGAATCTATAATTATTACTTCAAAATTTCAAACAAAAGACAAACAAACCTTTCTTCTACTACCTGATCTGGGGCTGCTCAGATTGTGTGCCTTTGATACAGTTGCAGAGAGAATGCTGCTACTATTCAAAACCGGTACAAAAGGGCTCTGCATTGACTTCCAGTACAGAAGAATGACCCAAAGAAAAGGAGCCCTCTGGATGTGAAGGCTGAGGCTGAGCCCTAGAGGACAACATTTGGAAGGTCTATCATCCCATGAAAGGCTCTATCCACTTGCCTAGATCCCAGATGGCTCCTTCCTAAAATCCCATACCTGATACATGTTGGTTCCTCCTTTTTCCCATTCTCCTTTTAAAATGTATTATATCCAAAGAGCCAGAGGACAGAAGACCTCACTTCTTCCTTCAAAGATGTATGGCCCCTAATTTCCCGCCTTCCCCGCTCCGCTGAACTCACAGTATTTATATCCATATCCATTCTGACCTGCTTTCCCCAGATGTTCCATTCGTGCCATGGATTCATCTCATGCTTCATCCTCAGAGAAATGCACTAAGAATCATCTCTCTCCTCATATTTACAACCCCTTCCACTCTACCAGTTCTTTCCCTGGAGCATACAAACAAGGCTTCTCCATCTTAAAAAATTAAACAAAACTGCTCTATACCTCCTTCCCAGCTACGTTCCATAGGCAAACTTGGGAAAGAGCAGTCTATACCTGCTTTCTCTACTTCCTCGTTCCCAATAATTTCTCAACACACTGCAATCTAATGGGCTTCTGCTACACCAATTAAATGAACTGCTCTTGCAGCTGCTAAACCCAATTTCACTCTTAGAAAATTTCTGCAGCAATTTGACATTGCTGACCACTACTACTGTCTCAAAACGTTCTCTTTCCTTGGTTTTCCTCTTACCTTTCTCATAGACCATTCTCATTTTCCTTTGTGAACCTATTGTTTTTTGCTCACCCTTAAAGGCTTAAGATATCCACAGGGCGCACCTCCAGACATCCTCTCTGTACCTTACATACATTCTTTATGCTGATGCTTCTCAAAACTCAAGATCCAACCCAGACCTCTCATCTGATTCCTGGACTTACACAGCAACTGCCCATATTTTAACTTCACCCCATGTCTCCTGAACCGCATACCTACATAGTCAACAGCCTACCGGATGCCTCTACTTACAATAGTCACCTCAAACTCAACAGGTAAACAGGTGAATTAGTTTCCCTACCAAATCTGCTCTTGTATTTCCTGTCTTGGTGAATCCACCATCACTCACTAATTTCCAAAGCTAGAAACATAAGTCATGCTAGACTTCTTCCTCCTATATCCAATTAATCACCAACTAACCCCCTTAAGACCTTATAAATCTGTCCCTCCTGTTCACCTCCACTGAAACTGTCTACAGTTCAGGGCTTTGTCACTTCTCATCCGGTTTACTCTAGAAGCTTTTAATTTGTCTCAAAGGTTTACATCTTGTATACCTTCAATCTTTTCTCCACAAAGCAGCTGAAAAGCCTGTTCTAGAATGAAATATGATGATTCTACTTCTCTACTTATATCCTTAATCAAAATAATAAACATATCTATCACTCCTAAAAATTTCCTTGCACCTATATGTATGTCCTCCCTAGAGCTCCACCCCAATCCACAGGTAACCATTAATCTTACTGTCACTACAGATTAGTCTGCATTTCCTAGAACTTTAAATAAATGAAATCGTACCATTTGGGCTTTTTGTCTGAATTTTTTCACTCAGCTTACTTTTTTGTTGTTGTTTTTTTGAGACAGAGTCTTACCCTATCATCCAGGCCGGAGTGCAGTGGTGCAGTCTTGGCTCACTGCAACCTCCGTCTCCCGAGTTCAAGCGATTCATGTGCCTCAGCCTCCCAAGTACCTGGGATTATAGGTGTGTGCCACACACCCAGTTCGTTTTTGTATTTTTAGTAGAGATGGGGTTTCACCATGTTGGCCAGGCTGGTCTCAAACTCCTGACCTCAGGTGATCCTCCCACCTCGGCCTCCCAAAGTGCTGGGATTACAGGCGTGAGCCACCCACCGCACCTGGCCAACATACTTATTTTGAGAGTCATCTATGTTGGTACATGTATCATTAGTCCATTTTTTTTAATGCTGCATAATATTCCACTGCATAAATATACCACAATTTATATTTCAAAAGAAATATACTTCTTTTATGAAGATTCAAATAGGCCAGGCACAGTGGCTCATGCCTGTAATCCCAGCACTTTGGGAGGCTGAGGAGGGAAGATCACTTGAGCCCAGGTGTTCAAGACCAGCCTAGGCAACATGGTGAAACTCCTACAAAAAATATAAAAATTAGCCGAGTATAGTGGCTCACGCCTGTAGTCCCAGCTACTCAGGAGACTAAAGTGGGAGGAATGATTGAGCCCAGGAGATCAAGCCTGTAGTGAGACATGATTGTGCCACTTTAATCCAGCCTAGGTGACAGAGCAAGACCCTGTCTCAAAAAAAAAAAAAAAAAAATTATTCTAAATCAAGTTCAAGTACTGTCCTAGGCAGGTTTTATATAAAAGAATAAAGTAGAGACAAAGGAAAAAAATCAAGTTAAATCTCAACTTATAAGCCTAAAACTGGCAGAATATTTCCTGACTTATGACTGTCTTGAGGTTAATAAAAGGCAGGTCATACAATGTGTCATCAAGTTGTTAGGTGGATAACACAGCTCTGCTGAACATCCCCCACAAAAACTGAAAACCCTTCTTCCAGAAGCCAAATTAAACACGTACACAGAGATCCTATAAAACAGAAGTTGGCAAATTTTTCTGTAAAGGACTAGAGAGTAAGTATTTTAGGCTCTGCAGAACATATAATCTCTGCCACAGCTACTCAATTCTGTTTGTCCTTGAAACCCCAAAACAGCCAGAGAAAATATGTAAATGAGTAGACATAGGTATGTTCCACTAAAACTTCATTTACCAAAGTGTTGGGAAAAGGGCTTGTGGGGTGCCTGTATAAACTGGCCGCAAAAATATGGGACAATAAGTTGTGGAAAGCCACGAGAGGCCTCTGAGTAGAAAAGTCTCCGAATTGCCATCATGTTCCCATACTCAGAGCAAGACCTGCTCTCTTATCTGTAAACACTGTGTTCAAGGAGAAAGACACTCCTTTGAAACACTGGAATGTGGACAGATGTGCAGGCTCCTAGTTAAGCCCGCTCCCACTAGCTACTCTCCAACAAGTTAAAGATATGCTGTTTGAGCACAAAGGAGATTGATTTAAACTGCTATTGCTATAGATTACGCCTATGACGTACTGCCTCCCTTTCACTGTTTTCACCCTGAACATCTGCTTTTTAGATCTAAGTGATTATACTCAACAAATAGTGTGAAGACCAGAGCTCAGCGCCTTTTGCAGCCTCCATTATGCAACTGGCCCCGACTCCCACGTTTATGAACTCTTAACCTGTCTCTTCTCATTCCTTTGTCGCCACCGGACTTCAGGTACCCTACGGGTGGTGTTGAGGCTGGTCCCCAACACAAAAGGAGGTGGCTGAATTTGGCCCTGGGCCATAGTTCACCTATCCTTCCTCAAAAATAATACAATATGGGAATATGTCAATAATTATAAAACGGGGCATGGTGGTGTACACCTGTAGTCTCAGCTACTCCAGAGGCTAAAGCAGGAGAACTGCTTGAGCCCAGGAGTTCAAGATCAGCCTGGACAACATGGTGAGACCTCATTTCTTAAAAATAAATAAATAAATAACATAAATTTAAAAATTATATAGAAAGTTGAGGAGTTACAGTTTCCATGTTATAGTGGAAACTTTCCTTCAGTTGATCAGAAGCAGTGGTTATAAATGACTCTGCCACTGTGGGATTATTATCTCAAGTTCCTTAAACTTTGATCTTGTTTCCTCATGTGTAAAATGGGGATAATTTCTTCAATCTATCTCACACAGTCACTGTGAGGAACAAATGACATAAGAAAGATGAAGTGCTTTGTAAATTATAAACATGCTGTAAACCTCAATTATAAAACAAAGTATCATTTACCATGAATTGTACCTAAAATCCTGAGCACTTTCCTCCCACCCTCTGTATTACATGCCATTCTTCTTCAAAAAATGACAATATTTATCAAAGCTCTGGCAAACCCTATCTTTTATCTTCCAATGCAGCTGCATCAATGAAGGTCATTTCGTGCAAACAGATGCTGAAACTAGGCCATTCATCTCTCTTCTTTTTCAAAACAATATTCTTACTTTGCCCACTCAGGGTGATTTGCTAGAGTTTCATTAATCAAATTACTTGTGACTTCAATCATGTGTACACTCTCTTGATGTACCTGTATTACAGATAAAGAAAGAAAAGAATCTCAGTAAAAAATAAACCCAATTTAACATTTATTTTTCTACTCTATTATTGGAACAATGCTTTGAGAGCCAAATAAATATACATCTTTGCTTTAATTAATTTAGAAACATGCAGCGCAAAGTTACTATACATTATATCTAATGATACACACTACGGGAAATAAAAAGTACATGCTAGCTCCCTGTTCAACACATTACTTAAGAAAAAAATACATAAATAGATATGTTCAAATACTTGACACGTATATGTACATACATTTCATCTGCATGACTATATCGTATAAATGTGTTTGTGTATCTATGTAAGCAATACCAGCACTTTGTGAGCTAACAGGTTCATCATGCAGTGTGAGACAAACAGGCAAATAAGGAACTAAGGTTTTTTTTTTTTTTTTTAGCCAGGTTCTTGCTCTGTCACCCAGGCTTGCTGGAGTGTAGTGGCGCAATCTCAGCTCGATATAACCTCCACCCCCCAGGTTCAAGCGATTCTCGTGCCTCAGTCCTCTGAGTAGCTGGGATTACAGGCACTCACAACCACGCCTGTCTAATTTTGTATTTTTAGTAGAAAAAAGGTTTTGCCATGTTGCCAGGCTGGTCTTGAACTCCTGACCTCAAGGGATCTACCCACCTTGGCCTCCCAAAGTGCTAGGATTACAGGTGTGAGCCACTGTAAGTAAGCCGCAACTAAGTAAGGTTTCTGAGTAAAAAAAAGCCAACAGAAGCTGCACCTCTGAATTTACCTTGCCCAATAACCAACAAAATGAGGGAGATAAAATGGGAATTAACCAGTCGAAAAAAATTTTTTTCACCCAGGACATCCAAACAAGGAAAGAAACATAATCTGATACAATTTGGAACTCAGCCATCAGGTAAAGAAACAAAACATTCTGGAGCACAACAGAGAGGCGTAACAGCTCACTCCTAAACTGACCCCATCACCCAGGAGCCGCACAGGTGAGCTGACAAATATATACGATTCACCGGTAACAGGGAGAAAAGAAGCCACATCGTTATCCTTTTCTGATGACAGAGGGAAAGAAAGTGTAATGAGGGAGAAAAGGATAAATCAGAGGAAAGAGATCAAAGTCCCCCACCCACACCCACCCCTCATCTCTGTCCCTTTCTGCAGTGAAAGTTTCACAGTATGCAAGGAATTGAGTGAGACAGTGCAAAGACTGACGGTATTTTTCCATGGGCATGGGTATGAGATTAACCAAGGAGCAAAATCACTAGGGCAAGTCACATACCAACCCAGAACAGAACAGAGTCTAGATACCCTAACAAAGATACATAGCCACCTAAGCCATCAAGTGATACCACTTCCAATTCTATCGGGCCCCAGAAAAGTAGGAAGAACACAAAATACAAACTGCACCAAGATGGGGAAAACAAACTGATTTCAGACACAATGAGGAGATAATCAACTCAGATGCAATGCCTGAAAACCAGCCAGAATGAATAAGGCCTGACACGTTCTTGTGAGGACTTAGGCTAGCATTTTGTAGGATATGGAAAAAGAGGGCTGTAAGCTAAGGGACATAATCTTACTTAGATGTTTAAAGTAAATTTGGACGCTGTGTTGAAAACAGACTAAATGAGGCTAAGGAACAATTCAAGAGAGAATGGGGATAGCTTTGAGGAGGACAGTAGCGGTACTGAAAAAGAAGTGACTGGATTTGAGACCTATCTTACATTAACCAACTGTTGGATGTTAAACGGGTTTTACATTCCCGAAATACACCTCACATAGATATATTTTCCTTTTTACATACTGCAGGATTTAATCTGTTAATGTTTTGTTAAGGATTTTTGTGTCTATTTATAAGGGATACTGGTCTGCAGTTTCCCTTCTGTGAATGCCTTTGACTTTGGTATCTGGGCAATACTAGCCTCATAAAATGAGCTGACAAGTGTTACTTCTTTGCTAACTGAACAACACTGTGTAGAACAGGCAGTACTTCTTCACTACATGTTTGATAAAACTCATCAGTGAGATCATCTGGGTCTGAGCGCTTCTCGGTAGGAAGATTTTCAAACACTAATTCAATTTCTTGTCCTCATAGTGGGCTACAATTTTTCTATTTCTTCTTGAGTCTGTTCCACTCCTTCTCTACAAGGAATTTCTCCATTTAATGTTATCAAACTTGATAGCATAAAGTTGTTCATAATATTCCCTTATCCTTTCAAGATCCGTGACATATGCAGAGATGTTTCCTCTTTTGTACTTGATATTGGTAATTTGTATCTTTTTTCTTCATCAGTCTGGCTAAAATTTTGTCAATTTTATTGATGTTTTTCAAAGAACCAGCTTTTGAGTTTATTAATCTTTTCACTATTGTTTCTCCTTTTCAAATTTCCTTGATTTGCACCTGATCCTTATTATTTCCTTCCTTTCATTTACTTTGGATTTAATTTGCTATTATTTGCTAGCTTCTGAAGGTGGAAACTTAGGTCACTGATTTTCCTTTTTCAAATATAAGCATTTAATGACATAAACTTCCAACAAGACACTGCTTCAGCTGCATCCCACAAATTCTGATACGCAGTGGCTTCATTTTCTTCCATTTTAAAATCTTCTAATTTCCTTTGAAATTTATTCGATTCACAGGTTTAGAAGTATGTTGCTTAAAAGACTTGGAACCAACCCAAATGTCCAACAATGATAGACTGGATTAAGAAAATGTGGCACATATACACCATGGAATACTATGCAGCCATAAAAAATGATGAGTTCATGTCTTTTGTAGGGACATGGATGAAGCTGGAAACCATCATTCTCAGCAAACTATCGCAAGGACAAAAAACCAAACACCACATGTTCTCACTCATAGGTGGGAACTGAACAATGAGAACACATGGACACAGGAAGGGGAACATCACACACCAGGGCCTGTTGTGGGGTGGGGGGAGGGGAGAGGGATAGCATTAGGAGATACACCTAATGTAAATGACGAGTTAATGGGTGCAGCACACCAACATGGCACATGTATACATATGTAACAAACCTGCACGTTGTGCACATGTACCCTAAAACTTAAAGTATAATAAAAAAAGTTAAAGTTCTTATTTTTAAATTATTAAAGGCTTTAACTAATGTTATATACACCCCTCCCCCACCAAAAAAAAAGTATGTTGCTTAACTTCTAAGTATTTGGACATTTCCTAAATTTCTGTTACTGATTTTTAATTTAATTCTGTCAGGAAATGCTTTTTTTGTTTGTTTGAGACAGTGATCTCACTCTGTCACCCAGCCTGGACTGCAGTGGTGCAATCATGGCTCACTACAGTCTCCACCTCCAAGGCTCAAGCAATCTTCCCACCTCAGCCTCCTAAGTAGCTGGGACTACAGAAATGCACCACAATGCCCAGCTAAATTTTTAAATTGTTTTTGTAAAGCCAGGGTCTCCTTATGTTGCCCAGGCTGGTCTCAAACTCCTGGGCTCAAGCAATCCTCCTGCCTCAGCCTGCCAGGTAGCTGAGATTACAGGTGTGTACCACTGTGCCTTGCCTAACACTTCCAAATTTATTGAACATATTATTTATTCTGGTATTCCATGTTTTCTTGAAAAGAATATAATTTCTAATTGTTAATTAGGTCAAGTTGACTGACCGCGTTTTTTGGCGTGTTTCGTTTTTGTTTTCTTTTGAGACAAAGTCTTGCTCTGTCACCCAGGCTGACATGCAGTGGCACGATCACAGCTCACTGCAGCCTCAATCTCCCGGGATCAAGCAATCCTCCCACCTCAGCCTCTCAAGTAGCTGGGACTACAGGCTTAAGTCACCATGCCCAACTAATTTTTTCTATTCTTTGTAGAGATGGGGTTTTGTCATGTTGCCTAGGTTGGTCTTAAAACTCCTGGAGTCAAGGGATCCACCTGCCTCATCTTCCCGAAGTCCTGGGATTACAGGCATAAGCCACAACACCCAGCCGACTGACAGGGTTTTAAAAGGCTTTTAAATATCCTTATTATTTTCTAACTACTTATTCCTTCAATTACTGCAAGGAGTACTGAATCCTGAACTATAATCATAGATTTGTTTATTTCTCCTTTTAATTCTGAATGTTTGATTTCATGTATTTTAGAGCTCCGCTGTTGGGAGCATATACATTTGTAACTGTTATCTTATGTCAATATTAACTCTTATCCATATGAAAAGTTCTTAATTTGCCTCTAGCAATATTTCTTTTTGACAATCTATTTTGTCTGATAATATAGAATCAACTGCACATATTTTCTGTGGACAGTTTGCACAGTGTATGTTTTTTAATATTTTTACTATCAACCTTCCTGTGACTTTGAATTTAAAGTGTGTCTCTAACATACCAAAAGCAAGTTGGAACTTGCTTTTTATATTCAGTCTGACAATGTCTGCTTTTTGACTGTTCAGTTGCTTCTCGCGTAACCTAAGTATTGTCATGACCAGGGTTAGGTCTGCCATTTTGCTACTAGCTTTCTATTTGTCCCGTCTCTATTGGTCCTCTGTTGTTCCTGCACTGCCTTTTGTGTTCAGCAAATTTTAGTATACCATTTTAGTTCTCCTAATCCTTAGGCTATTTATTGCCTGCTGTTTAACTTATCTAAATCTTATCTCATCTTTTAATTTATCATAATCTACTTCAAGTTAGTATTGACTTATATCCAGGAAAATATTTTAAGAACTTCATACCAGTACAGTTCCACTTGCCAGCCCTCTTCTTTGTGCTATGGTTTTATATATACATAGCTCATCTATATATGTTATAAAGGCCACAACAGTATTTCTATTTTTCTTTAGTCATATTTGTTTAAATAAATTAAAAGAAGACAGGGGAAAATATAACCCACATATTTTCCAAGTGCTTTCATTCCTTTCTTTGGATCCAGATTATTTCTGGAGTCATTTATCTTCACCCCGAAGGAATTCTGTTAGCATTCCATATAAGTGCAGGTCTGCTATCAACAAATTCAGTATCTGTTTATCTAGAAATGTTTTCATTTTGCCTTTACTTTGAAAGAACAGTTTCACTGACTATAAAAGTATTGTTTGACAGAGATTTCTCCCTATGACTTTAAATATGTCACTCCAATGTCTTTTAGTCTTTGCTGTTTATTAAGAGAATTAAGTCACTAACTGTATTGTTCCCCTGTTTGTGATGTGTAATTTTTCTCTTGCTTCCTTCCAGATTTTCTTTTTATCTTTGTCTTTCGGCAGTTTGACTATGATGTAGCTAGGCATGGTTTTGTGTTTGTGTATGCTTATTCTACTGAAGGTTTGTTGAACCTCTTGGATCTGTTAATGTTTTTCACCAAACACGGGAAAGTTTTTAGCAGTTATTTCTTCAAATAATTTTTTCTACCTTTTTCTCTTCCTCTTCTCATCTTCTGGGATGCTTATTACATGTCTGCTAGATGTTTGATATTGTCCCACAGGTGTCTGAGGCTCTGCTCATCTCCAATTGGACTTGACACCAAAAGCACAGGCAACAAAGGCAAAAATAGACAAATGAAGCTACATTAAACCTAAACACATCTGTGCACTGAAGAATACTTCCTTCAAGAAAAGCTGCAGGTTTTACTGCCCATGCAAGAATGCCACCTGTTTTTACCTGTAAAGAAAAAGTACCTGTTTTTACCAGCTACAGTAGCAGCTTTTCATCAACGAAAGATCTCCTAGTTGACTACCTGGTCATTTTCTAATGCTTTTAAATGGTGTTTTTAATAATTTCATGCTGTTTTATTCTTGATTTCTGTGGAAAGGAATTACCTGACTTCCTCACCCTGCTATTATCCCAGGACATATTAGGAAGGTGGAGCCAAAAAGGATTTTCTGGCAAACTGGATGTGGATACAAAACAAAGACAGTAGTCAAAGATGATCCTGAGACTTTCCATTTGAGCAAGCAGAAGAATGGAGTTGTCACTGAAGACTATGAGAAGAACAGACAAGTGGAGGAAGGTCTGGAATTCAGTCTCTGACGTTACATTTGAGATGTCCATTAAACATTCAAGTAGATACTGTCATGGATGTTTCAGAGAATGACAGCTGTACTGGCCAGGAGAATGAATTAGATAACCAATAAGGTTCCCTCAAAAGCTCAGTTTGGATGAATTCTACACCCAGAAATAAATGGTTCAGTAATACTTGTTATCAAAGTTCAGAGAAGCAAAAGCTCACTGAAGCAGGGGATGAACAAAGAAAAAGGACTTAAAAGATAAAACTGAGATGGCCAGGCAAAAGATGCTACGCAAAGGGACCAAGAAGGAAAAGTAGAATAGAAGTGTAGAAGAGAGGAGAAAGGAAAAAAAAAAGACCATACTAATGAAAGAACTGGAATGTAAGATTGCACAGTAGCAGGTTTAAGCAAAACATGACAAAAAGTCTCTAAATAAGTCTGCACAGTATATATACGTGACTATACATAATTAATATCCAAAGAACAGATAGGAACTATACAAAGACTGAAACAGAAGTACTAGAAGAGATTTTTAGAAGCAAATAAGATAGCTTGAGGGTGTACTGAAGCTGAGACTAAGAATAGGACTTCCAAGCAGAGATGCCACTGAAGAAATAGTGCAGTTCTTTAGCAAATTGGTTAATTAGATTATCAATTATAGCTACCAACATGTCTCTATGGGAACTAAAGGAATAAAAAAAATTTTGTATCCATGATTTCACAGAAGCTTCACCAACTCCTTGAAAAGAACATATCAAAATCTGGGTTGTGGAGTTCAATACGGTTCAGATAAAATAAAGATTAAAATGTACCATAAAAGTCGGGGGGAAATCTTGTCAGACTTGATAAGCCTAAAAAAAATAGTAAGAGATATCACTATAAAGATAACATTTTAGGTGTGCTTTAGAGAATAATTTTCTTTGATGAGATGAAAATGGGGAAAGGAAATGTAAGCTGGAAGGACCTGGAAAGCGAGAAATAAAGATGCTATGGTATATATCAGCAGAAGGATCAATGAGACAAGGATGGCAGGTGGTAATCAGCAAATTCTGATCTAGTGAAGAATACTAACTAGATTAGAATTCATGAGACCAGATCCTAATTCTCCTATTAAACTAAAAAAAAAAAAAAAAAGCGCCACTTGTTCTTCATTATCTCATTTTTTTCATTTATATTTACTCCCAAGGGTTTCGATAAAATAAAAATGCATGTAAAAGAGGTCTGAAAAGAAAATATACTAGGCAAATTCATGGCAAAATTAGTAATATACAAATCATAAATCCTTTAGCTATTGTACATACTTTTAAGTCAAGTTAACATTTTCCATGCCGCTTCTGCTAGCTTTTTATCCAGACTACAATTCTAACAATTAAGGGTTTATTAATGAGAATAATAATCACTGTACTCTACCTTTGCAGTCAGGAGTAGAGCTAAAAGAAGAGTTCCTATCACTAACAAAAATATGATGAAAATGCTAATTATTTTATCTAACATCTTCTCCAACCAGATGATCATCTGCACAAAAATGAAAAAGAGAATTACTTATCTTTAAAGTAGAACTTTAAAAATACATATACTCAATTGTCATAAAGACAAAACAGGATCTCCAGCATGGCAAAGCAAATTATGGCATAATAATTAAAGCAATAAAAGCTTTAAGCAACTTTAAAAACTTCACAGTACTCATTACTGCTGTTGTTGTATCGTTTATTACTGTCATAGCTAAGAAAAAGGCAGTCGATTTCAACATAACCTATATCTATGTTCAAATTCTCAAACTATAAGGATATCTATGTTTCAAATTGTAATTTATAACCTGGTAAGTATTCTAAACAAAATATTGACAATCCATTAGCTGACCTAAAATCTTATGAAGCTGTATCATCAGTTTAACAAATACACACGACTTTAGCAAAAGTATATACAGATAGTATTTATAATACTTATAATACAGGCATGGACTAAAAAATACAGATAAAATTGGAGCAAATTAAAAGAGGAGTTGCATTCAAAATATTTTTTCCATTTGATATCATTAGAATTACAAAAGCAGTAATAAAAAAATCTAATGTTAAGGCAATGACAAATAACAAAGATAACAGTTGCCCAAGGAGCGAGGGGTTGGGAGGTAAATGCACAATCAAGGAGGGGCACAAAACAGCCTTCAGGTTAATTTGTTTTATTAAGGGGGGAGTCATTGGTAGATAGTCTTTACATCTTTTTATGTTTGAAATATTTCATAATACATAATAAAATGCTTTTTAAAATCTGATATTCTACTTGAAGTTTCTATTCTTCTGAAAACATAAGCTTTATGACATGACTATAATTGATATAATCAATGTAGTAGCTGTTTCTTAATCAATTATTAAAACTGTGCTTTCCCTAAATGCTATCTGACATTGTCTTGCTATAACTTCCTTCATCTTTCACAACCACAAATAATCCTACATTTTAAACAACTTGTGTTTTCAGAATATACACTTGATAGATTGCTAGAATTCCTTTCATGCAAAGCTACCATCTAACATTTCAAAACTACATTTAACTAGATTAATAACTGCTGAAACACCACAATGCACTGCTCAACCCCAAGGTGAGCAACAGCATTGCTAAATAAGTTATTCTTAATTTAGATCTGATTTATGCTCTCCAGTGAATTAAACATCCAAAAGCAAAGAATGTTGGTTAAAAAAACAACATGAGTTCTGCAGCATTTACTTTCACTTGACGTTTATAAGCTTGTGCCCCCCTTATCTGTTTTTCATCAAGGGCACTGTCACTAAGAGATCAATGCTAAAGTGAATTCAAAGATAAAAAGTTAATCTTTAATCTTGACAATTACAGCTTCAAACAGAAGAGTTAATTTTCAGTGCATGCTACCAAGGCATCAAAGACAATGCAGAGACTAAAAAAAAGGAATAACAGGTTTCTAAGATATGGAAGGTCAGATGTCATATTCTGAAGTTAAATTCTAAAATCAATGAAACTGAAAACTTTCAATCAGAAACCAATTGAAAACTAGTTATCAAGGCAGCTTCCTGGGGAAAGAGCTAGGTTTGTATCACTCCTCTTTGTATCTCCAAAATCTAAGGGCTTAGCACGTGGTAAGCATTCAATTACTATGTGTTTGAATAAGCAAGCATAAATAAAATAATTTCAGAATTAAGACTGTATATCCACAAATTACAATTTCTGAAAATAATGTAGAGCCTCTATTTTTTTTCAGAAAAGTCATATCCTGAAATGTATTTTTAAATGTAAATGATATTCTACTTAGAAACATGTTTGAGTATTTTTAACATATAAAACATAGAATATTCAAAAACATATTAGGTACATTGACATTACAATATCCAATTTTTTAGTTTTAAGTTAGGGTAAAATTTTTCTATCACAAGCCATAAAGGTTGAAAAAAATTCACAGTCACCTAAATAAAAACGTATATCCAAGGGATGACAGTGAGGGTTGGATGTTTCATTGAAATTTAAAATAAACAACATTATTTAAGATGCTCAAAAAAGAAGCTAAGAAGTTGTTGTTTTCGTCACATGTGGCCAGTTAAGTTAGCTGAGAACAGGACAAGAAGGGAGACAGTAAGAGACAGGCAAGAGTGGGAAAGAGAAACAGAGACTAAGATTTATTCAAGAATAAAAGGAAACAGAGAAGGTCAAGCAAAAAAAAATGGGGGCGGGGGGAGTTGATACATAAAACTAAGGACCAAAAGAGGAAAAAAAGCAAAGAGGATAAAAAACTTAGATGGAGGAAAAGATGAACCAACTCCCAGAAAGACTGAATAGAAAAAGACTCACAAAGAAACAGCAACTCGGAGAGATAGGAAGAGAAACATAAAGAGAGGAAGCAATGGAGAAGGGGAACAAAGGCCAGAGGTGCTATCTCACGAGGCTGATCCTGTCCCACGTTCTGCTTTGGGCAAAGGAACCCAATCCACCTGCCCTCGCATGGAAATTACCAAGTCTCTAAATGTCCCCAATCTTTCCATGCTGAAAGACTGAGAAGTTACTTTAATTTTTAAAGTTTATTTTTCAAAAAAAGAGAAGTAATTTTAAAATGACATTCCGAATGTTTCAAATGTGAATGAAGGGCATGCATTTTTTAAATTTAGAGATGTCAGTAAATTTATAGTTACACCAAAAGATACTCTAAAACTTCTACACTAACTGGCCTTATTTATCAAGCTATTAAGAAAGTATTCCACTACTGAGTTTTTCTTCTCTTTCATTATTCTGGGCCTATAGATTTTTCATTTTGCTTTGTTTTTAAACAAAATTCCACTTGAGTTTTAGTGCAAATAATCAATACTAAGAAATAAAACAAAGCCAGGTGCAGTGGCTCACACCTATAATCCTAACACTTTAGGAGGCTGAGGCAGGCTGATCACTTGAGCTAAGGAGTTCAAGACCAGCCTGGGCAACATAGCAAAACCCCACCTCTACTAAAAATACAAAAAAAAAAAAAGAAAAAACAAAAACAAAAAACCACCAGGCATGGTGGTGCACACCTGTGGTCCCAGCTACTTAGGCGGCTGAGGTGGGAGGATTGCTTGAGCCTGGGAGGTGGAGGTTGTGTAGTGAGTCAAGATCACATCGCTGCACTCCAGCCTGGGTGACAGAGTGAGATCCTGTCTCAAATTTTTTAAAAAAAAAAAAGGAAAAGAAATAAAACAAGTAACTCTTGAGAAATGGGTTACATTTCAATTAACCCATGTGTGCTCTCTCACCCTCTCTTCTCTTGAATTGGTTTCCTAATTCACTCCACTTGAAATTTCTACATACCAACATTACCCAGTGCTGCAATTTTCTGACTGTGAGATGTGATGTAATAAAATAGTTCTCAACTTATGTATGTCCTTTGTTGGAATGTACCCGCTCAAAATCTCAAGCAGTTACTCTATCTTTACACCAATGCTTTACTATGTTATATGGAATCATCAAAGGAAAGAAAAAAGTACTTGATCTTAGAGATCTTTTAAAATTAACTCGATGATTCAGTTATGAAGTAGGCTCATAAATTAGGTAATCTAGCTCATTTAGTCCACTGAAGGTTAAATCAAATTTAATCCAATGAATTTAATTCTCCTTTCCCCCATCTCTTGAGGGCAATTTCATTTCAATATAACGCAAATTGAAGAAAAGTACAAAATCATCACTTGAGCCCAAGTTCACAGTTGCAGTGAGCTTTCACTGTGCCACTGCACTCCAGCCTGAGCAACGGAGCAAGACCCTGTCTCTAAAAAACAATTAAAACAAATAAAAATTTTTTAGAAACCACCTTCTTTGGTCAAAATTTTAAAACGTGACTTATATTTGCACATCATTTGCCAAGGATTGAACTCACTTACCCATACTAGTTTTATAGGGAATGGAGATATATACAACCATGTGAGAGTGTGGGAGTGTTTATTTTACACAATGCTTCTTTTCAACTCAAGTTTAAAACTTTAGGCATTGTCAAGTCTCCCCTCTCCTCTATTTCAACAGAAAAAAATGAAATCCTAACCCATCCAAAAGTCTCATTTTGATCTATTTTCAAGAAGTACTACATCTTTCTTAAGGCCTGATATAATATTTCCACAAAAGACATATATATAGTTTTATTATGTTTAAACACAACATATATAAATGATGTCATCTCTTGCTATCTGTCCTAGAGATTCATTGAAATTATTATTTTTTTAAAAAACAGAGTCTTGCTGTCACCCAGGCTGGAGTGCAATGGTGCAATTATTGCTCACTACAACCTTGAATTCCTAGGCTCAAACAATCCTTCTGCCCCAGCCTCCTGGGTAGTTAGGACTACAAGTGTGTGCTACAAGGCCTGGCTATTTAATTCATTAAAATTAATTTAAACATTACAATATGTGGACTATATGTCGAGGTACAACATTTCTAATGTATCTGGATTAGCCTTTATTGAAGTTATTAAAAGTGTGCCTATTATAATGCCATACCAATCATGTGAAGCATTTACCATAGACACAACCTCATACCTTGGAGAAAACACAAAATTCGATGTCACAGGTCATGACTACTATCTGTTTTAAGTTAAAAATAAATCTTGAAATACTAGTTACTTTAAAAAAGACAATATATAAAATTATCTGCCAAGGAAACCATACAAATATTTCACAGATTTGTCTTTTTAAAAAATTCCTGTGTCTTTTATAGAAAAAGTATCAAACAGAGAGTTCTCTCTTGCCCTTACAATAACTATTGCCTAATGTGTTTTCACACATCAAAGGAGACTAGAATATCAGGCTGAGCCACATTTACAGAACTAGATTTACAGGGGACAAAAGGACTATGAGACAGAACTTCTTACAAACACCTGAGCAAGGAGATACCATCCATATCCTAGACAGCCTTTGCTGAGTTTTTACCAAATTATACTGTGATAGTATTCATGCTTCACAACCTTCCATAGCTTATAATTAAAACTTTGAAAACAAAAACTTAGTTTGACACATGGACAGAAACATAGAGTGAAAAAGGCGATACAGGGGCATTACGGAATTCAATAGTAAAAACCAACATCTGGGTGTTCATTTACCTTCTTATTTAGCCAGTGCCAGAGCTTGAGGATAGGGGGTAAGGTGAGAAAGAGAAGATAAAAACAGTGGAGTATCATTAGAGAATGCAACCATAGTATGAAAAGAAAAGGAAAGCATGAGAAGGAAACCGTCCCAGACAAAGGAAAAACTAGGGACGGAAAAACTGTAACACATCAAAGTTTTAAAATCAAGAGAATGTAGTATTCCTTTAAGATATATAATGATTGAAATGATGATAACCACATCTTTGTTGGGAATCCAACAATTAAAAATACATAAAATAACCTGCATGCTCGTAGGCTTAGTGTCTCCATGCCTTTGCGCTGCTCCGTCTGCTTGCCCTTCTGGCCATGTCTACCTAAGAAACTCCCGCCTGTGCTTCAAAACTTGCTCCAGTATCACTTCCTCTGCTAACTTTCCCTTTCTCATGACTCTATGAACAGTGAGTCATTTCTTGCTCAGTGCTGCCACTGTATCCCATACACACTTTTCCTACACAAATTCCTAATACTTACATAGAGCTTACTGTGTACCAGGCAATGATCTAGGGATTTTACATATATTACCTCATTTAACCCTTACCACCATTCTACAAGGTAGGTGCTATTGTACCTATTTTACTGGTATGGAAACCAAGGCACAGAAAGGTTAGGAAACTTCATGGATTCATAGTCCATGCTCTTTAACCACTAAGGCTCTAAATCTAACTGCCATCTCTGAATTTTTATCAACTGCTGTCTTTCCCCAATAAACAAGGCTTCTGTATCTGGTTTTCCATGATTCATCTGATTTTCTGTAGGACTTAATACAGTATCTGACATATGGTAATTACTCCAAAAATATTCACTAAACTGAGCCACTACCTAGCTACATAATTTTAGGCAAGTCGCTTAACCTCTCTGGATTTCAATTTGGTCCTAATATAATGAGGGAATTAAATCAGAAAATCCATTTCTCCCATTTTTATGAGGAAAAAATACTTACACAAGCTTTATTTAAAGTAAACCCATCTCATCCTTGTGTAAACCATAATTTTAAACGTTAAACTTTCATCATAGAATTAGATATTAAATGTGTTATCAACAGTTACAATATAAACACCATAGAATGGAAAAGTTCAAACCACGAAATATATTAACTCCATTAAGACAGCCCAAGTCCTTAAAATACAATACCTTGCTATCAACTTTTAACAAGAATTTTCCAAGCCCGACAATGGGCCAAGGCGCGAGAGCTCCCTGCCGCTCCTTCAGGAAGCTTTCTATAACGCCCCACCACACATGGTAGCGTTTCTCTAGGAAATCCACAACTCCAAAGTGAATGACAAGCTTTTTGAGTATCCAGACTAAAAAAAGACAAAAAATACATATATAAACAAAATATAGATTAACAAGTTGTAACATGAAAAGGTACCTTAATTTCACAAAACCTTTCTAAAACAACAAAGCTAGTATTAAAAAGAAGATCAATGTTAAAAAGCAGGGTGGGACTCAAAGTACTCCACACAGATGGAATTGGACCAAGTAACTTTTCAAACCATCCCCACCTGCCTATATATTATCTTCTTCGTGAAGTCTGAATCCTTGTATAGTCAGGGATTATTTTACAGCCCACATAAACAAAAGATACTCTCATCGTGAAGATTTCAGTGACTACAATTCTGGCCCCTTGCATATTCCCCCTTCCTGGGTAAATAATACAAACCCCTGACATTTCCTCATCTCCTTGGCTTTTATAGCTGTTCTTGTCAAATGTTCTTCTTTTCCTTAGTTGCTCGTTATTTAGTGACTAGAAAAGTATAAGGTATTCCATACGCATCATGATTTTGTACCACTGCAGAGTAATGTTGTTTCTATTTCCCCATTTGATGCTGCTCTCAACATCTGAACAGATGCCAGGGTTCAGTAGAGAAGCAAGCTGAATACTAGCAGGGCTGCTACAAATGGCCCAAGGCTGTGCATGGCAACTTCAGTGGGGACCACTCTCAAACCACACTGTCTCCTCCTGGAGTTGGGCAGTGAAGTGGCTCTTTAAGCAGAGGTTAAGCTTCTTGTTAGAAGCCAATTAAGAAGGTGGTAGGGCCAGAAAGAAGTGTTACTCAACTGTGAGGCTTGCCTTCAAGTTTGGACCCTGTATCTCAATCAGTATATAATTTCCCTAACTCTAGAGATTTGTGTTCTTAGCTCTGGCCTTGCAACCTAAAGGTTCACAATTTGCTGTTTTGAACCATGAGCTCAGTGTTACACACAAGTTCAACAATTCCTTTATCACCATTTTTAAATCCCTACAAAAGCCCTAGAAGAACTCCTATAGTTTCAGTAAGTCCAGGGTAATTACAAGCTGTAGAAAAGCTTTTAGGGGCCACCTTATTCACAGCCTGCTCTCCCAAGATCATGTCAAATTCCTATGATGACTAGAAGGTTAAGCTATGACTAAGAGAAATGAAATTCCTGCTAACAAACTTTAAGGAAAAGAGAGTTGCAACAGCATTTGACACACAGTTTGCCAGCATAATAAAATCATCTGGAAAAAAAAAAGTATGGAACAGGGCCGGGCACAGTGGCTCAACGCCTGTAATCCCAGCACTCCGGGAGGCCGAGGCGGGCGGATCACGAGGTCAGGAGATCGAGACCATCCTGGCTAACAGTGAAACCCCGTCTCTACTAAAAATACAAAAAATTAGCCAGGCGTTGTGGCGGGCACCTGTAGTCCCAGCTACTCAGGAGGCTGAGGCAGGAGGTGTGAACCCAGGAGATGAAGCTTGCGGTGAGCCGAGATCCCGCCACTGCACTCCAGCCTGGGCAACAGAGCGAGACTCCATCTCAAAAAAAAAAAAAAAAGTATGGAACAATCTAGAAGAGCAATTTAAACTGTTCCACTCAGTTTAAGAGGAAGCATGGCCATGGTATCTGCTCTGTGACTTGCTTAATTAAAGCTGTATCTTGTTCCAACTGCCTAACAGAAGTTCTGTTTGAGGACAGAAGAACCACATATAGGCTGGGCACGGTGACTCAAACCTGTAGTCCCAGCACTTTGGGAAGCCAAGGTGTGAGGATTGCTTGAGTCCAGGAGTTTGAGACCAGCCTGGGCAACATGGCAAACTACAAAAAATACAAAACAATAGCCAGTGGACGCACCTGTAGTCTCAGCTATCTGGGGGGCTGAGGCAGGAGGATCACTTGAGCCTGAGAGATCGAGGCTGTGGTGAATGGGTGACAAAGTGAGACCCTGTCTCAAAAAAAAAAAAAAAAAAAATAGATACAAACTTCAACCATTTATATTGCATGCTCCCTGAGGACAGGCACTACTATACCATGCTCTGGTCATAATAAATGTTAAAAAATAATGCCTATTTAATTAACTATCCAATTGAGTGAGGAAAAATAAAAATAAGTGATGAAAACTAATGATCTAGAAGGTAAATGGGCTAATAAGTTTAGACTTTTAGACTACAGTGGAGAGCAGCTTCCAAAAATCAGATTACGTTTTAATCAATAGTGAAAAACCTTGACATAGGAAATGAGGAGTAATCAAATGTAGAAGGTACTCAGAAGGCAAAATCCACAGCAGCCACTAAGGACTTAATAAATTTGGCACAAAATATGGCTGCCATAAGAAGAGAGCCCAAATAATCAGGAAAATATTAGGTAAAAGATGTTTCCACAATGCACCTGTCAGAGAAAACTCTTCCTTGCTCTTTCTAGTCTTAGAAGAAAGACAGTTTTAGAGAGAATCAAAACAATAGAGGTGGGCCTTAAATTACCACAGCATTAAGATACAAAGACCTGATTTAATGGATTATGGAAAACTATGATTCCATTTTGATGTAATACATATAATATAGATATACATGTAATTTAATTTTTCTGCCAAACAAATCACAAGACTTTGCATACATATATTTCTCAAAGCCTATATTTCCTTTGAATGAAAAAGGCAAGGTAAAACGTGCTTCCCTAAGAGTAGCTCTCAAAAATCATTCAATCTCAGCTAGGCGCGGTGGCTCACTCCTGTAATGCCAGCACTTTGGGAGGCGGAGGTGAGCGGATGACTTAAGGTAAGGATTCGAGACCAGCCTGGCCAACATGGTGAAACTCCGTCTCTACTAAAAATACAAAAAATTAGCCAGGGGTGGTGGTGCATGCCTGTAGTCCCAGCAACTCAGGAGGCTGAGGTGGGAGAATTGCTTGAACCCAGGGGGCAAAGGCTGCAGGGAGCTGAGATCGCGCCACCGCAATCCAGCCTGGGTGACACAGCGAGACTCCGTCTCAAAAAAAAACAAAAAATCATCCGATCTTCAAATTCCAAAACACAGATATTGTTAACATTCTCCTTCACAGAATCATGGATGGCTAAACAATCAAATCTCTCTATGGAGCTATTAATCTCAAATACTACATGAAATTGTAAGAGGCTAAACACATTTTTTGAGCTTAAAAGTGAAATACTGGCCCGGCGCGGTGGCTCACACCTATAATCCCAGCACTTTGGGAGGCCGAGATGGGCAGATCACGAGGTCAGGAGATCGAGACTATCCTGGCTAACATGGTGAAACCCTGTCTCTACTAAAAATAAAAAAGAAATTAGCCGGGTGTGGTGGTGGGCACCTATAGTCCCAGCTACTCGGGAGGCTGAGGCAGGATAATGGCATGAACCTGGGAGGTGGAGCTTGCGGTGAGCTGAGATGGTGCCACTGCACTTCCAGCCTGGGCAAGACTCCATCTCAAAAAAAAAAAAAAAAAAGTGAAATATTAAAGATGTATCAAAGTAATAAATTAACCAAATGGTGTTTACTATTTAAATGCAAACATAAGATTGTTTTACTTTGCAAGATGGTAAATGTATCTCAAATATTAAAATCCAAAAGTAAAAAAAGAAGAAAAAAATCTTCAAAGACAAGACGAGATCGTACTTAACCAGATAACGACCTGCAATCGGCACTGGCAGCAACTGCACAATCCACAGGTTCAACCAGATCTGCACGATGACAATGGCCCAAACCAGAGACACAAAGTAGATGTCACTAGTTTTCTTCTTTCTAAGAAACGTTCCTATTTCAGGCCTTCGTCTGCCCAGAGTAGGTGAAGGGGAAGTGGGCGAAGGGGAGGAGGGTGAAGGGGAGGTGGACAACGTTGGAGCGGATTCTCCCCTGTCCACTGCTTCTGAAAAGGGAAAGAAAAACACCACACACCGCATTAGTCCACATGAGGAAACGGGAATACAGAGCCACTCATTAGGCTAGCCTGTTTCAGGCCTTCAAAATGTGCTGATATGGTATGATTACATCGGGTTAAAAAAGACAAAAATATTTGGACCTATGTTTGCATATGCACTGAAAAACATGGAGAATTACAATGCCAACAGAGCTTGAATTTAGGAAGAGTAAGTTAGTTGGTGATAGAATTGGGAGTCGTTAAAACAAAATACATGACAAAGTAGCTGAGAATAATAATTATCCCATAAAACTTATTCAAACTATTTAAAGAAACAAATGCTAACATATACTAGAATTTCTATATTTAAAAATCCCTTTTCTTTCAATAGAACTTTAGATTAGGTGTATTTATATACATTTCTGACATAAGAAGACTTTTCAGTGTTATTTCACCTAAAATGGAACCAACCAATCTTACAAGAACCCAGGGCTTTCAAACAGAAGATATAAAACATGAATGAGATACAAAAACAATGACAGATTTCTCGGGTGAGGATTTTCAAATAAAGGAAACCATACTGGATTATTTCACATAAGACACTGTTTTCTAACAATGCAACCACCATGTTACATTTTACTATAGGGTGCTATTATTTCTATTTCCTAGTTTTAATAAGATATACCATACACATCAGAAATTATAAAACTCTTAAAGTAGTATTACTCTATATATACTATAATAATGAAAATTATTAAGATCCTAAAACTTGCATTTTGCCTTCCATTAGAAAAAAATATTAATTACAAAAGTATGTCATGTCGAATGTGTGGATTGTTAATTACAAAAGTATCATACGCCAGAAAAAAAGTCTAGAAAAAAGAGAAAAGAAATAAGAACTCCCATAATCCCAACCTCACATTTTCCCCCTGGTCTTTTACATAGTTGTAGCATGTTCTACTTATCCTTTCTCATTCTTTCTCTTCAGTTGAAAGTCAGCTCCACCAGAGCTAAGACCTTGTCTGTTTTGTTCTCCCTCCACTGAATTCCTGGCACATACAATAGTATCTCATATATAGGAGGTGCTCACTAAATAAGTGAATGAATGACTTCCCTGTTGTTTCATAATTTTCATAAGCAACCACACAGTAGCCCACCAAGTGCTGTATCATAATTTCCTTAGTGTTTTTAATGTTAAAAGTTTAGCTGTGAGTCAATTTTTACTACTGAGATCACTTGCACCCTAGTAAGTCAGCTCACCTCACTAGGACCAACATTCTACCCTTAAAAGTGCAGGGCTAAAGCTCAAGCTAGTTAACAGATGCTTTTGTTTGACTTTGCTCTGAGTTATCTTTCTAATTTGGAAACTTCATGATGGTGGGTTTGACAGATATTTGGAAGAATGAGCCCAAAACCAAAACATCATTTCCTCTCCACTTTGGAAACATAATTCCATGTGCAAGAAAAATAAGTGTTCCTACTACACCAAATTCCTTTATCTTAGCTGACATTTCTAAAGTCAGTTCTTCAAGGAGAATTCACTCTAAATATTCCCTAACTCCAAATACCTCTGGCACTAATGGATCTCTCAGCACAGACTAAGGTGGCCTTTTACATTCTGGAACTCTGCAAGAGTACAGCATGACTCTACAACTGGTATATCTACCAGCTGGATTCCTCAGGAGCCTGCAATTCCCAAAGCCAGGCCACACAGGACAATGAGTCCAAAACAACCAGAGGGGTCTGTTTGAGGGGTCAATATATTAACACATGAAGCATGCAAACTTTCAGAGAAAGAATGACAGAGAAATGGATGACTGCAAGATGGAAAATAAAAGTCTTCCCCAAAAAAAGAGTTGGGAAAAGGGAACAAAAGAAAGAAAAAACAACAGGAAGAGACAGGGCAAAATAAAATCATGGAGGAGAACTGACAGTTGTAGAAGAAAGAAATGGAAAATAAGAAATCAAGATAAGATATGCGTAAAGTGGAGGGAAATGGAGACGGAGAAAAGGAAAATAAGAAAAACAAAAGCAATGAATAACAGAAGAAAAATAAGAAAAGCCTTTTTTAAAAAGGAAAGAACAAAGAACCAAGGTAAGAAACTCAAGAAGTTACATAATTAAATGTATTTAAAAAGTGATATATGAGAACAAAGATGAGAGGGAAAAGGGCATAAAAATAGGAACCAAAGAGAATAAATGAAGGATCAGCAGGAGTAAGTAGCATTTTGTGATGCTGGTGTCCTGAATTTTACTTTCTATGTACATTTCATTTTCCAGAATAACCTTGAATGTCACCAGAACATCAGTCACCTGCAGGCTGAGTGGAGGGCTGGTCTTCACTGCTTGATTCATACCCTGTGATAGAGATGGCCAAGTTTGCCAGAGTAGAAGCTGCCATGGAGATAACCTGCCCTGGTAACTCTGCCCCTGTAAAAGAAGCATCCATTTTCAAAACTCTTTAAAGTAGGAAATAATGGCTGCAAATTTAAACACAGTCCGACATTTTCAACAACAACAAAATAAAATGGTTACTACTGACCCACTGAATAAGTGGTTCTTCACCAAGGAAGAACCATTAAGAATTGACATGAAAGTGTGCTAAAAAAGCAAATCCCTTGACTCTCTGTATACCTTCCTCCTTTGGGAACTTAATGCTGGTGGATGTGGCAGACACTACACATGTAAACTTGGAGTCCCACACTTACATTTGTTAACAAGTTGATTTTAATGCATACTTCTATTGAAAAACACTACCACATCAAGTCTGTGAGCTCCCTGATCTGACTGTCTTAGGCTATGTTGTATGACTAGGTCTCATGTTAGTACGAGATAATCCACAATTGGTGGTCATAACAACATTCCACAAATGAGTATGCGAATATATGGCTATTATGCAAAACCATATAGATTTATAAATTACATAACTCAGTACAGGCAAAATCCACCACTTGAAAATCTAAAGGAACATCATGACGTTGTTTCACATTATATATTTCCATGTTAAATTCCTAATAGGTAGTACCAAGCTCAATCATTTGCACTAAATTCAAGTAAAACATTCACTGGCAAAGGAGGTCTGTCAACCTTTAACCTTCTATAGCAGACAAGGAAGAATAGCTCACATAGCATCAGGTTCTAGCACACTTTCTTGCACACTAGAGTGGAGAGCTAAAAAAATTGTATTTCTTGGATTCCCCTGCAGCCGAGGTCTCACATGTGACACAGTTTCTACCAAGCAGGTACACCTGTGCAGGACTTGAGAGCCTGAAGTGGCACACTGTAATTTGGAAGCCAGAGCTCTTGTATCAAACACAGTCAGTCAGGAAGGCATATGGTTTTTCCGCAGCAACTTAGCAGAAGTTCTGATGTCTGATCTCTAACTTCACGGCGAGCAGCAGCAGCCGTGGCCCTCTGCCCAAACAGTCCTTCAGTGTCACTGAGCATTTCTCCTGATTGCACTGCTTCCACCTGTGTCAGATTCCAAGATTAATTGTCTGGTCTTTCCAGAAATTCCATGTGCAAAAATTGTAAATGCTAACCAATACCTCCTACTATTTATTTAAACTACCTGGGGTAGATTCTATTGTTCACAACTAAGAACACTAGCAATTCCTAGTCACCAAATCATACACCCACACTCATACAACTGAGACATTACTTTTGGTAGGCCAAGACTCGGTATGGCAACATAGGATTCTGTCACCCCAATGAAAAGAGCCATGATCCTTCAGAAAGCTGATGAATTTCAGCTCCAAGTTAATTAACTCCACATACCCAAATATCCAAAGCTAGCCCTCTCCCAGAAAGCAGCAAGCCAGAGCCTGAGGTGGATCTTTGGTAGATTCAGACATCAGGATAAGAGTACTCACCTTGCTCAGTCATACCCTGTCCCTCCTCTAATAAATGCCCCTGTGACTTGAAAGAGTTCATTTTTAGATAGGGTATCATATCTCTCAATATGAGAGAAATTCAAACTCATGGTCTGAGAGGAAAGCGTAAGTTAGATTTCTGGATTAGGACCTTACTCTCCTGGCCTGTGTATCCAAGGTCCTCCTGAAATGCCAATAAGACAGCAAGGGCTGACAGAGAAAAACAGTGTCTTTCATTTCTTACATGTACTGTGTGCTGGGGATAAAGACACAGACCCTGCCCCCAGGGAGTACAGTAAAGGTATGAATTAAATAACCACACAAATAAACGTGTGTATAGAAATTATGGTTGCTATAAAAAAATGTTGGGTATCTTGTGACATCCTAACAACATCTTGGGCAGAAGGAAAGCTGTGAGAAGAACCCGGCATGTTAAAGACAGTGAAAGAAGGTCAGTGTGTCTGGAACACAGACAGCTAGTAAGAAACTGGTATCAGATAAACAAGGCTGGAGAGGTAAGCCAGATGATGCAGATCACAGAACACCACATGAAGGACTTTAGTGTTTATTCTAAGAGGAAGAAGAACGCACTGAAGAGTTTCAAACAGGATAGTAGTCTTCTTCTCACTGAAATTTTATTGAGATAAAAGTATACTCACATGCAGTTGCAAGAAATAATCCCAGTGTACCACAATTTGTCCAGTTTCCCCTGACACAAGATACAGAACAACATCATCACTATAAGGATCTCTCATGTTGACCTTTTATAACCACACTCAACTGCCTCTCACCCCTCTCACCACCCTGTAAATAAATAACCCATTTGAGATATAAGACCATTCTTGCTTGTCTGGAGAAAAAGAGACTAGAGGGGACCTATAATGGTAATGGGTACAGGGAGATAAGTTGTTGCAGTAGTATAGGCAAGACATGATGCCAGTGTGGTCTACAGCCACAACAGGGGAAACAGGGAAAAGCGGCTGTGTTAAAGAGACGTAGAAGAGTCAAAGCGGACCACACTTGATGAGGAAGCAATGAAGGGAATCAAAGAGACGAAGGTATCCCGGTTTCCAGACTATGGTTAGGTAGAGAAAATGTAGCAGAGCTGGATGAAGATTCTTGACATATTAGAGTTATTTTGAGACTTTCAGATAGAAGTTCCACAAACAGGCTGGGTGCAGTGGCTCATGCCTGTAATCCCAGCACTCTGGGAGGCCAAGGCAGACGGATTACCTGAGGTCAGGAGTTCGAGACCAGCATGGCCAACATGCCGAAACCCCGTCTCTACTAAAAACACAAAAATTAGCTGGGCATGGTGGCACACGCCTATAATCCCAGCTACTAAAGAGGCTGAGGCAGGAGAATCGCTTGAACCCAGGAGGCAGAGGTTGCAGTGAGCCGAGATCGTATTATTGAGCTGAGATCATGCCAATAAGCCAAGATCACACCACTGCACTCTGCCTGGGTGACAGAGTGAGACTTTGTCTCAAAAAAAAAAAAAGTTCCACAAACAAACTGACCTACACCAGAGATGGGGCAAGACTTAGCTTTGCAGCAGTACACCCAGGAGGGATCTCTTAGGCCCCACTCAAGAGCAAAGTTTGGGAACACCTAATGGCCTGGGACAGTACAGTAGAAAAAGGAAAAACAAAGACCTTCAGGTCAAAAATTTTTTAAATTAAGAATTCTCTCTTACATAAGATTACAGACTAGTCAAGGGTCTTGAATTACTGAACTGGCCTCTTCAAAAGTAATTTAATTAAGTGGTTACTCATCTTGAGACACTGTAAGAAAAGTAAGTCCCTTGATGGTTTTTGCAAAATAACAAGATCATTGGATAGCTCTTCAAATAATGGACTTTCAGTTCAGCTGCATTTTATCTTACATTTCTAAATGCCTACTAAGCATTCATTCACCAAATAGGCGACTAGGCTATATGCTGATATAAGAGACTAAGCCCCTGGTCTCAAATTCAGTCTGATACTTAAGAGCTAATGTAAAGTAAGTGTAAACTGTTAGGGAGCAGCGTGGAAATCAAATCCATGCAGGGAGGTCTGGGAAGGGTTTCCAAAGGAGCTGTCTGACAAGAATATTGAAAGATGCCATCCTTTAAATCCATTTTAACAAAAGTGAGCTAGATAAAGATGACAGAACAGTTCTATCTTGGAGAGGAAGCTCCTGAGAGACTGGTGTCTTAGAGGGCAGGGGTAGAAAAGTGTTTCAGGAAGACAAAAAAGCAAATATGAAGACACAAAGGCAAGAAAAAGCAGAGGTGTCCTCTTCAAAGAACTCTAGGAAGTTCAATAAGACTGGAAGATAGTGTGAATGAGAAGAGCAGAGTGGCATAAGAATGCAGAGGGAGGTTGGGACCAGGGCATAAAAGGTCTCACATTTGCTATGAGGAAGCAGCACAATTCAGTGGCTGGAAGCACAGGTGAGGAAAGAAGACTCCCCAGGTTCAAATCCCAGGTCTATTCTTACTACTTACATGGCTATAGGCAAGTTAGTTAACGTCAAGATGTCCCAGTCTCCTCATGTGTAAAAATGAGGCTTACATAAATTCGTATCTCATGTGAGAATGAAGTGAAATAATACATATAAAATGCTGGCTGGGCACAGTGGCTCACACCTGCAATCCCAGCACTTTGGGAGGCTAAGGCAGGTAGACCACCTGAGGCCAGGAGTTCCAGACCTGCCTGGCCAACATGGTGAAACCCCGTCTCTATTAAAAATACAAAAAAATTAGCCAGGTATGGTGGCACATGCCTGTAATCCCAGCTACTTGGGAGGCTGAGGCAGAAGAATCACTTGAACCTGGGAGGCAGAGGCTTCAGTGAGCCAAGATGGCACCACTGCACTACCCTGGGCGACAGAGCGAGACTCCGTCTTGAAAAATAAATAAATAAATAAAGTTTAGAACAATGCTGGGTATGTAGGAAGTACTCAATAAATGTTAGCTATCATCATCGTCAATATCAATCTATTGGCTTTGACAGTATAAACTAGAAGCAGAAGCCACTAACCCTTCTGTAGTATTTCTTTGTACCTCTCCTCCCCTTTCTACTTTATAGTATAGCCATCTATCTTCCCTTAGTAGACATTTTTAGATCTCCCCACAGAGCTAAGCAAAATATCTTGTATCTGTAGAGTAGGCACTGAAAGATTCGAGAAAAAGCTAAACCCAATCAATTAAATCTTCAAAACTGTGGCTTAAGGAATAACTCTCCAACTTGCTAATGGCACTAAAATATGCAGTAAATATGCAGTAAAGCCTAGCTACATCAATGGAAACTGCACTATTTTTCTAGTTAATACACAAATGACTCAGCACATTTTTCGAGCACCTCAAACTTCACAAAAGCATGAAAGGAGTAGCACACAGAGAAAATAAACAAAGTATTTGAAAATTATGAATATAAGATTTGGCAAACTGCTTTTATCCAACAGATCTGTATTTTAATGACTTCTGTCTCAGTGATACCCTTCAGCACTTCAAAAACCACAAAGAATTGGCCTGGAATCAGAGTCCAAAAAAAAAACCAAAAAACAACAGTCCAGGCAGGGAGATGATAAACTGAACAGAACAATGCCAGGACTGAGAATCTTGGCCAAGTTGTGGTATTAGAATGGTATTGTATTTAAAAGCCACAGCTAAAAATAGGCACATAAACAAGGGAACATAATCTTGGGACTCAAGGACTAAAGAAAAAAAAGGAAAGAACATCCAAGGTTTCAGGTATCAATCTACCCAGAGACGGGGCCAGCATTAAGCAGAAGCCAAATAACAGGGATCTACACAAATCCAAACAAGCATGCTACTGACATTAGCAGCCTAGCACCAGGGAGCAGAAACTCAGAGTCCGGCACACAAGAAAGAGACCACAGGTCAGATAGTGTCTGTTAATACAGCAACTCAACGATGAGCAGACTAACTTTTTTAATAAGCATGGGTAAATATACTTTAAATCCAGTCTAAATAAGGAGATACTTCTTGATCCACTCCATTCTTTTTCACAGGGATAGCAGCAGTTACCAGAAATACATCCAAACATGCTTATTGGAAGCAGGCACTGCATACCAAATAACACCTCCCCAGCCTGCAAAGTTCCCTTTGAAGAAGGCTTCTGTTTCCATTACTAATGTGGAAAATACAACTCCCTCTCAATGGCTTCTAGTATCACGTCACAAGGGCCTGGAGATGGACCAGTAGACTTTTCTCTAGGCCTGTTTAACTTGCAGTATCAGAACTGGGGACTGGGAGGGGAGCAGTAAAACATTTGGTTTGCTCCCTTTTTCCAATTTGGGCTTGACTGAACCAAACTTGTTCATTCATATCTCATGCTATCCCAAAACAAGTAAGGCAACTATCAGGATTCATCTCTGCAAAGACATTTCTAGTCATTTACAAACAATTACCAATGCTAGGAGGAACAGCACTCAGCTGTACTTACTGGTACTTCTCAGGCTGGGTATCCAGGCTATTATAGATATATCTGATGATTGTTTCACTAACTTTTGAAGAAATTTCTTATACTCAGAGAAAATGGCTCTCTGAGCCTAAGTTTCTTCATTTGTAAAATAAGCATAACACCAATCTCACTAGACTGCTTAAAAAAAACTAAGAGTATTTTTAAAGAGTCTAACACAGCCTTACTTATAGGAGATAAGAATGCTAGTGTCCCTCTTTCCTCAGACGCCAAGGGAACATACTGAACGTGGATTCCAGGTGCTATAATTTGAGTGTTTGTGCTCCAAAACTTATGTTAAATTTAATTGCCGTTACCACAGTATTAACAGGTGGGACCTTTAAGAGGTGATTAGGCCATCAGGGCTCAGCCCTCATGGGTAGGATTAATGTCATTATAAAAGGGTGAGTTCAGCCCCAGCCCTCTCTTGCTCACCCTTGTACCACGTGATGATACAGCAAGAAGACCCTCACCAGATGCCAGCAACTTGACATTGGCCTTCTCAGCCTCCAGAACTGTGAGCCAATAAATTTCTGTTCATTGTAAGTTTCCAAGTCTGTGTTACTCTGTCACAGCGGGACAAAACACACTAAGCCATAAGGTTTCTACTAAGTAAGGTTTCTGGGATCTAGGAGGCAAGGAAGCTAGGTCATGTAGTTGTGTTAAGTCAACAGGACCAATATGGAAAACTGAAGGAGCTGACAACTACAACTGATGCAAGAAGGATGAGTACTCAATACTTTTTCAGGATGACTGACACTTACTCAAAGAGCCTGGGGAGGGGAAAGAACACTGGGCTTAGGGTCAAGAACCTATGTTTATTTATTTATTATCATTATTATTACTTTTAAGACAGGGTCTCACCTCTGTAGCCCAGGCTGGAGTACAGTGGCATGATTACTACTCACTGCAGCCTTGACCTCCTGGGTTCAAACAATCCTCCATCTTCAACCCTCCCAGTAGCTGGGACTATAGATGCACACTACCACACCCAGCTAATTTTTATTTTATTTTATTTTTATGTATTTATTTATTTTCTGTAGAGACAGGGTCTCACTATCTTGACCAGGCAAGGTTAGTCTTGAACTCCTGGGCTCAAGCAATCCTCCCGCCTTGGCCTCATAAAATGCTGGAATTATAGCATGAGCCATTATGCCTGGCCAAGGACCTAAGTTTAAATCTTAGCTCCACTAGTCACCTGTGTGACTGCAGGCTAGTCAGTTAATCTCTAGAAGTATCTTCATCTGTAAATAAAGATACCATCTATCTTACAAAGATTTATTTGTTTGAGTTCTGTTTTGTTTGCTTGTGGATTTAAAAAGATAGCACATTTAAAAGCACTTGAAAGTTCTTGGCTCATGACAGGCACTTAAATATTTTTCCCTTATTATCTTAAGCTTTTGGGAAATACTATGTTAGAACTTCTCAGGTCTAAGAGAAAACCACTGAGTAAGACCCTTGGGTTCAGAAGCAACCATTGAAACTAACTCAGCAATGATCCACAAGAAGAGTTTTCTGAGGCGGAGGTGGGAGCACCGCTTGAGCCCAGGAGTTAAGCTGCAGTGAGCTATGGTCACACCACCGCTGCACTCCAGCCTGGGCAACAGAGCGAGTCTTAGTCTCTAAAAACAAAATAAAATAAGAATAATAAATAAATAGAAGAGTACTCTGGGTCTAGGAACCAAACTCAGGCTTTGAATTCTGATGAAATCCAGGGCTAATTCTGTGAGTCTAGTGAACCACAGCACAAAACCTTCAAAGCTCAGAAGACATAGAGAAAGATACCCACACAAGTGACTGGAAAACAAGAGCAAGTGATACAACGGGACACTGGAAATGACAAGGAAAGAGCCGATGCACACACTGTTGTGGCAGTATACTAAAGCATTCCTGTACCTACCTATATTACAGTGACATCTACAGCAGGAAACTGACTGTAAGTACAAGAGAAGGGCTGTCCCATTACACACCAGATGGTTTGAGTTCTGATTCTTTTTTTTTTTTTTTTTTTTATTATACTTTAAGTTTTAGGGTACATGTGCACATTGTGCAGGTTAGTTACATATGTATACATGTGCCATGCTGGTGCACTGCACCCACTAACTCGTCATCTAGCATTAGGTATATCTCCCAATGCTATCCCTCCCCCCTCCCCCCTCCCCACCACAGTCCCCAGAGCATGATATTCCCCTTCCTGTGTCCATGTGATCTCATTGTTCAATTCCCACCTATGAGTGAGAATATGCGGTGTTTGGTTTTTTGTTCTTGCGATAGTTTACTGAGAATGATGGTTTCCAATTTCATCCATGTCCCTACAAAGGATATGAACTCATCATTTTTTATGGCTGCATAGTATTCCATGGTGTATATGTGCCACATTTTCTTTCTGATTCTTAAAAAGAAACGACGTTCTTAGGGGCAAGAAGAAAAAAATACTCAGAAATTTAGGAAAAAGAAACACTTAAAAGATTTATTTTATGATGAGGATTATTTAGACTAGAAGTCCAGAAAGGGATTCTAGATCAATAATCACCTATCTTGACACAGGGTGAAATGAAAGTTAAACAAAATAAATAAAACCAAGATTTCCAAATCTGTACTCAACATTTATTGTGTGTGTCTGTGATTTCCTTCCTTGTCATAGCCTGTAATACAAATAACAGCAATCTGGCTTGCATATCAGCACATCACTATTCTAAGTTTATGGCTAGTATTCATAATCGACCATGGTCTTCTTTTTCCCCTTGCTCAAAAACTGGTCTTAGAAGTCTTACCCTTACAGTTTTCTAGGCTGCTGTCATGAGATGACTAGAATTTACACCGTAGAGAAAACCCAACCGCAACCTTTGGTTTAGACTTGCATTACTTATATTCTTATAACAATTATTTACTTGGCCCTGGACAAAAGCAGACAAAAGGGGAAACCATTCTGGCATAAGAGGTAAAGGGTAAGCAGAGCTGTCTGAGTCACTTGCCATTAGGTGAACGAAAACAAAGGAGATAAAACTAACCAGAGAAACAAGTCGAAACTGCCAAGCTTTCTACAGCAGTTGCCAAAACAGGAAATTTACTTCCACTAGTCAGATATATAACCACAGAGTCTAACAGATTATAACCAGGAAGGCAGGCTGAACAAAGAAAACTTAGACACCAAAATATAAAATAAAATAAAATAAAATCTTCCCTATTTTCCACTGTCAGAGAGATATATAGTTATGGTTACTTTGTTTCAGGAATTTTAAAATTCTAAATATATATTTACAAATAAAACTATGGCTTACAATTGTTAGATACTACTCATTTATCAAATAAAATAATAAAAAGCAAATTAATTTTTAAAAACTTTTACAAGGTACCTGTACAAATACACCAGAGTACCACAAACAGCCTCATGATTAGAATAAAATGAAGATGTTAAAAATAATGCTGTATAAGTGTATTCATTGACACAGAAAGTTACTCATGACATAATTAAGTTTAAAATGTGGGTTACAAAAGAGAATGTTCACTGTGATCTAGTTTTTTTGTGTTTTTAAAAGCCTAAAGGCAAAACAACTATTAGTTAACATTTTGGTATAATCTGTAGACAGTGAGATTTTGAGTGATTTTTAGTTTCTTCCTTTTGTTTCTCTGTATTTCCTAACTTTACTGCAACACACATATTATCTGAGAAATTAATTCTTTTTAAAACATACTGCAGCTAGTAATCTGCTCTTGGAGTTTATTATCACCATCAGAAAGAAGCAAGGAGCAAAGTATTGGTCAACTGTAGAAGCTTTGTGTTCAGATTTACCTCTCCAGTCACAGCTGCTTCCACACGGCTGGGTAACCAGAAGTCTGGTCTGATGATTTGAGGACCACTACTATATCCTGACAACCTCCCCACTTACAACTCATTAGAGACCTCTACCTTTAACAAACTATTTGCAGATATAGGTCACTCACAGCCAGGGTACTTCAAAATAATCTTTAAAAGCACATGGTCTATTCAACTTTGTACTAGAAATTCCAACCAGAGCAATCAGGCAAGAAAAATAAATTACAGGCATGCAAATTAGAAAGGAAGAAGTCAAACTATCCCTATTGCAGATGACTGAACTTACATATGCAAAATCCTAAAGAATATACCAAAGAAACTACTGAAGCTAATAAATTCAGCAAAGCTGCAGGACACAAGATCAACAAGCAAAAAATCTGTTGTATTTCTACCCAGCAGCAATAAACCATCCAAAAGGAAAATTAAGAAAACAATTCCACATGATAGTATCAAAAAGAATAAGGAATAAATTAAAGGTCTAAGACATATACAAAGAAAACTACAAAACACTGCTGACTCCCATGTTTGTTGCAGCACTGTTCACAATAGCCAAAATTTGGAAGAAACCTAAGTGTCCATCAACAGATAAATGGATAAAGAACATGTGGTACTTATACACAATGGAGTACTACTCCGCCAAAAAAAAAGAATGAGATCCTGTCATTTGCAATAACATGGATGGAACTGCAGGCCATATAAGCTAAGTGAGATAAACTAGGCACAGAAAGACAAACACCTCATGTTCTCACTTATTTGTGGGATCTAAAAATCAAAACAATTGAACTCAGAGATAGAGAGCAGAAGGATGGTTACCAGAGGCTGGGAAGGATAGTGAGAAGGTACGGGGAAGCTGGAAGTGGTTATTAATAGGTACCAAAAAGTTTTTAAAAATGGACAGGTCGTGGTGGCTCATGCCTGTAATCCCAGCACTTTGGGAGGCCAAGGCAGGCGAACCACCAGAGATCAGGAGTTCGAGACCAGCCTGGCCAACATGGTGAAACCCCATCTCTACAACAATACAAATATTAGCCAGGCATGATGGCGGGTGCCTGTAATCCCAGCTACTCGGGAGGCTGGGGCAGAAGAATCGCTTGAACCCAGGAGGTGGAGGCTGCAGTGAGCTGAGATCATGCCACTGCACTCCAGCCCGGCCAACAGAACGAGACTCCATCTCAAAAAAAGAAAAAAAAAATTAAAAAGAGTAAGACCTAGTATTTGATAGCATAACAGGGTGACTATAGTCAATAATTTAACTGTATATTTTAAAATAACTAAGAGTATAATTGGATTGTTTATAACAAAGGATAAATACTTGAGGGGATGGATACCCCATTTTACTTGATGTGATTATTACACATTACATGCCTGTGTCAAAACATTCCATGTACCCCATAAATACATACACCTACTATGTAGCCACAAAAATTAAAATTAGAAATTAAAAAAAACACTAAAAAATTAAAGAGTAACGAAATAAATGGAAATGCATCCCACGCTCATAAATTGTAAGGTTTTTGTGGTTTTGCCTTTTTATATTGTAAAGATGGCAATGCTCCCCCCCGCCCACAAGTGATCTCTAGATTGAATGCAATCCCTATCAAAATCCCAAAAGGCTTTTTTGTAAAAACAGGAAAGCTGATCATAAATATGGAAATGCAAGGGACCCCAAAATAGTCAAAACAATTTTGAAAAGGAAGAACAAAGTTGGAGAACTCACACTTCTCAATTTCAAAACTACACTAATCAAAAGAATGTGTTAACTGACATAAGGAGAGACATATAGATCAGTGAAACACAACAGAAAGGGCAGAAATAAACCCATATATATATGGTCAACTGATTTCTGACAAGGGTGCCAAGGCCATCTTCAACAGTGCTGGGAGAACTGAATATACACAGGCAAAAGAATGAGGCTGGACCCTTACCTCACATCATGTACAAAAATTATTTCAAAACGGATCAATGACCTAAATATAAGAGATAAAAATATAAAATTCTTAAAAGGAAACTTAAGGGTAAGTATTTACGACCTTGGATTTGGCAATTGTTTGTCAGATGACATCAAAAACACAAGCAATAAAAGAAAAAGTAGACAAACTGGACTTCATCAAAAAAATTTCTTTGCATCAAAAGAGACTATCAAGAGAGTAAAAATACAACCCACCAATGGAATATTTAAAAATCATATATTTGATAAGAGTCTAGTATCTAGAATATGTAAAGAATTCCTAAAACGCAACAACAAAAAGGCAAACAATTTAATTTTTTTTAAAGGGGAAAGAATTTGAATAGACATTTCTCCAAAGAAGAGAAACAAATGGCCAAAAAGCAAATGAAAAGATGCTCAACATCATTAGTCATTACGGAAATGCAAATGAAAACCATAACGAGATACCACTTCACACCCACTGGACTGGCCATTAACAAAAAGTGGAAAATAATAGGTGTTGGCAAGGATGCAAAGAAATTAGAATCCTCATACACTGCTGGTAGAAATCTGAATGGTACATCTGCTGTGGAAAACAGTTTGGCAGTTCCTTAAAAAATTAAACACAGAATTACCATACGACCCAGTAATTCTACTCATAGGTAAATAAAGAACTGAAAACGTGTATTCAAATAAATACTTGCACACAAGTTCATAGCAGCACTATTCACAATAGACAAATGGTAGAAATAACCCAAATATCCATCAACTGATGAGTAAATAAACAAAATGTGGTGTGCTCTTACCATGGAATATTATTCAGCCATAAAAAGGAATGAAGTACTGATATATGTACAGGGTTTCTTTCTGAGGTAATGAAAATGTCTTGGAACTAGATACAGGTCATGGTTGCACAACATTGTGATATATTGTATGCCTGTTTTGTTTTTTTTTTGAGACGGAGTCTCGCTCTGTTGCCAGGCTGGAGTGCAGTGGTGCGATCTCGGCTCTCACTACAACCTCCACCTCCTGGGTTCAAGCAATTCTTCTGCCTCAGCCTCCCGAGTAGCTGGGACTACAGGCACACGCCAACCATGCCCGGCTAATTTTTGTATTTTTAGTAGAGACGGGGTTTCACCATATTGGCCAGGCTGGTCTCGAACTCCTGACCTCGTGATCCGCTCGCCTTGGCCTCCCAAAGTGCTGGGATTACAGACGTGAGCCACTGCGCATGGCCTGTAGGCCATTTTTACGTGATTACTGCGCCTGTAGCACTCGCTACTCGGGAGGATAAGGTTGGAAAACCCCTGAGCCCAGGAGTTCAAGGTTACAGTGAGCTATGATTGTGCCACTGCACTCCAGCCTGGGCAACAGAGCAAGACCTTGTCACTAAAAAATAAAATAAAAATATTTTATTTAATAAAAATAAAATATTTTAATAAAATTAAAATACAATGGCTTATGGTTAACTTTAAGTTATACATGCCTCAATAAAATAATACCAAAACAAATCATGGTCTAACAACCTAAAATATTTTAAACAATTTATTTTCCACTCAGAAACCACCATAGGTTTTTAAATAGATTCAAAGCTGTTTCATCATAGCATTTTTTAAAAAGCTACTCTCCAAAATACTTCAAAGAGTAGTATTAATAGAATGCCCTATTTCTTACCAGAAGACTCTTTTCCATTCTGTTTTTCATAGAGGGTACCCACAGACATCAGGAAAACAATAACCAGGAATACTGGAATTCTCCATGAGCCAGCCAGGGATGCTGCAAATTATTAAGAATTAACATTTTTAGTGAAATAAAAACCTAGTACTTGTTTTTACAAAACTCAGTTTTGTAGTTTGACAGAACAATCTGGTATATATATTAGTTACAGAATTACTTACCAGGCAAAAAAAAAAAATTTAAGTCCATTAGATAAACTTCAAGATTTCTCAAAATTAAGTTCATCCCTGCTCTCAGAGGCCCCTGGTCAAATGGATAGGGTACATGCCTGCCTACCTTTAATGGGGTTCTATTAAAGAGAGTCTATTGTAACGTATATCAAAAGTCTAAAACCATCCCGAACTCAAACCATCTACTTCACCCCAGAATGACCAGAATTAGGCATAGATCTCAAAGTCATAAAGTCTGACTTGGTTTCTTGAAAATACCACTGGGCGTGAACTTTCTCTCCCAAGAAAGAGAATGGCCCAAAAGAGCACAGCAAAACCATCAATGTCTCCTCCTTAGTGTATAATGCAAAAATGTTTACAAGTTGGCTGGGCGCAGTGGCTCACACCTATAATCCCAGCACTTTGGGGGGCTGAGGCAGGTGGCTAATTTGAGGTCAGGAGTTCGAGACCAGCCTGGTCAGCATGGTGAAATCCCATCTCCACTAAAAATACAAAAAAAAAAAAAAAAAAAATTAGCCAGGCATGGTGGTACATGCCTGTAATCCCAGCTATTTGGGGGGCTGAGACAGGAGAATTGCTTGAACCCAGGAGGTGGAGGCTTCAGTGAGCCAAGATCACACCACTGCACTCCAGCCTGGGCGATGGAGTGAGACTCTGTCTCAAAAAAAAAAAAAAAAGTTTACAAGTCACCAAGAAACAGGTCCCTACCCATAACCATTTCCCTGAGTCCACCTAGAACCTCATAAACATCCCTGCCTGCCTGCCTCCCTCCTCTGCCTTCCCTGAGTTCAAAATGAGTCATATCTGACATACGGGTTCTTGCAAATAAATTCCTCTATCATTCCAACTCAACAAAGCTAGAGAATAATGCTTTGTTTGACGTCAAACAAAGACAGAGACATAGCTGTTTTTTATTTTATTTTTAACAATAAGTAGTAGCTCTAGAAACTACTTTAAGGCTATCTGCTGCTCTGGGTTACTGAATTGTGTTGTTAAATTAGAACTTAGTGTTTCCATTGGCTCAAACTTGGGAGATGAAAGTCTCAACCATAAGTACCATGCTGAAAAATCAACATCTGAGCAGCCACCCAGCTAACATAACAAGGAACCCATTACTCTGAGCAGCTCTGACATGAATCATCCTTATGTGGAAAAGAGATTTGTCTCTCTGAAGCTAACTCACGACTCTGACATCTCTCCCTCATGGTTACAGAGATCTGTTTAAAGCACTCTTTCACAGGACAGTCCTTCAAATATGAGAAATAGGCTTTCATGTCTTATATCCTCCTTACCTCTATCTCCTTCCCACCCTAGAGCCCCAGTTCCCTCCTCTTATCCAGACTAAACATCTCTAGTTCCTTTAACTGGTTCTCACACATGATTCTGAGCACCTCTTATCGTTGACTGCTTATCTATATCTTCCCCTAAGTATGACACTCAGAAATGATACGAGAATCCAAGGGTGCTCTACTTTTTAAGATGTATTGACTTTTAAAAGGACCTTTTGGAAAATGAACATAATTAAAGACATTTTAAAGCACATCATTTTCATTAAAATTTAATGAAAGATTAAAGCATAACATTTTCTAAAGATTAAAGAATGTTAAATGCAACATATAACACTACAAAAAATTCACTTTCATTCACACAGTCAGCCTCTGCTGACCTTAGGCTAGACTTAAAAAAAAAAAAAAAAAAAAAAAGAAGGAACCCACCTAAATGAAAAAGCAATATAATCCAGACAGGAATTGAAACTGCTCTCAAGTAGCGTTCAGTGCTTGCATTCCACTTGAATGAAACAGTCAACACATAGCCAACCACCAACGTCCAGATCTTAAATAAATGAAAGACACAGCTGTAAAATCGATACACGTGAAAATGAACATATAATTATACAAAATCTGTAAGTGTCTATACAGCAGGAATGCTCTGGACATAGCACAGAAAAGATGAAGGTTGATGGTGCCAAAGAAACGTACCTAGGTTCTCCTCGTTTGGAGAACCTAAGTTTTGAAATACTAGGCATTTGAAATCTCATGTAGTGATATTAAATAGTTGTTTAACAAAAGATACATAGTTCAAAACCCATCTTATACACAAAAATGCTTGAGATAAAATATTCAAAGCATAAACCATGGATTTAAATTAAGAGTCTAATCTTATGGAATTCCTACAGTTTTCTCTGTTGATCAATGTTTAGAAAAGAAACGGAAAGAAAAGAAAAAAACAAGAAAAGGAAAGCTTTCCAAAAAGAATCAGGTTAAAAGATTCTATTTCAGCTTATAAAATATGCTTGTTACTGGGAAAATAGCTCTGTAAAAGTTAGAAAGCAGCCAGCTGAAGCGTGACCCTGCTGAAATAATCTAGGCAACAAATGATTAGAACCTAATCCAGAGTTATGATGCACCAGCTGAAGAAGTGTGCCTGAAAAAAATATTATTAGAGGAACAAACAGCAGGACTTCAGAACAGAAGAACCAGCCAGGATACCCTCCTCAGTTCTTCCTACACTAAAGTTAAATGACCCTGGAGCTTAAGACGCATCAAAAGAAACCAGCGTAGCCTACACAGAAACTCATATTTTAATAGAACATTTATAAAACACAGAGGGAATACATAATCCAGAACACATCTGAGCACAAAGACCTTAATTAACATAAGACCAAGAAGCTAAAAGTCAAGTATGACATGAACCTTGCCAAAAAAAAAAAGCAAATTAAGACAAAAAGAAACTTCGAGCTATATAATTCAGAGCATGAAGAAAAAAGAACTGATGGGATTACTAAAAAAGACAGAAAAAAACTATCTCCCACGTTATTTTGGTCAAATCTATCAATACAAATAATCTTCGCATCTTAAAAATGTTTATAGCTTCTAACCTCAGAATTCAACTTTCAGACTTTATCCTTACTAAATAATGATAAATTTTGAAGAAGTTTTAAATATAAAGAAGCTCATCAGAGTATGATTCAGAACAGTGGAAAAAGTGATTACCTAAAAGGTCAACAACTGGGAAATGATTACGATTCACTCAATAAAATGTTATGCAACCATTAAAATCACTTCTTAAAAACAAAGACTATATAGTTTAAAAACTCACAATATCATATTAAGTTAGAAGTAAAATACAAAAAATACTTGTGCTGTGATTACATCTACTATATGGTGGGAGGAAAAGAAAATGTACTAAGAAGTTAGTGGCTGTATTTGGGTGGTAAAATTTTGTTTTTCCTTTCACTTTTTTCTGTATTTTCCAGACTGTCTTTAATAAGCAGTAATTCTTTTATAATAAAAAGGACATTAAAATATTTCTTCAAGTAACTCTATCAGATGAAATATTAAAGAGCTTTGAAGCTCAAAAATATGAGGACATGGGAAGTGAGACTACAGCTGCTTCAAAAAGTCCAGTCTTGCTGGACCAGACCAATTAACCCTGGGAATTCAAAGAATTTGAGATCTGATTGCAGAGCATAGAAAAAAATCTGAGTACAATAATAGTACTTATATAACACTCCTATGTGCCAGGCCCTGTTCTAATGCTTTATGTATACTAACTCATTTGATCCTCATAACCCCACAAAATAATACTATTATGATCCTCATTTTACACATGAAAGAAACTCAGATTTCAGAGAAGTGACTTGCCCAAGGCCACAGCTAATAAATGACAGGGGCAGGATTAGAACCCAGGAATCTGGCTCCAGAGTGCACTTTTCTAACCTTAAGGAGAAAGAAGCGTGGTGCTAGAATACTAAAGATAAGCAAAAGCTGCTCAGATTTTCACAAGAGAAAATAAAAATAGTCAATTTTGACAACTACAACTTGTTGAAATTTAAAAAATCCACAGTAAATGGATGGTCTTCAGAGGTACGTCAGTTAGCCCCACCCTATTAAACATTATGTCAGTCACTTAGATGAAAGACTAGAGGCACAATAACCGAAAAAACCGATTTTACACAAATCAGTTATACAAAACTGAGTTGTCAATAAATATTGAGATAATCTATCATGATTCAAAAAGATATCCTGAAGCCAGAACAATGGGCTAATCCAAACAAGATTAAACTGTATGAAAAGAAATGCAAAGTTCTGCTTCGAGATTCAAAACTCAACTGTACAAGTATGGAATGGAAAGAGAACATCTGAACCACTTTTCAGTTCAGTATGAGTCAGCGTATGACTAGTAGAAGCACTTATTTCTAAAAGTACAATACTCGTATCAGGGAACGTGATTGTTTCAATTAATTTTGCGCTACCAAACCACACAACAAAATTCAGCCTGGGAAAGGAAACAGAAATCACAACATGATATATAAATGTAGCTAGGGGAAAAAGAAAAAAAAAGTTTTGCTCAGAAAAGAGAAGGAAATATCAAGATTTTGTAGCTATCTTCAAATAATTTTTAAAATGTCATCTGGGAGAGGCATAAGACTTGATTTTCTGTGGTTCTGAGAGCAGAAATAGGTGGGAATTAGGAAATAACACAGCTCAGTAAAAGGATAGGTTTTTCCAATAAACTATAGCTATCTACAAATGGAATAATCATTACTAAAAGTGTTTGAGCAAACGTTGAACAGAGATGACAAAGTAAGTACTACCCTTAGTAAGACGCTGAACTGGAGGTCACAATTTATACAGTACCTCCAAGAAGTTTTTGTTTCTTATCTGTATGCATAAGGAATTAGTATCATTTGCAGGGAGAGAAAAAATAAGAGACTGCATACTTCAGATTTTTTAAGAGAAATTTATTGTCTAACAAGAAGCATGTATTTTCATCTATCAACCTGAAACTCACAGATTACCTCATTCCAGTTTAAAATAACCATTTTAAAATATACTCCCCAATTCTACTTTTAGGAGTGTTTTACAGAAGCACACTGTGCAGACACATATAAAAATATTCACTTGCCATTTACAATATAAAAAATTGAGAAGCACTTAAATATCATTTTATAGTGAACTGTTTAAATAATGCTATCTCCAAAAATTGAGACTTTCAACAGTATGATGAACATCAATATACAGTGCTACAGTGTCAATTTATTCGTGTGTAAATTTATAATGGTGAAAATATACTCAACAAAACATGTTTTAAAATATTATCTCTAGATGGCTGCATTTCAAGGAGTAATCTGCTCCTTTATGTTTTATTACAGGTGCTCAATTTTCTACTAAGGTTATGTAGTATCTTTATAAACAGGAAAAGTATTTTTAACCTTTAGGAAATTCTTTTGGCTTCTGGATTTTTTTCCAGTATTTTGAAGTGTTTCCTCAGAAAAGATTCGCAGAAGTAATATTAGTTCAAGAGGTATGGCCATTTATAAAAACACTAGAGTTTATATTAAGCCCATTATGATTATACAATTACCAATGGTTAAAAATGTTTATCAAAGTATTCTAATACAAATTCAGAGCTAAGAAAATCTGTTAAAAACATTTTCTAAAAGGCATGGTGGGGGAGGGGGAGAAAAAAGATTTCTACTGTAGCAGTATTAAAAAGAAAAAAGTGGCCAGGCGCAGTGGCTCACGCCTGTAATCCTTGCACTTTGGGAGGCTGAGGCGGGCAGATCACATGAAGTCAGGAGTTCGAGACCAGCCTGGCCAATGTGGTGAAACCCCGTCTCTACTAAAAACACAAAAATTAACCAGGTGTGGTAGCATGTGCCTGTAATCCCAGCTACTTGGGAGGCTGAGGCAGGAGAATCGCTTGAACCCGGGAGGTGGAGGTTACAGTGAGCCGAGATTGCACCATTGCACTCCAGCCTGGGCAGCAAGAGCAAAACTCCATCTCAAAAAAAAAAAAAGAAAGACGTATATCTCTAAGTGCTAATAAGGAAAGATGGCCACAGTACAATGATAAATGAAAAGAGCAAGGTACAGAACTATATGTATGTTATCTCATCTTTATTTTAAAAAACAAAAAACAAAAACCTTCTACTTTATATGTTCACATGGACATAGAAATGAATTTAGGAGCCTTTACATCAAGCAGTTAATAGTAACATCTGAATAGCGGGAATAGTGGTAGAGAAAAGGGATAATTCGGCCGGGTGCAGTGGCTCATGCCTGTAATCCCAGCACTTTGGGAGACCAAGATGGGCAGATCATGAGGTCAGGAGTTCAAGACTAGCCTAGCCAACATGGTGAAACCCCATCTCTACTAAAAATACAAAAATTAGCTGGGCATGGTGGCGGGTGCCTGTAGTCCCAGCCACTTGGGAGGCTGAGGCAGGAGAATTGCTTGAACCCAGGAGGCAGAGGTTGCAGTGAGCCAAGATCGAGCCACTGCACTCCAGCCTGAGTGACAGAGCAAGACTCCATCTCAGCGGGGCTGGGGGGCAGGGCGGGGGAAGGAAAGGGATAATTCACTTTTACCATACAAACTTCTGTTCTGCTTATGTTTTTTCAAATGTAACAAGCATATTTTACTTGAATCAACATTTTGAATCACTAAATATCCTTTAAAATAACAAAAATAAGGATTTGTACATGCATGTTTCACACACAATTTCTAGTCTAGGACCTCTTAAGAGTTAATTCTTAAATCTTCACTAACACAGAAACACGAGGTTAACAAGTCAACTTTATATATGTTTAGCCTCTGAGCAAACCTATTCAAGTGTGAATTTTATTCCAGGCATTAAATCAATGAGCCACAGTTACAGATAAGAGGGCATATTTTTCCAAATTTATGTTCTCCAAAACAACGTGTCCTTTTCAAAATATACATTCCACAGTCGTTTTTATAGCACCAATGTGCTAGACACTACATAAGACTGCATAAAATTTGGCAACATTTACTTAGCACTTCAAGTAAAGGGAACTAATAGGCAATCACATTTTCCTTTCATTTCACACGATTATCCACATATACTTTTCTGGTTAAAAAACATATTAAATGTAGAAAACATTAAGTAGAGACTCTGCCTTTTCAACCATCTATGTTTCATTTATTGTCATCTTGGCATTAACTGGAAAAATAACTTGGTTGCTTCTGTTAGACATTTTTGCAGAACAGTTTCCCAAGCTTTTTTTAGAGAGAATAAAACTACAGGAAGGGTGCATTGGCTCACACCTGTAATCCCAGCACTTTGGGAGGCCAAGGCAGGGGAATTACCTGAGGTTAGGAGTTTGAGACCAGTCTGGCCAACATGGTGGAACCCTGTCTCTACTAAAAACACAAAAAATTAGCCGGGCATGGTGGCAGGCGCCTGTAATCCCAGCTACTCGGGAGGCTGAGGCAGGAGAATCACTTGAACCCGGGAGGCAGAGGTTGCAGTGAGCCGAGAACGCGCCATTGCACTCCAGCCTGGGCAACAAGAGCGTAAATCCATCCCCAAAACAAAACAAAACAAAAACACCACAACTACAAACCTCCTCCCAAGTTATGGAGCCACAGCCCTAATCATAGCCTCAAGCAGCAACTGCTTCGGGTCCTTAAATTATCCACGTAATTCTAATGTGAAAACCATTCTCTTTGTCATATGGCAACTTAGAGTCAACATTTTTATATTCAAAGTCTTTAACTGAGAAAACTAAGCACTAGAAACTTTCCTCTCCTTGTTTCTTGCTGCCAGGCAAGCAGAAACAAACCTAGAAATGTGTTTAAAAGTGGAACAGTGTCAGCAGTGAATGGCTGACTAACGTCCACTGCTGAAGAGCCTCTTGTGATCTGTAAAATAGAACATCGTGAAATCTTAGAAATTGTTCAAGCCAACCCCTCACTTTACGCAATTGGGACTGAATGTCCCAGAGGAGGGCCCTGGTCTGCCCAAGGTCACCAAGTTAGTTACTGGCAGAGCCAAGTTTAGAACTTCAGGTGTTTTTATCTTTCAGCCACTACTCTCTCCACCTCCTGCTTCTTTAAAAAGATGGGAACAATGGGATCAGAGACCACAGAAAAAACAAATCTATTACTACTGCAAAAAACTAAATGGTCTTCAAATTCTCCACCAAGTCTAAATTAACAGAATGAGGAAGATCAGAATGCCCCCCCAACAGAGAGAAATGGTGGAGCAGGGCACGCCATCAGCTTTTTCAAATTTACCTTGCACAACTCCACCATGGGAAGATGCCAAGAACTGAGTAACATGTGAACCTGGTGCAACAGTTGATTTTTTTTTTTTAGGTGTTCTGAAATCACTTACTAAGTCAGTGCAATCTCCTAACATATTTGAAACTGCTGAAAAAGAGTTACTCATCCCATAAATGATTAGTGTTTCACTTGTAAGAAGCATGGAGTTTTAGGAGACTGAAGAAATCTACAAGTGACATGAAGAAGAAATGAACTGGAAAGAAAAACTAGTGACGAAGAAAAACATAGGTCCAGGCCAGGCGCAGTGGCTCATGCCTGTAATCCCAGCACTTTGGGAGGCCAAGGAAGGTGGATCACCTGAGGTCAGGAGTTCGAGACCAGCCTGGCCAACATGGTGAAACCCCATCTCTATTAAAAGTAACACAAAAATTAGCCGGGAGTGGTGGTGGGTGCCTGTAATCCCAGCTACTCGGGAGGCTGAAGCAGAATTGCTTGAACCGGGGAGGTAGAGCTTGCAGTGAGCCGAGATCACACCATTGCACTCCAGCCTGGGCAACAAGAGCAAAACTCCGTCTCAAAATATAAGAAGAAAAAAGAAAAACATAGGTCCCAAAGACACTAAAAAGGAAAATTGATGGGACCTGGAAAACTGCATAGATATAAAAATAAAAGAGAAGAAAGAAGAGGGACGAATAAGGTTTCTAGATGACTAGAATGCTGATATTCTTGATTTTTTCCTAGTAACTGAAATCTTTTTTTTTTTTTTTTTGAGACAGAGTCTCACTCTGTTGCCCAGGCCGGAGAGCAATGGCGTGACCTGGGCTCATTACAACCTCTGCCTCCCGGTTTCAAGCAATTCTCCTGCCTCAGCCTCCAGAGTAGCTGGGATTATGGAGTCGGCCGCCACACCCGGCTAATTTTTGTATTTTTAGTACAGATGGGGTTTCACCATGTTGGCCAGGCTGGTCTCGAACTCCTGACCTCAGGTGATCTGCCTGCCTCGGCTTCCCAAAGTGCTGGGATTACAGGTGTGAGCAACCGCACCTGGCCTACAATCCACTAAAAATAATTAAACACAATGTATTAGGGAAAACTTTTTAAAAATCCTTATTGAAGGTTACTACAAAGAGTTTTGATAACAGCAGGACTTCAACTGCTGCTAGGTCTATTGAATGCCATTTACTGACAGCATCAACAGATCAATCTCTGAATTAGTTTTCTCACATATGAAATCCCTCCCTCCTACCTCATAGGACATTGAGAGAATGAAATAACACCCATGTAAAAGAACCTAATCTAGTGCCTGGTACATGGCAGATGCTCAAAAGTTGGATCTTAAATGGATGAACTGTCAAGTCATCAAAACAGGGATTCGCTTAAAGGTAACTTTTCTCTCTGCCTCTCTCATCTATACTGCTCTTCAGCAGCAGGCTCATGGTTAAAGTAGCCTAGAAAGCATAAAGACCATGTTCTATAACCAGACAGCCCTGCTTGGGCTCATAAAGCCAAACCGCTGTGAACTGTGGGATGGAAAAGGTCCAGAGTGGGCCTCCTGCCCAGTCACATAACCTACTTTCACTTAATGCCAGGCCTTAACCTGCACTTTCTTTCTTATTTTAAAAGATTGGGGGTGGGGGAGGTCTCACTATGTTGCCCAGGCTGGTCTCAAACTCCTGGGCTCAGACAATCCTCCTCCCTCGGCCTCCCAAAGTGCTGGGGTTACATTAAGCCACTGTGCCTGGCCTTTAATCAGCACTTTTTTTTTTTTCTTTTTTTTTGAGACAGGGTATTGCTCTGTCACCCAGGCTGGAGTGTACTGGCACAATCTCATCTCACTGCAACCTCCAACTCTTGGGTTCAAGAGATTGCCTCAGCCTCCCGAGTAGCTGGGACCACAGGTGTGCGCCACCATGCCTGGCTAATTTTTTGTATTTTTAGTAGAGACTGGGTTTTATCATGTTGGCCAGGCTGATCTCGAACTCCTGGCCTCAAGTGATTCACCTGTGTGGGCCTCCCAAAGTGCTGGGACTACAGGCGTGGGCAACCCCACCTGGCCTTAATCAGCACTTTTGGATAAGAGCAAGGACTCCTTGTCTTCTCAAGTACACCTCACCCCCATCCAATCATCCACCCTTAAGTGCTGCTTGAGCAGAATGCAACTCCATGCCTTGTTTCTCTTAAACTCAGATTGACCTGAAGGTTCTCTTTCAAATTTAGCCCTTCTACCACTCCCTACTCACAAATACTTAACTCATACTTTTATGTTGAGTTTGTTTTTTTTTTAACCCTCTTTTTCCTTGCTCCCAACACTTGAGCCAAACAGCTGAATTTCAAGGTTTTTTTGGTTTTTTTTGAGACGGAGTTTCGCGCTTGTCACCCAGAATGGAGTGCAGTGGTGCAATCTCGGCTCACTCCAACCTCTGCCTCCCGGGTTCAAGTGATTCTTCTGCCTCAGCCTCCCAAATAGTTGGGATTACAGGTGCCCACCACCACACCCAGCTAATTTTTTTTTTTTTTTTTTTTTTTTTGTATTTTTGGTAGAGACGGGGTTTCACCATGTTGGCCAGGCTGGTCTTGAACTCCTAACCTCAGGTGATCCACCCGCCTCAACTTCCCAAAGTGCTGGGATTACAGGCCTGAGCCACCGCGCCCAGCCAATTTCAAGCTTTTAAAAAATCATTAATTAGTTTGACCTTCTTTCTCCCACTCCCAGGTCTAATCAGTGTTGGCCCCTACTTCTCTTCCACTCATCCACAACCCACACAAATGAAATACAAAGATGAGGGTTTATCTTCAGTAAAAAGATACTCAAGGGTATACGCCGAGCTGTGGATGTTTCTTTACAAGTGCTCAACTCTTTCCACTGAGTATCTGAGAGAGACTGGTAGAAATGCCTCATAATCATGACAAATTACTTAGGTATTCAACTTCTTACTCTAGTATGAAAATATACTATTTACATATGGCAGGCCTTTCTTTTCTAATTTCCTATAGTTTGATGGATATGCTCCTTGAGCAGTATCAACAGTCAAAAATGTTAGCAGAATCTATAAATGTGTCTTTGAGAAAACTGAATTTCTTCAGGAAAATAACCAAGCGTATTTTTCTTAGAACATAGTGTTCTGCCTTCTAGCTAAGAAGCATTCGATCCACTTAGCTGAATTGTGAAAACTGCAAGATAAAGGATAAAGAGCGCTGAACTGGGCCTCCATAAAAGTGAACCACAGATTTGCTCATGAGCTGTGTGACTTTGGACCAATCACATTCTCTGGGCCTGTGGCACATAACTGATGAGTCATGAACATTTATCTGTATGTCTGTCATCTCCATTAGAATATGTTCATATAGGATTATATGTACCTTGAAGACGGGACCTATATCTTAGTCCTTTTTTAAACCTCTCACAAAGCCCAACACCTAACATATGCTCGATCAACTTTAAACATGAACCAAGAGGTGGTATTGAGGGAACAAGAGAAGAAGGGTGTTTTGGGTCATTCATCACTCTGCCAATAACCTCAGGCAAGCCAAAACACTGCTGGACAGATAAGGGGAATTAATATTTTGCAACTTAATGACGTAAGGTACACTGAACTTTATTTCACTGACAAAAGAAGTGAATCAATTTGTAAATGGTACTATTTATGAATCAATTGGCATTCTTACGCACTAAATCTCCACTTGTTTTTAACAGTCCCCAGTTAAATATGTGGATAACTAACTAGTCCACAATATCGTCTGAGTTAGGAATTGTGTCACTAGATTATCTTTGAAATCTTTCCAATTCTAAAGCTCCCTGGTTTTCCAAGAGTAAACTCAGGTTAATCCAAGCATCACAAATCTACGTCTCTCCCCTTCACGCGGTCAGCTGCTTTACTCCAGGCGGGAGGAGGTGTGCTGTGGTACACCAGTCCCTGCACAACAAAAGCAGTTACCTAAAAGTAAAGCGTGGAGAGGAAGAAGCACAGGCGGCTCAGCACCCAGTGCCTTGCACAAATTATACAGGAATCACCTGAACTGAGAGGCAGCACCAGCCAGTGAAGCAAGCTTTGTTTTAGGACTTGTAAGAAATCTAAGACACCCAAACCCCTCTTTGTCCCTAAGTAGCCCTAGCCTGGTAAGAGGTCACCTTTCCTATCTGCAGGATGGCAAGTTGGCCTAGAATCTCTAAGGTCCCTTCCAGCTCTGACATTCAGATGCGCAGAACTGAGGGTGGCCGAAGCACCCCCGCCCTCTCCAACCAGGAGTAAAACCAAGCCCCATTGCCATGCTCTGAGGCCTCTCTCTGCAAAGTGAAATAACGATTCTCAATCCAGGGCACTGTCCCCCTAAGAGGGCCTATTAGGATTGAAACAAGGCGGAAAGCGGGGAGGCTGTTTCAAATCACGCCCGCCCCCTTTTTGGAAGAATGTCCGCCAAATTCCTGAGGTGTGAGAAGGAAAGCGGAGACGGACGGTCACTGCAGCACAGGTGTGGCCCCTCGTCGCCCCTGCACCGGGAGGAACAGCTGCAGGATTGCACCCCAGAGCGCCGGGACCACGGGCGGGGGACGGGGGCGGACTGCCGCTCACTCACCCACAGGCTGCTGAAGTAGTCCAGCCCGCGGCAGATGAGCGTGGCAGCGTGCACCAGCAGCACCTGCACGCCCAGGTAGCTGCCGAGGCAGTAGAGGCCGTACAGGAGCGGGCCGCCGGCGCCGAGCAGCAGGAGCAGGCGGCGGCGGCGCAGCGCCTGCTCGCCCAGGGCCTCGACGCCGTAGTCGACGAAGCAGAGCGGCAGGAGCAGCGCGGCCAGGACGATGGGCGTGTGCGCGCGGTGCAGGCGCTGCAGCCAGTGGCGGCCCAGGCGCGTCAGCGAGCTCTTGAAGGGGTGCAGAAAAGTGCCGCACAGCACGGCCCAGAGCAGCGGCCGCAGGAAGGCCTCCAGGATGAAGTAGACCAGCACCGCGGCGCCGCAGCACAGGCACACGAACAGCACGGCCCCGGTGTTGTAGAAGGCCTGCTTAATGGGCTTGTCGAAGCGCAGCGCCAGCGCGGCGGTCCGCGGGGTCTCCCCGCCACCGCCACTCGGCCCGACCGCGCGCGGGACCCGCGGCGCCGGCCCGGGAGAGCTCCGCAGGCTGGGCGCCTCCTTAGGGCCGCCGCCGTCGGCCATCGTTCCTCCGCCACAGCCGCCCCCGAGGGGCGGTAATGGGAGTCGGGCTAGAATCGCGGGCGGGAGGCAGGGCGGGAGGCGCGCGAGATTGTGGGAGTTGTAGTTCCCCGCTGGTTTATAGACCCACCAAGCGCTTGCAGGAAACTACAACTCCCGAAGGGGAATGGGGACAACGCCTCCGCCTCCTTGGTGTCCGCAAGGTCCTGGTAACAAGTTTGCAGGGTCTATATCTTCCTGGGGGGGGGCGGGAAAAAAGCTCCTTTCACTCATTCGTTAATGTCAATTTCTCGCGAGGCGAGATCCCAAAAGGCGCCACATTCAGATATTAAAACCCAAGCTGCATACTAGAATACCGTGGGGGAGTACTTTTAAAGAACCAATGCCCCGATTCTGTTTTACTGATTTATTTAACAGATATTTTTAAAGTGTTTTCTTTGGTGTATCTGAGAGGATTTTAAATAGAGATTACCATATAACAGGCCCTACTCTAAGTGGCTCACTCCTATTAACTCATTTAATCCTTAGAACAACCCTACAAAGAAGGTGTTATTATCCTTATTTTACCAATAGAAAAACTGAGACAGAGCCGTTAAGTACGTAGCCAGAGTCACACAGCTACCAAGTGGCACAGGCAAGATTCAAACTCAGGGATTCTGGCTCCAAAGGCTGTACTTTTATCTACCATAGTATTTGGCCTGAGGAAAGAACTCTTGGCATTTTTCAAACGTTCCTCATAAGCCTGTAATTTGCAGCCGCTGTTGACAACTGTTTGTGCAGGTTTCGCTGTGGACGCAATCTAAACTCTTAAAAGAGTCGTAGATCAAAGTCTCAAACTGCCACTGTTTCTTTTTGAGACTTGATGTCATGTCAGTTAAGCCCCCAATCTCAAGTTTTCCTCTGTCACATGGCGATGATAATAATAATAGCTTTTGCTTTAAGGTTATTGTAGGGGGGAAGGGAAACTCTGGGGCGGTACAAGGTGCTTCTGTTCTCCTATTGGAAAAGTGCTGGGATCCAAGCCTGCTACCCATAAAATATCCCAATCAACATTTTGATTTAAAAAAAAAAAAAGCCTTGACTGAGTACTCAACATGTGATTGCTTCAAACCCTGCAAGTTGTCCCTTTCCTGTTTCAATAGTATTCCTATTAATTTCAACATAATTTTTGTTTCCCTTCTAAAGCAGACAAGACAGGTAACATAATCCACAGTTTGCAGATAAAGAAACTATTGCTTGATAGATTTGGAGACAAAGGGATTTAGTAAAGGAAGTAAAGGAAAAAGTAATTCCCTGTCCATCTCAATTGTAAGTTTTAGGTCTCAGTATTTCAGATGGCCTTTGGAGTTTTATAACCAAAACGCAGGTTTAGTTGCTCACCACTTGCAGATTCCAATTAACAAGAGCAAGGTCTGGTATAAAGAAAGTGATGTATTCCAAAGGTAGCTTAGGGGAAGAAGTACAGGTTTCCTCCCTAAGGGTACCGCTTCAATTGTGGAGCAGAAAGCAGGCACTTTTAAAGTGAAGGAAGCAAGCAGTTGTCGGGGGAGGGGTCTGCATGCCTTATCTACTGGGTGGTCAAGCTGGTGACTGCTGGCACCTTCGTTGGCAGGACTAAGCCAAAAACCCCTCAGATGGAAGAGAGTTTCATATTTCTCAAGGCAGTCTCCCGGTGGGAGGGAGTTTTGTAGAAATTGGATGTTATCTCTTGAGTTCCTTTCTGGAGCTCCTAAGCACATAGTTAGATGAACTTGCCCTGTAGGGACTGTCTGGTGAAGACAACGTAAAAGGCTATATTTATCTTTATTAAATTATTTATTTATTTATGAGACGGAGTCTCGCTCTTGTCACCCAGGCCGGAGTGCAATGGTGCGATCTCGGCTCACTGCAACCTCCGTTTCCTGGCTTCAAGAGATTTTCCTGCCTCAGCCTCCCAGATAGCTGGAATTACACGTACCCCCCACCATGCCCGGCTAATTTTTTTTTTTTTACGAGGTTTCACCATGTTGAACAGGCTGGTCTCAAACTCCTGACCTCAGGTGATCCACCCACCTCAGCCTCCCAAAGTGCTGGGATTACAGGCGTGAGCCACCGCACCTGGCCTACATTTGCCTTTTTAAAGGGCTAAGTAGGAAGGGAGAAACTGGGGGAGTGAGAAAAGAAGAGAGAAAGAAAAAATAAACTCTCAGAAAAAATGAGGGTACTCAGTTACAGTTTGACTCTGTAAATATTTTTCTTTCAGTTGTTCCTACATTGTACTTTGCTTCTTTATTTGTTCAGGCTTTCTGGGATTATGATTACAAAGTATGGTCACATTTGCCTTCAGTCCATGTTACACTAACTTAAGCTCCCATCTACATAATAGCAAAGGCCTCAACCTCCTTCCTAAAAAGTCCTTGGTGATCTCTATGGGGGGTCCCAAAAGGGGTACCTCACATATACCCAGAGACATGAGTCAGCTGCTACCAACCACCCTGCTGCCCACACAGCTTACTGAGTCTAGTGACCATCGGAAGATTTCCAGTGCCTGTATCATTATCCCCAAATCCTACATACTCCCAAACTTCTAACCCTCAAGGTACCAAAACAGAGCTGGGTTTAATCCTGATAAGGGGAAGAAGTCTTTCTCCCTCACTTGACGAATATTTTGTCACCCAAGCCCTAAAGCAGGTCAGTGTGCCAATGTTTTAGTTTTTAGTTTTTTGGGTTTTTTGTTTTTTTTTTTTTGAGATGGAGTCTTGCTGTGTCACCCAGGCTGGAGCACAGTGATGCAATCTCAGCTCACTGCAACATCCGCCTCCTGGGTTCAAGCAATTCTCCAGCCTCAGCCTCCCGAGTAGCTGGGATTATGGGCACACACGACCACACCTGGCTAATTTTTTGTGTTTTTAGTAGAGACGGGGTTTCACTATGTTGACCAGGCTGGTCTTGAACTCCTGACCTCAAGTGATCCACCTACCCCAGCCTCCCAAAGTACTGGGATTACAGGCATGAGCCACAGTGCCCGGCCAATGCCCAGTGTTTATAACTCCTCTCGTGAATAGTTCCTTCCATGTCTGGACTTCAGTCCTCTAACCACATGGGTTCAAAACCCTTCCAATGGGTCAGTGAGGGAACAAAGACTGAACCCTCCTCTCTGTCCTACTCCAACCAAAGACTCTCTTCCTCTAGTTACAAAATGAGAGCTCCCATGTTACGCAACAGAAGCATTTATCAGTGGATGCAAGCCGAAACGGGACAGGACATGGGGTGTTAATCCTGCCTAAATTGTGTTGGGCCACAGTTTAGCAACAACTCGGCAAATCAAAAAAATGCCCTGTCATGGTGCTTTGCTTCCAAGTCTCAGTGAAAGTGAAAATTGCTGAACATTTCAAGATTGTTCTAATGGCCAAAGCCGTAAGACTGACAGGTGTCACTCAGCATTTCTAGTCAATGGAACTCTAACAGAAATGAAGGCTGAAGCACTAGAATCTAACTAGACTAGTCTTTATGTGGCCTACCACAAGGCTGGGTTCACACAGGGTTTCACTCACCCCTCCTGTGATTGTCCTCACCACACTGCAGTCAAAGTTAGTGGTTTCTGTGTCTGTCTCCCTACAGAGCTCCTTGAGAGCAGGGACTCGGCTTTCTTCATTTCCGTGGGCCCAGCACCTGGCACAGCATAGGACGTACTGAGTAGGAGCTAAGTGTTTGCTGAGCAAGAGAATGAATGAGTGGCGTCCTTTCAAAAAAAGCCTGTCTGTGCTTCCTGCGAGAGATGATATTGAAAGCTGGGGATGTTTCTACTGAGCTTCCATGTGGTTGAGAACAGAGAAAAATTAAAATACTGGGACATAGGACCTAAAAACTAAATTTGAGAAAGAAGCCCATTGTCCACTCAAATCTCTAGGTCAAAGGTCATATGATTTTAGGTGTCTCCTCCAAAATACGAGGCTACTTGGGTTCTCTCTGTTGGCCTTAACATGACAACTCACTCCAACAACCTCAGGGACAAACAGCCTCCATCGGCACGCAGGATACAATAGAAGTGAAAGACATTCAGAGTTGTGAATCAAGCTGACCCTGGAGACCACACTGCCTCTTGCTTTCCAGTTGCATGAATGAATGAATTTTGTAATCATTTAAGCCAGTTTTAGTTAAGCTTCTATTACTTGAAACAGAAAGCTTCCTGATTTATAAAAATGGTTGCTGTGAAGGTGAAATAAGAAAGTATGTATAAAAGCAGCAGCACAGTGTCTCTGACATGGTGAGAATCTGACAGTGACTCTCGGGGTAACTCTTAGTTTTGTACTAGAAGAGATAAGGGGTATCTCTTAAACAACTGATACTCCCAAGTTATCAAGATAACATCCACCAGAGATATTACAAACACAGGCAGGGAGAGGATTCTCCAGCATTGTGTCTGTTTTAGAGCTCTCCAAGTGTATCCACAAACATTTACTAAGGTGTGCTGAGTATCTGCTTTGTACAAAGTCCAGTGCTTACAATGTGGTATGTGCGCTGTGTGTAAGGTAGTATGTACAATGCAGAAGAAGTGATCATGTGAAAATGAAATCAGGGTGACATGCATTCAGATTCCAAATCTGCCACTTATTATCTGTATAATCCTGGACAAGTTACATAGCATCTCTGAGCTCAGTTTCCTCATCTATAAATGGTGCATGATCCTTGTTCATAAGGTGGCAGCAAAGATTAAATTGGAGAATAACATATATTAAACACCCAGAGGCCAGGCGCAGTGGCTCACACCTGTAATCCCAGCACTTTGGGAGGCCAAGGCAGGTGGATCACCTGAGGTCAGGAGTTCAAGACCAGCCTGGCCAACATGGTGAAGCCCCATCTCTACTAAAAATACAAAAATTAGCCAGGCATGGTAGTGGACGCCTGTAATCCCAGGTACTCGGGAAGCTGAGGCAGGAGAATCGCTTGATCCTGGGAGATAGAGGTTGCAGTGAGCTGAGATCACGCCACTGCACTCCAGCCTGGGCGACAGAGCGAGGCTCTACCCAGGACATTGTGGTATCTCTCCATGGTCCAGGGCCACCACTTTGCGCAATTCCAGGGATACAATTCACATTTGGGGGCACTATTTACATTTGGCATCCCGTGCAGTTGTGCAACAACTGCCAAGAGCACATTGAGCTCCTTAGACCAACAACCATACATTGGACATCTCTTCTATCTTCATAGGACCAGCCTTCCAGATATATAACTCTCCAGTCTGTACCTTCACCACTTTTGTGGTGCCTCCTAATAGGTGTCTTTGCTTCCAATCTTGTCCCTCTCACTACAAGGATTATATTTCTACAACAGACACTTAGTCATGTCGCTCCTTTGCTAAAAGTGAATTGCTAGTGCTTCCCCATTGCAAAAAGAATGGAAGCTTTTGCATGGTATATAATGCCCTGATGACTGAGCCCCAGCTCTTCCCTCTTGCCTATCTGGATAATTCCCATTCATCTTTCAAGCCTCAGCTCAAAATCCTCTCCTTTGTGGAATTTTCCTGATCCAGGGAAACTTAGCAGCTACCTTTACTGTGTAGCACTTAGAGCTATCTCTTCTCAAGTACCAACCACATTATACTGTAATCATTTTCACAAATATCTGAATTCCCCATTGGATCAAAAGTCATCGATAAGCTTTTTTGCATTTGCTCCAGTACTTTGCACACTTTTTTAAAATAATTTTAAAAAGTGAGTAGACACCATATTATTGTAGAGGCTGCAGGATGTGCTGGAAAGAACACAAGCTTTTAAGGCAGACAGATTTGGATTATAATCCTGGCTCTACTGCTTTCTTGCTGTATACCCTTGGATAAATTAACTTACTGAGCATGTTTCCTCATTTGTACAAGAGAGATAAGAAATCTACATTGCAGAGCTGTTGTGAGGACTAGAACTAGTTTATGTAAATAACTAATATGGTACTTGGCCACAGAGTAGTCATTACTTACCTTCCCTTGGGCCCCTTTATACACAGCACTTAGCTGCTATGAACTGAACCCAGCTATGATGGTTACTTTACAATAGAAATTCAAACAGTGACTATTGGAATAGTTATAACAAGGTCTTTTATTACAATTACTGTAAACCAAGGCTGGCAATTGCATGGCATGTGAATTAGTACTTTCGTTTGCTAAGTCCATGGCAAACATTATTAATCTATCACTGAACTATCACTGAAGTCTTTCTCTTCTTTTTTTTTTTTTTTTTTTCAGACAGAGTGTCGCTCTGTCACCCAGGCTGGAGTGCAGTGGCGCGATCTCGGCTCACTGCAACCTCCGCCTCCCAGGCTCAAGCAGTCCTCCCACCCCAGCCTCCCTAGTAGCTGGAACCACAGGCACATGCCACCATGTTCGGCTAATTTTGTTTTGTATTTTTCATAGAGACAGGTTTTGGCCATGTTGCCCAGGTTGGTCTCGAGTTCCTGAGCTCAAGCGATCCGCATGCCTTGGCCTCCAAAAGTGTTGGAATTACAGGCCAAGATTTTTAAAAAATCTCAGTGGCTGAAGGATAAATGTTGCAAGCAAGTCTGATCCCAACAGGCCTTGCCTGACTCCCTACGTACTTCCCCCTCATCCCTCCCACTCCCATAGCTGGACATGTGGCCCCTACTCACAGTGCAGGTCCTGCTAGTTCACCGAGTCAAGGGTAGCCTTTCTTGTCCTTTTGGTCTGTGCCATCCAGCTGCAGCTAACCTCCCATACAACGTCGTGCCATGTCAACGATTTACGAGTTAGTGAAATGTTTCAGTGAAAAGCTTATCAAATCAGTTCAACCAACCTTGATGAAACTGACGTGCCTGGGAGAGGGCCAGATGAATAAAATGAAGTGTAGAGATATATAATTTTTTTTTAAGTCTGCAACAAGACACCTCCTTCCCTTCCTAAGGTGGGAAGAAGGTTGGTGTGAAGGATGGGCATTGCAAGCAGGACTTTGTGACGAAGAATTATGCACTGAAAGCCAGAATTCCCTCTCTAGAAAGTGGCTGACCTTGAGTGTCCATCACTGGTGGTTCCCCCTCTTCACAGGAATGGCTCAAGCTTTACCTGGATAGTTGAAGTTTAAGCCTTAGGGCTCAGGATTTGGAATTCTTAGCCCATTGCTTCCTTAGCTCTATTCCCTACGATATACTCACGCTAAGGCTGAGGCCACCCAGTGGAATAAACAACCAGCCTTCTGCTGCAAACCTGAGCAAGACTGAAAAACAGGAGATGGTGGATGCATTTCAAATTGCCCAGACTAGGCCAGGCGCAGTGGCTCATGCCTGTAATCCCAGCACTGGGAGGCTGAGGCGGGCAGATCACTTGAGGTCAGGAGTTTGAGACCAGCCCAGCCAACATGGTGAAACCCTGTCTCTACTAAAAATACAAAAAATTAGCTGGGCCTGGTGGCACATGCCTGTAATCCCAGCTACTCGGGAGGCTGAGGCAGGAGAATTGCTTGAACCCAGGAGGCAGAGGTTGCAGTGAACCGAGATCGTGCCATTGCACTCCAGCCTGGGCAACAGAGCAAGATTCTATCTTGAAAAAAAAAAACTGCCTAATCTTTCTTTTAAACAAAAAATGATTATTTATTTATTTACTTTGAGACCTAATTATGAGAGTGGCTGATTTTTGTATTTTTGGTAGAGATGGGGTTTTGCCATGTTGCCCAGGCTGGTCTCAAACTCCTGGGCTCAAGCAATCCTCCAGCATTGGCATCCCAAAGTGCTAGGATTACAGGCATGAGCCACCAAGCTGGCCAGACTAATTTTTCTTTATGTGTAAAGAAACCATCTTTATTTGTAGATTAAGTCCTGCTGGTTTTGAATTCTAAGTGCTACATGTTTGTACACTCTGCACCACACTGATGTCACTGCAGCCTCTAACGAGTCTTTAAGCTCATCCTCTTGTTCCACTCCAATCAACATGGAAGCCAGCATGATCTTTCTAAAACACAAGCTAGTCTCTCCCTAAGCCTCCTTATCCCCTGTGGGAAGGTGTCAAAGTTCTTTACTATGATTTGCAAGGTCCTCTGTGAACAGGACCCTGTGAACAGGACCCTGCTCACTCTGCCTCACCTCTCCCCATCCTCACTTCATCCTTTATCCTCCGGCCTTGTGATGCTAGGAATAATGACCCCCAAAGGTAACCAAGCCTTAATTCCTGGAACCTATGAAGCGTTACCCTACATTGCAAAAGGCACCTTGCAGGTATAATTAAGGATCTTGAGATAGGGAAATTATCCTGGGTTATTTCAGTGGGCCCTAAATATAATCACAAGTATCTTTATCAGAGGGAGATTAGACTACAGAATAAAAGAAGGTCATCTGACCAGGGAGACAGAGACTGGAGTGATGAGGCCACAGCCTAAGGAATTTGGTCAGCTACCAGAACCTAAAAGACACAAGGAATGAATTCTATTCCCTGGAGCCTCCAGAAGGAACCAGCCCTGTCAATACCTTACGTTTATTTTTATTTATTTATTTATTTTGAGATGGAGTCTCACTCTGTCACCTGCACTGGAGTGCAGTGGCACGATCTCAGCTCACTGCAACCTCTGCCTCCCAGGTTCAAGCGATTCTCCTGCCTCAGCCTCCCAAGTAGCTGGGATTACAGGTGCCTGCCACCACGCCCAGCTAATTTTTTTGTATTTTTAGCAGAGATGGGGTTTTGCCATGTTGGCCAGGCTGGTCTCGAACTCCTGACCTCAACTGATCCACCAACCTCAGCCTCTCAAAGTGTTGGGATTACAGTGTGAGCCACTGGGCCCCGCCACCAATACCTTAAATTTAGCTGTGTTAAGATTCAGTTCAGATTTCTGGCCTCCAGAACTGTATGAAAATGTGTTTCTGTAGTTTTAAACCACGATGTTTGTGGAAACTGTTTTCAGGAGCAATAGAAAACTAAGATAAGCCTTGTCAGATGACAATGGTTCCACAACACATCCTGCTGGTCTTTCGTCTGAGGCTGTTGGGTTGTTCTCCCCTTTCTTGGTGATGCCCCTGTACACCCTTTGCCTAACATATTTCTACCCCTTTGTTTTAATCATTTAGGCTTCTCTCACAAATTACCACAGACGGACTGGTTTCAGCAACAAAAATTTCTTTCTCATGGTTCTGGAGGCTGGGAAGCCTGAGAGCAGGTGCCAGCATTGTTGGGTTCTGGCGAGGGCCCTCTTCCTGGTTCAAAGATGGCCAGTTTCTCATTGTGTACTCACATGGTGGAGAGTGGAGAAAAGAAGCAAATTCTCTCCTGTCTCTTCTTATATGGACACTAATCCTATTCATGAGGGCTCTACCCTCACGGCCCAATTACCTACCAAAGGCTCCATCTCCAAATACCACCACATTGGGGATTAGGGTTTCAACATATGAATTTGGGAGGAACAAATGTTCAGTCCACGGCACCCCTTCCTTAAGGTTCACTTCAGTATCACCACCTGCTTTCCTAGTTGCCCCAGGCTGGGTGAGGACCTCCACTCAGGTTTAGCATCACACCTGAGCTTTTCCTTACCACTGAATTCACCACAAGGTACTGTCATGGTGTGTGTTTGTTTGACTCTCCGAACAGGCCCCCAGGGTGAGTCCCAGGGTGGGGGCAGAAATCAAGAACTGTTCTTCCTAGAGTCCTCTCTGTGTAATGTCTAGCACAAGGACGAGCACATAAGAGTCTTCGATAAATATTTACTGGCTGGGTGTAGTGGCTTACACCTGTAATCCCAGCAATTTGGGAGGCTGAGGTGGGAGGATTGCTTGAGCCCAGGAGGTTGTGGCTACAGTAAGCTCTGATCGTGCCACTGCGCTCTGGCCTGGGTGACAGAGAAAGACCCTGTCTAAAAAAATAAATAAATAAATAAATAAATAAATATTGATTGATTGAATGAATGAATGAATGGTTAAAGCGTCTTAACCTCCTGGACGCAGGTGACTCTCATGTCCATTGCAGTTCCTCTGTCTCTTCTTATAGCTTATCATCTGATCATCTGATCCTTGTACCTGTGACTGAGCCCTAAGAAATCTCCAAGTCAAACATTAGCCAGGAACAGATTTGATAGCTGGGCTGTCCACTCAGGATACTGCAAAATAAATACTACACGAAACAAGCAGAATACTAAACAAAGAACAAAATATTTGAATTTTTTTTTTTTGGTGAAAATTAGAGCTTCGAATGCAGAATGTGGCAATGCCTGATTCTTTCTTAACATGCCATTCCTTGATCTTCTCAAGCTAGCCCCTGTAGTACTGGCAGCTCAATGACCTCCCTGGTGATTCATTATGCTCTACAACTAAACTCTAATTATTCTCAACATATTATATGGTTTAGTTGCCAATAATGCTGATTATTGAAATTCTTAGAGCTAGCCATGTGCAATTAACCAACTGATACACTTGAAATGGGATTATAGGCCTCCATTCAGTACCTAATAAAGTATTAAACCAAAGCTATAAATGTAAGATTATTTTACAAATTGTTTCTCTACAGGAATTTTTACCTGATGATAGCAACATGATTTTCCTCTTTGTCAGACAAGACAGGTTATCGTCTTCTCCAAGGTCTATAGATTCAGGGAGAAATGAGAGTGACTTTACTGATGAAAGATTTAAAACCAGAAACAGAAAAGAAAAATGCACCAGCGCAAAGCAATAAGGAATTATAAACTAACTTTAATTACATCAACAGGAAGAATTTCAAACTATGTTGTAATTCTTATTTTAAAGTTTAAATCTAATTAATATATTCTGACTAACATAATCATCCAAAGATAAAAGTATTTGTGATGGCAAATGGACAGAACAATCATTTAGGTAGCATCTAGGAATACTGCTACAATTACTTTACATAAATAGAAATCCACATCTTTATTAGTAATGTGCCACACATCTTAGAGTAAAAATTTACATAAGATAGGCTTATAAATATACATAAATCTCAAAATTAATCACAATCGAACATTAGGCACACAATTGTTATAAAACAAATATAACCTATCAATCTCTATGTAAAGGCATAGTTTTTACAAAATAGTATTTTGTAGACAGTCTCAAAAAAGTATATTAATACTCCTGGAGCCAGATTGTTCCAGCATATCAGCATGTCTGTGGGAATAAGGCATCCGGAGAAGCTGCATTCACTCTTCCCCATGGCCAGGGCCTTCTATGTGATGAAACAGGTAGGATTCTAGTGACCTGGGTGAATGCTACACCCACTGCAGTAACCTATTACCTTAGAGAATCAATTACTCTCCAGAAGAATCCAACCAAATGGCTATCAGCCTAATAGCAAATATCCAGGGGAAAACTGAACACATTAATCAAGCAGCAGTGTATTTTATGTTAAAAATCCCAAATAGCTTGATGAATCCATTACATTTTGAGTTGCCAGACATACTTAAAATCACACTAGCCTAGCCACTATTTTCACGAAGAGGAACTTATATGCCAGTCTTTTATTAAATATAAAAACAAAGAAATCTAACTTGAAACTAAATAACTGGATACTTGAATAACTGAATAAGGAACCTAATTAAATACAAAACCTGTATAGGTTGCATCAACATGCCAGTCACTCAGCTAACACTAGTCTTGGTTTCTTAACTAACAGTATAGAAAAGTCACATTCAACAGTGGTACTTTATATGTTCTTAACAATTCATATAATGTTGAATGGAGGAGGCAAGGCTTACTAAAACATCCAGGAATCCTTTCTACAAACTACATTGCTATAAACTCAAGCATAGTTTTGCCTGTAATATGCATAATGTTCTATCTCTTGGGTTTTAAAGTAGGCAAGAGATCAGAAACAGAAACAACCTTGACAAAGACCTTCAAATGCTCATGGTGTGTATATTCAGGCCTTTGTGTATAAACACACACCATCACGTATGTACAAATATACACATGCTCCTCAAGTTACAAGAGGGTTATGTCTCAGTAAACCCATCAATTGTAAGTTGAAACTATCATAAGTCAAAACAATTACGGGACATAACCCCATTGTAAGTTGTAGGAATGTATCAAATGTATATCACTTTCATATCATCGTAAGTTTGAAAACTCTGAAGTTGAACCATCCAAATTCGGGGATCGTCTGTGTATATAAACACACGGAGAACCACCTAACTGTTCACTAAACATAACCAATTCTGTTTAGAGAACAAGGACATACAATTATACACGGCAGCAAAGTATACACATCCCAGCCTCTGGCCTAGTGCAGTGGTTCTCAAACATTTTTCCATTATGGTACATAAGGTAGATGCCACATCACATGTGTAAAACACTCCCATGGTGCAGCAGATTTTGATACAACTTTTTAAAATTTTATTTATTTATTTATTTATTTTTTAGACGGTGTCTTGCTCTGTTACCCAGGCTGGAGTGCAGTGGGGCAATCTCGGCTCATTGAAAGCTCCGCCTCCCGGGTTCACGCCATTCTCCTGCCTCAGCCTCCTGAGTAGCTGGGACTACAGGCTCCCGCCACCACGCCCGGCTAATTTTTTTTGTATTTTTAGTAGAGATGGGGTTTCACCGTGTCAGCCAGGATGGTCTCGATCTCCTGATCTCGTGATCCGCCCACCTCGGCCTCCCAAAGTGCTGGGATTACAGGCTTGAGCCACTGCACCCGGCCAATACAACTTTTTAAAACATCTCTAGGTTAATGAATTACTCTGAAACACTGAAATCCTTACCATGAAGAGCAGTTCAGCAGTGATGGTTGTCCACGATCACCACAGTTACTTAAGACAAAACTGCTGCTTAGCCAGCTCTGTACTTTACTGCCACCACTTTTGCATCAATTCCAGAAAATATATTAGAATGCAAGAGCATGAGATGCCCTGTGCCATTTATTTATAAAAATAAATCAACAATAATTTATTTTAAAAGCAAATTATTCACTAACTTTGATATTCTTACAACTAACCAGTAATAATATGTTACTGGCAGTATCCTTTACAACTAATCATGATATATTGGTGTGTCCCTATCTAAGAACAAGGGTGGGAAAGCCACAGTCCATAAGCAAACCCAGCCTGCTTCTTGTTTTTGTGCAGCCTGCAAGCTAAGAATGGTCTTTGGATTTTTTTAATGGCTTTCTGAAAAAAATCAAAAGGAAAACATTTGTGACATTTGAAAAGTACATGAAATTCAAAGTTCAGTGTCAATTAAGTTTTATTGGAACATAGCCATGCTCATTCATTTATGTATTGTTTATAGCAGAGCCAAACAGAGACTGAAAGCCAAAAAACTACTATCTGACCCTTAACAGAGAAAGTTTGCTGACCCCTGGAGTAGAGATAAGAATGACACACAACCTCAGTGGTCACGTCTCTTATGCACAAAATCCTGAATATAGACAGTAAACTTAATTCCAGAAATAGTAGTAAATACCATCTAGGATGGAAATCCATTCCTGAGTTGTCCAAACTTTCTGATTTCTTTAATGACAAAAGCCAACTTAATTAAATACAGCTTCTGCATTCTATCTGAAATCATGTTTATATATTCACCTTTTGACTCAGCGGAGCAATAAAAAAAGCACTGGGCTCCAAGTTAGAAGCCCTAGGTTTTAGGCAATTCCTTTTAAATTGTCACATTGTTAAAAATGTATTTAAGTCTTGTTTGATCTGTGTATTAAACCTATTAAAAGAACTAAAATGACTGGTAAAATAAAGAATCAAAATGCTTTTAAGCAGAGAAGAAAGTTGATATAGAGTAAAACATGCTCCTTTCCTCTAAATATAACTATAAAAAGTCCTCCGATTAATTGTAAATTACTAAATGGGGGAAAAAGGCACCTAGCTAATTGGAGTGTGGATAGTGGGTTCCATTTAATAAAAGTTTTAATGGATGTGCATGAAGGTGCATGAATGTGTAGGAAATCATATCACCTCCTTAGGCTTCAGTTGCACCTCTGTAAAAAAAGAGCATTGGATTAAATGGTCTCTAAAGTCCTGGCCAGCACTGGTAATTTATGTCAAGTGACCAGCCTCAGTTTTTTCATCTGTAAAATTGGATAAATAATAGAATCTACTTCCTATGGTTGCGGTGAGGATTACATGAGTTAATTCATGTAAAGTGCTTAGAACAGCACTAAATATATTTCACTAGCATTATTATTAATCTATTCAGGTACTTTACAAAAAACACTGGTTGGGCATCTCCTCTGTGACAAGTAGTATATTAGAAAATGGGAATACAGACATAAAATAGAAGTTGATTCTCTTATATTAAGTAGGGATGAATGAAACTGAAGTCTATGGAATTCTCACTTCAGCATGTCTATCGACTGGTAGTTCTCTGAGATAATGGTCAAAGGCCATTCTGTATCACTGGTGTGAATTCTTATTTCTGAAAAATGATTACTGTTAGTACTGTTACTAAGGATGTTTCTATTTATGTTTCAAAAGACAAAGTTCAGTGTTTGCTAACATAATTATTTATGGTTTGAGCATAGGAGGAAGAATATAAAAATGTTGGCCAGTCTCCCAATATACATGAAATGCAAGCCTTCTGAACCAAACAAACTTGCCATAGAAGTATAGTTTCACATATACATTCATTCCACAAATGTTTGCTGAGTACCTGATATGGATAAATGTCTGCTACAATGATGAGTAATGGTCTCTGCATTAGGGAGATAACAAGGAGGACAAGCCAGCAATTCTAGAAAAGTATAATGAGCATGTTGATGAGGAAGCCCAATGTGCTATGGGAGCATTTGATGGGGACCTGGACCTATGTAGTCCAGAGATTTGGAGGAAAAAATATTTAAGTTGTGACCTGATAGGTGAATAGGAGTTCATCAAGCACAAGAGGTGGAGAATATGAACAAAATGAGAGGTGAGATAGAGCAGGTCTGAAGAACTGAGAGCCTCTCAGTCTTGCTAAGACATAGCAAGTGAGGAGGAGTGGCAAAAGATGATATTGCAGGTCACAGAAATGGCTTGCATTTTACCTTAATGGTACTGAGAAGTCATTGAAAGTTCTAAGCATAAATAAGCAAAATCGGTAATCAAATGAGAAATCACTAGTGAAATAATTAGCTTGATTAGAAATGTAAGCGGAAGGAAGCTGCATTCACTTCTTCCTTCCCTGCCTGCTACTAAGCTGAAGTCTCTCTTTTGTTTTAACCTGTTTGTAGCTCAAATATTATACACATAAGAGAGAGAAATATAAAAATATTTGCTTCTTATTTACAACATGGCTGCCTGCATATCAGTATCTTCACTACTAAACAGCCACTAGAGCTGAGAAGATGAGACACAGGCCAGACTTAGCCATGCCCAGAGTGGAGTCAAGGACTTGAACCAGGGGACTTGAGTTTGAATCCCACCCAGTTCCATTATGCACTTGATGTCATTTAATTTCTCCCCATCTGCAATGAACAGTATTTCTCCTCCATTCCTCCTTGGAAGCTTTTGGTAACTGTGTTTGTTGATGTTTTCCTTATTTTGGTTCAACTCCAGGAGAATGTGAAAGCTCTCCCCACAGGCAGACTTTCACCTGTGACATGAATCTGGAGGGTGGTATTAGAAATCACAATCACCAGTGTTGCTCAATCATAAAGCCCACGAAGTTGGAACCAGCTTTAAAGCAACAAGGGCAAGCCAGAGAATTCTAGAATGCCACAGTGGAAATGTCTCAGCAGCACTAACTATACCTGCAGACTTCTCTCCTCAAAATGGGCAGTTAGCACAGACATTTGGAACAAAGAACAAAGGAGTCCTTTGGGGCGCCTAATGTCAAGGCATTACTATGAATTATGGGGACTACCTGTCCAGTTTATAAGTCTGAATATTTTATTTTACTTATTTTTTTGAGACAGGGTCTCCCTCTGTCACCCAGGCTGGAGTGCAAGTGGCGCAATCTTGGCTCACTGCAAGCTCTGCCTCCCAGGTTCAAGTGATTCTCGTGCCTCAGCCTCCCGAGTGGCTGGGATTACAGGCATGTGCCACCACGCCCGGCTAATTTTTGTATTTTTAGTAGAGACATGGTTTAGCCATGTTGGCCAGACTGGTCTCGAACTCCTGACCTCAGGTGATCCACCTGCCTCGGCCTCCCAAATTGCTGGGATTACAGGTGTGAGCCACCATGCTCAGCCACAAGTCTGAACATTTTAAATGGATATTCTAGGTGAATTCACTTTATGGGTCATTTTCCCATTTTCAACTATTTTTTTAAAAGCCACCTCATAAAAAAAATTCTACTCAAAATCTCTACAGTCTCAAAAACTGTTGGCTTATTATTAAAATGCCCTAAATTTTTACTAAGATGTTTTGTCTGATATAACACATTTTTAGGCCAGGCACGGTGGCTCACACCTGTAATCCTAGCACTCTGGGAGGCCAAAGCAGGTGGATCACCTGAGGTCAGGAGTTCGAGACCAGCCTGACTAAAATGGTGAAACTCCATCTCTACTAAAAATACAAAAAAATTAGCCAGGCATAGTGGCACATGCCTGTAATCCCATCTACTCAGGAGGCTGAGGCAGGAGAATCACTTGAACCTGGGAGGCGGAGGTTGCAGTGAAGCTGAGATCACGTCATTGTACTCCAGCCTGGGCGACAAGAGGGAAAATTCATCGCAAAAAAAAAAAAAAATACATTTTTAATCATACTTAAGGTATGCTGGCTCTGACAAGAGAATTCACTGTAACCACAGATGAATACCTTAGTTTTATAAAATTCAGTGGTAGAAAAGTTCAAATTCTAACTGCTAAGAATTCCCTTTTTTTTTTTTTAATATCATTAACACAACTTTACATCTTCAGGAATGCTCACAGTTTGGTCTCTAACCTTTGCAAATAGCAGTAAAAATGTTTTCCCATAGCTGCTCTCTAACTGAGAAGAAATTTCAAATAAATATTATTTATTTAGTTAGTTATTTTTGAGACAGAGTCTGGCTCTGTCACCTAGGCTGGAGTGCAGTCGCACAATCTCGGCTCACTGCAACCTCCACCTCCTGGGTTCCAGCAATTCTCCTGCCTCAGCCTCCTGAATAGCTGGGATTATAGGTGTGCACCACCACGCCTGGCTCATTTTTGTACTTTTTGATAGAGACGGGGTTTCACCACATTGGCCAGGCTGGTCTCGAACTCCTGACCTCAGGTGATCTGCCCGTCTTGGCCTCCTAAAGTGCTGGGATCACAGGCGTGAGCCACCATGCTCGGCCAAAATTTCAAATAAATATGAACTATTTTCATATCATTGTATTTTCTCCAATCTCCCCATTGGCTGTGTAAATATCCAAAAGCACTTCTGCTTTATGGAAATTTGAAATTTCTTCTGCCCAAAAGACTGACTGTGAACTTATGACATTCAGTAAAGTTCTCCCTAGTAATATTCAAAATAACTCTCTGTGCTATAGCACTCATAGTAAAGACTGTTTTGAGACATGATTTCTATACTTAGTTCCTTCTCTGCCTTTCTATTTGTCATTTCTAGCCAAAGTTATATGGTATGTGGATCACAAAAAGGCAGTCTTTTTGGGTCTCAAATCCCATTCAGGAAGATGGCAATCATAATTTTCATCAGTCCAACTCAGAGATGTTGTGAAGTTAAATAAGAAAACATATGTGAAAGTGCTTAGAAAAGGTGTAAGTACGTTCCAAAAGTATAGGGTCATTATTAAACAGTCTTCTTTGACTACAAAAGAAGCTTGTTCTTTCTTCCAAAAAGCTGAAATTATATGAGGCTTTTTTTCTTAAACAATTGAAGCTAAAATTATACTGGATATTCTTTAAAAAATATATTTATACTAAAGACTTCCCAATCCATGTAATCTGTTGGCCCTGCAGCTGTGGTTAGGGGGTTCCCATCAATAGGTAGAAGGTCAGAGCAACAATCAGAAGCAAACAAAATGGAGATGAGAAGGTTTGATAGGCAGCTGATGGCATAAAAATGTCTTCATACTTGTAAATACTGACAACACGCTCTGAAGCCGGCGGTGAGTCTATATCATGTCGAGTGATAGAGCCTTTAAGAAAAAAAGAGAAGGGCGGGGGCAATTGAAAAAAGAACAGATTTATAATGGTATAGGCAAACAATGGAAAAATCAAAAGTCTATTTAGTGTTGAATACGTAAGCAGTGGTTACAAAGATCTGGATTCAGGTATTTGAGTTATCAGAATTCTCTATCGTTGTACATATAATAAAGAACATAGAAATTAGTTAAATTTATCCAAAAAGACTAGTTCTTATTAATCTGCACTCCCCCTATCAGAACAATGCTGTTGGTCTGTTTCCTGCCATCCCAATTTTAAAACTACTAGTTACACAATTTTGTGTGATTATTGTATGATTGCCTCCTAAAACGGCTCTAATGAGTTTTGTCTTATTAATACCCAAATGGGCAAACTATATTTTTATTTCAAACAGCAGAGACTACTAACTTTTTCCCTCAAATCTATCTTGTATATATATGGATCATCAACAACTCCTGACAACACTACTAACGTCTCCCTTACAGATGGAAGCCCTCCTCCACTGTCTGTGGGACACTTAGTAGCCTGCCCAGGCCATGCCAGAGGGAGTGTGGTATACTGGGTGTGTGTCTGCGTGTGTCTGTGTGTCTGGCAGATTAGGGTAGAATGGTATAGAAAGTGGGATGATTAAAGTGCCAAACAAGTCTTTGGATGGGAAACTTTCTTTTAATTTTGTTACAAGTGGAAAGAAGTACAGACTGTGTGTAAAATATATTTAATAATCTTCAGTTGATTAAAAGTGTCTGACCTCCTGAATAATCCATTTGAAACTTGGGCTAGGGAGACTAAGGCATATACATTCAGTGCAAAGGTCTCCTTAGGAATAGGGCTCAGAGTCAGGGCTTTTAAGGTCCTATCTGCTAGGGAAGCCCTGCCAAACTTGACATGTCAGGTCCCTGCTTAGTGTCTGTGCTGGCCCCAGTTAGCAAAAATCAAACTTCTCAGGTTTGTATGCCTGTAGTTTCAGACACTTGGGAGGCTGAGGTGGGAGGATCACTTAAACCTGGGAGGTGGAGGCTGCAGTGAGCTGTGATTGTTTCACTGCACTCCAGACTGGGTAACAGAGCAGACTTTTCTCTTGATAGATCCCAGTCACCTCTCCTACCTAACCTCAGCTCACTGGTCACCTGCAAGGGCTGCTCAACTTAACTATGCGCCTACAGTTCATGCCTTCCTTGAGTGAAATCCAACCTCATACCCCTTTCAAGCCTTAGTTCAAAGTTTTCCCCCTTACAGAGACCTTAGGAGAATAGGTAGGATATAATCAATTAAAAGGGCATTCAGGGAGCCGAGTGTGGTGGCTCATGCCTGTAATCCCAGCACTTTGGGAGGCTGAGGTGGGCGGATCACAAGATCAGGAGTTTGAGACCAGCCTGGCAAACATGGTGACACAGCGTCTCTACTAAAAATACAAAAGTTATCTGGGTGTGGTGGTGGGCATCTGTAATCCCAGCTACTCGGGAGGCTGAGGCAGGAGAATTGCTTGAACCCGGGAGGCTGAGGTTGCAGTGAGCCAAGATCGCGCCATTGCACTCCAGCCTGGGCGACAGAGTGAGACTCCATTTCAAAAAAAATAAAAATAAAAACATAAAAAAAATAGAAGGGCATTCAGGAAACAAGAAAAGCAGAAGCCAGTATATGGGGTAGGAATGTGCCTGTTTTGCTTAGAGTTAGTGAGAAGAACAGAAGTTTTGAGAGAGCTTATCAGGTAAAGCAGGACCAGATTTGGAGAAGGCTTTGAACTTTAGGCTAGTCTGCCATATATGTAAAAAGATGACCTTCTGAAAATACAACTTTTTCCAATTGGTAAAGCAATTTCAAATACTTGTTTTCACTTAATCCTTACAATAATTCCATGGAATAGGAAGTATTATTATCCCCACTTTAGATATAAGGAAATGAAATTCAGAAATTAAATAACAGGCTAAATATTATACAGCTACCAAGGGGCAGAACCAATACTCAAACTCAAATTTTTAGACTTCAGATCCCACTATTTTAGATTACCCCATTTCTCCAGGCTGAGATATAATTTATTTCCCAGGGTACCGAAAGTCATTGAAGTTATAACTGCAGAGCCACTGTTGGTAATCTGGGAAATTAGCAAATGGAAAAGGTGTCACCAATCTGGAGACAGTCAAGTGTCTTCCCAATTGGCAACAGGCAAAATAAAAGGTAGATTATGTCATCTCTGGGCTGATTGGTGGAAACGAATTGAAGGAAAAAAACAACCAGATCAGATTAGGCAGCAAATAGTTGATGAGCACACAGTAAAGAAAGATGCAGTTACCAGGAGCCAGAATGAATTCTCAGTGCAAGGACTGCAAACCAAACTCACTTCCATTCTTGAGCAGGCCCTTAGGCTAATCAACCAGAAGGAATGCTCAAGACTCAGTGTAACTTGATTTTAGCAGTCTCTAAAAGGTCTCATGATATCCTTGGGTCTTTGCTGGGCAAATGCTGCAGAGACTTGCCACCCAAAATGAGGTCATCAATGAACCAGCATGACCAGGGAGCTTATTAGAAATGCAGAATCTTGCCAGGCATGGTAGCTCACACCTGTAATCCCAGCACTTAGGGAGGCCAAAGCTGGTGGATCGGTTGAGCCCAGGAGTTCAAGACCAGCCTGGGCAATATGGCGAAACCCCGTCTGTACTAAAAATACAAAAAAATTAGCCAGGCATAGTGGCGCATGACTCTAGTCCCAGCTACTTGGGAGCCTGAGGTGGGAGGGTCACTTAAACCTGGGAGGTGGAGGCTGCAGTGAGCTGTGATTGTTTCATTGCACTCCAGCCTGGGTGACAGAGCAAGACCCTGGGAGAGGAGGGAAGGGGAGGGGAGACCACTAGAGGGGAGGAGAGAGGGGAAGACCTACAGAAAACTGCACTTTAACAATATAGCCAGGTAATTCCTATACACATAAATATTTAAGGAGTAATGGGTTAAACTATGGGATAATTTGGTAGATTTGTGACTAACAGAATAGTCACAAAGTGGGCCCTAATGAAATGCTTGGTGTCAATCTCTGGAGAAGTCTCCAGAAGCCCTTCCTGTTCAGTACTTTTTATTCTTTCTTTCTTTCTTCTTCTTCTTCTTTTTTTTTTTTTTTTTTTTTGAATGGAGACAGGGTCTCACTATAGTGCCCAGGCTGGTCTTGAACTCCTGGGCTCAAACCATCCTCCCAAAGTGCTGGGATTACAGGCATGAGCCACCACGTCTGGCCCCTGTTCAGTCTTTTTATATTTACAGCATAGCAGTTAAGAGTATTCATGGGCTTTGGGGTCAGACAGACTTAGGATTGAATTTTAATTCTTCTACTAATTAGTTGTATAGCCTTGAGCAAGTTTCTCAATCTCTCTAAAACAAGGACAATAATACCTATACCTCTCAAGGACATGGTGAGGAGTAAATAAGAATGCTGTGAGAATTGAACAGAGCCCTACATACAGCAGATATATGATCTGTTTCATTAAGCATATCACTCATGACATACTATCTTGTACTGCTGTAGCTTTGCATGTGTGTAACTGTTCATTTGTTTGTCCGTATAATAAGTCCATTATAATAAGTCCATGACAACCTTCTGAAGGTAGGAGTCGCATCTCCTTTTCCTTTAAATGATCCAGAGTGCTTATCGCTCTCTTGTGCACACAGTGTGACTTCAATTAACAATGAACACAAGCACAGTGGTGTCTGGCGTTTAATCCAGATGCTGAAATGTAAGCTTACCCTGAATGGCTGGACCCCAAGCAAACAGATAATACCAACTCAAATGCAGATCAACAATTGTTTCGTCTCTGGGAACATTCACAGGGCGTTTAAATCTGCAGGTGACGCGATTATTCTCAAAAACTCCTTCTTCATCTCTGGCAGGGTTTCTCTGAATCTCCTTTGCCCACTGGCCTACATTATAGAAGTGCTGTATGCGGACCCTGCCATTGTCATCATGGACGCAGGCCATGACATCATCACCACCCTAACATGAGAAATGATTGAGAAAAAAAAAAGTCAAAGGTTCATCTTTTGCACACTGGTCACTAGAAATATACATTCCATCACCTCTGCAATTTGAAATCCCACCAAAAAATTCTTTTAAGTGCCATTAAAAACTCTCAACCAGGAGACCGAAGTTACCATCACAATAAGTGACATTCAGTGCCTCCTGACTGATGTTTGGAGAAGACATTACCACCTATGTGGTAATCCTGCCCAAAACACAAACCAACCTAATCATGAAAAAACAATCAGACAAACTCAAACTGAAGGTCATTCTACAAAAAAAATTAAAAAAAACCTAGCCTATAATCTTCAAGGAGTCAGTGTCATAAAATACCAAAAAAAGAAAAAAAAAAAAGGCTAAGAAACTATTTCAAAATATACATGACAACAAAATGCAGTTCTAGGTGTTCCTACATAGAAATTTGGGCTATAAACCCAAAATTTCCCTAAGGACAGTATTGGGACAAGTAGCAACATATGAAAACAAACAATATATTTAATAATACCATCATATCAGTGTTAAACTTCCTGAATTTAATAAACTATATAATAAAAGAGAACATTCTTGATTTTAGGAGATACCTACTTAAGTATTTAGGGTTAAAGGATTATGATATTTGCTATTTAAATGCCAAAATTCCAGAAAATAACAATCAAAAAAATAATAATCAGTAGTAGTAGCAGTAGCAGTAGCAGTAGCAGCAAGCAGTACAGAGAATAAAGCATGTGTGGCTAATGTCATTATTTATGAAAAAGTTCTGGAACTAGGGAGTAGTGATGGTTGCACAACACTGAATGTAGTTGATGCCACTGCATTGACACTTTAAAATCATAAATTTTGGTGCTACTGCACTCCAGCCTGGATGACAGAGTGAGACCCTGTCTCAAAAAAATAAAATAAAATGGTCAATTCTGGCCAGGTGTGGTGACTAGTGCCTGTAATCCCAACAATGTGGGAAGTCAAGACAGGAGGATCATTTGAGCCCAGAAGTTCGAGACCAGTCTAGGCAATACAGTGAGACCCTATCTCTACAAAAAATTAAAAAATTAGCTGGGCATGGGGCTCATGCCTGTAGTCCTAGCTACTCAGGAGGCTGAGGTAGGAGGATCGCTGGGGAGGTTGAGGCTGCAGTGAGTCTTGTTTGTGCCACTGCACTGCAGCTTGGGCAATAGGGTAAGACCCTGTCTCAAAAAATAAAAATAAAAAAATAAATACACAACAACAAAAAATAAAATGGTTAATTTTGTTATGTGCGTTTTACCACAATAAAAAAGTTATTATTTTGTTAATCTAAGTAGCCGTAGTCCCGGCTACTTGGGAGCCTGAGGTGGGAGGGTCACTTAAACCTTTACTATCCTTCCTGCTTGTCTACAGGTTTACATTTTTTTCAAAACAAGTTTTAAAAAGTTAAAAGAGTTTGGTCAGGTGTGATGGCTCACGCCTATAATCCCAGCACTGTGGAAAGCTGAGGCAGACCACTTGAGGTCAGGAGTTCAAGACCAGCCTGGCCAACATGGTGAAACCTCGTCTCTACTTAAAATACAAAAATTAGCTAGGTGTGGTGGCAGGTGCCTGTAATCCCAGCTACTTGGGAGGCTGAAGCAGGAGAGTCGCTTGAACCTGAGAGGTGGAGGCTGCAGTGAGCCGAAATAGTGCCACTGAACTCCAAGCCTGGGCAATACAGTGAGACTCCACCACAAAAAAATAAAAAGTTACAAAAAAAAGTGTTCATCAGTTGTAATGCATGTACCATCCTGTGCAGGATGTTGATAATGGGGGAGGCTCCCCAGGGGGTATATGGGAAATCTGTACCTTCGGCTCCATTTCACTGTGAACCTAAAACTGCTGTAAAACGTAAAGTCTAATTAAAACACACACACACACGCACACAATAATGCACCTTTTTTTTTTTTCCTGACAGAGTCTCACTGTTGCTCAGGCTGGAGTGCAGTGGCGCGATCTCGGCTCACTGCAACCTCCGCCTCCCGGGTTCAAGCAATTCTCCTGCCTCAGCCTCCCGAGTGGCTGGGACTACAGGCACCCGCCACCATGCCCAGCTAATTTTTGTATTTTTAGTAGAGACAGGGCTTCACTATGTTGGCCAGGCTGGTCTCAAACTCCTGACCTCAGGTGATCCGCCTGCCTCGGCCTCCCAAAGTTCTGGGATTGTGAGCCACTGCGCCCGGCTAATAATGTACCATTTTTAAAAAGGTAAACGCTTTTAAAAAGGGGTTCCATTTTGTTTTTCCTATACATTAGGTTCTCAAAAAAAATTAATCTGTGCTTTTTCTTGGAATAATACAAGAAAAAAAGAGACCTCTACTTTCACAGATAATATGACAGTAGACACTTTATAGGCCTTTAGATACCAAAATATCAAACAAAATTTGAATGCTCCTCACTCTGCCTCACTCTCCTAATCTTAACAGCCCTACCACGAGTGCAAATGCATTTAGGACAGGAAGTGGTCACTTTCAATGCAAGCCAGCTTCTGGGTGTGGCATGCCCTGCTGTTTCTCCTGCTGCCTCTAGGGCAGGAGATAAGTAGACTAATATCTATCCATGCAGTCTTACCAGTGGTACCCATTGTCTTACTACTTGGACTGGAACTCATTGAAGGCTATTCTCCTGGTGACCTCTCCAAGAATAAAGCCACCAGACCAGCCACTGCTTAGACTGCTTACCAGTCTTTTCCTACGACACACCTACAACCCATATATCCAATCCACTTGCAAATCCTGTCAGTCAGTGCTACTTTTTTTTTTTTTTTTTTTTGAGACAGTCTCGCTCTGTTGCTCAGGGTGGAGTGCAATGGCGCCATCTCAGCTCACTGCAACCTCTGCCTCCCAAGCAATTCTCGTGCCTCTGCCTTCTGAGTAGCTGGGATTACAGGCACCTGCCACCATACCTGGCTAAGTTTTGTGTTTTTAGTAGAGACAGGGTTTCACCATGTTGGCCAGGCTGGTCTCGAACTCTCGACCTCAAGCAATCCACCTGCTTCAGCCTCCCAAAGTGCTGGGATTACAGGTGTGAGCCACCATGCCCAGCCAGTTAGTGCTATTTTCTTTTTCTTTTTCTTTTTTTTGAGATGGAGTTTCATTCTTGTTGCCCAGGCTGGAGTACAATGGCATGATCTCAGATCACTGCAACCTCCGCCTCCTGGGTTCAAGCGATTCTCCCGCCTCAGCCTCTCCAGTAGCTGGGATTACAGGCGCCCGCCACCACACCCAGATAATTTTTTGTATTTTTAGTAGAGACGGGGTTTCACTATGTTGGCCAGGCTGTTCTCGAACTCCTGACCTCAGGCGATCCACCTGCCTTGGCCTCAGTTAGTGCTACTTTCAAAACATTCAAAATCTGAGCCCTCAGCACTGTCACTGCTGGAACTTTGGTCTGAGCCGCCCTCCTCTCTCCCCTGTAGCCCTACACAAGCCTCAGAATAGGCCAGGTGAAGAGAAGGGCGGGGTGCTCTAGGCAGAAACAGCAACAAGGGCAAAAGCACAGAGGACTGAGAAAGTCTGATAGTTTGGGAACAAGCCTGGCCCAGTGAAGTGGCAAAGAATGGGGCTCCAGAGGAAAGAGAGAAAAACGCAGCAAGGCACAGGGAAGAGCAGGGGCCAGTGATGACAGCTGCCTGTGCACCTGAGGCCCCGCCTGTGCCTGGCCACAGTCCTGTCTGAGGTCCAGAGGTTTTCTTGCCCCTGGGTACAGAGGAAGATAAAATTGTTGAAACAAATTCTTAACTTCCCTGATGTAATCCATCATGCCTTTTATAATGAAGCCTCCACAAAAATTCAAAAAGAGGCCAGGCACGGAAGTGCCTGTAATCCCGGCAATTTGGGAGGCTGAGGTGGGCAGATTGCTTGAGGCCAGGAGTTCGAGACCAGCCTGGCCAACGTGCGAAACCCCATCTCTACTAAAATTACAAAAATTAGCTGGGTGTTTTTTGTATTACAGGTGGGATTACAGGTGTAATCCCAGCTATGGTGGGAGCCCGAGGCAGAAAAATCACTTGAACCCAGGAGGCAAAGGTTGCAGTGAGCCGACATCATGCCATTGCACTCTAGCCTGGGCAACAGAGCAAGACTCTGTCTAAAAAATAAAAAAAAAAACAAAAGGACAGGGTTCACATGAGCTTCTGGATTGCTGAACAGGTGGAGGTGCCTGAAGGGTGGCACACCCAACAGGGTGTTGAAGCTCCTCACTCCCTTCCCCATGCCTTCCCCTAAGTGTCTCTTCCATCTAACTGTTCATCTGTATCCTTCAAAATAGCCTTCATAATAAATGAGTAAAGTAGGCGGGGTACGGTGGCTCATGCCTGTAATCCCAGGACTCTGAGAGGTCGAGGTGGGTGGATCACCTGAGGTCAGGAGTTTGAGAACAGCCTGGCCAACATGGTGAAACCTCGTCTCTACTAAAAATACAAAAAATTAGCAGGGCGTGGTGGCAGGTGCCCGTAATCCCAGCTACTTGGGATGCTGAGGCAGGAGAATCGCTTGAACCTGGGAGCTGCAGGCTGCAATGAGCCAAGGTCACACCATTGCACTCCAGCCTAGGCAACAAGAGCGAAACTCTATCTCAATAAACAAACAAACAAACAAACAAATAAATAAATTAAATAAATAAATAAATGAGTAAAGTGTTTCCCTGAGTTCTGTGAGCCACTCCAGGAGATTAACTGAACAGAAGGGGGTGGTGGCACCCCAGATTTATAGCTGGCTGGTCAGAAATACAGGTCACAACCTGGGGCTTGTGATGGGTGTCTGAAATGGGGGCAGTCTTGTGGTTTTGAACCCCTAACCTGTGGGATCTAATGCTATCTCCAGGTAGGTAGTGTCAGAAACAAAGTGAATTAGAGGACACCCAGCTGTCCACTGGAGAAATGCTTGGGGTGTGGGGGAACACTCCCACACATCTGGTCACAGAAGTATTCTTTCTGTAGTGAGAATATGAGTAGAGACGGAAAAAAGTTGTTTTTCCCTCTTATAAGTGGTTCTTTCACTTCTGCCTCTGCCATGAAAAAAATATGCCTTGGATGACTAGTGAAAACACAGAGAAAACCTGAATCCAACTCATGGACTGGCGTCAAGTCCAGATGAAACCCACCTAAAATGAGCTGCACCCCAGTCAATCCATGAACATGTGAGCAAGCAATAAATGCTCACTGTTATAAGCCATATAAGGCTTATAACATGGGGGCCTCTTCTTGCAGCCTTACTGTGGAAACAGCTGATGAATAGAGGTGCCACAAGACAGCTTGGATTCTGATAGCCAACCCTTTCATTTAAGCTAGCCTGAATTTTTTTTAACTTGCAATCAGAGAGCCATAACTAATTTGATCATTATACTGCTTTGATCAATTAACTTGCTTCTAAAATCAAAATAGCACAGCCAACTAAAGAGAAAAAATCAGCTTCTATCATGTTTTGCATCTTACCATTTTCTTGTCTGAAGAGAATCCAACTGCTACCCAACCATCTGTGTCTGCACTCAGCTCAAATTCTACATCAGCCCCTATCATCCGGTAGCTGAGGAAATAGTCACAGGTCTCTGCATTACAGCCTGGTTTGCCATATCTAGAAGAGATATCGAAAGAGACATTACTGCTTCTACTTACACAAAAGACATTAAGAGAGCATCTACCATGTATCATGTGGGATGCTAAGCAATATTATTAAACACATTGGATTTTTGCTACCTGGAATCTTAAAAACACAGTTTCACTCTCTTAGGAGGAACCTTGGAGATGATCTGCCCCACTTTGTACACAAAAACTGCAATCCTGAGATGGGAAGGGGCTTGCCCGAGGTTGTACAGTGAAGTCAGCGGTTGCAACAGGACCTGAATCTGGGTATCTAAACTCCCAGCCAGTGTTCTCTACATTATATTAATATTAGAGTCTTTTACATGTTAGTTACTACTGAATTATTTCTGAATCCCTTTTAATGGAAAAAGATTCTCCAAGTTAACCATTTAAATTGTTTCTGTTAATGAAATGTATACCAACTCTTTTTAACTTACACATTTTCGTATAATCAAACTAACACAAATTTACAAATTCAATATAAATTAAACTAATAAACCAGGAACATTGAAATTCACAGCACTCATGCAACAGATAATGGGGCTTTACTGAAAGTAAATTTCTGCTTATGTGCATGTGGTATCTGATTAGATCGTGCAGGGTCTTTGGAGTTGAGAGCATGTTCTTACTACTCTCTATAGCATGATGGCTCAACTCTTCACTTTTATCTGTTTGAACTGCTGCAAAATCCTTATTTATGCGATACACCAAATGAATACCCCCATCTGGTACTCATGGACCATGAATGAATGCAATATTTATTTATAAATTTTTTTCTTTTTTTTTTTGAGACAGTCTCACTCTGTTGCCCAAGCTGGAGTGCAATGGCGGGATCTTGGCTCACTGCAACCTCCACCTCTTGGGTTCAAGCAATTCTCCTGCCTCAGCCTCCCAAGTAGTTGGGACTACAGGCGTGGGTCACCACACCTGGCTAATTTTTGTATTTTTAGTAGAGACGGGGTTTCACCATGTTGGCCAGGCTGATCTTGAACTCCTGACCTCAGGTGATCCACCCACCTCAGCCTCCCAAAGTGCTGGGATTACAGTCAAGCCACTGTGCTTGGCCTTATTTATAAAATTTGCCTTTGTTCTGTTGGGCTACTTGCTGCTAATATAATTACAAATTCAGACCCTAAAACATACAACAATATAAGGTGATTATCCAGATAGTGAGATTATGCAGACATTCATGTTTTTTTGAGAGCACCACTGAAATAAAAACACAAATTTAAATTTTCTTACAGAGGACTTGTGGATCCTTTCAGAACTGGCAAGCCCTGGTTTGAGGAACACTGTATTACACCATTTGCAGAATGGTAGAAAGTTGAAGCAGTGGGTGGGACAATATATGTGCAGATGGAAGGTATCTAAAGGAACAGGGCACAGGGGTGCTAAGTGTTGAGGAGGGTACAGAAATGTACTACTATGCTGGCAGAAATACCTGAGCAGTCAGGAAGAGATATAATAGGATCAAGGCAACAGGGCACTGGGGTGAAAAAGATGAAAAGGAGCAAGGGAAGTTAAAAAAAGGAGTAAATGGACAAGAAAACAAGTCACTGTGAAGCCAGTAGAGTACTAAAATTCCCTCCCTTCTCAAAATATCCCCCAATCACCAGGTTTATACATTGCTGACCATCTTCCTCAATAAGAACATTTTTGGCTATTTTTATTCATTCCTTAGAAGTGGCCTTGTAATCCAAAGAAAGCTCAAAGCCCCTGTATTCAATTTTTCCTTCTTAGACCTTAAGTACTGAACAACAGCAAAATCAGAACCTTCAGTACAATGACCATCAAAACTTTGCCCCTGACCATCAAATGATTCAGGGGCAATTTGTTTTGGGAAGTAAAGGGTTCAAAGGAGGAGGCTTTCCCAAAGAAGCTGAGCTGTCTAGATGGGAGGCCCATTGTCCACATGACTGTTTTCTAGCCCAGCCCGTCATGTCGTGATACTACTAATAATCATGTAGAGACTCACCATGCCTGAGATAACAAGCTAGCAACAATGAATGCTTAATGACTAGTTAGAATCATACAGATATCCATAGGTCAGGACTATTTATTAAAAAAGGAATTGGGTACTAAACATGTCTATCATTGCCTGTCCTGCCCACAGCCCCTGCTGAATAAGCACAGACACGTTGTGTGTCACATGAGTCTTCTGCATATCAGCAATTGGTGAGTAGGAGACACCTGGAGCAATGGTGGTACAGCTAGAAAAGAACCATGGAAGAATGGTCCCAGGCCCAGGACATACTAAAGTTAAAAGGCCTTTAAGACTGAAAAGCGGGATGGCCATTACGAAACTTCATAACCCTGCTGAGGTGATCAAGGAGCTCAGGCCCCCTGATTAGAAGGAACTGCATGCAATTTAAATACTACCCTGAGAAGTAAATCAGTCTTAGCCTTAAAGTTATCCAACCTGCGGTTCCACCAACCTAAAGCATCCCTTAGTTTTTCCACAGTCGTCCACTTTGATTTTGGCAAATGGATCCACAGGAGGAGCAGTAGGGAAGGGGTAACCTGGGCAGTGAGAATAAAGAAGGGTTAGAAAATCCAGTAACAACTGTTCCAATGAGAATTTTTAAAAATGCGTTGACTGTTTTTTCTCACACATATCGAGAAATGGTTGGGGACTCAGAAAATGGCTTTGATGAAGGCTAATCATCCCCTTCATGGGGGAGGGTGTAGGACACACACCTTTGGACCTAATCTTGCATGTGAACTGAGAGTAGGTGTGTCCTTTTCTCACTTTACAGGAGAGGAACCTGGGGCACTGAGAGAGGTACAATTTCATATAACCACGGGCTTACCGCTGTCCCCTGGGAGTTTGAGAGTCACACGTTTAATACAATATACATGCTCTAAGAGAAAAAAGTTAACAGTGATACATTTATATACTTGATAGTGGGGTTTTTCCATTTATATACTTGATAACAGGATTTTTCCATTCCATTTTCAACTTTCATTTTGCGTTAAGCTGTAGGTAACATTTTCTTATGTCACTAAATTCTTTGTTTTTGTTTTTTGTTGTTTTTGAGACAGAGTCTCCCTCTGTTGCCCAGGTTGGAGTGCAGTGGTGCGATCCTGGCTCACTGCAACCTCTGTCTCCTAGGTTCAAGGGATTCTCTTGTCCCAGCCTCCCAAGTAGCTGGGATTACAGGCGCCGGCCATCACACCCGGCTAATTTTTGTATTTTTAGTAGAGACAGGGTTTCACCATATTGCCTAGGCTGGTATCGAATTCCTGACCTCAAGTGATCCACCCTCCTCAGCCTCCCAAAGTGCTAGGGTTACAGGTGTAAGCCACCGCACCCAACTTGTCGCTAAATTCTTTAAACACATAATTTCTAACAGTTGTCTATCTTTCTTATAAGATTACTTACCACCATAATTCATCAAACCATACATTGAAGGGTAAGGCTGCATTATGCCTCCACTTTGTGAGAAAAATCTTTTCTCCTAGGCTGTTTACTCCACTTACACAGGAATCATGTGAGACTTATCTTGTATTCTCTGCCCAGCATAGTGCTTGGCACTGGACACTGAATAAAAGATTGTCAAATGAATAAATAAAATCACCCACAGACATTAGGAAATGTAAATCAGTACGAACTTTTAAAAATCATTCTATTTTATGAGTTTTTTTCTTGTTATTTTTAAGTTTTTTCTTTGGGATTTGTAATGCTACTTTTTTTAAAGTGAGGCTTTGCTAATTTTGTCCATTAGATTTATCATACTTTAAAAAAGCCACCAGGTCACACTTTTCTGGCACACCTCTGTGCACTCTGAATCGTCCATTTTTACTATCCTGGACCTTGATCACATGATAAAGTACAATCCTAACTTTTTACCACCGAAGTAGTTGGATCAAATGCATTACTTTTTCTAGTTTTATGCTTATTTTATGCTAAGTCCTATATCTGCTTCAGTACTAGAGACCAGGGATCCCCAATCCCTGGGCCACTAACCAGTACCAGTCCATGGCCTATTAGGAACTAAGCCGTACAGCAGGAGGTGAGTGGCAGGCAAGCAAACGAAGCTTCACCTGTATTTACAGCCACTCCCCATGGCTTGCATAACTGCCTGAGCTCCACCTCCTCTTAGATCAGCAGTGGCATTAGATTCTCATAGGAGTGCAGTCCCTATTGTGAACTGCATATGTGAAGGATGTAGGTTGTACGCTCCTTATGAGAATCTAATGCCTGATGATCTGTCACTGTCTCCCATCACCCCCAAATGGGACCTTCTAGTTGCAGGAAAACAAGCTCAGGGCTCCCACTGATTCTACATTATGGTGAGTCGTATAATTATTTCATTATATATTACAATGTCATAATAATAGAAATAAAGTGCGCAATAAATGTAATGTACTTGAATCACCCCAAAACCTTCCCCTTGACCCAGTCCATGGAAAAATCGTCTTCCACTAAACCAGTCCCTGGTATCAAAAAGGCTGGGGTTCACTGCTATAGACTGAGTCCTGACTTGAATGAGTTTTGTTTTTTTCTGAATAGTTATTGAGCCACTACAAACTACTGTATGTTAAGCAGCTTCATATACCTTCTTCCTGTTACTTCTCACTACAGTCCTGAGGCCATTTGTCTCAGAATATTTATCCAGGAATTCAATGATTGTTCACTTACATGTTTTTGAAATTCTATAGTTCACTGACAAAGACAATCTCTTTTAATGTTGCATCTGACTCAGGTTCCCCATCTTCTTCCATTTTCAAACATATCATCCTCACTACTTCCTGGCATCTAGAATAATACGTTAGCATACAGCAGATTTCCAGCTCAATAAATACCAGCTATTATTACTACTGGATTATTATCACTATTTTTTTTTTTTTTTTGAGACAGAGCCTTGCTCTGTTGCCCAGGCTGGAGTGCAGTGGCACGATCTCAGCTCACTGCAACCTCCGCCTCTTGGGTTCAAGCAATTCTCCTGCCTCAGCCTCCTGAGTAGCTGGGATTACAGGCACCCACGACCACGCCTGGCTAATTTTTGTATTTTTCGTAGAGACAGGGTTTCACCATGTTGGTCAGGCTGGTCTCGAACTGCTGACCTCGTGATCCACCTGCCTCAGCCTCCCAAAGTGCTGGGATTACAGGCATGAGCCACTGCGCCTGGCCCTATTAAATTTTGTAAACTGGCCTGAGAAGTAATAACCATTGGGTACGATTGTCTCTTTAAGAACAACAAGTTTCAGCTGGGCATGGTGGCTCACACCTGTAATCCCAGCACTTTGGGAGGCCAAGGTGGGCAGATCATGAGGTCAGGAGATCGAGACCATCCTGGCTAACACAGTGAAACCCGTCTCTACTAAAAAATACAAAAAATTAGCTGGGCGTGGTGGTGGGCGCCTGTAGTCCCAGCTACTCAGGAGGCTGAGGCAGGAGAATGGCAGGAACCCGGGAGGTGGAGCTTGCAGTGAGCCAAGATCGCGCCACTGCACTCCAGCCTGGGTGACAGAGAGAGACTCCGTCTCAAAAAAAAAAAAGAACAACAGGTTTCTAAACTCCAAATGAAAGCAAATTTTGGAACAAAGCTTGCTCATAAATGTTCTGAACTAGTTTATTCATGTTGGCAAATGGCTTCTCAGGACTTTTCTAGCACTAATTTTCTATTATCATATATGCTTCTAAAACTTGTAATAGGAACTTGTGTTCTGTCAAATGCACTTGGACATGCCTTTAATAACATTTTCCTCTTATATTGCAAACTGTTGAAAAATAAAGAATTTGGCCTTTGTCCCCGGTTTCTGGGAGACAAACTCTAAATCTTTGGAATTTCCCAAGTAATGGGAGTGTTTTTGTTCTTCATGAGCCCCTTGGATTACACCTGAGTTTATGCCAAGCAACGGGATGACTAAGAATAGAGGCTGGTCACTGGAAAAACCATGTAATTAGAAGGTTGGGGCTTTGTGCTAGACCTACCTCTAGGGAGGGTTGTGGGGCTGGAGATTGAGTTTAACCATGTGGCCAATGATTAAATCAATCATGCTAACATAGTGAGACCCCAATAAAAACTCTGGACACTGAGGCCCAGTGCAGCTTCCTAGTTGAACACATCGATGTGCTGGGAGGGCAATGTGATAATCCCACGAGGAGAAGGCATGGAAACTCTGCCTTTGGGAGCCTCTCAGACCTCACCCTATGTGTCTTTTCATTGACAGTTCCTGAGTTGTATCCTTTATAATAAAACTGTCATAGTAAAAATAGCACTTTTTTTCCCCTGAGTTCTGTGAAACATTCTAGCAAATAGAAGCTGAAGTGGGAAGCTTCTTCTATCTTGTGGGAAGACCCCACATTTATAGCCAGTTGGTCTGAAGTGTGGACAATCTTATTGTGAACTGTGCCCTTTCACTTGTGGGATCTGCACTAACTCTGGGTCATTAGTGTAGGAACTGAATTGCAGTACACCAGTCGGGAGTTGATATTGGAATATAAGCAGAGCAGAATTAGATTTTTTTCCTGAAATTAAATGATCTCTATTTGATATAAAATAAGTTTGGACCATGTGCCAATATTTAAGCTCTTGTCTCTCAGCTACAACCCAGCCTTCTATAGGCTGAGTACTCTGCAAACCATTTCTCCTTTGCCAGGTGCTTAGACTCTGCCAATAGCAAGCATTAGAGGAAGGCAGGAGGAGGGAAAGAGGACTGTTCCTTCCTGTGTGATTGCTGTTCCAATAAGCAAGTTCTCAGCAACTCTACTTCATCCTGGCAGTTGGTCTGAGTTCCCAGCTCGGTGCTAGGCTCCCAGAACCAACCTCATCCCATGCTGCTCCAAGGCATCAGCAGCAGCTGAGCACAGCCTCATTCTCAAAGGATGGGTCACAGCTCTGCGAGGTCCTGGTCTGGGACCTTTTTATAATCTCAAGCCCTTCTCTTTGCAACTCCAGCCCCAAGGATGGTAACTTTCCTGAAGTTATTTTCTGTATGCTATCTTGGTACTCCCTTTTTGCTTCTCCAGTCCCGCAACTTCTTACTTAGACAATTCCCTGGGCTGGTCTTTTGTTTAAACAGCTAGTATGATTTCTATCTTTCTTACTGGAACTTGATTGATGCAGACTAAATGGATTAACCTTTCAATACTGATACAATGTGTTTGCCAAAACTGTAGCTTATTAGTACTTATCTGAAGGCTAGAAAATAAAGACATTCAATAGGATCTATGTTTTACATGCATTAGACAATTCTAATGGGAAAGTATTTTAATTGTACAATTCTAAGTACCCTAGGTACACAGAATTAAATTGGTATTTCTTGATTTATGGAACACTCATTATCAGTCTATACAAAGCCAATCTTAGATTTTTCCACCAATCCATCACTAACTCCATTTTCTTCCCCACCTTAGACACTAGGTCCAGCATATTTCATGCATAACCTTCTCCCAAGGATGGAAGTTTTAACAAAAAATGAACACTCTGACACATACGTCTTAGAAAAGCAATATTTTACTATGATAAACTGAAAGGACACATTAGCGATAATGGATAACAGACAATTTGGTGGTGGGGTAAGGTTCTCATCTCAGTCCATTCCATGTAGCATGGAATTCTGCCTGTCCAGGGTAAAGTCCTGCCAGGTTGCAAAAAGTTTTTCATATTCCCAAGATTATCATCCTGAAACTCTTGCATGATTACCTTACACGATAATTACCAAACTGCCTTCAGCAGATCCTGGATCTAAGGTTCAGGTTCCAGGCACAATTTCTCACTCTGCCAACAGCACCCCTTGCCATACTGCCCATAGCTCCACTGCATTAGCCTGTTCATGGCCAGGCACAAAGCCTGGAAATGCCCAAACAGAGCTGACCAGTGAGGGCCCACTGCAACTTACCATTCACCTCTATGTTTATTTTTACATAGGTGTGCTCTTAATATATCACTTGTGTATGTTTTAATTTGCATAAATGACACTGTGCAGTACATCTCATTCTGTTTATTATTTCCCTTTGGAAATCTATCCACATATGTAAGACTGAATATTATTCAGTCATAAAAAATGAAGTACTGATACATGTTACAACATGGATGTACCTTGATTATATAATCTCATTTACATGAAATGTCTAGGATAAGGCTGGGCACGGTGGCTCATGCCTGTAATCCCAGCACTTTAGGAGGCTGAGGCAGGCAGATCACTTGAGGTCAGGAGTTTGAGACCAGCCTGGCCAACATGGCGAAACCCTGTTTCTACTAAAAATACAAAAAAAAAAGCACACCTGTAGTCCTAGCTACTCAAGAGGCTGACACAGGAGAATTGCTTGAACCTGGGAGGTGGAGGTTGCAGTGAGCTAAAATTGCACCACTGCACTCCAGCCTGGGCGACAGAGCAAGGCTCCATCTCAAAAAAAAAAAAAAAAAAAAAAAAAAGGTCCAGGATACACAAATATTGAATCAGAAAGATTCGTGGTTGTCTCGAACTGGGGTGGGGAGGAGGGAGATGAGGGACTGCAGAGTAGTAGCTAAAGGTATAGGATTTCTTTTGGGGATGATGCACATGTTCTAAAATTGATTGTGGTGACAGATGCACAACCCTGTGAATATACTAAAACCCACTGCATTGCACATTTTAATTGGGTGAATTGCATGGTATGTGAATTATACCTCAATAAAACTGTTGCAGAAAAAAAATGGATGTCTTGCATCCCATTCCCTCCCTTCACATAACCCAGTTCTGACTCCAGTGTCATGTACATGATTCATGGAATCAAAATTGTATCCAGAACTCAGGATTCCAGGTAATAATCTAGCCTCTGCATCAGGGGCCGGCACACTAGAGAGTCTGGGATAGATGCAGAGGGAGTTCATTCACCATATTTGTCAAATTTCTCCTTTTTAATTTCATACACAGTTTATCTGTATTTTCACTCTTTCCCTTGATTGGTCATGCCAGAAATTTGTGTATCTTATGAGAGTTTTCAAAACAATCCACATTCAGTTTGGGTCATCACCTCATTTTCACATGTATTTTCCATTTCATTTATTCCCACCCAGATCTGTTATTTCCTGCCTTTTTCTTTCCATTTTTAATTGAATGCTTAGCTTACTTTCTTTTTTTTTGAGATGGAGTCTCACTCTGTTGCCCAGGCTGGAGTGCAGTGGCACGATCTCGCCTCACTGCAACCTCCGCCTCCCGGGTTCAAGCGATTCTCCTGCCTCAGCCTCCCGAGTAGCTGGAACTACAGGGGTGGACCACCACGCCCAGCTAATTTTTTTGTACTTTTAGTAGAGACGGGGTTTCACCGTGTTAGCCAGGATGGTCTCAATCTCCTGACCTCGTGATCCGCCCGCCTCGGCCTCCCAAAGTGCTGGGATTACAGGCATGAGCCACTGCACCTGGACGTTTTTTTTTTTTTTTTTTTTGAGACAGGGTCTTGCTGTCTCACCCAGGCTGGAGTGCACTGGCGCGATGACTGTAACCTCCGCTTCCCCGGCTCAGGTGATCCTCCTACCCCACCCCGGGACTACAGGCATCAGCCACCACACCCAGCTACTTTTTTTTAATTTTTTGTAGAGACAGGGTTTTGCCATGTTGACCAGGCTGCTCTCCAACTCCCAGGCTCAAGCTATCCGCCCCTCTCGGCCTTCCAAAGTGCTGAGATTACAGTTGTAAGCCACCACGCCCAGCGTCTAATCTTTCTTATTTTCTGATAAATGTATTCATAACTATAAATTTCCCTCTAAGCTCTCTTTTAGATTCACGCCAGATATTTTGACATGCAGCGCTTTGATGGTCATACGCATATCTTAATTTTCTTTATGATTTTTCTCCTTAACATATAGGTTAATATTGTTTTTATTTACAGACATAGGTGATTTTTTCCCCTAAACTTTTGTTAATTTCAAATCTTACAGCATTGTAATCAGAAGACATCTGTATGAGGTAGACTGTTTTGTAATTTGTTGACTTTCTTATATTCTGGTATATGGCTGATTTTAGTGGATCTTATGTGCTCAAAAAGAGTATGATTCTGTATTTGTGGATTTTACATATCTATTTAATTGAACTTATCATTCATATAATTGAAACTATCTATATATTTTATTTTTATTTTTTGGAGACAGGGCCTCACGGTGTCACCCAGGCTAGAGTGCAGTGGCACAATCATGGCTCATTGCAGCCTCAAATTCCTGGACTCAAGCCATCCTCCTGCCTCAGCACCCTGAGCAGATGGGACCACAGGCAGGTGCCACCATGCCTGGCTAATTTTTTAATTTTTTCGTAGGGAATATGTTGCCCAGGCTGGTCTCAAACTCCTGGTCTCAAAGCTATCCTCCTGCCTTGGTCTCCCTATATCTTTTATTTTAAAAATGTGTTTGATTTTTCAATACCAAGGGTGGTATGTCCAATTACAAATGTTGGTTTATATTTTGCTGTACACCATTTCCATCAGTTACTGCTTTTATTTGGATACTATACTGTTACAGGTAAACATTCCTGATTAGTTTCTTCTATCGATATATGACATAATTTGCTCCTTATGTTTTATCTTCTATATTTTGTCCGATGTTACTGTCATCTTGGTTTTCTTATGGTTCATCTTTGCCTAAAATATCATTTTCCATTCCTTCAGAAATATTTTGTATAGTACTTATGCATATGTACGTGATCAAAACTCTTCTGTAATGTTCCTTTCTCATTGTGTCCTTGTCTGGTTTTGCTAATAAGGTTATGTTATCCTCATAAACAAGCTGGAAACTATTCCTTCTTTGAGGGTCCTTTGAAATAATGTGTTTAAGGTTAGCATCAGCTGTCAGTTGAGTGTCTGGTAGAACTGAGCCTGGAGCTTTCTTGGTTGGAAGATTTTTTTAACTGATTCAATTTCTTTGATGGGTAAAAAATTTTTCAGTTTTTCTAATTTTTCTTGAGTCAGTTTTTGGTAAGTTGCATTTTTTTTCTAGGAATTTGTCCACTTAAATTTTCCAGTGTATTGGCATAAAACTGTTCCTTGTATTTCTTATTAGCTTATCTGCTTTCATTTTTAGTAAGCTCTAATTCACATACCGTAAAATTCACCTTTTTCAAGTATACAGATCAGTGTTTTTTAATATATTCATAAGGTTATGCAACCATCACCACTATCTAATTCACAAACACTTCCATGATTCCAAGAAGAACCCCTGTACCTGTTAGCAGTCACTCCCAATTCCCCCTCCTCTCAGCCCCTGGCAACCACGAATCCACTTTCTACCTCTATGGATTTGCTTATTCTGGACATTTTATATCAATGGAATCATACAACATGTGGTCTTTTGTGTCTGACTTCCTTCACTTAGCATAATATTTTCAAGGTTCATTACATGGTAGCATGTATCGGAACTTCACTCCTTTTTCTGGCTAAATAATATTCCATTGTATGGATCAACCACATGTGTATATCCATTCATCAGTTTGATAGACATTTGGGTTGTTTCCACTTTTTGGCTATTACAAATGCTGCTGCTATGGACAAGTTTTTGTGTGAACATATGTTTCCAATTCCCTTGGAGGAGAAATGCTGCATCATATGGTAATTCTGTGTTTAACTTTTTGAGAAACTGCCAAACTATTTTCCAAAGTAGCTGCACCATTTCACATCCTTACCAACAATGTATGAGAGGTCCAATTTCTTCACATCCTTGCCAGGACTTGTTATTTTCCTTTTAAAAAAATCAACCATCCTAGTGGGTGTGAAATGGTATCTCTTTATGATTTGGATTTGCATTTCCTTAACAGCCCATGGTGTTGGGCATCTTTTCATGAGCTTGTTGGCAATTTGTATGTCTTCTTTGGAAAAATGTCTTTTTAAAGCTTTTTTCTATTTTTAAATTGGATTATCTTTTTATTAAGTTGTAATAATTACAATTTAATTAGCTTTTTAATCTCTGCTATGTCTAAGGTTCCCCCTTTGTCATTCTTAATATTATTTCTTTTTTTCTTGATTAATTTTGCCAGATGGTTAATTTTATATGTCAATTTGGCTGGCCAAAGTGCCCAGATATGTGGTTTAAAGAACCTGAATGTTTCTTTAAGCGTGTTTTAGGAGTGGATTAACATTTAAGTGGGTGGGCCGGGCGTGGTGGCTCACACCTGTAATCCCAGCACTCTGGCCAAGGTGGGTGGATCACGAGGTCAGGGGTTCGAGACCAGCCTGACCAACATGGTGAAACCCTGTCTTTACTAAAAATACAAAAATTTGCCAGGCATGGTGGGACCCACCTGTAATCCCAGCTACTTGGGAAGCTGAGGCAGGAGAATCGCTTGAACCTGGGAAGTGTAGTGAGCCAAGATCGCGCCATTGCATTCCAGCCTGGGTGACAGAGCGAGACTCTGTCTCAACAACAACAACAACCAAAAAAACATTTAAGTAGGTGGCCTTTGAGCAAAGTAGATTGCCCTCCATAATGCAAGTTGGCCTCATCCAATCAGTCAAAGGCCTGAAGAGAACAAAAAGAGTGACCTCCACCAACCAGTGTAGCAGCAGATGGCCTTTGGACCTGACTTGCAAACATCAGCTCATCTCTGGGTCTCCAGCCTGCCGACCCAACCTGCAGACTGTGGAACCTGCCAGCCTCCATAATCATGTGAACCAGTTCCTTAAAATAAATCTGTCTACATAGATACATATCCTATTGCCTTTGTTTCTCTGGAGAACCCTGACTATACACTTATCTGTCTTATTAATATTTTCAAAGAATCACTTTAGGCTTTGTGGATCCCCTTTACTGAATATTTGGTTTCTATTTCATTAATTCTGCTATATCTTTATTATTTTGTTATTTGTTTCCTTCTACTATCTTTAGATTTATTCCCTTCTTTCTGTCACTTCACAGTTTTCGGCCTTTCTTCTTTTCTTCTATCAGTTTAAACCCAACAGCCAACTGCCTCCAGGGGTTTCTCCCTGGATATTCCACAAGCAAATCAATTCCAGATGAGTTCCTCCACCTCCCAAAAGCTATCGCTCCTATGTTCCTTATCTTAGTGGATAATCCCACTAGCCACCTACAGTCTCACAATCCTGAAACCTCAGTCCTAAGTTTCTCCCTTTCCCCAACCTGGCACATTTACTCAGCCATCACTTCCTGTTATTCCTTTTATTTATTTATTTTGAGACAGGGTCTCACTCTGTCACCCAGACTGGAGTACAGTGGTATGAACATGGCTCACTGTAGCCTTGACCTCCTAGGCTCAAGTGATCCTCCTGCCTCAGCCTCTCATGTAGCTGGGATCACAGCTGTGTGCCACCACGCCTGGTTAACTTTTTTATCTTTTTGTAGAGATGGGGTATCACTTTGTTGCCCAAGCTGATCTCAAACTCCTGGGCTCCTCTCAAAGTGCTGGGATTACAGGCATGAGCCACCGCACCTGACCACTTCTTGTTATTCCTACCTCAGAAACCAGAGCCTGACTTTTGGCTGTAGTTCTACCTCTTATCTGGTTCTCTGGCTTCTCTCTCACTCCTTCTGCCCTGCTGCCATCTTTCTGAGAAAGAAATCTTTTTTTTTTTTTTTTTTTTTTTAGACAGAGTCTCGCTCTGTCACCCAAGCTGGAGTGCAATGGCATGATCTTGGCTCACTGCAACCTCCGCCTCCCAGGTTCAAGTGGTTCTCCTGCCTCAGCCTCCCGAGTAGCTGGGATTACAGGCACCCGCCATCATGCCCGGCTAATTTTTGTATTTTTGTAGAGACAGGTTTCCCCATGTTGGCCAGGTTGGTCTTGAACTCCTGACCTCAGGTGATCTGCCGCCTCGGATTCCCAACGTGCTGGGATTACAGGCCGCCTCACCCGGCCTGAAGCAGAAATCTAATTCTGTCATCCCACTGCTCCTGACACTACTCCCCAACATTCCATCTCCCCTACACCTACCTGTCCTCCTTAGTCTTGAGACATACGTGTTGAACTACCCAGACACAGCCAGCTTTTCCCTGTTCCCTTCGCTCTGTCCGTTCCCCCATTTTTCATCACTTAAATTGTTTTGGCTTGTTCCTTTCTCTCCATTTTCCATTTTGATGCTATTTTTTTCCCTCTGAAATTAGAACCTGAATGAGACTAAATTAATATTGGCTTGGGGTTTTTTTTTAAAAAGGGTGTATCAATTCTTCTCCTTCCTTTTCTTTCCTTCTTCTGACATGGACTCTATAAGCTCTTTCAGTAAATTCTGTTTTGGAGAACAATTCGAGCCATTTTTTTCTCTCCCTCCTTTCCTCTCTATTATTTTATAATCCCTTCATTTATTCCTGAACCATGAAAGGTGCTTATTTTCTTGGTTGATTTTTTAGGTTCTCAATTGGGCTTTGTGGTTTCCATTCTTGTCTAATTCAAGAAACTATCTGTTCCTTTTTTGCAATCCCTTGAGCCTGTTTTACCACACTCTACTGGGTGGTTAATGGCTTCTGGTTTGCTATTTATTGCTTCTAATTAACGGCTTGGCTCACAGCCTTTAGGTATTAATTTAGTACTTGATTCCTTGAAGTTTAAGTTTTAATTGGCCACAACATTCAGTTTCATCTGAGAACTACTGCATCAGTCTCTTTCCGGACGGCCTCAATTTCTGTTCCTTCTCTTTTCAGGGTCGTATTATGAAGTAAAAGTATCGAGGGGTTTTATAAGGTGTAAAGTTCCACACAGAAGCAAACTCAGCCTTCATGGTGGCACTCCACTGCTTAGGAAACTGTAGTCCCTAACTGTCTACCATATCAGTTCCAAACTCTTCCTCTCAAGTTCACTCACAAAAATACCCAACTCTAGGCCAGACATGGTGGCTCACGCATGTAATTCCAGCACTTTGGGAGGCCAAGGCAGGCAGATCTCTTGAGGTCAGGAGTTCAAGATCAGCCCGGCCAACATGGTGGAACCCTGTCTCTACTAAAAATACAAAAATTAGCCAGGTGTGGTGGCGCACGCCTGTAATCCCAGCTACTTGGGAGGCTGAGGCATGAGTATCATTTGAACCTAGGAGGTGGAGGTTGCAGTGAGCTGAGATTGCACTACTGCACTCCAGCCTGGATGACAGAGCGAGATTCTGTCTCAAAAACAAAAACGAAAAACCAATTCTACCTGTCCAATCCATTTCCTAGTGCAAGTCAACAGGGACCCTCCATTCCAGATGGGCAGGACACCTTCTACCACTTTATCCATTAAGTCCATCAACAAATCCACACAGTTCTCTGCTACTTTCTAGCTGTGTGACTTTAGCTAAAATATTCAAACTTTCTGTGGGTCAGTTTCTTTATCTCTACAGTAGCAATAATAGTAGTATTTAACTCACAGTGTTGCTATAAGGATTAACATTAATATGGACAAGGTACTTTAAAGCGGGGCCTGCTGCGTAGTAAGCACATACTAAGAGTTGCTCTAATTGGTATTATGATCAGGCTAGATTCATGAAGGATACAAAGATAAATTAGATGTAAATTGTTACCCTTAAAGGACTTCCAGATTAGTAGAGTGGTAAGTTATATATCCACATACCGTCCAAGGTAGATGGGGGAAGGATATAGGAAGATGACTAAACTTCTGCCCTTTGCCCCATGTTCTGTCCTTCTTTCTACCTCTCTAGCTCTTTCCCAAGAAAAATTGTGATCAGAACTCAATGGTCAGAAAATCCTTGATTGAGCCACATTTTACAAGTAGTCAGATGACTATGCCTTAAAGATAAGTGACCATAAATGATGTTCTGTCTTTTCCTTCTTAGGCAGGGTATGGCTCCAAGGGTCAGGCAGTTAACATCATCCATGTAGCTGGCTGGGTTAAGACTCAGGGTCTGCTTCTCAAACCTGGCCATCTTAGCAGCAGGGAGAAGCAAGCTTCATTTGGGACTTAACCCTTAGCCAACATCCAACTCAGTTTTGTTTGTTTTTCCCCAAAGAACCCTCAGAAGTGAGCATTTGCCCATAATCAAATGGTAATCTGTTTCACATTCTATCATTGCTCTGAATATATAGACTCTGGGTTAAGAACCTCAAGGGAAAGAAGTATGAGTGGTAGGATTCAAGCACTAAGATCCTATCTGAACTCCTGACCATAGACAGCAAAGAGGGTCACGGCAGACTGTGTGCTGTGGAAGAATATCTTCTGTGGGAGAAGGAGAAAATCAGGGAAGGCTTCCTGAAAGAGGTGACATTTGAGCTGAGACTGTAAGCATGAGTAGCATAGGCTTAGACAGTGGGACCCTCAAAGAATTCTGAACACTAGCATAACTTAAGTTTTTAAAAATGACCATGTTAGGGGGTGATCATTTTCTTGAGACAGCAAATTAGCCAGCATCCTGCCTCTGGATTTGAGGGTTTTGGGCAATCTGGATACTGGGGAAATAGTCTCTGGGTAGGGTAGGTAATGGTCAGTAGGCTCTCTCTCAGTTTCAGTGGATTTCCATTCCCACCTCCACTATTCAAATTCCTTTTTTTCTGATTTTTGAACTCAGTTTCATGGCTATTTGAGACATAAGAAGGGGGTACCCTGCACAGAGGGAACAAGTAGCCTAGTCACTAGAAATGGACAACCTCAAGTGTATTGATAGAATAAGTGAAAGGCATTACCGGCACTTCTTCACTTGCCACGTCCTCCAAGGTCAGTCAGGTTCCCTCCTTCCTTCTCCACTGAATCTGTCCTAGGAGAGTTCCACCCATAACCTCTCATCTCCTGAATCCATCGATAATTTTGAGCCTTCATGCTATCAGGCCACACCTTGGTAGGAAACAGGCTCTTTTCCTTTGCCTTCTGGGACACCCCTCTCTCCTGGTTCTTCTTCCCTCTCTCTGGCAACCCCTCCTCAGCCCCCGCTTTTAAGGCAATGTCACTGTTTATTTCTAAGCGTCTTGGGAAAGTCTCTATTCAGGACCCACAGGGATGAAGCCTAGGCCGAGGGTAATCTAGCAGAGGCACTGCCTCTGATAGCCCCACGCCACTTACATCCCAACTAGCACCCACCAGATGGTGGTAGAATCTGTATGCAAAGAGGAAGTGAAACTGTCAGAGAGAAGAGGGTAGGAGAAGAATGGAGAGTAAAAGCTCAGGGTGAGGGAAGGGGAGATATGGTTGTAAAAGGAAGTTGAGCAAGGGAGGACATTTCAGATAAAGCAGTTGAATATTCATTCAGGGAGCAGGTTGATTTTTTTTTTTTTTTTTTGAGACCGAGTCTCACTCTGTTGTCCAGGATGGAGTGCAATGATACAATCTCAGCTCACTGAAACCTCCCCACCTCCTGGGTTCAAGCAATTCTCCTACCTCAGCCTCCTGAGTAGCTGGGATTACAGGCGTGCACCACCACGCCAGCTAATTTTGTATTTTTAGTAGAGACGGGGTTTCACCATGTTGGCCAGGCTGGTCTCGAACTCCTGACCTCCTGATCCACCCACCTCAGCCTCCCAAAGTGCTGGGATTACAGGCGTGAAGCACCACGCCCGGCCCCATCCCAGACTTTTGAGTGCAATGCCAACAGGTTAGAGGCAGGCTTCAGGAGGGTTAAACCAGTTTTATGTGCAGAATGGTGGGGGCGCGAAGCAGACACACTAGGGATCGGTACAAAGCCCTGCTGCCTGCTATGTGATCACCTCACCTAAATGCCTTCCCTCTTCTGTGTCACTGAAGTCTTTCCTACTTCATGGCTTGACTCTATAAAAGCTGTCCTTGATGGCTGTGGCCCACCTGATGTCCACATTCATAAAACTTTCTGGACTATACAATGAACATATCATTCTCTCCGCAGAGAGACTGAAAGGACGTACAGAATCTGAGCTTATCCTTCATTTGTTAGATGCATGAGCCCAATCAGAATATAAGTTCTCACATACCACATTTAAGTCACCTGGCAGCACTAGGCTGTGTACAGTGTAAAGATACATTAGATGCTTTCAGAAACAGACGGGCTTCGGAATATTTATTCTTTTCCAGAGTGACAGAGTCCGCCACATGGCTCTCCAGCTAGAAGACTACATTTCTTAGTCTCCCTTGAAGCTAGGTCATTGTAACTATGTTTTTGCCAAAGGAATGTGAACAGCAGTAATGTGGGCAGCCAGCCTAAAAGGTAACTACTTGCCCTGAACTTCTCTTTTTCTTTCCCTCAATCTTGAACAAGGACATGCAAGCAACCTGGCTTCTACGGTACCGATGAGGACAAAGCCTCAGGGGGATGGCAGAGCAACAAGATGGAAAGAACCTGGGTCCCTGAATGACCTTGCAGAACAGAGTCATCCCACCAGCCCCAGACCAACCAGACTCTTATCAGAGAGAAAAATAAACTACCTTATTTAAACCACTATATGTTAAAATCTCTAATTCAGCAGTTAAGCCTCTACTTAATACATTTCCCCAAATCCATTCTCTCCATCTTCTTTAATACAATAATTCTGATTTTTGAACTGGGCATATTATGTCTCAGCTAATAGGCTCTATTTTACATCCTCCTTTGTACCTATGTGCAACCATATGATTAAGTTGTGGCCAAAGAAGTATAAAAATTGTTATATGAAACTTCCGAGTAATCCCTTTATAAAGTAGTCAGTGACCTTCTTCCTGCTTCATTTTTCCCACTGTCTAGAATGTGAACATAATGGCTGTAGCTCAAGCAGTTATTTTGAACCATGAAGTTACATGCTAAGAATTGTGAAGAAACAGAAGGGCAGGATCCAGAGACACTGGTGACCAAGGAGCCTCCAGACCAGTTCTGGATTACCTATTTCTAGGTTTCTTTCTGTAAGAGAGAAACTTCTATCTTGTTGAAGCTATTAATCTTTGCTTGTTGTATACAGCTGAACTTAATCCCTAACAACAGACACAACCACTAACAGATATGAGCTCCTGGGACTCAACACTTCAAACCCCAGCTTGATTGTTGGATATCCCTCTTAGCAGAAGAAAAGGAAAGTCACTACTTCCCAAAGTTGCTTAAAGAGGCCAGTTTCCATTCCTTCTGACCACCATCCGCTTGGCTTTTGTGCTCGTTGAAGCAGCTCTACAGGGAGGCCCTTGGCTGACAAACTCCCAGTCTGCGGGCCCAGCAGGCCACAACAATGGTGGCTTGCACTAGGGGACCATAACATATGTGGCGTCATAAAAGAGGAGGGATGGGAGTGGGGAGGCTGATGTGACCCAGCTCTGACGGGTCAGTGAGCAGGAACAGAATGCTACGAGGTGGGCGCTGGTCACTGCAAATTTAGGTCAATACAGACAGGGAGGAAATAAGGCAACCTCTCTCTTTAGGTTGGGGTTTTTCTGCTTCCCCCTAGCTGCCCTGGCCAGGTGGCGGCCTCCTCCCCTATAACCCAACCCCAGGCGGCAAAGGTGGAAGCCAGATCTAAGAACTGGGGGAGCTTAGACTCAGCACCCACCCCTATCCACAGCCTTGCAGAACTTGGATGACCCCTCCCTCTCCCAGCCTCACTCTCCCCATCTGTAAAGCGGGCGGCAGGCATTGACAGCTCTTTGGGCCTTTCCTCCAGGCCGGCGGAGGTCTGGGCACTGCGCTCCCCATCCTGGCCTCGCCTCTGCAAGAGCTGCCTCCACGGACATCTTTTCCTACCCCCTCCCCCTCCCTCGCCCCCTCTCCTCGTTCCCCCGATCCTCGGTCCCCCACACCCGGTCTCCCCTCTCGCAACCCCTCGCCCTCCCGCAGCCTCACCCTCCTCCGACAGGTAGCGCAGGTCGTAGAACTCCCCCGCGAAGGTGCCGTAGGAGGAGTCGTGGCGCGGCACCGCCTCGTCGGCGCCCGTGTCCCCCCGCGCGCGTCCCCGGGGTCCCCGGCCCCCCGGGCCCGCACCGTCGTCCGCGGGGCTGGCTGCGCAGGCGGCGGGCCCCGTCAGTAGCAGCAGGAGCAGCGACGCCCAGACCCCCGGGTGCTGCCGGGGCGGCCGCGCCATCGCTGCGCACAGATCCCGCAGCCAGGCCGCTCGGGCCGCAGCGGGGGCGCCGCGGGCGCGGGCCGGGACTGAGCCTCCTCCGAGGCCACCAGCACGCGCCCGCGCAGCCGCGGAGCCTCCCGCACCCCGCCTCCCTGCCTCGGTCTGCGCATCCTCGCTCCAGCACCGCAGCCTCCCACTTCTTCTTGGAACCCCCTCCTCCCCGCACCGATCTCTCCTTCCTAGCAGCTTCCCTTCTACCGTCCTTCTTTCCATTCTCCCCATCTCCCCGACTTCCCTCCACCCAGGCAGATTTGGCCCTTCTAGCCCCTTGCTACTCCGGAGTGTGGTCCGCGGACCGGCACCATCAGCATCACCTGGAAGCTTGTTAGCATCGCTGAGGCCCCACTCCAGACCCATGAAGCGGGATGCTCATTTCATCAAAATTCCCAGGAGATCCCAATGCACGTTCAATTTATGAAACGCTCCTCTAGAGAGTTTACCCTGGACACACCTGGTCAGTGCTGCCTCCTCAACCTTGTGCCGGCACTTTTTGGTTTACATAAAGCACTTGCTAGACCTATTATTTCTTGGATCATCACAGAAGGAACTTGAAATTGCAAGACCCCCACAATAGAGCTAGGTAAACTGAGGTGTTTAGAGACAGAGAAGACTGGATTCACCTGCTTCCTCTCCAGGCTCTTGCGGTGTGTAATCAACAGAGGCTGGCGCCAGTAGGTAAACTGTTCCCCTTCAAAACTAGGCTTCTGGTTTACTCTCTTTCCCTGCAGCAAGCACGCGCAGGCCTTGGAAGGCCCACACCATATCTGAGGGCCATGCTGAATTGTTGATTTTTCTCAAATCCATTCCTGCTGCTCGTAGTTCACTTTTGGCTATTTACTCAGCCATCCATTGATTCACACCAAGCATTTGCTTTATGGCAGGTCCCAGGGTTCTCTTTTGATGATGGTTGTTGGGGTGATATATTCGAATTGCTAAGCTGTTTTCCATCAGAGAGGCGGACGCAATTCCTTTCAGGCTGGTGTTGCAGAGCCAGCATTTTAACCTGCTTTTCCTATTTTATTATTTTATTTTATTGCATAAACAAAATAATTATGGAGGCAGAAAAGCATAGAGGTCCCAAATGCCGACCTAGAAGTCAGACTGCCTGATCTCTCATGATTAGTCATTGACATGATGCAATGAAGATTAGGGAAGATCATAGAGGTTAGGATCAATAGGGTTCAGTGCTGTAAGTGGCATGCACACATGTACACAATATTGTGAAATGTTAATATTCAAAAGGAAACTAGCGATCTTAACCCTTTATGGCCTGATTGGCTGAGAGATAAGGGTAGTGCTGTTGAAATAGGGGAGACATGATAGGGGACTTAGAAGTCAGGTATTTTCTATTAGGTATCAGCTAACAGTGGGCTGTCCAACTGGAATTTAAACATGTTAATCCTGATGGCTGAATTGAGGTGTAATTCATGAAAACCTTGGGTTTCACTAGGTCCCCCAACATAGCAGTTGTCACAAAAAATAGATCAGATTATTTGAAAAAGGTAAGATGAACTATGATTACTTTAAAAACTCAAGAGACTTCTTCCCAAAAAGCATAGCTTGGCAATGCATAACATTCTAAAAAAGCTGATCCAACAGATTGAAAATCTGTTAAAGTGTAGTACTTCAAAACAAAAACAAAAACAAAAACCTTAAACCTTTCTTAAAAATTAAAATTTCTTTATTTTCTTTTCTTCTCTTTCTGTTCACCAGGGAAGGTATGGTCAACTTAGAATGGACCAAAGTTTAGCCAAAAAAATAAAGCATTAGACTTTTGATTTCAGTGTAGATTCTCTGGTTTGGGAATACAAGCTTTTACCTCTTACTTTCCTTTTTATTCCCTTCATTTTGGTTACTGAAATTAACAATAACGGTGCCCAAATAGAAGGCAAATGAAAACCAGGCCATTCTTCTCCGAGTAAATTAATCTGATATAAAAACACGTGGGCAGCCGGGCACGGTGGCTCACGCCTGTAACTCCAGCACTTTGGGAGGCCGAGGCGGGCGGATCACAAGGTCAGAAGATCGACACCATCCTGGCCGACACGGTGAAATCCCGTCTCTACTGAAAATACAAAAAATTAGCCGGGCATGGTGTCGGGCGCCTGAAGTCCCAGCTACTCGGGAGGCTAAGGCAGGAGAATGGCGTGAACCTGGGAGGCGGAGCTTGCAGTGAGCCGAGATCAGGCCACTGCACTCTAGCCTGGGCGACAGAGCAAGACTCCATCTCAAAAAAAAAAAAAAAAAAAAAAAAAAAAACACCACCACGTGGGCTTTCTGTATTGTTTTTATGGGGGTATTTGGGTATTTTGGGGACGGTTTGCAACTACAGCCTAAAATGAAGTTTGCAGGTAAACTGTGGATTTCAATTCTCTCTCTACTCATGTAGACTCACAGGGGGCCACAGATAGGCTTCAGGGGTGATATGAGGACCTTATGAAAGTGCTGGAATAATGTTATGATGTATGAGTTTTTCTAGGGAGAAAACCCATAGCTTTTTTTATGAATTATTTTTTCCATGTTCAACTTTTTTTTAAATTTACTTTAAGTTCTGGGATACATGTGCAAAATGTACAGGTTTGTTACATAGGTATACATGTGCCATGGTAGTTTGCTGTACCTATCAACCCGTCATCTAGGTTTTAAGCCTGCATGCGTTAGGTATTTGTCCTAATGCTCTCCCTCCCCTTGCCTCACCCCCCACAACATGCCTCGGTGTGTGATGTTCCCCTCCCTGTGTCCATGTGTTCTCACTGTTCAACTCCCACTTATGAGTGAGAACATGCAGTGTTTGGGAAAACCTATAGCTTTTATGGGTCACTCAAGCCTTATGCCTTTTCAGGGCCTAGCAACCTATTCGGCTCCTTCCATTTCATGAGATTCTCTCCCATCCACTCAAATTGCCTTTGGGGATTTTCTTTCTCTTCATGTTTTCTGACATGATTTAAGTCCTGGAAAGAGTGGAGGCAGACCTATTCCAACCTTAAGCACATGCTCCCCTCTTAGTTACATCCTAGGTTTGCAGAGACCCTCTGTTCCCCACCAATGTGACTCTACAGAACAGCTAAGAAATATTGTAGTTTCCTCTACTGTGCAAATTTTCTGGGGAGGAACTTTGCCTGAACATTCTGAGACCACTGGCTGTACAAGAGCTGTCCACTCAAACAAAAACTTAGAGATGAACCAGATTTAAATTCATTTTCATTTTAAAAAGAAAGACAGTACCTTTATTTTCTCTCCACCTCAAAGCAATTTCTCTGACTCAACCTTTTTTGCAATTAAAAACTCCCACAAATCATTGCTGCATCTTGGTATCTGATGAGTAACCGATTTGCCCAGGCTTCTGACTGTCTAGTATATATAATTTTTCACTTTGGATTTTGTAATAAATAAAAGCTGTGATTGTGGCAGTTCCTTAGAAAGTTAAACATGGAGTTTCCATATGACCCAGCAATTCCAAGACAATTTAAAACAGATGTTCACGCAAAAACTTGTACATAAATGTTCATAACAACATTATTATTATTATTATTATTATTATTATTTTCTAAGATGGAGTTTCACTCTTGTTGCCCAGGCTGGAGTGCAATGGTGCAGTCTTGGCTCACTGCAACCTCTGCCTCCCGGGTTCAAGTGATTCTCCTGCCTCAGCCTCCCTAGTAGCTGGGATTACAGGCATGCACCACCATGCCCAGGTAATTTTGTATAGTAGAGATGGGGTTTCTCCATGTTGGTCAGGCTGGCCTCGAACTCCTGACCTCAGGTGATCCGCCCACCTCGATCTCCCAGTGCTGGGATTACAGGTGTGAACCACCGCACCCAGCCTAACAGTATTATTCATAATAGCCAAAAAGCAGAAGCAACCCAAATATCTATCAACTGACGCAACTGATGACTGGATAAGCCAAATATGGTATATCCATATAATAACACATTATTCAGCCATAAAAAGGAGTGCAGTTCTGATACATGCTACAACATGGATGAACCTTGAAAACACTATGTTAAGTGAAAGAAGCCAATCACAAAAGACTACATATTGTATGATTTTGTTCATATGAAATTTCCAGAATAAGCAAATCCATAGACGGAAAGTAGATTAGTCGTCGCCAGGTGATGCCAGGGGTCAGAATCAGTAGTGACTGCTAACAGATATGGGGTTTCCTTTTGGCATGATGTAAATGTTCTGGAATTAGATAGTGGTATTGTCTGCACAACATTGTGAATGCATTAGAAACCACTGAATTGTATGCTTTAAAATGGTTATAGTGATGAATTTTATTTGAGTTTTTAAAACTGTAATTTTTGAGATGGTGAAAGATAAATATGATACCAGAATATTCCTCTGCTATATTCCTGGGGAATATAAAATTCTGGGTGCATGCAAGTGGGATCTTCTGAATGCCCTAGGATCTCAAACTCTTCAAACATAGAATTTCCTATGCAGTTTACAATCCATAAAGCTGTGGGTTGCAGGTTTCCCAGACCCCTTGCAATAACCTTCCATGCCCACTGGGAATCTGCATCCTACAGTTTGGAGCCCTAGCTCTGGAATGACTATGTCAGTAAGCTGATTGTTTCCCCCGGACATAAGGTGTGTGTTGTGTGCCCATATGGTGCTGTTGTTTGGGTTTAAAATATATAAAAAATGTGAAACAATTGCGCCAATTCATTTTCATCCCTATGAATCCATCCAGCACAATTTCATCTTCTCAGTCACAATGCCAAGCACCCATCATTCACTTAAATAGGCAAATAACCAGGACAACTGCTGAAACCATGGAATCCTCTTATTTTACTGGTTAGAGGTGAGCTGCCAAAGGTACTGGGTTTCAAATACAGTAACAGCCAACTTGTTTGTGGTCAGACTTCCAGTGATGTCAACCTTCAGAAACTTCAACATCTGTGAACTCTGGGGGAAGCAGGGAAGAAGCGGGAAGCCCAGAGCCTCCTGGAAACACTGGCCAAAAAGCCCATGCATCCCTTCTTGGAAGCCAAGCAGATCTGACACATAGGAAATACTGGCTTTCCTGGCTTCCCCAAGAAACCTTCAGCTTTGCCCTGGAGGTTTCCATCAGCGAGCAGGAGGTGAAGAGCAGAAGCCTCAGAAAGCAGGTTAGAAGAGGAAGAGGGTGCTGGGTTGGCAAGAAGTGACAGCCCCATATTGTACGGGAACATATTTTGTATCATGTGCACAAGATAAAGAACAGCTAAAGCTGTTTTAAAAGTATAGCCGGGGGACATAGGGGTAAAAGGCCCCAAACGCTACAATTGCCCGGATAGCTCCACTGACAGAGCAGAGAGCAGTAAAAAACCATCAGTGAGAACAGCATAATATCCTATAAAAGGCCAAGCCAAGCCCTACACATATTGATAGCTCTTAATGATATCACTGCACCGTACCAAGGTATAAAAGGGGCTGATGTTTATAATCATGACCATGACTCATCAAGAAAAGGTTAAATACTCTCCAGTATACTCTGTTTACTAAGGCAGGGAAGTGCGTAATACATTTTAGAAAGATTTCCCTCAAAAAAAAAAAAATTAAAATTTTAAAGATTCAGCACTTAAAGGGTTAATCCTCGGTTATCTGAATATTCACATACATTCCTCATTTTACAACAATACTAGTAAATGAGGCATTACCTTTTTTTGTAGTCATTAGTATCAAATTATTGGCACCATTCAGTTTTAAGGAGAGGGGCAGGAGAGCAAACTATACAATATAACATAAAAATACAGTTCTGATACAAATATATGAGATCAGTTCCTCTTAACAAGTGGTCATAAGAAATGAATGAACATTTTACACACAAGGAAATACAACTAGTAAATCATCACATGGAAAAGTGCTCAGCCTTGCTAGCAATTAATGAAATGAAACAACTCTTCAAGAACAACTATACATACCTATTAAACTAGCAAAAATAAATAAAAATGGCAAAACCCAATACTGGCAGAGCTATTGGTAAACAGAAATGCTTATACATTGCTGGTGGCATCATAAATTGTCGAGGGGATTCAAGCATTCAGAGGGGGTGGGGAGGCTAAACTAGATGACCTTTAAGGTCCTTCCAACCCAAAGATTGGATCTTTCTAGAAAGCAATCTGGCAATATAAAACAAGAGCTATAAAATACTTCATGCTCTTTGACCTTGTAATCCCTCTTTGGAGATATTCCTAAGGGAATAATCCAAAAGAAGGAGCAGTTTTTTTTTTTTACAGACATTCATAGCAGCACTATTTATAAGAGTGAAAAATTAGATATAACTCAAATATCTAATAATGGGGTGAAGTGAGGTTACCCATGTTACATGGATATAAAGACATTTAAATTGGTGAGAGTAGAATCTGTGTTGACAAGAGGAGACAAGTGTTAGGCCGAGAAGTAAAACAAAGGAGAATGTACACAACGATCATAGCTATGTAAAAATATGTGTGTATTCATTGAGAAAGCTAGGGAACTAATTTAGAGGGATATTTTGTGGTTAGGGGGTTGCTTTATTCCTGCAAAGTTGTTCAAGTGCATTAATAAAAATTTAAAAACACATTTCTTGAAACTATATAAAAAGAGCAAAATTTCTTCTGGTCAAGATTCTATCAATACGACATGAATCGATCAACTTTAGAAATAATTTTCTGAATCTTCTTGATATTGAATCATCTTAACCTTGTAAGGATTTTTAGACAATGTAAGCTATCATTTCCTACTTTGGGTTCAATGATAAATTCTGTTTATTCCAAATAATATCATATCCAAAGAGTTCACAAGTTAAATTATATTTCAGATTAAGCTGAAGTACCTTCAGTCATAGTGATATGTAACTTTCTTTTTTTAGTTTTTCTACTCACATCTGAATACAAATGAATGTTAAAGACTTTATAAGATCTGTGTATTTATCAGTGTAAATGAAAAACCAGCAATAAAGAATTATTCTTTCATTAAAAATGACTCTTTAACAAACAGTCAAAGCTCGGTGCAAGTTTCAATCATACAAAATCAAATGGTTGAAATTGATAGTAAAAGATCCTACATCATATTAACCCCTGTGGTTATTAACAGATACACACAGGTACTTCTGAAAAGGAATCCCGTTTTCCCATCTTTCTTTTCCTAGACTTATCAAATCCTGTCTCAACTACATAGAGTAATAGAAAAACTCTAATGCTTAGGAGACATAAAATAACTTTTCCCATAAAAGTCAAGCCAGAAATTGGCTTCAACTAACCATGGAGACCTGGGCGAACAGAGCACACACTTGTATGCTGTGCTAGAGTGAGCACACAAAGCCCGAAGAAAGAAGACGGACAGAAGGCACCATGCCATCTTCCAGGTGACAAGGGGAGAATTTCACAGTTCGGTCATCAACAGTCTTTTCATCATCTTCTCTCTCTCCAGTTCCTGCCGGAGTGTCTCTGCACTAAAAAAAAGTATGTGACAAAATAGTGAGACAATCCCTCAAAAATTGCAGAAGCAGACAGCTTAAGTATCATCTCCCAGGTTCTTTCCTGATCTCAGTGTTAGACTTTCTTTTTTAGGCTCCTTGAGGACTACCTACATTTGCTAGCATTTCAGTGATCTGAAATTGGCTACTTACTGGTTTCTCAGTCCCACCATGCTGAGAGTTCCTGGCTGACTATATGTCATTCATCTCTAAACCTCCAGAGCCTTGCGCAGTATCTGGTGCATGGCAGCCACTCAGTAAAGTCTTTTTTTTTTTTTTTGAGATGGAGTCTCACTCTGTCACCCAGGCTGGAGTACAGTGGCGTGATCTTGGCTCACTGCAACCTCCACCTCCCAGGTTCAAGCGATTCTTCTGTCTCAGCCTCCAGCATAGCTGGGATTACAGGCGCATGCCACCATGCCAAGCTAATTTTTTGTATTTTAGTAGAGACGGGGTTTCACCGTGTTGCCCAGGCTGGTCTCGAACTCCTGAGCTCAGGCAATCCACCTGCCTCGGCCTCCCAAAGTGCTAGGATTACAGGCATGAGCCACCAAGCCCGGCCCTCAGTAAAGTCTTTTGAATGAAGATGTCCAGGGGTTAGATTTATTTAAATCATGCTTTAAATTGGTTTCATATGCATTTTCTCCCAGGCTTTCATTTGATGAATATCTGAGGGAATGTTGTAACAAATAATTAATTATATTTTAATGAATCAAACTGAATGAAGTAAAATTGGCTGTTTTGAGAAGTTGCCTCTGACTTTTTGGACCTCAGGTCCAGTTGCATATCTATGTAACCTGTCTCCACTGTTTAAACACACACACACACACACACACACACACACACAGAGTAAATACACATCTTTTCATTGTTTTTAGTTAGAGATGGGGCCTTGCTATGTTGTCCAGGCTGGACTTGAACTCCTGAACTCCTGGCCTCAACTGATCCTCCCACCTCTGCCTCCTGAGTAGCTGGGATGACAGGCACGAGCCACCATGCCTGGCAAAATACACATCTTTAAAGGCACTAACCAAGTTTAATAATTTCATTCAGGGTAGAAAACAAAGTTTCTACTGTAGCCAACAAGGACCTACGCAGTCTGGCCTTAACCCACAACTTCATAGGCCTCCTCTATTGTCATTCACTCTGCTCTGGCCACACTGGCCCCTTAAACTTCCTTAACCATGTCAGGCACATGCTTCCTCAGGAGCCTTAGCACTGGCTGGTTGCTCTGCGCAGTACTCCTCCCAGGTATCTGCAGCTTTCTCTACAGCCCTTTTCAGGGCTCTGCTTAAATGCCACCTCATTGAGGCCATCCCAGAATACCTTATTGCCATTCACAATTTCATTTACCTCCCTATCCCTTGTCAATATCTCACACACACACACACACACACACACACACTCATTTGTTGTCTATCTCCTCTAACAGCCTACCCTTGTAAACATTTTTTTTTTTTTTTTTTGAGGCAAAGTCTCACTCTGTTGCCCAGGCTGGAGTGCAGTGGTGCAATCTCAGCTCACTGAAACCTCCACCTCCTAGGTTCAAGTGATTCTCCTGCCTCAGCCTCCCAAGTAGCTGGAATTACAGGTGTGCACCACCACGCCTGGCTAATTTTAGTAGAGATGGGGTTTCGCCATGTTAGCCAGGCTTGTCTTGAACTCCTGACTTCAAGGGATCCTCCCTTGTGCTGGGATTACAGATGAGAGCCACCGCACCTGGCCCCTTTATAGACATTTCAATAAATGCTTACAGAATAAATGAAAGAATGTAGGAAAAGGCTGTAGGTGTCACAAACACGACGAACCTAGAGTCTCCCTGGTTTCCCTGTCACCAGAATTACCTGTCGGAACCTGCTGACCTGACTTACCTGGCTGCCAGAGAAACAGGTTTCCGGGTGGTATAAATGGTCTGCACTGTGGAGATGGTCTCTGTCAAAGGCCTCAGGGTCGCTGCTGGGATCAGCGGGGAAGTCGGGCCAGGACAGCACTGTAATTTACTGTCTCTGAAGTCTGCCTGGAGAAGAAACAGGAAAGAGGAGATCAATCTCAATTTGGGTTCCATTTTCACACTGTCAGTTGCTCCCTAAGCCTTACTCTACAGTTCCTGTTCCTTTTCACTACCAGCTAAAATCGATTGTCATTTTAAGTGATTTTACTTTGTGCCAGACACCATGCTAAGTACTTGACACATATTAACTCTTGACAACCCTTTAAGGTAGCGATTATATTTCCTCACATCTTAGGCACCATCAGTTGTAAGATGCACCATTTTTGCATTTGCCAATCAGAAAGAAACATGTAGCCATTTAAACTTTGTCATGCCCACTATCAAACTTTGTCATGCCCAGTAGTAAACATTCTGATATCGGGACATGTTAAAAGGTGAAAAAAAATGTATATTTTAAAACTGATTTTATGGGGGAAAGTGAGGCTCAGAGAGGTTAAGTAATCTGCCCAAGGTCACACAGTAAGTGTTAAGAACAGTATTGAGAACCAGGGCTAGCTGACACCATAACTGGGGTTTTTCATTACTGTAGCAGTGGTTCCCAAAGTATGGGCCCCAGACTAGCAGCATCAGCATTATCTTAAAACTTGGTAAAAATGCAAATTCTCAGGCCTCACCCAAGACCACTGGGACCCAAGAATGCCTGGGGATGAAGTCCAACAATACGTGTTTCAACAAGACCTCCAGGTGATTCTTCTGGAGGAATTACAATAAAGCTTCAGAACTACTGGTCTAGAGTATACTGTCTCATTTGGAGAGGATAATATATTCTTGTCATTTTCATTATATAGCAAACTATTCTGTTTACTTTTATATAGAAAGCTTAGAAGATATATAAAAGTAGATCAGGCCGGGCACGGTGGCTCACACCTGTAATCCCAACACTTTGGGAGGTCGAGGTGGGTGGATCACCTGAGGTCAGGAGCTCAAGACCAGCCTGGCCAACATGGCAAAACCCCATCTCTACTAAAAATACAAAAAATCAGCCGGGCATGCTGGTGCACGCCTGTAATCCCAGCTACTCAGGAGGCTGAGGCAGGAGAATCGCTTGAACCTGGGGGCGGAGTTTGCAGTGAGCCGAGGTTGCGCCACTGCACTCCAGCCTGGGCACAGAGCGAGACTCTGTCTCAAAAAAAAAAAAAGTAGATCAATGAAGAAATTCCATAATTCCTTACTGTTGTCATCAGTATATTTCCTCACAGGTTCTCTCTCTCTTCCTCTCTTTCTCTCTCTCTTTCTTTCTTTCGACAGAGTCTCACTCTGTTGCCCAGGCTGGAGTGCAGTGGCACAATGAGAGCTCGCTGCAGCCTCAACCTCCTGGGCTCAGGTGATCCTTCTGCCGAAGATTCTCAAGTAGCTGTCACTACAGGTGCGTGCCATGCCTGGATAATTTTTTTAATCTTTCGTGGAAACGCAGTCTCACTATGTTGCCCAGGCTGGTCTCAAACTCCTGGTTTCAAGTGATCCTCCCACTTTAGCCTCCCAAAGTGCTGGGATTATAGGTGTGAGCCACCATCCTTGGCCATCATAGTATTTTTTCAATGCATAGTTTTTGTTTGTTTTATATTTTTGATAATACCAGCTATATATTTTATAACTAGATTTTTCATGCTAGTTCTTGGCCCTGACCTTGGAGAAACTTATTACATGAGTTTCTAAAGAAGACACTCTGATCATCAAATGAGCAGTATCTTAGTATCCTTTTTTTTTTTTTGAGTTGGAGTTTTGCTCTGTTGGCCAGGCTGGAGGCCACAATCTTAGCTCACTGCAATGTCTGCCTCCCAGGTTCAAGTGTTTCTCCTGCCTCAGCCTCCTGAGTAGCTGGGGTTACAGGTGCCTGCCACCGCACTCGGCTAATTTTTGTATTAGTAAGTGTAAGTGTTAAGAACAGTATTCAGAACAAGGGCTAGCTGACACCATAACTGGGTTTTTTTTTTAGTAGAGACGGGGTTTCACCATGTTGGCCAGGCTGGTCTCGAACTCCTGATCTCAGGTAATCCACCTACCGTGGCCTCCCAAAGTGCTGGGATTACAGGCATGAGCTACTGCACCCAGCCTTTGATGCCATTTTTTATTCTTTCTGAAAAAAGAGGCAAATTTGCACTGATGGTGCAAAGGTGATAGTAAGTAAATGGGGCAGGGCCTTGGCATGAATTGAGGTAGTGGCACCAAACTTTACTAGTAGCCGTTGTGTACTTGATTGCCATATACTTCAAGTAAAAAAATAAAAAAATTTTTAAAAAGCCAGTTTCACTAAAGAATGACCTTGAAGAAGCAGTAAAAATTACATTATTAAATCTCAACCCTAAGTATCTGTTTTTTTAATATTTGTTGAATGAGGAAATGAATGAGTGAATGAATGAACAAGCTTCCACTGGAACAAAGCAGGTAACAGAAGGACAGAGCCAGGTTAGAAAGAAGCATGCGGAGCAGAAATCTGGCCAGAGCCAGGCAGGGCTCCCCACCCTAGATGGACCAACATACTCGGCTGAGTATCAGCAGAGACCCAGTTAATACACCTGAATACAAAGTAGAAACTGGTTTTGGGATCAAGCAAGAGCCCAGCTGTTGAAACCCAGCTCCATCAATGCTAGATCGACTGCCAGACCAACTTTGTGCAGAGCTTCCCAGCGCTGCTAAACAACCCCTGTCACTGTTGCCAGGATAGGTCTGGAGGCCTGTGGAGAGGCCAAACCTGCAGAAAGTTCAAGTGTCATGATCTTGGCAGGAAGGAGATGAGAACACTACACACAGGGGTGAGAAAATTGAGAAGCTGAAGCCTGTGAGCTTGGCTTCTGTTACCATCCACCTGTCACTGCCTCCCTAGTCATTGTTTCCAGTCTAGTCCACTCTCTTGAGTTACAGACTTGGATTTCCAACTGCCCATTCATTGTGTCCACCCGGATGTTTCAAAGGCATTTCTAATCCATCATGGCCAAAGGCAAACTCATCTCTCCCAACCAAGTCTTTTTCCAAGTTTCCTTATCTCAGTGAATGGACCCACTGTCCATCCACATTCTGCAAATCAGAAATCTGGGAACCATTTCTGACCCTCTCTCTGCCTCATCTAATCCTGAATCTTACCAGCCTCCTAAATATCTTCCCTATCTGTGCGCTTCTGTCCACCTCCACCAGCAAAACCACTGTGGGTCAAGCTCTCTGCTCTCTCTCCCTTAAGCCACTGTCCTGTGTTTCCAGGCTACTGTCCTGAATCCACTCTGCCTGGATGCCACTGTCCTCCTACTGTGATCACAGGGATCCCTTCCAAGTGCATCTGCCCTGTCAGTGCCCTGCTCAAAGTCCCTCAAAGATTTCCTGTTGCTCGTAGGATGGAGATCAGAATCCCTACTGTGGCCTACAAGGCCAACATGGTTGTGCCCCTCCAGTTTTATCACCACCTACATCCCCTTCCTCCTCTCTCACCCAGCCCTGCTTGCTTTCCGCATCCCAGTCCCACTGGCCTGTTTTTCAGTCCCTTGAATGTGTGATGACCCCGCCCGCCCTGGGGTTCTGGCTCATGCTGTTCCCTCTGCTGCTCCAGCTGTCTTCGAGCCACTCTTGCTCAGTTCTTAAAAGTCCCAGCGTGGTTTCTGCCATTGGCTTCCTGCTCCATCTTGGCCCCCAGCTTTCGGGAAGGGCTTCCCTGAGTGTCTCACAGCACTGCCAAGGCTGGGCAGAAGGCCAGAGTGCCCCACTACGGCCAACCAAGGGAGGTGGAGCCGGAGCTTCCAGCTGGGGAGCTGTGTCCAGCAAGACTGCAGGGAGCCAGGATGAGTGTCAGGGAAAGAGCATCTAACATCCTGGCAGAGCCCCGTGTCTCTGCCCTCTCATTCTTAAAAGGCAGATGCTGGAAGCAGCTCATGACCCTAGAAATGGACTGTTCTAGGAACCTGTTTTTCCCTCCGCCTGCCCTGCTGGACACCTTCCCACCTCTGCACATCCTCTGAAACTTGAATCAGCCACTGCTCTCTCCCTCCCTGTGTGGCTGAAGCCATGTTGGGTAGTGGCCATCATCCATCTCATAAGACTGCACTTAGAGCTACCCTTAGCCACCCACAGCCCACCTCACAGATCCTCCAGATGGCACAAAAACCCTTCGGAAGGAGCTTCAGGGATCATAGAAATTGCAAGCTCTGGTTCCCGGGAGGAGGACAGAGTGAGAGGAAGGAGGTGTGGACCCCAGATTCCTCACTTCTGCTCCATCTAATTGCTCATTATACAGTGAGCTTCTGCAGAAGCTTTCATTTAAAGAATGAGTTGAGCCCTGAAAAGAAGCATGAACATTACCAAACTCTCTCATTTTGCAGATGAGGAAACTACAGCTTTTAAACATTTGGCAGAATTTTTTAAAAAATCAAGACAGGGTCTCACTCTGTTGCCCAGGCTGGAATCCAGTGGTGCAGTCATAGATCACTGCAGCGTCAGCCTCCTGGGCTCCAGAGATCCTCCCACCTCAGCCTCCTGGGTAACTGGGACTACAGGCAGCTAATTTATTATTATTATTATTTTGTAGGGACAGGGTCTCTCTATGTTGCCCAGGCTGATCTCGAACTCCTGGTCTCAAGCGATCCTCCCACCTCAGCCTCCTAAAGTGCTGGGATTACAGGCATGAGCCACTGTGCCTAGCCTTGGCAGAATAAATAAGCTGCCCAGTGACACCCAGAGAGGTGGTGACAAGAAGTCTGTTGTCAGGGCGACTGGTTCTTGTTCATCACACCACCCTGCCTCTCCAGCCTTGAGAAACAACAATCATAACTGACAGGTGTGGGATGTTTTGTGGTTGGTAAAACACTTTCAAATTCTTGGTCCCTTTTGATCCTTGCCCCAACAGGATATGAGGAGGATATTCTTACTACTACTTTCACCTTAAGTAAGAAGAGGGGGCAGGCATGGTGGCTCATGCCTGTAATCCCAGCACATTGGGAGGCCAAGGTATGAGGATCACTTGAGCCCAGGAGTTCGAGACCAGCCTAGGCAACATAGTGAGACCTCATCTCTAAAAGCGAAAAAGAAAAAGCTGCTGGTGGTCAGGGTAGTAAAGTGACCTACCTAAGACCACACCATTATCAAGATCCAACCCAAAAGAATTGAAAACAGGTGTTCAAACAGATACATGTACACACATATGCATAGCAGCACTATTCACAATAGCCAAAAGATGAAAACAATCCCAAAACCCCCAATAAATGAGTGGATAAACAAATTGCAGTATATAGATACAATGGAATAATATTCCATCATAAAAAGAAATGAGGCTGGGCATGGTGGCTCACGCCTGTAATCCCAACACTTTGGGAGGCTGAGGCAGGTGGATCACCTGAGGTCAGGAGTTTGAGACCAGCCTGGCGAACATAATGAAACCCCACCTCTACTAAAAATACAAAAATTAGCCAGGCGTGGTGGCAAGCAGCTGTAATCCTAGCTACTCAGGAGGCCGACGCAGGAGAAACACTTGAACCTGGGAGGTGGAGGTTGAAGTGAGCCGAGATCGTACCACTGCACTCCAGCCTTGGCAATAGAACAGATCTCAATCCGTCTCAAAAACAAACAAACAAAAAAAGAAATGAAGTATTGATACATGCGTGGATGAACCTCAAATACATTATGCTAAGTGAAAGAGGCCAGTCACAAAAGGTCACATATGATACAATTGATTTATATGAGATATCCAGACTAGGTAAATCCATAGACACAGAATGCAGACTGGTGGTTGCCAGCAGGTAGGAACAAAGGGAAAACGAGGAGGAACTGCTTAATGGGTGTGAGGTTTTTGGAGGACGCAATAAAAATGTATTGGAACTGATAGAAGTGGTCACTGCACAACACTGTGAATGTACTGTCACTGAATTGTCACTTTAAAATGGTTAATTTTATGTCAATGTCACATCAGTAAAATAGAGGCAGACTGCAAATCCAAGTTTCTTCCCGACCTCACAGAGTTCAACGGTGATCAAAAGAAGCGGTTGACCTTGCTGTCTGGCATCCCGCAGAAAAGCACACCGCATGGCAACAAGGGTTTAAAATGCACATCTGTTTTCTGGATCTACTTACAGTAAACTGTGGCCCTGCGGTGAAAGTATCAGGAAACGGGTTCATTGTATCAACCGGGAACGTTTTTATCTTCAAAAGAGAGAAAGACAAGGGGGTTACCTTCAGATTAGAAAACAAAGTTTTGCAATCTTTGGCAGAGCACCTTTAAAATGGAACCGAAGGATTCAGGGGTGCCCCCGCAGAGCCTTCATCACTCGTGTAAGGGCACATAGAAAGGGTCCCTCAGGAGTGTGAGCTGGTGGTTGTATCTGTGCCTGGAGTTGGACTGCAGGACGGGCCTCAACAGGGATAACAGCCTGGAGTCTCGTGTTCCTAGAGCGCCCCCACACTTGCCTCCCCCTGGAGCTGCCTTCAGCGGGATCTGCTTGGCCTTCCAGGCCTGACTCATAAAAAGCCACAATCAAGGTGGATAAATGAGGGAGTCAGAGCTGCCTGAGGTGGCTTCTGATGACTTCTCCATAGCTGTGGGAATGGCCTAGAGGCTGCTGAGAGGTCACATCCTGGGACACGGTCTCTCACAGCAGGCAGGGTACAAGGAGGCTGGGCTAATTAAGCTAGAAAGTATTCCCTGTCTAATCACTTCAGTTACTGGACTCCCTGTATGCTTTGGCCAGTAGAGGGAGACCTCAGGGAAACCCGTGGAAGCATGGGAGAATCCTGCCCCCCACGGCCTTTGGGAACAGATGGCTTGATGCACAAAGATGCCCAGTGCTGGGAGTACCTGTAGTACTGAGCTAGTCTGAAAAAGGCCAGATGAACAGCTGATCAGGTAGTGGTGGTGAAAAAGACTCTTGACTTCCATGTCTTTCTCTTTGGTCATTTTGTCTTTGGCCTCCTGGAGGCCTTGGGAAATGGGAGGGCTTATTTTTTCAAGCTGGCCTAGGGTATGTCATCAGGCCCAGGAACCAGATGACTCTGACACCAGCTTTGTGCACAATTCCTGGGGGACAGAAACTGTCTGCACACCTGCTGGTGAATGCATACCATAGCACCCGCCAGCAGAGGGCTGCAGGCAAGACACCAAGGCCACCACTGCCCAGGGGCAGCCGGCTTTGTGTGTCTCGAGGTCTTGCCTGTGGACACTGGGATAGCTACTCGATGCTCTTCAGTGGCTCCAATGGGAGGGTGAGGCAGGGATGAGTAAGAACACATTAGCTCAGACCCAAATCAGCCAAGCTTTCCCAAATGGGTAAAGCAAGTCTCCCCGATGTGGGGATGACAATATCCTTGCCACGTGTACTGAGATGTCCAGCCCAAGCCTGCTCCCCTTCCCCCAAATTTCTTTGGTCTCTTTACACATCTCAAAATTGCCAGAATAGGCCTGAAATTGCCTTTTTGACTCAGGTGAGAGAAGGACCCTTGGGGTGAAGTCTTGGGGTACATTCTCCTCTTGTTGCCTATTGAGTCAGCATGGTGCTCTGAGACCAATACCCTAGCAGAAAGTAACAGACAGATAAGACTCTCAGATCATCATGAAGCAGCAAGGGAAAGTGGTTTATTTATTTATTTTTTGAGACGGAGTCTCACTCTGTCGCCCAGGCTGGAGTGCAGTGGCGCAATCTCAGCTCACTGCAACCTCCGTCCCCCAGGTTCAAATGATTCTCTTGCCTCAGCCTTCTGAGTAGCTGGGATTACAGGCACGTGCCACGATGCCCAGCTAACTTTTGTATTTTTAATAGAGTTGGGGTTTTACATGTTGGCCAGGCTGGACTCAAACTCCTGACCTCAGGTGATCTGCCTGCCTCAGCCTCCCAAAGTGCTGGGATTACAGGCGTGAGCCACTGTGCCCTGCCAGAAAGTGGTTTATTATTGCTATGAAAGAAAGGTGAAAGTTAGCAATCTCAAAGAATTATTTTATACCTGCTGTAAATTAGAAAAATAGATTTCAACAATTACACTCTGTGTTGCTAAGGCTGTGGAGAAAAGCAAAGTCACTCTCTTCTGATGGCACTATCTGTTAGCACAACCACTTTAGAAAGGGGGCAAAAGCCAAAGTCACCATGTTTAATCCAGCAGGGTATAGCCTAAGAAAATAAAATTCCTGATGCAAAAAGCTATATGTGTTCTCCCGAATAATGACAAACTGGGAACAAAGCGCACATCCTGTAGTAAAGAATGTGTTAGATAAATGGTAGACCATTCACTTGATGAAATACAAATAGTCATCTAATGTGGTAACAAGAACAAGATAGAAACAACATAGCAGCATTAAGTGAAAAGAGGAAAACAGGAGAGAATATGGTTACTATGATTTAACTATGTAAAATTATGAATGATATGAATAAATAGAAGGAAATATGTAAAAATGACAAAAAATCATGCTAAATTGGGATGACAGGTAATTTTGTTCACATTGTCAGGTAGCACTCCTATTACATCATTAGCTTGATAAATAGCAGAAGAAGACAAGTTTAAAGAAGTTTTATTTTCAATAGAAATGCAACATAAGAGTCCATCTGGTGAGTACCAAAGCATATATTTCTCTCTGGGGAAAGCATCTATGCTCATCAAAATTCTAGGAAAACAAACTCTTCTTGATTCTTGAGACCTAGAGGTGAAGGGGGCTCCATAGCTGCATGTTCCAAACTGACCAGGGCCAGCTGGACTCCAAATCCTCCATCCATCTGGAGTGAGGGCACCTGTCGATGGGCTCTGCCCGAGATCTGGGGCTTCTGCACGCCCACCCAGGCTTCCACCTCGCCTGGTGGCTCCTGCCCACCTCACCTCTCCTGGCCAGGCCCCTCTCCCTGCCAGGGTACCTACCAGCCTCGTTTTGATTGGAGGGTACATGCAAACTCCAGTGGTCTCTTCCTTCATGGGGAGAGAGAGTGGAGGAGAACAGCGAGAGTGGGCACAGTGGGGGTTGCTGGCGGGCTCTGCCTGCTCACGAGGAGAGGAGAGAAGGGGAGGAGGAGGTGGCAAGAGAAGGGGAGGAGGAAGAGGAGATAGGGGAAGGGAAAGGAGAGAAAGACAGCACAGTGCAAGACAGATCTGGCAACTCCAGACTGTTCTCAAGCCAGCCTCACCCACAGCCTACTTCCAGGCTCTGGCCAACTGGCTTCTGGTCCCACCCCCCACCCTCTCTCTCAGCCTTCTTTTCTCCTTTCTGTCTTTCATCTGTTGTCTCCATCATCTGAGCAGATGACACACTAAGACCCCATTCCCAGGCCTGGTAGGTAGAGGCTATCTCCTGTGCCAACTGCACAGGACAGGTAGTGGCTTCTTGGCACGCGGTTGAGGGTTCTGAAGCATTACCCAGGCCAAGCCAGAAAGATAGCCAGGATGACTTAGTGATGTGAGCCATGGAGGAAATGAGGAGTGGCCACACACTTGAAGCATTTGCCTTCCATGCTCAGTGCCCTCCTGCACTCTGCTGAACAAGGGCACACACTGTGGTATGTCAGTGAGTGGATATCAACAGAGGGCACCAGGAAAGAAATATATCATGGGGAGAAACATATCGTTTAATTTCCTTTTTTTTTTTTTGAGACTCGCTCTGTCACCCAGTTTGGAGTGCAGTGTCATGATCTCAGCTCACTGCAACTTTGCCTCTTAGGTTCAAGTGATTCTCCTGCCTCAGCCCCCAAAGTAGCTGGGACTACAGGTATGCACCACCATGCCCAGCTAATTTTGTAATTTTAATGGAGATGGGGTTTCACCATGTTGGCCAGGCTGGTCTCAAACTCCTGACCTCAAGTGATCCACCCGCCTCAGCCTCCCAAAGTGTTGGGATTACAAGTGTGAGCTGCCATGCCATATTTTTTAAGAGACAGGGTCTTGCTCTGTCACCCAGGCTGGAGTGCAGTCGTGTGATCACAGCTCATGGCAGCCTTAAAATCCAGGGCTCAAGCGATCCTCCTGCCTCAGCCTCCTGAGTAGCTGGGACTACAGATATGTGCCACCATGCCTGGCTAATATTTTAATTTTTCTTTTTTATAGAGGCGAGGTCCCACTATGTTGCCCAGGCTGGTCTTGAACTCCCAGCCTCAAGAGATTCCCCACCTCCTCGGCCTCCCAAAATACTGGGATTACAGGCATGATCCATTGTGCCCAGCTGTAACATATAGTTGAGGATTTCATATGTCTTGGCTCTTTGTTATCTGTGTTCAGAAAACAAACTGACCCTGACCCATGACGAGATGCATGGGCCCAGCCGTGGCATCTCGTTTGACACTGGGACACCCTGCTACTTAGCTGGAAAATACCAAACATTGTGAAAAAAGTGCCACATCCTTTGGGATACGCAGGGTTCTCCACCTTATCCTTGAATAGCACCATGCGCCCAGCAGAGGTCCAACAGCTTGTACTGGTGAGGATGAGGTTGGAGGACAGAGGATGCTTGATGTTAGGAGAGGGAACCACGGACAGGGTTATTTTGGGTTTCAGGGAGGGACCATTTGCTCCAGAGAACAAATATACACGTCTTTTATCTCAAGAGAGTTTCCTTAAATAGTTGATATCATCCTGCTGTGAAGAATAAAACACAGCCCCTGGGTAAGTTTCATAGAAAAATGATCAAGAAAATTGCCAGCCTCTTTTCCGTCTCCAAAGTGATCTATCTCTGTCCTCTTTACAATTGTGCAGTCCTGGACAATTTCCAAAGGGCTTTTTACAACTATTATCTCACAATGGTCTTCACGATGGCCTGTTTTACTATTCAAATTTGGGAGATGTAGAAATTGCATTTGCAAAGTCTAAGTCCGTGGTTCATTTTGTTGACTGTTTCTAAATCTAGTTTTTAGTCAAGTGAATCCATCTGAGTCACCTGCAGTTAACTTTTACCAGACTACTTAAAACCCTCCTGCTGCTCTCTATGGACCTCAGGGTATATCCTGCGGAAATATGTCTCCCCGCTACCCTCAGGAACAGTTCCCACTACTGCCCCAGGGCATCCATACTCCAACCAGAAACAACTACAACAGGGGACCCAGGCCACTGGGTCTTTTCTTCTCTGATGATAGCAGGCACGCAATGGGTATTTTTTGAAGAAAATAAAAGCTGGCACAAATGACCAAGAAACATGGCCACACTGCCTAGAAGCCAAAATGTGTCCTGGCCACCAACTGAAGAACATAATGAGCGCCTTAAGGGATGGCCCAGCATTTGACTTTCATGGTAAAGAAGTGTTGATTCACCACACAAGCCTTTCTGACCTTTCTAAATATACATCTGATTGGATTAAAACAAAAGAACATCCTGGGGCTCCCACGCTCCAGACTGTTGTTAAGTGAGAAGGAAATAAGATAACACATGGAATCAAAGGCTATTTTGAAATACCACTTAATTTTTTTCTCCTAGTATTTCCTTTCTTCCTTGGGTCTTTTCTGCAGGCAAGCAGCTACATTCTTCTGTACGTGCTTGGCTTTTGAGTTCAAAATCTGACTCTCGGGGAAACAGAAAGATTCTCGGCATAGATACATGATGATGAAAATGTGTAAGGCTTCTTCATCATCCAGATAGGAAAAGAGATGGCTAGTTTGACCACTGGAGAGAAAAGTCAGAGGGAAAGGGAGGAGGAGTAGACTTTAGTGAGTACCGAGCAAAGGGGCCCTGTGCAACTTTCTCCAGACACTGAGGCTGGGAAGCAGGGACTGAAGAGCAGCAAGAACCAGCCCTGCCAACCCCCTCAGGTAGAGCTGAGGAGATGGCAGGCCCCAGGACAGGATGGCCTCCGAACAGAATGTTGTCCAACAGGTAGAGAGTCACACATCCTGGCAGGAGAGTGATCTCCACCCACCCAAAACAGCCACGAAAGAACCAAAGAGAGGCCTAGATGTATCAGTGAACAGATGACATCATGGACTAAATAGATTTCTCTCCACCTCCCTGTGCCCTAGGGAACACAGCCAAAATCACAGAAGGGGTACCCTAATTTGATTTGAGATTCAGCTTCAGCCCTGCTGGTATAATTAAGTTCAAAATAAAAGTAAGTTATTGCACCAGATGGAAACTCCCTTCTAACACCTAACCCAGGGCCTGTTCCAATGCCCTACACAGCCTTCCTCTGGCCAGGGCCCTGTCCTTCCTGACACATGAACTTTTGACTAACATGTCATGGCCCAGAAGGGATCTGGGTGTTAATTGGCTCTGCTTTGCAGTTGGGTAAGTGGTTCATGAAGCATGGGGATCAGAGAGGGACGAGCCCCAAAGAGAAAGAGTAAAGAACACAGAAAGCATAGGTATTCATGGTCTGTGTTACCTGGGGAGGGAAGCTAGCACGGTAGACTTGGAGTAGTGTGCAGGACTCCGCATTCTAGGGTCAACATCACTAATGCATCAATGTAGCCTCCCCCAACTCCCCTCGCTCAATCAACGCCAATGCCCCCAAGCACCTGCTCACATTCACACCCTAAAGAAAATACCAACTGGAGAGCAGGTGCTGTCTTGACTCACTTGCCTCCTTCCCTTCTCACCCACGTATTCCACCTCTTGCAACCCAGGCAGAAATTCAGATCTGATTACGAACTCTGATACAGAATCGGAAATGGAAAGACGTGAAGCTGCAAAAGTTCTAAAGCTTAAGATTGCTAAATTGAGCTACCTAATAAAAGAGTTGGGGATTAGAGAGGAAAAGGCTTGGGAAAAGGAGGGGGAAGAAACCTACAAAAGCGAAGTTGGAAAGAGTGTTTCTTTGCGGAGAGTTTGGGAATGAAAGTCCCTGGAGTCAAGGAGGAATGTAAGAGAATAAAAGAAAAGGCAAAAAGAGATCAAGATGTGTTACAGGAGGTGTTAATTTAATATTCTTTAATGATTTTTTGAGAGATGCCTGTTCCAGATTGAAACTTTTTATTACTCTGGGCTCTTTGGACTGTGCTTCTTTGAAAACCACTCTACACAGAGACCGGCCACAAGTATCAAGAGTGATAAAAGTGAAAGGCTTATGCTAGTTCTTTTTCTTTTTATTTATTTATTTATTTTGGAGACGGAGTTTCACTCTTGTTGCCCAGGCTGGAATGCAATGGCGCGATCTCGGCCCACTGCAACCTCTGCCTCTGGGGGTCAAGCGATTCTCCTGCCTCAGCCTCCCAAGTAGCTGGGATTACAGATGTGTGCCACCATGCCCAGCTAATTTTTGTATTATTAGCAGAGATGGGGTTTCACCATGTTGGCCAGGCTGGTCTTGAACTCCTGACCTCAGGTGATCCACCCGCCTTGGCCTTCCAGAGTGCTGGGATTACAGGAATAATACCACTGTGCCCAGTTTTTTCTTTTCTTTTCTTTTCTTTTGAGATGGACTCTCGCTTTGTTGCCCAGGCTGGAATGCAGTGGCATGACCCTGGCTCACTGCAACCTCCGCCTCCTGGGTTCAAACGATTCTCTTGCCTTAGCCTTCTGTGTAGCTGGGATTACAGGCACATACTACCACGCCCGGCTAGGTTACGCTGGTTCTGATAGTGTCTTGGTGGAACGTTGCTGAATGAAGGCAAGATCTCCAGTTCCCTGTTGGTCCAGCACTGGGCCTAGGGACCAGGATAGTGGTGGGGCCTCAGGAGTCTCATCCAGTAGGAGGCAGGGGGCTAGAGATAGGCTGTAAGCTTGGGAAATGACTACATGGAAAAAGTATTCACCAAGGAGGGGTAATTCACTGCCTGTGTGATGAGTAGCACATGGGAAGTTCTGACATTCATGCCTGTAAAGGGCTGCTTCCTCTTCAGCAGGAAATGCTGATGGGAAGACCCAGAGAGAGCAGCCACAGGCAAAGGGCACAGGGCTGGCGGCAAAATAACCATAGCTCATCCAGGCTGAGTCTCCTAGACCAAGGTACCTGAGCACTTCCCTTCCTCATGCTCCACTCAGCAACTCTGAGGACCAAACCTGGGCTGACAGCTTGGAGATGGTCCCAGGGCTGTCCCACAGCCCAGACTGAGACCAGGGCATCTGACCCGCTTTGAGGGAGGGGACTGGCTAACAGGGAAAGAGACAGACACATCCTGGATTGGGCCATCTGCCACTGGAATGGCAGCCCAGAGTCTAGGTTCTAGAACTGGCTTTGATACACACTTGCTATGTGACTTGGGACAAGTGTCTGCCCCTGTCTGGGCCTTGGTTTTCCCATCTATATGTGAAGGACTGGATGAGATGGTCCCAAGGCATTGTTTCACCTGACAGGCTGGGGCCAGTTAGTTGAGGAAGCCCTGGTCACAAGTCAGGCACGGGGGTCACCCTTGCCTCCCTCTACTTCTGGCTCCTTCCTCCCATGGATAAGGAAGCCCCTCTGCAGCCCTCATCCGCAGCATCCAGGACACTGACTTGTGGAGGCAGGCCTGGTCCCCTGAGATAGAGACCTCTCCATCACCCTACCAACAGGTAGGAGGGCTGCTGCTTGCATTTCTGATGCTGGGGGAAGCAGATGGAGGGAGGAGGACCAAAGGGAGAAGCAGATGGCTGGAGTCCCCTCTTCCCTTCTAGGACCCTTTGGCGCTCATGGAAATAGGATTCTGGAACAAAGTGAGGTCAAGGCCCATGGTACCAAGGAAAGCCCAAAATGAAGGAAGCTCTTGCCAAAAAGCTAGATGCCCAGGATACCTTCTCCCTGAGGCCTGCATACATACACTCATGCCTCAAAGGATGCTTTATCCTGAGGACACACATTCACTGCAAACTTCAGCTGTGAAGTGGTGGCTGTGTCTCAGTGCAGTGCAAGGACCTCAGTTGTCCCATGCCTGAGCAGTGAAACAGGCCCATACCCATTTCATAGCTAAGTTGGAGATACCCTGAGATGTGAGCAGCGTGTCTTGGGGAGAGAGAATGAGCTTCCTATTACTGAAGGGGTGCAAGCAGAGGCTGGACAGTCATTTGGCAGGCATTGCCCCTCAGATCATGGCATCTCCAATTCCCTACCAGATGCTGCTTCCTTTCTCATCTCAGCCTGTTCAGTTCAAACAAAGAAAAGACCATTTAAATCTATAAGTAATTAAATCTACAAGCTGGACCTGCAACACAATGATCTCTAAGGGAATCTCATCACTCTTGTCAAAGCCACCATGTTTCTTTTTTTGGAAATTGACCCTAATTCTCAGACCCACCAGGCCCTTTACTTGTTCCCTGAAAAGGGTTTCTCACCTGCAGGAGTCCCACAAGGGCTGCCATCCCTAAGGGGAGACCTGTATGCAGAGGATGGAAGATGGCAGGAGGTGCGAGGGGCCTGGAAAGCTGGGGTGTGGCCTTGAGCCAGTGCTTCAGACCAGATGGATCGTCGGAAGCAACAGCAAGAGATTCCCCACGGGTGGGCATGCAGGGCGCAGTCCAGGAAGCCAAGAAGCCGAGAACAAAACACCGAGGAGCCCTATAACACTCGAAGTGCAGTAGACAGGCATGGGCAGGACCCCCACAACTACCCTCGGAGCAAAGGAGCACCCCTTCCTCCCTCAAGGGCTCTAGAGGTGGAGGGACCCACAGTGCCTGACCCCTGGATGAAAGCTGATCCCTGAGCCTCCAGGACAAGAGGAAGATGCTCCTCAACAGCAATGCCCACCTCTGTCCATCCGTCCCACTGCCAAGATGTTTCTATGGTCTGTGACTTTTCTGGTTTTAGCAAAATAGGAAGTTTACCAGAGGAGTGGCTTCTGTGAAATCCATCAGAAGATCACCCGGCTCCAGGGTAAAGGCACCTCCTCGGTCAGAGGGGCTCTAGGGAGACAGACAAACACCCCTGGTTAGAGACGGCACTGCATTGATGATAAAGTTCACCAGAAAAGACAGGCAGAGGTTCCCAGCCTTTCCTCTACACTGATCTCATTAGCAATGACAATCCCCTTGTATTTCCCTTGCCAAGTAGTGTACAAAATGTTGAGACTTGAACCCCAATTTTTTCATAGGTAGAAGTAGGCATGGTGCAGAGAGCTGTCCCTTTCAGAGCTGCAGGCAGCTTTTCTTAAGTGCTCTTAGTGCTCTTCGACTGGTCTTTTGGGGAAAAAATACTTGAAAGAGTCCTCTGAATGTATAAAGAGAGAGCAAAGACCTTGTCCTAGATTAAGAGGATCAAATCCAGGGTCCTCCAGGAGCTAAACTGATCTGCACACTAAGAGCAATGATCTTCATGGCAGGTGATGGCATGTGGATTATGTTGCTTGCTTTTGGAAAATGTTTTGCCCTCCTGCTCTGGGGTCTTAGCTGCATGGATGGCCTCGAGGTCTTTTAAGGGAGAAAAAAGAAGTCCCATCAACGTGGTTCAAGCAAGGCCCCAGGGAGAGAGATGGCCAGGAGAGGGAGCCCTGTGGCCTTTGGTGGGATGCCACTTGCATCCCCTCCACGCCACCCCAACCCCCTTCTGTTTCGTAAATGTTTCGTTCAGCCTGGTTTTAACCAGTGTGGGATATGTGATAGGAGCCTGGGTCCACACCTGAGACAAAGTTGTACAGGCGGCTCCACACAGTGGAGGATAATCCAGGCTGAGATGCCAATAGGTGGAGGTGATCTATAGAGAAGCAGAGAACCTCGGTCTTGGCCAGTCGCTGGCTGAGCACTCCAGGCAGGTTTCTGTGCAGAACACTAAGCAGAGATATTTCCAGAGACACCCAGGGAAGGCACCAGGTGAAAGACTGGCCTTGGTAATGCAGGAGGTGGCCCTGGACCATTATTCTTTAGCTGTCACCAGGAATTGTGATCCCTGAAGCTGCAAAAGCCTCAGGCATCCAGTTTGCATGAGCACTTTAACCTCCACTGAACCTGACGCCAGCCACGGCAAGATAGCAGATCTTATTCCCATTTTTAAGAGGGAGAAATTGAGGCTTGAAGAAATAAAGGTTTTGGAAGTGAGTGCTGTGGCTTATGAATGGAAGAGCTGGGAACAGCCTCTGAAGCTCCGGTCTTGCCTTCGGGGCACCTGCCTCATGCATGCACCTTTTCTCTGTGTAGTCGCATGAACCACTGCAACCTCTGACTTGAATCCACTTGGATAGCAATACGTTCAACTGTATTTGGACCAATTGCCAAAGAGTGATCATAGCTAGAGGTCTCTCAAAGAAAACCAAGAGAAACATCTTGTGTAAAGCCTTTGTCATAGCCCATTCACATCTCAGGCAATTTCCTGAAATTTCAAACCAGCAAATGGAATAATATTTCCTATTTTCAAACTACTAACACCGGCTATATGACATAAGGGAAGGGATGGGGACACTTCTATGTTTTTGCTCCTCCAAACTGTTCACTGTGGTTGGGGGGGGGAATCATTTCTCTCTTTCTATCTTTACAGTGGACTAATAGCTTATTATAGAGACGAGATTCTAAATGAAAACTGCCCTCAAAAATCTCTTACATTGCAATAAAAGTACAATGAACCTGATTTTATATTTCACTCATTCTCTCACAAATGGTTGGCTTGTTTTTTGGGGTCAAGTTATATAAAAACATGTTCTGGTTGTTGCTGTTGTTTTATAAGTATACATAATTGATTATGCAAAATTTAAATACATGCACCAGATGCTACTCAGTAAATTGATACTGAATTCCCAGCAAGTGTGGCTGCTCGCCAGGGCTTTCCACCCCCCAATACCTTGGCCCCAGGGGACAGCAGGCCTTTGCCTTCTGACTTGTGAGGCGAGCTGATATTCTGGACCTTGGGGGACGGCAGCGGCACGGAGACTTGTGTGGCGGCCGTTGTGGTGTTTGTGGTTGTAGATGTGGTCACTCCCACTGCCTCGGCCAGGTCTGGAGGGAGGTCGTCTTCATCACTGCGGTTACTAAAAGCACATGAAGCTCTGCTCATTACAATAATAAACAGGCTGTGAGGAGTGGACGGAGGATGGGCAGGGGTGGGAAGACCAGGGATGGGGATTGGGGGTTCCCAAACAGATGTCCACCAGATGTCCAGCTTGCAGGATCCAATACGCTGACTTTTTTGCCAAAACAAATTGGGGTGAATTTTCTGTCATTTGCCAGGGTGTTGTTTTGTTTTGTTTTGGTGGTAAAATATATACAATATAATATTTATCATGTTAACTGCTTATAAATATACAATTCAGTGGCATTAAATGCATTCACAATATTGTGCAACCATTGCCACTATCTGTCCCCAAAACTTTTTCATCAGTGACAACAGAAACTCTGTATTGATATTGAACGATAACTCCCCAAGCCCCTCCCTGCAGCCTCTGGTAACATCAATTCCACTTTCTGTCCCAATGAATTTGCCTATTCTAGGAACGTCACATAAGTGGAATCACACACTCTATGTTCCTCTGTGTCTGGCTTATTTCAGTCACCATAATATTTTTAAGGTCCATCCACATTGTAGCATATATCAAAATTTCATTTCTTTTTATAATATAAACATTCCATTATATGGATATACCACATTCTGTTTATCCATTCATCTGTTGATGGACACTTGGCTTGTTCCCACTCTTTTGGCTATTATAAATCATGCTGCCATGAACATGGGTGTAAAAACATCTGTCTGACTCTCTGCTTTAAGGGTGGTGCTGGGGACTCCAGGCACACTGTCCCTAAGGATCTGCCATGTAGAGCTTCTGAAGCCACCCTTGCATAGGGGTTGTGATTTAGAATGATGGCTGAGCTCAAGAGTGTAGATACAAGACCCATGACAGGTAGGCACCAGTGCAGCCTGTGCAGATCACTGGTAAGGCCTCAGCCCAGCACGGGGCCACGTGGGAACATGAGGCTGTGAGACAAAGCTGCAGTGCGGATGGGATTGACTGAGGGGTCCCTGAGAGGTTTTAGATTATTCTGTGTATGGAGAAGCCTCAAGGGAAGGACTTAGGGCTCATTACTAAAAAGGGGGAAAGGTGAGAATTGAATAAGTACATGGAAAAATTAATAATACACCAAGTATTTGGATCCACATAGATGACATAGGTCAGATGGGTTACACGTTCATTCACCCACTTAATTTTCACACCGACCCTATTACCATCTCCGTTTTTCAGAGAATCAGATGATATTTAGCAGCTGATTGTGAAATTATTTGTTCAAGTTCGCATAGCTAGTTAAGTGGAGGAGCGGGGTTAAAATTTCTTTTTACCTCATTTAAAAAATTATCACCTCAATAGCATAGTTATTATTATTTAGTTTTATATAACAGGCCATTTAAAAACCATAGCTCATTTTTCACAGAAGGGAGTCAACTGATACCGCCTAAAATTGAAAAAGACTCCAAATTCATCATGGTTTTTATCTTTTGTCTTAGTTTAGATCTTATGGCCAAGAAGCATATCTAAAATTCAGCAAGTCTTCCAATTTTACCTGTTTCTAAGGTAAATTCACGATAAAGTCATAAAACAACAGTTTCATAAGTAAAATTTTACATACAGAATGATTTTTTGCTTTGAAGTTGTTTCTATTTTAACAATATATAAGCATAGAAACTTGTCTAATGTAACAGTCATCAACTATGAACCCTGGTTATTTTTGATTCTGGGAAATTGGCTACTTTTCTCTTCTGTCTTGCCTATTTACTTTTTTTTCCTTTCTTTAAATATTTTAATTAACTTATAAATATTTTATTATTTAATTAAAAATTTAAAATATGAAACGCTTCACAAATTTGCAGGTCCACCTTGCGCAGGGGGGCCATGCTAATCTTCTCTGTATGAGTCCAATTTTAGTATATGTGCTGCCAAAGTGAGCACTATTGAATTTTTTTTAGACTTTTACACTATGTTTAAATAAACAGTGAAGTTATATTTCTGGAAAAAATAAAATAGCTCATGATTTTCTAAACATACTAGCTGGTATCAATAAAAAATGACACTTTTGGCTGGGCACAGAGGCTAATGCCTGTAATCCCGGCACTCTGGGGGGCCAAGGCAGGCGATTGCTTGAGCACAGGAGTCTGAGACCAGCCTGGGCAATGTGGTCTGGTCTTGTCTCTACAAAAAATACAAAAATTAGCCAGATGTGGTGGCACACACCTGTAGTCTCAGCTTCTCAGAAGGCTGAGGTGGGAGGATCACCTGAGCTGAATCACCTGAGGCTGCAGTGGGCTGTGATCGACCACTGCACTCCAGCTTGGGCAACAGAGTGAGACCTTGTCTCCGAAAAAAAAAAAAAAAGACCTTTTCGCCTGCCTTAAACTCTCTGTAGAGCCCCTCTACTTCTCCATTCTCACTGCATGCAGCAGCCACATTTTCCCTCCTTGTCATATTTCCAGGAAATAATGTGGCTGAGATTTTTGTCTGTATCTTTAAAAGCAGTGGTTTGAAGACTTGTTCACAGCACCTGAATGTTACAATGCTTTTGGTGGAGCAACCTAAAATCTGACTACACCTTATTCCAGCCTAGGAACTAGAAATATTACAACAGCCAAAAGGGCAATGTGTGCACACAAATCTGTATCTCAAAAATGATGATGTAAAAAATATTTTCCAGAAAATCAGAGATCTGAGTTTTCCCATTTATATTCCTTGATCACATGCCAACTTTATCAATATCAAAGAGTTAAAGAGATGGGCAAAGGCCAGGTGTGGTGGCTCATGCCTGTAATCCCAGCACTTTGGGAGGCTGAAGCGGGCGGATCACCTGAGGTCAGGAGTTCGAGACCAACCTGGCCAACATGGGGAAACCTTGTCTCTACTAAAAACACAAAAATTAGCTGGGCGTGGTGGCACACGCCTGTAATCCCAGCTACTCGGCAGGCTGAGGCAGGAGAATCACTTGAACCTAGGGGGCGGAGGCTGCAGTGAGCTAAGACTGAGCCATTGCACTCCAGCCTGGGTGACAGAGTGAGACTCCACCTCAAAAAAATAAAATAATAGTAATAATAAAAAGATGGGCAAATGAGCGGTAGCCAGCATCAAGGATTCGAGAACTCTTTATGGGACAATAACACTGGGAAAATCTCATCCATGGATGTTGCTATTTTCTACTAATGGGGAAAATGCTGCTATTGTTTGATTTTCAAAGCAGAATACTTTGGGGCAGTTTAAGAAATACACATGTAAAGTTCAAGGTTTGAAAAAGAGTGTCCTTAAAAGAGCCAGTTTGATTAGCTGGGCATGGTGACATGTGCCTGTAGTCCCAGCTACTTGGGAGGCTGACGCCGGAGAATCGCTTGAACCCAGGAGGCGAAGGTTGCAGTGAGCCGAGATTGTGCCACTGCACTCCAGCCTGGGCGACAGAGTGAGACTCTGTATCAAAAAAAAAAAAAAAGAGTGAGTTTGGTGAGTTAGTGAAATTTCCTTTCCTTCCAGATTATATATCAGCCAGTCAGTTTCAAACATGATTACATCTCTCAAATGAGTGATAGTAACATTTTGAGTTTCAAAATGTAAAAGGAATGGCAAGTTCTGCCAGCCTTATCCTCGAGGGAAGCAAACTGTCGTGGCTTAATTGTCCCCCAGAGATCATTAGGACTGTTAATTATTTGAACTTTACTTGTTTTGGCTTTCCTAGGAAATGCAGCTGACCAGAAGTTTCTATGAAGGATATGAGGTGGGATATATCTCCCTTAATATCCCCCATACATGCCTCTTTTCCTTTTCACAGGTAAAATGGCAGACCTGAGATGGCTGTTAGAGAATTGCATCCAGAATCCCATTTCCTGTCCTACATTTTGCACTCTGGGTACCCCCTAAACTCCATCTTTCCTCAGAAGCTTCCAGGTCCTAGAGAAGAAAGAAAGGGGACCTCATCCTATGGCCAGGGTATTGGGGCTTCACCCACATTCTCTCATGTTAAGCCCCACAAAACTCCTCAGAGGCAGGTATTATCTCATCCATTTCACAGAGAAAGGAAGAGAGGATCAAACAATCACTTTTCCAAGAGCTTACAGCTGTAAACTAGCCAGGGGCCTGACAGAAGCCTTTCCAACTCCAAAGCCCCCATCCTTTCCATTCGTCCAGAGATCCCCCTGCAGTTATTCTCTGACCAATGACACATCTGGGCACAGTACCCATGCCATAGCTAAGGTCAAGAAATGGGAACTACAAGCCGGGCGCAGTGGCTCATGCCTGTAATCCTAGCACTTTGGGAGGCCAAGGTGGGGTGGATCACTTGAGGTCAGGAGTTCGAAACCAGCCTGGCCAACATGGTGAAACCCTGTCTCTATTAAAAATACAAAAAAATTAGCTGGGTGTGGTGGCGGGCACCTGTAATCCCAACTACTTGGGAGGCTGAGACAGGAGAATTGCTTGAATCCGGGAGGTGGAGATTGCAGTGAGCTAAGATTGTGCCACTGCACTCCAACCTGGATGACAGAGTGACAGAGCAAGGCTCTGTCTCAAAAAAAAAAAAAAAAAAAAGGGAACTACCATTGTGATCAGTACTACAACTATTACTAGTACTCACCACCCTGATTACAGCAATTATCTTTCTGCTTTGGATTATAATTATTTGTGACTCTTGTCTTTCCCTCCAGTAAAGTGTGAGTCTTTGGATGGGAATTGTCAAAGTCACTTTACTATTCCCCAACGATGCCTAGAACAGTCAGGTACACATGTGCCCTGGTGATTCTGGGACATTTTGGGAAATGGCTCCTCCTCCAGGTGTCAAAGCTCAGTGATTAGCTTTGGTTCTGTTGACAGACGGGGCTGCCTTTTCATGGATATGCCATGGAAAGCAGCTTCTGATGTGGGTTGCAATGATCCCCGTCCTAGTATTCATGCCCCTGTGTAATCTCTCCCCTTGAGTGTGGGCTGGACATAGGGATTTGCTTCTAATGAACAGAATATGGCAAAAGTGATGGGGGCCAGGTGCGGTGGCTCACACCTGCAGTCCCAGCACTTTGGGAGGTCGAGGCAGGCAGATGACTTGAGGTCAGGAGTTCTAGACCAGCCTGGCCAACATGGTGAAACCCCGTCTCTACTAAAAATACAAAAATCAGCCAGGCGTATTGGCTTATACCTGTAATCCCAACTACTTGGGAGGCTGAGGCAGGGGAATTGCTTGAACCTGGGAGGCGGATTACAGTGAGCCAAGATCACACCACTGCACTCCAGCCTGAGCGACAGAGCAAGACTTTGTCTCAAAAAGAAAAAAAGTGATGGGATGTCAGTTCTGTGCGTAGGTTACAAAAGACTGTGCCTTTGCCTTGCTGTCACTCTCTCTGGCTCTTCTTATGTGCTTTCTCTGATGGAGAAGGCTGGAGAGACCTATGTGACTACAGGCTGAGGGCATCCTCTGTCCAAGAGTCCTTGAGGACCTGATCCCTGTCAGCAACCGTAAAAACGAGCCTGCAGATGAGACCGCAGCCCTGACACCTTGAATGCAGCCTTGTAAGAGCCCTGGATACAGAAGACCCAGCTAAGCCATGCCCCGACCCCCACTCCACAGGAACTGTGAGGTGATAAAGGTGGATTGTTCTAAGACACTAAGTTTGGGAGTAATTTATTACCCAGTAGTCAATAATGAATCCTTATGCTAACTATGTAAGGTTTTCAGGGAGAAAGGGCTAGTCTCATTATTACCTAAATTGGAAATAAATGGAATGTGGGGGCTGCTCCCTGGGACTAGTCAGAAGGGCTAAGAAGCATTTGTACCTAAACATTTAGTCATCATAGTTGTTTTAATTGAAAAAGTTGCAGTACAGAACTCACAAACTATACTGTCTTGTTAACTTCCTCACTCGGGGAGGCTTGATTTCCGGCTTTTCCACAGCTGGCTGGGCAGTTTCCACACGAATAGGAATAGGACTTCTAGAGACACACCGAAAAACAGAACAATACCATCAAAAAAGGTTTATGGTCTCGTTTTAGCCATAGGGACTGCTTTCTCAGTTAATGCACACCTTAATAACATTGATAGTCAAGAAATCCATTTTTTTTGCCTTTCTACCCTACTTAGTTAATAATTATAATTATATTTTAAAACCATAGAAAATCCAAACAGTAAGAAAAAAATCATAGGGAAGAAAATATAGCAAGTGGGGCAACTAAACATAATTGAGGCACCAAATAAAATTTCTCTGCCCCATAACAGCCACCCCTGCCCCCCAATATGAGGGGTGAACCAGAATGAGGGTTTGGCTCATAACCAGGTTTTGCCAGTAAAATGAAGAGAAACCTATGGATAACCTGTTTTTAATTCCAAGTAATCTGGTAGCTATTCTATTTTAAACATAGCACAGACTATATACTTTGTTAAAAAAAAGATAAGAACCATACTATACTTTGTGTGAAAAATGCATAATCAGAAGACCTTTAGGACTTGCTGTAACACATTTTAATTCCATGTATGTGTGAAAATGCTAAAAATTAAGCGTCACTTTTATCTTTACTCAAGAATTTATTTCAGGTAACCAATGGACCCTACTGAAAATAGTAATTTTAAGGAAAATTTTTAATGCATTTTTGTAGTGGTCATGACTAATTTCATTTTTAAAAAATCAGTTCATTACCTCCTAGGACCAACAAGGCATCAAAACAAGTTGAGGTCCTTGAAAGGGACCCCTGGCAAGTCAACTGACACTTCTGGGTCAGTGCTCAATATGGTGATTAGTATGTGGCCGGGGCCTAACAAATGCATGTTGAGGCTGGGTGCAGTGGCTCACGCCTGTAATCCCAGCACTTTAGGAGGCTGAGGTGGGCAGATCACTTGAGGTCAGGAGTTTGAGACCAGCCTGGGCAACATGATAATACCCGTTTCTATAAAAAAATACAAAATTAGCCAGGTATGGTGGCGCATGTTTGTAGTCCCAGCTACTCAGGAGGCTGAGGTGGGAGGATCACCTGAGCCCAGGAGGTCGAGGCTGCAATGAGCAATGATTATGCTACTCCGCTACTCCACTGCAGCCTGGGTGATGGAATGAGACCCTGTCTCAAAAAAAAAAAAAAAAGAAAAAAAAAAGTATGTTGAATAAACACATGAATGAGAAAATAGAGGATTTGAGTCAATGCATTCTATACTCATGGTTTCCTCAAGCTGCGACTCCAGAGTAAAGAGAACATGGTCCCTGAAGAACGTATAGTCTATTGCGGGAGCACATGAATTTGCTTGGGTGGAATGGTCAGCATCGGGGAAAGCTACGTGGAGGAGTTTCCTCTTTCCAGATGGAGCGAAGACCACAAAGAAGAGAGGCAGAGTGGAGAACTGGCTGAACGCAGGGCACTAGAACTACCGTCTGGTGAGGTCTCAGTGGAAGAGCAGAGGGTTTTAACTGGAGGGAAAGTCGAGGCCAGGTCATATGGGGCCTCAGGCTGAGGAGTCTACACTGAAGGCAATGGACCTCAACTCTCTAAAGGTTTTAGGCAAAGGAGTGGCATAGTCAGATTTACATTACAGAAAGGTCCTTAGAACAATGAAGAGGACCAGGTGAAAGGGAGGACAGAAGCATCTTAGAGGATTGTGGGCAGCAGTAGACCCGGAAGACAATGAGGGCTCAAGGTATAGACAAGAGGAAAAGAGGATGGATGTGGAAGGTAAAATGAAAGTCAAATTGCCAGGACTTGGTGACCAATTAGATGAGGGAATAAGGTAGGAGAAAAGCAAGGACTCCCAGGTTTCAGGCCTGGGTGAGGGGTAGGTAATAATACCATTGACTAAGAATGGAAACTAGGTGAAGGTTAGTGGGGTGGAGTGGGAAGAGATGAATTAAGTTTTTGAAAAGCCCTGGAGGCAGCTGGGTATGTATCTCAGGAGTAAGACAAATTTATACCAAGAACACAGATTGGGAATCATAAGGTGATACAGAGAAATGTTAGCTTTGATTTTTGGCATCAAGTATAATAATTCCCCAGAGCACCTAGGGTGCCCGTTAACATGATGATTCTTGTCTCTACTGGCACCCACCAAATCCCCACCACACACATTCACACAAAGGATCCAAAAGGTCTGGAGTAGGACCCAGGAGTTTGTGTTTTTAAGAAGAGACTCTGATGCAGTGGTCCTTGGACACATTTTGGGAAACTACCCTAAGGAGACCCTGCTGGTGTTAGTAAACCACCAGGTGGCAATGAGGCCACCACCACCATGCCAAGAAGGAAAGAGTTCCTGTTCTCTGTGAGATCAGGAGAGGAAGGACTTCCTCTGGGTTTGGGGTGGTGGTGGCCTGGAAGCTTTAAAGAACATGTGTAGGGGATGGGAGGAGAGTGGATGATGAGAAATTACTTAATGGGCACAATGTACATTATTTGAGTGATGGATATTCTAAAAGCCCTGACTTCACTACCGTGCAATCTATGCACAGATCCAAGTTACACTTGTACCCCATAAATTTATACAAAGAAAAAGTAGGCTAGGTGTGGTGGCTCACACCTGTAATCTCAGCACTTTGGGAGGCCGAGGTGGGTGGATCACTTAAGTCAGGAGTTCAAGACCAGCCTGGCCAACATAGTGAAGCCCTGTTTCTACTACAATTACAAAAATTAGCTGGCACAGTGGCGTGCACCTGTAATCCCAGTTACTCAGGAGGCTGAGGCACAAGAATTGCTTGAATCTGGGAGGCAGAGGTTGCAGTGAGCCAAGATTGCACCACTGCACTCCAGCCTGGGCAACAGAGGAAGACTCTGTCTTAAAAAATAATAATTAAATAAATACATTTTTAAAAGGAACATATGTGGCTCCAGCACTAACAAGAAGCTCAGCAGGCAGGGCACATCAATGGGCCAAGGGAAGCTGGCCCAAGTCCAAGCTGGAGTTGTGAGCAGAGGCCAGGTCTTGAAGGGCCTCCTGCACTCTGTTAAGGAGTTGGGATTCCATTCTGAGTGTAAACAGAGCCTTTAAAGGGCTTTAAGCAGGGGGATGGCAATGTGAAGCCCACTTGCTTGAGTGACAACCCCAAGTGATTGATTTCTTTGTTAATGCAGCAGGCAGAGATATTAAAACTGAGAATAAGCAACATTTTTGAGGCTTGCGGAAAGTTAGTTAAGCCAGTCTTTTTCCATCTGTTTGGGCTCCTATTCTCTGTTTTATTTGTCCTCTGATTTTATCAGCTAATGACCTCGTGAGCAATGTTTCAAGGATAATGCTGATGATATAGAGAATATCATTTCCCCATTCAGACAAGGAGCAACAGACCTTACACTAGCGTCCTGAAGACTGGATTTCTTATTGATATTTACAAACGGTGATTCCTCCTTTCCACCCTGTTAAAGAAAGCATTCAGGTTAGTCAAAACTGAATATGTTGGCATGCAAAAAATGTTTTCAAGTCTCTTACATTCAAAAGATTATAGAAATTGGCAAGTGGACCAAAGAGGTAGTTCACCAAGTACTCAATCAATAGAGAATCTTGCACTGGTGTTTATATATGTTAACAAAAAATGTTTTCTTGAGTAATAGGATTAAGACAATCATTCAGATGCAATCAATTCTTGCATTCATGCTTTTATTGAACACCTGCTACATGCCAGCTCATGCTTGAATTAGAAAGGGATAGTGTGGGAAAAGCCAAACCTGCAGTTTAATCCTTCACCTCACAGTTTGGGTCAGGAATAATAATCAGCTCTATGTTCACATAGCACTTACAGTTTACAAAGGAATTTGGAATCTGTCCTTTCACATCAGCATAACAACCATAACAGCCTGGCAGGAATCACGTCATATGATTTTGAGAGAAACCTTGTCCTCCTCCCTCTGATGAGTCCCACAAAGAATAGTGGGGGAAGAAGAGACACCCACTCAGCCAGCCAGGCCAGCTGACCACACACTAGTGGTCAATAGAACATGCAGAGGCCTGCAGCCCTCACGATCATCACAACATGCAGAGCTTGGCCTCTGTTCTAAATACATATTGAGCAAAGATTTCAAGCCTGCTGGCTTGGAGGACATGGCATTATTAGCCTGTCAAGATTGCCCACATATAGATCCAGTCTTACATCCTAATCAAAGCCTTTTTAGTTTTTGTTTTTGATTTCTTTATTTCTTGAGAGAGGGTCTGTTCTGTTGCCCAGGCTGGAGTGCAGCAGCATGATCATGGCTCACTACGGCCTTGACCTCCTGGGCTCAATTAATCCTCCTGCCTCAACCTCCAGATTAGCTGGGACTACGGGCTCACACCACAACACGCAGCTAATTTGTTTCATATTTTTTTTGTAGAGACGAGGTTTTGCCATGTTGCCCAGGCTGATCTTGAACTCCTGGGCTCAAGCGATCTGCCCACCTTGGCCTCCCAAAATTCTGGGATTACAGGCATGAGCCACCACACCCAGCCAAAGCCTTTTTTAGAGTTAGCAACAGATAGTACCATTGGTCTGTTTGACTTCTGCTTCCTTTCCTTATACTCTCACTGTGCACTGATGCCAATAGGGGATTAACATTTAAACCCCTAGCAGTATACTTGGCTGTGCATCAACCTCCTCTCCCTCCATCACAACCCCTCAAAACCCTCTAAACCATGGATTCCCAAAGCATGCTTCTGTGTTCCTATGAATTTCAGTTCTACAGATAACAGTAGGAGCTACTTATGGCCAGTTAGGTGTGAAAGAAAGTAAAACAGGCTTCTTTCCTGCAGGACTTTTCAGAGCCTATAAGAAGCTGATGTGTACTGGGACTGTCCCATGGGATTTCATGTGCAGCATTTCCAGAATTATCAGGGAGAATCCTGTGGGGCTTGTGTTCCTTATAACATCTTGGGAAACGCTAATGTCAAATTACTGACTTCATACTCCCCCGCTTTTTTCCTGCTTTCATGCCCTTCCGCTGTGTCTTTTTGGCTAGGAAATGTGTTCTTACCTATTTGTCATCTCTTCCCTATACTTTACAAAATAGAATATTTTCGAGATACTGCACTTCTCCAATGGAGCAGAAATATGGGTCCTCCACAGATAATACCTGCAGCATGGGGTTATTGGGAACATGTTACAACTTTCTAATGTAGATAATTACAGCTTTGTAAATTGCAAAATATGTGTCAGTTTTGTTTGTTCTGTGATGGTATAAAAATGGCATACCTGAAATCAACGGAGGTAGACTGAAAATAAAGAATTTGTGATTATAACCTTGATATTCCTGAGTTTGTGATGGGAAATAAACCTGACCATCCTCTAAAAAGGGCTACTACTGTTATCTGTAAGCAATCAGTGCCCCCAGCAATTTCATCACGCCACAACTGTGACCACTGTTGTCAATACCTCCGCAGTGGTGGAGCAAGGCATTGCACCAGGTACTCTGCATAGATAATCTCATGTAATCTTCACAATAACCTGATAGATGTTGTTATCTCCATTTTCATATGAGAGAACTAAGGCTCAGAGAGGTTGACAAACAAGCTTAAGGTGACATTCCTGATCAATCACAGATCAAGGTTCAAAGCCAGACCATCTGACTTTGAAACTTGTGTTCTACATCTTACTGCCTCCTGTTTATATCACAACCCCCAAATAAAAGACATTTTGTAAGCTTTCTCTTGACTTTCATGGTATGTTCTGGAAGGACCTAAATTATTCAGATTGCTACATATATAAATGGAAATAATAATAGAAGAGATTACTGAGTATTTACTTTACCCTTGGCAACATAAGCATATACATTAGGTTGATAAGGAATGAAGGAGATAGTTTTTAAAATTTATTTCTTATTTTTTACTTTATTAATTATTTATTTGTTTATTTTTTGTGAGACGGAGTCTCGCTGTGTTGCCCAGGCTACAGTGCAGTGGAGCAATCTCTGCTCACTGTAGCCTCTGCCTCCTGGGTTCAAACAATTCTCCTGCCTCAGCCTCCAGAGTAGTAGGATTATAGGCATGCACCACCACACCTGGCTAAGTTTCATATTTTTAGTAGAGACAGGGTTTCGCCATGTTGACCAGGCTACTCTCAAACTCCTGGCCTCAAGTGATCCACCCGCCTTGGCCTTCCAATGTGCTGAGGCTACAGGCATGAGCCACTGTGCCCAGGGTGAAGAAGATAGTTATATATTTTTCTAATGAAATCACGGACTGCAGCTTTTTATAATATTTCCAGGACAAAGATGACAAGTGGGCTTCCACCTGAGTGCCAACTCTGATCAACAGGTGGTAACTCCTTGGAATACCCACCATGTAGAAAGTGATTCTGAGGCTGCATTTAGGGTCACAGGGAAAGAGTCATGGTCCACCAGGGATACCTGTTATGAGTTCAAGTGGGAGAATTTATGGCAGCTATTAAACTAGCAACTTTTATCTCCAAGTCCACCTTTCAAACATCTATTTTATGGAGCTGGCCCAGGGGCCTGCAAACCTCATGTCTGCTTTGCCAGGTGGCTCCATGATAGGTTCTGTCCACATGGGGCACTCCTTCTTGTCTGCTTCCTGCTCCTGCAAGTCACCCCAGCCTTGCTGCTTCATGTGGGCAGCAGCAGTTCCTCCTGCAGTCACAGCTGAATACAATTTGCAGTTTTCCAACACTGGCAGATCCAGCTGCATGGTATCCACCTCAGACATATCAGCACCAGCCAGCTGATGTCCCCTCCTCAGTCTGAGTCCAGGACCCACAGGCATGTCTTAAGAGCTCAGAAATGCCAGCGCCAGGCACAGTGGCCCCTGCTTAGAAGTCTGAGTTTAGTCTCCACAGGGCTTCTCCTCCAAATATCTAAATTTTAATGTTGACAGCATCTCTGTTCCCTCAGCTATAGGGATGGAAAGTGTGGCCTGCAGTTGCTACCTCTGGTACCTTAGAGTTGTGTGGCCCAAAATGTGGTCCTGTGGGCTTGTTAGAAATGCATATTCAGGCTGGCACAGTGGCTCATGCCTGTAATCCCAGTACTTTAGGAAGCTGAGGCGCGAGGATTGCTTGAGTCCAGGAGTTCGAGACCAGCCTGGCCAAGATAGTAAAACCCTGTCTCTATAAAAAATACAAAAATTAGCCAGGTGTGATGGTGCATGCCTGTAGTCCCAGCTACTCGGGAGGCTGAGGCAGGAGGAATGATTGAGCCTGTGAGGTTGAGGCTGCAGTGAGCCATGATCCACCATTGCAGCCCAGCCTTTGCAACAGAGTGAGACAAGAAAGAAAGAAAGAAAAAGAAAGAGAGAGAGAGAGAGGAGAGGAGAGGAGAGGAATATTCATGAGCCCCCACCCCAATTTACCAAATCTCTGGGGACAGGGCCCAGTTTTCCAGGTGACTTATGCACAATAACATTTGAGAACTGCTGCCTTCAAGTTCTCTTTTCACCCTTTCATGTACCTAATCCTTTTAAATTAAAATCTTGGTTCACATATCAGGTATGGTTCACATACCCGGTTCCCATCTCCTGACTGGACCCTGACTGACACAGCATCTCAGTCCTACGATGCCTCTTTCTTCTCTGTGGCATTGAGGAAATCCTATAACATGAAATCAAAGGAATGTATGCATTCTGCGCACCTGGAGGTTCACTCGGGAAGCATTTTCCAACTGGGCTTTCAGAATGTTACACTTCACATGATCCGCCACAGGGGAAGGCAAAAGTGGAGTCTGAAGAGTTTTCTCCGAGACTTTCTTTTCTTCAGCCTGAGACAAACCAAAATACAAACAGCAGATTGTAAACAAAGAGAGAACTATGTGCATTAACTTTTCCCAATAATCATAACTGCATATAACACAGACCTACATACATAGACAGGGGTGTCACCAACTCCTTATATTTTTATCAGTACTTCACTATTTGCAAAGGGTTCTCAGGCACAGCATGTCATTCCCTCATGAAATAGGGTGACGACCTACCAGACGCCAGGGTAAAGGTTTAAAGAGAAGAAAAGGCTTTTCCAGCATCATGGGGCAAGAGCCAGTGGCAGAACAGGACATCTCCTGGTTCAAGTCTCCTAACCTCAGTCCAGTGTTATTTTCCCCATAACTGCCATCTCTTACATAGAAAAATTCAATTCTGAGACTTGTTGGGTCCAGGGGAAGGGTACAAAATATTCATTGGTAGTTTGACAACAAATCTTGCAGAAAATTGTGATTTTCAATAAGAAATTTATATTTGTTAGCTTATTGTAGAGTGTCTTGCACTTCAGTAATTTGCATGACCTTTATAATTTTTGCCATATCTCATGTATTCACTGAACATGTATCTATAATTCATGTGATCCAGTTAAGGTGAATTACCCTGGGATCACATATTTGAACTGTGTCCAAAGCAATAATATCTTTGAAATTATAGGCTTTGTGACTATTATAATAAACATGATGATATTTACATCACTATTAAAATAAAAAGTACTCATCCATGTGTACAACCTGAAATCATCTTTGATGGTATACACACTACATTTTGGGAAATAATGTCTTATTGTTAACCATGCCTATTGTGGTCATTTCATATCCCAATGCTAATATGGTACCCGGCACATAGTAGATGTCCAATAAATACCTACTAAAGAAGGTTATGATAATATACAGTATTAGAAGAGACGTGTTTAATAAGGAAGACAGGACCGTGTGATTGCTAGAGGTCAGTTCAGTAATATTAGGACTAAATGTGACATATCAGCCACCATGCACCAGAGCAAGAATCAAATGTCCCAAAGCTCTCAAGTTCTTCAAGTTCCAACATTAATCTTATTCACTAATTAAGAAGTCCTACTGAGCATGTTGGTACACACTAAGTGCTATGAAAGCTAGAGGAAGTATAGAGCAACTGGCCAGCTAATATCGTTTAATAAAGAAATGAGGTAGAGTTTCCCAGGGGGACCTCCAAACATATGGAGAAGCATTTGGTAGACCAAGCAGAACTCTCCAATTTTATGTAATAGCAAGACAGGCAGAGACAGATTTGAATCTCAGCTCTTTCACTTACTTGGACCATTAAAAAAAAAAGGATCACGGGCTGGGCACGGTGGCTCACACTTGTAATCCCAACGCTTTGGGAGGCCGGGGCGGGTGGATCACTTGAGCCCAGGAGTTGGAGACCAGCCTGGGAAACACAGCGAAACCCCATCTCTACTAAAAATAGAAAAATTAAGAGGGCGTGGTGGCCCTCACCTATAATTCCAGCTACTCGGGAGAATCACCTGAGCTCAGGGGTGGAGGTTGCAGTGAGCCAAGACTGCACCACTGCACTCCAGCATGGGCAACAGAGCAAAACCCTGTCTCAAAAAAAAAAAGATGCTGTTTATAAAAAGAAAAACAGTGCCAGTGGCCAACATATACTGAGAGCTTATTATGGGTTAGCCACTGACTATGCATTTCATACGCATGTCTCACCGAGTCCCCTCATGTAACCATCTCATTTCAAGATAGCTACTATCATTATCCCCAGTTTATAGATACAAAAAACAAAGCAGATAGATGGTAAGTAACTTGTCCATAGTCACACAGGAAGTAAGCAGAGGAGCCAAGATTGACAGCCAGAAATGGTGATGTTGGTTACTCCAAAGCCAGAGCTCCTGACTAGTCAATCGTACTGCTTCCCCTTAAATTCTCTGAATCTGTTTCTTTCTTCATAGGATTGTTATGGCGCTCAAGTGAGAAAAACAGATATAAATGGCACTTTCAGGTTAGATTCTTTAGTTAGCAAATATACATAACCAAAAAAAAAAAAAAAAGAGCATTGGATGTGAGAACACTAATGATCGATCCTGAGCTATCAATCGTTCCTGAGCCGTCAAGCTGAATCTGAAGAAAGCTGGCTCATTTGACTGGATTCATCATCCTGAGGGCCTCCACGTTCTCCTTCAGGCAAATAAGTAACATTTATTTTGAAAGGTGAGGTTTACAGTATACCCTTAAGATAATTTATCTTGTGTTTGTAAATCCTGTTACATCAAGATAATTGAATGGATATTTCACTGGTGCATGAAGAGATAGTTTTAAAATTAGATTTAATTTTTCGGAATGGTATACTGGCATACAGGAGTCAAATTGGTTATAAAGCCCATTTGAGGCTTTTGACAATTGCTTAAGGGTAAGCAGTTATACTGGCAGTAATGACCGAAGACCCACTTCAAAAAATAGAATGCTGCTAAAATAAGAACGAAAAGTTAGCACTGATTTTCTCCTTGAATTTACTAATTCTAAACTGCTTTTTTGGACATAAAATTCAAGCTGGCTTGTTCTTGTTCATTCTGGACAATGCAAGACCTGTAATATTCTGCTATATGAACTGACGCAGGTGAAGGCCAATATACATTTTGGGAAATTTGTGTGTCGTCATATGAATTTGTATAAAAGATATCTCTGTGGCAGATAAGCATCTGGGTTCCAAGACCGTATCATTCCTGCCTGGAGGATGGCTTCAAGAATGTTGTGCTTTCTCCTTTCCTGTGACTGTATTTTGTATTTTATGTTCAGTCAATTTGAATTGTGGAAAGATACTTTGTTGTTCAATATGGGATTACAGATTTCAAAACATAGACATGAATGACAATTAGGCTTTGATATTATTACAGTTGGAAATAGTCCATCTGTTTGGGGATATAATTTGGGGATAAAGAAATGATCAGATGTATATTTGAATTGTTTATACAAATTGTTTACACATCTAAAATCTGATGAGAATTAAATTCTTGTGTTAATTTTGGGCACAAACTTTGGAACTGGACAGTGAAAATGACATCTCACCATTCAATCAAGAAGCGGAAGTTATCCAAACCTTAGAAGAATCAGAGGATTCTTGATCCTTGAGGCTGGAAAAAACCTTAAAAGCCATCCAAGCCAGTGGCTCCCAATTTTGGTGTCATGATCAGAAGTGAGAAGGGAGATCTGTTGCAAGGAATGCTTCATGGATGATAACAACAACAACAACAACAAATTAAAGTGTGGCCAGGCATAGTGGCTCATGCCTGTAATCCCAGCAATTTGGGAGGCTGAGGAGGGTGGATCACTTGAGGCCAGGAGTTCAAGACCAGCCTGACCAACATGGTGAAATCCCATCTCTACTAAAAATATAAAAATTAGCCAGGTGTGGTGGTGCGTGCCTGTAATCTCAGCTACTTGGGAGGCTGAGGCAGGGGAATTGCTTGAACCCGGGAGGTGGAGGTTGCAGTGAGCCGAGATCATGCCACTGCACTCCAGCCTGGGAGACAGAGTGAGACTCCATCTCAAAAAAAAAAAAAAAAAATCAAAGTGTGAAGTAATATATTTTGTGTGTGTGTGTGTGTCAGGACAAAGTCAAAATTATCTGTATAATCACATCACTCTAGCTTACTTGATTACTAATGCATTTCTTTTCTTTTCTTTTTTTTTTTTTGAGAGGGAGTCTTGCTCTGTCACCTAGGCTGCAGTGCAGTGGCAGGATCTCAGCTCACTGCAACCTCTGCCTCGTGGGTTCAAGCGATTCTTCTGCCTCAGCCTCCCTAGTAGCTGGGACTACAGGTGCCCACCACCACACCTTGCAAATTTTTGTACTTATAGTAGAGATGGGGGGGGGGGTCTCGCCATGTTGCCCAGGCTGGTCTTGAACTCCTGACCTCAAGAGATCCACCCGCCTTAGCCTCCCAAAGTGCTGGGATTACAGGCATGAACCACCATGCCAGGCCAATTTCTTTGAGTGGAGGAGATAGGGAGGGAGTTGTAACTTGACCTCCAGGGAGATGCTCGATAACCCACAGATGTCTCAGGTAGGCCTTCACCCAGAGCAAACCGCTATTGTCAATGCTCCACCAATAGTCATGGCAATTGCAAATCACTATAGAGCTTGTGAGTTCCGTGCTACACTATATGCTGTATTTCCTTGCAAAATATTTTTGGATTTTGCCAAACTCTGGATAAGCCCCCATTAAAACCATTTATTGTGTATACTGCAGAAGAAAAGTTGAAAACCAGGCGACTAAGAAAAAGAAGACCAATCAGGGGGCACACGGTGCATTGGGTTGAATCCCTAGCAGCTAGGGCAAGCCTGCTCAATAAAGATCTGTTGATTGAATGGCTATCAGAGCCATCCTGCAGGAGGAATTCTCTCTAGCTGGTAATCATGGAGGGTGGTATAGAAAAAAAAAGTGAATGAGCAGGGCTTTGAAGGTTAAACCTGCAGTTGGGGTCCGTTAGTAATCAGAGGAACTTCAGGCCGCCCTGCTGAGGGATTATGGGAAAGGTCAGGGACGGGAAGGGCAGGAGGTGTAACCTTCCCATGCTGCACAGAGCAGTTCTTCCAAATTCTTCCTATTCCCTCTCATAAAGGGACAAAGCTAAGCATTAAAGTGGAAGAAAGGAACCATGAATGAAAAAGATTCTTCCTTAGGGGATTTAAAAAATTAAAATGTATGTACAACAGTGGTTCTCAACTAGGGAGATTTTGTCCTTCTGAGAACATTTGGCAATGTCTGGAGACATTTTTGGTTGTCACAACTGGATGGGGGTCCCTAGTGGCATTTAGTGCATTGTGGCTGCAAAACAGTTTACAATGCACAGGACAGCCACTGCAAAAAAGAGTCATCAGGCCAAAATGTTGCTAGTGCCAAAGTTGAGAAACGCTGGCAAAGAAAACGAGGAAGCATGTTGGAGTGCCAAGGACACTGGATCGAGAGTCAAGGGCCTTGCAACCTTGTGAAGGGCCATGTGACCTTGAGAAAGTCATTTCTCTTCTTCTGGTCTGAGACATTGAGAAGGTTGTCAAGGGCTGTGCAACCTTGAGAAAGTCATTTCCCTTCCTCTGGTCTGAGACATTGAGAAGGTTGAACTAAATGGCAGACTGAATCCAGCAGTGCTATGTATCGTTCTAAGATAAAATTTGACTTTTATAAGGCTGCCTATTTGGATGTAAGAATAGGTCTAGTCAAAAGGGGGCCTGGCTTCTGCCCTGTCTCCTTCTCCTTCTGTATCTTAATCCCTCCCTTCCTTCCATCTGCAAATGGTTACTGAACAGCTACAATGTGCCAGGCATTGTCAGAGGCAGATAGAGGGCTAGAAATGCAAAGCGGTAAATGTGGATGCTCCCTCTGGAGCTTTCGGTCTAGTAGGAGGGAGAGACAACTAACAAACAGATCTAGCCTGTCAGGCAAAACACTGGGAACGACGCCTAATGCTATAATTCACCCAAAAGGAAGGTAAGTAAATATTTGCTCCTAAAAGACAGCCTGAACAGAAATGTCAGGGAAGATGGAATAGAGATCCCTCCAAGGCAAAGGCACTTGGTTTAGCAGGCAGGCTAGGGTAGTAATCAGAGGTTTGATGTCAGTACCAAGTCCATGGTCACGGCAGAGCCCCGGCCCTTGGCACCTTGTTTATGTTGATGTGCAGAGGAGGCCAGGGTCCAGCAGCCTTCACAGTTTCCAGTTCCAGCTTCTTTAGATGGGCAGCGGCTTCACTGAACAAGGCAGGTGTTCCTGGACTCAGTTCTACAAAGCAGCCAGGAGAAATAAATAAGGGAAGGTTGAAAGGACAGATAGATACAGGGGAAAAGGGACACTTGCCAGCGCCTGATTCCCAGCACCCTTTCTGCCGGCCTCCTCCTCCTCCAGCAGCTCTCATGCCTTCAGTATGCATCAGCTGATAGGGTGTGAGAATATCTGAGGTCAAGGTTTCAAGGCCTAACTGTCCCACACATGAGCTGCACGCCCCTGGGTACGTTGTTTTGCCTCTCTGACCCTCTGAGTCATTTAAAAATGAAAATAAAATTACTTACCTTGCAGGGTTGCTGCGAATATCCAATGAAGTCATTTATGTATAAATGCTTTAAAAATGGAAAAGCATTATGCAAATTGGAAAGATTAGTGTTCAGGCAAACAGGCATATAACGTGCCCTTAAAAGCCATGTTATGTTCCTAAAATCAAATCCATTGATTTTTATTTCTGTGCTACTTTGGATTCATTTGCCACTACTTCTCCTTCCAGCTTGAATTTACTCATTAATACATTAAATATTCATTAAATATTAAATATTCATTACATATTAAAACTTGTGCCAAGTATCGTTAGCAACTGGGATCTGGGAGCTGAAAGAAAGAGGTGAATGAGACACAATTTTAATCTAATGGGGATGATGGACACATGTGGAGATATTCTGAAGAAGACTGAGAAAAGGTTTATTTAATTGCTAAAGGAGCAGGACGGAATTGAGGATGGGTGTTAGAGAACATTTCACTGACAAGCGAACATTTGAATGGGCTGCTAAGGGATGTGTAGGAGTTCAACAAGGTGGGGAAAAGTATTCCAGGCAAAGGGAACAGCAGGTGCAAAGGACAGAGTTGAGACCCAGTAGAGTATTTTGTAAGAAGAGAGTAGTTCTGTGTAGCTAGAGTATGGTGAGGAGTGGAGGGAAGAATGAAGACCTTGGCAGGGGTCAGGATACACAAGGTCTGTGTATGGCCCTGCTCAGAAGCGAGGACTTTATCCCAGACAGTGAAGAGCTAATGAAAGGTCTTATGGCATGTGGTCAGAGTTATGTGGAGAACTATGACTTTGGCAGCTACTATTTGGAGATTGTCCTGGAGCGGGTGCCCCTTAGGAGGCTGTTATAGTTATTTAGATATACAAAGATGAGGCAGGGACTAGGGCATGGGCAGTGTGGATAGTGATGAGGGACAGAGTTCTGATTCTTCAATACCAAGTGGGTGTCGAGTTTCCATTTCCAGCTCAGCTGACACAGAGTTGTTCCCTGTGGCCCCAAGGTGAAGGTTGGATGGCCCATCCTGTCTCACCAGCTCACAGACTCACACAATATCAGAGCTGGAAGATTCCTTGGTCATCATCTCAATACCCTCTACCCTATTTCATGGATGAGAAAATAGAAGATCAAAGAGGGAACTCAGTTCAAGGGTAAGAGCTAGAATCGAAGCCTCCACTTCAGTACTTTTCTTTTCTTTTCTTTTCTTTTCTTTTTTGAGACAGAGTCTCACTCTGTCGCCCAGGCTGGAGTGCAGTGGCACCATCTCGGCTCACTGCAACCTCCACCTCCCAGGTTCAAGTGATTCTCGTGCCTCGGCCTCCCAAGTAGCCAGGATTACAGGTGCACGCCACCAGGCCCAGCTAATTTTTGTATTTTTAGTAGAGACAGGGTTTCACCATGTTGGCCAGGTTGGTCTCGAACTCTTGACCTCAGGCGATCCACCCATCTCGGCCTCCCAAAGTGCTGGGATTACAAGCATAATTACAACCTCTGCCTCCAAGTTTCAAGCGATTCTCCTGCCTCAACCTCCTGAGTAGCTGAGATTATAGGCATGTGCCACTGCATCCAGCCTTCAGTACTTTTCAAACCACATTTGATAAACAACAGGTTCTTTTCATACCAAAGATGAATTCTTTGGTAACATATAATAAAAATGAGTTTCTAGAAAAATAAAATAACGGACATGCAGAATCAAAGCCCATATTTTTATTAGATTTAAAAGATATAAACTCATTCTATCATATTGGTAACAATATTTCTGGGCTGGGTATGGTGGCTCATGCCTATAATCCCAGAACTTTGGGAGGCTGAAGCAGGAGTGTTGCTTAAGCCCAAGAGTTCAAGACCATCCTGGGCAACATGGCAAGACCCTGTCATAAAATAAAATAATAAAATTTCTAATTGCTCACTCTCTATTTTTGTAACTTCTCTTTCTGGGACCCATAACAGTAGACAGATTGGATCTACCTGACATCACTTTGCTCTCCCAAGTGGAATGTCAAAAATGGGATAGAATGTGTTTTTCTATGATGAAGAAAGTAGAAAGTCCAGCCATCACTCCCCTCCCCTCTTTCTCTTTTCCATTGCTCAAGCCAGTTCTGGGTACTGCAGAGGCAGAGAACTGTTAAGAAAGCAGGTGGAGGCGGGGCACTGTGGCTCACGCCTGTAATCCCAGCACTTTGGGATTTTTTTCATCCAGCTCTTTTGTAAGGCACTAATCTATTCATAAGAGTGGAACTCTCATGACTTAATCACTTTTCAAAAGCCTTCACTTCTTGACTGGGCATGGTGGCTCACGCCTGTAATCCTAGCACTTTGGGAGGCCGAGATGGGTGGATCACCTGAAGTCAGGAGTTTGAGACCAGCCTGGCCAACATAGTCAAAATTTGTCTCTACTAAAAATACAAAAATTAGTTGGGTGTGGTGGCACATGCCTATAATCTCAGCTACTCGGGAGGCTGAGGCAGGAGAATTGCTCGGACCTGGGAGGGGGAGGGTGCAATGAGCCGAGATCGTGCCACTGCACTCCAGCCTGGGTGACAGAGCCAGACTCCAGACTCCATCTCAAAAAAAAAAAAAAAAAAAGAAAAAGAAAGGAGGTGGAGAACTGTGACCCTATAATGAAATTAGAGTTTACTGGTAAGCCATAATCCCTAAAGTGCTTCTACTCAAATGCATAAGGCTCTTGTCTACTCTGGCCCAAACCTGGTAGCCCAGCATAACATGACAACCATTGTGTGCTGCACCACAAGGGTCTGTCTTAAGAATCTAGGGAACTCTCGTGTCCTGCAGCATTGCTCCCCCTTCTCCTGCCTTGCCCCCTCCACCCCTACTCACTTGTAAGGGACTTGCTGCTGGAGTTTGGGGACCTCAGAGGCCCCTCTTTGTTCTCCAGGGTCAGTGAGAGGCTGTAGTTTGAGTGGTGCTGGTGCTGATGCTGGTGCTGGTGCTGGTGGTGATGCCTTCCTGAAGCTGCGGTGAGGAACGGTGTGCCCCCATTCTCCTCAATGCCAAAAGGCAACCGGTCCGAGCTGCTGAGCACTGGGGAAGGGAGCGGGTAGCTGTGGAGGGTGACACAGTCAGGATTTAGAAAAGCAGAATGCCTTGCAAGCCCTCTGTGTACTTTCAAAGACGTTTTCTAGGCATTAAACACTGAAAGAAATAAATTCAAAAAATAGATCTGTAGTTATTATAAAGTATATACAATGGTAATATTATACTTAAGAAAAAGAGCAAAGTGGAAGTTTGTATATATCAGAGACTTTAAATCTTGTAACTTAAAGAAGTATTTGAAATTAAATGAAATAATATTTATTTCTTTTTTTAAAGGCATTCTCTAAATGAGAGGAAGAGGTAAAAACAATAATAAAAAATCATCTGTAAATAATCCTATGACAAGATCATAATGCAAACTAGAAGTCTTGGGGTCAGTTTCTCTTCCTCTCTGTCACCCACAACATGCAGAAAGCTCCAGTTAACATCAGTGCTACAACATCTTTTTCTTGAGACAGGGTCTTGCTGTGTTGCCCAGGCTGGAGTGCAGTGGTACAAATACAGCTCACTGTGGCCTCAAGCTCCCAGGCTCAAGTGATTCTCCCACCTCAGCCTCCCAGGCAGCTGGGGCCACAGGGATATGACACCATGCCTGGCTAATTTTTAAAATTTTTTGTAGAGACAGGATCTCGCTATGTTGCCCGGGCTGGTCTCAAACTCCTGGGCTCAAGTGGTCCACCCTCCTGGGCTTCCCAAAATGCTGGGATTACAGGTGTAAGCCACTGTGCCCAGCTTACAACATCTTTTAATTCCAGTGGACCACCTCCTTTTAAAAAAAAAAACCAAAAACAACTAGGATTGCCCCATTTGAAGGCCGTGTCATCTCCCACCCAGACTCTTATAACAGATTCCTGCTGGCTCTCCCCGTCTCTGCTCGTTCCTTTAGTCCATCCTCTACAGAGTAATTCCCAGAGTGCTATTCTAATTACATTCCAGACCATGCTCTCCTTCTTCAAGGAGCTTGAATATATCTCTAATACTAATAATAATAATTATTATTTTTTTTTGGCAGTGTCTCACTCTGTTGCCCAGGTTGGAATACAGTGGCACTATCTCAGCTCACTGCAACCTCCACCTCCCAGGCTCAAGCAATTCTCATGCCTCAGCCTCCTGAGTAGCTGGGATTACAGGTGCACACCACCATGCCTGGCTAGTTTTTGTATTTTTAGTAGAGACGGGGTTTCACCATGTTGGCCAGGTTGGTTTCAAACCCCTGACCTCAAGTGATCTGCCCGCCTCAGCCTCCGAAAGTGCTGGGATTACAGGCATGAACCACTGCACCCAGCCTAATACTAATAATTCTTAACCACTTTAAGACAGAAACCCCTTTGAAAATCTGGTGAATACCACGAAACTTCCCTGTACCAACAAACAACATTCTACACACAATATCAGGCCCTCTAGAGCCTCTCCATGGACCCAGGTGAAGAGCCCTGGCTTGAAGGATAAAAGCCACAATCCTTTATGTGGCACTGACAGCACCTCCCCCCGCCCCCAGTCTTGGCCCTTTCTCTTTTCAGCCTCATCTCCTGCTACATCCTTCTACTTCCCACCCTAACTCCTTCCCATCCCGATGCCTCTTACTTCTTGGTGCCTCCTGGAGTCCTTCCTCATCTGTCAACCCAGTGAAAATACCCCTTCTTCCAGGAAGACTTCCAGCCTTTAAGACCCAGATAAAGATCCCTTCCTCTTATTCCCTGGCAGGGCTAACCCCTTTTTCTGCTCATTCCCATGGTTCAGATCTCTACTGCCCACTCTTTCACTCTGTCTTCAAGGAACTCACACTCCAGAGTAGGAAGCTCTGTGATTCAGTCACTTACAATCATACTAGAACAAACTGCTAAGAAAATGCAGAAGTGGAAGCAATCAGTTCTCCTGGGGGAAGGTGTTTGTAAGGGAAAGAGCATTCGGGGGAAGACGGTTAGGTTTTGCTGGACAGTTCTTGAAACAGAATCTTCTTTCTTATAGGAAACCCCATTCCTTGTGTTTGTATGGGATTGACATTTCCTCCTCAGGGGTGGGCCTGAGACTTGAGCCTGGCCAATCAGAGTCCTGCATCCTTCTAATGAGAGTGTTCTGGAATGTCATCCAATTAGGGACAATCAGAGTTTTTCCTAAGATTTAACACATGAAAACTGAAAGGAAGGCTCTCTCTTTCTTTGTGACAGGCAAGCAGGGCCTTATTGTGCCTTTTTGTGCCACAAGCACTTTTGCCTTTGTCCATTTTCTTTCCTTTTTTTGAGACGGAGTCTCGCTCTGTCGCCCAGGCTAGAGTGCAGTGGCGCAATCTCAGCTCACTGCAAACTCCGCTTCCCGGGTTCACGCCATTCTCCTGTTTCAGCCTCCTGAGTAGCTGGGACTACAGGCACCTGCCACCACGCCTGGCTATTGGTTTGTATTTTTAATAGAGATGGGGTTTCACCGTATTAGCCAGGACGGTCTCGATCTCCTGACCTTGTGATCCACCCGCCTCAGCCTCCCAAAGTGCTGGGATTACAGGCGTAAGCCACCGTGCCTGGCCACCTTTGTCCATTTTCTATAAAAATTAACTAAAAATTAAATTTCACAACTGCATAAAAGTAAATATGTTAATAACATATACTAAAACATTTTCTTCAACGGAAAATCCATTTTTTTCTTATTTTAAAAAATATTTAAAACCTTTTCGTGGGCCACTGAAAGTATTGTGAGTCTAAGTATTGTGTGCCTACTGTGTGTAATGGGTAAGCTGGCTCTGGCTGTAAGGATGATGGAAGTTAGGGCTCTTTGTGAACATCTTTTTTGGACACAGAGAAGTAGTCCCTGTGAGACTGAGGCCAATGCACAGAGAAAGACAAGATGAGCAGAGGTTAGAGGTAGTCAGAGAGAGAAGAAACTTAATGGTATCATTTTAGCTCCTGGTTCCAGCCACACCTGAAGCTGGCATTACCACTGAACTTTTCAATTATAAGCTCCAGTAAATGCCTTTATTTATTTATTGCTTGAAGTACTTGGGTTTTTCCAATTAATAACCCACATGCTTGAAATCAGAGGAGGTGTGTTATTTTGTCATTTGTGTGTGTAGAATTTCTTTTCAGTGGAAAAGGTAGAAACAGTTGTTCCAGGCCTAAGGAATAGTATGAGCAAAGGAACGGTGGTTGAAAGAGCAGGATGTCTGGAGAAGTGAGGAGGAAAGTAGCAGGAAGGGAGACTAAGACAGGCTGGGGCTAGTTATGAAGGGCTTAGAGTGCCTGGTTATCAAGGAAAGGGCTTAAGCAAGGGAGTTAGATTTTGGAGAGTTCGTTTTGAGCGCTGTGTGGAGGAGACTGGTTGGGGAGAGACTCCAGTATCTCTCTGTTAGGAGACTGCCGCAGGGCGGGATCTAGACTAACCTGGTGGATGGAGTGAGGTGAACTGCCTTCTGGGATATTTTGAAGCTGTGTAAGCAGGGCTTGCAGACCTGTCACTTGGGGACATTGGGAGGAGGTGTCATTGAGGACTGTGTTGCAGATGCAGGAGACAGTCCAGAAGAAATGGCACTATTTGTCCCCTACATTGCCCCATGAGCTGCATCTCTGACCCATCTTGGCTGCCTCCTGGAGACTTTGCTCAAGGACGGTTCTGTGTGTGTGCGTGTGTGCACGTGCGTGTGTTGGTGTGTGTGAGCATATGTGTGTGTGCGTGTGTGTGTGTAAGAATGTGGAAGAAGGCACGATTTTGGCTTCTGGGAAACACCATCCCTCCTCGCCTCTCCAACCTGAAACATAACCAGAGTATTCACCCTCTTCATGCCCCATGGAGGCAGCAAAAAGTGCCCTGAGTTGGAGTGGAAAAACCTGGGCTCAAGTCTTAGTTCTGCCCCTACTTTGCAGGAGAAGCTTGGGCAGTCACTCTGAGCCTCCATTCCCTCAACTGTAACGTGAGTTGGGTTAAGCGATTTCTGGGCAAATTTCGGTATCTGAGAATCATCCTTTCCCCCAACTATTTATCCAGTACTTGCTGTATGTCTCAGATACTGTGCTAGCTATTTTACAGAAAAGATTCCCTTTTAAAAACATGGAGACTTTTACCTGTTATATAGCAGGTGTTCCATAAATATTTGATGGAAGGAAGAAGGGAGGGGAGGGAGGGGGAGGAAGGAAGAATGAAAGGAAGGATGGATTAATGAAGTTGTGCAGCTAGGATTTGACAACAGGTCTGTGGACCCCAAAGCCTGTTAATATTTTTCCTGTCTTGCAAATATGTTGAAAATAATATCTGTCCTAAGGAGCTGCAGAGACTGGGAACTCATAACAGAGAAAATTCCCCTTTGCTTAGAAGGCCTGGAGAGGGCTTCCCAACTGAGGGGCTCGTCTTCCACCCTGCCCTTCTTCCTTGCTGCCGCCAGCTTATTAAAAGTCTGACACCATCATTGTCTAGGTGGGAGGGACAAATCAGAGAAACATCAAAAGGAAAAGATAGGGATACTAGCTGGATTTGAGAAAGGGAGAACGTGGAGATATGGAAGGGTCAGAAAACTCCAATTATTTTTTAGCCTAGAGGACCAGGCAAATGGCATGTCATTAATAGAAAAAAGGAGGTGGCAAATGAGGTCTGCTTTGAGCAGAGAAAATTATGATCGACCATCACGTGGGTAACAAAGAGTGTGAGAATGAACACCCAAAGGGAAAGATGTCTTGTAGCAGAGATCTGGCGTACATTCAGGGCTGGAGGTGGAGTTGGAAAGCTTTGAGTAAGAGTTCCTGAGGGATGGCAAATAGATATCATCTGTCATGCCAACTCCAATTGATTTGCACTCTCTGCTTGGAGTGCAAGATTCAGAAGGAGTCTGAGGTTGTGCCCAACTCAGGGGGAAAGAGTGCTGTGATTGATTATTGATGTCTGCCATGGACTTGGAAGAGCACAGTGGCATCATGCATTTGTCTTTCCAAGTTAAAAGTGAGTGGTATTTAAAACTTTTTTATTTCAAGGAAACCCAGAGTAAAGAGTTAAACAGTAAAAAGATATATATGCAGGGAGTGAGAAAGTGCATTTCATAACACGTCAAATAAAATATGCATGTGTGACCTTCATCTTATAGCTACTTTGGAGAGAGGCAGAGAAAGAAACAAATGAAAAGAGAAATAGATGAGGGTCAGAGAAGCTGCCTGAAGCCGCCTGAATCTGCTCAGGTGAAAGGTCTTTCGCAGAGCAAAGGTTCCTAAGCAAGCAGTAGAATGACTTGGGCGCTTTCTCAGCTCACACGCCTGGGGGATCATCCTGAAGATTCTAACATGGAGAAGTTTTGTGGGGTTGCTCATGGCTTCATGGATTGTGCCCTGCGGAACTCCTGGAGATGCCACTCACCGACTACAATGTAAATGACATTCACTAGGTTGTGCATCTTCCCTCTTCATAGAGACCTCAGAGGTCAAGCCCACCCTAGAAGGTCCAGCAGTACTCAGGGACCTTGGCTAAGGCCCAGGAGATGAGGCCTGCTGCACACTCAACATCACCAGAGACTGAGGTTCATGAGACTCCTGGCATTCTGGAAAGGAGGTCCCACATCCTGGTTTTCAGGGTGGGTGACAGAGGACAGATGTAGGCTTCAGTCTCTGCCTTCAAGAGCTGGCAGTTGAAAAGAAATCTAGTGTGGAAGAAGGGGCTGCTATGTGCCTAGCACTGTGCTAGGCACTTTAATGGTTAATTTTCAGTTTTCCTGCAAGGAAGCTGCTGGTGCCCCCTTAGACACTGGGGCTTACTGAAAGGGAGTAATGTGCCCTGTTAGTAAATGCAGAGTGAGAACTGACCCTGATCTCATTTCTCCTCTTCCCTTTTCTCAGGGGAAGACCCAGTTCCCATTTGGCCTCCAACTCCAGAAAAGCTAGTGTTCCTACTGGTGCCTAGCCATAAGAGACTTTATTGCTTGCAGAACAAGTGATGTTACAGGGGCTCTTCCAGCCCTGCCTAATCCCTTATGTACCCCCAACCAGAGCCTCTCCTCTCCCTGACCCTGGACTGCCAGACAACCAAACATGTGGTGCTCAGTCAAAATTGTTGCATGCTAGGCCGGGCGCAATGGCTCACACCTGTACTTCCGGCACTTTGGGAGGCCAAGGCAGTAGGATTGCTTGGGCCTAGGAGTTCGAGACCGGGCAACATGGGGTGATCCCATTTCCACAACAACAACAAAAAATTAACCCGGTATGGTGGCACATACTGTGGTCCTAGCTACTCAGGAGGCTTAGATGGAGAATTGCTTGAGCCTGGGAGGTCCAGGCTGCAGTGTGATCCAAGATCGAGCCACTGTTCTCCAGCTTAGGCAAGGAGCAAGACCCTGTCTCAAAAAAAAAAAAAAAAAATTGTTGCATATTGCATAATGGTATCCTCTGGAATCCACCACCAGAATTGTGACCAGTGCTGGGCATGGCTTTCTCTCAACAAGGCTGAGTGATCAATGCTCCAAAAAGCCAATCACAGACTCTACAGCTCAGCCCAGCTCTGAGTGACATGGGCTTTTCAGGGGAGCCCTGGGGATCTAATCCTGGATAAGAAATCACAGAATTTTAGAAATGGAGCCCCTCAGATATCATCCAGTTCGGTGGTTTGAAAACCTGGATAAATATTAAAGTGCCTAGGGGGAGGCCGGGCACGGTGGCTCACACCTGTAATCCCACCACTTTGGGAGGCCGAGGTGGGTGGATCACTTGAGGTCAGGAGTTTGAGACCAGCTTGGCCAACATGGCGAAGCTCTGTCTCTACTAAAAATACAAAAATTAGCCAGGTGTGGTGGTGGGCACCTGTAATCCCAGCTACTCTGGAGGCTGAAGCACGAGAATTACTTGAACCCAGGAAGTGGAGGTTGCAGTGAGCCGAGATTGTGCCACTGCACTCCAGCCTGGGTGACAGAAGGAGCCTTTTTCTCAAAAATAAAATAAAATAAAATAAAATAAAATAAAATAAAATAAACCAGGGGAAACTCCTATACACTGCTGGAGAAAATGCAAAATAGTGCAGCCAGTTTGAAAAACAGCTTGGCAGTTCCTCAAAGAGTTGAACATTAGTTACCATATGACCGAGCAAGCCCACTTCTAGTATATGCCCAAGAGAAACGAAAACAGGTCCATGCAAAAACTTACATGTGAATGTTCATAGCAGCATTATTCATAAGGGCCAACAGGTAGAAACACCCCAAATATCCATCAACTGATGAATGGATAGACAGAACATGGTCTATCCATACAAAAGAACATTATTCAGCCACAAAAGGGAATGAAATATTGAGCAGGCCATGATGTGGATAAACTTTGAAAACATGATATACTACATGAAAGAAGCCAGACACAAAAAGGACAAGTATTATATTATTCCATTTATATAAAACATCTAGAATAGGCAAATCCATAGAGGTAGAAAGTGGATTACCGGCTACCTAGGACTAGGGAGGATGGTGGACAGCGGGGAAGGGGGAGTGACTGCTAATGGGTGTGGAGTTTCTTCTAGGGGTGATGAAAATGTTCTAAAATTATATTGCAGCGATGGTTGCACAACTTGGTGAAAATACTAAAAAACATTAAGTTGTACAATTGATGTGTATCTTAAAGCTGATAAAAATATCACAAGAAGAGGTTTTGAAAAGTATCAATGCCCAGGCCCTTCCCCAGACTAATGACATCATAATCTATCTCTAAATCCAATGTGTGGCCAGGGCTGAGAACCATTGCTGTAGTAGTCCAACCTCCTCATTTTGCATATGGGGGGATGGGGGCTCGCTATGGGGAGGGAGGTGACCAGGTCACACAGCAGGTACCTGCCTGATCCTGGGACACAGTCCAGACTCCTGCCTCTCTGCTCGCTGCCTCAAGTGCTGCCCATCTGCTGCCTCTTCCCATCTGTCTTGGCTTCTATTTAAGGCAGCAAGAGCACTCATCAGGAAAATCCAAGTCCTCCTCAGAACCCCCCGGCTAAGACATCCTTGTGTATGTATCTTGTCCTCCCAGCCATACAGTTAACTCTGTAGGAACAGAGACTGTCACATCACATGTTTTCGTGTCCTCCACTGTGCTAAGAAAAGTACTAAGCACATAGCAGGTGCTCAGCTAATACTGGTTAGACGGAGAACAAAATGAAATATCAGTACATTTGGTACATATTTGAAGGCCAGCTCTTGTGCCTGGTACTGTGCCATGCACAAGGGTAAAGACAAATGAGATGTTATCTTTGCCCTGTGTTAGTCCGTTTTCACACTGCTGATAAAGACATACCCGAGACTGGGCAATTTACAAAAGAAAGAAGTGTGATAAATTCACAGTTCCATGTGGCTGGAGAGGCCTCACAATCATAGTGGAAGGTGAAAGGTACATCTCACATGGCAGTAGACAAGAGAGAATGAGAGCCAAGTGAAAGGGGAAACTCTTATAAAACCATCGAATCTCATGAGACTTATTCACTACCACAGTAGGGGGGAAACTTCCCCCTGATTCAATTATCTCCCACCAGGTCCTTTCCACAACACTTGGGGATTGTGGGAGCTACAATTCAAGATGAGATTTGGGCGAGGACACAGCCAAACCATATCAGCCTTCAAGGAGCTCACTGCTACCTTGATACATGGGGTAGGGGTGCCCAACCCAAGTGGAACCAACAAGGAAGACTTCCTGGGGTAGTGATGCTTGAAGCAGGTCCTGGCTCCTGAAGGATGATGGCAGTGGCTGGGGGAGGGACTGCATAGGGTGGTCTGGGTAGAGGGCACTGCATGTGCTAAGGCCTGGAGTTGGCAATGCATGCTAACTGGAGAGGGGACTTGCCTGAGCTCCATGTTGGCATGAGAGTGAACTTCCAGCTTTTATTTTTCACAATTCGATTATGAACTCATCAGGAGTTTATGTGTATATTGTGAAGTAAAGTCCTAACTTTTTCTGAAATGGAGAGCCAATTGTTCTAAGATCACCCAAAGAATCATTCACCCTTGCCCCATGAACTTGTGATGCCATCTTCATATGTGTCTGCCACTTTCCTGAGTGCTCTCAGATCCTTTCTCTGCTCCCCTGCAACTTACACTGTTTACAGGAAACTTTACTTCTCAGGCTCCCTGTCCTCTGGCTTTTACATAGGTTTGGCCAATGGGAGGCACTGACATGGACTGGAGGGTGAATACAGGAGACAAGTCAGGGTATTTCTCCTTCATTTCTTCACGCCTCCAGTGACGTTTTCAAAAGCAGCCATGAGTTCTCTGTGGCTCCAGCTCCCTCTAGACTGTCTTCCTGCTACCTTAGCTCCTGGGTGCTATAACACTGCCACTTCCCTTTGTCCCTCCAGCTCTAGGAGTGATAAGCAGGTTCTGGTTGTTGCTAATTTATAGGTTACCTCACTGTCCAATTAAGTTTCTTAGTTTTTTCAGCCCTTGTATAACCAATTCCCTGAATTAAATTCCCTCTGTAAGAAATGCCTAGAGTAGTTTCAGTTTTCGGATTGCCCATGACTTATATACAATCAAAACCTCTTTTTGGATTTTTCATATATATATATATGAAGAATATATATATATATATGAATATATATATGAAGAATATATATATGAAGAATATATATATAAAGAATATATATATATATATATATATATATATATATATTTTTTTTTTTTTTTACAGACAGGGTTTCCCTCTGTTGCCCAGGCAAGAGTGCAGTGGCACAATCATAGCTCACTTGCAGCCTTGAATTCCTGGGCTCAAGCAATCTTCTTCTCTCAGCCTCCCGAGTACCTACAACTACAGGTGTGCACAACCACACCTGGCTAATTTTTCATTTTTTTTGTAGAGACACTGTCTCATCATGTTGCCCAGGCTGGTCTCAGATCCTGGTCTTAAGCGGTCCTCCCACTTCTCATCCTAAAGCACTGGTATTACAGGCATGAGCCTCTGTGCCTGGCCTCTTCATACTTTTATTGTTCTACTAATCTAACCCTATATCAGACTGTCTTAATTACTTTTGTTTTAATATATACATGCATATGTGACATTATAAGTCTTATTCCCTTTCTCACATCATTCTTTTTCTTTTTTTTCTTAGCTGTTATCATGTGCCTAGTCTTCTAGATTCCTTTTGTGATAGTAACTTGAATTCTTGAATTCCAGAATTCAAGTTACTTCCAAAAAATCCCACTGGAATTCTGATTTAAAGCATTACATATTATGGATTAATTTGAAAGAATATATTCACAAGGAACATATTTCTCTCCATTTACTCAGATCTTTTAAAATGTCCTTCAGTTAGAATTTTTAAACTTTTTCATTAAGGTACAGAACATTAACTTTATTCCTAGGTATTTTTCAATTTTGTCACAATTGAAAATGAGATCTTATTAATTATTACATATCCCCCCCCCTTTTTTTTTGAGACGGAGTCTTGCTCTGTCATCAGGCTGGGGTGCAGTGGCGTGATCTCGGCTCACTGCAACCTCCGCCTCCTGAATTCAAGCGATTCTCCTGCCTCAGCCTCTTGAGTAGCTTGGACTACAGGCGTGCATCACCATGCCCAGCTAATTTTTGTATTTTTAGTAGAGACAGGGTTTCACCATGTTGGCCAGGATGGTCTCGATCTCTTGACCTCGTGATCTGCCCACCTCGACCTCCCCAAGTGCTGGGATTACAGGTGTGAGCCACAACGCCTGGCCCCTATCGTCTAATTTTTTAATGACTAGATGGATATACAAAGCTGCTGACTTTAGGATATTTCTGCCTCTGACCACTTTGCACAACTCTTATCAGTTGGAATTCACTTGGATTTTAAGAAGAGAATCACGTGAATTTTGTTTCTTCCTTTCCAGTAGTTATTCCTAATTTTGTTTTCTTGGCTTGTTCCACTAGTAAGGTCTCCAGAATAATATTGAATATCAGCAGTTATCCTTGCCTTATTTCTGAAGTTTATACATTATCTAGTGTTTCACCATTAAATGTCAGTTTCTGACAAATTCTACTTATCAGGTTAGACAGTTCTTCCACTCTTAGCTTACTAAAAATCTTGAAAGATTAGCATGACTTATTCTCAGCAAATCTGTGCTGTTTCTAAGTCAACACTGCTTCCTTTACTAAGTGCTTACAAAAGACTGTTCTCAAACTTTCCTCAGTATTGCACTCCAGCTTATCAGTCTAGTTTTTGGAACTCATGTTCCAAAAAAAACTGTCCATCTACTTGTCTAGCATTTTCCCAAGACTTTTTCAAAGGTATTGATGCTGACTCAGCAATGACAAGTGCAAATTTTCTCAGTGTTTTGGGAGACCATTTTTCTGAGCCTAAACACTTGAGCTAATCAAAAAGCAGTAAAATATTTCCTGACTACTCCTTCTCTTATCTTGGACTTCAATTTTCTTCTGTTTGTTCTCTTCACTCTCTGCAGTTAGTATAGTGACTAGCTTCCTTGTTGAAAAAGAAAAAAGCACAACAAAAGTCGGGTAGCTCTGCTTCTGCCTGTTAGTCTCACATACCATCCTCAAAACTGGGTGTCATTAAATTGCTCATCTTTTTGCCCCAACTGAAGTGAGCATCTACAAAACTTTGGAGTCCTTAAAAAAAGTTCTGTGTCCCTTTGTTTTTGATCATATGTTTCACCTTCCTACTCTTTAAAATACTATTACAAATTGTGGGTTCATCTGAGAGGCTCATAAAGCCTTTCTCTTTCGGATTATCTATGCTTTCTAAATTCACAGCCCATGTAAAAAATATTCAAGTCTATTTTCTATGACATTTTGAAATTGGATTTTCTAAACAGTAGAATATATATGATGTGATTATTTCACATTGCATACCTGTTTCAAAACATCTCATATACCCCATAAATACATACACCTAATATGTACCCACACAAATTAATTTTAAAAAAGAATATCAACAAGAAGAAGAAAAAGAATATGTGTGGAGAATTAAGCCCTGGATTTCACTCACTTCATGTTCATGATTCTGAGATGTCAGGGTTTTCTTCTTCCATGGATCTTGTTACTTACACATTTCCAATGCAGTCTTCCTTGCTGAACAGAATTTACAACAGTAATAACTGCAGGGTTTCTTCTACCTCCTAAGTAACCAAATCATCAGCCAGGCAGGCCAAGAAATCAACAGATTCCCCGCCTTTACCAGAATGCCCATGTCTGGATGGTCAAGAAGTCCCCCATAGGTACTACGCCAGCTGATGCAGTAGGAAATGCAATGAACTTCCCCTATCCAAAGTCGCATACATCTCGTCTGGATTGCTCAGTGCACACGTATCAAGTGCTGCCTGAACTCGGACTTACTCCTCAGCTATTTATGTCATGTGTCTTCACTCCAAGTTGGGGTTCCTGGCGGCGGGATCAGTGTATATGTAGCCCACACAGTAGACTCACAGGTAGCACACAAGTTCTCCACACACCTTCTGGAGGAGCTGGTTGGGACAAACTGGTTCCTGTTTTACTTTAGCCTCAATGGGGACAATTCCATATTCCTAATCAGAATTAACACATTGGGGATAAGCTGACAAGGACCTCAGTAGAACTTTCCAACTGGTAAGCCTCAGAAGGGTTGCAAGTGGGCTGAACCATTTATTCTCCCAGTCCTTGGAGTAAGTGGGCAGGACATGGGGAGCCTGGAGCTTCAAGCAGCCTTGTCTGCTTGTCCCAGCATGCTATACGTCACTTTCTATGTGTGCCAAGGACAAGAAAAAGTCAGGAAGCCCTGCCACTAGTCCATACCCAGTCCATTCGCCCGGAACTGTGGCTCTCCAATTGGGACTCTCTTAGGATAATTGACTCAAGTAGTGTGTTTTTACAGCAGATGGTGTCAGCCAGAATCATACCTCCTGATTGAATACCAGTGCATTAATCATGCTCTTTAAATATTCACAGAGCAAAAAACCCCAAAATCTAACATTTTTGAGTGCCCAGTACTTTACCATCAGTTAACTTAATCTTCCAACAACCATTTGAAGAAAGGACAATTATTATTATCTTCATTTCATACATAAGGAAAGAGGAGCAGAAAGACCAAGGAGCTTTCCTCAAGTCATGCAGCTAGTAAATGGCAGAGCTGGGATTTGAACCCAGGTAACCTGGGCTCTCTGAATTACTAGGCAATACTGCTTTGCCATGTGTTTGGAAGGAGCAATCTAATGACAAAAAAGGAACATGCATTGGCACTTAGCTTGGCTTTGCTGCTGTTTGCCTACGTGACCTTAGGTAACTCACTTATCTGGGTGGCAGACACTGCATTTTTGGACATTAAGCATTCGTATGCCAGGAACTACAGCTCAATGATATAATTTGATCTGTGCCATGTCCGACTGAGAGATGAGAGAAAGTACAATTTACTCATTCTGGTTTCCCAGATAGCTGTCGCTTATTTCAATTTTAATTTGGTAGAGACTAAACAGACTGATATATTGTTACATGTTCTTATTGAATTCAGGGAAAGCATACTATTTGGCAGCAAGTAGAGTCTATATTTGAAACACTGTACTTTTTTCATAATGGATTTTCGAAGAAAATTGTATCAACATCTTAGAAGTGTCATACATTATGAATGTTGTATCTATTAATTAGGGATGATTTCTTATAGCAACTTAGTGGTCCTATATCTAAAAAAAAGACTAGTGAGAAGGTTGACTCTACTTCATCTTTCTTTTCAGAAAAGGTCAAAATTGGCCACACGTGGTGGCTCACGCCTGTAATCCCAACACTGGGAGGCCAATGTAGGTGGATCATCTGAGGTCAGGAGTTCGAGACCAGCCTGGCCAACAATCAGGATGAAAACCCAACACTACTAAAAATACAAAATTAGCTGGGCATAGTGGTGCACGCCTGTAGTCCCAGCTACCCAGGAGAATGAAGTGGGAGAAATGCTTGAATCTGGGAGGTGGAGGTTGCAGTGAGCCAAGATTGTGCCATTGCACTCTAGCCTGGGTGACGAGTGAAACTCCATCTCAAAAAAAAAGGTCAAAACTGCATTTTTTGGGTGTAGTTTAGATTCCTTTATAGAGGCTAATTGGCCCAAAACTTTTCCAATTTGTATTTCTTTCAAGAAATGTTCCAATCAACTTTGCAAGCAATTCTGATGCTAGCACAGTTGATGTATGAATCCATGCTAGATGGGGAGCTCTTGATCTGATGATGATTAGCTACCTGGAGCCAAAGATGGCATCTTCTTCAACATACCAGCACGGCACAGAAACATAGCAGAACTTTATTCAATTAATTAGTTTTAGTGCATTTAAATTTTAATTCTCCTTAGGTAATTTATCAAGTATCTATTCATAAAAGTTGCACTTTTGACATGAATTCCCTACTTGTTCCTAACTACATTATGTAGTCTCTGCAAAACTGCAGATTAACATCCCACATCCTAAGGACTGACAAGAGCCTTCGGGGTTCAGTAGTTCCTGGGTCTGAGTCCTGTGTGAGGTAGGACAGGATATGTGCTTCCATCTCTGAGTCTGGAATTTTCTTTTGGCAAACAACTATCAAATGATTTCAATAAATAGGTGTAAGCAGGTCCCGACATTTTTCTGCCAGAAAGGCTGTTTTGTTGCAATGCTATTCTTGCTAGGTTTTGCAATGGCTTCCTCATTGTGTGTGTGCCTTCACAGGTGTGCATGTGTGTGCAGTCCAGAGAATTACTATTTCATGAGTTGATTTTTGCTCAGAGGCTCATGACCAAGTTTATTCAATCTTTTTCTTGCCTAAAGAAAAAAAAATACAAATATAGTCGCTTTGCCTTACAACAGTCACTTCTAATAAGCTAGACTTTCTATTCTGGGTTTCTTTTTTTTTGATGGAATATCGCTCTGTTGCCCAGGCTGGAGTGCAGTGGTGCAATCTCGGCTCACTGCAACCTCTGCCTCCCAGGTTCAAGTGATTCTCCTGCCTCAGACCCCCGAGTAGCTGGGATTACAGATGTGTGCCACCACACCTGGCTAATTTTTGTATTTTTAGTAGAGATGGAGTTTCACTATGCTGGCCAGGCTGGTCTCAAACTCCTGGCCTCAAATGATCTGCCCACCTTGGCCTCCCAAAGTGCTGGGATTACAAGCATGAGCCACTGTGCCCAGTCACTTCTGGGTTTCTTACAGATTTTTTTTTTTTTTTTTGGTGCGTCTCATTTCTGTGTTCCTGTGCCTTTATTCTGTTTTTTCAGGTGGCAACAGCATTAACAGACTTTCCCCTAACCACTTCTTTAAATACATCCTCAAACAGTGTTATATGAGAGCCCCCAAAGGGACAGTAAGACAAAAATAATCATTGTCATGAAAGCTCAGCTGTGAGTGTAAAATAATGTCCACATAGCAGATTCTTTGTCATCCTGTGCACTCTGACAGAGCTACGGCAGACTCAGGCATGAGCTGGGAAGTGTTATTTTTCCACTCCCCAGACGCCATCCGGCTCACTGAATGAATGAAATTAAAACATTATTCATCCCGGAATGTAGTTCAGGTTAGATGAATAAGATGCATAATCTGTTAAGAGTAGGTTTTAGACATTCTAATTGCACAAGACACCAATGTGAGCCAGAGTTGGAGCTGAACACTGGGTACGTGTTTCTAGGGTGATACAGATGAGGATTAATTGATTTTGGTATTCATTAGTGCTTAAAAATTTCTGCAAATGATCCTCTCTCTGTTCCCCAATTCTTGCAGGTTTTTCAGAAGCTTCTATTATGAACATCCTTAGTTGGCCTCCGAAGCTGTAACACTGATATGAATTTTAAGGGCTTGATGGTTTAATTGCCTTTAATACAGACAGTGTCCATTATTCAGCCAGGGAATGAAGCTGGTTGAGCATTAGCATAGCAACACCTCTTGCTTTTGAGGTCTCAGTGCAGAACGTGGATGTTTAAACCATTCACCATTCAGTAGGGGACGATTAGGAGGTTTCTGTGGGTTTCTTATAACATGAGCCTACAGGGATGTTCCTCTAATTATTCTAATCCTTTTTTAGTGGATGGCCTAGACTACAGCAGTTTTAATATTTTAAATTCTGCAGCCTTTCATCCAATAAAACCACAGGTGACTCTTGGGATGTGGCTGTAATTTCAGTTCCAATATATTGGAACTTTAATTGTAACTAGAAGTACATCCATCCTTCCTTGGTCAATGCACCAGGGAAATTCATGATGTCTGGGTGGGTATCTAAGAAGCCTGAGTGGAAAGTTCTCAATACCCTCCCAAACAGGAAAGGAAACACAGATATTCAAAATCAATTCCTTTCCCTTTGCTATCTTTATGTTGCCCACATTCCCTTTTTCAGCTCTGCCGGGCAGTATCATGCTGACTGTTACCTGAATTTCTGGGAAACTACTTTTTTTTTTTTTTTTTTTTTTTTGAGATGGAGTCTCGCTCTGTCACCCAGGCTGGAGTGCAGTGGTGTGATTTTGGCTCACTGCAGCCTCCGCCTCCCGGGTTCAAGCGATTCTCCTGTCTCAGACTCCTGAGTAGCTGGGGTTACAGGCATGCGCCACCAGGTCCAGCTAATTGTTTGTATTTTTAGTAGAGATGGGGTTTTGCCATGCTGGCTAGGCTAGTCTTGAACTCCTGACCTCAGGCGATCCACCAACCTTGGCCTCCCAAAGTGCTACGATTACAGGCATGAGCCATCACGCTTAGCCTGGAAACCTACTTTTAAAAAAATGGTAAATATCAACTCATTCAAGCCTTCCCTTTCCTCACTATTATAAATGCTAAGATGACATGGTTAATTGTACTTCATCAGCCTGATCTTTATTAAGGAGCATGACTCAAGAATAGGGGTTTCAGATGGTTCACAGAAAACATATAACAAACCGTCTTTAGAAAGATTAAAAGGTGCATAGCCTTGTTCACAGAGAATGTAATTAAAGCAGAAATTCTGGATTTTACCCATCAGACTAAGTTAAAAAAAAAAAAAAGCTAGCAAAGGCTATGATTTGCTTCCTGTGAGGTCACAAAGGCATTGTCATAATTGCTGGGGGTGTCTGTGAGCTGGGGGGAGTATAAACAGGTGGAATATATTTGGAGAGAAATTTCATTAGACAATATCCAACTTAAATATGCACATACCTTTTGACCTGGATGCTACTTCGAGGGAATTTATTCTACAGATAGATTTGTTCAAGTGCACAAACACAAGGTACAAGAATGGCAGCATCACTGTAACTTGAGGGGGTTGATGCAGCTTAAATGTCCATCAATATTGATTGGTTAAATATATGCTCATTTATACATGGAGTAGCTCTAGATTGACAAGGAAAAATGCTAACAATGTTTGCTTCCAAGGAAAACTGGGGAATAAGAAGGTGGAAAGGAAAAGTAACTTTTGGCTATTTGTATTTGAATTTTTACTATTGTTTGTATTATCTATCTTAAAAAAGGCAACAGGCCAGGTGCAGTGGCTCTCCCCTGTAAACCCAGTATTTGGGGAGGCCAAGGCAAGAGGATCGCTTGAGCCCAGGAGTTCACACCAGCCTGTGCAACATGGCAAGACCCCATCTCTACAAAAATTTTTTAAAAATTTAGCAAAGCATGGTGGTGCATGCCAGCTACTCAGGAGGCTGAAGTGAGAGGATCACTTGAGCCCCGGAGGTGGAGGCTGCAGTGGGCCATGATTGCACCACTGCACTCCAGCCTGGGTGACAGAGACAGACCGTGTCTCAAAAACAAACAAACAAAAACAACAACAAAATGGCAACAAAGCACAGTGGTTCCCTTTTGTTACTAACTTTCCACTCAGTCTCCTAATAGTTAAAATCTTCCTCCAATTCGTCTAAGATGAAATCCCAAATTAGACAAAGTGGGAATGGAGCAGACACTCTTGTTTCAATTCTCCAAGCCTCTGAGTCCCAATCGTAGCAGCAGAATGGACTCTCAGCCATCTCACCAATTCTTTATGCCAATTCTGCCATGTGCAGATGGGAAAGCATTGTCCACATTCTGCCTGGACAGTTATTTCCTAGTATTCTCGGACAGAAATATCATTTCTATTTCTTTTTTCTTTCCTCAAAAGATCCCCATGGTGTTTCTGCTCTGAGTTTGTTAGTTTCAAAGAGACATGTCTTTATATATGTGTTAATGCTCTTACATCTGATCTGTCCTTTGGAACCAAACACCCCTTTCCCTTTCTAAACTTAGAATATACATCTCAAGCCATCAATCTATTAGAAACACCATTTCTTCAGCTAGACTTTTTTTTTTTTTTTTTTTTTAGATAAGAGTCTCACACTGTCACCCAGGCTGGAGTGCAATGGCGTGATCTTGGCTCACTGCAACCTCTGCCTCCCTGGTTCAAGCCATTCTTCTGCCTCAGTCTCCCAAGTAGCTGGGACTACACAGGCACACACCACCACGCCCGGCTAGTTTTTGCATTTTTAGTGGAGACGGGGTTTCACCATGTTGGCCAGGCTGGTCACAAACTCCTGACCTTGAATGATCCACCTGCCTTGGCCTCCCAAAATGCTGGGATTACAGGTATGATTCACCACGCCCGGCCTTGAGCTATTTTGAATCTCTTTGGCCTGTTTCTGTCCACATGGACAGCTACGACCTTACGAACCACTAAAAATTCTTACCATCTAGCATCAAACACTGCGCAAAATATCTTTTGTATATAATGTCATTTATTGATAATTCTCTTATAAGTGAGATACTGGTAAATTCCATCTGGGGATGAGGAAAATGAGGTGTCCAGAAGAAATTGGCCAAAGGTCCCATGGCTAGTAAGTGGCAAAGCTGGGATTCAAACCGTGTTGAGATTCCAAAGCTTCCACACTTCACCTAATCAGAGAACTATGGGGCTCTTGTCCCTTGACAAAACCAGACCACCACACTGTGGACCCTTTAATCCTTCTCTCATCTGGCTGGCAATGTCTTGCCATTTTACTTCTGCAAACTTCCATCTGTTTCCCAATCATGGGCTCCAGTCTTAGCCCAGGTGCTTAGACTGGTGTATACACACGCCCTGTCCTTCTCCAACAGCTGGAATTCACTAGTCCCTTGCTTCTGAAGTGGGAACGGAGGGCAGAACACAGACTTGGTTTGATAGATTGCAGGGGGCCAGTTAATGATGAAATTAAAGCCATACAAAGAACCACTAGAATGCTCACATTTTTCTGCTTCACCTTGGGACTAAGGAAGTGCATAGCTTTGCTGAGCAGACAGATCTAGTTACTTATTATGATGTGTCCATCCATTGACTTAACATTATGCCTATTAAAAAAAAAAAAGAGTTGACCTCTACTGACAGTTAAAATTGAGGCATTAAAATAACGATGAACACAAGCAGGTAAGTAGCTTTGCTTTCCCAAAGTGAAAAGCAAACCTGGACTGCCCACCTCAGGTTGTCCTGGGCTGTTAAAATGCAGGATCTTGGGTCTTACCACTGACCATTTAGAATGCCACAAGCCACATTTTTAGTAAGTTGTCCAAGCCATTCTTTAGCTCCCTAATTTTGGCAGAAGTGGGCCTATCTGCAGAACTATTGAGGATTTCTTTTGCTAAGGCTTAGCTGAATGTCCGTTTTACATGTTTGTCTTTTTGATATCCCCAGGGTTTCTTACAATGTGCCATTTCTCATGTGCAAGGGACCTTTAACAGTGACTTGCTTTTTCTCTCCGCCCCCTTATGCTTCGCCTCTGCATCTGTCCACTGCCTCCTGTAGCGAGACAGTGGAAGCAAATCATCCTAGACCAATGTAGGGTATTTTCCTGGTACGTTTGGAAGACTTGGTCAGCCAGGGAATTGATTTACAACTCTTAAGTTTGGGAAATACTGATCCGAAGGGATCAATATGGCTGTTCAGTGAGTTCTTTAATGAGCTCAGATTTTAAAGGACTAGTTAAAAGCTGTAAAGTCAAGGGCAACAAAAGACTCTGTCATTACTTGTGTTCAGAGAGGGACCCAGGAGGCTGGAGTCGCTGACCTGGAAGGATGGTGCAATATTAACAGGCAAGAAGGACTGAGAGGAATTCCCACACTGTCCTTATTCCTCCATCTTTGTGGTTAAGGAGAACCATCTTCAACAGAAATGGTAGACCAATAAATGAAATAGGCAAAAGGGTTTTGAAGACCAAGGTAATTAATTACCTGGCAGGATTTAGAGACTTCTGGCATGAATTACATCAATCAAATGACAACTGTCAATACACTGTTGGATGTTCTGAGGGACCACAGAAACATGAATAGATGATAAACCAGTACATACCCGAGTTCCAAAATGTAAAAGTTAATTCCATTAATTATGGAATAGTGTGGTTTTACTGTCAAGTAATATTCCAGAAGACATTGTTCATTTGTGAACTCTTTGGAAGGAAGCCATAGAGTGGACCATCTCAAATAAGCAGTGGTTCATTAAGAATAATGTCCAATCTCTGCTTCTTTGAAAATGGGACTACTGCTGAATGATGCCTGTGCGGACAGGATTTTTAGACTGGGGGAGGGGTGGTAAGGTGTGGAGAGGGTTACTAGACCACTGGAGGGGGTGTGTTTGGGGAGAAGGCAGTAAACAGCGTTATTAGATCACAGGTGATGGAGATGAACAAGGTTACCAGCCCTGGTGTGTGTGAGTGGGAGGTATGGACAGTTATGACTGGTAGTGGTGATGGTGGAGGGAACATGGTTACCAGGCCACACTGGTGGGGGCTGTATGGACAGGGGTTACTAGATGGCTGGAGGGAGTGGATGGCTCTCTGGTTAGCAATTAGATTTCAGTGGAGTGAACTGTTCAACATCATCTAGCAGTCTCATGGAGATGTGGATCCCCACGGTTGCAAATGGTGGGATGAAGGGTGAGAGGCAAGAGAGCACTGTGGTTGAGACCATAGGCTCTGGAATACAGGTTGCTTGGTTAAACTCTAAGCCTGAGCTTCCCTATCTATGAAAAACAGGATACTACCCATCTCACAGAGTGGTCAGGAAGTGAAGTGACACATGCAAAGCCTAGCATTAGATGACTAGCCCCTATATATTAGTGCAGATCAATGTCTACCTACCGGGGTTTCCAATGTCACGTGGCTGGACTTTCTTCTGCCCTGTACAGCATGATACCAATGCCTCAAACGAGAACACAGTTGACACACTGAGTAATATTCAGATAATGAAACTGAATCTAGAAGTCACATGGTGGTCAGTGTCCTACTCACAGTATGATGCCCCCATACTGGATAAGGTTGTTCAGATACCTTCAGACCAGCCCAGAGATGATGTATTATTGCCTGTTATCTGGTTAGACATCTCCTTTCAAATGAATGTGGAATAATCCATTTGCTGAGCAGACATTCACTGAGCACCTGCTATCTGTCAGGTGCTGGGGAACAAAGGCAAGTAAGACACAAAGCTCAGATTGATGCAGTGTACAGGTTTCAGGATGAGATAAACAAAAGAGCCCATTTTAATACAAAGCTGTAAGTGCAACATTGCTATAGATGGGGGTAGAAAGGGAGGGGGTTATTACTGGAGCACAGAATTAACCCAATTTGCAGAGGTGGGGCCGTCAAGAGTCCCTGGGAGAAGATGTCTGGGCAGAGGCAGACATTGAGCAGGAGTTAGGGGAAAGGATGGGAGTGACAGAATTCTAGGCAGAAAGAACAGTATTTGCAAAGGCACAGATGTGAGTAACAGCAGGGTGTGGCACATGCCAGGAACCACAAGCAATTTGGCATTGAAGGATTTTCAACAGTAGGGTGAGAAATGGTGGATATATGCTAGAGCAAGAGGATGGAGACACGGAGTGGGGAATTCCACTGAGAGGCCCTTGGACTTCATCCTCAGGGTAATGGCAAGCACTGCAATGGCACAGGCCGACTGTGTTTTAGAAAGATCACTCTAGTGACTGGGAGGAGCAAGAGCTTGTCAGGAGCAACTGCAGTCAGGGAGATCAGGAAGGGCACCTCTGAGCCAGAGAAAAGATGCTCCTATGGGATCCATGCCAGTAAGAAGAGAGAGGAAAGCCCAAGTATGAATACCAAGGCAGAGGTGAACAGACCTAGGTACCGTTTGGATATGGGTGGCGACAGGGAGAAGAGTTGTAGATGATGTATACATTCTTACTGTGGGTAAAAAAGGGAATTCAGGCAGAAGAAAAGTTTTGTGGGAGGAGGGTAAAAGATGATCGATTTGATTTTTGATAGGTGGAGTTTGACGTGTACACAGGATACCCAAGTTGAAATGTCAGTCCAAAAGTTCACAGGACAGTCTGGGTTACAGAGGATGGTTTCAGAGTCAACAGCATGACAAAATCATGACAGAATGAGAAGACTTGGGTAGACTGTGGTGAAAAGAGCAGTGAGCAGAAGAAAGACCTTTAGAAAACACCAACAGGTAATAGGATGGCAGAAAAGGAGGCTGTTAAGACTGAACTGGTCAACTGCTGTAGAGAAAGGTCCACTAAGTTAAGGAATGAAAAGTGTACACTTCATTTAACAATCAGGATATCATAAGTATGCATACTGGTGAGGCTTCTTGGTTGCAGACAACTGAAACCACTCAAGTTACTTTAAGCAGAGAGGTATTTATTAGAGGGTATTATATGGCATACACAATTTCCAGGAGCCCACAGATAAGGGTTTGGATGCCTTCCTGCCAGGAAGAGCACAAGTAGCCAGGACAAACACCTACCTTTACAGGACTATTACTGAGGAAATTCCACTGCCACCACTTCTCTCTACTCAGCACCTGTGACAGGCAGGACAACCTTCACCAGAGTTGCCCCAGATGAAGAAAGGCATCAGCTGCTGTGCCTATAAGATCCACTCTTGCCAAGAGCAGCCTCATTCTAGGATGATCTTGCTCCACCCACCTAACTGAATGCTCACCTTCAGACTTCCAAAAGCCAGCTGTTCTGTTACCAAGGTCATTCACAAATGAGACTTCTGCATAGCAACAAGAATCAATTTTTAAAAAATGAAGATGGAGTCAAAAAAAAGCAAGAATAATCTTTATTCCTTGGAAACACATTTGTAAAAATGCTATCAATAAGATGAAAAGATTCAGAACACATGCATTTGTATGCAGCACATACAGTGAGCATCAGAACGTCTGCTAAAATGGAATACACCTGTAAACAAATGCCTTAGGGAGAGTTTATAGGTAGTCAGCTCCACTGTGCAAGGTATGCAGCTGATACCTTCTCTTGCTGAATAGATTTTTGCAGTAGCCAAAAAAGATCAGATTTTAGTAATAAAATATCTCAAAGGATGTCAAACATTTTTTAGAGGGCCTAACATGGGCAAAATTACAATTACATATACAAAAATGGCACAAGAATCAACTGATTTCACAGAAATACTAATAAAACATTTCAGGTCTATTATTAAGAGAAAAAAATGTTTGACTCAGGGCTTGAAATGGGGGAAATAAATATTTTGGTACAAGCTTTAACCTAAAAGACAACATATTGATTTCTGGTTCTACCAACAGACTAGGGCAACAACCATCTCATCCTACTCTACAGAATGCTTTGGCACAACTTCAAGAAAACCTTATATGCTTTCACTTGAGCCATAAATGATCTTGATTGCACGTTGCTTTTTAAGAGTGAAGTCTAGGGTAAAAACCAATCCCCCAATTCTGACAGTGTGTATTCACAATTATGTCTTCTGAAATCACGCAAGTTAGCAGCACCAATCATTCAGACATTAAAAATTATTCCCATACTTGAGCAGCAAATTCGATCAAAACAAATGCTATGCAATTTAAGATTAGTACGACTGCTTAAATTCAAAGTAGCTCAACTGCTTTAAGATGTGAAATTCAAAGTCCCCCTGTATCTATATAACATCTAATAAGTTATATAATTTATTTAGCTTCTGAAAGGAGTAACTCTGTCAAGGAAGTGGGTATTGCAGTTTTCCTTGTGATAAAATTAGTTTGAATGTATGTCCTCAACCTAAACAAAATGAAATGTTAACAAATTGCAGAATTTTAGAGTTGGAAAGGACCTTGGAGATCACTTAGTCCAACCCTCTCTTTTCAGATGGGGAAAATGAGGTCAATGAAGGGGCAATGACTCGTCCAGGCCACACTAGGGAAACTGGACCCTAGCAATCTCAACTTCTACGACAGGAATATATGCTGAGCAATCTTCCCAAGCTCTTCTGGTTTTATTTGCTCCCATTAATTAAATAACAAAGAACATAGGAACATAGTAAAATGATAAACATAGACTTTGACTCCAATTTTAAAATCAGAACATCAATATGATTCCTGAGCCTTTAACTACCTTCATTTTAATGAGAATGCAGTCAACAGTAAATTATGACAAGCTATAGTGGTTTTATCTTCAAATATTTACACGGACATCAAAAACACCTTTCAGGACTACTCCTTAAAGACACTCGTCCAAACACATCCATCCATCTGAGGCCAAGACACTTTTCATGGAATGCAATGAAACTATGAAGGTGAATGGAAGAGAGATGCTTCAGTCTCTCAAAGTGCAGTCATGAGTTTATCTCGATACATCATACTTTGCATCCCTCCTAAGTTCTTCTGGTTCTGGTCGTGGACATAATCAAAATGGCTGTCATCTCCACTGGCCGATGCTTTCCAATGCGACCTGTCATCCTGAAAGGATGGCCTGTTTTGTTTGCAGAGCGAATGGTTAGTGGGAGAATGGAAGAAAATGCAGAAATGTAAGTGAAACAACACAAGCACAAAGGAAATGGGGCAGGGGGAACCATGAGCCATGTGAATGGGGATGGCTATGAATGGAAATGAATGGATTTCCTAGTGAGAATTTTAAAAATTCAGATGCAGATCACCTATGAACTTCCAAGCAGAGCAAGGGTCTGTCTATGGTCAAGTCATCATTTCTCAAAGGGTGTCTCATGGGTCAAGTCCATCTGGAGAAAGCTAAGTGAAGGTGGAAAATGTTCCATTACTACAGGGCTGCTTGGAGGCATGCCAGCGTGCACCATGAATGCCTCAGGCAGCATTTGCCAAAAGTGTTGGACTAACAAACTCTGTTTTCATGGGGTATCTTTGTAGAGCTTGAAAATAAACAAAATGTTGGGCCCCACCCCATAGATTCTGATCCAGTAGGTCTGGGGTGGGGCTGAGAATTTGCATTAACAAGCTTCCAGATGACACTAAAGCTGCCAACAGCAGGCCCACCCCAGAGAGGCACTGTTTACGGCTTTCCTCAGAAGGCCTGCTGCTAGGCCATGCCTCAGAAGGAAACTAACATGATAAAACAGGCAATGATAAGCACAAACTTTTGTAAAAACAATGTTAATTAAAATAGCGTTTCTAGAAATCTCTTCTGTTTCTTATGTCTGAAGAATAAAGCACCTTTGAAATACAGCAAGATTTAGAATTATTACTCCACTAACCTAATCTGCTTTAAAAAGTTAAGTGACTACCAAGTGTTTATAAACAATCACGCTTTGGGGTTACAAAATTCCCCAACAAACTTTTTTTTGGCCTTGCTCTAAGTGGGTTTATTTCTAGCATTTTATTCTCCATACTTTCTCAGAGAAAGGCTAGCAACCTCACCTTTATGCAAACTGAACTTGCCAACTATGTTTCTGAAATAGCTTCACACATAAACACCAATTAAGACTGATCTAAAATTCAAATCTTAAAAGGAACATTTGCTTTCACAAAGCTAGCCTTAAAAAAAAAAAAAAAAAAAAAAAAAAAAAAAAAAAAAACCTGTCAAGCCTAACTATAAACACAGTCCAGCAGATGCCAGTTGGCTTAGAAAGGATTATGGTAGGTTGGGGCCAAGGTTGGTAAATGGCAGCCCTCGGCCCAATCCCACTGTTTTTCTAAATCAGTTTCATTGAAGCACAGCCATAGCCTCTCATTTATGGATTGTCTAGGGCTGTTTTCAAAGTACAATGGCAGAGTTAAGGAGTTGTGACAGCGACCACAAAGCAGAAGATACTGACTGTCTGATCCTTTACAGAAAAAGTTTATTGACCCCTCAGTTTAGGGAAAAAATATCTATTGCCACAAAAAGCAAACTCATTCCCCCAGCCCACCCCCGCAAAAAAAAAAAAAAAATCCTTAAAAAAAAAAAAAAAAAACCCATGACAACAAAATCCCCAAGCTTTCATCACATTTGAAGTAAACAAATTCTCAGGACAGAAAAATGTTACTTAGAAATTTTCAGTAACATCTTGAACACAAAACTAAAAACCAAGAATATATGAGATCAGAATGATTTTAAAAAATCAATTCATTTTTTATTTCACAAAGCATACCTTTGATACATCCACACACATCACTGGCTACCTTTGCTTTGAAAATTTATTCATCTCGGCCATGACAATGCATCCCTTAAGGGTTATTTCTGATGCAGACTTTCTACTCCTAACTAAGCAGAATCTGAACTTTTCTAGAGAAAGGAAAGCTTTCGAAGGTGCAGCTCTGGAAGCACCAGCACTTACCTGACATTTGGAGAGTGAGGATGCCACCGGGGCTGGCTGGGATGGATATTAGGATGATATTGAGGCTAGAAATAAAACACCAAACTTGATTATTTGATGACCTTTTAATTTCAATGGTCCTCATTCGCTTTGTCTGTTCCTGGCATCCACCCGAGGGGCTGGGGGACTAAGAATGGAAAGGCTATAGACCCTGGCTAGGGGGTGGATGTTTCCCAGGACGATCACGTTTCCCCCTCTGACAAAGGCTGGGGGCTGGCACCCAGTGCTGGTTCTTGCCCTCTCCAGAGGCGGCTCCCTGTGAAGGGGCTGGGAAGCTGCCCTTAGAAGGTGACAACACTGGCCTTGAAGGGGGTCGTCCGGAGTACCAGAGACAAGCTGTATTCATCTTCCCAAGGGAAGAGGCGGAAGGTGTCAGAGAGATGGGGAGAGTGGGAGGCAACTTCTCTCTTCAGAAACAATTTTTGTCATTGCTGAAAATGACAATGACCATGTGGAACAGTTACATCTGCACACAGACAAGGACTGGACAGGGATGCTAAGTGAAGCAGCAGGGCCGTGGGTGAAGGTTTTTTCTTTCTCTCTGGTTTATGCAATAAAAATAATCTTCTAAAATGCAATCCAAAACAAAATACCAAAACAAACAAAACCATCCAGAGCGCTTATCATCCTGATAAAACGGGAGGGAGGGAGAGAGTTCGAGAAGAAGGGATGAGGGGAGGGAGGGAAGGAAGGCAGGTAGGGAAGGAGAGAAGAAAGAAAAAGGGAAGGGAAGGAAGAAAGAGAAAGAAGAGAAGGAAGGAGGTTGAAGGTTGTCTTTTTTTTTTTTTTTTTTTTTTTTTTGACAGAGTCTCACTCTGTCACCCAGGCTGGAGTGCAATGGCAGTATCTTGGCAACCTCTACCTCCTGGGTTCAAGCGATTCTCCTGCCTCAGTCTCCTGGGTAGCTGGGATTACAGGCACGTGCCACCACACCCCGCTAATTTTGAAGGAAGTTGTCCATTTTAAGAAGAGAACACAGACCCTGTACTCACAAACGGACTGAGGTGCAGCCCTGGCCGGCTAGGTAGCAGCCTGCCTTTCCACTTCTGGCCTGCAGAGGGCAGTGGTCCTAGACATCAGCAGAAGTCAGGGGCTTCTCAAGGCTCTATCTCCTAAGGGGCAAATTAGGCCCTCCTGACATTTAAGTCACTACAGTCTTGCCACTGTTACTCTTTTAATTATTTCTTCCCCTCCTTCTCAGGATACTTTGCTTAGTAAGCAGTGGCCTGCTCTCTGGCACAGAGAATCTCAGCAGTTCTGTTCGTTCCATTTTCATGGACCTGAGACGCCCTCCCTGCCTGTTCTGTATTCAAGCAGCCTTTCCTTTCTCCTTCAAAGACGCCTGTCAGCAAGCAGACTCTGCAGCCCCCGGAAGAACATGCTGCAGGAAAAGGAATCTGGAGAAAATACCTCAGTAGCAGGATCTGGGAGCTGACCAGGGCTTTAGCATCTCCCTGCTGCAATCTCTGCATATTTCTCCTTTAGGGGCTACAGAAACCCACAGAGTTTAGATGATTTGCCCAGAGTCTAACTGTTCCAGGTGTTTTGATCACATAGACAGGCCCAGAATGAGGTTCCATTCATTGGCTGTTCAACAATAGAGAAAGGCTGACCTAGAACTGGACCCTCTATGTTTTCCTCTGGCTTTAAACACAACCAAATCAGATTCATCAGAGAGAGAGGTGGGAACCTTAGCCACAGACCTGGAAAAAGATTTTGGAAACTTCCTTGGTCTCCTCTGGCAATTTATTCACATTCTCAACTGTCAAGGAGTATTTTAGTGTTAACCCAGCTGGTTCTCGACTGGTACGCTCATATCCCTCGGAGGACAACGGGAAATGACTGTGTGCATGTTTGCTTGTCATAGTAACAGAGAAAAGGGAAGCTAATCATCCTGCAATTCCAGGGACAGTCCCAAACAATGAAGAACTCTCCCTCCCCAAATGCCAACAGCGTCCTCATTGAGAACACAGAGATCCATCCTTTGCAGCTGGCTGACCTTGCAGTGCTTGAAATAAGATAAATGCTGCAACACCATCCTCTCAAATACCCTTCACGGTATTCACATGCCAATCAGGCCACTTCTCAGGATGTTCTCTTCCCGGTCAATTTATTCCCAACCCTTGATAGAACACAAGACCTCTAAGACTGGCAAGGTCCAAAGGACCCGTGGTTGCCAATGATGTTGCGATAACAATGCCTAGATGAGTTTCAGTAGATCTGATTTCAACAATCGCCTCGATGTTCACTCTAAGCAGAAAACGCACAGTGAGAACACACCACAGGGCTATGTGGAGAGGGCACAAGCAGTGCTCAGCTGCTTTGCTTTTCCAAAATTTTTCTCTCCTTCAAGCACTGATCACCTATCAATTACCTGTCTCTACAACTTTTCAGTTACTCAACCTGAAAACCCCTTAACAAAAAACAATCAGTGAATAACAAGATTCAAGAACCCTGGGCCGGGCACGGTGGCTCACACCTGTAAACCCAGCACTTTGGGAGGCTGAGGCGAGCGGATCACTTGAGGTCAGGAGTTTGAGACCAGCGTGGCCAACATGGTGAAACTTTGTCTCTATTAAAAATGTAAAAATTAGCCGGGCACGGTGGCATACACCTATAACCCCAGATACTTGGGAGGCTGAGGCAAGAGAATCACTTGAACCCAGGATTATTTAAAAATAGAGATGGGGTCTCACTATGTTGCCCAGACTGGTCTTGAATTCTTGGGCTCAAGTGATCCTCTTGCCTTGGCTTCCCAACGTGCTGGGATTACACGCATGAGCCACTGTGGCCAACTCTGAGTTGGTCTTTGAGAGATACTTTAATATACTGATAGGAAGCAAAGGAATTCCAGGCAGACAAACATGGGCAAAGAATGGTGGGAAGAAATTATGGGGCAACAATTATGCAATTCCCTGTGAGTTGAACATATGGAGCGTGATGGGAGTGGTGAGAAATAAATAGAGAAGTTGGAACCAGGTGGTATAAGGCTGTGAATGGCCAGAGAGAGAGCCACCCACAGTGGCTTAGGAAGAATGTGCTTGATCCAGGCTGAGCTGTAAACCACACCTTCCATGCTACCAGGCATGGGTGAGCTGGCAGGCGGCACAGGCCCTGGTTGGCCGTCCTGAGAAACAGCAAGACGCCAGCCATAGAAACGTACCTGTGCTCCTTCTTGCAGGCGATGGGCCTAGCACATCGCCTAGCACAGTGCTTTACAAAGCAGGTTCTAGAAACCATGTATCTATTCACGTTAATGAGTTCACCACCACCAAAAAATGGTAGGGGTTGAGGCTAGCGTTTTTTTAAAAAAGAGATGAAGGGGCTGAGGCTAGTGTTTGTCTTTTTAAATAGATGAGTTCTCACTGTGTCGCCTGGGCTGAAGTGCAGTGGTATTCATGATAATAGCTCACTGCAGCCTTGAATTCCTGGGCTCAAGTGATCCTCTTGCCTTAGCTCCCCCAAATAGCTAGCACTACAGATGTACACCACCGTGCCAGCTCAAGACAAGTTTTTTTTTTTTTTTTTTTAAATCAGGGGCGTGAGAGGGGAGCAATTCGCAAATAATTTGGGGAAACAATAAATTAAAAAAAATAAAACATGTCTTTCTTGCAGGATTTCTCAGTACTTTCATACCTCAATGGACACTGTAAAATCCAAGAAGGGGAATGAAAGATGTGACATTTCCCAAACATTTGACCAAAACATCCTTTCCTGGAAGCCCATCTCAAGGGACTCATGTTCCCTGGGCCTAAAACACACTTTGACCAAAAGCTGCCTCACTTGAATGCCACTAAGGGGCTGTGTGTGGCCACCCAGAAACTTAAACATATGTCCCTGATGCTTGCCAGTTGACAAGGTTAAGAAAAACAGGCAGTTCAGATGGCCAAGAAGTGGCAGGGGTCAGAAGGAAAGCGCTCTTCTCTTACCATTTTCTCAAAAAAACAAATATTGTTATTATTTTCTCAAAATCTGATTACAAATATGATGACTGCTCATTATGGAAAATTTAGAAACTTTACAAAAACTTTTTTTAAATTTTATTTTTAAAATTTTCCTTCTTTAAAGAAAACCTTTAAAAGCAGTATCTTACCTGGTAATTATGGACTTCTGGATTTGTTTTAGAGCTAAAAAAACAAACAAACAAAAAAAACAGAAAAAAAAGAAAAATAACTTAGGTTGTAGAGTGGCATTATTAATGATTTATTTAACAATCATGAACTATTCCTATGTGCTACATACTCTAATAGGAACCTCCACATAATGACTTTTTTTTGGTTATTGGCTGTTTAAAATGAACATATAACAAGGAAAACCACAGACAGCAACTTTCACTTGTCCTTTTAGAGCTCACAAACAGAAACAGTAGGAAATATTCCAGAATGCAGTCTCAATGTCATGTTTTGGTGACAAAAAGGAGGTCCTGTTTCAGTTGGGCAAACCAAGTAATTTTACTCCCATTTCAGGCCTGCCCTGGCATTGCTGGGAGACCTCACAGCACTGGCACCAGAAGCTCCAGTGATGCGCAGAGCCTCTTCCCACGGCAGGGGGAGGCACCAGTCCCTCCTGAGCATCTCCCACTGGGTACTGTGGTGGGAGCCACATGTGGGTCCCCTTGCTATTAAAACCACTGTCAATAATCTGGCCACCACTTTGGAATGTTCTCTCCAGACAAGACTCTGTACTGGGAACTTCACATCTGTTATTATTTAATCCACACGACAAGGCTATGAGGTCAACAAATGTGACCACCTCGTTTTACAGATAAAGGAACAGTTGCCTAACAGAGAGTTGGGAAACCTGCTCAGGGTCGCCTGGCTGGTCAGTGGGAGCCAGGGCTAGAATCAACATCTGCAGAATCCTAAAGCCTGTCTTCTTTCTGCTAAACCAACTTGGCTCTTAGAGGGACTGAGAAAAGGCTCAGGGCTCCTCATCATGATCCTATTTCGATGGAATCTTTTTGTTTGTTTTAAGAGATGAGATCTCACATGTTGCCCGGGCTGGTCCTGAACTCCTGGGCTCAAGCAATCCTCCAGCCTCAACCTCCCAAAGTGTTGGGATTATAGGCATGAGCCACTGTGCTTGGCTGATGGGATCTTAAATGCTAAATATATATATATATAGGCCGGGCGTGGTAGCTCACATCTGTAATCCCAGCACTTTGGGAGGCTGAGGAGGGTTGATCACGAGGTCAGGAGATCGAGACCATCCTGGCTAATACGGTGGAACCTCGTCTCTACTAAAAATACAAAAAATTAGCCGGGCGTGGTGGCGGGCACCTGTAGTCCCAGCTACTCGGGAGGCTGAGGCAGGAGAACGGCGTGAACCCGGGAGGCAGAGCTGGCAGTGAGCCGAGACTGCACCACTGCACTCTAGCCTGGGCGACAGAGCGAGACTCCATCTCAAAAAAAAAAAAAAAAAAAAAAAAAAATATATATATATATATGTATATATATGTGTGTGTGTATATATATATACACACATATATATACATATATATATATATATACATATATATATATATATGGACAGAGCAGGCAATCATTATTGCCAGGAGGTGTGCTTGAAATCAAGTGTTATTGCTGGCTTCTCCAACACTGAGAGGCAAACAGATCATTGTTATAAGTCTTGCTTGGGGTCTAAATGGCTCTGTGTTCTGGTTTTCAGGGAGGACCAGTACACAGAGCTAGGCTCTGAGCCAGATCACCTCTGGCTGGACTTCATCAGGTAAGTTAAGCGTTCCGCAAGGTGCTATTTTTCTAGTAGTATCTCTGGAGCCCAGAGCACAATTTCATCCACAGCTCCCATAGCAATCCTACTCACCCCGGGATCCCACAGGCTGTGAAGAGCAATTGAACAGCTGCGAACAGCAGTTATTAGCTCATTTGTTCCTAAAGGGTATATTTATCAGGCCTTTTTTTGGGGGGCAGAATTTTTTTTTTTTTTTTAGTTTGTTTTGGTTCCCAATATATAATCTCCACTAGATGCTGGGAGGAAAATGTAATTTTATTAGGGAGAAACAAGCAAAACAATCACTACCTTAGAGAGCAAAGGAAAGAAATTGGGGCTGTAACTTACAAGCCCCAGAGAATTAAAAGCAAGACACCCCAACAAGCTAAGAAACGTACAGATACCATTTGGCATACTATCTGCCAGAAGGATCCTAGAAATGGGGTGAATCTAGAGACCTACAACTAACCCATCCAGAATACTGCAACCTCCTCCCACCGTCCGGGGCAGGGGGCGACACAGAGCAGTTCAACAGGACCCCTGAGCCCCTTCATCAGATGCTGAGAACAAAACCCAGAGACAAAAGGCAGAATGACGCTGAAAGTAGGATTTGGAATCAGAGATGCGAGGTTGAGTTTCCAGCTGTGTAATATGAGGGACCAGCTGTGTTCTCTAGAACCCTGGGTTCCTTGAAGGTGCCCTGGAGCTACGGGGTGGGAGGAGTGGCAGAAGAGCAGGCAGGAACTGGCCTCTCCCTCCCCACTCGACTTCATCCGGAGGACCTCCACATTTGTCTGTTCTGTATTTTGGGCTTTGACATCAGGTTTCTTCTAGAGGGTGAAAATCAGAGGGTAAAACAGTTTGGAAAAACACTGATCTAGCCCAACCTCCTGATTTGCAAAAAAGAAAACGGAGGCCCAGAAGTAGGAAGGCTTAAGTCTCCAGAGCTGGGTTAGAACACAGCTGGTACCTGGAGGGAGGGTTCCTGATGCCTCAGCCAGGGCTCTCCTCGCTCACCGGGGTATCTGCAACCCGCTCCACCCCATGCCACGTTTTGCCAACTGTCCTGACTGATAGTGCATGGCACAGTCAAGCTGTGCCCATCTCAAAGACCACCCTCTCAGCCGCCTTGAGACCTGCGCCTGGGATGACTGAGAGCCTAATGAACCTGGCCTACCTACCAGCGGCTGCAGTTCAGACCAAAGGTCCAAACAATGCAAGTCTGTGGTTCTCTCACATGACAGCTTGTCTACTCAACAAGCCAAAACTCACGTAAGACAGGCAGTTGTTTCAGAGAGAGCAAGAGAGGTCTATGCCGGGCAGACTCACCTGGGCAGCTTTAAAAACAAGCTATATGGGTCCCACCCTGAGAGACTGATTCAATGCGCCTGGGGTGTGGCTGCGGAGGATGTTTCAGATAATTATGCTCACCAGATCATTCTACTATACAGGCAAGACCCTGGACACCTGTGCCAGGGAAGAGGCCCGCAAAAACTATACCCCTTGGGCCAAATCTGGTCCACTGATATTTATAAGTAAAGTTTTATTGGAATGCAGTCACGTTCGCTCATTTACATATTTTCCACAGCGGCTCTCTAGCTACAACAGCAGAGCTGAGTAGCTGTGAAAGACACAGCAGAGCCTGCAAAGTCTCAAACATGGACTATGTGGCCCTTTACAGAAAATGTTTGCTGAATCCTGTGCTGGCAATTTTCACTCTTTTGATAAGTTCATTTTCCTGCAGGAATTTCAGTAAAGGTGTTTAATGTCTTCTATGATGTAAAACCTGCACGTCACTGAGCAAATCTAGCATCTGCTCTCGTCCAGCTTTTGCTCGCGAGCAAGGCCTTCCTCTCCCAGCACTGCCTGCCACGCCATGAGCACAGTGTGCTGCGCACAGGCCTCTACCTTTCCCACCCACTGTTATCATAAACAAAGCACACAGCTACTCAAACAAAGCAGCTGTGTTTGCCAAAAAAACCGAACTGTCTTGGAACATTATATTGTGTACTTATTGAAAGCCACGAGCATGGAATAGCCAGGCAGCAGAAAAAGGGGAAAAAAAATTACCAGATGACACACTTTCTGATTTCACTGTAGTAAGGAAAAAGTCAACATTGCAAATAAATACGATCCTTAGAGAGGAGAGCTGTGCTCTAGAGCTCAAGGACACTCACCAGAGCTGGGCTGCTATCACTGGGTTGCTTGCTATAAAGGAAAAACAGAAAGTTATGACATCTTAGAGAACTTTATCGCTTTCACCATGCAATGACAGATAATGGCCATGCGAGACTTCTACCACCACAGAGCCGTTCCAACTCCAACCCAGGCAGAACTGCATGGTGGCTACTTCTCCTTTCCTCAGGGAGAGTAAACTATCCCTCCCTCTGATTCACTCAGCAACCATCCACTCAGCAGGTTCCCAGGGCTGGGCGCTCTGGGAGGCAGGGACAAAGAGACACAGTCTCTGCTCTCAAAAGTTCCGTGTCTAGAGACAGAGAAAGGCAGATACAGAGAAGTGGGTAAAAGGGAAAACAGCACACGGTGATCAGGGATGAAATATAAGCATGGGTCTGGACTGAGGGGCCTCGGGGACGCCGTGAGGGCCTGCATGGACAGAGCCCTGGGAATGAGGTACAGCTTAGCCGCTTACACTCCATTTTGTTTTTAAAAGGATAGATGTGGCAGGGAAAATCATTAAAAGCTTGACAAAGAAGATGCTAGAACTCTGGCTGGAAAAAAGTCAGTGAAATAAGGGAGAGAAAAGAGGGAGGGGGAAGAGAATCACAGACCCTGGGGCCCAGAAGATCTCTAAAGCCATCTGGTGGGGTCAAACCACAGGACGTCCACTTCCCTCTGTGACAGCCACACCAGGGGGTCCCTCCCTTTGTGCTGTATACACCTGTAGGGGCTGGGAGCGCACTGCTATCTTGAGACAGCTCTTTTGATCTTTGGAAAATTGTTCCTTACACTGAGCTATTTCTGGACAACTCTGAACCAGTGGACTACACACACCAGCATAATCCTCCTCATGGAACAGAACAGAGAGCGTTCTGGCCCCTTCCTCCCGGGCGCTGTGGCCACCCTTCATCAACCCATCGCCCTTCTCTGGACACGCTCCCATCCCCTGGCCTCTCTCGAAGGGCAGGACTATTTCCTGTGCTGTGGGCATTTTCCCTCCACTAAAGCAGCTGGGAGTGACTAAGAATTTCAGGTAGTCATGCTGTTGCACCATCGGTTCATAAAGGAAAGAATGGTGGGGAACACAAAGTTACAGATTCCAGAAGGGAACAAGTAGAGGTACCAAGTCCCATGGAGGCCCATTAAGTCCTGAGCCAAGAAAAATGCATGGAGTGGCCACAAGGAAATCATGTACAGAAGGGGCCAGGAGGCTGGGAGTGCAGAGGCTCTGCCATAAAAGAGCAAACACTGAGTACAAACTGGGCGTCCTAAGTCGGAGAGCAACCTAGTGTAGAGAAAGAAGAGCTACAAGATGGGATCTGGAGGCTGGGATCCAACAGAAATGAGACTGGCCTGCTCATTCACTGACTGAGTTGTACTGTGTTCCGGGCCTCATACAGGTATGAGGCCCCAGCTGTAACTGATGGACAAGGTTGAAGGGGTTTGGAAAGGGGAAGGGGGCAGGCATTCTAGGGTCTGGCTAAATTTAAGGGTGAGGAAAGTTTGGACTGACTGTGGGACTTGAGCCGAGTATCTAAAAGTTCTTCATGTACTTGTACGTGGTCAGAATTCCAGTTAGCATGGGCCTGATGTCCACACTTAAAATTGCAAGATGATGGAGATACAGTATCTTCTATAGGCAAGAAAGGTGTTTCCCTGTGATATTCCTCAGGTACCGGGGCTTGAGCCCAGGTCTAGAAGAAGCAAAGAGGCACATGGAAAGAAATATGGAGAAAGGGGAGAAATAAATGAACACATCCACGGCAAACACTGATGACAGAGGGATGGCGGAAGTGGCCAGGTCCCGTTAAAAGAACACCACTGGGATTATTTTTCCAAAAGCTCCAGACTGGAGAACTGCGGGTACTTTCTTCATAAGCTGCTTGACCAAGCTCCTCGAGGACTTAAATGACTCAAGCATAATGTAAAATTCCAAGAAAGAATGAAAAACACACAACCTTTGAACGTTGAATGTCTCCGGGATGGATAACGTTTACTAGGCTTCCTCTCAAAGGTGCTGGTTCTTCGTAACCTGGAGCCATGTGTAGCTTGATATTCTGTCCGCCCACTGGGAAGTAAATATTTTCTTGTGTGTTATCAATATCAGAATCTCAGTACATTACCTGTTTTTGAAAGTGCACTTTTATTTCCAAGAGCTCCAATGTACGTTTCAACTTAGCCTGAACTCACTTGGGTAAAGAAACACAAAGTTTAGCCTTCCATTTGGAAATAAAATCTCCTTTGCCAAGTCCAGGCTACAGTCCAGGGGCAGATATTTCCACCAAAGGGCAAAACCTGCAATTTAGGTACCAGCCACTTGGCTGCACAAACCAAGCGGGTTTGATACATCTCATTAAGAGAACATTGATTTTCACATAAAATAACCTTTCACAGAACACACTGCATAGACATTTAACCCATCTTTTAGAAGACTGTTATCAATACCCACTTAACTAGGTCTCAGCTTTCTTTGCTATGCCAAGGCAAACATTACTGATTTCACTAAGGCTTTTTGGGTTTCAACCAATGTGACACCCGGCTGCAGATTCCAGGAGGTTGCTGGTTTCGTCTGATGTACTCCTCAACTGCTTCATTCCAGTTGCTCTTAGTCACCATTTGTCACCTGCTCTGCGTGCCTCTAAGGGCAACCTCTTCTCCTCCAAACTCCCTTCCTTCTTACACTTTCAGAGGAGCAGAAAGGAACATGGTCTGGGACTAAGCCTGGGGCAGTTTCCTCCCAGGAGAGAAAAGCCTGCCTTGGCAACTGCCCTGACTGTCCTTCCCGCCTCACTCCACTCCGAGTAGACACCAGCATTCTGTGGAGTGTCTCCGGTAACCTCTGCATCCTCCACAGGACCCTGGGATTTGATTGTTTCTCAAAAAGAGCTTGGTCTTCCCCCCACCCCGACCCCGACCCCTTGGAGCATTTAAAACAAAATAATTCTTTAAACAGAAGTTCATAGCTATTTCCTCACACAGTAGAAACATTTGAAATGAGCAAATCTTTTGGCATTTAAATAGAGTTCAGGGATGTGCCATGTGTGGGTAGAGGTTATGAAACCATGTGAAGTTTTAGATATCGTAACTGAGATTCTCAAATGTAAACAGGCCTCAAAAACCCTGGGAGCACATTTTAAATGCGTACTGCCAGGCCTTACACATACACACACATGCATACCCACAGATTCTGACTGCAAAGGTCTCAGATGAGGTTGTTGTCCTCATTTTTAACAAACACCAAGAAAGTTTTCACACACTTTGAGAAAAATGGTCTTAGGATGATAAGCAAAAATATATCAGAATAAGCTCTCGATGTTTTCAGGCTCTTTTCAGATTCAAATATCTACTCATCCTACCTTGGGTTACACATTGATATCTGCTCTCATTCTTAATTACCCCAAATTTCTGGACATTGGCATGCAAAAGGCAATACAGTAGCAGTTAGAAATTTAACAGCCAGAGTTCGCAGGGATGAATCTCCGCTCTACCACTTACTGGCTGTGTGTGACTTTAAGCGTAATGCCTCTGGCCCTGGTTTCCTTATCTGTAAAATGGGGATAATCAACCTACCTTATTAAGGGTGTGTGAACAGTTCTGGCACAGTGCTGGCCAACAGAACTTTCCAAAATGATCCTGTGTCCTGTGTCTATATTGTCTAATATGGTAGCCACTAGCCACATGTGGCTTCTTGGCCGCTTGAAATACGACTAGCGATACTGAAGAATTACATTGTAAAATTTATTTCATATTCATTAACTTAAATTGCCACGTGTGGCTAGTGGCTACTGTATTGAACAGCACAGCTCGACTAAATGTCAGTTATTAACAATTTTGTTATTAGTTCCATTTTATCAATGACCAGGTGGGGGTCAAAAGAGCTTCAGTTACTCACCTTAAGAAAAGTGGGGATGGGACACACAACCTAAGTTTCTGGACTCAAATCCACTACTCTATTCGCATACAAGAAAGAAATCACAGTTGCCCTCCTTCAGAAGACGTGATCCGTGTTGCAGAAATGGCTCCCTACCTGAATCTGAAGCGAGAGCCCAGCCTGATAAAGTCGGATCTATTGGATTTGCTGTTTCCTGGCGTCCGCAGTCGGAAGAATGCGTGGTGCTCGACTGCACACTTCCAAAGGTGTTTGCAGGTCCTGGCACTGTCTAACCGGAACACAAACGTGTGCTCTTGCTCACGTCCCTTAAAGAGGAAGCACAAGGGCCTCGAGTGGGCGTTTGCAACCCCAACACAGGATTTTCACAGCAAGGGGAAAGAAATGGGAGCCAGGCCTACCTGATCATCATCCTCGACCACCACGAGTGTCAATTTGCTCTTTTTAAAATCCATTTTGGTAATTTTAGGCCTAGTCAGACAGAAAGCATTTTAAAAGCACAATCTGCAGTAAAACTATCTACACATCAAATAGCAGTTTCCTTTCTACTTTTAAAGCTTAGACTAAAAAAAAAAACAAAAACATTCATTCAAGTGTGATTATCCAGAAGTTTCAGCGCAACTGCCACAGACCCACAACAGCAGCACCGTGTGCTCTGAGGATGAATCTGGGTGTTGCAGATACCCCTCAATAATCATCCATCACATAGAATTCCACCACAAAATAGGAAAAGACATTTTTAATATTAGACAAAACTAAATTACCAAAAGAATAAGCCTATTTTGTTAGCTCCTTCAAAGATTAATATGCCTGTCGGGGTCAGTCCAAGAGAATATTCACAGCCATCTCTTCCCTACAAACAAACGAAGTGACAATCGGTAGAGGGTTCTAACAGGTCGTCACACAGCAGAATGCAAAATGCAAAAACAGTTTCCTCACCACAAGTTATTTTGTTTGCATAATGTTCATACATTTTTCAGTAACAGCAAAACCAAATTACTTAAACACACACAGTTCTTACCCTGACAACGTGCATGTCTACCCCATACATTTCCAGCCACTTCGCTTTATTCAGATAGGAGAGTTCCGCCTGGGCAGGGCTCTTTCCCCTTAGAAAAACCAATGGAAATACATGTAAACTGCGACTCGTAAGCCCACAGGATTCTGAAGGGCACGGCCTTACTATGGAACGTTATGCAGCAATTAAAGCAATGAGGGATGCCAAATTATAGTAATACAAAAAGATTCCCAAGACCTTACTGTTAGTTGACTAGAAAGACCACAGAACAGGCTGGGCGCAGTGACTCACGCCTGTTATCCCAGCACTTTGGGAGGCCAAGGTGGGTGGATCACTTGAGGTCAGGAGTTCGAGACCAGCCTGACTAACATGGTGAAACCCCATCTCTGCTAAAAATACAGAATTAGCTGGGCGTGGTGGCACATGTCTGTAATCCCAGCTACTTGGGAGGCTGAGGAAGGAGAATCACTTAAACCTGGGAGGCGGAGGTTGCAGTGAGCCAAGATCCAAGATCGTGCCATTGCACTCCAGCCTGGGCAACAAGACTGAAACTCCATCTCAACAACAACAACAACAACATCACAAAACAGTGCTTACAATATGATCACTTAAGGAAACAACAAAACAAGTTGTATATGTAAATGCAAAAGGAAAAGACTACAGGCTGCCAATGATGGCTTCCTGCAGGGAGGAGAGTAGATGTGTAAGTGTGTGGGTGGGGTGTGCCATACCCGCAGACATTTACGTTGCTTCAGTGTTACACAATGAGAATGGACTAATGCCACCTTCCACTAAAATAGTCACAGGAGCTTTTCAGAATGACTGAGGGATAAGAGAAAGTCATGCTAAGCTCCAGAGTCCAAGGGTGACCTGGAGGAGGCAGTGTTTGGGGAAGATGGGATGGGAGGGAGGAAAGGTTAACATCTAGGAAACCCGTGAGTGAGGGGTGGCGTTGGTAGTCCAGGCATGAAAATGGTGCCTGCAGGGGGAATGGAGGGAAAAAACAAAGGGGATAAATGACACTGCTGGATTTAGGTATGATGATCACATTTCCTGAAATGTAACACTGTACAGCACACGGTCTCAAATATGTATGTTCCTATACTACAGGGTATATTTCTAAATTTAGTGCTTGTTTCAGAAGGTTCAGGCCCTGAGGTCCCAGAGATGCAGGTATGTGAGAGTGCCTGGGATGCCCTGGGGTGTCACTAAGACAGTGGTGGCTCCCCCATCTGCAATAAACAAATCAGAACCAGGCTCTGTTTGCAGAGAGAGAAAAGGAGTGTGGTTTGGTTCTTGCTGCACATCTCTTAAGAGACAGACGGCCAGGCGTGGTGGCTCCTGCCTGTAATCCCAACACTTTGGGAGGCTGAGGTGGGACAATCACTTGAGCTCAGGAGTTTGAGACCAGCCTAGGCAACGTGGTGAAACCTCATCTCTGCAAAAAATAGAAAAATGAGCCAGGCATGGTGGTATACGCCTATAATCCCAGCTGCTCGGGAGGCTGAGGCAGGAGGATTGCTTGAGCATTGGGAGGTCGAGGATTCGGTGAGCCAACATAGTGCCACTGCACTGTGGCCTGGGCAACAGAGCGAGACTCTCTCAAAAATAAAAAGGACAAGATGTGGGCCTTTGGAAAAACAGGACTGACACAAGGAGAGAAGAGTTGGCGCTGCAGTTTTATGGCCATCAACAGAACAATTCTACTGGTAGATAAAGGAGTGTGATCAACACTTATTTATGACAAAATAGATATATCAGAATGCTAGACGGTTGCATCAAGGTACCTGCACTCTTTCCATCTCTGGAAGATATCAAATTCCATTGCTTCTGTCTGATTTGGAATGAACCGAAACTCAGACACAAGCTCTGGTGTGTGTTCTGGAAGCTCGCACTCCCCAAGCTCCGCTGTAAGTTTCATAAAAGGGAGGAAAATAGGAGACATTGAATGATTTCAGTTATTGCTGCAACCAGGTCCAAAGGCATTTTGCATCATTATAAAGCACAGCCCCCCGCCCCAATGTATAACTCTCTCCTTTCGGGAAGACTCTCACTTGGGTAGTCATATGTACACTCAAAATCCTAGAAGCATTCTAATGTCCTCCCTGTTGGGTGATACAGCATCATCCTAGTTATTACTGTCTTTCTCTCCACCGTTGTTCCCACCCAGGGAAGCGCCAGTTACATTTTCCCCACGAAGGGGTAGAACCCTGAATTTGCAATAAAAGGCAATTGCAGGGAATGAGGATCTGCCCAGAAACATCCATTTAACAAGCCTCTCGTTAAGAGTAGGTCAGAGCAGCACTTCAGGGTCTGCAGTGCTGGAGAGGATAGATCAAGAATTCGGCACATGCAGCATCCAGGGGGAAAGTAGGAAGGGGAGGGAGAGGCAGAGCGAGAGGGAGGCAGGGAGGAGGGGTGCGAGGGCTGCAGGAGCAACTGCGGGAAGTCAGGCAGAACCTGGGAGGGAGACAGCTGTGCAGAAAGGAGGGAGGAGCAGCCACACGAGTGATCCGAGCAAGAAGCCCAATTTGTGCTGCAATTTGTGCTGCCCTTGCCAAGTCCCCCAAAGGATGGAGGGCCTGAGGATACAGGTGGCCCCCTCCTCCAGGGATGATGAGAAAATCCACTCTCCCCCACCCCCTGCAGCTCAGGAAGCAGACCCCAGAATGAAAAGGAATCCTCTAGAGTTCCCTCTAACACTAGGCTACACCAAGTGTGGACCACACACCAATAGTACTGCCATCCCCTGGGAGCTTGCCCAAAACGCAGAACCTGAAACCCCACCCCAGACCTATTCAAGCAAAACCTGCCTTTTAACAAGATGCCCAGGTCACAGGCCTGCCCATTTGTTGGAAAAATCACTGATCTATAATAGTGGCTTTCGAATTTGGGTGCGCATCAGAATCACCTGGTGAGTTGGTTAAAATGCACATCACTGGGCCCCGCCCCCAGAGTTTTTGAATCCCTCGGTCTGGAACCCGGCCTAAGAACTGGCTTTTCTAACAAGTCCCCATGTGATGCTAATGTGGCTACCCTGGAAAACACTTTAAGAACCTCTGCTGCACACATCAGATCCCATCAACTAACACTTCACTCAATTTGCAATCTCTGCAGCCAGGCCTCAGCTCTAGGAGGCCGTGGAGGGTGGTGGAAACAGCTCAGACACAAGAGGACTTGGATCCCAACCCTATCATAATCTATCTATGTGACTGCAGGCAAGTCACTTAACATCTCTGGGTCTCCGGTGCCTGATCTGTAAAATGGGAATTGTTACAAGAATGAAAAAGGAGCACAGGCATGCAACAGATGAGTGGCCTATTAGTTCTCCCTTCTTTTCCTTTTACCTGGTTTAATTTTTAAATCCACCACAAATTTAGTTCCCAAAAGAGCACAGCCTCCCTGCAGGGCCACTGTATCACAACTCAGGAGGCATCGAGGACAACCACAGCAAGACATGTCTTCAAGGCTCAAGCACAGGAGGAAACACAACGCTTCATTTTATTCAAACCTACAGAGATGCTCTAGTGATCCTTAGAGTCCCAGACAAGCTAGCTCAGCTGTGGGTGAGGTGGAAAGCAGACTGTAGCATTTACTCATGGAATGGGGTTGGGGAGAGGGGGCACGGAGGGACAATGTAACAAGAGCCTCGCCTTGTGTCTAAATCTTCAGTGTTTTTCTTTTCTTTTCTTTTGAGAAAGGGTCTTAGTTGCCTAGGCTGGAGTGCAGTGGCGTGATCACAGCTCTCTGCAACCTCAAACCTCAACCTCCCCTGGCTCAGGTGATCCTCCCAGCTCAGTCTGTAGCTGGGATTATAGGTATGCGCCACCATACCTGGCTAATTTTTGTATTTTTTGTAGAGACAGGGTTTTGCCATGTTGCCCAAGCTGGTCTCAAACTCCTGGGCCCAAGCGATCCACCCACCTCAGCCTCCCAAAGTGCTGAGATTACAGGCATGAGCCACCATGCCCAGCCAAGTCTTTTTATTTCTATCTGACATAACAATCAATTGTATCTTTTTTTTTTTTTTTTTTCTGAGACAGAGTCTCGCTCTGTCACCCAGGCTGGAGTGCAGTAGTGCAATCTTGGCTCACTGCAACCTCCGCCTCCCGGGTTCAAGCAATTCTCCTGCTTCAGCCTCCTGAGTAGTTGGGATTACAGATGTCCACCACCATGCCTGGCTAATTTTTGCATTTTTGGTAGAGATGGAGTTTTACTATGTTGGCCAGGCTGGTCTTGAACTCTGGACCTCAGGTAATCCACCCGCCTCGGCCTCCCGAAGTGCTGGGATTACAGGGGTGAGCCATCGCGCCCGGCCAACAATTGTGTCTTAAAATCACACTGACATTATGATTTCAGCTCAAAGGATAATTTCTCCAAGAACGGTCACAGAGAACTGACCTTATTTGTGTCTGTCTCGGCTCTGGGGCAAGGTTTTGGTTCTACACTACTCTGTTAAGTGTGGTGAGGGCTTCATTACAATGGGGTGGGATGGTAATAGGTGCACCTCATCCTCTGATCTTTCAGGACAACGTACAAGCTTGCAATATTGTGCCAATGGCTTTAGGAGGAAACCTTTCCAGTGGATTAACGGCCTTGCGTCTCTTTTGTCTCATTAGTGACACCCTGACATCTACTGCTGGGCTGTCAAGCCTGATGGTATGACCTCTGGCAGCTCAGGAACTCTAGGGCAGAGGAAAGCCACTTGCTAAGTGGGTGAGTGGCCGGAGTGAAGAGGCCACTGCCATGTTCTCCAAGCCATGCCTGTCATTATAGCACTTGCCATAAAGACTGTCATATCAGAAAAATACACAGGAAGCACTGAGCACTGTATTTGGCACAGATGGCTACAGATGATATTACCATCAACTCTACCACCAGTTTAAAGGTTCTGCCTTTAAAGTTCTTGGCGGGGGTGGGGTGAGGGGGGTCTCTCCAATTTCAATAATTCAACTCACTCTGCACTTACCAAGCATCTACTATATGCCAAGTCCCCATTAGATAATAAGAATTAAGAGTCTGGGTGCGGTTGCTCATGCCTGTAATCCCACTGCTTTGGGAGGCTGAGGTGGGAGGATCGCTTGAGGCCAGGAGTTCAAGACAACAGGAATTAAAAGGTGACTGAAGAATAGAAGTTTCAGGTAATGGGAGCATCCTACGGTCATTAAAAACCATCTCTATGAGTGTACACATGACAAAATACACATACTAAAAATACCAAGTAAAAAAAATTATACAAAAATTTGCAGATGACTGATCAAAATAACATTTTCAAAAGTCCACTCAAAACTCATAGCTAGAAATTCTGGTTGCCTGTGGGTGGTAGGACAGTGGGTTCCTTCCTTCCTTATGCTTGTCTTATTGGTGGGTTGTTGTCCTGATATTCTGTAGTAAGTGTGTACTAATTTTATAATTTGAAAAAACCTCTCAGTTCCACTTTTAAAAACTGGCCAAATACAAAAGTGAGAAGTCAATTCTCATTATGGTATTCATAAGTAATCACTAATTATGAATGAATATGTCATAATCCATAATCCAGTAGAAGCTGATGAACATGCTGGCAAACGAGTGCACAACATATGTCTATCTGATGTACTAATGAAATCCCGGATATGCAGTTACACATTAGTATTCTCTTAATTAGTGCTAGAGACTTTAGCAAGTGTTTCTTCTGCATCCGAAACTACACACCACCAGGGCATCACACAGATAAACGGCCAATGCTGACAATCATGCAGGCAGACCTCTTACCATCCAGTTCCCATTCACATGCAAAAATACCCTTTGCACCCCACCAGTCCTGACATTAATGCTTCCAGCCTGACCTCTCTGAGTGAGCCAGATTCAGGTACTCAAGAACCTGCTGGAGCTTCTAGAACCTCTTAGCCAAGGGACCCAACACAGACCATTTCCTCCACCAGAGTCCACCTCTTCTAACCTCTATCCATCCCCAGAAACAGCCTGAGAATCATCTCAAACTCCTCCCTCAACACCTAAGTCTAATCACCAAGTCCTTCTCCTTGTACTGCCAATGCTATTTCTTGGTGTGTGTGTGTGTGTGTGTGTGTGTGTGTGTGCAAACCCCTGCCCTAGTTAGTTTCCTTTCCCTTCTATTACAGCAGCACCTCCTCGCTGGACTCCCAGTCCCAGTCTTGGTCCTGCTCTGATCCCTTCTCCCCATATAGCCAACGTGGCCTTTCTAAAGTGCATATCCGGCCAGGCCTGCTCCCTCTCAAGAGCTTTCAAAGGTGTCACTGCTGACTGCATGAAATTCTTTCTCTTTAAATGGGGCCCGAGGTCATCCACCTGTCCAAATGCTTGAACTTCACTCTGCAGCATCACTCAACTGCTGCTAACCTCTCTGCACTTTTGTGCCTTGGTTCCTTGACTCATGGTCTTCTCATCCCCACAATGGGCCTTCCTTGTCCAAACCTCCTGCACGTCTCTGTTCCTGAAGGAACTGCACTGCAGTCCTTGCTACTCCTTGCCTTCCTCACTGGACTGCACGCCACTTGGGGACAGAGACCGTGTCATATTCATTTATATCCCCAAAGCTATGCACTGGGCCTGGTATACTGTGGACACTCATTTGTTGAAATAAAAAGCAATAACATTAAAATGCTAATTACTACTAAAGATTAATGTACCTTGTAGACAGAGAGCAGCTAATTCCACAGCTGTTTCATAAGGGCATTTCAATCTTGAAAAAAATAAAATGAAATTAATTCGAAATAGGAACTTAAGTACAACCATACAAAATGTCATTAAAATCATTTTTCAAAAGGTAGCGATATTTAGATAATGACTTGTATTCTTAGTCATATTTTTGCTGTCTACATTAAAGAATGCAACAAGCTGACTTGCACTACAAATTTCCCAAAGTCAATTCTCATCATAGGGCAAAATAACCCAATGTAGGTATAGTTTCTATCAATCGTGTACAATTTTACTGAATTTGGCAAGAATGGAAAAGTTTGGAAAACAGAATGAAAAGTATTCCCTTTGCCTTATTATTTTTAAACATATTTTAAATTTATTTTATCTTGATATAGTACATGCATCTTTTTTAAAGCTGCCTTCAAATCTTTCTTGAAACAAGGTCATAGCGTTAAAAATAAACACACAGACACCATATCGAACACTGCCAGCATGGCTGGATACACTCAGCATTCTAAGTCTATCTAAGGCACAGCCATAGAAGAGTACTACTGCAAATTCAGTGATCTCATTCATACGTAATATTTCAAATTTGGTTAGAAAAATAATAATGACATACATTGGTATAGCACTTCATAGTTTTCAAAGCCTTTTCATTTATATTATCCAATTTGGTCAATGCATCAAGTTTGTAAACCTTTAGGATGGGTGTTGCCAGTGAGCCCCCCCGACCCATCTCCCATTATATAGATGAGGAACTCAGTGTTAAGGGCTCTTGCCCCAGGTCATCCAGCTGGAAGGGAGCAATGTTGGGACTTGAACACCATTCTGCTTTGAAATACAAAGCAGGCTAAACTGCATGTAAACTACAAAGTACTGTACAAATGCAAGGTGTTGCCATTAATATTTTTCCAAACCGAGGACAATTTCTAGAGTTACACAGCCTTTAGTATGAGGAGCACGGTATGGAGAGAGAGAGGTAGAGAGAGAGAGAGAGGGAGAGAGGATTAAAAAAAAGTACACACACTCATAATACACACACCAACCAAAGGTCTGTATTGCACGGCTGAATAAGGCAAATGTATACACTGTACAATCTACTTGTTCTATTGGTCTATGGATTACATTTCACTGAGGTTTTTATAGCACATATTCTATGGAGAGTTTGCAAATTCGGAAATTACATATTTAATTTCCTTCAGATTATATTCAAAATCAGAACGTATTCTTGTCAATAGCAGGGGTTACTTTTTAGACTCAATATAGCCTTAGTTTTTCATGTAATAGAAAATATTCAATACAGATGCTGAAAAATGACACAGTTATAAGAGCTATGCCTGTTGAAACCTCTTATCTTTACGGTAAATTAAGACTGCATGCGAAATCAACCACTTCAGTGCCAATGCTTCTTATACTCAATGATCACTGTGTGCTGCCAGAGGCCTAGTATTTCAAAGCCATTTTTAAGAGGAGAAAAGGAAGTGAGATGAGATGTCTAAAACTTTCTACTGGAATCAGAACATAACCTCTTTCCATTACATATATGCAGATGGTGATGAATGACACTTTTTGACTGTCCAAATACTTGTAAGTGTATACATACTAATAACGTATCTTGCTTGCAAATACGACAAAAGCCATTATGAATGGGACAGTGATGTGATCAGGGAGAGAGTTATTCCCAAATACACATCACGTAAGATATTAAATAGTCTTGGAAATGCTTCAAGCCATATAGTAATCATTTAAAATAGGATGATAATGACAGTGATACAAGTATTAGACTCACTTTACAATGCCTGGTGCACTTTTTTTGAATTTTGAAAAGGGAACAAGGGTAAAAGAGTTAAAACAGTGAATTATTTTGAAATACACTATGATCTATCCTGCGTTAAGAGTTAGAACAAAAACATACTTACTTTCCAGAAAGAATGTCATGCCTGAGTTGTAAAACAAACAGGTACCTGACAAACATATACAAAAGTCAACAGAGGGTAACTCTTTCCCAGCTGCTCCCAATCCCCAGCTTCCCACTGCAAACCCCACCCCACACACAGCATGGAGTTTTGCATTGTAAAAAAGGAGTCCAAATCAAATGAGAACTTTGGTGGAAGCATCTCCTCTTGGGTCTCCAGGAAGGCATCCCAGAACCACGCTAGGAAGGTGAGTGCATGTGGGGAACTCGCAAGATACTTGTAGGATGGAACATGATACACGTCATGGTCCAATGACGGCCTCCACAACCCCCTCCGTGCTGGAGAAGAGAGCCGAACGTGGCACATGGGCATGCAACATGTCCAATAACCCAGGCAGGGTGGGGCCGTGGGGTCTGGCTCTCAGCCAGCTCCACCAGCGGATTCCAGATCTGCTGCGGTAGATTGTAACAAAAAGTTTGCAGCTGATTCTAGTCAAAAAACCACTGGGGGTTCTTTTCCCCTGATGCAGTGTAACTGCAGACTCTTTTAAAACACAAAACAGGCACAGGCACACAAACACACACACACACACACACACACACACACACACACACACACACGAAACAAGAAAAATCCTGGCACTGGACTGCAAATGGTTAGAGGGGTAACAAAAAATGAGAAAGAAGCCAGCAAATAACACGCATGGGGTTTACTCAAGTAAAAAAATAAATGTCTTGGCTTAAATAAGAGGGGTATCTTTTGTTTGTTTTTTACCAGGAGGATGTAGGCATCAGAACCACTCACAAGGCTTTGTAAAAACCAAAACTGCCTGTGCTCTGCTCCCTACCTATGGAAACAGAATCCTACACACAAGAGTGGCCCCCAGGAATCTGAGCTGTTCAAAAGCTTCCCAGGTGTTTCTGATTCACACAACCTGGGTTAAAAACCAACCGCTTTGATGACAGCTAGAAGCAGCATTCATAGAGGACTCTGAGGAGCAACACTAGAATGACTGTTTGCCAGAAATCAAGGAGATCGGGCGTGCTGAAGGTTCTAGTACATTCCAGAATGTTCCTGCTTCCTGACAGGTGTTTGGCCACCACTGAACTTCACTTCTGAATGTCAGGATACCATCTTGTATACTCATCTCACAAGAGACACAGTATAAACATGGCCAGAACTCTTGATTCCTATAAGAAAAACTAACCATAGCAGCCTAGCAGGAGCCTGGGTAACAGGGCAAAACGCTGTCTCTATTTTAAAAAATACAAAAAATTAGCCAGGCGTGGTGGCACACACCTGTGGTCCCAGCTACTAGGGAGGCTGAGGTGGGAGGATCACTTGAGCCTGGGAGGTTGAGGCTGCAGTAAGCTGTGATCACGCCACTGCACTCCAGCCTGGTTGACAGAGCCAGACCTTGTCTCCAAAAAAAAAGCCCAGGGGAAATGGTGATAACCAGTCAGTCTTTAAGGCATTATTTAGGGGTCATCTCCCTAAGAACCACCCAGCAGCCTACATAGCCTATATGTCACCACTGCAGTCCATCACACAAACAACGACAAGGAGGCTCTGGGGATATCAAAAGCAGGAAAAGGCTTTGTAGAGAATTTCACTGATGGAAAAGGGTAGAGGGAAACTCCACATTTAAAATGTTACTCAAATTTTCTTTTTCTTCTTCCCTGTTTCTGAAGTCCAAGACATAGACACGGGCAAACAAAACAAAAAAGAAATTCAGGCCGGGCGCAGTGGCTCACACCTGTAATCCCAGCACTTTGGGAGGCCAAAGCGGGTGGATCACTTGAGGTCAGGAGTCTGAGACCAGCCTGGCTAACACAGTGAAACCCTGTCTCCAGTCAAATATACAACAATTAGCAGAGTGTGATGGTGTGCGCCTGTAATCCCATCTACTCGGGTGGCTGAGGCAGGAGAATCGCTTGAACCCAGGAGGTGGAGGCTGCAGTGACCCAAGATCGTGCCACTGCACTCCAACCTAGGCAACACGGCAAGACTTTGTTTCAAAAAAAAAAAAAAAAAAAAAGAAATTCAGGGGAGTTAAAAGATAACATGAAGGGATTTTAACAACTTTGCTATAATTACTCTGTTTTTCTTAAAGAGGTTCCTTGTATTGTAACAATCAAGAGAATATTTTGCGATCTCTTAAAACATAAGATGGCGATTAAGGACTGAGAAATGCTTTTCCAATATCTGCCTTCCCTTTTTGTAGTTGAGATAAAAATAAAACGCCGCAGAGCAACCAATCAATTTACCCAGGGTCCAAGAAAATAGAAGTGTGACAAGAAAATGTATCTTCTAATTTCTATTCACTCAGAAAAATGTCAAATTAAGCAAAGTTGTGGATTTTTAACGGAACACGGAAACACCGGAAAAGTACTAATAACTCTTGCTGAGAAATAGACAGCAGACAGAAGAAGAGGCAAACCCACAATTGAGAAGAGCCATAAATGACATGTAAGGCAAGCCCTGCTGGGCGGGAGCTTATTCTGCATCGTGGCCTACCTTGTAAACTCCTCACGAAGGTTGTTTGGTTCTGAAGAATAGTATTTAACTCGAAAGTGTAAAGCATAAGCAGGTCCAACTAAACATTTGGAGATGGAAGGTTGAAGATGTTTTTCCCCAGTTTTGAAGATCACAGGATGGACAAAAGGGAAAGCACGTTAAATCTATAACATTTAGCACAACATCAGGACAGCATAACTGGGCACGCGACACTAGCCAATTCTTTTCAGTCCTCATCCGGGAAACTGAGATGGATGGACTTTTGTGCTGACTAAGATAGTTTAGCTAGTAACCTCATTCCAGGAGAAAAACCCTAGTGATTTAGACAGATTACTAAAAGCTGACATTTTATTTTCACCCCTGATGCCACAATACTCCAAACTGACAGCTAGTTTTTACAAAGTACAAAGGCTAAAGGAAAGTGATGCAAAGTGTTCTGTTCTCTAAAAATACTTTAAAGTACTTTTAAGAGCATATGAATTTTTAAAAATTACCCAAGCATAAACAACATTAAAAAACGTGGTTTCCACACCTGTACATTGAGAAGGCTGTAGCAGACTATCAAAGAGCCCTCCTACTCTCTCATCCTCTGAGTCTATGTTGTAACTCATTAGAAAGTAGATATAATAGGTATAAAGCTGAGTTTCTGAATAGTAGGTTAATCAGTTCTCATTGGCAGAGGCGTCTGATTTCAAATGAGAGCACAGTTGGTTTTTCAATATCCACTAAACATTTTTATTCAAATTTTAAACTCTCATCTTTGGCTAGCCTTAAGAAATTAAAAATCATCCACTTAATACCGAATTGATTTTTAAAATGCTTCCAAGTTCTAATGAAAACATAACACCTCAAAACACTGGCAAAGGAGTTTACTCTCAGAAAAAAAATAAATGAGTGAGCTAAATTCTGCTTACTTACTTTTCATCTGCTTTTTTATGGGTTTGGCATGATCCAGCCAGTGCTGAAAGAAAGAAAAAAAGTTTCTTTAGGAATAGTTCATCAGCAAGGTTATTCAGCCCTCACAGTTACCCTCCTCTAAAAGCCTTAGTAATTCTACCCACAAAAACCAGGGTTTGGATCATATCATGGGTTCTTAGGCTGGGAATCTGCAAACTGCTTGGGATGGTATAAAAAATTCAACGTTTATGCATATATGTGCATTTTTCTGGGGAGGGGACTCCCTAGTTTCTGGAAGTTTTACAAAGTGGTGCCTGAAAGAACATAAAACCCCTTAACTAATTGATCAGCAGAATCACCAACTGCCTTTTCCTTCTGAGTTTCTCAAGTTACAGCCAATCTTCTCCAAGCATTCCAGGTCTCCATTAATCTAGCAAAAAGTACAAGCTATGATACCAATAATCTCTCATTATGCACTGGTCTTGAGGTTGTCGTCCTAAACTCTTTAAAGTACAGAACTAAAATTCACAACCCCTTTATTCTTTTGCCAGGAAAATGAGCCACACGGCAAATGCAAAGGCAGGCAGGGATTTGCCTAAGATCATTTTGCTCTGGTCAATGAGGGCATTTTAACTTCCTCTAGCTTTGACCAAAAGAACTGCTTCAGTCTTATCTGAGGAGATTAGAAAATCATCTGCCTCATACAAAAGTTTCTCTATGAAGTCAAAGTCGTTGATACTGCTGTCCTAAGGAGTCTCAGCCACTTAACTTCCATGGAGAACTGCATTTAGGAGCATTCTACTGAGCCCTTCTGTGCAGACAGACATCAGCTCCTGGAGGCCAGGGACCGTGCACTTAATTGTGACTGTTTCCTGTGCCAGGCACAAGATATGGCACCCAGCAGGCCCCTGTTAAGACTCTTGAGAAATAAATAAATATTAAATATAAATTATTTTTTTAAAGTGAGGCAAGTAGGGACTGTTCCCATCACTTTATGTGGACCTAATGCATGCTGGAACTTCTCTGTTAGAAAGACGGCTGGGGTGATACAAGCAGAGTGGGCTACTCATGAGTTACTCAGAGTCAGAGGCCATTCTGCTGACTGCCAATGAGCTTTCAGACACATTTGCGCTCTGCACAGTCTAATAACGAGGAGCGGCAGGACCCAACCAGGACAGTGTACTCCACACCTAACCAAAGAGGCCATTATGACTGTGTGGGAGAAAGGGGATAAGGAAACACAAAAGCGAACAACAGATGATTGATAATACAATAAGCTGGGGGCAGTGCCATGGGAGAACGTGGGTTGTGGGGCTTTTGTCATCTCCACTCCAGGCTAGGCAGCCATGTAATGTCACCGCAGCAGGATGTGTATCTCAGACGCACATGTGCAGGATGCTTTATCTCATTGTTAATAGCTTTGAATTGGAAATGACCTAAATGTCCATCAACAAAGACGGATTAGAAAATGGCTCATCCATATAATGAAATACTATTTAAAACTGATGTAGGCCTGTATTTATTGATGTGACAAGAGATCCACAGCACAATGTTACATGAGAAAAAAAAATCAGGTGGAATCTCATTTATATAAAATTATTATTTTCTATCTAGATACGTCCAGAAGGAATTGTAGAGGTTATTTTGGGATGGTGGGGCTGTGAATGCCATTTACTTTCTTTTTACCTTGCTGCATAATTGTTTATTTTAATGAGAATATTATTTTTAGGGGGTGGGCTGGGTTGTCACGTCCATATTCATTTGTTGTTTTATGAGTTCACCTCATTAGAATCAGATGCTGCCAGTGCCCTCAAACAAGCTGAAAACCCCCAACTTTGGCCCCTGGAGGGGGCTGATACCAACTTGATTTAAGCCCAATATTTACTTTCCTACCAAGTAACATGCTAATGGCTATGACTAAAACTGTTCCTTTCACTTTCAAAAGAAGTCACCATTCATCCCCTAGTCTAATTAGCCCATGAGAGGCTGGTCACTTAAAGGAGCTTGTTCCATTTCTTTCCTTTCTTTAGTCTTCTCACCACCATTTTGAGTAGAACAAGTTTAGGCCTCCCTTTCCTCTCCCTCCACTGTCAAAGTCTCATCTTTAGCCAAGCCCAACTTGTGCAGTCTCCTTGGCTGTGCTTTTTGATCCTGGCTATGTATTAGTATTACCATCACTTGAGGAACTTTGAAAAAGTCAAAATTCAGGTCCCACCCAAGACTCATTAAACAGAGTCTCAGAGCATCAGTTTTCATAAATGCTTCCAGTGTGCCCGTTAAATATTTAGTACTGAAGTTTTCCACATCCTCTCCTACTCAGGAAGAGGTTCTGATGATCTTGAAACATGCACAACCCCTTCTCGAAATTGCTGTTTGGGCTCTGCAAAATCTCAAGCAATTTCAGGTTTTACAGGCTAGTCCAAGAGGTGAAATGGCCAAACATCTGTGGCTGGTGTGCATTCACAGGCAGACCACAGCCAGATGCTGGTACCGGGTGGCTGACTGCTTTGCCCTCTGGCCACACTGCAAAAGGCACCCCTTCAGCCATTGTGGGCTGGGCTCCATCCTTCCTGCTCAGCCACAGAGCCCTGCCCAAAGCAGGACCTGCCAGGATAGATGCCTATGAAAGGTCTGGGGCTGGTGAAGCCGAGAATGGAATCAGAAACGGCTTCCTCATTTTAAAAGCTCCTTGACCCCTTGGTGTTCAGATCAGGTTTTGCTTGCCTGCATCAGAGGCAATAAGAAACCCAGTCACAATCCTAAAATGAGAGATGACAAAACCTATCTTGTATCCAACCAGTTCAAAATGATCTGACTTTCTTCTTAGCTGCAGGGGCCTTCCAGACTCTGATCACTCGTATTTTATCCCACAAGACCACCTTGTGGCTTGAACACTGGGGCAATGAAAGCCCAACATGGCATTTAGTAAACTGTATCCTACGCTCGGCTTTGAGGACTGTATTCAGCAGCAGCGGGACCTGTCTCAGATGTTCACCTGTGTCTTGGCTAAATATAGCCATGCCGCCTGTGGGTAAACGCCAAGGCAAACGGCTCCGGCCCTCTTAGCAGACCATTAAACCAGTCACTGGAAACAGACAGGTGCAATTCTGAGTTCCAATGGCAGGACATTTTACTCAAACACTCTAACGGGTGTTAGAAAGGTGGTTTCTAATCTGAATTTCTCATCCAAGTCCATCTGGCAAAATCCTTTCCGTAAATCAAGATGTGTGAGATGATCTTGGCAAGGCCCATCTGTTCCAATAGTACATCAATTCTGGAAATATGACACCCATAAGGCTGGTTGTAGAATTTAATCATCTAAAATCTACATGGGAGCATTGGAACTACAAGGCCTCAGAGCAGCTCAGGAGTTGAAGAGCATCTAACAACTCTCTGCTGGAACATCTCCTGAGCCTTCACCATTAAGTCTGAGTGATGAAACTCATAACGGGATTTCTAGGACCTGCAAATTTTCTTGGCTTATAAAGAGCATCTGAGTCAGGCATGGTGGCTCACACCTGTAATCTCAACAATTTGAGAGGCTGAGGCAGAAGGATCGTTTGAGCCCAGGAATTCAAGATCAGCCTGGGCAACATAGCAAGACCCCATCTCTATAAACTTTTCTTTTTTAAAAATAGCTAGGCATGGTGGCATACACCTGTAGTCCCAGCTGCTGAGGAGGCTGAGGTGGGAGAATCACTTGAGCCCAGGAGATCAAAGCTGCAATGAGCTACGATCACACTACTGCACTCCAGCCTGGGTGACAATAAGACCCTGTGTATATTAAAAATAGGCCAGGCGTGGTGGCTCACGTCTGTAATCCCAGTACTTTGGGAGGCCAAGGCAGGTGGATCACTTGAGGTGAGGAGTTCAAGGCCAGCCTGGACAACATGGTAAAATCCCATCTCTGTTAAAAATACAAAAACTAGCCAGGTGTGGTGGTGCATACCTGTAGTCCTAGCTACTTGGGAGGCTGAGTCAGAAGAGTCCCTTGAACCAGGAAGGCAGAGGTTGTAGTGGGCCGAGATCACACCACTGTACTCCAGCCTGGGTGACAGAGTAAGACCCTATCTCAAATATATATATATATAGTTTGTGTTTAAACTAGAGCTGGAAGGAATCTGAAGAGATAATCAAATTGTACCCAAAGGATGAAAAGAGAAGGAAGGGGATGAACGCCTTTGGAGTTTACTGTATCACATCCATCCTCTGACTAAGGCTGGGGTGTGGGAGGTGCAGCCTTGATAAGAGGCAGAGCTGGAATTCAAACTCACACCCCTGTCAGCGTCAGCATCCAGTACTCTAGGTTTCCACACCACGGACTAGTCTAAAGTGCCTTCTCTGCCTGTGGGGGGTTCTTTCCTGCTCCCCATGATGACCAAGCCCTATAAACTCACTTAACACCAGCTACCTGCTGGTGTGAGATGACTTCCTTGGAATCATCTAAATCAGTGGTAGAGACCCCTTTAGCAGCTTCCGATTCAGCACCAGTATTTGCACGTAGGCAGGAAAACACTCGGCCTGCCTCCCAGCATTCAGAGACAGGATGAGGAGAGGCCTGTGGCATTTCTTTCTTTTTTTTCTTTTCGAGACAGAGTCTCGCTCTGTCACCCAGGCTGGAGTGCAGTGGTGTGATCTGGGCTCACTGCAACCTCTGCCTCCTGGGTTCAAGTGATTCTCCTGCCTCAGCCTCCCGAGTAGCTGGGGTTACAGGCATGTGCCACCACGCCTGGCTAATTTTTATATTTTTAGTAGAAACAGGGTTTTGCCATGTTGGCTAGTCTGGTCTTGAACTCCTGACCTCAGGTGATCCACCTGCCTTGGCCTCCCAAAGTGCTGGGATTACAGACGTGAGCCACCACACCACGCCCTGTGGCATTTCTTGAGTGCAGTTTACATTTCTTTGGACCACCATGCAAGGAGGCAGAAGATTAGAGTTCAAGTTGCAGCTCTGCCACTCACCTCATGTGTGGCCACAAGCAAGCCCCCCCACACCCCCAGCCCACCTCAGAGCACGGGCACCTGAGCCTCAGTTTCAGCCCCTGTGAACAGAACTAACCCCTAAGCACTGTCTATGGAAACTGCACTGAACCCAGTGGGTGGAAGGAAGGGGTTTTGTCTGTTTCCAGCAGTTGTAACATAGATCCCCATAGATCCCACTCTTAGCATTTATACTCTCCTATGTCCCCTCCAGGTATACCTAATAGTCACTCTTTTCTTCTTATAATTACATCTGAGATGGCAAGAGCACCCAATAGTGTCCACACAAGTGGCAAATGTGATGACATTCTGACCAATCATTAAAGCAAAGCCAAAGGAGCTGCAAGAGTCCCTTTAGTGGCTAGTGAACCCTCCCAGCAGGCGCCATATCTATGTACCAACCTCACTATGCAGCCCTGCGCCTCTCACTGCCAGATTCTATGCTGCAAAGGCCAGAGGACGCACATCTGACAAGTCTTGAGACAAAGGTCAAAATAATCTATTTTGGATTCCTTACTGCAAAATGTACCATCAGAAAAAGCTCCCTTTTCATGTTGAAAAGCAGCTTAGGGAAGGACTTACAGTGGCCACATCTACCCTCCAGGACACCTGCTCCCAAGAGAGGAAGGGAGGCTCCTGCTTGGTGGGGCTGTTATTACCACTGCCCCAAATCCCTGCCCCTCCTCTGCCTGGCAAACTCCTCTCATTCTCTGTGGCCCACATCAGTGTTCACCCTTCCTCTTGGATATCTTGTTCATTTTATCAGTAATACGTAGACAGTCTCTCCTCCAGACCCACAGAGGGACCTTTACACTGGTTCTTTAGAGGACTGAATACACCGTAGTTCAGGGGATTACTTGTCTATGTCTCCCAACAGAATGTGGCAGGCAGGGACAACATCCAGCTCATCTGTGCAACCACAGAGCTCAGCACTGAGTGAGCTCCAAGTCAAAGTTGGCTGAATGGGATTGACTGAACCTTCCCTTTCTTCCTTCTATATATGTATGTACGCATGAACCAAGTGCATATTCAAGCCGTATAGCCAAGTGGAAAGTGCTGGACTTTGGAATGAGACCAAGCTCTGAATCCTGGCTTTAACCTTTACAACATTCTTAGGAACATCAGCGTCTCTGAGCCTCAGCTTCATCATCTGTAAAATGGTTCTGTTTTATGGCCTACTTTATAGATCAGTGATGAATATTAAACAAGAGTTACACAAAGACTGTAGTTCAGTGCTGGGCTCAGGGCGAGAACTGGGTAAACAGCACTTATCGTGATCAGGCAGTGGGAAAGTGAGACAGTGCAGGCCTGAGCCCTTGGCTCTCAGAAGCAAGCTTTGATATGTAGACACAGACTCCCAGCTCCTGCTTTGAGCTGTACCAAAGTGAAATCTGCAGAGTGGGTTCCTGGATGGCCTCCTGTTTTGACATGGAAAAGGGAAACAGAAGGTCCTAGTCCCAACTGCTAAAAATAGGTGATATCAATAGGCTTTGACAGTTGCTTCAGGGCTGGGCAGGGCACTATGGAAACCAGGCGTGGTTCTTTTCAGGGAGCTGGGGATATAAGCTGGGTATGCAGAGAGCCATGCCAAGAGCCCTGCAGCTGCCAACCTCTGATCTGCATGTCAGGGGCTGGGTGGGAACACCATTGCTTGAAGGAGGCTCAATTATGGGGCAATAAGCCAATAGCCAAGTGAACCATTCCCTTCCGGGTCCATCTATTACCCTACTGTTTGCAGAAACACCTCCTATGACATCCAATCACCTCCCAGGTCCCATGAAAATCAATGACCCCAAAAGCCATCTCAGCAGACTCTCCCAAAAGCCTCTTGATTAAATTGGCTAAGGTTTCTCCCACAGGCAAGGCGGGCCTTACAGGTTCCAATCAGCTAACTGTACCTTCTTAGCATGCTCACCCCTGGGGGCAGTGATGACTTCCGGTCCCCCCTCACACTGCCCAGCTACAAAGAGGAGACCCATATCCACGTCCCAGGTTACAAAAACTTTTCTCCTCCATTAATTCTCTGAGCTCCTCAAATTCCCCATGAAACAGATGTTATTACACTACCTCCACTTCACAGCTAGGAAACTGAGACTCAAGAGTAGGGTGTACTAGAAAGAGCACATAGACCTGAAATTGCAAAACTTGAATTTGAGTCCAAGCTGTGCTATTCACTAAATGACTTGCCAAGGTCTAAGGGCTTTGGTTTCACCATCTAGAAGATGGTAAAAGAAAGATCTAGAAAGATTTGACAAATGCCTCTCCCTCAGGTTCCTTCTGGGGCTAAAAAAGAAGGTTCTAGGTTATGTGCCTTGTCCCCAAGAATCACCGAGTTAAGAGGAGGAGGTCCTAAGTCTTAGGATCTAATTTTAAAGTTTTTTATATATATATATAATATATATGTATATACATAAATATGTGTATATAGACATATATATTATATATGTCTATATACACATATATAGTGTATATATACATAATATATACGTGTGTGTATATATACATACACACACACACACACACACACATAACAAACCCAAGGCCAAACAGTCAAATGGCCACAGAAGGCAAAATAAGATTTGCATAGTAGAAAAAACACTTTGAGAGTTCAGGACACGCTTCATGAAGGGTGAGGGGGGGTCATCTGAGATGGTCTTGAAGGATGGCTGGAAGTTTAAACAGGTGAGAAACAGCAGAAGGAGAAACAGCACAAGCAAAGGCACAGAGATAAGTGCAGGCATCATAAGACCCAGACTGTAAGGAGTCCAGCTCAGAAAGCAAAGATGGGAATGACTAGAGGGTCCTGGGAACTGCTGCTGCCGCACAGCTCTTGCATCCTCAGAGCTGGAGCTGCCTCAAATTTGTAGAGTTGGATGCTGGAAAGGCCTGAGAGCCTGAGCATCTTCAGGTGTCTGGCCTGGGAAAGCCGCCTGTACCCTGCTGTGAACACCCCTCCTGCTGCACAGTGACAGGGCACTGGCGGGCGGGAAAGCCTGCCAGCCAAGTCAGCAGAGGCTCATGGCAAAGGCCTTCATAATGGAGTCACAGACTTGGCTTTCTGGGAATCTGAGTGGCTAATGAGGGGTCACTTGGGGATGAGGACATGCTGCCAAGGTAACAGGCATAGGTTCTAAGGGCAGAAATGAAAGATACCTTCTCCTTTCTAACTAGAGAACGCATTTGCAGCAGACATGCCAACCTCCCCTTTAGACTCAGAATGACTGAACATTAGAAGTGTAAGTTTTCTTGGAGAACAGGTCCAAGTACCCCATTTTACAGATGAGAAAACAGAGGCCAGAGGAGCAAGGCAGCCTATCTAAAGCCTACCAAATGAGTCAGACGCAGAGCCAGGAACAAGGTCCAGTCTGACTTCTAGTTCAGGGCCACAGATATTCTGAAGCCAAAAATACCACACGCTTTAAGACACACAGAGAAGGCAGAATCAAGAAGAGTTCCAGGGAAGAAGAGGGCTGGAGAGTGGCAGATGCTGGAAACAGGTGGAGGATGCTGGGGACAGAGAGAACCCTAAATATGGCATTCAGGAAGCAAGTGGAAATAGGCCTGCCGCTCCAGGTGTAGAGAGTAGATTGAGAAGTAGACATGCAAAAAAAAAAAAGATGGACAGACAGAATCGGAAGTGTAGGGGAAGAAAATTCAAGGAATTTTAGCTGAACGACCTCGGTGGTCTCAGCAGGTGAGGCAACTGCTGGAACAAAGTCTCCGTGGGGACTGGACTAAAGGTCTGTGCTCAGATCCAGACATGGACCTGTCGGGTGGCCAAGAGTCAATCTGGGGCTACTGAGGCTCAGGGAGCAGCTCGGGAGCTTGGACTCTGCTGAACCTGTGATCGGTGCTGATGCCAGAAGGCACAGACCGTGGCTCTCTCCAGCAACGCCTGGCAGGCTGGGACAAGCCGCAGAGGAAACAGATGGGCCTGCGTGTCAAGGGGAGGCCAGGGGACAGTCACGGGGGCAGGAGAATCAAAGGCCAAGTGAGGACACAGGTGAGGTGGCCGAGGCCTGGCTGGGGCTGGGAGGAAGGCCAGGGCAGGAGAAGGCTGGGAGGGGACAAAGGGCAGAAGGAGACCGTTGTGGGCCAAGCCCAGAGGGAGGGGAACTGGGAAAATGGAAGGAATCAAGGGAAGTTATCCTGGAATGGGGACTGGCAGAATTCTGGATCTTGGAGTGCAGGTGGTGACAGGACACACGAGAATCTATGTGGGTCTTGTCAATCTGCTCAAATGAAGCTTAAATGACAGGAAACAGTGTCCAGAATATGTAGGAGGGCCAGTAACTTCAGTCCTGAGGCTACACCCAGAGGAAGAGAAAAACTGAGACACCAAAGGCCTCGAGGGATGCGAAGGACAGTCATGAGGTCAGAGGGTAGGACACTGGTCGGCCCAACCTCAAAGGAAGCGGAATTGAACTCAGAGGTGGAAAGAGAAAAAGTTGTTCTGCCCTTCTCCCAGGTCCGGTGGACGGAGTGAGAGTCTCTGGCTGAGAAATGAGAAGGAACCCGGGAGGGTTCGAGGAGGACAGTTTGAGGAGGACACAGTTTGGGGGTGGGGTGGGGTGGCATAACAGGACGTCCTGAAGATGCAGAGGAAGTGGCTGAGGTTGAGGGACACATCTGCACAGGGACATCCAGTGGGAGTGTCCACCCCAGAGGCACTGTAGCCAGGATGCATTCCCATCCAGATTCCAATCTGTCACCGAAGGACTCAGCATGTCACTAACATTCTCCAGCAGACCTAATTCCCAGGTACCGATTTTGTACATCTTCACCTTACAAATGTCACATGTCACCTGACAACTTCCAGATACAATCAGGAAGTATCTGATAAGTATCTTCCAGTAGACAGCCTTAACCATTATGGGAGCTCCAGGTCTCCAGCTCAAACATCCTGATCAGGGAACCCAGACTTTAATACACTGTCTAAAATAGTGCTTCCCCTCCCCCCCAGTCCACCCTTTCCTCGCCTTTATTTTTCTTGACTCCTATTACCATCTGGCATATGACATATCTATGTGCACTGCTTTATCCGCAATGCTCAGCACAGGGCCCAGTGCATAATGGGCACTCCATAAATAGATTTAGATTGTCGAATAAATTATCTTTGAAACCCCAAGCTAGATTTTGTTGGGAAGGGGAACTATGAAGTCATTCCTGCTTTTAAAAAGAGTGGGTCTGAGCTTTGTGGAGTTCACTCATTCTAACATCTCCACTGTGAACAGTTCTGTCTCAGGCAAAGTAAGTAAAGTGCTGACCTAACACAGCTTCCTGGAACCTGCAAGATGGTTCTCGGCAACAGCAAGACCTGCTCCGACCCCATCCACCCCCAACCCCACTAAGCCTGGCTGGCATTCAGCTCCGTTCACAGCACCTGCTCTCTACCCAGCCAGACTCTGCAAGAAGATGGTGGCACAGCCTCTTCTGCTGGTTAAAAATAAAAGCAGCACCATTAGAAGAGTTTCTTTCTTTTCCTTTTTTTTTTTTTTTTTTTTGAGACAGGGTCTTACTCTGTCACCCAGGCTGGAATACAGCCACTAGGGAGGCTGAGGTGGCAGGATCGATTGAGCTCACTGCAGCCTTGACCATCTGGGTTCAATCAATCCTCCTACCTCAGCCTCCCTAGTAGCTGGGACTTCAGGCACATGCCACCATGCCTGGCTAATTTTTGTATTCTTTGTTGAGATGGAGTTTCACCTTGTTGCCCAGGCTGGTTTTGAACTCCTGGACTCAAGCAATCCACCTGCCTCAGCCTCCCAAAGTGCTGGGATTACAGGCACAAGCCACTGCCCCCAGCCTAAAAGAACTTCTATAATGATGTTTCTTCTTTCTACCTTTTCTAGAAATGTGCCTATAATGCATCCCTAATGAATCCCATTCACATCCTCTCCTGGTTACTGGCCACCTCAAGGGTGAGGCATCCTACAAGCATTGTGACGCATGGCACCTGGGCACCACAACCTCCATCCCAATGCCTGTTACTGGCACAGTATCACAGTTTTAGTCTTGTTTTTCTCTACCCATTTCTAGCAACTGTGGACGTGCAATTAGCAATGAAAAGCCAATCTGTTCTGAAATGAATCAAAGCAATAACCTACCGCAACCTGGGCAGAGTCGAGGAACTGGAGGCCAAAGTAATCTGTTTCCACAAGGTCCAAGTGGTACACAATCTGATCAAACAAATCCTGGCCTTTGGCATGTTTCTGGAAGACAATTGGGAAGATGAAAAAACTTAGGGTGAGACAGCTAGATAAGAAAAAAAAGGTTAAAAAAAACCCACTTCTCTTTGTAAATTGCATACATGTCAGCACACACAAATTTTTAAATTTGTAATTAGTTTGATTATAAGGGTAATACAAACTCATGATTAAAGAAACTCAAATGCCACATAATAGCATAAAGTTAAGAATCTAGATAACCCTGTTAACTTTTGCTAGTCTCTTCTTACAAAAAGAATACTTTTTGGATGAATACCTACATGGGAAGATAAGCTTTGCCAAAATCAGACACGCTTGAAGAAGGGTGTAACAGGGCCTTACTCTAGCGTAGCAAAAGCTGGGCTGTTTCTCAATGCAGGCAACCTTACTTAGGAAAGAAAGCTCATCCTCTGAAATTGGCTCTTCCAGTCTTCCGATTTCACAAAGTAGGTAACCAAGTCTCAGGGAAACCCAAAGACCTGCTGGAGGTCACAGGCCATAACCAGGACTCAAACTCAAATTCCAGGTTCATGCCAAGGTTTTGACTATGTGGTATACACATGGGGCATGAGCACAAGAAAGCAGTCGGAGAAACAAGGGGTCAAGTCCTGCATCTGCCACTTGACTTCGTACAAGTCACTCCTCCTAACGTTTCTATTCCTGCCCCTGTAAAACGGGCCTCAGGATACCTACTCTCCCCACCTCTCCTTGGGAAAACTGAGAGAGAGTCTGAATGAGAAACCACCACAAGGATACTGAAGTCTCTGACAAATGAAAAGGCTTCTTAATAGTCACCCAAGCGGAGCAGACACACTTCTCAGATAAAACGACATCATTGTCAATGGATCCAAACACAAATATGCTTAAATCTAAGTGCCATAATCACAAAGAAAAAAAAAACCAACTCCATAGGATGACTCGGTGGCAACTCCTTATTATGGAAACTGGTAAAGAAAGGGAAAGAATCCAGCACTGACTCTCCCTTTAACTGCAGCACTGGGTAACCTAAGAGTAGACGGCAGCATATGCAAAAATTAATTCAAAGTGCATCAAAGACCTAAATGTAAGAGCTAAAACTATAAAACTCTCAGAATAAAACACAGGCATAAAGCCTCATGACTTTGAGTTAGACAATGATTTCTTAGCTATGACACCAAAAGCACAAGCAACAAAAGAAAAAATAAACTGGACGTCATCAAAATGTGAGACTTTTTTTTTTTTTTTTTTTTTTGCTTCAAAGGACATCGAGACATGAAGTGCAGACAACCCAGATGGGAGAACATGTCTGCAAATCTAGATTTTTAATCTAGAATATATAAAGAACTATTACAGCTCAATAATAAAAAGACAAGTATCCAATTTAAAAATGGACAGAGGGTACACAGAGCTAGTTCCCCCCAAACATACAAATGGTCAATAAACACATGAAAAGATGCTCAGCATCACTAGTCATGAGGGAAATGCAAATCAAAATTACAATCAAATACTATGTCACACTCACTAGGATGGCTGTAATTAAAAAGGCCGGGCACAGTGGCTCATGCCTGTAATCCCCACAATTTGGGAGTCTGAGGCAGGCGGATCACTTGAGATCAGGAGTTCAAGACCAGCCTGGCCAACATGGTGAAACCCTGTCTCCACTAAAAATACAAAAATTAGCAGGGTATGGTGATGGGCACCTGTAATCCCGCTATTCGGGAGGCTGAGGTCGGGGAGGTGGAGGTTGCAGCGAGCCGAGATTGTGCCACTGCACTCAGCCTCGGCGGTAGAGCGAGACTCCGTCTCATAAATAAATAAATAAATAAATAAATAAATAAATATAAAAAAAGGCAGATCATAACAAATGTTGGAGAAGTAGAAACCCTCATATACTGCTGATGGGAATGTACAACTGTGCAGCTGCTCTGGAAAATAGGCTGGCAGTTCCACAAATGGCTAAACATAGAGTTAGTTACCACATGACCCAACAATTCTACTTCTAGGTAAGAGAAATGAAAACATATGTTCACGTAAAAACTTGTACACAAATGCTCATAGCAGTATTATTTATAATATTCAAAGGTAGAAACAACCCAAATATCTATCAACTGATGAATGGATCAACAAAAGACAGTATAACTGTACAATGGACTATCATTTGGCCGTAAAAAAGAATGAAGTGCTGATATGTGCTTCCACATGGAGGGACCTAGGAAACACTATGCTAAGTGAAAAAAGCCAGACACAAGGAGCCACCACACATCATATGATCCATTTATAAGAAACCTCCAAAGGAGGGAAATCTATAGAGCCAGAAATTAGATTAGTGGTTGCTTCGGGCAAAGGGGTTTGGGGGACGACAGCTAAGGGGAGTATAGTTATTTGTAGGGGGAAGGGGGATTTAAATGAAATGTTCTAAAATTGCTTGTGGTGACAGCTGCACAACTCTGTGAATACACTAAAAGCTGCTGGATTGTACATTTTAGATAGGCAAACTGTATGACACGTGAATCTAAAGAAAGCTTTTAAAAACAGTAGGTGGGTGGAGTTTTTCTTTATTGAAGTATTTCAACAAATAAATGAAGAAATAACAGAACTGCAATATCATCACTTTGCAACCCCTAACGGGTAGTAGGTTCTAAGCACTGAACATCAGTGGCTACTAACATCACAACAGGAGACAAACAGACATTACGTACCTCCTGATAAGAACACCCCATCACCTAAGATGTAACCTTGCTCCCCAACCTCTCTCTCCGCAAGATTTAGCCTGTGAGAACCACTCAGGACAAATGATCTCATTTCTTTTTTTTTGAAATGGAGTTTTGCTCTTGTCGCCCAGCCTGGAGTGCAGTGGTGCAATCTTGACTCACTGCAACCTCTGCCTCCTGGATTCAAGCGATTCTGCTGCCTCAGCCTCCCGAGTAGCTGGGATTACAGGCGTGCGCCACCAAGCCCGGCTTATTTTTAGTAGAGACAGGGTTTCACCATGTTGGCCAGGCTGGTCTCAACTCCCGACCTCAAGTGATCCGCCCACCTCAGCGTCCCAAAGTGCTGGGATTACAGGCGTGAGCCACCGCGCCCGGCCAAATGATTCCATTTCTTTCTTCAACAAGCAGAATATAGGGAAGAGAAGAGATAGAGGGGATACCTACAGATTAAAAGAGATTTAAAATACACTTTTTTCTTAAAGGCAAAATGAAAATGCAACGTCTACAGATGCACACTTGGGTGACAAAACTGGAGAAGAACAAGGAAGCAGCCACAATAAAGTCAGGGTAATTGTTGATCTTGTGGCAAGGTTACACTAAGGGCTTCTGGGCGGTGGGCAGGGTTCTCCCCTGACTTGTGTAGTGTTACCAGGATGTCTGCCTTCTTGTAACCCAGTAAACTGGGTACCTTTGTTTCCTTTGTGCAGCTGTATTTGTGTGACACACATAGCAGCAGTAACACAAAGTAAAAACAAAGAATGAAAACCGCATCATGGGATTACAGCCTTCAGGCTCTTTCCTTCCTCGACATACTCCTCCGAAGGCAACAGGTCAACAGAAGCAGAAGGCAGGATATGCAACTGGAGAAAGGAGGCTGGGGGGATGAGACGGCCTCATCTCTCCACCACAGGGACGCAGAACCACGATACATCAACACTCCAGAATACTGTTCAGCCATTATACAAGATAATTACGAAGATGAGATAAAAAACAAGGAAAATTTTAATGACAATGTTAGGTAAACAGACTTTAAAGGAATAAGCAAGCTGTGATTGCAACTAAATAAAAATACATATGTGTTATGTACATAGACTGCTTGATAAAAACAGGAAATTTGCTAAAATGAAAATAGTTGTACAGATGCTCCTTATGATGGGATTACATCTCAATAAACCTATTATAAGTTGTAAATGCACTTAAGGCCAGGCATGGTGGCTCATGCCTCTAATTCCAGTACTTTGGGAGGCTTAGGCTGGAGGATTGCTTGAGGCCAGGAGTTTGAGATCAGCCTGGGCAACATAGCAAGACCCCATCTCTACAAAAAAGTAAAAAAAAAAAAAATTAGTTGGGCATGGTGGCATGCATCTGTAGTCCTAGCTACTCAGGAGGCTGAGGCAGAAGGCTCACTTGAAGTTCAAGGTTGCAATAAGCTGCATTGTACCTCTAGCCTGGGTGACAGAGTGACACCTTGACTTAAAAAAAAAGAAAAGAAAAAACGCACTTAATACACCTAACCTACTGAACATCACAGCTTAACCTAGCCTACCTTAAACGTGCTCAGCAAAAATCATTGAACGCAAAGCCTATTCTATGATAAAGTATTGAATATCTCACGTAATTTATTGAATAATGTACTGAAAGTGAACAACAGAATGGTTGCATGGGTACCCAAAGTACGGTTTTCACTGAATGCATTATTACTTTCACACCATCATAAAGCCACAGAATCCTTAGTCAAACCACTGTAAATTGGAAACCATCTATATTAGGATGAAGCATAGAGAAACCGCAGATGGCTTTGTTCCCAAGTTTTTTGTTTGTTTTAGACAGGGTCTTGCTCTGTCGCCCAGGCTGGAGTGCAGTGGCAGCATCATAGTTCACTGTAGCCTTGAACTCCTGGGCTCAAAGGATCCCCCTGCCTCAGCCTCCCCAGTAGCTAGGATTACGGGCACACCCCACCCCACTGGGCTAATTTTAAAATATTTTGTAGAGGTGGGGTCTTGCTATGTTGCCCATGGTGGTCTTAAACTCTGGGCTCAAGTGATCCACCTCAGCTTCCCAAAGCACTGAGATCGGAGGCGTGAGCCCCCACGCCTGGCTTCTCCCCAAGTTTTAACAGTGATCTTCTGGCAGTTGTCAGAGACCAAATACAATTTCTTAAAAATCACCATTCTGGTACTTTTCCTTCTTGACCTTAACAACCCACCCTTTGGATATTTTTTTCCCTATTACTATCCATTGCCACTGGCTCTACACAATACCTATTATCATGGCTCAAGTGCTTCATTAGAGAATCTGCTAGTGGGACAGAACTAGTTAAGTAACACTTTTAGCAGCAGGATGTGGCAGAAAAATTGGGCCAGGAGGAAGCAAGAAACCTGTGCTCTAGTCCCAGATGCACCACCAACTGCGACCTTAAGCAATTCACAATTTCCCCAAATCCATATCGCCAACCCAGACTTATCCTGCAGCAGCAAATCTGCCATGGTGCCCTGAATACACAGGGCCACCAAAACTCAAATGGCCCCAAATCCAACCCGTTCCCCACCTGCATCTGTTTCGGTTCTGGGCTGACCATCCCATCACACAGAGTATTAACTGAACCATCACAGCTCTACTTACGTAAAATGAAGAGGGTTAGCCTAAGTTTCTGTCTAGGTCATTCCAAATCTCACTTTTCTGATGTTTCTAAAATGGCTCTTAGTGTAGAAGGGGCTCGAGGTGGAGGTTGGGAAAGGGATCTTTCAAGGGATGGCAGGTCCCTCCTGCCATGCTAGACGCTCACTGAGCTGGCTCGGAGGTGGAAGACAGCAGGGGCTGGGGGATAGGTATCATCTTTACTCAACTCTGATGCTTTTTTAAATATATCTGTAACTGCCCCTCCCATACGTCCCCCAAGTATGTTCTTTGTTTGCTACCTTCTGCTGGAAGAGAGAATTCCCAACAGCCCTTTCCAGCTTCAAGAATAATCTGGTTAAATTATGAGGGCTGGAATGGAGGGATCCTCCAAACAGGGGTCTCCAGTGGGTTACCAGGTAGAATGAAGACAAGGTGATCAAGGTCACTGCCCTTGAAACCACCATCTCTCACTCTTCCCAGCCTGCAGTGTCCCCTCTCAAAACTAAGAAAGCTCCAGGTAACTTACTTTGCCTGCACCACCAGCCTGGACACCCCACCCGGGGCAACCCCTACAAATCTGAGATGACACAAACTGTCATTTCAGGCTTAGCCCAAACATTCCGTCTTTCAGGAGCCTCCCCAACTCTACTCCCGCCCCCGGAGAAGTAAGTGCTCCCTCCTCAGCATTCCCGTAAGCAGGTGTGTGCCTTAAGTATATACATACTCATCACACTGTACTGCAGCTGCCTGTGCTCCTGTGTCAGAATCCTACTTCTGACTGAGAGCACTCCCTCCCTGAGGACAGGGACCAGCTGTGTTCATCTGAGTACCCACATCTCTGTCCCTCCATCCCCAAAGCACAGTGCCTGGCTGGCACACAGCAGGCGCTCCATAAATGACTATTATATGCAGGGGAGGGTAGGTGGGTAGGTAGGTGGGTGGGTGGGTGGATGGGTGGATGGGTGGATGGATGGATGGATGGATGGATGGGTGGGTGGATGGATGGATGGATGGATGGGTGGATGGATGGGTAGATGGATGGATGTGAATGGAAGGATAGATAGCAGCAGGAGGTGGGTAAGATCTGGGGCCAAGAAAGAGATGTTCTGGATGAGCCATGCTACAACACTGACAACAGACTGGTGGTGCTCTACCAGCAGAAGGCCTAAAAAAGAGGATACACGCATTAAAATCTTTTCAAATGAAGTATTCCATGAACAAGCACCTAGGGAACTGTGTGCACTGCCAAAGCTGTTTACCTAAGCATAATTTTGTTGCCATTATGCGACGCGTTGTCTAGTGGTTATAACAGAAGACGAGTTACTGTGACGAGCCTGGAAAGCCATTTCTTGCTGCCTTATCGTTACCCAGGTCTCCCTCTCTGTGACGAATTCATCCACTCATTTAACAAATATTTGCCAATTGCTCATCAAGTCCCAACCACCATTCTGGGTGTTGCAGACACAACTCACGTTACTCCCTCACTATGGGAAGCCCTATAGGAACTAAAGGAAGTTCTCACTGAACAAGTACTTCTTGAGGGGCCAAGTCATCCAAAACAGGGTTGAAACGCAAACCCAGAGGTTGCAACACCATTTCCCTCCCTGCCTTCTTAAGCAGAATGTACTGAATGTGACAGCTAAGTTGGGATCCCCGTTCTGAAATGCAATAATGCTCCATCTCCTTCCAGACTTGTATGGTGAGCTGTTCCCAAACACAGTAGACTCCAGAGAGCTCCTACCTTTGAGTTCTTGCATCAATGTTTTCTAGTTTTTCTGCCAACACATTAACTTTTCCCAAAGACCAACAACTGGTGTTTTTGAGTCAGTCTATGTCTCTGTAGCAGCTCCTTCTGATGACATGAGCTAAAAATAACCCAGCTCATTAAAATCATGTGTAAAATAAGAGTACATAGTTGCCAGTGAAAGACTGGGGCAGGCAGGCAGCAAGCAGGACAAGGGATGGACATTGGGATATCTTTGCTGGCCAGCCTGAGATTCTCATTTTGCTTATTCACTGGTTCCTAGCTGTGCTCCTGATAAGGGAGACTGCTGGACAGCTGATGTCTTAACTGCCCCCCAAAATAAATGAACTATCCTGACCTTCTTAGGTAAGATGCTGCTGACAATGTCTGACTGCAACCTGACCCAGGTGCAACATTAACAGGTCAGACCTGGTCCCGGAAGAACAAAGAAGATAGAAACCAACCCATCAAATCTCATTAGTCTCAATAGCATAAGATGCCAGCCATCCCAGGCAGGTTTGAAAGGAGGAAATAAGCTGTATGTGAGCGTGCCAGTCAGATGTATACATCCTACTTGTGAAGTGAATTGCAAAAGCACGGTGCCTATGCAGTCAAAGTGATCTCAGGAACCATCTCCTTGAGGGTAAACGTGGCTCCCCTTTATCTACCTGCCCCACATCCATCAGATGATGTGACTTTCTTTTTTGAGACAGGGTCTTTACTGTTACCCCGGGTGGATTACAGTGGTGCCATCATGGCTAACAGCAGCCTTGATCTCCTGGGCTCAAGCGATCCTCCCACCTCAGCCTCCCGAGTAGCTGAGACCACAGGTGCACTCCACTATGGGGTCCCACTATGTTGCCTAGGCTGATCTTAAACTCCTGGGCTTAAGTGATCCTTCTACCTCAGCCTCCCAAAGTGCTGGGATTACAGGTGTGAGCCACCAATCCTGGCTGGCAAGTCTTTCTGTGGCCAGCTTCGGGAAGGCCTCTTCCCTTCCATCTCCATTACAGCTCAAGTCATGTCACTTTGTACCTGGACTACAGCAACAGGCCCCTAAGTGGTCCCATGCTACAGTTTGAATAACGGCGTCCGTCCAAATTCATACATTGAAAACTAATATCCAGTGTGATGGTACTAAGAAGTGGGGCCTTCAGGCCCCATCACTAGGGCTCTGCCCTCAGGAATGGGACTAGTGCCTTTATGAAAGACATTGAAGCCAGCAGCCTTGCCCCTGCTGCTGCGTGAGGATGCAGCAACAGGGTGCCATCCACAAGTACCTCACCAGTCACTGAATCTACCGGCTCTGTGATCTTGGATATCCAGGCCCCAGAACCGTAAGAAAAAGTTTCTGGGCCAGGCATGATGGCTCACGTCTATAATCCCAATAGTTTGGGAGGCCAAGGCAGGAGGTTCGCTTGAGTCCAGGAGTTCCAGACCAACCTGGGCAAGACAGGGAAACCCCATCTCTACAGATAATAAAAAAAACTAGGGCCAGGCACAGTGGCTCACGCCTGTAATCCCAGCACTTTGGGAGGCCGAGGCGGGCGGATCACAAGGTCAGGAGATCAAGACCATCCTGGCTAACACGGTGAAACCCTGTTTCTACTAAACAAAATACAAAAAATTAGCTGGGCGTGGTGGCGGGCACCTGTAGTCCCAGCTACTCGGGAGGCTGAGGCAGGAGAATGGAGTGAACCCAAAAGGCGGAGCTTGCAGTGAGCCGAGATCGTGCCACTGCACTCCAGCCTCGGTGACAGAGCGAGACTCCGTCTCAAAAAAAAAAAAAAAAAAAAAAGGCTGGGTGTGGTAGTATATGCCTGTAGTCCCAACTACTCAAGAGGCTGAGGTGGGAGGATCACTTGAGCCCAGGAGGTTGAGGCTGCAGTCAGCTGTTCATGCCACTGCACTCTAGCCTGGATAACACAGCAAGACCTTGTCAAAAAAAAAAAAAAAAAAAAAAAAAAGGAAAGGAAGGAAAAAGAAAGGAAAGAAAGTTTCTGTTGTTTATAATTTACCCAATCTAAGGTATTTGGTCACGGTAGCCCAGAAGGACTAAGACACCCACCCCCCCAGTGGGTCCCTCCTGACACCCACCTTTCCTGTGTTTGCCAGAATGGTCTTTCCGTAAACACAGCCCTCGTCTTAGTCACTTCTCTGCTCAAAAAACATCCACCAGAGAATAAAGTGCAGGTTCCTCAGCCTGGTGTCAGGGACTCTGCACCCATCAACCCTGCCCAACCTAATTCAAGTTTTATCCCTCCCAGGACCCTACATGTACCCTAGGCTCCGGTCAAACTATGAAGCGTGTTGTTCTCCAAATACAAGGCCCACCCCACCATACACAGCAGGCCCCGCCTCTCAGGCTTGGCTCGTGTCCTTCCTTTGCCTAGGATGCCCTTCTCCCGCACCCCCATTCCTTTCTCCACCTGCAGCAAGCCAGTTTCCAGGGCCAATTTCAAGTAACACTCTTCATTATTCAGCTTCCTTGTTGGCAGCACCCTGCCCTATTCATATTTGCTTCTCTGCCAGCTGACATTCTGAGGCTCAATAAACATAAACACTAATGTGGATTAAGGAGAATCCTCAGTTCCTACAACAGTCTTCAAACAACTCACTTTTCAGAAGCCTGATCTGCCTGGTCCAAATCCACTGGAATTCTCTGTAGCTGGCCAGGACCTGGATGCAGAACCCTGTTACTCCTGTCATCCCTTCCAGACCCCTCGTCTGTCCTAATGCACACTAGGACACTGATGTTTTGGAAGCCATATCTCACTATGGCCTATCCTTGTGGCTAACAAAATGCTATGCCTTTTATGTACAAAATGCTAACAAGTCCTAGGTTAGAAAACAACCAAAATAGTTGTAGTGATGGTTTCTAACCCCAAGTGCAGGCTTTGCATTTGTTCCAACTAAATTGCATCCTATTTAAATTGGCCTATGATCTATCCTATTAAGAACATTACAAGTCTCAGTTTGTTATTCCACTTATCAGTGATTGATACCTGTTTTATGGCACGTGGGAAATCTGCTAAGCAGGTCTGACGTGGGGAGTGGTGGTGCTGGGGTATCTTTCTGTTCTTCGACAGTACCTAACGGCACCTGTCCGATGGTAACTTCAAACCCAGGCATGACCGCACACAGCTGTACCACATGGGGCTGTGCCCTGGGACTCTGTGAGGCAGAAATGGTGGGTTGGAAACTAGTTCTACCACTTCTCTAGCAATATGACCATGGCCTTAGGCACCTCCAAGTTTTGGAGTACTCTCATCTGCCCTGTCACTCTTGCTAAATCATGCTAATAACGAAAAAGCAAGATAGCAAATGAGCATACACTGCGCCCTGTGGTGTTCTACACAAAGGAATTATTGTGACTTTCATCGAAACCTATTTCTCCCACTTGTCCACAGGAATAACATGGTGTGCTCTTTGTCAGATGCTTAATAAAAATAGAGGTATGTGAAGTTTAGTAATTTCACTGAAAGAAAAATTGAGGTTAGTCTGGTTTGGGGACTTTTGTAAACCCATGTTCATCCCTAGAGATCAATTCCTTCTTTTCCCAGTCCTTAAACACCCCTAGTTTAAATTGCTGTCCCAGAGCTCCACCTGGGATCAGCAGTTGGCTTCCCAGCCAGCAGTTCCCAGAAGGCACCAACCTCAAGGCCTGTTTCAGCTATTTCTAGGAAGTGCTGATTTCATGATTAGTTACCAGCTCTGCTCTCCCCCCAATAACTTGCCACTTTCTATGAGCCTTGGCAGGAAACTAGCCATATATATATATATATATACACACACACACATACATATATATACCTCACACACACACACACACCCCCCCCACCAAGTGGCCCAGGAATTCCCATTGCCAACACTGCTAAGCCGTCATAAACAAATATGAACTGTTTACTCTTGGACATCATAAATACAAATATCTGAAATTACCAAATAAGTTACCTTAACATTTCATCATGAGTAAGAAATACCATCTCAGCCATCAGCAAGATTTGGTGACTCAAAACTAGAACACGATGATGCAAAGACCATGCAGAAGTGTCCATGGTCTACTGGACTTATGGCCAGGCTGTCCAGCTTATAAATTTCACCTCCCAGTTGAAGGGTGCCTCAATGTCACAAAGGTTCTATGACCCCATTTCGCAGATGAGACTGAGCCTCAGGGAAATTACATCATCAGTTCATACCGCTTATAAGTAGCAGAACTATAATAGGGGCCCAGCCTTCCTGATTTTTAGGACAGAGTTCTTTCTATCTCATCCCACTACCTCTCTAGCCATCTCATTCACCTTTTTAGCTCCAAGCACATACAATATGCCTTGCAAACAAGAAATATTTCTTAAGCCCAATTTAACACATACATACTGAAAGCCTACTCCACGCATGGTCTTGGCTAGGGTTGGGATACAAGGCCACACACAGTCCAACAAACAGATCTCACGGTGGGGAGGCAATTCCCAATTCCCACTTAGTCTGAAGGGCAGGAAAGCTGCAGCACAGGGAAAGCAGATTATTTGCTCACAAACTAACACAGAGGCCAAGACGCTGTAGTGAGAAGGGACATCAACAGTCTAGGCGGCTCCTGGAAATTCAATTCTGGTAAAACAGAGCACATGTTATTAATTTCCTGACTTGCCAGGCTAACAATCTCTTAGAAATCAGAGGAAGCAACAAAACAACTGTCCTTAATTTTGATCAACAAGGAAGTAAGAACAATCTTAGAAGAAAGTGACTGCCTGTCATCTTGGTGTGCGAGTCCGTGGAAGGAGGCATTGATGATCAGTTCCACGGATGACCAGGGTCCTCCTCACTCCATGGGCAAGGGGCTTCCAATGTGCTGTAGGAGGCCCAGACAGGCAGATTCTAGGCTCAACTGTTCCACCACAGAACCATAGTCGCACTGGCTTCGACTCACGGAGGGATCAATTTAAAACACTGAGACTTTGTGTTGCATTATTGATCAGCTATTGATCAGCCTCTGTTCCAGGCCAATAAACTGTCCTTAGGCCATGCTGCATTTAGATCTCTGCAGAGATTCAAAGCGCTCATTTCTTCCTTTAACAGCATCTCCTTCACAGGGCTGCTATGAGGACTGTGTGACCCCACTGGTCACATTCCTATGAACCCTCTTTCAATCAACACAGAACACCTAACATCTGCTAGGGACCTCAATTCCTGTCTACCTATAGCTCTGTCCAAACATGTCTAACACCAGTGATTCAATAGTTTACGAATGGGTTTCCCATTTATTCCTCAAGATGCTCACTAAAGCCAAGGATACCTAAAGCTACTTGATTCTGGCTGCCCTGAGACTTGGTTTCACCCATCACTTTTTCTGGTCACAATACTAGCAGACACACTGGCTAATATATTATCCCTACTGACAGGGACATTAACAAAATATCAGGCAGCCTCCCTAACACAAAGGTCCACTGGACAAACTTCTTTTAAAGTTTGTATTGGGAGCCTCCCACTGTTGCCATTATCATCAGGCAAGGCAAGTCATGTAAACTGTCACAGTGCGCTTGCCCAATTGAGTCCACTCAAATCCCTCATGAATGGGAATGGGAGGCAGGAGATACCCTGAATGACCTCTAAGGCAGGTGCCTCCCATCCCAGTGGCTTCCATCTTACACCAAAAGACAAGCAAGTACATGGGGACTTAAAAAGTACCAGGTAGCCAAATACCTAAGGTGTCAGTTTCAGTATTATTCTTTTAAACTGTGGAGCTTACAAACATGGCTGCAATTCTCTGACACTCTTATCAAGAGAGGGGGTCTCTGTCCTTTTCCCTTGAATCTGGAAGAGCCTGTCACTGCATCAACCAAATCAAATATGGTGTTAATGATGTTCTGCGATTTCCAAGGCTAGGTGACAGTTCTCCTAGGAAGCTTGCTCTGGAAGAGCCAGCTACCATGTTTTACAGCACTAAGCACTGGGGGAGTGTGTTATGCAACAAAAGATTACCAGAATGAAAACCATATATATACACAGATACAGTGTGTATGCATGGTATTGTATGCGTACATAAAAGATTTTGTATTTATGATGTTTTTCATAATTTAAAAAATGTTTCTTCTTAAGACATCCCCACAGCATGACCTTAACTTAGGTTTCATTTGCTTGAAGACAAGGAAGCAGAATAAACATATGCATTCTTTTTTTTTTTTTTTCCTTGAGACGGAGTTTCACTCTTGTTGCCAGGGCTGGAGTGCAATGGCATGATCTCAGGTCACTGCAACCTCTGCCTTCTGGGTTCAAGTGATTCCCCTGCCTCAGCCTCCTGAGTAGCTGGGATTACAGGCACCCGCCACCACGCTCGGCTAATTTTTTGTATTTTTAGTAGAGATGGGGTTTCTTCATGTCAGCCAGGCTGGTCTCCAACTCCTGACCTCAGGTGATCTACCTGTCTTGGCCTCCTAAAGTGCTGAGATTACAGGGGTGAGCCACCATGCCCGGACAACATACACATTCTTTAAAAAAAAAAAAAAAAAGATAAACTAAAAACTGCTTTTTGAAGGGCACTAACTCTGTTTAGGAGAAAGATGTTAACGATATTGGACTCTCTGAGGCTGCCTTACGCTACATCACCAACTCCATATTAGAACTCAATAAACCACACTGAAAAGAGGAGAAGGGGATGTACAGATAAAAAGAACTTAAGAGACATATCTACTAGATGCAATGTGTGGTCTGTAGTAGCTTCTGGTTAAACAAACCAACTATAAAAGGTTTTTAAGATAATTGCACTAAACCCATCAAGGACTTTGTATCAGGTGACATTAAGAAATCATTGTTGGCCGGGTGTGGTGGCTCACGCCTGTAATCCCAGCACTTTGGGAGGCTGAGTCAGGCAGATCATGAGGTCAGGAGATCGAGACCATCCTGGCTAACACAGTGAAACCCCATCTCTACGAAAATACAAAAAAATTAGCAGGCGTGGTGGTGGGCGCCTGTAGTCCCAGCTACTCGGGAGGCTGAGGCAGGAGAATGGCGTGAACTCAGGAGGTGAAGCTTGCAGTGAGCCGAGATCACGCCACTGCACTCCAGCCTGGGCGAGAGAGAGTGAGACTCCGCCTCAAAAAAAAAAAAAAAAAAAAAAAATCATTGTTAGGCCAGATATGATGGCTCATGCCTATAATCCCAGCACTTTGGGAGGCCGAGGTAGGTGGAATGCTTGAGCCCAGGAGTTTGAGACCAGCCTGGGAAACACAGTGAGACCTGATCTCTACTAAAAATAAGAATTTAGCCGAGAGCAGTTCCACATGCCGGTAGTCTCAGCTACTCAGGAGACTGAGGTAGGAGGAAGATTGAGGATTGCTTGAGACCAGGAGGTTGAAGTTGCAGTGAGCCATGATCACATCACTGCATTCCAGCCTGGGCAACAGAGACCCCGTACCCCCTCAAAAAAAAAAATAATTGTTCGTTTTGTGGAGTATAATGATATTGTGGCTGTATGTGTGTGTGTGTGTGTGTATAAGTATTTATTAGTGAATATTTAAGTATTAACAGGTTAAACAATAAGTTGCCTGGGACTTGCTTTAAAATATTTCAGAATCATAAGTGGGTGTTGTGTACATGAGAGTTTCACCACACTTTCTCGATATTTTGTATATTTTTAAATCTCCATAATAAACACTTAAAACAAAATTTTGTAACGTGCAAAGGAGTTGGGGATTGGAGGGTGTCAGCACAGTGTGGGCTGAGCCCTGACTTGGAGACTCCAGGTCACTGGGTGAAGAGTCTGACATCCACGGTGATGAGGAAAGTGTTGCGAGATGCAGACAGAAAAAATTACTCCAAACCATTAACAATTAATCTCTTCCACACTGTGAAAACAAAACACAATACACAAGAGTCCTGGCACCCAACTCAGCACCCACCTACGGACGTTGAGTCACATTTTGTCCCCACGCCCCAGTGCTTGGTGCACCTTATAAAGGGGATGCACTCCTGGACTTTGTGCCTAACTTCACAGACACCACGTCCTTTTACAGCAAGAAACAAAGTATATGCAGCAATGAAAGCTAAGTTCTTAGCTTTGAACACCAAAGCTAACTTTCTACCCAAGCTAATTTTATGTAAACAATATTTTTATCCCTTAGAAGATTGCTCAGGGATACAGGATTGATTTTTGACTTTGAACTAAAGCACCATAATCCACAACCCAGCAGAATAAGAACATCACGATATGGAACAAGACAAGCTCCTCAGTGGACATACTTGGATGGCCACCCTGCCCAGGACTCAGTATTACAGGCACAAGAACATAGGAATGTTCTAGAAATCTGCACATTCAAGTCCTTCATTTTATGGATGGAAAAAGTGAGGCAAGAGGCAGGTCACACAGCCAGGCAGTCACTGCAAAACCAGAATGAAAAGCAAACCTTCTGACCCTGAGACCAATACAATTTTCCTTCTTGGGACTATGTTCAGGCGACTGTATTATGGACATTATCTGAACAGGAAAAGAAAAGGCAAGGCTCGCATTTCTGCTACTGAAAGGTTAAGAACCAAATATGCAACACCAAAAAAAACCCCCAGACAGCTCAGTGTTATAAACTCCTTGGCCATAAAAAAGTGGTTTAGGTAATTCTTTTTTTCTTTTTTTTTCTTTTTTGTGGCAAATCAGGAAAAAAACCCACAACCACCTACTACTACAGGAGAAAGAAAAAGAAAATGAAACAAATTTGTGCCTCACTAAACAGTAACATGCAATTAAAATGATGGATGTCTCTGTGCCAGAGGTTGAATTTGAAACAAGCTGCTGGAAGAAGGGCAGCCCTGAAAATAAATTGCCAAATTACTTTTTGCAGCCAGATTGCAGATTCCCCCTCCATGCAATTCTGAAAGCAAATAACTCCACATAAATAAATATGCAACAAATTCCCAGGAAATCTAGCCAAGAAACGTGAACAGAAAGGACTCACTTTGGGTGGATGACTGCCCCTACCCATCCTTGCAACTTAGGAATGTGAGAACATTTGAAAAGTAAGGCATGTCAATGCTATCTCGCACATGACGCTTCCTGAAACTTCCAAGTCCTGTAGTGACTGTTCCCCCATAAGCCATGAAGCTTCCATAGCCCTGAAATCATAGTTTTGGAATCTCATAATACACCTTATGATGCAGTGCACTGAAGACATGGACTCGGGAGTCAGCAGGTGAGAGTTTGAATCCTAACTCTATTACTCAGCTTGGGCTAAGTTTGATGTCCAGTAAATTTCTTACCTAGCAAGGATGTTATAAGGATTATATGAAATGATGATGAATTTAACAGGGCTTGGCCTGGGTTCACCTATGGGACGGGCCTGGGGATGAAGGTAGCCTCATTTTAGGTAGCATGCCTATTTACAGAAGAGGGAGGTGAGGCCAGGTGCAGTGGCTCACACCTGTAATCCCAGCACTTTGGGAGGCGGAGGTGGGAGGATCACTTGAGGCCAGGAATTCGAGATTGGCATGGGCAACACAGCCAGACCTCCATCTCTACACAAAATTTTAAAAATTATCTGGCATGGTGGCACATATTTGTAGCCCCAGTCACTGGGGAGTATGAAGTGGGAAGACTGAGTTTGAGCCCAGGAGTTTGAGGCTGCAGTAAGCTATGATCACACCACTGCAGAACGAGGCCGTGTCTCAAAAAAAAAAAAAAAATGAGGGAGGTGAGCTCATGGTGGCTAAGAGACAGGGTAGTGTTATGGGCTGAACTGTGTCACACCCCCCACCCCAAATCAATATGTTAAAGTCCTAACCCCGGTACCTTGGAATGTGATTGTGTTTGGAGACAGGGCTTTTAAAGAGGTAACTAAGCTGAAGTGAAGTTGTTAGAATGACCCTAATCCAATCTGATTGGATGACAATTGGTGTCATTATAAAAAGAGGAGATCGGGACACACAGAGACACCAGGGACACATACGCAGGGGAAAGACCACATGAAGGCAGAGGGAGAAGAGGCAGCTGGGGAGGGTCGGGGGGGATCTGCCAGCCAAGGAGAGAGGCTTCAGAGGAAACCAACCCTGCCGCACCACGATCTTGGATTCCAGCCTCCAGAATGGTGAGAAAATAAATTGCTTGCTGTTGTTTAAGGCACCCAGTCTGGGGTACTTTGTTACAGCAGTCCTAGCAAACTAACAAGAGACAAGAACACAGGCTTCAAGTTAGAGGGCAGGTTTGAATCTGGGCTCCACTACTTACAACCAGCATGACCCCAACAAAGCCCCTTCACCTTTCTGAGCTTGTTTTCTGTCTGTGAACGGAGGTGATAGCACGCATTTCCCACCGAGTGATTTGAGGATGAAATGAGAACCAGTGCAGATGCGCCATGTGGCACAGTCACGGCTGTCCACCCGCAAAGCCAGGGCCTCTGCCCAGGACCTCTGACTCTAAGCCCCAGGACTTCCCACAGCATCCCTGCGGCAATCAGGGGTCTCGCTGCATGGCAGCCCCTGGATGTTTTGCACGGTACTCCCCTGAACTGAAACTGATGGTGAGAGCTGTCCCTAATAGCCTGGATGCTTCTTGGGCCAAGGCACAGTCTTGAACCCCAAGCTCCTTGGGTCCCACTCATGCCTGGTATTCTGTACATAAGAAGCAGAACTTTAGAGCTATGTACTTGGCTCTGCGTGTAAGATTTTCAAAAAGGTGAATGAGTGGAAAAGCACATGAACTTTTTTCCTTTAACCCTGTCTATGGTGAGCTTGGCTGTTAGGGTCATAAAACTATAACTAAGGCATCACTATCCATTCATCTGATGGAGGAGTATACAAATAAAGTTGTTTTTTTATAGATAGCCTTTTTTCTTCTGGGTGAGTCAGTAGTCTTAAGAAAAAAAAAAGTCACTGCCTCTTGCAGGAAGAAGGCAGAGAATGACACGTTCAGCTGGAGAAAAGAAAGGTGTGATGCTGACAGCCTCTCCTTAGGCTTGGATTTATACAGATTATCAAGATTATTTCCCTGAGGTCTGTGGTTTGTGGTTAGGGTGAGCCACTGTGAATAGAATCTTGACTATAAGTTCACCACACAAAAAGTTAGACTTTCCTTACCCATTCACTAAGAAGAAAATTTCCCAATCATATATGATTTTTTTTTTTTTCCCGAGACAAGGTCTTGCTCTGTCACCCAGGCTGGAGTGCAGTGGCGCAATCTCGGCTCACTGCAACCTCCGCCTCCTGGGTTCAAGCAATTCTCCTGCCTCAGCCTCCTGAGTAGCTGGGATTACAGGCGCCTGCCACCACACCCAGCTAATTTTTGTATTTTTAGTAGAGACAGGGTTTCACCATGTTGGCCAGGCTGGTCTCAAACTCCTGACCTTGTGATCCACCCACCTCAGCCTCCCAAAGTGCTGGGATTACAGGCGTGAGCCACGGCGCCTGGCCCATATACGCATTTTTAAAAGCAACAACTGAATGCCAAGGAACAAGTGTTAACTGGTACTATGATGAAATATTACTTTAGAAGACACAAATAGGAAATGATTTACAGAACCAAACACCTAGGTAACGTCTCGTCATCTTTTAACTGCTAAGAGTTGACCAATTTTCGCTAACCCCAATTTTCTCCAGTTCAAGCAGAGCAAATTTATCTGGAATGGTTGAGCACACAGGGCTCCACTGTCCCAGTTATTGTCCAAAAGTATTCTTACAAAAAAAAGTACACCATGTCCAAAGGTACCCCTGCAAGAGTACCACCAGACCAGGCACTGAACCCCCCACAGTCCCTATACCTTCTAAGATACCTAGAGAAGCAAAAATAGGAGGGAATTCTGCAATGGGGTTACACATTTGCCACCCACACACCAGGCACTTTGAGGAATTCCTGCTGGATGCTGTAAGGACAGGGGACATTCTAACGAGCGAAGTGGATTATGAGGAATGGAGGTGGGCAGTCACTACACAGGTCTAGCCAACTGCCACTCCATGGGAAATCAGACCGTGCTATCAGATCTTCCAATCTTTCAAGGAAGTATACAAATGTGATTACTTATTTATTTATTTAGGTAGAATGGGAAGATTTTTAAGAACCTTGTATGGCTCTCTAGATTTTTTTGTTTGTTTCTTTAAGACAAGGTCTCACTCTGTTGCCCAGGCTGGAGTACAGTGGTGCCATCATGGCTCACTGCAGCCTTGACTTCCTGGAATCAAGCAATCCTCCCACCTCAGCCTCCTGAGCAGGTGAGACTACAGGCATGCACCACCATGCCTAGGTGACTTTTTTCCTTTATGTTGAGATGGGGGGGCGGGTCTTGCTATGTTGCCTAGGCTGGTCTTGAACTCCTGGCCCCAAGAGATTCTCTTTCTTGCCTGAGCTTCCCAAAGTGCTTGGATTATAGGCATGAGCCACGATGTGCAGCAAGTTTTGTTTTGTTTTTTTAATTGAAGCATCACATACCTAGACAAAAGTGCACAGATCATACATGTACAACTCAAAGAATCACCACAAGTGAATGTGCCTGGCAACCACCATGAAGGTGAAAATACAGAACATTTTCAGCAATACTCCTCACCCCTCGCAAAGTTCCTTGTGTGCCTCTTTCCAATTTCTACCCCTTCCTTTCCTCCCACGGGTACCACAGATTCCTCCTGCCTGTGCTGAAGTTCATACACATGGAATCATATAGCATGCCTCTTTTACAGCTGTGTGGGGATGGTCCACTCACCCCCATCCCCGCACTCACAGCAGAGCTTGCAGCTATGAACAAAGACACACCAGTGCCATAACATAACCCTACGGGGAACAGAAATAACACCCAAGTGGATTCACCACAGTGAAGAAAGGCTTCCGAGTCACAGAAGGAGGGAGGAGGCAGAGATAAGAAGAGACTAGGTGGGGCGGGGGACAAAGTCAACCGAAGAGGAGGGTCTGTTCCCAGATAAAAGGGAAAGCGAAGGGACAGGGCGGTGGCAAGTGCCAGAGGTAAGAAGCTAAAAGTTCACGGTCACCGACAGGGCAGAGAATACCCAAGTCCAGCGATTACAGCCAGGGTGGCTGGGGCCATGACAAAAACTAGCCCAAATTTTCTATCATGTTCCAAATCTTTCCCTCAATGGACCTAAATATACTATTAACAACGGCAGCACTATCCATCTCAGTGGGAGTTTGAGGGAGACTCAATTAAATGCAGCTCCAAAAAATTTTAGCGTATTCATCAATTGCTCATATAGGTTGAACAGCCGCAATTTTAACCTACAACCCCACCATCACAATCTTAAATCCATTACTTTACCTGATATTAACAGTAACCATATTTATATTATTCAATACAAATACAGGCCAGGCATGGTGGCTCATGCCTGTAATCCCAACATTTTGGGAGGCCGAGGTAGGCAGACCACTTGTGTTCACAAGTTTGAGAACAGCCTGGCCAACGTGGGGAAACCCTGTCCCTACTAAAAATATAAACATTAGCCAGGCGTGGTGATGGGCGCCCATAATCCCAGCTACTCCGGAGGCTGAGGTAGGAGAATCGCTTGAACCCCGGAGATGGACATTGCTGTGAGCCAGGATCGTGCCACTGTACTCCAGCCTGGGCGACAAAGCAAGACTTTGTCTCAAAAACAAAGAAATAAACAACAACAATAAAAAAAGCAATACAAATATAAGTGCTACAACATTATCACTATCCTATATGTGAAATCAGTTACCACTACTAACATCCATAGTGCCTGTTACTCTACTATCCCTAGGAGGACTGCCCCCACTAACAGGATTTCTACCCAAATGAGCCATCACTCAAGAACTAACAAAAAATAATAGCCTCATTATACCTATACTCATGGCCACCATAGCCCTGCTCAACCTGTAATTTTACATATGCCTAATTTATTCCACATCACTAATGATATTTCCAACAACATAAAAATAAAATGGCAATTTGAAAACACAAAACAAACCCTCTTCTTGCCGTCACTTAGCCCCACCGCCCTGAGATCCTGCATTTGCCCCAAGAGGCAACAGGCTGACTTCTCAGAAGGAGGAATCAACAAAGATTACAATTTCAAATAAACACAAAGTCAACAGAAGAGTACAGTAAACACCTGTCACTCAGCTTTGACAATGATCAACACTATGTATCATCTTTTCCTCTATTCATTCCTCCCTGGCCCACCGTTAATTTTTTTATACTTTTTTGGGGATGGTAGTAAATTGCATTTGCCTTGAAATGTACAAATCTAAGTTATCCTACTTTGACAAATGGACTGGTGTACCCCACACTCCTCTACCACTCAGCCCCTTCTCATCTCCCCAGAAAGTTCCTGGAGTCCCCTTCCTCGTCAATCCCTGAGCTTCCCTATCCCCGAGGCAACAGTTATTCTCATTTGTTTTCTCCACAGATTAGTTCTGCCAGTTCTAGAGCTGCGTGTACATGGAATCATACAGAGGCTACTCTTTTAAGGTTAATTTCACTCAGTATAATGCATATGAATTAAAAAAGCCTTCAATATGCAGTTTTGGCTAATCTCATGTAGACACATCTACATACTTCCTGTGCCATCTTATATGGGTAAGCTACAACGCGTTGAGATAAATATTTCCGATAAAAATAACCCCAACTGATACTCAGGTGGCTAAGGTGGGAGGATCTCTTGAGCCCTGGAATTCCAGGCTACAATGAGCCATGGTCGCGCCATTGTACCCCAGCGTGGGAGACTGAGCAAGACCCTGTCTCAAAAATAAATAAACAAACAACTCCAACTGGATTCAGAACCATTTTTGTCAATAAACTATTCAAGTCCTGCTTCTTCCCTTAGTCCCATGTAACAGATGCCAGTTCCTGCACCTCAAGTGCAGCAAAACAACTATGCCAGAGCTCTGGCCACCAAGAGTCAACTTTCAACATCCCCAGAGAAGCAAGTAGACCAAAACTGGGTAAAAGCATGTAAAAACCATAGAGTTCTCTGCAGATGCAAAAGACACATATTCTTACCCAAGTGGCAGTTACTCAGGGAAAGAGTGGCATCCCTGACTTAGTCTTTATCTACCTGGAGCCTGGCTTGGTTCTGTGTACACAGCGGGTCCTCAATAAATGCCTGTCTCTTCATTGCTCTCGGCCTCTCCTTGGCTGGTAGATGGTCGTCTTCTCCTGTGTCTTCACATGGTCCTCCCTCTGTACAGGTCTGTGTCCACATTTCTTCTTCTTAGATGACACCAGTCATATTGGATTAGGGCCTGCCCTGGGACCTCCTTTTAACTTAAATGCCTCTTTGAAGACCTTATCCCCAAATACAGTCACATTCTGAGGTACTGGGGGTTAGGACTTCAACAGATGAATTTGGGGAAAATGGAGGGGGCCACAATTCAGCCCCAAACAGCTACCTCCTTAGCCAAGTTGGAACTGCAGAACCTCCTCTGCCATGACTGACAGGGATGTCATCCCTGTCAGGATACTGAGGTATCCTGACCTAGGGGACTATATGAGAACTAAGAACACACCCGAAGATCCAACGTTCTCCACAGGATCTTAGAGCTTGCTGGCCAACTTCGGTCCTATGATGAGTCATAAAGGCCCAGTAATGTGACTTCTCACAGCATGGCCATTCTGGATCCTTCTGTACCAGGGTGCAGCTGCCTCCCTGGCTGCAAAGATAAGATTTCTCCTTCCCATGATGAGAACCAGATGTCCCTAAGCTTTTCCTCAAACATAAGAGACAGTGTAATATAAAGATTAAGCTTACATTTTATCACAATTAAAAAAAAGAAGCTGGGCGCAGTAGCATGCGCCTGTAGTCCCAGCTACTCAAGAGGCGAGGCGGGAGGATCACTCAAGCCCAGGAGTTCTGGGCTGCAGTGAGCCATGACCATGCCAATGTACTCTAGCCTGGGTGACTGACTGAGACCCCATCTCTAAAAAAAAAAAAGAGAGAAAAGAAAAAAAGGGGAAAAAAAGGGTATACATAGTATGATCCCATTTTTGTTGAAAAAACTTTTTTCTCCATACTTAGAAAAAAAGAGGCAAGAATATACACCAAAATGTTAATGAAGTGGTGATCACTTGGTGAAAGTGATAAATAAAAAAAAAATTTTTTTTAACTTTTTAAATCAATAATTCCTAAACATTATCAAATAAACATGTATTACTTTTATTTTTATAAGTTGTGGATTTCTTTTGGGGGGTGGGTTTTGAGAGAGCATCTTGCTCTGTCTCCCAGGCTGGGGTACAGTGGCGTGATCTCGACTCACTGCAACCTCCACCTCCCAGACTCAAGCAATCCTCCCACCTCAGCCTCCCAAGTAGCTGGGATTACAGGTGCACGCCATCACACCTGGCTGGGTTTTTTTGTTTTTGTTTTTTGTAGAGATAGGGTTTCACCAAGTTTCCCAAGCTGGTCTCAAACTCCCAGGCTTAAGCAATCCACCTACCTCAGCCTCCCAAAGTACTGGGATCAAAGGTGTGAGTCACCATGCCTGGCTGGGTTTTTTTTCTTTTCTTTTCTTTTCTTTTTGTGGAGAAGGGGTCTCTTGCAATGTTGCCCAGGCTGGTCTCGAACTCCTGGGCTCAAGCACTCCTCCCACCTCGGTCTCCCTAAATGCTAGGATTATGGTGTGAGCCACCACATCCAGCCTTTTATTTTTTTTTAAAGGCACAGAACTGATATGACCGGATAAGTTTTATAAAAAATAAAATCAGTGCTTTTCCCATCATGTTTTTTCCCTTTTTCTCTTCCTATTCAAGCAACTAGGCTGTTCTGTTCTCACTGTCTTGGGAAAGGTATGTTATAACCAAAAAAAGAAAATTAAAATTTTTTAAAGGGAAAAGAATGAAGCAGATGGATGCCGGAACCAGACTCCCTGGGTCCACCACATTCTAGTGGCAAGACCTTGATGAGGTAATTTAGCAGTTTTGCACTTCTGCTTCCTTATCCATAAAACAGGGCAGTAGCTACCTTGTAAAGATTTTGTGAGAATTAACCAAGTAAAGATACATAAAGTGCTCAGAACTGTGTCTGGCACACAGTAAGCACTACTTTGAAAAGAAACCTTTACTTGGGGTACCTCTGCCATTCTGAGTCCTTAAGACTCATTCCTCAACATTTCAGTGGTCTTAGAACGCCAGCTGGCTTCCAATACTAGATATACAATCCTATACTTGACCCCTAACATTTGAGGGAAATTCACAGCAATACTGATTCACTCCAATTAAGCCAAGAACTTTAAGCGCACAATCAACCCCAGGAATTCTGTTCTGCAGTCCCGAGGGGCACCTCTAATGATTTCTGCTCCTGGAGCCGTATCATATGTTGTTCTTATACCATAGATGAATTCTTCCTTGATGTTTCATCTTTGCCCTTCTAAAGGTCAAAGTCAACAGCAGACACCAGCAGGACAGTGCAGGGGCCAAGAGTACTTAGGCACTGTGTGTTCTCTCCTAGTTGCCTGATCTCTGTGTGCCTCAATCTCCTATATAATGAGGATAACAATAGGAACTGCCTACTCCATGGGGGGATGAGGGGTCAGAGTGAAGCCATGGAAAGGGCTTGGAACAATGTAATGGTCAATCCACTTTGAAAACATAATGCTGAGTGAAAGAAGCCAGACATAAAATGCCACATATTGCATGATTCTATTTATATGAAATACCCAGGGACAGCAAATCCAGAGAGACAGAAGACAGATTAGCGGCTGTCGGGGTTAGGAACAGGGGAGGAATGACGGCTCAACAGGTAGAGGGTTTCCTTTTGGGGTGATGACAATATTCCAGAGCCAGATAGTAATGATGGTTTCTCAACAATGTCAACGTACTAAATGTCACTAATGGTCGATTTTGTGTCACGTATATTTTACTACAATTTAAAAAATCACTTGCAAAAACTAAAAAGGTCAATAATGTCATCTATTGCTTGAATTACTACATAATTACTATAACATGTGCTAGGTCCCACCCAAGGCAAAAAAATGCCCTGCAAGCTCCTAGGAGGAGAGCGAATGCTATATGGGAGAAGTGGAGGAAGCGCGGGAAGGTGGGGTGGGGGGGTAGGAGGATGGGGGGAATGATGGGATAAGCTTCATAAATGTGGCATCATCTGAGACAGGCCCTGAAAGATGGCTACGCCCTTAAGGGATAAGAATCAGCCAATACGAAGGCAGCACAGGCCGGATGTGGTGGCCCAGGCCTGTAATCCCAGCACTTTGGGAGGCCAAAGCGGGTGGATCACTTGTGGTCAGGAGTTCAAGACCAGCCTGGTTCACATGGTGAAACCCGGTCTCTACTAAAAATACAAAATCAGCTGTGTGTGGTGGCGGGTGCCTGTAATCCCAACTACTCGGGAGGCTGAGGCAGGAGAATCACTTGAACCCAGGAGGAGGAGGTTGCAGTGAGTGGAGACTGCGCCACTGCACTCCAGCCTGGGCGAAAGAGGGAGACTCTGTCTCAAAAAATCAAAATAAAAATAAAAGGCCAGGCGCGGTGGTTCACACCTGTAATCCTAGCACTCTGGGAGGCTGCGGTGGGCGGATCACCTGAGGTCGGGAGTTCAAGACCAGCCTGTTCAACATGGTGAAACCCCGTCTTTACTAAAAATACAAAAATTAGCTGGGCATGGTGACCCAGTGCCTATAATTCTAGCTACTTGGGAGGCTGAGGCAGCAGAATCGCTTGAATGCGGGAGGTAGAGCTTGCAGTGAGTCGAGATCGCGCCACTGCAGTCCAGCCTGGGTGGCAGAGCGAGACTCTGTCTCAAAAAAAATAATTAAATTAAATTTAAAACATAAGGCAGCACAGGTACAGATACACAGGTGAGAAGTGAAGGGGACACTGGAGAGCTGCCAGAGAGCCACTAGAGTGACGGCTGTGAAGAAAAACCGGAGAAGTGGACTTGAACAGCCTGGAAATGACTTTTAAGTCTAGTTTTGTATTTACTAGCTGTGGGATATGGGGCCAAAATCTTACTGGTGAGCTTTCTATAAAATTAGAACACCCAAAATTCTCTCGAGTAAATGCTATAAGGATTAAATGAAATGATCAAAGGTGAAAGCCTGATCTAAACCTACAACACCACACAAAAGGAAGGGAAGGAGCCCTGTAAAACATTGTTTCTCAAACCTGACTGCACCTCAGAATCACCTGGGGAGTTTTAAAACATTCTGGGCCAGGCGTGGTGGCTCACGCCTGTAACCCCAGCACTTTGGGAGGCCGAGGTGGGGATGGATCACCTGAGGTCAGGAGTTTGAGACCAGCCGGCCCAATATGGCAAAACCCCGTCTCTATTAAAAATACAAAAATTAGCCAGGCATGGTGGTAGGCGCCTGTAATCCCAGCTACGGGGGAGCTGAGGCAGGAGGATAGCTTGAACCTGGGAGGCGGAGGTTGCAGTGAGCCAAGATCGTGCCACTGCACTCCAGCCTGGGCAACAGAGCGAGCAAAAAAAACAAAAAACAAAAAACAAAACAAAAAAAACATTCTGGTGAAGGGGTCCCACCTCCCAAGCCCAGCAATCTTGGTGGCAGTAGTCTGGGGTATAGCTTAGAAGCTGGACTTTGAAAAACTCCCCAGAAGATTCTAAGCATGCAGTAAACATCAAAAACCACTGTTGTATTAACTTATTAATCAGCCAGCCTTCGAAAAGGCAGAGTAAAGCAATGCTTTGAAGGCTGGAACACTATACAGAGCTGACCCAAGAATCCACTGGGGGCCACCAAGGCAAAGTCAAGGTAATGCAGTTAACATCCACACCCCACCCTAAATGAGCTCCTTTAGAGCAACGCCCATACATTTGACCATTTTGTATTCCTCCCACAGGGCCTTACAGACACTAGATGTGCTGCAGTTGTTGTTTTTTTTTTCTTCTTCAAGAAATAAATGAAATAGCTGAAATAAAACAGTTCTTGTCAGTAAATGGATGCAACTGTAACTATCTGGAAAACTTACCTATGTGGAAAAGCTCATTCCCTGAAGCGAGTTAATAAACGACATGTTACAGTAATTCTATTATAGTACATACAATCCTTTTCCTTTTAAAAGACAGCATTAAATTTTTCCTTTTTTTTTTTTCCAGGAGCGTCTTTAATTAAGAGGAACTTCATCGCTGTTCGAATAAAGCTAAATACCTCTGGACTTCAAAGCAAAATAAATCCCATAGCTCTAGAATACTGAGGTATCCTAAACAAATACCTCCGACCTTAAATTTCCTGCTCTCCCATTACAATATCCCATATCCCAGACCTCCTTTCTCAGGTTTCATCCTGGAGTGTCCCATTGGATGTGTCACTGCTGGCTGTGTGCATGACCTGGGCCAGTTCCAAGCCAGCTTGGGCCCCTCCCTGGACTTTAACCAGCCATTCTTGCTACCATCAAAGCAGTGCTGATGCCACTCAATACAGATTGTAACCAACTGAGCAGGAGGTGATATGGGCCTTGGGTCTCAGGCCCCAGCAGGCAAGAGCAATAAAAGGACTCCAGTCGGTGAAATGCCATGGAATGGGCTGTCAAGAGTACGCTGCAGGTTAATAACTAACCCCGGTAGGCTTTTACAGTCTACCGGCCTCCCTGGATGATGCCCACGTCCATCACATGGGCAGGAGAGCTGGAGAAAGCCCCAGCTCTCATGTGCCAGGGTTGAGAACCCTGGTCGCTTTCAGAAGAGATGGCAGAGTCTCAGAGAGGCAAAGAGGCTCGCTGGATATCACTCATAAGTGCTGGGGGGCTACGTGCAGGAAGCTACACTTATTACACCCTTGTTACTGCTCATTTGCCACAGGTGAGCAGCAGCAGACTGGAGTGAGCAGCCTTCCAAGGCAGATGGGAAAGGCCTTTCGCCGCCTCCAGAATGAGATTTTGGACCAGGTGTTCTCCAACGGTTCCCTTAGAGGCGAATTCCACTGGTTCAAGCTGTCCCACACTCGGCCCAATTCCCTTCTCATTGATTCCGCATTCCCTAAAATGTCTGCTGGCATCTCCAGCCAGGAGAGACAGAAAGGGTTCATGGAGGGCCTCCCGAGTATGTGAAGGGGACCCAAGCAGGAGTGAGCTAGAGGGAGGAAGAACCCACGCTCGAGGAAGACATTCAACAGCTGATCTCCACTCAGCCTTCTTGAGGATAAGGATCTTACTGATCTCTGTGTGCTCTGATCAGATGCTTGAAATAAGACCATTCCCGGTACTAACTGTACCTCAGGGGTGACCAATGTTGAGGATGCAATCAACAAAACTCGGAAAGTAACAAACTGTAATAGGACAAACGGCCTCACTTCTCCAACAGATAAATGGCTCAAAAAGGTGAAGAGAAGGTTTTTAGGTTAAGAGTCTTAGATAGAATATCTATCAAATGCAATGAAAGAACCTTGCTGAAAACCACAGAAGAAAATTTGAACATTGGCCGAATATCTGACACTAAAAAATAATTGTTCATTATTTTTAGAAGTCTTGATGAAGTCTTGTGATGTTGCCCAGGCTGGCCTCGGATTCCTGGACTCAAGTGATCCTCCCATCTCAGCCTCCCAAGTCGCTGGGATTACAGGTGTGTGCTATCACAATCAACTCTATTTTTTTAAAACTGGTCCTTATCTTTTAGAGATACCTACTGAAATACATGTTTGAAATTAAATGTTTAGGCCAGGCACGGAGGCTCATGCCTGTAATCTCAGCACTTTGGGAGGCTGAGGCAGGCGGATCGCTTGAAGTCAGGATATCAAGACCAGCCTGGCCAACATGGTGAAACCCTGTCTCTACTAAAAATACAAAAAATCAGCCATGCGTGGTGGCGCATGCCTGTAATCCCGGCTATTCAGGAAGCTGAGGCAAGAGAATCGCTTGAATCCTGGAGCCAGAGGTTGCAGGGAACCAAGATCACGCACTGCACTCCAGCCTAGGTGACGAAGCGAGATTCCGTCTTTAAAAAAAAAAAAATTACATGTTTAGAATTTGTTTAAAATAATCAGGAAAGGGCAGTAGGGAGGGGTATAAAAGGAGAGTGGCCACAAACTGATAAGTACGGAAATGAAGATGACTACTTAGGGTCCATATATAGTTCTCACTACTCTGGAATATGCTTAGAAATTTCCATAATAAAAACTTCAAAAAGAGTGGGCAGAGCTGATGTGAATACTATAGATCCCGTAGTTGCTCTCACAAAAAGCCACCAGCAGCAACCAACTTCAGCTCATTCACAGTGAAAAGTGAAGTCAAAACATTAATTCCTACTTAGTGAGGAAAGACCTGCCAGGGAAGCTTGTCAACTTGGGGCTTACAGTGTTCGCTCCCTTATTCCACCGAGGTGACCTCAGAAGCGGAAGGGGATACGGGAGACAATCTCATGGAGTCCAGAGGCCAGTGAGAAAAATACAACTCCACCTAAAAACACAGGTGAAAATCATAAAACAAAACATTCCAGGAAGAACTACACATTGCTAACAACATATGAAAGACACTCAACCCTGGCCAGATGCAGCAGCTCATGCCTATAATGCCAGCACTTTGGGAGGCTGAGATGGGAGAATTGCTTGAGGCCAGGAGTCTGAGAATGGCCTAGGCAACACAGCCAGATCCCATCTCTATTATTAAGAAATACACACACAGAGAGAGAGAGAGAGAGAGAGAGAGAGAGAGAGAGAGAGAGATGGATAGGTGAAAGGTACTCAACCCCATCAACAACTGGGGGAAGGTAGAGACTACAAAGGTGCCACTAACTCCCACTATCCTGGTAAAATCAAACAAAGAAGCTGACAATGCCAAGTGTTGGAGAAGAATGGATTAGGGAAGCTTTTACATGCTGTGGGGACTCTGGAAAACAATTTTGTATGATTATAAAGGGCCCCGCCCACTCTTCCTCCCAGGTACACACCCAGGAGAGATGCTTCCTGGCACATGTACACCAGAGACCAATTCCAGAAAGTTCAAAGCGGTATTTTTTTTCCCTAATAGTTCCAAAGTGAAAACATCCCAAATGTCCACACAGGATCAATTCCGGTATATGCATGCAATGGAATAACTACAAAACAGTGAGAACTCCAGTCATCTCACTGACACAAATTCTCACAGACACAATATTGAAGGAAAAATTCATGTATATACAGCTCACAAACCTGCAAAACTAACATGATATTGTTTAGGAAAACGTACATATGCAGAGAACCTATAAAGAAAAGAAAGGGATGAAAGACAAACTTCAGGAGGGAGGGAGGGAGGGGAATGTGACTGAGACAGAGCACGTGGGGACTTTCACAGCATTGGTGGTGGTCTTTGTTCCTAAGCTGGGTGGTGGGCACAAGGATGTTCATTGTGTTATTTCTCTAAAACTATTCATGTTACAGAGAGTCTTTTGTATTTATATTTCATCATTTAAAAATCTAAAGAATGTGCTGGACAGAGGGCTTGCCAACACTGCGCAACTCAGACAAAAATGTAAGGGGGAGAAAACTTGTCTGCCACACACCCCCAAACGAAGCCCAGACAGCCTTGGAAGATGATCAGCATGATGCAGAAGAGTCCCAGGGAAGAGGTGTCAGAATCCAAGAATAACACCACGAGGTGAGGGCTGGGGACATCCAAGTCTCTGGTGGCAGTGCCACAAGTGAATGGGTAGGACCGAGTTAAGATGGTCCAGACCTGCATAAACATCCACAATCCATGAATGGATAAACTGTAAGTGGTATTCTCTTACAAGAGAACATTACTCAGCGTTAAAAAGGAATGAAGTTCTGGCACCTGCTACATACAACATGGATGAACCTTGAGAATACTAGGCTAAGTGAAATACGCCAGCACAAATGGACAAATACTGTAGGATTCCACTTACATGGGGTACCTAGAGTAGCTAAATTCATAGACAAAAAAGTAGAATGGTGGTTGCCCGGGGTTTGGGGGGAGTGAAAATAGGGAGTTAATGTTTAATGGGGACCGAGTTTCAGTTTGGGAAGATGAAAAACGTCTGGAGACCAATGGTGGTGAAGGTTGCAAAACAGTGTGAATGTACATCATGCCACTTAACTGCATACACTTAAACACGGTTAAAATAGTAAATTTTATGTTATTTATATTAATACCATGATTTTCAAAAAAAATCATAATTCAGGGTAGGTGCAGCTCAGCAAGTGAACAGGTAGAGCAAAGGAGATGCATTATCAGGCTGACTTCAACGCACCTGAGCGAATGCTATGCTGCAGACAACACTCAGCTCATGAGACAGGCATGGAAAAGAAACCACAGAGCTGAGGGATGCCAGCTCTGCAGGCACCCGCTGAACCAGGCAGTTGGCATCCTCACAGCTGCAGGGTAGACCATTCCACCCGGGGGGACTGAGCTGGGTAACAAAGAAGCACCAGATGATCCCACAGGTGGGACAGGACCCTTGGGATATCATCTTCCAGTTCTTGGCTTCATGAAGAAAATGCTGGGCACTCAGCCAGCTATGACTTTGGGGAAAAGAACCTGCAAAAAATGCTGAGAAATGGTAGACAGAATCCAAATGCCAGAGATGCTGAAAGGCAAAGTGGTTCAGAAAAGACGGGATTTTACTGCATGAAATTCTGACCTTCCCAGGGAGTTCTAAGAGAACACATATTTAACACAGGAAGGCTGGGTGTGCACAGCATGGGCTGAGGGGAAGAGCACTGGAAAATGAGTCCGGAAACCTAAATTCAATCTGGCTCTCCCATACTTACTAGCAGAGTGGCCCGAGGCCATCTGCTCTCCGAGACCATCTGCAAAGGGGATGATAACGTGCACCTTCCCAGGCAGCAGTGATTAAGGGAAGCAACACAGATTCTACATGCCTTGGAGATGGGGCTGCCTGACGCGTAAGTGATCAGGTGCTTTGCATATCAACTCCAAGCCCCCAGAGACAGGTATTACTCACTCAAACCACATCACACACAGCAGAGAATAAGAGTTGAATTTAAGTATTCTAGAATACACACAAAAGAGGGCACCAAACTGGTGAGAAGCCTGTCAAGAAATGTGGATAGGGAGGAGAAAAGAAAAAAATGTTTTAAAGGATATACACCACGCTTATAAACATGTATACAAAAGCACAAAGATGGAAAGGAACAAAGTGAAACCAACCAGTTGCTATGCAGCAGGATAGGAATATGAAAATGTTTTTCTTTGAGATAATTTTAATGTTGTTCTACTAAGCACTTTTTAAAAACATCACCTACTTCTGATCTGAGTGTTGAATTATGGCCATCAAACCATTATGCACTCGAGTGAAATGACATTCAATGAGTCTAACTAAAGAAGTAAATCTGATCCCAAGTGGCCTACAAAGGTGGAAACCCTTTGGGGGCTCAGGGGTCCCCATCCAGCTCGGAACCTCTGGGGCAAGCTCAGAGCCCTCCCACCCCCCTCGCCCAGCTGTGCTGTCAGAGACCTTCCCAGACCACAAATCCAGCTAGAGTCTGCCTTTACTAGCTACGTGACCTTGGACGAGTTTCTTAACCTGTCTGCTAAACCCTGATTCTTTCCTCTACGAATCAGGAATAACAACAGTAACCATCAACACAGTTTTTGTGAGGATTCAACAAGATAATCACCTAGATGGGCTCCCAACATCACCTTCATTTCAAAGGCAACTCACTCGCTCACTCCTTTAAGATCCAGGCATACAGCCAGAACTCATCTGAATCCCCTACCCCAAGGAACCCGGAGCCCAGGGATGGGGCTTTTCTGACCCCCATCTTCCACGCGTTTCCACCTGCTGTTCCCTCCACCCAGACACAGCTGAACTCCTACACATCCTCTGGGGCAATTCCATTGTCACTCTGGGGACCAAACCTTCTCCAGCTGCCCGGGTGTGGTGGCTCACACCTGTAATCCCTGAGCTTTGGGAGGCCGCAGTGGGAGGATCTCCTGAGGCCAGAAGTTCCAGGCCAGCCTGGGCAATATAGTGAGACCCCAATGTTACCAAAAAAAGAAAAAAAAAACCTTCTCCAACTCCAGCCCACACTTCAGTTGCTCACCCCTGGCACCACCCCATGTTGGTTTATGGGTATCTGTTTACTCTGTCTGCCCCTCAAGACTGGGAGCTTAAGAAACACTCTTCTCTCTCTGATACCCCTCCCCCATGCTTAATGTAGTGTAAGGGCTCAGTAAGCCTTTGCTGACTGAAGAAAACATATTGTGAGCAAACAAAAACATTTTGGAAAACAATTTAAAATAAACCAGAAATTAAAATCAGGTGGGACTAGTAAAATTAATCCAGCTCTAGAGAGAGGCCACAGAGGCTGCAGAAGGAGTGAGATTAGAGGGATTAGGGTGGTGGGGGGGCACACCACGGATGCTGCCCGGCTCCAGCCCCACTCTGCCAGATCAGATCTGGCTGGTAGCAGAGTCACAGGCATCCTGGGCTGGCGAGAGTCGAGACTGCCCCATAGCAGCTGCTTTCAGATGCAAGGGGACTCTGAGGTCACATCAACAAGACCTTTAACCTGCCAGCAAGAGAAAGTAATTGTGGTGAGGAGGGTCAGAGTGCCAGGCAGCTTGCTTCCTACCAAGGGAGGGGCAGCAGGCAGCACACAGCGCAGATGGCTAACCAGCACTGGGGGCTCCCCACCCCAGCTAAGAGTCCCAGGAAATGTAGAGAGGAGAGCCGAGGGCCTCACCCTAAAGAGATACAAGCTCCAAGTCGACCATCCTTATTCAACTGTGCTGAGGTGGGAGTAGACAGAGACTTCCATCAACCCACTTAAGTTCATCATTTTAAAAACATGTTTATATCTGAATATGAAATAAAGCACAGATGAATGCGCACCCCTATTTTAACAGTGTTTAATGAAACTGTAGATGTTGTTCCAACCTTTGTGTATTTTCAAATGGGTCTTCGATGAATGCATTGTAAACGAGAAATGAAAGGAGAGCACACACACGAACCTGGAAAACACACCCAGATGAATCAGCAGCTGACCCTGCCCTCAGGCAGCAGCCACGGGCTACAGGTGGAAACTGGAGTGCAGTTCCCACTGGAGGAGAAGGCTCCAGGCAGGGCAGAGAGAGGCCCGGGGAGGAGCCCACTCCCAGCCGGCCAAAGGAAGTCAAGCAGTGGGCAAGGATGGAACACGTGTTTTGAGGACAAATGGTAGGCGGAGGATTTCTGTGGTTGCCAGGCTGGATTTTTTTCTAAGTCCCCACGCAAGAATTTAAGGGAAGGCCCCACCCCCATCGACCTTCTGCTATTTCAAAACGAAACAGACCTGTGCCTTCATCCACTGCAGGGTACTAGGAACAGAATTCAATGAGATTATGCACGTGAAAGTGCTTAGCAAGTTAATATTTGTTCAGAGCCCTGTACCAGTGTAGGGTCATGTTACCGGCACTGGAGAGGCTGGGCTGCGGCCCCTTCCCCCTGCAGGCCAACCCCCGCCCCTTATTAACACTGACAAATCCAGCAAGTATAGAAGGGGAGTTAGTGCTCTTGCTTGTATCACGACACCCGCTTTGGGAAGGGTGTTCATTACCCCTCTCTCACCGCCCCCCCCCCACCTCAGCCTTACTTTTAAAACAAAGAAGGCATACCCAAAAATAACACAAACTCATGACCTACTAGATATCCAAGGCCTCATTCCAGGTCTGAGAGGGGATGTGGGTGGGGCAAGTAGTGGAAGGCCACCTTTAGCCAATACCTACCCTACAGGGGCAAAAAAAGCAAGCCACCCAGAGCCCTGGGATAAGCCAGGGTGCCAATGGCAGCCAGAGCCTTGGGAAAGGGTAGAAATGAGAAGCTGTCTTCAACCTCCTGCGGGTCCCTTAATTCTTCCCAACCAAGAGTGAAGACAGCTCTATCTCAAACCTTCACCCTCCCCAACACACTCACCCGACTCCACCTGTGAGCTGCTCTACCGTTGCCCCCCTCTCCTAGCCAGGCCCTCATCACCCCTTACCTGACAATTGCAATGGCATGACTGGTCTCCAGTCCCTCCCCTAGCCCTCCACTCCACTGTGACAAAAATGGGCTCCCTAAAGTACAGGTCAAACCCCAGCTCAAAGACTGCCAACCCCCCTACCATTGCTACAGCAATGGTATTGCTCGCCCCATTGCTACAGCAGTTTATAATGCATGGTGTAGCTGCCTCTGTTCTCACAGTTCTAGGGCCAGGATTTTTCACTGGCTGTGAAGAGACCACCTGCATCAGAATCACCTGGAGTAACTTGTTAAAAGTTGAGCTTCCTGATATACTGAATCAAGAAATTCTCGGGGTGTGCTCTGGGAATTTTAATGGAAGAAAAAAAATCCCAGATGAACTTTGTGAACACTGAAGTTAGGATCATTTTGCTCGAGTTTTTCCACTGTTTGGGAAAATCTGTTCTATTTCCAACTGCCAGGAATGTACCCCATCCTTCTTCCATGATCCTGTGTTAGGACGTGGGGTTAGTCTTCCCTCCCACTGCTGACCCTACGCTCGACACCTTCAGACGTTGACAATCAGGGTTCCCAAAGCAGCCGGTTCCAACTCTTTCACTGACTGACTGAAGGGAAGTCACTTTATAGCCACAGACCACAGCTTCCCAGTTTCTCCAATGGGCCGGGGAGGTGCTGTCCAGGGTCCCTTTCAACTCCAAAATAAGCCATATGACCTTTATGTTGTATCATGTATGTTATGTGAGATCAGAGGTTTCAGTCCTAAAATTCTAAAAACCTGGATTCTCCTGTTTTTGCTGAAAAAAACATCACTTTTCACATCCAAAGTGAAACTTTTAAAAAGCATTTCTCATACTACATCCAACTTCCAATTTCCACTAAAGAAGAGCCAAGCAATGGTTAGCCTGCCTGGCACAGCATTTTTTTTTTTTTAATGTCTATTACTAGAAACTTCTTCAAATCTTTCCAAAGTTCAAAGTAGAGGAAGGAGAGGTTTCTAAGATTACAACCTACTAGCAACCTTTCAGCACTCTGTTGCACCGTGAGGCCTTCCCGTCACCAAATCCTCCCAACATCCCCATTTGAAAGATCAGGAAGTCAATGGCTCAGAGAGCTGCAATTGCCCAAAGCTGCAGAGCCAGGGTGCAATATGCAAAGGTAGATCTTCGAATTCTGAAATCCTCCATGTTTACACTGGACCACAATGAGTCGATGTTGAGTTCCAGATGCAGGGGAGGCAAGTGCACCAAATGCAACAATGGCCCATGGGCCGTTCCCTCCAAAGCATGGCGGGAGTGCTAACTGGCCGACCGCACATCCTAACAGCTTTCCACACTGAGCACACAGGGCAACGGGAGGCGGGGCTGAGCAACAGCCACACGAGCAAAAGCGATGCCAGGGATTTAGTCAACAGAGAGCTAATATGAGTCAACAGTGGGTGCCGCTGCCAAGCACACTAATGGGATCTTCAGCTGCATTAATAGAAGGAAAGCGTCTAGGGCAGGCCGAGGGAGGGAGTCCTGCCCTGCTCTGACCAGACCACACCTGAGGGTTGGGCAGGGCTGGGCTAGGCTAAGGAGAGGGAGGTGCTGTCGAAGGCAGGGCCAGGGTTTCTGAAGAGGACTGGCTCAGGCTGGCACTCTGGTTGGTAGGGCGAGCAAGGGCTCATCTGGAGGCTGGGTTTGTACAGCAAGTCCACTTTAGACTGCATGTTATAGATTTTTTTTAAAAGATCCTTTTATTCACATTTTATTTTATCAAAGACTGGAAAGCTGCTGACTATCCATAGCAAAGACTAAGAACACCCAGGGGCCAAGCGCAGTGGCTCATGCCTGTAATCCCAACACTGTTAGGGGCTGAGGCAGGAGGATCGCTTGAGCCTACACGTTTGAGACCAGCCAGGGCAATACAGTGAGACCCCATGTCTATAAAAATAATTTTTTTAATTAGCCGGGTGTAGTGGTGCACAACCGCAGTCCCAGCTACTAGAGAGGCTGAGGTGGGAGGATTGCTTGAGGCTAGGAGATCAAAACCGTAGTGAGCTGTGGTCGTACTACTGCACTCCAGCCTGGGTGACAGATGAGACCCCATATCCAAAAAACAAAACAAAAAAAGAACACTCAGGGATGCTAGGTGACTCAACCTATCACCAGAGAAGGGGGCTCCAAGCCCTGTCAGAAGAAACAATTGCAGCTACTTTTCTCTTTATTATATACAACAATTGGCCTGTGGCTTTGCCAAGGGACACTGGATCTGAGACCCCATAATCTCAAGTGTCAAAGTCTCCTGGAAGTCCTTCCGATTCCCCCATCCCATCCGGCCACAGCACCCTGTCTGGGTGTGCCAGTCATATCACTTAGCATCACCCAGAATAAAAGAAACGTGTTTTCACCTGCGTTTCCCAAGAGCCTCCAGGCCACATCTCATTCACCTTTGTGTCTGCAGCACACAGCTTGGCACATTGGAGACGCCCAATAACTGTGGTCTGGACTGGACTGAGGTGCCACAGCACGGTCACACTGAGGGTGTTATTGTGTTCCAGACAATTTCAGAACACAAGCATCCTAACTAGGGCTAATAAAAAGGTTTATGACAGCACATAGCCAACTTTTAGGAGGTTGAGCAAAGGAATTCTCAAGGCTAACGCCGCCTGAGGGTTTTTATTACAAAGGAGACATTTAGCCTGGCAATGTCCCTGCGTGCCTGAGAAGCCAGCTTGGGGTATCACGGTCAAAGGTAAATCCTATCTTGCGACAAGCAGCAAGGCAACACCAGGGCCCAGGAAGCGGTAAAAATCCAGGAACACAAAAGAGAATAATGACAAGCGGGGCCAAATGCCAAAAAGGACAGCATAAAGAGTGAGCCCAGTGAAGTGGGTCTGAGGAGCAGCAAATGCTACAAATGCATTGGGGAGCTGGCCGCCTGGCGTTAACCTCGTAACTCAGAATTAATTACAGGAGCACACACTCAGATCTGGGAAGATTAGTGTAGGAGACTGTGATGCAGTCCTAATATCTAATAAATCTTTAAATCGATGAGCCGTGCCCACTGGCGATTTTTCTTCATCTTTCCTCCCTGAGAGCTCATGTGACACAAGCCAGCATTTGCTTTTTATCTGCCTGTGGACAGGGGGCATATACACGTGTGTGTGTGTGTGTGTGTGTGTGCACGCGCATAAATACAATGTGGGCTTCACTAAGTCACATCACAGAGGAATCAAGAAATTTGCCGTCCTGGGAATACCTGGGACGGGGGAATTCTTTTGTCAAGCAGCCTTTTATAAAGTGAAGAAACCTTTTAGGATGCAAATATCCCCTTCCCCCACCAGGCTCCATTGAGGGCTACACTGGCTGGAATCAGTCAGCCTTCCTGTCCCAACCTGTTCATTTGTGTACCTGTTTGGGTCTATTCACCATGCACACCACTTAAGCCTGTCTCATGGAGCTGACAAGCAATACATTTTATAAACGAATCATCCCCAGGGAACAGATGAGAAAACCACCGGCAAGGAGCACTGTCAAACTTCCCAAGGATAGCATTCCTTTCCCAGATCCGAGATGCAAACTACGCCACATCCTCTCCTAACACAAGCTGCCCACTCCAGAGGCAGCCTGCTCCCCTCTCCTCCTCCCCGGCTCCTCAGGCCTCCTCTCCCAGCTGAATAAAAAGCTGGAGAGCCTCATTGTTGGGGAACAGTAACATTTTTATGCTATTTTAAAGGCAACAGCTCTAAGCACCCGAATGTTGGCTCCTTTTCCATCAATAAAAAGGCCCCAAAAGGGTATTTTCATAGCAAAATGATATCTTATGGAGAGCACAAAGAACCACAAAAATAAAATTGCCATAAATTGAAACTGTCTCGAAATTCAGCCTACACCGGGAAGCGTTAAACTCCAAGCCAGGCAGGCTCTGATTTTCCCATCTGAGACCCTTTTCACATGTTCCTAGTTCTCTCATGAAGTCCAAACATTTCTCCCACCCGGGAAGGCCTATATACTTCCTTGGAAGTCCGGGTATGTTATTTCTTCCCTTGACATCCTCGAGATGATCTGTAACATTCATCTAAAGCTCAATTACCGCTGTGTCCTCAGTCACACCCAGAAATTCCCGAAGGCACCGTCTGCCGCAGCGCCGGGTGCACAGTGGGCGCCCGATTAATGTGTGGTTTGATTTGATCTGATCTGGCCCCTTCAGCCAGGAAGACTCACTGGTAACTGGACGCCCTGCAGCGGACCGCAGAGCCGGCCCAGCTCTCAGCTGGCGCGGGGCGGGGGTGCAACCACCTGTGGGCGGGTGCCCGGGACGCAGGCCCAGGCGCCGCCGCCCTGAGGTGCCCCGCCGACCCCACGCACGGTGCCCAAGGGAGAAAGTCAGGCGCGCCTGGCCCCCCGGGCACCCCGGGGTCGACTCCCAGCGCCCCAGCAAAGGGCTCTGCCGGTGCAAGGCAGGCAGGTCTGAGACAGCCGACTCTAGAGTTAGCTCCCAAGTCACCCTACCCGCTGCGAGGAGGCTGCGGGGCAGATGGGGCTCAGGGAATGGGAATGGGGTGTATCCAGAAGGGATCAGCAGAGAGCAGAAATGGTCTAACCCCCGCCTCCCAAACTTGGGGCGCCTGCCGAGCAGCAAGCGAGGGGATCTCCTCTCTGCTGTCTCATCAAGGCCTGATGGCGAGTTTGAGGGGGGACAAGCTGGACACCCCGGGACGGCCTCACATTGATTTGAGATTTTCTACCCAATAACCCAGTATCAGGAAGACCCCTGCTGGAAGCTAGGGACGGAAGGGGAGCGCCGGCCACCCACACCAGGGGGGGCGGGGTCTCGGGACTTGGGGACCGTGTGTACTGGGGAGGGGGCGAGGCCCCAAGGACTAGGTGGGCGCCAGAGAAATCACAACCCCGCGGCGCAATGTGCCAAGGAGGGGGCGCGGGCCAAAGGTGGGGCCCCGGAAGAGACCGGGACGGGGTGGCCCAAGAAGAAAAAGGGTTGAGGAGTGCTCGGAGAAGGGGATGGGGGAGGGGATCCCCAGGGAGGTGCAAGGGAAGCGCCCCCGAGGCAAGCACTGGGGGAGGGGGAGCTGCCTCCAGGGGCGCGAGGTGCCAGTGCCCCAGACTGGCCCCGTCACTCACCGGCAGGTCCACGCTCACTTCGGTCCCGTCGAGCAGGAAGACGCGGCAGTAGAGGGTGGCCTTGGCGGCGCCGGCGGCGGAGATGTGCACGGCCGCGCCGCCGGTGAGCAGGGGCCCGCCGCCAGCCGGGAACACGCTGCCCCCGGGCGCGGCGGGCAGCGCCGAGGAGGAGGCGGCGGCGGCCGGGCCCCCCCGTGGCCCCCCATCGCGCTCGTCCCCCAGCCCGGCGGCCCCGCGCCCCGCCGCGCCCCGCGCGTAGCGCTGCATGGAGCGGCGGCCAAAGGTCCGGCGCAGGAACCGCAGCATCCTGGCTGGGGGCGCCCCCTGCCTCCGCCCCCTGCGCTGCCGCTGCCGCTGCGCCGCCGCCCGGGAGCGTCCCGCGACGCCGTCAGTGCCCTCGGCCGCCCGCGCCGCCTCTCGCGGGCTACGGCCCGCGGCTAGCCCGCGCCGAGGCCGAGGCCGCGCTCTAGCCGCCTGCGGGGCGCGCCGGCCCGGCCAGCGCCGGCTGCGAGTGGCCGCAGGCGGGAGGGCGCGCTCGGGGCCGTCCCGCCGCCGCCGCCGCTGCGCGCTCTCCCGGGCCGGCGGCCTGCGCGGGCTGCCGAGGGGCTGCTCCCGACGGGCGGCTGCGGGCTGCCAGGGGGCTGCCGGGGGCGCAGGAGGCGGGCTGCGGGCTGCTCCCGCGCCGCGCGCCGGCCGAGGGCCAGCCGGAGCAGGGCGCCTGCGTGGTCCTGGCGCGCTCGCTCCCACTCGCCGCGTCGCGCCCGGGGCCCGAGGAGGCCCCGCCGAGCGCCCGCTCCCAAGGCGCCTTTTCCTGCGCCCGCAGCCCCCGCCTCCCACCTGGGAGGCTGCACCTCCAGCCGCCGCCGCCGCCGCCGCCGCCGCCGGGACTGCAGCACGCCCTCCTCCCTCGGGGCTGCGCCGGGTAATTGCAAGCCGGGTCTGTGCTGCCCCCTGCCGGCCCGAGCGCCCCCTGCTGCTGTAGGTGTGCTCACGTGTGTACACGTAGGTGAGCACACACGTGTTTCCGGCGCCCAGAGCCCTGGAGGCGCCGAGTGCCCCTTTGCACCGATAGGAAAACAAGGCCGCGTGCCCTCTGGGAAGCGTTGCCCCGGAGACCAGGCAGAATAGCACTAAGTTTTCCCCCATGAAAAAATAGCACTGTTTCCTCTTCTGGAAAAGGAGAGGGGTGGACTAGGTAATCAACAAGGTAATCTACAAGGTCCTTGCTACTTAAGTTCTGTCAATTTAAGATCTCAGAGCTGGAAGGACTTTTTTAGTCATTCCAGTCCAGTGGACTCATTCCACATAAGGAACTTGAGGCCCGGCGAGGAGAGGAAGTATTTTTCCAATATGCTACGCAAGAAAACACCTTTCCTCAAGATCTCAGGTCCAGTATTGACATAAAGGCCTGGATAAATAACAGAGAAGGCTAGTGAAGTTGAAAATTACTGAGAAGCAGAGTAGATCTGAGGCTCTGAGAATGAATAGTGTAGGACACAGTGAGAATATTGGAGAGAGACGGAATTGTTTCTAAGCAGTGGCCCTCCAGTATACAAGTTCAAGGTCCGCTTCGAGTGAAGAGGGTTGACCAGTGCTGCTAAATGAGGAATGTGGAAGAGGATGAAGCTGAAAGGAGGTCAGGCCTCTTGGGAAGAATAACACTACTATTTATCATTCCCTTAATCTTGTGCCAAACACCGTGCTAAGCCCTTTCCATTCATCATCTCAATCCCCACAACAGCCTGGTTAGATAGACGTTCTTATCCCCATTGTACAGAGGAGGAAACTGAAGCTTAGAGAGCTTAAGAGACGGGCTCCAGATTCCATGGTTAAGACCAGCTCTTTCACCCAGCTCCAAAGCTGTTGGCTGCTAACCACTACCTCTGCTGCCAGGCAGAGGTGTGTGCATGACTGGCAGGCAAGTGAAGATGTTTGAGAGGCCTGGAAAACGCAGTGGACACAGCAAAAAAAGACAAAGAGGAAGGAGTGCATTTATGAGGCATTCTAAAACAGACATTTATTAAGGATCAGGCGCTGTCTGAGGTGATTTCATGGATGGAATTTTCATTAGTCCACACTCCAATCTTTCCAGGTATTCTATGTAACCCCCAAGTCACATAGGACTGGAGTTCGGGTCTTAAGAGAAGTAATATCCTTGTCCGAGGTCTCAGAGCTCCTGAGTGGCGGCAGCCAGTACCCTCACTCATTGTCTAATGTTCTTTTTATGATACTATGGAGGTCTCCCATGTGACAGTGTTCTCTGAGAGGGCATCTGTAATCGGCCTTCAGGTACCCAATCTACTCCTCTCCCACCGCTCCACCCCAGACTGTATTTAATAGAATACAGCCACAAGCAGATGTTCAAAGGTAGTCCAATTCTGCTTACTGGTTTCTAAGGATAGTCCATTTCCTACTATATAGCCCAGGAGTGCTGTGGCACACTGACTGATAGCCACCCAAAGATGTCCGCAGACCAATTGCTAGAATCCGTGAATATGTCCCTTTATGTGGCCAAAAAGACTTTGCAGATGTGATTAAGTTAAGGAGTTTGAAGTAGGGCAATTATCTTGTATTAATCCAACGTAATCGCAAGGGTCCTTATAAGAGGGAAGCAGGAGGGTCAGAGTCAGAGAAGGTGTCACAACAATGGCAGCAGAAGTCAGCATAATGGAACCAGGATATAAGGAACCTGGGTAGCTGAAAGAAGCTAGAAAAGATAAGGAACAAATTGACCCCTAGAGATTCCAGAAGGAATGCAGCCTTGATTTTAGCCCATGAAACCTCCAGAATTGTAAAATAATACATTTGTGTTGTTCTAAACCACTAAGTTTGTGGTAACTTATTCCAGCAGCAACAGGAAACTAATATGAGTGCACTATTAATAATATGGCTGGGTGTGGTGGCTCACACCCGTAATCCCAGCACTGTGGGAGGCCGAGGTGGGAGGATCACTTGAGCCCAGGAGTTCGAGAGCAGCCTGGGCAACAAGGTGAAACCCTATCTCTACCAAAAAAAAAAAAAAATTAATTAGCCACACGTGGTGGCACATGCCTGTGTTTCCAGCTGCTTGGGAGGCTGAGGCAGGAGGATTGATTGTGCACAGAAGTTTGAAGTTGCAGTGCACTGCATTGCACCAAGGTAATGCCACTGCACTCCAGCTAGGGTGACAGAGTGAGACTCTGTTTCACAAAAGATAAATAATATATTACTTTGGTGCATTATGGTTTTCAAAGCCCTCTACTCCCATTCAGTTTTGTGATTTATCCATGATCATTCTCTCCCACTAGACCTAAGCTATATGAAGATAGGAGTTTTTTGTCTCCCTCCCTCCCTCCCTCCCTTTCTTTCTTTCAAGACAGGGTCTTGCTCTGTCCCCCAGGCTGGAGCACGGTGGTGCAATCACGGCTTACTGCAGCCTTAATCTTCCAGACTCAGTCAATCCTCCACCTCAGCCTCCCAAGTAAATGGGACCACAGATTCTCGCTATCACACCTGGCTAATTTTTTGTAGAGATGGGGTTTCACCACGTTGCCCATGCTGGAGGACGTTCTCTTATTCATCATTATATCCCCAGCCAGCACCTAGCCTGCTGTCTGATAAGTAGTAGGCAGTCAATAAACGTTTGTTGAATGAATGCAAGATCTCACCTCATCTTCATAACAGCCCTGTGGGGTAGATATTGTTATTGCCTTTTAGAGACAGGGAAAATGAAGACTGGAATGGAGGCTCTTACATAGTAGCACTGGCAATACTATGTCATCATGAATCACACGGGAACTCCAGATTGCTTTAGTTTTACCTCTACCTCCTATGTGTCAGGCACTGTCACCTCATGGATCTCATTCCATCCTTATCACAATAGTGATTTAAGCACTATTCTTTCCACCATACAGGAAAAGCCAAGGCTCAGGCATTCCTTTGACTACATTTTATGTCAAGTTTCAACCTTAGAATTTCAATATTTGATGAGTAAGTTTGCATTTTGTCTGTTCACAGTATTATGTGATTCAATGCTTGCTCTTTCTTAATCTTTGTCTTTCGAACCGAAAATTCCCTATTCTTGTTATCTGAACTCTATAACCAGCCCTTCAAAGATTTTAATTGCTCTTGCTTGGACCTCTTTTATGCCCAGTGTGAATGGGCCAGAGCTGTACATATCTTCTGTTTATCAATGCATTGCTCTTTTATGGGCCTTTTGATCTTCAAATGGTTATTCATAACCCCCAGTGCTATGGTCTGAATGTTTGTATCCCCCAAAAATGCATATGCTGAAATCCCAACCCCCAAGGAGTAGGAGGTGGAGGTTTATTAGGTCATGAAGACAGAGCCCTTATGAATGGAATTTGTGCCCTTATAAAAGAGACCCCAAGCCGAGCGCAGTGGCTGATGCCTGTAATCCCAGCATTTTGGGAGGCCGGTGGGGAGGACAGCTTGAGCTCAGGAGTTGGGTCCTAACCTGGATGACATAATGAGACCTCATCTCTGAAAAGATTTTAAAAAATAAGAGACCCCAGAGGCTAGTCCGAAGGTAGAGAGTTATCTCAGTTGAGTGTTCATAGTCAGTTACAGATCAAATTCCTGTTCGACTCTTTCTCCCCTTCTCACTGCTGCACTTGAGTAATCTTAAAAAAGAAAAGAGAGAGAGAGACCCCAGAGACTCCTTGCCACTTGCACCATGTGAGGACACAGTAAAAAGGTGCCATCTATGAACCAGGAAACAGGCCCTCACCAGGCTCTGAATCTGTCAGCAACTTGGTGTTGGACTTCCCAGCCTCCAGAACTATAAGAAATACATTTCTGTTGTTTATAATACAAGTTCATGGTATTCTGTTAGAATAGGCTGAAGGAATAAGACACCCAGGATTTCTCCTGCCTTTCTGTCTGAAACTGTCTTGGACTGAAGTTCTCAGGAAACAGTCTACACTAATTTCTAGATCCTTTTCTTGGTCATAAGCAGTAGCTTGACTTCCTTAGTCTCATAGGCATCTTTTGGAATTTGATCTCTAGAGTCACCTTCTTGCCTTCTTGTTAAAGCTCAACTACCACCTCTTTGCCCACTTCCTCCAGGAGAACTTTCCATTATTCTTCCCATCACTACTCAGTTTTGTGTCATCAACAAACCTTGGAGAGTTCCTTATGCACTCCCTTCCTCCAGAGTAATTTTGCATGTTAATTAAACAGCCCTCAGCCCTGTCTTTAAGGAACTCCTCTCAGAAATGTGCCATTTGTCTCTATCCTTTGTTTCCTGGCTCATTTCCTAGACTCAACAACATTGTGCCCTCATTTTGTTGGGCTCCATTTTTTTTCCCATAGAGCAGGATTACACTTTAATGTATGTTCCTATTCACTCCCTTATAAATGTATTCTTTTAATAAACATTTATTGAGAACTTACTATGTGCCACAAAGCCATCCCTACTGCCACAGGTGTTTAATGTCAGCTTAACCTTTCCTCTATCATTTCACAGTAATAATAGCTATCATTAATTAAAGACCATATAGTAGGCAGCTGTGGTTTCTGCCAGGCTAGCATCCATTTTCTTTCTTTTGGTTACAGAGCATGGGTTACTTTGTGGAGCCATTTCACCTAGGCCTAACAGTCTAGGTGAAGCTGACCCCACACTGTGCTGCAGGTGTGGACACAGGATCAGGCCTGGCCAATCAGAGAATTGCATTTCCTAAAGACCTGCTACCGGCTCAAGAATGGACCATAACCCATGCCAGGCCAATGAAGGTCAGCCCTTTAACTCTGGATGAAATTATTGGGAATGGGCCATTTCTTTCCATTGGAATTGGAGAATGAGAAGTGTGCAGGCCTGGAACTGCCTGCTGAAGACCCACTTTGACATAATTTGGAGAAAGCCTGAGGAAGACACCAACACAAACAGAGGCAGAGTCAAGAGATGGAGAGACACAGAGGGCAATTTGATTTTGACTACCTGGATTCAGCCATGCCTGAAGCCAGACCTAGCTCCTGGAATTTACAACTTAAAGAGAATTAGAATGGTTTTTCAGGTCCCAGATCTTCTCTTTGTTCTCTTGTTCTCTTCCTTGAGCACAGGACATAAACATTATTTTGAATAGGTGCTCACTTTGTTTATTATTTAAAGGACTCATCTCCAGGCAAATAATTAGAATGCAATGCTTATCACTGAATTGTACAGAAATAAATGGACAGTTAATGAGTCATCTAAGCATTTAGATCCAGAAGTGGCAAACATGGAAGGACTCTTTGGTGACTACAACTGAGTCCCAAATTTACATTCTTAGCTAATCCTTTCCCTCTGCTCCAGATGGTATTTCTGACTTCCTCCTCAACATCTAATCCCTAGTTTTCCATTCCAAACATCTACTATCTAGCCTTCCATCGAGACCCCAAGAGATCAGTATCTGGAGAGAAACAGGAGGGTCCCCTCCTTACCTGATGGCAGCCTTAGCCTTGGTTCCTATCTGAGGACCCATTTCTTCCCCAGAGGATGTGCATCCTGGTTTGGGAAACACATGTGGCTCTGATAAAATAATCCTAATATCCATATGGAAGATGCACACAGAGAGTGGAAGGGGGGTACTTATAGCACCTACCCACCCTGCCCCTTCCATCTCCATTGTTACTTACCCTTGGGTTGCCCATGCCATGCTCCCTCTTCCTGGACATCCCTGATGTGCTTGCCTGTCCCTTACAATCTCTTAGCCAACTGCTTTACCTTTGTTCTTCTCTGTTTGATGGACTAAAATCGGTCCTGTCCTATAGAACTTCCTGCAATGATGGAAACATTTTACATCTGCTCTATCCAATACGGCAGCCACTAGCCACATGGGACCATTGCGTACTTGAAAGATGGCTAGTGAGACTGAAGAACTAAATATTTAATTTGATTTCACTTAAATTTAAATTTAAATTCACAAAAAGTAAATTTAAATAATCTCATGTAACTAGTGGCTACCATACTGCACAATGCAGGACTCCACATCACCCCCACCCCATCACATATAATTGGGTTCATCTCCCTTGCCCCTGTCCAATCCCCTTGGGAAAGTCTAGTTCCAACTGGTAACCCCTTTTGCCCTGTCCTAGACTGCTGACATTAACTTTCCCATGCCTGGCCAATTCACAAGCTATGACACCTCCAATCCTTTTTGCCATCAAATCAAAAACCCAGCTCCTGCCAAGTTGGTCAAAACCAAGGTAAATTGTTCTTTCAGGGAAAGCCCTTGGCAGCTGGGCTGCTGCTGGTGGTGGAATGTGCTGTTGAAATCCTGCTGCAACTCAGAGCTCACCATGGAAGCGGCATTCCAAAGTAGGGGTCCCGTGACTCACCTATGTTAACATTACACAACCAAGATACAGGAACCACAGACACAAAAGGAACCCTCCCCATATCCTCCTTCTCCTTTGGGAAACTTCAAGTCCTGGTTCAAGCTAAGGAAAGAAAATTTGGAGAAGAATGTCTTGAGTAGAATCAGAGCCGTGCCAGTGAAGTGTTGATAGGAGTGAGAGCCGTGAAGGGCCTCTGAAGTGAGCCAGCTGGCCTGAAGCTAGTGATCCTGGTGACCTTGAGGAGGGTACAGTGGTACAAGGAAGGAATGGACTTATATGGGCTTAAGAGAAAATAGACGCAGGGCAATACAGATGGTAGATCCTGACCATCATTTTAGAAGTTTAGCATCAGGCCAGGTGTAGTCGTTCATGCCTATAATCCCACTACTTTGGGAGGCTAAGGCAGGAGGGTTGCTTGAGCCCAGGAGTTCAAGCCTAGCCTGGGCAACATAGCAAGATCCTGTCTCTACAGAAAATTTTTAAAATTAACTTGGCATGGTGGCATGTGCCTGTAGTCCCAGCTACTCAGGAGGCTGAGGTGGGAGGACTGCTTGACCCCAGGAAGTTGAGGCTGCAGTGAGCTATGATGACACCACTGCACTCCAGCCTGGGCAACAGAGCAAGACTTTGTCTTTAAAAAAAAAAAAAAGAAAGAAAGAAAAGAAAGTTAGCATCAAAAGGAGGCAGTGAAAGAAAGAACATGGGGATGCACTGTCGCTCCTGCCTGTAATGCCAGCTACTTGGGAGGCCAAAGCAGGAGGATCACTTGAACCCAGGAGTTCAAGACCTGTCTAGGCAACACAGTGAGACCCTTAGCATGGGTCTCAAATAAAAATAACTTAAAAAAAACCCAAAAAGCTATGGGACTTCTGCTGAATTCTAATCTGATATTCACTTTTCTCATCTGTAAAATGGGCAAATACTGCTCACCTCAAAATTTCATTACTATATGACATTCACTATATGACAAAACATAACTGATGCGTAAAAAACTTTAGAAACTGTAAAATCGTATAATAATGTAAGAATGGAAGAAGGAGGAAACATGGGGCAAGGAGATTAAAGGTTGTAGGGGCATGGTTCTTTTTTTTTTTTTTTTCTTTTTTGAGACAGAGTCTCACTCTGTCGCCCAGGCTGGAGTGCAGTGGCTTGATCTCGGCTCACTGCAACCTCCACCACCTCCCAGACTCAAACGACTCTTCTGCCTCAGCCTCCCGAATAGCTGAGTAGCTGGGACTACAGGCATGTGCAACCACCCTGACTAATATTTTTGTATTTTTAGTAGAGACAGGGTTTCACTATGCTGGCCTGGCTGGTCTTGAACTCCTGACCTCAAGTGATCCACCCGCCTCAACCTCCCAAAATGCTGGTATTCCAGACGTGAACCACCTCACCCAGCCAGGGCATGGTTCTTATTTTAATATTGAGGAGGCTGATGTATATGAAGAGCAAAAAAAAAAAAAAAAGGAAGAAGCCTGTGGAGAGGGAGAGACCAAAGGGATGAAGAGCAGCAGAGAACAAAGAGGAGGTTTATGGAGAAGGAATACAAGGCATTTTCTTCCTTTCCTTTTCTTTTAACTGGTGATTTCTGCTTTAGATAGATGGCGTTTTCTGAAGCTGGAGGGAAGATGAGGCCCGGGAAGCTGGGTGTAGCTGAGAATTGACAAATGCTTATCAAAGGCACTCTGCTTTTCATTCCCAAGGGAATAATAAAAAGGATAGCACCTCTTTATGCTGTGCAGAGATTTATGGTTTATTAAGTGCTGTCACAGACATTACCACATTTAATTACTCTTTATGACAACCCTGGCAGGGAGGTGTTTTTATCCCCGGTTTATACCGAGGAAACTGGGGCTCAGAGAAGTCCTGGGACATGCCCCAGGTGACATAGCTGGGAAGCAGCAGTGCGGTCTACGATCGGAACTCCTGGATCCCACAGCTGTTTGGCTGGGCCTCCTTCCCTCGCTGACGTCCTCTTCAAACTGAAACCTGGCCCTACCCAGCGGCCACACGGGCTCCCGCCCTGACTGACTCACTGGGAGGGGGCCCCTGTTCTCCACTCCTCGGAGCCAGTTTCTGACCTTGATGTCTCCACCCTCTCTTCAATTTCTGCTCTGAGATACCCTCCCTCCCTTCATCTCCCCCTCCCCCGGGCCTTTTCTCTCTTTTGATTAAGCTGTTAGAAATGAAGGCAGGCATTTTGATAATAGTAAGATGGAGTCCATGACAGGACCATCCTGCTCTGCCACTCCCCATTCTGCCCGTGGGATTCTCAAGGGACCAGACGCCACCGACCGTAGCAACAGGATACAGGCTGCACTTTGTTATCTACGGGGCCTGCCCAGGGCTCAGGGCTCTCCAGTAAAGCTGGAATGGAGCCTGCGGCCGTCTGTAGGCCTAACAGGGCCTCTCCTTCTGCCCGAGCCCTCCTTCTTTGAGAGATGTTTCCTCCTTCTGTTCAGTAGCAGACTCGATGGAGAAGCGAAGGCAAGTGTGTTTAGGTGTGGGTGGAAGGAGGAGAGGGCCACATTCTTGTGTGTCATTTTTTTTTACACTCAGTGACCCTATTTGCGAGTAAACTTGGCCTAGCTGCTGTACTGGAACCCGACCAATCAGATTAGCTTTCTCTCCTCTGAAGAGCTGAGGAAGGAGACTTGCCCAGTGTTGGGAGTTGGGCAGGACCTCTCTGCCCATTATAGCAGTTGAAGCTAGAAACATCCATCTCTTCCTCTCCCTCATCCCCAACATCTACACCCCCAATCCCCAACTTCTCCCCAGCTATCCCTCAGGCCCCTGGACCAGTGCACTGGCCTCCTCCTGCAGCCTCTCTGCAGCACCCAGGGTAAACTTCCTGAAAGGGAGATGGACCCTATAGTTCCCCTACTGACAATCTTGCAGCAGGGCTGATGACAAGGGACGCCAGCAAAAAGGACACAGTGTTCTAGGAGTCTGAAAGGGGCCCTGGGTGGTCTTTGTTGCCTAAATGGACAAATTTCATTTAAAAGAATTGTAGGTTAGGCTGGGCGCAATAGCTCACACCTGTAATCCCAGCACTTTGGGAGGCCGAGGCGGGCGGATCACTAGGTCAGGAGTTCGAGACCAGCCTGACCAACATGGTGAAACCCCCGTCTCTACTAAAAATACACAAATTAGCTGGGCATGGTGGCTTGTGCCTATAATCCCAGCTACTCAGGAGGCTGAGGCAGGAGAATCGCTTGAACCCAGGGGGCGGAGGTTGCAGTGAGCTGAGATCACACCACTTCACTCCAGCCTGGACAACAGAGAGAGACTCTGTCTCAAAAAAAAAAAAAAAAAAAGTCTGAGGTTTGAAAAACTATCTTTGAGATCTAATTCTACCCATGCTCACCACCCCTTGACCTTAGTTAAGTCACTTCTCCGTGGGCCTGCCTGCCCTGGTAGAGCTCTACCCCCCCAACCCTGCACCCTACAACCGTTACACACACACACACACACACACACACAGAGTGGATGGCATATATAGCTGTTCATTACATAGCCATGGTCACCACGATAGAGTGAACATCAGACAATCTAGTCCAGAAGCATTGTCCGGAGGTGGCATTTGAATCCTGGCTGTGACACTTCTTGGCTATGTGACCTTGGGCACAGAATTCGAGTCCTCACACCTTAGTTTCTCATCTGTTACGAGGCCATAATAATAGTAGTGACCTCCTAGGTCTGTTGTAGGGAGTAAACCATGTAAAGCACCTCAACTCTGATGGGTAAGTACCCAATAAATGTGAATTGTTATCGTTCACATTAGTGGTCATGTTATTATTGATAATTTTACTTCCACTGAAAAAATAGAAACTTTCTGGGTCAGAGCCTGACTAGCCTGGCAGGGGGCCCAGGGAGGAAAGGGGCCCCAAGCCTCGGGCAGGAGAGTAGCAGTAAGGTCAGCAGCCCAGAGCCTTTGGTCTGCGGGTTGGCAAGGACCATGCAGAAGAGCGGGGGGGTCAGTGGGGGTGGTGATGGGTGGGGAGAGAGAGAAAGCAAGCTTTGGCTGTGGCCAGGGAACAAGCTCCCAGGGAACAGAAAGTCTGCAAACCGGTCTGGGCAGTCCCAGAGCCAGGCTGGGTTAGCTGGTACAGGCTGGCATCTGGTAGGGAGAAGGCTGCCCATAGTACAGCTGCCCTTGGGCACTGCCTGAGACTTTCTCTCCCATCTGGGAAGCACTGTCAGGGACTCTCCAGGCATGGCCTGTGACAGCCCTTCCGGGTCTGAGAGAGAGAGAGAAAGGCTGCTTTAGGGAAATCTGGGGCACACGCTCTACTACTAAAACCATACCACACCACTTAAAGTCCAACAGAGCTGGATTTCAAACCCCACTCCCACAAGGATAACAACATCATTCAATGGCCAAAGGATAGTCTTTTCAATAAGTGGTGCTGGGAAAAACTGGATATCCACATACAAAAGAGTGAAGTTGGACCCTTACCTTCTATCATATAAAAAAATTAACTCAAAATAGATCAAAGACATAAACCTAAGAACTAATGCTATAAAACTCTTAGAAGAAAATATAGGGGAAAATCTTCATGACATTTAATTTGGCAGTAATTTTTTGCATATAACTATCAAAGGCACAGGCAAAAAAAAGAAAAAATAGATAAATTGGACTTCATCTAAATGAGAAACTTTTTTTTTTTTTTTTTTTTTTTTTTTTTGAGATGGAGTCTCGCTCTGTCACCCAGGCTGGAGGTGCAGCGGCGTGATCTCGGCTCACTGCAAGCTCCGCCTCCCGGGTTCACACCATTCTCCTGCCTCAGCCTCTCTGAGTAGCTGGGACTACAGGCGCCCGCCACCACGCCCGGCTAATTTTTTGTATTTTTAGTAGGGACGGGGTTTCACCGTGGTCTCTATCTCCTGACATCGTGATCCGCCCGCCTCGGCCTCCCAAAGTGCTGGGATTACAAGCGTGAGCCACCACGCCCGGCCTAAATGAGAAACTTTTGTGCATCAAAGGACACTATCAACAAAGTGAAGACGACCTACAGAATGAGACAAAGTATTTGAAAATCATATATATATGATAAAGGATTAGTATCCAGACTATATAAAGAACATTTACAGAGCAGTGGGTCACGCCTGTATTCCAAGCACTTTGGGAGGCCAAGGCAGGTGGATCACCAGGTCAGGAGTTCGAGACCAGCCTGGCCAACATAGTGAAACCCCGTCTTTACTAAAAATACAAAAATTAACTGGGCATGGTGGCGGGCGCCTGTAATCCCAGCTACTCAGGAGGCTGAGGCAGGAGAATGGCTTGAACCCAGGAGGCAGAGGTTACAGTGAGCCAAGATTGCACCACTGCACCCCAGCCCCAGTGACAATCCAAGAGTCTGTCTCTCTCTCTCTCTCACACACACACACAAAGAAAATTTAAAATTCAACAACAAAAAACAACTCAATTCAAAAATGGGCAAAAGATTTGAATAACTATTTCTCCAGAGAAGTATACAAATGGTCAACAAACACATGAAATGTTGCTCAACACCACAAACCATTAGGAAAGTGCAAATCAAAACCATAATTTATACCACTTCACATCTATTAGGATAACTATTATTTAAAAAACAAAACAAACAAACAAAAAAAAACAGAAAAGACCGAGTGTTGACCAGGATGCAGAGAAGCTGGAACCCTCAGGCATTCCTGGTGGGAATAGAAAATGGTGCAGCTACTGTGGAAAACAGTCTGGCAGTTTCTCCAAAAGTTGTAATAGAATTATCTTGTGATTCAACAATTCCACTCCTATGTTTATATACCCACAAATAAAGGAGAAACTCAAACACATATGTGTATACCAACGTTCATAGCAACATTATCCACAATAACTAAAAGGTAGAAATAAATATTCAAATGTCCACCAACAGATAAATGGATAAACAAAACATGGTATATTAATATAATGGACTATTATTTGGCTATAAAAAGGAATGAAGTACTGATCCATGCTGTGTTATGGATGAAACTTGGAAACATTATGCTAAATGAAATAAACCAGACACAAAGAGACAAATATTATACGATTCCAGTTATGTGAGGTATCTAGATAGGGAAATTCATAGACACAGAAAGCAGAATAAAGGTAATCAGAGGATAGGGAAAGACTGAATGGGGAGTTAACATTTAGTGGGTACAGAGTTTCAGCTTGAGATGATGAAAACTTTCTGGACACAGATGGTAATGATGGTTGTATAACATTGTGAATGTATTTAATGCCAGTAATAGTAGACTTAAACTGGTTAAAATGGTAATGTTTTTACGTTATGTATATTTTACCACAATTTTTTTGGGGGGGGACAGAGTCTCGCTTTGTCACCCAGGCTGGAGTGCTGTGGCTCAGTCATAGCCCACTAACCTTGACCTCCTGGGCCCAATCAATCCTCCTAGCTCAGCCTCCGAAGCAGCTGGGACTACAGGTGCACCCTACCATGCCTAATTCTGTATTCACAGTTAAAAGAAAACCTACTCTACCACTTCCAGTATGATCTTGAGCAAGTCAATTAAGTGATCTATGCCTCAGTTTCCTTAACTTTAAAAGGGGAATGATAATTGAGAGGATTAAAGATATCCCATAGTTGAAATGCCTGGAGCACAATAGTTCCTCAAGTATTTTTTCCCTTATTGCCTTTTTTTCCCAAAAACAAAATTAGCTTTATTTCTCTCCTTGATTGTAAAACGAACATACTCCTTGTGAAAACATTCTTCTCAGGCAATATCTAACATAGAGAAACAAGTTTTAAAAAACATAAGTTTGGCCAGGCAAAGTGGCATGGGCCTGTAGTCTCAGCTACTTGTACTTGGGAGGCTGAGGTGGGAGGATGGCTTGAGTCCAGGAGTTGGAGGCTGCAGGGAGCCATGATAGTGCCATTGCACTTCAGCCTGGGTGACAGAGTGAGGCCCTGTCTCTAAAACAGTTTTATGTATGTATGTATGTATGTATGTATGTATGTATGTATGTATTTATTTATTTATTTTGGAGACAGAGTCTTGCTCTGTCACCCAGGCTGGAGTGCAGTGGCGTGATCTCAGTTCACTGCAACCTCTGCTTCCTGGGTTCAAGCAATTCTCCTGCCTCAGCCTCCCGAGTAGCTGGGACTACAGGCACCTGCCACCACACGACTAATTTTCGTATTTTTAGTAGAAATGGGGTTTCATCATGTTGGCCAGGCTAGTCTCGAACTCCTGACCTCAGGTGATCTGCCCACCTCAGCCTCCCAAAGTGCTGGGATTACAGGCGTGAGCCACCACACCCAGCCATGTCTCTAAAATATAAAAATAAAAAAAATTGACAAACAAAAAACAAGAAATAACACAATCCCATCATTTAAAGAAAACCAGATACCATTTTGATACACATCTTTTCAGACATTTTTTTCTATTTCCATACATGTGCATACACACAGGCATAACTTTATATTAAGTAAACAGCATTCTTTAGATAAAGCAAAAAAAGTGTAATATTTTTAAATAAAATATAAAACAGAACATGACAGTGCAATAAACAAATGCAATAGTCTACCAATATAAACACATCCTAAAATTTAAAGAAAATTTAGAATAGTCTGTATGATTTCACATTCCTGACCTTGGAAATTTACATTCTAGTAGTATGGGGGAGTTGGGGAGCACCACAGATACATTTTTTTTCTGAACAAAAAACAAGATGCTTTCCACATGCTATGTTGTAGCTTTCCCTTTCAGTCCATAAAATACCTTTCCAACATCCTTATTGACTTTTCAAATGTATATTTAAAGTACTTCTTAAGACGCGTTTGCATTTTGACATCGTGTGTGAGTTTCTGCAGTGGAGTAACTGGATGCTCTGTTTTTTCTTGCTGTAGGCCACACAGTGAATTTAGTGTGCTGGTGACCGTAATGCCGCAGCAGGAATTCTCAAAGTACCTTCTTCACGACACCATTTCTTCAGCATGCTTCAGCCTATGAGACTCCTTTGGCAGGCAGAATAGATTCCAGAAAGATGCTTCAAACATTCTCCTCTTAAGGATTCACTGAGAATTTGTTAAAGGAACATTGAAGGCTCTGATCAGTCTTGCAGTAGAGAAATCGGTTTAATTTTGTTTCATCCAGTTGTCTCTTCTTTACATGAACACCGAACACTTTGGCCACATAACCAGAGTGACGTGGATGTTTGATAAGCGTGTGTGTCAGTCATTGTGTATAAAACACCTATGGGAAACACTGCAGTCAGGCATTTACTAAAACAGAAAAGGGCTGCATTTCTGACCGGTGGGGTTTTAGGATGCTGTCACTAGAGATGTTGAAACCTCTGTTTTATTTCTGAAAATATTGGGGATAAAAGGCTTAATAGCAGAAAAAGGGGCTGTCTAAAAGATATTATTTTTGGGAAACTCAGGGAAAAGAGAAGACATGGATAGTAAATGCCAATGGGAAATGGTTCATCTTCACTAATAATCAAAGTTAATGAAAATTAAAACAGATTTGGGGCACTTTCTGACATTTACTAAAAAAAAATATGGGGAGGTGGGAGGGAAATGCAAAATAGTATTCCTAGTGCTGGAAAGGTTGTGATAAAACTGACATAGTCTGTTTCAGTGGTTACAATGACAGTGTAAATTTACGCAACCTGTTGGAAGGCAGTATGTAGCAAGAACCACAAAGATAGTTATCTCTTTGACATAGTAATCCCACCGCTAGCAATCTATCCTAAGAAAATATTGAACAGAAAGCTTACACTGAAGTACCACCGACAATAGTAAAATGCTGGCTGTCTCTTTTGCTAAAGTTTCACAGAAGAGGTATGAGATGAGGTAGAAATGTCCTGTTGGAGGTGACTAAGTACACTGGCAAATATTAAGAAGCGGGTATTCGTGCGTTTGAATTCCCTGAGGAATTTTTAAAACACAGAGTCCAAGGCTGGTATCACATTTGTGCAAAATCAGTCTTTGGCTCTCTACCTAAGCGACTACGTTTGGCTTCTCTCTTCCCACTCCCTACCTTCCATTTCCAGTGTCAGATTCTTTCTGCTTCCAGTTTAGAGTCCAGAAAGGGAGAATCTGACTGGAAGATATTCTTATGTGCCAAGTCACAGGTCACCGGCCAGCCGATGAAATCAGCTTGCTTTGTGGTCAGTGCCCAGCCCTGATCCCACCCACTGTAGATGGTTGAGCAGGGTCATACAAAACACAGTCCCCTATGCCTCTCTGCCTCTGTCTTCTCAGTAGGGCCAATGGACGAGACAGTTTGCTCTGGTTTCAAAGGCAATCAGAAAAACATCTTCTAGCTCTTTTGGGGGAAAAAGCAGATTATGTCATCCCACATTTCCAGTTGATAAGAAATCCAACTGACCCTTTAGCTTGGGTTACAGTAGAAAATCTAGGTGAACCAGCCTGCCTTACTTGGCCAAGTATTCTAATAGAGATAAATACTGCATAGCCATGTAATAAACAACCACTGAGACAATTAGCAAATATAACCTCCAGTAGCATGGGCTTTGGCCTCCCACAAATTTCAGAAATGTTGCCTTCACTTGGGTCAGGGTTTTAAGTAGCACTTTCCCAAATTATGTTAGCAAATTAGCAGTTTGGAACATCCTGCTCAGCTTCAGAGATCCTTGCCAACCTCATCCTGCTCAGAGAAAGCCATGCACAGTCTTTTCTTCTTATTATTTTTTTTTGAGACAGAGTTTCGTTCCTGTTGCCCAGGCTGGAGTGCAGTGGCACGATCTTGGCTCACTGCAACCTTCGCCTCTCAGGTTCAATCAATTCTCCCGCCTCAGCCTCCTGAGTAGCTGAGATTACAGGCACCCACCACCATGCCCAGCTAATCTTTTGTATTTTTAGTAGAGATGGGATTTCATTATGTTGGCCAGGCTGGTCTCAAACTCCTGACCTCAGGTGATCCACCCACCTCGGCCTCCCAAAGTGCTGGGATTACAGGCGTGAGCCACCGCGCCGGGCCATGCACAGTCTTTTCAAAGCAGATCGTGTAATGTTTCCTCTTGCTGAAGTTTGGCCAGTGCAGTAGGGTTAACTGAGGAGCGGCCTCAGTATTGGAGCTGCCAGACTGATGAACAAGAAGCCTGAATGTCCAGGGTTGCAAGATAAAAGAGGAACCCAGGCAGAGGTAAAGATGCCCTCTTTCCCTGAGCATCTCAAGGTCAGCGAACTTCTTGCTGTGCTATCTAATATGAGAGCCACTAGCCACCTGTGGCTATTTAAATTTAATGAAACAAAATTTGAAAATTCTGCTCCTCAGTTGCCCTAGCAACGTTCAAGTGTTTTAGAGCCACATGTGTCTAGCGGCTACCATTTTAGACAGTGCAGAGGAAAACCGTTTCCTTCAGTGCAGAGAGTTCTGTTGGACAGAGCTCTGTCCCTGTGTTCCCTCCCTGCTCCCCACCTGCTAAATGTCGGTCATGCTGTGCCCACCCTGTGGGTACAGATATCACAAAGCCAGTTTGGAAATCTCTTGAGAGTTTAGTATTTGTGCTTGGAGACTTTTTGTTTTTTAATAGAGATGGGGTCTTGCTTTGTTGCCCAGGCTGGTCTTGAACTCCTGGCCTCAAGCAATTCTCCCACCTTGGCCTCCCAAAGTGCTGAAATTACAGGCATGAGCAACCACACCCAGACAGTTTGGATATCTAGTGGCACAAAAACCATGTAATAAAAATCCTCTGAGGAGGGCTTCTTGGCTCTAGATTTTTCATGGTTTTCTCTCTCTCTGCAGAGAGAGGGGGCTCATTGGTTCCCCCCTTTTGGTCTTTTCTATCAATGCAGCCATAATCTTCTTTCAATGAGCTGGCGATCTGTTTCTGTGCTCCTATAAGGGAGAGAAGCCTTTTTCTCTTTTTGTTTTCTTCTTTTTAGAGATGAAGTTCTCACTCTGTTGCCCAGACTGGAGTGCGGTGGCATGATCATAGCTCACTGCAGCCTCGAACTCCTGGGCTCAAATGATCCTTCTGCCTCAGCCTCCAAAGCGGTGGGGACCACAAGTGCCTGCCACAACACCTGGCTAATTTTTAAAATATTTTGCAGACATGTGGTTTTACTTTATTGCCCAGGCTGGTCTCAGACTCCTGGCTTCAAGCAATCCTCCTGCCTCAGCCTCCCAAATTACTGGGATTACAGGCATAAGCCACCACACCTGGCCAGAGAGAAGCCTTGAAACGGGGAATAGTTCCAGGATTTCAATGTCATTAAGGTTTGGGGAAAACATAAAAGGCTGCAGCTTAAACATAAACCAACCAACCTTCCCTCCCCCTGCTCACTCTCATTAGGCCAACTAGTAGTAGTACCATGCAATACAGTGGCTTCCCTGGGAGCTTTTCTGAGGAGATCACTCTGTCCCAAGAGTGGCCATGCCCATCAACAAAAGCCTCAGAGGAAGCCTTCACTCAGTAGAGCTGAGCCCCAACTCTCAAGTTTGCTGTTTGGAAGATTCCAAGGACATGCCCTGGGGGTTCCTGAGGCCCCATTCAATCTGCACCTTCCCTTATTCTGGTCCCAGTTCTGGAGGCACAGGAACAGAACAGTTGTTCCACTGCAGAGGGCAATGGCCATTGGCCTGGCTGAACATCCCCAAACAGAGTTGCCCCCTCATTTGCATTCCCAGCCTGCTACCCACAACTTCCATGAGCAGAGGCCGTCTGAATCGTCTGGAGCAATCCAGCCAGCCCTGTTGCAAAACATCCTGATGATAGCCACCTAGGTTTCCCATCTGAAAATTTTGACTTTTTTCCAAGAGAAGCCTTAATAGATTAATTAGATCTTTGCCTCTCGGGGATTTGGCAAATAAACAATGTTGCATTTATACCAACCTTAAGTATAAAGGACTAGTGTGTTTCATCATCAAAGTTAGCCAACCTGGGTTTAACGTGAGAGGCAAGAAGGAGTTAATATAAAGTATGTATGTTGTGGGGAGGAGAAGATGGGTGTGGAGGTGAATTTACTGCATCCTTAACCCCTAGGCCCTTCAGATAAAATTTGGTAAAGAGTACAAATTGAAACAAAAGAGTACAAATGTATACTCAATGTGAGTATACATTTCTTGATCTTTAGGGCCAATGCTACCCTAGATGACTAGATGCATAACTGAATAGATCTTGTTTCTGAGAGTGACAGCCCTCTTTAGCATTTGAATACGTTGAAAACATTTGTCATGTTTGTTTTTCAGGTCTTGAGGGAGGGCTTCAGGAATTTATTTATTTTTTATTTTTTTTAGACAGGGTCTTGCTTTGTGGCCCAGGCTGGAGTGCAGTCATATGATCTGAGCTCACTGCAGCCTCAACCTCCCAGGCTCCGGTGATCCTCCCACTTCAGCCTCCCAAGTAGCTGGGACTATAGGCATGTGCCATCATGCTTGGCTAATTTTTAAAATTTTGTGTAGAGACAGGGGTCTGTGTTGCCCAGGCCGGTGTTAAACCCCTGGGCTCAAGTGATCCTCCTACCTAGACCTCCTAAAGTCTTGGGATTGCAGGTAGTGAGCCACCACTCTTGGCCAGAACATTTTTTTCATAGTGATTTTTTTCAGGGGATCTGTTTTTTAGGTCTAAGTGCGATACCTAACTTATCAAATAAATTTGTCTTTGATTTAAAAATATAAAATAATTTTCTATTTCTGGTGATTTAAAAACATAGATAGATGAGAGACAAATAGATTAATTTGAAATTTAGCCACAAGAGATCCAATGTATGTATGGGTTAAACAGTCCTTGACACTTAGTAACCAAAATGTTTTAATTTCTCAAAATTTATAGATGGCTTTTTCTAATGAGGAGGAAATCATCTTATAGCGTCTTGAGCACATATTTCTGTATGATTCAAGAAGCAACATCAGAATGCTTCAAAGCCATTTCAATAAGGCCGGATCACCTTCCCACCCTCCTCTCCGACACACACTTTGTAGTCCATGCTTTACTGTTTTGTTTTTTGTTTTTTGTTTTTTGTTTTTGCGTCACCCAGGCTGGAGTGCAGTGGCACGATCTTGGCTCACTGGAACCTCTGCCTCCCGGGTTCAAGCAATTCTCCTGTCTCAGCCTCCCGAGTAGCTGGGATTACAGGCGTGAGCCACCTTGTCCGGCCATGCTTCCCTGTCTTTTGATGCCCTACCTCTTCTGCCTGCAGGTCTTTGCATATACTGTTCCCTCCACCTAAACTGCTGTGTCTTCCTTTCCTTGGGCCCCAATTTCTAACAGCTTAGCATACTCCTACTTGCTGTTTAGAATGCAGAAATTAAATGGATATTTTCGGCCAGGTGCAGTGGCTCACGCCTGTAATCCCAGCACTTTGGGAAGCTGAGGTGGGCGGATCACCTGAGGTCAGGAGTTCGAGACCACTCTGGCCAATACGGTGAAACCCTGTCTCTACTAAAAATACAAAATTAGCTGGGCGTGGTGGCACACACCTGTAATTCCAGCTACTTGGGAAGCTGAGGCAGGAGAATCGCTTGAACCCGGGAGGCAGAGGTTGCAGTGAGCCGATATGGCACCACTGCACTCTAGCCTGGATGACAGAGTGAGACTCCATCTCAAAAAATAAATAAATAAAAATAATAATAAATAAATAAATGGATATTTTCAAAGTAAAAAGTAGATACACAGCAGCAAATTTGAGATGCTTAGCACAGTGAACCAGTTCTGCTAGGTTTTTGTTTGTTTGTTTTGTTTTGAGATGGAGTCTCACTCCGTTGCCTGGGCTGGAGTGTGGTGGCGCGATCTTGGCTCACTGCAACCTCCGCCTTCTGGGTTCAAGCGATTCTCTTGCCTCAGCCTCCCGAGTAGCTGGGATTACAGGCATGTGCCACCACGCCCAGCTAATTTTGTATTTTTAGTAGAGATGGGGTTTCACCATGTTGGTCAGGCTTTTTTTGAACTCCTGATCTCAAGTGATCCACCTGCCTCTGCCTCCCGAAGTGCTTGGATTATAGGCATGAGCCACTGCGCCCAGCTGCTACTTTCAACTTATCAGAGAAGTCTGGCTTCTCCTAACTGTTGGGTTCTTGATCCCCTGATCAGTCCCACCCCATCAACCCCTTCCTTGGCCCCTGAAGAAGTATGGCTAGTTTTCCAGGCGCAGTTCCTGGTTCAGGACAATGCACTTCTGCAGACAGCTCTCAGAGCCCCCAAAGCAGCTGCTGAGCCTCCCTGCTTCCCACACCCAGAAGTCTCTTTCCGTGGGTCTTGCCAGAAGGCCTGGGGTTCCTGAAGCCCCGCCTACCTTAAGGCTGCCTCACTGGAGAGGTACTTCACGAGGGGCCGAGGCCTTCCTGATTGGCATAAGAGCCATTTTTAAATTTTTTGGCCACAGTTAACTAAATGTTCCTGACTTAGCTGTCAAACTTGAATCAGCCTCTTAGCGGGAAGGCCTGAGGGCATGTTAGCCAGCCCCAGTGTTAACACAGCATGAAGCTGTACCCTAGAAAAAAAGGAGGAAGGCGATGGCCCTACCTAGAGAAGAATTCTCTTTTACAACTGCATTTTTAAAGACAGAATTGGCAAGCCAGAAAGAAAGGAGAATAATTCTTACTGAGCACCTTCTCTGCATACTCTGCATTCATATATATTTTTTTAATTCTCATAACAACCTAAATGCTTGTATTATTTTCCCCAGGCCTGCCTGTAACATCTGTGGGGCCAGGGTGAGGTCCACATACCATATGCCTCAATTTTTCAAAGTTAAAAATTACGCTAATAAGCTATTAACTAAAAGATGCGCTAACCTCCTAACTTGACACGTCTTCTTAATGACCTGGAAGGCCAAGTTCACATTTAGAATTCTTAAGCTCATCAGTGTTCTGTGCTGAACTGTAGCCAGGCAGGGAGAGCTGCCCCCTTCTCTTCTCAACCCTGACTCTGTCTTGAACCACCACAAGGACACACCTGTGTGGAAGTAGGATGCTCCAGCTCTGTCCACCTCCATTCTGATCACCCCCTTCCCATCAGATGCCTTTGACTTGCTTTGGGGCCTAGGAAGGGCCATGTAGTCCAACCTCAAGGGGAAAGATCTGGGGAGTAACCTTCAGAGAACCCAGAAGTGGGCTCAGCCTCATTTGGACAGGGAATTTCAGGGTCCTGGCTCTTGTAATGTGGTCTAGAAATGGGAGCAATTGGGCCAGGTGCAGTGGCTGACGCCTGTAATCCTAGCACTTTGGGAGGCCAAGGTGTGTGGATCACCTGAGGTCAGGAATTCAAGACCAGCCTGGCCAACATGGTGAAACCCCATCTCTACTAAAAATACAAAAAATTAGCCAAGTGTGGTGGCGGGCACCTGTAATCCCAGCTACTCAGGAGGCTGAGGCAGAAGAATCGCTTGAACCCAGGAGGCGGAGGTTGCAGTGAGCCAAGATAGCACTACTGCACTCCAGCTTGGGCAACAAGAGCAAAACTCCATCTTGAAAAAAAAAAAGAAGAAAGGGAAGCAATTGTTCTAAGAGGCAGGTCCCTTTGGCCCCATGAAACCCCTGCCCAGCAGGGCGAGTATAGGCAAAAGAACACCGGAATAGGGCCTTATAGTTGATGGGTTGATGAGGGTTGATGACAGCAGGGGCCCCTGTTGCCTTAGCTTAAAGGTTTTACTGACTTCATTTCCTGCACAAATGAGCTAATCAAACAGCGTTGCCGGGAGAGGCCAATCCTTGGGACAACGAACCCAGGGAGAAGAGGCAAATTCCTTAATCCAAGGAGAACAGCTGGTGCCATGTTAATCCATGGGTGATGCAGGGTTGACACACCAGTACTGCACATTCTCAGGTCACTTGCTGAGTTCATGGATGTGAAACGGAATGCTCAGATGCCAAACATCTCATGACCATCACATAGCCAGTCAGCGACAGAGCTAGGCTGTGAACTCATATCTGTCTCATTCCAAGATCCCTGCTCTTTCTATATTCCGTATTACTCCATGAAAAACCATAGAGGAGGGTGGCTGAGGTTGAAAAGAAAAGAGGATGCAGAAATTAGAGGGCTGAGTCTTCAGGATCTGATGAATCTTAGCTTTCCTGACTACAACACAAACCAAAGTCCAGTCCAAGGGGCTCCTGAATATCAGTTGAATACCCAGATAAGCTCCTGACTGATTGCCACCCTCTAGCCCCTGTAGGCCATACTCCTGCACTTAAAATGCAAGATTCTTGTCTGTAATCCCAGCACTTTGGGAGGCTGACATGGGAGGATAGCTTGAGCCTAAGAGTTTGAGAACAAGCCTAGGCAACATAGTGAGACACTGTCTCTTAAAAAAAAGAAAAAAAAAACTTCCAACATTCTCTGCTCAAGTCTCACTCTGTTTCCCAGGTTGGAGTGCAGTGGCCTGGTCTTGGCTCACTGCAGCCTCTGCCTCCCATGTTCAAGGGATTCTTGTGCTTCAGCCTCCCAAGTACCTGGGATTACAGGTGACCACCACTACGCCCGGCTAATTTTTGTATTTTTAGTAGAGATGGGGTTTTGCCATGTTGGCCAGGCTGGCCTCGAACTCCTGACCTCAAGTAATCAGCCTGCCTTGGCCTCCTAAAGTGCTGAGATTACAGGTGTGAGCCACACGCCCAGCCCCTTAGATGCATATCTCATTGTCCCAAACTTCTCCACCTGCTAACTTTAAGATTTCGCTTTGATGAACTCTGACTTTTCCTCTCATTCTGCTGAGCCATTCTGCCTGCTCAGTGAAAAAAGGTGGCCTTGGGTTTGCCAACCAATGACACTTTCCTCAGGCAAGGGTAACTCACAGAGTACAAGTGACACAAGATTTTTTTCTTCTTAAATTTAACTACTAAAATTATAACTTATTTATAGATCTCTAATTGGCTTTGTAAATGAAGGCCAGAATGCATCATAAAGCAAGATTCAAAGAAAGAGAACACCTAAGTACAGATTGGAAATATGGCCATTAAATTTATATGCCTATCGAGGCTGGATGCGGTGGCTCATGCCTGTAATCCCAACACTTTGGGAGGCTGAGGTGGGTGGATCACTTGAGGTCAGGAGTTTGAGACCCACCCGGCCAACATGGCAAAACCCCATCTTTATTAAAAATACAAAAATTAGCTGGGTGTGGTGGTGCATGCCTGTGGTCCCAGCTACTCGGCAGGCCAAGGCACAAGAATCACTTGAACCCAGGAGGCATAGGCTGCAGTGAGCCAAGATTGTGCCACTGCACTCCAGCCTGGGCGACAGAGCAAGAATCTGTCTCAAAAAATAAAATAAAAATAAAAATAAAAAAATAAATAAAATGTATATACCTATTGAAGTATTAAAAGTGTTGGCCTTCTTTCATTATCCTTTTAAGACCAGTGGTTCTCAATCTGGACTCACGTTGAAATCACCTGGAGAGTTTTAAGAGACACTAAAGTCTGGGTCCCAACCCCAGAGATTTTGTTGTGATTGCTCTGGGTGTGAGGACTTTAAAAAATTCCCCAAGTAATTTTTTTTGCACAACTAAGATTGTGCATGGGTTTGAAGGGCAAGTCTTGCAGGTCTTACAGTAACTATCTGAGTTGCTTTTAGTATTTGAAAGTATGGACCTTGAGCCTGCCGAGACCCGGTATTTCCAAAGCTTATCAACTTTGTTAACTGTGAAACGTCATTGACTTCCAGGGTCATAGGCATACTCTCCATACAGTCTAAGTTCTTCCTGCAATTATGGCTTTAAGGAAAGAGGGTCTTAATTTGTCTCCTGCATAAATGAGCAAGTCAAGTGTGGTGGGCCAGGAGGGGCCAATGCCTGGGAAGATAGATCCAGGGGGAAGAGGCAGAATGCTTATCCCAAGGGGAACAGCTTGTGCCATCTTCATCCTTGAGGGTTCTTGGGTCACTTGCTGAGGGGTTTTTCCCTCTCTTTTCAGCTGCACTTATCCAGCTACTATGGGCTGCTCGGGCTCTGGCAGGATCTCCCTGTGTCAGAGTCTTCTACAGTAAGAACCCTCTCAAAAGGGGTGGAAGGGGAAACAGAAGAGGAGCTAAAGGCTCAGGAGCTCAGGTCCCTGCCCCCACCTCGTCCTCCTCAGCACAGCCCAGATCACGTGAGTTGCGACCCACTCATTTTTGGTGACTCTGAACCTTGGTTAGGGACAATTACCCACCACAGTCTCTCAAGCAGCTGCTTAGAACTTGCCCAGCGAGTTCTGCAGCAAGGTCTGGCCTGCTGAACCCACCCCAGGACTGTGGCTCCCTGAGGCTGGAGCGGAGCCTTTTTTCAGAACCCTCTCAGATCGACTTTCTTTATAAGCTGAATGTGGCCTTTGCGGTCACCCTCTTGGTCATCCACAGATCTAAAGATTCCTGACCACACTTGTTGTCAGCCGAAATAACAAACCAAGCTCTCTCCCGACCCACGATGGAACCAGGCCTGGGAAGAGAATGCCCACATTGTTTTATTGTGAGATCAGGCATAGCTTTCCCAGTGGTAAAGGGAAACCCTCAAATGCCTTTAATACTTCTGCCAGTCCTGGCAGGTTATTTTCATTCTTCACCAGGGCACAGAAAACGATTGTTTCAGGGAACTCTCAAGCTCCCTCTAGTGTTTTCAATATATTGGGCATTACTTGAGCATCAACATTTTGAGGGACCTAAGGAAATAATCAGATGTTTGGACTAAGACTTACGAATGGAGATCATCATACCAGTGATATTTATTTATTTATTTATTGAGACGGAGTCTCGCTCTGTCACCCAGGCTGGAGTGCAGTGGCATGGTCTCGGCTCACTGCAACCTCCGCCTCCTGGGTTCAAGCGATTCTCCTGTCTCAGCCTCCTGAGCAGCTAGGATTACAGGCGCGCACCACCACGCCCTGCTAATTTTTGTATTTTTAGCAGAGACGGGGTTTCACCATGTTGGTCAGGCTGGTCTTGAACTCCTGACCTCGTGATCTGCCCACCTCAGCCCCCCAAAGTGCTGGGATTACAGGCGTGAGCCACCGTGCCTGTTCCAGTGATATTTATTATGATAGTAAAAAATATAAGTAACCCAAATAGGGAAGTGGAAAAATAAACATGATACGGTATGGCATACCACTTTGAAACACTGATGTTTATGAAGACTTTTTAATGACATGGGAAAATGGTCATGACGTTATCGTGTTAATGAAATTGTACGTACATTGAGATATACACAATGTAAAGAAGTATGTAATATGTGCACAGAAAAATGTTGGAAAGAAATGTCCCCAACTGTTAGCTATTTCTAGGGGTGGGATTATAGGTCATTTAAATTTTCTTCTTGAGTCTATATCTGAAAGTCCCACACTGAGTTTGTAGAAAAATATAATTAGGATACAGGAATTTACAATCTGGAAAAAGTTATTCTATCAGTCGGGGCCTCAATAGGAAACAGGTGGTACACTAACATCAAAACGGTTTGAGGATGGTTCGTTGATAAGGGGATTAATTTCAAAAGTGTGGGAGTGTGGGGAAATCACAAGGGATGCTGCAGGGTCTTTCGTATAGAGCTACAGAGCTGTTACCATTGCTAGGAGAAAGAGAAGAGGCAAGGAAGGAGTTCACAGAACCTAGAAGGAGAAAGAGACACACAGCTGGCCACAGTAAGAGGAGCAATGACTTTCGGTTGGGGGAAGACCCAACCAAAGGTGACCTCATAGTGTCTGTCACTTGCCTCCCTCCTCTGATCTCCTGGGGATCCCTGCTAGACAGAATCAGCTGAAGCCAGCAGGCAGGAAGATCATGATGCAATCCATACAGACCCATATCATGAGGCTCAGAGCAGAGTACAAAAGGGTAGAGAGTGATTTAGGGCTAGGAGGTGTTCATATAAAAGATATCAAGCAGAGATATTTTTGATGTTGTTTTGTCTTTAGAAACAGGGTCTCGCTATGTTGCCCAGGCTGGACTTGAATTCCTGGGCTCAAGTGATCCTCCTGCCCCAGCCTCCCAAATAGCTGGGATTATAGGTGTATGCCACTATGCTCAACCCAACAGAGTTTTAAAAAGAATTTGTAAAAGCTTGAAGAATTTATTAAGTGAAAGTCAGAATGGACTTTAGGGGTTTTCTAGACCAACCATGGCTTTCATTTTGCAACATACCTTGATCAAGTCCTGGGAAGATGACCACTGGACTTTCGCAGGGGCAACTTTAGACATGGGCAGCCCTTTGCTCCTGAAAAATACCAACTCTCTTTGAACCGAAATGATTATTAGAGAGTTGTATGTGAAGAAGCAGAATGATGTAATGGGAAAAGTGCAGAGATAGAACACCTGGATCAAATCCATGCCACTTGGGCAATTTATTTGTCTTGGTCTCTTCTCACGTGTGAAATAGGCGTAATGAAATTTATGACAGATTTGTTGTGAGGATCAAGAGAGATTATATATGTGAAGGAACTCAGTATAATATCCCGCACATGGGAAGCACTCAGTGGATGTTGAATGTGAACCTGAAATCTGTCTCTTGGAAACTTCTTACTACTGGTCCCATAGTGACCCAGAGCACATCCTCTGTCTTCCTCACGCTGGTCCTTCAAATGTTTGAAGATAACAGGAATGTCCCCCTGAGTATCCTCTCCTTCAAGCTAAGTGTTTCTAGTTCCTTTGATCATTTTGGTTTTTTAAACACTGATCCTGTTCCAGGCCATACAAGGTCGTTCATGCCTGAAATCCCAGCACTTTGGGAGGCTAAGGCGGGAGGGTTGCTTGAGCCCAGGAATTGGAGACCAGCCTGGGCAACACGGTGAGACCCTGTCTGTACAGTTTTTTTTTTTTTTTTTTAATTAGCTGGGAATGTTGGCATGCACCTGTGGTCCCAGCTACTTAGGAGGCTGAGGAAGGAGGATTGCTTGAGCCCAGTAGGTCGAGGCTGCTGAGAGCTGGGTTGGTGCTACTGCACTCCAGCCTGGGTGACGGAACGAGACCCTGTCTCAAAGACAAAACAAAACAAAACAGGGAGAGGACTTGTTTTTAGATGACCCATGATCCCAGCCAGATGGATTTCTATAGAAGAGGCACCTGACCAAAGCTGTCCAATTAAATGTCTGCCTGGGGAGTTCTGACACCGGAAGGAAGCAAATCAAACCCTCTTTCCTGGTAGGAGCTGAGCAAGGTGTGGATGAGAGGAGCAGAGAAATGGGTGAAGAGGGACTGCTGCAGCATTCAGGCATCTGGTGGCAGTTGCTCCAAAAGCTCAGGATAGCATGGCCTTTCCAGTGGATTGTCATTCAGTCCTTCTTGGATTCTGCGAACCAATAAAGTCCCATTGTCTAAACTAGTTCCTGGGTTTCTGAGACTTTCAAATAAAAGAATTGCATTGGCCACAGCATTGGCCAGATTTAAAAGCCTAGAGCATGGGCTCTGGAGTCCAAGACACCTGAGTTTGAGTCTTATAGCAACCATTTTCTAGTTGTGTAATCTTTAGCAAGTTTCACAACTACTCTGAATCCATTTTCTTTTTCTTTTTTTTTCCTAATTAGAAAAAATTTTTTTGTAGAGACGGGGTCTTTCTATGTTGCCCAGGCTGGTCTCAAACTCCTGGCCTCAAGCGATCCTCCTGCCTCCACCTGCCAAAGCTCTGGGATTACAGGTGTCGGCCACCATGCCCCACCTGAACCCATTTCCTTTACCTGCCAAGTGGGAACAGAATTACATACTTTACCACTTTATTAAAAGGAGCAAGAAAGGATAATATATATATAGTTCTGTACCTGGCATGCAGTAGACTCCTCTCACTGATGATAGCAAAGCAATTTATCTGTATTATTCCTGAGTTTTCAGTCAATTCAGACATTCACATAAGCTCTCACAAAATGTTTCCCCACCCTGAACTCGCATTGACTTTTCGAGTCTACTTGTGGGATTTTAAGAATTTCCCTGCTCAATTTCCTCCTTGTTAATTCCCAAGAAATTGTTTAACAGGAATGTCTAAATTTTTGAAAAGACAGATGCTCTTCTGTCCCCAAGGAGGATTCTGACTTGTGTTGCTTTCAGAGCTTCAAGACCAGATCAACAGCAGCAGTCAATGTTTAAAGAAGTCTTTCTCCTCTGCTGTGTGTAGATTCTTGGGCCCTTTCCCAGAAATGACTTTCCAGAATAATTGTCCTAGAAAGCTACACACAGGCTGCCTGTCTGCTGAATTGCCACACATTGGAGGTGATTCACAGTTCCCATCATTTATCCACAATGATAATGTGCAAAAAGCCCTTGGCTTGGAGTTAGAAGATTCTGGGTTCAAATTCCAGCTCTAGAAATTTTTGAATTCCTTGGGTTTCTAGTAAGTGTTTACTTGAGGTCTTGAAACATCAGGCAGAATGATTCATTCACTTGTAATTCATTCAACACACATTTAATAAGCACACTTCATATTCCAGGCTCTACAGGGACTGGTGCTGGAGTTATTAGATGAACACCTGCCAGTGACCTCAAATAGATCATATTCTAATGAAAGAGATTAGCAACACAGACCTATAATTGAATGGGTATAGTAGAGTAATTAATGGCAGGTGCTGCAACAGAAAACCCCTATCCCCAAGTCTAAGTGGCTTTTCACATTAAAAGGTTTTTTTTTGTTTTGTTTTTTGTTTTTGTTTTTTGTTTTTTTTTGGCCAGTGCAAAGTCCAGTATAGGTTAGGAGGATTTCTTCCTTCGTATAACCACACCATATGGAACACAGTGCTGTCACAGTGGGGTAAGGAGAGATGGAGGAAGTACATTGGCTATTAACTGCCTTGACCCAGAAGTAGCACCCATCACTCCTGCTCATAGTCCATTGGGTAGAACTGACCACATAGTCGGCCGAAGCTAACTTCAGCAGAGGCTGAGAAATCCAGGGAAGCTCATAGGTACCTAGTGAGCACTAACTATAATATCTCTGCCCCATGGGTAAAGCTGTGGTAACAGTGAGCAAGGGGAGTGTATCAGTTATGACTCTGTAAATGCCTGTTTTCATTTATTTATTTTTTTTGGGACAGAATCTTACTATGTTGCTCAGGCTGGAGTGCAGTGGATTCTCACAGGCGTGATCATAGCTCACTGCAGCCTTGAATTCCTGGCCTCAAGAGATCCTCCCACTTCAACCTCCCGAGTAGTTGGGACTGTAGACATGGGCCACCATGCCCAGCTTTGTAAATTCATGTTTTAATCAAATTTAGGAATATTTCAGTCATCATTTTTTCAATTTTTTTTCCTGCTCAATTATCTTTATTTTCTTTTTGGGATTCCAATTACAAATGTGTTAGACATGTATGTTGATATTATAATTACATATATGATAGACTTATTATGATGATATTATCTAATAGTCTGGTAGAGTCAGATTGATAGACTCTGTTCCTTTTTAAAAAAAGTTTATCTTTTTCTTCATGTTATATAATTTCTATAGCACTATTTTCAAGTTTACTTACTCTTTCCTTGGTTACTTTCATTTTGCTCCTAAGTCCATCTGTTACATTTTAAAAATTTTTAGATATTGTGTCTTTCATTTCTAGAATTTCAAGTTCATTTTTAAATCATTTGATTTTTCTTTCTCTGTTGATATTTTCTATTTTAAAAAATGTATTGAAAGTATGTTGAGAATAGCCATTTAAAAACCCTCGTCTTCTACTTTCAACATCCGGATTACCTTGGAGTTGTTTTCAGCTGATTTTCTTTTTTCTTTTCTCTCTTTTTTTTTTTTTGTTGTTGTTGTTGTTGAGACCGGGTCTCACTCTGTCACTCAGACTAAAGTGCAGTGGTGTGATCTCAGCTCACTGCAGCCTCAACCTCCCAGGTTCAAGTGATCCTCCCACCTCAGCCTCCTGAGTAGCTGGGACTACAGGCACGTGCCATCACTCCTGGCTAATTAAAAAAAAAATGTGTAGAGATGGGGTCTCGCTGTGTTGCCCAGGCTGGTCTTGAACTCCCAGACTCAAGTGATCCTCCTGCCTCACCCTCCCAAAGTGTTGGGATTACAGGTGTGAGCCATTGTGCCTAGTGATTTTCTTTGCTCTTAAGCCTGTGTTTTATATTCCTGGTTCGTCACATATCGGACCATTTTACACTGTCAGCTGGACATGAACATGGGAGGTCACTTTGTGCAGCTTCCCTCCTTTAATCAGCCTGCTTGTGTTCCTCTTCTAGTGCCTTCAGGGAGCTCCTTACTATTCGTAGCAAGCCAGGATATTATAGCTATTGTCTGTCAGATAATCCATCTAGCAGGATCTTAGATTAGTCAGAATTGGAAACGGAACTCTGTGTGGGCTTTTAATTTGCTTTGGCCTGACAGCATCTCACCTCAAGGACAAGCACATGCCTTTCATTTTATGCCCCAAGACTTCTCCAGTGCTGCCATGTGGGATGCTAGGTGTTTGCACAGGTGCCCCCCAGAAGAGCCCGGGGAGTTACAGCCTTCTGAGAGCAACCTTGAAATACTGGGAGTCAACGGGAGTCAAGGGGAGTCAACGGATAAATACCTCTGATTGCTGTTAGTGTAGACTTTTTTATTTTTTATTTTTTTAAGAGACAATGTCTTGGTATGTTGCCCAGTCTGGTCTCTAGCTCCTGAGCTCAAGCAATCCTTCCAAGTAGCTAGGACTGCAGGTGCACGCTACCTCACCTGACTAACAATTCTGAGAGGGGTTCTCAGAATCGTAGGATTAAGCCCCAATTATCCCAATGATGACTAACATAATAACATACTCTTTAACCAGGCTTTCCTCTTTCTTTGTTTTACATGCCTTTGTACCTCACTCTTTTATACATATACATATTATAGAGACGGAGTTTTGTCCTGTTGCCCAGGCCAGAGTACAGTGGCTATTCATAGGCATGGTCAGAGCTCACTACAGCCTCGGACTCCTGGGTTCAAGCAATTCTCCCACCTTAGCCTGCCAAGTAGCTGGGACTACAGGTGTGGGCCACCATGCCCAGCTAGTTTTTGTATTTTTTTTTTCTGTAGAGTTGGGGTTTCCCCGCATTGCTCAGGCTGGTCTTGAACTCCTGGACCCAAGTGATCAAGCTCCTAGACCTCCCAAAATGCTGGGATTACAGGCATGAGCCACTGCACCTGGCGTCTGCACTCAAGTTCTTGTCTCAGTCTCCATTTTTGGAGGAAACCCAGGCTAAGACTCAACTGTCAGTCATATTTTCTCTTTCTGGGACCTGGGGGCAATACTATGATTAAGGTTCTTGTTGGGAGGAGATAAAGTAGAAAAGCTAGGTTAGAATCCCCCCCTTTTTTTTCTTTTGAGATGGAGTTTTGCTCTTGTTGCCCAGGCTGGAGTGCAATGGCGCCATCTCGGCTCACCACAACCTCCGCCTCCCAGGTTCAAGCAATTCTCCTGCTTCAGCCTCCCAAGTAGCTGGGATTACAGGCATGCGCCATCACGATTGGCTAATTTTGTATTTTTAGTAGAGATGGGATTTCTCCATGTTGGTCAGTCTGGTCTCAAAGTCCCGACCTCAGGTGATCCACCTGCCTTGGCCTCCCAAAGTGCTGGGATTACAGGTATGAGCCACCGCGCCCAGCCTAGGATCCCATTTTTAAAAGCCTTAAATGCCATCTAGGAAGTTTTGGATTCTATTCTGTAGAGAAGAAGAACTTCCCTACAGAGTATGACAGTATGAGACTGATGAGTATGAGTATGAGATTAACATGATCAAACTCTTTAAGGTCTTTTATTGTCCCAAGATTTGAGGATGCTATGATTCTACTGACTTTCTTGAATTTCAGTTTCTGTCATTAATAAATTGGAAATAGTAGCACTTCCCTTTCTACTTCACACACTTGTAAAGACCAAATTAGATTATGCACATTCCACAAAGAGCTAAATAAATGTAGGGTGTTACTACCATTACTTTAATCTGAAGTATGTTATATGTTAGTTTGAGAACTGAGCATTATAATACCTAATAAAATATCATATTTGCCTACTAGAATTTCCAGTTGTGGCAAAAAACCATTTTCAGCATACAGTTTCATGGACCAGGGAATCCAAGTGCAACATTCAGCAGAATCTATAAGATAATAATAAACAAACTCTATCTGTAAGGAACTGAAGATTCTAAACTAACAAGGGGCTTAAATGATACAAGTAGGCCTTCGAAGATTGGTATGGAAGCTCTGTGTGTCTTAGGCTTCTTTCTGCTCTACCAATCTGAGAGTGTGTCTTCCATCTTCAAAGTCTCCCAAATGGCACCTTCAGACATCATGTCAACTTCAAAGTAGGAGGAGGAAGAAAGTGGGAAAGGAAGAGGGTGAACCTTGAAGTTGAGACAATATCCCCCCTCCCATAGAACTTTCTGGAATTTTCATCAAATGATTTCTACTTATGTCTCCCTGGCCACCTTTTAAGCACAAAGAGCTCGGAAATATAGTCTTTTATTTGGGCACAAGTCATCCCCCAATGAAATCAGGGCTCCCTTAGTGAGAAAGAAGAAGAGAATAGGTATCTGGTAGACAATGAACTGTCTTGGCCATACATGGTGTCATGGAAAGAGCCCTAGATGAAATCCGGGATGTAAATTCTACTTTAGCCCTTACTTCTTGCTCATTGGGCATGTCACTTTCTGAGATTCAATTTCTGCATCTGTAAAATGGTGCTAAAAATTTATACTTTACAAAGTTTGCCCTTTACAGAACCATTTTGAGGATTCTGTGAGAGAATCTATATGATGTGCCTAGCACCATGCCTGGCACAGTATAGATTCTCAATTTGTGGAATTTAAATCTAACAGAATTCTATGCCAGGGGCTAGGCTGCCTCAGAACTTGAACTTCGAGTGTGGGTCTGTCTTCTTTCTGGTGGCACCAGCCCCCGCCACCTTGCTGAGCACATAGCATGTGTTGAATAAACAGCTGTGGAAGGAATGAACTGATGAATGAATCTCCATTTACAGAGGAGGAAAAGGTGATTAGGAGAGGTAGGTTAATCCCGTGGGTGTTCCAACACTATGTTGGCAGAACTAGGACTCCAACTCAGGCCTCCAACACCACGGGACATAAAGTCTTTTTTTTTTTTTTTTTTTTTTGAGACAGGGTCTTGCTCTGTTGCCCAGGCTGGAGTGCAGTGGTGTAATCTTGGCTCACTGTAGCCCCAACCTCCTGGGCTTAGGCAGTCCTCTCACCTCAGTCTTCCAAGTAGCTGGGACTATAGGCATATGCCACCATGCTTGGCTAATTTTTGTGTTTTTTTGTTGTTGTTGTTGAGATGGGGTTTCCTCATATTGCCCAGGCAAGGGCATAATGTCTGCCCTCGAGGAACCCAGTGTGTGTTGAGATGTGTCACATAGGTACTGTGGTGCTCCACCCAAGCCCCCTTCAGTGCTCCTGCACCCACACCCAGATGTGGGGGAGTGTGGCTGCTGCTAGCCCTAGCCATGCACCTCAATAGGAACTGCCTTCAGCAGCAGGGAACTGCCTACCCCAAAGTTATGCCCCCTCCCAGGGTGGCCCAAGGCCAGGGATTGGTTAAAGAGTGGGAAAAAAGCCCAGCTCCCCTGCCATAATTTTAGGACAACTCTGAGAGCCCACCATGGCTCCACAGAGCCCTGAACGATCAACTGAGGCACAGTTGCACCTACCTTTCATTTTTCTTCCCCAAATCAGTCCTTCCATTCTCACCTTCTTAAGGGTGTATCTTCCCAAAGCATTCCTCAATAAATCTTCTGCTTGTAACCCTCCATCTCAGAGGCTATTTCCAGGAAGCCCAAGCTAAATTAATTCACAAGAGATTCTCAGGTGTCTTCAGCCACCAGGGCTGGGAAGCAGAACTAGAGCAACAAGACCAGCTGTTCTCCATCTCTCATTACTCCTCTGCTTCTCTGCGTGAGTGCTTCCTGACAAGTCCAGCTTTCATGGCCTCTGGCAGCCCTGATGGCATCTTAAGACTTCTTTTCCTTTTTTTTTTTTTTTTTTGAGATGGAGTTTTGCTCTGTTGCCCAGGCTGGAGTGCACTGGCATGATCTTGGCTCACTACAACCTCCCCCTCCCAGGTTCAAGCAATTCTGCCTCGGCCTCCCGAGTAGCTGGGACTACAGGTGCATGCCACCACACCTGGCTAATTTTTGTATTTTTAATAGAGATGGGGTTTCACCATGTTGGTCAGGCTGGCCTCGAACTCCTGACCTCAAGTGATCCACCCTCCTCAGCTTCCCAAAGTGCTGGGATTACAGGTGTGAGCCACCGTGCCTGGCCAAGGCTTTTCAATGTTATCTTCCATTGCTAATTCCCTCCTTCTCTGGGGATTTCTGAACTGGTTTCTGCAAGAGAGTGTCTCATGGGCTTAGTTCATCTTTTCAAGTCAAGCCACCTTGTAGGTTGCCAGTGATCCTGTAGATTGGGTGACTTTGGGTCAGCAGTTTATCTCTGGGCCAATCAGCAGTAGCTGTGGGGTATAAGGAGTGGGGAAGAGGTTCGTGGCCCTAGGGTTTCCCCTTCAGCAGGGTGAGTGGTGGAGGAGGTGTTGCAAGGACTCTAGCATATTATAGGTGCTTTCAGAGCACCCAGGTGAAGGGAAAGGAAGTAATGAGAACACCATGTCAGGCACAGCAGGGAGGCAGGGCTGCTGCCCTATGTTTTTTGTTTTGTTTTGTTATTTATTTATTTAAGACAGAGTTTTGCTCTGTCCCCCAGGCTGGGGTGTAGTGGCGTGATCTCGGCTCACTGCAATCTCTGCCTCCTGGGTTCAAGTGATCCTCCTGCCTCAGCCTCCTCAGTAGCTAGGCCTACAGGCGTGCACCACCACGCCCACCTAATTTTTATTTTTATTTTTAGTAGAGGCAGAGTTTCACCATGTTGGCCAAGCTGGTCTTGAACTCCTGGTCTCAAGTGACCCGCCCGCCTTGTCCTTCCAAAGTGTTGGGATTACAGGTGTGAACCACCGCACCTGGCCCCTATATTCTTAATTAAGGAGAAAGCAGGCTTGATTTGGAATGAAGCGTTCAAGGAGGCGGAGGAAGGAGTGGGTATGTGCGGAATGAAACCACGTGGGGCGGCCCTGCCCAGTTTAAAACGAACTCCAGGTATTACAGAAGAAGGACCATGGGAAGGAAGGAGCAGAGAGATCAGAACCGACCACAGTGGAGAGGCGAGAACCAGTCCGCAGCCAGGTGTCACCAGACTTGCTTTAGTTAGGTATTGTTCTCTACTGCATACGGTGGGCTCTGCAGGGAGTTGCTGCTTGCCCGCGGGGCAGGTGCTCCCAGACCACGTGCCAGGGCTTAGTCACGGCAGCTTTTGTGCTCCGCCGCATTGAGTGTTTTCTTCCATCTCCCCGTGCCCACTTACAACAGTCACCGGGTCTTAAACGTCCCCACAGCCTCGTTTCCTCCCACAGCTTGTTCTGTCTGAGGGAGGCATGATACATCCTCACACCCCCTCACAGTTCTGTTTTTGCATGGCTTGGATCTTCCCACGCCCTGTCTGAGGTGGGCCCAGAGGCGTTGTCTGCTATTTAGGATACTGTCCAAAACAGTAGCCACTAACCTCATGTGGCAATTTAAATTTAATGACACTGGCCAGGAGCGGTGGCTCATGCCTGTAATCCCAGCACTTTGGGAGGCCGAGGTGGGTGGATCACTTGAGGTCAGGAGTTTGAGACCAGCCTGGCCAACATGGTGAAACCCCGTCTCTACTAAAAATACAAAAATTAGCGAGGCGTGGTGGCCTACACCTGTAGTCCCAGCTACTCAGGAGACTTGCAAGGCTGAGTCAGGAAAGTCGCTTGAACCCGGGAGGCGGAGGTTGCAGTGAGCCAAGATTGGGCCACTGCACTCCAGCCTGGGCAACACAGCGAGACTCTGTCTCAAATAAATAAATAAATTTAATTACACAAAAGAAAATTAAAAATTCTGTTCCTCGGTCACAGGAGCCACATTTTAAGTGTGTAGTGGCCATGTGTGGCTAGTGGCTACCGTATTGGATATCACAGATACAGAACAATTTCGTCATCTAGAAAGTTCTGTCGGACAGTGCTGCCTCAGAACTCAAACTTCGAGTGTGGGTCTGTCTTGTTCTTTCTGGTGGCCCCAAGCCCTGCCACCTTGCTGAGCACATTGCACGTGTTGAATAAACAGCTGTGGAAGGAATGAACCAATGAATGGGTCTCCATTTACAGAGGAGGAAAAGGTGATTAGGAGAGGTTAAGTTAATTCTGTGGGTGTGCCAACAAATATGTTGGCAGAACTAGGGCTCCAACTCAAGCCTCCACCTCCACACCCAGGCCTTGTTTAGCCCCTCTCTGCAGCTGCCTTGATTTGCCACCAACCTCTGACAGGAGGAAATGGTTCTCTCCTGTCACCACAGCAAGCTCCTGCTGGCTGATTGGAAAACCACTTTACAAAATGACTTATAATTTCCCCTGTCCCCCAAGGTAAAAGGGATAGAAAACGTGTAAAATGCAGAAAATTAGAAAAGGAAGTCATTCATTCCTCCAACACTCAAACCAGCTCAGTTAACATTTTGGTATGTTTCTTCACAATCTCTTTGCAATACTGAGGCTTTTCCCACAAGGTTGTGTCATTTGCTTTTGAAAAATTGATTTTCTAGGGCCAGGCATGGTGGCTCATGCCTGTAATCCCAGCACTTTGGAGGCCGAGGTGGATGGATCACCTGATGTGGAGAGTTTGAGACCAGCCTGCCCGACATGGCGAAACCCTGTCTCTATTAAAAATGCAAAAATTAGCCGGGCATGGTAGTGCACGTCTGTAGTACCAGCTCCTTGGGAGGCTGAGGCACGAGAATCACTTGAACCCAGGAGGCAGATGTTACAGTGAGCTGAGTTGGCGCCACTGCACTCCAGCCTGGGTGACAGAATGAGACTCTGTCAAAAAAAAAAAAAAAAAAAAAAAGAAATAGATTTTCTAGTAAGTTACTTAGGCCAGATACTTTCTGCTTTCTTCTCCCAGTTTCATCCTGTTGCTTCTGGGCCCCTTTCTCTTTTTCTATTTTTCTTTTTTTTTTGAAACAAGGTCTTGCTTTGTTACCCAGGCTGAAGTGCAGTGGCATGAACACAGCTCATTGTAGCCTTGACCTCCCGGGCTCCTGTGATCCTCCTGCCTCAGCCTCCCGAGTAGGTGGGACTACAGGTGCACACCACCATGCCCAGATAATTTTTGTATTTTGTGTAGAGACGGGGTTTCACCATGTTGGTCAGGCTGATCTCGAACTCCTGGGCTCAAGCAACCTGCCTGCCTCGGCCTCCCAAAGTTCTGGGTTTATACGTGTGAGCCACTGCACAGGCCATTTCTGTCTTTAGATATCAGCATAGTCCAGAATTCATGGATATTTTTTCCATATCATGTGCTACACATAATATGGAAGAAGTAAAGGCCATGCTATGGTCTGAATGTTTGTGTCCTTCCAAAATTCATGTTGAAACCTACCCTCCAATGTGATGGCATTAGGAAGTGGGGGCCTTTGGGGGTGATTAAATCATGGGGTTGGAGTCCTCATTAATAGGATTAGTGCCCATTTAAGGGGCTAGAGACCAGAATTATTCCCTTCCACCATGTGAGGACACAGTGAAAAGGTGGCCAACTATGAGGGCCTCCCCAGACACTGAATCTGCCAGCGCCTTGATCTTGGACTTCCCAGCCTCCAGAACTGTGAAACATAGATTTCTACTGTTTATAAGCCACCCAGTTTATGGTATGTTGTTATAGGAGTCTAAATGGACTAAGACAGGCAGGGACTGATAGGGTATTATAACTAGGTGATTAGGGTGGAATATTTCATACCTGCCTATGAAGGGAGGCCAGCCACAGGCTCTGCGCTTACAGAGATGAAAGTGAGTTGCCTGCCTAAAAAAGCTAGGAGTCGGCCAGGCATGGTGGCTCACACCTGTAATCCTAGCACTTTGGGAGGCCAAGGCAGGTGGATCACCTGAGGTCAGGAGTTCGAGATCAGCCTGACCAACATGACGAAACCCCGTCTCTACTAAAAATACAAAAATTAACCAGGCATGGTGGCAGGCACCTGTAATCTCAGCTACTTGAGAGACTGAGGCAGGAGAATTGCTTGAACCCAGGAGGTGGTGGTTGCAGTGAGCTGGGATTGCGCCATTGCACTCCAGCCTGGGAGATAAGAGCGAAACTCTGTCTCAAAAAAAAAAAAAAAAAAAAAAAAAAAAAGCTAGGAGTCACAAAGGGCTGCTTCCCCGTGGAAGCAGGACCAGAAAAACTCTACCTCTTTGCTCTAGGCCATGTGCAGATATGGGGTCTGAGTGCATATCTGTGTGGTATGAGAATTCCAAGTGGAGAAAATCATGGAAAGGCTTGTCCAGAACTAGTAAATCTGGGGGACTTAAGAGTCTATGAAATCACGGACTCTCAGAAATCTGATGAAGATGAGCTTCAGATATACTTACAAACCCACAAGGAAATAAGCCACACATAGTCAGCAGCTGCAACAAACAGTAGACTTTGCACCCTACAAACCAAAGATAATACGACAGACTGAAACTTTGAAACAAGCAGGGTTAATTTTTTTTTTTTTTTGAGACGGTCTCGCTCTGTTGCCCAGGCTGGAGTGCAGTGGTGAGATCTCAGCTCACTACAACCTCCACCTCCCGGGTTCAAGTGATTCTCCTGCCTCAGCCTCCTGAGTAGCTGGGATTACAGGCACATGACACCATACCCGGCTAGTTTTTTTGTATTTTCAGTAGAGACGGGGTTTCACCATGTTGGCCAGGCTGGACTCAAACTCCTGACCTCCAGTGATCCACCTGCCTCAGCCTCCTACAGTGCTGGGATTACAGGCATGAGCCACCATGCCCAGCCAGAGTTAATATTTTTGAAGATTTTCCAGGCATGGTGGCACACACTTGTAGTCCCAGCTACTCGGGAGGCTAAGGTGGGAGGATTGCCTGAGCACAGGAAGTTGAGGCTGCAGTGAGCTGTGATCGGGTTCCTCCAGTGTGGGTGACAGCAGTGAGATGCTGTCTTAAAAAGATTTTTTTTTGTCTGGGCACAGTGGCTCATGCCTGTCATCCCAGCACTTTGGGAGGTTGAGGTAGGTGGGTCACTTGAGGCCAGGAGTTCGAGACCAGCCTGGCCAACATGGTGAAACCCCGTCTCCACTAAAAATACAAAAAAAAAAATTAGCCGAGCATGGTGACATACACCTGTAATCCCAGCTACCTGGGAGGCTGAAACATGAGGATTGCTTGAACCTTGGTGGTGGTGATTGTAGTGAGCCAAGATGACGCTACTGCACTCCAGCCTGGGCGACAGAACAAGACTCAAGTGTCAAAAACAAACAAACAAACAAAATTTAAGAGATCAGGGAACAGGTGCCTTCAGCCTTAAGGCAAGAGCAGAGCAGTATGAGAAAAGAATAGACAGGTTTGAAAAACATCTACATAGAAATTTTAGAGAAGAAATAATACAGTGATTAAAATAAAGGGAACTTGTGGATTCAGAGAAGTGAGAAATAAATGGGCATGGCTTTTTAGAGGATATTTCTGTGAATGATAACTTTTCCTGTGAACCAGGCACTGATTCAGGCATTTCAAATATGTATTAACTTGTTTCATGTTCATGAGCTAATGAAGTGGGTGACAATGCTCCTTACTAGGGAGGCAGGGGACATTCTAATGCACCTGTGGAGTGGCCATCCCCAGGACAGTCAAGGAATAATAATAAAATGTATATATTATTATGTATAAAATAAAACACTGAAAATGGATTATCTCATTTAATCCTTGTTTAATAATTTCATTAATCCTCATAACAAACCCTCAAGGAAGCTGTCTTTAACTCCTCCATTTTGCGGATGAGGAAAGTTCCTTAATGTTTACACAATCACCAAGCAATTCAGTTGGGATTTAAATAAGGGCAAGTTGAATTCACGGTCCAAGCTCTTAACGATGATGTTAAGGAACCAGTGATTATTCATTTTGACTTGAATTTCATGCATTGCATATTACCAAATAGGTAATACAGTCACTGATTCAAGAGGTTCCAAAGGGCATATAGTAAGCCATCTCACTTCTGCCACTGTCTTTGCCTCTAGACGCAACCTGTGTCCCCAGTTTCTTGTGTAACCTTCCAGTTATGCTATGCCTACAGACGCAAGTGTCCATATACATCTGTCTACATAGATGGATATTCTTTTCTCCCTTTTTACATAATTGAAAGCTTCCATATACCTTGTTCTGTGTCTGCTGTTTTTGTTTGTTTGTTTGTTTGTTTTTGAGATGGAGTGTCATTCTGTTGCCCAGGCTGGAGTGCAGTGGCATGATCTCAGCTCACAGCAACCTCTGCCTCCCAGGTTTGAGCCATTCTCCTGCCTCAGCTTCCCGAGTAGCTGGGATTACAGATGCCCACTACCATGCCCAGCTAATTTTTGTATTTTTAGCAGAGACGGGGTTTCACCATGTTGGCCAGGCTGATCTCGAACTCCTGACCTCAAGTGATCCACCCGCTTTGGCCTCCCAACGTGCTGAGATTACAGCTGTCAGCCACCACACCCAGCCTGTTTTGCTGTTTTTGTTTAGCACTCTAGCTTGGAGAGCATTATGTTAGTAAATAATGATAAAAATAATGTGAAATATTTACTATTACCAGCGGGGCGTAGTGGCTAACATCTATAATCCTAGCCCTTTGAGAGGCTGAGGTGGGAGGATGGCTTGAAGCCAAGAGTTTGAGACCAGCCTAGGTAACAAAGCAAGATCCCCCTCCATGTCCCCACACCCCATCTCTACAAAAAAATTTTTTAAGAATTAAACTATTGGCTGGGCGCAGTGGCTCATGCTTGTAATTCCAGCACTTTGGGAGGCTGAAGTGGGCAGATCACCAGGTTAGGAGTTGGAGACGAGCCTGGCCAACATGGTGAAACCCCGTCTCTACTAAAAATACAAAAATTAGCCTGGTGTGGTAGTGGGTGTCTGTAATCCCAGGTACTCAGGAGGCTGAGGCAGGAGAATGGCTTGAACCCAGGAGGCAGAGGTTGCAGTGAGCCGAGATCACACCACTGCACTCCAGCCTGGGTGACAGAGCGAGACTCCGTCTCAAAAAACAAAACAAAACAAAACAAAACAAAACAAAACAAAACAAAACAAAAAAAATAACAGGAGAATTAGCCCATCATGGTAGCATGTGCCTGTAGTCCCAGCTACTTCAAGGAGGACTGCTTTTGCCCAGGAGGCTGAGGCTGCAGTGAGCCGTGATTGTGCCACTACACTCCAAACTTATCTTTAAAAAAAGAACATTTACTGTTACTAATACTAATAAATAATTGGTGGGGCATGGTGACTCACGCCTGTAATCCCAGCACTTTGGGAGGCCGAGGCGGGTGGATCACCTGAGGTCAGGAGTTTGTGACCAGCCTGGCCAACATAGTGAAACCCTGTCTCTACTAAAAATACAAAAATTAGGCGGGTGTGGATGGCACATACCTGTAGTCCCAGCTACTCGGGAGGCTGAGGCAAGAGAATCGCTTGAACCTGGGAAGCGGAGGTTGCAGTGAGCCGAGATTGTGCCATTGCACTCCAGCCTGGGCAACAGAGCGAGACTCTATCTCAAAAAAAAAATTAATATAGAATGATAAAGTGATAAAAAGTGTCTCGTTCTTGTCTATGACTGCAGAATATTCCAGTGTAAGTCTAAATCATGTTATTGAAGTAGACCTCTCTGAGGGGCATTTGTGTTGTTTCCAACCTTCTGCCATTACAGTGCTGCAGTGAATAACTGGATGTGTGGTCTACTTCACACAGGTGAGGACTATATGTTCCTGATGGTTGAATTGCTGGGTCAAAGTAATGTGCATTTCTGATGTTTAAAAAATTTTTTTTCTTCTTATAAAAAAACACATGGTAATAGTGGAAAAACCCTAAGATCCCCTGTAATTCATAGACCTAGAGACACTCATTGTGAATATATTGGTGTAATCTGAGCCTTTTTTTTTATATACACGTACACATACACATCTTGGACATCACACTGTTTACCTAGTTTTTAAAAATCCAGTCTTTTACCCTGAATAATATGTCATAGCCACTCTTCATGTTATTTTAATATTATTTACAAGTGGCATTTTCATGATTGCATAATATTCCATATGACCATACCATAATTTTCACCCACATCTTAAATATTAGATACTTAAGTTTCTAATATTGCTGTGTGTTAGACACCTCAGCAATGAATATTGCTTTACAGAAATCATTGTTCCAATTTCTGTTTTATTTCCTGGTCATTTTGTATTCTAGTCATTAGAATCAGTGACTGGAAGTTTTTTGTAGTCCTGTTTTATTCTAGTCTTTAGAACCAATGACCAGAAGTTGGGTTACAGAATATAAATATTTTGGAAGTTCTTTTTTTATTTTTTGAGACAGGGTTCGCTCTCGTCACCCAGGCTGGAGTACAATGACACGATCTCGGCTCACTGCAACCTCGGCCTCCCGGGTTCAAGCAATTCTCCTGCCTCAGCCTCCTGAGTAGCAGGGATTACAGACGCGTGCTACCATGCCCAGCTAATTTTTGTATTTTTAGTACAGACGGGGTTTCACCATGTTGGCCAAGATATTCTCAATCTCCTGCCTTATGATCTGCCTGCCTCAGCCTCCCAAAGTGCTGGGATTACAGGTGTGAGCCACTGCACCCAGCCAGAAGTTCTTAATATATTCTATTAAATTGCCCCCCTAGAAAGTTGCTCCAATCTTTCATCTCACCACTTCCTTACCAACATTGAGTCTTGTAGGAAATTCAGCAAAAGGTGCCATCTATTGCTGTCTTCTTCTGATTATGTATGTAATGCTTGTTTATTATTAAAAAATTAGAAAAGAGCAAAACTTAAAAAAACAAATCTCTCCCATAAGCTCATGATCTTGGTCTAATTACTATTAAAATGTTGTTGATTTTCCAGGATTTTCTGTATTTAAATATTTTTCACAAAATGATCACTACATATGCTTCAAAAACATGACTTTTAGTTTTTGCCAAGTTTAAACTAAAAAAAAAAACACACATTTTTTATTTTGTCATATTTGTTCCAAATACTTTTCTCAGTTTCTTGACTGCTTTTTTATTATGTTTCTGGTGTTCTGAATTTTTGTGTGGTCAGATCTAGAAATCTTTTTATTTTTTCTCCCCCATGGCTCTTAAATACTTCTTGCCATGAGGATGGGGCATTAAATCATGTAAAAAAGGAAGATTGGTAGTGTAAGGGAAAGAGTACTAGCCTATATTCATTCAAAAAGCATGTATTAATGTCTACTTAACACTGTGTGTGTGTCTGTGTAGGGACACAGAGATGGACAATGTATGATTCTCTCCAGGAAACAGGGCTCCAGTTGAGAAAGGAGCAGACAAGGAAGGCTTCCTGGAGGAGAGGACATTTGAGCTGGACCTGGGCAACTGGGAAGCCATGGGGCATGTGGATATGAGGAAAGGAGAAGACAGAGCTGAGGGAATTGCTGAGGACAGAACTTGTCATATTCCTGGCCGGACACAGTGGCTCAGTGCCTATAATCCCAGCAATTTGGGAGGCCAAGGCAGGAGGATCACTTGAGCCCAGGAGTTCAAGACCAGCCTGGGCAACAGAGTGAGACCCCCGTCTCTATTTTTAAAAAACACAATAAAATAAGTTATTGTCACATTCCTGTCAGAGGGAGTAAGAAGGCACTATGTGTGCACTGGGCAAAAAAAACTTAAAGTGATTGGCTTGTGGAAAGAGAGTTGTGTTCAAACAAGTCATCTTCACATGAAGGTTTGGAATTCCAAATTGACTTCGTCCACACCATATGTGCAATATTAACTAGAATACCTTGGGGATGGTGACATCGTAAACCAAAGTGGAAATAGAATGATGGGTTTCCTCTCCTTCTTGAAGGCTGGTCCTTGAAGTAATACAGTTTGGTTTTTGTTTTGTCTTTTCTTCTTTCTTATCCTCAATTTCTATGGAGTAATACAGTTGTAATTCAAATAACATGAGGCAGGGACTAGGTAACTCTTGCAACTTTGAAGGCGGCCTGTGGACACTCTTCAGGGGCTTGTGGAAGAAGCCCGTTTGTCAAGTGTTTGGGTCAGTGATGGGCTGATTTTAGGGCCAGCCAAAATATCAGGGCCTTTTAGAGCTTAGTCTACCCCAATGGACCCCTCCTTTCTCTGGGGAGCTGTTCCTTTCTGCTGCTCTTGAGTTCTGTTGGGGTGGTCAACACTAATTGGCCTTCGGGGTGAGCAAATACCCTGAGGTGGGCCAATCAGACAGCTCTGCTAAGCAGGGCTGAATTGGAATGGAGGGAATGTTCTCTTTCCTTTTTGGCTTTGGAGCTGTGAGGAAGAGCCACCTACCAGGCTATTTGAAGACATCCAAGATAATGAAGTCTGAGAGAAACAGAATTAAAAGGAGCCAAGAATCCAACTCTTCCATCAAGCCGCCCTACTTCCTGAAACCTTCCCTCCATTCTGGCACCTCCCTCGTGTCTTGCCCAGGAGTCACCCTTTTTGGCTTAAGCTAGTCTGAGTTGGGTTATTGTCACTTGCAATCAAAAGAATCCTTTCTGACACAATGAGGAGTGAAAGGCTCTGACTCTTACATCTAATTTCACTGCCAAGGTTAATGTTTCTTCCTTCTTCCATATATATGTCTCTGTAGCAATATTCTAGCCTTTAAAAAATTTACAAATGACACATGTTCATTACAGAAACAGACTATACCAGTTAGCAAAAAGAAGAAAAAGAAATTCACCTATAACCCTATAAGTAGAGATAACCATTCTTTATTTGTTTGTATTTATTTATTTTTTGAGATGGAGTTTTGCTCTGTCACTCACGCTGGGGTGCAGTAGCACAATCTCGGTTCACTGCTCTGCCTCCCGGGTTCAAGCAATTCTCCTGCCTCAGCCTCCTGAGTAGCTGGGAATACAGGCACACACCACCATGCCTGGCTAGTTTTTGTATTTTGAGTGGAGACAGGGTTTCACCATGTTGGTCAGGCTGGTCATGAACTCCTGACCTCAGGCGATTCACCCGGCCTCCCAAGTTTTTTTTTTTTTTTTTTTTTTTTTTGAGATGGGGTCTCACCCTGTGGCCCAGGCTGGAGTGCAGTGGTGCAATCTTGGCTCACTGCAACCTCTGTCTCCCAGGTTCAAGGGTTTCTCCTGCCTCAGCTTCCCGAGTAGCTGGGATTACAGGTGCACGCCACCATGCCCAACTAATTTTTGTATTTTTAGTAGAGACAGGGTTTCACCATGTTGGCCAGGCTGATCTCAAACTCCTGACCTCAGGTGATCCATACACCTTGGCCTCCCAAAATGCTGGGATTACAGCCGTGAGCCACAGCACCCAGCCAAGTTTGGGTTTTTTTAGAGACAGGGTCTTACTATGTTGCCCAGGCTGGTCTTGAACTCCTGGGCTCAAGCAATCCTCTGGCCTCAGCTTCCCAAAGTGCTCAGATTACAGGTGTAAACAACTGCACCCAGACTAGACAGCCATTCTTTTTTTTCCAGACAGGGTCTGGCTCTGTTGCCCAGGTTGGAGTACAGCAGCAAGATCTCGGCTCACTGCAACATCTGCCTCCCAGGCTCAAACCATCCTCCACCTCAGCCTCCCGAATAGCTGTGAACACAGGTGTGCACCACCATGCCTGGCTAATTTTTGTATTTTTGGTAAAGACAAGGTTTTGCCATGTTGCCCAGGCTGGTCTCGAACTCCTGGCCTCAAGCTATCCACCTGCCTCGGCCTCCCAAAATTCTGAGATTACAGGCATGCAAGAATCATTCTTAACACGTTGGTGGTTCTCCACTTTTGCTATTATCTGTCTATCTATCTATCTATCTATCTATCTATCATCTATCTATCTATCATGTCAATCTATGAGCTATCTTTGATTTATTTATTTGTCACTGATCTATTATCATCTATTTATCTAAAACAGTAATAGATAACAGAGCACTTATGCACCACGAATGGTCTAATTTGCCACGTAACAACTCAATTTTCATGCCAACCCTATGAGATAGGTGACATTATTATCCTCAGTCTATAGATGAGAAGACTGAAACTCCGAAGGGTTAAAGAAAACAGACCAGAGAGTTTAGGTAACTTACCAGGACATACAACTGGTAAATGGTGAGAAGCTGGAATTTGAATCTAGATTGTTTGGCTCCATAATATCTATTCTTAGCCCACACACTATACTGACTTTAGCTAAAGTTCGAATCCAAGCCAAGTGTGGTGGCTGGGACTTTTAATCCCAGGGAGGTCAAGGGAGGATCACTTGAGCCCAGGAGTCTGAGACCGGCCTGGGCAACATAGCAAGACTCCATCTTTACACAACATTTAAAAATTATCTGGACATGGCGACTGACACCTGTAGTCCCAGCTACTTGGGAGGTTGAGGTGGGAGGATCGTTTGAGCCCAGGATTTCGAGGCTGCGGTGAGCCATGATGAGCACCACTGCATTCCAGCCTGCATGACAGAGTGAGATTCTATTTCAAAAAAAAGTTTGAATTACATCATGATACCATTTTGTCACTTGTGTTTCTTACTTATCAAAATATCATGGCTACTTTCTTTTTTTTTTTTTTTTTTTTTGAGATGCAGTCTCACTCTGTCACCAGGCTGGAGTGCAGTGGTACGATCTTGGCTCACTGCAACCTCCACCTCCTGGGTTCAAGCGATTCTCCTGCCTTAGCCTCCTGAGTAGCTGAGACAACAGGCATGTGCCTCCCACACCCAGCTAATTTTTGTATTTTTAGTAGAGACAGGGTTTCACCATGTTGACCAGGATGATCTCAATCTCTTGACCTCGTGATCCGCCCGCCTCGGCCTTCCAAAGTGCTGGGATTATGGTTGTGAGCCACTGCATCTGGCCATCATGGCTACTTTCTGTGTATAGACACCTACAGTTCCCAAATCCACTTTCAGAGTTGCGTGGTGTCTCGTAACAAAGATACCTCAATGTTTACTGAACCACATTCAGACTAATGAGCACTGAGATTGTTTCAAAATTTTCACTATTATAAAGATAACTTGCTGTAAAAATCATATTAAAAACTGTCTTTATATCATAAAACAAATCCCTTAAGTTATTCTCTTAGGTCAAATTCCCAGAGGCGAAATTACTGGGTTAGTGGTTTCCCATATGTTATGGGGCTTTGATGTCTGCAAACAAACTGCCACTCAGAACAACTTAAGCTCTTCCTCCTGGGGCTGATGAGGCTGTTTTTAATTTTTTTCCTTCTATTGTTTAAAGTTGAGATTTAATTTACATAACATAGAAGTCACTATTCACAGTGTGAAATTCAGTGGTTTTTAGTGTATTCACAACATTGTACCACCATCAGCACCCTCTAATTCCAGAATATTTTCATCACTCCAAAAAGAAACCCATCAGCAGTCACTTCCCATTCCTCTTCCTTCCAGCCCCTGGCAACCACTGATCCACTTTCGGTCTCTATGGAATTGCCTATTCTGGGCATTTCTTACAAATGGAATTATATAATATGGGGCCTTTTGTGTCTGGTTTCTTCTGCTCAGCATAATGTTTTCAAAGTCATCTATGTTCTACCATGTGTCAGCACTTCACTCCTTTTTATGGCCAAATACTATTCCACTGTGCACATACACCACTTTTTGTTTGTTTGTTTGAGACAGGGTCTCACTCTTGTGCCTAGGCTGGAGTGCACTGGCACAATCATGGTTCACTGCAGTCTCGACCTCCTGGGTTCAAGTGATCCTCCCACCTCAGCCTCTGGAGTAGCTGGGACCATAGGAGCACAGCACCATGCCTGGATATATTTTTTTTTTTTGTATTTTTTTGTAGAGACAGGGTTTGGCCACGTTGCCCCGGCTGATCTTGAACTCCTAGGCTCAAATGATCCGTCCACGTCGGCCTCCCAAAATGCTGGGATTACAGGTGTGAACCACTGCACCTGGCCAACTATGTTTTGTTTATTGATTCATTAGCTGATGGACATTGTAATTGTATCTACTTTTTGGCCATTATGAAGAATGCTGCTATGAACATCTTTTTCAGTTTTTGATGGTATGAAGAAAAGGGAGAGGAGAGCTTTCCTGAAATGAATGAGGTAGATTTGAAAAGATGAAGATTAAAAAAAAAAATTGTCAGAGAGGATTTGCCTGAGGCCAATTTACTTAAATAGGAAAACAGAAAAGTAAAAGAGGTTTGCAGGGAGGTGTCTAGAAGGAAAATATCAGCTCTTTGGCCCCTTGCGCTCTTGCGCTTTCAGACAATTCTATACAAGGCAAAAATAGAATTCCTACAAACTCTTTGTAATTGAGGACAATCTGGATTTGGTGCAAGAAATGGACCACGGTAGGGGCTGTAACTTTAATCATTATTTTAGAAAGTATATTTCTAGGCTTTTCTCAGTTGTTGGTTTCAAGTGACTGAGTTTTGATGGAGGTTTATAAATAGCATCTCTTTTGTTTAGAAACTGGACTTACTGGCCTTGATCACAATCAAGCACGTTCTCCCTCACACACCTTCCCTGTTTGCCGGGTAGGTCTCTTACTGCAACCAAAACCCTACCCCTGACCTCAGTGAAATCTCAGTTTCTCAGTGGAGCCCCAGAGGCCTAGGGCAGAGTGACTCACACTCTGGACAGAGTCCAGACAGCACCTGCCTGGTGGGCAATGCCCTCTCACACCAGGGAGTTCTATTGTATTTTTTCTTTTGCTGTGTTATGTATAATTTAAAATATCTAATTTTACTTCTCTCCTCCTTTTTCTTTTATTGTGTTATAGGGAATGCTGATAGTTATCACACACAATTTAGCTCATAGAGTACAGGAAAATGAGATAGGCTCATGACCAAATAGAAAAAAAATTGAGATCTGGGATTTGCCCCTAGTTGAAGTTGAGGAGTGTTCTGTTTGGCCGCTTTTGCGGAAGGGTGAGCATTTTCACTTACATGAGGGATGGTCATTATTTGCCAGGTGCTGTTATATTTTACAAGTATGAGGAGAATATTGAGAGCGAAAGGGGTGGACTATAGCGGACATTTGTTTTGATCATCCAGCTTCTCATTTGGAGACATCTCCACCGTGTAAGGCAGAAATCAATTCCCACATCTCAAATTACAGAGGCGGAAAATGCCAAATTCTTGCATTTTCAGCCTCCCTTGCAGCTAGGCATGGGCACACGAGCTAGGCTCTGCCAGAGATCATCTCTATTTTTTTTTATTAAACAGAGATGAGGACTTGCTATGTTGCCCAGACTGGTCTTGAATTCCTGGCCTTAAGTGATTCTCCTGCCTCAGTCTCCCACCTCCCTCCCAAAGGGATTACAGGGCATGAGCCACTGCATCCAGCCTGCCCCCAACTCTTAATCAGAATTCAGAGAAGCCAAGAAGCATGAACAATGTAGATTAGTTACAGTGAGGGTGGTAGTTGCAGGGCCCCATCTAGTCAGGGTCCAGGGTAGGGTGGGCCTCAGTGGTGTCAACAGTTCACGCCGTGCTCTGTGCTTAGGGGCCGTGGTAGGGGGGTTCTCAGGGACCAGGTCTGAGATGGGATTTTGACATTGTTACTGGCCACGCCAGTTTATTTTTTATTTTTATTTTTGTTCTTTTGCCACACCACTTTAGAAGCACCACCATTTCTCCCTGGGGTATGAAGCTGGGAGAGGGGAGGGGAGAGAGAATTCCTCCCTTTACTCACAATTGTCTACTTGGCATTAAATGAAAAGATGCAAGTTAAAGCCTCCAAGGCATGAGGCTTATTTGCAACAAGTATTCCATCAGAATCTTGGGCTGACTGTTGGGTGGTAAAAGGGGCAGTATGAAGGTCAACAGATGGGAAGGGGATGGAGTTCCAGCTGGAGCAGGTTTCAGGTTAGGCCAGAAAGCCATCAGTTGCGATGCGATACCTGCGGAGCTCCAGGGCAGTGCAGAATTTGGCACAGTGGTTCTTGTGGTCTATGTGAGGAAGCATGGTCAGTACTGCTACCTTGCATAGCTCCGGGGGGCCTCCTTTACATTGCCGTCTATGGAGGAACAGAGATGGTAAAAACATAAGGTTGTCCATGGAGCCACCTGGCTGAGTGATGGGCTGCATGACTCAGAAACTGGGTTGGGGTGGTGGCTGGAAGATGGCGTGTTTCCCCACACCCCTGAGAGGAAGGAAGAGGGTTGTTTATCCATGTTGGAGAGGGCCAGGGTAAAGCTGAACCCTACTAAAGGAAAGCACACAATGCCTGCGCCAAGACCACCAGCCAGCAGAGGACCACACAGGACGAGCCTGGGGACCCCACATGAGCAGTCCTCCCCTCCTCACCTGTCTTGTTGTGGGGCTCTGGGGGACAACAAGGCCTCTGAGAGAGAGGACTTGGACTTCTGTTTAGAATTATGATAAAATATGACTTCGACTACACTATGCACTGAATTATGTCGGCTCCCAAATTCATATGCTGAAGCCCTGACCCCCATGGGGTGGTATTTGGAGAAGCCTTTGGAGGTAGGTTAGGTGAGGCCAGGAGGATGGGGCTCTCATGATGGAATTAGTGTCCTTACAAAGACAGGAAGAGATGCAGGCTCCCTGTTGTCACCATTTGAGGACACAGCAGGAAGATGGCCATTTGCCTTCTAGGAAGAGAGTCCTGGCCAGGAAACAAATTTGCTGGCATCTTGACTTTGGACTCCCTGCCTCCAGAACTGTGGGAAATAAATATCTATTGCTTAAGCCACCTAGTTTATGGTTTTGTTATAGAAGCCTGAGCAGATTAAGACAACTGCATGCTTATCCCCAGAGAGGCAATTTTAATAACTGGATTTGATTACAGAATCATTTGAATAGGGCCAAGTGCAATGGTTCATGCCTGTAATTCCAGCACTTTGGGAGGTCGAGGCAGGAGGATTGCTTGAAGCCAGGAGTTGGAGACCAGCCTGGACAACAAAGCACAATTCCATCTCTCTCTTTTTTTTTTTTAATAAAAAAAGAAATCATTTGAATGGATTAAAATGTAAATAGGAATGGCACAAAAGAAAAGGCATTTACCGTGGCTGATTGAAGTGCTCAGGACTCAGAAGTGTCTGCATCATTTTGAGAATAAAGGTTTGTGTTCAGACATAGCTGCCTGAGACTCTTCAGACTGGTTACACATGTCCCCAGTGTTAGAGGCCCAAAGAACAATCTCACCATTGTCCCATTTCTAATTCTTGTTGGTAGCACCAACATCCACACAGTTGCCCAACTTATGAAATGGCCCTATCCCCTGTTTCTCCCTCTGCACACCTGCCAGGTCTCAACTCATTACTTTTCTTTTTAATCATGTCTGGGTTGTGATCACTTCACCTCCATCCTCACTGCCACCATCTCTCCTGAGAACTCTGCTGCTGCATCCCAACAAGTCTTACCTGGTTCTTCCTCTGGTTTGGGTAATCATGTTGAAAGTCCTGGGGCAGCCTCAAGGAAAATTCCGGGGACTTCCTGGATCCTAAAAGGAATCCAGAGGCTTAGAGACTAACCACCAAAGGTTACAAGGGCAGTCACAGATGAGGACTGGCCTGTATAATTAGGGGGTAGGGTTCTGGGATTTCTAGAAGTTTGTTATCTGTCCATTCTTACTCAAATGGTTCATGTACATAATGGTTGGGTGCTGATCCTGTCAAAAGCTATCAGTGCTATACTTCAAGACGGTGGGTCACAGCCAGGCATGGTGACTCACACCTGCAGTCCCAGCACTTTGGGAGGCTGAGGTGGGCAGATCACCCGAGGTCGGGAATTCAAGACCAGCCTGGCCAACATGGTGAAACCCTGTCTCTACTAAAAATACAAAAATTAGCAGGGTGTGGTGGTGCACGCCTGTAATCCCAGCTACCCCGGGGGTTGAGGCACGAGAATCACTTGAAACCGGGAGGTAGAGGTTGCAGTGAGCTGAGATTACGCCACTGCACTCCAGCCTGGGAGACAGAGAGAGATTCTGTCTAAAAAAAAAAAAAAAAAAGTGGGTCGGTCTTGCTTAAACGACAGAATTGCATTTGTTCCTGTATGCTGGGTCTTGAGTAAGGTTAACTCCTCATGAATCAGCCCTTTAGTAGATCTGAAGTCAAAGAATATGCAGGGGAAGCTGCTAATTGTGCCCTAATAATAATTTCTTTTTCAATAAAAGCCTCTTGAATTCAGCCTGTTGAATTTTGGCTGTGTACTGCCATCTAGGATAAAGACTACCTTTCCTAACCTGTCTTGCAGCACAGTGTATCCATATGATTAAGTTCTGGCCAACTGTTTGTAAGTCAGAGTAGTGCATGAAATTTTGAGGAGGTATACTTAGAGGGAAAGGGCATTCTTTTGTTTTTCTTGCTGGAATGTTGATGTGATGGTTGGAGCTGGAGCAGCCATTTTGGACTATGATGTAGAAGCTCTGTGTTGAGGACAGTGGAGTGACCAGATTGGAGGAAACTGGGTCCCCAGTGAGTGGTACCAGCTGTGGGCTGCTGGTGTTTATGTGAGACAAAAATAAACCGTTTTGCTTGAACCACCTTTACTTTGACTTTCAGATTCAGAATTTGATACCTGAAGACAAAATGCTGCAAATAGTATCTAAAATGTGGCAGTGGCTTAGTGGAATTGGTGGGCCAGCAGATGGCAAAGATACAAATATTGCCTTTTGTGTAATGGCTAAACATTGATGAAATTGTTATCTGCTACTGGGTATGTGGAAGATGGACTACATTCAGACTGAGGCCACACACAGCAAGAGAAAATGGTGGGAGGATGCAAGAAGTGTGAATGTTGCTCCTTGTTGCTTTTCACAGTCCTATACATGAGATGAACTGGGGCTACAGCCAGCCAGCTTGCAGAGATGGGAGGTGTTACAGTTGATGTTTGTCTTCTCCAAATCTCATGTTGAAACGCATTCCCCAAAGTTGGAGGTGGGGCCTAATGGGAGGTGTTTGGGTCATAAAGGTAAATCTCTCATGAATAATGTCCTCCCTGAGGATGGGGTGAGTTCTCACTCTCTTCATTTTGGTAAGAGCAGGTTGTTAAAAAAAGCCTGGCCCTTCTCCCCGCTCTCTCTTGCTTCCTGTCTCATCATGTGATCTGCACACACTCACTCCCCTTTGCCTTTCACCATGAGTGGAAGAGGCCTGAGGCCCTCACCAGATGCAGATGTGGGTGCCATGCTTTTTGTACAGTCTGCAGAACTGAGGCAAATAAACCTCTTTTCTTTATAAATTGCCCAGCCTCAGGTATTCCTGCATAGCAACAGTAAGCAGGCTAAGACAGGAGGGAATCTTGCTTTGCTCAGAGAGGTGCTGTCAATAGCTGCACTCAAAGTTGATTAAAGTCTTGAAGCACTGAAAATGACAACTGCTTTTGTCCTTCAAACTGCAGCTATTAAGCGCAGTGGCCTTGAAGTGGCAGTCTTAGTGCAGATAAGGCTTCTCTGCCAGAAAATGCAAACCAGGTTGCTTCAAAGACCAGACTAAGGGTGTTGCTCCCACCCATGCTTCTCTTTTAGGCAGCCTCAAGGCAACCACGTTTATGTCGAAGAGGCAGAAGCAGAGCAGATATTCCGCTGTGAGTAGCTGATGGATTCTATTGTCTAAGAAACTGCATGCCTGGTCTTCCTGAACCACGAAAGTAACCCTGGGGACTCCCCCAAAACTGCCCAAGGAGTAAGCAGGCTATAGAAGCTGTGGTGGGCCAAGTGCGGTGCCTCACGCCTGTAATCCCAGCACTTTGGGAATGCCAACATGGGAGGATCACTTGAGCCCAGGATTTTGGGACCAACCTGGTCAACACAGCAAGATCCTACACTCCAGCCTGGGCAACAGAGCAGATTCTATGTCACAGAAGAAGGGCAGCCAAAGGGTTGAGCGATGGCAGAGAGCACTAATTGTCCCTCAAACCTATTATTTTGTTTCTCAGAGATAGAAGCCCTGAATTTGTTAGGCACATGGTTTCCTGGAATAAAAATGACCTTCCCTCTACTCTCTTCCTTGCAGTAGGTATGGCCCTGTGACAAAGTTCTGATCGACAGGATGTACAATACCCAGGTGGCACCTCCTCCAGGGAGGGATCATACTTTTCTCCTCCCCTTGCCTCCCTCCTGCTAGCTGGAATGTGATGGAGCTGCAGACTGAGGATGGCCGAGCAACAAGTGGGGAGGAACGTGGGACCCTGGTGACCATAAAGCCACCCTGGCAGCCCTGCAGGACAAAAGGTGAACTTGTACTATGTGAAAGCTACTCGTCAGGATGGTGGAACCTAATTTGGGTATAGAACTTGCCACACCAGGTGATATAATTTGGCTGTGTCCCCCACCCAAATCTCACCTTGGATTGTAATAATCCCCACATGTCAAGGGTGGAGCCAGGTGGAGACAACTGAATCATGGGGGAGGTTTCCCCCATACTGTTCTCGTGGTGGTGAAAAAGTCTCACGAGATCACATGGCTTTATAAATGGGAGTTCCCCTGCATAAGCTCTCCTGCCCGCCACCATGTAAGACGTGCCTTTGCTTCTCATTTGCCTTCCACCATGATTGTGAGGCCTCCCCCAGCCCCGTGGAATTGAGTCCATTGAACCTCTTTCTTTCATAAATTACCCAGTCTCAGGTATGTCTTTATTAGCAGCATGAGAATGGACTAATACCCCAGGACAAGGCCAAGACGGGAGTTCATGCTCCTGACCAGAGGGAAGGTGGAGATGAGCAGAGAGCACTCTCCTCCAAAAGAGTTGAGTTCTAAATGAAAGGAAAAAGCAAACACAAATAAGAAAAGATTTGCAGAAATCAATTAGAATAAAAATGTCAACAGACAATAACAGTGTTGCATAGCTTGAACATTTTTATATTGATTAAATTGTTTTTCAGTAGAATCACTGACAGAACAGGTCAGAATGAAAAACATTCCAAATATACAGAAAAAAGATTGCTGCTCAGTTAAGGTCCTTTTCCAAATAACTTCACACAAATCCTTTGGTTGCTCCAAATAGAATGAGAGCTATGAGAATGGTGGCCCAGCCCGGCCATCAGACTCCCAAGTGTTTGGTCCCCGGTCTGAGGTCACAGAATCTTTGCCATCTTTACTGAGACTGCTCTCAGCTGAGGACAACAGGCAAGAACCAGAAGGCGGCCATCCTTGTCTTTGCATTCAACAGTGCCAAAGTCTGAGGGACAAACTCTTGGTGACAAGTCTCAGAAATGTGACATGTCTCTGTAGCAGCCATAAAGCTTTGGTTTAGGATTAATTTTGATTCTCTGGAATATCAGCCTCCCGGAATGGCAAATCTTGACCTCATCTAGTCCAGCCCAACCTTCCCTTTTCACATATAAGAAAACTCAGGGTTGAGGGCAACATATCTTGCCTAAGTCCAGGTCTAGACCCAAGCCCTGCCTCTCACAATCTTTCCCCATTTCTGCTGCCTCTTTGTTGCCTCTGGAGGATGAAGAGGGCTTTTTTGCTTGCCCTCAAATGCTCATTTCTGAGGTAGCCCCCCCCCAAAAAAAGGTCAGGTAGCAACACAGCAGCAATAGTATCCACACTAATCTAAAAGCATATTTAAATATGAATTACTGTGGTAGGAAACGAAAGACAACTGTGTGATCCAACCACTGCCCCCTAACCAAAGTTGCATTTTTTTCTTCTGGAAAGTCAAAACACCAAGTGCAGGTTCTAGAGGGTGACACCAGCAGGGATCTCTCATCTTGATTAAATTGGCACATCAACATGTTTAATTAGATCCTTCAGAAAGTGCCAGAACGTAGGATGTAAATGTCTTCTCCATTCATATCCAGCCAAATTTCCCAGGCAAAATACTTATCCTGATTCTGATGTAGTTCTTCACTTAGGACTAAAAAAAGGCTTAAGTATAATTGCTTAAGTGTATAAGGTGGTGAAACAGGAATCTTGAGCTACGGATTTTAAGTGGTAATAGCTACAGGATTTACTTGAATTGTTTGCTCTTTTAGGTAATTCTCTTGTCTTGTTCTTCCCAGTTATTTCCTGGATTTTGTTCCTGGCAACCTCTGCTGGGTCTGAACTGCTGGCCTGCCCAGTGGCAGAAAAGACTGCTTGCAACCTTTGGTAGGCTTTTTAGAAATTTATGTGACCGTAACGGCTGCATTTCTGCAACCATAATAAACAATTTGTTTTTGGAAAAAAGCAGTAAAACACCCATCTCCAAAGACATTTAGACTACTTTGCAAGCATTTTGCACACAGGGTGATGATGCATTTTTACCAAACAGTAATAACTTGCTAAATATCCTAATGGCATTTAAATTTTTGCCAGCGTTCCCTCCATCCCCCTTTCTTGGAGCTTGCTGAATTTTTGTGAGTCCAGATTATTTTGTGCTCTTGTTCTCTCTCTTCTAGAAGAGCATTTTCCATTTTCCTCTCATAAAAACCCAGTTAGGCTGGGCACAGTGGCTCACGCCTATAATCCCAACAGTTTTGGAGGCTGAGGTGGGAAGATCACTTGAGGTCAGGAGTTTGAGACCAGCCTAGGCAACACATCAAGATCCTGTCTCTACATACACACACACACACACACAAGCCAGGTGAGGTGGCATGTGCCTATAGTCCCGGCTACTCAGGAGGCTGAGGTGCGAGGATTGCTTGAGCCCAGGAATTTGAGGCTGCAGTGAACAATGATCATGCCACTGTACTCCAGCCTGGGCGACAGTGAGACCCTGTCTCTAAAAAGAGAGACAAAAACCCAGTGGATTCTATTTTTGACTGATGTGTTTTTGGGCTAATCACTGATGACTAAACTTTTCTAAGTAACTCACCCACAGCAGTGTCTGTTGCTGTTCTAGCCGATAAAAAGTCACAGGAATAGCGTGATCTTATTCAATCCTCATGTTCCAACTAAAGTCCTAAGTATTGTTTCTATTTTACAGATAATGAAAGAGAGGTAGAGCTTCTAAGCAACCAGGCCCGCAAGTAGTTAGTGCTGAGTGGGCGTAGGAACTGAATCCCCTGCCCCTTAGCTGCAAACTTTCTGGTGGTTTCTTGTTTTCAATATGGGGTTATGGTACTGTGTGACATCTCCCTCCCACCTCTGCCATTTAGCAGTAAAATATCCATGTGGAAAAGAAACAAAGTATGCAAGTAAATATGCTAGCTCTAGAGATAAAGAATCTCCCATATAGGTCTTCATCCGTCTTGCTACCAGCAAACTATTCAATTGGCACCGAATTTGCTGAATATCAAAATGGCTTCATTTATGTGCATTATAATATGAAAACATCTTTTCTATAAATACCATTAAGAACCTGGCTTAACTTCCTCTTCTGAGTACATAAAAACCGCTGTTCAAAAATACCACATTAAATGTTTACGCAATTTATTTTCCTTAAATAATAATTTGCTACAATCCTGTCACAAATTTAAAAAAATTTAACACGGTATTCACAAAGGCAGAATTCTTTAGGACAATCAAAATGATGGTGTTCTTAGAATAAATTAACATCAGATTGTGTTTATATTCAGATAGTCTGATCCTCTCCTTTGAAATGCAATGGAGACCATTGTGACTGGGGGTGAATGCACACATTTGTTCTTCCATACAGAGACTCATTCTTTATATATACTCAACGGTAATTTGAATTGTTAGGAATCCTGAGAAACACTCACCCCTGGGCACACACATGTACACACCCCCACGGCCAACCCTCCAGAAGCTGGGTTTCCCATGGTTCAATTACTAGAAGCTCTTTTCTCAGAAGGCCAAACATTCGGAATATTTGGATGACATTGTCCCATCTCCCCTTGGGAAAATCATAAGGTTTCAAGTGGAGGAGCTTGAAGTAGCAGCAATACATGTAGGAGATTCAGTAGTCGGTGATTCCAGTCCTGGGTGCTGAGTGTGCAGTAGGAGGCAAGCAGAGGCAAGAGACACACCTGCTTCTACAACTAAGCCACAAGATGACCAGAACACACTGAGAGTACCAGTTCTCAGAGCCTCAGCTGAAAATTCACCTGAATGCACATTACTAATCCAGGTTAGGCACCAAGAGGGAACCTGAAGAGGGACACAATTCTCAGAAACATGAATATTGGAAGTTGCTGGGAGATGGGACAAAGGGAGGGAGGGCAGAGAGGTGTTGCTCAGCCTTCAGCCTGACCCCCAGTGCCCTGCCATCTAGTACATACGTCAGGGTTTCCTTAGCATCAGGGCGGGTGAATCTGAATTGTTCCAGCTCCACCTAGAAGCACAGAAAGCTCAGCCCTTACAGTCTGACACACAGAAACAAACAAAACATCCAAATGACCCAAGATAACCACACCATCTTGTTGCTGGGAGGACAACAGCTCTGTGGGTGTCCGGTCTCAATTGCTCCAGGATGCCGACAGGGGTGTGTGTGGTGATGTTAGGGAAGAAGGCATTAGGACAGGCCCCAAACTGAGATCCTTTTTGTATCTTTCCATAGAAATACAGGCCTAAATGATGCCATAATTGCATGCTTATCTACACCAGTTCCTATGTACACGATATCTTTTCTATAGAAGTTTAAAGTGCCTGGGTTCAGAGGTGCCCATTCCTTTCCCACAGCTACTGGTTCCTCTTGCTGCTTCCAGAGAGGTCTGTCCTCCTCTCTCAAGGAGGATGCCCTTGGGAAAGAGGAGTGAACTTTTTCACAGTTGTCTTAACTAGGATCCAGCATTTGGACTAAACCTTCTTCATACACACGAAGAATCGCTTCACACACAAACTTGTACTGGCTCTGGAAAAGAAAAAAAAGCTGTCAAGTCCTGTAGCTCCAGGAAATGCTGCCTACCACACCCTGTACCGGTGGGTCTTTTGCAGCATTTGTAAATATTCCCTGAGCGCCAACTCTGGGCCACAGGCCAGGTACACCTGTGAAGCCCTAGTTCCTATATGATGCGGGGAGGGGGCACTCCCAGAGAGGGGTGGGCAAAGTGTCATGGAGACATGACAGAGGGAGAAACTGGCGGTCTGGGGGAGGCAGGAAGGAGCAAAAGTCCCTGCGGGACAGCCATTCTTGTAAGTGGAAGTGTGGAAGCCTCAGTAAGAGCCCATTTTGAGAAATGGGGTCAGGGAGCCTGCTCCTGGACTCAACACCTAGGCATGTGGAGGAGGAGGGGCTGCACAGGTGGGCTGGGACCTGGTTGTGGGCACCTTGTGTTGGGGTAAGGAGTCTGGATTGTGTTTTACAAAGCAGAGCCACTGAAAGACGCTCTGCAGGATATAGTTATTTATCTTAGCAAATACCTAAGAAACATATTGTAGCAAAGTATACAGGGGGGATAAAAGCATTTAGACTGAGCTTCTCCAGCTAGGAAAATCAATCTATCTATCTATCTATCTATCTATCTATCTATCTATCTATCTATCTATCTATCTATCTAGTTTTCAAGACAGAGTCCTGTTCTGTCACTCAGGCTGGAGTGCAGTGGCGTAATCTTGGCTCACTGCAACCTCCACCTCCTGGGTTCAAGCGATTCTCCTGCCTCAGCCTCCCAAGTAGCTGGGACTATAGGCACATGCCACCATGCCTGGCTAATTTTTGTATTTTCATTAGAGACGGGGTTTCACTATGTTAGCCAGGCTGGTCTTGAACTCCTGATCTCAAGTGATCCACCTTCCTTAGCCTGCCGAAGTGCTGGGATTATAGGCGTGAGCCACCGTGCCCAGCTTCCAGCAGGGAAAATCTACCAGGATGATGGACTTTTTTCTTTTTAACCAGCCACGAGGTCTTCCATACCAAAAAACAGGGCAGAGAATGGCCCTAATAACATAAGCCGATTTTTTTTCTCTTAACAAGATTTTCTGGGTACAAACTAATATAAAACTACCAAAGCTTAAAAATTTATTAGGGAAATCTTATAAACTTTGTCCACAGCCTGTGAAGAGACAGAGCTGGTTGGAACATACAGTTCCTGCTCCTTTCTTTGCTAACTCCTCATGTACCCTGGGGGTTTTTACCAGAGAAGCCACTTCTCCAGGAAGCCTTCCTAGACTTTCCAAATCCTGCTTTAGATACTCTTCCACCATGTTCTCAGACAGCCCTGAACTTCCCTCATCGCTGCTGACACTTAGCATACACTAATCCAGTTCTCCTACTAGATACAAGCCTGTCTCTGCACCATTCTTTGTCAAATGAATGAATGAATGAATGTGGGATGGTCCCCATTTTGCACAGGGAAGCTGAAGCTTGGAGAGAGGTTCAGGACTTATGCAAAGGTTGTTCCATTTGTGGTGGGACCTTAATCATGCTCTTTCCACACCGCTTCACTGCCCCGCTTGCAGTTCCAGGGGAAATCCCCAAGAGTTATCCCCTAGAGTTCCTCTTGAGGACAAGAGGATGTTGCACATGACCCTACTTTGAGCTCTGGCCTGCCCGTGGAGGACACAGCAGGTACTCAGGCACCACATGGGTGGAACAGAGCTCAAAGTAGGGTCATATGCAACATCCACTGAGCCAAAAGGAGTACCCAGGTCTAGGTGGGTCGGTGGGGGGGCGGGTAATGGACAAATGATTGTTCAACGATACAGAATGCAACCAGGGCTGTTCCCTGACAGATGGGCTGGCAGGAAATAAACCACAGAGGCAGCAGAGCTCAGAGGTGAGATGGGTGTGGGCTGTAGCCACTGACAAGCTCTGTGACCTTGGGCAAGTGATTCAGTCCCCCTGAGCTGCAGTCTGTTGACTCACAAAGCCCTTCTCTCAGGCCTGCCTGGTGTAAGTGCTCAGAAAGTGCCAGCCACCGTTATTACTGGATTTCTACTCACTGATGTCTGCACCATCATGGCGCGCTGGTCTCGCATTTTTCGGACAATATCCAGTGGGTAAATGGGCAGGTTCCTCTCAGTTAGGCACATGGCTGTTTCCATAGTGACCAACACACCGGTTCGACCTATTCCAGCACTGGAGAGGGGAGAGAAGACAGACTTGGGATTTGTCTGAGTAGCCTTTCTGCATGGCCCAGCGAGCAGTTCCCCGCTGACTCCAAAGGGGCTTTCCTCCCTTGGCCTTCGAGAAGACAAAACGCACACTCAGGGCGTGCTCTCAAACAGGCTGAGACAGCCTGTCCTCACACATCTGAGACTGGGGGCTAGCAGGCAGTGGAAAGAGGGCCACTGTGAAGTGCCAAACCTATTCCCTTTCTCACTCACACCTATGACGAAGGTCAACTGACAGAAGGACAGGAGAAAGGGTGTGTGAGGGGATTTTCTTCTTCAGTTCTGTGCTACATTCACAAAGTTAGGATTTCATAAAATTCCAAATAACTTTTGAAATGGTGAAGAACCACAGTCAACAGAGGTTTGTAAGGGCACACGACTTTGTGGGATGTAGGGTGGGTCTGGCGCCTGCCAATTCTCTCCAGGCCTTTTCCGACAGGGAAAGGATTCCAAACCTAACAGAACAGCAAGAGCCATACCTGCAGTGAACTAGGACGGGCTCGCTGTCCACTCTCAGAGACCTCACATAGTTTACAAATTCCAGAAAGTCGGAGGAGTCATCGGGCACACCGTGGTCAGGCCATGCGACGTACTGGAGATGTGTCACTGTGTGTTCTTCCCCGGTCTGTGGGAGACGCGGTGGCCTTGGTGAGTCCATCCAGGTGGTGAGCATGAGGACCCAGCCCCAACCCAGACACAGGGTGGCCCTGTCTCCTGATGCTTTCTCCCTCTGCGTACAGCCCTGCTGTGGCCCCTAGCAATTCCTCCCCTCCTTCCCCAAAGATCCCCATCCCCTCTCAGGCTCAGCCGTGGGCCTGTCCTGCAGGGCTGCCTTCCTTGATCACTTCTGCCCAGTGATCTCCTCTGCCCAGTGATCTCCTCCATTTGCTGCTATGGTACTTGCCATTAGAGGCCACACATGCTGACTGTGTTTTTTTTTTTTTTCAACTGTGGCAAAATATACTAACATGAGGCTTACCACTGTAACCACATTTAAATGTACAGTTCAGCGGCATTGAGAATACTCGCAATGTTGCAGAGCCATCAGCACTATCTATTTCCAGAACTTTAAAATATCCCGCAAACATAAACCCTGCACCCATTATGCCATATGGCAAAATGTCCATAGATGTCCTTTCTCCTCCTTCCCCAAGCCCTTGGCAACCACCGTTCTACTTTCTGTCTCTATGAATTGGACGACTCTAGGCACTTCACAGAAGTTGAATCCTACAGTATGTGTCTTTCTATGTCTGGCTTATTTCACTTAGGATAATATGCTCAAGGTTCCCCAGTGTTGTAGCAGGGGTCAGAATCTCCTTCCTTTTAAAGGCTGAATCATATTCCATTGTATGGACAGACCACGTGCTGTTTATCCATTCCTCCATCGATGGACACTGGGCTGTTTGCACCTCGTGCCTGTTGTGACTAGGGCCACTGTGAACTCTGGGCCCTGGCTCTTTGATGGGCAGTCTTGCGCACTTACTGACACGCTTGCCAGGTGGAAACAGAGGGCACACCTAGAAGCGTGACCACCTGGGATGACAGTGGCCGCTGATTCAGCACCTGCCCCTCCACCGTGCCCCTCAGGCTGCGGCTCACCTGGGTGTTTGTGATCAGCATTTCTCGGGACACATAGGCGATGGTGCAGTCCTCTGACTGACACTGGATGTGAAAGCCGCCGTGGTTCATGACGTCGGGGGGATCCGGCCAGTACTGGTGACATTTGGTCTGTAAGAAACCACTGAGAGTGAGTGAGCCCCGTCTGTGGGATGTCCCTGCAAGCAGTTAACCCTGGACAGGTGGACGGGTTAGGCATCCTCTCATGCACACCCGAGAGCACTGATGGGAGAAAACAAACTCAGCCAAGTCCATCAGCTGTTTCTCAGGGCGGGGTGGGGGCAGCCTGCCAGGGACCAGGCCACAGGTCTCCGCTCAGCCCCAGGCTGCAGCCTGGAGGAGGAGGACGCAGCGTCTTCATCACCAGGGGCCACTCGCTGGAAGAGCACCAGTGGCCTCAGATGCAGGACCTTAGCCTGTGAGCAACCTCTCTACCCTCCCAGACCCCAGCCCCTCAGGCCCCTCCCCACCTCCAACGGCCCCTCCTCCTGCACCCCTCCTCCACCATTCTCCCCACCCTTTTGAGGGGGAGGCCTCCAGGCACAGCAGTTAAGGGCACACATCTGGTGTCACACACAACTCCGCTGGGATCCTTTCCTCCTCCATTTGTCAGCCAGATGATGTCGAAACAGTTGCTTAACCTCTCTGATTTTCATGTTTTCCACCGGGAAGACGGAGATGGCTCCTGCCTCAACGCTGGTGAGGCGGCCGGCATGGGTGTGCAGTACTTAGCCACTGTGGGGGGCAGGCCGGGGTGGCCATGACTTCTGTTGCTGTCATGGGTTACATACCAGCTTGAGGAAGAGTGATGAGTTTCCACAAAAACCCAGATTAAGGGACTCACAAATCGAGATGAATACCTTTCTCACTGGAGCAGCGTCTCTGAAGCCCTTGAAGGCTTTCTTAGGTGATGCCCTAAAGAGGTGATATCCCACACAGCAGACAAGGAATCCAGGGCTACTTGGGATTAAGTGACTTGCCCAAGGCCATGAGGTCACAGTGATGCAGTCCAGCACTCTTCCTATGGCACCCCAGTGTCTCTCAATATGGCTGTGCTGTCCGCACAGACGGGCTGATCCCACCACCCTCCCCAATTTCTATCCCTGCTTCTAAAACCTGCAACTTGTCCCGTAAGCCATCTTAGCACCTGCCTCTGGCTTCTAAGCAAACTTCAGGGCTAGGCTGTCCATCCCATCATAGATCCTTCTGTCAGTTAAATCCTAACTCATTAAACAAGCATTTTCCCCCGAGCCTATATGTGGTTATAGCAACTTAAGTAAAAAATACATTTGTTCATGGTGGAAAAGTGGTATAACTGTAAGACATATGTAATTGGTTGGGAAACAGCCTCTCTATTCTTACTTTCAAATGTCACAGTGAATACTTGAAACTAAACTATGCCGCTGGAAAGCTGGAGTTAAGAATTTACTTGGAAACCTTAAACATGGGTAATTTGGGTTAGTAGCCATTCTGTGACTTTGCTTAGACATGACAGGTTTAAGGGCTGTAGGGCCCAAGGCAGAGTTGACAGACACAAGCCCTCTCTCACCTCCTCATCTGCATAGGAAGGATAAATCCCTGCCCTGTAGGCTCCCAACGGTCCTGCCCACAGGGTAATTGCAGGGAAGATATTCTCTGACGAGATCAACCCATGCAAGGCAGAACTACCAATATCTGTACTGCCAGAGAGGCTCCCCTTATTCCACAGTGAATCTGAGCAGTACTAGACTCTCTCTTTACCTCTGACGAAATACAGATTGCAGTTCAATTTGGATCTGGAAAAACTGGTGGTGTAGTGGAAAGAACAAGTCTGTGGAGATCCTGAGTTTCAACCCTGGTTAATAAATTCTACTAAACATATTTGGTTAGTGATCTTGGGCAAATTACTTAACTTCTTTGGGCCTCAGTCTCCACGTTAATGCTGCTGCAGCGAGGGGCGATGATTCTGAAGCTTCATATCTTCAGAACGGTAGATGCTAAGCACTGAATGGTGCCTTTCATGAACATGGCTTTACCTTGGCTTCAAAACAACCCTATGAGGTAGGTACTATGATTGTCTCTGTTTTGCATATGAGTAAACTGAGGCTCAGAGAATGAATCAATGTGTGTCAGATCACAGAGAGAGGAACTGGGGCAGAGCTGGAATGTCACAACAGGCCTGTGAACCCTTAGCCAGGCTGGTAATACTCTGGAATGACAAGAAAATGCACCTTCTTAGGGCTGTGGTTAAATTACACAGTAACATATGCAAAGCTGAGCATATAAGAGAAGAAGCACTTCTGGAGAAGTTGTCAATGGACAACGAAGATCACTGAAGCTAGGAGGCTGGCAACATGCTGCTGGGGACGAGACCCTGGGCAGATGCTGCCAGAAGAACTCAGAATGCTCTGTCCTCAGGGATTCACAAGCCTGAGTGGGGCCTGTTTCTCATTTCCAGTCCCCAGATGTGGTTTCGAGAAGAGGCTTCAGGAAGGGAAAGCTGACCAGGGAGATGGTTTCTGAAAGGATGTGTCTTTCTGGACCAGAGGAAACAAGCCACAAGCTGGGTGGAAGACAAGCCATATGCCTGCTGTGAGTCCTGCTCTACTAAATGCATGATATGGGTGAACACAAATGGGACATACTGAAAATTTCAGCTCTCAGAGAAAGGGATAAACCTGCTCACTTGGAGTGACCGACTCCTAATCCAGAAGAACTGGTGGGTAGTGATGAAGATGAGACAGGAACTTAGGGATAAAGGGCTCGGGTCATCTGGTCACCCAAGGGTTTGTAACAGGAGAGGGAGGAAATACGCACCCTGGATTTCAGAAGAACAGGTTTCTAATGATGGATAACATGCCAAAGAAGGAGAGAGAGCACTATCTCAGGAAGATGGACCAGATAGGGTTTAGTGGGAGTCATGGGCCAAATTTAGAAGGCTTCATGGTGAAAAGCTTGCTTTCTTGTTCACTTAGTTAATAAACATCCCTGAGGATGCAGAGATGAATGAGACACGATGTGGCACTGTCCTCAAGGTGCTCTCGAATCGGTGTTGGGGGAATGTGGTGAAAAGAAAAGAAAGAGGGAAGTCAGAGACACAGGCGGCTCACACAGGAGGAGGAGGTAATGTCCTGGAGAGAGGGGATGGAGATCTCAGTATTGAAGGACGAGGGTCTTCATCAGGTTGGCAAGGCAAGGATGGATCATTCAGGCAGAGGGAATGGGACACACATGGTCAAGAGGTAAAGAGGCACATGATGTACCCAGGGAACGACAGACAGTACAATACACCTGCACAGAAGGTACCAATCTCAAGGTGAGACTTTACGTAGTGCACCTGAGAAGCCACCAGAGGGTTTGAGCAGGGAAATGACAGGACCAGGCAACCCTCTGGAAAGGTATCGCTGAAAGCTGTGCCAAGGGATGGACAAGACGGGGGCTGGGGGAGCCTCTAGGCCAGGAAGCCACTAACGAGGCTGCTGCTGCTGCTCCTGGAAGAGAAATGCAAAAGCTCTGAGAGAAGGTGAGGGTTTGGGGGACAGAGAGGGGAGACTGGCAGCGGCAGACTGTGGTGAGTGGATGTGGGAAGTGAAGAGAAGGGAGGGGTAAGATCGATTCCCCTCCAGGTGACTGGGCAGATGGGTGCCACTGGCCAGACTGGTGAGCTCAGGGCGTGGACCACCTGGGTGCAGGTGCATGGCTGACAGCTTCAGCTTCAGGCACCTTGTATGTGAGGACACTCAGGTAGATGTGTCCTATCAACAAATGAGCAGATGGGTCTGGGTTCAGGAGGTGGAAGGAATCAGTGCCTAGATCCATTTGCTGAACCAACCAGAGGGCCTGATGAAGCCTGACTCAGAGATCAGTTCTCTGCCGAAGAGCCTCGTTGCTTAAGTGTGCATTTCACCAAACAGTGTGTTTAACAGATAACAAGAGCAAGGGGGATTATAGAGCTTTGTGCTGCCTCAAACCTCTTCCTGTCACCTCACATGATCCTCATGGCAACCCAGGGGCTCCTAATGTTGCCCAGAGCAGCAAACCTATCTGCCTCTGGCCCTGTGAGACAAGGAGGCCAGGATCCTGACTCACTATGCCACGTGGAGCACCCACTACTGGATGAGGCAGCCAGTCCAGGGTAGCTCATTCTTAATTCTCAAAACAATCCCAAAAGACAGGCATTACCACCTCCTTTCTAGTGATGAGGAAACTGAGGCTTAGAGCCCTGTGCAAGGTTAAACAGTGGAAAGCGGTGGTGCCAGAACTCAAACGCCTCCTCTGACCCCAAAGCCCCTACCTCTGACCACCAGTGGGCCAGGAAGAGTACCTGCATTATTCACGTGTAGTAGCAAAAAATGATATTTCTCTCCAAAAGAAACATCTCTGATGGAAAGTGAGGGAGAATAACTTATTCAATTGCAATGTTTCTAAGAAGAAACCCATGAGCCTCAAGGGAGAGCACAAAGAAAAACATTTTGGGTGGGAATTTAAAAAGGGAGAAATCAAGTATCTCGTGGGGAAGTGTCCTACTGACCGCTGGGGATATGAGGCTTCAAAGAAGGCTCTCTCTGCACTTGCAGACCTGAGAGTAGCACAGCGAGGCTGGGGAGTGGGGGTGGACTCCAGCCAGCTGCACACCTGCTGGGAGTCCCACTCTACTAAATGCATGGTATAGGAGAAAACAAATGGGAGATGCTGAAAGTTTCATCTCTCAGAGAAAGGGGCAAAGCTGCTGCCTGGAGTGATGGACTCCTAATCTGGAAGAACTGGTGGGTGGTGACGCGGACGGGTTAGGGCCTTCAGGATAAAGGGCTGAGGTCATCCTGTCATCCAAGAGTTTGCAACAGAAGAGGGAGGCAACATGCACCCTGATTTCAGAAGAACAGGTTTCTACCAATGGATAAACAGGGGAGGTTAAGTTCCGGGGCCAGAGATAGTGAAGGGAATGCTAGACCTCAGAGGAGATGGGAATCTCTAATGCAGGAAACTGACAAAGCAGCTGGAATAGCTTCAGTGAGAAACAAAGGGCTGGGAAACAAACCCTCCAGGTCACAATGGAGACCTCAAATGAGCTCAGGTGCAGAGTGGACATCAACAAAAAAGAGGGGCTGTCAGCAGCACGGAGCTGGCAGACAGCAGCCATAGGAGTGGCTGGAGGAAGCTGAGGTCTCCTGGATCACAGAAAGGGCCTTTTCTCCCAAGCTGGAAAAAGCAGAATGAGGGAAAGAAGGGGGCTGCTATCCAGGGCAACCAACCCTTAGGGTTATCAGCCCTAAGACAAGAGACCATTGCTGGGCGGGGGGGCTCCCTTTTCTCTGAGGAGAAGAATGACCTTCCTGCTGAAAAGGCAGAGTCAACTTTACAGGGAAGAGAAGGGCAGACAGACAAGACAGGGACAGCGCTGAGCTGCCCAAATGGATTCTATGGAAAATGGCACAGTGATGTAATTTCTCCTTTTTACAAAGGCCACTGTTAACCTGGCACACACATTGCTCTTTCAGGACCAGCACTTGTCCTGAATGGGCAAGGCCACGTCACTGCAGGGGTTTTGGGGCACATGAAGTAAGGCTAGGGGAAGTGCCTTCTGGCTTGTTGTAATGGATCCAAGCTGGGACTGGGGAGGAGGAGGGCTGAGCTTCCCGTCACTAGGGGTGTCTATTGGTTGCTCTGTAGAGGAGACTTAGGGTCACATACGGGCTGGACCAGGAGACGCTGAAGACCCTTCTCAGCGCTGAGATTCATGTTACACAGAGTAGGGTGTGACACTGCACACATCTGAATTAGAAATCAAGCTACTTACCCGCCCTCGTTCTGTGAGAGTCGTCAACATGACAATGAGTGACAACTTCTGATCCCAGACAACCTGCCAAAACTGTGCACAGGTATGCGGCAGGGGCCCCTGAGTGGCGATGTACTTGTTCACAAGGTTAGCAGCAGGAATTTCCATCTGGTAAGAAATTGGTAAAGTATTAGAATCTGTTGCTGCCCCAGGGTGCACAGGGAACTGGATTTTAAACTCTTCTACTTGCTAATTGATATTGCACCAGAAAAATTATCTCTTTATCAATTCACAGCCAATAAGGAAAATCAAACAAGTTATTTCTAAAATATCTTCTTGAAAAATATCTGACAACCACCAGCATTAGATCTTTAAGATAAAAGTGTGTGGTACTCAGTAGGCAAAAATCAGAAATCTATCTGTGAGATGGCAGAAGAGTTTAAATGACTTTCATTGCTCTATCCTAAATATAATCAATATTGGCTATCTGCATTTTCAGCCGTATGTACCAATCCTACCCCTAAGTCTTTCCCTATGCAGGGTTTTCTATCAAAATCTATTTACGTTTATTTAAAGCATAAACCGTACAGGTTTACACCACCAATTCCTGTTGCACTTTGCTTTCTGCATGGCTTCCAATGCTTGTATCATGAAGTTGGTCAATCTTGACATTAAATGTTGAAATGTTTTGAAATGAATGTTTCAGGTAGAAATATTCCTGCTCCATGTTTCCTTTTTGCCCTCTGGACTGAGTCCTTTTGATGAAAGAACACTCAGAACCTGCTAAGCTTTGGGCTGGCACTGGGATTCACTCACTCTCAGGTGAGCAAGGTAAAGGAAGGCTTCTAATTCATGGTTTGGCTGGTGCTTGGATAAATGGCTTCCTCAGTCCTGGGATTATATGAAAAGACCGGTCTTTATGGTATTGCTGCCCCTAATGTTTCTGATGCTCTGCTTTTAAGACACCGGGAATGTTGAAGTGAGGGTCAATGAATCCCATAGATGCTTTGGAACAGGTGGAATCACTGATGAGACCAGTTTTTATTAGGGCATTTCTTGACACTTTGCTATAACTTGAGAACTTAATCTGAGAAATCATCTGTCTATTTAGGAGTTGGCAGACCACGTATCGCCTGAAGGCCAAATCTGTGTGCCACCTTGCAAGCTAAGAGCGGCTTTTAATCTTTTTAAGTGGTTACATTTCAAATGCAAAGATCACATATTACTATCTGGTTGGCTACAGAAAGTCTGACCCCAGGTTCAGATAGCATTAGGAGATATACCTAATGCTAAATGACGAGTTAATGGGTGCAGCACACCAGCATGGCACATGTATACATATGTAACTAACCTGCACATTGTGCACATGTACCCTAAAACTTAAAGTATAATAATAATTTAAAAAAAAAAAAAGAAGGAAGTCTAGAGAGGCCAAGTAAGTTGCCCAAGACGCGTTTTTAGAGGGAAAATAAGTGCTTTTCCCATAACATGTGAAACATTCCACTTTTTCTTTTTGGCTTATATGTACAGAGGAGGTTTTATTTTTCTCATTTTTTTTTAAGGCAGGATGACACTCATTACATGGAGAGAAACAGTTTCATCACTGGCAAAAACAAACACCTGAATGGAAGCCACTCGGTACAGGGGCATGTGGACGATGGAATTAGAAACACAGAACAAGTTTGGTCCCATCGTCTGTTAGCTTTGTGACTTTTCAAATGATTGTAACTCTCCAAACCTTAGTTTTCTCCTCTGTAAAATGAGACTATTCTGCCTGCCCTCCCATGGCTGTTGTGGTGCTGAAATGCGGTGGTGAACGGGAAAGCACTGTGTCAACTGCAAAGCCCCACACAGGCCCTCATCATTGTTGCGACAGTGGTGAATGTGCTCTTTAGCATCATCCAGATTCCTAACTTACATTCACGTAACTTGCATTAATATAATCTTCATTTCCCTGCAATAATACCCGGGTGGTGTCATCTGCGGGGAAGAGAAAAATTTACCGATTATTCCGAGCATTATTTTTATCATACCAAGTAAACCAGAGTTCAGTTCCCAGCCCCATCTGCAGCTCTGCCTCATTAGCATAAACACTATTCCCCAACTGTTCCGAGTCTGAAATGGCTGCAATAAAGACGGTGGTGTTTACAGACACACTGAAAATCGTTCCAGAATACCAGACAATCTGTTTTAAAAAGGGAAACATTATCTCAGTGTAGGGGGGAACGAGGCATTCATGCCGGATACTCACAAGGCAGCACATCTTTATATCGGTTTTTGTCCAAATTTTGAGGCAGCTTTGCAAACGTGATGGCCAAACCTGGCTTTTTTCTGTAGAGTTGCTATGTGAGAAATAGAGAAAAAAGCAAGCATTGCAAAAATCAGATGAAGAAAGTGTGAAAACATACTTTATCATTCACAGTACCAAAATCTTAACATTTTAAAGTGATTATGTGTTATATACTAAAAGAAAATCTTCCCAATAAGAAATTCTACAGTTCCATGAGAAGCTGACTAAACTCTTTAATAATTTTTTTTTTTAATTTGAAAAAATGCCATAGGAAGGGTCTGGGTCTCAGGTAATGGAGCATGGTAAGTGAAACCTTGTCTTTATGACAACTATTTGACAAGAGCTAAAAGCAACTAGATGTGGGGGAGGGGGGGAAGAATTCTGGCTCAAAATTAAATGGAAATCATCTAAATTAATCTAGAATCATTTCCCTTCAGTTCAATGTAGTGAACCACACCCTTCCTTTAAGAACGAGAGCATTTCATTCATCATTTCAGAAGTCTATTTCCATAGGAAAAACATTTATCCCAATATATAGTAAATTTCATTTACAGAGGTACTTCCCTACACATGTAATCCCTACGAAAAATCTCAAACAACACAATCTTTGCATATCTAAAGTCATGTATTAGACATGTTGGTACGGTATCTGATGTGATTTTCACAACAGCCCTGTAAGAGATATTAATTGTATTCTTATTTTGCAAGTTCAATGCTTTGTTCGAGATCACAAACAAGAACTCAGATCTGACTCCAAGGCTTATGTTTTCTTTTCTATATGACTGTTTTTTCCCTTTAATCCTTTCTCACCAGTGGTTTTTATTAACTCTATGGGAATTTAAAAACACAGTTTTTTCAGTGTTGGAAGTGATTTTTTTTTTGCGGAAAATTTGGGAAATTCAGACTAATATAAAGAAAAAAATTATCAGCAATTTCACAACTCTGAGATGAGCTTTTTGTATATTTTCTCCAGCTTATTTTTTCTGTGCCTACATGAACACAAATGAACAGAAACACATATATGTAAACGCATAATACATTTATATACTATGTTTTTAAAAGCAAAAAATGAGACTGAACAACATACTGGCACTTTTTTTTCTCTTCCTGAGACAGGGTCTCTCTTTGTTGCCCAGGCTGGAGTGCAGTGACGTGATCTTGGCTCACTGTAACGTCCACCTCCCAGGTTCAAGCGATTCTCGTGCCTCAGCCTTCCGAGTAGCTGGGACTACAGGTGTGCATCACCATGCCTGGCTAATTTTTGTATTTTTAGTAGAGACAGGGTTTGCTCATGCTGGCCAGGCTGGTCTCAAACTCCTGACCTCAACCGATCTGCCCGCCTGGACCTCCCAAAGTGCTGGGATTACAGGCATGAGTCACCGCACCCGGCTATACTGGCACTTCTTATGCTATGTTCTACTCAACCTAAGTGTCCTAAAAGAAGATAGTAAATATTCCTTAGAAAAAGTTTCAAAGTCAAGACATTTGGAAAATATTTATTTTATGTTCTATGAATCTCTAACAAGACAAGTCCTGCAATGCATAATGCATACATTTGTTAAATTCTGATCAGCTAAACATATCTGAAGCTAATTTGGCCGTGGAAAATCTCAGCATCTAATGGAGTATTCTGGGAAATAACTACCCTAATTTTCAAGCTGCTTTCTCCTACTTATTATATAGTATCTATTTCCCCATGTCATTAAATATTATTTACACATATGATCTTTAATGGCTCAATAATCTAGTTTACTATAATTTGTATTAACTTTTATCTTACTTTTTCATTAGGCTGTTTTGAAATTTTTTTTTACTCAAACTTCTAAGAAAAGAATTACTATACCAAATAATATTTTTAATGGGTTTTTTCTTTTCTTTTTTTTTTTTTTTTTTTGAGATGGAGCTTCAGTCTTTCACCCAGGCTGGAGTGAAGTGGTGCGATCTCGGCTCACTGTAACCTCCATCCCCTGGGGTTCAAGCGATTCTCCTGCCTCAGCCTCCCGAGTAGCTGGGATTATAGGTATCCATCACCACACCTGGTTAATTTTTGTATTTTTAGTAGAGACGGGGTTTCATCATGTTGGCCAGGCTGGTCTTGAACTCCTGACCTCAGGTGATCCACACACCTCGGCCTCTGAAATTGCTAGGATTTTTGAGTTTCGATACATATAACCAAGTTGCCCTACAGGGATGTATGATAAATTCACCAAATTGTGGCCAACATCCTTAATAAAGATGTGTTTGCAGTTTGAATAGGGAGGGTAAAAAGGATTTTTCCCTCTATGTTTTTGCAAATTGTATTGTTTTGTAAACTGGCTTCTGTTAGTCTGTTTTTTCTCTTACTAAATAAATAAATTACACAGAACTCCCCAGAAGATAATTAACATGGAGAGTTTGGGTCATAATAATGGTGCTGTATCTTATACATTTGCCAAATGTCTAGAATTTCCAAACACTCCAAGAGCTCAGCTACTCACCACCTTTACAGTTTCAGTTCATAACCATCAGGCAGCTGAACAACTTCTTAAATAACTGCAGTCTCTAATAAACTCTGTGAGTTCATTTTAGGAATAAACTAATGATTTATTAGAGGTTTTGGGTTGACTCTGGCAGAAGGCAGGCACCTAAGTTAAATTTACCTAAACGGCATTTTAGTTCTAACTGATTAAGTGAATATAATCAACAATTAAGTGAATATACAATTAAGTGAACATAGTAAAGCTAACCTGGTGGGAAAAAGAGATTTTTTTCAAACAATGAAAGTGTAAATAAAATCAACTTGAGGTGGTCTAGCAGAAAAGCACAGCTACAGAAAAAGGCTTTAATTACCATAAGACTTTAAATGTATCTCAGCAGTAATGATCTGTTGATAAATTTGTAAAGTACTAAGATTAATCCTACTAAGATAAATCATATATTAAAAAGTGTTATGGCAGTGTTTACATTTTTTTTTTTTTTTGAGACATGTTGCCCAGGCTGGGCTGCAGTGGTGCAATCTCAGCTCACTGCAACCTCTGCCTCCAAGGCTCATGTGGTTCTCATGCCTCAGCCTCCTGAGTAGTTGGGACTACAGGCACGTGCCACCACATCCGGCTAATTTTTGTATTTTTAGTAGAGACAGGGTCTCGCCATGTTGGGCAGGCTGATCTCAAACTCCTGACCTCAAGTGATCCACCTGCCTCGGCCTCCCTAAGTGCTGGGATTACAGGCGTGAGCCACCACACCAGACCAGGCAGTGTTTAAAATTTTTTAAATGTGCACACTCTGGGCTTTATCCAACAGAAATACATAAAGATACATGTCACGGAAGTTTCTCTGCAGCAAAATATTTATTCTCAGAAAACCAGATGCAGCCTGGATACTCCCCAAAGGTGAAGAAATGTTGACTTAAATGATAGTACGGTCTTACCAGAAAATTCTGTGCAAGTAATAAGAATACGACAGACCAAAAGTACAGATTTAGAAGGATATCTATTAAATACAAGGTATTGAATAATTTATACAATGATGATCATATAGTAGCAACACACAGTGTATATAATGTGTAAAGACACAATCTTGTGTGTGTATACATGTGTATATGATAAATCTGCATGAGCACTGGAACAAGTATGGAAGGATACATAAAAAATTGTTGTTTGTAAATTATAACAAAGAGGAAGAAACTGGCCGGGCGTGGCAGCTCACGCCTGTAATCCCAGCACTTTGGGAGGCTGAGGCGGGCAGATCACGAGGTCAGGAGATTGAGACCCTCCAGGCTAACATGGTGAAACCCCGTCTCTACTAAAAATACAAAAAAATTAGCTGGGCGTGGCAGCAGGCGCCTGTAGTCCCAGCTACTTGGGAGGCTGAGGCAGGAGAATGGCGTGAACCAGGGAGGCAGAGCTTGCAGTGAGCCGAGATCGCGCCACTGCACTCCAGGCTGGGCAACAGAGCGAGACTCCATCTCGATAAAAAAAAAAAAAAGTGGAGGGAAGAAACTGAAGGGGATAGGAGTCAGGAGACTATTTTACTCTGGTTATTTCTGAATTATCTGAATTATGGCAATGAGAATTGCTATTTTTAAATTCAGATGACTAAAGTGAGTAAAAGAAATACAACAAAAGAAATCTATTTATAAAATTAAAAAGCACAAAATTTTTACAAAAAGCTAGGTGGACAAATCAAAGTTAAGGTTGTTTTGGCCTTTGGAAAGTTTGACAACACACTCATATTTATGTCTGCAAAGGCTAACACTGAATAGGACTGAAGCAACTTAGTAGAAACAGAATTTAAACATTTAGTTTCCTAAGTGTTAAGAGTTGGTTTTCGGCTGGGCACAGTGGCTCATGCCTGTAATCCCAGCACTTTGGGAGGCTGAGGTGGGCAGATAGCTTAAGCTCAGGAGTTTGAGACCAGGCTGTGTAACATGGTGAAACCCCATCTCTACTAAAAATATAAAAATTAGCCAAGTGTGGTGGCACATGCCTGTAGTCACAGCTACTTGGGAGGCTGAGGTGGGAGGATTGCTTGAGCCTGCGAGGTGGAGGTTGCAGTGAGCCAATATCGTGCCACTGCACTCCATCCTGGGAGACAGAGGAAGACCCTGTCTGTGTGTGTCTGTCTGTGTGTCTGTCTCTCTCTCTCTATATATATGTATATATATTTTTTCAAGTTCCTAATTTTTTTTTTTTTTTTTTGAGACAGAATCTTACTCTGTTACCTAGGCTGGAATGCAATGGTGTGATCTCGGCTCACTGCAACCTCCACCTCCTGGGTTAAAGTGATTCTCCTGCCTCAGCCTCCCGTGTAGCTGGAATCTGATACAGGCGTGTGCCACCATGCCCAGCTAATTTTAGTATTTTTAGTACAGACTGGTTTTCACCATGTTGCCTAAGCTGGTCTTGAACTTCTGCACTCAAGCAAGCCACCCGTCTTGGCCTCCCAAGGTGCTGGGATTACAGCCGTGAGCCACTGCGCCTGGCCTCAAGTTCCTAAAATTTATCGACTCTTCTCCAGGCCCTGTGGGCTGCTTGGCAGTCTGGTTACGAAACACTGCTCTGAGAAGGGGGAGGGACAGAGTGGAAAGTGAGTGTAGGAATCACAGGTATGTCTTTCTGGAAGGGTCAGGGATGGAATGGAATGAGTTAAGGCTTTGTGATATTGGCCAGAGTATGAGACATGGCTTTTAAGAGAACCTTCACTCTTTTTTCATTTTCCAATTCATTGGAAAAACAACAATTTGCTTTGGTTATTCCTGGGCTGAAGGAGTGTGAGGGAGACAACAGCTCCTGGCTGCAGATCCCTTAGATTCTGTCCTAGAATGGGAGTCACCAGGAGGCTGAGAGGCAGGGTCACAGGGATACAAAATGACAAAACCACTGAATTTTATGAAAAATTATTAATTTTTATGTCCTAAAATGCTTTGTTCTCATTCTATCAGAGTATAGTTATAAGAAGCTCTGAAGCTAACGGTAAATTATAAAAAGTTCGGCTAAGAGGGGTTGCTAAGGAACAACTGTATTGAAATTACAGTATCAATATCACCAGCTCTGGCCTCCAAAGACAAAAAATTTGAATGGTGGGAGCAGATGCTCTCCAGTGTGGTAGGGGTGCAATGGATGGTTTTTTGGCTTAAATATTTCTTCTTAGAACAAGTCACCTACTATAATATTAGAGAAGGCATCAGGTGACTCTAATCTCCTCACTCAACCAAAGGTGTGCAGCCTACTCACATCCCTCAGGTGAGAGCTTCACACACCCAACTGGCTCTAACCAGAGGATGCTGGCAAGGCCCAGCAAGTGGAAGCAAGCACTCCGTCAACTCTATGAACAGAAAAAGGGGAATTCCTGAAGGCTGAGAACCCAAGAAGGGGGAAGAAAAAGGGAAAAGGACAGGAAAAAAAAGGGGGACCGGGAATCAAGGAAACCATGGGTAAGGAGACAGCAAAGGCCAGAAGCAGACTGCCTTTCATGCCCTCCACAAAAACCCAGAGTCGACTCCAAGGAACCAAGTTTCAAAATGGCTGTTTGCTGTATCAGCCACTACGGCATTATCTTTATGGGGGCAGGAATCTCATTTGTTCACTACCACAAACCCCAGGCCAGCATTGTGCCTGGCACATAGTAGGTGCTCAATAAAAATTTGTAGAGTCAAGGAATAATGGGATCTGCTGCTTTCAAAAATGAGTGCCAACCATGTGAATAAAGCATGCCCAAGAGAATTTCAAAGCAATTTCAGCTTTCTTAGACATAGTGCCCTATAACTAAGCTGAGGGTAACCCATTTTTCCCAAAGAGCCCACCCCAAGAGGTTGTTTTAGTACCACTTGGTAGACAAATTAACAGTTCACTACTCACGGGTAGCTCACCCACACTAGGACATCCCTTTTCCTTTGTATCTGACCCAGCCAGAGGGCAAGAGAAACCATCTAGCGGGGTCTTGGAGCCTCTACCTACCTTCCCAGAAAGGTTTGCTGAATTGAAATCATTGCTAGTAATTTTGGGACCTTCCATAGTGCCCCTTTCCAGGCACAGTCCCAGATGCAGATTCTACTGCTGGCAAACCTAACAAGTATTCTTGCAGGGGCCCTTTCAGACAGACACACAACAATAAGTTATGGCAGCACTTCCTTTAGGTGGGTCGCTGGCACTTGAAATGTAAAGGCTGCACACACGGTCATTCCAAAGCCCCCAGTTTGCTCCGTGTATCCCAGATACACATTATACTGATGATGTTTTCTTTCCTTAAAAAGCAAACAAACAAACAAAAACAACAAACTATTTGGAAAACCGTTTTTAAAAATGCAATCTTTTGGGCCGGGCATGGTGGCTGATGCCTGTAATCCCAGCACTTTGTGGAGCCAAGGTGGGCAGATCCCTTGAGGCCAAGAGTTCTAGACTAACTTGGCCAACATGGTGAAACCCCATCTCTACTTAAAATACAAAAATTAGCTGGGCATGGTGGCGCATGCCTGTAATCCTAGCTACTGAGGAAGCCAAGGCACAAGAATCACTTGAATCACTTGAACGTGGGAGGCAGAGGCTGCAGTGAGCCAAGATCACACACTGCTGCACTCCTGCCTGGGCCACAGAATGAGACTCGGTCTAAAGGGCTCTAATCTTGAAGATACAATTGCTCTCATTAATTTCTACAGGTGTCAATTTAAACCTCTTATAAAGTTTTCAGCTACCTCTGCCCTTCCAAATGCACCTTTTATAATTATCACAGGAGCCAGTGAGTCACTTGTTTTGACATTAATGGCTATCTTCTATAATGGGCAATGTAGGAGTAAGTAAAGTAAAAACAGGGGCCAGAAGAACAAAGATGGTTTCTGGTTTTGGTGAAGATGGTGGATGCTGAAGTGGAGGGGCCGGGTATCTGAGTTTGACATGACCTTTGGTGGTCTTTTGTAGCCACTGCTATAATCCATCAACTGGGGGATGCAGGCATTCTCTTGTGGTGTTCCTCATTTTCGAGCTCTTAACTAACAGTGGGCAAGGAGGCAGGGAAGCTGTGAGTCACCTGGTCACTGGATGAAAATGGACGCTGGGATCCTTTGTTGCTGGGAAGCTGGTTCTCAAATAAAGGACAGGTTAGCATCATCACTTAGCTTTTATCCAGGAAAGTCTATACCAAATGCAGATCCTGTCCTTTGCTTAAATGGACACTTCAACTCAGGGAACATGTAGATTAATCTCCAAGTTTTTCTTAGGAACAAACAAAAACAAGAGCTTCCTGGAAGTGGTAATTTTGGGGTCAGTGTGAACCCCAATTCTGCTCCTTTACATAAGAGAAAGAGGAACACCCTACCTTGGCTACACAAAGAGTATTTAGGCAGTTTGGGGCCAATCAAAAATACCACCAAACTGCTCCCATTGATGTAGGTCATACAGTGTGGCTACCAAAGGGAATGGCTAATGTTGGAGGATAGGGTGAGGGCTGGGTACACTCAGCAATGGCGAGTTGCCGACAATAAGTTAAAATTTTATTTACTTTTTTGAGACAAGGTCTTGCTCTGTTGCAGCCCAGGCTGGAGTACGGTGGTATGACCATGGCTCACTGAAGCCTCAACCTCCGAGGCTAGAGCAATCGTCCCGCCTCAGCCTCCCAAAGTGTTGGTATTACAGGCATGAGCAACTATGCCTAGCCTAGATATTTAACATATATTCTAATTGTGGCTCTATCTCTGACTAGTTGTGTGCCACTGGGCAAGTCCCTCAGCCTCTCTGATTTTCGTTTTCTCCATCTGTAAAAGGGTGATCCTCATAATGCTGGCCATATCGATTTCACAGTACTGTTGTGAGAGTTAACAGAGACAACATATGTGCACCACACTTGCTAGGTTCCAAAGTGCTCTAGAAATGCTAATTATTAAGTGTGATTTTATGACAGCTGGGACCAAATGCTTTCTGGAACACACTTGTGATTGTTTACTGAAAGCCACAGGAGGGACTTTTTTTTCATAAAGGGAATTCCCTTTATGAAAAAAAAAAAAAAGCTCCAAAGCAAGCGCTGATAGAAACCAGCTCTCGCAGAAGGGAATTAAGGCTACCCCAGGGCAGGTCTTTCGTGCCATGGAGTGGGTGGTGTGGACACCTGCGGTGGGCCCTGCTGGGGAACAGCCCCTTCCTCTTCCTACTCCTGTCCAGTGTACACCCCCATCAGCCAGGACGCCCACCTGCCAACCACACTGGAGGAGGTAGAGAACCGGAACACCAGGACTAGACGACCCAGAGCTCCAAACCCAGCACAACACAGTTACCTTTTTTTTTTTTTTTTTTTTTTTTTTAGCTGTTATCCTGGCTGGAATGCATTGGAGCCAACACGGCTCACTGCAGCCTCAACTTCCCAGGCTCAAGTGATCCTCTCACCTCAATCTCCCGAGTAGCTGGGACCACAGGTGTGTGCCACCACGGCTGGCTAATTTTTTTATGTTTAGTAGAGATGAGGTCTTGTTATGTTGCCCAGGTTGGTCTCAAACTCCTGGCCTCAAGTGATCCCCCTGTTTTGGCCTCCCAAGGTACTGGGATTAGAGGCATGAGCCCTCATGTCCGGCCTGTGACCACTTCTTAGGCAGACATTGGGCATGTTCTACAGACTCTTGGAGCCTCCCTTTATTTATAAATAATAACAGCTATTACTTTTTACGGCACTTTGACCACATACCAGACAACACATTAAGTATTTATCTCATCTAACTCTTAAATGAACTCACAAGATACCCAATTTATATATGGGCAAACAGAGGCCACAGAGAGGTTAGGGGACATGCCTAAGGCCACACAGTAAGTGAGGGTAGAGCCAGGATTTAAAATCTGTCTGGCTCCGTGTAGGGAGACAGCCTCTCAGATATTTTCTAGCTCAGATGTTCTATTATTCTAATAACAACTCTCACACATCAACAGCATTTTGTAGTTTTCAAAGGTTATTTCAGAGTGGCTAAGAACCACCTCTTGAGTTGGCCAGGCTGGGTTCCAATCAGCCTTTGACATTTACTGTGAGACCTGGAAGAGGTCACTTAACCTGTCCAAGACTGTGTTCCCTCATGCCTACAACTGGGATAATGACAGCATCTATATAGGGCTCTTATAAGAATTACCTAAGGTGATATCCTTTAAAGCCTGTGGCACATAGTAAGTGCTCATGAAAGCTTCCCTTTCCTACTAGTTTCCCATTTTATCTGGTTTCCTTTTCTATGCCTCTCCTCTGGCTGCTCTGTAAGACACCATTCTCGCACCTGTAACAGTGGTTTTCACATGACGGTCTGTTTAGCCTAGGGCTCCCTGGGGGCCAGTGAAGGAAGACTGAAGAGGCTGGGCTTTGAGGACCCTACTGGCTCCATCACAGGTCACAGAGCAGACCTGCTTTCATCTGTTCTGTATTTTGGAATTCTGCAAATGATTTTATTAAAAAGAAGGGTTTCCTACTTAAATATCCTACTTGAGGAACTGTATAGACAAAAATGAAGGAAACGTGTACACACTAAAACGCAACCCTAAAATGTATACGTTCTCTGTTTCTTATGCTATCATCCCACCATACCCTCCAAAGACAAACCCTCGGATGCACAGCAGTGGTTCCGGTTGGGTCTTCACCTCCTCTTCTCTGGAACAGCGTGTGCATCAAAACAGGTGCTGATCTTGTTAAAAGTATCAGTATCTAGGTCCCATCCTGGTGCTGCCAATCCAGTAGCTGTGGGCGGGGCCTTGATTTAATAAACTCCCCAGGTGATCTCCATACAAGTGGTTGGAGGGTCACCCTCTGAGAAACACAGGTAGGGGACAGGGTGGGTATTTATCTCTAATGCCTTTGACAACTTTTTAAAAAGTTGAACACTTTTCAAGGGAAATCACCTGTGGGATTCCCATATGTAAAACACACCTCAAATTGGAGCCACCTGCGTGAAGGAGGTTTCACGAACACCGAAAACACCAGCCTTTGGCTTTTCCTCAGTGAGAGCCCACAGCGCCTCCTTGTGGACTATCTGATAAACTGGAACCAGTTCTGGCGGGGCTGAAGGACGGTGGTCACCTAGAGGCATTGCCCAGGATGTGCACTGCGCTGTCCACCCAGGTAGGCCTGTCTCTTTATGCTACCTGATACCCCATGAGCTTTGTCTGCATTTGGGCTGAGATTTTCCTGGAATATGCTCCCCCCACACACTTAATCCTAATCACCCCTTTATTAATCCCACACATCTCACTCCAGGGATCTCCTGGAGTCCCCTCACCTCCAGTTGCTGCAGAACATACATTCTGTATAATAACATCTTACCCTGTCTTGGTCTTCAGCTGTTTCTGGGACACATGATGTACCTCCTAAAATACACTAAAATTAGACTGTAAACTCCTTGGGGCCAGAAACTCCCCTCTCCTTCCCTCATCAGGTTCCTGATCCAGGGGAAATACCCAAGACACACTCGCTAAATCAACAAACAAACGACTTCTCACTGCCTTTCCTGTCCTCTCTAATACCAAAAAACTGATATGCACTGTGACTGGCTCTTAAGTTCTTCCTTGTTTCGATTTTGGAGTGTGTGAAAATATGAATGAGTTTTACTGCTCAAAGTGTGAACTTCTTTGAAAGGCAAGGCCAGAGAAGATAACCTCTACATTTCCTTTTTTTTTTATTTTTATTTTTTGTGAGATGGAGTCTTGCTCTGTCACCTAGGCTGATCTTGTCTCACCGCAACCTCCGCCTCCTGGGTTCAAGTGATTCCCCTGCCTCAGCCTCCCAAGTAGCTAGGATTACAGGTGCCCGCCACCCCGCCCGGCTGATTTTTGTATTTTTAATAGAGACAGGGTTTCACCATGTTGGCCAGGCTGGTCTTGAACTCCTGACCTCAGGTGATCCACTCGCCTCGGCCTCCTTAAGTGCTGGGATTATAGGCGTGAGCCACTGCACCCAGCCTACATTTTCTTCTTTTTAACCAAAAGTGTGAACAGCCTCCTGTAGGCCACTGAAAAAAAGGGCTATTTCCCTTTGTAGAATACTCAGTAATATATCTATTAGTTCTACTCAAGTAATTATAGTTACTACCCTTTTATCCAGACTTCATTTGCATAAGGTACATAATTTTTGTTTTATATTATGTCAAGATGATTAATTAAAAATTTTAAATGGCTGGGTGCAGTGGCTCATGCCTGTAATCCTAGCACTTTGGGGGGCTGAGGCAGGTGGCTTGCTTCAGCCCAGGAGTTTGAGACCAGCCTGGGCAACATGGCAAAACTGCATCTCTACAAAAGAATAATAAAAAACAAATTAGCCAGGAGTGGTGGTGCATGCCTGTAGTCCCAGCTACTCAGGAGGCTGAGGTGGGAGGATCACTTGAGCTTGGGAGGTAGAGGCTGAAGTGAGCCAAGATGGCACCACTGCACTCCAACCTGGGTGACAGAGGCCCTGTCTCTAAATAAATAAATATATTAATTAAGCAATTCCCTGTTGATTGTTTTGGCGGGGAAGTCAGTCACCTTTACTTTTTGGCTTGTGGATTTTTGCTTTCTACTGCTGTTCAATGCACATTGCTTTAATGTGTTTTCACATGCATCATAAAATCAATCTTTCACTCAAAGCTCTCTGCTTTGCATTCCTTCATTTTCAACATTCCTATTACTCATGCCTTCCTGAATTACTCTGCAGTCACACACATTTCACAAATGTCCGAGGTTTGCTTCTTTTTCCTTTATGTGGTTTTCTAATAAATAATGCATTGTTGATTTCTGTTCTTGAGTCCCATGTGAGACTCTCTTCCTGAATTTATGAACCCAGACTGTTGTTATTTCTAATGATGATCTATTTTCTTTTGTTGACCTATTTTATGCTTTTTGGTGTTATTTCTTTTATTACAGGAATTACTCTGTTTTCTTCTACTTTTAAATAAATTTGGGAGATGGGCTGGGTGTGGTGGCTCACACCCAGCGTAATTTCAGCGTTTTGGAAGGCCGAGGCGGGAGGATGGCTTGGGTCCAGGAGTTCATGACTGGCCTGGGCAACATAGTGAGACCCTGTCTCTATTTTAAACAACAACAACAACATATTTAAAAAATAAAAATAAGAAAATAAATTTGGAAGATGAACACATTCTATTTTAATTCTGTTAGTGATCAGTAAAACTGGCTTAAAAGCTGAGTTTCCTTTGGTTCCCTTTTGTTTTATAAAAAATGTCTGTGTGTACCTTTGTCAACAGCCTGAATCCTATGAATCACAGGTTCCCCTGGGGAAGATGGGGGTTTGAGTTTGGTTTCTTACTTGTGTTTATAGGGTTCTGGGCAACTTGGGAGGGCGAGACACTATGCCCTCATGGGATAACACTAATTGCTCCAAATTCCAGCGCATGGCTGGGGGTGGTCAGAGAGCTGGTTCCTTCACCCACAGCCACCTCTCCACTGCCTTCCACTGCTGGGAGTTTTGAGCTTTTGTGTTGGCAGTTAAATACACTCAGAGTCCCTCCTCCTCAGTTTCTGGCATGTTTCTCCATGACTACCAAATGTTACTAGAATAAGAGGGTGAGACAGAGTTCAGCGAGGGTGGCCACCCTGATCCCTGCTTGCTGCTCCGAGCCTGAGAAGGGGGCTGCCTGCTGTGCCCTGTTATCCACGACAAGCACAGGCCTCGCCCTGTCAGTCCTCAGAGACTCAGTTGACTGTTTTTGGTTTGTGAAACACACAGTCATCTCGACGAAGGAAACGAGGGCTTGTGTCTCTGCCTCATTTCCTCCACTGCTCAGAGGCAGGGGCAGCCCAATAGACGACACGGCAGTGGGATTCAGCCTCCAGAGGGTCTTACCTCAAACTGGATCAGCACCGTCCCGCTTTCGAGGCCCTTCTTTAGCTGTGCCATGGATCCCTCCAAAGTGTCCCCACCCTCCGGACACATGGGGAAAATGGCTTCGGGGAAAAGCTGGTTCAGTTCATCTTCAGACTTGAAGTCAGCAAATGAGCGGACAGCTGTAACGTACAAGACAGTGCATCTGACTTGTGTAGCAATACTCAGGTTTATCAGTCTCCCTCAAACAAATCACACCTATGACACCTGAATGCAGATGGTTCAAAACATCTTATTAAATGATTAAGCTACATGGTAATCATTTTCACCAAAGATACTACTTCTAGGTGAATGATTCAATATGTGTTAATTACATAAAATAACATACTAATCTTCCTGGTTAGTTTTAAATAATGGTGTTTAGCACTCAGAGGCTTTTGTCAAAGGTAAAGAAAAGAGAAAGAATGTTATTTAAAAAAGCATATTGTCTCTGCTTGCTCTTTCTGACCGGGTTATTCTTCTACCCAACCCGACTCCCCTTTCTTTCTCAGGTTTTTTCATTTACTTCCCTAAAATGGGCATTTCCTCAGGCATGAGGGTGAGGTCCCAAGCTTTCCCTGTGACACCATCATTCCTGAGAGCTCAATCTCTAATTCAGGGCCGTTTCTATGTGGGAGGCTCCCACGTAAATATCGTAGTCTTAGCATCTCTTCTGTGCTTCAGCCTTACCTCTTTAGTGCACGTTTTCCCTTCATGTTAAATTCAATACAGGTGAAAGCAAAGCTAGGACCACCCCCCCACAACTCCCAACCTTGCACAGGTGGGGATCCGGAGAGATCTGGTAAGGCCTCACGGAGGAGGTGGGGTCAGAGCTGGTCCTGGTGGCTCTGGACTGAGAGTTGTAGTGGGAGCAGAGCCGAGGCAGGAGCACAGCACTATGGAGTGTCAGCCAAACGTGTGAGGCAGGCAGAGACGCAGGGCTTTGCAGACACAACCTTCATTTACCTTCAGTATTTTACAGCTGTGCACGGTGTTCAAGGAACTTGACGTATTATTTTATAACAACAACTATAAAGACAACAGTGTGATGCTCAGTAGAGGCTGTCCTTCAAACCTCTGCTCCCATCAGGCAGCAATGCGGGTACTTTCCAGTCTAAGTGCCATTGATTGATTGATTGATTGAGATGGAGTCTCGCTCTGTCACCCAGGCTGGAGTGTAGTGGCACAGTCTTAGCTCACTGCAACATCCACTTCCTGGGTTCAAGCGATTCTCCTGCCTCAGCCTCCTGAGTAGCTGGGACTATATCCACATGGCACCACGCCTGGCTATTGTATTTTTAGTAGAGATGAGGTTTTACCATGTTGGTCAAGCTGGTCTTGAACTCCTGACCTCAAGTGATACACCCACCTTGGCCTTCCAAAGTGCTGGGATTACAGGTGTGAGCCACTGTGCCCGGCCCCAAGTGCCATTTAATCTTCACAGCAACCCTGTGAAGTCGGGACCACTGCTGTCCTCCTCCACACCTGAGCCAGCTGAACCACAGACTGGTTATGTAACCCCTGCAAGGTCCCCCAGCCCGCAGAGGCAGAGTGAGGAATCACCCGAGACAGTCAGACCCTGCTCTCCTCACTGCCTCCCCGACAAAATCAAACACGCACGAATAAAATATCACCCGATCCTTTAAGAAGGGGCTGAAAATGCAAATGTCTGCAGAGTCATGCCACTTAGAGAGTGCGTGACGTGGGCTGCACTGGGCCTGGGAAGAATTGGGAGCTGGGGGCTCATGTCCTGTATAAAGGGGCTGCAGGGGCACTGTCTCCCCCCAGAAGACTGGCCACATGGGGACAGGCCTCCTGGGGGCAGATCTTCACATTTTTCAAGTGAGAAGCCAAACATTTGGTTATTACCTGAAGATTCTTGATTTTCAAATGTTGGCTACAAACTCAACATTTTCAAGAGCAGATAAAGGGCTGGAGCAGGCGCGGCTTGGCTAGGACAGCGTCCCTATGGCTCCTCCCCCCAGGTGGCCATTACCTCTTCTCCTGATCACCAGGGCCAGCTCCCGTGAGTGGGACTCCCGGCTGGCTTTGATGAACATCACCACTTGGTCATGCGTGTGTTCTGAGATGTCCCGGCCATTGATTAACACGATTTGATCCCCTTCGTTCAGCTTAGGAATGCAGGTGTCCGCCTGGGTGGTGGGGAAAAGCGAGTTTCTCCTGTTACCATAACACAGTCCTTGGGGGAAGAACGCTGACTCGCTCTGCTCCCAGACACCTGGGACCATGATCAAGTTTGCCTTCTCTCCCTCGGGTAGTACTGTCATTATTTGTATAATGCATCCACTGCTATGTGGACATGGTAGATGGTTGTAAGATATAAAGAAGTACTGCTCAGAATATAAGTTATGAAACATTTCAGAATAAGGATATAAAAACTGCTGAAGCCATTTCTCCGTGGTAGTCAACCTTCACTTATTATAATATAACTATACCATTTCCAGCCTTTTGTTTCCTAGATGTACTGTTAGGAAATGATTTGCCAGCTAGAGGTGAGTATTTATCTGTCTTGCAAAGGTGAAAGCTTTTGTAAGCTTCACAACAGAGGCAAAAACCATTATGGAGAGAAGCAATGAATTGAACAGCACAGGAAAGAAAGCCTTCTGAATTTACAGAAACTGTAAACAGTAACAAAAGTTAAATGACAAGAGCTTAAGGACTACCTCAGAGTAAAATCCCAACGTGGTTCACTGTAAGGAGGCACAGTGACTCCTACTGCTTTAGAAAAGCAGATGATTAAAAGGTAACTATGGAGCCAGGTGAGGTGGGACACACCTGTGGTCTCAGCGACTTGGGAGGCTGAGGCAGGAGGATCGCTTGAGCCTAGTTTGAGGCTGCAGTGATCATACCACTGCATTCCAGCCTGGGTGACAGAGCAAGAGCGAGACCCTGTCTCTTAAAAAAGAAAAAAAAGGTTAACTATGGAAAGTGATGAACATGTTAATTTGTTTGACTGCAGTACTATATGTATAACAAGACATCATGTTGTACACCTTGAGTATGCACAATAAAAAAATTAAAGGAAAAAATTACTTGATATTATTTTAAAAACAATAAAATAAATTTATTTTATTTTTGAGACAGAGTCTTACTCTGTCGCTCAGGCTGGAGTACAGCGGCGTGATCTCAGCTCACTGCAACCTCTGCCTCCTGGGTTCAAGGAATTCTCCTGCCTCAGCCTCCTGAGTAGCTGGGATCACACCTGTGTGCCACCACACCCAGATAATTTTTGTATTTTTTGTAGAGACGGGGTTTCACCCTGTTGGCCAGGCAGGTTGGTCTCAAACTCCTGGCCTCAAGTGATTCACCCTCCTCGGCCTCCCAAAGTGCTGGGATTACAGGTGTGAGCCACTATGCCTGGCCTAAAAACAATAAAATAAATTTGAAAGAAAAACAAAGCAAATGCTCTTCTTAGGAGGCCTACACAGATGACAAAAGGGGCACTGGTGGAAAGATGGTGAGAAGAGGCACAGGGCCCACGTGCCCACTTAGAGTGAGCAGAACAGCAGACTGCCTAAGTTTCCTTCTCTTGAAAAGGACTTCTCAAAATTGAATGCACACTAACCACTCAAGGCTCTTGTTAAAAATGCAGATTCCGGTTCAGCAGGCCTAAGCTGAGGCCAGAGATGCTGCATTTCTAATGAGGTCCCAGGTAACACGGGTGCTATGGCTTCAAAGACCACACTGAGCCGCAAGGTTATGGAAAACATGGTGATGTATATCTAAGCACATTCTTTGCTCTGGCAAAAAAAGAAACAGGACTCAGAAACAGAAACCTGTTAGAATTAGGGGGAAACAAACAAACACGAGGAATAACATGGAATGTATTTACTTACAGGTGACTCTGGGTTTATCCTTGATACCACAAGAGGCATCTTTTGATCCACTCCTCCCTGTAAACATTTTAAAATAAAAACAAAAAAAAGTTTTTTAAGTTAAACAAACAAACAAACAAAAAAACGAGTAGCTCACAGCATCAACAACATGGAGGTACCAATAAATGTGAGTCTTTGGTACAGGGAGGCTTCAAACTTCACTATGACTGATTCGAATCACACGTCATTTCAGAAATATGGAACAAATTCCTGACCCCTCTGGATCCAGCGGGCTGACCAGGACTCTGTTCAGAAGCCTCCCTCTGCCATCCCCACAGTCCATGAACTAACAGATACACTCAGAGAGAAGCTCCTCCTTAAAAACGCAGACGCCCCCAGGAGAGGGACTCCACAGCATGTCTTCCAGTGCTGCTAGAACAAACCTGCACGTTGTGCACATGTACCCTAGAACTTATAATAATTAAAAAAAAAATATATATATATATATATATATATATATATATGGGCTTTCAGCAGAGGCGAGCGAGGCCTGGGAAGGGGGCACACCCTGTGAGCGCATCTGGCCTGTGGGCACTGGTCCTCAACACAGCTGCTGGGGCAGATGAGGCTGTGCACGATGGCAGCTGGGGGGTAGGCGACCACCTGCCCTCACTTTGTCCTAGAGTAGGGGTGAGTAAACGTTTTCTGTAAAGGGCCAGAGAGGCTTTGTGGGAGTGAGGGCTCTGATTCAACTGCTCAACTCTGCAGTCATTAACCCACCAGTAAACAAATGGCTGTGGCTGTTACCAAAAAAACTAGTTACAGAAACAGATGGGATTTGGCCTGTGGGTTTAGTTTGCAGATCCTGCTTAAAGGTGCCTGGAGGAGAGTGGTGGCCCTGCAGGTTGAACTTGAATTGTTTTTCTCTTATCAGCTTTAGCAATGCTGAGGGGTTCTCTTAATAGCATTCCTGAAGTGGGTAGATCTGTTTGCCAACTGTGTGCCCTCATTTCTGGGAACCTCAGTATTCATTTGCAAAATGGGTTTAAAAATACTGACCTTACCACTTGTTATCAGAACTTAAGAAGGTGCTATGAATCTAGTGGATAGCCAATGCCAGGCACAGAGCAGGCACTTGGCCTTCGGCAGCTGTTAAGGCCACATTAAAAAAAACCTCTCAATTCTAGGCTGGGTGCGGTGGTTCATGCCTGTAATCCCGGCACTTTGGGAGGCCAAAGTGAGTAGATTGCCAGGTGTTTGAGACCAGCTTGGACAACATGGTGAAACCCCATCTCTACAAAAAATATGAAAAAAATTAGCTGGGTATGGTGGTGTATCCCTATAGTCCCAGCTGAGGTGGGAGGATCACCTGAGCCTGGGGAGGTCGGCGCTGCAGTGAGCTGCGATCATGCCACTGTACTCTAGGTTTGGACGATAAAGTGAGTTTAAAAAAAAAAAAAAAACAACCCAAAAATCTCAAACCAAACAAAAACAAAAACTCCCCAACTCTCAATTCTGAGGGTTGAACCAATTTCCTTATGTAGCTCAGGAACACAGCACATTTGTAATGCAAATTAAAAACTCATTGAAAGATTGCTTCCCAGCACAAAACTTCCTTTATAAATACACAACATACCTTAAGATTAAATCCAAATTTTCCATCTTCATCTGGTGTGATACGGATCAAGACTAAGTAGCCGTCACCATTATCATTCTGGAAAACGTTTGAAAGTGGTCATTTACATCACATCTCTCTCCAGCAGTTGGTGATAAGATATTTTCATTTAGTCAGAGCCACTCAGCTGCCCACAAGGGGCCAGGAAGCCCTGGGTGGGTGGATCACCCGGCTGCCTGCGCTCGCTCACCTTGTCACAGTAGTACTGGCTGGCGTCCTCGGTGGAGCCCCCTTTGGTCACCCTGTGGAAGTCATCTAAGAGCTGCTGATCAACGCCGTCAGGTGAGCAGGAGCCTGGAGCATTTGAAGATGGAGACACAGAACTGGATGACTTCTGGGTCAGGTAGCTTTGTGCCGGATTGTTCTCGGATAAACTCCTTCATCATGGGGAAGGAGGAGATATTAATAACTGGGTTAATATTTTATTAGAGCAAACACTACTGACTGTAGGGGCCTGGCAGCTGGGGGCTGTATATTTCCCTGGAACCTCAGCTGCATAGGTTGTCGGCGGGATTTGAGTACACCCAGGGCCCACTGACCACCCCTGCCCGCATCTGGCCTAGACACTGTCACATGGTTTGGGGAAAAGGGATAGGAGGCAGGGTGGATCTGGAAACTGCTGAAAACTTTGCTCCCTTCCCTGCTGCTTTCAAAGGGTGACAGGGAAATGTGTCCAGCTACTCTGGTGGTTTCATTACTGAACCAGGCTCTGCCAGGCAAGCTCATGCAGATGCACAGCCCATCCCTTCTGAAAGCTTTTTTCCTTCTGTCTCATTTCTGCGGATGGTTCTGCTTCATAGGACTCTTGCCTCCTCAAAGGAAACAGGACTGTTGTTGTTGTGCGTTCAGGAGAATTTATATTATTCCTAGTTGGCATGATTTGACTGTGACATCCATGAACTGCCTGTGACATCCATGAACTGCCACGCTGAGATCTTGTTACATTTTCCTCTATCGAATATAGTTTCTTCTGTATCGTGGAGCTGCACTGTCTAGTATGGTAGCCACTAGTTATATGTGGCTACTTAAATTTAAATAAATTAAGACAAGAAACCAGCCATACTTCACATGCTCACTAGTCACATGCGGCCAGTGGCTCCTGTATGAGAGAGTGCAGTCAGAGAACATTTCACCACGGCAGGAAGTCCTACTGGACAGCACTGTCTTAGAGAGTTACAGATGATGAAAACTGAACAGAACTTTGTGGTCATTTGTTCTAACTCCCAGTTCACAGGTGAAGAAGCTGAGGTCAGGAGAGGCTGAGTAACTTGCCCAGGGTCACATGGCTTTCCCCCCGCTTAGCAGACAGAAACCTGACCGATGTGTGTCCTGAGCCTTTCTTCCCTCTCCAGACCATGCAGAGCCCACTCCCAAGACCCCCATTTCTAACCCCTCAGAGTCACAGGGATTAACCATCCCTGCTGTCACTGTACAGGACAGGACCCTTGAGTCTCTGCATCACCCACACCAGCCCCTTCCGGAGCCACAGGCCCAGCACAGACACCTTACAGAGCTGATGACTATGGGGCTCTCCTACATTCTAAGACTCTGCCCCGCCCTAACCTCATCCAAAGTGAAGTGAGGGGAGAAGCGCAGAGACCAAGTCATTCAGTGAAACCCAGACAAAAGACAGCTGCTACTGCCTCTTTCTTGACCTTCACTTCAAGCCCTTATCCATGGATTTTTTATGAAATTGGTGCTTCTCTTTCTCCTAGTGAGTTTACATGAGCCTAATTTAAATATAAAATCTGTATCATAGTCACACAGAATGATTCATAATCACAATCTATTTGAATAAAATATTCAGTGACAGACCAATGGAGAAACACAGCGATACAGTAGGACAAGAGTCTGGCCTTATGGTGTCCAAGTGGCTGATTGGGGGTAGGGTGTTATGGATGGGAAGGCATTTCAGAGAGAGAATATTTTGGAATTGAAGTTGTACACAAGTTTTCAGATTGAAAAAGCATGACTTTCACTTACGTAAAAGGAAGCTTTACAAAATTCCCCCCAAATACGGCATCTTTGCTGGGTTTCACTGTTTACAAGAGCATCACCCAGTGGCAGAAAGGGCAACTGCTTGGCAGTTACAAAACAAGTTAAAATGGTATTTCCAGTTCTCGTTCTGTCTGTCTCTGTCTCTGTCTCTACCTCTGTCTCCCTCTCTCTCCCTCCCCGCACCCCCCCCAATCCATTTTTTTTTCTTTTGAGGTAGGGTAAAGCTCTGTTGCCCAGGCTGGAGTGCCGTTACGTGACCACAGCTCACTGCAGCCTCGGTTTCCTGACTCAAGAGATCTTCCTATCTTGGTCTCCTGAGTAGCTGGGACCACAGGCATTCGCCATGTCCAACTAATTTTAATTTTTTTTTTTTTTGAGTCGAAGTCTCGCTCTGTTGCCAGGCTGGAATGCAGTGGTGTAATCTCGGCTCACTGCAACCTCCGCCTCCCGGGTTCAAATGATTCTCCAACCTCAGCCTCCTGAGTAACTGGGACTACAGGTGCCCGCCACCACACCTGGCAAATTTTTTATATTTTTAGTAGAGACAGGGTTTCACCATGTTGGCCAAGATAGTCTCGATCTCTTGACCTCGTGATCCACCTGCCTCGGCCTCCCAAAGTGCTGGGATTACAGGTGTGAGCCACCGTGCCCGGCCTTTTAAAAACTTTTTGTAGACACAGGGTCTCACTATGCTGCCTAGGCTTGTCTAGAACTCATGGTCTCAAGCAATCCTCCTGCACTGGCCTCCCTAAGCGCTGGGATTACAGGTGTGAGCCACCATCCCCAGCCCTATTTTTCTTTTTTGATTTAAAACTCAATGGTCTGTCTAAACTAGCCCATGGTACTAAAAGACAACAGTACTACTACTATTACTATTGCTGCTAGTACTAATACTATATTCCAAGTCATTTTGTGCCCTAAACAATTTTTTTTTTTTTTTTTGAGACAGAGTCTCGCCCTGTCGCCCAGGCTGGAGTGCAGTGGCACAGTCTCAGCTCATTGCAAGCTCAAGCTCCACCTGCCAGGTTCACACCATTCTCCTGCCTCAGCCTCCCATGTAGCTGGGACTACAAGCACCTGCCACCATGCCTGGCTAATTTTTTTTTTTTTTTGTATTTTTAGTAGAGATGGGGTTTCACCATGTTAGTCAGGATGGTCTCGATCTCTTGACCTTGTGATCTGCCCGCCTCGGCCTCCCAGAGTGCTGGGATTACAGGCATGAGCCACCGTGCCCGGCCTGCCCTAACCTATTTTCTAAGCAGGGTTGGAGGGGTTACTCTTAGTCATTTATTTCAACAAATGGCTGATTTTTGGCCTGCTCAACTGTGTACACAGGTGCTCTGTAGGGCACAGTGATATTCTGTTCAGTGTGCAAGATGGACAGACAGACGAGGAAGAGGACATCAAATGAGGAGATGCAATAAGTAAGTGGCAGCTGGCCACAGCACAGGGTGGCCAGGGGTGAAGGCACCAAAGCCCTAGCGCCTCCTCTGTTGCTGGGCAGAATGCAGTGCGGCTGAGGAGCGCAGGGGAGCTGCCCCATGAATTCCACAAGTGGAGTGAAGAAAGGGGCAGGATGAGGGACGCAAGAAGATGGTGAGGGTGGGATGGAGCCAATGACAAGGAGGAGGAAGGAGCAGAAGAGGTTTGTCCCTGAGGCAGGACAGGGAAGACACCATGGAAGAGCCAGTGTGGGACTGACCACATCCTGGTTCTTAGGGAGAAAGGGGCAGAGACAGAGAAATGTGAGACACAGACTGACCATCAGGCAGACAAACAAGTATTCACCCTCCAGAAAACACATGCTTCTGAACTGTAAAGGCAGCAGGCATCAGAAAGAAACACTCCCATGAAAGAGACACTCCCGCACGAAGCTCTCCCTAAACCCTAGAAAATTAAAGACCTCCCCACCCCCGCCGCCTGTGAAAGGGGGCAAAGTCCTGCTCTCAAATTGCGGTGTGATGGAACAGGGACCCTGTTTTGGGAGCTTCTCAAGGTCAGGAGACCCTAGTGCTCTTTCTGTTCCTCTCCTAGTACTCGGAACACAGGACCAGGCACACAGGGAGTACTCAACTGAAATGCTGAGTGAATGAAGAATAAAGCCTCTTGGCAAGGTACCAAGAGGATCACCCGAGGTGATTGGGTGAGTTACTCTAAAAGAGCAAGGAATTTACTCAGGAATCTGGAAGCTCAGGTGCAAAGTGAAGGCGAGTTAAATGGTTCTCATCATCTGCAAGATCAGAACTTCTGAGAATGTGCTGTGCACAGGAATCAGCTGGGGTCCTGCTGAATGCAGAGTATGATTCGGCAGGCCTGTGTGGGTCTGAGATTCTGCATTCCGACCAGCTCTCAGGTGCTGCTGCTGCTGGCCTGTGGCCACAGCTGGAATAGCACGGCGCTAGAGGAACTCATACCAGTTCACCCAGAGGGCACAGTTTCTTCTGAATAAAATTCCTGGAGAAATTTCCCACATGGCTCCTCACATAAGGGTCCTTGAGTAATAGAAAGAAGACTGTCTTCCAATACACATTTTTATGATGTGGAGACAGTCACCACAGGAAACAGCTCATCTGGGGCTGTAATAAATGCCAAGGGCACAAGATCAAAGTGGCAGAGGGGATATGGTTCAGGTATGGTGCTTTCTGAGCTCACAGTCTCTTTCCTGCTGGAACAACAGATCACGAATCTGTCTAGGCTTCCCCTATAGATATCAGACACCTCACTGGCAAGAAAGCACTTGCTAAACCTCAGTCAATTCATCCCTGAATTCTCTGAGGAGAATTTCTCATTGACAGATGCCCTGCAGGGGCACCTACCACATAGTCCTGCTCACAGGTGACAGTTACCAAACTTGTCAAAGTAAATATGTTTGAGTTCTTGGGGTACAGATAAATATGGTGTGATGTTGCTCATGTGATATGGACACATGATGTGGAAGTGGCAGAGGGGGCATCCCACTGTGAAAACTTAGGAGTTTGTATCTCCGGGCCCCATCTCGTTTCATCTAACCATTTGTCCGTCCGTCTGTCCGTCGGTCCGTCCATCCGTCCATCCATCCATCCATCCATCCATCCATCCATCCATCCATCCAAATAGTCACTGAATGTCTATTAAATGCCAAATAACCATGTCAGGTTTTAAGGAAGGAGAGGTGAATAGGGCACTATCCCTGCCCTCAAAGAATTCATTGTCCAAAGGAGAAGAAATACAATTAACCAAATAACAATATTATCATGTTACAGTGGAGATGCTCAGATGTCTAGGGTACTGTGTAAGGCCAGGAGAGGCTTCCTGGAGCAGGTGCACTTGAGCTTGAGTTTGAAAGATGAATTAATAGGAGTTTGAACAGGTAGTCAAGTGGGAAAAAGGGCATTCTGGCAAAACACTGATAATAACAAACACACGAACAAAAGCAGTAGCACAGGTAAAGGCAGGAAATGCTGAAAAAGCAGAGAAAAGGTATTTAAGCAGGAAGTGACATTCTTGGATGTGTATTTCAGAATGATAAATTTGCTATTCTTGTGAAGCATGGTGTGGAAGGAGGTGACACCAAAGACAGGGGAACGGTTTGGATATGACTGAGCTAGACTGTGCAAGAGACGATGGTGGCTGCATGGGGGCAGTGCAGTGGGGATGGCGGAGGAGTCAAACGTAAGAGATGTCTGGGAGGTAGAATCAACACGATGAGAAATGGCATAGGGACAGTGAAAGAAAAGGAGGAGTGAGGGACGACTGATGTTTCAAATAGGTGCAAACTGGGTAGTACTGAAACAATGGCCCCCCCTTACCAAGACACAGGAACAGCCATGGGCTGGACACCAACATGAGGAGCTGAGATTGGATCATATTGGGTTTCAGGTATTTGAGAGACATCCACACGCAAGTGGACTCAAACAAGAAGGCAAGGTTCAAGGAAAAGGGACACAAACACTCTGAACAAAACCCTGTCCCTGCCTGGTGTCCTCCGAGGGGGACATGTAGAATGGTATGCAGATCCTTCCTCCACATTCAGATCTGGTGCCACCCTCTAGAAGGCTCATTTGCACTTGGAGAATGGTGGTTATGAGGGTGATGGGTGGAAAGTGACTACATTGGAATTGTCTATCTTAAGGAACAGTAACCAACGCTGGCAGGTGGAACTGGGAACAGACACCATCTGTGTTGTCCTGAGAGTTCAAGGCAGGAACCTTGATGCTGGGTCAGCGTCAAGGAGGCTTCCAGCACAGCTTGGGAAGAACAGTGGGCACCTGGGCTGTCTAACGACAGAGCACACAGCTGCACTGTAGGGGACTCTCCATTGCTGGCAGGGCGCTCAGGCCTGGGGGAATTCCTATACTGCCGCCAAAGCTGAAGAAGGGGATCCCCTAGGTTCCTTCCAATGAACAGAAGTTTTTTGTTTTTTGTTTTTTCACTTCTTTTTTTTTTTTTTTGAGACAGGGTCTCACTCCAATGCCCAGCCTGGAGTGCAGGGGTGCGACCACAGCTCACTGCAGCCTCGACCTCCTGGGCTCAAGTGATTCTCTCATCTCAACCTCCCGAGCAGCCAGGACAACATGCAGACAACATCGTGCCCGCCTAATTTTTGCATTTTTTTGTAGAAATGGGGTTTTGCCATGTTGCCCAGGCTGGTTTTGAACTCCTGGGATCAAGCAATCTGACCAGCATGGCCTCCGAAAGTACTGGGATTATAGGTATGAGCCACTATGCCTGGCCAGCACAGAATTTTTGAAATAAAAAGCAATGGCTGCCCCAAATCCCATGGAAGAAGGCAGGCTCTAAGGAAAGAGGCAAACAAACAGCAAAGAAGTTATGCAGGCATGAAGCCCCATCCACTCGGAGGGTGTCATGCTGGTGACCCATCAAGACAACTGTGATAAAATAGCAACCAGAAAGTTTTTCTAATACAACTCTAAACTGCTCTACAATGTGTTTCCCCCAGTTTCTGTTCTGCATGTCTCTTTCTTTAGGGAACATTCTCTCCCTTTTATCTGGGTGGAGAGTGGTAGCTTTTTCATTTCTGCCATGAAAGAAACTTACTTCTCTGCAGAATTTGGTCTTCATTCGGAAGCAGGGAAAGGAACACACAATGGCTGATAGAACCTTGGGAGCAACAAAAGAGTGCAGCCTACTTGGGCACAAAGCAAACTGCCAAGGATTCATAACTATAATCATAAACTTTGCTGTGCTGCTATAAATACGGAACAAACCAGCAAGTGACTCATCCGCTAAGATGGCACTCAGGCAGCCTGAGCTGCGCCACTCTGGGTTTACAGCCAAATCTAACCGCTCTTTTTCTTTCTCTCTTTCTTCTTTTTTAAACGAGTACAGAACATCGCACTTAATTCTTCTTCTTAAAAGGAACCCTCCTCACTGTCTGTGATATTATTCATCCGATTTCTCTGACAGAATGCTTCTTTTTGCCTCTTAACACAAATCTGCTGTATAAAACATGTCAAATATTTTGTAAACATTTTGCAAATACTCACAGAAACTAACCAACAGGTTTTTTTTTTTTCTTTTTTTCTCTCACCAGGTACAGACCAGTCTGTACTTCTTACCTGGAGCAATGGGGGTCCCCAGACCCTCAGCCTCCTCTGAAGACCCAGCACAAAGTGGCTTCCCACCGGCAGGAAGAGGTCTCCCACCTAACAGAGGTGGCGGGGGCTGCTTTTCTGGCTGTTCATCCCACTTGCAGAGCACAGTCACTAACTTGACCCCCTGACATGTCTATTGTCAGTGCACCTGGCAAAACCCCGCAAGGAAGCCTGCCTTTGAACCACTGTTATTTGCTATTCTTAACATTTAGCTGCAAGATAAAAAGAGCCCCAAGATGACACATTTTACAAGGTCTCAAGGAGGGGTTTCAAGAAGACTCATTGTGCAATGTATAGGAACAAGCAGGGCCAGAAATCACTTACGTTAAACAGTGCTTGAAGGACTGAATTGTAAATCTTATTTAATTTTAATGAACTGGAATGTAAATAGTCCTATGGAGCTGGTGGCTGCTGTATTGGACTATGAAGGTCTAGATGCTCCGTGATGGGACTGCAGACCACAGGAGGAAAATCTGATGTAGGACACGTACTGTTCCCTAAGCCCCCCTTTTCCTTTCACCAAAGTGACGGAGCCCTGGAGTGTGGCAGCATAGGCTGATAATGTCCTATTTGCCCAGCTGGCCTGGAGGCTCCTGAAACAACTTCTCTGATTTGCTCCGGTGTTCCCCTCAATGACCAGCCAAGGATGTATAAAGTGTGCCGCTGGACTTGGGAATGAATGCAAGCCCTCTAAAGCATCCGCATGTCATTGGACAGAATGCATCCCTCCCCACCTGGCACTGATTGCATAAAGAGACAGAGGGTGCTGGGCTGTGAGGGCACTCAGAGGCTACCCACCTGCCCCATGCCACAGATGAGCAGCTGGGTGAGTGGTGTGGAGCGCCCAGACTGCAAGCAAGGTGATGATTCCAAACCTACTCCCACATGAATTCTGTGTGAAAAATGCACTTTTCGCTTGTAGATATTCTAGGGGTTCACCCTTTAAATGAACGATGGAATAAACGTGTTAGTCTAGATGAGTGCTGCTGACAACACTTTCTGCAGTGATGGGAATGGGCTGTATCTGTGCTGTCCAAGATGGAGGCCAACACTCCTGTGTGGCTGTCAAGCAATTCAAATGAGGCTCGTGTGACTGAGGAACTGAATGCCTACATTTTTATTATTTTAATTAATTTAAATCTGAATAGACAACTGGGGCTGGTGGCTGCTGTACTGGACAGGGAAGGTTTAGATGCTGTACAATTCTGTGATGGGACTGCAAACCACCACAGGAAGCTCTGACGCGGCAGGTGTGAGTGGGCTTCCCAGAGCCCTCCAACGCTTCCCTAAACCGTTTTCTCCTTTTGCCAAAGCCGCAGAGCCCCCACTGCAGACTCAAAACGGCTCTAGTCACGCATGCCTGCACTCCTGCTTTGTATTTCTAGATGTGCTTGTGGTTTGAAAAGCTACAAAGTCACACAAAGGAACTCACAATCATCCACTGTAGCCCTGACAAAGGGGCAGCAGGCTGCAAGTTGGAACAAGAGATAGCAACCATTTAGCAAAAGCATCATCCAAGCTCAGGTCACAAGGAAAGAATGACCACAGGGATTATTTAACCAGAGGTGTTAAGAACACAGATAAACTGGAAACCATGTTTGCTGTGGGCAAGGACAGAGGAGAGGTAGCAGCCTCACATATAAATGGGAAGGAGATTTGCAATTCACCTGCAAATGCCTGGAGTACAATCAGGGTGCATTTGATGCTTTCAGCCTAATAGCTACAGTGGTAAAAAATTTATAGATTAACTGATGTGCCCGCTTGCTAATCCTCAGCTGTTAGGGGGGCCATTATCTTACTATATTTTAGACATAGTATGGGGCTTAACAGAATAGATACCCAATGACTATGGTTGATTTCCTAACAGTTGATCCTTTACTATCATGCTTTAACCTAATTTATAATCTACGTCTTACCTACTTAAAAAAATGATTTGCGAGTTTACCCCACAACGTACAGATATGTAACTGTGAATCCATTAAAATAAGAAAAAAAAGACCCATATAACAAAGGCAAAGGAGGAAGAGAAGGTCCTATACAAGAAATCTGGGCTGAGGGAAGTGAATACAATTGAGCCTAGTGTGCAGTTCTGAACTCCCTGGTAACCAAGGCAAAAAGGGAAACAAATGGGTTAAATATATCTTATTGAATAACAAAAGCACTCAACCAGTCTTTCAGGACAGACATTTTTTCTAGCCTTGAGCTATGAGGGAACTCTGTCACATTAAAAAAGCGGGGTGGGGGAGGTAGGACATAAAAATTTAACAAAAAATTTCTCAAAGAAAATTAGAGATGTTTTAACATGTTTGTTTCTTTATACTATTAATTGAAAACAGAACCCCTCAGAACCCTGTTGTTCGGAGAAGGCTTTTAGAAGCAAGCATATTTCCAATGATTTGAAATCATGTGATGGTAAAACTTTAATAATCTAGAGAAATCAGAGTTAGCATGGCCCTAGAGTCTACCTCCAGAACAGGGAATGATTAAACTGGGCTTTGCTTGTTAGCTGGAGAGGAGACTAATTCAAGAGACTAACAAGTACTTAGCGAGTAGAAAGTCTTTGTCGTGGACAAAAAGAAGTACAAGCTCTAGACCCCAGGCACATAGACCGTCTTCTGGGTGAAAAGGTAGAGTCTGATTTATGTTCTTATCCTGGCAGAAGGCACCTGTGGGAGCTGGCTGCAGGCACCAGCTCTTGGTTCCTCTCAAATGGCAACCTGGACCTGAGCAAATTCCGCAGCAGCCAAAAAGCAAATACCCAGAAATAAAACAACAAAAGTTTCTTACTCTTGGTGCGGGCTTCGGTTCTGAGAAACTTCAGAATCGCTGTCTTGGGGGGCCAGAGAGCCCTTGTACGTGTAAAATACATCTTCCGTTTCCGTGATGTAGGTCATTTCATTTGCAAGGTTATCTGCAGAAGAGTGGCGTGGCTTTCGGATTTCGTGCCGGAGCCGAGGACTTCGCCTGGGTGGGAAAAACGTTGAGTGCAAAGTGTTCAAAACAAATTCCACTTAAAAATTTTATTAGACACCAGTGAACCTTGTGTCCTGACCTTTCTAAGGATGCCTTCCTTGGCGGAGGCTGACATTCCGAGCCGGTTAACTCATTACTACCCCAGCAGAAGGCACCAAGGGTGACACAAATCCCTAACACTCTCAGTCAAGTGGTGGCTCCCAAAACAGTAGCCTCAGCTGTATAAACAGGCAGAATTAGATGGGTTTATGCCCTTTGGGAAGTGACAGGTATTGACTTAAGGGTAAGTTATTCTTCCAGGAGGACTCAAGCTCTCAAAACATAAATAGGCCATATGGACTGCTATTCAGAGAATTTTTCTGATTAATTTGAACAATGCAAACAAAAGGGTTAGAAGCCAAACTACATTTCTCAGCAAAACTCCAACCTTATTTCAACGACATCCCTTCATGTGAATTTCACTTGATCCAAGAGAAAATGTTTGCTTTTTAAGATATATCCCTTATTAAACACGTTTATATGCATTAGATGGGCATATAAACACTGGACTGTCCTCCAACAGTGGCAGTAGGCATGTGACCTTGGGCAAGGCACGTCACCTCTCTGGGCCTCGGCTGTACTTACCTGCTCCTGAGAATGAATCCAATGAGGCCGTGTTCTCAGGGCATCCAGTGTGGCACCTGGGCGTCAGCTCCTGCAGCGGGGGATCCCAAGCTGCCAAGCTTTCTAAGTTCTATTTTCCCTCACAGTTTTTCCATCTTCCCTTTCTTTGTTAGCCATTTCTCCTCAGGACTGTCAGGGCCTCCATGATTTGCAATCCCCCTGGGCCTGGATAATCAATAATGCTGTGTCCAAAGCAGAAGTAAAAAGGCTCTTGTGACTCCTCAGGAGAGGACCTATAAATAGCCACAGGAGCTCCGGGCCACGAGTGTGGCAACATCCAACGCCGCTGTTCCCCTGGATCCAGTCCTGGGCTCTCTAGGCCCCTGGCATTGCTGCCAATGAGATTTTCAGATAAATTAAGCTGCTGTGTTATAGCATAAATTTACCTCTTTAGAATGAGGCATCTAAATGTTGGAAACCAAGAAGCAAATCTATTCAGTTATGTCATGATTTCTAACACTAAATACTATCACTGTCCCTTCCCAGAGCATCAGGCCCCCAGTGACGGGGTCCTTCCCTAGCAGGCCCAGCACAGCATCTCCTCTGTCTGCCTGTCTCCCAGTTTCTCTTAGGCTTAGCAGATCCTGGATCAGGTATTTACAGCCACACACTCTTACTCCAGTGTGGAGCTGGGGGCAATGATTCCCTGCTAGGTTTCCCCTCTGGCCCCTAGCCTTTTTGGAGGTATTCACAAAAATGGTGTGATGTCTTTGGGGACCATTATAATAAGATAATGATAATTCCACCTGACTCTTTTAAAAGCTTACTACGTACTTATACATTATTATTTCATTTGCGGTAGTTTTTATCATCTTTTTAGAGATGGGGAAACTGAGGCTACAGAGGTAAAGAAACTTGTTAATTAACAGAAGGGCCAAAACCTGAGTTTAGGTCTTTCTGCTACAAACCCAGTGCCCTTCTCACTTTACCAAACGACCACCTATTTCTTTTTAAGCTGAGTCCATCCTGTTAAGTTGGCCGGCTACTTACTGATGTGCATTTGCTTCTGCTGCTGAAGGTCATACATCCTTACATCATTTACATCACGTACCTGCGTTAGTTTTCCCTAAAGTTTATTTTGTGGGATATTAATGGAAAACATGAATTAAGTAAAGCTAACCGTACTTCTTTATTATTGGACGTCTCAGAGTGTTTAATATGCTAATGTGTGCTGTGATTCCAAAGGAGGCCTTTCAGCAGGCTCGAGTTTCCCAAACTATTTAGATTGAATAAGTTTTTTAAAAAAGAGCATCTCAGCATTATACACGATGGAAAACATTTAGCTAGACTTGTGTACTTCATGAAAACAGTTACTTCTGCCAAGAGCCTAAAATGCAAATTGTAGGTCATCTATCTTCAGGAGTTTATAAGTTGAGTTTTTATTTTTAAAAGAGATAAAGTGTTTACTGTTGGGTAGTACAAAAAAAAAAAAAAAGGAGGACATACCAGTTGGGAGTAATGGGAGGGGAACGAGAAGGCAGACTCTTGGTTTCTAAGTGCTCCACTGATAAGGATCTCCGCATGGCTGGGTTCCACACCATCCCGCCAATCACCTTTTTGCAATATTGGTTATTTACCGACCTGAAAAACCAGATGCAGGTTCACTTTCTACACTGACGTTCAACAGGAAAGAAATTACTGCATGTGTGAAAGTCTACACATGCTTCTTGTCTGAAGGATGGCAGGTTAATGCCAAGGTTATGAGGAGTAGAGGGAGACAGCTCAAAAGCGATTCCTGTCTGTCCTGGAATTTCCTTATGTGATTTCTACTCTTCGGGTGAAAATCCTTTCTTGTCCTCACTACTCAAGCAACAAAGCTGTTTCCAGAATATAACCAAACCTAACCAGATTAGAAGGAATTCCAGGATCACACAGAAATACAGCTCCAGTGATTTCAAGGAATTCTTATTTTATTCACACTGGCCTAAGTAAAAATATTAAACATTTTTTCAGGTGCTCTTCATCATCCTAGCTGGCAGGAGCTGTCATTATAAATCACTGGTAAATCTTTGAGAGAGAATCTGAAAATGCGCTTAGAAAGTAGTTTCAAACTGGGCACAGTGGCTCATGCCTGTAATCCCAGCATTTTGGGAGGCTGAGGCGGATGGATCACTTGAGGTCAGGAGTTCAAGACCAGCCTGGCCAACATGGCAAAACCCTACCTCTACTAAAAATACAAAAAATTAGCCAGGTATAGTGGCGCATGCCTATAATTCCAGCTACTTGGGAGGCTGAGGCATGAGAACCCCCTGAATCCCCGAGACAGAGGTTGCAGTGAGCCAAGATCGCACCACTGCACTCCAGTCTGGGGAACACAGTAAGACTCTGTCTCCAAAAACAAAAAATTATACAGAGTTTCAGGCTATGTTCTTTGAAATGTGCTACCCTGAAGGTTACTTCTGAATTTTATTTATACCTAGAGAATTTAAATCTTAGCTATCTAGACCCCTCAGAGAATGAATTATTTGAGAAAATAGAGCATGAAGCCTGTCACCCTGTTAAAGGGTGACAACTTTGGTTCTGGCATCTCTAAATTTTAAACTAGGATTTAATGTCTTATGAAAACATTCTACACATTTCCTTGTGACATGACATCAACCAACCAACAAAAACAAAACAGAACAAAGAACAAACAAAAGAACATAAACAATATGAATCGCCCTGTAGCACATCATGTACTAATTCACATTAAGAAATGCTGTTGTCACCCTGATCAAAATGCTTACAACAGCATCACTGGGAGACTCTTTCCTCTGAGGCAGGCCTACATCAGAAACCACACTGCCAGTGATGAAGAGCACAGGATCAAAACAAGGGGAGCAAACTGCCCAACTCCAAGGTTTAATGTGTCATGGGTTATTAATAGGAACTCTCTGAAAAAAAAGTGTTCCATTGTCCCATAAGCTTGGAAAATAACCCAACAAATTTCTTTTTATGTGGAACCTTTCAGAAGGCCCAATAAGCAGATGTGTATCTGTATCTCTAGGGGCTGGGCAAGTCATGTGACCCTTCTAAGCCTCAGTGTCCTCATCTGTAAAATGGAGGTAATGAGACTTGAAATTCATCAGTATGCTGAAGCTGGCAAAGGTAGTAAAAGAACTGCTGACTTGTCCTCCCAAGCCATCCTCCCAACCCAAATGATCCCCTGTGGCAGATTAAAGATGACTGCAAGTTCTTTGAGTCTTGCATCTGGGTTGGCTTGTGACTGCTTTCAGCAACAGAGTCGCTGTGCCAGTGCCAGGTCTCACCCTTAAGAAGGCTGAATGGTTCTGCCTTTGGCTCCTGGAACCCTGAGTGTCCATGTAAGAAATTCAACCACCCTCCTGGAGTATCCAGATGGGGATGCTAAGGAGTCCAGGTGAGTCCAGCCTCCCAACCATTCCATCAAGACACCAGGTATGCAAGAGAAGTTATCTTGGATCCTCTGGCCACATTCACTGAGAAATCCCTATCTATACCACACAGAGCAGAAGAGGCCTCTGGCCAAGCCCTTCTGGGATTCCTGACTCACAAAATCATGAGATATAGTAGAATGGATGTTGCTTTCAGTCACCAAAATAGGGGTATTTTCTTGTGCCACAATACAAGACCAGAACCCAGCCCTGCTGGCATTGGATGCATGCAGATGACAAAGCTTTGCAGATGAAGAAATAGAAGCAACAAATTAAAGCTCAAGTGACAGAGGCAGGATTTGAACCCAGGCAGCTCAGCAACAGAGGGCATGCTTTCAATTGCCTCCCCATTCCTTCTCTCATCTGGCCTGAGGATCAGGCCCAATCTAAGTCAATGATATAATCCAGTAAGTTATTTTCATGGCTTGCTCAACAGTAGATCTACTGAATGTATACAAATACTAAACAGTATTATAAGAGCTAAAAGCTTAATATATTCGCTCTTGGTTCATCAGAAGCTGAGAGATAGCATTTAGCACCACAAATAGTATCACTGATACTAACAGAAATTAGCTACTTGTTCAGTTTACAAGTTCCCTAATGATTATCAATGTATTAGGAAAGTAACTGGAACAGTCTGATGCAGTTCCACATATCAGATAGATAACGGCTCAGACACGGGTCTCATTTAGTTAGTAATAGCCACATCAACAACAAATCACGAAAACAATTTTGAAAAACCAACAAATGATTTAGAAAATATGGCCTGGCGCGGTGGCTCACGCCTGTAACCCCAGCACTTTGGGAGGCCGAGGCAGGCGGATCACCTGAGGTCAGGAGTTCGAGAGCAGCCTGCCCAATGTGGTGAAACCCTGTCTCTACTAAAAATGCAAAAATCAGCTGGGCGTGGTGGTGGGCACCTGTAATCCCAGCTACTTGGGAGGCTGAGGTAGGAGAATTACTTGAACCCAGGAGACAGAGGTTGCAGTGAGCCGAGATCACTCTAGCCTGGGCGACAGAGTGAGACTTCGTCTCAAAACAAAAAAAAAAAAAAAAAAAAAGAGAGAATAGGCTGGGCACGGTGGCTCATGCCTGTAATCCCAGAACTTTGGGAGGCCAAGGTGGGTGGATCACCTGAGGTCAGGAATTCGAGACCAGGCTGGCCAACCATGGTGAAACCTTGTCTCTACCAAAAATACAAAAATTAGCCAGGCGTGGTGGTGTGCTCCTGTAATCCTAGCTACTCGGGAGGCTGAGGCAAGAGAATCGCTTGAACCTGGGAGGCGGAGGTTGCAGTGAGCCAAGATGGCACCACTGCACTCTAGGCTGGGTGACAGAGTAAGACTCCATCTCAAAAAAAAAAAAAAAAGAAAAGAAAGAAAAAAGAAATTATAAGATTAAATTGACAATTTATGCTACCTCTTAAACTTAGAGGGTAGTCTTAGAACAAAGAAAACAAAAATACAAACTGCATGGTTATTTCATTTAGAGAATAAATTTATCTTAATTAGAATTTTAAAATGTATATATGAATTATATATATCAATGTACATCCATTTCTTTTACTGTACATCATTTTATTTAGAGAATAAATTTTAATCTAAATTAGAATTTAAAAATTTATATATTATATTTATACATAAATATATATAAATTTACATCCATTTCTTTTCCTGTACTAGTCATTAAATATTTTGAATATCATTCCTGTGGCTAATAGTACCTATCTCATAGGAGAGTTGTAAGAGCCAAATATAATTATGTGCCCAGCACAAAGTAAATGCTCAGTAATTATCAACTGTGATTACTACTGTTATTTTGTAATTATTATAGGCAATATATCCCAAAGTCACCTGACTCTGGAAATGTTTTTCTATTCCTTCATTCATTTTTACAGAGCATCTTATGGAATTAATGTTCTGTGGGAGAGGCTGGCATAGTGGCATCAGACTGGGATAGCCCAGTATGCTGGCACCAGGAGACACACAGAGCCATGGCTCCATTTCCTTTATTATGTCATGATGCAGGGTACAGCTGCCATTCTGACTGCTTGCAAGTGCTGAGTTCAGCAGAGTTGAGGGGAGAGAAATGCTGGGAACATGAGATATCCCTTAGACACTGCTGACCCCGGGAGACTTTTAGTTATGGTTCAGAGATCCAATGCCTGGAGCCCCTGGGCTATGGGTTTCCTCCTCTGCCTAACAATGCCCTCTATTCACTGATGACCAGGATGCATTTACATCTCAGCCTAGTGTGGACACAGTCTTTACAGCACACTCACTTTTTGGTGTTCCGAGAGCCCATAGTCCAGTACTGAGACAGAACATTCTTTTCCTGAGGTAGTAGCTTCTTTGCCTGAAAGAACGTATGGTGCTCAACACAGGATTTCCACAAGTTTTTGCAAGATCGGTAATTCAGCATGTTGAAGGCCACAATATGTTCCCTGGATTCAGCCTGGGAGGAAAAACAGTCAAGATTTCACCCACACAGACATAGGAGCAGGGACTTGTAAGCATTTAACCCACATTGGCGAAATGAGGTAAGATGCAACAGACAGCAGAAAACTGGTTTCAAAATGCCTTGGCCACAAACCAGTGTAGCGGAATATTCAAGAGCACGATTTGTTAACCGTCTTTATGAACATGGTAATAGAGATGACCAGAATCTATTCTTTATCATCATCTGCGCTTCTTCACGAATGCTTTTATTTCAAATCTGTTTACATTTCTAGGCTGGATATATTTGGAGCAACCAGATAAAAACCGTCTGATACACTCCTTTTAAATTTTAACTCTGGGAACATCTCTCTCCTGAAGGAATACTCTTTCATCTATCAGACAACTGCAAGTTTATAACCCTTTGGGTTTTTCTCTATTTGCTTTCCACAAAGCACAGAGTTGAATCCAGTGCTCATATGTAATAATCATTTTAATCATTTGCTTTGCCTGCATTCTGCATGAGTTTAGGTTTTCTGTTTTCATGTTAAATTGCCATCTTATACATTTTTGTGCCACCCTGAATCTTGCACTGAGGGGTCAGGAGATCCAGATTCCAGTCCTAGCTGCTCTGAGCTTTTGTGTCCTCATTCCTAAGAGTTCACGGCTCTGTGAGGCCATTTTAAGCATATATTACCTTTGAAAAATTGGGAAATTGACAGTAAGGGAAAATCATGCAGCATAAAAAGATAAGGGTGTAGTGCTGTGGAAAGAGCAGGTGTCTCGGATTCATAATGATCTGGTTAAAATTCCAGCTCCCCTGACTCACTAGCTGTGGGAGCCTCAGTTTCCTCTCCTCTAAGTTCTACATCTCTGTATGGATGAGCAAACGGAGTTATCACAGTGCTATGGACTTTGCTTATGAGATATATACACCTACCAAGCCATCGTGCAGTTTCAACACATCATGGGAGGGAACTGACCTTGCTGACATTCACTGCTACTTTGCGGTGGGCTCTCTGCCAGGTGCTTTGACCAATCCCCTTTTATTTAATCTTCACAATTCCCTAAGAAGTGGGCATTATAGCATTTCTGGAAACAAGGTAACCTGGGCTAGGGAACATTAAGTAACCTGTCTAGCTGGTAAGTGGAAGAGCCAGGATCTGAAACCACTGTCTCTGACTCCAAAGCAAGTTAATCCTCCAACCAGCTAAGCAGAATTATACGGACAATCACTGGATCCTCTAGATTCTGGCTCCACAATGGCATGCTCTTTCTTCCCTGTTATATACATAGCAAACTGTCTTCAACCCTTAAAGAACTAAAAGCTGAAGTAACTTAAAAACACAAGAAACGGGGCAAAGTGGTGCATGTTTCTAGTCCCAGCTACTTGGGAGGCTGAGGCAGGAGGATCCCCTGAGCCCAGTTTGGGCAACATAGCGAGACCCTGTCCCTGTCTCTAACCACACACATATATACGCACGAAACAAAGCAAGCACAGACATAACTACTCACCTGTTTCTGTCGCTGATGTATGAAGAACTTTTTCCTTTTGAAAGAAATTTTGAGAATGTTCACCCTTCAAAAAATAAAACAAAACACAAACAAAGCACATCAGGGATCGGCCAGGTTGAAGCTGATGCCTCTCAATGCATGTCCTTTACTCCATGATCCTGATGAGTGGGGGCTTTTGGCTGCCTAGAGTTTACTCCTCTGTAGAAATGATGGCAGCCCCACTGCTGCAGGCTAATACCAAGTAGCTGACTGAAGCTGAGCACTGCGTAAGGGCCACTGGATTATGATGTAGCTTTTAAATAACAAGAAACATAGGCCATGCGCTCTCTTTGCTATAAGCTGCTTTTGTGGCACTGCAGCTCTGCGTGAGCTGGTATATACATGGGGAAGACAGCTGAGAGCAGCATGGAGCAGCTGAAAGAGGACAGACCTGGTCCGAACCCCAGCTCCATTACTTAACAGCCACGTGTCAAGTAGCCTACTTAACATTTGCAAGATAACAGAATTTAGTCACCATTAACTGAACATTTTTTAGATACTAGGCTGCTACTAAGAGCTTTATAAACATCCCCTCAACGAAGCCCTGCAACAATCCTGAAAAGTACATATTGTTATACCCAGTTTTCAGATGAGGAAACTGAGGCTCAGAGACATCACCAAAGTGCTCAAGATCATTCAACTAGAAATTCCTGGAGCCAGGACCTGCACCCCGGTCTCAGCTGACTCTGAAGCCTGTGCTCCTAAGCTCTCCACTATGAAGTCTTCCCAACAGTGGTGAAAACACTGCCCTTCTCAGAGAGCGGCCTTGTGAGGATTCAAGCAGAGTAGGAATGTCAAGTCCCTACCTTGTCACACAGTAGGCCTGCAATGCTTGTTCCTTTAATTAAAAACATAACTTTTAAAATAAATTTACAGTTGACCCTTGATCAACAAAGGTTTGAACTATGTGGGGTCCACTATCTGGGGGATTCTTTTTAACCAAACATGGATGGAAAACAGTATTTGCAGGATGCGAAACCCACATATACAAAGGGCTGGCTTTTCAAACACACGAGTTTTGCGGAGCCAACTGTGTGACAAGTCTGTGTAGATTTCGGTAACTACAAGTGGTCTTGGAACCAATCCCCCAAGTACACTAAGGGCTGACTATCATTCATTTATACAAAACTTCTGTAATCCATATAAAGGGTGCATATTTCCCTGCTGGAATCTTTACTTCTGAAATACTTTCGGGAAATGAAGGAATTTTACTATTCTCTAGGATCACACAAAGACCTTGGTAGAGCATTCTAGAATGGAGAGGCTGTGTAGGTAAAACGAAACTTGAACTATTCATGGGACATTCCCCCAGATGGATCAGCAATATATCTCTATTACATATTAGATATTACCTAATACACATCTATTTTCAATCATCTGTTGGTAGATGTAACTGTGAAGTAAATTTTTTGGGGTGACTGCAGGTTAATAGTCTAAGGATGAGAAGAGTGTCTGGGCTCACCCCTTCTGGAGATACTCTTCCTAGTGTGTGTTACTGCTCTGCCATCTCCCTGAAGTCGGGGGAGTCTCCTCACGATTCTCCTGTGCCAACTGGCAGATGCAAAAATTCCTGTTCTGCAGAACGAATCAGGAGAATCAACTCCCCTTTTGAGTTCTTACCTTGCCTGGTTTTGGCCCATGGGTATCTGTGGACCTCTTACTCCCCCCACCCCTGGCTTCATATACAGGGGTAGGAGGGCCTGGCAGGCCTCCTGTGGTTCCTAGGGCTCCAGCTCAGCATCGCCTTCCCATGCTGACCCCAATTTCCCCACCTGACAGCTCTCTCCCTGAGCTGTCAAATCTGATTATGCACAGACATGAACTCTTGTCGTTTCCAGGCTTGGGGCCTCAGCGGGGCTCCCTACTGCCCTTCACTCATTTATAAGAAAAAAAAAATGCACTGAGAGCCTAGGATGTACAAAGTTCTATGCCAGGCCCTGGGGACAGAGGGAAGAGGACATGGAGCCACTGCCATCCAGAGGCTTATAATCCAGTGAGGGAGACAGGAACCACATAAAGAATGATGCATAGAAGTAAATCACTGTAACTGTGAGCACTGCATGCAGGAATGCCTAGAGTCTCATAAGAGCATTAAGAACTGAGCCTATAGGCTCCTATGGCCCGTGAAGCCCTCCATGACCTGGCCCCTCTCCTGCTGCTCCTCATGCCCATGGCCAGCTCCAGCCTGGCCTGCCCCACTCCTCCTGACTCACTAGCTGGGTTCTCTCTTGTCTCTGGACCTATACACCCTGCCACTTCTCTAGAATTTTCCTTGGGCCAAAGCTCAGCTGGTGTTCAGATCCTGGTGAGTGCCTTACCCTGCATGCTTAGGGCCCTTCTTATGTCCTGCCCCTCCTGGGCACTTGCCCATTCACCTCCCTTGTCACCCTGGGGTCACCGTCTGGTGCTGGTCTCCCCGTGGTCTCTGAGGTTTACACTGGAGGCAGGGGCCAGGCCTCGACAGGAGCCATCTTGATGTTGAAGGGTGAGGGAGGCTTCAGCAAGTCTGTGGGTGAGCCTGGGGGTTGGAGAGTCCCTGCAGGCTCTGCCAAAAAGGCTTCTGTTCACAAACCTGCTTCTCCTGACCAAGTCTCCCACTTCTCTCTCCTGCAGTGACCTTGTGGGACCCACATCTTCTCCACAATGTGAGGGTCCAGCCCTTGTCTGTGGGCCCTTAGGAGGTTTGGTCACAGTTAGGCTGGACCCAAAGGGCTTTAGGCCTGTGGCACCTGGAGGAAGCCCCCGGCATCTGGAGGGGCTGGGTGCAGAAAAATGAGCCATATGCCCATTGTGCCCTCTGCTTAGCCTGATCTTAGTCCTGAGTGGGCCAGAGAGCTGCCTGGGCACACCCCAGCCCACCAAGCAGGCTGGAGTTTCTTGCTTCCTCTGAGGGGCTTCTAAAAGAGATGAGGTGAATGAAAGATGGAGAGAAGATCCTGCTATCTGTTACACTGATTTCAGTGTCAAATTGAACAGGGCTGTCACATTTTTTGGTTTTGGAAAATAGATATATTGAAACTTAACTGAACAGCGTCTATTAAGTATGTATGCTCCTTAAGCGTTTTCCTACAAATACCACTTTTAGTGTTGAAACAAAAGTCCAGGCTCTGGAGCTAGACTCTGATGTGAGTTTCAACTACTCTGATTATTAGCTGTGTCACTCGGGACAGGTTCTTACTTACTTCTTTGTACCTCAGTTTCCTCCTCCGTGAAACTGGGGATAATAACCTATATAGTGCCTATTTGGAGTTTAAAGGAGATAAATCAAAGAAAATACACAGTAACAGGACTTGGACACAGTAAGCATGCAATAAGAATTACTGCTATTAATAACGATAATTTTGTTATATATAATTATATATTTATGTGTAATATATATTATTCTATTATATAATATAGGGTATATTATATAACAATAGAGTATTATATTATTAACTCATTAATATTATATATATTATTATATAATACTCCATAGTTTTACTTAAGTTACTTGCAGGATTTTTCCTGTTATAAATAATGCTGTGATGAACATCTTTGAGTTTCAGGTAATGAAATTCTATGCTCCCAAGTTGGGGAGCAGATTTAGATGTCAAAGGTCAAACTCTGTGTGGCACATACCTGGCACCAAATCTTCTCTTATCCCCATTCCCTAACTTCCTTCCTTGCTGCCACTGTTTTGCCAAAACTCCATGTTTTTTCCCCGTTTGTCCTTTTCCATCTGCATCTCCTGCCGTCTATGGCACTCACTCTCCTCTACCTTCCTGGCAATGCATGCTACCCCCATTCCTTGCACCATCACGTTACCATTATGTAGATGGTATTATTTTGGTGGTGTTTCCCCTAAGAAAGCTCCCTGTTGCCTGGCACATTAAACTCAAACTTCTCTCCAAAATTCAGTTCCACTCATGAGTAATGCGGGACAGGCTGGCCTACAGGTCTCTTCCCACCAGGCCTGTGAGCTCAGAGGGCAAGCACTCAGTTGTACACGTCTTTGGGTCCCTTTAGAGTTTAGAACAGAGCTGGACACTTGGTAAAGGGTCAGTTAATAACCGAGGAACAGAACTGAAATGATGGTTCCTGCCCAGAGAAAGCTCTTCTCTGAATTCTGACCAATGTACTGCCCAGGAAAAATTCCTTAATGCCAAGGCCTGCCTGTGCCATTTTATCCACCAGGTTTCCAGAGTATCCCAAACCACAGGGTGAGTTGGGGGAAGGGAGTGCTAATGAAAACTAAACTCAAATTTTCCTAAGTACCAAATCTGGACCAAATTTAGAGGTCAGAGGTTAAAACTCGGGGGGCACTCTCTATCCTTTCTTTAGAAATAAACATTTAGAATGGGAGGTAACATTACTTTTGTTAGGCATATTTTTAAAGCATGATTCAGAAAATAATGAGAACTGTTTGCACTTACCAAGGATAGAAACTTGTGCAAATGTATTTTCGGTACACAGCAACGCCCGCGGAAGCAATTCCAATCATTAGGTCTAAATTGTGCAGATCCTGTAAAAACGAAGATCTCAGATCCACAGCGTGTTACAGTCATGCTTATGCCCTCTGGTGACTTTAAAGCACCCACACTGTTATAAATAGTCATATGTATAGGCTCCAAACGGGAAAATGCTACTGAAAACAGGCAAAAAGCTGCACTTAACGGATACTTAAGATCGAAGTACTGAGTACCAAATTCTTCTAAAGTGAACACAGCCTGTCAAGCAACATGTGGGTGCCACTGGTCTAGAAAGTTACCAAATAAGCCCACTCATTCCACGGAATCATTTACATGAACACTCAAGCTTTAAATTTTCAACAATCAGCACTAAATCAGAAAGGCCTCACCCCTTTGCAAAGCTTTTTGCAAATCTCAATTTCCATTACTGTAAAGGCTTTAGCTATTTTGAAATGATGATGAAAATGTATACATGTAGAACTGCTGACTCTAAATCTACTTAAGAAATAAATGTTGGCTGGGTGAGGTGGCTCACGCCTATAATCCCAGCACTTTATGAGGCCGAGGGTGGATCCCTTGAGCCCAGGAGTTTGAGGCCGACCTGGGCAACATGGCGAAACTCTGTCTCTACAAAACAATACAAAAAATTAGGTGGGTGTGGTAGCATACGCCTGTAGTCCCAGCTACTCAGGAGGCTGAGGTGGGAAGACTGCTTAAGCCTGGGAAGTTGAGGCTGTTTGAGGCTGCAGTGAGCCGTGATTGTGCCACCATGCTCCAGCCTAGGCAGCAGAGGGAGACTCCATTAAAAAAAAAAAAAAAAAAGTGTTGCTTCTAAATCCAGTGTATCCAACATTTATGCGTGCCTAAGTGCTGGGCATTGCTGTGGACAGTGAGGATACAGAAGACACAGCCGCTACAAGCTGTTTTAGATGCTTGAGAACAAGGTGAGTACAAATAAAATTTAGAAATAAAATAGTTCCTCCTCTTGAGTCATTTACCTTCTTGTTTTCCCAATCAGATACTTGGTTTTTGTGTGTTTGGTTTTTCTCTGAAAGACAGGGTCTTGCTTTGATGCCCAGGCTGGAGTGCAGTGGTGCACACATGGCTCACTGCAGCCTCAACCTCCTGGGCTCAAGTGATCCTCCAGCCTCAGTTCCCAAGTAGCTGGGACTACAGGCATGTGCCACTGCGCCCAGCTAATTTTTTATATTTTTGTAGAGATGGGGTCACACTATGTTGCCTAGGCTGGTCTTGAACTCCTGGGCTTAAGGGATCCTCCTGCCTCGGCCTCCCAAAGTGCTGGGATTAAAGGCGTGAGCCACTATGCTTGACCCAGATACTAGTAATTATAAAGAAGGGGCATGGTTTGAGTCAGTTACAACTGAGTGTGAACCTTCAGTCTGGCACCTACTAGCTGTATAATGTTGGGCTCCTAAGACTCAATTTTTCTTCTTGTACAATAAAGATGATAGAACCCACCTCGAAGCGTTTTTATCTGGCTGAAATGAGAGATGAAAACCTAGAAGGGGGCTTGGCATATGGAGCTTCTAGAAGAGAGTTTGGCACGTGGAAGACATAAGAAACGTCCATTCCCCTTTGCCGTGGGACAAACCCTTTGTGAACCACAATGTGAACATGGAGTTAGAGAAACTGGACAAACAAAACAGTGCTGATATGGTGGAAAGTCCAGGCAGTATTCACTATCAGTACCCAACAGAAATCACATGCTTATAACAAAACCAAATTTGCTTGATGAAGGGTAGAATTGCATTTAAATATGATACTTGAGATCACAACAGAGGGAGTATGAAGCAGGTGTGACAGAGCAAATTAGCAAAGGAAATCAAAATTGAGTAAACAAGGAAACAAATGAATGGTTTGGGTGGGCCAAAGACCAGGTCTCAAATCTCCTAATCCTGTGGTCTTTCAGTATGCACCTCAACCCCTGCAGCATAGGCAGTTACTGTCCATTCAATTCCCAGGCCCAACCCCACATTTCCCAGCTCCCCTTGCAGAGGGCAGAGCTCGGTGACTAGTTCTGGCCACTGTGCTCTGAGCAGGAGGAATGTATGTCTCTTTTGGGCTGAAGCATTTAAGAGCTGGTGTGTAACCCTGCAACTTCCTGTTCCCTTGTGACAAACATGGAGGTCACATGGAAAGATGGCCATGACATGGAAGCAGCCTCGACTGCTGAGTTATTGCGATGGATGGGGTGGAGGGCTGCCCTGGAAGACTCCTAGACTCAATGCAAGCTTTGAATTACTGAAAGATAAACCTTATGATATGAAGCTATGGAGATTTAGGAGTTTTTAGTTCACGTAGAACAGCCTAGTATGACCAACCCCCCTCTGATACCATAGGGGTCTTTGCCACGCAGATATCATCTGGCCTCACAGCCCTTGAGGGTCATTTCACTGACAGTTCTTGGGGTGGGACAGCACAGCTCAACTCAGGCAGATATAAAGTCCTACTTCACCGACAATTAAAGTTCTCTGAAACATTCTATCTAAGATAAAATATTATTTGCAAATGGAATAAAAATGAATGGTCAAGTCCCAAAGCTGATATTTTGTAAGATCTAACATCATTTTCCTTCCTTATTTCCTATATTACAACTTGCCTACCTCACAGGACTGTCAAGGGACCGAAGTGAAACAAAAATAAATGAAAGTGTTTCTATAAACTATGAAAATACATAGATTTAAAATTTGATCATTTACTCAATCTCTATGAGCCTCAGTTTTCTCATCTATAAAACGGGAATAACTAGAATGTTGATTTCACAAGGTTTCTATGATCCCAAGGTGAGACCTTACGGTCTCATATGAAAGCATCTGGATAAAGGCTAGTATATAGTAGGTGCTCAATTAACTTTTGCTTCCTTTTGGATATGATGTGGGCCAATCACAGGTAGAAAACGTATCCCACTGATCAAAGGTCAGATGCTAATTAGACAGTGAGGGGTCATGTGCTGAAGCTACAAGTTGTGTGCTGTGTGACCTCGGTTATGTCCCTGAGTATCAGTTTCTCCACCTGTAAAATGGGGTTAATGATAACATATGGAACTCATGGTATTACCGCAGGAAATAATCCACTGGTGCATAGAAATTGCTTGACAGATGACAGATGTTAGTAAATCCTACTAAAGTAGCCACAACTAATTTCAAATATTTATTGATTTTCACAATTATATCACCATAATCTTTTTTTAAAAAACTATCATATTTGAGTAACTATCTCCAATTTGAGCAACACTTGAGATTAAGTAGTAGAAATCTTGGCTCCTTAAACTGTCACCTGAAAAATGAATTTATACCTATTTTTTTGCCTTTTAAAACCATAATATAAAATGGTCTTACAAAAATTACTAGTTTCTAGTCCCCTAACCCCTCAAAAGGGAAAAGTCTTCAAGTACAAAAGCAAACATTAAAAAAAACCAACTGGACAAATGACCAACAAAAAATTCAGCATTACTTAATAAACCTTCCAAGTATCTTTTAAAAAGTCCTGTTATAATGAAAAAGAAATAGTTTCATCAAAGAAGTTTTCAAACTCTCAGAGATTAAAATAAAAACATAATGTTTGAGCCAAGACATAACAAGAATACATACCCTACCACTGTGCAGTTCTACTCCATAGAAGTCAAGTGTCCGCGCTATGTTGATATAGCAGGATTCTGCTTCTGATTGTTTTAGCCCACTACGGAAGAAAAGACAAAAAGCAGAGTTCATCCAATAAAGAGAGGGCATTAACTCCAATTTTAAAAAATCTAGAACATTTGATACCATTTCTGTAAGGTTATTAAATGCCTTATGTTATCAATCTTCAGCAATCTAATGCTAAATTCTTCTAAAGCAAGTTTTTCTTCTTATCCATTGAATGTGACTCCCTCTAACCTTCTTGTTTTTAAATTAAATAATACTTCCCCTTTAGTGGGCTCTCAATATTCAGACGGAGAAGACTGTTACCTTTCAGAATCCCTGCCCTAATTATTCCAAGTTGCTAATTAGTAGGGAATCTTTAGGTCTCTCTGCCTTTATCTCTTCTTTTGGCAGTGGCCTCAAACTTTCAAATGCCACTGGCCCTGTACTATTTTAGGAGATTGACTTCTGCCCTGGGAGTAATTCTGGGAGAGAGGTTTGGCAATGCCTTCTTAGAAAGGACGCTTGGTTGCCTGGCCTTTGTTTTTATGGCTTTCCCAAGAAGAGAGTAGCCCCTTGAGAGCTGGCCTTCTTGGTCAGGGTGGCCTTTATTTGACCTGGACTGCACAGCTGCCACTGTAGCTTTAAGTAAAACGAGGAAGGGGAAGAGCAGCCAGAATTGGGCATATGTGTTGGAGCTGAGGCTCGCAACAAATACGCAGGGGCAACTGCAGAAGACTCATGCTCCCCACTTGGACATAGGGCACTTTTCATGAACTGAACACAGGAGACTGGTCAGTACTGTACGTCCATCTGTCTGTCTGTTTAACAAGACCTGAAGGAACAGCTTGTTTTATTAAATGTGGTAAACTGCTAAGAGGTTTACCTTGGTACAGTCCATTGGTGGGGCAATCAGATTTCAAAATGGGCATTTCCTTCAGGAATTTACTGATTTCAATGACATCCTGAAAAGGACGCAGCAGCTATCACCCTTAACTTTTACTGGATTTTACACTTTACAGAAATGCTAGTTATGCCAAATATATCTGCCACCATACCAGCTCAAAGGTTCAAAAACCCCCGACATCTTGAAAGAGGATTCATGCACAAAAGAAAGAGGCTGCATCAAACACAAAGGGATATGATGTCTGAAAATACCCAACCCAAGTTCCCAAAGTAGGCCACCCCAGCCCCCCTCACCTGTGCTGCTCATGCAGAGATTCGACTTTTGTTAAAAAGTCCTCATTTTGATCGGGTATAAACTGACTATCGGAAAGATAGCCTGGATGATGTATGGAAGAATTATAGTCTCCAAAATGAGCTATCAAGACAGAAAAAGGGGAAAATCATAATTAGTTTTGCCTTTTTAATATGGTTTGCATTTATAAGCATCTACAGCATCATCAGAATAACATTAATTAGAAATACTCTTCTGGTAAGTTCTGCACCACATGAACTGAAGCTTCTCACTAGCTCCAGATTCCACACTTATCTGAGCCTTCACTATGGGCTAAGATACTATCACACATGATCCAATCAAATTCTCATTCTCCCCAAGGACACAGAGGGAGAAAATTAGGAGACGGTGTTTGAACCTAGGCCCTGTTCTAATCCCACACCTCTTCCATACACTGTGGTCAGCACAGCAGTTTGCACTCATGCCACTGGATAAAGAGAACCCACTGGGGGAAATGCCACAATCCATATGCCACACACGGTGCAGGCTTCCTCTGCTATACCCCAAGGTTACCATAACACTGGACCAATCTGCTCTAAAAATTGGGTGTAGGCAGAAGGGAGGCCATGCCGACCTGACCACTCTCCACATCCTGACCCATCCCCTGGGATTCAGGGAGGTGTGGAAGAAAGGGGACCAGGGTGTGCTCAGAGGCCACAGGGACAAGAGGTGGGTGGGAGTGGGGCCGAATGGTCAGGGCTCAGGCAACAGCAAAGTTCCTAGGGAGAAAGACACATTCTAAGGGGAGTCAGAAGATATGAAGAGAGATTCTGGGGCTATCAGGGGAATCACATTAGGGACCTGCAGGTGCAGAGGGAAAAGGAAGGGTGACTTCCAGACTAGCCCCTGGGCCAAATGGTACTGCTCCCTTGAGACCCTTGACTGTTGTCTGCCAATGTGAATTGAATTGTTGATGGCTATGATGTGATGGGCATTCTTGAGAGTTGTGCAGTGCTCAACCTGTACAAGTGTCCATGGCTGCCTCAAGGACTCAAACCATTTGGGTGTCTGGACCATTGAGGAAACTGGGAAAAAGGATGGCACCAGGTGAAGAGCCAAGGACCAGGCTTATGGGACCTGAGGACATCCATTTCCCTTCTCCACAAGTTTTCCCATTTGTCTAAAAACAGAATTGAGAAGATAATCTCTACCTCTAATGGGGCAACTGATCTCGTATTCCATTTTCTTGACAAACAAAACAAAAAAAAGCTTCTACTTCATCTTTAAAAAAAAAATTAGTCCTGATCTTTCCAAATATTTTAATGAATTTCTTCCTGTAGCTCGCTGCAATGCCAGGAGTCTCCTGAGGACTCTCAATTCAACACCAAAGATTTCCAAATCAAATAACTCCCTCTCTGTTACAAGGGCAGAGTATGGGAAAGATATGGTGATATTTTGTGGCCAATCTCAGAAGGGAAGTGGGTGAGACAGGTAGCTGCTTGGGTGAATTTCACCATAAAGTTGAAAGGGCAATGCAGCCGGGCATGGTAGCTCACGTCTGTAATCCCAGCACTTTGGGAGGCCAAGGCGGGTGGATCACTTGCGGTCAGAGGTTTGAGACCAGCCTAGCCAACATGGTGAAACCCCATCTCTAGTATAAATACAAAAATTAGCCAGGTATGATGGCGCATGCCTGTAATCCCAGCTACTTGGGAGGCTGAGGCATGAGAATTGCTTGAACCTGGAAGGCAGAGGTTGCAGTGAACCGAGACTGCGCCACTGTACTCCAGCCTGGGTGACACAGCCAGACTCTGTCTCAAAAAAGAAAAGAAAAAAAAAGGGCAGATGCAAAGGTTATGTTTCATTCAGCCTTGCTCACCTAACTGCCCTCACAACACAGGGCTGCTCTTTTGAGATCCACACCATAACGAAGGCATCTGTTTCCTTCCTACACTGTGCCTCAAGTGCTGGGAGTGGGTCAGACTCACCTTTAGGGCCCAGCACCAGGCATGACACACAGTAGGTGCTCAGAAATTTGGGTGCTCAGAACTGATCTGTACAGAGGCTGATGCAAATTTCAATTCTGGAAGGGGAAAAGGGCAGAGAGCCAAGTGACCATTGCATGCAGACTTGGTCAAGGTTAGACCAGAGGCTGTTAAGGCCAGCCAAATGTGGCCAAGTTGTGGAAAGAAATGTCAAGGCTATGTGGCTGGTGAGTTTGTGCAGGGTTAAGCACACATGGTGCGTTCACAGGAAATCATTTAAATGCCCTGACACAGCATGCCCAATGAGGAAAGTGCTAGAAAGCATTAGAATCACTTCCTTCAAAGCTCTCATGTTAAGAGTGAAGAAATTGCGGTCTGGAAAGGAAAAGACACCTTTGGGACAGGGTCAAGATCAGAACCCAGGTGATCTGAACCCCAGTTAGTGCTCCTACCACCCCACCTGCCTGCCTGCCAGGCCTGTGAGCCGCTGCTGGCCATTTGATGGCAGCAATCATGTCCCCAAAGGCCAACCAAATGCTGTAAATGACTTTTCCTGATCCTCAAGGTGGAGTTCTGTGAACCTTTACTCTGTTGGTTTCATTAGCTCATGGAGATCCTCCTGGATCCCAATAAGGTTATCCATCATACCAGTTAACAGTCCCATCCCTGGTATCATTCTGCAAACATGAACAGCAAGGTTCTCTCTTTAGGCAAGTTGCTGACAAATGTTCTGAGCTTCGAACACAACCAGTGAGCCTCCCTGTGGCGTGGTTTTCCCTTTAAATCCCAAGCGGCCACTCTGTGCAAAGCTCTGTGCTAACCACTAGGGGGAAACAAAGTTAAACAGTGATAAACATTTGCAAAACACTGGGCGGTTTCACATCGCTTTCAATGATGTCATCCCATTTGTTACTCATGATAACCCTGTGATATAGGCAATGCTTTTTATCCCCACTAAACATATAAGGAAACAGACCCAAAGGGGCCTGCCACTGTTGCTCAGCTGCTAATTTGGAGGCTAGACTCTGACCATAGTCCCTACTCTTACCTACTTACTATACTATATGCTCCAAACTCCTAAGTAATCCATTTTCCTATCTGGAGAAAGCAACACATGCAAAAGCTAATTATAGCAAACAAAAAAGGAAGTACTTATATGGGAAATACCTTGTCATTTTAAGTTCCATACTTTCTTCTGGTTGATAATATTTTATGTTTTGCAGAAAGAGAGGGTATATCCCAGGTTCCAAAGTACAGCATTTCAAGCTGCCCGGCAGTTGTACTTGGAAAGACTTTTACCTGCTATTCATTCAACTCCAACCTGATCTTAGAGGCAGCTCTCAGGGGTCATTCCTAGGACGTTTTCCCAGATGCTCTCCCCCCTCCCTAAGCAGGATGAAGTGCACCCCCAGTGGCCATCTCCACTGCTAGTATCATCCACATCTGCCTCCCTACAGGCTGTAGACTCCTTGGGGAGAGCAGTGTGTTTTATCCATCTGTGCACCCGGAGGCTGGTACAGACCTCTATGTGGCACAGGTGCAGGGAACATTCTGGAATAAACATATATTCCAAAAAATATACTTTATTCTTTGAGCCTCATAAAGCCTTGGCAGGCCATTAACAATTTTCCATCATTGTATATTTTTGGGTACTTTACCTGAAGATCACTTATTTTTTTTTTTTTTAAGAGATGGGGTTGCTCTGTTGCTCGGGCTGGTGTGCAGTGGCATGATCATGGCTAACTGCAGTCTCTAATTCCTGGGGTCAAGCAATCCTTCCACCTCAGCGTCTCGAGTAGCTGGGATTACAGGTGCACACCACTGTGCCGGACTTTATTTTTTAATGCAATAAGAAAATGTGCTTTTGGTTAGCTGCTCACAGTGAGGACTTATATTAGATGCCCCTCTTGGAAGAATTTAGCAAAATATATCATAAAATGTAGGTGTACCTTTTGATCCAGTAATTTCATATACAATAATTAATTTTTTTTTTGAGAAAGAGTCTCACTCTGTTGCCCAGGCTGGAGTGCAGTGGTGCAATTATGGCTCACTGCAGCCTTGACCTCCAGGGCTCAAATAATCCTCTCACCTCAGCCTCCCCAGTAACTTGAACTACAGGGGTGTACCACCACACCTGGCTAATTTTTGTATATTTTGTAGAGACAGGGTTTCACCATGTTGCCCAGGCTGGTCTCAAACTCCTGGGCTCAAGCAATCCGCCTGCCTCAGCCTCCCAAAGCACTGAGCGTGAACCACCGTGCCTGGCACAAGTATTAATCTTAAAGAAATGTATGCTCTGCAATATATATATTTATTGAGGGTGGAGGGATAAAAGCTTATACTTAAAACTGCTTGCCTGATAAGCCATGATTCTATTAGCATGATAGTAATGTGACTATTTCTACTGAAGCCAGTTTGTACTTTTTAGGTGCCCACAACTTCTTTAGCCCCCATTCTATCAGTTCTTTGCAGAAGGGAACCTGACTACTGAAGCCTGGGATAGAATTCTTTATTTGCTTTTTAAATTTTACTCTAAATAGAATTTACTGTTTACAACAGGCAATTCCCTGACAGCTTTCTTCTGGGAAGACATGAAAATACAGTAAGAGCTAACACTTGACACGTGCCATGCACTATTCTAATAGTTTTACATACAGTCACTCATTTCATCTTCACTACAACCCTTGAAGGAGACACTTATTATCCTCATGGGTCAGGTAATGAAACTGAGGTCTGGAGAAGCTCAAAGTCGGGCAGGTACAAGTGGAAAAGGCAAGACCTAGGTATATGGCTCCAGTCCAGTTCTCAATGACTCAGCCAGGGATGGTCCAACAATAAAGAATTTTTAGTTACAGATCACCTTCACATTATTGCTTAATTTGAACCAAGTAGCCATATTGAGAGCTGTCTTAAATCACTCACCTCAATTTTACAGGTGAGAAAACCAAGATTCGGAGAGGCAATCCCACATAACTGGCCACCGGAGACATCAGATTTTTTTTTTTTTGAGACAGGGTCTCACTCTGTCACAAAGGCTGGAGTGCAATGGCATGATTATGGCTCACTGCAGCCTCAACTTCTGGGGCTCAACAGATACTCCCCCCTCAGTCTCCCTAGTAGCTGGGACTACAGGCACCGCACCACCACACCCAGCTAATTTTTCTATTTTTTGTAGAGATGGGGCTTCACAGTGTTGCCCATGCTGGTCTCGACCTCCTGGGATCAAGTGATCCTCCTGCCTCAGCCTTAGAAAGTACTAGGACTACAGATGCACACCACCATGCCCAGCTAATTCTTCAGTTTTTGTAGAGACAGGGTCCTACTATAATACCCAGGCTGGTCTCAGACTCTGGGGTTCAAGGGATCCTCCCGTCTCAGCCTCCCAAAATACTGGGATTACATGCATGAGCCACCACACCTGGCCAGGGATGCCAGGATTTAAATTGAATATGCCTATATTCTAGTTAGTGTTCCTGCCTCATAAACCTGAAGCTCAGGCTGTGAACACCAAACTTGCTCTGAGATATGCGGAGGCTCAGTCTCCTCAGCTGATTGGCCTGGCAGAGACAGAGTTCACAAGGTCTACAGATCATAAGAATACAAACTGCTGACCATGCCACTTCCCATATGGATGTGAAATGGCCGGGCCTGTCCCAGGTATATTGTAGGGAGAAGGGAAGGTTCAAATCTACCCAGGCCCATTCGCCTGTTTTGAGTTTCCCACTAGGGGAGGAGGCGATGCAGGTATCGATGGAGAGACTAACTCTGGTACTCGTCTTACTTGTGAATAGGGTCATCTTTGATGTCCCCTGCCCTCCACCTCCTGGTTCCATGCAGGTGGGTGGGTAAGCTGCAGGCCCAGCCACCTTGCTCTTCACCTCCTTCATTTCTGTTCTTTCCTGGTAGGGAAATAGGCAGACCTAGGGCCACCTCAGGAGTCCCTGTCAGCCTTCTCTTGCTATTTTGCCTGTTCTGAGACCAGAGCAGGGTGTGTAGTTCAGCCAGTGCCTGCTCTCAGACCTGATCATCTTGCTGCCTTAACTATCTATCACACAGTAGGTCAACAGGGTAATAGGCCAAGATGGTTTGGGCTTATGGTAGAGGAGATTTCTTAGGTCTTGAGCTGCAAATGGCTCTATCTGAGTACTATGCTGATGAACTGTACTGCCACCACAAAGCTAGCTACTATAAAGTGACATTTTGCTCTCATCTGGCTATACGTTCTTTTCATTGTGCCTACCCAGCATCTACCCGCAGGACTTGGAAGGGAATATACCCTTCCAAAGTTTTGCTGATTGAATGAGCGGATTCCTACTCCAGTTTAAACCAGCCTTCAAGAAAATTCTATCTGGACTTTCTATCCAATATGGTAGCCACTAGCCACGTGCGGTTAGTCCAAATTGAGATGTACCATCAGTGTAAAATCCAGACTGATTTTCAAAGACTTAGTATAAAAAAAATGTAAAATATCTTGCTAATAACTTTGTACATTAAGTTAAAATGCTAATATTTTCAATATATTGCATTAAATAAAACATAAAAAACCTCCTGTTTCGTTTTACCTTTTTTAATGAGTGTACTAGAAAACTTAAGTTACATATATGATTCACATTATATTTCTATTGAATAGCACTGGTATAGATCAATATACAATCCATTAGCTATACTGCAACTCTAAAAAGAAATTCCTAAGATCCCAGTAGTGTTTTACAGTAGCACCAAACAAGCAGCAGGGGTGACTCCTAGCAAATTTCTTAACCAAGCTGGGTCTAGGTTTCCATGTGTATAAGAGATGACTGATACAAATATTTGTCCCACTGGGATTTGTATGAAGATCAGATCAAATGCCTGAGCAAAGTTTCTGGAAAATGCAATGTGCAACAGCTGTCTGCTGTCTGATGGGCTCCCTTGGAGAAAATTTCACACCACAGTTCATTCACTCCTTTCCCCTTAACCACCTTTCTTAATCTAACATCCCCATGCTACAGGAGAGTGCCAGTCTGAGTAGAAGCACATATCTGGACAGCCAGAGATATGCTGCCCAGCAGGATTCCTGGGGAAGAGGGACTTGGTCAAGCAGGAGGAACCAGTGACTTTCTCCACACACTGATCAGAACAACCTGTCCATCCGTGAAATGCTCCCTTTGTGACTTACATTGTACGGCATAGGACGCTAGAACCACTGCTGAGTTAAGAGGGCAGGTTAACCTGTCAGGAGAAAAACATATTAGCAAAGTCACAAGAACCAACAACAGCCTGAAACATTCACAGATCATGCGTAGTAACACATGTCTTTCTTTGCTTTGATCAACCATTACAAAACAACATGAATTGCAACAAAAGCAACTTTATGATGCACATAAACAGTAAAGGCAAATGTAATACACTAAAATTTTTTAAAAATAAAACCTTTTCATATTTAAAATAATATCCATCACAAATACCATGAAACTAAAGGACTAATGATGGCCAGTGTTTTGGCTGGTCAAGAAGGGTCAGGCTCTTATCTCTAAGAGGGGAAAAAAAAGTAAAAAAATTGTACTCTGAGATCAATGGGCAGCCTTCGAATCTTTCTAGTAAAGACCTGAGACTCATCATAGGGCTCTCTAACTAAATTCCTGAGTTCTAATGACCCTTTGGTTCTTGATTACCCTTTTTCTAAAATAGTAACATCCTCTTAGGAGGGACAAGTAGAAAGGTATTTTCAATTTTAAAACCTGCAATTCCTTCATTAAATTAACTAATTACGATGACTTAGGATTCCTTTATCTATTTGCCCTCCTGAAGATCTACAGAGTTCAGTGATCTGTCTCTCAGTCTTCGTGCCATTCACTAGTAATCATGGACTTGGGTTGGCCTTGTTCTCCTTTCCTCTTAAACTCACTGCTTTCCCAGGTGCCCTGTTTCTGCCAATGACTCCACCTCTGTCTTAGGCACATTTTGAATCCTCTGATTGCTCCCTTTTCTTTTCTGCATTCAACTGCAGACTCCACGGCCTGCCCAGGAGCTCACCAGCAGACCTGGAGCAGGGGTCACTGCTGGGCAGAACAGGTTAGGGGAGGGCAGGAAGAAGGGCTTGAAGGGTGGGGAGGTCTCTGATAAACGGAGGAATCCTTAACAGCAACACTGGGAGCCACTGGGACTTTAAAAATTCTTCCCAGCAACCCAGTGGGAAGTGGGGAACACAGTTTCTATGGCAGCCCGTGAAGTACCCAAGATGTGAACCACTCCGCCTTTCTGACAATGCGGCCCTCCAGGGGTTCCGCTTCCTGTCCACTGCACTGTGTGCTGGTTCTGCAGCTGCATATGAGGTCGACTTTCCCTATCTGAGGGGCCCCCATTGTTCCTCAAGTGATGCTGTGTTCCTGCTGGGACTTGCAAATAATCTCCCCAAGGTTACAGATGAGGTCCAGGGATCTCACCTCTGTTTGTTCATCTGGAAATCTAGAGAGCTCGTGGGGAGGATAGGCAGAAACAGGATGAGTATCAGCTATTTGCTCTCCTAACAAGATGGGGTTTGATTAAATCTACACCAGTGTCCTTGCTGGAGAAAGAGGAGGTGAATGGGATTTGGGGAACAACTTAGAAAAGAGGCTGAGGAGGTTCCCTCTAGATGGAAGAAGCAATCCTATGAAGAAACCAGAAAGAAAAACATTCCAAAAACTGTTCCAAATACACACTAGGGAACACCAGAAGCCTCTGTTCTGCTCTCAACTTGGCCGCATGTTCCTAAACACATCCCTTTCTTTCACCTTGGGCTTCAGGGTCTTCACCTGCTGAGTGAAGGGCTTGGATGAGATCAACCATCTTGGAAAGAAGGAGATGACACCTTGAGTGCCGGCTACCATGGACGGCTCAAACAAGTCAGGACAATTTGACACCTAGGAAAAGTGCTCCATATGTTCCACTGGGCCTGTCAAAAGACCCACAGTTACAAATACACAAATCCACATCTGAGAAGCGTTTGGTAGCAGAGACCCTCTCCTCAGAGAGGTGGTGAGGACTTGACAAGGGCCACAGATCTAAGCCAGGATGTGGCCTTAACAGATTTGCCCTGATTCACATGGAAATAACAAGGGGCATTTTGTTTGGAGAAGAAAAACTGAAGACAACCCATTATTTGGAGAATTAGACTAAAAGTTCCTGAGGAGGCAAGGCCCTGGCCTTATTTGACCAGTGTAGTTCGGTGCCTGTCTCATAAAAAGGTGACTGCAAACTATCTGTGGAAAAGACTAAGTGTGCAGAAGAGAAGGAAAGAATGGGTTTCTGCAGCTGCTAAGGACAGCCTGGACCCAGGAGAGGAGTCGGTAATTTCAACCTTGAGTTACCCTAAAATGTAAAAATGCTGCCTCATGAAAGGGTGAGCTCCCCCTCACTGGGGGTGATCAAGCAGAAGCCTGAAGACCTGTAGATTGTGCTGGGGAAGTGACTCATTCCTACCTTGAATGGCAGGATGAGCTAAGTGATGAGAATTCTATAATTCTATGAGTGCTCAATAGTCAATAGCTCTGGAAATCCTTTCCTCAAGGTGTCTCTTGCTTCTAACTATCCACCTCCTCTCTCCACAAACTTCACTGCCATGCCCCCAGGTCTCTGGCCTGGATGCTACAATAGCTTCCTTGAAGGCTGTCCATTCCCTTCCATCCAGACTGAACCGCCCCTGGCCTCTGCCAGTCTTCCCTTGTGCACAATGATACTATCTTTGTGGATATGGCTCTTGCCACATCCTTCCTGCTTAAAAACCTTCAACAGTTCTCTTCTGCCTGCTAGATGTAAGATGCCCGCCTACGTAGGACACGAACAACCCTCTCTATTCTCCTGTAAGCTCTCAGCATGTGGTTTCCAAGTGGGACTGTCGGGGGTGGGGTGTCTTCTCACTGCCCAGGGAAATCCACCTCCTCACTTCTCTACCCAACCCAATTCTGGCTCATCCTAGCAATCTATAAAGACTTTTCTAGCTCACACCAGCAGGAGCTCCTCAAGTCTTATGACAACTGTTGTCTCTACTGCCCATATTGGTTCTAATTGTTTCCTAATTGCTTCATGGGATACTGTCTCATTTCCCCAGTGAGACTCCAGCTCCCTCATGGTACAGCACGCTGGTAACCTCTGAAGACCCTCCTCTCCAGGGCTAAACTCACAGGGGTTGGGGGTGCGGTGAAGAGACTGGGAATAAGCTGTGCTCTTCCCACCAGTTTACCTGCTGCAGTTTCTTCCCTAAGTCAAGAAAAGGAGGTAGCTCAGGGACCATTGGCTTGGAATTTCCTCTCCCTTCTAGCTACTGAGATGGTCTTGGTAACACAAGAAGCACTGAATCACAGGCAAATGAGCAAAAAGCCTCCCAGAGAGAAAATGAGTCATCCATGGGTACTAAGGGGCTCAAAAGTGGACCCAAATTAGGCCTGATCTGCCTTCCTGAATGAAGCCCATTGTACATTCTGGGTCCCCTCCTCCCTTTAAAATTTCTCAGGTCTTTACCAGAAAGATAGCTGCATCCTTTGTAATAAAACCGAAATAACATGAAACAAAGTTATCAATCCTTAGCCTCTCTCAGCCAAGACTGAGGTATAATAAAAACAGATGTCCAAAGCCTAATGCTGTACAGGATGCTTTCCACATCCACTCTGTTTAGATTTGATATTGTTACCAGAAATAAACACTCATTAGATTAAAACCAGGAATTTTGCTAGTCTAACAGGAAAAGAAAAATGTAAAATTCTCATTACCTTCCTTCGCAAATATCCATCTTCAGTTGTAAGAAATACAAGTGCCTATGAAACAATTGTTTTCATTAATTCATACTCAAACTGAAATAAGCAAAAAAAAAAAAAAAAAGAAAGTTTGATGAGTCAAAGACAAGAGCTGTACATGTGAAAGATACATAAAAATACGGTTTTGGTCCAAGGTATCAGGTGCTACCTTACGCTCTGCAAAGCTGCCCTGTCATTACTGATGGCTCATGTTGATGCCCTACGTCTTGACTGGTGGGGGCAATTTTCTGCCAGCACAGGCTGTCCTATGAAGAGCTGAGCAGGGATGAATGGGGTGGAAACAGCCCACCAAAGATGGGCTGGTACTGTGGGTTCCGCTGTCAGTGAGCGCCCCTGCCCTTGAGGACCAGAACCCACAGGGGCTCTGCACAAGCGGCGCCCACACACTGGCAGGGCCACTGTTCTGAACACTGTGCCGGGATCCATCCACCCAAGCTCCATCTGCATGAAGTTGCTAAAAGGAGGGGAGTCTGTGAAGACACCTTCTTGGCTGGGGTACAAACCCCCAGGTGAGCATTCTGTGTCCCAGGAACTGTGGGTGCATGAGCAAAAGCATAAACATCAGTAAACTAGAAGTTTCCAGGACCTCCAAGCTGAATTCTGCACTCATCTCTGGGCAACCAGCAAATGTAACTTCCAAACTCCAGACCTGTTTTGTGGGCAAGTCGTGGCAGGCCCCTCGGCCTGTGACTTTGCTCCTCTGCCTGGGGAGCGGGGAAAGGAGGCCTTCGGCAGCATTGCGCAGGTCAGGAAGCGCCCTGGGGAGACTTCTATTTAGGGATGCGGCATACATGTGACACTTGGCCACTAGCTCCCATGCTTTTTTAAACCCAGATTCAAACGGGATAGACATTACAGTGTCTGGCCAAGATGACAAAAGGGAAACCTCTTGAAATCTAATATAGACAGGGCAGAAGTGCACAGGGGCAGGAGAGAAATAATTTTCACAATTGAAACAAATCAGTTTCATTATTCCTTCAAATTTATAAAGGCCAAGGAACTGGCTTTTTGAGATGGGAATGCTTCAAACAGTATTACAACCTCCTATTTGCACAGTTCCGGGCTTTGTACATGGTACTACTTTGTAACTTTCCCTCTTATCTCAGCCTCATAACTCTGTAAGGTAGGTACCACTATCTCCATTTTTACAGATGACAAAATCGGAGCTCAGATAGGATATGTGAGGTCAATTGTGTCTTATTTTAACCTGGATGATCGTGTTATAAAAAAACTCACTATGCTACAAATTTCTTATATGTTTAATGGCTAAAAAGCTTAGGATCCATGTCGTAACTCTAATATTATTACTTTGATTATAATTAACTACCCACAATGTATTGAACACCTGGCCTTGAGAGACAGTATAACATACATTTGCTGATTCACACCTATTTGGTATTGGAATCTCCATCTTTTCCACCTAGGAGAACATCATCAGTTCTTTCTAGTTTGTTTCTATGTTTATCCAAGCTGACATTCAACCAGAATTAAGTGTTCTCTCCTCCTACAATGCTACTGAGAGAAAAAAGAGAAAGGAGAGTTATAGATAATCCAATGGTGAACCCGGGCTTTCATTGACAAGCTCAGCTAATCAGTATGTCTTCCTAGGGATATAAATGAGAAGATAAATGTGGAGATCACCACTCACCAAATGCTGCCTTGTCATATATTGAGCAAAGTTTCTGAGTCAACCCCATGGCATCATACACAAAGAAACTAGAATAGTGGAACCCAACCCGAGCTTGGGAGACTTCCTAGGAATCTTGAAGGAGCCTAGTTTTGAGATTGCCAGTATATAAAATTCTGCAAAGAATGATCTAAATTTATCAGAAACAGCAGTTGTGGAGGCTCACAATGAAGAATATATTTATTTAACAATTAGAATACAGGATAGTTCTTTAGAAGAGATGCCTGGGATGCCTAACTTCAGAAATGTAATGACCTCTCTTGTGGGTACCCCACCTGTGACCTCAACTTCAGAAAAATGTAATGACCTCTCTGCCTAGATCCTTAACAAACAAACAAAAACTAACAGATACCACCTCTATACATCTTCTTTGACTCTTGAGAGCTAAAATTTCCTTCAGAGGGAATTTCCTTCAACAGGAACTACAAAGCTGGGGTAAGATAACTATGTTCCAGGAATATAGGTAAAATCTTTTAAGTTTTTTTATTTTTCATCTTTTAATTTTTTTTAAAGCATGTGAATTAATGGTAGAAGCCTGGTCCAAGATAAGATGATCTGGCAGCTGGTCGTGGTGGTATGCGCCTATAATCCCAGCTACTCAGGAGGCTGAGGGAGGATCCTTTGAGTCCCGGAGTTTGAGGCCAGTCTGGGCAACATAGCAAGACCCTGTTTCAAAATATATATATATATATCTGGCAGTCCTGGTGGCCCACCAGCTCTATAAGAGTTATGGGGGTGGCTCCCACCATGGCTCCTGTTGCAGTAAGATAAATCTGGTGCCCAAATCCCAGAAGGTCATAGTTACATTCTACTCCACAATGGGATACCACCCTTCTTAAGATGGAAGGTGGGGGTGGGGTGTCAGTTGTCAACCAGTGAATTTTAGAAGAGATAGACACACACTGTTTATTACTCATTCTGTGCTAAAATCTGCCTCCCTGTAGCCTCCACCCACTGGCCACAATTCTATGCCCCTGCACATCTAGTTCCCCTTTTCCCATGACTACTCTTCGGACACCTGAAGGCAGCCTTCATTTGTGCCCAAGGCTTCTCTCCATCATGAATGCCCTACATTTCCACAGATGTCCCTCAAATGACAGGAAGGCTCAGCAGGAAGATTTTGTCAGCTCCCAGAGAAGTGGGCTTCTCTTCCACAGCGTATGGAAGTGGATGGCCAATGGCCAGGATGGGCCCTGGAGACAAACTCCTGGGTTGCACTGGCCGTAGGAAACCTCTCCCTCAAGTTTGGCCACTGGAGGGCTCTAATGTGCCCAGTGGATGCCACAAACCTGGGGCTCTAGTGTTATGGGGAGGCAGGAGGCAGGTGACATTCACTAGTTTAGGCAGTGCCGTCCAGACTTGGGGTTGGAACCTCCCAGTTGGTCGTACAATCAATTTAATGGGTCACAGTTGGCATGTTTTTAAAAAAAGGAAGTAAGGCCGGGCACAGAGGCTCATGCCTGTAATCCCAGCACTTTGGGAGGCCGAAGCGGGCGGATCACGAGGTCAAGAGATCGAGACCATCCTGGCCAACATGGTGAAACCCCACCTCTCCTAAAAATACAAAAATTAGCTGGGCTTGATGGCACGTACCTGTAGTCCTAGCTACCAGGAGGCTGAGGCAGGAGAATCGCTTGAACCCGGGAGGCAGAGGTTACAGTGAGCTGAGAGCGCGCCACTGCACTCCAGCCTGGGTGACAGAGCGAGCTCCGTCTCAAAAAAAAAAAAAAGGAAATAAAACAGAATAAAAAACTTCAGAGTACTTGGTACTTACTATAGTTTTATAGAACGTTTGCTTCAGTAATTTATATATGTGTACTGTATTCTGAAACAAAATATATTTTTACTTTGGAGTTGTGATTTTTAAAAAACCCACTGGTTAGAACCACACACACGTACACATGTACATACATATATAATCACACACATTATATATAATATATATAAAAGACACATATACATGTAAACACACACATATTATGTTGTTTTTAAGACATCCCTTCAACAGAGCCTTTTTTTTTTTTCTGCAACAGGGTCTCAGTCGATCACTTAGGCTGGAGTACATGGCTTGATCATGGCTCACTGCAGCCTTGAACTTCTGGGCTCAAGTGATCCTCCTAGTTAGCCTCCTGAGATGCTGACACATGCACCACCACACCTGACTACTTTTTTAGATTTTTATTTTTGTAGAGGCAGGGTCTTGCTATGTGGCCCAGGCTGGTTCCAAACTCCTGGCCTCAAGTGACCCTCCCGCCTTGGGTTCCTGAAGTGCTGGGAAGCTCACAAGTATGAGCCACCATGCCTGGCCCAGAGTGTGTTATGTAGTACTGGCCTGAGGAAACCTTGGTAGGGTCATTTCAAACACATTCTTATAGATTTCATCACCAGCTCTGTGTCCGTCAGCTTATGAAGTAACCTGCTGGGCTGAGTGTTTCTATCCTATCCCCAGTTTACCAGCATAAAGAGCTGGTATGGGGAAAACTCAGAGGACAGGGCATGCTTCTGTGTGGTCACTGGATGTGTCATACCAGACACCTTGGACATTGGCTTAAAAAGTAATAAAAAATACAGTCAAATTCCCAATGTCTGCTATAGTAGAGGGAGGAGGTGCACAAAGAAGGCAAAATACAGTAACAGATTAATATTTGGCCTTTCAACATATTACAAGTTAAAATGTGATGTAATTACTGCTAAAAAAAATTAACAAGACAACACTCTGTGTCTGAGTTAATGCTGCCTCCTTGATTATGTCTTTTGGCCACGATGAATGTAGAACAGGATTCAATACTAAGCATCTATTGCTTTTTTTCTATAGCTTCCTACCCTAAGAAAAATAAATGGATCAATAATAAAAGGGCTTAACGTTGCCACAGGGGAGGGAAAGTTTGTTTGTGCAGTCTGTGTTAAAACAGCAACAATTTTCTTGTGCTACGCTCTCCTACTCCATTCCAATTACTCTGTCCCTCACACCTAGAAAAACCCAAGTACCAGCCCAGGGTTGGGAGAGACTCCAAGCCCTGAGGGGTAAACAACTCCTATCACAGCCCTCTTTCCCTTATCTGGTTCACATATTTCCTGTACTTGGTGATTCACTGAGAAGACAAGCTGAATCCAGCCTGCTCTCCTTTCTAACTCTTGCAAACTGGGGATCTGATAGAAAATTCTTATAACAAAGCTGGCCTGGTGACTCATGCCTATAATCCCAGCACCTTGGGAGGCTGAGGCAGGCACATCACTTGAGGTCAGGAGTTTTGAGACCAGCCTGGCCGACATGGTGAAACCCCATCTCCGTTAAAAAAAAAAAAAAAAAATTAGCCAGGCATGGTGGTACCTGCCTGTAATCCTAGCTACTCGGGAGGCTGAGGTGGGAGGATCGCTTGAATCTGGGAGGCGGAGGTTGCAGTGAGCCAAGCTCGCACCTCTGCGCTCCAGCCAGGGTGAAGAGAGAGACTCCGTCTCAAAACAAAAAAAAAAGAAAGAAAATTCTTATGACAAGAGATGTCTTGTTATCTTCAAGAGCCTTGACTTTAGCTCTTCAGAGACATCATGCTATTTGACCTGTGGATGACTATTTTACAAATTTGTCTTCTACATTCTGCCTACATTGGTAGAAAATGACTTTTTGTCCTTTGAGCACAGTGTGTTCAGCAGGCAGGAGAGGCCAGGGAGGTGGAAGGAGGTGGGAGAGGTATGAGGTGGCAGATGGGAGTATGCTGGGAATGGCACCAAATCAGGAGATAAGAGAAGCAGGCCCAAGACTGAAAACTCATTAGCTGATTAAAATGTCAGTATGTGCACCCCAGATTTTTACTTGGATCATCATTCTTGGTGTAGTTACACCCAAATGAAGTTATTTGGCCATAGTAATAAAATGAAGAGTACATTTTTAGTGGTTACTCATTTTTATACACTAAACAGAAAACTTTAAAAAAATGTTGTTACCTGGTTTGTTCTTGCTGCAGTGTGTTGGGATCAGGTATAAAAAATCTTACTCGAAAATGCAGGGTACAGGGGAAACCTCCTACAACATTTTTCAAAAACAAATTAAATTTTCCCTTTGACAAAGTCAATGTATGTAAGTTGCTTCTCTTCCATAAGTGATGCATTTTTTCACTCAACCATAGCTTTTTCCATTATAAAAGGGCTAATTTCAAACATGGAGTACATAAGTTAGTTGTTTCAGAAATCTCCAAGTCTTCAAAAAGTAAAACATTTATGCAACATCAGCACAGAGTGAGTTATCATCTACTTCCTAGCACACGTTTATCTTAGGGCTGTGTTTAAACATTGCACTCCGTCATCTGTATTAGGAATTTTCAAAGTCCTTAAATCGGCATTATTATGCAAAATTTACAAAGAAATAATAGCCTGCGTTTGTGTAGCCATTTATAAGTTTCAAGCATTTTCATGTACATTCCTGCATTTCAACACCACCATGACTATGAGTGGGCTAGGCTGCTACTGGTAGCCCCATTTTACAGATAAGCCAATTAGAGGTGACTTGCCTTAGGTCACACAGCTGGTGACAAAACCAGAATTAGAGTAATGAGATCTTTGATTCTGCTATATCACATTTCAAAATCATTTTTAAACTAGAAAATATCTCATGCTTTTAATGCAAAGTATATTAAGTTAGTATACTAGTAAATCACACAATGAACATATTCAAATACGGCTTTATGCATCAACATCTAGAGTCAATTTGCTTGTGTGGATAAAATTAGTCCATTTCTTCTCATAGAGACGGCAACAGGAGAAGATCAGATTGTGCTGCTAAGATCCCGAGATCTTCTTCATGTCAATTTCACCATCATTGCTCAGTAAATATTCGCCAGCCCTATCTAGGCACTGAGCACTTTCTTGCTCTCTGCAACTCAAGTCCTTCTCACTAGCCTGCTAGATCTCCTCCTCTACCTGAGATCATCCTGAGCTCTACCCTCCCTGCTCTTTAGTGCTTTCTTTCTTCATCTGTAGCGTGTGTTCAAAGAATCCCTAACGGGGGTGTGCCCCTGAGTACACCTGTCCACATGTCTAGGTACCAGCGGATGGCGCTGTGACAATCTGCACATCAGGGGAGAACAATGTCCTCCTGCTGCCTTGGGATGCTTGTTCACCTCCCCTCCCCCTCTTCTAAAACTTTTCATCTCTGCGCTGCAGGCATAGCCTCTTTTTCTTTCTGGCTGTCCCCTATCGTGTGCTTACTACTATCATAGAATGTCGAACCCTCTGGGCTGCCTGCACACTTGGCTGTGGGCTCCTTGAGGGGAGAGTCCAAATTTGATCTGGACTGGATTCCCAGGGCTTAGCCCAGCACCTTGCCACAGTCTGAGCTCAGGATACGTTCACCGAAAGCAGGAGTTAATGAGAGAATGAATGACAACACCTATTCATGCCTTGTGTGGACTCATTCCTGGGGACTTGGATGAGGCAGGTATTTGTCTGCAAGTGGCCCTGAGGCTCCCACAGGTACTTCTGAACGCAGAGGACGCAGCTCATGGGAGGGAAGAACTTTGAGAATCGGGCTCCCTGTGGGGGCAGCAGTGAGACGGAAGCGAAGGCCACTGTGTCTACGCCTTCCTGCCTGGGTGCTGAGGCAGGTGTGCGTGTGTGTGTTGGGGGGCATCCTGTGTATGCGCACCTGCGTGCGCAAATCCACTTGCCCTTCTCCACTCCGCCATGCACTGGCCACTTTTTGTGTGTGTTGGGCACCTTGGGGATGCAGAGAGAAATATAACAAGGGTCCTAACCTCAAGGAACTTGCAGTTCTGAGAGGGAACTAAAGGCAACTAACACAGATGAGGACAAGAGCATTCAGAACCCCAACACGGGTGATGGTAAATCTAAGAGAATGTCGAGGGAGCCACCCACAGTTTCTAGGAGAGGAAATGAGATCTGAGCAGCCTTGAAAAAAGGCAGGATTTCGACAGAGGGAAGTGGGAGGGAAAAGCATTCCCAGCAGATGGAACAGACTGAGGGGAGGCACTGGGAGGCCCTGCAGATCAGCCAGGTTTGTCTGGGGCATGAGTGGCATAAAGGGGAACAATGCTGGCAATGTTGGAACATCAGGCTGAGAGCAGATCAGGGCAGAGGGTGGACTATGGTGGGCCTGACTGGCCACCGAACTGGGAGTTAACTGCAGCACTGGGATTCACTCCTGAGAGATAAGCGGTAGTTTGAAAGACTTAATCTTTTATATTGGTGACATTACCTACTTATGGTTCGGTTTTCCGTGAACGCAACTATGCTGTTGGAAAGTATGAGGTGTTTGTGTTTGTCTATCTCTCTGTCTCTCTTTTCCACCCTGGCTCTCACATCGGGCTAAGAAAGGCCATCCTCCTTCCTTTTCCTTCCTTGTATATAGGAATGTGGGTTCCCTCGCTCTGAGCTGCCTACTCTCACCCTTCCCCTTCTTTCCCATAGCTGGGGAAGATCCTAGAGGGCTGATCTGGAAGCATCTCTGCTGACTCAGAAGTCAGACAGGGAGAAGTCGGCTCACTCATGACTCCTGGACACCCGGAACTACAGGTACCAGATGTCACAGGCACTGACGATTGGAGGGGAGAAACAGGCTGTGATACACTAACACCTAATGTTCCACTGAAATGAAAAGATCACACCAACCTTTTAACTGCTTCCTGATGGGTTTGCTTGCTTCCAGCCATCTCTGTTGGACAAGAAAACATAAAATATAAAAGCAAACCGTGAAGGAGTTCAGCACATTTTTTTAAAATGGCACTTACAGGAGAGTCCACGGAGTCGTCATCATGCTGTAAACCAAAATATTCCTTTTCAGTCACACCCAGGTGGTTGTACACCATATCCAGAAGAACCTGGCCAGTGTCTTGTTTCTAGAACAAAAGAAATTATCAAGTGGGAAAAGTCTTAAATTAATTGGTGGTAAAAACATCTTTACTGTAGGCAAAAAAGAGTTAAAATATTCAGAAAAGCTATGCACACACACTTCCCACCACAAGAAAAGCTTTAATAAATTTTAAGAAGCCACACAGCACATATGGGAAGTAGGGCTAAGAAAAATGACATCAACACAAGACAATATGAGTTTAATTTAATTGTCTAAGATTTCTTCCTTCCCCCTTAGCTGCAATTCCCAAGTGATAATGTCTAAATCAGAAAACTCAGCTCTCATAATCACAGTGAACTCCCTGTGGCCTCCGGTGGATTATCCACAATGAAATGCTAACCCCAGGGCGGTTTCTGTTGGCTCTTCAGGACACACCTGTGGCTCCCACTCCTGGAGAAGCCACCGAAGTGTATGTCCAGGAAAGGAAAGCTCTCACCTAACAGCCTAAAGGAAGACAGCTAAAAATACTCAAATGCCATTCAAAATACCCTCAGAGTGATGTGGCCTGTGCCACCCTGTGGGATTATCTGCCTCCCTGCTTCCCCTTCCCATCATCTGAAGTGAGAAGCTGAGGGGCACGTTCAACCACACGCCTCTTCAGATCAGGACTCCATTGCCTTCCCCGCTCCATGTTTATGGGGCAGGCACGGTGTGGGAATGGGGACACGGCCATAAGAAGCTCCCTTTTCCTGCCCCAGCCATGGAGGCAGTGGCTGTAACAGAGTGTCAAAGGCCGTCGAGGGCTGTGAAACAGTCGAGGCACAGTGGACACCCAAGGGGACCACACAAATGGTCATCTCGACTGGGGCCGTAGAGGAAGCAACCCCCTGATCTGGCTTTGGGAGGAGGACAGGGCCAAGCATCCCCCCTCCCCTCCAGGCGCACGAGCTAAAAACAGGCCTTTGGATCAGATGGCTCGGCACAAAGGCCCAGGGATGGCAAACAGCATGGAGTGTTTGGAAAACTGCAAATTCTACTTTAACAGGCAGACTTTGCAGGAATCCTTTGAACCAAACCATTTAACTAAAGGACAATATGAGTCAGAAATAGACTGTGTATAGAACAGGCAAAGGTAGCTCCTTTTTTTGAGTGCCTGAGAGCAAATAATGTACTTGAAAATAGGTCACAGTGACCAGCATTGGGAGAATTAGATAACTGTCAGGCCCCTCCTGCAGAGACTTCTTAGGGGCAGCCTCAGATTATTCGGTCTGAAATGTGGGAACATGAAACACGCCCATTTCCTGAACATGCCCCCTTTCCTGCCCAACAGCGCTTGTACCTCCTGCTCCTTCTACCCAGGGCACCATCCATCAGAAGAGAATCACAATAGGTGGGGAAAGAATGACCCAGACCACACATTGCAAATTACCAGATGTCAAAAAGCTAGCTGCTCCCCTTGTTGGAATTATTTATATATGATTTTATATTACATTTAATATATATTATTAACTACAATTTACTGAACATCTACAAGGAGCCAGACATTATGCCAATGTGCTTTTTATATATGATCTCTAATCTTTGCAGCAACTTTGCAAAGTGTAGTAGTCATCACCATCTCCCTTGCCAACGAGCAGAGGCACCGAGAGGCTCCGTGCCTTGCACCATCAGCTGAAGGACAGTCTGACTGCCTGACTCAGGTCTGTTTGTTCCTACTGCATCTCCTCCTCTGAAGTGCGTAATTCACATATACAGGTATCTATTCTGCATAATTCACCCAGTTCTCAAGAGAAATTGAAATGTAATAACAAAAAACACATTTATAATAAGAAAAGGCCTCCTGGCCTGGCCCCTGCCCGCAAGAGGTCATCTTCGCTGCACCAGGTCACCACCAGGGCTCGCTCCCTGGGCTGAGAGAAGAACCACTGATATCCAAGTCAGCTTCCCTGACATCTGCTCCTGGTCACAAGGTGGGGTGGGCTAAAGAGTCTGAATGAGACTGTGCAAACAATTCCTACACATAGAAAGACACAAAGTGAGGGATATTCCAAGTTGCAACCAGGCCCTCCAACTTCTCAAGTTCCATGGGACTCAGCTTTGAACCAGGCTGCTGGAAGCTTGGGGTGGCAGCCACGTGATAAGAACAATGACGTTCATAACTAAGAATTTCTGGGTGCTCACTGTTTGCCAGGCTCTAAGACTTTTTTATTTTTTTAGAGACAGGGTCTTGCTCCATTGCCCCTGCTGGAGTGCAGTGGTACAATTAGCTCACTGTAACCTCAGACTCCTGGGCTCAAGGGATCCCCCTGCTTTGGCCTCTCAAAGTGCTGAGAATACAGGCATTAACCACTGCACCCAGCCTGTTGTAAGGCTTGATATGATGCTCACTCGGGGTAGGTGCTTGCTTTCTCCCCTTTTCACAGAGCTGATCACTCCTCCTCCTGCTGGGATTCTCAGACATTCGCTCTTGGCCTCCTCCCACCTCCCTGGCTGGTCCTTCTCAGACTCCTTTAGTGCCTGCTCCTCACCTCTCCTACCCTTAAGCACCGTTCGCAGCTTCCATCTACTTGCTTCTCTGGGGATCTCCTCCAGTTTCAAGCTTGAAATCCCATCTCTATCCTGGTGACATCCACATCTGTATCCCCAGCCTGGACCCATCCCCTAACCTCCTGACTCTTCTATCTCGTACCATCCCTACACTGCTACATAGATGAATAACAGGCCTCTCCCCCACAATATGCCCACAGCAGAACTGATTACTTCTACCCTGAGACCTGTTCTTCCCACAGTCTTCCCCATCTCAATAAACTGCAACTCTATTTTGCTGCATTGCTCAGGCCAAAAATCTGGGATTCACCTTGAGGCCTCCTGTTCTTTCGCATTCCAAATCCCATCTATCAGCAAACCCTATTGACTCCACCTTCAAAGTACTTCTGGGCTCAGTTTCCTCTTAGCCAGCCCCACACAGCCACCATGTCCAATGGTCATCATCTCCGCCCTGGACTGCCACACCAGTCTTTCAGCCCCTTCCCTCCTATTGTCAACTGTGGACAGAGCCCCAGTGCTTCCCTCCTATTGTCAACTGTGGACAGAGCCCCAGTGCTTTCCACCTCGTGTAGGAAAAAAAGCCAGCACCCTCAGAATGATCTACAAGGCTCCATGCGATCCCCCACCCCTTACCCCTGTTATCTCTCTGCCCTTATCTTCTGCTACCCTCCCCCCTTGCTCATTCCACTCCAGACTCCACTGTGTTCTGCAACCAAAGGAAGTGGGCTCCAGCCTCAGGGCCTTTGCACTGCTATTCCTTCTCCCTGGGATGTGCTCCCTCCAGATGAACACATGGTTCTTTCATCTCATCAGTGGGGACGTCTCTGGTTACGTCTATACAATGGTAACCTCACCTTGCCCTGGCACTCTCTCCCTCTTGTTCTACTTTATTTTTCTGCAAAGCCCGACTCAGCACGTATTTTTTTATGGCCCATCTACCCCACTGGGATGTTAGCTTCAAAAAGGCAGGGATTTTGTTCTGTTTTGTGCACTGTTGCCATTTTTTGTACCCAGAACAAAGCTTAGCCCATAGTAAGTGCTCAGTAAACATATGCTGAATGAATACATGAGTTATATACTAACAAACATTCATGTTTTCGTCAGGAAGAGGATAAATGGTTAAAGAACAGCTCCAAGACAGACAAACACACATTTTAACAAAGAAGCCAGACACATACTAAACTATTAGTGTACAGCATCTGGAAGAGACATTTGTGACCTTCATTGAGCTTGTATAATCACAAAATTCTATGAAAGATTATGTTGAAAGGAAATCAGATACAAGACAAGGTTCTGTAGAACCAAACTAGTTGCCTTTTAAGGGAAATATTTACAACCTTGCCAACAGACCCCTAAATCAGTGGTTCTCTAACTGCACGGCACATTGAGACAACTCGGGGAGCAATTACAATACAGATTCTCAGGCCCCACCCCACAGAGAGCAAGTTTCAAAACACCCAGGCAGGACAAGGGATTGACATCTTTATCACACATCGTAGGAGCTTCTGACACACTTTAAGAAATGTTTACCAAAGCTGAGCAATCTAAAGTGGGGACTATGAACTACTAAAGACTGCTTCCATTTTAATTAAGATAAAATACAAAATTTAAGCCAGGCATGGTAGCTCATGCTTTACAATTCCAGCACTTCAGGAAGCTGAAGTGGGAATTTGAGACCAGCCTGGACAAGTTAGTGAGACCTTGTTTCTACGAAAAAATAAAAAAATTAGATGGGTGTAGTGGTGTGTGCCTGTAGTCCCAGCTGCTTGGGAGGCTGAAGTGGGAGGATTGCTTAAGCCCAGGAGGTTGAGGCTGCAGTGAGCTGGGATTACACCACTGCACTCCAGCCTGGGTGACAGAGAAAGACCTTGTTTCAGGAAAAAAAAAAAAAAAAAATTAGTTCTTCAGGTATATTTCAAATGTCCAATTGCCACATGCGGCTGGGGGGCTCCCCTATGGGTTAGTGCAGACACAGAATATTTCCAGAATCGCAGAATATTCTTTTGGACAGTCCTCCTGAGAGGATGTTTTCCTCCAAAGTGGCTTCTGAAGAAACAGGTCACAGGTATATGTTGTAGCCCCTCTAATTAGACTTTGGAGACACCTAACTAGACAACTGAATTTCCTTGCTGGAGTTTTCACTTGTTACAACAATGTTTCCCACCTACAAAAAAATGATGCCCTGACACTGGGGAATAGCTGGAGGCCTGGGTGCTCGTGGAAGAGTGGGGCAGAAGGCTGGGAAACATCCATCTCTACTGCCCATTCCCACTCTCTGCCAGGCGAAGGGCCCAAACTTCCATGACTTTGGTCGTCCACCTGAGTCTTCTGCACTGACAGGGAGACGTCTGCAGCCAAGGCACTGGGCCACCGCCCCACCCCTGCTGAAAAGGAGATACAGCACCCACCGTGCTGAAACTCCACGCAAACTGCCTTCTCCTCCTGCCTGCATCAAGGTCCATGATCACCTGGGATTGGCAGTGGGCAAACTTGTATGGGGTGTGCGGAAGACCCAGGGATCAGTTTTTGTCACGCTTTGCATTCTTGTGGCCTTTTATTGTTCCCTCAATTGTTCTCTCATCCCGTCTTCTCTTCTGATGTCTTTCCTTGCACACTGAACTTTACAGGTTGGGGCAGATCCTAGCAGCCAGTTCAGGGTTGGGACTGATCCTGTTAGGACTGGCCAGAGGATGGAAGAGGTCACGGGCCCGGTGGTGACTGGGGTGGGTGGGCACCATAGGCAGCCATGGTCCCAGTATCTTCCTGCAGCTGGCCTGGGAGACTGGAGACCTCGTTTCTAGTGCTGGCTCTGCCACGGGCTTTAAGTGGGATGAGCCAGGACCTCCCCAAGCCCTGCCATCTGTGAGGCTGATTGTTTCACAACCCACTCACTCACACATTTAACGAGCACATGCTGTGTGCCCAGCCTTGTGCCAGGCACAGGGGAAACAACACCCTTTCTATTCTTTCCTGTTTTCAAGGAGCTCAGTTTCATGGGCAACATATACCCTAATCACTACTTGAAAAAATGCAACCTGACGTGGGCTCTAATGAAGCATATATAGGGCGCCATGATGCCTCCAGATGTTGGTGCTTCCGTGGAGTCCTCATCCACTTCCCGAACCAGTCTCCTTCAGAAAGTGGATGAGGACTTCCCAGAAGCACCAACGTCTGAGCGTCAAACAGTTCACATCACACAGAAAGGCGGGGGGAAGACCCTCAGGGCAGAGGTGAAATGGGGGCAACATTTTTAAGTATTTCCAGTGCAATCTCAACATACAAGATCTGAGATCTCAAGCTTTCATTTTAAAATATTTTTTTCTTCATTTTGTGAGCCAAGAGATGAAAACTATTTGTTAGGAGCATTAATTCAGGAAAAGTAAAAAAAAAAAGTAGAGAACTTACAGTAACTTTAAAGGTCTGTACCACGCCATCTAAAAAGTGGATGCTGCAGATGACTTCTGATCGAGTTTTCTCTTTGGGTAACTCCGAGGTGCGTATATTATTAATTCTTCCACCCAACGCACGTAACCGGGAGGTCATAACTATCGCTGAATAACCTGTAACATAAAATATACCTGTTAGTGCTTTAAAATGTGAATCGTCAGTTACTTGTGAGTGCAGATACCTGTCAGATCCCATCCTCTCGATACTGTCTGAGGGACTCACAGATAATGAGAACTACATAGCAGATCATGTTTCCAATTGAGTTTTGACTTCTAAGATGCTCTAAGCAATATGTATTGCTAAATTGTACGTTCACAGAATTACGTGGCTTATTTGCATGTCTTATTAACTCCCTGGTCTGAGTCTTCTAATTTATATTTCCCAGGCTTTTAAATTTTTATTTATGTTTCACAATTTTATGTATTTGTGTTCTACCTCTAAGGTTTTACAGAACTAAACATGGTATAAATATGATTTCAAACGTGAAAAGACTCATTGATAAACTGATATTAAAATTAAGGACCTCTGTTCATTGAGAGACACCATTTAGGGCAGCAAAAAGGCAACCGATAGAGTGGGAGGAGATACTCGCAATATATACATCTGCCAAGAATATATGAAGTGCTCCTGCTAACCTAGTGAGAGGAAGTAACAGAAAACCCCTTAGAAAACAGGGAGAAAACAAAAACAGGTACTCAACCACATTAGCTGTCAAAGAAATGCAAATTAAACCCACAAAGCAATAGTACCACACACCCACCAGAGAACCCCTATGATTCAAGACTGGCAAAACCACGGAGGGTGTGGAGCAACCAGAACTCTCACATGCTGCTGGTGAAAGCATAACTCAGCGCAACCACTGTACGATGGAAAACTGCTGAATAGTATCTACTAAAGCTCAACATATGCATTTATTGTGATAGAACAATTTCAGTCATGGGCACATTCCCAGCAGAAAAATGTATATTCACTCACTAAAAGACATGTACCAGCATCTTGTGGGAGCTAAACTTTGAGAACATATGGACACAAAGAAGGGAGCAATAGCTACCAGGGCCTACATGAGGGTGAAGTGTGGGAGGAGGGTGAGGATTGCAAAACTACCTTTCGGGTACTATGCTTATGACGCATTTGACAAAATAATCTGTACACCAAATCTCCAAGACACTCAATTTACCTATATAACAAACCTGCACATGTACTCAGAACTTGTAAGCTAAAAAAAATTTTTTTTAAAGTCACGACAATTCAAAGATTTGGACCAAAATATGTATCTAATAAAATCATAATTTATAACAACAACAAAAAAGAATCTTCACAATAATCCTAAACTGGAAAAGACCCCATTTATCAAATGTGGAACGGATAAACTGTGGTACAGTCATACCATATACTACTATACAGCAAAAGAAAGAAATGAACTACCATTACATGCAAAACGTGAATCAATTGCTTTAACGTTGAGCAAAAGATATGAGACACAACAGATTATCTGCTGCATGATTCCATTTATGTAAAGTTTACAAACAGGCAAAACTAATCAATGCTGATAGAAGAAAGGATAATGGTTACCTTTGTGTGTAGTGAGGGGAAGGGGGAGATGCATTTTCTGAGATGCTTTTAACATTCTATTTCGTGATGTGGGTGCTAATGACACTGGTGTACTCACTTTGTGACAATTTACCAAGCTCTACATTTATGATTTGTGTACTTTTCCATATGTATGTTTTAATAACAAGTTTACTTTTTTGAAAAAGAGAGTATAATATTTATGAAGAGAGAATTAGAGGGCATTCAAAATCTGACCATGATATTAGGGAACAGTAAGGAAACTGGTTTAACTGGTGATTTCAATGGTGGAGAGGTAGGCAAAAAGACTGGAAAGGTGTGCAACTGAGGACATGACTATATCACGTAGGTGGGAGGATCTAGGCTTCTACAAAGAATACATGAAGCAGCCGGGCACGGTGGTTCACGCCTGTAATCCCAGCACTTTGGGAGGCTGAAGCGGGCGGGTCACCTGAGGTCAGGAGTTCGAGAGCAGCTGGCCAACATGATGAAACCTCATCTGTACCAAACATACAAAACTAGCCAGGCATGGTGGCATGCGCCTCTAAACCCAGCACTTTGGGAGGCTGAAGCAGACGGATCACCTGAGATCAGGAGTTCGAGACCAGCCTGGCCAACATGGTGAAATTTCATCTCTACAAAACATACAAAATTAGCTGGGCATGGTGGCATGCGCCAGTAATCCCAGCTACTCCAGAGGCTGAGGCAGGAGAATCACTTGAACCCAGGAGGCGGAGGCTGCAGTGAGCTGAGATCTCGCCATTGCACTCCCTGGGCAAAAAGAACAAAACTCTGTCTCAAAAAAAAAAAAAAAAAAAGAATACGTGAAGTAATTCTACAAATCAAATTGGCTCAGGGAATGGTGAAGATATAACTCTGACAGTGTTGGGTGGAAGAGCAAATAAAGATGAAGGGCCTGAGAGTAAGTTAACTTTTTTTTATTAATTCTCCACAAACTTTCTCTGATGAGCTGGGCCTCTGCATATGCTATTCCTTCTGCTTGCAAAGCTCTTTCTGCTCCTCTTCATCTGATTAACTCCAGTTCATCGTCAGTGCTCAGCACAAGCATCACTTCCTCTGGGAAGCCTTCCCTGGTCTCCCTAACCAGTCACAGATTTGTGTGACAGAGTTCACTCACTAGTGCTTACCCTCATTTCACACTTAGAACTCATGATGTGTATTTAATATCTGCTTCTCCCACTAGATGTGAAGCCCCACAAGGCTAGGTCTGCTTTTGCTCATTGTACCTCCAAACCTAGGTCTGGTAGAGTTAGTAAATGTCCGAATGAATGGCAGGAAGAATGAAATAGAAAATGAAGCTAAAATTTATAGTCTATATAACAGACTATATAGCAGTACTGCAGTACAACAATACCATAGAGCAATACAACAGGATAGACAAATTTGACAGAGAAAAATGGGGGAGGGTCTAAGTAGAATGTAGCTAGCTACGGTAGTGTGCACCTGTAGTCCCAGCTACTCTGGAGGCCAAGGTGGGAGGGCTGTTTGAGCCCAGGAATTAGAGCCCAGCCTGGGCAACACAGCAAGACTCTATCTCTTAAAAAATGAAAGCAAGCAAGAAAAGAAAGAAGGAATGCACAGGGGAGGGGAGACAGATGTCCCATAGACCAGTGCTTCTCACACTGCAGTGTGCATACAGAGTGCTTGGGGATCTTGTTAAAATGCAGACTCTGATTCAAGTAGGTCTTGATAGGACCCAAGAGTCTGCATCTTGTCTCCCAGGTGATGACCAAGCTGCTGCTGCCAGGGTCCATTCTGGCAGACGCAAGTCACGGGTAATTGGAAAAGTAGCGCCTACTGTCAGGGCACGGCTAGAGAAAAGATTTGGGAGTCAGTAGCAAGGAGTAGTGAGTGACTCAGCTCTTAGACGGATGTGGCCAAAGCAGATTGGAGGACTAAGAAGCAAGCTTCAGGGAATGACAGGGAGCACCGGTTAGGTGTAGAAAGAGAAACCGCAATGATGAAAGCTGTGCAGAAAGTACATCCAGGAAGAGAAGCACTTGGTCTCGTATTATTATATTTAAGGAGCTCCAAGCAAACCTCCCTTCTTCCTTAGGTAAGGATAGAGAGTCTGAAATACTAATAAAAAAAAAAACTTCCTGGGACCAGCAGTGCAAAGGAACTTATTCAGTCGCTTATAAAATTCCACCCACCCCACCACCTCCGCCTTGCCCTTTCCAATGAAAATGTCATCAGAAGCAGGGATGCATTTTCTGAGTAATACAAAAAGTTATCAAAAGACAACAAATGTGTTCCATAATGCTTTAACCACATTGACTTTAAAATGTCAATTTTATTTTTTAGTTCTTGTCTAAGAATCTCAGGTGGGTTACATTTTTTTTTCAAAAGACACAATAGAACCATTTCAAGTTGGTTTTAGTGGGAGGTGCACATCAGAATCACCTGAGGAGCTTTTAAAACCTGCCTGTCCCCGCACCCCCAGTGGTGATTCAGCATCCTCAGGTGTGGCGCAGGATCACATTCCCTTTGGGAGCCCTCAAAGTAACAGCCAGGAAGAGGAGGACTAAAGGAGTGGGTTTCCAGGGAACCTCAGGGTGTGTTTTGGATGGATGGTCTTAGAATACAGGCTCTGCGGAATCTAAGCCATGCACTATGTGGATGAATGCACTGTGTGTGATAAGAGGTGGGCAGTTGTTCTGTGGAACAGCTAAAGCAGAGATAGTCACACAATGACCCCAGGCAGAAAAAAACTAAGATTTGAAACAGGTGCCTCCAAATGAAAGTCACATGGGCTGATGCTCCAATGGTGGACACTGATTTCCAGACTTCACCTGAGCAGCTCCTGCTCGTGCTGGCGTGGGTGCCGCTGGGACTTATTCATTTCACCGTGGTTAGCAATGATGCTGTCCAGCACAGTCACACAGCCAGCTGACAAAATAAAGCCCACCAGCAACCCAGGAGAGACAGACTTCCCTTTCTCACACCCATCTCTGATTGTTACATAAAGGGCTTGAAACCTAATGACAATGTCATAAATAGGTATTTTATGAAAGCTGCAGAAATCTTCCTACAATGGTTCCTAAAGCAAACCTTGGTAAGAATGAGCCTGATGTTGAATAACCCAATAATTGAGCCATGTGGTATTTTCAGATTGTCTTGAAATTACATCTTAAACAATCTGGTCAGGACAATGGATGCTGACTAACTGCCCTGTTTCCTGTACTACAGCAATTGGGGAACTCAGGGTTTCTATGGCTTCCTTTATAAGCCTCTTAATTCTAAACAAAGCCACAACCCAATCAGGAACATGCTGGCCTCTCTGACCACAAATGATTACAGCTGCTGCTGATGCATTTTATAATATGGAAGCCAAGCCTGTTCTTTGCATGAGTTTAAAAATCCATTATAGCTTTAGAATGTTTTAAACAATAGCAAACGAAGCTCTACTGTGGATACAGTTTTGTTTTGTTTGTTTGTTTGTTTGAGACAGAGTCTTGCTCTGTCCCCCAGGCTGGAGTACAGTGGCGTGATCTCGGCTCACTGCAAGCTCCTCCTCCCGGGTTCACGCCATTCTCCTGCCTCAGCCTCCTGAGCAGGTGGGACTACAGGCGCCTGCCACCACGCCCGGCTAATTTTTTGTATTTTTAGTAGAGACAGGGTTTCACCATGTTAGCCAGGATGGTCTCGATCTCCTGACCTCGTGATCCGCCCACCTTGGCCTCCCAAAGTGCTGGGATTACAGGCGTGAGCCACCGCGCCCGGCTGTGAATACAGTTTTTAATCAAAGATTATACTTGGAAAATACAGAAAGAGGCAACACCTCACTTTGCAAACAGTAGGGGCACAATAAAGACCATGAGAGTTAGAGTGGCACATGGAAAGTGCCTAGCACATGTGGGACACATACCAGGCACTCAATGAAAGGCATTTTATTAACGTTAAGCTTCTAATGCCATTGGGTGCTGTCTACAGATTCCAGATTTTGTAGGGCAATCCTGATTTCAAACGACTTACAGATATATGAATGTTCCATTTCTTAAAGTTTTATGTATCCACTTTAATAAAGACAGCTTGCTAGAGTTAAAAGATAGTTGTGATAGATATGTGATACATCTTTGAGCTGCTCTACAAACTCAGGGTAACCAGAAGCAGTAGCATGCTGGCACAAATTGCCACACCCTGGGCCCATGAGACACCAGAGCCCTGGGAGTCAGGGTTGGGTAACAGGGCTGCTACTAGGGCTCCTCTCTGGCTGCCCTGAAGCCTGAGACAACGAAAGGGTAATGCCGCCGCTTTATTTCCAAAGGGTCTGTCTACATTCGGATCTGGGAAACTGTTCTTTCGCAAGCCAATGAACCATAGACACAAAGAAGGGAGAGGAACACATGCAAATGACAGAGCAAACCCAACTCCACTATTATAATTTTAAATAAAGAGGCGGGCGCAATGGCTCACGCCTGTATTCCCAGCACTTTGGGAGGCCCAGGTGGGCAGATCACCTGAGGTCAGGAGTTTGGGACCAGCCTGGCCAACATGGTGAAACCCCGTCTCTACTAAAAATACAAAAATTAGCTGGGTGTGGTGGGGCACGCCTGTAATCTCAGCTACTTGGGAGGCTGAGTCAGGAAAATCGCTCGAACCCGGGAAGCAGAGATTGCAATGAGCCAAGATCGCGCCATTGCACTCCAGCCTGAGCGACAGAGTGAGACTCTTATCTCAAATAAATAAATGGCAAAGTATTCCATATTCTTATTTTTTAAAGTAAGGGACTTAGGCCTCTAATTGAAGAATATGAGTTCCGTTGAAAAAAAGGAGGAGAATAAGAAAACAGTCTTGATTTATAAATACCCAATTTGTAAGTAAGCTGTATAAATGAATCATGGGTGGCTCGCTACAGTAATCAACCTACATCAAGCTGGCCTAGCCCAATGCCACCACCTAGTGGCGATCAGAGGAAGACATGCCACCTCCTACGCTGGCATTCAAGGGGAACAGGGACAGCTCTGCTCTTTCTTGCTTATCACTTACAGTTCAGCTTATTTCAAAAATCCTTTTTGCAGTATAGAAGCCCTTCTCCGTAGCTCAGTCCCCTCTTCCCAATTCTTCCCTATGAACTCAGGAAAGCGCCTTCTTCCCTCTCCTTTTTTTTTTTTTTTCCTTTTAGCTATTTCTGAGCTCCAATAGATGACTGATCTAGAGAAGGGCATTTCTAGCATGGAAAAGTACATGTACTATCAGCCACCCTAGACAATGACTCATCAAATTAAGTGCACTTCTCGTCAAATGCCAATATTTAACGTATTGCAGACACATGCTTCATTCATTTAGCAGCTAATATAGTACCAGCGTTGTTCTCTCTTGTCACTGTAGACACACAGATGCTGGGTTGCATTATGTGGTATCGAGTTCTTTGTGGGGCCAACTATGGCCCCAACAAGCAACAATCACTCGCATTGCTCACGCCTTTAGGAAGACAGAAACCATGCTTTCCTACTGCTGTTGGTACCTCAAAGAGGACAGCTTCTCATTCCAGTCTGTTTTAAAGCCAGGCCTAACTGTTCCTTAAACTCCTCTGAAGTAAGTGGGGTATTCCCTTCTAAAGATAAAATTTACTAGTGAGACCATCATATCTACAAAAAAAAAAAAAAATTTGCTGCATGTGGTGGCACCTGCCTGTAGTCCTAGGTATTTGGGAGGCTGAGGTGGGAGAATCGCTTGAGCCCAGGAGGTCAAGGCTGCAGGGAGCTATGACCGCACCACTGCTCTGCAGCCTGGGCAACAGAGCGAGACCTCATCCAAAAAAAAAAAAAAAATTTACAAACACTTGGGTGGGGATTTATTTATCATTTATTAAGCACTAAGATGAGCTCAAACTAAGAATGTCTGCTCACTGATCAAGATATTAAAAAAATAGTGACTGAAATGAGACTTTCTTTTTAACCAGTGACTTAAAACTAGCGTACACAAGAATCATCTGGGGACTTGTTAAAAATGTAGATTCTTGGTTACCATCCACAGAGATTTTGGTTCAGTAAGGGCCCAGGAAACTGCATGGTAAAACAAAAAATAATTTTCTGGACTTATAGAAAAGTTGCAAGAAAAACAAACTCCTGTGTAACCCTTTTGCCCTGGATTCAGTTGTTAACATTTTGGTACATACGCATCTTTTTTTTTTTTTGAGATGGAGTCTCACTCTTGCCCAGGCTGGAGTGCAGTAGCGCAATCTCAGCTCACTGCAACCTCCGTCTCCTGGGCTGAAGCAATTCTTGTGCCTCAGCCTCCCTAGTAGCTGGGGCTACAGGCATGTGCCACCACGCCCAACTAATTTTTGTATTTTTAGTAGAGACAGTGTTTCACCATGTTGGCCTAGGCTGGTCTTGAACTCCTGACCTCAGGTGATTTGCCTGCCTTGGCCTCCCAAAGTGCTGGGATTACAGGCGTGAGCCATCGTGCCCAGCCCACATACACTTTATTTCCCATGTCTCTCATCTGTATACACACACAGACACACCAGGCTTTTCTCTGAACCACTTGCTGCAGAGATCATGCCCCTTTATCTCGAAATATTTTAGCATGTATCTCCCCCTAATAAGGGCATTTCATAACCACAGTACAATTATCACACTGAAGAAATTTAACATGATAAGCACTTATCTAATATCCAGTCCATACTAAACTTTTGCAAACTGTTCCAAAGATGTCCTTTATTTCTCTTCCCCGATCCACAATCCAAATCAGGATCATGCCTGGCTTTACTTGTCATATGGAAGTCACTTTTTTTTTTTAAAGAGACAGGGTACTCATTATGTTGCCCAGGCTGGCCTCAAACTCCTGGGCTCAAGCAATCCTCCTGCCTCAGGCCTCCTAAGAAGCTGGGACTACAAATGTATACCAACACACCCAGCTTGAAGTTGCATTTTAAATAAATACCCCCTGACCCTCAGGGCAATGGTGCAGCTGGTCTGAGAGCCACACGGTGGAAAATCTTCCACCAGACAATCTTTAGAGTTCCTTTTGGTTCTGCCTGTCTATGCTTATAGCCAGGGCCTTTGTTAGGTGGGCATCCTTATGTCAGTTTTACTGTCTACATTACAAGTCACCTCCCAGAGCTAAATAGAGTTTCCGTAGCTTGGCAGCTGTCCCATCACTCAGTCTGGGAGAAGTGCTTCCTAAATCATTGTTGATGAAGTAACAGATTTTCCAGTCTATATGTCAGTGCTGGGATTAGTACTGTTGTCTAAATAGAGAAGAAAGCAACAGGAAAACTGCCATCATTCAAAAAGGACTGTATCACTTGATATTACATAACCAGATGTCTTGGCTTGTTCACTCAAATGAGTTCACATCATTCACCAACACCAATTCTTAACAATTTGTCCAAATTATAAAAGGCCACACAATGCACACACCCTTCCTCAGAAACCCGTTGAGTCAACCAGCATTTTCTTAAAGCAGCAGCAATGAAAGAAAACAAGATGCATACATTTTGTGCTATTTATTAGGCTTTGAAAATGTTCTTTTTAAAAATGTTATTTAATATTTTCCGTTTTCACCATCATTTTTATTTTTTTGCGAATGTTCTTAATGAAATTCAGCCCAACTAATTAAAAATTAGTCATTTCAGTTTTCATTTGTGAAATGCCCAAATATCTTAGAAAACACTTTCCTATACATTTCATTAGTTTTAAAATAAGTACAGTTGATAACAAAATTACTGTACAACTGGTACCTGGAATTTAATCTTTTTCCTCATAACTCTATAATTTCATAAATTGATCAACACTACCTTCTGCCATTTTTAGCCTGCTTTCTTGGCTTTTAAATTTTCCAAAGTACAATACTACATAACAATACAAAGATAAATACACTAAATACACTAACTTATTTTTAAAATTAGGTTTTAATGTAAACATAATCGTGACTGAATACTTGCTAAACTAGAAAAACAAACGTCCTTATTCAGGGAGGCGTATCTCATATGGCTAATTCAACGTTAAAGCCAAGAAACAAATTTATCCTGAACGTATATACTAAAACATTAATTTTTAAATAACATTTTTAAAGCATAAAGCCTGCTAATGAATAACATAGTGGGCAATGCCAGTGCTGGTGAACAAAACTTTTAAAAAATTTGGGTATTTATGAACGTGTTAATACCTTTTATTAAAAAATGATTTATGAACATATTTAATACTCGAGTCTTCAGATTTTTCTCTAGCACAAGGGAGACACACTCACACAGGTCACTTTAATAATACAGCACAATACTCCGTTGAATCATCTTGCAGTTGTCAATCCTGATACTCCAAAAGTACAATTTTGGGATCAAATCATTTGTTCCACAGACCCTGTAATTTGTTCGGGGAGTGGCTCTCTGACTGAAGCCCCTGGGAAGCCCGGGTGGAGTCATTTGTAGGACCCGTTGTATTCAAACTGAGATCTGTAATTACTGGCCTTCTTTTCATACGACTTCAAAATGTCAAATAGTTTTCTTATTATGGAGTTGGGGTTTATTTATAGGTTTTATTTATAGGTTCGACACCATGACACTTGCAAAACTAACAAAATAAAAGTTATACTTGATCCTGGCAGGGTAAGAAGTAGTAGTTTTAAGCTCCCTGAAGGGCAAGATAAAGAATGCTGCGGGAGCCGCGGGCAGTTTCGGGAAAGAGGTAATGTTGCTATAAAGAGAAACCAATCTCTTAAGTGCCATGAGCTGGGTTTTCAGTGTTGTGATGAGAAGCTAGTAACTAAAACACAAAGTTTGCCTCGAAGCTGGCAGAAAACTCAGGCTGAGTATATTAAATGAAGCCATTCAATTTAAAGAAAAACCTTTTTCTTGAAGTATCACAGAGAGAAAAAGTACAAATGCTAAATATAGTGCTCCCCAGGAGCCCAGCAGGAGCCCCTCATGTCCTCTTCCAGACACTCCCCTCTACAGGTGACCACTCTCTCCTGACTTACAACGTTGTCTTCCTGAGTTTTTTTTTAAATTAGATTGTGTTAGAAGTTCTCTTTTTTTTAAAGAGTTTTAGGAAATCTGATTATGATGCAGTGTCAAACAGCACACCCCCAAATTCCACAGGTCTCAACTCTCCCTGGGTTGCTTCTCGGTACCCATGTGGATGTCTTGGGTGGGTTGCAAAGAAATGAGATTTGGTTTTGCCCAGGTAGTCACTGAACAGTGACCGATAACCTTTCCCCACTGCGCGCCACCTTGGTGAACCCAGACACCTAAGAGCCAGCAAACCTTCCTCCTGGGAGAAAAACAGGGCAAATGCCAGCCCATGGGGGGGTTTTAACCAAGTCATACTGAGGAAAATGACATCAGGACTTACCCCAGACAAGCTGTCCCCATGACAGCCTCCAAGCAACCTGCACCTGACTATGATTTCACGGGCTTGTCAATCTTGTTTACAATTACTTTTAGCCTCCTTGGTTGCTACTTTGGCAAAGGAGTTCCGCATCATTTACTCTCTCGATATTCATTTACTCTGCGCCGTCTCTGCGCCAGGCCAGGGAGTGGGCAGTATCAAGTTCTAGGGGAGATGAAGCCCCAGGGTGCTGGAGGAACACGAGGAGGGCTCCGGATCCACTAGGGTGCGGTGGGTGTCAGGACCGGTTCACAGAAATTTCATGGGGAGTCTTGCAGTATAAGGGGTATTGGCCAGGGAGAAGCTGCAGCATTCCAGACACCGCAAACCCCATGTGCAAAGGTTGCGGGGAAAAATGCACGCATGGTATGGGAACTCCGCAGAAACTGATTTAGCAGGCTTTCCTGAGGAATAACTGAAATCTTAGCGAAATCTCAGGGCGGATAAGACTAGGTACTTCAAAAATCCAAGGGGCTGTCACACAGAAGAGGAATTAGGATACAATGTAAGGCTGTGGGAAAGTTACCAGCATCAGAATCAGACAGCTGTGGGGGGACCTCAGCTTAATCACTTACTGAGATTAACTTTGGAGAGACTGCTTACCCTCTCTGAGACTCAGTTTCCCTACCTATAAAAGAGGAAGGATTTCCCTAAGGTTGTTTTAATCACTGGAGATAATGTGTATGCAAATTAACTTGCACCTAGCTACTATAATTAGACTGATTTTTTTAGGTCCCAAAGGTTCAATGGGTAGAAGATGAAAGAAACACATTTCTCTTCAACAGACGAAGGAGCTTTTAAACAGTTAAACCTGCACAAATATGGAAGGAAGTGCCCTGTAAGAGAGTGAGCTCCTCATCACTAGAGGTAATCAAGCAGAGAAGCTGGATGAGACCCTTGGTGAGAAGGCCTCAGAGGGCAGACTGACAGTGAAGAGTGGGATAGATGAACTCTGGGCTTTCAGGACTTCTGTTTCAACAATTCCAAGGTTAAGTTTCTGTACATGTAAGCCTCAATGTGGTATTGTTCAAAACTGAATTTCCTTTCATGCATACTTTCTCATCAGAAATAATTCTAAATGAATACCTCATTCTTGGAAAAAACTGAAATGGCCCATCAAATCGTGAAATAGGAGATGAGGGACTATAACAAGCAAAAATATGTAAAGCTCACAAAATAGACAATGGAATATGTTTTACATTTAGCTGTTTCTACCTAAAATTAAGCTACTGATCTCATTTCATTTTCCCTCCGAGTAGTTCCACTAGGCCCCAGACAGACTGGAAATCAGGATGGAATACATTTACTCCACAGGGACATGAATCAAGTTGCATAAACCTTACAAAAATACTCTGCTAATATTTGCTCTCAGGCACAGACACGCCCATTTGGGTGTCAGTCCACGATATTTCTATCTTAGGCTCTGGCCCCCACCCCTTTACAGCCAAAAGCAGCAGAAGCCTTCAGAAAAGAAAACAGCTAAAGTCACTTTGAAAGGTTTGAGATGTGCTAATCACAGTGCATCCCAGCCAAGAAGCTGGAATCTCACAACCGGACCATCCTGCCAGCCTCTGTTCCCGCCAAGGAGTCTGAAGCCAGTGGCAGTCCGGCCAGAGAAACCCAATCCTCACCACCAGTGTCCCTCGCCATAATTTTATCTCAAGGAAACGGAGAAAAATACTCTCCACTTACCCCCACGAAGCATCATCTTATTTGTCTCTGATCAGCCAGGTGACTCGTGAAGTCACTAACTCACTTTTCTCTGGCTCGGTTTCCCAGGTTAGAGCCCTCTAAAGCTTTTTCCAGCTTTAAAATCCTCTGCCTGTAAGGTTTTAATCCAGGGGGCCATCTCAGGTTATATTAGGTTCGGTAACCCTGCTGGTTGCCAGTGTGCCTCTAGAAACCATAAAATATTTTTATGCAGCCTATTCAGATTTCCAGGGCTTTGTACCCTGATAAAATGGGGTCAGCAAATTAATGAAAGGAAACTCTTTAAAAAGACTTCTAAAAGGCATGCCAAAATGCAAATCAGGAGAACAACATTTAGGAACAAATGAATGAAATGTATATGTTTATTAAAATAACAAGTTGTAAACCTTAAAAAAAACAGTAAAAAGTAAACAAAAGGAATGTATAATTGCTACTAAAAAATAAAAGGTAAAGAAAAAAAGGAAATAATATATGTCATTGCTGCTGTTGATGCATTTATCTGTACTGAGGCCTTCCACATGCTGGGAGCTGAGAATACAGAGATAAAGATAACCCTCTCACTGATTTCAAGAGTGGTCCGTGACTGCACCAGGAAGATCTTTGCTTGGGAGTACTCTGGGACAGGAGGGGTCTTGCCAGGCCAGAGTCCACTGGAGGTTTGAAGGAATAGCCAGACCTGGGTTCTAGTCTCTGCTCTGCCACTCCCGAGTGGACATGAACCTGAACAAATTAATGTTTTGTCTTAGTTTCCTCCTCTGTGAATAACTGTAGGGAGCAGAGATTTCATTCTTAACGCAGCACAGGGCCTGGCCCGCCACAGCCACTCAACACCAGCTCTGTGAATGCTGCCTATGCGTTCTTGCCCTTCCCACCTGTCTTCTTTCTCAGTCCCTGGGCCATTCCCTTTCCTGTTTCTGGGCTTCCTGTGCTACGGGGCTTCAGCGATTTCCAAGTATTTTTACACCCCTCACTCCTGACTGATTGGTTTTGACTGGGCCTGGAAGGTAGCACTGCTGTTACCATTTTACAAGATTGGGAGACTCGACTCAGAACCACGCACAGGTCACACAGGCAGACTTCAAACAGGGTGATGATCCCAAGCTCAGGTGGGGGCATCACACATCACCCACTCTGAGTCCACTGATGCACGTGACTGGGAGGCAGACGAATTACAGGTGATTCACTGGAGGTGGTAAACGGAGCCCCACACTTAGTCACTATTGTCTCTGTAACTTACTAAATAAGGTATGTTCTTACCCTTTTGAGATAATCTTTATAAACACTCCCCGAGGCTCTCATGTTGGTAAATTTCCTCTTACAAGGGAAATGGCCCAGAAAACCTTCTTGCCCCCTAATTAACTCTGCAACATTAGAAACTTGAGTAATGATCTGGGTATTTATCACCATTATTCCCTCTGCTCTAAGATGACACACCTGATGTAACAGGTGTTTCAGCAAAGTTATTTTAAAGAAACAGTACATCCAAAGTACCCTGTGACTGTGAAGGTCACGGTGATTTCAGAAGCATTAAAGTGTGGCCAACGCGCCTTTCAGAATTGAGGAAATGTAGTAAATGACTTCCTCCCACTTCTGCAAAAGGCCTGGACTGCAGTGTGTCACATGATGTCTAAAGGCCCTTCCAGCCTCACAGGCAGCCGTCCCTGGGTTAATTATTAGCAGCAGCGGGAGGGCAGAAACAGGCCATCTCATTTCCTGAGGCCAGGCTCTGGGTTTGGCCTGGGGCCGCTCCTACCTGATGACCAGCTCTCCTTCTGGACCTCAGTGAGGTGGCCAGCCCTGGCCCCAGTCAGTCTCTCCTCCCACTGCACCTGCCTCCAGGGATCTCGGAACTGCCAGGACTCCTTCCGGCCCATGGGAAGCTGAGCTTCTCAGCAAACTAGAGCTCCATAAGACTCTTGCTCACTCACCTTTGGGGGCACATGCACTGGCTCTGAGCCAAGGATCTGATGAGGACAGTCATGGGGCAGGAGTAACTGATAAACAAGGCGGCGGCAACCTGGGTGTAGCAAGGGCCTGGATCTCTGGAGGATCCAGGACAGCCTCACGGTGTCTGAACCCTGAGCTTCTTTCAACCTGCCAGGAGAGAGGCTCAGGCAGCAAGAAATCTCCCTGGGTGGCTGTGAAAAAGGGGGATCTGACCACAGATGGTAGTGAACCTTGGAGGGGAAGGAGAGGGCGGCTCAGACCAGTGGCTACAAAGGGCGTGGACTCTGATGTGCTCAGGTTGAACAAAACAAGCCAACCAACAATTTTGTTTGTGTTTTTTAAAAAGTTGAACTTGTAATGTCTATGCAATCATATATTCCACTCTTTCTCATGATCACTATCCAACATTCGTCCAGGTATTTCAAACACTTCCCTGACCCTTTCTGTTATGACTCTACGATATTCCACCACGTGAGTGTACATAACTGTGGCTGGGTGTTCAGATGACTTCTCACTAGCAGAGCTCAGATGTCAAAAAGAATCCACAGTAAACCCAGAAAAGGAAGAGAAAGCACGTGACCAAGGACAGGCACCAACGCCAAGGAAGTGGGGGTCCCGATGAGCCCTGAGTTAGGGCAAAAACACCAGAGAAAGGAGGAACGAGATGACAGACAGGGGCTGGGCCACCACCTAGAGGAGGATGGCTAAACATGAGCAAGGTAACTGATGACGATTTGCACAAAATCGCCAAGTTAACTGTGTTCTGTCTTTTCTACCAGGTAGAACAATCTTTTACAATGGAAAAGATGAAATTAAAGGGGATGGGAAGGCATTCCCTGAGCAACTCCCATGACCCAGGAGAGAGCCCACACTCATCATCTTACTGGACTCTCACATCAAAAGAGGGGAGCAGGCTTCGCCCATGAGGTTACCACATGTGTTTCTGAGGTGACCCAGCGGCAGGGCAGAATCCAAACCGGTGGCTCCTGCCAAAGACGTGCTCCTCCCACTACCTCTTCTGGTCTTGTTTTTCTTTTTCTTTTCTTTTTTTCTGTTCTTTTAAATCTCCGGTAAACAAGCGTGTCTTTTTTTTTTTTAATTGTAAAATATATAGGACCTAACGCTTGCCATTTTAGCCATTTTTAAGTGTACAATTCAGTGGCATTAATTATATTCACAATGTTGTGCAACCATCACCACTATTTCCAGAAATTTTTCATCATCCAAAACAGAAACTCTGTACCCATTAGGCAATAACTCCCCATTCACCCCTCCTCCAACTCCTGGCCACCTCTAATCTACTTTCTGCCTCTACGAATTTGCCTAGTCTAGATACATCAGTGGAACCACATAGTATTTGTCTATTTGAGTCTGGCTTATTTCACTTAGCATGTTTTTAAGGTTCCTCCATATTTTAGCATGTATCAGAACTTTATTTCTTTTTATGACTGAATGATATTCCATTTTGTTTATCAATTCATCTGTCATTGGACATTTGGGTTGTTTCTGCCTTCTGGCTATTGTGAATGGTGTTGCAATGCTTAAATTTTATCATTTCAGCATACAAGTATCTGTCCGAGTCCACTTTCAATTCTTTCAGGTATATACGTAGGAGTAGGATTGCTGGGTCACATGGTAGTTCTATCTATAGCTTTTTAAAATTTTTTTGAGACACAGTCTTCCTCTGTTGCCCAGGCTGGAGTGCAAAGGCACCATCTCGGCTTACTGCAGCCTCCTCCGCCTCCCAGGCTCAATGGATCTTCCCATCTCAGCTTCCCTAGCAGCTGGGACTACAAGTGTGTGCCACCACCCCCAGCTAAGCTTTTGTACTTTTGGTAGACTGGGTTTCGCCCTGTTGCCCAGGCTGGTCTCAAACTCCTGAGCTCAAGCGATCCACCCTCCCAAAGTGCTGGGATTACAGGCCTGAGCCTCCGTGCCTGGCCCTATTATGTACAGCTTTTTGGGGAACAATCAGATTGTTTTCTACAGAGGCTGCACCATTTACATTCCCACCACAATATAAGAGGGTTACTATTCCTCCACATCCTTGCTAATACTTGTTAGTTTCCTGTTTTTGATCATAACCATTCTAGTAGGTGTGCAGTGGTGTCTCACTGTGGCTTTACTTTACATTTTCCGTAATGACTAATGATGCTGAGCATCTTTTCATGTGTTTACTGGCCATTTGTGCATCTTTAGAGAAATGTCTATTCAAGTCTTCTGCCCATTTAAAAAATTTGTTTTGTGTTAGTGTGAGCTGTTGACTTTCAGGGTCTCGCTCTGTCACCCAGGCTGGAGGGCAGTAGCACCATCTTGGCTCAGCGTAACCTCTGTCTCACAAGTGAACCTCCAGCCTCAGTCTCCTTAGTAGCTGGGACTACAGGCACACACCACCATACCTGGCTAATTTTTGTATTTTTTGTGGAGACGGGGTTTCACCATGTTGCCCAGGCTCATCTTGAACTCCTAGACTCAATGATCTGCCTGCCTCAGTCTCCCAAGGTGCTGGGATCACAAGTGGGAGCCACTGCGCCTGGCCTATTCTCTCATTCCATAGGTTGCCTTTTCACTTTCTTGATGATGTCTTTGGATGCAAAAAAGCTTTAATTTTCATGAAGTCTCAATTTATTTTTCTTTTGTTACTTGCATTTTTAGTGTCATATCCAAGAATTCATTGCCAAATTCAAGGTTGTGAAGGTTTACCCCTGTTTTCTTCTAGGAGTTTTATGGCTTTAGGGTCTTTTATTAAGGTCACTGATCCATTTTGAGTGAATTTTTGTATATGGTATGATGTGTTAGCTGCTCTGGTCTTGCTGAGTGGAGTCCTTCACCAGCACGATCTTCTGGCAGAGCTAACATCCCTACACAAAAAGGCTGGGTCTGAGTCTTTAAAATCTCACCACTGCCGCACAGGCAGCCTGCCCAGTGGCTGGTACCCAACAGGTGCTCAATAATTCACTGTGGGATGAATGGATGGATGGATGGATGGATGGATGCATGGTTGGATGGTTGATGGATAAACCACTGGGTTTATCCCTCCACTCACTTCTTATGACTGCTGCCCACAGCTGGCTGGGAGACTCTTTCATAACAAAGGAAATCTAATAGGCTAAACATATTAAGAATTAAATATCAACAATGGCATTTACACACTCCTAATATTAACCTAAAAATTACCCAAGATCTAACTCACACACCTAACTGAATAAGACAGAGGAAAGCCCAATGTACCCTTGCCAGTCTCCTGGTTCAAGTCCCTCAGTGCACAGATAAGGAAACCCAAGGGCAGGGCAGGGCATGGCAGGGACTTCCAAAGCCAGACCCCACCGAACACAGGTCTCAGTGATGGCCAACTATAGATAAGCAAGAGAAATACATGAGGTTAGTTTGAACTGCTTCACAGAGGAGGGGTGGCCCTCTGGTTCTAAAATCTCCAAAGGGGATGGGGAAATGAACCCTGAGTCCTAGATCTCATTCTGCTTCACCAGGGTCTCATGCTTCTCTGGCTGTTCCCAGGTGGTGCCAAGCTTGTTCCAACCTTGGGTGTTTGCACGTGCTGTTCCCTCTCCTTGAACACCCTTCCCTTAGATATGCACCTGGCTCTCTCACTCAGTTTCTTCATGTGCCTGCTTAAATTTTACCTCATCAGTGAGGCCTTCCCTGATCACTCCTTCTCCCTCTCGCCCTACTTTAGATTTCTCCTTAAATGTAAGTTCCTTAAAGGCAGGGATTTTAGTAGTGAACTGCCATCTCCATGGCATCTAGAACAGTGTCCAGTGCATATGAGGCACTAAGTATCTATGGAATGCATGAATAAATTGATAAAATTGGGAACCCCATACTCAGTGTGTAGCATGTCACTAAGTGTCACAAGAGGGGAAGGCAGATGGGTGGGCACTGCCTGGACCCTGCAGCCACAGAGGCACCCAAGTTTACTTCTGGACCCACAGGCTGTCCAGCGCTCCTGGGCCTGTGACAAAGACAGGGAGGGCTGGGACATCATGTACAGTCAGAAACTCCCCCGCCTTTCAGTCAGGTCCAAGATGCTGGCAGCTGCTCCCCTGCTGATCAGGCCATAGAAAATGGAGCCTCTGCCCATAGGCGCTTAAGAAATGTGTGTGAAATGCACAAGTGAATGAATGAACAACTAATGCACGCAGGGCTCACACCTGCACTTTTAGAAGGCTTGTGTCAGCGCTAACACAGCATACCATTCCAATGGGGCTGGGAGGCAGTCTGACTGAGTAATTCCATTTCTAGGAACCTGCTGTCAGGATATATTCAGACATGAAAAGAAGTTTTAGTTGCAGAGATTTTCCTCCCAGCAACATTTATAACACTGAAAATTACAAACAAAAAAGCTACTTGCCAATTTCGGAGGGCCAGTTAAGTAAGCCACAAAACAGCCACAGGATGTCTGTGTGATTAGAATATTAAGAGGCTTGTTATAAAGTTGTATCTACGGGATAACCACAACTAATTAAAACAAAGGAATCTGAAAGACAAAAAAACCCCACATGTGTTAGTTTTTCTATTCTTTCAACTTTTCTGTTATTTTCTATGATGAGCAATGATGAGTCAGAAGAAAGTCAAACTGATCTAATTTTTTTTTGTTTTAAATGCTGTCACCTAATGCTTTATTGGTGCTAGGGTGTTAAACTGCTTAAATCTCCGTCCCCTGACTCTGCTGCCTCCTGTCCCATTTCTGCATCCCCAACCCTGCTTCCTCTTCCTGGGTCCCCTCCCACTATCCACTGTTTGCCCTGCCCTACCACCTCTGCAATGCTCTGGCCTTTTAATCCATACCTGGACCCACTCCTCCCCCAGAAACCAGCTCCAGTGCTGGGCTGCCTCCTCCACTTCCCAGATCTGTGGCTTTGGACAAGTTACTGAACCTCTCTGAGATTCCATTTCCTCCTCAGGAAAATGAAACTGACATTAACCCACAGGGTCCTCGTCAGCATTCGCAGGTGCTAAGGCTGTGGGCTGCTCTAGACACTGCCCCACGTTGGAGCCCTATCTGCTGCTTCTACTCAGCCTCAGGAAGAGCTGCTATCCATGCCCTGATGCACAGGGGGAAAAGTCTTGATCCCCAGTCTGCATAAATCTGGGCACCTGTCCTTTCCTGAAGGCAGCAGAAGAAAAGTAGGTTTGCTCTTGGCTCCCAGATCAACATGATAGCTTCTTGGCTGAAACTACCATTCCCCCGTGGAGCCCTCCACACCTTCAGAGAACTCACAGCCCAGCCCTCGCTCCTCAGAGCTGACGCCCAATATGCGAGTCCCCTTTAGACTATGTTCCTGGCAATTTCACCAAAGGCCTGGCTAATGCCATAGCTGGGCCTCCTGTCCACAGCGACAGGCTCCAGTCCCCCAGCTCGGTGCTGGGCTCTCCTACTCCCTTTTGATCACAGGCTTTACTCATTCTTCCTTCAAAACCTGTATCCACCCCTCTCTGTAACACCAGCTGTGAGGCAGGTGCTGGGGTACAAGGTTAAGAGGCTGTCTCAGGGTCCTAGCTCTCTGGGAACTCACAAATCAATCAGAGAGAGAGGGATGCAGAAATCACAGCTTTCCATGCGGGGAGTGCTAAGACAGAGGACCTTCCAGGGTGTGACCATGGCTCAGCCTCCGGCAGAAAGCGATGCCTTCTAAGGAGGATATAACTGTGAAGCCAGACTGTGAGGGATGAGATATCAAGCAACAAAATCAAATCACTCCATACGTCTCCCAAAGCTCTCACCAGGCTCTTACGATCAGTCTCCATCATCACCCACAATCTGATTCCAACAGAATCCGACAGACCCCAGACGCCTGGATACACCTGCCCCTTTGAGGTGTCTCCAAGCAGCCAGGCAGAAAGCTGGGTATACGTTAAGCTGTGCATGTTTTTTCTCTACCTTCTCCTCCACAAGGCTCCCCATCATTAATCATGTTCTGGATGAATGCCGCTGAAAGTGCAGTCTCTGGACCAGCGGCTTCAGCATCACTGAGTGCCTGTTAGAAATGCGGTCTCAGGCCTCACCCCTGACCTACAGAATCTGAATCATTTTGTATAAAGTGTGACAGGCTGCGTTCTCCACTCCAAGTCCAACTTCCTCCTCTTCACTCTGTCGCGAGCTGCCATCTTTTGGTGCCTTTGACATCTACGCAGTGAACTAAAGCCAACCTCTGCAGTGTCCACCTCAGGCAGAATTGCCTGAGCCCCACCCTGCCCTGGGTGGTGCACACCAACCACAGCTCTCTCCACCTCAAGCTGTGGACACATGTCCCACAGCAGTCCCTCTGTCCAGACAGCTGAGCCAGTACTGCCTGAGTACTCAGCATGCTGCTGTGTCACCACGGGATCATCACACGACCTTGTGAGGTGGAGACACCACTGGCATTCCAGTGTGGAGAGGTGGAGACCGAAACTCAGGAAGCTCGAGCAGGGCCCTGGAGTGAGGGAGTGGGGGCCCGGTGATGGTCCCAGGCTCACCACCTGTGCTGAGAGCTAACACTGAGCACGGCAGCCTGGCCGAGCCACCTCTGTGGAAACTTGGAGCTGAGGATGGACATCTGAATCTGAAGTGAGGAACAGCCACTTGGCTAGGAGCTAGAATTGAGGGGCAAAAGTTGTGGAGAACAAACACATGGGAGAGGAGGCAGAGGCCAGATCCTGAAAAACTCTTCAGTGGTGGACTGAGGTGCCTGGACTTCAGAGGCGACAGGAGGGTAGTGAGGTTTCTGGAGCAGGCTGGTCAAAGTCAGCAGCACCCTTGTTTGATATCCATCCCATTCCCTCACCCCACATGTACCTGGGACTTGCTTCTCTGACCCTCCTGCTGTGGCAAGATCCTGATTGTCCCAGGTGCACATGGCTCTACTTCCTGACTGCTCATCCTCACGCAGTCCTCAGCCCTCTATGACCCCCCATCCTGCGCTAGGACAAAGCCTGGCTCCCAGGCATGCCTACCAGTGGTTTCCCCAGCTGGCTCCTCAACAGCAAAGCCTTATCAAGAGTCATATAAGGCCAGGTGCAGTGGCTCACACCTGTAATCCCAGCACCTTGGAGGCCAAGGTGGGTGGATTACTTGAGTCCAAGAGTGCAAGACTAGCCTGGGCAACATGGTGAGACCCCATCTCTACTAAAAATACAAAAAGTAGCCAGACGTGGTGGTGTGCATCTGTAATCCCAGCTACTTGGGAGGCTGAGGTGGGCAGATCGCTTGAACCTGGGAGATGGAGGTTGCAGTGAGCCGTGATGGCACCACTGCACTCTAGCTTGGGTGATAGAGTGAGACTCTGTCTTAAAAAAAAATAAAAAGTCAGCCGGGCGCGGTGGCTCACGCCTGTAATCCCAGCACTTTGGGAGGCCAAGGCGGGTGGATCACGAGGTCAGGAGATCGAGACCATCCTGGCTAACAGGTGAAACCCCGTCTCTACTAAAAATACAAAAAAAATTAGCCGGGCGTGGTGGTGGGCAGCCTCTACAGGCTGAGGCAGGAGAACGGCGTGAACCCGGAAGGCGGAGCTTGCAGTGAGCCGAGATTGCGCCACTGCACTCCAGCCTGGGCAACAGAGCGAGACTACGTCTCAAGAAAAAATAAATAAATAAATAAAAATAAAAAGTAAAAATAAAAAGAGTCATATATGATCCAGCCCCCAGATCCTCGCCCTCTTCTCCTGTGACTGGCAGCACCTTCCCCAGGAGAGCTCCCCTTCCCCGCCCAGTCTTCCCTGATGGAATCATCAGTTTCCACACTCATCTCCTCCTACGGAAACCAGACTCTTCTCCTTCCCCTTCCACCACCATCCTGAGAAGACTGAGTACGGGAGAGCCTCTGTCCTGGAGCAGCTCACGAGAGGGAACCCCTTTGCAGTGTGTACCTCTTTAAAGGAAAAACATTCTCAAGATCCACCCCCGACTCCCATACACCTATTCACCTGGACCTATTTAGTAACTCTGAAGAAAACTGAAGCCTTTCCTGGTCTTTGAAAATTCTTTCAATAGTAAATAACCACTGCAACAGCAAATCTAAGTTTACGATTGAAAACATTTAAGGTTAACTTTACATACAACAGAAAACATTACAATGACAACACAGAACTTGGAAATTCTTGCAGTATGAACAGACTGAAGACAGGTCTGCAGGACTCTGTGAAACACAGATCTCCCCTAGAGTCCAGCCACTCAACATGTGGTGGCTTACGGACCCCATCCTGGCATCACCTGGGACGGTGCTGGAAAGGCAGAGTATAGGACCCAGCCCAAACCTGCCGAGTATGTATTTGCATTTTAACATGAAAGCTTGGGAAGCCCTGGCTTATAGCATACATTTTGCAGGGTTGGAGAAAAGATGGGGAAAAGCAAGGCCAGATGGAGCCTGCACAGAATGAGGTGATCTTCTGTGCTTTTTAAGGGAACGTTTTTCTGGTAGCTATGTGAAGGAGGTACAGGCGCAAGGGGCCTATTTGTGACAGCAAGCAAAAGAGGCAAATGGGAGAAGCGAGAGAACTCAGTTTGGGTGAAGTGGAAAAGGGGAGTGGGCTGGAGAAGGGATTTCTGAGGTGTGGTGGACAGGCTTGTCCAGGGCAGGTTGTGGGGGACAAGTGAAGAGTGACCTTGGGTTTCTAAGCAGGAAGACTATGTGGAGAGGACTAGTGGAGAGGGCATTTTTAAGAAAGAAGGTGATGAGCTCTGTTTCAGAAATGCAGAGGAGGGGCCTGGGGGCACTCATGAGGAGTTGTGCAGATGTGATATACACAGGATTGGAAATGCCCAGTGATATGGTTTGGTTGTGTCCCCACACAAATTCATTGAGTTGTAGTTCCCATAATCCTCACATGTCATGGGAGGGACCAGGTGGGAGGTAATTGAATCATGGGGGCAGTTACCCCCATGCTGCTGTTCTTGTGATAGTGAGTTCTCACAAGATCTGATGGTTTTATAAGGGGCTTTTCCCCCTTTTGCTCTGCACTTCTCCTTGCTGCTGCTGTGTGAAGGAGGTTGTGTTTGCTTCCCCTTCCGCCATGATTGTAAGTTTCCCAAGGCCTCCCCAGCCTTGCGGAACTGTGAGTCAATTAAACTCCTTTCCTTTATAAATAACACAGTCTTGGGTATGTCTTTATTAGCAGCGTGAGAATGGACTAATATACCCAGAGATGATCAGGCCGGAGACACAGACCTGTGAGCCCCTGCTGATAGAACCAGCTGAGTTTACCTGAAAAGGCCTGCAGGACAGTAAGATCAGAGGATAAAGGGCAGCAGAGGAAGAGCCAAGGTGTGGAAGGTAGGAGGGGAGAGGAGCATCACAGAAGCCCTGGAACAGAGAGGAATTTCTCTGACCAAATGGGCTGAGATATGAGAACCTGCCTCTGGTCTTAACAAGTGAACAGTCCCTGGCCACTGTGGCAAGAGCAGGGAGGGCCCCCCTGGCCGCAAAGCGCAGAGCATATTATCTAAAAGTGTCATGAAACCCTGGGCAGCGGACCTCAAAGGACAGTCCCTGGCGTCCGAATGAGTGGCATCACCAGAGAGCTTGTTAGAAATGCAAACCTTCCGGCCTCACCAGAGGCTCTGATTCAGACCAAGAGAATCACACGCTCTGGGGGTGGGGCCTAACAGCCTCTTTTAAACAGCCTTCCAGCCTTCCAGGTGATTCTGATGTGCTATAGTTTGAGAAACACCGCTACAGGATATGGAAATTCAATGGAAGGTATATATATATTTTTTCTACATGAAAACGAAAAGAAGAAAAAGACAGCCTAGCAACTTCTACATAGAGAAACTCAGCAAGAAATGCCTAACCGCTTCAATGCCAATACAACTTATTTCTATAGTCAGAGAAATGCCAAAAGGTATTAACAAAATAATAAAAATACATGGCCCATCTGATAAACTTCCTTGGATGAGATGTAGAAAACACACCCAAGATCTGGGGGCTGGAAATTCTGAGACATGGGTACCAGTTCCTACTCTGCCATTGACTATGTGCCCTTGAGTACGTTACATCCCTTGCAGAGCCTCGGTTTCTCCATCCAGAAAAGAGGGAGCCGGAAAAGGTTTTTCTGAGGTCACTTTCAGTTCTGACACTGTGTGACATGTTCTGTCCTGTAAAAAGTGACCCCAAACGAAATGCTTTTAAGCAGCTGTGTGGGGTCGGAGGGAGGAGGGAAGTACTTTTTTTTTTTTTTTTTTTTTTGAGATGGAATCTCGCTCTTTTGCCCAGGCTGGAGTGAAGTGGCATGATCTGGCTCACTGCAACCTCTGCCCCCACACCCCAGGTTCAAGTGATTCTCCTGCCTCAGCCTCCCGAGTAGCTGGGACTACAGGCACCCACCAGCACTGTGTAATTTTTTGTATTTTTAGTAGAGGTGGGGTTTTGCCATGTTGGCCAGTCTGGTCTCGAACTCCTGACCTCAGATGATCCACCCGCCTCTGCCTCCCAAAGTGCTAGGATTACAGGCATGAGCCACCGCACCGGGCTGAAAGTACATTTTTAAGCAGTAAAATCTAATAACACAGTTAACCAGAAAATCTTTCCAACATTCAGCAGTACTAGTATCTTGCATTCTAGGAACCGGAACATTCCTTTACTAACTGGCTTTTCCATTAAAGCTGCTGATGCCTAGAGTAATAAAAACACGACTGCACTGGACAGTGTTCTTAAAGTTCACATGACTGGGATGCTTCCCAGAAAATAGCTCCATTATCTTCACATTTTCATCCTATAATAATTTGTAATCCAGGAAGGCAAGGTTTGTATTTTCTTCTAGGCAGAAAATAAGTTAAAGAACCAGACTGTATGGATCCCAGAGCCTGACCCCTTGACCGAGTGTCTGGGCACCTGATATTACAAATCTAGACTTCCTGATAAATGGCCCTGTAGTGACCTTGTTACTGGGATCCCTAGATGCTGGTTTCCTGCCTGGTTTCTCTGCATCCAAGTCCCTGTCTGCACCTACTGTCCATCCAATGCCCATCCTCTTCTGCCTGGGTCCCCAATGCCACCTGCTTCCCTGCCTTTGCCAAAGGTCAGTGACTTAGTCATGATCTCAGAACTAGGGCTGGAACAGGGATGTGGGCGTTGGTGCAGGAAGAAGAGGTGGAAGTGTGAGCACTAGAGGAAAGAAGATAAGGTCTAGGGTGACTCCCGCCTCCTGCCCTTCTTTGCTTACACACTCTGGCTCTTAAATTCTATTAGAAATTGGTCAGTGGGAAGCACAGCTGGCTTGTTCATCTCCCTGTCCATCTATCATAAACTCTGTCCCTGCTCCTCCATCCAGCCAGGGTATGTGAGTGACGTTCCAGACTCTGCCAGTCCTTGTGGCAGACAGGTACCATAGTGAGGTGAGAGCTGACAAAAGGCCAGTGTGGCAGGCACAAAGCTGGGGAGTGGCATCCTACTGGAGGTGGGACCACAGAGGTGTGGGGACCAAAGCCACAAACATCAGGCCTGCAGGCCATGCAGAGGTTAGTTTTGTCTTTATCCAGGTAGAAGATTCCTAGTGCTAGAGGGTTTTCCATGCTGGCTCACCCTGCACTGATCTCAACCTCGAAGTCACTCTTAAATCCGGACGTGACCACACGTCCGGATTTACCTAGGGCAGTCCCGGCTGAGACCCGTCAGTCATGCGCAATTATTAATAGGACCCCTTTTTATTCTCAAACTGTTCTGGTTGGGATGATAAATTCTAGTTGCACTGTTCTTGGGGGCCTAGGCCTGTGAAGTCAGAGCTGCAGTTAGAGAAGGCTACCCATGATTAGCAGGGACCCCCAGCCTGATGAGTCTCACCCCTCATCAAACATTCCATTTGCCTCTCCAGTATCCCTGCCAAACCATCATCTGGCTTCTGCTTGTATACCTGCAAGGACAGCAGGCTCACTATCTTCTCAGGAAGCCTCTCTTTTTTGGGGAAAGCTTTGTTATAAAAATAGCAGGATTCAAACCTGTATACAGTATGACTGCAACTAAATAACAACATCCAGGCCGGGTGGGGTGGCTCATGCCTATAATCCCAGCACTTTGGGAGGCCGAGGTAGGTGGATCACTTGAGGTCAGGAGTTCTAGACCAGCCTGGCCAACATGGCAAAACCTCATCTCTATTAAAAATACAAAAAATTAGCTGGGCGTGGTTGTGGACACCTGTAATCTCAGTTACTTGGGAGGTTGAGGCAGGAGAATCACTTGAGGCAGGAGAATCACTTGAACCCAGGAGGCAGAGGTTGCAGTGAGCCGAGATCGCGCCACTGCACTCTAGCCTGGGTGACAGAGCAAGACTCCATCTCAAAAAAAACAAAACAAAAACAAAACAAAAAAAACCCCACATCACTCAGCAGGGAAAGGCATGGGGCTGGAAGAAAGCAGAAAACCTGCTGACTTTTCCCCTTGCACCTCCTTCCATCTCTCCCTCTCCTCATTCAACAAATATTTACTGAGTGCATTTGATGGTCCAGGGACTGTGCTTGGCACTGGGGACAAAATGGTGAGTTAAAACAGACTCAGTGTGAGGGGCATTCTACAAAATAATTGGCTTGTACTTTCCAAAAACGTCAAGGTCTGGCTGGGCATGGTGGCTCACGCCTGTAATCCCAGCACTTTGGGAGGCCGAGGTGGGCGGATCACCTGAGGTCGGGAGTTGGAGACCAGCCTGACCAACACGGAGAAATCCCGTCTCTACTAAAAATACAAAAAATTAGCCGGGCGTGGTGGCACATGCCTGTAATCCCAGCTACTCAGGAGGCTGAGGCAGGAGAATTGCTTCAACCCAGGAGTCGGATGCTGCAGTGAGCTGAGACTGAGCCACTGCACTCCAGCCTGGGCGACAGAGCGAGACTCCATCTTGGAACAACAACAACAAAAAAAGTCAAGGTCCTGAAGGACCAAGAACAATTGGGGAACTGTCTTAGTTTAAAGGAAACTAACGAGACATGGCAACCGTACGCAACCCATTTATAAGAGTTTTTTTTTTTTTTTGCTATAAAAAAGGACATCACTAAGACAACTGGCAAAACCTAACATCTAGGCTGGGCGCAGTGGCTCGGGCTTGTATCCCAGTACTTTGGGAGGCTGAGACAGGCAGATCACTTGAGGTCAGGAGTTCGAGACCAGCATCCAACATGGTGAAACCCTGTCACCACAAAAAATACAAACATTAGCCGGGCATGGTGGCACACGCCTGGAATCCCAGCTACTTGGGAGGCTGAGACAGGACAATTGCTTGAATCCAGGAGGCGGGGGTTGCAGTGAACTGAGATCACACCACTGCACTCCAGCCTGGGTGGCAGAGTGAGGGACACTCTCTCTCAAAAAAAAAAAAAAAGTATATAAAACTTGAGGTTTATAGATTAAACAATGTTGTATCACTATTAATTTATTGATTCTAAAATTTGTATTGTAGTTAGGGAATATCATCGCTTTTAGGAAATATATGTAGGGGGAAAGGAGGCATTGATAAATAATCCTCAAATGGTTCAGGATAGATATATATATACACAGGGATAAAATAAAAAGAATAAAATGGTAATGTTTGGGGAATCTGGGTGAAGAATTTATGGGACTTCTTTGATTTATTCTTACAACCTTCCTATGGGTCTGAATTGGATCAAAATAAAACATTAAAAGAAAAAAAAAATAAAACTTAGAAAAAGTTTTTTTAAAAAAGAGACCCTGCCTTCACACAGCTTACAGTGTAGCTGGGAGACAGGTACTAATACAAATAATTACATTAATTAACTGCAATATTGCCACTAGGAAAAGTGCTATAATGGAGAGAGATCTGGTGGCATGAACATTTATAGCAACAATTTAACTCAAGTCAGGAAGGTGAGCAAAGGCTCTGCAATCATGGAGCTGAGACCCACAGGATGAAGTAATCAGTGGGGAGGGGGAGAAGGTCCCAGGCTCTTGCAGTCCCTGCAGCAGGAAGGAGCACGGTGAGGTGAGGGCTCAAAGAGCATGAACATAGGGCCTGCAGGAGATGCTAAGAGATCAGCTTTGTCTTCATTTTGAGAAAAATAGGAGTGTATGGAAGACTCCCCCGTCTGTGGAGTAGAGAATCCACTGGAAGCAGGAGAGGGCATGTGCAGATCGTGGCAGTGCTGACAGTGGACCAGCTGCTTTCAGAGAAGCATCATGCATAATTTTTCTTGTGTTCCCTGACACTTTATTTTCTACAAGAACCATGAATGCATTTGATAACCAGAGCAGGGGAGGGGACTGGGGGGAGCCAGTGGGGAAGACTGAGCTCAGAGGCCAACCTCCCCTCCCCAGGCCCAATAGTGGCTGGCGGTCAAAAAACAGCTGATGGAGCTGGTTGCTGCCTCCCTCACCGAGAACCTCTGGGCTAGCCCTTGAGCTGATGTGGCTGAGGGAGGTGACATGCATGGGCCAGGTCTCCAACCCCACTCCTATGCCAGGGGCCCCTCATCAGCACAGCATTCAGGCAGCCATGGCCCCTGCACAGTCCTGGATGCTCCCTCTTGGAATATCCCTTCAGTCCTGAGAACCGGGACCTGTGGTCCTGGCTGAGGAGGGACCTTCACTCACCCACTGCGACTCTCAGCACTGAACACAGATCAAAGCACTTGTCTGGAGGGTCAGGGGTTTGACCACAAAGTGAGGGACCCCTTTTCTATGCCAAGTTTTGCCTTAGTTAGTTTTCCACATTAGCTCATTGACAACAGTCAACTTAAAGGGAATAGGTGCAATTATGATCCTCATTTTACAGGGTGGAAGTTGATTATACAATTTGGGTCATTATTGTAATGCCCAACTAAATCAGAGTTGAGAGGCCAGGGGAAAAATACTCAGGGCACATAACATTGCTCCAAAAATATAATTCTCTGCAAGCCTGGCTGCTAAAACTGCCTGTTATAACCTAAAACCAGTTTTATTTAATAACTACTGAAACAAATTGCAGTGACCCTAAGACTAGTTTTATCTGCTACCATCATGCAACAATCAGAGCTTGCCAGCTCCCGAAGAGCTTCTCTAGTGCCGATGGACTTTTTTTAAAACAATACATAACATTTCTCATTCTAATAAAACTCCCAACATTCTCTTTGTTTTCCAAACCAAAGACCACCTGGTCTGTATAGATTTCCCAAATTATTATTCTTACTTCCCAAGCAAAACGTTTTAAATTTAGAGAAACATCTGTTTTTATATTTTATTTGACTTTGACAACAGATGATTTGTCTAGGCACAGACTTGGGTTCAAATGTTGGCTGCAGCCAGGCACAGTGGTTCATGCCTGTGATTCCAGCACTTTGAGAGGCTGAGGCAGGAAGATCAGTTGAGCTGAGGAATTCAAGACCAGCCTGGCAACATGGCGAGACCCATTCTCTATATTTAAAAAACAAACAAACAAAAACCAAAAAGACAAATCTCGGCTGCACTGCTTACAAACACTGTGCTCTTTGGTGGTTACTTCATCTCTCTGAGCCTCAGTTTTCTCACCCCATCTGTAAAATGGGGCTGGAAGGAATCAGTCAGATTTTGAGGCTAAAATGCACTGTTTGTTCCCTATGGGGGCTCAGTAAAAAAAATTCACTTCACTCTACACTGCTTAAACATTTACTAAAAGCTTGTGTATCCTAACAGTAAATCATGGGACCTCAATTTTCCAGGACTATTCCAATTTCAAATCCTCTGTCCTAACTTTCCACATAAACCATCAAAATGTTTCAAAAATTCCACTCTCTCAGTATCCAAACACTTCTCAGGCCTCCTCTTGCACAAAGCAGTGGCACACACATTCTTTTTTCACACTACAGATCCCGTTCTTTGGTTCAGAAAACGCAGTCAGCACAGTCCTGCCGGTCCCCTAAAGGAAATGGGGTCAGTGCTCCACTGCAATTCAGACTGGGCTGTTTCCCGGCACATCTATGTAAAGGCAGCCAGGGGGAGGCCGGGCCACAATCAGAGCATCACCCACAGAGGGACATACACTGGGCAGAGGAGTTCAGCCCCCACCTACTTGTACCTGGGAGGCAGCCTGGCGACAGGGTTGCTGTGAAGATTAAATGAATTAAGTTACTATTTGGAGAGCACTCACAACAGTGTGTGGCAACCAATAAGTACAGATTAGTGCTGATAACTAAAACCAGAGGCATCCCTGCAGAAGTTACTCCTGCCTCAAAGACAACACAGTGGCATCGCTCCCATCCAGGTGAAAACAAGGAGAATAGGCACTTAGCCCTGGGCTAAGTGAGGCCTGGCCCATGTACAGAGATAAAGCAGACCCTAACCAGAGCAGGTGGGTTCTCCATTAGTGAACACCAAGAGGCTGGATTTGGCTGGGTGCGGTGGCTCACGCCTATATCTCCACACTTTGGGAGGCCAAGGCAGGAGGACTGTTTGAGCCCAGGAGTTCGAGACCAGCTTGGGCAACATAGTAAGACTTTGTCTCCACAAAAAATAAAAAATTAGCTGGGTGTGGTGGCACATGCCTGTAGTCCCAGGTGCGAGGTACAAGGAGGACTGCTTGAGCCATGATCGGGCCACTGCACTCCAGCCCGATGACAGAGTGAGACCTTGTCTCAAAAAACAAAAAAGACCAGGTTGGACTTGGAGAAGAGTCACCACGCCTATGATCCACAAAGTCTCTTCATGCCTTTGCCCCTGCTGTTTTGCCTGCCCCAAATGCCATCTTGTTCCTAAGTTTGAGGCTTAATTCAAATTATGCCTTGAAGTTAGAACTAACTTCTCCCCATGGTTAGAACTATGCTCCACAGTGTCTCCTGATGCCCATCGGAATGAATGGCTGCATCCTCTGGTGTCTCTTGCACCTAGCTTATCCTTTTAAAGTACTTACAGGACCATGGACAGATGGATGGGGATGCACATACACATATACAAACTGTCTTTCCAAATCCACCATGAATCCTTCCAAGGCAGGGGTTCAGCGTTCACCTCCGTAGCCCTATGGCCTAATACATGGTAGAGACTCAATAAATGTCTCAATTTGCTGTTAAATCTGTGCTCACACCTGGTCTTGGAATAACAAGTTAACCTGGGGGCAGTGGGAAGCTTCAGGTGCACACACAAGCAGAAGCTCTGGAGATGCAACATTTCTGGGTCTTAGAACCCATTACCAAATCAGTTTTCAGCCAGGGGCTTACCAGGCACTTCTCAGGTCCTTCTCGGCCAGAGGAAAGAAGACATCTATAAGATCAGGCTCTGAGGTCACCTGGACCCAGCCAAGAGCAGTGTGGACACTGACCTGGTCTCCTCCTGTCTCTATTAGAGTTGGAATGAAGAGCTGATGCTGGGTAGGCTACCGCACCCCCACCAGCCCTTCCAGACCAGGGTATGTGCTGGGTGCCTTCAGCATTCCAGCTTCTACAACAGATCTTGGGAAAAGATAAAGAGGCATTGTCCCTGCTTTCCAGGACCGCAATGCTGGAAGGTGAGCTCTCCTGGGAAAAGATGTAGGGACCACAAATTGCTGGTCTTTTCTCAACCACCACAAACCCGGAGGGTTGGGGAAAGGCAGGGTGCCATGTCTTCTCACTCCCTCCCATCCCCAAAGCTGAGCCCTTCTGGTAGGTTATGCCTGTCCTAGAAAATGTCTCTTGTGTGCCTGGACCTGTAGTTCAGAAGGTCAAAATTGGTCCCTCTTGCTCCTGGCCCCACTCTACCTTTGCCAGCTCAGTTTCCTTATCTGCAAGGTGGGGAACGGGGTGGGGTTTGGCAGCAACAGCAACAAACCCCACTGTGTGTGAAACCTTCCAGTTCACAGCCAACAAAGCGTTGCTCTCAATTCTCTGAAGCCAATTACCACCTCGGAACCCCAGCTTTTTCCAGGGATAAGATTTGTCTCTGACCTTGCCTCCCTAACCAGGTCTCTGAGACTTGAATGAGAATGCTTAAAACTACCAGAGTATCTTCTGTATGATAAAAGATGAATCGAGGGGTCAGAGACATGACTGATGATATGGTAAGGGATCCTGAATCTGCTTCCATGGTAACTTGGGCTTTTTCTCCTGCTCCAAGCTGTCTGAGGGCCCACCACCTGTCTGGCCTGACCAGGGCCTGTCCTTTCCTGCAGGGAAGTGGATGCAGGCAACCTGGATTCTCTGGGGTGCACCCCACATCCCCACTCAGCACTACATCTGCCATACAGAAGTTCAATAAATGCCTCAGCTACTCTGAAATGCCTTCAGTAACTTGACCTTTTATATTCCCCAGCTAATGTCTAATTTGCATATATGAGTCCTTTTTAGGAGATGGCAAATCACCAGAGAAAACGCAGGATCAATACAGAGTATTAGGCACGTCCTATTCTACTCTAATTCTCTGCAAATTGGTATTCCATTAACTGCATGTGGGATTTATGGGAGCTCGCTATAAACTAGAATATTTAACTAGAATGGCCTACTCTGTCAGATAATAGCTTACTGTTGTTAATTTTCAACTAGTCAATCTCAGAAAAGTTTCCAACTTCCAATATACTTCACATCTTGATTTAATCATCTGGAAAGTCATCCATATCAAAGCCTCCATACAACAAAGGGACAGGCAGCTTGATGCAGAAGAAAAAGACCTGCCCTTGGAACCAGGAGACTTGGGTTACACCCCAGCTCTACCACATACTGTGTAATTGGCTGCTCAGAGCCTCCATGTCCTCATCTGTAAAATGGGAGTGACACCAGTCTCACAAGGGAGTTGTAAAGATTAAATAAGATGATACAGGTGAATGTACTCTGTAAGTTCTATAAGGCTATGCAAAGGTTAGTTATTACAAAAGCACAAGATGAAATTCTCAAACAACTCGGGCTAATGACAGAAAGCAAGAATTAAATTGGTGGTTCTAAAGGGGTGCGGGGGTGGCATTTTGCTCCCTAGGGGACATCTGACAATACTAGAGGCATTTTTGATTGGAACAACTGGGGAACAGGAATTGCTATTGGAATCTACAGACCAGGGATGCTTCTAAACCCTACGATGCCCAGGACACAAAGAATTATCAAACCCCAAATGTCAATAGTGCAAGGCTGAGAAACCCTGATCTAAATAATCGCTTAAAGTTGGATTTGGGAGCTTTTTAAAACAGAAATCTTCCTAAGCAGGCTTTACTTTCTCCCATCATCTGCTTAAACATTTGCAAGATGGATCATCTTGCAAAACAGCTCTTTTGTAAGTGAAGCCAACTGCCAACTTCTGGAGTTTCTGAATGTATAAAACTGCTTTTAAAGGAGATGCTCTCTGATTACAATTCGGCTAAATTGTTTTTCCGAAGGCCTTGACTTCGGCAGAAGTTCTCCTGGGCACAGAGACAGGGTCTGTCACTCCACCACTAGGCCTTGAAGATGGTTTCCTAATTCTAATTTCCTCCTGAAATGAGAGCCACGAGGGTCTCTAAACGAATTAAATTCACATCACGCCAACTGCTTGCTAGCTTTGTGCCGGGCACGGTGCCAAACACCTCCACATAATTTATCCCACTTAATCCACTCAACAACCCAGCGAGGTGGGCATTATTACCAGCTGATTGCAAGGGAGGAAACTGAGGACCAGAGAGGTTAAACAACTTGCCAAGGTCACCAGCTGGCCAAGGGGGAGCCCAACTTGAACGGAGGTCTCCAGTTTCCAAGTCACAAGCTCTTTCCACCAGCTTGGAAAACCCAGGTGTCAAGTTGTCTCAACTTCCCATGAATTTTTAAGGCAACCGCAACTTCTCAGTAAGTTTAGGTAGCTGAAAATGGGAATTTCGGGGGAGCTGGGCACTCTCACATACACTCCCCCATCTGCAGCTGTCTCACCGCAGGTACCTGATAAATCATTCCATATCGCCCGCGGAACGGGGAGGATTTATTGGCGCTGGAGTTTCGTGCCAGGCCCAGGAAATGCCATCTTTGAAAGCCGAGAGGCGGATTCGCCCTGGGAGCCGAGCGCTGGCCGCCGCTCTCGGCTAGCTCCCCGCGGGCTGTGTGCCCCCTCGGAGCCCCGAGCCGGGGTCGCGGCGGCACGGGGTCCTCCGGAGGTGCCGGACGCACGGGCTCCGCGGGTTGCGCCCGCCCCTGCCCGGCTGGAGCGCACGCCCACGCTCCGGCGCCGCGTCCCGGCCGCCAGCCCGCCCCGGCCGAGCCCCACCCGGCGCCCCGCCCGCGCCCTCCCGCCCCGGCCCCGCCAGGTGAGCGCAGCGGGGCGCCCCCTCCCCGTCCCGACGTGGTGCGGGGATCCCGGTGCAGCCGCACCCGCCAGCCCGCCCGCGCGTCCGCCGCGCGCCCCAGGGACGGGTGGGGGCGGGGTGGCGCCGAGCGCGACCCCGGCCCCCGGCAGCCCCGCACCCTGCCCCCGGCCCGCTGGGGTCGCACGGGCCCGTACCTGCAGCATCCGGGGGCGCGGAGCGCCCAGGTAGGTCGCGCGTGCGGGCGGCGCGGAAGCTCGCTCGCGGCGCGACCTGGCCGCCGTCTGAGCATGCCCAGTGCCGCCCGCGGGCGGTTCCCGCCGGCCGGGCTGGCCGCGACGGGCCCGCGCGCCGGGCGGGGGGCGGGCGTCCGGGCTGGCCTGCGGTGTTCTCCCGCTCCCGCCCCCGCCCCGGGCTGGCGCGCCCCGACGCATCTCCTAGGGGCACCGGGGCTCTCCGCCGAGCTCCGGGCAGGTCCTGAGTTCCCTCGCGCATGCATGCAGCCTTTCGTTCCACAGCCATGACTGGGCACCTACTGTGTGCCAGGCCCTCAGTGATTTCATGCCTAGGGAAGGCAAGAAGTCGGCGCCCAAAGAAACTTTGAAATGAGGAGTCTTGCACGACGGGTGCGCGGTTGAGCTGAGGTCCCGCTGACTTCCAGTCCAGTGCTCATCCCTTGGCACTAGTAAGCTTCCCTGGTTAAACCTCCCCAAGGCTCGTGGGACCCCTACCTGATCTGTGCTCCTGCTTCCCGCTTCCGTCTCATCTCACACCTGCCTTCCTGCGGATCCTAGAGCACCTTTCTGTCCATCAAACACTCGAACTTCACTAACCTCAGGACATTGGCGCCCGCCTTTCCCTCTGTGGGACGTCCTTGCCCAGCTTTTCACGTGGCCGGCGCCTTCTCATTGTACATAGGTCCCCTCCTCAGAGAGGCCTTTCCTGACCACCTTCCTCGATTAGCCCTCTGCTCCTGACCACTCCATGTACTCTGTTTTCTTCACAGCATTTAACAGTGATTTATCCATTTTCAGCAAATATTTATTGAGCACCTATTCTGGTTTTTCTCGCGTGGGGAACAAATAGACAAAAATTCTGTCCCCCAGTGGAGTTTGGGGAAAGAGGGACAGGTAACAGATAAACAGCAAATTAGCAAACTATGCATTATATTAGAAAGTGATAAGTTCTAAGAGGAAAAAGAGCAGGGTCAGGAGATTTGGGGCTGGAGGTAAGCAGTGAATTTTCAGTGAAGCGGTCGGATAGGGCCCTTGAGCTGATGGGCGGTCTGATTGGGTGACACTGAGAAGGTGATAGTGGTATTTCAGCCACGCAGATAAGCGGGGAAGAGCATTCCTGGCCGAGGGAACAGCCGGTGCAAAGACCCAAAAGAGCGCCGGACCGCTTAGGGAACCGCAAGGAGGCAGAGGAGCAGATGAGGTCGGTCACTTTGGCTTTTCCTCCGATTTGTTTAATTCTCATGTTGTATTTCCCTCCTAAATGTCAGCTTTGGGGCTGTAGCTCTGCTTGTCTTTACTGCAGTGACCCCCCTGCAACACTGTCTGGCACACACTAGGCGCTCAAACATTGTTTGTTGAATATGTGAACGAAGGGATGCAGAGATGGTTGGAACCCTCCAGTCGGGCCTGGGTGCCAGGTCCTGGGGGCAGTCGTTCCAGGGATAGACTGAGGCCTCGGCAGCCCCTGGAACCTCATTTCGGTCCTTGTCCCGGAGTCGCACGTCCCGGGATAGCGCCGCTGCAGCGGGTGCCGCCCGTGCGTCGCGTCGGGGGGATTTCCGACGGAGCCGGGAGTCCAGGGGCAGGACCGCCCGCGCCCCGCCCGGCCCGGCCCGGCCTCGAGTCGCCAGCAAAACCTGGAGCCGCGGCGCCCGCTCAGCACCACTCGGACGGGCGGGGAGCGCACTGGGCATGCTCGGAGCCGGGCGGGGCCGGAGCCCCCGGAAGGAGGAGCCCCCTGGAGGGGCAGGCGACGCCCCCCGCAGAGCTCCACCCAGCGCCCCCGGGCTCAGCAGGAGGCATTCTCTGTCCTTTCCCCACTGCTTTATCCTCTCTGTGCTTCAACCATTGTGAATACCTACGCTTCGATCTGGGCCCCCGAGTGGAAGTTGAATGAAATAAGGAACGTGAACGTGTTTAGACCACCTTAAAGATCCATTTCTTGAGTGCCTACCCAAATCAGCCGTCATCCTCATGCCAGTTTGCCAACTGCTGAGATGAGGAAACCGAGGTCAACGGAGGATGTGTGAATTTTCGAAGTTGTCTTAATCTGCTGACCCCTAGACTGAAATTACCTTTTCTTTTCCCACAGCTAACAGCTGTTAGCTTAAACGATGCCCTCAACTTTGAGCTAGGAACATGCTTACACCTAAAGGAAAGACCTAAATATTTTTAAAATCATGCGTTTTAAATCACCATAACAGAAGCAGGAACAAAATGAAAGAATACTCCCCAAATTGGAAACAAACTAAGTACTCAATAACAGAGGGATGATTAATTAGGTTATGGTATATTAGTTGAAATAATAACTATCTTACACTAAGTTAAAAAGACCATGTTGCAACAGGGAAAACTTACGGTACAATGTTAAATGAAAAAAAAAAAAACAAACCGCAGAAAACAGGTCGGGTGAGGTGGCTCATGCTTGTAATCCCAGCACTTTGGGAGATCCAGGTGAGAAGGTAGCTTAAGCCCAAGAGTTCAGGACCAGCCTGGGCAACATAGCAAGACCCCATCTTTACAAAAAAAAACTTATCCAGGTGTGGTGGCATGCACCTGTGGCCTCAGCTACATGGGAGGCTGAGGTGGGAGGATCTCTTGAGGCCAGGAAGGTCAAGGCTGCAGTGAGTTGTGATGGCACCATTTGTACTTCAGCCTGTATGACAGAGCGAGATTCTGTCTCAAATAAAAAAAAAAAAAAGCTAAAAACACAAATAGATTGTATAAACATGGTGTTGACACATTCACCAAGACTGGAAGGAAGTATGGGAAAATTAACTAGTCATTTTTTTGGAGTAGTAAGTTTGGGTGTTTTTTAAAAGTTTATTAATGTCACAATGACATGTTTGCAATAATAAGCATTTAAAAGATCAAATTAAAAATTCTTGTTTTGTGTATATCCAGTTACAGTAACTGCTATTATCAAGCTCAAGTACAATGGATATTTTATATATATTCTCTCTTTAATCCTTACCATCACTCTACAGAGTGGGTGTTTTAGCTCAGTTTTACGGAAGAGAAAACAATCTAGGGGCTGTTCACAGCTGTTAAGGGGGTGAGGATTTGAACACAAGTCAATCTGATCTCAAAGTCAGGGTGTTAGGTTTTAGGACACACTGCCTCTCTGTGTAGTAGATTACCGTGTATTGATGATAAGAGAAGCTATATGTCATTTAATTTTGTGGGGTTTTTTGCCTTATTTTCTTCACCCTTTGATGTGTTTGTAGGCTACAGATTACCTTTAAATGTTCTAGTCTCCTGTTACTGTTTTATTCTTGGGGCCAAAATGTTAAAGTCTATCCTTTTAAGCTGTTGCACCTGGAGTGACATAAGGTTATTATTACCAATGACAGTTGATCTTATATCATAAGCTCCCAAACCTTACGTAAATGGGGCTTTTGAATGGGCACATAATCTTCTTAGGCTATTGTTGAACTCAGCCAAGTGTAGAGCAAATTAAAGCCCAATTGGGAATAGAGCTGTACTCAGTCCCAGATCGACTGGTCCAGAGAGGACCCACATAGATTATCGTCTCTGGGCATTCACTTTGGAGGCAGGATCACAACATGATGGAACCACCTGGTCCATGGACTCCTCAGGGACTTTTCTGTGATGAAATGACAGAGAGCTGATAGTCCTGATGATGTTTGCTGAGAGAAAGCCAGGACAGTAAGAGCAGCCCTCCTCCTGCGAAGCTCAAAAATATAGTCACCTCTCTCTCTTAGTGCCAGTAGACTGTACCTGGCTGAAAGATCCGGAAACTGTGAAAAACAATAACAACAAAGAAAACAAAAGAGCATCATTTTATTGGAGAGTAAGATACGCTACAAACTGAATATACATCACAGGTAATGGACCAGATTCGTAAAAGAGGAACAAGAGATGAACATCTAAACATAGTTATTAGCAGCATTCCCAGAAGCTGCCATTGGGGCAGAAAATCAGGTGCCAGGCACTGTATGCAGGCAATTGGTTAAGGGAATTTATAGGAAGAGTTTCCTGGAAGAATCACTGAGGATTGTCATTCGCATCAAGACTTGGGAAGTCTGCCCTACTTGTACTGCTCCAGTGATTTACAAAGCAGTGCTCTGAGCTGAGATGCTAATGCTCATCAATTATTTGTGCTGTTAATGCAAGCTTATGAAGAGCCCAAGAATCCATAAATACATGGGCAAGTGGTGCTGTTAGAATGACATGAAAAGAATATGATGTAAAATACACATGGTATGGTATGTGGGAATTCAGTAGGTTGAACTATAAATTGCCAGGCAGGGTGCAGTGGCTCCCACCTGTAATCCCTGCACTTTGCGAGGCTGAGGTGGGAGGATTGCTTGAGGACAGGAGTTTGAGACCAGTCTGGGCAATGTAGCGAGACCCTGTCTCTACAAATAAGAAAAAAATTAGCTGGATGTGGTGGCACCCATGTGTGGTCCCAGCTACTTGGGAGACTGAGGTGGGAGGATCACTTGAGTCAGGGCGGTTGAGGCTGCAGTGAGTCCTAGTTGTGCCACTGCACTCCAACCTGGACAACAGAGCAAGACTCTGTCTCAAATAAATAAATATGAAATTGCCATTTTATGGCTCAAAATGGTTGAACATCGGTAACTTCCTGTATTTCAATTTAATGCATACACATAGAACAAAAACTAGAAAAACTGCACCAAAATATTATTGGTGGTGTGTCTGACTATTGCATTTATGTGCAGAGAGGCAGTCTACAGAAGTTATCTTTTACAAATTAGGAGAATTTCAAGTCTTTGGGTGTCTATTTTTTGTATGTCTTTATAGTTCTCTAAATCTTATGTATGTTTCTTTCATAATCTGGAAAAATGAAACAAATTCAAAAGTTGGCAAGCTAAAGAAAATGATGTAAAGAGAGGGAAAATGACTACTCCAGAATTGCTCAAAAAAAAGTGAGAGGCTCCTTTCATGGAGGGTGAAGCCCACCCTGCCTACCGACAAAGAGTCACTAGGCATGGTGAATGACAGCAAGATGTTTATTTCTGGCTCAGGAGCGAGAAGGTGGTCAGCCAGGAGCATGCTAGAGAAGTGTTAGTCAAATTCAGGACACTTCATCCCCTGAGCCTGTGTTCTGAGGCTCCTGAACTTGATGGATCTCACTTTGAGAAACACAAACATTTCAGCCTAATGTTTCATCCATTGAAAAATGTCTTTCTCGGCTGGGCAAGGTGGCTCATGCTTGTAATCCCAGCGCTTTGGGAGTCCGAAGCAGGCAGATCACCTGAGGTCAGGAGTTGGAGAACAGCCTGGACAGCATAGTGAAACCCTGTCTCTACTTAAAAAAAATACAAAAATTAGCCAGGTGTGGTGGCACATGCCTGTAATCCCAGCCACTCGGGAGGCTGAGGCAGGAGAATCGCTGGAACCCTGGAGGCAGAGGTTGCAGTGAGCCAAGATTGCACCACTAACTGCGCTCCAGCCTGGGCAACAGAGTGAGACTCCATCTCAAAAAAAAAAAAAGTCTTTCCTCTGCAAATTATCACTGTAAAAGAGGGATTTTGTCTGTAAAACTGATAAATTTAGTATGAGTACAAGAGCAGTGATAAAGGGATTGTTGTCAATTAGACATTGGTAAATTCATTCATTAAATATTTATTATATACCCTACTAGGTATCAGGCACTACTCTAAGTGCTTGGGAGACATCTGTGAACAAAACAAAAATATCCCTGCTCTCATGGAGCATACGGTCTAATAGAGCAAGGTACAAGGAACAATAAACATCATAAATAAATGAATTGTAAAAAGAGCAGGGTAAGTATAGTAGGGAGAGGGATGGGGGCAGAGAGTTGTAATTTTAAATAGGATTGAGAAACGTAATCTCTTAAGCAAACACTTAAGCAGACCTGAAGGAGATGAGAGTGTTATTCTTGCCAGTATCTGGGGGAAGAATCTTCTGGTCAGAGAGAATAGGATGGGTGATACCAAGGCCCTTGAGGGAGCCTCTCTAGATTAAAGAAGCTGGTGAGCAAGGGAGAAAGCTGCAGGAGATGGAGTCAGAGAGGTATCAGGCACCAGACCCGTAGGGCCCTCCCTTCATCCTCTAGTCCCAAGAAGGACAGCCTTTCAGTCTCAGCTGGACAGGGAGCCAAGCCAACCTCATGGCTGCCAAATGTGCTTGTCAACTCATCAAAAAGTAAATTCTTTCCCTTGGGGTGGTCAGTTGATGCCAGTTTGGTGGTAAACACAGATTCAAATAAGGGAACCAAAATTATATAGCAGCCCTCCGCTATAAGGGGGTCAGCCAGACAGTCCAGATTATGCATATATTTTTAATATTATCATAGAGATGGAAAGATGACATTAAACAATAAACTCAGATGATTCCCAGACCTTCAAGGACACTTGTGGGAACCCTCAAGGATGGAGGGAGTTTGAAAAACACTCTTTGGGTGTCCACACTGTAAAACTGACAGAGGACCAGACTGTAATGGACCTGTGAACCATCATGTGGATTTGCTACCACATGGGAAAACAGAAACGTAAGTGTAGGGACTTTAAGATCCTTCTCTGGAAACTCAGATCATTGAGGATGCTTCCATCAACAGAAGCTGAGACGATGAGACATGCAGAGAGTGGAAGATGGTGTCCTGAACTGCAGCTGACCGAAACAATCGCCTTCCCTGAAAGGGGTGGTGTCATCTTACAAAACCCAGGGAAAATGGGTTTGTCAGGAGTCTCTCAACCACAGCCTCAAAGTTCATATACTGAAAACAAAGAGAGAGGAAAACACCTAGGTAATGTAGAATAGTCATACAGTGGTCATGGCTTTGAAAAACCAGCAGTGATGAAGGAAATACTCAGTAATCCCTAATAGAGGATTCTAGGGAGGAGAGTCAGTAATAATAGTGAAGGCAGTGTTTCTGGAAGTGTGATCCAGGAGCCATGTAGATCACAGCCACCAGGTCACCATGGGGGAAGAAGTCTGTGTGGAAAACCAGACTCCTGACCTGAGCCATAAACCTTCTGAATCTCTGGGTGTGGCACCCAAGAACCTGCATTTTATAATTTACTATAGTAATTATTTTGGTATAGAGTCTTGCTCTGTCACCCAGACTGGAGTATAGTGATGTGTCCATGGTTCAGTGCAGCTTCCACTTCCTAGGCTCAAGTGATCTTCCTGCCTCAGCCTCTGGAGTAGCTGGGACTAGAGGCGCATGCCACCACACCTGGCTAATTTTTTTTGTTTGTGTCTTTGTTTAGATGAGGTCTTGCTATTTTGGCCAGGCTGGTCTCAAACTCCTGGGCTCAAACAATCCTACTGCCTTGGCCTCCCAAAGTGTTGGGATTACAGGCGTGAGCCACTGCACCCAGCCTATAAGAATCTTTTGTACACCAAAAGATTTATTAACTTCTGTCCTATGACCTCCAATATACGTACACCAAGAACATAGTCTGAGTAATAAACTAAAGGATGGAAAATTTTACTAATGGTCTTCTAGGTATTACTGATGCTTGGATGGATGGAACTGAGGATCAGAACATCAACTTCTTTTTTTTTTTTTTTTTTGAGACAGAGTCTTGCTCTGTGGCCCAGGCTGGAGTGCAGTGGCGTGATCTCGGCTCACTGCAAGCTCTGCCTCCCGGGTTCATGCCATTCTTCTGCCTCAGCCTCCCGAGTAGCTGGGACTACAGGAGCCTGCCACTATGCCCGGCTAATTTTTTGTATTTTTTTAGTAGAGACAGGGTTTCACCGTGTTAGCCAGGATGGTCTCGATCTCCTGACCTCGTGATCTGCCTGCCTCAGCCTCCCAAAGTGCTGGGATTACAGGAGTGAGCCACCGCGCCCGGCCCAGAACATCAGCTTCTTAAAGGAGGTGCCCATAGAAAGGGGTAGAAGGAGAGGGGAAGAAGAGATGAAGAAAGGGCATGCCCCAACCACATATACGGACCCTCAGCTCTCAGGCTCTCTGCTCTTGACCTTGGGTCTCTGATGTCATCCACCATGCTCTCCTGGGACCAGAAGCAAGCTAACCATGTGACTGGAAAGGCAGCAGTAATAGGGATAGTAGTGGTGATGTTTGCTAAGAGCAGTGGACCTTAAAATAAACACATCAAAGTATGCAGGATACACACAAAACTGAAACTGGAAAGGTCATCTCCTCCCGAAGAGGAACTGTATGAGTGGGGCAGAGGAGGGATGGAAGTTTACATAAACCTTTTTGTACTTTCTGAATTTTCTTCCTTTATTTTTCTTTCTTTCATTTCTCTCCCCTTCCTTCCTTCCTTCCTTCCTACCTTTTTTCCTTCCTTCCTTCTTTCCTTCCTTCCTCCCTCCCTCCTTTCCTCCCTTCCTCCCTCCCTCCTTTCCTTCCTTCCTTCCTTCCTCTCTCTCTCTTTCTTTTCTTTCTTTCTTTCTTTCTTTTTTTGCGACAGGGTCTATCTCTGTCACCCAGGCAGGAGTGCAGAGGTGCATTCTCAGCTCACTGTGGCTTCAACCTCCCAGGCTTAAGCAATCCTCCCACCCCAGCCTTCCAAGTAGCTGGGACTACAGGTGCATGCCACAACACTTGGCTGATTTTTGTATTTTTGGTAGAGATGGGGTTTTGCCTTTTTGCCCAGGCTGGTGTCGAACTCCTGAGCTCAGGCATTCCTCCCGTCTTGGCTTCCCAAAGTGCTGGGATTATAGGCATGAGCCACAGTGCCCAGTCTGAATTTTCTACCATGTGATGTATAACCTATTTTAAATAAAAACATTCTCATTTGGAAAAAAGTAATGAAGCATGCCTAATATTTTTTCAGAATTGTTTTGTTTTCCATCTTGGCTGCCTCCAAATTTTGCTGACCAAGTGCAAAGCCCGGGTTTCTTAACAAGCCAAGGCTCTAACTATGACCAGGGCACAACAATCCATACTTTGCTTGAAGGAAACAGCTGGAGGTCAAGAACTCTCACTACTACTGGAAATTCATGTGGCTGAGGGATGGAACAGAAGAGAGCTTTTGGATAAGGATAAAAGAAAAGGAAAAATGGTTTTGGTGACCCAGGGATCAGGAATGATGCCTCCCTGATACAGGTGGTAACAGAATGGCCAGAGAAGTGAGAGGGAGAATTCCAACTGCTCAGCCCTCTGCTGGAAGTCACATCCATGAAAAGACAGTCATCTGAAAACCTATTCTTGCTTGGCTTACCATTTCATTGCTGAGAAACTGGAAACCTGTCCTGGGCCCAGGAGAACACTGTGCTCCGAATTCCTGGTGACATTTTAAGAACGGGGGATGCTATCCAGCCTGCCCAGTGATCTGGTGCTTCTAGTGTTGCACGGATGACACACCACAGGATTTCCTCAACTGCGCCCTGGCGTCCTGCTAGGATGTCTTTCTCATTTTTTCCATGGTACACACAGTCATTGCATCACAGTCCAAACGGACTGTCCAGCGATGCCTTTGTAAACATGAGTCACATGTGAAGTTAAAGGAATCTGTGTTCAGCCAGGGACAGCAGAGTTCCTAAGGCACATCGTCTTCACATAAGGGGTGCAGATTGATAAGGGTCATAGGACTTCCTGCTGAGATGCCCAAGCAGTGCTCCGGGACTCACTTTATGCAGCAGCCACTGAGGCCTCCATCCATAACACTCTTCTTCATCCCTATGAAGTTCTCCAGCTATCATATCAGAAAACATTACTATTTCCCCATTTTTCACCTTCTTGGGTGTCTCTCAGTTGGGTCCTGAATGTCACCCCCTGTCCAGCCTTGGTCATCCCAGCCCAAGCACAGGCAGAAACCTCTTTCTTGCTTCCCCTTGAAAAATGAAGGTCACCTATATCAACCTCCCAAAACAACACATTCGACTGTCTCTGCCTGTTGAAATCCTGGTTAAGGTCCATCTCAGAAACTGCCTCTTCCCCGATTATCTCCACTGGCTATGAGCTCTCTAATCCCTGCACCAGAGAGTATTTGATCTGTTTCTCTCTCTCTTTTTTTTTTTTTTTTTTTTTGAGACGGAGTTTCGCTCTGTCACCCAGGCTGGAGTGCAGCGGCGCGATCTTGGCTCACTGCAAGCTCTGCCTCCCGGGTTCATGCCATTCTCCTGCCTCAGCCTCCCAAGTAGCTGGGACTACAGGTGCCCGCCACTATGCCTGGCTAATTTTTTGTATTTTTAATAGAGACGGGGTTTCACCGTGTTAGCCAGGATGGTCTCGATCTCCTGACCTTGTGATCCGCCTGCCTCGGCCTCCCAAAGTGCTGGGATTACAGGCTTGAGCCACCGCGCCTGGCCTGGTCTGTTTTCTTTTATGCTTCTCATCACATTTTGACTTGCATTGAGTTATCAATGTGTGTGCCCCTTTCAGAAAGATCTTCCTGAAGCCATTTAGGCTGTGACTATTATGTCTAAGCAAGATATGTAAAGGGCTATGTGCCCCTTACAAAAAAATTGCTTGCTTTTCTGCAGTGAGCAAGAAGGGTGATGTTGTATCTAAAGGTTCTTTGTCAAAGTCCTTCCAGAATTTTTCTTGCTAGCTTAATAATCAATCAGTAGATAGATAGAAAAGAGATATAGATAGATGTAGAAAGATGTGTCCAGCAGTGTCCCAAATAAGGTATAACTAATCTGTGATTGGATATCACTGTGCACTCTAAATTTCTTGCCTATGTGTAACAAGTAAGTCAGGATGTCCCCCCCACCCACCAACCTCCACACCCAAGAGTCATCTAGTTGTGTTAGAAGGTCTGCAGGTGGGCAGTGGCTCATGCCTGTAATCCCAGTGCTTTGGGAGGTCGAGGTGGGAGGATTGCTTGAGGCCAGGAGTTTGAGACCAGCCTGGGTAACATAGTGAGACCCCATCTCTATTTTTTTTTAAAGGAAGATCTACAGGTGAAGGGCACATTCTTTTGTTGTCCACCTGTATTGCTGAGTGAGCTAATTCCAAACCAGCTCTGGGGCCTATGACCTCCATATTTGAGCAGAAGAATTAAAAAGTCAGTAAAATCCCTCATTGAAATTATCAGGAAATAAAGGGAAGCTAAAACCCTCTTAGTGTCTCATGGTTTTGATTTCATTGCAATCTAGAATTGTATATAGTGCAGTATCAATCATGGGAAGCTGCCCCAGTGTTGTCAGCCTCTGTGACAGTATTTTATTCTCACACTGTAGGGTAAATGCATTGAGGCAACCTTCATATTTCTCTCAATCCTGCGCAATCTACAGTAACCAGCTTTCTTTGATTACCTAGATAGGCTCAGGGGCCTCTCCCTCTGCATTATCTACTAGATTCTCACTTTAACACATTATATACAGTTGTTTAAGTCTGCTACTCCAACTGTTAACTGTCTAACATCTTTTCTTATGCTGGGCTCCTGGATAGAATCTAGCACTTACTGAGAATGTGATGAGTGAGTGAATTAGTTGACATTGGGTTGCCTTATTGATATGCCCAAGTCAGGCCAAGTTCCTTGACTTACTAAGGCCAGTGTATTATTTTCCATTACATTTAGTTCAGTGATATTTTAAAAATATGCATAATACTAGCACATATTCAAATGCCAATTCACATGAGGGAATAATTTCCCAACAGTGTTATCTAGCTTCTTCTCAAGTTCCCTGGGTGGAGGTCAGTCTTTGTAGTTGATGTTGGGTTCCTGACCCAAACACAGCTTGTGCCAGTTATGGAAAGGAAAAAAAAAAAAAGGGCAGTTTTCCATGGTTTGGATAAAGAGGTGACCGTGGGAACATGTACAGCTCTGTCTGTAGTTCTGGTAAAGTCACTGAAAACCTAACCCAGCCCGGCTCTCTTTTGTACCCGCAAGGAAATGGGGATAGACAAGGCCTGTCAAACAAGAGGAAATGGAGCAAAAGGAAATAGACCCATTCTGCAAAGCCATATGGCATATGCAGCAGAGGGAAGTGTTGGTCCCATTCAGGAGGGAGAATATCTCTTTAGCTATTTATTAGGAAACATTGAAGTAATCTTAAAAACTGTGCTATATAAAGAAAAGATATGAACCCCATCTATTCAATGGAAAAATCCAAATGCAGATAAAGGCTTATGAACAGAAATGAGTCATTATAGCACTGCTGATAATTGCCAAAAAATATGTAACAGCTGGGCGTGGTGGCTCACACTTGTAATCCTAGCACTTTGGGAGGCCAAGGCGGGCAGATCACCTGAGGTCGGGAATTCGAGACCAGCCTAACCAACATGGAGAAACCCTGTCTCTACTAAAAATACAAAATTAGCCAGGTGTGGTGGTGCATGCCTGTAATTCCAGCTACTCAGGAGGCTGAGGCAGGAGAATCCCTTGAACCCCGGAGGCAGAGGTTGCATTGAGCCAAGATTGCGCCATTGCACTCCAGCCTGGGCAACAAGAGCGAAACTTTGTCTTTAAAAAAAAAAAAAAAAAAAAATATATATATATATATATATATTTATATTTATATATATGAAACAAGCAACTGGATGATTATGAAATAGTATGTCTCACTGATTGTTATATAACTCAAAATTATTTTACGAGGAGATTGTAATGACGTGGGAAAATGCTAGCACTAGTGATAATGCTAGTGATTCAACTCCTGTTGAATCACTGCATTATTTTAAGATAGTGGTTCTCAAACTCCAGCATTCAAAGAGTGTAAGACAGAAAGCTGTATTGCTGGCCTAATTCTGTAAAGAAGAACACATTTATGAGCAAAAATGTGAAAGCAAATGTGCTAAAAGGTTTTTCTAGATAATGCTATGACTAGTGATTTTAATTTTCGTTTTTGTATTTTTAAAGCTTCTACAACATATATGTGTTATTCCAAAAATCAAAAAGAAACATTAAAAAAATCCACGTAATCAATATCAAACACAAAACTTTAACTTTGCTCCCAGCAACAAATACATAAAATATTTAGGGGCATATTTTTATATCAAGGTGATTAAAGCACTGACCATGGGAATTTTATGACTCTCCTATGGGAGGTTTAGCCATGGTGCTTAAGATACCCCTAGTGTCCTTCTTATCTCCTTTACACCAGCTCTGCTTGCAATCCTGCTGAGTCCTAAAATCCCCATGAGTAGGTGTGACTGTGAGCCATGGACGTGCTTAGCAAGACCAATTGGATTCCTTCACCTAGGAGTTTAAACTAGAGAACAGTGGGGAAGTGAGAAGATACACAAAGAGATGCCAGGTTCAAGGGGCAGCCACATTAACTTTGACAGAATGCAGTGATCCCCAAAGAAGTGACTCTCTGGTGTCTACACTCCTGTGAATTCCCCTTTCATGCTGAGGCTGAGCATGGCCATAGGACTTCGTTTTGCCAGTGTGCCAATGCCTATCAAATATCTACCTGCCATGTTTGTCATAGGACAGGCAGATATTTGATAGGCATTGGCACATTGGGGTTGGCCCTCTTGGAAACCTGAAACCACCATGCCCTAAGAAGCCTGAGATGAACAACTTCATGGAGAGGGGCCTAGCCAGGCCAGGTTTATCTCAGTCGAACCCAGAGCAGACCTGTAGGAGAATCAACCAGCCAACACATTGCATCATGAGGACGGGAAAAATCATTGTCATTTTCAGCCACTAAGTTTTAGCAGTGTTTTGTTACCAGCAATGGATAACTGAGGCAGTCCCAATAGGAACTTTGGTTGAATCCCTGTATTATTTTAAGATAGTGGTTCTCAAACTCCAGCATTCAAAGAGCTGGGTCAAAATTCAAGTGTCTTTAGGGGAGAGACATTGTTGGCCTCATTTGCCTTTATGTCCCAGTGCCTGGAATAGTGTTTATCACATACCTAGACCTGAAGAAATATTTGTAAATAAATGAACAAATGGATCTTGGGAGTTTGTTTAAAATATGCCCACCTCTGGAGATTTCTAATTTGGTAGGTCTAATTTGGTAGGGCGAGGTCCAGGAAACTGCATCTGAGTGAGCTGAGACAGGTGGCTTGCAGACCACATTTTTATCATCAGGGCCTCAAATTATCCTTGCAACCAAAAGAGGCAATTGACCAATCTTCCACCTGGCCGTGCATCAGAATTACCTGAGGAGCTTTTTAACGATATTCCTTCCAGATTCTCACCCCTGACCTACCAAATCTGAAAACCTCTGGAGGGGGAGACTCACACTCTACATTATTAAGAAGCTCCTGGGTGCAGCTGGTGCAGCTGGTCCACAGATTGGAGGGCATTTTTGCTGGCCTAACCAACACAAGTCTCCAAAAGCCATCTGGCAGCCAAACACACTTTTCTCACTCCTGAGAAGAACACACACCTACTCAGTTAAACATTATCACACTAATCTTTAAGGCTTTTTGAAAGACAGCTTTCATTTTTACGTCAAGAAATGTTTGTTAGGGACTCCTAAATCTCAGTGTCTCATCTGTCAAACAAAATTTGGTAACACCTGCTTCCTGAATGCCATGAAGACTACATGAGGTAAGGTGTGTGACCACACATTGAAACCGGAAACACCAAGCACAGGATTTTTAAGACTTTAATCATAAGTATGACATAAAGGAGATTAAAATTGTTTATCCATTTTTAGGTAATTATTCAGGGTTCTTTAGGAGGTACCTTGTTCCTCCTTAATCAGGGAGAGACAGGCCTTTGGGACCTCCTACACAAAATGTTTCAGAGAAGGGAAACCGTGGACACATTTCTTGTTCCTGCACATGGTGTTTAAAGCACTGTATGCTCTGAACCCTGCATTACCTTGTTCTTTCCTTCCCCTGGTCCTTTTCCCTCCCTCCTCCTGCCCCTAAGTGTCAGCCCTTCCAAAACACTAATGCAGTAGGCTGGTTCACATCTTTGACTAGCCCTGGCTCAAGCTGTGTATTATATCTGAAGTGTTCTTAATTCATTAATTATTATTGAAACAGGGTCTCACTCTGTTGCCCAGACTGGGGTGCAGTGGCACAAACATGGCTCACTGCAGCCTCAACCTCCTGGGTCTAAGCAATTCTCTCACCTCAGACTCCTGAGTAGCTGGGACTACAGGTATGTGTACCACATCTGGCTAATTTATCTTAAATTTTTTTTTTTTTTTAGTAGAGACAAAGTCCTGCTGTGTTTCCCAGGCTGGTCTCAAACTCCTGGCCTCAAATGATCCTCCTGCCTTGGCCTCCCAAAGTGCTGGGATTACTGGCATGAGCCACCACATCCGGCGTGGAATGTTCTTTCTTGTCCATCCCATCCACTTAGAACTCTTCAGAGTCTTTGATGTCTGTTGCTATCTCCCACCCTCTGGTCAGATGAAATTGACTAGCCCCTGTTACGAGCTCCCCTAGACATTTATCCTGTCCACCCCCCAGAACACCTGGTTGCACTTACCTAAGTACATAACCTTTCCTTCCTCACTGAGTCCAAGCTCTTTGAGGGCAGGGGCTTTTCCTTACTCATCCCCAGGTCTCTAATCCTTAGTGTGCCTAACCCAGAGAATGGACTAGTAAATACTTGTTAACTGAGTGTATGAAAGTTAGGGATTGTCTTTGGTGGGTTTAAACTTCTGAAAAAAGAAAGGTGTTTACTCCTGGACATAGTCATGTGTTTGTCTCTGATCCTGATTTCCTGATGTTGGCCTTTGTCTTTTTCTGCTTTCTGTGCAGAGACTTATGAAAATCAAACAACATGCAACAAGCTGCTTACTTGATCTTTAGCTAGTTGGGGTGTCTAGCAGGTTTGGAAGAGTTTGCATATTATATGTAAATATAATATTTGATGTAAATGGCTAATTAAGATATTAATGAGAAATCTCTTTTGAGGGCCAGTTCTGAATTTTTGTTGCTCCATCTGGGTGTCCCACATGTACTTCAAGCTTAACAAGCCCCAAGCTAACAGATCAACTCCATCCTACAAGCCTGCTCCTTATCCATAACTATCCACCCAGTTGTCTGGACTCCAAGCCGCATGTCCCAAGATCTCCCTCTCTCTTGCCAAACAAAGAAATGACCTGTTCTCCCCAGTATTTCTCACATCCTTCCCAAGCCCCACTTTCTATTTCAGGACCTTCTTGTCTCTCACTGGGGCTCTTGCAAATAGCCTCCCAATTGATCTGCAGACTCCTCTCATTTTTCCCCCCAAATACTGATAACATTTTAATGTTATTAAGGCATGGATTTGAATAAGCTATTCCTCTGCTTGAAAACTTGCAATGTAGGCTCTCCCCATGGCCTACATACTGGTTGAAGTCCAAACTCCTTAGTCTGTGCCATATTTGAGGGTAACAAACGTATCTAATCAGAGGCCTTCTCTTGGGAAGTGAGAATGTGAAGAAGTGGCGAGGGGGTTTTCATTCATTCAAGAAATATTGATTAACACCAACTCTATGCCATGTACTACTGTTCTAGGTTCTGGGAATACAGTGAAGACCTTGACTTTGTGGAGCTTATTGTATGGAGGAGAAGCAAAATAGCGTCATTGATACCTGCTTCTAAGATGACCAGGTAACTAGAGCTCCATCCTGAAAAATGAGGAGTGTGGTAGGTGCGTAGACTGTTTTAATGGCTCAAGTTCTTTGCTCCTCTCTGTAGCCATGTTCTTTGCTATGTGACTTTGCAGTTCCTTCCACTGGAGGTAGATGGACTTCCCCTGCTTGACTTTGGGCTTGGCCTTGTGACTTGCTTTGGCCAGTGGGATGTTAGATGTGAGGCAATTAGAGGCTTGAAATATGCTTATGGGGTTAAGCTTATATTTCTGCTTCTGACATAAAAGACTGCCCAGTAAACAATTGGTCCTAGAAGAATGAGAAAAAATGTGAAGTAGAACCAAACTGCAAATAATGTTGTTGTTTTAAGACACTAAATTTTTCGGGTGGTTTGTAATGCAGCATTATTGGGGCCAGAGCTGGCAGATACAAGAGGTTTTTTTTTTTTGACAGAGTCTCACTCTATATTGTCTGGGCTGAAGTGCAGTGGTGCCGTCACTGCTCACTGCAGCCTCAACCTTCCGGGGCCAAGCTGTCTTCCTACTTCAGCCTACCGAGTAGCTGGGACTACAGGCACATGCCACTATGCCTAGCTAATTTTTGAAATTTTTGTGTAGAGATGGGGTTTCACCATGTTGCCCAGGCTGGTCTTGAACTCCCAGGCTCAAGCAATCTGCCCACCTCAGCCTCACAAAGTGCTGGGATTATAGGTATGAGCCACCATGCCTAGCACAAGAAACTTTAATTCCATCCTCCATGAGATCTACCTGCTGTGCCTGCATTGGAGTTGCTGCTCCAGAGGTACTGGGCTACTGCCGAGCGCAGGGGGGTCTTATACTTCTCCATACAAGAAACACTATCTTAATCTAGCCATTTACATCATCACCTGAGAAACCTGAGTTTGTCTTTTCCTTGCAGCCCGAAAGAGCCCAACTGTGTTAATCCATTTTGTGTTGCTATAAAGTAATACCTGAGACTGGGTAATTTATAAAGAAAAAAGGTTTTTTGGCTCATGGTTCTGCAGGCTGTACAAGAAACATGATGCCAGCATCTGTTCAGCTTCTGGTGAGGGTCTCAGGAAGGCTTCACTTATGGCAGAAGGGAAGAGGAGACCATGTGTCACACGGCAAGAGAGGGAGTAAGCAAGAGAAGAGGGGTGCCATGCCCTTTTTAGCAACCAGCTCTTAGGTGAACCAATAGAGTGAAAACCCACTCGTTACCTTGGAGAAGGCACCAAGCCATTCATGAGGTATCCACTCCCATGACCCAGACATCTCCCACTGGGCCCAACCTCCAACATTGAGGATCAAATTTCAACATGAGATTCCAGGGGACACGTATCCAAACTGTATCACTAATGAAGACAATGTCTGCCCTGTCTATCACAAAGTCCTAGAGGGATGGGTTTGCTCTTGATTACTATACCGGCACAGAACCTGCTGGGGTGTCCGGTGCACTCCACTAGCTGTGAAACCAGATGTCACTCCTGTCAAAATTAGTAAATTTAATGAAGCCATCTGTCCTAGGTCCACTCTTGGAAGATCCCTTTCCATGCAAGAGGCTATTACTAATTCAACTGATAAACCAACCCACTCATTCACTCATGATGATAGGAAGATGGTCTGCCAGACACCGGGATACAAAGGCCAATTAGACATGGCTGATCCATTCCTTATAAAGATCATAGGCTAATAGAAGGGACAGATAAACTATTATAAGGTGGTGAGATAAAAATTAAAGAAGTACGAGTGCGATACTGAGGGAGTGGAGACTAATCCTGTCTGGTGGGTTAGAGAAGCTTTCAAGGACAAGATGATACTTGAAATGGGTTTGACAGGCAAGGAGGAGTTGACCAGGTATAGAAAGGGGAGAACATTCTTGGAAGAAGGTGAACAAGCATATACATTTAAGATCCATGGTGAGGGTGTAAGGGTGTGTGTAGGGGGATGGTGGGAAGTGGTAGAAAATGAGGTGGAAACTCAGGCATAGCCAGGTGTACACAGCTTGTATACTACAACCAGGAGTCTGGACTTGGTTCCAAGGGCACTGGGGAGCATTGAAGATTGTAAGAAGGGGAGTAACACATTTGTATTTTGCTTATTTAAAAGACCATCGGGCAATAATGATTGTGGAGAAGGCAAAGACTCTTGCTAGGTCATTGCACTAGTAAAGGGGAACAATGAAGACCACCTGGCAGGCTGGTGGAAAACAAGAGAAGTGAAGGGATGGGAGAGGTAGACCTGGTTACTGAAGAATGGGAGAGCTCCCAGGTTTCTACTTAAACTACTGGGCAGATGGTGACACCATTCATTTAGGTTAGGGGACTTGCGAGGTGAGCAGGGATGGAATAGGGGTCCTCTTAGGCACATGTGGATAGGAGGGAACTGTGGGGCCTCCAAGCATATATTCCATAGGCAGCTGAATACTCAGAACTCAGGAGACATAGGTATTCGGGTGTCATAGTGTGTAGATAGTGGTTGAAGCCATGGGTTTGATTTGTTACTTTGCCTGGCCATAGCTGGTGCTTGCAGAGGCACTGAAAACTCATCCTCACATGTTGAGGATGATCTTTGGAGCCCCAGAAGAATCCCTAGATGGATCTAAGAGTTATCCTAGGAAATCCCAAGCAAGGACCATTTTTATTCACCTTTGTGTGGCCAGAACTCTCCACAGGGCTTGGAAGTTAATACATGCTCAGTTACATTGGATGAATGAATTGAGGTTCCCTGATCCTTTGAGGTCCCCCAGGCCTGGGGAACCAACATCATCAGGTCCCAATACCTGGAGGTGATGCTATAGGTTCAAATTATGAATTAACCAAGTTAAGAATTATTGTAATTCTATACTTCTAGAGACCCTCTAACGGTACCCACTGCTATACCATCCAAAGCGCCTGTTCAAGGTAGTGGTTATCAAAAATGAATGTGAATTAAAATCAGCTGGGGAAATGTCCTACAACTATGGATTCCCAAGCCTCATAGGTATTTGATTTAGGTCTAGTTTGGAGATAGGTATTTTGATTTAGTAGGTCTGGGTTGGAGCCCAGGAAGTCTGCTTTTGAAACAAGCTCCTGAAGTAGTTCTGATGACCATGTGATGGAAACCATAATTTGGGGAAAGCCTCTGGTGCTGGCTGTTCTCCCTTGCCCATCCAGATGTGCTCTCTACTTCTAGTCACTCTGGCCTGTGCCTGCACAGCTGCCTTCTGTGGCCTGGACCATCTGGGCTTCTTTGGCCTCTGGCTGCCATTGGGTTCCATCAGTGGGAGACCCTAGCAGAAGCTGGGTAGGATGAGAGAGAGGGTGGACATTGAGTCTCCTGGCCACTCCCTGCAGGCTGTGGTTTGGCAATGACTGCATCCATGATGCCTGTCAAGCAGGTCCTCTCTCCTGGCTGCAGCTCTTGCCAAATCCTTCACCAGCTCCCTTTCTTTTCCCCTGCAGGCCTAGGGGTGGTTACGGCTTCCTGCAGTGGCTGGTCTCTGGGTGCTTCACTATGGTTTCCTTTAACCCTGCTCAGGTCTCTCTAAATAATCCCTTCATTACATACTCTCCAGTTACCTCTTTGTTCCCTCTGCTCCTGCCAAGACAGGAAAACAAAAACATTGACTGGAAAGAGTCAAGAATTCTGGGCTCAGTTCAATTCAATTCAGCAAACATTTACTGAGTGAGGTCCTCTCAGCCAGGCTCTATGCCAGGAGCTGAGGTTACAGAAAAGAACTCAGACATGGCACCCACCTCCTGCAGAGTTCACAGCTTCATAGGATGCTAGAGGGCCCCTGGTGTGGCTGCACTGGAGGTGGAGTAGAGGCTGAGATTGTCATGCCCAGTCCAATGGGAGGCAGAGAGATGCAGAGAACCTTTGGCCATAGGATGCTCCCGTTGGACAGGTGCTGATCAGGGTGACCCAGCATCTAGGTGATCTGTGTGGTCTGGGTGCCTCCTGCCATCTCCCAATCACCGTAATTAAGGCTTCCTTCCTTCTAAAGCAGGTTTAATTCACCAGCCTGCCAAGGCTCCCCTGCCTCCATCCAGAGGGGTGTTTGGGAGAAATGAGGAACACTTGTTGGAGTAATGGGCTTGAGGGCCCTGAGGTTACAACTGAAGTAAAGCTCTGGCTGGTATGTGTCACAAACCTCCCATTCAGGGCTCATAATTCCACAAACCATCTCCATTGAATTTAAAGAAGGACATGATCTTGAGCAAGTTCCTTCTCTGCCCTGAGCCACAGTTTCCTCATTCCTCAAACAGGGCTGATAAGGTCAGTGCAGGGAGGCTGACCAGTGCTGTTCATCCAGAAGACTGAGAATAAGAAAGAGCATACTTTAAAGGAGTCTGGCAAACTCCTATTCATCCTTCAAAAGCCAACTGAACGTTTTACTTCCTCCAGGAAGACTTCCTGGAGCCCCCTAACTTCTCCTTCTCTTGTATTCATCATAGTCTCTGGTAACATGACCACCAGCCTGCCTAGTCCACTTGACCTCTAGATTCCTCAAACATCTGTCTCTTTCTCTCCAGGACCCAGCACTGGGCCTAAGGCATATCAGGGCATCAGAAAATGTGTTATGAACTGAGTCAAAAGGAATTCTTCCTGCAACAGAAGAAGTAGTGCAGAGGGTTCACATTACAACTTTCGACTTTACAGTGGTGTGAAAGCAATACACATTCAGCTGAACATCAATAAGAGATACCAATACTTCATTATAAAACAAGCTTTGTGTTAGATGATTTTGCCCAACCGTAGGCTAATGTAAGTGTTTCAAGCATGTTTAAGGGAGACAGGGCTAAGCTATGATGTTCAGTAGGTTAGGTGTATTAAATGTATTTTTGACTTAGTACATTTTCAACTTATGATGGGTTCGCTGGGATGTAACTGTATCATAGGTCGAGGAGCATCAGTAGTAATACCAGTGACCTTATCAGCCATGTTTGAAGAATGAGGAAACTGTGGCCCAGGGCAGAGAAGGAACTTCCTCAAGATCACACAGCCTATAAATGACATGGTAGCGTTGGGACTTGAAGCCAAACAAACTTGCTGACTGCAAGGGCTGGACTCCTCATAGTGCAGGGAGGCTGACCCGTGCAGGGAGGCTGACCAGTGCTGTTCAGCCAGGAGATTGAGAATAAGAGGACACTTTGATGGAGCAAGCGCTCCTTGCCAGGAACTGTTAAGAGCACATTTGCATCAACGCACTTAACCCTGACAGCCTTGTGAGGTATATGTGTGAACAATGCCCAGTTTGACAGATTAAGATCCAGAGCCTTGAGATGATTAAGAAATGCATCCAAGGGCGCGCTGGCTCACGCCTGTAATCCCAGCACTTTGGGAGGCCGAGTTGGTAAGGTTCACGAGGTCAGGAGATCGAGACCATCCTGGCTAACACAGTGAAACCCTGTCTCTACTAAAAATACAAAAAATTAGCCAGGCGTGGTGGTGGGTGCCTGTAGTCGCAGCTACTCAGGAGGCTGAGGCAGGAGAATGGCATGAACCCAGGAGGTGGAGCTTGCAGTGAGCCGAGATGGTGCTACTGCACTCCAGCCTGGGTGATACAGCGAGACTCTGTCTCAAAAAAAAAAAAAAAAAAAAAGAAAAAAAAAAAAGAAATGCCTCCAAGATCATACCAAGAAGAGGCAAAACTTACCTAGATTTATCTAGAGCCCATGCTCTGCGCCATTGCATTTTCCCCAGGGAACTTGACTCCAATTTCAGATTAGGAAGAAAGACAGCACACAGCTCAGTGTTGTACTGTACTGTATTTGTAAGAGATTTATAAACAGAAATATGCCTCTACATCATGGCTCCCCTACCTCCCCAAATAAAAATAAAGAAAGAAAGAAATGGAAAGGAAAAAAGAATAGTGCTTCTAGGAGCATCCTGAAGTATATGAATTGAGAGTTTGGAAAATTGACAGCATGACAGAGTAAACTGCAGGCGCCTAGCGGAACATGCTTGCTGTGCTTGGGATCAGCTGTGTGATCCTTTCCCTCTCTGGGCTTCAACTGTTTCCTCATCTTTCTTTCAGAGCCTTCTTGACAGTGTTTCCTTTTGGATTGGCAAGTATGTGGGACAGTTTGTGTCAAGCACACAGTCTCTTTGCGCCCTCTACTGTTCAGTTATAGCACTGTCCGTGGCCTGGTTTGTTAAATTCACGTACGTTAAGGTAAGGGGATGGTGAGCCACAAAGTGCGTCCACAGAAGGCCACAATGTCACTAAGCAAAAGCCAGTCCTCTTCCATCCTAGCAAAGACTCGAAAGTCCTGTTGATCCTGCCCACACAATTTCAATTATTTTCCTAAGTGCTTTTTCCTGAGTGCACTTGCACACACGCCCTCTACACCCACACCCAGTACCACCTGTTATTAGAGTTATCACATTGTATAGGAATTGCCGGCTGACATGTCTTTTTAAGCACAAGGCCTGGCATTACTCACCCTGATAGTCTCTCTCTGCCCTGTAGGAGAGTGTGTGACATGTATACCCTCCACTCAAGTGTATGGAATGTAGAGAACAATGAATCAACAAAAAAAGAGATGGCAATCTGGAGAAAGGTTGGGGTAAAGAGTTGCAGCCAGAGGGGGATGTTCTGAATTCAAAACTTTTTTTTTAAGGCAGGGTTTCACTCTGTCGCCCAGGCTGGAGTACAGTGGTGGAATCATGGCTCACTGCAACCTCCACCTCCCAGGCTCAAGCAATCCTCCCACCACAGCCTCCCAAGTAACTGGGACCACAGGTGCGCACCCCCACACCAAGCTAAGGTTTTGTATTTTTTGTAGAGATGAGGTATCACCATGTTGCTCAGGCTGGTTTTGAACTCCCGAACTTAGGTGATCCGCCCGCCTCAGCCTCCCAAAGTGCTAGGATTACAGGCATGAGCCACCACGCCCGGCCTTGAGTTTGGAACTATTGCATCCCAGTTTCAGTAAGGTTCCCTCTGCCTGCAACATGTCCCACTTCCTTTGCCCAACTTCACCTGCATCACACCTCTCATCCTTGGGGTGTCAGCTTAGGAATGATCCCTTTGGGAAGCCTTCTCTGATTCCCACTTGTCTGAGTGAGATCTGTTTTCTATTTGCTTCCTCGCATCCTGAGGTTTTTCTACCAAAATACTTATCAAACTATATTCCAACTCTGATTTAGTTGTCTTTCCCACTAGACTTGAATTTCCACAAAAGCAAGGACGAGGTCTAGCTTGCTCATCCTGGTACTCCCAGTGCTTACAAGGGTGCTTGTGTTCATCCTTTTATTTGTGGAATGACTATTATGTTAGAACTAATATGAATGGGCTAACAAATTCCAAGATGGAAATGAAAATCATAGAAGGGACTCAGGGAGCATCTAGTCTTATCCCTTCATTTTACAGATGAGGAAACCAAGGCTTACAGAGGGTACCTCTCCTTAGAGAGGAAACCGAGGCTTACAGAGGCTTAGAGAGGCTAGAGCCTGTCAGTGGCAGAGCTGGAATTAGCGAGTTATAATGGGGACTTTCTGGGCTTTATTTGCTGTCTGATTTGTCTAAGGAATAAAGGTGTCTTAGGTTCTTGTGACTCAAAGTGTGGACGGCAGACCATCAGCATTAACTGCACCTGGGAATATGTTAAACTCTCAGGACTTACCCTAGACCAGGAGGGCAGCTATCTAGGCTTCTAAATCATTACAGTTCCTTGCAGGAAAGCCATCTGGTCAAGTGGAAAAGAAATCCTAGCCAATGTCTTGTGGCATTAAGTGCAGGCTATAGACCAAAGGCCAAAAGTGTGGGCCCCTCACCTCTCAAAGTTCAGACAGTTTGGAAGTCCAGGGCCTGGCCCGATGGAGGATGATGGCCAAGATTCAGGTGAGCTGACTCAGTGAATAAAGAGGCCTCGAATAAAGAGGACCTCCTGGAAGCACAGCAAAAGCTGACTAGCACGCCTGATGCTGTACATTGTAGCATCCAACCTTGTAGCTATTACACTAAACAAATATTTTTATAAATGTATATTTATTTATACAAAGAATTCCACCCACACTGCTCAAGGTGGTGGTGAAAGTAATATACGCGTACCTGCTAGTGGCATTGTAAACTGCAGCCTGTTTGGAAAACACTACAACATGTAATAACAACTATAAAGTGATTTATCTCCTCAGACCAAGGAATGCTACTCATAGGAAACCATCCTAAGGAGATAATTCAACACAGTGAAAAGCCACATGCATGAGATGTTTATTAAAGTTAAAAGTGGAAAATACTAAATCAAAAGGGAATGGTTGAGCAAATTATGACATGGTATCTTCATGAAGACCATTCAACTTTAATTATAATATAATTAATATGTCCCACTTCACCTGCTTGGGGTGCAATAGTGATGAAGAACATGATCTGTGGGTTTTCAGTTCTGACTCTACCATTTACTGTGTTACCTTGGACAAGTTTACTTAGCTATTCTATGCCTCAGTTTCCTTATCTGTAAAATGGGGATAATAGCAATACCTATTTTATAGGATTGTTGTGAGGATTAAATTATTTAATTACGTTCATTAAAGTGCCTGGAATAGTGCTTCTCTATAAATTTATATCTTTTTTTTTTTTTTTTAATGAGATGGAGTCTCGCTTTGTCGCCCAGGCTGGTGTGCAGTGGTGCGATCTTGGCTCGCAGCAACCTCCGCCTCAGGTTCAAGCGATTCTCCTGCCTCAGCCTCCCGAGTAGCTGGGACTACAGGCACGTGCCACCATGCCCGGCTTATTTTTTGTATTTTTAGCAGAGATGGGGTTTCACCATGTTAGCCAGGATGGTCTCCATCTCTTGACCTTGTGGTCTGCCTGCCTTGGCCTCCCAAAGTGCTGGGATTACAGGCATGAGCTACTGTGCCCAGCCTATATCATTTTTTTAAACAGTCAGATTAAATGGCTTGATAGTCGCATACCACCTGGTACAAGAATGCTTTTCTTTCGTCTTCAGAGTCTGACCTCCTAATAAGTTTCAGCCCTCCAGGCATATTTCCCAAGGACTCCTTTGAAGACTCAAGGAGAGAAAACAAGAGAATGTCTTCAACTGGGCTCTGCATTTCATTCTTTATGGCTCTTGTTGCTATGTTGTGTGGCCATTGAAACAGGTGACCTGGGGACCCTCTGGAATTCTCCTTTTCCAGAATTATGCTCAAATGTGGTAACTTCACCCCATACATGCCTAGACTCCCGGATCTTTAGAGCTTATATAAATGTGTACACACATGCACAGACAAACACACACATAGTGTATGCGGCCTTCTGCAAGTCTCTTCCTGAGGGTCCCTGAGTCCCAGTTGCTGAGCATGAATGAGATTCTTTCCTTCCTCTTTCAACCCCTTGGTCTGTTTGCAATGACCTCCCTGGGATGTCATTCCTTTCAGTGGATAACTACTTGGTCCAATGACAATAACAACTGCTGCTGGTCATGGTGGCTCACACCTGTAATCTCGGCACTTTGGGAGGCTGAGGTGGGAGGATTGCTAGAGCCCAGGAGTTCAAGACCAGCTTGGGTAATATAAAGAAACTCTTGTTTCTACAAAAAATACAAATGTTAGCTGGGCCTGATGTGCACCTGTGGTCCCAGCTGCTCAGGAGATGGAAATGGGAGGATCACTTGAGCCCAGGAGGTCAAGGCTACAGTGAGCTATGATTGCATCACTGCACACCAGCCTGGGAAACAGAGTGGGACCTTGTCTCAAAAAAAACCAGCAGACAAACAAACCAACCCAGCTGCCATTCATTGAAAGCCTGAAGAGTGCCAGTTGTTTTGCTGCTGTGCCTTTACAAACATCCATCCTCAGAATGAACCTATGAAGGAGGTACTATTATTCCCATCTCACAGCTGGAGCCTCTGAAGTTCAGATACATTAAGGAGCTGGCTCAAGACTCACTACTCATGTGAAATGCCTGAGATTTTAACCCAGGTTTGTCTAACTCCAAAGCCCACACTCAGAATCATGAGCCTAAACTGCCTCCCTGTGTAGGGATATAAACAAGAAGTTTATAATAAATGGTAACTGCAAAAGTAAAAGCTAAGTCACATTGCCACAATGAATACAATTGTGTAAAAATATGTCTGCATGTGGACAAAGCCTTGAGAATATTTGCTGTGCAAGACTGATAGGATCGTTATGGATTCTTTTCCTTTTAAGTAATTTCCTTTTGTGACAGCTATATAGTTTTTTGATTTGGGTTTTGTTTTGTTTTTGAGATGGAGTCTTGCTCTGTCGCCCAGTCTGGAGTGGAGTGGCATGATCTTGGCTCACTGCAACCTTTGCCTCCCTGATTCAAGTGATCCTCCTACCTCTGCCTCCCGAGTAGCTGGAACTACAGGCATGCACTACCACAGCTGGCTAATTTTTGTATTTTTAGTAGAGACGGGGTTTTGCCGTGTTGTCCAAGCTGGTTTCAAACTCCTGGCCTCGTGGCCTTAAGTGATCCGCCCACCTCGGCCTCCCAAAGTGCTGGGATTACAGGTGTGAGCCACCTTGCCTGGCCAGTTTATTTTTATTATTTTTTACAGGGTCTTATTTTGTCACCTGGGCTGAGGTGCAGTGGCATGATCATGGCTCACTGCAACCTTGACCCCTCTGGCTCAAGTGATCCTTCTGCTTCAGCCTCCTGAGTAGCTGGGACTACAGGCATGTGTACCACCACACCCAGATAATTAAAAAAAAAGTTTTTGTAGAAATGGGGTTTCACAATGTTGCCCAGGCTGGTCTTGAATCCCTGAGCTGAAGCGATCCTCCCACCTCAGTCTCCCAAAGTGCTAGGATTACAGGCGTGAGCCACTGCACCTAGCTGTTACAGACTTTTTGCCATTTTAAAAAGCTAACTCCACCTGCAAAAATTAACTTCCTCTAAAGTCCAATAGTTCTCAGCCTTGGGTGCACATGAGGATCATCTTGAGGAGCTTTTAAAAGATACCCAATGCCAGGGCTCCATCACAAATGAAGTAAATCAGACTCTCTAAGAGCTGGGCCCAGGGAGTGGTATTTTAAAAGAGTCCTCCCATTGGTTTTATGTGCAACCAGGATTGGGAAACAACTTCATGGAGAATCTTGGCCTGCTACTCTTCCTCTTCAGGAGAACCTAGCTGACCTATATTCTGCAGCCTCGTGCTAATTAACTCAAGCGTTTCCCTCTGTGTTCAGGAAGGGTCTAGCAAGATGACTTTTTCTCTAGTCGTTTTTGCAAAAGGGCACTAGGAGAACTTTTTGGGAGATAGAAATTTTCTATAGCTTGATTGTGGTAGTTACATGACTGTATACCTTTGACAAAACTCCTTAAGCTGTATACTTAAAATTGGTGAATTTTGTTATTTGTTCATTATATTTCATTGGGCTTTAAAAAGTTATGACTCTTGAAAAGGAAGAAATAAAACTTATTTACAGATTATATGTTTTAATATGAAGAAAATGTGAAGTTTATAAAGTATTTGATAAGTAAATTTAGCAAAGGAACTGAATGCAAGGTCAATATACAAAATTCATTTGTATGTGTATTATACATACTAGCAATAAACAACTAGAAAATAAAATATTTTAAATACCATTTACAATAACAACAAAAGCCACAAAATATTTAGGAATAAATCTAATGAAAGATTTCAAAGACCAGTACACTGACAACCATAAAGCATTGCTGAGAGAAAGTAAAGAAGACTAAAATAAATTGAGGGATAAATCATGTTCATGGATTAGAAGACACAATATTGATAAGATATTAATTTACTTTAAATTGATCTGCAGTTTTAATGCAAACTCAATAAAAATTTCAGCAAGTTTTTTTTTTAAAGTGGAAATGATTAGTTTATTTTAAAATATATGTGAAGCTGGGTGCAGTGGCTCATTCCTATAATCCCAACACTTTGTGGGGCTGAGGTGGGAGGATTGCTTGAGCCCCGGAGTTTGAGATCAGCCTGGGCAACAAAGTAGGACCTCATTTCTACAAAAAAAGTCAAAAAATTAGCCGACCATAGTGGCACACACCTGTGGTCCCAGCTATATGGGAGGCTGAGGCAGGAGGATCCCTTGAGCCCAGTAGGTTGAGGCTGCAGTGGGCTGCGTTCATGCCACTGCACTCCAGCATAGGTGACAGAGTGAGCCCTTGTCTAAATAAATAAATAAATAAATAAAATTTATGTGAGAGAAAAGGATCTAGAAGAGCCAAGGCAATAGAAGAAGATGAACAGAGGACTTCTAATATCTGATAAGAACTTATAAAGCTATAGCAATTAAGATAGTTTGGTACATGGATAAATAAGTAGACAAAGGAAATAGAATAGAGAGTCCAGCAACAATCCCAGCCATAAATGGTCATTGGATTTATGACAAATATTCTACAGCAAGTCAGTGGAGAAAGTATCAACTTTTCAGTAAGTGGTGCTGGGTCAATCGGATATCCATAAAAAAAAAGAAAGCTAGATCTTTCATACCATACACAAAAAGTCATAATGAATCATAGGCGTAAAAGGGCTAAAATAATGAAGATTCTAAAGGGCAACATAACAGGATATCCTTATGGTTTTGAGATAAGCAAAGATTTAAAAATAGGATACAAAAAAGTATAAGTCATGAGAGAAAAACTTGATAAGTTGGACTTCATTAAAATGAATAACTTCTGGCTGGGTGTGGTGGCTCACACCTATAATCCTAGCACTTTGGGAGGCCAATGTGGGCGGATAACTTGAGGCCAGGAGTTCAAGACCAGCCTGGCCAACATGGCAAAACCCTGTCTCTACTAAAAATACAAAAATGAGCCGGGCATGGTGGTGCACGCCTGTAATCCTGGCTACTTGGGAGGCTGAAGAATGAGAATTGCTTGAGCCAGGGGCGGGGAGGTTGCAGGGAGCAGAGATTGTGCCACTGCACTCCAGCTTGGATAACGGAGCGAGACACTGTCTAAATAAATAAATAAATAAATAAAAATTTAAAAATAAAATAAAATGAATAACTTCTTATAGTTAAATAGAAGGAATAAGTTCTAGCATTTGATAGTAAGTAGGGAAGTTATAGTTAACAGTAGTTTATTGTATATTTTTCAGAATAGCTAGAAGAATTGTAATGTTCCCAACTGGAATAAAAGATAAATGTTTGAGGTGATGGATATTCTGATTACACTGGTTTGATCATAACACATTGTGTGCAGGTATGAAAGTATCATATGTACCCTTAAAACATGTACAACTATTACATATCAACAAAAATAGATAAGTAAAATGAATAACTTCCATTCATCAAAAGGCACAATTAACAGAGTGAAAAGCCAAGCCACAGACTGATAAGGGATATTAGCAATACACGTATATCTGACAGAGGACTCATAATCAGAATATATAAAGAACTCTTACAAATCATTAGGAATACCATCTAATTCAAAAAAATAGGCAAAAAACTGTAAAGATTACTTCACAGAGGAGGACATCCAAATAATTAATAAGCAAATGAAAAAGTGTTCAACATCATTATGCATTAGGCTAATGCAGTTTAAAAGCACATGATATCTCCCCCATCACTTGTCATTAAAAGCATTATAATATCTAGTGTTGGCAATGATATAGAACAAACTGGGATCGTCATACTTTAATGGTGGATACAGTCATTTTGGTCAATTATTGGGCAGTATTTACTCAAGTTTAGCAAAAGTAATCTTATGTCCAAACAATGTCACGTGGCAAATACCCAAGACAAATGAGTTCTAATGTTCAGCAAAAGACATGTATTTGAACATTCTTGGCTGCATCATTTAAAAGAGCCAAACTGGAAACAATGCAAATGTCCATTAACAGTAGAGAGAAAAGATAAACTGTGTTATGTTCATCAATGGAATACTACATATCAATGAAGAAGGTCAAACTACTGCTATGCACAATGAAGAGGACCGATCTCATAGATGAGCCAAAGAAGCTAGACACGAAAGTGTACATGATCTCTGATTTCACTTATATGAGGTTCAAAAACAGGCAAAACAGATCAATGGTGAGGAAAGCCAAAATAGTGTTTATCTTTGGCAGTTTTTAATTGGGAAAGAAGCCTTTGGGAGGGCTGGATATATTCTTTATCTTGATCAGGATGGTCATGTCAAGGGTATATATAGTGTAAACAAACATTCACTGAGCTTCGCTGTTCATGTTGGTGCACTTTTCTATATATATGTATATATATGTTATGTCTAAAAAATTTCAAATCTCTGTGTGTGTATAACAGCCTTTCCTTTTCCTTCTCCTCCTCCTCCTTCTTCCTTGTGTGTGTGTATATGTGCACCTCTAGAGTCTGAAAGTATTAGTTGTACATATCTAATCATCTTAATTCTACTTCCTTGTGTGTTAATTTTCTTTCTTGATACTGGTGCTCTTCTCTGATGTTGGCTTTCCTTAAATATTTGGCTACTCTTGGCTGCCTACTCTTCTTTGACTTTAGAAATCTCTGTTAAGCTTATCATTGTTGTAGATACGGTCCAAGTAAGTGCCTCCCATCATCGTGGGGGAAGGACAGGCTGTATGTTGGTAGTTGTTCTCTGGTGTGAGGATTCCTTGTCTTCCACCCCTTGAATTTTTCTAGGAACCTGGGACTTCAGTATCTATACTCAGCACTTCCACCTGGGAGAGATGCTGCTCTCTGTCTCTCATGACACATGAAGGAGGGAGAAGGGCTGCAGGTCCAGCAGCTTCTCAAAGTGGTTCTGAAATCTTGGTCTCTGAATCAGCTGCATCAGCACCATCAGGGAACTTATTAGAAATGCAAATTATCAGGCTCCACCACCAGCTGGATCAGAAACTCTGGGCTGGGGCACAGCAATCTGTGCTTTAACCATCCCTTCAGGTGATACTGATGCCCACTCAAGTCTGAGAACCACTGTCCGAGAGAGTGCCCCCGTTAATTTCCTGGAAAATCACTCCTCCTCCTCAATCCTTTTTCATAGCAGGAATTCTCGTAAGTATTTCCAGCAAAGGCTCCTTTATTCCTGTTTCTCCTTCAGTCCATTCCTATCTGTTCTCTATCACTCAGAAACTCCTCATCATTTCTGGTGGGTTGCTAGCAATTGCTCTTGCTTTCCAGGCTTCTAATGAATTAAAACTTTTTTTAATTGGCAAAATACATGTAATATAAAGTTTACCACTTTAAGCATTTAAGTATACAGTTTAATAGTGTCAAGCGCATTCACATTGTTGTGCAACCATCACCAATAACCATCCACAGAACTTTCATCTTGCAAAACTGAAACTGTATACCTATTAAACAACAACACATCATCTAACAGATTTTTTAAAAGCATATGAAATGGAATGTGTTGGGGGTGGGGATTTAAAGTTACTAGATGCATATGCTCTGCATACCATCTTTTCTTATTTATTTATTTATTTATTTATTGTAGAGACGGGCATCTCACTATGTTGCTCAGGCTGGTCTTGAACTCTTGGCCTCAAGCATTCCTCCTGCCTCAGCCTCCCAAAGCACTGGGATTACAGGTGCAAGCCACCATGTCTAGCACATCTTTCCTTATTTTATTGTGGCAAAATATTAATAACATAACATTACTAGTATAACTATTTGTAAGTTATAGTCCAATGGCATTGAGTTCACTCACCACCATCACCACTAACCACTACCCATCTCCAGAACTTTATCATCCCAAACTAAAATTCTGTACCCATTAAACAACATTTCCTCATTCCCCCACTTCCATCAACCCTTGGCAACCACCATTCTATCTTCTGTCTCCATGAACTTGACCACTCACGTAAGTGGAATCGTATTTCTCCTTTTGTGATTGCCTTATTTAACTTAGCATGTTTTCAAGGTTCATCCATGTTGAAGCATGTGTCAGAATTTCCTTCCTTTTTAAGGCTGAATACTATTCCATTTATGAATATACCATATTGTGTTATTTATTCATCTGTTGGTAGGCACTCGGGTTGCTTCTATTTTTGGGGTATTGTGAATGGTGCTGCTATGAACATGTTGTATCAATATATCTTTCTGCTTTCAATTCTTTTGGGAATATAACCAAAAGTGGAACTGTTGGATCATATGGCAATTCTGTTTTTAATTCCTTGAGGAAGTGCTATACTATGTTCCATTGCAGCTGCATCATTTTACATTCCCACCAGCAGTGCACAGGGGTTCTCATTTCTCCACATCCTTTTCCTAAGATGTCATTTTCTGGGTTTAAAACAAATAATATCCATTCTAATGGGTGTGAAGTGATATCTCATTGTGGTTTTGATTTGCATTTTCCCAGTAATTAGTAATGTTTAGCAACTTTTCATGTCCTTATTGGCTATTGATATATCTTCTTTAGAGAAGTGTCTATTCTAGTACTTTGCCTATTTTTGAATTGGGTTGTTTTGTTGTTGTTGTTGAGTTTTATGGGTTCTCTATAAATTCTGGATATTAATGCCTTATCAGATATGTGATTTGCAGATATTTTATCCCATTCTCTGAGTTGCCTTTTTACTCTGTTGAAAGTGTCTTTTAATGCATCAAAGTTTTTCACTTTGACAAAGCCCAATTTGTCTCTTTTGGCTTTTGTTGCCTGTACCTTTTATGTCTTATCCAAGAAACCATTGCCGAATCCAATGTCATGAAGCTTTTCTCCAAAGTTTTCTTCTGTAGATGTCATCTTGATCTAACCCCTAACAGCAGTTTTCAATTGTCCACTAGTTATATCTCAATAATATCTAGCTTTTCCCACCCCCATTCTGCCCCTACCATAGCATGAATGTTGAAAACCTGGCAATTTTGCTGTCAGCTCAGAGTATAGATAGGGTGCTCTCTGATGAAGGGCTAAGACAAGATGGACTAACGTCAGAAATCTGGATGGCCTTGATCTTATTAACCCTGATCACGCCAAAAGCATCCTGGGAATAGCAGAATAGCCAAAACTGTTGGAATCAGTTGGTTCTTGCTCAAAATCTTGGTTTACACCCACTTGCTGCCACTATTAGCTAGGGGGTCTTGGGCAAGTTCTGTAACCTCTTTGGGCTTCAGTTTTGGTTTTATTTTTAATCTTTAAAATGAGGATAATAACACCTACCTTCAGGTGTAGTTTTGAGAATCAGATAATGTATGGTCAGGCTCCTAGAAGCTGGGAGCTCTACTTATATTAATTACATCATGTGAGATATGGTTACCCAGTACATCCCCTCTGCTTGGCCTCTAGCCTGTGAGCATCTCCCCAGGCTAGGCTGGTACATCTTCATCTCTGGATCCCAACACTTGATTCTCAGTCTGGCACATGGTAGGACCTCACTAGACATTTGCCAAGTGATTGACTTGGAGGTTAAAAAAAAAAATCCCTTGCATTCTGCCTGAAAGCCACATCACTGTAATGGGACACAGGTTTGGAGTTGTGAGTATGAGAACTCAATTGAAATGTGTTCTACCTCTTTGAATGTATTTCGTTCCACATTATGGATACCAAAGAATGCCTGAGTTTTCCTCTTTCCTCTTCATTTCTGCTGTTAATTTTTACTTTCCAAATGAATGAGTCTTATGTGTAAGAATTTTAGAAGGGATTTTGGTGGGAGTGAAACTGGGTGCCCAAATGTTCCGATCTTAGCACTGAAAGTCCAGAAAACCCCTCAGTCCTGGGCTTTCTGTCAGTACATCTGGCCACTCTCAAAAGACAAATGGAAGCTGGCTGGCAGATACACTAACTACAAGATGGAGATATTTTGAATCCCCTTTAAAGTTTGATTTGATAGATTCTTAATGGTTCTGGTCAGTTCCATTGAATTTGCTACTTCAGGAAGTATGGAACAGATTAGATTTTCATTCTGGTTTCATTCAGATTTTTATTCTCTGTACAAAGTAATCCCATTGGCTCTTTTTATTACTATTATTATTTAAGACCTTATTAACAGGTGCTTGCAGTTTGTTGACTTTTTGAAAAAATCAAGTTGTAAACTTTTATTACAAATTAAAAATGAAGTTCTTACACATCTCCACTTGACCAGATAGGAAACAATTTAAAAATCTTTAAAGGCGTATTGTGAAAAAAACAGGCTTTAAAAAAAACAAAACAAAACAAAACTCATTTGTTATTACCAAAAAGAGGCGTCTTTAGGTGAAAATAATAAAAACCCCATGCTGCTTAGATAATACAGATAGTTCTATTTATCCGGTCAATGGGCAAAAAGCAAGCACTTAAGGTCTTCAGCTCCAATCTTTTGTTCATTTCTTATTGCTGGAATTTCATATTTCTTCTTGTTGGATGACTGCATCGGTTGATGATAGAGATGATAAGTCGGAATTTACTCAGCCCCGCCCTGCTTAGCCTCGGGAGCGGGCTAATTCTCAATTCTCAGCTGGTGGATCGGCTGCTTTTGTCTCTTTGCCACCTTGTGGTTTAGGGTTTTCTTTTCTGGGTTTTTTTTTTTTTTTTTTTTTTGAGACGGAGCCTCGCTCTTGTCCCCCAGGCTGGAGTGCAATGGCGCGATCTCGGCTCACTGCAACCTCCGCTTCCCGGGTTCAGGCAATTCTCCTGCCTCAGCCTTCTGAGTAGCTGTAACTACATACAGGCGCCCACCACCATACCTGGCTCATTTTTGTATTTTTTGTAGAGACGGGGTTTCGCCATGTTGGCCAGGCTGGTCTCGAATTCCTGACCCCAGGTGATCCGCCCGCCTCGGCCTCTCAAAGTGCTGGGATTACAGGCGTGAGCCACCGCGCCTGGCCGGTTTAGGGTTTTCTGTGTGTCTGCGTCGGTAATTGAAGTTGCGGTGGTACCGACGTTGAGGTGGCTGCTGACCTTGGGTCTCACCTCCTTGATTTTCTTTATCCTCTTCATTGCCGTCCTCTCTAGGCTGTCTTTGGCGAGGAGGGCCCCTGCGGAATCGTGGTCTATATCCCTGATATATACTCTGCCACACTGATCTACCTTGTTTTCCTGCACCCTGGTTGTCAGCACCCTCCATCACTTCTCCCTGCACAGGAGGGTTGGAATACTGTGGTCCACGCCCATAGGGTCTCCGCGTGTAGGAAGGTGGGAACCTTCGCCTGCTGTAGGGCCGGCGTGGTTGAGCCTGGCCTTCGGGAGCACGCTCCCATCCCTTGTTCTTTCCCCCACTCTCGCTATTCTGGTAATTTTGCTGGTTATTGGGTGGAGGACCCCTACGACGTGGATAGCATCTATAAGGGTTACGGTCTGCTGCATATTTACTGCCTTGAACTGGAACATCACCAGGACCTATAACATGTGCTGCCTCTGCACCCTTTTCTCCTTCAACCACATCAAACTCCACAGTCTCTCCATTTCTACACTGCGAAGGTACCTCCTGGGGTTATTCTTCTTTTTGGCAGTCTGGGGTACAAATGTATGTTCCTTGATGTCATTCCTGTTGATGAAACCATATCCGTTCCTTAAGTTGAACCATTTTACTGTTCCCAAAACCTTCGTTGCGATGACCTTCTTGTCCCCGCCGGCAGGTGCTGCTGATGTGAAGCCTCCCGGTCCACCGTTTCCTGTGCCGCTGCCCGTAGTGCCGGGCGTGGTGTCACCGGCGCTGAGGGCGGGGGGCGGCGAGCGGCAAGCGGCGGGCGGCTGCTGGGTCTCGGCCTCGCTGCTCAAGGTTGTGGTGATGGTGACTGGGGCCGGCTGCGGCAGCTGCGGCTCCTCCCGGGGTGTGATGGTAGCTAGGCCAGCGGTGGTGGTGGGGCTGCTCAGGGCTCTCTGGGGTCCGCTCTCCGCTCCCGCTACCGATCGAACTCTTGGCTCTCTTAAAAAGTTAGTGTGGCCGGGCGTGGTGGCTCACGCCTGTAATCCCAGCACTTTGGGAGGCCGAGGCGGGCGAATCGCCTGAGGTCAGGAGTTCGAGACCAGCCTGACTAACATGGTGAAACCCCGTCTCTACTAAAAATACAAAAAAAAAAAAAAAAAAAAAAAAAAGAAAAAGAAAAAGAAAAAAAAATTACCTGGGCGTCGTAGCTTGCGCCTGTAATCCCAGCTACTCGGGAGGCTGAGGCAAGAGAATCGCTTGAACCCGGGAGGCCGAGGTTGCAGTGAGCCAAGATGACGCCATTGCACTCCAGCCCGGAAGACAAGAGCGAGACTCCGTCTCAAAAAAAAAAAAAAAAAAAAAAAAGAAAAGAAAAAAAAGAAAAAAAAGTTAGTGTGCAGTAGTTTTGGACATGCTAAAGTGACTAAAATTGAGACTAAGAAAAATAATTGTATTAATCGTGGGTCATAGCTCTTTTTCTAAACCTATTTCTGGATTGCATTTTGCTCTAATAAAAAGCAGGCTTACTTCCTTGGTAAAGTATTTGTTCAAAGACAGGTCTTTATGAGTAATCTTTGGAGGAAGATGAAGTGGGTTAATTTTACTTTAAAAGCTCTGTGGGATGCCAGAGCTGGTAGGATGTGCGAAAAGATGGGCTTATGGTATTTAAAAAATCAGTTTGAAAAGAATTGTGGTTCGTATTTCTCATCTCAGTTAATATTCCCGAGTTTGAATTTTGTGAAAGATCATTACAACGACTTAACTGAAACATGATCAGACAGGTATTTCATATTCTGGTACGTTCTTTATGATCATTCACTGGCCGGCAGACTCCACATATCGTTTCCATGGGTCCAGGAACCTCCCTGCTGTTGTCAGCCTCCACTCAAAAATTTCAGTGTAAAATATAGACCTGATCCAGTTATGTTCCTGCTTAAAAATCCTTACTAGCTCTCCCACTTCTCCCAGGATAAATAAAGTCCAAAGACATTCCAGGCTTGCAAGAGCTGATCTTCAGTTGATCTGATAAGCTTATCTTCTGGCTTTTACACATCCTCTTTTTTTTTTCTTTTTTTGAGACAGAGTTTCTCTCTGTCGCCCAGGCTGGAGTGTAATTGCGTGATCTCAGCTCATTGCAGCCTCCGCCTCCAGGTTCAAGTGATTCTGGTGCCTTAGCCTTCTGAGTAGCTGGGACTATAGGTGCGTGCCACCATGCCCAGCTAATTTTTGGATTTTTACTAGAGATGGGGTTTCACCACGTTGGCCAGGCTGATCTTGAACTCCTGGCCTCAAGTGATCTGCTTGCTTCGGCCTCTCAGAGTGCTGAGACTACAGGTGTGAACCACTGCACCTGGACATACATTCTCTTTAGAGCCCTCTACTTCCTCTTTTTCTTTCTTTCTCTTTTTAAAATTAAGGTGAAATTCAATAACATAGAATTAACCACTTAAACAGAAAATTTGTGACATTTAGTACATTTACAATGTTGTGCAACCGTCACTACTGTCTAGTTGCAGAGCATTTTCACCACCCCAAAAGGAAACCCTGTACCATGAAGCAGTCACTCCCCATTCTCTACTCCCTTAGCCCCTGGCAAACACCAATCTGCTTTCTGTCTCTATGGATTTGCCTATTCTGGATATTTCATATAAATGGAATAATAATAATATTTGACCTTTTGTCTGGCTTCTTTCACTTAACATAATATTTTCAAGGTTCATCCACATGGTCACATTTATCAGAATTTCATTCCTTTTTATGGCTGAGTAATATTCTGTTGTATTGATATATCACACAACTTGTTTATCCATTCATCCATTCATGGACATTGGGTTGTTTCTACCTTTTAGCTGTTGTGAATGGTGTATGCATATCCATGTATACCGATCTTCAATCCTTTTGGGTATATACCTACAAATGGAGTTGCTGGGTCACACAGTAATTCTGTTTCACATTTTGAAGAACCATCAAACCATTTCCCCTCCTTTCTCTTGTGTTACAATAATAGAGTACATTCAAGACAATTTTTGTCACAGCGCAATGATACGATGCCTTTAATTATAAAAGGCTGTATATGTATCCAAGGGCAAGGACTGTGCCATCTGTGAATCTCCAATACGTGGCACAGGGCTGCACAAAGGTGCTCAATAAATGTTTGTGGGATTGGATGGATTACACACAGCTTTATCCTTAGGGAAGATATGGTGTATGTAAGGCTTTGAATATGAGAAGAGTTAAGTGGGGGTAGGGGTAGGTAAGGCAGAAGAGACCCTGCCAACTCCTTTGAACAAAAGGAAAGGAAGAAGGTATGGTAGAACTAGTTCCCCTTAGACCTGGCTTCTCTTGCTGCCTTGCCTTTGATGAACTTATTGTAAGTCTCTGGGAAGTTAAATTCCCCTCTGTCAATGAGAAGATTGAATATTTTAGTGATATTCAATTTTTTTGTTTGCTTTAAGTTGTGGAAATATTCCCTGCCCCTCCCTTTCCCCCACCCCCCCCAATATGAAGTCGCAAATGAAAGCCCAGTGTGGTTGGAGTGTGCATTTGAGGGAAGGGAAGGGTGCAGGGCAGGGCATGGACCTGGCTCCCTCTCTGTAGCCCCAAGGACCTTGGCAGGACTCCAAGACTCCAAGGTCCTGGCATTTTCTGAGCCTCCATCAATAGCCTACAAAGCCTCTGTTCTAAAAAGATTAAGAAAGCATTAACAAACACAAGTACACATTATTGTGCAAAAAGTATTTTTCCAAGTAGTAGAGGGGTCCTTAAGGATTTACATAGCAACTTAAACAAGAAAAGAACCAAAGTCTTTCTAAAAAATTATAGTGACTAGTACCCTTGGCTAAAAAGGGAGTTTCCAACCCCCTCCTCAACTTCTTACGCTTAAAAAGAAAAGATGTAGGGCATATTACTTGAATAGAATTGTCAAACATTTTTATTTTCCTAGCTGAACGGATTCCTGCACCATGAGAGCATTTCCTCTGAAAATGTCCGGCTCTAAACCAAAGCTGAACATGTGAGTGGGCAGGTTGAGTCTTGTCCATCCATTCCGGGTTTCCTTTTCTTTCTCTCTGTCTGCCTGACTCTCTCTCTCCTGGTGAAATGGCTTGAAATTATGACATCTACACTCTACTGTCACATTGTCTTTTCTTTCTAGTTCTTTACTTCTGAATTAATCTGAAAGATTGGGGCTTAGCTGAGTCCTCCAGATCACTTCCTGACACGCCAATTGTGTTGGCAAGCCTTATTGGTCCCTCAACAATGATCATTGCTGACACTTGACTTCCTTTGGTCCAGTTCAATTCCTTATTTCCACTGAAGCTCATTTGTAGGCAGCACTTCTGAAAATATACTGCCCAAACTTCAAAATCTTCTATTTGTTCAGGTTGAGAGAAGTTATTCAGGCAATGAGACTGAGAGATGGTTTACACAGATGTCTGAATGAGCCAAAACCATGTTGTTCTTTATCATTAACATTCCCACTTGCTGTCATAGAAGTGTAGTTTAAGCCATGATAACCACAAACATTATTCATATTCTACCATTAGCCTTCTCATTCACTTTTTGTGAGACTTCCTAAAATTCCAAAATTTCTCCTAAAAGGGAGTTCCTATGCAATGGCTGCCTCTTTTTGTATTAGAGCCCTGTTATAACATAGAAAGGAATTACAGTTTTAATATGCTTCCGATTTTCCTTCCTTAATGTTGGCTTTCACTTCAAAATGGGCATAAATGTAAGCACTGCAATATTTTCATCATTTCTTTAAATGCAGTTTTTGAAAGGAACTTACAGTTTTCCGGAGGATGCCCACAGGATAATCCCTCTTGCTCCACCATGATGCTGTTGGACTACTGGAGAATTGAATGCTGTAATCCTTTACATAGCACTTAAAAAATGATTTAGAAAAGCTAAAGTCTGTCTTGGAAACCTCAGAACTTGTCTCAGAAATCTTGCCTCAATCGGCTTCCAAAGTATAATGTAACATGATTATTTTCCTTTCTGGAAACCTGTGAAACAGGTCTTGGAGCTCCATTTAATGTGTCAGAGTTTTAATTGATTCTTTGCTGTGTCTGTTCACCCCATAATAGCAGCGCTAAGCACAGGACGTGTTTTACAGGAATAGTCACCCAGAGCTTAGCTTGTTGTCACATAGCAGGCAGACAATTTCACAATGAAAATAAATCTGTTTCATGCCCCGAGAATTTCTTCCTGATGAAATGTTCTTTGCTGATGTTGAGAATGCGATCATTGATATCCACCAGTTAGGACTGATGTGGTTCCAGGGAAAACTTAGTTGCTATTCCTTGCCAGTTCTAGAAAAACAGTTTGATTGACAAGAGGGGTACCATGGAACTCTGATCCTTGAGTTCATTCACTTTTCTCTTGCTTCTTGGACCACAAGATAGGAGTGATTCCCATGCCCTTATTATAATCTCATATAAAGTATCTTCATATATATTATCTCACTTGATCCTCATGATAACATTGTAAGGAGGGCAGGACAGGTATCATTATCCCCACTTTACAAGCCAGAAAACTGAAGTTCAAAGAAATTTGTAACCTACTCAAGGAACCACAGATAATAAGTGGCCAAGAAAGGACTAAAAAGCAGATGCTCTTTTTGGTAATTACCACTTTCCTTGGAGAGCAGCCAAGACTGCTCCACCAAGAGCTTGCTGCAGCAGAACCTCCCTACCCCCCACATTCATTCATTCATTCATTCAACAAACACTTGTAGTGAGTATGAATTTTGGGGCTCAAAATTCAGATCTGTAAAACAAAATTAGTTTTTCTTTCTTTCTTTCTTTCTTTCTTTCTTTCTTTCTTTCTTTCTTTCTTTCCTTTCTTTCTTTCTCTCTCTCTTTCTCTCTCTCTCTCTGTCTCTCTCTCTCTTTCTAGATGGAGTCTCACTCTGTCACCTAGGCTGGAGTGCAGTGGCACTGTTTCAGCTCACTGCAATCTCTGCCTCCCGGGTTCAAGCGATTCTCCTGCCTCATCCTCCTGAGTAGCTGGGACTACAGGCGCATGCCACCACGCCTGGCTAATTTTTGTATTTTTAGTAGAGGTGGGGTTTCACCATATTGGCCAGGCTGGTCTCAAACTCCTAACCTTGTGATCCACCTGCCTTAGCCTCCCAAAGTGCTGGGATTACAGGCGTGAGCCACTGCACCTGGCCATCTTTTTCTATAACTTTAATTAAACCGTTTCTTGGGCACTTAGTCCTCCTGATGGCAGAAACTTAATCAACTCCAGGTTTTCTCATGCAGCTTAGGGAGCTGCCCCTCTTCCCTTTCCCCCCAGGTTTGTATATAAGTTCAAGCCATTGGGTATATGTGTGTTTGTGTGAGAGAGAGAGTAAGAGTGAGACAGAGACAGAGACAGAGGCAGACACAGAGAACATCTGTTAATGACTCATAATATCCCAAATTTATTTGCCTAACATGTTTTAGATTCCTGCTAGGTGGGGGTGCACAGAGATGAGCAGCAGCATCCCTTTCTTAAAATGTTCAGTCTAGTGGGAGAGGAAGAGAAAAGGCAGAGGTTGGCCTTACAGTGGGACGCAGGCTAAGAGAGATCCCATGATCAAAACCAACGCAGTAGGGCTTGGCTGATTGAAAGATGTGTAAAGTGACACTTGTACCTTCCTCAAAGACCTAAGCAAAGACTATGATTCTACAGTTTCCCTGTTACCCAAGCTATTTGGTGTTCACAACATTGGGTAACTGATCTGAGCTCAGATTCAACTGGAAAGCCAAAAAAAACTTAATAATAAAACAATTATAATTTTGTATCTATGATCTCATTGGACCTTCTCTATCTCTGTGAGAGCTAAAAGGATTATTCCTCTGTGGCCTATACAAAACTAGCGTTACTCAGTGGCCTCTTCTAGGCACCATTGTGTGCTGATAAATGGCAATCTGGCACTGCAAAATAATTTGAACTTTTACTTCCGTCTCTTAAAAAAGGACTGAAAGACAGTATATCATTACATAAACTCCTCTTTCTTCTTTTATCTTCTCTTTCCTTTCTCCTCCTCTTCCCTTCTTATTTGTTCTATCTGTCTCTCATCTATCTATCAACCATCCATTCATCCAGTCACCTGTCTCACATGCAGCTTCTTTCCCCAGTCCAAACTCATAGCCCAAATCTTTCAAGCTAGCTTGGTTTTAAAAAATAAACATTCCTGTTTCAGCTTCCTCTAACTTTTTTTTTTTTTTTTTTTTTTTTGAGATGGAATTCGCTCTGTCACCCAGCCTGGAGTGCAGTGGCACTATCTCGGCTTACTGCAACCTCTGCCTCTCAGGTTCAAGTCATTCTCCTGCCTCAGCCTCCCGAGTAGCTGAGATTACAGGTGACCGCCATCACGCCCACCTAATTTTTGTGTTTTTAGTAGAGATGGGATTTCACCATGTTGGCCAGGTTGGTCTCGAACTCCTGACCTCAGGTGATCTGCCTGCCTCAGCCTCCCAAAGTGCTGGGATTACAGGCATAAGCCACTGCTCCCAGCTCTTCATTTTCTTCTTCTTCTCCTTTTCCTTGTCCTTCCTCTTCCCCTTCTCCTTCCTCCTCCTTCTCCTTCTCCTCCTTCTTCCTTCTTTCTTCTTTTCCCTGCAACCTAGTAGCTCTATGTCTTTCCCATATAAGTTGAAATATTAAAAAAATTACTTTGATTTACGTAACAGACCTGGGGAAAAAATCTAGTGAAGACAGAACCATCCTTTACATGCTGGGATGAGGGGTGGGGTGGTGGGGTAGAAGAAGGAGAGCCCAAGGAAAACAAGACAGAACTTTCCTTGGTGGATGGAGAAGGAGAAGAGGTATGATTACAGTGGACTACAGTGTCTGCACGTGCATCGTTTTAGTCTCTCTCCAATTATTTTACAGATGGGAAAACTGAGGCCCAGAGAATAAAATAAGCTGCCCAAAGTCACACAGCTGGTAAGTGACAGGACTGTGATTTAAATCTGGATCTCTGACACAAAGTACTGTGTTCTTTCTACTCACAATTGGAGTAAATTCCTGGTTTCTACATAATTCAAACAAGAGGAAAATTCACATAACTGATTTCTCCCCAACCCAAAGCAGTAAAGGAGAAGTTGCTTAATGAAAAAAACACATAAAGCCTAACATGAGAACCATGATTTTGGTTCTTGATTTGGAGAAGGTGATGGCCACCTGCTGCCAGAAATGAGGCATGAACCAAGAGAGGCAGTGAGGTGAAGGGAGCTGAGGGCATTGGGTTTCTTTTTTGTTTTGTGTTTTTTTCTTTTTATTTTACTTTTTGAGACAGGGTCTCGCTCTGTTGCCCAGGCTGGAGTGCAGTGGTGCGATCTCAGCTCACTGCAACCTCTGCCTCCCAGTTTCAAGCAATTCTCGTGCCTTGGCCTCCCAAGTAGCTGGGATTACAGGCATACGCTACCACACCTGGTTAATTTTTATATTTTTAGTACACCATGTTGGCCAGGCTGGTCTTGAACTCCTGACCTCAGGTGATCTGCTCGCTTTGGCCTCCCAAAGTGCTGGGATTACAGGTGTGAACTACTGCACCCAGCTTGTTTTTTTTCTTTTAGATTCAGGGGGTACATGTGTAGGTTTGTTACCTGGGTATATTGTGTGATGCTGAGGTTTGGACTTCTAATGATCCACGTAGTGAACATAGTACCCAATAGGTAGGTTTTCAACCCTTCCTCCCCTCCCCTTCCCTTTTATGGAATCCCCATGTTTATCGTTTCCATCTTTGTGCTTGCGTGTACCCAAAGGGCATTGGGTTTTAACGTTACTGGAATCATATGGGTTCCAATAGTCTAGAGAGTTAAGTGTTCCAAGCCATGGGGAAACTTGAGAGATCTGGGTTACTGATGAGGAAAAACATGTCTATACCTGTCAAGCAGTGAGAATAGAAAGCCCCCAGGACTATTTTCTGATTACAAAATAATACATAGACCTTATTAACTATTGAAATACAAAAGTGTATAGCAGAAAGTAAACAGCTCCTCTAATACCCCAACCCACATACCAATGAAAGTCATAAGAAATCTTCCATATTTTTTTCCTGTACAAATACAGATGCTTCTGGATTTACAATGGAGGTATGTCCCAATAAGCCCATAGTAAGTTGAAAATGCAGTAAGTTGAAAATGTGTTTAATATACCTAATCTGCTGAGCATCATAGCTTAGCCTAGCCTACCTTAAACATGCTCAGGACACTTACCTAGCCTATAGTTGGGCAAAATCATCTATGATATGGTTTGGATCTGCTTCCCTGCCCAAATTTCATGTCGCATTGTAACCCTGATTGTTGGAATTGGGGCCTGATAGGAAGTGATTGGATCACGGAGCGAAGTTCTCATGAACGGTTTAGCACCATCCCCCCTTGGCGTTGTATACTGAGAGAGTTCTTGTGAGATCTGGTTGTTTGAAAGTGAGTGGCACTTCCCCCTCTCTCTCTTCCTGCTGCTCTGGCCACGTGACATGCAGGCTCCACCTTTGCCTTCCACCATGATTGTAAGTTTCCTGATGCTTCCCCTGAAACAACAGATGCCAGCACCATGCTTCCTGTACAGCCTGTGGAACCATGAGCCAATTAAAACTCTTTTCTTTATATATTACCCAATCTCAGTTATTTCTTCATAGCAATGGAAGAATGGCCTAATACAGGCTGGTAACACAGTTCATGGTTGAGAATCTGTTGTTTACCCTGGTGATTGCATGGCTGACTGGGAGCTGTGGCTTGCTACCGCTGCCTAGCCTTGTGAGAAAATATTATACTGCATATTGCTAGCCTGAAAAAAAATCAAAATTGAAAATTTAAAGGATGGTTTCTCCTAAATGCATATTGCTTTCATACTATTGTGAAGTTGAAAATCTTAAGTCAATCATTGGAGGTCAGTAAACAGCTGTACTAATATGGTGGTAGAATAGTAGAATATCATTCACAATTTGTCTGATTTCAACTCTTTTAAATTTGTTAAAGTTTATTCCGTGGCCTAGAATATCAACTATCTTGTTGAATATTCCATGTGAACTGAAAAACAATGTATATTCTTCTGTTGTTGGGTGGCATGTTCTTGGCATGTTCTAAAAATGTCAGTCAGATTAAGTTGGTTGAGGCCGGGCTTGATGGCTCACGCTTGTAATCCCAGCATTTTGGGAGGCTGAGGTGGGTGGATCACTTGAGGCCAGGAGTTTGAGACCAGCCTCGCCAACATGGTGAAACCCCGTCTCTACAAAAAATACAAAAATTAGCTGGACATGGTGGTGGGCACCTGTAATCCCAGCTACTCAGGAGGCTGAGGCAGGAGAATTGCTCGAACCTGGGATACAGAGGTTGCAGTGGGCTGAGATCTCACCACTGTACTCCAGCCTGGGTGACAGAGTGAGACTGTCTCAAAAAAAAAAAAAAAAAAAGAAAAAAAATTAAGTTGTTTGAGAGTGTTCAGGCTTACTACATCCTTACCAATTTTCTGTGCTTGTCCTATCAATTTCTGAGAGGGAAATGTTGAACCCTCCAAGTGGGATTGTAGATTTATCTATTTCTCCTTTCCATTCTATTATTTTTGTTTTGCTTCATGTATTTTCAGGATCTGTTTTAAGCGCATGTGCTTTTAGGATTGTGATGTCTTCCTCTTCCTGGTTAAAGTGACCAACTGACCTTTTATTATTATGTAATTTCCCTCCTTTATACCTGGTAATATTCTTTGTTCTGATGTCTACTCTACCTGATGTTAGCATAGACATATTAGCTGCTTCTTTTTTTCTTTTTGAGGCAGGGTCTTGTTCTCTTGCTCAGGCTAGAGTGCAGTGGTGCGATTACAGCTCACTGTAGCTTTGGCCTCCTGGGCTCAAGTGATTTGTGTAACAGACCTGGGGAAAAATCTAGTGAAGACAGAACCATCCTTTGCATGCTGGGGATGAGGGGTAGGGTGATAGGGAGGAAGAGGTGTGCGCCACTATGCCTGGCTCATTTTTAAATCTTTTGTAGAGAAAGGGTCTCACTACATTGCCCAGGCTGGTCTCAAACTCCTGGCCTCAAGAGATTCTCCCACCTCAGCCTCCCAAAGTGCTAGGATTACAGGTGTGAGCCACTGTGCCCAGCCAGCTTTGTTTTGATTACTGTTCTGGTATATGTTTTCCTATTTTTTTACTTTTAACCTATGTCTCTATGTTTAATTTTTTTTTTTTCTTTTCTGGGTGCTGTGGTGTGTGCCTGTAGTCCCACCTACTTGGAAGGCAGAGGCAGGAGGATCCTTTGAGCCCTGGAGCTCAAGGCTAGCCTGAGCAACATAGCAAGATTTGGTCTCTAAAAAATAAATAATTTAAGTTGGTTTCTTGTAGACAGTAGATAGTTGGTTCTTTTTTAAAAATCCAGTCAGATGACTTTTTTTTTTTTTTTTTTTTTTTTTTAGAGGGAGTCTTGCTCTTGTCGCCCAGGCTGGAGTGCAATGGTACAATCTCGGTTCACTGCAAGCTCCCGAGTTCAAGTGATTCTGCTGCTTCAGCCTCCCTAGTAGCTGGGATTACAGGCTTATGCCACCATGCCTGGCTAATTTTTGTATTTTTAGTAGAGACAGGCTTTCACCATGTTGGCCAGGCTGATCTTGAACTCCTGACCTCAGGTGATCTGCCTGCCTCAGCCTCCCAAAGTGCTGGGATTACAGCTGTAAGCCACCATGCCCTGTAGTCTCTATTTTTTAATTGCTGTGTTTAGACCATTTACATTTAGTATAATTATTGATATATTTGGATTTAGGTCTGCTGTTTTATTACTTATTTTCTGTTCGCTCTTCTAGTTTTTTGCTCTGGGGTTCCCCCTTTCCTGCCCTTTTTTTTTTTTTTTGGATTATTTAAGTATACTTAGTATTTTATTCAATTTATCAATTGGCTTTCTGGCTATATATATTTTTTGTATCTTATTTGTTTATTTACTTACTTATTTTTTAGCATTTGCTCTAGGGAGCATAGTGTACATACCTAAACTTTTACAGTATATTTAGAATTAGTATTTTACTACTTTAGGTGAAATGTAGAAATCTTACAGTCATATAGTTCTCTTTACCCTTTTATTTTATAGGTATCATATTTTTTACATCTACATATGTCAAAAACCCCAACAGACAATCCTATAATTTTTGCTTTCAATAGTCATGCATACTTTAAAAGATTAAGAGGAAAAAATAGTATTTTACATATCTATATTTTTACCTCGTTTGTTGCTTTTCTTTAATTCCTGAAGTTCCAAGTTTCCCTCTAGTATTATTTCCCTTTAGCCTGAAGAATTTCCTATAGCAAATATTTTAGAGCCTACATACTGATGACAACTTCTTTTAGATTTCTCTCATCTGAGAATGTTTTCATTTCACTTAAATTCCTTTGAGATATTTTCACTGGAGGCCAGGCACATTGGCTCATACCTGTAATCTCAGCACTTTGGGAGGACAAGGTAGGAGGATCTCCTGAGCTCAGGAATTCAAGACCAGCCTGGGCAACACAGTGAGACCCCAATTCCACAAAAAAGTAAAAAAAATTAGCCAGGTGTGGTAGTGCACACATGTAATTCAAGCTACTTGGGAGGCTGAGGCAGGAGGATAGGTTGAGCCCAGGAGTTTGAGGCTGCCGTGAGCTATGATTGCCGCTGCACTCCAGCCTGGGTGACAGAGTGAGACTCTATCTCAAAAAAAAAGAAAAAAAGAGATTTTTCACTGGATATGCAATTTTTGGTTGAAAGTTATTTTCTTTTAGCACTTTAAAGTGTTAATGTAGCCACTGTGGTTTATAATGAGAAATCAATAGTCATTTGAATCATTGTTCTTCTAGAAGTAATTTATTTTTTTCTCTAGATTCTTAAGACTTTACAATATATGTATTTTTGTTGGTACAGTAAATTTTCACAATGTTTTCTTGGAAGTAGTTACTTATAGTGACTTTAAGCAAAATGACATATGACAACATTAATTTGACCATAGGCTAATTGAAATAAATGAGTTAAGTTCCTATGGTATATTTCTGGTCACAAAAACATCATCCAACTTCCAAATAAAGGTCAAAACATTTCTAACATTAAACACTGAAGTAAGTGTGAGCTATACAGACATTTAAGAAAGATTAAGTAAAGGGGCTGGGCATGGTGACTCATGCCTGTAACCCCAGCACTTTGGGAGGCCAAAGTGAGAGGATTGCTTGAGTCCAGAAGTTCGATACCAGCCTGGGCAATATAGTGAGACATCTCTATAAAAAACTAAAAAAAAAAAATTGCTGAGTGTGGTGTCACACGCCTGTAGTCCCAGGTACTCAGGAGGCTGAGGTGAGAGGATTGCTTGAACCCAGGAGGTCGAGGCTGCAGTGAGCTGTGATTGTGCCACTGCACTCCAGCCTGGGTGACAGAACAAGACCCTGCCTCAAAACAAACAAAACAAACAAGCAAACACACACAAGTAAGATACTTATTTACCCAATTATTTCAGCTCAGGGTTGCATGTGGTTGGAACTTAACCTGGCAGCTCAGAGTGCAAGATGGGAGCTGACCCCAGATGGGGTGCCATTCCACTGGAGGGTACACTCGTACACACCCACACTCACTCATACTGAGACTATTTAGATATGCCATTTAATCTAATATGGTCAGCTTTGGGATGTGGGAGGAAACTGGAGTACTGGACCAAAAAACCCTGCAGATATGGTGAAAATGTATAGATTCCACACAGACAGTGGTCCCACCTGGAAATTCATTTTTTTTCTTTTCAACTTTATGACAAAATGACATTAAATGAAACATTATTTGAGGATGAGCTGTATTTAGAAGTTTTATTATGATGTGTCTGGGCATGGTTTTCTTTGAATTTCTCTTGTTTGTAATTTACTGAGTTTCTTAAATCTGTAAATTTAAGTTTTTCAAGAAATTTGGAAATTCTGGACATTATTTCTTTAAATTTTTTTTTTCCAATCTCTTTTCTTCTTTTGGGGGTCCAATGACATGAACATTAAATCTTCTGATACTGGCTTTTTTGTTTGTTTGTTTTTTTGAGACAGGGTCTTGCTCTATTGCCCAGGCTAGTGTGCAGTGATGTCATCATGGCTCACTGTAGCCTTGAACTCCTGGGCTCAGGTGATCCTCTCATCTCAGTCTCCTGGGTAGCTGGGACTACAGGTGCATGCCACTAAGCCCAGCTAATTTTTTGTAATTTTTTTGTAGAGATTGGGATCTGCCATGTTGCCCAAGCTGGTCTTGAACTCATGGGCTCAAGGGACCCACCTGTCTTGGCTTCCTAAAGTGCTGGGATTACAAGGCGTGAGGCACTGTCTGGCCACCTTTCGATATTGTTTCACAAGTCTCTATGGCTCTGTCCATTATTTTTCAATCTTTATTTCCTCTGTTTTTCAGATTAGATAATTTCTATGCATCCATCTTCACGTTCACTGACTTATTTCTGTCATCTCCATTCTGCTGTTGAATCCGTCTAGTGAATCATCTATTTCAGATTACATATTTTTAAATTTCAGCATTTCCATTTGGTTCTTTTTATAGGATTTATTTCTCTGCTGATAATTTTTAACCTTGCTATTAATTTCAAGAGTGTTCATCTTTATCTCATGGACTATGGTTATGATAGTTGCTTTAACATCTTTGTTTGATAATACAACATCTGGGTCATCTAAGGGTTGGCATCTTTTGTCTTTCCATTGAGAATTAGACATGTTTTTCTTCTTTTTTCTATACTGAGTAATTTTGGATTGTATTCTGGGACATTTGAAAATATTGTTTTATGACTCTGGGTCTCATTAAAATCTATAGAAAATGTTGATTTTTATGTTCCAGCAGATCCCATTAGATCCAAATTGCAAGTTCTTCATCCCCTTCCGTGGGTGGTTGTTCCAATGTAAATTTATTTTTCAAACCTTTGCTATGGTGTTTTGGGTCTGTCTAATTAATCACTCAAGCCTCATATTAACCCCTAATTGTTTGTGCCACTTAGGGGTTAATATTAAACTGGGGCGATTAAATAATAATTCAGTTCCCAAAACCTTTTCTATGTTGCTCTGAGTCTTTCCTGTGTATGCACAGCTCAAGATTAAGCCTGGGACTTGTGCAGTCTCATACACAGAATTAGGGAATTCCTTTCCCCTTTGACCCAGCTCACAGAGGACCTTTTTTTTTCTGATGCTCTGGCCAGGAAATTAGGGTTTTACTTAGAGTTTTAAATCTGTTATACCATTGCTGCTGTAACACGGTTCCGTGACTGGAACCCACAGTTTAAAGGCAAAGAAGCAAAAGGAGAAAGAGAGAAAAACAACAACAGGGTTTCTTCTCACATGTTTTGACTACAGGGGCCTCTTTCCCCAATTATCCTGGCCAGAGAAACAGTTTGGGCTGCCTGCACTGCCACCACAACAGTTCTATGGCTGGGCATAAGAGAAAAGAGAAAAGGGAGGAAAACTTGGGAAATGTATTTTTGTTTGGTTTGCTGCTCCAAATTTGACCCCCATTCCCTATCTGTATGCTTTTGTTTAGTTTTCAGGTAACTGCTTTTTATATTTTGTTCATAGTTTTCAGTTGTAACTAGAGATTAGGGAGAGATAGGGTGTAGTGCGCTTTCTTCATTTTGCCTGGTACCTGAAGTCCTTCTAATACTTTTCATGTTTCATCTTTTTACCTTTAAAACTTTGATCCTTCTGGAATTTATTTTGGTGCAAGTAGTAATGTAGTGTTACTATTATTAATGTGGTTGTTATTATTGTTATAGGAAATATTTGGCAGAATAGTAAATTAGGAGCCTTAGTGGAAGGGCAGTTAGAGCTGTCTGGGTTCAAGTGGCTCTACCACTTGTAAGTTTATGACCTTGACCATAACCTCTCCTAATCTGTTTTTTCATTGGGATAGTGGGGCTAATGATAATATCTGCCTTATGGAATTGCTGTATTAAGTGAGTATTAAGTGAGACAATGCTAGTAAAATATTTTTTACTGAATCTGGCACCCAGTAGGGGCTTAACAAGTGGCAGTTGTTGTGGTCATAACATGCTGATAATTATTGTTATGATGTGTAATAAGTCCAAGTCACCACACTGTGAGTCAGGCCACCACACTGAAGCCTTGGGAAGATGTTTCTTAGCCGCAGTACATACTTGAAACAAGCCAGAAGCTGCTCTGTATCTCAAAATGTATGTGAAGTCTGAATCAATGAGATAAGTTTGAGTTTGTAGGATCAGAAAATATCACTGGGAAATGGAGGGTGTTGTAGATAACACCATTCACACCTCACTCAGTTGATGTTAGTAGATAAGGAAAATGAAGACTTCTACATTTTCTAAGATAGTGTTTTGCAAAGTGGGATCAGAATCAACTGATATACTTGTTAAGATGCAGATTCTTGGGCCCTACTCCTGACCTAAGAAATCGTAACTGTGGTTAGAGCCTGGAGATCTGCATTTAATAGGCTTCCCAGGTAATTCTTTCATGAATCAAAATGTGAGAAATACTTTTCTAGAAAGAAAAGGGAAAAAGGTGGATGTAGGGTAGGAAGAGGAAAAAGAAAGGAAAGAAGGAGACAAAGCAGGAGGAGAAAAAGAGGAGAGGAGGGCTACTACTGAATTGGAGTAGATTAGCAACCTACCTTTCTAAATCTTCATGGGCCCACTGTTAACTATCATAATCAAATATAACCTGGATCCCAGTTCTCCTGATTCACAGATCACTCACAGATCCATTTAGTTAACCAAAAGTTTTTGAGTCTGGCTGTGTATCAGAACACTGGAGAGAGACAGAGGAAAAAGACACATCATCTACTATTGGAGAAGGACTCACACTCACACTCCACAGCCAACCAGAATTCAATATGTTGGTGCTGTGATAGAGTTATGCACTGGGCACAAATGGAAGACTGAACTAGTGGCACCAAACTCAGACTGGGGGAGATCAAGAAATGGCTTCTAGGAGGAGAGGTGCCTGGGCTGAGTCTTGTGGAGAGTAATCATTCCTTAGGAAGAAGGGAAAATATTAGCAGCAAAAGAGGGGAGTGGGAGGTACTCACAAGGAGAAACAGCAGGATATGTCTAGGGAGATGTTGGCTCCTTGTGAGAGGGGAGGCTATATAGTGAGAATAGTGGTCAGTAGCCAACATTCCCATATTAGGAGCCACATCACAAATACCCTGTGGACTGTGTCAAGAAACTTGATCAATGAGGAACCATGGAAGAGTGGAAGCAAAGGGTGACTTGGTAAACTTTTCATTGGGATTGCAAATTATTTTTTCAAAATGGAAAAATAGCTTTATTGATTTTTTTTCTGAAAATAGGGGTAACACACTCCAATTGTGGAAATAAAAGGATAATACAGAAAGATATAAAGAAGAAAGTAAAAGGCACCTGGAATTCCAACAGCCAGAGAAAATCTGCAAACCTAAATAAATTTGTTTATCCTTCCAGATATTTGTCTAGGTATGTGTATATCCAACCACTTGCACATACACATAACACATTAATTTTTTTTTTTTGAGACAGGCTAACTCTGCTGCCCATGCTGGGTTGCAGTGGCACAATCTCAGCTCACTGCAACCTCTGTCTCCTGGGTTCAAGTGATTCTCTGCCTCAGCATCCCAAGTAGCTGGGACTACAGGTACATGCCACCACACCTGGCTAATTTTTGTATTTTTTGTAGAGACGGGGTTTCACTGTGTTGGCCAGGCTGGTCTTGAACTCCTAGCCTCAAGTGATCCACCTGCCTTGGCCTCTCAAAGCGCTGGGATTACAGGCATGAGCCACTGTGCCTGGCCATATAACACATTTTTAAATGAAGTCGTTTCACACATGTTGTGAAATACTGCCTTTCAATCCTTTTTCACTTGACAATATTTAGTGGACATCTTTCTCTGTCAATAAATGTAGATTTAAACCTTGATCATAATTTCTGCTATCTCTTTTGCTCACTTTTGACTTGCTTCTCATTCCTTCTCCAGGTGTGGCCTTTCCATTTGACCTCACTCCAAGCGTTAGCCTCCTACTTTGTTCCTTTGTGTCTTCTTGCCCACCACCTCTTCGGTGCCCAAGTCCCTTGCTTTGTCTCCACAGTCATAGCAATTTGGTTCTGAGTAATGCACTTCCTGTCCTATCACTCATCTGCTTAATGCTTCCTTGTCTTCCTATGTGTTCAGGATGAAGTCCCAGCTTTCCTAGGCTGGCCCTGGTAGCTCTCTTGTCAACCCCTCTAGCCTCCTCTCCCATCACCTGCAACCACCTCTCCCTGACCATTGTCCCTGATTTATGGCACAGCAATGTTGAACTGCTTCTTTTTCCTACTTCTTGCTTCCCTGCCATTCCTCATGCTATTCCTGCTGCCTGCCATTCCTTCATTCCCCAAAGTATCTGGTTGACCTGGCTAACTCTGATTCATCCTCTAAGACTCTACCAGAGGTATCCCTGACACAATGTAGCCTGGATGAGCTGCACCTCCTGTGTCCTCCAAAGATACTCTGTTTCTCTTTGTTGTTAGCAGGTTGTATTAGAATTATCTCGTGTGTGTCTATCTTCCTTATTGGCTTGTAAGCTCCTTGACTCATTCAACTTTGTCTTCCTAGAGTCTCAAATGCAATTGGTACGTGTTTGTTGAATGAACAAACTTGAGTCTTTGCAGAAGGGGTTCTTTGGTACCAGCGGTCAAACTCTTCTCATACTACCGGCCCTGGTGGTTCAGATCTCTGCCCTGTGGTTTCTACTTAGACTTCTGCTGATTGCCTCTGTCTCCTGCCTACATGGGCACCTGGATCTTGTACTTAGTTTGGACATTGGCTTGTGATGCTCAGTTCCTGCCTCTTCCTTCGTTCTTGTACTAATCTAGTAATTTAGGTTCATATGTCTAACCCCTCCCTGTAAACCGATGATCCCCTGTCATCTGGATCTGCCTGAATTCCAAAGCCCAGGCATCTCCATCCAGTCTATCTTGTCACCTCAAAAAAAACCCTGTCACCTCCAAATTCCCTGGTTCTAATCTATAGACATTAAACATTATTGTAAATTTTATATGATTATGATAACATCTTGACAAAAATGTCCTTCAAAACAAAACAACAAATCTGTGCATTTGTGTGGTTATGTGATATTTACAAGATGCTTTCACATAATTTATTTAATTTATTTCATCAATTCTCATAAAACCTTTGATAATAACTTTGTGATTTATTATCCCCATTTTAGAGATGAGGAAACTGAGGCTCACTGCAGTTAAATGACTTGCTTGAGGCCTCCTGGTCAGCGAATGACAGAGCATGGACCTTAGTGGAGATCTTTGACTCTAGGGCTTTGAACTCTTTGGAGTTCACCATGACAGTAAAGCATTAGGCATATTTGATGAAAAACAGATATATCTGATTGTGAAGCTTAAAACATGCCCTCTTTAAATTGATTCTCTGTATTACTGTGAGCACAGCTTTGGTTTGTTTGTTTTGTTTTGTTTTGAGATGGAGTCTCGCATTGTTGCCTGGGCTGGAGTGCAATGGCGTGATCTCGGCTCACTGAAACCTCTGCTTCCTGGGTTCAAGAGATTCTCCTGCCCCAGCCTCCCAAGTAGCTGGGATTACAGGTGCCTGCCACCACACCCAGATAATTTTTGTATTTTTAGTAGAGATGGGGTTTCACTATGTTGGCCAGGCTGGTCTTGAACTCCTGACCTACTGATCCACCTGCCTCGGCCTCCCAAAGTACTGGGATTACAGGCGTGAGCCACTGCACCTGGCTGAGCACAGCTTTTTAAAAGCTTAAATTCAGGTCAGATTTCTTCCCTGATTACAACCTTTCAGTGGACCCTAGTCTCTCATCCAGTTACATGAGGTTCTGTTGAACCCAAGACCTGTTTTACCACAAATTTTAGCAAAGACTACCACTTACCTTTCTTTAAAGGCCAAAAGTGGTTCGTGCCTTTGTGCCCCTTTGACCTTATCCCCCGCCCCCCAGCCACCAATCTGAGTTTTGCCTGACCAGTGTTTCTTTTCTATCTCGCTCAGGTATCATCTCTATTCTGGAGCCATTTTTAACACACCTTTATCCTCACTCTTCCTAGTAGCTCTTTCATGGTGTAATTGAGTGGGTTGTACACTTTTGTCCCAGCACCTCTAACCCTTTGTGGTATTGTTTTGATGATCTGTCTGCCTCCTTCTGAAGATCTCTGTATCTCTTAAGGTTAAAAATGAGGCCCAAGCCTTCTGTGTTTATAGACACAGTATTTAGCACAAGTCCAGCATAGAGTGAGAGATAGTAGATGTTTATTGGATGGACAGACAGGTGGATCATTGGATGGCTAGATAGATAGATGAACGGATGGATGGCTTGGTAAATGGATGATGGGTGGATGGATGAATAGATGGATGCGATAGTGAACTTCAAGTTGTCATTTCAAATCTAGGTATTTGTTCAGTTAGAATGCATTTCCTCTTCTTCCTCTATTTTCTCCAATGACAAAATAATCAAATTTCTTCAAAAGAATGTAGGAAATGGGGTTACCTTCTTCTCCGCATAGAATAATACACTCATTGTGCTGTAGAGGAAACATAATTTCACCTGTTTCAGCCCCCAGCCTCTGACCTGTCAATCTTATTCCTAGCTCATATTAATAATATTCCAGTTGCTAGAAGGAACTCCTTATACTGAACCCAAGCCTATTGCCCTGAAGTTTCTGCCTTTGAGTCCAGTTTTTGGCTTTTTGAACCAATACAGATGACTAATCCCTGTTTCACAGAGTAGATTTTAACATATGGGATCATAGCTTGCATTGCTCAAGGCTCTACTGCAAGTGACAGAAAACCCAGTTCAAACCAGGTAAATAAAAACAGACACTTATTACCTCCTGTAAGCCAATGGCTGAATGGCGACAGTGCCATCTCCACAGTTGACTGGACCCAAGCACTCCATCTCAGCTTGCCTTCTGGATGGGTGTTTGCTCCATTAGTTCTAGCTCTTCTGAATGGCTGGGATTATAAGTACCCATTGTCTCTGCAAACAGTTTGTTTGTTTTTTTTATATGGAGTCTCACTCTGTCACCTAGATTGGAATGCAGTGGCACAATCTCAGCTCACTGCAATCTCTGCCTACTGGGTTCAAGTGATTCTCCTGCCTCAGCCTCTCAAGTAGCTGGAATTACAGGTGTGCACCACCATGCCCAGCTCATTTTTTTTTTTTTTAATTTTTACTAGAGATGGGGTTTCACTCTATTGGCCAGGCTGGTCTCGAACTCCTGGCCTCAAGTGATCCACCCACCTCAGCCTCCCAAAATGCTGGGATTATAGGCATGAGCCACCATGGCCTGCCTTGCAAACATATCTTTTAACTCACAATCCGAAAGGATATAGACAAAAATATCAGGGAAGGGCTTTGATTGGTCTCATTCAGGTCATGTGTCTGTGCCTGTAGCTGGAGGTCAGAGTACTGCAGCCCCACCAGAATCCCAAGGAATGGGAAGGTGCATGTCCTCTACAAAGCAGGAGAGTCAGTTACCAAAATAAGGACACAAAAGATTCTGGTTAGACCCAAATAGGACATCTTCCATAGCCAGAATTTCCCTTATCTTCATGCTTCAAGTTTATTAAAACATGGGATTAGAGTGGGGCATAGACATTTACTATCCTAGTTTCTCCTTGGATGTGCTCAAATTTGTCAATATCCCTCTCAAAATGTGACCCTCTACTCTGAACATAATCTGCTGTTCCTCAAGTGGTCTGATATGCGCAGAGCATAACAGACCCATTGCTGTCCTTGTTCTCAACGTGGCTGTCACAGTGTTAGGCCCAGAGTAGGTGTCCAATAAATAGTGAATGAATAAAAGGATAAACGTGATTCTCAGGCCAATCCTGCCTAAACACTTCTCCCAAAGGCAGATAAGGAGGCCCTTGTGAGATCAATAATATACAGCAGAGGAGATGCGACCAGCTGGACTGAGAATGTGGAAGTGCTGTGGGAGGCTGCAGCTGCCATATCTCACTGGGTGTGCCTGGTATGACTGCTTCCAGGGAGTACTCTGCCCTCCTTAAACTTTTGGTTCATTGGAATAAACTGTTCCTCTCTAAAGGCAGCAACATTGGAAGATGAAGATATTAGTGAAACAAAATTTAAAAAATACATATCCTTTTCTTGTCTAGGACTTTGGTTGCAAGTGACAGAAAACCCCAAATGACACTAAACTAAATATGATAGATTATTTATCATTTAAACAAAGTTCAGAGGTAAGAAATCAAGGCTGGAATGGCAGCTCCACAATCACTGGGGAGCCAGGTTTGCTCTTTCTTGTTTCTCCCATCTTGTTGGCCCATCCAAGGCGATGGCATAAGTTCTGACCATCATGCTAACATCCTTTTTAATAGAAAACTCAGTTCACACCAGATAAATAAAAGGGATAAAAGAAGAAAGGGGGTGAAGACATGTTCCAGTGGTCTTTTAATATTTCCAGACAGCTTCACAATGCTCTCATTTACATTTCACAGCTGAAACTTAGCTTTAGGTAAGAGGGAGGCTGAGGAGTGTGGTTGTTATTCCAAGCAGTTTAGTGCTCTGCTAAAGCTGGAATCTCTATTACTATGCAAGAGACAGGAAATGGATATTGGCCTAGGCAACTAGGATCTCTTGTCAATGATGCCAGAAAGAAAAAGGCAATTTAAAAGTGTAAAGGCAAAGGTGGGAAAACAGACATATCCTGTTGTGGTCTGTGTTACATTCCTGGTAGGGGTTTTGTGAAAGAAGGCTTCAGTTCATCAGTCACGCTCCTGCCCAAGGCATCGTCTACAAAGTTAACCTGATCAGATCCAGGATATGATCTTGGTTTCCTATAAGTGAGACTCCCCAGCATGGTATGCAAGGCATTCTGTGCCTGTCCCAGTTCTACCTCCCTAGCTTTAGCAATCGCCACTCTCCTGTACTACAGCCACACCCAGCTCCTTGTCATTTCAAAGCATGCTCAGGCCAGTTGTTTCTCTGTATATACACAGGCAGTTCCTGGTGCCTGGAATGCACTTTTCTCCCCTATTTGAACCAAAATTCCCCAGCATCGAGTTTGCAAATTGAAATTTTTCTTATCAACTTGTAGGGGTTCTTTTTATAGTTAATAGAATAGTTATGAATATAGGCTATCAATGTGTGGCTCTTCAGCAAACGTTTACAAATACCTTTTCTTTCAGTCTGCCTTTCTTCCAAAATATTTTCCTCATCCTGCTGCTCTTCCTACAGACTCTTGGTCTGCTTTTCAGGCAGGAAAAGGGTCCCTAATGCCTACTCCTTGTGGTTCCAATGGCTTAAAGCATGTACCAACTTCCTAGTTGTGAGAAAAGGACTAGAGTCACATGGAAAGAAATCCTTCCTTCAGAGAATGTGTCCACTGGAAACCTGTCTGAGTCTGATACGGAAGAGGCAAACCTAGAGGAAAGGAAAAGAGAAGATAACTATCAGGATCCCTTGACTGGCTGGTCATTGCAGCCTGCAGCCTGGAATTGCCTGCTCAACGCTGGGTTAGGAAGAACTTTGGCATCTTGACTTCCACTTTATCATGGGCCATCTGGCTAGAAAGCAGCCAAAAGCAGAGACAGCATCCTTTCTCCATACCTGGACAGCATTGGGGATTGTGGCTGTGAAGGTAGAGGCGACCCAGCCTAAATGCCTTCTACATGGAAGACCAGCAGGCCATGTGCTGGGCAAATCCTTTCAGCAGTTTATTTGTAGAAAGGAACCACATGATAGCTGATCAGAGAATGAGGGTGCTTTTCCAGACATAAGATTTGAGTGTAGAGAGGCCAAAAGGAATGCAAGGCCTTAGGAAAACTTGACCTTTGTCAGCCTCTGCAACCCCAGAAGCTAGTAGAGGTCTTGTTTCCAGGGACAATTACCCACAGCACAGCATGGGGCCCAAGAGGACACTGATTCCTGAGAAACATCAGCCATGTCCAGGCTGAGACTGAGAAGACCTGCCCCTTGGCTGGGGACCTCACTCATGGCAGTTCTCCTGCTGGATAGCCAGTATGTGCGCAGGGAGGCCCAAGCCCACACAATCACGTTCTTAGCATGCAAATCTCATTCTTTACTTGTGTGTAGTGGTGAGGGTTGCAGTCACACTCTTGGAAACTGGAGAGAGCTGGAAGCAAGGAAAGAAAGACAAATCAGAGTAAGCAGCCCTGAAATGCATGTGGCGCTATTTTAGTGAATGGATTGGGTAGGGAGAGGGCAGTGAGTCGAGGCAGTGGCCCAGTTCCTTGCCCAAGTGTATGAACAACAAGCTTCAGACTACAAGGCTGTTCCAGAAAATTTGCCTAAGTGTGGAAATGTTTTAAGTCTGCATGTTCTGACATGGTGGCCACTAGCTACTTATGGCTCTTGAGCACCTGGAACGTGATTATGACAACAAGGACGTGTATTTTAAATTTTACTTAATGTTAATTAATTTAGACTTCAATATAAATAGCTACTGTAGTGGCTAGGGGCTGCCATACTGGACAGCAAAGTACCAGAGAACAGGGGGCAGGAATTTGAGCTTTAGAGTAAGATAGAGAGTCTTGCCTTCCTCCCTGGCTACCCCTGTGAGCTCAGATAAGCCATTAGACCTCTTTGTGCTTTAGTTTTCTCTTATTTAAAACAGGGCTGATGGTACCGGCCTCCTTGCCCTAGTGCCTGCAGGTAGAAATGCCCAACAGAAGATTGGCTTCTATTTGCAGACACCTATTCAAATTCCTATGCACTGAACAACCATCATTTAGACAACTCTGTTCCAGTCCTGAGAATCCCCAACTGTAAGTCAAGGTATAGCTGCCGGGAACTTTCCAGGTTCTATAGGAAGCCCTTGGAGCTGGAGGCAGGAATAAGGAAATGGTTTCTGAGAAACCAGTCTCCTGTGTTTGGAAGGATCCAGGTTCATGGGCTCCTGTATCTCTGATGATGGAAAGGAGGGTCCCAGGGAGCTTTCCCAGGAAGCAACCATCCTAGGATGCTCAGTTCTGGGCAGACTCCTTTCATGAGATTTGTCTCCAAGACCAAGTTGAGTGCTGCGCCAGAGACTTTGAGAAACTCTAATGAGACCTCAGGGGGCAATTGCCCTGGGGGAGGTTGCAGAGGGAGGTGTTGGGATCCATGTCCCATGAGTCTTACTTGAAGGAAAGGGGCCATGATACCATAGGTTGGAGACAGGTTCCTGCTTCCCAGGCCCATGGCCTTGTCCATGAGGCAGGAAGGAAAGACTGGCCACAGGCACCCAAGACATCAGTGATGGTACTAGTCCCTGGCTTGTAAAGTGAGCTTCCAGGGCAAAAGGCCTGTGCCCACTGGCTGCCAGGGAGGGGGTGGGTACAGAGGAGCCAAAAGCCTGGGAAGACTGCAAGGTTGAGTCCAATTTCCTGCCTCTTACTGTGAACTGGAAAGCAAATGCCTAGCCTGGCTTATTAAGGAAAGATACAGAGAGAGGACAAGATTTCACAACTCAGTGTTTTCTCAAATTTCTGAATTCCAGCCTCATTGCCCGTAGGTGACCTTCATTGTGTCCCCAGGGGCTGGGAGCTGGGTCCCATGTTAGGCCCCCATGACTGTGGGAGGCAGTGATGTCACTGGCCTCCTGTTTCCATGTCTTCTGTATTCAGCACGCCCTGTGAGTTTGGTGTTCCTGGGAAGCCACTCCTCTCATGGCACTGCCTGGCAGCCTGCCGTCTCCTCTTGCTATCATTCCAGGGCCACTGATGCTTATATTCCCATGGGGTCCCCAGCCACATATCATACCTCTCATCTCTCTCCTTTGGTCGTCATTCAGGATAATCTTTCATCTGCTATGTTCTCTGCTAAGAATGTCCTTCTTACCCGAATGCTGTCCCTTTGCTTAAATGCTGTCTCTCTGCTTTTCTGAAAACTTTTCCTATGCTGTGGCCTGAATTCCTCTTCCCTTCCTTGGACTTCTTCAACACTTGTATTTTGACCCTATATCACTCAGTAGGACATTTGATTCTACATAAGGAAGCACCTCATTAGTCCTGCTGTCATAAAATCCTCCCCATCCCACTGCTTGTCCACATCCCCCACCAAATCCAGCCTCACTGAGGGGTGCTGGGAGCCTGCAGATTAGGTGCAGTCTCTTCTCAGGAAAGAGCTTAAAATATTTCTTCTATACGCTCATGCAGTGAAGCCTCCAGGGTTGATACCAGGGAGCAAGAAAATCAGAGCACCCTCAGGGGGTTGAGGCAGGAGACTGAGAACCCCCTGTGTCCTACTAGATCCTCAATGTGGCCCTCCAGGGCATTGAATCCAGCCGACGCCATCAGGATAAAAGCCCAGACAATGGCAACACCTGGCAAAATCGGAGTCATTGCCTGCGTTAGTATACCAAAGACATGCATCAAAAATGGCAATTTCAGCTGCAACCAAATGACCAGTTTCTTCTTTTCTCTGGCAGCAGTGTACTACCAGGTTCAGCTGTTTCTTGATCCCAATCCTGGGCCTGAAGGGTAAAGCTACATTGTCAACACAAAGAAGGGTATCTCTCTGTTTTCATTAATAGGAGAGCATGTGTCTCATTCATTAAAAAGTTGTTCACATATAAGACGTAGTATAGCTTAGATCAGAGAAAAGGTTCCCCTCTGCTTTATAATTGATTATGATGGGGTGAGGGTGGGAATAATAATTAGAATAACATTCAGGCTTGAGTTCAAATTTCTCCCCTATTATTTCCTAGTTGGGTGAGTGATTCCGTGTCTCTGAGCCTCAGTGTCCTCATCTGTAAAATGGGAATAATAATGGTAACTACCTCACAGAGTGTTGTGAGGGTTAAGTGAAATCGTGCATTTCAGACATTGAGTACAGTTCTTGGGACAGGGTTAAATGCTCAGTAAGTATTAGCTATTATTGATATTATCGAGAGAGCAGTATCAATCATCAGATAAATCTATAGTATTAGAATATAGACACTTACTAGGTTTCGGCAGTAGGTACATGAAATGTACTTGGTTAGAAGACTGTGCAGTTTTGGCTTTCTTGTGACCACAGAAGTGAAATGAACCAAGGACACCAGTGGAATCTGACCCAAGGGTCTTGGCTAAGGACAGATGGCCTGAGTGCCCCTTCTGGTTGCCGATTTTTGAGTTGCTTCCTTGTGCTAATGACATCATGCAGAGCAAAGCCATGCACAGAGAAGTGAACAACGGTCCGAGCACCAGGCGGCTCACAGGCCCCACCTGGAGGAAGGGATTGGGTAGAGTTGGAAGTGGATGGAAGGGGCCAGTGACTGAGATCGCCTGGGGAAGAATGTGAGTTCCAGATAAAGGGAAGCCTTGGGCCTGGAGTTTGAAAGCCTCTTGAACACCTACATGTCTGTACTTTCTCCTCCAGGCATGGCTGGGACCTGCGAAAATCAGCCTCATTCCCCAGTCCCTCCTGCTTGCCTGTGCTCTGGCGGAAAGAACACTCTGGGTTGGGAGAACGTAGCAATTACTGCTCTAGTGGCTCCTGTGAGAGGGCTTAGGTTGCCAGTGACCAGGGCAGTCTGCTGCCTTGTCATGTTCCCTGCCCTTTGCCAGTTCTAAAGAGGGAGGGATAGGAAGTCAACAGGATTATTAATGTGGCCGTTGTTGTTACTGGCACCGTCACCACTCTCATTTGTAAAGCCGGACAAGGGAATTGGCTAGATCAGAAAACTACCTTCAAGTATTCAGATTCCTCTAATTAGATCAAAGAAGAAAAGAGAAGAAAAAAGACACTAATGAGCAATGAGAGACCAGAATGAACACTGAAGTCCATTTATTCAGAAGCAAAAGTCAGAGAAGGCAATGAGATATGGTCAAGACAGGAAACTGCCCGGCAGGATACAACACTCCTTATCTTCCCTATCTCCTGCCTCCTGGCCTAAGACCATTGTCGATGGGCTACTGTGTGGTAGAATTGTCTTATGTAATCCTAGGGACAACCTTATGACCTAGGGGTCATTGTACCTATTTTACAGGTAAGGCAAAGGAGGTTCAAAGAGCATAGGGGATTTGTCCACGTTTATTTAGCGAGTAAGTGAGAGAGTGGAAGTTGAACTCAGGTCTGTTTGCATCTGAAGTTCTGTAATTGGTAATTTGGATTTCACCTCCCATGGCTCCACTTTCCTTCTCGGTAAAATGGGAGAGTGAAACTGATTTTAACGTCATGCTTCTAACCCCCAATGACTACAAGTGGCCATCAAGTGCTGGAAAATGGGAAAGTGTGTGAAAGAACCATTGTCATGAAGCAGCAGCTCTGTGACTGGGTAGAGTTATCCATGCGAGAGGTCTGTGCCAGAGGCTGGCACTTGGCACCAGCAGCATTAGGAGGGAGGAGGGAAGTTCTTAGGATGTAGGGATTGGGACATGTAAGACCATCTGGGTCCCGAAGGAAGGACAAGTCTCTGTGCCTCTCTACCTGTTTCTCCAGCCATGAATCTTGGGTTCTCACTCCTACTTCCTCCCTAGGAGAGACTCAGTCCTGTCTAGCTAGCTCTGTGCTACCATACCAGACCCTCAGTTGTTAAAGCTATGTCCTCCTTACCCAGGTATTTCTCTTTCCATCCCTCTTTATCACAGCATCAGCACCAGCACCAGGAGGTTCCTGGAAAAGTGGCTGGAGACATGGTCCCCTTGTCCATGTAGCCAGGCAGGTCTGGCTTCTCTGAGAATTGTTGGAAATGACCCAAGTATAAAAGTGTAAATCAAAGCTCCTCACATGCCTTAAGACCTTCACATTTTCACTGAACTGGCAATATCAGCAGCACTGCTCCATGCCCACTACACTGGTATGACTGTTAGGATTTCAAACAACCATCAAAGCCCCAGCAGGAAGCCTTCTCTGACTTCACTGGTGATGCCAGAATATTCTGTGGTCCAGCTCACACTCTATCCAGCTACTATAAGACCCTCCAAGGACAATTTTTCTCCTTCTTCTTCTTCTTCTTCTTCCTCTTCTTCTTCTTCTTCTTCTTCTTTTTAATAAAAACCCCCATGGTGCACTTTTGGAAAAAAAATTTTTATTGAGGTATAATTTGCATATTAAAATGCACCCATTTTATGTGCACATTTGATGACTTTTGACATATTTATATACCTTAAATTTTCACGCAATATAATTGTGAAATAATCAGTATATGGAACATTTCTATCATCCTAAAAAGTTCCTTGTGCCCTTATTTAATTTTCCATGCACTTTTGGTCCTAAGCATCCACTGATGTGCTTTCTTGTCATAATAGATTTTTCTTTTTTATACTTTCATATCAATGAAGTCATACATTATGTACTTTTTTTGTGTCTGGTTCCTTTCAGAGCAGCATAAGAATGTTGAGATTCATTCACGTTGTTGCATGTAACAGGTTGTTTTTATTATTGTCGCATACCTTATGTTATGGATAAGCTACAATTTGTTTGGCCATTCGCTATTAATGGTCATTTGGATTATTTCCAGTGTTGGTTTAGTATGAATAAAGCCACAATACTATGAATATTTGCATACAAGTCTTTGTGTAGATAAGTTAGCATTTTCTTGGTAAATACTTAGGAGTGGAAATTGCTGTCTTGCTGTACATTTATGTTTAACTTTATAAGACATTTGGGTTGTGTCAAATGATTCTTCTCCATCTGTTGAAAAAGTCATATAAGTTATCTTGTTAAGTCTGTTAATATGGTGAAATACAGTAGTTGAATGTCAAATGTTAAATATTCAACCACTTGGTCTGTGATGTATTATCCTTTTTATACATTGCTGGATTTGATTTGTCGAGATTTTACAGATTTTTGCATTTATATCATGAAGGATATTGATCTCTGCTTTTATTTCTTGTCATGTATTTTGGTTAGGTATCAGGGTAATGTTGGTCTCATAAAATGATTCGAAAGTGTTTCCTCCTCCTCTATATTCTATAAGACTTTGGGTAGAATAGGTATTATTTCTTCTTTAAATGTTTTATAGAATTTGTCAGTAAAGGTAACTGGGCATGGAGATTTCTTTGTCAGAAGGTTTTAAATTATAAACTTACATTTTTAAAGAGATATTGGGATACTCAGATTTGCTATCTTCTTCCTGAATCATTTTTGGCAATTTGTTTCTTTTAAGGCATTTGTCTATTTCATCTAAGTTATTACATTTATAGGCTAAAAATTGTTAATAATATTCTCTTATTATCTTTTTAATCACTGTAAGCTCGATAGTAGCATCCCTCTTTCATTTCTAATATTGGAAATTTGTGTTTCCTCTTTTGTTTCTGATATTGGTTGTATTTTCTCCTTTTAACTTAATCAGTCTAGTGGTGTATCAATTTTATTGATTTTTTTTTCTGGGAAATTAGTTTTTGGTTTAATAGATTTTTTTGTTTAACTGTATTCCATTTTATTAATTTCTGCTTTTGTTTTTATTTTCTTCATTCTACTTACATTGCATTTAATTTGTTTTTTTTCCCCTAGGTTAAGATGAAAGTGTAGATAATTAATTTAGACCTTTCTTATTTTATAATATAAGGAGATAATGCTTTAAATTTCCCTGTAATCATGGCTTTATTTGTATGTACAAATTTTTATATGTTGTGTTTTAATTTTCATTCAGTTCAAAATATTTTACAATTTTCCAAGTAATTTATCCTTTGACCCATGATTTCATTAGAAATGTATTATTTAATTTCCAACTATTTGAAGTTTTTTCAAATTTTTTTGTTATTGATTTCTAATTTACTTCCATTGTAATCAGAGAAGGGGCTCTGTAGTATTTAAATCTTCTGACATCTATTGAGACTTGCTTTATGATTGAACATGATATATTTTGGTGAATGTACCATGTACACTTGAAAAGAATGTATGTTCTGTTGTTGGGTTGAGTATTCTATAAATATAGTAAGTCCAATTGATTGATAGTATTATTTAGTCTCCTATGTTCTACCTAATTTTGTGGCTGCTTGTTTTAACAATTACTGAGAGAGGAATTTTGACATCTCCAGTTATAGTTGCCAATTTAGCTTCTCTTTTTTGTCAGTTTTTGCTTCATGCAACTTAAAGTGCTGTTATTGGGTGTAGGCACAATTAGTATTGTTATGTCTTTGTTATAATAAAATGTCCCTCTGTATCTCTTTATCCTGAATGTCACCCTTTCTTATGCTCAATCTTAACATGATATTTTCTTTCTTATGCTCGATGTTAACATGGCATTTTCTCCATAATTTAAATTTTAACCTACCTGTATCTTTATATTTAAAGTTGCTATTGTCTAGACAATATATAGTTAGGTCTAACATTTTTATCTCATCTGATAATCTCTGTTTTTTAGACCAAGAATCTTTTAACAGGAATTTTTTCTTTCTTCCTTCCATCCTTTTCACTACTGGCATTATACATTTTACTTCTACACATGTAATAAATCCCACAATATATTTTATTTGCTTTAAATAGTCAATCGTTTTAATTAAAAATGGAGAAAAATCTAATTTTACTCATATCATTACTATTTCAAGTGTACTTAATTTTATTATGTAGATCTAAGTTTTCATCTGATATTATTTTCCTTCCCCTGGAAGATGTTCCTTTAAAAATATGTCTTGGGCTGGGCACGGTGGCTCACGCCTGTAATCCCAGCACTTTGGGAGGCTTAGGCGGGCAGATCACCTGATGTCAGGGGTTCAAGATCAGCCTGGCCAATGTGGCGAAACCCCATCCCTACTAAAAATGCAAAAATTAGCCAGGTGTGGTAGTGTGTGCCTGTAGTCCCAGCTACTCGGGAGGCTGAGGCAGGAGAATCGCTTGAACCCAGGAGACAGAGGTTGCAGTGAACCGAGATGGCACCACTGCACTCCAGCCTAGGCAACAGAGTGAGACCCTGTCTCAAACAAACAAACAAACAAAAAAACATGTCTTGTAGAACAATTTAGCTGGTGATGAATTTCCTTATGTTCTGGTTTTTTTTCTAAGGAGGTTTTAATTTGGCCACACTTTTGAAAGGTATTTTTACTGGACATAGAATTCTAGGATTATAGTTGACTTTTGTTTCAGCATTTTAAAGATGGATTCCATTGTTTTCTGGCTGCTTTTATTTCTCACAAAAAGTTAGTGTCATATCTTTGTTCCTGTCTGTGAAATGTGCTTTTTTCTCCTCTGGCTGGTTTAAAGAGGGTTTTGTTGTTATTGTTGTCGTTTCTTCTTTATTGCTAGTTTTCAACAATTTGATTATCTATGCCTTGATGTGATTTTCTTTAAGTTTTCTCGGTTTGGTGTTTGTTGAGCTTCTTGGGTCTGTGTGTTTATAGTTTTTATCAAATCTAGAAGCTATTTGACCATTATTTTCTCAAATATTTTTTCTGCTTATCTCTTGCCCTCCTGCCCCCTCCCCCCACCCCATGTGTGCTGTTTTCCACCTTTGTAGTTATAACTGGGTAATGCTACGCTTAGTACTCTTAATTTGTTTCTCTTTTTATTGACAAGGGAAGCTGGTCAATTACAAAAGGACCCAAAGCTGGTCCTTCTAGTGACAAAGGAAACTTCCTAGGTTTTGGACCTAGGAAGGGTAATATTAAAAATACTTAACAATCATTACAGTATGGCGAGGAGCAAAAAGAATGGTCACTAGCCTAAAATAATAGGCAAGACATGGGGCATCATTGCAAAGAACAGTCCTGGACCAGGTTCTAGGAGGAGAGAGGGGTGGGATACACCACCTGTGATCATTCCTCCTTCAACAGCCAGCCAAGAGTTGTCTTCATTTCCATCCTCAGGAGTGGAAGTGGTGGGTGATAGGGCAACAAGTTCACTTGGTAAAGAAGAGCTGGCTGTCATTCTTGATTGGCTGGTGAGCTGGGATTTTTTTTCTTTGGTATGAGATATTGGAGTATGACTTCTATGGTTGCACAGTTATACTTTTTAATATCATTATCAGTTAATAAATTCCAACACATGTATGCTGCATGGATATCCAGAGTTGCTCAGGGGTGTCACAGCTCAGTCACCCATTAATTACTCCCTGCCACCTGCCTATAGTCACTTTTCCTTTTCCTGCCTTCCTCCCCTTCACCTCCATGTCATCCCCACTCCCAGATTTGATGACAATGTATCCAGTGATTTTGTGGGATATGGCAGCATACAGACAAAAATCTTATTTTAATTTATATAAATTAACTTTTAAAATAATTTAAAAAATTAGAAGTAACTCTTATTATTTGCAGCTATGTATAATTTGTGAATATCCTTCCTTCCAGAAACAACTTCATTAAAAATTTGTCTTCTGTTTTCTTTAGTTCGAAAAAAAATGTTATCTACATAACTCCAGATTGTTGTAAAAGAAAACATTAAACTTTACAAGAATATATAACTCAAAACTGCAAATTCCTATAATCATCAGAGATAATTATTCTTACAGTTAGCTTATAATCTTTAATTTTTTAATGCTAATCTTTTTTCTATTGGTTTTTATGAGAAGTAATATATGGTTAGTATAACAAAATTTATTTATAGTTTTCAGGGTGAAAGTCTTCCAAATTTTCCAGAGCTTTCAATGCCTTCTTTAGAAAAGCCTTTTAATTAACATTTTGCTTTTTTTTTTCAGAAATAAAACATCATTGTTAACCTTTCAAACTTATAGAAATGTATACCTTAGGAAGTGAGAATTTCCCACAATCACATTCCCCAAAGCAACTGCCTTTTAACCTATATCTTACCCACCAAAGACACACTAAAGAGCTTGACATTCTTCTAACACATCACATGCCTTTGAACCGGGCATTATGCTCATGGCATTCCTCCAGTCTGGAATACTCTGCTCAGTGTTGCTCACCTGGTAATTTCCTGCTCATTAAGTTGCTCCTGCTGCTGCTCCATCTCAAATGCTATCTCCCCCTTAAACCCTCCTTCAGTTCTTCCAATCACAGTTGGTTGTTTTATTCTTGGTGTACCATTGAACTGTGTACATAACTCTCCTCTGGATTTCATTGACTCGAAAGGGTAGAATTTGAATATGATCCTTCTGTCCCAAAGTGTACACTTTTTTTGTGTGTACTCTGCTGCTTCCATGGAGCTTTTCTATTAGGATTTAGAATGGTTGTCTGTGATTCTTGATTTGCCATACTCTTCTTTTTAAAAATTGGGAGATAATTTACTTGCCATAAAATTATCCTTTTAAAAAGTACACAGTTAATTCTAATTATTATAGGTTTTAAATCCCAATTATCTTTATGGAAAGAATTATACTTATCTTCTTTATTTAAAAGAAGTGCTTCTAAAGCACTCAATAAATGTTTCCTGAATAAAAGTCTGAGTGTTTTACTATACACTATTAGCTAGTACTTTGCAAACTTAAAGTGCATAGAAATCACCTGGGGAGTGTGATAAAAATGCAGATTCTGACTAGAAGATGGGACCTGAGATCTAAATTTCTCACAGAGAGGAACTAAAGTGGCTGACTAGATAGAGCCAGGAAAAGCATCTCTCACTGAGAGACCGAACCATTAATAAAACTGGCATGCTCCAAGCAGATCTTCAGAAGGAAGGCAGTAAGAGTGGACAGAGGGAGGAGGCAGATTTTGGACTGGATGGGGAGGAAGCTTGGAACCCTGCACAGGGCTGCCGAGCAGCAGGACTCGTGCATGGCCCTTAGCAGCTCCTGGGAAGGGGTGAGTTATATAGGTGAGGAGTGGCTCACTCTTGCCATAAAATCCTAGAATCCAGAATCCTAGAATCTTAGCTGCAGGAGACCCCACGGCCCTCATGGACATTTGGGCTGACAGGCAGAGCTACTTGGAGAGGTGGCAGGGACAGGACTCTAGCCTGTGCAGAGCCCAGTGGGGTGGTGTGGGTATAGCTGCAGCAAAGCACAGCCAGGGATGCCTATTCCCCAAGGCTTACCATGCTCCTTTAGGTGGTGTTGGCCTTTGTTGACTATCTGCTGGAAGTGCAGCCTTGGATGCACAGGGCACTTCCTGTGGGCTGCTGCCATAGCTCCTTCACCAGCAGACCCTGCCTAACCACTGGAGAACTTCGACAGACAGGCCCACTGATGTGCATCCACCTGCAGCCTCCCCCCAACTGCTTTGCCAGTGCACACACTTGCCTGCAGCCTCCCACCTAGTGCATTGCCCATGTGCATCTGTGCACTCATGGACCTTACTACCCTTTTGCCACTGGTGCATGTGCATGAAACCTGCTTCTGCCACCCTACCCCCACCGGTGTGCACACATCCTGCTGTGCCACTGTTGCCAGGCAGCATGTGTGTATTTTCCACCAGCCCAGTGAAGTGCTTTTTCCAGCACCTCCTGCATTGGAGGGCTGTTGCCAGTGGATTGGGAACACCTCTGCGTGAGGAGCCAGAGGACAAAGTCATAGGCCTGGTACCAGACCTCCAGGTTTAGAACATGCAACCCCGGAGTGCTGAGCTGAGACTTGCCCTGCTGATATTATACAGAAACAAAGCCAGCAACTGAACCCAAAATCTAGCACAGTCAAACTTTCAAGGGCATCAAGGAATGTAAAAGCAAAAAACCCCATCCAAAGGACAGCAACTGCAAAGGTTAAAGAAACATTAGCCTACACAGATGAGAAAGAACAACTGCAAAAACTCTGGCAAGTCAAAAAGCCAAGTGTCTCCACTCCAAACAATTATACTAGCTCCCCAGCAATGGTTCTTAACCAGGGTGACATGGCTGAAATGACAGATATATCAATAGGATTCAGGGCCTGGATAGCAATGAAGATCATCAAGATTCAGAAGAAAGTCAGAACCCAATCCAAGGACTCTAATGAATCCAAGAAAACAATACAAGAGCTGAAAGATAAAATAGACATTTTAAGAAAGACCCAAACTGATCTGACAGAGCTGAAAAACTCACTACAAGAATTTCATAATACAATCAGAAGTGTTAATAGCAGAATAGACCAAGTTGAGAAAAGAATCTCAGAGCCTGAAGACCAGTTCTTTGAATCAACTCAGTCAGATAAAAATAAAGAAAAAAGAATAAAAAAGAATGAGCAAAACCTCTGAGAAATGTGAGATTATATGAAGAGACCAAATCTATGACTCAATGACATAACTGGAAGAGAGGGAGAGAGAGAGAGCAAGCAACTTGGAAAACATATTTTAGGATATTGTCCACAAAAATATCCACAATTTCACTAGACAGGTCAACATTCAAATTCAGAAAATTCAGAGAACTCCTGTGAGATACTATATAAGACGTCCGTCCCCAAGACACATAGTCATCAGATTCTCCAAAGTCAACACGAAAGAAAAAATATAAAAGCAGCTAGAGACGAGGGAAGGTCATCTACAAAGAGAACTCCATCAGGCAAACACCAGACCTTGCAACAGAAACCCTACAAGCCAGAAGAGATTGGGGGCCTATATTCAGCATTCTTAAAGAAAAGAAATTCCAACTGAGCATTTCATATTCAGCCAAACTCAGCTTCATAAGTGAAGGAGAAATAAAATCCTTTTCAGACAAGCAAATGCTAAGGGCTTCTGTTACCACCAGGCCTACCTTACAAGAGGTCCTTAAGGGAGCACTAAACATGCAAACAAAAGATTACCAACCACCACAAAAACACATGTAAGTTCATAGACCACTGACACTGTAAAGCAACTACACAATCAAGTCTGCAGAACAGCTGGCTAACAACATGATGACAGGACCATATCTACACATACCAATATTAACCTTGAACATAAGTGGGCTAAACATCCCACTTAAAAGGCACAGAATGGCAAATTGGATAAAGAAGGAAGACCCAACTGCATGCTGTCTTCAAGAGACCCATCTCACATGCCATGACACCCACATACTCAAAGTAAGGGGAATGAGAAAAATCTACCAAGCAAATGGAAAACGAAAGAGCAGGGGTTGCTATTCTAATTTCAGACAAAACGTACTTTAAACCAGTAATGATCAAAAAAGATAATGAAGGGTATTACATAATAATAAATAGTCCAATTCAACAAGAAGGCTTAACTATCCTAAATATGTATACACTCAACACTGGAGCACCCAGATACATAAAACAAGTTTGTAGAGACCTATGAAGAGATTTGGATAACCACACAATAATGGAGGAAAACTTCAACTCCCCAATGACAGTATTAGACAGATCATCCGGGCAGAAAACTAACAAAGATATTTAGAACCCTAACTCAACATTTGACTAAATGGACCTAACGGACATCTACAGAACACTCCACCCAACGACAACAAAATATACATTCTTCTCATCTGCATATGGCTTATACTCTAAAATTGACCACATGTTAGTTTGGCCATAAAACAAATCTCAACAAATTAAAAAACACCAAAATCATACCAACTACACTCTCAGACCACAGCACAATAAAAATAGAAAATACTAAGCAGATCTCTCAAAACCATAGAATTACATGGAAATTAAACAACATACTCCTGAATGACTTTTGGGTAAACAATGAAGTTAAGGCAGAAATCAAGAAGTTATTTCAAATGAATGAAAACAAAGATACAACATATCAGAATCCCTGGGACACAGCTAAAGCAGTGTTAAGAGAAAAGTTTATAGTGCTAAACACCCACATCAAAAAGTTAGAAAGATTCAAATTAACAACTTAACATCACACCTAGAGCAACTAGAAAAACAAAAGCAAACCAACCCCAAAGCTAACAGAAGAAATAATCACAATCAGAGCTGAACTAAAAAAACTGAGACATGAAAAACCACACAAAAGATTAATGAAACTAAAAAGTTGGTCCTTTGAAAGGATAAATAAGATTGATAGACCATTAGCTAGACAAATAAAGAAAAAAACGAAGAAGATTCTAATAAACACAATAGGAATAACAAGGAGGACATTACCACTGACCCCACAGAAATACAAAAAAGCCTCAGAGACTATATCATCATCTCTATGCACACAAACTAGAAAACATAGAAGAAATGGATAAATTCCTTGAAACATAAATCTCCCAAGATGGAAGCAGGTAGGAATGGAAACCCTCAACAGATTGATAATGATTTTCAAAATTCAATCAGTAATAGAAAGCTTACCTACCAGAGAAGGCCCTGGACCAGATGGTTTCACAGTCGAATTCTACCAGATGTATAAAGAAGGGCTGGTACCAATCCTACTGAAACTATTCCAAAAACGTGAGGAGAAGGGACTCTTCCCTACCTCATTCTATGAAGTCAGCGTCATTCCAGTATGAAAACCTGGCAGAAACGCAACAAAAAAAGAATTCAGGCTAGTATCTCTGATAAATGTAGATGCAAAATATCCTCAGCAAAATAACAGCAAACCAAATCCAGCAGCACATCAAAAAGCTAATCCACCATGATCAAGTAGGCTTTATTCCTGGGATGCAAGGTTGGTTCATCATATGCAAATCAATAAACGTGATTCATTACATAAACAGAACTATAAACAGAAACTGCATAATCATCTCAATAGATGCCGAAAAGGCTTTTGATAGAATTCAGCATCCCTTCATGTTAAAAACCCTCAACAAACTAGTCATTGAAGGAACATACCTCAAAATAGTGAGCCATCTATGAGAAACCCACAGCCAACATCATACTGAACAGGCAAAAGCTGGGAGCATTCCTCTTGAGAGCCAGAGAAAGACAAGGATGCCCATTCTAACCACTCCTATTTAACATGGTACTGAAAGTCCTAGCCAGAGCAATCAGATCTAAGAGACAGAAATAAAGGGCATCTTAGGCCAGGAATGGTGGCTCATGTCTGTAATCCCAGCACTTTGGAAGGCTGAGGTGCAAGGGTGGCTTGAGCCCTGGATGCAGAGGTTGCAGTGAGGTAAGATCATGCCACTGCACTCCAGCCTGGGTGACAGAGTCAGACCCTGTCCCAAAAACAGACAAACAAAAACAAAAAGAAGGCATCCAAATAGGAAGAGAGGAAGTAAAACTATCTTTGTTTGAAGACTATATGATTTTATACCTAGAAAACCCCATAGTCTCTTCTGAAAAGCTCCTAGAGCTGATAAACAACCTCAACAAAGTTTCAGGATACAAAATCAATGTATAAAAATCAGTAGCATTTCTATATGCCTACAATGTCCAAACTGAGAGCCAAATCAAGAATGCAATTCATGACTATTGCATTCACAATAGTCATACACAAAAACAAAGTACCTAGGAATATACCTAATGAGGGAGGTGAAAGGTCTCTACAATGAGAATTACAAAATGCTGCTGAAAGAAATCAGAGACGACACAAATAGAAAAACATTCCATGCTCATGGATAGGAAGAATCAATATTGTTAAAATAGCCATACTGCCCAAAGCAAGTTATAGATTCAATGCTATTCCTATTAAACTACCATTGAGATTCTTCCCAAAACTAGAAAAAACTATTTTGAAATTCATAGGGAACCAAAAAAGAGCCCAAATAGCCAAGGCAATAATAAGCAAAAAGAACAAAGCTGGAGGCATCACACTACCCAACTTTGAACTCTACTACAGGGTTACAGTAACCAAAACAGCATGGTATTGGTACAAAAACAGACACATAGACCAATGGAACAGAATACAGAACCCAGAAATAAGACTGTACACCTACAACTATCTGATATTCAACAAACCTGACAAAACAAGCAACAAGGAAAGGAATCCTTATTCATAAATGGTGCTGGGATAACTGGCCAACCATATGCAGAAGGTTGAAACTTGACCTCTTCCTTACAACATATACAAAAATTAATTCAAGATGGATTAAAGACAAATGTAAAACCCAAAACCATAAAAACCCTAGAAGAAAACCTAAGAAATATCATTTTGGACGTAGGCCCTGGCAAAGATTTCATGACGGAGATGCCAAAAACAATCGCAACAAAACCAGAAATTGACAAATGGGATCTAACTGAACTAAAGAGCTTCTGCACCACAAACACAAACAAAAGCCTATCAACAGGGTAAACAGACAACCTACAGAATGGGAGAAAATATTTGCAAATTATGCATCCGACAAAGGTCTAATGTCCAAAATCTGTGAGGAACTTAAACAAATTAACAAGCAAAAGCAAACAACTCTATTAAAAAATGGGCAAAGGATGTGAACAGACACTTCTCAAAAGAAGACATACACATGGCCAACAAGCATATGATAAAATGCTCAACATCACTAACCATCAGAGAAATGCAAGTCAAAACCACCATGAGATACCATCTCACAGCAGTCAGAATGGCTATTTATTAAAAAGTCAAAAAGTAACAGATGCTGGAGAGGTTGTGGAGAAAAGGGAATGCTTACACACTGCTGGTGGGAGTGTAAATTAGTTCAGTCACTGTGGAAAGCAGTTTGGATATTTCTGAAAGTACTTAAAACAGAACTACTATTTGACCCAGCAATCTCATTACTGGGTATATACCCAAAGGAATAAAAATCATTCTATCATAAAGACACGTACATGCGTATGTATGTTCATTGCAGCAATATTCACAATAGCAAAGACATGGAATCAACCTAAATGCCCATCAATGGTGAACTGAATAAAGAAAATGTTGTACATATACACCATGGAATATGATGCAGCCATAAAAGAGAATGAGATCATGTCCTTTGCAGCAACATGGATGGAGCTGGAGCCCATTACCCTAAGTGAATTAACACAGGAACAGAAAACCAAATGCCACATGTTCTCATTATAAATGGGAGCTAACCATTGAGTACACGTAGACACAAGGAAGGGAACAATAGACACTGGGACCTATTTGAGAATGGAAGGTGGGAGGGGGGTAAGGAATGAAAAACTACCTATCAGATACCATGCTTATTAGCTGGGTGATGCAATAATCTGTACACCAAATCCCTGCAACACACAATTTGCCAATGTAACAAACCTGCACATGTACCCCCTGAACCTAAAATAACCTAAAATTAAAGGGAGAAAAATAAGTAAATACGTTTCTAACAATCATTTATGTGATGCCCATACTGCTGAACTAAGGACCAAACTTTGAATTGCAAGGCTTAAAACCACCTACTCTCTTGAATAAAGGTAGTTACCTTGAGCTCTCACAAGGGGGTGCAATGGGCAAACAATTCTATTGCTATTCATAATGCATTGAATAAATTCATGGGATGTGCTTTTTTCCCCGCAGCTGCTTTGTTAATTATTATTTATTCCATGGAGGAGGCACAGTAGATGTCTCAGTGTGCTAAAAATAGATTTTCCTTTAAGCCATATTTTCTAAGAATTCACCAAGATTATGTTCACAGAAAAGAAACATTTGATACCTCTGTGATTAGAAGTGTCAAATAAAAATATTACTAAAGTTATTAGATATGAAAGATCAGAAATATGTGAAAATAATAATAGTAATAATAAAAGCATAATGATAAGAGCAGTCATTTATTCATACCTATTAAATGTGTGGTAGAGGACTAGCTGTTTTACTTAGATGGTTTCATTTAATCCTCACAACAACTTTATAAGATAGGTAATCTTGCCTTCCTTTTACAGGTAAGAAAGCTGATGCTTAGAGAAGTTAAATAAAATGCTCAGGTTCTGGAGGTCATAGTGGAAGGGAAGAATTTAAAAATGCTCCATCTTTTCCCAAAGTCTACACTCTTTTGTGTTGCTTCCAGGGAATTTTCTGTTGGGATATAGAGGAGTGATACAGAATTATTGATTTGCCATACCATTAAAAAATTGAGATATGATTAACAAACAATAATGTGCAATTTCGACATTTTCAGAATAACTACGAGGCTCTGCAACCACCACCGCTATCTAATTGCGGAATATTTTATCATCCCTCTTTTTGAGCTGGGATATCCATCTTCTGGTCTTAGATGTTTGAGTTCCTGGTTCTCAGGCCTTCAGAATTAGGGTAATTACACCACTGGCTTTCTCAGTTCTCCAGCTTGCAGACAGCATATTATGGGATTTCTCAGCCTCCATAATTGCATGAGCCAGTTCACATAATAAATTGTTCTATCTATCTATCTATCTATCTACCTATCTATCTCTATCAATCAATCAATCATCTGTCTTCTGTTAGTTCTGTTTCTCTAGATAGTCCTGACTAATACAGTCCCCAGAAGAAATCCCATACTCATTAGCAGCAACTCTCCATTCTCCCTCCTGAAGCCTTTAACAATTATTGATCTACTTTCTATTTTTAAAGATTTCCGCATTCCAGGCATTTCATATAAATGCAATAATACAATATGTGACCTTTTTGTGTTTGGCTTCTTTCACTGAGTTCAGTGTTTTCAAAGTTTATCCATGTTGTAGCATGTATCAGTGCTGCACCCCTTTTTGTGTCTGAATAATATTCCATTGTATAGATATACCACATTTTGTTTGTCTCTCCGTCAGTTGATGGACATTTGGGTTGTTTCCATTTTTAGCTGCTACGAATGCTCATATGCAAGTTATTGTAAGCATATGTTTTTTGTTCTCTTCAGTATATATTTAATAGTGGAATTGCTGGGTCCTATGTTTAGCTTTTTGAGGAACTGCCAGACTGTCTTCCACAAAGGCTGCACCATTCTACATTCCCACCAGTGATGTCTGAGGGTTCCAATTACTCCATATCCTTGCCAACACTTGTTATTGATTAACCATACTCTTTTTGTTTGTTTGAGACAGGGTCTTCCTCTGTCATCCAGACTGGTATTCAGTGGCATGATCATAGCTCACTGCAGCCTGAAACTCCTAGGCTCAAGTATCCTCCTGCCTCAGCTTCCCGAGTACCTGGGACTACAGGCGTGTGCCACTATGCCCAGTTAATTTTTTTATTTGTGTAGAGATGGGGTCTTGCTGTGTTGTCCAGGGTGGTCTCAAACTCTTGGGCTCAAGCAATCCTCCTGCCTCAGCCTTGCAAAGGGCTGGGATTACAGATGTGAGCCACTGTGCCCAGCCTGTCATACCCCGTTGATAATAAATTAAAGAGAAAATCACCAAATTCTTAAAGTAAGATGCCCTTTAATTTTTTTTTTTTTTTTTTTGAGACAGAGTTTTACTCTGCAGCCCAGGCTGGAGTGCAGTGGTGCAATCTCGGGTCACTGCAACCTTCATCTTCTGGGTTCAAGCGAGTCTCTGGCCTCAGCCTCCCTAGTAGCTGGGATTACAGGCATGCTCAACCACGCCCAGCTATTTTTTTGTATTTTTAGTAGAGATAGGGTTTCACCATGTTGGCCAGGCTGATCTTGAACTCCTGACCTCAACTGATCCACCCTCCTCGGCCTCCCAAAGTGCTGAAATTACAGGCATGAGCCACCATGCCCAGCCTAATTTTTTAAAAACAGTGAAGGGACTTCTGCTTGCTTCTCTGTCATTGACTGTGTGACCCTGTAGCATGATGTGGCCCTTTAGATTTTCAACTGTGTATTTGGGATAATAAAATACGATTTGCCTCCCTGGTAGTCCTGCCATGAAGCTAACACAAAACAGCTAAGGCATGAGAAAGCACTTTCACAAATGAAAGAACTGTGAGTGCCCCTCGTTGCACGGGCCCTTTCCAAGGCCCTGGCCTGGATCTGCTCTGTAACCTTTCTCCCTTTGGAGAGTGGCATGGGCGTGGCCAAGGGCATGTTGAATCAAAGCTAAGTTGAGTTGGCTTCTAAATGACTTGTTTCTAATAAGGTGAGTCCTAGATATCAAATACATCAGGGCAGTATTTCCATTTATTCAATAACAAACTGTAATGCACTTAGTACCTGTACTAAGTGCTGGGAATACAATATTGAATAAGATAATTGGAAATTTTAACAGTTTTCTTGGATACCAATGGACAGAGCAGACATAAAATAAGCAAAGAAAGACACAGAAGAATTAAATAACATTACTAATAAGCCTGAGAGAATAGATATATATCATACTTTATGTTCAACAAATTGAATATATACATTTTGGGCACACATTGTATGATTATTAAAATTGGCCATGTTCTAGGTCACAGAAAAGGCACCAATTTATTCCAAAGATTCAGTATCATCAGGCAAACTATATTCCGTGGTCATAATGCAATAAAATTAAAAATCAATAACAATAAAAGCTGGTGACAGGGAATATTCCAAAAGAGCTAAAATGTTTTCCATTTTCTGGAAAACCAACCAACTAACCAACAAGAACCAAATCAAAACCAAAATTTGTAAAAAGTCCCTTAACTCCTTGGGTTAAAGAGGTTATCACATGTCAAAATGCATGAGGCACAACCAAAGCAGTTTTTACAGGGGAAATTAGAGTTTTTAATAAACTGATCAGAAGACAGGAAACTTTGAAGGAAAATAAGCAACATATTCAACTACAATAGTTGGAAGAAGGCAACAAAAGAAACCTTATCAGAAGAGGATATAGAATAATACAGCATAATTAATGCTCTGAATTATACACACACAAGATGCTGAAGGAGCCCACTGCAGGGGCAGTTAACCTGGGAGTGGTGACACATGAGCTGAGTTTGATGAATTTGATGAATTAGATTAGGATATGGTGGGAAATTTCTGGGAGAAACAAAAACCAAGTGCATGGAGGAGAGAAGAGCTAGTTGTGCCCAGCTTCAGGGAAGGGTCCCTGCAGATGAGTGGTCAGGGAGAAGGCTGTGGCCGTGTCAGAAAGCTTTGTTGTGAAATGGATGGTGAGGAATAACACATTTTTTAAAAGAATTAAGAAGATCAGCATAAGAAGTAGTTAAGGTGATGAACTCTAGAATTAGATGGTGGTGGTTTCAAATCCCATTCTTCCACATATTAGTTGTATGCCCATGGGCAAGCCATTTAATCTCTCTAAGCTTCAGTTTCCTCATCTACAGTTAGATAATAATAATAGCTACTGGATAAGTTTATTGGGTATGTAAAGCACTTAGCACAGTGCCTGGTATAAAGTGAGGGTTTGTCTGTTGTTCCAGTGTAATTACTCATAGCGCACACCCTTTCACTATCAGAGGTGTCTCAGTTTGGCTGATAAATGATATGACCACATCTGGTTCGCACTGTATGTGATTTTTTTTTTTTTTTTAGAAAAGTCATTCTGAATGCATGTTGGAGAATGGAGTTAATAAAGGGACACTAGACTGGAGACAGAGAGGTCAGTAGGAAGGGCCTGAACCTGGCTAGTGGAAACTGACTGGAGAGTTTCTGAACAGAATTTTTGTAAAAAAGGCCGGGTGCAGTGGCTCATGCCTGTAAACCCAGCACTTTGGGTGGCCGAGGTGGGTGGATGACCTGAAGTCAAGAGTTCGAGACCAGCCTTGCCAACATGACAAAACCCTGTCTCTACTAAAAATACAAAAATTAGCCAGGAATGGTGGTGCATGCCTGTAATCCCAGCTACTTGGGAGGCTGAAGCAGGAGAATTGCCTGAACCTGGGAGGTGGAGGTTGCAGTGAGCTGAGACCATTGCACTCTAGCCTGGGCAATAAGAGCAAAACTCTGTCTCAAAAAAAATTTTTTTTTTTTTAAAAGACGCAGCATTGATGCAAGTGGTATCAGCAAAATGCTTCTAAATGTATCCCAGTGCTTCCAACTTAGGTGACTGAGGGGGTGGTGACAGAGAATTTGCCGAAGTGAAGCCCACAGCACAGATTTGGGATGAAGTTATGTGGGATGGTGAATTTTGGACATGTTGACTCTGATGTCCATGTTTTGCAATGTGAGGAGTTCACTTGAGAATTGGAAAACAGATTCTGACGTTCAGGGAGAGGCTGGGCCTGGAGATGGAGATATGGATCTTCCTATGTGTGGGAGTGAATGAGATCACTCAGGGAGAGAATTGAAAAGTGAGAAGAGATAAGGACTCAAGACCAAGCCCTGAGGAAACTTGGGGCCAGGTAAGAATCCATGAAGGATGTTGGTACCTGGGAACTTGTGTAAACCAGGGGAAATGAGGGTCACAGAAGCCAAGGAGGGAAGTGTCTTAAGAGGCAGTACATTGTTAATGGTGTCATCGCTACCAAGAGGGCATGATGTTGGACTCGGCCATGTGCATGTCATGGCCTCTTCAGAAAGCAAGCTTGTGTGACTTGGCAGGGCTGGAAGCAGATGGCAGAGTTTAGTTTGAAGGGCAGCTAAGGAGAAATGAAGAGTTGTATAAAGTTTCTCAGAATAGCGTAGGTTCAAGGCAAATCTGTAAGTCTGATAATTAAAATAATCCATTAAAAAGTTTTGATATGATTCACCTGGCTGACATATAAGCATCCCTAAGGTGTTATTTATTGTGCCCTGATATTGTGCCTGGCACTTTGCACATATTGTCTTATATGATGCTCACAGCGACTGCCTGAGGAATGTGTTCCCTTGACAAACACAGAAACTGATAAAGACTGTAAGTGATCTGCTTAATATCATACCACTGCTGAGGGTTAGAGCTGCAAGTTGCATTTATCGCTGACTCATTGCAAAGTCCATGTTCATTCCTCTGAACCTCAACTCCAACTTGAAAATGCCCCTCCTTTTTTAAGTATCTAAAAAAAAATTCGAAAGCGCATGCTACATGGTGATGATTTAAAAAATAAAAAAATGCTGAAACTTCACATAAGTATCAAAGAAGGCAATCACTTGTTTGTCACAGCACAACTTGGGGACCTCAGAAATATGAAAGGCATTTAAAAAAAAGTCATTGTGCTTTCTTGTGCTGAGAGTGGACAGTGGAAAAAGACCTGCCATTTCCACCTGAGCCCCACTTTAGGGAAACAAGGAAACTTTGTGTATCTTTCAGTTCCAGAAAAGGGGAGCCTTGTTCCTGAGTTAAAGAGCAAGTTTCATCTTAGCCTTCAAGAATGATGCCTTTTCATGTCTTCATGGGGTACTGGAAGCCCTGCCAAAACTCATGAGTGGAAAACCAGACCCAAATTACCCTGCACTACTAGTCCCTGCCAAATATGAGGCTCCCTCAGGGGTGTTAGTACACCGTTGTCCTTGGGCCTTCATACCTGTGTTATTCTTCACGTTACATGCATGTTATATAGAGCCTTTTAGGTGTATGGAACATTTCATAATACATTTCAAAATGCATACTTAAAAATATAAACAAGAAAGTAGGACCAATATTTTCAAAAGAAAAAGAGATAAATTCCCGTGGTACAAGAACCGTTAAAAAAAATGGAGTTAATACATTTCATGCAATACTACAGAGTTAAAAGAATGGACAAGATCTGTTTGAACCTAATGGAGTAGATTTTTTTTTTTTTTTTTTTTTTTGAGACGGAGTCTCGCTCTGTCACCCAGGCTGGAGTGCAGTGGTGCGATATCGGCTCACTGCAAGCTCCGCCTCCCGGGTTCACGCCGTTCTCCTGCCTCAGCCTCCCGAGTAGCTGGGACTACAGGGGCCCGCCACCTCGCCTGGCTAATTTTTTGTATATTTAGTACAGATGGTTTTTCACGGTGTTAGCCAGAATGATCTCGATCTCCTGACCTTGTGATCCACCTGCCTCAGCCTCCCAAAGTGCTGGGATTACAGGCGTGAGCCACTGCACTCGGAACTAATTGAGTAGATCTTAAAAAATACATTGTTATGTGAAAATGGCACATTGCAAAATAACATGTACACTATGATATTTACCTAAATGGAGAAAAAAAACCCTATGTATTTTCTATGGATATAGTCGTATGTATTAAGTCGTATGTATTAAGTCGTATGTATGAAGGCTCTATGCCAATCTTGCATTTGTGGTTACTTGACGGCTGTGAGGAAGTATGGGTGCTGGAAGAACTGGGGTTACTGGAGACTTAAGAGAAATTCAGCTTGATCTATGACAGCATTTTTTTTTTGAGGCGGAGTTTTCCTCTTGTTGCTCAGGCTGGAGTGCACTAGTGCGATCTCGGCCCGCTGCAACCTCCGCCTCATGGGTTCAAGCAATTCTGCCTCAGCCTCCCAAGTAGCTGGGATTACAGGCACCCGCCACCATGCCCGGCTAGTTTTTTGTATTTTTAGTAGAGATGGGGTTTCGCTATGTTGGGCAGGCTGGTTTCGAACTCCTAACCTCAGGTGATCTGCCCACCTCGGCCTCCCAAAGTGCTGGGATTACAGGCGTGAGCCAACATGCCCGGCCAACAGCTATTTTTAAAGTGTGGTCCCTGGACTTTTAGGAGTTCCTATGACTCTTTCAGGGGATCTTCAAAGTAAAAACTGTCTTAGTCCAGTTGGGCTGCTATAATAAAAGACCATTGATTGAGTAGCTTTGAAACAACAGAAATTTATGTCTCATAGTTCTAGAGGTTGGGAGTCCAAGATCAAGATGCTGGCACATTCAGTATGTGGTGAGGGCTCAGTTTCTGGCCCATAGACGGCATCTCACTGTGTCTTCCCATGGTGGAAGTAGGAAGGCAACTCTTTGGGACTTCTTTATTAAGGGCACTTATCTCATTCAGGAGGGCTCCACACTCATGATATAATCACCCCTCAAAGCCCCACCTCCTAATATCATTACATGGCCTATTAGATTTTCGATGTTTGAATTTGGGGGGAACACAACATTCAGTCTATAGCAAACACTAAGATGCCATTTGCCTTGTTCACTGGGTTGACATTTGCACTGAGGGTGTGAAACCAGTGGTATGTAGCACTGCTGGCGGCCTTAGCAGAAATCAGGCAATGGGGTCCAACTGTGCTGGTCATCACTGCCACAGCACTGCCACACAGTTGAAGTGAAAAAATAAGCCTGCCAATTTCACTTAAAAAGTGGTAAAAAATTGCCGGGCATGGTGGCTTACACCTGTAATCCCAGCACTTTGGGAGGCTGAGGTGGGCAGATCACTGAATGTCAGGAGTTCGAGACTAGCCTGGCTAACATGGCGAACCCCTGTCTCTACTAAAAATATAAAAATTACTTGGGAGTGGTGGTGGGTGCCTGTAGTCCCAGCTACTTGGGAGGCTGAGGCGGGAGAAGCGTTTGAACTCTGGAGGCGGAGGTTGCAGTGAGTTGAGATTGCATCATTGCACTCCAGCCTGGGCAACAGAGTGAGACCCCGTCTCAAAAAAAAAAAAAAAGACAGTAAGAAAATTATTACTTTTATTAAATTTGGCCCTTGTGTACACATTTTAAAAGGATATTCTGGGTGATGAAGTATGCACAAAGTACTTTTGCTGCATTCCAAAGTACGATAATTGCCTTAAGAAAAAAGCACTTGTGTGTTGGAGTTGAGAGCTTTTTTCCATGAAACACCATTTTTATTTAAAAGAATGACTGTCAGGCAAACTGTGGTTACTCAGACTAGGGTATTTGGCAGATATTTTCCTGAAAATGAACAAAAGGAGCCTGTCATTTCAAGAAAAACAACTGACAGTATTTGTTACCAATGATAAAATACAAGTTTTCAAGCAAAAACTAGAATTTTGGAAAACTTGTTTCTGCCATCATGATCTTGACAACTCAAATACTTAAAGACTTTTCTGGTAAGATCAGTGGTAATATTGACAAATGGGATTCTTTTAATATTGTCTAATCAAATGAGCCAACATTTGGAAGATTTGAATGGCTGGTGAACCATTATTTTCCAAATGATCTATATGTTTTGTTACAAAACCATTTTTTTCTTTGTTTTACTGCATTTTCAACTTGAAGAATTTTTTTGCTGCAAGCTTGCTGTTATGGACTGAATTATATTCCCCCCAGTTCATATGTTGAAGCCCTAACCCCTGGAACCTCAAAATATGACTGCAGTGTTTGGAGACAGGGCCTTTAAAGAAGTGATTCAGTTAAAATAAAGCCATTAGAGTGGGCCCTAACCAGATATTGCTGGTGTCCCTATAATAAGAGGAAGAGACACCATAGGCATTGCACACAGAGAAAAGGCCGTGTGGGGACACAGTGAGAAAGCAGCCATCCGTAAGCCAAGGAGAGAGGCCTCAAAGGAAACCAACCCTGCTGGCACCTTCGTCTTTGACTTCCAGCTTCTGGCACTGTGAGAAATTAAACTTCTGTTGCTTGAGTCATCCAGTGTGTGATATTTTGTTAGGGCAGCCCTAGCAAACTAACACAGTAGCTTATCTTATAAGGAACCTAGATTAATAGAACTAAGGTTATTGAGGAGTGGGGCAACAATTTGCAGCACATAAAGATCCAAAGAAGTTTCTCTAACATTTCCCCCCAATTATTTTATACTTCATGTTCCTTTTCTGTCATTTCCCTCTTTTCCTATTTCCCCCCTTTTTTTAATGCCCCAAAGCCAAAACGTCAAATCTAGCCAAGGGTTGCTGCTGTTGCTGGTGTGTATGTGTGTTGTGTGCCCGTGCACATGTGTTCAGGGAATGTAGAATTGGAGGGTGACAAATAATTACTGTTTTTGTTTTCTTTTTCATGTCTTGGCATTAATACAAACCTTTTTCTCTGACCTACTATTAAGAGAGCAACTTGGAGATGAGAGAGAAGAAATTTGATCATAAAGCTTTTGCCCCAAATGTCTTAGGCAGAGGTATTTGGGATTAACATAGAGACCCTTCAAAAAAAACAAAGTAAAGAGAAAAATATGCCTCTAGAAAAATAAGGCCAGGGCTATTGTTTCTCAAGGAGTGAGGCCAACATCAAATTAGTGGGAAGAACATATATCCTTCTGGTAGCCTGATTGGGTATCTTTGGAAGGATAATTAATTTTTCTGTTTGCAAGTCTTGTTAGCCTTCCGGTATTTTCAGAAGAATAATTGCCACAGCATGGTAGGTGGAGATAATTTTTTTTTTTTTTTGAGACAGAGTCTCACTCTGTCACTCTGTCACTCAGGCTGGAGTGCAGAGGCGTGATCTTGGCTCACTGCAACCTCCACCTCCTGGCTTCAAGCAATTCTCCAGCCTCAGCTTCCCGAATAACAGGGACTACAGGCATGTGCCACCGTGCCTGGCTCATTTTTCTATTTATAGTAGAGATGAGGTTTCACCATGTTGGCCAGGCTGGTCTGGAACTCCTGGCCTCAAGTGATCCATCCACCTAGGCCTCCCAAAGTGTTGGGATTACATACATGGGCCGCCATGCCTGGCTGGTGGAAAGAATTTGAACTGCAGTCAAAGCACTTACTATTTCCCTGCCCCTTCCTAACTTGGAACTGAAACCACTCCCTCCCTTGCCCAAGGGGAGTCAGCAGGCTTGTGAGATTGAGTTGGCCACCCAGAATCTTTTATGAGTGTTATGTGGGTCCAAGTAAGACAGAGCTGCCCTCCCAAGCTTGAGACCCATGTCTGTTCTGGGACCCATATTCGCTCATGGCATCCCCAGCCAGTTCCCAGGGTCCTGTTGAGTTGCCCTTGTAATAATATGAGCAGCAATTAGTATCTATTAAATATTCGCTGTACACTTGAACTACTTATTGCCTTTGTTAAGTCAACAACAATCCTATAAGGTTATCATCCCTTGGAAGGGACTGGGTAGCTTCTCCCAAACCTTTTTCCCATTGTGGGCTCACAGCTAAACTCTATTTCCCAGACTCTTTCACTACTAAGCATGGCAACACGATTAAGTTTTAGCTATAGGTGTGTGCGTGAAAGTATTGTGTGTTACTTCCAGGCCTGGGCTAAACAGTGCTCCCATATCTGACTCTCTACGTTCTTTTCTCCTCCTCCATCTTGTGCAGACAGGTGCCAGAATATTGGAAGCTGCAAGCTGCTTTTATAATCACATGTTGGAAGACAGCTGCCACCCATTTCGGACCCTATGAGAGCAACAAATAAACTCCTATTGTGTTAAGCCACTGAGATTTTTAGGGTTTATTCTAATAGGTTATTAGAGCAGCTCATAGTAATACTTAGTAAAATACATAGTAATACTTAGCAATACATAGTAAAACTTACACTGTAATACATTCCCATTTTACAGGTTACAAAGCTGAGCCAGGCTGGGCATGACTCATGCCTATAATTCCAGCACTTTGGGAGGCTGAGGCAGGAGGATTATTTGAGGACAGGAGTTTGAGACCCCCGTCTCAAAAAAACATTAAAAAAATTAGCTGATGTGATGGTGTGTGCCTGTAGTCCCAGCTGCTTGGGAGGCTTAGGTGGGAGGATTTTGTTTGAGCCTAGGAGTTCGAGATTGCAGTGAACTATGATCATACCATTGCACTCTTGCTTGGGGCACAGGGCGTGACCCTGTCTCAAAAAGGTAAAAAAAAAACAAGAATAAGCTGAGCCTTGGAACATTTGTGTTATCCAGATTCTTACAACTAATCAGCAGCTGTATGTAACCTTAGATTTTTTGTATTTCCTTGAGTGTGTGAGTGTGAGTGTGTGTGTGTGTGTGTATAGCACTGATCTATTAGTGTTTATGGGCACTATAAGGTTCCTGAAGTCCCTCTTAATCTTAAACAGGGAATGAGAAATGTCAGTTTTGGGTACCATACTGTACCTTTGTTAGGGGATGGAGAGCTACACCATGTGCTTCTGCTTCTGGGCACTGCTGAGCAAGAAGCAGTGACCCCAAAGCAACTAAAACTCCCTCCCCAGTGTGTGTGCAGCCGTGGTGCTGATCGACAAGATCCCAATTCTTATCTGCAATGTGGAGGGCCTGGCTAAGGATGAGGCTGGCTTATGGGAGAATGTAACTCTATAAGATGCCAGCCTTTCCCAGGGATATCAGTTTCAGGAGCCTGGCAGCATGTGGAAGGAAAACAATCTCAGGTTGTCTTACCGTGCTCAGGGAAGGTCCCCCTCCCACCTTGCCATGTGGAATCTCTATTGGAGCATAGCAGAAAACAAACCACCCCCACGCCCTACCATTCCACTTTTTTCTGAGAACTGTATCAGCATAGAATCACGTATTGCGGAAGCCTGGGCAGTGATGTGGCTGGTGTCTGTCTTCCAAGCCTATGCCCAGCTCTGTACTGTGTAGATTTAGAAATTGTTAGAATGTTGGTGCTCAAAAGGATATTAGTGACTATTTTGGGCTGATAACCTCACTATAGAGTTCAGAAAACTGAGGCCAGAGAGAAGTGACTCAATGAAGTTCACAGAACTTGTTAGTGGCATATTTGAGCCCTTATTACATGCTTAGCATTATCTCTTTGTTTCAGGATCATGTTTCCAAGAAAAGAGACTCAGACTCTAAGGCTTGTGTGTAAGAAATGCATTTATTGGATAGAGCCCTTGGGAACACACCTGAGAAGGAGCGAAAGAGGCAGGACTGGACAGAAGGAGAAGTTGAACTGTGTGTAGTAGCAACAGACACCTCAGCTGATGCCATGGGGACCTCTGAAGCTGGAGTGGCCATTCAGAGATGTCCCAAGTTGAGGCAAGAGGGCTGGACTTTCTACCCTACCTGGACCAGTCACTGCATGTGTGCTGCTCCCAGAGAGGGGTGGTAACCTTGGATGAGGTAGCCCCCTTTGGCAGAGGGCAGTTTCCAGGGCTAGTGGAGTGAGTGCCCCAGTCCTAGGTCCTCAGTCCTAGGTCCTGGAAAGGATCTGGATGGAAGACTGCAGCATTGGCTGTGCTCACATTTACACTCAGAGCTTAGGATGATAGAAATTGAAGCTTTGGTCACACAGCCACTAAGAGAAAAATTCAGGTCTCTGGGTCTCAGCTTTCAGCTTGAAGGCTAAAAGTCATAAGGAGGCACAACAGAGAGGACAAAAAAAAAAAAAAAAAAAAAAAGAAAGGTTGCTCTTGAGGCTGATGGACTTCCAGTTAGGGAGGTGGCCTCAGGGGGATGCCTGTTCAGGACTGGACTGATCGCTGAAGTGTATACTGGAGGAGAGAAGGTGTGTAAGGGAAGGAGCTTGGCAGCAGGGGCAAAGGGTGGGAGAGAAAATATTGGTGCTGAATTCCAGAAATCCTTGTCTCCCAGGAGGAGCCGAGGAATCCGTGTAACCACAGAGGAATTTCTGTTTCCCTGATGTTAGGGTCTTGGGAGCAACATAGGTTGGGTGGGGTAGAGGTGTCATCCTAATAGTTCTTGAAACTTGAAAGAGGTTGACCCTTCCCCAGCCAGCAGACCACCACATCCCCTAGGGACATAAAGGCCTTAAGTAATTGATGGTATCTGTGGTAGTCTTAGCACCTGGGAGGCATATATTCTGCTAGGAAAAATTGTGAAAGACTTTGAAGTGGGCAAAAAAGACTACTGGGTGTCTTATCTAGGGCACACTTCCTGGTTATCTGCATTACCTTGGAGTTTTATTTTGTAACTCTGCAATTTGTAGAACACTGAGAGTAATACACATGATTCTTACCCATAGAAATGCAAATGAATTTTGTCCAGTGGAGATGCAGTTGGTTGTTGCACTGTGGATATTGACTAGTTTTACACTTATTTGTAGACTCATTTCAGCATTCCAGATTACTTAGATATGTGTGTTCTTGGAATGATCCTTTGACCTGGTTATAACCTCTTACTGGCTCTCTTAATGAGTTAAATAAATCTTTGACCCATGCTTATTTAAAAAAAGGAGGATAAATAAATCCAGGGTCTCTGTCTCTGTTTAGCTGCTCTAAAACCAGGGAAAGTTGAACCACACTCTGCAGAGACCTCAGAGACTGCAGGAGGAAGGTGGTACCTAAAGGATGGACGGGGAGAGGCTTGAGAACATCCACTCCATACCCTCATGTCAACCAGAGAAGCTCTACCCTTGTCTATACTGTTCTCTTTTTTCCAGCAGGGAGCATCTATGTAACATTTCATTAGAACCAAGGTGTCATGGGTTGAATTATGTCCCCACAAAAGATGTTGAAGCCCTACTTCTCAGTACCTGTGAATGTGGACCATATTTGGAAGTAAGATCTTTGCAGATGGTCAAGTTAAAATGAAATCATTAGGGTGAGCCTTAATCCAACATAACTGTGTCCTTATAAAAAGGGGATATTTGGACATAGAGATAGGCATGCCCACAGGGAGAGCCATGTGAAGATAAAGGCAGAGTTTGCAATGATACATCTACAAACCAAGGAATGCCACATTGCCGGAAAGAAACCAGGAGCTAGGAGATAGGCACAGAACAGATTCTCCCTCACGGCCTTCAGAAGGAATCAACCACACTGACACCTTGATCTCAGACTTCTAGCCTCCATTACTGTAAGACAATAAGTTTCTGTGTTTTACTCACCGTGTTTGTGACAGTTTGCTACAGCAGCCCTAGGAAGCTAATACACAAGGTTTCTGCATACACATACAGTATAAACTGCCAGATTTTGGCTTCTACCCTCTCTTTACCATGAGAAGTGGAGTTAGGCCTGTAGAGTGTTACGGTGCTTCAAGTACCTTAAATATAGCCTCCATTCAAGTGGGGAGGCACTTTATCTTTTTGGTTGTAAAACTTGCCAGGAAAATATGAGATCCAAAATAGCACACCCAGCTGCAGTTTGACATGGCATAATTACAGCTCTCCTGTTTGTTGTAGGCAAAAGAAGAGACCCTTGCTGTGTCTTAACAAAAGGAACAGATCGTTGCCTAAAAGGCACCCAGTTACTGTGTCCTCAATTTCCCAATCAGAACTGTCAGAGATTACACTTAATTAAGCCATCTTCTCCCAGGCTTGTGGGATCCGGTGGGTTCCAGTGGTAATTACTAAGGCTTCCCAGTAGGACTGATTTTCCTGTGCCTCTATGCACACTCTCATGGCAGTCAGGGGTAGTTTGGGCTAAAATGAGATCTTGGCTTTTTTCTCAGCATATTCTGGACCAAGCAATGACTGTTTTTAAACACTATTTTAGTTGAATCTAGGTTGACCTGGCTCTTCTACAAGCATGTAAATGCTGAAGAGAACACACCAGGGCTTGAAGGGGGAGTGACCTATGGGTAGGGCAGGGCCACTTTCTTTTTGCCTTGCAAGGAGTTCTCTCACTGTTCTTTAAGGTGCTTTGGGCAATGAACCTGGAGAATCAGCTTCATGCTTATCTTGGACTAAAGAGTTGCCAGCTGTTCAGTTATCCTCTCTGCTTATCGATCCATTTGATGCCTGTCAGGTGCCTATGCATTGCTTGCATTCCCTGGGTTGATTATGCGTTTGACTCTGATGGAGATCCCATTATTTGTTTTTCTGCAGGAGATTAAGTAAATGTCTAGAGCTGGAATAATGGAGAGGGCAAAGAAGGTGAGGCAGGAATAGAGAGTTGAGATTCTGTTTTGCATCTTCCTTGCTTGCTACAGTGCACTTGGCATAAGGGGATTTATTTCTGTCTTCTGTATTCTCTCCCATTGGTTTATGTGTCTTTTTATGCCACTACCATTCTGTTTTGATTATTATAGCTTTGTAGTATATTTTGAAGTCAGATAGCATGATACCTCTAGCTTTATTTTTGTTCAGGATTGCTTTGGCTTTTTGGGGTCTTTTGTAGTTTCATACAAATTTTAGGACAGTTTTTCCTATATCTGTGAAGAATGTCATTGGTATTTTAATAGGGATCACATTGAATCTGTAGATCGCTTTGGGTAATGTGGTCATTTTGACAACATTAATTCTTCTGATCCATCAATATGGAATGTCTTTCCATTTTTTGTGTGTGTCTTCAATTTTTTCATCAGCGTTTTACAGTTAAGTAGAGATCTTTCACCTGCTTGATTAAGTTTATTCTTAGATATTTGTTTTGTAGCTATTGTAAATGGGATTGCTTTCTTGATTTCTTTTTTAGCTAGTTTGTTACTGGTATACAGAATTGCTACTGATTTATGCATGCTGATTTTGTATCCTGCAACTTTACTGAATTCATTTATCAGTTCTTTTTTTTTTTTTTTTTTGAAACAGAGTCTTGCTCTATTACCTAGGCTGGAGTTGGAGTGCAGTGGCTCAATCTTGGCTCACTGCAACCTCCACCTTCCAGGTTCAAGCGATTCTCGTGCCTCAGCCTCCTGAGTAGCTGGGACTACAGGCTCACGCCACCATGCCTGGCTAATTTTTTGTATTTTTAGTAGAGACAGGGTTTTGCCATGTTGGCCAGGCTGGTCTCCAACTCCTGACCTCAAGTGATCTACCCACTTCAGCCTCCCAAAGTGTTGGATTACAGGCATGAGCCACCACTCCTGGCCTCATTTATCAGTTCTAAGAGTTCTGGAGTCTTTAGGTTTTTCTATACAAATGTTGTTTGCACACTGGGACAATTTGACTTTCTCTTTTCCAGTTTGGATGCTCTTTATTCTTTCTCTTGTTTAATTGCTCTGGTTAGGACTTCTAGTACTATATTGATTAAGAGTGGTGAACTACAGTCTTCTCTTTAAGCTTACAGTTCCCACTCCATCTTTGGGATTTAGCACATGTTCACCAAAGAAAAAAAACCCAGTCGCGTTTTGTGTCCTGTAGGATCTGACACCTTGGCCTTCAGCTAGTGTTTAATTGAACCTCTCCTGAGTCCACTAGCCTCCAGGGCACATCTCATGTGAGTTCCTCCATTGAACTGTCAGCACTTTTGGCCACCTCTAATCCTCTGCCGTGAGTTTCTCTCCTGCCTTCAGAGGAGTCTCTTGATCCCTTTGCCTATGAGACTTCATGAAGTAGTGCCTCAACTCTGCCGCTGCTGTGAGCACTCATGGTGGGATGCTGATGTTCATGGCAAGGGGTCTGTCTCCTAGGGCTGCTGAAGCTGCCAACTCTTGAAGTGCTCCTGTGTTGTCCCTGCACTGCCCGGCAGTGTTCCGGGCAGGAGTGGGGAAGAGGTTTCTTTCCCACTATGGGCCATACTTTGCCTGTGGTCTGATTTTTAGTTCAGGTTTAATCTACAAAGAAAATATGTGTTTTTTTGTATTTTTAGTAGAAACGGGGTTTCACCGTGTTAGCCAAGATGGTCTCGATCTCCTGACCTCGTGATCCGCCCGTCTCGGCCTCCCAAAGTGCTAGGATTACAGGCGTGAGCCACCGCGCCCGGCCAAAAAATTAGCCGGGCGTGTTGGCGGGCGCCTGTAGTCCCAGCTACTTGGGAGGCTGAGGCAGGAGAATGGCGTGAACCCGGAAGGCGGAGCTTGCAGTGAGCCGAGATCGCGCCACTGCACTCCAACCTGGGAGACACAGCGAGACTCCGTCTCAAAAAAAAAAAAAAAAAAAAAAAAAAAAAAAGAAAATATGTGCTGGGCTGGCTCAGGCCCAAGCCAACACCAAAGTCTCGAGCCAATGCCAGCGCACAGTCACCAGGCTAGTGGCATGTTCACGTAGGGGCCTGGATCCCTGGCAGTGGAGTCCTATGACCACAGGGATAAAATGGGCCGAGATGACAGTGAGTGATGGCTCCACTAAGAGCTGTCTCCATCAGGATGTCTGCTCTTCTCATCACAAAAGAGATAATACACAAGGTATTTGCTTTTCCTGGCGCAAAGCAGAAAGTATTACTTGAAAGTTTCTGACATGCAGACTTAATGGTGCCAGTCACTTTGCGGCTGCTTAGTAAATATTTATCCAAAAAAATTGCAAGGCCAAAAAATATGTCTAGTAGCCTGTGTTCTCATAGCAGAAACTTCTATTGCATTTCTGCTTTTGACTGGGAAGAAGGTTCCAGAACAGACAGTCCCATCTCTAAGTAAATCTAGCAGGAGAAGCAGTAACTTAGACAGGGAAAGCTGAAATCACAATAAAAGAATCCATCCAACAGCAACTCATGAATTTTTGAGAGGAGCTAGAGGAGCTACTCTGAGGGAGATTTTCTCTTGTGTTTCAAACCATTTCTGACCCCTGACTTAGCGAATCATTATGTTTCAGTTACAAAAAAAAAAAAAGGTTATCCAAGACTGTGGAGGTTGTCCAGATCTGTTACTTCTCAGTCTAAGAGGAAATCCATCCTGCACGAAACATGGGACAGCCTTCATTCACCTTACTTGGCCCTTTGAACTGCCAATAGAATTTCACCCAAAAAGGAAGTTTACAGCTCCTTATTATGGTAAGTGCCAACATATATCAATCAGGGTCCAGTCAGAGACAGAAACCACACCTGGTATTTAAACAGAAGGAATTATGCTAACAATTCATATTTGCATAGAACTTACAGTTTAGAGAGCACTTTTCTTATATTCTGCCCCATTTAAAATCATCACAAAATTGGAGAGTGACATAGACAAAACATTTTTTTCTTTATGTAACTAAGTAGATATCTAATTATTCTAAAACTTTTTTGCATGTGTGTGAAAAGCTATACATATGCATGAAAAATATCAAATGGCACAAAGGGGTAAACAATAAAAAGAAACTCTCCCTGTTACCTGTGATCCCTAGTTCTATTCTTCAAAATTTTGTTTTCTTCCAGCAATTTTCTTTGCATGTACGAGTTTACACACACAAACACATCCACACATAAACATATATAATATATACATAGTTATGTATATCTCCACTAAATAGTTAAAATTAATATAATTCCTTATAATATACACACATATAATTTTGTGTAAATACATCAAAGATTATGTCACATTAGTCTTTTCTCCTTTTTATTTATTTTTTTGTATGGCTTTCTCCATTCCTCATTCATTCATTTATTTGGAAACTATTTACTGATAAGCTACTATGTTCCAGGCATTGTATTAGGATGTGGGGATACACCAGAGAGCAAAACAGCTCAACGCCATGGTGCTTATGTCTCCTTTCCTTTTTCCAGGTCAGCATGTGGCTTTTTCATGCCCCAATGGGGTATCTCAGGCAACCCTTCACAGCTCATGGCATGGTGTGGGGGCTCCATTCTATCTTCCTTTTTTGCAAGAATGTGAGGCTTTGCCATGTGTCCCTGAGCCTCCCAACCACTAGGGTCCAGGTCTAGTTACTATTCTTCTATGAGCCATTTGGCTTTCATTTTTGCCCCTCCAGTTGAGCTGGGCATCCTTCTTTCATTGTTGGTATCGGTGAATTTCTTTTATTGCTTTCTAGTTCATCTGTGTATTTAAAAACTTTATTTTGAGGAGTTTGTGCATTTTTATTTAGGATTTCTGCATGCTGATGGCTGAGGTGGGAGTGAGGAGGTCCTTCCATGACAGGTCACTTTGTCATGGTGACCCAAAGTGCCCAGGAGTGTTTTGACAGATGCTGGGAGAGACTGATAGTGAGAGAGTTATGCAAAGGGAATGGAAAGGTGTTTTACTGGGCACTAAAAATGTGATCCTCTACCTTCCAGAAAGAATGGTTTAAATTGCTTTTTAATTTATTTTATTTTTATCAAGCTATATTTTAATATAGTTCCATGCACAAAATGGAGTCACACAGTGCTCCAGTTATATCTGAAATCTGCTTTTAGGTTTCCGGTGATGGAGATGGTGAGTTTATTCATCTCGGAGTTTGCCATAGAGTAGGTCCTCAATACATATTGTATAACAAATGTATGAATTCATGGATGAGTGAATAAGAGTTAATTTGTTAGGATAAAAATCCTGCTGTTGAGGTCTTCCATCCTTAATAATTTGGCAACTCTAATGGTTGGAGGAGGTGCTATAACATTGACCATCAGCCCCAAATTAAGTTAGTGATAAACAATGACATTCCTGATAGAGGGAGCACAAGGGAAATATGAACGGCAAAACTAGAAAGAGGGAGCTTGAAGAGAAAACATTTCTCCAAGTGTCTTAGTCCTCTTGTTTTCCTACAAAAGGATACCTGGGGCTGGATAATTTATAAAGGAAAAAGAGGTTTATTTAGCCTGTGGTTCTACAGGTTCTACAAGAAGCATGGCACCGGCATCTACATCTGGTGTGGGCCTCAAGCTGCTTCCACTCATGGAGGAAGGCAAAGGGAAGTCTGCCACATGGTGAGACCAGGAAGCCAAAGGAAAGGAGAGAGGTGCCAGGCCCTTTTTAACAATCAGTTCCTCCAGGAACAAATAGAGCAGGAGTTCACTCATTACCACAAGGACAGCAATAAGCCATTTATGAGGGATCTGTCCCCATGACAGAAACACCTCCTGCCAGGCCCCACCTCCAACACTGGGGATCACATTTCAGTGTGAGATTGGGCAAGTCAAACAAACTGTGGAAGTGACAAGCTGTAACATCAAGGAAGTGACAAATGGAAGGCAAGTTAAAAAAAGAGAAAGAAATGACATTGATCACCTTATGGCAGAAATGCTTTATCGTCTCTGTGGAGAAAAATCAAGTAGAATTTTAAAAGTGTGAAGAAAGGAACTGTGGGTTTCTCATCCCACATTGCCTACCAGGTGTAGTGACAGATTTGCCTCAGGGATGTTTTCATGATGACAGGGAAAGGCACCATTACCAGGGAAGTTGCAGGCCAACTGGGCAGCAGTTCTCATATAGACTGAATGGCAGGTTCTTCACAACATGAAACCAACTCAGAAGAAATTTAAACTTAGGTGTTGTGGGGAAATTAAAATAGAGGCCTTTGATTCCAAAGAGGAGAGAGAGCTTGATAATCACATGAAGTTGGTGAGGATGAATGTCAATGAAGCAGGTGTGAGATTAGAAGCTAAATCAATGGCAGTTTTCAGTGCACTGGGATCAGAGAGGAAGCCCTGGACAATGGGCAGAGATTAGTGGAGCACACTTACGAGGAGGGTGGGTGATATGGTTTGGCTTTGTCCCCACCGAAATCTCATCTTGAATTGTAGCTCCAATTATTTCCACGTGTCATGGGAGGGACCCAGAGGGAGGTAACTGAATCTTGGGGGTGGGTCTTTCCTGTGCTGTTCTCGTGATAGTGAATAAGTCTCACACGATCTGATGGTTTCATAAATGAGAGTTCTGCACTCTTGTCTGCTGCCATGTAAGATGTGTCCCGCTTCCCCTTCACCTTCTGCCATGATTGTGAGGCCTCCCCAGCCATGTGGAACGGTGAGTCCATTAAACCTCTTTTGTTTATAAATTACCCAGTCTTGAGTATGCCATTATTAGCAGTGTGAGAACAGACTAAAACAGTGGGAAGAGGAAAGTTGGGAAGAAGGTACCCCAAAGTGTGTAAAAGAAGAAGAGAATGATAAGTCCACAGCTGGACCCAGAGGCTACTGACAAAGGAGACAGAGTGATTCCAATCTGTTCTCCTGTCCTCTCTCTCAAGGATATGGTCTTCAAATTGAAAAGCGCAGAACAAAGAGTATGTGAAAAGGAAACTGTAGCCAAATAAAGTTCAGAAAATAGTTAGAACCAGGCCCAGATGAATTATCTTCCAGAGATTACAGGAGCTAGAACTACATGAAGCTGTTGTCAATAATCTATGAGAAATTGTAGAAAATTGGTGCTGGCCAGCAGATTGGAGCTGAGTCAACATGATTTTCAGCAGAGTGAAGTCTTTATGTGAATTAGAAAAAGGCACCCCTTCATCAAGACGCTTTTCTTCCATCTGTTGGGAAATTACCATAATATACAGATTTTAAAGAATAGGATACTTCATGGCCACCTGCCGGAAGAGTCTTATAATATTCAATCCTCCAATCTATGATATCTGCTATGCATATGGTCCCTCCTAATATGTGGGCACTCTTAAGTATACAGCATCTGCACACCCTGCCTCTAAGTTTCAGGACAGGAAAAGGGTGGGTTACAGAAATTATAGAATAAGGCCAGGCGTGGTGGAGGCCGAGGCAGGTGGATCTCCTGAGGTCAGGAGTTCAAGACCAGCCTGGCCAACATCATGGTGAAAACCTGTCTCTACTAAAAATACAAAAGTTAGCCAGGCATGGTGGTGTGTGCCTGTAATCCCAGCTACTCAGCAGGCTGAGGCAGGAGAATTACTTGAACCTGGGAGGCAGAGGTTGCAGTGAGCCGAGATTGCGCCATTGAATTCCAGCCTGGGCAACAGAGCAAGACTCCGTCTCAAAAAAAAAAAAAAATTTATGGAATAAGAACATGATGTTGATCCTTAGAAAAACTGAACACTCCACGATCCTACTTGGGAACATTTAGAAAGTAATGTGCCGACGTGAGAATTCATCAAGAATGTTGATTAATGGAGAAGAGTTAACTTGGAGAGAGATTTCTAGGGCAGATTATAGTGCTCTTTGCTTAGTTCTGCCATCTTTAGCAATTTCTAGACAGCATGGGCCTTAAATTTTCAGATGCGATGCTAGGAGTGGGTAGAGGCTGGGTAATAGAACTGGGTGCATAGAACGTTGACAGACTGAAATGATGGATTAATTTGTTAAAATTATATTTAATAGAGAAAACTTGTAGATCTCAGCCATTATACAATGTTATAAGTATAGAACGGGGGAAGATATGAGTTAGAAACATGAATAAGAGAATTCTGTTGCCAGGAGCCTCAATATAAATAACTAGTGAAAAGTGATCCCTATAAAAGTTTTTGGGGTCCTAGACCACAACAATGAAAATAAAATTATTAGAATGATAGAGGTGAGGGCCCTATTCTGCTTTTTTCAGTTCAGACCATGATTTTACATTTGATTCTGGGCCCCACACCTGAAGATAAATATAACTACCGGGAGTAAATTGAAATGTTTGTCTAAGAAAGTAAGAGAAATGGAAATTATGTTTATATAGCAGTCTAAGGAATTGGAGATACTAGCTTTTGTGACAGAGAAAATTATACAAGAAAAAGTTACTTGTAATTGGTAACTTTCCCATTGAGTCATCATGGTTGAACACTCTTTTGTTTATGGAAAGCAAAGTCATTCTTGGAATAATGGTCTCTGGCTTTCTGGGATTTGGGGAGAAGGCTAGACACCAAATAGAGAACAGCCAAAGGGAAAGATGTGGAGGAGAAGGGATGGACTGGGTGGGGATTTGTGGGCTGTGAATCTTCCTTCCACCACATCAATAAAATCTTTGGTCAATTTACATCCTTTCTTTTGCTTGGTGGAAGGTATTTGTTGCTGAAGGCCGGGATGAAGTGTTGAGTTCTGCTTCAAGATGGATGAGCTTGGCCACGTGTGGTGGTTCATGCCTATAATCCCAGCACTCTGGGAGGTGAGGGTGGGAGAACTGCTTGAGCACAGGAGCTTGGGACCAGCTTAAGCAACACGGCAAGAACTATCTCTACAAGAATTTTAAAAAATTAGCTAGGTGTGGTGGCGTGCACCTGTAGTCCCAGCTACATGGGCGGCTGAGGAAGGAGGATTGTTTGAGTCTAGGAGGTTGAGGCTGCAGTGGAGCCTGACGGTGCCACTGCCCTCCAGCCTGTGTGACAGAACAAGACCCTCTCTCAATGAAAAAAAAAAAAAAGATGGTCACCTCGGAAAGGAGAATTTTCATATGGCAATAGCTTCAAAATGCTTTAAGTTGAAAGATTAGTAAACAATCAATGTAAGCCAGTAGAGCTGAATTAAGACCAGTGAGCAAAAGTTCTAGAAGGGCAGGGTTGTTCTGTGGTGAAAAGGATGCTTTCTGAGAGGTAATGAGCTCCCCCTCCCTGACGAGTACAAACAGGCTGGATGATTTTTTTAGGAGATAATTTTTGGGAAGTATTAAGCCTGAGAAAGGAATTAAATTCTCATTTAAACCCTTACTATCTCTTCCCAACTTAAAATCATTGGAGTTGGTGGTTCTAATTTGCAGCAGAGATAGCCTGTGGTTCTAATTTGCCAGACTCTACGGCCATTCTTTTTTCCTTCTTCCATTTAGGCAGGCCAAACAAACTCCACCCATTATGTTTGACTGATATATCTTCTCCTTTATATTGAGATGAAATTCATATAACATAAAACCAATCATTTGAAAGTGAGCGATTCAGTGGCATTTGATATATTCACAATGTTGTGCACCTCCCACCTCTATCTAGTTCCAAAACCATTGCATCACCCCAAAAGGAAACCCCAGACACGCTAAGCAGTTCCTCTCGTAAGTCTGTGAATCTACAAGTTTTCCTTTCATCTCCCTTGTCATGCCATTTATTTGTGAAAGAAATGTGGTCATTTCTACTGCAGAATTTTCTACATTCTGAATTTGGCTACTTGCTTCCTATGGTGTTTAACTTGTTTTTCTATTCCTCTCTCTCCTGTATTTTCTATAGACTGGTAGTTGTGTCTGGAGGCCTGGTTGGATCCAAAGTCAGCAGTTACTTTGGCAAGGATAATTCACAGATTTTGCTGTATAGCTCCTAGGCCTCACATCAACATACACAGTGTCCTGATTTTCCAATTCTTCTTTTTTTTTTTTTTTTTTTTTTTGAGATGGAGTCTCGCTGTGTCACCCAGGCTGGAGTGTAGTGATGCAGTCTCGGCTCACTGCAACCTCTGCCTCCCGGGTTCAAGCAATTATCCTGCCTCAGCCTCCTCAGTAGCTAGGATTACAGGCATGTGCCACCATGCCCGGCTAATTTTTGTATTTTTAGTAGAGACAGGGTTTCACCATGTTGGTCAGGCTGGTCTCGAACTCCTGACCTCGTGATCCACCCGCCTTGGCCTCCCAAAGTGCTGGGATTACAGGCATGAGCCACCGTGCCTGGCCCCAATTTTTGCGTTATACCGAGATGAGCAGTGGGTTCAATAGCTGTCAGCCTGATTCATTCTACATAAGTTTAACCACCTGCCACCCGTTATTCAATGATTTTAGTGTTCACCAATGATTGTTTAATGTTCTAGAGGGGAAGAAGGGACCCCAAAATGTGTAAAAGAAGAAGAGGATTAGTCCTAATGATTATTCCATTAGGGATTGCTAAGTGTCATTTCTATCATTTCTTCTGCCCATATTATCCGGAATTCTATAAAAAAGTATACCTTTGGCCGGGAGCGGTGGCTCACGCCTGTAGTCCCAGCACTTTGGGAGGCCGAGGTGGGCGGATCACGAGGTCAGGAGATCGAGACCATCCCGGCTAACAGGGTGAACCCCCGTCTCTACTAAAAATACAAAAAATTAGCCGGGCGTGGTGGCGGGCGCCTGTAGTCCCAGCTACTCGGCAGGCTGAGGCAAGAGAATGGCGTGAACCCGGGAGGCGGAGCTTGCAGTGAGCCGAGATCGCACCACTGCACACCAGCCTGGGCGACAGAGCGAGACTCCGTCCCCAAAACAAAAACAAAAACAACAACAACAAAAGTATACTTTTATTGGCCCGGCACGGTGGCTCATTCCTGTAATCCTAGCACTTTGGGAGGCTGAGGCAGGTGGGTTGCCTGAGCTCAGGAGTTTGAGACCAGCCTGGGCAACATGGCGAAACCCCATCTCTACTAAAAATACAAAAAATTAGCTGGGCTCGGTGATGCGCGTCTGTAATCCCAGGTACTTGGAGGCTAAGGTATGAGAATTGCTTGAACCCGGAAGGCGGAGGTTGCAGTGAGCTGAGATCGCTCCACTGCACTCCAGCCAGGGTGACAGAACAAGACTTTGTCTCAAAACAAACAAACAAACAAACCAAACAGTATACCTTTATCAACTGTTTGGTTTCCCTGAAATACAATTCATACAGGAAAAGCAGGATAAATGCTTGATCCTAGCATGTCATCAGTTTTCTGAATAGTGAGTCAATGGCCTAGAAGGCTCCAAGAAATGGCCAGTGCATGCTACTATTGTTATTACTAATTTAAAAAATACTGTAGTGTAACCTGGGTAGCACTCTCAGGGAGTTTTACTATTTCTTTAATTATTGACCACACATCCTGTAGTGGTTTAATCTGAATTCACCAGGCTTCCACTGTTTATTCCTTCATAAAGCAGTTTGGAGTGGGACAGCTGATGGTGGAAGCATCTATTGGGGGTGGTTAAGTGGCCTGGCTTTGAATTCTGGTCTATCTACATCCAAATTCTGGCTCCAGCACTTAGTAGGTGTGTGGTCTTGACTACATTGCCAAACTTCTCCAAGCTTTAGTTTCTCCCCTGTGAAAAATAGGATAATAGTATTCATATTGAGTGTTTTGGTGTTAAATAAGATAATGGTGTATGGTGCTTAACACAGAGCCTGGCAGGTAGTAAGGTTAGAAAAACGGGAACTATTATCATGAGAAGTCTCTTGAAACAGTCTTGCACCCCATAGATCCATCCAGAAACACAAGAATCCCCGCCAAATGTTAATACTTCCTCACCACCAGTCACACGGGGACTTGGCTTGCTCCGTCTTGGATCTGAATTCAGCTGTAGCTTTATTCACCAGATCAGGCAGCTGAGCCCTCTAAACATGTCCCGAAAAGAACTCACTTTCCACCACCCACTGTGCTCACCAATATTATTGAAGTTATTTACCATCTACTTATCTTTCTTTAAACGTAAGTTTTGATGAACTCTGTGCATAAAGATGAGAAATATATCTGATGGTTGTGGCATATTTTCCCCTCCTGCCTCGCTCTGCATCCTTTACCCTGCTCCATGCTGGAAGGCTGACCATATGGGCCACATCAATGGGCTTCCGTGTTCTCAGGCTTCTGGCTGGGTTTGGCTGATGGGAGGCACAGGCAGGGGGCCTGGAGTAAGGCTGTGGTTTGATTCCTGCAGCTCCCTCCCTGCCAGGTCATTGTGGCTTGGCTGCATTCCCCTACTGCAGGCTGCAGCTCCTGTCTGGCAGCCCTCTCTCATGCTCTCTGTAGTTTCCAGACATTTTGGCCTGTGGGAGGTAACAGCTCCCCAGCATTTCCAGCCACAGGATGGTGCATCATCTGAGGTTGCTTTTCCTAACTCCTCCCCTTGACTTTGTAAATAGTACTTTCACTAAACTCTGCTTAAAAGTCCCAATGTAAGTGTGCCACTGTGTCCTCCTGAGTGTTACAAAGTGTTTGTGATAGTAGAAGACCAAAACAACCTAAAATAATAAAAAATCATGGGGCACTAGTTTACCAAATTATAGGGAACTAGTTTACCAAATTATGATGTAGTTATCAGATACAATAATACATAGATATCTGAATTCAAGTTTTGTTTGTTTGTTTTTTAGTGACAAGATCTTGCTTTGTTGCCCAGGCTGGAGTGCAGTGGTGAGATCATAGTTTACTGTAGCTTTGTACATTCAAATTTTTGAAAAAACATTTAATGACAAATGCGTATAGCATAATATTCAGGGTTCTCCAATTTTGTAAAATGTAGTGTGTGTCTATGTGTATGAGCACATAGAAAAAGGTTAGAAGTTGACATTAGTTCTATATAGGATGTAGTTGAATTTAACTTAATTTGTGCTTTTTTGTTTCTTGAATTAAAAAATGAAAAGGTAGTTGAGTTTTGTAAGAATAAAATCAATACATTTTATGATTTTTACAGTATTTAAATCAGTTTTCTCGTTAATGTTGTGAATGTCAATTATAGCAACACAGAATAGTTACTTCGGGCAGATGTTTGTTCCTATCTGTATATTGTTGTGATATTATTATGATGTCTGTAATTTACTTTAAATTACTTTAGCGTAGAGATTGTGTGTGTGTGTGTGTGTGAATGTGAAGGTATGTGTGTGTGAATGTGTGTGTGTGTGTGTGTGTGTGTGTGGTTTAGTCTGAGCTATTTTCTAGAGGCTGTCAGTTTGCCTTAATCAACAGTTCACACTCCATGGGTGATCAGCATGGCCATACTCCAAAGGCATCTGCTACCTCATTTCAGTTGTCTACATCTCAATCACCATCAGAAACTTCATTAATTAACATATCAACTGTCAGAAAAGCATTTTCATGGATAAAATTTATGTCTTGTTAATCTGGATAACAGATGTTAGATATAGGCTCATTTTATTGAAATTAAAGATTTTCCAGAGGTGTGGATTGGCCAGAATATTTTAGAGACAGTCACCACCCCAGCAAGTCCTATAGCCTGTCCTTTTAGGGGTAGCACTTGAGGCTTAGTCCCTAAGTGGTTTTGAGTTGAGCCACGGTGTGGGATGATTCTGGTGCTTTCTTTGGACAATAAGGGTGACAGAATCCTGCCTCTGGAATATTGTGGTATTTGCTTCAGGCATGAAAGGTGGGGTCAGAGCACCTAAAAAACAAAAGAGGTTGTATGATTGGTTTTATGCCTACTCACTAATAAAAATTTGTTTTATTGATATCTGTGGCAGATAGATACATGTGGCATGAGACTTACTTTATTTTTTAATTAGAAAAATTTTTTTTGAGATAGGGTCTCGTGCTGTTGCCCAGGCTGGAGTGCAGTGGAGCAATCAGCTCACTGCAGCCTCTACCTCCTGGGCTCAATTTATCCTCCCACCTCAGCCTCCTGAGTAGCTGAGACTACAGGCACATGCCACCACACCTGGCTAATTTTTGCTTTTTTTTTTTTGTAGCAGTGAGGTTTTGCCATGTTGCCTAGGCTGGTCTTGAACTCCTGGGCTTAAGTGACTCGCCTGCCTTGGCCTCTCAAAGTGCCAGGATTACAGGCATGAGCCACCGAGCCCTGGCTGAGACTTGCTTTCATAACAACCAGATAGCAAGGTTATGGGGGTAGCTTACCATCTCCTGGACACCTAAACTTTTTGGCCAAGACAATGATCCTGAAAGTCTTAGATGAACAACAAAGCTTAAGTCTATTTGCAACATAGAATATTTGGACTCCAAAGCACAGACACTTTCTAGAGAGGTGTTTGGAAGACTCTGAGTTGCAAAAGAGCTATTTGAGGATCAAAATAGGATGGAAAGCCAGTCAAAAATGAAATAATTAAAGAGTATGGAGCAGAAATGAGATGTTCATCATAAGTAAAAAAGTTAACTTATTGTCCATTGTGTCCTGTGACTTTGTAGAGTTCTTGGTACTTACCTGCTTCTAAGACCAGTATGTTGCAGGTAGAGAGCAAAACAGAACAGAGCTTCAATAGGGTAGGATCTGAAGCTTGAACATGACTGGAAGAAGATGGCAGACCCTTCCAGGTCAGAGGAGGAGCAGAATGCTTAGGAAAATAATTTCTGGGTGGAAAGGAAAAATGTGGCTTCTGAGGATCCTTGAGTATCTTCAGGAGACAGCAGATAGAAGTTAAGTCCTCTAAGACATCAGTGCCTCCTGAAATTAAGAAATAAAACATCAGTAATGATGGGCTTGTCAAGTCTGTTTACAGCCTGAACTTGCTTAGGATTTCTCAGCATTGTCTAAAGTCTCTCAATCCTTGTAATAACAATGGAATATGAAGTCACATATAAGCAATATTTTTATTTGCTCAAACTCTGCCTTTGTTCTAAGATATTGAGGCAGCTGAATAATATTGCCTATATTTGAGGATACGTTTTGTGGGCTATCCTGATACACCTTTCGGATGCATTTCTATTCCAAAGGGTGTCATATGATCAGCTTATTAAACAAGCTCAACTTTTTCTCACTATTGTCCCTTTGAACTTCTCTGTTGACTCATCCTTTCCTGACCCTGGATGAAACTTTGGAAAGCTCCCTGAGCTTTTTCTGTCATGCTCAGGTTAATACATTGTCTAAATTTCCAGGCATTAAGCCCAGACTGGTTGAATAGCAAACTTCAATCTTTCATCCCCTCCTGCAGCTTGGACCCATATCAGGCGGGAGACTAGCAGTGGGGAAGGGGGTCGGGGTTGGATCACTCACTATTTTCTCAGTCTTCCACTCTTTCTCTTCTGCTCTGTTGCGCTGGCTTCTCCAGTATTAGGGCTCGAAAGGCAACGAGGGTGAGGGGCAGAAAATGGCTCCTTTGACTGCTACAGTTGTTATTTACATTGGTGCCCTCTGGGGATGGGGCAGTGAACCAATGCCAGTCCCTTCTCTCCAGGGCTTGTTCTTGGGTTCCTCTGAGGTGTCTTTCCTGGGGTCCTCCTACTGCAGTTCCCTAATGTAGCATGTTCCTAGGACAACCTCTGGCCCTCAGTGACACCCTGTCATCCTCTCTGGTGGCATCACTTTATCCCTCCAGGTAACCTGAGACCTCCTCCCTTCTGATGGATCCATATCTAACACATGGGAAGAAGATATGCATTTTTGCCTTTCCACACTTTTCAAGTGGAAGCCTTTCAAGGCAGCCTTCTTCAATCTGCCACCAACTGCTCCTCTGGCCAGCCAGCCAGCATCTCACATTTTGACAGTATCAGGTTTGGGGCAGTTCTAGATTCTGTTTTTCAAACTCCAAAGTATACCTATGAAGCTCTCTGAGACCTGAAACCCATGCTCATGTGGCTTAATATGAGAGTGACTTCCTACATTGGCAGCTGAAATAGCTCAGTTGGGGGAGCATTACACTGGAGAATGACTTCCTACTTCTTTCCCACTTCCCAGTGGGAAGGGAGGGAGAAATGCCACAGCACATCAAGTCTTTTTCTAAAAAGCTCCCACTTCCCAATCTCTAACAAATCCTCAGGCTTGTCCCACTGTGATGAGTAAAGGACTGCAGCACCTGTCTCACAATGCTTAGCCCATCCTACGTAGGTGGTCTCGTCCTATTGTTCTCAGCTGAAACTCTGTAATGAAAAGAAAGATCACATTTAATATCCTGTAACTTTAACCACACACACCCATTTGGAGGCAGTTGTGTTTCAACTGAAACATTGCAGAGGAGTCGTGATGATTAAGAGTCTACTACAATGGAAGTGGTGGGTAATGCCTGTCAAAATCTACTCAGCTAACATCATTGCACTCATTGTAATTCACTGTAAAGAATTTGGAGACGTAAATCAAGCACATTAAAGACTCAGGGTTACTCGTCTTTGGGGGCTCCCTAGTGACTTCCATTTTGCATCGACTGCCAAGTAGTTTCTGTCAATATCCCTAACAAAGTTAGAGCTGTGCCAACCATCTCTCTGTTTGAGACTCGAAGCAGGCCAGAACAGGCAGCTCACTGCATGGTCTTTATAGAATATGACCTAACTCCATGGCTTTCCTGGAGGGCCAGTATGATGAACAACCATAAACAATTTCCTTATAGCTATATGTAAAATGTCAGAAGTAAAAAGCAGGGCTAATGGAGAAATAGCCAGCTACCTTTAGTCTTCCTATAGACATCAAAGTTGTGAGACAAAACTGGCAATTCCAGAGACCAAAAGTAAAATCCATTGCCTTACAACAATAACTGTGGCAAGAAGAGAACATGTAACAAAGAGACCCAAAACTGAAAATTGGCACTTTGCCAGTGATTGTTCTGCCTCATTTTAAGACAAATCCTATTACAAGTAGATAGCCAGATTTTTTTTTCTGGAATTTGTGATAATTGTATCTGAGCCAGAATGGAAGAAGAAACAATCAGAAATCTTTATTTTAAATGCCAAGAACAAGAACAGCAATTTAACAGCAGTAGAAAGTAGCCTTTGACTAAATTAGTCTTCCGGTCCCCCAGGCTTCCTCAAATTCTTCACAGCCTAGAGCAGTATTTCTCAACCTTTTATCTATTATAGCTGAATAAAGAGCTTGTTTAGACATTTTTTTCTAATCTCTTCCTGCCTATGAAATCTTAGTAACATGGATATAGCTATATATAGATATATGAGATTGATGTTTATGTACTGTAGGTATATTTGTTCTTTAGACATAAAAAGAGTAAGATTTTTTTCACCCCCTAGTAAAATTTCCTAGGGCTATCATAAGAATGTACAGGCACACCTTATTTTATTGCATTTTATTACACTTTGTATATAGTGTGTTTTTTACAAATTAAAGGTTTCTGTCAACCCTCCATTGAGCAAGACGATCAGTGCCATTTTCCCAACAGTGTGTGCATACTTTGTGTCTCTGTCTCACATTTTGGTAGTTCTTGCAATATTTCAAACTTTATTATTATTATATCTGGTATAGTAATCTGTGATCAATGATCTTTGATGTTACTATTATAATTGTTTTGGGGTGCCACAAGCCACATGCATATAAGACAATGAACTTAATAGACAAATGTTGGTGTGTTCTGACTGCTCCACCAATTGGTCATTCTTCTGTCTTTCTTCCTTTTGTTAGTCCTCCCTATTCCCTGAGACACAATATTGAAATCAAGCCAATTAATAACACTGCAATGTTCAAGTGTAAAAAAGTGTTTCACATCTCTCACTTTCAATCAAAAGCTAGAAATGATTAAGCTTAGTAAGCAAGACATGTCAAAAGCTGAGATAGGCCAAGAGCTAGGCCTCTTGCACCAAAAAGTTAGCCAAGTTCTGAGTGCAAAGAAAAGTTCTCAAAGGAAATTAAAAGTGCTACTCCATTGAACACACACATGATAAGAAGGCGAAACAGACTTATTGCAGATATGGAGAAAGCTTTAGTGGACTGGACAGAAGATCAAAGCAGCCACAACATTCCCTTAAGCCAAAGCCTAATCCTTAGCAAGGCATTAACTCTCCTCAATTCTATGAAGGCTGAGAGAGGTGAAGAAGCTGCGGAAGAAAAGTTTGAAGCTAACAGAGGTTGATTAATGAGGTTTAAGGAAAGCAGCTGTCTCTATAACAGAAAAGTATAAGGGGAAGCAGCAAGTGCTGATGTAGAAACTGCAACATTGTCCAGAAGATCTATCTAAGATCACTGATGGAACTGGCTACACTAAACTACAGATTTTCAGTGGAGACAAAACAGCCTTCTATTGGAAGAAGATGCCATGTAAGACTTTCATAGCTAGAGAAGAGAAGTCAATGTCTGGCTTCAAATCTTCAAAGGACATGCTGACTCTTGTTAGGGGCTAACTTTAAGTAGAAGCCAATGATCATTTACCATTCTGAAAATCTCAGGGCCCTTAAGAATTATGCTAAATCTGCTCCGCCTGGGCTCTCTATAAATGGAACAATAAAACATTATAATAGCACATCTGTTTACGTCATGGTTTACTGAATATTTTAAGCCCACCGTTGAAACTTACTGTTCAAAAAAAGATTCATTTCAAAATATTACTGCCCACTGACAATGTACTTAGTCACCTAAGAGCTCTGATGGAGATGTATGAGATTGATGTTGTTTTCATGCCTGATAACACAACATACATTCTGCAGCCCATAGATCCAAGAGTAAGTTTTACTTTCAAGTCTTCTTATTTAAGAAATATACTTTATAAGGCTAGAGCTCCCATAGACAGTGATTCCTCTGATGGATCTGGGCAAAGTAAACTGAGAACCTTCTGGAAAGAACTCACCATCCTAGATGCCATTAAGAGCATTCATAATCCAGCCAGGCATGGTGGCTCATGCCTGTAATCCCAGCACTTTGGGAGGCCAAGGTGGGGAAGATCACAAGGTCAAGAGATAGAGACCATCCTGGCCAACATGGTGAAACCCCGTCTCTACTAAAAATACAAAAATTAGCTGGGCATGGTGGCATGTGCCTGTAATCCCAGCTACTTGGGGGGCTGAGGCAGGAGAATCGCTTGAACCTGGGAGGTGGAGGTTGCAGTGAGCTGAGATCGCACCACTGCATTCCAGCCTGGCCACAGAGCGAGGCTCCGTCTAAAAACAAAAAACAAAAAAACAAAACAAAAAAAAACAACAAAAAAAGAACATTTGTAATCCATGGGGGGTCAAAATATCAACATCAACAGGAGTTTGGAAGAAGTTGATTATTCAACTCTCATGGATGACTTTGAGCAGTTCAAGACTTCAGTGGAGGAAGTCACTGTAGATGTGGTGGAAATGATGAGAACTAAGAATTAGGAGTGGAGCCTAAAGGTGTGACTGAATTGCTGCAATCTCATGATTAAAACCTGAATGGACAAGAAGTTGCTTCTTATGGCTGAGCAAAGAAAGAGGTTTCTTGAGATAAAATATACTCCTGATGAAGATGCTGTGAACATTGTTGCAATGACAACAAAGGATTTAGAATATTACATAAACTTAGTTGATAAAGCAGCACCCGGATTTGAGCGGATTGACTCCAATTTTGAAAAAAATTTCTACTGTGGGTAAAATGCTATCAAGGAGCATTGCATGCTACAGAGAAATCTTTCATGAAGGAAGAATCAATCAGTGTGGCAAACTTTATTGTTGTCTCATTTTAAGAAATTGCCACAATCACTTTAACCTTCAGCAGCCACAACCTGATCAGTCAGAAGCCATTAACAAGACCCTCCACCAGCGAAGATACTGTGAAGATATTGTATGACTTGTTGAAGGCTCACATGATGACTAGCTTTTTTTTTTCTTTTTTCTTTTTTTAGCAATAAGGCATTTTAAAATTAAGCTCTGTACTTTTAGCAAAGACAATTATATTGCAAACTTAATAGACTACAGTATAGTATAAACATAACTTTTATATACACTGGAAAACCAAAAAATTAGTGTGACTTGCTTATTATGATAATCATTTTATTGTGGTGGTCTAGAACTCAACCCACAATATCTGCAAGGTGTGCCTGTACCACAAACTTCATGACTTAAAGCAACACAGATAAATTCTCTTATGAATCTAGAGATTAGAAGTCTGAAATCAAGATGTCAGCAGGGCCATGCTCCCTTCCTTTCTTCCTTCTTTCCTTCCTTCCTTCCTTCCTTCCTTCCTTCCTTCCTTCCTTCCTTCCTTCCTTCTTTCCTTCCTTCCTTCCCTCCTCCCTTTTTTCCTATTATTCAACGAATATTTGTCATATGCCAACTATGTGGCAGAGACTGAATTCGGAGAATTAGGGAGATATAGGAGGCAGCTTTTAGCTGATTAAGAAAGGACTTTATAATGCTCAGACCTTCCCAGAGACAATTACCATTTGTACCAAAACTTTGCAATTTACAAATTGCCTGTGTGCACATATGACCTTATTTTCCCTTCACAGCAATGCGCAATGGTAGGCACTATTATTATCTTCATCAATCAAGAACCTGAGCTTTAACAAGAATTTTAGCCAGGGTAACTTAGTCAATTTTGTGCTGCTGTAACAGAATACCTGAGACTGGGTAATTTATAAACAACAGAAATTTATTCTCTCATAATTCTAGAGGCTAAGAAATCCAAGATTAAGGCACCAGAAAGTTAGAGCCTGGTTTCTCTGTTTCCAAGATGGTACCTTGAATGCTGTGTCCTCCAGAGGGGAGGAATGCCATGGCCTTAAATGGCAGAAAAGCAAAGAGAAAGAGAGGATGTCTACTCCCGTGAGCTGTTTTTATAGCAGCATTAAACCATTAATGAGAGCTCTGCCTAAACACTGCCCATTAGGCCATACCTCCCAATACTGTTGTTCTGGGGATTAAGTTTTCAACACATAACTTTTTGGGGACATATTTAAATCATAGCAATAATTCAGCTGCTAAATGAGGATAGGTGTTGTCTCATGTTTTTCTGGTTTTAAACCTTTTGTATGACCTTTCCATTACCTAATATGCCACATCACCTATCCCTTCCCTGCTCCCTGTGTGATGGGCATACCCTATCAATCTGTGTGTGTTTCCATTTCACTCAGACAAATTTTTATTCAGAATGTGAATAACATTTCACATAGTGTCATTTCTATTTTTATTCTCTGTGACTTAAAAGCCAACAGCAATATGCCAAATATATTCTTGCTTTCATGCTTCAAAGGTTTGTTTCAGGAGACAGCATCTTCCACACAGGGACCATATGAATACTGGTTGGAAAACAGGTGGCTCAGTATGGCGGTCCCTCAACACTGCATTAGCTGCAACAGAAAGTTTTTCAGTCACCACACACCACCACCTCTACCTGGGAGGTGAAGTCTAGTTTGCTTTTCATATATGAGCATATTGTGTGTTGTCTTAGGGAAGGTAAAGCCACGTGTTCTGGAACAAAGCTAGGGCTTGTTACAGTGTGCCCAAGTAGCAACTATTAAGGCACTTCTTTCTCCAAAGCCAATATAAACTGGGAGAGCATTAATATTTATTTATTTATTTATTTTTTGATACAAAGTTCCACTCTTGTTGCCCAGGCTGGAGTGCAATGGCATGATCTCGGCTCACCGCAACCTCCACTTCTTGGGTTCAAGTGATTCTCCTGCCTCAGCCTCCCGAGTAGCTGGGATTATAGGCAGGTGCCGCCATGCCTGGCTAATTTTGTATTTTTAGTAGAGACGGGGTTTCTCCATGTTGGTCAGGCTGGTCTCAAACTCCCAACCTCAGGTGATCCACCTGCAGCCTCCCAAAGTGCTGGGATTACAGGTGTGAGCCACCGTGCCTGGCCATTATTATTTTTTCATAGTGGGGTTGGGGAGCTTCCTCACTATGTTCATATTTAGCATGGAGAAATAAAAATGTCTAGGCATTATTTATTTGAAGGTAACTTAAATCATCCCTTTTTTCCTTTCCTTAATCTCATCTTATCTTACTGAAATTCCTCAGAACTATGACTTGTGGATGACATTCTTCCTTAGCTTTCAGAGAGATGCAATTTCCCTCTATTTTAATGGTCCTTTTGTCATTACAAAATGTAAGACCCTGCATGTGGTGTATCAGTCATGGAAAATTAGGTTATACTTGTGGTAATAATCTACCTCAATAAACAAAAGTTTACTTCTTGCCTGTGTCCACTGTGGGTCAACTGGGGGATTTGGTCCTCATTGTCTTTGCCATGGAACCCAAATGGATAGAGTAACCATCTAATAGGTGCAGGTTGCTGTGGCAGAGTGAAAAGGAGTGTCACAACCCATGCATTGACTCTTAAAACTTAAATTCACTGAAGCAAATCATATTACCACATCTAACTTCAGAGAGCAGGAAAGTGTAAGTCCACTGTATGCCCATGTGGAAAACTTGTGCTCTCTGCTGAAGTGAATTAGATACCTGTGCTACACTCGAATCGTATCTGGAAACTTCAGCATATATAATTTTGGCAAAAATCATGGAAAGTTCTACTAGGATTTTGTAATCTGGAGACTTACAACACAGGGAGATCCCATCTCTACAAAAATAAAAAAAAATTAGCCAGTCGTGGTGGCATGCACCTGTGGTCTCAGCTACTTGGGAGACTGAGGTGGGAAGATCACTTGGGTCAATATCTCCAAGTGGGTAGCGTATTTGCCTCTCAAAAGCTAGCCCTTTGTTATTATCATCTTTCATTCACTAAACACTAATTAAAAGCATCAAGCACTGTGCTAGTGACCAAGCTAGTATGGATGCAAGATTAATAAGACCAGCTTGCCCATGAGCAGTTAACATCAAATGGAGGAGACTGTGATGCAAGTAACGATTCCATGCACATGTTAGAGATGTCTGAGAAGTGTGTCTGAGTGTCCTGGCACTGTAGACACGGGGAGCCTACCAGTCTTTGGAGGTCAGGAAGAGCTTCTAGTGTGAAATAAAATGTACATTGAATCTTGAGAATGACCAAATGGCTGTCAATACAGAGAAAGAGAATTAGGGGCAAAGAAGTAGAACATATAAAGACCTAGAGCCTGGGAAGACTTTATGTTATGAAATTTGTATAACTGGGGTCATGATGCCCTGCAGAGCTAGAAGGGCAGGCAGGATTAGCTGTGTGTCAGGGAGGCCCGAGTCTCACTCAGAACCAATTATCACAATCCTGGCGGGGAAGGTTAAACAAAAATGTAGTATATATGCATGACAGCTTGCGTTGCGGCACAGAGAATGCTTCCAAAGTTTCCCTCCCTTTTTTCTCTTCTGCTCCTCTGCCTCCTGCCCAGCCTCTAATTCCACTCCCTGGGCTCTGGTTCCATTGAGCTGCTACTCCTTACAGTGAAGCTCAGGACCTCTCCATTCCTTTGGTTTGAGGTTGCAGAATCTTGGGAAGATTAACAGTGGCTCCTTGCATCCTTCAGAACAGGGCACCAACCAGAAAAATTCATCTCTCTCTTGCTAATGCTCATTACCTTGAAAATTTAATTTTGATTCATTATTATGCTAAAGGAATTTCTTCCCATAAGGGAAGAAGACAGGAAGAGACAAACATGCGAACAATACAGAGAAGCACATCTGTTTACTTTCTGAGGAGGAGATGACGATCTCAGACATCTTTGCAGCTACGTCTTTGCATTTGCTCTGCTCACAGCTGTCTCTGCCAACTTCGTCTTATCATGGTAAGACAGATGAGCCCTGCTCTTGGGACAGGGATGATACAAGTTCAAGAGCTTACTTAGCCAGCTCATTCCCAAGGACAAGATTTCTGTTAGACTCTTCCATGTTGTATAAGCCAATAGTGTGGAACTCTGACTTGGGGTAGGCAGAATAAACAAAAGATAAAGTTAGTTTTAATGTCTTGGCAAGGCATTTGGTCTTAGACCATTGGCAGTTGTTCTTTGGAATGTTGAGAAAGGCTGCAGGTCTAGTTATCCCCTGGGCAAAGGTTCTGTTCTTTTGCTTAGCTCCTGTCCTAACTAACAAGTGTTAAAGGCTGAAATGATCCTAAATGATTCTCTATATTTTCAGCCAGGTCCCAGCTGGTCATTTTTTGTCAGTTGTGCCTGCTGAAAATGAAAAAAAAAAAAAATAGTGCAGCTGACCCATATTACAAAGGCTGCTGTATTCTTAGAGATTTGTTGATCTGATTTTAAAGTCCCGGAAGCTAGCACTGCATTTTGAAACGGCACATTGCTTGACATGAGATTTAAATTCATTCTGGAGTGAACTCTTCACCTCCTGCCCAGGTTCTTACCGACATGTCCTTGAAGCAGCTATCAGAGCGAGTGCTGCTCACCTCTTTCCCCCATGATATGGTTTGGCTTTGTGTCCCCACCCAAATCTCATCTTGAAAATTGTGATCCCATAATCCCCACATGTTGTGGGAGGGACCTAGTAGGAGGTAATTGAATTATGAAGGCAGTTTCCCCTCATGCTGCTCTTGTGATAGTGAGTGAATTCTCATGAGATCTGATGCTTTTATAAGGGAGCTTCCCCCTTCGCTTGGCATTCACTGATTCTCTCTTCTGCTGCCCTGTGAAGAGGTACCTTCTGCCATGATTGTAAGTTTCCTGAGGCCTTCCAAGCCATGTGGAACTGTGAGTCAATTAAACCTCTTTCCTTTATAAATTACCCAGTCTTGGGTATTTCTTCATAGCAGTGTAAGGATGGACTAATACCCCCCACATACCATTACATTGTCTTTCAGCTTGCCACTTTGCACTGTGATCAAATTATGCAGTGATTATAACTCAGTAATATCTGTTTTCAAATTTCTCCCCTCTGTGCCAGCATTTAGAGCAGCAACTATGACTCCTTTGCTTACCAGTAGGTTTCTAATTCCACCACCATGCCTGGTACATAGTAGGTGCTCAATAAACATTTGTTGAATAAATTTTATAACGTCTCTGCTTACAAATTTTCAATGGCTTCCCGTAGACTTCCTGCTGACTTAGGCATAATTAAGAATCATGTTGTGTAGGGTGGGGCAGAGGGATTCAAAGGATTTCCTTGGGTCTATGACCCAAGGCTTCTTTTATTACTCCTAAATACTTACAGAATCTAATAAAACTAGGAAGGCTACTCCACCTCAGATCCTCTCTAGTTCTCACCTGAATTATTATTAAGCCTCCTTGCCTCCTGACTCTCCCTCATTTTACTCACTCAGCCTCCATCTCCTGAGTTAAGGAGCAGTCACATAATTTGCGGGGCCCAGTGCAAAATGAAGGGCCCCTTATTCAAAAGTATTGAAACTTTCAACACAATAGCAGTGCATTAACCAAGTGCAAGGCCCTTCTGTGCATGGGGCTCTTTGTGTCTATGTGACTGCACTGGTTGTATATCCATGAAGCCAGTCCTTTCAGAGTTCAATTCTTTTAAAGCACAGTTTTGGTCACAGTAAGCCCTTGCTCAAAAACTTTCAATAGCTCTACATTGTCTAGGGTGCTAATTTTAGGGTCCTGTGAATTCTGATCCCAGTCAACCTTCCCTGCTTCCTCTCCTAGAAGTCCCTTTATATGCCTTAGGTGCCTTCCAAACAGAACTACTCAACCTTCCCCAGAGGTATCCTTCCTGTATCTGTGCCTTTATTTGTACTATTCCATTGCTTAGAATGTAGAACCTCCCACTTCCCATCAACACAAATCCTTTACGAAGTCTTCCCTGATCCTTTCATTTTTCAGAAATCTTTTCTCCATTTGAATTTCGAATAGAATTTTAGCAGAGTTCTTTTTGTGTTCATTCATTCCCTAGTGAGCTCTCAAGATTGTGCTAGACACTGTGGGAGGTACTGAAACGAGTGCTGCCTATTCTGTTCTGTGACTTTGCTGCTAGACTCCTTTAAGCTCCCGAGGGCAGGTTTTGCCTAGATTCGCCTATGTCTGGCCTTCCAGTCAGTGGGTACGTACTCACTAAATATTTGTCAATTCAATAAAAGAATGAATAAATCAATGGCTGCCAGACGACTTTCAAGAAAGGAGCATACCAAATCAAACCTACAGTGAGATGTCACCTCACACCTGTTAGAATGGCTATTATCAAAAAGTCAAGAGATAACAAGTATTGATGAGGGTGTTGAAAAAAGGGAGCCCTAGTACACTGTTGGTGGGAATGCAAATTAGTACAGCCATTATGGAAAAGAGTATGGAGGTTCCTCAAACAACTAAAAATAGAACTACCACATGAACCAGCAATCCCTTCACTGAGTATATGCCTAAAAGAAATGATATCAGTATCTCAAAGAGATATCTGCACCCTCATGAACATTGCAGCATTATTCACAATAATTAAGATATGGAAACAACCAAAACATTCATTGATGGATAATGAGAGAAGAAAATGTGATACATATATATATCATAGTACATATACAATGGAATACTGTTCAGCCTTAAAAAAGGAAAATGCTGCAATTTGTGACAACGTGCGTGAACCTGAAGAACATTGTGCTAAGTGAAATAAGCCAGACATAGAAAGACAAATACTGCATGACCTCACTTATATGTGGAATCTTAAAAAGAAGGACACATAGAAACAGAGTAGAACGGTGCTTTCCAGGGATGGGGAGGGGAAGGAAATGGGAAGCTATAGGTCAAAGGGTACAAACTTGCAGTTATGTAGGGTAAGTCTAGAGATCTAATGTACAATACGAGGACTACAGTTAATAATATTGTATTATATATTGAAAGCTTGCTAAGAGAGATTTTATGTGCTTTTACCACACAAACACATGCACAACCATACACACACATACACACACACAGTTAATTATGGAAGATGACGGATATGTTAAATTGCTTAGCTGTAGTAGTCATTTAAGTATGGACACATATCAAGACATCATATTGTACATCTTAAATTTATACAATAAAAATAAATTTAAAAAGAAAAGGGCATACATTCATTTGTTAAGTAAATATTTTTTGAGCATCTACTATGTGTTAGACTCTAAGTGTTGGGAATATAGAAATGCAAAAGGCAGATTGGTCCCAGTTTGCATGAAGCTTACAGTTTTTATGGGGGAGGCATAGAATAAACAGACAAACAATCAAAGAAACAAACCAGAAAAATAATAACTGCTCCTAAGTGTGTTGGATGTCATTATGAATGGATGGTGTGTTTGAGGGTGTCTGAGAGATTCTTTTGGATTGAATTATCAGGGAGGTTGATACCACCAGGTGACATTTAAGCTGAGCTCTGAGTGTCAAGAAGGAGAAGCTTTGGGAAAGTAAAGAGCAGAGGGTTTAATGCAGAGAATCTGGGCAGTGAAAAGTCCTCAAGGTGAAGATTAGCTTAGGGTATCAAGGAAGAGAAAGGTCAGAGTGGCCAGAGCAAAGTGGACATAGCGAGAGAACTGAGATGAGCTGAGAGGCAGTCAGAGTGGGCACTTAGGACTCTATAAGCCGGAAAAAGAGTTTTGATTTTTATTCTAAGTGTGAAGGAATGCCTTTGTGGACTGAGAAGGTTGGGCTTAAGCACAGGAAGAATGATTTGAATTCCATACTGTGGCTTGTGAAGTGGCAAGAATGGAAACAAGGGGAGTTTAGGCTGAAATAGTCCAGGTGAGAATCACTAGTGGCTTGGACTAGGGTAGTAGCGACTTAATTACCCAGGTGTTTGTGCTGTTCTGGGAGATAGAGGAGATTAGGAGGGATACTACAGAGAAGTTCCACCAAGCAGATAAGGAAAGTCTGGATGGGTGTGGCATGCAATAAAGGATTAACCTTGCCCAAAAGCAGGTCTGGCATGTGTCCTTGGCCACTGGGAGGTAACCTCTAATGCCTTGGAATGTCCCGCCTGATTTGTTTACCTGGGAGCCTTGGGCCATGCTAGATAGTCCATGCTAACCATATGATTTATAATGGGGGGCCTTGGGCCATGAAGTATCAGCTCATCCTCTGGAAGGGCTGGAGACTAAGGTCAGTTAAGGGGACAGCCAAACATGTCCATGTTACTGAGTCCCAGTAGAAACTTTTGGACACCAAGATTCAGATGAGATTGCCTGATTGGCAATACTCTGTGTGCATTGTTATACATCACAGCTGTGAAAGTAAGCACTAGCTGCACAACTCCCCTGGGAGAGGACAACTGGAAGCTCCATGCTTGGAACTCTCCTGAACCCTGCCCTATGTTCCTCTCCTCACGGCTGCTTTTAATCTGTAGCCCTCTGCTGTGATTAACTGTAATCTTGAGTGTAATGGCTTTCAGTGGGTTTTGTGCATCTTTCTAGCAAATTATCAAATCTGAGGATGGTCTTGGAGCCCCCTGAACTTGCAGTTGGTATCGTAAGTGAGGGTGGTCATGGGGATCCCCAAACTGCGATGGGGGTAAAAAAAACCTGACAAAGGGAAGCCCTGAGTGACCAATATCAGCTTATATGCCATTGAGGAGGATTGAGGAGTGAGAAGAGAGTAAAGAACCCTGCTGTCCCTTGGCAATTGTCTCAGGGAATTTTTTTCTCCTCTACACCCATGTTACATTGAGAATAATCTAAACTCTTCTGGCCAGAGAGCTGTCTATAATGTAACCTGGAGAGACAGCAATGAAGGATAATGTCTTTAGTCATTGCATGTGTGGATATCTGTGGGCAGAAATAGCATTTTTGATAAGCCAGTCACCAATATGGTCTTCATCTAATTGAATTCATTCACTGCTACATTAAAAAAGAAGCTGACACAATTGAAGAATGAGTTCAATAAATCTATCTTGCCACAGAGACAGTTGTGTGTGTGTGTGTGTGTTTGTGTGTGTGTGTGTGTGTGTGTGCTGACATGGATCTCATCCTAAAGAAAAAATAAATCTTGGCTTCAATCAAATGAAGACTCATTTCACATGGCAGTCTCCTCGCATACAGCTGATGGTTGAAGCATGTGGAATTATTTAAAATTGAAGCCTTTGAAAATGAGGACATGACACTCAATATATCATCCTCTTCTCTGAGGTTTAAAGGGTTCTTCAGAACATAAGCCAGACCAGTTGCTATTTTAATAAAGCTGTAAGTATCATTTCATGGGCTTAATGAGGGCTTCCCCATTTGGCATCTCTCAGCATCCCCACAAACTTGGCTGTAGATGTTGCCATAGATGTGTTGGATAGAGGCTGCTTGGGAAAGTGTGTCTTGTTTCACAGGCTCTACCATGGACAAGGGCAGCCATAACAATTGTTCAGAACTTCAAAAACCAGATATTCCCTCCTGGATACCTCAGCTTGGATCAGGATTGTATTAGTTTTCTACTGCTCCATAGTAAATCACCACAAAATTAGTGGCTTAAAGCTTCTCTGGGTCAGGAGTCTGGGCTCGGTGAGCTGAGTCCTCTGCTTTAGGGTTTCTCACAAGGCTGCAATCAAGTTGTCAGCCAGGGCTGTGGTTTCATCTGAAAGTTCAACTGCAGAAGAATCCATGATCTGCTTCTCAGCCCATTCAGGTTGGCAGAATTCAGTTCCTGGAGGACTGTTTGATTGAGAGCCTTAGATCATTGCTGGCTATTTGCTATAAGCCACCTTCAGATCTTTTCCATGTTGGCCTCTCCAACATGGCCATCTCCTTTATCAAAATACGCAAGTGAGGAAGCAAGAAAGAAAGTTTGCTAGCCAATATGGAGATTATAACCTCATCACATCCCATCACCTCTGCTGTATCCTATTGGCCAACTCACACTCAAGGGGAGAGGATTGCACAAGGGAGTGATACCAGGACATGGAGATCACTGGGGACTATTTTAGCATCAGCCTGCCATGAGGAGGCTATCCCTGATTGGAGAAGTCACAGCAGTATCCTCTTATAAAAAATATGCTGCATATTCCTGAGTTTCAAAAATATTCATGCAGCAGGCAAATTATATCTTTGAAGAAACTGTGATGTCCTGGTGGCAAACTTATGTCTCTATATTTTCATTTATCTTCTCATCTTTCTCATGAAATGCTATTTTCTATTCTCTCCAGAATCTATTTCCTTTTATTCCTCCCCTTATCACTAACCTAGTTGGGGAAATAGCTGGTCAAATTATAATCTGGGAAGAGCTCTGATTCCTAGAGGTTGGACAGAGTAGACTAGAACTTAGCTGGTGGGTGGTATTGTGTCTGCTTAGGGAAGCTTCCTGACCTTGGATTTCACAGTTTCACCATTTCTCTTTTATGCTTATGAGGCTCTGAATCAGACACCCACACAGTTCCAGAGCTGTTTCCTAGAGCTGTCTTCATGACAAAGGATTTCCAGGGAATTCCATGCTCTATCTTCTGTAGTTTTAAAACCTATTGAATCTGTTCCTGCCAGTTTTCCTGGTAGATGTGAGTTAAAGTTACAGATGGCATTCAAGTAGAAAAACCTACACGTCTTTTTCAAATGGTCAGTTATATCAGGGATTAGAAAATTGTTGTTATTGTTTTGTTTGCCATAACAATCAAGCACTAGACTAATTCATTCAATCTCTCATTCACACAGTCACCTTCTACTCATTCAAGAATAGTCATTGGCTGCCCACTGCAGCTGCTGAGAGTGACAAGATGTCAAAGGCAAAATTACTGCTCTTACTGGTCCTTGCTCTCCCCATCCTCATGGTATTTCTTCTTAGTGCGAACAAAGGTGCCTGCACACTGCTCTGCCCTTTCCTAGAAATAGTATTTTATCTCTAGTGCCTGGTATGGAATTAACATTTCCTTTGTCTGAACAGAGGGAGTCAAGGGCAATTCTTAGGCCCAATCAAATCAGCAGCCCCTTCTGCAGGTTCTTCTGGGGACCCAGGTGCTATCAGGAGCCCACCTGCACTGCGTTTGGGTCTGACCCAAGAGTTTGCAAGGTTCCTCCTTTCATAACCTGGTTGGGGGTAGAGGATGGAGAAGAGAGGGAAATGGGAGGGATGTTAGGATCTTGCAGGCTAGAGAGGGTGTTAGAGCCTTTAAAAGGCAAGACAAGATGGTGGATCCCTGAGCCTGTAGGGGTCTAGAGGTAGTTCTCAAACACATTAGTGCACATTAGAATCCTTTGGGGGAAGGTATTTTGAAATGAGAATTATCTGTCTCCATTCACAGATATTTTGACTCAGGGGCCCAAATATGGCCTAGGAGTCTGCATTTGCATTTTGCATTTCTCATAATTCAGATGCTGGAGGTCCACGTTTAGAAACAGTGGGACTTTAGCAAAATAGATAGATTACATGTAAACCGTAAGAAGAAAGAATCCAAGGAATACATTTACTGCTTGTTTTTCCCTTCATTGATTTCAGATATATAATCCCAAACTCAATACAGTCTACTTGTTTTTGACCAGAGGTAGAGTGACTGCAGTGCTTATTGATGAGTGAGATCTGAAAGCTGAAATGAAACCAACTGGCTACTTAATTCAGTTATTCATCTACTCCAGGCAAGGAGCATTCATTCACTTCCTTTCTTTTCTTTCATTCAAGAACGTAGTCACCTATACTTTATGAATGAAAGCCAGCAGCCTTTCACAGCTAGACAAATAATGCCAGCTTTGGACAACCAGACAATGTCTCCTCTGTATTGATGTCTCTAAATCATGCCCTGAGTACCCGCTGCTGTTATTCTCTCTGAAAGAAACCAAACCAAAGTTTTGGAATTGCAAAGACTGAGAGTGGGAATTCTATGGGCTACTAAAGAGAAAAAGAACAAGTTTAAGATGACGAATATAATACAATGTAATACAACACAATATAATAAAATATGAATCCATATATGTGTATACATGTTTTATTTAATATTTCATGATGTAAACTTGTGACTTTTAAGAAATATTATGGTATAATATTTTTATGAGAGAAACAGGTGGAAGAAAAACTCCATGCTATTAATATTGTTTTTTTTTAACCTAATTGGGGGATTGGGGATGTAGGAAATTATTACTGCTTTTCCTATCTTTGTAACATTTTTCCTAAGGTAGAATTCATATTTTTGTATTAAAATTTTTAACAATAGAATATTATATAATAATTACAAGGAAGAGGTCTCAGGCATGTCAAAGTTAAAGGAAGAGCCCAACTTCAAAGTAGATACACTTCCTAGAGAAGATGTGTTTTTGTTTTGTTTTGTTTGCAATTTCACTTGAAATCTGGGTTGCCTTGGCTTCCTTTAATTTAAGATTTTATTACCAATGATTGTGTAGGACCTGGATTTTATTAAAAAAAAGATTTTACTATGAATGAATAATTCGAATAAGGAAATGGTGCAGACCAGGCTTAAGGACATAATGCAGAGGCTGACTGTTTTGAATGTGTCAGAGCTAACCCCTGAAGTCTTCTGGAGAATACATAGACAACTGAAATTGCTTCCTTTGACAACCCATTCGGCTGCCCTAGGGTAGAGGCCCCAGACTGGCCTTTTTGCTAGCTTCCAGCTAAGTAATGTTTTACCCAGAGCATGAAAATCTAAGTTTGTGTTCCAAAGTGACTTAGTTTTTCTGTTTTCCTTCTTCCTTTTCTTATATGTAAATCCTGTGAGGTTTTTTTTTTTTTGCCTTGATTAGAGGAAATCAACCTATTATTATTTTTCACTGTATACAAATAAACAGTATGCTAATAATTTTACTGTATGTTCTTGAGTTATTTTTTGTTATCCTGGAGATTCTGCTGTGATATAGCCCTTCAGAAAAATGTGCAGATTCAAGGGCACCTGGTCTGAATCTGGTCTGTACCTGGTCCTCTTGGATCCTTGGCTCATCTCTTGGCTCCTGTGATAAGTCTTGGGTGGCAACTGAGCTCTTTGGCTCTCACACGCTAAATCTGAATCTTGGTTACATGTGTTTCTGCTTCTGATTCTTGGTCTGCTTGAACAGAGCTGATTTAATCCATCATGGTGGGAACTATGGTGGAACCTGGGTTTTCATCTTATGGCTGGACCATTGAATGACTTCTGTTAATTGGCAGCTGACAGGAAATATGAAATCTAGTGTCTGTTAACTTTTTGTTATTTGGCTGAGAATTCTGATGGTTCTTGGTCCTTGATAATATAGAGTCATAAAGTTTTTGGAGTTTTTCTTACTATTGATAGAATTCTCTGTGTTTACATGTTTTGGTTTGTATGAATTTGATGTCCTCTATCTGATTCTAAAGCTCAGAGACTTTTTCCTTATTCCAAAATTAAGTTTTCATGTACATTTATTCTAAACCCAATAGTGCCAATATCTGTAAAGCTAAAATTCTTGCACCAAAATTGAAAGGAAGTAGAACCCCTAGTATTCAATGATTTACTTTTATTTCTCTACACAACTGAATAATTCCAAAATTCCTCTCTTCAGGAAGTATAAAATAAGGCTAATGAAAGGATATTATCACTATTGCAAAAATATAGACACTAGAAAAACAGAAAAAATACTATTTTGGTAAATTTAGAGGGAGATTGCAAAAGCATATAGATTTATCAGCAATGATGCTTCCCCAAAGGAAATAGTGTTGATTAATTGCATATCTTATAGTATTTGAAATTGAGAATATTGTTTACTTGACCAATATCCTTAATACTGGTGCTCTATATTTCTGCCTTAAATTCTGCTGCTTCTAATATATAGATTCAATGCTATTTCCAAATTAAATTAAACTACCATTGGGATACTTCAGAGAACTAGAAAAAACCATCTTAAAATTCACATGGAACCAAAAAAGAGCTTGAATAGCCAAGGCAGTCCTAGGTAAAAAAAACAAGATAGAAACTCGACCCCTTTCTTACGCCATATATAAAAGTCAACTCAAGATGGATTAAAGACTTAAATGTAAAACCCAAAACTATAAAAACCCTGGAAGACAATCCAGGCAATACCATTCTGGACATAGGAACAGGCAAAGATTTCATGATGAAGATGCCAAAAGCAATTGCAACAAAAGCAAAAATTGACAAATGAGATCTGATTAAACCTAAAGAGCTTCTGTGTGGCAAAGGAAACTATCAACAGAATAAGCAGACAACCTACAAAACGGGAGAAAATTTTTGCTAACTATGCATCCAACAAAGATCTAATATGCAGCATCTATAAGGAACTTAAACAAATATGCCAGTAAAAAACAAACAACCCCATTAAGAAGTGGGCAAAGGACATGAACAGATACTTTTCAAAAGAAGACATACATGCAGCCAACAATCATAAGAAAAAAAGCTCAACATCACCAATTATTCAAGAAATGCAAATCAAAACCACAATAAGGTACCATCTCACATCAGTCAGAATGGCTATTATTAAAAAGTCAAAAAATGACAGATGCTGGCAATGTTGTGGAGAAAAAAGAATGCTTATACACTGTTGGTGGGAGTGTAAATTAGTTCAACCATTGTGGAAGACAGTGTAGCGATTCCTCAAAGACCTAAAAACAGAAATACCACTAGACCCAGCAATCCCATTACTGGGTATATACCCAAAGGAATGTAAATTTTTCTAAAGATACATGCACACATGTGTTTATTGCAGCACTATTCACAATAGCAAAGGCATAGAATCAACCTATATGCCCGTCAATGATAGACTGGGTAAAGAAAATGTGGTACATATACACCATGGAATACTATGCAGCTGTAAAAAAGAATGAGATCATGTCCTTAGCAGGAACATGGATGGAGCTGGAGGCCATTATCCTCAGTAAACTAAAGCAGGAACAGAAAACCAAATACCACATGTTCTCACTTACGAGTGGGAGCTAAACAATGAGAACACATGGACACATAGAGGGGAACAACACACAGTGGGGCCTATCAGAAGGTGGAGGATGGGAGGGGAAAGATGATCAGGAAAAATAACTAATGGGTGTTGGGCTTAATACCTGAGTGATGAAATAATCCATACAACAAACCCCTGTGACATGAGTTTATATAACAAACCTGCACATGTACCCCTAAGCTTAATATAAACTTTAAAAAAAATTCTGCTGCTTCTCATAATTAGCTTCTCTGACTCGTATAAGAGTTGATAAAAATTCCCTGTTTATAAATATAAAATAGTTTTTGAGCAAATAAACAGATATACTTTCTGCCTCTAGAGAGAGTTATTAGTAACAGATTGTAAGAGCTTCTAATATCTAATGGAGCAAGTACCTTTTCCAGTTAGTTTTTATTAAAAATATCAAAATATTAAGTGGTTATAAAAATGTAAGGTAAGATAAATTTAAAATTCTAAATAGATTTACATATGTTGACTATAAAAACTTTTTCTTGCTAAAACTGTAACTCTGGGGGGAAAAAGTTACACTGTAAGTTTCATTAATGACCTGGTTACTAAGTTAGAATATAAAATACAAATATTTCTTTTTAAACATGTCAGGTGATTTAATATACGACAATTTAAAGGTATAGAAAAGAGCTTTTAAAATATTCATAATCAAGATGACTGTGATAATTAGACTGATTTAATTAATTTGTTTAAGGACAACTTTACCTCTTCCCTCCATGACAGCCTTTAATATATTTTTTCATGAAAAGCCTAATAAATTTTATTTTCCTAAGTTCTTTCTATTCATAGATAAACTAGCATCACTCTGTTAGATGCCAGGTAAACTAACATCACTTTGTTTAAAATCATAAAATTACAAAATTATGTGTTCAACTAAATTCAATTATAAAAGGTAATTGCTTTATAAAAAGAAATAATGTTACTGTGAACAAAAATAGCTATATAGTCCTTGGTTTTCTGCTTTCAGGCTTTCCGTGGAGAAAATGTTGGTTTCTTTGGTTAAAAATAGCAATTAATAAAAATGCTGAGATTATACAGTGTAACAATTTAAAAAATAAATATATGTATACAAAGATAATATGTTTTGTCTTTATCAAGGAAATTGTTACAGTTTATTAATATGGCAAATATACACGGTCTGATATATTATACAGATTAGACAATTACAAACTTATAGAAAAGTTGGAAATACTACAAAGACCTTTACCTTTTATTTTCTGAGCCATTTGAGAATAATGGCTATCCCATTACCCAATACCCTATCACCCTGATTACTATGTACACTATTTTCTACAAACAGAGCTATTCTTGCATAAAACCACAATACAACTGTTAAAATTGGGAAATTAAACTTGATATATTATTACCATAAAACTATTACCATACAATCATTGAATGGCATTCAAATTTCCTAATAATATCCTTGATAGCAAAAGGATCCAGTTCAGAATTACAAGTCACATTTAGTTGTCATTTCTCTCTTATCTCCTTCAGTCTGGAACAGTTCTTCACTCTTTGCTTGATTTTCATGACCTTGACAATTATAGGTCAGTTATTTTATAGAATGTCCTTCAGTTTGACTTTGTCCAATGTTCCCTAGTGACTAACACAGGTTCTGAGCCTTTGGCAGGAATATCATAGAAGTGATGATGTGTTCTTCTCACTGCACTCCCTCGGATGGTACATAATGTCAATTTGTCCTATCACTGGTGATGTTCACTTTGGTCACGAGGTTAAGGTGGCATCTGCCTGCCTTCTCCACTGGAAAGGTACCTGTATTAGTCTGTTCTTAGGCTGCTAATAAAGACATACCTGAGACTGGGTAATTTATAAAGAAAAAGAGGTTAATGGACTCACAGTTCCACATGGCAAGGGAGGCCTCACCAGTCATGGTGGAAAGCAAAGGAGGAGCAAAGGCACATCTTACATGCTGACACGCAAGAGGGCATGTGCAGGGGAACTGCCCTTTATAAAACCATCAGATCTCATGAGACTTATTCACTATCAAGAGAACAGTATGGGGAAAAACCTGCCCCCATGATTCAGTTACCTCCCACTGGGTCCCTCCCATGACATGAGAGGATTATTACAATTCAAGGTGAGATTTGGGTGGGGACACAGAGCCAAATCATATCAGTACCCTTCTCCATAACCCATTTGTCATACAACTAAGCCTTTTCCCCTCCCTCCTTCCCTTCCCTTCCCTTCCCTTCCCTTCCCTTCTCTTCCTTCCCTCCCTCCCTCCTTCCATTCTATTGACTCATGGATTTGTATTTTATTCAATGGTTCATAATCTGCTTCTGTCATTTTTTTTCTATTGCCCCTAATTTGACCCTTGAGAGAAGATCAATTCAAGTGGGTCCCTATGTTCTTTTGAAATGTTCCATCATCCTTTGAGTACTTCTTTGCTTTCTGGCACAAGCTGTTTTAGGCTCATCTTGCACTTTTCCAGTCCTAGCTCTGGAATGAGTCATTTCTCCAAGTAGCTTTGGTTCCTTTTTGTGGAGAATCATATCTGGAAACCCAGATTTGTGGGCCAAGTGTCCTCATTTTTATTGGGATATTACTGCTCCCAGACCCTCTCTTAGTGGACAGAACTAGGGAATATATGTTTGTATGTACATATTACATGTACATACAGATATGCATACATTTGTTTCTGTCTATCTATCTGTCATCTATCTATCACCGTGTATTAACACCAATACCACTAATTCCAATCCAACCCCACAGGTTTCATTCTAGTTTTTCCCTTTCTGTCTATATAACTCCCTTCTCTGACACTGAGAAACCCAGCTCCCTTATCCATAATGTATTCACTTATTTGCTCAATCTTCCTGCCAGTAACAAATCTCCCATCTGTGCCACCATCTTCATTTTGACTAGACTGATGTTCAACCTTGATGATAATCCTAATATGATATTGTTGGATAATGCTTAACATATGAAAAATAAGGTATACTTTGTTCTGAGATACTATAAATTTAAAATACTTTATTATATATACATATATACATAAACATATTTTACTTACAGCTTATTCCATTCAGATAGCCACATTACTAGAGGTTCAAGAGTTAACGTTTATACCAATAGTGAATATGTCTTCAGGATTGGTTGTGACTTTGACATGGTGTAAAATTTTTTTTAAAAAGGGTAATAACCTATTAAAGATACTTCAACATCTAAAGAAAATCTCAGTTATTAAGATAAAAGCTTCGATGAAAGAAAATGCTCCAAATGACTGATATATGAACATCTAATCATGGTTCATATGGACTCCAGGATTCTGTCAAGGCAGAATGAGCTACAGGTATGTTAAAATCAAAACTATCTGGATTTCTAGAAAAGCTCATTCATTACATTTAGCTGTAATTATAACAATACAATTGATCCATGAAAACTCCTGCGTTCTCACCCTATAAATGCTTACAGGAGGACCTATTGGACTTCCTTGACTCTTCCCTTCACAAACTCTACCTCATTGGACTTCAATTATGCAACTAGTGAGATTCATCATATTTTTTGGGTTTCTTGGGATTCTCACCTTGTACCGCCTCAAGTTTGCTGGCTGTGACCTCAGGCTCTTGCTAATTCTTGTGTCCTCCCTCACCTCTGCTTAGACGTGGCAGACTGCTTTTGTTTCAGTCCCTGACTTGGCTCTGGAAGTGCTGACTGGGGCAGGGACCACTCTCTTTTTCACAAGGGAATGAAAGGCACAGAGCAGAACATATTCTAGAATGTTTTTGCCTTGTAGCACAGAGAGTGAAAGCCCAGAACTATTCTAAAAAGGCTAGCTAGCATTTAATTTAGATGGGAGAGTCCTGTGATTTGTACAGTGTTAAATTTGATCTGGTCAACCTTGCTCCTTTATACTGTAATTTAATATTCATTTTAAAAAGTGATATTATTTGAGAGCCTTTCCTGGACCAAATTATTTTTCTTGAGACCAGTCACAGTGTTTGACATCAGAACATCAGAGATTCATCTGATGAAAAAGGAGAGCTTTAAAATATTCTTGGTCCTTAATTGCCCTCCATGGAAATATTAATTTCCAAGGAAGTACTGTGAGGCTGAGAAAGGTTCTGGAGTTCTTGAGATAAATTTCATGTTTCAGAGCCAGACTGTCTCCTGCCCACTATTTTTGTTTTAACTTCTCAAATACTTTTTAATGTTTTGGTTTAGGAGTGCAGTGGAAATGATGCTTATGAATATGAAAAATTAAAAGGGAAGCAGGACAAACACATTTAGTTCAAGTTCATCTTTTTAAGTTGTTGGCAGAGAAGGGTTTTATCTTAAGTTAAGGAATGCCTAGGAAAAAAAAATCTGTAATGTTAAATAGAACCACATGTCAAGGCAGGGGGCCCAGAGAATAGGGGAATAGTTTGGAGAGGCCTCAAGGATGGCTCAGGAAGCAGAATTGCCACACTGGGCAGAGGGTCTAACCATTGGGACAAAGGGGCTTCTGAGCACCATCTCACACATCACGCCTACAATCGACAGAGCAGCCTTCAGGGCAGTCATCTCACGGCCAAGGACTGCTGCCACCCTGAGTCTGTGAGAGGCACCTCATTCCCCTCCTCTCCACTGATCGGCTCAGAGCCCAGAAAGTGGCATGTCCTGAAACCCTTGACTCCGACAAGCAACCTTGTGTGTGCCCTGAATGCTTTTACTTCCTAACAACTGACACCTTTTAAAGAAGCCCAGCACCTACCTCTTCTAATCCATCACCAAGTAGCCATGGAGTGTATGTAAACTGTGTGATTCTGCAGGAAAGCTATGAAAATTGATGTCGTCTGTGAAATTCAAACCCATCGCAGCTGATCCCTTAAACCAGAGCTGACCCCTTAAACCAAAATGGCCACAGGATCCACCAGATTACTTTAAAACTTTTACTTGTCATTTTCTAGGGGGAGATTTTGTACAAAGATAAAGATTTTTCTTGTTTTCCTAGAGAAAATTCAGGAGATCTGGACACACCAGATCTGTCTATACTCCTGCACGGTGATGGTTGACTGGCCTGAGTAGAGGTTAACCCTGTATATGGTGTATAGTCTCCTTGTCACCACCCCCATCATTTCCTATGGTCCCTCTACCTGGCCCACTTTACTCTTTTAAAATGCCTGACTTCTGTTTGCTGAACTCTCAAAACTCACCCCAAATTATCCTGGCCGGGTTGGGGTAAGGTAAGAGAAAATAACTCAGAGGATGAAAAAGGGGTGGGGAAGACTCCAGAACAAAATTACCCTATTTCAAAATGTTTAAGCAGGACATTCCCCTGCCTGCAGGCCACAGAACCTTAGCCTGATCCTGACTTGGACGTTCTCACTGACTCAGGTTCACTGCCCAGATCTGTGTCAGTGTCATTGGGCAAATATTGGAGGTGGGGGGTGTCAGCATCCTCTCTCACTCATTGGAAAGAGGCCAGGGTGTAGTTCCATTTTCACAAAACAGTCTTACAGTTCAGGGACCAAGAATATGGGGTCAGGGAAGCAAGGAGAGAAGCTGCCCTTGTTCCATACCTCCCATCCACTTCTGCTCCACTAACCTGTGTCCCCAGGGATAGCTAACACATCAGGCGTGGCTGTGAGGGAGACAGCAAGTAGAGTGTGGGATTGGTATTGCACTGTCCCTTTCCCAGGATTTGATCCTCAACCCAGGAGTACCCCTGCTATTTTCATGTTGCAGTAAGTTTGCAGGTCATGTTCGCATTTGGCATGCGAACATGAAACCTGTTGGGAGTAGTTGGCTGGAGTAAAATGGAGGTAAAGTTTTTGACGTTGAAGAGGTCAAGGAACTTTGAAGGAAGGTTTGCATAAGGCATTCACACCGCCATTTAAGTCAGTGATATGAGGATGATATAGGCAGAAAGAAGAGTTCTTGGAGTGTTGATGAAGGTGGGCAACTGGAAAAGGAAGTGGGAGGGAAAAGTTGGTATAATTCACTTGGTTAAAAGGAAGACATTTAAAAGTTTTATCTGAGAATGGAGGTATAACAGGAAGAAGTGGCAACCAGTAGCTAAAAAATGCCTAGCCCAATTTGCTGATCTTTGTAATGATAGAAAGTTTACTACCTGAAAGCCAAGTTATTTCTTATTGGGAGTGACTTACTTAGTTCTCTAGATTAACATATAACAGAAAATGCTACTTGTGAATAACCAGTTGCATTACTTATTTTCCCCCAAGCCCTCTGATACTATAATTTCACAGCTCTCCAGGAGAGTGTATTGCAGAAAATCAAGTTCAATCAATACCTCAAACATTCCAGACTTCTTTGCACAGCTCTAATGCAAAAAGCGTGAGATATGTCATAGGTCACACACAGAATACAAGGTGGTCCTAGTCCAGAGGAAAGTGATGATAAGCTGCTGTTCATTTGCTGAGGTCAGGATCCTCTAATGGCACCTGTGGGCCTCTCTTGATGCTCTGCGGAGCTCAGTTGGTGCTATCGCCTTTCAAACTGAGTCATTCGAGCCGTGAGAATCAGGCTCAATGCCTTTCTCTTACCCACACATTCTGAGTCCTGGCATATTTCTTGATTCTCTTTCCTTTCCATGCCAACTTTCACTGCCCTAATTTAGGATCTCATCGTTGCTTGTCTAAACTATTGCAGCAGCCTTCTCACTAGCTTTCCTGCCTCCAGTCTTGTGTACACTAAAATCCACCATCTGCACTGCATGCCAGTACCTTGTGGACATGACACAGAAGCCATAGCATAAGACTGAGTGGGAGATATGAAGTCCAACCTCCAGATGATACTTTCCTCCACGTCACAATATACTGTCCCAGTTTCACAGTGGGGAGAAAATCTAAACTACTTGAAATGAGATAGAATATAAATTATGGTTATAGATAAAACCAGCTATGTCAATCATGAAACATGGTTCTATTTGTTCTGAATGTGTCTCAAAAATTTCAAGGAAATAAAAATTATAAACTAAGGAAGACTATGACTGTCTCCAGTTATGATGGTCTGCTTGTCATTTGGAGGTGAGCTCAGTTAAGCTTCTGCATTCAAATCCACTTAGTCTCATTTCCAGCCTTAGCTTCAGCCTCATCTTTAACCACTTCCTTCAGGACCACTGCATTGCACAACCCCAGGGGGCACCATCACCCTGTATTTTAAGTTAATGGTACCACTGGAATTGAGCAATACTGTGGTCCTTCTCTGTGCCTCACATTCAAGCAATTGCCAGAAATATGTAGACTTCATCCTACTGATTCTTGTTCCTTGGTCTTTGATTTTGCTGGTCTCTCTACCTGGAAAACGTTCTCATGACATTTTTCTAAATTCTTGGACACACAGGCACACAGAGGCGCACACACACACACACACACACACTCTCTCTCTCTCTGTCTCTCTCTCTGTCTTTCCTGATCAAGTATTAAAGACATAGTCTAAGTATCAGCCACTCCAGTAAGTTTTACCTATTTATCTACTCGTCATCTCTGTCATCACTAACAACCTTGAACTGCAATTTTAATCATATATGTAATCAGATGATTTTGATTATATAGATTTATTTAAAATATACATTTATATTTATAGATATATAAAAATATACTTATATTTACAGATATATAAAAATATACTTATATTTATAGATATATAAAAATATACTTATATTTATAGATATATAAATATATGTATTTCCCCCACTCAACCCTGAGTTCCTTAGGGGCATGTCTTATGCACCATTGCAGTCCCATATTCTACTATAGGACCTGACACCAATTTTCCTTTAACTCGGTGCTAACAACCCTCTTGGCAGGTTTCCTATCCTGAAACTGACCCTTTCCCAGAATGAGAGCGATACTATCTATTCCCTTCACTGGAAACCCTGCCCTATCTATAGGGATATAATCTGATCCTATGGATTATACATTATACATAATACTTGTTCCCAAACATATTCCCAAAGTCTAGGTTAATTGAGTATTAATACTATGGGTGGAACATTAACAATCTAGACCATGTTGTATTGCCTCAAATGTAGTTAAGTTCCTTTTCATAATTTTCTCCAACATCAAATGAAGAGAAGACAGATTTGCATGTTTTCCTGCATATCGTGCATGTGTGTGTGTGTGTGAGTGTGTGTGTGTTCACATGGGTCATGTTCTTGATCCCTTAGCTAGCAACATATACACACAAAACAGATAACACTATACAGGCATAAGGCAGTCAGTGCATGCTTAGAGAAAAAAACATTTCTATGGGAGCCATCAACTGTTATGACTTCGATTTGATTAAAGGTGCATCTAAGAAAGTACAACTTCTTGGGGTCTTGCTCAGGAGGAATTTTTTCATTATTTTATTCAACAAATATTTATTGAGATCCTACTATGTGATAGGTACTGTTGCAGGGAACATGTGAATAAATAAAATTGAAAAATAAATCCTCAACCCCTCAGGGCTTACATTCAAATGAGTCCTTGACTGTATTTGTAGAAGATGTTCCACTCACATTTTTCCAAGGGCTAGATAACATTCTGCCTCAGGAATAAACCCCAATTTTCCACTCTCAGAAGGGAGAAATGAGTTTTAAGTTTCATATGATCCTCCTCAAAAGAGTTTCCAAAAAAAATTTGAGGTCCATCTCTGTTGCAGGAAGTCAGGGACCCCGAATGGAGGGACCAGCTGAAGCCATGGCAGAAGAACATGGATTGTGAAGATTTCATGGACATTTATTAGTTCCCCAAATTAATATTTTTATAATTTCTGATGCCTGTCTTTACGGCAATCTCTAAACATAAGTTGTGAAGATTTCAGGGACACTTATCACTTCCCCAATCAATACCCTTGTGATTTCCTATGCCTATCTTTACTTTAATCTCTTAATCCTGTCATCTTGTAAGCTGAGGAGGATGTATGTCGCCTCAGGACCCTGTGATGATTGCATTAACTGCACAAATTTTAGAGCATGTGTGTTTGAACAATATGAAATCTGGGCACCTTGAAAAAAGAACAGGATAACAGCAATGTTCAGGGAACAAAAGAGATAACCTTAAACTCTGACTGCCAGTGAGCCGGGCGGAACAGAGCCATATTTCTCTTCTTTCAAAAGCAAATGGGAGAAATATCGCTGAATTCTTTTTCTCTGCAAGGAACATCCCTGAGAAAGAGAATGCACCCCTGAGGGTGGGCCTCTAAAATGGCCCCCTTGGGTGTGACCATCTTCTACGGTCGAGACTGTGGGGATGAAATAAGCCCCAGCCTCCCATAGTGCTCCCAGGCTTATTAGGATGAGGAAACTCCCGCCTAATAAATTTTGGTCAGACCAGTTGCTCTCAAACCCTGTCTCCTGATAAGATGTTATCAATGACAATGGTGCCCGAAACTTCATTAGCAATTTTAATTTCACCCTGGTCCTGTGGTCCTGTGATCTCACCTTGCCTCCATTTGCCTTGTGAAGGCACGTGAAGTACGTGATCTCTGTGACCCACACCCTATTCATACACTCCCTCCCCTTTTGAAAATCCCTAATAAAAACTTGCTGGTTTTGCGGCTCATGGGGCATCATGGAACCTACTGACATATGATGTCTCCCCGGGATGCCCAGCTTTAAAATTTCTCTCTTTTGTACTCTGTCCCTTTATTTCTCAAACTGGCCGATGCTTAGGGAAAATAGAAAAGAACCTACATGAAATATCGGGGGTAAATTTTCCCCAATATCTGGCTGAATTTCCCCCGATAATCTCTGCCACAGTTGCTTTTAATATTGACATTTATCCTGTGCGCAGTGGCTCGTGCCTGTAATCCCAGCACTTTGGGAGGTGGAGGTGGGCGGATCACAAGGTCTGGAGTTCAAGACCAGCCTGAACAACATGGCAAAACCCTGTCTCTACTAAAAATACAAAAATTAGCCAGGTGTGGTGGCAGCGCCTGTAATCCCAGCTACTCAGGAGGCTGAGGCAGGAGAATCACTTGTACCCAGGAGGTGGAGGTTGCAGTGAGCCGAGATCGTGCCACTGCAATTCAGCCTGGGCAACAGAGCAAGACTACATCTCAAAAAAAATTGACATTTAATACTGTATTAGATGAAAGTATTTAATGATGATATACATAAGCCTCCCTTCAAAGATACCACAAAGTAACCAAATAGCTTCTCCATCTTCATGCAGGAGATGGTGGAGCTGATAGGATTATACCGAGTTAAGTATTAATGGCCTTATATCAATTAAACATCACTGATGTCTTCTGGCTCTCAGCTTAACCAATGTGCAGCATATCTGGATGACATTGCCCTTGCCTCTCTCTAATGTGTGGTTAAGGGGCAGCTATTTTCCTCGGCAAAGTCCCCTTGATGAGTCCATGGTGTCACTGGGTTATCTCTGAGAGGTCATTGTTCTTCTTCCATCATAGGTCAGACTTGGCAGTAGTGAAATAAATGTTCTTGCTACATCTGTACACACATAATCATGAGCTGTTCTGAACACATACGTCATTTTGTGGATGTGTGAGTGGATTCTCAAAACAAAAAACAAATAGGTCTTTTCAGCTTTCTGAGCTAGAAAAAACAATAAGTATGCTGCAACAAAGAGGATGATCCCAGGTCAAGTGCAGAAGTTTGTGTTGGCTGTGGGACTAAGTCACCCCCGGGATCCCTCCATCCTCAATAGACTATGATTCCAAGAATTATCCAGAGTCAGAAGCCAATGCTTTCAGTGTCTGATGTGAGCATACCCATAAATATATATAGAAATCAATAGAAAGACTGTGAAGGGGAGAGATCAATTTTGCCCATGTTTAACCAAAGAAAAGACTGATTTGCATTTTCCCAACATCCTGTCACAATCTATAGGCCACTTTTACCCAATGTCTGCAGAATTGCAAGAGACCATTTGAGTGACGTATTTCAGAGAGAACTTATTAGTGGTAGAAGACTAAGACATGAAGGCTAACAGTGACTCCATGATATTAACTCCAGCCCTATAACCAAGTGGGAAGTCTACAGATGAACGAAACTCCATCCATTATTTATTTACTTATTGAGACAGGCTCTTGCTCTGTTGTCCAGGCTGGACGACAGTCATGTCAAGTACTCTAGTAATGTCAGGTAGATGAGAAGACTGCCTGTTTTTACATTTTAATTATCAATCTGATGGTTTGCTTTTGGCATGTTAATATGTTTATATTATGAATTTATTTATTTATTGTAACAGCGTCTTGCTCTGTCATCCAGGCTGGAGTGTAATGGCTCTATCATAGCTCATTTCAGTCTCAAACTTCTGGACTCAAACAATCCTCCTGATTCAGCCTCCCAAAGTGCTGGGATTATACGCATGAGCCACTGTGCCCAGAACCATAAATTATTGAATTACACCCTCTGACCCCCCTCCACCTTACAGCGCTAGATGAACAAATACCTAATTTCAGTTAGAGATGTTTCTTTTCTACACGTCTCTAACAGTAGCATTATGTACATGGTAATATAAAAAGGCAAAACAGTGCATGGTATAAAAAGTAAAAAAGTACAGGAAGCTCCATAGGATATAATACTTCCTACTGTAGGAATACAACTGAAATCCACTAATACCAAGTAGATGAGAAGACTACTTGTTTTTACATTTTGATTATCAATCTAGTGGTTTGCTTTTGTTTTGTTAATACATTGGAAGGCTGCATTGAGCTTGACAGTGATTGTGCTGGTTCTTATTCCCATCATACTCAGATAGACATTTTAAATTATGGTGATATGTCCATTCATCCAACACTGACAAGGAACAACAATGCCACCTGAATATGGAAATGAATACATTTTCCAAACAACTAAATTTTAGCCTAGCCAAATTGGAAACATTAAGAGCCTAATCTGAATGGAAAATTGTGACAGCCTGTTTAGTTAAACACGGGTGCTGAACATTGTTACTGCTTAATGTTCTCGGGAACTACTGAGATACGTAAGCCTGTGTATTCCCCTTTTAAACAACCTTCACACATGTTGAAGTGTGGTCCCGAACTGATGTTTTGGTGGCTGTTGTTGCCTTGTGTGCATTTTCACAGTTTTCTTCCTTGTAGTGGTTACTGCCTAAAGTACCACTTTTCCTGTTTTTCTCCAACCCCTTCTCATGTGTATTTCTATTTTTAGTAAACCAGAAAACCATTTAACCAAACATACTAAGTGTTATATCTAGTCATATATAGAGTTGTGTTTGTTTGTTTTGAATCAGGGAACACTGAGATCCTGGTGAGAAGTGTGGACCCCTCTTCTCTATCCCCTACCTCCTCCCAAGCCATAATTCTATCTATAGTCTCAGCCAAATCCCTGACACCCATACATGGCCCCCAGTTTAGGAATTTCTGTTCTAGTATGGATGTTCTTTAAAGAACTAAAAATAGAACTTCCATTCCATCCAGCAATGCCACTACTTGGTAATTATTTGAAGGAAAATAAATCATTATATGAAAAAGACACATGCACACACATGTTTATAGCAGCACAATTCACAATTGCAAAGATATAGAACTCACCTAAGTGCCCATCAACCAAAGAAAATACGGTGTATATATACACCATGAAATACTACTCAACCACAAAAACGGACAAAATAATGTCTTTTGCAGCAACTTGGATGGAGCTGGAGGCCATTATTCTAAGTGAAGTAACTCAGGAATGGAAAACCAAATATTGTATGTTCTTGCTTCTAAGTGGAAGCTCAGCTATCAGGATGCAAAGGCATAAGAATGATATAATGGACTCTGGGAACTTGAGGGGGAAGGTTGGGAGGGAGGTGAGGGATAGAAGACTACATATTGGGTGTAGTGTACACTGCTTGGGTGACAGGTGCACTAAAATCTCAGAAATCACCACTAAAGAATTGATCCACGTAACCAAAAACCACCTGTACCCTCAAAACTATTAAAAAAATTTTAAGAAAGTATTTCTGTTGTAAAGCTCATGCATTTTGCCTATGTGAAATCCCATTAGGCTTTGCTGTCTAAGGTGAATCATTCTTTGATAGATCAGGAGGTTGAAGACTTCGGTTCTGTTGATGAATTTGACTCTTACTGCTATGACTTGAACAAGTTTTTAACTACTCTAAACTTAAGTTTTTTCATCTATAAAATGATAATAAATAACTGTCCTATAGGATAATTGCAGGATGAATATAAAACAACATAAAAGCAAGGAAATTGCAAATTTCAGACTAGTAGAAATTAGCCCAAGGTCCATGGACAAGGGATGAGCTTCAGAGCATCAGCAAATGCCCTGATATTTTCAGCAAAATGTGGGTTTGTGCCACCTGTGTGTTTTTCATCAGAAGTTTATGACCTCAAGAAAGTAAGAATAAGTGCTTCTAGCATGGACTTTATGATATCATTGTTTTGCTTATTTCCCAATTCTAAACTACATTTCAGATAGGAAGAGCTGTTAATTTACTGACTTCCAGGTTAGAGAGGCATTAATATGTACTTGGTGTGCAAAGGATCCTCAGTGAACTCAGCTTAATGAATTAACTATGATTTCACTAATTAACTAGCTAATGAATTAACTATTAGAGAATGTGTACCCATGTATCTGCATAGTCATACTCTGCTACTTTGTAGCTGATATGGTCTGAATGTGTGTCCCCTCCAAATCTCATGTTAACATGTGATCCCTAGTGTTGGAGGTGGGGCCTAGTGGGAGGTATTGGATCATGGAGGTGGATCCCTCACGAATGGCTTAGAGCCATTTCCTTGGTGATGAGTGAGTTCTTGCTCTGTTAGTTCATGCGATATCTGGTGGTTTAAGAGTCTGGGACCGCTACTCTCTCTTGTTCCCTCTCTCTTGCTCCCACTCTTGCCATGTGATATACCGGCTCCCCGTTTGCTTTCTACCACAAGTGTAAGCTTCCTGAGACCTCACTAGGAGCAGATGCCATCGTCATGCTTCCTGTACAGTCTGTAGAACTGTGACCCAAAATAAGCCTCTTTTCTTGATAAATTACCCAGTCTCAGGTATTCCTTTATAGCAATGTAAATGGACTAACACCGTTAGTGATAGCATATAGTTCACAAATAGACTAATGGATATAGATAGCTATGCTATATTTACCAGTATAATCTATATTATTTTAAGTAAATAAATAGATTACCTGGGCTAACATTCTTACTTCATTCACGAAAATAAACAAATTGGTCTTCTCAGTGTCTGTTATCTGTACTGGTTTCCTTTCTTCAAAGGGATATCATGAAGATAAATAAAGATATAGCTATTAAAATGTTTGAAATTTCAGGGAAAATTGCAATGTAATGAGGATGATGATGAGGATTAGCTAATTAGAGTTATTGTTTATTGAGTATCTACTAAGTACCAGACTCTGTTCTAGGCATTTAATACACTTTGTGTTTAATTTTCAAAACAACATTTAAAGATAGGTATTATTGCCCTCATTTTATAGGTAAAGAAACCTGAGACTTAGGTTAAGTAATAGATCCAAGTTCACAAAGCTAGTAAATGTAAAGCTGGAATTTTAATCAAAGTCTTTTTGACTCTACAGTCTGTTATTTTTTTCCTACAGTTAATATAGCAGAAAATATATTTGTGACTCTTAATAAGGCATAACCCAGCCCTATAAAATGAATTTTTCTTATTTTCCTATTGCATTTGAAAATTGTAACAGTCAGTCTACTAACTTTAAAAAACTTAGGATGTACCTAAAACTCAATTTAACCTTTATATTAAAGTTAAGAAATGCCCTTGAAAGGTTTCAGGCAGGGGGATGATATGATCAGATTAGTGTCTTTGGAAGTTTGCTCTGGCTGTAGGGTTGAGTGGGTTGGCATGGGATGTGACTGGGGGCAAGGAGGCCAAGAGAGAGGCTTTTTTAACAATAGCAATGGGGTTGGAGAGAAGTGAATGGCCTTGATGACTATTTAGAGGATAGCCTGGATAAATCTTGTTCATTGACTGGATATGGGAGGTCAGGATGGTTAGAAATCAAGACAGACACCCAGATTTTTGGGTGAGGCCTTACATCCTTTCTGGTATTAGGATAGGGGGCAGGTTATTAGGGAGAGATTTATAGGTGAAAATGACAAGTGCTTCTGGGACATACTGGGTTTGAGGTGTTTGTGAAGATGTTACAATGACCTTTGGGAATCGGTTTTGAAGTTTAAGAGCATGATCTGGACTACAAACTTAGTTTTGGAAGTCAGCATCATATTGGTGGTTAAGTTAAGCCATAAAAGTAGATGAAATTGCTCAAGGAGGGTATGTAGAGTGAGAAGTGAAGAGAATTTAGGCAAGAATCCTACAGAACACCAAGATTTAAGAGACAAATAGAAGGGGTAGCTAGAGAGGTGTGGTACTGTGTTGTCACAGAAGACTGTTTCAAGATGGAAGGGATGACTCTAAATATTTACCCCAAAGAGAATACATTTATTCACATAAAGACCTGTACATGAATGTTTATAGCAGTTTTATTTCATAATTGCCATAAACTGAAAACAACAAATATTCCTCAAGTGGTGAATGGATAGACACATTGTGGTGCATCTATACAATTGAAAGCTGTACTTATCAATGAAAAGGACCTACCTACCTATATACACAACATGGATGGATCTCAAAAGCATTTGCAATGTGAAAGAAATTGAACATGAAAGGCTACATACTGTCTGATTCCATTTATATGATATTCTAGAAGAAGCAAAATCATGAGAACAGAGATGAGACCAGTGGTTGCCAGAGGCTGGAGGTAGGAGGAGTGGATTGACTATGAAGGGACTTAAAAGAACTGTTTGGGGGTGATGGTCATGTAATATATTGACTATGGTGGTAGTTACATGATTGCATAATGTATCTAAACTCATAGGCCTGTACACCTACAAAGGGTGAATTCCACTGCATATAAATTATACCTGAATAAACCTGACTTCGAGTAAAAAAATCAAAAACAAAAGGGAGCTGTTAAAATGTTCAACACAGCTTTAAAATGACATAAGAAGAGGACTGAGACATATCCATTTGGCATTGGGGACTTTACAGGGAGCAGTGGCAGTGGCATGGGGGAGGCAGAAGCCAGAACGCTAAGCATTGAGGAGAATGGCAAAGATTACTGGTTGTCTGTCCCCCATACCCATTTTCCCCTTCTTACATGGGAATGGAGGTCTCAACTTTTAGATAGGCTCATGACTATGCAGAGTAAAGACTTCTTTGTCTACTCTCCCTGGAAACTGAATGTAGCCATGTGACTGAATTCTGGCCAAGGAGATCTAAGTGTCCTGAGGCAGCTTCTGGGAGCCTTTCTTAAGAGGCACCTGGCGTGCTTCCTTTACCTACTTTTCTTTCCTCTTTCCACATTTATGTTGGCTGGAATGCAGACATAAGGGCTAGAGCCAGAGCAGCCAACTTGGACCATGAAACAATTTTAGGAAGGGAGACCACATATGATAGAGCAATGTTTTGTAGGAGCCTGGATCTCTTTGCTCTTTCAGGAGTTGAGCTGATAAACTGGCCCAGGACAGCTTGTCTCTGAACTTTTAAGACACAAAAGCACATCTTTTTCCTGTTTAAGCCTCTTAATTATTCACACATGAACTTAATCCTATATGCAACTGGAAAGGGACATGGATTGGGGGAGGGTTTTATGATCTCCGAATTCACATAGAATTTCTCTGTGAAGGGAAACCTGGAGTTGATCCAGAATTTCCTTCCACAAAACAGCTCTTTGAATCTTCACTGGGTTTGACTTTGCATCTCACTCTCCAGAGGAAAATGAGGAGCAGTGAATCCACTGAGAACATTTTGCACGGTTCTCTTCCCAGCCCCTTGACATGTGGAGCTGTCTCCCATCTAGAGCCACCATACAGAGTTGACTGGCAGGAAAGCCCTAGCCCTGTGGCTTGCATGTCTGAGCCCTCTCCCCTTTCAACCCCAGTCCCTCAGGAAGGCTTTTCCTGAACACCTACCTAGGCATATCCACTTCCCTTTTATTCTCCATCAAAGCATTTTTTAAAAAACCACGTCTTTATTAAGACATAATTCATAGACCACAAAATTCACCCAGAGTGTATAATTCAATAGCTTTCAGTATGTTCAGTTGCACAATCATCACCAAAAATTAATTCTAGAACATTCATCACAGCATCTAATTACTTAATTTTTATAGCAATATTTTCAGCCTGTGATGATATGTTTATTTTTGTCTTTATCTGTGCTTTGCCTTTCTACTTTAACCCGTGAGCTCCTGCAGGGCAGGGACTGTGATGGCTATGCTTATGCTTGGTGCTGCGTTTTCAGCACCTGGCAGACACCGACTCACAGAGGGACCCGGCTGCAAGATAGAAGAAAAGCCTGAAGCTGTCCCATCTACTCTGCATTGTAGCAGGTGCAGGACACCTGGATGACAACCAGGTCCCTGCTCTGGAAACCGTTAGGAGTAGAGGATTCTCAGAGGGGGTGGAGGCAGGGAGTGCGTACTCCAGGTGGCTTATTACCGCGGGGCCGGGGCCGTGGTAATTTGGGAAACCATAGTCAATATAGCTATTGTTTTCAAATAGCAGACTAGGGAAACTGACCCTGGACAATGTCTTCCTGGCAGGCGGGAACACGCAGAATTTGGAGTGAAACGGAAAGGGGCATGGGGTCGCCAAGGTGGTGAAAGCCGCATTAAGGCGCTTCAAGATAGCTGGAGTTTTGCTTGGGAAACTCAGAGGGATCTCGCCCGGCCGGCACAATGGCGTTTCTGAACCCATGCCCAGCCCACTGGGGGCAGTCCTTGCTGCTTGCAGAGGCCAGACGCTTCTTGCAACTTCTAAGCGGCGAGAGCTGCCACCTTGCCAATGACTCAACCGTTTGCCTATGCCCTCTGGGCTGTGCCACCCGCCGCAGCCGCCCTGCTCCCCCACCCACCCTTCTCCCCAGGCTCCGCGCCGCGCCGCCAGTCCCAGGGGAGCCGCCGGCGCACCTGGCGCCTAGGGCGCACAGCACTGCGCGCTGGTGAGCACCTCACCCGACGCGCAGCTGCCAGCGCGCTCCCTCCCCGAAACCCTGAAGTGGGGTGTCTTGTCTAGCGCCCAGCGAACAACATTATCCAATTGCTTCCCGTTTTATTCGCAGGCTGGGAGCTGAGAGAGCCTGAGCATTCACTTTCAACCCTCCAGGGGAGGAGGGGGTGCGGGTGGGGAGGGGAGACGGCTCCCAGCTCCACCTCGCGCGCGGCGCGGCCAGTGCACTCGGCTCCGAGAGAGGCGAGCAGCGCCGGTGAGCCCCGCAGCAGCGCACCCGGCCGCCGAGCCCCGCGATGGAGTGAGTATCCCCGAGCCGCGCAGCCAGCTGCTCTCCTCTCGGCATGTTGCCATGGTGACCGCGGCGGCAGGCAGATCCCGCTCGGGTCCGCGTCCAGGATGGGTGTTTAATTTCAGCCCCGTGTGTACGCCTGGTGTTTCTATAGCAGCCGCCGCGGCAGCAGGAGGCAAGGGGTGGGAGCCCCGGGTGGCGTGGTTTTTGCGGCTGCCCCTTGGCCAGCAGGGCCTGGGGGGCGAGTGAGGGGAGTAGATGATGTTGCTAAGGACGGAGGCACGTTCTAGGCTTTCCTATCTCTGCCCCAAGCTTCCGCTTATAGGGGAGTTGGCCGCAATAGCCATGACTTCCGATTCCTAACCATGTCAGCATTATTGGACTGCAGTTAAAAAAAGAGGGAGGGGGTCACTGCGGATCGGAAGCAAACGCGGTTCAGTGTGAAGCGTGTAATGGAAGGATGAGTTAGTGGGTAATATGAGCCAGGGCTGCAATGTCCTGGCTACTAGAAACCATCAGAAGACCCAAAAGAATTGATTTGTTCCCGGGGTATTGGAGAAATAAGACAGAAACATATTGGCGGCAGCCCGGAGTGGAATTACAACGTTTGGCACCGTGAATACGGCATGGATGGGTGGGGAAGACAAGAGGGGCGTTAACCAGAAAAGACATTAAATAAAGGGCTCCGGTTGTGGGTCTGGTCTAGGATTCCTCTTTTCTCTGTGTTTGCATCCCTACATTGCTTTTTGGACACTCTCTCGAGCTGCTGCCACAGCAGGACCACTGTGACAGGCGACAGCCAGCCACTCCAAGGAAGGGTCATTTTTGGAGCCAGCTATTAGATCCCGCTCACTTGGTCAGCTTCTCCTCTTCCGTTCTCTTCCCACACTACTCCTTGACATTGAGGCCGTCTGAAATCATATTTCAAGTTAGAGATAAAGTCATGTTTTCAGACATCAGGACCTTCGTACCAAACCCAAGAAACCTTAGATGCAGCCTTTATCCCTCTGCGTATCTGATTGTGTAGATGCAATTTAATCCTCAGAAAGGCTGCTAAAGCAGAAGTGAGAGATGGTGTAGCATTGTAGGAGTCACAGTCATGGATTTCAGGCCCCACCTAGCCTGATACTGCTGTTATTGATTTCCTACTCCAGCAATTGAATGTCTCTGAGCCTCAGTTTCCCTATCTCTGCAATGGAAACAAAGATGTTCCTTACTCACTTTGAAGCATTATTGAGAGGATCATGTAATATCTGTATCTCTTCCAAAGGGCTTTGTAAATTGTAAGATATGTACAAATTTAAGGAACTAGTGTCATGTTTAAGAGCTGGGCTCTAGAGTCAGATTGGCTGGTTTGAGCCTTCTGACACTTTGCTGAATGATGTTAATCTCCCTGGGCCTCATTTTCCCCATCTGCAAAATGGGAATAATAATAGTAACTATTTCATGTACTTTTTGTGAACATTAAGGAAGTTAATGATGTAAATTGATACATACACATATAAGGTTCTTAGAACAGAGCCTGGCATAAAATAAGCTCAATAAATATCATCTATTATCTATGGATATTATCTATTATTATTAGGTTGGTACAACAGTAATTGCAGTTTTTGCCATTACTTTCAATGGCAAAAACCGCAAATTACTGTTGCACCAACCTAATACTACAGTCTACAGCATTTATTGGGGTTTCGGATTGGCACCAAGCTATTCTTCATTTTAGACAGGGTCTCACTCTGTCACCCAGGCTGGAGTGCAATGGCGCTATCATGGCTCACTGCAGTATTGACCTCCTGGGCTCAAACAATCCTCCCACCTCAGCCTTCTGATGGGACTACAGGCATGCACAACCATGCCCAGCTAATTTTTAATTTTTCATACAGACGGGATTGTCCTATGTTGCTCAGGCTAGTCTTGAACTCCTGGGCTCAAGCAATCCTCCTGCCCCGGTCTTGCTGGGATTATAGGTGTGAGCCACCATGCCCAGTCTTTTTTTTTTTTTTTAATTTATAAAGAAATACATGGTGTGGTGGTTCATGACTGCAATCTCAGTGCTTTGAGGACAGAGGTGGTAGGAAGTCTTGATGAGCCCAGGAGTTTGAGAATGCGCTGAACTATAATTGCACCACTGCACTGGGTGACAGAGCAAAACCTCATCTCAAAAAAAGAAAGAAAGAAAGGAAGGAAGGAAGGAAGAAGAAAAAGAGAAAGAAAGAAAGAGAAAGAAAGAAAGAGGGGGAGGGAGGGAGTGAGGGAGGGAAGGAAGGAAAGAAAGGGAAAGACAATGCCTGAAGGGCAATTGAGAGTAACATAATTCCCAAGTTACCACTGTAGATGTGAGAACTAGCAAGAAGCCACAGCAGGCTTGGATATACGGAACAGACTCGGCCTGATGCACACTTCATTCTTGTTCCTCACTGTCATTTTCTTAGACATGGAGACTGTCCTTTACAAGAGACTGAACATAGATCTAGTCCTCTCACTGGGTAGCGCTAAAGGAGAGCCTGGTCATTTGCCAGGGCAGCAACTTTCATCTTTATGCTCTCACATGGATAATCTAATATTTGATATGTTTCTCCCAGACTTAGCACTTGGGTGCTCAATAACTGGAACAGCACACAGGATTGGTAAGTTTACAAAGGTCCTCAGCTTTTTCCCACATTCCCTCTGAGTCTCCTGGCTAAGGTTTCCTCCAGGTGTGCTAAGCTCACACCTGGAACTCCTTGTGAACAAAGACCTTCCTCATCACATTCTTCTTGCTCCACAGGATCCAAATTACTGCCTCAATTAGCCTCCTTCTCCCTAAACAACTTGGCCTCAGCTTTCCCATTCCCAAGCAACATTCCAAAGTTCTCACTTCCTGGTTAACCTTCCCAATTTCCAACTCTGTTTTCTGCCCTACTTCGTTTGCTTCCTTAATGTATTAGGCTGTTCCTGCATTGTTATAAAGAAATACTTGAGACAGGGTAATTTATAAAGAAAAGAGCTTTAATTGGCTGATGATTCTGCAGGCTGTATAGAAGTGTGGTACAGGAGTCAGCTCAGCTTCCGGTGAGGCCTCAGGAAGCTTTCAGTCATGGAGAAAGGTGAAGCAGAAGGCTGGCAAGTTGTATGGTGGGAGCAGGAGCAAGAGCAAGGGGTGGCGGGGGGTGTCACAGACTTTAAACAACCAGATCTCAGGGGAACTCACTCACTATTGCGAGTGAACACCAAGGCCCCATCCCCAGGATTCACCCCCAGGACCAAAACACTTCCCACCAGGCCCCATGTACAACACTGGGGATTACATCTCAACATGATACCTGGAGGGGGACATCCAATCTACATCACTTAATATAGTGAGCTTTTTCTTTCTTTTTTTCCCTTTTAGAATATCATCTTTTCCTGTCCCTCCTTGGGTCTCACAACATTTCCCTTGTGCCAAATACTGCCCCTACCCTTCAATCTAAACACTCCCCAAATTTCATCCCCGGTAGGAAAGCCCACTTTGAATATGAGTGAAATAGGGACTCCATTCCCCTTACTTACTGTAACCAACTTATATTTATAAACATTTATTAAAAGAGGGAATTAAATTCACTTCTTTTATATTTTAATTTAACCAACAAATGTTTGTTGAGATTAGCACTGGTCAACAAAACAGTCATGATTCTCTTTGTCTGATGAGAGATAGATGTTAAATCAGTAAATGTGTGTGTATACTGATTGAATTTCTCCTCAGAAAAGGGGTTTTTCTTTTCTATCACATTGTCAGGCTGCAAATTTTCTCAACTTTTATGCTCTGCTTCCCTTATAAAACCAAATGCCTTTAACAGCACCCAAGTCACCTCTTGAATGCTTTGCTGCTTAGGAATTTCTTCCACCAGATGCCCTAAATCATCTCTCTCAAGTTCAAAGTTCCACAAATCTCTAGGGCAAGGGAAAAATGCTGCCAGTTTCTTTGCTAAAACATAACAAGAGTCACCTTTGCTCCAGTTCCCAACAAAATTTTCATTTCCATCTGAGACCTCCTCAGCCTGGATTTCATTGTCCATATCATTATCAGCATTTTGGTCAAGGCCATTCAGCAAGTCTCTAGGGAGTTCTGAACTTTCCCACATTTTCCTGTCTTCTTCTGAGCCCTCCAAACTGTTTCAACCTCTGCCTGTTACCCAATTCCAAAGTTGGCTTCACAGTTTTGACTATTTTTTCAGCAACACCCAACTCTACTGGTACCAATGTACTGTATTAGTCTGTTTTCATGCTGCTGATTAAGACATACCTGAGACTGGGCAATTTACAAAGGAAAGAGGTTGAATGGTGAACTCACAGTTCCATGTGGCTGGGGAAGCCTCACAATCATGGCAGAAGGCAAGGAGGAGCAAGTCACATCTTATGTGGAGGGCAGCAGGCAAAAAGAAAGCTTGTGCAGAGAAACTTCAATTTAAAAAACCACCAGATCTCATGAGACCCATTCACTATCATGAGACCAGCAAGGGAAAGGCCTGCCCCCATGATTCAATCATCTCCCACCAGGTGGTTTCCAACACATGGGAATTGTGGGAGCTACAAGACGAGATTTGGGTGGGGACACAGAGAGAAACCATATCACCAAGGTTTCCAATTTAAAATGAAACCTAGTGAAAATTAGGATACATAGTCATTTTTTTCACAAGCATTGTTGGTTTTAGTAAAATAAGAGCTTCTTAGTTTAAGAAAAAAAAAAAAAAAAAAACCCCAGCCATAAAAGAGAATGAAATCATGTCCTTTACAGCAATGTGGATGGAGCTGGATGCCATTATCCTAAATGAGCTAACTCAGAAACAGAAAACCAAATATTGCATGTTCTCATTTATAAGTGAGAGCTAAATGATGTGTACACATGGACATAAAGATGAAAATAATAGATACTGGGAACCTCAAAACAGGGAAGGGTGGGAAGGCACAAGGGTTGAAAAATTACCTATTGAGTACAGTGTTCACTATTTGGGTAATGGGTACATTAGAAGCCCAGTCCCCACCAGTATACAATATACCCATGTAACAAACTTGCGCATGTACTCACCTGAATCTAAAATAAAATAAAATTTACAAAAGGTCTATCTTGGAAAAGAAGAAAAGTCTAATTTCCACCTTAAGAGGCTAGAAGAGCAAACTAAATCCAAAGCAAGCAGAAAAAGAAATAAAAGAAAGAAAGAAAAATCTAGGTAATAAACAAGAAAAGAGGGTACTAACTGATTGAAGTTAAAATTTTTCTTAGTGACATGCTCTGTACTGGATGTGTAGAACAGAGAAGACCTACTGGAAAACCAGAAGGTGGGGTTGGTGTCATGTTCTGTACCATGTCAGTGTTCTTGTGTGGTACATGAAACATCAGGCAATGGCAGGTACTTGCTGCCCTCCTGGGTGGGTTGGGTATGAGATCCATGTGTTTGTAGGAATGCACTTTAACACCTGCAGTTATTAATTTGATGCCAAACCTATAGATTTTGCCTCACACTTCTCTGGAATGGTCTTCAAAACAGTATGGGATCCAAAAGGCACAAAGAACATAACACGAGAACTCTAAGTTGTTGCGATCCCTGTAAGCCCTGGGGCTCTGACAATGTGGGTGGCAGCCTTGGACCAGAAGTGGCATTCCCCATCACCAGTCAGATGCCTGTTATCACATGGACTTAGGCTTATAGCATCCAGTGGTGATCACGAAACATCTGAAGTTTGATTCTGCAAATGAATAAATCTAGGTTCATGAAAGAATAAGTGCAGTAGGGACATTAAGTTACAGATAACTTAAGGTTCTTAACATATGCCTTCATTCATTCATCCAGTAACTCATTTAGTTAGCAAATATTTATTGAATACTTTCTATGTATGAAGCACTGTGATAGGCACTTGCGATAAATGGTGATTAAAAACATCCCTTACCCTGTCTTCAAGGAGCTTACGGCTTAGTCTATGTGTGACTATGGATACTTTGTGAGTTTGAACTATTTTTCTTGCTGAATCAGTCTTCTGATGACACAAAATGTGGCATTTCGTGTGCTCAGCATATAGTGGGCATTAAACAAATATGTTTAGAAATGTGTAAGACTTTTAGAAGTTAATTTCTATGATGAAAGTAATGTATGCTTTTTAAAACAATTCAAATATTACGGAAGTTTATGAAGTAAATATCCCCATTTTCCATTCTCTCACTCATATCTCAGTTCCTAGAGGTGATTACCATGAACACTTGGGAAACCTCTTTCCAGATATTTTCCATGCAAACATCATAGAGTTGGAAACACTTATATATATATATAGGTTTAAATATTTCTTTTACATAAATGAAATCATACCACATATGTTGTTCTGCAGCTTGCTTTTTCCACTTCATATTATATTCTACATACTTTCTTATCAATATATGTCAGCATGTGTAGCTCAGTGGTAAAGCACATGCTTTGAATATCAATATATACACATCTACTTCATTCACTTTTTTTTTTTTTAATTATACTTCAAGTTTTAGGGTACATGTGCACATTGTGCAGGTTAGTTACATATGTATACATGTGCCATGCTGGTGCACTGCACCCACTAACTCGTCATCTAGCATTAGGTATATCTCCCAATGCTATCCCTCCCCCCTCCCCCCCCACCACAGTCCCCAAAGTGTGATATTCCCCTTCCTGTGTCCATGTGATCTCATTGTTCAATTCCCACCTATGAGTGAGAATATGCGGTGTTTGGTTTTTTGTTCTTGCGATAGTTTACTGAGAATGATGGTTTCCAATTTCATCCATGTCCCTACAAAGGACATGAACTCATCATTTTTTATGGCTGCATAGTATTCCATGGTGTATATGTGCCACATTTTCTTAATCCAGTCTATCATTGTTGGACATTTGGGTTGGTTCCAAGTCTTTGCTATTGTGAATAATGCCGCAATAAACATCACTTTTATAAAACTGCTTAGTATTTACTTTTGGAATATCATTAACCAGTTCTTCATGATGAAGAGTTAGACTTGTTTCCACTTTTTGCTACTATTTTCAATGCTACAATGAACATCCTTGTCCACACTGCAAATAAATCTGCATACAATTTTCTAGAAATGAAATTGCTGGGTGAGTGAATATGCACATTGTAAATTTTGTTAGATATTGCCCAGGTGCCTCCGAAAGTATTGTATCCCTTTACATTGCCATTCATCATGTTTGAGAGCCCCTGTTTCCCCAAATCCTTGACAACCCTAGCCACATTATATATTCATATTTGAATATTTATGTTTGACTAGTCTAACTTGATGTACATTATCACTGTCAGTGGTCATGGTCTGTGCTCTTGCTCTCTCTACTTGTCACTTTCTCAGAAAGCCCTAGTAAGCCACAAGGTGCAAATGTTCAGAAGACAGTGAAAATCACTTACAAAGACAAAGCTTAAAATATCTCATTGACTTTTAAAAGTGATCAAGTGATTGTTTTACAGTTCATCAAATTTAGACTTTATTGATAGATTTCTTACCTTAAAGTTGAGGAAATGAGCACATGTCACTTAGCCCCCCTTTTATCATTTGTTGCAGTTATAGTGTGATATAGTTTGGCTCTGTGTCCCCACCCAAATATCATCTCAAACTGTAGTCCCCATGTGTTCAGGAAGGGACCTGTTAGGAGGTGACTGGATTATGGGGATGGTTTCCCCCATGCTGTTCTCATGATAGTGAGTGAATTCTCACAAGATCTGATAGATTAAAAGTGGCAGTTTCCCCTGCTCTTTCTCTCTGTCCTGCTGCCATGTAAGACGTGCCTGCTTCCCCTTCCACCATGATTGTAAGTTTCCTGAGGCCTCTCCAGCCATGCAGAACTGTGAGTCAATAAAACCTCTTTGTTTACAAATTATCTAGTCTCAGGTAGTATCTTTATAATAGTATGAAAATGGACTAATACTTAGTGTTAGTTTTATGTTTTCAAAGTTTTTAGCATTTGCAAATTTGAACATAATTCTCTTAATTCATTCAATCGACGGATTCTTTTTGAGTGCCCTTTTCATCCTAGGCACTGCTCCAAGCACTGAGAATACAGCAGTAAATTGTCAAAGAGGCAAAGGAGCTTATATTGTGTTAGAGGAGACAGACAATACATATATTACATATATACTTTGTCAGGAAGCAATAAATGTTAAAAAAATTAAGCACATTAGGAGACTGGAGAGTGATGGGAGGGTTATTTTTGATAGTGTCATCAGGGAACAGGTTTCTGACTTGGTAAGTTTGGATAGAGACTTGAACAAGGTGAGGGGATGAGACATACAGAAGAAGGAAGAGCAGTTGCAAAGGTCCTGAGGCAGGGCCATGCTTTGTGGGCTGAGTGTTAGTCTTGGATCTAAATGCAGTCAGAACACCACCAGCCCTTTCATCAGTGACATCCTCTTTTTTGAGCATCTTATAGGTTGATTTAGTGTTTAGTTAAAAGGGTTTGTTTTCAAACAGGGCCAAAGTGTATTAAATTCTAAATGCCTGTTGGTTGTTTCTATGAACAAACAAGTTGAATGTGTATAAAATTATAGAATCATGTTTTTAGCCCCTCATAATTCTCCAAGATGTCATTCCATTGTGTTCTGGCATTGACCCTTGCTCTGGGAAAGTCTGAGGCTAGACTATTTCTTCTTTGTAGATGGCTTGCCTACTCCCATCCCTCCCACTCCTGCAATTTTTTTTTTGGCTTTGATGCTGATCAAGTTATTTTTAAACACTGAAAGTTTGGTAACTTCTCTTTGATATTTCTTACTGTAAGTCATTGTGGTGTTGTTTTTTTTTTCTGGAAAATGGTAGTTCCTTTGTTCTGAAGAGTCATATTTTCCTTTATTTTTTTGTAAAGATATTTTCCCTGTGGCTTTCAATTGAAGAATCTATTTGTTCTGTTATCTACTACAGGGACATCTATTACCCATTGCTCTCCATAACTATTAATTCTGAATTTTTCTCATTTTTTTCCTGATGTTCCTATGAGTTTCCTTACATTTAGAAGTCTGTCATGTAGATAGTTGACTCTCTTTTTAAGCAGCAGTTTCTAAGTAGGGCTCACTTCTGAAATGGTTTTATGGTTATCTTCAATTTATTTTCTGGCTTGGCTAGCACATTTTGCACTTTTTTAAATAAAGAGTTCATGTATTCAATTTTTTTGAATGTATGGAGAATAATTTATCAGAAAATTATCTGTATTTCTTGGGCTATTTTTCTGAAATGTATTTATCTGCCATTTGCTGGTAACTCATTTTTATAAAAATAATAACTCTGCATATAGAATCTATGCATGTTAATGGCTTTGCATTTATTATCCATTTCCAAATAGAGGTAATTCTATCCAAACCTACTATTTGCCCAAGAATAGGTAGAGGGGATGGAGACAGTGATTTGGGGGAGACATTAGCTTTGGATTGGATATTTTGTCTCATAAAAAATTCTTACAACTCTGCAATATCTTCTGTTCAAAAAAGTTGTGTAGAGAGTGAGCAGATCATTCAGACAGATCACATATCCCAGCTTACTGAGTGTGTGTGAGTTGCGGGAGGGTAGACAGATTTTTGGTGCTTTACCACTACTTGATGACTTGGTTTAGCATTTATGAAGAGAGTGGCAGGGCAAATCGACTACAAAGGTAATTGCTCTTTTCCTTCTATTTTCCTACATCTCTTGCCTTGAGATGATTCCTCCATGTTAAGGTTTTCAGTTTTCGGGTTTTGCAGATAATAAACATTAAGGATTCACACAGTAGTGCCATCGGTGTCACTTTCTCCATCAGTTCACTCTGGTAGGGAACCAGCCCCTTCACACAGATGTCCCCCACGTTTTGCCAGTTCTCACCACCAAACATTGGGCCTTTGTGTACTCTCTCCTTACTTAGAGAGAAATTTGAAAGCCAGTTAAGATCTGTAGAGGACTATATCACCTTTTAGGGTTGTCCACTGATTTAATAAAAATTATACTCTGTTTGGCAGATAATTCTTATAGCTTGTGATTTGAGAATTGTAGCTCTTTGCTAGTTTCATAGTAGATCAATTTATTCATTTATTTATTTGTTTTTTAGAGATGAAGGCTTGCTCTGTCACCTAGGCTGGAGCATAGTAGCACAATCAGAGCTCACTGCAGCCTTGAATTCCTGGGCTCAAGAGATCTTCTTGCCGCAGGGCCCAAAGTAGATGGGACTATAGGCATACACCATCATGCCTGGCTAATTTTTAAATTATTTTCATTTTTATTAGAGATAGGCTCTCACTAAGTTGTCCAAGTTGGTCTCAAATTCCTGGCCTTAAGCAATCCTCCCACTTCAGCATCCCAAAGTGCTGGGATTATAGATGTGAGCCACCATACCTAGCCTCACAGTAGATACAATTTTCCTTCCAATTTTTCCTTCTTTTAGTTCATTTCAGCAGCTTTGAGGGAAGCACAGAGAAGACTTTACCATATCTTTGAGTTAATGAATCAATGAATCTTGTGTTTCTACGAAAATAATATTAGTAACTACCAAATGTCATTGTTATTAACAAATCTGTTGTTATTATATATCTTTATTCTCTCTCAATTCTTAGGAATGTGTATGGCAAAAAAAGAGTTCATGAATGAGATTATAAATACTTTGCAGTAGAAGTATTTTGGAAAGGGTGTATCTGGTGATGTTCTCCATCTCATCCTTCAAATCCATTTTCTACCCTTCCCTGCCTATGCCTCATGAGGCTGTGCTTTGTGCCCTGTGAGGCTGACCTCTATGGACTCCCTTAGCTTGCCTCTCTTACTCTTTGACTTCCTGTTGAGTTGGCTCAATGGAAGGCACCAGCAGGAGAACCATGGATGAGAGAAAATTGAGGTCAGTGTACGGTTTAATCTATGGTTTCTCTTTCTACAGGGCAGTGGGTTGGCCAGGGCATCTTTCTTCTTCTGAAGGCCGCAGCAGCCCTTCCTACTGCTACAGCTACAGCTCTCTCCCACTGCTGGTAGCCACTTCCTTCCTTTGCTCCTCTGGGACTTGATGTGGCGATGGCTCCCTTATCACTTTGTTAGCCCCTGGGTGCTTCACCATTGCTGTGGGTTACTGTCAGCTCTGCCTTTGCCTTTGTAAAGCAGTCTCTTTATTAAGATTATTTCAATTATCCAGTTGGAGTATGCCATCTGCTTCCAGCTGGGATCCTAGCTCACACAGCATGTGAGGATAGAAGCACTGAAAGTCTTATGAGAACCCTTCTTATTGCCGGGATGGAATCTGGTGATTTCTGTTTGTTCATACATTCTGGTCATTGGACCTCAAGGTTCCAATATAGGGAAGAGATATTGAGTGTTGTTATGTGCACACTCAAATATTTAAGAAGGAGACACTCCTATTCCACAGATATCAAAGTGCTCATTTACTTCCCACTGAAAGATGTCATTTTCTTATATATAACTTATAATAAAAATTCCCCAAATTTGATGCCTTAGAGGGAAGACCAATCTCAGTTATGAGTAGGCTTAATCAAAATTTTATTTTATTTAAAGAAATGAAATCTTATTTCTCTTCATTATAGGAAGGAACATTCCTGGTCGAAATTCTGTTTTTGTAAATAGGTCTTTATAGTATTTGATGTGCTATTTAAAAATGTGATAATTTAACCTATTAATAGTACATAAATGGATGCTACCTAAATTACTGCCAAGTCAATTAAGTCTATACCATCATGTGTAATCTTCTTCACAGATAGTACAAAAGCATAAAATATAGTGTAATGAAAATGTGTGTTTCACAAGTTCTGAATAAATGGGTTATAAATTAAATATATCACAATCCACTGACTTTTATATAGTATTTTGATATAGTTTGGATATTTGTCCCCCCACCCAGATCTCATGTTGAAATGTGATCCCCAGTGTTGGCAGTGGGGCCTAGTGAGAAGTGTTTGAGTCATGAGGGTGGATCCCTCATGAATGGCTTGGTACCTTCCCTGAAGTAATAAATTAGCTCATGCAAGAGCTGACTGTTTAACAGAGCCTGGCACCTCCTCCCCTCTCTCTTGCCATGTGACACTCCTGCTCCCCTTCACCTTCTGCTGTGAGTGGAAGCTTCCTGAGGCCTCACGAGAAGCAGATGCTGGTGTTATGCTTCTTGTACAGTCTGCAGAACTGTGAGCCAAATAAATCTGTTTTCCTTATAAATTACCTAGTCTCCAGTATTTCTTTATAGCAATGCAAAAACAGACTAATACATATCTCATACTTGAAAAGTCAGTTGTTGTTTAGACTGCTTGCCCTACTTTTAATACTTCAATTTCTCTGTCAATCATGTTTATTTATTAATTCATTCAACTCATAATTAGTAAGTACCTGGTATGTGCCAGACACTTTTATGGGTATCTGTGGTACAAATAGGAGTAAGACATTGTCTTTGCCTTCATAGGGGTCACAACCTAATGAGAAACATAGTTGGTCAAGTAATTATAATAAAACATAGCAAGTGTTTATGCAAAGGAAAGGTTTGATGGAATACTATCTGTCAGAGGCACATAGCATTGGGGCAGGAGCCTAAATGATTTTTAGGAGTCCAGGGATTCTAAGATGAGGTCAAAATCCAAGCCTATTTCATAGCCCTTGAAATTAATTTAGCATAAAAAAATCTTTAATGTTTGGACTAGTCATCTTACAACTGGTTAAGTCATTTACTTAAAAAATTAGCAACCCAAATCCTGTATTAAAACTAGTTTGAATAACTGACTTAACCTTCAACTCTTTTAGTTTGCACTATGACTAATGCTGCCTCCGTGATCATGGGTGAGGCAGCATTGTGGAGAATGCCTGCCCCCTTGAGGAATCAGAAACTCAGCTTTCAGATGATGGTGCAAAGCGGGATCACAAACAAAATGAAACAAAAAACAAAGAACAAAAAGGAAACAACACAAAAACCAAAACAGAACAAACAAAACGATATGAAGATTTGGTGGGCACTGCTAAACCCTTTGTAGATACTTGGTTTTAGTCACGTTTGCTGAGATCACATCGAAAGCCTCTGATCCTCTGAAAGGCATTAAAAGTTGTCCCACTGCACCTATGAGCCATCCAGAGAAACGTTAAATAAGTTGGTCCAGAAACACTTTTGAAGTCCTCCATCCTTTCAATACTTTTCTTACTTCTTTGCTTCTGAGCGGGAGGTGCAGCATTTAAAATCAAAGACATTAACAATAAGGTCTCATTTCCTAAGACAGCATCTTTCCCACTGTAATGTGCATATGAATCATTTGGGGTCATGTTGAAAAGCAGATCCTGATTCTGTAGATAGGGAGTGTAGTTGGGGGGTTCCTGTGTTCCCAACAAGCTTCCCAGGAGGTGATGTTGATGCTGCTGGTCTGCAGACCACACTCTGAGTAGCAACATTCTCAGTGCAAATATAGAGCACAGGGCTTTATATAACACAAGACGCGGGTGTGGGGTTCCTCATCCTTTTACATTTCCCATCCTAAGACAATCTCATAGTAGGCGAGTCTGATGATGAATTGGAGTTCAACAATCTGTGTGTGGAACAAGTAAACACACAGAGCAAAACCTGGCTCTTCATTTTAATTGGCACAACTTAGCAGTTACATGTGGATAGGCAAAGTCTGTATTTTTTAGGAAATCAGAATGGGGTAGGGGTTAGCCAATAAGTGTATATGAGATAGATAAATGCAATCTTATCTTTTAAAATATGATTTGAAAATTTTGTGGTCATAAATAATTTATATCCTAAAAATATTCTTCTTTGGTCAGTCCTTTAATATTTTAAAAGTAGTGAATCTAATTGTTTATGGCCTCATGTGGCTGTAAGCCATAATATCTTGGTATAAATCTCTAGTTATGATTATATGGATATAATATGAATATGATGTGTTAGGCCCAAGAAGCTCGTGGTATTCCATTTTCTGAACAAGATCAATAAACTCTGGGATCCTTACTATTAAAAGCAAGGGAAAAGCAACTTGTTTTGTAAAAGATAATTCAAACATGTTAGTAAGTTGTGTTTTCATTTATGTGAGATGAGAATTATCTCCAAAACTCTTTCATTGTAATGGGAGCTAAGCTTTATAAAGACAATGCATATTTGTTAATTAGACTGCACAGAACAAGGTTCAGTTATGGATTCTTGATTGCTTGGTAAAATGATGGCTCTTCAAACCTAATTACATTTGGGTGAGCTAAAGCACAGTTCTGAAGGACTGAATATGTTCACTCCCAGCCTTCATCAGCTGTACAATTTGCTTTCCTGTTAGTTTTACTTTAGATCTTGAAATTAAAAGCATTTTGTTATATCAGGATGGTGTGTCTATGACTTCAGTGCAAGTAGAGGAGGAGTGTTCTACCCTGGAATAACACAAATTAGAGGTGCATGTATGTATGTGTATGGTGTGTGTGTGTGTGTGTGTATGTGTATTAAACTTCATGCTTTTTAAAGCCTCCTTCTAAAATGCCATCTTTCAGATGTGCCTATCTGTGTCTTATTTTGGTAGTTTTTCTTTTCTTTCCCCATTCAACCATCTCTTGGGAATTAGAAAAGGATTCCTAAGATCAAAATCCCCAATTTTCTGGAAAAGCTTTGGCACTTGTCACTCTCTCCCCACATTTTCCTGCTTCCTAAGATTGGTCAAGGGCAGGGGCCGGGCGCGGTGGCTCACGCCTGTAATCCCAGCACTTTGGGAGGCCGAGGCAGGTGGATCACGAGGTCAGGAGATTGAGACCATCCTGGCTGATGGTCTCAGGGTTTCACCATGTCTCTACTAAAAGTACAAAAAAATTAGCTGGGTGTGGTGGCGGGCGCCTGTAGTCCCAGCTACTCAGGAGGCTGAGGCAGGAGAATGGCATGAACCTGGGAGGTGGAGCTTGCAGTGAGCCGAGATCGGCCACTGCACTCCAGGCTGGGCGACAGAGTGAGACTCGGTCTCAAAAAAAAAAAAAAAAAAGATTGCTCAAGGGCAGCCATAGGCCCTCTGGGTGACAAGGAACAGAGATTTATATAGTCCATCTTACAAAATATGGATAAAGGGTCTCTTTCTCTCTCTATATATGTATTTTGTGTGTGTGGTAAAATATACATAGCATAAAATTTACCATTGTAACCATTTATAAGTGCATAATTCAGTGGCATTAAGTACATTAACCATGTTGTGCAATCATCACCATTTCCAGAACTTTTTCATCATCCCAGACTGAAATTCTCTACCCATAAAACATCATCTCCCTATTCTCCCCATCCCCTACCCCCCATTCTACTTTTGGTTTCTGTGAAACTGCCTACTCTCGGTGTCCCATATATGTAGAATCAAACACTATTTATTCTTTTGTGTCTGGATAATTTCACTTTGTGTAATGCTTTGAAGGTTTATCCATGTTGTAGCCTGTGTCAAAATTTTATTCCTTTTTAAGGCTGAATAATATTCCATTGTATGGCTATACCACATTTTATTATTCATTCATCTATTGATCGACATTTGGGTTGTTTCCCCCTTTTGGGTATCATGTATAGTGCTGCCATGAACACTGGTGTACAAGTATGTGTTTGAGCTTTATATTCTTTTGGGCATAAGGGTTAATAGATATTATTGAAAGCCTATTATGAGCCAGTACAGTATTTTCTAGAAGTTGAGGCTATTGAGGAAATGGACAGCATCCCAGCCCTTGTATAAACACAAGAATGATAAATAAGCAATTCTAGATACCAATAAAATCCTACCAGAAAAAGAAAATTTAAAAATGGGTTAGAGTATCTGACGTTGGGGCAAAAAGTGGGTGTGGGCAACCTCATGTAACATAGGAGGAAGGAGAGCTCCAGGCAAAAGGAATGGCCAGTGCGAAGCCTGAGCTAGAAAGGGCGCCATGGTGGTGGAAGGGGCTCAAGGGTGGTGACTGGGGGAGATGCTGGGGGAGAAGAGATCAGAGGCTAGGTCAGCCAGACCTTCTAGGCCACTTAGGTCCAGGTGTCACAAGGCTCAAAGTTTATGCAACTTTGAAGGCCCTTGCAGAGGAAGAATAAAAACGTATCTTCCTTTTGCAAACTTTACAAAAACATGCCCATCCCTTGAAAACACATTACTAGGTCCCTTCCAGAGTTTTCAGGGGCTCCAAGTGAGGGGCCGTGGCTCTTAAGCTTCAGTGGGTCCACAGTGATCTGTCTCTGAGTGCTGTAGCAAGAGTCTGGCTTTTGTTTAGATGATGAAAGGAAACTATTGGGGGATTTTAAGCAGAGAAGTTACACAATCTGATATGTAGTTTAAAAAGATGGTTATGGTTGTTGTGTGAAGAACAGGCTGTAGAGGGCAAAGAGGAATTAGGAGATGAGAGGAGGCTGGAGACCTGTTGCAGGTGAGAACTGATGGGTGTGATTGATGGCTGTGCCAGTCCGGATGGTGAGAAGTGGTCGGATTTCACAACAGTCTCTGAGGAGAGAATTCAAAATTGATACTGCTAATGATGGCATAATAGACAAACACACTGTGATATTGATGAGGAGGATTCTTCCTTTCCTTTCATCTTAGCCTCCTCAAGCCCCTGGTCTCACCCATTATACTGTAGCAATATTGTCAGTCATTTGAGTTTAGGAGCTAAGAGGTCCCTCCCAACTATATTGAAGCTGTATGATGTTCACCTTGGATACAGTCAACACTTATTTCTCAAATGAAGTTACACTGCCTTGTGGCTAAAAGCTTTGACACTGAAAAATGTATTCTCTGTAAAAGAGATGTCAGTGCATCATATTAAAGGTCAGAGATGCCCCAGGGTCAGAATCTCTGTGGTCCTAGCCAAACATTTTGTAAGAAAAAAATTCCCAACCACTGTGAGATTGTTTCAGATTCAGGAGCAAAGCAACCATTTGTCATTTGCAATTTATGATATTTTGCTTCTTCAGGCACCAGCCTGATGGCCTTTCATCTGGACCATGAAATATCATGACTGATTGGTTTTTTGAGGAGGGAGAATGTTCACACTTTTCAAACCAGCACATCTGGGGGCTAAGAAGGAAGCTTTGCTTGGGAGGAATCAGCCAGTTGTTTAGTGTGGTGGCTTTATGTTTTCTGAGAACAAAAGCAATATGGTATTTGTGTGTGTGTGTGTGTGTGTGTGTGTGTAAAATCAATGGAGGGTCTTGGGAGCAGGGGAGACAGAGGGAGAGAAATACAGCAGAAGAGAGGATGACAGAGAGAGAGAGAGAGACAGACAGACAGACAGAGACAGAAAGAACATACCCATACTGTGTAAACACATTTCTAGGAAACAGAAACGGAAAGACAGGTTAATTGCCTTGAGGGAGTGAGTTGGTATAGTTAAATGATAGAGTTTGGGGGTTTGAATCCTCAGAGAAGCTCAGGTAGAGGCAATGATAGTTGGGTGTTTGCTGATGAGCAGAAGGCTAGGTAACTGAGTGCTAGAACCTAAGCTCTCCCTGCTCATAGCAGTTTTTCTTTGGGTCTCAGGATGTCAGGCAAGAAGTGAGGATGGCTGGGAGCTAGGGAGTGGCATGTCATCCCTGGGGAGATGAGAAAGGGTCAGACTTGGTGTAAGTTTTGGAGATTGAGCTCACAGATTTGTGTGTGTGTTTGTGTGTGTGTGTGTGTGTGTGTCAGGTTGTATGTATATTGTGGCAAAAAGAGAGGACTCACAGAGGAGGCCAAAGTATTTTGGCTTGAGCAGTAGGTAAATGATGTGCAATTTGCTCAAATAGGGAACCCTTGTTTGGGGGTGGGAAAGTAAGATTTGGTTTGGGAGCGTGTTAAGTTTGAAATGCTTATTAGACATTCAGATGGAAATGCTGAGAGGGTGGTTGGCTGTATGAGTCTTGTGTTCAGGGAGGTTCAGGAGTTCAACTGGGGAATCATTAGTCCATGGATGGTGTTTAAGGCCATTGGATGAATGAGATCACTTTGGTATTGAGTGTAGGTAGTATAGACAGAGACAAGATTCAAGTTGATAGGCAGAAATTTGTAGTATTCTGTAATCAGGTTTTCATTCCCTGTATCAATATAGCCAATTTTATAAATATCCCTTCTGACCTTTCCAAAAATCTTATAAAGATATAAAGATATTTAAATAATATGTTCATGTCTCAAGGGAATTTAGGAATAATGAGTTTAGCACATGAGTGTCCGTACATAATAAAAAACTCTTAGCAAACTAGAAATAGAAGAAAGTTATTTTATTAGTTCACTTACATACTGCTGATAAAGACATACCTGAGACTGGGTAATTTATAAAGTAAAAGAGGTTTAATGGACTCACAGTTGCACACGGCTGAGGAGGCCTCACAATCATGGTGGAGGGCAAAAGGCACATCTTACATGGCAGCAAGCAAGAGGGAGAATTAGAGCCAAGTGAAAGGGATTTCCCCTTGAAAAACCGTCAGATCGTGTGAGACTTTAATATGGTTGCTAGATACATGATGAATATAAAAAATCAATTTCATTTCAACAGTCCCATAATAAGTAGAAAATCTAATTTTTAAGAAAAAATACAATTTCAATAATAACAAAATCCGAAAAGTACTTATAAATAAATATAGCACAAACTTGCAGGACCTTTATGTGAAAAAATAAAGTTCAGTACATTTACAGATTGTTTAACTCCATGTATCTCTACAGAAAGTTGCCTTTGAGAGTAAATAAAGCAAATATCTTCCAAACAAACATGAACTATGAATGGAAAAGATATTAATGCTCAATCTTTCTTCATTATGTCCACCTCCAAATACATATTTCATATTCTAAAAATGGTAAAAATGCTATGTAATGGGATTTTTTTTGTGTGAGAAGGAGGGATTGCTTCAGAGAATAGGTTAAACCAAACTAAGCAGAATTTTTAAACAGCTTTTTTGAGAGATGATTTAAATACCACACAATTAATCCATTTATAAAGTGTACAGTTCAGTGGCTTTTAGTGGTGTATCCACAAAGTTGCCCATAAAGTCCATCCACAAAGCCATGTTGCCCAGGCATCCTTCATCAAAATCAATTTTAGAACACTTTTTTAAGCCCAAGAATCCCCCCTACTCCCTTACCCACCCCCTCCCAATACCCTATCTTTCCAGCCTTAGGCAGTCACTAATCTACTTTCTATCTATATAGATTTTTAAATTCTGGACATTTCATATAAATGGAATAACACAATACGTGGTCTTTTGTGACTGGCTTCTTCCACTTAGCATAATGTTTTCAAGGTCTTTCTACACCATAGTATATTATCAGTAGTCCAGGTCTTTTATTGCTGAGTAATATTTCAATGTATAGTAGAATTTTATAAACATTTAACACTTTGCAAAGATGTCAGTCAGCTCTAAGTAAAATGATGTATCCATAATTATAAATTAGATTGTATTCTAACTAAAATTCATATTGCTCCACTAAAAAACTTTTTATAGAAAATTCAGATAAAATGCTTACACAAAGCATACAACTGCGCATTAATACAAATACTATAAGTGCACTTCAAAAAAACTTTTTATTTATTTTTTTGAGACAGAGTCTTGCTCAGTTGCCCAGGCTGGAGTGCAGTGGTGTGATCATGGTTTACTTCACCCTTTACCTCTCAGGCTCAAGTGATCCTCCTCCCTCAGTATCCCAAGTAGCTGGAACTACAGGCACGCACTACTGCACTCAGCTAATTTTTTGTAGAGATGGGGGTCTCGCCATGTTGCCCAGGCTGGTCTCAAACTCCTGGGCTCAAGGAGTCCTCCCATGTTGGCCTCCCGGAATGCTGGGATTATAGGTATAAGCTACTGCACCTGACCCAAAAACAACTCTTTCAGAAAAATGTGTGGCTTCTTGAGATACAAACCCTAGCAAAGTATCTTTTTAAAAATTATTATTATACTTTAAGTTCTAGGGTACATGTGCACAACGTGCAGGTTTGATACATAGGTATACATGTGCCATGTTGGTTTGCTGCACCCATCAACTCATCATTTACATTAGGTATTTCTCCTAATGCTATCCCTCCCCAAGCCCCCCAACTCCCAACAGGCCCTGGTGTGTGATGTTCCCCACCCAGTGTCCAAGTAATCTCATTGTTCAGTTCCCACCTGTGAGTGAGAACATGCTGTGTTTGGTTTTCTGTCCTTGTGATAGTTTGCTGATAATGATGCTTTCCAGCTTCATCCGTTTTCCTGCAAAGGACATGAACTCATCCTTTTTTATGGCTGCATAGTATTCCATGGTGTATATGTGCCACATTTTCTTAATCCAGTCTATCATTGATGGACATTTGGGTTGTTTCCAAGTCTTTTCTATTGTGAATAGTGCTGCAATAAATATACGTGTGCATGTGTCTTTATAGTAGCATGATTTATGATCCTTGTCAAATGGTAATTCTAGTTCTAGATCCTTGAGGAAACCCCACACTGTCTTCCACAATGGTTGAAATAATTTACACTCCCATCAACAGTGTAAAAGCATTCCTATTTCTCCATATCCTCTCCAGCATCTGTTGTTTCCTGACTTTTTAATGATTGCCATTCTAACTGGCATGAGATGGTATCTCATTGTGGTTTTGATTTTCATTTCTCTGATGACCAGTGATCATGAGCATTTTTTCATGTGTCTTTTGGCTGCATAGATGTCTTCTTTTGAGAAGTGTCTATTCATATACCTTGCCCACTTTTTGATAGGGTTATTTTTTTCTTGTAAACTTGTTTGAGTTCTTTGTAGATTCTGGATATTAGCCCTTTGTCAGATGGGTAGATTGCAAAAATTTTCTCCCATTCTGTAGGTTGCCTGTTCATTCTGATGGTTGTTTCTTTTGCCATGCAGAAGCTCTTTAGTTTAATTAGATCCCATTTGTCTGTTTTGGCTTTTGTTGCCATTGTTTTTGTTGCTTTAGACATGAAGTCCTCGCCCATGCCTATGTCCTGAATGGTATTGCCTAGGTTTTCTTCTAGGGTTTTCATGGTTTTAGGTCTACCATTTAAGTCTTTAATCCATCTTGAATTAATTTTTGTGTAAGGTGTAAGGAAGGGATCCAGTTTCAGCTTTCTACATTTGACTAGCCAGTTTTCCCAGCACCATTTATTTAATAGGGAATCCTTTCCCCATTTCTTGTTTTTGTCAGGTTTGTCAAAGATCAGATGGTTGTAGATGTGTGGTGTTATTTCTGAGGCCTCTGTTCTTTTACATTGGTCTTTATATCTGTTTTGGTACCAGTACCATGCTGTTTTGGTTACTGCAGCCTTGTAGTATAGTTTGAAGTCAGGTAGCGTGATGCCTCCAGCTTTGTGCTTTTTGCTTAGGATTGTCTTGGCAATGTGGGCTCTTTTTTGGTTCCATATGAACTTTAAAGTAGTTTTTCCCAATTCTGTGAAGAAAGTCATTGGTAGCTTGATGGGGATGGCATTTTGAATCTATAAATTACTTTGGGCAGCAAGGCGATTTTCAAGATATTGATTTTTCTTGTCCATGAGCATGGAATATTCTTCCATTTGTTTGTGTCCTGTTTTATTTTGTTGAGCAGTGGTTTGTAATTCTCCTTGAAGAGGTCCTTCACATCCCTTGTAAGTTGGATTCCTAGGTATTTTATTCTCTTTGAAGCAATTGTGAATGGGAGTTCAGTCATGATTTGGCTCTCTGTTTGTCTGTTAATGGTGTATAAGAATGCTTGTGATTTTTGCACATTGATTTTGGATCCTGAGACTTTGCTGAAGTTGCTTATCAGCTTAAGGAGATTTTGGGCTGAGATGATGGGGTTTTCTAAATATACAATCATGTCATCTACAAACAGGGACAATTTGACTTCCTCTTTTCCTAATTGAATACCCTTTATTTCTTTCTCCTGCCTGATTGCCCTGGCCAGAACTTCCAACACTATGCTGAATAGGAGTGGTGAGAGAGGCCATCCCTGTCTTGTGCCAGTTTTCAAAGGGAATGCTTCCAGTTTTTGCCCATTCAATATGATATTGGCTGTGGATTTGTCATAAATAGCTCTTATTATTTTGAAATATGCCCCATCAGTACCTTGTTTTTTGAGAGTTTTTAGCCTGAAGGGCTGTTGAATTTTGTCAAAGGCCTTTTCTGCATCTATTGAGATAATCATGTGGTTTTTGTCTTTGGTTCTGTTTATGTGATGGATTACGTTTATTGATTTGCGTATGTTGAACCAGCTTTGCATCCCAGGGATGAAGCCAACTTGATCGTGGTGGATAAGCTTTTTGATGTGCTGCTGGATTTGGTTTGCCAGTATTTTATTGAGGATTTTTGCATCGATGTTCATCAGGGATATTGGTCTAAAATTCTCTTTTTTTGTTGTGTCTCTGCCAGGTTTTGATATCAGGATGATGTTGGCCTCATAAAATGAGTTAGGGAGGAGTCCCTCTTTTTCTATTGATTGGAATAGTTTCAGAAGGAATGGTACCAGCTCCTCTTTGTATCTCTGGTAGAATTCAGCTGTGAATCTGTCTGGTCCTGGACTTTTTTTGGTTGGTAGGCTATTAATTATTGCCTCAATTTCAGAGCCTGTTACTGGTCTATTCAAAGATTCAGCTTCTTCCTGGTTTAGTCTTGGGAGGGTGTATTGTCCAGGAATTTATCCATTTCTTCTAGATTTTCAAGTTTATTTGCGTAGAGGTGTTTATAGTATTCTCTGATGATAGCTTGTATTTTTGTGGGATTGGTGCTGATATCCCCTTTATCTTTTTTTATTGCATCTATTTGATTCTTCTCTCCTTGTATTTGATTCTTCTCTCCTTTCTTCTTTATTAGTTTGGCTAGCGGTCTACCAATTTTGTTGATCTTTTCAAAAACAAGCTTCTGGATTCATTGATTTTTTGAAAGGTTTTTTGTGTCTCTATCTCTTTCAGTTCTGTTCTGATCTTAGTTATTTCTTGCCTTCTGCTAGCTTTTGAATGTGTTTGCTTGGTTCTCTAGTTCTTTTAATTGTGATGTTAGGGTGTCGATTTTAGATCTTTCCTGCTTTCTCTTGTGGGCATTTAGTGCTATAAATTTCCCTCTACACACTGCTTTAAATGTGTCCCAGAGATTCTGATACATTGTGTCTTTGTTCTCATTGGTTTCAAAGAACTTCTTTATTTCTGCCTTCACTTTGTTATTTACCCAGTAGTCATTCAGGAGCAAGTTGTTCAGTTTCCATGTAGTTGTGTGGTTTTGAGTGAGTTTCTTAATCCTGAGTTCTAATTTGATTGCGCTGTGGTCTGACAGACAGCTTGTTGTGATTTCTGTTCTTTTACATTTGCTGAGGAGGGCTTTACTTCTAATTATGTGGTCAATTTTATAATAAGTGTGATGTGGTGCTAAGAAGAATGTATATTCTGTTGATTTGGGGTGGAGAGTTCTGTAGCTGTCTATTAGGTCTGCTTGTTGCAGAGCTGAGTTCAGGTCCTGGATATCCTTGTTAACCTTCCATCTCATTGATCTGTCTGATATTGACAGTGGGGTGTTAAAGTCTCCCATTATTATTGTGTGGGAGTCTAAGTCTCTCTGTAGGTCTCTAAGGACTTGCTTTATGAATCTGGGTGCTGCTGTATTGGGTGCATATATATTTAGGATAGTTAGGTCTTCTTGTTGAATTGATCCCTTTACCATTATGTAATGGCCTTCTTTGTCTCTTTTGATCTTTGTTAGTTTAAAGTCTGTTTTATCAGAGACTAGGATTGCAACTCCTGCCTTTTTTTGTTTTCCATTTGCTTGGTAGATCTTCCTCCATCCCTTTATTTTGAGCCTGTGTGTGTCTTTGCACGTGAGATGGGTGTCCTGAATACAACACACTGATGGGTCTTGACTCTTTCTCCAATTTGCCAGTCTGTGTCTTTTAATTGGGGCATTTAGCCCATTTACATTTAATGTTAATATTGTTATGTGTGAATTTGATCCTGTCATTATGATATTTGCTGGTTATTTTGCCCATTAATTGATGCAGTTTCTTCATAGCATTGATAGTCTTTACAGTTTTGCCTGTTTTTGGAGTGGCTGGTACCGGTTGTTTCTTTCCATGTTTAGTGCTTCCTTCAGGAGCTCTTGTAAGGCAGGCCTGGTGGTGACAAAAATCTCTCAGCATTTGCTTCTCTGTAAAGGATTTTATTTCTCATTCACTTTTGAAGCTTGGTTTGACTGGATATGAAATTCTGGGTTGAAAATTCTTTTCTTTAAGAATGTTGAATATTGGTCCCCACTCTCTTCTGGCTTGTAGAGTTTCTGCTAAGAGATCTGCTGTTAGTCTGATGGGCTTCCCTTTGTGGGTAACTCAACCTTTCTCTCTGGCTGCCCTTAACACTTTTTCCTTCATTTCAACCTTGGTGAATCTGACAATTATGTGTGTTGGGGTTGCTCTTCTTGAGGAGTATCTTTGTGGTGTTCTCTGTATTTCCTGAATTTGAGTGTTGGCCTGCCTTGCTATGTTGGGGAAGTTCTCCTGGATAATACCCTGAAGAGTGTTTTACAACTTGGTTCCATTCTCCCCATCACTTTCTGGTACACCAATCAAATGTAGTTTGGTCTTTTCACATAGTCCCATATTTCTTGGAAGCTTTGTTTGTTCCTTTTTGCTCTTTTTTCTCTAACTTTGTTTTATCACTTTATTTCATTAATTTGATCTTCAATCACTGATACCCTTTCTTCCACTTGATTGAATCAGCTATTGAAGCTTGTGCACGTGTCACAAAGTTCTCGTGCCAAGGTTTTCAGCTCCATCAGGTCATTTAAGTTCTTCTCTACAGTGTTTGTTCTAGTTAGTCATTCATCTAATCTTTTTTCAAAGTTTTTGGCTTCCTTGCGATGGGTTTGAACCTCCTCCTTTAGCTCTGAGAAGTTTGTTATTACCGACCTTCTGAAGCCTCCTTCTGTCAACTCGTCAAAGTCATTCTCCGTCCATCTTTGTTCCATTGCTGGCAAGGACCTGCGATCCTATGGAGGAGAAGAGGCGTTCTGATTTTTAGAATTTTCAGCTTTTCTCCTCTGGTTTCTACCCATCTTGTTGGTTTTATCTACCTTTGGTCTTTGATATTGGTGACCTACAGATGGGGTTTTGGTGTAGATGACCTTTTTGTTGATGTTGATGCTATTCCTTTCTGTTTGTTAGTTTTCCTTCTAACAGTCAGGTCCTTTAGATGCAGGTCTGTTGGAGTTTGCTAGAGTTGCACTCCGGACACTGTTTGCCTGGGTATCGCCAGCGGAGGCTGCAGAACAGCAAATATTGCTGCCTGATCCTTCCTCTGGAAGCTTCGTCCCAGAGGGGCAGCCACCTATATGAAGTGTCTGTTTACCCCTACTGGGAGGTATCTCCCAGTTAGGCTACGTGGCGGTCAGGGACCCGCTTGAGGAGGCAGTCTGTCCCTTGTTGGAGCTCAAATGCTGTGCTGGGAGAACCACTGCTCTCTTCAGAGCTGTCAGACTGGGACATTTAAATCTGCAGAAGTTGTCTGCTGCCTTTTGTTCAGCTATGCCCTGCCCACAGTGGTGGAGTCTAGAGGTAGTAGGCCTTGTTGAGCTGCAGTGGGCTCCACCCAGTTCGAGCTTCCCTGCTGCTTTGTTTACCTACTCAAGCCTCAGCAATGGCGGATGCCCCTCCCCCAGCCAGGCTGCTGTCTCACAGATCATCTCAGACTGCTGCGCTAGCAGTGAGCAAGGCTCCATAGGTGTGGGAGGTGCACAGCCAGGTACGGGAGAGAATCACCTTGTCTGCCAGTTGCTAAGACCTTGGGAACAGCACAGTATTTGGGCAGGAGTGTCCTGTTTTTCCAGGTAGTCTGTCATGGCTTCCCTTGGCTAGGAAAGGGAAATCCCCTGACTCCTTGAGCTTCCCTGGTGAGGTGACGCCCTGCCCTGCTTCGGCTCACCCTCTGTGGGCTGCATCCACTCTCCAACCAGCCCCAGTGAGATGAACCAGGTACCTCAGTTGGAAATGCAGAAATCACCCATCTTCTGCATTGATCACGCTGGGAGCTGCAGATCAGAGCTGTTCCTATTCGGCCATCTTGGAAAGCCCTCACAAAGTATCTTTTTAAATGCAGTTGGAGGTCTTTTGTGCCTCTTTTTGATGAATCTCAATTTGGAAAAACAACTCTTAAATGCTTTCTGTATTTTTCATTAAATGGAAGGGTATAGGAAGGGTATAGGCCCAGGTGAATGAATGAAAATGCTCTTATACTATTATTTTACACAGAAACCAGAGATGATATCACAACCAGTTAAGCTTATTTCACATTTGTTGATTGTAGTAAATTTCACTTCTCTCCCACTCTCAGTTCTGGTGGGCTGACTCCACGCTTTATGCCACTGCTCTTGGTTCTAAATGTCCAGGCTCCCACTTGCAATTTGGATTTGCCATTACAGGTGTCTGCTCCTTATGGGTCTGGCACCCTTGTTAGCAGAAGCCTTGGGAGTCAGCAGAAGGCTCCCAATGAATAACCAGGCTGGATTACCAGAGGAAAAAAACATAGCAAAAGCTGGACAAAGGTGGTGACCCAGAGAAGAATCAGGCATAAGAGCCAGCCCACCAAAGAAGCACAACAGGAACAAAGCAGTTAGATGTGTTCTGTGTGTGCAGGCGACAGAAGCAAGCAACAGAAACCAGCTCTGCATAACTTGTGCAGAAAATAAATGTTTAGAAAGGATGTTGGGGACCTAACAGCCCCCTTCCTAACAGAAGGAAGTGGTGAACATCAGTCTTTGGAAAAGACAGAAGCGAAGGCAACTGCAGGCATCTAAGTACCAGGATTCAGTGGACAGTTCTTCAAGGACCCACAGCTGGAATGAACAACCTCCAACAATGCTCGTATTCTGAGCCACTCAATTCAAGATTCATAGGCCCTCCTCTGGAATCAGAGGGAGAGTGGAGGAGAGAGAGAAATAGGAGAACAAGGAAAATGTAAGCTATGTTGCTGGAAGAAAAGAGAATGATGACAGATAGATAAAAAGAACAGCTATCCCCTAAAGGAAGACACAGACACCACCCTACTGACACCCAGAGATGACCTGAACGAGTACCTAGCTGTAGGCTAGGCCAAGATGTTTTTCAAAAATTACCTTTGGATTTTTTTCTAATACAGAAAGACAGGACAGACCTAGGCCCGAAGACCTACACCAGAGGTCATGGTTCAATAATTTTATTCTAAAAGCAAAACGAAGGAAACAAACAAGCAAGACCTTTTAAACGAATGTAACCCAGCTGGGCATGGTGGCTCACGCCTGTAATCCCAGCACTTTGGGAGGTCAAGGCAGGTGTATCACTTGAGGTCAGGAGTTCGAGACCAGCCTGGCCAACATGGTGAAACCCCATCTCTACTAAAAAAAAATACAGAAATAAGCTGGGCGTGGTGGCACACACCTGTAATCCCAGTTACTCAGGAGGCTGAGGTGAGAGAATCACTTGACACTGGGATGCAGAGGTTGCAGTGAGCCAAGATGGTGCCACTGCACTCCAGCCTGGGCATTGGAGTGAGACCCTGTCTCACACAAATAACAACAACAACAATAAGGTAAATATAACCAGAAACCTATAGCTCAGGATAGGTTAGTTGTAAAATATAAACAAATGAGGTAATATGCATGGAATTATTGGGAATACCTTTGAAAATGATGGCTTTGGTTTTAAAGTAATTGAGCTACATATCCCTCTGCCAACAACTAGAGAGAAAAGATGGAAACTCACTACTAATCTGTTTATAAAACTGTCATTTGCATATAGAGGAAAACTTAATTTGCTGTTTCTTTCTAGCAGGAGGGCTTACAATTAGCACATCCCAAAGAGAAAGGAACAAAACACATTCTTGTTTTATCCCACTGGAAAATATCATGCTCTCTGTTAAGAAGCCTGTCAAAGCATAACTCAGACTTTTAGTCAGAGCACAGCTGAAGCTTAATCATATGTATTGGGAGATTAATTATGTATAGATTGTGTGTCTGGGCAAAGGCAAAGCAGAGTGCAGGATACATAAAAGGAAAATCCATTGTCTGGGGCACATAGAGTCTGTCTGTCTCTGTCTTTTTTTTATTTGGTCTGTGGGCAAACTGATTAGCCAACCAACACTATCAAGAAGGTATATGATTAGGGAAGGCAGTTTTAGTTACATGAGGGCTTCCAGAGAGTGTTGTGATTTCAGGTTGGAGGGTATACGATGTTCATTGTCTGCTTTCTTTCCATTGGTGCCTCCACCTTGGTTAGACAAGGTCTGCACCATTTTCTGATTGTATCTTAAGACCTGTCCCTAGACCTTGACTTTCCGGGTAGCACTAAGGTGCAGATTCCATGTGATCATCAACAGCTGGGACCTATCTTGATACTCTCAAAGCTTAGGTCATCACTGATTTTCATTCCTAAAATTCTATGGGGTGGAAAAGTATAAACCAGAGATCATGGGTAATATCATTACCTCAAGTCTGCTTAGCACTGGAATGGAAGATTTGGCTTGCAATTGATGAAGAAAACTCACCTATACTTTAGGGACGTAGAGGTAAGCTTAAACACAGGTCTACATTTGTGGAGGGTAAAAGAACTGCCCTTTTCACTATTAAGTAGGATTTTAGTTGTAGGTTTTTCATAGGTACTCTGTATCATCTTCAGAATGTTCCCATTTATTCCTAGTTTCCTGAAAGTGTTTTTTTTTTTTTTGTTTTTCCTTTTTTTTCAATGAATACATGTTACATTTGTCATATACTCTTTTCTAGATCTAATGAGACAATCATATGGATTCCCTTTGCTAATATTCTGTTCAGGCTTCTTTATCTATGTTCGTGAACAAATATTGTTGTAATTTTTTTTCTTATAATGCCTCTATCAAATTTTGGTTCAGAGTTATATTGGCATCATAAAAGTAGCTGGAATGGGGTGTCTTCCTCTTTTATTTTCTGAAAGAGTTTAGGTTGAAGTGCTATTGTTTCTTCCTTAAATGTTTGATAGAAATCACTAGTGAAATGATCTGGATTGAATTTTTCTTGGTTGAAAGGTTTCTAATTACAAATTCAATTTATTTAATAGATATAGAACTACTCAGATATTTATATTTCTTTTTGTATTGTTTCAATAAGTTGCATTTTTCAGGAAATTTTTGTTAATATCATCTACTTTTTTAAATTTATTGACATAAAGTTTTTCATAATATCCTCTTAATCTTTTTAATTTGCATAGGAATCTATACTGATGCCCCCTTTCATTCCTGATATTTGTTTTGTTTCTTTTCTATTAATTTTAAGAGATTTATTAACTATTCCAAAGTACCAACTTTTGTTTTTATTGATTTTTTTATTGTTTATCTTTCATTTTCATTCTTATCTTTTTTTTCTTTTTCTTCTATGTATTTTGGGTTTAATTTTTTCTTTAGCATCTTAAAAACTTAGGCCATTCAAACATCTTTTTCCTTTTCTAATATTAATATTTAAAGTTATACATTTCCTTTTAAGTACATTAGATGCATGCCACAAATTTTGATTTGTTTTATTTTAGCTGTCATTTAGCTTGAAATATTTTATTTTTTTAAAAAAACTTTTGATTTCAGGGGTACATATGCCAGTTTGTTACATAGGTAAACTTGTGTCATGGGAGTTTGTTGTACAGATTATTTCATCACCCAGGTATTATGTCTAGTACCCATTAGTTGTTTTTCCTGATCCTCTCCCTTCTCCTACCCTCCACTATCCAATAGGCCCCAGTGCATGTTGTTCCCCTCTATGTGTCCATGTGTTCTCATCATTTAGCTCCCACTTATAAATGAGAACATGAGGTATTTGGTTGTCTGTTCCTGTGTTAATTTGCTATGGATAATGGCCTTCAGCTCCATCCATGTCCCTGCAAATGACATGATCTTGTTCTTTTGTGTGGCTACATAATATCCCATGGTGTATCTGTAACACATTTTCTTTATCCAGTCTACCATTGATGGATATTTAGGTTGATTCCATTTCTTTGCTATTGTGAATAGTGCTGAAATGAACATATGCATGCTTATGTTTTTATAATAGAATGATTTCTATTCCTTTGGGCATATACTCAGTAATGGGACTGCTGGGTCAAATGGTGTTTCTGTCTTTAGGTCTTTGAGGAATTGCCACACTGTCTTCCACGATGGTTGAACTAATTTACACTCCCTCCAACAGTGTATAAGGATTCCTTTTTCTCCACAACCTCACCAGCATCTTTTATTTTTTGACTATTTAATAATAGCCATTCTGAATGGTGTGAGATGGTATCTCATTATGTTTTTGATTTGCACTTCTCTAATAATCAGTGATGTTGAGCCTTTTTCATATAATTGTTGGCCACATGTATGTCTTCTTTTGAAAAATGTCTGTTCATGTCCTTTGCCCACTTCTTAATGGGGTTGTTTGGTTTCTTTTCTTGGAAATTTGTTTAAGTTCCTTATTTATGCTGGATATTAGACCTTTGTCAGATGCATAGTATGCAGAAATTTCTCTGATTCTTTAGGTTGTCTGTTTACTTTGTTGATAGTTTCTTTTGCTATGCAGAAGCTCTTTAGGTTTAATTAGATCCCACATGTCATTTTTTTGCTTTTGTTGTCTTCATCATAAAATCTTTGCCTGTGCCTATGTCCTGAACGTATTGCCAGGTTGTCTTCTAGAGTTTTTATAGCTTTGGGTTTTACATTTGTCTTTAATCCATCTTGAGTTAATTTCTGTGTATAGTATAAGAAAGGGATCAAGTTTTAATCTTCTGCATATGGCTGGCCAGTTATCCTAGCACCATTTATTGAATAGAGATTTCTTTCCTTATTGCTTGTTTTGTCAGGTTTGTTGAAGAACGGATAGTTGTAGGTGTACAGTCTTATTCTTGGGTTCTGTATTCTATTCCATTGGTCTATGTGTCTGTTTTTGTACCAGTACCATGTTGTTTTGGTTACTGTAGCCCTGTAGCATAGTTCGAAGTCAGGTAGTGTGATGCCTACAGCTTTGTTCTTTTTGCTTATGATTGCCTTGGCATTTTTGGTTCCATATGAATTTTAAAATAGTTTTTTTTCTAGTTCTGTGGAGAATCTCAATGATAGTTTAATAGGAATAACATTGAATCTGTAAATTGTTTTGGGCAGTATGGCTATTTTAATGATATTGATTCTTCCTATCCATGAGCATGGAATATTTTTCCACATGTTTGCATCATCTCTGATTTCTTTGAGCAGTGTTTTGTAGTTCTCCTTGTAGAGATTTTTCACCTTTAACACAGTTAGCTGTATTCCTAGGAATTTTATTATTTTTGTGGCAATTGTGAATGGGAGTGCATTTCTGATTTGGCTCTCAGCTTGACTGTTGTTGGTATATAAAACTGCTAGTGATTTTTGCACATTGATTTTGTATCTTGAGATTTTGCTAAAGTTGTTTATCAGCATCAGCTTCAGAAGCTTTTTGGCTGAGACTATGTGGTTTTCTAGCTATAGGATCATGTTGTCTGCAAACAGGGATAGTTCAACTTCCTGTCTTCCTATATGGATGCTCTTTATTTCTTTCTCTTGCCTGATTACCCTGCAAGGACTTCCACTACTACATTAAACAGGAACGGTGAAAGAGGGCATCCTTGTCTTGTGCCGGTTTTCAAGGGGAATGCTTCCAGCTTTCGCCCATTCAGTATGATATTGGCTGTGGGTTTGTCATAGATGGCTCTTATGATTTTGAGTTGTGTTCCTTCAATACCTATTTTACTGAGAGTTTTTAACGTGGATCAATGTTGAATTTTATCAAAAGCCTTTCTGTATCTATTGAGATAATAATGTGGTTTTTGTCTTTAATTCTGTTTGTGTGATGAATCACATTTATTAATTTGCATATGTTGAACCAACCTTGCATCCTAGGGATAAATCCTACTTGATTATGATGGATAAGCTTTTTGATGTGCTGCTGGATTTGGTTTGCCAATATCGTGTTGAGGATTTTTGCATTGATTTTCATCAAGAATATTGGCTTAAAGTTTTCTTTTTTTGTTGTTGTATCTCTGTCAAGTTTTGGTATCAGGATGATGCTGGCCTCATAGAAAGAGTTAGGGAGAAGTCTCTCCTGCTCATTTTTGGGGAATAGTTTTAGTAGAAGTGGTACCAGCTATTCTTTGTACATCTGGTAGAATTTGGCTATGAATCCTTCTGGTCCTGGGCTTTTTTGGTTGGTAGGCTGTTTATTACTGCCTCAATTTCAGAGCTCATTATTAGTCTGTTCAGGGATTCCATTTCTTCCCAGATCAGTCTTAGGAGGGTATATGTGTCCAGGAATTTATCCATTTCTTCTACATTTTCTAGTATAGGTGCATAGAGGTGTTCATAATATTCTCTGATGGTGGTTTGTATTTCTGTGAGGTCAGTGATGATATCCCCCTTGGTGTTTCTGATTGTGTTTATTAAATCTTTTCTCTGCTTCTTTATTAGTCTAGCTAGCAGTCTATCAAATTTTTCAAAAAACCAACTCCTGGATTTGTTGATCTTTTGAATGCTTTTTGTGTACGTGTGTGTGTCTCAATCTCTTTCAGTTCAGCTCTGATTTTTGTTATTTCTTGTCTTCTGCTAGATTTGGGATTTGTTTGCTCTTACTTCTCTAGTTCTTTTAGTTGTGATATTAGGTTGTTAACTTGGGATCTCTCTAAATTTTTGATGTGGGCATTTAATGCTATAAATTTCCTCTTAACAATGACTTAGCTGTGTCCCAGAGATTCTGGCATGTTGTATCTTTGTTCCCATTAGTTTCAGAGATCTTGACTTCTGCCTTAATTTCATTATTTACCCAAAAGTCATTCAGGAAGAGGTGATTCAATTTCCATGTAATTGTATGGTTTTGAGTAAATTTCTTGGTTTTGATTTCAAATTTGATTGCTCTGTAGTCTGAGAGACTGTTACGATTTCAGTTGTATTGCATTTGCTGAGGAGTGTTTTACTTTTTATGTGACTGATTTTAGAGTATGTGCCACGTGGCAATGAGAGGAATATATATTCTGTTGTTTTTGGTTGAAGAGTTCTGTAGATGTCTGTCATTTCCATTTAATCGAGTGCTGAGTTTGGATCCTGAGTATTTTTGTTAATTTTCTGTCTTGATGATCAGTCTAATATTGTCAGTGGGGTGTTAATTGTCTCCTACTATTATTGTGTGGGGACCTAAGTCTCTTTGTAGGGCTCTAAGAACTTGCTTCATAAATCTGAGTGCTCTTGTGTTGGGTGAATATATATTTAAAATAGTTACATTATCTTGTTGAATTGAACCCTTTACCATTATGTAATGCCCTTCTTTGTCTTTTTTGACCTTTGTTGGTTTAAAGTCTGTTTTGTCAGGAACTAGGATTGCAACCCCTGCTTTTTTCTGTTTTTCATTCGCTTGGTAGATTTTTCTCCATACCTTTATTTTGAGTCTATGTTTGTCATTTCATGTGAGATGAGTCTCTTGGAGACAGAATACCAATGGGTCTTTCATTTTGATAATTTCTTTTGACCTGTGTTTGAGTTCAGTGGTGTTTTTCTTCTGTACTGTCCAGTCTGCTGTTAATTTCATTCAATGAATTTTTGGTTCCAGATACTTTAGCTTTCTGTTTTAGGATTTCTTTTTTGTTTTTTTGTTAGATTTCATATCTTTCCTAAGTTTTCTTATCTTTTTATTCATCATATCCATATATGCCTATAGATTCCTTGACATACTTACTATAGTTATTCTAAAGTCCTTATTTGCTAATTTCAATATCTGAGTCATCTGTAAGTCTTTCAGTTTACTATTTTTTCTTTGTGGCTACAGGTCACATTTTCCTTCTTTATATGTTTAGTGATTTTTAATTATATTCCGTACATTAAAAATAATATATTGAGGAGACCTGGGATTTATCTTCCTCTGAAGACTGTTGAACTATCAGGCAGTTAAGTTACTGGTGGCCTCCCTTAACTTTGTGGAGGGTTGATTTTGGGCTTTGTTAGACTGTCCTAAACTGATGTTGCTCTTAGGCTTAGGGTATACTTTCTTCTAACGTGTGGACCTTTTGGGGGTTTAATGGGAAGTCCAAGGTGTTCAACAAGTCCCTTTATATAGGTAATTGGCAAGAACATATGTAATTATATTATGGGGGAGTCTTGCCACATAGGCTACTTTCTATTCCATTTAGGCCCTAGGTTTGGCTTATTTGTTTTAATCACATATGTTTTTAAGAAACATTTATAAGAATATGAATAAAATAAATATTACCTGAATAGAGGAGATCCCGCATCTTAAAAATCAAATATAGATAGTCCCTGACTGATGATGGTTTGACTTATAATTTTTTTTTACTTTATGATAGTTCAAAAGCAATACTCTTTCAGTAGATATCATACTACAAGTACACATATAACCACTCTGTTTTTCACTTTCAGTATAATATTCAATAAATTACATGAGATACTCAACATTTTGTTATAAAATATTCTTTGTGTTAGATGATTTTGCCCAAATGTAGGCTAATGCAAGTATTCTGAGCATATTTGAAGTAAGCTAGCCTAAGCTATGATGCTTGAGAGGTTAGGTGTATTAAGTGCAGTTTTGACTTACAATATTTTCACTTATGATGGGTTTATTGGGATGGAACTCTGATGTAAGTAAAGGAGCGTCTGTATTTTCTGACCCAAATAGAAAACTTATCATGTTCAAATTTGGTGGGTGAATGCAAGCCCACTGCTCTTTCAATTGCTTTATGTTTTATTTGTAATATTTTCAAACATCTTAAGCACATTATCTATTAAAAGACACTAAGATACTTAAATTTTCTTCTGAAAATATGTGTATATCTTTCTAGCTGTTAATTACCAATTTTGGTGATTATTGATAAGCTATATATTGGTAGGCTAAATGCCAATCTAATATAATAATTGGAAAAGTTCTGAGTAGGCAAAAGTTGCCTCCGTACTTGTTTGGCCATGGTTGGCATACGTATTTAGTTTTTTAATCATCTCTTTTTCTTTTTACTACATATTAACAAAATGTCTCTTCATTATGTTAGCAGAATCCTGCCTTTTATTTAGGCACAGAGTTATTCAGCTGTAACATTGCAGTCAACTAGGTGTATTTCTACTTTAGCATCCCTATCATCATTGTTTTAATTATAACATTTGTTCTTACAAAGATGTTCATACATTATTGACAGGAACATTTTCCCATCAGACTTTGCTTAGTCCATACTGTCTCCAATTATGCCTGGACACAAGTGGGCATTTTGCGTACCTCTTCTCCAGTTGTGCTAGTCAACACTTACCTATGCCTTGTCCCCCTTTGATGACTCTTTACCTTTACCACATTTATAGAAATTTTTCAAATGATGATGGAAAACTGCCACACTAAATGGTATCCTAAGAGCTTTTAAAGAATGCTAAATTTCTTAATAAAATATCGAAAGATACCAAAAACAAAAATTTTCAACACCCCAAATTGAGACAAATGACCTATTGTTACCTTCTAGAAGGAATTTTCACTAATTATAGTCAATGGAGTGGGGTAGAGAAAAGTAGTCAGGGTCCTAACCATGCTCTGCTTCAGGAAAAGAGAATAGCTTCACATTCCTTAAAGAGGTAGAGCAAGAGTTCCTCACTTCCTCACACTCTGCTCCTTCATCTGTATTATTCAAAAAATTGGGCAGCTTTATCTCTATTCATTTCAAGGCATGTATTCTATGATCTTGTATTATACTAGAAGAAAATAGGGAGGAATTATTGTTTGTCCACTGTAATCTTGGAGTGTAGCTAATGAGAAAAGTAGTCCAGGACGAGGAAAAGAGAGTAGCGTAGATGGAGGCACCTTAATGAAGATAGGGAACATGGGATGGAAGAGCAAATTTGGATGAAATATGATTACTTCAGTTTTGTATATACTGCGTTTTACTGCAATCATTGAGACTTGAGGCACTTCACATTGTATCATCGTTGAGACTTTTCATATAGAATCAGGTGAAATTATTGGTAGGAACTTGGCCAGTTGAATAGACTTTAAGGTGGAAGTGATATGGATTTGGAAAACATGTCATAGTTGAAACCATGGATATAGATGAGAAAAGAGAAAAGGGCTTGCATAAATCCCCAAGATGCACCAACTTTAAATTTAGGCAAAGGAAAAGGAGCAGGCTGAGTTAAGGAGGGACAGAAAGAGAGATGGAAACAAGTCAAAGAGAGAGTGATCTCTCAGAATCCAAGGGAGAAAAGTGTTTCAAGAAAGAAGGAATAGATCACAGTGTGAAATGCTTCAGATTAAGTAGGTATGTAAGTTGTGTGTATGCATTAAGCAAGTATTAAATAAGAGTAAGTAAGATGAATGCTGGGAAGTGCTTACTGTAATTGAGTGTTATTTAGTCATTGATTATCTTTGGCAAAAACATTTCAGAGGAATGGTGGAGGTAGGAGAGATTCCCATGAGTTGAGTGCATGAGAGGGCCGAAATAAGGGTCACAAAAATCTTTCTAGAAATTTCACTTTTAAAGTAAAATAAGGGGCAGTAGCTAGAAGGTTATGCAGGATCAAGGGAGGTTTTTATTGTTTGTGAGAAAGGCTTGAATACATTTATATTTTTGAGGGAAGGAAGCAAAGAGATTGACAGGAGAGAGAATAAACAGCATGTTCATTCTCTGAACCTAGAGAGGAACAGGTACATTTATTGGCAAAGAGACAACTTACTCTGTGATTCACAGGACCCAACTTAGAGATTTTTGGATCCTTGAGTTCTCAAGTGAAATTAGGTTGGTGCTAGGGCTCATAGAGGGCTTTAACGTAAAGTTTGACTTGGCTATAGAATTTTTGCCATACCAGGTTGGGCGCGGTGGCTCATGCCTGTAATCCCAGCACTTTGGGAGGCCGAGGCTGGTGGATCACCTGAGCTCAGGAGTTGAAGACCAGCCTGGCCAACATGGTGAAACCCCGTCTCTACTAAAAATACAAAACTTAGCTAGGTGCAGTGGCGGGCACCTGTAATCCAAGCTACTCTGGAAGCTGAGGCAGGAGAATCACTTGAACCCAGGAGGCAGAGGTTGCAGTGAGCAGAGATCGTGCCACTGCACTCCAGCCTGGGTAACAGAGTGGGACTCTGTCTCAAAAAAAAAAAAAAAAAAAGAATTTTTGCCATACCAAGAATGGGGTTGACTTGGTCCTGCATTTTAAGACAGAGGTTTCTTCTGCCTCAAGCCCCTAACTTCAGCCTGAAATCATCAACATTCATCACAGTAGCAGAACAACCTAGAAGGAATTGTTTCATTCTGAAAAGACTTTGAGATGATTAAAATATGTAATACAAATGGGTGAAAAGACATAGGTGATAAAATCAAGACAAAAGGGAAATTAGGTTTGGGAATATTAATTAAAGCTGGGCAAAATTAGTACTCGGTAAATTCATAGTACACTGTTCTGTTCAGCTGTTACAGGGAGCCTGCAAGTTGCCTCTAAGCTTGTTAGTGGCCTGAGCAAGGAGGGGGGAAAACAATTGGTTACAAGATTCAGAATGTCTAAATGACGAAAACAAACTAGTCATTAAGGAGGCCACACAGCTTTTCTTAGTAGTGAGGCTTGAGAGAAGGGTTCTTTCATGGATGTTCTGCATTTCCACAATAAATACACAACCAGGTTTTATAGGGATTTTCTTACAATACCCCTCACTGAAAGTGGACGGCAACATGACTGTCCACATCACTTTTTGTAGAATGAAGTGTCAGCAAGGGCCATGTAATAGGTACTAAATACTTAAAAGATTTTGATCATTTTAATGGGTCTTATTACTTACACTGAATTGTTCCTCAAACAACATCTGTCCAGTGTTCCACTCTTAATTTTCATTTTCTTTAAAACTCCTGAGATGAAGATGATTCCCATTTCACTTTAGAATGGATTTAAAAATTGTCTCAATTTCAATTGCCTTTCTCATTGTTTACCATGCTTTATATTCAAGGTGAGCGAAGCAAAGCACTTGTTACTAGGAGATAACAGCGTTGGGTTTCATTTATAATCGTTAAGATTTTCAGATAGATGCTGTTTTGGGGGGCGCATCCTTATCTAGGAGAGGTGATCAATGAGCCTTTGCTAGTGCCCAGCAGAGACAAGGTACAGACAGAGGAAATTAAAATTCTGGGAAGAGGAAATCATTGTTAGTCCCAATGTTATAGTGTTGTTTTCTTTTCTTTTTTTCTGGCCGGAGGTAAGCCAAAATTTAATTACACTCCTGATGGTTTGGGCTTGATAAGTGTAATGGATGATAAGTCATAGGTGGCTGAAAATCAATATGTTTTTTCAGCAGATAATAACATGTTTGCTTTGGAATATTTTATCTAAGTGTGAGATACAACGTGCAAAGGCTTTCATATTCCTTTGAGGTGAGAGCTCTGGAAAATGCAATAGGGCAAAGGCAAACTCACGTTTAGGGCTTAGATATGCCCTGGTAGACCCTTGTCTTTGGATAATTATTTTAGAAGTCTTCATGCACCAAAAGCTTTGCCTCTGGTTACTGGGAACAAGGTCTTTATGTGTCTGAAACTACATTAGCTTTCTGCTTATGCTGCTTCTCATGAGTTTTCCAGATTATGTATTGCCAGGCTGTGGCTATGCTTCCGGCCGAGAGCACCAACTTAAATGAAAGTGTTTTTATTTTGGAGCTGTACCAGATTAGAGGGAAGGTATTCTCAGAAATAGCTGTTGCAGAAGTGGGAAGAGCAAAGATTTACAAAGAGACAAGTGGTATGAGAACAAGAGCAGTCAATGTGTAGAGCAAGAAGCCATCAGAAGAACTTGGATCTGGTTCCTTCCCTAGCCAGATGACTTTGTTCTCTTCTATTCCATGGATATAGACCTTGTCTTTCACAGGTGGGAGTAAATTGCCACTTCCCTTTTAAGAAGAGAACCCATGTATACCTTAGATCCCAATCACTGAGTTTTGCCATCGAAAACTCTGACTTATAATATGATGTTTAGAAAGTAATTGAACTTCTGGGCTTCAGATGCCTCTTGAGTATGATCTAGACTAATAATATTGGGTTTTTCTTACCCCAATGGGAGATGCAGAGCTACTCAAAGCATGGAATTCTGAAGCTCAAAAGTCATCTGGCTTAGTCTAGCCCCAGGTATGTGAGCTCAGGGGTATGAGCTCTCCATCACAATTGGACCTGCGGTAAAAAACAAAAACAAAAAAACCAAAACTCTCCTCTTCTCCCCTAGGGTAAAGAAACTTCTCTGGTTGATTATTAGACTATCTTATTGGTCTTATGCAAGTATATGCTCTTTGTTATAAGAAATATGGTTACTGGAGCTGGAAGTAAGATAATATAGATAGTATCCTTTAGTTTGACAAGATGCTTCATTTATTAGCTGTGTGACTTGGTAAATTACCTTGATCATTCTGAATTGTTCATCTGTAAAATGGAATAATAATCCTACCTCTCTAGATTCATGCAAAAGGAGAGAGTTTTTCAACTCATATGTGCTAATGCTACTTTATATTTTGTTCACATTTATTCTGGGAACTAACCACTTTTCATCAATGACTCACATTTGCTTTGTGGTGCACCAAGATTCCCAGGTGCCTCTGGCTACATCTGGGGCTGTCCAGTTAATTTCTTCCCACCTGGGATATATATGGTTTGGTTTTGATTCAAATGGTGCAGATTATGTTCAAACTCCTTTCTCTGAACGAAGCCCAGGCACACAGGCAGGCAGGCCCAGAGATACGTGCAGATGGGTCCATTTTATCTCATGGGTGGTCAGAGCAGGACAGTCACACGAGGTGTATAGATGAGTGATGTCTCACCTGCTCCCAACACATGGCTGTTCCACAGCAGGTAACCCAAAGCTCAGCTCTGTCTTTGGACATTAACTCAAAGAAAGGTCTCAAATGTGTGTTAAGAATTGAGAATACTACTCTCAGGGCATAAGAGGTCATAAACTTTTTCTGTGCCATGGATCTCTTTGGCAGTTTGGTGGAGCCTATGGACTCCTTGAATCCTATAAAATATCTAGGATTACAATTTTTTTAAAGAAGCAATCATATTGAAAGTCATTAAAATATTTTAAAAACAAATCTGTGCTATTGTAAGGCATGTATTTTTTATTCATTAACTAAATACTAAGCCAAACAGCAAATAGAATAACTAATTTAAAAGCTGTGGTGTGCATAATAGTTATTTTAACATATCTACAAAAAGTATAATATAATATGAAAGTGTCTGTGGTTTCTGTTGGTGACAAGGTCACAGGTACTGCTAATCCTCCTGAGGTTTGTTATCTACAATTGCAACTGAGAGAAATGCTAAAATTCCATTCGAGATTAATGAAAGTAAATATATAATTTTTTACTATCCAAGTTCATAGATTCCCCTGGATTCCATCCCAGGTAAAGATCCCAGAGTTAGACAATAAGGAAAACAGAAGAAAAGGTAAGTATAAGGAAAATGGAAAGTCTTATTTTTCAATGTAAAGTTATCTGACAGTTAATTATATTTCAAACAAATAACATTAAATGTGTTCCAGTTTAGTGATTAGCACAGCTTTTTACATAGTTTTCTCTCAATAAATATCTTTTGAAGAAATTAACAAAAACATTGTTTTGCATTGTAATTATCCATCTACTTGTCTTTTTCTTCCACTGGTCTATGAGCTCATTGAGGACACATTAACTGCCCACACATCATTTGTACAGCTTTTTAACATCCTGTTAGACAGGAAAGAGAGAGCTCTCATGAATTTCTGGTAGAATTCTGTTCAATAGCTGTAATTGGTTATTTATTATAAGTCAGAGATATAATGTCATTTAATACTCACAATAAGCTTAGAGGTATACATTATTCCAATTCAACGATACAATTCAAATGTTGTTGAGGGTTTATGTGTGGTAAGCCAGGGCAGGCATTGCACTAAGCACAATGTCACAGTGGGGATGTAGAGATGAAAAGGATTCCTGCCTGCAGATAACATACAATCCAGTAGGGTGGAAAGACATGGATATGCCTAATTATGAGACAAGGTAAACAAGGGCAGGCTGGGGGATCAGCATGACAAAAGACACTAGGGCAGGATGGAGTTTTCATTTTTACAATGGGTTTTTCAGAGAAAGCTGGATGGATAGGCTGAAATTTGAACTGCGGAGCGAAGTATTTTAGACTTATTATATGGGTAGTTCAAAAATATCACTGTTTCCTTCAAACCACATACCAATTGTATATCTCATTCCAAATCACTGTACACTAGATGATAATGATTTTGTAGGAGCCTCTGAGAAGACCATTGTGAATTTTGATGTTTTCAGATTAAGTTTAATCAGCATCCCTCTCCCCATCCCTAATGTAAGTGTTGCTCAAAGCATTCAGGTGACTGGATTTCTCACAAGAACAGAAGCATTTAAATGCCTTCTGTTACCAACCCAATAATGCTAACCTGAAGCCCTGCTTTGCTGTTGGATTCAGTGGTTAAGCATCATAGTAGTGGTTCCTGGTAATTTTTCCAAATCAAAAGTTTAAGAGAATTAATAACATGTAGTAATTTGATCCAACTTTATTCTCTTGGACCAGTCAAGACCAATTAAGGAGCCACCATCCATGCCATGCCTCTGTTTATCCTAATGAGAAGTGCGTGGATTGATAATGAAGGCTGGCAGCTTAATGTAGCTCAAAACATAATTTGTAAACTCTAATGACCAGAATGTTAGCCATAAGAATGGTATAAATGGAACTGCTTCTCAGAATATATGCTGTTTTGATGTTTCTGGATCACTTTGCTTCATTCACTCAAGGAAAAATATTGCCTTGTACATAATGCACTAGGTAATCATACAGTTGCATCTTCTACTGAAAATGTTTCTCTCAGAATCATCTGTTTATGTACATATTTGGGTTTTGCATATGTAAAGTCATGGGATATTTGAGTAGAAAGGGCTTACAGGCTCTCTCATCAAATTGTCTTATTTTACAGTTAAGATTCTGAGGCCCAGAGAGAAAGGACTTAACCAAGGCCATTTGACGACTTACTACTAGACTTGGGATAGGACTCAGGCCCACACATTTGTTCCACACTGAGTAGTTTTTAGGGCACTTGATCTTTTATTTTTTTGGAGTACCTTATGTTGCACAATAACATTTTTCTCTGTCAGGTTTCCAGAATCTTCTGGCCTAGTGCCATTTTGTATTTTGCACCAAGTGGAGAGATAACGTCGTTGACGAAGCATCCTTTCCTCTCCTTTGACTTCTTGCCTTTATTTCTGAATATCCTTCTTGCAGTGGGTTGAATAGTGGCCCTCCAAAAAACATACTTATGTCATAATCCCTGAAACCTGTGAACATGACATTATTTGGAAAAAGAGTCTTCGCAGAGGTAATTATTGTAATCCCCAATATTGGAGGTAGGACCTGGTAGGAGGTGATTGGATCACGAGGGTGGATTTCTCATGAATAGTTTAGCACCATGTCCTTGGTGCTGTTCTTATGTTAGTGAGTGAGTTCTTTCGAGATCTGGTTGTTTAAAAGTGTGGCACCTCCCCTCCCCGCTTGCTCCTGCTTTCACCATGTGAAGTGCCTGCTCTTTCTTTGCCTACCACCATGATTGTAAGTTTCCTGAGGCCTCCCCAGAAGCCGAGCAGATGCCACTATGCTTGCTGTACAGCCTGCAGAATGGTGAGCCAATTAAACCTCTTTTCTTTATAAATTACCCAATTTCAGGTATTTCTGTATAACATAGCAAGAATGGATTAATACAGATCTTGAGATGAGATCATTCTTGATTTAATCCAATGTCAGATATCCTTATAAGAGAAGTGCAGAGGGAGATTTGAGACACATGAGAGAAGGTCATGTAGAAATGGAGGCAGAGATTGGAGTTCTCCTGCTACAAACCAAGGGACAGAAAGGATTGCTAACCTCCACCAGAAGCAGGGAGAGAAGGCAGGAATAGATTCTTCCTCATAACCTCCAAAAGGACCAAACCTGCTGACACCCAGATTTCAGACTTCGGCTTTGAGCACTGTAGAGAATACATCTTTGCTGTTTTAAGTCATCCGGTGTGTGGTGATTAGTTACAGCAGCCCTAGGAATCAAATATGCTTCATAAGCCATTTTCCTTGGGCCACACTGAGGACTGGGCACTGTAGAGGCCACGTGTGTGAGCATTGAGGGGAGCTGACTCATGTTCATGTTCTTGCTCCCACAATGACTAGAGCTATGATGCTGGTAGGTTAGATTACTGCTCTGTGACTCAGGTTTTTCAACTATAAAATGGGGATCATTATTGGTTATGATAATGTGCATTAATTATACATGATAATGTATAATATACATTATATAGTGTATATTGGTTATATTATAACTGGTAATGATCCCCATTTTACAGTTGAAAAAAATGAGATAATGAGATAATGTATATCTCATAATGAGACAGTGTATATTAATGCTTAGCATGGGTCCTGGAACACACCAAATGTTTAACAATGTGAGCTGATATTATTATAATGTCGCCAGCCTCTTTTGCTTGCTTCTTTGCTTGTAGAAAGGGGATTCATAAGCATTTCCTAGCCTGATGAATGGCATATGTGCTGTTGCTTGTGGTGTGGCAAACTCTGTGTAGGAAGGTAGTCCTTTCTGATACATGGGCTCTGCCCTCCTTTCTATCAGTGGGTTCTCATGGCCCCAACACACCCTTGGCCCTGATGAACCCTCCTTGAGAAATTCTCTTCCTGCAGCATCTAGGGCAGTGGTGCTCATCTCTGGCTATGCGTTGGAACCACCTGTGGAGTTTCTAATGCGCTAATGCCCGGGCCCCACTCTAGACCCCTCTGAATCAGAGTGTTTTCAATAGAACAGGCTCAGTGACCACAGGGAGAAGGGCTCAGCTATGGTTCAGGTAACACACCTCATTGGAGTTTCTAATCTGAGAAACTGCAGGGGGCAGGCAAGGAAATAGGAGCTGTCACCTAGAGCAGAATTTTTCTATCCAAGGTGAATTACCAACTTTAAGAAAATTTCTAATCCATCACAGCCAATATGTTAGTAAAATACAATAAAAAGTTGACTACACAAATTCTACCAAGTACCTGACAAGTACTCCTCATAAATGAATTACTTAAAAAACAAAATTTAAAACACACACAAAATAAAACCTCTTTTTGATTATTACATTAAACAGATATAAATCATTTTGTCAAATTGCTGAAAAGAGGTTAAACGTATACTTACTATATGAACTAGCAATTCCATTCTAGGTATTTACCTAAGAGAAGTGAAAACATATAAGCATACAAAGAGTTGCACATGAATGTCCATGGCAGCTTCATTCTTAAGAATCCTAAACTGGAAATGATCGAAATGTCCATCAGCAGGTGAGTAGATAAGCAAACTATGGCACATCCGTACAATAAAATGTTACTGAACCATAAAAATAAATAAATTACTGATACACACAAAACATGAATGAATCTCAAAGGATTATACTAAGTAGAGAAACCAGATCTCAAAGATTACAGTCTATATGATCCATTTATGTGCAATTCTAGAAGATACAAAATTATAGTGATAAAAAGCAGATTAGTGATTACCTGAGTCTAAGGGGTGGTCATAGGAATGGAGTGCAAAGGGACAGAAGGGAGTATTTTGTGGTGATAGAAATGTTCTGTATCTTGACCATAGTGGAAATCCCATGACTGTGTATGTTTATACACATACCGTGTATGTCATTGAACTGGACACTTAAAATATATGAATTTCATTTTATGCAAATTATACCTTGAAAAAGCCGATTTTTTACTTGCTGTAAAACTTTCTAAATATACACAGTTATATGTCAGAGATATTGTGAGTTCAGTTCCAGACCACCACAATAAAGTGACTATTGCAATAAAGCAAGTCACACAAGTTTTTTTTGGTTTCCCAGTGCATGTAAAATTTATGTTTACACTATACTATACTAAAGTAGTTATAGTATACTATACTGTAACTACACTATACTCTAAAGACTATAGTCTTTTAAGTGTGCAATAGAATTCTGTCATATATATATTTACACACATATATATACCTTAATTTAAAAAATACTTTATTGCTAAAAAATGTGGACAATTACTTGAACCCTCAGTGAATTATAATTTTTTTTTTGGTGGTAGGGTCTTGCCTTGATGCTGATGGCTACTGATTGATCAGGATGGTGGTTGCCAAAGGTTGGGGTGGCTGTAGCAATTTCTTAAAATAAGACAACAATGATGTTTGCTGCATTGATGGACTTTTCCTTTCATGAAAGATTTCTCTGTAGCATGCAATGCTGTTCGATAGCATTTTACAGATAGTATTTTTTTTTTCAAAATTGGTGTCCATCTTCTCAAACCCTGCCTTGTAAACTAAGTTTATGTAATATTCTAAATCCTTTCTGTGATTTCAACAATGCTCACAGCATCTTCACCAGGAGTAGATTCCAAGGAACCATTTTCTTTGCTTATTTGTAAGAAGCAACTCTCTGTCTGTTCAAGTTTGATCATGAGATTGCAGCAATTTAGTTACATCTTCAGACTTCACTTCTAATTTGAGTTCTCTTGCTATTTCAACCACATCTGCAGTTACTTCCTCCACTAAAGTCTTGAACTTCTCAAAGTCATTTACGAGGGTTGGAATCAACCTCTTCCAAACTCCCATTAACGTTGATATCATGAATGTTCTTAATGGCATCTAGAATGGGTAATCCTTTCCAGAAGGTTTTCAATTTACTTTGACCAGATTAATCAAAGGAATCATTATCTGTGACAGTTATAGCCTTATAAAACGTATTTCTTAAACAATAAGACTTGAAAGTTGAAATTACTCCTTGATCCATGGGCTGCAGAATGCACATTGTGTTAGCAGGCATGAAAACAACATCAATCTTCTTGTACATCTCCATCAAAGTCTTGGGTGACCAGGTGCATTGTCAAGGAACAGTAATATTTTGACAGGTGTCTTCATTCTGAGCAGTAGATCTTAAAAATGGGCTTAAAATATTCAGTAAACCATGCTGTAAACAGCAGATGTGCTGCCATCCAGGCTTTGTTGTTCCATTTATTTATTTATTTATTTAATTTTTTTACTTTTATTTTTTAGAGCATTAACCTTTGCAATTTATTTTTTTATTATACTTTAAGTTTTAGGGTACATGTACACAACATGCAGGTTTGTTACATATGTATACATGTGCCATGTTGGTGTGCTGCACCCACTAACTCCTCATTTAACATTAGGTATATCTCCTAGTGCTATCCCTCCCCCCCTCCCTCCACCCCACAACAGGCCCCGGTGTGTGATGTTCCCCTTCCTGTGTCCATGTGTTCTCATTGTTCAATTCCCACCTATGAGTGAGAATATGCAGTGTTTGGTTTCTTGTCGTTGTGATAGTTTGCTGAGAATGATAGTTTCCAGCTTCATCCATGTCCCTGCAAAGGACATGAACTCATCATTTTTTATGGCTGCATAGTATTCCATGGTGTATATGTGCCACATTTTCTTAATCCAGTATATCATTGTTGGTCATTTAGGTTGGTTCCAAGTCTTTGCTATTGTGAATAGTGCCGATAGAACACAGGCAGAGTAGATTTCGCATAATTCTTAAGGGCTCTAGGATTTGGGGGATAGTCAATGAGCATTAGCCTCAATTTAAAGTCACCAGCTATATTAGCCCCCAAAAAGAGAGTCAGCCTGTCCTTTGAAATGTTGAAGTCATGCATTGACTTCTCCTCTCTAGCTGTGAAAGTGCTAGATAACCTCTTCTTCTAATAGAAGGCTGTTTTGTCCTTATAGTGAAAATCTGTTGTTTAGTGAAGCCACCTTCATTCCTTATCTTAGTTAGATCTTCTGGATTATTTGCTGAAGCTTCTACAAGAGCACTTGCTACTTTGTCTTGCACTTTTATGTTATGCAGAGAGCTTCTTTCCTCAAACCTCATGAACGAACCTCTGCTGGCTTCCAACCTTTTTCCTGCAGCTTCCTCACCTTTCTCGGCCTTCATAGAATTGAAGAGAGTTAAAGCCTTGATCTGGATTAGGCTTTGGCTAAAGGGAATGTTGTGGCTGGTTTGACCACTAAATCTTTCTTGATATCAGCAATAAGACTGCTTCACTTTCTTATTCATGCATTCACTGGAGTAGCACTTTTAATTTCCTTCAAGAGCGTTTCCTTTGCATTCACAACTTGGCTAACTGTTTGGCACAAGAGGCCTAGTTTTCAGCCTGTCTTGGCTTTCAACATGCCTTTCTCACTAAGCTTAGTTATTTCTAGCTTTTGATTCAAAATGAGGGATGTTGTGACTCTTCCTTTCACTTAAACACCTAGAGACCATTGTAGGGTTATTAGTTGGCCTGTTTTCAAAACTGCTGTGTCTCAGGAAATAGAGAGGCTTAAGGAGAGGGAGAGAGACAAAGGAATGGTTGATCAGTGGAGCAATCAGACAACACACAGCATTCATTAATTTCACCATCTTACTTGTGAGTGGTTTGTAACACCCCAAAACAATTACGATGGTAACATCAAAGATCACGGATCACAGATCACCATAACAGATATGATAATGATGAAAAAGTTGAAATATTGCAAGAATGACCAAAATGCGACATAGAGACACGAAGTGTGCACAAGCTCTTGGAAGAATGGTGCTGATAGATTTACTCATCACAGGGTTGCTGCAAACTTTCAATTTGTAAAAAATGTAATATTTGGGAAGCACAGTACAATAAGGTATGCCTGTGTTCTTGATTTCTGTATGTATCTTGTTGCAAATGAACAATAAATCATTTGTAAACCCGTACTGGTCTGTGAACCAAACTTTGAGAAGCATTGAACTAGATGATGGAGCGCCCATAGGGTGGCATTCAGAGCCTTGCTCTATCTTGAGTGTCTTAGGAGGTTATTGTCAAGGACTTTAGTGCAAGGACCAGCACTGCAGCCTGATCCCTCAGAATAGTCCTGCAAAGGGTTTGAAATTGCTGCTCAGGCCCATATTTGGAAACACCAGGTTGGATGTCTGCTTGGCTGCAAATACAATCCAAGAACAGACATTTAAGCCCCACTTGAGTTACGATGAGGCCATCAGACCTCCAGTTTTAAGAAGATATTTAATTTTGACCTCCCTGAAAAGGGGCAGAGAGATTAAGCTTGCAGTATGAGTAGGGATATACTTTATGGAAAGTAGATGCTAACAAATAATTATAGGTTGAATGAAAGGCAAATAAATGCTTGCTTCTAAAAAGTACATAATGGTCCAATTCATCAGCCTGCCAAGAAATTAGGTCCTGTAGAGAAGATAATAGAAGGTTGAAACTCTCAAAGGAGAGGCAAATTCCGTTGTAATCTTTTTGATGCCAAATGTATTTTTCTGCAATAATTGATTATGTGAGTTTGAGACTCCAGTTGTTATCATCATCTGGGAAAGATCCTGCAGTTCTTCCATACTTCGCCACCATCAGTCAGTAGGAGGATTACTGTTTTTTCTTCAGGGTGGAGGTAGGCTCTGAAGGATCACATTCCCATAAGAGGGCTAGTGGTAATAAGAAGAACTAAGCGAGTTCAGTGGTTGACTCTGGGTCTTTTAATAACTTCTGATCTTCAATTTTTTCATCTGTAAAATGGAACAATACCTTCTTTTTTTTTTTTTTTTAGATGGAGTCTGGCTCTGTCGCCCAGGCTGGAGTGCAATGGTGCGATCTCAGCTCACTGCAACCTCTGCCTGCTGGGTTCAAGCGATTCTCCTGCCTCAGCCTCCTGAGTAGATGGGATTACAGGCGCCCACCATGCCCAGCTAATTTTTGTATTTCTGGTAGAGACTGGGTTTCACCAAGTTGATCAGGCTGGTCTCAAACTCCTGACCTCAGGTGATCCACCCGCCTCGGCCTCCCAAAGTGCTGGGATTACAGGCGTGAGCCACTGCTCCTGGCCAAAAACAATACCTTCTTTAAAGCCTTGTAGAGATCCCAACGTGAGATGGGTGTGATATATATTTTTAAGAGAACACAATAAATAGCACTCCATTACTTGCCTGAGTTCTGAACACATTGAGAAATAGGACAAAAGAATCAATAGATGGAAAATGAAAGTATCATCTTCATGGTTAATAAAGGCTAAGATGAGCTCAGTGTGAGACTCACATGAGGCTGTAAATCCCAGCCTGGGGAGGACCTACCTTTCCAGTCTCAGGCCACATTGGACCCTGCTGTGGGGACAGAGCCTGTCTCTGGAGGAGCTGGGTAAACTTCACGTTCTCTATGATCTGGCCAACTTCCGAGAGGAAGAGGCAGGATTATGCATGTTAAATTTATGTCACCAAGTTCACCACCCAACTGAATGACTCCCAGGGGAGGAGTAAGCTAGAAGTGGAATGAGGCCAGGAATGTCATGGAGATAGAGAGTCTTCCATACAGAAAGAGACATCAAGAATGGGGAAGAGTTTTTTTTTTTTTCCCTCTTAAACAATCAGGACTAACCCCTAAACCTGTGCTTATCCATGGAGTGGTTTTCCCCCTGCCAGAGGGGATCAGTGGGTCAGCAGGGCTGTCCCATTCCCATCCTCAGGAGGCTGTTCCCCATACCAGCCACTGCTCACCAGCACAGCATCTTGCCTTGGTTTATATACAAGATAATGCTTGTAGTTTAGTTCACAATCTAGAAATATGTACTTTGAAAATTTCTAATAGTTGGTATAGATCTTGAAAGAAATCAGCTGTAGGTAAATATATCTTGATAATTATGAAGTTAGAGGAATAAATCTTTTTCTTTTTAGGATATTGGCTAAAAAGGGAGGTTGAGAATTCTCTCTTTTTCTGTCTCTCTCTGTCTCTTTCTTGCCTTCCTCCAAAGGCCCATCTGTTCTCTGCTCCAAATTTATGTCTCTCAATCCCAAAAAATATAGTTGGCTTTAAAACTCTTTATAATTTTGAAATGGTCTTCTATTTTCCTTTAGTTGTTATAGCTTAATACTATGCAATCAGGAAGATTGCCTAATGCTCATAATTTGTAATAGATATGCAATTGTAATTGATCTTGGATACACATTTATGATTTTTCCCTCTTCAAACTGAATTCAAAGATAAAATTAACCTAGGGTACATGGAGACCTGGGATTAAATGTTTTGAAGAACTAAGTATAGCGGAATTAGTATAGCTTACAAGTATATAAATTATAAAGACTCTCTCCCTTTATGTGCACCCAGTACCCATGGGAACTGGTTATTAAGTTTGGATCACATCCTATACCTTTAAAGATGAAACAAGATCTCAAGTTTACATGTTTTTTGTTCTGTGACAGCAATTCTGCTTGTCTGTGATATGTCTCCTAACTTCAGCATATGCACACTGGCCACTTCTCAGCATGAGGAATGGATGTATATGTTTCAGAACAAAAGCTGTAAAAATGGATTTTTAGTGCCCTGTAAAGAAGCCTGGAAAATCTTGAAAGAAACAGAAGGGGGGAAGTTGAAGGGGCAGTGGAAGAATTTGCTATTGGCACTAAATCAGAGGAGGCTAAAACATAATCACAGTATAAGATTTGCAAATGTTCTCTTTCAAAAGTGCTTCGATCTCTGAGAGGTACCAATGTTGCATTACTTTGAATTTTACACACACACACACACACACACACACACACGTGCACACACAGCTTCATATATCCTGCAGCGAACTGTAATCTGTCAGCACAATAGCTGGGATGGAGTGAGAATCAGTATCAGATTTAACAGTAAAGTAGAAAATTTCCTTCCTGTCTTTTTCTTTCCTCTTTGAATATTCTACCTATGTTTATTTACAACATAGCCTCTTGGATCTTTGAGAGATAGAGGGGACCTTACTTAGAAAGACAGTCTAATTTCCCAGCAAATTTAAGGATGCTCTTTCTAGCATTTCAAATTGTGGTCTTCCTACCTGTATTTGAACAGGTAGGAAAGGGATGCTCCCAAATGCTAAGGACAATGGTGTTCTTTGTAGATGCTGCTAACAATTAGAAAACTCTTATATCAAATTTGACCTTTCTCTCCCCATAATTTCTAGTCTATGGTCTTCATTCAGTCTTTTGGAAGTTAGGAACCAAAAAGACTAAATTTAGTTTCCCCCAACCCCTCCTTCTCACAAGACTCTTCGATGTTGGAAGTAACCTCTCATATTATGGTAAGCCTGCCCCCACACCACCCATGCTTATATTCAAATACTGCCCATAGCGGGAAGTGGCATTTCTAGGGGAGAATTAACATCTTAATATCAATTTTCCAATCCAGAAAGACGAGATATATATATATATATACACATACATATATCTCCATCTCAGTATTCATTAGTTTGCTTCAGTAATGCTTTTAATCATTTTAATGTGCAGGTTTGATATAATTTAGTTAAATTTATCTCTAAGTATTTACATTTTTAAAAAATTTTTAAATTGAGATATAATTCACACATGATAAAATTTATCCCTGTAAAGTATGTAAGTCAATGGTTTTTACTATATTCATAAAGTTGTGCAAAAATCACCATTTCATAGTTTTAAAATTTTATTGTAAATTTCAATTTCCAATTATTTACATATAGTATCATAGTTGGTACTACCTAGATATACAATTGAGTTTTGCATTTTGACTTTGTATCTTGAGACCTTGCTAAACTCATTAATTAGTTCTAATAAGGTTTGGGTTTTTTTTACATTCCATAGGATTTTCTATACAATCATGTCATCATTGAAAAATATAGTCTTAATTATTCTTTTCTTATATCTATCTTTTACTTCTTTACGTTGTATTATTATTAAACTTCCATTAAAATGGTGAATGGCAGTGGTGAGAGCAAGCATATTTGCCTCATTCCTGATCTTAGGAGAAAGCATTTAGTTTTTCACCATTAGGTATCATGTAGCTATAGGTTTTTTATACATGCCCTTTATGAAATTGTAGTTTCCTTCAACTCTTAGTTTGCTGGGAGTTATTTTAATAAGTGGATATTTAATTTTGTCAAATGGTTTTTCTGCACCTGTTGGTATTACTATATGGTTTTCCTTTTAAAATATGTTAATATGGTGAATTACATTAATAAATTAATTTGAAAATGTTAAATGAACCTTGCCTTTGGGGATGAACCTCCCTTGGTCATGATGTATTATACTTTTTCTATATTGGTTTATTTGATTTTTAAAAAAATTTAAAATTTTGCATCTATGTGCACAAGGAATATTGATCTGTGATTTCTTTCCCTTCCCCCCACCTCCATCTCTCTTTTCTCTCCTTCCTTTCCTTCCTTTCTTTTTCTTCTTTCTTTCGCTAACCATTTAATGGTGGCCTTATAAAATAAACTTGAAAGTGTTCCCTTTCTTTCTGTTTTCTGGAAGATTTGTGTAGAATTGGCATTGCACTCCTGTAAATGCTTAGTAGAAATTACCTAGAGAAACATTTGGGGCTTGATATTTCTTTGTGAGAATGTTTCCAATGCTGAACTCAATTTATTTAATAGATATAGGCCTATACAGGTTATGTATTTATTTATTTCTTGAGTGACTTTTGGTGGTTTCTATCTTTAAAAAATTGCCAATTTAATCTTTGTCAAATTTGTTGTCACAAAGTTTTCTTGCAATTCTCTCATTATTCTGTCTGTAGGATCTCTGAGCAGTTTTCCTTCTTTCACTGCTAATATTGGTAATTTGTCTGCTCTTTTCTGATCAGTCTACCTAGTGTTTTATCAATTTTGCTGACTTTTTCAAAGAACTGTAATTGATTTGCTTTATTTTTTCTTGGTTTTTTATTTTTGCAATTTCTGATCTTATCTTTATTACTTCCTTTCTTCCACTTACATTAGATTTAACTTACTTTTTAATTCTGGTCCCGTAAGGTGGAAGATTAGATAACTGATTTTAAACTTACCTTCTCTAATATTGATATTCTACACTATAAATTCTCTCTAGTCGTTAGTTTAGCTGCCTCTTGTAATTGTAACACACTGTGTTATCATTTTCATTCAGTTTTAAATATTTTCCAAATTCCTTTGTGATTATTTTTTGATTCATGCATTATTTAGAAATATGTTGTTTAATTTTTAAATATTTGGGACTTTTTCAGATATTCTTCTAACATCGATTTCTAGTTCAATTCCATTGTGGTAAAATTTCGGTCCTTAAACTTATTGATACTTGTTTTATGGTCTAGACTATAGTGTCTTCGTAAATGTTTCATGTATACTTGAAATGAATATACATTCTACATTCTGCCAGTTCTGAGTAGTGTGTTCTTTACCACAACAGGTTTCCTTTATTCATTCCACATCACTTATACCACCATATGATATGATATTATAGATTTATTTCTTTACTTGGCTTGTTTTCTGCTCCCCCAATCTCCCCCTTCCCCACCGTACAATTGGAATGTATACTCTGTGAGGGCAGGAGCTTGACTGTTTTGTTTACTCCAGTATTCTCAGTTCCTGAATGATTAAATAAATGAGTGGATGAATTCATGAACTTTTCTCAAAACATCAAGAAAGTGTATATACTAGAAGTTATGTACAGGCTAGACCATAGGGCTCAGATGAGTACTTTAAAACTTTTCCTCTTTGGTTAGAATAAAAAATGTGAAAACTTACATCATGTACATATTTACCTAAAAAATCAGCCATTAAGAAAAATAATTTGTATGTGTCACACACAATTACTTCTTAAATTCAGAATTCAAGAAAATACTAACCCACTTCATTTGTCAAAATTTATTTATAGAATTAAGAGGGGAAATATAAACAACAACCACTATAAAATATAATGGAAAATGATCTCATTTACATTAGCAACATTAAAGAAAATCTAGTGATACACTTAACAAAAATGTTTAAGATCTACATGAAGAAATCTTCAAAACACTATTAAGAGATAGAAAAGTTTAAATAAATGCTTATTTCTTGGAAAGGAATACTCAATATTATCAGCTGTCTATTCATATTATATTAATCTACAAAGTTAAAATAATGCCAAAATAAATACTAAAGGTTTCTCTGGTGTATCAGGAAAAAGAAATCTGCCAGAGTAGAAAGGAAGATTCTGAAAAAGAAGACCAAGAGTCAGTGGTAACTGGCCCTCCATGTGTTCAAGTTTATGACTGCTGTAATTCAAACTCTGTAGTACAGAATCAGACTTAGACAATGAAAAAGTCAACGAAAAAGAAAGGGAGTCTAGAAATACACCCAAATACTTATAGGAACTTATGCTATCCCAAAGACACCATTTCATTTTAGTGAAGAAATGATGACTTAATTAATGCATGGTATTAGGACAAGTGAGATGTCACGTGGAAAAAAAAAGTATTTTAAAAAGTTGGATTCCTACTTTACTCCTTATACCACAATAAATTCCAGCCAGATCAAATATTTAAATGTAAAAAATAAAGCCATAAATTTCAAGACAAAAATAACTGAATAATTTTTTATAATCTTGGAGACTTTGGAAACATGACACAAAATTGAAATGCTATTAAAAAGAATAACACTTGACTATTAAAATGTTTTAAATTGTCTTATAAAATGCCATAAGCAAAGTCAAAAGCGACTTAGGCTATGGTGAATAGTAGCTGCAAAAAACATGGGAATGAAGATGTCTCTTCTATAACTGATTTCCTTTCTTTTGGATGTATTCCCAGCGGTGGGATTGCTGGGTCATGTGGCAGTTCTATTTTTAGTTTTTTGAGAAACCTCCATACTGTTTTCTATGGTGGCTGTGCTACTTTACATTCCCACCACCATATAAGCATGCTCCTTTCTCTGCATCCTCATCAGCATTGTCATTTTTTGTCTTTTTGATAATAGTCATTTTAACTGTGGTGAGAGGGTATCTTACTATGGTTTTGATTTGCATTTCCCTGATGATTAGTGTTGTTTAACATTTTTCATACACCTGTTGGCCATTTGTATGTCTTCTTTTGAGTAATGTCTATTCAGGTTTTCCCACATGTCCATCAATGAATGAATGAGTAAAGAAAATGTGTTATACGGACGCAATGGAATGTTATTCCATATAAAAAAGAATGAAATACTGTAATTTTCAACAACATGCATAGAACTGGAGGTCATTATTTAAAGTGAAATAAGCCAGGCACAGAAAGACAAATATTGCAAGTTCTCACTCATATGTGGGAGCTAAAACCGTAGATCTCATGGAGGTAGAGAGTAGAACAGTGGTTACCAGAGGTTGACAAGGGTGGGGGTGATGAAGAGAGGTTGGTTAAGGGGTACAAACATACAGTTAGAAGGAATAAGTTCTAGTGTTTGATAAAACACTAGGGAGACTATAGTTCACCATAATTTATTGTATATTTCCAAATAACTGGAAGAGAAGAATTGGAATGTTTCCAATACAAAGATCGGATAAATATTTGAAGTAGTAGACTCCCAGTTATCCTGATTTGATCATTACACATTGCATAAATGTATCAAAATATCAAATGTACCCCCAAAATATGTACAACTATCACATATACATAGAAAAGTCACTTTGAAAAAAACTGTGAATATTTTTGACAAAGAAAGGCTAACATCATTGATGTCAAGAGCACTCATATTTCAGCAAGAAAAAAAAGCCCACTAGCCAAATTTTAAAAGTGGGCAAAGGACACAATCAGTTCATTGAAATGGAAATAAAAATAGCTTTGAAACATATTGAAAAATATTCAGAACTTCTCATAGTAAGAGAAATGTGAATTAAAGTTGCAACAAGATGCCATTTTCTGTCTATCAGATTGACAAAGATTAAAAAATTTAGTAGCATATGTTTTCAGCAAGGGTGCGAGGAGACAGAAACTCATGTTTTGGGTCAGAATGTAAATTGGAGAGCAATTTGGCAATATCTATCAGAATTTTAAAGTTTATAGCTTTTGACCTGGTTATTTCGCTTCTAGTCATTGATCACTCAGCGGTGTTGGTACACATATACAAAGACATGCATCTACAAGGATATCAGCATTGCCTGTCCTTACAAAATTGGAAAGGACCTAATATCCAATGTGGTGTTCCACCTGCATCCCCTTCCCTGGGCCAGTGCATCTGTCTCCCGCCACTGTGAGTGTTGGCTGCTGACGGCTCACAGCTCACCCTTCCCCAGAGAATTATCCTCAACTGACCAGGAACTTCCTCACCTGGAAGTAGCTGGGAGGTTATCCGGACGACCATTTCTTTGTATATTGGCAATATACAAAGCCAATGTCTATTGTATATTGTGGTACAAAAACTCAAAATGTTTTCCTGCTGCCATGCATGCTCCAGTGCTCCCCATGTGATCAGGTTTGACTTGACTAAAACCACATCTTTGCTTAGCTTCTTCCCCAGCCTAACTTTTCTCTCTGGTTTCTATATAAGATTCTCTTGAAAGCACTTCTCGATAAATCGCTGGCATGAGAGTCTCCCCCTTAGGTTGTGCTTCTAGAGAATCTCACCTAAGACAGTCATCAACAGGGTACCGGTTAAATAAATGACAGTACTCCATATAATGGAGTACCACCTAGACATTAAGAAGAGAGAAGCAACTATTCTCTATATACTGACATGGAAGTCTCAAAATAGAGTGAAAAAAGCAAGTTATAAATTAATATGAATTATATATTACCATTTATGTTAAAATGGCAATTTACAAATATAGTTGAATATTCATAGAATATCTCTTTGTATAGAATATCTCTGCATAACAGTGTTTGCTTGTTGCAGAGGGGAGGCCAATTGGGGTCTATGAAATTAGAAGGAAGAAGATAGAGTGAATTTTGCACTATATACTTTTTCTACCTTTTAAATATTCTACTATGTAAATAAATTATCTGTTAAATTATATTATTTCAACAGTGGTAAAAAAGCATTAGTATTTTCAAATAGCTTCAGTGTTTTGAAATTGAAAGCATTAGTAGTATCAAATATCTTCAGTTTAGGATAATGTCATTTATCAGAAATATTTCTTCTGCCCTCAGGAATAAATTACATTTAAAAAAATTAGCATGTCAGTACTCTAAATGAAAAAGTATGTTTTTGAAGTCCCTAGAGGGTGCTAAAAAACTATCTCATTATCTATATCTTAAGAATTATCTCTGCAATTCTGTTAATTTTCTTAGTAAACACCTCTCTCATAGATAATGGCATTGCAACTTCCAGCTGGCCCTTTTTAAATGATCACAAATTGCCATGTATCTCCATTTAAATGAATGTGCTTTTTCTTAACCTGAGTTTAATTACCATTCATTTTACCACATTAATTATGATAGATTTCCTGCCTCCTTCATACCTGTGGCCACATAGACATTGCACCATTATTAGTGCTTTTGGCATTTGGTTACAAATTATACACACACATCTGCTGTGAATTGTGGATTACATTAAGAATCAAACATACTGGATTTAGGGCTTCAACACAGAAAGTGATGTCAATGCACAGTCCTGAAACATGAGACCACACACTGTCTCTGCCTCACAGAACAGAGGTCATGACTATACAAAAAACCTTTTTGCAGCTGAGACATGGTTGAATATATTTCATACATCTCTCACTGTCCATTTCATGAGACCAGGATATATAACAGCCCCCAGTGGCCTTACCCCTCGCCTGCAAGTGTGCTACTTTTTTTTTTTTTTTTTTTTTTTGAGACAGAGTTTCGCTCTTGTCACCCAGCTGGGAGTGCAATGGCGTGATCTCAGCTTGCAGCAACCTCCGCCTCTCGGGTTCAAGCGATTCTTGTGCCTCAGCCTCCTGAGTAGCTGGGATTATAGGCTCATGCCACCACGCCTGGCTAATATTTTGTATTTTTAGTAGAGACAGAGTTTCGGCATATTGGCCAGGCTGGTCTTGAACCCCTGACCTCAAGTGATCCTTCAGCCTCGGTCTCTCAAAGTGTTGGGATTATAAGTGTGAGCCACCGCACCCAGCCGGGTTGCTAATCTTTGAGGCAGGCAACACACATCCAAAATGCTTTACCCTACCATCTCCCCTTCCTGCCTCTCACTCCTGCCACATTGGTATATCCATTCAGAGACGGCACAGGAAATGCAGAGTGGGAAGGCTGGTACGAATGCTCTTGTGGCAGTGGTGGTCATTTATTTGTTCACATGTTCTTTGATTCAATAAGCATTTAATGATTCCTGTGATGTGCCGGGCACTGTGCTAAAGGAAAGGACAAGCCATAGTGAATATAGTATCTAGCCTTGAGGGGTAGAGACTTACTTTTGAGAGTCAGAGAGTAAGTAAATGTCTTTTCAGTGTACAAAAAGGAGAGGGGGAAACACTGTGAAATTTAATGCTATATGCATGTATAATTATATAAGTAATTTGACTACATAACATTTCAAAATTCTGTGCACAAGAAATAGAAGAAATAAAGTTGAAAGGCTAAAGATGACAACTTGATTGCAGCACATAGGACATTTTTATGGGCAAGTCGTGCTTAAAAATAACAGAACGACAAATGGGCAAAAAGAAAAATGGGCAAAGACACAAACAGATGATTCACAAAGAATGATCACATTAAATCAAACACAAACCATTTTCACCCACTGAACTGGCAAAATGTTGTAACTGTATTACCTTATGAAGCAAGAATGTAGTTGAAAAGATTCAACACAGCTGTTAGTAGAATTGGTACCTCTTTTCTGATACCTGTCTGGTGGACAATCAGGCAGTACAAATCAAAAGCTTGAAACTAATTCTTGCCATTGGAGTCATAATTCCACTTTTCAGAATTTTATATTGAGGGAATAATCAGAGATGTAAATAAAGATTTTTGTACAAGGATGTTTATTGTAGCATTATTTATAATTAGGAAAAATTGCAAGCAATCTATTCCAAAATTCGATGATTAAATTTGCTGACAAAATTATAGGCCAGAACATTATTCCACCATTAAAATCCATATTTTCAGAGTAAAAATATGAGAAAGCACTTAAAGTATATTATTAAGTGAAGAAAGCATGACAACACAGTAAGAACCCAAATGGACAGACAGAGAAGAGGAAGCCAAAATATTAAGATTGATTATTCAGAGGTGATTGAATAAGAAGTGATTTTTATTTCCATATTTTTCCCCTGTATTTTCCAATATCAACTGTCAGCAGCCATTACCTTTTTTTTTTTTTTTTTTTTGAGATGGAGTCTCACTCTGTCGCCTAGGCTGGAGTGCAGTGGGCATGATCTTGGCTCACTGCAACCTCCGCCTCCCGGGTTCAAGCAATTCTTCTGCCTCAGCCTACTGAGTAGCTGGGACTACAGGCATGTGCTGCCACACCCGGCTAATTTTTGTATTTTTAGTAGAGACAGAGTTTCACCATGTTGGCCAGGATTATCTTGATCTCCTGACCTCGTAATCTGCCCACCTCAGCCTCCCAGATTGCTGAGATTACAGGCCTGAGCCACTGTGCCTGGCCTACTCTTATAATACATTAAAATATTGTACCAAATGGGAAGGAAGAGATATAAATACCACCAAATTCATTCTGCACTTGATGTGGTTTGGCTGTGTCCCCACCCAAATCTCATCTTGAATTGTAGCTCCCATAATCCCCACGTGTCATGGGAGGGACCTGGTGGAAGGTAATTGAATCATGGGGGTGGGTTTTTCCTGTGCTGCTCTCCTGATACTGAACAAGTTTCACAAGATCTGATGGTTTTATAAAGGGCAGTTCCCCTCCACATACTCTCTTGCCTGCTATCATGTAAGACGTGACTTTGCTCCTCCTTCGCCTTCCGCCATGATTTTGAGGCCTCCCCAGTCATGTGGAACTGTGAGTCCGTTAAACATCTTTCCTTTATAAATTACCCAGTCTTGAGTATGTCTTTGTTAGCTGCATGAGAACAGACTAATACAGCACTCAATCCAATATTTTAAATGATTTTTGCTCAAACTCTTTAATGATTTCTTATGTCCTTCTGAATACAACTGCCCCATGACATCTCAAAATTCCTCTCGGATAGATTGTTTGTTCACAATTACACTTTGTTGTCTCACTGGAAAGCTTGGGCTCTTTCTAAAAACTTACTCTAAAAAGCTCTTGGCATCCTCCCCAAATATTTATTTGAAAATTTTTGCTGGGCTGTGTCTGTCTCACCTGGAGCTCTTTGGATGCTTCATATCCTTTTAATCCAGGAAAGCAGATGTATTATTTCTCTGTTTTCTTTTTCACCACTCTCTTATGTTTTCAAAGTGTTCATTTTAACACCAAATAAAATTAGCCTTTCACTGGAAGGTCAAACATGAGTGTAGCTGGCAAAAATGTACTATGTCAATAATATGACTGGAATCATAACAAGAGCAAAGTATGGGATATTGCATATGATAGGCATGGAAATAAAAGCTGAAATGCAACATTTTGTAGTTGGAAAAGGGAATATTTTAAAGAATATTTTGTATTAAGTATTAAATTTTAAGAGATAATGTAAGGTTGGGGTATATATATTATGGATACAGACAACAAAACAATCTACAAGATACCACGGTTAGAAAATAAATCCTTGGGCATGCCAAGGTAATTTATAGATTCAATGCCATCCCCATCAAACTACCAATGACTTTCTTCACAGAATTGGAAAAAACTACTTTAAAGTTCATATGGAACCAAAAAAGAGCCCACATTGCCAAGTCAATCCTAAGCCAAAAGAACAAAGCTGGAGGCATCACGCTACCTGACTTCAAACTATACTACAAGGCTATAGTAACCAAAACAGCATGGTACTGGTACCAAAACAGAGATATAGACCAATGGAACAGAACAGAGCCCTCAGAAATAATACCACACATCTGCAACCATTTGATATTTGACAAACCTGACAAAAACAAGAAATGGGGAAAGGATTCCCTATTTAATAAATGATGCTGGGAAAACTGGCTAGCCATATGTAGAAAGCTGAAACTGGATCCCTTCCTTACACCTTATACAAAAATTAATTCAAGATGGATTGAAGACTTAAATGGTAGACCTAAAACCATAAAAATCCTAGAAGAAAACCTAGGCAATACCATTCAGCACATAGGCATGGGCAAGGACTTCATGTCTAAAACACCAAAAGCAATGGCAACAAAAGCCAAAATTGACAAATGGGATCTAATTAAACTAAAGAGCTTCTGCATGGCAAAAGAAACTACCATCAGAGTGAACAGTCAACCTACAGAATGGGAGAAAATTTTTGCAATCTACTCATCTGACAAAGGGCTAATATCCAGAATCTACAATGAACTCAAACAAATTTACAAGAAAAAAACAAACAACCCCATCAAAAAGTGGGCAAAGGATATGAACAGACACTTCTCAAAAGAAGACATTTATGCAGCCAAAAGACACACGAAAAAATGCTCATCATCACTGGCCATCAGAAAAATGCAAATCAAAACCACAATGAGCTACCATCTCACACCAGTTAGAATGGCAATCATTAGAAAGTCAGGAAACAACAGGTGCTGGAGAGGATGTGGAGAAATAGGAACATTTTTACAGTGTTGGTGGGACTGTAAACTAGTTCAACCATTGTGGAAGTCAGTGTGGCGATTCCTCAGGGATCTAGAACTAGAAATACCATTTGACCCAGCCATCCCATTACTGGGTATATACCCAAAGGATTATAAATCATGCTGCTATAAAGACACATGCACACGTATGTTTTATTGTGGCACTATTCACAATAGCAAAGACTTGGAACCAACCCAAATGTCCAACAATGATATACTGGATTAAGAAAATGTGGCACATATACACCATGGAATACTATGCAGCCATAAAAAATGATGAGTTCATGTCCTTTGTAGGGACATGGATGAAGCTGGAAGCCATCATTCTCAGCAAACTATTGCAAGGACAAAAAACCAAACACCACATGTTCTCACTCATAGGTGGGAATTGAACAATGAGAACACATGGACACAGGAAGGGGAACATCACACACCGGAGCCTGTTGTGGGGTGGGGGTAGGGGGGAGGGATAGCATTAGGAGATATACCTAATGTTAAATGAGGAGTTAATGGGTGCAGCACACCAACATGGCACATGTATACATATGTAACTAACATGTACCTGCATGTTGTGCACATGTGCCCTAAAACTTAAAGTATAGTAATAATAAAAAAAAGAAAATAAATCCTTGGGCATGATGATGTAACTTTTTTTTTTTTTTTACTTTTTCTTTTCTTTCTTTTTTTTTTGAGACAGAGTCTCACTTGGTCGCCTAGGCTGGAGTGCAGTGGTGTGATCTTGGTTCACTGCAACCTCCGCTTCCCAGGTTCAAGCGATTTTCCTGCCTTAGCCTCCCATGTAGCTGGGAGTACAGGCACATGCCAACAGGCCCAGATAATTTTTGTATTTTTAGTAGAGACGGGGTTTCACCAAGTTGGCCAGGTTGATCTTGAACTCCTGACCTCAAGTGATCTGCCCGCCTCGGCCTCTCAAAGTGCTGGAATTATAGGCGTGAGCCACCATGCCTGGCCTGTTTTTTACCATTTCTAAAAGACATTTCCCATTTGGTTGAATTCAGAAATTCAAATATACATATATATAACTTGGAGTTGTCTTTTGCAATATTGCTGATATTCAGGTCAGTATTCCCAGTAAAATGTATTCAGCATGATATAACTTAACATAAAAATATTTTCCAGGCTTTATCTGAAGTGTGTAGTTTCAGTTTGGTATGTATTTCTGTTGTGACTAAAGAGAAGGATTTTTCTTACTATCTAAGTTTTCTATATATAAGATCCTAGAGTGGTTCTCATTCATTCAAAATATATTTATTGCATACCCAGTATGTTTCTGGCAATATGTTTTTATGATAATTCTATTATGTCCTGAAAATGTCTTACAGTGGTATTTTATAATGGCAAAATTTTTGGCAAGTTTCACAAGTATGTACTTTTTTTCAAAATAACTTCTTTATTCAATGGCAAAAAAATAGAAATTGGACAAATCATCTTGTCAACTTTAATGACTAATTTGGAATCACCGAGAATAACTGTGCTTATTTATGAAAATCAGAAATAAACACATTCTCTAAAAGACAGGGGGATGGTGTTAGTGTGAAAGATCCTGCAGTGTGGTTGTGTTTCATGAACATATATAAACTTTAGATATATCAGTTTAATATTTGTAAATGATGGGCAGGTACTGAGGTAAAAAAATTAACCTACTTGAGAATATGTTAACTAATCTACAGAGGACATTAGTTTATGCAGTCCTTGGATATAAGAAAATTTGTATTATTTTATTTCCTGAAACTATGTTAGACTGAAGGTCATACAAAAATTAAGAGGTCTTTCATAGTCCAGACCCCTGGAGAAGGATCCACTTGCCTTCAGTCCACACTGTTCACTTTTGAAAGGCTCCTTGGCCGGTTTCTTGTATCTTGGACCTCACTCTGTGAGCCTTGCAGTTTTAGGACAGTGGTGAGGGGACATCTCTGAGAGAATAGATAGATGAGTTCCTGGCACTGGGAGCTTGAGATGGAGTATACAGCAGAAAAAGCAGGTACTCAAGGGCTGAAAGAAAGAACAGAAGATGCCCTTCTTCAGGCCGGATATTTACCAGCTGGGCAGGCGGGTTGGTGCTCAGAGAAGTTCTCAACTATGACCATGAAGTCAGCAGATACATACTTCTTCCAAATTTCCCCCCTTTTTAGCCTGTAAAGCCACAGCTAAGCCAGTGCTGGCTCTGAATTACTTCCCTATGCACGATGTGTAAATGATTGAAATCAGATGAGCCACAGACTGTAAATTCACTGGTATAAATGTGTGAATTATTGACATGGATCCAATTAAATGGGGAATGGTAGCAAGAAGTAGTCCTTGGTCCTTCATTGTAGGGAGAAAAAGTTTTAGAGGGAGGATACTGCAGAATGGAGTTTCTGATGGAAAATGTTTCCACCCTCACAGATTTTAAATAACTCTTCTTTAGGGAGGTCAGTGAGGCTACAGGGAGCCAGAGGGTGGCCCCTGCTGACTGTTTCAAGGCTGTCCTTCCCCTCTTCTCAGGCCTTTCACCTGTTGGTGTCATTTCACATGCGTGATAATCTTCAAACCCAGCTCTGCCACCATCTACCTTCCCCATTGCTGCCCTTCTGCCCCAAAGGATTTGAGAACAACATAAAACAATAAATACTCAGCTCCCCATGAGCTGCCATTCACTTCAACTTGGCTCTCACCAGTGCTTGACACATCTTCTCTCCATTTCTCCCTGGCAGGTCTCCAAAAGGGCTGCTTTAAACCATTCCTCTCTCCTTAGCCCCCAGTCCCACATGCTGAGAGTCAAGAGAACATGTGTGAGAACGTAGGTGTGGGCATCAGATGGAACTCAGCACTCACCAGCTGCAGGACTTTGGTTGCATTTCCTAACTACATCTGGAAAAGAAAGATGATCATAACTAGAACTTAACCTTTGAAGGTTTTATGAGCATGAAAAGATGTCTGGAAAGAACTTAGCCCACCAGGACAGGGCTCCGTGAATGTCATCTGTGACTGTGGGTACCCTTCCTTCAAATGAGTGAACAATACCCTCCACATTCACTTGGAAAACAAGTGCCCCTAGCATGCTCCTTCAACTACTTGATATTAATTTCCACATATAACTCACTCTTTCCACTTAATCGCCTTTTCCAAAATGTACCTCCACCCCTGTGTTACTGGATGCCATTGTTTGTGCCTCAGACTCCTTGTTGTTATCATTATCCCACCTTCTCTGGGACTTTCCTTGGCCTTTAGGAAAACTTTATACTTTGAAACAAGTGGGCTGAAATTCTGTCTTCTCTTGGATGACCTGGCACCATCGCTACTATGTGTCACTTGTGTCCCCCACTTCTTCCTGTGTCATCTCCTGTGGTTCAGGTCTTAGTGTTTCAGTCTTTGCTTTTGACCCATTCACTCCAAGGGCTTCCAGAGGATGTTGAATGGGACAAAATATTGCTATGTGACCCACATTTGAGAAGATCCAATGACAGTTGGATCCAGGCACCTCCCTATGACTTACCACTGGGAGGCAGAACTACCCAGTTAAGGAAGGTGGTATTTGTCCTTTTCCAAAGATAGCATAGTGGTTAAATGCACAGATATTTGGAGTCAGACTACTTGGGTTTGAATCCAGCCTCTGCCACTTACTAACTGTATGCTTTTAGTTGAGTCACTTAACCTAGTTGAATTATTTAACTTCTCTGTGCCTCTGGTTTCTCATTTGTTAAATAGAGATAATAAAAGTTTCTTACTCCATAGGTCAATTGAATTAACTGAATCCACTGTTAAGAACAGCAATTATGTCACTATAATTCCCCAATCCTTCTGCCCTGCCCCAAGTCCCACTAAGGGAGGAGAGAAGAAAAGAAGGAATGAACCATGCTTGCCTCTAACTTCAAGTCTCCCCAGCAAGGGATCAAAATCGTGTAGAAGGGAAGGGGAGGGGAAGAGGTGAGATTTCAATCACATTTGAGATAGAAACATTTAACTGGTTTGAAATTTTAATACCTTTTCAAAAAAAATGCCTGGAAAGCTATGAGATATGTTCAAGATGTAATTACGAACTAAAAAGGCTGTATTGCAGTTTTTTAGAAAAATAAAAATGATTTCATTTAAATTCACCAACTTGATTCCTCAGTAATACTCATAATAATGATGATGATGGTAGCTAGCTGAATTCAGGATTTTTTTTTGATATTCACTACCATGGCAAACTGATATAACTCATATCCACTACGATGGATATTACGAAAGATACAAATAATAACAAGTATTGGTAAGGATGTAGAGAAACCCAAATACTCATACATTACTGGTGGGGATATAAAGTGGTGCAGCCACTTTGGAAAAAAGTTTGACTCTTTCACAAAATGCTAAACATAGAGTTGCAATATGAGCTGGGAATTCTACTACCTAGATATATTTCCAGGAGAAATGCAAACATACGTTCACACAAAAACTTGTCCACAAATGTTCATAGCAGCATTATCCATAATTGCCAAAAAAGTAGAAACAACACAAATGTCTGTCAATGGAAAAATAGATAAAGAAAATTTGGTATGTCCATAAATAAAATATTGTTTTGCCATGAAAAGAATGACATATTTATACATGCTACAACCTGGATGCACCTTAACAAACATGCTAAATGAAAGAAGCAAGTCACAAAACCTATATATTGTGTGATCCCATTTATTTTAAATGTCCAGAATAAGTAAATCTAGAGAGGCAGAAGTTAGATTAGTGGTTTCCTAGAGCTGAGTGTGGGCTGGGGTGGGAAGTGACTACTAAGAGTATTTTGGGTGATAAAAATATTCTAAATTTAGATTATGGTGGCGGTTGCACAATTATTTTAATATGCTAAAAACCATTGACTAGTACACTGAGTGAGCTTTATAGAGTATGTAAATTTATATCTCAGTAAGTTATTAAGAATCAGCTTATTATTCTCCAAGTTTTGAAAACAGAGTCACAGTTTCCCTGACCTTGGGCTTTAATCTTTAGAATAAATAACCTTTGCCTCCTCTCTCTGCATGGCCTCTCTTTCCACTTGGTGATGGCAGTGGACATGTGTCATTTTTCTGGCTGCCAGCATTTGAATCCATTTCCAAGTTTAGAGAACTGCCCCCCTACCACCACCATTTATGAGTCTTGGTGGAGTGCATCAGCTGCCTCCCATTATAAAATGGAAAACGCTGGTACCTGCTTGCTAAAGTTTAGAGGCCCCCACCCTGCCCCAGCTTTGAAGTCAGGCACTTCAAATACAAAGATACACTTCAGATACAAAGAAGTGAGGACAGTGGGAAATCCATTCTGGTGGCAGGTGAGCAGTGACAACAGCCAACTTGGTTTCCAGGGACAGCGTCCATGTCCTGTGCCAGGTAGCGCAAGGCATGGCCCCACTGTGCTCAGCAGCAGTGATCTCACCACATTGACTTTTGGCTTGATTTTGCCTGTGACTAAATGCTACTTAGTCTTCTGGTCCTGCCTGTTTCCAAGCCTGTTTCTTTAACTTTCCCACTAATTGTGTGAGTTTATTAATATCCTTCCGATCAGTTCCTTTCCTTCCATGCTCAGTTTCTCTGCTTGCTCCTAAGAATCCTGTTTGATACAGTCAGCAAGGCAGGATAATTTTCACCCCAGTCTCCAGGATCTTTCTTTAGATTCTGTAAGCATTTACTTATTTAGTGACTACTTTGTGCCATCCAATAAATGATCTCATAATCGCATAGTGGCACCGATACCAATAGCTCCCATTTCACAGATGAGGAAACAGGCTCATTGAAATGAATAGCTTGTAGATTCAAACCCAGGCCAAGCCCAGTGCCTTTCCCATAAGATCTTCATGGCCCCTTCTCCATTTTCACTGACACCACATCTCGCTCATTATTTACAGAACCAAAGGTCCCACTCCTCTCCCTCCCTCCACTATCTTTCTTCTTTAAATCGCTGTGGGCATCATTGCCATATTTCATCATAAGAGTATTGTTGATTCCTTTGTACAACAGCTGATGATGACTCCCTACTGTTTAGGTGATCAGACCTCAGGAAGGTATTTCCTGATCACATCCAATGCCTCCTTTGTCTCTGGCCACATCTCTTGCTAATTCTAAACAAGCCCATCACATGCTACAAGAGTAAGTCCTGTTTTCTCTTAGTCTGGCTCAACTTACTATAGACAGCAGGACCTCAATCAATACCCTTAATCTGGAGGCTGACTAAAGACAAAATATTGAATTCACTCTTCATGTTTCCATCATAAACCCCAAATTCTGTGACAATGATGATTTTGGAAACAATAAATTAAGCATCAAGCATCATATGGCAAAATCTATTGGAATGTAATATTTTTGGCAGGAAATCATTTCAGAGTGGAAAATGTTTGCTAAATATAAACACTGCAAAGCCATGTGCACCGCCAAGACTTTATTATTAGATTCTCAGGGATTTTTATTTAGAAGCTGAGGAACTTGCGAGGCTGTACAATTCCTGGAATGGAATTTAGGTTTGCTTTCTGAAATCAATCCGGGCAAGCCTTTTTGCACATGAGCATTCTTAGAAAGTCTTTGAATGTCTATTCTTACTCACTTCTACGGGTGGCACAAAATCCAAAAATAAAATTACCATGAGGTTCTGCTTGCTTCCTGCTTTAGCGACACTGGAAATCCTCCAGGGATAGCTCATGTACTTTGTAAGTTCTCCTTTGCCTCTCTCATTGCCAGCATTGGGTAGTTGAAACCTAGACTCAGGACAAGATCTGGGATGGTGTGAACGTCAGGAAGGCTGTGCAGGAGAATTCAGAGGACTGGGCCACAACTGCTAAGGGTAGACCTGGAATGCAAGGGCAATTCACAGAGGGTTGGTCAGCAGGGATGGGGCCAGCTATAGTGGTACTTGAGCCTGTCAAGGGGCTGAGCAGAGAGGCCTGGCCTGACTCCTACCTTGCACTACTCTTCTCTCAAGTGGGAATACTGGGGGAATCCAAACAGATCCTGGCCATTAGCAGGAGAGATTGAAGAGACCACAGCCCACATCCTGGGGCACTGTAGCATGTTCCTTTTATTGCTGGATCTGGCTGTAACTTTGGGACCTGACTGTGACACCCTGTGTAGTTATCTTATCAAATCCCCTTGTAAGGCCCAGCCTAGTGCTTGGATGCCTGACACTTGCATCTTCTTTCTGTATGCTTCTTCCTGCCTCCCATGTGACTTTGTCAAGATGGCTGTCACTCCGTCTTTGTTGCTATGAGCTTTGAGCCCCTTTGGACAACTCCCCTGGATGCCGCTTGCTCACCTGGGCCACTGCCTGTTGTTCAGGCCATGGCTTTCCATCAACACTATCTTTTACCGTCTCTTGCCAAGTCAAGCCTGTGCCCTCAGGGCCAGTCTTCCTTCATACAACTCTGTGAACAGACCTAATTTCAGACCCTGACCATGTGTTGACTTCACCAGGCTCTACTCCTCAGAGGGGTAGCAGGAGCTGAGGAGGCTGTCAGGGGCCCAGGCATGGGTTAAAGGCTTTGGTAGCATGAATAGAAAGAATGGGTCAGAAGCCCAGACTGATGGACACAGGCATCAGGGAATGCACCGAGGAGACCAGGGCTTCATTGGCTCACAGGTCCCTGTGCTAAAGAGGAAAGCACATCCACAGTTAAAAAAAGCTGCTCTTCCTTCAGGTGTATACAACCTGTAGCGATTTGAATGTTGGCCCCAAAAGGATATGTGCAAGTCCTAACCCCTACTACCTGTGAATATGATCTTATTTGGAAAAAGGATCTTTGCAGATGTAATTAAGGATCTTGAGATTGAGATAATCGTGGATTACCCAGATGGGCCCTAAATCCAATGACAGGTGTCCTTATAAGAAGAAAAGAAACAGTGAGAAGAAGGCCATGTGATGATGGAAGCAGAGATTGGAGTGGCGTAACTACAAGCCAAGGAATGCCAAGTATTGCTGGCAGCTGGCAGAAGCTAGGAGAAAGGCAGGGAACAAATGCTTCCTCAGAGCCTATAGAAGGACCCAATCGTGCCAACACCTTAGGACTTCTGGCCTCCAGAACTGTGAGAGGATAAATTTCTGTTGTTTTTGGTCAGTTTGTGGTAATTTGTTAAAGCAGACTTTGGAAAGTAATGCACAGCCCCAGAAGGAGACATGGCTTTTTGGGTAGAGCACAGGCTAACTTTCAGCCCTTCCTGCCCAGCAGTCTGGTTTCTTTGTGCAAGGCACAAACTACACCACAATTTATCAAGGCTCTGATGGAGACTGAGAAACCAGAGCCCAAATCCACAGAAAGAATTAAAGGAGTCAGCATTTGGTAACAGGAAAAGAATGAACTCTATAGGCAGATGGAAGCCTGGGATTCTGACACTGTCGCAAGTTAGTATGATGTTGAGCATCAGTTTTTTTCACCTGCAAGACGGGGTGGGAAGGGAAGTAGCACTTGTTGATCACCTTTTGGGAATGATGATTCCCTTGAATTCACTGGATGGCTCTCAGGATTGGATGACAGAGTACAGTGCTTGGTTTCCCGTCTGTCCTCAACAGATATTTATTTCCTGTCCCCTCCTCTCCTCACCTTGGGTAACTGGTATTAGTGTTGCAGGAGCAATAAGGATACTTGAACTCTGCTACGACTTTGCTTAAGCTCAGAAATATTTGGAGCCTCTTGAAATTGCAGCCAGTGGTGTCTGCCATTGGCTCCATGGGCCTTGCAGGGAGCATGAAGTTGATATACCTTCTGGAAAAGAAAGAGCAGGGAAAAAGCAGGAGCTACAGTTTATAAATTCTGTTTCTCCAACGTGGCCACAATTTGAAATCTACACTGCATGTTTATTCTGTTTGTAGCACTAAATGCATGCAAAACTGGTTGAAGACAGTTTCCATGATGAACACAAGCATTATAATTGCCATGTTGATCTCCATAGGAATTCAAGTGGAAAAAGGGTTCTTTATTCCAGGATGCCCATATTTGGACATTGTTGCCCTTGCCAGACAAGAGGGAATGACCTTGTTCTTAATTTAAAAAAAAAATGGAAAGGTGGTGGTAGTAGCCTGGTAGTAGCCTTGGTTAAAAGATTATGGGTTCACACTTTTCTACCAAGTGGAATCTGTCTGGCTATTCTGAAGCATAGAGACATTCTATGTCTTCTGAACATAAACAGGAGAGTTTGTTGAAATACAATATTAATATGCACTACTGAGAAGATTTTGATGGTTCATAAAACCCTCATGAATCATGGATGAGAGAGTTACTGGAGTCTCACAGATCAATTAATTAGAGGTACAAAGTGTATACATTTTTCATTTGATTATATTTTGGTGTTGTGTTATAGATATTTGGTAGATAAAGGGAATCCAAGTATTTATTTATTTATTTATTTAAGAAACTACTTCAAGACGACATTGGAGGGTGGTTAGTGAGTCTGAGTTGAAGGATTATGAGGGCCCCAAGGCTGGTCCTGAGTGTGCTGGTTAAAGGGGTGCACAGGCACCTGACATAACAGAGCTGGGAGTCCAGCAACTAACAGGAGAGAGAAAAGGTGGCATCCTTCTCCCTGTGAAAGTTGCCTTAAGAAAGCTTAGGCTCCACTTATGGCAGAGAGAGCTAAACATGCATCAGCTTTTCCCTCCAGGGAAATCCTTCGGGGTACTCTGAACACATTTCTGTTGGATTAACAGGGCCCTTAGTGAGATGGTGTTAGGCTGTCCAGCGACTGGGATCTTCCATTTCTTTCAGAGCAGGAGACAGCAAAATCATGGCTTTTGTTATCTATCTATATATACTTATTAATGAAGACATTCCAAATGAATGATGACTTCCTGAGCTATCCTTGTGGCATGTGCCTGTCCTTGTGTGAGTGCTTGTGTGTGTGTGTGTGTGTGTGTGTGTGTGCAACTCACCTAAAAAGTAGGCTCTAAAGAGCTTGGCTGTGCCTTTTGAACTGACAGATACATATACTTTATAGAACTGTGAACTTTTTCACCCAATAAAACAGGGGTAATACAAGAGTCTTCTAAATCTTTATGTTTCATGTCAGTATTACCAGGAATTCTGAGGCCGAAGTTCATTGCTTACAGGGTAGTTAAATAAAGATGTTAAAGGATTAGCTAAAACATTATCCATGTATTATCCCAGAGTCAGTGGTAATATCTACTGACAAAAGAGAAGATTAACCTCAGAGCTTTTTGCTAAACAGCAAGCTGATGCTCAAGTCACGTTTCAACATATTTCTTTTGCAAGGAGGCTCTTTTATCTCTATCCAAGGTGATACTAATAGACTTATGGAATACGTTTTCCCGGTCTCCAGAAGTGTGTCAGCTTTCCAATGACGTGTTTTTTCCAATAATTCAACTCATCAGATCCATCTGGAAACAGTTGTTTTGATGCCTGCTGTCTTTCATGTGGTGCCCTAATAAAGGCTGCAGAAGGAATATGGTTTGCAGAAAGATTAAGGTGACCCAAAGATGTATTAATGCCCTGCTGATGTTCAAACAAGCCAATGGCTTTTTCTTTGGAAGTTTAGGTGTTAGTAGAAGGAGGCACAGAGGCTTGGAGTTACAGAATGTTTGGCCCAGAAGAGCTTAGAGATCCCATACCCATCTCACATTTGGGAGCCCTCTGTGGCTCCCCATTTAGGTGGTCTCCAGCCATAGTTTCTGCACATTCAGGGCAGAGAAAGCTCACTACTTCCCCAAGGCAGTCTATTTCCACTGTTAGACCATGATAACACAAGAAAAGTACTTCTGAGCTGAGCTGAAGTGAAATATGCTTATGCAACATTTGGTCCTAGTCCTGCTTTCTAAAGCACAAAGAATAAATCTCTTTCACCTTGATGGGCCACACAGTCCAGATGAATGGATAGAGATATTGGGTTTGACCCTGCTCCATCACTTAAGTAGCAGAGCATGTTAGAATCTCTCAGAATCTTGGCTTTCTGATCTCTTAGACGAAGATCAGGATCCCCATCACCTGGGCTATTGTGGAGTTTGGGCCAAATAATATATTTTAACCATCTATCATAGTACTTGGCACATGGCAGGCATTTATTGAATGCTCCCTTCTTCCTTCTTCTTGGGAGCTCTTCAAACACTTGGAGGCAGCAAGTCTATTTTCCTTTGGTTTTCTCTTTTCCCAGCCTTTATGCTGCAGATCAAAGGAATGGAGCTGAAAGTGGGGGCTGGGAAATATCTAAGTCAGTGTCTCCTAAAGTGTGGGCATCAACAGGTGGTAAGAAAGGTTATTTTTAGATAGCACATGCGTGATCATTTTATAATTTAAATATAAATCTATCTATTTAAATGATATATTTCATAGCTGTCCTGTATTATGTCAGGGAATACTATTTTTCTATATATGCTAGTGATATAAAGTCTCCTTTAAAATAAGGTTATTTAAGAATAAAGGCAAATCAAGTACAACAAAAGCTGTTATTATTACCTTGTTGAAAATCAAATGAGTTTCCAAGCAAATCAAAGTCTATTTCAAAATCTCATTAGCAAGCAGATCTGAAGAAACGACATGGTGTATGACTCCAACTATGTGATATTCTGGAAAAGGCAAAACTAGAAAGACAGTAAAAAGATCAATGGTTGCCAGGAACCTGGAAGGAGGAAGGGATGAATAGGCAGAGCACAGGGGATTTTTAGGGCAGTGAAACTACTCTGTATGATACTGTAATGGTGGATATTTTTACATATTACATTTTTCAAAGGCCATAGAATGTACAACACAAAGAATAGGTCTAGTAAACTATAAGATATTAATATTAGCTCATCAATTGTAGCACATGTATCATACTAATGCAAGATATTAATAATAGGAGAAACTTGAGGGTATATGGACACTCTTTGTACTTTCTGTTCAGTTTTTTTGTAAGCCTAATACTGCAGAAAGAGTCTATTAATTAAAAAAAATTAATGAGCTAGACAACTTTCCAGCCTGATTGTTTATTCACTGCCATTTCTCCATCTGTCTCGGGGACATTTCATGTCAAAAACCAAATTAGTCACCTTTCTCTACAGAAGAGTACTGCTATCTAGTTACTTCCAATTGCTAACCTCTGAGATCCTCCCAACCTTAGAGAATATTGTGCTCCTATTCCTCCTTAATTTACCACCTTAGGTTCATTACTAAATCTCTCTGTCCCTCTACTCCCTCCCTTTACTGTCTCTGGAATCCCAAACCTTCACAATTTCCACAACTATTGCCATGGACTGGGAGCTCTCATCACTCCAAGCCTGGGCTACTCTGATTGCCTCTTGGATGGTCTTCTTATCTTTAATTTCTCCTCCATTCCAAGATCATCCATGAACAGCTGTTAAAATCAGGTTTGAATACCAATTTCACCCAATTCCTTCTTTGCTTGAGAATTTGCAAACCTCTGTTTCCAACCATCCAAGTGGGTGGAATGGTCAAAGACCTGGATATTACCTGTGCCCACCAAGTCAAGACAAGGACTTGGATGAGCAGCTACTAGCTGATCCAACAAAGATAATTAACACCGATAATTATGACCATGTATTGAACACCAGTAGAGGATGCTGTGGTTTGTGCCCAGGATGAGGTTCTCATTCCCTCACCCAGTGGCTGGCACTCTCAGGTGAGCCCCTCTCTAGGAATTGCCCTCACCTGAAGGCAGCCACCTCCCAGGGCCAGCACAGACTTGATGACTGGTGGATGAGGAGGAATAACGGCCCCATCTCCTAGCCATGAAGCAAGATACTTCAGAAGGGTCAGCTGAGCATGAGAGTTCCCATGGGATGGGCTGCCCCTGTTGTGACTGCATCAAAGTTTAGCTTCTCCCCAACTTCCTCACAGCACTTGCATCCTACTGTGCCAGCCAATAATCTCCCTGCACACAAATCCCATCTGGGCATCTGCTTTGTGGAGAATAAGCCCTGCAACAGCATCCAAAGTCAGTTGGACTCTGAGTTTGTGCTATGTCCACTGATCTACACTATCTTTTGAAAACAGGCATAATAATAGCTGTCTGCTGTCAAATACTTTCTTGGTTCCAGGTGCTCTTCTAGGATATTTTATTTATACAAATTCTAATCTTCACATCAACCCTGTGACATAGGCCCGCTTTCCAGATGAGAATACCTAAGAATTAGAGAATTTGGAAATGTACAAAAGTGGTCCAGTCAAAAAGGTTTTGGGGACTTAGGGAAGGCCAGTCCGTGGCACCTGGGAGGCATGAAATACAAGTGACTTGACATTGGATTATTCACTTCAGACTCATTTACTTCTCCCTGCCCAGGGACAGATCCTAAGAGGGGTTAGGAGGGCTGGGCAGTCGTTCAACGTTCCCTGCTTATCTCCGTTCTTCTTCCCAGGGATGCATCCTCATTAGCTCTTCTTCTGACTACATGTGAGCATTCCATTCCAATCCAGCCGCTCAGCCTGCTGTCCACTCCCTGCAGTGCAACCCAGCCCAGCCCCTGCCTTATGTGCGTGTCGTGTTTTGTCTTCTGAAATGCTCATTTCTCTGCCCATGCCCATCATGTTCCTTTCAGTTTGGTTAAAAAAGGATCTCCTTCTGAAAGGACTTTCTGGTGCTATTTCCAGAGGGACAATTCACCTCCCCAAGTACTTAAACACTCATTGTAGCCCCAGTTGTTCTAGCCTATTTCATATCCATTAGAGGTCATGCTTAGAATTCAGACCATTTCTTCTTCTTCTTTCTTTTCTTCTTCCTTCTTCCTTCTTTCTTCTTCTTTGTTAAGCAAATATACTCTTCTCTATGTGTTACCACTTCTGTGGTGCCCATGTGATTTTGAAGTGTTTTTCGTATGCCATTAGACCTGGTCTTTTCTGCCAGATTGACTGGAACTGGTAGAACATTTTAGCATCTGCAGCTGGGAAATCATAGAAGAAATGCCTGAATGTTTTCCTATGTGAGTGATTCTTATCTCAGCCAAAGAAGAAGTAAGATTTTAAATGAGCCAAAACTGTTCCAGAAGGCAATTCTAGGAGTGAGCATTGTGTAAAAATCTGGAAAAATAAAAAGTTTAATTGTGACAACTGGGGTTTTATGTGGTAACTCTCTCCTCTTTATGTCGTGTTATACCCAAGAAAATCTTAATATCTCTTCCTATGTTTATAATATTATTGAGGGTCAGAATTACATGATGAAGGCGTAACTGTGCATGGTTCCTGTGGCCACTGAATCCAGATAAATAGATAGATAAACTCTATGTCCAGAACCAAGGAGTCTATTTTGGTTGTCTATTGTCTGGATCCACTCATTAGGCTGGAGAAGGGTTACCAGATAAAATACAGGATTCCCAGTTACAAGTGAATTTCCAATAAACAGCAGTATAAATGTCAAGTATCACATGGGCTATACTTATATTGCTGTTTATCTGAATTTCAAACATAAGTGGGCATTCTGTATTTCACTTGCTAAATCTGGCATCTATAAGCTGGCAGGTACCTGGAAAGACTCCTCCTTCCAAGGAGGAAACCAGGTCATGGGTGAAGGCTTTAGTCAGGGATAGGGGGAAGGAATATTTTTTAGTGGCAGCCAAGTAGGTCAAAGTAATGCATGTTGTCCCATCAAATGCCTTTCTCCCTTTGAAAAACAGAAGCAATTACAGGAAGGTGAGCCTAACCAATGATCTGTGAAAGTTGGAGGTTGAGACAGAGGTCCCACATGTGTACATCTAGAAAACCAGTTGGGTGATGTGGTTAGGTTTGGCTTTTGGTTATGTGGGTATCCTAGCAATATTATGAGTAAGTGAAGAAAAATGAGGTTTTGGGGAATCAGAAGGGCAGGGCTGGCTTGCCAGAAGGACTAACTCCTGATGGGATGTCTGGTTTTCTTAACATCTATATTGAAAGTTACAGGGCAAATTTGGCCTTGGTATGGGCAAGCTATGCAATTCAATGAGATCCAATGTGGCAGGCTGGTTGTGGGAGAAAGGCTTGGCTCCCACAGAGAGCGCTGGCAAGTTAGGGTTAAGTGTCATAACTCTTGACCCAGTAGGGGCCTGGAGAACATAAAAGGTCATGATGAAAGAAGCTGAAGGCTGGAGAAGGGAGTTAATGAGGACACCAGCTTAAAGCTCTTGGACTCCTAGGCTTCTCCCAACACTCTAAGGATCCTTCTAGGGAAGCCTGTTTAATTCTGGGTCTAGCCTAGGGGTGGAGTTGAGGCAGTTCATGGCCTATCTGCTTTGGTCAGGCTGGCTCAGAGTTTAGGAGGTGGGAGGCCCATGAGATAGACCAAACAGTCAAGATCTGAGTAGCTCACAGGAAGCTAGAGGAACAGCTCCCAAATCATCTTCATTTGTGCCAGGAAGGTGTGTGGGGTAGAGAGTAGGCAATGTACCAGACACCACATGAAGGAGTAGCAGAAACAGTTGGAGAGGCAAGACTGATTGAAACAGGAAAGTACAGGCCAAAGAGGCAGATGAGTCATCATATAAAGATAGCACTAGACGCCATAGAAGGTCTTCTTCTTTTGAAAAGCAGAAACAATTATGAAAAGGTGGGGATAGGCTTTTGAAGGTTGTGTCTGATCTCTGGCTAGGCTCACAAGCCCAGCAGGAGCCTGTCCTACAAAGCCTTTCCCTGAGGAGAGCTTGCAGGTTGGGCAGCCTAAGCCCTCGACAGAAAAGCACATGTTTCCATGAAGTCTGAAGTCTCAAATGATTGCATTTCATGGAGTTTGCCTTGTGCAAAGTCATAGAAACAAATCCAGGTGCACTGTGGGCACCAGAGTTAATAAAGAAGAGAATCTTGTAGACATGAAGGAGAGAAAGTAAGAGAGATAAAAGGAGATATGTGGAAAGAGAGAGAGAGAAAGGGAGGCCATAAACTTTGGTGGTTTTTGCCTTTAGTTTCACTGATGTAGGCCTTTTTGACTAAAAATTCTGAAGATTAGCGTTTGCTAGATCTTCAGTTACCTTATTTTTCGTTTCTTTCTTTCTTTTTTTTAAATTTTGCTGAGACAGGGTCTCATTCTGTTGCCCAGGCTGGAGGGCAGTGGTGCGATCTTGGGTCACTGCAGCCTCAACTTCTCAGGCTCAAGTGATCCTCCCACCTCTGCTTCCCGAGTAGCTGAGACTGCAGGTGCATGCCACCATGCCTGCCTAATTTTTTTGTATTTGTAGAGATGGGGTTTTGCCATGTTTTCCAGGCTGGTCTCCAACTCCTGAGCTCAAGAGATCCGCCTGCCTCGGTCTCCCAAAGTGCTGGGATTACTATGCCTGGCCCCAGTTACCTTCTTTTTCAATATTTAAGTTAGATATTACACAAAAATGTTTGCAATGTAATTATCAACTTCTATAAGGCATTCCTTACTTGTTTACTTTGCACTAAGTTGATTTATATTACAGTGTTGAGAAGCTCACTGTCTGGATGTGGACTGTGCTGGGCCCTGAACACTTGCTTGTCTAACTTCTTTTTTTTTAACATTTAAAAAATAAGCTTTATTTTGGAGTAATACTAGATTTGCAGAAGAGTTGCAAAGGTAGTACAGAGAAGTCTCATATGCCCCTTGCCTAGTTTCCCCATTGTTAACATCTTAACAATACCAAGTATATTTGTCACAACTGAGAAACTGGCTTGTCTAACTTCTAAATGTGCTTCTAAATGCCCAGGCTTTCAGGAGTGGAGAAATGCCCTACTCAGGTTGATGTTTTTTCTTGCTCTGGGAGCCTGAACTTTCCCACCCTTGGCTTTGGTATCCATGTGTGGTCCCTTTTCCAATGGTGTTTTCCTTTCTTATTTGATTTTTGTATTTATCATATCTCGATTTACATTCCCAAATGTAAAATAAACTATTTCAAAATGATTTTTTCGTACTTCTAGAGTTGAAACAGAGGAAAAAAATGCATTGTTCTGGCAAGGAAAAATATACTAACAGGAGTAAAATAAAAACAGTCACTTCATATTCAAGGCCAAACTCTGGAATTTAATCATCTCTTATAAAAAAATAAACAATTTTTGAAAATTACTTAATTCATCACTGATTGAGCCTGGAAATTAGATATCAAGGAACAAAAACAATAAAACTCTGTTAGTTAGCATGAAAAGGCCAAAGCATATTTAGTCTAAGTGTTTAGGTTAATAGACAATCACTGTGTGTTCACTCTAAAATAAGAGATCAGTTGTGAAAGAGGGCTCTAGTGAGTGGGTTAGGAAGGTACAATACATGAGAGCACTGGGCTGAGAGTCTACTTCCAGTTTCTCAGGCTAATTCTGCTACAAATGCTTTGTATCCTCCAAGGCAAGCAACTTTATCTCAAGCCCTGATGTCTTCACTTGTAAATAAGAGATAGTTAGAGATAAAGAAGTGGCTCAAGATTTCCCCAAATTCTAGATTCTGATTCCATAACAAAATCCAATTCCCTAAACACTCAGGAGTTTAATTGAGTATTATTGGATGATTCACTTGGCAGTTAGGATCTTGCTGTGGAAGAGGGTCACCAGTATGAATATTCACTATTGTGATGATGAAACGTATAGGTGAGAATTCATGGATAGTTGGAGGATCAAACACAAGATCAATGCTTTCAAATCTGCTTTATGATGTGGCACACATAGAAAACAGGGGTAAACAGATGAGGATGCCTAGACCTGGGGCATACTTAGATTCTCTAAACTATTCCCAGTTCCTCCATGGGCTCATACTTAGATTCCCTAAGCTCTTCCTAGATCCTCCAAGGGCTGAGAGGATTGATTTCTTAGGTAACAACTTATAACCCAGTAATGGCATAGCCTAGCCCAACAGTCAGGAAGCTCTTGACTATGGACCAGAATTTGCTCTAGAATGGAGAGTGACATGTAACACAATAAACATGATAGCTACTAAAGATAACATGCCTTTATATTTTTATTCCTTTCTTTTTTTTGAGATGGAGTCTCACTCTGTCACCCAGGCTAGAGTGCAGTGGCGTGATCTCCGCTCACCACAACCTCTGCCTCCTGGGTTCAAGTGATTCTCCTGCCTCAGCCTCCTGAGTAGCTGAGCTTACGGGCACATGCTACTGCGCCCAGCTAATTTTTGTATTTTTAGTAGAGATGGGGTTTCACCATGTTGGCCAGGCTGGTCTTCAACTCCAGACCTCAGGTCATCTGCCCGCCTTGGCTTCCCAAAGTGCTGGGATTACAGGCATGAGCTGCTGTGCCTGGCCTATATTTTCATTCTTTAGTTCTTGTAAAAAAAAAAAATTCAGAATAAATGAGAGGGAACAGATGATGTGAAGGGGGTGGATAGTAAATACAGTTGGTGACACACTGATTCTGAGATACCTCTGAAGCATCTGAATGTAGATATTGAGACTATTGGTAGATACTCAGAGCTGGAAGTCATGAGGGAATTGTGGGCTGCAGAGAGTTTTGGAAGTCATTAGCCTATATAGATGAGAGTTGAAGCCATGGATGAGGTTTCTCTGAAAGAGAGAAAATGAGAAGAGGCCAAGGATAAAGCTCAGGGGAACACTAATATTTAAGGAGCTGGCAAAGAGAAGGAGCTAGCAAAATCTATAGGGTTCATTTAGAGCTACTTACACAGTGATTTAAAGTCATTTCATATGTGAAAAACATAAGACCAATGGATATCCACATATAGATTTGATTTGTGTTGTGTAAGGATATACACAAATGCAGGCAAAGGAACCCACATGCTGTGGATTTGTTCACTCATTCACTCATTCACAGTGGATGCATTGATTCTTTCAATGAATGTTTACTGAGCGCTTACTGTGTTCCTGGCATTATTCTAACCACTAGGGTTAGAGCAGTAAGCAAAACAGGTTACGTCCCTTCCCTAGCGGAGTTTTACTATGGCACATACCACCACACACACCACTAAATACTTTAGAGCTTGCTCTCCAGGAGGGAGAGCAGAATGTAGACAGGCTCTGTATTTTTACCTCTCAAGAATCCTGTGTCTTCCTAAAGGATTGCTTGTCATCACACCAACTCATAGCTTTGGCCCTGGTGCTGTATTTGACTTTTATTCACTTAAAAGGTTAACTGGATGGCTGAATTACAGGATTCTAGCCAAAGTGTGCTCCCTAGAGGATTCCCAGCTAATCAGTCAGCTGAGCTGAGCTGACGACTGTCTTCCATTCCTAAGAAGCTGGGCATTTGCAGGCTGAGCTCACACTGTGAAGGCTCAGCAAGACCTTGATCTCCCTTCCCAAGTCATGGCTGAGTGACAGGGAGCAGCAAAGGTCATGGTTCAAATCTGAGGTGGCAGATTCTGAGGACAAAGCCTGCAGAGATCGCTTTCTATTGGGAACTTTCTCATTTTAATTCCTTGTCAGAATATTCCAACTCCAGGCCTTCCAACTCCAAGGAAACTGAGGCAGAAATCTACCTTCTATCTTGTTATTTCCCCCAGATTAATATTTTTCTTAAAATTTTCTCAGATAATTAGTAGATCAGAGATTTTCTTCATTTTGGGGCTGGTATGTTTTGGGTTTTCATTGGCTAATTAGCCAACTTCATCTCTAGAACTTTCTGTTTCTATCAATATCTATCCAAGGATGTCTCTAATCTCCCTGGTTCTTTAAAGTAATTCCCATGCATGAAGCCCCCCACACCCGCTTCTTTCTCCATTGTCTGGTTGAGATCTAGTGGAAAGCCTACATGGCAGTGGAGATTGGAAAGTAGTCTTTGGGTGAAAATATGCTCCATTATGGCTAAAGTGTTGGCTATGCCAGTCCTTTTAATTAATGAACTTAAAGTAACCTTAGACTCCTTCCTCTTCCATCATCTGTCATACCTAAATAATTATATATGAATTAGATTTCTTAAAATGCTATATGTACATGCATGCTTTAGCAAGTAACTTTTAATGCATCCCTATTACAGACTGGAACCCAAATTTATTAGCCTATTCTTTGACCTAGTGATGAGTGCTTTCAGGATTTATCTTACCAATAGAGTCATACATGCAAAATAACCTATTTGAAAAATTATTTATTGTAGCATTATATGTAATAGCAAAATACAGGAAGTGATTTAACTGTCCATTTATTGGGGACTGTTAATAAATTATGATTCATCTCTACAGTGGAGTACTATGCAGCTGTTAAAAAGGAAATTATTTATATACTGATGATAATGACCTCTAAACTATACTGTAAAATGAAAACAGCTAAAATTTGTGAAAAAAGAATACACACGCATACACACATGCATATCCAATTTCTTGTAATATGTACTTAATATCCCTGGAAGCATACATAAGAAACATCAGTTTCCTCAGGAGTGGAGAGTAGGGTAACTGAGGAATAGGAGTGGGAGGGGAACTTTTCACTATAATATGCTATGGGAACTTTTGATTTTTGAGCCATGTAAATTGTTACAGATAAATATACAAATAGGAGCTAGGCGAGATGCCTCACACCTGTAATCTCAACACTTTGGTAGGCTGAGATACGCGGGTTGCCTGAATCCAGGAGCTCAATACCAGCCTGGGCAACATGGAAAATCCCCATCTCTACAAAAAATATGAAAATTAGCCAGGCGTGGTGGCATGCACCTGTAGACCCAGCTTCTCGGGAGGATGAGGTGGGGGGATCACTTGAACCCAGGAGGTTGAAGCCGTAGTGAGCCTTGGTTGCATCACTGCACTCCAGCCTGGTAGACAGAGTGAGACCCTGTCTCATAAATAAATAAACAAACAAAAACACTTTAAATTTTAAAATTCTTCACCTGGCATTTGAAAGCCCCTCACAATCTGCCCTTGATTATATTATCAGGCATATTTCTAGAATATCACATTTTCCCTTGCACAAGCCCTCTGCTCTGCCCACCAAGCACCTCCTGCCTCATGTATGATTCCATTTAGGTCCTTTCAAAGCCAAGTTGCCAGGTTCTAGTTCCAATTCTACCCAACTCGCGTTTTCTGGAAACTCCGCAAAAAGCACTGTGCCTGCAGCTGCAGGCTATACTCTCAACTTAGCCTTTTCTCACTTTGTATTCCCTGGGCATGTAAAATTTGTTAGGGCAACATCCTTGATCTTAGACCCTTTTGTGGAGGGAAGGAAAATAAATGGGGTAGAAAGAGCTGACAAAAGCTTCAAACTTCTTCAGTATCTGCTTAAAGGCCCATCTCCGCTAGGAAACCAGGCCTATCCATTCAGCCATGGAGATCTCCTCCCCTGGCTCCTATAAGTCTAATTATGATGACCCATACCACCGCCCAGCACCGACCTTATGTAGCCATACATTGACATGTGTGATCGTGCTGTGTCCCCCCACCAACTCAATACATCTATGTCTTTACCAAATATTTAATGAACACCACCATGCTACCATGTTACCAGGTAGCAAAAGATGACCAAGACCCCATTCCTGCTGACAATGGAACTCATAGGAGAATCAAATAACAATTGTACTTGAAGAAATTGTCTCTAAGATAGTGCGACATGGAATTGAGACCTCTGTGCTCTGCATGGAAGACCCGAGAGGGCTGCTAAGGGGATACTGTCCTTGACATGAGTCATGAGGATATATATGTACAACTTTTCAAGTGGAAACAAGCGGAAAAAGAAAAAGGCATTTAACAAGAAGGTGTTTCAGGAGAATTCCAACTAATTCAGTATGGCTGAAGTACACAGCACCTGCAAAAAAGCAAAGGTGGTGAGGGTGGATCCATAGGCATGAGCTAAAACAAATTCCTCCTGTGTGTAGGCTCCTTAGCAGCAGAGATTTTTGTCTGTTTATTGATGGATCCTGGGTGCTCCATAGTGCCTGGCACAGAACAGGTACTAAATATATATTTGTTGTATAGGAAAACAAATCAATGTTGGAAATGGATTAATAAATGTATGTCAGGACCAGAAGTTTGGACTTTGACCTAAAGGGTTATTGAAGGACTTTAGTCAGCTCAATGGCTAGGTCATACGTTCATTTCAGATAAGCATGTAATCAACTGGAAAACAAATGAAAGTATATAAAGGGGCTCAATGTGAAGGCTTACAGAGAACACACAGACATCATCTCTTTATACATATATGTAATATCCAATAATAAAATAAATAGCAATAAAAATTTAAAACACCAAGTAAAATTAAAATGTGCAAGACGTACATCTTTAAAAACTATAAAACTTAATAAAAGAATAAAAAGAAGAAGACTTGACTAAATAAAGGGAAACATCATGTTCTTGGGCAGGAAGTCTCATATTGTAAAGATGTCACGCTTCCCTAAAGTAATATATAAATGTAATACAGTTTCAATTAAAATCCCAGTGAGGTTTTGTGGTACTTGACGAATAGCTTTTAAAATTCATTTATATGTACAGGTGAATGAAAACGGCCAAGAAAAACTTGAAAAGCCAATAAAAATGAGAAAGGAGCTTGCTTAACCAGATCAAAAGACACCAAATAAATTTATGGTAACTAAAACAGTAAGGTACTAGAGCAGGAACACAGAAATTGAACAGAATCAAGTATCTAAAAACAAATCTTGTGTATAGTTAGCAGTGGTGATAGCTCACATTTATTGAGTGCTTACTATGTGCCTGGCATTTTTCTAAGCATTTTGTGTTACCCATTTTATTCTCATAAAACCCTCTGAAGGGTGTCTTGTTATTATCCCCATTTTATATATGACAAAGCACACATAGATTATGCTACATGCCTATGGTTTCAGAGCTGGTGAGTGACATCCAGGCTGTCTGACTCAAAAGCCTTCATTTTCAATCACAATAAAATGGTCTTTCTGCAGGTAAAAAGCAGAGGCATTCAAAACATAAGAGACAAATTTGACTATATAAATATTTAAGGCATCAATCCTGAAAAAAAGTGTTAAATGAAAAGTGAAAAGCTAGGAAAATATTTGCAAAATACGGGAATTCTTACACATCAATAAAATATGAACACCTAAATAGACAAAGTAAACAATCATTATGAACAAGACAATTTATACAAGAAGAAATGCAAATGGCCAATAAACATATAAGATGCTCAATCTCAATGGCAATCAAAAAAAAGAAAATTAAAATGAGATGTCATTTTTCTCCCATCAGAATGATAAGAATTAAAGGTAGGAGCCTAGGGTTGGCAAGAACATGGTGGGAACAGTATCAAGCCAACAATATTGGAGCTTGAGGTAAAAGGAAAAATCAATAATATTGATTCTACCTTTATTTCAAATGTTGATATTTTGTTCATCATGGACTTTTCTTGCATGAATTTTGATTTAAAAATATTGTATCAAAATATTTGTTTTGATTACTGAGGTTTGTTTATAGCACGTTAAATTTTGTGTCCAAGGAAAAGTGCCTCACTCATGTCATATTAGTCCCAACTCTGCATGGACAGTCTGCAAATATAAATCAAAATGTTTAGGTGTGCTTAGCCACTACTAGCACAGCAATTCTTTTTCTAGGAATTTAACCTAAAGGAATAACTCATCAAGCACACAGAGATAAAAGTACAGAGATGCTCATTATGGTACGACTCATAAGAAAAAGTTGTAAACTATCATTAAGAGATTGGTTAAAGTATGATATATTTGTACGCTAGAATACTATACAGGCATTAAAAATGATGTCATAGAGGTGTGCATATTTAAAGGAAAAGATATCCGTGTTGCATTAAAGAGTACATAAAAAAGCAAGAATATGTACAATATGTACAATAATTCCAATTATGCAACACACACATGTAACTCCAAAAAAAGTCTTAAAAAGTAATAAGTTTTTATTGGAGTGACATGAAAAAGTAGCAAAATGGAATGTCACACTTCACACAGTCTCTCATCGTGGCAGCTATTTTATTTTCTCTCACAAAACTCCCTTTTGCTAACATACCCTCTTACAATTTTTTGACATATTTCAATTTCCCCATGGTAGCAGGTAGTGCCTCATATGGCTGCATTTAATCTGCCCCCATGTTTTCAATTCTATAGCTCTGCCCATCATCCAGGAGGACTAGTACCTTTAACACATCAGTCTTCTTTCCTACAAGGCAGGTGTAACAGACATTTATTTTTCTTAGGGGAACTCCTTGGCTTATGAGTCTGCCTCCCTCTATAGAAGCCAGACTCTTTTTATTCCAGCCTCCCTTTCCACTTGAGCATAGACATATGACCTGGGCTCAGTCAATCAGCTGCCCCTGCCCAAGACTTGCAATCAGAAGCTAGTGACTGAAAGCAGCAGGTGCCATGTAGAATCCAGTCTGGTTGTGGTGGTGGCAGCTGATGCCTTCAGTTTTCAGAAGCAGCAATTGCAGGGCTCCCGGTGGAGGCAACCAGTGCCCAGCATCTGCTGGGTCAGCAGAGCAGGCTCCTGTACTGCGTTCAGTGGTGGGGCTGTTGTGTTTCCTCCAGACCAGCTTTGCAGTATGACTGGGACTTCTCTGGCCATGCAGCCTCCACGCCTGGGTTGCTGACCATTCCGGAGATTCTGTGAGTGACTTCACATTCTTTAACAAATCTCTTTCCTGCTTAAATTAAATGTTTGCTTTCCATTGTTTTCAACTAAGAATCCTCACTAATACATAGTTGTTTTTGGTACTGCCATATATATGTGTGTATGTGTGTAGAAATCTGATTTCAACACCCATTATAGCATACTCTCCCAAAGAAAAACAAGTGTATAGGTTAAATCAAGTTGATATGCTTGGGGAAGCTTCATTCATCTAGAACTGTATAGTCAAATACAATAGCTACTAGGCATGCATGGCTATTCAAATTTAAATTAATTAAAAGTAAATAAAATTTAAATTCAGCTTCTCAGCAACTCTAGCCATATTTCAAGTGTTGAAAACCCACATGTGGCTATGGGTACCAAACCGGACAGTGAGATTTAGAACATTTTCATTATTGCAGAAAGTTCCATTGGACAGGACAATCTAGAGGGATCTTGAGATTTCACCAGCCCACCTCACTGAACCATCACAGAGAGTGAAAAACCACTTTGGGTTACATGCATTGCACTATCTAACCATATCGCAGAAATTTTGTGTCAACAGAGAAGTAACCTTGCTAACTAGATTAGAGTGTGTTTTACTTCTCTATTTAAATTATTCTTGTTTTCTTGCTCTCTGCCTCCCAGCCTCCCATTCTCTTTCTTTCCTTGCCAGGACTTTGAATTTTTTCAGGTTACTTGGCCATATGCTTTAAGTCTTCTTATGATAGTATCTGCCCCACCAAGTTTACAGGATTGCTGTGAGCCAATAATACAATTTGGGAGGGAATTTTATATTCATGATTGGTCTGAAATGAGCCCTGATATTAGATGATTCTATGATTCAAGCCATCTGACTTTGAGCAAATCACTCAACTTTCCTGGATTCCTGTTTCCTCACCAGTCAATTGAAGAAGTTGAATAAGATAATTTCTAAGTTCCGTTAACAACATTAAAAAATTATCTTATTTTATATAGAGCCCCAAATACTTTATTTATGATCTCTTCAGCAGAGCTGAGGAGTTCTGATGCAGGTGGCCAATGATGAGGCAGGTAGAGATGACAATAATCAAGAATGAGTCTTTTTTCAGGATTTGATGGGCACTAGCCCATTTTACTAGAGGCAAAACGAATATAAAAGGCAGAATAGCAAAGTGAAAGCTTATACTACAACCTCTTTCTCTCAAATCACTCAATGGTCATATTTTTCATGCACCGTAGTTAATGTTTAAATGTTCAGAAGAAATTGCAAATACGTGAAGTTTTTAATCTCTTTCTTTTTGAGATGCCCAGCTTCATGCTTGGCAACGCATTCCTTGCTACGGGAACACAGTCTACCTGAAAATGATTCCATTGTTGTTCTAACTAACTATATGTTCTTCTAAAAAATTTAAACACATATTTCAGAGGTAACCCCTTTAGATCAGTGCCAGGTCCATCCCAGAGAAAGCCGCTTGAGCCTCCGCAAAGGGCTTTCTATTCAGGAATTCAAATACACACGACAGTGTCAACCTGTCTCTCTTGAGTCTCCTCCACCACAGTTTCTATTACCAGATTAAAATGTTAAGCTGAAGCTTCTTGAGAAGCAAGGGTATTCTAGGTGAGAATGTGTTCAGGTCTTGCAGATTGGATAGCTTAGAATATCTTTTTAGAACTTTCTATCAGGAAAATGGACAGCCCTTATTGTTATTAGGGAATTGTGTTATGATAACAACATTCATTAAGCATTTTCTACGTGTTAAGCACTTTATATGCATTATAGCATTCCCATTTTACAGATGTAGAAACAGGGATGCAGAGTGGTTTGGCAACTGCCTTGCCTTACATCTCATAGTTAATCAATGGTGTGAAGTTGAGAGGATTTGAAGCTTGGAGCTGCTGCAACCATCTTGCTCCTACTTCCAGGTGGAAAGTGATCACAACACACAGAAGGAAGAAGTAAAAGAAGCGAGCTGAGAAAAATCTCATCCTGACGCAGCAAGTGAGCCCTAAAATCAGTTGTGCCTGAAGCCAGCTCTATCCCTGCACACTGAAGCTTTGATGAATCAGTCCCAACCCTTTTCACTTAAGCTTTGGGTATTAGTTCTTCTTTAATATGTACTCTCGAGAATTTTACTTGATCTAAACTTGTTTTATTTAATGTTACCAGTGAAAATATACATAACCTTATCCAAGGGATAAGTTTTAATTCAGGAGTGTGCAGAAAAATAGTTCAAATTTTTTTTATTGTGGTTGAATTTAAAACCACACCACCCCCATTGTGGCTCCCATAAGCTGGCTGGACATGGAGGTTTGTATGTCACACTCACCCCCTATTTCCTCATTCAGGAACCTAAGCCCTGAATTGCACTGGAGAAATAATTTAATGTGGCATTTTACTGAAACATCCTGTGGATATTTTAGGTATTTGCACAGAGAATTTTTTGACCTTTGAATAATATATGTGCTGAGAAAGGTCTTGGGATATTTTAACAACATGTTAAACTGAGATAGTCCTGATGAGATTTATTCTGGTCTCTGTTGGCTGCTACGTTTTTTCAAATCCTGTTGGAATTTTTAGTTTCTATGAGGACACTTTCAAGATTTTTTTACTGCCGCATATTTCATGCTATTTAATGGTCCCTTTATCAAAGATGACAGGCAGGCAGTTGATAAGCTCTCCAGAGAGTGACTCCTCATAAAGCCTTTCCTCTGTTAATGTGCTAGGTACATTGCCACTGACCTCCCATGGCCACCTGAGCCTCCAGTAGTCCCCTCCAACTTGACGTGTCCTAAAGTGGGTGCTGGGTACTTAAGATGAATACACAATTTTCTAACATTTAAAACCGCTGATTAATTCTCTGAAAACATAAGTGCAGGTGATCACAGGCATAAACTGGCCAATATAGCCAAAGGCATCATGAGGATTGGATCGCTTCCACAGGCAGTGGACATTAGATGATTCTATGATTCTAGCCATTTGACTCTGAGCAAATCACTCAACTTTCTTCGATTCCTGTTTCCTCACCAGTTGATTGAGGAAGCAAATATTAATTAGATTAATTAATTGAAGAAATAAATATGATCAGACTTCCCCCATCAGCCCCTTGGTAGAGGAGGCCAGAAGTAATTCTGTCAGTGCGGTATGACAGACTGCAGCTTAAAAAGAGGATTAATTGAAGGTGCATGCATTTAAACCACAAGGTGCATATTCTCCCAGAATGCAGGATGGTTCCTAGGCTAGGGTTTGGTATCTTTGAAGGACCTGTTTACATTTCTGTGCAAGTAGGCTGCCAGGAAATACATTCCTGCCCCGGAGGACACTTTGTCTCCTAAAGAAAGGAACTAGCATTGTGGAAATTTGTGGGTGAGAATGCAATAGGTTGATTCTAAATTATGTTAACTGGATTTTCTTCCAAATTAATGAAAGAGCGTGGACTGGACCTGTTTGCTCATTGCTGAGTTCCTAGAAATGATCACTTGTTTGCATACAACAAGCGTGTACTAATTATTTCTTGAGTGAACAAATGTGCTAAAGTGGTGAGCAAATGTCTTGAGGAGACAGAAGTTACCTTGCAAAGGAGACTTTTGGAACTGGGTGTTCAAGAATGAGTAGGGGCTCTCTTGATGAAAGGAAAGAGGAGTAATAGGAGAAAAAGAATTGTAGTCAAGGAAACAGAATGCACAAAGGAATGGAGACATGGATTTCAAGCTTCTAGTAATTCATAGCAGGAATCTATAAGGAAAATCTTGCACAAAGTTATGAATGACAAACCTTCACAATAAAAGTGCAAACAAAATCCCAATTCATAAATGTCTTGCTGTGAATATTGGTCAGAAGCTGGACTTTAGCCAAAACATAAGCATTATACTAGGTCAAGTACCTTTGTGAGGTAATGAACCATTTCTAGAAGTTGGCAGGGTCCTCCGTGCTGGTTTTATAGGCTATTGCATAATGTCAACCTATTCTAGAATGTTGCCTGAGGCTGCATCACTGGGATTCAAGGATTGGTCAGGAACATACATTAACCGTCTGTGTTTGATAAAGTGGGAAATTCTTCTACAATTGGTCTTTGGCTGATTGCTGTGTTTTTGCCAGTAGTGTACTTCTGACAGTTTGGATTTGGCTTAAGAAATCTAAGACAATTTTTAGAAATCAATGTGTCTTAGAAACCATTAAACACATTTATCTCCTTTTATAAGTTTAGGATATGAATAAGAAGAGTCCTTAAGGAATGATAATCACCATTTCTCAGGCCAATGGGAGGTGTTGCAAAAGAGAATGGGGATAATCTCCAAAGATGTTAGGCTGCTGGGCACACCAGAGCATATTCCCTACTCAAGCAAGGGTGGAGATGTCTGCAATCTTTCTAACCAACAACATATCTTGAATAGCACTCATTTGCCAGTGGAAAAAAAAAAAGGATAACATAACATCCCTTATACTAATTAACAAACCATCTGGTGCATATTTAGATAACTATTCCTGAAGTGCTTGCCTTTGCTTTCCAACCGGGGACTGTCAAATGCTAACCAACCATCCTGAAGCATGAATTGTGTGAATTTCTTATTAGGAAATGCAGATGTTAAACTAATTACACCTGGAGTGTATATTGATGTTAACTTATATACATGTATACATACAGACACACACTGTCTATGCTGAACTACTCTGAAGTAATTACAGAGGAGATTGTGTCTTAATTCCTGATTTTTTCCTAATGGTTCCATCTCTACCTCTACTGCCAGCAAATAATGGAATCAATAAGGCTGCATGAATTAACCAACTTATACTGGACATGATTTTGCTCTTTTCTGTGTCAAATGATGCAGTTGTCAAACTTCTTATAGTAGTTTAGTTCTCAACAAATTCATTCGTTATCCTGTTGATCTCATCTTCCTACTCTTCTGAAAATGAAGAAAAGTAAACTGAAGAAAAAAACTAGTCATGGCTCCAATACCCTAACATAATCACCTTTTGAATCCAGTAAAAAGAATGGTGAACTACAATGTTTAAACTGGAGTGAAATGGTAAATTAAAATATGCTTTTCTTTGTATAGTCTGATTGCCTGATTATCTTTTACCTCAGTGGACATTAGGGGTGAGTTATGTTACATCTAATTTATTACCAATGCTATTATTATTAATAGTAGTATTTCTTGACTATAAACAATAATTTATAATTTATAAGTAAATAGTATTATTTATGAAATGCTGAACATTGTGAAAAATTTTGTAATATAAACTGGAATAGAATAAGCATGTTATACTCCTACACATGTTCTCAGGTGAGGAAATGTTGAAGTTAGCCATGGTGCAGGTTAATATTCATATGTGTGGCATGTGCATCAAGGGAGAAGAGAGGGTAAGATCTGTGTCTTGTTTTGGCCTGAGATGCTTATGTATGAGATGACATTGGCTTTGATTCTGCTCCAGCCACAGAGCTGGATGGGGACTGTGGATGGTGCCACAAATAACGTCCTGGCCAGATTTCAGCCAGGTCTGCGATTTGAGAAGCTGGGTACTTTGGTGCCTTCAGCAGGAGCCACTTTGGCAGGAATGACAATGAGACAGGAAGACCCCAACGAGACCTGTCTTCCTCAAAGAAAATTCAAATTACCTGCGTCATTATATGCAGGGCTGGAAATTGTGCAAAGACCAATGTACAGATCAATGGAAGTGAAAGACATTGCACGTAAGAATAGCATTCCTTCCACGTGTACCTAGCTCTGTGGTTTCCCCAAAGCTCTCAGGTATATTGCCTCAGAAGGCTGGGAAGGTAGTGTGCTGTGATGGGAATAGCACCAGCTTTGGAGTCAAACAGTCTGAAAGCTCAGTTGTGTCTTCACTGTGTCCCTGCATGTTCATTATTTATAATAACATATCCATGACAAGGTTTCTGTGATGATTAATGAGGTATCTTTGGGGAAAAATAGCTTTTATTTATAATTGATTGCTGTCACCTAAGAATGGGTGGATGACAGTAGTTGGAAGACTTTTTGTTTGTTTATTAGATTGATGGGTGGTGGGCACGCAAGGTTAGACTAGTTAGGAAAGAGCTAAATTGTTTCCACTCATTCATTCAACACATGGATATTTGGGATATAGATGAACACGGCAGACAAAGACCCTGATGATACGGTGATTACCTTCTAGTTGGGGAAAGACAGATAATAAAGAAATAGTCAAATAGAAAAACCATATAATGCGGGTAATGATGAGTGCTATGGAGAAAAAGAAAGTCAGGGGAGGGGTTAGAGAATGGCTGTAATGGAAAGGGTAGCAGGGAGAAGGTCTCCCTTTCAAGATGCTCAGAGAAGTCCTCTTTCTGAGGTGGTGGAGCAAGTTGTGCAAAACTCAGTGTTGAAGAGTGTTCCTGGCAGAGGTTGCTGAGGTATAAAGACCCTGCAGTGGGCATGGGGTGGGTATGTGTGACAAATTCCCCAGGGAGATCAAGGGATCAGGAGTAGAATGAGGCATGCATGGTAAGAAGTGAGTTCTGAGAGGTAGACAGGACCCAGATAATATTGAGAGGCTCAAGTTAGGGGTTCAGATTATATCCTATAGGGGCTGGGAAGCCATTGAAATGATTTGAAAAGAATGATTCCATTAATGTATATAAGAAAAGGGCAGGGATTTAGAGGCCTAGAAGGAAGAATGAGGAAACTAGAATGGGAAATAGAGTAATTTAGATGCATCCTGGAAAGGGGTTGAGGGAAAAATATATCCCTTACCTTATCTTCCCACTGGCTTGGTCAAAGAGGGTCGTTGGGGAGAAGAGAAGTGACCAAAGAACATTTGTTAGATTGTTCAAAGTATGGTGTATAATGAGAGCTCTTGCCTCTATCTCCGCTACAGAATCTTCAAGAAATCTCACACTGGTTAACAACACTTTAGGGTGAGTAGATCCTGAATGGTGAGTGGGAGGAAGTGTTGTGTCTGGCTTAATGGCTAGGCAGAGTGAGAACAGAGGCTGGAACACATGTGGAAATACCCTGATGTGGTACAAAGCAGAGACTCAAGAAGTGTGCCTTTCCCCTTCCGTAGTCCTTACTTCGTTTTCAATTTGTGTGTAGGGCCATCTCCTTGTTTGTGGAATGACATTCAACCAGCCTGAGTTCCTTTCAAGGCTGTCAGTTTATAACCCTATGGCCTATGGCTTTTATCTCCCAGACAAGGGAACTCTCTCTAAATGTAATTTTTCCCTCAATTTTAATCACAGCATTTAATGTAATCATTTGGGGGAGTCAATCTGAAAATCATCAGGGATTCTTTTTTCTTTTTACTGCTACCACGAATACTGATTGTGCAACAGAGTTGGGGAAAGACTTGTGTTTTTGATGTTGCAATAGCAGGAAATAGAAAGTTGCTGCTGTCAGCCACTTGGTCAGAGTTACATTTCTTTTGCACCACAAAAGAAGACTTGTAGGAGACTGGAATATGGTTCCAGGTAACCCAACTATACATTCAATGATGAATGCACCACTGCAAAGGAGAGGTGTGGCCATTGTTGAGTAATTTGATGAAAGAACAACTAAAACAGATTCTAGATGATTTAACCTTGACTTAAAGTAAGCCCGAGGGGGAGACCATAATTATAACTAACTTCCATTTTTCTTGGCAGAGTCTACAGTCCATTTTGTTTTCATTTCATTTAAAGTATTCCCACTACTGGATTATCTCCATTTTAGATCAATAATCCTCTTCCTCCCCTTGCAGTGGCTTTAAATGTTTTAAGAATTTGTAGTCATTTTTTTTTTCAGCTATCCTGAGGAATCAATCTAGACGATCACTTAGGAACAAGAAATGCATCATAACTGGCATCTTGCAGCTAGTATAAAGAGAGTAAATTACAAATTAAACATTGAAACTAACATTGAACTGTGCTAATAGATAGCCAATAGGCACATTTGTCAATTTAAATTTAAATGAATTACAATTAAATAATATTAAAATTCAGTCCTTTATTTGTCACATTTCAGGTGCTCAAAACAGCCACATGTGTCTAGTGTCTACCACATTGATGTAATAGATATGGAATATTTTCCTCTTTGCAGACAATTCAATTGGGCAGCCTGATTTAGGAATTTTAATAGTTGGAGTCAAGAGAAGAGTCCTTTAGAGTGTATAAAGAGGCAGGAGAGTCTCATCAAACAGATTCCATGACATTTTAATTTCATTAAACATGACTTCTTCAGCGATGGATCCATGTGTTAGAACCAATTAGCTATCCCAAAGGAAGAAAAGTGAAGATAACTTTCCCACAATTTCCAATGTGTTAGTATTGCCCAGATTGTAGGTTACTTTGCAAAATGGCCAAAAGCATTTGCAGCACATGGAAAGAGGGTCCCTCTGCCAAATAATCACAAGGACCTTCCCCTCCCTGGAGAAATAGATTGAAACCTCTTCCCCTCCCTGGAGAAATAGATCCAAGCCTCTCCACTGCCATCTTGTCAGACATATTTACATTGCTCAGCTGACTTGGGAAGAAAACAAATTTCCAGTATGAGACTCTCTGGTGGGCCAAGCTGTTTCTCAAGGAGCATTGAGAAATAATAGCAACTCCAAATATTACCTTGGGCAAGACAAGGCAAATGATATCCTTAACTTTGTTACCCAAGCATAGTTGAAAGAGTGTCTTCTTCCAGTTCTCTGTGTCTTTGACTCTGGCTAGACCCTCAGGGCCTGGCTACTGCCTTGAATACTAGATTCATGGTATTTTCCTGAAGCTCCTTTGTAGCTCAAGCTGGGCCTGCTCTCCAGCAACTCAAACTCAAGTAGAGCTTTCGGCCCACCATCTTTTATGATCTCCTAGCACTGTAGGGAAGGACACACTGTGTATATATGCACATTCGCACACTTGGGATACATGCTCTCTGAGGGGCTCTGGGAGGTCATGTTTCAAAGGCTTCCTGCATCTGGCGAGTCTGGGTTAAAGGCAGTTTCATGGGACAAACTCTCAGCTCAAATCTTGTCCTGCAGGGAGCTATGAGCCCTGAATCCAGTAACTTTAATCTTCAATGCTATGGAATTGGGTAGAAAAAGACTAAATGAAATGCCTGTAATCACACAGCAAGTTAATTATGGAATCAAAAAATGATTTTTTGGCTGAAATGTCTGTTGCATGATTAAGAAGTTTCCTCTTTTCATTTTGCACTGCTCTTTATAAAGGAGCTTTATGTGCCCAGAGGAAAAGGGAAGATGGTGTAGATACTGATTTTCACTTAATAGAGTTTCCTTGGGATGTTTGTTAGTTTTGTCCCAGGCATTAATGGTAGGTATGCCTTCATGCACCTTTTCATCATGCTGATAGGAGGAAGAGAAACAAAAAAGAATCCTTCTTTCCCTGCTGCTTAAGACTGTAACTTGGGTTTGCCTTCTGTTTGTGTGCAACAGGCTTGGGAAGACAGGCCATCTCTCTGGTTCTCAGATGTTAAGGACTGGGACCAAATGAGAAGAAGAAAGCCAAGTAGGCGTTTCTCCCACGGTAGTTATCTTTAGTCTATGCTGAGGTCATGTCCCAGCATAAGAAAGTTGCCTGCTTATGGGCTTGGGGCCAAATTCACACTGATTCTTGAAGTCTGGGAAATCACCAACCATTCCAGCATGTAGGATCAGACTTCTTCACAGGCACAACGACGGTTAAAATCCCCTGTGTTTTTGTCTTGCCTTTGTATATTTATATGTGGAAAATAGGTCCCAGGGGACTAGTCTTGTACAAAAAAGTGAATTATTATAAATACATATAATTTGTGAATATATGCATGTACGTATAAACACACACTATAAAAGTTTTCTGTAGCGACAATGAACATGAGAGAAATTGATCATTTACATTTAAATTGAATAAATTGATGATTTATTGGAAGACATGTTCCAAGAATGGTCTAGGTGTTATGAAAGGGCTTAATCTTCCAAACTGAAAGTGAATTCAGACCACCACTCAGTCACTATTGGCCAAACAATAGTCTAAGCAAGATTAGTTATTCTTTCTTTAGTTTTAGTAGAAGGCCTTGACGTAGAGCCATTTTTGCTTCATGACTGAAAATATTTGACTGCCATTTTCTTTTTTTACTTTTATTTTTATATATTTTAAAATTTAATTTATTTTTAAGTTTTTATGTATTTAGGGGGTACAAGTGCAGATTTCTTAAGTGTATCTATTGCGTAGTGGTGACATCTGGGCTTTTAGTGTACCCATCACGTGAATGGTGAACACTGTACCTAATAACAGGTGATTGTCAACCCTCACCCCAACCTTCCACTCTCCCGCCATCCCACCTTTTGTAGTCTCCAGTGTTTATTATTCTGGTCTGTATTTGACTGCCATTTTCTGAAGCCTGGAGAAAAGCATCTCTTCCCATGATTACAGCTAACATGTGGTGTGAATATGCAACCCAAGAGCAATTGACAGGAAATAGCCTTAAGGAACTGAATCACCACCGCTGTAGCCATCTCTTTTGTATATTAGCCTTGGCCATGCTAATCTTTAACATCATTGAGAACTAGAAAGCATTTGAAAATTGATTATAAGGACAGCATAGTGTAAGATGATTTTATCGTTAGGGAGGCATCATCTAGGAAAGTCTTTGCCAGGAAGCGTTCTTTCTCATTCTAAATCCTAGGAGGCACAGGAGGAAAGCTAGGGATGAGTGCTCTGGATCATAAGGCACCAAAGGGATCCTGGAAACGCTATGATTACAGTGGCTTCCAGAGATGTGGTAGGAAAAATGTGAGCACCAGTGGTCAGCATGACCAACTTACAGGTCCAGCAAACTGGGTGGCCTGAGTGGTCATCACGATGGGAAAGAAATGACCCATGGATCTATTTGTTCTGTGACAGCACAGTTAGGACTGTGCAGTCATGGGAGTTGACTAACAAACTCACTGAGTCCATGGCCATGTGGCCAAGGGTGAGGTTCAGCTTGATTGTACAAAGTGTCACTCACTCTGCTGAGTGTGTATTTGGAAGAAGAGTCAAGTGAAATGTTAGAGACAGCAGCAGCCACTGTAAATGGAAATGAAGCATGCCAGGAGACCTGCCACAGATGAAAAGAAGCAAGCCAGGCACACAAGAAAGAAAGGTTGAAGGAAAACAGGACAAGGGCTGGAACTAGGGCTTTGCTAATTTTAGCTAGGTGCATCTACTGACCTCATAGTAACAGTAATTGACAGTCCAACGAGAACAATAACTAGTTAGCACACAGTCAATTAGTTATTTTTCATCCTACATTGTTTAGCAAATATGTAAGTAGTTCACTCATAGGGTTCCAAGGCTTGTGCTTTCAAAGAACCAAATTAAAGAACTCTGTTCAAACATTATTACTAATCTTAAAATGGGCAGTTGCCATCCAGTTTGAAGGTTTTATTCCAACTGTGTTTTCTCAAGACCATCATAACATTTGGGTGTTGGAAACAAAAGACATTAGGTGGATGGACACCAACCTGACTAGCATGGCTTTGATGCCTTGGCATGGAAAATCTTTATTGAGTCTTCCAGATGGCAAGAGGCACAGACAATCATTATATATTTGGCCTCTAAACTGAAAGTGTTCCTGGTACCAATATTGAAAAAAAAAGAAGTGATACTCATTTACTGAGCACCAACTATATATAATCTATTGCACTTGCTATGAATTTCTTTATATACTCTTATGTTTCCCTCACAGTATATCTGGGAGGTAGAATTACTATTCCTCTATTAAAGATAAGGAAACAGTGGTGTAAAGTTTCAAGTGAGATCTTCAACCCACTTTCTCACAGTTGCCCCCAGAGCCTGCCGCTGAGAACTTACAGTTTGGAGAAACGACAGCTGCCACCAGGGGCTTACTGATTGGTGTGCTCTTTTTGAAGAATGAACAGAAGTAAAAGTCATACAGTTAGGAAAAGAGAATAAAACTGTCTTTATTCATAGAATAATGATTGTTTAGGAAATTAAGAAATCTACAAAAAGTTACTAGAACTAATAAGTGAATTTAGCAAGGTCTCAGGATAAAAGATCAATATAAAAATGTCTATTTCTATACACTAGCAATGGATGATTGAAAAATGACATTTAAAAACATTTCACTTACAGAATTCCTGGAAAGCATTAGGATCTGAATCATTTATCATTACAGTAGTCTTCTATCCAGAAGAAAAAGGGAGTCAACAGAGAAGAGTTGCTAGGAAAGTCAAATGTCTACATTTTACTTCCAAAGAGTTGAGAATCCTCAGACTCTTTACACCATGCCCAGAGATACTAAATAATTTGCCCAAATCCACACAACTAGTAAGCCCAGAAACTGGGATTTGAATTTTGGCATCTTTGATTAAAAAAATCTCTAGTTTTTTCCACAGCGCCCCTGCAATTAATTCAAGTGTTTCCCTGTGTACTGCAAATGGTGGAACACCTTATCTACTCTTTATTCCAAGAGCCCAAAGGTTCAAAAATTGTTTCCGAACTCTCAGAATTTCCATTTGGCTCTTGGTTGGCATTCAAAGTCCAATAGTATAATAATGCTGTCTCATATTTGAACAATATAGTTTATTAAACTTTCCCATGAATTACCTCATTTGGTTCTCACAATAACTTGTGGATAAGAAATGGTTAAAATTATCTCAATTTTATAGCTGATGCATAGCTAGACCCAGATGAAAATCTACTTTGAAAACATCAATTCAGAAAGAGCACCAGACTTTGCTGACATAGACAGGGTTTTGTTAATTCAAATAGTTCATTGACTTAGACAACATCTAAGCATTGAAATTTATTTAAGAAAGTACAGGTTGTTATATTCATTTACTTAAACCAGTACTCTAAGGAAGATGGGGAAACGGAAGTGTGGCCTCATGTTTTAGAGAATGCCATCAATTGTAAAAAGAAATAGGAAACTCATTTTTAATATGCCTATTTAAAAAAAATAGATGTCATGACTGACGGCTTTACTCATCCAAAGCTGAACTATTCCTTGGTATATAGGTGTATAGATCACTGATTCAAAACATTCAAGAGTTAGAAAGGGATCTTAGAGGTCTCCTAGTTGAACCTGCTCTTTCCTAGTTGAGGGAAGAGAAGCTCCAGGATTTTCAATGATTATTTCTGGTCACACCACTAATTAGTGGCAGAATTGGTCTTGGAATCCAATTAGAGCCAGACTCCAGGCCAGTTCTATGATACACCCCAAGCTGAGGAATTTCTTCCTCCTCTTTTTAATTTCTATGAGACAGTTTCAATAATAACTTTGAGGTCTCTAGTTCTGAGTGGCCATGATTTTGTAATGCAAGTGATGCTAGCTCAGAAACTCCATGCCTGGCCCTCTCTAGACACCCAAGGGAAGGGCTGCAGAACGTGGGCAACTCCCAGGGCTTTTGAGGCCCTGGAGCTTCCCACCCGGAACACAAAATACACTGTCATGTGTCATCTTGCTTTGTGACTTCTCACCTTAAGGTCTTGTCAAAGCTGGCCACGTAGGCCTTTGAAAATATCATAGAGTTCTTTGAAGTAGGTTGTTTACTTTTCTTGAAACACATCTGTGATTCATCTTATTTGCATTTTAAAATGTAAGTGTTTTGGCCAGCAATTTGAGGGAGAAGTCCAATAGAAAATCAGTATACCAGTCCAATTTGACAGCTTTCATCTAATCTATCATCACTTTCTATTCATTTGTTCACTGATTCATTCAGCAACTACCTAATGGGTATTTACTACATGCCAGGTACTGTTCTAGCTGCTTGGGAAACAGCAGTGAGCAAAGCAAGGTCAGGAAGCTTTCATTCCAGGGAAAAGGGACAGATAATAAACAAAGGTATAAATTTTTTATGTGTCAGATGTTGATGAGTACTATAGCAAATAAGTAGGGTGAGTGAGGATAGGGAGTGTTGTGTGGATGCTGCTGATTGGGATGGTTAAAAAGGCTTCTTTGCTAAGGTGACATTTTGTGTAGAGACCTGATGGAAGGGAAGAAACAAGCCATGTAGCCATTTGGGGTAACAACTTCCAGACAGAGGCAACAACAAGGACTGGCTCCTGAGGCTAGGAGACTGCTCGGTATGTCCAAGAAACAGCTAAAAAATACCAAGTGGAGTGAGTGAGGTCTGGAATGGTAGAAGATGAGGTCTGGGGAGGTTGCAGGGACCAGGTTATATAGGGCTTTATAGAATAATATAAGGACTTTTGCCTTTTTTTTTAGATGGAGTCTCACTGTGTTGTCAGGCTGGAGTGCAATGGTGCGATCTCGGCTCACTGCAACCTCCGCCTGCCGGGTTCAAGCGATTCTCCTGCCTCAGCCTCCTGAGTAGCTGGGACTACAGGCGCATGCCACCACACCCAGCTAATTTTTGTATTTTTGGTAGAGATGGGGTTTCACTGTATGGGCCAGGATGGTCTCAATCTCTTGACCTCGTGATCTGCCCACCTCGGCCTCCCAAAGCGCTGGGGTTACAGGTGTGAGCCACTGCACCCGGTCAGACTTTTGCTTTTTTAAAAAACTAGATTTTTTAAATTGAGGTATGATTTACATCCAATGAAATGCACAGATCTCAAATTTGTTTTGAAGGTATCTGGTAATCTTATACTCTGCAACTATCATGCAAACCCAGACATAGAGGATTTTCATCACCTCAGAAAGTTTATTTGTGATGCTTTCTAGTCAATTCTCCACCTGCTCCCAGCCCAGAGGTAACCAGTGTTCTGATTTCTATCACTATTCTGGAAATTTGTAAAAATGAAATTATGCATGCTTTTGAGTCTGGGTTTCTTTCACTCAATGGAATGTTTTAGAGATTCACCTGTGTTGTTGCAAATATCCATCGTTCATTGCTGGGTAGTACTCCATTGTGTAATTATATCACCACAAGTTTATTCATTTTCCTGTTGATGGGTAATTAGATTGTTTCTTGGTTTTGGCTATTTTCAATAAAGCTGCCGTGAATATTCTTGAACAGGTCTTATTGTGCATATATGTTTGCATTTCTCTTGGGTACATACCTAGGATTGAAACTGCTGGGTCATAGGGCGACAGATGTTTTAACTTTATATGAAACTGCTGAACAGTTTTCCCAAGCGATGGAACAATTTTATGCTCCCACCAGCAAAGCATAAGAGCTTCCATTGTTCCACATGTTCACTGACATTTGGTTATGTCTGGTGGGTTTTTTTTTGTTGTTGTTCTAATCATTCTGGACAGTGTTCTGTATAAGAAATATCTGTCTACTCCAAGATCGTGAAAGGATTTTCTCGTAGAAACATTATAGGTCTTAGCATTTAGGTTTTAGCTCTAAGATCCATCTTAAATTAATTTTTGTGAATGCTGTAAGGTGGAGGAAAGAAGCAGATATCCAATTCCACATTATTTGTTAAAAACACTGTATTTTCCCATTGAATTGTCTCAGCAGAAGGAGTTTGCTTTTATTCCAAGTGAGAAGAAAGTTGCTGGGATGTCTTAAATTTTCCTCAAGGCAATAATAGTTGTCTTGCATAATAGTGGTCTACTTTGCATATTAGATGTCTATTGCACTTTTAATACACATGTGCATGCACATTGCACACACTTTGAGAACAGGAACTACATCTTGCTTTTATTTTTATCCTCAACTTCAGTACCTAGAGCAGTGCTTGGCAAACCATAATCAATGAAAGAATGAATGAATGAATTCCAGCAAATGACATAACTTTTTATTTTCCTGTGTAGCCTGTGGATGTACTCATTTGTCTGTGATGTACTCACATGTATGTACTCACATGTACAAATGAGTACATGTGATGTATTCACACACACACACACACACTCTCACAGCCACTTGAGTCGACTGAAGAGATCAGAGAAGAAAAGAAGTGAGGCAGCATTTACTCCAACCTAAAAGCCAAGCCTCAGAAGAAGTGAGAGCCTGGAACTATGAGCCTTATGTATGAGCAGCTCTTGTACAAAAGAGAAGTGAGATAAAATGGGTCAGGAGTCTAAAAGATGGCAATCCCAGTTTACCTTTGCTTTTATCCTACTTTGATCAAATAATGAGTACATGTGATGTTCTCTTTGTCAAATGTACTCATTTGTCTGTGTTCTATATGGCTCCCACACATACTATGACCATTTCCACTTGAGGTTGTTAGTCTCAGATTTATGGGTCATTGATAATGTACATGCAGGATTATATATTTCTTATATATACCACATAAACCTATGCTGGCCCCTTACATGGTTAACTTAGCTGCTATTTTTGTTTTCACTTCTACATGCCATATTTGGGGTAGAGAAGATTAAAAAGCATATGTGGACAACACAGAAATGGCATCTGGAAAGCAGCCGTGTTGCAGCACTCTCAACTTCCCTTGAAAATTTCCAGAAAGGCTCAGAAACAAGAAAAAAAATCTCACCACAGCCACAAAAAGCATGCTTGTCAGACAGCCTATTGCCAAGACCCAGGAGCCGCCTCCCTGAGGGAAGCAGAGATAGAGGGAGTGGAGAAAGGCTTTTATGCCTCCCCTGGAGTTTTCCATTTACAGAGCCCCTTGGTCTATTCCAGCCAGAAAGCTGAGTCCCCCTCCCATTTTTCAAGGAGCTGCTTCCTTTTAAGGCAGGCAAAAAGCTGCTTCCCATTCACCCTTCCTTCTTTCTCTATTCACCCAACCTCCACAACTCCCCAAATCCAGTAGGATGAAAAAAGGGAGGGATCTTTCTCCCTCCCTTGAAGCATGTGTAAAGCTTAACTGCATCCTGGGAAGTGTAGTTCCAGCACTTAGGTGGATCCAAGAAGTAAGATTTATGGCAGAAGTATTCTACATGCTGGGATTGTAGCTTTTCATGCACAGGGTGTTGAGTTAGCGTCTCAAGGAATCAGACAATGACGGTTAGGAGCAATGCCCTACCCGTACAGAGCTGCATTAGAATTTAGAGTTAGGTTAGAAGCTGTGCAAACACCTGTTCTGCAGCTGCAGGTGAGATCATCATACAAATGGAGGGCTGGCATTGATGAAGCCAACTCCATACCATGTATGACTGCTGCCTCAAAGTCTCAAGAAAGCTCACCTTATTTAAATATTTATATTGAAGAAGTAAGTTATAGGAAAGACTACTTGGAATCAGTGAAAAAATTGTTGAAGACCCCAGGATGTCTATTTCAGGAACCAGGAGAAAGTTTCAAAAATTTTCAAAATATCTTTTGAAATGTAAGCCTTCCTTAGGCAGGCAACACTTTCTACCTTGCATTATGGTTGTTTGTGTGCAACGTCTTAATACACATAGGCATATACATACATCTGCCCGCACACTTTGATAACAGGAGACATGTCTTTCTTTTATTTACATTCCTAATATCAGAGCCCAGCACACTGCTTGGAATGTCATAGGAACTCGATGAATGAATAATGAATGAATTCCAGCAAATGACAAAATTTGCTCTTTTTTTCTTATTGAGTATGTGGATGTTCTCATTTATCTATGTTCTGTATGGCCTTTAAGAAAACAGAAATGGAAAACCACAAGGTCATAGGCATGGGAGTGGGAGTGAGGTGAAAATGAAAATGTGAAATGGATAAAATCTGACTGAAAGTTAACAACTCAAGAGCAGAATTAAAATTCGTATTAGAGTCAACAAATAACTGAACTAAACCAGAGAAGAACTGAATAATGATTGGAGAGGATAAACTGGAAATCTCTCTCAGAATGCAGAGAAAAGGGAAAAAGCTATCCATGTGATAGGAGAGATATTGTTAGATGTGGAGGGCAGAGAATGGAGTTCCAACCTCAAAATTATAGGTATTTTGAGTTAGTAAGAATAACTGAAACAGAAATAATTATAAAGACTTTGAAGAAACAATTTTCTGTACTAAAACAAAGAATATGGTTGTCATACTCCAGGCAAAATGAATAACAATTTTTTTATGACAAAGAGAAAGAAAAATATCTTGCAGATCTCAGCTGATATCATCTAGCTGCATGGCGTGGGCAATTTTCGGAGCCTAATTTTCTTCATCTTTAAAGGGGAAAGTTTCCAGAGAGTCACTAGATCCCTGCTAGACGTGACTGTTTTATGATTTCATAAATGTTTGGAGGACTAGAGGGTCTAAGACAGCGATTGACTATTTTAACATCTCATTTGAGATAAAACAAGCAAAGAACGATTGCAAGTCCTCCCAAACAAGGCTTTATTGCCCCTTAATATAATTTGCTCCAGTGCATTAACTGGGATTCCAGGAATGTTCTAAGCACCCCAGATGTTCTCATAGTAACATCAGGACCTCACAGCCTCTGGCAACACTACCTGTTTTTGACTTCATGTGGAGCAGAAACCTCCTGATCACAATGATGTCTGTCAAATCCAGCATTAAGATTTTGAACACTAGGACCCTCCAACCTCCCAGCAGATTTTGGCACACTTTTTGCTCTCTCCTCTCTTCCGGAAGACTCTAGGACTAAGGCATCTTCTCCATGAGCTCCCTCTAAGTCCATGCATGCCCTCAGTCCCAATAATTTTTGGCTTCCAGAGCTCCTTCTTCTCAGCCCAGGCACCAAGCAACTTTTCAGCATTTATTCAGCATTTAAATCAACCTCAACAGTGAACACAGCCTTCCTTTTTGCTCATTTTCAGAGGCCAGCGATTTCATAGAATGGCAGGGCATCAGGTCCAGATCATTTAGACCACTGCCATGACCAGCGATAGGTATGGACTCCACTTAAAAATAAGGCTCGTAGCCGGGCATGGTGGCACAAGTCTGTCATCCTAGCTACTTAGGAGGCTGAGGCAGGAGAATTGCTTGAACCTAGGAGGCAGAGGTTGTTGTCAGCTGAGGTCGTGCCACTGCACTCCAGCCTGGGCAACAAAGTGAGACTCTGTCTCAAAAATAAAAAAAAATAAAAATAAGGCTCATAGTTCCAGGCTCTCATTTCTTCTGAGGCTTGGCTTCTAGGTTGGAGTGAATGCTGCCTCACTTCTTTTCTTCTCTGATCTCTTAAGTCGACTCTAGTGGCTGTCAGTGTGTGTGTGTGTGTGTGTGTGTGTGTGTGTGTAGGAATAGGCATGAATTTACCAGCCAGAATGTACACACACACCCTTTCCTGTCTTGCCATGTCCTGTTTTAGGTTATTCAAAATGTTATTCAGTGGCCACATTTACAGCAATAATAAAAATAGGCAGAAGTCATCAACACTATGAATAGTAAACACATTTAGAAAAAGGTGGCAGACAATAACGACGTCTGGGAAGTGTTTCAGTGGAGTCTTTCCTCACATGAGCACACAGTGGTGTGGCTGCCAGAACTCCCTGGCTTCTGTACTTGATTTACGCAATGGTCTGGGTTGCCCTAGTTGTAACCATGCAGCTTGGCTCTGGGCTTCATAAATTCAGACCCCAGAATACAGTTTATTTATGTTATGACTCCATCCAAAACGTTGCAAAGAAGCCAACTCCCCTCATCCCATTAAAAAGGTATAATATGTATTTTTACTAGCCTGCAGAGCTTGGCATTCAGAGGTAACAATATGTGCTTTGTTACTCTGCAGGTTTGCCGTGAAGTGTGCTGTAATCTTTGCCAGGGGTGTGCTGCTCTCTCCCAAGAGGGTTCACAGCCCGGGAGGAACACTTCAGACTGCTTAACGACTTGCTCGGGCCTTGCCTTATATGGAATTTTTCCTTCTGCACAAGAGAATGACAACCACTTAGAGTGTCAGCCAGCAGGGAACAGATGACAGCCAAAAATCCACTCTGCTCTTGGTCCCAGGATGTCCTATCTGACTTGAACTTTTGCTGTTTAGGCTTGCTCTCTGATAATGAATTTGGGAATGCCAACAGGTTTGGAGGAATAGGAGTCACTTAGAAAAGCTAGCCAGATAACTCCATTTTAGAAAGCATGGGGGAATGTCTTTCCCATTAATCCTGGTAAGTTAGTTAACAAGCACAGGGCACAATAGGTCCCCAAATAAATGGAAGAAATGGTGCAAAATGCAAGCTACAAAGTAGGTGTTTGATCATACACATTCATATTTTATTATTTAATTTGATTCAATCTTAAGGTCAGAGCTAACAGAAATAAATATATTTATTATTATTATTGATCAATAATTATTAGAACCATAAAGAAGTGTCCTCACACTCAGAGTCTAGTGTGCTAGCCCAGTAGAGAGACACCAATGATATCCCCAGGAGGTTGAAGGGAGGTTGATGTGGATCTGGTTCAGGCACTGCTGTAAATGCTTTAGATCTACTGTCTCAGTGAATCATCACCACAACCCTATGAGGTAGTCCTATTTTATCTTCATTTTGCAAATGAGGAAACTAAGGCACAGGGAGACTAAGAAACTTGCCCAAAGTCACACAGCTAGGTGTGGCTAGATGTGGCTTCTAGTTGGCAGCAGCCTAGAGTTCAAATACAGGCAGTCTTGCTCTATGAAGATTTTAACAGGCAGAGGTGGAAGAGGGCAGTGCGTGTGGCAGAGATTTCAGAAAGAACATGAGAAAGGCATGGAGTAGAGAACAGGGACATGTCCAGTTGGATTGGAGTATGGGTAAGAGGGTTGGAGGAAAATTACACCATAAACACAAGCTACTGCCATATTGTGGAGGGCCATGAATGCTGATGTGAATATACTGTAATAAATATTGCTAATAATAAAAGCCAATATTTCTATGGTTTTATATTGTGTATAATATCTGTAATAGTCTAGCTTTGTTTTTACAGGTGCCCAAAAAGGCCACCAGCAGATGGATTCACTAGGCTCATTTCTCTTTGCCCTTGTCTTTCAAGTGGTTGATGTCAGGCTAGCCCCCAGGCCACCACGCTGATTTTCAGTTAAAAAGTCATTGGTATTGAGGTTTTTTAAAATTATAAATGCCTTCTTAAACAGATGTCTTACTCTAGAAATGTTTTTAAAAATATATTCTATTCAATTTCTAGTAATGGTTAGCAAATTTGCCTTGATGTTCTTGGGGTTCCTGTCTTGGCATTCATGCAGAATTTGATATAAAATTATATATACTCATAAGAAGAACCAAAGAACCAAATAGTTCTTCTTGCCAGTCACTTGGAGATTACAAAACAGCATTTCTGAGTAGAAGGCATAATCAAATATGATTTCATGAACTGATGCATATATGAGTTAGAGGCCAAGAAATATTGAATCATGAAGTAAGGTTCTTCTCATTTCTAAAATACTGTAACTCCATAATTTTTTTCTTTTTTATTTTGAGACAGAGTCTCACTCTGTCACCCAGGTTGGAGTACAGTGGCATGATCTTGGCTCACTGCAACCTCCACATCCCAGACTCAATGGATCCTCCCACCTCAGCCTCCCAAGTAGCTGGGAATACAGGTGCTCACCACCAGGCCTGGCTAATTTTTTGTATTTTTGGTAGAGACAGGGTTTTGGCATGTTGCCCAGGCTGGTCTTGAACTCCTGAGCTGAAGCGATCTGCCTGCCTCAGCCTCCCAAAGTGCTGGGATTACAGGCATGAGCCACTGAGCCCAGCTGGCTATATGTCCATAATTTTAAAGATTACAAATGACTCTATCAAAAGTTATTCTGTTGACAGTTTCAACACAATATTTACCAGTTGAAACTGATTTTTATGCTCTTGGAAGCTGGTGGCCACCTTCTTATATGTATGTTTAGTTTATTCTAGGATACTTAGTTGATTAACCACTTGGAATGAAGTAGAGTTGTGTTTTCTTTTTTTTTCTTTTTTTAACTGTAGCAGAGTGACCAAGCATGCAAAGGAGGGAGAGAGAATATGATCCATGGCAAATGCAAATACCCCCTATACTCTTTCCATCTGGACTTGGCGAATTGGGCTGCCCTTCTGCAGTTGAGGGTACATGAACAGCCCAGTTTCTCATTCCCAAAAGGACACTAGGGTTTGCAGGGAATGACGCACTACAGGGGTTCCCAAGACAACTGGGGCATCGGCCTTAAACATGAGGCGATAGGAGCAGCTCTTGTACAGAAGAGGAGTGAGATAACATGGGTCAGGAGTCTAAAAGATGGCGATCCCAGTTTACCTTTGCTTTTATTCTACTTTGATCAAATAATGTGTAATGCTAACATCATTGTATTGGAAATAGAATCATGATGCTTCCTAAGTTAAATGGCAGATTGCATGTACTGTCATGTGTCCTATCTGTCATGATGCTGACAGTTACACAATTTTGCTCTGGAAACTGGGAATTACACTTTGATTTTGGGGTAGAGGGTGTTATATTGGCTTGCTAGGCTGCCATAACAAAGTACCAGAGACTGGGTGGCTTAAACAACAGAAACTTTTTTGCTCACAATTCTGGAGTCTGGAAGGCCAAGATCAAAGTGTTGGCAGGATTAGTTTCTTCTGAGGCCTCTCTCTTTGGCTTATGGATGGCCATCTTCTCCCTGTGTCTTCACCTGGTCCTCCCTCTGTGCAAGGTTATGTCTTAATTTCCTATTCTTATAAGGACTCCAGCCATATTGGATTAAGGCCCACTCTGATGATCTCATTGTGACTTAATTGCCTCTTTAAAGACCTTATCTCCAAATACGGTCACATTCTGAGATACTGGGGATAAGGACATCAACAGATGAATTTTGGGAAGACACAATTCAGCCCATATCAGATGTGCTCTCCCTTAGGGGGTTCTAAGACAACTGGGGCATCAGCCTTAAACATGAGGCGATAGGAGCGGCTCTTGTATTTCTGTCTTTAGTCCCTTGGTCTGCCCGTTAGTCCTTCTAGAAGGAGTCCACTTGACAGATCATGATGCCCTTCAGAAGTACCCAGGTCTCTCACAGTATCTAACAGGGCCTCCCCAGGCTACTCCAACAGACTATTGAAATTAGTCACACGCCCCACCATATTAGAACCACTTTCCTGGGCCTAGGCAAGTCCCTAGTGCTGGGGAATAATCACTGGACTAGTGATCAAGAGATCTCGTTCTTGTCTAGATTGCTGCTGGCTCGCTCTTGGGCAAGTCTTTTTCTCATCTGGGGCTGATTTTCTTACCTAAGAAATGTTGAGCTTTATGATTTCTGAGGTTGGCTATATGTGAATTGCCCTAGTAAGTGCAAATGTGTTTTCATAGGTTAGAAAAAAAAAAAAAGCCCAAAAAGTATTTTCTGGGAATTGAGAGTTGTAAGCACCTACAATTCTAGAATATACTTTATTATAAAAGTTAAAATGTTATGCAATCCTATAGAAAAATTCAGGACCATTTTGCTGTTGTCTAAAATCAGATGTGTGATCTCCATCTTCTTAATTTGACAGACATTTGCCACAAGTCACTTCCACACAAGGCAGAGTGCTGAGCACTGTGAGAAGGATGTGGGAATTCAGAGGCTAATAAGTTCTAGTCCCCTGCTCCCAAGGAGTTCGTTGTCAACCTGTTTTCATCACTGGATGTTTAGAAGCCTTGGATAATATCAAAGGTATCTATGTTGGAGACCATGGGCTTCAATTTCTGGCTGTCCTTTGGCATTTAGAACCTAAACAGCTCTGGGCTGGTAGACATCACTGACATGACTTTATTGTTCCCATGAGTGAAAATTATACCCCTCCATCTGCATGAGATCAAAAGTAGTGATTTCAGTGTCACCAATATTGAAAAATACAGAAATTGAAATTGTAGGTAAACCCCTGGATGGTTATAGTTAAGGACAGAAAGACAAGGAGTGAAAGAAACTCCGTGAAACAGGAAATGCCAAGAAAAGCCTATAGCTTCCCGGACTTGAGACAAAGACTGTTGACTAGAATCTCTTGATTCTTAGTCCAGTGATTATTTTCTAGCAATAGGGACTTGCTCAAGCACAGGAAATTAGTTCCAATATGGTGGGGGCACATGGCCAATTTCAATAGCCTGTTGGAATAGCCTGGAGATGCCCTGTTGCATACTGGCATGTTTGATTCCTTATTGAAGAAAGATAAAATATATACAATTGCAAAATTCATATAATTCTGCAAAAGTAATATAATGTAAAGGAAAAAGAGGAAAAAAAGTTCTGCTACCATGTTAAAAAAATCATGCAACGCTAAGTATGATACCTGAATTAGAATGGTCAAGGGTGGCCAACCAGTGGAGACAAAACTAATTTCCTTCTCATCCTCAGAGCTCTGCCCTAGGACGTGTGTGTGTGTGTGTGTGTGTGTGTATGTGTGTGTGTCTGTGTGTATACCAGGATGTTAGCCTGTATGAAATTTCTGGGCTAGATGAAAGAGAGGGGTTGAGATTGAGGCAAGTTCTGGAAAATAATTTGTTTTTTTCTGAAGGTCATGATAGCTACTTGGATCTAGCCAATTGTTACCATGAAGAAATTTTTAAAATGTTGGCAATCAACTTAAGACATTCTTTTGTAAGATATAGTATGGTCCAAACAAAACCATGCCTTGGTCACTAATTTGCAATTTCTGTTCTACAGCATCTTCCAGATCTTTATGGTTACATTAATGATCTGAGGCAAAAAGTGCAATTCAAGACAGGTTTCTTTCCCAATGAAGAAATACAAGATAGGACCCAATGCAGGCAGAGACCCTTGCATCCCACCCTCACCCCTGCTTCTGGCTTCCTAAGCAAACTGTACAATCTACTTAAGTGCGATGTCCATGTGAGTCTTTCAAAATATACCTGAATCCAGCCAGGCAACCCTAGATTTTCAGTTCTGTTTTGTTTGCTTTCAAATGATTTTCATTCAGTATTCCACTCAGAAAATGTCTAAACTGAGTGGGGAACTGCGGTTGAGTTGGGCATATACAAGGATATCCTCAGTTTGAATCTTCCCTAAATATCCATAAGGGAAAAAACCCCACTTTAATAATAAATTATTCAAATGTGCATTCGTTCTTGAAACATTTTAAGGATGTTTACATTGAAACCAGATGCCTGCTCCACAGACAGCCCCTGTTTCTGTTGATTTTACAGCTCTCCTGCTCGCTTCAGTTTTCTCAGTAGGGTCTTTGTTTTACTCACTAGTAAAAAGAATGTTTCTTTTGTTTGCTTTTCTTTGCCATCCGCGCTGGCCAGACTCTAGAGGGAACTCCAGCCATGCTGTGATTTGGCTAGCATCCCCTTCATTTCACTCCTGAAAGTCATATGTACACATAATAGTAAATCGTTTCTGAGACCTCATGCGCTTGGGCTTTTCCTAGCTCGTTCTTCTTCCATGTGGTTGGAGTTTTGCAGCAGTTTGAGTAACAGTTCAATCATGCTCTCAATTAAAGAAGTTGAGTCAGTTCATGATACCCATCTCATAGAGCAAGATGAAGCTAGGATTTCTAGGGAATTTCTGGCCCTTCAAAAATGTCATCTGAACCCAAAGCTTTTATTTCTAAGCTGAGCTGAATCCATCACCGAGTAAAGAGCAGGAGGGAGAACTCATTTGTTCAAATGCCTGCAGGTATTGGCCTGAGGGAATATGGGGAGAATAGCTATTCCCAAGGATACCCTTTTTCTTTCTTAGTGGTTGGCCATTCAAAGTGTAGCAAGAACCAGAAAGGTGAGCTATCTAAGTCTAAGAAAAAGTAAAAGTCATAAAGATAACTAAGCAAAGCTTTTCTACTCACACTCTATTTGGCCTGATTGGTCCTTTCATGTATTCATGTATTCATTTGTTTATTCAAAAAACATTTATTGAGCACCTGTAGTGCATATCTCTTGGTGGAGGTGGCAGAAGAGTCCAGAAAATTTTAGTGTGGTAACTTATATGGCGAGAAACACATAGGATAATGGGACACTGGAGAAAGGCATTCAATGAAGACCAGTTAGAGTGAAGGTAGAATGCAAGAAGACTTCTGGGAAGACGTGGAGCCTGAAGTGACCATGAGTAGGAATTAGCAAGCCACAGCTTTTCAAACTTTCACGTGCACAGGAATCTCCTGGGAATCTTGCTATACTGGTGATTTTGACTCAGGTCTGGGATGGGTCCTGAGAGTCTGCATTTCTAAGGAGCTCCCATGTGAGGCCAATGCTACTTTGGGTAGGAAGGAGCTAAATGATGACTTGACATGGGAGAAGAGAAAGAGGGATTGAAGAAAACATTTCAGGTAGAGGGAATGGTGTGTCAAAAAGCCTAGAGGTGTAGGAGCAGGTGGAATGTTTGGTAAGTTGCAAATAACTCAGAATGGGAGAAGCCCAAGGGGATGAGGGGGAATGATGACCTTGAAGCTGGAAGCAGCCATCATATTATGAAGGACCTTGAAGGTGGTGCTAAGGATTTGGGGCTATTTCCTAAGAACAAGAGGAAAACACTGAAGAGTTTTATATAAAGGAATGATAAGAACCACTTCATTTTGAGAGGATTACTCTGATTGCGATGCAACAGATGGACTGGGGAAAATGCCACCTAGAGGCAAGAGACCAGTAGCCGGGCAATCTTGTTCATCCAGTTGAGAAAAGATGAGGTCCTGAACATAAAGAGTAGCAGTGAGTAGAGAGAAAAAGCCACCGGCTTTGGAATATTACAGAGGTTAAATGATGAGGAGTACTAGCTGGTCAAGAAGAGGAGAGGCAAGTTCAAGAACTGCCTGTTTTCTGGCTTTAGATGAAGTTCACTCCATTTCAGTCCTGGTCATAGTGTCCCGCTTCCTCAAGATAATGATTGGTGAACCAAGATGCCACTTGGAGTTTCCAAGAGAAAATACCAGAGCCAGGATTTGTACCCATGACTTCTTGATTCAAAGCCCATGTTCATTTTACCATACTCCATTGCTTCTCAGTGGCTTTCTTAAAGCCAGAGAGGAGAAATTCGGAAGTTCCCACCCAAGTTGAGTCTTAGAGGTTTTACTACTGAGCGCTGGAGCACAGGGGAGGGATCAAGGCTTTAGGGAATCAGAGTGGCTGGGGTACTTAGTGGTTGTTTCCAAAACAGTTCCAGTTCTGCTCTAATAATGGGGGAGGGGGAAAAAGAGGGTGCCTCCTTCCTCAGTTTGCCATCTTCTTTTTCCAGCTTACAAAAGCATACTCGAGGAAAGCCATTGGAAACCTGTCAAGCTGTTCCCTAGTACTGAAAGACAGTTTGTGACAAAACAGGCTTTTCTGCGCCCTTGGGCTTTCTGTGAGTTTCTCAAGATGTTTGCAGTTGATGATCTGCCTGCAGCAAGCCACGTTGACAGTTTCTGACCTGTTTCCAGCACCTTTGCAAGTGTGTGTGGAAGCACTGTTCAGATTCATTTTGGATGCTTTTCCGTATATCATGGGGAATTTGATCTATATATCTCAGAGTCACTTAAAGTTAACTCATCAAGGCAGTTAGAGATTGTGCCTATCGTTTACTAAATTATAAAAAGGATTAACTAAGACTAAAAGCCATCCAAGCATTGGACTTCTTCACTTCTTTAAAGTAATTGAATTCAGCTCTTAACTTTTTAAAAATCAAGGATACTACATTTTTCGGATTTCAAAAATGATACAAGTTTATTGTAGAAAGTTTGAAAACAATACAGAAAAGACTAAAGAAGAGAAAAGAGTAATTATAATTTCACTGCCCCGGTATAACTACTGTCAACACCTTGGCATATGACCTTTCCATCTTTTAAATAAATCTGCATATACACAACTTTTCAGTGATTGTTACTGTACTCTGCACATTGCTTCCTCACTTACTGTACATTAAAAGTTTTCCCTTGATTTTTCCTTTATTAGATTTTATTGGAGTGCCAAATACAAAACATGTGGCATGAAAGATAAAACAGAAAAAGTACCCTCTAAGGTATCCAAGGTAGCTTGGACTCTTATTTGTAAAATCAAGACCAGTTAAGCTACTTCTCTAAGATCACATTAGTTAGGAACTGAGCAGGACTACAAAGTAGAACTTATATTAAGTCCATTGTTTTGGTTACTGTGAATCCTATAACAGAATCCAAAAGCTGAGAACTAGAAGTAATTTTAGAAATGATCAAATTCAACTTCTTCATTCTCTCTTTTTTGTCTTATTATGGTAAGAACACTTAATGGGAGATCTGCCCTCTTCACAGATTAAGCGTAGTATAGAGTGTTGTTAATTATAGTCACAGTGTTCTATGGCAGATCTCTAGAACTTATTTATCTTGCATTTTGTCATTGACTTCCTCCTTCCCATCTGTCTTAGTCAGTTTGGGCTGCTACAACAAATTGCTATAGACTGAGATTTCTGAGACAACAGAAATTCATTTCTCACAGTTGTGGAGGCTGGGAAGTCCTAGATCAGGGTGCCAGCTTGGTGAGGGTTCTCTTCCTAGTTGGCAGATGGCCTTCTGGCTGCATTCTCACATAACTGAGAGGAGAAGCAAGCTCTCTTGTGTCTCTTCTTATATGGGCACTAATCTCATCATGAGGGCTCCACCCTCACAACCCAATTACTCCCCGAAGGCCTCAACTCCAAATACCATTACATTAGGGATTAGGGTTTCCACATACGAATGTTGGGGAACACAACATTCAGGCCATAGCACCATCCTAATAAATGGCACCACCATCCAACCAGTTGCACAGACTCCAAACCTAGGCATCATTGCTGCCTCTAGTTCCTCTTGCCCTATAGCCTGTGTATAAGCAAGTTCTGCTGACTCTCCTGCCAACACCAAGGGCTCCTTAGAACCTCCACCTCTGCCACCCGAGTCTAAGCCACCATCACCTCTTAGCTGCACAAATTCATTGGCCTTCTACCTGGTTTCCCTGCTTCCTTTCTCACTCACCCATCCCCACTCCCACATACGTAGCAGCCACAAGTATTTTTAAAATGTAAACCAGACAATGCCACTTCCCTGCTCACACTCCAACAGCTTCTCATTCAACTGAAATCCAAATTCCTTATCCTGACCAACAAGGCTCTTTATAACTGGTCCTGCCAGTTCCTCTTTCCTCACCTCCCACCACTCCCCCTCCATTCATGTTGTTCCAGCCACAGTGGCCTTCAGACTCTTTCTGTAATGTGTCCAGCTGGTTACCATCCTAGATTATTGGTCTCATTGTTTCCTCTGCCTGAAACCTCTTCTCCCTCATCTTTGCATGGCGCACACCTTGTCATTTGAGTATAGGAACATATTTCCTGACAACTCTATTGAAAACAGCCCACAGCCAGGTGTGGTCGCTGGTACTTGTAAGGTGGGAAGATCATTTGAACCCAGAAATTTCAGGCTGCAGTGAGCTATGATCATGCCACTGCACTCCAGCCTGAGCAACAGAGTGAAACCTTGTCTCTCAAAACAAAAAATAGAAAAGCAAAATAAAATAGTCCCCAGCCCCCACCTCCACCCCCTTAGTATCCCTTTACCCTGCTTAACTTTTCCATAATGCCCTCATGACTATGTAACATTAAATATTTATTTATTTATTTATTTATTTATTTATTTATTTATTTATTTATTATATGTGAGGAGAGCCTCGCTAGAATGTAAACCTGATGAAGACTTCAAAACCCCTGGAACAGTGCTTTTGCACAGAGTAATCATCATCAATACATACTTGGTGAAAAACTGTAAAAATGGCAGCACAATCTTTTATCACAGAGATGTACCATGATAAGCATGCAGATTCGTTTTGATTTTTCATCACTGCACATGATGGTTTGATGAGCTTCCTTATACATAAACCCTTGTTCCCATCTCTAGTTATGTTCATTACTGATATTCCAAGGGGCAGAATCACCTAAATCAATGGGTATATATAGTTATAACACTTTTGATTCACATCACCAAATGGTTCACCAGAAGACTTGCACCATTTATATACATACGGATACCAACAGTATGTAAGTCTGTTCCTCAAACCTTCACTAATGCTGAGTGTGATTGCTTTTGAAATCTTGCCCACTTTGATAGTCAAAATAACAGTGTCACATTTTGTGTTTCTTTGGATATCTGTGAAATGAACATTTCTCTCGTGTCTGTTTGCCATAGGTATTTATTTGTATGTGAATGTGTGATTGGACCCATGTTCTACTATTAATCTTCATCTTTTTTCTTATTGATTCATAAGGGCTGAACTGTTGATCTGTTACATACAGATGTTGTGGATATGTTTTCCTATTTTGTTGTTTGCCTTTTGATTTTTATTGTGGTGCTATCTTTTATAGACATGTTCATTGGCTTTTGGCCAATTTTATCAGTTTGTTCTTTTAGGATATGTCCTGTTCCTTTTACACCCAAAAGTCACTTTTCACCCTGAAATTAGGTGTTTACTTTTTATGCTTAACTCTCTAATCCATGTGGAGTTTATCTGAGTGCCAGTTGTGGGATATGGATTCAAACTGTAGTTAATTTCTCCCCAGAAGTTAACCAGATACTCTATGCACTTTACTGGATATCCCATTATTTCACCACCAGTTGGAATTTCAAGATTTATCATATACTGATTGCTTTGAATCACTTGAGATTGTTTTATGCATGGTTAGCTTTTAGTAATTCTGACCATCTTTAATTTTTTTTGATGAGTACATATTTATAGGGTACATGTGATATTTTGAGTACATGTATAGAAAGCCTAATGATCAAATCTGGGTATTTAAGACGTCTATCACCTCAAGCATTTATAGTTTCTATGTTTTGGGAACATTTCAAGTCTCTTTCTAGCTATTTTGAAATATACAATACATTGCTGTTAACCATAAGTGACCTATTCTGCTATTGAACATAACGTGTTCTATCTATCTGTATGTTTGCGCCTATTCACCAACCACTCTTTATCCCCACCTACCCTCATACACACCCTTCCCAGCTTCTAGTAACTATCATTCTAATCTCTACCTCCATGAGATTAACTTTTTTAGCTCCCACGTATGAGTGAGAAAATGCAACATATGCCTTTCTGTGCCTGGATAATTTTACTTAACATAATAACCTCCAGTTCCATCATGTTGCTTCAAGAGAACATTTAGTGGCAAAGAATACTTTGTAAGAATCCCATACTGTATCTCCTTCTTTCATACCAGTGCGTGGTTTAATATATAATAACCTTGTTTGAAATAAAAGGCTTTGATGCCTGGTGCCCTTACCACTTATGAAGTAACCATCGGTTTCCACCACTAAAAGTCTCCTATGGTCACAAAGTCCTTTGTGAAAAAATCCAAAGGCAAAGAGAGAGGCAGGTCTGCCCCATACAGAAGTTCAAGCTGTGCATTGCACAACTCCAAGGAGTGTCTATCACATAGCAAGTTATATAAATGGTGCCCCAGAGTTTGATAGTCCACAATATGTACAGTTGTGTGCATTGATCATGAAGAGAGAATCCATGTTCACTTCCCAATTCAGCCCTCAAGAAAACCAACACGAGGTCTTCGAGAGCTTACTAGATCTTAGAGATCAACTTCATCATTTACAGCAAAACATGCCAAGGTTCACCAAAAAGGTATAGGCTTGTCTATGGTCATAAGACTTAGTGATAGAAAAGGGATAGATCCCAGATTTCTCTTTTTTTCATTGATTTATCTATGTAACTTTTTATGTATTTCATTGATTTATCTATTTTATTTTTTGTTTACTTTCAAGAAGGTAATATATTCTCATGGCCCAAAATTCAAAATTTATATCCACAAAAACTGCTTTACCCATCCTAACCCCCTCCCAACCCCACTGAGAGTTCCCATAAACAAACCCTAATACCAGTTGGTGGCATATCTTTCCAGGGATAGTCCAAGTATATACAAGCAAATACAGCCATACATTCTCCAATCACTCCCCTTTTTAACCTAAATACTAACATACTGCACACTATTCTGCATTTTGACTTTTTGATTTATAATATATCTTCATGCTTGCTCCCCATCAGTGCATGAAGAGTTTTTCCATCCTGTCTTAAAGAGAAGTTGTGTACTATTGTATGATATACAACAACTCTTTTAACCCTATGGATGGACATTCATTTGCTATTAGAAATAGTACGACAGTGAATAATGTTGTTCTCATATCATTTTGAGCATGGGTCATCTGTAGGATAAAATTTGTGGAAGTGGGATTGCTGGGTCAAAGTACATTTGTAATTTTAATAGACATTGCCAAATGGTTCTCTATAAAGGTTGTTCCGTTATTAGCTGATTTTCTTATATCATCATTAACACTGCTAGCAAACTTGGTACATTTTGCCAGCCCAATGCATACAAGAGAGTGCAGTTTGTGTGTGTGTGTGTGTCAATGTAAAGACAAATATTTCTTTAAATAATAATGTATTTGTATTTTTTTTTTTGCAGTGGAATTGGAAATTTTCTCACAGTCCTATTCAGATGTGCAAAGAAGTGGTAGTTTATTTCTATAAGTGACCTAATCATCCACTGTGTACATTTGCTGTTTAATGAAATCTCAGCTTCTCCCAGCTTTAACATGTATTCTCATTTAAAGATTTAGAAAGATAAAGTAAAAGGGTGGGGATCAGATTCTGCCCTTCCTCTATTCTTTCCTACAATTTGAGTCTCATGTTGGCTCTTTTGTTCATTTGTTTTTAATTGACTCATGATAGTTGTACCTATTTGTGGGGTATAATGTGAGATAGTGCAGCTTTCATTTGCCTTTCTCTTATTATGAGTATGTTTAAGCATCTTTTCTTGTGTTTCAAGCTATTTGTATTTTCTATTCTGTGAGCTATTTCGTTCCTTTGCTCATTTTCTTAAAAAACTGAGCTATTGGTCTTTTTGCTTACTAATTAATAGAAAGAGAAGTAACTTTTTCACTAGTTATATTGAAATAGAACATCTTTTCATAGTTTGAGAGCCAGTGTATTTTCTCTCCTGACCTGTCTGTTGGTATAGTTTTCCCTTCTCTTCTTTTGGGGTGTGAATCTTTTTGTTCTTGATGTATGGAGTCATTTATGCATTATAGAACCCAGATTTTTGGAACCCCATTCCCAGCCTCTTACACTTAGATGTGCTGTATCCTCATTTCTTCATTGCACATTTCTTCATTTCATAGAATGGTAGAATGTTTTGTAAGTGTACATGTAAAAATTAATCAATTCCAGAATCACCACAAACTCAGAAAACATAGCATCAAAACGGTGATTCTTTAAGGTGCAAGATAGTGTGAATCATTTAGTCTCCAGCAAATGCATCCATCATAATATAAGACCTTTTAGAATTAGAAAAATAATCAAACCTGTAACAAATTTTGCAAGCAATTTATAAACAGGTGCTAGAATCTAAGATATTGGTGACAGTAGAGAAGCAAACAAACAAACAACAACAACAGCAACAACAACAAAAACCAACCAGTGATTAATTGTAATCTTTTAGGCCCATTTTAAATGCATCCTCCTCCATGAAATATTTCTTGGTTTCTCTGGATGGATGTTGTTTCTCTTGCCTCTGAATTCCCAGAGAACTTTGTACCTCTCTTAGGGAAATTATCAATGTCTGTCTTTTATTATAGTTAGTTATGTACATGAGTATTTCCAGGAGCACTGCCAATTTCCTATACTGATCATAGATTTTTCCTAATGAAAGGCTCAAAGGTCCCAAGGCAAAGTATTCTTTTTTGAAGTAAGGTTATTGTGGTGTAATTTATATATGGTAAAATTCACTCTTTTCAAATGTACAGTTCAACGTGTTTTGACAAATGTATACATGCATATAATTACCTCCAAAATGAAGATACAGAACATTTCCGTCACCACAGTGTTCTCTTGGTACTTCTGTTGTCAAGCCACCCTCTTCACCCTCAGCCCCTATTGATCACTGATTCGATTTTTGCCCCTATAGTTTTGCCTATTCCAGAATGTTGTATGAAAAGAATCATGCATTCTGTAGCATTTTGTGTCTATTTTTACTCTAAACCACAGTACTTTAAAATTAAACACGGGAAATAATTTACTCATTGCTTTGTGGAATTTAGGTTAAGCAGACTTGCTCACCAAAATCATGCCAGTAGTTAGGCAGTGGTCAAAAGGAAGGAACAAAGAGGAAAAGGGAGGGAGAACAGAAATTGAGAAAAACACAGAAGGAAAGTTTAATGTTTATTATAATATTCTTTATTGTTTAGAAATTATTTTCTATAGAGCACGTCCAACGTCTCCAGCATTTTGTGTCATCTTCACGATAACTTTACAAACTGTTATTATTCCCATTCTGCAGATGAGGACACTGAGGTTCAAGTTATTTGACTGACTTGTCCCCAAACAGAACCATAGAAAAATGAAAAATCAGCATTGAATAAACTCTGATTTGAAGGACATTGTTTTGTGGACTCCTTCAGGCTTCCTCTTCCCCAAATTCTAGTAAGAGAGAGTTAACGAGAAGAGCTGTCAGCTCTGGAAGGAAGAGCTTCTCGCTTTCACTCACCATTGTAAACCCGGAAACTAGCACTGTGTTAGCCCACTGTATAAGAGGTGTTCATTAAATATTGTTAAATGAACTCACGAAACAAGTGTCTGTCCTTCAGATCCTTAGAGTACAAATGCACTCAATTTTCCTCCCCAAGAGCTCACTGGGAGTTTTTTTCAACTGTTGCATTTTTTTCCTCATTTTTTAAAGTTTCCTTTTTTACTCAAAGTAAAACACAAATGATTTCTCAATTCCTGTAACTTTGTGTCAGGGCACATTATCCCAACACATGCATTGAAGGCGTGTGACTGAATACCACCTTTTGGATTGTCTGTCATTTGAATAAAGAATATGGTTTATGTTCATTAAGGACCACTCCAGAGGTAACCTTCAGCTAATCATTTCTTATGTTCTTCATCTAGACCAGTGGAGTAATGATCAAACATAAAGCGATCTATTTGAATGAAAAACAGGCTATACATAAAATGGTTTTAAAATGAAAAGAAAATCTAATCTTATGGCATTTTAAGATGCTGACAAACCAACAGGGTATGTGGAAAATTCCTTCCAAAATAATATTATTGCTTTCCTAAAACCAATCTGAATGTTTGAAAGCAGATGAATAGGTCAGGAATTATAACAATATCTATCACTTTGTGGATTGTTGTGATGTCTGAAAACAAGGATAGAATTTTTTTTTCAATTTTACTTTAAGTTCTGGGATACATGTGCAGAATGTGCAAGTTTGTTACACAGGTGTACATGTGCCATGGTGGTTTGCTGCACCCATCAACCCATCATCTAGGTTTTAAGCCCTGCATACATTAGGTATTTGTCCTAATACTCTCCCTCCCCTTGTCCCCCACCCCCAACAGGCCCTGGTGTGTGATGTTCACCTCTGTGTGTCCACGTGTTCTCATTGTTCAACTCCCACTTATGAGTGGAACATGCCGTGTTTGGTTTTCTGTTCCTGTATTAGTTTGCTGAGAATGATGGTTTCCAGTTTCATCCATATCCCTGCAAAGGACATGAACTCATTCTTTTTTATGGCTGCATAGTATTCCATGGTGTATATGTGCCACATTTTCTTTATCCAGTCTATCATTGATGGGCATTTTTGTTGGTTCCAAGTCTTTGCTATTGTAAATAGTGCTGCAATAAACATACATGTGCATGTATCTTTATAGGAGAATGATTTATAATCCTTTGGGTATATACCCAGTAATGAGATAGAAGACATTTATGCTGTCAACAAACATATGAAAAAAAGCTCATCATCACTGGTCATTAGAGAAATGCGAGTCAAAACCACAATGAGATACCATCTCATGCCAGTTAGAATGGCAATCATTAAAAAGTCAGGAAACAACAGATGCTGGAGAGGCTGTGGAAAAATAGGAATGCTTTTACACTGTTGGTGGGAGTGTAAATTAATTCAACCATTGTGGAAGACAGTGTGGCGATTCCTCAAGGATCTAGAAGGACAGAATTTTTTTTTTAATGGTATTGTGTCATATAAACCTATGTAGTTCCCAAAGAGGTCTTCAAAATGTTTTAGGTCCCTGGGAAGTTTTTGATCTTTTGAATTTCTCATTTTCTTTTTACATAATTATGTCTCCAAAATGGCTCCTCTTTTGGCAATAAACTTTGATCAGTGGAAGACTAGTGACACCTGGATTCTAGGTCTAAGTTTCCACTTTTAATTTAAATATTTGTCTATTTAACACCCTGGAACTTTCCAATGAAATTCCATCCTAGAGTATAAGAAAAGTCTTTATTAATCTAGATGTATACGGCAGTATAGATATTCACCTTTAAATTAATTGATCGATTATCCTCACTGAATTGCCACCCCAGACCCACAGAAGGGATTATCGGAGCTGGCAATGTCTTGAAATGGCAATGTCCACATGGAAGTGGCATTAATACAGCAGCCTTTGTGCTTTGTCATTGCAACCCAGGCCAATGTAAGTCACTCACTGTGAGGCAGGAAAAAAACCCTAAGTTATTATAAAGGGGCAAAAGCTACTTTTATATACTTTTAAGAAGTCTCTTGCCTTGGAGCTGAGATAATGGGAAATTTTAAAAAGGAAAATAGGAGAATGACATAGACAAGTGACTTTTTGCCTTGGCAGACATGGCTTTCCTACCCTCCTTTTATCTCAATGCCCCTCCTTCCCATTCTCCAGGGGGTGGAGGGGAGGAAAGAGATGGGAATGCTGAGAACAGAAACCAGAGTAAACATTAGGATTTTAGGGTCAGGAAAGAGCTCAAAGATGTTAAGACCATGTGGCCAGAGCTGGCCACATGATCAGAGCCAGGCACGTGCCTATGTGGACAGAGAAGCCAAGAGAGACCAGAGGGCAGCACTTTCAGGGAGTCAATAAGGGTAGAGCCCTTTCAAGGATATAAGTGGAGAGAGCAAAGGACTCCTTGAGAAGCAGGTCCCAAAAGCAGGGCTAGAGAGTTGGACAGGTTAACATATCCCGGGGGTCACTGTGGCATGAAAAACAGAAGCTGAAGGAAACTCAGAGGGCGGAGGGACCACAAAAGCCTGAAACCCGGAAGGCTGGCCTCCTCCTGCCCACCCTCCATTGCCAGGCCCTATTCATCCTCCCCGTCTCCTCAAATCTGCCCTTTTCTCTCCATCTCCATAGAGCTGAGACCACGGGCTATACTACCAGACTGTCGGTAGGTAAGACACTGCCCTGCCTCCTACTTGCTTTGCAACCCTAGGTCAAATACCTAACTTCTCTGTGCCTCAGTTTCTTCATCTGAAAGATGGGAATGATACTACCATATCCAGTTTAGGAATTGTTTGGGGTGCCAAATGAATTGACACCTGTGAAGCATTCACAGGGTACTTAATATTAGTTTCTTAGCTATGTTAGTTTCCTAGGGATGCTGTAAGACATGACCACTCACTGGGTGGCTTAAAACAAGAGAAATTCACTCTCTCATAGTTCTGGGAGTGGGAAGTCTGAAATCAAGGTGTCAGCAGGGTTGGTTCCTTCTGGAGGCTCTAAGGAAGAATCTGTCCTTGCTTCTCTCCTAGCTTCTGGCAGCTGCTGGAATTTCAGAGATGCATAGGCCCTCAATGTGGGGTGGGAGGGAAGTAGGTGGAGTTCCTTGGCTCATGGACACATTGCTCCAATCTCTGCCTCTGTCTCCATGTGGCCTTCCCCTCTGGGTGTGTGTGTGTCTTAAATCTCTTTCTCTTATGAAGACATTGGTTATTGGGTTTAGGTCCCACCTTAAATTCAGGATGATTTATCTCAATATCCTTAACTAAATTACTTCTGCAAAGACCCTAAGTGAAGTCACATTCACAAGTACAAGGGGTAGGACTTGGACAGATCTTTTGGACAGCCACTATTCACCCAGGTACAGTCATCATAATTATTACTTTCAATTCAGGCTCCTATTGTCTCTTGACTATACTCTTATAATAGTCTCCTTGCCTGCAGTCTTCACACAGCAATCCATTCTCAGTAAAGTATCCCCAGTGAGCTTTCCAAAACATCTTCCTCTTTTACACCCTCAAGTGGCTCCTTGTCACCTGCAGGGGAACATCTGACATGCTGAACTAGACCCAACCTGGAGCTTATCTCATCTCCCCAGGGCCATCTCCCACCCCCCTCCATCTTGTACATCCTTCTCCAAAACAGGGTGTCTCCCAGAACTCTAAACACACTGCGCTCTTTTACACCTCCTGGCCTTTGCACAGCTTGTTCTCTCTGCCTATATACTACCTCCCCCCTAGCCCCCATTGAGAGCCTATGCATCCTTGAAATTCAGTTCTTATTTCATCTCCTCTGAGATGCCTTCCTGGACCCTTCTCTGGCAGTTCCCCTAGATCCCAAGAACTGCCTCCTTATCCTTACTGATTCTTGAGCTCACCCCTGTCATCAAACTGTATCAACTGATTCCCAAAGATCTGTTAATGTTTCTGTTGCCCCTTGAGAGTTGCACCTTATTCAACTCTGCCTCACCGATGCCAGTGCAGTAGTGGAAGGTGTTGAATGATGAATGACTGGTGGATGGATGGATGAATGGATGGATGGACAGATGGATGGATGGGATGGGATGGATGGATAGATGGATGCATGGGTAGATGAATGAACGGATAAAGGGATGAATATTTTTTAAAAAAAGAAAAGAAAACTCTGAGTCAGGAATCATTTGGAACTACAAGGTGAAACCTGGACTAAAGCTAGGACCATCTGTGATGAGAAGACCTGAGCAGTTATTAGTGAGGAAGGAATATGGATACTCAGGATTCATATCTTTGTCATATAAATAATGAACAGCCATGTATCTGAACTGCCCCATAGATGATGCCAAAAGTAACTGCTGAGCAAACTCATTATAGCTCTGATTCTTTTTAATGTCTAAAGCCTTAAAATAAGCCCCTTTGGGAGTGGATAAAACGTGGTTCTCGCATCTTACACTTTAGTATGAATTAGATTTACCTGGTCCATAAGTTTAAAATGTGGACACCTAAGCTCCACCCCCAGAGATTCTGATGAAGTCAGTCTGAGGCAGGCTCAGTGATTTGTGAAGAGGTTAAAATTGCAAATTCTGGCTCTGCCACATCTGTGCTATATGACCTTAGGCAGTTCCTTAATTTTTCATCTCTTAAGTGGAGACAATGCTAGTACTTCTTCACAGAATTGTGATGAGTTAAATACTAGTAAGAAGAGTTCAGCACATGTAAGTGCTCAGTAATGTTACCTGCAATCATTGCCATCTTCATCACCATCATCATCACCATCATCATGATCATCATCATCATCATCATCAATGACATCTGTGGTTTTTAATAGTGGCTGCATAGTAAAATCACCTGAGAAATTTACAAATAGATCCTGATATAGTTAGTCTGGAGTGGGCATTGGGTAAGGTTATAATTTTAGAGCAACCCGCCTTTAAAAGTCTGATGTGCAGTCACAGTTGAGACCCAGTCTTGATCTGTGCTTCTCAAACTTGAATTGTGCACAGATCACTAGGGCAGTTTGTAAAAAATGCAGATTCTGATTCAGAAGGTCTCAGGGTGTTGATAATCTGCATTTCAAACAAGCTCCAGGTAATGCTGCTGCTGCTGTCACAGACCACAGTATGAGGCATCAGGTTTTAGGGGATGAGTAAAACTTCCTGAGCCTGAGATGCAACGCACAACATGGTCGGGGACTTGGTATCAACCCAGTGACCAATTGTGATGGAGGCCACATGGTTCCTGGTTATACCCAGGCCTGTCATATGCAGAGTGTCACATGCCTTCCTTCTGGAATTCCCCCAGCTCCTCACTAATGTCCCAGGGAGGAGAGGCAGGCAGGCTGTCTTGGGCTTCTCTGATAAGATATGTCAAGTGTACATGCATTACTTTCCCTACTGTCTGGGGAGTCCTTTCGGAAAGCACTTAAGGACATGCTACGCACTGAGCACTTAGCTCTTTAGATTGTGGAGCTCAGGGTCAACGTTTTGCCCATAAAAGGGCCACTTGTGTAGGTCAAACTGCCGAGTCAATGACCCTGCCCAGTGGGAATAGTATTGTCACCCCTGTTTTTGGCACAAATGATTTGAGTGTTTTCCAAACATCATTAAATGCCAAGGTCCCTGACCCTAAATGTGGTTCAGGTGTAGGGACTCAGAGGCCCACAGCTAGACTGGGCAAGGGAGGGGTAGAAGATTAAAATGGGAATGACTGACAGGCATAGGCTATTAATTCTCAAAGGTTGGCTCTGCATCTTCTTGCAGACTCATTGTGATTTCCTCAAAGCAAGGCCTTCACTGCCTGGTTGTGCATCATAGAGTTCACAGCATTGTGAAATCACCCTTAAGGCAAAGCTGACAGCATCTTTATTTATTGTGCATGGATTTCATGTTAGCCTCATCATCCTTTTGCTGCATGTTGATAAGGCAGAAATAGTGAGTCATTTAAATAGCGGATTACAAAGACTCTGATGTAGTAAATCTACCCTCTAGGTTTTCATTTCATAAAGAATCTGTGCATTATTTATCATCCTCATCAGCAGAATAATAAAAGCCAACACAGATCTTCTCATGAACCCCATAATGTAGATATTATTGTCCTCAGTTTACCCAGGATAAAATTGAGGCACAGAGAGGTTAAGTACCTTGCCCAGGGCTCCCCCATGCCAATAAATATGGAGCTGACATTGGAACCCAGAGCCTTGCAGTGCCAGTGCTGTTAGCCACTGTCCCCGACTCCATTTGTGAGAATGCTGCTGACTGGCATTTATGAGAGTGCTTAGTACCTGCCAGGCACTGTGCCTGGGGATTTACATGGATTATCTACTTTTACCCTCAAAACACCGATATGAGTTAGGCACTATTAATTTCATTTTCTGATTGAGAGAGCTGATATGAGAGAAATGCAGTGATTTTCTCAAGTTTAAACTCACCTTGTAAGCTTCAAAGCTGTGATTGGAACCCTAGGGGTCCATGTTCCCCTTGCTCATGTGTTCTGGCCCCTCCTCAGCTGACTTTGGATTTTTGTCCCCTCCTACTGCTCCCTCCAACCCCAGAGTGAAGGTCTCCTGGCTTTGTCCAAACATTAGTTCCATCAGGGCCGCCCCACCGGCCTGTGCCCACCCTAATACCACTTCCTTGGAGTCCCTTTTGCCATTGGAGATGATGCATTCACAGGTTCCAGGGATTAGGGCGTGGGCATCTTTGGGGGCTGTTGCCCCGTCTACCCCTACCACACCATTTTGCAGGTCTCTCACATGAATCCTGCAGGATCTTGCTGGTTTCCCTGCTTACATCTTCTTCCCTGCCTCATCCCTGGCAGCTGGAGTGACCTTTTAAAATGTAAATACATTACTTTGCAGTTTGCTTAACCCCTCCCAAGGCCAAGATCTGGTGGGGCCACCCTCTGGCCTCCTCTCCCTGAACCCCTCCCCTCGCTCCCTCTGCCCTGACATGACTCCATCGCTGGCTTCATTCGGGGCTGTCTGATTGTCACTTCCTCCTCCCATACCTAAACCATCACCCCCATGCCACTCTCTCCCCTTAGTGTTGGCTTGCCTCAGAGCATTCCTAAGTTACAGTGTGCACTTCTCTACTCTTAATGTCTCTCTCCCTTCCCTGGATTCTAGGTGGAAAAAAGGCAGCTGATCTCTAGCACATGGGACAATGCCTGGTTCAAAGCGTGGGCTAATACATTTAGCAGGATGGAAGGAGGGAAGGTGGGATGGAAGGAAAAGAGGGAGAGAGGGAGAAAAGAAGGAAGGAGAAAGGAAGGAAGGAAGGAAGGAGGGAGCAAAGGCAGGTAGGTAGGAAGAAAGGAAGGAAGGAAAGAAAAAGAGTGAAGGAAGGAGGAAGGGAGGGAAGACAGGCAGGAAGAAAGGTAAGAAGAAAGGAAGGAAAGAAAGAGAAAGAAATGGAAGGAAAGAAGGAAGGAGGAAGGAAAGTAGGAGATCAGGAGGGAGTAAAGCAGGCAGGCAGGAGAAAAAAGGAAGGAAGGAAAGAAGGAAGGAAGGATGGGGGAGTCAGCTCAGTTGATTGTCCTTTTAATGTTTGTTATCTGAGGCCTTATTCCTTAGGATGACAGTCCAAGTACTTAAAAAAAAAGTATCCCTTTTGCCTCTTTCAAATGCATATTTTTTATTCTTAAATTTTTTATTGATACATAATGTTTGTACATATGTATGGGATTTATGTGATATTTTGTTACATGCATAAAATATGTAATGATTAAGTTAGGGTATGTGAGGTATCCAGCACCTCAAGCTTTTATGATTTTTATGTGTTGGGAACATTTCAAGTTCTCTCTTTTAGCTCTTTTGAAATATGCAATTTTTTAAATAATACTGCTAAATGTTCCTGATACTTAAATAGTTCCACACAGTCACGTACTACAAACAGTAAGCTCATCACCTGATATTATTACATCTGCCACTTAGAAGCTGTGTGACTGGAAGCACTCTGTGCCTCAGTTACCTCATCTGTAAAATTCGGATAATAATAGTGCTACTCTCATAGGCTGATATGAGGTTTACATTAGTTAATATATGTAAAGCACTTTGAATGAATTCAGTAATATAGTCAGCACCATGTAAGTGTGTATTAAATTTAAAAATAGACCAGGCAAGGTGACTCATGCCTATAATCCTAGCACTTCAGGAGGCCAAGGTGGGAGGACTGCTTGCACCTAAGAGTTTGAGACCAGCCTGGGCAACATAGTGAGACCCTATCTCTATTTATAATAAATAAATATAAAAACAACTTAAGTTCAAGACTATCCTCTCCAGTCTTCTATTCATACTTTTATATAATTTAAAAAGACTGTTGGAAACTTTCAAGTTTTTACTTGCGTTAGTTTGTTTCTGCCTTATCAGAACCCATAAAAATAGTAGTTTTTACTCGCATTAGTTTGTTTCTGCCTTATAAGAACCCATAAAAATACTAGTTTTTTACTCCTACGAAAGTAAAATGGCAAAAGTGTACCTATGCACATTTTTTTCCCCACCAATGGTCATATTCTTAGCAGATAAACGTTTTCTCTGTGGGCTGGGGGTGTTACAATGTTTTTAAATAGTGGGATTATCAAGTTTAGGGTTTTATTGGCTCAGAGGGCAAGTGTGAAATCTTGAGTCTGTCTGGTGCTGGGGTTTGAAACCTGATGCCCATGTGTCACTTGCTTTATTAAGTCACCACCTTGGAAGGGCTGCTTCCTCCTTATTAATGAAAAGCCTGCTCCATTTGTTTTGGCTTGCACCAACCTAACAGTGTCTTTAAATCAGCGACAGACTGTTTTCCTTGGAAGCCACAGAGTCCAATAGTTTTGGACTAAGCTCAGATTCTGGCTAGAACTTCCAAACTGGAAGTAAAATGACTTCACCCAACAGTGGTTGGGGGGAAAAGCCAGGCAGGCTTTTGGAAAGTGGATTTTTAATATTGGAGGATATTTGTGAAGGTGCCTGATGAGATGGACCTAACACTGTTTGAGGGTGATGTGGACAAACCGTTTTCTTATTCTGTTTCAACATAGTGCTATGTTTTATTTAAATGAATTTTCAACTTGGGGTCCTGAAATCTATTTTTGTTTTTGTTTCCACCTGGAATAGAAAGCACTTTCAAGCTTATCCTGGGAGGCAAGAATAGACTGGAAGGATAACTACTGTATGTAGATGCAAAGGAGGTACCTTCTCGGGGAGATCGGGTGAAGGCTGTTCTCCCTAGAAGAACTAAAGACTGGGTAGACATGGAGTCAGAGGAAGCTTTGGTTGGGAGAAAGACAGTGGCAGTAACCCAAGCCCAGAGAGGGGATTCCTTGGCATTTGTGCCTTTTCTGTGCCATCAACAGTGAAAAGAACTAGAGAAGGGCAGCTCTCAGAGCTCAGACAGCCAATGGTTGGCTAGGTCAGAGGAGCTCTTGGGCTGGGTTGGAGTTGGCCAGACTTCTTGTGCTCTTCCATTCATACCCAAAAGGAGCTTCTGGGTCTTGAAGATAAACCCACTTTCTCTTGTTCCTCTCAGTTGCTCTGATATTCTAAGACCCAGAGCAGATTTTTTTTTTTTTTAACCAGGAGTCCATGAGTCTTCTAAGAATGTCCTTGGAAGAATTCAAGGAATTCCTGATACCCCAGAAACTATACATAAAATGCTGTATGCATGTGCACTGCTCTGAGGAGTCTATAGTTCTTACCAGATTCTCGAAAGGATTCTGTGAACTCTTCTCCCCTAAAGCTTAGAATCACTGTTCTGGATGGTACCAAAAACCACACAGTAGAACACTTTGTACTTTTGTCTCCCACCTCTGATAATAAATGCAGAATTTGGCATAGTCAAAATGTTACAAAAGGTTTGTACAGCATCAAAAGACCTTGGATTGCAAATTTTACAGGTAAGAGGCAATGACCAGGTTAGCAACCAGTCAAGAACATTCATGAGCAAATGCTGGTCTAGTCTGAAGGGCCATCTTGGGTACACTTGGGCACAACTGGTGCTGGGCTGAACATGCCACTCAGGAGTTTTTACTGGAACACAGGCATGTAGAAACACATCTAGAAGGATATAGGTGTCAACATCCAGAAGGATACAGGTGTCAACAGATAAGATTATGCTCATAATTAGAAAATAGAATTCATTGAGCATCTGCAATATGCCAGGAGCTTTGTATACATTATCTCATTTGTTTGTCACAATAATCTTATGAAATGAATACTATTGTCTTTCCCATTTTACAGACAGCATAGCTTAAACTCAGAGAAGTCAAGTAAAATTCTCAAGGTCACTAATTGGTAAGAACTGGAAGATAAGGTCAGGTTTGTCCAATATATGCTTCCTCCCAACTTAAGTAGCTTCATCACATGCAAACAATGATCATGGTGGCTTATGGGACACCAATTAATCTGACAAGAGCTCCTTCGAGGCTGTGACTTTATAATTTTTAGAATTAACTGAAAGAGTGACAAGTTGAGCATTCAATTTGCAAGTCATGCTATGTTTGGAATTAGGAGGGATAACCACTTTTCCTTCCCAAAGGGACTGACAAGCATACCCAGAGGGGGTGGGATTTCTGGAACTCTGTGAAGTTAACAAGAAGGGACTTGGAAAGTTAGAAGAAGGAGGGGGAGCTGCATTCCAAGCATAGCTCATGGTATGAGAAAGCACCAAATTTGGAATAGGACGAACAGATGAAGAAGGTGTCAAGTTCTCTGGGGAGGAGTGGAGGGTACTAGACACCAAATACAGGGTAAAACTCTGGCAAGATGCTGTGGTGACTTATCTGAGCCTAAAACAAAGGAGAACCATCCCAGAATCCTAGAAATCTCCCTTCCCCCAAATCAATGAAGGGAAGTTTCATAATGAAGGACAGAGTCCCAGATGGAAACTGACTACCTGTTCTACAGAAAGGTCTTCAATTCTAACAGAGAACTCTCTGATCGCAGGAAAAGCTATCTCAATTTCAATGACTTGTCCACTGACAGAAAATAGTGTAAGAAGGGCTCACTCTGGGGGAGTGAGAAGTAAGGCATTAGCGGAGGAAAGATGATAACTGAGTGGGAAGAAAGAAAATCATGAAGGACCAACAGGAGGCACCTGGGTCGCAGCCCAGGGAGCATTAATGATCCTACCTCCAGTTTTAGGGGCACAATACTTAATCCGACCCAGAAGGTGGAATGCAACAACCTCCCTCTCCTCCCCTCCCACCCCAGAGGCATTACCACAGCAGATAAACAACTGGCATGACCCTCCAATAGAAAGCAAGATCACCTTTGCAGCAGAAGTGGCCCTGCCAGCTGCCCTTCTTCTTTCCGTGGGGACAGACACTGTTTTCCTTGGGGAGGCCAGAGAGCTGCTGAGTCTTCATTTCCTGAAGGGTTGGGCCAGATTTGGGAGCTCATGGGAGTTATAGAACTGCTTTTTCTAATTTACAAGTTCTAAAGTCTTGTTCCTGGTCACTTCCTTCTCAAAAGCGAAGGGCGCAGAGGCTCCTGTGGAAACACCTTCCCTTGTGAAGTCTGCACAGAGTCCTCACAGAGCCTCTGGAGTGGCTACCTTCCATGTGCTGGCTCCCACCGTCTTCTTCCAGGGAACTCCACAAGGCTCCTGGCTCCCAGTCAAGCAGCCGCCTTTGTGTCTGTTCTTTTTCCACCCCCACCTCCCCAAGTATGCCTTCTCCTCTAGTGGGATAAATTTAGCTCTGAATGAATGCAGAAAGAAGAACACATTAAAGTAAACACAGACCAAACAGCATTCAAATATAGGTTTGGCACACACACACAACTGACAAAAGATCCAAGTTTTTCTGTTTCCTTCTCTTCTGCTTATCTCTGTTTCTCCCATCTCATCCTCTGACTGCTACACTCTTTTCTGCATGTATTTAAGCTAATTAGATATGTAGATCAGAATGTGGGGCTGTTGGTCTTCAGACCCCATGAAGGGGAAATCACTGGAGTGACTGAGAAACATCAAGGAGTGAATGAGAGCCCCAGGTGGTGCTGGCATTTTCATTTACTGGCTTGATCATCTTAGAAACCCTTCCAAAAACTTGAAAGCATATTTTATCTTATGTGTTAGCACAACCTTTTCTCCCGGTGCACTGAGTCTACAGTGGCTATAGAATGTTGCAAGGTCGGGCCGGGTGTAGTGGTTCATGCCTGTAATCCCAGCACTTTGGGAGGCCGAAGCGGGCGGATCACGAGGTCAGGAGATGGAGACCATCCTGGCTAACATGGTGAAACCCCATCTCTACTAAAAAGACAAAAAATTAGCCAGGTGTGGTGGCGGGCGCCTGTAGTCCCAGCTACTTGGGAGGCTGAGGCCAGAGAATGGCGTGAACCTGGAAGGCAGAGCTTGCAGTGAGCCAAGATCGTGCCACTGCACTCCAGTCTGGGTGACAGAGCAAGACTCCATCTCAAAAAAAAAAGAATGTTGCAAAGTCTTTTTTTTTTTGATATGGGGTTCTCATTCTCTCATCCAGGTTGGAGTGCAGTGGCACGATCATGATTCACTGCAGCCTCGACCTCCTGGGTTTAAATGATCCTCCTGCCTCAGCCTCCTGAGTAGGTGGGACTACAACCATATGCTGCCACACCTGGCTAATTTAAATTTTTTTTGTAGAGGTAGGGTCTCACTATGTTGCCCAGGCTGGTCTTGAACTCCTGGCCTCAAGCTATCCTCCCACTTCAGCCTCCCAAAGTGCTGGGATTGTGGGCATGAGTCACTGCACCTGGCCTGCAACACCTTCTAAACATCTTCCCACCAACCAGTCAGCATGTCCCTAAGCCCTACTTTTGAAGTATTTTATTTCACTGTAGTTCTTCACTCTCACAGCATTTGTAGTTCTCAGAGCACTTTCTCATTCACGAACTTTAAACTTACAAGAATCTAATGGGGCTAGTTAGCTATCCCTGTTCCCAGTTTACAGATGGAAAACCTATTCCCAATTTACAAATAGAGAACCTCAGTTCAGAGCAGGCAAGTGACTTGTACGAAGTCACACAGTAAGTGGCAGAGTTAGGATTAGGACCTAGGATTGATACTTTGTCTTATGTTCATTCCACTCTACCATGAGCTGCTTTGGGGAAAGGCAGTTTGTCCGGGAGGCCCTGGCTGGGAGGGTCACACATTAGTAATGAGCAATTTTTGAGACTGGCTAGCTACTTCTCAGTGAGACAGGCTCAGAGGGGTCCAGGATCCATTTAGTCAATATATGGAGGGTGTGCAAGGGGCAGTTGAGACCTCTGTCATTCCCAAAGGTGTCAGGCAGGCACAGCATCCATAGGTGGTAGGAGCTGAAGCTAGGCTTTCCCAATTTCATTATTCATTCCCCAGCCAGCAGGGTGGACAGGATTTAGTGGGCAGGCCACCATCCCTCCACTGCCAACCCCGCAGGAAATTTCTCTCTTGTCAGCAGTGCTGACTTGCAGAATGTACACGGCATTATTGAAACATGGTTAACAATGAAAGTGTTGATGGCCACACTACCAAAAGGGATTCCAAGCTGACGGAGCACATCGTGGTCATTGTGCTAAGGTAAACTAGACTGGCCCCTAAGCTCTCTGAGAAACCAATGACCCGACTGTGTCTACTGGCGTCAGATAACCAGGCTGGAGTAGAACCTGGCCTTCCAAAGACTTTCTAGTTTGTAGCTAATTCATAGCCAAACCTAGAATTGTTTCTACCACAGAGCACCTTCAATATGTAGGCATGTAGCTCTCTTCCTAATACTCAAAAATTAAGCTGTTCTTCCCATATTTTCCTAGGATTTAATCTATCTCCTCTTAAATTTTTAAATTCCTTCTTATTTATAATTGTTAGATTGACCCACACTAAAAGATAAGACTGTAGATGTCTAAGAATCATTAAAAGCAGAGTCTAGTAAAGGTGTTTCTAGATAATGAATGACATAGGGCAGAATCCTCTTGTTTAAAAGATGGAAAATGAGAAGTACTGACTAATGGGAGGAATGTTAAGAATACCGATAGCTCACCCCTTAAAAAAAAAAAGCCTACATAAAAGGGTGGATAAAATGAAGTCATTCACTTAAGTTGGTCTATGGCATTTTTCATGAAGCAATGATTGGGTTGAGTGATCAAGATTACCATTTCCAGAGCACCTACCATGGCCAATCACAAGCCTTTTACATCTGTTATCCTTATTTATTACAACATCCCTGTGAGAGGGCTGAGATTCCAACTTGTCTTCAGAGTTCCTGTCTTTTCTGTGTCATATCTACCTCCTACTTCCTAATCCTACTTTTCAAAACTTTTGTCATTAACAGGACTACCACTCTGGACCAACATCTGAATAACACAGTATTTAAACTTATCAGATATGACAACCCAATGAGACTGGACATCACATATTTTCATTTCCATCTTAATGTAAGGAAACTGTCATTCTAATCTATTATGTGATTTGTCCATACTACCACAACAAAGTAAATGTAGAATGATCTCTAACCATTCGGCTCTAATTGATTCCCGTACACTCTCCTTATCTACCCAGTTTCCTCTAGGGACTCATGTTGATCAACTGACATTGCCAAAGCTAACCAAGAGAAAAGGAAGTCATCACAGTGAAATATTGATATTCATTTCTAGCCAGATTTCCAATTGCTCATTTTCAATCTGCTATGTAAAGACCTTAGCCACTATATACCTTAAGCAACATTCAGCCTAGTTTATTTTTCACAATGGTGCTGTTTTCTGACTTCTTTCTATCTTCTTGCTCCATGGGGACTCCCTAAATGAATCTATCATTTGGATCCCATGGAGAAAAATAGCATATACTTGAAATCCCATCAACTTTCCTAAAGAGCTAACAACCACAGGAGCCAAGAGGACCACAGGCAATGTTCTCCTTCTTTTGATTCTGTGCAGCTATCACATATGTTTTAAATGACCATTTATTTTCAAAAGATCCCAGGCAAAAAAGAACTAACACAAATATAAACATTTGAGGGGATCCTGGCATTCCTTTCAAAATTACTTTTGTCCAAGGGAAGCTTCAGGTTGCTGGGAAATGTCACACTCATAGCTCTTGCTCAACAAGACTGACTTTTACTCACACAACGGGCCTTGGCAAGTCATTTCCCTTTCGGTATACAGAGCTCTTGTTTTCCCCACAAAGGAATTGGCTATGATCGTTTGTGATTCTCAAAGGACTCATGTTCTAAAATAGATTCTGAAATTTTTATTAACAAAACATCTATTTTGCATATCTAGCATTCTGTATCCTTTTCGTATAATGCTTTGCAATGAAGCATCTATCATAAAAACCACTAAACCGTACAGATGGTGCTTATGCAACACAATTTAATGTCCCAGCAAGAACTAGTGATTTGTTACATACATTATGCATCATTGTGATGTATATTTCCAGATTTTAAATGTTTGGAGGGCAAATAGTCACCAATATCATTGTGGCACTAGACTATGATTTTTTTTCTTAATACCAGGCCATGGCCAAACATCTAATATAAAATAATTATACAATATGTTTATTAAATAAATAGCATAGTTTGGGTTTTAAATGCCTGTGTTTGTAATGGGTTCAAAGATTTTAAAATACTAAAATTTAGAAAGTTGAAAGAAGTGCTGGAAGAGGAGAAAAGATTTTCCCTCTGCTCCTTGGCCAACCATCAGGCAGTCATTTCATGTGCCTTCCTGTTTCACCTAGGGTTCTTGGTCCCAAGCAACAGAAATAGATTCTGGCTGATAGCAGCAGAAAAAGAATGAAATGAAATTGTATTAGATAGCTCACAGGAGAGATGGAACGTCCAAAGAAGGAAGCTTGGGCAATGGGTACAACCAAAGGTGAACTAATAGCCTGAAGGAATTCCCTAAAATGCTCAGTCTCCAAAATTCTTGGCAGGCACACATGCCTGACTGAGCCCAGATTGCCTGCCATACCATGGCTTCAGGGGGATCTGGGGAACAAGTGTCTGATACCTCCCAGCTTCTACCACAGGATGTGGCTCTGCCTCTCACTATGGCTTGTAATATGGGAAATCCCCAAAGATGGGAAGGAGTTCACAAATGGGCCAGCCAGTGGAAAAAAAAATGTGTATATGAACAAGTCTGTTACACTTCCTACCTGGCCAGAAGCATTTTGAATTTCCTCTCTTCTTTGGCTTTTTGTCTTACCTGCTTTGATAATCCGCAACACTGAATAAACACAAGCATTTTTTATTGTGGGTCTCAGGGCAGTTAAAAATCACTTAGGAAGTACACACTATTGGTCATGAGTCTTTAGTCTATTCCTAGTAAATTCAATTAGTACAAAGGTTCTAAACCCATCCCTAACTCCCACATCACCCTGTAGAAATTTAATTCTGTACAGGTCTTCAGGAGATTCTGATGCAGATTTCTGGTTAGGAACCATGTTTTAGTCTTTCTCATCTTTCACAGTTTCTTTACAAACGATTTCTATTTTTCTGAAGCCCCAACCCTACGCCATCAGTCTTAATCAATGACTCTTTGTTCAATTGGGAAAACCAGTCCATCTGATGCAAATTCACTTAACCTCTCTCCTGAGACTTGAACTCAAACTTTCTTCTTGTCTCTATCCATTTCTTCCTCCTTCCCTACTTCGTTATTCCTTCTTCCCAAGGCTAACTGGCTAATGTGATGCTCATCTGAATGTCCTCTCGACTAATTAGAGACTTTGCCTAATATTCACCTTCCTTTTTGACTGTGTCTTTGGCCTAATTTCCCTGTTGTCTAATTTGCTTTGACCCCCAAACATCCAAGTCTTGCCTGACCTAAAAACCCTTTCCACTAGACCCTGCTTCCCATGGGCTATGTTCCTGTTCTCCACCTTCATCTTTCACATCTGAAGAGCTGAAAGAAGCAGTTTGTACTCATGGTTGCTTCTCTGATCTCTCGCTCATCCCCATTTTTGTTTGTTTTATTTTCAACATTCACTTGGTAGCAGTCATTCCTCACCTCTTGTAAGTGCTTCCAAGCTCATCTTCTGGACACAAGTCACTCATGGCTTCCTGACAGCCCTCCAATGGTCTCTTCTTCATCTGCATCCCCCATGACCTTTCAGAAGCATATGACCCTGTTGAAAACCTCTTTCCTTCTTTGTGGCTTTTGGTGCAAATCCCTTTGGATTTTTCCTTCTACTTCTCAGATGATGCTTTATCAGTCTTCTTTGCTGGGCTCTCTCCTCTTCTTGCTCTGTTTTCTCATCCTGGCTGTTCTCATTTCTTTAGCTGTAACCGCAAAGTAGATGACACTTGGATGTGTGTCCCCAACCCCAATTCTTCTATTCAGAGTTCAGATATTTCCAACTGATCACTTCCAAAGGGTGCCCAGGCCCTTTTCCTTCTCCATCTCCCCATTCCATCACTCCTTTTAAAAATTTATTGCGGTTAAAAATACAAAACTTAAAATTTACCGTTTCAACCACTTTTAAGCATATGGTTTGATGACAGTAAGTACATTCACACTGTTGTGCTCAATCATACCTTTTAAATATCCGTATAGCTGGGAGTAGAAGGACCATTTCTGGTTCAATTGTTTATTCCTGGGGCCTGCTTCTATCTCCATATCATTGGCCAAGCCTGGTGCTTAATGGTTAGGAGCATGGGCTCTGGTGAGTGTGATCTGAGTTTAAATCTCAGCTCTATAACTGTTGAGTCTTTCAACCTCTCTGGTCTCATTTTCCTCATCTTGGTATTCTCTACAATCACTCTGCTGAAGCAATAACAGCTTTGTTTATTTGTGAGCAAACCCCCTTTAAATAACTTGTCCTGCTGGGGCTTGTGCTGGAAACGAAGAAAAAAGGATGCATTTGAAGAAAAGGATGGGCTTAGCCAGAAAGTAGAAGTTTCTGATATATTGGAGTGGGATGTAGAATCTGGCACTGGCTTGGATTTATTAAACAATCAGCTCCACCTACACTTGTTATGAAAAAGATGGGAAAACAATCCATCAGTAAATGATTTTGGTGAGTGCTTCCATCTTTGGTCAGAGGAGTAATTGTTCATCAGTGACAGGTGAACCTCTGTGAAAACTGAAAGGGCAATTTAGTTGAAATGGAAGCATTTATTCAGGAAACAGGTGATTTGGGAAAATTTGATGTGCTTTTTTTTTTTTTTTTTGAGACAGAGTTTCACTCTTGTTGCCCAGGCTGGAGTGCAATGGTGTGATCTCGGCTCACTGCAACCTCTGCCTCCCAGGTTCCAGTGATTCTCCTGCCTCGGCTTCCCAAGTAGCTGGGATTACAGGTGCCTGCCACCACGCCCGGCTAATTTTTTGTATTTTTAGTAGAGAAGGGGCTTCACCATGTTGGCCAGGCTGGTCTCGAACTCCTGACCTTAGGTGATCCACCCGCCTTGGCCTCCCAAAGTGCTGGGATTACAGGTGTGAGCCACCGCATCCGGCCTGATGTGTATATCTTTTAACATGCCTTTAAATCCTGTGGCTCTAAAGAGGCCATATTAGTTATTTCAGTGTTTATTTCATTTGATGAAGAAACGTTTGCATATGAATGTTGGGAATTCTAGCAGGTCCTGCCTCAATGTGAAGAGGCATTTTTTTTGTCTTTGGCATTGATCTCCTTTTGGACTGGGCCTGATCCACTTCTTACATCCAGTCCAGGACCTGTCACAAAAGACTCACATTAGTACCACATGGTATCCTGTTTTAGTAAAGAATAGGTGAAATATTTTAGTGAGTAGATCCTACTTTTCCTTTCAGATGCAATGAACAGAAGACCCTGAAAGGATTTCAATCCAGAATGTCACAGGATAATGATAATAAGAGCAGATGTCTGTGATGCCCTTTACAAAGCACCTTTACATACTGTCTCTCATTCGTCTCTAATGACACCTATGTGATCCTCCATTTTTTTCAGATGAGGAAACTGAGGTTCAGAGTGATTAAGCGAGTTGCCTGAGATTTCACAGCTAACACATTGTGAAATCTAGTCTAGCACCCAGGACTAAAAAGTCTCGGCTTCTTTTAAGGCCACATATCGCCTCACCAGAAGGATGGCCTCTCTGGAGATATACCCTACCCTCGGCCGACTTGATATTGAGAACTTGGTCATCTTAAGCATGTGGGCCACTTGGGCAAGGCAGCCCTTCCCAAATTGTAAATGTCCCCACGTGGAGCTCAAGCGTCTGGCTTGAGCCAGAAGTTGCCCTGAACACTCGGTGGCCCCAGCCCCCACGTAACAGCACGTGCTCGGGTCCCACATTCGGTCAGACGCCCCTCTCCACTGGCATCTGCCCGGTGGAGGCGCCACTGCGCTCTGCCTCCGCCCCAGCAAGCGCGTGTCCACGCGGGCGCGCCACGCCAGCCGTGCGCCCCAGCGGCTCGCCGTGCGCCCGCGCCCCAGGTGCCCACTGGCTCGCGCGCCCTCCGTCTGCGCCTTGGAGACCCGCAGCGGCGATCGCTCGGAGCCGCCCTGGACCGCGGCCTCGGGTCCATCACACTCCAGGGGCGGAGCGAGGCACCGAGACGTCAGGGCGGAGAACTAGCGCCGGGCTAGCGCGCCCTCCCGGCGGCTGCCCGCGTCCCACGTCCTCGGCTGGCGCGGCCGGCGGCGGCGGCGACCGGGAGATGCAGTGAGCGGCGGCGCTGGGGCGCAGCCAGGCGGCCGGGAGGGCGGGGGCCAGAGGCTGAGCCCGGGCGAGCCCGCCGTGCGCACAGCTCTGCCCGCCGCCCCTGGAGCGGATCCCCAGCCGTCCCTGGGCGTTCTCCCGGGTTCTAGCAAAGCCCCCCGGGGTGCCCATCAGTTTCCTTGGGTGACTACAGCGTGTGTTTTTTCTTTCCTCTTTCCCCTGCCTGTGTGCCCTTCTCCAGGATGGCAGAGGCGGAATTGCACAAGGAAAGGCTGCAAGCCATAGCAGTAAGTCCACTTTCATTTTATTTTCTTGCTCTATTGTCTGGGGTGGAAGGGGGCCCCCGAGGGTTTCGGGGCAAGCGGCATGCCAGCACAGTAGCCGCAGGTCATATGTTCCAGGGGCTAAAACTCTGTCAGGGCTCAGCTAGGCTGCCTTTTCTTTTCTATGTCTATAGATGGAGACCCCCAAGGGCGCGCTTTGGACTGAGGATTTGAATGTGGAAGATTGGCTTAAAAAAAAGATGCTTGCTGCTGGGCTTTGGGGAAGGACTAAACAGAGGCTTGGGGTTGGGGGACGACTCCAGGAATATTATGACCGAATGCTCAGGCATACGTTGGCTTCATAGCCTGGAGAACCAAGAGAAGGGTGACCTGAACGGTGGCTGCCATCCTCTCTGCGGAAGCTGTCCTCCTGTTAAGTGGAAAACCAGGAGTCAGCGACTCAGCCAGCCACGCGGTAGAACCTCCTCCCAGAAACCGGGAATGTTAGTTTTCCCTTCTCTGTTTGATATTGACAAGGGCACTGGCGCAAGCCACCACCCTGGAGGTCTGGGGACTTCATACAACTGGGTCCTGGTTATAATATTCCATGAGAGCCTCCTTCTTATGGTGTGGAGTATCGGAAAACCTATTTTCAGCCTACAAAGGAATAGTCAGTTTTGGCAAAGTTCGTAGGCACTTTCAGAAAAGTGTACCCATGTGCATCTTGGGTTTAAAAAAGAACTCTCTGAGACTGCCTAGATTTGAGCAATCTTAACACAGTGTTGCCAATGATCCACAGATGTGGTATTTTTACTGGAGCCACCACAGCTGGATTATATACTTCCTTCGAGGATGAGGGAATGATTACTGCTGCCGTATGAAATAGTAACAATTAAAAAAGAAGGTCCGTTAACATATTGGCATAAAAGAATCTCCAGACATTCTTCCACCTAAATACATTTGTGTTTTTCAGTTCGGAAGTTCTCTGGAAACACATATAAATTTGTTGGAGAAATAGTGTGTAATGTTTTGGAACCAAAGTATATTGAAGCGTTTTCCAAAACCTTTTTGGACAGATTCTTCATTGGGAAAATGCACACAGACCCTTCCTTTTTTAGAAGCATTTGACATGGTCTCCATGGCTCTGAGACCCTCTTTCTCAAACGCCTCAAATCTGAAATGTCTTGGAGACTTCACCACTGAAGTGAGAGAGATGTTTGCTGGCAATATTGAAATGCCATGGTTTGCCTATTAGGTAATCTTTGAACGTGGTGCTCTGAACTCAGAAAGGTTGTTTTTTTCTTCTTTCTCTTTCCCCCTGTGCATGTGTATTTTGATGGTTTGTGAAGTTATTTGTGGTTTCTAAAGTTGGTGGCAAGGCAGCATGGCCAGTGTGTCATGAACTTGATAAGAATGGTGATATTGAGTTAATGGTGCCATGTAGCTGGTGGGTGTTTTGTGTGAACTGGATAATAGGCTGCTTTAACTGTTGATGCAGTGGCTGTTCCCATTGGCCGCTGCTGAAGGCTTCCAACAGTTGTCACATTTTCTGCCTTTGCACAACCAGCTTTACTGGATGCCTGAGGAACAGCTGAACTCCATGAAAGGACTTGCTTTCCAAACATGGAGCCAGTAGCTGCTAACACTGGGGTACCCTTTTCCAAGTGCTGTTGAGTAATCCCAGCAGAGGCCAAGTCGATTTTCCAAGAAAGATCTAGGCAAATCTTTGGGAATTCTCTTGAGCATATAAGAATACACACAAATACTCACTCGTGCCTCTTCAGTTATTGAAGAATTGAGTTTGTCCTGTGTATCTGGGGAGCTGTTGATTATTCTCATGAATGTGCACCTATACAGTCTGCCCTCCCTATCCATGGGTTCCATATCCACGCCTTCAGTCAATCTTGGATTGTAACTATTGGAAAAAATAATAGATAGCTGAGTCTGTACTGAACATGTCCAGACTTTTTCTTGTCATCATTCCCTCAATAATACAGTATAATCAACTGTTTACATCACATTTACAGTGTATTAGGTATTATAAATAATCTGAAAATGATTAATGTATGTGGGAGGATGTGAGTAGGTTATATGCAAATACCATGCTATTTTATAGGGACTTGAGCATCCTTTGATTTTGGTATCCAAGGGGGTCCTGAAACCAATTCTCTGAGGATACTGAGGGATGACTGTATGATGTTGTCAGGACAGATTTGCTAACAGCGTGTGTTTGTGTGTGTGTGTGTGTGTGTGTGTGAGAGAGAGAGAGAGAGCCAATTAAGAGACAGAGGGAGTTGGGTGGGGGGACTTATGGCCACATCGGTAAATGGTTTTGTGCTATGCTTTGGTCTAGTGCCTACTCTTCTGAATTCTGCAAACCCTGACTCTCTCATCACCTTCCTGGAGTTCTCAGGGGACCCTGAGGAGATCACAAGGCTGCCCCCATAACCTAGCACTCCTGAAGTCTCTCTGGAGATGTGAGGGAAGAAGAGAATAGGTCCTCACATCTTCACCTACTTGGGCTTCTCAGAGGCAGAGCATCGACTGGGATTCCAGTCTGCAGGGCCTTGGGCAGTCTTTAGTCTGGGTCTCAGCTCCTTCATCTGTAGAATGGGTTCATGAGTTCTACCTCCTGGGCTGGTTGTAAGGTTTAGTTAGGATGGAGGTGAAGCACCTGGCAGGTAGCTGTCATTGGATGGTGTTGAGCAGAGCCCTTAGCTTTTGTCTGTATTGCTGTCTTGTCCTGTGGGGGGTCAGAAGCAACATCTCTGAAGTGGAATGTGTATTAATGACTTTTTTTTTTTTTTTAGACAGAGTCTCACTCTGTCACCCAGGCTGGAGTGCTGCCATGACAGCTCACTGAATCCTGAAACCATCCCCCCACCTCAGCCTCCCCAGTAGCTGGGATTACAGGCATGTGCCACCATGCCCAGCTAATTTTTAAATTTTTTGTAGAGGTGGGGTTTCGCCATGTTGCCCAGGCTGATCTGGAACTCCTGACCTCAAGTGATCCTGCCACCTCTGCCTCCCAAAGCACTGAGTTTAGAGACATGAGCCACTATAGTCGGTCTGAACAGCTTTTTTTTAATCCCTTCCTTCAACTGACTGAAAGTCAGGGCCCTGCCCAGCATCACTTTCTCTAACTGCTTTAGATAGAGGCAGAGATATGACTTGAGGATTCATTCATCCATTTGTTCAGTAGGTATTTACAGATTGCCTCCTCTGGGAAGGTATTGGCAACACTGAAAAGTTGGTGTCCCCAAGTTTCAGCCGCCTGAGGCTGAAACCTTTATTTCACCTTTTGCACATAATTTCTTGAAGGACAGATGTCCTGACACCTAAGATGCTTGTCACATGAACATCTGTGGAATATCCGCCCCCCCCCCCCAACAAAACTGAATTAAATACTTAGAAACTACAGTGCTTTAATGGAATCTTCCATTTGGATCCAGGAACTAATCAATGAGAAAAGATGACTCTTATCCTAATTTCTGCCAAAAGAAGAGCAAGTCCATCTTTGACAATGATCTCTACACTCACATGCTCCTTTCTTCTGTAGGGATACTCCCCAAACTTTACATTTAGAACATGGTAAAAAGCCTCTGAAACAGCATGAATGAGAATGGTAATCCCAGGGACTAATAACGACAATTGCCATTTATTGAATATTGTTCATTCAGAAAGGCACGGTGTGAAATACTTTTTGTTTTTCACCTAACGTTATTTATAGTCTAATGGAAGAAATAGAAAAGCACATAAGCAGTTACTATCCAGGAATACTATGAAAATGAGCATCCAGGAGGAACATGTAAACCAATCTCAGAGTTGTGAAACAATTCCCCAAAAAGAAGACATTAGAGTAAGTCCTGAAAATTGGGTAAAATAAAATATAAAATAACATCATAACCTTCCCAATTACCAGGAGGCATTTGTTTATTCGTTATTTGATTATTATTTATTCAGGACATTTAGTGTGAGAAAGGGAAAGGCAAAAGCATGAAGAAGTTAAGTCAGTAGCTAAAGACACAAACTCAGAGTGAACACTGAAATGCTTTTCAGCATGTATTATCTCATTGAATCCTAATAAGAAGCTTATGAGGTAGGCACTACAGTATTACTCATATTTTATAGGTGAGGAGGTTCTAGAACTGGTCTAACATTAAACTGATAGTATCAAAGCCAGGATTTGAATGCTGCCCGCAGCAGGCCATTGGAGCCTTTGCTTTGACTGCTGCCCTGAGCTGCCACCCAAGATGGCAGCAGCGTCTCGCACTTTTCCCATGAGCACACTGTGCAGGTGGTCTCAGCAGCCTGAGTGTGAGCCACAGACTGATTCCATTGCAATGGGAAAGCTTGAGACAAGCCAGGAGGCCTACCTCCTTTTGAGAGTCTTTCAAGCCTGGATTCAGTGCATAGAAATACCCAACATAAAATTTAATGGAACGAGTAACATTCCCATGGGGAAGAAGCTGTTGTGTCTCAGTGGAAACTAACCTTGTGGGAGGGTGCTGTTATGTCTGCACATTGGAGAGGAAGATAGTTTTCTTTGGGCATGAGTGAAAATAACTAAATGTTATATAAATTGTCTTGGGTGAAACTCCTAAGAGCCACGTGGACAAGGCTCAGGCTACACCAGGGACCAGCATGAATATGTTTATATATGTGCGGAAATAGGAAATGCTAATCTAACCTATGCTGTTCTTTAGGGAATTTTGTCATTTAATTAGAACCCACTCTGTGAAGTAATAAAAATGATCTTTGCGTTTGTGCAGTACTTTATAATTTATGAAAACCTTGTATATGCTACCTTCTTCCTGAGGTGTGTAGAGCAAATCTTATATGCTTTACAGGTGAGTATTCAGAGCTATCCAAGCTTACACAGATAGAGGTGGAAGAGTTGTAGTAAATCCCAGCCTCTCCTGACTCCCAATTCTTGTATTAGTCCGTTTTCACCCTGCTGATAAAGACATACCCGAGACTGGGTAATTTATAAGGAAAAAGAGCTTTAATGGACTTATAGTTCCACGTGGCGGGGGAGGCCTCACAATCATCGCAGAAGGTGAAAGGCACATCTCACATGGCAACAGACTGGAAATGAGAGCTTGTGCAGGGAAACTCCCCTTTATAAAACCATCAGATCTCGTGAGACTGATTCACTATCACAAGAACAGCACGGGAAAGACATGTCCCCATGATTCAGTTACCTCCTACCATGTCCCGCCCACAACACGTGGGAATTCAAGATGAGATTTGGGTGCGGACACAGCAAAACCGTATCACTTGTGTTAGTGGTACATCCAGCCTTGGAAGGGTGCTTTGATACGGGCTGAAACTGCAACTAAGATCCTGCTGGACTAAAATCTTCTGGCTGGGAGGAGAGGAGTGAGCTTGGATGTGTCTCTATGGAATATGCCCTTGTTAGGATTTCACTTTCGGCCTCTTTCATTCTTGAAACTCTCACCAAGGGGTCAGCTAGTGAGTTTATGGCTTTCATCTGATTCTATTCTCAGTCCTGCGTAGACCTGGGTATACGTTGTTGGCCTAGGCTGGCTGTGCCGTGGGCTTACAGAGAAGTGCTGATTGGCTTTTTGTTGGATTCGCCTCTCCGTGCCTTTTCTTGCCTGGGAGCATTACAGCCTTGAGTACCAGGCTTGGAGTGTGGGGCCAGTGGCCAAGGAGGCCACCACCCTGCTTTTGGTCCAGGCCTTTTAGGCCGACCTGCACAGCATGGGCAAAAGTCCTTGCAATGATTTACATACTATCCAGTCCAGCTTCCCAAGGATCCCTCAGAGGGGTTAGAGACTCAAACCCAAGCCCTGTAGAAACAGGCACTGTGATTCATGTGGGGACCATCCCCATCCATGTTCCTTGTGGACTTGTGTCATTGGTATGCAGCTGTCAGAGAACTGGAGAATTTAAGATCCTGGTCATTCATCTGTTATCTTATATCTCAGAGATGCAGATGACACCCTGCTTCTAAAATTCCATGTTAAGGCCTAAAAAATCATTTGCGTGGTATATTGGTGCTGAGGAAGGGTTCAACTTGGCTGAGTCTGCGAAGCTGCCCACTGGATAGGTGACACTTTGGGCCCATGCAGGGTCATTGCTGTGTCTGGGAGTGCCAAGGCAGGCCTTACCCAGCATGCGTAAGGGTCACACACCTCCCTGCTACTTATTTGTACCTCTGAGTATTTCAGTCTTCAGCTTATTGGGACAAAGAGCAGCTACTCTGACAAACTTTAAAATGATCTGAGAAATAGAGCAGTTATCATGGAAAAAAAAAGTCATCATAGAAAAAGCTAAGCGAGGGGGGTTGTGGGTTATAGTTTGTCAATATTTAAAGGAAAACTAGGGCCCAGTAGAGTTGTTTCTATATTTCTTTGGGGGCTACTCAATGCTTTGGGGTCACTGCTGGCCCCTTTGAACTCTCCATATTTCACCACTGATCCCATTTGGGAATGTTGATGAACTTGCTTGGCAGTAAGAGTTGGTCATTCTGTGGCATGAAATTGACTGAGACAGTAGATGGACATTGATGCACAGAGACGGTGGTCCCAAGGGCTGTCAGTGTGGTGGGGTAGTTACCAGCATGGATTTTGGTGTCAGGAAGACCTGGCGCAAGTCCTGGCCTTTCCATTGGTATCTGTATGATGTCGCTGTACCTTGGTTTCCTCACCTGTAAGATGGGGCTAATGATCATACCCACTTCAGTGTCTCGTTGTGATGGTTCTTTTAGAGGTTTCTTGGGAAATGCTCAGAGACAGCATGCATTAAGCACTCACAAACTTTCCTATTTATAATAAGCAAACCAACAAATCATAACTTATGCATCTTTAAACAGAAAGTGAACACAAAGAGTGAAAGGAGAATTTTGTTAGCCACAACATTTTTGCCAAACTAGGAAATTAGATAAATGCTAGGAAATCAGATAAATGTTGTAACTCCTGAGTTTTCAATGCATGAAGATAGTATTAATAATAAAAAATGGATTATTTGTAGTAAGCAGGAGTAGTAAACTCAACAGGCCAGGGGGCCAGCATGCAATGTAAATGAGGGACACAGATTGAGTCGAAAGTATTGGTCCCTAGAGAGCAGATGCCACCTCTCAGTTAAGATGCAGTTAATTTATGCCTTGTGAGAATGTGGGTCTTATGTTGTTACATCAACTCATTTTCAAGAGAAGCCAGAAATCTGATTTTTAACATGTGAGATCTCCCACTTAAAAAAGAACAGTATTAACTAGTTTAAAAACTTTAAAAAGATTGGCAGTCACAACACAATTCCTTTTGATCAAGAGGCCGACATTTTGTGACCTTTAGATATAGACAGAGCTTTGAACTTTACAGGATGCTTTCCTTATGCATTGATTTATTTGGATTTCATAAGGATACTGTGAAGTAAGCCTATCAGCACCCCTGAGATATTTCATAATGTTGTAATATCGGATTGCATTTTCACCAGAGCTTTGTGAGTTTGGTGTCCAGATGTTTGGATCATTGGATAAATGGTGCTTATTTGCGATATCTTTTGACATTAAATGAGCCCTTGCAAATCACTGACATTATTGAAACTCAGAATACTCACATCTAGATAGGTAATTGCTCTCTAACTCAACCAAAACAAATCTAAACCACATCAAGTCAGCACCTTAATTTGGGAAATTCCTCTTATTAGAAAAGAATCTTTAAGAACCTATACTCAAGGTATGCAAATCTGAAATGCAAACCTGATATGAAGCCCAAGCCTAACTCATGTCAGCCAGGATGTTTGAGTTGATCCTGATTTATTATTAGCCTCAAGTAATGGACATTGTAGGGAGATTCTGCTGGGCTCAGGACTCATAGTAGCAGCAACTGCCATTTGACTGATGTTTTTGTCATGTATGGTATAGAACAGTAATTCTCAAACGTTAGTGCATTAGGATCACCTGGAGGTGATTAAAACACAGATTGCAAGAGCACACTCCCAGAGTGTCTAATTCTGTAGGTCTAGGGTGATGTGGCCTGAGAATTTGTATTTCTAAGAAGTTCCCAGCTGCAACTGCTATTTTGGGGAACACACTTTGAAAACGACTGGTGAAGTGTAGGAGATCAATAGTAAAGGAAGATTATGACCTGGGTCCTGATATGCATCACATGCCCATTGTGATATGCCCAGGAGTTTGTGTGGTGTGTGTATTCTGAAGAGGTGAAATAGAATAAAAGGCCAAATTTAGTCTTGGTTAATGAGAGCCTTAAACATAGCCCAGTTTGGAAGTCATGCAAGCCGGGTGCGGTGGCGCACTCCCATAGTCCCAGCTACTTGGGAGGCTGAGGTGGGAAGATCGCTTAAGCCCAGGAGTTCAAGGCTGCAGTGAGCTATGATCACTGCCACTGCACTCCAGACTGGGCAAGAGTGACACCCTGTGTAGCTGTGTCCTTCTCATATTACACTGGCTAATCAAGAAGAGGTCTTTGCTTATCTCGGGAACTTGCTTTAATCTATTTAAATAAAGTGAGATATCTGTTGGTTACTTGACAACACCGGTTTGGAAGGTTTGCCCGGGATTGGCTGGGCAGGTTGAGAGAGTTTGCCTGGGATTGACTGACTGAAACTATGGGCTACAAAATTCCCTTGGGGAGGCCTTAGAGGACACCTCAGTGAGATAAGAAGTCATGCAGTAGAGAAGATATCCAGCAACACCATGACAGCCCCATTGAGAGAGGCGTGCCATACATATGATGGTGCTGTAGATGAAGACATCAAATAGCAGATCAGCCCATCAAGCCTGGTGGCCCCTTCTCCAGCCTGCAGGTGCTAATTCACGATGTGATTGCTTCTCACGTGGGCAACTCCAATAGGATGCCAGGAGAAGCAGCAACTGATGTTCATTTACTTAATGATAGTTAATATTTTATGAAGCCAGTCTGTGTATATGCAAGTATGACTTGTTATTGGCATATCAAGGACAAGTTTATTCTTCCAAGGATGTCATGCAGGCTTCCCTCACTTGTCTTTGTACCATGCATTTTTTGAGCTAACCCTTCATTTTTGGAAGGATTCTGCCTCACCGGATCTCTTATATATCTTAAAACACAAAGCACAGAGGCTGCACTGTACAGGATGAGGCCTAAGAGAACGTGGAGACTGTAGGGGATGGGCCACACAGCACGGGGGAGTTTGTAGAGGAAAGGTTGCTCCTAAGTGCTCTGGGTTTGGGAGAAGACCACACAGCTGAGATCTATTTCTGACAGGAAATGCCGGCAGGAGCAGAGGGTGGTGTGGGGCAGTGCGTGTTGGAGCTACAGTGCCCTTGGTTAATTATTATCTCAGTATTTCTCATTAGTCTCTTGTTGAATTAAAATGCTCAAAAGGAGATTATTAAATACCCACAGAAAGGGAGACAGACTGACAGACCCAGAGACAAGCCTACAGCCTATTTACATAATGCTTGAACATATATTAAAAATACTTTGGATTACTCTTTGACCCTAGTATCACTGTTTCTATAGGATCATATAAGTTTAGCTAGAAGAAAAGAATAGAGAATCTGTACCTTTCTTTTGCATAAGATCGAAGGGGAAAGAAAAGCCATGTGAGGCCCAAGATAAAAGCCCCAGCTGTAGATGAAAAGGCTGTGGGCCAGACGTCGGAACACATCTTCCTGTCCATCATTTCCCTTGTGGAAGCCTATTTCATTACCCTGCAGGCTTTTAGGCTCTAGACAGCCTGTGCAATACCAAATATCTTGAAGGCATTTGTAAAACCTACTCTTACTTTTTTCCTGGAAAAAAAAAATTATACTGGTTTACTTACTATTCTAGGTGGGTGGGATTTTTTCCCCCCTCTGCTAAATTATAACCAGTCATCTAAGTATTCACTTTATTTTTAAATTCAGGGCTGAAACTTAAAACCTTGAGGGTTACCAAAAAATGTTATTCTTAAGAGAAAAACATGCTTGAAAACTTAACCCCTTTGGTGGCAGGCAGGGGATTTTCTTTGTCTGTGTTTGAGTGCTAATGTCGACAACTTTGAGGCCAATAAATACCAAACGGGGCTCTAGGATTTGGGCAACTGTGATAGTGTGTGTGTCCTGCACGTGACATGAGAGAGAGAGATGCCGGGATTTAAGAAAGGTGCCTCTTGGCTGGGTGGCATGAACTCAGTCAGCTGGCTTTCCCCAGGCACCTGATTGGCCTTAAACACTGAGTTTTTGTGGTGTGACTTGACATACATCTTGGGCTGATATCACGTGCTGTTTCTACTGTGGTGGGAAGTGCTTTGAAAATGTCCTTGCTCCAGTGGAACTGTGAGACATATCTAAAAAGCATAAGGCTAATATGAGTGATGCTAAAAGGAAGTCCTGCTTATCCAGGTAAGCAAAAGCATACTCTAGGATAGCAGTGCTCCCGTAACCTGCATGGCCTATTTTTCTTTTCCAGGTGGTATGCAGGCAGTCTTGTTCATGAACATTGATGTCTGAGCATGTGTGTTCAAAATTCAGTGTTGTTAATCAAATAAAACTCACCACAAAACCCGAAGGATATTTAACAATAGATGAGATAGGTTTGGCGGGGATGGGTCAGAAGACAGAGGAGGTCCTGGAGGCAGCAGTAGAATGTACTTTCCAATCTTACTGGTGACTAGAGATAAGACACTAGTAGCCTGTTTACTCCGCATCCTTATTTACACTGGAGTGAGAATGATATATGTCAGATCAGTATTGGATGCGATGAGGGAGAATGAAGAGACAATAGTGACTCTGAAAAATACAGACAAGAGGAGGCAAAGTTGAAAGTAATGTAAACTGCTTAATTATCTGCCTTTCTCTCTTTCCACCGTCATCTCTTTCTACTTGACATGTTCCTGCTTTTGCCTCTGGATGGTTCTATCTCTCATCCCCTCTCAGCCTGGGTCCACAGAGAAAAGCAGGAAGCAGCCTGGCATGGCAGTGGAGGGAGCCTTTTCCAGCCTTCCTCCAGCAGAAGTGGGCCCTCTCCCCTATAGGGAGATAGGGCACCCCAGGCTTCAGAAAGCAAGGGAAAGATGGTACTTCGTCATGTAGCTTTTCTTAAGGGGATGGAGGGAAGGGCTCCCAGTTCCGGAGAGGGTCCATGTGCCAGCCACCCTGCTGAATGCCTTATGTTAGGGGGGTGAGATCTCAGATGTGCACAGGTACCAGGTTGACTTGGCTGAGCTTTTGGGACTGTGGTAGCCAAGAGAGGGCAGACTCCTGAGGGGACAGAGAGCACTCAACTCCAGCTGATGGGTACTGTGTGGGAATTTGAGCCCAGGGTCTCCTGCTTTTCCAAGAGAACCTGGAAATCCAATTTTGAAGGAAGTCTGTTGATGTTTAAATGCTCACAACAGTTTAAATACTGTATGGGCCAAACCAAACATAACACAGATTTTAACACAGTGTGGGCTGGATTTGTTCCCTGTCTCAATGACCCTCCCTCTCTACCCCCAGCCTGGGCCACCAGTTTTCCACATCTGCATGTCACAACCTATTTTATTTAATTACAAAGCCAATAGTATGTGGGAATGGGGGCTGGGGGGTTGGTACAGTATAAAGCTATGTGAGATGTAGATACACTTACGTATGTTGGGCACCTTGGTGGGATAGGCCTGCAAGAAGGCCATTTGTAATAGCAGTGAGGGCCCTCTGGGATCCATACCCTATAAGAAAACCATAGTCTTGGGTCAGAGTCAGGGCTGCTACTTAAATCAGTTCCTGATCCAGCATGCTGGATGAACTCATGAGTTCTCTGTAAGAAGTAAAAACTACAAGCACTCTTTAAAAAAAATGAAAATGAATGAAGAGAAAAATAGACTCATTAAATTTCTTTAATTTGGAAGACTGGGTCTCGCTATGTTGCTCAGGTTGGTCCTGAACTCTTGGGCTCAAGCGATCCTTCCACCTCAGCTTCCTAAGTAGCTGGGATTATAGGCATGTGCCATTGCTCCCAGCACTAAAATTGACTTTCTTGATGTACAGCTCTCTCAATTTGAACACATGCATAGATTTGTGCAATCACTGGTACACTCAGGCAACAGAACAGTTCCATCACCCCCAAAAGTCTCCCAGGAAGGCTGATTTTAAAACTCTAACTGGAATCTAAGTCGTTCTGCTTGGGGCTACCTTATACCCTGACTTTGAAGACCCTAAGAATCAGTTGAGGGTGGGAGGGTTAACCAGAACGCGAAACTTGGGTTCCCAGCCATTGGTGGGGAACTGTTTCATAATGAGCACCCTACCATACCTATATAACAAGTTTTTGCTTCTTCCTAGTACATACCTTCTGCTCCAGCCTGGGTCGTCTTTTCACTATCCCCTACTAGGGTTGTTCCATTTGGCAACTAAATGTATAGGATGCCCAGTGATTCCATGGGGGCATATTTATATTAAAATATTATTTGTTGTTGATCTGAAATTCACATTTAACAGGACATTCCATATTTTATCTGGCAAGCCCCTCTTCTTCACATTCATGCCACATTCTCATGTAAGTTCAAAACCTACTTTCTCTGTGTTTCACCAAAGGGTGAAAATACTCTTTGAAAATACTCTTTGATTTTATTACACTTAATCTTAGCCAAAGGCCAAGAAGTGATTGTATGCTTTGATTTTAAATAGTAGCATGTTTATAGGGAGATAGGGCAAGTGTTGGAAGGATAAGAGTGCTTTCTATACACATAAATGGATTTTCAAGAAATGTTTTGTGACCAACTGGTTATATCCTTTCCGGAGAACAAGAAATGATCTAATATGTGCTCAAGGAAGGAGGACAACTGGATTTCAGAAATTGGTTCATGTTACAGCCCCTCCTCTACCCTTTTTCTCTGGCCTGACCTTTGAATAATGTAAGTCTGAAAAGACTAAACAAAGAGATTGCTCAAACTGGATGAGTTTAAAAATAACATTGGAATGCTAGCCTTCAGCAAGTCATATATCTTATACTGCCCTGAGCAGGACAGTGCCTTGTGGTGGGTAGAAGATGAGTCACGCAGTGATCACAACCAGATCCTTCCCAGCCTGGATACTTTGGTGGAGAGTGGTGTGATGGCTGATTTATTTGTCTTGTTTGTTTGTTGTTTCATTTTCCCATTTTACTAGTGTGATTTCAGAATCACAAGGAGGCAAGAAGGAAAATTGATTTTAGATAGCAGCTTCAGAATGAAAAATGAGTGGAAATTCCAATTTTCGGTCTAGACTAGGGACCAGCAAACGATAGCCCGTGGGCCAAATTCAGTCTGCAGCCTCTTTTCATAAGGCCTATGAGCAGTGCCTGGTTTTTATATTTTTACAAATTTGAAAAAATTCAAAAAAGGATCTTTTATGACACATGAGATTTGTATGAAATTCAAATGTCAGCATCCATGAATAAACTTTTACCAGAGCATAACCATGCCCATTCATGTATGTGTTGTCTATGGCTAAGTTTGTGCTATAATGGCAGAGGTGAATAATTAAAACAGAGACTCTATGGCCTGTAAAGCCAAAAATATTTACTATCTGACCATTTGGAGAAAAACTTTGCCAACCCCTGCTTTCTACATGGTGTATTTCAATGGCTGTATTTGCGATGAAGGCTCCAGGAGCCTTTTATCTAAAGAAATCACTATTGCCTCATTGCTTACAGTCCAGAACAATAAAGCATCTCAGACATCCTTTTCACTGTTTTCTGGGCTTACCATGATGAGAGGATTTGTTTACCAAAGCTGGCATGTGAGTTTTGCTGCTGTGGAATTTTCTCATTATATCCTTTGCTATCTAAGCCAACTGCATGTTGTTGTTGTTGTTGTTGTTGTTGTTTTTTGAAAACCAGAAAATCTGATCTCTTAGAGTTAACAGTTTGGCCCATCTAAAATAAGTCCATACAATTAAAAACATTTCTTTCTATTGACAGGGACTGAGGGTTGAGGGAAAGCACTGCAGATTTTCCAGGTGTATTTTTTTTTTTCTCCCTGGATTTTGCCTGAACCCTCACTTTTCTCTCTCAGGGAACTTTAAGCACACTTAGTGAAAGACTAAAGGTCAGAGAGCACACCAGCCACATTCCCTGAGTCCAAGCAGGGAGCCAGAGAGGAGTGGTTTCTGGCCAGCCTTCCCTGTTCAGTTACCTCATGGAACCCTTGGGACCAGTGCCTTGATTTACAAATAGAGTGGCCACCAGGTAAAAGTTGCCCATGGCCAGTGGTAGCAGGGTCGACCCTAGTGTCTCTGAATCATTAAGTACTTCCTTTCTGCCCTCTTCCATTTCTTACTCAAAAACACCAGCTACAATTTTGAGTCTGGTCTGCCTGGAAATTTCCAAAGGGACTTTGGTGCCTTAATAAATATTTTCAAATTGCTCAAGGTTTTGGAAGATAGCAGAGCCATAATTGTGAAATCGGGTTAAAGAATGATTGCTGCAGTACTTGCGTCGGCCCTGTGGCCATGCTGAAGTGGACAGGGTTGTGGACACTCACAATTGCTCACTGCAGATGGACAGCCTTTGCTTTTCTGGTCATACATATGCTTGATCCTGAAATTCTCTAGATGGGCTACTTCTGAGCAGCTGCTTGGAGAATGGGAAGCCAACCCTATAGTGTAAGGTTTCTTAACTGAAGTACTATTAACACTTCGGGATAGATAATTTTCTGCTGTCTGTGGGGCCGATCTTTTGCATTATAGGATGTTAGTGGCATCCTTGGTCTCTATCCGTTAAATGCTAGTAGCACACCCCACTCTTCATTGTGACAATCAAGAAGGTCTCCAGACATTGCCAGATATCCTTTGGGGAAAAAAATAACCCCTTTGAAAATCACTGATGTAGTATAACATAAAGGTTACCTGACCAAATGTACTTCCCATTCTTTTACCATTAGGGATTTATCCCTTTAAGTCTTCACTCTCATCATTAGGGATTAATTTCTTTAAATGTCAAAGTCTTTTTTATTTTCTAGAATCCCTCACGATAATATTGATTTAACTAACCTGCACGTTGTGCACATGTACCCTAAAACTTAAAGTATAATAAAAAATAAAATTAAAAAAATGGTAAATCCTTAAGCTTGGGATGGCAGATGGTTTTCAGCTCCTATGTGAACTCTAACTGATAGAAAGTGTCCATCTATAGTGCCGCCGTGGGAAGATCTTTGAAGCTGCATTTTAGGTGTTGGAGAAAGGACATCAAGACAGATTAGAGCTATCTTCCATGGGCAAGAGATGAGGGAGTTGGCATACACGTGTAAGGAACCTTCTTACCTAACATTTCTGCGGAGATTCACTATAGTCAGGCCTTAGGCTGGTGCTGTAGTTCAGCCTTACTGCTGAGCCCTGTGCCAGGGCACTGTTCACACAAGGTCCCTGTAGCCTTGTGTATTTGTTAGGGCAATTTTCCAGCAGGTTTTGAGGAAGGGGCACCTTTTCTAGATCACAGAGTGCCATATGGGCGAGCAGAGGTGCTGTACTCTGTTGATGGGAATAGAAGTCAGGGAACAAAAAGAGAGGGGCAAAGAATATAACTTCCTGTCTGTCTCTCCTGCCTGACTGTAAACTTCTTGAGGCCAATGACTATGTCATATTCACCATTATCTACTCTCCGCCTGTCACAACACATTTTGCCTAGTGTCAAAGCAAGTTTAGTGACTTTTAGCAGAGTTCTTGTTCTGTATCTTGGACTCCTTAGCAGTCTTGTGGAACCTATGGGTCGCTTTTCAGAATAGTGCTTAAATGCACAAAATAAAATATATAGGATTAAAAATATAACCAATGAAATTTATATATAGTCAGCAAAATATTAGAAAACTGTGATAGATAATGTGCTTTGATTGATGTACAGTCAGAAAAATATTAGAAAACTGTGATAGATAACATGGGCTTTGATTGATGTACAGTCAGCAAAATATTAGAAAAGTTAAAGATAATATGCTTTTTTATTAAGTAAAATCTAGTGGCAGTTCTAATACTTACTCTAATTGCAAATTATTGGTGAATGTAAGTGATATTTTGAGCTGTCTCCAACAACTGTAATGTTATATAAAAAGTCTGTGATTCCTACTCCTAATAAAGTCATGGTATATTAGTCCAATCTCACACTGCTATAAATAACTTCCCCTGAGACTGGGTAATTTATAAAGGGAAGAGGTTTAATTGATTCACAGTTCTGCATGTCTGGGGAGGCCTCAGGAAACTTACAATCATGGTGGAAGGGGAAGCAGGCACATCTTACGTGGCAACAGGTGAGAGAGATCATGTGTGTAGGAGTAACTGTCAAACACTTATAAAACCATCAGATTTCATGGGAACACACTCACTATCATGAGAACAGCATGGGAGAAACTGCCCCCATGATCCAATCACCTCCCACCAGGTTCTGCCCCTGACACATGGGGATTATGGGGATTACAATTCAAGATGAGATCTGGGTGGGGACACAGAGCCAAACCATATCATATAGGTACTAATGATCTACCTGGGGCTTGTGCTTACATTCATAACTGAAGGCGGTGCTAAATGTTAGCTAGGGGGTGGTAAAAATAACCTTTAGCTGGGTACCCTAAATTCTGTCTTATCCCCAAACGCCCTGAATTCTCACTTCTTTCTTTTGTAACTGGGCCCCTGCTCTGATGGTTTCCTCCTTTCCTTTGCCTGACGCCACCTCTGTTACCTTCTTGGGGTTCTTCCCCAGCAAATTTTTCTAGGTTCTTTCTTCTGCATTCACTTTCCATCTCTCTCAGCTGGGTTGTGTCCTTTGGCCGCTATCTAAGTTCTCACTCCGCTTAGCATGGGAAGGGAAGCTTCTAGGCCCAGCTTGGGGTTACCCTGAGCTTCAGAGGAGAGAGGGAGGTTGGCACATCACAGATACTCACTGAATGCTTTTTGAATTGAAACAGTTGCTTTGCCAACTTCACCTTTTTTATCAGGGGCTCTTCTTGGATGCTTGGACTGTGTTTGAGATCAGTTCACTCTTGATATCTCCCCTCCGCATGGAAAGCATCCACAAATTTCCAGCTAGAGCATGAACTTGCAATTTGGTTTGCCTAGATCCTGGAAGTCTACAGAGTTAGAATCTTTCCTGGTTCTGAACTCAGAAGCAGCAGTGAGCAGTGGGACTGCTAGGACCTTTACCAGCAATCACCCACCACATGCACCAGCTTCAAGCAGCTCTGCAGAAGCCGTCCGTCACCCTCCCCGTTGCACACCTTGGCTGTGAACCGCCAGGGCAGCGGCATGTGTGGGAAGCAGGCGGCCTGCAGATTTATTATTGCTACAAGTGAATTTCATAATAAACAAACAAAAATGAGCCATCTCTAGTTTAGTTCCCTTTGAGCATATAGGCCATCAGGTCCCAAAATGTTCAGAGTTGGGTTAGTATCTGTGGCTTTCACCAGGTAAGCACATCAGTGTTCTTCCTAATTTGGACTGTTGTGGCTTCCCTAGTTCTTTTTTCCCCTAGATTGTTATAAAGGTTCTGTATTAGTTTTCCAGGGCTGTTATAATAAAGTGCCACAAATTGGGTGGCTTAAACAACAACAATTTTATCATCTCATAGTTCTGGAGGCTAGAAGTCTGAAATCAAGATGTCCAGCTAGATTGGTTTCTTCTGAGGGTTGTGAGGGAAGGATCTGTTCCAGGCCTCTCTCCTGGACTTGGGGATGGCCAGCTTCTCCCTATGTCTCTTCACATCATCTTCTTTCTACATACGTCTGCCGGTGTGTCCAAATTTCCCCTTTTCATAAGGACACCAATCATGTTGGAATAGGGCCTACCCTAATGACATAAGTTGATGACTTCTGAAAGGACCCTGTCTCAGAAATATCCTGAGGTACTGGGGGTTAGGACTTCAATATATCTTTCTGGGGACAGGGTCCTTGCATGCTGTCAGACGATACCTGCATCTCGCAGTGATGGTCAAGCGTACCCTACTCTGCTTCTGGCTATGGAAGTAGAAATTGTGTCCCAGGGGAATGGCTAAGGGGCCTGTAAACAATGGGTGCCATATGCCATTAATGGCTCAAACCTCTGCCTTGTCTACACACTGATGTATCCCATAACCCTCTGTCTCCTGTCAAAGCCTTTTATCAGGAAAGGCATAGAACCACATTTCACGCTAAGGCATGAGTGTTAAACATACCCTCACCTAGCCAGTTAAAAACATTGGGCAAAGCTGTAAACTACATCACAGGAGTTCAAAATGTCAACAGAGCTGCCCCCAGTCCTGTCTGTGTTTTTGCTTAGGACCCAGTGTTGTGTCACTTCTCCCCATTGATAATAAACAAAACATTCCTCATATGTTCACAGTTATTTAGAGTTTACAGAATTCTCTCCTTCTATCAATTTGTTTGTGCCTGAAGGAGCAGGAAAGGTATTATTTTCTGCATTTTATTTCAGAGAAAACAGAAGCTCAGCTGAGTAATTTGTTCAAGATCATCCAGGCTGTGGCCGGAGCCCACATCATCCATGTCTCTATGTCAGCTGTCTTTCCACTGCTCCAAGCCACCTGCCCTGCTACCCTCCGTTTCCCCTCCAGGTCACTGTTGTGCGGACCATGCAACCCGAGTCTCAAAGACTCACGGATCCCCTTGCTGTGCTCTAGGACCCAGTCCCAGCACCTCCTAACCTCCCCAAGAGGGCAAAAAAGCAGCCTAGGTCTGGTGAGGGTGGCCAAGGCCAGAGGATTCTGTTAGTATGCAGATCAAAGGAGGAGCATGGGCAAAGTGACGAGGTTTGTGATGGAGCAGAACAGTATCAGGAAGTGATGTGAAGCTCAGCGTGGCTCGTGGATGTTGAGAAGTGAGGTTGATGGGCAGGGGGTGCTGGACCACAGAAGACCAGGTGTTCCAAGTGGGGCAAAGATGTGGTCTGTGAGAGGCTGAGAGCCACTGAAGACCTGTGGTTTATCAGAGACTGCTGTGGTGGCAGAGTGGAGGCAGGATGAGGCAGGGAGCTGCTCCAGGTTCCTGACTGCCGGTCCCTGCCAGTGCTGGTACATTCCTCAAGGCTTCTCAGTGGCTCTCCATTATTTCCATAGAGGGGTCACCTTTAGTTTTGGGGAGTTTATTTTTGAGATGGGGTCTCACTCTGTTTCCCAGGCTGGAGTGCAGTGGCACGACCATTACTCACTGCAGTCGTGACCACCTGCGCTCAAGTGATCCTCTCACTTCATCCTCTCAGGTAGCTGAGACTGTAGGCATGCAACACGATGCCTGGTTAATTTTTTTGTATTTTTTGTAGAGATGGGGTTTCGCCATGTTCCCAGGCTTGTCTCGAACTCCTGGGCTCAAACAGTACACCTGCCTCAGACTCCCAAAGTGTTGGGATTACAGGCATGAACCACCGCGTCGGCCACCATTAGGTTTTTAACTGTTTAAGGCATTCTTTTTATACTGAAACCCAGAAGAAGCATCCTCCCCAGCTTCAGTGGAAAGCCTTAGAGCTGATGGAAAACCAATTTCGAGTTGGAATGTGGAGGCTATTTCTGGCCTTTGTGACATCCTGTTCAACTTTCAGAGGAGCCTGGGAAGAAAGGGGTGACTCAGACTATAAGCTTATTTTTAGGGAAAGCTAAGAATTCAGTCAGAGCCACTCAGATTCCCCATTGCCTGCCATACAGAATGTGCTGTTGGTAGAGAGATTGCTGGGCAGAAATCCTGTGTTTATCACCTGATTGTTACCCAGCACCTCCCATGTGCCAGTACAAGGTTTACTGATTTGAAAAGAGGATGGAGATCAACACAAACACACTTTTAAATCAGAGGAGCATATTTCAAGGCATTTATATTTAAGAACTAATTTTAGGGCCAAAGAACTAATATTGTAAGAGCTTCTGTGATTAGGTACTTAATATATACTACATGTTATGGTAAGTGTTTAGCAAATACTACCGCATTTAATGGAAACAATAATACTCTGTTAGAGGAATTCTTATCACTGTTTTAACAGAAGAGGAACTGTTAACTTGAGGAGGTTTAACGTTAGCCCAAGACCAGGTAGCTGAGTCCAGATTCAAACTCAGATCTGTCTGGCTCCAAACCCATGCAAAAGACCCCTCCGGGTTTGGCAATTAAACGACTCACATGTTGCCACCCTTTGTTCCTATGTATCACTAATTGATCATGGAATTATTTCTTGCTCAGCTCAGATTTGACCTCAGGATCCTTTTCAACACAATGCTACAGGTAGCCACTGCTCCCAACTGAGCAATGGTAGTACTTGAAGTAGCGTCTACCTGTCATCTTAGCTTTATCTTTCTCTGTATTTACTCAAAATAGAATCTTTAAATCTACAGAGGTTTGTTGTTGTTTATTTCTACAGATGTATTTGTAACCTTTTATTGATTAAACAATTGTAAGAAATGGAGTATTCAATACAATTTCCTTTTATAGTCACTGGAAACTCTGCGTGCTTTAATAGAGGATCCTAACTGCCTTGGAGGGAAGAATGACGTCTTAGGACTCAAAGCCTTGATACAGGCAACTGGCTTATGTGTCAGTGTGGTAGTGATGAGTGGGAGATGGGGAATCAGCCTGAAGAACTCAAGCTGTATAGCAGTAAAACTTTCAATTAGCCCAGTCTGGTTAATTACAACTGGATGGTGAGTTGGGGTTGGGGGATGTGGTGGGAAGGTTAAAGAAGCAAGATAACAGGGTAGATTTGGGGGTTGCATACATACACACCTTCAGTTGCTGTGAAACATTTCAGCTCAGCAGACAGACCTGTTGTCCTAAAAGTATAGCACCACGTGGGGCTGTGGGTCCCTCCAGGGAGAAAGGAGTTCCTTAAAAGCAAACTCAGACAAGAGAATGGGGAAGATACCCCCAGGGATAGTGGTGAAGGGAGAACCTAGAACCCAGCCATGCAGGAGGATGAGGTAGAAATTGGTCCAGGAGGAAGTCTATGGACAATATCTAAAACTGGAACATCAAGAAATAGTAATAGAAATATGTTGCTTAGAAAGGTGGATTCCAGATGATTGAGCTGAAATGGAGTTGGACAGTTACAGTGTATGGAAGGTAGTGCAGGTGCATCACCAGCACAGATTCATTCGATAAAATTAAAATGTTTCTGTTTTACTTTCAAAAAAATACATAGCAAAATAGCAAGCTCAGGCCTGTGGTGGCTGGTGGCCTGTCAGCATGGAGCATGGACCGTAGCCACAGGCCAGGGCTTTAAAGCCAGAACTCCAGGACCTGGGATGGGTCATTCTGAAAGCTGATTATCAGAATGCTAAGGCCAGAGCTGGGCCAGCTGCCCAGGTGTTGATATGTGTGTGTGTGTATGTGTGTGTGTGTGTGTGTGTGTGTGTGTGTGAAGGGCTGAGAACTGCATCTACTAACATACTCCTTGTGTGATGTTAGGGTTAGTGAATTGACCTATAGTGGTACTTGGCCTGCAGGAAGGGGATAAAAATGGGCATCATGGTAAGAAGTTGGGCCAGCAAGCAGCTCTAGTCTCACAAAGCCTTTTCCTGGACTAATGAGAGGGACCATGGGGAGGGGTGATCCCCCCAAAATCAACCAGATCAAGTTCCTGATGAATGGGCAATTTATGACTGACCAGCTGGACACAAAATGCCATTGAACAACCCAAATGAACAACACTTCTCAGTCAAAATGCTGCTTTGGAGAGTCTGTGTATGCAAATATACCCCATATATTCTTCTCACTGTGGGATGGAGCAAGAAGGCCCTGAGCGTGTTTCTCTAAAAATGCATAGCAATAATCCTAGTCTTAATTTTAGCCTCTTCTGGGCATCTGAAATGGGGTTGCTACAGTTAAAATAATGCTGTATAACTAACATGATATTGGGTATTCAGGTCAGAGCAGGGCTGGCTTCATCAGCACGTGACTTTGTTAAATGCTCCATAGCCATATTGAAATTCTTAATAACTTTTGGACCAGGAGCCCTGCATTTTCATTTTGCCCTGGGCCCTACAAATTATGTAGCCAGCAGTGGGTTGTCATACCCCAGAGTCCCAGACACCAGCCAGACATTTGCTGTGTTGAAATTATATAGGGGAAAAATATAATTTAGAGCATAAATAAACCCCCATACTTTCAGCAATTTAACAGTCTAATGCAGGTATTCCTTGCCAGTGGACAGCTTTCCTCCATGTGGTTTCTACTATTTCTGACTCTGCTATCTCCCAGGGCCTCAGAATCCTTTGCCTCCAGCCTGTCAAATGAGAGAGGATGAAGAGGCACACTCACTTCTTAACTGCCTTTGTCTGGAAGTGACCCACATCATTCTTCTCATAGTCTGGAGAACTAGTCATATGACCACACCTAGGTGCAAAGAAAGCTAGAAAACATGGTACCTGGCTGGGTGGTTACTTTCCAGGGCTGCCTCCATCCTATGGGAGGAAGAGCGTAAATTTAGATGGATCATTAGCCTTCTCTGCCACATAGATTGTTCATGAAGGAATGCTGATGCAAAAGCAGGTATCTCAGTGCAGACTACTGTGATGGATCAGGAAAGGTAGGAATCCGGGTCTTTTTAACACAGATGCCAGTCTCTTAGCCTCATCAGTTCATTATTATTAAGATGCTTGCTAGTTCCAGAATAGGAAGAAACTAGAATCAGAATAGTCTGTGTTTGTTTGCTTGCTTGCTTATTTATTTATTTCCAAGAACAGGTTTTTTGGGGAAAAAAAAGAAACACTAACACATTAAAATGTACACATTAACTGTAAGATGCATTGCTATTTCAGTAACATTATAATGTGAGGGGAAACACAATAGCATATCTTAGAATTGAAGAAATCTAGTAATTGTCACTGTGAATTATTGGTTTAGTAATTTTTCACAAATCCTTTTGCTAGCTTCATAAAGTCCTTTAATAGTGCTCATAGGGGATAGCCATGTGTTGGCACTTGGATCTGGTAGGTTCTGCCTGACCATTTTAATCAAAATGCTGTTAACCAGGGTAGGCACCGCCTGTTGAATAGCACACCTTCTTGGTGAATTTGTCTCGTGGAGCCTCATTTCTGGGTGTGTCTTAGGCAAACTAGGAACCCTCAAGATCATCTAGACCCACGCTGGAAAGAGGTCTACCTTGAAGATGCATTTATATTCCCCCCTGAGATGCTGGTGATTTTGCAAGTAGTAATAATCAGAGACCTGGAAAACTTCAAGAGTTCTGTAGGAAATACGTCCTGGTCAGTTCTCATCAGCTCAACAAACTGATATGGGTCTTGAGGGAACCAGCTGCAGGAGGCAGGAAAGCAAGTTAGCATCAACACAAGTGGGCCGGCACCATAGTCCCAATTCTCCTCTTTCACCTGCTTCTCCTCCACCCTAGTAGACACCTTGGGAAGACAAGGTAGAGACAGTGGCTTGAAATTCCTAGTGTCTGCCTTTGATGGGTATGTGCTCCTGCAGAGTTAAGGGAGTAGATGAGGTTAACTGTCATCTAAACAAAGGCAGTGGCTGTAAATTTATTCCTTGGAGCTTGGGAGCCCCATGGCTATGTTCCAGGCCAGAGAGTCCAAAGAAAATCAAAGACTGCCACCTAACAGCTTTTTTGGCCATCCTGAAAGTCCCCACCTTCTCCCAGGTAGCTCCAGAGAAAGACAACTCCCAGCCAGGCTCTGACAGCTGAATCGAATGGCCCAGTGGTGGCACATTCCCCAGGGGGCTTCAGGTTCAGGATGCAGCCAAGTTTCCTGCTTTATCCTGAGGAGATCATCACCTGCCTGGATGTTGTTTTGTCTGTGTCACCTCATCACTGGAGAAAACACATTACCACCTCCTGCAGCTTTTCACAAAACAGAGCATGGCATCGAGGAAATAAGATAGTCAGCATGGCATCTTGGTGGGTCAGAAATAATATCATCTGTATACTTTTATTACATTTTAAATTCAGTTTGCACACAATTGGGGTTCATTTAATTAACTCTAAGCCGTAATCTCAGTCTGGGTTTGAATGGATCTGCATTTTAACAGCTTTTTCCTCCAAAATATTATTTCTATGGCAAATAAGCAGCCCTTCCTTATAATGCTGAAATCATAGAAGTTAGTTGTTTTCCCCTCATTTTTTGACAATCATTCTTTTTGCAGTAGTAACGAAATCAAGCAGTTTTCATTTGGCTTTTTGGTAGTTGAAGTTAATTTGTCAATTTCCTGCTAGTCTTCTATTACGTACACATTTTTCTGGTTAGCTGACAAATCAGAATGCTAATGATGGTGGGGAAAAGAAGACTGGCAAATTTTACTTCTGTGGGTTTTACCAAAATCATAATTGGTTGATTTTTCCTTTAGACTTTCCAGGATAAAGGATTTTTATTTTTAATAATATTTTCTTCATTCTAAATAAGAAAGTGAAATGTACAAAACAGTGGAAAGAATAAAATAACTTAAATGTGCCTGTCTTGGGGCCTTACACTCAATCAGTATGTTAACATTTTTAAAGAAAAAAAAATGCCCATAATCTCATCACCAAACACATGTGGGGAATTTTTTTGGCAAAGATTTTATATATTTGTAGTTATGCTCTCTATAAATTTTGCATCAAGCTTTTTTCATTTCACATTTTCTTTTTTTTTTCTTTTTTTTATTTTTTATTTTTTATTTATTTTTTTATTTTTTTATTTTTTATTATACTTTAAGTTTTAGGGTACATGTGCACATTGTGCAGGTTAGTTACATATGTATACATGTGCCATAAACAATTTCTCATGCTGTTATAAACTCTTCATAAACATAATTTTAATTGGCTATGTAATTGTTTTTTAGGAGTACATTTGGCTGCAAGTGCCTGAAAACCTGGGAAGAAACAGCTTAAGGGTTTTTGTTTGTTTTTTTCATGGAAGAAGACATTGAGACAAGGAGATAAGGGGTCATTGAGAACATCAGAGAACCTCCTCCTGCAGCTCTGTTTTTCTCAGTGATGGTGGCTGCAAGCCAAGCACAGGGCTCTCCCAGAGAAAACAGGGAATCACTCCCATCTGCAGACTAAGCCATGTGATCACCCTAGCTCAAAAATATCTGGGAAGGTGAGCTGATAACTTTCCAGCCTTTGTAGTGGAGGAATATGGGTTTCTTAAAATAAAATGACCTGAATTAGAATTACTGTGTCAAAGAGCAGTTGATTTTTTTTTCCCGAAATTCCAGTCTGATTGCTTATTTGGTGAAAAGCAGGATTTAAAAACCTGTGCTCCATTTACTACCATCTCATTTGGCACTGGAAACACAAATGTACAACTAGTTATAAAGGTAGGATCAAGTCCAAAACCTGTGGCTATCAGTTTCGGGGAGGCAGCTGTCAATGCAAGATAAAGAAAAAATTCCTCAATATTTAGAGCTGCCCCAGTTTGGAATTAACTCCTTCATGGGATGGTGAGCAACCTTTCCCAAGATGCAGTGACTGAATAGATACTTGGTATATAGGCAGAAGAGGTAATTTACGCATTTGGTAAAGTAGACCGGGTGACCTGTACCACCTAGGCATCTCCATGATTTTAAAATTAGGGTACATTTGCTAAAATATTTCCCCAAGCACCCAGGATATCCTTTGCATGGTGGAACCTTGTTCTGATGTTGCTTCAGGTCACATAGTAGCCTGAAATGTGGCTGTAGTAGAGTAGTTGCCTGAGATGGGAAGAATTCACCTCCCAGGCTCCTGACTCCAGGGCCATGGAAAAGCTCTATCTTGGGTTTGAGACCAGCCATTACCTAGGTCAGGCCCATATACCAGCCCCATCCAAGGTTACATATCTGATTTCCTCACTGCCTGTTAACATGACTTTATTATTTTTCCTGATGCCATGGATTTCTTCTTTTGTATCAACAAAATGTGCATGTTCCTTATGTAAAAGGTGGTATAAGTTCTATCTTTGACATTACCCAATTATAAAATGCAGTAAACATGAAAACAATTTTCTTTTTGATTTATTTGCAAAAGTGGTCTTTCCAAAACAGTTTTACTAGTTTAACTCATTTTATCTGAACTCCACCTTAAAGCTATGAAGTCATGTGTGATAAATAAACATGTGTCTGAGTTTATGTAATTCAGCCAAGAAATATTTTTTGAACATTTTCTATGTTATAGATATATTTGTGGGTGCTGAGAATGTTCATGGTAAATACAAGACAGTCTCTGCCCTCACGGAGCTTGCATTCTGGTGGGAGACTAGGGAAGAATAATTTATGAATAAACTATTGAATATATACTATGTTTGTATAGTTTGTAGTACAGAGACTTGGTTGTGCTGGGGAGGGGGATACCTTCATAGAATGTTCAAGAAAAACCTTACTAATAAGCTAGTGTTGGAGCTGTGATAAAAAACAAAGAGTGAGCCATGTGGATATCTGGGGGAAACACACTTCTGGTGGAAGGAACAGCAAGTGCTGGCCTGAGCTGAGATCATACTTAGTGTGTTCAAAAAGCAAAAGGAAAGCCTAGTGTGGCAGGTGGGGAGTGGGTGAAGGAGAGTGGTAGGTGATGTGACCAAAGAGGTGGTGGCTGGGGCTGGATTATGAAGGCATCTATATACCATGGTAAGGATGTTGGCCTTTACTTGACATGAGATCAGAATCCAGTGGAAGATTTGGAGCACAAGAATTGCACAATCTGACCTATTTTTTAAAAAGATTACTCTGGCTGATGTGGTGAGCTGAGTTAGTAAGGCAGTGGGCAAGCGTGGAAGCAAGGAGACTAGTTGGGAGGATATTGTGGTAATTCAGAGGGAAAAGAGATACATGTGGGCCAAGCTAGCAGCAGAGGAGATGGTGAATCCTGGATTGATGTTGATAATATAGTTCAGGGGATTTTTCTCATCCAGAAGATCTAAGTGGAATGTGAGAGAGAGAAAAAAAGTCCAGAATGTGCCAAAGGTTTTGAGGTAAGCAACTAGAAGGATGGAGTTTCACTGGAATGAAATGGGGATCACCATGGGAAGGCCTGCTGTGAAGGGAAAATAGGAATTCAATTCTGGACATGTTAAGTTCAATTTTTGGAGATGTTGATCTGATACCTAGGTGGAAGTGTTGAGTGGTCAGTGTCTCAGTCTGTTAGTGCTGCTGTAACAAAATGCCATAGACTGGGTGGCTTATATACAACAGAAACTTATTTCTCATAGTTTTGGAGGCTTGGAAGTCCAAGACCAAGGCATTAGTAGATTTGGTGTCTGGCAAGGGCCTGTTTCCCGGTTCATAGATGGAACCTTCTATATATATATGTTCACATGGTGGAAGGGGCAAGGCAGCTCTCTGGGACCTTTTTTTTTTTTTGTCTGAAAGAATTCCAATATTATGAGCATGTAATATAAACAAAGGTAGTGCTTTAATCTATTGGGAAAAGGATGAATGATTTAATCACTAGCAATGACATGGAGGGAGAAAATCAATATGAACCAATGGAGCCTCTTTTATAAAGGCACTAATTCACCCCCTGATATGGTTTAGCTATGTCCTGACCCAAATCTCATCTTGAATTGTAGTTCCCATAATCCCCACATATTGTGGGAAGGACTATGTGGGAGATGACTGAATCATGGGGGTGGTTACCCCTGTGCTGCTGTTCTCATTATAGTGAGTGAGTTCTCACAAGATCTGATGATTTTATAAGGGGCTTTTCCCTGTTTTGCTGGGCACTTCTCCTTCCTGCCACCATGTGAAGAAGGACATGTTTGCTTGCCCTTCTGCCATGATTGTGAGGCCTCCGCAGCCATATGGAACTGTGATTCAATTAAATGTCTTTCCTTTATAAATTACCCAGTCTCAGATACGTCTTTATTAGCAGTGTGAGAACAATACAGTAAATTGGTACTGGTAGAGTGAGGTGCTACTGTAAAGATACCTGAAAATGTGGAAGCAACTTTGGAACTGGTGAACAGGGAGAGGTTGGAACAGTTTGGAGGGCTCAGAAGAAGTGAGGAAGATGTGGGAAAGTTTGGAACTTCCTAGAGACTTGTTGAATGGCTTTGACCAAAATGCTGCTAGTGATATGGACAATAAAGTCCAGGCTGACGTGGTCTCAGATGGAGATGAGGAGCAAAGGCGACTCTTGTTATGTTTTAGCAAAGAGACTGGTGGCATTTTGCTCCTGCCCTAGAGATTTGTGGAACTTTGAACTTGAGAGAGACGATTTTGGGGCATCTGGCAGAAGAACTTTCTAAGCAGCAAAGTGTTAAAGAGGTGACTTGGGTGCTGTTAAATGCATTCAGTTTTATATATTCACAAATATATGGTTTGGAATTATAACTTATGTTTAAAAGGGAAGCAGAGCATAAAAGTTCAGAAAATTTAAAGCCTGATGTTGCGATAGAAAAGAAAATCTCATTTTCTGAAGAGAAATTCAAGCCAGCTGCAGAAATTTGCATAAGTAACAAGAAAGCCAAATGTTAATCACCAAAACAATGGGGAAAATATCTCCATGGCACGTCAGAGGTCTTCATGGCAGCCCCTCCAATCACGGGCCCAGAGGGCCTATGAGGAAAAAGTGTTTTTTTGGGCTGCGCCCAGGGCCTTGCTGCTTTGTGCAGTCTTGAGACTTGGTGCCCTGTGTCCCAGCCATGGCTAAAAGAGGCCAATGTAGAGTTCAGGCCATTGCTTCAGAGGGTGCAAGCCCCAAGCCTTGGAGGCTTCCACATGGTGTTGAGCCTGCAGGTGCACAGAAGTCAAGAATTGAGGTTTGGGAACCTCCCCCTGGATTTCAGAGTATGTATGGAAATGCCTGGATGTGCAGGCAGAGGTGTGCTGCAGGGGTGGGGCCCTCATGGAGAACCTCTGCTAGGGCAGTGTGGAAAGGAAATGTGGGATTGTAGCCTCCACACAGTGTCCCCACTAGGGCACTGCCTAGTGGAGCTGTGAGAAGAGGGCCATTGCTCTCCAGACTCCAGAATGGTAGATCTACTGACAGCTTTCATCGTGCAACTAGAAATGCCACAGACTTTCAATGCTAGTCCATGAAAGCAACTGGGAGGGGAGCTTTACCCTGCAAAGCCACAGGAGCAGAGCTGTCCAAGGCCATGGGAACCCACCTCTTGCATCAGCGTGACCTGGATGTGAGACATGGAGATAAAGGAGATAATTTTGGAACTTTAAGGTTTAATGACTGTCCACTAGATTTTGGACTTGCATGGAGCCTGTAGCCCCTTGGTTTTGGCCAATTTCTCCCATTTGGAATGGGTATATTTACCTAATGCCTGTACCCCCATTGTATCTAGGAAATAACTAACTTGCTTTTGATTTTATGGGTTCATAGGTGGAAGGGACTTGCCTTGTCTCAGATGAGACTTTGGACTGTGGACTTCTGAGTTAATGCTGAAATGAGTTAAGACTTTGGGGGACTATTGGGAAGGCATGTTTATGCTTTGACATGTGAGGACCTGAGATTTGGGAGAGGCCAGGAGTGGACTGATATGGTTTGGCTGTGTCCCCACCTAAATCTCATCTTGAATTGTAGTTCCCATAATCCCTGTGTGGGATCATGTGGGAGATGACTGAATCACAGGGGTGGTTACCCCATGTTGCTGTTCTCATTATAGTGAGTGAGTTGGTTTTATAAGGGGCTTGTCCTCTTTTTGCTGGGCACTTCTTCCTGCCACCATATGAAGAAGGACATGTTTGCTTCCCCTTCTGCCATGATTGTGAGGCCTCCCCAGCCATGTTGAACTGTGAGTCAATTAAACCTCCTTCCTTTTTAAATTACCCAGTCAGATATGTCTTTATCAGCAGTGGGAGAATGAACTAATACACCCCCAAAGGCCCTAACTAATATAATCACATTGATAATTAGGTTTTCAACATATAAATTTGGCTGGTGGTGGTGGGGAGGTCATAAACATTCAGTCCATAGCATGCAGATAAATTTAGGAGTCTAGAATTCAAAAGAGACGTCTGGGCTGGCTGTATAAAGATGGGAATCATCAATGTTTAGATGGTACTTCAAGCTAGGAGGTTGGATGAAATCACCTTGGGAGTTAAGGTAGGTAGAGAAGAGGTCTGAGAATAGAGCTCTGGACTGTTACAGGAGATGGTGAGGCACTAGGAAATGAAAATAAGAAGGGCTGGCCAGTGAATTAGGAGAGGACTAAGAGAACTAGGGACCTAGAATTTAAAAAAGTATTTCTAGAAAGGGGCAGTGACCATCCTTATGAAAAGCTGCTGATATGCCACGAAATCTGAGGCCAGAGGATTGTCCACTGGATTTAGTAGCAAGGAGGTTACTGGTGCCCTGAACTGGAGCTGTTTAGATGGAGAGGTGGAGGTGAACACTGGGAGGTCTGGATTTAAGTGAGAATGAGATGAGAGGAGGCAGCAGGAGTGTTGACTCCTTCAAGGAGTTTTGCTGTAAAGAGGAACAGAAAATGGAGTAGTAGATGAGGGAGATTGTGGGCTTGGAAGGGGATACTTTTAGAGATATGACAGTATGTTTGAGGGCTGCAGAGAATGATCTAGAGCCTGGGAAACAGGAGAGAGATGAGACAACTGCTAGAAGGAAGCACTTGAGTTGGGAAATGAGGAAGGCATCGAGTGCACAAATAGAGAGGCTATTCTTGTGCAGGAGTGATAGCAGAGCCCACAGAATGAGTGCAGGTGTGCGGGAGCCTGTGGTGGCTTGGTCTGTGGATGAACCTTCTGACTGCTTCCGTTTTCTCAGTGAAATGGGAAGCAAGGTCATCAGCTGGCAGGGAGGAAGGGGGAAGAGGTGTTGGAAATTTGAGGAGAGAAGAGAAGGTGTGAAATAATCCTCTCAGACAGTTCAGGAGTAATTGATCTAAGGCAATGCAGTCAGATTTCTGGATACCTCCAACGGCTCCCCTGTGATTAGGGATCTTGAATTTAAATAAGAGCAGACAGTAGAAATCAGGTCTTGGGTGTGTCTCCAGTGTTTTCAACTCAATAGGTGCAAGTACAGGTAGGCAAAGTATTGGATTTAATCTGAGTTGGGCTTTTGCCAGCTGAGTATGACAGAGAGAGAGGGGTGCAAGGGAATTGAGGGTGTGGACTGTGGTATGATGATGGTTATTGATCATAGAATCTGAAAGCTGGTCAGAGAGGGACATGAGGTGGGTGCGGGGCAGTGAAGGGGTGGTAGAAAGAGTGCTATGCTTTATTTGACTTAACAAACTGGATTCCTTATTATAAATTCAATCACATTTCTAATGCATGGTGGAAAGTTAGTATGTTAAAAAAATATAGTACATTTTTATATGTTAAATATCCTATATAATAGTAATAATTATCTGCTGTGTTGCTGTTTTTATTATATCCTTTTTCTTTATGTTTTTAGAGATGGAGTCTTGCTCTGTTGTCCAGGCTGGAATGCAGTACCATGATCATAGCTCACTGCAGCCTTGAAGTCCTGGACTCAAGCAATCCTCCTGCCTCAGCCAACTAAGTAGCTGTGACTACAGGTGTGTGCCACCATGCCTGGCTAATTAAAAAAAATTATTTTAGAGACGGTGACTTGCTATGTTGCTGAAGCTGGTCTCAAACTCCTGGCCTCAAGCCATCCTCCTACCTCAGCCTCCCAAATAGCTGAGATTATAGGCATGAGCCACTGTACCCAGGTATATTGTATTTTCTTAAAGCAAGTCATGGTATACCTGAAAGAAACCAAATATAAGGCACTGTAGATGAATCCCAGTATGGTTGGCAGAAGGGACAGGGAGGCCACATGTGAACCAGGGGTCACTGGCCCTGCCCCAAAGGCTGGACTTGAATATGCAGCTGGTGCCACTGGCCAACAGAGCCACAGTCTCGGTCACAATAATAGAACTGTTGACCCATGAGGTTTCTGGTCATAGGGGCAGAAACTGCCAATAGGGAGAGGGCAGCTGGCCATCTGAAGCCAGGATCTCTCCCATCCAGGAAAGGAGAATTGGCAGGAGTTGGGGACATCTTGCCATGGGTGAATACTCCTCTGAGAAGGGAGAAGGGAGGAGGCAGCTTACAGACAGAACCACGAAGGAGGGACAACATGGAGCCCAAAGCCCTGCTCCTGAGTTGCTGGGTCTGGATCTCGGGGTCAGGGTTGTTTGTGAGATTGGAGAGGCAGCAGAAGTAGCCCAGATGAAAGGGAAGAACCTGGGTTGGTCTCTTTGCTGGGCAAACTCTTTGCACCACAGTCTGGGCTGGCTCAGGCATTGGATAGGAGTGAGCCTGAGGGTGGGGGTACTGACCCATCCAGCGGCACAATTTGGGAAAGGAAGGGGCAGAAGAAGCAAGGCGCAGCTGATGAGGAACATCTGCTCTCTTCCCACAGTGCAGATGGAAGGCCTAAATGCCAGCACACCGTTTATTTCACTTTGGCAAAATCCATGTTTATTTCATCCCTCACCTCATTGTCTAGACTTAACATAAATCAGGACAGTGCAAATGGAAACCACAGGTCCTTCTCTTGGCCTTGCCAGCTTTATTCTTCCCTAGGGCAGGTGCGCATGTTGCATTAGTGTCATAAGGTGGCATGAGACTGTACCAGGCCATTAGTCCTGATTCTGATCCAGCAGCATCACTGCCTTGCTCCATGGTCTTCCCATGTTTGAGTCACCTCATCCTTGATATGGAAGGGGCAGTACCTGTTCTCTCAGTAGCATAAGATAAGAGATAGGGAAGTGCTTGGGAAAATGCAATAAAAGACACTGCTGGAAGCCTTCAGCAGTAGGTTGGGATACAGAGGTCTTGGCCTTGCAAAATGAAGTGAGGTCAGCACAGATTAAGCAGACCAAATCAAATCTTTGATGGTTGAGTGATTTTTAAAAATGATTGCAGGTCTGCACAATTTAACAAGACTGCCCATAGCAGCTGAAAACATTTCCAGAGCAGATCAGATAAAGCCAAGTTAGAAATTGGTCATTGCTGTAAATCAAGTGGCAGACTATCAATGACCTAGATTACCCCAGTTTTCCCACAGGAAGTGAAAGGAAAACCACTGTGTGGCTGCTGAGGCTTGATTTGTCAAGAGCTGAGAGAGCTACAAAACATTAAAAGATTGCCCATTTCTCAGCTTGCCCTAATGAATTGGGACTCATTTAATTCAGAAGCCGATGAGATGTCTAAATCACATCTATAGAATAAGTGGTCAGATTTAAACTCCAGTTGCCAACAATCTGTAACAGCCTCTGGTTGCATTGTTCATCTCTTAGTTAATAAATGCTTGGCTTTTTGCTGAAGCTGCCGCTTTTTAATGTCTAACACCATGACGTCAGCATTTTTCCCATTTTCTGCCCTCCCTTTAAGGAGGTAGGGATGAGAAATGGTAAGAAGATAGGGCTTGTTATGGGCCTTGACTTGGAAGACCCAGAGCATGGGTCTTGAAGTAGAACCTTGATGGCTCTTTTCTGTCTGTGCTGCAGGTTTAGGGGCCTGCATTTAGACTGGCCCATAACTATGGGAGCTGCTCCCAGCCATCTTAGACTTCTCAAGAAGCCCATAACTCTTAGGAAGAACTAAGAGGCTAACTCGTGTTGTCCTGGACTTTTCAAGAAGCCGATAACTCCTAGGTAGAACCAGGAACCCAACTCTACTCGTCTGTCCTATGTAGGGTCTACAAGGCAGTGTAACACACCACGCCCTGCACCCTAACTGATCATAGTCAGCCGTGGTGACCACAGGATGGTTCATCCTTCTTGCTGGTTCCCAGCATCCTTCTTGCTGGTTCCCATGTGCTCTTTTGGCACTTATCACTCCCACATTCTGAACTCCTGGCCCTGCAGTTGACTTTGACCCTACCTTCAGCCCTTTGAATTTGTGCAAATACCACTGCTGAGCTGACTTGACTCATTCTCCAGCTCCCACTACCCTTTGCAGTGAAGGTTTGTAATGCCCTTGATGAGAATGAAGCTCCCAGTTTCATATTGGGACACAGTGGGTAAGCAAATGCCACACAAAAGAAGGCACATAGTGCACACTTGTACCATCGTCTAACGTCTGCGTGGTTCTATTGCAGGGCTATACTTTCTTATTGGTAGATACATTGAAATGGAAATACACGTGCTTTTAAATATATACTTAATGCACAAGTGTCAATGATATAGTTTTCACCTGAAGAAAATCTAGAGCCATCAAAGTACAGGGCGAGACATACTATATGAGCATGAACGATTGTGGCAGGATTCTAAGAATCTGGATGATGAATCTGAAGAACTCTGTAACAAACAGATGCAAAGATGCCATATTTAGACCTCAGAGGAAGTGAGCCTCCTGTCACTGGGAGAATCCATTCATTCTCCTGATTGACTCATATGCAGAATAAGTGTTGATGGCCTGCTGTGTGCTAGGGATTCAAGGACAGTGCAGTGGAAAAGATGGGCTAGTACGGAGGATTTAGAAGGTGGTGTGGGACAATAAGTACTCTGATAGAGAAGCATGTGGTGCTCTCAGAAGTAACTTGTCCATGATCACAAACCAGTAAGTGGCAATTTAATTTTGAACACATGTATATCTGACACCAAGACTCATCTATCAACCATTAAGCTATATCATTGCATAAGCAGTTCCCTGTAACTGGATTGGAAGGTTTGAGATAATGGTGAAAATGGTGAGAAAGAATGATGGAGAGATGGACTGTCTTGTATGCCATTTTAGGTAGAGTTTGGATTTTATCCTGTGGGTCATGGGAATCTCTCAGGAAGTGATCTAGTTGGATATGCATTTTTGAGAGAGTACTCCACTGTAGTATATGAAGTAATTTGAATTGGGAGGGATGGGGAGTGGGCAGTAAGACCACTCAGAGGTGGCTATCCTGATACTGATCCAAGAATGAAATAGGGATAGACTGACATGAGAGAGTGGCTGTGGAGATGGTGAAGAAGGCATGGATTTGATAGTTATGTGGTTGAATTGCTGGAACTTGGTACTGATTGAGTAAAGGGTGAGAGGTATGGAGAAATAAAGTTAATAGCCATGTTTCCAGCATAGACAAGGGGATGGTTGATGTTGAACATGGAAAGAGGGACATATTTTGGGGAAAAGTGATGAGTTTATTTTGGACATGTTGAGATCATAATACCTTCGGAATATACATGTGAGATGCCTGATAGGAAATAACATGTAGGTATGGAATTCAGGAAGGAGATCTGGTTTTGGGACTTCAGTAAATCTGCATCAAATAGTAACTTTAGCCATGGATGTGAATGAGGCTGTCCAGGGAGAGAATGCAAAATATACGGTCAACCTGGTGACTCACCGTGCTGAGGGCAGCCAGGGAAGCAGAAGGGGAGTCAGGGTAGACAGAAACAGGTGGGTAGGTGAAGATGAAAGAACTTTCCAGGAAGGAGGGAGTGATGCATGGTGCCAAATGCCACTGACAGGCAATGGCACACATTCTAAAAAGTGTCCATTGAACATATCAACTAGAAGGTAACTGGTGGCCCTCACAAGAATGGAAAAGCACGTTCAGTGAGGTTGTGGAGTGTGGAGTTCAGCTGAGAGGAAGTTGGGGATTGAATGAAGTCTTTGTCTCCCTAAGTGGTGTGGCTGTGAAGGAAAGAAGAGAAGTAAGTCTTAGCTAGAGAGGGCATAGGATTTGCATGGATTGTTTTAAGAAGAGGAAGTCTAAATTCTTAGGTGAAGGAGTTAGGAGAAAATAGTGAAAGAGGTGAAATGCAGGTGAGTGGAGGATAAATGATTGTATGGGGTCCCTGAGAGGTCAGGGCATAATGGAATTCAAGGTACTGGTTATTAGCCTTTTTATGTACAAACAAAAAAGATATTGATGTTCTATTTATGCTAAGTATGGGCTTGTCCTGGGGAGAAAGTATCTTTAACTGAAGCTAGAGAGTTGACAAGGAACATGTACAAAGATCCCTGGACAGTGTTGAGAGCTCAGATAAGGTTGGAGACCACAGATTTGTAGTGTCGTTCTCCTACACTCCAGGGCACCTTATGTAGGTGTTTGATCTTGGGAAATGAGACTGTGCTTAGCTCTCATTTGGGATTTTTGCCAGATACCTGGATGTAGCCAAAGGACGAGGAGGCAAGATTGTTGAGGATATAGGAAGACAGTGCAGTGATTGGAATGGATTGTTCACATGATCTTAGGCGAAAAGACATAAAAGTGAAGACAGGAGGGCTATGATGGACTGGGATAAGATAGAGGAAGCTGGAGATTAGAAGATTTGAAAAGACCCAAGAGCAGAGGTGTGAGGACAAGCCAGTGAGAGACAGGGAAAGAGGCGAGGCTGTGGTTGGAGTCTGGGCCATTGCACCTAAACAGTTCCACATTTAGTGATGAGGCCAGATTTCAGCCCTGAGTGCAGATCGTTGAGGAGAGTGAAGATCAAGGTCATCAGAGTTGAGGTTTTCAGGAAACTGTGGGAATAGGGTTGAATGAGTCATGAACACAAACACTGAAGTCACCCCGGATGATGGTGGGATTTCATATAGCTCCTGTGAGCCAAGGAATGAAGTCATCAGTGGATGTACGGAAGTGACCAGAAGATCAGCTGGGGACAGAGTTAAGGAGAGAGGGAACAAGGGAACAGATGAGACTTTTTCCATGAGGGCAGAGGAGTCATGGTCTGGAAATGACATGAAAGAGTAAGAAAAGTGCCAAACCCACTTCCTGATCCTAATGCCATCTGGCTTAAGAGCCCATATTCATTGAGTCTGAAATGCAACGGACAACTACCAGTTTGTCTGGAGGCGGTACAAATACTCTTCTAATATATTTTTTAAAACTATAGGATGTAGTCTATTTTCAACTTTATTCAACCAGATTTATTTACCCCTACTGAGTTTTCTAAATCAGTGAATCAGTATTTTAAGGAATAAATCTTAGGCACATAAAATGATAGGAATAAAATATGTATTATAAAGCTTCTTTAATCAATACAAGCTATTCTTATAAGTCTATTGGTTAATGTCTAGATTGCTGTGCCCACTTAAAATGGGAAAACATTCCAGTTGGCACTTTGTGGATGTTGAGTTGCTACTTGGACACAGTTACTGGCCTTTTGGTCTGATCTGAGGCCAATTTTGAGCTAGGAGTTTCCCATGCATATGCATGATGTCCTACTATCTGTGATACATGCTGGGCATCTGAGCCTGCCTGGTATGCTAATTATCAGACCAGGGAAAGGCACATCACTGTGAGTCACAAGGGTAGCACGTCTAATCTAAAAAATTCAAAACCCTATAATTAGAGTTCAGATGTCTTCATAGCTCTATTCCTCAGATTTTTTTATCTGAAAAACAAAAGCAAACAACAAACAATTGTGTAAAAGTAGACAGTCTAGGCTTGTGTAAATTTGCAGTGGAAATCTGCCTCTCTGATGAGCCATACAGTGTCTATGGGTTGAAAAACAAAATTCGGAAAGCAAATAGTTGGTCACCTTAGAGCCCAGAGGGATGCTCAGAATTCCCTAACCTCACAGCGGTGACTACTGAAAGTTTCATTCTGTTTTATGACTTGACTTGCAGCGAGGAAGGTAGCACAGCTGTAAACCAGCTGTATTTTATTTACGCTTGGAAACAGGGCCCCTTTGTTCCAAATGATCCTGGCCCCCTCCCTCAATTTCATGGATTTAGGTTGTTAGTGGAAAAGTAGTTGTTGAAATATCAGTTCACTCTTGGAACCTGCCACTCACCAGGACTTCTGGCAACCAGTGAGCCTTTTTGTGATATGCAGCAAGGTAAAGAAGTCGTTAAGTGGATCTCCCACATGTTCCTCTGTGACTTCATTCATAGAAATGCGCTGATAACTGAGTTACATTAAGCGCAGTCTTCCCAGCTGTCTGAGGACATAAGGGATGTAGCGCCTCCTAGTGGAGGGAATTTCTTAGCATGTGTTCAACCCGGCACATATTTTTGGAATGAGGCAAGGTATTTAAAAATAGTGTACGCTAATAAATGTATTTATTATATGTGGGTAGCAGCGAAACAGAAAAGGTATAAATAAGCCTTTCGAAAAGTGTACTTGCTACACAATCTCTTTTCTTTTGACAAGTCAGCCCTTGAATACAAATAATCTTTTAATGGTGAAAAAAATGACTGAATCATAGCATCTTATAAACATAGGAGCTATGGGTATCAATAACATGGAAACTGAAGCTGTGGTTATTTTTGAGTGGAAGAAGAGGGATTAAAATTGGCGTGGGGCACATGGAGAGGCTTCTGGAAGTGGCTAGCAAGTTCTATTTATTTTTAACTGGGTGGTGATTACAAAGGTGTTTGCCTTATAAAAATTCATTTAGCTAAACATTGGTTTTATGATGCTTCTGTATCTGTATTGATAAGAAGGTAAAAAAACATAAAAACTTTTCATTAAACATACTACCTGCTAAATTTGCTTTTTAAGGAACTCAAAAATGCTAAGCCATGTATACTTTTTATTTTTAGAGATGGAGTCTCACTGTGTTGCCCAGGCTGAACTCAAACTCCTGGGATTAAGGGTTTCTCTTGAGCAGTTGGGACTACAGGCGTGCCTGGCATGGTTTTGACACTTTATTTCACTGTACTTTCGAAATAAGACTTAGGTACCAGTGAACACCTACATTGACAGGCCTGGTAATATCATTAAAACTTGAGCTTTTATGTTGTCTGTGGCACAGACTCTCTTCTTTCTAGTTCTTCAGAGAACTCCAAATTCAGTATTTCACTTGGAACATCCAGTTGCCATAGAAATGACCATGTAGGTTGCAAGTTCATTTTTGTAACCAGTCAAAAGGAGAAACTAAGAATGACACGAAGGCATCTTTCCATTGGAAAAAATCCTTTGCAGAGTCCCAATTTGAGAAAAAATACATTTTGCTTTAGAAGTGAGAGGCGAACAGATGAATTAGTAATGCTGAAATATTTGACTCCTTCCCCCACAGGTGAAAACTCCTGCAGAGCATCTTATAAGAAAAATTATTTTAGAGCAATATAGGTGATGGCAAATTGACATTGGTTGTAATATTCTATCCAACATAGTTTAATTCTGAGTTATTCAATCATAACTAAATTTATTCAAGACATAGAATACATTTAAAAATTCATCTTAAAGGAAATTTCACAAAGGCTTTTACATTCGTGTAATCCAGATGAGAAATGAAGATGGGGGGTGAGCAATAAAGTTGAAAGACCCAAATTGATTCCAGAAGGACTTGCCAAGTTTCTATAGCCTCATTAGCTGGTTATGTGGGAGGGAGACCTGGGAAGAGCAATAACTCTTTTCTAGGTTCTCAGGTTAGGGAATGAGATTTTGACGTGGCCAATATGATCTTATATGTCCATTCATGTCTTTTACCTTATCATTTTCTTTTACCTTATCATGGACAGTGTGGCCCCTCAGAAGCACAGGATGCAAGGGCAACACACATTTCAGTGGCTGCTCCTTCTGCATACATCATTGAGCTCTGCCAGGGGTTTGAACACACACACCCAGGGGTTTGAACACACACACACATAAATAAAGGCCTAAGTGTGTGTGTGTGTGTGTGTATTATATGTATTAAGCTCTTTTTCCTTTCTCCATAGCACTGCATATACAAAGATCAGCAACCCTGAGTTGAAATAAACTGTCATGATCTGTTTGGCATTGTGAGATCACCACTCATCAAAAAATAAGCTTTTTAAAATGTTAAAATTGAAGTGAGAGCATGAGCACAAAGAAACAAGCACCAGAAGGTGTTTATAATCATGAAAAATTGGAAACAATTCAATAGGAAAACAGGAAAGTGGTTAAATATGATATGTTCGGAGTATGGAATATGATGCAGCAGTTACAAGTAGTAAAATAGATCAGTATGTACTGACATGAAGAAAATAGACTTACACATACCCTATGTAAAGGAGCTGAGGAAAAGGAACTTTGGTCTTTTCTGTATTATTAGAATTTGAATATCAAAATTGGGTTCATATATTACTTATATAATTAAAAAATTAAGTTAGTCAGACTTAGAACTCTTTGAAATCTAATTTTTGAAAGTTAATTTATGCCATCTGGAGGCAAACATGCCAATGTGATTGAAGTTTCAGTGGTAACCTGAATCCTCAGTCTCGTTGCACATTTACTCTGAAGACATTCTCAAAAGAGAATTGGAGAGGAAATCCACCCAGTGTGTTCCCTCATGTATGTCTGTCTGGGATGCTCCAGCGGTGAGATGCCGTCACCTCCGTCCATTGTGTTAGTTTATTGCAATGTCCTAGGGTTCAGTCTCAGCCCCATTCCTGCCAACTGTTAGCTTAAGGCCCTTGGGCAAAGGAGATAAAATTGTTCAGGGCCAACAGATCTCAGAGTTTCTTGGAACCTTAAAAGGAGATGACCCAAACATTTCTTATTCAAGATGCCACCAGCTCCAGTCACTCACAATGACTTGCCACAGGGGCTGGTGATGTTAGCTGCTTCCTTGGCATCTGAGTTCTGGCTTGTGAGCAGATCTTATGCCCAATACATCAGAAACTCCATGTCTCCTTCAGTTGTAGTCGTTGGGAGAATCCATGGGTTGACTGGAGCCTAAGGAAAGCACCAAAAAGTCACTAGAGGCACTGGAGTGGATATGACCTTTTCCTTTGAACAGCAGTTTGCACAACGTATACCGGTGGCTTTGTAGATCTGGTTTTCATTACCATTTCTGTCCTGGGGCAGTCATGGAAGCCACCTGGATATTTCAATTAGTGCAGCAAGCTGGAATTCATTTACTTTAGAGTCTACTGCCTGAAGTTTCTCCCAGCTGGGCACCCAACTACGCCCAGGAACTTCTAGATATAACACAGCATGCTGATTTCAGTCTAATAAGTAGATCTATTTTAGTCTTCTCAATTTCCAGTCATTTTGAAAGTGCTCCCCTGTCCCCATACCAGGCATGGGTTCCATTCCCAACTTCCATCACTGTCAGTGGAGGTGGCAGCCTTGTGAGCTGCCAGGTGGGACCAGGTGCAACCCACAGCAAGGCCACTTGATGTCTCAGTCTGTAGAGTAGGTGCTTAATAATTGTCTTTGACGAGTTAATGGGTGCAGCACACCAACATGGCGCATGTATACATATGTAACAAACCTGCGCATTGTACACATGTACTCTAGAACTGAAATTATAATAAAACAGCAATAACAACAACAACAAAATAATAATAATAATTGTCTTTGAATGGCTGACTGAATGCACATTCATATTATCTGGTCAAATGAATGTCCACCCTCCACCATAGAGCCTTTGTAACTGAGCTACTGGGGTCTACCTCATTTCAGAATCCCTCAGAGGCCATGGTGTATCCATTCATGCATTCATTGAGCAAATATTATGTACCTGTTCTGTGTTAGAGAATATTTGAAGTGGTGGGAATATAGTGGTGAGAAAGGCATGTTTCTGCCTTCAAGACATCACCATATAAAAGATACTCTGGGATGGATGGAGGGTGTTAATAGAACCCCAGCAAATTGACAAGGTGCCTCCCCCTGTGTCCTCTGACTAGTAAGGGACTGGTGGCTCCATGAAACAGGGAGCTGCCCTGTGCTGCCCAAGGCTCCAGCCCTGCTTCCTCCTCATCTCCCCCCTGGACGTGACTCTGCCTCATGGGGAGCCCATTCTCTTAGGGATCTTTGTAAACTGATCTTCTTGTGTCAAAAACATCAAATACCTCAGATTCCATTGCTTATAATAAGCACTTTGGGACCAAAGGAATTTTTTGTAATGAAAAAAACAGTTTTTCATAAGTTAATGTTTTCCTTTGAGACCTGGATGCCCTTCTCTTATTCATCCACTGCCCATGCAGCTAATCAGATGTGAAGGGTAAAATAATACCAGACTTATCATTGCATGTTACATGAGAAATGTATTAGTTAGGAGTCTGGGGTTCTAAGGCATAGAGACAGCATGAGCTAGCTCAAGGAAAAAGGGGAGGGAATTGTTATAAGGGCACAGGGGTGCCCCACAGAATCGAAAACAGAAATGTGACTAGGCCTAAGGAAAGCGTCAAAAAGTCACTAGATTTTTTTTCTCTCTTTCATCTCTCTTCCCATCTTCCCCATCCATCTATCCATCCATCCATCCATCCATCCATCCATCCATCCATCCATCTATCCATCCATCTCTCTTTCCTTCTCTCCTTCCCAGCTCCTGCCTCTGTATTTCTTCCTCCTTTTTTCTTCCAACTTTCATTTCAGGTTCAAGGGGTATATGTGTGCATTTCTTATATGGGTAAATTGCATGTCACGGGGGGTTGGTGTACAGATTACTTTGTCACCCAGGTAATAAGCATAGTACCTGAAGGTACTTTTTTGGACCTCACCCTTTTCCCACCTTCTACCCTCAAGTAGGCCCTGGTGTCTGTTGTTCCCTTCTTTTTGTCCATGGTATACTCAGTGTTTAGCTCCCACTTATAAATGAAAACATGTTGTGTTGGTTTTCGGTTCCTGTGTTAGTTCACTTAGGACAACAGCCTCCAGCTCTATCTATGTTGCTGCAAAGGACATGATCTCATTATTTTTTATGGCTGTGTAGTATTCCATGGTGTATATGTACCACATTGATGTCCACCATTGATGGGCATTTGGGTTGATTCCACGTCTTTGCTGCTGTGAACCGTGCTGTGATGAACATATGTGTGCATGTGTCTTTATGGTAGAATGATATATATTCCTCTGGGTAGATACCCAGAAATGGGATTGCTGGGTCAAATGGTAGCTCTGTTTTAAGTTCTTTGAGAAGTCTCCAAACTGCTTGCCATAGTCCGCCTCTGTATTTCTTCCTCCACCTAGCTTCCTCTGCTTTCTGGTCCATGAGGTCAATCAAATAGGGCTGCCCCATAGTGTCTAAGTTTTCATGTCACCAGCCCAGCCACATCAGAGAGACTCTCGTCAAATCAGCTATGGCCAGAGGTCATATTGTTCCATAGTGGTTCCTGGATGCAGATTAACTTCCAGCGAAAAGGGACACATTTTTGAGCAGGACAGACATGGCCAAAGCTATCTAATATGCCCAAGTCTACAGACACAGACATGCCCAAATCCCTCTCATGGCTACACATCCAACTAGAGATGGTCAAATGGACCCTGCCCTGAACCCACATGGGAGGATATGGTTCTGACTTGAGCTGCAGGATCCCAGGGCTTGTGTTGAGGTGGGAACAGCCCTGGACCTGAGCGAGAATACTTGGGCTCCAGTCATGGCTTCACCATTAAACAACTCTAGAGTCTTAAACAAGTTCTTAGCCTGTCTGAGTCTTTATTTTCTGTATAAACTGGGAGTCACAGAGGCAGCTTTCAATTATTTAAAGGACCACTTTATGGGAGGGGGATAGGTGTGTTACCTGTCTAGTGTTGGAAGGTGAAACCACAGTGGAGACCACAGAGTGGCAATTTGTGGCTGGAGATACAGAAGAACCTTCTCCCAATCAGGCTGCCCCACCATGTTCAACCTGCCTGCCTTGCAGAGAGTTGGCTCTCCCTGTTACTGTGGGAAATCCAAGGGGTCTCAGAAAACATCTACAGAATGGAGATACTGGCCCATTTCCTAGCAGGATTATCTGTGTTTGTCTGGGGGTGAGGGGAGTAAAGAGAAGTTTGAGTGCTACATACAAATGTGTATTTTTTGCATTGTAATCTTAACAAACAGAAAGAAGTATTTTGCTCCAGTTTGTATATTCTTTCAAAGCCTTTGAACCACACTTTATTTTTTTAGACAGGATCTCACTCTGGCGCCCAGGCTGGGGTGCGGTGTTGTGATCATGGCTCACTACAGCCTCAACCTCCCCCAGCTCAGGTGATCCTCCTGCCTCAGACTCCCAAGTATCTGGGACTACAGGCACATACCACTATGCCTGGCTGATTTTTGTATTTTTGTAGAGACAGGGTCTCACTGTGTTGCCCAGGCTGGTTTCAAACTCCTAGGCTCAAGTGATCCTCCCACCTCTGCCTCCCAAAGCCCTAGGATTACAGGTGTGAGCCACTGTGCCCAGCTGAAGCACACTTTTTAGTGTGTCTGCCACAAGGGTTTCCAAGGCCACTAGCTGGCAGAAGGATAAGGTGGAAATGTAAATGACATGCCCCTCTCTTCATGAAAACAATGTCAGTTGTTCCTCCCAGTCCCCACCATAACAGTTTCTGAAATTCTTTCTCACCTCCTTCACTTATTTATCCTTTCTGCTCCCTGCTAGACTGCTAGGGGTGGGGACAGGAGTGATGTCTGATCACCACTGCCTCTGTGACCATAACCTCTGATACTGTCATTTCTTCTTTCCAAAGTCTTGGCTATCATTTGAGGAGCTGAGACAATAGGATAGTTCTGCTTTCACAGAGCATATTAGCAAATACCCTGTGTGAGGCCCTAATGACATATTTGGCACTTTCCATCTTTGGGGCTGTAATATTCCCTACAGATGGACCCTTTGGTTAAGTCTCCTTATGTTGCTTTTAGTTTTCATCAATCTCTGGTTGGTTTTTGGAACTACTAAATGGAGCCATTAGGTCATTCAAAAACAGGCAGATGTATGTATGTTTGTGAGCCATGATAGGGATCCAGAAATATTTACATAATTTTCATCTATTAAGAGATTTAACAGCTGTGTCTGCCATGTAGTTACTTTAAAATATAAAATGCAAGGTCAGATCTCTTGGGGATACTGTTTTGTTTTTCTTTTCTTATGATTGCTGTTAACGATGTCATGTTTAAGTAAGGAAAGAAGGTTTTGATATTCCTCTAAGAGTTACCAGCCTGTGGAGGAGTTGTGCTCCAAGAGGATCGAAGGCTTAGAATTCAAATGTAAAAGTGTTTACCTTCTTAGGCCAGTCATCTGATCAACACGTAATGTAGCTGAATTAGTACACATTTCCAAAGAATTTACAAAACAAGACACCTTGCAAAACTAGCAGTCAAATAAAACAGAACTCTAAAATTGAATTTAAAGTACAGTTTTGTCTGGCTAGCCATATGTAGAAAGCTGAAACTGGATCCCTTCCTTACACCTTATACAAAAATTAATTCAAGATGGATTAAAGACTTAAATGTTAGACCTAAAACCATAAAAACCCTAGAAGAAAACCTAGGCAATACCATTCAGGACATAGGCATGGGCAAGGACTTCATGTCTAAAACACCAAAAGCAATGGCAACAAAAGCCAAAATTGACAAATGGGATCTAATTAAACTAAAGAGCTTCTGCACAGCAAAAGAAACTACTATCAGAGTGAACAGGCAGCTTACAGAATGGGAGAAAATTTTTGCAGCCTACTCATCTGACGAAGGGCTAATATCCAGAATCTACAAAGAACTCAAACAAATTTACAAGAAAATAACAAACAACCCAATCAACAAGTGGGCGAAGGATATGAACAGACACTTCTCAAAAGAAGACATTTATGCAGCCAAAAGACACATGAAAAAATGCTCATCATCACTGGCCATCAGAGAAATGCAAATCAAAACCACAATGAGATACCATCTCACACCAGTTAGAATGGCAATCATTAAAAAGTCAGGGAACAACAGGTGCTGGAGAGGATGTGGAGAAATAGGAACACTTTTACACTGTTGGTGGGACTGTAAACTAGTTCAACCATTGTGGAAGACAGTGTGGCAATTCCTCAGGGATCTAGAACTAGAAATAGCATTTGACCCAGCCATCCCATTACTGGGTATATACACAAAGGTTTATAAATCATGCTGCTATAAAGACACATGCACACGTATGTTTATTGTGACACTATTCACAATAGCAAAGACTTGGAACCAACCCAAATGTCCAACAATGATAGACTGGATTAAGAAAATGTGGCACATATACACAATGGAATACTATGCAGCCATAAAAAAGGATGGGTTCATGTCCTTTGTAGGGACATGGATGAAGCTGGAAGCCATCATTCTCAGCAAACTATCGCAAGGACGAAAAACCAAACACCACATGTTCTCACTCATAGGTGGGAATTGAACAATGAGAACACAGGGACACAGGAAGGGGAACATCACACACCGGGGCCTGTTGTGGGGGTGGGGGTAGGGGGGAGGGATAGCATTAGGAGATATACCTAATGTAAATGATGAGTTAATGGGTGCAGCACACCAACATGGCACATGTATACATATGTAAGAAACCTGCACGTTGTGCACATGTACCCTAAAACTTAAAGTATAATAAAAATAAATAAATAAATAAAATACAGTTTTGTTTTGTATCATGAATATTGTTGCTACTTGGGAAAAAACATGTTTAATCAGGCACTAAAGGGGCAGCTGAAGTGTTTGATGGTGATTCTCAAAGGGATTCTTGGACCCCTCAAGAGTTTTAGAAGATAGTGATGCTAGTATTTTATTATGTATAATTATACTGTAAAATACATTTTTGATACATTATAATTACTTCTGTTTATGACTTAGGTAGTTTTTGCCTTGCAAAAGGGAGATAGGGAAAGAAAGTTTACTTAAATAATCGGAAGCAAAGGGGGAATGAGGAGAAAGCTAATGAAGATGTGAATATTTGGGAGGAAAATTGCCTGTAAGTGTGAATAGGGTGTGAATGGAGAGTGGATGTGTCTGGCAGCACCTCTTCTTATTCTTATCATCTTACTGGGGTGATTGAAGTTGAGAACACATGGCCCTTCACTTCTTTTGTAAACAGACATAATTGATCCAACACAGCATGATTGCGTTCTAGTGCAGCAATTTTCAGAATACTGCCTTCTCAAAGATATGGTTCTCCTGATTGATTATGAATTGAGATAAAAATATAAGTCCTTGGTTTAATAAGTGATGAACAAGCCCATAAAATACTAGGTTTTTACTTTTGCTAGAGTAATCTACTAAGTGAGTTATTAAGGGCCTTTCTGAACTCAAGTTAGTGTGTCACCATAGACTCTAATTAGTCTGAGGATTCTAATTAGTTCTGCTAAAAAGTCTCACTGCTATTTGGTGACAAAGCTCCTATAATGTGGCATGCATGTAGACAGTTGTAGTTTCCAAAAAAGAAAGAAGTAGGTGGAGCATAGGATGCTCAAAGTAGACAATGATCAAAGACTTTTGAGAGTCATCAGTCTAGGAAAGTTATTCTCAACCCTGGCTGGGTATCAGAATTGTCTGTAGTGCTTCTAAGAATTATGAGTTATGGCCAGACGTGGTGGCTCATGCCTGTAATCCCAGCACTTTGGGAGGCCAAGGCGGGTGGATTACAAGGAGTTTGAGAGCAGCCTCCCCAATATGGTGAAACCCCTTCTCTACTCAAAATACAAAAATTAGCCAGGCATGGTGGGGTATGCCTGTAGTCCCAGCTACTCAGGAGGCCGAGGCAGAAAAATCGCTTGAACCTGGGAGGCAGACGTTGCAGTGAGCCGGGATCGCACCACTGCACTCCAGCCTGGGTGACAGAGTGAGACTCTGTCTAAAAAAAGAAAAAAAAATTATGAGTTGCTGGACTGCATGATGATCTACTGAATGAGAATCCATTCTCCCCCCAGTAAACTTTTCCTTTATCTCCTTTATCTCATTGGCAGGCACTCATTCACAGGTCCACTCAAGACAGTCACGGACAAAAGGAAACAGGATTGTGAGGATTTAGCCCCATGGGGCTAGAGCACTGCTACTGAAAAAAAACCACCCTAACTATATTTGCAGCTTTACGGTGTGTAAAACTTCAGTTTAAAAACAAAAGGGAAAAAAGATCTCTGCCTTCAAAGATTATAAACTATTCATTCCAAAAGACCAAACATTGTAAGAAATAACTGGATAATTAATCCATAAAGGGCAAGAGAAGTAGAGCCAGCTTTTATTGAGTACCTGCCTACCTGTGTGCTATGTGCTCTGTGCTGGGTGAGTACTTTATATATGTCACTTCCTTTAATCCTCATTTTAATCTTCAGAGGTCAGTAGTGTCACTGGCATTCTACAGATTAAAATACTGTAGTTGAGGGAATTTAGGGGATTTGAATTGCATTTCCTCTCTAGAATGGGGTGAGACAGAAGTGGTGTCCTTCTTTCAGGCATCTAGGTTTGTTTCTTTGGGGTGTGTATGTGTGTATGTTTCCATGTATGTGGCAGCTTACCAGGCTATGTCCCAATTAATAAGGAGATGTATCATCCTCATTCCAGTTTTTCAAATGTGACTTGACCAAAATGCATTCTATTCCTATTCTTTGAGTTTATATGCCAGTTATGGAGTGGGCATGTGTGTCTTCTCAGGACTAATCCATGCATGAAGCTCTTTGAATCAGCACAATATTGTACAGCCTAGTTGCGTTCTGTTCATCAAGCATCAGTCAATGATTTATTGACAATGCAAACAAGTGATCTGTTCATGTGAGTTCATGACGATTTGTGAGTAACAGCATGCTTCCTGCCCATCTGCTCTCTCATTTTAAGTGTGCTCTGTAATATAAAAATGATAGTCATACAATAATTCTATTGGGGTAGATCTGTACCACTACCCAGAAATATTTGTTTGACTTTTACTATTATTTTACAAAATGGGAATTTCTTTCACAAAGAAGATGAGTTCATTGTACTTTGGCTTTTTGTAAGAGAAAGTGAATGTTGTGACACTGACATGAATAAATGAGTTCATGTTTTCTGATCCCATGGAAAGGAAAGAATAGAATAATATCAGCACGTGGATCTCATAATGAAAGGAGAGTAAAGTGAGTCTTCAGAAACAGACTTAAAATAAGCTCAATTCATTGTAATTAGAAAATGGATCTTGAAAGGGCCTTGCCAAAAGGCGACGATGTGATGTTGGGGTGTAGAAATTTTTTGACAGTGGACTCTTTTATCACAGAATATGAGGTGAGGCAGAGGAAATATGATTCATGTTATAGTGCTTTAGTTATTGATTACATAGGAGTTTGCTTTCTCCAGCTCTTGTTCATAGCTGCTAACTGGCATACAGAGGAAATATTGTTTACTTATTTAAATAATTTTTAAGATAGTGAAAATTCTGTATGTTTGGTTAAATTATACTTGGTTGTTTGCATAGGCTGTCTCTCCCTGAGACGCTCACCTCACTTCTCTATGGGTCAGGGAAACACATACCCTGTGGAATCACCTCCCCTATAAAACCCCATGGCAACCTCTTCCAACAATTCATCCTTTGCATTCCATCCAAGTATGTCTTGTTATATCCATAGCATTTAGTGCATTTATTATTTCCTCTCCTGCTTTCCTCTACTAGATTTTGAGAGCCTTAAGGACTAGAGAGTGACTGATTCATCCTTGTTTCCCCAGCACCCTGGAGCAAAGAGCCCAGCACATAGTAGTTGCTTGTGGTGAATGTAATTCAGGGTGTCTTAGGACTATCCTGCTCATTATGAATAGAGGATAAAAACAGATTTCTAAGTTCTCCATCTGCCATAAAATTCTGGGAAGAAAAAATATGAAGTATTCCTTTCTGCACACACAGAAGTCTTCCATTTTGCAATTTTCTATCTAGTCTGCTGTCCTTTCTCTCTCTTCTTTATCAGGGCTACACATCCTCTCTCCTGGCCAGAGCGTCATTTGAGGCGTGCTTATGCAGTTCTCATTGTCTTCAATTAAGGTTTGGGACTGAGATTACCAGCTTGGCTTGGTAACCCTGTTCACTTATTAAAAAATCAGTCGATCCTTCATTTTTATGAAAAGATGCAATGCAAAATAACCTTGATTTAGAATTTAATGAGGCTGACATTTAACCTGAGTTCAGTTAGGCAGACAAACGAAAAACACAGACAAAGTTGAGAGAAGGAAAATAATTACCTACTTAAATAGTGTGGGCAATTCTCCATCCATATGCCCCAGGAGAATATGAGGTGGGAGATGCATGAATTACCTGAAATTTCTTTTAGCCTCTGTTTATGATTTTAGTCTTTCAAGATGCAGGTATGTTTTTCAGGCCTTGTGGTCCCCAAACACAAGGAAACTTTCTTTATCTGATGGTCAAAAGAAGTGACGACCTAGTCCTTAGTAGGAGAAAAATGTGCCTGCATGGACTCTTTGTGAGACAGTGTTGTTGGATACTTTATGAACATTTTAAGGGATTCTCATGAGTAATTTTGATTATAGACGATTTTTACTTTATGCATTGACTAGGAACCAAATGCAACTTTCTTAGAGAGACACAAAATTCATTTTCCAAATAGACCATAGGGTCAGCAGGCTTTGTAAACATGTTTTGTATGTGCCTAGGGGTTGAGAGCAGGGGCGGGAGAGGTTCTGGTCCGTTCATCAAACCAGGGGCTGGTGTTAATGTTTGATCAACAAAACACATGTAGGCCTAGGCTCTGATTTAGGTCCAACTGCCAACATAGCCTTTTCGTGCCTGCCTTTCCTACTTCAGGTAGAGAGACGAGAAAAAACCTATTGAGGAAAAAAAGAAAGAATAATATTAGCCCAAGCAGTGGTTCTACTCACTTAAGGAGAATGGAGTATGTTTATTTAATTTTAACTGAAAAGTCCTGGCCAATATTTCTAAGCCTGGCTTGGGATAACAGAATGAATGGCCTTGGGGGAGAGGGAGGAGAAAGAGGATGACTGATTTTAGTGTCTGCTTTATGGTGTGTGCTGTTTAATCCTCATGACAATCCTAAGTGGAAGGAAGAACTCCCCATGTTACCAGTGACGCAGCGGAAGCCCAGGTGCTACTGAAGGTCACGCAGTCAGCATTGACGAAGTCTACACTAGAATCCAGGCCTGACCCAACCCAAAGTCTGTATTTTTTCCCTCTGCAGTCTCTTAAAATTGGCAAAGGGTAAACCTTCATGCGACCCTAGATTTGATTGAAACAGCAGATTTAGGGGTCATGCAACAGGAGAATGAGTGGATTGTAAGTTTTTGAGTCCCCAGATCTTTGGGGAGAAAACCCAATTCTGTTGAAGTAGGAGCTGTTCAATTGGAGGTGAGATTTTTAGTAGGGGTTTCTAATGCATTCTTTTTTCCCATTGATGGTTGTTAATACTTCCCCTACACACACACACACACACACACGCATAAATAGGGCACACGTATTCTCCCATGTAAGGGCTGCTGTCCCTTCTCCCTCCCACTTATAGCAATGTGTGCCTCTCTGTAGCTGAAGGTTGCCTTGTATTAGGACACTGACTGATGAGTACTCCCCACCAGGGTCGGGAGAGTGTGCTTCATTCACCTTTCAGCCTCTCACAGTTCTGGCACAGGGGAGATAAAGATGTTGATGGTTTGAGGTGCTTTTTGGAAAATAACATAGGCAAACACTTGACACCCCTAGGCTACCACCTGTCCTGTTGTGTGGATACCTATTCAGTGAAGCCAGATAACTTTTATAAATCACAATGAATACATCCTCAGCAGAGCCAGTTGCCTGAGGGAGGTTACTGAATCTTCTGGGAGTCGTTTGCAGGCCTTTAGACACTGGGCTCCTTTCTGGACCACCCCCGAACTAGTGACAGATGCAGTCAGAGTAGCAGAATAAGGAAGTCTAAAGTCACCCAAGCCTCTTAGTTCTTGATAATTGACATGTCCAGCATTTCTTGACCATCAGTGGAAAATACTAAACTTTACAGTGCATAAAATAATCAATTCATTCCTCTGATGGGGCAACTATTTAAGTCAGTATGGAACTCTATCTTTCTGATTGCTGCATTAGTCCCTTTTTTTTTGTTTATTTTGCTTCTTAGTAGAAAAAAAAACAATCTAAAAGATTCTCATTTTAAGTGACTTGAGCTATCAGTTAAATTTTAAAAGCCAATTATTTTGAAGCAGTAGAGCCTTACGAATTCTAAAGTCACACACCGGAAGCCAAACTATCTAGAGTATAAATATTTCCTTTTGAGGGGGATACTGACAGATTCTTCTATTTCATCCCAATTCCAGTTCCTGCCCTCCACTCACAGACAGGGAGGCAAGGGGAAGGCTCACTAATTGGCAAGGCTGGACAAGAATAAAGGATTCAGTGCATAAAGAATCAAGCTTCTGATCCTCTCAAGAGGTCACACGCAGAGTGTCTATGTGCTGGACAGCTTTGGCTGTACACACCAGAAGTGTTCCAGGCTTAAGGTTTTTGGCAAGTCTCATTGCCTACGTTCAAGTCCTCTCTGAGTCGCTTACTAGTGTGTAAACATAGCTGAGATATATAATGTTTCTAAGCCTCAGTTTCACTGTCTGTAAAATGGCGATGACAATAACTGTACCCACCTCACAAGGATGCTGTGTTGTGAGGTGTGAACGAGCCATTTGTGTCAGAACATAGCACAGTGCTGGGCTCACACTAAGCATTCCATTCATGTCAGCTACTAGCTCTTTGGAACTTTTCAACTTTGGTCCCTAGGGCTACATTAACCCCTCTTTCCTGCCAGACAATAATCTGAGGTTGGTTGCTGCTTTCAGAAGAAACAGTGTTTGAAAGTTAAGAAAAATGTACCTAGAAATCTAAGTTCTAATTTCATTGTCATGCCTTAACAGAACACCCAGATGCCTTAAAAGACTTTTACAAAATGCAAATTTCTGATCCAGAAAACTTCTCAGCCATAGTGCCAAAGAACATTATCAGACCCAATTCCCTATATCCCAACAAAACCACTCCCCAGTCACAGATTATCCGACACAATTTCATTGGGGTTCTCAAATGGCAAGAGTTTGTTTAAAATGCAAATCTCTGAGCCCCACCCTCAGAGAGGCCAGCGGGGCAGTGGAATATGCACTGAACACTTCGGGCACTAACTCGTGTGCCAATGGTTGCACTTGGACATATACTACTCTAGGCCTTTGGGCTCCTTTTGTCCCTGCAGCACCTTCTGTCCTCAAGACAGGGGCTCTCTTGTTTTCCTCATGCGAGAGCTGTTGCCCAGCTAGTCCATCCCACTGAGGACAAACTCTGACTCACCTTTTAAGATGTAGTTCTCTGGCTAGGCACAGTGGCTCACACCTGTAATCCCAGCACTTTGGGAGGCCGAGGCAGGTGGATCACGAGGTCAGGAGTTTGAGACCAGCCTGACCAACATGGTGAAACCCTGTCTCTACTAAAAATACAAAAATTATCTGGGTGTGGTGGCACACACCTGTAATCTCAGCTACTCAGGAGGCTGAGGCAGGAGAATTGCTTGAACCTGGGAGGCGGAAGTTGCAGTAAGCCGGGATCACGCCACTGCACTCCAGCCTGGGCGACAGAGTGAGCCTCTTTCTCAAAAACAAAAAAGAAAAAATAAAACATGAAGTTCCCAACCATGTGCTGTGTAGTGAGCACCATGGTGGCCCTGCAGTGTACAAAGGTGAATTGGCCATGGTGTGTGTTGGCATGGAGCTCCCAGTCCAGCTAAGAATACCCTTCAGGGCCAAGCTGACTCCACCCTGTTTCCTGAGGCCCAGTCAGTGGTCCCAGCTTCTGGTCTGTGGGCTCACCTAGTTTAAAGACCCCCTTGAGCCTCAAAGGATGTTCGAAGCATGATTCAATTGGGGAGTTATTGGTCAACATGGTGGGACAATTCTTCACTGTGTGGGACTGCCCTAAACAGTACAGGGTACTTAGCATGTCTGCCCTCCCAATGCTGAGTACCAGTGGTGCTCCACAGTCACTGTGACAATCAAGAAAAGTAATGAATGCCACATGTTTCTGAATACCCCTGACCTCTGGGGAATAATACTGCCCCAAGTTGAGAGCCTCTGTCCGGTTTAGGTCTTTCTCCTCAGTCCATACCTCTGCTACCTCCTTAAGGGACCAGTTCCCTCCAAGGGGCATGCTTTCTTAGAAATGTCATTTGATGGCCGGGCACAGTGGCTCACACCTATAAACCCAGGACTTCGGGAGGCCAAGGCGGGCAGATCACCTGAGGTCAGAAGTTCGAGACCAGTCTGACCAACATGGTGAAACCCCGTCTCTACTAAAAAAATAAAAATTAGCAGGACATAGTGGCATGCACCTGTAATCTCAGCTACTTGGCAGGCTGAAACACAGGAATCGCTTGAACCTGGGAGGTGGAGGTTGCAATGAGCCAAGATCGCACCACTGCATTCCAGCCTGGGTGACAGACTGAGACTCCATTTCAAACAAAACAAAACAAAACAAAACAAAACAAAACAGAAAAGAATGTCATTTGACAGTGTACAAAGTTTATATATTTTAACATACAAATGAAGTTGACATGGTATCAACCAAAGGGAAAGAAGGGCCATTTTGTAACAGGCAGAAAGCAGTTGGGATTTAAGAAGCATTTTAATTACCCTTATTTTTTTTCTATAAAGGAAAATACTTTTATTTCTTTCACTGATGTGCCGGTGAGAGTCTTAGCAGGCTTGCCTTTGTAGGTAAATATGATGGCACTTCCCAATCATCATGTATTGGGATGTGAAGTTGTGTGGAGTCTGAGGCTGACCCCTGGTAGTGTGAGGACCTTGGGGGATTGCCTTGGAAAATAGAGGGTCCAGCCCAAGGCTCTGGCTTTCAGGGTCGGGGGTTGAGATGAATTTGTCACAGCTCCACCTGAGCTCACCACACTGGGAAGTCAAACAGAGGCAACAGCTTCTGTTTGCTAAGGGTTGCCACATGCTAGGCACTGTGCTGAGTATGGTGAAGGACCTCTTAAATCTTCAGAACAACCGACGTTTCAGCATTTTACAGCTGCAAAAACTGAGTCTTAGCAAACATGGTCTTAGAGCCACGAGAATGGACCTGGGACTTAAATCCCAAGTCTAGAGCCTGGACTTGACCACAGCAGCATCCAGCTTCTCACCCATCTTTCGCTCAATTCATCCCTTTAATCATTTATTTTAGGATTCAGTTTGATTCCCCCAATCTCAAAACTTTCAAGGATGAACAATACTTCTCACACAAACACACCTTCTACCGAATGCCAGGAGGGGTCTGCACTTAGATTCCTCAGCTGTCACAGTGCCATTGAGTCTGAGGCTGCCTGACTGCTTGGTTGTGGTTTTTTGACACCTGGCATTTGTGTTTAACAGCCCCAGTGGTTGAGAAGCAGAGGGGACCCACACTGGCAGAGGTGTAGGGAAAGAGGAGAGGGTGTAGGGAAAGAGGAGAGGGTGTAGGGAAAGAGGGGAGGGTGTAGGGAAAGAGGAGAGGGTTTAGGGAAAGAGAAGAGGGTGTAAGGAAAGAGGAGAGGGTGTAAGGAAAGAGGAGAGGGTGGAGAGGTAGAGGGGAGGGTGGGGGAAAGAGGGGAGGGTGGAGAGATGGAGGGGAGGGTGGAGGGATAGAGGAAAGGGTGGAGGGATAGAGGGGAAGGTGGAGGGAAAGAAGAGAGGGTGGGGGCGGTTCCAAGATGGCCGAATAGGAACAGCTCCAGTCTACAGCTCCCAGCGTGAGCAACACAGAAGACGGGTGATTTCTGCATTTCCAACTGAGGTACTGGGTTCATCTCATTGGGGCTTGTCGGACAGTGGGTGCAGGACAGGGGGTGCAGCACATCGAGCATTAGCCAAAGCAGGGCGAGGCATCGCCTCACCCAGGAAGCGCAAGGGCTCAGGGAATTCCCTTTCCTAGCCAAGGGAATCTGTGACAGACAGCACCTGGAAAATTGGGTCACTCCCACCCTAATACTATGCTTTTCCAATGGTCTTAGCAAAAGGCACACCAGGAGATTATATCCTACGCCTGGCTCAGAGGGTACCACGCCCATGGAGCCTTGCTCATTGCTAGCACAGCAGTCTGAGATCAAACTGCAAGGCAGCAGCAAGGCTTGGTGAGGGGTCCCTGCCATTGCTGAGGCTTGAGTAGGTAAACAAAGTGGCTGGGAAGCTCGAACTGGGTGGAGCCCACCGCAGCTCAAGGAGGCCTGCCTGCCTCAGTAGACTCCATCTCTGGGGGCAGGGCATAGCCGAACAAAAGGCAGCAGAAACCTCTGCAGACTTAAATGTCCCTGTCTGACAGCTTTGGAGAGAGTAGTGGTTCTCCCAGCATGGAGTTTGAGATCTGAGAACGGTCAGTCTGCCTCCTCAAGTGGGTCCCTGATCCCCGAGTAGCCTAACTGGGAGGCATCCCCCAGTAGGGGCAGACTGACACCTCACATGGCCGGGTACCCCTCTGAGACGAAGCTTCCAGAGGAATGATCAGGCAGCAACATTTGCTGTTCAGCAGTATTCACTGTTCTGCAGCCTCTGCTGCTGATACCCAGGCAAACAGGGTCTGGAATGGACCTCCAGCAAACTCCAACAGACCTGCAGCTGAGGGTCCTGACTGTTAAAAGGAAAACTAACAAACAGAAAGGACATCGACACCAAAACCACATCTGTACGTCACCATCATCAAAGACCAGAGGTAGATAAAACCACAAAGATGGGGAAAAAACAGAGCAGAAAACCTGAAAATTCTAAAAATCAGAGTGCCCCTCCTCCACCAAAGGAATGCAGCTCCTTGCCAGCAATGGAACAAAGCTGGACAGAGAATGACTTTGATGAGTTGAGAGAAGAAGGCTTCAGATGATCAAACTTCTCCGAGCTAAAGGAGGAGGTTCAAACCCATCGCAAAGAAGCTAAAAACCTTGAAAAAAGATTAGACAAATGGCTAACTAGAATAACCAGTGTAGAGAAGTCCTTAAATGACCTGATGGAGCTGAAAACCATGGCATGAGAACTACGTGGCAAATGCCCAAGCCTCAGTAGCTGATTCGATCAACTGGAAGAAAGGGTATCAGTGATGGAAGATCGAATGAATGAAATGAAGTGAGAAGAGAAGTTTAGAGAAAAAAGAGTAAAAAGAAATGAACAAAGCCTCCAAGGAATGTGCGACTATGTGAAAAAAACAAATCTACGTCTGATTGGTGTACCTGAAAGTGACGGGGAGAATGGAACCAAGTTGGAAAACACTCTGCAGGATATTATCCAGGAGAACTTCCCCAACATAGCAATGCAGGCCAACATTCAAATTCAGGAAATACAGAGAACGCCGCAAAGATACTCCTCGAGAAGAGCAACTCCAAGACACATAATTGTCAGATTCACCAAAGTTGAAATGAAGGAAAAAATGTTAAGGGCAGCCAGAGAAAAGGTCAGGTTACCCACAAAGGGAAGCCCATCAGACTAACAGTGGATCTCTCCGCAGAAACTCTACAAGCCAGAAGAGAGTGGGGGCCAATATTCAACATTCTTAAAGAAAAGAATTTTCAACGCAGAATTTCATATCCAGCCAAACTAAGCTTCATTAGTGAAGGAGAAATAAAATCCTTTACAGAGAAGCAAATGATGAGAGATTTTGTCACCACCAGGCCTGCCCTAAAAGAGCTCCTGAAGGAAGCACTAAACATGGAAAGGAAGAACCAGTACCAGCCACTGCAAAAACATGCCAAATTGTAAAGACCATTGAGGCTAGAAAGAAACTGCATCAACTAACGAGCAAAATAACCAGCTAACATCATAATGACAGGATCAAATTCACACATCATAATATTAACCTTAAATGTAAATGGGCTAAATGCTCCAAGTAAAAGACACAGACTGGCAAATTAGATAAAGAGTCAAGACCTATCAGTGTGCTGTATTCAGGAGACCCATCTCATATGCAGAGACACACATAGGCTCAAAATAAAGGGATGGGGGAAGATCTACCAAGGAAATGGAAAACAAAAAAAGGCAGGGGTTGCAATCCTAGCCTCTGATAAAACAGACTTTAAACCAACAAAGATCAAAAGAGACAAAGAAGGCCATTACATAATGGTAAAGGGATCAATTCAACAAGAAGAGCTAACTATCCTAAATATATATGCACCCAATACAGGAGCACCCAGATTCATAAAGCAAGTCCTTAGAGACCTACGAAGAGACTTAGACTCCCACACAATAATAGTGGGAGACTTTAACACCCCACTATCAACATTAGACAGATAATGAGACAGAAAGTTAACAAGGATATCCAGGACTTGAACTCAGCTCTGCACCAAGCGGACCTAATAGACATCTACAGAACTCTCCACCCCAAATCAACAGAATATACATTACTCTCAGCACCACGTCACACTTATTTCAAACTTGACCACATGGTTGGAAGTAAAGCACTCCTCAGCAAATGTAAAAGAATAGAAATTATAACAAACTGTCTCTCAGACCACAGTGCAATCAAACTAGAACTCAAGATTAAGAAACTCACTCAAAACTGCACAACTACATGGAAACTGAACAACCTGCTCCTGAATGACTACTGGGTACATAATGAAATGAAGGCAGAAGTAAAGATGTTCTTTGAAACCAATGAGAACAAAGACACAACATACCAGAATCTCCGGGACATATTTAAAGCAGTGTGTAGAGGGAAATTTATAGCACTAAATGCCCACAAGAGAAAGCAGGAAAGATCTAAAATTGACACCCTAACATCACAATTAAAAGAACTAGAGAAGCAAGAGCAAACACATTCAAAAGCTAGCAGAAGGCAAGAAATAACTAAGATCAGAGCAGAACTGAAGGAAATGGAGACATAAAAAACCCTTCAAAAAATCAATGAATCCAGGAGCTGGTTTTTTGAAAAGATCAACAAAATTGATAGACCACTAGCAAGACTAATAAAGAAGAAAAGAGAGAAGAATCAAATAGACGCAACAAAATTGATAAAGGGGATGTCACCACCAATCCCACAGAAATACAAACTACCATCAGAGAATACTATAAACACCTCTACACAAATAAACTAGAAAATCTAGAAGAAATGGATAAATTCCTAGACACATACACCCTTCCAAGACACATACACCCTTCAGGAAGAAGTTGAATCCCTGAATAGACCAATAACAGGCTCTGAAATTAAGGCAATAATTAATAGCCTACCAACCAAAAAAAAGTCCAGGACCAGACGGATTCACAGCCAAATTCTACCAGTGGTACAAGGAGGAGCTGGTACCATTCCTTCTGAAACTATTCCAATGAATAGGAAAAGAGGGAATCCTTCCTAACTCATTTTATGAGGCCAGCATCATCCTGATACCAAAGCTTGGCAGAGACACAACAAAAAAAGAGAATTTTAGACCAATATCCCTGATGAACATTGATGCAAAAATCCTCAATAAAATACTGGCAAACTGAATCCAGCAGCATATCAAAAAGCTTATCCACCATGATCAAGTGGGCTTCATCCCTGGGATTCAAGGCTGGTTCAACATATGTAAATCAATAAACGTAATCCAGCATATAAACAGAACCAAAGACAAAAACCACATGATTATCTCAATAGATGCAGAAAAGGCCTTTGACAAAATTCAACAGCCCTTCATGCGAAAAACACTAAATAAATTAGATATTGATGGGACGTATCTCAAAATAATAAGAGCTATTTATGACAAACCCACAGCCAATATCATACTGAATGGGCAAAAACTGGAAGCATTCCCTTTGAAAACTGGCACAAGACAGGGATGCCCTCTCTCACCACTCCTATTCAACATAGTGTTGGAAGTTCTGGCCAGGGCAGTCAGGCAGGAGAAAGAAATAAAGGGTATTCAATTAGGAAAAGAGGAAGTCAAATTGTCCCTGTTTGCAGATGACATGATTGTACATTTAGAAAACCCCAAATCTCCTTAAGCTGATAAGCAACTTCAGCAAAGTCTCAGGATACAAAATCAATGTGCAAAATTCACAAGCATTCTTATACACCAATAACAGAGAGCCAAATCATGAGTGAACTCCCATTCACAATTGCTTCAAAGAGAATAAAATACCTAAGAATCCAACTTACAAGGGATGTGAAGGACCTCTTCAAGGAGAGCTACAAACCACTGCTCAACGAAATAGAAGAGGACACAAACAAATGGAAGAACATTCCATGCTCATGGATAGGAAAAATCAATATCGTGAAAATGGTCATACTACCCAAAGTAATTTATAGATTCAATGCCATCTCCATCAAGCTACCAATGACTTTCTTCACAGAATTGGAAAAAACTATTTTAAAGTTCATATGGAACCAAAAAAGAGCCTGCATTGCCAAGTCAATCTTAAGCCAAAAGAACAAAGGTGGAGGCATCACGCTACCTGACTTCAAACTATACTACCAGGCTATAGTAACCAAAACACAATGGTACTGGTACCAAAACAGAGATATAGAACAATGGAACAGAACAGAGCCCTCAGAAATAATACCACACATATGCAACCATCTGATCTTCGACAAACGTGACAAAAACAAGAAATGGGGAAAGGATTCCCTATTTAATAAATGGTGCTGGGAAAACTGGCTAGCCATATGTAGAAAGCTGAAACTGGATCCCTTCCTTACACCTTATACAAAAATTAATTCAAGATGGATTAAAGACGTAAATGGTAGACCTAAAACCATAAAAAACCCTAGAAGAAAACCTAGGCAGTACCATTCAGCACATAGGCATGGGCAAGGACTTCATGTCTAAAACACCAAAAGCAATGGCAACAAAAGCCAAAATTGACAAATGGGATCTAATTAAACTAAAGAGCTTCTGCACAGCAAAAGAAACTACCATCAGAGTGAACAGGCAACCTACAGAATGGGAGAACATTTTTGCAATCTGCTCATCTGACAAAGGGCTAATATCCAGAATCTACAAAGAACTCAAATAAATTTACAAGAAAAAAACAAACAACCCAATCAACACGTGGGCAAAGGATATGAACAGACACTTCTCAAAAGAAGACATTTATGCAGCCAAAAGACACATGAAAAAATGCTCATCATCACTGGCCATCAGAGAAATGCAAATCAAAACCACAATTAGATACCATCTCATACCAGTTAGAACGGCGATCATTAAAAAGTCAGGAGACAACAGGTGCTGGAGAGGATGTGGAGAAATAGGAACACTTTTACACTGTTGGTGGGATGTAAACTAGTTCAACCATTGTGGAAGACAGTGTGGCGATTCCTCAGGGATCTAGAACTAGAAATACCATTTGACCCAGCCATCCCATTACTGGGTATATACCCAAAGGTTTATAAATCATGCTGCTACAAAGACACATGCACAGGTATGTTTGTTGTGACACTATTCACAATAGCAAAGACTTGGAACCAACCCAAATGTCCATCAATGATAGACTGAATTAAGAAAATGTGGCACATATACACCATGGAATACTATGCTGCCATAAAAAAGGATGAGTTCATGTCCTTTGTAGGGACATGGATGAAGCTGGAAACCATCATTCTCAGCAAACTATCGCAGGGACAAAAAACCAAGCACCACATGTTCTCACTCATAGGTGGGAATTGAACAATGAGAACACTTGGACACAGGAAGGGGAACATCATACACCGGGGCCTGTTGTGGGGTGGGGGTAGGGGGGAGGGATAGCATTAGGAGATATACCTAATGTAAATGATGAGTTAATGGGTGCAGCACACCAACATGGCACATGTATACATATGTAAGAAACCTGCACGTTGTGCACATGTACCCTAGAACTTAAAGTATAATAAAAAAAAAAAAGAAAAAGAGAGGGTGGAGAGATAGAGGGGAGGGTGGGGGGATGGAAGGGAGGGTGGAGGGAAAGAGGAGAGGATGGAGGGATAGAGGGGAGGGTGAAGGGAAAGAGGGGAGGGTAGGGGATGGAGGAGAGCGTGGAGAGAAAGGAGAGGGTGGGGGAGTGGAGGGGAGGGTGGAGGGAAAGGGGAGGGTGGAAAGATAGAGGTTAGGGTGGAGGGAAAGAGGGGAGGATGGGGGGATGGAGGGGAGGGTGGAGAGATAGAGGAGAAGTTGGAAGGATAGAGGGGAGGGTGGAAGGGTAGAGGGGAGGGTGGAAGGAAAGAGGGGAGGGTGAGGGGGATGGAGGGGAAGTTGGAGGGATAGAGGGGAGGTGGGAAAAAAGAGGCCTGGAGCTGGTGTTAGGAGGCCAGGGTCTAAACCCCACTTGAAAACCTACCTGGTGGATGACATGCACAGACTCTCTGGGCCGCAGTTTCCCATTCACATATAAGACGGGGAGGCCTTTATCCACTTCCCTAAGAGGGTTGTTGTGACAATTCAGAGCAGTGTTAGAGTCCAAAGTGGGGTGAATGCCCCTGCGGAGTGTACAGGACCATCCTTTATACTGTGAGTAGAAAGTCTTAGCATTTTTATTTTTTACTCAACAAGAAATTAGGCTTTACAAATATTTGATGTATGGATGGACCATGACATCCACAATCAGCTGCGTGTTCTGGGCATGTCCTCAAACAAAGAAGGGACTTTGCAAACAGGAAGGGGTTGGGAGCTCTATCCTCATTCATTCTCTTGCAGCCTTTGTGATGTTTGATTGCAATTTGCCACTTCTGGTGAGGTGAGTACGCAGAATACATTATCCAGCTTAAACTCAACAAACCCTGTTTCAACAAACTGAAGAAGTGGCTTAAAAAGTTTTCATGAATTAAAAGCTAATTAAAATCTATAATGAACAATATCCACATAAACCAAAAAATGACAGAGTTAACACTTCACTGGGAAGAAGTTTTTGTTGTCGTCGTTGTTGAATCAGCCCCAGTAAGATGTGAAAAAAAAAACAGACTAATGATATCTGACAAGAAGTTAGCCCAAGAAGTTCAAAATTATCAAGATCAGGTGCAGTGGCTCATGCTTGTAATCCCAGCTCTTTGGGAGGCCAAGGTGGGAGGATCACTTGAGGCCAGGAATTTGCAACCAGCCTGGGCAATATAGGGAGATTTCATCTCTACTAAAAATCAAACAGTTTGGTGGCTCATGCCTGTAATCCCAGCACTTTGGGAGGCCAATGAGGGCGGATCACCTGAGGTCGGGAGTTCGAGACCAGACCAACCAACATGGAGAAACCCCATCTCTACTAAAAATACAAAATTTGCCGGGTGTGGTGGCGCATGCTTGTAATCCCAGCTACTCAGGAGGCTGAGGCAGGAGACTCGCTTGAACCCGGGAGGTGGAGGTTGCAGTGAGCCGAGATCGCGCCATTGCACTCCAGCCTGGGCAACAGGAATGAAACTCGGTCTCAAAAAAAAAAAAAAAAAAAAAAAAATCGAACAATTAGCTGGATGCTTGTAGTCTCAGCTACTCAGGAGGCTAAAGAGGATCACCTGAGCCCAGGACTTTGGTGCTGCAGTGAGCTATGATGGCACTACTGCACTCTAACCTGGGCCACAGAGTGAGACCCTGTCTCAAAAAAAAAAAAAGAAGACTTTTTGAATTAAAGAAAGATTTACATCTCCTCTCATTAATAGCACTATTGATTTTTATTTGATTTAACACATTATTTCATTATGTTATTACAAATTATGTGTTTTAAATGCCTATTTTGATGCATAATTCTATAATGTACACTTAGTTCAGTAGTACATGTGTATTACTTGTATTTATCATGTGTGAATATATATATACACACATGGTATGTGCTCAAAATATTTTACAGATTAGAGTATGTGAAAAAAATTTGAAGACCACTCTGCATAATAAATGTGCAGGGGCTGGCCCATGAGACGTGTTCAGTAAATGCTTGTTTCCATCCTCTTTCTCCCTGGAATAAAGTCGATAGTGTGTGTGTGGACCTTGCTTATTAAAGGAGAGTGGCTGATTTGATTTCTGGAACAAGGTGCATCTCAAACTAGCTGGCAGCACTACCTCGGCCTGGCCCCATCCCAGCTGTTCACACCGAGTTCCAGACATTTGTAGGAGCCTGGACGAGGCCAGCTGGCTGCCTATCAGTGGCCTTCTTCTGTCAGCACTACACAGTTGTCACGGCTCACATCCAACCGCCAGACAGCCAAGAAGGAGACGCCAAGTTTTAAATCTGCAGTTCCTGACCTCCGCAACCACACCCGATTCTTTGGTTTGTCCTAGACAAAAACAACGGTTTTGCAGATTTGGGTTCTCTTTCTCAAACTGCCTTTTGATGATTTATTTGTGAGATATGATTGCTCCTCTTGCAAATCAGAGCTGGGTGCAGTAGCTAACATTTATTGAGCGAGTAGTATACCCAAGCTTCAGCTAAGTGCTTTCTGGAATTATTTAATTTTCACAGCAACCATGTAGATTAAGTTCTGCCACTGGCACCACTTTACAGATAAGCGAATGGAGACTTAGAAAGGTTAAGTAATTTTACTAGAGGAACATAAACTAACAGTGAAAGTGAGAAATCTCAGAGTCTCATTGGTCTGACAGCTATGTAAGGAACTGAGGGGATGTACCATTGCAAATCGTCAAAATGGAAATACCCCAAATGCAATGCAGGACTCTGGATGCGATTCTAGAACAAAGAAAGAACACTTGTGGGGGAAAAAAAATAGTGCAACCCAGAGTCTTTATTTAACAGTATTGTATCAATGTTAATTTCTTAGTTTTGACAAATGCATCCTGGTTATGTAAGATGTTAGGATTATGGGAAGCTGGGTAATGAATAGATGGAGAGTTTCTGTACTATGTCTGTACTGTTTTTGTAAATGTACAATGATTCTAAAATAAAAGGTATATTTAAGAAACAGAAATGCCAAGCGTATATGTGTGAGTACACACGTGCTCGCACATGTGCATGTGTACAGTTGTGCATATGTAAGTCTTTGTGCATATGTAAGTGCCCCTTGCTGCACACCCCCTGCTGTTCTGTGTGTGCTGCTCCACTCAAGCCCCTGGGGCTTACATGGATGTCAGCGAGAAGGAAGCCTATACAACTCACAGGTGACATGCCCGCCATGCTCTCGTCATACCTCACCTGTGCTGTAGAACCCCTGGGTCACAGGTGGCAGTCTTGTTCCCCCATAACAAATGCCAGAAAATGATGTGTGTGTGTGTGTGTGCATGTGCACGCATGCACGCACGCGCGCTCTGGTAGGGGGGTTTCAGGAAGTCATTCGTGAAGATGCAGTGTAGCATCCAGAATAAAATAACCAATTTACACCTTAAACACTCTTCTCCAGTAAGGCCACTACAGCTGCCTCTGCTTACTAAGTGCATTTGAAGAGTCCTCTGCTTTATCCGTTCTCTATCCTCCTGAAAAGAGGCACTGACCTGAAAGGCAAGCCTAGGAGCTTCTGGGCCCAGACTTTTGCTTTGTTTCTCACCATGTGCTGTGTCAAAACTGAGAGAATATTTTGATCACCTTTTAGCTAAGAGCTATCTCCTGGGCAGCAGCTTAAGGCTAGAGTAAGGACATTTCACAGTTTAAGAGAGAGCAGTCACTCCCCCAAATGGCTCTGAGGTGGCCACAAAGTGCTTGACTTGCAAAAAATTGCTCCATTAACTAGATTCAGGGATTTTCAGGATTTATGGGCTAGGCTGTGCTAATATTACTGTGGTGCTTCTCAGTATAATTGCTAGAGGCCTCCAGTGAGCAGAGGAATTGTGTGTTCAGTCTGTCCTGGGTGACCCTTACTGCGTAGTCCTAGGGAGACAAAGAAAACCCACTCAATCCAGGAGGCTACAGAAATAATGTTTGTGGAGATCTCAGTGGGTATCTAATCTGTAACCTCAGGGGGAGAACTCTAGCTGGTCTCAGTCTTTGCTGGAAACAGAACTTACTGGATGTGTGTGTTTACTCACTCATTCATTTATTTGTTTATTTATTTACTGTGACAGGGTCTTGCTATGTTATCCAGGCTGTTCTTGAACTCCTGAGCTCAAGTGATCCTCCCACCTCATCTTCCAAAGTAGCTGAGATTACAGGTGCATGCTACCACACCCAGCCATCATTCATTTACTTATTGAGTGTCTACCATGCACCAGATGCCTAGGTTAAGCATAAAGGATACAGAGCAGGACAATCAAAAAGTCTCAGATTCAGAAGGAGGAGATGGATGAAAACCAGCAAGATCTAAAGTAGATAATTTGATTATGATAAGCACAAATAAACAGAGAATACATTGATGTGATAGAGAGGGCCATGTCGGGGGCAGTATGATTCCTTTAGATTGGGTGAATCAGGGTGATGGCTTTTCAGTTGACATTGGAAGAATGAGGAGGAAGGAGGAAGGAGTGGCAGCCGGGTAGGACAGCAGGTCTTCTCTGTCCCCCCAATTCTTCTGATGTCCTGCACAGAAACCTGAGGGGTAGAGTAGCAAAGGAGAAATCCAAGCTCAGGCTGGGAAAGAAGCTCATGGCACCAAGGTTAGGGCTTGTGATAACAGGGACCTGCTTCAAGAGAAAGGGAGGTGGGTGGCAGATTGGTCTCATGGCTGCCACCCACATAATTCTAAAGGTCTCCCAATGGGAGAACAGCCACCCTGGTAAGTGTCCAGCATCATACAAGGAGTCTCTGTCCATTGTGGCTCTTGCTTGAGCCCCCACACTTAGCCCTCACCAAGCTGTGTGATTTAGGATTCAGGTGTTAGAACGGAGAAGGCACCAGGCCTACTGCACCATATCACTGAAGCCTTTGCTTTGGGGAAAACAGAGCTGGGTACAAATACCAGTGCCACCCATTCTTCCCTCCATGCTCTGGACATTCAACCCATCTGAGCCTTAATCCCTTCATCTGCAAAGTAAGGACCATGCAGTCTTCCTGGTAGTGTTGTAAGGCTCAAATAGAATAACCAGACAGTTCCAGGTGCATATGGAACTCAGTGAGAATCCACTTGCTTTATCCTCCCTCACTCCCTTCCTTCCTCCAGGAATAAAGAGTACACTAGTTGAAGAATATTTCTTTGCCTTCCTTCTCTAGCAGCTCCAATACCAGCCTAACAGCACAATGAGCATCAGATGTGCTTTTTTGATGTTTGAAATTTATAGTCTCTGTTGAATGTTGGCCAGGACAGCACTTCGTCATTTGAACAATTTCCATTTTCCACAAGCTCTCTGTGATTGATGACCTAACCAGGCACATGGCATTCCGTTCCACCAGCAATGTGGCCAGTGGGGAGATGGCTATGTCAGTAACACCTGTTTGTGGTAGACCAACAATGGCGCCCTAAAAGATATATCCACATCAAATCCCTGGGACCTATGTGTGTGACCTTATTTGGAAGAGGGGTTTTTTTTGCAGATGCAATTAGGAATCTTGAGATGCAGAGAACATCCTGTGCTATCCAGGTGGGCCTTAAATGCAATGACTACTGTCTTCATAAGAGACATATAGGGAGATCTGACAGATAGAAGGGGAGAAGGCAATGTGATCACCACTAGGTAGAGGTTAGAGGGATGCACCCCTAAGTCAGGGAATGCCAGCAGCTGCCAGAAGCTTAAAGAGGCAAAGGATGAATTGTCCCCTAGAGCCTCCAAAGGGAGTGTGGCACTGCTTATGCCTTGGCTTTGGACTTCTGGCCTCCAGAACTGTGAGAGAATAAATATCTGTTGTTTTCGCTGGGCGTGATGGCTCACGCCTGTAATCCCAGCACCTTGGGAGGCCAAGGTGGGCAGATCACAACGTCAGGAGATCGAGACCATCCTGGCGAACACAGTGAAACCCCGCCTCTACTAAAAATACAAAAAAGTAGCTGGCCGTGGTGGCGGGCGCCTGTAGTCCCAGCTACTCGGGAGGCTGAGGCAGGAAAATGGCGTGAACCCAGGAGGCGGAGCTTGCAGTGAGCCGAGATTGCACCACTGCACTCCAGCCTGGGCAAGAGTGCAAGACTCCGTCTCAAAAAAAAAAAAATCTATTGTTTTAAGCCAACCAGTTCGTGGTTATTTGTGTAGCAGCCCTAGAAATGAAGACAGCCTGTGAGCACCTTGCCCCACCTGGCTGTAGGTGACTTTTGGTGCCACCATTTTTGACTCTTGTGGATAAAGAGCAGACTATATTCTTTTTATAAGTAAGTCCACCTTTTACAGAAAAATTAATAGCCAGGATCATGGTTTTAGAACTCACAGAATACACTCCTCTCATCCTCTCGTTCTTTCCCCCACCCATTGGCTTATAAACTTGTTCCTATGAAATAAGTCAGCTGAGTTGAGTTTGTAAATGTATCTTGAATAAATGTGTTGGGTGGGGTCACAAACATGCAGACACCTGCTTGTGAGTGTTACTGACCTGCACTCTGAAAGGCCCCTATATTGATGATACTTCTTAATCTCCTATGGCTCTTCTTCAGCCCTGGGAGCAGGGGAGTGCAGATTTTTGTTCAACCCCTTTTACAGATGTGCACACTGAGGTCCCAGTGTGTCCAGTGACTTGCCCAAGGTCATCAGCACTGTCTGGTGGAGCTGGGACTCGAACCCAGTCCTCCTGCTCTCAGCTGTGGGAAATGGAGACAGCAGTTGCCCTGGAAGATGTTTCCTGTGCTGCGTGTTTGTGGTTGTCTCAGGATTTGTGAGACTTACTGTTTTCTTGTGTCCCCTGTCCCTGTGACTTATCTTTGTGCCCACTCAGCCATCACCACTTCCAACACACACCCACACCTGTGGAGAGACTGCAGCCTCCTAGAGCTCATGTCATGGCAGGACTGAGGGCAGTAGTCAGTTCTTGGTGCTCTCTAATAGGGCTCTGAATTGCAGCCTGGGCCATGTCCATTCATTTATGTATTGTCTATAGCTGCTTCTGTGTTACAAGAATTGACAGAGACTAGGTGTGGTCGCTCACACCTGTAATCCCAGCACTTTGGGAGGCTAAGACAGAAGGATCGCTTGAGCCCAGGAGTTTGAGATGAACCTGGGCAACATGATGATACCCCATCTCTACAAAAAAAAAAAAAAATTAGTTGGGTGTTGTGATGGAGGCTGAGATGAGATGATTGCCTGAGCCCAGGGGGTCGAGGCTGCAATGAGCTGTGATTGTGCCACTGTCTCAAAAAAAAAAAAAAAAGTTGACAGAACAAGTTGATTCAATTATAGACTTGAGTAGTTGTAACAGAGACTATAAAGCCTAAAATATTTATAATGTTAACTTTGATAGGACAAGTTTGCCAGCTCCTGCACTGGAGGATAAAGATTAACAGGATTGACTCCACATAGAGGAGAGGAGAGGAGAGGAAGGGGCAAGGATGGAAGCAAGGAGGGAGAAGGGGCAGAGAGAAAGAAAGAGGGAGGGGGGTCACTCAGAGACTTCACAAAGTATGTTATTTCCTAAAAACTGTAATGCCCAGTATCTAGTGATTACCTGTGGCACTGTCAGCCTTCTGCCTGGGAACAGGAATCTCGCAAAGATCAAATGCAGGGCCCAGAGCCCCAGGACTCTGCATTGGCATTCATCAGTAAGTTTTGAAAGAGGCAGACATCTCAAAACCAGCCTAAGCATAAGACACCCAGCTGGTGATTTGAAGATAGGCATCTTCCCCATTACTAGTTGGCCTCACTTTAAAAATTTTTGTTTCTTGGATAGCATTTTTCTTTCACAAGTTGGTTGGCTTTCACATGTCAAAAAACAAAACCAGGGCCGGGCGCGGTAGCTCACACCTGTAATCCCAGCACTTTGGGAGGCGAAGGTGGGTGGATCATCTGGGGTCAGGAGTTTGACACCAGCCTGGCCAACATGGTGAAACTCCGTCTCTACTAAAAAAAAAAAAAAAAAAAAAAAATTAGCCAGGCATGGTGGCGTGCACCTGTAATCCCAGCTACTCAGGAGGCTAAGGCGGGAGAATCGCTTGAACCCGGGAGGCGAAGGTTGCAGTGAACCAAGATTGTGCCATTGCACTCCAGCCTGCGCAACAAGAGTGAAACTCTGTCTCAAAAAAACAAAAAGCAAAAACAAATAAACGGAAAGAGAGAGAGAGGAGAGAGAGAGAGAAACACATACCATTTGCCATATTTGTGGTTTCTCATTCTTGCGCTATTTTTTAAACCTTTCATTACATTAGGCCTTTATCAGATATTAGCATTGGTTCTTCAGTTTTCCCCCTGATCAGGAACTTCCCTGAAATAAATGCTGGTAAGATTGTGGAAAGTTCCCAGGAGAAGGATAGAACAGGTGTACCCCAGGGAGGCTGAGCCAGTACAGAGAGACCTATGGGTTTCTCAGGCCCTCAGTAGAACTGATTCCCTCTCCTTGTTTCAGGTTGTCATCAGCCACTGAGCAAGACCGAATAAGGGATCTCGTGAGGCTTTGGAGATGGATGCAGGATCTGTTGCCTGCGATTCAAAGCTGGTGGAGGACTTGCTTAGGTCATGTTAATTAGTTTTCCTCAGCTCTCACCAGGTGTCATTCATGGAGGTTGCATAAAAGAAACTCATTCCCAGGGATGAGCTTTTTCTTAAATATTACCTTTCTGAATTTTGAAATTTAGTGTAGCATTGAGACATTTAAACACATTTTTGAAGCACAAAACTTATTTATCCTAGTTCAAAGCCAGATTTGGTTTGACCTGTCTTGGTGGCGTTTTCTGTGGTTCTGAGATCCAACCCCCAACTTCGTCCCTTTTGACCTAGTTTATCACCCATGTCCTTGGGTTGAAAATAGTAGTGTAATCCTAAGAGAAGGGGCCTGAAAGGAAGGGAAGAGAAATCAGATGTCAGCTGGTGAGGATGAGAAATACTGCAACAAGGGAGCAGCATTGACCCTTGAGAGCTACATGCTAGGTAGAGTCAAGCTCTACTTGCCCTAAGTCAAAAATTTCATTGACTTGTGGCTAAAGCCCAGACTTTGAAGAGCAAAGAAAGCAAGGATTTAACTGCAAAAATAGAAAAGTGGCTGACCCAATGCTGAGGCTTTTAACAAAATTTACCAAATAGTTTATTTCAGACTGAGAAAGAAAGAGCTCAAACAAGCTTAAGCAGCAGCAAATGCTATCAGCCTGGACCATGAGATTGCATGTGCCCTGCAGTGATTTTCCACCTTGACTGACAAAACTACCTGGTAGTGGCCGGGCATGGTGGCTCACACCTGTAATCCCAGCACTTTAGGAGGCCGAGGCGGGCGGATCACGAGGTCAGGAGATCAAGACCATCCTGGCTAACACGGTGAAACCCCATCTCTACTGAAAATACAAAAAATTAGCCAGGCATGGTGGTGGGCGCCTGTAGTCCCAGCTGCTTGGGAGGATGAGGCAGGAGAATGGCATGAACCCGGGAGGCAGAGCTTGCAGTGAGCCGAGATAGCGCCACTGCACTCCAGCCTGGGCAACAGAGCGAGACTCCGTATCAAAAACAACAACAACAACAACAACAAAAAACACTACCTGGTAGTGTTTACAGCCTTGAGTGCCCAGACCAATAAGATCAAAATCTCTGAAGGTGAGGCCTGGGTTTGGTGCTTTTTGATGATCCTCAGGTGATCTTAATGGTCTTCCCGGGTTGAGCACTGTGGGGAAAATTGAGGCCAAGATGTGGAGGCATCTAACTGGCTCGTGCATGTTAAGAACTGGATGAGACGGGAAGCCAGACATTAGAAATAATGGGGTCAGGTCACCACTTACATGGTATTAATAGCCAGAGGTCTTGAATCTTCCTCCAGACTACAGTGAAGAGAGATACACATGTTATCTACCTGGTGATAGATACCAAAGGGAAGCAAAGTACCACACTGAAGCAAAGTACCATGGAAGGACTGCTCCCTACCTTTGATACATGATAAAGACCAACCTGCCTGCATGAAGATGATGGTGCACTTCTCCTGAACTTCACCATCATGATCACAGTCAAAGCCAGTGATGATGGAGTATAATCACACCAGTAAATGAAGTTCCCCTGCTGTCTTCTGACTCACTTCTAAGTGGCCTGGACCCTGGTGGTTAAGAAAAGTAAACCCCCAAAGCAGTCAGTCATTGTCGGTTTGCTAACTTGAGCATCCTGAAATTAAAGGACTAAGTACTTTAACTGGGTCACCTCTATTAGTGGGTAAAAAGCTGTGTGGTCTTTGTTCACTTCCTTAAAATGCTGCTATACGTGATGGCAAGCAACAGAACTAGCCATGAGAAAGCAACATGGAAACCACTGAAATCAAGACTTAATCCTACCTGGTTCCCCATCAATAGGTAAAACAAAGTGGTTCTGAGCACAAACTCTGAAGCCAGATGATCAGCTTTTAAAAAAAAATAATTAAAGAATATTTATTTATTTATATTTTATTTTAGATTCAGGTGGTACATGTGCAGATTTGTTACATGAGTATATTGTGTGATGCTGAGGTTTAGGAATCTAATAATCCTGTCACCCAAGCCATGAACATAGTACCTGATAGGTAGTTTTTCAACCCTTGATCCCATCCCTTCCTCCCTCCTTTTGGAATGCCCAGTGTCTGTTGTTCCCACCTTTGTGTCTGTGTGTACCCAATGTTTAGCTCCCACTTACAAGTCCATGTTGCTGCAAAGAACATGATTTCATTCTTTTTTATGGCTGTGTAGTATTCCATGCTGTATATGTACCACATTTTCTTTATCCAATACACTGTTGATGGGCACCCGGTTGATTTCATGTCTTTGTTCTTGTGAATAGTGCTGTGATGAACATACGAGTACATGCCCTTTTGATAGTATGACTTATCCTTTGGGTATATATCAGTAATAGGATTGCAGAGTCCAGTGGCAATTCTGTTTTCACTTCTTTGAGAAATCTCCAAACTACTTTCCACAGGGCCTGAACTAATTTGCACTCCCAAAAACAGTGTATAAATGTTCCCTTTTCTCTGCAACCTCACCGACATCTGTTGTTTTTTGACATTTTAATAGTAGCCATTCTGACTGGAGTGAGTTGGTATCTCATTGTGGTTTTGGTTTGCATCTCTCTGATGAATAGTGGTGTAGAGCATTTTTTCATATGTTTGTTGGCTGCTTGTATGTCTTTTGAAAAGTGTCTGTTCATGTCCTTTGCTCACTTTTTAATGGGGTTGTTTTTTACTTGTCAATTTGTTTCAGTTCCTATAGGTTCTGGATATTAGTCTTTTGTCAGATGCATGGTTTGCAGATATTTTCTCCCATTCTGTAGGTTGTCTGTTTACTCTGTTGGTAGTTTCCTTTTGCTGTGCAAAAGCCCTTTGGTTTTATTAGGTCCCAGTTGCCAGACCGACAGCTTTGAATTCTGGTCTTAACACTTCATAACTGGGGGATCTAGGGGCAAATTACCTAACCTCTCTCAGCCTCAGTGTCCTCATCTGTAATGGAGGGATAATAGAAGCTTCCCCCCAGGGTTACAGTGAGGGTTGATGAGGTAGTTCATTTAAAGCACTCAGAACTGTGCGTGGCACCTGTAAACACTCCCACCCCCAGTACCTTTTCACAAGTACTACTAGGATGATGCTGTTTAGCAGCAATTATCAGCACCTCTCATCTCAAGTTATATTGCTAGTGACAAAACCTTTGGCATTTCAGTGTATAGCTTTCCAATCTTTTCCATAACTGTATTTTTTCTTATAAAAGTGAGATTATACTGAGCATACTCTTTGCTTTTTAAACTGACTATATTGAGAATATCTTTCTATTTCATGTAATCTACAGCTTCATTTGCAATGACTGCATAATGGTGCAGATATATCATAGATTATTTAACCAAACACCTGTGGTTTAATACTTAAGTCTCTCTTTCTCTTTTTTAAAAGCAATGCTGCAGTAAATATCATTAAGTAAAAGCACTGCTCACTGGCATAATTTCCCCTTTAGAATAAATTCCTAGAAGTGAAATGTGTTGTTCAAATCGCATATAAACTTGAAAGTGTTTGCTATTCTATATGACTGCCAAATTATCCTCAAGAAAGATTGTACCACCACCAGCAGGGAATAAAAAGTCAGTTTCCCCTCACTATACTTGACACTGGGTATTACAGTTTTTAAACTATAATATTTTGTATTTGTTCTTGACCTAAAGCTGAGCTCTGCTGTTTGGGGCTTGGCTTCTCGGAACTTGGTGCTGATTCTTGCTTTAACTGGAGCTTCCTACTGGAGCATCCTAGGTGGGCTCTTACTGGCTCAAACAACCCTATGAGGCTCTTCTTAGTCTTCTAGGACTAGAGCAGGGCTCAGCCAAGCACATGGTGGTGGCAGGACACTTGGAGCTGTCCCTATACCAGCAGCAATCTTTTGTCTTGCTTATTTAATTACCTTATCCTAAAGTATGTCTTTACTAGAAATTTGCTGTCCTCAGTGAGAAGCAGTACCTTTCCCTTGTTCCCTGCTGAACCACCAGGGTCACTACCAGCAGATCAGAGCCACTTCCCTGTCCCTGGGGGCATCGTCTTAGACTTTGGTCACCACCAAAGAGGAGACATAAGAAGAAGGGCAGGAAGAGGTAGCATTGAGCAAGAGCTCCGGATTTGCCATCATCAGCTGAGGATTCTGAATTAGGAAACATATCTATTTAGGTTTAAACTACAAAATATGCAAGGGTTCCTATTCCGAGCCTCTCAGAAACATCCCTCTGGCCACAGGCAACTGTCACTGGTGATGGTTATTCTCTCAGAAGATGCTGAGGATCAGGGTGTCTAAGGAGTAGCTTTGCTTTAATCTGAGCTTGGTATATTACATTTTCCATGTTAGCCTACCTAATAGGGTGGGTTCACATAGAAATACTAGAAAACACAGAAGGATATAAAGAGCAAAGATGAAAGCATTCCAAATCCTACCATCTAGATACAACCTATGTTGATATTTAGCATCTATGCAGAGGATAGATGCTATCCTGTAGCATGATCATTTATATGCATGTGCATACACATGCATTTACTTTTTATAAAAATGATATAATACTGAACATGCTATTCTGTAGTCAGTTTTTAAAAGAATGTATCTTTTTTTTTTTTTTAGATGGAGTCTTGCTCTATCATCAGGCTGGAGTGCAGTGGCACAATCTCGGCACACTGCAACTTCTGCCTCCCAGGTTCAAGTGATTCCCCTACCTCAGCTTCCTGAGTAGCTGGGACTACAGGTGTGTGCCACCACGCCTGGCTAATTTTTTGCATTTTAGTAGGGACAGGGTTTCACATGTTGGTAAGGATGGTCTTCATCTCCTGACCTTGTGATCTGCCCGCCTCGGCCCCCCAAAGTACTGGGATTACAGGCGTGAGCCACCATGCCTGGTGCCCCCCCCCTTTTTTTGGGGTGGGGGAAACAGGGTCTCACTGTGTCCCCAGGCTGGAGTGCAGTGGCACAATCTCAGCTCACTGCAACCTCCGCTTCCCAGGCTTAAGCAATCCTTCCATTTCAGCCTCCTGAGTAGTTGGGATTACAGGCATATGCTACCATGACTGGCTAATTTTTGCATTTTTTGTAGAGCTGGGGTTTCACCATGTTGCCCAGGCTGGTCTCGAACTCCTGAGCTCAAGCAATCTGCCCGTCTTGGCCTCCCAAAGTACTGGGATTACAGGCATGAGCCACTGCTCCCGGCCTTAAAAGAATTTATCTTTAATGGCTGTGTTTTATTTATACATTTTCAGTCATTCATTCATCAATAAATACTGATTCAGGCCGAGTATGTGTTAGGCATGATTCTAGGCAAGAGAGAGAAACCATGGATGAGAGACATGGTCTCTGCCCTTGGGGAGGGTGTAATGAAGTTCATCAGTTTTGTGCTTTGTGGTTTCTTTCTATGCGTTATGTTTTTAAAGTCCTCTTCCATCCTAAAGTCAGACAATCACTATATTTTCTCATGTTTTCACTTTTTACATTGCCTGAGTCCATCTAGAAATTGTTTTGGTGGATGAAAAATTTTCTACTTTTAAACCATTGGAGGACAGCAATGACCACAAAAGGATTAAATCCTCTTTCCTTATAGACAAGTGGGCACAACTTGGCTATGCAGTAATTCTAACATCAGCAGTGCAAAGAAGGGAAGTACAGTGTTGATTCTTCATGGGAGACTGATGAAATTATAATAGACTTCTGTTCTTAAGGTAGCAAATTATCATTTTTTTAACCTGAAAAGATAGAGTAATAGTCTATGATAAGGACAAATTACCCCAGTATGTTTTTAAAACATTGCAATTATTAACAAAGTGGTAGTTTCTTTCATTTAAAACCCCCTTGGGCCCTAAAGATATAGCTAACAAGAGGAAAAACTGTCAAAACTCTTATTAGTTGGCTGAGTTTATTTTCTGCTCACAATTGTATCATTTAAAACCCTGAGAAACTGTTTTTTGGAGAGCAATTTGTCCCTATTAGAGTTTTATGTGTTCAAATCCTTGACTTAGCAGTTCTGCTGGTAGAAATCCACCCTATGTATGGAATCACAAAAGTACGTCTAAGATGAACATAGAGGAAGATTCATTGCAGTCCTGTCTATAATTGCAAACAAAGCACTGAGAACCACCTAAATTATCTATTAGCAGCAGACTGGTAAAGTAAGTTAAGCTACATCTGTGAATCGCCATGCCGTAGTTGCAAAGAATGTGGTGGGATTCCATGTGCTGAATGAAATAGTAAAATCTCTAAGATACATCACGAAGTGAAGAAAGTAAGCTGAAGGGCAGGTCTTTTGTGTTAAGAATAAAAGACCCCAACTTATGTTGGTGTTTCCATTTTTTCCTGTAGGATGCATAAAGGACTAATAGGAATTGTTGCCTGAAGGAACAAAGCTGGTAGGGATGAGGTGAAGAGAAAGTCAAATGTTCATTTTATTCCTGTGTGGATGGTGTGAATTTTTCTACCCTGCATGTTTATTACTTTTATTTATGTTTTGTAATGCTTACTCCATTTATCTAGGCAGGGAGATTATAGACAATTGGTGTTTCCTTCTTTATGCTTTTCTATATTAAAAAATGAATATAGATCAGAAATGTTCACCAGATACTGGCATCTAAGAAACAAACAAAAACATGATTTGTCAAAGTCAGAAAAGGAGTGTATGTCGCTGTTTGGAATTATGCTAATTTCTTGGAGTTTGCGTTCCTTTGTTGTCATCAGAATGCTGCACATTGTGTTCTCTTTCTATTTTTGTGCACACTATTTTGTTTTGCATTTCCAGCCACGACAGCTATGTTCAGTTGTGCCCCATCCCCTCCCCTGTTCTGTGGCCTGCGGTGCTGAGAACCGCGGGCAGCCAATGGGACTGCTGCTTACTGTGAGGTCCATGCAGTGTCCACCCCCGCTTCCTGCCCTGAGACTGCCTCCAGGCCTGGCACGTCTTCCTAAGACAGGCCTATCAACCCAGTGGATCCTTCTGCCCCTTCCTCCTCCTGTCCTCCAACTTTAGGGAGCCATATTCTGATATCCAGAGATCCTGGATTTAGAGCATCTCCTCCATTCTTGGTAAATTTCTCAATTTACCAAGTAGTTCCTTTCAGATGAAAAGTTAAAATGGGAGAGAAATATTTTGCATTTGCTCTTTTCATTAGACTATTCGATTCCCATGTAAATGTCTTCTACAGGGATTGAAAGAAACGAATATATTGGTTCACCAGACATTGCTGAAGGTTCCAACACAGCCTTGACCTATTTTTGTTTGAAATTGAGAAATGCTCACAAATGTAAGAGGCCTCCTTTTTTGGAGATTGGAGGGATTTGACATCAAGATGTTTTGCATTTTCAACAGCTCATTTGCCCTGGATGGCTTTTGGCAGATAAATGTGGAGGTGGCAGTGTAATAGGTTTCATGTGTCCAGAGTGGAATTCACTCAGAGCCAAACAAAAGCTAGTAGCTCTGAACATGTCTCTTTTGATGGTAAAGTACTCTGGAGTGAGACTGTTTAAGTTTCAACCCCTGTTTGGCCACTTCTTAGCTCAAGGGCACTTCCCTTACAGTAGCTAAGTTTAGGTTGTTTCATCCATAAAATGGAAGATATTAAAGTATCTACCTCAAAGTGTGATGAGGATTAAGTGAAAAACTGCGGGGCAATTCTTACTATAATGCCTGACATAGCAAGGCATCAATAAACTCAGTTGCCATTGTTATTCTTACCATTATGGTTTATACCACTACGATCATTGGGATTATTAGGTTCAACCACTACACAACTGAACTGTTGTTGCATGAGTAAATTGCAGTTGTTTAGACAAAATCCTAAGCCAAAAACTTCGTGCTAGGTAGAAAGGAAGCACCTTCATTTATTAAGTCCCTGCACTCTACCAGGTGATGTGCTTAGTTCCATCTTTGCTGTATCTCATTTCAATCCTGCAGTAGCATTTTGCAGGTAGTTCTATTTCAGTATTTCAGACGGAGTTCCAGTTGTTTGATGCTTACTAGCCATGTGACCCTGTCTCTTTATCTTCCTGTGCCTCAGTTTTCTCCTCTGTAAAATGGGGATAATGATAGTACCTAACTCATTAGGTTTTTGTGAAGATTAAACATGTTAAATCACACAAAACAGTGCCTGGCACACAGTGACCATTATGTAAATGTTTGCTCGCATTACTTTATAACTCAGGAAGGGCACATGTGACAGTCTGGAACGTGTGAAGTCGTTGTTCTCCTTAGCACTGTGGAATGTTAGTGATGCTGGAAGAACCTTAGAGCTAAGCTGGCCCAACCTACTCATTTCACAGGCTGGGGATCCAAGGCCCAGAAACAATAAGGGACTTGTCTAAGTCACTCAGGGAGTTAGTGGCAGAGCCCCTACCTGATACCAGATCTCCTGACTCTGCTCACGAGACTTCATGGTGGGAATAAGGCAACACACGGAGAGGGATGAGATGGAGATCACATTCTTCGGGAGAGTTTGATTCTGTTATTCCTGTCATTTGGGACTTTTTCAGAGTCCCCTACCATTCTCCCTACCTGTACAGAAAGTGCTGGATTTTTCCACCACAAGGGGCTTATCAATGTGGTGTCATAAAGCAGGTCTTACTTTCTCATCAGAGCCCATATCAGACCACTTCCCTTCTTGGTCTTTAGAGGAAACCAAAGGGAAGCACTCCTAGCAAAGAATTTGATGTTATGACCATCAAAGCAAAAGCATAGCTCTATGGTTAAATAATTACTTAAAGGGTCACACCGTGGGCAGACCTTAAAAAACAGACTTAAGATATAACCCATATGGGCTATAAAGTATCTATAAAGGACCCTAAATGGAAACTCTGCTGTGTTGTGCATTTGACTTGGCACTAATAGGCCAGATATATTAACTGTTGGGTGAAATTAATGATAATATTGCATCTAAATTCTATGGGATGTTTCTTAAGGTTTTGGGTGTTAAATTACCCCTTCTAAAAGCCATTATTGAGGCTCGAACTAATCAATGTCTTCTTTTTCTTTTAAAAATTCTCTTGACCATATTGTTTCTATTACAAATGAAACATGAAGGTAGAAAGTAGAATAATAAGTTACAAGAAGTGGAGAAGGGAGTGTGTGTAGTGGAGGATGAGAGAGGTTGGTTAATGGGTACAATTATACAGTTAGGTAGAAGGAATAAGATCTAAGGTTGGATAGCACAGTAAGGTGACTTTAGTTAACAACAATATATTTTAGATTTTAAAATAGCTGGAAGAGAGGACTAAAAATGTTCCCAACACAAAGAAATGATAAATACACGAGATGGTGGATGTCCTAACCACCCTGGTTATTATACATCCTAGGCATGTGACAAAATATTACATGTACCCAACAAATGTGTACAAATATCATATGTCAATAAAACATTTAAAAGTAAATAGCTACAGAAAACAATACAAAGCTGGCAGTTCCTTCTTTTACAGATAGATGGCAAGCTCAAGTCCAAATAATCAGTTGAAGAAAAGAGAAGTTATGTAGATGGAAATGCTGGTCCAAACTAAGGGATGAGGAATAAATAGAGTTGTGGAATTATCCACTTCACCTGGTGATGTTGCGAGTTAAATGGGTACACGGCTAGGCAGAACAATGTAGAAAACCTACCTTACTTGTTCTTCTGACCAAGCCTTTTAAGGCTGTCATTTAAACTGGCTCTGAGTTCTGTTCCTTAGTTTTGTAGGATCAGAAAATCACATGCCAACTTAGCTTTCAGCTACTCATCTACAAACCCAAGTGTCTATTTATTTTTCAGTGGATGGACACTGCAGGGGTCTTAGCAAGTACCATCTCTCCATTTAGCTAACTACATAGGAAGCCTGAATAGAAATCAGGATTATGATTGGTGATCTTGAAGATAGAGCCAGGAGAGTGAGTTTTAATATCTGATGGTGTTGAGATGAGATAACTGATCTCGAACAGGGATGTGTCTGCTGAGCAAACTCAGCATTACTTGTTAGCTGGACAGGCGATTGGACAAAGCTGAGTGAGCACCTCTTCAATTTTTTTTATGCTTGATTACTCAGGTTTTCAGTTTTTAGACAGACTATTTTTCTTTTTTTTCCCCTCAGATGTATAAATAGCATTGAATCTGCAGTAGTGTTAGAAAGGTAATTATAACCCAACCATGCCTGAGATGACATTGTGATTTCTTAATAGAAAAAGCTTGTTGGGTCCCCACTTGCAAGTTGATTTTTCATAATTTAATTCTCAAAATGTCACCTTATTTCTTGGTGTAACCCAGATAAAACCTAGGTACCCTGGCAATCCAGTTTCAGCATGAAGTTATATTCAAAGGAACACAGGCTAGTTGGCCAAAGTAATTTCAGTATCCTTACTGGAATCTTCTGGAGAACATCAGAGGGGATTCATTTTATAAGCCACAGTAAAATATCTGAAGATTCTCTTTTCCTGATTTCCTGGCCTTAATATCTCAGCCTTTTCATTTTAAACTCTTGAACTTTAAAATGTCTCTGACCCCTTTCAGTGCTTTACTTCTTCATCTCTTCTTTCCTTTTCTCGATCATTTTTCCCCCTAAATAGCATCCCCACCCATTCCCTTTCCAAGTGCAACTATATAAAACAGTCTGTTTCTCACAGTTTTTCAGTACTTTACCTCTTTCTCTGATTCTTCATTTCAAAAGCCTAGAAATCCTCTGGCAAAAAGTCACTTAAAAGGTTTGGGGCAAGGGCACAAGATTCCCTTTAGCTCACATGGAAGGAAGTCAAAGCTGAATTATCTTCATCTAGCAATAGAAAGAATAAAGATTGCAACGTTTACAATTTAATATATTTTCTTTACCCTCCTCTTGTCTAAATTCTGTGATCTCATGATGGCAAGAGGGCCTTGAGTAGGTCTTCTGGTCCCTTCCCACTGCTGTGCCCTGGGGCGCGAGGTATCAGCGCAAGCTAGAATGGGGGTTCAGTGGAGGAAAGGAAACACCCTATTTCTGCTTCTGACTACCTTCCCTGCTTAGCCTCTTTCCCTGTCTCCCTGTTTCTCACACACTCAGTTGGGACACCCACCTTGTCCACAGCCACAGCCTGGCATCTCCTAGTGCTCCAGTTGCAGCACATTCAGCAGGAGAGAAGAGGGAGTCTCAAGTAGCAAAAAGGTGGAAATAGGCTTTCCTAACAACAGGTACTTACCATATCTGTCTTCTCATCATATTTATTGAACAGAGTGTGCTTCATTCTCTATGGGTGCTCTTTAACAATAGTTTACGTGTTATGTTACGAACATGTTATGATTATAACATGTTCTATCATGTTATAATCCTTCCAGAAAATACTTGCCAGGAAAATATATAATTTATAGAAAGCAAATGAAAGTGGCTTGTTAGCCTTCCCAGATAGTGGAGGAATCTGGAAGTCTTTCTAATGGACTGAGATCACGTCATTCCAGATGTCTCTTGAGGCACACTGCCCCGAATGGTTGCTACTGTCAGCTCATTATGCTTTTCCCTGGAATTTCCACTTCCCCCGCCTTTCTCCCCAGAATAAGCTTTCCATGATTCTCTCCCAGAATTAGCCTTTTCAACTCTTTCCTCATATGCATAGCAACAGTTATTTATTTCATGTGGGTTAATGTCTTTAGCATTAGGACACTTCTGGTTTTATGGACTGATGGCCAATGTGTTTTTAATAATGTATTTTGCTTCTATTGAAGTCATGAGTACAAATTCGTAATTCATTTTAATGAGGGATATGGACAAACAGGAACACAAGTAGAAGAGAGAAAAAAGAGGATAGTACACTTGGAGATACTCAGTAAGCATAAATTACATGTATTCATCATACAATATTCTAGGCTTTAGAGATGTGTCAGCCAAGATCCTTGTCATCAAGGAGCCCATAGTTTGTTAGAGAGAGAAGATGTGTAAATAGTTAAGTATATAAAGGGCTACAGTGCTTGAGGTCTAATGTAGAAAAATCCACAGCCTGTGGGGAGGGAAGAGAAAGGAGGGAGTGATGCAATCTATTTGGAGGGAACAGAAAAATCTTCTGTATTCGTCAGTACTCTTTGAGTTGTAAGTGGTAGAAACATCACTCAAACTAGCTTAAGAAAATGGGAGATTTATTAGTGTATATAATTTAGGAAGCCTGGGGATGGTTCTGGCTTCATGCATGACTAGATCTGGGACTCAAACAATGTAGTAGGACCCTTTTTTGTCTTTCAACTCTGCCTCCCTCTGCATGTTGACTTTATTTTCTTCAATGTAGATGCATTTCTTTTATGTGACTTGGAAAAATTGCTACTCAGAAGTACATCATCTCAGCTTAATCCTAGTGGTATGTTTTTTCACTTCTCTCCTGGTATCCATGTGTCTGTCCCTGAAATGTCTCTAACTGGTGTTTCTCAGTTCACTTAGCTATCCCTTGGATCAATAGCTATTGCAAAGAAACGAGGTAGCATGATTGGCCTAACCTGGCTCACAAACAAGTCCTAGTGGCAGGAATGAGCTAACCATGACTGGCATTTCTATCAGAGCCATTTACAGTGAGGGTAGATGTGTTTCCCCAAAGGAAAGAAGACTAGGCAGATCAAAATTGACAGATGTTCATTAAAGCTTCATAGATATTTAAACTGTGCCATCATAGATGAATTGTTTTTTGTCAAATGAAGCAGCAGTTCACATCGATTATTGTTAGAGGAAGCAATAAGAGCAAAACTAAGAGGACATGAACCAGCCGGGAAGATCAGGAGACTGCAAGTAGTCTTTGAGGTTGGATCATGGTAGGGGGCCATGGCTTGAGATGAAGCTGTGAAATAGACAGAAGCCTCACTGGCTATGCTAGGGAACCTGCTCTTTGCACTGTAGGCAATGGGGAGACATCCTTGGTTTTAGACAAGGGTCGGAGGTGGTCAGATTTCCATTTTAGAATATCACTCTGGCAGCAGTGTGGAGATTGAGTCGGAGAAGCCAAGAATGGATGCAGGGAGACTAATAAGGAAACCACTACAGTAATCCAGCTGGAGATAAGTTCTGTAATGTGCTAAAGATGCTAATATGGAATAGTCTCCATGTCCAGGTAGGAGATAAAGGAAGGAGGGTTAAGGCAATACTCAAGGTTATAGTGGGGAAGCAAAAGATGTGGAAACTGGCGAGCAGAATCAACATGACTTGGTCTTTCAGGAAAGTAAGTGTCTAGGATGACTTAGATTTCTGACTTAAGTAGTGTCATTTGCTGAGATGAAACATAGAAGAAGGAACAGGTGTGAAGGTAGAGGGTGGGGGATTTCTTGAGATGGTGACTGCATGTGTTTGAGTTTGGGGGAGTGACTATGAATAGTTGGCAGTTCAGTATAGCGATCTGCAGCTCAAAGGAGAGGTAGAGTTGTAGAGTGGATGAGAATGAAGGCCTGAAGAGTTACTGGTTTTGTACTGGTTAAGGGAAGGAGAAATCTGGAAACCAGTGGGCTATCCCGGTGAGGAGCACAGCTCAGACCTCAGCCATCAAACAAGTGTCAGAAACTGCAAGTGAGTTCCTTAATGGTGTCCTATGCAAACTTGTTGTCGTTTGACTCATATCTAATTCTGAGCATAGGCTGGTTGCCTCTTGTCCACCTAGAAGTGACTTTAAGACCATCACTATGGGCCAGGTTCGGAGGCTAACACCTATAATTCCAGCACTTTGGGAGACTGAGGTGGGTGGATCACCTGAGGTCAGGAATTTGAGACCAGCCTGGCCAACATGGCAAAACCCCATCTCTAGTAAAAATACAAATATTAGCCAAGCGTGGTGACACACACCTGTAATCCCAGCTACTCGGGAGGCTGACACAGGGAAATTGCTTGAACTCAGGAAGCAGAGGTTGCAGTGAGCTGAGACTGTGACAACAGACTGAGACTCTGTCTCAAAAAAAAAAAAAAAATCACTGTGAAAGGGAGCTCAGCTAGTCAAAGAATCCTGCAATAGCTGTGGATGCACAGTGGGTCCTTGTCATGGGGCCAGGCCCAGGGTCATCAGTTAGAATGCAGTTGTAAACATGCTAATGCTGCTGCCTGGTTGTATGTGCTAACAACTGCTTAGTTCCAAATTCTAACCCAATAAGGAGTTTCCTCAGGGGAAATGTATGACTACAGCACAAATGGGCTCAGCCTTACTGCTTTCCCACTGTTACCCCTTCCTGCACCAGCGCTCTTCTGGTCCGTGTGACTAAAAGCCAAAACACCACTTTGCCTAACCCCCCAGATCCTATTAGTTTTGAGTCTCATCAATTCTGTTTCTTCCATTTGTCTTTCTCTTTCCATTCTGATTGGTACAACTCTAAGCTAGGAGGCTTGTTAGTTCATCCATCCTTACTGCACAACCAGGTGAATGGAACATCCTCCTAAGGCACTTAAATGATATTTGAATCCACAGGTCAGCAAACTAGGACCCATGGGCCAAATCTGGCCCACTACCTGTGTTTGCAAATAAAGTTTTATTAGAACACAGCCACACTCATTCATTTAAATATTGTCCAGGACTGCTTTTGAACTACAATGGTAGCATTCAGTAGTTGCGACAGAGACTGTATGTCCCACAAAATCTAAAATATTTACTTTTGTTTTATAGGAAAAGTGTATCAGCCCCTATTAATCCACCTTATGTATGAATGCCAGATTAATGTTCCTAAAATGCCATTTCACCATATCATTCTGTAGCTTAGAACCCTGCAATGACGTTGCATTGTCCATGCAATAAAATCTAAACTTCATGGCCCTCCATGGTATAGTCCCAGCCAATCTGTTGAGTCATTGATCTCTGTTCCTAAAGGCAAGCCCTACAACCAGTTAGATTTTCCTCCTCATTGTCCCTGGAATATGCAGTGCATTTCTACCCTTGTTCACCTAGTTCCTTTTGCTTGGAATGTATTGCCCATTTGTATCTACCTAAATCCTACTCATTCCTTTTTTTTTTTTTTTTTTTTTTTTTTGAGACAGAGTCTCACTCTGTCGCCCAGGCTGGAGTGCAGTGGTGTGATCTTGGCTCATGGCAACCTCTACCCACTGGGTTCAAGTGATTCTCCTGCCTTAGCCTCCCAAGTATCTGGGATTACAGGCATGTACCACCACACCTGGCCAATTTTTATATTTTTAGTATAGATGGGGTTTCGCCATGTTGGCTAGGCTAGTCTCAAACTCGTGACCTCGGGTGATCCACCCACCTCAGCCTCCCAAAGTGCTGGGATTACAGGTATGAGCCACTGTGTGCCCAGCCCTAAATCCTACCCATTCTTAAAGGACTAACATGAACTCTACATCCTTCATGACCATGTCAGTTACAGTGATCACCAATGAGCCTGCTGCTTGAGCATGTAAAGGTCCACTGCCCATACTGCCTGGTAAGGTTTCTTCTGCTCAGAGAATGGTTCACCAATATGATGATGGGCAACTCTGGAGTGAGGACTTTCTGATGGAACAAAGTCACAGCTGTGGGAAAGCCTGGGAATGGTTTGGAAATGACAAGACATGTAATGAGAACACATGACACTCAATTAATATTTGTGGAAATCTTGAGTCATCAGCCTCTCATATCTATGACATACATCTTGGTTCTGTATTTAAATGTAGGACAACTACATATCTTGATAGCCAGTGGGAATGACTGACAAAGTCCAGTAAGTCTACTCTTGAGAGATTCTAGAATGTAGAGATAGCAGCTGGACCGGGAAGCCCTAGCTTTATCATGTGCCATCTCTGAGATGCTGGATGTGGGCTGTTCCCACTGTGCCTCACTTTTCCCATCTACTGTCATATATTTTATGGTCTTGCACACACTCTGGGATTAAGTAACATCAATTATGCACCATTGATTGGAGTTCTTTGGTAAATGGTACTGCATTCCTAAAATATTCATGTGTCTTACTTTGTCAGGGAGATTATATCCGTGACTTAGATATCATATTCTAGTGGCTTAAGATTATGAGCTAATATTTTGTAAGGTCTGGGCATTGCACAGAAAACCTTGGTTGTAATATACATTATTATTACATTGATTTGAATAGCAATGGTACAATCATAGCCCCGGAAACATAGCGACTACATAAAATAAAAGCTTCCATTAACACTGAGCACAGCAGCCAGGCTTCCACATTGTTGTTGTCCCTAGGATTTGGCTGTTGTATTGTCAAATGCCATTATGTCTTATCTAATAAGTTTCTCCCTGCATATGTGAGTAAACGAAAATGCTCCAGTATAGTAAATGTCTCAGCAAACCACTCTTGTACGCTTTGGAAACAGAACATTAACAAGGAAACTATCATGAGAGCAGACCTTTCTGTTCTCATGAATCACATTCATATGATGTTTATTGTCCACATTGGAGAAGTATAGAGAAGAAAAATATGAAGGGTACACTCTAATGGAAAGGTTATAGTGGAAATGCAAGGAAAATATATCCCTTTACAACCAGCTTCTAGGCATTACCTAGAAGTAAACTTATGACAATAAGACTAACAGCAAATAACATTGAGCACTTACTCTGTGCCAGGTATTGTTCTAGGCCTTTTATGTTACATCATCTCATTTAATCCACTCCACAACTAAGTGGTTTGGATGCAGTTATTATCTCCACTTTATGTACGAGAAGACCAAGACCCAGGGAGGTAGAAGAACTTGTCAGAAGTCAGACAGGTAGTGAGTGGTAGGGCTGGAAGTTGGACCCAGACAGACAGATTCCAGATTTCATATTTATCATAACCTCAGCTGCCCCACCCACATGAAATGCTACCCCAAGGCTAGTGGCAGCAAATATAACCCATTTCATTTGCATTGTTTGGTATGTCCAACTGGGTGATTTGTCCTACAAAATTTGAAACAACGTCTGCTTATTTATGTCTGTGATTTTGATCAAATAAATCTCACCCAGAATTTCCCACTGTTTTATTCTATGGTATTTGCAGTTTGTAAGAACCTCTGTCTTTTGGATTGAGACATTTTTATTCTTTGTATCCAAATTAACACTGCACAGAACATGATTCTCCTGTGTGTGTGTGTGTGTGTGTGTGTGTGTCTGTGTGTGTGTGTAGAAACCGTCTTTTCTTTTGGATTAAATTCTTGCAGCCTGGCTGAGTGAGGAGAATTTCTCCCACTCTTCGAGCCTACAGCAGACATGTTAGGAGAATGCTGCTGCTTGCAACACACCCAGAGACGGTGGGGCAGGTGACACTGCGTGTGTGCCCAGTGTCTCTGGAAGTGTCTATACAGATGTGTGCTGCTGCTGCTGCTGCTTTCTGCCTTAAAATTTCTGGAGCCAACACCCACCCACTCTTACAGCCTCTCTCTCTTTATTTTCAAGGAAAAAAGAAAGAGGCAGACTGAAATAGAAGGCAAGCGACAACAGCTTGACGAGCAGATACTTCTGCTGCAGCATTCCAAGGTAAGCGGCTGATCCCAGGAACCTATTCCATTATTAGACATGCAGATCACACTCCGGAGAGCTGGGCAGTGCCTGCCCTGCCGTGAAGGCGCTGCCGCCAACCAAACCAGCCTTTTTCATTCAATCAGGAAACCATCTCTTGGCTTTTCTTGTGAATTTCTCAAATTCAGGGCATTATTACAGCATTCCAATTTCTGCAAGCATAAGATTACAGTGTGCATGTGGACAGGGTGGAGGGTTTGTGCATGTGAAGTGTGGTGGCTATATATAGAAATTGGATGAGAATACTTCACAGGGTGGGTGAGGCAGCATTTCAGGATTGTTTCTCCCATACATAGGTGCTGGGTGTGTTTGCTCAGAGACCCCAAAAGATATATTTCACAGAACGTTCTTTTTATTCACTTAAAAATATTAGTATTTCCTTTCTTGATATGGAGAAAAGGGAGATTAAACGATGTGATCTGATAAAAGAACAACACTGTGTATTTCAGATTATTCATTTATTTTATTTGTACTTTAACAATTTTGAAAGTGTTCTGTGAGAGCAAGCAGTTGGTCAAAGATGGCTTTGAAATGATTTGACTCAGACGGGTCTCCATGGTACCATCTAAAAAGAGAGAGAGAGAGAGACAGCACACAAGAGCTGTTTATTTTTTCTTTAAAACATGATGCACTTAAGCATCATAATTGATTACAGCTCAGGAGAAAGCTCTGTCACTGTCACAAGGACCCCACTGGTTGCAGAATGTTGCTTTTCACATGTTCAGAGAATAATGTGACCACATTCCAATGGCCAGCCGGGAGTTGCTGCTTGCCTTTGACTGCTCCTGGGCTTTTTGGCAGGAATACCTTCTCCTGCTTACCTCATGTTGCTGTGACATTGCCTGCACAGAGCTGCATTGCTCAGAGGGCTGGGTGGGAAGGTAGTGCTGACTTTCGGGGTGATGCTCGGTATGAATTATCTAGATTTTTTTCAACAAGATAAACCTTTATGGCTACTTTTCCTGTCCTTTTCTAGAAAACAGGATTGTGCTAAATGAATACCCAAAATGAGAACCATCAGCAAGCGAGTTACTGATTGAAAATAGCAGCATGACCTATATCTGCTTAGCATGTTTATCAGTTTTTGCCATTTACCTTAACCAGAGAAATATGCTTAAAAGGAAGAAAAGCAGCATGATACTGAGGATATTGCCTGTTTCTCTCTGTTCATCATATAAATTCATTGACAGATCTTTCTTTGTAGGAGCTTGCTCTGTATCCCGGGTGCTGTTGCTCTTTCCCCACAACATTCCTGAGGGAGGATGGAGGGCTAAAATTAGTATCCTCTTCTCACAGAGAGGGGGCCTTAAAAACACCTAATAGAACTGAGTGAATTGTTCAAGGTCAATCTGCACAGAGCTAGGTCTCTGGCTCAGAGTACAGTCCATTCAGTACAGTGCTTGTAAGAGACCAACATGTACTAAAACCTCAGTGAATTTCTGGTTAAAGGTGAACTTTTAAATAAGAGGACCGAATGAAAAAAGAGAGGCTGCTTTGGGCTAGACAGCCTCACTTTAAGCTCAACGTAGTTCTTTGCTTTTGTATTCCCTGAATCCAGTCAGGGAATAAACATATGTCAAAACATCAAGGGATTTTTTTTTTTTTTGGTCTCCCTTCTCATGATCCTGGGTGCCAAATAAGATACCAAGGGCTCATTTATTGCTGATGTCCAGTGCAGTATTAGTATATTCTGTTCATATTACATCTATTCATTTTTTTATTTGTTTGTTTGTTTGAGATGGAGTCTCGCTCTGTCGCTCAGGCTGGAGTTCAGTGGCATGATTTCGGCTCACTGCAAGCTCCGCCTCCCAGGTTCACGCCATTCTCCTGTCTCAGCCTCCTGAGTAGCTGGGACTACAAATGCCCGCCACCACGCCCAGCTAATTTTTTTTTTTTTTGGTATTTTTAGTAGAGATGGGGTTTCACCATGTTAGCCAGGATAGTCTCGATCTCCTGACATCGTGATCCACCCGCCTTGGCCTCCCAAAGTGCTGGGATTGCATATTCATTTTTCGTCTATGCATCCATTCATCCATCTTTCCATCCATCCATCCATCCATCCATCCATCCATCCATCCAATCAACAGAAACAACAGTAGAAATTAACTTGGTCTTGTATGGGGAAGCAGTGAGGTTTTTCTCAAGGACTTGGAAACAAGGGAATCAGCTAGTTCTTTATGGCTATCTTGGTAAAATTCTCACGCAGTTGATGAGATTGGCTATCTGAGGGAACACCCAACACTCGCACCGTGGCAACCTTGCTATTGCAGGGCAGGAGGTGGGTGAGGTGGGGAGGACTGGAGGTGATGGTAACTTACTAAGTGGAGGTGAGTGCATTGTATGTCTCTGGGAAAGGCTTGTGTGGACAGAATGAGGGTGAGTTATTGGCCTTGAATACTGAAAAAGGAAAGCTCAGAGGTTCCAAAGGTGGCAGTGGTTGTCTAGTACTACCTGCAGAGAGACCCCCAGCTTTGGGAGGTCCTGAATTTCTGTATGCTGGTGAGGTGGGGTCAGTGGTAAGGTGAGGAGGGTCCTCAGGCCACAGTGAGGCCCAAGTGAAACTTCCCTCAGGACCTTGCCTCTCTTTGTTCTGAATTCATCCTCCCTATAATTATTCAGTTATTTTGATATGAGGAAAGGGTTGCCTGATTGAAGGATATGATCACTTTAGGCACTAGGAAGGAATATGTTTCACTTTAAATCAATAAACTGGTGACTGAACTTGAATAGCATGAGACTTTTTCCCTGTAATCATCCAGTTTGCAGCCTAGTGGCCTCGCCCCTGGATGGAAGTACATTCGTGGAGGTTATATTTTCTTCTCTGTGAGCCTCTCCAAGGAGTCAGCCAGTTTTCTCCTGGTAGCCTGTTAGCCACCGTCAGTAACAGTCACCATTTTTTTTGAGTGCCTAACACGTGCCTGGTACTTTAAACACATACCCTCAATAATGACCACAAGACAGTTATTACTCTGTCTTACAGCTATGGGAACAAACTCATGAGGTCAAGTGATTTGCCCAAGACCATAGAGACTATACATGAGGGAGCCTGAGAGAAACTCCTGGGCTGTCTGCTTTCAAAGACCAAGCTCTTTCCAGGCCACTGTTCTCTTTGAAAGAAATGTTTCCTTTGGAATAATTCATTTAGTGAGATGCCAGTTACCATCATTGCTGTCTCTCTTACTCTAAATATATTGTGATGGACTCCAGAAAATTTAGATCATGTGGAGACATGTCACAGTGATTATTGAAGTTCCTTGAAGTAGAGAATATTAGGAAATATGTCAGTAATCAATATTTGTTTCACTAATTTGCAAAATCCTAGATATTCTCTAAGAAAAAAATATTCTCCTTGCATTAGAGTTAGTTGTCATGTTTATAAGATATAATTTTCATATTCTTTATGTAATTCTCATATTCTGTGTCTTAAGATAAAATTCTCACATGTGGGAATTATCAGATAGCCTGTGGACACTTATTCTCATGCAATGAGATGAATTATTTAGACAGATTCACCTGTCTGTGGTCAAAGCAAATAAATAGAATGCAAGATAGTAGTTTTGGCATTCATATATATTTTTAGAAGACTTACTTATTGCAATATTTAGGAACATATAGTGAGCAACTCTACAAAATGGAATATCATCACTTTGTATATGGACTTTGAGCAAATTCCACAATACAGTAAAAGACTAAAGTATAAAATGGTAAAATACTAACTGCTACATCCCAGTGATTAGGAAACCTCAAGATACTTTGAACTCCAGGCCAAATTAAACTCAGATGTATTTTTAAAGCATCCTTAGCTATATGTAGTGTGGTGTAATAATTTCTAAGCATTACAAGTAGAACTAGTAAGCAATTTTTATAGCTATATTATTTTTGATGATTACAAAAGGAAAGAATGTATAATCATTGCAAAAACTAAATTAAAAAGTACAGCAAAATATAAAGAAAAAACTTATGTACTCTATACTTACCATTCAGATAGAACCCATGCAGAGGTAAATCCTTCTATACTTTTTTCCCTGATATATTTCTGTAGATTAAGATATGTAACCATCATTCACAGGGCTCACCAACCTGTGGGTAAAATGAAATTATATTAACATTAGCATTGGAATAACATTAACCTTTACCTCTTTTTTATGTGGGTTCTTCTTAATACCCATACAAAAACTTATAATTTTTATAAAATCCCATGGAGCATTATTTTACTTTAGGATAACTGACTTTGATGTCTTCCTTGAAAAGAATGTCTCCATCTCAAACTCTTAGCTATTATGTTTCTTATACTTCAATAGCATTAATTCATCTAGAATTTATTTACAGACGAGGTATGCAGTAGGAATATAACTTTACTTTTTACTGATGCTGAGCTGCTTGTCTCAATGTGATTTATTGATTTATTGATTAATTCATCCTTTCCTTCACTGATTTAAATGTCTTCTTTATCACCTACATATTTCTGACTTACATTTGAGTCTACCATTTATGGATTCTTTTTATTCCATTAATCTGCCCATTCCTGTGCCAGTATCGTTCTCATTTAATCCCTATAGCTTTTTAATATATTGTAATATTTCATAAGACAAGAACTATCATTATTCTTTTGAAAAATTGTCGGCTTTTTATTTCATAGGAACAATTATTTATTTTTATTGTTTTTATAATGAGACTTGTGATGATATGGATTTTTTAAAAATAAATCAGCTACTATATCATACTAGAGCAGAAGGAATTTAATATTTCCTTCTGTCCCTTGGTTGAATTGCCAGAGATTTGTCTATTTTATTGGTCTGTTCAAAGTCCCAGCACAGAGTAGGCACTCAGTACCTACTGCAACATGAATTCCTTGGAGACTGTCATATTTACAAAGGTTTGCCTGACAGAGTTGGCCCTGTCAGAATCAAATTGCTAATACCACGTCTTCAATACATAAACTGCCTTTGAATTACTTATTCATGAGTAGGGAACCCTCACTAGAGTTTTCTTCTAATCCAAGCTATAAAAATTGTCATTATATTTGGAAGACCACAGCCTTTTCTTCCAAGAAAGCCGAATGAAAAAAGATGAAAGGCTGAATTGTGACCCCGTGAAATATTTATTGTCAACCCACTAAGGTCATTTGCTGAAGAGCCTGAAGGTATCAGAAGACTTGCTACAAAGATATTACAGTGTCTTTCCCGGTTTTGAACATTTAGCACTAATTTTAGACTTTTTCTTGTTACTGGGATGTGTGAAAGGCTTATTTCAAATTTTAAAATATTGAACAGATAGGCACAGTACACAGTGTAAAGTAACCTTAGATCTCCTCCCTTGTTTCCATACCCAGAGCTTGAATGGAAGTTAAAACCTGATTTCTTCTATCAGAAGTCTTGGGTCGGCTTCTCCCTGGGTGGACTGAAGCATATAACAAAATCTCAAAACCAAACCAAGATCTTATTTATTGAGAGTCAAGAAAGAGAAAGGAAAGAGTGGGAAGGATAGGGGAAGAGGAAGAGGGACAGGACACAGATAAATGACTGAAAACACAAACACAGCTATTGCCTCATGCTGAGTTTAACCCATTTTCTGTTAGAAAACTGAATTTAGGCCAGGCGCAGTGGCTCATGCCTGTAATCCCAACACTTTGGGAGGCCAAGGCGGGCAGATGACCTGAGGTCAGGAGTTCGAGACCAGCCTAGCCAACATGGCAAAACCCCGTCTCTACTAAAAATACAAAAATTAGCTGGGCTACCTGGGAGGCTGAGGCAGGAGAATCACTTGAACCTGGGAGGTGGAGGTCGCAGTGAGCCAAGATCACACCACTACACTCCAGCCTGAGTGACACAATGAGACTCCATCTCAATAAAAAAAGAAAAGAAAAGAAAAGAAAATTGAATTTAGCCATATTCCAACCATCATCCACTAGAATAGCCAATATCAGCTTCAGCCAGATTACAAATGAATGAAAGATCCAGAGTAAAAAGTAAAATCATGAAAGTACACAAAGGAATCACAGGTGAATATTTTTATAGTGAGAGTAAGGAAGTGTTATCTATGTATGACATCAAAGCCAGAATGTGCAAGTAAAAAAGATTGCCAGATATGACTTTACAAAAATAACAAACATCTGACCAGGAAACAACTGGAGACTTATTACAAGTTCTCATTCACCTCCTACTTCCCCAATCTGCCCCACCCAGCCTCTCCAGACATGCCTCACTCTTCACCGGGATCACCTCAAAAAGTGGTATCTAGGCTGGGCACAGTGGTTCATGCCTGTAATCCCAGTACTTGGGAGGCTGAGGTGGGAGGATCATTTGAACCTAGGAATTCGAGACCAGCCTGGGCAACATAGATTCCATCTCTACAAAAATAAAATAAAAAATAAAGGAAAGTAAGAAAAGTGACTTCATTGCAGTTACCTTAGCTGTAGATGAAAAAGATTGGGTTAGATGATCTCTGTGATCTTTTTTTAGCTTTAGTGATAAGATTTTATATTTGCTAAAGTACAGTGTATGTGCATGATTTTCCAAGAATTCCTCACATGTCAGCCCCCGTGGATGAATAAAAGATACAGCCCTGGCTGTGAGAACTCAGGGGCAAGTGGGGGAGAGAGAGCATCAATATGGAACCCACCATTAGAGGAGCTGAAAAATAGTTTTCCATGTTATGAAGTGGATCAGTGGCACCTGATGATTTTGTAAATCCTATTTGAGCAAAAAAGAAAAAAGGATTCTTGGGTGATCTTACACAGAGGCAAGATAGCAGAGTGTACCTCTTGGCTTCAAATCCCAGATCTACAGCTCACTCGGTGTGATACCATGGATAAGTCAGTTAATGTTAGCACCTACCTCATGGGATGCTTGTGAAAGTTAAGTGGATTTACATGTAAAGCACATAAAGCAGTAAGAGTTCTATAAGAATTATCATTATTGTCACCATCATCACCCAGTACTATGGCTGCAAATACCATTTATGTATATATGACTGCCAAATTGAGAATCCCAGTCTTCCGTGTTCAACTGCTTTTCTGACATGTCCGCTTAGATGGATGTCACTTTCATTTAGAAGCCTCTCAAACTTAACATGCCCAAAATGAAAGATTTTATTTTCTGCTTTTCTATCATTTGTTCTACTCTTCCCTGTCTCCAGTTGATGATACCACTATTCACCCTTTCACTCAAACCAAATATCTATGCATCGCCCCAATCCTTCCCTTTTTCTCAGCCCACATCTAATCTGTTACAAGTCACACTGATTCTACCTCCAGAATGTACCACCATGCCTTTTGATTCTTCTGTCTCTCTTCTGTTTCAAGCTAATATGCTCTGTCACTTGAACCATGCAATAAACTCCCATCACTTGTACTTTGTAATCCTGCCCCTTGCAATGTGTTCTTCCTATTGGGCTTAGAAGACACAGCAAACTCCTTAATAAGGCTACAGAATCCTACCTAATCTGGCCCCTGCCTTCTTCTCCATCTTCAGTTTGTTCTGCCCTCCCACCCCAGCCTCACTTATTATGGTCCAGCCACTCGGGCATTTGTTCCGGTCCGCAAACACACCAAACTCTGTCCTACCACCAGGCTAGTACATTTGCCAGTCCCTCCACCTGGAACACCCCTCCGGATCTCAGATCTCAGCTCGAATGTTCAAGTCATCAGAGAGACCTTTCCCACTTTAAATGTCCTCCCCTGGTCCCTCTTTGTCACATTGTCCTGTCTACCTCTTCCTAGGCAGCATCGTAGTCTGAAATTATCTTGCATCCTTGTTTATTGGGATGAAGTCTTGGGTGAGAGTAGCCTGTCTTCCTGAGCCGTGACTTCAAGGACTGGCAGAGGTCTTGGCACCTAGGAAAGGGATAAGAGAGCCACTGCTCCTGAGTTGGGGACACAGAAGGAGAGGATGGGGAGTTCTTTTAGATTATGGTGTTTGACCAGCCATTGAGAAAGCTTGTGTGTTCTTCAAGCATTTGGATAGTCATAGGTCCTCATGCTGTGCTACTCAAATCGTGGTCCTCAGTCTGGCATTGCCAATGACAGCATCACCTGGGAGCTCGTTAAAATTCAAATTCCCAGGCCTTACGCGAGACTTAGAGAATCTGCATCTCCATAGGTGGGTCCTGGAATCTGTGTCTTAGGAAGTTCTCCTGGTGGTCCTTATGCATACTGAAGTTTGGGAAACTCAGTTCTTGCTTTTTGTTTTCCAAAGCTGGCCAGGCCAGTAGAGCCAGAAACAGATTTACTTTGGGAGTTCCTTCTGTCCTCCTTTCAGAAGCCCCTGTCAAGGTTCCCTTTGTCCAGCTGCCAGCTCCCCACCTGCTCCTTCCTTGTATTGACTTGCCATGACGACATTCATTTGACAAATGTGAAGTTTGACAGTCCTTAGCACCTTGGGAGGAGTTTGAGACCAGCCTGGCCAACATGGTGAAACCCTATCTCTACGAAATCTATGATACTATGTTAGCTATGATACTTTTTTTTGATGTATGTTATTTAGACAATAAAGGCCACAAACAGAGAAAAGTTTTTTTAAATTTTTATTTCTATTGAGCTCTGCTTCCACTAAATTCTGAAACACTGAGGCAGCCAATACAAGCTAGCACAGTATAGGGGACCCTGTGCTTTGGATGGCGCACTCAGTATACACCATTCCGTTTGGACACATGTTGGAGACAACATAAGGGGGATCTGGAGTCAGTTAAGGAAACCTTTTGAATTGGTGATTTCCCCTGAAAGCATGACTTTGGAGCCAAGTAGAAAATCAACTATGCTTTTTCGGCTTCTTAAAAATGTCTAAACACCTTTGTGAAACAGGATTCTCTGAGACCAGGCCCACTGCCTTTTCCAGTTTTTTTTCTTTCTTTCTTTCTTTTGAGACAGAGTCATGCTCTGTTGCCCAGGTTGGAGTGCAGTGGCGTGATCTTCGGCTCACTGCAACATCTGCTTCCTGGGTTCAAGCAATTCTCCTGCCTCAGCCTCCTGAGTAGCTGGGATTACAGGTGCTCGCCACCACACCCAGCTAATTTTTGTATTTTTAGTAGAAACGGTGTTTCACCATTTTGGCCAGGCTGGTCTCGAACTCCTGACCTCAGGTGATCCACCTGCCTTGGCCTCCCAAAGTGCTGGGATTATAGGCATGAGCCACCACACCCAGCCCCACTACTGCCTTTGTCTGTTGGAGCCTCTCTTCCTGGCTCCTCCTGTTGGGATGTTCTTAATGATGTCATGCCTATATCAAGAAAAGAGATGGAAGTAGAGGGACATGCACCTCTGGGTGACCAGAGTCACTAGGCTGCTCTGGCCAGAGCTACCTGCTGATGGTGGCAGCTAAGTTGGTGAGAAGTGAGGGGCTAGACCCTTCATGTGATGGCAGGAGGCACTGTGTGAAGAACAGCAGAGAGAACATTCCAAGAGCAGCCACTTACATTGCAAGAAGTTGTGGCTGCAGAACATCCCTGCTGGTGTGGAGACAGCCAGGACTGTCCATGGCTGCCTTTCCAGAAGGGTCCACACCAACGCCAAGGCTTCCAGGATGTCTATCCCCCAGAATCCTAAGGTTTTTACTATCTGTGGTTTGGACATCTTTAGCACAGGAAGCACCCTGAAAGTGTGGTCCCTACCCCTCCCAAATAATTAGAGAGAAGGAAAGTTGAGAATTTCCCAGTTCATCCATTTACTCATTCATTCTAGGGAATTGGGCTACAATTCCATTGACTGAATGAATAAATGGATGAATTGGGAAATTCTAGGTGACACAGTGAATGTGAAGGTGGATAAAGGACAGTCCCAGCCTTCCAGGAACCAGCAGGCTACGGGGGAACAGATGTAAAAAGAAAGAATTTGAGGATAGTATGAAAGGGCCATAGAGTGTGTCTCAGAGCCAGTAGAGGTGGAAGGCTTCTCTGGTGGTATTTTACTTGTTCTTTCTTAGGTAAATAAAGCAGAGGCCAAGGGAACAGGATGAACAACAATAGTAAACATTTCCATAGTACTAAGTATGTGTGTGGCCCTTTTAGCCTATAAACTCCTTTAATCCTCATAACAACCCTCTGAGCTGGGCACTGCTATTTTCTCCATTTTACAGATGAGAAAACTGAGGCTCAGTGAGGCGAAGGAGCCTGTCCAAGCTCACTCAGCTGGTAAATGGCAGACTGGTTCCAGAGCTCAGGCTGTTAGCCACTGTTCAGCATGGCCTCTTGCAGTCTCTACCCTCTTCCTGAGAGTAAATTTCAGAGCCAAGTTATAGTTCAAGAAAAGCAAAGCAATAATCATTCTTCTACTTCAGAATTGCTACCAATGAACAATTTATTTTGTGCCTACAACAGATTAAGTATCTGAATAAAAATATAAAAACATGAATTGATTAAAAAATGGCCTCTCATAATGTGCAAAACAGGGTCTGTCTGGGAAATTTTGAGAGGTTTTTGTGGAGAACAATGGTTCTGAATGTTTTGTAGAAAGAGCAACCGATTTGCCCCACCCTTTCCCACTTTCCAATGGAAAAGAATCTCTGATAAAGCTTTGATAAGCAACCAACGTAAGCAAATTGTACTGCCCTCTTTTACACATGATTTTATACGATCATACAATGCCCTATAATGTAAAAACTGTACATTTTAATACCTACCCTGGTGGTAGATGCACACTGTTTATACAGAGCACATTCAACAGGCAGCATGTCACCAGTGATGCATAGCTGTTTACGCATATTGAGGTGTTGGGGTGGATCCTGTCTATAATCACTGTAAGAGTATAGTTAGGAATAATTCTATGTGAACAAACTCAAGTCTTTAAGCCTAATTATTAAAAAATTACAGGTCAAGTACCATAAATTTGCCTATATGCTGCAAGAGTAATCAAAGAGATCTCTACAAACAATGATTTGTAATGAAAAGGCAAGAATAACATCAATAAAAACCATGGTCACCTGAACCCACACTGATGATGTATTGTCAACACAGAGTCTCTCCTGGAAGTGCAGGAATTCCAGGTTGATTGAACTTGCTCCTGGGCATGGAGCAGGGTGTCTACAGCACCAGATGACCCCTGGACTTCTCAATAGAATGGTGAATCAGGACCATTAGTGAAGTCTAACTTACTAATACTAAGTGTTGGTATTTTTTTTTTTTGAGACGGAGTTTCGCTCTTGTTGTGCAGGCTGGAGTGCAGTGACATGATCTCAGCCCACTGCAACCTCTGCCTCCCAGGTTCAAGTGATTCTTCTGCCTCAGCCACCCAAGTAGCTGGGATTACAGGCGCATGCCATCACACCTGGCTAATTTTGTATTTTTAGTAGACATGGGGTTTCTCTATGTTGGTCAGGCTAGTCATGAACTCCTGACCTCAGGTGATACGCCCGCCTTGGCCTCCCAAAGTGTTGGGATTACAGGCGTGAGCCACCGTGCCCAGCCCAGTGTTGGTTATTTTTAAAGACTCATCTTATAAGTTCATAATAAAATGCCCTTAATGCCGCATACAAATGAGAGTCTATGGAATTGTGCATCCTTCGCTCATAAGAGCTTCAGGGAGTGCTCCAAGCCTCCATTCCCTGGCTCTCAGTCTTTAGAAGAGTTCTTTCCTTTCACCTCGCTCACCCTGCCTGATGAGATCAAATGAAATTCTGGACAGAGGTGATGCCAGGGAGCCAGGGAGCCAAAGAGCCAGGTCTTTATTCTGTGTTAGCTGGCTTAATAGCCATTGCTCCTGCTCTTCCTTTGGTTGCTTACTATATCTGGGAAGAATTGTTCATGTGCCCTGCATCCTCACTGTGGTCCCCTCTGGTGACCTCTGACCTGCCCATGGGCATGGTCACTGGTCCTTAGCCATGATGTACAGGGTCAGTAGCTGCTGCCGTCCGCCATCTAGGGACCATATAAGTGGAACCTGAATCAAAATTATCCTCTCACATCTACCTCTCCTTGCTCTTCCTTTTAGGGAATTTCAACATGCTTTTTTCTGGAACTGTTTTCATTTCCCTTCTCAAAGCAGTAATTGCTGCCTCCAAATCATTGACCTGAAACAAAAGCTTTTTATTCCACTGTACTGTATCGTAGTACACTTGCAAACATGGGATGTATGGTTTTTTTTGTTTGTTTTTTTTGTTTTGTTTTTTTTTGTTTTTTTGACAGGGTCTCGTTCTATCACCCAGGCTGGAGTGCAGTGGCACGGTCACAGCTTGCTGCAGCCTTGACCTACCTGGCTCAAGCGATCCTCCCACCTCAGCCTTCCCGAGTAGCTGGGACTACAGGCGTGCACCACCACACCCAGCTAATTGTTTAATTTTTTGTAGAGACAAGGTCTCACTATGTTGCCCAAGCTGGTCTACAACTCCTGGAATCAAGCAATCCTCCTGCCTCAGCCTCCCAAAGTGTTGGGATTACAGACATCAGCCACTGTGCCCATCTAGGGGCATATGATTTTTATAACATTTGGAGATTATTACTGAAGATGATTGGGAGTCATTAAAGAAGGGAGTCATTGAAGAAGAGTCTTGACAATCTTTTTAAAACACTTTAATATGGACCAGATATTAGGTGGTCTTAGGAAGTTTTTTAATTAAATTACAGTTGCATAGAAAAATGTTCTTAATTTTTAGAGACTCATACTGACATATTGTTGGGCAAAATATGGTTGTTATTTAGTTTAAAATCATTTGATGAAAAATATATGGGAAAATATGGCAAAATGTTCATAATTGTTAAATCTAGATGAGGTTACATGGTCATTCATTATACAGTTCTATTTTTAAATTTTTTTAATAATAGAAAATGATATAGAAATAAATCTCCTTGGGTGTTGGTCTAGAGGGAAGTAGGGAGCCACGTTAGTGAGGAGGTGAAGGCAGCGATTCAGGCAGCGCTGGTAAGGGGTGGAGCTAAAACAGCACCACTGCAGAGGGAGAGGACAGTGTGGACTGAAAAGTATCATCTTGTCTGTTGTCTTCCCTCACTTCCACAGTCCAAAGTGCTTCGGGAGAAATGGCTGCTGCAGGGCATACCCGCTGGAACTGCCGAAGAGGAGGAAGCCAGGAGGCGGCAGTCTGAAGAGGATGAGTTCAGAGTCAAGCAACTTGAAGATAACATTCAGAGGTAGGTGGCTTCCAGCCCAGGGAACGCATGCTACAGTTTTTCGGTGCAGTAACTACTGCTCTCCTCTAGGTGGCCTTTCTCAATACTGTTACCTTCTCCTGTACTTGAGAATTTTCTTCCTAAACAAAGCACATTGATGTTGTTTAAACTTTTCCAGATGACCCAGAGTTATGACACAGAGTACTAATAATTTTTTTTTTATTTTTAACTTTTATTTTAAGTTTAGGGGTACAAATACAGTTTTGTTACATAGGTAAACTTGTATCGTGGGGATTTGTTGAACAGATTATTTCACCACCCAGATATTAAGCCTAGTACCCGTTAGTTATTTTTCCTGATTCTCTCCCTCCTCCCTCCCTTCACCCTCCAAAAGGCCCCAGTGTGTGTTGTTCCCTTCTACGTGTCCGTGTGTTCCATCATTAGTTCTCACTTATAAATGAGAACATGCAATATTTGTTTTTCTGTTCCTGTGTTAGTTTGCTAAGGATAATGGCCTCCACCTCTATCCATGTCCCTACAAAGGACATGATCTCATCCTTTTTTTGTGGCTGCAAAGAGTACTAATTATTGCACTGGGCTGTAATACAGCACAGTGATGGCTTCATGGGCCCACAAGGTGTTGTGAGCAGCTTGCCCCTTCACTAGGTGCTCCCTTTGAGTTCTTATATTAGCTTTCATCTTTTTCCTCCTTCGGGTCAGGTTGTTAGCTGTTATTGCTGCTGTAGTGAGTCTGTTTTCAAATTTGCTGTATTTGGTCAATTCGAAATGTGAAAACTGTAGTCAACAGTCTTGGGATTGAAATGAAGAGTGTGGAAGTGCTGAGTGAGAGCACCTCTGTAGGTTATGTGCCCGTGCTCTAAAAATTAACTTTGTATTGCCTGCTTTCACTGCTCAGAGAGTGGTTTCTTTATGGTTCTCAACCAGGATCTGATCACTTCAATCTGGGAGATAAGCGACCTGTCTGTGGGCAATAACTGGCCAGGCTCACACAAGAGCAATAATGTAGGTTTTTACTTGGGAGCTATAGCCACTCCAGGTCCCAGGACACCTAGCCAGAGAGATATGAGATAGGGATGGAAGGTGGTAAGCATAGATGCCTTAGAACCAAATCTGTCCCTCCAACCCATCCCACCAAATTCTACCTGAAATCTCACCACCTGGAGCTTCATCTCTGTCTTCTGAGCTTATGAGCTCTTTTTTTTTTTTTTTTTTTTTTTTAGATGGAGTCTCGCTCTGTCACCAGGCTGGAGTACAGTGGCACAATCTTGGCTCACTGCAACCTCCGCCTCCTGGGTTCAAGCGATTCTCCTGCCTCAGCCTCCCGAGTAGCTGGGACTACAGGCGTGCACCACCACGCCCAGCTAATTTTTGTGTTTTTAGTAGAGATGGGGTTTCACCATGTTGGCCAGGATAGTCTTGATCTCTTGACCTTGTGATCTACCCACCTTGGCCTCCCAAAGTGCTGGAATTACAGACAGGAACCACCGCACCTGGCATGAGCTCTTTTAAAATAAAGGGTAATAGCTAAGCTGCTACCAGCCATTTATAACCAACAGCAAATTAAGACTCTGAGGGCACCTGTAATAGTGTCACTAAAGGGAAAAGCAAGCCGAGTAAATCCCAAAGGCATACGTCAGCCTATGTCCCTACTTTGCTTAGGTCCTCACGTGTCTTAAAGAGCTTTCAGAGCAGCTTGGCTAAACATTGTGAAGGAAACTGGCCAAGAAAAAGTTTGGAGGGTTTGTGTGTACATATACATATGTATACTCACACACACCCGTGTACATGCACATGCTTTTTCTTAGAATACAAAGGATAAAGGCTAAACTGTTACCAACCATTTATATCATATACATATATATATAGAGAGAGAGAGTAGGTGTTATTATAGACAGAAGGCAGAAAGGATTTGGAAAATAGGATAAAATTAGTTACATGACCTTTTCTATTTTTCTTTTTGTTTCTTTTTTTTTAAGAGATGAGGTCTCACTCTGCTGTCCAGGCTGGACTGCAGTGGTGCGATCATAGCTCACTGCAGCGTCAAACTTCTGGACTTAAGCTATCCTCCGACCTCAGCCTCTCAAATAGCTGGGAATAAAAGTTCATGCCACTGTGCCTAGCATTATTATTATTATTATTATTATTTTGGTAGAGAAAGAGTCTCACTATGTTGCTTAGGCTGGTCTTGAACTGCTGGCTTCATGTGATTCTTCCCACTCAGTCTCCCAAAGTGTTGGGATTACAGGTGTGAACCACCGTGTCCGTCCTATTCTGTTTTTCTTAAGTGTCACTGGGAAACATGGTCTTCCAATCAAATTGGCAGTTTAACCTTGGCTTGAATGCAAATATGTTGTTATTATGGTCCAATAGGTGGTAACTCGCACTTGTAGAATGAGCCATTGCATGTGGAGGCTAGAGTCTTAAACTGAGACTCAGTTTCTGGGTAAATTGACCATTGGAAGGAGGTGTTGCGGGTTAGGGGCTGGTTTATTGTTCAGGTGGTCATGATTATACTCAAAGAAAAGTTGTTAAAGTTCTTTTTATCCTTTACGTCCTTTACGTCAATGGAATAAAGAGCACACTCAATGTATGCAGGCAGTCTCACCCATTTAGAGCTAGAATCCCAAGCCAGAGGAAGGAAATCACAATAGCCTACAGGGGTGGATGGTGAGGCCTGGATTCAGGGGCCCTTTCTTCTGTCTTAGTCATGACTTTGGGCCAAATGGGCACTGGATGTGTGCTGAGATGAGCTGTGCTCCCTGGAGCTGCTTTCTGTAGGAGCAGGACTGTGGTGAGCATCGTTTCCTCTGCAGGGCCTTCTGAGGGAGGAGTTTCTTCTACCCTGGAAGTCAGCTTCTGCTTCTCTTCATCTTGCTGGCATCTTCTCTACCACAATGGTTATTAGTGTCTTTAATCTTCAATCCCATGGGAAGAAAGAGCTGTTATCTCTCTTCCCATAAAGGACACTCAGTCACCTAAGACATTTCTCTGTAGTTGAACATAGCTTAGTTCTCACTCACAGAATGACATTTGAATAGTTCTAAAGGCTCATTGCAAACATGAGCACCCTACGGTGTTACAAAGTCCCTGTGGATTGGCTGGCATGGCTCTGCTGATAGGGCTGAGCTCACCTAAGTGACTCTAATCTGCGTGTTGCCTGAGTCCACTCTTGTTTACCCTGCACTTACAGGCTAACCATGATGCTGTCTCTTTCTGGCAATGGGAGAGGTACAAGAGGGCTGAGCAGAAACAAGGCCTAGGCTCAGACTGCCCACAAGCCATCTGCCAAACCAAGTCAATGAGCAAGCCCAAAACCAAGGGAAGAGACAGCCAGCCAACTTTTAGTGGAAGGAACACAGATCAGGGAAGGGTGAAGAATGGGGATGAATAATTCAGTTTTCCAGGAGCATGATTGTTGAATTGAAAACTGCAAGCATTCAGGAAAATGGACCGGCATTAGGGAAACTACAGAAAAGACATTTAAAAAGAAAGAGGACTGGCTGGGCACGGTGGCTCATGCCTGTAATCCCAGCACTTAGGGAGACCGAGGCAGGTGGATCACCCGAGGTCAGGAGTTCAAGACCAGCCTGCTCAACATGGCAAAACCTCATCTCTACTAAAAATACAAAAATTAGATGAGTGTGGTGATGGGCGCCTGTAATCCCAGCTACTTAGGAGGTTGAGGCACGAGAATCGCTTGAACCCGGGAAGCGGAGGTTGCAGTGAGCTGAGATCATGCCACTGCACTCCAGCCTGGCAACAGAGTGAGACTACATTTCAAAGAATAAAAATAAAAATAAAGAGGACTAACTAAAACAATGCAAGAATGCAGAGAGAAAGGAAGAAGAGAGTAAGAGAGAATATGAGTGACTTCAAGATCAAATTTGCGATCTGATCTTTATATAATAGGAATCTTGAAAACTATAAGATCAGATGCAGAACCATTAAATAAAGGCATTTTAAGGGAAATCTTCATTACTCAAGGCAAAACATTAATCTGTAGATCTTTAGATTTGGGCCCCCTAGTCTAAGTCACCCCCAGCAATCAATTAGATTCTCCTAAAGAGATACATAAACTGGTTGCAAACTATAAAGTATATCAGTACAGTTGTGCCCTGAAGGTATTTTTGTCCTTGTTGTTGAACTAAGAATAGCTTGAAGACACTGAAGGAGGAATAGAGAATAGTAACCAAAGAACAAGGAACATTTCTACAAAGAAAGACTAAGGGAAATTGGGCCATTTCGTTTAGATAACAAAAGGATAATGGTATCATAACTCAGAACTTCAAGTGTATGTAGGATCTAGGCCATGTCTTAATTCTTTATGTGCAGGCCATTTTGAATATGGCAAAGACTTCAAATAAAGCATGCAAATTTCTACTTAGATGTCTATTTCCCTAGATACCTCCTAGAAGAAAGAACATAATCACCTTTTAATTCTTATTCTGTGATTCTTTACAGTGCCAGTAACTGTACAAGAAGTTCCAGGTTTACAGACATGTTTTTTTCCAAAATGTTATTTATAAATTGGTGGTGGTTTGGAAGGGCGAATGTTGTTCTTCTGCCAGAATTATTATATGTGGTGCTTAGCTTTTGAGGGCAGCCCACGAAGAAGGAAGGAATGGAGGAAGGAAGGATGGAAAAATGTAACTAGAATATTAAACCCTGGGCATTAGAATCACTTCGGAAGGTTTTTAAAAATAAGAATTACCAGGCCTCATTCTAGGAAATTTGGATTTAGTGATCCAAGTAAGGAGTCCTGTAATCTGTTTTTTAAAAGGGTGTTCCAGATAATTCTGTTGTATGGTCAGGTTCAAGAATGATTGCTGTAAATGGAAAAAAGGATAGACCATAAATGAAATCCCATTTTAATACCTAGAAACCCCCCAAGGAGAGTGGGAAGTAAATCATATTTATAAGAAAACTGGCTTCACACACAAGGATAAAGGACAACCCAACCCTTGATTCAGACTGTTTCTGAGCCTTCCTACTTTGACCCAAGGATATGTGAAACCTGCTTTGGGGATTCCTGTAGGTGACAGTAGCTCTGGCTTAGAGCTGAAGTCTCTCCTCCATAGGCCCCACAGTAGAGCTAAGCTTTCATTTGAAGTGGATTAGAAACAGCCTTGGTTTACCAGGCTAAAGATGATCCAGGTCAGGAAAACTGTCTGCTTTACCAAAGGCCAGAAAATTCTACCATTCTTCCAAGATTTCTTGCTAAAATTCAAAGTAATGTGGTCTTGAAGGGGTGACACCAAAGCAGCTGCAAAGGAAGAGGAAAACCCGGCTGCCACAGTGGAGAAATAGATTGTCATTCTTTTGCACAGCTTTTCCCTGGGTAATGTCAGGATTATATTTTTGGCTCCCTGGAAACCAGAATTAAAATAGGCTAAATAAGATTGGAATTGTTGAAAGCAAAATCTGTAGACGTTTCCTTTTTTGATTTTTTGAATGTCCACATCTTCTGTATGCTTTGCTTCTTTTTGGAGTGACGTATTGAGAAAGCCCAAGAGATTGTTTCTGGCTTGGGCCCATTGCCAGCCATTGTCCGTGCCATTATTGTGTGTGGTGGGTCCCTGGAGGCCACATGTGGACCTCGGGTTGATACTTTCGGAGATTGTAGGTAGTTCGAGCCACACTAGCCCTGTTTACTTCATGTCTGCCCCAAGCATCAAGTCTTGTTGCTTACCTTTTCACTTTCCCACTTAAGATTCTCTTTCATTTCACTGGGTTTTACTAAAGTGTTTGAAATACAGGGTTTTTAACTTCCTTTGATTAGTGAGAAATATGGGGAAAATTTATCTCCCAACCTTATCAGTTGGGGGCAGACCAACCCCAGTGAAGATGAGAAACTTCATGGAGTATTAAATGAAAATGGGATGAGCTGTCACAAAGCCAGGGTGTTAATTCTAGCTCTGCTGATCATTTGCTGTGTGACCTTGGGCAAGTCTTTCACTCTCTTCAGTCTCAGTTTCCTCATATCTTCAGTGAGCCATCTCTCAGGATCTTCCAGCTCTGGTATTCTGAGTTTCTCTAATTTGAGGAGTTGGTTAGAGATCTCTTTTCTCAACAGTGTACCTATGCCGAGAAATGTTACTGTTATAGAAAGAAGTGGTTTTGGAAACGGGTCAGAGTGGAGGAAAGAGGTTGAGTTCTCAAAAAACAAAAGGCTAGGTATAAGTAACTGATTCATCACAGAGATGACTAATTCATCAGAACAGCTGTCTGTTCTAAAATATGTCACATCAAATATTCATTGAATAAAATATTGAAGTCTCAGTTGCTAACCTAGAGAGAGCCAAGCAGCTTTTAAAAAATCAGGATAGAAGTGTACTTTTCATTTCCACATTGGACCTGTGATTCTCTGAGTACCTGTGTGGGTCTCTGGTAAATACCAGAATTCACTTAATTTTCCATATTGTTAGGAGGCTCAAAGCCAAAGGCGTAGAGACATCAGGCATAAGCATATGTATCTTATTAAGCATCTGTATGTTATGTTGTGGGGTTTGGCAACCAAGAAGATGACAGTTACTTACAACTGTTCTAGAAAAGGCAACCACTGAAACGTTCATTGAAATCACAAAGGACGCTTGCTTGAAATTCATTGTGTTCTTCACATTTGCTATTTTTAACTCCATGATTCACTGTTCTTTTGAGCAGGGAGGGGAACACTCCACAGTGGCATTCCACATCTGTGCACTTCCAGCCGGGGTCCCCACCCCACGTTCAGCCACATTTGCAGCCCAATTATTGTTTCCATTCTTTTGTTTCCTTCCAAAATAAAACTATATATGCTATGTATACAGTAAACTATATAGTAGTGTCTCTATATTGTGTAATATTTCCTGTTTTGTCACTCCCTTCTGGGTAGCGGCCTAGCTTTTCTGCCTCCATTTAATTCATTAATTTTCTAATTTAAGCCTCGTAATACTCCCATGAAGTAGTGATGATGATGATGATGATGAAGAGAGAAGAGAAGCACAGGAGGTGAAGTAACTTGCTGCCCCCCCTAAAAAAATTCAATGGAAGGACATACAAGATGAATGAAAAATAATTTAAAAAAAGTGAAAGAGCAAGTATTTGAACTCAACTCTGCCTAATTCTAAAGCATGTTCTCAAAAATCCCAACAGAAGTTGTTATTTTAAGCTAAATTTTTTTGAGACCTCTGATATTGAGTGAAATTACACTAACGTGCACCTCGTGATGTAGGAGGAGGGACAGGTAACATGATTCTCCCTCCTCAACCTCCACACATGCTTCTTCAGAAGGCGGTGCATCAGACGCACCATGACTCTGGAGGTGCCGGTCTTCAGCCTATCGTGGGTGGTCATCGTGATGGTGAGACTGCCCCCTTCAGGTTCTTTCATGAAGTGCAGGTTTCATTTTGGGCTTGGCTCCTTTCTGTCTCTTTTGGAAGCCCTTTGTTCCTGATTGCACTTTCTAGCCTGTGTACAGTCTAAACCTCTGCTGGAAACAGTGTGTGCTTCTGAAAAGGGCTCCAGCGTAGCAAACTCACTAGAGAGCCGGACCTCAGAGCTTGACCAAACTTGGCTGGAGTCCTAGTTCTGTATTTACAAGTTGTTTGATCTTGGACAAGCCATGTAAACTCTCTGGACTTAAGTGCCCTCGCCTGTACATTGGGGAAAACTATACCCACCTTGCAGTGCTGTTGTAATGTGTAGAGGTCAGGTGTGTTTGTGAAGTGCCAAGAACAGCAGGCTGTCAGTAAGAATAGTGCTGTTGGCTGGGCACTGTGGCTCATGCCTGTAATCCCAGCACTTTGGGAGGCTGAGACAGATGGATCACCTGAGGTCAGGAGTCTGAGACCAGCCTGGCCAACATGGTGAAACCTCTTCTCTACTAAAAATACAAAAAATTAGCCAGGCGTGGTTGCAGGCGCTTGTAATCCCAGCTACTCAGGAGGCTGAGGTAGGAAAATCACTTGAACCCAGGAGGCGGAGGTTGCAGTGAGCCGAGATCGCACCATTGCACTCCAGCCTGGGCATCAAGAGCAAAACTTTGCCTCCAAAAAAAAAAAAAAAAAAAAGAATAGTGCTGTTCTTATTGTTGTTTCTTCCATCCCCCTACAGCAGGGTTTCTTAACAGCTGTGCTATTGACATTTAGGGCTGGATAGTTATTTGTTGTGAGTGGCTGTCTTGAGTATTGCAAGATGTTTAGTAACATCCCTGGCCTCTACCTAGTGGCTTCCAGGGGCACCATTGCCCTTTCCCAGTCATGATAATAAAACATGTCTCCAGACATTGCTGAATGTTGCCTTGGGGGACAAAATCTCTCCAAGTTGAGAACTACTGCTCAAAAGCCTGGCATTATGTGTATTGATACTAAGATGAGAATCTCACCACCGAGTAGTTTCAGAATACAGAACCCTAAAAAGATTTATGAAGATAACATTAGTGATTCTCAGTGCAAAATGACAAAGTGTTTCAGTTACTTGAAAATATAGGGCTTCTCTTACGCACTGAGCCATGAAAGTCTGTTCAGAGTTAAAAAGAAATAGTTGCTTTTTTGAATTTTGCATTCAGTATTGTGCTGCTTTTGCAAAGGCAATAATTTTATGACAGTTCATAAAACCATGGAATCTTAGAGTATGCATAAGTGACATGTTATGTGGATCAACTCCTATCTGATTCTTGAATTTGCAATGAACGTAATGAGTGGGAGTGAAAAAACGGTCTCTCCCCAAAGCCTGAAAGTGACAGGAAACTCATTTACTTGCAAAATAAAACCCAAGTATATACTGGAACAACTCTAATTATTACAGAGGATCCTCCTTTGGGATGAAAGTTTTGTTCCCTGCAGCTCCTACCCTGCCCTATCCTCCAAGGACCACACAGAAAAAGCCCTCTTCACTGACTGAAAAAATCTAGATGCTTAGGGTTTGTGGTCAGCTTTGCAAGCTGGCACAGGTAAGGGAGGAAACACTCTGAAATTGCAGTCCAGCATTTCAACATTTCATGTGTGTTACTTAGCAACAATAGCAGGAGGCCTGCCAGATGTACCAGAGTCATCGTGCCTCGCTCAGGTTTTGTAGGATCCATTATAATCATCTCATTATTGGTCTGGCAAATTGGGTTTATAGTGCCCAGAACTATGAAAATAGTAGTTGAATTTCTTCCATACACTGAGGCCGTGTAAGAGCCATATTTGGGAAATACATGCATTTCCCAGCCCTCAGAACAATTGCTGCAATGGAAGGAATTCTGCAAAGTCAACTTTTTTGGTAGCCAGTTCCAGGCTTTTTGGCCTATGATTGCCACACCCCAAGTTTTCTCTCTACAAAAAGCTTTGATAATAGTCTTTTTCCAATTTTAGGTCACCTTGCATAGCCCCTCTGGCTTGTAACGTGGTCATTTCCAACCCTTCTATATTCTTGATGAAATGAAAACAGCAAGCTTCCTGTTGACATACTCTTCCACAGTTTTCATGAATTATGCATTTTGAAGGCAGCAGACAAGATGGTGTCTCAGTCCTTTCCAGCGATTCTCCAGCATGGAGGTCTTATTTGGTACATCCATCACAAGGGCCCGGAGCCAAGATGATCTCTTGAGCACAATCCCCACTTTGGGTTTCCCCTTTTCACTGTGTAGGCCACAGGGAAGAGTACTGTGGGACCTGAGGCTGCTTGATACTCATCAAGGCCCGCTTCCTCCAGCCTTCCCAGCTTCTCTTTCCCTCAGGTCTAGGCGTGGAGCCCTCCAGGACAGCGAATGGGTGATAAAATATACAAACTGTCTCTGATTATGGGATTTTGGCTCCTTAGCCAATGCATGCAAGGATGGTAGAAAAAACACTCATCTTCCTTCTACTATCCTAAAAGCAACTTCCGACATCTAGAATTTTTTTGGATCTCTCATCCAAAGGTATAAACCTTAACAGTGGGAAATTCAGACCAGGTGAGAGGAAAGGGTTACACACTAAGAGATGACTTAGGTTTGGGTAGTTTCATCAGGAGAGGTCTGCCTGCATCCTAGTTCCTGTCCTTGTTTTGGGAAACTCTTCTTAACACACTTGGAGTATATATTCAGTTAAACTTGCAAAGTGAAGAATCAGGGAATGGAGGCCTAAATGTGATTCACCTGAGGCCACACGCAGAGTGAGGAGATACCAGTGTGCTTCCTGCAGAAGCATCTCCCACATCTCTGCCAAGCCTTTTTATCTCCTTTGAAACAGAATCTCTAATGGAATAAACCACTCCAGGGATCCTAGAGTCTTGTGTTTGTTCCTCCTATGCAGAAAGGCAAAGGAAAAAATTAAATAATATCTGAATACCGCCCAGTGCACAGAGAGTACCTGTGAAATTACAGGGACATTCAGCCAGCAAAGAATGTCCCCCTGGCCAGGGTGCCTGGAGGAAGGCTTTTAAGCATTACCATGCTGTGCAGCATGGGGCTGCCAGCTTGACCAGATTCTAGCTGGAAGGATCAGGCATCTTTAAAGACCAGTAGCATTCAGGGCCATTGCTGGGCCACGTGGCTCCTTTGTGCAATTAGAAAATGCAGTTCCACAGGGTAGGCAGCACTTAGAAAGCCACTGGCTGGACTTCACCTCCCTTTGTTCCCTTGGCTGGCATCTTGGGCAACAACATTCTGTACAAGCATGCACCATGGCCCTGCTGGCTTCTTGGTCTCCACGTGCCTCCTTCTTGTTGGTCATTAAGGTTATGCCATTTTCCCCCATTATTAAGTAATGTCAGGTAAGGCCTGAGGAGATGGAGATGAAGACTTTTACAGGTCGCAGGGGAACACTGACATGTCACTCATCATTTTGTGTGTATGTGTGTGTGAGACAGAGTCTCACTCACTCTGTAGCCAGGTTGGAGTGCATTGGCACAATCTCAGCTCACTGCAACCTCCCATCTCCTGGATTCAAGCGATTCTCTCCTGTCTCAGCCTCCTGAATAATTGGGATTACAGGCACCCGCCACCATGCCAAGCTAATGTTTGTATTTTTAGTAGCGATGGGGTTCCACCATGTCAGCCAGGCTGGCTTTGAACTCCTGACCTCAAGCGATCTGCCCACCTTGGCCTCCCAAAGTGCTGGGATTACAGGTGTGAATCCCCGTGCCTGGCCATCACCCATCAATTTTTAAATGGTGGAGTGGCTCCCATGATGGATGTTATGAAAGGGTCTATGGGTGCATATGAAAGGGAGTGATCATTACTACTCAGTCCAGGTAAAACTCCCTGGATGGAGGGTGAAGAAAATGTGGTTTGAGTTGTTAGGTAAATGTTTCCTTATCATTTTTCATTATATGTTACATTTACATTCTGTTCATCCCTAAGATATAACTCCTTAAGATTACATCTCTCAGATGTAAACTCCACCAGAGTAAGGACTGTCTTGGTTACCTACTGTGTTCATTTCCTGAAACTGATGTAACAAATTTCTACCCGCTTCATGGCTTAAAACAGCTCCAGAGGCCAGAAGTCCAAAATCAAGATACTGGCAGGGCTGTGCTTTCCCCAGAGCATCTAGAGGCAAATCCTTCCTTGCCTCTCTCAGCTTAGTGGGTCCAGACATTCCTTGGCTTGTGGCTGTGTCGCTCTAATCTCTGCCTTTGTCTTCACATGGGCTTCTCCTCTTGTCTCTGTGTCTTCTCCTTTGTCTCTTATAAAGACCCCTATCATTGGATTTAGGGCCCTCCTAAATAATTCAGGATAATCTCTTCTCAAGATCCTTAAATTAATTACATCTACACAGACCCTTTTATCCACATAAGGTCATATTCATAGGTTCTGGGGGTTAGGGTGTGGACATATCTTTCTGGGGCCATCATTCAGTGTACTATATCTGAGTGCCTAGATTACTGTTTTACACCTAGGAGGTTGCTCAATAAATAGTTTTCAATTTAATTTATCTGTATCAGCCTTAGTTCATCCATAAGCTTGCCATGAGGTTCAGAAACCATCATTTATATCCAGAGATGGTATAAGGCAGTGGTTAAGGGCATGAACATCCACGTAATACTTGCTGGGTTCAAGTTCAGAATCTCTGCTTGCTGCCTGTATAATTTGAGGCAAGTTCTTTAGCTTCTCTCTACTTCAGTTTCTTCTTCTATAAAAAGAAATAATAATAATAATAAAGATCAACTTTATTGGGGAGGGGTGACTATTAAGTCAATATATGCAAAGAGTACCCAGAACTGTCTTGGACTTTGTGCCCAATAGGTTTTGGCTTTTATTATAAAAATAAAAGAATGATATGACAATGTACAATATATAAACAATCTCAAATTGTTTGATTTTATCAGACTCCCTCTCCACTTTCAGAAACAGCTGAGAGGGCTGTCACTGCACTGAGATTAGCATGGCATTCCAGAACTCGGGCCCGGTAAGCATCCAGGTCCAAGGGTGCCTTGGAGGGGTACACCTCACCTTTGCGGTCCAGGGCAGAGGAAGGCAGGGAGGCTAGGAGTGCAGCACTGAGAGAGCAGTGGCCACTGCCTTACAAGGCCAAGAAGCGTCCCATCTCCACAGCAACTGTCAGGTTCCTTCCTGCCCTGGGAACAGCTCTAATCTGTCTGTTTACCACCTACCTGCCAGCCTTCAGCAGGAATTCCAGGACTGCTGGGCCTATCAGCTGAAGTAGAGGATGAAAAAGAACAAATCCAAAGGCAGAAGAAATAGGACAATATGATAGATGGATTTGACAAGAATCCAGACCAATTGTGGGCAGACCAAGTTGAAAAGCGTGAGAGGCTAGAGTTATCTCAGCAGGGGTTTCGTTTTGTTTTGTTTTGTTTTGTTTTGTTTTTGAGACAGTCTCACTCTGTCGCCCAGGCTGAAATGCATTGGTGTGATCTTAGCTCACTGCAACCTCTGCCTCCTGGGTTCAAGTGATTCTCTCGTGCCTTAGCCTCCAGAGTAGCTGGGATTACAGTTGTGTGCCACCACACCCAGCTAATTTTTGTATTAACACCGTAGAGATGGGGTTTCACCGTGTTGGCCAGGGTAGTTTTGAACTCCTGAGCTCAAGTGATCCATCTACCTCAGCCTCCCAAAGTGCTGGGATTACTTACAGGCATGAGGACTGTACCCAACCATCTCAGCAGTTATTTTAAAAAATGTTTAGCCTTCTGATGAGAACACGTGGACACGTGGTGGGGACAACAAACACTGGGGCCAGTCGAGGGGGCTGCGGGGAGAGAGATCATCAGGAAGAGTAACTAATACTTAGGTGGTGGGTTGATCTGTGCAGCAAGCCACTATGGTACATGTTCATCTATGTAACAAACCTGCACATCCTGCACATGTACCCCAGACTTTAAAATAAAAGTTGAAGAAAAAAAGTTCACTTTTCTGCTTTCCAGTTGCTTATTTAAAAAAAAAAAAAAAAAGAAGCAGCATCTGGCTGGGTGTGGTGGCTCATGCCTGTAATCCCAGCACTTCGGGAGGCCGAGGCAGGTGGATCACCTGAGGTCAGGAGTTTGAGACCAGCCTGGTCAACATGATGAAACCCCGTCTCTACTAAAAATACAAAAAATTAGCTGGGCATGGTGGCGGGCACCTATAATCCCAGCTACTCGGGAGGCTGAGGCAGGGAGAACTGCTTGAACCCAGGAGGCAGAGGTTGCAGTCAGCCAAGATCGCACCATTGCACTCCAGCCTGGGCAACAGAGTGAGACTCCATCTCAAAAAACAAACAAACAAACAAAAATGCATCTAAGTTGTCTGAGTGATGTCCTGCTCAAGTCCATAGGGGACTTGCTTTATTACAGAAAAGTAGCCAAACCCAGTAATATTGAAAGTATGGTCCAGGGACTGCTTCTGGTCAGGCAACTGTTTATTACCAGTCTGTGACAAAGACAGAAATTGCCAGTAAGGTGTTTAGAAACTTTAACGGCAATATGATATCCCAATGGGTGATCGATGGACCCATCTTACTGAATAGGGTAGAGACAAGTTTGAATGTCGTTGCACTCACGTGGTGAGCTGCATGTGTCGTGGACTGAGTGCTAGTATTGGTCTGTGATGGATTGGAATCAGACCCTTGTCCATGACCATAAAATCTTGAGCAATATTGCAGCAAGCCAAATGGCAAAGATGACTATGTGCCCCAAGACCACACTTTTTTTTCCTATAGTTTTTTTAAGAGAGACACGGCCTCGCTCTGTTGCCCAGGCTGGTCTTGAACTCCTAGGCTCAAGCAATCCTCCCATCTCGGCTTCCCAGAGTGCTGGGATTACAAGCATAAGCCACTGTACCAAGCCTCCCTAAATGTTTAAATCTTGTCATTGCCACCATTCTGCAAGATTTACCTTTGCATCTAGAAAAGAACTTGGAGTCTTTCTACTAGGCCTATCCCCACACCACTTCCCATCATAGAGGTGAAGAACCTGAGGCCAGGACACACCACAGGACTCTCAGAATGACACAGCCAGTCAGTGATTTTCCTGGCACAAAACCCAGTGTTCTTTCAAAGCTACCATTCTTTTCCTGTAACTAATGCAAAAGCAAATCTTAGCCCATGACAGGGAATCACAGATTCCAAATGAGTGCCCTCAGAATGATTGGTTTCCTTGAAAGCAGCTGCTTCATAAACATGACTTTGTGGGGGCATCTCAGGCCTTCCATGCAGTGGAGTCTGCTGGTCTTGGGGCTGCTCTGTTAAGCAAAGGATGGGAACCAAAGGTACTGACATTTTAATATTAGCCACACAGATGTCTTGGCTTGTAATCTGGAGAAAATCAGTCAGTGTCCCAGCTGAATCTGTAAATAGGAACGAGAATAAGATTTGCTCTCTCTCGGGACATCCTAAGAATTTTTGTCAGGCTAGAAGAGGCAGCCTGGAGAGATTTGTTTGATCTGGGAAAGCAGAAGTCAAACTTGGTTTTTCATTCGGTAAGATCCGCTATGGTTAAAATGTGGTCAGAGGGCTCATTCAGCCTCCTACTTCAGGTCAAACTATACTTACTTTCTCTTACTTTTAAAGAAGGAAGGGAGATTCTGTAAATGAGTGGCTTTTCTTTTAGTCAGTGCTGTCATATGCCATGACAATATTGTATTTAAGTCTGTTCTCACAGTGCTAATAAAGACATACCTGAGACTGGGTAATTTATAATGGAAAGAGGTTTAATTGACTCACAGTTTAGCATGGCTGGGAGGTTTCAGGAAACTTACAATCATGGCAGAAGGGGAAGCAAACACATCCTTCTTTACATGGCAGCAGCAAGGAGAAGCACTGAGCATAAGGGGGGAAAATCTCCTTATGATTCATGCCTGTAATCCCAGCACTTTAGGAGGTTGAGTTGGGTGGATCGCTTGAGGTCAGGAGTTTGAGACCAGCTTGGCCAACATGCTGAAACCCCGTCTCTACTAAAAATACAAAAAATTAGCTGGGCATGGTGGCAGGCACCTGTAATCCCAGCTATTTGGGAGGCTGAGGCAGGAGAATTGCTTGAACCTGGGAGGCGGAAGTTGCAGTGAGCCGAGATCACACCATTGCACTCCAGCCTGGGCAACAAGAGTGAAACTCCGTCTCAAAAAGAAAAAGAAAAAGAAAAAGAAACCATTAGATCTCATGAGAACTCACTATCACGAGAACAGTATGAGGGTAACCACTCCCATGATTCAATTACCTCCCCACTAGGTCTCTCCCATGACACATGGGGATTATGGGAACTATAATTCAAGATGAGATTTGGATGGGGACACAATGAAACCATATCAAATATTAATAGAGTCTGGCAGGGAGGAAGCATGACTTCATACTTGTGGTGAGTCAGAAGGGGCATCTTCATATTTTAAGGAAGGTGGCACTTAGATTCCAAGTGCGTCCTGTGTGCAGTGGAGTCATATGCAGCTCTAATAAAGAACATTATTCAGGCCAGGCATAGTGGCTCATGCCTGTAGTCCCAGTTTGTTGGCAGCCTGAGGCGTGAAGATTGCTTGAGCCCAGGAGTTCAAGACCAGCCTGGGCAACATAGTGAGACCTCATCTCTACAAAAAATACAAAAATTAGCCAAGCATGGTGGTACGTGCCTGTCGTCCCAGCTACTCGGGAGGCTGAGGCGGGAGGATCACTTAAGTCCAGGAGTCTGAGTCTGCAGTGAGCTATGATCATGCCAATGCACTCCAGCCTGGACAACAGAGCGAGGCCCTGTCTCCAAAAAATAATTAATTATTTAATTTAAATGTTCAAAAGAACATTATGCAGATGCTTCTCAGGCTTCTCTTCAGATGGCAAAATCTCACTGGTTTTCAAATATCCTAACTGAAATGTTCAGTTCCAGCTATCTTTTGCTTCATCCAGTAATTAGTTTCAAGTTTTTTTTTTTGCCTCTCTTTAGATGTGAATCCCATGCTAGGTAACAAATTATAGTGACAGGAAAATGTGGATTTTTCCATAAAGTTTAAATATTCATCACTCGACCTTTTAGCAGAAAGCTCTGGGACCAACCTAGCATAAGTATAGAGTTGAGGGTTAAGAGTAAGCATTCTTCCCTTCGTCACTTATGTGGCCTTGAACCAATTAGTTAAGATTTTGTGCCTCATTTTCCTCATCTGCAAAATGGAAATAATCATAAGGTATACTTTGGGGATTAGTGTGAGGGGCAAATGAGTTAACATGTATAAATTGCTTAAAATAGTATTTGGCAGCCAGGCTTGGTGGCTCATGCCTGTAATACCAGCACTTTGGGAGGCTGAGGCAGGTGGATCACGAGTTCTGGAGTTCAAGACCAGCCTGGCTAAGATGGTGAAACCCCATCTCTACTAAAAATACAAAAATTAGCCGGGCATGGTGGCGGGTGCCTGTAATCCCAGCTACTCGGGAGGCTGAGACAGAGAATTGCGTGAACCCCGGAGGCAGAGGTTGCAGTGAGCCAAGATTGCATCACTGCACTCCAGCCTGGGCAACAGAGGGAGACTCCATCTCAAAAAGAAAAAAAAATAGTATTTGACAATGACGATAGCTGCTGTTATTATCATGACCCAAATGCTATATTTGCTTCAAGCAAATGGAATGATTCTCAGACCAAATTTTTTCACTAGCCATTTATTAGAAGGAGGTTTCATGTAATTCTGAATTATGCTCTGAATCATATTCACTTCATTCAATATGAAAAGCAAGTATAGATTTACAGTTTAATTGTTTTGAGACAGGGCAGGATTCCTAATCACATTTTTAGAAATGACTTTTGTGTCTCATATTGTTCATCTCCTCTATCCTCTCACCAAGATTCCACTGTGTTTCATACCAGCTTGTTCAGTTGAACAAGGTGGAGAAGCCCATTTAGTGTTTGGATTAAATTTTTTTATCACCAGTGTATGAGGATTTGCATTAAATAAATTATAGGTAATTACATTAACAAACCAAGAAGACTTACAGTTAAAGAGGGCAAAAATATAATTTACTTAACTGCTCTATGAAATCTATTTGTGGATTTCTGTCTTCTCAAAGGAGAATTAATCAGAGAACAACTTTGTTGTTATTGTTGTTGTTGTTGTTGTTTAAGAAAAAACAGAAAGAATGAATGAAAGATCACATAGTAGCAGTGGTACCCTATTCACCTTGCAACAGTTGTACTCTGCGCACCTGCCCCAGGTTATAGCAACATCAAGGTCAAGCTCCCAATATTTCAAGTACAAATAAGACTTCACCTGTGCACAAACATGTGCTTACACACTTCCATCCTCCTGAATTTTCTTTCCAGACTGTTTTACAGATAAGGAAGCAGCTCTCAAAAGACCTCTCTCAGACATTTGAAAACACATTTTTTTTCAGAGTGCTAAATTCATGCTTCTTATTTTATATATGTTAGAAATAAACACATAAATAATAAACAGTCTTGCCCGGACTGGTTCATGTTCAATTCATAGGCACTGAGTGTTCTTTATCAGGACATACTCACTATTGTTTGTTGAATTATTGCACTTTTAAGAAATCAATCTGAAGATTAGACATTAGGAGTCTCGATAAAAAACAAGTCTCTATACTTTATGAAGATCTTAGGAATTTCTAACTGACTTTGGAACAGCCATTTGTTAAAAAACACTTTCCCATCCCAAACTCCACTGACTCCATTTTTCTTCTGCACTAACTCTCCCTTCCTCCTCCCCCATATTTGGAGCAGCGTCTCTATGTCCCATTCACTCTCCTACACCTGCCAAATCACCAGTGACTAGGGGCTAAGTGCAAAGGAGACTTCTAAATCCTCACTTTCATCAACTGTTGAGCAGCAATGGAAGCTGCTGAATGCTCCCTATTTCTTCTTGAAACACACTCTCTCCTTGTTTACTTGAGATGACACTATCCTTCCTCTGTCCATCTGGGAAATATTGGTGTTTTGAGGTTCTTGACTTGGGGCTCCTTTCTTCACTTCTCCCATTCTCTGAGTGACATTGTCTGTTCCCATGGCTTCTGAAATATAGGCATTCTTCGATCTAATTTTTTCTCCAGACCTACCCATATAGCCAACTGCCCCCTAACCATATCCATTTGGATCCCCCCGGACACCTAAAACTCAGCATGCTAAAAATTCATTAGTCATTACTTTCTCTGACTGATTGCTTTTCATTGATTCTTAATCTCATTGAAAAACATCACCATGCACCCAGTTGCCCAAGTCTGAAATCAGGACATTGTCCTTGCTTCTTTTCACCCTTTCAAATCCTCTATCTAATCAGTAATTTTATATAATAAAAGGATTCTTGATTCCTTCTACACTTTTTCTTTCCCACTTCCATGACAGTAGTCCAGGCCACCATTATCTTTCATGGGGATTGACGCAAGAGCTTCTCACCTAGTCTCCCTTCCCCTAGTGTTGTGTCCTTCTGACCTAACCTCTGCCACCCAGCAGAAGTATCTTTCAAAGTTCATATTTGATGATGCTACTCTCCAGCTTCAAACCCTTTACCTGTTTTCCTTGGACTATAAGATAAAGTTCAACTTCCTTAATTTAGCTTAGAGAGTCTTTTATGATATGACCTCCTCTTACTTCTCTGGCCTTGTCTCTCATAATTGTGTCATTCCATTGCCGACCACTCCAGCAACTACCTGCCATTCCTTGGATGTACCAAGCTCTGTCTGTGTCCCGTTCTTTGGATCTACTGTCCCTTCTCCAAGGAACGTTCTTCAGCTGCTCTTTATGTGGTTAACTCCTACTGAACCATCAAGTCTCAGCTGAGATACCACTTTCCCTGAGCCCTAAACCCTGGTTTAATGTTTCCTGTGGGCATATTTACCTTAGAGCTTACTGTGTCATAGTACATTGGAAGCTGATTTTTTTCTCTATCCTCCTCTAGCCTCAGCTGCCTAGGGGTAAAGACACTACAGTGTTCACCCTTGTATTCTCAGATCTTAGTACACTGCCAGGCTCAATGGGTTTTCAAACATATTTACATAAAGAAAGGAGAAAACAATGACAAAAGTACAGATGACATGCGCATGGATACTCTGGACATAAATGCTTGTAATATTTCTCTCTGTAAGCGTTTCCAGTGGGAAGTTCAGCTTTTGTCTCAATTACTCTGATTGGCATGCAATCATGACAAGAAACTAAAGGAAGGAGATTGTTTTCTTGACATTTACTGAGAAGTATAGACAAGTACTGCCATGAACAAACATTCTTGCTAACAATTCTTGCTCTAAATTGGTTGATATAACATCCACTTGAGTCAAAATGATTAAGTAGGTATCCATTGAGTGTCATGCATCGCAATGGCAAAGCATTGGAGTTACAGAAAATAAGTAAAATCTTCTCCCTTGCTCTTACAGATCTGACAGTCTAGGCACCCAATAGATGGGTAAACAAGTACTGAGAGATGTCATACTTGTCCTCAAGATAGTAGAAATTCAAGAAAGTAGTGACCATGGAGGACCTTAGGACTTGGGCTTTTACCCCAGTGGTGTTTGGCTGAGTTAATCTTTCTAAAATGTATTCATCATTCAATCAAGTGCTTCTTCTGGAGGCCAAGCATAATTAGACATACAGAGATGAAAATGACAGTCATTACCCTCACAAGACCTATAATCTACCCAATAATAATGGGAGGCAAGCCTTTAGAGTTTTTTAATTTGGAGTTTTCAGAGATTTCCTGAAGCTTCTGGACTGACGTTTCTATTGTACTTGAGTCCCATCATTTGACATTAGAAGATCTCCTTCCAAGAAATATTTCTTACCACCAAAAGACAGTTAACTTTGACTTCAGACAGAACATTCTGGTCTGCACCCAGAACCTTTAATACCTGAATCTTTTAAATCAGTGATGGTCTCTTCTTCTAAAAAGTAAAAGGTAAATCAAATTCAGTATGTCTCAATTAATTGGAAGGGAGTTTCAAGCTCATAGGAAATGAACTACGAAGCCATGTTGGGATATGAACTGAATGGTTGCTATTGAGATGGAGCAAATGTACCTGGATATCATTAGGTGGAACCAGACTGGAAAATGGGGGTCCTTCCTTGACCTCAGTGAAGATTTGGCCCTTTCAGCCTCAAGTAGTATCCCAGCTCCAGAACTGGACCTGAGTTACTGGATAATGCTGTCATTAGGAAACTGTGACCACCTAGGAGTTGGACTGCTAAATGGGCAATGTCAGCAGGTTGTTACAGATACTCTATGCAGACCAAGTTTATTTGGCTCTTCTCAGCTCAGCCACCTGTTGTAAACAGCTGAGAGGGGCTTAGCTCCACGTGGAAGTTGTCACTATCTCTGGTATGTTGTCTCTCCCTGGGAACGGACATGAGTGTGGAAACAGGGAGGACACAGTTGATTCCTGCTTTCACTGAGTCACTCTGTCCATTAGGAGAAACAGTCCAGGCATGGCCAGCCAAAGGGAGGTTCTTCTTCGCAGGATCTTCTGTCTCTTTGAAGATGGGATAATCTCAGGCCTAACCACAGAAGCAGTTCTGGAGAAGAGTCAGAATAGCAGATTGGAAGCAGCTCACAGGGGCCTCTGAATGCTAAGTGGAGGGACTTAGAATTTATCCCAGAGGCCACAGAACACTATTAGAAGTTTCAGAGGTATAATAAAGGCCGTTGTGAGGTTAGGATGCTGGTTCAATGTCACAATTAGAGCAAGGCAGGAGGTAGAGAAGTCAAGGGCAGACTGGGAACCAGCTGGGCAGGCCACTCGTTTTGGTTGAATTTGGCAAGACTGAGGAAGACAATCTACCAATAGAGGATGGATGAGAACACCAGAAAGCAAATAAAACAAGTCATTCAAAAATCCCAAGATCATCGTGGCTGGGCCAGAGAAAGAATCAGACAGAAGCAGCGCACGGCTCTGGAGAGTTGCAGGGAGAAGCATTGCTGCATCCGCTGTCTCCTTTTCTTTTTCTTTTTTTAAATATCAGCAATATCTTGGATCTGAATAGAGTTCTATCACAGATTAGGGTTTCTCTTTCCCCAGGGTTCCCAAAGACTGAGCAGGATCTTATTACAGATGCAGCGAAAAGGGTACGTTTTTCAGTATCAGACTGACCTCATCTGAATCTCAGCCTCACATCTCATTAACTACATGGGACCTTGGGCAAGCTACTTCACCCATCTGCAAAGTGGGAATCAATGATATGTATCTCATTTGGCTGTTGTAAATCTTAATCAAGTTAATATATGTAAAGTGTCTCATCAGTGCCTAGCGCATAGTGAGTTCCCAGCTTCTATAGCACCCTTTCATCTTTCTCTCCTTACAGCATCAGAGAGCTTGTCCTCTGTGGCTCCTGTTTCTCTCTGGCCAGAGGCAGAGCCTCCATGGGAGCGTGGGAGGGATATAATCAGAACAGCAGCATTCTTTCATTATGACGTCAATTCAGCCATCCCTCAATTTACTGAGCCCCTGAAAGGCCATACAGTGAGCCATCATTGTAATGAAGTAAAAGTAGCCGGATACTCCAGGAAGCCCTTCTAGTGGCACTTTGTTAGGTGAGATGTGTCAGCATTGACTTCTTTTGTAAGTGCTACTTCTGTTGAGTTCAATGCGTTGAAAGGTGGAATGCATTGATGAATGTATTCAGTGCCTTGGCCACTTCTCAGTTAGCTTTTAGAGTAGAGGACCTCACAGCCACATGACAGAGTCTAACTGTCAGTTTCCAGACATTTACTGTGCCCTTGGCCCTGCTTGGACTTTGGAAATCCAAAGATACATATGACCGACGCCTGCTCTGGGAGGAATTCCCTGTCCATATGGAACACATCTATGCCCTTCTGGTCCAAGTGAGAAGAGAACATGAAGGAGCAAGTGTGCATGCCCATAAGTGCCGGTCCCTACTCAGTTCTCACTCAGTCCCACAGATACCCAGATCTACTTTATGTAGGTCCTTGTGTTGGTTTCTGGCATTGCTGAGATGACAGAGGCCCCAGTCTCTGGAGCCTCAGAGATTTCATGGACATCTTTTTCTGCTTGAGCTCATGAGCCAGATATCACTCCTGGCCCAGGTCACTGGGTTACCAGATGCATGGTGAAAGAGCTGCTGTTGAGCAAAGGGCCTGGGACACACGTGCTGGAGAAGCATGGTGAGCCAGCCGCAGGGAGGAAGAGCACTTTGCAGGAGCATGCTCTGCGGGGTCTTGCTGCTGCTTTTCAGAAGCAGGAGAGCCATGAGCCTTGGGGTTCACATCAGTACCGAGACTGGCCTTTGGTGGCAGGGAGGATGTGCGTACCGGGAGGGGTTGGCCATACTGGACCACAGGGCCACTGGTTGGGTTGTTCATAATTGATCTTTGGGGACACTTACTGGAACCCATTTATTAGGTGCCCCCTCTAAAGTGATGATCTCAATGAAGATGGTTCACATAGGCCCACTACTAGAAGGCCCAAATCCCTGGACCTTCCCAACCACTTTTTCTCCCTGTTCCTGGGTTACATGGCTTAGCTGGATATTTTTGCACACAGCATTAAGGGCAAGTGCACTGTTCCTTTGAAAACAACAATGGAACAAGGAGTTCAGTGTTGTGGACATTTAATGAACTTTCTCCTCCTAAGTACACAATACCAAATCTGCAGAATCACAGCTGTCTCCTCCCAGCTTTACCTAAATTCCCACATGTGCTACCTCAGTTAGGGAACTATGACTTCACCTGCCACTAGATGGCCCTCCATGTGCACATAAGCCGCTCCCACATAGCGAACTTGCATCAGATTTTCTGGATTTTTTTTTTTTTTTTTTTTTTTACATGTAGACACACATGTGCATACACAATCTTAACTTTTACCATCCTTGAAGCCAATAATCTACACTTTAGTTTTCCTTCTGGCATTCAAATGATAGAATGTATTCTCATTCTCTGGAAAATCAGTTTAACATCAGAATCTACAGATATTCCTGAATATTGTGGGCCACAAAGCACATATTAAGATGAATTTGAATTTATTCTATTAAATAGTATGTTTTGGTTTATCTTATAAATGCTGTATTTAACAGACTGGTTTCTAAATTAAATTTTTTTAAAGCACTGGAAGAGAAAGGAAGCACAAACATTTGAATAGTACTTGCTCCATGGAGGCGGGCAGTGTTCTGAGGTATTTTAAACATTAGCTCATTTAAGCTTCATAACTTTGATGTAGGTATTCCATATGCATCATTATAACCATTTTATAGATGAGGAGAAAATCAGATTGCAGCATGAAAGGTGTTTAGATTCCCTTTTGCCTTCCTGTCAATTTTCTTACCTATAACATGGGAATAAAATAATCCCTAATTGCTGTGAAAGGATGTTGTAAACTCTAAAGCATTACACAAATGTTGTTATTATTATTATGACTTGGGTTTCATGGGAATATAATTTTCGTATGTGCTCAGGAGGCTTGTGATCATTCATTCATTCACATGAAAACATTTATGCAGGTCCCAGGTCATTGCCTCTGCATGAGACGTCTCATACCGAGATGCCTGTACTATTTCTAAAACAAATCTAGTCTGTCTTGAACTCTCTTATAGCTGAGGGTTCCAGGGAAGTTGCTGTGTGCTTTCAGCAGGTAATTCTCCCTTAGTCTCAGGATTTAGAAATGATGGATGTGGTAGGACAACTTCAGGGGTGGGACCTCTGCTGAACACAGAGGTGGCCAGTGCTGATTTCACATAAGCCAAGCCAGCGGGAAGAGGCAGGCTGTTTTTAAAAATTATTATTCTGGAGCACGATGTACTATCTCTGTATCCAAGAGTTCACATTTCAAGTGGACTATCAGATCATCTCTGTGACAGAGGGCTTTAATTAAAAGCATAAGTCTCTGGATGGATTTTAAGTGGCATTGTTTTTCTTTGGACGTTATGCAAGCCACTTCCGTGCTGTAAAAGGGCTTTTAAAATTTGGCTTAAGGAAATTTGCTTTACCCCTCAGGCTTTGATCCCTGCGTCTGAATCATTTTGTATCTGGAGGTTCCAATTTGCAGTCTCCTGGGTGTAAGGAAAATTCTATCCTCACAGAACATTTTGGATTTGAAAACTGAGAAATCTGCATCATTCTCGACATAATAGCTGTTGTAAAATAGAATTAGGGCTGTTAAGTCTATAGGGATAAAGTTCACCAAAGAATATTTTAAACTTTAGTTTTAGTTCCTAAAGTTTTTGTCTCCAACTCCCATAATAAATGTACTGGGACAGTGACCTACCCACTCAACACCTGAAGCTCAGTGTTCTCTGCACTCAGGCCAGGTGGACTCAGCCATCGAGGCCATTGTCCCTGTCCAGCCTCCCAGGGGGCACGCATGAGCCAGGGCCAGGATACAGATACTTCTGCCTCAACACCATCTGTCCCACCAGAAAAGGGCCCCAAAGGCCCTTCTCACTGCCATTTGTAAGGCAAAATGTCTCTATTTTATCTAAGACAGGAAAAAGGCAGAGAGATGCCAGAGAGAATGCAACGACTGTGCCCGTGAGAAACCAACAGTGCAGGGTGGCGATCTACCCGCAGCACATGCAGGATGCAGCGTTAGATGCTGACTCAGTTTCTCAGCCATACATGCAGGATGCAGCGTTAGATGCTGACTCAGTTTCTCAGCCATACAGGAGAAAAGTTTCAGCATTTCTCAAACTCCATGACCATCCTTCAGTCGGCTACCCCAAGCCCCGTTTTGCTGCAGCCGGGTGAGGGCAGTAATGCAGCTCAGTAGGTTAAGGGGCCAGGCTGTCCTTGGACTTCAGATGATATCAGTCCCTGGGACATCTTAAATTAGGGCCTCAAGCTTCAAATTCATGCCTTGGCCAACACTTTACCATAAATGATCACAGGGAGAAGAAACAGTCAGGCCAGGGATGGTGGCTGGTTCCTGTAATCCCAGCATTTTGGGAGGCTGAGGTGGGAGGATCACTTGAGGCCAGGAGTTCAAGACCAGCCTGGGAAACATAGCGAAACCCTGTCTCTACTAAAAATAAATAAACAAATAAACTTTTTTACAAAAAAGAGAAGAAATGGTCAGTTTACGTTGCATTTCCTTCTTTTCCTCAAGAAGAGGTGCCCCGTGGTGCCTGGGACAGCTGGGCCATCACATGGAAGTGGCTGAGAGGTGGGCTGGAAAGAAAAGGAGGAAAATCCAGGGCTCCCACCAACCCCAGCCAATCTCTAGTCACTGGGCAACCTCAATCTATTTCTGGTCATAGTTTTACAATTTTGCGGGGGTAGGGGGGATGGAATCTTGCTCTGTCACCCAGGCTGGAGTGCAGTGGTGCAATCTCGGCTCACTGCAACCTCCAACTCCTGGGTTCAAGCAATTCTCCTGCCTCAGCCTCCCCAGTAGCTGGGATTATAGGCCTGTGCCACCATGCCTGGCTAATTTTTGTATTTTCAGTAGAGACGGGGTTTCATCATGTTGGCCAGGCTGGTCTTGAACTCCTGACTTCAAGCGATCCACCTGCCTCAGCCTCCCCAAGTGCTGAGATTACAGGCATGAGCCACTGTGCCCAGCAATAGTTTTACACTTTAATATTGCCAACTTTTTTTCAGCCCAGCCTGTGCAGCCACACAAATGCAAAAAGGTTAGCTTAGGAAGTTGTCAACATCATTATACTATAAAAATCAATAAATGGAACCTTCTTGCTTCCCACAGTAGTCCATGCTAAGCTTGGCTTCACCATCCCTTGCTTGGACAACTCCTAATTGTTCTTTATGGTTTCACTCTGTACCCCTTTCACACATCCAAATCCGTTCTTTTCACATCTGTCCACATGGTCTTTCTAGAACATAGCCAATCCTATCACTGACTTAAAGCAGACACATAAACAGGCAGACAGACAAACAAGAAACTCAAATGGCTTTCTGTTACTTTCCGAATCAGACTCATTAGTGTGGCATTCAAGAGCCATCATATCCTGAGCCTGATCCTCCCCGTCACTTTCTTTCCCTCATGAGTGCACTCAGATAGGCCAGTCCTACAGAGATCCTCATTCACTCACTTGAGCCTGCCTTGCACATTTCTGCATCAAAGCCCCTTTGTCCATGTTATCATCCTAGCTTGAAATGCTGTCTGAACACCTCTATGCCTTGATCATTTTTCTCTTCAAGATCCTACTGACATGTTCCAACCTCCTGAAATCCTGCCCTGCCTCCCCGCAAGCAGAGTTACTCAGACTCTCTTCTTTGCATTCCTGCAGCATTTTGGTCTTGCAATTTGAGCTCTACTGTGCACTGCATTGTAACTATTCATATAGCTTCCTCCCTCATGAGATGATGAATTTCTCAAAAGTAGAGACTGGGCAGCTGTTACTGAATATAGCCCAACACTTGCTTGATAATGCTCGATAAACATGAATGAGTGACCCAGAACATTTCAAACTTCCCTTCCAAGACCTGAAAGACTCATATTTCTGGGTGTTTTAAGCTCTGTGATTTCTGCTCTGGTCACCTGGGCCAGGAACTGCCTGCCTCTATTTTCATTTCAGGCCTTTCTCTCTCTGCCAGATGCCTTGATCTCTGAGCCGAGTATACCTTGACCCAAAGCCATGATGCAGCCCTCAGCTTCTGAGAGGAAGGGGTAGGGTTCAGTAGTTGCGCCTCTGAGAACATGACAGAGAACAATAGCAGGAAGCAGCCAAGCGGGAAACAATCAGCCCGGCACAACCCATGTGGAGGAGCTTCCTGATTGGCTTGATCTGGTGGGAGCAGGAACTCTTACAATAACTCTGGAATTATCCCAGTGGGATGACAAATTTCTCCACTGAGGAGAAGCTGTCACCTGGTAATGTCAAGCACGGAAAACACAGTTAGCAAAAAACAAAACAAAACGCAAGACAAAGTTCTCTTGAGGAAGAGCAGTTTGGATCAGTTGGAAGCCTCCCAGCCACTGCCATAGCACCCCATGCCGACCTCCTTCCTAGTCTCTGTTTCAGGTACAATTAAGTCGTCATCTCTGCCTTCCGGATAGATATCATTCTCCTGTCGATGGCTCAAAGGTCAGAGGTGCTGTTTATTCTTTGGTGTCCTTTTGGGTAGTTTAGGGAAATCCATGCTGTAGGTGACCACAAGAGAGAATGTTCCCTTTTAGAACTATATTGATTGAGCACAGGCTGTGTGCAAATACTCTTCTAGGCACTGTGGATGCCATAGCAATACATGCTGTTTCTGCTTTCATAGAGCAGTGATTTCCAAATCCTGTGTATCCTATGGAAAGACCAAGCAAGGCAAGGGGTGGAGTGACAGGAGCTCCCAGTCAGCTTTCTCCTTAAACCACAGCAGCTCCCTTTGATCAAGATGTTGGAAAAGAAAAATCTACCCCAAAAAGAGGAAATGCTGAAAACATTTGGATTGGGAGTGGTTTCATTTGCTCTTAGGCAGGACACACTGCAGGGTAGCAGTTAATAGCTCTAGCTACAAGCAGGCTCTAGCTACAAGCAGACCTGGGTTTGAATCCCAGCTCTGCCACTTACTGGTGGAAGGTCATAAGTTGCTTGAACTCTCTCAACCTCAAGTTCTTCATCTGTCAAGTGCGAATAACAGTAGTAGATATTTTACCAAGTGCAAAGAATTGAATAATGCTTACAAACCATTTAGCATATCATCTGGCATTGTCTATTACAGTAAATGCTCAATAAATGTGAACTATTTTACCCCTGTTGTTTGACGTTAATTTTTTTTCAATGAATGACTCATTGAGATACTAACTCATGCGTCTTGAAAACACTACCAGTCTCTCCAGAGTAACCTCCAATATGGACAACAGGCAAAAATATGGTGATTATTCCCAGTTTGGGCATTTGTGAAAGATGTGGCTGAGGCTGTATGGATGCGTGTGCGCGCACACACACACACACACACACAGAGGTCGATGGGAAAATCTAACTCAGCAGGAAAGCTATCACAGAGCGCTGGATTTAGGCACAATGAGTAAACAGGGATTTGGAAGAGAGGAATGCACCACATAAACAATTTTTACAATCTGGTATGAAAGCCCAGATGCTTCCTGCATGAAGGGGTGAACTCAGAGAGCGTCACAGGGCAAAATGAAGTAAATGCTGAGACTGTCCATCATTCTGGCCCAATTCCTACATATCTGTGCATCTTCTACTTATGGTTTTATTTAGGTGAGAATAAATAAGAGTACCTCATAGTAGATAAGAATAGTACATTACACACGCGTGCATGCACACACACACACACACACCTGGGGTTAGATGAAATTGTATATTTGGGGAACTTGGGGTAAAGAGTACAGAGCCACACAGCAGTTACCTTCTGCATCCTCCTGCTTCAGAGAAAGCAAATAAGACCAGTTTCTTTTTAATCTATTGTTTTTACTAAGTCCAGGATTGATGTTAATTTGAATTTGTTCTTTTAAGATTCATTTTTGACTGAAAGAATTGAGCCGGAAGGTCTGCTTGAGGCTACTTCCAGTTGAGAAACAATTTATGTGTTTATTGAGACAGTCATTTACTCAACCAACACTTACTGAGAACTTTCAATGAGGCAGGTTCCTTGCTAGATACAGGCCAGCTGGATGCTAGAAGCCATCATCAAAGGAAGATGAAAAAGAGATGGTAATTATCCTCTAGAGGTTTGTAAACTGGAGTTAGGGAAGGGAGCCCAAAATCCATGAATGAGTGATTAAAATACAGTGGGATAAAGTTGGTGGTAGAAATATGTCCATGAGATATGGCAGCAAAGAGGAAGAGCACCTTCATGGGAAAAGTCCAAAGAATACTTCCATAAAGAGATGATACCTGAGCAGATGCTTTAAAAATGAGTAGTAATTACCCATGGGAAGGGGAAGAGAGAGAACAAGGGCAATCCAGGCAGAGGGGTGGTATGAGCAAAGGCATTGAGCCAAACAAGGAAATCTTCATTTCTGCAGGTAAATGAGAGGCTGGGAGTGTGTCATATCCATGAGCTTTAGCAGAGAGCCCATGAGGGGTTTTCAGCAGGGGAGTGCTATTGTGGTGTGTCTAGGCACATTCTGGATTTTAGGGTGATGGGGCTGCATAGAAGCAGAGAGATTGGTTAGAAGGTTGTTGCAGGCATTTAGGAGAGAGCCTATACTAGGGCTGAAGAGAAGCAGCTATGAAAAGAGATTTGTGGGGCAAATTGGCTTAGTGGCTAGTAAGACACTTAGTTGACCTGGTGACTAATAAGATACATGTGTGTGATGATAGTAAGCGAGGGGCAAGCCAGAGGTGAAGACAACATCTAGGTTTCCCTCCTAAGTAGAATGGATTAACGGTGGTACCAGCATCTGAGCTAGAGAATAGGGAGGAGCAGCTCTATGGAGAAAGATGAGTTTGGTCCTGTATATGTTGTGTATGTGGACCATCCGGGTGGAGACATTCAAAATACAATTGTACATAAAGGCTGGAGTTCAGGAGAGATGCTGAAGATATAGTTTGGATAGATTTAAGCATGTTCGGTAGGAATTAAAGCATGAGGCTGGACATGAGTAGCCAAGAATTAAATGTTAATCAATAAGAACAATAAAACAAATAAACCTTTAGTGGTAGAGTAGGAGAAGAGGTGCCCATATGGAGAACATGGCGTCATGGTCTCTTCATCATGGAGGAAGAGTGATCAAATATGTTTTTAAAAACGAAGAAGTCAAACAGATCCACACCAAAGAGGGTCCGCTGGACGTGGCAGTCATGGACTTGACTAGGAGCAGACGCAGCAGGGCATGAGGGCAGAGGGACTGAGGCTGAGGCATGGACTTGACTAAAAGCAGATGCAGCAGGGCGGTGAGGGCAGAGGGACTGAGGCTGAGGCATGGACTTGACTAGGAGCAGACGCAGCAGGGCGGTGAGTGCAGAGGGACTGAGGCTGAGGAGGGGTCAGGATGTGAGGATGTTGAGGCAGTAAGAGACGACTGGCCTTGGGGAAGTCTGGAAGAGGGATTCAGCAGCAACTAGAACAGGATGCAGGGTCAAGAGAAGTTCACTTATTTTTAGTATGGAAAGAGATAATTCTTGTTTATTGACTAGCAGGAAGGAGGCATCTTGGAGAGAGGTGAAGACACAGGGGAGAGGGGATAGTTAATGGGGTATCCTCCCAGATCAGTCTGCACAAGCTCAGGTGCAGGGGTGGAGGCGCTGGCCTTCAACAGACAGTCTGAGTCAGAGGCCGGAGGTCAGAAGGTGTGGCTGGATGGGACTTTTTCTCTTCCTAGAAAAAAGGGACATTTTTAGGGGGAAAAGGAGGGGTTTAAGCTATTGAGAAAAGTACTGCTTTGAAATGAAATAATCTCACTTTCCTGTAATCAAAACTCTTTATTTCTGATGAAACAGACTCAAATAAGAATCACAACAAAGAAATCAGTGCTCAGCTCAAGCCTGGAAATGATTTCCTACACGGAAATCCACTTGCACAGATTCTGATAGTGTGAGTCATGTGATTCCAGATGGAGTAAATACACATGAAAAGGAGAGAAAAGCTGGTGTCTCCATGGGCTGAAGCACACTTATGGAGAGAGAAATTTTCATTTATTTGTATTTGGGCTTCAATATGATTACATCACCATCAATAATGAAAAGTGCTGCCATGTCCCAGCTGTATACTTAGATCAAGATATAAATCAGTCCAATATTGTTCTTTTTTCTCACTGAATATCTAAATTTGTATATTTGAGGGGAAAGTAGAAAAACCAAGCCAAGATTTTAAAAATTACATTTACTATCACCATCTCCAAGTTACATTCACTATAGAATCCTTTAGAAGCATGTTCTTGGGTAGCTTTGCTTTTTATGCACTCAACAAATATTTATTGAGCATCTGTATGTACAGGGAAGAATGTGAGGTACAGTAACACAAAATATATTGTCCTATCTCTTAATAAGCCTGCACTTGGGAGAGAGGAGGTATAGGTAGGGTTGGGAAGGATAAATATATTTTTAACACTCTAATACAAGGCAGAGTGTACCAAAAGTTAGAAATGCTGTGGAGAATCAGAATGAATGAACATACCAGGCTGGGTGGGGGGGCTGGGGGAATTATGGAAAACATTCCTAAAGAGATGTAATTTGATTTGGGCTTTTATTATGATATCTGTTTTCAGACAATGGAGTTGAGAGTGGGGAGTCCTTCCTGGCTTTGTCAGGAGCAGTTTGAGGTCTTGGCTGAAGACAGGAAGGCATAAGGCTGGAAAGGGGTGGGAGCAGAACATGGAGGGTGTGAACTTCCAGCCGAAGAAGTTCGATGGGGTTTGGGAAGGAGGTGAGAGGGAGCCACCAGGAAAGGATGTGAGCTGGACCTTTGGAATTCTTAAAGGGACCCTTGTCTTCTCTGCCATATTTCTGTCTCAGGGATGACGTGAGGAAAAAAAAAAAAGAGGAGGAAATGGGCTTGAGTTTCCACTGACACCTTACAGTCAAGGAAGGCCCTGTTCTTTCATAAGGAAAAGTGGAAATCCTCTGTTTACTTAAGGGCCATTAACATGTTTTCATATTAAAATACCAAATGATCTGCCGTGACTCCAGATAGACTCATCTAAATAAAAGGAAGCTGTTTCCTTACAAATTGAGTCACAAAGGATAAATATTTGGGGAGTGCCATAGAAACAAATGCGCTGTCTTCCTGAAATGTGGAAAATGAATTTTGTAGCATTGATTTGCATGAAAACAATATTCTTCCCAGTGTTCTACGTAGAATATTGAAATGGAGGTATTAAGATAGATGATAGATAGGACAGATAGATTGCCAGAGAGCTAGATTAGATAGATAGATAGACAGACAGACAGACAGACAGATAAGATAGATAGATCGATGAGGTTAAATATTCTTAGGATGGAAGAAGGGGTCAGATAATCACGTCTCAGACAGATCTGGAATTCCAGGCAGCAGGAACTAATGAAGTGGTCTCTTCAGAGTTTTACCATGGGACGAATTCACCCCCGATTAGTTTTTATTCTTTGAGTCACTTCTCTCAAGACAAAGATCTTTGGGCAAGAGTTCAGTTGGCCTAGCTTAGATACGTTTCTACTCCTTGGCCAGGGATGTGAGCCTTCTGACCAATAGTTTCACCAAATCTACAAGGAACCCTAGAGAGACTTTTTTCCCAGTGGAGGAGCTGGATGTTGTTCCTAAAAGAAAAGGGCAGAGGGACCCTGGGCAGGCAAAATTTTCAGCTGCCTGCCACCTTAGCCCCTGTCCCCACACTCACTTCTGAACCACATGTGATCAGTCTTCTCTTCCCACCACATAACTGAAACTTCAAGGTCATGGGTGAGCTCTATGTTGTTAAGTCTTATTTATAGGAGCGATCAGCTCACTGCACTGCAAGGCTGGAAAGGTGTTTAAAATGTATACTTAGGCATGTCTTGGCTCTTTCTGATATAATTCAGCTGGCAAAGGCTCTGGCAGGAAGCCAGACGGACACAAATAGCGCACCAAAGAGATGCTAAGACATGGGTGATTATAATTGTGCAAGGAGTAGAAACTTCTCTGCTGAGACTTTGGATGTGGCAGAGATTTGGGGAGTAGAAGGGGGGCAAAGCACAGTTCCAGCCAACCCCATTTACAAGCGTTGATTAGCAGTAATGAATTCACAACCTTGCAATTGCTCATTTTTTTTTCTTCTGCTGCTGAGTCATGGATAAGACTCTAAGCTCTGATTAGCTGTGATCCCCAATTCTCAGCACAATTCTAAGAGCATTCCTTCAAATTCAACAATATGTGGTAAGTGTCTTGTATTAATTAGGATTCCATGTGGATGCAAGGAACAGAGACCCACAATAACAGTGGCTTAAACAAGATGCTTATTTCTTTTTTTTTTTTTTTTTTTGAGACGGAGTCTGGCTCTGTTGCCCAGGCTGGAGTGCAGTGGCGCAATCTCGGCTCACTGCAAGCTCCGCCTCCTGGGTTCACGCCATTCTCCTGCCTCAGCCTCCCGAGTTGCTGGGACTACAGGCGCCCGCCACTACGCCCGGCTAATTTTTTGTATTTTTAGTAGAGACGGGGTTTCACCATGTTAGCCAGGATGGTCTTGATCTCCTGACCTCGTGATCCGCCCACCTCGGCCTCCCAAAATGCTGGGATTACAGGCGTGAACCACCGCGCCCAGCCAAGATGCTTATTTCTCCCTTCAATAAAAATCCACAGGTCTGCAGTTATGTAAACATCCACAGGCATGCAGTTAAGAGCTGTTTGGTGGCTGTGCCCTGTGAATTCCTTAGGGACCCAGACCTGTTCCACTTTAACCCTAAAGACTGATCCTTGTCAACAGTGACCAAGATGGCAGTTTGTGCCTCAGCTGCATACATGTGCATTTCAGGCAAAACATGAAGAAAGAACTGGAGAAGAAAGGGCTAAAGAAGATTCTAGGAGCTGACATATAGCACTTTCACTTACATGCCTTTGGCCAGAGCATGTGGCTACAAAGGATGCTGAGAGATGTGGCCTTTACTCTGTGTGGCCATATGCCCAGCTCAGCCACAGGAATGACATTGCTTTGAGAGAAGGGGAGGATGGAAATTGAGCAACTTAGCAGTCCCCTTTCCACTTTTACTTGTGCTGAATTCATAAACATGTGGGCAGCTTTCCTCTCCTCTGAGCAGCAAACACTTCTTCTGAGGTTCTTGTTTTGGCAGGTTGGCCAGACAGGCACCCCACTTGACTGCTCAACTATGAAACTGCAGTTCCAGAGAAGAGAACAGGTCTGAATTAAGCACCTTAAGCCAGTTGGTCAGCATCTCCTTTTATTCGGAGAGTAGTTACTGAGATTCAAACCCATGTCAACTGAGTAGCAATGTGTTTGGCTATAGGGTAGGCCGTAACCCTAGTCTATGTCTCTCAATAGTGAGTTATTTCATAAAGGCTCAGCCCATCGTCAGGAATATGCTGGTCTTGCTTAAAGCTTTTTCAGAAGTGTTCATAGGGTCCTGAGAATTTTGTGAGCACTTCTTACTGCTTCTCTTGCCTCCTCTTTTAGTTGGTGCTGAGTTCACTGCATGAAGGGTCCCAGGAGTCCTCTTTCCCCTTGGTTTTTCTACTCCTTTCCTTTTCTGCTCTTTCTACCACCTCCTACTGCTGGGCCTCTTTGTATCTGTACTCCACCATGGAAAATAAGTTTTGTTTGCCCCAGATCTTCCCATTTCCCAGAGTGGAGCCTTTATAATTCATGATGTTTACTAAACTTGATCTCTGCCCTTTCAAGGGATGGAACTCAGATAATGAAAGATATAGGGAGGGATACATTGCTTAAATCTGTGAGTGGGCATTACAATGGGCCTAAGTGTCCTAAGAGGGATTGGCTTGCCATGGGAGGTGGTGAGCTCCCCATGTGTGGAGAAGTTCAAGAAGGTGTGAAATAATCGTTGGGTGGAGGACAGTTCAAGGACTTCATGTTTCTGGAGAGCAATTAAGTTCAATGGCTTCTACTCCCAGTCTGACCTGTGCTTCTGTGAGCTTGAAAAATATATATTGTGTTGCAATGTGCATTCTTTAGGGAATGAAGGTAAAAGGGCAAGTGGTCATGGGAGGTTGTCAAGGATAGGGGCAAAGGGTACTGGTTCCCCAGCCAGACCACCAGGGTCCAAATTCTGGCTGCACATCATCTCTGCAACCCTGGACAAGTCAGTGCTCTTTCTGTGTATCCATCCATCTGTGTCATGGGAGTTGCAGATTTTTTTACTTCATGGGATATTGTGAAGATTAAGTATTATAATGTACGTAAAACACTCATAACAGTTCCAAGCACACAGTAAGCACTCAATAATCCTAATCCTTATGATTATTATTGTTACATATATTACTGTATCTAGCAAAAACAATATTAGAATTGTTAGTATTATAATAATTATTATCATCATTGATGGGGAAGGAAAAATGAAGCCCACCTGAGTTGACAGGCAAGACCCTCTCCAAACAGTAAAACAATTAAAAACCAAGTTGTATTTGTCTGTGCTCCTTTGGATTCAACTGACCAACACCCAGGCAAAGGGAAAATATATTGGCTTGCTTTTTTTTTTTTTTTTTTTTTTTTTTTTTGAGATGGAATCTTGCACTGTCGCCCAGGCTAGAGTGCAATGGCATGATCTCGGCTCACCGCAACCTCTGCCTCCCAGGTTCAAGCGATTCTCCTGCCTCAGCCTCCCATGTAGCTGGGATTATAGGTGCCTGCCACCACGCCCAGCTAATTTTTGTATTTTTAGTAGAGACGGAGTTTCACCACATTGGCCAGGCTGGTCTGAAACTCCTGACCTCAAGTGATCCACCCACCTTGGCCTCCCAATGTATTGGCTTTTGTAAGTAAGAAGGGCAAAGGAGTAGCTGAGGATCTGGGAAGCAGGAACTGGAGATTGAATGGCACGGGTCCCCAGCAGCCAGCATGCTCTGTCTTCCCTTCTCTTTGTTTGGGCCTTGCAGGAAGGTAGGCTCTCAGCGGAGCCTTGAAGGCCAGGTATTTGAGAGCCAGGCAAGTAAAGCAGAAGGAGAGCATGAGTGAGCCATTGGGAGTGGGGACAGAAACGGCGAGAACCTATCCAAGGCACCATGCTGAGCTGTGAAGCTGGAGGGCAGCGCAGGCTGTGACCCAAAAAGGCCACACAAGGCCACATGCTCCTGAGTGACAGGAGGGACATGTGATATGCTGGGCCTTGGCCCATGCTGTCTCCTCTGCCTGGCTCATTTTCTCCTCTTTTCTACCTGGTGAATGCATCCTTCAAGGCCCAGTTAATTCATCATCTACTTTGTCAAGTTTTTCTCACCACCTGTATCAGTTGAGAATTGCATTCAGCTATGATCACAACAGAGGCTTAAGCCCATAACAAGCAATCTGGAGCCAGGCATTCCAGAAGTGGTGTAGTCTTTCCATCGTGCCCTCTGGGACCCAGGCAATGTCTCTCTTTCTGCACACTCAGACATACTATTGCCCCTGTGGACATAGGATTACTGCTCTGCCTATAGCATCATATCCCTTGCAGTAGGTAGAATAATGGACCCCCAGAGATGTCCACACGCTAAGCCTCAGAACCTGTGAATATGGTAGGTTCCATGGCAAAGGGGAATTAAAATTACAGATGGAATTAGAGTTTCCAAACAGCTGACTTTAAAATAGGGAGATCAGTATCCTGGATTATCTGGGTACACTTTGTATAACCACAGGATCCTTAAATGTGGAAGAGGGAGGCAGAAATCAGAAGGAGGGGTGGCTGCAGGGAAGGTCAGAGAGATGCAACAGTGCTGGTTTTGAAGATGGAGGAAGGGACCCACAAGGCACGGAACGTGGGTGACCTCAGGGAGCTGAAAAGGGCAAGGAAATGGATTCTCCCCTAGAGCCTGCAGAAGGGAACACAACGCTGCCAGCACCTTGATTCTAGCCTGGCAAACCCCGTGTCAGACTTCTGACATACAGAAATATAAGATAATAAATGTAGATTGTTGTAAGCCACTAAGTTTGTTGTAGTTGTTACAGCAGGAATTGGAAACGAATGCGTCTCTTTAGCACCAGGTCCCTGTACCTGGCAGGAAGGAAGGAAAGGCAAATGTCACTTAAGCCAACACTCCTTTCCTTTTTTTTTTTTTTTTTTTTTTTGAGACAGGGTCTCACTCTGTCACCCAGACTGGAGTACAGTGTTGTGATCATCACTCACTGCAGTCTTGAACTCCTGGGCTCAAGTGATCTTCCCACCTTAGCCTCCAGAGTAGCTAGAACTAAGGGTATATGTCACCATGCCCAGCTAACTTTTTATTATTTGTAGAGATGGGGGTCTTGTCTTGCCATGTTGCTCAGGCTGGTCTCATCCTCCTGGGCTCAAGCAATCCTCCAGCCTCAGTCTCCCAAAGTGCTGGGATTACAGGCATGAGCCACCGCACCCAGCCCTCCTTTCCGTTTTAGGGAGTTGTGTGGAAGTCCCTTCAGATCATTTTTACTTACATCTCATTGGCCAGAGCTGTCCCATGGCCAGCTTTATCTTCAGCGGAAGCTAGGATACATAATTTTTTTCAGGTGGGCATGTTGCCATCCCCAACCAAATAAGGATTCTGTTAGTTTGGAAGAGGGGGAGAATAGATACTGAGAAGACCACTCAGCGTCCCCACCACACACTCCCAGGCAGGACCAACTATTCTACGGCATGTTGTTCTTTCCTCTATTATTGCTATTTTTGGTTTGTATTGTAATTTATGTGTTCACATGGCTGTTTGCATTACTTGACCAAGAAGTCTCGTGAGCAGACACTGTGTCTGATTTATTTCTCCATCCCCAGTGCTCAGCATAGTGCCTGATACAGAGAAGGTGTTTGCATGAAGTTAGATGGATGAATGTCTAAATAAACTTTGAAATAAGAGCATGATCGATGCACTTCCCAGAGCGAGAGTTCCTTTCTATTTTCTTGTGAGGATGATCTATTGGGGTTAGGTAGATTTTATAAGACCATTTGGCCACGATTGCAACCTCATCTCCAGTAAATTAAACCTACACAGCTGCAGTGTGTCACCTTTCCTTATGGCTTATTACAGTTTGCTTTTTGCTCAGAAGGAACTGAGCAAGCAGGTTAGAGGCTGTTATGTGCACCTGCCACAGCCTACGGATCCTCAATTAACCTTGCGTATAAATTACACTTCCTGCCCATTCTTTATTTTTAGCACAGCAATATCTACTTGGCTCTTCCAGAGAAGACTGCATTAGATTTCAGTCATGAAACTACAAAACAGTGGCGTCTGCAGCCTGGCTGGGATGACTGTTGTTAACCACATGACACTCTGTTCCTTGGGAAGCTGCTTTGCCCCAGGACTCAGGTTTTCCTGAGAAAGAGAGCAGCCTGGACTGACCACACCCTCAGAGCCTGGCCCAAGGCCACATGTGAACTTATAGAAAAATCTGCTATTGGATCTGACATAAACTCTCCATTTCCTTCATTCATTGCATTTGGGTTGAAACTCAGTTGTTATCACAAAGGTTTCATTTCGTTCCTTTTTTTTCTCTCCCTCTCTCTTCGTTCCTTCTCAGTTACACAGTATCATGACCCAAATCTTTAGCACCTGAACTATATAGCACAGAGCCTTGAAACCCATAGGGCCAGGGCACGCCGTGGAGATAGGCCAGCCAGTGGGCATCAGGTCGCAGAGAATTCTTAACCACTTAAGGTTGCTTCACTGGAAGAAGTGAGTTACTGAGAGACAGCCATTTTCAGTTTTAGTCAGCCATTTTTATCACGATCTTGTTTGTTTTAGAATCCCCTGTAGTGCCTAGCTCAGAGTCCAACCAAACAAGCTCCATAAATGTTGATTTTGAATTTAAATAGATGTTGGGGTGCTCCCATTTCCCCTTCACTAGATGCATGGGAAGCTGAGGCCCTGGCCCCTCTTTCATGCCACAGCCTGGGAGATGCTGCCTTCTCAGCAGAAAGCCTCAGGAGGTATTTTGAAAAGGGAATTTGTTGTTTTCATTCTGGTTAGATAAGTAACAAATTAATTTTTTAAACTGGGAAAATATTGAAAATTATTTTTTAAAAATGAAATCACCTTTAATTCCATTACTCAGAGACAACTATCACTGACATTTTTCTGTTTTTTCAGTCTTAATTCTCATGAAGGGGTGCCCTGTTTCCCTCCAGATTTCTCAGAGGATTCAGGATTAGGGAAGGGAAGAGAGGGTGCCTTATGTTCTTTCTAATCGTTTAGCTTTGGGTATTATTGGGATATATATAAATACATATAACACACATATAAATATATGTGTATATATATTATATAACTGGCATATACATTATTGGGATATATATTAGTAGGATATATATACATATATATATATATATATATATATAATGTATACACACTTCTATTTGACCTGTACCAGTTCATTATTACCACAATAATGCTAGCTAACACGCCCTCAAATTCAGTGGCTTAAACCCAAAGTCATTTATTCTTGCCCACACTTCTGTGAGTAGGCTGGGTATTTGCTGATCTAGGCTGGGCTTAGCTGAGTGGCTCTAATTTCAGGTGCATCTGAACTATATAGCTGAGAGCCCTGAAACCCATAGGGCCAGGGCACACTGTGCCTATCTATGGGTTTGCCTCAGGTCTATTCCATGTATGTTCTTTCTGTGGTCCAGGCTGAAGGGGCAGCAGCTGCCCAGATAAGTTATTGTCTTGGCATTGGAAGGGGTGCAAGAGGACAAGCTCAACTGGGCAAGCACTTTTCAAGCCTCTGCTTGTGTCTTATCTGCTCACATCCTATTGGCTAAAGCAGGTCACATGGCTGCGGCCAGTGTCAAGGGACTGGGAAGTGTATCCCATCCACCATGAGCCTAGAGCAAATCACATGGTCAAGATTGACATCAGTGGCTTGGGGAAGCGTGTACTCTTCCCATGGAAGTAAGGGAGGAAGGAAGGGAATATTTTTGAGAATAATGTAATCTTTTTTTTTTTTTTTTTTTTTGAGATGGAGTCACACTCTGTTGCCCAGGCTGAAGTGCAGTGGTGCAATCTGGGCTCACTGCAGCCTTGCAGCCTCTGTCTCCTGGGTTCAAGCGGTTCTCCTGCCTCAGCCTCTAGAGTAGTTGGGATTACAGGTGTGCACCACCATGCCCAGCTAATTTTTGTATTTTTAGTAGAGACAGGCTTTCACCATGTTGATCAGGCCAGTCCCAAACTCCTAACCTCAGGTATACGCCTGCCTCGGCCTCCCAAAGTGCTGAGATTACAGGCATGAGTCATCACAACCGGCCCAAGAATAATATAATCTACTGCACACCCTAAATATCTGCTAAAGTACTCTGTACTTTGAGATTTAAATCAAATCTGCTCAGGCCAGGTGCGGTGGCTCATGCCTGTAATCACACCTCAAATAAATAAATAAATAAATAAATAAATAAATAAATAAATAAATAAAACCTGCTCAGAGCCCACCTGGTTGGTAGTATCATCCAGTCTACACAGGGAACCTCTAGTCCAGAGCTCCTCTACTCATTGAATTAATTCAGTTTCTGGATAATGTGACTGTCTCGTGTGTTGTTCCTATTTCACACTCATATCTCTTTACTTACTCCCCCCAAAATAATTTACACAGATGTGTGTAGAAGATTTTGCTGAACATCTGGAACAGCAAAGAAGTTTTATATCTCTATGTTTGTATCTCTAGATTGGTCAGCCCCCTCTCCATAAATTCTCTTTGCGTCTCACCCACACACAGCCTCTCAAGTTAAAGCTTGCTGAAGAATTCACTCTTGTCTCCAAAATTCTGAAAGTCTTATCTTGGCTGGGCCACACCTTTGCGCAACTTAGCTCAGCTTTTTAAATTCATTCGGTGTAGGTGTATTGAGCATTTGTGCCCTCTGTCTGAGGAATTTATAATCTAGTAGGGGAAATTAATAATTTATGTTACTATTTGGGGCCAGAAAATTCTTTGCTGTAGGGTGCCATCCGGTGCACTGTGGGATGTTTAGCAGCATCCCTGGCCTCTGCCCACTAGATGCCAGTAACACCAGTCCCACCCCCTTGAGCTTTGGACAACCAAAATATCTCTAGACATTGCTGAATATCCCCTGAGGGACAAGATCACCTCAGTTGAGAGCCACTGCTCTAATATATGGTAGACTTGATAAGACTTCTGATAAAACAAAATAATGTGCTAAGAAATGTTCAGAGGGAAGCGATGTTATTTCCTGGCAGTGAAATCTGTGAACGCCTCATGACAGGTGGCATCTGAGCTGAGACTTCAAGAATGGTTGGGAGTTTGAGTTGAGTTTCCTAGAGGAGGAAAAGACATGGGGTACATGTGGGCAAATAAGAGTGGCTCTATTTGACTAACGCATGAAGTGAAATAGGCATGTTGTTAGAGTGGAGCTGATAGGTACTGGGAGGCTAGATACCATGGGGACTTATAAGCTGTAGGACTTCTACTTTTACCCTGAGTGAAATGACAAATATATCAGAGCTGTGTTCATTTGGAGGAGGTTAATTTGGATATAGGGCTTGCCTTCATAACCCAAAGTAATTGCTGCAAAGATTATCCCTCCAGAGGTCATTTTTCTGACACCCAGGAATGAAACAGAAAGGCCATCTTAGGGGCACAGTATGTCGCTAAATAAATTCATGCCTGGATCTTGGTGTTCCTTGCCTTTCAGAAAACCCCACTCTGAACTCCTTATTTTAGGTCTAAGTCTAATGGCCAGTTCCCGAGAGCAGATTAAAAGATGGAAAAAGAGGGCCAGGCACGGTGGCTCACGCCTGTAGTCTCAGCACTTTGGGAGCCTGAGGCAGGAGGATTGCTTAAGCCCAGGAGTTCAAGACCCACCCAGGCAACATAGTAAGACCTCACCTCTACAAAAAAAAAATTAAAAATTAGCTGGGCATGGTGGTGTGTGCCTTTAGTCCCAGCTCCTTGGGAAGCTGAGGTGGGAGGATTGCTTGAGCCCAAGAGGTAGAGGCTGCAGTGAGCTATGATCGTACCACTACACTCCAGCCTGGGTGACAGAGTGAGACTCTATCTCAAAAAAAAAAAAAAAAAAAAAAGATGGAAAAGGAGGAAAGCAAGGGAGGGGACTTATATAGGCAGACACAGACTCAGCAGCAAAGCTTCCAGCACAACAGAGGGGAAAGAGACCAAAAGAAAAAATGAATGAATGAGTGATTGAATGAATGAACCAATGAATAAATTCAGATCAAATAATTCAAGAGGCACAGCAGTCTAGAGTTTTAGCAAGAGAACATTTATCCCTTCATTATTCCTGAAGACATTGCTGCATATCAGTGCCATCCTACTCTGCCAGTATATGTAATGTTTAACAAGGTGGGGGATGTGGAGAACACTTTAGATCCCATGTGGTAAGAGTTGCTCAATGGTTAGGAACAGGGTTTAGAGTCAGAGCACCTGGCTTGAATCCTTGCTTCAAGGCTCTGTGGCACTAAAGCCTACTTTACTAGGTTACTTCACCTTGCCAAGCCCTACTGATCTCATCGGTAAAATGGGGATTCCCTACTCACAGGGTCATTGGGAAGTTTGGATAAAATAATCCACATGAATTCTTAGCTCAGTTCCTGGCACAGAATAAGTGCTCAGTAAACACTGGTGGTAATTATTATCATTTCACTGAAAGAATATGGCTGTTGAGACTTTCCCCAAATCATAGCTGCAGCTGCTGTTCTGGAATATTTCCAGAGTCTCCTGGCAGTGCTGAAATTTCCCTTTTATAAAATACATAGGATGGCTGTGAAAATTGAGGAAAGTTCCAAAAGGCAGGGGCAGTTGCATCTGTCTTCTTCATTTCCCTTCTTTTTGGCAGTAGAATCCAGGCCACAGAGGGAGAGGACACCAGGCTCCCAAGGGTACTGGCCACCAGCTATTTCTTGGCAACATACTTCCTTTGAGCAAGAATGGCCCTTTACTTTTTGGCCAACCTGAGAGAGCACTTACTCTGAGCCGGTCAGGAGAATATGAAGCTATTTTCCTTCTGATGTTATGTCCTATGCTATGTAAATATAATCTCCCTCCAAATAAGAAAGGTGCACATGCATGGTGTTGGCAGGGAAACATCAAAACATATTGCATAGTGGTGGCTGTGAACCAGTGGAGGCAGTGCTGTGTTGATTTCCCTTGACCAATGTCTGCCCAGTGGCAGAGCTGGAAACACAGGATGCTGTGTAATGTAAAACCTTGGCCTGGCTCCTCAGCGTAATGTAAAACAAAGGCTGCCAGGAAGGTACAAATCGCCCAACAGGAAGGAGCTGCTCTCTTGCCCGTGGATGGCAGGACAATAAAGTAACTTGTCCTTTGTTTGTGTGTTTTCCAGGCTGGAGCAAGAAATACAAACGCTAGAAAGTGAAGAGTCCCAGATATCTGCCAAAGAGCAAATCATCCTAGAGAAACTGAAGGAAACAGAAAAATCCTTCAAGGACTTTCAGAAGGTGAAGAAAACAAAAACGATTTCTCAAAGTTATTTCCATGGGGAAGTAAGGCCTAGCAAAATGGTGCCAACTGGGAAACAGGCCAGTGGGCATTGATGAGAAATCTGAGCCACGAACTCTATGAAATGAGGTGCAGATGTGTGAGGACCAGGGGCCATCCTGAAGCTAAGCATGACATATCTTTGGGTGTGGGACCATCTGGCCTGCTGCAAGGCATAGGGAAGAGTCATTAGATTACCCCATCTGCCTGCTCTCCAGATCCCTGATATGCCTTGTGCCTGAAAAGCCTTCTCTTATTGGACTCTAGAATTCTAAAACCAATTCTGATGAAGCAGAATAAACATGCTCTTTGTGGCTTTAATTATAGTTTGCTTTTTGAGTCTTTCATTATAAAAGGCCAGAAGCAACACCTTATGAAGTGGACATGAATTCCAAATACAAAGAGTGTAAATACATGAAATTTTACTGTATATAGAAACAGATGGTGCCTGTAATCCCAGCACTTTGGGAGGCCGGAGCGGGTGGATCACGAGGTCAGGAGATCGAGACCATCCTGGCTAACGTGGTGAAACCCTGTCTGTACTAAAAAATACAAAAAAAAAATTAGCCGGGCGTGGTGGCGGGCGCCTGTAATCCCAGCTACTGAGGAGGCTGAGGCAGAAGAATGGCATAAACCCGGGAGGTGGAGCTTGCAGTGAGCTGAGATTGCGCCACTGCACTCCAGCCTGGGCGACAGAGCAAGACTGCATCTCAAAAAAACAAAAACAAAAACAAACAAACAAACAAAAAAACAGGTGGTGCCGTGTATCAAAGAGTAGAGTCCGTAAAACCAGTAGGCTCTGAACAAACATCTCAGGACCTCCCTCCATTTTGTAACAGTTTCTGCTGTACCTATGAGTGACAGAAAAGCAATCTAATGAAATCAATTTAGGATGGGATTTTCTGATATCATTCTCTAGCATGACCAAGGATATTTGCTAGATCATTGAAATGAATCTCTATTGGGAGAAATTTAGTATAAATTGGGAATTATAATTTTGGAATTCTAAATAAAGTGTCCAGAAGAAAAGAGATTGTTTCGTTTCCCCAGCACAGTCAAATTCTGGGCCGGGGCATGGGAGAAAGATGGGTTAAGTCTTTAAAGATGGGAAAAGATGGGATTGTACCCCCACATGTAGAGTAACGCTCTGCCTTGTTTTTGTTCCTACAGGGTTTCTCCAGTACAGATGGAGGTAAGTGCTCTCTTCCCCGACTGTAGATGAATGTTTTAATCCTGGTCAGCTTAGGGGGTTTCATTAACAGGGGCTTAAGGAAGAGGTACTGTGTTGATTTGTAAAGGCATCAGAAGAAGTAGCAGCGCTGGTTGCAGGCCACTGAGGAGGTCCACATTCCAAGCCTTCCCTGCCTCTCTTCTTCAGGAACTATCTCTTGGCTCACTGTTCCTCCTCTTACAAAATTGGCCTGGCTCTTCTCCTTCCCATTAGTCCCAACGCTCACTGCTTGGGCCTCTCTTGAAAGGTACCCAGCAAAGAAGAGTACTAACATCAGGACCTGGTCCCTTGTAGGAATGAGCCCATTTGTCTTGGTGGTTAGGTCCTCAGGTTGAAACACACATGAGAAGTTTAAGAAATTTGGGGAAAATATTTGGTGTTTGGGAAACCTTTCTACAGCCTCTGGATTTTCTTTGCTTTCTCTCTCTCTCTCTCTGATCAGAGAACTGTCGTTTCTTCCATAGAAACAGGGCTGGGCAAAAACTTCCCTCCCTGTGTGGGATAGTTGGTTCAGAGCATAGGAAGGTAGGAGTGGGGTCCTGGCTTCCTGGTGGCAAGAGCAGGTCTTTCACCTTCTCTACCTTCCCTACCTTTCCTCTGTCCTCTCCTCTCCTTACCTGGACCGTGGGGATGAACTTGAGATTGTGTACTTCTCACCCTTCACCTTGCGCCCTATCCTCAGCTGCAAACCCATGATTCCTACTTTTATTTGGCCCTCAGCTAGACCTGCTTTACAGTGCAGAGACTTGTTGGAAAGACCAGATATTGTCTGCTCCCCTGGCTCTTAGAAAGTCACATTCTAGGGCTGGGTGTGGTGGCTCAGGTCTGTACTCCCAGCACTTTGGAAGGCTGATGTGGGAGGATCCCTTGAGCCCAGAAGTTCAAGGCTGCAGTGAGCTATGGTCACACCAGTGCACTCCAGTCTGGGTGATAGCAAGGTCTTGTATTAAAAACAAACAGAAAAGGTCAACCTCTAGACTAGGAAGATGATCAGGAGCCAGGATAAGAATTGGCATCAGTGTTTTCCCAGCGTCATTTGGAAATATACGGGGAAAGGTTTAAAAATGTGTTTCTCTGGATTAGTCAAAGGTATTTGCATGAAGGATAGTTCTGACTTTGGCAAAACAAACAAACAAACAAACAAACAAACCTGTGATTTTTAATTTTTTTTTCCCCTAGCAAGAGACCTGGATTTTGTCTCCCCAGGTGATCTTTAGGAAGGTACTAAATTAAACTTCATGCTCTGAGTACATGTAAGCAGGGCCAAGTCATGTCCAAGCTAGCAAGGACTCTAGGAAAAGCGGACCTACAATACTTCTAGGAAGTCTCTATGGTGTGACCAAGTCAGGGCACTTGTTCTGTGCTTTGGGGGTGGGGCACGGATTAAGGAAGTGGCCTTGGGGAATTGTGGGTACAGCATGGGGAGGATGGCAGGCTTCCCTGAGTCTGGGAAGACCTGAGACATGCCACACAATTAGCAATAATACAGTGCATGTCAGGCTGGGATGCAGTGTGGGACACTGACCCATGAACACCTACCCAAAGAGTGCATGTTGGCCTTTTATGCTTTCACTTTTTTTTTCCCTTCCCTTCTCAAATCAGGAATTTCCCTAGACATCTCTCTGATAATTAGGGAAGGGAAAGACCCTGTATGCCATGTTCCTGAGGAGTCTGTGTGGGGCATGGAGACCTGTCATACTCTGTGACTTGTTAACAAGCAAAAATGCAACCGCATCATAAACTCTCACCACCTCTTTCATTTTTACCTCAAACTTCTTTCATTTTCTTCTGCATTGCTTCCCATTGTTTTCACTCATCCACCTAAGCCATTCGTAGAGGTGGTAAGAAGCCTAGTCATAACTGAAAAGAGCCTGCAGGGAAAGTTGCCCACAGACTCCATCCTCCAGGATGGGGGAGCTCAGGCTTAAGAGGATGCAAAAGTCTTAGGGATCTCATTTCTTGGGAAATGGCCCAGGGAAGAGTTTCCATGGTCTTACCTGTCACCCTGCATTATAATTCCTGCCATCTGTGGTTATCACCAAGCCTGGGTGACCTCTTTATCTGTCATACCACATCTATTAGCAAAGAAAGAAGTTTGAAGGCGGGAACACATACATCCCAGAATGTGATTGATGTATATAGAGTCACAATGTGGTGAAGCACATCCCAGTTGAGGGACTTTGGGATGTCTCTTTATCTTCTCATTCTTCAATTTCAAAGGCCCCGAGTTGCCAAGACCCTCTTAGAATCAACCAACTTGCTACAAAAAACTAACCAGATATTATTATAGAACAATGGTGACTTAAGAAACACAGTTAATTTCTGATGCATGCAGATTACAGAATCCAGGTCCAGTTAGGATTATGTAACTATACAGACACTGCAGATAAGCAGCAAAAGCATCCCAACTCATGAGGTGCTATGAGATAGCTGCTGGTGTCTGTGTGTGTAATGACCCCATCTCAGGTAATCTAAGTGTGTCCCTCTATGCATGGCAGAGGAAATAGAGGTACCGTACTGCTGGATCACCAGTGGCTTTTGATTGCATGATAGCGTGGGCAATCAAGAACAATTTATTCTATTCTTCAGTAGAATCTCCTGGTCATATACATTCTGACACCCACTCTCCTCCCCCGCCAACACACGTTGTTATATAGCAGAATGCTCATCTATTGGGTGGGTTGGTTTTCACTGTCTTAGGCATAATGTCTTGTACACCTATAAATTGCATATAGTATATATCTGGTGCTAACTCTGTTCTTTACCCACTGAGGAGGGAGCTGATGCAAAACTCTTGCCAGAACAGGCAAAGGAAAATGTCTGTCCTGGGCCTATCTCAGTCCTTGGTGTATGATATGGATCTTCTTAGGTTCCCATCCCATCCCAGTCTGTGGTGGCTTAGAGCGTTTCCCACATCAAAACCTTCATACCAGTTATTCGCAAACTTCAATCTTCAGCTGCCTGTAAGTTATGTGTTTGTTTGTTTGTTTATTTATTTTGAGATGGAGTTTCACTCTTGTCACCCAGGCTGGAGTGCAGTGGTGCCATCTTGGCTCACTGCAACCTCCACCTCCCAGGTTCAAGCCATTCTCCTGCCTCAGCCCCCCGAATAGCTGGGATTACAGGTATGAGCCACTGCATCCAGCCTAAGTTATGTTTTAAGAAGAGTTTTCATCAATCTTGTTTCTCTGGCTGTAGCTATTTAGATTCTTCATAGCTACTGTAAATATTTCAGCAGGATTAGAACTAAGAAGCAGTACTCATCTTTAATTTCTACTGTATAAGTTACTGCTTTCCACCTTCTCTGTCAGTGGGGAGAATAGTGTTAGACTATTCTGACTTTGGCAGGAAGAGGGCAGCTTATTAATTGAGGCCACCTGAAGAAGTTTTTCCCATTGAAGGTTTGGCAGGCCTGTTTGTTACTCTTTGTGCTGGCCTATCAGACACTTCCTGTCTATATAACCTTAGGGTTTAGTACTTAATCATATATTGAGGGGGCTGCTCTGTCCTCTTTCTGATGCCCCATTCTCCACTCCCTTATCTTTCTCTCGCTCTCTTTTTTTTTTTTTTTTTTTTTTTGAGTCAGGGTCTCACTCTGTTACCCGGGCTGGAGCGCAGTGGCGTGGTCTCAGCTCACTGCAACGTCCGCCTCCAGGGTTCAAGCGATTCTCCTGTCTCAGCCTCCCAAGTGGCTGGGACTACAGACACACACCACCAGTCCAAATTTTTGCATTTTAGTAGAGACAGGGTTTCGCCATGTTGGCCATGCTGGTCTCAAACTCCTGACCTCAAGTGATCTGCCTGCCTCAGCCTCCCAAAGTGCTGGGTTTACAGATGTGAGCTACTGCGCCCAGCCCATTCCCTTATCTCTTAACAGAAGCCATGTAGCCCAACCCTCCAAGTGCTGTAGCCTTCAAGCTTGTAGCCAGTAAACATCTGGCAAAGGTAACTCCATCATCCGCTCCCATCTGGCAGGGAGCTGTCTCCTGGAGGAGGCTGAGACATAAGCCCTGGGAATCACATGTTCTTTCAGATGGAAAATTCCCTGTCTGTAAGTAGTTTTTTTTTTTTTTTTTTTTTTTTAACTGCTAAAACATTGAGTATGCAGACACACATGTGACCAGTCCATGAGATCTCACTTGGGCTCCAGCCTCCATCTTATTTGAATGCAGAAAGTCAAATTCACCAAGATCCCATTCCGCAGATTTCTGGAAATTATCAGTGAATCTTGGAAGTTCTACAAATCTGCTCTGGTCATCCCTTCTTTCCTAAACTGACCCTCTAGTCCTAGATTACTGCTTCACTCTTCCCACGGACAATTGTCACCCACCTGCCCCTACCCCCTCAGGACCACTGACCTCAAGCTGCTGCTCTTTCTAGTTCTACCTTGTGCTGCTTTGGGGCACAGACCCTTCCCACAGCGTTCCACAGTGGGAATTAAAGGAAAGAGAAGTCTGTGACCTAAGTTTAAGAATCATGGAGGTGGCTCACGCCTGTAATCCCAGCACTTTGGGAGGCCGAGGTGGGCGGATCATGAGGTCAGGAGATCAAGACCATCCTGGCTAACACAGTGAAACCCCATCTCTACTAAAAATACAAAAAATTAGCTGGGTGTGGTGGTGGGCACCTGTAGTCCCAGCCACTCGGGAGGCTGAGGCAGGAGAATGGCGTGAACCTGGGAGGCAGAGCTTGCAGTGAGCCGAGATTGCGCCACTGCACTCCAGCCTGGGTGACAGAGTGAGACTCCATTTCAAAAAAAAAAAAAAAAAAAAAAGAGAGAGAATCATGGAAGTGCAGTTCAACATGGAGAATAATGCACAACTTCAGACATGTGGCTTCACTCACAGCCCCTGACTCAAATCCAAAACCATCTTCAGGGGGTCCCTGCAGGCAGCTTTCCAGCCATCTCCCAGCCCACCATCATCTCAAAGGCTCAATTTCCTTCCTTGCAGTGAGGGGTGCCTTCAACCATGTCTGCCTTATCCAGGATCCAAGCTCCAACACATATAAGGCACCTGAGAGGGAAAGCAACTTGAGCCTCACTCCACCCTAAGTCCTGCTGTTCTAATCTTCCTTTCTCATTCCTTCTCCCCAAATGGTTAATATGGAAAAATCTTTTTTTTTTTTTTTTTTGAGACAGAGTCTCACTCTGTCACCCAGGCTGGAGTGCAGTGGCACAATCTTGGCTCACTGCAACCTCCTCCTCCTGGGTTCAAACGATCCTCCTGCCTCAGCCCCTCTAGTAGCTGGGACCACAGGTGCATGCCACCATGCCCAGCTAATTTTTGTATTTTTAGTAGAGACGGGGTTCTGCCATGTTGGCCAGGCTGGTCTCAAGCTCCTGACCTCAGGTGATCCACCCGCCTTGGCCTCCCAAAGTGCTGGGATTACAGGCATGAGCCACCATGCCCGGCGAAAAATCTGTTTTCTTAGAGATACTCTACCTTTGCCTATGAACATAATGGTCTAATGTCAATACATTCTGGATTGTTCAGACTCATTTGCAAGTCAGAAAAGGGTCTGGTTGGTCTAGAACTGAACTAAGCCTAGTCCAGTGTGTGTTTGCAATCCTCTTCAGCAAGAAATGAAAAAGAAAGCTGCTAGAATGGAAGCAGTACGAGTGGGGTCAGAGGAGGGGTCAGTGATGAGAAATGCGGAGGATTTTGAACAGAGGCAGAGGCTATTGAACAGATTGGATACCAGCAGGGGGAAGAGTGAAGGGTGCTGCTGAGGATCCCAGGTGAACTGCAGTGCTCGTGAGCCAAGATAGAGGACAGGAGAAGCAGCAGGTGAGCAGAGATACAAGGTCCATTTTGCGCATGTTGAGTTTGAGGTGATTGTGGGATATTCAGTGTAGACCTACAGTGAGCAGTTAGATGTAACCATTGATGACTGATGGACGTTCCAGGATTTTGTGATATGGTCATGATGCTAGGAAGGGATCACATCTCATGGTGCCCAGCTTTCTGGAATCTTCCTGCTTTCACTTTCCCACTTCTTTCTGGGGTGTACCCAGATTTGTCTTGTCTTACCTCAGGGGTTTCCTCCTTTCCTCTGATACCTTGGCATGCTTGCTAATGTTCATGCTCCTCATGTCTCACCTCCCTAAAGAGGCTTGTCGAGATATTTGCCCAAGCAAATCTAATGGGCTCCTTCTTTTGCATAGCAACATTCCCTGCAACTGGGCTAATGGTGGGCTCAAGGGGTGCTGTCATTTAGAATCTCAGGACTTTCTAGCTGAAACACCAGCCTGTGGTATTGAGAACATGAGATCAATTCTGAAGTCTGTTTATTTGTTGTAATGCATATAAAATTGGTCTTTTGAATGAATCAGGCTCATAAAGCTATATCGCCAGTTCAGGGAATGAACCCCATAATAATCAGACACAGAAAGCTTTATTTCCGATTCAGAGAATGGATCTGTTTTTCAGTACTGTTTAATGTACATTTCTAGTTCGATGTTTTCTATTTGTCAATCCCACCAAGTTGATAATGGCTCCCACAAGCCCATCTCTGAATCTTCCCCCCATCCCTGAACTCATTGTCCTCCTAGAATCTAGAGATTTCTGATGACTCTTCTAATACATAGAGCCATCCTGGGGCTTGAGCTCTCTGGCCAGGATCCCTCCTGCCTCAGCTACTCTGCTGAATACCAGTCACTGGGCAAATGCTTGTCTTTGTTTACCCTGATCCTCCTGTTCAGTGGCTGCCTCAGCGGTCCATTATGTAGGGCAGACAAGCTGCTGTCTCGGCAGTGAACCCATTGGGCCTCCCAACACTGTGACTAATTGTATTCCCTGTTCTCTGCTACCAGATGCAGTAAATTACATTTCCTCCCAGCTTCCCGACCTGCCAATCCTCTGTTCACGAACAGCAGAACCATCACCTGGGCAGGACGGGACCAGCAGAGCGGCTGGTAAGTCCTGGGGACCTTTGGACGCTAGGATGGTCCAAGGGGCTTGCATTTCACTGAGCTTTATTAATGAGATGAGTGCCCTGCTATCCTTACATAGGGGGAGCTCACCTTCAGCCCAGCCTCAGATGCAGCCTTCACAGTGGCCACACAAGGCAGGCATCAGCCCCAGATGGGTAATTGAGGACCAAATGGGAAGGAGTTCTGAGGAAATCATACGGCATTTCACCTCCAACTTCGGGGGAGTCTTTCTTTGGTGTTTGTGGTCCTTATATCTGTGTTTATTCTCAAAGTTAATCTGTATTCTGCCTCCAGGGATTTTCATTTTCCTCATTGGAAATATACAGATTCAGAGAGCCATCCATGGTGGAAGCTGGATGGGAAATATTTTCAAAGCCTGTGGTGTCTTTACAGAATCCTTTGGGAATTGTGCTATTTGTATATTATGAATACATATATTCCTAAGTCTTCCCATTTCTGGAGTTATTTCTTAGCCACTGTGGTATATTTGGGAGGAAAAGAAGCAATTTAAAGAACACATGTTACTTGCTAATGTGTCTCACAATTGGAAATTTTACAAATAATACATTTATGAGTGTTGAGTGTAGGGAGAACCATGCTTTGCTCTGCTTAATGCAGACATGCCTCAGAAATCAGAACTGGAAGGATGCAAGCAATAAATCTGTACACCAGCCCTTGTGATCTACACAGAAATGTGCTGAGGGCTGGGGGTTAAATGGAAAAATGAATTGCCCAAGGTTGCATGGTTAGTTACAACATAGGTGACTTCAAATATGAGTATCAGATTCTGCTTTGCATATTCTAGGTAAGTGTACATTTAAAATAAATCACATAATGGCAGATTTTTTAAAGTAAAACAATCATGAATGTTTAAGCCAGAGGATATCTTTTATATAGGCCAACCTGAATATTTCATGAAGCAAAGAATCCCTACTTATTTTAATACAAAAGTAAAATAAAAGGCAAGTAAGAATTAACATAGTTGTCACGTCCACTGGCTAATTTAAATATCTGTTGGGCATCTCTGTAAACATCTTAGCAGATTACTTTTATGTACAGACTCACAGAGTCCTAGAGATGGTTGGGACTGTAAGTGGTATCTGGTCAATCCGGAGCCAGTTCCACATCTTCCTGGACAGTGACAGGATGGATAAACAGGAACCCGCAACCTGCATTATGCTTCAAAGGACTCACTGGCAGTCACTTTAACATTGGACTCTTTAAGTACTCCAGGGTACACTTCTGAGGTACACTTCTGAGGTCAACTTAGGTAAAATGTGTTTAAGAGTCACACCCCTTCCCTCTGGTTATTAGAGATATGGGTGTTGATGGCTCCTGATAGTTGTGGGTAAACAACTTCTCAGGTCCTCTGCACGAGTTCCTGCACTTCAAGGGACACAGGATATGATCCAACATATGGATCAGCTTATGGGAGGGTAGGGACAATGTATGAGAAATAATTTTAAGAGAGAGAAAAAGAATTTGAGCAGTGTGGGTAGTCAAAGAGTTTAAAGTTCAAGAGTAACACATGAATGTGATTGTAGTGCTGTGTAAGCAGCAATACACGTTATTACCACAACCCAGCTCCCTTTATCTTTGAAGATCCTGCAAAACATGATTTTAAAAGCCAATGCATTTTTTAAAGTATAATGTGATCAGAATCTTTTTCAAAGTAAGTTTACGTATGTTTCTGTTGATTAGTTAAGAGTTAATTTGCGTAAATGCATCTACTGTGGGATTACATATAAGCAGAGCTATGGAAGGAATTGTATTTGTTACGATGAACTCCTTTGTCCAGGCTGTTTAGGGAATGGGATGTTCAGATTCATGATCAATTATGGTTAATGGTGACTACACAGAGCATGTGTGGCTTACCAACCAAGGGTACTCACTGGAATTCTCCTAGATACAGTCCATCTTGCTTTAGGAATGTCCTTTTGGAAATTTATATAACCTCAGGGACATTTTGACAAATGTCACTTGTCATTACTGAGTAGTATAACAAATATCCTGGTTGTTTGGCATTTGGAAGGTTTGGGACTCTGTATAAATGGGAATTTATTTAGAATCATTGCTTTTCAGAATTAGGAGACATCTATTCCAATCCTTTATCCAAACATTGAATCCTTAACATAGCAGCCCTGTGAAGAGGTCCTCAAACCCTGGTCACACACCTCTGTGATTCGTGTTTAATCTTCCTCCAAGTTTCCCATTCCACCTCTGGTTGGTTCTGACTATTGGGAAATTCTTCCTCTGATGGAGCCATTATTTGTCTGCCTTCATCTTCCACCCACTTATCCTTATCCTGCACCCTGGAGCTACTCAGAGCACATCTAAGTTCTAATTTCCCTTCAAGTGTAGAAAGTCACTGTTATTTCCTGTTTTTCCCAGATCCTCACTCTAAATCCCCTTTGTGCTCACAGTCCCAGTCTCTCCAGCTGGTATTGAGATGATGAGATTGCCTTTAGACACCCTCTGCCATCCCTGTCCCTCCCCTTTGCACGCTCTTCACTTGGTTGCTAGTCTTCTTGATGTATCATGCTCAGAGCTACCCAATGCCTTCAGAGCTAGGCTGCTCACCCCCAAAATAGAGCACGACGCTGCAGACCACATGGCTGACTTTTGAGCACGACGCTGCAGACCATATGGCTGACTTTGCTGGCAATGTGGCCTTTCAGCTTCAGTTTTGAAAGGCCTCAAAGTCATTTCATGTGTGCCACTGCTCAGCCTCACTCCGTTTATCCATAGAATTGTTGTTTCTGAGTCATTTCAGTTGAAATGTTCAGTCTGTTTCCCCTAGCTATACATATACTACTTCACCTGTTCATACATAGAAGGACCTACAGAATTCTTTTGTTTTTTAATCTCGAAAGACAAAAATAAGCATGAGCTATGCACTTTTCTGTCCTTTGTAGATTTGCTATGACTATTAAATTTCTTCTTGTTAGATTGTCTCTCAAGAATGTTGCGGGTTTCATGGAGGCACTGAGGAACCACAGCAGGAAGTGGGGGAAGGGAATGATGTCATGGGATTTGACAGGGCTCTGACATTCCCTCCCATTTCAAACACGCGCAGTTCCTCCATCCTCATGTTTACATATTGTGTTTCCACATCAGATTTCACTTGAATCTAGGCCTCAACAAGTTTTGAATGTAGAAAACCCTCTTCTCTATTGTTAGGGTCTTTGTAGCTCATGATTATGGTATCCTCATAGCCTCACTTTGCTTCTCAGTTTAGTACCCCCTCAAATCTGAAAAAGCAATCTTTTATTATTTTTTATCATCTCATTGCTAAAAATGTTGCATGTTGGAACCAAAGTCAGAGCCCTGTGGCACACCATTAGAGATCTCTTGGCCCTCGAGAACCCTAAATTGACATCTTTGGGGTATGATCATGCAACCACTAACAAGTTAATTGTCTTAACACCCAAGGCACATGTTTCTGTGTAGTCCACAGGAATATAAGGGATTTTGTGATAATCCAAATACTCTGGATCTTTTCAAATGCAATTTGCCTATTCTTTCCAGAGACCTTGAACAGAAAAGCAAATGAGATTAATCTGCATAGTTTCTGCTTGATTAACCCATGCTGGCTCTTAGTCATCTCTGTTCTTTGAAGATTAACTTTAGAATTTAGCTAGCCATGATGTCAAGCTCCTTCGATGTAGTTTAGAATCCCCTCATTCTCATTTTTGAAAATCAGACCTTTGAGTGTCAGCTTCCAGCACCTTTCCTGATGTTCAAGATTCTTGAGACAAATTCAACAAGGGAACTGGGACCCTGATCCCAAAGCACTGAGAGCCTTTATATCCCTGCAGTGCTATGTTATTTTCCAATCTTCTCTGCTCATCTGGGCTTCACTTCCCTTTCTGCCACTTTCTTTCTGGCACTTTACAGGCTGAAAACTCTCCTTCTTGACCAAAAATAGAAGCAAAATCAGACACAAGAAATTGGCTTGCCTTTATTATCCATCAACATCACACCCTTGCTGACTTATTTTTGTTACTACTGAGGTGTCTTGGAAAAACAGTTGATTCACAGAAATTTTTGATCACTGTTTTTTTTGGGGGGAGTTACAATTTTTTATTGATACATAATAATTGTACATATTTATGGGGTACATGTGGTATTTTGATACATTCACACAACGTATAATGATCAAAAAAGGGTAATGAGGATATCCATCATCTCAAACATTTATCATTTCTTTGTGTTGGGAACATTCAAAAATCTCCTAGCTATTTTGAAGTAGACAATAAATTATTGTTGGCTTTAGTCACCCTACTCTGTATTGAACATTAGAACTTATTCCTTCTATCTAACTATATTTTTGAAGTTAGAGATTGTGCTTTCGGATGAGAGGGAGAACCCATTCTGAATTAATTTCCTCATTTTTATTGTCATTGACATCACAATAGCCATTTTTACATTTCCAGCCGAAAGATAATATGTGAACACATATTTATATGTATAACCATTTGCTCGAAGGGATAAGACTACCCATATGTGTGTTCATTCAATAAGTCAACCATGTGCATTGCTTGTCTATCACATGCCAGGTGCAATGCCAACTCCTGGATGTTTCTGTTACTGAGATGACCCTGACCCCCCATGGATGACACTTATGATCTGCTTCTCTCCTACTGTACTTTACGCATCACTGACTCGTGAACCACGCAGGGTGTTCACAGCACCATAAAATATCAAATCTGGATAACTTTCATTGTACAAATGAGAAAATGAAGCCCCAAAATGGGGCGTGATCTGCATAGGAATTCAGATCCTATCTTTCTCCCTCCTCCCATCTCCCTGACTAATGACAGCGGAACATGTGGTGCTTATATTTTAGATGTGGGCTCTCAGCCTGTTCCTCCTCCCGTAATCACAGTGAGTGAAAGGAAGTGAGCTGGGAAAAGCCTGAATCAATGATTGAACTTTCCATCCTCCTGGAATAGTCTTGTTTTGTATGCTCTTGGACTGATGCTCAAATGTATTCATGTCCATTGCTCTTCCCGCCTTGCTTGTGTCGGTTACTCTTGTTCCCTCTTCTCTAGGCTCCCTACAGCCCTTGCAGTTGCTTTCACTCTGCCAAAGGTGAAGGCAACAGGCAACACAGGCATGTGTAGAGCCAGGGGGATAAGTCTGAATCAGAACCAAACATTCTCTGCTCCTCAGACCCATCTCTCTGGGCCCTGCAGAGCAATCGCTTCTCTGCTCAAAACTACCACCTTGGTTTTTAGGTGGGCACCTTCCCCAGAGGCCTCACACTCCGCTCCACACCTGGGTGTTTTCAGAACCTAGAGACTGGAATTCTCAACCTCAACTTAATGTCTCTACTCCTTCAGGGCGTTTCCCTATTGATGAAAGAATTATTAGGGAGTAAGAACCAAGAAAACCAAATGCGGAGGCCCAAAATCAAAGTATCCATGCAGTCATTCATCTGTATCCCTTTGAATAAGCTAGCAACATTCGTTCTTACTCTCTTTAATAAAAAGAGCATATTAAAATAAAATAAAATAAAATAATTCTTAAAAACAGCATATTACTCAGCTGTCTCGCTGGCTTCTTGGAAGGAGTAGCAAATATGCTTTATATACTCCAATCTCATTGTCATCAGTATATAGGGTTTGGAAATCAATAATTAAATACATAATTTAATAAGAACATACTTCCAGATTTCAGCCAGCCTATCAGTGAAACTTCCATTGAATTGTCTTCTATTTCTTTTCCTTCTTCCCCAGGTCCTTCATCCAGGAAAATTTCCAGAGCTTTCCTTCAAATACTTTTCTGTATGTCCATGTATGTTTCAAGATTTCCTTCAGGGCTCCCCAGAAAGCCCTCACCCCTCAACAGCACTCCCTCCTCATTTTTTTAATAAGATGAACAAAGGCAGCAAGCCCTTTGACCCTCATCATTATACAAATTGTAGTGTACCTCTGACATGGAGAAGCTGGAGAGAAGACAGGGCAGGTTAGAGAGTATGCTTTGTGCTTTGTGGTTAGAGACAAAGGGATGATAAGTGTGAGAGGCCATTGGTATAAACTTTTGGCAGCAACAGGAAGTAGAAGAGTTTTTAAAATCTTGTGCATCAAAAATAAGACATTGCACTGAAAACGTAAGTCTTATGTTCCTATTGGTTCATATGCACTCTGGTTCATGCTTTTGTATATTATTGGCTGAGAACTGAAGCAAAATATAAATGCTTACTCATAAAGATGACATTTAAACATTCACACCTCTTGCATGGCTTTCTAAAAGGCCTAGATAACATTCTCATATATGTATCCATGAAAACGAAATATTGCCTTTGGGTTAAGTCAGAGCTTCTCAAAGTGTTCGCCTTTGTTCTTACTGGAGGAAAGAGTGAATGCAGAAAGGAATGTAGAATCACACTCTTAAGTGTGATTTGTGGTTCCTCTGAAGCCTTATGTTTTATCTAGGAAAAAAATACATATGCATTTTGTGACATAACGTATCTAAGTTTATTTTATTATAAAATTATATTAAAATTCTTAAAATATTCTATGCTCATATTCTAGGAATATTGGAGGAATAGTGTACAACATGTAAATATAAATAGGTAACCCTAGTAAAACCATGTCACATGTGGTTCAATCCCAGAGCCATATCACGTTTAAAGAACTACAGCTTAAAATTGCACACCAAAAAACCATTAAGAAGGTGTTCTGTTCTTTAACTATTTCTCCTGAAGGATATTAAAAGGGACCTTGGCCGGGTGCGGTAGCTCACGCCTGTAATCTCAGCACTTTGGGAGGCTGAGGAGGGTGGATCGCTTGAGGTCAGGAGTTTGAGACTAGACTGGTAAACATGGTGAAACCCCATCTCTACTGAAAATACAAAAATTAGCCAGGCTTGGTAGCATATGCCTGTAACCCCAGCTACTTGGGAGGCTGAGGCAGGAGAATCGCTTGAACCCGGGAGGCAGAGGTTGCAGTGAGACAAGGTCGCACCGCTGCACTTCGGCCTGGGTGACAGAGTAAGACTCTGTCTCAAAATAATAATAATAATAATAAATAAATAAAAGGGACCTAATTTATATCTCCACTAAGTAATAATTCTCATATTCGCTTTTCTTTCCTCCACATATCACCTGCTCTAAAGCATCATTTACCACCACAAAATACTCCTTCTCTATGCATATTTCACACAGTTTTTACTCTCTTTCCCACTAAACTCGTTCTTTCTCATTTGTGTATTATGTGGATATACTTAACCTTTCCAGCAAAGAACTTTTCATCATCATCTCTCCTTTCTTCCAGGCTCTGATTCTAGAACAGGCAAAGATTAAAATGACAGAAAATTGGACCAACAATGATCAGCATTCTCATTGGTGGGCAGAGGGAGAGGGATATCTGTAAACATCCCCATGTTAATAATTTGTATTTTTATCCTATCACATATGGATATAAAAATAGAAATATTTTGTTCCATATTCTGTATTGATCGCAGGCCAGTGTGTGGATTTGTTCACAGATAACTGAATGTTTGCAGAATAATTAGATATTGTACCTACAAACTAACAATTATTACTTTCCTTATTTATAACTGTGTCCCATGAGTGTGTTAATAGTGATAAGATATATTCTAATCCCAAACTGCTTTTTAAAATAAGTGTTATATTTCAAGAACAGGCTTTTGGAGTCCATGCAAATTTTAAATGCCTATTCTATTCTTCTGATGGCACATTTTGTGAGAAATCAGGAACTAACTGAGATAAATGTTTATTTGGATACACAGTCATTGTGTGTGTCCATGCACCTCTATGACAAATGCTGGTTGGCCTCCCATTGTGTCACTTGAAGAAACTTGAGATCTTTATGCTGAACAAGTGAAACTTTCCAAATGGACCAAACATGGGATTTTGTTTCATAATCTTTTTAGTTAAGTGTTAACCAGGAACAGAGTGTATCTTATTATGCAAGCAGATGGAACAATATCATCACTGTTATTTTTTCAAACAAGTTCAAACATTAATTACTGTGTGTACCGTTTCATTGGTGTCCTATTATACAAAGTATTTGTTACTAGATTACAACAACCATATTAGACTCTTGAATTATTAGCCTTTGTTTGAGAGATGTGTATATTGGGTACCTGCTATACAAATGGCTCTAAGGTAGGTGCTGACAGGGAGGGGGCATCATGGATAGGTGTTGGGCAAGAAACTAACCCTCAAAAGGTCCTAAAAATCTATGAAGCTGATGAAACATTCCCACAGATAATTATACAACTGAGTGGTAATTGTTAAGAGCCTTCAGAGAAGTTTAGAAAAAGTATTGAGAAAATTTTAAGAGAGGGATGACTTAGAGATGGAAGGATCAAAGAAAGCTTATGGAAGAGGAGGCAGTTGACCTTGGCGTTAATCAATGGGCTATATTTGGATATGTAGAAACTCAAAACAAAGACATTTCAGGAGAAGGGAATCTTAACAAAAGCAGAAGATATTTAGGTCTGGGATGGTGTTATTTGGTTGTGCTAAACGGAAAAGGAGCACTAGAACATATGGTTGAAAAGATAGTTTGGATCTTCTTAACACAGGGAACTTATTCAGAAAGAGGTAGGGACTCAAGACAATGACAAGCAGATGGGCTAGATCTCTAGAAGTTTGGAGGAGCAACAGAAGGCTCTCTAGGCAGAGGGACAGCAGGCACACAGATGAGCAGCCGTGGGAGGAAGTTGAGTGTCCTGGGAATAGTGAGAAGTCGTTATGGCCACAATGTGTAAAGAATGAGAGAGCCCACAAGACAAGGCTAGAAAGGAAGTTTGCAGACACATCCTGAAGGGAACTATATGCCATGCTGGGGAGTTTGGTGTTTATTTTCTAAAGACACAAGGAACCAACAGAGGGTTTATGACTCAAGTAACTGTGGGCAGGATGGAGCACAGGCTGGCAGGGGTCGGCAAAATTTTTGTATAAATGGCCAGATTTTAACTATTTTAGACTTTGTGGACCATATAGTCTTTGTCACACATTAATTGTTTTCTTTCTCTTTTCTCTTTCCTTCCTCCATCTTTTCCTTCCTCTCTTTCTTCTTCTTCTTCTCCTTCCTCTTCTTTTTTCTTCCTTCTCCTTCTCCTTCTCTTCTTCTTCTTCTTCCTCTTCTTTTTTTTTTTCTTTTTTTTAAAAGAAACAACCCTTTACAAGTGTAAAACCACTCTTAGCTCCTCTGGCCATACAGAAACAGGCTCAGGCTGTCTTTGGCCCTCTGGCCACAGTTTGCAGTCTTCTAGACTAGAGCAAGAAGACAGAAGTGTTAGGTAAAATAAAAAGCAAGGCTGTTGTGCAGAGAGCAGAGGAGGGCCTGGACTAAGGCCTTGGTGACAGAAATGGTGGTGAGGAGATGGATGAGATATATCTGAAGTAGAATGATTTACTGTCAGTGAGTGTTTGGCTGTAAGAAAGTAGGAAGAAAAGAAAGAAAGTAGGAAGAAAAGAACAAGTCAGGTGTGATTCTCAGGCCTGTGGCTTGAGAGACTAGGTAGCAGTGCTGCTGTTATTTGGCATGGAGACTGTGGAATAGTTTTGATAGAAGAAGCTGGAGTCAGTTTGGAAGCTGCTGAGTTTGATGGGTTCGTGGCACATCCAGATAAAGGGCACCTGGAGCCTGGTGGCTCTATGGGCCTGATGCACAGTTTCTTCCCATCCAGGAAGACTGTGAAGAGACCAGTTTGGAAGTATGAGGTGTCACAAGAGTCTATAGGACAGGAAAGAGCTGTCCTTAGCAACCCCAGACTGGCAGCAAGAGTTGGGATGAATTAGAAAGGATACAAGACTGAGAGACAGGGGCAAGGGGAGGGGGAGACCAGGTAGGAAGCTCTTCCAACAATCTAGGGAAGAGGAAGTGAATGTCTTACATTGACCAGTAGCAATGGAACAAAAAGAAGACAACAGATGGGAAAGGTATTAATGGAACAAAAAGAAGACAACAGATGGGAAAGGTATTGTGGGCAGCAGGACTTGGCACTCTGTGCATGGAAGATGAAAGAGGCCTTCTGCGATCATTGTCTTCAAATTCCAGTGTCCTATGTGATGTTACTTCTGTCTTGTTCTTTTCTTAGTTCTTATTTTAGGTACCTAGCTTAGTGACTGAAGTACTCACAGGGCACATAATATGAATGCTCCCATGCTTTTTCAATTGTTGAAAATATTCTGTTGTATAGTACAGTGGAGGATAGCCATGACCCACCTATGAAAACCTTTGTGGAAATGTAGAGAAAACGAAAACACTTGATGAAAGAGGTTTTTTTATTTATTTAAAATTTTGGACCTGGAACACATTTTAACCAAGGGTTTGTAAATTGTCTGTCAGCCTGGGAAGCCCTCAGTCAAGGTAGTTTGCATGTTGCCAGCCTCCATGAAATTCTTCACACTAAGATCTAAAGTCTCTTGTGCCCTCATTTTAGCAGATCTTCCTTAAATGTGTGAGTGCCATTGAGATATAGCAACCGTGCATCTGTCTTCCAAGTGCATTAAACTGCTGTGTTAAAATACAGATATAACCATCTTTATTCACAGTGCGCACCTCACTCTAACACTCAAGATGCTTGGCAGTTAGAATAGAAAGGGCACAAAACCTTTTTTTTTTGTCTGTTTGGCAATTAACCATTCACTGGCTTTTTTTGTTGTAACATGCACTTCCTTTCTCTTGTTTTCATTCAAGCTGTGTACGCCATGGAAATTAATGTGGAGAAAGACAAACAAACAGGAGAGACCAAGATTCTCTCTACATCTACCATTGGCCCAGAGGGGGTCCATCAGAAAGGAGTCAAAGTCTATGATGACGGTACCAAAGTAGTGTATGAGGTGCGCTCAGGAGGCACCGTAGTAGAAAATGGAGTGCACAAATTAAGCACAAAGGATGTAGAAGAGCTTATTCAGAAGGCTGGACAATCAAGCTTAGGAGGAGGGCACGTGTCCGAAAGGACTGTGATTGCAGATGGGAGCCTCAGCCATCCCAAGGAACACATGCTCTGCAAAGAAGCTAAGTTAGAAATGGTACATAAGTCTAGGAAAGACCATTCTTCCGGGAACCCAGGGCAGCAGGCCCAAGCCCCCAGCGCTGCAGGGCCGGAGGCAAACTTGGATCAGCCCGTCACCATGATTTTTATGGGCTACCAAAATATCGAGGATGAAGAGGAGACGAAAAAGGTGCTAGGCTATGATGAAACCATCAAGGCTGAATTGGTCCTCATTGATGAAGATGATGAGAAGTCATTGAGGGAGAAGACAGTGACGGACGTGTCCACTATTGACGGGAACGCAGCTGAGCTTGTGTCCGGGAGGCCGGTCTCAGACACCACAGAGCCCTCATCCCCAGAAGGGAAGGAAGAGAGCCTAGCTACAGAGCCAGCCCCAGGTACCCAAAAGAAAAAGCGCTGTCAATGCTGTGTTGTCATGTGACCACTTCTTTCTTCTCCTTTCTTCTGGGCAGCCTGTACTCTCCACCACTCACGTAGACCTCACTGTACCACTAACTGCAATACTGTGAACTGGAAGCAAACACCTGCCTTGCCTTGCAGTTGGATTGCTTTGATCTCTCTCATTTTTTTTCCTTTTCCTCACCTGAGAGACAACGTGCATGTGTGTGCTTCATTCTCTCCAAGAACTTGCTTTTCCTCTAAACCTTTCCTTGTGTCTTCAAGAGTGAATCACTTCCTTCCTGCTCGATTGGAATGGACTCTTCGTATCAGCCAGTGATATGGTAGCCTTAACTCACTTGACTGGAATTGAACCCATTGGCACTGGGGGTTTCATTTTGTAGTGTGTTCCTGTAACGTAGTCACACACTGCCATGTCTCTGGTTTCTCACTTGCCTCCTTTGCTGTGGATCTTTGTTTTTATATCTTGTGTGGCAAAATGCTGTTGGCTCTAGCCGGTTGCTAGTGTAGCCAAAAGTGGACCTTACTTAGTCTGTCCGATCTAGGGTGATGCTTTTTGCTGCCTTACATAAGCTTCCAGATTACAGTATTGTGCATTCATGGCTTTCTTTCTGTTAAAACTGAAATGAAGTCGATGTAGAAGAACCCAGAGCTTGTCACAGCTGAAATGTAGGGACTGATTCCATAACCTGCCCATCAGCGGTTGTCTCTCTTTCTATGGTTTAACCGATGAACCCTTTATATAAGAAGCACCATTTTAAAATTTCTAAGGACATGAAACAAACATTGTTTGAAGCATCAGTAGCAATTGATCTCCAAACTTAGGCAAATTCACAAGCCTTGTTTCTATTCTCTTAAAAAAAATGTAAATTTTTATATTGTTTCTTTTTTCTGGATATTTTCTGGTCATGTTAATCTATTTTCAATGAGGAGATCATCTTGAGAAGTATCTTTGCAGTGACCATATTTCTAAAACAGTCTTTCCAACCTACAGTGGTTGCCATGATGCTCCCACTTCATCATGGATGGTGCTGTAATGCATTAACTGTTCATCTCCTCCCCAGTTGATTACAAAGCCTTGCATCCATACTCTTTTCTTTCTGGCCCCATGAGAAAGAGAATGTTTTAGGTAACTTCAACTTGTAGGTTTATCTGCCCTTCAAAAAAAAAAAAAACTTTAAAAAACTTTAAAAAATTAAGAAAGACCTATCTTCTCAATGTTAAGCACTTAATTTCATAACAAATATTAAGTGGCACATAGCTGAGCTTCTTAGGGCATTGTTTTGTTTTTAGCTTCTGGAGATTCCAGAAGAGCAAAGAATATTTTTTAGCTAGAACACAATGAACAGTTTTTGAAATACCTTCTCAGCACTCCCCCAAAGCAAAAAGCCACATATGTAGTAAAACCAAAGGGAAACAATTTAATAAAATAACAATAGTATAGTAATGAAATAAAGATATAACATGATTACTGGTTTTAATAAGAGTTATCTTAACTTTAAGTTATTTGCCCATTTATAGCATTGTTATGAATTATTCATAAAATTATGTCCCATAGTATATAGTTTTGAAAAAACATATGATATACTTCTTCAAGTCTAACTTCTGTGGAAAGTAGATCAGAAAAAATAAGATAGTCTTGAGAAAATTTTATTATAGAAGCTGTCTAATTTGACCTATTTTGCTTGCTCAGTGCTAAATCTATTGCTTTTTTTTTAATCTCCTGGCTTGAAATTATATTTACTTCAACAGGAAAGGTAAAAACATCAGTTTTTACTTTTCAAAGTTAATTTTCTGAAATAATTGCATTTTAATGAGCACAAAATGGGTCATTTTATTTTTATTATACTCATCTTGTTTACGCCTATACATAAACAGAAAACGTTAAAGAAGAGAAAAATAAAGGAGCTAAGTTCTGCTGTTGAAGATTATTTCATCCAAAGCTTGGTTTTGAATAACTGAGGGAAATATCTCTAAATCTCAAGTTCATCAAAGCAGCTGCAATGGAATAAAATTGCTATTTTATCGAGAAACCTGGTTTGGATGCTTATAAATTCCACTACTCTCAGCTTCATTTTCCTGAGTACGTGGTCACTGAAGCATCATTTAGACATTACATAAACTGGCATGCAGATAAACCTATTTACATAGAGGGAGAAAACAGTTTCAATGTCTTGGACAATCTGTTATTTTAATGATTTACTTAAGAAAGAAACAATCTGAAAGTTTACCATAGCTTATCTTTTCTACTCACTTGGAGATTCAAGCTATTCAATGTGAGTTTTAAAAAGTTAAGCACAGTTAGTGAGTGAAATGGTAGAATGTAGAACCTTTAAGCTTGCTGGTTGATAAACAGAATCAATCTTCCAGGACAGATAATTCCCTGAAGGGACCTACCCTTGCATAAGTGAACTAGTTACTCATAAAGAAAATGATCTGCACATCTTACTACAACACTACACACAAGAATTAAAGATTAATGATTATCTGTATTCTCTTCACTAATTACTATTATGGGGGAATAATGATTAGCAAATTATATGAATTCGAGTTCTCTCTATACTTTTATTAGTAAAGCTTATCATTTAATGGACTGAAGTAAGATGTGTTACCTTTATTCGAGCTATTTGTAGCCACAGTAAATGAAGGTGTGTTTGAATATGGCGTATATATTTGCATATGTCCCATCATTTTCTTGTCATAATGGGGAATTCAGGCTTAGCCAGTACTTCTATGGGATGAGACCTATAATCCCACCTATAGCAGCAAGTAACTACCCTTCATGATGATAGTGTACATGGAGCTGTGATTATGAACATGCTGCCTTTCCTGCTGCCATTGGCATTCTCTCTGTAAATTTTATTATGTGTGGTATCACACTCTCCAAAAATGCAGGGTATTTGGTTACATAACCAAACTAATTAAAGAATCAGTAATGAAACTGCAAAACCATGATCTTTTTTGAGCTAATGATTAGTTGGGCTTTCCTTTAAAATCATATAATCAGGCCGAGTGCAGCGGCTCACACCTGTAATCTCAGCACTTTGGAAGTCCGCGGCGGGTGGATCACCTCAGGTCGGGAGTTCAAGACCAGCCTGACCAACATGGAGAAACCCCCATCTCTACTAAAAAAAAAATACAAAATTAGCCAGGCGTGATGGCGCATGCCTGTAATCCCAGCTACTCGGGAGGCTGAGGCAGGAGAATCGCTTGAACCTGGGAGGCAGGGGTTGCAATGAGCCGAGATGTGCACTCCAGCCTGGGCAACAAAGAGCGAAACTCCATCTCAAAAAAAAAAAAAAGAAAAAAAAAATCATATAATCAGTTCCCTTTTAAATAGAAAGAGGAGAAAAAAAAAAAAAAGGAAAAGGGGGGGTATCTCATTTGTATACAAATAGATTTTCAATGGCATTTAATAAAAGATTCTTTAATGGTTAAAATGATAAAGATTAATTCTACATATCTTGAAAAATCTTAATGACTTCTGTATTCTTGACTTCTTAAAAATATTTTCTTTCTTTTAGTGTGCAATAAGACAAACTAAGGGGAATTTTTTCAGCTTGTATCTCTTTTACCCATATTATTTTCCTTGCATAAGCAAAAAAATAATAATTGCCTCTAAAACTGATTTGACAGTGTCCAGTGACATCATTTAATATTGGTGATGGGGTGGAAGAGAAGGTAGGGAATGCCCTTATGGCCAAACCTAAAACACAGTTTCCTTGAGCCTTCCGAGCAATCTTAGAATTATTCAGAAGCTTTCAGGAAACTCAAATTCTATTAATTTGATTTGGTTCCTTTCCAAAATGTTAATAGACATGTATTTGCTTAAAACGTCTACCTATTCCATTTAATTTCCTGCTGATAAATGTATTTTATCTACAAGCAAGTAGAATATTTTGTTTTGGTTAAAGTCAAGTTTTTATAAAAGGAGGGGAAGTATAAGAGAGAGTTTCCTAGAGATACAATATCATCTCTGGAGCAAAATGTTGAGGCCAAGTGTAAAAACAGACGATTTCTCTTTACTTCCTGCAGAATTTCATTTCAAGGGACCACAGCACACCCTTGAAAATTACCATTTATTTAATGCCAGTTGAACCAATGGGTAGCAAAAGAGGAGGGAGGGAACATGGTCATAGAGACAAAATCTAACTACTATACCAGGTCTTCCTTTGTAAGAAATATTAGCCCTGCCAATATAAAATGCAGATGGACATAGACAGAATAAGCATCGAGGACTTTTTCTTATTTACTTGAAATCTAGAAGCTCAGTCATCTCTGCTCATCCCTGGACCCACTGGAGAGTTTTACTCACTAACAGGTCCTTTCCTGGAAGAAATAACCTCATCTCCTGCCATATTAGTTTACAATAAAAATCATTCCAAAGTGAGCCATTTCACATTGTATTTTTGCCACATGCACATTTGCTATTGAAACCACAGATTCTCAGCATAAGTAAGACATAGGTGTTTCAGAAACTTCATAAATACACGATCTTTCAGGTGCTCCTCAATTTCTTAATCAAGGTATATTGAACTCCAGTGATTAGGATAGAATCTGAAAACATCCTTTGTTCTATTGGATAGTACAACACAGCAAGAGCACACAGTTATTTGTATAATAAAACAACTTAATTAATGAGGAAGATGGGATGTTTGATTCCTGCTACCACCAGTTCACTTCACAAAGGCCTTCTTCTGGTATTACCAGGAAAACTTTCCTGCATTGTCTAGGGAAAAAGAAAAGTCGTTTATTAGGAGCACAATGCAGATATGTATCTGTGTTTTCATAGCTTCAGCAAACTTCTTAGTAAAATTCCCATTTCAACAAAAACCAAAATACTGATTGTTTGAATGTAGAAAGGTATAGAATAAAGACTACAAAGGGGAATTTTACCAGGGCTCCTTAGACCAGCTTCCCCAGCATAATTTTTATATAACTCAAGTAAGCCTCTGCTTCCCCTCTCCTTTCCAGTATAACATAAGAAGGTCGGAACTGTCGCACAAAAGAACTTGATTTCAATATGAAAATATAATATGTAATTTTGGGGACTGCAGACTTTCTGCATCAAAGATCTGGACAGCCTTAACTTTTATAAAAATAATTTTTCAATGTTCTCTTTTACTAACCAAGAAAACAAGATGTTTTCTGAAATTAATGACTTTTTCTATTTTGGGTCTGTTTTCTAAGTTTTTACAGGTTGAGGTATAAAGGGTCGTCTTCTCCTCATATTGCCTCTTCATAATCACCTGGGGCTATTTTTTGCAAGTCACTGCATTTTTACAAAAAATAAAAATAAAAAGTACATCTCACAAATCATAAAATTCTCCCTAGACTTCAGACAGTCCTTCTGGAGTGAAAGAATAGAAATACAGAAAGAAAAGAATTACAGGGTGGCTTTCTTTTTATTTTCCTATGGTTAATGTACTGTATGGTATATATGTTTACAGAATGTATCTGCCTTGTGATGTTAACAAAATGAATGACAAAAAATAGTACTGATGTGCCATTTGACAGTTTGCCTTAGCATCACTGTTTATGTTCTTCTTTTCTGTCCTTTTTGGAAAAAAAAAACGCAGGTTGTATTCCAAAGCTGTATTAACACAACATTCTCTTCCCCACTCCTACCCAGCCTTCTTCAGAGCTGTGAATTTCATTACAGGAGCATTGAGGCAGAACCTTGCAGGCGTGGCCCAAAGGGGCTAAAGTGGGCATAGGTTGGGATTTACTTCTGCCCGTCTACCAACCAAACACGTATCTGTGTTCTCATATAAGCCTGCAAAATCACACCCTGCCTTTCAGGGAGACAGGCCACATGGAGCGCATGACCTCTTGTAGTCATCTCCTCACAGTCCTTCCCACTGTGAGAGAAGGAAACTTGCAGACCCCCAACTGGATCTGGGAGCATATTTTTAAGCACAGTTGGCATTGCTTGAAAAAGCAAGAGAGATGGACTCAAATTATATGATTGAGCCATGACTGAGGAATGTGCCCATTCGTTATAGTCGAAGATGAGTAGGATGATATGGGTGAGAATAGGAGTGGCTGTAGAAATGGAATATTTTACAGTTATGTATTTTTTTAAGGAATAGTATTTTTATAATGAAATCTATATGCATTATGGAGCTTGAGTTGGAAAACACCCTTGACTGAGCTATTTCTTCATTCCATTAAAGGTAACTTTCTGGGGAGTCCTATAGCACTAGGCCAAGCCTTGGGGGCATGAACAAAGGGCCTGTCACTTGGCCTTGCACTGCCATTACATGAGATCCAGTGTTTCCAAATAGGCCATGGTTGGAAGATTGAGCTTTCTATACCTGCCATTAGGTAGATTAGATAGATGGCTTGATAGCTCTCTGGGCTATACTTTTAATAATATATAATAATCTTTGGGAAGGAGATAGCTGTTTTAAATGCAAGCAAAGCCCAGAAACTATCAAAGTCCAAATCTTTCACATATTTAAGGAGTAATTGCCACATTTGAGGTTAAGGGACCACTTACTATGGTGCATTTGAGAAATATATATGAAACGGTGAGTCAGAGCCCTCTGACCATCTTCAGTCTACACATAAGCAGATAAACCACCAATATAAATCTTATAGGGGCCAGACGTGGTGGCTTATGCCTGTAATCCCAGCACTTTGGGAGGCCAAGGCAGGAGGATAGTGTGAGCCCAGAAGTTCAAGACCAGGCTAGGCAACATGTTGAGACCATGTTGTTTAGTCTCTACTAAAAAATATAAAAATTAGCCAGCATGGTGGCACACACCTGTAGCCCCAGCTACTTGGGAGACTGAGGCAGGAGGATCACTTGAGCCCAGGAGGTGGAGGCTGCAGGGGGCTGAGATCTCACCGCTCCATTCCAGCCTGGGCAACAGAGCAAGACTCTGTCTCAAAAAAAAAAACAAAAAAACAATTATCAGTTGGCCTTCTACATAACACAGGGCTACACTGTATTTTTAGAGTTAAGTAGATACAGGAAAAGATTGTCTTTATCCATAAAGGAGATTCTGAATTTTTAGAGTTCCTGAATATTTTCCCCCAAGTTTCTGTCAAATTCCTGAAGTCCCATCCCTATCACAGTCAGTTTCCTGAAGCTCTTCCCCTACACCTGCTCCTCTGTCTGGCTAACAGAGTTGTCATGTCTCAGAAACTACTCACCACTCTTGTGAGACTCTCTTCCCAAGCATCATCCTTCCTCAGGATGAGGCCTTTTTCTACTACCCAAGAGATCAAGACCCTGTTTCTAACAAGACAAGGTTATATCTACTCCATTTTCAAGAGAAATAACCCCTCTGGTTCCCATGCAAATCGCTTAAATTCCTTCATCACCAGAATCTCTCCAACAGGCCCAACTCCAGCCCAGCTGTGAACACTGCTGTCATGGAGACAACTCCAAAAATGAAAGAACTATGCAATTGCCTGAAGGTGCTAATGGAGAGCCAGTTTACTCTAATCTCTTATTACTAAGGAACCTCTCGGTTTCGAGATTAAGTGGGCAGGGAGACATCCAGTCACTTAGTTTTGCAATGACAGGTCTTGATATACACAGAGGCCACCAGGCAATGCCTGATCCAAACTATTCTGTATGTAGCTCCAACTCCAATTCTGTGATATCCTATTCTGGCAGGTGGGAAGAGTTCTATTCTTTGCAGGGTGCTGGAACATTCTTTCCTCCTCTCAAGCTCCTGACTTAGGAGAGTCAAAATCATACAGGGGTTCCAGAAAATGTTGTGTCTGATGCAGCTTTTCAGTGAATGTAGGTTGTTGGTGAAATTTTCAGCTTTAGCATCTCACTCGGGGTGAGTGACGTCTCTGTAAATACTTTCATTTGTGGTTGGTTGGTGGGGGTGGGGGTGGGAGCCTGTCGTGCTTACTCTGAATTAGCTTACTGGGCTAGCTGCTGTACTTTGTAACCTGAAGTGTACTTTGACTGTTCTGTTTCCTTCAGATGAAAAACAAAATAAAAACCGACTTCAGAAAAGACACTGCCAGCGACAGCTGATGCTGTACTTGTAGCTTCTCTCTGTTCCTCTGTACAGTATTAATAGACAATAAACTGCCTTTTCACTGCATCTACCTCTGTGTGTCTGTGCCCTGATTCTTTCCCCTTCTCACCTGCCACTAGCGGACTTCAGGCCAGACCATGTTGGGAGCACCTTCCGCTGTTCACTAAAACTAAACACTAACCCAGTGCCTCTCAAACTCCAGTGTGCTTCAGAATCACCCGGGGGTACCTGTTAACAATGTGGAAGCTTAGTCACACCTCTGGAACTCAGATTCCGATTCCCAGGTGGGGCCCAGTAGCATGCATTTGTAATAATGTCTCCAGGTGATTCTGATACATGTGGTACCTGGACCACCGGTTTGGGTGCCCCTTGGTGGGAATCCTCATGGCCCACCTGTTGTAGTTGGTTTCTACACTAATCCAATCTCCCAACATGTCCTCCCTCTAACCCCCTTTGCACGTCTCTCTCCACAACTGTCATCCTTTTCTTGTTCCTTGCAAGCTCCCAGCAGCAGCCCAGACTGTGATCAAACTTGGGCTGCCCCTTAGGCTAAGTGACAGGGTTCATCTGGTGCAGTCTGCTGTTTAAGAGCATCTGAAGACACGTGGGGACTTTGTTTCTCTTGTTCACCTCTCTTTACCTGGAACAGGGTCAGCATAGTTTTTCAATAAATGGCCAGATAGTTTTGGCTTTGTGGGCCAAATGATCTCTGTTACAACTACTCAGCTCTGCTGCAGAGCAGCCATGTATGACATTTAAATGAGTGAGTATGGCCATGTTCTAATAAACTTTATTTACAAAAACAAATGCTGGGTCCGATTTGGCCTATGGGCTTATAATTTGCCAACCCCTGGCCTCAAACAGGGCCTGGTCCATAGTAAGTGCTCCAAAAAAAAAGTTTCAAAAAATTATTGCATGAAAGAATGAATGAAGAGTAGATATGATGCCTACCACCTGCAGAGCTGTCACAGAAAATGGTTTTCTTTGAGGATATTAAGGAAATGAAGCAGTTGGGAGTTCTCATCTGGTTGGGTTCCATGGTAGATTTTTTAAATGTCTTTATGCATGGAAGGTAACTTTAAAGATGGAAATATGAATGGTGTTTTATAGATTGCTCAAACCGCCAGGTTAAGATTGACAAGAGTTTCAACCAATAGAACGTGGAGGAAATGCAAGAACATCTTGTCCTCATCAAAAGTGCTGGGGATACCAGAACTGGGTGCTCCCTATGTACCTAAGCATTTAGTGCAGTTGTGTGTGGAGCTATGTTTTGTCAGATTCATCTTACACAGTGAATGGCAGGGCTTTCTTTACATTATTCTCTTTGTTAATTGAAATACTTTTTAATGTGTAGTTAGGTAGGCTGGAACCATGATAGCACATTACACATCCCACAGTTGTGGAGCATACCAACGGGTTCAAATGTAGGAGCATATGGAAAGTCATGTGCTTACATTCATCCCTAGTGTTGTTGTGAAGTTAAAGGAAATTATATTTATTAAAAGCACTGGGTAAGCTGGAAGTAGATGACAAATGTTAGTTTAGTTATAATGAGAAAGTGTCTGTTGCCCAACCAGAGGCCTCATGCTGTCCAAATATAGAGATTATAAGCTGTTCAGGTGTGTTTCAGAACTAGTATAGAAAGGGAAGCTTCTTTGGCCTCCTTTAGATTTGTGACTACTTTTGTAGTACATTGAACCTTATGAAATTGCCATTTTGTAGATCCATAATATTGACTATTGACAGTTCCATATAGTTCAACCTCATAATTCGATTCTGGGGATTATATCTCATCATGGAGGGCAAATGATTACCAGATGAACTCTAAATATAGCAGGAGGAATTAGATGAGAAAATTAGAACTTTGGAAGGGAATGTAGTTCAGTACTACCAAGTAGACCTAGACATTTCACCTGATAGGGTAGGATTTCCTTTAATCTCACATCAACTTTGTAAGGTAGCCTTTGAGGTTACTGTCCTTTTATACATGAGGAAACTGAGTTATAGAGATAGTAAGTACTTTGGCTAATGTGGCAGGGCTAAAAATCCGTGTGGGGTGGAGGAGGGCCAAGTTCCAACCTCAGTTGTCTTTACTTCCTCCCACACAGAAGGCTATGTTATAAAAGTGGTGTGGAGGCCGGGCGCTGGAGGCCGGGTGCGGTGGCTCATGCTTGTAATCCCAGCACTTTGGGAGGCTGAGGCAGGTGGATCATGAGGTCAGAAGATCAAGACCATCCTGGCCAACATGGTGAAACCCTGTCTCTACTAAAAATAAAAAATTAGCTGGGCTTGGTGGCACATGCCTGTAATCCCCGCTACTCAGGAGGCTGAGGCAGGAGAATTGCTTGAACCTGGGAGGTGGAGGCTGCAGTGAGCTGAGATTGCACCACTGCACTCTAGCCTGGGTGATATGGCAAGACTCCATCTCAAAAAAAAAAAAAAGAAAAAGAAAAAGAAAAGAAAATAAAGTAGTGTGGAGATGCCCCTGAGACTGGAGACACAAAGATTTAGATAATGAGGTTATTTACGCAAGAAAGACCCAATGGCACCAGTTCTTATTTTGCACCTTTACCTACTCAAGCAAATGCTCTGTTAATTATACCACCCCCTGGAGGCTGGGAGGCGTCTCTGCAGCGCTTCCTTACCAAAGGAGAAGCAGAGGGTAAAATCACTTTGTTTTCTTATCTGTTCATCAGGAGTCCTGTTGTTCTATTTGACAGTTTTTCCTTCACCATTCATAAAAAGGATTAACAAAATTGCCCGAAACAACTCTATAAAGTCTAGGAGTGGCACGTCAGTTAATAGACCACATCATCTCCCCAGCAGCCCCCAAGCCCTAGCTTCTGTCCTGCTTTTCTCAAACAGTATTAAATCTTGCATTTTATCAACAGCACAAAAAAGCAAAGATTTGCTATTTAGAAGTTAAGGTTGCAAGATCTTAAGTGATCATGTAGGGCAGAAGTCAGAAAATGGTTATGCAGATTCTGGGCTGAATCTGGCCTACAGTAAGGTTAGTTTACCTGCACAGCAATTAAAAATCATTTTGAATTCATTGCCAATAATAATAAATTAAGAGAGTTCTTATTTTAAAAGTATATTTCCGACTTCTCTTGAGAATTCAGTCTCTGGCAATAATAGCCTGTTCTCCCCACCGGCAACTGTCTGGAGCTGATGGTGGTTGCTAACTTTAGAGGAGCCATACTCCGTTGTTCATCACCACCACCACCACCAACACCACCACCTCCTATTATTTTTACCACCCTCTATTATTCTTACTCTTGGCCCACTTCCTTTGTCTGTATCACCTGCCTGGCCCCTATTGGCATTTGAGCATGTGACCCCTAATCTACCATCATTCACTCATTTTATGGCTGGGTCCAATAAGTCCTAGGTGGAAATGGGACTTACCTTAGCAAGATAACAGCAGACTCAGAACTAAAGTCCCCTGAACTCTTTGGATGAATGAGGCTTTGTACTGTGTTGGGATTCAAATCTTCTAAGGGCATTTTTAGTTTTGAACAGGCTACAAGCAGAAAGCTAATGCCAGAATCTAGTGCTTTCGCTACAGAGGAACCCATGTGACTTATATAATGATGAATTAACCTTAGGTTAAATGAACAGTGTAAGTTTGTAAGGAACTTTAGGGTATCCTGTGTTTCATGGTAAAAAGTTTCATTCCCAGGAAAATAAATAGATACTTTGTAGTCAACACCTCAATAGTTCTGGAGGCTTCATGTTCCTTCTTAGCAAAAATAACAAGAGGCACAGCCCATACTTATTTAAATTGAAATGTGATCTTCCATGCCTTCCTAATCCTTAGTCTTTGATTGTGTTCCTGAGGTCATGTGGTTGTAGAATACTACTATTCTCTAATGTCCACTTTTTTATCTTCCTAAGAGCAATAATCCTCACAGAAGCTTGATAATTCAAAGGACTAATGAAACAGAGATCTTTACTCCCAGGGCTTGTCATAAATCCTGGCCAATATGGTGAAACCCCAACTCTACTAGAAATACAACAAAATTAGCTGGGTGTAGTGGTGCGTATCTGTAGTCCCAGCTATTCAGGAGGCTGAGGCAGGAGAATCGCTTGAATCTGGGAGGCAGAGGTTGCAGTGAGCCGAGATCGTGCCACTGCACTCCAACCTGGCAACACAGCAAGACTCCTCTGTCTTAAAAAAAACAAAACAAAACAAAAAAACTGATATGATTTAGTGTTTGTTTGTTTGTTTTAAGGAAAGACTAATTTTTTTTTTTTTTTTTTGAGACAGTCTCACTCTGTCACCCAGGCTAGAGTGCAGTGGCACGATCTCAGCCCACTGCAACCTCCGCCTCCCAGGTTCAAGCGATTCTCTTGCCTTGGCCTCTCTAGTAGCTGGGATTACAGGCGCATGCCACCATGCCAGGCTAATTTTTGTATTTTTAGTAGAGATGGGGTTTCGCTATGTTGGCCAGGCTGGTCTCAAACTTCTGACCTCAGGTGATCTGACTGCCTCAGTCTCCTAAAGCGCTGGGATTACAAGTGTGTGCCACCGCATCTGGCCAAGGCTAATTACATTTAAGATGATAATTGTATTTCCCAACTTAAAAAAAAAATTTCCAAGTCACTGAATATTAAAAACACGAGCTGTGGGCCTATTCTCTTCAGGCCAGGGTTCTTAGGTCAACCTCAGACAACCTGAAAGTGAGATAAATTCTGCAGTTAGTGTGAATTATTCAGAATATCAGAATCTGCCAAATCAAATTCCATTTCTTCAAGAACTTATTTCCAATCAGAGTACAAAGATAGAGTCAGCTTTTCTACTTTTCCTGAAAGACTGCCTAAATTCTAACTATAGCTCAGAGACTCAGTGTGAGGTGCTGTCACATACCTTAACTCAGTTTTTCCTCAAACTTCAGACTTTTGGGCATCATATTTGTTATTTTTGTCCTGTGTGTACCAGCTCGCTCCTGTTAAAAGAAGGAAATAGCCAGGTTAGAGAGGTGTCAAAAACATAGCTCCATCTCTTTAATATAATCAGATGGGAGTGAAAGAGAATCAAGATGGCAGTAACTTTCTTGCTATGTGAGTCAGTGTTACATAATGCCATGCCCACTTACCCCCAAAATTTAGGAAACACTGTCTTGCCTCCTTGCATTCTCTTAAAAAAAATAAAAATCCCAATTCCTCGTTTCAAAGAGACTAGGGTTAGAAATAGAAAGTGACTTGCTCAAAGCCACAAGAAGAGCAGAGACACAGAGCTGGGATTCAGACCCAGGCAGGGTGACTTCAAATTCTTTCCGTTGCACCAGGTGCCTGTCATGCTGTTCCTTTTATAAGGATTGAATCGAGTACATCAGCAGCAAACTTAAACTCTCCAGTAAGATCACGATCGTTTAAACAAACAAAAGTAACATCTGTTCCAGCTAAAGAGCTGTCTCTGGCATAAGCAATTTTTCACCGATGGAGGCTAGATCTGATTGGGCTCTTGCTGAGTTATTTGAGCAAAGTTACGTGGCCAGATGTGAGTTTTCAGATAGAAGGGGAAGAGAATGCAATATACAAGCACATGGGGAGACTGATGGACCAAATGGCTGGCTCCACTATAAAACACTCCAGCGTTTAGCCTTTGTTCTGCCTCCTGGGCGTTAGCAAGCTGACTCCCGCACAGAAGACTTCTTGGTTGACTCTTGAAGAGTCAGGGATTTAGTCAATGCAAGCTGTAAACTGGCTCAGCACTAGAGAAGCAGCAGACATGAGTAGAAAAAGGTTCTCCCAAAGACAGCTCAGCTTCACTTTTCTCTTCTCTCTTCACTCCTTTCTTCTCTCCTCTTTTCTACTGAATGAACTTAAACATTTTTCAGCTGAGATGCATTCCCACCTGCAGGGTGAACTGAACTTTCAAGAAGCCTATTAATTCTCCCAGGAAGCACCAGGCTGCAGCTCTCTGGTTCTCATTTCTTGCTTGCTATGTATTAGAACCTGGGACATTTTCTCCAAAATATAATGCTATGAGGGCCCCCACTCCAGAGATCATTATTTAATTGGTAGGGCGAAGCCTGGCACATTTATTAAATGGTTCCTGGTGATTCTAATGGAGATTCAGCCAGTGTTGGAAACAGCAGCACACGGGTGCCCAGGGCTGGCCGCGGTGAGTCCGGGCTATGATTCTTGCCTCGATTCTGCAAGCCAAGAAAAACGGGCTTTGGATTCAGGAACAAAGCAAAGCCCAAGTCTGTCATTGGCCAGCTGAGTAATCTTAGGCAATTAATTTCAATTCACCAAGCCTCAGTTTCTTCTTCTGTAGAATGGGAATAATACCTACCTTGCAAGGCTTCTGTTAGGAATGTTCCCCTTCTCCTTTCCTTCCCATTACAAAAGAAATATATTTGAGGCAGTTGATTGAAAAAAAAACAGCAGAAAAAGAAACAGATGGAGAAATTAGGCCAAGAGAAAAATAAGATGAAATTAGAAAACTCCATCTAGCTTATATTACTGAACGTTTACTTCTCTCACTTGTTTGAGCAATTCAGTTTGTAAAATGTACCACATAATACTACTTTATCAACCAAACCACTTAATTCTAAGATCTTGGGTCTATTTTGAAAACAACAAAAACATGATGTGATAGAAGCAGCATTCTTGAGTGTAAAGGGACCCATGGGCTGAGCTTTGTCTCATTTATGCCTTTATCGTATGACTTAGAGGAAGTCATTTTTCCTCTCTTGGTCCCAACTTGCTCATCTATAAAATGAGACAACGTGATTGTGGGTGACATTCTGAGTGGATGCCAACCTCAGGAGTATTTTTCTATAATTTAAAAAGAAAGGAGAGAAGAAAAAGAGAAAGAAGGAGAAAAGGAAGAGGAGCGAGAGAAAAGAAGGAAGGAAGAAAGAAGGAAGGAGGGACAGAGAGAAAGAAAAGGAAGAAAGAAAGGATGAAAGAAGGGAAGGAGAGGAAGGAGAGGAAGGAAGGAAGGAAAAGAAAGAGAAAGACATTAAGAGGAGGGGAGAGTTGTTCCTTGAAGGTGCTGAAGTCCCTGGCCTTTAGAAGCCATCACATCAGCCATCTGCTGTGCCTGGCCCTGTGAAGTTACTAGTAAGCCGCCCGTCACTGCCTTGTTCCAGGGTCTTGAAACCCTGTGGCTATTTTCCTGTGTATGAAATTCAGTGGGGGGAATACCTGCCTGATCAAAATTTGTAGTTCCCCATGGTTGAAAATAAGAGTCTGAATCTTCCTTTTAAATATATGAACAGAATCGTCTTTGCCTGATCAATATTTGTAGTTCCCCATGGTTGAAAATAAGAGTCTGAATCTTCCTTTTAAATATATGAACAGAATGGTCTTTGCCTGCCATCTTTGTGCCCCCACTTTCTCCTTGGAGACTTGGCAAACCACCCCACCTCGAGGGAGAATACTGCAGACACGTGCCACTGCTCCCCTATTCTAGATGTTTTCTCCAAAGGAATGTTGAGTTTGTGAGCAACAGGCTGACAGTGCTTCTCTCCATAGACAATGTTTAACTCTGGACAAAATACAGGCTCCTTCTCTTGTTCTCACTTGTGACTCCCTGCTCCATGAATGTCCAGTGTACTGGGTCTGAAAGCAGTAAGCCAGTTCTGCTCTTTAATAGCTCTGTGTCTTTGGGTCAGACACTTAGCCTCTTTGCTCTGTAGTACACCATAGAGAGTTGTCTTAAGTATAAAGATCCAGGCCAGGGGTGGTGGCTCAAGCCTGTAATCCCAGCACTTTGGAGGCCGAGGCGGGCAGATCACAAGCTCAGGAGATCGAGACCATCCTAGCCTATACAGTGAAACCCCGTCTCTACTAAAAATACAAAAAAACTAGCCAGGCATGGTGGCGGGCGCCTGTAGTCCCAGCTACTTGGGAGGTTGAGGCTAGAGAATGGCATGAACCCGGGAGGCGGAACTTGCAGTGAGCTGAGATCACGCCACTGCACTCCAGCCTGGGTGACAGAGCAAGACTCCGTCTCAAAAAAAAAAAAAAAAATCCTAATATTTCCATTGATCCAAAGAATTTTAGAAGTGGTAGATAGAAAGTTAGGCATAGAAACTCCAAGTTGAATGGGGTTAGTTAGCTGAAGTTTGGCTGAAGAGAGTTTGTTTTCATGTCTTTTCACCTACCAGGAGAAAATTTCCCTCATTGAATGTTGGAAGGAGACGTGGGAATTTTTAGATAATTTCCTGAGGCAGTGGCTGGGTAATGGAAACTCTCATTGTGAGCGTACAAGCATCCATCCTCATCACTAAGGCACTCTCCTACTCAGTAAGAACAGAGAATCACTGCTTTGTTCTCTTTCTCCAGAATTAAAATCAAACCCTTCTGTCTGGAATTCAACATTTGCTAAAATGCAACAACTTCTTCTCCATCACCCCCCTCCGCCAAACCTTAGTTCCCACTGATTCCCAACATAAATTTTTCTTTTTAATTAAGGATCCCACCCTGGCCCTCACTGGCCATATTCACCCCTTCCCCACACTTGGCCCATGCTGTTCTGTGCACACTTGGAATCATGTCCCTCTTCCCCTGGAGAAGCCTTCATCCTGCTCAGCCCAGCTGCAGTGCTTTCATCTCATACTGCCCCCTGCACCCACCCACCTTTCGCTATCAGCCCTCCTCTGCACACTGCACTCCTGCTGTCTTTACCATATGGCTGACCCTTCAGTGGGGCTCCTCTGTATTCATTGGATAAAATACTAATTTTTTAGTTCCAAAATGGATCAGTAGCAGCACCTTTGATCTCTGAAGTAGTTGACTTTCACCCTGAGACACAGACTTATAGACCATAGATGAAAAATGACAATCAAGATATAATGCATAAGTTGAGCACGGTGGTATGTGCCTGTAAATCCCAGCTACTCAGGAGGCTGAGGCAGGAGGATTGCTTGAGCACAGGAATTTAAGTCTAGTCTGCACAACATAGCAGGACCCTATTTCTTTAAAAAGAAAAAAAAGATGTAATGCTATCTTTTGGCTCCCAAGAGTCAGTAGGAAGGATGGGAGAGGAGGGGACAGGAGCCCTTGCCAGAAAAGGAAATTGTAGTTTTATTTTCTCCCGTATGTCAGAAGAGAACAGATTGGTATGGTGTGCAGGTAGCCATGGGTCTTCTCTTGCCAGGCCAGAGGAGAGGCTGAACTTCCCTCAGCAGTTCCCAAGCAAGTTTAGCAGCAGAAGCATAGACAAATTGTCTTCCTATGCCTTGCAGTGTGGGTGCTTGTTTACTATTTGAGGGAAAAGTGTTTAGGCAAACAGGTATCCTGAGGGTGACCAGCTGTGCAAGGATTAGGCTACTGAAGCACACCAGTTCTGGCCGGTGGGAATGGAACTGGAGCTCCCCAGCAGGGCTGCCAAGTATGATTGTTCAGGTTGCATACTGCACAATCCTGGAAGGCTCCATTCACATCAAGTACAATGTGAATGGTGCTCTTGGAGTTGTTCAATGCATAACATGCATACTACACCTGCTCAGGCAAAAGCAACCTATCCGTTCTTTGGAACATATAGCTAAAATTCAACCAGAAACTTACTTTATAATCATAGCATTGCACATATATTAAACTTGCTGTAGCCTGTCAAGTTGCAGGAATCAGTTTATACCCTGAAGACTATGGACTTGACTTCTAGGAACCGGTAATGAAGACATACTTCCAGGGACCAGGCATATTCTTCCTTGATTTTCTCCAGTGAAGTTTAGCGTGGTATAAACACATGGTATGGGGTAGATATTTCATGATGTTGTAGCCGGGATCATGGAGCAGAATGAAAGGGCAGAACCAGTTGCTCTTTTCTCAGGGGCGGCATTGCCCAAGCATGAATTGTTATTGAGTGGCCACTTAGAAAGATTTCTCTGACTGGGGTGACCATATGTCCCAGTTTGCACATGTTTTCCCAGCCTAATTTTCAGTAATGTTCAGTTGGGATGATGAACCATATGGTCGTGTGACCTCTGGCATGGAGATGGGCATCTCTGCTTTGTCAACTACTCCACATCTGCAACCAGCCTTTCCTTTTATTGATGCCTTGGCAATTCTCCATGATACAGACACAATGCTGAGGGCACGGCAGGACTCCTATACTCAAACTGTTCTGAAGGATCAGAGTGTTGTAGGGTGACAGTCAGCCTCATCCACATCAAACCATTTCCTTTTTTTCTTCACCATTTTTTATCAGTTTCATATTCCTATGGGCACTAATGAAAAGGAACAGCAGAACCACTATCAAGTCCAGTACTTACTAGGCAGATAGAGACCCACTGGCTTCTGGCCTGTGCCACTTGCTGCTGCCCACACTCATCAGCGGAGGAGAATTCCCTACTAAGTTTTCAGTAGTTATAATTGCCACCAACGTTGCATGGGAGAGAGGAGCATGACTTGAAGTCGTTTGCAAATGTATGTTCATCCAACAACAGCCAAGAAGCATACCCGAGACTGTGCAGGTGCTGCCCAAGTCCTGAACACATTACTGCACAGTTGCTCAGAGTTCTGGTTCGACTGCTACCTCTTGTACCCCAGTTTCTTCATGTGTAGAATGGCAAAGAGGGTTAAATCTCTTACAAAGTGTTTTGGACACCGCCTGGTAAATACTGGCAGAACTAAAATATAGCTATTAGTAAGAATAGTAACAGCAGCTTTGAGAGCCAGGGAACAACCCCTAAGAATGGTATGAAGTAGGGATCAGCAACTATGGCCTTTGGAGCAAATGTGGTCCTCTGCCTGTTTTGTAAATAAAGTTTTATTGGAACAGAATTATGTCCACTTATTTAAGTATTGTTTATGGATGCCTTATTGAGTAGTTGGGAAAAAAATCATGTGGCCCGTAAACCTAAAATATTTATTGTCTGGTACTTTACCAAAAAAGTTTACTGGCCCCCAATTAAAGCATAAGTAAGATACTCAAAATCTCATTCCTATTCCTATTCCACTAGCAGTTACTGAGCACTGATTAAATGCCCTGAACTGTGCCAATTTTTTTTTTTTTTTTGTAAGACAGAGTCTTACTCTGTCACCCAGGCTGGAGTGCAGTGGCACGATCTCGGCTCACTGCAACCTCTGCCTCCCGGGTTCAAGCGATTTTCCTGCCTCAGCCTCCTGAGTAGTTGGGATTACAGGTGCATGCGACCAAGCCTGGCCAACTTTTGTATTTTTAGTAGAGATGAGATTTTTGCCACGTTGGCCAGGCTGGTCTCAAACTCCTGACCTCAGGTGATGCACCCACCTCGGCCTCCCAACAAATGTTTTAACATAGATTATTTTATTTAACTTTCATGAGAAGTAGCTCTTCAAGGTTAATGGAAATATCCCATTTTATATGTGAGGTTCAGAGCACTTGTGCTTGTGTACAATTGCAGAGCTAGGATTCATACTCTGGTCTGGAACTTTAGGAGTTATGAGGACAGACATCCTGGAGGAGTTGGGTTTGCACTTGTTCTTGAAGAATGAGTATGGTTTTCAGTAAGCAAGGAGAAGACCCAGGGGAGGGTATTGCAGAAAGAAGGAATTGACTGAGCAAAGGGCCTGAAATAGGAAGCTTGGGCTATCTCTGGTTGTCTGATTTGTTCAGCCTGAAGGGACTGAAGGAGACAAGGTGAAAGAAGTGGCTCTATGCCAGGATGTAGAGAGACAGGTACTTCCTCGAGGAAGCAACTATAAACTGAAAGTTCAAGGTCAAGCCCATAGACATATTGTGTTTGGCCTTTACTGTATTGATTCACACAAGGATGTTTGCTTTGGTTTTCACTTGAATTTATAACCAGCCCATCCTACATTTCATCTTCTCTTAAAAGACTGCAAGATCTAGCCAGACTCAGCCACATTTCCAGGAGGTGGGAACTAGCTAGAGTTGAGTTTAGCTGCCCTCTTTAGATGAAGCATCTGCTTTCCTATGAGCCTCTACTCATCTTAGACTCAAGCAAGCACAGCCCCCATACTGGGCCCTGGGCTTTATAGGGCCTTGCTCTAGTCACACTCTTTTCTAAGGGGTGAGGAGTCTTTGGGCCAAGGTGACTTGCCTGCTCCCTACCCCTGTCCCCTGACTGTGCTTCACCTCCCAAGACTCTGAATTGTCTCCTGAACGGTCCCGGCTCACATCCAGAACTCACGTGGGCCTCTTCTCTGCATCTGTCTTCCCAAGGATGGGCCACACTGAAGGGTGTACCAAAGGGAAGCAGTTTGCCTTGAAGGTAGCGTATGTGTGGATGGACCTTTGAGGTGCAGGCTAGGGTGTCCACCATGGGTGTGCAAGGCCTCTAGAGGTGCAGGACAGAGCAGAGGGTACAAAGAGAAGGGAAGAAGGTAACAGTCCACAGAATCTCGCTCTGCACCACCAAATCTCAATATGGGACACGCAGGAATCCAAGAACTCACAATTGGAACTTGGCCTTGTCAGTCAGTATGAAGTATATTTGCCAACTTAGTAAGAGAGAACATAAAATATTTAATAATTTTGAATTTGATTTCAGATATTAAGATATACTGTATGTCAGCATCTATTTGTGCGCTTGCTCCAAGCCCCAAAAATGTTCGGCGTAGGCCTGGCTGCAGCCCTACCAGTTCCTATTGTCTTACACCAGAGCTGTGTCTCTCATGGACATGACCTGTCTGGTGCTTACACGAATGAGAGGTTTTGGCCCTAGCTAAATCGGTTTAGTGGTGAAGAAGATTGAAGGTTTTTGATCAGGGCAGATTGTGCCAAATGGGCTACTGCAGGCAGAGGCAGAGACAGAGGCAGGAAGGCCAGTGAGGGAGCTATTGCAGGAGACCAGCTGGGAGGTCAGAGATTTGAACCAGTAGGAACAAGAGAAGAAGGGACAGATGCAAGATTAATTATGTCTTTTCCTTCCACAATGATCTTTAGGTTAAGGTCGCCAACTTAACCCAATTTAGCCTGTGACTTTCTTGGTTTTTGCTCTGCAAGCTTCTGTCCCAGGAAACCCCACAGTACTGGTCACACTGGGGAGGCTGGCTTGCCTACCTACCGCCTAAATATCAGCCACCATCATATTGAGCTCTTACTATACCTCAGCTGGGAACTTGAGCTCAAGGCTTTGGACTTGAGTATAACTTTGCTCCTGGAAGCAAACTGTCTGGCTATTTCTATTCCTTGACCCTAAATCAAAAAATGGCAAATAACTCTCAGGCCATGGAGCTTCCCTTGGGTGTTACAGTTACAGATTTTCAAGTCAAGGATATGTTCAGGACCTAATTAGCTCATCCAGACACTTAGAATCTAGATTCATGCTGGAAGGGAAGAAAATGTCTCCCTCCTCACCTTTGCTGGACACAAGGATGTGTCATCTTTCATCTGTTTCTTGCCATTGTCATTACCATCAACATTGACAGAGATAACACATAGAACCTTGAATTATGGAATCCTTATTGAGTTAGATACTCATCTCTTCTAGAAAATAAAATGTTTATTAGTAAAAGCAGAATCCTCAGGAAAACAGTATTTATAAGCCCTAGACACATGGCCCTGGAAAAGTCACTTAACTTCTCTGAACCTCTTTTTCCTATGAAGTGGGACTAATAATCCCTACCATAGATTTGTTTGGAGAATAAAGTTTAAAATGCCTCGTGCACAAAAGAATTGAGAGCAAGGACTCGAACAGATATTTGTATACCAATGCTCACAGCAGCATTATTTCCAATGGCCCAAAGACGGAAAAAACCCCAAGTGTCCATCCACAGATGAATGGATAAACAAAATGTGATATATCCATACAATGGAATATTATTCAGCCATAAAAGGAATGAAATTTTAATATATGTCACAACATGGATGGACCATGAAACATAGTGCTAAGTTAAACAAGCCAGAGAGAAAAGGACAAATATTGTATTATTCCACTTACATGAGATATCTAGACTAGTCAAATTCGTAGTGACAGAAAGGTTACCAGAGGGCCTGGGGGAGAGAAGAAAGGAGAGTTATTGTTTAATGGGTACAGAATTTCAGTTTGGGATGATGAAAAAGTTCTGGAAATGGCTGGCGGTGATGGTTGCACAACAGTGTGAATGTACTTAATGCTATCGAACTGTAAACTTAAAGTGGTAAATGGTATTATGTATGTTTTACCACAATAAAAAAATAAATGCCTCGTGCAGTACCTGGCCATTGAAGATACTCAGGGGGGAAAAAAAGAGCTAAAAAGAGATATTAAGATGTTTCTAAGTGTTACTGAGTTCAGAAGTGGGAGTTCATACTTTAAACTAAAAGTAGTCAACGAAGGATTTGCCAAGGAGGTGGGATTTGAGATGGAGTTTGTAGGACCAGGCAAGGGAAAAGGCAACCCAGCCAGGAGGAAATGTGTAAGCAAACCATGAAGCTCCTGTGTGTGGTGATGGAGACCCGGTGATGATGTTGTGATCTGTTTTGTTTTCTGTTGGAGACTAGAGTTGGGATGGGGTTTCAAGGGACTTGGAGTCCAAGTTGACCTGTTTAGGTGCCAGGCAGAGCAGAGGCACTAAAACTATCTGGTCAGGGAGGATGATAAGATCAGTGTCGGCAGAAAGATCAATCTGGGGCGTCGTAGAAAATGGATTGAATGGTGCCATACCAGAGGTTCAAGGCAGCCAGGGCAGTGTTGCACAAGTCCTAGACTAAACTAGGATGGTGGCTGTGCAAAAGAAAAGGGAGAGATGGAGACTAATTTCAGAAGAGCCTTGATAGACTTAAGATATCAAGGAAGAGGTGGCAAAGTGTTAAATGTTTAGCAGAATAGCTCAATCCTGGAGCCAGGTACCCTGCATTTAGTACTGCTAATGTTCTAATACCAGTACTGCTGCTTATGAGCTTGTGTGACCTTGAGTGAATGACTTAATCTTTCTGTCCTGTTTCTTCCTCTATCACATAACAATGAATGACAAAGTAGTGCCTCTCTCACAAGGCTGTCATGAAGGTTAAAGGAGTCAATATTTGTAAAGATCTTACGATAGTATTCAGCACAGAATATATGCTTGCTATTTTTTATCTTTTAAATCTGGATGGTTGGTACGTTGGTGTCTGTTATGTTATTTTTTGGTGTTTGAATATTTTAAAGCATGACCTTAAAATAATGTACTTTCAAAACAGTCTTGCTAAGCAGTGCTTCTTAAAGCTTAACATGCATGTGAAATGTTTGGCAGTCTTGTGAAAATGCAGGTTCTGGTTCAGTAGGTCTCAGGCGGTACTCAATGGTCTGTGTTTGTAGCAAGCTCCCAGGTGGTCTGGTGCCGCTGGTCTGCCGGCCACTCCTTGAGTAGCAAAGTTGTTAAGGAACGGAGTTCCATCACGGTGTTTCTAGGATTGTTCTGGTTGTCTTTTGCCACATAACAGGTCATCCAAACCTAGAAGCTAAAACGAAAATGATTTATGTTCTATGCTGTTGTTGTTATTATTAATATTATCTCTTGCAGTTCGGCTATGTAGTTCTTGGGATCTGTCACAAGCTGGTGGTTAGATGTAGCTGGGGCAAGAGTCAAGAGTCATCCTGAAGGCTTCCTCCCCCTTGTGTCCGGTGGTAGATGCTGGCTGGCTTTTGGGACCTCAGCTGGGGCTGTCAGTGAGAACATCTCCCCAGGGCATCTCCATGTGGCAAGGGGCTCTTCACAGCTCAGCAGCTGTATCTCAGGACAGAGAACCAGGCAGAAGCTGTATTACCTTTTCTTGCCCAGCCTCCAAGTCTCACAGCATCACTTCTGCCACCTTCTATGTATTAGAAGCAAGGCACTAAGGCCAGCCCATATGCAAGGGTAGCGCAGTGAGACTCCGTGTCTTTTTTTTTTTTTTTTTTTTGAGACAGAGTTTCATTCTGTTGCCCAGGCTAGAGTGCAGTGGCACGATCTTGGCTCACTGCAACCTCCACTTGCTGGGTTCAAGTGATTCTTGTGCCTCAGACTCCCGAGTAGCTGTGACTACAGGCAGGTGCCACCACACCCAGCTAATTTTTGTATTTTTAGTGGAGATGCGATTTCACCATATTGGCCAGGCTGGTCTCAAACTCCTGAATTCAGGTGATCCGCCCGCCTTGGCCTCCCAAAGTGTTGGGGTTACAGGCGTGAGCCACCGCACTTGGCTGAGACTCCATGTCTTGAAGGGAGAAGTGTCAAAGAATTTTTAGACATGTCTCAAAACCACCACAATGGCCTGCTTAAGGAAGCTCTGGGAGGAACAGAAAGTGGTGGATGAGTCAACCAGGGAAAGTTGACTTTGTTGTGTTTAAATTTGTGGGTTTGGGGTACCATGAAGACCACTTGAAGTTATTCTCCAACAGGCAGGATGGTGTGTATCTGAGTATCTATCTCTCACACCAGATTATAAGCTTCTTGAAAGCAAGGACTTGGTCTTTTTCTCTGCAATAGTTCTGGTGTCTACCACAGTGCTTGGCACACAAAAGTGACCCAAACAATGTTTGTTTGATGAGGGAATGAATGAATGAATGAATGAATGGTAAAGGATTTAGGACTGAGGCTGTGTGGTCTGAAGAAGAAAGGATACTGGAATTCTGGAAATCTCTCCCAGAACAGTCCTCTCTGGCACTTCTCCCAGGGAGAGGGACTCCTGCATTCGCTCAGAGGCCACCATGGCCCTGGGGGTCTGGCCTGCCTGCTTTACAACTTGAGGCCCTCGCGTATCCCATAGGCTGTGGAAGGCCTGGATCTGCTGGGAAACCTCCTTCTTCCACTAAATGGAAACTGGAATTCCAGGAGAAAGCAAAAATCAACAAGAGCTATTTTGATTATAATGATATCTCATTTCTAAGCAGCTCTCTCTATTTCCTGTTTATAGCCCAAACTGAGAGCAGAAGCGACTAGATCTCTCAGTGAAAGGTTTTCTCCGGAGACGTCTAGCTATATCATCAACAGGAAACAGTACTCTCCCAAGACAAAAGTCCCTGTCTCTGGCCACTCTGTTGGGTTTCACTGCACCCTACAAAGGGAGGTGGGAAACCTGGGTTTCTGAAAGAGGCCCTGATTTTGTGTTCAGCCTTCAGCATCTACCACTTGTACCCAGCTCCCAGTCCCCCAAGTTTCTGGGGACTCCATGTGAAATCAATGCACAGGAATTGTGGGGGGAAGCCCTAAGGAGTCCAGCCGCGATTTTCAGCGCGATTTTCAGGGCAGCTACATTTCACTTCAAAACTCCCAGTAAGTCTGCCACTAAGACCCCTGGAAAGGCTGGCTATGTCAGCCCTCTGTCTTCATTAGAAGAATCTCAGGATTTCTTCCAGTGACAGAACATGATCCTCAGATTCCAGGGAGTGACCCCAGACCCAATTCCTCTCCGGGCTATAAAACTGTGGAGTGTGACACAGACAGAGAGACTGTGGTAATTTAGAGACTAAGAAAAAAACTGACTAGAAAGCAACTGAACAGAACAGCTGCAGGAATGTAAAATGCAAGACCCTCTGATCTGACAGTCTTTTCCTGCACCTCTACAAATGTGCGTGCACACACACACACACACACACACACGACTCCCAGAAAGGACCCTCTGAAGACAGGACATTTCAGCTGACATCTGAAAGATGAGGAAGGCAGCCATGCCAAGAGTATTTCAGAAAGAAGGAACAGGGTTTGCAAAAGCTCAGCAGCTCCACAGCTGCTGGTCTGGGCCAAATAGGACAGACAGCCTGTGGCTCTCCCCACGCCTTGTGCTTCCTCACTCAGCCACTGTGAGTCTCCTCTCGCCTGAAACAGCCTCCCGCTCTGTCCTAACCTTCCAGCATCTTTCTCATTCACTCTGTCTCCTGAATATCACCCACAAAGGGTAGCAGTATCAGTCTTGGTCCACACACTTATGCAAGAAATGCCACTTTGTTTTCTTTAAATCAAGTGATATCAGACTCTGTACCCCAAGGCTGCTGGTCTGGCAGGCAGTTCAAACTCAGTCATTCACGGGGCTCTCTCCCACTCAAGGTCATGCAAAGGTGACATGCTCATCTTGGGGAAGGCCCACCATCACTGGTTCTCACTGGATTTATCCTTGGGTGTGCATTGTCCTGGTTTTCAGAGCCCCTTCAGGGCTGAAGTCTGTGTGGCTTCTGAGCCAAGCTTGGAGACAGGAGCCGTGGCAGAGGCTGGGAGCCTGGAATCAGCATCCAGCTTCCCTGCTTACACCACAGTGTAGCACTCCCACATCCTCACCCCACCCCACCCCAAGTGCAGCCTACAGCCCCTCCCCTCTACTGCTTCTGGGAGAAAGTGCACCCCTCCCCGAACCCCACCAGGATGCCTAGCTTCATTTCTTTAGTGAACTTTTGGCTTTTGCAAAAGACCTGAAGGCCCATTGACCAAAAGTAGCCTCTGCCCAGGCAAGGGAGCACAAAACCCACTCATCTTCTAGAAATGGACTGGAGAGTGCAACACAGGAAGCGCCCACACAGATGTTTCCTAGACCTTGCCTTTAGGGTCCCTCTGTTCTCAGGGATGCAGTCTATCCAGCCCAGGGAACTTGAACTCCCTGGGAACAATGTCCCTCTCTATCTATGGTAAAGGATTAGGTTTTGTTTTTTTTTCTTTTAAGCTTTCAGTTCATCTCAGAACAGTACTTTCGTAAAGTACAATGAAAGTGAATGATGAGAAAAGTAAAATTTTTGAAAGACACACAGAATACAGGTACTGATTTTTTATTATTAGATTCAATAAATTGTTATTAAGGGTTCTAAACATATTCTTTCCATTTCTGCACTCACTTGGTCACAGATCAGTAACCAACTGTGGAGGGACACGGATTGGTGGGCCACTCACTTTGAGGAGCACTGCCTTAGAGCACTCAGGAGGGAGCAGTGAGTCCTTCTTCACCTCTAGAAATGTGGAGCTTAGTGAACTGTAGAATCTTCAAGGGGTTAGGGTAGAAGCTGGAAACAAGGACAGCCTTTACCTAGTGAGCCAAGAAACTAAAATCCAGCCTCCTCTTACAACTACTTACAATGCAAAAAGAATTACAGTGTAGGGCTATGGAGCCTGCCTCTGGGGCAGGCTGCCTGGTGATACATTCAGCACTGCCACTTACTGCCTTGACCCAGGATGAGTTAATAGCTCACAGCCTTAGTTTACTCATCTGTCCAATTAGGATAGTAGTACTATCTCATAGGGTTTTTGTAAAGACTGAAGTTAATAAGTGCATAATCACATAGAGTTGCTCTTGGAAAATAGTAAGTGCCTGTGAATATTAAAAATTTCCTGGCCAGGTGCCGGGGCTCATGCCTGTAATCCCAACACTTTGGGAGGCCAAGGCAGAAGAATTACTTGAGCCTAGGAGTTTTGAGACCAGCCTGGGCAACATAGGGAGACCCTGTCTCTACAAAAAAAATTTAAAAAATTATCTGGGCATGGTGGCATACACCTGTAGTCCCAGCTACTCAGGTGGATGAGGTGGGAGGATTGCTCAAGCCCGGGAGATCGATCACACCACTACACTGCAGCCTGGGCAACAGCGCAAGACTCTGTCTCAAATAAAATAAAATAAAAGTTTCCTTAGAAAGAAAGCTTCAGGAGGTTAGGGATCTTTATTTCCTGATGTTTCCCAAATGCCTAGAACCATGCCTGGCACATAGCAGTGCTCAATAAATATCAGTGAATGAATCCATCTCCTTATCCAATGCTGAACTTCAGGCTTCCATGTTTATCCCACTCTTAGTCCTTTTTTTTTTTTTTTTTTTTTTTACAGAGAAAAGGGGTCTGTTTGCTCTCTGTGTTCTTTGTGTTCATAGTGTTTCCAAGCCCCAGGCCATTCAGAGCTTTTGTCTCCAGTGCCCCACACATTCAAGAAAGACTTGAATTGCCTCTCAGGTTTGAACCTGTTTTGTGCAGGGTGTCCAGGCTGGAGTGCAATGGACCGGTCTTGACTCACTGCAACCTCCCCTTCCCGGGTTCAAGCGATTCTCCTGTCTCAGCCTCCCAAGTAGCTGAGATTACAGACGATCGCCACCAAGCCTGGCTAATTTTTGTATTTTCAGTAGAGATAGGGTTTCACCATGTTGGTCAGGCTGATCTCGAACTCCTTACCTCAGGCAATCCGACTGCCTCAGCCTCCCAGAGTGCTGGGATTACAGGCGTGAGCCACCGCGCCCAGCCAAGATACATTGTTGCAGAGTGTAAAACCAGATCTTGTTGACTTGGCATTTAGACCTTCCAAAATCTGATTTCCACCTGTGTTTCTAGGCATGTGACCCACTGCACACTACACAGCCCCCACAGGGACCATTTCTCCTACCCTGAGCAAGCCGTTCCTCCAAGACACACTCCTTTGCAACTCCTGCCCGTTGAAAGATTACTCATTCTACCAAGCCAGGCTCAAATGCTGCCTACTCTCTGAAGCTGTCTCTGATATTCCACCAGAGTTCGTCTCTCATCTGCACATCTACTAATTCTCTGTTCTCAGCTCCTGTTCAGAAGACCTTGTAATCAAGTTCATTGTTTGCACATCTGTCCCTTTACTAAGGTGGAACTCCTTAAGGACAAGGGACCATATCTTCAGCAGCTCTGAAGAGCATTGGTGCTTCATGCAGGGCCTCGCCTATAAATACATCTTCACCGGGTGGGAGTTGTTGGTGGGTTCCCACCTGCAAGCATAAGTCAGCAGGCTTCACAGTGAGCGGCCTAACATAGGTGTGGATCAGAAGGAAATGAAAGCTTCATTCTAGCTTCCCCAGTACTACTTGTCTCTTACCATTCCGTTGTCTTGAGTATTCTCTGGGGAACCTGCTGATATAGGAGGAACAGGGGCTTCAATCTGAAGGACTGTGCCAGCTTAGGGTGAGTATGACTCAGTCTGGAAGCAGAAGCAGAAGGGAATATGGTTTTTTGGATGAACGTGTGAGACAGCATGGCATGAGGTTAGTGCTCTGAGGTCTGGTGCATCTGGCTTCCTGTCTAGGCTCTGCTGCTGACTGGCTGGATGACCTTTAGCGTATTCTTCATGCTTTGATGCCTGTTTCCCCATCGGTATACTATAGACAATGTTGGGACCTCCCCTAACCCCTGCCACTAGGGGCATAATGAAGAGGAAACCAAGGGGTGTGCATATGACCCCACCACCAGTCTGCAGGGAATGCCACAAAGATGCTAGCGTTTGCAAATTCTGGTGCACTGTTGCGAGGAGACAAAGTTCACAAACATTACCTTGCCCCTGGGTACCACGTGACTTTTGTCTCCCTATATCTCCTGCACAATTGCAAGGATCAAACATGCTAATATGTATAACGGACTTAGCACCCTGCTCTCCAATAATGGCTTAATAATGCTCTGCTTTCTCTTCAGATCATATAAATCTTTCACCTTTTACCAATAATGGCTTAATACACCTTTTACCAATAATGGCTTAATACACATAAGCCAAAGGACTCAGTTAATATAGGCTATAAGTTGGAATCAATAATCCATGAAAGAAACCCTGGATAGGGTTTTTAGGCCACAGGCACTGCTATACCCTAATAGAATAGATCAGCTTTCATTCAGTTAAAAAAAAAAATCTACTTCTCTTTTATGTCACAAAGTGCCACCTTAAATTTATCTTAGTGATTGAATGTCATACCCAAAAGAATCAAGAGCACTGGAGCAGTTGATCTGGTAGAAACTTCAGCATGTGTTTGTTCATTCCACAAAGGTTTACTAAACCCTTGCTTTGTGACAGGCACTGTATACCAGTTGGCCTTCTCTCTACATTATGCTGCTGCAACAGGCAACCCCAGTAATGGTTTCTTTCTTGCTCATGTTTGGCACTGCATGCAGGGTGACTGGAGCTCTGTTCTAGGTGTCTTCATTCCTGGACCCAGGCTGCAGGATCAGCCCCTATATGGAACATGCCATTCTTATGACAGAGAGAAAGGGGTACTAGGAGAACCATATAGTGGCTCTTAAAGTCATGCTTGGATGTGGCACGTGTAGCTTATATTCCATTGGCCAAGGCAAGTCACATGGCCAAGCCTGGCACCAATGGGGTAGGGAAGTATCCTCCTCCCATAGAGCAGCACTGCAGATCTCTTGACAATGAGTGAGGATATATAATCCTCCCACAGGGAAGGCAGAAAGGAATTGGGAGCAATAATACTGTCTGCCACATGCTGTCATGAATGCTATCTAGTTTTAGTCTCTTGATAACTCTGTGAGGTAGGTATTATTATCCTCATTTTACAGAGTGGAAAATTGAGGTTTGGTGTGGCTAACCAACTTGCTCAAGATGTAGCCAGTAATAAGCACAGCTGCCTGAATTGAAGCCAGTACCAATGGTATATAGCCAGGCTTGGGCTTCTTGAGGACTCATTTTCATATAGATGTTGTCATTCAGTAAACATTGATAAAGCATCTACTATGTGCCTGGCGCTGTGCTGGGCATTGGAAACACAGTGATGTGCAAGACAGACACTCTTCCTACTCTCATGGAGTTTAGAGTCCAAAGGAAGAGAGAGGCAGACAGGACACATGTAAAGTATGACTGGTATGTGCTTCTATGAGGGAGATGCAGACTAACGCAAGAGTCCATGGAGAGAGCATGCAACCAGACTCAGAGCATAAGAAATGGACATGTCTCTGATGACTGCACAGAATGTAAGAGCTGGAGGACTGGGTCACATGGCTGTTGTCAAGGCCCTTCCTGGCAGGGTGAGTGCCAAGGGCAGTTTCTGATTCAGAATTCTAAAGGGCACTCACAAGAGTTCAATGCCGATGGGCATATGCCCAGCCTGTTGCTAACGGAACTGGACAAACCAGTGGCTGTGTGGCAGGAACCTACCATGTGCTTCCTACTAGTGAGTGACCCAAAGCCCTTTTCAGGCTTCTTCTGGGTGTGTTGCCTCTGCCTTACCTACACTCAGAGCCATGCATGCTGAAAAAAAAACCCCAAAGACCCAGAGATGTCAACAACAACCTGAGAGAGAAAGAGAAACCCAGATTTGATCTGATTTTGAATCGGCAGAGTGACACATGTTGCTTAGACTGCCAACGCACGCCACTCTCACTTCCCTGAATGGTTTCCATTTTAGTGGCATTGTAATAAAAAGAAGAAGGAAAAAAATCCCCTGCCATGGTTTACAAAGTGTACCGCAATAGTAAGAAATACCATTTTCTCATCACTGCTGCTGCAGCACCAGAGTATGGGGCCCAGCACTAGGCCTGTCTTTGCAAGCAGGACTAATTACATAGTAAGTGATTGCCCCTCAAACAGAGATGGCATGTGTGCTGGGAAATAGGTCACTTCTTAATGAGGTGAAGCTCCAGCAAGAAGCAAGCACAGATGCAGACTATTCCTCTTGCGATGCAAAGGGCATCTGAAAGGTGAGCACATATGTCCCATAGGGGAGCCTCTGGCCAAATGTCACATCTCCAAGGAAATGTCTTTGAAACAGATGACTCTACTTTCAGCTTGGTTATGGACACACACAACCTTGAAAGTTGCAGAAAATATCACAAAGCCAAATATATATGTATCTGCACACACACACACACACACACACGTTTGTGTATATTAGGATTCTTAAGAAAAGCAGAACCAATAAGATGTATGTAGACATATAGAAAAATATTATGAGGGATTGGCTCACTCAATTATGGCGGTTGAGAAGTCCCACGATCTACTATCTACAAGCTGGAGGCCCAGGAAAGCCAATGATGTAATTCCAGTCCAACCCAGAAGGCCAGAAACCAGGGGAGTCAGTGGCACAAGTCCCAGTCCAGGTCCAGTGGTCCAAGAACCAGGGGCACCAGAAGACGGACATCCCAGGTTAAGCGGAGAGAGAAAGTTCACCCTTCCTCCACTTTTGTGTTCTATTCTGGCCTTCAACAAATTGGATGATTGCCCACCCACACTGGTGAAGGCCATCTTTTTACTCAGTCTACCAATTCAATGCTAATCTCTTTTGGAAACACCTTCACAGACATACCAAGAAATAATGTTTTACCATCTATCTAGCCATTCCTTGGCTCAGTCAAATTGATACATAAAATTAACCATCACAGTAGGTATATGTATCTTCTTACCCTTGATTGTATTTGAAAACTACACATGGACACTACTGGGCTTTGAGTGTCGACTTGCTTTAAAAATAGTCTTGGAGCTTGGAAAGGAGCCCTTCTTGGAGAGACAAGCAAACTGACTCAGCCCGAGGGTTATGGGCAGAGAACCTGCAAAAATTGTGGTTCATAGCCACCATCATACATTCCTTTCTAACTCTGACACAAATGGTAAAGCGACGAAGAGCTACGCATTGCTGGGGAACCACAGGGCCTGTGCATTCAGGGTCAGCCGGTGGGGAGGAGGAAGAGCAGATTAAGCAAGTATGTCCCATGCCCCATGCCTCAATAATCAGGATAAATCATATTTTAATAATGCAGTATTTTAGAAAATCAAATTAGCAAACTATGGCCATGGGCCATCTGCCTGTGTTTATAAATAAAGATTTATTGGAAGCATTTTTTCTGAAACTATTCCAAGTTTTACTGGAACGGAGTGTAGTGTGCCTGCTTAAATTTTACACCCAAGCCAAGTCCTTACCACCTCATCTTAGTCCTGGCCCTGCCTCATATCCATTCACTCATCATTTCCTTCTCATCCAGCACTACAGAGTGCCAGGCACTAGGAGACAGAGCTAACAGTTACTGAGCACTTAATATATGCCAAGTACTATCATTAGCACTTTACACATATTACCTCACTTAATCCCCACAACAATTTCATAGGTAAGAACAGTTATTCATGCCATTTTACAAAGGAGGAAACTGAGGCATAGAAAGGTGAAGAAGCTTTCCCAAGATCAAACAAGTAGGAAGAGGTAGAGTCAGGGTTCATATGAAGAAGTTTGAGGGCTTTGATGGAGATGGATGCCTGGAGAAAGGAAGGATTACTCAGCTCTGAGAGGTCATCACAGAGGAGGTGACTTTAAGCAGGGTGTTGAAGGGTGAGTAGAAGATTGCTAGGCAGAAATAATAAATCTAGGTTGCTGTAGTGTTTCAGAAGAGAAAATATATCTGGAGAGGTTTTCTCTGGCTTCCCTAGGCCCATGTGTTGCCCTAAAATCAGAACAGCAGCAAAATAATACAAATAACCAACATTTATTGAGTGCTTACCCTATGTGCTAGGTACTGAACTAAGTACTTTATATGTGTTATCTCATTAAATCCTCAAATAAACCTGAGAAATGGGTACTACTCTTATTTCTGTCTGACATATGAAGAGTCTGAGGCTCAAAGGAGTTAAGTAACTTGCCAAAGCTATACAGATAGTAAGTGGCTGAGCCAGGATGCAAACCCAGGGGATGCCACAGTGTGAACCGCAGTGGGCACTGCTCATTTTGTAGTCTGTGCAAAACCCAAAAACTTGGTGCCAGAGCTTCAGGCTTAGCAAAAGCAATATGCCAGTGGTGCTCAAACTTCACAATGCATCCAGTTCACCTGAAGGGCTTGTCTAAAAAAAAAAAGCAAGCAGATTTCTAGGCCACCTTAGAATCAGAGATTCTCATTTAGGAGGTCTGAGGTGAGGCCAAGAATTTTTATTTCTAATGCTGCTGGTCCTGGGACCAGACACGGAGAACCACTGTATCACATTGACTCTCAGCAACAGCAATAGTACTGTCCTCCTAAGCTGCACCAGGGAATACAAGTACAGGAGGTAGTTGAAAGAACATGCTTCTTCCTTCTTGGTATATAGATCAGGATCAACTTACTGAGAAACATTCAACCTCCCTTCTTTTTATTCCAGTTGTCCTTTTCTCTGATACTTGCATCAATTTTCTGATTGCCTAGGCTCTTAATATTGCTTTCTGTTCATGTGGGCTTTAATGACTTGCTCGACATGCTAGTGCTTTTGCAGAATTAGGCAGCCCATGTCCCACCACTTCTGCTCTGAGCCTGATGTGCCTCTTAAATTGACACAAACTCCAGCTATCAATGTGAGAAGGATCATGTGTTTCCTGATGGTTCTCTAGGCTCCACAGGGGCCAAATTACACCAAATAGTAATTGGTTTCATGTATTAGTCAGGAGTCTTTGGGTTGCAAGTGACAAAACCCAATTTGAACTGATCTGGAAAAATTGACATTTACTGACGTACATATCCTGATCACAGGAAGAGCAAGGGTGCCGCTGGTCTGCAAGCGTGACACATCAGGGCTTTAAATGCCACTGGGACTCTGCCCTTCACCCCCTGCCTCTCTGTGGATATCAGCAGCATCCTTTCAGGCAGGCTCCAAACAGCTGCCTTTGACTCCCAAGCTCTGTTTTCAGTCCCACCTTGAAATAGGGATAAACAGACCTGGTTTCTGGATTCTGGGAAAGGGCTCTTGGTGGCCTAGCTTAGATAGTTGTCCATCCCTGGACCAGGACCTTGGCCATTTCGGATGTCTACCCATACCCAATCTGAGATGGAGTGGGACAGGCTTGTAGAAGATGTTAGCTTTCCCTCAAACCATAATGTCAGAGTGAGTGAAGGAGCATTTCTAGAAAAGAGAGGAAGAGATATTTGGTAGGAAAATAAAGCCCCAGAGGTGAGTGGGTGAGTGGAAGGAGGGATGCATGCCTTCTCAGGACCAGGTGCTGAGGTGGCAGAGGGGAGATGGAGAGAGGGGAGAAGGAAAGTCTCAGCCTTCCTGGAACTCACAGTCTAGAAAGGCCAAGTCATGCCAGAGATGTCAGTGGAGGTTGGCAGACATTTCTGTGGATCACAGCAGGAGGCATAGCAAATATTTCATCTCAAATATTTTGAGAAAACCTGGGTTCTTCTGGATGGGCTCATCTATTCACCCCCACCCCCAACCAACTTTTGAGCATCTACTGTGTGTTAAACAACATGTCTGCACTCAAGAAGCTGAGCATTAATGGAATGCCCTAAGGTGGCATCAGACCTTGTCTCTAGTGGATCAATCACTCCCAAAGATGCATTTAAAGCTCCCTGAAAAGGAGCATCTGCGTCTTCACTGGCTACTGTCCCCATCCTCCTTATGTTGCCTGTAAGGACTCTCTTTCTATATCCACTCAGGCTTTCACAGGCCAAGGCTCTACCTCACTTTTGCAGGGTAATCTCACTGAGAATGAAGAGTCCCCTCACTGTGGCTTTCTATTTTCTCACTCTGGGTCTGTAAGTGGAGACAGTCTTCTATCTCTTTATGTCATTGCCTTTGATTTCCTTGGGATTCTCCCTGAGATTCGTTGGCCATCTTAAGCTGTGGCTTCCAGAGCTTTTTATTAAAAAATGGAACAGTCATTGCAAAGCCCCCTCAGCCATTCAGTAGTGTCACTAGAGACACGCTTGACTCCATTTCTCTGACTGAGCTGGCAGATGTTGACCCTGGGAGAGGACAGGAGGCAGGTACCACTGGGCCCCTGTTTCCCTTTCTGTCTTCTCCACAAGCCTCTCTGCTCCAGGCCTTTTTTTTTTTTTTTTCTTTTGAGGCAGAGTGTTGCTCTGTCACCTGGGCTGGAGTGCAGTGGTGCAATCTTGGCTCACTGCAACCTCCTCCGCCTCCCTGTTTCGAGCAATCTTCCCACCTCAACCTCCAGAGTAGCTAGGACTACAGGCGTGCACCACCATGCCCAGCTAATTTTTGTATTTTTAGTAGAGATGGGATTTCACCATGTTGGCCAGGCTGGTCTCAAACTCCTGACTTCAAGTGATCCGCCCACCTCGGCCTCCCAAAGTGCTGGGATTACAAGTGTTAGCCATTGCGCCTGGTCTCAGGTCTCCTCTTTCTAAGAGTCTAGCCATGAGGGTGGAGGAAGAACGCAAGCCTTGCTCTCAAGCCCCGCCTGTCTTAAGAGTCTGAGGGGCAGCGTAGCCTGAGAAACTTTTGTGTGGCAACGTGGGGATATCAGTCACCTGTCTCTTACCCCACTGGGAATGTCAGTAGCCCCTGTCTCTACCTCTGCAGCAATGTAGTAAACCAAGTTTAAAGGTGTCTTGCATCATCTTTGTACTTTCCATATTGAGGATACCTTTCTCTCTGCCTGTCTGCCTGGGAGCTTCTATTTGGTGGCTGTCTTTACTGTCTTTATTTCCTCAATGCCTAGCATAGTGCTTGGAGCACAATAGGTATTCAACAAATGACTGATCCCATTAATGGAACTAATCAAGGAATCATCTCAACCATTCCCTTAAAAGTAAGGGATGAGTAGGAACAATATTGTGGGGGCTTCTGATGTTATTGTTGGATTTGGTGAATGATAATTAAGAGCACCCTTAAATTCCCTTTAAATTCAAAATAGATTGAAAAATGAGACAACATGAGCTTTTTATTTGTATGGCTGATTAGTGAATATGATTTAGATCTGTGTGCTGAATACATCCTCAGCTGAATTAAACTCTCCCCCAGACGCAGACAGGCCTGGATGACACCGGCATCCTCTGGGAATAGGCTGCTTTTCAAAGGACACAGGAAAGAAGTGTGTCCTCAGGATATTCCCAAAAGGGTAGAAAGGCCACCCCACACATGCCCATCCCTGTCATAGCTGGGCCTGCTCTGAGCTCCCTAAACCCTCACTGTGCCCTGTGCCCATAGTAGGCCACTCCACCATCACTCTTCTTGGTTCTCAAGTTCCAGGAGATTTGCAAACAACAGATGCTTCCCTAGTATAAAGGAAAGAACAAGTCTTTGGGCCATGGGTCCTCCTCTTCTCAGTGTCCCTGGATAAAGTCATGTAATCACCCTGAGCCTTGCTTTCCTCAGTGAAAGAATGGGGCTGATCTCAACCTTGCCTGCCATCGAGGCTCAGATGACCTCCAAATGCATCCTAAACTGCTCACATTCTTTTGCAAGGAGGGTTTTTCTTCCTCAAAGCAAATGGGAGGGCCAAGTAAGAGAATTTATACAAGGGCTTTGAAAAGAGCTCTGCATGCTCCTTTTGGAAACTGAGGCAAGTGAGCGCTAAGTAACTTTCTGGAGGCCTCATCGTACACCAGCTGGCATTCAGCCTCAAGTTGTGCATGTTGGCCTCCAAAAGCCCTGACTTCTCGCTAGAAGGAGCCTTCTCAAATGAATCCTATGACGACCTAATTGCAGGCTCATAGGTCTCACTCCAGAATACTGAATCAGAGCATCTGAGATCAGGGCCTGGAAACCTACAGGTTAATAGGTTCCTCGGGTGCTTCTTACTGCAGTAGCTCAAGCTGTCCCATGGTGATGGGCTGGAGCTGCCACATACAGGCCAATTGTTCTACTCAGTTATTCTCATCTCTGCCATTTCCATAATGACTTAGCATCTATACCCATCTCTAAAACGTTAAGGCACTTTGCCAAACATTATTTTGTTTAATTGACAGACAGAACCATATAGTGGTTAAGAACCTAGTTTCTGGAGCTAAGCTCCTTGGTACCCAGTTGTAGCTGGGGTGCCTGCCAGCTTCGTGGTTTGTGCCTCCATTTCCTTCTCTGTACCATGGGAATGCGCTTTGCATCCTACCTCATAAGAGTTGTTAGCAGTGAAGACTTCAGTGCACTAAAGTACATAGAATAGTGCCTGTTGTGGAGTAGGTGCTTAATAAATCTTCATTTATTATTCCTAATGAGGAAATGGAGGATAGATTTGTGTAGGATACAGTAAAAAGTGGACTGACCACAGCCAACACCCAGGTTTTCTGGTTCTACTTCTACACTTCCATGAACTTAATCTTTGTTTGCCTTTCAAAGTCACTTAGAATTTAAAGCAGTAGTAAAAATACCTCAAATGCAGTCAACCAACAAATATTTATTAGGTTTTACTGATGTGTGCAGGATGCTGTAGGAAGATATGAATGGATGTTATTAGCACACCTAAGCTGCTTAGATGGGCTTGAAGGGTTGAGAGAACAGAGAAGTAGCGGAATGAAAGCAGCTTTGAATGGCAGGAGCTTGTCTAGGGAGCAGAGGCCTAGGTCTAGCTGAGCTGCTCACCTGGTCCCCATCGCCCACAAAGCTTTAATCAAGATATTCTGATCAGGCCAATGCCTCTGAACAGGCTAATAAGGAATTAACACATAAATGTTGCTTAGCAAACTTCTCCCTAGCATGGAACTGAAACAGGGACAGTGCTGAGAGGGAGGTTTTGTTTTGTTGTTGTTGTTTTGTTTTTGTTTTTGAGATAGGGACTCAAATGGCAAACAGGTATTTGAAAAGGTGCTCAACATCATTAATGATCCAAAAAATGCAAATCAAACTACAGTGAGAATCATCTCACCCCAGTTAAAATGGCTGTTACCTTAAAACACGCAATAACAAATGCCGGCAAGGATGTAGAGAAAAGGGAACACTCTTGATGGGAGTGTAAATTAGTACAACCACTATGGAGAACAGTTTAGAAGTTTCTCAAAAAACTAAAATTAGAGCTACCATACGATCCAGCAATCCCACTGATGGGTATATACCCAAAAGAAAGGAAATCAGGATATTGAAGAGATGCCTGCACTCCCATGTTTGTTGCAGCATTATTCACAATAGCCGAGATTTGGAAGCAACCTAAATGTCCATCAACAGATGAATGGATAAAGAAAATGTGGTACGTGTACACAATGGAGTACTATTCAGCCATAAAAAAGAATGAGATTCTGTCATTTGCAACAATATGGATGGAACTGGAGGTCATTGTGTTAAGTGAAATAAGCTAGTCATAGAAAGACAAACTTTGTTTATTTTCACTTGTTGGTGAGGACTAAAAATTAAAACAATTGAACTCATGGACATAGAGAGTAGAAGGATGGTTACCAGAGGCTCGGAAGTGTAGTGGGGAGGGGGAAGTGGGTATGGTTAATAAGCACAAAAATATGATTAGATATATAACTAGAATGAATAAGATCTAATATTTGATAGCACGACAGGGTAACTACAGCCAACAATAATTTATTGTATGTTTTAAAATACCTGAGAGTATAATTGGATTGTTTGTAACACAAAGAAAGGACAAATGGATAAATGCTTGAGGTGATGGATACCCCATCTACCCTGATGTGATTATTTTGCATTGTATGCCAGTATCAAAATATATAATGTACTTCATATATTATACCTATGGTGTACCCACAAAAATTAAAACAGTAAAATTTTTTTAAAGAGAGAGAGAGACAGGGTCTCATTCTGTCACCCAGGCAGGAGTGCAGTGCATGATCGTAGTCCACTGCAGCCTAGAGCTCCAGGGCTCAAGAGATTCACCAGCTTCAGCCTCCCAAGTAGCTAGGGCTGTTGCTGTGTGCCACCACGTCCAGTTATTTTAAACTTTTTGTAGAGATGGGGTCTCACTATAGTTGTGTAGGTTGGTCTTGAACTTCTGATCTCAAGTGATCCTCTTGCTTTGGCCTCCCAAAGTGTTAAAAATATAGGTGTGAGCCACTGCACCTGGTCTTTAGTCTGGTTTTTGACAAGAAAGAGCCAGCCAGCTGTCTGCCCATTGAAAGTCTTTGAGCTACATGAAGATTAGATCCCATTAGTCTTGGAGAGGGAGCAACAGGAAATAGAAGAGGGCACAGAACTGCACGTAGCCTCACCTACTTCAAAAGTTTCCCCTAAAACCCCTTAGGCATTCAGGAATGGGTGAGAAAAGGTTTTTCTTTCTATGAGAGTGGCGATTCCTCTATAAAATTTCTGGCTTTCAGGATAGCGGACTCACATTAAAGTGTTAGGGGCTAGCCTGGAAACCTAAATTGTTTTCCTTGACAAAATGTGCCATAGATGTGAATACCTGATTCTGGTTAAAGAGTTGATTTTTGCTAATTATGTAGTATAAAATGGAATCTGTTTTCCACTTTCCTTCTCTTCTACCATCCCTTTGCTTTTTCTATGCTCTCTCCTCTCTCACCATTTGTTCCATTCATGCTCTCTCTCTTCTTTTTCGTCTCCTTCTTTTTCCTTCTCACCCCACTCCTCCTTTTTTCCCCCTCTCTCTCCCTCTTCTTTTCGTCTCTATCTATCTGTTCTTGTTTTCTTAACCCCATATTCTACAAAGCATTTAGGGTGGCTTGCAGAAATGGAAACTAATATAGTAAAATGTAAGTAAAACATGTAAGATCTGGCTGGGTGCGGTCTCATGCCTTCAATCCCAGCACTTTGGGAGGCTGAAGTGGGTGGATCACTTGAGGCTAGTAGTTCGAGACCAGCCTGACCAACATGGTAAAACCCCATCTCTACTAAAAATACCAAAATTAGCCAGGCATGATGGCACATGCCTGTAATCCGAGCTACTTGGGAGGCTGAGGCATGAGAATCGCTGGAACATGGGAGGCAGAGGTTGCAGTGAGCCGAGATCATGCCACTGCACTGCAGCCTGGGCAATAGAGCCAGACCCTGACTTAAAAAAAAAAAGAAAAGAAAAGAAAAGAAAAAAAATTGTGAGTCAGATGCTCAATGGCATCAAGGAGATAATTCATATAGAAAACAAGTATTCAGGAATGAATTTATTGAATAAATCATCATAATTAATGTATTTTTCAGGATCAAGAGGAGCAAAATAATTTAGGAACAAATAGTTCTGATGAGATGCTAAAAACTCACCTAATGTGCATACGACTTCATCTTTTTTCTTCAGTCTTGACCACTTTTTGGAGCGAACTTCTCCATTGACTTTGAGACCCTTAACCCTATATATTTTTAATAATACTATTGGGGTAGCTAAAATAAATTAGTACAGTGAAGTATATCTTTAGTCTCTTAAATACACCTCTAAATAATGAATATATTCCTGAAGATTTCTTTGTATTTGTAATTATTGCAGATCAAATATTTTATTTCCATAGAAAACTGACCTTCTAAAGATGATACAAGGTGTCTCTCTTTAGTATTAAAGAATTTATGCTTTAAAACTTTAGATACTGGGTATGGTGGCTCTTGCCTATAATCCCAGTATTGTGCGAAGCTGAGGTGGGAGGATCACTTGAGGCTGGGAGTTCGAGACCAGTTTGAGTAACAAAGCAAGACTAGACTGAGCAACAAAATGAGGCCCTACAAAAGAATTTTTTAAAAAAAGTTAAAAAAATTAAAATAGATAAATAAACAAACAAAATTTTAGAAACTTTGGGCCAGGTATGGTAGCTCATGTCTGTAATCCCAGCACTTTGGGAGGCCAAGGCAGGAGGATTGCTTGAGGCTAGGAGTTTGAGACCAGCCTGGGCAACATAGGAAGAACCTAGCTCTATAACTTTTTGTTTGTTTGTTTGTTAAAGAAAAATCAGCTGGGTGTGGTGGAGTGCCTTTAATCACAGCTACTCAGGAGACTGAGGTGGGAGGATCACTTGACCCCGGGAGTTCGAGGTTTACAGAGCACTATGATCGTGCCACTGCCACTCCAGCCAGGGCAACAGAGCCACACCCTGTCTCTTAGAAAAAAATTTTAAAAAGGCCGGGCGTGGTGGCTCACGCCTGTAATCCCAGAACTTTGGGAGGCCAAGGCGGGTGGATCACCTGAGGTCAGGAGTTCATGGCCAGCCTGGCCAACATGGTGAAACCCCATCTCTACAAAAAATACAAAAATTAGCCAGGCATGGTGGTGCACGCCTGTAGTCCCAGCTACTCGGGAGGCTGAGGCAGGAGAATCACTTGAATCAAGGAGGCAGAGGTTGCAATGAGCCGAGATCATGCCATTGCACTCCAGCCTGGGTGACAGAGCAAGACTCCGTCTCAAAAAAACAAAACAAAACAAAAACAAAAACAAAAAACTAGATATTTTGTACATTACCTTTTTAAAAGCCTGACATATCTGTATGATATCCCTGCACTAAACATTTGCTATCCATAATGAGGTAAAACGTGCTTAGGCTTTTTCCCCAATGTGAAATATGCTTAATTGTCTTGTAAAACTGTCTTGAGTAATCCTAGCACTTTGGGAGGCCGAGGCGGGCCGATCGCAAGGTCAGGAGATGGAGACCATCCTGGCTAACACAGTGAAACCCTGTCTCTACTAAAAATACAAAAAAATTAGCCAGGCGTGGTGGCGGGCACCTATAGTCCCAGCTACTCGGGAGGCTGAGGCAGGAGAATGGCGTGAACCTGGGGGGCGGAGCTTGCAGTGAGCCGAGATGACACCACTGCACTCCAGCCTGGGCGACAGAACGAGACTCCGTCTCAAAAAAAAAAAAAAAAAAAACTGTCTTGAGTTTTCTTTCTTTTTTTTTTTTTTTTTTTAACAGTCTTGCTTTCTTGCCCAGGCTGGAGTGCAGTGGTGTGATCTCTGCTCACTGCAACCTTCTCCTCCTAGGTGTAAGCAGTTCTCCTGCCTCAGCCAACTAAGTAGCTGGGATTACAGGCATGCACCACCAAGCCCGGCTAATTTTTGTATTGTTAGTAAAGATGGGGTTTCACCATGTTGGCCAGGCTGGTCTTGAACTCCTGCCCTCAAATGATCCACCCGCCTTGGCCTCCCAAAGTGCTGGGATTACAAACGTGAGCCACTGCACCCGGCCTTTGAGTTTTCTTTTATTCCGGCTGCATACCTCCCAGTTAATCTGACATCTTTCTCACCTCATTAAACTGGCTCCAACTGGTAATACGTCATCAAATTCAAAAGAAATGCGACCCGCTACCAAAATCCAGATCTGAAAACATTTAACCTTAGGCTGTGGTTCAAGGTACAAAGAAAGCTAATATCTAATAAAGCCTTGGTATAGTGTGTTCCTTGAGTCAACGTTTGAGAAACTGAATGACATAGAGCTGCGTGAAAGTTTAGGGGTAAAAGTGTATTTGATTGAATGTAATTAATGTGTTTTTCTGAATGATTTTCTTACAGTTCATAATGAACCTTCCAATTTTACAGTAATTTTCTCGGCCTTGATTTTCTGATCTGTCTTAATTTAGCTGTCAATACTATGAGTAACAAAATTCAGTTTCATTGGTGATCCTTGAAAGAGAAATTCCAAAAATAAAGGGCTATAAGCACCTCCTACGAAAAGATTCATGCAGCTGTTTCATCTAATATGGATCTGATAGGTTTCCTTTATGTCCAGTTCTTCCTTTCTCAACATTTTCTCTGATTTTCAGGCAGATGCAAATAGAATTTTCAGCGCTATGGCCTCTCTGACTTTAATTTTCTATTTCCCTTGTGTTTGTGCCAATTAAAACAAGACTCAGTCTGTGCTTGTGACATATTTTTGGAAATTCATTGTGTAAGAAATATTGACATTCTCTTGTATTATTTTCCCTGAGTCTTTACCCACTTCATCACAATTCTTGCCTTTCTTTTCTTTGAAGTCTGTGTTTCATATGTTTTGAAAATTTCTGTCACATATTTTAGTTATTATAATGGATAACTGCATTGAGGAGAAAGCTCTAAATCATAGGCTTGGAATGACTAGTTCTAGAAGCATTTCCTAAAGCACATGCCCCTCCTCAATAGACATTTCTCTGCCATTTATTTTGTGCAGCAGTTCATATTTGTGCCCTGATGCTATCTCTTTTCTCAGAAATTTCAGTAAGTGTTTCAACTTGAGTAATCATTTACAGAAACATAATGTAGTGGACATTCAATAATAAACTATTGCCATGACATTGAATTGTCTTATGATCTTTGGTGGAAACTGTGTGAATATTTACATTGTCAGGATCATGCACCTACCCTTTATGTTCTGCCTTCTTTTCTCTTTTCTTTTCTTTTTTTTGAGACAGAGTCTCGCTCTGTTGCCCAGGCTGGAGTGCATTGGCATGGTCTCAGCTCACTACAACCTCCGCCTCCTGGATTCAAGTGATTCTTCTGCCTCAGCCTCCTGAGTAGCTGGGACTACAGGTGTGCGCCACCACACCTGGCTTATTTTTGTATTTTTAGTAGGGAGTGGGTTTCACCATATTGGCCAGGCTGGTCTCGAAATCCTGACCTTGTGATTCGCCCACCTCAGCCTCCCAAAGTGCTGGGATTACAGGCATGAGCCACCATGCCCAGCCTGCTTTCCTTTTTCATAATGTGATTTTCATGTACACGTCTCTGTGTTTTTCAGCTTGAGATAAAAACTTGCTATCTTTTGGGCATTTCTTTGATATATCATCTCCAAAGTGACTTATTAAGTCAAAAATATAAACTATTTTATCATTTCCTGGAATGCTTTTTCTACAAGTAACAGAAAATTATATCTCAGTTGGCTTGAACAACAAGAAAACAATATAATTGCCCATAACAAGAATTCCTGTGGTAGGGCTGCTATGGAGTTGTTTAATTTTACAACACAGTGACATCCTCAAGGGCCCAGTTTGCTTCCATGTTTTTGTTCTGCCATCTTTGGGGGAACATCTCTGTCATGAAGGGTGTCCTCATGGTCACAAAATGGCTGCCACAGCATAAACATCACTGTACCTCACAGATACGACAATGTTCAGTGGAAGAAGAGAAGGAAGTTTCTTCATCTGTGTCTCTTTTAATGAGCAAGAAAATATTAGAGATTCCTCATCAGTCTCTGTTTCATTGTTCATTCAACATTTCTTTGGCCAGTCCCTTTCCTAAACCAGTCCCTGGCAAGGGACATAGGATTTCTACCATGAATTTAGTATGAGTTCTGTTCTACAGAGTAAGGGTGCTTTCTGCTACACGTCCTTTGACATGTGGCCTAGGATATTATTATCTCAAGAGGCAAAACTGCTTTATAGTACCAACCTGCAGTCTAATAAGTATGTTTGTTCCCTGACAAAGCTAAGTTTCTATATGTTTTTGCTTATTGTTATAACTTTGAAGGGTCCTTGTATAATGAAAATATTATTATAATTTATGTTTCTTCAGTGATAACAAAGTCATATGCAGTCTTTTTAGAATGAGTTAGTTTGTTTTCATTTCCTCTAGTGTTTTACCTACACTGAATTTGAAAACTCCATTCTAACCAATTTTATATAGTCATTGTGCCAGAATATTTGCCACCACTCATTATTCTGTAACATTTTTGAGTCACAGACCATATCTACTAAATAAGCCAATATTCCAAAAGTCTTCCTTATAAGATGTTAACATTTAAAAGTAGGGGAAAATAAAAGAAAGAAAAGGAAGGAAGGGAGGGAAGAAGGAAGGCAAGAAGGAAGAAAGGGAGGGAGGGAGGAAGGAGGAAGGAAGGAAAAAAGGAAGAAAGGAAGGAAGGAAGGAACGAAGGAAGGATCGAAGGGAGGGAGGGAAGGAGGAAGGAAGGAAAAGAAGGGAAGGAAGGGAAGGGAAGGGAAAGGAAGGGAGGGAGGAGGAAGGGAGGAAGGAAGGAAGAAAGGAAAAGAAAAAGCAAGCAAACAAAGAAGTGAAGGGATAGTAATGTGGTTTGGTTGTATCCCTACCCAAATCGTATCTTTGAATTGTAGCTCCCATAATTCCCACTTGTTTTGGGAGGGACCTGGTGGGAGATAATGGAACCATGGGGGTGGTTTCCCCCACTGTTCTCGTGTTAGTGAATAAGTCTCACAAGATCTGGTGGTTTTATAAGGGGAAACCCCTTTTGCTTGGCTCTCATTCTCTCTTGTCTGCCTCCATGTAAGATGTGCCTTTTGCCTTCTGCCATGATTGTGGCGCCTCCCCAGCCAAGTGGAACTATGAGTCCATTAAACCTCTTTTCCTTTATAAATTACCCAGTCTCGGGTATATCTTTATCAGCAGCGTGAAAACAGACTAATACAGATGTGTTGAGAGGTCAAAAATTCTAGATACTTTGGGATTGAAAGACATATTGAATCTGGAGCGAAAAGGACACCCCATTTAACAAACTGCCAAATGCCCCTCTCCCAAGGGCCCCTCCCTTCCCACCTTTATCTGAACATCGAAGTGTGCCATCCTGTTGTCTTGCCCAACAATGATTGGCAAGGCAAGCAGCTGGGACTGTCTACTCGTAGCTTGTCACAAATGTGCTCCAACTCCAGAGGATGGTGCAGTAATTTCCTCCCTTTTTCTTTCGGGTTGTGCTTTCTGTTACTCAAAAGTTCTGCTCTCCTGTGATCAAGATGGTAAGTCCTGTTTCATGCTGTTGCCCCTTTGGAATTGTGCCTCCAAATTCCATTTGCCTGGAACAGTCACATTCTTCAGAGTGATGGGCCTCAACCACAAAACAGCAACAGCAAAAAACATTTTTCTCTAATATTTGTTACTTAATGGTTATCTTCAATACGTTATTGTGGTAAGAGATTCTTCTCAGGAGTGTTTGCTGCTGTCAGGGGTAACATGGTGAAGGATAGAGCGAGCCCTGCCGTGCTCCAGTCTCAGCTGGCTGTGTGGATTCCACCCAGGAAAACCCTGCCAGCTTCTCCTACTGTGAGTCCATCACAGTCTGTCCATTCTTGTCCCATCTAAGATATAAGTTGCCATAGATGGCTACCCCCTCCACCATTCGCCACGTGGGCATGTAGGTCACATCTCAATATGTCCCTAAAGATCCCTCTCCTAATCTAAATGCTGAACTTCCACGTCAGTTAAGGATTGTTTCTCTAAACACACACCAAAAGGGGAAAGCATAGTTACTTCCTAAATTCTTATATCCAGAATGGAAATAATTTCGGGAATAACAAACTCCTTACGTTTACCACTGTTCCACTGTTTAAGTCACTGTTTTCTTTTTTCTTTCTTTTTTTTTTTTTTTTTTTTGTGGCAGGGTCTCACTCTGTCACCCAGGCTGGAGTGCAGTGGTATGATTTTGGCTCATTGCAACCTCTGCTTCCTGGGTTCAAGTGATTCTCGTGCCTCAGCCTCCCGAGTAACTGGGGTTATAGAGCCCAGCTAATTTTTCCATTTTTGGTAGAGACGGGGTTCCAGCCATGTTGGCAAGGCTGGTCTCGAACTCCTGATCTCCAGTGATCCGCCTGTCTCAGCCTCCCAAAGCGCTGGGACTACAGGCGTGAGCCACCGTGCCTTGCCTGAACGCATTGTTTTCTTAGGGGTTGGCTAGATGTCTTCATGAAGATGCAACAGGCTGCACTTCAGTGTGTCAGAACAGGTGTGGCACAGTGAGCCCACATATTTCTGTATAGTGTTGTCAAAGCTCTTTCCATTAGTGACCCTATGTAAGCGTACCCCAAGTTGATCCTAGTCTAAAAAGCAGGGTCTCAGGGCAGAGTTCAGAGCCAGCTCCTCAGATTCTTAGTCCTTGCTTCAAGAGCTACCTTTAAAATGGCTCAAAAATTCAACTCTCTGTCAAAGTAAAAGTGAAGCCATCTGGCTAGGTTGAACAAAGGCAGCTTCGCTTTACTGCAATAGGCATCAGACCAAAGCCACAGATCATTTGGGTGTGGGAATGTAAAGCTGAGTCAGTGACATTGCCAGAAAATGGCACATTTGCCAGAATACTTTGCCTTTTGTTCCTTGTGAGATAAACATGAGCCCAGAATCCTGTAAATCTGTGGTAATATTTTTACTCTTGGAGAAAAAAATTAGAAGACAATGTTGAGAGGCTTTTTCCGCATTTTCCAAATTTCCTTTTGGTGCCGAGTAATTTGTTTTCAACTAGTGTAAGAGGGCCATCTTGGGCTAGTAGGGAAGTCCTCTAAGTTAGGGCTCAGGGATATGGGCTTCCTAGGGCAATTACCCCTTACCTCTGTTTCTGACTGTTGGGGGTTCTTGAAGCAGCTCACCCAGGGTGAGACTGGTGCAGAGAGCAACATTTCTGCATCCCTGGTTGGGAAGGGAGCCAGGTTATTTTTTTAAGTGCTACCTATTGACAGCATTTTCTCTATATCTCAGTTTTTCTTCTTCCTCTAAGAGCTTTTTATAATAGCCTTAACCATCATCACATTTTTTTCTTTTTTCTTTTTTTTTTAAGACAGAGTCTCCCTCTGTCCCTCAGGCTGGAGTGTGGTGGCGTGATCACGGCTCACTGCAGCCTCAACTTCTTGGGCTCAAGGCATCCTCTCACCTCAGCCTCCCGAGTAGCTGGGATTACAGGCAAGCACCACCACATCCAGCTAATTTAAATTTTTTTTTTAAGAGATGGGGCCTCCCTATGTTGCCTAGGCTGGTCTAGAACTCCTGGACTCAAGCAATCCTCCTATCTTGGCCTCCCAAGGTGTAAGAATTACAGGCGTGAGCCACCACACTTAGCCACCACACTTGGCCACCACGTCTTTAAGATTATGAATAAAAAGGTGTCACTTTCGAAGATTCTCAGGGGGAGTAACTCCTCCCCCTAATACTGAGCTGCAGTCCATCTTAAGCCTTGCTGGTGTACATCTCAAAGAAGAAGATATTGAGGATAGCTTGTGCAACGTAGCTCTGGTGGCCGCTAAGGAAAGAGCAAACAGCTCTATGGCTGCAGACATCAGGCTTTAAATGACACCAGGATGGTGAATGACCTAGGAACATAAACAAAGGGATGTCTTAGCTGGGACATAATCGCATCCTGGAATGCTTGAAGGCTGTTTTGTAGAGGAAGCATAGACGTGTGTTTGACTCCAGAAGACCACGCTAGGACCAGTAGTTACATGAAGTTAAATTCTAGCTCAGTGTCAAGAAGAACATTCTCACCTGAAAGTTGCTAAAAATGGAATGGGCTGTGTATTGGTTTCCTAGGACTGCCATAGCAAAGTACCACATATTGGGTGGCTTGAAAGAACCTTGTTTTTTTTCTGGGTTGAAATTAATTTCTTCTCTCACAGTTCTGGAGCCTAGAAGTCCAAAATCAAGGTGTTGGTAGGGCTATACTCTCTCTGAAGGTCTAGGGGTGCTTCCGGGCCTCTCTCAGCTTCTGCTCCCTGAAGCATTGCTTGGCTTGTGGTAGCATAACTGTCATCTCTGCCTCTGTCTTCATGTAACCATCTTCTTGGCTGTCAGTCTCTCTTCTTATTAAGGACTCCCAGTTATATTGGATTAAGGCCCACCTTGATGACCTCATCTTAACTTGGCTACATCTGCAAAGATCCTATTTCCACTTAAGGTCATATTTTGAGGTACTAGGGGTTAAGATTTCAAAATATCTTTTTAATTTTATTTACTTTGTTTATTTATTTTGAGACAGGGTCTACTTCTGTCACCCAGGCTGGAGTGCAGTGGTGTGATCATGACTCACTGCAGCCTTTCTGGGCTCAAGTGATCCTCCTATCTCAGCCTCCTGAGTAGTTGGGACTGCAGGCATGCACCAACACAACCAGCTAATTTTTGTATTCAAAGTATCTTTTTGAGGAACACAATTCAATCCATAACAGGCTGCCTCTATGAAAGTGAGTTCCTTATCCCTGGAAGTGTGCAAATGTAATCAGAGTTTTTCAAAATACTTGAAGAGGTGTAAGCGCTAAAGAGAGAATGCAACTAGATGACTTCTAGCATCTCTTCTGACCATAGCATTTCCTAATGCTATGAGTCCTGTAGTAAATGACTCTACTAAATCCTGGGACCACACTTGGGAAGACCACACAGTCTTGGTGAAATGTCACATGCACAGAAGCATAGTCTAGCTTCCAAAAACCATTGAAAGGAGTTTCAATCTTTTCTTTTAAATTCATATATATGTATATATATATATATAGAGAGAGAGAGAGAGAGCAGAGAGAGTTTATTTGGGCCAAGCCTGGGGACTGCAACCCAGGAGCATAGATTCAAGTTGCCCTAAATATACACTCCCTCCTTTTAATTCTTGAAGAACATCAATGAAGATCCCTTTTTCTGTCCCCTGCAGCTGCTCCTCTTGGAGTCTCTCTGCTCAGTACTCTTTTGGTCACACATGACAGAATCCTAGTTCAAAGTGCCTTAAAAAAAAAAAGATAATATCTTCTTGCAAATTTGAAAAGTCCAGGAGTTGTTGTTTTGGCTTGGACTCCATTTCCCAGCTTTGCCTTCCTCTCTGTGGGCTTTCTCTTCTGCATAGTGTTTCCCCTAAGAGGTGGCCACCAGGACTCCCAGGCGTTATTTAGCAATTGAGAAATTTAGCAAACTCATTGAGAAGAGTTTCCTTTTTCCAGCATTCTAAGGGAAGTCCCAGGGCTGGCTCTCATTGGGCCAACTCTGTCACGTGCATTTATCACATGCCCATCCCTAAACTTGTCAGTAGGACGCTGACCACCTCCTGAGGAAGAAAACTTAGGAATGGAGGCACCTCTATGTGAGTTGCATAAACTAGGAATAGAAGAGGGTAGCAGCCCAAAGGGAAATTGGAGTGCTATTAACATAATAAGGGGGAGTCCGTGTTGGGAGGGCCAAAGGCCAAAACAATCACTGTCTACTCTGATTCCTCCCCTCAAACCACTGTTCTCTCTCTTCCTTCCTCTCCTCATTCTCCCTCCCCTTCCTCTCTCCCTTTCTTCTCTCCCTCTCTGTTTTTCTCTCTCCTTTCCTCTCTCTCTCCCTCTTCTTTTTCACTCTCTTTCTCTCTGTCTCCCTTTCTTCTCCTCCTCTCTCTTTTACTCTCTCCCCCTCTTTTTCTCCCCTCACATCTCTCTTCATTTCTCCCTGTCTCTCACCCTCTTCCTCCTCTCCTTCAAGTCTAGGCAGCTCAGCCTCTCTCTTTTTTCTCCTTTCTTTTTCCTCCTGCCTCTCCAGCTTATCTCTTCCTATTTATTTTCCCAATTCAGTATTATAAATACCTAGCTACTGGGCTGGCAAATACTGAACTCTCCCTTAAGGGTAAAGACGGGAAAGAAATGGAGCCTGCCAGTGCCAGGTTCCTTTAGCAGCTAAGGGGAGGGAGGACGGGAGGAACTCCCATTGGTAACTTTTATTCCCATCGTATATCAAATCATCAGAGTGATCCTGTGTCCTTTTTTTTTTTTTTTTTTTATATAGCAAGCTTCTATTTATTTATTTATTTATTTTTTATTATACTTTAAGTTTAGGGTACATGTGCACATTGTGCAGGTTAGTTACATATGTATACATGTGCCATGCTGGTGCGCTGCACCCACTAACTCGTCATCTAGCATTAGGTATATCTCCCAATGCTATCCCTCCCCCCTCCCCCCTCCCCACCACAGTCCCCAGAGTGTGATATTCCCCTTCCTGTGTCCATGTGATCCTGTGTCCTTTTGAGTTGTGAGTGCTTTAAAAATTTGCATTTGTGTCCAGGACAGAGATAGATGAATTTGCACATGACGGCGGAGGAAGACTTTGGGATGTATCCACTTTGATGCTAAGTTATGGATACATCCCAAAAGACTAGACAAACAGTATCTGTGTTTTAGCTTCCAGACTTCTGTAGTGGGTCCAGCCAAACTCCCAAATGGGTTTTTAAACTTGAGAAACCTCAGGCTTTTTTGTTTCCAATCATACAAGCACTCTTGAATTGAAAGCAACACTGGGTCATAAAGCAATATGACTGGGTCATAAAGCAAGTTTATGAAAACTACATAACTAATATCTTGATCCTTCTGCTTTCAGCACATTTAGCCCCACAGCAGTTTAGACTCAGACCCTCTAAACAAACCAACCCCCTCACCCCACTCACAAACAGCCTGCCAAGAGCATTGAGCGTCCAGTCCCTGGACTCCATCCTGACCACCTCCTACTCCCCCGTCCTGCATCACTGGTCTTGCTTTGGTCATCTCTGTGTTCTCCATTGCTCTGTCTCCCCTCCGCCACCCCACACCCACAGGCTTGGTGAGTTGTCCCCCAACACTCATATTTAGACTCTCCCTTCCTCAAGCCCCCTTGCTGTCTGACTCTGCTGGGAGGCTCTGATCCTGAGCCCTGCCATGGACCTGGTTCTGGGAGTTGACCTTTGCCCCACACCCATCAGCTGCGAATCAGGGGCTCTCTTGTTCTATGCCTTAACCTGGTGGTACCCAAGTGCATTCATTTGCTAGAACTCATTTGCCATAACAAAATACCACAGCATGTCTACAAGCCACCAGGGCTGCCATTTATAACACTGGGTGGATGATTACCCTAAGACCCTTCTGGAACTTTCCAGATAATTCTTTTAAAAATATTCTCTTTTATAGGCTTCTACATGATTCAAGTGAGTTTCCTAAATGGCTGGGTGAGCTCCCATAGGTGACCTGACACTGCCACAGCCCTCTCCCACCCAGGGACTGGAGAGGAAGCTCTGGTAGGACACCCAGAACTCAGGGTGGAAATGGAACATCCTGGCCACCTACCCAGGAGAGGCCTCACATAGTAAGAAAAGGGAGAGGAAGGAGCAGTGCTAGAAATCAGATTATCCAGACAGAAAACCACCTCCCAGACTGCCTGATGGAAGGGGGTGGGTCTTTCCATCTTAATCTTTCCAGCCCAAGCACCATGCCTGCAACACAACACAAATGCAAGGAATGCAGTTGAGGTGGTGCATTAGTCTATCCTCACGCTGCTAAAAAAGACATACCCAAGACTGGGTAATTTATAAACAAAAGAGATTTAATTGGCTCACAGTTCCACATGGCTAGGGAGGCCTCACAATCATGACAGAAGGTGAAGGAGGAGCAAAGTCACATCTTACATGGCGGCAGGCAAAGAGAGCATGTGCAGGGGAACTCCCCTTTATAAAACCATCAGATCTCATGAGACTTATTCACTGTCATGCAAACAGCATGAGGAAGACCCGTCTTCATGACTCAGTTACCTCCCACCAGGTCCCTCCCATGGCGTGGGCATTATGGGAGCTACAATTTGAGATTTGGGTGGGGACACTGCCAAACCATATCAGGTGGGGAGTGATGTGAGCACAGCTACATTTCTGAAAAATAATGATGGTCATGGAACGGAAGACAGATCTGAGCTGAGGACCTTGGAGGCCTGAACTGGTGCACTTGCCATGAGGATGGAGAGGAAGGATGAGGCAGGAAAGATACTGCAGGTCCCAGCTTCTCCATGAATCCAAGGGCTTTGCTCTCCACTCTGCCTTCAGCCTAGTGACACAATTTATACAGCAAGAAAAGGAATGTCACAGACCACCAGATAGGTAGCTGACCCTTCCAAGAGCACAAAGACTCTAAATATGTCCCTGTCACCACCTGCTGTTTTAACAACTAGTTGTTCAATACATCTCCTCTGGATGGAAACTAGATCCAAGACAGTGACTCTGGGTTTTGTTTAATTTTATGTCACATTTTTAGGGAGCAAATATTAAATATGTTTCCAGCCTAGTAAAATAAGGGTGGCAAACTTAATCATTAGAGTATGTGGAGAATATAACAGGATCTTTTATTGGACCTGGAAAGGGGACCCACTGAATGGTAATACTTGTGAAATAATTGGAGAGGAAACCAAGTTTTAAGCTGTTAGTTCTCTAACCTTTGAGTAGGGAAAAGGAACAGTCCCTTGAACTTGCTGCAAGTCTCATGGTTGCTTAAAAAGGCTTTAATTTCTGAGGACTGGCACAGGCCAGCCAAAACAAACCATTTCCAAAATTAGTTTGGGCCTCAAGGGTCCTGTAAAACTCATTTTAAACAATGTACCATGATCCTTTTTTGCTCTCATTTTGTGCAATTGGAGTCTGCTTCCTTCTTCATATACAGAAGGATGTTTAAAATGCACCTTTGAGAGTAGGGTGTTGAAACACCCAGTTTTCTGACCCACTCTCAGATGCTATGACAGAGAAAAGCTCTTTTCTCCTTCAAGAGAGGTCCAAGCTTCTGAGTGTACTGTGGTAGCTGGAAAGCTATTGCAGCTTCATGCCCAGATATGCATCTGTGTGTGCACATGCACATGGGTGTGTGCATGGGCTGTGCACATGTATGTGTGTGGGTTGGCATGTGTACACACAAGCCTGCACATAAATGTCTAAGAGTGCATGTGTGTGTGCATGTGTGTACATAAGAACATATGGGCCAGGTGTGGTAGTTCACGCCTGTAATCCCAGCACTTTGGGAGGCTGAAGCAGGTGGACCACTTGAATCCAGGAGTTCAAGACCAGCCTGGCGAACGTGGTGAGACCCCGTCTCTACTGAAAATACAAAATTTAACTGGGCTTGGTGGCATGTACTTATAGTCCCAGCTACACAGGAGGCTGAGGTGAAAGGATCACTTGAGCCCAGGAGGTTGAGGCTGCAGGTGAGTCATGATCACACCACTGCATGCCAGCCTGGGTGACAGAGCAAGAGCCTCTCTTGAAAAAAAATATATATATATAATAAAGTAATAATAAATAAATAAATAAATATTGATTCCATCACTTGTTAGCTCAGTCATTTTAACTTTTGCAAGCCTGTTTTCTCATCTGCAGAGCGGGGATAATATTGTGTCTACCTCATCATGTTGTATGAGGATTAAGTAAGGTAATACACATAAAGGTTATATATAGTACATCCTCTGGATAGTCTCGCTGTCATTACTGCTACTATTGCAGCCCCGCTGGCAAACAGAGCAAGGGGGCGGAGAAGACATGGGGCCACACTGGCAAGACATTGAGGGTTTTATATGCATATATATATATTTGAGATCCTTTAACATCCACTCAGAAGCACTCAGAGAGGACTCCCCTACTCAAGGAGAAATAGTTGGGGTTGCAGGAGAGGTTTCCAATAACCTATGGGTGAGTTCGAGAAAAATAACTTATCCAAAAGATGGACCTTCCTGTTTCTCAATGAGCTCTCCTCAGAGAGAGCAGAAGAGGGAGAGGGAATTGCCCTCTATTTGGAGGCCCCAGGGCCTGGTCCTCACAGCTATCCTAAGGAAGAGAAAGCTCAGGACCAAGGAAGAGCCACCACCTGGAGTGGGGAGGGTGGGACGGGGTTGCATCCTGCCCTCCTCCTTCAAACCCAGGGCAGAGCTTCCCATCCAGAGGAAGCAGGCCCCATCAGCTTATCCTGGGGTGGGGCTTCCTAAAGCCAAGTGTTTAAAGGCAAATCATTGTTCTGAAGTTCCGCTAAGTTCTAATGCCCACCCTGCTGAGAAATCCTACAAGAACAAAGTGAGATTTTAAAAATCCACAGGGTTACTTGGAGCCAAAGGCAATTAAGAGGAAGAGAAATAACTGGCCAAGTCTCAATGTGATGGCTCTCTGTGCAGAGACTCTAGTGAGGAAGAGAGCTAACCCCATTCTTTTTGTTGTGATCAAGCAAGATGATTCCCCAGTGGGCCAATCTTTTGCCTATAAAATGGGGTTGATATGATTTTGTCCAGGAAGAAGTCTGGTTTAGGAAAAGCAGAGGCATTCTTGTCTCCTTCAGTCCCAGCTTAGTGGCTACTGACTGTGAGACTTTGACAACTTATTTTCCAACTCAGAGTCTCATATCTCTCCTTGAAACCCAAAAGGCCGGGCTCCAGACTTCCTCAAAGTTCCTTGGCTGTGCCTATGACAGTGGGCTGATGAGGGTAGAGGCAGGGGTGTGATGAGGAAGAGAATAACCATGATGGATAGGAAGGCTGGAAGGCTGAGAAGGGTCTACCAAAGTCCCAGCAAACAAAAGTGAACACTCAATAGCCGTGGAGGGCGCCTCACCATGTCCTCTCCATAAGCCAGGCTACATAGGTCATCATCTGGGATCTTATTTTTCTGAATTGTTTGTGGCTCAGCTCTTCTTAATATAGTACTTTCTGACCAGGGCGGGCGGGTGGGGAGCCTGTAGTCTCAGCTACTCAGGAGACCAAGGTGGGAGGATTGCTTGAGCCCAGGCATTCAAGGCTGCAGTAAGCTATGATTGCACCACTGCCATCCAGCCTGGGTGACAGTGAGACCCTGTCTCAAAAAAAAAAAAAAAAAAAAAATAGGATAGTCCATTCTAGCTGCCCAATGTGCATGACCTTGTGAGGTAGTAAGAACCATGACCAGGAAAAGGCCATGTCATCCATCAGGTGACTTTGTAGAGGAGGCTTCCGCCCTGATGGGAGAGTAGTTTAGGCAGCCTCGAGGCCCCTTCCACTTCAATTTGGGAAATATTTAATGAGCTCCCACTGTATGCCAGCCCAGACTATGCCAACTGAGGCCTGGGGTGGGACAGCAGGGAGGACAGTCTCTATCTTCAAAGTGCTCAGGGTCTGGCTGGGCACAGTGGCTCACGCCTGTAATCTCAGCACTTTGGGAGGCTGAGGTGGGTGCATCACCTGAGATCAGGAGTTTGAGACCAGCCTGGCCAATAAGGCGAAATCCCATCTCTACTAAAAGTACAAAAATCGGCTGGGCTTGGTGACGTGCGCTTGTAATCCCAGCTACATGGGAGGCTGGGTCAGGAGGATCACTTCAACCTGGCAGGTGGAGATTACAGTGAGCCAAGATCGCACCAAGATCGCACCACTGCACCACTCCAGCCTGGGTGACAGAGCAAGACTGTCTCAAAATAAATAAATAAATAAATAAATAAAATAAAACTAAATAAAAATTTAAAAAATGTGCTCAGGGTCTCACCACCCAGACATGGTCTAGACTAGTCCACCCATGTGGTTCCTGCCTCTCCAGTTTAGGGGGATGGACTGAGGCCTGGGACCATCTGTTCCCAGTGCCCTCTGCCTTCTCTCTTGTAGCATTCTTCTTTTCTCCTTCGGCACTCTCTGAAGTTCCTGTCGCCCAAAACTTCCTGCCCAGAACTAACACTTCTCATTTAACAGACACTTGGATGAGACTAACTGTGTATAAGCCCAGTTCCTGCCCACAGGTGCTTTGCCTGAAGAACGGCGTGCCGAAGCAGCATCTACCAGGAAACACCGTGAGACACGTGTCAGGGCTCTCCCTGCCCAGGCCCTAATTTGTGTCCCACTAAATGGGGCCATGATCAGAACTGTGAGCTCCCAGCAGAGGGTGGAGGTGGAGATGCCACACTGGGGCTGAGCTAAGACACCACCAAGGAGGAGCTGGCAGCAGAAGGCTGAGTCCCAGGATCCCCTGTGTACTTAGCTTACACAAATTTTGAGTGTAGATTCTTTCTTTTCTTTCTTTTTTTTTTTAAAGACTGAAATTTTTGTATTTATTGAGTGGAATATTCCATTTTTTCTCTTTTATTTTCTTTTTTTTATTATACTTTAAGTTTTAGGGTACATGTGCACAACGTGCAGGTTTGTTGCATATATATACATGTGCCATGTTGGTGTGCTGCACACATTAACTTGTCATTTAACATCAGGGATATCTCCTAATGCTATCCCTCCCCCCTCCCCCCACGCCACAACAGGCCCCCGGTGTGTGATGTTCCCCTTCCTGTGTCCATGTGTTCTCATTGTTCAATTCCCACCTGTGAGTGAGAACATGCGGTGTTGGGTTTTTTGTCCTGGAGATAGTATGCTGAGAATGATGGTTTCCAGCTTCACCCATGTCCATACAAAGGACATGAACTCATCATTTTTTATGGCTGTATAGTATTCCACGGTGTATGTGTGCCACATTTTCTTAATCCAGTCTATCACTGTTGGACATTTGGGTTGGTTCCAAGTCTTTGCTATTGTGAATAGTGCCACAATAAACATACGTGTGCATGTGTCTTTATAGCAGCATGATTTATAATCCTTTGGGTATATACCCAGTAATGGGATGGCTGGGTCAAATGGTATTTCTAGTTCTAGATCCCTGAGGAATCGCCACACTGACTTCCACAATGGTTGAACTAGTTTACAGTCCCACCAACAGTGTAAAAGTATTCCTATTTCTCCACATCCTCTCCAGCACCTGTTGTTTCCTGACTTTTTAATGATTGCCATTCTAACTGGTGTGAGATGGTATCTCATTGTGGTTTTGATTTGCATTTCTCTGATAGCCAGTGATGATGAGCATTTTTTCATGTGTCTTTTGGCAGCATAAATGTCTTCTTTTGAGAAGTGTCTGTTCATATCCTTTGCCCACTTGTTGATGGGGTTGTTTGTTTTTTTCTTGTAAATTTAAGTTCATTGCAGATTCTGGATATTAGCCCTCCGTCAGATGAGTAGATTGCAAAAATTTTCTCCCATTCTGTAGGTTGTCCGTTCACTCTGATGGTAGTTTCATTTGCTGTGCAGAAGCTCTTTAGTTTAATTAGATCCCATTTGTCAATTTTGGCTTCTGTTGCCATTGCTTTTTGTGTTTTAGACATGAAGTCCTTACCCATGCCTACATCCTGAATGGTATTGCCTAGGTTTTCTTCTAGGGTTTTTATGGTTTTAGGTCTAACATTTAAGTCTTTAATCCATCATGAATTAATTTTTGTATAAGATGTAAGGAAGGGATCCAGTTTCAGCTTTCTACATATGGCTAGCCAGTTTTCCCAGCACCATTTGTTAAATAGGGAATCCTTTCCCCATTGCTTGTTTTTGTCAGGTTTGTCAAAGATCAGATACTTGTAGATATGTGGCATTATTTCTGAGGGCTCTGTTCTGTTCCATTGGTCTATATCTCTGTTTTGGTACCAGTACCATGCTGTTTTGGTTACTGTAGCCTTGTAGTATAGTTTGAAGTCAGGTAGCGTGATGCCTCCAGCTTTGTTCTTTTGGCTTAGGATTGACTTGGCAATGCGGGCTCTTTTTTGGTACCATATGAACTTTAAAGTAGTTTTCTCCAATTCTGTGAAGAAAGTCATTGGTAGCTTGAAGGGGATGGCATTGAATCTATAAATTACCTTGGACAGTATGACCATTTTCATGATATTGATTCTTCCTACCCATGAGCATGGAATGTTCTTCCATTTGTTTGTATCCTCTTTTATTTCATTGAGCAGTGGTTTGTAGTTCTCCTTGAAGAGGTCCTTCACATCCCTTGTAAGTTGGATTCCTAGGCATTTTATTCTCTTTGAAGCAATTGTGAATGGGAGTTCACTCATGATTTGGCTCCCTGTTTGTCTGTTATTGGTATATAAGAATGCTTGTGATTTTTGCACATTGATTTTGTATCCTGAGACTTTGCTGAAGTTGCTTATCAGCTTAAGGAGATTTTGGGCTGAGACAATGGGGTTTTCTAGATATACAATCATGTCATCTGCAAACAGGGAGAATTTGACTTCCTCTTTTCCTAATTGAATACCCTTTATTTCCTTCTTCTTCCTGATTGCCCTGGCCAGAACTTCCAACACTATGTTGAATGGGAGTGATGAGAGAGGGCATCCTGTCTTGTGCCAGTTTTCAAAGGGAATGCTTCCAGTTTTTGCCCATTCAGTATGATATTGGCTGTGGGTTTGTCATAGATAGCTCTTATTATTTTGAGATACGTCCCATCAATACCCAATTTATTGAGAGTTTTTAGCATGAAGCATTGTTGAATTTTGTCAAAGGCCTTTTCTGCATCTATTGAGATAATCATGTGGTTTTTGTCGTTGGTTCTGTTTATATGCTGGATTATGTTTATTGATTTGCGTATGTTGAACCAGCCTTGCATCCCAGGGATGAAGCCCACTTGATCGTGGTGGATAAGCTTTTTGATGTGCTGCTGGATTCGGTTTGCCGGTATTTTATTGAGGATTTTTGCGTCGATGTTCATCAGGGATATTGGTCTAAAATTCTCTTTTTTTGTTGTGTCCCTGCCAGGCTTTGGTATCAGGATGATGCTGGCCTCATAAAATGAGTTAGGGATGATTCCCTTTTTTTCTATTGATTGGAGTAGTTTCAGAAGGAATGGTACTAGCTCCTCCTTGTACCTCTGGTAGAATTCGGCTGTGAATCCATCTGGTCCTGGACTTTTTTTGGTTGGTAAGCTATTAATTATTGCCTCAATTTCAGAGCCTGTTATTGGTCTATTCAGAGATTCAACTTCTCCCTGGTTTAGTCTTGGGAGGGTGTATGTGTCGAGGACTTTATCCATTTCTTCTAGATTTTCTAGTTTATTTGTGTAGAGGTGTTTATAGTATTCTCTGATGGTAGTTTGTATTTCTGTGGGATCGGTGGTAATATCCCCTTTATCATTTTTTATTGCGTCTATTTGATTCTTCTCTCTTTTCTTCTTTATTAATCTTGCTAGTGGTCTATCAATTTTGTTGATCTTTTCAAAAAACCAGCTCCTGGATTCATTGACTTTTTGAAGGGTTTTTTGTGTCTCTATCTCCTTCAGTTCTGCTCTGATCTTATTTATTTCTTGCCTTCTGCTAGCTTTTGAATGTGTTTCCTCTTGCTTCTCTAGTTATTTTAATTGTGATGTTAGGGGGTCAATTTTAGATCTTTCCTGCTTTCTCTTGTGGGCATTTAGTGCTATAAATTTCCCTCTACACTCTGCTTTGAATGTGTCCCAGAGATTCTGGTATGCTGTGTCTTTGTTCTCGTGGGTTTCAAAGAACATCTTTATTTCTGCCTTCATTTCGTTATGTACCCAGTAGTCATTCAGGAGCAGGTTGTTCAGTTTCCATGTAGTTGAGCGGTTTTGAGTGAGTTTCTTAATCCTGAGTTCTAGTTTGATTGCACTGTGGTCTGAGAAATTTTGTTATAATTTCTATTCTTTTACATTTGCTGAGGAGTGCTTTACTTCCAACTCTGTGGTCAGTTTGGGAATAGGTGTGGTGTGGTGCTGAAAAGAATGTACATTCTGTTTATTTAGGATGGAGAGTTCTGTAGATGTCTATTAGGTCCGCTTGTTGCAGAGCTGAGTTCAATTCCTGGATATCCTTGTTAACTTTCTGTCTCGTTGATCTGTCTAATGTTGACAGTGGGGTGTTAAAGTCTCCCACTATTATTGTGTGGGAGTCTAAGTCTCTTTGTAGGTCTCTAAGGACTTGCTTTATGAATATGGGTGCTCCTGTATTGGGTGCATATATATTTAGGATAGTTAGCTCTTCTTGTTGAATTGATCCCTTTACCATTATGTAATGGCCTTCTTTGTCTCTTTTGATCTTTGTTGGTTTAAAGTCTGTTTTATCTGAGACTAGGATTGCAACCCCTGCCTTTTTTTGTTTTCCATTTGCTTGGTAGATCTTCCTCCATCCTTTTATTTTGAGCCTATATGTGTCTCTGCACATGAGGTAGGTTTCCTGAATACAGCACACTGATAGGTCTTGACTCTTTATCCAATTTGTCAGTCTGTGTCTTTTAATTGGAGCATTTAGCCCATTTACATTTAAGGTTAATATTGTTATGGGTGAATTTGGTCCTGTCATTATGATGTTAGCTGGTTATTTTGCTCGTTAGTTGATGCAGTTTCTTACTAGCATCGATGGTCTTTACCATTTGACATGTTTTTGCAGTGGCTGGTACTGATTGTTCCTTTCCATGTTTAGTGCTTCCTTCAGGAGCTCTTTTAGGGCAGGCCTGGTGGTGACAAAATCTCTCAGCATTTGCTTGTCTGCGAAGTATTTTATTTCTCCTGAACTTATGAAGCTTAGTTTGGCTGGATATGAAATTCTGGGTTGAAAATTCTTTTCTTTAAGAATGTTGAATATTGGCCCCCACTCTCTCCTGGCTTGTAGAGTTTCTGCCGACAGATCAGCTGTTAGTCTGCTGGGCTTCCCTTTGTGGGTAACCCGACCTTTCTCTCTGGCTGCCCTTAACATTTTTTCCTTCATTTCAACTTTGGTGAATCTGACAATTATGTGTCTTGGAGTTGCTCTTCTCAAGGAGTATCTTTGTGGCATTCTCTGTATTTCCTGAACCTGAATGTTGGCCTGCCTTGCTAGACTGGGGAAGTTCTCCTGGATAATATCCTGCAGAGTGTTTTCCAACTTGATTCCATTCTCCCCATCACTTTCAGGTACATCAATCAGATGTAGATTTGGTCGTTTCACATAGTCCCATATTTCTCGGAGGCTTTGTTCGTTTCTTTTTATTCTTTTTTCTCTAAACTTCACTTCTCGCTTCATTTCATTCATTTGCTCTTCCATCACTGATACCCTTTCTTCCAGTTGATCGAATTGGCTACTGAGGCTTGTGCATTCGTCACATAGTTCTCGTGCCGTGGTTTTCAGCTCCATCAGGTCCTTTAAGGACTTCTTTGCATTGGTTATTCTAGTTAGCCATTCGTCTAATCTTTTTTCAAGGTTTTTAACTTCTTTGCCATGGGTTCGAATTTCCTCCTTTAGCTCGGAGTAGTTTGATTGTCTGAAGCCTTCTTCTCTCAACTCGTCAAAGTCATTCTCCGTCCAGCTTTGTTCCATTGCTGGTGAGGAGCTGCATTCCTTTGGGGGAGGAGAGGTGCTCTGATTTTTAGAGTTTCCAGTTCTTCTGCTCTGTTTTTTCCCCATCTTTGTGGTTTTATCTACCTTTGGTCTTTGATGATGGTGACGTACAGATGGGGTTTTGGTGTGGATGTCCTTTCTGTTTGTTAGTTTTCCTTCTAACAGTCAGGACCCTCAGCTGCAGGTCTGTTGGAGTTTGGTGAAGGTCCACTCCAGACCCTGTTTGCCTGGGTATCAGCAGCAGAGGCTGCAGAACAGCAGATATTGGTGAACAGCAAATGTTGCTGCCTGATCATTCCTCTGGAAGTTGTGTCTCAGAGCAGTACCCGGCCGTGTGAGCTGTCAGTCTGCCCCTACTGGGGGGTGCCTCCCAGTTAGGCTACTCAGGGGTCAGGGACCCACTTGAGGAGGCAGTCTGTCCGTTCTCAGTTCTCAAGTTGCATGCTGGGAGAACCACTACTGTCTTCAAAGCTGTCCGACAGGGACATTTAAGTCTGCAGAGGTTTCTGCTGCCTTTTGTTTGGCTATGCCCTTCCCCCAGAGGTGGAGTCTACAGAGGCAGGCAGGCCTCCTTGAGGTGCAGTGGGCTCCACCCAGTTCAAGCTTCCTGGCTGCTTTGTTTACCTACTCAAGCCTCAGCAATGGCAGGCGCCCCTCCCCCAGCCTTGCTGCCACCTTGCAGTTTGATCTCAGACTGCTGTGCTAGCAATGAGTGAGGCTCTGTGGGCATAGGACCCTCTGAGCCATGTGCGGGATATAATCTCCTGGTGTGCCATTTGCTAAGACCTTTGGAAAAGTGCAGTATTAGGGTGGGAATGACCTGATTTTCCAGGTGCCATCTGTCACCCCTTTCCTTGGCTAGGAAAGGGAATTCCCTGACCCCTTGCACTTCCCAGGTGAGGCGATGCCTCGCCCTGCTTTGGCTCATGCTCGGTGTGCTGCATCCACTGTCCTGCACCCACTGTCCGACAATCTCCAGTGAGATGAACCCGGTACCTCAGTTGGAAATACAGAAATCATTTGTCTTCTGCGTGGCTCACGCTGGGAGCTGTAGACTGGAGCTGTTCCTATTTGGCCATCTTGGCTCCACCTCTTTTCTTTTCTTTCTTTCTCTCTTTATCTCTCTCTCTTTCCTCTTTCTCTCTTTTCCTCTCACCTGCCTTCCTTCCTTCCTTCCATTTTCTCTCTTTCTTTCTTTCTTTCTTTCCTTTCCCTCTCTTTCTTTTCTTTCTTTCTTTCTTTCTTTCGTTCTTTCTTTCTCTCTTCTCTCTTTCTTTACAAGATCTTACTCTGTCATGCAGTGTTGCAAACACAGCTCACTGCAGCTTCCACCTCCTGGGCTCAAGTGATGATCCATGTGCCTCAGCCTCCCAAGTAGCTGGGAATACAGGCTCAGAGCTGTGCCACCATGCTCAGCAAATTTTTTTTTTTTTTTTTTAGAGATGGGGTCTTGCCATGTTGCCCAGGCTGGTCTCGAATTCCTGGGCTCAAGTAATCCTCCCACCTCAGCCTCCCAAAGTGCTGGGATTACAGGCATGAGCTACCATTCCTGGCCCTGAAAATGTATTTCTAACTAAATTAATGAGAACAAGAGAGAAAAAAATATAAATTTATATAACATAAGTGATTCTACCTGCCATTCCAATCTACATGTGCATCCTCTTGTGACAGACTGACTCTACTAAGTGCTTAACTGATGTCCACCTACCTATTCCTGTGTTTGTTGCTAGTCAAGATCCTGTTTCATTCCTTTGTTCATCCTCCAAGTGGCCACATCCTCAGGGAAGGCTGAGACCTTCCTCAACCCAGGGGGTTAGTCTTGGTTCATTAACTCCAAGCCAGTTTTGACAATTCTATTCCCTTTCCCTTATTGGTTTAGGAGTAGGTTTATGCTGTATTTTTGATCAGTGAGACTTTGGGGGGTCAGCTTTGATGAGGGGTAGGGGGTGCTTTGGAGAAAGCTTCTTTTTTCTTAAAAAGGGAGGAGAGGAGAATCCTCCCTTTTCCCGTCTCTGAACATTTTAATGACACATGGAACTGCTGTGTCCATCTTGGGACATCAGAGGAAAGCCAGGAGAATTGCAGAGAGGTCAAACTGAGGCCATCAGGGCATTGAGCCACTGAATTAGCCACCTCTGGTGCCATACTACCTTGGGACTTGTTGTTACATGAGCCAATCAATCCTCTGTTGTTTAATGCTCCATTAAATAATCTTTCTACCACCTGCAGGTAAAAGCATTCTAAATGATACAGTATGAGGATGACTGTTCCCATAGTTGGTCTCAGCCTCTTGTATCTCTCAAACTCTGAGCATAAACAAATCCCAAGAAATTCTAGAGTTTCAAGATACATATTTTTGTACAACATGATTCTTAGTACAAGCCAACAACATCATCTGGTATTTAACATGAGAAAAGGAGGTCTGTTCCCAGGCTGGAACTTTTGGGTTTTAGTGAGGTATGACATTATATTGTACTTATTGGGAGATTTAAGGAGTTTTCAAGGGGAGTTTTGACTATGCAAACTTCTGCCCTTTCTGTTTAGAACCTAATCCTTTTCTGAGATGCCACTGTAGGGAACTGAAAGGAACTTTCCCTTTCACCCTGTGAAGGTTCACTGAAAAATCAACTCACGAAAGGCAGATTAATTGGTGGAAAGACATACAAATTTATTTAACATGTGCATGGGAGCCTTCAGAAGGAATACCCAAAGATATAGGTGAAATTGTCCATTTTTATACTTAGGTTCAACAAAGTTTGGACAGCCACATAGATCTAAAAAGGATATGATCTAATGTTAATAGAGTGAAGAAACCCAGCAAGGCCTGTCTGTCTAGATTCTTTTTGAGCATGCATCCTCTAAGCATGCATTCCTTCCTTCTGAGTGTGAGGCAGGACCCCTTCTGGAATGGGGGTCTTATGACCTATAGTCAAATTAGGTAGGTCAGATAATTTTTCATGGCCAGTTGTTACACAGAAAGGTGGTGGGAAAGTTTGAGTTATACCTGTAGGTTTTGTGGCTGGCTCTGGGGGAATAAAGCCTTCTGGTTTCTGTGACTACTCTTTGGGGAACAGGGATTCTAGTTTCTATGGCTAGCCCTGGTAAAGAATGAGACTGAGAGACAGGAGGACAGAAGAATGTCAGAGAAAAACTGTTGTTTCTGAGGTTTTCATTTTAGGGTATGTTTTCTGAGTCCCAACACAACTAAACCGTGCAACTGGGCACAGTGGAAACAGAGAGTGGCCCAAAAGAAGTAGAAAGTATGAGCCATTCAAGACTAGCCTGGGCAACATGGTGAAACCTCATCTCTACAAAATTAATAATAATAATTATAATAATAATTAAATTTATGTAATAAAAAAGAAAAAGAAAGTATGGGCCATTATAACCTGGTTGAGGAGACAAAACTTAAATGGCAGGATTGATTTTGAGGCTAGAACACAGCAAATTTATCCAAAGGAGTCTCTATCATGGGACTTGGAGGTTGATGGGGAAGGCGATTCTGGAAAGACTCCTTCTTCTCATGAGGCTGGGCTAGGCTATGCTGGTGTAATAAACAATCCCCAATCCTGTGGCTTCAAACAATAGCAGTTTATTTCTCACTCATATTACATGGCCGAGGTGGGTTGCTTGTGTCTCTGTGCTGCATTGCCCTTACGCTGGAGCTTAGGCTAACAGAATTGCCACTATCTAGGATTGCCAGTTGCTGTGGTAGATGGGCAGGGTCATGTGACCAGTTCTGGCCAATGGGTGTGGGCAGCAGAAACATCTATTACTTCTGGGCTGGAGCATTTAACTGCTGATGTAGGGCACCTTGCTGCCCACATCCAATGGCCAGAACTGGTCACATGACCTCAGCAACTCTAAGGAGGCCAGGAAGTGCAATCCTGTTACATGTCTGCAAGGAGAAAGAACTGGGAATATTTGCGTGAGCGGCATTAATGGCCACCAGTCACCCCCTTTGTCCAGTGATCCATCTAAAATCTGTGTAGACAATGAGCGAGAACAAATTTCCACTCTCTTGCACATTCGGGTCCATTCAGACTTGTCTTTCTCTCTTACTCTGTTTTCACGTGGTGGTGCCTGGTGATTCCAGGGAGTGTGGGTACAGTCAGTGTCCTACCATGCAGTGCCACTCTCTCCCTCTGAGGCTTTGACCCTTTAATTTTACTTTTACTTTTATTTTATTTTTAGTACTAACCAAGGTCAGAGATAAGGAAGTCACCCAGTGATTTTTTCTGGAATGCCATCCATTGCTGCTTCACCAGGTCTCTTTAGCCACCTGACGCCTTCATTGTTTAGTGTTACATTGTCTCCCTTTGTTCAAAGATGCAAAGTTGGCCGGGCGCGGTGGCTCACACCTGTAATCCCAGCACTTTGGGAGGCCGAGGTGGGTGGATCACGAGGTCAGGAGACTGAGACCATCCTGGCTAACATGGTGAAACCCTGTCTCGACTAAAAATACAAAAAATTAGCTGGGCGTGGTGGCAGGCGCCTGTAGTCCCAACTACTCCAGAGGCTGAGGCAGGAGAATGGTGTGAACCCAGGAGGTGGAGCTTGCAGTGAGCTGAGATCACGCCACTGCACTCCAGCCTGGGCAACAGAGCGAGACTCTGTCTCAAAAAAAAAAAAAAAAAAAAGATGCAAAATTATTTTGTCTACAGGGTACTCTACTCAAACCCTCATGGCTTCCTGCTACCAGCCCAAATCCCTCTCCCTGCAGATCCTCATGGGTGTCCCTGGCTTCTCCAGCTGGGGCCTGAACTCAGCTCCTTTGTTTTGGTGGCACATCTCTGTCTGCCCTCACATGCACTCTTCCCAACAGAATTTAGTAGCAGAGAGGGCAGCCATGTAAGTCAACAGAGCACGCCCTGTGAATGGAGACACAGATGTTGGCGCTAAGGAATTGGAAGCCTGGGCTAATGGACTTATTCCTCTGACTGTGCAGCTAGGTGAGAGGGTGTATAAAAAGCAATACAAAAAATGTTATGGTGGTTGATTTCATTTATTTCTGAGAGGTCTTTATAAAACTGTCCCTGATGGATATTTATAAACATAACCTCAGCTACAAGTAGACAGGTCTCAATTTCTCCTATCACAGGGAAATGCAAACTTATTCTCTTCTTTCCTCAAGGTTTGGTCTTGTATTTTAAAAATGGAATAAAGATTGTAGTAATGTTGCTAGGGATTATAGGAATAATATAAATGTAATTTCTCTTCTCAAAGACATTATAAATAAGAATTTCAGCAAAGGGAGAAGAGGAATGTAAGAGGAAAATGGTTGTTTGAAAGTGCAGTATATAGAAGTATAATATATATTTCTATATATAGAGATAGAATATACAATTAATATACATATTATATATAATATGTATTATACATACTATATATGTATAGAATAGTTAATATAACAATATATAATATAATTATATAAATTCTCTACATATATAAATTCTATATATAGAATATATAAATTCTCTATATTTCTATATGTTCTATACATTCTATTCCATATATATTCTATTCTATTTATATATTCTATAAATATATAGAATACTTAAATTTATAGAATACTTAAATATATTTTAAAATACCAAAGTATATTTATAGAATGTATATACTTTTGGGCTGGGTACGGTGGCTCACGCTTGTAATCCCAGCACTTTGGGAGGCCGAGGCAGGTGGATCACCTGAGGTCAAGAGTTCGAGACCAGCCTCAACATGGAGAAATCCTGTCTCTACTAAAAATACAAAATTAGCCGGGCATGGTGGTACATGCCTGTAATCTCAGCTACTCAGGAGGCTGAGGCAGGAGAATTGCTTGAACCTGGGAGGCAGAGGTTGCCATGAGCCAAGATGGTGCCATTGCACTCCAGCCTGGGCAACAAGAGCAAAACTCTGTCTCAAAAAAAAAAAAAAATAATATATATATATATATATATACGTTTGTATATAAGTATACAAAAGTATATTTATAGAATATATAAATTATATATTTCTCTATATATTCCATATATATTCTCTGTCTAGAATATATAAATGTATATATGTGGAGAATATGTGTAATTTTTTATATGTATGGAATATATATATGAATTTATATATGGAGATAATATATATAGGATTTATATATATTTCTATTATATATATATATATACTTTTTTCCCCAAGTTCTTAGGTCAGATTCTTTATATAGGCTCTTCCCCTACAACCAGAGGAAACTGTGTTTTTATAACTAATAATAGAAATACATCAGCCTAGAATATGTGTCTTTTACAATTGAACATCTAAGCTGTGCAAATGTTGGTGCTATAGTTATAAACCATGGATGTTAGTCGAGGGGAAACTCTTCTCAGGAACTCAAACATGAAAGCTGATGTTAAAAGTCATTGCTAAAATTCTAGAGCTGAGGGGATTACAAATCAGCATTCTAAGCTATCCTCCTACCCACTGGTCCAATGCATTACATGTTGGCAGAATGGAAATCATTTTGGAAAAATCTCCTTGGAAGGAATTTTACCTCTAGCTTTTAAAATAACATTTCTGTTCTTACAAACTTATCATCAGGATTAATCACATTTTTAAATTAAAATGTTATTACTAAAACATTTTAAACTAAAATAGCATTTTTAAACTGAAATGCTATGTCTGTTTTCTCTCACTCTTGTTATGAAATGTTTCCTAATGTGAAGTGTTTTCTTGATGGAAGACTAAAATATTGAGACAACATATATATTTATGTCTCACATCTCCTTCTTATGGCCATATAGCCTTTAATAAAGGTAGTGTTGCTTACAAAAGGAATGATTGTATAATAGCAGAGAAAAGATTCTTTCCAAAATGAAATAATAGAGATGATAGAGATGAAAACCAACACTTGTGAATGAAACTTTTATATGCAGAATTATATTTGCATAGTTAAAGGTAAAAATACTTGATCCATAATGATTTTCATTTATAATTTTGGTATAGATTGTATCTATTAGCTATTGTTACAATAATGCTGCTTGACAAACCATCCCAAAACTCATTGGCTTTCGTTGTCATGCATATGCAGTTGGCTGGGGCTTGGCTGATCTAGACCTGGCTTGGCTTCCAGGTGCAGATTGGATCCAGATATGCTCCCCAGCACTCTCATCCGCTTGCAGGCTGACTGGGGCTTGTCCTTCTCATGCCGTAGCAGAGAGCAAGCCTCACCTCTTAAGCCCATTTCAAACCTTTGCTTGCATTATGCCCTCTAACATCCCTTTGGCCAAAGCAAACATCAGTGAGACAGGGAAGATCATTTCTCCCACAGCAGGAGAGGAAGAGAATGAATATTTGCTCAACAGTAATTCAGACTCTTACATAAGTGAAATATCATCTGATTGTCCATCATGCCCAACATCTGTGTCTCTCTGCCAGCCAAATCCAACAGGTATCAAAAGTGGCTTAAACCAGGAGGGGTTATTGGTCGGTTAAAAGCAAAGCATGTCAAGGAAATAATCTATTCATGTAGGAGCAAAGATTTTTCTTCTGCAAACTTGCATTTATGATAAAGCTGACAATCTCCTTGCAGCAATTTCTTGAGAAGAAATTGTAGATCAAGGCACAACACTCCTCTGACCCAATTCCTGCAACCTAGTCAGAGAGGACAACTATTTGCACCATGAAATGAATTTTAGCCAAACAGGTCTTGAGTAATTCATTGTGCATATATCCTATGAAATGAAGCTCTCAAGGACCCAGAATGTAAACTTTAAAAAGTAACCAGTGTTAATACATTAAAATTTCATTAATTTTGTATTAATTTATTTAAAGCATCATGTAATTTCAAGTAATTATTAGTCATTCATCACCTTTTGTTCAGTTGATTCTTACTAGAAATGCTGGAGTATGGCAATCTTACACATCTCTGGGTTCTTGATTTAGCACAGAGGCTGGTAGAGTACATCTCATGGGACAAACTAGCTGTTTTTGTAAATAAAGTTTTATTGGAACATACTCATGCCCATTTGTTTCTATGTTGTCTGTAGCTGCTTTCACTCTACAAGGGCAGATTGAGAAGTTGCAACAGAAATGCTATGAACTCAAAGCCTAAAATGTTTACTATGTGACAAGCAGAAGAAAGATAGCCAATCCTGATTTAACATAATGCTAGACAGTTGAAATTTTGGAATTTGGGTTATTCACACAGTTCTGGGATGAATATTGTTATTGAGCTATCCTTAGATAACTATCTAAATACTTAGAGAAAAGTATTTTTTAGGAAAATCAATAATGTAAACAAATATTACACAGATAATTTTAACCTCCTTAAGAAAATAATCTTTTTAATACATTAGGTTATGAGCACTTATTTCTAAACAGTTATTATACCAATCATAAAATTTGTATTTGCTTGTTAAAGGAGACTCTGAAAAACTCTATCAAATATTGCTTTATTAACCTTTAAGGAGATGATTATTCTTGCAATAAACCTACGGTTTTTAAAAATATACACTTGCCAGTTGGGCACAGTGGCTCACTCCTGTAATCCCAGCACTTTGGGAGGCCAAAGTGGGCACATCACCTGAGGTCAGGAGTTCGAGACCAGCCTGGACAACATGGTGAAACCCTGTCTCTACTAAAAATACAAAAATTAGCTGGGTGTGGTGGCACATACCTGTAATCTGAGCTACTTGGGAGGCTGAGGCCAGAGAATCACTTGAACCTGGGAGGTGGAGGTTGCACTGAGCCAAGATTGCACCACTGCATTCCAGCCTGGGCGACAGAGCGAGACTCTGTCCTCTGTCTCAAAAAAAAAAAAAAAAAAAAAAAAAAAATATATATATATATACACACACACACACACACACACACATATATCTTGCCATTTCTTCAAACTTTTCACCAATGTAGATCATTTTAACTCTATTCACGTACATAACTGCATCTGAATTAGTACAATTTTACTATATTGTGTTTAAAGATATTTCAAAACACCACACTGGCCCCCGATCTTTTCTTTGATATTAGAAAAAACAAAATCTTGTGTCTTGCCAGATGTCCACTCTTGGAGACAATCGGGTAGCTTTAGAAGAAAGAAACATTAGCATTTCCAAAGACTTGGAGAGAGAACATGGGCAGATTTTAAAAGTGACGACACATTCTTAGTTATTTCCAGTAGATATATTGAGAACACAGAAAAATCTGGAGTCATATCTATTGGGTATTGAATTAGATGTGTGTATTTCTGTGTTCTGGGATTCACTTTAAAGCCCCAAATGAGTCCTCAATATGAGGCCTGAACTGGAGAAGAAGAAGAGTTCGTGGAGAAGAACAGAAGGGTGGCTCACACCTGTAACCCCAACACTGTGAGGCCAAGGTGGGTGGCTCACCGGAGGTCAGGAGTTCGAGACCAGCCTGGGCAACATGGTGAAATCCCCGTCTCTACTAAAAATACAAAAATTAGTCAGGTGTGGTGGCGGGCGCCTGTAATCCCATAATCCCAGTTACTTGGGAGGCTGAGGCAGGAGAATTGCTGAGGCAGGAGGCGGAGGTCGCAGTGAGCCGAGATCATGCCATTGCACCCCAGCCTAGGCAACAAGAGTGCAACTTGGTCTCAATAAATAAACAAATAAATAAACAAATAAATAAAAATGAAAAGAAGAAGACGAAGAGTTCATCCCAGCCTCTTCTCCACCCTGGGCTAGGAATAGCTCTCTATAAGATATAGGATTTAGACAATGGATCCTGAATTGGAGATTAGGTAAAAACAAAAGAAGTGCTCCAGGACTACACTTCTGAAAGGAAGTTTTCCTAGCCCAGTAACTGCAAGATAGGTATAGAGCTATAGGTCATCATCAGCTCCCTTTACAAGTCACATGGGATTGTAATCTGAGCGATAACAACTGTGTATCCATGTCAGCTGAATGACTTGGCTCAAATGGCACTTCTTTTTTTTCTTTCAGGAGTGGGGTGGGAGAATGTGCTGCTAAAGGAAGGTGAGTCAGCCTCGAACGCCACAGAAACATCCGGCCCAGACATGACTATCAAGGTAAGGGATTCTCTTCAGGTTGATTCTCAAAGTGTATCTCTAGAGTGAAGGCAGCCGATGGCAGGTTTTCCTGGGGGCAAAATGAACACTACCAATCCACCTTGCTGGAGTTCTCTCTCTACTCACTGAGGTCTTAGGGAGGCAACCGTACATAAGATTTTCTGAAATTTGGGATCTGGTCTATAGCCGTACCACCCTGAATACGCCCGACCTCGTCTGAAACTTGGGATCTGGATTAGGAAACTGCTTGAAAACCAGAATCTAAGATGTGATTTCCAATGGGCCTGTCGTAGGGTCTTCAGTGAATATCTACACGTAAGCTATTTGTAAATGGTAACCCCAGTGGGCACAGTGGAGCAAATCTGAAAATTCTGATCTGAGAATTCAGGCCCCACTGTGCATTGTGAGGAAAGGTCAGAGAGGCATAAAGTAGCTTTGATCTTGGCTCAAGATTTCCACTGATGTCAGCAGGAAGGCAGCACATGGCCCACTCCAGCTGAAACACTAATGGCCAAAGGTTTACAAAATGAGTCATCTAGAAATCCACTTAACTATCACTGTTCAAATTAAATGCATCAATTTGTAAGCACTGGCCAGATTAAAGAATCTGTAGCAAAAGTTATCAGAGGTGCAACCATTTCCCCTCTGTTACGGGATTAAACACAAAGGAATGATCTTCCTCTCTTAGAACTCTGCTAACATATTAGTTAACAAAGGATGGGGGTGGGAGGGCTTTCTAACATTCTTGCTTGAATGATTATAATTTGAATATATGCTACTTATGAATTTTTCTTTGAAAAATAAGAAGTAATGTCTTATTTTATATAGAGCTGTAACTGGAGATATTTCTTTTCTTTTCTTTTTTTTTTTTTTGAGACGGAGTCTCTCTCTTTTGCCCAGGCCGGAGTGCAGTGGTGCGATCTCGGCTCACTGCAAGCTCCGCCTCCCGGGTTCATGCCATTCTCCTGCCTCAGCCTCCTGAGTAGCTGGGACTACAGGCGCCAGCCACCGTGCCCGGCTAATTTTTTGTATTTTTAGTAGAGACGGGGTTTCACCGTGTTAGCCAGGATGGTCTCGATCTCCTGACCTCGAGATCCGCCTGCCTTGGCCTCCCAAAGTGCTGGGATTACAGGCATGAGCCAAACTGGAGATATTTCTCTCCTAGATCTATTAGTAGAAGTTGTACAAAAGAATATACAGCATGGATTTATTCAAGTTTTCTTTCGTAATGTGAAGGCTAAACTTGTGTTGTCTATGTTACAAATGGTAGAGAAAGCAAGCAAATGTTACCATAGTAAAGCTAAATGAAAGATAGGATAGTAGCCTGATTAGTCAAAAAGTCAACTAATCTAAGTGGTAACTATCCACTGCTGAAAGAACTATAACTACGTTTAGCAGAATTTGTAAGACAATAATATAAATTGCAATGACACGTTGGTGTTTTATTGGCTATTATTGCAATGATTGACAAGTTTCAGTCTATGACCACATTGGACGAAGGGGAATGGATGCCAATAGTAAAACCTGTTGGATTTAGATTTGTTATCTCAAAATCTGTTATCATCTGGAGAATTAGTTTTTGAGATGAGTTGCTAGTGGGAGAGAAGACAGCATGTTGCCAGTGTAGCTGCAGATGTGGTACAGACAGACATTCAAGTAGTCAGAAAGACGAGTTTGCTTTTATAAAGCAAACGGCATATTCTTTTTTTTTTTTAAGATGGAGTCTTGCTGTGTCGCCAGGCTGGAGTGCAGTAGCGCAGACTTGGCTCACTGCAACCTCCGCCTCCTGGGTTCAAGCAATTATCCTGCCTCAGCCTCCCGAGTAGCTGGGACTACAGGTGCTGGACACCATGCCCGGCTAGTTTTTGTATTTTCAGTAGAGACGGGGTTTCACCATGTTGGCCAGGTTGGTCTCCATCTCTTGACCTCATGGTCCGCCCGCCTCAGCCTCCCAAAGTGCTGGGATTACAGGCGTGAGTCACCGCTCCAGGCCACAAATGGCATATTCTAATAGAAGCAAGTCTTGTCCAAATCCCATTTGATAAGATTGCTACTTAACCAGGCTACTCATCCATGGTACCAGGATCTTGACTGAAGTTGTATTTGGGTCCCTCTAGTTTAGACATCATTCTCGATCTCCGTTTCTTTTTCTTTTAATGAATACCTGAAAATTTCTCACAAGAAAAGATTTCTTTTACCCCTGCCCTACCCCAGGAAGATTTTTCATCCATAAGAACTGAACTCATTCTGAGGAATAAATACCATACACTTTAAATAGTTGAGCAAAATAGAAATTTATTTCTTTATTCATTTTGAGGCAGAGTCTTGCTCTGTCACCCAGGCTGGAGTGCAGTGTGGCATGATCGTGGCTCACTGCAACCTCCACCTCCCAGGTTGAAGGGATTCTCCCACCTCAGCCTCCCAAGTAGCTGGAATTATAGGCATGTGCCACCATGCCTGGCTAATTTTCGTATTTTTAGTAAAGATGGGGTTTCACCATGTTGACCAGTCTGGTCTGAAACTCCTGGCCTCAGGTGATCTGCCCGCCTCAGCCTCCCAAAGTGCTGGGATTACAGGTGTAAGCCTCTCCACCCAGCCAGCAAAATAGAAATATATTTAAACACATCAATAAACCCCTACAAATATTCTAGAGTTCTTCTCTTAATGCCAGTTCCTTCTCACTAAGGAATTTGTGAATTTTCTAGGTGGATATAACTACAGAAAATGCTTCTGTTTCTATCTTCTCCTTTAGGATTCCCAATTATGGAGCAGTCATTGACTTTTTTCCTTTGGGTATCAAGTTGTTTCCCACCCCACATTGCCTTACATAACCATGATGTCTTTGTATCCAAATGAAAGTATTATTTTTTCTGCTCCACTTCGTTAATCAGAGAAATGCAAATTAAAACCGCGATGAGATACCATCTCACGACTGGGCATGGTGGCTCACACCTGTAATCCTAGCACTTTGGGAGGCCAAGGTGGGTGGATCACAAGGTCAGGAGATCGAGACCATCCTGGCCAACATGTGAAATGCCGACTCTACTAAAAATACAAAAATTAGCCGGGTGTGGTGGTGCGTGCCTGTAATCCAAAGCTACTAGGGAGGCTGAGGCAGGAGAATCGCTTGAACCAGGGAGGCAGAGATTGCCGTGAGCCGAGTCTGCGCCACTGCACTCCAGCCTGGCAAAACAGCAAGACTCTGTCTCAAAAAAAAAAAAAAAAAAAAAAAAAAAGAGAGATACCATCTCACACCGGTCAGAATGGCCATTATTAAAAAGGCAAAATAACAGATGTTGGTGAGGATGCAGAGAAAAGGGAATAGTTATACACTGTTGGTAGCAATGTAAATTAGTTCAACCCCTATGGAAAACAGTAAGGAGATTTCTCAAAGAACAAAACTACTGTTTGACCCAGCAATGGATATCTACCCAAAGGAAAATAAATCGTCTTATCAAAAAGACACTCACACTCATATGTTTTCTGTAGCACTATTCACAGTAGGAAAATCATGAAATTAACCTAAGTGTTCATCAGCGGTAGACTGGATAAAGAAAATGTGGCATATATACACCATGGAATACTACATAGTCATATAAATAATGAAATCATGTCCTTTGTAGCAACATGGATGCAGAAGGAGGCCATTATCCTGCATGAATTAATGCAGAAACAGAAAATCAAATACTGCATGTTCTCCCTTATAGGTGGGAACTACTACACATGGGCATAAAGATGGAAACAGTAGAGACTGGGGACTCTAAAAGAAGGGGCAATAGAGAAAGGAGAAAGGGTTGTAAAACTACCTATTGGATACTATGTTCACTGTTTGGGTGATGGGTTCAGTAGAAGTCCAAATCCCAGCATTACGTAATATACCTTGTATCAAGCCTATTCATGAACCCCCTGAATCTATAATAAAAAAATTAAAATTAAATAAAAAGAATTATTTTTTTTCTCTCTGTATATAACTGCCTGGAGCTCATTAAGCACAGACTCCCCCTCTTACATTTAGCTATAGCTATTCCTACTTCTAATAGCTACTTTATATATCCTTGCAATATCAGCTATTCCTGCCTTTTGCCTGAGAAAACAAAATATTCTGTTAATAAAACCTGATACATTGACACTTTTCAAGGGAAATATCAGCAGAAATTACAAAGATAGTTGGGTTTCTTCCATATTGCTCTTCTTGTGATAAAGGTGTCTATCTTAGTATTTATAAATTTTCTTTCTGAAAAAGGAATACAATGTTTTGAAGGTGCTTGCTTTCTCTTTGCCTTCCATTTCTCTTGCCATGATTGTAAGTTTCCCGAGGCCTCCCAGTCATGCTTCCTGTTAAGCCTGTGGAACTGTGAGTCAATTAAACCTCTCTTCTGGCTGAGCACGGTGGCTAATGCCTGTAATCCTAGCACTGTGGGAGGCCGAGGTGGGTGGATCACCTGAGGTCAGGAGTTCAAGACCAGCCTGGCCAACATGACGAAACCCCATCTCTACTAAAAATATAAAAATTACCCGGGCGTGGTGATGCATGCCTGTAATCCCAGTTACTTGGGAGGCTGAGGAAAGAGAATTGCTTAAACCCAGGAGGTGGAGGTTGCAGTAAGCTGAGATCACGCCACTGCACTCCAGCCTGCATGACCAGAGTGAGACTCCATCTCAAAACAAAAAACAAAAAAACCTTCTCTTCTTCATAAATTACCCAGTCTCAGGTAACTCTTTACAGCAGTGTGAAAATGGACTAATACACCTGTGAATGTGACTTATTTGGAAAAAAATTCTTTGCAGATACAATTAACAATCTTGGCTGGGCACGGTGGCTCATGCCTGTAATCCAAGCACTGGGAGGCTGAGGTGGGTAGATCACTTGAGGCCTGGAGTTCAAGACCAACCTGGCCAACATGGTGAAACCCTGTCCCTACTAAAAATACAAAAAAATTAGGCATGGTGGCACATGCCTGTAATCCCAGCTACTCCGGGGGCTGAGGCACGAGAATCATTTGAATTCAGGAGGCAGATGTTGCAGTGAGCTGAGATCACACCACTGCACTCCAGCCTGGGTGACAGAGTGAGACTCTGTCTCAGAAAATAATACTAATAATCTTGAGATGAGATCATCCTGGATTTACCAGATGGGCCCTAAATCCAATGACACATGTCCTTGTAAGAGACAAAAGAGGATACTCATATACACCGAAGGCCATGTAAGGGGACTGAGGCAGAGGTTGAAGTTATGCAGCCCAAGTCAAGAAACACGTGGATCCACCAGTAGCTAGAAGAGGCAAGGAAGGAGTCTTCTCTAGAGCCTTTGGAGGGAGAGTAGTGCAGCCCTCCTGACACCTTGAATTGGAACTTTTGGCCTCCAGAATTGTGAGAAAATAAATTTCCGTTGTTTTAAGCCACCAAGTGTGTGGTAGTTTGTTATGGCAACCCTGGGAAATGAATGCACTCAGATTCTGCCAAGAATCACACCTACGCTTCTTGAGTGCAAATGCCATAGAGGCTGATAAACCAATATTACGAAGATCCACATAATTTCTTATTTTACTCTACTTACCCTTATAAATTGTTTTTACCTGTTCTTGTTTTGAGAGAACCACTAACTTTTTTCAGCCTATATTTATCATCCTTAGCTGCAAGAAAAGGGTAGCTGTATCTCAGAATAGCTTCTATTTGATATCCTATTCTGTTTTGTTGCTTGTCCAGACATTGAATTAAAAAAAAAAAAAACAGGTATGGATCAGTATTTCTTGAAATGCCTGACCCTGAGAATCACCTGCAGCAATGTAGAAAACAACAATAACACAGCTTGCCAGACATCTTTCAGAATTCAGATTCAGAAGACCTGGGCTTGAGAATTAGCATTTTTAATAAGTGCTCCAAGTAACTTTCATGATTAGTTTCAGAAAATCTTGTCTTAGCACACCACTAATGCAGTCTGGGGGTGGCAATGTGAGCCCTACTATTGCTCTTGGCTCTCCAGTTGTCCAACCAATCTGAGGCAGGATTTGGATACTTCCCTATTCAGTGCCCTTTGATTACTTCCCATTTCAACACTGAATAAGCCTCAGGCTTCCCCTGCCTTCTAGACTTTCTTACTCTTAACTTCAATTTCATTTTTAGCATTGTCTTTCACTGTGTCTCTCTCTGTACCCATTCTTGCCCTCTTTATCCGGTCTACTTGTAGCCTGGATACTGTAGCTTTCTTTTTAAAAAGCTGAGTTGAGCTTTGCACGGTGGTGGGAAGATTGCTTGAGCCCGGGATTTCAAGCCTAGCCTGGGCAACATACTGAGACTCCATCTCTAAAAAAATAAATGAAAAGATCAAGCTGATAATATCCCTCTGCTAAGGCCCTGCTGGCCTTCCCATGGCTCCTGGAACAAAGACCAACTCTTGCAGGCACTGTGTTTTTTAAAAGCCCCTGGCTTTCATTCACTTCTCCCTTGATCTTCCTGCTCTCCCTCTCTCTTTATATTCACATCTTTGGCTCAAATATTCCCTCCTCCAGTGGCACATTCTTTTCTTTTTTTTTTTTCTTTCTTTTTATTTTATTATTATTATACTTTAAATTTTAGGGTACATGTGCACAATGTGCAGGTTTGTTACATATGTATACATGTGCCATGTTTGTGTGCTGCACCCATTAACTCGTCATTTAGCATTAGGTGTATCTCCTAATGCTATCCCTCCCCCCTCCCCCCACCCCACAACAGTCCCCCAGAGTGTGATGTTCCCCTTCCTGTGTCCATGTGTTCTCATTGTTCAGTTCCCACCTATGAGTGAGAACATGTGGTGTTTGGTTTTTTGTCCTTGCAATAGTTTGCTGAGAATGATGGTTTCCAGTTTCATCCATGTCCCTATAAAGGACATGAACTCTTCATTTTTTCTGGCTGCATAGTATTCCATGGTGTATATGTGCCACATTTTCTTAATCCAGCCTATCGTTGTTGGACATTTGGGTTGGTTCCAAGTCTTTGCTATTGTGAATAGTGCCGCAATAAACATACGTGTGCATGTGTCTTTATAGCAGCATGATTTATAATCCTTTGGGTATATACCCAGTAATGGGATGGCTGGGTCAAATGGTATTTCTAGTTCTAGATCCCTGAGGAATCGCCACACTGACTTCCACAATGGTTGAACTAGTTTACAGTCCCACCAACAGTGTACAAGTGTTCCAATTTCTCCACATCCTCTCCAGCACCTGTTTTTTCCTGACTTTTTAATGATTGCCATTCTAACTGGTGTGAGATGGTATCTCATTGTGGTTTCTTTTTTTTTTTTTTTTTTTGAGACGGAGTTTTGCTCTTGTTGCCCAGGCTGGAGTGCAATGGCGCCATCTCAGCTCACCACAACCTCCACCTCCTGGGTTCAAGCAATTCTCCTGCCTTAGCCTCCTGAGTAGATGGGATTAGCAGGCCTGCGCCACCATGCCCGGATAATTTTGTATTTTTAGTAGAGACGGGGTTTCTCCATGTTGGGCAGGCTTGTCTTGAACTCACAACCTCAAATGATCCACCCGCCTTGGCCTCACAAAGTGCTGGGATTACAGGCGTGAGCCACGGCACCCAGCTCCAGTGGCACTTTCTAACAAGCATTGCTTGTTTCACATTCTCATAGGACCTAACAGCTCTCCTTCATAGCCACTCACATCAATAACCATAGACGTCGGGCAGGTGTGGTGGCTCACACCTGTAATCCCAGCACTTTGGGAGGCCAAGGTGGGTGGATCGCTTGAGACCAGGAGTTCAAGACCAGCCTGAGCAACATGACAAAACCCAGTCTCTACGAAATACAAAAAAATTAGCTGAGTGTGGTAGCATGTGCCTGTAGTTCTGGCTACTTGGGAGGCAAGAGATGGGAAGATCGCTTGAGCCCAGGGAGATTGAGGCTGCAGTGAGCTGTGATAAAACAAAAAATAAAATAAAAATAAAAATAACCATAATTTTCATTGCATAATATCCAGTTGCCCTTGCTACAATATCATTTCCATAAGGGTCATTTTTCTGTCTCATTTTTTACTTGTTAGAGGCTCTAAATTGTAGTTCTTTTTTTAAAAAACACAACTTTATTAAGGATAAAATTTGCATGCCATATGGTTCCCCCAGGTAAGTATACGATTCAATAATGTTTCATAAATTTACTAACCATCACACAATCCAGTTTTAGAACACACACAGTTTTAAATAATTTCCATCATTCCAATAAGATCCCTCATGCCCTCCTATAGTTAATCTCCATTCTACCCCATCCCCAAACAACCACTCATTCCTTTCTGTTTCTATAAATTTGCCTGTTCTGGACATTTCATATAAATGGAGTCATACAACATGCAGTGTTTTGTATCTGGCTTAGGATGATGATTTTTTTTTTTTGAGGTTTATCCACGTTGTAGCCTCAATCACTATCCCTTTCACTCTTTTTAATGCTGAATAATATTTCATTTAATCAATATGCCAGGCTGGGCATGGTGGCTTACGCCTGTGATCCCAGCACTTTGGAAGGCCAAAGTGGGTAGATCACTTGAGCCCAGGAGTTGGAGACCAGCCTGGACAACATGGTGAAACTGTGTATCTACAAAAAATACAAAAATTAGCTGGACGTGGTGGCATGCATCTGTAGTCCCAGCTACATGGGAGGCTGAGGTGGGAGGCTCACCTGAGTCTAGGAGGTAGAGAGTGCAGTGAGCTGTGATTGTGTCACTGCACTCTATCCTGGGCGATGACAGAGTATGACCCTGTCTTAAAAAAAAAAAAAAGATATGCCAGTGTCTTGGGTTTTTTTTTTTTTTTTTTTACAGCCCAGAGGTCTTTTATTTATTTATTTTTAACACCTATTATACCATGAATTCATAGGGAATAGGTTCCAGCAGTTCAGGCTCCTTCCCATTGGTTCTCACAAAGTGTGCTTCTCTGGGTGGAGCAGGCTGGCACTTCAGTTGAACCCAGGTACCTTTCTCTTTGGCTTCTTTCTTTTTCTGATCATTTTCCTTCACACATTTCAGGAAGCTATCTCGGCTCAGAGTGCTTAATGTGCTCAATATGCACATTAATTCTCTTGGCAAGAATCTTGCCCTTAACTTGTTTGTTTACAATACCAACAGCATGCTGGATAACATTGTAGACTCTTCCAGTTTTGCCATGGTAACACTTGCGGGGCATTCCTTTTTGAACAGTACCCATTCCCTTGATGTCTACAATATCACCTTTCTTATAGATTCGCATATACGTGGCCAAAGGAACAACTCCATGTTTTCTAAAAGGCCTAGAGAACATATGTCGGGTGCCTCTCCTCTTTCCCTTTGTGTTCGTCATTTTGGTGAATTACTGGAAGATGGAGGCTCCCGCCGAAAGGCTTTTTTTTTTTGTTCCTTCACAAGTTGATGGATTTTGAGGTTGTTTCTACCTTCTGGCAGTAAGTATTCTTGCTATGAATAGTTGCTGCTGTGGATAGTCACATGTAAGCCTTTGTGTGGACGTAGGTCTTCCTTTGTCTTGGGATTGTACCTAGGAGTGGAATTGCTGGGTCATATGGTAAATCTGGGTTTAACTTTTTAAAAAGCTGTCAGACTCTTTTCCAAAGCATCTACACCACTTTACACCTCACCAACAATGAATGAGGCTTCCAAGTTTTCTACATCCTAGCCAACACTTACTACTGTCTATCTTTTGATTATAACCATCCTAGTGGGTGTGGAGTCGTATGTCATTGTGGTTTTGGTTTGCATTTTCCTGGTGGCTAAAGACACTGAGTTATTTTCATGTGCTTATTGGCTATTTGTATGCAGTTAATTTTTAATGGCTTGATTTCCTTTTTTGCCATAGTTTGTTCAGTTATTAAATTGAAGCACTCTCTCATTGCAGCTGCCCAGTCAGTGTTTTCTGAGTGAGGGACCCTCTTCTTGACTGTGGCAGGAGGGTGCACTCAACTCACACTTCCCCTTTAAGATCACTGCCCTCTCCACCACTACGTCCCTCTGCAGGGGTCACATCAATCTCTCTTCTTTCTATTTCTTTTCTTTCTCTCACTCTTTTATTTATTTCTTTCTTTCTTTTAGACAGGGTCTCGCTATGTCACCCAGGCTGGAGCACAGTGTGATCATGGCTCACTGCAGCCTCAACCTCCCAGGCCCAAGCAATCCTCCTACCTTAGCCTCCTGTGTAGCTGGGACTATAGGTGTGCAGCACCACACTTGGCTAAATTTTTATTTTTTGTAGAGAAGGAGGACTCCCTATGTTGCCCAGGCCAATCTTAAACTCCTGTGCTCAAGTGATCCTCATTCCTCAGCCTCCCAAAGTGTGAGATTACAGGTGTAAGCCATCACACCCAGCGATTATCTCTCTTTTCTATTTTCCCTTCACATCTTAGCCTTTTTTCTTTAATTTTTTTATTAGCCTAATCAATGCTATTTTTTATTGTGGTAAAACAGATATAACATTTACCATTTTAAGCACTTTTAAAGGGTACCCGTCTGTGGCGTTAGGTACATTCAAAGTGTTCTGTAACCATCATCGTCATCCATCCTTCTCCAGAACTTTTTCAACATCTTCTTCAACCAAAACTCTCTACCCATTAAATACCAGCCCCCCATTCTCTCCTACTCCAGCTCCTGTCAACCACCTAAATGTTGCATTTTACACCTAAAATGTATTACTATTTAATTGCCTTCTCAAAGGGATTTTTAATACATTATGTTAATAGTAAAAAGCCAGTAAGGCCAGGCGTGGTGGCTCACTACGGTAATCCCAGCACTTTGGGAGGCCAAGGCAGGTGGATCACTTGAGGTCAGGAATTCAAGACCAGCCTTGCCAATATGGTGAAACCCCGTCTCTACTAAAAATACAAAAATTAGCTGGGTGTGGTGGCACACACCTGTAATCTCAGCCACTCTGGAGGCTGAGGCACGAGAATCGCTTGAACCCAGGAGGTAGAGGTTGCAGTGAGCTGAGATCGCGCCACTGTACTCCAGCCTGGGTAATAGAGTGAGATGCAGTCTCAAAAACAAAAACAAAAACAGAAAAGCCAGTAAGATGGCTACCCCTCAGAAATAAAGTAGGAAGCTGCTACAAGCTAGATTTTTAAAGATATTGCTGGTTACAGAAGTTCCTTTCTTCTGTGGCGTGAACTGTCCAGGACCCTCATACTGGAAATGTCTTGGCCTTATCCAGCTGGTGCCTTGCTGCAAGTCCCAAATCACACCTGCTTGGCTGTGCATCATTTTCTTGAATTTTGTTTATCCAATGACTGGATAAAATGACATCAAGTAATCTATGTTAAAGAAATATCTCTAGGATAAAAATTTTGTGATTTGGCTGTCATTTCCATCAAATACACCAACTAAATCGTAAATGCTCTCATTATCTTGCCCTCTTGTCCATATATACTAAGACTAAAAACCAAGTGTTTGCAGAAAAGAATACAAAAAATTTTAGCACAGCTGAATTTTCCTCAGAATGAAGTCTGGTATTCTTATTTACATGCTCAATATTTCTCATTTATGCTTGAACAAGAAACAAGGTTGGTAGCCCTTAGGCAAGCTAGAGATTCTGGCTGTAAAACCATTTGAAAAGGGTACAATTTCTATTCAAGGACATGGGAAAGCCACATTTAAAAAAGGATGTTGCTTCTCTACACGTAAAACTTGTTGGAAGACAGATTATCCTCCTAGAAGGGCAGATGTTCTCTATTACAAAAGAGGAAAAGCATTTAGACTCTTCCGGTGGTGAATAGAGGCCACAGGTTACAGCTTTCTTTGGCCTTTGCTTTTAAAAAAAACATTCTGCTGAAGGCCTTTTGTTGCCAGTGGTGTCCAGCCGGTTGCCCTTTGTATTTGATGATGATGACATTGAAAGGATTGTTTTGTGCAGGGACTCTGGACAAAAAAGAGACATTTGGGACAGAAAACCTTTCTACATTGTGTATATACATAAAGATCGCTCTAAAGTTGGTTCCTTGCCAAAGGAAATATTTTCGAAGATTTTTAAAAAATCCTTAAAACTATTCAGGGTAGTGGATCTCAGAGGGGGTTTGGCATTGGTGAGTAGGAGGCATATCGGTACTATATGGGTCAGTTTTTATAATACATGTCTTTGAGAATCATTGTCTTGAATTTTCTTTAAAATGAATATGAAGAGCTCTGTTGTAAACTGTAATAAACTATATTATTAATGGTTATTTATTTTTCCTGTGTGCTACTCCCTATTTGTCAAATAAAATAAATGTGAAAGAAACGAAGTCACAACCATTGACAGCTTTCAATAATCTATGTATAGATAAGGAATATTCATGGCAAGTGAATAATCTCAGGTACCTTCTTCTTTGCCGTTTTATTTCTTCACTGTGTTCTCTTGCCAACAATAATAGCTAACATGGGTTGAACGTTTGCTTTGAGCTGAGTACTGTGCTACACATACACCATCTCATGTAATCCTCCAGATGGCTCTGCTAAGGAGAAACTGTTATTAATCCCATTCTACAGATGTGGTGACTGTGGCACAGTAAAGTAACTTACCCAAGATCTCAAAGTGAGTGTGTGGTGGAGCCAAGCTTTGAACCCAGATGGAAGGACACTTTGTAGCCTCTCTGTTTGGGTTTTAATAAGTGCAAGTTTATTTTTTTTTAATTAGCTAAAGCAGGGGAGCTCCAAGGACAGGGCAAGTGTAGCTTAGCCAGATAAAATATTAGATGTCCAGTTCAATTTGAATTAAATTGCATGGGACATACTTATATTAAAAAATTATTTGTTGTTTACCTAAAATTCAGATTTTACTGGGTGTTCTGTATTTTTATTTGCCAAGTCCAGTGGCCCTAGGCAAGAGGAGTGTTGCAAAGGAAATGAAGGGAACCGCGTAATGTGTTTTGATTATTGTCCTTTGGGATTATTTGTGGTTTTGGGTTCTTTTTAAAAAAAAAAAAAAAAAAAGACTTTTTTCATTTTAAACATGACAATGTATTTTATTAAGCTTTAAACCAGACAGATGTATATTTTAAGGACTTGTAATATGCTGATAACCTATCAAGGGACATCCCTTGATATGCTTCTTTGCTAGGAATCCAAATCTGATCCATGCCAAGATTTGTACCTCATTGGTTTCTCTATGAAGTGAAACTATGAGAAACACTATCCTCTATTTGTTTGTTTGATTGTTTTTTCTTTTGAACAACAACAACAACAAAAACCCTTTACCTCAATCTGGGTATATCATGACTTTTTGGAAGCCTTATTCTAGGATCTTCTTTTTAGTTGGGATATCAGTGTTAGCCTAATTTCATTTTCTGCAGATAGCTTCATCATCCCAATTTTTAAAATGTTGATGAAATACTCTTGTGCTTTTATCAACTCCTACTTGGTAAAATCCCCTATCTCTGAGTGGTCACCCTAAAATACATGACATGGGCATGGATATTCCCAGCAAAAGTTCTGACACATTCACAAATGCTTCCTGAGGACATCTGTCTGTTTCCTTCTATGCACATTTTGAACATTCCAGCAGTGAGAATGACTAATGATGCTAAAGCTCTAGAAACTGTCACGTGTTGCTGTTCAGTATGTCAGAGCCTGTCTGCAGATAAGCCTCATTTCTTAAGAATAATCTGTCCCAATCCAGCTAGTTTTGCAACAAGGCTCATTTGCAAGTACCAAAGTCTATGACTTGTGAAAGAACAAAGCCACGCAAACCAAACACAGAACCCAGTGACAGAAACTATTGGTCTTTAGTGCGACTGGAAGGTAGCCAGCCTGGTTCCCATTTAGGCAGGGAACCAGTTTGTCTCTCTAGTTAATGTCTGAATAAATTACCATTCATGTCCCTGAGGGTTTGGAATGATTGCAAATTATTTCTGAAATCCTGGGTCGAACTCATGTGGCCACTTACGATAAGCCTTGTCCCTCTACAACTGGTCAGGTATCAGAGAGGTCTCATAAATCAAGATTGTAGTTATCAGGAAAAGTTGTTGGATTCATAGAGTAGGGGCCAAGGGAAAACTTTCCCTTTGCCCTCTGAAATTTCGTTGAAAAATCAATTGACACGAGACAGATTAACGGGAGAAATGGCATAGAAGTTTACTAATGTGCGAAGAGAGAAAATTACACACAATGGGGTACAGATGGTTATATACCCTTCTTCTTAGAGGAAACGGAGATAGGAAGTGTGGAGATAGGAAGTGGGGGGAAGGGCGTAAATGATTTTTACTTGAAGAACCAACAGTGACCTGGGACAAAGTCTGTTGGGCCCACAGAACAGACAAGAATTTGTGACAGAAGTCTGTTCAGATGTGTTGACAGACTTCATTCAGTCTTTCTTCCTGCTATATGAGTTTCAGTTAATGAAAACTCAAGGAAGAGACCAGAAGTAATTGTTTTCTTCTCTGGAGGGTAAGATTTTAGGTAGATAAGGGAACTTCACAGAACCATTTCATCCTGTGCTTAGGGGAGAGACAGAAGATTGAGAGACAGGAGTGAGGGGAGGTCGGAGAGACCTTGAGCCTTCTTCAGGTTCAGAATATCAAAGCATCATATTTGGGGATATAGGTTTCTGAGCCCTAACAATGGGAAGAATGATCTTTCTGTATCATATGAATACTGAAGATTGTTGAAGTGAGCATCTAGTGCTCCTATCTCGATAAATTATCCAATGCCTTTCCCATCTCTTTCTCCTACCCATTCTCTAGTGGCCTGCCCCCTTGCCCTTTTTATTGTAGTGAAAACTTAGTAGTAAAAAATACACTTGGTAAAAGTCATGACATCATGTAAATTGTATGTAAAAAGATGACATGCTCATACAAGATGCTTGATTCATTGCCTAGCAGAGCAGGCCACTGGTAGGTCTGCATACCACGAGCTGGTCTGTTTCGAGGTCACTTATGCTTACTATCATTGCAACAACTACTTCTTCCTCAGAAATTAGTCAGTGGAGATGTGACATTTATTTTATCCCAGCATTTTTATGTCTATTTCTGAAAAGAAAAAGGTACCAGCAGCTGCAGTTCCCACTCCGTCTCCCAAAGGGATCTGGGCTAGAGGGTAGGGTATTGGATTTGTCATCATATTTTCCATCTGCTCACAGATTGTGAGGTTTATTATTGTTTCTGTTATTGTTTTTTGAGACAGGGTCTCACCTTGTTGCCCAGGCTGGAGTGCAGTGGTGCCATCTCGGCTCACTGCAACCTCCACCTCCCAGGTTCAAGTATTTCTTGTGCCTTAGCCTCTAGCCTCCCTGGTAGCTGGGATTACAGGTGTGTGCCACCACGCCTGGCTAATTTTTGTATTTTTAGTAGAGACAGGGTTTCACCATGTTGGCCAGGCTGGTCTCCGCCCACCTCAGCTTCCCAATGTGCTGGGATTACAGGCGTGAGCCACTGCACCCCACCAGAGTGTGAGTTTTGATCTCCAACAGTATGCATTTTCTAGTGAAATTCGGTTTAATAAAATGAATAATGAGATAATAGCTAACATATATTGAGAACTTCCCATGTGTCAGGTAGTGCTCTAGGTGTTTAGGGTATTCTATTATTTAATTCTTACCACAACCCTATGAGGTGGGTACTAGGATATCTCCAGTTTACAGAGAAAACAAGGTGCAGAGAGATTAAGTAACTTGTCTAAGGTCACACAGACAAGGAGTGCTGGAGCCTAGGTCTAAGCCAGACAGCACTAGATCTTCATGACTTTGTCACAGTGCTTCACTTTGGAGAATAATGAGATGATGCTGGTATGTAGACATGCTAAGGAGGTCTTCCTTGCCTCGCAGTCCTGATCAATATGGAGGCTTTTATGTAGTTCTGTTTGCATTCATTCTTCCAATGCAAAGCTGGAGTTTACCTAGTGGGATAAGATTTGATTTTCATCCTTGAGAATGAGTTGTTCTTCAGGCTGGCCCATGAGTCTTCATCCCGTCAGCATTCTGATTACATTTCTCATTATCATTCTCCTGCAGTGATTCATGAGTATGATAAAACCGAACAGCCTTCTCAGTAAATAAGCAAAGCTTAGCTTACAGTAAAAAAAAAAAAAAAAAGTAGAGCTTTCCTTGAATCTGGAGAAATTAAGCACACAGGTGTCCTGCAATATTAGTTAAGAGACTACTGCACCCATCATACTGTAGCTTAAGACAGTTTCTTCTTTTAGTTTTTTCTAAAATGTCTCCATGTCTGTGTTATGCCACAAATAACACAGCCTTGGTTAACTTTTGGACTGAAAAAAATCAACTTATTGGCCAGGCACGGTGGCTTACACCTATGATTGTAGCACTTTGGGAGGCTGAGGCAGGAGGATTGCTTGAACTCAGGAGTTTGAGACCAGCCTGGGCAACTTGGCCAGACATCATCTCTACTTAAAGAAAAAAACCGCCGGGTGTGGTGGCTTACGCCTGTAATCCCAGCACTTTGGGAGGCTGAGGCGGGCAGATCACGAGTTCAGGAGTTTGAGACTATCCTGGCCAATATGGTGAAACCCCATCTCTACTAAAAATACAAAAATTAGCTGGGCATGGTGGTGCGTGCCTGTAGTCCCAGCCACTCAGGAGGCTGAGGCAGAAGAATCGCTTGACCCCAGGAGGAGGCGGCTGCAGTGAGCTGAGATTGCGCCACTGCACTCCAGCCTGGGTGACAGAGTGAGACTCTGTCTCAAAATAAATAAATAAATAAATAAATAAAATAAAAAATAAAAAAACAAAAAAAATAAAAAAATAAAAAAAACAAACTAGCCAGGTATGGTGGTGTGCGCATGTCGTCTCAGCTACTCAGGAGACAGGTGGGAGAATCACTGGGAGGATGAGGCTGCAGTAAGCCACAATCCTCCCACTGCACTGTAGCCTGGGTGACAGAAGGAGACCCTATTTCTATTATAAATAAATAAATTTATTGAATGTCGTATTATATGTAGCATACCATATTTAAGCAGGGTCAAATTTTTGGTCTGACTTTTCAAATTAATGTGAATAAGTCACTTTGAAATTTTGGAGACAAAACCTTATTTAAGTTGAGAAATAGACAAACATTCATCCACTAAGAATTATTCTTTTTATTATTCTTAGTGTGTTTGAGTTGGTTCTTGCAAAGAAAATATAAACAAATCCCAAATATGAAAAAGTTTCTAAGTTTATATTAAGTGTATCCCATGAGTGACACAGGAAAATCCCTTTTAAGAGAAATGATATTGCAAAAGACACAACAAATCTTTTTCTCTTTTAAATAAAAATATGCATTCTGTGTCTAAGCATTTTCCAAACCTTTCTCCTTTGCGTGGCTTTTACTAAACGTTCTATCCTATAACAGTCATTGACTTCTTCCTACTTTCTTTTCCTCTCTTTCCTTCTCTCCCTTCACTCCCTTTCTTTTTCCCAGTGTTTACTGTGGGCTAGGCACTGTGTTAAACACTTTACCTGCATTTCTCTCTTTAACACTCAAAATGACCCCATGAGATAGGTACCATTTTTTGTCCCATTGTGCAGATGAAGAAATCAACACTTTGAGAAGGTAAAGACTTTATAAGTTCACAAATTCTGGAAGAGCAGAGTCAGAATTCAATTCCAGGTTTGTCATATTTCAGAGCCCACAGTTTATTGCTTTCTGTGTAATGAGTAAATATTTATTTTAGAATCAAAAAATATTTTAATTAAAATGTAATGACAGGAAAATAGTTTTGATCCTGGGAGCAAGAATTAGTCAAGAATGGACCTGATCTAAGACCACTGTAGTTTTTTGGACAGGCTATGAACCAGTGGACTGGCACAGATTAATACAAATAACACATAGCTAATACTAATTGAGAATCTAAAAGGTATATTCTGTGGCCTTTATAAGCATGAACTTATCCAATGAGTTCCATGAACTCATGATATAGATACTATACACTTGTTCTTATTTTAAAGACTAGGAATCTGAGGCACAGGGAGATAAAGTAACCTATGGAAGGTCCTGCTCAGAATCAGTGGAAGAATGAGGATTCTGCCTTCATTCCTAGCATTCTTCATGTGGTTAGCATAGTCCCCTAACCACAGTGCCAGGGCACCTCTTGCCTGTGATCCCTAAGTGCTCTTCTGCAGGTTTCTTTCTTTCCTTTTTTCTATTGTTTTTTTGAGATGGAGTTTCACTCCTGTTGCCCAGGCTGGAGTGCAATGGCGTGATCTTGGCTCACCACAACCTCTGCCTCCTGGGCTCAAGCAATTCTCCTGCCTCAGTCTCCTAAGTAGCTGGGATTTACAGGCATGTGCCACCACGCCCGGCTAATTTTGTATTTTTAGTAGAGACAGGGTTTCTCCATGTTGTTCAGGCTGGCCTCAAACTCCCGACCTCAGGTGACCCGCTCGCCTTGGCCTCCCAAAGTTCTGGGATTACAGGCGTGAACCACCACACCCAGCCTCTTTTGCATGTTTCTTGGGGAATGCAGAGCCAGTTAACTTTACAACTAGCCATTCACTTGGAATTCAGATCCACAGCATAGAAAAGACCGTAGCGTATGCTTTCCCTATGGAGAGAATCCAATAACTATCAAGCCATATGTTCCTTTTTTTTTTTTTTTTTTGAGACACAGTTTTGTCGCCCAGGCTGGAGTGCAGTGGTGCGATCTCAGCTCACTGCAACCTCTGCTTCCCAGGCTCAAGCGATTCTCCTGCCTCAGCCTCCCGAATAGCTGGGATTACAGGTGCCCACCACCATGCCTGGCTAATTTTTGTATTTTTAGTAGAGACAGGGTTTCATCATGTTCGCCAGTCTGGTCTCAAACTCCTGACCTCGTGATCTGCCCTCCTCAGCCTCCCAAAGTGCTGGGATTACAGGTGTGAGCCACCACGCCTGGCTGCCATATATTCTTTGTATAAGTGACAGGTCTGAAAATAGCTGTGTTTATGATTACGGAGTTAAAGGGAAAAGAATGCCATAGCTAATGGGAGAGAAAAATGAAAGGCCAATTGAATTCGCCCATGGTAAATGTTAGAAATTTAAGGGTCAATGTGATCCTTTCATATGAAATACTAAATTCTTGGAATCAACTTACGGGAAAATCTAGTTTGTTTAGTGTTTTACAAATGCTTTTTTTTCTGCCTAAAATTTAAGAACTACTTTACCCAATGTACTAAATATATATGTGTGTGTGTGTGTGTATATGTTATATATACACACACATATATATACACATATATACACACATATATACACACATATATATACACACATATGTATACACACATATGTATACACACATATATATACACACATATATATTATATATTATATATACACACATATATTATATATAATATACATATTGTACATATGTATAATACATATTATACACATATAGTATATGTATAATACATATTATACACATATAGTATATGTATAATACATATTATACACATATAGTATATGTATAATACATATTATACACATATAGTATATGTATAATACATATTATACACATATAGTATATGTATAATACATATTATACACATATAGTATATGTATAATACATATTATACACATATAGTATATGTATAATACATATTATACACATATAGTATATGTATAATACATATTATACACATATAGTATATGTATAATACATATTATACACATATAGTATATGTATAATACATATTATACACATATAGTATATGTATAATACATATTATACACATATAGTATATGTATAATACATATTATACACATATAGTATATGTATAATACATATTATACACATATAGTATATGTATAATACATATTATACACATATAGTATATGTATAATACATATTATACACATATAGTATATGTATAATACATATTATACACATATAGTATATGTATAATACATATTATACACATATAGTATATGTATAATACATATTATACACATATAGTATATGTATAATACATATTATACACATATAGTATATGTATAATACATATTATACACATATAGTATATGTATAATACATATTATACACATAGTATATGTATAATACATATTATACACATATAGTATATGTATAATACATATTATACACATATATTATATGTATAATATATATTATACACATATATTATATGTATAATACATATTATACACATATATTATATGTATAATACATATTATATACATATATTATATGTATAATACATATTATATACATATATTATATACACACATATATTATATATAATATATATAATATATATAATATATAACATAATATGTTATATATATAATATGTTATATATATATTACATATATAATATATATTATATATATTATATATATATTATATATAATGTTATATATATAACATTATATATATAATATATAATATATATATTGTTTTGGTGAGTTGGTACTTTTTTTTGTTATTGTTGAGATGGAGACTTGCTCTGTCGCCCAGGCTCAAGTGCAGTGGCGTGATCTCAGCTCACTGCAAGCTCCACCTCCCGGGTTCACGCCATTCTCCTGCCTGAGCCTCCCGAGAATACAGGCGCCCACCACCACGCCCGGCTAATTTTTTTGGTATTTTTAGTAGAGACTGGGTTTCACCATGTTAGCTAGGATGGTCTCAATCTCCTGACCTTGTGATCCGCCCGCCTTGGCCTCCCAAAGTGCTGGGATTACAGGTGTGAGCCACTGCACCAGGCCCTGTACTTTGTTTTTTTAAAAGAAACTTCCTAGAAACCCTGATCAAGTGGGAGTTTTTTGAACCCGTTAATAAGAACACTTTATTGTAATGAAAATAAGAAGTATTTGGGCATGCATCTGATAATTATGTGTTGAATGCCTTCTGAGGGCAATGCTTTGTGCCATGTGTCATGTGCCTGGTGCAGCTTCCGCTTCCAATTATGTCTGGAATCTGATTTCACCATTGATGTCACCACTCCACCATTACCATTCTGCTTTCAGCCATTATCATCTCTTGCCCAGATTATTACAATAGCTTCTAAGTGCTCTCCCGGCCACTCCTTTCCCTTTCTGTAACACAGACTCCACCCAGAAACAGCCACAGTGATCTTATAAAAATCTAAACCAAATCAAGTCATTTTTCTGCTTGAAAGAATGCAGTGGCTTCTCATCTTATTCAGGAAAATAGGTAATCCAAAGTGCTTATCAAGGTTTGCAAGGACCTTAGGATCTGGCTCACTGCCAGTCTTCTCTCACCCCTCCTTTCTCAGCTCTGAAGTCCTCCTGGCTGCTCCAAATATGATTGCTCAGTGTCCCCACACCTGCTGTTCCCTATGCTCGAATGCTTTTCCCCTTGATGTCTCCCTGGCTCACTTCCTTCCATTCTCCAGGTCTCTGCTCAAATATCACCTCAGTAAAGTGTCTGTTCTTGACCATTACGTAAAATAGTACTCACCTCCTACTGCCATCAATATCTATCCCTTTACCCTGTTTTATTTTTCTTTATAACAATTACCGCCTCCTGACACAAAATACATTTCATGTATCTGCATGAGTGAATTCAATTGGCCTTTTATTTTCTTTCCTGTTATCTATGACATTCTTCTCTTGCTTATTGTTTTTCTTACCTCATTGTCCATGCCATATTAGGTTGTAAGCTACATGAACATGGGGACTTTCCTTTTTTTTTTCCAACAAATATTTTTTGTTGTTTGTTTTTTTGAAACAGAGTTTCACTCTTGTTGCCCAGGCTGGAGTGCAATGGCACGATCTCAGCTCACGGCAACCACAACCTCTGCCTCCTGGGTTCAAGCAATTCTCCTGCCTCAGCCTTCTGAGTAGCTGGGATTACAGACATGCGCCACCATGCCCAGCTAATTTTGTATTTTTAGTAGGGATGGGGTTACTCCACGTTGGTTAGGCTGGTCTCGAACTCCCGACCTCAGGTAATCCACCCACCTTGGCCTACCAAAGTGCTGGGATTACAGGCGTGAGCCACCGCACCCGGCTTCAACAACAAATATTTAATGAGCACCTACTCTATGCCAAGCTCTAGGCATCTAGAAATTAACAAAAGAGACCAGGTGTTGTACTTATGGAGATTACACTTCAGTAGGGTGAGATAGACAAGAAACAAGCAAGTAAATACTATCATATGAAAGATGGTGATTAATGCTCTGGAGAAAAATCAGAATGCTGTAGAATATGGGGTGATGTGGTTAGGGCTAAAAGGATGACCTGTCTTTAACAAGGTAGGCAAGACTATAGGAGGAGCAGGTTTTGAGAGGAAATTAGGAATTTGCAATATACTTGTTAATTTAAAAATGCCTTCTAGGCATCCCATGGAGAGGTTAAGTATGAGTCTGGAGTTCCATGGAGAAAATAAGCTGACATATAAATTTGGGATTCGCCTGTGCACAGCCATTGACTGGATGAGATCACAGAGAGAATGGCCTGAGGGATAGAAGGGATCAAGCCCAAGTCATTGCTCATCCCAAATTAAAGATTTGTAAAATGAGGACGAACCTTAAAAGAGGACTAAGAAAGAATGCAGTGAGACTGGGCACAGTCGCTCATGCCTATAATCCTAGCACTTTGGGAGGCCCTCAAGGTGGCAGGATCGCTTGAGCCCAGGTGTTTGAGACTAGCCTGGGCAGCATAGCAAGACCTCCCTCTCTACAAAGAACAAAAAAATTAGCCAGGTGAGGCAGCACACACCTGTCATCCAAGGCTGAGGTGGGAGGATTGCTTGAGCCCGGCAGGTCAAGGCTGCAGTAAGCTGTGATTATACCATTGCACTCCAGCCTGGGTGACAGAGTGACCCTGTCTCAAAAACAAACAAACAAACAAACAAACAAAAAAAAGGTCAGAGAGCACTGAGGAGAATCAAGAAACTATTGTGAAAGCCAAATGAAGAAAGCAGTTCAAATGTGACTGACTGGCTGATGGCCTGTGTTAAATCCTGCTGAAAGATCAGGTCAGGTGAGTTTGGAGAAATGACCACTGGGTTTGGCAACCTCAAGGTCACTGATGACTTTGACAAGTGCTGTCTTGGTGAAAAAACATCTCTTTTAAGAACTTTTGCTTTGAGGGGAAACAGAGAATTGAGGTGGTAGGATCAAGAGAATTTCTCTTAAAAAAATTATTGTAGGCTGGGCATGGTGGCTCATACCTGTAATCTTAGGACTTTGGGAGGCTGAGATGGGCAGATCATCTGAGGTCAGGAGTTCGAGACTGGCCTGTCCAACATGGTGAAACCCCGTCTCTACTGAAAATACAAAAAAATTACCTGGGCCTGGTGGTGGGCGCCTGTAATCCCAGCTGCTTGGGAGGGTGAGGCAGGAGAATTGCTTGAACGTGGGAGGCAGAGGTTGCAGTGAGCCGCGATCGTGCCACTGAACTCCGGCCTGGCAACAAGAGCAAAACTCCGTCTCAAAAAAAAAAAAAAAAAAAATTATTGTCGTAGAAAACACTAATAACGTTGGCCTGGTGTGGTAAACCAGCAATTTGAGAAGCCAAGGCGGGGAATTGCTTGAGCCCAGGAGTTCAAGACCAGCCTGTGCAACATGGGGAAAGCTTGTCTCTACAAAAGATACAAAAATTAGCCAGGCATGCTGGCACATGCCTATAGACCCAGCTACGCAGGAGGCTGAGGTGGGAGGATCACTCGAGCCCAGGAAGTTGAGGCTGCAGTGAGCCATGATCATGCTACTGCACTCCAGCCATAGTGACAGAGTGAGACCCTCTCTAAATAAATAAATAATTTTAAAAAGAAAATGCATAATATACAATCTACCCTCTTAAAGTGTTCATTTAGTACAGTATTATTAACTGTGAGCACATGAAAATTTTTTTTGATAGAAGAAATCACAGCATATTTGATAAAGTGAAAGAAAATTCATGTTTGGGGAAGGATAAAATTGCTGGAACAATGTCCTAGAGGAGATAAGAAGGGAGGGATGGCGAGGCTGAGCGATTTTCCTAAGGTCACACAGCCAGTAAGTGACAGGTCAGGATTCCAATCCAGGTCTTCTGGCTCTCTGTTTTTTACTGACATTTTGCTATAGCGTAAAATGAGAAAAATGACTTGGGCGACATGTAACTTTCCTCCTAGTTCTAACTTTCATGTCTCTAACATTTTGATATGCCTTCACCCATCCCAAGAATGTAAAGAAAATTCCGAAGTCAAACACAGTAGCAGCAGCAGCAGCAGCAGCACCTATCTGAATCCACAGTTCTCGTCTAGGTGCTCACCTATCTCATCTCAACCACTCTATGAATTGCTTAGCAGTCAGCACTTGGACTCGTCAATGCCTGAGCCCTTTATGGAAATCACAAACTGTTTCTGATACCTGGCAGCTTTACTCATTTATGTTATCTGTCTGGCTTCCTAAGGTATTTGAGTTTGCAAGGCTTGCTCCTAAAATTAACTAGGCAGTGGTCTAAAAAGAAAAGGAAGGAAGGGAGGGAGGGAAGGAAGGAATGAAGGAAGGAAAGAAGGAAGGAAGACAGGAGAATACAAAGAAAGGAAGTACAAATGAAGGAAGGAAGGAGAGGAGAAGAGAGGAGAGGGAGAGGGAGCTATAAAGAAGGTATTTACTTAATGAGTTGGAAAATCTTCAAAAACAATATGGGTATAGGTACTTTAGTTGATTGTATTATAAGCTATTGTGGTTTCTAAAGTGATTTTATGTTGGCCATGGTCCCAATCCAACAGAGGCTTTTAATATGCTATAGAAGCTATTATTATTCTCCGTATTTAAATGATCTTAACACCTTATAATCGTAATGGTTACTTAGAGAAGTAATTAATTTATTCTGTGTATATAAACATAATATGCCTTCATAATATTGTCCCATCATCTTCAGTGAACTTTACGTTAATGCTAGGAAAGCCATTTAATACATTCAGTATACTAGAAGGAAAAAGCCCATTTCTCAGTGGATAGTTCTCAATACTAAAACATTTGACAAGCAAATCAAGACTACCGCAAAGACTATCTCTGAGAGAATCAGAATTCTTAAAACTTAAAATCTCAAGATTTGGTCTTTTTCCCCCTAATATGACTGAAAAATCCTTATGGTTCTTCCCTTAAATTAACAGCCTGTGCTTAAACGTTCTGAGGGAAACACTTGCAAATTACTAGGAAAATGTTACAGTCGTATTTTTTTTTTAACAAAAACTAAGAAATAATTTCCTGTTTTATCCAAAATTGAAAAGAAGTTAAGCACCACTGGAAAAGAAAAATACATTTGCATCTAAAACACAGGTCCCTAATGAGAAGAAATTTGCTTGGTTGACTCAGTAAAAGCTGTCTTCTGGGACTCCACACTATTGGCACTGTTTTCCAGCATTCTATCTGTGAACAAGCTGTGTACATTCCAAGTATATTAGGCATATTTTATGTTTTCAGTGCCATGCTTAAAGAGTACCTTGTTGTATGCAGTCTCTCTATTACAGCATGAACTCTGGAGTGTTTACTAGATTTTTTAAATGCTTCAGTTGCTAAATGAGATAAAAGTCTCAGCCAAGAACCAAAGAACTTGGACCTCATAGGACTTTGCTCCTGTTTATTATCAAAGTGATACATGGCTACATTCTTGTCATTATTCCACAAGATTTGAGGCCTCTGGAATCAAGGTGCCATCTTGCTTTCTTCACCAGGGGACTCTGTCCTCTGGGCTCTTTCTCATTTCCCAACTCTGTCTTTCTCCTACATAGATACCCACTTTTCATTCTTTCCAACACAGGTCTTCCCATGCTGCTTTTTTGTTGTTGAAGATTTTAGTTTTGAATAGTGGTTTTTTTTTTTTATTAGTATACTGGTGCCATTTACATGTATATTACAATGGGCAATTTGGGTGGTACAATGTTATGTCAATGTCGAGAAGGCACAGCCCAGCTACAGTCTGGAACACAGTGTAAACAATTCCATGGGGAAATGTTGCTTGGGTTTTGGAATGTTTCTTATGGGTGTTTTAAAATGTCTTTTAAAGAGCCTCAAGCAGCTGCAGTGAATATAATCAGGTCACCATTTCCTTATGTTTAAGGGTTTGGCGGAGGAGAGGCCAAGTGTGAGGATGCAGGGAAAGGAAATAAATGTGGAACAGGCAGGAAAGAAACTTACTTGGGCACAGGAAGCCAGAGACCCTGGAGAGGAAATAAAGGAAAAGCAGGAACCACAAACTAGGCTAAGAACCACAGTAAACACAGTCTGAGAGCCAAGTGCTCTCTTATGACACCATCCCTGTTGCTGTGCTTGCTTCTCTGTCCTTTCTTCAAGTAAGGGTGACTGTGTCCACCTCCGGTGGTTCCCAAATCAGGCTGTCACAGAATCAGATGGAAAGCTTAAGCAAACACAGATTCCTGCGCTCTGGATCACCTAGAGAAAGGAACCTGGAAATTTTCTTTTCTTGTTTTCCAGCTACTCCCAATGTAAGCCAACTTGGAAACAACTAATTTATAACATCTTAAAAGCTGACCACCTTATCTTAGGGAGAGGTCAACCCCCTGGAGAAGAGATGGTTTAGAAGGGTGTTTTTAATTGTATAAAACACAACTATAAGTCAATGCAAACAAGACCATAGACTAACATATGCCAGTCTTGGATGTGCATTCCGAAAGTTGATGGTTAAAATAGTCTATGGGGGCCGGATGCGGTGGCTCAGGCCTGTAATCTCAGCACTTTGGGAGGCCGAAGCTTGCAGATCACCTGAGGTTGGGAGTTTGAGACCAGCCTGATCAACATGGAGAAACCCAGTCTCTACTAAGAATACAAAATTAGCCGGGTGTGGTGGCGTGTGCCTATAATCCCAGCTACTCGGGAGGCTGAGGGAGGAGAATTGCTTGAATCCAGGAGGTGGAGGTTTCGGTGAGCCGAGATTGTGCCATTGTACTCCAGCCTGGGCAGTAAGTCTATGGATGGATCATGCCTGCTACAGAAAAGCCAATGATGCTTAATCCAGAGATGACCTTTTTGCCATTAAGTAAGAACCAGAGATCAGTGAGAAATGTCTTACTTTGGAAATCCGTAAACATACAAATCATCCATATGGATGGTATAAAACCACTAGTTGAGCTAGAGTAAGCAAATGATCTTTGCGGATTCTAGGAATTAATTGACTAAATATCCCATGTCCTCCTGCTTACACTCCTACCAACATAGTTTTGGAGGTTGTCTGATGCTCACCCCACTATTATGGATTTTTATCTTGAGGCACAATGGGTTGGGGTTAGTTCTCCTAGACTCTTGTTGTTCTGATTTCCTATTTCTTCTGAATTCTTTTTTTAAAATTCTTTTTTAATTTTTGTGGGTACATAGTAAGTGGCATGTAATGTATAAATAATTACATCAGAGTAAATTGGGCATCCATCACCTCCCCAGTATTTTTCTTTTGTGTTACAAACAACCCAATTATAGTTTTAGTTATTTTTAAATGTACAATTAAATTATTTTTGACTGTGGTCACCCTGTTGTCCTAGCAAATACTAGGTCTTATTCATTCTTTCTATTTTTTTGTATCCATTAATCATCCCTACTCCCTTGCCTCCCTGCTACCTTTCCCAGCCTCTGATAACCACCCTTCTACCCTCTATCCTCGTGAGTTCATCCTCTGAATTCTTACTGTTACATCCATTTTGCCTCCTATGCCTGGTCTTCACCCCACACCAACTCACACATAAACCCCTTCCTTCCCTTTGGTGTCCCAGTTTTCAAATGCTGTTATCAGAAGTATAGGGCGTTACAAGAAGTGTTTACATCACAACATAACACTCAAACAACTTTAAAAGTGTATATTAAATATTTTCTTTTGGCCCTCTCTGTGATCTGGAATTTCTTGTTTACTGACTCCTCCCCACCACTCTGGTCTTTCATCCAACTTGAGAGATTTTGTAAACTTCTGAATTCCAAAAATGAATTGCAGGTGCAAGTGTATAAACATTTTCTATCTCTAGAGTTATCACCAAATTATCTTTCAGATTTACCAATTTATTATCAATCTGTATGCCCATCAATAAAGTATAATCACTTGATTTTCATCATTCCCTTGCCAAAAATACATATTTGTATTTTATATATTTACTCATATTGTAGGCAAAAAAAAAAAATTAGTCCAATATTTTACTTGCACTTTTTTAATTATGAAGAGTTTGAGTATCTCTTCACAAGTTCAAGGGTCAGTTTTACTTATTTATCTGTAAACTACGTGTTTTTTTTTTTTTTTTTTTTTTTGGAGACAGTGTCTCACTCTGTCACCCTGCTGGAGTGCAGTGGCACGATCATGGCTAACTGTAGCCTTGACCTCCTGGGTCCAAGCAATCCTCCCATCTCAGCCTCCCAAGCAGCTGGGACCACAAGCATGTCACCACACCCTGCTAATTTTTTTATTTTTTGTAGAGATGGGGTCTCACCATGTTGCCCAGGCTGGTCTCAAATTTCTGGGCTCAAGTCATCCTCCCACCTTGGCTTCCCAAAGTGTTGGGATTACAGGTGTGAGCCACCGCATCCAGCCCAGGTTTGTTTTTTCTATTAAGGAGTTGGTAGTTTTCTTCAATTTTCTTATTGATTTGCAAAAACTCTTCACATATGAGGAGTAGTAACTCATTGTCATATATGTTGCAAATATTTCCCCCAGTTTGTTTCTTCTCTGAAATTTTCAGTGGTGCATCTGATCCCATGAGGATCCCCCTGGGCCTGGGATTACTGCTAGCTTTTCAGTGAGGTCACCCACTGTTTGGTGGGAAAGCCCCAGGGACATAGAGCTATTTGTTTAGTGTGAGCGAGTCTTTTTGTTTCTGTTTTTGTTTGCTTCTCCTGCTTTTTCTTTTTCTTTCTTTCTTTCTTTCTTTCTTTTTTTTTTTTTTGAGATGAAGTCTCCCTCTGTCGCCCAGGCTGAAATGTAGTGGCCTGATCTCAGCTCACTACAACTTCTGCCTCCAGGGTTCAAGTGATTCTCCTGCCTCAGCCTCCCAAGTAGCTGGGATTACAGGCACCTGTCACCACACCCAGCTAATTTTTGTATTTTTAGTAGAGACGGGGTTGCACCATGTTGGCCAGGCTGGTCTCAAACTACTGACCTCAGGTGATCCACCCGCTTCGGCCTCCCAAAGTGTTGGGATTACAGGCGTGCCACCGCACCCGGCCTTCCCTCTTTTTCTTACTTTTTTTTTTTTTTTTAATTTTCAGCCAACTTTTATTTTCTGTAGGACATATTTAGCACTTGTGAATTACTCCCAGCTGATACTTTTTGGTCTTTCGCCTTGCTAGGAGGAGGAAATAGTAAATTCCCTTTTACGATGCACTGTCTTGCCCCTACCTTCTGGTTTTCAGATCAGTTCTCTGAGACACTTCTAAGTCTATTTTTCAGCTTCTACTGTTCTCTAAGTTTGGGGGCATGTGTCTACTGCTAGACCATTATTATTTGCTGGATTTAGTTCATTTTGCTCAGTTTGGGAAGAGAGGGAGAAGAGCTTCTCTCAACCTGTATCTAGGCTAACTTCCTCCCCAGAAAGCTATTCTTTACTTTGTGTGTTTTTCTAGAAAGAACATTCTACTTCTTGGGTCCCCTGGAGGCCACTCTTGCTCGGGGGTGTAGTTTAAAGTGGGCCAGCAGCATGGGAGAGGCAAAGTGAGTAAAAATGTACACTTAGGCCACAGTGAAAGAAATCTTCATCTCCTCTCCCCCTAAAAAAATTTCCATGGAAGATTATGTGCCTTTGATGGTATAGGGCCTGTGGGAACATGTAACATTTACACGTTCGAGTTATATTTCTCTCACATAATTAATAGCCATTTATTTTATTCAAATATGCTCCTAAAATACATCTAGGAGAGTAAATATGCTTCTTTTATTATAAAATATTCTCAGCTCTAATAATCATTATTATGTTAACACACGTATGATGTGATGAACCACAAGCAGGCAGTGGGTGTTAAAGCTAACCTTGCCCATTGCCAGTTTCCCAAACTTTCATGTTTTTAAGAATCATCTGGGAGCTGTTAACGCAGTTTCCTTGGCCCCGCCCCACACATTCTGATTCAGTAAAGGTGGAGCCCAGGAATCTGCCTTTCTTTTTTCTTTCTCTTTTTTTTTGATGCAGTCTCTCTCTGTCGCCCAGGCTGGAGTGCAGTGGTGCAATCTCGGCTCACTGCAACCTCTGCTGCCCGTGTTCAAGCGATTCTCCTGCCTCAGCCTCCCAAGTAGCTGGGATTACAGGCTCCTGCCACCGCGCCTGGCTAATTTTTGTAGTTTTTTAGTTGAGATGGGGTTTCACCATCTTGGCCAGGCTGGTCTTGAACTCCTGACCTCGTGATCCACCCGCCTCGGCCTCCCAAAATGCTGAGATTACAGGCGTGAGCCACCACACCCTGCCGGAATCTGCCTTTTTAACAAGCACTATCTGTGGTCTTTAGTACTGGCTTCGAAAAATTCTGGGGCAAGATATCTCAACCTCAGCATTACTGACATTTAGGGCTCAATAATTCTTTGTTGGTGGGGCGCTGTCCTGTAGATGCCAGTAGCAACCCCCCTAATCGTGACAATAAGAAATGTCTCTAGACATTGCCAAAATGTCCCCTGGGGAGTTCAATCACCCTCAATTGGGAACCACTGGCCTAGGAGAAAATAAATGAGAAAATGTTAATTAAAAACAGTGTTTACTTTTGCATGCAGCCATTCATACTCTTGCATGGATTTCATTGAACAAATTAAACAACTATTTCTGAGCATCTGGTATGTACCAAGCCTTTTATATTAAAAATGTTTAATCATGGCTACCTCTTTAATAATTTGGAAGGTGGAAGAAAATGTTCTTATAAATTAATATCTATTAAGCATATATTTTTCCTAAATTAATATTCCTAATAGTTTTCTGAAGAATATTCTAGAACTTTAAAATTAATATTAACAAAGCATTGACGTTGTTTTAGTAAAGAAGCAATTCAGAATAAGGTTGGTATGATTGCTTTACTTTTTTTTTTTTTTTTTGAGACGGAGTTTCGCTCTTGTTGCCCAGGCTGGAGTGCAATGGCACGATCTCGGCTCACTGCAACCTCTGCCTCCCAGGTTCAAACGATTCTCCTGTCTCAGCCTCCTGAGTAGCTGGGATTGAAGGCATGCGCCACCACGCTTGGCTAATTTTGTATTTTTAGTAGAGACGAGGTTTCTCTATGTTGGTCAGGCTGGTCTCAAACTCCCGACCTCAGGTGATCCGCCCACCTCGGCCTCCCAAAGTGCTGGGATTACAGGCGTGAGCCACTTCACCCGGCCTTGCTTTACTGTTTCTAATAATGAAACTAATTTTGTTTGTAAATTTTACACTTATTCTAATTTAGGAAAATATGAGAAGAGAGTGATGAAGTACCTGCCATGATATTGTTTATAACATCTCACATCTGATGTAATTCTAAACTTCTTCCTTAGAGAGTCTATGGTCCATATAAATAAATAAGTGATATCCAAGCACACTCATTTTAATGTGAGTTTTTCACATGATATTAAAATGTTAAAAATAGATCAGTATGTAGGGCATCCAAGCATTTAATTCCTTAAATCGGAGACATGAGGAGAAAAAAATGAAAAGGAAGAAAGAAAAGAAGGAAAAGGAAGGAAGGAAGAAAAAGTTGAGTCGAGGCTGAAGCTCTGGCATCTCTAACCACTGGTCAGTAAATTCTATTGAAATTCAATAGTATAAGAAACAAACAGGCAAAAAGGATGGTGAAACCATTTCCAAATACCAAGATAAAGGAGGCTATTGACATTCAGGAACCCTGAGAACAGCTGATGTCCCATTGTAGACTTCATCCTCTTCCTTGGGTGAAAGTGTGAATAGCACTCAAGGCAGGGAAGAAGTCTTTTCTCTGAAGGTGCTATTTGTGGTGCCCTTGGCCTGGATGGGCTTTCTGGGTAGTTCCCAAGGGTATCATTTCTTTGTATTGGAAATCAGGGACCTTTGTGGGTTAGGAAAGTAGAATCAGGCCATGGCTATTGTCTTTCCCTGCTGTGTTTCACATGTAAAATTGACTCCCAGAAGAGCATCCCAGGGCCTTGTCAAGGAGTGGGGAAAATAGCAGACTGCCCTAGGGTGGAAACCTAACTGAGAGTGCAAGGGCGACTTGCAAAGCTGGGGAGAGAGAATTACTGGGAAAATCGTGCCTAGGGCAAAGCTGAATTCAAGAAATCTGACTTTTGTGATCTTCCTCTGCTGAGAATGAATGCGGCCACCTACAGCAGAGTAAGACCACAGCTTGCTTTTGAAAAGTGTTGCTCTCTAGGTGGGGTGTTTGTTTGTGTGTGCGTGTCCTCTCTCAGGATTTCTAGACGGTTCATTTTCAAAGGGTCATTAACATTATTTAAATATTCATGGTGGAGGAGGGGATGAGAGACTGAAATTTCAGACATCTCAAGAGTGAGGGATGGCTGGCCACCCGCCTAATACAGCCCCAGTCTGCGGATCAGCTGCCTCCTTCCCCTCCGCTGGCTTTGTTAGCACACACGCTCTGACACCGGGCCACCGGCTGCCACTACACGGAGGGCAGCAGGAAGGCTCTGGCGAGCCAGTGAGCTGGAAGCATCTCTGTCCACACCGCAGCCTCTGAACCCCATCGGGGGAGTCCTCAAACACGCGGAGACACCATTACTGCCACAAAGACGCACTTCGCAACCAGTTCCGGGAGTCGCTCTGACCCTGAGGACAGTCGTGGTGCTAGGTAAGGGACGAGGGGCTGTTTCCCCGCCTGAGTGGGAACTCAGCGGCTCCTGGCATTTGAGCGCACACAGGCACTCACACACTTCCACATACGCTCATGCGCACATATGTGTACACCAACACACACGTCCACATGCACACACAGCGACACGCCACCCCGCTCCAAAGCCCCGTGCGCTAACAAGTATCCACATACCCAGACACAGCACTCCTCTGAGTTAGGAAACACTCAGCTTTGCCCGCCCCATCCATCCCTCCGTCTTTCCCTCTCTCCAGTCTCTCCATTCATTCATTTCTTCGTTTGTGCATCGATTCCGCCGAAGCCACCGAGAGGAGAAGGTGTGGGTAGATGGGGAGGGGAGGGGAGGGAGGGGCGGTCCGTGGGCGCTGGGCTACTGGAGGGGAAGCGAGGAGGCGGGGAAGGGGCGGGCCCCAGGAGCAGACGGGCGGGGCTCCCCGCCCTCCAGCGCGCCCGGAGGCTACCACTCCCTGCAGATGCGCTGGCCCCAGCCCGGGGCAGCCGCTCGCCTTCCCCCGGAGTCTCCTGGACCCCCGGAGCGGGAGGCAGCGGCCGCGCGGCGCTGGAGCAGAGCCCCAGGACTGCGCCCCCGGGAGCGGGCGCCCAGAGGTGGGTGTCCAAGCTGGGGAGGGGAGGGGCTGGAGTGTCCTCGAGTGTGAGGAAGGGGTGGCCGAGGAAGGGGTTGCCGAGGAAGGGCTGGAAATCTGGGAGTCCTCGGAAGCACCGCGGGCTTTTAAAGGGCTTTTTGTGGTCTTTGTCGAGCGGAGCGTGTGCTGGGAGAGGGCCCGGGTGGAGGGGCTGTGGCCATGTGGATTTGAATTCCTAGGTTTGTGGGAGGGCCAAGCCTTTGGCTGCTTTGTTCAATGCTTATCATTTATATATGCTTTAAAAACTAAACGCAGGACTCCGCTTCTCCCTGTATACACACAGAGCTGGGCTGTGTGTCCTTTTCAGGAAAAGCAGTGAGGTGCAGCCGTTCCTTCTAGCTCGCGAGGAAGGCGCGGGTCCTGCCTTTTGGGTGGCAGAGCCGGGGGCATTTTCGCAAGTCCTGAACTTTTCAGAGAGACTGAAGTCAGGGAGGGCCGGGCCCCGGCCCCAGTCCCGGCCCCAGCCGGAGTCTTTCGGGATAGGGTCCAGGGAGCTGAACTCAGGAGATGATGCAGGAGGAGCCAGCAGCCTCTTCTGCCCTGGGAGGGAGAACGCGGTCCGGGTCCGAGCTGAGCCAGAAGTTTGGCCTGAGGCTGGGACCTCAGCAGTTAGAATGTGGTATCTTATCCGAGATAAAGCCGGAGTTTGCGTCTCTGTGGGCCCTTCTTGGGGACACTCTGGGGTATGGGAAGAGCAGACCGTGGGGGAGAGCATTGGGCAAGCCGTGCCTGTAATGTCCGTGGAGGCGACGCGCCTGCAAGAACCAGAGCAAGGAGACACTGGTGGCCCCAAGAAATCCCAGAGAAACGGAGTGGACAGGAGGGGAGTAAAACGGAGCCCGGGAGAGCCGGAAGCCCGCAGCAGGGAGCTGTGGCGCTGGTGGCCGGGTGAGGACTGAAGGCAAAGAGCGAGGCGGCGTGCAGCCGGGCTGCCGAGCTCTCCAACGCGGATGCCAGGCGCTCGCCAGCCTGAGGGATCCCTCCCGACCCACAAAGAGGCCGTCTGGGAGGTGACTCGTTTAGAGAGATGGTGGATTCCCTTTCCAGACCCAGGAAAGCCCGTTTCCCGTGTGGGGTAGCATGGGTTTGGCTCTGATAGGCTGCGTGGTCAGATCAGACTTTGACATATCACTACCCTTCCCTGTAGCAGTTTTAAATGCAGCACAGGTGATTTGGGAAGACTTCCTAAATGTATAATATTTCTTTTTGAAAAGAAACTTCACCTACTCATACGTCTATACACCTCTCTCTGTATTGCATCTTGGAATCTGTGAACAAGCCCATGTCTCCCGGGAAGCGCTCTTCTATCCCAACTCCCGTTTCACAGGCTCCTGGAGATTGCATGAGTACAAACTCCTCTCACCATTGGGATCCCAGGGAATTTGCTTCCTTGTCTTTTGTTCTGATTAGAGTTCATTTAAGCATCACACTTTTCTTTCTGGAAATGTTCTTAATTTAAATTTAACTAAGCTTCTCTTTCTTCCACTCTAGCAGCTTCCCCAACATTCATGAATACAATTTCATAATAATATGTCTAGAAATGAGGCGTATCCAGCAAGGAGTTTTACTCTGTTTCTTTAAACATAAAGACTTGGCCTAAAGAGTGTTTTAAGCAATGCTCCGCTGCCGGTTGTCTCCTCCCCAGTTTTGACCCTTGGCCCTTTCTCTCTTTTTCTTTTCTTTTCTTTCTTTTTTTCTTTTCTTTTCTTTCGAAGTTTTGCTCTTGTTGCCCAGGCTGGAGTGCAATGGCATGATCTTGGCTCACTACAACCTCTACCTCATGGGTTCAAGCAATTCTCCTGCATCAGCCTCCCGAGTACCTGGGATTACAGGCGCCCACCACCACACCCGGCTAATTTTTATATTTTTAGTAGAGACGGGGTTTTGCCATGTTGGCCAGGCTGGTCTCGAACTCCTGACCTTAGGTGATTCACCTGCCTCGGCCTCCCAAAGTGCTGGGATTACAGGCATGAGCCACCGCACCCGGCCTGGCCCTTTCCTTAAAGGGCATCTTCTCCTTTGAGTGGAGGCACACCAAGTTTCCTGCAATTATCTTGGACAGCACCAACAAAATTAGTCCTGAGCCAGGGACAACAAAAGTAAGGCTGCCTGTCTCCCAGTCTTTACTTAACCGACTCTGCTGGAGAGTTCATTTCACTTTCTTTCTGAGATGCTGAGATGCTAGGATGAGAGGAATAGCTGGGCTTTGAGATGGGACAAACATTTTGAAATACTCATTATCTCATAGTTCTGGCATGACAGTTGGCACCACTTCCTGCCTGCAGAGTTTGAAGTTATTTCACTTTCATAAGTGGCTTATTCTGACTCAGTAGCCTCAGGACCTCTGGCTAATAAAGTGAAGTAGGTTGTCTTAGCTTCGTTATCAAATGAAGGGAGAATTAATCCACTGGCTTTATTTCTGAAAGTTTGAATATTTTCTTATAGAACTAACATTAAATATTACTTCCAAAAATGCAAACACTTTGGTCTTTCTAGTCATTGTAATTATTGTCTAGATAATTACAATAATCCAAACAATAACCATTACGGATTTGGTGAGCTCTTAAAATACCCATGTCCCAGATTTCTATCACGGTTATTACCAGTCTCTGCTTATTAAGGTAATGAGAAATGTTTCAAATGAAGACGAAATTGAATTTGGATGGAGGTTGTGTTGAGGGATTTTAACAGTTGAAACAGGAGCATGCTAAAAAGTTACTTCCGAAGACCAAGGATAGACTGTTTAGTTCCAGTCTTTAGCTTTATACATGACTCAACGCCAGTAGAATTGATGCTCTATCTTGAATTAGCTTTTGGAATGATTGTTTTTTGATCTTAAGAAACATAGTACTCACTGCTTAGATTGTTGATCAGGGATTCTGTGTCAGCTATTGGAAGTTTGAAGTAATTGATTAGTATCTTGATGAGCTTCAACAATTTCAGTAAGTTTGGGTAGCAAATTGCACCCTTTTTTTTTTTTTGAAACGGAGTCTTGCTCTGTTGCTTGGGCTGGAATGCAGTGGCGCGATCTCGGCTCACCGCAAGCTCCGCTTCCCCGGTTCACATCATTCTCCTGCCTCAGCCTCCCAAATAGCTGGGACTACAGGTGCCCACCACCATGCCCAGCTAATTTTTTGTATTTTTAGTAGAGACAGGGTTTCACCGTGTTAGCTAGGATGATCTCGATCTCCTGACCTTGTGATCTGCCCGCCTTGGCCTCCCAAAATGCTGGGATTACAGGCATGAGCCATCATGCCCGGCCCACCATTTTCTTTATACTGTGCAAACTCAACACCCAGAGGCAGAATTTCTGTAAAGCTAAAAATAAAGGAACAACTTCAACTTCAGTTTGTCTCATTGGCATGAGCCTCACCCAGCAGCACTTCGGGTAGCTTGGGCCTCAGGGAAGAATGTTACCATGGACCATGATGGGAGTTAAGGTAATCCATATACATGTATATCTTACTTTGTAAAATAATCCCCTCTATGAACATGTAAGACTACTGTTCACAATTTGGACATTTTCCTTTCAAACACATTTTTCATGAATATAGGAAAGTTAAAACCATCTCTATTCTAAAAGGAAAATCTACCATTTTGCTCAGAGAGAAAGTTACTGAGTTTGTCTATGTGATTTTAAGTAGTATTTGATTAGAGTATTAAAGAAATGGGGTACTTCAAGTAATATAACACCTGATATTTAAATCTAAGTTTTAAAAATGTATTTCACCCATTGTTAATGGAAGTGTTTCTAAGATGTAACCCCTGGTTAGCTATTCTGCCTTCTTGCCTTGATGGGTTGACTGGTGGTGAATATGCTGTTGTCATTCCATTGACAGTTCGGGATTTTGTGGTAGTCTCAGCATATTAGCATAGATGTGAGTTGTAATTTTATAGGATTATGGAACTGTAATTGTGGAACTCCTGCAGGGCAGACTCTGGAGGCTAGCTTTTTAGAAAACTAAAATCTCCAGTATAAACTTAATTTCTGTCATTTGCCCCATTTTCTTGAAAGTTAAGTGCCAGAAAAGAAAAGGATCGAGTCTCTCTTTTCTTTCTACAATAAAACAGAATATACTTTCTCCAGGGTTTGGTGGTGGGTTCCTTTTTCCTGTTGAGGTGGATTCTGAGATTGAGGAGGGGCTGGAGAAGACAGAGCATGAGGGAAAGAGACTGAGAACATACTCAGGCTGCCCTCGCCTCCTTTTCCCTTTCGTGCTCCTGTCTCCCATCTAGGAGGACCAGGGCTACCAGTCCTTGTGGGGACAAGTTTGAGTAGGATCAAGAGACATGTAACTGGGCCAGGCGCGGTGGCTTACGCCTGTAATCCTGGCACTTTGGGAGGCTGAGGCAGGTGAATCACTTGAGGTCAGGATTTGGAGACCAGCCTGGCCAACATGGTGAAACCCTGCCTCTACTAAAAGAATACAAAAATTAGCCAGGTGTGGTGGCAGGTGCCTGTAATCCCAGCTACTCGAGAGGCTGAGGCAGGAGAATCGATTGAGCCTGGGAGGCAGAGGTTGCAGTGAGCCGAGATGGAGCCACTGCACTCCAGCCTGGTGACAGAGCAAGAACTCTGTCTCAAAAAAAAAAAAAAGAAAGAAAGAAAGAAAAAGAAAAAAAGAGACATGTAACTGGAATTTGTTCCCATCTTGGTGACAGTTTCAGAGTGCCCCGCATAGGCCATGCAACTGGAGAAGGTGCCCTGTGGAGGCAGAATGCTGCTGCTGGGGTCCTTAACCAGGCAGAGGTTGGATATGAGGATGAGATGATGTAGCTTCTTTTGAGTAGGTTTAAGGGGTTGGGTTTTTTGTTTGTTTTTTCTTCTAAGCCTTGGAAGGATGCATGAACTCGTTGAAGGGGGTGTGACATGAATGCCAGGGAAGGAGAGAGATCTGTGGAACTTACTGGGGAAGGCCACTATGCTTTGAACCCTTCTTTTTTCTTAGATATGGGCAGGGGCTTTGTGGTTGTTTTTGATGCCTGATTGGAGCAGATGGGGTGGCAAGGCCAAATACGCAGATATTGTGGTGCCCCCTTTATCCAGAACCAGGGCATGGCCAAAGCACCCTAGTGCCTCAGCCAAGTTCTCTGTGAGATCTTGGTCTGTCACATAAACAAAATCTTAGTTCATTCATCTATAAAAATGGAGATACCAGGCCGGGCACGGTGGCTCACGCCTATAATCCCGGCACTTTGGGAGGCCGAGGTGGGTGAATCACCTGAGGTGGGGAGTTCGAGACCAGCCTGACCAACATGGAGAAACCCGGTCTCTACTAAAAATATAAAATTAGCTGGGTGTGGTGGCGCATGCCTGTAATCTCAGCTACTCAGGAGGCTGAGGCAGGAGGATCGCTTGAACCCAGGAGGCAGAGGTTGCGGTGAGCCAACATGGTGCCATTGCACTCCAGCCTGGGCAACAAGAGTGAAACTCTGTTTCAAAAAAAAAAAAAAAAAACAAAACCTACCTGTTCAAAACTTGTGTAAAATCAGATGGTTATGGAAGCACCTTGTACATGTATTCCTCCTAAAGTTGGTTGTTCTTAAATTAACCAAAGCCTTCTTTCATCTTCATTACAGATGCAAATGATAAGTAAGTAGTTTTTAAATTAATTGTTTTTATTATTATTTTTTGAAACAGGGTCTCACTCTGTCACCCAGGCTGGAGTGCAGTTGTACGATCATAGCTCACTGCAGTCTCGAACTTCTGGGCTCGAGTGATCCTCTTGTCTCAGCCTCTTGAGTAGCTGGGACTACAGGTGCATGCCACCATGCCTGGCTGTTTTTCTATTGTTTGTAGAGACAGGGTCTCACTACATCGACCAAGCTGGTCTTGAACTTCGGGGCTCAAGCAGTCCTCCCACCTCGGCCTCCCAAGCAGTTCCACAATTACATTCCCAAAGTGCTGGGATAACAGGCATGAGCCGCCATGTGCTGGCCTAAAGTTAACACTTAAAATGCTAGCAATTGTGCAGCAGATCAATTGTTCATCCTTCACACTGATTAAGTAGCTTTGAACATGGAAATTCTCTAAGCCTGACTGCCCCCCGCCCCTACCCGCCAGCTGACATTCTCAACGCTGAAGCACTTGCACTATTGAGAATTCTTCTATTTTTCATTAGTTGATCCTTCTTTAAGCTTTGAGTAATTCAGGAATTGGTCTTCATTGGGACAATGGACTGCAATTTTCAGAACCATAATCCTGGTTTTTTAGTTTTTTTTTTTAATTTTTATTTATTTATTTATTTATTTATTTTTTGAGACAGAGTTCTGCTCTTGTTGCCCAGGCTGGAGTGCAGTGGCGCCATCTCAGCTCACAGCAACCTCCGCCTCCCGGGTTTAAGCCATTCTCCTGCCTCAGCCTCCTGAGTAGTTGGGATTACAGGCGTGCGCCACCGTGCCCGGCTAATTTTTGTATTTTTAGTAGAGGTGAGGTTTCACATGTTGTCCAGGCTGGTCTCAAATTCCTGACCTCAGGTGATCTGCCCACCTTGGGCAATCCCAAAGTGTTGGGATTACAGGCATGAGCCACCACGCCTGGGGAAGGGGGGCCTCTTTTAGTGAAAAGGCAAGGGCACTACTCCTATTCATTAGTGTTCTATGCTTACGGCCTAATCACCTCCCAGAGGACCCACCTCCTCATTCCATTATATTGGGAATTAGGCTTCAAAATATGAATTTTAGGGAGACACAAACATTCAGACCCTAGCAGGGACCCTGGAAAGGATTCTCATTGTGCAGAGTATGGATAAACAGTGATGCTAGAGCAGTTTTTCCAGGGTTGTCAGAAAGGGCTGAACTAGAAGTTTCCCCACTGTGCCTGGAGTGCCCTGGGTTGGTTAAGTGTAGGGTTTCGAAGATAATTTTGTCAGGACTCTTTAGTTTTTAGTCTTTTATGAGTCAGAAGAGTGTGCATATGTAACTGCCACCACACCACAGCAAGTTCCAGCAAGAGAGAGGATTCCTCAGGTGGCCATCCTATCCAAACTCCATGGCTCTTTCCAGGGCGTTTGTGGGAAACCTGTGGGGCTAGGACTGAGCTAGACTTTTTCAGTAGCTGAGACTGGTCCTGCAGACCCATGAAAAGTGCCGTGCCGTCCCCCAGTAGGGGGCAGGGAGGGACCCTCATTTGCCCCTCTTCCCGCCCAACAGTTGCCTGACTTCAGCCTTAATGCATAGCTCATCCAGGGTCCTCCTGAGCTCCCACCTGGTGAGGTGTGTGTAGAAGGTGTGAGGAAGGCCAAACCACATTTTCCTGGCAGTGTTTAACTGACCGTTTTCAGCCCGCCTCCCAGTGCAGCTCACTGCGTCGGCTTACATTACCGTGATGTCATTCCCATGGTGGGATAATACAGCATCTTACTTTGTCTGGAGTGGTGCCTCCCGTAAGTTTTTTGATACCTCCTACAAATGGAGAAAGATATCATTGTTTAGCCATTTTTATTTGGGTGGGTTGGAGGCATGACTTTCCCAAAGGAATAAATGTTAGTTAATATTCCAGAAAATTCAAGTACTTTTCAACCCTAATTGAAAGGCACTCTGTGTGCGTGAATTAAAATCAAGGTGGAGTCCATGTGCCATGTGCTGTGTGATTCTAAAGCCATATTTTAGCTTGGCATAGTAGTATTTTGCATCAGAACATTTTATACTTGCAAAGGTTAGCAAGAATTTTCCTCAGACACAATTACAGATGAGCAGAATTTATTCATTTTGGGGGAAAAAATGAACAGACTGTATTTGGAAACTTAGATCATATCCAAAGCACTTGATGATTCCTGTTTGGAATCATTTTTCCTTTAAAGAATATTTGAGATCAGTGTTAAATGCAGGGCAGAGATGGACTCAAGAGTGGCAGGCATTGCTTTTGAATGGAATCACAATGTGTATATCATTTTAAATATTATTTTTATGGTATGTTTCATTATCAAAACCATCTATAGCCTCCAAAGGATGACAGGTGTTATAGTGTGAGTGGCATAGAGGGTGCTGAGATAGAGGAATGAAAAGAGAAGAGATCGTTCCCTTTCCACTCACCATTCATAGAGGAACTAAGTTTTACCTTCTAGGGAATTCCCTGTAATTCCCAGGGACGCCTTGTTCTTGCGGTTCCCAGGCAGGATGGTAGGAGGAGCTAAGTGGGAGGGAATTAATATTTCTTGAGTGTCGGCTGGTAAGTTGGTTGCTTTACCTCCACTTTTTTAGAGACAGGGTCTCTCCGTGTCACCCAGATGGAGTGCAGTGGTGTGATCATAGCTTACTGCAACCTTGAACTCCTACCTACACTATTTTACTTAATCTTTATAGTCACCATCATTTTTCAAATGGAGATACTGAGACATTTGGAAGTCACATAACCATCCAGGGGTCCCACAGCTACATAATGTCAGGTCAGTTTTCCTACCCAGCTCCTTCTCTTACTGTTTTTTTTTTTTTTTTTTTTTTTTTGCAACAGAGTCTCGCTCTGCCAGGCTGGAGTGCAGTGGCGCCATCTCAGCTCACTGCAACCTCTGCCTCCCCGGTTCAAGCGATTTTCCTGCCTCAACTTCCTGAGTAGCTGTGCCACCACGCCCAGCTAATTTCTTGTATTTTTAGTAGAGACGGGGTTTCACTGTGTTAGCCAGGGTGGTCTCTATCTCCTGACCTCATGATCCGCCTGCCTCGGCCTCCCAAAGTGCTGGGATTACAGGTGTGAGCCACCACGCCCAGCCCCCTCCTTTTCTTACTAAACCAGTGCTGTAGGGGCTTGCTACTCCAAGTGTGGTCTGGGGACCTGCAGGATTCCTGTCATCCAGGAGCGTGTTAAAACTAGAGTATCCTGAGCCCCATCCCAGACCTACTTAATCAGAATCTGCATTTTAGCAAAATCCCTAATGAGTCCTGAGCATGTTACTGTGTGAGGAAGCTCTGCTTAGAGGAGGAAAGTCTGACAATTACCACTATGCATCCTGGCCAAGACTCAGGACTTGAATCCATGGACTGGACCTGAAACATTGGTCTATCTCAGTGAGGGAGGAAGGGTGCTACCAGAATCTGATGGGTAGAGACCAGGGATGCAGCTAAACACTCTATAACACACAGGACACCCCCTTCCACCAACAAAGAATTATCCTGCACAAAATATCAATGGTGCCAATGTTGAAAAACCCTGGTCTAATTGTCTAGATGTAGAATTCACATCCTGTAGATATGTTTCGGTAGCCTCAGATGTATGCAAATCTCTAGGAAGTAGATCTTAAAGGAGTTGATACAAATTGCAGTGTGCTATGCAAATGGGAATCTTTTTATTGGGACTTGAAAAGAGAAAAAGAGCTTAAACTGAAGCATGAAAGACTTCCATTAGAGTTTTGAGAGTGTCAGACTCTCAAACAATAATATCAGGGATGCAGTGGAAAAGTTTCTAAGCATGTACTGAGTACCCACCATTGAGGGTGCTACAAGGCAACATTCCCTCCCATTCCCAATCCTGCCTGGCAACAGTGCCTTCTGTTTCTTCGTTTTATTCCTAAGACTTGCCCTGGCCTTTGTCCTACCTTTCCGTTCTCAAGCAGGATATGCTGGGTCAGTTGTGCCACCTGGAGGCTGGGGGAGGAACGCAAATAATGAATAATTGGTAAAGGGAACCAAAGCGCTGTTTCTACCATCTTTTCCTCCCTGCCTGCGTGGATCCACACCTGACTGTTTCTTACTCAACTCCTTCAATTCCACGACACTGTAGCCACTTCCACTGGTGGACACATATCCTCTCTCCCTCCTTCCTTTCCATTCTCTTTAGATCCTGGCCCAGAACATCTGAAAAGATCTGTCCTCCCTCCCCTGTCTCTCTCCCTTTTTTTCTTCTCTTTCTTCCTTTTCTGAGCTGAACAGCAACCTGTATCAATACTGGGAAGTAAAATGAGTATGCTTATTGTATATTGATGGAAAGTTTTTTGGTTTTTTTTTTTTTTTTTTTTTTGAGATGGAGTCTTACTCTGTTGCCCTGCTGGAGTGCAGTGGTGCAATCTCGGCTCACTGCAACCTCCGCCCCCTGGGTTCAAGCGATTCTGCTGCCTCAGCCTCCCTAGTAGCAGGGATTACAGGCATGTGCCACCACGCCCAGGTAATTTTTGTATTTTGGGTAGAGACAGGGTTTCACCATGTTTGCCAGGCTGGTCTCGAACTCCTGACCTCAAGTGATCCGTCTGCCTCGGCCTCCCAAAGTGCTGGGATTACAGGTGTGAGCCACCGCGCCCAGCCGATGGAAAATGTTTTGAAGTGAAATTATATCCAATAAAGAGCTCCTGTCATTCATCCAGTTGTGAGAGTCCCTTTGAGAGTTGCCAAAAATGTCTGCTGTCTTGTTTTTACTCTTAAATTAACTTGCTCTTTCTCGAAGTACAGAATTCTAAAACAGAGTTGGTGTTTTGTTGTTGTTCTATTATGTCCTCCTGCTTTCTTTAGTTGTTGGTACTAGAATAGTCATTTTCTACTACTTTTTCATGGACATTATCCTTGAGATAGGTTATTCTAGACAAGTTTTGGAACCCAAACTGGATTTAAGACCAAGGCATTCCAAGAAAAATAAAATCTTTTTGCAATTTCTATGCATCATCTTTTTATAACTTTCATTCTCCTTTGCAAAGGAAATGTGGGGCTGTGGATGTGAAAGGAGGTGGGGGCAGTGACCGGCCAGCTGCAGAACATTCAAGCCTGGCCTTTGGACTCAGAGACTAGGGCAGAAGAAGCCAGAGTGCTAGGCTTCTGGCCAGAGTGGAATGTGTCTTCCCAGGAGTGGGAAGCCTGTGTTTTTCCACCTTACCGTCTGATCTGCTCCAGAGGGCCCTGCATTAGAAAAATAGGGAGCTATGGGGAATGACTAGGGGGTGGGGATCATGAGAGCAGTGTCTATGGAGGATTATCAGTTATGCTCAGAAAGGGAAGATTTGGCACCTGGTCATCGATTTTTAGTATAGTAATTGTCTTGAGAAAAGTATTTGAGAATCAATATTAGAAACAAATTTTAAAATATATCAGTCTTAAAGGTACATAAATGAGAGGAAGAAAATCAGAGATCAGGGTGTCTGCAAGATGGTCTACTAGGCTTTTTATTATTGTAATTTGTGATTGAATGCCCTCTGTGGGGCCAGGTATTTTTTTTTGTTTTTGTTTTTGTTTTTGTTTAGATGAGTCTTGCTCTGTTGCCCAGACTGGAATGCAATGGTGCGATTTCGGCTCACTGCAACCTCCGCCTCCTGTGTTTAAGCGATTCTGTTGGCTTGGCCTCCCAAGTAGCTGAGACAACAGGTGTGCACCACAACGTCCGGCAAATTTTTGTATTTTTAATATTCACCATGTTGTCCAGGCTGGTCTCGAACTCCTGACCTCAAGTGATCTGCCCACCTTGGCCTCCCAAAGTACTGGGATGGGCCAGGTAATTTTATTTTAGCCTCACAACTACTCTTTGGGGTCCTTGGATAGTTTTTAATTCCATTTTGAAGATGGAAAAGTGAGATGAATTGGTCAAGGTCAGGCCCACAGGCCCTATTTTTTTCCCCTTGCATTGTTCCTGTGCTGGGTGACAACTGGTGCTGAGACAGCTGCTGTCTCCATCACCTCTCATGAGGAAAGAGGGTCAACAGGTCCAGGAGTTTTTGTTTGTTTGTTTGTTTGTTTTAGATGGAATCTCACTCTGTTGCCCAGGCTGGAGTGCAGTGGCGCGATCTCGGCTCACTGCAACCTCCACCTCCTGGGTTCAAGCCATTCTCCTGCCTCTGCCTCCCAAGTAGCTGGGACTACAGGTGCATGCCACCAGGCCTAGCTAATTTTTGTATTTTTAGTAGAGACGGGATTTCGCCATGTTGGCCAGGATGGTCTCCATCTACTGACCTTGTGATCCACCCGCCTCAGCCTCCCAAAGTGCTGGGATTACAGCAGGAGTTTTTACTCTAAATATTAAGTTAAGCTTACAAGTTAAGCTACTTGTAAGCTGTCTGAAGGTCTGTTTCCCTGACTGTGCAGTTCCTTAATTTTGAAGGCAATCTCTGCCTGTATGTCTTCTTCCTTAGAGACCTTTGTCCCGTTAAGGTAACCTCCTCTCCCAGCCCACACCTTGTAAAGTAACTTGTCACATCTCATGAACTCCACAAGGGTCCTCTTGGGCATGATAATGTGTGTCACCTCTTGCAAGATCCACTAAACCCTCTTTGCTGCAAGTTATGCTTTTCAAAGTCCGCCTGAAAATATGCTAACAAGAATCATTGTACCACTGACTTGCAAATACTTGAACAAATACAAATTAACAATTACTGCAGCTTTATGAAGAATGCATCCAAACCAAGGACAGAGTGAAGGAGGAAGACATAATACAATGTATGGGTACAATTTAATAAAACCTTGAACCTTTAACATGAGCCCATTTTCATCCATGCATTGTGATCAAGCTTTGTTCAGAAGGGTGTAACTTAACTTTGAAAAAACTATACATTTTTATGTGTTTTCAGTGAGTTTAACCTTCCATAAGCACAGATACTCTGTTATAAAAGTGACTTTAAGCTGCTTCTTGATAATGAATGTTGACTGAAAGTCAGGCCCTATTTCCAGTGTCATATGTGGATTGTCATATTTAACCCCCATAACAACCTTTGATAGAGATACCATTATTTTATATATATATAATATATATATTTATTTATATATATGTGTGTGTGTGTACATATATATATGTGTACAACAGGTACACACCACCACGCCTGGCTAATTTTTGTATTTTTAGTATAGATGGGGTTTCACCATGTTGGCCAGGCTGGTCTCGAACTCTTGAGCTCAAGTAATCTGCCTGCCTCGGCCTCCCAAAGTGCTGGGATTATAGGCATAAGCCAACATGCCAGACCAATATTATTATAATTTTTTGTTACAGATGAAGAAACAGACACAAGGGTTTAGGGCAAGGGTACACAGCTAGTGGCAAAGCCAAGCTTGGAATCCCTATAGGCTACTGGTTAGTGACAGTCTCTTAATCATTCCTGTTTTTACTATGCTGCCTTCTTAGTGCTTAATACAAACTAAGCTTGTTCTCTCCTTTTACTATGGTTGGGGGTATAAATCTCAGTCCATAAACAAAGGCTTACAAAAAATAGCATTAAAAAAATTTTATTTTAAGTTCCAGGATACATGTGCAGGACCTACAGGTTTGTTACGTAGGTAAATGTGTGCCATGGTGCTTTGCTGCACCTATCAACCCATCACCTACATATTAAGCCCCACATGCATTAGCTAGTTATCCTGATGCTCTCCCTCCCCACCCACTCCAAGAGGCCCCAGTGTGTGTTGTTCCCTTCCCTGTGTCCATGTATACTCATTGTTCAGCTCTCACTTGTAAGTGAGAACATGTGGTGTTTGGTTTTCTGTTCCTGCATTAGTTTGCTGAGGATAATGGCTTTGAGCTCCATTCATGTCTCTGCAAAGTACATGATCTCATTCCTTTTTATGGCTGCGTAGTATTCCATGGTGTATATGTACCACATAAAAAATAGCATTTTAAAACTTATGTAAATTAATTTTATCTCCAAGCCTTCAATCTGTCCAACTGTAAGAAAATGTACCCTATTATTTTTAGACACACCCACCCTAGGATTACATGCAGGACCTAAGGTTTTAGAATGTGCTAGGTTGTGGGAAGTGGTCCATCCAACACCTATCTACAATGGTTTCAACAGTGATTTCTAGCACATGTGTTATATTAGTTTGCTAAGGCTGCCATAGCAAAGTACCACAGCCTGGGTAGTTTAAACAACAGAAATCTATTTTCTCATATAGTTGTAAAAGGAAGTTACATTTTGGGACCCCAAACTCATTTAGCCAAAGGGAAAAGTCAAGCTGAGAACCGGGTCACGCAAACCTGCCTCCCCTCTTTGGTTCCTAAATAAGATGGCTACAAGATGAAAAAATACCTGCCTTCCCTATATTTTGCCCAAGGGAAATTCCTGGTGAGCTGTTAAAACTTCACCATGGCAATGCAAATTGATAGTTTATCTTATACAGGTGCAGTCACCCAGGCCCTGCCAGACTCAAAAGCATATCTGATTGTTCCCCTACCCCATTTTGTCTCTGCTATCTTATGTAAATGCAGATTCTCCACATTTTTTCCTCTGCCCCTTTTGTTTATGTGAAAACTGTGTGCTTCTCAATATCCCACCTTTTCTCCTTTAAATTTGGAATCCTCAAAATCATCTTGGAGAAAGGCATAGATCTGTCTCCCAGGCATGTTCTTAACTTTGGCAAATAAATCTAAAATGATTGAGATTTGTCTTGTCATTTTCTTCCATTGACAGAGGCTAGAAGACCAAGATCCAGGTGTTTGCAGGGTTGGTTGCTTCTGAGGGCTGTGAGGAGAGGTTCTGTTCTAGGTCTTGGCTTGTAGATGGGTGTCTTCTCCCAGTGTCTTCACATGGTCTCTCCTCTGTGTATGTATCTGTGTCCAAATTTCTATTTTTTTTTTTTTTTTTGAGACAGAGTTTCACTCTTGTCACCCAGGCTGCAGTGCAATGGCACGATCTCAGCTCACTGCAAACTCTGCCTCCCAGGTTCAAGTGATTCTCCTGCCTCAGCCTCCCAAGTAGCTGGGATTACAGGTGCCCAACACCACGCCCAGCTAATTTTTTTTTTGTATTTTTAGTAGAGACAGGATTTCACCACGTTGGCCAGGCTGGTCTTAAACTCCTGACCTCAAGTGATCTGCCCACGTTAGCCTCCCAAAGTGCTGGGATTACAGGCGTGAGCCACCACGCTTGGCTCAAATTTCCTCTTCTGTAAGAACACCAGTCATATTAGACTCATCCACTCTGAAGACTTCGTTTTAATTTAGTTACCTCTTTAAAGACCCTGTCTCCAAATACCATCACACTCAGAAGTATTGGGGGTTAGGACTTCAACATAGGAAGTGGAGCAGGGGTTGGGGTAGGGGTGCACACAGTTCATCCCATTTGAGGCTCTTTACCAGTTCATGCAGGCATGGGACAGGTCAGGGAAATCCTTGGTAAGTCTGGGAACCTGGAGCCTGGAGCCCCTCTTCTGTGAAGCCTTGCCAGTTCCCTTAGGAGCTTCCAGGGACCAAAGTGAAACACCCAGGGGTGGAGGGGGTAAGGAGCCTTTCTAGAACACCTTGCAAATCTTGTTGATGGCTTAGATGTTTACAAAACTCTAGAAGAATCTTATCTCCTTGATATGAGATCCTGGAAGCAAGGAGTTAAAAGCCTGGCTGCCTACCTAAGGAAGAGGAGGAAGGAGTGGAAGTAAACGAAGACATTGATTATGATAGAAAAAATGTTAATAGAAGGCGATTTTTGGAAGCCAAAGAGAAAATTCAGCTTGAATCCCCTAGTAGTGTGTACGCTCATCTTCCCAAGTCGGAAGCGCCTCTCCTGTCCGACCTCCTAGCCCAGCCTCGGTCTGGAACACATTGGGTCCTAGGCACCGAGTAGTGAATTGGCTCACAAAGTGTTTGAGGGCTCAAGTGAGTCCAGGAATGATGGCTCACGCCTGTAATCCCAGAACATTGGAAGGCTGAGATGCGAAGATTGCCTGAAGCCAGGAGTTCAAGCCTGTGTAGTTAGTGGTATGTCCTCAGCAGAAGCCACAGGACTGTGATTTGAAGAGAAGGATATGGGGTTGAACTGCTTCTTACTGCCACGGCAGCTCTCTGGCCCCGGAACTGGGGCAGTTCCTTCATTGTCCCACCTCTGTCATCGCAGGAATCCCAAGCTGTCACACTTCTCAGTATTGTTTCCTTTGCAATTTGATGTGGACTTGGCACATTTCCAAGGTGGAAACGACCCCTCATTCATTATTTTTGGGACCTCGGTGGCCCCCCATGATAAGGGAAATGATGGATGCCTGGACTTGTCTTCTGGCATTGAGCACCAGATATCAGGGCCCTCCACAGGACCAGCCTATGAGACAGGAAGAGGCTGAGGTCTTAAAGACATACTTTCTTGGGAGTTTGATGTTTCCTCTTGCTTCCACAGCTGTCAGAAAGGGCTTGTTCTGAGGGTGACCTGCAGGTTGCAAGGCTGTGGAAACATAGCGGTGACAGCGTTGAATGGCTTGTCCCCATCAGTAAGCTTTGGTGTCACACCAGCCTGATGACTTTCTGGTGGAGGGCCAGCTTCCTTCACTTCCGTGACAGCAGCCTGACAGCCCCACGGAGGCATGGCTGTAGACATTAAGACATTTCTGTAGACATTTGTTCTAGTTGTTGTCCTTTTTTGTCTGTTATTTATTATTTATTTATTTATCATTATTTATTTAGAGACAAGGTCTCACTCTGTCACCAGGCTAGAGTGCAGTGGTGCAATCATGGCTTATTACAACCTTGATCTCCTGGGCCCAAGCGATACTCCCACCTCAGCCTCCTGAGAGGCTGGGACCACAGGTGTGCACCATAATGCCTGGCTAATTTTTAAATTTTCTGTAGACAGGGTCACACCATGTTGTCCAGGCTGCAAACTCCTGAGCTCAAGCGATCCTCCCACCTTGGTGTCCCAGAGTGTGGGGTCTTAGGTGTGAGCCATCGCGCCTGCCCTGTTTTTCATTTTAATGGCGTGACATAAAATGTAAAATGTACCCTCTAAACCATTTTTTAGTGTCCAGTTTTGTGGTATTAAGTACATTCACATTATTATGCAACCATCACCACCATCCATTCACAGAACTCTTTCAACTTGCAAAACTGAAACTGTATGCATTAAGCAATAACTATCCCTTCCTTCTTTCCCCTTCCCCAGCTCTTGGCAACCACCATTCTACTTTCTGTCTCTATGAAGTTATCTACTCTAGTAACCTCATATAAGTGAAATCACTATTTGTCTTTCTCTGACTGGCTTATTTCACTTAGCATAATGTCCTCAATGTTTATCCATGTTATAGCATGTGTCACAATTTCCTTCCTTTAAAAAAATTGAATAATGTCCCATTGTGTTTATTTGCCACATTTTGTATATCCATTCATTCATTCGATACTTGGGTTGCTTCCACCTTTTGTCTTGCCCTTGTTTTTGAGAGGTTAATCCATCTGTGAGGTCCTCCAGGCATCAAAAGAGTTCCCCAGTTCCCTACTTTCAAGAAGTTCACTATCCCTAGCAAAGATGCAAAGAACAGATACATGAAAAAGTAAATCATGGTGCAAAAGTTGTATGAGACAACACTTCAAGATGTATCCTATGAGCGTAGGTGTAGATTTGCAAAATGGCTGGTGTGGAGTTTCTGGAAGAGGATGGCTTAGAGAGAGTATGGACTTAAAGCAGAGTTAAGGAGCCCAAGCTCAAATCCTGGCTTTGTGACTTCCTGTCCTTGTCACTTTGGGTGAATTATTGAACCTTTGTAAGCTTTAGTTTCCTCATCTGTAAAACGCAGATAATAGTACTTACCTCATAGAATTGTTGAGAGGATTAAGTGAGTAAATGTAAGTAAAAGATGGGCATGGTGATTCATGCCTGTAATCCCAGCACTTTGGGAGGCTAAGGCAGGAGGATTACTTGAACCCAGAAGTTCTAGACCAGCCTGGGCAGCATAGTGAGACCTTGTCTCTAAAAACAATGTAAAAACTTAGCTGGTCATGGTGGTGCACACCTGTAGTCCTGGCTGCTTGGGAGGCTGAAGTGGGAAGATTCCTTGAGCCCAGGAGTTCTAAGGTGGCAGTGAGCTATGATCACAACACTGCACTCTAGCCTGGGGAACAGACCAAGACATTGTCTCTTAAAAAAAAAAAAAAAGTAGGTAAAGATTGAAACAGCCTGGCACACGGTTAGAACTCAGTACTAAAATATAAAGGAGATAACATATTGCCCACTAACATTTTGGCTATTTTTAATATATTGTTCTTGTCTTTTTAATGACCACAGATACTCTTTAGTATCTGTTTGCTGCAGTTTTTGCAGGTATTCATGATGCCTGTTATGCCTTTCCTATTTTACCTCCTTTTCAGATTATGATAGTTTTAGCAAAGAAGTATTCAGTTCTAGAGACTCATTATCAAGGAAAGAGAGAGCTCTTCATTTGGTTTTATCAGATAATAGATAATAATAAATATGGCCTGGCTTTCTTTTCACTGGGAAGATAGAGAATGAGGAAGGAGAATGACTATTAGTCATTCTAACGTTAGTCTGTTTTATCGAACTGAGGAGGGAGTTAGCTTTCTCCAACTCTGGGCAGATTACCGAGAGTAGGATGCCAGGTTACATTCTCTTGGGAGAACAGTGATATCATGGCTGATCTCTCAATTAAGGACTTCATATTTAGATTATTTAAATCTCAAATATTGAAATACTCTCATTTTTCTAACAATGATAATTAAGAAAACTTTGTAAAGTTACAAATAAAGTGAAATTGAAAAGGTTTGCTGAATGAAGTATTTTACTATTGAAAGGTCTTCTAGAATGTAGGTTTCAAACACATCGTCTGGCTGGTGCATTACTTAATCTATTCCTGTTTGGCTGCTGCTTGGTATTTCCCACGCAGGAGTTCATTGACTTCAAGGCAATTGAATGCATTATTAGCCAGAAGAAGAAAACATGTGAGTCTCCTTCACCCAACAATAGATTTTTTAAAATGCATTGTGCACAGTCCTCTTAAAAAAGGCATCAATGGCAGGTGGGTGTGAACAGAGGAATTTCCTCCTCCACCCTGGCTGTTGCTGAGCTGTAAGCTAACATTGTGAGAGACAAAAAGTATCAAGGTCTCAACTTTCTTTCGGATGTTGCTTTGTATTTCTGTTTACTAGTATGAATGAAAATTTCCCTGAAAATGCTGGCTAAAACTGAATTTTGGTGTTGTCTTTCTAATGGAATTTCTGATCAACAATTTCCTTTATGTTGACAATTGCTTAATCTGCTGAAGTAGGTAAGGTAGTTGTGCTGCCTTAAAATTTATTTTTATATTTGTCATTAAAAACAAACATGAAACTTGGAGGTTAATTTTGTCTGTTTAAATTTTGATGCTTTCATTTTGACAAAATCTTTTAAGAATAATGACGAGGCTGCAGTGATTGAAATACAATTTGTGTGGCTTTTAGGCAAGTGAGCATTTAGCAAGTAAGAATTTCCCAGATTGGGTTTAAAGTTGTATTTGCTTATGTTCCAAACTCTTTTTTTTTTTTTTTTTTTTTTTTGGTAAGATAATTTTGAGTATCAGTAGAACTTGGGGCAGATAGAATGACAGAACATGGAATGTGTAATCCTTTTGGGATTTGTATCTTAGTTAAGTAAACTTTCATGATGGATTAAGGAGGACAAAGTCTCCAGCAGATTTCACTTGGCTGATTTTGTTTTTCTGTTCTTTTTCTGTTTTCCTGATGAGGCTTCTGTACTTCTCCCTTTAAGGAGGCAACTGAATAGCATGAAAATAAGGGGTATGGGTGGTGGTAGTTGCTGAGGGGAATGACAATGGATTTGGTAACACAGCATGCTACTATCATGCAAATAATGAGATGATATAGGAATCTCTGCTCTAGTGGTGGGTCTGAGGTTTGCTCTAGTGGTGGGTCTGAGGTTTTCTCTACTGAGGGCAAAATTGGAGCTTTTTTAAAAAAAAAAAAATTTAATTTTTTTTTGAGACAGGGTCTCCTTCTGTTGCCCAGGCTGGAGTATAGTGGTGCCATCACAGCTCACTGCAGCCTCCATCTCCCCCAGGCTCAAGCGATCCTCCCACCTCAGCCTCCCGAGTAGCTGAGACCACAGGTGTGCGCCACCATGCCTGGCTAATTTTTAAATTTTTTTGTAGAGAGAGAGTCTTGCCATTTTGCCCAGACTGGTCTCGAACTCCTGGCCTCAAGTGATCCTCCTGCCTTGGCCTCCCAAAGTGTTGGGATTATAGGCATGAGCTGCCACACCCAGCCTGGAACTTTCTTAAAAGAGAACTTCTTTCTTGGTTTGCCACACCTCTGGGTTAACAAGGTGCCAGAGATAATTAGCCCTTGGTTGGGAGAATGTGGGACTGTTCACTATGGAAGGATCTTACAGTATAGAAATGAAACCCTAGTGTAGGAAGGGAGCTGACATTTTTCAGTGTTACCTTGACTTAATTTGCAAAATGTTTTATTTTCTGAAGCCACAGTGTAATTCACAGATGCACCAAGATCAAAGGTCTCTAAGAAGAAGAGGTTGTGGGGAAAGAGCCCAGTAGAGGTAGGGAGGCCACAATGAGTTATTGAGTTATTCCACCTGTCAAAACCTTGGTTTTGTAAACTGCAAAATAGGACCAGTAATACCTATGATTAGCTGCTGCTGTTACGAATTAAGTTCAGTAACAAGTTCGACATGGCTGGCGCATGCTGTTTTCAATAAATATAAATTCTGCTCCCAACCATTCAACATCAAATGAGTTGACCTGCAAAAAGTGTTTTGAAAACTACAGATACTAATTTTCATTTGTGTATGCCTGTTAGTTGACTTCAAAACATTTGTTTGTCCCAGGAACAGAAGAGAAATATCCTTTGATCATGAGACAGGTTCATTTTTAGTATGTTAAGGCCATGTCATTCTTGTGGCTTGTTAATGTGGTTAATTGAAACCCTTCCATATTCTTGATGGGGCAGAACCTTCAGCTGTTTTCATGTTCACGTTCTGGGGTGTAAATTTCTAGACGATCTTGTGGGCCTCTGTCAGCTCTGAGATTAAATGACGTGTGCATTTGCTTATCGGATTCTTAACTCTAAAACCCTGGGATGAGGACTAGGAAGGAGAACCAGGAGGCGCTGAGGGAACAACAGCTTCCACATGGCCCATCTGCTTTGCAGAACCTGTGTCTTTGGGGTACAAGTGAGCTGGAGGTGGAGCTGCAACAGAGTGAGTCCCCGTGGTCAGTCACATGCACCGGCTTCCGCCTGGTATGATTTATCAGCAGTGATGCAAACAAGATTCAGAGATAGTTTTATAAGAATTTTTACTTCGGTTAAATCATAATCAGGCGGCTATTTCCGTTTTTCTAATGTCACTTGATTAGCTCAAGATGCCCAACCCTTATTGTCCTGACTCATGGAGGGAGGCTGCTTGCTAAGTAATCGTGAGACCCAGGAGAGGAAGAGGGTTGGCGGCCATCCCCACCGGAGGGGCATCCTGGAAAACTCCAGAGAGGGAAGCTTGTGACCATGACTCCTAGCAGAGCGGTACTGACAGCCTAGTACAAAACCCATAGTGGAAACACTTTCACCTACTCTCATACATTCATCTTCCCCTGAGAGGAAGCAGAGCTGACATTGTCCAGTCCCATTCTGCACTCAAAGAAACGCAGTCTCAGAGAAGCTACGGGAATGGTTCAAGGTCACATGCTTGCATATGGCAAAATTCCAAATGCAGACAGACCACTGAAATTAGGGGAGAGGGGAGATCTTCTCTTTCTACTTTAAACTATTTTATATTGTTTGGGTAGTTTCCAAAGAACAATGACTGTTTTAAAAAGAATTTTAAAAAGTAAATTTAAAAACTAAAAAGTTTCAGAAACTAAATTTTAAAATCTCTGTTTATTTGTGATTATTCAAATTTTAGAAAATGAAAAAAGAGCCTCACCAATTCTTTCAGTTGATCCTCTCATTTTTACAGACCAGAGGACTGAGAAAAGTATAAGTTGGTCAATTGTGATAAGCTGGGTATTGGCAGAAAATCTGTTTTAAAACTTAGTAGGCTCACTGGGATGATTGAAGCTCTGTGTTCTGCTTAATACATGTTTAGCTGCCTGAACTAACTCAGATGACTCCATGCTGTACCATAGAGAGAGGAGCCTGACCTTTGGCTTTGGGGTCTATGTGACCCCAGTCAGAACATGGCACTTTTGATGTCTTCATGACCTTGGGCGTGCTACTCTTCCTCTTTGCATTTCTGTTTTTTTTGTCTGTAACTGGGAATAATACCCATCCGGCAAGTTTCGAATTAGAAATTAGAGGCCAGGTGTGGTAGCTCATGCCTGTAATCCCAGCACTTTGGGAGGCTGACGTGGGTGGATCACTTGAAGTCAGGAGTTCAAGACCAGCCTGGCCAATGTGGTGAAACCCTGCCTCTACTAAAAACATACAAAAATTAGCCAGACATGGTGGTACGTGCCTGTAGTCTCAGCTATGTGGGAGGCTGAGGCAGGAGAATTGCTTGAACTCGAGAGGCGGAGGCTGCAGGGAGCCCAGATAATGCCACTGCACTCCAGCCTGGGCAACAGAGCGAGACTCTGTTTCCAAAAAAAAAAAAAAAAAAAAAAAAAAAAAAAAGAATTGGTAGAACCCATCTGAAATTGCCACTTTTATAGGTCAAATGGTCGAATATTAGAAATTTCATATAGTTGAACTCAACATTTAGAGAGTCTGATAGGTACTCAGTAAATAGTTACTGTTAGAGATGTAATAGAGGATACAAATAAAATTCTTATGGCTGCTTTAGCGAGGTCCCAAATGTTATTTTCTCCTCCCAAGGAAATGACTAACAGGAATATAGCTTTTCACTTTTTTACATTGGTAAAGATCTTCTCTGACTTTGGAAAGCCTGCCACTTACTGAGGGCCACCTCTACTCATGGCTCCCAGGATGTAGTCTATCTTATTGACGTCTTTGACAGTTCATAACTCAGTTCACTTTCTCCCTGTCTATGCTTGGTCACTTGGATGGAGTAGTCCTCTGTAACTCCTCCTTCTTTCAGTTCTCTTTCAATGAAGATCAATTATTTTTCATTTAAGAATCTTCCTGTGCAATGATTGCTCTATGCCCTGATACATAGAAAATGGGCATATTTTCCAATTAGCACTACCATTGTTTCTTGTGGGTAAATTTCGGCTAAAATTATGTCTATAAAATTCCCTTAGACTTAAGTAGTATTATTGAGTGATAGGAGCCTGAGGGTGATTTGGGAGATACTTGTGTTCTGCCCATCACTGTGTTATTAACTAACCTTATATAGTCTTCGTAGGACTTGTTCATGTACGTACAAGATCAGTAAGATCATTCTAAGTCAAACACTTGGCTATCTGTGATTTTCTCACCATTTTGTGTTTATAGATAGTTCAGATAGTGAGTGTTAGGGAAACAGTGAAAGGTGAGTTAGTAGTAGTTCATATTATTAACTCATTTGATTGGAATTTCCAATTTTTCCTTCTCAAAATTTTTCTCTGAACCAGTATAACCCTAAACCTATTGGTAAAATATAGAATCTTAAGCCTATTGGTAAAATATAGAATCTTAACTACATTCCAATATAAAGCAAACTGTTGATGTGGGCAAAAATGAGGGGGAGGAGAGGGAGAAAGAAATGGAAGAGAAAATGAGAAATTCTGAGTCTTCATCACTTTCCACAGGACTCGGCCATAACCCAAAGTCAAGCTGCCCACTGTTGCTTGGGATGGCGGTCTCTCTCTGGATCAGCTCTGTGGCTAAGGGTGGCAAGGGGCCCATCAGAATGGAGCAGTCCCTGATCTATCAGAGGTCTCAAAAAACTGCCTGCTACTAAGCTTGGATCTTTCCAGAATCATGTGGATGATAGAATTTGCCTATAGTGTCAAGCATGGAAAAGGAAGAGAAACTAAAGGCAGACTTTAAAGGAATTACTTACTTATCTGTGCCCTCTAGCATCTCTGAGAATTGTGCTAAGGATTTGTTGCAAGGATGGGGGTAGATGAAGAAGCCATTGGTTTGAGTGAGATTTGGAGTTAGGCGTAGTAATCCTTGGGTGCTGGAGTAGTGTCTTGTTTGAGGGAGCAGTGTTCATAGGGCATAAATGCTATAGAGGTGTCTGAACCACCTGGAGCCACAATCTGTCCTCATGATCTTGCCCTTCAAATGCAGCCGCATGCCCACATAACCCACCTTGGGGAGTAGCCAATACTCAGGCTACTCTGTGGGCTGGCATTCTTGGTCTCCTGACTTCTGCCCCAGCTCTACCTTGGTTGATACCCCAAATGCCCCTTTTCCTCTGGCCTACCTAGCCTGCTTTCTCCCCTTCTTCCTTGGTTAACTTTGCACGTGACCATTTTGATTCTCTAAAGAGAATCATTCAATTAGGAAATGGAAATCTGAGGCAATGAGAGAGAGGAGACATGCATCACTATTTATTTTTAGAAACTTCACACAGCACCAAGCCCAAACTGTTAAGCATTGCCTTAGGAGAGGTTTCTACCATTGTGCTTGCCAGGTATAAGAAAAGAAAATTACGATTGATTCTGTAATTTCTTTTGTAATCATCATCATAGATTCCAAAACACAGAATGAGTCTTTAGTGCGAAGCCCTGAAGCCTCTGTCTGCAAGTCCATTTTAATGACAGTTTTTGTTCTGAGCAAGAATGCGTCATTGCTGGTCTTGTGTTTTCAGACAAACACAAAGCTTTTAGGAAATAAGAAGCTTAAGTAAAATGACTACAGGTTGTTCTCTCCTGGGAGTTCCTGGACGCCCTCTCAACTGGGACACTTGAAGTGAGCCTCATGACCTGAGCTGAGAATTGCCATGGCTGAAACAGCTTTTATAGGGTGTTTTACATGGACACTTGACACTCTTTGGATCACATTGTGTGTGATCCAGACTCAAGCCAGGGTTAGCCTAGCTTGTTGTTTTATCAGTTAAAAGCCTTTTGTTAAGAGAACAAACAAGAAAGTTCAGATAGGTCAAGAAAGCCAGCTCCGAGGATATATCTAGAGGGCAAATCATATTTATTTTTCAAAGTTTCCCCAGGAATTAAAGGTTGCACATCTAAATGTCACCATTTCTGTGACTTTTGCAGATAAACATTAGATTTACCTTTGGCAAACTGCAGTGTCTACATTATGGGATTTCCCTCCCCAGAGTTTTTTCTCTGGGGAAGTTCTGAAAAATTGTTTCAGGGATACTATAGTTCTTAAATATAACTAACAAACATATTATGAAATGCTGTTAGTTTTTTTCTGGAGGCTGAATATTGATTGCTACTTAGTATACCTTTTTTTAATGATTATATTGTCCCACCAGGATATTTACACAGCTTCATGTGTGTTCCCGCAAAATACACATGAATTGCAAAGGGAATATAGTAACTTGGCAGTAGAGAAACTTGGCAGATACCACCCTAATCAAATAATCAAATCTAACACCATTAGTAATTGGACAAATTGGCAGTGAGCACCATTTGATGAGATGCACAGAGGAAAACACAGCATCGCTTCTGTGATATTCCTGCACAAATGCATGAGTTAGATCTAATCATGAGGAAATATCAGGTAACCTCAAATTGCGGGATGTTCAACAAAATAACTTGTCTATAATCTTTAGAAGTCCCAAATTAGCTGGGCATGATAGCTCACACCTATAATCCTAGCTACTTGGGAAGCTGAAGCGGGAGGATCCCTTGAGGCCAGGAGTTTGAGGCCAGTCTAGGCAATATGGTGAGAGCCCATCTCAAATAAATAAGTAAGTAAAAGTCATGAAAGACAAGGAAAGACTAAGAAAGTACCCCAAATTGAAGGAGACTAGAGACATGAGACATGGGAGCCTGGATTGGATCATTTTATTAGTAAGAACATCATTGGGACCAAGATTGAAATTTGCATGAGGTCTATGGTTTACAATGTAGAATTCCATCAATGTTAATTACAAGATTTTGAGGCTGGACTGTGGTTAGGTGGAAAAAGTCCTTGTTTTTCAAAAATGTACCTTGAAGTATTAGGAATAATGAGGCATTATGTCTGCAAAAAGACTCCAATAGTTCACAAAAAAATTATAAACACACACACGCACATACACACACCATGTAGCATTGTAATTTTTAGAACCAGAAGTGAGCTTTTAAAAAGTCACCATAGGCTGGGTGTGGTGGTTCACGCCTGTAATCCCAGCACACTGGGAGGCTGAGGCAGGTGGATCACCTGAGGTCAAGAGTTCGAGACCAGGCTGGCCAACATGGCGAAACCCCGTCTCTACTAGAAATACAAAAACTAGCTGGGTGTGGTGGCGTGTGCCTGTAATCCCAGCTACTTGGGAGGCTGAGACAGGAGAATCTCTTGAACCCAGGAGGCAGATGTTGCAGTGAGCCAAGATTGCGCCACTGCACTCCAGCCTGGGCGACAGAGTGAGACTGCATCTCAAAAAAAAAAAAGAAAAAGAAAAAGAAAAAAAAAAGTCACTATAAGAGATGAATTAGAAGAATGTATCTTGAATGCAGGCACAATTATTTTTGTTGTCAACTGACAATCTTGAAAAAATTCTGGCCGAATGTCGATGTGCCAGCTGTTTCATGCACCAGACCTGTAGTTCACCCCTACTCTTCTACCTGTAGTTCACCCCTACTCTTCTAAGGCTTGAATGGAAAATAATTTCTAATTTGTTGTAAAATTTACCAATTTGGTATTGCTGCTGTAAACAGGATTTTATCTAGGGTTTAGATGCCTTATCAAGCTCGTACATAAAATTGTTTGAATCAGATGTTTATGTAATTCATAAAAACGTGTAATTTCCCTCTAATATTTCATTTTTCCTGATTATAAAAATAATGCATGTTTATTATAGAAATGTAGACATAAAAAAGTATAAAAAGAGGAAAAGAAAACTCAATCCGAATCTTACCACTCAGAAATGACGTGCCACCCTTTAACATTTAGACTTATTTCCTCCTAATATATATATTTTAGACTGCCCTTATTCTCTTTTTTTCTTTATTTTTTTTTAACCTCTATAGTCGCTCCTGTAAAAGCTGCCCCTATTCTTGTAACATTATTCTACAATGGACTTTTGGATCCTAATGTTTTTACTCACTTTAGCATAAGCATTTTCCCATGTAGCAAAATTTCAGATATTTTACCTTTTTATTTTAAAATAATTTTTTTTTTCTTTTTTTTTTTATTGATCATTCTTGGGTGTTTCTCGCAGAGGGGGATTTGGCAGGGTCATAGGACAATAGTGGAGGGAAGGTCAGCAGATAAACAAGTGAACAAAGGTCTCTGGTTTTCCTAGGCAGAGGACCCTGCGGCCTTCCGCAGTGTTTGTGTCCCTGGGTACTTGAGATTAGGGGGTGGTGATGACTCTTAAGGAGCATGCTGCCTTCAAGCATCTGTTTAACAAAGCACATCTTCCACCGCCCTTAATCCATTTAACCCTGAGTGGACACAGCACATGTTTCAGAGAGCACAGGGTTGGGGGTAAGGTCACAGATCAACAGGATAAGAATTTTTCTTAGTACAGAACAAAATGAAAAGTCTCCCACGTCTACCTCTTTCTACACAGACACGGCAACCATCCGATTTCTCAATCTTTTCCCCACCTTCCCCCCGCCTCTATTCCACAAAACCGCTATTGTCATCATGGCCCGTTCTCAATGAGCTGTTAGGTACACCTCCCAGATGGGGTGGTGGCAGGGCAGAGGGGCTCCTCACTTCCCAGTAGGGGCAGCCGAGCAGAGGCGCCCCTCACCTCCCGGACAAGGCGGCTGGCCGGGCGGGGGGCTGACCCCCCCACCTCCCTCCCAGACGGGGCGGCTGGCCGGCCAGAGGGGCTCCTCACTTCCCAGTAGGGGCAGCCGGGCAGAGGCGCCCCTCACCTCCCGGGCGGGGCGGCTGGCCAGGTGGGGCCTGACCCCCCCACCTCCCTCCCAGACGGGGCGGCTGGCCGGCCAGAGGGGCTCCTCACTTCCCAGTAGGGGCGGCCGGGCAGAGGCGCCCCTCACCTCCCGGACGGGGCGGCTGGCCGGGCGGGGGGCTGACCCCCCCACCTCCCTCCCGGACGGGGCGGCTGGCCGGGCAGGGGGGTGACCCCCCCACCTCCCTCCCGGACGGGGCGGCTGGCCGGGCGGAGACGCTCCTCACTTCCCAGAAGGGTTGGCTGCCGGGCGGAGGGTCTCCTCACTTCTCAGACGGGGCGGTCGGGCAGAGACGCTCCTCACCTCCCAGACGGGGTCGTGGCCGGGTAGAGGTGCTCCTCACATCCCAGACAGGGCGGCGGGTCAGAGGCGCTCCCCACATCTCAGACGATGGGCGGCCGGGCAGAGACGCTCCTCACTTCCTAGATGGGATGGCGGCCGGGCAGAGACGCTCCTCACTTTCCAGACTGGGCAGCCAGGCAGAGGGGCTCCTCATGTCCCAGACGATGGGCGGCCAGGCAGAGACGCTCCTCACTTCCCAGACGGGGTGGTGGCCGGGCAGAGGCTGCAATCTCGGCACTTTGGGAGGCCAAGGCAGGTGGCTGGGAGGTGGATGTTGTAGCCACCCGAGATCACGCCACTGCACTCCAGCCTGGGCACCATTGAGCACTGAGTGAACCAGACTCCGTCTGCAATCCCGGCACCTCGGGAGGCTGAGGCTGGCAGATCACTGGCGGTTAGGAGCTGGAGACCAGCCCGGCCAACACAGTGAAACCCCGTCTCCACCAAAAAAATACGAAAACCAGTCAGGCGTGGCGGCGCACGCCTGCAATCGCAGGCACTCGGCAGGCTGAGGCAGGAGAATCAGGCAGGGAGGTTGCAGTGAGCCGAGATGGCAGCAGTACAGTGCAGCTTCGGCTCGGCATCAGAGGGAGACCGTGGAAAGAGAGGGAGAGGGAGACCGTGGGGAGAGGGAGAGAGAGACCGTGGGGAGAGGGAGAGGGAGAGGGCTTAAAATAATTTTAAACTTAGAAAAGAGTTGCAAGAGTAGTACAAAGAATTTTTGTTTTCACTAATTGTTAACATTTCTCATATTTGACATGTTATATAATTTATATATATCTATATTATATACAGATGTATAATTTTTAATATTTTTTTCTGAACCTTCTAAAAATAAGTTGCAGATATCATGCCCCTTTATACTACTTTATATAGTCTCGAAAATGTTTTAAAAAATTCAGGAAATTTGACATTGATACAATACTATTACCTAATATAAACTTTATTTTCAAAATTTGCCAGTTTTTGCAAAGTGACCTCTAGCAGTTTTTTACCCCCACACCAGGATCCAATCCTGGATCACACTTTGTATTTTGATATTGTCTCTTTATCACCCTCTAATCTGATAAAGCTCATCAGTCCTTTTTCTTTGTCTTTCATGAAATTGACATTTGTAAAGAATATTTGTCCTTCCATGTGAATTAGTCTGGTTTCTACACGTGGTCCTTAATAGCTATAAAATATTCCACCGAATTTTACCTAGATAAATGCTTTATGTTGGTGATTTGGTGGTTTCTAGTGTTTATCTTCATAAATAAGGCTGCAGTGAACATCCTTGTATTTATGTTTTATAAACATCCCTGGTTATTTTCTCTCTGATAGAATCCTGGAAATAAAATACTGGGTAAACTAGCGTAGGTATATAGGCTCCTGAAGATATATAGGTATATCATATATATTCTACACATATATATATATATAGGTATATATACCTCCAAAAGGATGCTTTTCAAAAGGATGAAACTGGCAAGAATAAAATCTCACTAGTTGCCAAATGAAACTTCATTTTTGAAACACAGGAGTATAAAATAAAAACTTACAGAATATATCCTATGTTATTATTTTTCAGTTATCTATAATATTTTGGTCAGATGTGCTTTATTAAGTAAAAATATAGGGTCCCAAATCATGCACACATGATGTTTAGGTGCATATGGAAGACCAGCTAGACAAGGCCACCTCCGAGTTTTGTGTGTTGAGCCACTTTTTATGGGTTACTTATTCATTTGAAATTGATCCTGGCATCTGTCAAGGTAACATTACAGTATCACTGCCTGGGGCTCCCTTTCACTTGCCTGTATGGATAGAGCTTTAATGTTTATTTCGTGGGCAATTCATAACCTGTAGCACATGAAGGAGGCTGTCACACAATGTATACCACCCCTGTGGTAGGCCCAGGACCGGCGTTTGTCTCAAACAATTCCAGTAGGCCTTTTATTCAGTGAAGTGGATAGATTTGGTGGATACCACTCAGTGAGTCAGAGTTTTGGAATCAATGTTCTCCATAGCTCATAGCATAAGCTCTGGAGCCTGACAATCCTGGGTGTGATTCTCAGCTTAACTACTTGCTGTGTGACAACAAGTAAATCCCTTAACCTTTCTGAGCCTTGGTTCCTTTATCTGTAGAAGGAAGACTGTAGCCGTACTCCTCTAATAGGGCGATACCCTATTAGATGTGGATGAAATACCATAACAAATAGGAAGCCCTTAGCATGTTACTTGGCACATTGCAAGTACACATTCAGTGATAGCTTTCATAATTACTATAATAGTACATTCATTTCGAGGTTGTACATTGACAGTGAGCAAAACACTTTAACATCTTGTGACGTGGGCAAGTTCTCCCATTTGACAGATGAGAAACCTTAGACAGAAAGCGGGTTATGTGAACTAACAAAGCCATGTGTCAGGTAAACGGTGAGGCTGGGCATTAATCTCACGTCTCTGACTCATGGGTCAGCGGGTCAGGGCTCTCTCTTCAGGATATCCACTGACTGTTCCATAACTCGTTACCTGGAAGTCCATCGCTGTTTGGGCAAATTTTGAATAAACCCAATGGTTCTGCTACAGCTATATCTTGATTTAGAATAGGCATTAAAAAATGTTTTCTGCAAAGGGCCAGATAGAAAATATTGTAGGTCTTAGCCGGGTGCAGTGACTCACGCCTGTAATCCCAGCACTTTGGGAGGCCGAGGTGGGCGGATCACGAGGTCAGGAGTTCGAGACCAGCCTGACCAACATGGTGAAACGCTGTCTCTACTAAAAATACAAAAATTAGCTGGGCGTGGTGGTGTACGCCTGTAATCCTAGCTACTCAGGAGGCTGAGACAGGAGAATCGCTTGAACCCAGGAGGCAGAGGTTTCAGTGAGCCGAGATCGCGCTACTGCACTCCAGCCTGGGTGACAGAGCGAGACTCAGTCTCAAAAAAAAAAAAAAAAGAAAGAAAGAAAATATTGTAGGCCTTGCAGGCCAAATCGTCTCTGTTATAACTACATTTCTCAACTTTGCTGCTCAAACTTGAAAACAGCCTTAGACAATATGTAAATGAATAGGCATGGCTGTGTTATAATAAAACTATTTACTAGAACCAGCGGCAACCAGATTTGGCACATGGGCTGTCTTTATCAACCCCTGATTTAGACAGTTGGTGTATTCTGGCAGGGGGCACATGCATTTCATTATATTAGTTACATGACAACCTTCTTTTGAGTTCTTAGACGTAGTGAAGAACACTCCAGAACCTTGAGTCTGGCATGTAGTAGGTATTTGGTCACTGTTTGCTGAATACAGGAAAGCTTCTCTGTCTATATTTTCCTATGGTGAATTTTTCTGAATTTATGTATTCTTATCTATTTTTAAATAACTGTTTTATTTTAGCACTTATGAATTTTTAAGTTTTGTTTTTGTTTCACATTGTTCTGAAAGGACATTAAAAGCAGATCGGGAAAAGAGCATTTAGCCCCGGATGTAGGTTTAAACATATTTTCAGATATTCTTAGTGTTTGTCGTGTATCAGTTTGTTATTTTATTTTCATTCTCTTGCACTGAGGGTAATTTCCAATAAAAACTCTGGAGAATTTAGACAGCTTTTGTTTTAATTAGGAAGATATTTCACTTGCACTCTTGTACTACTGTTGACTCAAATAATTAACAGTAATGGCTGAGTAATTTGTTCTTTAAAAGTAAACAACCTCCCTTTGTAATCTAGAAAAGAATCAGCTGGTGATACACATGGAGTGTTTGCTCCAAGAACATTTCTCATGGTGTGGAAAATGGCAGTGGTGGCCTCCTGACTTTCAGGCTGAAATACATTTAGCTGATCTTTGTCGGCAAAGGTGTCCAACAATAGCAACTGCTTATGACAACTAATTTTAGGAAACGTGTGTAGTTAATTTGAAATATCGCCCTGGGCAGTTCAACCTTGGCTGAATAAGGATGTTTTCTTTTAAAATCAGTACTTTGCTTCCCTCAGTGATTATTCCCTATTAGCCTGCCAAGAAATATTATTTCCCTTTTGTATGATTTGATGAAGTACCTCAAAAATCTCCTGGTTATGGTCAACATTTCATCTGATAGGAAGCGAATGTATCTTTCTGGTATACAGTGAGGCATGAGGACACACAGCTTATTTTAATCTTCAAGCTCGCCTGTAACCCTAGCACTTTGGGAGGCCGAGGTGGGTAGATCACCTGAGGTCAGGGGATTGAGACCAGCCTGGCCAACATGGCGAAACCTCCACTCTACTAAAAATACAAAAATTAGCCAAGCATGGCGGTGCATGCCTGTAATCCCAGCTACTTGGGAGGCTGAGGCAGAGAATCGCTTGAACCCAGGAGGCGGATGTTGCAGTGAGCCGAGATCGTGCCACTGGACTCCAGCCTGGGTGACAGAGTGAGACTCCATCTCCAAAAAGAAAAAAAAAAATCTTCAAGTTGAGATGTTAGGTTAATCTTCAGTCTCCCTGTGTTTTCCCACAAGGAATAGTGTGGAAAAGACTTGGGGAAAATAAAATCATCATGATTCAGCCAATGACCAGGGCAGAGGTATAAACGGAGCATGATTCTATGTATCTGTCTAGAAGGTATATACGGAGCATGATTCTATGTATCTGTCTTTCTGTACTTGTTGCCTACTGAGAAAATACAGATTTTTATTAGAAGGTTGCTGGGCACAGTGGCTCACGCCTGTAATCTCAGCACTTTGGGAGGCCAAGGCGTGCAGAAAACCTGAGGTCAGGAGTTCGAGACCAGCCTGGCCAATCTGGTGAAACCTCGTCTCTACTGAAAATACAAAAATTTGCTGGGCGTGGTGGCAGGATCCTGTAATCCAAGCTACTTGGGAGACTGAGGCAGGAGAATCACTTGAACCAGGGAGGTGGAGGTTGCAGTGAGCTGAGATTGCGCCATTGCACTTTAGCCTGGGTGACAGAGCGAGACTCTGTCTCAAAAAAAAAAAAAAAAAAAAAAAATAGAAGATTAAGGATCCCTATCTGAAAAATCAACTTTGTTCTTTCTCTTCATCAGTTTTGTCAGTGTACATTCAGCAGCTACTACACGCTAGGCATAGTGCCAGGCAGCCCTGGGGATATAAACATGTAATCTATCACCGCTGTTAACCTACTGGTGATTCAAAGACTGCATCCCAGGAGACCAATGATAGTGATGGAAATTGGCAGGGAAGGTTGCTTTAAGGTCTTTAGTATCTTCTGTTTTCCTAAGAGAAAGATAACTTTTGGGAGAAGAAACCATACATTTTATCTCTTTTCATCTTTATGCCTTATGTTACCAGGAAAAGATTTAATAGGAGTTGCCGATGAGGTTGATAATTCTAGACCATCAAAACCATAGAGGTGTGATGTCAGGTGTAGTAAGAGATGGGAAACACGATGTAAAATGTCTGCGTGGCTCACATAGGAAATCTGTGCTTAGAGTGCTGTGGCAGTAGAAATTGCTGTCAGCCAACTGATTTTCTGATTCTTCTGTCTATGAAAGCTGTGCCCATTGTTAACTTAGGTGATAAGTTGAATTTTTAGTTTTTTTAGGTTTTTTGTTTGTTTGTTTGTTTTTGAGGTGGAGTCTCACTCCGTTGCCCACGCTGGAGTGTAGTGGTGCAATCTTGGCTCACCACAACCTCCGCCTCCCGGGTTCAAGCGATTCTCCTGCCTCAGCCTCCCAAGTAGCTGGGATTACAGGCACCCGCCACCATGACCAGCTAATATTTTGTATTTTTAGTAGAGATGAGGTTTCATCATGTTGGCAAGGCTGGTCTCGAACTCCCAACCTCAGGTGATCCACCCGCCTTGGGCCTCCCAAAGTGCTGGGATTACAGACGTGAGGCACCGCGCCCAGCCAAATGTTAAAAGTATTTTTGAGCTTCTCAGAGGAAACCAGTGAACTGAAGTTCAATAACCTGTGGTTTGTGTTACAATATTTTGAATCCTTCCGGAGACTGAATGAAAGATACATATTTAAAGTGAATGCAGTAAGTAGGAAGAGGCACTGCTTCAGCCTGGTAACATGTAGTTGTTGCTTTGAGGGTCTTGCAGAAAGAATATGCACATTGAGTAAATAGGAGAAGGTGTGTATTTTGGAAAAATCAATCAACTTAGTTCAACTTGAAGGTTTTCCTATCTGAAAAGGGATGTATCAAAAGATATTTTTTCTTAGGAGGAAAAAATCCACAACTCGCACCAGAGCATTTCATTGAGAATTACTGTTATTTACGTTTTGGAATTTACATTGTTAAAAAGAGAGATTTTGGAAAGGCAGGGGTGGGACTAGAATTGTGGCTTGCATGTTGCCTATAAACATAGATTCCTTTTTTTAGATGTCTGTGTTTCTTAGTGGATTATGTTCTTAAAATAGGACATACCACATTACTCTCTGGTTTGGCAGGGTGTGGTGTTTTGTTTACTGCTTGGGTCAATGTTCTATGAACATGAATCTTTTCACAGAGAATCCCAGGGCTAAAAGAATTCTTAGAGGTGAGCCAGTCGAGGCCCCAGCACCCGCTTCCCAAAGGCTCTTCCTGCCAGCCACCAGGCCTCATGCTCCAGTGGCAGTCCAGCCCAAGCGACAGGAAACTCTCCCTTCTTTTAACTGGAATCTCACATCCAGTGGCTTCTCTACTTGTGCTGGGTCCCTGCTGGGGCTTCCCAGAATTCTGTGCAACTCCTCTTTCCTGTGAGAGCCCTCACGATGTTAGAGATTTGGGGTGGGGTTCTCATGCTCACTCCAAAGCCCCCACCTCTCCAAACCTTCCTCACCATGCTAAATAGCCCCAGTTCCCCCATATGTGTTCTTATTTGATAGTTAAAGCCCTTTGCCACTGATTTCAACCTTTAATGTGTGCAGTCAAGAGAGAAACCTGTGTTCTGGTCTAGAACATCACCTCTCTGGTTCTTTGGTTCATACTTTTCTGAATATATCCCAAGGTAGTGCAAGCAGTGGCTTTTTGTTTTGTTTTGTTTTGTTTTTTTGAGACGGAGTCTCGCTCTTGTTGCTCAGGCTGGAGTGCAGTGGTGTGATCTTGGCTCACTGCAACCTCCCCCTCCCGGATTCAAGCAGATTACAGTAGTGTGCCACCACACCCGGCTAATTTTGTATTTTTAGTAGACACAGGGTTTCACCATGTTGGCCAGGCTGGTCTCAAACTCCTGACCTCAGGTGATCCACCCACCTCAGCCTCCCAAAGTGCTGGGATTTACAGGCTTGAGCCACTGCACCCAGCCAAGCAGTGGCATCTTAACATAAGAGGGTCAGGCTCTAAAACACCGTAGGAAGTGAAACCTGATATGGTATAAAATCACCCTTGAGATCACCTATAAAATAAAGTATATAAAAACAACCAGTAGTTTTGTGTCAGAACCCTTTGTAATAATTCTTACGTACAATAAAGTTTAGAACTGCTGATCTGGCCTAAAGAGTAGAAATAAGGGGAAAAATCTCATCTACAAAAGACTTCTGCATAAAGATAGTGGATTGAACACAGGCATCTACTTGCACCCACCACCAAACAAAACATCATTTAAATGATACAAAGAGAATTTTTGGTTTTGGTTTTGTGGTAAAATGTATGTAACATAAAACCTACCATTTTAACCATGTTTAGGTGTACAGTTCAGTAGTGTTAAGTACTGAACATATTGTGCAACTGTTGCCAACATTTTTGTCCAGAACTTTTTCATTTTCCCAAACTGAAACTCTGTACCCATTAAACAATGACTCTGTAGGGCTGGGCGTGGTGGCTCACGCCTGTAATCCCAGCACTTTGGGAGGCTGAGGTGGGCGGATCACCTGAGGTCTGGAGTTCGAGATCACCCTGACCAACATGGAGAAACCCCATCCCTACTAAAAATACAAAATTAGCCAGGCGTGGTGGCATGTGCCTGTAATCCCAGCTACTTGGGAGGCTGAGGCAGGAGAATCACTTGAACCTGGGAGGTGGAGGTTGTGGTGAGTCAAGATCACGCCATTGCACTCCAGCCTGGGCAACAAGAGTGAAACTTGGTCTCAAAAAAAGCAAAAAAACAAAAACCAAAAACAATGACTTTATATTCCTCACTTCCCCCAGCCCCTAGCAGCCACCCTTCTACTTTCTGTCTCTACGGTTTGGCTACTCTAGGTACCTTGTATCAGTGGAATCATATAGTATTTGTCCTTCTGTACTAACTTATTTCACTTAGGGGAGTTTTTTTTAAAAAAGGCATAAGTCTATAAACACAAGCATAACAGAAAACGAGGCAACAACAGCGTGGTTTTTGGCATTAGGATACAGGGGTGTGTGTGGCTAAAATAAGGAGGCCTAGTCTGTTTTAATAATGTTGAAACATTTCTGAGCCTTTGCACTTCTTTAGATGAATCAGTTGGTTCTCAGCCTTCCCCATTGACAGCCTAGGATACTGTTTTGTTTTTGTTTTTAAGTCTGCAAAGTTTTTTGTTTTTTGGTTTGGTTTGTTTTTTTTTCCTACTTATCTGTCTGCTTTCTATCTTGCCAAGTTTTGTTGAAAAATTCCATTGGTAGCAAAGAGAAGATCCTACCTATAAGCTTCCAGGGGGATAAAATAGATCACATACAAAGAGTCAAGAATAAAAATGGGCTTGACTTCTTAACACCAACACTGGCAGCTAGAAGACAATGGGAACAAGGCCTTTGATAGCATGGAAGAGCATGATTTTAAAACTAGAATTGTATATTCCATCACACTCTTGTGAGGGTAGAATAATGCATTTCACACATAACAAGTTTTCAGAAAGTAACTGGAGAAGATGGTCCACTGAGATGAGGGAGTAAACCAGGAAAGAAAACTACCAGCGGTAGAGCAAATGGGAGATCCAACCTGAGAGAGGCAGAGGAAATTTCTAGATGCCTAGGGCGGGAACTCCCAGCTGACAGCTGTGCTTCTGAAGCATGCCAGAGGCTCAGGAAGTGACTTCTTTTGTAAGGTGGAGTTGATAGAATATGTGAGGCATCTTGGTGTCATGAGAAGAGATTTAGAGATATGATGGAAAAGTTTAGGCTTGAATTAGCAAGAGCTATATAAAACACTAAGCAAAGGTGGGGAAATACTGTTACTAATGCTGAAAACAGTAAGATGTTCAGGAAAGGAAAACTGACCATCATTCACCATGTGGCTTAGCTGAAGGTAATATTATGTTATTATAATACTGATCTTTAAAAGTTTCCTTATAATTATATTGGGAAGAGTACCCTCATATGGTGAGGGCATAGATAGGAAAAACCATTAAATTATCATTCTCCATATTGAGAAGTTAATAAATAATGCCAATAATGGAAAAATCACAAAGAAGCAATGTAAATTGTTACCAAAAATTACCTAAAAGAGGTTAAAGTACCAAGGATACCCTTGGTAACTATGTGGGGGTTGGTTCCAGGAGCTTCCTCAGATACCCAAATCTACAGATGGTCCTTAATATAGAATGGTGTAGTATTTGTGTATAACCTCTGAAGATCTCTAGATTACTTATGATAGCTAATGCCATGTAAATGCTGTGTAAATAGTTTTTATACTGTATTATTTAGGGAATCATGATAAAAAAAAGTCTGTGGGTGTTCACTACACGTGCTACCATACTTTGTTTGTTTGTTTGTTTGTTTTTCTTTTTTTTTGAGACGGAGTCTCGCTCTGTTACCCAGGCTGGAGTACAGTGGCATGATCTCGGCTCACTGCAACCTCCACCTCCCGGGTTCAAGCGATTCTCCTGCCTCAGCCTCCCGAGTAGCTGGGACTACAGGCATGTGCCACCACGCCCAGCTGATTTTTTTTTTTTTGTATTTTTAGTAGAGATGGGATTTCACTGTGTTAGTCAGGATGGTCTTGATCTCCTGACCTCATGATCTGCCTGCCTCGGCCTCTCAAAGTGCTGGGATTACAGGCGTGAGCCACCGCACCCAGCCTAGATGCAACCATACTTTAAAAAATATATTTTCCATCATGGTTGGTTGAGTCTACAGTGTGTAACCACAGACACAGAGGGCCAGTTGTACTTACTCTTGGGAGGAAAAATTGGAGGGAAGCAGGCCGAAGTGGTGACCTGTAGGAATTGTTGTTTTCTGTACTATTAGGCGCTTTAAACTATGTAACTGTATGTCTTTAATAAAAAATAGTAATTAAAGTTAAAGAGAATGTGTATAAAGGAAAGGGAAAGGTACTGGAGGATATGCTCCAGCAAGGTGAAGGGGTAAGTTGAAAAAGTATAAGAGGTGGGACACAGGAAACCAGGGATATAGAAACTCAAGAGAATATAAAGTCTAGCAGTCAACTAAGCAAGACTGGAGCAGGAAGACCCATGGCTGTGGGACAAAATGGAACAGGTGGATTTCTTGATGTATTGATGTAGAAAATACTACTGTGATGTTTCACTGATCTGGAACTTTGGGCCGAGTTAGCAATATGTAAGTAGAAAACTAAGTAATTGAGGAATATAGTTAACTTCAGAGGAAAAAAACTCAGAAAATTAGACAAGAAAACATAATATACTCTGTAAGTCTTCAGTGCACAAAATTTATATGAACCTAATAATAAACACTGAATAATAAATTTGTGAAGTAAATAAAAATATTGGGAGGACAAGTTGAGGGGGATGCCAATGGATAATGCCTAAAACTGATAAATAGAAAGCAAGATAGCCTAAACATCATATTTAGAAAAGTGTGGCAAATACCAAAAAGAAATAACTACAGCCCATGCGAAGTGGCTCACACCTGTAATCCTAGCACTTTGGGAGGCCGAGGCGGGTGGATCACCTGAGGTCAGGAGTTTGAGGCCAGACTGGCCAAAATGTTGAAACCCCATCTCTACTAAAAATACAAAAATTAGCTGGGCATGGTGGTACGTGCCTGTAATCCTGGCTACTCGGGAGGTTGAGGCAGGAGAATCGCTTGAACCCGGGAGGCAGTGGTTGCAGTGAGCCGAGATTGCACTACCGCACTCCACCTGGGCAATAAGAGTGAGACTCCATCTCAAAAAAAAAAGGGAATAACTACAAAGAATTGCAAGTGGTATAAGACTGAGAAGTGGGAGGGTGTGGGGCACTTGTTTGACAATTTAATTCTTAAACTCTGTTTGATTTTTAAAAACTATGTGCTTGCTATTTGCATTTTAATCTAATGAAGGTAAAAATGGATTAAAATATAAAAAAGAAAAGCCATCTATATGCAGATGTCTGGGCAGTATAAAAGGTCTAAGAGATGTGCTTAATACTATGATTATTAAAGAAGTTAATGTCTATGAGAGCACCCAGCACATAGTAGGCACTAAATAAATGTTTGCTGGATTTGAATCTAAAGCATGCTTGATCAGACCTACATAGAGGTAATTCCTTGAAAAGCTGCAGAGAATGACTTGTACCATTTGCTGACTTTCCAAGATGGCATTTCTTGCTGGGGCTCCACTGATTATCACTGTTGTACCTGTGGGCATTGGGCTCATGACCCCATAGGTGCGTGTATGTACATGCACATGCATTAAGTTGCAAAGTCAGTCTAAATGACATGACTATCAACCTGTCTTTGGCAGCCATATCACTTTTGGCCCAGTTGACACCATCAGGTTTCTGGACACAGAGGCAGTATTTTCTATCCCTGTCCTACAGAGTGTATTTGTCTCAAGTGTTATGTACTTTTCCAGTTTCTTTGCCCCCAGTAAATCTCTAGGGTCATGAAGATCATTACAAAACAGATAGTTATTTCATCTCTCTTCTTAAAGCCTCTCACCCATTGCCCTAGGAAGAAGACCCCAAATCCTCGGCATTCAAAGCCTAGGTGGTCAATGATTTGACCCCCTACCCATTGCTCTGGCTTTATTTCTTGCCACTCCAGACTTCACTCTTTACACTCGAGTAAAACCAAAGTAATTGCAATTCTCTGTAAACACTACGCCATTCCATACCTCAGGTGACTTTGCTCTTGCTATCCTTCCTGCCTGGACTAACTATCTCACATCTCCCTGTCACACCCAACTCCCAATTCTCTCCACCATGCTGGTCCTTCTCTCTAACATGGCTAACTCTACCCCACTTCAAGACTCAGCTTTATCAGCCCTTGCTCTGAGAAGCCTTCGTTGATCACCCCAGGAGGAGAAAAGTGTCCCCTTTTGTGCTCTCCATCAAGAGCATCACAGAACTAATGCATCATCTTAATACTATTAATGTGTCTGATGTGTTGGAGAGGCCCCAAAGGTTTGAGGACCATGTTTGTCTTGATCACTGCACAGTACCTGACGCAGCTCATTCCCAGTAGGGCTGGGACTAATCTTGCAGGTCTTCACAGTTGCAATCATTTGTTCAGAGGTGGCTCTTCCCCACTCTATTACAGAAGCCTCATGTCTATTCTTGGAGAGTCCCAAGACCATGGCCTCTAAGGTTCCAGCCTTATCGTGGTTTGGAGGCTCCTTCACTTCCTTGTCATTTGAATGCAGAACTGGATGCTGTGAATGAGTTCTAGAACATGGTTCCATGGGGCAGAGTTCTGACTTTTAAAAAGCCATTTACTAACCAAGCTGCATGGATTTCTCTTTTCCCATTTCATCAAGGAAGCACCCTGGCTAGGTGAGCTGGTTCATTTCATTCATTGACTCAACAAATATTTACTAAGTGTCTGCCATAGGCCAGTTACTGTTCTAGGCATGTAGGAGACAGTAGTGAGGAAGACGGATGAGGTTTCTGTCCTCAGGAACCTGAGATTCTAGAGGAGGGAAGCAAACACAGAGCCATTTGGAGTGGCAATAAGTGCTGAGAAGAGAAGAAAGGGAATGTGGGATGAGGGAGCTGCTTAGATGTGCTGATCAAGGGAGGAGGTCTCTCAGACAACAGCATTTGTATTGTATGGTTCTGAATTGCAAAAAAGAGCTGTTCAAATTGTTATCAGTGGAGGGTGTCCAGGTTCTTGGCATCTTGAACAAAGAATTAGACAAAATGCACAAACGAAGGAAAGAATGAAGCAACAAAAGCAGAGATTTATTGAAAATGAAAGCACACACCACAAGGTGTGCCTTCACAAGCAGCAAGCAGCTCAAGGGACTGGTTACGGAATTGTCTGGGGTTTAAATACCCTTTAGAGATTTCCCATTGGTTACTTGGTGTATGCCCTATGTAAATGAAGTAGTGGCTCATGATTAGTCTGATTGGTTGCAGGAGGGGACCAATCAGAGGCTGAAGTTACAAAGCTACACCCTATGCAAACATCTGATTGTGGAAAGCAACCAATCAGAGGCTGCAGTGAAGTTACAAATTTATACTTCTATGCAAATGAAGATTTGGCCCACGGCCAACCTGATTGGTTGTGGGAAGGGAGCAATCAGAGATACTTACAATTTTTCATCTGCCACGCAAGTGAAGGGTGGGGGATTTGCAAAGGGAGTAGTTCTGGTCCTTTTGTTACTTTGGTGTGGAAAGTTGAGGTTTTCCTTTTGATTCAGTTCTAGATAGTCAGTGTGAATTGGCTTTAGGTTCCCTGCCTCTAGACCCTATTCTCGTGCCTCAAAATAAAGAGCTATATAGCTGCACTCTCCAGCCACTGGCCACAAGTAGCTATTAAAGTTTGCATTTACGTTTTTTTTTTTTTTTTTTTTTTTTCTGAGGCAGAGTGTCACTCTGTCGCCCAGGCTGGAGTGCAGTGTTGTGATCTCAGTTCACTGCAACCTCCGCCTCCCGGGTTCAAGCAATTCTCCTGTCTCTGACTCCCAAGTAGCTGGGAATACAGCTTCAAGCCACCATGCCCAGCTAATTTTTGTATTTTTAGTAGAGCTAGGGTTTCACCTTATTGATCAGGCTGTTCTGGAACTCCTGACCTCAGGTGATCCACCTGCGTTGGCCTCCCAAAGTGCTGGCATTTCAGCCATGAGCCACCACGCCGGCCTTCAGTTTCCATTTAAGTTAACTAAATACAATTTGAAAAATCAGATCCTCAGTCACACTGGCCACATTTCAAGTAGTCAGTAGCCAGCCTATGGCTAGGAGCACCATAATGGGCAGTGCAGAGCAATGGGGAGAAAGGGCACTGGCGAGGCGGATGGGAGAAGCAGTAAGAAAGGGAAACTAGATCACTTGTTGGAGAGCACATGTATGCATTTCAAAGAACTGCCTCCTTTAATTTCACTTGTTGAAAATGGGGCTGAAGCCAAGACTAGTTATGTCTGATAGAATGTTTTAAAGTGGAATGAAAATGATCTCTAGAGATAATATAAAGCAGGTAAAAACCAGCCATGAAAAGATCTTTATTAAGGAATATGGCATGGCTACAGCAAGTCCTGAGATGGAGATAAGTACTAGTTGATTCCAGGGGCCAGTGGATGAGGTCACAGTTACCCCTTGGCCTTAGAAGGAGGAAGCCAGACATCCTAACTCTGACACCAGGAGCATACTTTACCTAAAATCTTAAAGACAGGACAGTGTTTAAAAAAAATCCCTTCTTAACACAATTCTTAACAAAAATAGGATTTTGACTTTTGTGTCTTAGGAGGCTAGAATTGTATTCTCATGCCATTACCAGGAAAAGCTGTGCCTTGACTTCATTTTGTATCGTGTTTCACAAGATGCTCATCCCTTTTCGCACCTGCCTCTTTGCTAAACAGGTTTTCTTCCTCTCTGTAAAGGTGCCTTTGTTTGAATCAATAGTGTTACTTCTCTTTACTGTAAACAGTGTCCAGTGACTCTTCCTTATCGTGGAGAGCCAGCAGCCTTTTACAGGAGGAGAAAAGTCTTGAAGGTCACTTTCTGATGTTTACATTATAAGTCATCATGACTTTAAAAAATGAAAACTAAAACAACAACAACAAAAAACCACAACTGCCTACTGCTTACCCAGGGCATGTTATCCTATTACATTTGAATTCAAGTGACAGCTAGTATTTGTCAAATTATAATTGATCTGATAAAATGTAATCTGATCATTAGTATCTGTGTAAACGTAAATACACTCGACTCCTGTTTCATTTGCCCTTGAAGGCTGTAACATGGTTCCAAAGTGTACCTTTGAATCGGAGAAGTCGGGCCAGTTCACATTGCAGCCTGTGTGCTTCCTGGGGCAGCGTCCACCAGGTGCGTGCGGGCAGGTACAGGATGCGAGCTCAGTCCTGCTTCACCTGAAATCCTGTGACCTGGCAGAGGGCTGTGTTCCTGTGTCCTTACATCGGATGTCCTACTGAAGAAAGGGAAACTGGGACGAAGCTGTAGGCACAGTGGGTTCTGAAGATCAGGTATAACTGAGGGAAAGTTAGGTCATGATTGCCACCTGGATGCTGTTCTCTCTCTTCACGGTAGGTCTCAGTTACTTTTATTGTGGACTTTTGCTTGCTGCAGAGGGAACTTACACCTTTCATGCCTCAAGCTCATTAAGGCACATTTCTCTTTTATTCTTCAGGGACATTGCATTTATGAACTCAAGGCATTGAGTCACCCAGAGAGAAAAAGCATATCCCAAACATTTCAGTTTCTGGGAGTTCTAAAAAGCTAATGTTGTGTTCCCATGGCCAACATTTCTTTAAGAGAGGTAAAGCAGAATAACTCTAGGTCTATAAAAATGCTGATCTGCTTCAAGTTCTAAATTTATTGTGAATTATTTATTTTTCCCTAGTAATTACTGTAATACCTTAGTACCTTCAACTTATATAGCATTTTTCAAGGAGGCAAAGCATCAGTAGAAATGTTCTCTGGGATTTTTTTACCTGATGTTTTAATGCTGTAATGATTTCTCAGCCCCTTAGTAATAATGTTAGATGCACTGTGGAAAAACTAGGCACACAGCTGTTAAGCTGGGAATGCATGAACGGTATACATGCTATGCTTTAAAATCTAGCTCAATTTTTTTTTTGCATTGACCTTGAACATGCTGACAACATAGGTCAGCATGGGTAAAGCTAAAGAATGGCCTTAGGGTTTGAAAACAACTACATGAGCTCCGTTTCAGACCTGCTTCTAGTCGGGCACTTGGCACTTTGCAGGGATTTGGGGCAGGTTTTATGTTTGTGTGCTTCTCTTAGAAGTCAAAGAGTTGGTGAGGTAACTGCAATCCTGTCTATATCAGTGTAGTGATAATGCAGTAGTGTAATGAAGAATGGAGCTGCACGTGTGAGCTTTTTCAAGTCCACAAAGATCAGGTATTGTCTACGGTCAATAAAGATTTCTTTAAAAAACCCTCTTAACTAAAGAGAGGTAACTTCCTTTTCAAAACTCTGAAATTTACATGTGCTGACTTATAATGTGTGTGATCCTCGTTGCTTTTCTGATCGTTGGTGGTTGGGGTGTGTGTGTGTGTGTGTGTGTGTGTGTGTGTGTGTGTGTGTGTGTCTGTGTGATGGGCTTTTTAATCTTTGAGATTTATTCTTTTTTTTTTTTTTTTTTGAGACAGAGTCTCGCTCTGTCGCCCAGGCTGGGGTGCAGTAGCACGATCTCTGCTCACTGCAATCTCCACCTCCCGGGTTCATGCCATTCTCCTGCCTCAGCCTCCCCAGTAGCTGGGACTATAGGCGCCCGCCTCCACGCCCGGCTAATTTTTTGTATTTTTAGTAGAGATGGGGTTTCACCGTGTTAGCCAGGATGGTCTTGATCTCCTGACCTCATGATCTGCCCGCCTCGGCCTCCCAAAGTGCCGGGATTACAGGCGTGAGCCACCGCGCCCAGCCAAGATTTATTTATTTTTTACTTACACATAGTGAAATTCATTCTTTTTGCTGTACATCTCTATGAGTTTAGATAAATGCTTACCGTTGAGGAAACATCACCACAATCAAGATAGAGAACAGTTCCATGATCCCCTAAATATATTTTGCTTCAAATTTCTATTGGCATGTTTGAGTATCAAGTTTACTACCACTTCTGAAGATGGAGCCAAGCCCTTTTGTAACAAATAGCACAGCTGTGTCTGACACTTTTCATGTGACAGGTTGCCTGAGATGTCAGAAGTAAGATCTGGCCAGTTGCGGTGGCTCATACCTGTAATCTCAGCACTTTGTGAAGCCGAGGTGGGAGGATCACCAGGAGTTCAAGACCAGCCTGGCCAACATAGTGAAACTCCGTATCTACTAAAAATACAAAAATTAGCCAGGTGTGGTGGTGCATTCCTGTAGTCCCAGCTACTTGGGAGGCTGAGGCAGGAGAATTACATGAACCCGGGAGGTGGAGGCTGTAGTGAGCTGAGATTGCGCCACCGCATTCCAGTCTGAGTGACAGAGCGAGATTCCGCCTCAAAAAAAAAGAAGTAAGAGCTGATTGACTTATCCTTTTCTCAAAGTTATAAATGGGAAAATTGTACAATCTGAATATTGTTTCCTTGTATTTTAATTAATGAATGTAGAACTGTGTAATGTATTATGTGCTTTTTTAAACCCAAAGAAATTTGTAATAAATACTTTAATTAGTAAAAAGAATATACTGAAAGTGAAAAAAGTCAATTTTTTGCACTTTAGATTTTTTTTTAAGTGAGCTTAGTTCTGTGTGGTTTTAAGGGCAGTGAAATGCTGTAGAAGGACTGTAATCCACGTAACTCAAACTGGCTTAATAAGTGGAATTTATTGGCTAATATCACTGAAAGGTAAAGGTACAGGGATTCATTGTGGGATCTAGAAATTCAAACCATGTTATCAGCCTCTCTCTTTCCCCACTCAGCTGTGTTTCCCTCTGTGTTGGTTCTATTCTCTAGTAGACTCTTGCTTGCTGTATCAAGGTGACTGACAGCAGCTTCCGGCTTTTATTCTACTTTCTCAATTCCGTACAGTTCCAACAAGTCTCAGAATGGGGTCTCATGGGCTCTGATTGCTTCTCCTGCTCCTTATGACCCCCAGGGATGGGGTGGGGGTGAGCGGCAGTGCTCTGATTGGTCAGACTTAGGTCACCTGCTCACTCCTAGAGCTGAAGGAGTGAGAGCTCCCCCTAGACCACAGTGCAGAATGAAGGTAAAGAGTGGCAGAAGAGGTGGTTCTTTAAGGGAAAGTGAGGGACATGTATGTCAGATCAATAAAACACATGTCCTCTGCAGGGACGTTCAGGCCATGTAGCCAGTTGTTGTCTTTGTTTTTAAATAATTTTTATAAACACCTACCCTAGGCTAACCTTCCAAATAAGCAAAAGTTTCAGAATTGATAGTTGATTGATTGATTGTTTTATGGCTTATGAGATGACAACTGTTTACTGGATGTGAGATGTAATATTTTGGGAGGAAAATAGTGGAAATTGAGTGACTGCGGGACTCGGCTAAGATGGGTAGATGGGGCACGAGGAGAACTGGTCCTGTGTCTGTCAAGGGATCAATGAGTAAGGGAAAATGGGCTTCAAGGACAAAAAGCCAGGACAAAAGAAAAAGAAGATACCAGAGATTGGCAATTGACCAAAAATTTAGCAATATTACCATTGCTGAAATAGCAGAAATATTGTCTTGGATAGAAACGCTGTCAGGGACATTTAATGAGAATTTATGAAGATTCAAGGCTGGCCTAGCTACTCTAATCATGTGAAGAGTGATTGCATCTAGAATAAAGCCCAGATTCCCAAACCTGACATTTGTGATCTGGGGCCCATCTCCCTCTTCAGGCTCATCTCCCCTGCTGCTGCCTTGCACCTTACAACGAGCTGTTTGTAGTCTGGAAGGCATCACACTACCCTGTTTCCTTCACTATTCATGCTCTCTCCTCTGCCTGGAATCCCTCTCCCGTTGACCAGACTCATCTTTTAAGACTCAGTTCAGATGACAGTTTCTCTGAGAAGCATTCTTTGATTATGCCTCTCTGGCTTAAGAATTCCTCTTCCATACTCTCATGATACCTTGTGTGTCTTTCCCAGTGGTCTCAACTGAGGGCTATTTTGTCTCCAAGGGGACATTTGGCAATGTTGGGATACATTTTTGATTGTCATGACAGGTGAGTGCTACTAGTTGGTGGAAGCCAGGGATGCTGCTAAATATCCTTCATACAGCACACAGGACAGCCCCAACAAAGAGGCACCTGGCCCCAAATGTCAATAGTACCACTGTTGAGAACCCTGGTTACCATTGCACTGGCAACATTGTTGGATACATCTGTTTTTAGTCTTATCTTCACCACTAGGCTGAGGCCCATGTGTGTGATCTGCATCTTTGTATGTCTAATACCACAATGCACCACTGTAGGGTAGTTCCTCAGGACAGAATAGTTTAAAGATGATTGTATACATTTTCTTAGGATAGTGACCAATGAACAAGGCAACTGGAGGCCGTACTCATCTTTGCACTAGGTAGCCTTAAACTTGAGGCTCTCTGTATTAGTTAGTTCTCACATTGCTATGAAGAAATACCTGAAACTGGGTAATTTATAAAGACAAGAGGTTTAACTGGCTCATGATTCCACAGGCTGTATAGGAGGCATGGTTCTGGTATCCGCTCAGCTTCTGGGGAGGTCTCAGGAAACTTACAAACATGATGGAAGGCAAAGGGGGATTGAGCATCTTATATAGCCAGGGCAGGAAGAAAGGGGGTGGGGAGGTGCTACATACTTTTAAACAACAAGATCTTGTGAGAACTCTATTATCAGAACAGCACCACGGGGAGGTAATCTGCCCCCATGATACAATCACTTCTCACCAGGCCCCACCTCCAACACTGGGGATTACAATTTGACATGAGATTTGGGTGGAGACACAGATCCAAACCATATCACTCCTTTATCTTGCCATGCCTTTGTCTTCTCACTCTTCTGCAAAAAGAGCTTTGGGGTTTACTATAGCAAATAATGGAAAACATTAAAGAAGTATTGTTAGCATAGTTCTTTTGCTTTCAATTTTTACCTAAGTTATTGTCCAATTTTACATTCTGAATGGTGAACTGGGTGGCCTGGCCACATTATTTGGCTGCCTCTGGCAAAAACTTCTGCCCTCACTTCTGACCATTACATTTTCCCCCTACCATATGTGTAGTACTCTGGATTGGTAATATTTGATGGGAAAGAAAACAAAATCAGAAAGCAACGATTCTGAGAGCAGGAATAAGGTATGTTAAGTCCCCTTTTTGACGGCTTGGCTTTTTTTCTTATGCCAACTATAAGTGCAAAGCAGCAGTTCCCTTGTGCCCAGAGACTTTTGCCTAGGAACAAGGGACTGCCAGAAAACGTCAGAAAATCCCCATGGAGATGTCTCTGAAAACCATGTAAACAGGGACATTGTCTAAGTGGGTCATCCTGAATATATGATGCAGGATGGAAACCTATTTAGTTATTGAATATTTCAGATTAAGAGGACACCGCAGCCTTGCTTTGCACAATCTTGCTAGGTTTGTGAGTTTCACTGGGGATTGGAGGGGAGACCCGCCTTCAACTTGAGCTGCTTGTGTTTTGGTTGGTGGTAATGCCTTAGAAACAGAAAGGAGCCAGCTCCCCTTCAGCCACTCAGGCTTCTGCCTGGGTTTCCTTTTAACCCTGGAATTTCATGTGGACCCTCAGCTATGAAAACAGATCACATATGGCCTGCTGTCAAGCATAAGAATTGCCTTTTTGTTCTTGGGGAATTGCACAAAGCAAGTAGGAGACGGGGAAGAAGACCTTTCTAAGCAGGAAAATATATTGCAGTAATTCTTCCCTTCCATTGCCTCCTCCCCATCTTGTGCTATTTTCTGGGTACTAGGACTTTTGCTTTTTTCTAGGCTGAATCATATTTGGCCATAGCAGAGGAAAAGTGATAGCTGTTAGGGGTCTTGGAAGGAGTATTGAGTTCCTAGAGTGGGACCATCTTGGCCAGGCCGCTTCTTGTCCTCTTTTGGGGCTGGGACTGGTATGATGTTGAAGTAGCCCATCTCTAAGTCTTCCCCTCCTCCCTGCCAGCTTAATTGTGCAACATTGTTCAATCAAGTCACTGAATCATCAGCCCTGTGATATCTACAAGCACATGCATGTGTCTGAGTGAAGTGAGCTGGGCAGTTCCATGATACCCTTTTCTATGTACGGAGGATGAGGTGTTTCTCCTTGGTTTACCCTGACCAATTTATTATTACTGTTCCAAAAAGGAAACTACATGATTAACGTCAGAATCAGGTCCAAAGGCCTCTGGCTCTGGTGATGGCTAATGTGATTTGGATCTAGATTCTGTTTAATAACCTGCCAAAGGCACCCAGCTCTTTCTCTTTTTTTGCTGTTTTTTGTTTGTTTTGATTTTTGTCTTTATAAGACAGGGTCTTGCTCTGCTGCCCAGGTTGGAGTACAGTGGCAGGTTCATATGTCACTGTAGCTTCAACCTCCTGGGCTCAAGCGATCCTCCCATCTCAGCCTCCCAAGTAGCTGGGACTACAGGCATGCACCATTATGCCTGAATTTATTTATTTGTTAAGATGGGGGTCTTCCCATGTTTCCCAGGCTGGTCTTAAACTCCTAGGCTCAAGTGATCTTCCCACCTCAGCCTCCCAAAATGTTGGGATGACAGGCGTGAGCCATCACGCCTGGCCTTGGCTCTTTCTTCTGTCCCCTTGGTGGGGACGTTGGGGTGGCCCATATGTGGTGCATGGCAGGTAATGTTCTTTTGATACTAGCCAGTCTTCTGTTGTGATTCCACTCTGTGTAAGATGTGTCCAAAATGAGGAGACGCATCCCCGCACCTAGGGGTGTACAGTCTAGTGGTCTTTCTGCTCTTCCTGCTTTTTTCTGGGAAAGAGACTTTTTGTGGGGGGTTGGGGGGGGGTGAGTCCAGGACAGCAAGTTCATCATAAATGCAAATGGGAAGGCTATTGATATTTTTATTCATAGCATGAATGATGTAATAAATGAGTCACGATGTCAGCCTCTTTTAACAGAATCACAGAATTTTCAAACTGGTTTAGCATGCTGGCTCTGCAGCCAGACTGCCTGAGCTCAAATGTCAGTTGACTTTTCTGTAAAATGGGATGATAATGGTACCAGTTTCATAGATTTGCAGGAGATGTGAGATTACATGAATTCACTTATAAAAAGTGCGTGATACTTAAAGCCATGTTACCTTTAAACTTCCAATCCATTCATTCATTTATTCAACAAAAACTACATACTGTGATGGTTGCACAAGCCTGTGAAAATACTGAAAACTAATGTATACTTTAAAAGGGTGAATCAATGGTATGTAAATTAAGTATATCTCAATGAAGCTGTTTTAAAAAAATTAATTGATTACCTATTATGTGCTGGACACAGCTCTTTTAAACTGAGGCCTAGAGCAGGTGACTTGCTCAAGGTGAGTGAATGGCAGAGATAGTTCTAGAACTCAAGTCCTCTGACACATCAGCCAAGCTCTTTGCAAACTGTCAGGGATCCAAATGAAGATCGCAATCCAGATTGGAAACTAAAGTCACTTTCTGTCCTGGTATAGAACCAAAGTTTAACTTAAGAAAGAATCGTGACGTGACCTAAGGACCTTGGCATTCTACTTCACCCCCTCTCTCCGCAGGTATTCTCATTTCCACGCACCTCCACATTTTCCAAGACTTCAGACAAATATATCACAGATAACCTATATAAATTCACTATATGAAAAGCAGGCCAGCATTTCCACCCCATCCTTCCTCTTTCCCCCAGCTCTGGATATAAAACACATATTTTTCAGTTAGATTTTTTCAGTTAAGTGATTACTTTCAATTCCCCTGTTTTTGGCATTTAAAAATGTTCACTTCTTATTGCAAGACAGGGACAGTCTTTAAAGATTTTTCTGCTCACCACCACTACCAAAAACTAATAACAAATTTTGTCCTCATGGGGAAGAAAATCTTACTCATTCTTGAGATTTCACAGCCATGTCTAAAGATCTAGGCTATATAAGAAGAGAGGAATGCCTTAGAAATGTAATGCTGTTTTTCCTACGGAATCAATTTCTGTAGTAATAGAAACCATGGTACATCCAGAGTTACTCTGCAGCCTTCTGCTCCTGGCAGCTTGCTGTGTGTTCTCTGCCACATGCTTTCTTCTGGGATTTCTTCCTTCTACTGACATCTGGTACTTAGGATAAGGGAAAAGGCTTTCCCTGAACCAGTGAAATTGCTATCAGGAAAAAATGACTCAAGTTTCCAGGCAGCTATGAATGAGGTGTTTTTCTGGGCGGTCTGAGCAACTATCTTTCGGAAGGATACATAAGAAGGTACAAGCTGCCAGCCCATCCATTTCCCTAAGATGAACTTGAAGCACGTTTTCTTTCAGCAGCCCAGACAGCACAGGCTTTTCCTAGCAGATGGGTGGCATTACCTCACTGACATTTAATGAATAGGTTGCCCCCAGGGGGTGGAATTGTAGCAAAGTCTATTATGAAATCTCATTTGCTTTGCATGAATCAGTTTAGGAGTCCCGAGAAAACAAAATCTGAAAAATGAAAAGTGGCCACATAGCTTGCCCTGTAACTGCTTGGACATGGCAGGTAATAATCATAGCTAGTTTGCGCTTTTATGATGGAGAGGGCTTTCAATTGATTTGTATTTCTTGTGAGTAGGAACAAAGCCAGTTGTAAGTACCTTTTAGCTTTGTTCCCTCCTTTCTCATTTTCTAGGACTGTAGCATCTGGGGCATATAATTGAGCTCTGAAAGCCGAGAGCTGGAGGAGGGGGGGGTGGTCAGAGGAAAATTATTCAATTCATACATATAACATGCATATATATGTGTATGTGTGTGTGTGTGTGTGTCTTAAACATATATGCATATGTATGTGTGTCTATATATATATATATATATATATATAGAAACATAAATATTTTATCAAGTTGAGAATGGGAGAATAGATTTCTTTCAGCAAACAACCTCAAGCCTTTTATACATCTGATTTATGAAGGGTAAGAAATTCAGCCTTAACCCAAGCAAATGTTTAAAAAGGCAGCATGGGTATTATTGGGCTTAGGAAAAGGTGAAGGCTGCCTTGCTGCGGTCCTGGAAGATTGAGACAGTGGTAACGACACGTGCAGCAACCCCCTGCACTTCTAGAAGGAAGGTGATACCTGTCTATATGTTTCAGCGTTTGTCTCTGAACCTAGTCTTTTCTTGGTCACATAGGGGAAGCAACAGAGGTGGCTTATCATAGCAATGCAAAAGCCTTTAATGAAAAATGGGCTCAGGTTTTGGTTCCTATAAGATGGTGATTCCCTTCCCCCACAAAGGCCTTTGTGTACATGGGGTGAGGTAGGGGTCTGAGAAAGGCCACTGGAAATGGAAGGCTTAATGGCCAGTCCTCTGCTGTGTCCCAGATGGAAAGCTCCTTGTATCTAAGAAAGGCAGGAAACCATGTCACCTGGCTTCTGATATGTAACAACCCCAAATTATTCTCCGACCCCTTGAAGGCCAGCTGGGCTCTTTTGCATCAGGGGGATTGTGTTTAGAATTTGTGTCAAGTGTCTTTGTAGAGATCCTTCTGGATAACTACTACAATTCCTGGGATATTCTTACAGTGGGCACACGACAAAGACATGTGACACTGGCCCAAACCCCCCTCAACTTGGAAAAGGGGTGGATTCCCCCAGCTGACTTGAAGATTCTGGTCTGTGGATTCAGCAAGAGTCTGAGGCCTCTGCTGAGTGAGCCAAGGGTGGCTTCCGGGGAGGTGAGTGCCTGGAGGAGAATGTTCCCAGAGCCAAGATGGGATGCCTCCTGGTATCAAAGTGATGTTCAGATTTTTTCTGGAAATCTAGAATAGGATAAATGTGAATAGAGATTAGAGTGAACATCTTCTAGGATTTGAAGCCCTTGAGAGCTTCTAGGATTTGAAGCTCTTGGTCTTGAGACCAAGCCTCTGCAATGCGTCTGGGGTCCGTTGCACAAGTGTGTGTCTTTTTACCAGGTCTTATCCCTGCTTCAGCCTTTTCTCTTCTGTTAGGGATAAAAACTTGCCAAAACAGAAATTTTAAAAAGACACGCAGGATGTGGGGCTGCTCCTGGGAGGTTTGCTGTGTGTGTTTGGGGTCCTGCACCCTCCACTCCACTCCTGAGTGTCCAAGGGTGGATGTCCAGAAATTTAGCCACCTACTCCCATCAGTGTAGCCAGAACCTTTGCTGGGAGTTAATCTCTCTCTCTCCTTATTACTTTCTGATCTGCTTGAAAGACAAATAGAGGTTAGGGAAATATATTAATATCAGTAAGTCTCCATGGATGGCCCAGGTCAAGGCAGACAAAGGTAGTCACACGCTTTCAGGGGCTGAAAGACAAGTAGAGGTTAGGGAAATATATCAGCTCGTCTCCATGGATGACCCAGGCCAAGGCAGACAAAGAAAGCCACGTGCTTTCAGGTGCAAACAGCGGCCGCCTTTTTTCACTGGAAATCATTGGGCAGCTGTTGCTGTCATATCCCACGGCCTCTCTGGAGGGGAAACACAGCTGGCTTCTGTGGGCCAGCCTGAAACCATCTGCAGCTGCTTGCATGCTTTCAAATGTAAGTAAGGGAATTTCAGCAGAGGTTAATCTGGGAAATCCTCTGTATGAAACATTTTCCTTTTCACTGTTCCCTTTCCTTTTGGATATAACATATGACCCACTTACGAGGCAGCCTGTTGGATCACTGGTCCCCAAGGAGCTGTGGATGTCTTCCCAGATTACTCCTGCCACCACCAATGCGTCTACCACCATGAGAGCTGCTGCTGATGGGCACTGCACTGTGCATGTTGCATATGTGATCTCATTTAGCACTGTGACACTCCAAGGACCACACTCTTGTCTCATTTTCGGATAAGGAAGCTGAGGCTCCAAGAGGTCCAGCAGCTTGTCTTAACAGTGAACAGGTGCAAAACCAAGATTTGAAACCAGTTTTTGACCTTGGTTTGATCTTGATGCCACATCCCAGCCTCTTTCTACCTCTGTAGGACGGTTTTGTGTCTCCTCTGCATTTTCAGCCTCCATTGCTAATCTGACACCATCTAAAGCAGGAATATCCTTATTAATGGAATAGTGCTTAATGGGATTAGGCTTACTTCTGTATTCTAGACAATATTTACTGAGCTGTTAGATGTAATGTGTTCAGAAATAATACAGGGATTTATGAATATGTATTAAATATTAGAGTATAAACTTTATCAAGCAGAGAATATATTTGTCCTCCAGTGTTGTTGGCCTTGTATGTTTTTTGTTTGTGTTACCTCCAGAGCTGGATTTTGAAAGATTAAGCCAAGAAAAAAAGATGAGACATTCAAAAGTAAATAAATTAGTTTAGGCCTGGCTTTTCTGGGGCCATGGAGTTGTTATCCCAAAGTCCTTGCTTGGACCTCTCCTCCTCTCCACTCCTCCCCTCCCCTCCCCATTGGGCATTGCCAGGGCCCAGTACAAGTGAAACAGATGCTCAACTCCTAGACTTGTGGAGGCTTAGGTAGACCAGCAAGTCACTATTAGGACAGAAAAACAAGACCACGTCATTCCCCAGCCCAGTCCCTTATGCTTTCTTTCAATGACACTTAAAATTTAAGACCCAAACCTACATGGGCTGGCCCCATCTGCCTTTTCAGACACTTCTTCCTCCTCGAGCCCCTTACCCCATCCTAGCCACCGAAGCCAGTGATGCCACATCCCAGCCTCTTTCTGCCTCTGCAGGACAGTTTTGTGCGTCCTCTGCATTTTCACCCTCAATTGCTAATTGTCCTCTCTTGTCCTCACTTCTTTCACTCCCATCTCAGGGTCTCTGCATGCTGGTTCTCCTGCCTGGAACAGCCTTCTACCCACCCTTTGTGACTTAGTTCACTTCCCAGATTTCAGAGGGCAGCTCAGCTTTCACTTCCTCATGGAAACCTCCCTTGACCTCCCTGAGTAGCCCAAACTCTCCTATTGTAGGCACTCTCAGAGCACTTATCATAAATGCAATTTTACATTTGTTTGTAATTCTGTTTTGTTTTTTCACAACAATAAATTTTGAGAGGGCAGCTCTATGCCTAGTCTCCACCCTGTGTCCCCGATGCCCAGCACAGTGCCTGAAGCACAGTAGGTATTCAGTTGCCTTGGTGAATGAATGAATAAAGCCAAGCCAAGCACAGTACTCAGATCTCAAGCTCATAGTCACTGCATAGCTTGTGCTAACCTTGCAGCAAGTGAGACACTAAGCAAGTGAACAGCTTACATTTCTTAGTGGTGGTGTTAAATTTACAAGGAGAGCATGTCACCTCTCACTTCAAGTTTCCACACTTTTAGGCCATTCTTAGTGTTAATAGCCTGTGGAGGACTCTTTGAGGAGAGAAGAGGGGAATTCCAAAGATTCAGCTTGATAAATCCTTCATCTTTGACCTCATGTGTATTCTACTTAGGAATTAAAACGTAGAGTATGGCTGCTGCTACAAATCTTCTTTGCAGTTTTTCCTCTGGCTGATTTTTCTACTTTACCTGGAATTTTTATCCTGAATTTTTGTCCTTTTTTGAATCCATGTGGCACACATACATTGCCCTACCAGGTTTATTTGTGTTTGAGATTTGAGATGCTATCTGAGGCCAAGACCTCCAGAATTAGATGGGCCTTTGTTCCCAGAGCCTCTTTGAACAGAGAGAAATTCTTTGCTATGTTGGCAAAAGATCCTTCATATCTATCTGTCTTTCTTTCTTGTTCAGACTTCTCTTTTGGCCACGTGAATGTGGATCCACCTGCCCCGTCTTCTGGCCTATGCTGTGATCCCTGGAACATTTCAGGTTTGAGTGTCAGCCACATCTTCTTTAGGACCATTCAAGGGTCTGCCTCCAGGAACAGTGGAATCTATTGAGTGCCCCCCAGGGAGCTCCCCATATGCTGGTTTGTTTGTCACTTGGCCACACAGTTCTACTTTTTCCTCTTTGTCTGCAACTGAACAGCCTAGGAAACTTACAAGATTTCTGCTTTTCTTTGGGGGGGGGGGGCGGGGGGGTAAGGTATCGTATTTTGAGTTCAATCTGGTCACAAACTGGATTCTGTCCAGATTTTTGTTGGGATTTCAGATGTTTAGCCCCAAACAAATTGAAAGTTAAATTGAAACTGGTCCAGATGAGGTCATGCTTAAGATTTCTCCCACAGCACAAATCGTACCTTACTGGAAGCTACTGTAAGGGCAGTTCTTGAATCTCTGCATTCCCAATACATACTCATGGTAAAAACAGTTAACAATTAATTCGCTTGTGTTCCAGTGACTTGAAAAATAAGCATTAGCACCCTGGAGACCTCGTCTTATCAAGTTCTGAAGGATAGTTTTTATAGCTAGTATAAACCCTTAGTTTATCAGCTTCACTGGCCTAGAAACCCCTCAGACCTGAATATTTGGGATCAGCAGAATGGGCCAAGCTTAGGAATTCCAAGAAGGCAGACTCAAGATAGAGGGCTGCCAAAGCTCACAGATGTGGAATGAAACCAGTTTCAAAACCTGATTCTTCGCTCAGTTGGAATGTGTTTTAAAACCTGGACTCACTTGAGATGTTTGCACCTGGTAAGAATATTTCAAACCTTGAATTCTACTTTGTGTAATTATCTGTGAAATGTAATGATGATAGCTCCAAGCTATCTCATAAAGCTGCTGAAGTCTTCAAAGCATTCATTCTATCTTCCTGGAGTTACAGAAACACAAAATGGTAACAGGTGTGTCATATGCATCCAGAGGCTACCTCGAACTTTTCTCTCTAGAACTCAAGCTCCAGACTTGAGATACTAGTTAATAGATTGATAAATTGACTCAGGTTAAGTGGTATTATTTCTTAGATTATATAGTGTCATCCTACAGAGTAACCCCATTTTACAGGAGAAACAAAGTTGGCCAGAGGACGAGGCTAGAACCCCTTTCTAGACTGTTAATTCAGGCAGAGCTCTGTATATGTTTTAATGGTTAGTTTTCTAAAGAGTTTTACCTAGAGGCCAAATAAACCAGAAGCTCAAACGCATATGTTCTCTGTCTTCTTTTTAGACTGGCTTGCAAAAAAGCCCTTGGGTTAATTTTTGCCAGAAAAGAGCGTGCAGAGTGAACTTGTGACATAATACATTCCTTGAAGCTCCCACGTTACAGTTTCCTGATAACATAGAGTTGTTTATATTATTGCTACTTAAAACTTGGTTGCTTTGTAGATCCTACTTGGGAATTGAATTAACTTCAGTGAACTTGATAGAAGCTGCATCTTTCTGTAAAGTTTTGGGCAGGTTTTGTCACTGCCATTAGGTGGTGATGATTTTAAAGGACTCCCATTACTTATCCAACATGTGCACGCATACTGTATATATGTCATTAGAAATAATTAGGAGTTAATTTTCAATAAGGTCCATTTGGTGGCTACAAATTAATCCATTTAAAACCCCTGATATTTGACCCTATTAATTATATCCTGCTGTTCATTGGTGCTTAACCCACAGAGCTAATGAGATGCCTAAGTACCACTATTTTTCATTGCTCTTTACTGTAGGGAAGTAGGTCTCTCTTTTTCTTTTTAATGTGAGTGGACATAAAATTTATCAGCAGGCATATCCACAGAAAACTGACTTTATTACAAGTATCCTTTTAGACTTGCAAGCTCCCTCAGCTAGTTAATTTTGTGTTTAAGTCTATGTGATTTTCATTCTAATGTCTTTTGGAATTAAATGTAATGTTGTAAGAAAAGAAGTGTCTGACCAATAAAGCAAGGCAGTCTAGGCTATTTTATATATATATATATATATATGCACTTTATCCTGTCTAATGTAGTGCTCCTATTTTCTTTTTCATATTCTTTCTGTTAGAGCCAAATTCACTACTCTGACTTTGCATAATATAAATACAGATATCCTTACTCATTAAGAGGCTGTGTTGTTTTAGAAATTAGTAAGTGGCTACATCTGCATAATTTTGCATTGGTGAGAGTTGGCTTCTTTGGCAAACATGATTTTGTATTTTTGGAGAGGAAAACCTTGTGCCCATCAGGTTAGCCTTTTCTGAGATGGAGACTCAAGTGGGACCACCCAGGATGGTCACAGCTTCAACTCCCACACAATGAGAACTTGTGACTATAGCCTGGGAGAGCTGACTATGCAGGAGACAAGAAATCAGAGAGTTGGGTCCAGAGGTAGCTGGCAGAAAGAAGATTCTATTAATATTTTAACCTCAGAAGAGCAGCGTCTAAATATGTGAAATGAGTGCTGGCCTAGAGGGGAAGGGCCATACTCTTAACCACCTCAAGCTGGTCTTATCATTGTTGCTGGGGGGATGTGTAAGGCTACAACCTTCCCTTTTAGGTAGAGGGAAGAGACGACTCCCTTGTGGGTGTGCACAAAGGAGTATGATGAGAAGAGGGTGGTGATGGGTGCTTAGCTTGATGCTTACATTGTCCCAGTGCAGCTCCATGATTGCAGGTACCTTGAGAGGACCCATGTGCAGTAAGGTGGGAGGTTAGGAAAAGCAGAGAATGCCAGCCAGCCATGAGTGGATTTGAGAGGTCTGAAGGACAAAGGCAATGTTGCTTTGTATGGGTGCACAAGGGGATATGTGCATTTAAATCCGTCAACAGTCCAGAAATTGGATTGCCATTTCAGTTCCCAAACAAATGGCTTGTTTATTAAACTAAAAGCCCCTATCTCCATTAGGAAATATTCAATTCCAGCAATTAGCCCCAGGGTGAAAGAGGTCTCCCTCTCTCCAGTCTGTTTTTGCTTTGTTCCCAAACAATGCTTTGATGTGCAAGGCACTCCTAATGGAAGATAAGTCATCAATTAGCCCGATGGAAGGTTAAGCTGAAAACAGACTTTTCAGGGAAGGGATTATCACTGAGCTGTTAATCACTGATTGACATTATCTATTGGGGATATATTCTTATGGGAGACTTACTCTCCACCCAGGCAGAAGGTAACAAAGATGCAAAAATATTCTAGTTGTTTGGTTTTTTTAAAAACTGAGTTTTAGTGTCCTATAGCACCATAGAATAACTGTAGTTAACAATAATATACAGTTTCAAATAGCTGGAAGATGGGCACTGAATGTTCCCCACACAAAGAAATGGCAAATGTTCAAGATGATGAATATGTTAATTGCCCTGATCTGATCAGTATACATTGTATGTACGGAAACATCACTATGTACCCCATAAATATGTACAAGTAATATATAATAAGTAAATTTTAGAAATAAGAGAAAAGAAAAAATGTGAGTTTAGAAATAGGATCTTAGATCAAGTTTAGTCGGGGTGGAGATAATAATAGTTTTCTTTCTAAACAAGTATCTTTTACTTTCTTTAAGAATTGTTGGTCATAATATGATTACATTGCTAATTTATGAAATAAAAAGTAAGGAGAACCTCTAATTTTTTTTTAGAGTGGGGAGACAGTGTCTCACTCTGTTGCCCAGGCAGGAGTGCAATTGTGCCATCTCAGCTCACTGCAACTTCCTCCTCCTGGGTTCAAGCGATTCTCCTGCCTCAGCCTCCCGAGTAGCTGGGACTGCAGGTGTCTGCCACCATGCCCAGCTAATTTTTGTATTTTTAGTAGAGATGAGGTTTCACCATGTTAGCCAGGCTGGTCTTGAACTCCTGGCCTCAGGCAATCTGCTTGCCTCGGCCTCCCAAAGTGCTAAGGATTACAAGCATGAGCCACCATGCCCTACCAGAACCTCTATTTTTATAAGAGTAAGTTGATATGAACAATATTGTGAATGTAAGCGCAGTGCACATGAGGCAAATTTGTAATTCTGTGCTTCAGTTTTACAAGTGAAATAAGTTGATTTTTTAAACTCCAAGTAGTGGCAGATGAGTGTTAATTTACCTACAACTTTTCAGGAAAATATCAATTGCATACATTAAGCTATTTTGCTGTTATTTTTTTTTTTCCTTTGTGCCTTTTGTTTTTCTTTTTTTCTTTTTTTTTTCTGAGATGGAGTTTTGCTCTTGCCTCCCAGGCTGGAGTGCAATGGCGCAATCTTGGCTCACTGCAACCTCCGCCTCCCGGGTTCAAGTGATTCTGTCTCATCCTCCTGAGTAGCTGGGATTAAGGTGCCCGCCACCACGCCCAGCTAATTTTTGTATTTTTTAGTAGAGACAAGTTTTTACCATGTTGGCCAGGCTGGTCCTGAACTCCTGACCTCAGGTGATCCACCTGCCTCGGTCTCCCAAAGTGCTGGGATTACAGGCGTGAGCCACCCCGCCTGGCTGCCTTTTGTTTTTCTAGTACGCTGATGAGACCAAAAAGAAGATATAATAAAATTAATTGCCAAAAATTTAGAAAATGGAATAGGGTAGTTATTCTACTACCCTAATATAATCAATAACTATTGTACTGCCTACCACTCTTTTTTCTCCTGTTTGCTACAGGGGTACAATCCATTTACCTAGATTCTGTTTCCTAATTAGCCTCATAGAATGTTTCAAAAATCGTGACCCATATAGCTTAATGAGTACAGAGTTTCTGTCTAGGGGGTGATGAAAAAATCTTGAAAATAGTGGTAATGGTTACACAACATTGTGAATATAATTAATGCCACTGCATTGTACACTTAAAATGGTTAAAATGGCAAAATTTAAGTTATATATTGCATGACAATAAAAGAAAGTGTATCAAAATTATGCCCCTGCATTTAAAACGAAATTTTTTTTTGGTAGGGGGAAGTAAAGGATTGACAGATTTCAGAGTCTGTGGTGCTAGGAGAAAATTTTAGGGCGGAGTTATTCTCCATGGGGCTCAAAACCCAAAACTTTTCAATACTATTGAATATTAGCAATAATAAGCCTGTAATTCAAAGCAGCAGGGTGGTACGTTGTTAAAACTTCAGAAACTGGTCCGGCGCGGTGGCTCATGCCTGTAATCCCAGCACTTTGGGAGGCCGAGGCAGGTGGATCACCTGAGGTCAGGAGTTCGAGACCAACCTTACCGACATGGAGAAACCCTGTCTCTACGAAAAATAGAAAATTAGCTGGGCATGGTGGCACATACCTGTAATCCCAGTTAGTCAGAAGGCCGAGGCAGGAGAATTGCTTGAACCTGGGAAGTGGAGGTTGCGGTGAGCCGAGATCTCGCCATTGTACTCCAGCCTGGGCAACAAGAGGGAAACTTTGTCTCCAAAAAAAAAAAAAAAAAAAACCAGAAAGAAAGAAACATTAAAAAAAAAAAAAAGAAGAACTTCAGAAGCCTTCTGAGGTTCAGAGGTCATGTTTCGGAGGTCATGTTTCAGGGTGTGGTATTTGGAGCCCTCCCCGAAACACAAAAGCTTCCCTGGTGACATTCTTAGCCCCTAGGAAGGGCAGTAATGACAGCCCACGACTGACAAGTACTGATGAATAGTTCTTGAAGGCAAACCCTGCCCTCAGGGAGCTCTGCCATAGCTTGGCATGTCTTCTAGAACTACGTGCAAGGTGTCACAGAGCAGCTAATTCTGCCGCGGTATGGGCAGTCACCAGGAAACTTCAAGGGGGAGCAGGTTTAACCTGAACCCTTGCTGAAAATAGATGAATTTGCCTGGGAGTGAGAGAGGAAAGGGCATGCCTATGTGGAGGTACCAGCAAGGGGACAGATACAGGAAAAGGGTGCCAGGCCCCTTAATTCCAGGTTTAGGAGTTTCTTTTAAAAAAAAAAAAGTTCAGTCTCAAAAAACTAAAAATAGAAGTACCATATGACCTAGCAATCCCACTTCTGGGTATAGATCCAAAGGAAATGAGATCAGTATGTTGGAGAGAGGGACTGGCTGGAGCGGAGGGGGATTGGGGAGATATTGGTCAATGGATATAAAATTTCAATTATGCAGCAGGACTAAATTCAAGAGCTCTATTGTACAACACGGTGACTATAGTTAATAATGATGTATTATATATTGTACTTGAAAGTTGCTAAGAGGGTAGATTTTAAGTGTTCTCCTCACACATATGTGAGGTAACATATAGTAATTAGCTTGATTTAGTCATTCCACAAAGCATATGTATTTCAAAATATCATGTTGCATACCATAAATGTATACACTTCTTTTTTCTTAATCAGAATAAATAAATAGTCCGAGGGACATTTATTGAGGGCCTAGTTGTTGGGCAGCATCTTAGGCTTCTTTTGGTTTCTGAATGGTGCCCTGGTCAGGGCTTGGTGAGTTTCAGATCCCCAGAAAAAGTCTGTTCTTAGCTTTGATGGGGGAAGGAAGACCCAGAGCAAACCACAGTGGCACTGCTGATCTAGAACACCCTTTAGGGTGGCTGGGGGTCAGATTACAGACTGGACCACACTCCTAACTTTCTTTACCCCTGAGACCTCTGGAGTCCTAGATGTGGACGTGGTGTTTATGGTGCATTCATGCTTCTGAACTCTTTTTTTTTTTTTTTTTGAGATGGAGTCTCACTATCATCCAACCTGGAGTGCAGTGGTATGATCTTGGCTCACTGCAACCTCTGCCTCCCGGGTTCAAGCGATTCTCCTGCCTCAGCCTCCTGAGTAGCTGGGATTACAGGCACCTGCCACCATCCCTGGCTAATTTTTGTATTTTTAGTAGAGTCAGGGTTTCACAATGTTGGCAAGGCTAGTCTCAAACTCCCACCCTCAAATGATCCACCTGCCCCAGCCTCCCAAAGTGCTGGGATTACAGGCGTGAGCCACCATGCCTGGCCTATGCTCCTGAATTCTTAAATACTCCAAATGATGCGATCCAGGCTTACAAGAGAGGAAGGAGAGTTAGATCTATGAATCTAATTAGGCTAAATGTTTTAAACAGCTCTTCTCTCAGGATATTGTTTTTGTTCATATCCCAATTCTGAAATTCATTAGCCTTATAGAAATTTATTAAGCCTGAATTACAGAGCGAAATCAGGAAGCATTTTTTTTCCTTTTTTCTTTTCTTTCTTTCTTCTTTTTTTTTTTTTTTTTTTTTTTTTTTGAGACGGGGTTTGCTCTGTCACCCAGGCTGGAGTACAGTGGCAAGATTACAGCTCACTGCAGTCTCAATGGCTCAGGCTCCAGTGATCCTCTGACCTCAGCCTCCTGAATAGCTGGGGTCACAGGCATGCACCAGCAAACCTGGGTATTTCTTTTAATTATTTGTAGAGACGGGGTCTCATTACGTTGCCTAGGCTGGTCTTGAGCTCCTGGCCTCAAGTAATCCTCCTGCTTTGGCCTCCCAAAGTGCTGGAAATATAGGCATAACCAACTACACCTGGCCTCAAGAAGTAATTTTTAAATAATGTTTTTCATAAGAAGTTGAGCCATGTTACTGAAATGATGACATGCTGAATGGTGCATTGCAGCATTGCGTAGTGAAATTGAGGGGACTTGACTAAGTTGGGAGCTGGCAAACCCCTTGCCACCACCACAGCCTTTGCAGATAAAGTCTTTGCCTTGCTTTCCCATCCCCTAATGGCAAAATGAATTGCTAAGATGAGAAAAAGGAATTTTGCACCATCTGCACCAATTCTGAGGTTTTGCAAGTGATCACCAATGTGGAGAGTATGGTTCAGGGCTACATGTTTATTTTTATTTTTATTTTTATTTTGCATCCAGCGTGCTCAGAAAAACTAAAGGAAAAAAAATGGAAGGATGAACGTTTTAAAATACAACAAAGCTGCATCATCCTCCAGTCAACGTTTTTGTTCCAGCTGCCTTCTAGCATTGCACAGCTTGAGATGTTTGTTGCTTGTGTTCCTGCAGCATTGAAGCCCCCACTCCCACACCCAGCCCCTGTCATTTCCTGTTTTCAGATCCCCACCTTCTGCCCTGCATGTTGGGGAGGGGTCCATGGCCAGAACGGACTGGCAGCTCTCTGCCATTGTAGGATCCCTGCTGTTGTGCTCGAACTTGTATATAAGACAAACAGTCATTCTTGGGAGTGGCCAGACATTATCTAGAGAATTCCAACCACTCAGCTGAAGAGAAAGTCACTCACCTGGAGTATTTAGAGAACTCCAGGCATCTTTAAGCAGGTACAGGTAGGAGACACAGCCCTTGAAGATTACCATCCAAGATACAGCTAAGAGCTCAAAGTGAATTCTTAGATTCAGTGAGCCATGACACATCATGTGTTTTGGAAGAGCAAAAAGGATGTCAAGATGTGCTTCTTTACAGTGGGCTTTGGAGAGCTGGACAGGCCAGGGCTTGGCTCTCAACTGTGCCCCTCCTTGTTTTGTGTCTTTGGGCAAATTACTTAAGCTCTGAGCTTCAATGTGTTCATCCACAAAATAGGGATTAGCCCTTTTTCACAGAGTTGCCATGAGGATTTATTGAGATAATGTATGTAAATGTCTACACATTGTAGGTATTCAATTAATAATTGTTACCATCATCATCCATATCATCTATATTTCCTGTCAAGGAAACTGGCATACCAGCTAAGCCAGCAAGCACATGCAAATAGTTCTAGGACCCATTTAGAGTATATGATAAAGTAGAAAAAGAATCTTGAAGTCGGTCTTCCTTGATAAGTTTCCAGTCAAGATTGTCCCAGTTTCCACCTTTGTATCTACAAGAGGCAAGATGGTGGTTAAAGGCCCTGAGACAGACTTTCCTCCAGTTCAATCCCAGCTTTAGCACTTATGGCTGGAACCCTTGGGCAAGTCACTTAAAACTCTCTGAACCTTGGTTTCCTGATATGTAAACTACAGCTATCAAGAGTACTGACCTCCTACGCTTGTTTTGAGGAATAAATGTAATTATGCATAAAAATCGCATGGTCTAATGCCCAGCATATCATAAATGCTCAACAAAGGTTATGAGCACCTCATCATCAACTAAAGTTGCTAATGCCTTTGAGGACTCTCAGGCTCTTTGTTCCTTCTCCAGTTTGACAAGGTACATTCCCATTGCCAGCTCTGTGACAGGCTTTGTAACCTGGCTTCTGCGTACAACAGCATACATGTATGCTTCTGCTCCAGCTGGGCAGTCGATAAGCCTGCAGCCTTTGCTGGTTGATATGCCCTTATTCCACAGGTATTCCTTTGCTGTTTCTGTTTTATCTACAGGTTTTTATTTTTGTTGTTGTTGTTTGTCTTTTTGTTTTTGTTTTTTTCTTTTTTTTTTGAGACGGAATCTCACTCTGTCACCAGGCTGGAGTGCAGTGGCGCGATCTCAGCTCACTGCAAGCTCCGCCTCCCAGGTTCAAGAGATTCTCCTGATTCAGCCTCCCCGGTAGCTGGAACTACAGGCGTGCACCACCACGCCCAGCTAATTTTTGTAATTTTAGTAGAGATGGGGTTTCACCATGTTGACCAGGATGGTCTCAATTTCTTGACCTTGTGGACCTTGTGATCTGCCCAACTTGGCCTCCCAAAGTGAGCCACTGCACCTGGACTTTTTTTTTTTTTTTTTTTTTTAGACAGAGTTTTGCTCTTGTTGCCCAGGCTGGAGTGTAGTGGCACAATCTCGGCTCACTGCAACTTCTGCCTCCCGGGTTCAAGCAATTCTCCTGCCTCAGCCTCCCAAGTAGCTGGGAGTATGGGATTACAGGCGCCTGCCACCACAACAGGCTAATTTTTTGTATTTTTAGTAGAGATGGGTTTTCATCATGTTGGCCAGGCTGGTCTTGAACTTCTGACCTCAGGTGATCCACCTGCCTCGGCCTCCCAAAGTGCTGGGATTACAGACGTGAGCCACCATACCTGGCCCTGTCTACAAGTTTTAAAAAGCATGAATATCTTGGGGCAACCCACCTCTGAGAAGGCTTGAAAAATGCTATAATTAGCCTGTGGCCAGAGTAGAGGGCAACAGTGAACTACCTGGCATTGAAGTCCTACCATGTTCCCATTGTGGGGCCAGCTGCCTTCACATTCTGTCCTTTTGGAAATCCTCATAACAGCCTCAGAAGGTAGGTGTATTGATTTCCTAGGGCAGCTATAACAAATTCTCACAAATTAAGTGGTTGAAAACAATAGCAATTTGTTCTCTCACAGTTCAGGAGTCCTGAAGTCTGAAATTACAGATGGCAGGGTTGGTTCCTTCTGGAGGCTTTGAGGGAGAATCCGTTCCATGCCTTTCTCCTAGCTTCTAGTGGTTGCTAGCAATGTGTAACATTTCTTGACTTGTAAATGAATCATTCCAAATTCTGCCTCCAGATTCACATGGAGTTTCCTCTGTGTGTATATCTGCATGCCCTCTCTTCCCCTTATAAAGACACCAGTCATTGGATTTGGGGCCTACTCTCACCCAGTATGATCTCATCTTAACAAATTATATCCGCAAAGATCCTATTTCCAAATGTTACATTCTGAAGTTCCGGGTGGACATGAATTTTGGGGCGGGGCACTATTTGACTCGCTTCAGTACTTATTATACCCGTTTAACAGATGATAACCCAGAGTCTCAGGGAGGAGAAAATCCCTTGCATAAGCATTACACAATCAGTTTGTGATACCCAAGGATTCACAAACCCTGACCTTCTTTTCTCTAGATTTGTGTACTTCCCACCGTATCACTTTACCACATATAAACAAACGTAGAACAAACAGTCTAAAACCTATGGCAGCAAAACGGTCAACAGCAGGCAGCCCTGGGATCAAAGAGGGTCTCTGGAGGGTAAACAGGATGAAGCAGAGGCTTTGCAAGCAAATGGCGATCCCTTCCTTGTTTCTGGTTCTCAGACTTCATCCTGTTTCCATAATCAGTATTACTTATTGGCTCTCAACCATCCGGCTCTGCTCCTGGGATTCCACAGTCGGGCAGAGAGATTCTTCATAAATGAGAGAAGGTAGTAGTCGGTTTCATTTGCATTAAGAGAAGGAGCACATTTCTTTGCTCAAAGTAAAATACCCTCCCACGACTCCCCACTGCTCCCCGTATCCCTGCTGGCTTAGCTTATCATGCATCCCAGTGGTGCATGGAGAAATTCCATGCTTTCCTTCTCCTCCAGAGGTTCCTTCCTGGCATTCAGAGCCATAAAAGCAGTGGACGGAAACAGGTGACCAGCCCTCAGCTGCTCCCAGAGTCTGGCTGCCTAAACTTTTCCCAGAGGATGGTCCAGCAGTGCTGGTCCAGGGTGGGCTTGGGAGAGCAGAGCTCTAGGCAAGAGAGGTGTGAATCCATGTGGTCCCCCGGGTTCTGGCTAAAGTCCAGGGCTGGGGCAGAATCACAGTCAGAACCAGGGTCAGGTCGTCAGTGTCAAGGGCAAATATCTTTTTCTTTAAACCACAAGTGCACCTCTGGTACCATGCGCAGAATCCCTTGTAGAGAGTGGCATCCGTTTGCTGCATGAGATGGGAGAAAAATTAGCGGCCCTGGCTCGAGTCTTCATTGCCCCTTGGCTGCCTGCCATGTCCTATTTCTCATCAGGCTAGTGTCCCCAGTGCCTGTCCTGATCCAGAATTACCACTTAACCCTAGTGGAGCAGGACTCTCAGACTGACCATCTGGACTTTCCTCGAGTTCTCTTTTCCTGCCAGAGTGTGTCAGAGTGAATTGGATTAGAGTTCTGTTTGCTGCACAGCCTGGCTTCACATGAGGCTTTGTGCTTTTGAAGAAACTTGAGACAAGACTATTCACGAGTTCCCAGAGTGGGTGGCAATTCACAGTGATGCTGATATCCACGATGGTGGGGTGGTTCTGTGCAGGGATCTCTAAACCTTTTAGAACCTTCCACCAGTTTCCCTGCAATCAATAGGTAGCTGATTCCATCAGATCAAACCATTTTCCTGTTGGAAAGTGGTAGGTCCTTTTGTTAAGTGTTCTTAGAACTCACCAATGATTTCATCGAAAAAGCATCTCTGATGGTTTTTCTTTCTCCTCTGGCATTGTGAACATTGTCTTGGAGAAGTGAAATTTTGCCATGTAACACCTGCCTTTGAGCAGGGAAGAACATGGTGGGTAAATCTACGAGAGAGTCCTGTTCTGTTCCCTGGACTCAGCTCCCATAGAGTCCACCACTGACCTTAGACCCTCAGGCTCCATCAGATGGATAGGAATTGAGTAACAGAAGGGTAGGAATCCCATACATAATCGGTATGGAATTTGGGATTGCCTAAGTGCAGAGTTACATTCTGTTCCAAGCCCCAGCATTCACTTTAAACATTAATAAGAAATATGGTGCTTTTTGCCTATGGAAGACTAGATTGAACAAACCCAAAATATTATTTTTAAAACTACTCAAAATTTTAAAATACTAAAAGAAAAAATGGGACTCAAATTTAATGAACCCGTGTGTGTGTGTGCGCACGCGTGTGTGTGTGTGCGTGCGCGTGCGCGCGCACCTTGTAGGTAGGTGAGGAGATTACTAGATTGACTCTCCTGTACATTTAAGTTAAATGGAACAAAAAAAAAATGACTATTGCTTAGAATAATGGATAAGCCGGCCTCCTATTTTTTGTTCTCTACTTGACTGATCAATCCAATGGGATTTTCCTATGACATATTCTGTCTGTGACATAGTTCATGAAATTCTACGACATTTGATTCCCAAGGGGGAATCTGGTTACTCACAGCGTGTTTCACAACTTTTCTGGGAACAGGCAGCTCTTGGAAGGAAAATGTCTATGTATAGCAGTGAGCCAATAACTCATCTTCAGTGAAAACGGAAGGTGATATTGTCATACAGCTGTGTAGAGTGAGAGTACCCCTAAACAGTTAATAAATTACAGCCAGAAAGCAAAACCTCCTCAAGAGATGGCCAAGTTTTGGTACACATTTGTTCACTGTGGCTCTATTAAAGACCTCACTTTTTAATATGTGGATGGAAAATGGAGATCAGAGGTGCTGTGAAACCTAACAAGTAGATGAGCCCTGGCCGTTTAAAAGTCTAAATGTATTTAAAGCTTGAATTTGTAACTTTTTAATTTATGTATGATACTCTCAATCCTTGCTTTTCCAATTACAATACTAATACATGCTCAGTCATATGCATCTTTGTTCGTTTGTTTTTGTTTTGTTTTTGTTTCTTGTTTGTTTGCCTTTTGAGACAGGGTCTCATTCTGTTGCCCAGACTGGAGTGCAGTGATGTGATCACAGCTCACTGCAGCCTCAACCTCCCAGGCTCATGTGTTCCTCCTGCCTCAGCCTCCCAAGTAGCTGGGACTATAGGTTCATGCCACCATGCCCAGTTCATTTTTTAAAAATATTTTTTGTAGAGATGGGGTCCCACTATGTTGCCCAGGCTGGTCTCGAACTCCTGGGCTCAAGTTATCTTCCCACCTCAGCCTCCCCAAGTGCTGGGATTACAGACATGAGCCACTGTACCCTGCCAATAATCCACATCTCTATGAAATAAAAACCATGGACTCCACTTCAGCTTTTCATCACCCCTTTAGCACTGAGTTTCCCCATTCCTATTCTCCAGGGTTAACCACTGTCTTTGTCTAATTTCTGCTGCTAAAAGAGGATACCTGAGTCTGAGTAATTTATAAAGAATAGAGATTTGGTTCTTACATTTCTGGAGGCTGTCTCATCCCATAGAAGAAGGTCAGAGGGCAAAAGAGCATACAACCTGTGAGAGACAAGAGAGAGCCAGTCTTACTTTGATAATGAATCCATTCCTGGGTTGACCATTCGTGAGGTCAGAGCCCTCATGACCTTATCGCCTCTTCAAGGTCCCATCTCTCAACACTGTTGTATTTGGGATTAAGTTTCCAACACATGAATTTTTGGGAGACACATTAAAACCACAGCAGCCACAGATAAGCTATATATATATAGAGAGAGAGAGAGAGAGAGAACTATAGAGAGAGGGCAAACTATGTATATAGAATAAAGTGTATATATATAGTGTAAGATACATATATATATATGTCGTTTTGTGTGTATGTGTGTGTGTGTGTGTGTATATGTAGTTCTACTTCCAAGAATTTATACTACAGCCATGGAGGCACATGTAGAAAATGATCTATATTCAAGGATCTCTAATGCCACAATGTTTGCAACAATAAAAGACTAGAAATAACCTAAATTAATAGGGAACTGATCTTTTTATAAAATGGAATATATATTATATATATATATATATTCCATGTATATATACAGAAATATACACACACACACACAAATGATATCCTTATTTTATTATTTAATTTAATTTTTGTTTTTGAGATGGAGTCTTGCCTGTCACCCGGGCTGGAGTGCAGTAGCACAATCTCGGCTCACTGCAACCTCTACCTCCCAGGTTCAAGTGATTCTCCTGCCTCTGCCTCCTAAGTAGCTGGGACTACAGGAGCCCACCACCACGCCCGGCTAATTTTTTGTATTTTTAGTAGAGACAGGATTTCGCAACGTTGGCCAGGCTGGTCTCAAGCTCCTGGCCTTAAGTGATCTGCCCGCCTCGGCCTCCCAAAGTGCTGGGATTACAGGTATCAGCCACTGCGCCCAGCCTTCTTGACTTTTAGAGAGTGAATTTATCTCCTCCAGGTGCCTAATCACTCATCAGGAGTGCCATATTTCCTTTTAGTGCTTTCCCACCTGTCTCTCTGTATTTTTAAATGCTTACTTCCTTTTTTCAGAAGTTAATATATGCACATATTCTAACATTGGAAAGGTGTAGAAAAGAACACAGTGAACAGAAGCTTACCTGCACCTGATGTCCAGTGACCCCCTTCCCCATTCCAGAGAAAATCTTTGTGATGGGTTTCTTATGTGTCCTTCCAGGGATAGCTTATGAATATGCAAATATATAGACACACATACCTACATATATACAAATAGAAATATATACATATAAGATTATTCATATTCATGTTTGTTAACATCAAAGGTAACGTGCTCTTTATAAAATGTTCCATAGCATTTATTAGTAGATTTTGAAGATTGCTACCTATAAATTATCATAGAGCTGGGAGTTCTTCTGTTCGTTTAAAGTTGTATGATATTCCATTTAATGAAAACAGCAGGCCAGGCACAGTGGTTCACGCCTATAATCCCAGCACTTTGGGAGGCCGAAGTGGGCAAATCATGAAGTCAAGAGATCGAGACCATCCTGGCCAACATGGTGAAAATCCGTCTCTACTAAAAATACAAAAATTAGCTGGGCGTGGTGGTGGGTGCCTGTAGGCCCAGCTACTCGGGAGGCTGAAGCAGGAGATTTGCTTGAACCCGGGAGGCGGAGGTTGCAGTGAGTCAAGATCACACCACTGCACTCCAGCCTGGTGACAGAGCGAGACTCCGTCTCAAAAAAAAAAAAAAAAAGAAAAAGAAGATAACAGTTCCCTATTAATTTAGGTTATTTCTAGTCTTTTATTATTGCAAAGATTGCGGCATTGGAGATCCTTGTGTATAGATCATTTTCTACATGTGCTTCTATGGTTGTAGTATAAATTCTTGGAAGTATAACCACTGGGTCAAAAGCATTGTGTATTTTAAAGTTGGGTCCACATTGCCAAATTGCCATCCAACTTTATGGAGTTGGATGAGGCTACCTCTCTCATTACATGCTGATAACTAATATATAGGTGGAAAACTTGTAATTTTTGTGTTTCTTTTTTATAAATGGGATTGAGAGTCATTCTGTATGCCTAAGAATAGTTTATATTTCTTTTTGTGAACCGTCTATCCATATCTTTTGTCTAGTTTTATGTTTGGGTTGTTGACCTTTTTTATCGATTGCAAGGGTCCTTTATATTTTAACACCATCAAGCCATTATAATAACGTGAGTTGTGAATATTTTCCCAGTTTATTTCTATTTGAGCCACCATTGGTTGAATCATTTTACCGTATGGCAAGCCCTGTGGTGAGCATGTCATGTTTTACAACTGCTCCCTAAGTTAGCAGTGGTATTATGCCATTTTACAGAGAAGGGCCCCAGGTCTGTCGGATGCCAAAGCTGATTCTTAACTTGAACTCTACACCCCTTTTGCACATACCTATTTATATAGCATCATTTCAGGTTGTCATGCAATTATGATAAATATCCTTTTCACAGGTTGCATAGCATTCTATTAGTTATACAAATCATAATTTTCAGATGCCGATACTTAGACTACACATTTTCATCACCTGTAGGTTTTCACTGTTATAAATAAGATTGTGATACATTTCTTCTAAAACTGTGTCCTCCCCAATGCAACAAGATGGTGCCATTGCTCCTGCAGGAGATGAGATATCATGCCTGAGGCAGACATGAGAGTCATCTTTTGAGTCTAAGATCCTTGACAAGGGAACTCAACAGACTCGGGTAGAAATGGGGTGCATGTCAGGGGATGGGGACATTTTATTGGCCTGCTAGACTTCTCAGTGCCTTTCCCTTAAATGTCACCAGTAGCTTCACCTGGTTCTGGAATGAAATACAACACACATTAGGGCTTCAGACCCTCTTCTCTCTGAAAGCCTGCCCTTTGTTTTTGAGACAGAGTCTTGCTCTGTTGCCCAGGCTGGAGTGCAGTGGTGCGATCTCGGCTCATTGCAACCTCTGCCTCCTGGATTCAAGTGATTCTCCTGCCCTCAGCCTCCCGAGTAGCTGGGATTACAGGCATGTGCCACTACACCTGGCTAATTTTTGTATTTTTGAGTAGAGACAAGGTTTCACCATGTTGGCCAGGCTGGTCTTGAACTCCTGACCTCAGGTGATTTGCCTGGCTCGGCCTCCCAAAGTGCCGGGATTACAGGCATAAGCCACTGCGCCCGGGCCGAAAGCCTGCTTTATGAGCAGCAATATTGGAGACAGTTGTAGGAAACACTGAAAGACTGCAGGATGCAGTGGGGAGGGCGAAGGCCGGGAGTTGACAACTATTTATTTTTTTTATAAAATAGTATTTCAAATAATATTTCTAACAGGAATAAATGAGATCATGGTGCATGACATAGCTGAGGGGTCCATATGTTTGTATGTTCTTGTGGATTCTTCTCAACCCTCTGCTCTGTAGCTTTCTGTGCCCTGAGCACCGGAGAAGCATTACCAGGTCTGGGTGTTCTTTAAGCCTTTCTAAAGAGAGTTGCTGTTTCTGTTTGCCTTTTCTCATCATTTTCCCCTTAATAAATTAAGGGCTAAGTGTGTCTTAGTTTCCCACACTTGACTCCAATCAGGGATTCCTTTGGATAAACAAACTCCTGTCTTAAATTGTAAGTATTCCCATCTGATTCACATGTAAGGGCAAATTGTTGTAAAGACCTGGCTCCATGCTGAGATGTAGGGTCTTTTGGTGACGGGGCTTGGAGGAGGAACCTACCTGAAAGGTAAGGAGGGAGAGGACAAGACTGGGCATGTGAGGAGGAAGGGCGGTTGTGAGGCCCAGGCTTCCTTCTCTGTGTGCCTTGAATTGGGCCTTGGAGCAGCTTGAAAAGTTGCCCCAGCTTTCCTAAGCACCAGGAAGCAGGGAGGGGAACCTTCCCAGTGCCGCCCTTTCCCCTGCACCTGCTACTTTGCAATTCCAGGCAATGGGCTGGCTCTTAACTGTGTTTGAAGCCAGCCTCTGTACCCTGCGGGCCTCATTCCTTCCTGACCCCTTCAAACCTGTTTTTGGAACTTTCTGTCACACTAAGGTGACTGGTGACTGTCACAAATGGGAAAGTTACATTTAGCAGAATAAAATCCTTCCATTAAAGAGATAAAGTTCTGACAAGGGGATTGTCTACAAGCTGCGCCTCCTTCTGGGAACTCTTAAAATCCCTCTCAGCAAAAGTATCACCTGGTTTCCAAGGCAGCTGCTGCTCCTATCCTCTCGCAGGCTTTCTTGAGACTCTGCCCACTCAAAATGAGTTCACCTTTGCCCAAAGTTCATGCTAAAAGCACAGAACTTACAGAGATTAGGAGAAGTGAATTGTGAGGGTTTATGTACCTGGGATCTCATTTTACCGACCAGAAAACTAAGACCTAGAAGAGAAATGAGGCCTTCCCAAAGCTCCTAGCAGCTGGCCTACGCTTTCAAAGTCGTCTCTTGCTGCCTTACATTATAGACACTTCTTAAGTTTTTTTCTTTTTTGATCATGGCTCACTGTAGCCTTGACCTCCCAGGCTCAAATTCCTCCTGCCTCAGCCTCCCAAGTAGCTGGACTATAGGTGCATGCCACCGAGCCTGGCTACTTTTCAAATTTTGTAGAGACAAGGTCTCACTATGTTGCCCAGGCTGGTCTCAAACTCCTGGACCCAAGTGATCGATTCTCCCGCTTCAGCCTCCCAGCACTGGGATTTCACAGGTGTGAGCCACTGGTCCTGGCCTTAAGATTTTTTTCTTTTATTTGCATTAGCCCAAACACTTCTTGGGTCTGCTCCTTCCTGAGCTGCCTGGTGCGGCTTCTATGAGCACTGCTGCATTTTGGGGATTCATGGCTTCTAGCCAGAGCTCTGTTCCTAACCAGCGGGGTGACCCTAGGTGGTAGGTGGCTGCCATTGGCTGGGGTCTGCCCCTCTGCAGAGTGCCTGATAATCCCCACTTTGCCATTAATGGGAGGATTAAATAGAAGGTATAGAAGGGTATGTGGCACAGACAAGGCACACAGTAGGAGCACCATAGATATTGGCTGCGTGATGATCATAATGGTATCAATTGTCTTTAAACCCCAGTGGCTAGACTTTCATAAATTGAAGTTTACTTCCCAGTCAACCAGGACCAAGTTTCAAAATGGCTTCTTTTCCCCCAGGGCAAGGCACCCTCAGAAACTAACGAAATCAGGTTACGGCAAAACAGTGCAAATTTATTTTCAGAAAACCCACCCCAAGCTCAGAGTCTACACTTAAAGGGTGTAGAGGTGTGAGCTGCAGCTAGATGTTACCTGCTGGATTCTACTCTGGTCATTTCTCTCCAGAGACTCCACTGTCATCAAGTGTGGGATGGCTCTGTTTATGCTTTTGCAGCCTCAGGCTAGCTTGCTGGTTTTTCATGTCTCCCTCTGCCTCTGAGTATAATCCACTTTTCTGGAGTACCTAACTGTGACTTTGCCATAGAGTATTTTTCTAACCTCAACCCTATTTTTGCAGCTTGGGTTGAGGGGAGACTCAGGCAACTGTGTGAATGTGTGTGTTTTTGTGTGCATGCACAAATACAAATGCATGGGTGTGTATGTGTGAGTATATAGATTAGTTTGTTAGGGTTGCCATGACGAGGTATCACACATTGGTGGGGGGAGGCTTAAACAACAGAAATTTATATTCTTACAGTTGGGAGGCTAGAAGCACAAAATCCTCAGCAGAGTTGGTTCCTTTGGAGGGCTGTGAGGGAAGGATCTGTTCCAGGCCCCTCTCCTTGGCTTATAAGTAGTTGTGTTCCCTCTATGCACATCTCTGTGTCTACATTTCCTCTTATTCTAAAGACCCTAGTCATACTGGATTAGGGCCCACCCTGGTGACCTCACTTAAATGTGATTACCTCTGTAAAGACTGATCTCCAAATAAGGTCACATTCTGAGGTCCTTGGTGTTAGGAGTTCAACATAAGAACTTGTGGAGATGACTCAAGTCAACACACAAGTGTGCCTGTGTGTGGGTGGAGCATATGTGTGTTTGTGTGTGTAGTGGACTCTGGCGTCTCTGAGACACCAGGTCATTTACAAACCTACTCCTTGGAAAATAGTACTTTAAGAGCACATACAGTTGTCTCTTGTGAATAGGGCAGATTTAAAACCTTTTTCTAAAACAAATCTTCCCATGGGTGTGGAGGGGCAGGTGTGGTAATGGAGTGGGTCCCGGGTACCCCTCTTGCATCGCTGGTCGAGGGCACCTCATAATGGAAAGTCCTTCCCTGGTTCTTCATTCTCAAGCAGAGCAATGCCATTGGCATGTGATTTCTGCCTCATTTTACTTTAGATGACTAAGTAGCATCTTGAAGTGCCTCTGGCTACACAACAGAACATTCCAATTATTCCACAGGGCAGCATAAATTCAGAGTTCCCTTGGAGCTCCCTGGTGACTTGATACCACCAAGTCAGTCATTGAGGAACTCCCCAATATTTCTAAATAAATTTGGAAAATGTGTTTAGCATATGGAAAATGTTGTTTAGATGCTGTAAATAGTTGTAAAGTCTACTTTTAGCCTCCTTTTCAAAAGAGCCTTCCTGGGCTCCATCTACTCTGATTATCCCTTCCCTGACTCGTGTGCTTGGGAGGGTCCCAGGAGGACTGCTATGCTGGCTGGTGTGCAGACCACAGGTGAACCCTGTTGCATCTTTCAGCTGCTCACCAGGACAAACTGCTCTAAAACTGACCCCAAATGAGCTGGCCCCACAGAACCATGTGTGGCGTTTGTCATCTTTCCCCCAGTTTACTGTAAATCTCAGTTCTCTTTGACCTCTAAAATCTTACTGAAAAAGTGAGTACTTCATGGTACTGAACTGACCTGGAATTCTGACTGACTTTCTAGTTCTGCCCGTAAGTTATGCCCTAAATTTTCCAGGTCAACGTAGAGTTCCAGGGAATGAGGTGGACGGAACCTGGAGGCAGAGTTGAGCCAGTGGGTGTTATCAGGCAGGGGGCACTGATAAACACGCTAACTCCCCGTTAGACTTAGTGTAGTGCTGGGGGCCCTATTCTGAGGTGACTCAAGGCAAATGCGCATCTGTTTTCTTGATGGCAGAGGACTGTTGTTAGCCATGGGATGGTGCAGCCACTTCCTCCAGATATTCCTTGAAATTAGAGCACTCATCTCAGACTTCAGATGCATCTGTCCACTTTGGCATGGACTATAATGTAGCCACTTAAAACACATCTTACAAGGGCCATTAAATAACATAAAAAGTGCTTGTGAAATGATATGAGTAAAAAAAAAAGTTGGCACAGAATTGCATTTACTGTCTGGTCTCGATATTAAATACGTATTTCTGAGAAGATGACAATGGAATGAAATAAAATATTAATTTTTTTTCTGATTGGAGGGGTAATGAATATTTTTTATTTTCTAAATGTTCTGTGGTGAGCATTTGTTATCACACACAGACACACGCACACGTGCACATACCACATGCATGTACGCACGCACAAGCACACACCACAGGCTGTCCTGAAAAGTCTGTCTAACTGGAGACTTCTCCAGGGTCTTTCAGATTTTTTGCTGCCTCAATACCGCTGGGATATCAATTCCCTGCTTGTCCCAGGGCCCACCTCTGAATTGCCGAGAAGACAGCGGTAGCTGATTCACATCAATGCTAACTGATTCACCTCAACGCCGCCGGCTCCTGCCTCCCTGCTCAGCCTTGAGCGTGACAGGAGCAGGCCGGGCCTGCTCTGGCTGGGAATGCCGCTGCCCTCCAGCTCCGGCCAGCCAGGGAGGGGCCAGGCCTCTCCGAAGGAGGTTAAAGTCCTTCTTTGTGTGAATGGCCTTTTAGGGAGCAGAGGGAGGGCCCACGGTGACATCACAGTCTTCCGTCAGGAGGCTCAGGAGGAATTTGTCCAGCTTGAGCCAGGGTGCACGCAGGAATCTGTCTGGAAAAAGGCAGTTCTCACTGAGGAGGTTTGAGGCGCGCGCTCTGGGCAGGGTAAGCCGAGTCTGCTGACTTATCTTCGTGTCCTTTTCTTTCTAATTTGAAAGGACAGGGGTCTTTTTTTGAGGCCAGTGTCTTTATGGAGGAGGTTTTCTGAGTCTGTCATGGGCTGTGGAGTCCTTTCTTGCTGGAGAGTAGGCAGCCGAGCTCAAACTGGTGTCTTGCTTCTCTCTCTCTCTCTCTCTCTTTTTTTTTTTTTTTTTTTTTTTGCAAATCTTGTAAAACTCTCAGCTTTTGTGCTAAGAGGCAAAGAGGACACTCAGTCCTGCACATATAGTGCAAAGCTATATGAGTCGTCTGTGGCAGATCACGCTTTGAAGATGGTGCAAGTGTGTCTGTGAGAATCTGTGTGCCCTTTTCCAGAACAGAACCAAGTGACTCGGTGATTCTGGTACCTCGTTTCTTAGCCATCTAGCATTTGTTCAAGAGACTCAGTCTTGTGGTCTACAGCTAGCCTTCTGTTTCCATGCTGTGGAACTCACCACATTCACAGGGTGGCCTGGGGGAATATGGTTTTGGGGGGAATGTGTGGTGCCTGTCTCTTGGAGGTCCCATGGGTATGGAAGGAGACCCTCGCCAGCTTTGTTCATAGGCACAGAATCATCTGTAGACAGAGGGTTAACCACAAATGCATCTGGCACTGTTTTCTCTTTTCTTGGGGCTCTGCCTCAATATAGTGGATTCTGCTGGTCCACAGTGGTGTTTGGCTTTTGATCCCTGCCATGACCTGCTCACCAGGCGTGAACCCAAGATCTGGAACTATTTTTAAACCAAGAGGGACACAGCAAATTTATAAAGAACTGAAAAACTAGGCTTGCTTTTGTCTTTAGCAGAATCGGTTACCCTAGAAATCTCAGCTTGCAGGAGCCAGAGTTCCCTCTGTGGCCTTTAGCTTGGTTTATTCTGGGGTGGGGACTACCTTGCAAAATAATCTCCAGTGAAAAGGGCCTTTGGTGAGAAGAGCCTCCGAGGGCTCCTTGATAGGGCGCTCGGTATCCCTCATTGAGGAAAACATGAAACTCACATCTCTCCTCATTCACGGGAAACCCGGAAGCCTCTCAGTCACTCCTGTAAGAAGTGGGTCTCCAAGTAACGGAAAGAAACAACCCTTTCATCAGCTGCTGCAGAAAAGGCAACAGCAGCTTCCTTCCTTTCCTCCCCTCCCCACTGCTGACCCCCACCACACACACTGTCTTCAGTTTCTTTCACAGAAAGCCCAAGCTGTAAATATATTCATCAAATAACACCTTAACATTTTCCAGATGTGATTGGAGCCACTGACTTTTCAGCAGGGCTAAGAGGAGGTTGTTCATAGGCTAAGCTATGGTGCTGGGGGAGACTCCATTCTATGAGAAATTGACCAGTCTCCTTCACTAGGAATGTGGGTCAAGACACAGGGAAGCCTTGTTTCCAGTGAAGGGGTGGGGAGTTCCAGAAGTATTTTCATCCCGTCTTCAGACCTGTACCTGAGGCATAAGACAGAGAGAATAGCAGAACAGTGATTACTCTTTTGACCAATACCGTAGAAGCTCTCAGAAAAAAAGGCTGGACCTGCAGGAGCAGGAACAGGACTCCTGGCCTCCAAAGGGTTGAGTTTTCTTTTTAGAACTGCTCTAGTCACATTGAGCTGCAATGGCTTCATGGCAGGAGATCCATGGAGGCAAACCAAGAAGTGTTTTTAGTATCTGCCCCTTTTAAGGCTCACAGCATTGACCCGAGCCTGCTGGGTCCAAATTTAGCCTGCGTTTGCCCCAGGAGTGCTTGAGGTCTGGAGTCTGGCCGGCTGTCTTCCATCAGCCAGGAGGGGAGGCTCTAGCCTCTTTAGGGAGTGGCTTAGTTCCCAGTTTCCCACAATCAACACGGGCCCCTAGTTCCACAGGCCGGAAGAAGCTCTGCTCGGGGGATGGAAGAGGAAAGCCTGCTCAGGACTGGAATGTGGCCCAGGTTATCACCCGGGGCCTCTCCTCTCCTCCACTTCCCGCTTGTAGGCTCGGCTTAGAGGCCCAAGTCTAACCCTTGCAGCAAGCAGTTCCCAGACTTTCCTGCTGTCAGTGCCTTCAGGGGAGGGTGGAACGGCCCACTCGGAGTCCCAGCTCCTTCTCCTTCCTGTCGTCGTCAGCAGGGAGGGCCAGAGGAGGTGCAGCCAGCCTGCTTAGAAACTTTGGTGCACCGCGCTTTCTTCAATTCTTTTTGCCCGGCACAGTTTGCGCCGTTGAAGAGGGCTGGAAGTTTATTTCCAGCTATTGCTGCAGCACTTCCTTCCCCTAGTGCTGTTCGTTCTTCTTACGGGAACTGGTACTCACTCCCTCCAAGTCTGTGAGCGTCTTGCTGGGGATGGCGGATCACCTTGGAGCTCTGAGGACCTCGCATGGCCCAGGCTGAGAGCATATAGCTCTGCAGGGTCCCAGGATATGCTTATGGATCCAAGGTAGTGTTGACCTCTTCAACTTCTGTTCCCTTTCTTATGCTTCGGGTTCCCTCGGTTTGGGGAGTTAGCCCACCCCAGACCTGACTGCAGCTTTGCCTGGTTTGTCCGAAGCTGATGAGGTTCAGCTGATGTGGGCATCTTTTAGGTTTCTGGGCATCATCCACCAGCCAGGTGCACTTCCTCCCATTCCACCCTCACCCCTTCTGCATTTGCCTTCATGCTGGAGACATCCTGACTTAGCCAGAAAGTTAAAAGTTTAGGAAGAACCTCTCTAAAGACAGCCACGCATAGCTCGTGGAACCAGTTCTTCATCATGATTGTCATTGCGTCCTGTGCACTGAAAACGTGACTTACAAAAGAGAGGCAGGATGAGAAGGGAAAACGGAGATACTCTCTGATTTCACAGCTATGAGGAAGTTTTGTTTTATAGCCATGCCTCTGTTCCTAGGCCAAGAGTGAGTTTATATTTTTGGTGGACCTTATAAATAACTGGATTAAAGGATCGGGTCACCTATTATCTGGAGAAAAGCATTTCTAATTTAAATGTCATGGCTTTAGTAGGAAGTAATCTGGGTTATTCAAAGCAGAGAAACCTGGTTGTACAGCCTGATGTTTAAGTAATTTGGTTCACACTGTGCATTTAGGCTAGGAGCCTAGGAGGTCGAGATGGGTTAGGGACACTGTCGAGCTTTAACAGCCTGAGGATGGTGGGGCAGAGGGGAGGCTGTGAACACAGTGAACATTGTCCTTGTGGTGAAGGACACCTTTCTGCTCTCCGCCTGGGCTCAGGCAGACCTGCTAAGGAAAATGCACTTCCTTAAAGTTATTTCTGTCCATGACATGCCTAGCTGTAGGCCTAGGTACCCTGGGCAGAAAGAACACATGGGTGTCTATGCCCAGTGGGGCAGGGATCAGGGCCCTGCTGTTGTGTTTTCTGTGCAAATGTAAACAGGCTTCTAGAATCTCACTTGTAGTGTTGGTGAAGAGTTGCAGCCTTTTCCCACAGTGTCCATCAAAATGACATGGACATGGGATCTTAATATTTTACCTCTGGCAAATGGCCAGAGGAAACAGAACCCCTTCAGAGACCAGCCCAGAGGGTGAAATCCCCAGACTGTGCAAGAAGTCACATTTCTAGCTGACACGTAGAGCAACAGATACGTCTCCAGAGAGTTAACTCTCCAGGGAGTTCATCTATTTCTGACCAAGACTGAATAAAGAAGGTAAAGGGATCATCGACTTTTAAAGCTAAATTGTGAGTCTCACATCATCTGTAGAGATTCAAGCAAGCAAAAGATCAACCAAAAAGCCAAGCTAACTCTGTTTTGATTCATCCACTCTTCTTACCATTTCCCATGTCATTTTAAAAGCCTCCTAATATTGAGACTCCATTTTGATATATCAGGATAGAATGAGAAGAACCCACCTTCACATCCTGGCTAGGGCACTTACTAGCCAGGTGATCTTGGGAAACGTCCCTCTATTTCTCTATACCTCTTATTCTGAAGTTTTAAGACTGAAATAAAATTCATGCCTTTCCTACTTAACAGAGGGCCATTTTTCAAGCATCAGCTGACATATGTATGTGCATGTACTGTGAAATGATAAGCTATTAGACATGTGTCAACCAGAAAATGGGGATGTCACACTTACAGCATGCCCACAGGACAGGCTTGTCAGGGCTGTCTCATTCACCTGTACATTTACTTGGCTAGTTGAGTTGTGGAGATGGACCAGGTTCTGTTTTATCCAATGTGTGACCCCTCCTCTGTTTCCCATGTGACTGGAGCCCCAGGTCTGGGTGGTTCTTGACTGCTCATTCTACTTACTGCATTTCAGGACTTAACTTTTAAGGACATTTTGTGAAATTACTCCCTCTGTTGCAGCACAACTGTATCTTCCTAGTCGTGTTCAGCTTCAACTAAAATTCACATGTAAGGATCTGGGGTTGGGGAAAGATTAGGGAGATTAGAGCTGCCATAGATTCTGACTTTGAGTCTTTCCCGGGCCTTTTTTCTTTCATCTTTTCTTCTTGATTTCTTTTCTTCTAAAAATCTCCTGCTCTTTTCCCAAAAGAAAATCAGTCTGCTGCCAGAAAGAATATAATATCTGTCATTTAAACCTCAGTGTAAAATGGCTTAATAATAGTGAACATTTGCATTAACCGTTTTACAGTTTACATAGTACTTTTAAGTACATTTTCTAACTTAATTCTCAAAACAGATTTGGGAGATATTAGTCCTGCTTATGAAGGAGTTCTGTTCTCAGCAGAATTCCATAATTACAAAAAGTCTGGTAGGACTTTTATAGGTAGAGCCAAGAAATGACCCCAGACTCTGGTCTTTGGACGCTAAACTCTGAATTACCACATTTTCTGCATTATTTAGGTGGAGACATAGGCACCTGTGTTGTAAATTAAGCCACGCTAATTTGCTTTGCAAAACTATTAAACACTTTTTGGTAAATAAAGGCGACTTTAGTTGCAGCCTGGCTACCAGGTTATGTTAAACACAGGTCTCTGGGACCAAATTCTGGCACTCATACAGACTTGTGTTAAATAAACATTTATAAAAAATGCTATGAGGAAATCTCAGCTCTCTAAATTTCTAGATGCTCCAACCCCACCTTGCCTGAAGACAGATGTGGCAACTTTATGAAGACAGGATTCTGTTACCATTTTAGTGGGTGGTAAGCAACCGAAGTCCCCTGAGCCAAAGGCTAGAAACAAGATTGTTTAGTTCTCAAACCTCAAACACCATCCCTAAGGGTGTATAAACCAAAGGGTTCGCTCTATTGGCATATCCCCTTTATGAAAGGGTGAGGAAGATCTCTAATCCACAAATTTGAACACCACCAATTTCACGGATTTCTAACATTCATTATGCTAATTGACAGGCCACTAATTTCACTAATGAAAACCTATTTCTCACCTTAATTATGCCAATTAGCAAAGCTTCAGGGGTTCTTGGGAGTTAAAGGGAGCTAAGTACTGGAGGAAGCCACCTGTGGGGCGTGGGATCTCTCATTGGATCCTAGATGACCATCCCTTGAGTTTATATTCCCAGTTAGGATGGTTGTCAGACCCTGGAATGTAATTTAAACTAATTTCAGAAGCACACAGCTGTATTAAATTGCCCCGATCAAGTATTTGAAAGTAAATGGTAGGCATCCTAACCAGCTGTTAACTATTCTAGGAATTTAGTGGGAAGGGCAGGTTTCTGTGTCGTGGTATTAGGGCTCTACCTGGAGGGTGAACTGGGCCGATCTAAAAAGCTCCCACAGCCCCTTTGCACCCTAGTTTTTCTCTGACCTTAGAAAACCCAGTTTGATGATTCTTTCATATCCTCCTGTTTTTGCATTGGGGCATAGTTCATTTCAAAAAGGACTTTCCTGGTGATTGAATGAATGTGCATCTTATCTGAATCTGGAATCACGTTCGCCTAATTTGAAGCATGGAGAAAATTCTGGACCTTCTTATCTTCAAAGAGAGCAATAAGCATTTGTTGGTTTAAACAAGACATCATCTGATGATACCAAGCCCAGATTCCTGCCCAATCCAGATAGGTTAGATTTCCAGCCCATTTCCATTTACCTGGTGTAGTTGCCGGTGGCTTTGATTCTATCAGGCCATCATGCATGAAGGCAAATTCTTACTGCTGACAGTGGAACTCAGGAATTCGCTCTTTTGTTATCATTGTTGTCTAACTTTACAAAACCTCAGGACCTCTGGTGCATGATTGTGAATCAGTAATTCAGAGTTGTTTATCTCTTTAAATACTTCCATGCCAATTAGAGGTTAAACCTGCTGCTTCCTGAGTAGATGGAATTGTCATGAAGAATTTTCTGAATTTATGGGGAAAGGGGGACTGGATGCCATATAGCTCACAAGAAGGAGGGCCTCTTTCCTGTTTACACCCTCCAGTGTCTAGAGGTTTAAAAAAATGTATCGGAAAGGAATCATCCCAAATTACACTGGAACCCCCAAACTTTGACTTTTAACAAGTAACTAGCGCGTGTGTGTGTGTGTGTGTGTGTGAGTGTGTGATGGAGTTTCACTCTTATTGACCAGGCTGGAGTGCCGTGGCATGATCTCGGCTCACTGCAACTTCCTCCTCCCAGGTTCAAGCAATTCTTCTGCCTCGGCCTCTCAAGCAGCTGGGATTACAGAGGCACCTGCCACCACGCCTGGCTAATTTTTTGTATTTTCAGTAGAGATGGGGTTTCACCATGTTGGCCAGGCTGGTCTCGAACTCCTGACCTCACCTCAGGTGATCTGCCTGCCTTAGCCTCCCAAAGTGCTGGGATTACAGGGGTGAGCCACCGTGCGGGCTTCTTTTTTTTTTTCTTTTTGAGACCGAACCTCACTTCCTCACCCAGGCTGGAATGCTCCAACCTCCGCTCTCCAGGTTCAAGAGCTTCTCTTGCCAAATAGCTAGGATTACAGGTGTACACCACCGTGCCTGGCCAACTTTTGTATTTTTAGTGGAGACAGGGTTTCACCATGTTGGTCAGGCTGGTCTCAAACTCCTGACCTCAAGTGATCCACCCACATTGGCCTCCCAAAATGTTGGGATTACAGGCGTGAGCCACCACACCCAGCCTTTTTTGAGACAGTCTCACTTCCTCACCCAGACTGGAATGCAGTGGCACTATCTTGGCTCACAGCAACCTCCGCTCTCCAGGTTGAAGCGATTCTCATGCCAAGTAGCTGGGATTACAGGTGTACACCACCATGCCTGGCTAACTTTTGTATGTTTAGTGGAGAGGAGGTTTCACCATGTTGATCAGGCTGTTCTCAAACTCCTGACTTCAAGTGATCCACCCACCTTGGCCTCCCAAAGTGCTGGGATTACAGGCATGAGCTATTGCACCCTGCCAACTAACTAGCATATTTTAAAATCTCAGTTTGACCGATCACAGAAGACATAACTACTTGTAAAATAATTTCTGATTCAAAGATAATGGCAGTTTTGTATTTTTTTCAAACAATTGCAAAAGTATATTGTCAAATTGTCGTCTTAGATTTTAAATATTTGGTACCAAAACAACTATTTCTAGTTCAAAAAGGGTGCCTTGGAAAGAGCTGATACAATTTTTGAATCCTAAAAAGAAAACGTGGAAAGGCATCTGCTCATTCATCATCGAGCACTTGGAGTGTGAAACATTCAACAGAAAGGGACAATGCTGATGTGAGGAGCGGAAAAGTGTTCTTGGGAAATGGCTTTGGAGATAAGCCCCATCACTCCTTCCTCTGTGATTAGCAACAAGAGACAAAGAGAAGCAATTTCTTCACTTGCCTGATTCCGACTAAGAAAACTCTAATATAGATTTAGGGCTTTCTTGGAAGTACAGGGAACTCATTTTTTTTTAAAGGGTGTTGTCTTCTGGAGCTTATTGTTGCTGCTAATTTCATTATGACCCTGCAGAATAACCTCCCCTCATGTTTAATGAACGGATTAATTAATTAAACTATAGAACTAATTACTTGCCTTTTAGTTTCCTTTACTATTACGTTGCCCTTCTTCCTCTCCTCAGGTATTCTAAAGCATCTTGTGTTTCAGGAGAGCAGTGTTTTCTAACCATATTTCAGTCCTACCAGCTTCCTACTGATTTCCCACTCCCCTCCGCCCACCCCGGCCCCCAAGCCAAAGAGGATAGAAGGAGAGCTCTGTTGTTCCCATGCAGAATATTAGCAGTGAGTCATTGGCCAAAAGAAGCCAGGGGTGAGGGTGCCATAGGTAATCTGACTCATCTTAGCAGTACCATGAATCTGTCTTTGTTTGTCTTCTTATTTCAATAATAATTTTTCATGGAGTGGGCTAATTTTGGCCTAGGTTTACTTGAAATTGAATGGCAGCCAGTAAGTTTCAGCATTCAAATTTTGTGTAATTCTTAATGATATATGAGTAGAAGTTACTGACAATGTCTCATCCAACAAAAAGTTTAGTTAATAGTTTTAAAAGGGCTGGCCATGCAGGGTGGCTCATGCCTGTAATCCCAGCACTTTGGGAGGCCAAGGCTGGACTGCTTGAGTCCGGGAGTTTGAGACCAGCCTGGGCAACATAGCGAGACTCTATCTCTACAAAAAATTTTAAAAATTAACCAGGCATGGTGATGCCCACCTGTAGTCCTAAGGGAGACTGAGGCAGGAGGATCCCATGAGCTCAGGAGTTCAAGGTTGCAGTGAGCTATGATCACATCACTGTGCTCCAGCCTGGCAACAGAGCAAGAGCCTGTCTCTTAAAAAAAAAAAAAAAAAAAAAAGGAAGGTGGCGGCAAAAACTACTATTTAATGATGGTCAAAAATAAAAAATAAAGATATTAGTAATTATAAATATTAATTGTGTTAAGTATCACTCTTTAACAAAGACCAGACCTAGACTGGAAGAAAATCAGAGAACGGAAGATGTTGACAAAAGAGGAACACTCATTATTTGTGCCTGTTAATGGAGAAGACATATACATTACTTGAATAATTTAAGTCTGAAAGGAAATGTGGAAAGTGAAGAGTGAAGGAAACCCCCCAGTTCATGGATAACTCAGAGAGTTTTTCAACATTCTGACAGCAGTGCAGAGCACTTAACGGTGAACTCCCGTGTTTTCTTAGGTCTCGAGAACAAATCCATAATTATCCACTTTTTTGGGAAGGATTTTGAAATTAATTTCCTGAGAATCGTCCTAAGGTGGTGTTTTAATATTCTAAGCATTTAAAATTGTTGAAACCTTAGATAAATGAAAATTACACTCTCTTGCAATTTTGCATTGTCCTATGTCAATAATACCAGGCACATTATAAACTTGAGACAGGGAAACAAAGCCAACCTAGGTGTTGTAAGGTCCTTGATGGTAACTCAAATTAAGTTTATACTTTACTGGAATTCTTTGAGATAAGCCAGAGTCCTTTGATATGAAAAAGAAAATCATCTTATAATTTGAAAATTAATGTTTCTAATGCCAAATAACAAAATTACATAGGCTAGATAACTGGTAGAAAAATAAGATGGATGGGTTGGGCGTGGTGGCTCATGTCTGTAATCCCAGCACTTCGGGAGGCTGAGGCAGGCAGATTACTTGAGTACAGGAGTTCAAGACCAGCCTGGGAGACATGGAGAAACTCTGTCTCTACAAAAAAAAAAATATATATATATATATATATATAAATCAGCCAGGGGTGATGGCACACACCGGTAGTCCCGGGAGGTAGAGGTTGCAATGAGCCGAGATGGCACACTGCACTCCAGCCTGGGCCACAGAGCAAAACCCCATCTCAAAAAAAAAAAAAAAAAAAAAAAAGCCCTCAAGACAAAAAACCTCCTTCCTTAAAAAAAAAAAGAAAAAGAAAAATATGATGGGTTTTAAAACATTAAGAAGATAGGGTTTTCTTATTGAATCACAAACTGAAGATATCACATATAAAGCAGTTAAAAAACTGGAGGAGAGGTACCATTGGCCATTAGTTTTTCAAAGCAATGCTGACTTCTTAAGAGTATTATTTTGATGCAATCCCAGAAAACAGAGCTGTGCAGTCAGTGGCTTTGGTGATGGTGTTCGTAAGGCACATGGTCAATTACAGCCATGGCAGTGAGGCACTGTAGTCTGTGTGCTGCCATTAAAGGGATCTACTGTTTTCCAGTATTTTATTCCGGAAAGATTTTCCAAAAAGTTTCTTGTCTCCAGAATAACTGCATTACATCTGGCAGAGAGTCATATGTTTTAAAGATCTGTTCATACAAAAGGACCTTCTTTTTGCAATCCTATTAATAGTCGTATTGCACAGCCTGCAATCATTTGCCACAAAATACTTGGGAAGACTCTGGTACAATAATGATGTAATCTCTTCCACCTTAGTAGATAAAATTTAAAAATGGCACTAGCATGTAAACAAAATGGAATCCATAAATTAGAGAGGATTGGGCACCTGTTACTACAAGAAAATGAACATTTAAGGGATTATTAGGAAATTTCTATTCAAAAGAATTTGTCACTGTGGTTTCCATTTTCCTTCCTCTTAGTTATGAGTCAGTTTGTCAGCATTCACATCCATAAGAGGTGCAGTATTTAACCCTGACTTTTGTTTACTCTTTATTCCAGAAGCCTCCCCAGCTTTCTGAGGATGATATCTGGCTAAAAAGCGAGGGAGACAACTATAGTGCCACCCTCCTGGAGCCTGCTGCCAGCTCTCTTTCCCCAGATCACAAAAACATGGAAATTGAGGTGTCTGTTGCAGAATGTAAAAGTGTTCCTGGAATCACCTCTACCCCACATCCCATGGACCACCCCTCCGCTTTCTATTCACCCCCCCATAATGGCCTCCTTACTGATCACCACGAATCCCTGGATAATGATGTCGCCAGAGAGATCCGCTATCTAGATGAGGTGCTAGAGGCCAACTGCTGTGATTCTGCTGTGGATGGAACGTACAATGGAACATCCTCCCCAGAGCCTGGTGCAGTGGTTCTGGTGGGCGGCCTAAGCCCCCCTGTCCACGAGGCGACCCAGCCAGAACCCACTGAAAGAACAGCTAGCCGGCAGGCACCTCCTCACATCGAGCTCAGTAATAGCAGCCCTGACCCCATGGCAGAGGCAGAAAGAACAAATGGCCATTCCCCCAGCCAGCCTAGAGATGCGCTGGGGGACAGCCTGCAGGCGCCTGTCAGCCCCAGCTCCACAACCAGCTCACGGTGTTCTTCCCGAGATGGAGAGTTCACTCTCACCACACTGAAAAAGGAGGCCAAGTTTGAGCTGCGTGCCTTCCATGAGGACAAGAAGCCCTCCAAGCTCTTTGAGGATGACGAGCATGAGAAAGAACAATACTGCATTAGAAAAGTGAGGCCTTCAGAAGAGATGCTGGAGCTGGAAAAGGAGAGGAGAGAACTCATCCGCAGCCAGGCCGTCAAGAAGAATCCTGGCATTGCAGCAAAATGGTGGAATCCCCCGCAGGAAAAAACCATCGAGGAGCAGCTGGACGAGGAACATCTGGAGTCGCACAAAAAGTACAAGGAGCGCAAGGAGAGAAGGGCACAGCAGGAACAGTTGCTGCTGCAGCAGCAGTTACAGCAGCAGCAGCAGCAGCCCCCATCGCAGCTCTGCACAGCCCCTGCCTCTTCTCATGAACGCGCAAGCATGATTGACAAAGCAAAGGAGGACATTGTCACAGAGCAGATAGATTTCTCTGCTGCTCGCAAACAATTTCAGCTGATGGAGAATTCCAGGCAAGCGGTGGCCAAGGGCCAGAGTACACCCAGGCTGTTCTCCATCAAGCCTTTCTACAGGCCTCTGGGGTCAGTCAACTCAGACAAGCCACTGACTAATCCGAGACCACCTTCTGTCGGGGGACCTCCAGAAGACAGTGGTGCCTCAGCCGCCAAGGGACAGAAATCCCCCAGTGCCCTGGAGACCCCATCGGCAGCAGGAAGCCAGGGCAACACAGCCCCTCAGGGGAAGGAAGGGCCCTACAGCGAGCCTTCTAAACGTGGGCCCTTATCTAAACTGTGGGCTGAGGATGGAGAGTTTACGAGCGCCCGGGCCGTCCTCACCGTGGTCAAGGATGATGACCATGGGATTTTGGATCAGTTCTCAAGATCTGTCAATGTCTCCTTGACCCAAGAGGAGCTTGACTCTGGTCTGGATGAATTGTCGGTGAGGTCTCAGGATACCACAGTCCTGGAGACCCTATCCAATGATTTCAGCATGGACAACATCAGTGACAGCGGGGCATCCAATGAGACAACCAATGCCCTCCAGGAAAATTCACTGGCTGATTTTTCTCTGCCCCAGACGCCACAAACTGACAACCCCTCAGAGGGCCGAGGAGAAGGCGTCTCCAAGTCATTTAGTGATCATGGTTTCTATTCCCCTTCCTCCACGCTGGGGGACTCTCCGTCGGTTGATGATCCCTTGGAGTATCAGGCTGGCCTCCTGGTGCAGAATGCCATTCAACAAGCCATAGCCGAGCAGGTGGATAAAGCTGTGTCCAAAACCAGCAGGGATGGAGCAGAGCAACAGGGACCTGAAGCGACTGTAGAGGAAGCTGAAGCTGGGGCGTTCGGCTCAGAAAAGCCTCAGAGCATGTTTGAGCCACCTCAGGTGTCTTCTCCTGTTCAAGAGAAAAGGGATGTATTACCAAAGATTCTGCCTGCTGAAGACAGGGCGCTCAGGGAAAGGGGGCCCCCCCAGCCACTGCCAGCTGTGCAGCCCAGTGGCCCGATTAACATGGAGGAGACCAGGCCCGAAGGAAGCTATTTCAGCAAGTACTCGGAGGCAGCTGAGCTGAGAAGCACAGCCTCCCTCCTGGCCACTCAAGAATCTGACGTGATGGTTGGGCCTTTCAAGCTGAGGTCCAGGAAACAGCGGACTTTGTCCATGATTGAGGAAGAGATCCGAGCAGCTCAGGAAAGGGAAGAGGAGCTGAAGAGGCAGAGACAAGTCTTGCAGAGTACACAGAGCCCCAGGACAAAGAATGCCCCATCGCTGCCCTCCAGAACATGCTACAAAACTGCCCCAGGTAAGTGAGGTGCCTTACATGAGAGACAGATGCCACAGCAGTCTATTGTTGTTGATTCCAGCTCATGGGTTTCTATGTGGAGCCTCCTCTGTGTGTGTCTGCAATAAGTGTTGGGGGGACACTGGCATGAGAATTCCAGCATACAGGGACATGCAACAAAAGTGTCAAGAGTGTCCTCTAGAAGAACCCTGAGCTTGCATGGAGTTTGCCACTTTCCAGAGGATGCAATAGCTCCTTCTTTGTTGTTCTGCTTTGGCCTTGGTTTATTATAAGGAATTGTTCTCTTTTACTTGAAAGCCTGCCTCTTGTCTGAAGGAGAGGCTGTTTGTGGCATAGAACCAGAGTGGACCCATGTGTGGACTATGTTGGAATCAGTAGCTTGACCCTCAGTATCTAGTTAAACCCATCTGATTTGGGAGTTGTCCTCTACTAACTAACCCCTTCTGAATGCTGGTTTCCTTCCCAGCAATGATAGTCATGGCATGGCATTGCAGACTGGTCCATGCAAAATGCTTTTGTTCATCTTCCGTGTAACTGGGTTTTTCTTCTGAAGTCACCACAAAGCAACTACTTTGGAATCAGGAGTGGACGCATCTGTTCTTGTCATGTGACCCATTTGGAGAAGTTGAATTACTCTTCCCAAAGGCAGGTCTTTAATCCCTTCATATTGCCTGGGTGGTCCCTTTTTTGAATACTTTGTATAGATGGTTGATGTTAATTAGGGTGCTAATTATTATTGCTACCATATGGATAACCGTGTGACCAGTTGTTTTTATTTTCCATGTGAATGTGATGGCAATCAGGGATCCACAGATCTTCAACTATAGAAAACGCTGCTCAAAGCGTGGTCCAAGCTAGTCCAGGAATCATTTGCTACTGGTTCATTCTAAGTTCAGACAGCGAGAGTAAGCATTTGAAAACTCTTATTGCAATGTGATATTGTCCTGAAATCCAAGCGTGGGATTTTTGTATTTTACAAAACTATTGCTTCATAATGGACTGGTGGGGAAAAACTGATGCTTCACCAGAGAAAATTTAAGAATCATTACCCTAAAGGATAATTGTTGACACTTATCTTGGTCCATCCATATCTTAATCTTATCTTGACACTTGGCCTCCATCAAATCTACAATGACTCAAGGTCACTCTTCTCATTAACTTTTTAAAATTGGAAAGAATCTCCAACCTAAAGAAAAGTTCCCAAGTACAGTACAAATGTCTTTCTGTTTTGAATCATTTGAGAGTAAATTGCCAACATGATGCCCCATTACCCCCAATTTTGTAGACTGCTCCCTAATGTGGGTCTCTGATGCTTTCATATGATGATTTTCAGGTTGTGCATCTTTGGTAGGAATACCACCAAATTGATGCTGTGTTCTCACTGTATCGAAACAGGTAGCACGTGGTATTAGTTTGTCCCATTATGGTGACAGGTGTCAACTCTGATCACTTAATATTGATTATGATCACTCCATTGAGGGAGTGTCTGCCAGCCTTCTGCACAGTAGTTACTTTTTTCTTTTGTAATTAATATACATTTTGTAGGGCAATACTGTGGTATTCTGCAATTTTCACCCCATTTCTTATCAAACTTCATTTATTTATGTCGGTATGATCTCATGGATTCCTATGATATTCAGTGGATTCCTGTGATAGTCAATGGATTATAATCCATTTCTTTTATTATTTTTATCCTCAACTTGTTCAGTTACAGCTCACGGGAGCCCTTTCTGGCTAACTTACATGTCCTTTGGAGATGTCCCCGTTATCCTTTGAATGCTTCCTCAATTTCTGGCACCGCAAGATATTCCAGTTTCATCTTATACTTTCCCAACCCTGAAATCGGTCGTCTCTCTGAAGAGCACTAGTTTCTGATGATGGAGAATGGTATTTAGAAACAAAGATCTGAGTGCTAGCTGTGCTCATTGTTATTGCATTGTCACTAGCCCCAGGCACTCTCAGTGGACAGAATTAGAAATTATACACATCTCTCTTGAAAACCATGAGTTTGCCCTGATGCTTTTTAATTCTTATTTAATAAAAGGTTCATTCATACTTTCTCCCTTTCCATATTTGTGACCACCTTCTTGACAACAAGATACTTAGTTTTTATTATCTGTAATATGTTTATTATTTAACTAGCCCTCCTTCCCCCACACTCCGGTATAACCAGTCTCCTGTTTTCCTCACCAAACTTGGGCTCCAACATCATTTTCCGGGTGGCCACTGCCACCACCCTTCACCGACACCCTCCTTACCCTACCTGGGCTCCAACACTACAGCAGGTACCATCTTATTCAGCCTGGCCTAGTGACTTTTGGACTGAGTTGTTTGGGAAGGAAAGGAAAGGGAGGAAGAAGAGGAAGAGTGCAGTGACTTTCTTAATATATGCCATCAAATTGGTGATAAAGTTTCAACAAATGAATAATGGGGGGGCGGGCACAAACATTCAGACCGTAGCATGAGTATTTTCAGGCTTCTCTGTCTCTATCTCTTAATTGAACCCCTCACCATATTACCTCCAACTTTATTTCTAGCACATAAACAGCCATCTAATATAAAGACATTTCAGTGCTTTCTTCTGATTCCCCCACCGGCTGTTGTCCATCAGGCTTCCCCACCAGGACCGAGGTTGCCTTAAACAAGTCAGCATCCTAAGGCTTGCCACTGGCATCCCAGCAACCCAGTATCAATCTCCCCAGTACTTCCCTCTATGCTAATGTTGATCTCTTCTCCCATATCCCACCCCCATAGGATTGATTTCTGGTCCCTACAAGGGGATGGTAATTCATCTGTGCAAGTCTGTTCCAATCTCGATGTCATATTGAGTACAATCATGATAATGATATGCATACATGTCATTCCTTCATGTTTATCTCTAGAACATTTAAAGCAGGCACCCGGGCTTCCCAGAATTACAACATGAGTTGAAAGAAACGGAATGTAAAATACAATTTTCTTCCTGTTCACGCCTGGAAATCTTTGGAGTATTGCTTGGCTGGCCAACCTCCAAGTTCATGATCGGGGAGAAGGCTGACACATGACTCTGGGCAGCCAAACTAGACAATTCATGGCTAGGGTCAGAACTCCTGGCTTCAGTGGTTTTGTGAATGGAGGTATTACCAAGTTCCTGCGGCACATTTCATATTTCATGCCAGAAGAAGTGACTCCACTAGTTTGTTGTGTGACTCAGATTGATGATTGGATACTAGGTGATGAAAAATGTAATTTTTAACTTCTCTGGTAGAAATCATGCTGGTGCCATGCTGGAATCCTAAAACCTTAAAGCAAATAAAATCCACTGAGAGCCAGGATGTGGTAAGGAAGGAGAAATCTTCTAATTCTTTCCATACAAAAGTTATCTAGACAGAAACCCCATCCCCCAGGTGTGGAAATGCTATTTGTTTTTGCTTTTAGTGCTTTTGCTTTTAAAAGATGGACAATGAATGATAGAAGTTCTGTTTTGAAAAGGATATAGTCATTGTTAATGACCGGGTATCTAGAAATTATCTTGTTGGTTCTTATTTTACTTTTTTTTTTTTTTTTGAGGCAGAGTCTTGCTCTGTCTCCCAGGCTGGAGTGCAATGGAGCAAACTCGGCTCACTGCAACCTCCACCTCCCAGGTTCAAGTGATTCTCCTGCCTCATCCTCCTGAATAGCTGGGATTACAGGTGTCCATCACCATGCCCAGCTAAATTTTTTGTTTGTTTGTTTTTTGTATTTTTAGTAGAGACAGAGTTTCATCATGTTGGCCAGGCTGGTCTCCAACTCCTGACCTCAGGTGATCCGCCCGCCTTGGCCTCCCAAAGTGCTAGGATTACAGGCATGAGCCACTGCGCCTGGCCCTTATTTGACTTTTAAAGGAAGAAGCTCCACTTATATAGAATTTGAGTGACATTTGTTTATACAGAGGTGAATAAAAATGTATAGTCCCTGCTCTCAGGGAACTTAATGGTTCAGTAAGAGAAACAACATTAAACAAATGAGGCAATTTTATGACAGAGAAGCACAGAGACCTGTAGGAGCACAAACAAGGAAGACCATATCATTTGGAGGATAAAGAAAGTCTTCCTTCCTTAGGAAATTACTGTCTAAGCTGAGAACTGAAGGGGTAAAGTTGGGCTCAGGGTGTAGGGGAGAAGGAAGGGCACCTAAGAGAGGCTCAAAAGGAATAGAGAACTTGGCACATTTGAGATATTTAAGAGTAAGTTAATGGAAGAGATTTAAAACAAAACAGAAATAGATTTGGAGCCAGACAACCAAGAGCCCTATCAATCATGTTAAGGGTTGCAGACTTTAGAGTTTACCCTATGGTCAGTGAGAAGCCAGTGAGAGTTTTTAAAGGAGTAATTATCTGAACACAACCCCAAGCTGTCCTGCCTTCACTGTGAGTTGATGGACTAAATGTCTTCCTGTTGTAATGCATCCATTTCATAGGCTTGGATTGAGCTCTTCCTGCTTATGAGCACTTCCGAAGGCAGGTGCCATCTTGGTGAACACCCTGTATGTTATGTGAGGGGCCATGCTCCCAATAGTGTGTGCATGTGTGCCCTCTGCTGATGGCACTTAGAATTAGAGACTAAAAGGAAGAAGGCCAGGGGTGGTGGTGCATGCCTGTAATCCCAGCTCTTTTGGAGGTGGAGGCAAGAGGATTGCTTAAGTTTGAGACAAGCCTGAGCAACATAGCAAGTCCCCATCTCTTAAAAAAAAAAAAAGAAAGAAAAATTACCTGAATGTGGTGACACATGCCTGTTGTCCCAGCTACTTGGGAAGCTGAGGCAAGAAGTTTGCTTGAGCCCAGGTGTTCAAGGCTGCAGTGAACTATGATCAAACCATTGTACTCCAGGCTGGGCAGCAAAGTGAGACCCTGTCTCAAAAAAAAAAAAAAAAAAAAAGGAGAGAGAGAGAATAAAGGAAGCACTTTTGCAGGTACATGAGCCTGATTTGAAGGGATAACTCACACAGTGCTGTAAAACACCCTTGAGGAAAGAATTAGGGGGTGGGATATCCAAACATTGTATTGAAGTTGCAGTTTAAGACATTTTCAAATGTCTTTTCATATTGGGGTTGCCAACAGTTCTCACTTTAGTATCTGTGTCTATTATTAGATATCCTGGTTTCACTTCCAAGTTCTAAGTATGCCAGAGAAACCCAGTTAGGTGATGATTTGTTTGGTTTTTTGAGAGTTTCTGTTTTCATGCCAGATGTTGAATTTATTTACCAAGTCAGATCATTCACCCCGTGAGACCTACATTATGGAGAGTGGCATAAGAGAAGGTGTAGGTTGCTATTAAGTTCCATAACTTGGGGTATTTGTTCATGTTTTCTAATTTGTGGAAAGATGTGATAGTTATAAATGTTACTTTTGTAAGATGTACAGGAAGTGTTGACTTCTGCTGCTGTCTGTTTAGATAAGATTAGACATGAGGTGATCATTACATTATTATAAAGATTCTTAACTGGGTCTCTGTTCTTTCCCCTTCATTATCTGCAAATATCACAAAGGAAAGTCTTAGGAAAAATATGTTTGCGACTGTCCACACATTCTTCATGAAGCAGAGCTTGGTGGAGTGTGCCATGCTAAATTAGAGCCACATGAGGCACAGTTTCATTTGAGGTGCCCTCATTGCTCCATGGGGGAAGTCCCTGTGTCAGCATCTGACAGAAGGATTGATGATGAGAGAGCTCTCCATCAGTAGTACACAGTGCCTCTCTTTCCTGCAAGGCAGGCACCAACTGTGCAGCTTGTAGGAGCCCTTCTGGCTGTGTGAAGCTAGCTAAAGCTTATTGTGGAGTGTCCACAGATGGTTATTGTCCACCAGCATATTTCTAGAACATTCTCTGGTTACAAAAGTCTAATCATGGTAGTTACAATTTATCAAGGCCTTAAAGCTGCATATAATACTAGTTATTTCACACTTGTCATTTCTTATTTTCTCACTGAATCCTCCCAACAGCCCTCTAAGACACAAATTACCTCAACCCTTGAGGCCAGATATATTTCTAGATTCAGACTTTTTCTGATTTTAGAGAATTTATAAAGTATATAATATTATTTAGAAAAGTAATACAATGAACATACTATTATTTAACACAACTGGCAGGTTCTGGGTCAACACCCTGTGATCAAATTAAATTTCTACTCTAAAACTTGAGAAGAAGAATTAGTTCCATTAAGTGGGTAAAGACTAGGAGACCATCATGTCAGCTCATGTCAGGTTTTGCTGCCAAATAAGTTATGAAAAATCTTTCTTTTCAGAGTTTTTTGGATTTGGGAATTATACATGAAGAGTTGTGGACCTGTAATATTATTCTTTTTCAAAGAATTACTACTAGAGCCCAGAGAGATTAAGTTGTCCAAGGTCACTCAGCTTGAAAATGGGAGAGCCTGGTTTCAAACTCAGGCTCTCATTTGTCTCCAAAATCCATCTTCTTTCCCCTACCTTCTCCTTCCCATCTGTTGAGCCTGCTCTATGAGGTATACAGTAATAGCTTCTCTCTCCAACCTGTAGCTCAGGTTCCCTCTACCCTTTCCCAGTCTTATGCCCAACTCCTGCATTTTCCTGGGTCCTTCCTGATCCTCCTTTTAGGAGCCACTGTAGCTCTGCAATCCTACTTTTGCAGTGGCCTGGGTGTATAAATTTGACTCTCAGGGGCCATGAAACAGTGCTTCCCTAGTGACCCAGGATGATTCCTTTCTGCTTTCAGAACTCAATTCCAATGCCCCAAATTACAGTAGGCAAAAGCGCTCGGGCTGTCCAAAGATCTGAGCAGATAGCCAAGGGACTAACTTAGTCCACATCAGCCATCTAGCCTAGCTGCTCTTGTGAGTTGTTTTTGAAAGTTTATTTCCCAGGAAGAAGCTCTGCCATTTACTCCAGAAACAGGTTCATTCCTTGAAAACTTCGAAAGAACTGGGTACTCAAGCAAGGAAGAAATTTTTAAATTTGAGGATGAGCAGGGATAAGTGTTCATTATTCTGTTAACTAAACATGAACACTTTTGGTGTACTAGGGTCAAAGTCAACTAAGTTAGTTGACTACTGGTGATCATTGAGCACCATGACTACATACTGTTCTCTTTGCCTTTTAAAAATTGATCTTTCTGCCTTGGCCCAGAACTTCCCTGTGTTCTCTTTATCTAAATCCAGCAAGTATGTTTTCTTGAAAAATGCATGCCATTTGGAAAGGAATTGGTAAGAAAAGACTATGTTGAAGCTGTGTTTGGCAAGGGGTGAAGGTGTGCAATGAAATCAGGACTTTTCAAAGTATAGAATTCCACATTCTCTTTAGATATTACCCTTAAAGGCTTGGAAAAGGCAACTGCCATGGTTAAACCTGCCTGTCAGCCTCACTCTTTTTTTTTTTTTTTTTTTTTTTTTTTTGAGATGGAGTCTCGTTCTGTCGCCCAGTCTGGAGTGCAGTGGCGCTATCTCGGCTCACTGCAAGCTCTGCCTCCCGGGTTCACACCATTCTCCTGCCTCAGCCTCCCGAGTAGCTGGGACTACAGGTGCCCACCACCGCGTCCAGCTAATTTTTTGTATTTTTAGTAGAGATGGGGTTTCACCGTGTTAGCCAGGATGGTCTCAATCTCCTGACCTTGTGATCCGCCCACCTCGGCCTCCCAAAGTGCTGGGATTACAGGCGTGAGCCACTGCGTGCAGCCCAGCCTCACTCTTGAGATCCTATGGGCCCAGAAGTCTTTATTCTGTGACAAGCCTGCAGTCACAGCTTCTGGGCAGCAGAACTTTGGAAAAAGCAGAACGTTCCCCACCAGCTGAATTCCCTGGTGCAAGCAGGTTCTGCTGTTCCTGCTGATCGTGCTGGGTCTTCAGATAGATCCGTGTGTCTGGGTTGGCTCCTGCTGGTGCTGGGCCACCATGTGATGTCCTCATTGCCTACTTCTGCATGGCCTCTCCATGCTGCAAGTTAGTTAGGGGAGCATCTTATGAGGAATCAGACTCAGCCATGCACAAAAACAGATGCATAGTTTTCAGGTGACAAAGAGGAGGTGAATCAAAGAACCTAATTCTTGCAAGTTCCTTGGTAAGAAATAGGAACTAATCAAAACCAGGCTTGGGAGCAGGATGTCCTCTGTGACTGCTGGGGTTCAGGGCAGAATATGACTGTGTCTTTTACCAGCCATAGTTACTTGCTGTGTACTTCCCTAAGGAGACTGGCATTTCAGATCTATTTGATCTTTGTGTGCTACGTACTTATGGGGTGGAAGGCTAGGAGGTGAGGTGGGGCAGGGAGAGAGTGTATGGGACAGACAATTAGAGCACCAAAGAATATATGTGTAGTTCTTGTAACGAGATTTTCTTTCTCATGGCCTTGAAGGTAAACTTAAAAGGGTTCCCAAAATGTGTGTGTATCTAACTCATAAGTATTACCAGTCTCTCTTTTATTTCCCATTACTCAAGTATAAATTTATGTGCGAGGTGGCTCATGCCTGTAATCCCAGCACTTTGGGAGGCTGAGGTCAGTGGATCACTTGAGGTCAGGAGTTCGAGACCAGCCTGGTCAACACAGTGAAACCCCATGTCTACCAAAAATATAAAAATAAGCCAGGTGTGGTGTCACATGCCTATAATCCCAGCTACTCGGGAGGCTGAGGCAGGAGAATCGCCTGAACCTGGGAGGCGGAGGTTGTAGTGAGCTACAATCCCTACTGCACTCCAACCTGGGCAACAAAGCAAGACTCTGTCTCAAAAAAAAAAAAAAAAATCATGTGTGATGGTCAAGGAGAATACATGCTAAAATATGACGGTCACTTCTCTGGATTCATATCTCAAGCTTCATTCCTGACTACCACTTGCTAGCTTTGTGACCAACTTACTTCACCTCTGTAAACCTCAGTAAAATAGGAATAAAGTTATACCAACCTCATAAAAAAAGTTGAGACAGGGCCTGGTACATAAAAAGCTCCCAGTAAGAGTTATTATTGTTGTTGTCATTACAACATTACAACATTACAGTTGCTCTTTTGTTTTAAGAAAAAGCCTAGAGGCTGATCGCTTGAGACCAGAAGTTCAAGACCAACCTGGGCAATATAGTGAGACCCTGTTTCTACGGGGGAAAAAAAATAGCTGAATTTAGTGGTGTGTACTTGTAGTCCTAGCTACTCAGGAGGCGAGGTGGGAGGATTGCTTGAGCTTGAGTTCAACACTGCTGTGAGCTATGGTCATGCCACTGAACTCCAGTCTGAGTGACAAAGCAAGACCCTGTCTCTAAAAAGAAAGAAAAGGCCAGAAAGCCTTAGTAGAATTATTTATGAGTTGCTCTTTTGCAGCAGTTGTGAGCCTGAAATAAATAACAGAACACACATGATAAAATTGCTTTCTATTCCTAGCTGGGATTTTTTTCAGTTACTTCCTTAGAATTAACATTTCTCTTAGAAACTTGAGGTCAGGAATAATGAGTTTTCAGTAGTCCACTATGATTCGAAAAACTAAAGAGTAAAAAAGTCCATCATTAAATGTACTGAGTGAATAAAATTACATGTATTACCATAAAAATGTTTTTCTTTTGGGGGGAGGTAATCTTCACACAGCCAAGCCCACCATGCTAGTAGAAATGTATTTGAAGAGAGGATCTTGGTGGAGAATTACTATTCACCATAATTTTCATTCTTACTGTTTTAATTAACTTTTTTCCTTTTTGGCCTTAAACTCTGCTTGCCCTGTAAGAGCAGAGCTCTTTCTTTCCTTCTAGAGTTTTCATCATCTTCCAGTTGTGTTCATAGGTATAAACCCAATATCAGCAACTCATCCAACAACCTGACTTACCTTTAAGCAATAATATTTGACAGTTTCTCAGACTTGTTTGCCAAGCAGTGGTATTTCTCATTTCTGAGCTAGGTTTATAATCTGAAGATTCATATCATCACATTCTCCCACCCCTGGGGCCTTCAAAAGAGGAGATGAAAGAAGAAGGGACCAGCTCTTGGTGTGCGGGTCACAGCTGGAACCGCACAAGTCCGTGCACTCTGGGGCTGACAAGCAGGATGTTCCCTTGTACTGAGAGGAAACGAAATTGAAAATGCAAGTCTGAGCTCATTTCTTTCTGGTGACTTGTGGGTCGCTTCAGATGTTTGCAACCTTATCCCAATGCTGTGTGAAGAAAGGAGGTCATTGAAGGAGGCCCTGGCTTAGGCGTGTCCTCTGGTGGGTGATTTTGTTCGGTTCAGTTTGGTTTTTAAATACGAGTGGGTGAAGGCTTTTTCTTTTATTTTGAGAAATGTGGAAACAAAGGCTCTTTGATTTAAGACCTCAGACTTCATGCGTAGAGTAATAATCACCCAAATCATAATATCTGACCAAAATTTGCAGAACTTTTGGAATCCCCATTCCTGGCTTTTTAAAAGTTAGACCTGAAATCCAGAAGGAAGATTTGGACAGTCAGGGATGACAACAGCTGTATTCTGAGTGCATGCAGCCCTTTCTCGGGTTCTTTGGGTGGGAGGAATTGCAGATTCTTTTCTCTGCCTCCTGTCAGCACGGCCCGCCACAGATGCCCAAGGGAAATCCATCCGGCCTGGAAAATCCAGAAGCACAGCCAAGGCATGGCTTGCTTTCTCTGGACCACAGAGTGGTATAACTATTTATGATAAATAAACAGGAAACACCAATTTATGCTTTCCCACTCATGATGGGACTAAACTAGCTAGTTTGGAGTGAAACTCTTTGGGCTTCCTTGCTCCTTAGTCTACCTTGCAATGCTACAGTCTTGTGAGCACCACCATTGCAGAGATGAACAGTTTTTTTCCTTCTGAGCTCCTCTGGGTATGCACCGCCTGGGATGATGGAAGAGCTTGTGGATCTGCCTAGTCCATAAAGGTTAAAGCAAGCAGGTTTACCTGCTTTTCTCAGCATGGGCTAATAATATTTACAAGAAAACTTTTCTGGTTTGTTTTATATTTTAAAATTAATTTGTGCTGATTGTAGAAAAAAATGTAAAAAGAATCAAAAGTGATTCATAATCCTACTCCCCCAGGAATAACCACCTTTCTAGATTTTCTCCACGCCCATAGGTTCATGGAAGCCAATATTGGGTTGATACTTGCATTCGTTTCTATTGCTGCTATGACAAATTACCACAAATATAGTAGCTTAAAAAATATGCATTTAGCCAGGCACAGTGGCTCGTGCCTGTAATGCCAGCACTTTGGGAAGCTGAGGCTAGAGAATCTCTTGAGCCCAGGAGTTCAAGCCCTGGGCAACATAGTGAGACCTTGTCTCTAATAATAATAATTTTTAAAAATACACATGCATTATCTTACAGCTTTAGAAGGCAGAAGTCTGAAATTCATCTGCTATGGATGACTATCTGACCAAAATAATTTTCAGAACTTTTGGAATCCCCATTCTTGGCTTTTTAAAAGTTAGACCTGAAATCCAGAAGGAGGATTGAGACCAGCCTGGTCTCAATTGAGACCCCTGTCCCGCAAATTCATATACTGAAGTCTTAACCCTCAGTGTGGTGGTGTTTGGAGGTGGGCCCTTTGGGATATAATTAGGTTTACATGAAGTCACAGAGTGGAGCCCTCATGACAGGATCAATGCCCTTGTAAGAAGAGATATCAGACAGCTTCTCTCCCCACCACGTGTGGACACAGCAAGAGGGCAGCTGTCTGCAATCCAGGGAGAGAGCCTTCAGCAGAAACCGACCATTCTGGCACCTCGATCTTGGACTTCCAGACTCTAAAATTGTGAGAAAATAAGTGCGTGTTGTTCAAACCATCCAGTCTATGGTATTTTATGGCAGCTCAAACAAACCTAAGACTGGGCTAAAATCAAGGTGTCAGTGGGTAGTGTTCCTCCTAGTGGCTCTGGGGAAGAGTTCACTTTCTTCCCTCTTTTGTTCTGTATGCTGCCTACATTCCTTGGCTCATGGCCCCTTCCTCCATCTTCAAGGCCAGCAGTGCAGCATCTTCAGATCTCTCTCTCTCTCTCGCTGACCCTCCTAGTTCCCTCCTACAATTACATCAGACCCAACTGGATATTTCAGGATAGCTTTCCCATCTCAAGTACCTAAACTTAATCACAACTGCAAAGTTCTTTTTACCTGTAAAGCAACATATTACAGGTTGTGGTGATTAGGACTTGGACATTGTTGGTGAGGCCATTGTACTGCCCACCACAGGAGGCAACATATAGTGTTCATCTTATGCTGATTGAGTGTCTGCCATGTGCCATGCACTTTTGCTTTCTTTCACACAGTTAAGAAGTGGTGAACTAGGATTTGAACCCAGGCAGTCTGGCTCTCCCGCCTGCACTCTTGAACTCCTGCAATATATCTACTTCTGCAGTCTGCTTTTTCTCTTAATATAGTTTGAATATTTTCTCATGACCTTAACCATTCCTCTAAGTTTGAGAGTCTGAAACATCATTTATAATGGCTAACTAATACTTCATTGCCTAAATGAGCCATAGCTAACTTAACCATTCTTCAATAGGAAGATATCTTGGTGTAGTTAAAAAAAACACAGTGCTGAACGTTCTTGCACATGAGCTGTGTGCCCATACTTAATTATTAAATGAACTTGGGCCAGAAAAGTTCCCTGGAAGCTGGTTAACTACTGTACATTAGACAACAGTATTTCCTAAACTGTTTTTCTTTTTTTTTCCCCTTCTGTATTCATTTACTTACTTTAAAATTTTTTTCCCCTTCTGTATTCATTTACTTACTTTAAAATGAGGTCTCACTATGTTAACCAGGCTGGTCTCAAACTCCTGAGCTCAAGTGATCCTCTGACCTCAGCCTCCCGAAGTGCTGGGATTACAGGCATGAGCCTCTGCACCTGGCTTTTTTTCTTGAGGCACTTAATAGATTCTATGAAGTGAGGTTTTCTGGTTAACTAAACTTAAGAAATGCTGCACTCCCATTCCTGAATTAGAGCTTCACAATCATATTAGCACTAAAACCAGAAGTCCTCTGGTAAACAAATCCCTCTCTCCCTCCTTGTTTTCTTTAACCCAGAGTTTCCCAAGCTTAATTTGACCAAAGATTTTTTTCTTTGAGGCATCAAGTACTATCCTACAAAGCTAAGGTCACAGGACACAATGTTAGAAACACATCTTTGGAGTCAACCAAGTGAAGCCACTTACCCTCAAACTCCTTCAAAGGCTTAAGTCTAAAATTACTCCAGATGGAATAGTTTGAATATGATCACGTTTATGAAATAAACTCAAACGTTTCCTATCCTCCACTCAGAATTTCAGTCTAACATTGTTGTAGTGGTTCCTTATGTTCCTTATAGAGGTCACATTGTACCTGTTCCCTGCTCTGTAAATGTCAGGACTGGCCATCAGCCAAGACCAATACAGACCTGCCCTGAGGTCTACATGGCACTGTGTGTTCATGTTGTTGTTTAAGGATAGTGACCGATGTCCTTCAAGAGAGCCGTTCTGGCCGGGCACAGTGGCTCATGCCTGTAATCCCAGCACTTTGGGTGGCTGAGACAGACTGATCACTTGAGGTCAGGAGTTCGAGACCAGCCTGGCCAACATGGTAAAACCCTGTCTCTAGTAAAAATACAAAAATTAGCCAGGCATAGTGGTGGGTGCCTGTAATCCCAGCTACTAAGGAGGCTGAGGCAGGAGAATCGCTTGAACCTGGGAGGCAGAGGTTGCAATGAACCCAGATCACTGCACTCCAGCCTTGGCGACAGAGCAAGACTCCATTTCAAAAAAATGAAAGAAAAAAAAGTGTTCTATAGAGTGTTCAGTGCAGGTGAGGAACTGGATGGCAGGATGTTCTCATTGAAAATGGGGCAGATTTCAGGCATCACAAGCTATTGAATCATTACAGGTGAATAAACCAATAGCAGAGCAAAGTTTGAGGGAGTAAGCAAAGCTGGACCTGGGGTTACTGGGGAAGTTCTGGGTGAGATGCACACTGGATCAGTGAAAAAGAAGCACCAAAGATAACCATCATGGTTTGGGGAGTCTAATGGGGCATGTCCTCTTGGCCAAGGGACTTCAAGGGGCCTTATGGGGTCATGAAAAAGAATGTGATTGAGCTCCCAGGCCTGTGGCACAGACTATTTGCATCACATTCATGTAATGATCTTCGAGACCCAAACAGTGGTGCTGTCTGCAGTGTCCACTATTGGGGGAAGAGCATCCGGAGTGCTGTCACCGTCCTAATGGAGAGGACCTCTGGCTGCAAACTCTGGACCTCTGAGGAAGTTGTCAGGTGTGGAACAGGTTTCTCTCCAGCCTTTTGGCAGCCTGTGTGATTCCTAAGATGGCACCCAGAATTCTGGTGCCTGGTTTGAACCATACTTGGGGAGGATCATCAGAGATCACAGGGCCCAGCAGAGGAGCCTGGCTGAGCTAGCTTCCCTTGATACTGACCAGAATGATGGCCGGAAGTCTGGGGATGAGGCATAGTGTCTTCTCTCTCTGGGGACCTGTGATAGCCTCTCCTAAGGGGGTAGATAGAACCAGAACATGGGCTCAGTTATCCAAAGCGACCATTCTCAGCCCGCTTGTCCCTGGAAGCCCCTGCTCCAGAACTGCTAAGCCAGCCTTTCTTTCCTGCTACTTCTCTGACCTCTAGTGGCTAGAACTGGAAAAACTTGCTCAAGGGATGAAATCATCCATAAGCAGGAAATGTCTTTGATATTAAATGGCTGACCACTTCTCTGTAGTAATCCTTCACCCTCTTTACAACATTCTTTCTGCATACATCCCATCATTTAATTCAGCCATCATCAACACTGGGTTTGGGCTCCAGACTGTGACTGTTACTGTCTCATGTAACTTGGGCTGGAATTGGCGTCTGAGCCTCTGTGGTCATGACATCCAGGTGTCACGACATCCACCCTAACTACATTCCAGGGTTGTTGCAAGGCTCAAATGACATGAAGCCTACAAAAGAAGTGATATATAAATCCGCTTGTTACTCCAAAGCCATTGAGTCTGTGATTCTGTAAGCCTAAAATGTTTTAATTCATATATTTTGGTGAAGGCATTTAAGCCCTTTCCTCTGATTCTCTATGGGAGATTCTGTCCCAATCCATAAGCATTTACTTGTGGTTGTTATATATATTTCATAATGGACTTACTGATTACTCAACAAACATGAATTGCCTACCTCGTGCCATGTACCACAGCTACTGCTGGGATCTGGCAATGATCAGACAGGCAAGGCTCTACCCTAATGGAGTTTGCATTCAAATGAATTAAGGGGATTCATAGACAGGTGAAACATACCCCCCTGTCCTCAGGATGACATTATAGCTTAATTGAGAAGACAAAAGCTTCAATAGCCAGATAAGATTTAAGTCAGTATGTGAAAATGGCCTTCACAGAAATATAAACAGGAGTTCCACTGTGCTGTGTGTGAAAGGGAGAAGCTAGAAGCAATGAATATAGGCTGTGCTTTCTAGGTGTTTAACGCTGGAAGAGTGGCTGGTGGGAAGTGATCTGGACACTTGAGAGGTCAACTGGAAAATGATGAAAATTAACCTGGTGATTGGTGTCTATTTCTGGTCCCAGAAGAGATGCAAAAATTTTATGCAGAATATGCATGAAATTGTTCATCTCACCCTATAGTCACATTATTCTTTGAGATTCCAATTAAGTGGTAGCTAGAATCATTAGATGCTTTCTGTTCTGAATATTAACCTTATAAATATTAACTTTGTCCTCATAATAACTATCTGAGGGTAGGTACCCTTATCATCATACCCATTTTACAGATGAGGAAACTAAGATATCAAAAGAGTAAGTAACTTGCCCAAAGTGATTTGGCTGCCAAGTCATGGATTCAAGCCCAAACCGGCTGGCTCCAGAGCTTACACGCTCACCACTGTGCTATATTGTTTCTTAAGCCTTCAATTAAAAAGTCAATTGGAATTTTCAGAGATACATACTAAGTGTGCAGGAGTGAGGTGACCTGAGGTCTGGGATTGGTTTAAAATAATTCAGCAAGTCTAAGGAAGGAAGGAAGAGCCAATTATGCTAAAATCTTGATAAATGTTTACTCTGGGTGATGTTTATGATGTTTATAGGGGTCATTATAGCATTCCCTAATTTCCGTAATAAAAAATAGAAACTGTTTCTAGTGAACTTGGAGATTTTGAAATACTTATTATTGTACTGTCAATATCAAAAGACTTTTCAGTTATCTGGGTAATTTAGATCAAAGCAATTAATTTCACTGTTATTAATGTAATGTGGCCATGAAATGGAGTGCCCTTTTCTGTATATTAAAACCTATTTTCCACCTAATCCCCAAGTGTAACAGCTAAATACCTTTAAAAAAATCAAGAAGGGTGTATCCTGCCAAACATATTTGTTAGAATAGCAAAACGTTTGAGTTAGAAGAGACCACAAAGATAACTTCTTCCAAAATTCCCATTTAACCGCTATGGCAGTTAAAGCTAGGAGAATTTAAGTGATCAGCCCACGATTGAAGTGGGAATATGAAATGATGATCTATAGTCAGTCACGTAGCCAAGTACTGGAAGAGCAGGAGTTAAAAACCTGGGTTTCCTGGACTCCAGGCCTTTGTATCTCTCATCAGAAGGAGGTTGTGCCAGTAAAGGGCTAAGCAGCCCATATGGAAATGTGGACACCAGGCTTCACTTGTGATTCCTGCTACATCAGGCAGTTGCCAAGTTAGAAGCCTGGGATGTAAGATGAAGAAAGGTGAGTCCCCTTCGGCTTGGAACTGAAAGAGGTCAAATGGCCCTTTCCCCTCCCAAACGGGGCCATGCAAGCCCCATTTATCTTGTGTGTTTTCTCCACATTCCTTGTTCACAGGTTTTAGCCGCGTCAACCACAAAGGGCATAATTGGAAAAATCATAATTGTTGTACTTGAAGATACTTCTCAGAAGTGCATTTGGGGCTCTGTGTCAATAAACCCACCCCGTGAAGGGCCAGAAGCCAGGGCCAGGCATTTCTTGGGAGGGAGGGATGGAAATGGTCTTGGTGAGGGTGCGTAGAGTCACCACACCACCGTTGAATTAATCACTGACCTCATCTCTCCATCCTGAGGATTCTTGGAGGACATTGCAAGAGCTAAAATCTCCTCATGCCCAAGGCTGGTGTGCACCTTTTCCATTGCCTTTGTTGGTGTACACTTCTTAAGGTCTGGGAGGCCTCAAACCCCAATGTTTCAGGACCCCAGCAGGTGAGGTAAATGAATAAAGCTGGCCAGTGTAAGACCGGGGCGAACTGAGAAGAACAAACTTCATCCTTATTCAAAGGTTTTATAACACTGGGCTGTCTGCACAAAAAGCCTGGGCAGGTCAGCAGACAATTGACTTCCTCTGCTATAGAGGATAGACCCTGGTGAGGAAAGCAGGAGGCCTGGGTACCATCACTGGCTCCCTATGACTTGAGTACAGCCTTCCCTTGGCAGAGCCTCAAGCGCTTTCATCTGTTAAGAAGTGGGTCTGTGAGTCTCCAAGGTGCCACCACCTCTGACAGTCTAATTCTGTGATCTGTGATAGAATACATATCTCAAAACAACTGGAGCCACTGTCGGTCTGTCCAACATATATTTGCAAAATGCGTGCTGGGCCTGTTTGATCTAACTGACTTTTTGGAACTTGGTGTCCTTGAGATCTTTGGATGGGTTTGTGCATTAACCTTAAGTGCTTTGATCCCTGTAATATAATAAAATGGCCTACACTTAACCATCATTCTGGTACCACTCTCTGTGTCAGAGGTTGTTGCTCTTTTATTTGCCAGTTTTCTTTCTAAAAGCAGTCATGAGCAGACAAGCTTAGAAAGGGTATTCTCTTCGTGTTGTTTCAGGGAAAATAGAGAAAGTCAAACCTCCTCCATCCCCCACCACTGAAGGCCCCAGCTTGCAGCCTGACTTAGCCCCTGAAGAGGCTGCCGGAACCCAGCGGCCCAAGAATCTGATGCAGACCCTCATGGAAGACTATGAGACACACAAATCTAAAAGGCGCGAGAGAATGGATGATAGTAGTGTAAGTTTTTCCTCCTTTCCTCTTTCACTTCTCTGAGCGCGGCCATTGGTGTGGCGTGTGGCATTCCAGTTCAGGCACAAATGTGTATGTCGTTGTCTGGTCAGCATTAGGGTTCCAGTATCAGTTTTCAAATATGTGGTTTCACATGCCTGGAACTGGGTTTGGGTTTTTGCTTGTTTCAAAAAAAAAAATGTTGATCTTGCAGGGAGCTGGTCTTTTGCTGCCAAGTATAGCTGGAGTCGACCAGCAAGGCTAGTGCGTAAGATGTTTGGTGCATAGAAAGACAGCATGCAAGGGCCACGCAGGGAGAAGGTTGCAAGTGCCCTGAAATCATCCCTAAGCACCTGGGAGCTGATTTCTACCATTGCCCAGTAGAGATTTTATTTCTCTAGAAAAGGATGAAGATGCTGTTCCTTCAAAGCCGACCCTCTAGGCAATCCCTAACAATGTTACAGTGCTTAAAAGACTGAGTGTGTTTGGGGCTGTTAACAAGCCCATGTGCATAGCTTGACAGCAAAGAGCCAGTGAAAATGACAGTTGAAAACCACATGGCTACTCTGCTACACCCAAGCCCTCGGAACTTTGCACATAACGTTCAAATTAACTGTGAAGGAAGTCACATGCTCTGTGGTTTCTTTCTCCGGTTAGAGACATAGGAACTGTTGCTCTACACAGTCCCAGGAGCCTGGAGATCAGCCTCAGGGTTCATGCCAACCTCCTGTGGGTCTTCTGGCACCAGTCTCTTAGCACATATTGAAGTCATCACCTCCTCCCCTGACTGCACTTAAGTCACAAATAGCTTGGGTTGGTTGAGGATCCTACTGAGTTTACCTGAGACAGTCCTGGCTTATGCCTGTTGTGGTGTTGTGGTTATTAATATCCCCTTCAACTCTTTTGTTGTTATTGTTGTTGTTGAGACAGGGTCTGTCTCTGTCACCCAGGCTGGAATGCATTGATGTAATCATGGCTCATTGCAGCCTCGACCTCCTGGGTTCAGGCAATCCTCCCGCCTCAGCCTCCTGAATAGCTGGGACCACACATGTATGCCACCATACCTGGCTTATTTTTTAACTTTTTTGTAGAAAGGAGGTCTCATTATGTGCTCAGACTGTTCTTCAACTCCTGAGCTCAAGGGATACTCCCACCTCAGCCTCCTAAAGTGCTGGGATTACAGACATGAGCCACTGCACCCAGCCAGCCTTTCACTCTTGAAAGTGTCCTAGTTTGGGTGATAAACCATCTGGTCACCTTAAACTTAAATGCTATGAAGTTCACAGTAAGAATTCCCTGCTGTTTTATTGCCTTTTATATCCTAGCTGGCTAAGTTAAAGGATTTCTGGAGTTGAAGCCCAGATGCTGAAAGTTGCTTTCAAAATATATGGTGGTAAAGAAAGGAAGAAAGCAAATGGATATCTGGCAGCCTGGCTTCTCACTTGGCATCTCCCAGGCTTTCCCTTTTGTTTACACCTGAACTGCGTGGAGCACTGGCTCAGCTGCTGTATTAGGCTGCAGCTATTCTACTGGGCTCTTCACTGTAGTAGACAGTGGGATGATGCCCGGCCCTGGGTAGCTGCTGCAGACATTTCCACTGCTGAACCTCACTGTAGGGGAGCCAGCAGCTCCTTTCGTGAGCCTGCAGGATTTTTCCCTGGCTACTCAGTCACTTTCACCAGCCCTTCTTTGAAGCCCCACTTCAAAGGATAAAGTTTGCCTTAAGAATTTTCTGAAAGTTAAATCATTTTGAAACTTGGTGCTCTAGGTGTCTGGTTTCTTTTCTCGCAGTGACTCTGCTCTATACATCAGCAGTTTTGGTAGAATTTAGCCAAGTGGGTGCTCCACACTCTGATGTGGATGGGGAAGAACAAGTAGAACCACTTAACATGTGACCCACGCGAGTGTTTGCTGAGCACACTCTACTTGTCACTTGTGTATGTCTTTTGTGTTGGAGTGCAGATGATAGGGAAAAATACTCCATACAGAAGGGTAGAGGCAGTTCTCAGTCATTTCGTAAAGGCAGAGGGCTGGAAGCTCTTTTGTGCACACGCTGACACTCTGGCAGCCACCTAACAAATGCCAACCAGGTTGAGTTTTTCCTCTGCATGAATGAAGCTGCTTGGAATCAGCGTTTTAATATGCTGATTGCCCTTCACTTACGAATCAAAGAGGCAGCCTCCTGTCTCTATATTTTCCAGTAAATAAACATTTTGAAAAAGAAAGAGACCTAACTAATTAAGCTGTTAATATCCCTGGATCTTGGATTCAAAGCCAAATGTTTTGCACTGTTATTGCTATTACAACAGAACCAAGTTTGCTGTTGTTGAAAATTCTCAGGATCAGGACAAAATCTACCAATCCACTATATGCTCATTTAAGAGACCTAAATCTAAAACAACAAATTCAGATTGCTTCTAAAGCAAAGATATGATCATCAGTCAGGCTTCAAATGAGAGCCTTCTCCTAGCTCTTCCAATTCAGGGGACCTTTTCTCCTGTATCTGTGTCAATCACTGGTGAATGTGTTGAAGTTTACCTGTAGGGATGAACAAAGATTCATTTTTTTCCTAACCAATCTGTGGCCCCTTTTCCATTTTTTCTTTTTCTTTAATACCAGAAGGATAGTAATAGAGAGCAGATGGATTGCTGGGGGGTTGAGTTGTGTAACTGGCTTACCTATCCGTAGAAGCATGAAGTTAATTCTCTTAAAGGTAAAGTAATTCTGGTCTCTAGCCTCCATTTACAGACACTATTCTCACAGAGAAACATGGCTTCTTAGACTCTCCACCCTCTAAGCACCTCAGTGGGTCACACCTACACACCCAACATCTCCCCATGTTATGCAGCATCACCCCTGGCACCTCCATTTGCTAATATTTTTTCCAGTAAGCCACTTGGCAGCATTTTGGCATGCCGTTTTGGAGATGATAAACCACACCTGAGAATCAATGCCTGTCGCGTGATTAGAACACAACCATGTGTTTGCCCATCGAAAGTAACAGTTATTTGTGAATTGAGCAAAAATAATTCTTATTTTTTATTCTTTTTAAGGAGAAGGCAGAGTTAAAAACAAGACAGGTGCTGATCATTGGAATGTGTATAAAGTGTGATATGTTAGACACAATGATATCGAGGAGAGTGAAAGACAGAAGGAGAAAGATAGAATGTAGCTACGGCTGAAGTTTTGCTGAGTGAGAAAAACTGATCTTTGCCATCAAAACAAGTTCAGTGTCCCCCGAGCCCCCGTCAGAGTTGGGGTGGCCTCTGGGGTCCTGTCCACAGGGACTCAGCTCAGGGCCCTGCTCTCTCCAGTTTTCCACTTTATAAAAAGTCATATGCAGAGAGGCCCCTGGCTTATGGGAGTCAGGGAGTGGTGTTATCCAAAGGTTATCCCCAACCAGCCATATTTGTTACTAGCTCAGAACTTGAGCAAAGTACTCCCTTTAGTTGCCACAGTCTTCACCCACCTGGGCTGATTTCTTTGTCCTGTATATTGGAGTCACCAATGAGTATCTCCAGCCTCATTTATTAATGGACCTCTTGGCTAATTCTGAGGGCAGGAGGATTACCATCCCCACCCCTACCCACTTACCCAAGGCTGTTTACCAACCTATGCAAGGCCTTTGTGTGAATTAGGAAAAAAAACCACCCTTGTTCCTCTATGAAGATGCAGCCCTGCACCAGCCACACATTTGGAGGGTAGAGTAGGGGACTGGGCTTTAGTACCATTCATCCCTTTAGTCTGATGCTTTTGTGCAGTGCACACAACACACACCCAGATGCAGCAATCCTATTCATATTGTGGGTTTCTCTTATCTGGAAATGTTCTCTTATGTGGAAATGTCCGCTTATCTGGGTCTCATACCATTTCTGCTCAGTCATGCAATTCATAATGGACTAGTGAATCCTAGTTTCCTAAAGGGCTTCTTGATGCCTTGCAAAGCGACTGCCTCCAAGGTGGGGTTGCCCACTCATGGACCTGGAAGACATTTGGATCAGTGGGCACAAATGATGGGCTATTTGGATGTTTTTCCTTCAGGCATGAAGAACCCCTCTAGGAAGCTCTGATTCATTAGTCCATCCTGAGTGACATGACTGTATTTAGGCAAACAGTATTTTTCCAGCCAATTGTTTCCCTAACCTGACCTGAGCCTCAGAAAGTGAAGATGATGGGTCATTGAGTCAATGATGCTCATGAACATCTCGAGGGTTTGCTTTGCCTTTCTCAGTTGAAGGGATGTTGACCAGAGTCCAAATCACAGCCTCCTGGATGTTCAGCCCCATCTTTACTTTTAGCACAGGATCTGCTCTCAGTGGGGTTTTCCAGTGTGCTCTCTCTCTCTTTATCATCCCATGACTTCATTACTGAGAGGTCATCCAACCACTCTGTCTCATCTTAGAACAAGAGAAGACCTCGTCGGTTTTCCTGGGCTACGTCAAATCTGAGAGTTCCTGGCACACATTACCCTTCCAGACCAGGACATGCATTGAGAGTTGTGGCCATACTCTCGCTCAGTGTATGAAGGAAGCCTATCTGCCTCCTGTTTCCCCAGATGCTACAGGAAGCTCAGTGATGCCTTGTGCTTCCCTAACTCTCTCTTACGTTCTCACTCATACCCTAGTGAAGATGCAAAGGAGAGAGAAGAGCTCCTGACTTGTCAGCTCCCAGCCATTAGCCCAATCATGACAGAACTATAATTCCTAAGTGCTACATATAAGAAGCAGTCAGCAATCACAGATGTGTGATCCCACCTAACTAGTCTATGGCTATCAATGCCCCAAACCAATAAATGCTTTAAATGCCCCAAGCAGTGTAAATGTACGCTCATTACCATAATTCTGGAGAGGGATGTCCCAAATTGGTCCTGCTATCTCATTTTCCATAGTCAGGCCATTTTTTTCTGTACTATGAGTAAGACTTTTAGTCCCCTATAGGAACTAAAGGATCATTTCAGTTCCTAAGTGCTCATACTAATAATCCTATATAATCACCAGAAATTGCTATCAAAGGATGATCCCACTCTCAGGAACTTACCCAGGCCCCCAGGGTTCTGACGAGGGAGGCTGTGTGGTCTCCCTAGGCAAGACTACCCTTAGGCCAGTTTCAGAGAATCTGCCTCCACAAACCAACTGCTATGATTAGGATCTTCTTTTAATGGAACAACAGGTTACAAGACGGCTTTGGGGTTCAGAGAAGCCTACGGGAAGAGAAAAGGCTATTTGGCTACAGACTCCAGCAAATCCAAAATGGCCCCCAACGACCTTGCTGGTGGGCAGCTGATTGTGTACAGAGGGGAAGGAATCTTGTTAATTCAAAGTACAGAAACTGAAAGCAACGTTTTGAATTAACAAAGTACGGCTTATCTGATATTTTTATTAGTGGACAATAGGGTATCTAGTTGCTGCAAAGAATAGACTTATAAATAAACTAATATCAGATGGAGAAAGTTTTGGCATGGGTGTAGAATGGCCTCCTGGTATTACTTCCCCTCCCATCCTCTTTTGGTGTGGTGCCTGTTCCCGGCTAGGGGGTGTTCTGTAAGTGTGTCACTGCCATGTACTAACCCTGGTCTTTTCCCTCTCTGCCAGTACACTTCTAAGTTACTGTCTTGCAAGGTGACTTCCGAGGTACTTTTCAATTTGTTTGTCTTGGTCTTACTGAATGCATGATTCAGGTGCATGCTGTTGTGGTTTGCCATTTCCTGATGAGTTAAATGAAAATGGCAAGAAAAATGACTTGTCTCCATATGTATTTTTTTGTGCCTTTTCTGATTTATGGGACTGCCTCGAAATGTTGGAGTCCATGCAACAGTGATATACAATGGTGTGGTTTGCTGTGCTGTGCTGTGGGGGCGAGTGGGAGGGTACTGGGGAAGACCTTGCCTGCTCACGGATCTTGAAGATGTTTGGACCAGAGGACACAAGTGATGGGCTATTTTGGTTTTTAAAGTTTCTTTAGGCATTAATAGCAAGTATACTTGGCCTGGTTGGAAAACAGTGCAGCTCATGCAGATTGAGCTATTGATTTTCACCCATTCTTTGTTTACCTTAACATAAAGCTAGAAAGCACCATTCTATAGATTTAAGATGAACCATCCTAATCTACAGATTTATCAAATGTAAACCATCCTAGACCTCCCTCCCTCCAATCTTTAAACGTGTATTTTTATTTTAGAAACTCTAAGCCTTGATTTCTCCAAAAGCCTCCTTGTTTAAGAGACAAGGTCTTACTCTGTTGCCCAGGGTGGAGTACAGTGGTGCAATCATAGCTCACTGTAGCCTTAACCTCCTGGGCTCAAGCGATACTCCTATCTCAGCCTCCCAAAGAGCTGGAACTACTGGTGTGTGCCACTATGCCCAGCTAATTTATTTTTTAATATTTTTTTTGTAGGGACGGGGGTCTCGCTATGTTGCCCAGGCTGGTCTCAAACTCCTGGCCTCAAGTGATCCTCCTGCCTCAGCCTCCCAAAGCATTGAGGTTACAGGTGTGAGCCACTGTTCTTGGTCCCCAAAAGTCTTCTTTCCTTTTACACAGATTTCACAAATATATGTGCTATAAATATGTGTGCTATGAGAAGGCATAATATTTTTCTCTTTTACTTTTTTTCTATTTTGTCCATTTTTTCTTTTTGCTGAGAAAGCACAATATTTTTCATATTTTTATTTCTGTATTTTATTTTGATTTTAAAAGAATTATTTCAAATGTACAGAATTGTAGAGAGAATCATTCGTTCATTCATTTAACAATTTTCAAGGCTCTACTATGTGTCAGGCATTGTTCTAGGTTCCAAGAATACAGCAGTCAACAAAACAAGTTCCTGATATCATGGAACTGGCATTCAGAATAATATAAGATAATAAAATAACAAAACCCACCTACCCAGCTTTGTCCATTCTTATCACTTCATGATATTTAATATTTTTAAAAGAAATTAGTATTGCAAATATAATTTAAGCCCTCTCGTACTTCTCCCAGTTCCCTCCTCCCTTACAATCTCGCAGAGGTAACTATTTTTGAGCTTGTTGTTCATCATTTCCATGCATGGTTTTATACTTATACTACAAATGTGTATATACATAAACAACATCTTATTTTTGCATGTTTGAAGACATTCTATAAGTGGTAAATCATGTTGCAGTATCTTCTGCTCCTGACTTTGTTCTGTCTGCATTGTTTTGAGATGTGTCCTTGTTGATCACTGTGGCTCTGGTTCATTCTTTATAACTGCTGTATGGTATTCCATTGAATGAATATATCACTATTTATTCAATCTCCTATTACGGAAATGTAGACTGTTTCCAGTTTTTCTTACCGTTAGAAATAATGCTTTTATGAATGTTATTATACATGTCTCTTTATGTACCTATGGAAGAACCTGTCTCTATATTTAGGAGTAGAAGCACTGGCTACTAGCCTGATACATCCTAACATTTACTAGATATTGTAAATTATTTTTCAAGTTGGTTGCATTAACCTGTAGCATAATAAGTTTTTTGGTCTCTCTATTTAGCCAAAGAATTATATTTAAATATAGAGCTGACCTGCTGATTATCAGTAATTTTCTTTCATAAGATATCAAATGAATACTGAGAATATCATTCTGTACCTTCTTTAACGTCTAATTGTGGTTCTCATCTGGAGGATGGCAGTTTGAGAATTAGGACTAAGCCCATCTCCCCTTTGAGTCCATTTAAAACAATGAAAATCTGGTCAAATATATCCAAGGAAGATAGAGTTGGGCCCACTCTGTCTTCAATTTAAAAGCAGGTTGGAAGATGAAATATAAATATTAATATGAATAGGGTGATATTATTTAACATATCTGTCTTTTGTTTCATATGTCCAAATTAAAATTTTCTATATTGATTGCTTTCAAAGTTAAGCAATTCACTTGAATTCCCTAAGCATTAGAAAGAAAAATTAATATTAAAGGGTTGTTGAGAGATAATTGTTTTTTATTCCCTACCAGACCTGAATGTGAATTTGTGAAAACAATAAAACTTTGTTTATTTATTTAGTTTACTTTTTTTTTTTTTTTTTTTGAGACACCGTCTCACTCTGTCACCCAGGCTGAAGTACAGTGGTGCGATCTCAGCTCACTGCAGCCTCTGCCTCCCATGCTCAGGCGAGTCTCATGCCTCAACCTCCTAAGTAGCTGGGACTACAGGTGGCAGCCACCATGCCCAGCTAATTTTTGTATTTTTAGTAGAGACAGGTTTTCACTATGTTGGCCAGGCTGGTCTCGAACACCTAGTCTCAAGCAATCTGCCTGCCTTGGCCTCCCAAACTGCTGGGATTACAGGCTTGAGCCACTGCACCCAGCCACAATAAAACTTTAAATCAGATCGTTTTTTGTTTTCCCTTTTCCATTTCCATGGGGAGTGTTGATTGCTCTTCTCTGGTGTGTCTCCTTCTGGACTCCTTACGGCCATTGGGCAGCCAGATAGTCTGGTGTCCTCAAGCATCAACTCTGCACCCAGAGTGCAGAGTTCAAATCTTGGTTTTGCCTTCTGCTAACTGGGTAATTCTGGGCAAGTTACTTAACCTCCCTGTGCTTCAGGTTCTTCATATAAAAAATGGGAGTAATAACAGCATAAATGTCATAGACTAGTAGTGAGGATTCAAACAGTAACATCGTACTTAGGACGTGAGTATGACATTATTAGAGCCCCAGAGACATATGCCTTTTTGCCCAGAAAATAAAAGAATGAACTTTAGAAAGTGAAGTTAATATGCAATAATAAACAAGTAATAAAAGCTCTAAATTTGCTAGAGATTCACACACACACACACACACACACACACACACACGTCTGAATTAATTACAGAACAGATACTCATTCAAATACCTTGATTTTTGAATCTTCTGAAGACCAGTTGTGGTGCAGCTTTACTCCCAGACACCCCTGGGTCATAAGCCTTATGAACCCAAAGACAGCTTTATATCAAGATTGCCAGGTATTTCAGTAAGGATGTTTATTTTCTTGTCTGTGCCATTACTAGAGGCTTTAGATTTCACTAGAAATTTATTGTATGGCCATGGTAAGTGATTGTATGACCATGGTAAATGGACATACATACTAGGGGAATGAATTAAGAAAAGAGAGCTCATTGTTGGTATAAGTGAATTACTGGGGCTCTTGACAAGTAGATGTCCAAACCCAAGCTATACTAAACGTTTCCATAATTATGAATATTATTTTTCTGCCCATTATACTTTTCGTCACTAAACTCCGTGAGGGAAGGGACTGTTCTATCCTCAACACGAAGCACTGTGCCTTATACTTGGTAGGAAACTAATAAATATGTGTAAATTGGATTGATAGATGGCTTGTAACAAGAGTTCCTAAAGAGCAGAGCAAACTCAATTTGCTCAAGTTGTTTGAGAATTAAAATAGGGTTTAAATAACAAGACAAAGAACATTCCAAGAGGATGGGGACCATAGTTTTTAGAACTTTAGATTTATTTTTAGCTTTGATGTAAACCTTTCTGTTTGTATCTGCAATCTGAAAGGCAAAGAGATGATCCTTTTATACAATGTAGAGTTCTCTATAAAATGCCCTATTTGCATGCCACTTCATAATTTATAAGTCCCTTTCACATGATGATAGAAATAATTATTCCATCATAGTTTGAGAGCTTACTATGTGCTGGGAACTATACTTTACATACATTGCCTCATTGATTTATCCGTCCAACTTTATGCTGTAGTTTTTATGATCCCCATTTTACATGGGGATACTGAAGCACAGGGGTAAGTGGCTTTTCCAAGGTCATGAGGATTTGAAGTAGACCTGCCTGGACTTCTGAGTCCACAGTGCCTTCTGAGAAAGCCTGTGAAGTGGGGTAGCTGTGTTCTCCATGTTATAGATAAGAAATGTGAGATAAAAGATGAACAACAAAGGACAAAACTGGAAATAGAGCCCAGGACTTCCACGTGCAGTCCAGTGCTGTTTTTCAGTTCCATGCTACCACACATTAGACTATTAGAAAATTTCTCTATTTAACTATACAGATTTGGAAGCATGCTTTCCTCCTACTAATTTGTTATTCGTAGATATCTGTGGATATTGAGTGAGTGACCGTGATATGCTTACATACAAAACACATTATGCAAAACACACATGGCTTGTGTGCTTAACAATGCATCATTCATTCAGCAAACGTGACTGAGGAGGAAAAGGGGAGGCTTCACAGAGGAAGATATGTTGAAGCTCTGGGTGGTCCATTCCTTTGGCAAAGGTGCAGAGAAGCAGGTTGAGATGGACCCCCGATCTCCCATCTACCCACAATCTGCTTATGTCTGGGCTCCCACCTCTGCCTGTGACTGCATCTCCTTGCTTCTCTGGAGTTGCCAACTGTATTAGTCCATTTTCATACTGCTATGAAGAAATAACCAAGACTGGGTAATTTATAAAGAAAAAGAGGTTTAATGGACTCACAGTTCCACATGGCTGGGGAGGCCTCACAATCATGGCAGAAGGTGAAGGAAGATCAAAGGCACGTCTTACATGGCAGCAGGCAAGACAGTGTGTGCAGGGGAACTGCCCTTTATAAAACCATCAGGTCTGGTGAGACTTATTCACTATCATGAGAACAGCTTGGGAAAACTCGCTCCCACATTGAATTGCCTCCTATGAGTCCCTCCTGCTACACAAGGGGATTATGGGAGCTACAATTCAAGATGAGATTTGGGTGGAGACACAGCCAATCCATATCACCAACATCACTGTCCCTTGCCTAACTGATTATATTTAGAATGAGCAGTGCCTTCATTGCAGTTTGGATAATCAACCAATGTTGGCTCTACTGGACTTTTCTTCAAAATCAGAAACTGTACATCCTAAGCAAATGCCAGAACAATTGGCAAGAATGCCTGGACTTGTTTTCTGCATGGTCATGAAATAGAACCATTTTTCATATGTTGGCAACCTAAATGCCATTAATCTGGAATCTCTTCTTGATCAAACTGAAACTGGACCAGATAGGCTGAAGTCTCCTCTCGGGATTCCACAGACTGCCCTAGTGAATGGGAGGAAGGGAGGCTCTCCCTCAGTGGTGGTGAGCCTACTTGTCCTTAATGTTGTCACCTTTCATTTCATTGATTAGCATGTGGGGTCTGAAGTTGCATCAGAATGCTGAGATTGCTTCTATTGATCCAAGAACTTTTTTTTTTTTTCATGTAATGGCTTTTTTAGTTTAATTTTGCCAAAGTAGGTTTTTATACTATAAATATCATCATGGCTTATATAGGTTTGCAAAGCTTGATGGACTGAATCCACACTGGTCCCATTGTTTGGAATTATTTTCTGGTTTGCTTGTTTATGAAGAGACTAAGACCATCTATAGTGTGCTGTCTAATATGGTAATCACTAGTCACATGGAGCTATTCAAATTAAAATTAATTAAAATGAAATAAAATTAAATATTTAGCTTCTCAGCCACACTAGCCCTATTTCAAGTGCTCAATAGCCACATATGGCTAGTGGCTACCATACTGGATAGCAGAGATACATTTTCATCATTGCATAAAGTTCAATTGGACAGCACTGATCTGCTGCGTGTAGGGATCTGCTTTATCTGAAAACTTGATGCAGAATCACGGCTAGTTCAAAGAAACTTGCAGAACATTTCATGAAAATTAAATTTCTCTATGGTGAAAACTAGGGGTCAAGTAGCAGATGAATACTGGCTGTGAGATGAATGCATAACCAGAACCTCCCATTCCCCTTTTTCCAGTGTCTCTCCTATCTCCCAGCAGTGCTTTATCACTTTCTCCTCTCAAGTTGATAAAGAGAAAGGAAGAAAGAAACAGAGAAGTTGGTTTATGTTCATAATTAACATCCATGAACTCTGCATAATTTTTTCCCCTCTCTTTACAGGTCCTCGAGGCCACACGGGTTAATCGAAGAAAGAGCGCACTGGCTTTGCGCTGGGAAGCAGGGATCTATGCCAACCAGGAGGAAGAAGACAACGAATAAACTTCCTTCAACCCAGGAAGCGTCTTTGGTGCTTGGGAGACCAAGAAACCAAGAAATTAACAACTGAAAGCATTTTAATGGACTATTTATTAAAGTGCAAACAAACTCAGCAATCCTTATGTAGACCAGAAGCTGCAATATACAATGATGAAAATGAAACGAAAAGGAAGTCCCCCCATCAGACTCTGGACACCCAGGAGTCAAAAGAGAAAGGATTTTTTTGGTGACTCAATCCCAGTGTCTGGTTTGGGGCCAATCTACAATGGATCCAAAAGGACAAAACATGTTACAAGCAAATCAACATAGTTGCTGCAGGCGGAACTGAGACCAGCCTCTCTGGGTGATGAAGGACAATGGTGGTAGGGCCACTTAGAGAGCAGTAGGGCCCAGGCTGGTGCAGCCTACATGGCACAGGATATTTCCCTGCACCAGTTTCCCACCTGTCACTCGCAGCATCAGAGGGTGTTGCATTAACTCCATTTTCTCCAGCAGCCATAAAATGAATGGCGTTTCTCTCCATATTTGCCCAGAAGAGGCAGTTATGATTCCACTTCTCTTACATTTAATTATTTTTAATTGAGAACAACTCATGATCGCAATTCATAAAATCCATATTTTAAGACAATATTTCTTCATGTCACAAACACAATCTATTCTACATGAGGAGGCTGAGAAAGGGGAAGAGAAAACCAAACCAAGTGGATGATGTTAGCTTTAGGATCGTGTCTGCTTATAATATTCACTGATCTGCAGTTTATGAGAACACATTTTCACAGTTATGTTTCTTCATAGGAAAACTATATTTAGTGGGCAACAACTATTTTTATGATGGGATGGGGGAATATATACACGTATAGAATCTGTACACATTGAACAACTTGGTTCAAGATGGTGGGGGCATTTTTAGAGCGGCAATAATTGAAAAAAAAGGCGAACTCTGCCTTGGAGAGGTAGATGATAAGAAATAAAAAGGTGTTTATTACTATTTTGTATTATAAAGTGGGCCTTAGAGTTAGGAAGAAGAATGATGGATTCTTTTTGGATCAATCAGAAAGGAAACACGAAAGAAAAGTCATGAAGGTAGAGAGAGAAAAAGGGAGGGAGGGAGAAAGAATGGGAACAAAATAAGGAGGTAAGAGATACTATTTTTGCTGAGCAACCAGTGTTTTTCAGGATGATACAAAGGAAAACATAGAATAGAAATTTAAGTGCAGGCTTGGAATCAGCTACAAATCCTAAAGATGGGGTGTGTGTGGATGTGTGTGTGTGTGTACACCATTGTGTGTTTGTGTAAAATGTATATGTTCATGAGTAAGGGTGTGTGTGTGTATTAAAATTCCAGAGTGACCGTGGCACTTGGGTATACAGGTAATTCCTCCAGAGCTGTTTGCTGGCTTCAGGAGTGGAGTGAGAATTTCTTTTTTATGAAAAGGGATATAAAGGCACCGAGCTGATGCAGTATTTGTAATATTAAGTTGACCTAACAAGGTATTTGCATGAGTCACAATTACAAAGTTTTGAGCGGTTTTGTAATTTGACATTTAGGAAAGTCTCCTATTTATTCTCATACTTTACATTCATGCTTAGTATACTATAGAGGATGCCAGCTTTAATCTTTCTGTCATTTAAAGCAATATGATAAGGGTATTCAATAATTGGGTGCCCTAAATTTCTGGATGAGAAAATTTTCAATTCTGGCCATGAGAAAGGAAAAAAAAAATAACCAGCCTTCTTTTTTTTTCCTTTGTTTTAAAACTGTGGTTTTTTAAAAAGCAATAATTAACTCAGACCTCACTAAAAATCATTTTTGTTTTTATATTGTTATGTCATAAGCTCTATTATGTTATTCTAACAAGTAGCAATTTCACAAAATTTGTATGTAGATGTTAATGCACATTTCCTTTGCTTCTTTTATTAGACTAGTGTTGACTTTTGGGGGGGGACATTTATTCACAGATGAGAAGTAGGCACAAAGTAAAAAATGGAACCATCTACTAACAAGGATCCTTTAAAACTGCCAAGGGAGCTCTAACTTGAAGCCACATTCTACAGATGGCAGCCCAAATAGCACATGGGCAATTGGCACCATCTTTATATGGTTGATTCTCCTGAATATTTTGAATGAATTCTCAACAAAATGTGCTAGCCACTGGGGACGCAAAACAAGTAAGATCCCTGTTGCAAGAAATTCATTTTATAATGAGGGAGGTTGGCATGGAGACTAAAATTCTCAGGAAAATGAGATCCGTGTTAGATTAGAAGTCCTGATGTGAAATGGGAGGACTCAGGAAGGAGGATCGTCTTTACCTGAGGATTTCTAGCCAGAGGTCCCAGATGCCTGGGCTGAGAACCCCAGCGATAAGGGGGCGTTCCCAAAGCAGACACAGGGATAAGAACAGAGGAGGCAGCAGCATTGCACAGCCCCAGGCACAGTGGCAGTTAGGATGGCTGGAGAGTAGGATAGTTCTATGGGTTGCCCAAAAAATGTGATGTGCTTCATGTTTTCTCTGACTCATAGATCTGGTAGAGACCATAGACATGATATAGACCCACTTTTCACAAGAGGAAACCATCCTTATGACTTACCTTAAAGTCTTTTGCTCTGTTTTGAAGGAAACCATGTGCTTCATGAAACCTACATTTGACAAGAGAATGTACAGCTAAGAGAAAAGCTTAAGAGGCCACACTATTCGCGGAATGGCTTTAGAGGCAGATGAAGTGGTCTTTGACCACAGTTGATTGAACCAGAGCACTTATTGCTTAAAGAATAACAGAGTTCTAGAGCTGGGGGTTCTTGGGCCATGCTCCGTGTGTGGATAAGGAAAGAAATACTGTTTCTGGGACTCTCCCACAGTCACAAAGCTGTTTTCACTGTGGTCCCTACATCTCTTAACTTTTGCTATTACTCTATGCTGCCTTCCGGATTACTGCTGTCTATCTTCTTGCTCCACTCACTGAAGATCCTATTATAATCCCATGAAAATGTAAATTACAGTTTACTTGGGAGAGCCAGATTTTCTCTGTGCTCTTGAGTTTTTTATTCATTCAAGAAACCTTGGGCCACCGCTTTATACATAGCACCGTGCTAGGCTCTGGGATCCCAAATGGACCCTTTTAACTTTCTGAAGATGGGACCGTCCCCTGGAGGAAAGTCATTCCTGCCTAATCCATCGAGAGAAAGAGGCTTACGAAAAACTTTGCCTCTGATGCTCAGCCCCATCCCCAAATAGCACGCAAGCTTGTTAACCCCACCTCTTACAAAATGTTTAGATTCTGTAGATGTTAAAAGCCTTTCTGGAAGTATTGCATTCTGCCGTGTTTATAGGTGTTCACTTTCATCCAGAGCTGATTAACTACTGACATGCCTTGGCTTTCTCATCCAGAAATTATGGAAACAGGGTCTGTCAGTGGCAGGAGGCCGGGCTGTGTTTTACTTGGATGACACAATGCAATTTACTTGCCTCTTCATACCCATGCATGCTGCTCACCCTAGACAATGACATATAAGCCGTATATAGATCAATGTCCACATATATATACACACACACACATATATATATATAAAGTGTAACAAGGAACACTAAAACAGTGTTGATTCTTGTCTCTGAAGACAAATAATTAAACCTTTTTTTCCCAACTAAAGAATGGATTTAATTAAACTATGTATTGAAAAAAAAGTAGCCTAAGTGTTAGAGATGGTGAATATTTTCATTTTAGTTAAAGAACAAATTTCCTGAATTTTAAGCATTCAGTGAGCTGCCAATTTTGATTTTGTGTTGCTCTTTACCCAAATTATTTTTTCTTTGTTTTTCTTTTTTTGGGGGAGGAGGGGGAAAAAGCAGCAATACTGTGTTTGGAAATTATACTCTGTATCTGGTTTTCCTGTGTATGTTAACCACTTAAATGTTATTATCCTGCTTTGGTTTTATAGTGATTGTGAGGCATTCAATGCAAGTATACAGTTATTTTCTCATTAAAATCCAATGTGTGTTGAGTTTTTATAAATAATGGCTGCTTGTTTGACCGTGAGGGAGGGTGGAAGACTGGGCCAAACAGTGGCACGCCAGCGTCCGACTTGGCCGCTACTGTGTGACAGCTTCTGGTTCCTCATGTTTGCAACAAAGGAATCAATCCGAGCTGAGGGGGCACTGCTGCACCAGGCTGTTCCCACAGCCCCCTTTTCAATGCTGTCCCCAGCCACCCTGGCTAGATGCCAGAAGCTGCAAGTGCCTCTTAAGGACATAGACTCGAAGCCACAGCAAGAGCTGGACAAACAGCAGGACGAACCGTAAATTCCAGCCTTGCCTGTAGCTTTTGGCTCTAACCTTTAGAATACATTATGAGCACCGGCCGGGCGCGGTCGCTCACGCCTGTAATCCCAGCACTTTGGGAGGCCGAGACGGGCGGATCACGAGGCCAGGAGATCAAGACCATCTTGGCTAACACGGTGAAACCCCGTCTCTACTAAAAATACAAAAAATTAGCCGGGTGCGGTGGCGGGCTCCTGTAGTCCCAGCTACTCGGGAGGCTGAGGCAGGAGAATGGCGTGAACCCGGGAGGCGGAGCTTGCAGTGAGCCGAGATCACACGACTGCACTCCAGCCTGGGCGACAGAGCCAGACTCCGTCTCAGAAAAAAAAAAAAAAAAAAAATACATTCTGAGCACCTGTATTTGGCTCTCCTCTGCAAGGAATAGCTGATGGCTACATGATGACATGAAGGACTCCTTTTGTTGTATTCAACATAAAGCCCCTTTCCCCAAACTCTTACTCTGGTTTCTTCATTTTCCTACTCTTCTACTACACCCAACTCTTTTTCTTTTTATTTTTATTTTCTTTCTTTTTTTCTTTTTTTTTCTTTCTTTTTCTTTTTTTTTTTGCTAGAGCTTTATTGTGGTATAATTTACTTAACAAAATTTATTCATTTCAAGAGCATGCGAAGACCACAAGTTTATCAGGAAGCGTCCTCCCACATTTCCGTCCGTCCTCCCTTCTACTTCCTCCCTCCCCCTTCAGTCTCCAGCTGCTCCATCCCATCACCGAGCCCTGGGCCCCTGACCCCTGACCATCAGTTTTCCTAGTCTTTCCCTCGGCCCCTCCTCTTCCTGGTACTTCCTTTCCAGCTGCCTTTTTCTCTCTCTCCCCATTTGTAACTCTTCCAGCCTTTTTCTCCCCAGGATTTCCAACCATATCTTCCTGTTCCGAGCATCTGGGGGTGTTCTGTGGCACCTGTCAGGGGTGACATCTTTCAACCTCTAAGTGGTGAGAGTTCTGAATTTGGAAGTGGGGGCACCCCTTTAAAAATTTGATCAAAGTCTAGTAACAGTGCATAACACTTGTGAATGTCACTGAGAATGTGACAGGCACTCCAGGCTCTCCATGACTATGATACATTTATATTTATATTTATATTGATTTCCATTTTACATAGTAGGAAACTGCAGCCCCGGGAGGTTAGTTTTTCAATGCATAGCTTGTAAATGGTAGTGCTTGCATTTGAACCCCGGCTCTTAACTGCTCTTCCCACAGGAGCACACATTGGCAGCTTCACATGCGTGTGAAGTCGAAATGGGCTTGCACCATCTCCCCGCACTGTACTGTCCAGGAAAGAGGCTCTCAGGGATCAAAGCCAAGGCTGTGATAGGAGCCCAAGTCTAGGGGAAGAGTGAGGTTTTGGTGGGAGCAACAAAGAACTTTCTTCCTTTGGATGAACTTTCTCTGGGCTCTTCTCTTCGAGATCATCTCTCCCAGGAGATGGTGACAGCAGATGGCCCAGGCATCCCAGCTGCCAAAAGAAAGGACCCAAAATTGACTGCAAATAGGGTGATAAAAATGTGATAAAATTAAACTGTGGTGATGGTTGCACAATTTTATTTTTATTTTATTTATTTATTTATTATTATACTTTAAGTTTTAGGGTACATGTGCACAATGTGCAGGTTAGTTACATATGTATACATGTGCCATGCTGGGGTGCTGCACCCATTAACTCGTCATTTAGCATTAGGTATATCTCCTAATGCTATCCCTCCCCCCTCCCCCCACCCCACAACAGTCCCCAGAGTGTGATGTTCCCGTTCCTGTGTCCATGTGTTCTCACTGTTCAATTCCCACCTATGAGTGAGAACATGCGGTGTTTGGTTTTTGGTCCTTGTGACAGTTTACTGAGAATGATGATTTCCAATTTCATCCATGTGCCTACAAAGGACATGAACTCATCATTTTTTCTGGCTGCATAGTATTCCATGGTGTATATGGGTTGCTCAATTTTAAATGTACTGAGAATCACACACTTGAAATGAGTAAACTTTGTTAAGTAAATTATACCACAATAAAGTTCCAGCAAAAAAAAAAAAAGAAAGAAAGAAAGAAAAGAAAAAGAGTTGGAGGTAGTAGAGGGAGTAGGAAAATAAAGAAACCAGAGTAAGAGTTTGGGGAAAGGGGCTTTATGTTGAATACAACAAAAGGAGTCCTTCATGTCAACATGTAGCCATCAGCTCTCTCACTAATGAGGAATAAAGCTTCCTCTCCAGGCTGCCTCCAGGAACCAGGGGCAGTGGTGCTGTGACCACGTATGGATTCAGTCCTGGTCCTGTTTCCATCCATCACTACTAACATCTGGAGGCCTCAGGCAGAGGTAGGGATGAGATTTGGCAGGCAGGTGTGCTGGGAAGGAAGGAAGTCAGGCCATGTGTGAAAAAGCAAGTCTCCTGCAATGGTAGAGGAGGGTACAACACTCACAATCGAAGTTATTTTTTGGGAGGCTCTAACTACAAAACTACCAATGTTAAAAGGCATTAACCCTTTACCCAGTAGAGGGCAATTATGCAGGGTCTTTGCTCTGTGATGTGTATCTGTGGGAAGGGATGGGGGCCTGTGTCCATTACCCAAGCTCATCTCCCCTGTTTTGTATTTGTGACAGAGGCTGTCATTGTGAGACACACAAGGCCATGAGGTTACTTTGGAGCACTGCTCATTTTAGTTATGGGATTCCTGGGCCATGAGAGGGCGGTGACTATACTCCTCCCTACACGGAACTCACACCAAATTCAGAATTGAGCTGCTAGGGACATAGAGAACAAATGGGAAATTGAAAAGGAGAATGCAAAAGATTTTAAATGTACAAGATGACACCAAGTGAAAAAATGGGGACTCAGGAAATACCTGGAGATGCCACACCGGCAATTTCTAAATGTTGCCCAAGCATTCACATGCTTTCTCTGGGAGAAAGAAGAGTATTTGCATGGTGCGCAGTGTTTCATGTTGCGAAGACATGGTGATCTCAATGTCAGTTAACCTTGATGGGAGAGTTATCCAAACTCTGGATGGAGAGTTATCTTTGTTCTAAGTTCAAAGTGGGTGGACTCTGGACAACTGGAATGAGTCTACTGCTACCCAAGACAAGTAAAAGCACAAATCAGTTTGGTTTTTCTGTGTCTGCTCGTGTATGGAACATTCAGTGTCTGCAGCGGTCTTCAGCTGGTTATATCAAAGAGCCTCTGGTGAGCCCTGGCTTTCAAATTGGAGTGAGTTCTGCATCACCTGGAGGGCTTGTTACAAATCTGGGCCCCATTTCTGATCTACTGAATCAGATCCACTGATTCTGGGTCCCATCCCAGAACTTCTGATCAGTAGATCTGGAGCGAAGCCCCAGAATTTTCTACCTAGCTCCCTGGAGATGCTGCTGCTGCTGGTCCAGGGACCTCCTTTGAGAACCATCGGTCTAGAGTATAAGAAATGAATAGGTCTGGGCCTGCCACTTATGTTTGAAAATGGGGGAACTGATACATGACTGATAAGCTGCAAACACAGCCGCATGTGGTTCTGGGGTGTTGTGAATATTTGTTGGGGGCTTTTGTGTGTTTGTGCAGCCTACCGACTCACCATTTTGTGGGCCTTGGTGAAGCAGAACTTTGACTCCACTTAGATTCTCGAACGAGGCCCCTCCAACTTTGGCTAAACAGATTAAGAAGAAAGTGGGGGAAAGAGGAAAATATCTCTGTATGTTCAGACTTTAATTTCAGGGTAAGATCAAGGAATTCATTTGACCACTGGAAGAAGTTTTTATTATGTGGGCTGATGCACAATAACATAAGTTTGGACTTAATAACATAAGGACCAATAACATAAGTTTGAGTGACATGGTTACATAATTTGAGATGAGAAGCAAAGTAAGAAGTTATTCTTATTTGGTCGAGGGCAGCACGTCTCAATTCTGACTCCACATTAGAATCACCCAGAGAGCTTTAAAATTTGGATCCAATTGACATGGGTTGGGGTCCAGGTATTAATATGCTCTAAGAGCATCCCAGGTGACCCATATGCAGCAAGCCTTGAGCAATACCACCCTGTGCAGTGGCTCTAACCTGTGCTTACATTAGGATCAGCTCAAGTGATTTTAAAAATACTAGTGCTGGCTGGGTGTGGTGGCTCATGCCTGTAATCCCAGTACTTTAGGAGACCAAGGGAGGCGGATAACTTGAGGCCAGGAGTTCAATACCAGCCTGGTCAACATGGTGAAACCCCATCTGTACTAAAAATACAAAAATTAGCCAGGTGTGGTGGCACATGCCTGTAATCCCACCTACTTGGGAGGCTGAGGCATGAGACTTGCCTGAACCCAGGAGGCGGAGGTTGCAGTGAGCCAAGATCATGCCACTGCCCTCCAGCCTGGGCAACAGAATGAGACTGTCTCAAAAATAAATAAACAGACAAACCAATGCTTGGGCCTCAGCCCCAGATATTCTAATTTATTTAATCTAAATTGGTCTCAGACATGAGTGTGAACATGGGTATGGCGGCACACGCTTGTAATCCCAGCTACTTGTGAAGCTAAGGCAGGAGAATGGCTTGAACCCAGGAGGTGGAGTTTGCAGTGAGCCAAGCTCATGCCACTGCACTCCAGCCTGGGCGAGAGAGCGAGAATCTTGTCTCAAAAAAAAAAAAGAAGGAATATAACATGTGAAATAATTGATCAGCATACATCAAATACATATAAAATACATTAAATGAATGTTAATAGGTGGTGCCATAAAACAAAATATTTAAATAGATAATACAGGTAAATACAAACAAACAAATGTATGTTTGTATTGCTCTGTCACCAGGCTGGAGTGCAATGGCACCGTCTCGGCTCATTGCAATCTCTGCCTCCCAGGTTCAAGTGATTCTCCTGCCTCAGCCTCCCAAGTAGCTGAGACTACAGGCGTGTGCCACCACGCCCAGCTAATTTTTTAGTATTTTTAGTAGAGACGGGGTTTCACCATGTTGGCCAGGCTGGTCTTGAACTCCTGACCTCATGATCCGCCCACCTCATCCTCCCAAAGTGCTGGGATTACAGGCATAAGCCACCGCGCCTGGCCGTTTCTTTCTTTTCCTTTTTTTTAAGTCTCACCTGGAAGCAGGCAGCTAGTTCCTGCACAGAGGTCTCTGGACAGGACCCTCAAATAGACTTTACTTTTGCAAATGTCTGCCCATCTTCACCCGACCCTCCAAATTCAAAGGAAGGATATGAGCTTTCCCTGAGGTTCTGCAGGCCACAGGATGCATCCTTTGTTGCCCTATGATTGTTTGACTCATCTGTCACCTCCACACCTAAGAATGCTGGGCACTGGGAGGAGTACAGCCAAGATTGGGTTTTTTTTCTGTGCCCTGCAGCCTCTGGTGTTTGCCAGTGGCTGACACACCACAGGTGGACCCACCTTATTCAGAGGCAACTCTTGGGATGGATGCTGGTTGTCATGGTAACACTAAAGAATTCTTTTTGGAATCCTGGGCACCACAGTTATATTGCTTGTTGCTACACCCTTTCTGACAGTTTGAGTTAAAGCAGAATCATAAAAGGGACAATGCTAGGAGAAGCAATAAAAGAAGAGCATCACATGCCACCCTTTCTAAGGGTCTCACTTCTGAACATTTTATTATCTCTGCAATTAGAATGTGTCTTACAATCCCTGCTGCATGGGCACAGACATGAGTACCTGGCCTGGCCTGGCCTAAGCAAGGGAAAACTTGGGTGTGGCTATTTCTATTGGGGTCACCGTAATTGAGTTTTCAGCCTTGCTGGCCATGCATGTGTTGTTTACATACTAACCCATGCAATGGAAGGCAAGAGGAATGGACAAGCCTTAGAATAGATTTTAAACATTTCAAAGAATGAGAAGCTATTGTAAATAATTTGTTCATCATTTGGATCACTTTTAGGATGGCAAGCATGAGTTTGATGGAAGCTGCCTGCTTATTTAACTATGAGCGTAGTCCAGTGGGAAAGTGCCAGTCACCAAATTTATAGAATGGGTATGTCTGACTTGGAAGGAAATACCAGATTCAGCAGTGGAGTACCCCCTTAAGAAATACTGTGCTGGCAAGGCACAGTGGCTCATGCCTGTAATCCTAACAACTTTGGCAAGCTGAGGCAGGAGGATTGCTTGAGGCTAGGAATTTGAAACTAGCCTGGGCAACAGAGTGAGACTGCATCTCTACAAAAGCAAAAAATTAGCCGGGCATGGTGGCACACACCTGTAGTCCCACTTGGAGGCTGAGGCAGGAGGATCACTTGAACCCAGGAGGTTAAGGGTGCAATGAGCTACGATCATGCCACTGCACTCCACCCTGGACAACAGAGCGAAATCCTGTCTCAAAAAAAGAAAAGAAATACTGCACCAACACATATGGCCACAGAGGATGATCATGTGTATAAAAATGTGGAAAAAGAACTCAGGAGAGCTAGACTTTAACATAAAGATGTCTTAGGAATACCTTGGCCAATTTATTTTGTTTGTACTTCCCTTTTTTTATGCATGCACAAGAGTGATGTATCATAAATATCTATATTTAAATAAGCCCAAAGGAGCTATTCAATGGGTACAAAATAAACATTCTCAGTGATCAGAGGGTATTGGGTTGTGGTCTAAATGGCAGTGCTTTTTCTTAATGGTTATATTTAGAAATTCAAATTCCAATTGATGGCGTCTGAGATTTGATGAAATGTGGTAATAAGGCAGCTACAACTTATTACAACTATATGCTAAGTCATGTTATTCCTCCTTTTTCACTGTTAAGAAACTGAAGCACAAATAGTTGAAGTGATGACTCGCATAAAGTCATCCGTATCTAGGCAGTCTTACCAAAGTCAGAGTTCTTAACCAGAGAAGTGAAAAGAATTATCAGTGAGGCAAAGACATTTTAACTTTGTGTTGAAGCTCGAACAAGAGACTATAGTCACCTCTCCTCTGTATTGTGTTGAGAACAACACAATTTCTCTTTATACTGAGAATGTGGTTTGGGGAAGAGCTTGAGCTTATTACACCTGGAGCCTATCATCTCTCTAAAGGTAGTAAGGGGCCAGGTGCCATGGGTCACACCTGTAATCCAAACACTTTGGGAGGTCGAAGTGGGTGGATCACTTGAGGTCAGGAGTTCAAGACCAGCCTAGCTGGGTGTAGTAGTGGGGGCCTATAATCCCAGCTACTCAGGAGGCTGAGGCAGGAGAATCACTTGAACCCAGGAGGTGGAGGTTGCTGTGAGCTGAGATCGTGCCATTGCACTCCAGCCTGGGTGACAGAATGAGACTGTCTCAAAAAAAAAAAAAAAAAAAAAAGATAGTAAGATAGTAAGGGAGCTAGGATGCATAAGAAAACCCCTAGTTACAATTCTAAGTGTCTTTGTAGCATCTGCAATTGCTTAACACATTCTTCCTGCCCACTGCAGAGAAAAAACCATTTTGCTGAGACCATGGTATTGCAGTAAAGAGTGTAATTAATGCAAGGCTGGCCATGCAGCAGACATAGTTATTACTCAAATCAGTCTCCCCAAAGGCTTGGGTTTTTCAAGGATAGTTTGGTGGGCAGGGGGCTAGGAAATGGGGAATGTTGACTGGTTAGGGATGAAATCATAGGGATGTGGAAAATGGTCCTTGTGCACTGAGTTCACCTCTGGCCAGGGGCCACAGTAACTGTTGAGTCACAAGTCACATGGATCCAGACAGAGTCAGTCGGTTGCAGAAATGCAAAACTCTGAAAAACATCTCAAAGACCAATCTTAGGTTCTACAATAGTGATGTTACTTATGGGAGTGATCGGAGAAGTTACAGATCCTGTGGCCTCCAGAACAATGGCTGGTGTAAGTTAATGAATGTGCTTTGGTCAAGGATAGGCCAAGGTAGGATGTTTATATCCTGTATGACTCAGCGAGTTTGTAGTGCAGGTGTGTAACTCTGCTTGTTATAGTGTAAACACAGCTATGTAGCCATAACATGGGAAGGCCATCACTTGGCTCTATGCCACTATTGTCTGTAAAAGGTATAACTGCCCTGCTGACACTGTACAGATGCTCACACCCTGAGAAAGAGAGAGAGTCAAAGCTGACTTTGCAGATGGACAGAGGGGAGCCAGGACACCGCTCAGCTTGCTCGTGCACAGAGAGAGAAAGAGTTAAGCTGCTGACCCTGAAGGGAGAGCTGGCCATGCAGCTGTGCATGGGAGCTGCCAGAGCAAGCAGCCAAGACAGAGCAGACAGTGTAAGAGAGCTGCTGATGAGACAGTGTAAGAGAGCTGCTGATGAGACAGTGTAAGAGAGCTGCTGTATTTCACGTACCTACGGCCTCCCAAATGTTCTTTCAGCTATCTGCCATTTATCCACCCACTCCCTTCAGACCTCAGCATGGGCTGGAACCGGACCCCGGACCTAGCAGCTGGTTACCATTTAACTACACCTATATCTTAGCAGAATTCAGGCCCCTCTCGTAATCCTAATCTTGTGGCCTTTCATTAGTTTTACAAAGGTGGTTTAGTTTAGGGAAGGGCTATTATCATCCTTGTTTTAAACTATAAAATAAATTCTTCCCATGGTTAGGTTGGCCTACACCCAGGAATGAGTGATAACAGCTAGCCTGTGAGGTTAGGGGCAAGATGGAGCCAGCCATGCTAGATTTCTCTCACTGTCATAATCTTTGCAAAGGTGTTTTCAAATCTCTATATCTTTTGACCCAAAACTGGTTAGGAACAACACAGAGCAGGTGTGTATGTGACCAGCTGGGTTCATTCTAATTTTTTTTTTTGCAAAGCTTTTTAGTAAAGGGTCAGATAGTGAATATTTTAGCCTTTGTGGGTCACAGAGCCACCCAGTTCTGCCACTGTCACCTGAAAGTGGCCATAAACAACATGGAAATGAACTAGTGTGGCTGAGTTCCAGTAAAACTGTATTTATGAACATAAAAATTTTCATTTTATATAATTTTCACATGTCACAAAATATTTTTCTTTGATCTCTGTCAACCATTAAAAAATGTAAAATTGGGCTGGGTGCGGTGACTCACACCTGTAATCCCAGCACTTTGGGAGGCCGAGGCAGGCAGATCACCTGAGGTCAGGAGTTCGAGACCAGCCTCACAACAAGGTGAAACCCCATTTATACTGAAAATACAAAAATTAGCCAGGCGTGTTGGAGGGCACCTGTAATCCCAGCTACTCAGGAGACTGAGGCAGGAGAATTGCTTGAACCTGGGAGGTGGAGGTTGCAGTGAGCCGAGAGCAAATCACTGCACTCCAGCCTGGGCAACAGAATGAGACTCTGTCTCAAAAAAAAAAAAAAAAAAAAAACCAAAACAACAACTATGTCAAAAAGTAAAATCCCTTCAGGATGTACAAAAGCGAGTGGCAGGCCAGATTTGGATCCCAGACTTTAATTTGTCTGCCCCTGCTAGAGGGTTGATGTCTTTTCTCACAAGGGTTCAACCTTTGGGATCAGGCAGGGAACACAAATTAGGGGCCTGACGCGTTTTCTGTGGAATTGTTGACAGTTTGCTTATTTGAGATCAGATTTCTGACTTACAAAGTTGCCGTGAGAATTAAGCCATATGTCATATGCAAAGTGTTTGATGAGAGGTTGATACAGTTGTGCTTAGAGTTCATTCCTTCTAAATTCCTACATTTAGGAATACTTATTTGAGTGCCTACTATGTCAAGTTCTATGAATATAAAGAACAAATTAAAAAGGGGGGTTCTTAGGATGGTTTCAACTGGAATTGGGGAAGTATGTTAAGTTCTCTCTTAGTACTGGGAGTTTGGGAACATAGCTGCTCTGAGGTCAGGCAATGTTTTCACACCTGCGTCTCCTTAACTATTCAATAGACCATCCAGTGAGAACCTGTACTGTCTTAGCATGCTTTTAATTTTTCCACTCACTATTGGATTCATCTAATTGTGTATTCTTCTGGACATGAGAGAGACTGTTTGGTAAAAATGAGAATTATTTCAGAACTCATTAGTAGAGGATCACAAGGTTCCAGGCGCTCTAAAGGAGAAATTTAGGAAGGAACTTCCCAAGATAAGCATGAAGGTGGCAGAAGCTCCTTCGTTGATAATGGAAAGGGTTAAAGATCAAATCAAAACTATTGACAGGCTCAGGGAAAAATGCTGGCTTGAACCCCAGGTGGCTACAATCCCTCTTTAATGAATTAAAATCTACAGGTACTTAAAGATAATGGAAAGGGTTCCTCGCACTACTTTCAGTGTTTTCAGTTAACTCAAGATGTTCACCTTTACCTGCAAGTATAGAATGTGACCAGGAGGTGGCAGTGGTCCCTAAAGGAAAAGCAGCTTCTATAGCTAGGAGCCTTCCTCGGAGGCCAGGAGGACTTTTCTTACCCTTCACACTAACCAGGAATCCATGAGATGTACATATAGCTATTCCCAAAACACTAAAATGAACACCCACATGTGTGCCATCCTATCTGTAGATCAAATGTGGCACTTACACACATTTAAATAGAAAACTGACCTTGTCGCCAGATGGCAGAGGATACCTGCATGCTTCTGTCAGTCATGGCTCATCCTTCTCAAGGGCTAGCTCTGAACTAGGCACTGTGCTGAGCATCTGCTATGGATTATTCCATTAAATTTTTACAATGCTCCTTTGAGATACATACAACTAGTTTCACCTCCATTTTACAAAGGAAGGAAGGAACTCAGAGAGTTTAATTAACTTGCATGAAAGGAGAGATCCAAACCCAGGCAGTCGGAGCCAAAGCCTGTGCTCTTACCTCCCAAACTTTCCTTCTCATCAGCTTCATTCAATAGCAAACAAACTCCTAGTCTTGGTCCTGGGCCAAGTCTGCTTTTTCTCAGACCAGTGGCGCCTACCTTCAGCACAGACCAGTGCCAAGAAGGGAGATGGTACAACTGAGTTGGAAATTAGGCTGTGTACAATGAAGTGGCTCAGACATGGGGATAAGGGTGGGGTGCTGACAGTGTCTGATAAAAGCACCCACTGGGCCAGGCGCAGTGGCTCAGGCCTGTAATCCTAGCACTTTGGGAGGCCAAGGAGGGTGGATTGCCTGAGCTCAGGAGTTCGAGACGAGCCTGGGCAACAGTGACACACCCATCTCTACTAAAATACAAAAAAAAAAAAAAAAAAAAAATTAGCTGGGCATGGTGGTGTGCACCTGTAGTCCCAGCTACTCGGGAGGCTGAGGCAGGAGAATGGCATGAACCCAGGAGGCGGAGCTTGCAGTGAGCTGAGATCGCGCCACTGCACTGCAGCCTGGGCGACAGAGCGAGACTCCATCTCAAAAAAAAAAAAAAAAAAAAAAAGCACCCACTGTCCCTAAGAGCCAACACATGCTAAAATTCTGGCTCTTGCCAGCTGCTGCCTGGAGAGCACATAGGCATGCGGCCTGCCTTCTAAGTTATCACAAATGTCTACCGAGTTATGCAAATATTCTGGCCTGCCATAAGAACAATCTCCAGCTCCCCATCCTGCAGTTGCAGTGTCTGTTTCCCGACCTCCTGCTGTTCACAAGTACACACACACACACACACACACATTTTACAGAATCACCACAGTACTAAGATGCCCATTTCTATATTGGGTAGAATAAAGCTAAACAGCCAATAAAGTGACCCAGTAAATAATTCAGTGGCTGAAAGAAGATAGAATTTTCTCTCTCACGTTACAGCCCAAGGGGAGCATTTGAGATCTGAAGGCAGATTTGTTCTAAGCAGTCATTTAGAGGCTCAAGCTCTTTCCACCCTGTTGCTCGGTTACCTCCACGACCTTGTTGTCATGGGCATGGTCCAGCCTTAGGAAACTGTAAGGTGCGGTAAAGCATTTATTGAAAATACAGGTGGTTCCACTCCCTGAACCAGTAGCTGTAGCTTCCTTGCCTTGATTGGGACAGACAGCTGACCAACTTCTGAAGATTAGGAAACAGCCATGCCAGGGTTCCTGCTGCTACCATAGTTGCTGGCAAAAGAACAACTCAAACTAAGCCCAAAGCATAAGCTGTTAGAAGCTGATTAAGGGTGCACATCCTCCGTCATTATTCAGTCCGCACCTAGTTTATTCCTTCCCGTAGTTAAAACAGCAAAAGCTATGAGGAGAATAGCTCCAAGGACAGATGGGAGAAACACAGAGGAACTTTCCATTAATCCTGGAAAGGCCTCTGGGTTGCTCGGGAGATCCTCTATATGCACACGAGACAGCATTATCATCTGAATGCTCACAATCCACAAATCCTGCATCTCATGGGAGCAGTGTTCTTGTGCTTAAGAAGGCTCCATCACAGACACATAGAAATACATGTAAAAATAAAGTGACTATGTTCAGATGTCCCTTAGCCATGTTACCTATGTCTCACTCCAGGGCAGCTAAGGAGGGCTTTTCAGAGCCTCTCAGGGTCATGCGGGTGTTTGTACTTGTGGCAGTTTCTCTAATTCTGAGTTTGCAAGCCTTGCAGACTGACCTGAAGAAAATGGCTGTGGCTGTCGAACACGTTTGCCATGTGGTTTAGTCTGGGTTCATTTCAGCTGGTCTGGATTGATTGCGTGCTTATCTCCAGAGCTACCTGCTGCATGGTAGTGACCTTAGCTAAAACTATGGAATGCATTCACTAAAGAGAAATAACGTGTTTTAACCATGAGTTCCTGAGTAGTTTCCCGAAAGGATGTACCAGTCTACCTGCAATGTTTAGTAATCATAATAATTATTATATGCATCTGATGTTGGTGGAGCCTGGGTTGACCTTTGAGCCTGGCCATGTAGCTGGAATGGCCTAGGGGACCAGCTCACTAGAAGAGACCCTCCCTGCAAGTAGACCTGGGTTTCCAGTTCTTATATTCTCTGTGTGAACGCTGATGGTGTCTGAGACCTAGAAACCAAGCATGTCTTGTGTGATTTCAGCAATGGGAAGACAAAGAAGCCTGTGCCTGAGAGCTGCAGATCCCTTTTGATACTCTTCTCTCTCCTGTGGTTGCATTATTGTACCCTTTACCTGTAATAAAGCTGTCTGAGTATAAACTCAGCACCTTAAGTATAACACTTAAGGTAATTAATGTGTAATTAATGCACATATTCTTCTAGATACACCTGCATACTCATATAATGTCACCCAAACCATTAAGTGATTTACTTGGTCCTTGGCCGTCAGTCTGGTACACTGGAAAGGTACAGGCTCATTATAAGGGTATGATGAGGGTTTTCTACCGTAACTCTCTGGACTCCATAAACATCACCAAAGAGAATTCAGATTATCTTTTCTACCTGTGTTTGAGGTGCCACAGCACGAAGCTCACTCCAGGCAGACAGAGGAAAGTGAGCACTGGGCAGGTTGAGGCAAGTATGAATCGTCTTCTGACATCAGACCCCTCCTTGGAAGCTTTATCATTGGTATGCTTAATCCAGTTCCATCTGAGCCTACATCAAAAGTGGAGAAGAATAAGTTTGGGGAGCAAAAATGTGGGAGTGAATTTGGTGCAAGGGGTTCACATTAAAGCATAGCGTTCCAGAAGCCCATTTAAAATGGGTCCTGGGTTTCAAGAGAGTGAGCAGGGCAGGATATTCCCCAGGGAATCACCTGCATAGATGTGAGAGGTGATGCCATGGACCACCTCGCCAAGGAGGAATGCAGACAAAAAAATGGGATGAGCACCTGGGACAGAGCCATGTGGATGAGACAGAAAGATTCAGGCAGAAAGGTCAGAGGGGAGCCAGAGGGCAAGCACACATAACTTTACAAAAAGTAATAACTTGGCCAGGGGTGATGGCTCACACCTGTAATCCCAGCACTTTAGGAGGCCGAGGTGGGTGGATCACCTGAGGTCAGGAGTTTGAGACCAGCCTGTCCAACATGGTGAAACATCTCTACTAAAAATACAAAAATTAGCTGGGTGCATTGGTGGGCACCTGTAATCCCAGCTACTCGGGAGGCTGAGGCAGGAGAATTGCTTGAACTGAGGAGGCTGAGGTTGCAGTCAATGGAGATGATGCCATTGTACTCCAGCCTGGGCAACAGAGCAAGATTCTGTCTCAAAAAAAACAAAACAAAAACAAAAGTAATAAATTATTAAGAGGAAATTCACATAACATTAACCATTGTAAAGCAGACAATTCAGTACATTCACAATGTTATACAACCACCACCTCTAGTTCCAAAACCTTTTCATTATCCCAAACGGAAATCCTGTGCTGTGTCCTGTAAATGGTCACTCCCCATTCCCCTCACTTCCAGCTTCTGGCAACCACTAAGCTGCTTTCTGTCCATGAATTTGCCTATTGTGCACATTGCACATAAAAAGAATCATACAATATGTGCCCTTTTGTGAATGAGCTTCTTTCTCCTGGTATAATGCTTTCAAGGTTCATCCATGTTGTAACATGAATCAGTACTTCATTCCTTTTGATGGCTGAATAATATTCTATCATATGGATAGACCACATTTTGTCTCTCCATACTCTGTTGGTGGGCACTTGGGTTGTTTCCACTGTTTGGCTATTGTGAACAGTGCTGAAAACATGGGTGTACATGTACTTATTTGAATCCCTTTTTTCCATTCTTTTGGGTGTATACCTAGGAATGGAATTGTGAGGTCATATGGTAATTTTCTGTTTAACTTCATACATAACTTTCAAGCTCAGCCGCATCAGTGGTTGGCAATTAGCAGAAGGTTGTTGGAGAGAACTGTCAGTCAGCTGAGAGTCCTATCCCCATAAAGAGCGGGTAGTAGGGGATGCCTGCCTCATTTCAAGCTGTGGGAAAGAGGTTTTCAAAAGGGCCCCTCAAGCAGCTTTTATTTGTTCCTTGTAAATTGGAGAACATGACACACCTGAGAACTCCAAAGGGCTCCAGGTCATAGCTGACGGTGTCCCTAATGGCTGCATGAGGTTGGCCTCCTCTCCTGAGTTTGTGAGCACAAAGCGTGTGTGCGACCCATGAAGCAGAGAGGGGCTTCGCATTTAAGACGGATGGTGTAAGATTTTCTTAGATCCTGGTTACAACCACTGCCTTGGAGGGGTGAGGTGTGGAGCAAGAGCAAAACCAAGCTGGTGGTTGACTCCTGCATGCCGAGGAGCTGCAGATGGATTCTAAGCAACCAGGAAAAGCAGAGATGCCTCCTCCCATGTCCAGGGAGGATCCCATCCATTAGAGGGTGAATTTCCAAAATGAGGAAAGAAAAAGTGTCAGCATTTAATTCCTTCCCCGTGCATCTCATGACAGTATTACTCAAGTAAGGTCTTACCCCACCTCCCTCCCAGTTATTGTACACTCCCAACCCTGGAGAGGATGAAACTTCTCTAAGTAACTTGGGATGAGAGCTAGAAGCTCAAGTTGGGAGAGCAGTTAACCAAGCTTCCCGTCCTTCCTCACTGCAGACGTCCAGCCCAGAGCTCCTGAGAAAGAAGTTGGAAGGCTTTTTTGTTTTTAAACTTGTGCTGGGCAGGACTTACTAAGTTCTGAACTGAACGAGTGGTTTTCATTCCTATGAGTGACACACCCAGCCATGAATTTCATCCAAGGCCTTGGAAGGTAAAAATGAAGTTGTTTATAATTAATTATCTCCTGTTATGGAGTAAATGTTTGCATACCCCAAAATTCATATGTTGAAATCCTGAACCCCAATCTGGTGATATTAGGAGATGGGGTATTTGGGAGGTGATTGGGTCATGAGGATGGAGACCTCATGAATGGCACTGGTGTTCTTATAGAAGAGACCTCAGGGAAAAAAAAAGAAAATAAAAAAGGGACCCCAGAGAGATCTCTTGATCCTTCCACCATGTGAGGACACAGCTAGAAGATGGCCATCTATGAACAGGAAGCAGGCCCCCATTAGACACTGAGTTTACGAGTGCATTGATCTTTCACTTCCCAGCCTCTAGAACTTTCAGAAACAGATTTCTGCTGTTTATAAGCCACCCAGTCTACGGTATTCAATTATGGCAGCCTGAACTGACTCAGACATATCCCAGAAGTTGTACCTGTTCCAAGTGGTTAAATTTTTGTTACTTACCCTCCTTAAGAACAAAGCTCGTGACTTCCTCTGTATCTGTTGCTTTTGTACCAGAGTCTGGCATGCGGAGACACTGAGTACATGTTCTCTCTTTGTGCATAAACTCTGTTTACTTCCTCATCAAGCACTCCAGCTAGAACTCAGCAAGCAAACACAAGGCGTGCTTCACAGCCCTAGGCCTGGAGGCTAGTGCAGCAAAGGGTGAGACGTTCTGTGCCCTTCCTATGGGGATAGGTAGGGAGTGAATCTTTTACCCTGCCACCTCCTTTCCCCCGTCAGCAGAGACTAACAGAATGGACATTCTGTAGACTGGATAGGAAAATGGAGCTGAAAGTTACTTATCTTGCAAAAATGTCATAATCTCCCCAAAACTAGTAAGCAATTCTCTGTATCTCTGTCCAAATGCTTGGGACACTAAGGCGGATTTTTTTTTTTTTTTTTTTTTTTTTTACTCAAAAAAGAAGAAATGTTTACAAGGGAAAATCTACCAAATGTGACTTCTCCATACTGATCACCTATTAAGGCAGGGGGTAGACTCTATCACAAATGGTGGTTTTCAAAGTTGAGTGTGCATCAGAATCCTATGGAGGGCTTGCTAAAACGGACTGCTGGCCCTCGCCTCTTGAGTTTCTCAGTCAACAGGTCTGGGTGGGGCCAAATAATTTTCATTTTGGACATGTTTCCAGGTGACACCGATGCTGCTGGCCTGCAGAACACACTTTAGAGCCCCTGAGTGAGACATAGGAGATTTGTTGGGATTCAAAATCACTCTGAAATTAACCACCCTAAAATTTTTAAAGTGTCTGAAAAATACCCTGAAAATAACTCTTTGCCCACCCTCCTCACCTCTGGCTAAATACCGGAGAGAGGTTTTCCAGGAATTTCTTGCCCAAATCATTCCAGGCCCTTGCCCTGAAGCCTGCCTCGTTGTAATCACTGCATTCTCTCTGATCTTCATATGACTTCCAGTTCATCTCAAGAATAATGCTGAAATTAGAGAAACTCCAAGACATGAAGTCATCAGCACACTTCTGGTTCTATGTAATGATGAAAGGCAGACAGGTCAGCCCTAGTGCGGAAGCTCAGGGTTTTCCAAAGCTTTGGGATGAGGAAGCTGCATCCCAAAAGAGGGTCCCCTCTGAGATGGTTCTCAAGGATACAGCAGGGCCTACCTGTTGGTAGGAGGGACAAAAGGGTCTTCTGGCCTACAGTCTTTTTCAAAGACTCATCTGGGTGACTTCCTTGCCTTCTACTCACAGAGCTGGTGTGATAAAATACGCATGGGGCTGCCTCCCCCATAGGACCCTCCCCAACCCCTTCTCCCCACCATGGGAACTCAAGTGGAATATAAGAGTGGCACCCAAAGGAGGAGGGACATGAAGATTCCCACAAGTTCTGTACTCAGCCTCACAGAGAAGCCTCTATCCATTGAGCACGTTTGTGCCTCAGTTTATAATCAGTGTGGTCCTAAGGCAGTGGGTCTCAATGCTGAATCTTAGAATTCTAGAATAACCAGAGGGAGCTTTCAAAAAATACCCATGCTTGAAACCAGCTCACCCAGACAGGCATCTGTAAAAAAAGAGGGGTGGGGAGATTTAAAGAGAAATGGAAGCAAATGTCCACGAAAGGATGTGTAAAATGAACAACGCTTACTGTATGCATATAGCAAAAAAGTAGAAACAGGAGAATGGAAAAATAAATTGTAGTCAATTACTGGGAAGAGACTGAAGGCGACTTTCTAGAATGCTCAAAATGTATATCTTGATCTGTGTGTGTATGTATCTGTATCTATGAAAATAAGCAGATATAGATGTATATATAGATACAGATATGGTTTGACTGTGTCCTCACCCAAATGTCAACTTTTTTTTTTTTTTTAGATGGAGTCTTACTGTATCACTCTGTTGCCCAGGCTGGAGTGCAGTGGCGTGATCTCGGTTCACTGCAACCTCCGCCTCCTGGGTTCAAGCGATTATCCTGCCTCAGCCTCCCGAGTAGCTAGGACTACAGGTACAGGCCACCACGCCTGGCTAATTTTTGTATTTTTAGTAGAGACAGGGTTTCACCATGTTGGCCAGGCTGGTCTTGAACTCCTGACCTCAAGTGATCTGCCTGCCTTGGCCTCCCAAAGTGCTGGGATTACACCTGTGAGCCACCATGCCCAGCCCCAAATCTCATCTTGAATTGTAGCTCCCATAATCCCCACGTGTCATGGAAGTGAGCCAGTGGGAGGTAATTGAATCATGGGGGTGGGTTTTTCTTGTGCTGTTCTCGTGATAGTGAGTAAGTCTCACAACATCTGATGGTTTTATAAAGGGCAGTTCCCCTCCACTTGCTGTCTTGCCTGCTGCCATGTAAGATGTGCCTTTGTTCTTCCTTTACCTTCTGCCATGATTGTGAGGCTTTCCCAGCCATATGGTACTGTAAGTCTATTAAATCTCTTTCTCTTTATAAATTACCCACTCTTGGGTATTTCTTCATAGCAGTATGAAAATGGACTAATACATATATAATACATAATAATTAACACATAAGCTATACTCAAGATTAACACACTTCCCACACTTTACATAGTTTATGCCTTGATCAACAGAAACAATGCCAGTGCTCAAGCCCTACTTCAGAGATTGTCATTTAATTGAATATTTTCCAAGCTTCCTGATGATTCTCTTGTGCAATCAATGTTGAGAAACACTGTCTCAGAGGATAGGGCCACCTTGGTCTGGGCCTGAGGCTAGAGAAACAAAAAGAGGCCTTGTAGGCCATCTAAGACTGGCTGGACTCATCAGGGTTTTGCCATAGTACACACTTGTTTGGAATTTCCTCTGCACATGCACCCTTTGGGGACTGGTAGTGGTACCTGACTGGTCAGGGGTCTTCTCATTGATCTTGTTAATTTGTGGCAATGCTCAGCAGAGAGGATCCTGGGATTTGCGGGGGGCATCCCCACAGCCCTCAGGTTGTGAATGCAGCCACTGGTATCATGAACAGTGCTTTAAAAGGAGAGCAAGGCTCCAGTCTTGGGGGAGAATCCAGCAAGTGCAATCTGAAGCTGGCAGAGAAAGGGACCCATGGCAAGAGAGAGACAGGTCTCGCTCTTAGAACCCTCCCACCACGAGAGCACCTGCATTTCCCTTTTTTTTTTTGTGGTGGAGTCCTGCTCTGTTGCCCAGACTGGAGTGCAGTGGCAAGATCTTGGCCCACTGCAACCTCCACCTCTCAGGTTCAAGCTATTTTCTTGCCTTAGCCTCCTGAGTAGCTGGGATTACAGGCACACACCACCATACCCGGCTAATTTCATATTTTTAGTAGAGACGGGGTTTCACCATGTTTGCTAGGCTGCTCTTGAACTCCTGACTTCAGGTGATCCGCCCGCCTCTGCCTCCCAAAGTGCTGGGATTACAGGTGTGAGCCACCATGCCCATCACACCTGCACTTCTTGTAAAGAGAAGCAGTTCCTGCATTGGGAGAAAATGTGCTAATCTGGATCTGGGGCTGATACTGATTTTGAGAGCCAGCTCGCCCCCCCCTAAAAACATTTGGGGTTTGGGTTGGCAGAAGACAGCATTTGCTATGACCAGCTTTTTCCTCCTTCTCCTATTTCTCAGCCAGGGCTCGGGGGCTGGTGTGCTACCAAGTCTTAATTATGATCCTGGATTTGAGGAATTCAGGGGGTGGATTCACACAGGATGGGGGAGTTATCAGTGAGCAGACAGAGGAGAAATACAAGGATTAATAACACAGAATAAATCATGGTTAATTACTGGGAAGAGACTGAAGGCAACTTCAGTGGGTGTATCATCTTATTGGATGGAATTGGAGGGGGAAATTTAATGTAACTGTCACAAACACAAGGCCAAGAAAAAATATTACAAGTTCAGTTCCTTGAACTTTCTGTTTCTAGGAAGTGTGTTGTTCATTAGCTGTGGGAGAAACACAGTCACAGCTGGCGAAAGCTTTCAGAATTTATGTGCAGACAGAAAATGCTGGAAGTCATGACTGAGTCTTTCTCAATAAGGAAGTGGTCTGAAGGAATGTTTGTGAAGAATGTGGAGGGTCAACCAGTGCCTGAGAGGCTGGGGAAAGGTGAGGTTTTATGAAGAATTTAGGAAAAGTCTTAGGATTCTCTCTGGCCTCCAGTTAGAAGCAGCAATTTCACCATTGGCAGTTTCAGTTGAAAAATATTTGGAGGGTGGATTTCCCAGCTATGATGTTATAAAAATAAATGAAGGCAGGGAGTCAGGAGGAGATAGTTTAACGTTAAGAGTTTAGACTCAAAAAAAAAAAAAAAAGGCCAGGTGCAGTGGTTCACACCTATAATCCCAGCACTTTGGGAAGCTGAGGCGGACAGATCACCTGAGGTCAGGAGTTTGAGACCAGCTGGCCAATATGGTGAAACCCCACCTCTACTAAAAATACAAAAATTAGCCAGGCGTGGTAGTTCGTGCCTGTAATCTCAGCTACTCAGGAGGCTGAGGCAGGAGAATTGCTTGAACCTGGGAGGCGGAAGTTGTAGTGAGCCAAGATCTCGCCACTGCACTCCAGCCTGGACCACAGACCACAGCAAGACTCCGTTTCAATAATAATAATAGTAGTAAAAAAGAGTTCAGACTCTGGTATATGGCTTGTGGCTGCCTGAGTTTGCTGTTCCCTTGTGCAATTTGCTAGCTGTGCCACCTTAAGCAAGTGATATCACCTTGTTAGACTTTTTACCTTCAATATGGGGCACCCTACTCACAAGCTGGGGTGCAGGGATTTTTAAACAAATAACATGAACAGAAGAAGCATCCTTTCAGGAAGAACCTGAGGCTGGAGGTGCCACTGGAGAAGATTTATAGTTTTTCCAGACTAAAAGAATTGTTCAAGTTATTTGTTGTTTGTTTGCTTGTTTTTGTTTTTGCAGCCTAAAATAAAACTTTCAAATACAATAATAAAAAAAAAAAAGAATTGCAGATGCTTCTCTCAAAACCCAAGAAAACCAAGTAAAAATTAATGTTTTTCAAATATGAAAGATCAAAACAGGGACCAGACATCAAGTATTGCTCTGGGACGGGCCTGAATCAATTTATGAGTTAATTTTTCCAAGGTTAAGGATATGCCCAGAAGGAAAAATACGGAATCACAGACACAGTCTGTGTGGTCTGTGCCTTTCTCCAAAGATGACTTCCAGGACTTCACTATTTAAAGGGGAAAAGCGGCTGGAGGGGAAAAAGGGAGGGTCTGGAAATCCACAAGTTGGAAGGGAAAAGGAGAAGGTAGGGGAATAGTCAATTATGGATTTGTTTCGCAATCAGTAACTGAGTGTTTACATAAGATAAGGCGAAAGTGAAGTAGCTGCCTGTGGAGATATTTAACCTTTTATCTGTGCTATCTGTTTAGGAACAAAAGGAAAGGCAGTTTCATTGTATGACTCAGCTTTTAGCCGTTTTTTTTTTTTTTTTTTTTTTTTTTGAGAAGAGTCTGGCTCTGTCGCCCAGGCTGGAGTGCAGTGGCGCAATCTCGGCTCACTGCAGGCCATTCTCCTGCCTCAGCCTCCCTAGTAGCTGGGACTACAGGCGCCCGCCACCACGCCCGGCTAATTTTTTGTATTTTTATTAGAGACGGGGTTTCACCGTGTTAGCCAGGATGGTCTCGATCTCCTTACCTCGTGATCCGCCCATCTCGGCCTCCCAAAGTGCTGGGATTACAGGTGTGAGCCACGGCGCCCGGCCGAGGTCCTGCGTTTTCATTTCCTTTCACAGCATTAAGTAGTGGCCATGACCCAACCCCTCTCTGAGGCAGTTTCTCCCACCACCACGGGGACATGTCCTGGATGGGTGTGACATTCCGAGGGAATTTGACTCTAGCTCCCCAAAGAGGTAAGGAGCTGGACTTCTTAGTTCCCTTCTCTCTACTCATCCCCACCAACCTCCCCCTGGCCGCTGTAGGGAATCTCCCTCCACACACACATGCACACACAGGTACTAATGAAGTCCTAGTTTGTGAGTGAGCAGGGACCTTGGAATAAGTCCTTTCCTAAGGTAGGGTCTTAAGTTGCTATCCCCCTAGGAGCCTGAGTGCCTAGAGGGAGGGCGAGGAGACAGCCACAGGCAAGTTGCAATATTTTCTCTACATATTCTGCCTGGAATCAGGATGCTCAGGAAACGGCCGGGCACGGTGGCTCACGCCTGTAATCCTGGCACTTTGGGAGGCCAAGGTGGGCGGATCAGGAGGCCAGGAATTCAAGACCAGCCTGGCCAACATGGTGAAACCCCGTCTCTACTAATAATACAAAAATTAGCCAGGCGTGGTGGCACATGCCTATAATCCCAGCTATTCAGGAGGCTGAGGCAGGAGAATCGCTTAAACCAGGGAGGTGGAGGTTGCAGTGGGCCGAGATGGCGCCACTGAGGGAAAAAAAAAAAAGACTCAGGAAAGAAGTTTTGGACTTAGAAAGTGGCTGGAGTTTTGTGTTGTATTTTTTTGTATTTTTAGTTGGGATGGAGTTATAACCATGTTGGCCAGGCTGCTCAAACTCCTGACCTCAGGTGATCCACCCAGCTCGGCCTCCCAGAGTGCTGGGATTACAGGCGTGAGCCACCGCACCAGGCCAGGATTCTGGTTTCTATGACCCACCTTAGAAAAGAGGCATTCTAGTTTCTATGGTAGCCCTGGGGGAGAATGGCACTGAGAGACAGGAGGGCAGGAGAAGGTCAGAGAAAAGTTTTTGCTTCTGAGGCCTTCTCTTGGGGGCACTGTTTTCTGAGCCACAATAGGGACATTCAGTGTTTGTATGGAGCTCATTCCCTCTTCTCCTCTCCATGGAATTAAACACCTGACTAAGGCCGGACACTATGGCTCACGTCTGTAATCCCAGCTCTTTAAGAGGCTGAGACAGGTGGATCACTTGAGCTAAGGAGTCCGAGACCAGCCTGGGCAACATATTAAGACCCTGTCTCTACAAAAAATACAAACATGGCTGGGCGCGGTGGCTCACGCCTGTAATCTCAACACTTTGGGAGGCCGAGGCAGGCAGATCACGAGGTCAGGAGATCAACACCATCCTGGCTAACATGATGAAACCCCGTATTTACTAAAAATACAAAAAATTAGCCGGGCGTGGTGGTGGGCGCCTGTAGTCCCAGCAACTTCAGAGGCTGAGGCAGGAGAATGGCATGAACCTGGGAGGCGGAGCTTGCAGTGAGCCGAGATTGCGCCACTGAACTCCAGCCTGGGCAACAGAACGAGAGACTCTGTCTCAAAAAAAAAAAAAAAAAAAAAAAAAAAAATACAAACATTAGCTGGCTGTGGTGGTATGCATGGATAGTTCCAGCTACTCAGGAGGCTGAGGTGGGAGGATCGCTTGAGCCTGGGAGGTTGAGGCTGCAGTGAGTTGTGATCGCACCACTGCACTCCAGCCTGGGTAACAGAATGAAACCCTGTCTCAAAAAAAAAAAAAAAGAAAAAAAAAAAAGAAAACACCACATACACACATACCCCACTTGACTAGTTCTTCTCAAAGCCAAAGGGGAAAGAGGGAGGGCAAAGAACCTTTCTTCTTCTTTTTTTTTTTTTTGAGACAGAGTCTTGCTCTGTCGCCCAGGCTGGAGTGCAGTGGCAGGATCTTGACTCACCACAACCTCCGCCTCCCGGGTTCAACTGATTCTCCTCGACTCAGCCTCCTAAGTAGCTGGGATTACAGGCGTGAGCCACCAAGCCCGGCTAATTTTTGTATTTTCGGTAGGGATGGGGTTTCATCATGTTGGTCAGGCTGGTCTGGAACTCCTAACCTCGGGTGATCCACCTGCCTTGGCCCCCCAAAGTGCTGGGATTACAGGCGTGAGTCACCGCACCCAGCAGAACCTTTCTTTTAAAGATGGTAGTGTCGGCCAGGAGAGGTGGCTTACGCCTGTAATCCCAGCACTTTGGGAGGCCAAGGCAGGTGGATCACCTGAGGTCAGGAGTTCGAGACCAGCCTGACCAACATGGCGAAACCCCGTCTCCACTGAAAATATAAAAAGTAGCTGGGCATGGTGGCATGCACCTGTAATCCCAGTCACTCGGGTGGCTGAGGCAGGAGAATCGCTTGAACCCCGGAGTCGGAGGTTGTAGTGAGCCGCGATAGTGCCATTGCACTCCAGCCTGGGGAACAAGAGCAAAACTCCGCCTCAAAAATAAACAAATAAATAAATAAATAAAGTAGTGTCTGCAAGAAGGAGGACTGACACATTATCCCCCCACTAGATGATTGCTCAGCAGAAAGGGGAGACTTCAGTGGAAACAAGACAGTATAGAATGGCCAGAAAGAGAAGGTGCAGGGATGATCACCTCACATAGGTGCAGAAAATGTCTCCTGCCTATGTGTCTACAGGCCAAGCTGGGCTAGCAGAGGTAGATGAACTTGGGGCAAAGGGTAAAAAGAATGGGCTCCTGATGCAATGGGGTGGAGGCAGCTTGACCAGGCATAGCCATCTTCCCAAGAGACCCTCAGACACGCTAGCGGGATGCTTGGGATGAGTCCCTCCTCAGCAGGAGCCCACTGGGGCCACCACCTGTCCATACCAAGCCTATAGATGACAAGCCAGGCCAGCGTAAATGGCCAAGGCGAGAGACCAAAACTACACCACAGCCAGTCACATAAAGAGCTATCTGTGCTTCCTCTCCATCCTTCCTACCCCATTGTCAAAAATCTGTGTAAACACAGACAGAAGGGTGCGGGAATGAGCCTCTCCCTCCAGCCCTAAAGGCATCAATCAAGGCTGTGCTGGGAGGAGGTGGAGCCTGGTAGACTCTGACTTGACTATGAGATGAACTTTAACATTTGAACAGTTCCAAGCTTTAACAACTGAAATGAATGGCTTTAATGTCAGGAAGTGACTGAAAAGTTAGGGAATCTGACTGAGATAGTGTGAGGGCAGCCTGTCCCCTAGTGGGGAAGAGGCTGTTCGATCCAGCTGAATTGGTTCTTGGAAAAGAGCTTTTCTGTTCCTAGCTTAGGGAAAACGTCTCTCCTCTGCGTCCCTCACCACCCCAGGGAAGATTATCGCCTTCAGTTAAACTGGGAAATCTGTGGCTCTGAGATTTGGCTCTGAAATCTCTGGCTTTAATTCACCCAACAAAGGTCACACCTCTACCAATGGCAGTGCCCAGACTAGAGCCTGATCCGTCCTCCTCTGCCAGGGGAGACTGAGGCATGGTGTGTGCCAGGCAGCCGCATGGGGAGTCCACACTGGGAAGTGGAAGCCTGGGGAACCCTAGGTAAAGGTGGCCTGCCTGATGCAGGATTTACAATGTGAGCTGGTTTTTCTCTATCTTAGGAAGAGAAGAGGAAAACCTTCTGCTAATGTTATCGGTGGAGACCATCCAGGCTCTTGACATTTTGAACAAAGACTTGGCCAACCGGCTGGCCGCGTGGCCTAATGGATAAGGCGTCTGACTTCGGATCAGAAGATTGCAGGTTCGAGTCCTGCCGCGGTCGTGGAGGGGTTATATTTTGCTGGGTGCGGTGGCTCATGCCTGTAATCCCAGCATCTTGGGAGGCCGAGGAAAGCGGATCACCTGAGGTCGGGAGTTTGAGGCCAGCCTGGCCAACATGGAGAAACCCCATCTCTACTAAAAATACAAAATTAGCCGGGCATGGTGGTGCATGCCTGTAATCCCAGCTACTCGGGAGGCTGAGGCAGGAGAATCGCTTGAACCTGGGAGGCAGAGGTTGCGGTGAGCTGAGATCACACCATTACACTCCAGCCTGGGCAACAAGAGCGAAACTCTGTCTCAAAAAAAAAAAAAAAAAAAAAAAAAGGGGCCGGGTGTGGTGGCTCACACCTGTAATCCCAGCACTTTGGGAGGCCGAGGCAGGCAACATGGTGAAACCCTGTCTCTACAAAAAAACCACAAAAATTAGCCAGGCATGATGGTGCACACCTGTAACCCCAGCTACTGGGGAGGCTGAGGTGGGAGAATCGCTTAAAGCTGGGTGGTGGAGGTTGCAGTGAGCCGAGATTGTGCCACTGCACTCCAGCCTGAGAGGCAGAGCAAGACTCCATCTCAAAAAAAAAAAAAAAAAAAAAAAAGATGTAATTATTGGCTGGGTGTGGTGGCTCACACCTGTAATCCCAGCACTTTGGGAGGCCAAGGCAGGCGGATCACCCGAGGTCAGGAGTCCAAGACCAGCCTGGCCAACATGGTGAAACCCCGTTTCTACTAAAAATACAAAAAATTAACTGGGGTAGTGGTACACGCCCATAATCCCAGCTACTTGGGAGGCTGAGGCAAGAGAATGGCTTGAATCTGGGAGGCAGAGGTTGCAGTGAGCCGGGATTGCACCACTGCACTCCAGCCTGGGTAACAGAGCAAGACTCTATCTCCAAAAACAGGAAACAAAAGCAAACCTATAGAAAGATACGTTACTTGTGGGACACTTCTTTAAAAACAAAAGCAAAGGACAAATTTTTTTGAGAAAATTTCCTTTTTTATTAGAATATTTAAAAAACAACTGAATTGTATTAATTATTCACAAAAGGAATGACAATCCCCAAATTTGAGTGGATTTCTGGGTGGTTCAAGGAAGCTTCTACATGTTTTTCACAGGTAATGACACTACTAGTTAACAGCTCTGGATGTAGATGGGCAAGACTGGATGGCCATGCAGAGAAAAGAAAGGTGGGAGTGAAACTTTACAGAGAAAGCACCTGAGATGAGGGAAAGGCACCTTAGGTGTGTTTAAATAGCATTACAAAAGCTAAACATTAACCAGGAAATACGAGCTTTTTTCCCTATCACCCAAGTGACACCTGCTTCGCTTTGTCTTAGGTTTAAAAATATGTATTTGATCCCAGGAAGGATCTGAGTGATCCAAGTTGGACTAAACAGGAGGCAGTCTATAGGGAATGTGTATTTTTCAAGCAGGAGCATTTCTTTGCCTCTTTTGTTCAGGATCTCATCATTATATATCGTCAATGATTGGCAGTTTTTAATAAGAACTTAATTTGCAGAGAGAGAGAAAAGATAGGCAGGAAGGCAGGAAAGAAGGCAAGAAGGAAGAGAGGAAAGAAAGAAGGAAAGAAGGGAGGAAGGGAGGGAGGGAGGGAGAGACAGAAGGAAGGAAGGAAGGAAGGAGATAACTCTGTGATGATGCTGGAATGTACATGTCTCAGTGAGCAGTGACAGATGATTAGCCCTTTCTAAAGACCCCTTAAAGACACAAAATGGTAGGTAGCATTGATCTCACCTTCATACCCTGGGTGACCATACTTTGGGAAGCCCAAATTGAAATGATGTGATCACTGCCAATGAGTGTTGTGACTTCTAAGTGAGATGGCCCCCCAGACATAGCCACCAGAAAAAGCATCTGAATTCTCAGAGCTTGTCTTCTCCAGAATATGTGAGAAATCATCAGAAGACATTGAAAACAAGAATGCCACGCCCATTGACCCCTGGGCATTGCTAAGGCATTCTGTTGGCTAGGTCCCTGGTTTGTGTTCCAAAATTCTCCAGTTCCAGGGATGGAGCAGATGTCTTACTGGTCCTCCCCAAGGAATGGATATCCAGGACCTCATAGTAATGTCAGAATGGGGCTGCACTGACCAGATAGTCCTCTTCATCCTAAACTGTGGGCAATTTGGCCTGGGAAGTCTCTTCTTATTGGAAGGGTAAAACCATGTTACCACTGTGAAGTTCATCTCCCACAATTCCTATAATTAGGTTAGTCCAATTCTTGCTCATAGCTAGAGACCTCGTTGTGGCTCTGCCTCCTTGGTTCTTCTATAAGGCCATAGGTGGCCTCAAGGTCAAGACATCTGGCAGAATAGAAAGCTTCACGCTGAGCCATATAAGCCCAGGTTCCGGGCAGCTTGGGAGATCCTGGGTGTTTTCCTCTGGGGAAATGGATAGTAAGCTGGTTTGCCAGACCTGTGTGTGTTCTTTATGGAAAGAGGACATTGAGTGCTGAATTTTAAGCCAGATTCCACTGCCTTTGTTTGGGTATTGCCCACCTGGCATGGAAGCTGGGCAGCCTCTGGGATTCCGGTTCCTTGCTGAGTCATCTGATTGGTTTCAAACAAGTGTGTGTCTCCTTCAGGAGGGAGCCTTTGGTCAGATCCCACAAGCTTGCCCCTATGATGTACTTGATGACTGGTGTGCTGGGGGAAGGTTTGGACCAAACAATGCATCTCCAGGTGCGTGTGCCATGGAGACTTGGGGGCCTGAAGACAGCCCTGGGCAGCCTCCTCCAGCCTCCCCTCCACCTCAGAATCTGCCTCTTCCAGGGACAGTGAGCTTCTTCTCTCCTTGTTAATCCAAACAGCATTGACCATCGATTCTGCAGGAGCAGATGTGTTTCCTCCTGAAAAGAGAATGCACCAGCAGGGTCATCACTTGAAGGGACAGGGGCGGCTCTCACTTAGGGGGTCTCATTGCTTTCAAGCTGAAGGAAGGCCATCCCCAGAAGGTTCCTGGTACATTTCGTGTGTGTACATGTGTACACACACAAGATCTCACTTGCATGCTCACACACATGCCCTTTTACACCTCACCCATATATACTCACACACAATTATTCATTCATTCAACACATATTTATTGAGCACTTAATATGTGCCAGGCATTATTTATTCTAGGTCCTGGGAATACAGCAATGAACATTGAGACAAAACCCACACCTTCCGGGGTGTGTCCTGGTTGAGTAGAGACAAAATTGCATATTTATAATAAAATTTCGGGTGGCAATCAATGCAATGGAAAATCTCAAGCATAATAGAGGGTCAAACACTGAAGTGGAGGAGTAAACTCTGGGAGGAGATAGGGAACTAGCGTTTGGGGCTAAAAGAAAGGCAAGGAACAAGAGCACACACAGACTCACACACATGTGGGTTCACATATTCTCACCAGTGGAAAAGATTATTCTTAACTTACGGGGTTTTGTGTTCTGGGATTCTTTTTTTTGTTTTTTTTTTTTTGAGACAGAGTCTCACTCTGTTGCCCAGGCTGGAGTACAGTGGTGCAATCTTGGCTCACTGCAACCTCCACCTCCTGGGTTCAAGCGATTCTCCTGCCTCAGCCTCCTGAGTAGCTGGGATTACAAGGCACCTGCCACCACGCCCGACTACTTTTTGTATTTTTAGTAGAGACATGATTTTCACCATGTTGGCCAGGCTGGTCTTGAACTCCTGTTGGCCAGGCTGGTCTTGAACTCCTGACCTCAAGTGATCCGCCCGCCTCAGACTCCCAAAGTGTTGGGATTACAGGCGTGAGCCACTGTGCTCGGCTGTGTCCTGGGATTCTGATAGTGAGTTTACCGCCCAAGGCAGAAGAGGGAGGAGTTGTGTTTTGAAGCAGCTCCTTTTAGAGAACCAATCATTATCCTTCTCCTAGTCCACAGGCACTGCTCTGGGAGGACATCTGCAGCATTTACGGCTCCTCAGAACTGGCTTTAAGGTGGAAGAGGCAGACCAATGTCTCTTTTCTTTCTTGGGGACTTTTTTTTAAACCACCTAGTGGAATATGACAGTTCATTGTTAACTCTTGGTGGCAGTGAGAGGGATTGGAATGACTGAAAGGCATTTTCCTTATAGAAAGCAGGTGTGTGACCAGCTTGGAGCTCCTCAGAGGTGTCACTTAGGTTCACTTATCTGTACCAGCACCTGTTATCACAGGAGGCCCTGGAGGTGACAATGTGCAGAGCAAGAGTGGGGAGATGATGTTGGAAGAATAAAGTCAGAAAGAAGCCCCTGAGCTCCAATTCAGGGATCCCAAAGAAACAGAAGACCAGCTGCAGCCATCTCAGCCAACAATTACTCTCCTGTCAACACTAACTCTAGTGTGACTCAAGATTTGTTCCAGCTTTGTAACTGCTTAATTCTTTAGTATTATTTTCCAGCATGAAATGACGAAAACACTTTTTTTTTTTTTTTGAGATGGAGTCTTGCTCTGTCACCCAGGCTGGAGTGCAATGGCGCGATCTTGGCTCACTGCAACCTCCGCCCTCTGCATCCCGGGTTCAAGCGATTCTCCTGCCTCAGCCTCCCGAGTAGCTGGGTCTATAGGCGCCAGCCACCATGCCCGGTTACTTTTTTTTGTATTTTTAGTAGAGACGGGGTTTCACCGTGTTAGCCAGGATGGTCTCGATCTCCTGACCTTGTGATCCGCCTGCCTCGGCCTCCCAAAGTGCTTGGATTACAGGCGTGAGCCACCGCGGCCAGCCAAAGGAAACTTTTATAAATATCCAACATGTTATGTACTTATTTGAGAACAAGGAAGGAGGGAGACACAACAGGAGAACCTAGAAACTGGTATCCTAGCATTAGTTTAGAAGGAAAGGACTGAAGGTGGACAGGCCTGTTCAGCTGTCAGTCCCAGCCTGCGGTTCAGAGGAAAGGAAAAAGAGTTAGGCTGGGAGGTACACAGGGACCCCACCCCAGAGCAGCCTCTGCTGCGAATCACCATGAGCCTTTCGTGGCAGTACCCTCCACATCTTGGGATGGTGCCTGCTCTTCACTGTACAAGAGAAAGAGAATTAGGGTAATTGACTGAAGAGTACAGGGAAATTTCATGTCATGTTTTTTATCTGTTTTGTTTTGGTTTTGGTAAGTTGGGGACTGGAGATGAAGGAAATGTACTCGTTATCTATAATACCTTCTTCATTCTCCACCCTTGATTCACTTTGCCAGAAGATAGAAGTTGGAGAAGGGGTATTTTGAGCCCCTCCTTGATTTCTCTCTTCAGTGGGGATGAAGGAAGTGGGTGGAGAGAAGAGCGAAGAGAGTGGTAGAGAGACTCAGGGAGGAAAGAAGAATCGAAATTCACCCTAACTGCCTGAGACCTTTGGTGGAACCTCTCTCATCAAGCCAGAGTCAGGCAGACATGAGGTCTGGTCCTGAGTTCACCACTGACTCACTAGGAGATCCTAGGCCTCCATTTCCTCATCTATAAATGGAGATCTTAAAAAGGGAGCTACCTTACAAGGCTGCCAGGAATGTTCAATGAAATGTAATATAAAACATCCAGCCCAGATATAAGTCCCGACCCTAATCCCTTTTTCTACATAAGGTGAGTCACACAGTGTCTGACTGTGACAAAAGCATATTCCTTTTGGACACCAATCACTGGGGGTAATTGGGGCTCCACAGACTTCTGAAAGTAGCTCAAGGTCCCCTGGGAACTTACGTTGCATCAGGGAAGGCACGCTGCTACTTGTAACTGCATTTCCAGAAGCTGGATCCATCGCATAATGCTAAGACAGGGTGAAGAAAGCTAATTTCGGAGCCCTTCCTTTCATTGATCAGCTCCTAGAATTTCTGAGCTTCTAAACGCAACCCAGTGTCTTGAGACATTGACTTCTAGCTTTAGTAGGAGCCCAGTCTCAATGCTCACTCTCTCTTCCTGGGTCTTTTTGCTGCACTGGGCACTGAGGATCACGGTCCTCTAAAATCCCTCTACCAGCTTGGCTTCATGACATTAATTGCTCTTGATTTTCTTATACCACTTAAAATATGTTTAATTGTGGTAAAATACATAGAACATAAAATGTACCATCTTAACCATTTTTAAGTGCACAGTTTAGTAGTATTCAGTACATTCACATTGTGGAACCAATCTCCAGAACTCTTCAGTTTCTCTGACACTCTATAAGCATTAAACAATAACGCCCCACTTCCCCATGCCCCAGCCTCTGGCAACCACCATTCTGCTTTCCTTCTGTCTCTTTAAATATGACTACTCTACATACCTCATGTAAATGGGATTATACAGTATTTGTCTTTTTGGGACTGACTTACTTCACTCAGCATAATGTCCTCAAGTTTTATCCATGTTGTAGTGTATGGCAGAATTTCTTTCCTTTTTATGGCTGAATGATATGCCTCTCCTCAAATTTTGACTGCTCTCTCCATCTTCCCTGGCTTCATTTCCTCCTCTTGTTCCTTAAATATTTGAGTATTCCAGAACTCTAATTTTCATCCCAGTTTCTTATCAATTTACACATGGATTTGCCACAGTTTTATCCATGCCCATGGCTTCAGCTACCATCTATAGATGAATAACCCCAAATCTAGCTCTCCAGCCCAAATGAGGTCCAGGCTGGATGGAAGGTCTACAGGCAACTATCTCCAATGCAGTATATTCAAAAACAAGTTCATCTCTCTCTACTAAAAGCCTTTTTCTCCTGTATTCTCAAGGAAAGATACCACCATCTATCCTGTTGCTAAAGTATAGGGGACAATTAATTGCTCTTTTGCCTCCTTAGTGTCATTTTCACCTTATTTTTGTCACCTTACCCTGATTTCTCCCTGGAGAATTACCTACTCCTTCACATTCAGTGCTAGTGTTTCAAGTGGCCTTCCTACTTAGATGCATGTGACATATGTGATCTTGTCCTCAGCCAGTGAGTGCATAAGGCCTTGATGAGCTTTATACATATTAGTTCATTTTATTCCTACAATAACCCTATGATTTGGGTACTACAGTTATTCCCAATTGACAGGTGAGGAAACTGAGCCCCAGAAAATTTATGTAACTTGTTTAAAGCTGCATATTAAGTAAATGGCAGAGCTGGGACTCAAACTCAGGCTGTGCTCCAAGACCCAGTACATGACCACTCCATTACACAGTATGCTGCCTCTCACAGTTAGATAAAGAATGTGGAACTCAGCCAAGTATGGTGGTTCACGCCCAGCACTTTTGAAGGTCGAGGCGGGTGGATCACCTGAGGTCAGGAGTTCAAGAGCAGCCTGGCCAACATGGCGAAACCCCATCTCTACTAAAAAAAATACAAAAATTAACCGAGCGTGGTGGCAGGTGCCTGTAATCCAGCTACTCAGGAGGCTGAGGCAGGGAGAATTGCTTGAACCCGGGAGGCAGAGGTTTCAGTGAGCCGAGATTGCACCCCACTGCACTCCAGCCTGGGCAACAGAGTGAGAATCTGTCTCAAAAAAAAAAAAAAATGTGGAACTGCAAACTGCTGAAAGTGCCCTGAATGACCCTGACCTAGCTGGGAGGTCAGAAGTCTTCTCGGAGAAAGCCACACCTGGGCACTCCTTGCATGAACCATAATTTAGCACCTAGTAATGATGGGAAAGGGGGTACCGAGTTACCAAGAGCAGGAGAAAGGACGAGCACAGGGTATAGTGAATTCTCTGGGGGCATGTTGAATTTGAGATGTCTTTGGATCATCCCCACTAAGCAATTAGATTTGTGAGTCTGAATTGCAGGTGTATTAAGCATTGTGTTTCCATTTGATAGGGATTTAAATTAATAAATGTTTGTTGAATAACTGAATGAATAAATACCCTCAAGGGGGGGATAGAGCTTTAGGAACCTTTCAGTTTATGCCCTGCAGAGATGGTGACTGTTTGGCTGTGCCAGTTCACTCCTGCCAGGAACGAGGATTCCATTGGTTGGCAACAGCCCAGGTAATGGGAGAAGGGCTCCTTCAGCTCAGAGGTGCCACTTTTGTTCCCAAGAGGCAGCACACTTCCTGCCCTAGACAGAGAGGTCCCTCTGGCCCCTGATCCCTGCCCAGTCTGGCCTGGCAAAGGGCAGCCCAAAGAGTCTACTGAACTCTACAAATAACCACAGAATCCCACAGAGCCCAGCTTTGACCTTTCAGGGTATCTTCCCTTCTCCCTCAACCTGTTCCTCTGTTAGAGGAGGAAGGGCTGGGATTTGACATGCCCTTGCTTTCTGAGCCCTGTGCCTCTAACTCCCTCCTGGAATGAAATCTGAGTTCCTAAAGGGAGGAGGTTTCTCCCTATGAGGGGGTTTCTGTGTCCAATCACACCTCCCTGCCTGATGTTTGAGGCTGGATGAGCCTGGGATGCCTCATGGGTCTCTGAGCCCTAGGCGTCCTCTGGCCCAGACAGTTCCCAGGCTGTTGGGAACGCCATGTCTTCTACCTCCAGAGTGAATTTCTCTGGTTTGTAGGAGGTGCCTTAGTTAGACCCAGCCAGGAAGCAGAGCTCCTATCACCATACCTGGGCTAGCAGGGGGGCCAAGCCTGGCTCACCAGGCTGACCAGTCTAGCAAGATTAGAACATCAGAGCAGAGGCCAGGAACAGTGCTGGCAGCCAGGTGCTTGGCTGAGGCCCCTGGCTCCCTTAGCAGGTGGGACAGCTGAGCAGAGCTGCCCTGAGCCCGCCTCCCCTGCTCTTCCCCACTGGGAGGGAGGGCTGGCAAAGCCCTGGCTCTGCCTCCCTGCAGCTCTGCCACTCAGGTCTCCCATGGTAAGTCTCTCCTTCCCCAGCACCTGTCCATTCCTACCTTTTGGAAGCACCAGGAGGTGGGCCTGGGTCCTCTGCTGCCTCTTCAAGCCTTCATACTGGGCTCGCAGGAACTGGATGCTGAGTGGGGGCCCTTTCCCAGGGGCCTGAGTCCTGGAGCCCTCAGCCATTAAGTGAGACCTAAGCTGCCAGAAGTGGGGCAGGGCTGGGCACGGGCAGGGCAACCCCTCCATCCGGATCCGGGAGAAAAGCAAACAGAGCTGGGTGGGGCAGGACCTGGGGAGGGGAGAGAGAGGGAGGGGGCAGTGAGGGAGAAGGAGAAGTGACGGGCAAAAGGAGGGTGGAAAGAGGAGTGGGACTGAGGAAGGAGATAGAAAAATAAGGGGGAAGGAGAAAGATGAAGGGGAAGAGGAGGTAGGGATAGGGAGAAATGTGGGGGAGGAGAAAGGTGGGAGACAGTGGCAGTAAGAGGAGAAGGAAATGTCAGAGGAAAGAAGGGGCAGCGAAGGGGGCAAGACTGGAGGAAGGAGGTGATAGTGACAAGGGGGGATTAATGGGGCGAGAGAAGAAAGAGAGGGAGGAAGATGGAGACAGGCAGGAGGAGGCAGGGAAAGGAGTGATGGGGAGTGGGAGACTGAGAAGTAAGGGGAGGACTGGGGGAGCAAAGAGAAAGGCAAGCCCAGCTGCTCAGAGCCCTTCAGGGGGGTCAAGAAGGTGTCTTATTCCAGGTCCTTCCATTGCTTGATCCTAAAGTTTAGAATCCAATTCCCAGTGCCACGGTGAAGTCTTCCATTTCCTGGCAGAGCTGGGACTGGGGCTGGGGAGTGCTAAGCTCGCGCTCTGCTCACACATTTTGGACTGGAACGTGGCCACTTTTCAGCAAACCTGCCGGTTGGGTTTGCAGTAGTTCAAAGAACACCCTCGGGAGCTTCACAAGGTCGGTGCCTCTGGATGTGTGCCCCGTGGCCACACCCTAAAGAAACCCAGTAGCAAAGATCTCCCCAAGATCTCCACTCAGACCCCAACACACACCCCAGGTGAAAATTCAGCCCTAAAGTCAGCCATGGGACAGAGCCCAGGGGAATCTTGGCCTCTGGCCAGCCCTACCCCTTGGACATTTGGTGTGGCCTCTGCCGTCTCAGCATTTTCCAACCAAGTGGTAAATTAGGCATCCCCTCACTCTCTGCTTGCCAGCCTCAACATTTCCACATTGCTTTTGAATCCCAGACCCTCTCCCTCTTACACCAGCTTTGACCTAGCCTTGCTGCATTTGGTCAACTAAGTCCCTTTCTATCTTCTCCTGTCACGGTGCTTACTGATTACCCAATTACCCAATATGTCTACAGAGGCAATGGAAACAGAGTAGAGCCTGAACCTACAAGACATTTTGGACATTAACCAGACAAGATCTAGTCATTTGATGTGGGGGAGCCGTGGAAGATGGAGAGCAAATCTTCACTGGGTAGTATATGTTAGTTTTGCTAGGGCTGCCATAACGAAATCCCACAAACTGGATGTCTTAAACAACAAACATTATTGTCTCAGAGTTCTGGAGGTTAGAAGTCCAAAGTCAAGGTGTGAGCAGGGTTGATTTCTTCTTGGAGCTGTGTGAGAGTATCTGTTCCATGCCTCTCACCTTGCTTCTGATGGTTTGCTAGCAATCTCTGGTATTCTTTGGCTTGCAAAAACATTGCCTAATCTCTGCCTTTATCTTGACATGATGTTCTTCCTTTTTATTTTTTTATTTTATTTTTTTTTTGAGACGGAGTCTCACTCTGTCGCCCAGGCTGGAGTGCAGTGGCGTAATCTCAGCTCACTGCAAGCTCTGCCTCCCGGGTTCGCATCATTCTCCTGCCTCAGCCTCCCGAGTAGCTGGGACTACAGGCACCCGCCACTGCGCCCAGCTAATTTTTTGTATTTTTCATAGAGACGGGGTTTCACCGTGGTCTCGATCTCCTGACCTTGTGATCCGCCCGCCTTGGCCTCCCAAAGTGCTGGGATTACAGGCGTGAGCCACCGCACCCAGCCTAATATGATGTTCTTCCTATGTGGGTGTCTCTGTGCCCAATTTTCCCCTTTTTATAAGTACAGCAATCACATTGGATTAGAGCTCAATCTGTCTCAAAAAAATACTGAGAGAGATAGCCAAAGCTTCCTCATACCTTTTTATCGGTAGGTCACTCTATCATGAAGGCAAGAGCAACCCATCCATGCTGGACCAGCTGCACCTGCCATGAAATCATGGCAGTAGACATCATGGCAGTAGGCTGGCCACAATGGCTCACAACTGTAATCCCAGCACTTTGGGAGGCTGAGGTGGGTGTATTGATTGTGCCCTGGAGTTCAGGACCAGCCTGGGCAACATGGTGAAACTCTGTATCTACAAAAATTAGCCAGGCATGGTGGCACATGCCTGTAGTCTGAGCTACTCGGGTGGCTGAGGTGGGATGATCACTTGAACCCAGAAGCTCGAGGCTGAAATGAGCCATGATTGCACCACTGTACTTCAGCCTGGGTAACAGAGTGAGCTCCTGTCTCAGAAAAGAAAAGAAAAGAAAAGAAAAGAGAAGAGAAGAGAAGAGGAGGAGAGAAATAATGGCAGTAGAAATTTCTACTATATTTTGGCATTTACTTGTCAGCCTTCATCTTTTAGTATTAACAGTTTTTGTCTTTTTCTATATGGGTGCGTTTGTGGATATTTTGATGAGAAGTAAATTGAGGCTATCTACTGCTGATTGAATGCCTTTTAGGAGCTTAAATTCCTTCTTTTAGTTCATATAGTTCCTCTTTCTTTTAAAACTCAAATCTTTAATCCATTTGAAATTTATTTTAGTGTTGTGTTAGGTATAAGGCAAGGATCTAGGGGTTTTTTCCTCCAAATAATTGACCAGTTGTTTCAATAGCACTTACTGAATAAACTTGCCTTTCCTTGGTCTGTGATAACAATAACAATAGTATAAGAAAAAATTGACAACTCTATCTCATCCCAGGGAGTCTTCAGAAATAAATGAAAAAAGATGATCAAGCCTGGAGTTTGTTCTGGGTGGCTGCCACTAAGTGGGTGACTTTCATTATCCAGGTAGATCCTTCAGAGGAACTGGAAATAAGCTTCAAAGTTGTTCAGGGCTCGAGACGCTGGAGTAGGAATAAGATGTCTTGTGATTCTAGGGAATATCTTGTTTTTCTGTATATATGTCAACTGTATGGAACCTGAAATGTCCCATTCTGGTTGAGAGATAAGACTGTGCTTAATGTAGCAGGTTAGTTCATTACCGGAACCAGCATCCCTACAGCCCTCCCTGGAGCTTCCAGTAAAATAACTTAGACCAGAGGCTCCAGGTCCACTCCTGTCCAGGGGATCCAGCTATTCTGTGAGACTTGAGTGGCAACAGGTATCACTCACAACTGGGGTACCACTCCAGAGAGAATGACTCAGACAATAACCCTGTCCATACAAAGACCAGTCATTGGTGGGTAGAGACTCAGAGACTTGAAGAAGGAATCCCTTAGGGAGCTGGCTTGAGAGCAGCAGGCTGGGTCAGCCCAGTATACAGTGGGGGCAGGACAGGAGTGGTGGATCCTGTTCTTGTGAAGAACTTCAGTTTGGGGTTCTTTCCACTGGAGACTCCAGGAAAACTTGAGTTACCCTGTTCTTTCACTTTTCCTCTCCCCTATAATAAGTTCACTCTGAGATTATCCCATCCCTGAAGCCTAGTGATCTAGCCTTAGAGAATCAAGAGGGCAAGATTGCAAGGGATGGAGGCTTCCCTGTGCTCTCTTCTCTCTGGTTCCAATGAGGAGGGGACCTTGTCCTATGGAGTGGACTGTGATTTGCAGGTGTATGAATGACAGTGTCCATAGGAGAGCCAAGTATGACGAAGAAGGACTCAGGATGTCAAGAAGTGCTTCAGGGCAGACAGACTAAAAAATTCAAAGCTCTCAGCCTTAAGAGTAAGGGAGATTCCTCTCTGAAAAAAGAGAGGCTAGACTAGACATATGAAAACAATAGTTATAACCATTGATCTAAAACTGCAATGGGTCAGATATGTGCTAATCACTCTATGTAAATGATCAATTTTTTCATTATGGTAATATTTGTGTAAATGAAATTGACTATTTTAACAATTTTTCAGTGTACAGTTCAGTGGCATTGCATTCATTCACAGTGCCCTGCAACAATCACCATTATTTCCAGCATATCCATCATCGCAAACAGAAACTCTGTACCCATTAAATAATGCTCCCCACTTCCCTACATCCCTGGCAACCTCTACTATACTTCCTGTCCCTATGACTTTAGTACCCAACGTAAGTGGAATCATACAATATTTGTAATATATTGGACTGGCTTATTTCACTTAACATGTTGTCATCAAAGCCCATTCATGTTGTAAACATTCATCAGAACTTCGTTCCTTTTTATGGCTGAATAATATTCCATTGTATGGACAGGCCACAGTTTGTTTACCCATTCATCTGTTGATGGAGATTTGGGTTGTTTCCACCTTTTGGCTATTGGGAATAGTGCTGCTATGAACATTGATATACAAGTGTGTGTTTGCATTCCTGCTGTGAATTCTTTTGGAAAAGCTGGACTATATAATAATTCTATGTTTAGCTTTTTTGAGGAACCTGGACAAAATTAAATTTAATTTCTCATGAGAACACTGTGAGAGAAGAAACATTACTATCCTTTCTCCTTCACCTTTTACACCCAAACCATCTCCAGGCCGGGGAGATACAAGCTCTAAAAGATACCTGAAATCTGGCCAGGTGCGGTGGCTCACACCAGTTATCCCAGCACTTTGGAAGGCCAAGGTGAGTGGATCACCTGAGGTCAGGAGTTCAAGACCAGCCTAACCAACATGGTGAAACCCAGTCTCTACTAAAAATACAAAAAATTAGCCAGACGTGGTGGCAGGCACCTGTAATCCCAGCTACTGGGAGGCTGAGGCTGGAGAATCACTTGAACTAGGAGGAAGAAATTGCAAAAAAAAAAAAAAGATACCTGAAATCCATGTATTTCTTTCCACCTCCACTGTCATCCACCTAGCCTATGCTGTCCTCATTTCTTTTTCCAAGACTACTGCAACAGCCTCTTTCCTGTCCCCTCCCTCCCACTTCCACACCTGTCCTCTCATCCATTGATCCTTTGACCTCACAGCAGTTAGTGTTCTCCAAAAGACACAAAGCAAATTGGATCTCATGGCTTCTCTCCCAGTTAAATCCTTCAGTGGCCTCCCAATACACTCAAACTCGCATTCAAATCCTTCTTATGGCCCGGGGGTTGTGCCTGTCTTGGGTCTGTCTCACCTTTCCAGTCTCTGTGTCAACTTTCCCCTTGCTCTCTACTTTCTAGACAAGATTTCCTATAAGTGGGTTCCAGATATGCCTATGACTGAGACCCACAACTCCTGGGCCAGGTGTCTCCAGCCACAAACAGCTTCTGCATTTATTCCAGTGATCTATACAAATAGTGTCATTTTCTAGGTGTGCCATGATGTTAAAGAGGGGAGAAAAGCATTCTCACCGCTTTAGCTTTCTCTGAAGGAATTTCTTGAATTCCACCAATGTCTTTCCCTCCTTGGAGCTTTGGTATGTGCTGTTCTTTGTCTTCTAGAACATTCCTTTACTTACTTTCACCTCAACTGTATCTTCATTATATTTCCATCCTTGGCAGCAACCACATGTCCCCTAGCTAACTTGTAAACACCTTCAGTTCTCAGCTTTAAAAAGTGGTACAGTGTAAGGATTGAGAGCATGAACTATGAAGCTAGACTATGCGGGTTTGCGTCTTATCATCCCTATTCTTAGCTACTCTCCCCTTGCTCTCTAGAGTCAAGTGTGCCTTTGGGTTAGTTAAGTAGCTGGAGTCTTGCTCTGTCGCCCAGCCTGGAGTGAAGTGGCGTGATCTCAGCTCACTGCAAGCTCAGCCTTCTGGGTTCAAACGATTCTCCTGCCTCAGCCTCCTGAATAGCTGGGACTACAGTTGCGTGGCACCACACCGGGCTAATTTTTGTATTTTTAGTAGAGATGGGGTTTCACTATGTTGGCCAGGCTGGTCTTGAACTCCTGACCTCAGGTGATCCGCCTGCCTCGGCCTAAGTGCTGGGATTACAGGCGTGAGCCACCACACCCGGCCTAAGATGTCCTTTCTTAGCAGTATGCCTTTGGGCCAGTTACTTAACTTCACTGTGCCTGCAGATAGAGCGATTACCAAAGAGAGGGAGCCGGCTTGAGCTGAGCAAACAAGCAAAACGGACTTCATCAAGCATTGCCTTCCAGGTGCTAGGCACGTGACAATATTGCGCATGCGTTGACTCATTTAATCTGTTTATAAGGTAGACGCCAAATTATTATTATTATCATCCCCATTTTCCAGATGGGAAACTTGAAACTCAGCAAGGGACTTTCCAACTCCAAATGCTTTTCCTCTCCAGAGCGTCACTGCTCTATGCCAGTTACATAAAGAGTAATATATTGGAATGCTATTTGCCTGGGGACAGTAAAGTCCCACCTCCAGCCTTGATCAGGATCCAGGTGTAGTCAACAGATCCCAGTCTGGCTAATTTAAGCAGAAAGAGATTTCACATGGGGAACTGGTGCTGGTAAAATTATTAGCAGAGCGGGAAGAGCAACATTAGGCCTCCAGACCACTCTCGCTCTACCCTTGTAGCTTTTCCAAAGATGGATAAACACTATCTTTCATCTCATGTACCCTTTGGCAACTGAGCTTGCCATTCCCTCATCAAGAGGTGGAGCCTGTATCACTTTCTTAAGTGTGAGTTGGTTGAGTGGTATCATTTGGCTAACAGAATGTGGTAGAAATGACTCTGTGTCTGTTCCTGGTGTAGCTCTAACTGCGGCTTCTGGCAGCTTCTGATTCCTGCTGTTTGGAATGCTGACTGCTGGGATGTGCCTCCTCTGAGCCTGGACACCACGTCATCGGCAGCCTGAACAACACAGTGAGGTGTGTCATGGTAGGTGCGTCAGCCACCAAATTCTGGTGAATTCCCAGCCAATAGCTGGCTTCAACTGCCAGAGAGTGAGCCCCCAGGACATCCAGCCCAGTTGAGCCATCAAATAACTGTAGCCTGGTGCACATCTGAATGTAACTTCATAAGAGAGCCCAAGGGAAGCTTACCTACTTGAGCCCAGTTTATGCTTAGACCATGAGAAGTAATAATAAATTTTGTTTTAAGTCACTAAGTTTGGGGATGGTTCATTACACAGCAACAGATAACTGGAATATTTCTGATTATGAATGAGTATACTACCACTGCTGCTGAAGCTGCTGAACAGGAAAACCACCTGCCAAATTAGGAAACTTCTAGGACAGCTCTTTGCCCCCAAACCACACCACCTGGGCCATGAACCACACCTACAAAATGGGCGCCTGCATCCTGCCTCTTTGCCCGTAGAATGTTATGAAAGCACAGCTGATTGCGCAACCCAAAGCATGTCCAGAATCCTAGCTGCAAGGAAATCTGGGAAATGTAGCTTTTAAAAGCTCCCCGGCCTTTGTAAGATAAAAGATTTAAATGGATATTGAAATAAGCAATCCACAGTACAGCCACCCATCCTAATTCCTAAATAACCAAGCAATAGCAAGACTCAAGAAAATAGAGGGAATGTTTAAAAAAGTTATGCTGCATAATTCAGACTCTTTTCACCCAAAATATCTTTTGCATTTATTATTCTATAGACCTTTGGGACACAGCTCAGCACACTCAATTATTATCATGTTCAAAGAGATCTTAGCTGTATCTAGCTGTATTTCTATATCTCTTCTGAAAGTTCTTTGATCTTTGCTATCCGCTTAGCAAATACACAAGGCAAAAGAAACAGATGATAGCACTTGGTGATTGGTTACATTTTAACCAAAAGGATGCAGAAATCTTTGTAGGTTGTCATTGTACATAAAAATGGAATATTTTATAGTCTTAAAACACAGGTAAGTTCCTGGCTAACACGGTGAAACCCCGTCTCTACTAAAAATACAAAAAATTAGCCGGGCGTGGTGGCGGGCGCCTGTAGTCCCAGCTACTCGGGAGGCTGAGGCAGGAGAATGGCGTGAACCCGGGAGGCGGAGCTTGCAGTGAGCCGAGATCGCGCCACTGCACTCCAGCCTGGGCGACAGAGCGAGACTCCGTCTCAAAAAAAAAAAAAAAAAAAAAAAAAAAAAAAAAAAAAAAAAAAACACACACAGGTAAGTTTTATTTTAAAATTGGTTGTAGGTTGAGCTTTTTATTTATGTGGGGTAAAACTCACATTATAGAAAACTCACCATTTTAACCATTTAACACAAACAGTTCAGCAGCATCTAGTACATTCACAATGTTGTACAATCACCACCTCTGTCTACTTCTAAAACATTTTCATCACCCCAAAGAGAAACCTCATATCCATTAAGAAGTCATTCTCAGCCGGGCACGGTGGCTTATGCCTGTAATCCCAGCATTTTGGGAGGCTGAGGCAGGTGGACCACCTGAGGTCAGGAGTTCGAGACCAGCCTGAGTAACATGGAGACACCCCGTCTCTACTGAAAACACAAAAATTAGCAGAGTGTGGTGGTGCACGCCTGTAATACCAGCTACTGGGATTACTGAAGCACAAGAATCTCTTGAACCTGGGAGGCGGAGGTTGCAGTGAGCCGAGATGGAGACACTGCACTCCAGACTGGGTGAAAGAGTGAGACTCAAAAAAAGAGAAGTCATTCTCCCTTCCCTCTGTTCCCAGCCACTGGCAATCACTCTGCTTTCTTCCTTTAAACATTTGACTACTCTGGATATTTCAAATAAGAGGAATCATACAGTATGTGACTTTTTGTTCTGTTTTCTTTCACTCATCATGTTTTCAAGGTTCGTTCTATGTTGTAGCATATATCAGCACTTCACTCTTTCTTATGATTGAACAATACTCCATTGTGTGGATATATCTTTTATTGTTTATCTATTCATTCACTGATAGACATTTGAGTTGTTTCCACCTTTTGGCTATTGTGAATTGTGCTGATATGAATACTCATGCTAAGTTTTTGTTTAAATACCTATTTTCTATTCTTTGGAGTATATACTCAGGAATGGAATTACTGGGTCATATGATTGTTGTATGTTATTTTTATTGCAAAACTTACTTGGCTGAAATTGTGTTGCATTTTGATGATACTGAAAGATTTTTGCATTGTATGTTTTGGCTTTTCTGTTGATATTCCAAGAGCTCTGCCCTATAGCAGGCTGGCTTTTGTGTGTTAGTTGGTTAGTGTGTTTGGTCTTTTAGAAAGGGGATTATAGTTTATAATTTTTCACCATGTAACTGGCAAAATAACTCCCTGGCTAGAAACAAGATTTGGACAGGAAACAACAGCTCCTGACCTGTTTGTAATTCTTTTCCCATCCCTATTATTTCAAATGGATTGAAAGTCAATTAGAAAAAATGCACAGAAGTTCTCCCAGATTTATTTTTCTGTGTCCTATCAGAATCATTACCAATGAAGCTATTGCTTTTTGTAATAATTGTATAAAATCATTAAGTGAAATTTAGAGGCAGCGTAGCAATTATGTATTTGGAGTTCGCAGCCAGAATACCTGAGTTTGAATTCCAGCTGTTCAATTTACTACTTGTGATATATTGGGCAAGTTCCTTACTATCTCTGTGCCTCAGTTTCCTCATCCGTAAAATGGAGCTAATAATAGAAACTTTGTAAGGATGCAGTCTTTAGAACAGTGTCTGGCATGAGGTCAGCGTTTGTTGAATATAAATCCACAGATTCCTCTGGATAATTACAATACCCATTACCAAGATAATAAATTAGCTCTTAATCTATAAGGAGGTCCTTATTTATTTTAGTTTGACAATGCCTGTCAATTTTCTACAAAAGAACAGAGATTTCCCCAATAGATATCCTATAAAAGATATTGAAGGAACACTATGGGACAATCAAATTTAATAATCCATCTAAAATACCTAAGAACAGATATTACAAAATTTAAAAACAGTTTTACCAATGACAAAACACGATGTACTATAACAGCCACCTGGGCGTGGTGGCTCATGCCTATAATCCCAGCACTTTGAGAGACCGAGGTAGGTGGATCACTTGAGCCCAGGAGTTTAAGAGCAACCTATGCAACATGGCAAAACCCCTCTCTACAAAAAATACAAAAATTAGTCGGACATGGTGGTGTGCACCTATAGTCTCAGCTGCTTGGGAGGATCGCTTGAGCTCAGGAGGCTGAGGCTGCAGTGAGCCATGACTGTGCCATTGCCCTTCAGCCTGGGAGACAGAGTTAGACCCTGTCCCAAAAACTAAAAAATAAACAAATAAATAAAAATAACAGCCCCCATCTTTTGGTTTTGAAGTCAGGATTCTTTTATTCATTCAACAAGTACTTATTCAGCCACTACAATATTCCAGACACAGTACTAAGTATAGAATAGTGAAAAAAACAGACACTATCCTCATGGAACTTCCAGTCCAGTGGTGGGGACAGAAGTGAAGAGCAAGTTAACTGATAATTGTATGGCTACAATTTATGGTAAGAAGTAGGTAAAGAGAATACAGTAAATAACTTAAATACTATAATGCATATAAAGTGCTTAGAGGAGTGCCTGGATCTTAGAAAGTGTGCGACAATTGTTACCTGTGACTATGATTTCAATAATCATTATCATTTATCCAGTTTATTAACCTTTAGAACATAAAATCCATCTTAAATGTAAGTTTCCTGCCCTCTAGTGGGGACTTTGAGTCATAGCCAGACAAAAAAAGGGTTTTTGACATTTCAGGTGATTTTTTGTTGTCCTTGTTTGAGACGGACAGAGTCTCGTTCTGTTGCCCTGGCTGGAGCGCAGTGGTGCGACCTTGGCTCACTGCAGCCTTTACCTCCCGGGTTCAAGCGATTATTGTGTCTCAGCCTCCCGAGTAGCTGGGATTACAGGTGTGTGTCACCACGCCGGGCTAATTTTTGTATTTCTAGTAGAGACCGGGTTTCACCATGTTGGCCAGGCTCGTCTCGAACTCCTGGCCTCAAATGATCCGCCCGCCTTGGCCTTCCAAAGTGCTGGGATTACAGGCATGAGCCACCACAACTGGTCTTTTTTTTTTCTTTTTAATTTAAATTAACTTAAATTTAATTTTTTTTGAGACGGAGTCTCGCTCTGTCGCCCAGGCTAGAGTGTAGTGGCAAGATCTTGGCTCACTGCAACCTCCACTTCCTGGGTTCAAGTGATTCTTCTGCCTCAGCCTCCTGAGTAGCTGGGACTACAGGTGCCCACCACTGCACCCTGCTAATTTATGTATTTTTAGTAGAGACGGGGTTTCACCATGTTGACCAGACTGGTCTTGAACTCCTGACCTCGTGATCCACCTGCCTTGGCCTCCCAAAGTGCTGGGATTACAGGCGTAAGCCACCATGCCAGGCCTAATTTTATTTTTTAATAGAGATGAGGCTTCTCTATTCCCCAATAGATATCATATAAAAGATATTGAAGGAACGCTATGGAACAACCAAACTTAATATTTCATCTAAAATACCTAAGAAAAGATATTACAAAATTTAAAAACAGTTTTACCAATGATAAAACACAATGTACTATAACAGCCACCTGGGCATGGTGGCTCATGCCTATAATCCCAGCACTTTGAGAGACCTAGGTAGGTGGATCACTTGAGCTGTTTCCCATGCTGGTCTCAAATTCCTGGCCCTAAGCAATCCTCCGGCCTCAGCCTCCAAAAGTGCTGGGACTACAGATGTGAGCCACTGCGCCTGGCCCAGCTGCTATTTAGTGAGCTCCTAAGGGCTGGAACACGCAGAACAGAACCAGACAGGCCAGACCAGACATTTGCCTGCCATCGACTCCCCTTCTGGGAAGCACAAAGGCTCCCCATGCAAGCTCGGTGCCATGTGACCTCACCACTCTCCCTGAGCAGCCATCTAGGGTCAGCCAGAAGCCTGTGAAGTGGCCTGGGGTGGAAGCTCTAGTAAGCAGGGCTCCTATACAGGAGGGTAGCAGGTCCAGCTAATTGGACTTCCAAAATAAAACAGGAAAGAGACCCTTCATCCACAGTCAAAGAAAAGACATGGAAAGTATATGAACCACGATTATGACAGAACACCACAATGAATGATGCCTGATGCGGGGGTGGCCAGGACTGCCTCCCATCCCAAAGACAGTACAGTAGCCCCAAGGAATTCCAGCTAGGGCTCATGACTGTTACCTTCCCTGAGCATCTTCACCATAAACCCAAATTAACCCAGGTGGCTCTGACATCAAAGAGTCTAACCAACAAACATGCTTTAAATACGCCATCCCATTTCATCCTTACGAGCTTCCTAAAAAACAGGTATCATCATCCCCATCTTACAGATGAAGTACTCCAGGCTCAGAAAGCTTCAGTGAGCCACCTCAGGTCCTGCAGCTAAAAACTGGCAGCACAGGTTTTATACCTACTTTGTTCTGTTCTCAAAGCTCATGTTTATTCCACTATCCCATACCTCATATCCCATGGTATTGAAGCCTGAGTTTATTGGAGTCATGAGATGTTCTCCCCACGTTTTATTATAACAAAACCCTCTTTAAAAAAATTACTAGGTTAAACAACTTTAGTCAAGTTGTCAGATAATGTTTTGTACAAGCTTTAAAATAAGTGAACACCTAGGTACAACTTGATCTTTTGCTGCATAATCTTCGAGTATTCCTTTAATCAACTCACCCTGAATCTAATCATTGAAAAGTCTTTCCCAGCAATTTGGCCCCACACTCTTGGGGACTGTTCTCTGTTTAAGCTGTGGTCAGATGACTGCTGTCCAAAGTTGCTTAAATTAAATTCGGGTGCTCTCAACCCAGACCGCACGTTAAGAATCACTTGGGTAACTTAAAAAAATTACTTACACTGGGGCTTCATCCCACACCAATTGAATCCAAATCACAGGAGCAGGTGTACTGGGTGCTGGGTACAGTGGCTCATGCCTGTAATCCCGGACTTTGAGAGGCTGAGGCAGGAGGATCACTTGAACTCAGGAGTTTGAGACCAACCTGGGCAACATGGTGAAACCCTGCTTCTATAAAAACCACAAAAAGTTAGCTGGGTGTGGTGGCGCACATCTGAGATCCCAGACACTTGAGAGGCTGAGGTGGGAGGATCACTTGAGCCTGGGAGGCAGAGGTTGCAGTAAGCCGAGATCGCATCACTGCACTTCAGCCTGGGCAACAGAGTGAGACCCTGTTTCAAAACTTGCCAGGGTGCAGCCAAGGTCAAGAACCACTGAGCTATTTAAACGGTTGCTTGTCAAACTACCTACTTTCAGAGAAACTTTTTTTTTCCTTTTTTTTTCTTTTTTCCTTTCTTCTTTTTTTTTGAGACCGAGTCTTGCTTTGTCACCCAGGCTGGAGTGCAGTGGCACGATTTTGGCCACTGCAACCTCTGCCTCCCGGATTCAAGCGATTCTCCTGCCTCAACCTCCTGAGTAGCTGGGATTACAGGTGCGCACCACTATGCCCAGCTAATTTTTGTATTTTTAGTAGAGGCAGGGTTTCAGCATGCTGGCCAGGCTGGTCTCGAACTCCTGACCTCGTGATCCACCCACCTCGGCCTCCCAAAGTGCTGGGATTACAGGTGTGAGCCACTGCTCCCGGCCCAGAGAAACTTTTTTTTCTGTTCATGGTCCTGGCTGGTCTGTTTGCAGAAATGCATTTATACTGGAGAAGTAGTGGGAGGGGGGAAGGGCTCTGCTTTCAGTCTCCATCTTCCTAGATTCCCGGCTCTAAGTTCTCTGCCCTGTCGTCACATAGGTAGATGTGTACCCTCTGCACTGCTCCTTGAACTTTGAACTTGTCACACAGATTCAGAATAGAGTAGTGAATCCAGTTTCACAGATTTTCAGCCTAGACTTTACCCATAGCTATCTGAACTGTAAATTTTGCCCTGCCTTGTTACTCAGGCTGTGAGCTTCTGCCTAGGCTATTATCCCAGTGTGGGCCTCTGCTCTGTTGCTCACCTACACTGGACGCATCTGAAGAGCATGTTAATTTGTGCACAAATCTACATGTGTGCACTACACTTCAGAGAAATTAAAAAGTCCTACTAATTTCTGTTTTGGTTTTTATCAAAGATTTCAGCTGCATCTGTGTCTTTTGGAGAATAAATTTTGGGTCCCAAGAGGTTTTGTTAATGACTCCTGGACTTATAGAAATTACCCAACTTGAACTAGACCGGTAAAAGTTGTTCATTTTGGCATACTTTCCCTCTTGGGTTTCGGCATTTAATTTGGCCCTTTCTGATATTCTAATTGGCTATGTTTGTCTTTTGTTGGATTTGGAGATGTGGTAAGCCCAAGAACTAAAGGAACTTTGAGAATTGGAATTAAGTTAGATGTTTGCTGGACTTTGAGCCTCACGGAAGTTTTAATTTGTCCTCAACTGCTGGGTTCTCTGGATAGAGACAGACCTGGATGGCCTCCCCACTTCCTCACTGGAAAATCACTAAGGAATGTCTTTATTTATTTATTTTTTTAATGGGGTCTGGCTCCATTGCCCAGGCTAGAGTGCATTGGCACTATCACAGTTTATTATAACTTTGTACTCCTGGGCTCAAGCGATCCTCCCACCTCAGCCTACAGAGTTTCCGGGACTATAGGGATGCACCACCATGTCTGGCTATTTTTTTAAAAACTTTTTTTTTTTGTAGAGATAGGGGGTGTCACCATTTAACCCAGGCTGGTGTTGAACTCCTAGCCTTAAGCAATCCTTCCATCTGGGACTCCCAAAGTGCTGAGATTATTACAGGCATGAGCCACCATGCCTAGCCTTAGGAATAAGTCTTTTATGTGTCTTTATTTAGCTCCTGTGTCCCCAGCTTTAGCTCAGCCCTCCTGAGGGAGTGGGTATTCTTTTGAATGGTCAAAGGAAAAAGAAGATATCAATAAAACTGTGACAAAAAGATAAGCAATTTGGGCCTGTAGGAAGTTTGTGAACATGGAAGACAGATAACCAACTAGAACAGTCCTGACATCTTCATAACTGCAGTCTGCAGAAGGAAAAAGGCATGAGGTAAGAGTTGGAAGAAAGTTCTGATCCATCCAGAAATTAGAATTTGTACTTTACCTTGAAAGCTAATTGATATACTACGTGAATACACTCTCTGATGATCTAGTGACAATAATTAAACCCCCAAACAACTCCTGTATTGAATTCACATGGGCGCCCAAGGAGAGGGGAATCTAAATCAAAGAGAAGTCAATTTCAAGCCGTGTACCAATTTATATCAAAACAGAAAACTCCCTTGGAATAAAACAGCATAATATGTTTATGACAAAGGTGGCACTTCAGAGCAATGAGGAAGGAAGAGATGACCTTTTCTTTTTTCTTTTTTTGAGATGGGGTCTCACTACATTGCCCAGGCTGGTCTTGAACTCCTGGACTCAAGTGATCCAACTGCCTGGGATTACAGACATGAGTCACCATGCCTAGCCGAGATGACCTTTTCAATAAACAGTATTTAGCCTAATGGATATCCACATCTTGACCCCTACCTCACATCATACACAAAACTCAATTCTAAATAAATTGTAAGTCCCCATCTAAAAAGACAATACATCTTCTAGAAGAAATCATAGAATATTTTTGTTTATTCAGGGAAGGAAAAGATGGTTTAAATGGGACAGAAAAGCTACCAATGATAAAGGATATGATTGATTAAAATGGACTACATTAAAATTTTGAAATTCTGAATTTCTCATCGCAGATACTAAGACTAAAAATGCAAGGCACTGAGTAGATATAAAAAGTCAGTCAATGGATTTGTACCTACAATATATAAAGAACTAATTAATAAAAAATAGGCATCTAGGCTGGCCATGGTGGCTTACACCTGTAATCTCAGCACTTTGGGAGGCTGAGCAGGAGGACTGCTTGAGCCCAGGAGTTTGGGACCAGCCTGGGCCACACAGTGAGACCCCATCTCTAAAAAAAAAAAAAAAAAAAAAAAACCAAAAAAGAAAGAAATAGACATCGAATACAGAAATTGTCAGAAAACAAGCAAGTACTTCAAAAAAGAGGCCAATAAGCATATGGAAAGGTGCTCAACTCCCCACATCACTAAAGACAATAGCTATGCTTTTTACAAAAGGTATAAAATGAATAAAATATTCACATCAAATTTCTTGTTTTCTTTTTCTGGTAGTTCAACAATACATATAATAACTGTTAGTTGAAATAACATTTGTCTCTGATGATCAAATTGAACCAAATATAAATTTTTTTGAAAATATTACAATCATTTTTCTACCTATAAATTTTACTTTGAATTTTTTACCTATAAATTCTATTTTGAATTTATAGGTAAAGAATGATAGTAATATTTTCATATTACAATCATTATTATCAATATTATCCATCTGAGATAATAATCATTTGCCTCCCTGTTTTTATCTATTTGGCCATTCTAGCACCAAATTTCAAAAGCATTTATAGTACTTTCCATTGTTTTCTTTAGACATTGTGCAGTCAGTTAAGCAAAGATTGCTTAAAGAGGACACAAAAATGCTTGGCTTAATACTGTTGTTTTTCAAGAAACTTAAGCCAATATTCCTAGCCAATATTGACTTATTATTTTTCAATATCATCAATTGTTAACTGTTGACTAACCTACTCACCTTTTCCCGCCAGTTTTAGTAATTGCATATGTGCTTCCTTTTATGCACATGTGATGTTTCATATTCCTTTAATGAAGAATCTAGATTACTAAATTCTAGTGCAGAATCTAGTTTAGGTAGTCATCAATACACACCTTGGCCAAAGATAATCCTGAAAACTAGGTTTGTCAGACACATAATGGGAATACAAAAATGCTTTTCCTTGGACTTAGAATATAAAAGCCAGTTTCTACAGGGTCTTTCTCTGTGCTTTAAAATGTAAGTTTTATTCCTCTGGTATGCTAAGGCCAACAGATCAGGAGATGACTGCCATTGAAAAGACAGTTTGTTATTCACAGTTCCAAGAAGAGAGGTGATATGGTTTGGCTGTGTCCCTACCCAAACCTCATCTTGAATTGTAGCTCCCATAATTCCCATGTGTCGTGGGATGGACCCAGTAGGAGGTAATTGAATCATGGGGGTGAGTCTTTCCCATGCTGTTCTCATAGTGGTGAATAAGTCTCACGAGATCTGATGGTTTTATAAATGGGAGTTCTGCACAAGCCCTCTTTGCCTGCCACCATGTAAGACTTCCCTTTGCTCTTCCTTCATCTTCCGCCATGATTGTGAGGTTTCCCCAGACATGTGGAACTGTGAGTCCATTAAACTTCTTTCCTTATAAATGACCCAGTCTCAGGTATGTCTTTATTAGCAGCTTGAGAACAGACTAATACAAGAGGACATGCCACACAGGTAAGCACCAGGGTTGGTCAAGAAGCAAAAGGAGTGAGGAGAAAACATATGCAAGAGCCTGTACTGTGGTTTCTACAGGAAGGAACAGATGAGGCAGGGTAAGCAGGTTTAGAATTGGCTAGTTTGAATAATTTCAGTGGTCTCTAGGGGTATAGGGGCTGTCCCTAGTTGCCTGGTACCTGGCTCTGGGGTGACCAGGGTAGGCGGATAGTGGCCTTGAGTGTAAGAGCAGGATGTGGGATATGGGCTCTGGATCAGTAGGTTAGCATATGAAAGACAGCTCACAGACGAGTCCTTTACTCTCCCTAGGAATTGGCTGGCTAGCCTGTGGAGGGCCAGTCTCCCAATAGTCAGTAAGACCCTAGATGTCAAAACAACAGAATAAAAAGTAATGCTTAATACCCTCTTTTTAGAAGAACTAGTGTTAGATAATGATGTGGTTTGGCTCCGTGCCCCCACCCAAATCGCATCTCAAATTGTCATCCCCATGTGTCAGGGGAAGGACTTGTAATCCCCACGTGTACAGGGAGGGACGTGATTGGATCATGGAGGTGGATCCCCCCCACCATGCTGTTCTCGTGATAGTGAGTGAGTTCTCATCAGATCTGATGGTTTTATAAGCATCTGCCATTTCCCCTGCTTGCTCTCACTCCCTCCTGCTGCCTTGTGAGGAAGGTGCCTGCTTCTTGCCTTCCACCATGATTGTAAGTTTCCTGAGGCCTTCCCAGCCATGCAAAACTGTGAGTCAATTCAACCTCTTTCCTTTAAAAATTACCCAGTCTCAGGTATTTCTTTATAGCAGTGTGAAAACGGACAAATACAGATGAAATACCAAATTTTCTGTTATGATTATCTGAGGAAAAATCATAATGATTAATTTGAAGCACATTTTGTTTTGCTGCAAAGAATCTCATGCTGTCAAAAGGAGTAGGATCAGTTTCCAGAATCATTATCCAACAAACCTAGTGACACTCCAGAAGTTCTAACTTTTTGACCAGTTTGCTGATTTCATGGATATAATTTTCTCTATCTTGCAAGGTGCAGCCCAGAGTTACATTTGTTCCTTCTGAATTATGTATTTGATATGAATAATTCTCTTTTCTATCTCACTTTTACTTTGGCTCTGTGTCCCCACCCAAATCTCCTGTTGAATTATAATTCCCAATGTTGAGGGAGGGACCTGGTAAGAGGTGATTGGATCTTGGGGGTGGATTTCCCCCATGCTGTTCTCATGATAGTGAGTGAGTTTTCACAAGATCTGATGGCTTAAAAGTGTGTGGCACTTCCCCTCCTCACTCTCCTTCTCTCTCTTTCCTGCCACCATGTAAAGAAGGTGCTTGCTTCCCCTTCACCTTCCACCAGGATTGTAAGTTTCCTGGGGCCTCCAAGCCTCGCTTCCTGTTAAACCTGCGGAACTGTGAGTCAATTAAACTTCTTTTCTTCATAAATTACCCAGTCTCAGGTAGTTCTTTATAGCAGTATGAGAATGGACTAATACAGTAGCTAAAGAATCATTTACCAGATAATCTGAAGTTGCTAAGATTGAATCTGACTTGAAGTTCAAGTTGTGAATTTGATAAGAATAAATACCTGTTTCATTTTCATGAGTAGTCTTCATTCATAATTTACAATACCTTATTTCTGAACTTTACATGCTCAATAAAGTCTGAACTTTACATGCTCAATAAAGTCTGCTAGTTTTTATTGTTGCCAGTTAAAAAATTTTAAATAGCCTCTTATTTGAAAATTTTCTATTTTTCCCTTGCAGTTTGTTTCTCTTCTGATTCTATTTACTTATCTATTTATTTTCAAGATAGGGTCTCACTCTGTCACTCAGGCTGTAGTGCAGTGGCGCAATTACAGCTCACCGCAGCCTCAATCTCCCAGGCTCAAGCAATTCTCCCGCCTCAGCCTCTTGAGTAGCTGGGACTATGTGCCACCACACCTGGCTAGTTTTTAACATTTTTTTTTAAGAAATAAGGTCTCCTTATGTTGCCCAGGCTGGTCTTGAACTCCTGGGCTCAAGGGATCCTCCCTTGTCAGCCTCCCAAAATGCTGGAATTACAAGCATGAACCACTATGCCTGGCCATGAACTTTACTTTTATATTACCTATTTCTGTTATGGTCTTGACCTGTACTCATTTCAATGATCTAAAGGCTTAAATAATGATGTGTAGTTGTTTTCAAATATTCAAACTTTGAATATATTTTTATCTAAAAATGTAAATGTTAGAAAATAAAAAAATTATAATGGTCTCATATTTTCAAAAGTTACTTTTCTCTTTAAATATCCAAAACTGTCTTAAAATTAAAAAGTGAAAATATGAAGAAATTATTCAATAAAGCCAAAGATTGTAATTATTAAAAAACTAATCTTATGAAATATTTTCATAGAAAATAAAACTACTCAATTCTAGTATTCAATGTCTACCTACTTTCCAATGGAAAGAATTATGATTAGTAACACCATTCACATTACCTCTAGGTCTATATATTTATACACAAATTCAAGAGTAATATGAATTTTGTGATTTTTGCAAAATGTTCCTCAGCTGCTATGTGCAACTGTTGCAACACTATACTAATTTGTGAGTATCTCAGAACTGAGGACTGAAACACAAAGAAAAGCAAGTAAGTGGATTCTCTGGCATTATCAGGAAATGACATTTTGTAATATGAGTATAAACTGCTGGTAGGCTAAGAAGAGTCAACAAGTTAATTATTCTCTGCTCTTACCTATTTGATATGATTTGGCTGTGTCCCCACCCAAGTCTCATCTTGAATTGTAGCTTCCACAACTCCCACGTGTCATGGGAGGGACCCAGTGGGAGATAATTGAATCATGGGGGCAGTCTTTCCTGTGCTGTTCTCGTGATAGCGAATAAGTCTCACAAGATCTGATGATTTCATGAGGAGGAGTTCCCTTGCACAGGTTCTCTCTCTCTTTGCCTGCTGCCATCCACGTAAGATGCGACTTGCTCGTTTTTGTCTTCTGCCGTGATTGTGAGGCCTCGCCAGCCATGTGGAACTGTGAGTCCATTAAACCTCTTTTCTGTTTAAATTACCCAGTCTTGGGTATGGCTTTATTAGCAGTGTGAAAACAAACTAATGCACTATTGCTTCTTCCACTCAATTTCCTTCTGTACTCTGAAGTAATGCTCATCTCCCGCGTGGGCAGCAAATTGAATACCATTCACAGCTATGTTCGTTATATATTGCTATGTAACAAGTTCAAAACCATGGCTTATAATAGCAATGATTTATTAATTTTCTGAAAGTTGGCCGGATATGTTCTTTTGCTGGTTTCACTGAGGCTTATTCTAAGACATGCCTTTTGGTGAATTATTCATGTATTTCATTTGGGTATATGATACTCCAGTGAATTCTTGAAGTCAGTTTTAAAAATCTTTATATTATTACCTGTAGGTAATGATAGAATGGTGTAGGTTCTGTCTGCAAATTATTTATCATGTTTCAAGTATCAGTGTTCTAAGAATCACCTGGGGAGCTTATTTAAAATGCAGATCACTGGGTCCCACTCAAGACATTCTAATTATATAGATGAGGCCCAGGAACCTATATGTGTTAGAAGTTCAGATGACTACACTCTAAAAAATACTGGTCTACACCAGCACTCCCGCTTCAACTTCGCAGACACAGTCCAGGTCCTCCAGTTTCTTCCTTACTGCCTATGCTCCCCAATGATATCCCTGCCCTGGAGCACATAATCTAGCAATTTTCATGACCAATTGCTTATTTAAATCATCTGGAGAACTCTTAAAAAATTACTGATGCCTGGCCAGGCAGGGTGGCACACACTTGTAATCCTAGCTACACAGGAGGCTGAGGTTGGAGCACCACTTAAGCCCAGGAATTTGAGACTAGCCTGGACAACAAATCTAGACCCTATCTCAAAAAAATTTACTGATGTCTGTGCCTTATCCGTAGCAATTACATCAGACTCCCTGGAAGTGAGGCCCCAGCTACCAGGATAATTTTAAAGCAACTTGGTAGATTTGACTATGCAGCCAGAATTGAGAACAGCTGTTCTCATTCATCCACTGCCTCCAGTGGTCTTTCTTACTACACCCTAAAGTATTCTAAGGTTTCTTCTTTACTAGAGCATAGCTTCCCAGCCTGTATCCCAGGGAAGGGAAACAGGCTACAGGTGTGGTACAAAATATCAATTGGCCAGTGATCCAGGCTGCTCCTGGGCCTATCAGCTTCAGGTAAAAGCAGCTTCTCCTGAGGCTTCTTGGATGGTAGCCTGAGTTGGGCCAGGTTTGCCCATGTCCTCCACTGCCCACTGCAGACATGTTACCCACAGAGATGCAGAAGGAGAATGTTGCCCGGGTGTCCAGGAAGCTCAACCCAAGGTATGGCTGGTTGGGGAAGGGGGAATGCTGCAAGCTGGCGTACTGGTCCAAATTTCTGTCTTCACATGTATTTGATTCTTTTGCTCAATAATCACTGATGTGCCCTCTGTGTGGCTACAGGGTGATTGCTCTAACAGTGCATGTGCATTTTTAGAATTAGTTGCATTATCATTTTGAACAATTTGATGCCGGGAGTGGCAGCTCATGCCTGTAATCCCAGCACTTTGGGAGGGCTGAGGTGCACACCTGGAGTTCCAGCTACTGAGGGTTAGAGGGCCTGGCAGGGGAGTTTGAGGCAGGAGGATGGCTTGAGCCTGGAAGTTAGAGGCTGCAGTGAACCCTGATCACGCCCTTGCATTCCAGCCAGGATGACAGAGTAAAACTGTGTCTCAAAATACAATTTTAAAAAAGAAATAAAAATTTGATTGGAAGACATAAAATTGGATTTGAAATCTATCAGCATTATAACAGTAAATTTTAATACTACATTGGACAAAGAAAAAAACTCATGTTTCTTTTAAATAAAATTTTAGATTTTTTTTTTTATTATACTTTAAGTTTTAGGGTACATGTGCACAACGTGCAGGTTTGTTACATATGTATACACATGCCGTGTTGGTGTGCTGCACCCATTAACTCGTCAGTTAGGGTTAGGTATATCTCCTAATGCTATCCCTCCCCCCACCCCCAACCCCACAACAGGCCCCGGTGTGTGGTGTTCCCCTTCCTGTGTCCACGTGTTCTCATTGTTCAATTCCCACTTATGAGTGAGAACATGTGGTGTTTGGATTTTTTGTCCTCGTGATAGTTTGCTGAGAATGATGGTTTCCAGCTTCATCCATGTCCCTACAAAGGACATGAACTCATCATTTTTTATGGCTGCATAGTATTCCATGGTGTATATGTGCCACATTTTCTTAATCCAATCTATCATTGTTGGACATTTAGGTTGGTTCCAAGTCTTTGCTATTGTGAATAGTGCTGCAATAAACATACGTGTGCATGTGTCTTTATAGCAGCATGATTTATAATCTTTTGGGTATATACCCAGTAATGGGATGGCTGGGTCGAATGGTATTTCTAGTTCTAGATCCCTGAGGAATCGCCACACCGACTTCCACAATGGTTGAACTAGTTTACAGTCCCACCAACAGTGTAAAAGTGTTCCTATTTCTCCACATCCTCTCCAGCACCTGTTGTTTCCTGACTTTTTAATGATCGCCATTCTAACTGGTGTGAGATGGTAGCTCATTGTGGTTTTGATTTGCATTTCTCTGATGGCCAGTGATGATGAGCATTTTTTCACGTGTCTTTCGGCTGCATGAATGTCTTCTTTTGAGAAGTATCTGTTCATATCCTTCGCCCACTTGTTGATGGGGTTGTTTTTTTCTTGTAAATTTGTTTGAGTTCATTGTAGATTCTGGATATTAGCCCTCCATCAGATGAGTACATTGCAAAAATTTTCTCCCATTCTGTAGGTTGTCTGTTCACTCTGATGATAGTTTCTTTTGCTGTGCAGAAGCTCTTTAGTTTAATTAGATCCCATGTGTCAATTTTGGCTTTTGTTGCCATTGCTTTTGGTGTTTTAGATATGAAGTCCTTGCCCATGCCTGTGTCCTGAATGGTATTGCCTAGGTTTTCTTCTAGGGTTTTTATGGTTTTAGTTCTAACGTTTAAGTCTTTAATCCATCTTGAATTAATTTTTGTATAAGGTGTAAGGAAGGGATCCAGTTTCAGCTTTCTACATATGGCTAGCCAGTTTTCCCAGCACCATTTATTAAATAGGGAATCATTTCCCCATTTCTTGTTTTTGTCAGGTTTGTCAAAGATCAGATGCTTGTAGATATGCAGCATGATTTCTGAGGGCTCTGTTCTGTTCCATTGGTCTATATCTCTGTTTTGGTACCAGTACCATGCTGTTTTGGTTACTGTAGCCTTGCAGTAGAGTTTGAAGTCAGGTAGCATGATGCCTTCAGCTTTGTTCTTTTGGCTTAGGATTGACTTGGCAATGTGGGCTCTTTTTTGGTTCCATATGAACTTTAAAGCAGTTTTTTCCAATTCTGTGAAGAAAGTCATTGGTAGCTTGATGGGGATGGCATTGAATCTCTAAATTACCTTGGGCAGTATGGCCATTTTCACGATATTGATTGTTCCTACCCATGAGCATGGAATGTTCTTCCATTTGTTTGTGTCCTCTTTTATTTCATTGAGCAGTGGTTTGTAGTTCTCCTTGAAGAGGTCCTTCACATCCCTTGTAAGTTGGATTCCTAGGTATTTTATTCTCTTTGAAGCAATTGTGAATGGGAGTTCACTCATGATTTGGCTCTCTGTTTGTCTGTTATTGGTATATAAGAATGCTTGTGGTTTTTGCACATTGATTTTGTATCCTGAGACTTTGCTGAAGTTGCCTATCAGCTTAAGGAGATTTTGGGCTGAGACAATGGGGTTTTCTAGATATACAATCATGTCATCCGCAAACAGGGAGAATTTGACTTCCTCTTTTCCTAATTGAATACCCTTTATTTTCTTCTCCTGCCTGATTGCCCTGGCCAGAAGTTCCAACATTATGTTGAGTAGGAGCGGTGAGAGAGGGCATTTCTGTCTTGTGACAGTTTTCAAAGGGAATGCTTCCAGTTTTTGCCCATTCAGTATGATATTGGCTGTGGGTTTGTCACAGATAGCTCTTATTATTTTGAGATACGTCCCATCAATACCCAATTTATTGAGAGTTTTTAGCATGAAGGTTGTTGAATTTTGTCAAAGGCCTTTTCTGCATCTATTGAGATAATCATGTGGTTTTTGTTGCTGGTTCTGTTTATATGCTGGATTACGTTTATTGATTTGCATATGTTGAACCAGCCTTGCATCCCAGGGATGAAGCCCACTTGATCATGGTGGATAAGCTTTTTGGTGTGCTGCTGGATTCGGTTTGCCAGTATTTTATTGAGGATTTTTGCATCGATGTTTATCAGGGATATTGGTCTAAAATTCTCTCTTTTTGTTGTGTCTCTGCCAGGCTTTGGTATCAAGATGATGCTGGCCTCATAAAATGAGTTAGAGAGGATTCCCTTTTTTTCTATTGATTGGAATAGTTTCAGAAGGAATGGTACCAGCTCCAACTTGTACCTCTGGTAGAATTCGGCTGTGAATCCATCTGGTCCTGGACTTTTTTTGGTTGGTGAGCTATTAATTATTGCCTCAATTTCAGAGCCTGTTATTGGTCTATTCAGAGATTCAACTTCTTCCTGGTTTAGTCTTGGGAGGGTGTATGTGTCGAGGAATTTATCCATTTCTTCTAGATTTTCTAGTTTATTCGCATAGAGGTGTTTATAGTATTCTCTGATTGTAGTTTGTATTTCTGTGGGATTGGTGGTGATATCCCCTCTATCATGTTTTATTGCGTCTATTTGATTCTTCTCTCTTTTCTTCTTTATTAGTCTTGCTAGTGGTCTATCAATTTTGTTGATCTTTTCAAAAAACCAGCTCCTGGATTCATTGATTTTTTGAAGGGTTTTTTGTGTTTCTGTTTTCTTCAGTTCTGCTCTGATCTTAGTTATTTCTTGCCTTCTGCTAGCTTTTGAGTGTGTTTGCTCTTGCTTCTCTAGTTCTTTTAATTGTGATGTTAGGGTGTCAATTTTAGATCTTTCCTGCTTTCTCTTGTGGGCATTTAGTGCTATAAATTTCCCTTTACACACTGCTTTGAATGTGTCCCAGAGATTCTGGTATGTTGTGTCTTTGTTCTCGTTGGTTTCAAAGAACATCTTTATTTCTGCCTTCATTTCATTATGTACCCAGTAGTCATTCAGGAGCAGGTTGTTCAGTTTCCATGTAGTTGAGCGGTTTTGAGTGAGTTTCTTAATCCTGAGTTCTAGTTTGATTGCACTCTGGTCTGAGAGACAGTTTGTTATAATTTCTGTTCTTTTACATTTGCTGAGGAGTGCTTTACTTCCAACTGTGTGGTCAGTTTTGGAATAGGTGTGGTGTGGTGCTGAAAAGAATGTATATTCTGTTGATTTGGGGTGGAGAGTTCTGTAGATGTCTATTAGGTCCGCTTGGTGCAGAGCTGAGTTCAATTCCTGGGTATCCTTGTTAACTTTCTGTCTTGTTGATCTGTCTAATGTTGACAGTGGGGTGTTAAAGTCTCCCATTATTATTGTGTGGGAGTCTAAGTCTCTTTGTAGGTCACTAAGGACTTGCTTTATGAATCTGGGTGCTCCTGTATTGGGTGCATATATATTTAAGATAGTTAGCTCTCTTTGTTGAATTGATCCCTTTACCATTATGTAATGGCCTTGTCCCTTTTGATCTTTGTTGGTTTAAAGTCTGTTTTATCAGAGACTAGGATTGCAACCTCTGCCTTTTTTGTTTTCCATTTGCTTGGTAGATCTTCCTCCATCCCTTTATTTTGAGCCTATGTGTGTCTCTGCACGTGAGATGGGTTTCCTGAATACAGCACACTGGTGGGTCTTGACTCTTTATCCAATTTGCCAGTCTGTGTCTTTTAATTGGAGCATTTAGCCCATTTACATTTAAGGTTAATATCGTTATGTGTGAATTTGATCCTGTCATTATGATGTTAGCCGGTTATTTTGCTTGTTAGTTGATGCAGTTTCTTTCTAGCCTTGATGGTCTTTACAATTTGGCATGTTTTTGCAGTAGCTGGTACCAGTTGTTCCTTTCCATGTTTAGTGCTTCCTTCAGGAGCTCTTTTAGGGCAGGCCTGGTGGTGACAAAATCTCTCAGCATTTGCTTGTCTGTAAAGGATTTTATTTCTCCTTCACTTATGAAGCTTAGTTTGGCTGGATATGAAATTCTGGATTGAAAATTCTTTTCTTTAAGAATGTTGAATATTGACCCCCACTCTCTTCTGGCTTGTAGAGCTTCTGCCGACAGATCAGCTGTTAGTCTGCTGGGCTTCCCTTTGTGGGTAACCCGACTTTTCTCTCTGGCTGCCCTTAACATTTTTTCCTTCATTTCAACTTTGGTGAATCTGACAATTATGTGTCCTGGAGTTGCTCTGCTCGAGGAGTATCTTTTGGCATTCTCTGTATTTCCTGAATTTGAATGTTGGCCTGCCTTGCTAGATTGGGGAAGTTCTCCAGGATAATATCCTGCAGAGTGTTTTCCAACTTGGTTCCATTCTCCCCGTCACTTTCAGGTACATCAATCAGATATAGATTTGGTCTTTTCACATAGTCCGATATTTCTTGGAGGCTTTGTTCATTTCTTTTTATTCTTTTTTCTCTAAACTTCTCTTCTTGCCTCATTTCATTCATTTGATCTTCCATCACTGATACCCTTTCTTCCAGTTGATCGCATCGGCTACTGAGGCTTGTGCATTCATCACGTAGTTCTCGTGCCTTGGTTTTCAGCTCCATCAGGTCCTTTAAGGACTTCTCTGCATCGGTTATTCTCGTTAGCCATTCATCTAATTTTTTTTCAAGGTTTTTAACTTCTTTGCCATGGGTTCGAACTTCCTCCTTTAGCTCGGAGTAGTTTCATCGTCTGAAGCCTTCTTCTCTCAACTCGTCAAAGTCATTCTCCATCCAGCTTTGTTCCGTTGCTGGTGAGGAGCTGCGTTCCTTTGGAGAAGGAGAGGTGCTCTGATTTTTAGAGTTTCCAGTTTTTCTGCTCTGTTTTTTCCCCATCTTTGTGGTTTTATCTACCTTTGGTCTTGGATGATGGTGACGTACAGTTGGGGTTTTGGTGTGCATGTCCTATCTGTTTGTTAGTTTTCCTTCTAACAGTCAGAACCCTCAGCTGCAGGTCTGTTGGAGTTTGCTGGAAGTCCACTCCAGACCCTGTTTGCCTGGGTATCAGCAGCAGAGGGTGCAGAACAGTGGATATTGGTGAACAGCAAATGTTGCTGCCTGATCGTTCCTCTGGAAGTTTTGTCTCAGAGGAATACCCGGCCATGTGAGGTGTCAGTCTGCCCCTACTGGGGGGTGCCTCCCAGTTAGGCTACTCGGGGGCCAGGGATCCACTTGAGGAGGCAGTCTGTCCATTCTCAGATCTCAAGTTGCGTGCTGGGAGAACCACTACTGTCTTCAAAGCTGTCAGACAGGGACATCTAAGTCTGCAGAGGTTTCTGCTGCCTTTTGTTTGGCTATGCCCTTCCCCCAGAGGTGGAGTCTGCAGAGGCAGGCAGGCCTCCTTGAGCTGCAGTGGGCTCCAGCCAGTTCGAGCTTCCCGGCCGCTTTGTTTACCTACTCAAGCCTCGGCAATGGCAGGCGCGCCTCCTCCAGCCTCGCTGCTGCCTTGCAGTTTGACCTCAGATTGCTGTGCTAGCAATGAGCGAGGCTCCGTGGGCGTAGGACCCTCTGAGCCATGCACAGGATATAATCTCCTGGTGTGCCGTTTGCTAAGACCATCGGAAAAGCACGGTATTAGGGTGGGAGTGACCCGATTTTCCAGGTGCCCTCTGTCACCCCTTTCTTTGACTAGGAAAGGGAATTCCCTGACCCCTTGCGCTTCCCGGGTGAGGCAATGCCTTGCCCTGCTTCAGGTCACGCTCGGTATGCTGCACCCACTGTCCTGCACCCACTGTCCGACACTCCCCCAGTGAGATGAACCTAGTACCTCAGATGGAAATGCAGAAATCACCCGTCTTCTGCGTCGCTCATGCTGGGAGCTGTAGACTGGAGCTGTTCCTATTCAGCCATCTTGGCTTTTTCCTAGATGTTGGTTTAACAATCAGATGCTGGCTGTCAAAGTGTTTTAAATTTTTGCCACCTATTTGTGTGATTAAACTTTTCTTTTTTAAAAAATTATTATTAGGCTAGGTGCAGTGGCTCACGCCTGTAATCCCAGCACTTTGGGAGGCCGATCACGAGTTCAGGAGTTTGAGAGCAGCCTGGCCAACACAGTGAAACCCCGTCTCTACTAAAAATACAAAAAAATCTAGCCGGGCATGGTGGCATATGCCTGTAGCCCCAGCTACTTGGGAGGCTGAGGCAGGAGAATTGTTTGAACCCGGGAGGCAGAGGTTGCAGGGAGCTGAGATCACGCCATTGCACTTCAGCTTGGGCAACAGAGTGAGACTGTCTCAAAAACAAACAAACAAAAATTAAATTATTATTTATTTATTTTAACTTTTTTTGAGACAGGGTCTCACTCTGTTGCCTAGGCTGGAGTGCAGTGGTATGATCTCAGCTCACTACAACCTCAGCCTCCCAGGTTCAAGTGATTCTCCTGCCTCAGCCTTGCAAGTAGCTGGATTAAAGTTTTCTTTTATTGGTTATTAGTGAAAATACAAAGATAAAATTTTAAAGCTTGATTAGGAATTGTGTCTGGCATAAGCTATCATAAAAAATGATTATCATAAAAAGTGTTTTCAATGTTAAAAGCAATTATCTCCCTGACCTCAAAGTTTCAACAATATCAAAATTCAGAACTTCTGTTTACTTAACTCCACAAAGTGGGTGAAAAGACAAGTGCCACACTGAGAATATATTTGCAACCAAAAAGTCCATGAAGAACTGGTATCTACAATGGATAAAGAATGCCTACAAATCACTTAGTAAAGAATGGACAATTCAATAGGAAAGTGGGGACAAAGACTTAAACAGATCACAAAAGAGAAAATCTACATAATCAATAGCATATTGAAAATGTTCAGCATCACTAGTAGTTACAGAAATGTAAAATTAGGCTGGACACAGTGGCTCGTGTCTGTAATCCCAGCACTTTGGGAGGCCAAGGCAGGAGGATCACTTGAGGCCAGGAGTTTTAGACCAGCCTGGCCAACACATGAAACTCTGTCTCTACTAAGAATACCAAAAAAAAAAAAAAAAAAAAAAGCCACAATGGTGGTGCATGCCTGTAATCTGAGCTACTCGGGAGGCTGAGGCATGAGAATCACTTGAACCTGGGAGGTGGAGATTGCAGTGAACCAAGATTGCACCACTGCACTCCAGCCTAGGTGACACAGTGAGATTGTCTCGAAAAAATAAAAATAAAAAAAGAAAGAAATGCAAGATAAAACCAGGAAATATAATTACACATCTGCTAAATTTGATTTTATTTCATTTAAATTTAAGTCTAATGATACTATGGAGTATGTAGAATAGCAGGGACTCATTCCTATAAGTACTTGGGAAAAGTGGCATTATCTAGTAACATTGGTCAAATTTGTACTCTACTCACCGTATGTGGTTCCTGGACCAGCAGCATTGGAATCGTGGGCCTGTAGTCCCAGCTACTCGGGAAGCTGAGGCAGGAGAATTGCTTGAACCTGGGAGGTGGAGGTTGCAGTGAGCTGAGATCGCGTCACTGCACTCCAGCCTGGGCGACAGAGAGACTGTCTCAAAAATAAAATAAGATAAATAAATAAGTAAGTAAGTAAATAAAAAATGTGGAATCTCAGACCCTGCCTCAGACCTGCTAAATCAGAATGTCATGCACATGTTAATGTTTGAGAAGCACCGCCCCATGACCCAGAGATTTTACTCCAAACACATACCTTAAAGAAGCTCTTTCACACGTATTCCAGTGATGTGATCAAGTATGTTTGTGGCAGCATTTTTTTTTTGTAAATAAAAACTGAGGCTAACTCCAGTCTATTAGCAGCAGAATGGACAAACAAATTGTGGTGTAGCTATATAATGGAATACTCTGGATCGGAAAAACAAATGAACTACAATTATGCACATTAACACAGTGACACTCACAAGCATGGTGTTGAGTGCAAGAAGCAGATCACAGGATGACACCACTTACTTAGCATTCAAAACCAGGTGAATTGTCTTGTTTAGGATACACAAATATGGGCCAGGTGTGGTGGCTCATGCCTGTAATTCCAGTACTTTGGGAGGCCAAGGCAGGTGGATCACCTGAGGTCAGGAGTTCGAGACCAGCCTGACCAACATGATGAAACCCTGTCTGTACTAAAAATACAAAATTAGCTGGGCATGGTGGCACATGCCTGTAATCCCAGCTATTCAGGAGGCTGAGGCAGGAGAATCGCTTGAATTCGGGAGGTGGAGGTTGCGGTGAGCCGAGATCGTGCCATTGCATTTCAGCCTGGGCGACAGGAGTGCAACTCCGTCTCCAGGAAAAAAATAAAAGAAAGAAAGAAAAAAGAAAGAAGCAAGGGTATAATTATCACAAGAGCCATATGGGGTTATCTCTGGGCAGGTGGAGGAAGAAGGTATGATAGGTATACACTGGGGACTTTTAAGATATTGGCAATGTTCTGTTTCATAACCTGGGCGATCACTACACAGCTAGCCATTTTGTTGATATTTCTAAAATTGTGCATGTGTTTTATATATTCTTCTGTATTTCACAATTAAACATTTTTAGAGAAGTTACATTCATGAAAATGACCTTGAAGTTTCACACTAAAAAATTAGGTAAGATATTTTTGTGGAAGTTTTATACAAATTCAGGAGTTAACAGTCTCTGTAATGGTTTCCATTTGGTTTTTGTGTTAAAATGGTTTAAAGTAAAAATGTCATTTTTTCACTAAGCCACATACAGATGTTCCCAAATCCTTTCCACTGTAACCCAGTGGGGGGTTCAAATATTGTTTTCTTTGTGTGCCATGACATAAAACACATTGCGATGCAGGGAACAAGAGACCACATTATTTCCAAGGCGTTCAAGGCTCCAACCTTCCGTTGCAGCTTCATCTGGTGCTCTGCTTCAAATTCTAGCTGTTGGATTCCTGGCCTTCCTCCAAAGTAACTGCCATGCCATTAAGCTCATGCTTCTTCTGGATGACCACGAACAACTCTAGGGTAGTGTGCTATACCATACATTTTGCAGTATTCATGTAACAGAATACTCTTTTTGCCCCTCCTCTCCCCTCCCCTCCATTGCTGTGCCCTGCCCTCCCCTCCCCTCCCCTTGCCTCCCCTTCCTTCCTTTTCTCTTCTCTTCTCTTCTTTTTGAGACAGAGTCTCACTCTGTCGCCTAGGCTGAAGTGCAGTGGTGCAATCTTGGTCTCGGCTCACTGCAACCTCCGCCTCCTGGGTTCAAGCAGTTCTTTTGCCTCAGCCTCCTGAGTAGCTGGGATTACAGGTGCTCACCACCAAGCCCGGCTAATTTTTGTATTTTTAGTAGAGACAGGGTTTCACCATGTTGGTCAGGCTGGTCTCGAACTCCTGACCTCAGGTGATCTCCCCGCCTTGGCCCCCTAAAGTGCTGGGATTACAGGTGTGAGCCACCACACCCAGCCAATATTTGCCTTATTTTAATGACTAGTTAGTCTATATTCTATGGAACTATAAATCCTATATTTACCTTCATTACTTTATGTATTGACAAGTAAAAAGTGCTCACTAATATTTCTAGATTTATTAATATAAGTAATCCACTTTGGGGACAATAGAATTTATGTGACATTGAATTGTGCTGTGCAGTTACTGAGATTTTTTTTATAAAGTATGATCTTTAGTTAACTCTAATATCTTTACTATTTTAAATAGGTCATAATATATTCAAGTTATAAAGCATCTACTCTAAACACTTGTTCCATAACAAAGCAACAAAGTTTAGCATCTGTGAATTTTTTGGAGGTTGGCAGTAAACAGCTATGAAACGATATGAATGAGAAGAAACACCATGATATTTATGTTCGTCTCTTAAACTGCTTTTGAATCAAGAAATAAAAAGCATCTGTTAACTACCTTCTGCAACAATTAGGATGTTTGCCATCTCATGCTAAGAGACTATCAATGAATTTCATTGTGTTGACCACAATCACTGCCAGAGATGGGTGATCAGCTGGTCACCCATCATCTCCTGGCTATATTGCATATCCCTTAAACTGCTGGTTCTCAACTTTGAATGCACATCAGATAGTGTCCAGGCAACACCCAAGCCCATTTACAGCAAAATCTCTGGGACTGGAATCCCAACATCACTTTTGTTTTTGGAAAGCTCCCTAGTTGATTCTAAGTGCTGCCAAAATTTAGACCCATGCCCTTAACCTGAACAAACCCTCCCTCCCCGTCCCTTTCACAGTACCTGCTGGAAGTTTGCTTTGGATCAGGAATCGTTTCTGTATCTTTAATGTGTTCTTGGAACATCAACTCCTTCCTTAACAGAAATATCCTAAAGGCTCCCCCTCCCCTACACTTTACACTCCACATACCCAAGTCAGGAGGTGACTGGATTTTTTGCTTGCCTCCCCACCTAAGGCCCCTTCCAAACCACTTCTCCTTCTTGCAAAATCTCCTACTACTCTGAAACTCATTCATGAAGTTGTACCAACTTCCTACCTGCCTTACTGCTGCCATCTGCTATCAACCTCCTCACTCACTAAAGATGGTTCACTTCACAGACTTCTCTTTCCATCCCTATTCCCATTTTCTTTCCCTGAAACCCATGTATGCTCCTGGCCTCAAATCCTTGACCTGCTGAGTTCCAATCTTCCTCTACCCCACTTCACCTCCTTCTCATGGTCACCCTAGTCTTTGTCTTCTCTGGAAATTTGTTTCTCAAATCTGTTTTTTAAATCTCACTCTGCTTACCACCTCTCATCTTCTTAAAGTTTGCTTGCTCAGTCACTCCCACTGCCACCCTTCTTTGACCTTGTCAAGACCTCTAATCCTTAGACACTCCTTTTTCTGTGGCTCACCAGCCTCTTCTTGGCTTCTCCTCTCTACTTCTCCAGGCTTGATTCTATACTGCATCAGTATAATCAATCCCTCAAAAGTACTGTCAGCTTCTCTGCATCCCCACTCACTACTGGACTCAACTACAAAAACCCAATCCCGCTCCGGCTTCAACTCTCCACCTTCGGTTGCCTGCACACACAGCAGGGCTCTGAGGTCCTAACAAACCTCATGCAGACACTCAACTATGCCCAGAAACCATGCTTTGCTTTGCCACTGTGAAGATAACAATTTCATACCTTCTCCTCAAAACTGCCTGCTTGGAAAACAGAAACTATCAGATGGAAATGCCGTCTTCCCATCCCTAAATCGACAATGCTCTCTAACCTTGCGCTCACTTCCATCCCACTGATTATGGTGGAGGAAAGACATAACCAACACCAATCTCTCCTATTGTGGTCTGAGTCTATTCTTTTTTTTTCTTCTAACTTCTAGCTTTATCGAGGCATATTTGACAATAATTGCTTATATTTAAGGTGTACAATGTAATTATTTGATATATGAATGCACTGTGTCGTAATCACATTACTTAACATATCTATCACCACAGTTACCATTTGTGTCTGTGTGTGTGGAGGGTGGGGTGAGCACACTTAAGACCTACTCTTAGCAAATTTCACGTGAACAATATGGTATTATTAACTATAGTAACCATGGTGCACATTAGCTCCCCAGAACTTATTCATTTTATAACTACAAGTTTGGGCCAGGCACAGTGGCTCATGCCTATAATCCCAGCACTTTGGGAGGCCGAGGTGGCCGGATTGCTTGACAGATATGAGAAGTGTGATTTCTGTTCCCTCCAATCTGGCTTCCTTCCCCATCACTCCATAGGAATTTTGTGTTGCAATCACCAACCTCCATTTTGTTTTCTCAACCTTATGTTTCTTAGCTCCAAGGGAATTTGGTAAATGATACTCCTTCCTTTTTGAAATGTTCTCCTCTGTTCTTCCAGGATAAAACCCTCTTCTGGTTTTTGTCTTTCCCCTCTGGCCACCCTTCAGTCTCCTTTGTCTGTTCCTATTCTACTTGATCTCCAAATATTGAGTCAGGCTATCTTGAGCCCTCTTCACTCTGGACTCTTCCTGGGTGATGTCGTGTTTGTTTATAAGTGCCATCTACATGACAATGTCTTGCAAATTTCTATCCCAGTCCAGACCTGTCCTTGGAGCTCTCAACTAGGTATCCAACAGCCTGCACAGCACCTTCAGTGGGATGTGCACCTCAGAAGCACCCAACTCAGAAGGGCCAGAGACTGACTCCCTCACCACCACCCCTTTCTCCCTCCCATCCTCACCTCACTCATGACATCACATCATACCCCGACACCCAGGGCTTCTGCCAGAAACCTGAGATTCACTCCTGGGTCTTCCTCTCACAGGCCCTTAGGCTTTGTTCCATCTCTGTCACTTCCCCACTGTCCTCCTAGTCACAGCTATCATTATCTCTGATCTAGGTAATTGCAAAAGCCTAACTGGGGCTGGGCACAGTGGCTCACGCCTATAATCCCAGCACTTTGGGAGGCTGAGGTGGGTGGATCACCTGAGGTCAGGAGTTCGAGACCATCTTGGTCAACATGGTGAAACCTCATCTCTACTAAAAACACAAAAATTAGCTGGGCATGGTGGCGGGTGCCTGTAATCCCAGCTACTCAGGAGGCTGAGGCAGGAGAATGGCTTGACCCTGGGAGGCGGAGGTTGCAGTGAGCTGAGATTGCGCCATTGCAATCCAGCCTGGCTGACAAGAGCAAAACTCCATCTCAAAAAACAAACAAAAAAGCCCAACTGGTTTTCCACTTTTTAGTTTCCGTTTTCTGTACAGGTGCCAAAATTACTTGTTAACAAAGCATGTACCCTGACTTACCCTTCGATGGTTTCTCATCCCTTCTAGAACAAATAACGCCCTGGCTGACCTGGCCCTGCCACTCTATCGAGCTTTATTTCATGCTCCTCTGATGATTCTATAAGGTACCAAGCTCTTTCTTGACTCAAGCCTTTGTGTCTGTCATTCTCTCTGCTTGAAAGCTGATTCCCTGGCTCTCAGCAGGTTGGAGTACTTTTTATCCAACAGCTCTGTTTACAGTCACCTCAAAGAACCCAGGTCCAACCACCTGATGCACAGCGGGTTCCCCTATTCTTCTCATTACTGCGCCCAGTTTTTGGTTTTGCCTTGTAGAATATACCAGTCTATTATTCACCAGTTTGTCTCTGCTTCTAGAATGTAAGCTGTATGAGGATGAGGGTGTCTTAGTCACAGCTTTATCCCAAGCCTAGCATGATGCCTGGCACATAACAGGCATTCCATTAGTATTTTGAGAGATCATCTAAGTTTGGCATCCTAATTTCATATGAGGAAAGAAACTCAACTAAGGGCCCATCATTTTCCTACTTACTCAGATTGTTGCACTGAGGGCAATGTAGTAGTTAAAGGCACATATTCTGGTACCAGACTTCTTTGGTTCAAATCCCAGCTCCTCCAATGACTAGTTGTGATGCTGGGGAAATTACCACCCTTTGTCTGTTTCCTCACAGGTAAATGGGGATTATAGTATCTATATCTAATAGGATTGTTACAAAGATTAAATGAATTAATAGAAAGATGATACCTGGCATATGATAATTCTGCTCTTCATTATTATGTAAACTCAAAAAGTTTCTTCAACCCCCCAACCCCTTACTGTGCTTAGAACACAAGAAACAATGTTCTTTGAATGATATAAGTAATAATTTCCCACAACTTTTACCACTCAAGACAGAACCTATGTCTGGCCTATACAACTAGACTTTCTCAGATACTTCGAGGAGAATCACGATCCGATCCTCGTGGCAAAACAAACAAAACGAATAAGTCCTTCATGAGTGGACATCAATTTTGGTCATGCTGATCTTTTGGAGAGCATAGAGGATTCACCTGCTAAAACAGAGAATGCTATTTTCTCTGTCAAAAGAAAACAAATAACAACATACTACTTTATTACCTGCATTGCCCCCAACAAGAGATTTTTGTAGCAATACATTAAGGTAGCAATAATAATTTTTAAAATCTTAAAATAATCAGTGGCGTACAAGGTTACTAAAAAGTGATTGAGAATATAGGAAAATACATTAAATGACCATTTCACATTTATTTTGAAAGCTATTCAGACACGAGACGGTTTTAAAAAGTGTTAGAATTAATGTTTTATTGTCACGCAGATGGCAACTGGGTTTATGTCTTCATATTTTATATTTTTGTAAATTAAAAAAATTACAAGTTTTAAATAGCCAATGGCTGGTTATGTTTTCAGAAAACATGATTAGACTAATTCATTAATGGTGGCTTCAAGCTTTTCCTTATTGGCTCCAGAAAACTCACCCACCTGTTAAGAGAATATTGAATTGACATTAGACGTAGCACTGTAGCACTGTTTTATACATAAAATATGTATAAATATGTATTTATATATATACATATACATATGTATATGTAAACATATGTATAAATATGTATTCAGCATAGAATGAAGGAAGAATAGGGGTGGAGGGAAGAAGAGGTATAATCTTATTTAAAATAAACTTCCCTGAATAACATACAGTTCATTTAAGTTATAAACAAAAAATATCAGAGAAAAGTCAAAAGGCTCAAGTACAAATTTTCTTTTACACAATACTTAACAACAAATGAACTGCCCAAGTCTAAGAAATTCTATGTGCTTTATGATATAAATAGGACTAGTTCTAGGAAAGATTGATTTTCAGTTAGCTGTCACATTATGTACTTAAGCCAATGAATTCTGGCATATTTAAAAATTCTTAAAAGCAGAACTTGGTGATATGCCTCAATCTTTAAAGGGAACATCACTCCAGTGATTTATTCACTTATACTGGGTTTCCTATTGCCCAGTTAGAGTTTTAAAGGTCAGATGTACGTACCTTTTGTCCCTTCTTAAAAAACTGGAATGTTGGCATGCATTTGACTTCACACTCTGAAGCAACATCCTGGTAGGGAAAGTAGCAAGGGGAGAGGATTAAATACAAGACTGCGAGTACCGAGCTTTGACAGAAGTAATCCAAAACCAGAAACTTTTCCCTGTCATGTACCCCACATTTCCGCATGAGGACATTTTTCAGCATATGAAAATTAATATAATGAATATAATGGCAGTACAAAAGCCAAACCGGTTATATTCTCAATGAAGAAGTTTTATTAATATTTACTTCCTTTGATGGGCACATTAACAGGCAGAATGTTCAGAATGTTACTAGCATCAGATACCCCAGCGATCCAATATGCTCTTTAATCCAATCAAATTTTCAACTATTTTAAGTATCATACAAAGAAGCAACAAAAAATTCTGCTACAATTGGACTCAGTATGATAATCTTAACTATTCCTCAGAACTAGTACCTCTTATTTCTTGCTCATAATTTTTCCAGTTTTATTATGAAGGCAGAGTACACAGAATGATTATATAAAGGCTAAAAAGTCTAAAAAAATAAAAATCAATTGTTCAAGAACAAAATAATAGTAATCTAAAGGAATAACCCCACACTGGGTTTACTGATTATTATTATTTTTGAGACAGGGTCTGGCTGTGTCACCCAGGCTGGATGGAATGCAGGGGCATAGTCTCAGCTCACTGCAACCTCCACTTCCCGGACTCAAGCCATCCTCCCTCCTCAGCCTCCCCAGTAGCTGGGACTACAGGCACATGCCACCACACCTGGCTAATTTTGTGTGTGTGTGTGTGTATATATATATATATATACACACACGCACATACACAATATATATATATTTTTTTAATAAAAAATATTTTTTTATTTTTTATAAAAAAAATACATATTTTTTATAAAAAAAAAATATATATATTTTTTATAGGGACAAGGTCTCTCCATGTTGCCCAGGCTGGTCTCAAACTCATGAGCTCAAGTGATCCGCCTTCCTCGGACTCCCAAAGTGCTGGGATTACAGGTGTGAGCCACCACACTCAGCCTCCTGCTTATTTTTAATTAAAAACTGATTTGTGAGGCCAAGGCCGGTGGGTTACCTGAGATCAGGAGTTTGAGACTAGCCTGGCTAACACGGAGAAACCCCATCTCTACTAAAAAGACAAAAATTAGCCAGGTGTGGTGGCACACATCTGTCATCCCAGCTACTCAGGAGGTTGAGACAGGACAATTGCTTGAACCTGGGAGGCGGAGGTTGCAGTGAGCTGAGATCATGCCACTGTATTCCAGCCTGGGCGACAGAATGAGACTATCTCGGGAGGAAAAATAAAAAGACTCTGTGAATTCTCAAACCTTGCTGCAGTATCAGAATTACCTGAGGGGTACTACAAGTTTCCCCATCAACCCCATCTTAAACCATTACAGTTGAAGTCGGGTTTCAGGTGACTCTGATGCTCTAACCTTTGAAAGCTATCCTACTAAGAAAATCGACAAATTCCTAACATTGCAAATTGGGCTAGTTGATACGTATTTTCTCCTCTCCTAGAAGTGGCTGTTACCACAGCTAAAGATTTTTCTACAGCTCAAAGGTAATTGAAGTAACACACATTCCTCAACTGTGGAATGCTAAATGAGAACTCTTATAATACCCCATGCTCAACACATTGTTCATGCTATAAGAGGGCAAGGTTTGGAGGACAATACCACGAAACTGGTTTGGTTGGGAGCCCAATAGAGATTGAAAATGTCAGCCAGGCACTCAAAAGAGGACTGGGAAAGAAATATAGAACCACTCAGAACCTAAGCAGCACAAGCTATACAGGACAGCAAGCAAGCAGGCAGGACTGTTGATAACCAAATCACGGAAACCAACGGAGAATTCTCAAGGGGAAGACAGGCCAGCTACAAACACTATGACGACCTCTAGGATGGTGGGTGGCACTACTGTTGAGGAGTTCTTTCTAGGTAATCTTTACTTTTTCTTGTAATGCTGGACACCTGCTGAGCATGAAAGTACAGGTTCCAGTAAGAGGCACAAGGACAGTAATGGCTGGAATAAAAATGGTGAATGTTTATTGAATGCATACTATTGAAAACTCACTCCAAGTAAGGGTCAGAGGGAGGTTACCATTTATAAAATAAGTATCATAACCCTGTTGGCTGTCAGAGAAATAAGATTGGTCTATCATTTTCAAAAGGGCTACTACTCATACTTTTCTATCAATCTATGGAGGCAAAGTTAAAGTTCCTCAGTTTGTCAGAGGGTCACTTCAAGGTTTTAAAAGACACTTTCAGGCCAGGCACGGTAGCTCATGCCTGTAATCCCAGCACTTTGGGAGGCCGAGACGGGTGGATCACTTGAGGTGAGGAGTTCGAGACCAGCCTGGCCAACATGGCAAAATGCTGTCTCTACTAAAAATATGAAATTTAGCCTGGTGTGGTAGTGGATGCCTGTAGTCCCAGCTACTCAGGAGGCTGAGGCAGGAGAATCGCTTGAACCCGGGAGGTGGAGGTTGCAGTGAGCAGAGATGGTACCACTGCACTCCAGCCTGGGCGACAGAGTGAGACTCTGTCTCAAAAAAAAAAAGATACGTTCAGGGTGATGAGGGTGCACCAAGCAGACACGAAGGAGGAGCTCTGTCATACGGAAGTCCTCGAGCGCTTTGCACACCTATAGTAATGCACCATATAACATTTAGGTCCACAACAGATTGCATATATTGTGGTGGTCCCATAAGATTATAATGAAGTTGAAAAATTCCTCTCACCTAGTGATGGGTTAATGTCATAGCCCATCGCATTAGCTGGTGCAAACAAATGTGCGCTGCAATTACATACAAAGTATACCACTACAGACTGCTTCACCTGTAGAGCAGCCATTCTTTTGTGCCTTTACTTTCTTAATAAACTTGCTTTCACTTAAAAAAGCGTATCACTACAATTATGGACAGTATATACTACTTGATAATAAACACCTAGGTTACTGGTTTTTGTATTTACTTTAATTTCATTATTAATTTAGAGTGTACTTCTACTTATTTTTTTAAAAAGACAGTTACTATAAAACAGGCTCAGGCAGGCCCTTCAGGAAGCATTCCAGGAGAAGGCACTGTTATCATAGGAGATGAAAGGTCCATGCATGTTACTGTCCCTGAAGACCTTTCTGTGAGACCAGATGTGGGGATGGGAGACAGTGATACTGATGATCCTGACCCTGTGTTGGTCTAGGCTAATGTATGTGTTTGAATCTTAGTTTGTAACAAAAAGTTTAAAAAGTCTTTTTAAAAAAAGCTTATAGACTAAGGATATAAAGAAAATATTTTTGTAGAGCTGTACAATGCATTCGTGTTTTAAGCTAAGTGTTATTACAAGAGTTAAAGAGTTAAAAAAATAAAAAAACTATAAAGTAAAAAAGTTACAATAAATTTATTGCTGAAAAAAGAAATTTTAAAAATAAAATTTGTAAGCATACAGTGTTTATAACGTCTACAGGTTCTAGGCCTTCACATTCACTCACCACCCACTCACTGACTCGCCCAGAGCACCTCTCAGTCCTGCAAGTCCCGTTTATGGCAAGTACCTTATAAAGGCATACCATTTTTTAATCTTTCATATCATGTTTTCACCATACCTTTTCTATGTTTAGATACACAAATACTTACTGTTGTGTTATTAACCGCCTACAGTATTCAGTACAGTAACATGCCTTACCTGTTTGTGGCCTAGGAGCAACAGGCTTTACCACATAGCCTAGGTGTACAGGAGGCTATGCCATCTAGGTTCTGTAAGTACACTCTATGTGTGCACAACAAAATTGCCTAACATTTCTCAGAAAGTATCCTCATCATTAAGTGATACATGACTGTACTTCCCAAAGGCAGTAAGAAGATGTGTCCTCAGTACAGTATGGTGCATTGGTCTGCCTCAAGGACTGACTTTACCTTCTGTGCTGCAGTGCCATTACCTGTTCAATGAGGGTGCTAATAAAAAATACTCCTATAGTTATTGTGAGGATTAAATGACATAGTGCATGCAAAGGGCTTATCATGGCATCTGGCACCTATTATTACTTTCAAATAAAAATCAAGGCTGGGCGTGGTGGATAATCCCAGCACTTTGGGAGGCCGAGGTGGGTGGATCACCTGAAGTCAGGAGTTCGAGACCAGCCTGACCAACATGGTGAAACCCCGTCTCCACTGGGGTTTTAATTTTGTAAAAATACAAAATTAGCCAGGCATGGTGGTGCATGCCTGTAATCCCAGCTGCCCAGGAGGCTGAGACAGAGGATTGCTTAAACCCGGGAGGCAGAGGTTGCAGTGAGCCGAGATCATGCCACTGCACTCCACCCCAGGTGACAGAGCGAACTCCATCTCAAAAAAAAAAAAATCAAGTTGCTATCTGATAGGATCAGTGGCAGTTAGAATTTCTCTATTCCAGGTGCAATTTTCCCCTAGCTAAATTGACCTTAATAAGACTAAGTTTGATTAAAACAAGGAATAAGGATTTTTCACAAAAATGCAATTACACTCTTTAAAAAAAAAAAAAAAAACTCTGGGACACATCTAGAATAGTAACTTAACAACCATATCACATTCATCATTCATTCATTCCACACCTATACTACATGCAAGGCAGGTGTGCTAGGTGAAGGGGCAACCAAGGTGAATTAAGACAGGGTCTCTGATCCTAGGAATCTACTGAGACTAATGGTAATGGACAGACATAAAGATCATTATAATAATTGCCAAGATTCACTGAGTACTTAGGGCACACAAGGGGGTAAGTGGAGAAGGGGTGAAGCTCATGACAAGGAGTTAGTCAGGTAGGAAAGGAAAGGACAGGCCAGATGGAGAAGACAGCACAAGCCAAGGCAGGGGTTGCCCAAGGCACAGAGTCAAAAACTGGCTAAGAATACACAATCTGGGGTTGTTGCGCCCTCCCATGTTTCGAGAGCACTGCCATATGCCTGTTTTAAGTGACCCTTCAGCCTTTATTGGATATTCCATGTTTGCTCAATGAATAAGCAACCTTGGGAGGTTGATGGGGCAGGTCTTAAAGCTCAAGGAAGAGGAGTGACTGGCCTAAGCAGATGCTAGTGAGCCAGGACTGGAAGCCAGGTCCAGCGCCTCTGTTGCCACACTGCACCCCTCCCACATGGCCTTTCCTTCTCCACTAGGGCTAAATGAAAATGCTCACATATCTGTAAAGGGCCCCGAAGTGATACCTCCTCAACCAGCTCTCCTAGGTCTGTGGTCATGTGCTAAGCACCCGATCTACACCCACCACAAGACAGAGCATCCTCTGATGGGTAGTGCTTAAGGTCAAGGGCTGGGAAGCCAGAACACTTCACTTTAAATCCTAGTTCAGCCACATACTCACTGAAACTTCATGAACAACCTCTGTGTTTCAGTTTTCTCATCTATAAAATGGGGATGATAACAGCACTCAGGATTAAATGAACTGATACTTAAAAACTACCCAGAACAGTGCCTGGTATATACCTAGTGCAAAACAAGTATTTGTTAAATACAACCAACCCTGGAATTTCTTCCAAATTATTCTCTCAGGTACCTTGGTGTTTATTTGTTAAAACATTTGTGGTTTCTAATTGACTAAAATCAACCAAGACTAGAATAGGCTTGCAAATGCAGGTTCTCAGGCTACTGCAAGTTCACAAAGAGCCCTACAAGCGGTCTCATAATTTGGTGACTCCATCAAGCCTATGGATGTAATGATCATAGCTAAATTCAATCTCCATTTATTGCACATCTCAGAGTGTAAAGTAGAATGTAGAGTTTTAGAAAGGTGGGTGGCCGATAAGATTCAGAAGTCTCACTCATTTATTTTTGTTTACTTTAGGATGTGATATACAGCTCCTGATAGCTAGGATTAAGCTCCTAACTTGCCTGCTCTTCTGAGATAGAACTTTTTAGATAGGATTACAGTTCTAGAATTATTTGACATATTTATGGAAAAAAGCACTGTGCAATTCAGAGAAAAAGGCCAATGTGAAAAGCTCAGCAGTATCTCATATTTCCAGCTACATACCTGACAGTCATCCACATCTACTTCAAGGAATATCACGTTGGAATACTTTTCAGAGAGGGACTGGAAAATTTAAAATGAAAAATCCAAAAAGATTTAGAACTAGGTAATGGCAATCAACATACTCAAGCTTCTTAAATGGAAACTTAATAAAAGTAGAGACTAATTAAAGATCCAAAAATTTAGATCTTTGGAGACATAGATCTAAGAGACATAAATTTTCTCTAAATCAAATTTTTCTTAGTATAAAACAGTTTGGCATATCAAATTCTGAGGCTGGGATTCAAATTCTGAGGCTGGGATTTCAAATAAGGCCCATGTTTCAATGTGGGGAAAAAAAGAACTATTTAAGACAAAATTAACTTCTAAAATTTGTTTTCAATGGGCTACATGTATCAAACCTAAATTATTTGTTATACTACTACTTTTAGATCAAAGATCCAGCCAAAGAAACTCCCCCACCGAAACCAAAATCCTTTAACTGTCTTTCTTTCCTACCGTTGTGACTACCAACCCAAAAAACACAAATCTCTTACAAAGTAGACATTGTTTAATACTCACATGAAAGAAAGGCTTGATCATTTTGCAAGGCCCACACCACGTGGCTGAGAAGTCAACTACTACAAGTTTATCACCTGCAGCGTCCAAGGCTTCCTGAAAAGCAGTCTAACAGCAAAAGAAAAGCTTATATTAAATAAATAGTTAAATATTAAACCTTCAAAAGAAAGACTCGACACAATGACACAAAGCACATTCTGGAGGTCCTCCTTTCAGGACCTACTTTTTAGCCAAAAAAAAAAAAGATCCCCAAACAAGCCAAATAAAACTCAGTTTGAAGAAATTCTATACATTGTTGGTAGTGTTACTTGATAAGATGAAACAAGATATAATGTGTAGAGTATACTGACATTCTCTTCATGACTATTTTATAAAATATTGTGAACTGGCTATTTTTTCTCTACACCAAACAAAAGGAAAATAAAAATAGACATTTGTATTAAAAATGTTTCCATGTCAAGCCTAGGTGTATGGTAGACATTCATTAAACACTTATGGATTATGAAAGGGGTCACTTGAAGTCACAAAGGCATAGGATTTTGCAATTGAAACATCACAAGTTACTTAAAAATAAAAGTTGGCTGGGCATGGTGGCTCACGCCTGTAATCTCAGCACTTTGGGAGGCCAAGGTGGGCGGATCACTAGGTCAGGAGTTCGAGACCAGCCTGGCCAATATGGTGAAACGCTGTCTCTACTAAAAATACAGAAACTAGCTGGGCGTGGTGGCGTACGCCTGTAGTCCCAGCCACTCAGGAGGCGGAGGTTGCAGTGAGCCAAGATTGTGCCACTGCACTCCATCCTGGGCAACAGACGGAGACTCCGTCGCAAAAAAAAAAAAAAAAAGCTATGACTTTTGATTAAACTCATTTGTCTATGGTGGACCATACGAAAATCTAAAATTTTTTGAAAAGTCAAGGAAACTCACCTTCCCCAAACCTCAACACTCAGACATCACTGTTGACATAAGCATAATGGGGTTTCCAGAGCTGAGATCACACGTTTACCAACCTTTGATTTTTGCCCTTTATTTTAAAACTACACCCTTGTCATTCATTAAATGAAAGTTTTCGTTCCTCATGAAGGAAATTTTTCATAGATATTATTTTTCATAAGGAATGCTTGTTAAATAAAATTCTCAGTAGAAATGATCAAGAAATCTCTTACCACTAACTTCCCTGAATTATTTACTATCTAGATACTGTAACCCTGGGAACCGAATATTCTAGTTACCAAGGACTCATTTTTGTTTTGTTTTGTTTTTGAGACGGAGTTTCACTTGTTGCCCAGGCTGGAGTGCAAAGGCCTGATCTCGGCTCACTGTAACCTTTGCCTCCGGGGTTCAAGTGATTCTCTTGCCTCAGCCTCCTGAGTAGCTGGGATTACAAGCCTCTGCCACCAGGCCCAGCTAATTTTTGTATTTTTAGTAGAGACAGAGTTTCGCCATGTTGACCAGGCTGGTCTTGAACTCCTGACCTGAAGTGATCCACCTGCCTTGGCCTCCCAAAACAAAGGACTCATTTTAACCACATTAGTACGTTAGTGCTGACCAAACCCAAAAACCAAACCAGAGCAATTAAGATAAATCAAAACATAAACATCTATATCTGAAATCTAGGTTTTCTTCAAGGAAACAATGCTGGTCAAGTAGGTTTAATAAAAAATGAACATTCCCCGCCCCCCACTGCCACAAGAGGTCTCGTAAAGAAAGAAATCAAATAAATAAAAAACCATAAGATAAAAAACCAAATAAACAAAAAAAACCCAACAAGAAAACACTAATATGACCTCATGTAGTAATAGTTACTTCTCTAGATTTCTAATTTCTACCTCATGTTTTTGGGAAAATAATTCACAAATGGTGTTCCTGAGAAAGGTAGGACAACACTTTCATAAATTTTTTAGTTATGCAAATCCCTGAACCCCACCTCTAGAGGTGGAGACATGGGGAGAGCTGCAGCAGGGTACATAGAAGTATAGCAATTGTTTTTCCAAATCATCACTTATTGTTCCAGATCAATTTCATTCAAAGCCTTCCCTAATGTGATTTTCAAGAAAGTTAAACCAGGCATCCTTTATTGCAAGATCCAGGTAAGACAGGAAAAAAGGTCAAGAAATGCCAATGTCTGGTTGAATAGACATTTTTGTTTCTTTAACATGATTAACCCTCATTAAAAACTTGAGATTACTTTCAAGAGGGAAGGTATTTCAAACATACTCAAGGCTTTTCCAAAACAGTTCTGAATCAAATTTAAGCACAAGTACCTAAAATTTCTGAAAAGAGGCACACAACAATAACTTTTAGCCTAACTGAACATGAGTTACACCCCACGTATGTGCAGGCTTTATGTACAAATTCTCTTCTGATACTTCTAAACGGGTATCAGCTTGACAATTATTCAAGATTGTATTACTAAGAAGAAATCACAATTTCTAGCTCCCAGAAACTAACAGGATTAATAAATGTCTCCATCACTGACACCAATAATCTGGGGGAAGCAAAACAGTGTAGTTGGGGTAAATAGGAGCAAGAGTCTAAGATCTCGTTGCCTCAACATACCTACTCTGAGGGTAATAAGTGTGAGTGGTTTCTGAAGTACTTAGCCAAGTGCCTTGTAGATGGGAGTTCAATAAATGGTAGGTGTCATTTTTTTTTAAAAGTGTTGATTTCTTCCTCATCACATTTACAGTCAATTATTCCATTCCTCTCTGAAATAGATCCCAGTTGGCCCTAAAGCACCAACAGAGTACCTCAGAAACAGAATTGTTCTGGATGGCAAATGGTGCCAATTTGGCCCATTAGGATGAAAATGTAACATGTATTCAATATTTACAAATAACAGGCTGGGCGTGGTGGCTCACGCCTGTAATCCTAGCACTTTGGGAGGCTGAGGTTGGTGGATCACCTGAAGTCAGGAGTTCGAGACAAACCTGACCAACATGGTGAAACCCCATCTCTACTAAAAATACAAAATTACTGGGCATTTTGGCAGCGCATGCCTGTAATCCCAGCTGTGCAGGAGGCTGAGGCAAGAGAATCGCTTGAACTCAGGAGGTGGAGGTTGCAGTGGGCCGAGATCGCGCCACTGTACTCCAGCCAGGGCAACAAGGGCAAAACTCCATCTCAAAAAGACAAACTAACAAACAAATAACAATCAAATTAGTGTAACTTTCGATCAATGACTTTGGATTGTTATTTTGAGGATTAATTGATTATCAGGGCCTTTGGGCCCCAGGCTGTAGTGCTTTTTTTAAAGTTCCTGTCACCCTTGTACACCTTTGTCACCGGTAGAGGAGGAAGGTGCCACCATGCTCTGACAACTGGGAGGACTAAACTGTGTGTTCCAGAAATCCTCATCAACTTTGTTTGTAGTGTCTGGATTTTGGGACAACTAACATAGACCACTCAAAGGTCTTCTGGCTCAGTGGAGGGGGTTCTTAGCAGTTGGGTTATACTGAGGTTGCCAGACCCTGGAGAACAGAATCCCAGCCCCACTCCCTTCCCCAGGAATGGATTAATAATTTGTCACACAATAGGTGCTTGGAAAAAAGTATATGAAAGACAATTCACTACTAAGGATCTTTTCAACACATGAGGGCTGCTAAAATGAGAATCCCACTAAGAAAAAACTGATTGAGAGGAAGATAAAAGATGACAGTGGCAATCAACATATGAGAAAAAAATACTGAGAGTCAATAATAATCAAAGGAACAAAAGGATCGGGGACACATTGCAGACACACTTCTGTTTCCGAAGCCCACCCGGCACGAAACAGGTCAGGGCACCCGAGGCGGGCGAGGACCCGCCCTCCTCTGCTTCCCGCAGGTGGGGAGGGGTAATCGCAGGGTAGGCGCTGGCGAGGGGTCTTCTACCATTCGAGCAGTATCAATTTCCTCCACTCACTTTTCTGACGCTGCATTTAACAAATATTTCTGGAGTGGCTACATTAGACTAGACACTGCGCGTTAGGCTCTGGGTTTCCCAGTCTACAAGGTTTTAGGCTTGCAATAACTTTCAAACATGGGAAGGCTGTTTCGCCTTGGGCATTTTTAAGAGGACAAAACAACGATCGGGATACCGATAGGTCGGCGAGCAGGCAGCAGGGCGCGGCTGCTCCCAGGAGGAACCCTGGCTCCAGCAAAACCCACCGACTGAGGGTGAATCATGGACGGGCAGGGCAGCCGAGGCCCCCGGGCCCAACCTTGGGGACTGAGTCATTCCAAAGCCACTGCTGCCGGAAACGCGCCCTGCGCCACAGGAGTCCCGTGGGCGCGGCCCGGACCTCACTTCCTCGCGGTCACCTGGGGCCCTCGGGCCTCCTGGACAGACCTGCACGTGCCAGGGGGTCTCCAGCCGCAATCCGCCCCCTTAGTGCGGATACAGCACGCGTCACCTTTGGGGCCGGGCATGGGTGGAGGCAGGCGGGGGTCTCCGGCCTAGACCCGCTCCCAAAGGGAGATCACTACCCCCGCTGCGGGTGGATCACTTCACATACGGAAAGGCAGCGGCGGCCAGCGACCCGTGCCTTCTGCAAGGGCCTTCCCTATCCTTGCCTGGGGCCTGAATCTGGATACAGATGGGGGGCCAAGGGCGGACCCCTTCCATTCCCTCATCTTCCTCCAGTCGGGGCTGCCCGGACGGGAGGGTGCAGGAGGCGCAGCGTGGGGACTCCTCACGCTGTCTGCGCTCTCACATCCCCCGGACGCTCCCCGCGTGCGTGGAATCCCCCGGGGAACAGGGTGCGAGAAACGCTGGGCACCGCCACTCCGCCCTCCAGGGGACCCTTGTCCCTCTCCTCCCTTCCTCCAGGGCAGGCTCCACCGCCTCGGGCGCGCCCAGGCCGCTGCTTCCCTCAGTCCCAGGCCGAGACGCCGCGTCCCTTTCCCCTGGCGATGCAGAGGGGCGGCCTCCGCACCTCCCGCCACCGCCTTCCCCAGTTACAGAGGCCGCGCGCGGCGCCGGCACCCTGGCCTTCCCCGGGAGCGCGTACCTTGCTCTCGATCTGCTTCACCATCTTGGCTGCTGGAGTCTGACAAGCGGCTGTAAGGACCGATGGAAACGGATCCAAAGCACCACACAGAGCTTCAAGACTCGCTGCTTGCTCTCTCCCTTTATAAACTGGCACGCCCGGCGTGCGTGTGGCGGGGGCGCGCGCGCCCGGCCGGACCTCCGCGCCCGTCGCTGCGCCCCGGCCACGCCCCGCCCCTGGAGCCTGCGAGCCGGGATCGGGGCGGGGCTGGCGCAAGCGTGGGGCGGAGCTCCAGGGCTTCAGCTCCTGTACCCCCAAGCCCAGCTCGCACACCAGCTGGAAGTGGGGATCAGCACTGCGCGTGACGGTGGGAGGCGGGGAGACGGACAGTCACCCCCAGAGACACAAGGTCCCTGCCGGGTCACCTGGGGATGCGTCCGCCGGGCCTGAATCGAACACGCCCACGCTCGAGATGGGGACCGCCCAGGCAGGGCTGGATTCCTCGAAAACGGCCGCCACGCCCCGGCCCCCCCAGCCACGTGAACCCCACAAAGTGCTGAGTAACGGTGACCGGGAAGTATCTCGGTGTGTACGTCCTTGCCTCCTCTCCGGAATTTACCGTGACCGTTCTCTTCTCTGTAACCTCCTTCTGTTCTTTCATTTTCACTGCTGAGCCCGCTGCTCCAGCTTGACACAGCGGTTTAGTGCGGTAGAAACGACCGAGGGACTGGTTGGGCTCTTGACCATCAGACAGCTGCGTGTGAGATGGAAGTGCCACCGGGTTGAGCTCTGCAACTTAGTTAAGCAGTTGTGACCCTGGAAAGGTCCTGACCTCCTAAAGTCTCGGTGTTTCCTTCTGTAGAACGGGAATCATGATGGTCTCAGTCTCACGGTGGTGGTATTTTGAGGGTTAATAGTGCTTGCAAAGGACCGTGCTTGGCACATAGTAAACACTCCATAGATAGTTCTTACTATTCGGTGTCTTGCAGGGACTGATTGGGCCTGGCCACCTTATACAGCATTTACAATGGCACAGCACGCACATTTGTGTGAGATTCTTCTAACAGAGGCAGACTCCTGGAACAGAAGTCGGAGTTTGCATTGATCCAGGAATGCCTGTTGCAGGTTATGTCTGGCAGGGCTGGGGATTGTGGAAGGTGGGTATGTTAGTTGGCCTTGTGGAGCCAGGAGGGCCTGTCAGCGGCTGGAAGTGGAGGTTGAAAAGCTGCTCACAGGAACGAGAGCCAGAAGGCTGGGAGGGAGAGTCCCAGGTCTGTATTTTCAGAGCTGAGCTGTTCCCGATGAAGCTGCAACTAGGTGTGATTGCCTAGGGGTGGTAATACTGCTGCCTGGCTGCCCCCTGAAACCCCTGGCTTCCTTCTTTCACTCTTTCAGACAGAGGAAGGGAGGAAACCAGAGGTTTTGAATCTATTGTGCAAAGTTTCTAGGGGGCTGAGGAGCACGGAGCATGAATATGGATATAGGCAAGGGACACATTCTATAGACAGCCCATAGGGAGGGAAGACAGACTGCCCTGAATGCAGCAATGTTCCCAAAGAGAGGGAGGTTATTGGGGCAGAGAGGAAGGAGCTGTATGGAGCACCCAGAGCAGAATCTATAACCTGCTTTTCTGCTGCTGGGTTTTCAGTTCAGCTGCATCCCAGCTTCCTGACTTTTATCTGTTTGTTGGTGAATTTGCATGGGTGATAACAACAAATCATTGAGTTCCAGGAAGGGGCAATGCAGGCCATCCTCAGCTGGCTTCTCTCCAAAGACCTTCCAAATGTCCAGTGACTCAGTCAAGGAGGTACTCCCTCTCTCCCACCTCCACAGAACCAATGCAGAGTAGATGTGGAGGATGGTACAGTTATAAGGAACTGGGAAGCCAGTCTGGACTCTGCAATTTGACTCCGTTGTCCTCATCCCTACTCTACCACTTCATGACTGGGTAACTCTAGGCAAGTCTAAATAGACTTTTTGTGCCTCAGTTTCCTTATGTGAGAAGTGGGCGTAATAATAGCTTGCGCTATTATAAGGGTTGAGTGAACTAAAATATATGTAAAATGGTTAGAACCATGCCTGGTGTGTAGTGAATGCTACATGAACTATGATTATAGGCTATTAAATGAGTGATGAGATCCATCTGGAATGATGGCAGAGCTAGGGTGGAAGGAGAGACTATAAAACAGGTGTCAGTCTTAAATGAATTAAGTAATGAAGACAGTAGTAATGAACAGTGAGCTCCGTAACATAAGCCTCAAAGGAAAAGGCCTTTTTTTTCCCTGCAAGGAAGAAAGAAAAGTGGGCCGGACCTGGTCCCAAGGAGCAGGTTCCCTGCATTTGTGGCAAGGAGGTGACGTTCTTTAAGGAGAGTGAGGTACAGGGGAATTATTTGGGACTGCCCAGAGAGGAAGGGTTCATTTGTGCAGAGAAATGTAGAGGCTCTGTGTGTTAGTCCGAATTTTCAGTTGCAAGGAGAAATTCTAGCTCAAACTGACGTAAAGCAAAAAGAGAATTAGTAACTCAGATTAGCAAGAACCCCAGGGGCCTAATGATGTCAAAGGGCACCGTCTCTCTTAGTTTCATTCTCAAGTAGGCACTCTATGTAAGAGTGGAGTAGGCAGCTCCAGACTTAGGTTCTTACTAGTTTAGTATCTCTACAGGAAGAGTGTTCCTCTTCCTTGTTCTTGTAAATGTCTGAGAGGCTGACCTTCACTTTCATGGTGGGGAAAGGGATTAGCCTTGCTTGAAGCTTTGCACTAAGAGTAGGGAAAATCCAGGGGGTTACCAGAAAAGGGGAGATTGCTGCCAGACCAGCAAAAATGATATTTTTATGTCACCCAGAAGGGCGGAAACATGTAACAAGGGTGATGGGCCTGCTTCAGGCCTGGGTCAGCTGAGTCCAGCCTCCACATGGGACTGGAGAACTGGGTCAGCTGTCTTTGTTTGTGTCTCAACTCGAATTTGAAGAAAATGCAATTGTAGGATTTCTGAAACAAGTTTTTCTCACATCCCAGGTGTCTCTGAGTGGTTCTTGACCACCTCATTCATCATAGCCAAACGTGCTCGATGATACTGCACATTCCTGGACCACACCCAGACAGACATACAGAATCAGTCTTTTGAGGTAAGGCTTTGTAATCTGCATTTTTAAAAAGCATCTCAGGTGATTGGGTACACTAAGATTTGATGAGCTTTGCCGTGGGACCTTCAGAGGGAGGCCAGCATTAGTTAAGCTTCAAGACTGTGTCTAGCAAGAGAGTTGAGATGGGGACTCAAAAGAGAATGTGGTAAGTGACATAAAATCAGGAGCTCAAAGTACTACAGTAAAAAAAGTGGTAGAAGGAAAAGGAACAAATTAACCTGGGTGGGACAGTCATTAAATGCCAAGCCTAGAGCTGGGCGTGTCTTATCATTCCTCTCAATATCCCTTAGAAGATAGACATTATTTTTCCTATTTTACAGAGAAAGAAATTGAGATTCAAAGAGGTCACCTAGTCATATCCAATGTTCACTAATTCTTATACTCTGTCCATGAAGGGTGGGAAGTATCAGCACAGTTTTCAAGCCCATCCGCATATATTAAGTACCCCTCATTTCACCAGTGAAAAATATCTGACATCCCTTATGCTAATGTGCTGTATATTACAACACATCAAATGTTAACTATTTAGATTGTAAAAACTAATTTATGCATAACTATATCGCACTTTAATTGCCAAGTATTTTAATGTAAATTTCAGATAATATAATAACCCCCGTGAGTAACCTACCCTGCACATCACTGCTCCTTATAGCCCTTAATTTGGTCCAGTGGTCACCCTTGCTGCCCCCTTGAGCCCTTTCACCATGTATCATGGAATCATCTGGATTCAGCAAGCACCACTGTATTCCCAGATGTTTCTTTTGCTTTAACCAAAAGTTTTGCCCCTCTCAGTGTATATCATTGCATGACATACAATGCTCCATGTATGTCACGGCCAGGCGGTAAGGCAAGTGCTTCCCTTTGCTGCATCCAGATTCTTTCTTCTTCCAAAATCCCAGATTTTTAGAAAGAAAAAAAAAAATTTTTTTTGAAAGAGAAAGGAACTTGACCTTTACAGCGTGCCATAAAATTACTTAAAATTTACCAAGGAACTCCTGCAAGAAGACATTAGAGATAATCTTTGCAACCTTGAGGTAGGCAAATATTTCTTAGGCAGAACACAGAAATCACTAGCTATAAATGAAAAAGTTAATAAATTTGGCTTCTCACAACACACACACACAAATATGTGAGGTGATGCATATGTTAATTAGCTTGATTTAGCCATTCTACATTGTATACATATATCAAAATATGTTGTACACCATCAATATATACAAGTTTCACTTGTCAATTAAAAAATAATTTTTTAAAAATGGGGGAAGCTAGCAGTCTTGCATCCCCTGTGAAGGGATGTATGTTCTAGTGGGTATTGTTATAAGTAGTTAGATAGGCATGAGTGAGGCAGGAGAGGGCTCTCCACCCACCCACTAGGAATGTCAGGTGATGGTTGGACAATTATCACACCACCACTCTAAAAACGATAATGTGGCAGCCTACCCAGGGTGCCAGGGAGAGGCCATTTCCTGGTGATCCACAGCTGTTAACATTAAAGTGTTAAATGAATCCAGATGCCCGGGAGAAGAAACTGCCTGGGCATGTGCACTAAGAGACAAAATGGCAAAATAAGACATTCCAGGCAGGCTGTTCCGGAAAAAGGGAAGAAAGTCTCAGATAGGCATGCATATGACTTCCTAAACACGCTGTGTGTGCTCAATTCCCAAGGGTAAGGGGGCAGGCACTAGGCAGGCAGGCAGCCCACCCTGAGGGAAGAATCACGGGAAAGAGGTAAGCCTATAAAATCCTGAGATGAAGTCGAATTCTTCTGAGGAGGCAAGGACGAAGTTGCTGCAGATGTGTACAGATCGCCGCTAATAATTCAGGGTAACTTGGATCTCTTCCACTGGTAACAGAATCATCTCAAGAAAATAAAAATAAATAGAATAAATTATAAAAACTAAAAATCTCTGCTCTTTGAAAACCATTGCTTAAAAATAAATGAAAATGAATAAATAAATTTCTCCCAGTCTGTGACTGGAAGAAAGTATGCTCAATACATACTTCTAACAAAGGACCTACATTCAGAATGTATAGGGATCTGTTACAGCTCAATAATGGGAAGACAAATAAGCAGTAAAAACATGGCAATAGATTTGAACACATACTTCTTAAAAGAAGATATATATCAAGAGGCTGAGGCAGGAGAATCGCTTGAATGCAGGAGGCGGAGGTTGCAGTGAGCCGAGATGGTGCCACTGCACTCCAGCCTGGGACTTTTTCTCAAAAGAAAGAGAAGATATATAAATGACCAGTAAGCACATAAACAGATGGATTGCTCAACATCATTCGTCACCAGCGCAATTCAAATTAAAACCATAATAAGATACCACTATGTGACCTCTAGGCTGGTAAAATTAAAACAAAACAAAACACACACACACAGACACTACCACATGCTGGCAAGATTGTGACTAATTGGAAATAATTCATACTTCACTGGTAGGATTATAAAATTGTACACCCACTTTGAAAAACAGTTTGGCAAGTTTTGTTTTTTGTTTTTGTTTTTAATGAAGTTACACACACATTTACCATATGACCTAGTAATTCCACTTCTAGGCATTTACCCTCCAATAATTAAAACACATGTATATAAGGACTTGCATATGAATGTTGGGAGCAGCTTTATTCATGATAGCTCTAAACTAAAAACAAGCCAAATGTTCACCAACAGGTGAAATAATAATAAATGTGATATGTCCATACAATAGAATACTTCTCAGCAACAAAAAGGAACAAAATGCTTATATACACAAAAACATGAGTAAATATAAAAAGCACCACTGAGTGGAAGAAGCCAGACACTAAAGATTGTACTAACTCATTCCTATGAAGTTCTAGAATAGGTAAGTCTATAGTGACAGAAAGTAAATCAATGGTTTCTTGGTGTTGGGGTGGGAGGATTGCAGTAAGGCACGGGAAACTTTTTGGTGATTACGTAGGTCTGTACATTTTCTACACCTCATGGAAAAATGCACTAAAAAGAGGTACATTTTATTATGGATACAAATAATACCCTCAATAAAGTTTATTTAAACTGTAAAACGTGGTCTTTGAATAATCCTGTCTAGGCACAAAAACCATCTGTAAAGACATTAAAATACATAAAAACATAAAAATATGTAAGGGAACAAAGATAAGTTGAAACATTTCAGCAGAGCTCTAACTTGGGCCACAAAAATTCTAAGCATGGCTAAGTGAAAGTGCATGCAAAAGTTGATAAGCCTTTTATAGCAATGGTAGCCTTCAAATAAGATACAGATATTAAGCATAGACAAGTTAATTGGGTGATCTACCAAACTTACCTTAAATGCTGAGACGTGGAGAACCACTGAGGGAAGCATACAAGTAAAAAGAACTTGGTGTCCTCTTTACAAAGGAGATGGAGCCATCCACATTAATGCTTCAAGAGCTGCACATAACTAAGAAAGGTAGGGTAAGAATCCTCCTTATATGCTAGGATCAGGTAAAATACAGGGATGTCTGCTCTCATTACTTCCACTCAATGTTGTGCTACCAGTTCTCAACAGAGCAACTGGGCAAGAAAAATAAAGGGATCCTAGCGGGGCGCATTGGCTCCTGCCTGTAATCCTAGCACTTTGGGAGGCCGAGGTGGGTGGATCACTTGAAGCCAGGAGTTTGAGACTAGCATGGCCAACATGGTGAAACCCCGTCTCTACTAGAAATACAAAAATTAGCCACGCTTGGTGGCTCGTGCCTGTAGTCCCAGCTACTTGGGAGGCTAAGGCACAAGAATCGCTTGAACCAGGGAGGCGGGAGGTGGAGGTTGTAGTGAGCCAAGATTGCTTTACTGCACTCCAGCCTGGGCGTGTCTAAAAACAAGAAAATAAAATCCGATTAAAAAAAGAAATAAAAGGAATCCAGATTGGAAAAGTACAAGCAAAACTGTCTCCGGTTGCAGATGACATGAGTGAAAGAAGCCAGACACTAAGGATTAAATGAATTCATTCATATGAAGTTCTAGAACAGGCAAGTCTATAGTGACAGAAAGTAAAATCAATGGTTTCTTGGTGTATATAGAAGATCTTAAGGAACTTGAAAACTATTATAACTAATAAACAAGTTCAGTAAGGATGCAGGATATAAACTAAATATATAAAATTAAAAAATAATGACTTTGGTATAAATTTAATAAAGGAAGTACAAGGCTTATACAGCAAAAACTATAAAACGTTGTTGAAAGAAATAAAGAGTTCCTGGGCATGGTGGCTCATCCCTGTAATCCTAGCTTTTTGGGAGGCTGAGGAGAGTGGATTGCTTGAACTCAGGAGTTCGAGACCAGCCTGAGCAACACGGTGAAACTCCGTCTCTACAAAAGCATACAAAAATTAGCCAAGGCTGGGCGCGGTGGCTCATGCCTATAATCCTAGCACTTTGGGAGGCCAAGGTGGGTGGATTGCCTGAGCTCAGGAGCTCGAGACCAGCCTGGGCAACATGGTGAAACCCTGTCTCTACTAAAATACAAAAAATTAGCCGGCGTGGTGGCGTGCGCCTGTAGTCTCAGCTACTCAGGAGGCTGAGGTAGGAGAATTGCTTGAACCTGGGAGGTGGAGGTTGCAGTGAGCCGAGATCGCACCACTGCACTCCAGCCTGGGTGACAGAGTGAGACTCCGAGACTCCGTCTCAAAAAAAAAAAAAAAAAAAAAAAATGCTGAGCATGGTGGTGGGTGCCTGAAGTCCCAGCTACTCAGGAGGCAGAGGTTGCACTGAGCCAAGATTGCACCACTGCACTCCAGCCTGAGACCCTGTGAGAGTAAGACCTTGACTCAAAAAAAAAAAAAAAAAAAAAAAGGAAAAAGAAATTAAAGAGTTAAATAAATGGAAATACATCTCATGTTTATGGACTGGAAGACAATATTGTTAAGATGGCAGTACGCTCCAAGTTGACCTACAGATTCAACATAATTCTTATCAAAAATCTCAGGTGCTTTTGTTTTTTTTTTTTTGCTGAAGTTGACAAGCTGATTGTAAAATTTATATGGAAATGTAAGGGGCACAGAATAGCCAAAAACAATCTTGAAGAAGAACAAAGTTGAAGAACTTACACTTCTTGATTTCAACACTTACTACAAAGCTACAGTAATCAAAACAGTATGGTATTAATGCACAACTATTATGTATCCATAAAAATAAAAACAAACCAACCAAACAAAAAACGGCAGTATGGTACTAGCATAAGACAGACATAATAGAATTGAGAGTCCAGAAATAAACCCATAAATCTATAGTCAATTGACCTTAACAAAGGTACAAGATCATTCAGTGGGGAAAGCAGAGTCTTTTCAACAGATGATGCTAGGACAGCTGTACATAGACATGCAAGAGAATGAAATTGGGTCCTGTCTCACACCAGTAACAGAAATTAACTCAAAATGGATCAAATACATAAAATTAAAACTCTTTAAAAGGAAATACAGGTGTAAATTTTTATGACCTTGGATTAGGCAATGATTTCTTAGATATGACACCAAAAGAACAACCACATAAAAAATAGATAAAATTAGACTTATTCAAAATTTAAAAAAAATTGTGTTTCAAAAGACACCATCAAGAAACTAAAAAGATTGATTCTACTGTAGAAAAGTAAAAAAAAAAAGGGCTGGGCAAGGTGGCTCACGCCTGTAATCCCAGCACTTTGGGAGGCTGAGGCAGGCGGATCACGAGGTCATGAGTTCAAGACCAGCCTGGCCAACATAGTGAATCCCGTCTCTACTAAAAATACCAAAATTAGCTGGGTATGGTGGTGTGCACCTGTAGCAGCTACTTGGGAGCCTGAGGCAGGAGAATCGCTTGAACCCGGTAGGTGGCCGTTGTGGTGAACCAAGATTGTACCACTGCACTCCAGCCTGGGCAACAGAGTGAGACTCGGTCTCAAAAAAAAAAAAAAAAAAAAAGAAGAAGAAGAAAGTGAAAAAACCCGCAGTGTGGGAGAACATATTTATAAGTCATATCCGATAAGGGACTTGCATCTAGAATACATAGAGAACTCTTAGGATTTAACAATAAAAAGATAGCCCATCTTAAAAATAGGCAAAGGATTTGAATAGGCATTTATCCAAAGAAGATATACAAATGGACAATAAGCACATGAAAATAAGGTCAACATTAGGAAAGTGCAAATAAAAACTACAATGAGATCCTGTACATGTACCCTGGAACTTAAAAGTTGAAGGAAAGAAAAAAAAATACAATGAGATATTTTGCACCCACTAAGATGGCTATAATAAAAAATACAGACAATAACAAGTATTGGTAAGGATCTGGAGAAATTAGAGCTCTCATATATCGCTAGTGGGACTGAAGAATGGTGCAGCTCTGTGGAAGAGTTTGATAGTTCCTCGATAAGTTAAACACAGTTACCATATGATCTAACAATTCTGTTCTGTATATATCCAACAAAGTTGAACACACGTATACACAAACACTTGCATGTGAGTGTTCATAGGAGCATTATTCTTAACAGCCTTGAATGAAACAACCCAAATGTTTATTAACTAATGAATGGATAACAAAAGGTCATATATTCATATGATGGAATATTATTCAGCCATAAAGTGGAATAAAGTTCCGACATGTGCCACAACATGATGAACCACACAGAAAAGGCCACATTTGTATGAAATGTCCAGAACAGGCAAATCCAGAGAGTCAGTAAATACATTAGTGGTCCAGAAACCAGGGGACGTGAGAATGGGTAGTGACTAGTAATGGTATGGTTGCAGATTCTTTTTGAGGCCTTGAAAATATTCTAGAATTGGGCCAGGTGTGCCTGTAATCCCAGCACTTTGGGAGCGCTCACGCCTGTAATCCCAGCACTTTGGGAGGCTGAGGCGGGCAGATCATGAGGTCAGGAGTTTGAGACCAGCTCAAACTGGTGAAACCCCATCTTTACTAAAAATACAAAAATACAAAAATTAGCCGGGCTAAAAATACAAAAATTATTAAAATACAAAAACACTAAAAATACAAAAATTAGCTGGGCGGGGTGGCGTACGCCCGTAATCCCAGTTACTCGGGAGGCTGGGCAGGAGAATTGCTTGAACCTGGGAGGCGGAGGTTGCAGTGAGCCGAGATGGCGCCACTGCACTCCAGCCTGGGCGACAGGGTGAGACTCAGTCTCAAAAAAAAAAAAAAAAAAAAAAAATCCTAGAATTGGATAATGGTGATAGTTGCATAACTTTGGGAATATGCTAAAAACTACTGAACTGTTAAAAATAAGGATAAGGATATCTATTCTGCCTTTACCAAATAATCTAATGTAAATAAATATGCTTTGCAAATTGTAATAAAAAAGAGAGAGAGAGAGAGAGAAGAGAGAAGAAAAAGGAAAAAGAAAGAGAAACCTTTCCCGTAGAAGCCAGGTGAGACCAGTTCTTGTAATCATACTTTGGAAACCTTATCACTCCTACAGGAGTGAATACCAGAAGAATATCTTTGCCCAGTACCATTAACAACTGGTCTAAAGCCAGGAGACAGCCTGGCTGTGGTGGGAGGACAACTTGCTTATCTATGTCTACTAACCAGTAAGTGTATATTTCTAATCTGCTCCTTACCCATATGGGTGTTGGTGTTCTGAATCTTTCTGTAGCACTCTATGAACAATGCAATCACGCACGATTATTTTTATGAACAGATAAACTTTATTTTATTTTATTTTTTTTTGAGACAGAGCCTCGCTCTTTTGCCCAGGCAGGACTCCAGTGGCACTATCTCGGCTCACTGCAAGCTCCGCCTCCCAGGTTCACGCCATTCTCCTGCCTCAGCCTCCCTAGTAGCCGGGACTACAGGTGCCCGCCACCGCACCCAGCTAATTTTTTGTATTTTTAGTAGAGACGGGGTTTCACCATGTTAGCCAGGATGGTCTCGATCTCCCGACCTCGTGATCCGCCCGCCTCAGCCTCCCAAAGTGCTGGGATTACAGGCGTGAGCCACCGCGCCCGGCCATGAACAGATAAACTTTAAGGAAAAGAGACTGATCCCAAAAAAGACTTTTTATGTGATTGGATCTTTTAGACATAAACAAATGTAAAAGTGCCATTAAAATGCATGGTTGTCAAGGATGTCTAACCTTAGAACCATTCAAAAATCACTTGACTGCAAAAAAGTCATTAAATGCTCCAAGTACATTCACACATTTTCTCTTTAAAAATTTATTATTATTATTATTTGAGACAGGGTTTTGCTGTGCCGCTCAGGCTGGAGTGCAGTGGTGCAATCTCGGCTCACTGCAACCTCTGCCTCCCGGGCTCAAGCAATCCTCTTACCCTAGCCTCTGGAGTAGCTGGGACCACAGGCACACATCACCATGCCCGGATAATTTTTGTGTTTTTTGTAGAGATGGGATTTCACTATTTGCCTGGGCTGGTCTCAAACTCCTGGGCTTAAGTGATCCTCCTGCCTTGGCCTCTTAAAGTGCTGGGAATATAGGTGTGTGCCACCAAAACTGTGCCTGGCTGACTCAAAATTGTTCTTGATGTTGGCAACTTTGAGGGTACAGTCAAGGTGGCATATGCCAAGATGTAACGTGTTATCACTGGATTTTTATGTTGTATTGGCCTTGAGCTTTTATCATGGTAAATTGGCGTGTTTATAAAGCATATGTTCTATCATAACCCTCCTCCTAAGGAAACAGGGTCAGTGCTTGAATAAGAACCTTTATCAGCAAAGGGAAATAGAAGAGACAACATGATTAAAAAATGTAAGTAACTTTTGCCAGATATGAGGTCCTCTTTGCTTTGCTAATAAATGATGCCTTTACTCCAATAAAGCGCTTGGAAAGCCTAATTCATAAAAAGATGCTATAAATTTATTGAGCTAACAAAAGTGTTTCTGAGAGTTCACAATTGGTGGTTTGCAAAAACACTCTCCAGACCAAAAAATTAGGAAATATTTAATAGGAAATGTAAAGCTGTAATGGCAAAAAGGAAGAACTTTTGATCGATTGAAAGCATTCTGGCTAAAATGACTGTACGAAATCTGATATTATTTGAATTGTGTTTAAACCACCAATTTTGTTCTCCATCATGGCTTAACTTCTATAGTGATCAAACTTGACTGTAGTCAAATAGATAAGAAGCATAAATGCCCTAAAGATAAGGTGTTTAAAGTAAGGAGAGGCCCGGTTCAGTGGCTCACATCTATAAGTAATCTCAGCACTTTGGGAGGCTGAGGTGGGAGGATCATTTGAGCCTAGGAGGGGGAGGTTGCAGTGAGCTGCAACTGGGCCACTGCACTCCAACCTGGGCAACAGAGCAAGATGCTGTATAAACTAACAAACAAATAAATAAAGTAAGGAGAAAGGGAAAAAATCACTTTGGCAATTTTCAATCTTGATTTAGTTCTGGTTTTCTCGTCTTTTGATTTTTGGAAAAAAAAAGTTCAAATGTAAGAGCTTTTATATTGATTCATTGTAAACTTCCAAGTCTGGTAACTTTTAAATAATAAAACCAGAAAATTGGCCGGGCACAGTGGCTTACGCCTGTAATCCCCACACTTTGGGAGGCTGAGGTGGGTGGATCGCCTGAGGTCAGGAGGTCGAGACCAGCTTGGCCAACATGGTGAAACCTCATCTCTACTAAAAATACAAAAATTAGCCGGGTGTGGTGGCGGGCTCCTGTAATCCCTGTAATCTCAGAAGGCTGAGACAGGAGAATCGCTTAAACCTGGGAGGTGGAGGTTGCAGTGAGCTGAGATCATGCCATTGCACTCCAGCCTGGACAACAAGAGCGAAACTCCTTCCCAAAAATAAATAAATAAATAAAACCAGAAAATTAAATTTTTAAAGAATCTAGTTTTGTATGTGGAGTAGTTCCTGGTGGCTCACGGCTGGGCCCTTTGGTCCCGTCCACATGGCCTTTCATCCTCCAGTAGGTTAGACTGAGCTTCTTTTCAGGGCAGTGTCTGAAGAGGGTGAGAATGGAAGCTACAAGCTTTCTTGGGGTCTAGATTTGTAAGTCCTACAATATTACTTCTGTTGTACCTACTGGTCAGAAAAATTCACAAGGCCTATCCAGTTTCAAGGGATGGGGAAATAGACCACATCTCTTTATTCAAGAAGTATCACAGTTATGTTGCAAAGGCGCTGACCTATAAATATTAGATGAATCACTGGGACCATCTTTGTAAGCAATCTACTCTAGTCCTTATTTTCATGGCTCAGGAGACAGCTCTAGCCATAAAGCCCATGTTCTAAGCATCAGGATGGGGGAAGAGAAAAGGAGGGCATTCCCTCTATCTTTAGGGATATGTCCCAGTGGTTGCACATATTATATCCCTATCATTGATTAAAACTTAAAGGCCAGGCGCAGTGGCTCACGCCTGTAATCCCAACACTTTGGGAGGCCAAGGCGGGCAGATCATGAGGTCAGGAGTTCAAGACCAGCCTGGCGACACAGTGAAACCCCGTCTCTACTAAAAATACAAAAATTACCCGGGTGTGGTGGCATGCACCTGTAGTCCCAGCTACTTGGGAGGCTGAGGTCAAAGAGTCGCTTGAACCTGGGAGATGGAGTTGCAATGAGCTGAGACCACACCATTGCACTCCAGCCTGGGCGACAGAGTGAGACTCCATCTCAAACAAACAAACAAAGACTTAATTACATGGCCACATCAAGCTACAAGAGGCTGGGAAATATAATCTTTGTTCTAGATAGCCAAGTGCCCAGGTAAAAAGCATGAGTTCTGTGTACTGCAGAAAAAGAAGACTGGATTTTGGTGGGGCAAAAACCAATAGTATCTGCCAGACATAATACATGAATATATTGTACTAATTCAACTCCAAAAAATATTTTCACCTAATCCACATTTCTTAATTTCAAATTCCACTACTACTGCCCTGAGTCAGACTGGAACTGCCTTTGCAAAAATTATGACAGTGAGAGAAATCTAACATAACTGACTTAATCTTGCTTCTAACCTCAGAAGATAACTGCCCTTGCTCATTCCTGGGCGTAGGCCAAGCTAACTATGGGAGGAATTTAGTTTATAGTTTAACCTTAAAGCAAGGATGATAATAGCTGCTTCCCGAAACTATTCCCCTCCTTGTTTGGGGACCAAAACCACCTTTGTAAAACTAATAGAGTCCACAAAATTAGAATTTTGGGAGGGGCCTGAATTCTGTAACACCTATGCATAGTTAAATGATAACTAGTCATGGTTTCCTAATGTGCTTACTGCTCAGGAGTCATGTAGCTGGTGTTCAAAAGATTTAAAACTTCCCTACTTGCCCCTATAAATAACGTCACTCTTGTAAAACCCAAGACTGGTGTTGGAGATATTTTTCAGACTTCGCATTCTGATGGAACAAATGATACCACCTGTCTGGTCACCCCCACCTAGGAATGAACTCAGTGCCTATGATTTCATTCCTGCCCCAGCCAAACAACATTTCCCATTTCCTAACCTTCTACCCGCCAATCTATCCTTAAAAACCCTAGCCTCTGAGCTCTCAGGAAGGCGGATTTGGGAAACCTCACCTGTCCTCCTGCTCAGCTGCCTTGTGATAATTAAATTCTTTCTCTGCTATCTCAGTGTATTGGCTTTATCTGTGCAGTGGGCAAGAAGAACCTATTGGGCTTTAACATTACTTCATCTCTTACCTGCACCACAGCCATACTCTCGTAACTCATCTCCCTTCTACTATGTTTGATCCCCTATAAGCCTTTCTTTACACAACTATATGAAAATCTTCATATGTCACTCCTCTACTTGAAACCTTTCAATGTTTTTTTCATTGGCTCTGAATGAAACTAATACTTACCATGGCCACAAGACCATGTATGATCTGGTCTCCATCTATCCCATGAACTCATCTCATTCTGCTTTCCACCTGCACTCACTGTATCTCCAGGCACAACAGGCTTCCCTCAGGTCATCTCTCCAAGCACTTTCCCCCTTTGGGGGCTTTATAAGAGGTAAGTGATCACACTCCAGCCTCCTTTCATGAGTTTGGAATCAACTAGGAAGAAAACACAAGGGTCAGACTGACAGAGATAAAAATATCAGCTTTATTCTTAAAAGCACTGGGTTGGAGAACAAGTTTAGATGTGCAGCTATAATCAGACCTTCTTGGGAGCCAACATTTTCTTGTAGAAATACAAGGACTGAGGCATAGAGTTTCATCTCTATTTACTTCAGGCCTTTTTCTGTTTGTTTGTTTGTTTGTTTTTTGATTTCACAAACTACTACTTTGTGTAATAGTAAAAAGGGTTGTTTTATGGTACCAGGCACGTTGTTAACACAATTATTTTTTTAAATTCTTTTTAAGACAGAGTCTCGCTCTGTCACCCAAGCTGGAGTGCAGTGGCATGATCACAGCTCACTGCAAACTCCACTTCCCAGGTTCAAGTGATCCTCCCACCTCAGCCTCCCAAGTAGCTGGGATTATAGGCGTGCACCACCACGCCTAGCTAATTTTTGTATTTTTGGTAGAGATGGGGTTTTGCCATGCTGGCCAGGCTGGTCTTGAACTCCTGACCTCAAGTGATCCACCTGCCTCAGCCTCCCAAAGTGCTGGGATTACAGGCATGAGCCACCGTGCCTCGCCTTGTTAACACAATTCTTAAACAATTGTGAAGACACCAAGATTTTTCTCTCCTTCAATATCACCTTTGCAAATTATAGGATATTTATCACTTTTGTAATTTACAAAAAAATGTAGTGTTATTCACATTTAGTCATTTTTTCAAGACATACATTTTGAAATTGTCAGCTTCTCTGGAGAAATATGATTAACCAAAACATAATCTAGCACTGCCCCTCCCTCCCAAGAAAAATAAACAAACCAGCAGGTCAATTTAATCCTACATTGAGGGTGTGGTTTTGTGAAATAACACTTGTTGAACATTAGTATCTAAATTATTCATAGAACTCAAACAGATATGTTTAGCTTTTAACCATTCCTCCTTCAAAACAAACCATGAGCTCTTAGTGGAAAATATGATTTGACCACAAAAAACTTAAATATGAAGCAAAAAATGAACTTCAAGGTGAATGAATTCAAAGGTAATTTGTCTTATAAACACTCTGATTTTGGAACAAATCATGCCCTTTAGGAAAGACAAAAACAATGAAGCTACTCCTTTTGGTAAAGCTTCCAGGCTGCTTGGGAAGCAAATACGAGAATACTACCTTAGAACAGAATCCTGTTGTACCGAGTGCTCTTCCCTACCTGCTCCTTGCACATTGCTATCCCCACTATGACCATGCGGGTCTCTAGGGCAAGTAGGAGTATTTCCTTTTGCAGGGAAGGAGACAGAGACACTCATGTGAAGTGATTGCCTGAAATTATGTGCTACCTTAGCAGGAGATCCTAAATGAGACGGCCTAATCGTCATCCAGCAGTCTAAGGCCTTGGCCCTGAGCCTGGCTGTGACCATTCATTCTGGACAGCCTCATCCTTACACGTGGGGGAAAGCCAGTGGTATCAGTTAGAACTCTCTTTTTCCAAGACCAGAAACCAAACTGACCTAGAAAAGGGGATTTCAAAAAGGGGATTACTGTCTGGCTTCAGTGATGGCTTGATGAAGTGGGTCATGTTACCAAGACCTAGTCTTTCTTTTGTCTTTTTGTTCTACATTCTCTGATTTGTCTTGTTTTCAGCCAAGCTTCTTCATTGTGGTAGCAGTTTGGTTGCTGTAGTTCCAAACCTAACTTTCTATCACTTCAAATCCAGTGAAAAAAAGAGCAAAAAATTTTTTTGTTTTTTTTCCCAGAAGTCCCAGCCCAAGTTTTATTTGTGTCCCATTGACTCTAATTGAGTGGATCAGTCACTATGTTACTGTTGACATATGTCACTATGGCCACATGTTGTACCAGACCTTGGTCACTTGCTCCTCCACTTTGACTAGGCTGGAGGCAATTCTGCAGATTCAAAGATTCTGTAGCATCCTGCATAAAGAGGCTTCAGAGAAACCTGCAAAGGCAGGCTTTGGTTTTACTGTTTCTTTAAACTTTCCCATAGTTTGGGAGCAATATTTTGTGTAAGGAAATCAAGCTGTGTGAGAAAAGAAGGATGGATGCTGGGTGGAAAAACAACCCTCCACCTATATATACTTTAGCAGCCTGTTCGTATTTGAAGTTCTCAATTGGGAGAATCTTTGCCTCAGATTTGGTTTCTAGAGCCATGTCAGCAGCTCCAGCTGTGAGGCGATGAAGCTGGAAGAGTCTAGAGAGGCTGTGTCCACCTTAGGAGCACCACTCAATCTCAGCAAACAACCTTTATAAGCCACTAGCTCAAGAGACCTACCACTCCCTGGCATGCGTGCTAGGTGGCTAATTTCATGATCAAGAACCAACATGCTTCCTTCATGATCTGGAGAAGACAGAAGGACGGTATTTCCAGTCTGCCAGCCATTAGTTAATTAAATTGCTTAATCACACCATTCCATGACAACTGGTAAATTAGCATCATCCCTCGATCCAAAGGGAATTAAAAACCACGAAGATACATTATTCTGGGACAGTAAGACAGTTAATAGGAAGGCAATATGATTTAGGAGCCAAAAATATAAACAATGCTTTTCACACTACAGGTTTCAATGTATTCATAGTCTTAAACTTAATGAGATTATTATTTATTGGAAGAATTTAGTTGTATTAGTTGAGAGAGCTAAAGGAAAAGGAACAGTCCTAGTAAGGGAAAGGTTTCGTCTATTCCAGAATTTTACAATCCTTGATTTTTAAGTCATCTAGTGTTCCAGAATTGTTTTCATTTTACATTTAGCTTAGTTGAAGCAGGAAGCATTGCATGAATTTCCTTCAACCACTGACAAAGCAGAAACTTGCAAACAACCCAGTTCTCCTGAGGCCCAGACTTTAGAAGGCTCCACCATGCTACTTATGCTTTAAAACAAAAATTTCCCCCACTTTGTGTTTTATACAGATCTCAGTGCTAGAAGACAGGTTCACATTTTTGTAGAGGATGTTGAGGTTCGTATGACCAGGGTTTATAGTTGCAGACAACTGAAGCTTACGTTGTATGATTTATTCTCACAGAATTTCTGGTAATGATGCAGAAGTAGGCTTGGAAACCAAGCAGAAGACAGGAAGGTATTTAGCAGCCTGGAAGATGCCTGATAAACCCAGTCTGATGAGGGCTCTCCTGCCTTCACCACTCAACACTCTGCTGCTACCAGAAACTGGATGCCATTGGATAAGGGTTGTCAGACAAAATACAAGGTACCTAGTTATATTGGAATTTTAAATAAATGATATATTTCTGAACATAAATATGTTCCACACAATATATCAGGCATACTCATACTAAAAAAATTATACTAAAAATATTTGTTCTTAGGCTGGACATGGTGGCTCACGCCTGTAATCCTAGTACTTTGGGAGGCCCAGGTGGGTGGATTTCTTGGCACTTTGGGAGGCCGAGGTGGGTGAATTGCTTGAGCTTGGGAGTTTGACAACAGCCTAGCCAACATGGTGAAACCCTGTCTCTATAGCTGGGCATGGTGGTGGGTCCCTATAATCTCAGCTACTTGGGAGGCTGAGGCAGGAGAATCGCTTGAACCTGGGAGCTGGAGATTGCAGTGAGCTGGTATGGTACTACTGCATTCCAGCCTGGGGGACAGAGCGAGACTCCATCTCAAAAAAAAAAAAAAAAAAAAAAAAAAGAAAAAGTTGTTTATCTGAAATTCAGATTTAACTGGACCTCTTGTATTTTCATGTTAAATCTGGCAACCCCGTACTGGATGTCCCATTGCTACTGCCACGGCTGTCCCTGTAAATTAGCCACCACCTGCCACTCAAATGGATTTTCCAGGTGGTTCCTGGCTCTTTGCATCATGGGTTCTGAAAAGAACCTGAGTCAGGTATGTGTGATCGGTGTAGCCTCTGCTACAAGTCCGATTCGAGGGAGCAGAAAGCTCATGGTGTCTTCAGCATTGTTGGTGGGAAGTGGCCCCTGTCTTCTACTGAATCTTAAATTTCTCAAACATGGGGGTGGGCAGCAGTGAGGTCCAGATATTGGAGCGCTGGTGGGGAAGACAAATGCCTATCCTATTTTCTCTTTAACATATATCCCTCCTCTTTTTTACTGTCTAGTGGCCTGTGAGTGGGGGCCAGGCATGATTTGTGTGTGTGTGTGTGTGTGTGTGTGTGTGTGTGTTTGCCAGTGACTGGTTCAAGAACCCACATCTAAGCCAGTTAGCAAGGCTGGGAGCAGTGGCTCATGCCTGTAATCCCAGCACTTTGGGAGGCCAAGAATGGCAGATCGCCTGAAGTCAGGAGTTCGAGACCAGCCTGGGCAACATGGTGAAACCCCGTCTCTACTAAACATACAAAAATTAGCCAGGTGTGGTGGTGGTAATAAACGCCTGTAGTCCCAGCTACTTGGGAGGGTGAGGCAGGAGAATCACTTGAACCTGGGAGGCAGAGGTTGCAATGAGCCCGGATTGCGCCACTGCACTCCAGCGCACTGCAACAGAGCGAGACTCTGTCTCAAAAGTAAAAGAAAAGGAAAAGAAAAAAATAAAATAAAATTTCATCAAGCCAGTTAGCAGATGACACTGCCGTGGCCACTGGGTTATTTTAAGACTGAGCACATGACCCAATCTGGGCCAATGAGATGAGAGGAAGGTTTGCTGGAGGATTCCAGGGAAAGTTACCTTATTCCTGATACCCAAATAAAGAAACGATCTTGACCAGGTGTGGTGGCTCACGCCTGTAATTTCAAAACTTTGGGAAGCCGAGACGGGCAGATGGCTTGAGCCCAGGACTTAAGAGACCAGCCTGGGCAACAAGGTGAGACCCCCATCTCTATTTATAATAGTAATAAGAAAAGAAATGATCTTATCTTCATCCAGATATTTTTGTGTGTAGTGGCGAGGTCTAGAAATTTTGTAGCCATCCTGCTTCCAGCCAGAGATGAACACAGAGAGAAAACAAGGGCAGAAAGCATCCTGGTAGTTGCTCAGGTGTGGAGCTGGGACTACTGGATTAAGTTCCCTGAAGCCTGTTCTCCATCTGGATATCCAGTTATGTGCACAGGTTCATTTTTATTTGGCTTAAGCAACTTCAAGTTGTGTGTTCTGGTACTTACAGCCAAAACCAACCCAACTAAAAAGAAGATTCATGAATATGTGAAGTGCTTTTGTAACCTTATCATTTGCTGAATTCTGAAAGTTTAGCATAATGTTGTTTTGGTTGAACTAGAAATTATTGATATTATGAAACTGTATTTCAAAGATTAGTATTTAAATTAATGCAACACAAACAACTGGAGATCTGCTTCATTAGGCCAGAGAAAGCAATTTATGATGATTGCCAGATTCTTGCTCTTTTTGCATGAATGCTTGGAGGATGAGGAGCATGAGACAGCCTCTCAGGGAGTACCCTCTGAGGAGAGAAACATATTTAAATTTTTGGAAAGGCCTACAGTGCAAACATAAACAGGATTTTAGAGAACACTGCCCTCCCTCCGTTTTTCTTCATATGGTGGACAGCTGCTACTTTGGCCTGCCTAGCAACTTTCCCCACTTCTTTGAGAATAGCATTCTGCTTTTCCTTTGTATAACTCTCTCCTTCATGCCCTGCAGTCCTGTTGGGACCAGCCACCCAGGTCCCACATCTGCTCTCAACCATCAGCCCCGAAGGTGGGCGTGTGATTTCTCACAGATTTTAGATCTCCAAGGGAGTGATGCAAGAGGGAAAATCTTCTTGGGATTATTCCCAAACGAACTCGCCATGGATCCCTGTTCTTGAAATCCCCAGAAATGGAAATACCTGATTCCTGTTCTTTCTGTGTAGCTTGATTCTAGCCAGCTCCTCTAATGGCTTTGCTTAAGGTACCCAGTGTGAGTTTCTGTCATATGCCACCAAAGACCTTAGACCATACTCCACCAGAAAAGTCTGTGAAAAAAAATCAAGCCTTCATGTAGGAGCTACATTTATGTTTTCACGAGACGTGCAAATACAAGTCTGATATAAACCTGTTTATAGTAACTTCTATCACATGCCTAAACTATCATATAATCAATTGTTAAGAAAAGCTTTTTGGGAACCGAAGTGTATTTTATTTATTTATTCATTTACCAGTTATGTGACACTTAGTGTGTTGAAGGCATTGCTTATTTGTTTAATCCTCATTACAATCTAGTAATGTAAGTACTATATTTATTCCTATTTTACAGATTCTGAAACTAAAGCACAGAAAGGTTAAGTAATGTGCTCAGTGTCACACAGCTAGTAAATTATGGAGCTGCGATCCAAGCTGTGAGAGGCTGACTTCAGTCTGTGTTTTTTATCCATTGTGTAAAACTGCATCATTAGAAGACTGAAACTTAAAATATAAAATCAACTTCTAATAAATAGGATTAGATATATGGAAAAGCAGCTTAACAATAAAATATCTTCCATGCCAGAAGCCAGAAAGAGAAACAGAGGTGTCTGAAGCCCTTGGATTGCAGCTTTCAATTTCTGAGCCAAATAAAACTGCTTAGGATTTCCAGGTGGGCGGTGGGGGTGGGGGGGCGGGAATCCTCATCTAATGAATGAGCAAGCACGAACTAAGTCCAAACACCTGCTACTTTTTTTTTTTTGTTCACTGTTGCCAGGTGATCCATGATGAGCCTTGGATCAATAAGTAATTATAATTGACATAGTATATAATTAATTATATAATTTCAACTTACTAAGTTTATTTCCACTAAGACCATCCCATAAAACTGGGATATTTTAAAGACTTCCATGGAAAAGGAGAGACTCAAGATCAAAGCCTTTTTTACATTTGACTCAGCTATGAATCATATCCTCTGCAGTGTGAATTATCTCAGCCCACCATTATTAACTCTTGCAAATATTATGAAATTATTCCATCATTCATTCAACTTTATGCAGTTGGTGCCAAGTGCCAGCCACACTTCTGGGCACTGAGGATATGGCAGTGAATAAGCAGGTGAAAATTCCTTCCTTGATGGCACCGATATTCTAGTGGGCAGTTGTAATCCCACCACTGCACAACTGAACAAGCCTGAATGTCTCCAGGCTCCAAATTGTTTCCATTACTACACAGCATGAAAGAATAGATTCATCTAGCCAGGCGTGGTGGCTCATGCTTGTAATCTCAGCACTTTGGGAGGCCGAGGTGGGTGGATCACCTGAGGTCAGGAGTTCGAGACCAGCCTGGCCAACATGGTGAAACCTCTTCTCCACTAAAAACACAAGAATTAGCTGGTTGCGGTGGCACATACCTGTAGTCCCAGCTACTCGGGAGGCTGAGGCAGGAGAATTGCTTGAACCCCAGAGGCAGAGGTTGCAGTGAGTTGAGATGGCACCACTGCACTCCTGCCTGGGCGACAGAGAGAGACTTTGTCTGAAAAAAGAAAAGAGAAAAAAAAAAAAGAGAATAGATTTCTCCGATAGCTGTGCTGAGTGTTTGGGGGAGACATCAGTTGTCTCGTTCCTTCTAGAGGTGCCAAGAGAGAGGACACTTGGTGGAGGACTGCCTGGCAGAGGCAGTAATATCTGCTTGGAGATAATGATGATTTGTTATTGGATGTTTAAGGTTTCACAGGAACAGATTGTGCCCAAAGGAACTCTCCATGGATCCCAAATTTTGAATATATAAAATTTATGTACTTTAATGTGCTTAATTCTCACAACAACCTAAGATCTACCATAGTTCATAAATTTACCGACTATTTTCATATCTTAACTTTTCTGAAATTGAGATGCATCTTACAAGCCATGGTCTCTTATTATTACTGTCAGTAGAGTGGAAGTGCCGATGGAGATACTGGGGGTGTTGCACTTGGCCAGAGCTGTTCATATTTGCAGCAGTTCAGGTGAATTATGAACATTGCTGATACGGCATGTGTTGGGTTACTTGTTGTTTATATGTTCCTGGTTCTTGTCTGAAACCTTCTGTTGACACCTGCTGTTCAGATCATCTTGCAGAATGGGTGCCAACGGCATGGAAGAAAGTCTCCAAGATGGAGCTGGGAGTTAGATGAGGCATGCACAGTGGAGCATTTCTCTAGGAAATGCGGCTTCACCAGTCCTATTGCTGGAACAGATGGTAGTTTTGTATGGAAAAAGTCTGAGTAAGCATTGGATTCTAATGTAACAGGATTGTTTTTCATTGTAGTACATGGTGTGTATTGTAATCAAAGGCATCCTAGATTCAATGAAATACAGAACTATTACCTCATTTTACAGAGGAGGAAGCTGAGCCACAATAATGTGAATTAACTTGCCCCAAACTTCACAGCTTGAGATGGCAGAGCCAGGACCTAATCCAGAATTGTGTGGTTTCAGAGTTCACATACTCAGTTAACCATTGTGCTATGCTGCCTGTCAGTATAAATGCAGCTGGCTGAGGGAGGTTACCACAGCCTGATTTACTTACTTAGTGAATCAGTATTCATTGCGTGCCCACCATGTGCCCGATATTGGCATATATTTGGGGACAGGTACAGTGGTGAGAAAGAAATTAAAGCCCTGTGGAGTACATAGCTTAATAAAAGGGAATAGGTCTTAATCAAATAACAACAGGAGAGCCAGGCACGGTGACTCACACCTGTAATCCTAGCACTTTGGAATGCTGAGGTGGGCGGATTGCCTGAGCTCAGGCATTCTAGACCACCCTGGGCAACATGGTGAAACCCCATCTGTGCTAAAATACAAAAAAATTAGCCAGGCGTGGTGGTGTGTGCCTGTAATCCCAGCTACTCGGGAGGCTGAGGCACGAGAATAGCTTGAACCTGGGAGGTGGGTGTTGCAGTGAGCCAAGATCACACCACTGCACTCAAGCCTGGGTGACAGAATGAGACTCTGTCTCAGAAAAAAACAAAAACAAAAACAAAAAAACCCAGAAGTAGATGTCAAGTTGCAAATGTGCAGTAAGTGGCAGGAGAGCTACATCATGCCGTTAAAATGTAAAAGCGAGGGGCCCTTTTATAACCTGAGGAATCATGGAAGGCTTCCTGGAGGGGGAGTGCTTTGGGCTAAAGGTAAATAGGCAAACAGGGTACAGGGAGAAGCATAGCAGAAGGAGAAAACAGCATGTAAAAAAGGCCCTGTGGTAGGAAAGAACCTACTGCCTTTCTTTTATTTATTCAATTTAAAAAATAGAGACAGGGTCTCACTATGTTGGCCAGGTTGGTCTTGAATTCCTGGCCTCAAGCAATCCTTCCACCCCTGCCTCCCAGAGTGCTAGGATTACAGGCATGAGCCACCATGCCCAACCAAACTCACCACCTTTCCATATTGGAAAGAAGCCAGTGTGGCACGTCTCTGTGTGTGCATGTGCGTGCCTGTGTGTGTGTGCGTGTGTGTGTGTGTGTGTATAGGTGGGGGTCAGAGGGTTATGAGATGAAGGTAGAGAAGTAGATGGAGATGAGATCACATATGGCCCTGTAACCATGTTAAGGATTGTAGTCTCCATCCTGAAAGGAATGGGGGCCTTTTGTACCCCAAAATGAGTCATCGACTATGGATGCCTTTGGAAGCGTCGTAACCTTTTAGACAAAGCACTTCCATCAGACAAGGGTCATTCTTGGGAGAAGTGGGGCAGCTGAGAGCCATTAGCCGCCAATAGCCACAGTAAGCAGTGGTTGAGACCTTCTACTTGGTAGTGGGGATTTAGGGAACATTACAGCATCCACTATGAGAATCGTGCTCAGCTTCATGGTTCATAGTGTCCACGAAGTGAAAACCAGCTACTCTGAAGAAGAATTCCTCTTGCTGAAACCAGGATAAATCTGTTCTGATGTGGTGTGATTTGCAATGTTCTCAGTAATATCCCTAGAGTAGACTCAGGGCTGTTTCTTCCAGTTCTCCTGAGAACAGGGCAATCAGATGCTGTGAGAAGCCACAGTTGCCACAGGTACAGAGCTTTTTTGATCTGTATGTGGCAGATTTGGCTCCCAATGGAATCCACTGACTTCTCACTTCCAGGGGGTAGCCCAGAGGTGAAACTATAAAGTCGGTGGAGAGTATCTTCTCTGTCCCTGCCTCACCACCACCCTCTCAGCATCCTTTTCTGTCCCCACTTCACTACTACCTTTCTTCCATTTGATCTCCAACTTTAAATTGTTTTCCAGATATTTCTTTCTTTCTTTCTTTCTAAAGGAGCTTAACTTTAAAAAAGTGTTAGAGATTTATGGTACACGTAGGATGTTTGCATTTTAAAGACCACTGGGAACCGACAGTGTTTATCATAGGGAAATGAGTAACTATTCATATAATTTAAGGCATCTGGACCCCTTTAAATTATGTAAGATGACTAAGCTCCTCATACAAACTACATACACAGGGTGATCGAATAAGCAAACAGTAGAGAAAAGTTGGGAAGCTCTTATTCTGCATTCTCACTTTGCATATAGAACAATCCAGGCCATTACTCTTAGCTAATCCTTTTTCCTCTCCCTTCCTGTGTCTTAGTTTTCTCTTCACCAAATAGAGAGAGTGGCAGGGTACATGGCATTGCTAGGCCCAATCAAAGACAGAGACAAGGATGGAATAATTCTGATACATTCATTTTCCCCATGGCAGTGATAACCAGTACAACAGCAATGGCACAACCAACAATTACTGAATGTCTTCCAGCTGTCAAGTTCCTTTCAGTTTCCAAGTCTTGTAAAAAGGAAGAGGTCAGTGGATTTTCTGGCTAATGAGAGCCAAACCTCAACCTTTGGATCCTTCTTAGTTTCATCAGCTTGAGTACACATAGAAGCTGACCTAGAATGGGTGCTAAAATGGCTAGAAAAAAATAGACCACTGTAGTCTTTCCTAGACTTACACTTAGCACTGGGGAGAAGCTGGCTCAGTTAAAAATTTACCTTACAGACAAAGTAAACTGTCCAAAGCCACAGAGTTCCAAGAAGAGGCTTTGGGGCAGGGGTGACATTGGCAGGTGCCAATGAGGACTTTGCTAGGGTTAAGTTATTTTATTATGGAAAAACAAATGAAATGATAGCTGCAGTTAAATTAAGCTAGGAACGAATAAGGACTAAAACTGGAGACTAGCTTCTCCATGGTGAGTGTTCGTTTGCCCAGAGTAGACTGTCAATCACTTTGAACTCTTTTCTTGAATGGCTGGGCAACCACCATCTATTTTGAGATGTGTTAGCAATAGTTGGTGCCTGTGGTTAGGGCGTGTATCCAATAGAATGTCTTGGTGGGAAATGTGGGAAGAGGAGTTTTTATGCCAAAATCGTCCTTCTCTATTTTAAGAAGTGCCTACTTCTTTATTTCTTTCATGTCTCTTATCTGCCCAAACTCAGTCTATCAGTGATTTAGGGAAGACAATTTGCAGTCCACTCGTCACCTACAAAGGTTAATTTTTGTTCATACCTTACTCTACGGTGGTTAAACATTGTCAGCTTTATGAAAGGCACTAAAACACTGAGAATTTTTTGTTTGTTTGTTTTTGAGACGGAGTTTCGCTTTGTTGTCTAGGCTGGAGTGCAGTGGCACCATCTCGGCTCATTGCAACCTTTGCCTCCTGGGTTTGAGCAATTCTCCTTCCTCAGCATTCCAAGTAGCTGGGATTACAGGCGCGTGCCACCATGCCTGGCTAATTTTTGTATTTTTAGTAGAGACAAGGTTTCACCATGTTGGTCAGGCTGATCTCGAACTCCTGACCTCAAGTGGTCCGGTGGCTCACGCCTATAATCCCAGCACTTTGGGAGGCTGAGGCAGGCGGAACGCTGAGAATTTTCTAAACTTTGGTCTTTTTGGATGTATACAGGATAACTACTCTTCGCTGTGTTTTACAGTAGAGGTTTCTGGGGAATATAAAAGAAGTAAAGGGCTGGGCACAGTGGCTCATGCCTGTAATCCCAGCACTTTGGGAGGCCAAGGCAGGAGGAGCAGTTGGGCCCAGGAATTCAAGACCAGCCTGGTCAACATGGTCAGACCCCATCTTTAGAAAAGATAAAAAAATTAGACAGGCATGGTGGCATGTCCCAGCCACCCAGGAGGCTGAGGTGAGATGATTGTTTGAACCTAGGAAGTGGAGGCTGCAGTGAGCTATGATCACACCGAGGCACTCCAACCTGGGAAACAGAGGGAGATCCTTTCTCAAAAAACAAAAGGAAGTAAAAAACAAATAAAGCAGTTAATATGTTAAAGGAGATTGTAAATCTAGCTGGAAAAGTAGAAATGAAAATACAATCCTCATCACCATCATCATTACCACTCTTGAACACCTGCTATGGGCAGGGACCCTACAAAACACTTCATGCACCTTACCTCATTTAATACTCAAAGTGACCTCTTGGAGGTAGCCATTATAACCTGGTTTACAGGTAAGAAAGCTGAGCCCCAGAGAGGTCTTTAGCTTGGCAGTAGCTGAGTCATAACTGCAAACCTAGGTCTGTCCAACTTCAGAGCCTGTGATTGACTCTTCTGTTAATGCACTCTGCCCTCACAGGAAAACTTTAAACCCAAACACAGTGATTAATTATCAGCCTGATTAATAGAGACAGAACAAGTCTCAACATGGAGTAGATTCGCTCTTGGCTGCTGTTGCTATTTATTCTGCCTGGCTTTGGACTGAGTGTAAGTTCTCACCTTCATAATGCAATCTGTGTGGGAGCAGATTGCAGACTCGTAAAGTATAGGGAAACCATGCAGTATGTGAGTTGTTATTCTATGTGTTAAAGACAAGATAGAGAATAACACAGATGCCTTTGCTCCTTCCTTCAGGACCAGTCTATAGATTATGAGTGTATTATATTTGAACACATGATCTTTCCCCCTTCCAAACCTGCATTTCTAGGTAGAAATAGAACTGTACTCATGATCTTAGTTGAAATGCTATGTTATCTCGTAGGTGAGTTCGGTGCAGTCATTCATGCAATGATTCATAACCAAACCTTCACTAAGTCCCTGGTAATGTCCTAGGTACCGCACACACAAAGCTGGAACGCCACAGTCTTTGTCTTTAGGAAGCTGAATCTCACTGGAGAAAGGCATAGCACTGCCAGATTTAGCAAGTAAAAAAATACAGGACACTCAGGTAATTATTACACAAGACGTAGTAAAAAATTATCTCTTGTTTAACTGAAATTCAAATGTAACTAGGCACCATGTATTTTATCTGGCAACTCTGGGCAGTCATAAAAATCCACCACACTTGACAAAAAGATGGCTGCTGTCAAGGGTGTGTACATGTCTCTGTAGCTACTGAAGGGAAGGAACACTTTTCCCTGCCTGGAAGTGCCAGCTTAGGCTTCATAGCACTGCGTGGGCTGGCTAGTAGGAATTATCGACTTGCTGGGTGATCTTGAAGGATGATTAACAGGTATGTTTATAGCAGCACTATTCACAATAGCAAAGACTTGGAACCAACCTAAATGTCCAACAATGATAGACTGGATTAAGAAAATGTGGCACATATATACCATGGAATACTATGCAGCCATAAAAATGATGAGTTCATGTCCTTTGTAGGGACATGGATGAAACTGGAAACCATCATTCTCAGCAAACTATTGCAAAGACAAAAAACCAAACACTGCATGTTCTCACTCATAGGTGGGAATTGAACAATGAGAACACATGGACACAGGAAGGGGAACATCACACACCAAGGACTGTTGTGGCGTGGGGGGAGGTGGGAGGGATAGCATTAGGAGATATACCTAATGTTAAATGACGAGTTAATGGGTGCAGCACACCAACATGGCGCACGTATACATATGTAACAAACCTGCACGTTGTACACATGTACCCTAAAACTTAAAGTATAATAATAATAAAATTAAAAAAACAAAAGTAAACTGTAAAAAAAAAAAAAGATCTGACAGGCAGAGATGGGGGAAGAAAGTTTCAGACACAGGGAAGACCATAGAGTTTGGAAATAATGCCTGGGGTGTGTGGGCAATGGGAGGAGGGAAAAAATGAATGTGAGTGCCAGGTCATGAAGGGATTTGGCAGGAAGGTGAACCATTCAAAATTTCTTTCTGCCATCAATAGGAAACCATCCAAACAACACCTTTTCTTTTCTTTTTTCTCTTCTCTTTTCTCTTCTCTTCTCTTTCTTTTTTCTTTTCTTTTCTTTCTTTCAATTTTGCTCTTGCTGCCCAGGCTGGAGTGCAATGGCACAATCTCAGCTCACTGCAACCTCCGCCTCCCAGGTTCAAGCAATTCTCCTGCCTCAGCCTCCCAAGGAGCTGGGATTACAGGTGTGTGCCACCACGCCCAGCTAATTTTTGTATTTTTAGCAGAGACGGGGTTTCACTATGTTGGCCAGGCTGGTCTTGAACTCCTGACCTTAGGTGATCCGCCTGCCTCGGCCTCCCAAAGTGCTGAGAGTACAGGCATGAGCCACTGCGCTTGGCCTTTTATTTTTATTTTTATTTTATTTCTTCAAACTTCAGCTTAGCAGAGTTCACAAAATGTGGGCCATGGACTGTTGTTACTGTTGGAGGTAATTTCAGGTAAATTCTGGTGATTTAGGGTAGTCTGGGGAATGCAGAATTAAATAACCTTGATTTACCCAGGGAGAAGATTAATTTATTAAAAAAAATTAAAAGTCTTAATTTTATTTCTATGTGTACACTTTTTAAAAATTAAGACTTTAATTTTTAGAAAAGTTTTAGGTTTGCAGAAAAATTGAGGAGAAAGTAAGGAGAGTTCTCATATAGACCCCTCTTGAATCCTTTTCATTCTCTTCCAAGGCCGGACTTGGTGGCGTGTGCCTGTAATGCCAGCTACACGGGTAGCTGAGGCACTAGAATCGCTGGGACCCCAGAGGCAGAAGAAAGTTCAGTGAGCTGAGATCGTGCCACCGTACTCCAGCCTGGGTGACAGAGCAAGACTGTCTCCAAAAAAAAAAAAAAAAAAAAAAAAAAAAAAAAGCCAGGCACAGTGGTTCGTGCCTGTAATCCTAGCACTTCGAGAGGCTGAGGCGGGAGGATCACCTGAAGTCAGGAGTTCGAGACCACCCTGGCCAACATGGTGAACCTGTCTCTACTAAAAATACAAAAAATTAGCCGGGCGTGGTGATGCATACCTGTAATCCCAAGCTACTCAGGAGGCTGAGGCAGGAGAATCGCTTGAGCCAGGGAGGCTGAGGTTGCAGTGAGCGGAGATCATGCCACCACACTCCAGCCTGGGTGACAGAGTGAGACTCTGTCTCAAAAAAAAAAAAAGAAAAAGAAAAAGAAAAAAAAACCAATCATCTTTCAATACTGATTGATTACTCAAGAAGAAAGTCTTAGTTGGTGCTGTTGTATCTTTAACATCTCTCTGATAATTGCTCATCTGCTGAAGGGGGTGGGGGAGGGAAAGAAAGAGACAGGGAAGAAGAGAGGGAAGAAAAGAGACAGAATGAACACTCATGTTTTGAGTCTTTGACAAGCCACATATCAAGTTAGAATTGAAAAAAGTCATTTTGTTTTCAATGCACTCATGTTTGAAGTTTTCTTCCACTTCTGAGAGCAACACTCATTTTCTCTTTAAGGCGTGGTGATAAAAGCTTTCATTGTAAAATCTATTCATATACAAAAAGTGAATAGGTGAAGTAAATGATGATAAAGGTGACTTGCTGATGACTAAAGCTTGAAAAGTTAAGGGCTAAGGAATTCTGGCAGAGGTTGCATTCTTACCTCATGGTAAATTGCCATCTGATCTTTCCAGGGTTGATGGAATTTTCTGGAGAAAAGCCCCACCTTCTTTAGTAAGAAGGAATAAGGATCGCCCCAGGGGAGCAGTGGCTTTATAATACTGTACCGTATATTGCTTAAACCTTCTTTCCTTGGCTGCTCTTCTCTGCCCCCTCATCCCCATCCAGTCTTTTCTTTTTTATAAGTTTTTAAATTATTATTATTGTTATTATTATTATTTTGAGACAGGATTTCACAACTGTCACCCAGGCTGGAGTGTGGTGGCACAATCACGGCTCACTGCAACCTCCACCTCCCGGCTCAAGCGATCCTTCCGCCTCAGCCTCCCAAGTAGTTGGAATTACAGGCACATGCCACGACACCCAGCTGATCTTTGTATTTTTTGTAGAGATGAGGTCTCACTATGTTGCCGAAACTGGTCTTGAACTCCTGGGCTCAAGTGATCCACCCACCTTGGCCTCCCACAGTACTGGGATGACAGGCATGAGCCACCGTGCCTGGCCAGTCTCTTCTGTAAAGCCCCAATGAGGAATAATAAAATTAATGCTTCCTTTTAAGAGGACGCCTAATGTGAACAACAACAATGGCAAGAAGACAGGCTCAGGATTTTTTTTTTTTTAAGAGTGAGCACACATAGTATATTAAAAAGCTATCAGTGGCACACACAGATTTTCGGGAACACTCCTGGGAGAGGGGAATATGCTAGCCAAGGCAATTTCTCTGAAATCCATTTCCTGTATCCTAGGGCACATGGGCCCAAGGGTGACACCAATAAAAGGATCGACTGAGGCAGTAAATTTTCTTTGCTTTGAGGGAATCTTTGTCATATTAGTGTACCATGCTTTTAATTTTCTCTAGCATACCTGGGTTCACATCTACACTCAACCATTTGCTGGTTGTGTGACCTTGGACAAGCTACCTCAACCTTTAAACTTCGTGTCTGTACAATAAGAAAGGTATTACTGATCTCTGGAGTTCAAGACCAGCCTGGACAACATGGCAAAGCCCCATCTCTACTAAAAAGACAAAAATATTACCCAGACGTGGCGTTGCATGCCTGTAGTCCCAGCTACTCGGGAGGCTGAGGTGGGAGGATTGCTTCAGCCAGGGCCTGGTCAACATGCTGAAATCCCGTCTCTACTAAAAATACAAAAAATTAACTAGATGTGGTGGCTAATACAGGTACATGCCTGTAGTCCCAGCCACCCAGGAGGCTGAGGTGGGAGGATTGCTTCAGCACCAGAGGCAAAGGTTGCAGTGAGCACCACTGTACTCCAGCCTGGGCAACGGAGTGAGACTCTGTCTCAAAAAAGCCCCCCCCCAAAACCAAAAAAGCATTACTGATCTCATAGAGTTGTGTAAGGAGTAAATGAAATTGTGTGTGTGTGTGTGTGCGCGCGCATCCCTTTTGGGGAAGGAAAAGTTACTAAGTAAATGGTGGATAACTGGAATTGCATCTGCTGCAAAGGTAACTTGTGGTGACTTCAACTATACGAAGAGAGAGAAAATAATATAAACACCTCCTACTCCCAGCCACACACACATACTGGGAAATTAGTTTGTTTGCCCAGGTGGATACCATCTCACTGCACAGAACAGATTCTAGTATTTTCAATTAATATTTGTGGAACAATACGGCCCTAGACACAAGCCAACTACTCCATCTGGCCCTCCATCAAGGAAATGATGATGGGTTTCAGTGCAGAAGAGCAAAAATGACCTTACTGGGACACAGGATTGACTGTACTTTATGGAGGATCTTGACTGATGTTACTTTTTTCTTACCCTCTGTCTTTAGATCCTAGCCTTGTGTAAGACGCAACTCTGTTAAAGAAAACTTACTTACCCCTGTAAGAGTTTTTGTAGTTGTTTTTCTGGCTATTTATTTGGGATTGTTGAGCCTCATTGTTTATCAAAGGGTTGCAACTTGTTTTTGTCTTTACTGTTTTGTTTTAATGCCTCATTGATATTTTTAATCAGTCCTTTGGTGTACTTCACCAGGGTTGCTCAAAAGCGAGTGTGTATCAGAATCATCTCCATTTTCCTTGCATGTGTCCTCTGCCTCCACCTCTAACAGCTTCTGATTAGGGGCATCTGGAGTGGGGTTTGAAGTGTGCATTTCTAACATATTCCCAAGTGATGCTAACACTCCCGGTCCCAGACCTTCACTTTGAGAATCCCTGAACTAGGTCATCCCTAATGAAGATGAGGCCCCTGCCACAATGACTTTCAAACTTGACTACCAGAACCCACATTATTATAGTAGATGCACTCTGATTTTTTTGTTTGTTTGTTTTTTTAGACAAGGTATCACTCTGTCACCCAGGCTGGAGTGCAGTGACACAACCTCTGCTCACTTCAACCTCTGCCTCCTAGGCTGAAGCAATTCTTTCACCTCAGCTTCCTGAGTATCTGGAACTACAGGCTTGCACCACCATGCCTGGCTAATTTTTTTTTTTTTTTTTTTTTTGTATTTTTAGTAGAGACAGGGTTTTGCCATGTTTCTCAGGCTGGTCTTGACCTCGGCTCAAGTGATCCGCCTGCCTCAGCCTCCCAAAGTGCTGGGATTACAGGTGTGAGCCACCGCACATGGCCTCAGATTTTTCTTGTTTGTTTGTCAGATTTTAAGAAAATGCTGACCCACTGATTGCATTTGATGAGCCATTACTGGGTCATGTTCCAGCTGGAAACACTGTTAGTGTTTGATAAACAAAAATTGCACTGGTAAAAATGCATGACTCTTCATTAGACAACAGGCAAAAATTAAGTCACCTCTCTCTTTTCCTATAATAGAAAGGCCATTATAAAAGCATGGATCCTTCTACTTGTAAGCAAGTGAAGTCACATCGAGACTTTGGCTGCTGAAAGTGAGATGGAGAAGCCTTTGGTTTCCAGAGAATTCTCTTGGATTCTGACATATGGCTTGTTTTATTGTTCCAATGTAAGGCAGAACTGAAATAATAGTGAAGAAAACTGAACATCTGCCTGCTCCAACATGTAGAGAGATGCTACAGAACGTAAAATGCCTGAGCTGCCAGAGTGATTCCATGTGACATCTGCCACATGTGGGCATGAAATTCATTCTCCATCCTGTTCTTCTGTAAAGACATTTTCACAGCTGCTCTTTCCAGAGGGCCTGTGACTTGTGAGTGTTGGCTTGGGTTTACAGGTGGTCTTTGACGTTCATTTGTCTAACTTGCACATACTACACATTGACATTAAACCTTCATGCACATAATTTGGCCTTTCTATTGTCACTGGCTATATAATGATTTTCCAGCCATCCTCATTACAGTGGCCTGTGCTCTGGAATGGTGGGGCCTGAGCCAAGGTGCCAGGTATATTCAGTCGTTTTTACTAATACGAGTGCTGCTGTAGGTCCAGGGACCTTGTTTTAGTCCACACCTCCTTGGTCATATTCTTTGCCCTTCAGCAGCCTGACTATCTAGAGCAAGCTAGCTCCAGGCTTCCATCCTTGGCATGGAAATCTTGTCTGGCCCCACTTCTGTCTGCTTCTCACTCCCATATCACCTGGGCTTGGAAGAATGGCATGCATGGGGATAGGCTGCTTTGGTGGAGTGAAGAACACACTTCATTTGTCCTACTTAATGAACGCATCACATCTGGGCCCAAATATTTAAAAATTACGGGCTGTAGAGTTTTCCAGTCCTGTCTCTGGCAACATCAGGTTTGTGGGAAAGAGCAATGGCCTCAAAAGCAGTGCACAGTCTCCTCACCCACTGAAGGTTTCCATCTGCCTCACTAGGCAGAGGTCTGGGCTGAAAATGTGCAATGCATCAGCAATAATACTTATGATCTTTACTTGAAAAACTTTCTCGGAAGCAAAATGCTTATTTGTGTGTGTGTGTGTGTGTGTGTGTGTGTGTGTGTGTGTGTGTGTGTGTTTGAAGAGATGGGTCTTGCTATGTCACCCAGGCTGGAGTGTAGTGGCTATTCACAGACGCGATTGTAGTGCCTTGAACTCCTGGCCTCAAGCAATCCTCCCTCCTTAGCCTCCTGAGTAGCTGGGACTACAGACTCAAACCACTGTGTATGGCCAAAATACTCTTGTAATGTCTAAGTATGAGTTTGTTTGACTTTGAGAACTGCGGTTTTCAAAAATGCCCCCTCATTCTTAAGGTCTCAGGTCTACAGTTATTTCATCAGGAAGCCATCTCTGACTTCTGGCAAGTTCAAATTTCCTTTCCTTAGGACATGCTCACAAAGCACGAGTGCTTCTCCTTCATAGCACATCTCCTTACAAATGCATTTTTTTTAAAAATGGACTTTATTTTGGATTTTTAAAAAATTTATGTATTTATTTATTTTTGAGACAGAGTCCTGCTCTATTGCCTATGCTGGAGTGCAGTGGTGTGACCTCAGCTCACTGCAGCCTCTGCCTCCCAGGTTCAAGCGATTCTCCTACTTCAGCCTCCTGAGTAGCTGGGACTAAAGGCACTTGCCACCACGCCTGAATTTTTTTTTTTTTTTTTTTTTGTATTTTTTTTTTTTAGTAGACATGGGGTTTCGCCATGTTGGCCAGGCTGCTCTTGAACTCCTGACCTCAGGTGATACACCCACCTCAGCCTCCCAAAGTGTTGGGATTACAGGCGTGAGCCACTGCGCTGGCCTGGATTTATTTTTAAAAAGTTGCAGAGATGGTAGAGAGTACCTGTGTATTCCTCACTCAGTCTCTTGATATTAACATTTTTTGTTTCTTGAGGCAGGGTCTTGCTCTGTTGCCCAGGCTGGAGTGCAGTGGCATGATCTCAGCTCATTGCAGCCTCGACCTCCTAGTCTCAAGCAATCCTCCCGCCTTAGCCTCCTGAGTAGCTGGGACTACATGTGCATGCCGCCACACTTCGCTAGTTTTTGTACATTTTTGTAGAGATGGGGTTTTGCCATGTTGCCCAGGCTGGTGCTGAACTCCTTAGCTCAGGCGATCCACCTGCTTTGGCCTCCCGAAGTGCTGGGATTATAGGCGTGAGTCACCGTGCCCGGCCCTGATGTTAGCATCTTAAGTTACCATGCTGTATTTGTCAAAACTAAGAAACCAACATTGTTACATTACCTTAGACTAAACTCCAGCCCTGCCCACAACCCCCCCGCTGCCCACGCACTGTCCGGGAAACCAGCAGCAAATAGGCGGAAGAACCATCCACTGCCTGCTCCCCAGGGCTGCAGCAAGCAAGGTGGAGCCAGAGACCACCACCAGGCAAGTGAGACCCAGCCCCACTTCCACGTGGGCAAAGCTGCCGCCACCCCGGCCAGTCCAGGACGGCCGCAGAGGCCCCACCTCGTCCTGCAAAGGAGGGAGCCTGCCGCGCTCCCGGCTCTGCCAGACGCTACTGCCCGAGGGCCTGCGTCCTGCAGTTCCCCAGTGCGGGCTCCCGGTCCCTCCCACCAGGTGCCCGGTCGGTCGGTCGTAGGGGACAAATTTCTAACCAGCAGGTACCTACAGGAAATAACTCTTTTAGGAATTATTCGGAATGTAATTCTTTTAGGAAATACATCTCTCCTAATTGGCCACCAGTACCTTTTGATTTGTCCTCTTGAATAGTAAAACCCAAGTTCCAGAGGCAACTAATCAGTTTCCCACCCCACTGTTGCCAGCGGCCTCTATGTTGCTCAAGCTAATGGTCAATTCTTACTCTGCATTGTACTTGATCCATTGTTTGGTATAGTTGATCACTCCCTCTTCCTCTATACGCTTTCTTTACTTGGCTTCTGGGACACTATACTCTGTTGTCTTCCTACCTCACTTGTCATGAATTCTCAGTCTTCTTTGTAAGTTATTCTCTTCTTCTCACCCTCATAATGTGGAAGTGTCTAGGATCCTTCATCCTCATCTCAATCTATATGCACTCCCTTGAAGGTCATATTCAGGCTTGTGATTTTAAAAGGTTTATGTGCTGACTACTTCGAAATTTATATCCCAGGCCTGGCACGGTGACTTACGCCTGTAATCCCAGCACTTTGGGATGCCGAGGCAGGTGGATCACTTGAGGTCAGGGTTTCGAGACCAGCTTAGCCAAGGTGGTGAAACTCCATCTCTACTAAAAATACAAAAATTAGCCGAGTGTGGTGGCGTGTGTCTGGAATCCCAGCTACTCGGGAGGCTGAGGCAGGAGAATCGCTAGAACCTGGGAGGTGGAGGTTGCAGTGAGCTGAGATTGTGCCATTGTACTTCAGCCTGGGTGATGGAGAAAGACTCCGTCTCAAAAAAACATAAAATAAAAATTTATATCCCCAACCCAGGCTTCTCTCCTGCACTGCAGATGTATATATTCTACAGCCTATTCACTGACAGCACTTGGATGCCTAGTAGATGCCTCAAACTTAACATGTCCAAACCTGAACCCTGATCTTTCTCTAGAAACCAGCTCCACCCTCAGCCATCTCTGTCAGAGTGGTTGGCAACTCCACCCTTCAAAGTGCTCAGGAAAATCTTTGGTATTATTATTCTTTCTCTCAGGCCCCCCATACAAGCCATCAGGAAATTTAATCCCAATTTATTTATACGTATAAAAAATCCATTTCTCACCCCCTCTGCTGTTACTACCTTGGTCTCAGGTCCATTCTTTTTTTTTTTTTTTTTTCTGTTGAGACAGATCTTGCTCTGTTGCCCAGGCTGGAGTGCAGTGGCACCATTTTGGCTCACTGAAACCTCTGTTGCCCAAGTTCAAGCAATTCTAGTGTCTCAGCCTCCCAGGTAGCTGGGATTACAGGTGTGTCACCACGCCTGGCTAATTTTGTATTTTTAGTAGAGACGGGGGTTTCACTATGTTGGCCATGCTGGTCTCGAACTCCTGACCTCAAGTGATCCACCCGCCTCGGCCTCCCAAAGTGCTGGGATTACAGGCATGAGCCTCTGTGCCTGGCCAGCTCCATTAATTCTTGCCTGAGTTACTGAAACAGGCTCCTCCTGGTTTTCCCTTTGTCCCTCCTCTGCTCAAAACTTCACCAGCCCCATTCTGACATAGAATAAAAGCAAAGTCCTGACGATGTCCTGCAAAACTCTGTATGATCTAGTCTTCTGAGATACTTCTGTGACCACCTCTCCCAGCACTCTTTTCCTCATTCCTACTTCAGCCAGCCCTCCTTGCCGTTTGTCACCTGCCGACTTGTCACCTTTTATTATAATCTACTCTTTACTTATTATTTTCTGTCTTTTTTCATTAGACTGAGAGCTCTTTAAGGTAGAGGATCTTTGTTTATTTTTTTTTTTTTTTCACTGTTATATGCTTTCTCACACACACCAGGCACGCTCTGTCTTGGGGTTTTTGTTCCAGCTGCTCCTTTTGCTTCAATTCCTATTCTCTCCACAGAGTTTGGCTAATTTCCTTACCTCCTCAAAACCTTTGCTTAAGTCTTACCTTTGCACTTGGAACCGCCCAACAGGTTCTCCTTGCCCGCTGCCTAGACAGAGCTGATTTATCAAGACAGGACAATTGCAATAAAGAGTGTAATTCACACAGAGCCAGCTGTACAGGGGACGGGAGTTTTATTATTACTCAAATCAGTCTCACCAACAATTGGGGTATGGGGTTTTTAAGGACATATTGGTGGGTAGGGGTCAGTGAGTTGAGAGTTCTGATTGGTTGGGTCGGAAATGAAATCAGAGAGAATAGAAACTGTCCTCTTGCATTGAGTCAGTTCCTGGATGGGGGCCACAAGACTAGATGAGCCACTTTATCAATCTGGGTGGTGCCAGCTGATCCATCAAGTGCAGGGACTGCAAAACATCTCAAGCACTGACGTTAGGCTTTACAATAGTGATGTTATCCCCAGGAGCAATTTGAGGAGGATCAGAATCTTGTGGCCTCTAGCTGCATGACTCCTAAACCATAATTTCTAACCTTGTGGCTAACTGTTAGTCCCGCAAAGGCAGACTAGTCCCCAGGCAGGAAAAGCGTTTGTTTTGGGAAAGGGATATTATGTCTTTGTTTCAAAGTTAAACTATAAATTAAGTTTCTTCCAAAGTTAGTTTGGCCTATGCCCAGGAATGAACAAGGACAGCTCGGAGGTTAGAAGCAAGATGGAGTGAGTTAGGTCAGCTCTCTTTCACTGTATCACTGTAATAATCTTCACAGTTACAATTTTGCAACAGTGGTTTCACACTAAGGCCAACTGACATCTTATTTACCTGCCTCTTTCACCCCCCACCCCCCCATTCCTGATCCTCTTTATCCCATCTTATGTTTTCATTTGTTTTGCAAGACTTGTCACCTTTTATTATAATCTGCTCTTTACTTATTTATTATTTTCTGTCTTTTTTCCCTAGACTATAAGCTCCTTAAGGTAGAGGATCTTCGTTTATTTTTTTCACTGTTATATCCTAAGAACTTTGATCCATGCCTGGTACATAATAGATGTTAAATAAATGTTTACTGACTAAATGAATTAATCAAAACTGACCTGTTACATATACTGTGTCTTCAAAAACTTGCTCTATATTCTTTAAGCAAAACTACTAAACTGTTAAAACTCATTCCTCCTCTACAAGAGACAGGAATCAGGAGAGGCTAGAGAGACTGAAGAGGTCTTTTGGAGAAAAGAGAAATTTTTGAGTCTTCTTGAATCACCCCGTGTAGATGGCTACATATACGAGTAACATTATGGTGCTATCGTAGCAGTATCTCAAACGACTACTCCATCACTTACTTGCTGCGGAGAACTTAGACAAATTCTAAATCTTAGTTTCCTCATCTATAAAGTGGCAATCATGATAATATCAATTTCAGTCATTGTGAGACTTAGATGAGCAATGTAAATTGAGTCTGAGGTATATTGCTTGGTACAGTGCTTGACATATAGCATGCATACAAGAAGAATGAACACTATTCTGCACGGAACCTTAATAGACATTGAATCTATAGCCCAGAGATGGGAAATGAAGGTCCAGAGACATGGGAAATGCATGTCTGTTTGTTTCAGTTTCCCAGGGTTGCTTGGGAGCCTTGAGAACACTACTGCCTAAGAGTGCTCAGGTGTCTTCAGGAGGACCTTCTGCCCTTGCTGAACACACCGAGAATCAAGACTTCCCAGGTGGCAACAGTTCTGAGCTGGGCTAGCTTCAGGAAGGCCTTCAACTCTGGACCAAAGTGCTATTCAGAATATTAACCCATGGAGAAGGCCAACTGCCTTAGTCCACTGTTTTTTCTGGAGATGAGTAGTTCTATCCAAGCATGTTGTCTGAAACAGTTCTTCCCCTTTCTCATTGGAGGAAAGGATGCCTGATACTAGGACTCAGTCATAAAAGTGTAATGTGAAAAGTGACTCTGCTCCTCAGATGGGCTTTTACAAACTCTGTTGTAGTTTCTTCTTTCTTTTCTCTCTCTCTCTCTCTCTCTCTCTCTCAGAGCCTTACTCGCTCTATTGTCCAGGCTGGAGTGCAGTGGTGCAATCTTGGCCCACTGCAACCTCCACCTCCAGGGCTCAAACAATTCTCCTGCCTCAGCCTCCTGAGTAGCTGGGATTACACCACTACGCCTGGCTAATTTTTGTATTTTTAGTAGAGATAGGGTTTTGCCATGTTGGCAAGGTGGGTCTCGAACTCCTGACCTTAGGTGATCCACCCGCTTCAGCCTCCCAAAGTGTTGGGATTACAGGTGTGAGCCACTGCGCCAGACAGAGTAGTTTCTCTTATTGAGCACAATTCTTTTTTCTTTCTTTTTTTGTTTTTGAGACAGCCTCTTACTCTGTCACCCAGAGTGCAGTGGCACGGTCATGGCTTACTGCAGCCTTGACCTCCCAGGCTTAGGTGATCCTCCTGCATTAGCCTCCTGAGTAGCTGGGACTACAGGTGTGCACCACCACACCTGGCTAATTTTTGTAATTTTTGTAGAGACAGGGTCTCACTATGTTGCCCAGGCTGGTCTCATTCTCCTGGACTCAAGTAGTCTTCCCACCTCAGCCTCCTCAAGTGCTGGGATTATAGGCATGAGTCACCGCATCTGGGTGACAACTTCTAAATGAGCGTAGCCTACCACTGTATGTTCGCTAGTGCCCTATGCAATTTTTTTTTTTTCCTTTGACAGTGTCAGGCAGGACCTACTTCAGATTTAGGTGGGATAACTCTGATTTTGGACAACAGCTAGACAACTGGACCACACAATAGGGCTTACTCAGGAGTGGGGTTTGAATCTCATGCTGAGCTTTCTCACAATCCACATGTGGGGTCTCATAATAGACCCTGGAGGGTGCTCTGCTCCTGTGAAGTGTGGGGCTGAATAGGAGCACCACAAGCTGTGGAAAGCAGCACAGAGAACATTCTTTCTGAGCTCAAGCATTACTCCTCTGAAATAGTACCAGAAGTTGGTCCACAGTGAAAATGTATTTTTATTATTTATTTATTTATTTTGAGACAGAGTTACATTCTTGGTGTTCATGCTGGAGTGCAGTGGCATGATCTCGGCTCACTACAACTTCCGCCTCCCGGGTTCAAGCAATTCTCCTGCCTCAGCCTCCTGAGTAGCTGGGATTACAGGGATTACAGGCACATGCCACCACGCCTGGCTAATTTTTTTGTATTTTTAGTAGAGACGGGGTTTCACCATGTTGGTCAGGCTGGTCTTGAACTCCTGACCTCGTGATCCACCCGCCTCTGCCTCCCAAAGTGCTGAGATTACAGGCATGAGCCACAGGGCCCAGCCTTTTATTTTTTAATTTCATCTTTGGAGACAGCGTCTCACTCTGTCACCGAGGCTGGAGTGCAGTGGCATGATCTCAGCTCACTGTAGCCTCCACCTCCTGGGTTCAAGCGATTCTCCCACTTCAACCTCCAGAGTAGCTGGGATTACAGGCGTGTGCCACCATACCTAGCTAAATTTTGTAATTTTAGCAGAGTTGGGGTTTCACCATGTTGACCAGGCTGGTCTCAAACTCCTGACCTCAAGTCATCCACCAGCCTTTGCCTCCCAAAGTGCTGGGACTACGGGCATGAGCCACTGTGCCTGCCCTGTAGATATATTTATGAGTGGGCCTTTTAGAGACCTTACTCCAGCTTCTCTTCCTAAGTGTTGAAAAATCAAGCTCAGAGAGATTGACATACCTCAAACAACACAGCTGCTGATATACTATGATGAGAACTCGTCTTCTGATGGCCAATCAAGCATGCTTTCTAACACTGAATGTTACTGTGCTGAACTTTGCTCCTATGCAAACAAATGCCTCTAAGAAGGAGACACTCTAAGCCTTTTAGGGGGCCTACTGAGATTAGCTGCTTTTTTCTATTTTCCCCAAATTCCAGCACTGCAGACTCTGCCACTGTCCCTCCGCCCTCCATTTTCAAATCACTGTTTTGTCTGTGTTATCAGCCTTTTCTTCCCTTGGGTATCTAACAGACTCCTCCCAGCCTTCAAGCCCAGCCTAACTGTCAGCTCTTCCCAGAAGCCACTGAAATGCAATCCCATTCCCTGCCCAACCTCCAGGCAAATCAATCACTCTTACCTGTTTTTCTACATCACTTTGCCTTTGCATAAATATTGATTAGAGCATCTCTTACTGTAATTCCTTTAGCTTTGTTTGCGCATGCCTGTCTCTCTTGCTGAAGTGTGAGCATCTCAAGGAGAGTATTCATACTCTATGCATCCCTAGGATGGGCCTACTGCTAGCATCAAACCACCCCATTAATGACTGTTGGATGAATGAGTGAATGAATGGTGGGAGAAATGGATTTTGGTAAGAACAAGAAAGGCTTTGGGGAGATAAGACATAAAATGTGTGCTGGGTGGTGATAGCAGATTAGGATGAGGAAAAAAACTTGGGTGAGAAGGTAGTGAAAGTGAGGAAGGTCCCAACTTGGTTTTTGACCCACCTCACACTTTTCCAGGACTAGTGGTGAGTGTGCCCAATATAAATGTTTGGGGAGGAAGATTTTAAATTTAGACTGGAATTTGTAAATCCTAGGTGAATAAATGTTAACGATAAGTGAGAACTTTCTTAGCATGTTAAAAGTGTGTTCATTGGAGATACAAGAGCTAGGTAAATTTTTTCTTTCTTTCTTTCTTTTTTTTTTTTTTTGGTGACAGAGTTTTGCTCTTATTGCCCAGGCTGGAGTGCAGTGGCACGATCTCGGCTCACTGCAACCTCTGCCTTCCGATTTCAAGCGATTCTCCTGTCTCACCCTCCCAAGCAGCTGGGATTACAGGCGCCTGCTACCACGCCCAGCTAATTTTTTTTTGTATTTTTGGTAGAGACGGGGTTTCACCATGTTGTTCAGGCGGTTTTTTTTTTTTTTTTTTTTTTTTTTTTTGAGAGGAGGTTCTCACTCTGTTTCCCAGGCTGGAGTGCAGTGGCACGATCATGGTTCATTGCAGCCTCAAGCTCCTTGATTCAAGCCATCCACCCACCCCAGCCTCCTGAGTAGCTGGGACTACAGGCGTGTGCTACCATGCCTGGCTAATTTTTAGGTTTTGTAGAGATGGGGTCTTGTTGCATTGCCCAGGCTGGTCTCAAACTCCTGGCCTCAAGTAGTCTTCCTGCCTCAGCCTCCCAAAGTGCTGGGATTACAGGCATGAGCCCCGATCCCTGGTCCTAGATGAAATACTTTGTTGTGGTTAAGTAATGTTCTTAACTTCACTGGGAGGAAATGATGCAGTAAATCTGGATACATATTTTTCTTTGCATTTTGTCATGAATGCAGACTTTGAGAAGTGAGAGAACTGTGCTTGGGAGCCAGGAGGTTGGGGCAGATATTGTTGAGTTGTTCGGTGCACATGGAAGAAATCAGGAGGCTGTCAGGAAAGATGGCGGGCTTGCTTCAGTGAATACTGCAGGGTACTACACTTTACTATGAGTAAAGCAGACTGCTGGCTTAAAGGGCCCATGGGCTCTGATGGAAGAACTGCAATATATATATATATATATATATATATATATATTTTTTTTTTTTTTTTTCCCGAGACAGAGTCTTGCTCTGTCGTCCAGGCTGGAGTGCAGTGGCTCAATCTCAGCTCACTGCAACCTCCGCCTCCCAGGTTCAAGCAATTCTCCTGCCTCAGCCTCCCGAGTAGCTGGGATTACAGGCACCTGCCACCACGCCCGGCTAATTTGTGTATTTTTAGTAGAGACGGGGTTTCACAATGTTGGCCAGGCTGGTCTTGAACTCCTGACCTCGTGATCCACCCGCCTTGGCCTCCCAAAGTGCTGGGATTACAGGCATGAGCCATTGTGCCCGGCGGAACTGCAGTATTCTTTGTGGAGGTTAAAAAGAGGCCCCAGGCCAGGCATGGTGGCTCATGCCTGTAACGTCAGCACGTTGGGAGGCCGAGGAGGGCAGATCATTTGAGCCCAGGAGATCTAGACCAGCCTGGGCGACATTGTGAAACCCCATTTCTACAAAAAATGCAAAAATTACCTGGGCGTGGTGGCACATACCTGTGGATTCAGGTACTTGGGAGGCTGAGGTGGGAGGATCATTTGAGCCTGGGAGATGGAGACTGCAGCAGTGAGCTGTGATCGCATCACTGCACTCCAGCCAGGGCAACAGAGTGAGAACCTGTCTCAAAAAAAAAAAAAAAAAAAAAAGAGAGAGAGACAGAGAGATGATCTAAAGAAAGAAAGAAAGAGAGAAAGAGAGAGATGATCTAGATACAGTATGGTGCAAATAATTGGGTAGATCGCAGTTATGGTTCAGAAACTTAGGCATTAGCCTTGAAAGTTCAAATTGATATATGTTACTCTAAACCCCTCTAAATGAGGTCTTATTAAAATGAGGTCACCAGATAAGATGATCTGAAGTTTTTTGATGCTTAATTTTGTTAAGCAGTGACTGTGACTGGTAGAATTTAAGATAAGCATGGCATCATTATATGCCATGCTTATAAGCTTGACTATACAACTTTTCTTTAACCTTTAGTCTTAACTTTGGCATCATAGAGCTGGGGTCCAATGCGAATTTTTCTGGGGAAATTTGGGCAAGTCATTTAACTTCTTTGTGTCAGTTTTCTCCTGTGCAAGAAAATAGGGATAAAAGTAGTACCTCCACTGTAGGTACTGGTGTGCTACAGCGAAATCTTACCAGCTCATGAGGGCCTATTGTGTACATCTCTTCCCAACTGCATGCTCAGTGATGCCATTGGGTAGCTTGAAATCTACCAAGTATTTACACCACAGAAATTGGCAACCACTTCAGACCAGGCAGTATTTTTCTCCCAGAGAACCAGTTGTTAAACATTTCTCAACACAATTCCACTTATAGGATTGCTGCAAAAGTTAAATGAGGCAATGAATGCAAAGGGTTTAGGATATTGTCTAGCAAATACACTAAATATATATGTGAGCATGGCATATACAGATTTTTATCAGACAACTTTTGCTTTAAATTGTTATTTTATTTTAAAAGTTTATTTTTTGCAGTGAGCACAACATTTTAAGTCTTTTCAGCCTCTTGCTTTTCTGGGGTGCCCACCATCTCCACCTGCACCCTTATAATAGGAGCAAAATTGCCTTTATTGTTGTGATCCTGCCCCCTGGCTAGAGTTGTTCAGGAAGGAATAGTCTGGCTGGTGTCTTGAATGGAGGAGATAATACATGCTTGGGAGTTATTGGCAGGGACTACTTTCCAGCACGAAGACTGGAAAATAAAGAACATCTATCTGTAGCAACATAAAGGATGATTCAGATGAAAAGCAGAGGACAGAAATACTTGGAAATATCCTGAGTCCCCCATAGCTTTCCTCTCCCTGCTTCTAATCTCATGTATCTCTGCATTTGGATTCCATGAATCAAGTTTTATTTTAAGTGCCTATTCCAGTGTTTGGCAGAGTAAGTGCTCAATGCATATTTGTTCTCCTTTTCGCTTAAACTAGTATGTGCTGGTTTCCTCTATAGCCCAGAGAATATTTTTTATTTTTATTTATCTATTTATTTATTTATTTTATTTTTATTTTTGAGACTGAGTTTCGCTCTATTATCCAGGCTGGAGTGCAGTGGCATGATCTCGGCTCACTGCAACCTCCACCTTCCAGGCACAAGTGATCCTCCCACCTCAGCCTCCCAAGCAGCTGGGACTACAGGCATGAACTACCATGTCTGGCTAATTTTTGTATTTTTTTTTTCTTTTTTATAGAGACAGAGTCTAGCTATGTTGCCCATGCTGGTCTCAGACTCCTGGGCTCAAGTGATCCTCCCACCTCAGCCTCTCAAGCAGCTGGGACTACAGATGCAAGCCACCATGCCTGGCTAATTTGTCTATTTTTTGTAGAGACAGGGTTTCACCATGTTGCCCAGGCTGGTCTCAAACTCCTGGGCTCAAGCAATCCACCTGCCTTGACCTCCCAAAGTTTTAAGATTACAGGCGTGAGCCACTGTGCTCTGCCTACTCCACAGAATTCTAAAAAAGCATATGGAGCCTATGCTTTGTCAAAATCTCAGTTATTAATGCCTAGGAAAGCCAGCTCCACTCTGTCTATGACTTAAGACTCCAGTGTTTATCTGGTGCAGCCTCAGCATAGACACAATTAGTATGGTACAGAAGAAGCCATCTCCTCTGGGCTCTAAATGTCTGAGTTAGCTCAGTTTTTTTTTTTTTTTTTTCAATAGGCAGTAAAAGGACTTTCTGGTTTGTATGTGTGTGGGTCTGTGTGTGTGTCTGTGTTTATAGGAGGACTTTAGAAAGGGAGTGAGAGAGAGAGAAAAATGACACAGTTCAAACATAAAATGATGGCTGGGCATGGTGGCTCATGCCTGTAATCCCAGCACTTTGGGAGGCCGAGGCAGGAGGATCACTTGAGGGCAGGAGTTCGAGACCAGCCTGGACAACATAGTGAAACCGTGTTTCTACTAAAAACACAAAAATTAGCCAGTTGTGATGATGCCTGCCTATAATCCTAGCTACGCAGGAGGCTGAGGTGGGAGAATAGCTTGAACCTGGTAGGCAGAGGTTGCAGTGAGCCGAGATCATGCCACTGCACTCCAGGCTGGGCAACAGAGCAAGAGTGTCTCAAGAAAAAAAAAATGATGCATTGGAGAAGAATTTTGTACCATAAGAAATGGCTGAATGGGGGAAGGCTTTCATATGTTCAAAGTGCACGAGGGCACTAAGACATTTATTTGTTCCTTGACCACTGGGAAGAATTGGATCTTTGCTAATCTCTGGAAAATCTTGATGACCTGGTAATACTTAAGCTGTGCAGGACCTCTCTTGTGAAGGTCATAAAAACACTGCCCAAGGAGTGTGCTCAGAGCAAGTGGGAAGCCCAAGTTGGAGAATGGAAATGATGCAATCTCTGATATTGCAACAGTTTTTAGCAATTGTGCAGTGAGATTGCATTATGGTATTCAACCAGCAAAGCATTAGGAGAGAGACCAGTAGAACACTGCAGTATTTGCTGGAAATGAAAGCACAAACACATTTGCTCTTGCCTTTTCAAATGTCACAAGTGTATTTTGCCTTGGAGATCGGCTTACATTAATTCTTGAATCTTGGCTTCCAATTTTTTAGCATCAGCCCCACAAAATTCAAAAATCTGTTCACAGATGCACAAAGGTGAAACATTTATTGATTCAAGTACTGCGAAAATGTTGAGGCTTTAAGGAATTTTATTCCTGATTGAAAAGTTAAATCCTACTCATTTCCATCATCTGCAAGACACTTTAAATATAAATATACATTAAACACATTAAATTCATAATATTTTCATATTTGGCATCCTTTCGAAATTACTTTTGCTAAAACTTTGCCAGATCTCTATAATTCTCCATAATATACCTTTAATCTAAGATCTAAAACGTATAATAATGTCGGAAATAAACAAACTCCATCATTGGAACTTCTCAGAGCTCTTATACATTGGTATCGAGGATTTGTTAATTAATATGCACAATCTCCTGAAATCAAATGGCTTGGGATTTGTCATTCCCTGACTTCTCCCCAGGTAAGAGTATTATAATTCATTGATTCTAAGAAGCACATGTTCTTTTCAAATGTTTACATCTCTGAATCAGAATGCATTTCATAGTGGATGGTATGTTATATTTCACTTGGAACACTTTTTAGTGGTATATAAAATAATGCATCTTTTTTGAAGAAAGATGGAATTCAAAGATGGAATTCAAAATATATTACATGGTTGAAGACAAGGAAGAGTGTGAGGCTGGGATTGGGTGAAAACTTGAGTTCCCAGTAAAGGGGCGGTTGAGCCACCAGGAATGGTGTTAGGACTTTGGGGCAGGGGCTGGAAAAGTCTAGAACTAACTTTACTGCCCGGTGTGCTGCAGGGAGAAACCATCCCCACACCAAAGGCTTCTACTTCTCCAGGCAGCAGCATTCTGCCTGAGTGTGTCATTATATTTATTCCTTCAAAGTAAACCCCAGATTTCTAACTCTAACTTGATCCCATTTCACTTACCAGGTTGCTCATGAATCCACTTCTATAACAGCAAATTATTCTTTTGATTCTTGAGAATAGGGTTACCTAAGTGTGGGTGCAGAATTTCATAATTGATCTGAGTTGCCTGGTTTGTAACTATCTCCCCTATAACTAGTTCTTTTGGCCTTGGCCAGGGAAGGAAGGTGTCAGAAAGGATCTGCAAAAGTTTCTCTTTGCTAAGAGTTAGGTGGCAGCTGGGTGGTGGCTCTTTGGCATGAAGGGAGGTTCATGATCCTGTGCAAAATCTGAGGTCAGAGCTCGTGCGGAGATAAGAACGTCTGGTGGAAACATAGGCAAGGCTTGGCTACCTGAATGACCAGACTTGGCAGGAAACATGATAAATTCATTTTGCCTGTTTTTGGACTTTTAAAGATGGATGGCCGGGTGCAGTGGCTCATGCCTGTAATCCGAGCACCTCGGGAGGCTGAGGTGGGTGGGTCACTTGAGATCAGGAGTTTGAAACCAGTCTGGCCAACATGGCAAAACCCCATCTCTACCAAAAATACAAAAATTAGCCAGGCGTGGTGGTGTGCACCTGTAATTCCAGCTACATGGGAGGCGGAGGCACGAGAATCACTTGAACCCAGGAGGTGGAGATTGCAGTGAGCCACGATCAAGCCACTGCATTCCAGCCTGGGTGACAGAGAGAGATTCTGTCTCAAAAAAAAAAAAAAAAAAAAAAGAGGAATATGGTGCACTGATTCAAATGTAATTGTTTTTAAAAAATAGAAAAAAAGAAAGATGGAATTCTACGATATGTATTCTTCTGTGTCTGGCATCTTCCACTCAACATGACGTTTATGAGACTTACCTGGATAGTGTCACTACAGTCATTTTTCAGTGTTTCTTTGGTATTCCATTGCATGAATGTAACACAGTTTATCCATTTTTGCTGTGACAAATAGTGCTACTGTGGATGTTCTTGTCCATATCTTTGTAGGGATATCTTTGTGAGCACATAAGCACTGATTTCTGTTGTATAGCTAAAAGTGGGACTGTGGGTTCTGCTTCAGTAGAAGCTACCCACAGTTTTTGAAATTATACTGCAAGTATTTTCTTTCTTTCTTTCTTTCTTTCTTTCTTTTTTTCTTTTTCTTCCTTCCTTCCTTTCTTTCTTTTCTTTCTTTCTTTCTTTCTTTCTATTTTCTTCTTTCTTTCTTTCTCTTTCTTTCTTACTCTCTTTCTCCTCTTTCTTTCCTTCTTTTTCTTTCTTTCTTTCCTCTTTCTTCCCTTCCTTCCCTTCCCTTCTCTTCCCTTTCTTTTCTTCCTTTCCTTTCCTTTCCTTTCTTTTCTTTTCTTTTCTTTTTTTGACGGAGTCTTTCTCTGTCACCGACTTTGGAGTGCCGCAATCTCAGCTCACTGCAACCTCAGCTCACTGCAACCTCAGCTCACTGCAACCTCTGCCTCCCGGCTTCAAGCGATTCTCCCACCTCTGCCTCCCACCACCACTCCTGGTTAATTTTTAAAATTTTAGCAGAAACGGGCTTTCACCACGTTGGCTAGGCTGGTCTCAAACTTCTGACCTCCAGTGATCTGCTCATCTCAGCCTCCCAAGGTGCTGGGATTACAGGTGTGAGCCACCATGCCTGGCCTGCATATATTTTCAATTTATACTCTACCAGCAGAGGATGAGTGTTCTAGCTCTAGCTCTGCATCCTTGACAACACTTGATATTGCCAGTCTTTTTCATGTTAACAATTCTGGTGGCTTTAGGGGACAAGTTTGCTACCGAATTCCATATGTTTTACCTTGGTCAGCTTTCACCTGACTTTAGCAATGGCTATATAACTTGTCTCTTTTGGTCTCCAGTCTTGTGCCACTTAGGTCCTTTCTCATCCCTGAAGCTCAAAACCACAAATCCAGGCATGCCATCCTTTGTAAACATCTTCAGTTTTTCCCCATCACCATACAATCCAAGCTTCTTCCAAGGTCTCCCTAATTTTGTCCTGTCTCCCTCCCTGTTGCTCCTTGCCATAAAGCTTGAACTCAGTCAGATCCATTTGTTCATTTAACAAATACTTAATAAGTGCCTACTATGAGCCACACTTACTGTGAGCAAAACTGACAAAATCCTCTCATGAGCTCATCTGCTAGTGATAACTTTTTACTATCGTTGTGTTATTATCCAAAGAATTCCTGACATATACCCATGTTATTTTATAACACTGCTTCCTGTCATCTTTTCTCACTTGCTGTTCTTAACTATCCCTCAAGATGGTTTGAGTAACTCATGGAGCCTTCCTTGAACCTTTTCTCTGTGATCCCATAGTACTCTGGGCATCGCAGTATTAACTAATTTTTGTCATCTATCTTTCCCACTACACCAAGGATGAAGACTATACCTGAAATTTTTTCCCATATATTATTTATTTATTTATTTTAGAGATGAGGTCTCGCTCTGTCACCCAGGCTGGAGTGCAGTGATGCGATCATAGTTCACTGCAGTGTTGAACCCCAGGGCTCAAGTGATCCTCCCACCTCAGCTTCCTGAATAGCTAGGACTACAAGCATGCACCAATACACTGGCTTTTTTTTTTTTTTTTTTAATTTTTAAATTTTTTGTAAAGGCGAGATCTTGCTGTGTTACCTAGGCTGGTCTCAAACTCCTGGCCTCAAAAGATCCTCCTGCCTCCCCTCCCAAAGTGCTGGGTTTACAGGCATAAATCACTGTGCCTGGCTTTATAGTTTTAGTATCTAATCTAGTACCTTACACAGAGTAAGTGTACCATTGATGACCATAGGCCTGCGTTGAGCTAAGTTTCAGCAACTAGGTATTACCTGTCTTATTCTATCTTTATCTTGTTTGCCAAAGAGAAATGTTACATTCATGTCTCCCTATCCAGCACTGGGCTTTGCATACAGGAACTTAATAGGTGGAGTTCATGGATAAGGAGCAATTTACTGATAAGAGCTTATTGCACAGATAGCTTTCTTTTGAAGAGAGATGTATGCAAGGCAAATAGTTTAATTTCTGCCCAAAGTGTTGTGAGAGGAAAATAAATAAATCTTGGGGTCCCCAAATCACTAAGCTAAAGGGAAAAGTAAAGCTGGAACTACTTAGGGAAAACCTGCCTCCCATTCTTTTCAAAGTCACCTCTCCGCTCACTGAGATAAATGCATATCTGATTGCCTCCTTTGGAAATGCTAATCAGAAACTCAAAAGAATGTAACCATTTGTCTTTTATCTACCTATGACCTGGAAGCCCCCTCCCCGCTTCAAGTTATCCTGCCTTTCCGGACCAAACCAGTGTTCATCATATATGTTGATTGATGTCTCCTATCTCCCTAACATGTATAAAACCAAGCTGTCCTCTAACCGTCTTGGGCACATAGCATCAGGACCTCCTGAGGCTGTGTCACAGGCACACGTTCTCAACCTTGGCAAAATAAACTTTCTAAATTAACTGAAACCTATCTCAGGTGTTTGGGGTTCACATTTGGTAACCACAAAGGGATTCTGAGTGGAGTTACCCCTGACCTTTGGCAAATCTCCTGTTGGTGCTTGATACCAGCATGAGCTAACTTTATGGCTCAAACCAATAGGACAATTTGCTGAGGCCTGGGAGCACCCCACTCCAGAGAATCCCCAATCTCCCAAGATTTGGTCAAGATCTAGTTTATTTTGCTGTACAACTCCCTTTTTTTGGAGTTTTACTTGCTTCCAACAAGGAAGGCAAGATTTCCTGCTTTCATGATGATGGAAGGCAGGTAATTCCTTTATAGAGTCTGAGGTTGCTCCCAACAAGGGAGACAAGTTTGATTTTTTTGCTGCTTCTTCAGCCCAAGACCCAACCCTAGGTAAGTATCTGAATTTGGGTTTTGTCTTGGCTAAAGTTAATAACCAGCTGTTCTTAATTTCTCCTTACCATTAGCATGCTCAGAGATCACATTGTTTTTTTTTTTCTTTTTTGTTGTTGTTTGTTCTTTTCTTTCTCCCATCAGATTTGACCTACTCTACCTGACTTGCTCAAATCTGAGTGAGAATTCCAAATTATGGGTAACAAGGCCTCTCTAATTTGGCTAAAATTCCTTGCAGCTGCAAAAGAGGGAAAACAAAACAGAAAACCATGCACTTGGTTTCTGTGTTTGCTTCCTGTCTTTAAAAAAAAAAAAGGTTCTTTCATTTACTTTTCTTCTACCACATACCTCCTTCCCCTTTGCCACCTGCAGTACCAAAAAAATCTAGAGAAGGCTTCTAATGATTTGAACCCCTTTAAAGAACTCAGAACAAAGGTGCCACTCACCCCTTTTGATGTGTTCTGTTTTCTTTGTGGAGTTTCAAGAGACATGGGCAGATTCTTCTTAGGTCTAAAGCTCTATTTTCCTGTATTGCATGACCTGACCTCTTTGGCTTTGTAGGTACCAGAGATGACCTTGTACTGTGAGAGGTTTTGACCTTAGCGTGTGTAATGGCGAATGAGAACTACAAAGTTAGGGATGGCTGAGCACAGTTTACAGGAAGTGGTCTTGGCTGTTATTTTATTTTTTCTCCTAGGAAGTTGTTAAGGATCCTAATTCTAGTTCAGATATGCATTCTAAAGGATCTTCTCCATTGCTTTTTCTCTGAAAATTAATCTTGATTTGGTTTGTCTGTGTATATTTGCAAAAGAGACTGAATTTTCTTAGCTCGGAAGAGAAACAACATTTGCTCCTTCCAGCTGAAAGTTGCCCCTGGGTGACTGGGGCCTCAAGGGGGTATCTGGGGGCTTGACCCCCCTACAATATGCAGCAGCCCTACAGGAAAATCCCCAACAAAAATTAATTTTATTTATTTATTTATTTTTTTGAGATAGAGTCTTGCTGTGTCATCCAGGCTGGAGTGCAGTGGCACCATCTCAGCTCACTGCAACCTCTGCCTCCCATGTTCAAGTGATTCTCCTGCCTCTGCCTCCCTAGTGGCTGGAATTACAGGCATGCACCACCATGCCTGGCTAATTTTTGTATTTTTAGTAGAGACGGGGTTTCACCATGTTGACCAGGCTGGGCTTGAACGCCTGACCTCAGGTGATCTGCGCATCTTGACCTCCCAAGATGCTGGGATTATAGGCGTGAGCCACCGCTCCTGGCCTAAAAATTAATTTTAAAAAAGGCTCGTCCAGGAAACACATATAAGGGCTGATTACCTAGTGTTTTGAGCCCTCTCAGAGATAATAGACCTCTGGAGAGAGAAACTGAGGCATGTAAGAGGGTAGAAACAACTCAGTGGTGTGGAGTCCTGCTTACAAGCAGCACACATCAATTCATCACACAAAAACTCTAGGCCACGGCTCAGTTCCTTTTATTAAGAAAAAAAAGTGGGAAACCAATAATCTAAGTTCCTTATTAATAATCTCAGTTCCTTTTATTAAGAAAAAGAAAGTGGGAAACCAATAATCTAAGAATGAGAAGAAAACAAGGAGAATGACTCCCCTTTCAAGCACTCCGTAGGTTTTATGGCACCTCTACTTGCCAGAGTTTATGTAAAATGGAAGTAACATGGTCTTTGTGCACATTCACGTTAAAGAAAAAAGAGTCCTAGGATCCATCTGCAAACTACAGAGTTCCTAAGTTATAGGATCTTTGTGTGTGTGTGTGTGTGTGCGTGTGTGTGCATGTGTATATTGGAAAGGCCTTTATAATTTCTATAATTTTTTGTTTAGTTGGCAATTAAATCCATTTTAATTTCCCTCTAGCACACCAGACATCTTCTCTCCATACTTGATTATGTAAATTTTGCTGCTTTTCACCTGACTTGTTTAAATTTAATATGCAAATTTAAGGCGATTTAGCTGACAATTGTCTAGGGTAGTGAAACAGGTTATCAAGAATTTGAAAGTATAAGATAGGAAAAAATAGAGTCTATGAATCTACAAGATGTACTTCTATTGGCATGCCTAATACATCTATGTATTTATGTGTTATGTTACACAATGTTTCATTCCTGAAAATATATAAAAGAGCTCTAATTAATTGGCTTAAGAAAATAAAAGCACTTGAATCAAATACTTTATCAGGAAAAAATAAAAGACTGGTCAAATGCTTTTTCAAGTTTATGTAACTTAAGTAAAATCTTTAATAAACAAGCTGGCTTTAAAATTATTGGAAACGTAATATTAGAAATGTCTTCAGAATTGCCAGCATACATTTTTGTTTGCATTTATTAATCAAGCAATTTCATACTTATCCCTGCTAAACACTATAAGGTGTCAAAATTTGGCATAGGGGTTACAAAACTATAAACCCAGCCCAAAACAGAATCAACTTTGCTTGTGTAATTTTTAATAAATAAGACATTGATATTGGTTTAATGAAAATAGTTACATCTTGAATTTAGTAACTTCTAATCTTTTGGCTTCAAGCAGTCTAGTCCACAGGCAGTAAAGTTTGTTTTAGGAAAGGACTGTTACCATCTTTGTTTCAAAGCTAAGCTATAAACTAAGTTCCTCCCAAAGTTAGTTTGGCCTATGCCCAGGAATGAACAAAGACAGCTTGGAGGTTAGAAGCATGATAGATTCAGTTAGGTCAGATCTGTTTCACTGTCTCAGTAATAATTTTGCAGTGGTCGTTCCATAACTTTAAATGATGACTATCACAATTTACATAAATAATCTGGGTAAATGATTAAGATAATCAGGTAAATACAACGGGAAAAATACTTGTAGACAAACTCATCATAATTGAGAATCTAAAGTTATATTAAATTAATAGATATTTCATTATTTGGGTATTTTTCAATAAAAATATATTGTAGGAAAACATTCTTTTTTAAAGAAGTGTGTCCTTTTTAAAAAGGTGAATAATTTTTGTCTAATTCGAAGCTTATTTAAAGGTTATGTATAAAACAAGGTAAAAGAAACCAGGAAATAAGAGCGATGTAAAGAAAGTTACAAAAATAAAGAGGTATATATATATCTCCATACTATATATATATGGATTACTTTATTACTATATCCATATATATGGATATAGTAATAGATATATATCTATATCTATATATCTATAGATATAGATATAGATATCTATATATAGATATAGATATCTATATATAGATATATAGATATCTATATATCTATATATAGATATCTATATCTATATATAGATATCTATATCTATATCTATATATCTATATATCTATCTATATATCTATATATATTATCTATATATATCTATATATCTATATATAGATATATATCTCTCTCTCCATACTATATATATATATGGATTTACTATATTACTATATCCATATATATGGATATAGTAATATAGTAAATCCATATATATATATGGATATAGTAATATAGTATATTACTATATCCATATATATATATATGGATATAACTATACCCATATATATACTATATATATACTATATATGGATATACTATATACTGTATATATGTATACTATATATACTATATATGGATATACTATATACTATATAGATCTACTATATATATACTATATATGGATATACTGTATACTATATATATATGGATATTGTAAACTAATTTAACTTTTTTTTTTGAGATGAAGTTTCACTCTTGTTGCTCAGGCTAGAGTGCAGTGGTGCTATCTCGGCTTGCTGCAACCTCCACCTCCCAGGTTCAAGCAGTTCTCCAGGGAGAGCTGAAATGTTCATGAATATCAAGCAGAGCAGGAGTTATCTGCATGGACTGAACTAAAAAAAAAACGAAGTAATATTTTTGACTTTTTCTTAAAATGTTGCTGATCCTTTGTATTGTTTTTCAGAGTCAAGGAAACTTTTGCTTTATTGACAGCTTTTAATAATTTAGTATACTCCTATGAACAAAATTTGGAGCATATTTGTTTCTCTCTACCTGATTTCTCCAGAATTTGGAAACTATTTGTGAGTATTCTTAACTTATGGCAATACAGTTATGGCATAAGTGCAATAAGAACCTGTTTTCATTTGTAACAGGACACAATTGGAGAAACCGGTTATTTTACCAAAGCTTTGGAATGGTGTACTTTCCCTTAAGGAATCAAATTTGACTTATGGAAACAATAAAAGTCCCTTGGGAAAACTGGCCTCATACCTTGTCTACACAGTTTCTGTACAGGATTCCTGACCTGTGGTAAGTAAAGAATGTCACTTTCTGACAGGCCCAGGAGCCCCAAGTTTATCATGGAACCTCAAGAAGAGAGGAATTCCCATAGGCATTTGATGATACAAATCCATCTATGGCTGGGCTCAGCTTCAAAAAAGTCTTATCTGAGATTCTTTCTATGGAACGAAGTTCCATCAAAGTCAATTTAAAAGACTATGTTAAAAAAATTATTCTTGCTGCACTGTATACAAATACTCAGTCCAAGTATAATAAAGCAAATCCGTCCTATCATGATTTGTCTTTAGTAGAAATGGGAACCTGGAGAGAGAAAATTGTTTCAAAAATTATAGTACATCTGTTGTTAGATTCTAGTCTTGCCTAATGTTTTTCCATTTATATTATTTTCTGCAGTTTGGACTAAATTGTAATTTCTCTTGGCTACAAGTCTTCTTTTTTTAGTTGTTTTTGAGACAGAGTCTCGCTGTTGCCCAAGCTGGAGTTCAGTGGCATGATCTTGCAATCTCAGTTCACTGCAACCTCTGCCACCCACATTCAAGTGATTCTCCTGCCTCAGCCTCCCAAGTAGCTGGGATTACAGGTGCCCACCACCTTACCCAGCTAATTTTTGTGTTTTTAGTAGAGACAGGGTTTCACCATGTTGGCCAGGCTGGTCTTGAACTCCTGACCTCAGGTGATGTGCTCACCTTGGCCTCCCAAAGTGCTGGGATTACAGGTGTGAGCCACCATGCCTGGCCCTACAAGTCTTCAAAATAATGTTTCAATTTTTTTCTTATCTTTTCCCCCAATTTTTCCTAATTTGGAGTCACTGAAAACTAAGCTGTGGTTTTTTAAAGCCCTGCAAACTGAAGCTAGACAATTTAAACTTCCGAAGAAAATAACAGCAATCTATTTACATATATAAGCCACTTTCTGAAGTCCATGTGTAGACTTCAGAGTAATATGACTTAGGCTGGACACAGTGGCTCACACCTGTAATCTCAGCACTTTGGGAGGCCGACGTGGGCAGATCACCTGAGGTTAGGAGTTTGAGACCAGCCTGGCCAACGTGGCAAAATCCTGTCTCTACTAAAAATACAAAAATTAGCCAGGCGTGGTGGCACATGCCTGTAATCCCAGCTACTTGGGAGGCTGAGGCAGGAGAATCACTTGTACCCAGGAGGTGGAGGTTGCAGTGAGCCGAGACCGTGCCACTGCACTCCAGCCTGGTTGATAAGAGCAAAACTCTGTCTCAAAACAAACAAATAACAAACAACCAAAATGGAGTAATGTGGCCTATAACAGATTTTCCAGGATTGTTCTTTTGTTTGTTGTTGTTCTTCTCCCTTCTTCCCCCTATTTTCTTTTCATAGGATGTGAGGCTTCACAAGCTGCTAAAAATAAGCTTTCCTAATAACTTGGCACCTACCTGTCTAGGAATAAACCATCCTAGCCATGAGAGATCAGATGAAACCTGAGACCAGAAACTCATTTTCTTCTAAAATGATTTCTCCAAAAGATTTTTAAATAGAAAAGGGGGTAAATGTGAAAGGAAAATAAATCTTGGGACCCCAAAATCACTAAGCTAAAGGGAAAAGTCAAGCTGGGAACTGCTTAGGGCCAAACTGCCTCCCATTCTATTCAAACTCACCCCTCTGCTCACTGAGATAAATCCAAATCTGATTGCCTCCTTTGGAGAGGCTAATCAGAAACTCAAAGAATGCTACCATTTGTCTTTTATCTACCTATGACCTGGAAGCCCCCTCCCCACTTTGAGTTGTCCTGCCTTTCTTGACTGAACCAATGTTCATCTTACATATGTTGATTGATGTCTCATGCCTCCCTACAATGTATAAAACCAAGCTGTGCTCTGACCACCTGGGCACATGTCATCAGGGACTCTTGAGGCTGTGTCACAGGTGGATGTCCTCAAACTTGGCAAATTAAACTTTCTTTTTTTTTCTTTTTCTTTTCTTTTCTTTTTTTCTTTTTTTTTTTTTTTTTTTTTTTTTTTTGAGATGGAGTCTCGCTCTGTCACCCAGGCTGGAGTGCAGTGGCGCGATCTTGGCTCACTGCAAGCTCCGCCTCCCGGGTTCACGCCATTCTCCTGCCTCAGCCTCCGGAGTAGCTGGGACTACAGGCGCCCGCCACCCCGCCTGGCTAATTTTTTGTATTTTTAGTAGAGACGGGGTTTCACCGTGTTAGCCAGGATGGTCTCTATCTCCTGACCTCGTGATCTGCCCACCTCGGCCTCCCAAAGTGCTGGGATTACAGGCTTGAGCCACTGCGCCCGGCCGGCAAATTAAACTTTCTAAATTAACTGAGACATGTCTCAGATATTCAGGGTTCACATTGTTTTCTCATTTTATTCCGATGTCGGGTTATGCCTCTCAAAGGCATGCTCCACTCTGAAATATTAAGGGAGCGAGTTTACTTCTCTCTCCTCAATGCACTGCTGCAACCCTAGTAATAACTGCTAATGAAAATTATAAGCTCTGGTTTGCTGAGACCAAGAGAATGGGGTGTGGCTGTCCATGCATAATAGAACCAATTAAGCTCAATGATCAGTTTTTAAGTCTTTTATTATGAACATTTTCAAACATCCACAAAAATAAAATAATGAAGTGAACCCTCCTATCCCCTGCATTTGCCCATCATCCAGAGGCAGGTTTTTTTGTTTTTTGTTTTTTTGGCTCTTGTTGCCCAGGCAGGAGTGCAATGGCGTGCTCTTGGCTCACTGCAGCCTCCGCCTGCTGGGTTCAAGTGATTCTCTTGCCTCAGCCTCCCGAGTAGCTGGGATTACAAGCACCCACCACCACACCCAGCTAATTTTTGTATTTTTAGTACAGACAGGGTTTTGCCATGTTGGCCAGGCTGGTCTCGAACTCCTGACCTCAGGTAATCCACCCACCTCAGCCTCCCAAAGTGCTGGGATTACAAGCCTGAGCCACTGCACCCGGCCCAGGGGCAATTTTTTTTAATGCCAAAGACATTGAATCACCTGCAAAAATTCTAGTACTGCTGCTGCGAAATGTGAAGGGGCTGGAGACAGCGGTCCCCTCCTCATAAATGGACTTCCAAAAGTACCAATTAGACTTCAGAGTCTGACTAATGACACACTCAAAAGATAATTATAGCAAAATATCTTGGCCAGTTGATATGCAATTTTGGTTTTGATCTTCTTGCCTCAGCCTGCCAAGTAGCTGGGACTACAGAATCCTGCCACTACACCTGGCTAATTTTTTTTTTTTTTTTTTTTTTTTTTTTTTTTGTAGAGATAGGGTTTCACTATGTTGTTCAGGCTGGTCTTGATCTCCTGGGCTCAAGGAACCCACCTGGCTTGGCTTCCCAAAGTGCTGGAATTACAGGTGTGAGCCACTGTGCCCAGCCACAAGACACTTTTTTTTTGGTGGCAGGGGAGGGGGTTGAGGGGGCGGGGGACGCAGGCTGTAGAAATGTATGTACAATATAATTTCTTTTTTCTTTTTTTTGAGACAGGGTCTTGCTCTGTCACTGAAGCTGGAGTGCGGTGGTATGATCTTGGCTCACTGCAACCTCCGCCTCCCGGGTCCAGGTGATTCTTCTGCCTCACACTCCTGAGTAGCTGGGATTATAGACATGTGCCACCACATTCGGCTAATTTTTTTTTTTTTTTTTTTTTTGTATTTTTAGAAGAGATGGGGTTTCACCATCTAGGCTACCACCTGCTAGGCTGGTCTCGAACACCTGGCCTCAAAGTGATCTGCCTGCCTCGGCCTCCCAAAGTGCTGAGATTACAGGTGTAAGTCACTGCATCTGGCCTGTACAATATAATTTTATAATTTATAATGATATTATATTCTCTTTTTTAAAAAGAGGAGTTTACTAAAGCATTGAATAGTATGAATAAGATGAAAAGAATATGTCTAATAAAAATTTTTAAAATTTCTCTACCTTCTGTGGAGAGGTGGGCAACGTTAATTACTGTTTGATCCTATCTGGGCCCCTTTCTCTGACTCCTCCCCGCCCATCTGTTCCCCAGAGCCATCTGCATCACGTTGCAGGTATTTGAACACTTCCCCTTTGACTTTCACAAGACTCAAGACAGGCTTTGCAACTGCAAGGGGCTTGATTAAAGTTTTTGGAGGAGCTAAATAAAAATCAAGCAAGCAGCTTGAATTTATATGCACTCGAATTCAAGAACAAGAGCCTATAAAAACAATGTTAATTTTTTTCCTTATCTATACTGGCCTTCTTCTCAACTTGTTCTAATAGTGCGATATCAGCAAAATACAAATTTACTTTCATTTTCTTGTAGCTGATTTAGAAACTCTGCTTACAGATCTGATTCTTTGAGCATTGGTGGCATAAATAATGCAAGAGTGCTTTTCTTCTGTGTAGGGGTTGACAAGCTTTTTTTGTAAAGGATCAGATAATACCAGTTTTAGGCTTTGCAGGCCATTTGGTCTCTGTTGCAACTACTCAGATTTGCTGTTGTAATGCTAAAGCAGCTAGTGACAATTCATAAACAAGTGGGCATGGCTGTGTTCCAGTGAAAGTTTATTTACAAAAACAAGTGGAGGGTCGGATTTGGCCCTGGGACTGTTCACCGACTCTTATTCTGTGCCATCAACTGAAGTTGTTGAGGCTTCATGCAACTGCCTAAGAGCTAGGTACTCAGTACAATGTGGCTTTCTGTGGAAGGGCAAAAGCGTGTGCATCTAACGTCGTGGGAATTCACCTCAAGCCACACCTTGAACAGGAAAACTGATTTTGGACTCTGGCTAGAGGAGATGTCATTTTCCCCATTACTGGAAGTGTAGGGTGAAACTTTATTCTCAGGGATAAACATGGTTTGGGGGCCATTCCCTTCAATGGCTCATATACTTGTTCTCATGTTTCCACTGGAAAATCTGCTCAAATGCCCAGTATTGAGAAAATATGCTTGTTTCCTATATCCCTTCACTTCTCCCCATGTTTAGAGGTGAGCTTATCTGTTAAGCTGACACAAAGGAATGAACTTGTGCCTATCCTCTCTCCTTTTGGGGATGCTCTGCTCAAGGGACAGGTATGCTCTCTTCCCACTGTCTTTCTGCACAACACATGGGAAGTGGGCCCTAAACCTGCCCAGATAGATCTGGAAGGCCATCATACTATATCCTCACTTTTGGGGCTTGATAGTTGTGCAAAGCACCAATACCTCTTTTACCTGCACAGGTAAGTTTCTTCTTTGCAGCCCCAGATTCTCCCACAGGTGGGTCACCCCAACGTCTAGGCTTCAAGAGAATAGTAGGAAGTCTGTTGACATAGATCCCAGCCACATTGTTCAATGAGCACAGTGTAGCATTATGACTACTTATAACAAAGGTGATATTGTGATTAGCCACGTGACTCCTTGGGAGAAAAGAGTTATGCAGCAGGTCTGGTTGCTTTCTTCCTGTGTGTCTCCAAGAGAACTATGTTTGACCCTTCACCACCCCCTAGAAATGTGGCCCTCCAGGTGTTCTTTGTGCTGGTGATTGACGGACTTTGTTATATATTCCTGGAGGGATGGACCATGCCATGCTGGCGTGTCAAGTTGCTTTGCATACACATCAATATTGATGATATGCCCCTGGTTTTATTGTTGGGGTTCTGAGTTTCTATTGCCATGGCCTGTTGTGTAGCAATGGTTGCACAAGATAAGTGTATGTCACAACTACTCCCCTACTTCCACAAAGACCTCAGTCTCTGAGCTCAAAGTGGTGTTCCTAAGTAGGGCCATACCACATAGCTACCCGAAGTTCATTGCTAGAGAGAGAGCATTCCTATGTATCTGACAAGGAAAGACCTCAGAAGTCTCTGCTGGACCTTTCTGGACTCCATCAATGCATATCTTTTTTTTTTCTGCGCTTTTTCTCTGTATTCTTTGCTGTACTAAATCTTAGCTATGAATATAACTTGTGATTGGGTCTTGTAAGTCCTTCTGGTGAATCACCAAACATATCACTCCTATATTTCAACAACTTAAAATTCAGAGGAGAAGAGCAGGGTAGGTACTGGGGTAAAAAATTTAAGGGGTGGCCAGGCGCGGTTGCTCACGCCTGTAATCCCAGCCCTTTGGGAGCCCAAGGCGGGTGGATCACGAGGTCAGGAGATCGAGACCATCCTGCCTAACACGGTGAAACCCTGTCTCTACTACAAAAATACAAAAAATTAGCCGGGCATCATGGCTGGCACCTGTAGTCCCAGCTACTTGGGAGGCTGAGGCAGGAGAATGGCGTGAAGCCGGGAGGCGGAGCTTGCAGTGAGCCGAGATAGCACCATGCCCTCCAGCCTGGGCGACAGAGCAAGACTCCGTCTAAAAAAAAAAAAAAAATTAAGGGGTAACTGCCAAAACTCAGTAATCAAGATAAATATTATGTTAATAAGTATTATATAAAAGTATTAAAACCCAGTGCAAAAAATACATGATGAACAAAATATCAAAAATTTAAATAAAGGTAAGATTTAATCCTGCACTTGTCATATCCTGACTTGCTTGCTGCACCCTAATCCCTGCCTGGGAGAAGAGACACACGTGAGCCTTTGAACTGTCAAAGCAGAGAGCAGCATCTTTAGCAACGGTGCTGAAGGTTGCTAGATGTTTCTAAATAGTTACTACACTTTGCCTACTTTTGTTCCATCTCACTTAGTTCTTGCCCCCCGACCCCCAGTCAATCTCTGCCAGTGCATCGACTGTTTATGGAGTTGATAGGAACCCCTTTTAGGAATCTGCACCCTTCAGAGTCCTGCACTTGAGAGGTTTCTTTTTTTCCTCATGCAGAACATCTGTGTGTAACACAATCCTTGACAGGTTAAATATTATTGGGTAGGCAACCCCTGAATGCTAAGATGACTTAGCTTAAATGGATGTTGTAGTTATTGAAAGAGCCTTAGAGGTCTTCATAAACTTTATTTCTAAATTACTATTTATTTATACATTTTCAGAGAGATGGCTGTGCACAGCTAGATCCTGGGACTCTAATGATAGCTACATCTTCTAGTATTTACCAAGTCCAGTGCTAGGCACTTTAGATACAATATCACAAATTTGTCTGACAGTTGTTTAAAGATAGGTGGTGTCCCCATTTTACAGAGAAGGAAACTAAGCCTCAAGGTGGTTATGGTACATTGCCACTAATAAGAGGCAGACCTGGGGCTCAACCTGCAGTTGTCTGACTCTATAGATGGCAAAAACTTACTGAAGATGCTCTTTTGGGAGATGGATCAAGCACTGTGTTTTATGAAGTTGAACAGAGAGAAGTTGGGAACGTGATTCTCCAGGCACCAACATCTTCCTCAAAAGTATTGTTTACCTTATTGTCCCTACTTGGTCCTTGAAGACACAGAGTGTGTGACCCTTGCTTCCAATCTTGTCCTCTTTCTAGCATACCACGGTATCACCTCCTTGATATTATTTTAATTCCTGTACCTACTTGAAGGAGCATGCTGTTGAAATGACTTTTATAATCTCAGCAAGAGCCCTACAGTTCATAAACAAAGGGCACAAGCTTCCTCCCACTTTATGTGATAGCTCAGTCTAGCAGATGGGTTTTCCTGAATTATTCATTTGTGACTAATTTGTTTAGTAGCATCTATGTACTCATATCCCATCTCTCTTATGAGTGAATCTAAGTGCTTTGGGAAACTATTTTATTCTATAATCAAAGAATGAAAGATGGAGTCAACTTTTGATGGTTGGCTGATATTTAAGCAGTTGCCCCAAACTTGCTAATTCTTGGTTTCTCTTTCCCTACTCCATAGACATACACCAACCATGAGTTGTGTATCCAAATCTCATCTTGAGTTGTAGCTCCGATAATTCCCATGTGTCATGGGAGGGACCTAGCAGGAGGTAATTGAATCATGGGGGCGGGTCTTTCCTGTGCTATTCTCGTGATAGTGAATAAGTCTTATGAGAGTCTGATGGTTTTATGAAGGGGAGTTCCCCTGCACGCACCCTCTTGCCTGCCATCATATAAGACATCCCTTTGGTTCTCCTTTGCCTTCCACCATGATTTTGAGGCCTCCCCAGTCATGTGGAGCTGTGAATCAATTAAACCTCTTTCCTGTGTAAATTACCCAGTCTCAGGTGTGTCTTTATTAGCAGCATGAGAACGGATTAATACAATGGGTCTACAACCAAAGTTATTCACTTTGGGGATCCATTGATAGGCTTCAGACGGTCACTGAATATCCTAGTATTATCTCACATTTTAGTTTATGTGCCTATGTTCTTTTGTCCGGATGGAGACGGTTCATAGCCTTTATTAGATTTTAAGAGGTTCTATAAATCCAATTTATGAACAACTTACAAGAGAATGCAGTTTAATATTCTGGTTACAAAGACCAGACAAAGTTTTGGGTCCCCCATCTGGAAGAAACCACAGGAATGATCTTATTCACCACAATTAATCTTCCTGAAACATGGTGTGATGTCCTAGATGAAAACACTAAGGAGTACAGCAGGAAGGAACAAGCTCCCCTTATTTATTACCTGGAATTTGCTTAGGCTCTTCTTTGCCCTAGAACTAGGACATAACTTCAGCCACTGCTTATATTGCATCCCTGCCAGATGTTCATTCAATCTCTGCATGAAAACTTCAGCAACCAGGGATGGCCCATAATCTGCCACGGTCCTAGGTCAGTGTATATAGCTTTGTTTGTTTTAGTTTTTTCAAGTTCTATTTTACGATGTTTTATATACTTTGAAAATAATTGAAATGAGCTAGAATCAAGGGGAAGAAAAAATAATGAAACCATTCAAGGATGTTGCAGTGTGGGGGTGGCTGATAGGGAGTGCCAGGAAACTGCTGGTAAGGGAGATTACTGTGTTTGAGCAGAGGAGGCAATCCTGAGATTCTTGGTGGCCATGGCAAAAAGAGAAGCCCAAGGGATTCCCTAACTTTTCTGATCCAATGCAGAGAAGAGAGCCATGCTTTCAAGGGAGGTGAGTATTCTCCTAACTCTTGTGTTCTGGGAGAAATTATCATAAAGCTTTTTATACAATGTACATTTAAAAGGGTATAATGGACAAGTGGCTCTTTGCCAGATGTTTTATCAGAAATGTAAGACATTTCTTGTAAGAAGCCTTAATAGGAACTGAACTCTAGGTTTTATTTTTTAAAATAATAAAGTACACACAGTACTTAACTGCTTCAATAAGTCAGTTTTCAGTTGTGCTGTCCCAGATAAAAGAGAGGAGCACATGTATGGAGGTAGTCCTCAAAAAAGTGCATTTGATTTTTCTTGACCCACCAGGAAAACAGTGGATGTTCATGGACACCTTCCTAGTCAGTTCTATGAAAAAAAAAAAAAAAAAAAAAAAAAAGGAAATTTATAGGAACATGTCTTTTTGGCTGGCCATCCAAACCTGCCTCATCTGGTTCTAGTGACTTTCCTTGCAGGTCACCGTGAGGTAGGACCAGGGGAGAGTTTCAGAGGTGTCATGGCTTAACTGCAGCTCTGGAGGCAGTGTAGAAGTGGGGACCTCACTGACCCTGACAGTGCTGCTCAGATACCAAATCCTGCAGGCTGAGTCACAAGAGGTAAACGATTTGTAATACCCTCTCTTTAGGATCTCCTCCTCCTTTTTGTATCTTTTGCATAGAAAATTGATATTCTTTGTCAAATGAAGTCAGTATTACAAATTTTTCTGGAGGTTTTCAAATGATATCTAAATTGATCCAGGTATGAATCTGTCAAAGATATGATTACGATGTACAAAACGTTTAGAAGTAGACTCATTTGTATAATGTGACATAAATGGTCTCAAGTTTTTTTTTTTTTTAATTCATAACCAGGATGCTAAGTTACTAATATTCAATGATAAATTGAATCCCCAATAAAACTTCTTGAGATATGAGTATCCACATTATAATCAGAGGCTTGTTGGGTGACCCTGGAATTAGAATATGGAAGTGTAATCATCTTAATGGTTTAATTTGTTTTCTAATAGCTGCCTGGCAGAAAATTCAGATTTGAGATCTTTAGTGATCTCTGGAATGCAGGATCTATCAATTCAAAAGAGATACATATCCATTAGAGACCAGTTAAGATATAATTGTTTATAAATGTCCTCTCTCCCCAGCTTATTGAGGGCACTTCCATCCCCATACAGAATTGAGACCAAGCAGGGCCATGCCTTTCCTCAAAAGCATAGCTTGAATTGGTTCAAGAGCATAGACACATAATCAGTTGAGAACTCAGAGTCTTGTGTCATCATAAAATGGAGTAAAAACTGTTGAGTGGCAGCAGCTACCAAACAATATCAGCAGCAGAAGGAATAAAACCAGAAAATTATACTGAACTAGAGAGAAACTTGCCCTGAATCAGGTTGGTACCAGGACAGAATCAGGAGGGGAGGCTGAGCTGGCAGTGGGATGCAGGGAAAAAACAGAAGCATTCATTCATTCATTCATGCACTCACTCATTCATCACACACACGATGAGTATTTTCTATCCACTTGGGATTCTTCTAGTCACTGAGCTTTCAAATCAGACATGACCTCCTTCAGGTGCTTGGACTAGTATGAGAAAAATACATGAAGATCTGAGTTAAACAGAGAAAGGCTTGGAGCAGTAGATTGGGTCAAAATTATGCAGAAACTTGAATGCCAGCCTTAAATACAATGGTTTAGCCTTGATTCTATAGGCAACGGAGGGGGAGGGCATCACATGTTAAAAAAGGGGATGCCATACAGGGAGCTGTGCACAAATCTGGAGATGAGAACAGAGATATGGTGCTAAGTTGAGGGTGAGGAGGGGGCATTGCAATTGTCTAAGTAAAAAAGTATTTATAGATGGAACTAGAAGTAGGAATGACATTGCTAAAGGAGAGAGGTAGAATGGGAAATGGATTGAATCAAAAAGATAGATATCCAAAACGGATATATTTGACTGTAACAGGAGACAAGCCAGAGGAGAGCATAGGGAGGGATGAGAGATAAAGTCAAAAGTGAAGAAAATTTCCAGAATATAGAAGCTCATTAGTTAATGGTGCTTCTGTGTAGCTAAGGAATCAAGAATTGAGAAATGGCTATTTAAATTAGGTGCAGGGAGATCCTTGGTGACTTTAGAGAGGACAGAAAGATAAATAGATAGATAGATGAGGGAATGAGTGGAAAATGAGAATTGGAAACTGCAAATATATTCTACTCTTTTAACAATTACACCATGAAATGAAGGAGAGTAGCCTGGGAGAACACCAGATATGTTCATCAGAATTTTTTGGGTTGCAAGTGACAGAGAAACCAACCCAGAGTTTACATAGCTGAAGAATCTATGGGGATAGTGTAGGCTTCAGGCATGGATAGATTCAGGGTGCAGTCAATGCCATTAGTACCTCTTGGCTTGACTCTGTTTTCTTCTGTGTGGTAGATTTGTTTTCAGGTTTTACATGGTGACAAGCTGTAGTAGCTTCAGACTCATATCTTCCCAAATTCAAATCCAGTGATATCAAAAGAGAAGGTTATTTACCTAGCTGCTTAAGCAAAGTCCTGAAATTAGCTCTGGTTTGACTTGGATTGGCTTGACTGGAGTCAAGGGTCCATTTCTGATGGGGATGGAGTTCACTGGTTGGTGTAGGCCTGGAGATGGAGCCCTAAGGAAGTACATGGGATAAGAATGCAAAAGGGAGTGGTTCCTTGGAGGAAAATCAGAGTACTATTAATAGAGAATGGGTACTGGGTGCCAAAAAGAAGTGTCTAAACTCCAAGTTTTAAAGAGAGTAACTGATGGATAGAGGCCTGAAGCAGAAGGTAGGGAATGCAATCAAGCTGCATGGATGAAACTGATTTTGAAAGGAGGAAGCATTCTCATTTCCAAAATGGGAGTGAAGGAGAAGATAATAAAAGATGATATGTAGACAGTTGGACATCTAAGTCAGGAAAGTTGAGGGAGCATATGTTAAATAACTTTAATTTTCAAGTAAAAATCCAAATGAGGGAATACGTAGTGTTATTTTAAAAAATAATTTAAATATATTGCACCAGCTATATTACAGAAAATACTTAGAAATTGAAAATAAAATTCTGCAGCTAGCATATCCAATGTTTTCATTCTTTACACTTCAGACATAATCTTTACAAAGCTTAAGCATGCATTTTGCTTTAAATTATTCTTTATAACTTTTTTTTTGCTTGCATCCTATTTCATGGAGTAGATGTATCAGAATTTACTTAGCCTTTTTACTTAAAGACATTGAGATTGCTTTCATTTTTTAAAACTAGATATAGTGCTACAAATATTATTATACATGAAGCTGTTTTTTTTTCCTTGAGGTATTTCTGCACCGAAAGTTCCCAGGAATGGGGTAATTGTGTAAAACAAAATAAACATTTTGTGTCTCCTACATATGTTTGCAAAATCGCGTTTCATAAGGTATGGAAAATTGCCAATGCCCCCGGCCATATAAGAAAGTGCTAGTTTCCACCAAGTGCGGTGGCACATGCCTGTAATCCCATTACTTTGGGAGGCCAAGGTGGATGGATCACTTGAGGCCAGGAGTTTGAGACCAGTCTGGCCAACATGGTGAAACCCCATCTCTACTAGAAATACAAAAATTAGCTGGGCATGTTGATTCTTGCCTGTAATCCCAGCTACTCAGGAGGCTGAAGTAGGAAAATACCTTGAACCCAGGAGGCGGAGGTTGCAGTGAGCTGAGATCGGGAGATCATGCCACTGCTGTCCAGCCTGGGTGACCTTGCAAGACTCCATCCCCCTGCCCCCGACAAAAAAAAGAACAAAGTACTAGTTTCATAACTTGCTGAATATTTTAGACATTTCATTCCATTAATATTTTTAAGATAACTAACAACACAGTAAGCACTTAATGCCAGGATGGGTCTAAACACATGAGTCATGTTAATTCATTTAATTATCACACCAACCCTATGAGGGGAAAATTTATTATGATCCATGTATAAATAGGAAAACTAAGATATAAACAGATTAAATACACTACTCAAGGCGCTACAGCTAGGAAGTGCTAGAAGCAGTATGTGAATCATGGGAACCTGAATCCCAAGCCTGCGTGCTCAACCACTGGGCAATATTGCTTTGTGATAGGTTTTGGTTAGCATTTCCTCAAGTATTGTTTAAACTTGTATACATTTTTTTTTTTTTTTTTTTTTTGAGATGGAGTCTCACTCTGTCACCCAGGCTGGATGGAGTGCAGTGGCGCGATCTTGGCTCACTGCAAGCTCCGCGTCCTGGGTTCATGCCATTCTCCTGCCTCAGCCTCTCAAGTAGCTGGGACTACAGGCACCCCCCACCACGCCTGGCTAATTTTTGTATTTTTAGTAGAGACGGGGTTTCAATGTTAGCCAGGATGGTCTCGATCTCATGACCTTGTGATCTGCCCGCCTTGGCCTCCCAAAGTGCTGGGATTACAGGCGTGAGCCACCGCGCCTGGCCTGCAACTTGTATACATTTTTGTAAGAATTTCAGAATGTCTTTCTCTGAAAGAGTCTTTCTTGATGGTTTTGCCCCAGTGTAGAGATAATAGTGGGAAAATACTTATGGACTTGGATACCTCAGATGGTCTGAATGGGGAGATTTATTAATAAGTCATACATTTTTTAACCCTTTGTAAAGTTGTATGTAAAGTTGTTGTATGTAAAGTACAACATACTTGTATGTAAAGGATTATATTGGTAAGCATTAAAAATAAATGTAGTTATTTCATCCACCCAGGACAGCCAGGCTTTTTTGAGGGACTCTGATGGTTCTATAATCTAATTCAACCCTGCTGGTTACCCTGGAAACATACCTTCTGGCTTTTCTTGAACATCTGAAATGTGGGTATTGTTTTGATGTGACAAGTTTCAGCCAGCTCCTGGGAAAGCAAAGAAATGGCATGAAGTTACAGTATTGGTGTCCTCTCTCTGTACCAAGCATGTTATTTGGTAACTTTTTAGGAGGCGTGTCTGAAATTCCAAGGACACCTGACACTTTACAGACTCTCCTGCTATGAACTTTTCTGACATTCCTTCAGGAATGTCACAATGATTGACATAAAATGATTGATAGAAAATGATCGTTACAGCGTTCCTGGGCTTTTTCATCCCATAGAACCAGGAGGTGGGTAAGAGATGGAGGCCACAACAGAATAGATGCTTATTAACAATATGAGCTGCATTTAAAGGACCTCGTGAAAGAGTACAGAGGGGCCCCAGTGGAACTCAGTATAAGAAGGGCTTATTGCAAAAATAGAAAAGAGTAAACAAATCTTTATAACTCTACTTGAGACGTGGAACGCATCCTGATCTAGCATTTTAAGTAAGGCTTATACATGTCTTTCTTTTAAGTCCTTCACTGCCAATCTTTGTGAAAGATTTGGAGCCAAAATATGAGAAAATATGCCAGAATCCCAATTGTTTTAATCTATTTCAAACTACTTTCAAAGGTTAGTTTTTGTTTTTCTTGTTTAGGAGTCAAAAGAAAATTAGTCACCCACAGGATCAACAGAACAGGACATCTCTCTCTAATATACCAATCATTTTGTTGGCATTAAATCTCTTGCCCTGCTACTCATGCACACACACACACACACACACATGTGAAGACATACTGTATTATAATTTTTCATGACCACACAGTGATAACAACTGATACATAAATTACTATTAGACAATTACGCATTTTGTTTTACCTTCAAAGACAATGAGCTCTAATCAAAAAGCCAGACAATAACACAGGTTGGCAAGGATGTGGAGAAATCAGAGCTCTCATCCATTGCTGGTGAGAATGTAAAATGGTGCAGCTGCTTTAGAAAACAGTTTGCCACTTCCTCAGAAAGTTAAACACAGAGTTACCATATTACCCCAAAATTCCAATCCTGGATATATACCCAAGGGAAATGGAAATTTTGTTTACACAAAAATTTGTACACTAATGTTTATACCATTTTTTTTTTTTTTCTGAGATGGAATTTCGCTCTTGTCGCCCTGGCTGGAGTGCAGTGGCGCAATCTGGGCTCACTGCAACCTCTGCCTCCCAGGTTCAAGCGATTCTCCTGCCTCAGCCTCTCAAGTAGCTGGGATTACAGGTGTGCATCATCATGCCTGGCCAATTTTTGTATTTTTAGTAGAGATGGGGGTTCGCCACATTGGCCAGGCTGGTCTTGAACTCCTGACCTCAAGCGATCCACCCATCTGGGCCTCCCAAAGTGCTGATATTACAGGTGTGAACCACTGTGCCTGGCCAAAGTACTGATACATTCTATAATATGAATGCACCTTGAAAATGTATGCAGTGAAAGCAGCCAGAGACTAAAGACCACATATTCTATGATTCCCTTTATAGGAAATGTTCAGAATAAGCAAATCTATTTTGCTTACTGTGGATTTGTGGTTGCCTAGGACTGGGGGGTGGAGGATGGAGGGAATTGGGTGTAACTACTAAAGGGTACAGTGTTTCTTCTTAGAGTGATGAAAGTGTTCTAAAATTGACTGTAGTGATGATTGCACAACTCTGTGAATATAGAAAAGGTAAAGAGATAGTCATACTAGCTGTGTATTCTGAATTTATAGGTTATGATTCATCCTAAAGGGCAATTAAACACTCACACTTTAATGAAGCTTGAAGGAAATGGAGAAAGGGAACTTCTATTATGCTCTGGGCACCATGTCATTTATTTAATGTATTTTATCTCATTTTATCTTCGGTTAAGTGTTATTATCCTGTTTTACAAATGAAGAAACTGAAGTTTATGGAGGTTGAACTATAATGGGTCATAAAATCATTAAAGGGCAGAATGGTAGATATCACTTTTTTCATTCTAAAGCTCAAATGCATTCTAACATGTGGATAGACCACCTGTTGGTACCTCTCATCATTACAAATGAACAGATGTTAAAAATAATAATTTTGTAGAAACATTGTGTGTATTAATAAGACACACTTTGTTTGAGGTTATGGGGTTGATTATTTTTGGGGGGGATGGGATGAGGAAGGATGGCTCCAGAGACAGGAAGAAGGGATTTCTGGGAATTTCTTATGATGCTTCAAAAAAACACACAAAAAGCATAAGATATTGCAAGAGAAAAGCAAAATATATTAAGATGTCTGTAATGCACTGAGGTAGGTTTTAGAAATTGATTAACAAGGCCGGATGCAGTGGCTCACGCCTGTAATCCCAACACTTTGGGAGGCTGAGGCAGGTGGATCACCTGAGGTTGGGAGTTCAAGACCAGCCTGACCAACATGGAGAAACCCTGTCTCTAATAAAAATACAAAATTAGCCGGGCGTGGTGGCACATGCCTGTAATCCCAGCGACTCGGGAGGCTGAGGCAGGAGAATCACTTGAACCCAGTAGGCAGAGGTTATGGTGAGCCAAGATCACGCCATTGCACTCCAGCCTGGGTAACAAGAGTGAAACTCTGTCCCCCACCCCCCAAATAAAGAAATTGATTAACAATCCATCACAGGGATGAAAACCATCTTTCACCTTGAGCTCAACTTTAACAGATTTCTATTGTCTCCCTAGAGCAACTCTGCTGAGGAGGATTCTGAGGCAGAACGCAGAGCAAGTGGTGAAGAAAACTGGGATTGATTAGTGAGGCCTGCCACAGCATAAGAGGGGAGAGGGGTATCAGGAGAGCTAATCTTTTTCTTGCTAATCTTTTTTTTTTTGCTTTTAAGTAATACAAAACATATAAGAGCATAATTAGGAAGTTTACTGTAGTTATTAGAAAAAATGTAAAATTCTAGTTGATTTTAAATTGGTCATGTATTAATAATTACTGAGACAGTGCTATTCAATTACAATGCCTTTGGATTTTGAGTATCTGCACAGAAGATTTAAGATTCGTACCGGAGAATTGTTCACATCCACATTAGCAAAAAATACATTTTGGTATTTCACAGACATAGCCTTCAAAATAAAAAATAAATATTTCCCATTAGTTTGGTGTTAATATTAAAATACACACTGGAAGTGTCTTTTCAGTAGAAAAGAAAATTGAACAAAAAGGCTGTTAAAGAGGACTAAGCATCATTCTGACATTTCACTACAGCCTAGAGCCTGAAGCATCAAGTCAAATACCAGATGATGCCAAGGTCAGATGATGTAAGGACCAGTGGCAGAAGCAGAGTCAAAGAACCAAACTGAAGATTAGAGTTTCGAGGTTGGCAAAGACATAACAGAATGTGCGTGGTGGATCCAGACTTACTTTGTGGGGTGGAGGAAGGGATAGTAGAGTAGCTTTCTCCTGGGAGAGCAGTTGGGGGAGTCTGTCTTCAGTGATCTTTGAGATACAGTTCTCCGAGCCAAACTCTACCTTCTCTTGCCTGGCATTTTGGGAGGTGCTGGTGCTACTGGTGCTAGAAGGCTGTTCTGCTTGAAGCGATGACAACATTTTAATGCTGACCATTAACCTAATTTATTTGCACTCCTGTTGCTGTCTCTCTGTGCTCTACTATGTGTGGAAACTAGATTTTCCAGGTTCCATTGCTGGCTGACTTCCAATTAGCTTCTTCCAATGGGAAGTATTTGCAGGAAATGGAAGGGGAGGAGGGAAGAAGTAACTCCCTCCTACTTCTGTTTTGTTCTGGAATCATCTTTGGCAGTGGCGGTGACCATGGTGCTGGTAGTGGGCCTAGGGGAGGAGGAAGTGGCAGCAGCCACAGCAGCAGCAGTGACAACAGTGGCCTGTAAATGTCAGCTCCTGGGTGTCTTTTCAGACAGCTGTGTTCATACCTTAAGGGCACTTGATGGCATTTTGAATTGTTTGCTTAAAATCATATCTCATGTATTTCTAGTCGCTTATTTCTGTTGATCTAACTCTAAAATGTTTCCTGAATTTTGATCTTTCCTTTTCCTCTGAAAGTCACTGCTCTAGTTTTGGAAAAACCTATCATTACTGACATTCACTCTGGGTTTCCTGCTTTTAGACTTTCCAATCTATTCTTGTGCAACCTCCAAAAATATTTTCTAAATGCCACATTTGATTGTGGCAAAATCCTTCTTAAAATTGTCCTATTGGACTCTCCACAGCAGTTTGTTAAGTTATAACACAAGATCCTACTTGATCTGGCCTCAGCTTCCTTTTTGAGGCTCATTTTTTGCCACTTCCATTGCACACTATATGTAAGCCTCACAGACTACATATTGCCTTCCCCCGATCACATCATACAATTTCTCAACAAAATTTTAGCCTCTCCTTTTCCAGAAATGTTCTTTTCAGGGATCTATGCCTAGTGATCCTCTTAGCCCAGGATCAGCAAACTATGCCCTGTGGACCAAATCCAGCCCTCTACCTGTTTTTTTAAATAAAGTTTTATTGGAACTAGTTGCCCATCTGTTTTTGTGTTGTCACTGGATTTTGCACTACAGCAGCAAAGTTGAGTAACTGTGACAGAGATCATATAGCCTGCAAAGCTGAAAATATTTTCTATCTTGTCTTTTACAGGAAAAGTTTGTTGAACCCTGCTCTTGCATAATTTCAATCACTTCTTAAAACCCACATTTTCTTATGATTCACTGTTTTTTTTTTTCTTGTTGTAATACATCCATTAGCAATTTCTTCAGAGAGATTCTGTGGTTAGTAAACTTTTAGTTTTTGTGTGTCTGAAAATATCTTGAATTCTTTCCCTCTCTTGAATAATGGTTTTGCTAACTAACTTCCATTTCACCATCCTGGAGAGCCTGGAAAGGAAAAGTGGTGAAGATTTCTTTGCCTCCCTTGCAGCTAGAGTTCTGGATGCAAATTTCATTTTACCAGTCAGATGCATGCCAGTGTAAATGAGACAGAAGCTATTTTCTTCTTCTTTTTTGGTGGAAAGCGAGGTCATGGGTACTGGTTGTGCTAGAGGCAAGCAGTGGTGGCAGCCAGACTCAGGGTCCAGAAATTAACTTCTTAGATGTCCAGAGGCCATGGTGGCTGTAGTAGCTGCCTAATTCTGCTTCTGACTCTGACCACTGCTCTGTTGTTGGTTCTTTAACTCCCAATCATGGCCTCCCATTTCCCGTGACTTCTGGTTATGGCAAAGTTAGAATCTCCACATGTGGGTCTGTGGTGCTCTGAAGAGTGGTTCGTGGAGTTTCTGTCCCAAGCCCATTCACCCAGTCTTCTGATGATTTTATGAGCATTTAATTCCTTGTATTAAAATTCTTTTCTAATTTGGTTCTAATGTGGTTTATGTTTCTTGCTTTGATCTCTGACTGATACAGTCATCTAACCTTTTTGATACCAGGGACAAGTTTCATGGAAGACATTTTTTTCCCCAGACTGGGGGTGGGGGGGTGGTTTCAGGATGAAACTGTTCCACCTCAGATCATCAGGTATTCGATTCTCATAAGGAGGGTGCAACCTAGATCCCTCGCATGTGCAGTTCACAATAGGGTTTGCACTCCTATGAAAACCTGATGCTGCCACTAATATAACAGGAGGCAGAGCTCAGGAGGTAATGCTTACTCGCTGGCCGCTCACCTCCTGCTGTGTGGCCAGTTCCGAATAGGCCATGGACCTGTGGAGTGGTACTGGTCCATGGCTTGGGGGTTGGGGACCCCTGATCTAGGGTAAGTAAAGTCTTCCTCCAACCCCCTCATATACTATGAGTAAAAAAAAATTACACACATAATACAGGAATGTCTTCTTTTGCAAAAGTTCAAACATTACAAGAAAAAACTGGTTATGGCGAAGTTAGAATCTCCACAGGTGGGTCTGTGCTGTTCTGAAGAGTGGTTAAAAAACTGAACACTAGATATTCTGTGGCAAAGTCAAGGAGATCCTCTTTCCTAAGTCTTGAGTGTCAGCATGGTAGGACCTGTCAGAAACTAAAATGTTCCCTCAGAATATTCTTCATTTTTTATTTTTAAATACAGACAGGGTTTCACTACGTTGGCCAGGGTGGTCTGGAACTCCTGGCCCCAAGCAATCCTCCCTCTTTGTCCTCCCAAAGTGCTGAGATTACAGGCATCAGCCACCACGGCTGGCCTCCCTTCTAGATATTCTAAGAATTTTAGGCAGATAAGGGATGTTGTGATGTTATGTAGCCAGTTTCTCTATTGGAATATAAGTTCATTTTAAATTAAATATCAAAGATTGTGACTGTGGTTAAAATTAACTCAGGCTGTGACTGAGGCTCAGGTGGATTAAAAAAAGTAGAAATGTTAGAAACCTTGCTAAAAATAAACCAGAGTATTTTTAGCTGTATAGAGTATTCTTTATATTTGAAGGAATAAACTTTACAAAAGTGACCATAAAACCATGTAAAGTTTTATACACTAAGGAAAAATGAAAAAAAGTGCCCTGAGATTCTTTCTGCAGTATGTTATACCAAAAATAAATATATAAAATGTTAAAAACTGTTAAGTAGGATATTACAGAAATTAACCAGATAAAATATTGTATAGATATTAAAAGATTCATTTGGAGACTATGAAAACATGAACCAATGTGTATGTGGGAAAAAGATTTAATATAAATATATAATTACAACTCGCTAGAATGTTTTACAAAGTAAATCAAGGACAAGAAAGGAACATGCAAGACGTATTATTCACCTCATTGCAATAACATGTACGGACCTGGAGGACATCATGCTAAGTGAAACGAGTGAGTCACCATAGAATAAATACTGCATGATTCAATTTTTATGAAGTATGTAAAATATAGTCAACTTACAGAAGCAGAAAATATAATTGAGGTTGCCAGGGAACAGGGAAGGAGTAAATGAGTTGTTTAATGGGTATAAAGATACAGTTGTACAGGATGATAAGTTCTAGAGATCTGATATACCAGGCATCCTCAATCCCAGGGCCAGTCTACGGCCTGTTAGGAACCAGGCTGCACAACGGGAGGTGAGTGGTGGGCGAGCTGTCATTACTGCCTGAGCTCTGCCTCCTGTCAGATCAGCGTGGAATTAGATCCTCCTAGGAGCAAGAACCGTATTCTGAACCGTGCATGTGAGGGAGCTAAGTTGCGCTACTTATGAGAATCTAATACCTGATGATCTGAGGTGGAACAGTTTCTTCCTGAAACCATCCCGGCACCCCCTACCCTAAGCCCTAGTCCATGGAAAAATTGTCTTCCACAAAGCTGGTCCTGGTGTCAAAAAGGTTGGGGACCACTGTGATATACAACATAGTGCTTAGAGTTAACATTAGGGTGTTGCACACTTAAAAATTTAGTGTAGATTCCATGTTAAGTGTTCTTATCACACATACACACACACACAAAAGCAGATGTACACAAGGTTTCATTTGGAGGTGATGGATTTTGATTGTGGTGATAATATCATGGGTGTATACATATGTCCCAACATCAATTGTATACATTAAATAAACAGATTTTGTTTATTTAACAATTATACCTCAATAAAGATATTTAACAAATATATATCAATAAAGCTGTAGGAAAAATAACAAAGACATATGGTTTGTTCTGATAATAAGGTTGAAGAATTGGGAGAAATTTATTCTTTTATGTTATATTTAAAAACAAATATCATATTTATCTGTATTCTAATCCAGTGTTTGAAAGTTCTGAACTCTTGAAACTTTGGTAAAATGTCATTGCTATAATATGAAGAATCCATTAATTTGTACAATTGGACTCCTTTGCACATCTTGGGATGTTCTTGCAGAATTACCTGTGGACAAGTAGTATTAATCTTCTGGTGTGTACACTCATTATCTAATTAGATCTCAGTATATTATCTTCAGTTAATCAGGGTGCTTCAAAAATCTATGGCTCCAGAATGGCTCATAATTGCCAAACTTTTAAGAATTACTGGGAAAAATATTCTGGAACTTTAAATTTCTTCTGAAACTATGAGATAGATACTGGTTGTACTCACGTGGAAAACAGGAAACATCCTTTTGCAGGGACCACACCGTTTTGAAGAAAATTGAACCACTGCGAGTTTGTGTCCGGCAGCTGTCAAAAATGTTTTAAATTCATTCTGAAAACAGAAAATAAATGAGGAAATGTGCATAATCACTGAATCTCATGACATTTTGTAGAGAAGAAGATGACAGATTAGTTTGGTTTTGGTTTTGGTTTTTTTAAAGCCAGGGTATCACTATGCTGCCCAGGCTGGTCTCAAACTCCTGGGCTCAAGTGATCCTCCTGCCTCAGCTTCCCAAAGTGCTGGGATTACAGGTGTGAGCCACCTTATCTGGCCATGTTAGTTCTTAAAAACCTTAACCAGGTGTACCATGCCATTGTTCTCTAGCTGACCCCACCTTAAATGTCCCTCATGTCAAATATATTTCTCTTTGTAAGTACATAAAAATCATGGAAGTCTATGCACCAAAAAGGTTGGTAATGGAAGTCGATAACGGTGGTTACCTCTGAGGAGAAACAGGTTGGCCAGGGAGGGATGGGGGCTGGAGGGTGGAGGGATGGGGGCTGGAGGGTGGATATCTATAGTACTGGATTTTTATTAAACAAGGGCCTAAACATGCATGACTAGTGAACTTTAAAAGGAGAAGAATTAATCTCACACCTTGAGTAATTTCTTGTTTTTTTGGGGGGAAGTGACCATTATTACAGCTACAGTTAAAACTGTACATTTAACGATTTGACATGCTTATTGCTGAATGTCAAGTGAATTTCCCATCAACTGTTTGTATCATCTAAGTAAATAAAGGTTTCCCTTCCTGGGACTCAGATGACTGCATCTATATTTGCTTGCTTTATGACAAGTGACTGGTCCTACACTAGTTATTTCATGCATGATTGATCTCCCCAAGTCCTTACAGGATTTAATCTTGACTCATTCCTGTACCTCCCATGATCCCTAACTGACACATAAGTGCTCATAGTGTACTCATAGAGTAAGTGCTCATAGAGTGTTTTCTTTATTTTAATTTTAATTTAATTTTATTTTTTGGAGACAGGGTCTGGCTGTTCATCCAGGCTGGGGTGTAGCGGTGCGATCTCAGCTCACTGCAGACTCTGCCTCCTGGACTCAAGCCATCCTCCCACCTCAGTCTCCCAAAGTGCTGGGATTACAGGTGTGAGCCACCCCGCCCAGCCTGCGTGTCTTCTTGATGAATGAATGATTTGCTAATACATGGTACTCTGTTCAAGATTTTTCCTTTTCTCACTGGAATTGCAACAACTGTAGCTAATTTACTCTGTGCCCTATATTCTCTCCCATAATCTTTACAACAACACTACAACGTGTGTGCTATTATTATCTCCATTTTACAAATGAGAAAAGTGAAGTTCACTAACTTTATCATGATCAGTTAGCTGGTGAGTGGTGTAGCTGGCATTGGTATCCTAGGCAGCCTGACTCCAGTTCCTATTTCCTTAACCACTGCAGAAAATCCACTCCTGAGTTCATTATAGAATTAGGACTTATTCTCCCTTTCATTGGCCCTAATTGCATTGTGTGCTTATTCCTGGACCAAACATTAAGAGGAGGGGGATGGGATTGTTAATTGTATTAAGTCAAGCAAGGCCTATTCCCACTATGGATGGGTTTAATCCATACAAATGACATGTGATACAGTTTGGCTGAGTCCCCACCCAAATCTCATCTTGAATTGTAGCTCCCATAATCCCCACATGTCATGGGAGAGACCTAGTGGGAGGTAAATGAATTATGGGGGTGGGTTTTTCCCATGCTGTTCTCATGACAGTGAGTCAGTCTCAAAATATCTGATGGTTTTATAAAGGGCAGTTCCCCTGCACACGCTGTCTTGCCTGCCGCCATGTCAGACATGCCTTTGCCCCTCCTTCACCTTCACCATGATTGTGAGGTCTTCCCAGCCATGTGGAACCGTGAGTTCATTAGCTCTTTTTTTCTTTATAAATTACCAAGTATTGGGCATTTCTTCATAGCAGTATGCAAATAGACTAATACAACATGCCTGCTCTATAATAGCCTTGACAATTATGTGGCTACTTTGTTTAGTTTCAATCAGGTGAAAGTGATGACTCAAAGAAGATGCACTCTCTTTCTTTATCAATATTCCTCTAGGAGGGAGTAACTAACTTTTCAGAGAGCCTTGCCAAGCCTTTATTTCTCACTTGCTTCTGAAGTTGTAAGGTAGATGCTATCCTCACAAGCTCCCAACACTCTTCACTTTCCAATAGTTTTTGTTTGGGTGTGAGCTGGCCTAGTTGGACCCATGAACTTGACTTGACTAAACTATCTGAAGGGAATACTCTCATAGTATAGGTATTTATTTAACATATGCGTATTGAGGCCTATACTATGCCAGCTTCTGCACAAACTGCTAGGATACCACTGTGGACAAAAACAAAACAAAACAAAACAAAAACTATGCCTTCTGTCTCCATGGAGTTTACATTTTAGAATGGGAAGCTTACTATAAGGTCAATAGGTAATATTTGTAGTATATTAGTGCTAATTGCTAATAAAGAAAATAAAAAGAAAATGAAGTAGGAAGGAAGAATGGGGGTTGGATTACAACTGTAGTCCGGATGGTCAAGGTCAACCTCAAAGAGAAGGTGGCATCTGAATAAAGATGGGATGGAGATCAGGGCCTCCGGAAAGGTCCCTGGGGAGGAGATGAAAGGTCTTCTGCGGGAATAAGGCTCCAGGCTATTCTGTGACATCCCCAGAACATTAAAACAATAAGTGTCAAAAGCATTAGCAAATGTGTGATGTTTCAAAACATGTTCTTATGTCAAAGTTACAGGGCAGTACTCTCTTTCAAGCTGGTGTCATTTTTGTGATCTGTATAGCCACCTTTGGGGAAAATGTCACAAGTCTAAATCTGAGAGTGCTGGTGGACATGAGGCTCAGGCCACAAACCCCCTCCCCTCCTCCAGCTCTTGACTTCTTGTAATGAGGGCAGGCATCAGAAGGTCTGGGTTCTAATGCCCACACCACCTCTTAAACGAACTAGCCCTGAACCTCTCTTTTAGAGGCAATTTTCTCCTTTATAAATCAAGAATTATCTCTGTCCTATACATGAATTTAGATTTGTTGTGACAGCAACATTGGCCTGTTCCCAATTTTCCCACCCCATTCCACATCTGGGGTTTCTGTTCTTTTTCCTTGGATAAGAGAAAAGATGTGGACTTCCTTACTTCCATGGAATTTTCCAAGCACAACTGAGGTAGGATCCATGGGATCAGATACAGGATGGGATGTACTAGGAGCTGGTCTGGGATTCACCTGAAGTCATGCAGGAAATAAAAGTCCAGGAGGAAGAAAGCCCTTCTTTATCAATTTGCCCCTTGGCTGCTTTTCTTGATAGTACCATCCCTCAAGGAACAAGATAAAGAACAAGAATTTAGAACTCTCCCCTTGCTACAGTGCAATGATAGAATACTGGATAGAGAGAACATGTTCTTAAAGTTTTTCAAATCTGTTCCCAAGATGGCCACATTTGAAATATTCAGTGAAGCCAAATAAATACTTGCAATGTCTTTAATAATCTGTACCATGATTACACCAGGGAAGTGCTGATGAAAATCCCCTGTTGGTTTAGTTGGATCACTGTAGCTGTCTCCTATTTATTACAGTATCCTGCCTGGAATACATGGGTAACTTCTCTATGACATCATTAAACATGTCATCTCAGAACCTGGAACTTTGGCAGACTTTGGATCCTATTTCACTTTTATGCCATGACTAGTTCACCTGTGGACAGCCAAGAATCAGAAAACTGAGGGCTTTATATGCAGAATCAGTAATGTGTTTGCCTTATTTTCATCTTTTATAACCTATTTCTAAATATCCTTCTCCCTTCTCTAATCCCTCCATCCCATCACCAAATGAGAAGTAAGCAGAGTAATATTAAATAGATGAGATTTTCAATTAAGAATTTGAAGATGCGATTTTGCTGTTGAGAAAAATACTAAAGTCTTAACCCTATAATAATGAGTTTCCTGTAAGTTTGATTTCATGAGTCATAAATTCCCTGAACTTTGTTATTTTGCTCTAATTATTTAGAGAGTAAAGAAATGTCACTTTTATGCACTAGATCAAGGGTTGGCAAATGTTTTCTCTAAAGGAACAGATACTATTTTAGCTTTATGGGCCTCATACAGTCTTTGTTGCATGTTCCTTATGTTTTTGCAACCTTTAAAAAATGTAAAAATCATTCGCAGCCAGTAGGATGTACAAGGAACAGCAGCAGTTTGCTGACCCCTGCACTTGATGGTTTGCCATTTTCAGAATTGATGTCAGAAAAATTCTGAACATGGCCATGGCCAATGTTCTTCAAATCTACAGAGCAACAAGAACAACCAAAATGAGAAATAGTAGATTCTATAATAAAACAAAAATAGCAAAATCCTTCTTTCTGTTTTTCTATATATGCAGCTCTGGGCCTTCAGTCATGTGTTGCAATGAAAACTCTCAGATGGAGACAGTGGCTGCCTCTGTAGAGGTATTTGAAGTATGCGTGTAACAAAATATCACATGTACTCCATAAATATGTAGAAGTATTATGTATTGATATGGTTTTGCTGTGTCCCCACTCAAATCTCATCTTGAATTGTAGCTCCCATAATTCCCAAGGGTTGTGGGAGGGACCGGTGGGAGATAATTGAATAATGGGGGCAGTTCCTCCCTACTGTTCTTATGGTAGTGAATACATCTCCTGAGATCTGATGGTTTTATAAGACGTTTCCCCATTTGCTTAGCTCTCATTCTCTCTTGCCTGCTGCCACGTAAGACGTGACTTTCGCCTTCTGCCAGAATTGTGAGGCCTCCCCAGCCACATGGAACTGTGAATCTATTAAACCTCTTTTTCTTTATAAATTACCTAGTCTTGGGTATGTCTTTATCAGCAACGTGAAAAGAGACTAATACACGTATTAACAAAAAAAAATTTTTTTTATTATACTTTAAGTTTTAGGGTACATGTGCACAATGTGCAGGTTAGTTACATATGTATACATGTGCCATGTTGGTGTGCTGAACCCAGTAACTCGTCATTTAACATTAGGTATATCTCCAAATGCTATCCCTCCTCCCTCCCCCCACCCCACAACAGGCCCCGGTGTGTGATGTTCCCCTTCCTGTGTCCATGTGTTCTCATTGTTCAATTCCCACCTATGAGTGAGAACATGCGGTGTTTGGTTTTTTTGTCCTTGTGATAGTTTGCTGAGAATGATGGTTTCCAGCTTCATCCATGTCCCTACAAAGGACATGAACTCATCATTTTTTATGGCTGCATAGTATTCCATGGTGTATATGTGCCACATTTTCTTAATCCAGTCTATCATTGTTGGACATTTGGGTTGGTTCCAAGTCTTTGCTATTGTGAATAGTGCCGCAATAAACATACGTGTGCATGTGTCTTTATAGAAGCATGATTTATAATCCTTTGGGTATATACCCAGTAATGGGATTGCTGGGTCAAATAGTATTTCTAATTCTAGATCCCTGAGGAATCGCCACACTGACTTCCACAATGGTTGAACTAGTTTACAGTCCCACCAACAGCGTAAAAGTGTTCCTATTTCTCCACATCCTCTCCAGCACCTGTTGTTTCCTGACTTTTTAATGATTGCCATTCTAACTGGTGTGAGATGGTATCTCATTGTGGTTTTGATTTGCATTTCTCTGATGGCCAGTGATGATGAGCATTCATGTGTCTTTTGGCTGCATAAATGTCTTCTTTTGAGAAGTATCTGTTCATATCCTTCGCCCACTTGTTGATGGGGTTGTTTGTTTTTTTCTTGTAAATTTGTTTGAGTTCATTGTAGATTCTGGATATTAGCCCTTTGTCAGATGAGTAGATTGCAAAACTTTTCTCCCATTCTCTAGGTTGCCTGTTCACTCTGATGGTAGTTTCTTTTGCTGTGCAGAAGCTCTTTAGTTTAATTAGATCCCATTTGTCAATTTTGGCTTAAAAAATTAAAAAAGGTACTTGAAGTATTTTCAATGTCTTTGTTCATTGCTTGTTCTCTCTCTCTCTTTTTCACTGGGATGCATCCTCCATCACAGCCAGAAATGTTATTCATGCTTATATATTGTAGATCTTATCCTCATCTATTTCTCCTCCATCTTTTCTCTCATTTTCATTCAAGAAGGGAAAATGGATGTTGACACAAACTGAACATCTTCCAAGCAGGGTTTCTTAACCACAGCATTTCTGACGCTTTGGGCCAATAATGCTTTGTTATAGGGGGCTGTCCTGTGCATTGTAGGCCGTTTAGCAGCATCCCTGACTTCTACCCACTAGATGTCAGTAGCACCTCCAAGTGGTAATAACCACAAGTGTCTCCCGGGGGGCAAAATTGTCCCCACTGGAAAACCGCTACTTCAAAGTGTGAGCTCCATTGTAAGCATTATTTTCATACATCTTATAAGTGCCCAGTTAGCTAAGGTAATTGCGTCCATCTACAGGTAAGATGGTCCAGGTACAGCAAGTTTAGATAACTTACGATTGGTAGAATTAATTTGGAATCCAAGCCTGGGTTGCTTCTCATGTAGGAAGGAACACAGGGTCAGCTAAAATATATAGGTCTCTTAGCCATTTAGCACTGGATGATCTGAATTCAGAGTGAATTCCTTTTTTCTCTGCACCAGGAAGACATCTACCATTTCCATTCTCCTTTTCCTTGTGGAATTAGCTCTTCTTGAACTTCTCTCCACAGCATTTGAAAAGAAGATGGTTCATAATGAACGCTCAGACACAGCTGCTACACCAACAAACTCTGGTCATGTCCCTGGGGTTTCTGGAAGTCAAGCAAGGCTAGGCCCGTACCTCTACCTTTCAGTGCTAGGGCTTGTAGACTTTTTCGTGGAATTTGCTGCTAAGAAGCTTGCCTAGCCCAAGGACAGGGAGAGTACAAGTTGATGGCTCACAGAGGTTTATTTATTCTCAACTAGAATAAACACTACTACAATCCAGAAAATGGCCAAATTCACTAAAATTGATTTTTTTTATGTTTTGCAGACAGAGCTAGTCAGTAAGCATGGCAAATTTCTAGTCCTGGAAAAAGGCTCCTGGCCTAGTATTTTCTAGAAAAGAGCCATCTGGGCTTTCCCTTTGCACTTGACTGCCTCCTTTGTTTCCCTAGACTAATTTCTTACTTCGTTGGACTCACAAAGCTCCAAGACAGTCTGGGTGGAGTCTCTTTTTGAGTAGTGAGAGTTGCATTTTTTGTTTTTGTTTTTATTTTGATTTTTAAAAAATTTAACCAGGAAGAGAATCCTGAGAGTGGGTTGGGAATTTTAAATCTTGAAAAATCTACAAGAAAAACAGACTGGAAAGAAAAGAAGTAAAAAGAGAAAGGAAAGGAAAGGAAGAGAAGAAAACTGGTAAGAGGAAAAGGGAGAAAGGAAGAGCAAAAGAAGACAAAGTTTAAAAATTAAATGAAAGAAGGGTGAAAAAGTAATTATAGACAGAGGATAAAGAACTTATAATTAGGGGTTGGGCGTGATGGCTCACACCTGTAATACCAACACTTTGGGAGGCCGAGGTGGGTGGATCACTTGAGGTCAGGAGTTCGAGACCAGCCCGGCCAGCATGGTGAAACCCCGTCTCAGTATACCAAAAATACAAAAATTAGCCAGGTCTGGTGGCGTGTGCCTGTAATCCCAGCCACTCAGGAGGCTGAGGCAGGAGAAATATTTGAACCCAGGAGGTGGAGGCTGCAGTGAGTTGATATCGCACCACTGCACTCCAGCCTGGGTGAGAGTGACACTCTGTCTCAAAAAAAAAAAAAAAAAAAGAAAAAAAGAAACAAAAACAAAAGAAAACCAGAAAACATATAAGTAAGACTTTCATTACGTGGTCATACATAGACATTAGCATCACCTGGGAGCTTGATAGAACTATAGAACTTCTAGTTCCACCCCAGATCCATTGAATTATAATCTGTGTGATTCTTGTCAACATTGATGTTTGAGAAGCACTGTTCTGGAGACAGAATTTCTAACAGAGAACTGTTCTGTGGACCTGTGGACCTGTGAACCAGCAGCATCAGCACCACTTGAGAACTGTGAGAAATGCCAATTCCCAGGCCCCACCCTGGACCCGCTGACTCAGAATCTCTGAGGGTAGGGCTGACGGTGTATGTTTTAACAAGCTCCCCAGATGACGCTGCTGCCTGTTCAAGTTTGAGAACCGCTGGGCTAGAGTTTTTTTTTTTTTAACCACTGGATGGGTTTATGTTGCTCAGGTGTATCATGTCTTCGACACCGTGATGGCTCAGGATTATTATTCAAAATATTTAACAATTTGAGTGGCTTGGATGCTGATCAGTCAGAATGAGCAACAGCTATGCATCTGCTCAGCTCATTGCTTTGCCAGGCATAAACCCTTTTAGTTTCTGGATTTGGGGGAGATCCAGTGTGTCCTAGGGAACAGATTAGGTCAGCCTCAGTGAGGTAGGACGTGGGAATAGGGTGGGGGGCAGAGCCTATTTATCAACCATTATGTATTTCAATAATTTAACAACTGCTATGAGCATTCCTGTGTGTGTCAGCTAAACATTAGCCTTGTGATGTTGATGATAAATTCAACAACCGCTCTTCCTAAATGCCAAGTAGTCAACTGCAACAAATTGATTTATTTATCAGAAAAAAAATGTTTATTTGAAATTAGTGGCTGGGCACAGTGGCTCATGACTGTAATCCCAGCATTTTGGGAAGCTGAGGTGGGCAGATTGCTCGAGCCCAGGAGTTTGAGACCAGCCTGGGCAACATGGCGAGACACCATCTCCACAAAAAATTTAAAAAATTAGCTGGGACTACTGCATGCCTGTAGTCCCAGCTACTCAGGAGGCTGAGGAGGGAGGATTGTTTGATCTTGGGAGGTCGAGGCTACAGAGAGCCATGGTCATGCTACTGCACTCCAGCTTGGGTAAAAGAGCAAGATTCTGTCTCAAAACATCAACAAAACCCCGAAAAACAAAATTAGTCAGTTTGCTTGGAATCTCAACATGAACATGGGGCTCCTTGATACATTTATAACCTTCAGTGACCCTCCTTATTGTTAGGAAGCAAAACTCTGCTAGGTCCCTGGGCCAATAGCTGATCTCAAGGACAGGACCGGAAAAAGCTCTATTAATTGAAGGGCACTCAGTGCTGGCCCCAGGTTATTGAGCAGGAGTTGAGGGGTTGGATACCATGGATAGTGCACATCTTGAAAAGTGTGGAGAAAAAGAAATCCACGAGGCCAAGAACTGAACAAAATACCAAGACAGAAAAGACCATTCTCACTCTTCATTCTACCCCTGCAATGTGCATTAAGGGCCATGAATGAATTTACATGTGCAAAACCTATGCCAAGGACAAAATGTTCCACAAAAGTGAGTTATGTAGTATTGACGGCAATTATCGCCAGCACGGGGCAAACTCATGCCTCTGGCTTTTGTAGGCTGTATCTTTGTGTGCTGTTGTGAGATATGCAGAAATTGATCATAATGAGGACAAACATGTACATCATTGTCTAAAACTTTGTAGATTCTGATCGTAAAAGTCCTTGGATTTTCCTTCAGGCAGGAAAAGAGCTGGGACAGAGACTGAGGTCAGGGAAATGCCTGCCTCTCTGTAGTAAACAAGCACTTACAGTAAGGGAGCTGTTACATGTGGGTCAGTTTAGAAAAATGATTCAGCAGGCCAGGCACGGTGGCTCACACCTATAATCCCAGCACTTTGGGAGGCCGAGGCAGGCGGATCATGAGGTCAGGAGTTCGAGACCAGCCTGACCAACATGGCGAAACCCCGTCTCTACTAAAAATAAAAAAATTAGCTGGGTGTAGTGGCGTGCACCTGTAATCCCAGCTACTCAGGAGGCTGAGGCAGGAGAATCTCTTGAACCCAGGAGGCGGAGACTGCAGTGAGCTGAGGTTGCGCCATTGCACTCCAGCCTGGGCAACAGAGTGAGACTCCATCTAAAAAAAAAATGATTCAACAAACATATTTCGTGAAAACGGAAATGAACCTCAGTGTGCCCTTGCATAAACCAAGGAATAGGGACAAGAACGTTAAGAAAGAATATCAAGTTTTAATGTTTTAGCAAGAAAAAAAGTCACTGTAATAAATTCAGGAAAACTGCCTCATTGGAGCAGCCTACTATTGGGAAAGGATAGAAAAACGTGTGATGGTATTATTTTATTTTTTATTTTATGTATTTTATTTGATGGGGTCTTGCTTTGTCACTCAGGCTGGTGTGCAGTGGTGCCATCATTGTGCAGTGGCGCTGATATGCAAGTTGCCCCATCACTGCAGCCTCAATCTCCCAGGCTCAAGCCATCCTCCCACCTCACCCTCCTGAGTAGCTGGAACTACAGGCATGCACCACCATGCCGGGCTAAGAGATGGCATTATTAAAGAGGGTCCCCAAATGCATATTGCTTGTAGACAGAACTTATAATGTATTATCAGTGTAAGAGTCTATTCCTGCGCAATTCTGTATCTTGTATCTGTCTTGTGCACGATAATGTGGCTTAGTAATATTATACCATCGTATAGAAAAAAACTTAGCAGTAGCAGAAAAGGCTCTGGAGGGAAATAATTTTAAAGTGTTTATTTTTTTGTTTAAGCATTTCACAAAATAGTTTTAAAAATAACATGTATTTGATTAGAAGATGAATATACATTTTTGAAGAAAATTTGGTTCATCAGGGATAAACCGAATATATGATAATGGTCTCATAGGATTAGAATTCCTGTCATCTGCTAACACTTTACTTGCGTGTTTGTGGCAATGCTGTTGCAAACATGTCGTGCTGCCAGATCTGCAAAATGTAGCTCATACAGTTATGTATAGCACAGAATACTCGATAATGGCGACAAACAACTATGCTACTGATGAATGTATTTACTATACAGTTGACCCTTTAACAAAATGGGTTTGAAATGTATAGGTCTACTTCTATGTGGATTTTTTTTCAATAAATATTTTAGAAAAATTTTTGGAAATTTGCGACAATTTGAAAAAACTTGAAGCCCAACTGCGCAGCCTGGGAATATAAAAAAATTAAGAAAAAGGTATGTCATGAATCCAAGAAACACACATAAATACCAATTTTATAATTTACTACCATAAAATAGACACAAGTCTTTTTTTTTTTTTTTAAGACAGATCCTCGCTCTTGTCACCCAGGCTTGAGTGCAGTGGCGTGATCTTGGCTCACTGCAACCTCTGCCTCCTGGGTTCAAGCGATTCTCCTGCCTCAGCCTCCTGTGTAGCTGGGATTACAGGTGCCTGTCAACACACCCAGCTAATTTTTGTATTTTCAGTATAGACAGGGTTTTGCCATGTTGGCTAGGCTGGTCTCGAACTCCTGACCTCAGGTGATCCACCCACCTCGGCCTCCCAAAGTGCTGGGATTACAAGCATGAGCCACCGCACCCGGCTGACACAAATCTATTATAGAAACTTAAAATTTATCAAAACTTACATACACAAACAGATCGCACATGGTACGTTTCATAGTCGAGAGAAATATGAACAAATGCAAAGATGCAGTATTAGATCATTTAGTACAATTTAGTACAAATTAGATCAATTTAGTACAACTGTACTACTGTAATAATTTTATAACCATCTCCTGTTGCCATTGTGGTGAGCTTAAGTATTACAAGTATTCTCTTAAAGCACTGTGAGATGCTCATCATCTCTGATGAGATGCTCTCATCATCTCTGTGAGATGCTCATCATCTCTGATGCTCATCATCTCTGAGCGTTGTCACTCCAGTAAAGTGTGTCTCACTGTAAGATGTGATCTCTGGCAGTTCTTGCATATTTTTCATAGTGTTTAGTGCAATACTATAAAGCTTGAGTAACACCATGGGACCCATATGAAGTGCCGTTAGTGCTGCTGGAAGTGCTCCCAAGAAGCAGAGAAAAGTCATGACATTACAAGAAAAAGCTGAATCGCTTGATATGTACTGTAGACTGAGGTCTGCAGCTGCGGTTGCCTGCCATTTCACGATAAACGAATCCAGCATAAGGACCATTATAAAAAAAGAAAACAAAATTTCTGAAGTCATCACTGCAGCTATGCCAGCAAGCATGAATACTTTACACTTTTTGCAAACTCCCTTTTTATCTCATATTAAAAATGCAGTGTTTATATGTAAGTAGGATTGCTGTAAGAAAGGCATACCTATAGACTCGAATATGATTAGAGAGAAAGTAAAGTAATTGTATGATGACTCTGTCAGCACACTTTTTCTGTGAAGGGCCAGATAGTCACACAAAGGTGGCCATAGATAATAGATAAATAAACAGGCATGGCTGTGTTCCCATAAAACTTTATTTACAAAACAGGCACTGGGCTGAATTTAGCCCACAGGCCTTTGTTTCATGGTCCACGTCCTAGATTAAAATGTAGTTTAATCATGCTGGGCATGGTGGCTCATGCCTATAAACCCAGCACTTTGGGATGCTGAGGCTGTGGAGGATTGCTTGAGGCCAGGAGTTTGAGACCAGCCTGGATAACATAGCTAGACCCTGTCTCTATTTAATATATATATAGTTAATCAAAGAGAACACAAATACCTAGAGACATAAATAAGTATGTGAATCACTACACATCAAGTTGGACACAGTGGTTTATCATAAGGTGACACAACCCTATCTGAGCACCTTCCAGTCATTCCAGATTGGGAAGAATTGTGTGTGATTCTATAGATAAGAGGGGGATGGGTTAGATGGCTTCTGCTATTGAAGTTCTAGAGCCATTTGAACTTCAATCACTTTTCTTTTATATCTCCTAGATTATTAATCAAGCTTTAAGATTTTCATGCTAGCCAGGTGCAGTGGCTCATGCCTGTAATCCTAGAACTTTGGAAGGCTGAGGCGAGCTGATCACTTGAGATCAGGAGTTCAAGATCAGCCTGGCCTACATGGTGAAACCCCATCTCTACTAAAAATACAAAAATTAGCCAGACATGGTAGCAGGTGCCTGTAGTCCCAGCTACTCAGGAGTCTGAGGCATGAGAATTGCTTGAACCCAGGAGATGGAGGTTGCGGTAAGCTGAGATTGCACCACTGAACTGCAGCCTGGGTGAGAGTGAGACTCTGTCTCAAAAAAAAAAAATGATTTTCATGCTAACTAAATTTCAAGAGGCTACTTGGTCTGATGGAAAAAGGATTGAACTCTGACTATGTTACTGATTACTTGTGTGACCGTGAGAAAGCCACTTAATCCCTTATGAATCAGTATTTTCACTTACAGGCGTTGGTCTGAAACCATGCTTCTCCAGAGCACAGGTGTTTCTTTAATTGAATTGAGGTGTTCTGCTGCTAACATGCCCAGATTAAATATCGTTTCTAGGTGTGTCTGTGAAGGTGTTTCTGGATGAGATGAATATTTCACTCTGTGGACTCAGTCAAGTAGATCGCCTTTCCCATTTGATTGGGCACCATCTAATCCATTGAGTGCCTGAATAGAAAAAAAGGCAGAAGGAGGAGTTCACCCCTTTTTTTCCTGTCTCACTGCGGCAACTGAATATCTCATCTAATTTGTATGCTGGGACAGGGATTTATACCATCAGCTCCTTTGGTTTTTAGCCTTTGGACTTGGACTGAATTATACCACGGCTTTTCTGAGCCTATAGCTTGAGATGGTAGATTGTGGAACTTAACCTCCATAATCCTATGAGCCAATTCCCCATAATAAACACACACATAAACACACACACACACACACACACACACACACACACACACAATCAGTTCTATTTGTCCAGATAACTTTGACTAATATACTCACCAATAGTCTGCATGGTTTCTGCCTGACCTGTAGTCAGACATTGCCTGCCCCAGAATCTACAATTTAAGTTGCTATCTAATTTAAAGTGCCAGTAGATCATGTTGTTCCTCAAAGGATACCATGACCTTTTATTGCTTTAAACCTAAACACTGTGATTTATAAAAATAGGGATAGGGCCGGGCACAGTGGCTCACGCCTGTAATCCCAGCACTTTTGGAGGCCGAGGAGGGTGGATTACGAGGTCAGGAGTCCATCCTGGCCAACATGGTGAAACCCCATTTCTACTAAAATACAAAAAAATTAGCTGGGTGTGGTGGCAGGTGCCTGTAGTCCCAGCTACTCAGGAGGCTGAGGCAGGGGAATTGCTAGAACCAGGGAGGTGAAGGTTGCAGTGAGCTGAGATCGCACCACTGCACTTCAGCCTGGCAACAGAGCAAGACTCCATCTCAAAAAAAAAAAAAAAAAAGTGGGGATTAGATGACTTGGCCTACCTAATTTACTGAGTTGTTGCAAGGTAAAAATAAAAAGAGAAACTGGCTTTGAAAGCAATGAAGTGCTCCACAAATGCATGAGATTGTGATTCTCATTCATTTAATACTAAGCCAACTGTCACTGTGCACCTATACTAGGGTCTAAAGATGAATGACAGAGTTAAGACATTTAGAAGTTAGGTAGAACCTAGGTCTTAAGTTTATTGAAACAGAGTTTCCCTTTGGCCTGTCTAGGAAAAATCCTCTTCTGGATTTTGATAATGCTATTTCATGATAAAAGCAAAACAACTCAAATAGAAGATTTAGAGCACACAGCTCCTTAGCTAGGCTACCTTCTCTCTTTTTTTTTGGTGTGTGGGGGGGTCTCAATCCACACTTTTTCACATATGATGTAACAAGTAAAAGAAGTGTTTGGGTCATAGAAGAGGTAGACTTTAGTGTATGCAAGTCCATTTTTCTAGAAGCTCTTTGATGATCAGGTATGTAGCTCAATTGTTTGTGACTTTCTAGACTGTTACTTTTTGAATGATGCTCCTTGGGACATTTGCTGTAATCAAGAATTCTACCAGAGTGTACTGCATGTGCTGCAGGACGTGGGAAAGGCACAGGGCCTGTGATTCCTGGCTTGCCTAATATGAATTCTGGAAACACAAACACCTTGTGGGAGCAGTTCTTGACCCTGTAGTTGGTGCTTAATCACCCAGCCCTGTCACTTGGAAACAGTTTGGTGCTTGATCAAAATTTTTTGCACTCCTTTCCCTCTATCACTTCCCCAGTTGCTTTCCTTTCTTTCTCCCCTCCATTCTCCTCTCCTCCCCGAAGAGAAAAAGACAAAACAAGGAGCAAAGCCAACGCAGACATGTGGAGGAGATTATATTACCACTTTTTGTTTTTTTGAGATGGGGTCTCACTCTGTTGCCCAGGCTGGAGTGCAGTGGCCTGACCATGGCTCACTGCAGCCACGACTGCCTGGGTTTGAGCAATCCCCCCAACTCAGCCTCCTGAGTCGCTGTGACAACAGGTGCATGGCACCATTCCCGGCTAGTTTTTTTAAAAAATTATTTATTACTTGCAGAGATGGGGGGCTCATTATGTTGCCTAGGCTGGTCTTGAACTCCTGGGCTCAAATGATCCTCCCATCTCAGCCTCCAAAAGTGCTGGGATTCCAGGTGTAAGCCACCACACCCTCCCCACATACACTCCTCATAAGATGTTGGGAATGTGAGCCATGATCCTTGGTGATCATCGTGCTACACTGCTGCAACAATGAGTGGGTGGGAAAAGGGCTTCTGTTTCCTTAGTAGCATGTCATAAGCCAGTATGTTGAGCACAGGACAACTGCAGGGACATGGATTCCTGGCAGGGAAGGACAGTGACAACAAATGTCGAAAGTCACTTCACAACATAGATTGCAGAGATGTCTCATGTTAAGGATCCAGAGCTGAAGAGAGGTGGAGACTTCTGGAGGAAAAGAAATGTTGAAAGGAAAATGGGAAGAGGAGAGAAGGGGGGACTTGGACTGGGCCTCTCTCCTTGATTTTACGGAACATCTATGAGGGAACATCATGAGCATCTGGGCAGAGAGGCCTCCTACTTTTCTGGAGAGCAAGAGGACTAAGTTGGAATAAGAGGGGCAAATGCCAGATTCTTTTTACTCCCAACTATTACTAAGCCTGTTAAGTTTTGGTTTCTTGCCTTTATTTAAGGCAAAATTATTGAAACTTTTTGGCATTGTGTGTGTGTGTTCCCATGTGTTTTTGTTCAAAAGGGAATGCAGCCAAGATGTTTGCTAGCATGGGAAAGGAGAGTTCATCCCCAAGTCAATGTCATATAATTTTACCATAAAGAATGGATGATAAAGGGACCTAGTCAGGGAAGATCCCCAAATGGGGAAGGCATCCAAAGGGTCAAAGATGAGGAACCTATTGCCTGGTTGAGTGAGGATGCCAAGGACATAGGTTGGGTCATGCTATTACCCTTTCCACATACCCTCCATGCTTCAATGCAGACAACTGATTCTTTCTTAATCTTAAATAAAGTCATATGCACATGTACCTTCAAGCTCTACTTCCAAGCACGCTGCTACACTTATAGAGTCACCACCTTTTGTATTATGACAGTGATGTCCAGTGCATTCTCATACCCTTTTATTATAATCCAGAAAGATTACAAAGAGCATGATAGCTGTCCAGGATTGCAATTTATCTGCTATTTTTGAGACTGTGATTGGGGAGAATCTAAACTGAGGGAAGAAGCACATCCTCCTGAAGGAAGGGCTGGAGGTGATGGCCAAGGTTCTGTTCTTCACTTTCTTAGAAGTGACGGTGTCACTCTGGATAAGTCCCTCACTCTCTGAGCCTCATTTGTAAAATGTGAAAATCAAGAGAGGCCCCGGTCCTTAAGGATCTTAAGGACTTTACTAATGCCTTTTCCTCCTCTGGTTACAACATTGCAGAGACTTGTGCTGTCAAGGGTACTGACTAGTTAAGATTCTTACTGCTGAAGCTGCTTTGGGGAAGGACACATTTCCTGGGAGAGCATGTCAAGCTGAAGGTCATCATACCAGGAAAAACAGGAGAAATTATCATATCAGCAATAGGAAGGCAAAGTAAGGGTGTAGGGTGTAGCCTAGATATTGCTGCCAAAAAAGACAGGCCTCCAGTGCCTGTGGATGTGAATCACCAGGGAGCTTGATGACAAGGCCGATATTGGGTGGAGAAGGAAGTTTAAATGTATGAAAGGGAAAGACTCTATTATAAGAGGCGTCTTAGCAGGGAAGAAGCTGGATCTAGCCAACTCCTCCTTTTTATATTCTCCACTCAGCTATTAGGGAAACCAATGGGGTGGGGGTTGGAGAGGACTTGTTAAGATCTAGAGTGGCATTCTACAATGACTCATACAAACCAAAACAATGACACTTAGGAAAGAGCCTTTCTCAAATCAAGGCTCAGGTTTTCGAAGAGCTCATATGTTGTTTTTTTATCTTGATGATCATTTTTTGTTAGAAACAGCAGGGCTTTGAGAACATAGCCCTAGAGAAAAACACCATAAGGCTTTTCACAGACCTGGAAAATACCTCTATTTCTGGGTAGAGAAAAAAACCTCTGAGTCTTTGGCCAGTAATTTGCCTAAGCCTGTAGGTTTCCATATGCCAAATACATATGCCAGGTTCTGAAGATTTAATCTTTTTTTTCTCGAACTCCTGACCTCATGATCCACCCGCCTCAGCCTCCCAAAGTGCTGGGATTACAGGCATGAGCCACCACGCCCGGCCCTTAATCTTTTTTTTCTTTCTTTTTATTTTATTTTTTATTTTGAGACAGCGTCTCACTCTGTTGCCCAGTCTGAAGTGCAATGGTGCGATCTCAGCTCACTGCAACCTCTGCCTCCTGGGTTCAAGTGATTCTCCTGCCTCAGCCTCCTGAGTAGCTGGGATTATAGGCACCCACCACCACGCCCAGCTAATTTTTTGTATTTTTAGTAGTGACAGGGTTTCACTATGTTGGCCAGACTTGTCTCGAACTCCTGAACTCAGGTGATCCACCCACCTCAGCCTCCCATTTCACTATGTTGGCCAGACTTGTCTCGAACTCCTGACCTCAGGTGATCCACCTACCTCGGCCTCCCAAAGTGCTGGGTCACCAGGCATGAGCCACTGCGCCCAGCAAAGATTTAATCTTATCAGTTCTTGTTGAACCTAAGATATCATGTTTGTAAGATAAATCATTAAATTGCCAATCATACTATGCCATGCTATTGTAAGATGCATTCCTGTTTCAGAGATGTTAAGATATGTAAAATACATATTATATTTATATTGGATGAATAAAACAGGTTAAATAGCTTAACTCTGTTGAATTTTGTGATTTATGTTTAAGTCTAACTGCTACCTAGACACTGCTCTGAGAATATGGTGAGCTGACTCTGCCAAGAGTTTATTCATCCCCAAGGCTTTATTTTAATACCTGAGTAAGAATCCTGAACACCAAGCCTGTAAAATTCCACTGGGAGAGTCACTGGTATTGTGTTGACAGCAGGGACACCAGGTGGGTAAGTTATAGGAAAATAGATTGTCTTGGCGAATTGATAGCACAGCACAGCAGGGCAAGGACAAGAGTATTCTTCAAGTTCAGTTCCAAGGGTTTGACAGAGTACATCTCTCAATACTGGCCTTTCTTTTAAGGACACTAAAGCATAAAATTCATAAGTTTGTGTGCGTACTTATTGTTTGTGAGACCCCTTAATCCTTACAGCAACATCAGTAAGAGTGGGCCCTATTATTGCTTCCATCACGCAGATGAGGAAAGAGGCATCCAAATCACATGGCTAGTAAAGGGAAGGACCAGGGTTTGAATATGGGCGGTCGAATTCCAGAGCTTGTGCTTTTAATCACTGCACCCATCCATGGGAAATAAACCTTGCTATCAAAGCAATTCAGACATGTAAACTAGCCATGATATAAAGAAAAAAGTGCTTTGATAGAGATGTGTGTAAAGTGATGCAGAGCCTGAAGGATAAAGCAACTAAGTTCAGGGATCTTACATATTAATAAAAGCCCTCAGGCCGGGCACGGTGGCTCACACCTGTAATCCCAGCACTTTGGTAGGCCAAGGCGGGTGGATCACTTGAGGTCAGGAGTTTGAGACCAGCCTGGTCAACATGGCGAAAACCCATCTCTACTAAAAATACAAAAATTGGCCAGACGTGATGGCACATGCCTGTAATCCCAGCTACTCAGGAGGCTGAGGCAGGAGAATCATTTGAACCTGGAAGGCAGAGGTTGCAGTGAGCTGAGATCACGCCATTGCGCTTCAGACTAGGCAACAGAGTGAGACTCTGTCTCAAAAAAAAAAAAAAAAAAAGAAGAGCAAGCGAGATACATTGTCTTTTTAAGAAGGGATTCATCTTAATATTCTATAATTGCAGACCATGGGTTTCCTAGATACCATGCATTTGCATATTTGTGGACTGAATAGTCAATGTATTTACTCCAAGATTCATGAATATCGACACAAGGCTCATTACCTCATGGTCAGTAAATGTGGTTTAAACAAATTTTTTGGTTGTAGAAAATTTCCAGCATACACAAAAGTAGAGAGGAGCATATGCTGAACTCCCATCTACTCCTTACTCAGCTATTATCAATATTTTGCTGCGCTTGCTTTGGCTATATTCACCTTCCCCATCTCCTTATACACTTTTTTCTTTTGGGGGGATTTGAAAGCAAATCCAAGCATTTACATAATCTCACTAGTAAATACTTCAGTATAGTTATCTAATATACAAGATCTTAAAAATAATCAAAATTATTCCAACCAAAGGCATTAACAATAATTCCAAATATTCATCTAATACCCAGTCTTTGTTCAGTTTTTCCTGATTAATAAATGTGATTTAATGGAAAAACTTTTACTTCTTTTGTGTTGACTAGAAGTAGATAGTTCTTCCTCTCAGACCTATTTAGGCCATATTTGCAAAAACGCAAAACCTTTCTGATGAGCAATTTAGGCTGTTAGGAAATATAAATAAAATGAATAGTTTTTATAAACAGCGCATGCAGTATAACTTTAAGATTAAAGACCCAAAGTAGATTTTAAAACAAACACCTGGCAATGATAGAGCTGACCCAGCATGTGCCCAGGTGAGTCCTGTTGAGGAAGTGCACGGTAAAAATTCACAAATTGAGGGGTAAGATGGTCATTTTGCTCAGGAAGGCTGAGCAAGTAACTCTTGAATTCTGATTCATGCTTTTTCTTTGATCAACGTCATTTGTCATTACTGAATGCCTTCCAAAAACTCATTTGGATGTCGTATGTGCTAAACTTTTCTCAGGCGCCCTCTGAACCAACGCAGTCTTCAAGGTAACTGTGCTCATTTTATCTTTCAGTGTTTTTCTGTCTTTGACTTTAGAAAGGCAAATGATGAAAACAGAATTGAAAACTTAGGTTGTTTTCCTCTGTGAAAAAATGTATATATATGTGTATATGTACATGTACAGAAACATTATGTAAAATATTGTATTGTTTTTTATGACACTGTATTCCTGGGACCTTCCCTAAATATATATGTATATATTTTTTTAGACAGAGTTTTGCTCTTGTTGCCCAGGCTGGAGTTTAATGGAGCAGTCTCGGCTCACTGCAACCTCTGCTTGCCGGGTTCAAACCATTCTCCTGCCTTAGCCTCCCAAGTAGCTGGGATTACAGGCGCCTGCCACCATGCTGGGATAATTTTGTATTTTTAGTAGAGATGGGGTTTCACCATGTTGGACAGGCTGTTCTGAAACTCCTGACCTCAGGTGATCTGCCTGCCTCGGCCTCCCAAAGTGCTGGGATTATAGGCGTGAGCCACCGCACCTGGCCTCCTAAATGCTTTTTGAAATTGTTTAAAAGCTTTTCTTCTCCCATCAGTCTCTATTATTTCATTCTTTCCTCAGCATTTATTGAGCGTTTACTACATGTCAAGTATTACCAAGTATACATTGGTGAACAAATATAATGCTTGTCTTCAAGGAGGAAGAGAGACAGGCAAATGATAAATGTCTGCCATGGGCTAACCCTGGAACCATTGTGGAAGGGCAACTATTGGTCAGGGGGAGTTCAGAAAAAAGGTTTACTATACAGGAGGAGGGAAAGGCAGCAGGGAGGAAAGGAAACAAGTTGGTGAGTTCAGGTGTGCCATATATCAGAAGGTGAAATGAGGCGAGAAACCAGTTGGAACTATTCAGAATGATTTGCAATTTTTTTAGTACAAGAGGATGGGAACAAGAAATAACAATAGGTTTCTGTAGAGTTCAGTGTCTCATTCTTATTCCTCCATTGGGCACTTTTATACCCTGGTTGTCTTATAGGAACTGTAAATTATAAGAACTGTATTCAACTGTCTCAAAGTATAAAGCCTAAAGTAAATATAGTCTGAAGAACAACTACCTGTGGTCTAGTTAGCTTCACCTTGGAGGTGGGTATGGTTTGTGATGCTAGACTACTTCAGCTGGACCAGACCACAAAGATTGGTGCTGCTTCTTAAACTAGGGAGAAGGAAGACTCTGACTTGTATAGATTGGCTTTTCCTTTAGTTTACTACCAAACTAGCAAAATATTAGAATGGTGATTTCCATGAGATCAAGAATACAAATGAGTGGGTGTGTCTTCCTGTTGCCTCCCTAGTTCTACCACGTGGGGTTATCAAAGTTTGATGATCTCGGCAGCCTGTGTAGAGTGAAGAATCAACCACAGCTGTTGTACCTTTCACTCTTCCTGGAGACACCTTAGCACCCAATAATCTATTCTATTAACATGAGCATCATCTTGCACCATAATGAGAGGTTTCTGGGTTTTATTTCTGTATTTTTGGACCTACTCAAGGTTCAAGTATAGCAAGCTGGGTAGTGGCTTAACACCAAAGTCAAACTATTCTGATAAGGACAAAATGTTTTTGGCAAGTATGTGTGTGTGTTTGGGTTTAAGAGTGCTTCTGGATATATCTGATCTGTCACACTTCTTTTGGATCTCAATGTCTCTCTCTCTCTCTCTCACACACACACACAGAGTATATTCATTCTATAGCTGGATGTCCACATTGGCTTCTGATATGGTTTGGATTTGTGTCTTCACCCAAATCTCACGTCAAATTGTAATCCCCAGTGTTGGAGAAGGGGCCTGGTGGGAGGTAACTGGATCATGGAGGCAAGCTTCCCACTTGCTTTTTTTGTGCTAGCGAGTGAGTTCTCATGAGATTTGGTTGTTTAAGTGTGTAGCCCCTCCCCCTTCTCTCTCTTCCTCCTTCTCCAGTTATGTAAGATGAGCCTGCTTCCCCTTTGCCTTCTGCCATGATTGTAAATTTCCCCAGGCCTCCTCAGCCATGCTTCCTGTACAGCCTACAGAACCGTAAGCCATTAAACCTCTTTTCTTTATAAATTACCTAGTCTCAGGTAGTTCTTTTATTTTATTTTTTGGAGATGGAGTCTCACTCTGTCGCCCAGGCTGGAGTGCAGTGACGCAATCTTAGCTCACTGCAACCTCCGCCTCCAAGGTTCAAGTGATTCTCCTGCCTCAGCATCCCGAGTAGCTGAGATTATAGGCACGTGCTACCACGCCTGGCTAATTTTTGTATTTTTAGTAGAGATGGGGTTTCATCAACTTGGTTAGGCTGGTCTCGAATTCCTGACCTCGTGATCCTCCTGTGTTGGGCTGCCAAAGTGCTAGGATTACAGGCATGAGCCACCTTTCCCGGCCCCTGGGAAGTTCTTTGTAGCAATGTGAGAACAGACTAATACTTCTTGGTTCAAAGGAACCCTGGAATGGGAAAGAGCAGAGTGCATTCTCCCAGCACCCCATAAAAGTTGGACTTGGAGTGGGGATGGGAGGTTTAGGGCAAAGTCAACAGCATCTGAGAACTCAAGAACAAATGGTAGAAAAAATAGGGTGGGGGATGGTGAGTATGATGGTAGGGTTAGGTGAGAACTGGGAGTAAAGGGAAGTGGCAGTGGTAAAGGAGATAACTTGTGCAAAGGCCTCAAGAAGAGAACATGGTGTATTCAGAGAACTGAAAGCTGTTCATCATGAGGTCTTCTCAATGTTGCAGTTATGACTTATGGAACATTTTGTGCTGTCTTTTAAACATAGCCTAAAGTTATTTGGTGGAATTCTCACATAAACCAACACTACTTTGTGATTAGGAACTTTTTTTTTTTTTTTTTTTTTGCAAACACCAGAAACATAGACTGTAATAATAAACCACCATAGTTATAAAGCTTACGTGGTGTTGAAAATGCCAGGGACATGGCCTAGCTAAGGTTCATTCTCTGGAAAGAGTGTTATGACTGACTGCTCTGAGCCCCAGCCTTGGGTCTCAGGTGTTAGGCTGTAATTTCCAGGTCATTGCTTTTCTGTGCCTCAGGTTTCTTAAATGGAAAGAAGAGGAAGCTTTGCAGAATTCAATGAGACAGATTGAAGAAGGGTTGAGCAGAGAAAGGGACACTGACATTTATTCAGCCATTGTTACATGTTAGGCATCCACATAGTTTTTAGTTCCCACAATTTATGAGATAGTGTAACAGAAAATATATTTTAAATTACAAAGCAGAATGCAAACTCTAAGGTATGTAATAAAGATTTTGGAAGTATTTCCCCATTTGAACATATGATCTATAGATTCTCAGTCATCGCTCTTGTGAAGAATGTGGTATGATTGAGAAATGTATGTGGGTAGCTTTTGCTACTTTTTTGTGGTCTTTACCTTGATCCATTCTTGCAGGTTTTTCTGGTTTGTCAGTTTTCTCTTTATTGCCCTTGCTGATAGGATACACTTTAACTTACAGAAACATAAACTAGCTTGACCACTGCTGGGAAAGTAAAAAGATCCAGGGGGACATAATGAAAGGTGGAATGTGCATGATTCAGAAGGGTGAGGATTCGGCATTGTAATTAGACAGGTCAGGACTTAGGAGGGCGGAGTGAACTCACTTGAAAATGATGTCTGCAAGGAGTGGGTGTGATCAGCAGTTCCTCCAGAGAGACAGCAGTTTGTACTGTAACTCTTACAAACACCCAGTCTATATATTTGTGTGTCTTTTTTTTTTTTTTTTTTTTGAGATGGAGTCTCACTCTGTCACCCAGGCTGGAGTGCAGTGGCACGATCTCGGCTCACTGCAAGCTCCGCCTCCCGGGTTCACACCATTCTCCTGCCTCAGCCTCCTGAGTAGCTGGGACTACAGGGGCCCGCCACCGCACCCGGCTAATTTTTTGTATTTTTCTTTAGTAGAGACGGGGTTTCACTGTGGTCTCGATCTCCTGATCTCGTGATCTGCTCACCTCGGCCTCCCAAAGTGCTGGGATTACAGGCGTGAGCCACTGCTCCCGGCCTTGTGTGTCTTTTTAAAGTCGGTTGTCTTGCTTCACAAAACTTAAGAGCCCAGAAATGCTGCACCCAGGAGCATGTATTTTAAGTGGGTTTGCCTGCTGATTCTTGCAGCTGGGAACATGTAGCTGCAGTGCAATGTGTCTGCTCTTTTTTTTTTATTTGTATAAATTTATAGAGTACAAGTATAATTTTGTAATATGCATAGATTATATGTAGTGGTGGAGCTCAGGGCTTTTAGGATATGCATTACCTGAATAACATATACTATACCCATTAAGTGATTTATCCTCATCCAGCCCACTCCCACTGCCCTCCCAAATCTCCCTTGTCTGTCAGTCCACATTCTATGTCCATGGGTGCACATTATTTAGCTCCCACTTGTAAGTGAGAAAATGTGGTATTTGACTCCCTGTGTCTCAGGTGTTTCAACTAAGATAATGCCCCCTAGTTTCATCCATGTTGCTGCAAAAGACATAATTTCATTCTTTTATATGGCTGAATAGTATTGCATTTTACATTTTCTTTATCCAGTCATTTGCTGATGAACACTTAGGTTGATTCCATATCTTTGCTAATGTAAATAGTGCTACAATAAATGTATGAGTGCAGGTGTCTTTTTATTTTTATTTTTATTTTTTATTTTTTTATTATACTTTAAGTTTTAGGGTACATATGCACAACGTGCAGGTTAGTTACATATGTATACATGTGCCATGTTGGTGTGCTGCACCCAGTAACTCGTCATTTAACATTAGGTATATCTCCTAATGCTATTCCTCCCCCCTCCCCCCACCCCACAACAGGCCCCAGTGTGTGATGTTCCCCTTCCTGTGTCCATGTGTTCTCATTGTTCATTTCCCACCTATGAGTAAGAACATGTGGTGTTTGGTTTTTTGTCCTTGCGATAGTTTGCTGAGAATGATGGTTTCCAGCTTCATCCATGTCCCTACAAAGGACATGAACTCATCCTTTTTTATGGCTGCATAGTATTCCATGGTGTATATGTGCCACATTTTCTTAATCCAGTCTATCATTGTTGAACATTTAGCTTGGTTCCAAGTCTTTGCTATTGTGAATAGTGCCACAATAAACATACGTGTGCATGTGTCTTTATAGCAGCATGATTTATAATCCTTTGGGTATATACCCAGTAAAGGGATTGCTGGGTCAAATGGTATTTCTAGTTCTAGATCCCTGAGGAATCGCCACACCGACTTCCACAATGGTTGAACTAGTTTACAGTCCCACCAACAGTGTAAAAGTGTTCCTATTTCTCCACATCCTCTCCAGCACCTGTTGTTTCCTGACTTTTTAATGATTGCCATTCTAACTGGTGTGAGATGGTATCTCACTGTGGTTTTGATTTGCATTTCTCTGATGGCCAGTGATGATGAGCATTTTTTCATGTGTCTTTTGGCTGCATGAATGTCTTCTTTTGAGAAGTATCTGTTCATATCCTTCTCCCACTTTTTGATGGGATTGTTTGTTTTTTTCTTGTAAATTTGTTTGAGTTCATTGTAGATTCTGGATATTAGCCCTTTGTCAGATGAGTAGATTGCAAAAATTTTCTCCCATTCTGTAGGTTGCCTGTTCACTCTGATGATAGTTTCTTTTGCTGTGCAGAAGCTCTTTAGTTTAATTAGATCCCATTTGTAAATTTTCTCTTTTGTTGCCATTGCTTTTGGTGTTTTAGATATGAAGTCCTTGCCCATGCCTATGTCCTGAATGGTATTGCCTAGGTTTTCTTCTAGGGTTTTTATGGTTTTAGTTCTAACGTTTAAGTCTTTAATCCATCTTGAATTAATTTTTGTATAAGGTGTAAGGAAGGGATCCAGTTTCAGCTTTCTACATATGGCTAGCCAGTTTTCCCAGCATCATTTATTAAATAGGGAATCGTTTCCCCATTTCTTGTTTTTGTCAGGTTTGTCAAAGATCAGGTAGTTGTAGATATGCAGCATGATTTCTGAGGGCTCTGTTCTGTTCCATTGGTCTATATCTCTGTTTTGGTACCAGTACCATGCTGTTTTGGTTACTGTAGCCTTGTAGTATAGTTTGAAGTCAGGTAGCATGATGCCTCCAGCTTTGTTCTTTTGGCTTAGGATTGACATGGCAATGCGGGCTCCTTTTGGTTCCATATGAACTTTAAAGTATTTTTTTCCAATTCTGTGAAGAAAGTCATTGGTAGCTTGATGGAGACGGCATTGAATCTATAAATTACCTTGGGCAGTATGGCCATTTTCACGATATTGATTCTTCCTACCCATGAGCATGGAATGTTCTTCCATTTGTTTGTGTACTCTTTTTATTTCATTGAGCAGTGGTTTGTAGTTCTCCTTGAAGAGGTCCTTCACATCCCTTGTAAGTTGGATTCCTAGGTATTTTATTCTCTTTGAAGCATTTGTGAATGGGAGTTCACTCAGATGTCTTTTTTTTTTTTTTCCTTTCTTTTTTTTTATTATACTTTAAGTTTTAGGGTACATGTGCACATTGTGCAGGTTAGTTACATACGTATACATGTGCCATGCTGGTGTGCTGCACCCACTAACTCGTCATCTAGCATTAGGTATATCTCCCAATGCTATCCCTCCCCCCTCCCCCCACCCCACAACAGTCCCCAGAGTGTGATATTCCCCTTCCTGTGTCCATGTGATCTCATTGTTCAATTCCCACCTATGAGTGAGAATATGCAGTGTTTGGTTTTCTTTTTAAAAATAATGATTTTTTTCCCTTTGGGTAGATACCTAGTAGAGGGATTGCTGGATTGAATGGTAGTTCTATTTTTAATTCTTTGAGAAATCTCCATACTGTTTTCTGTGGAGGTTGTATTTATTTACATTCTCACTATTGGTATATAAGTGTCCCCTTTTCTGTGAATCCTTGCCATCTGTTATTTCTTGTCTTTCTAATAATAACCATCCTGACTGGCTGCTTCTCATTATTTTCAAATTACTCAATTTCTTTCTAGTTCCATCCAAACCTACACTTTCGGCCCAGGCCACCTTGAATGGTGGCTTATAAGATAATTAGGGAAAAAAATGAACGGCCCTGGCTTAAGGTCAGAGTTAGGAGAAAATCATGAGTAATTAAATATGATCTTTTCAAAGAAATGAGTGTTGCTGCTGCTATATTGGTTGTTGAGGAAGCATAAAAAAGTGATTCTGATGTAACTTGCCTGGAAAACTTGAGATATTATAAGTGTGTCCACCTCTTTGGATGTCTCTTACCTGGAGAACCCATGAAGTACAAGGATATGCTGTAAAAATGTACTGATAATTTTAATAATTGATTTTTAAAATTCCTTGACAAGCAAATATTTTCCTCCTGTGTACCCAAATGGCTCAAAATTTATCAATATTTTCTCTTGGGAATAGCTTCTGTTTCTATATTAAACTAATCATATTGATCTGAACTCTTCACTACAGATTCCTAAAGTTGTGTTTAAACAAAACTAAACAGAGACAAGATCTTTACATTTATAGAATAGATGCCAATGTGCTTGTCAGGTTAATTAGGGTAAATAGAAAAATTATATATGCATACACATTAATGTGGGACTTTTACTTCAATTAATTTTTATGAAGATGATTTTATTTATGAATATGAAAACATATTTACAAATATAAAAATGGAAAAGGAAAATGCGGTACACACACACATAGACACATACAGTAGAATACTATTAAGCCATAAAAGGAAGGAAATCCTGCCATTTGCAATAACAGGAATGAATCTGAAGGACATTATGCTACATGAAATAAACCAGACACAGAGAGACACATACTGTATGATTTCACTTATATGTGGAATCTAAAATAGTCAAACTCACAGAAGTGGAGAATGTAATGGTGGTTGCCAGGGGCTAGAAAGGGGAGGAGTGGGGGAAATGGGTAGATGTTGGTCAAAGGGTACCAACCTTCAGTTATAAGATGAGCAAGTTCTGGGAATCCAATCTACAGCGTGGTGACTATAGTTAACAATACTGTATTGTATACTTAAAATTTGCTAAGAGAATAGATCTTAAATGTCCTCACCACCACCTAACTCCTCCAACAATGGTAACTATGTATGGTGATGAATTATGTTCATGAATTTGATTATGCTAATCATTTCACAATGTATACGTGTATCAAATTATCACATTGTACATTCTTGAATATGTACAATTTTTGTCAATTATACCTCAAAGCTGGAAAAAATAAAATAGGCAGAAAATTATGCCAACTTACACTCTCACTGACAATGCATAAAATTTTCTATTTCATCCCACATTTGCTAGCATTAGTTATTAACATTAAAAATAAGTCTCTGCTAATCCGAAAAGCAAAGAGTTTCCACTGTTACTTGAATTTGTGTGCTGTGTTTGTGAGGTGGAATAGTTTCTCACATACATACGAAAATGAGTTTATTGCATTTCTCTGGTGGGTTGTCTGTGTTCTTGAGCTTTATTAAGTTTTTTTTTTCCCATTTATATGATATAGGTAGTATAACATGATTCCTTGGTCTGTCGTAAGAAATTTGACAACATTTTGATTACGATTTTTTGAATGACATCCAGAACTCTCAATTTACTTATGCTGTCAAATCTGCTCACCATTCCCACTGTGATTTTACTGTAACTTCTAGGTTTTTTAATCCTTCAAATGTTTGAGAAAATTAACTCTAAAGACAGTTTTTATGGTTTTCATATCAATATTTACTTCACAATCCACCTTGAATTTATTTTTATGTGGTAAGAATTCAAACAAAAAGATTTTCAAATTTTTACTAATTGTCTAATACCAGTCACTCAATATTTTTCTCTCTTGCTTTCTAATATTTTATGATAAACATTTCACTGACTATTGAGGCTTCATTTTTTTTTTGGAAGGCTTTCTTGATCACTTATGAGATTTTTTGTTTGTTTTTGAGACAAAGTCTCACTCTGTCACCCAGGCTGGAGTGCAATGGCATGATCGTGGCTCACTGCAACCTCCGCCTCCTGGGTTCAAGCAATTTTCCTGTCTGAGCCTCCCAGGTAGCTGGGATTACAGGCATGTGCCACCATGCCCAGCTAATTTTTTGTGTTTTTAGTAGACAAGGGGTTTCACCATATTGGCCAGGCTGGTCTTGAACTCCTGACCTCGTGATTCACCCCTCTTGGCCTCCCAAAGTGCTGTAATTACAGGCATGAGCAACTGTGCCTGGCCACTTATGAGTTTTTAAATAAAATATTTGAATTCATATATAGAGACTATCACATTGATGCTTTTGTGATTCTTGTTCCAGCATATACTATTTTAATTACTGTAGCTTTTTATTATGCTAATTTTTAAAAAGATCTTTTTCATTGTTTTTCCCTAAAATATTGTAATTTTCCATTTTGCTTTTGTTTGTAATAAACATGAGAATAAATAATTTGGTCATGATCCCCCCCAAAACCCAATATGGCAAATATAATTAGAACTATATGAAGCTTGTAACTTTATTTGGAAAAAAAATCACATCTTTAGGACATACAGTTCTCTTATCCAAGAAATGGCATGTTTCTCCATGAGCTGAGCATTGATGAATGTTTATAGGTATGTTTTTCTAATTTTCTTCCTTGAGACTACATAAATTTCTTATTTGTATAATCCATATGTATATATTTATTGATATTGTGAGTAGAAGATTTTTACTATATTCTCTATTTATAATTAATATGCAGGGAAGCTCTCTTTTTTGGTATGTTTATCTGGTTCTCATCCAGTTTACTGGACTCAGTGCTTCTAATGGATTTTCATGCCTTTGAGTTTTCATCTTACAAGACACATTATTATATCTCCTGCCAAAATGAAACTGTGACAATTTTCTCATTTCTATACTCTTTATTTATTTCATATATTATTGCTCTGGCTAGAAGTGAAGAATAATACTCAAGGTGAATGGGAATATTTTGCTTTGTTTCTGATTTTAAAGTGAGGCATGTAGTGGTTCATAATAGGATTGATTATAATTGAAACAGATAAACTTCAGTATGCTAGACACTTACTACTTTTGTAGAAATTTAAGAATGTGCTGAATTTTATCAAATGCCTTTTCCATATTTATTGCTCTTATCATGCATTTCATATTGTGTCATTGTAAAATACCATCTGCCTGTCAAGTATTGTTTTAAAACATTAAATTTGCTAAATATTACCTAGTGTTAGATGTAGGCCAAAAATGCAGAAACAGTAGAGTAGGAAGTTCCTGAGTTTTAGAGTAAATCAGGCTTGGGGTTCATTTGGCTTTGCCATTTATTTTAGATCAGTTATTTGACTTCTCAGCATTTCACTTTCCTCATCCATAAAATAAAGATAATAATACATATCTCAGTAGAATTGTTGTGAAGATTCAAAGACCTAATCTCTTTAAAACACCTACTGCAGTGTGTAGCATGTATTATTAGTTGTTCAAAAACTAGTTTGAAAGCTAAATTATATGATTGATTTATAGTTCATTTTCTTCTGTTAGGTTTTTGCATCAGAGTGACATTTGGTAAATATTTGGCAAATATTACTCAATGTTTGTCATCTTTTCCAGCTTGTGGGATAGTTTATATAGCATGGTGAATGGCTCCGCCTTCAAAAATTCACTACAAGATAGATCTAGTATGAAAGATTTTAAAATTTCTTTTTAAAATTTTTGTTTTCCTACACTGGTCTTCTCTGCATAGTATGGAAGATTAAAAAATAATATTCTTCAACTATTTTTAGTATCATTACTCTGTGACTCACATTTCTAAACATGTATTATTTCCACACCTCACTTGTATGGTGCTTTACTTCCTTATATTCTCTATACGCCAGGACTACTTTGACTTACTGTGAAAATATAAACCTTTCAGCCTATTCAAAGTAACCCAATACAAACTCCACTTTGAAGGTAAACTTATTTAGTAGGTACTTTCAGAACTGAGTGTTGTTTCCAATTGCTTTCTTAGCTTAATTTTTTCTGCTACTATTTTTTTATTACTCAGATTTGGGGCTGTATTTTGTTTTCTTTTCTTTTTGAAATAGGGTCTCACTTTGTCACCCAGGCTGGAGTGAAGTGGTACGATCTCAGCTCACTGCAGCCTCGACCTCCCAGGTTTAAGCAACCCTCCTGCCTCAGCCTCCCCAAGTAGCTAGAACTACAGGCAGGCATGACCATGCCTGGCTAATTTTTGAATTTATTTTATTATTATATTATTTAGTTTTTAGAGATGGTGTTTCTCCATGTTGCTCAGGCTGGTCTCGAACTACTGAGCTCAAGCTATCTGCCCACCTCAGCCTTCCAAAGTGCTAGGATTATAGGTGTGAGGCATTGCACCCAGCTTTTTTGGCTGTATTTTTGTTTTTATGATTATAAATGACAAAGATCAACAAGGTTTGGAAGTTAATGGACTATGAGTAAATTTATTGGAAGGTAGACTCATAAGCATGTAAGACTGGTCAAGAAAGTGAATGTCAAGAGAAAGAAGGAGGAGTCAATGGCTGAGGGATGCCTACGGTAGTGAAGAGAACCATTAGGAGAATCAAGATCTCTTTCATCCTTTCTGCATTCCTCCACAGTGCTACAACACACTCCAAGGTCTGTGTGGGAGCAGTTTTCCCAGAGGATGGAGGCAAGTTGATTGTGAGTTTCCTATTTTAAAACAAAATCTAGGGTTTGACTTTATTTTCTGAAGTCTGGGGAGTCTTCATCTTGGTACAATTATTGTGATAGAGGTAGGTGACAGTGAGGACTGAGGGGCAGCTCAGCTTTCTCTTAGGTGGCTGCAATTCTTTTTTGCAGGTGAGACCAGGAGCACAGCTCTGGGGAATGTTTCCCATTTGCCTTTTTCCTTCTCTTTCCCTGTCTTCCCCTTCCTCCCAAAATAGTGAGTTGTGGGATTACCAGTCCGGGTATCAGCTCTCTGTTAATCTTCCAGTTCTTGCATTTCTTATTCCAGCCACGAGAAAGAAGGCTAGCACTTTCATTGTGAACCAAGGTCATTATGCTGTTTCTCCACATCCATGAAGTTAATGCCTACGGCTTTTCAAATGTTGAGAAAAGAATTAGCCAGGCTACCCTAAGTACCAGGACATAATTATGTGGTGGAGAGTACCAGGTCCAACAGTTACTCTCTGATTAAATGAAAGAGAAAGCTTTTATTATTACACATATTGTATAGAAGATGGAACCAGAACAAAGGGGTCTCCTTTATTGTAAGGGGTCTCCTATGTGGTGCCAGTGGCACAGATGAAAGATCATGAGTCCTCTCTAGGAATCCCTTGGCCACCTCATAAAATGGTACTATCCAGCAAAATATTATTTAGTAGCAAAATATATTTTAATTGAAAAATCTTTTTAAGTAACTAAATAAAAATGTGTACCAGGAACTTTCCCAATAGATAGCAGAATATGTACATTTTGTGAGGGTAGAGCAGCATCTATTTAATATAATTTTTATATAGAAAATACAGGCATATTTAAAAATGGAAACATGTAAGAAAGTATGTCACAAGGAATAACAAAATATATCACAAAATAAAAAAAGTAACCCCAAGTAACAAGTTTACTAAACAAGACCCAGCACCATGTTGGACTTTCTTTGCATAAGTTCCAGGATGCCCAGGCACTACCGAGGAGAGATGATCCTGCTTTTGGGAGAGCCAGCTGGTTGTGCAGTGGTTAAAACCCAGTCCTCCTTTTCCTGGAAAAAAAAAAAAAAAAAAAGCAGCCAAATAGATTCAAAAGAAAAAATTGAACTGAAGAGCTAACATCTCTTTAGGGGTTGATGAAAACAGGATTGAAAGTCCCAGATACCTGGGCATTATCTATGATGTTTATACGGATGGGGGTCATTCTTTGAGATAACTAAGAGGCATGGGAAACAAGTGCTAACTTATGGAAAGATCTGAGAAGCATCAGACCTGAGTTTTAGTCTTGATTCTGCCACTAGTTTTCTATCTATCTATCTTACAATTCTCTCTTCTGTAAAATGAGGGGTTTGGAGCTAATGAACCTAAAGGTCTCTTAGTCCATTAACAATCTACAGTTTTTCATTATGATATTTGCTTAGGATCAGTTTTCTGAAGATGTGCACAGAGGTCAGAGGAAACACAATTTCCTTCTGAACAACTGAATTATCTGGGGAAAAGGCCAGGTCAGTCTTATTTATCAGTAGAGAAGGTTAAACATTGAGGGATTTAATGGTTGCCACAAGGCATTTCTCTACCAACTGACATTCATGCCAGGAAATTGCTCCATCTGTTAACAAGCCTTTATTGAGCAGCGACTTTTGTGCCTGTACAAGGCACTAGGCATATGTATATATTTTTAAAACAAGATCTTACTCTGTTGCCGAGGCTGGAGTGCAGTAGCACAATCTTGGCTCGCTGCAACCTCCGCCTCCTGGGTTCAAGCAATCCTCCCACCTCAGCCTCCTCAGTAGCTGAGACTACAGGTGTGTGCCACCATGCCTGGCTAATTTTTCTGGGTATTTTTTGTAGAGACAGGATCTTCCTATGTTGCCCAGGCTGGTCTTGAACTCCTGGGCCCAAGTGATCCGCTTGCCTTGGCTTCCCAAATTGCTGGGATTACAGGTGTGAGCCATCACACTCGGCCCAGCATACAAACTTTAAGGCATTCAGTCTCATAGGAGAGCAGGAAAAAATTATACGGTAACATTTATTGTTTATTTCTCAGAAAATCACTCTTCCCCCCTCCCACTTTCTTTTCTTCTGGGAATTGACAGACTCTCCTCCCTTTTACCCAGTTTTTTGCCAAAATTACCCTTTATGTTGGTACAACATAATCCAACCTAGGACTACAGTTCATTGATTCATGCTTGGCCATTCAATCAATCTGGACCAATCAGAGTCCTGGATTTTTAAACTGGGACAGTGTAATATGTCTCTGGATACTGTATGGTGACATGTAAAAAATTCTGTAAGAAATTTTGTCCTGGCCAGGCATGGTGGCTCATGCCTGTAATCCCAGCATTTTGGGAGGCCAAGGCGGGCAGATCACTTGAGGTCAGGAGTTCGAGACCAGCCTGGCCAACATAGTGAAACCTCATCTCTACTAAAAATACAAAAATTAGCTGGGTGTGGTGGCATATGCCTATAGTCCCAGCTACTCAGGAGGCTGAGACAGAATCGCTTGAACCCATGAGGCGGAGGTTGCAGTAAGCCGAGATTGCACACTGCATGCCAGCCTGGGCATCTGAGTGAGACTCTGTCTTAAAAAAAAAAAAAAAAAAAAAAAAAGAGAAATTCTGTCCTTCCCTTCCACGTGAACTAAACAGAAGAAAACCACTCTGTAGCAAGACAGACGATGGAGCAGACCCTGGAAGAGGTGGTGACATGGGAGGTGGAGAGGTACACGTGGCTTTCAAGTCCCCAGTCTGGTCCTCCTGATGCTCAACCACTCCTCTGTCTTTGGGTTCCATGCAAGGTCCCTCTATTGTGATAATAAATTCTCTTCTTTGCTTAAACTAGTTAGAGTTTTAACAAGAATTACAGTATATACAGGAGGAGGAACCTGCCTGGTCCTCTGGGTTGCTAGTTAGCCTTCCCTTGAAGGTGAGCTACACCTCTCAGCTTAATTTGCCATCATTTTTCTTGGATGCCTACATCAAACTTTTGCATAAAAAATCTAGATCTTGTTTTCCTGATTAATGTACAGTATTTTAATACATGCTAATAATTATCCTTTCCTCAATCAAGAAAGAGCTCCTATTGACGGTTTTTAAATCACGCAAACTCTCTCTGGGCTTTTCTTTATCTGAAAAATGAAGAGGTTGAAATATAAAATCTAATATTATAAAAAAGTACTAAATACTTTTTTTTGAGTCACTGTTTTTTTTTTTTCTCTTTTATTTCCTCTCTTTTGGCTCTCATTCTTAAATTCAACTCTGCTCTCAGGTAAAGGTATAATCTTGGCAGCTTCTAAATATATTTGTCCATTTCAAATTTGCTGTTTAGGGTCCAGTTTATTTTTTCTCCTTTTGCAGAGATGGCATATACTTGAGATGATGTGAGGAAATTCACTGGCATTAGACAGATTTTTTTGTTGTTGTTAGGTTTTACTTTAATTACTTTTTTTATATTTGCAAGTTGACTTTGACATTCCAATCAAAATAACAAATCAGGAAATGAAAAATAAAAGTTGTTTGTTTTCAGTTAACTGAATTTTTCCCACTTTAAAAAATGAATATGGAAATACCCATTTGTTTTTAATGAGTCCTATATGATAGGGGTAAGTGTACATAATACAAATCTAAGTGCAGTGATATATATTGAAAGTCTTAAAATATATCTGATACTATTTCAACATTGCAACATTGGTGAGGACAATGTTTGAATATTGAAAATATTTTATCTATGGTATTACACAATATGGCTGATATTTTCCTGATGTTTAAAAAGTTATAAATGATCTTTTAAGTATTTTCCCTTTGACTTATTTTTGTGATAGTATTTTTAAACTGTGATATTTATCTGGTCAGAAATGAGAAACCGATGAAAAAACATATTTTTACATAATCTTTTTGTAGTCAATGAAATGCTACGCATAGAAACACTAAAATACAAAATATTTTACTTTAAAATAAACGTTTCTTATCAATTCAATACTATTTTTATTGTAATGAAGAACTTAAACATCTATTGGGTCATTTTCAATAAAATTACATTGAGTTTATTTATTTTACATCCTTGCATCTATAGGATGCAATCTTCTGTTCAAGAAGATGATTTATTTATTTATATAACCGATTTTTTTTAATTGCAAAAACTGTGGAATGCTTCACAAATTTGTGTGTCATCCTCTAGCATGGGTCATACTAATCCTCTCTGTGAAGTTCCAGTTTTAGTATATGTGCTGCTGAAGTGAGCACAAGACTGCTTATTTTTGAGATATTCTTGTTTTGTCAATCCTGAACTAATATTTCTTAGCTTTGGCTTTAATTCAAATTTAGAGAGCCTGTCTCAAAATGGATGTTTTCACATACAAAATACTTACAGTCAAACTAGACAGAGATAACTTCTGGCTCTTAGGACAATTTACTTGAATTTTAGAGTCTTCATGTTATAGGCGAACATTAGTTTTTGGTTATCTTACCTGGAACAGTTATGTCCTGTCCAAGAAGAAAGACAGTGACATCGGTTTGGTCTTACACATTTTCCACCATTTAAGCAGGGAGACTGGCAAACAGCTGGAATAAAAAACCCATGCATTTATTTAATTAATACTTAGCAATTCTGATGATATCCATAAAGGCACGTAGGATAAGATTTGCCTCTACTTCCTGCAGCAGCCACGGCTGGTCTTCATATACCGTTAGCATTATCCATTTCTGCTGTTCTGCTTGACTTCACATCCTTATGTGGTACCATCTCCCTTTTTCCTTCCAAGCTGGTCAATTTTCACATTTAAGTCCCAGATTAAGTTCTACCTACTTATTGAAGCCTTTGCTGATCACTCGAAGTCCACTGATTTTCCTCTTCTCTAATCTCTTTTAATTTATGCAACCAATCTGACACTTTGAATGTTTTGAACTATAAATTTTTTTGTGTTCAATTAGATTGTACATTTCTTTCCACTGACTTGAAGCTCAAGATTGTAAATTCCTCGAGGGAGTTAGCATTGAGCTCTATGATTGATTGGGTGATTAAGTCAGACGTCAACTTTTATGATAATAAATTAGGCACATGGATTGTCTAAAATAACAGATGATTCAACATCCCTTTGTGTTTGGAGAGGAGACATATTTCGCGGCTTTTGTCAGCTTTAACTAGAATTACAGAAACTGGTTAGCCACAGATAAAACCCTGAGAGGACACTGAAAGATTTACTATCAAAACCCTGAGAGGACACTGAAAGATTTACTATCTAGGTGTTTTTCTCACAAATCCATAATCTCATAACCAAACTCTTCATCTGCATAAATTTATTTGTTAAAAAACCTGAAGATGCTGGTATTTGGTCTAGATGAATTTTTAGCAAGTGTAACATATCAAAGAGAAAGGAGAACTCCCTGTAGGAAGGAAATAAAATGTCTGTTGGGAGAAAGCTGGAAGTAAGAACCATTCCAATATCTGTAGCACAGAAAGGCAGGCTCTTTCCTGGATGAAAAACTTATAATTCACCATTATATTATATGTATATAATATACATATTTTTGGTGAATTATAAGTAAATGTCCTTTCTTCAGTCATTCATTCATAAAATATGGAGAAAATGTCTGCTAAGCAAGTAGTAGGCACTTGATAAGCACTGGTCCTTGTCCAGAGAGAACAAGAGAAGACAAGTAAAATACGTCTTTCCCGTTAGGGAGCTCTCTTGGTAAGTTAAGAGTAAGAGCTGGCCAGCAGAATGCACTTATTAGCAATCTAATGGGAAAGAAAATTATGAAACAAAGCAGGATTAAAACAAGCAAAAATACAACTCAATAATTGAAAACCAACTCCCCATAGTTTCTGCTTGCTGATATAAGAGCACATTACTCCTTTTCAGGACTATGCTGAATTAGCAGTGCCTGACTGCACTAACAAACTAGTCATTACATTTACTTCCTTGTCTAAAAGCTTAAGCCTCCTTCCCTATCACGTCGGTGGTCCCAGTGTTCCATTCAGGGCCACCTTTTCATGTTGCGTGTCTTCTGCAGTGTTATTTTTTCCTCCCATGAGTATTTTTCAATGATGACTTATAAATCTCTATCTTCATCTAAATGCATTTTCTGGGAACCTAAACTATCATCCAACTGCTTATCACTCCCCTTGTATGTTTCACAGTCCTCTCAGACTCAGCGTGTCCATACTTCTTATCTCTACTCTCAAGCTTGCTTCTCCTGGCTTCTCTATCTCAGTAAATGGCAACACCTTCCACTCCAGTGCCCAAGCTGGAAACAGCTTTTAGTCTTCCAAGTAGTATTTGACTCCTCACAATAGATCTGTAACCAAGTAGCATTGATTCTTACTCTTTACTGTCTCTCAAATCTGCTCTTTTGTGGTTGTTTCTCCAGACTTCATTAATTCTTGCCAATTCTGCTTTTACAACCCCGCAATGAATCTCTCTATTGTAAGTCTTGCTTTCTTCCACTTTTCATACTGCTGCCAAAATCAGTTTTCTAAAATAAAATCCGATCACATGATTTTCCTGCTTAAGATCCTTCAGTGGCTTCTGTTGCTCTCAAAACATAATTTAGCATCTTGCACTTGGCATGTGATGTGTTTCCTGATCGGATGCTGCCCATCTTTAGAGCTTGATTCCAGCCACTCCCCTGCATTTCCTCTATGGCTTTGGTTATCCTTTGCTGAACACACCTGTATATTTTGTGGTCCATGCCTTTAGCTGCAATGATTTTCTTCTGGGGACTCCTTTTGTTTCTCCTCAGATTCTATGCTTGAGTAGCTTTTTCTGAACTTCAACATTTGGTTAGTTTACCCATTTCACTGTTGTCATAGCCCATTTTATAGATTTTGATTAGCCTCTATCTTAACACGTCCTAGTTATCTATTTATAGGCCATTCCACATCCCTTCCCCTTTCCTAGATTGAAATTCTGGAGGGCAGGAGCCCCTGTTTTATATGGTTATGGTATGCTTAGTGCTTAAGGGTGTAAGTAGGATCTATGCTGAGGTAGCTGCTGTAAGATTTGGCAAAACGAAGGCTACAGAGTTCAGTGTCATTAGGAGCATATTCTTATTAGAGAGCTAAGGTGTTAAAAGAAATGCAAATAAATCAGATCTATTTATTAGCTTTAAACTGCATGATTCTAACTAGTTGTGTAACATTTATAGCAATGGAATGTTAGAAAGTAGATTATTGTGATATTGAACAAGTTTAGAGATCAGAGGAAACTTAGGCAGGACTTGGGGGTTGAGTGAGGCTAGAATAGGTGGAGGAAAGAGGAAGATCATGTGCAAATGTAAGGAGACTGGGGAGGAGAAGAGGCTGCTTGCAGGGGCACTGCAGGGCACAGTGTGTGATGGTAGGATAACAAGTGAGTTGTGCTTCATCTGTGCTGAAGCTGGCTTATGCAGCACCTTGGAAATCAGAAGAATTCAGGGTGGATGTGGAGACTAAAATAGGGAACCATTTTAGCCTCTTAAACATGGCAAAGACATGCCAAAGTAGTACATTGATGATGTTCAGTCTGGAGGGACATGGAGACAAGAAGGTCAACTAGGCCATGATCCAAAGTCTTTTACTGACTGGTGACAGTGGTGTGGAGTGGAATGTGAGAGATGCTGAGCAGGAAGGAACAAAAATAGTGATGGTGCTGTAACCTCAGATGAAAGGGAGAGTGAATCAAGAGTAATTCATTCATTACCTGTACCAGTAAGGTACCTGGAAAAAAGCAGAGCTTGTTTATAGATGAGCAGGAGAAACATGGGTAAATATCAAAGTTGATGTGTTATAAACAAACACTATATAGACTGCTTTCAGAGTCTCAAATAAGGCCTTCAAATTCAGCCTCCAGGACATATTTCCTTCTCTACGTTCATGAATGGCTCAATTTTGGCTTTAGGTAGGGTGACGACTGCACATCTGCTTTTGTCTGTAACAGTACTTTTCAGTCTCATTTCTCTGGTTTACTTATTAATAGTGCCTCTTTTACTCTCAAAAATGTCCTGGTTTGGAAGCTAAATTATATGGTCTTCCCAGCCTTAGGGTTCATGACAAGCTCTGGTGTTAGGAAGCCCTGTCTATACTTTACATGCCATTTATGTTTTACTCCACTGAGGAAGTGGTATAAACATTGTTTATAGGAGGAATAGTGGTATGTCAGAATTAATACTTCATAAATATAGCAAGCCCTATGTTTTAAATGGTGGCTTAAAATTTTAGGACATTAGGAGGTAGTTTGTCATTTTAAATTGAGTTATTTGACATTTACTATAAATATCTACTATATTTCGGCACTATGCTAAGCACTGGGGATATAAAGATGATAAAAAAAAAATCCTTGCCCTCAAGTGGCGTATAATCTAGTGGGGGAAGGGATAGATAATCAAGCAATTGAACAGATGTCAAAGTATAGTGGGCCAAATGCTGTATTTGAGGTCCGCAAGAGGTGCTAAGAGGATGTTTGTTACTAATCAATCAACTACCATTTGTTACTGTTGTCCATGATAAGAAACCATCTCTTTGATGAGTTTTGTAATATTTTTCCATTTCTTTTTCTTTAAACTTTTTTTTAACTTTTATTTTAGGTTCAAGGGTACATGTGCAGGTTTGTTATACAGGTACACTTGTGTCACGGGAGTTTGTTGTACAGATTATTTCATCCCTCAGGTACTAAACCTAGTTCCCAATAGTTATTTTGTTCTGATCCTCTCCTTCCTCCCACCCTCTACCCTCAAGTAGGCTCCAGTGTCTATTGTTCCTACGTGTTGACGTGTTCTCATCATTTAGCTCCCACTTATAAGTGAGAACATGTGGTATTTGGTTTTTTGTTCCTTTTCTAAGGATGATGGCCTCCAGCTCCATCCATATTCCACAAAGAACATGATCTTGTTCTTTTTTATGGCTGCAGGGCTATTACTAAAAAGTAAAAAAATAGGCTGGATGCAGTGGCTCATGCTTGTAATCTCAAAACTTTGGGAGGCCAAGGTGGGTGGATCACTTGAGGTCAGGAGTTCAAGATCAGCCTGGCCAACATGGTGAAACTCTGTCTCTACTAAAAATAGAAAAATTAGCAGGATATGGCAGCAGGTGACTGTAATCCCAGCTACTCGAGAGGCTGAGGCAGGAGAATTGCTTGAACCTGGGAGGCAGAGATTTCAGTGATTCGAGATTGCCCCACTGCACTCCAGCCTGGGTGACAAGAGTGAAACTCTGTTCTCAAAAAACAAAACAAAACAAAAACAGATGCTGGGGAGGTTGTGGAGAAAAGGGAACACTTATACACTGTTGGTAAGAGTGTAAATTAGTTCAACCATTGAGGAAAGCAGTATGGCGATTCCTCAAAAACCTAAAAACAGAACTACCATTCAACCCAAGCAATCCCATTACTGGGTATATACCCAAGATAATAGAAATCATTCTACCATAAAGACACATGCTCGTGTATGTTCATTTCAGCACTATGCACAATAGCAAAGACATGGAATCAACCTAAATGCTCATCAATGGTAGACTGGATAAAGTGTTTTTTTTTTTTCATTTTAACTTAAATTGTATTTATGTATAACCTTGTTCTTTCTAAAGAGTAAGCATGAATTTAGTAATTTAGCTTCTTAGAGATTAAAATAAGTATTATTCTGAACCTCTGTGTAATGTCTTCTCTATGCTCTGCAAAATGAAGCAGATGACATAAAGAAGACAGATAATTGAGTAGACTTAGATGCTATTCTTCGGCACATGACCTGGAAACATGTTTAGGCAACCATAAAATTCAGTGTTGAGACACCAATCAAGGGATCATCTTGAGGAACTTTTGAGAAACATCAGTACTTTTTCACTTTGCCACCACTTCTGAGTCTAAGTCACACTCTTCAATGTCCTCTGGAGTTTCATGGGCCTGAGCCACCAAGAAAACAAACCACGAAAGAGGCCTACCTGTATGACAGCGAGACCCCGTCCAGCCAGGCGGGCAGTCACACTGGTAAGGGGCCACACAGCGACCTCCGTTCAGACAGGGAAGAATGCAGATTGCTAAAAAAAAAAAAAAAAAAAGGCGGGGGGGGATTGAAATGGCGTTGATAAAAGTACACATCTTAGGTTCAAGGGTTCAGAAAACATTTTGCAGGAGTGAAACCTTATATGACTCACTAAATAACTTTCCTGCATGTGTTCTGCTTATTAATGAGTATCATTGGGAAAACACAATCAGGAAAGTAAGCCTGGATTCTTAGCCACATGTAATGACTCTAAGGCCAAATCCACTTTCAGTGAAGACACTCGGTAATCAGTGTCTGCAAAGTGCTTTGCTTTAACTCTTCACAAAATAAGCAGAACGGTCTCCATTTATTATAGTTTCAAATTTCCATTACAAATTACATAAAATGTTCTAAGAGGATTTGGCTGCCTTGAGGCTCTTCCTGTCTTGAACTAAATGTGAGAATGGGAATCAGATAAGCTGTAACATAGGGTTGGAGTTTGCAACATTTTGGTAGCAATGGGACAACACACCCTTTATTTCCGAGAAGCTGAGGACTGATGGTGACTGAATGATGCCTCCCGAACACCGTTCATGACTATCATTCCTCCTCCTAGAAATCACTGAAATCTTTAAAGAGGCATAGTCTGTTTAAAAGATGTGAGTTTGTTGCTTTGCTCCCCAAAATCAAGTTCCCTAACCCCAATATTCTTTGCATCACCTAGGAGTTGGTTAGCAATGCAGATGTCAGGTACCAACCCAGATCTGCTGATCTCCCAGATGATCTGTATGCACAGCAAAGCTTGGGAAGCGCTGGTATAATGAAGGAGGGCAGGCACATGCTCAGTGAGCCAGACCAGCTAAGGCAGCCAAGCCAGGCCTGTCGTGGGGTACCCCAAAGTCAATGCTCACTAAGTCTTTGGACTCTTGACATAAAGGCAGGCTAAGTCTGGGAGCTCTAGGTGAAATGGAATGATTGGGGTGAGCTGGAAGAGAAAAGTGTGATTTCTCTTCTTTTTTAATCATTTGAGAATACTTGTTTTGGTGAGTTGTTAGCAGCCTAAATTTATTTCCATCATACATTTTCCTTTATAGATTAGTTGAAAAAGTCACACTTAAAACATTTTAGTCTCTTATAAAATTCCTGCTCTGTAGGAAAAACTGGTATAGACCAATGGCCATCACATGAATCACTCTTAATGGTTTACATACACTGCTCCCGTTGAAATATGAAACCATTTTATCCTTATATATATTTTAAGATATTGAAATAAAGTGTAGTTGAGATATTTAAAAATTTAACATCACTATCCATACCTCCCTGGAATTTCAAATTCAAATGTTTCTATAAGGATCAAAATTCTATATTAATTTACCAAATATGGATATAGGAGTGCTAGCTTTCCTTATTTTCTTAATTAGTAGAAACTATTCTTAACAACAAAGAGGAAATGGTGAGCTGCAAATATTACCTGCAAAGTACATGTTTTGCAGTGGTGCACGTTTATACCAACTGAGCAATGACTGACATAGCACATAGTAGACCCTGAGTTAAGGGAAGAGGATAGCTTGGAGACTTTACAACAAGCTCCTTCTCAAGAAGACTTTTGCAAATTTGTGCCAGGGAGCATGTGAAGATGACTTTAGATGGATCTTAATAACAGTATTTTCAAAGTCATTAATATTATAGATCTTCTGCAACCTGTTGACACATATGTGCTCTGTTTGGTGTGGACAAGGACTTACAGCAAATGAATTCTTCCCAACAGTACAACCATTTCCTGGTAACTCCCCTCAGGTGGGAGCATCCAGGCAATTTGTCAGGACTCTAAGTAAGATCTGAAGAGCAACTCACGTTCTTCACAGAGGCGCCCCATCCAGCCCTCTGGACAGGAACAAGCATTTGGGCGTTGGCAGATGCCCCCATTCTGACATGGGAATCGACAGACAGCTGGAAAAGAAGCAGGATGGGTCACAAATGTAGGGAATTATGAAGGGAAGGAGTCAGAAAATAGAATTGCCCCTTTATATCTCATACTATTTCCTTGAGTCAAGCTTTCAGGAAGAGAGACAAAAATCAAATCTCAAGAGGGAATTTCAGTATGTGGAGAAGTACAGCATTTTATTGGCTGCTGCTATTTCAGTTTTCCCTGTAGCTTTATCGAGGTGCAACAAATAAAAATTGTATATATTTTTTACAACCTGATGTTTTGATTTATGTATAAATTGTGAAATAATCACCACAATGGAGCTAATTAGCACATTCATCCCCTCACATAGTTATTGTTTCTTTCTTTTTTGTGGTGAGAACACAAGATCTATCCTTTCAGCAAATTTTCAGTATACAATACAGTATTGTTAACTACAGTCACATTGCTGGACATTAGAACTCCAGAACTTATTCATCTTGCATAACTGAAACTTTGATACCTTGAGCAACATCTCCCTATCCTCACCCCCTCCCAGCTCCTGGGAACCACCATCTACTCTCTGCTTCTATGAGTTTGACTGTTTTGGATTCCACCTATCAGCAAAGTCAGGCAGTATATGTCATTCTGTGTCTGGCTTATTTCATGTAGCATGATGTCCTCCAGGTTAGTCCATGTTGTTGTAAATGGCAGGATTTTCTTCTTTTGCAAAGCTGAATAATATTTCATTGTATCTGCCTATTTTTATCTGCATGTCTATCTAATCTATCTTCTTAATCATCATCATCATCATCTATCAACATACTTTTTTTATCCATTTATCTGTCAACAGACATTTATGTTGTTCAATATCACACACACAACACTCATTCTGACTTTAGACTTTAAGTGAAGTCTGGGATATTCCTTTAAGATGTCCCCCCTCAGCAACCCTCTCAAAAGGCTCTACATTCTCTTACATCCCATGTATTGGTGATCTCACTTCTCATTGTTGCTGCCAGACAATGAGTCCTCTTTCTCTTGCAATAGCCTCTGTTTCTTTTGAGGCTCATGCCATTCATCCATTGACTTCCTCAATCTTCCCTGCTTCACCAGTTATTAAAGTCCAAATCTGTTTTTCTTGTAAATTTGTTTGAGTTCATTGTAGATTCTGGATATTAGCCCTTTGTCAGATGAGTACATTGCAAAAATTTTCTCCCATTCTGTAGGTTGCCTGTTCACTCTGATGGTAGTTTCTTTTGCTGTGCAGAAGCTCTTTAGTTTAATAAGATCCTATTTGTCAATTTTGGCTTTTGTTGCCATTGCTTTTGGTGTTTTAGACATGAAGTCCTTGCCCATGCCTAAGTCCTGAATGGTAGGTGGGAATTGAACAATGAGAACGCATGGACACAGGAAGGGGAACATCACACTCTGGGGACTGTTGTGGGGTGGGGGGAGGGATAGCATTAGGAGATATACCTAATCTTAAATGACGAGTTAATGGGTGCAGCACACCAACATGGCACATGTAGACATATGTAACAAACCTGCATGTTGTGTACATGTACCCTAAAACTTAAAGTATTTAAAAAAAAAAAGTCCAAATCTGAACAGTTTGTGGTCAACTCATCCAACAACTCATTTAGTTCCTTGGTTTTATCTGTGTGTACTAGCGTACTTCTTGACTTCTAGCAAATATTTGTAGAATGAATGAAATAATTATTATGATGTATAAAAATCATATTTTATTATAAAAGTAAGTTTTAGAAGGATATAATACTAGGGTGCCTCATTACCTCTTTCTATTTTGCAAAATTTCAAGCACAGAACCTAAGAGTTCTATGTGCTTTTAAAACTCAAACCATAACATTAAAAGAAAATTACACAGCTGCTAAGAGAAATTTTAAAGCCAAGGAAAAATAAAGTAGTATGCATATTAATTGCTGGACAAATCAGATTTCTATACACATTTCCCTGCAGTTTCACTAAGAAATAACCAAATATTTCCTTACCTCTGCAAATAGGAGGTGATGTCCATGTTCCATTTTCTAAACAAACACTCCTCAGGGAACCCTCCAACATGTATCCACTGTAACATGAGTAGGTGATCATGTCTCCATATTGATAACGTACGCCTCGAGCAATTGCATTTTCTACGTGAGCTGGTGGACCACATGAGATTTCTACAGGAAAACAAAACAACAATTAAGCTTGTGCTATTAACACAGACTGAGAACACAGTCTCATCTCTCAGAATGAATTAAAGAGCAAAAATAAAATACATAAGGGAAACATTTTCACCTACTTATCTAGAATAGTAAGAACTAAAAGAATTAACTGCTGCTGTTGAGAAAAATTAGACACACAAAGATCAAAGGTTTTTTGTCTTCTGATTCAAATGTTGAAGGTGAGCCTGTTTTAAACCTAAGGAAAGCAGTCTGTAGGACACCAAGAATTAGCTCTTGTACCTCATCAAATAAATGGCTGCAAGAGACTTTCAAAACAGGATGCTTATTAAATTAGGAGAGAAAGCATGATGATTGTAGTCTACTGTTTCAGAGTAAAGATCATTAATTGTAGTACTGCATATTGTATCAGGGCTATTTTATTAATGCCTAGAACAGTGCCTAGCATGCAACATGCTCTTGAAAATGAGTCAGTGAATGAATATTGTCTCTAGTCTATAGATGCTCAGTGAATACAACTTGATGAGGTTTATGAAATTCAAGGTTTCATGTTAGTTTTCCTCTTTTCAATACTGTAAAAGAGTGACTTTCTGCTTTTGGGATCTGTGATAGATTGGATGACAATCCTCTCTTTTAAGAGGGACATATGTGTATATTTAAATAGAAATTTTTATAACTGATATTGTTTTGAGAATTTTACAAGAAGCCTCAAGATAATTAGAATTATTCTGTGGTGGGCAAGGGTTAGATTGGTGTCAGGATTCTAATCAGAATCCCGTTTGTTCAACTTTTGAATGAAGAGTCCTTATAAGCCGGCGTCTAAAAGATCACTTTGTTGTCATAATACTACCATAAACTTGTTAGAGGAGATAATAAATTTGTATGATTTTTCTAAATTTTTTTCCCCTCTAAGGTGGACAAAATGCCTACTATGCAACAGAAATCAGAAGGAAATAAATGAATTATGTTTATTGATTTGCATATGTTAAACCAGCCTTGCATCCAGGGGAAGAAGCCAACTTGATTGTGATGGATAAGCTTTTGGATGTGCTGCTGGATTCGGTTCTCCGGTATTTTATTGAGGATTTTTGTATTGATGTTCATCGGGGAAATTGGCCTGAAGTTTTCTTTTTCTTGTATCTCCATCAGGTTTTGGTATCAGGATGATGCTAGCCTCATAAAATGAGTTAGGGAGGAGTCCCTCCTTTTCAATTGTTTGGAATAGTTTCTGAAGGAATGGTACCAGCTCCTCTTTATACCTCTAGGAGAATTCAGCTATAAATCTGTCTGGTCCTTGGCTTTTTTTGGTTGTAGGCTATTTATTACTGCCTCAATTTCAGAACTAGTTATTGGTCTATTCAGGGATTCAATTTTTTCCTGGTTCAGTCTTGGAAGGGTATATCTGTCTAGGAATTTATCCAAGGGTGCATGTGTCCAGGAATTTATCCATTTCTTCTAGATTTTCTAGTTTATGTGCATAGAAGTGTTTATAGTATTCTCTGATGGTTGTTGTTTGTATTTCTGTGGCATCAGTGGTGATATTCCCTTTATCATTTTTATTGTCTATTTGATTCTTCTCTTTTTTTTAATTAGCTAGTGGTCTATTTTATTACTTTTTTCAGAAAAACAGCTCCTTGATTAATTGATTGTTTTGAAGGGCTTTTTGTGTCTGTATCTCCTTCAGTTATGCTCTGATCTTGGTTATTTCTTGTCTTCTGCTAGCTTTAGGGTTTGTTTGCTCTTGGTTCGCTAGTTCTTTTAGTTGTGATGTTAGGGTGCCAATCTGAGATCTTTTTACCTTTTCGATGTGGGCATTTAGTGCTATAAATTTCCCTCTTAACACTGCTTTAACTGTGTCCCAGAGATTCTGGTACATTGTCTCATTGTTCTCATTGCTTTCTGATTTCTTCCTTATTTAATTATGTACCCAGGAGTCATTCAGGAGCAGATTGTTCAATTTCCACGTAGTTGTGTGGTTTTGAGTTTCTTAATCCTGAGTTCTAATTTTTGATTGAGCTGTGGTCTGAGAGAATGTTTGTTATGATTTCAGTTGTTTTGCGTTTGCTGAGGAGTGTTTTAGTTCCAATTATGTGATCAATTTTAGAGTAAGTACTGTGTAGCAATGAGAAGAATGTATATTCTGTTGTTTTGGGGTGGAGAGTTCTGTAGATGTCTATCAAGACCACTTGATCCAGAGCTGAGTTCAAGTCCTGAATATCCTTGTTAATTTTCTGTCTTGATGATCTAATATTGACAGTGAGGTGTTAAAGTCTCCCACTATTATTGTGTAAATGTCAAAGACTCTTTGTAAGTCTCTAAGAACTTGATTTATGAATTTGGGTGCTCCTGTACTGGGTGCCTATATATTTAGGATAGTTAGTTCTTCTTGTTGAATTGAACCCTTTACCATTATGAAATGCCCTTGTCTTTTTTGATCTTCGTGGGTTTAAAGTCTATTATGTCAGAAACTAGAAGTACAACCCCTATTTTTTTCCTGCTTTTCATTTGCTTGGCATTTTGTGTCTCTTAAGTGGGGCGTTTAACTCATTTACATTTAAGGTTAGCATTGTTATGTGTGAATTTGAGCCTGTCATCATGATTCTAGGTGGTTATTTTGCAGACTTGTCGATGTAGTTGCTTCATCTTGTCATTGATCTTTGTACTTCAGGATGTTTTTTGTAGTGGCTGGTAACAATTCTTCCTCTCCATATTTAGTGCTTCCTTCAGGAAGTCTTGCAAGGCAGCCCTGGTGGTGATGAATTCCCTCAGTGTTTTCTTGTCTGAAAAGGATTTTATTTCTCTTTCACTTATGAAACTTAGTTTGGCTGGCTATGAAATTCTGGCTTGGAAATTCTTTGAATATTGGCCCCCAATGTCTTCTGGCTTTTAGGGCTTCTGCAGAGAAGTTTGCTGTTAGTCTGATGGGCTTCCCTTTGTAGGTCACCTGGACTTTCTCTCTGGCTGCCCTTAACATTTTTTCCTTCATTTTTACCTTGGAGAACCTGAGGATTATGTGTCTTGGGGTTGACCTTCTCATGGAGTATCTTACTGGGGTTCTCTGGATTTCCTGAACTGGAATGTTGGCCTTGTTTTGCTAGGTTGGGGAAGTTCTCCTGGGTGATATCCTGAAGTATGTTTTCCAAGTTGGTTCTATACTCATCTCTTTGAGGTACCCCGATCAATCATAGGTTCGGTCTTTTTAAATAATTTCATAGTTCTCAGAGGTTTTGTTCATTCCTTTCATTCTTTGTTCTCTAATCTTGTCTGCCTGTCTTATTTCAGCAAGATAGTCTTCAAACTCTAAAATTCTTTCCTCCACTTGGTCCATTCAGCTATTGATACTTGTTGCATTGTGAAGTTCTCGTGTTGTGTTTTTCAGCTCCATCAGGTCATTTACATTCCTTTCTAAACTGGTTATTCTGGCTAACGGATCCTGTAATGTTTTATCCTGGTTCTTGGCATCTTTGCATTGGTTTAGAACATGTTCCTTTAGCTCAGCGAACTTCATTATTACCACTTTCTGAAGCCTACTTCTTTGAATTCATCAATCCTAGCCTCTGCCCAATTCTGTGCTTTTCCTGGAGAAGTGTTGCAGTCATTTGGATGAGAAGAGGAACTCTGGCTTTTTGAGTTTTCAGTGTTTTCTTCATTGATTTTTTTTCTCATCTTCCTGAGTTCTCCAGTTTTGATCTTTGAGGTTGCTGACCTTTGGATGAGGCTTTTGTGAGGGCTTTTTTGTTGATGGCTGTTGTTGCTGCTTTCTCTTTGTTTTTCTTTTAACAGTCAGGCCCCTCTTTTGTAGGGCTGCTGTGATTTGCTGGGGGTCCACTCCAGACCCTATTTGCCTGGGTCACACCTGCACCTGAAGGTGTTACCAGCAGAGGCTACAGAACAGCAAAGATGGCTGCCTGCTCTTTCCTCTGGGAGCTCTGTCCCAGAGGGGCACTGACCTGATGCCAGCAGGAACACCCTTGTATAAGGTGTCTGGTGACCCCTGTTGTGGGGGGGGTCTCATCCCAATCAGGAGGCATGGGATCAGGGACTCGATTAACAAAGCGCTCTAGCTGCCCCTTGGCAGAGCAGGTAAACTGTGCTGTGGGGAATCCTACTAGTCCAGCCTGCCTGGATTCCTCAGAGCTAGCAGGGGAAGGACTAAGCCTGCTGATCTGTGGAGACCATGGCCACATGGAGCCCCAAGGACTCCATCTCAGGGAGATCAGAGTTCTGTTCATAAACCCCTGGCTGGAGTTGCTGAAATTCCCGCAGGGAGGCCCTGCTTAATGAGGAGGAAGGGGTCAGGGTCCAGCCTAAGGAGGCAGTCTGGCCACGATCTGTCACAGTTGCTGTGCTGCACTGTGGGGAATTCCTCCTCTGTCCAAATTGCCCAGTCTCCCTGGCACCAGCAGGGAAAAAAATGGTAGACTGGAGCTGCAGTGATGGTGGCCGCCTCTTCCCCCAGAAGCTCAGTCACATCTTAGGCAGCAGGCAGCCACAGTGATGGTGGCTGTTCCTCCCTCTGATAACTCAGTAGTCTTAGGCAGTTTTCAGCTGAGTGGCCGCCAAGAATCTACACAGCTCTGTGCTTGGGACCCAAGGCCCTGGTGGTATGGGCTCATGAGGGGGATCTCCTGATCTGCAGGTTGCACAGATCCATGGAAAAAGTGTGGTTTCCTGAGTGGGGTAGCACAATCACTCACTGCCTCCTTTGGCTGGGGGTGGGAGCTCTGCTTGCCCCATGTGGCTCCCAGGTGGGCCGTTGTGCCACCTTGCTTTTTCTCGCTTTCTGTGGATTGCGCCAACTGCCTACTCAGTCCCAATGAGAGAACCTGGATACCTCAGTTGCCGGTGCAGGATTCACTCACTGTTTTTGTTCTTCTCGGTGGGAGGCTCTGGCCACAGCTGTTTCTAGTTGGCCATCTTGACCCCCTCCCCGCAAAATAAACATTCTAATACTGCAATAAGCTGCTAGCTGAAAATTCAGGGACTTGGGCTGTTGTGTATATCTTCCTATTAGGAAATATTGCTAATATGCACCAATTCACTTATTCTTCAAATCTATAATAACTATAAGAAAGGTATAATTGAGACTCTTAACAAATGACAGCCCTAAGACTCAGAGAAGTAAGGCACTAGCATAAGTTTAGAGTTAAACATTTTGAGGACAGAATTCAAACTCAGGTCTTTCTTCAAACTCAGGTCTTTCTGACTTCAGAATCCCCATGACCTTCACAGGCATATTTCTTATCTCATTAAGTGGAGTGCAAGTGTACTGAAGATGAAGACCATTGTAGGCATGATACATTCTTACACTATGCAGCCTTGTGCCTTGCCTCTGGTTAGACTCAATGAATATTTTAATTGATTACTGTAGAGGGAGTAGCTTGGACAACAAATAAGCCTGGAGAGCAGGATGTTGGCAGGGGGATTTTTATTTTATTTTTTGAGATGCAGTCTTGCTCTATCTGCCAGGCTGGAGTGCAGTGGTGTGATCTTGGCTCATTGCAACCTCCACCTTCCAGGTTCAAGAGATTCTCCTACCTCAGCCTCCTGAGTAGCTGGGATTACAGGTGTGTGCCACCACACCCAGCTAATTTTGGTATTTTTAGTAGAGACAGGGTTTTGCCATGTTGGCTGAGCTGGTCTCAAACTCCTGACCTCAGGTGATCTGCCCACCTTGGCCTCCCACAGTGCTGGGATTACAGGTGTGAGCCACCGCACCCAGCTGGCAGTGAGATGTTTTAAATGGAGTTAGAAAAAGTGTGTGTTAAAAAACGTTGCATTATCACAAGGCTGCATAAGATGCCTCCAGATTGCATAAATGCAGTAACAAAGCACTAACCTATAGTGCTGGTGCTAGCAACATAGTGCTTGCTAGTGGTTCTCAGATTGTGTTTCCTGGGCCAGCAGCATCCTCATCAGCAACATCTAGAAATGTGTTTTAACAGGTTCTCTAGGTGGTTCTGATGCAGGCTCAAGTTTGAGAACCACTGTGGAATAATTTTTCTGTTGCAAAACATTCATAGTCTGCTAAAGGATAGTTTGGGGACTCTGACAGTGTGGAGAAAAATTTGTATTTTGAATTTAATATCTTGCTCATTCTTAGAGGAGCACATTTTGAAAATCTGTTCAGTGAATCCTAGTCAGGTGGGTTTTAGTTTAGTTCTGGAAAGCTTTTTTAAAAATGTTTGAAATTCAAAGATTAAAAGAAATTTACAAACATTAATGAGGAAGATGATAACTGTGATAGCACAGAGATCTAAGTATCTACAACTAAGTGACTTGATTGAAAACAACTTCACAGGGATGGGAAAACATTTCGCACTAGCGGCATGAACTGGCTTCTGCCTGCTGACTTACTTTCACATTTGGCGCTTGTCTGTGTCCACGTCTCGTCGGGGTTGCAGGTAATGATGCCGTGGCCCTGCAGCAGAAAACCTTCCCTACATTTGATGGACACATTCTGATCAACATAAAACTCCTTTTCAGACAGCAGAGCATTCTCGGGAATCACAAAAGGAACAGGGCATGGATTTGCTGTCAAAAAGAAAAGAAAATGCTTACTGATATTTCCCCTCTTTTCCTAATGTATTTCTTTGAAGGTGGAGTAGTAGTCCTATAAGAGATGGGTTCTCAATAATGATCATATAAGGTTTAAAAATATGGAACTCCAAACATTAGACACAGACTTGTTTTGCATCCTCATGAAATTATGTGTAAAGATAAAGCCAGATAAGATCAGAAAGCATGAAGTTATTCAACCACTAACGCAAGGTCCTAAAAGTTGAAGATGACAATTTATGCCTGAAATTATGGGCCACAACATTCGTTTAAGACTGATTTTTTGATCAGCATTGTGAAAACAAAAGGTATACTAGAAATCAAGGGGTATATCAAATATTCCCTTATTTGAAGAATATCAAATACTTCTCATTGTCACCTTACTTTCTTTTATTGAACATCCTTCAGGAGGATGGAACCAGGAAACCATCAGACATTTCTATGTGAGCTGAATGTGACTTTAGACTCATACTGCTATGGGCAGGATATTAGAATTAGTGGAGTTTGCATGCTTTATTGATAAAGACGGATTCATTTTTATAGGATTCATTTTATAGGGAAACACAGGAAATGATGATGGCATTATGCGTGCTTAGCACAAGTGTGTGACACACATGTCAACACATACTTCAAGCAATTTCAGATTTTTAAATGGGCATAGAAGTATTAGAGTGAGGTACACTTCCGCTGTTACTGCATTACGATGATACTTGAAACTTGAAACAGTTAACAAGAGCAGTCTCAACTTCTATGTTGCTTGTGAATATTGTTTTCATTCAAATGGTTATAACTCATTATCTTAATTTATCATATTTATATATACTTCATTATATTAACATCACATATTAAATGTATTTTCTTTCATTTCTTTCCTATCCCCAGTAGAATTCATGATACATGTATGTCAAAATTTTTTCATTAAGTTGCATTTTCTCTTAGTAATCACTCATGGAATCTAACACTTAGTAATCACTCATGGAATCTAACAAAAGCTGATTCTCAGATAACACAAATATATTTTTAAAATATCCCAGAGAATTCAGCTTGGATAGGCATTAATTGCTTTCTCTGGGCCCATATCCCTTATGAGTGGAGTTTCCTCTATGTTTTGGATATGCGGGAAGCTAATCGTGAAACTGAATCTGATTAAAATTTCTCCTAAAGTCAACACACACGTTTGCAGAGAGGGACTGGGTGGCTCCAGGTTCCATTTTCTGTGCAGTGTGCCTCAGATGGCCCTTCAAGACTGTAGCCTCTGTTGCAGGAATATACCACGTTGGGTCCAGTCGTCCTGTTTTCAATGTCAGCTTTCCCATTGAGAAATTCAAGTGGAGTTTCACACCTGGTCTCTAAAAACAAGAATAAAAGCCTCATATTAATTGCTTCCCCAATTCCTCTTTCCTTCTTTTCCTATGATTGCCAAAGATATTTCATGGAATATATAAAATATTATGGCCTACTCATGTGTGAAGCACAGTGATATTCATTGAAGGAGAAAAATATAGCATACCTAAGTATTGGATTAATACATGCATGCAATTAAAGATTGGGAGTTAGTCTTATTGACTCCAGCTGTCTTTATGTATTATTAATAATGCTGGGGACAGGGAGTATGGATGAGCAGGTGGGTAAAATATAACAATCTCATTGTAAGTTGCTAACAATGGCCAAGAACTTTTCAAACAATACTAAATTTATTTCTTACAACACTTAAGTTGTAAGCCCAAATAAAATAGAGGATGCCCTGTTAAATTTCAGTATCAGATAAATAACAAATACATTTTTAGTATAAGCGTGTCTCCGATATTGCATATTTATAAGTTTACATTTAAATTATTTTTCATCTGAAATTTAAATATAACTGCATGTCCTGTATTTTTGTTTCTTCTAAATCTGGCAACCTTACTTACAGCAACTCTGAGATTATCTCATGTAACAGTTGGCAAAAAGTGAGGCTTAGAGAAGTTAAATAATTTGGTCAAGGTCATACTGCTTGTAAAAAGAGATAAAATTATCAGAAGGTAAAAGACAATAGGAAAGTATAAAGAACAGGGACCCAAGAGCTTGTGGGGAATAGAATAAATGACATTTTATATGGCTTTTATAAATGACATTTTATATGGCTTTTGAGGAATATGCTGACTTCATAAACTGGTGAGTATTGGCCGGGCGCGGTGGCTCACGCCTGTAATCCCAGCACTTTGGGAGGCCGAGGCGGGCGAATCACGAGGTCGGGAGATTGAGACCATCCTGGTTAACATGGTGAAACCCCGTCTCTACTAAAAATACAAAAAATTAGCCGGGCATGGTGGTCGGCGCCTGTAATCCCAGCTACTCGGGAGGCTGAGGCAGGAGAATGGCGTGAACCCAGGAGGCGGAGCTTGCAGTGAGCCGAGATCGCGCCACTGCACTCCAGCCTGGGCGAAAAGTAAGACTCTGTCTCAAAAAAAAAAAAAAAAAAAAAAAAACTGGTGAGTATTATAGTAAAGTTATAAAGAATGATTTTGCATTATTGTGAGAAATGTTATTAACAGGGATGCTATGAGGAAAATAGGATCACTCTTTCAAGAATCTCAAAAAATGGGCTTGAGTCTTAATTTTATAATTTTTGTGAAGGCAGAAAAGGTGGTTCTAGACTAGTGCTTCTCAAGTTTGGCCGTACCTTAGAGAACCTGGGAAGCATTTATGGCCTATCACAGACCAAATGAGTCCAAATCTTTATATTGAGGGCTACTTTTCAGTATTATATTAAAAATTCCCCAAACAATTCAAATGTGAACTCAGAGTTGAGTCCCTGGACCAGATGCTAATAGACTTCTTTCAGCCCAAAGTTGAGTACGCTGGGATCACAGATCTTAACCTTGGCTGCACTTTGAAACCACATAGGGAGCTTTAAAATGCTATTGATGCTGCGCCAGGCATGGTGGCTCATGCCTGTAATCCCAGCACTTTGGGAGGCTGAGGAGCATGGATTGCTTGAAGCCAGGAGTTCGAGACCAGCCAGGCCAACATGGTGAAACCCCGTCTCTACTGAAATACAAAAAATTACCCGGGCATGGTGGAGCATGCCTGTAGCCCCAGCTACTCGGGAGGCTGAGGCATGAGAGTCCCTTGAGCCCAGGAAGTGAAGGTTGCAGTGAGCTGAGGTTGCACTACTGCACTCCACCCTGGGTGACAGAGTGAGACTCTATTTAAAAATAAAAATAAAAATACATAAATACATACATACATTGTCCTTTGGCAGAGAAAGGAATACTGGGGATAAAGTTATGTGCATTAACCCACATTTTGCCAAATAAACTTGGTTGTTCTCATAAAATGAGTTAAATTCCATGCAAAATATTAATATTAATTGATTTGACAGATGGACCAACAGCACGTTAAAAGTATTGGCTAGTACTGTCACCAAAAAACAACAGCTCTAAGCCTTCTAATTTATAATTATTTGAGAAAAAACCCCCCAAAATGCTACTAAACTCAATAATTAACTAGTTTTTAAACAAACTGTTTGCCATTCCAGAGTCAGTAATCTTGTGTCCTATTGCAGTTAATTGTTAATCCCTACTACAGTTTTTGACCCTTTTATTGGTTTACTGCCCTTGAGAAAAAGCCCATTAAAAGGTTCTCATATGGCTTATGGAGTTGGCTTACATTTTAATTACAAAACTAACCTATAAAGAAAATGTAGCCACACTGTTATTTTGTGTCCTCAGTGTCATTTTGGGGGCTGCTAAGTGTCATTCAACTCACCTTTGCATATTGCCACCCCTCCACTCCACTGTCTGTTCTCCTGGCAGACACGTTCCCTGTTCCCCTGTGAAACAATGGAGAAAGGTCATCAAGATCATAACTCTACGATAGAAAGATAATAAGGAAATGCAAAGTAATCTTAGCTATGGCCTTGAATCGCTCAGCACTGGAATGCTAAATAAACATGTTAAATAAATACAGTTTAAGGAGTAGATTTAGACTTTCAAAAATGTTTTTATCAAATTGCTTCAAAATTCACACTCTGGCAGACCGGTATAATTAAGGTACAGACTTTGATTCACCTTTTATTTTAAATGGCAACTAATTATAATCTGTAGCTAAGACTGACAAAGAATGCATTAGAAGTAGTCAAATAGTAGTAGTATTAGAAATATATGAATCATAGTGTATCATAATATATGTATATACACACACATACACATACATACACAATAGAGTACTATTTGGCCATAAAAACACATGTGATGTATACACATAAGTGTGTCTGTGTGTGTGTGTGTGTGTATATATATATACACACACACTTATATAAGTATATATATACATACATACTTATATAAGTATATATACACACATACTTATATAAGTATATACATACATACTTATATAAGTATGTATATATACACATACTTATATAAGTATGTATATATATACATACTTATATAAGTATGTGTATATATACATACTTATATAAGTATATATACACACATACTTATATAAGTATATATACCTACATACTTATATAAGTATGTATGTATATATACTTATATAAGTATGTATGTATATACTTATATAAGTATGTGTGTATATATACTTATATAAGTATGTATGTATATATATACTTATATAAGTGTGTGTATATATAAGTATATATATACTTATATATAAGTATATATAAACTTATATATAAGTATATATAAACTTATATATAAGTATATATATACTTATATATAAGTATATATATACTTATATATAAGTATATATATACACTTATACATATACTTATACATAAGTATATATATACTTATATATAAGTTTATATATACTTATATATAAGTTTATATATACTTATATATAAGTATATATATACTTATATATAAGTATATATATACTTATGTATAAGTATATGTATAAGTGTATATATATACTTATATATATACTTACATATAAGTATATATGTAAGTATATATAAGTATATACTTACATATTTATAAGTATATATATAAATATATATACTTATATTTATAAGTATATACTTATATATAAGTATATACTTATATATGTATATATATACTTATATACGTATATATATACTTATATAAAAGTATATATATACTTATATAAGTATATATATACTTATATATATACTTATATACATATATACGTATATATATAAGTATATATACGTATATATGTATATATATACTTATATACGTATATATATACGTATATAAGTATATATATACATATATACGTATATATACACTTACGTAAGGATATATATACGTATATATACACTTACGTAAGGATATATATACGTATATATACACTTACGTAAGGATATATATACGTATATATACACTTATGTAAGGATATATATACGTATATATACACTCATGTAAGTATATATATACGTATATATATACTTATGTAAGGATATATACTTATATATATATACTTATGTAAGGATATACTTATATAGGGGTATATATACACTTATATATATATATACACTCAACCCGGGAAGCACAAGGGATCAGGGAATTCCCTTTCCTAGTCAAAGAAAGGGGTGACAGATAGCCCCTGGAAAATCGGGTCACTCCCACCCTAATAATGTGTTTTTCCAACAGGCTTAAAAAACAGCAAACCAGGAGATTATATCCCGCACATGGCTCAGAGGGTCCTATGCCCACAGAGTCTTGCTCATTGCTAGAACAGCAGTCTGACATCAAACTACAAGGCAGCAGCGAGGCTGGGGGAGGGGTGCCCACCATTGGCGAGACTTGATTAAGTAAACAAAGCAGCCAGGAAGCTTGAACTGGGTGGAGCCCACCACAGCTCAAGGAGGCCTGCCTGCCTCTGTAGGCTCCACCTCTGGGGGCAGGGCACAGACAAACAAAAAGACAGCAGTAACCTCTGCAGACTTAAATGTCCCTGTCTGACAGCTTTGAAGAGAATAATGGTTCTCCCAGCACGCAGCTTGAGATCTGAGAACAGGGAGACTGCCTCCTCAAGTGGGTCCCTGACCCCCGAGTAGCCTAACTGGGAGGCAGCCCCGAGTAGGGGCAGACTGACACCTCACATGGCCGGGTACTCCTCTGAGACAAAACTTCCAGAGGAATGATCAGGCAGCAGCATTTGCGGTTCACCAATATCCACTGTTCTGCAGCCTCTGCTGCTGATACCCAGGCAAACAGGGTCTGGATTGGACCTCTAGCCAACTCCGACCTGCAGCTGAGGGTCCTGTCTGTTAGAAGGAAAACTAACAAACAGAAAGGACATCCACACCAAAAACCCATCTGTACGTCACCATCATCAAAGACCAAAGGTAGATAAAACCACAAAGATGGGGAAAAAACAGAAGAACTGGAAACTCTAAAAATCAGAGCGCCTCTCCTCCTCCAAAGGAACGGAGCTCCTCACCAGCAACAGAACAAAGCTGGATGGAGAATGACTTTGACGAGTTGACAGAAGAAGGCTTCAGACGATCAAACTACTCTCAGCTACAGGAGGAAGTTCGAACCAATGGCAAAGAAGTTAACAACTTTGAAAAAAAATTAGACGAATGGATAACTAGAATAACCAATGCAGAGAAGTCATTAAAGGACCTGATGGAGCTGAAAACCAAGGCACGAGAACTACGTGACCAATGCAGAAGCCTCAGTAGCCGATGCGATCAACTGGAAGAAAGGGTATCAGTGATGGAAGAGCAAATGAATGAAATGAAGCAAGAAGAGAAGTTTAGAGAAAAAAGAATAAAAAGAAACGAACAAAGCCTCCAAGAAATATGTGACTATGTGAAAAGACCAAATCTACGTCTGATTGATGTACCTGAAAGTGATGGGGAGAATGGAACCAAGTTGGAAAACACTCTGCAGGATATTATCCAGGAGAACTTCCCCAATCTAGCAAGGCAGGCCAGCATTCAAATTCAAGAAATACAAAGACCACCACAAAGATACTCCTCGAGAAGAGCAACTCCAAGACACATAATTGTCAGATTCACCAAAGTTGAAATGAAGGAAAAACTGTTAAGAGCAGCCGGAGAGAAAGGTCAGGTTACCCACAAAGGGAAGCCCAGCAGACTAACAGCTGATCTCTCGGCAGAAACTCTACAAGCCAGAAGAGACTGGGGGCCGATATTCGACATTCTTAAAGAAAAGAATTTTCAACCCAGAATTTCATATCCAGCCAAACTAAGCTTCATAAGTGAAGGAGAAATAAAATCCTTTACAGACAAGCAAATGCTGAGAGATTTTGTCACCACCAGGCCTGCCCTAAAAGAGCTCCTGAAGGAAGCACTAAACATGGAAAGCAACAACTGGTACCAGCTACTGCAAAAACATGCCACATTTTAAAGACCATCAAGGCTAGGAAGAAACTGCATCAACTAATGAGCAAAATAGCCAGCTGACATCATAATGACAGGATCAAATTCACACATAACGATATTAACCTTAAATGTAAATGGGCTAAATGCTCCAATTAAAAGACACAGACTGGCAAATTGGATAAAGAGTCAAGACCCATCAGTGTGCTGTATTCAGGAAACCCATCTCACGTGCAGAGACACACATAGGCTCAAAATAAAGGGATGGAGGAAGATCTACCAAGCAAATGGAAAACAAAAAAAGGCAGGGGTTGCAATCCTAGTCTCTGATAAAACGGACTTTAAACCAGCAAAGATCAAAAGAGACAAAGAAGGCCATTACAAAATGGTAAAGGGATCAATTCAACAAGAAGAGCTAACTATCCTAAATATATATGCACCCAATACAGGAGCACCCAGATTCATGAAGCAAGTCCTTAGTGACCTACAAAGAGACTTAGACTCCCACAAAATAATAATGGGAGACTTTAACACCCCACTGTCAACATTAGACAGATCAATGAGACAGAAAGTTAACAAGGATACCCAGGAATTGAACTCAGCTCTGCACCAAGCGGACCTAATAGACATCTACAGAACTCTCCACCCCAAATCAACAGAATATACATTCTTTTCAGCACCACACCACACCTATTCCAAAACTGACCACACAGTTGGAAGTAAAGCACTCCTCAGCAAATGTAAAAGAACAGAAATTATAACAAACTGTCTCTCAGACCAGAGTGCAATCAAACTAGAACTCAGGATTAAGAAACTCACTCAAAACCGCTCAACTACATGGAAACTGAACAACCTGCTCCTGAATGACTACTGGGTACATAATGAAATGAAGGCAGAAATAAAGATGTTCTTTGAAACCAACGAGAACAAAGACACAACATACCATAATCTCTGGGACACATTCGAAGCAGTGTGTAGAGGGAAATTTATAGCACTAAATGCCCACAAGAGAAAGCAGGAAAGATCTAAAATTGACACCCTAACATCACAAATAAAAAACTAGAGAAGCAAGAGCAAACACATTCAAAAGCTAGCAGAAGGCAAGAAGTAACTAAGATCAGAGCAGAACTGAAGGAAATAGAGACACAAAAAACTCTTCAAAAAATTAATGAATCCAGGAGCTGGTTTTTTGAAAAGATCAACAAAATTGATAGACCGCTAGGAAGACTAATAAAGAAGAAAAGAGAGAAGAATCAAATAGACGCAATAAAAAATGATAGAGGGGATATCACCACTGATCCCACAGAAATACAAACTACCATCAGAGAATACTATAAACACCTCTACACAAATAAACTAGAAAATCTAGAAGAAATGGGTAAATTCCTCGATGCATACACCCTCCCAAGACTAAACCAGGAGGAAGTTGAATCTCTGAATAGACCAATAACAGGCTCTGAAATTGAGGCAATAATCAATAGCTTACCAACCAAGAAAAGTCCAGGACCAGATGGATTCACAGCCAAATTCTACCAGAGGTACAAGGAGGAGCTGGTACCATTCCTTCTGAAACTATCCTAATCAATAGAAAAAAAGGAAATCCTCCCTAACTCATTTTATGAGGCCAGCATCATCCTGATACCAAAGCCTGGCAGAGACACAACCAAAAAAGAGAATTTTAGACCAATATCCTTAATGAACATTGATGCAAAAACCCTCAGTAAAATACTGGCAAACTGAATCCAGCAGCACATCAAAAAGCTTATCCACCATGATCAAGTGGGCTTCATCCCTGGGATGCAAGGCTGGTTCAACATACACAAATCAATAAATGTAATCCAGCATATAAACGGAACCAAAGACAAAAACCACATGATTATCTCAATACATGCAGAAAAGGCCTTTGACAAAATTCAACAACACTTCATGCTAAAAACTCTGAATAAATTAGGTATTGATGGGACATATCTCAAAATAATAAGAGCTATCTATGACAAACCCACAGCCAATATCATACTGAATGGGCAAAAAGTGGAAGCATTCCCCTTGAAAACTGGCACAAGACAGGAATGCCCTCTCTCACCACTCCTATTCAACATAGTGTTGGAAGTTCTGGCCAGGGCAGTCAGGCAGGAGAAGGAAATAAAGGGTATTCAATTAGGAAAAGAGGAAGTCAAATTGTCCCTGTTTGCAGATGACATGATTGTATATCTGGAAAACCCCATTGTCTCAGCCCAAAATCTCTTTAAGTGGATAAGCAACTTCAGCAAAGTCTCAGGATACAAAATCAATGTGCAAAAATCACAAGCATTCTTATACACCAATAAGACAAACAGAGAGCCAAATCATGAGTGAACTCCCATTCACAATTGCTTCAAAGAGAATAAAATACCTAGGAATCCAACTTACAAGGGATGTGAAGGACCTCTTCAAGGAGAACTACAAACCACTGCTCAATGAAATAAAAGAGGATACAAACAGATGGAAGAACATTCCATGCTCATGGGTAGGAAGAATCAATATCTTGAAAATGGCCATACTGCCCAAGGTAATTTATAGATTCAATGCCATCCCCACCGAGCAACCAATGACTTTCTTCACAGAATTGGAAAAGACTACTTTAAAGTTCATATGGAACCAAAAAAGAGCTGCATCACCAAGTCAATCCTAAGCCAAAAGAACAAAGCTGGAGGCATCACAATACCTGACTTCAAACTATACTACAAGGCTACAGTAACCAAAACAGCATGGTACTGGTACCAAAACAGAGATATAGACCAATGGAACAGAACAGAGCCCTCAGAAATTATGCTGCATATCTACAACTATCTGATCTTTGACAAATCTGACAAAAACAAGAAATGGGGAAAGGATTCCCTATTTAATAAATGGTGTTGGGAAAACTGGCTAGCCATATGTAGAAAGCTGAAACTGGATCCCTTCCTTACACTTTACACAAAAATTAATTCAAGATGGATTAAAGACTTAAATGTTAGACCTAAAACCATAAAATCCCTAGAAGAAAACTTAGGCAATACCATTCAGGACATAGGCATGGGCAAGGACTTCATGCTAAAACACCAAAAGCAATGGCAACAAAAGCCAAAATTGACAAATGGGATCTAATTAAACTAAAGAGCTTCTGCACAGCAAAAGAAGCTATCATTAGAGTGAACAGGCAACCTACAGAATGGGATAAAATTTTTGCAGCCTACTCATCTGACAAAGGGCTAATACCCAGAATCTTCAATGAACTCAAACAAATTTACAAGAAAAAAACAAACAACCCCATCAAAAAGTGGGAGGAGGATATGAACAGACAGTTCTCAAAAGAAGACGTTTATGCAGCCAAAAGACATGAAAAAATGCTCATCATCCCTGGCCATCAGAGAAATGCAAATCAAAACCACAATGAGATACCATCTCACACCAGTTAGAATGGCAATCATTAAAAAGTCAGGAAAAAACAGGTGCTGGAGAGGATGTGGAGAAAGAGGAACACTTTTACACTGTTGGTGAGACTGTAAACTAGTTCAACCATTGTGGAAGTCAGTGTGGCGATTCCTCAGGGATCTAGAACTAGAAATACCACTTGACCCAGCCATCCCATTACTGGATATATACCCAAAGGACTATAAATCATGCTGCTATAAAGACACATGCACACGTATGTTTATTGCGGCACTATTCACAATAGCAAAAACTTGGAACCAACCCAAATGTCCAAAAATGATAGACTGGATTAAGAAAATGTGGCATATATACACCATGGAATACTATGCAGCCATGAAAAATGATGAGTTCATGTCCTTTGTAGGGACATGGATGAAACTGGAAACCATTATTCTCAGCAAACTATCGCAAGGACAAAAAACCAAACACCACATGTTCTCACTCATAGGTGAGAATTGAACAATGAGAACACATGGACACAGGAAGGGGAACATCACACACTGGGGCCTGTTGTGGGGTGGGGGGAGGGGGGAGGGATAGAATTAGGAGATATACCTAATGCTAAATGACGAATTAATGGGTGCAGCACACCAACATGGCACATGTATACATATGTAACAAACCTGCACGTTGTGCACATGTACCCTAAAACTTAAAGTATAATAATAATAAAATTTAAAAAAAAAAGAAAACTGGTGATGAATACTTTTTTTGTTTTTGTTTTTGAGACAGGGTTTCACTCCTGTCACCCAGGCTGGAGTGCAATGGTGCAATCTTGGCTCACTGCAACCTCTGCCTCCTGGGCTTAAGCGATCCTCCTCCCTCAGCCTCCTGAGTCACTGGGACTACAGGCACATTCCATCGTGCCTGGCCATTTTCTGTATTTTTTGTGGAGACTGGGTCTTACTATGTTGCCCAGCCTGGTCTTGAACTCCTGAGCTCAAGTGATCCACCCTCCTTGGTTTTCCAAAGTGCTGGGATTACAGGTGTGAGTCACGACACCCAGCCAAAACCTACCTTTAAGTACCATTATAACAATAAAAATAAAAAAGAGTTTCCTGAATAACTAAATGACAACATGGTGTAATGTAAAATAGGCCTCTTAAATTTCAAATTTAGTGATATGGTAATGCTTTCAGCAAAACTGATTGATCTAGCTCTCCCACTAAAGTAAACAGAGACTTAGGTGCTGCGGAGGGGATTTTAATATTACAAAGCAACAGCTGTCTCAGGAATGAAGTTGGTATTAGTTAAAACTGTTCTGTGGTTTTTTCAAGCCAGATTTGCTTATGGGAACTTGGCATCTCAATGCCAAGGTATATGAGCCCATTGTTTGAAGAAATCCTGGCTTTGCATACCTAAATCCTTGTGGTTACCTCTCCATGGTGACCGGTGGACTTCCCTGTTGCAGAATATGATTACCAGCAAGCCGAAACACAGTTTAAACGGTCAGTTGAAGTCACAGCATCTGTCTTGTGGTTTGCGAACTTACTTTTTTCCTTCCTTATCGTGGCTTTCATGTTTTTTATTTGAGACTTATTTTGCTTTTTTTTTTCTTTGAGATGGTCTCACTCTTGCCTCCCAGGCTGGAGTGCAGTGGCATGATCTCAGCTCACTGCAACCTATGCCTCACGCGTTCAAGCGATTCTCCTGCCTCAGTCTCCCAAGTAGCTGGAATTACAGGTGCCTGCCACCATGAACAGCTAATTTTTGTATTTTTAGTAGAGACGGGGTTTCACCATGTTGGCCAGACTGGTCTTGAACTTCTGACCTCAAGTGATCTGCCCACCTCGGCCTCCCAAAGTGCTCGGATTACAGGCATGAGCCACTGCACCCAGTTTATTTTACTTTTTAAAACTCTAAGTTGCCTTAAATATTTCTTGGAAAATGTTAGAGTATAAGGGAACAAAGTATAATAGAATCTTTTGAGACCAAAGTCAGTAAAACAAATTTGTGCTAATACTGAAAGTATCCCCAAGTATATTGGAAAAACAAATTATTTCTAGTTAAACAATTTGTTCGCTTACCTCTAGTTCATAGCCAGGCTCACACTGATAAATAATTGTGCTTTCAAAGGTGTATTTACTGCCAACCACAAATCCATGTTCTGGACTTTCAGGTTTGCCACAAGAAACTGGACTGCAAGATTCATCGGAGAATGGTGGCTCCCAGGTTCCATCAAGCTAAGTGACAAATAACAAAATGTAAGTTATGTTTAGAAGTTAATACATATGAATGAAGAAATTTGCAAATATTGGTTATTTGCAGAATAATCTCCAAAATGATAGTCAAAAGCACCTAGAGTTTGGTCCTACTTTTGCTACTTATTATATGTGGGCTTAAAAAACACACTTTAATTATTAGATGGTCTTAATAGTCACCCACAGACAATTTTAGACATTTCTTAAGCCCATAAAACAGGCATTTTCTTCCTAATAGAATCTATTCAAAAATCACGAGCAACAAGAAATATATTTTCATTATAATGCACGAGAACTGGAGGTTAATACAAATATTCTATAACTTACACTAATGCACTCTTAAATTTCAAGATTCTATATTTTATAATAAAGTTTATGAGAAACAGTAAATTTTAGGCATACTACTCAAAGTTTAAGAAAATCAGCTTCCTTTTCTCCATTCCAACGAGAATACCTGAAAACATTTTATCACATATTTTTGAAGGGGTCATGTAGAAAAAAATTTATATATATATATATATATATATAATTTTGTATCCATAAAGAAATCAATAATGATTAAAATAAATTTTATAAGGAAATCCTCAATAAATGATTAAAATAAAAATAACCAAAATAAATTCCAGATATAGCAAAAGAAAACAATAATATGTAGCTTTTAACAGTTATTAGTGTTATAATTACCCAGAAAGATTTCTGCAAAAAAAATTATTAAGGCACTACCTACACTATTGAAAAATTAAATGCAACATATATACTAGGAAAATGGTTAATCTGTTGGGTGAGGTGAGGCACACACAGATATATCTCTTGAAGATTGTTATTCTATTGCTAATATTTTTCTGTTTTCTTTGTGGAAATATATATGAATTGGATAACAGTCTTAAACAGGATTTGAGGCTAAACTCTCATTCTACATATGAACCAAAAGTAATTTTGTATATATGCCTGCATCATGATTAACCATTTTCCTAGTATATACGTTGCATTTAATTTTTCAATATTGTAAGTAATGCCTTAATAATTTTTTATTTTGCAGAAATCTTTCTGGGTATTATAACACCAGTAACTGTTAAAAGCTACATATTATTGTTTTCTTTTGCTATATGTGAAATTTATTTTGGTTATTTTTATTTTAATCATTTATTAATGATTTCTTTTTCTCCAGAGACTTGTGATGACTCCTTTATCAGAATCAGCTTCTGACTCATTACTTCTGTTCCATTTATTTTTACTCCTATGTAATTTTACATGAATACTACACTAAGAGTTTTGTAACTCTGTGATATATTTTAGTTTCTGGAGAGACTGGTCCTCTTTCAGTATTCATTTTTCAAAATTTGTATTGATCTCCTTATCCACGTATTTATTTTATGAACTACAGAATCATTTTGTCACATTACACAATACTCCTAGGTGCTGAACATAGTTTTACACAGTTTACACCTTAAAAAGGGTCTATTCTACTTTTCAGACCAAAAATTTAAACCAAAACCCAGTTGAGCAAAAGAGGGGGGTCATACTATGTGTGAAGAAACTAATGAAGGTTGTGAAAAATAAATTACTGACTTAAAAAAAAAAGAGCTTAGTATCTTTTTTAGCCAGTATCACAGAGTTCTCCAGGGCTTACAAGGGGACCCAGTTGTCTACACACCCAACCTGGAGAACAACAATTTGATTCACTTAATTATGGCAGAACGCTGTGTCAGACAGCTCAGAGTCTTAGACAAAGTTTCCTCTAAAACTTCTTCAGCCCTATATCTAAAAGGGACCATCTGGAACCATACAAAATTTGAAGGCATGTTAACAAACCATACAAAATTTGAAGGTAAGTTAATAATTTGGCAATTATTTAACTTGTTCCCCCTAATGTTTCTGCTTTTAGGTTTGACATTGACCAATCATTGAGTATGCATGATTTATAAATGGAAAACTGGGAGAAGGGAATGGTTCTTGAGTCCCTACTATATGTCAGGCAAGTACTAGCAATTTTCTATTACATTAGGTAATTTAATCCTTTCAATTATCACAGATTTACAAATAAAAAAATAAGCTGAAGGAATATAAGGTCATAGAACCTATAAATATTTGAGATGGAATTTAAACAAAAATGTATGCTTGAAGTGAAAGTCTGCTATACTCTGCCACATTCCTCTGCTTTTAATCCCCTGACACCAACCCCAACTCCAGCAAGAGTGTATCAGTGACACATTTTTTCTTCTCCTGGTATATCTTATGGAAGTTAGGAGAAGGGGATGGGCTAGGAAAGTCTGCTATCTACGGTGCTGATTCCTTCCCCGCCACCGCCTTTTTTTTTTTTTTTTTTTTTTGACACGGAGTATTGCTCTGTTACCAGGCTGGAGTGCAGTGGCGCAATCTCGGTTCACTGCAACCTCCGCATCCCGGGTTCAAGCAATTCTCCTGTCTCAGCCTCCCGAGTAGCTGGGACTATAGGCATGCGCCACTATGCCCGGCTGATTTTTGTATTTTTAGTAGAGACGGGGTTTCACTGTGTTGGCCAGGATGGTCTCAATCTCTTGACCTTGTGATCCACCCACCTCGGCCTCCCAAAGTGCTGGGATTACAGGCATGAGCCACCGTGCCCGGCCCGATTCCCATTTTCAAACTAAAAGTGCCAAAATTAGGTAAAAAAAAATGTGAAAATATCTATAATAAGATTTCATGACAAATTAATCATAAATCTTATGTGCAAAAGAATGTCTATGCATAGAAATCAGCCATGGGTTATGCCCAATATGTTTCTAGATTTAGTGGAAAGACCAAGGTTGTAGAAGCAGGCACTTTCCTCCATTATTTATCTCATTTCTCACCAACAATACAAGATACGTGTAATAATACACTTTTTTTTTACAAATAAGGAAACCAAAGTTCAGAAATTTTAAGCAACTTTCTCTACTGCTTACAAGCAGCAAATAGCAGAGAAGAGGATTTGACACCAATTATCTGTCTGCTTCTGCAAACTTTTGTCTTTCCACTAAAACTGGAAACATATTGGGCATAGCCCATGGCTGATTTCTACACAAGGACCCTCTTTTAATAAGATTTGTGGCTAATTTGTTATAAATATATTGTTACAGAAATCTTAATATTTTACCTAACCCTGGTGCTTTCTTAGTTTAAAGTGGGAATACTGCAGAAAAAAGATACATTTTACTATATTTTCTACCAAGAAACTTCTCAAATCCTTTGAAATGAGTGACAACTTCAGACTTTTTTTTCTTTTTGGGATTACTATTATAGATACTGCTTGCTTGGCAATATATGTATATGTAGGCGTTACACATTCTAATTAAGACAGAATCTTACCTGACATACTGATATGTTAACTCCCTCAAAGGTATACCCTTCTGCACACGACACAGAAACTTGCCTATTCACACTGAAATCGTCTCCATGAACAAGTATATGTGTTATGTTTTCCGGGAGAGGACATTTTTTAGGACTGCAGGAGATTCTCTCAGGGAACCAGCGACCATCTTTCTGACAGGTGAATGTATCTGTATCTGTATCCATCGTATAACCTTCCAGACATCTGCAATGGAAATGCAAAAATGAGTGCCTTAAAGGAAGTACAATATAGTTTCTGATCTATCCTTGGATTTAGGAAGCTGTTACAAGGCTCAGTAGATATTTTGTGCAACATATTGATTCTACTGTCAGGCGGATGGCATTGCCATGCAAAAACACCAACATAACAATAACAACCAGTTGAGCTGGGTGCGGTGGCTCATGCCTGTAATCCCTGCACTTTGGAAGGCTGAGGCAGGAGGACCACTTGAGTCCAGGAGCTTGAGACTAGGCTGGGCAACATAGTGAGACTTCATCTCTATAAAAAATAAACAAAATTAGCTGGGCATGGTGGCACATGCCTGTAGTCTCAGCTACTTGGGAGGCAGAGGTGGGAGGATTGCTTGAACTAAGGAGGTTGAGGCTGCAGTGAGCCAAGAACATGCCACTGCACTCCAGCCTGGGTGACAGAGCAAGACGTTGTCTCAAAAAACCAAAAAACAAAAAACCGGTAATAACCAGATCAGTTCTCAGTTATCCACATGAAAAGTTAGTCAAGACTAAAATTACTTTAAGTGTTTTTGATGTTATTTACCTTATTGTGGATATTATTATTATTGAATTCATTTTTATTCTATAAACAGCTAACAGTTCAGGAAATTCTAGACAGTCCAAAATGGACTCAGATACTAGTAGGAATACAGCACAATTAATATGTATTATGAATACCTACATGGACTCAGATACTAGTAGGAGTACAGCATAATTCGTATGTATTATAAATACCTACATGGACTCAGATACTAGTAGGAATACAGCACAATTCATATGTATTATGAATACCTACATGGACTCAGATACTAGTAGGAATACAGCATAATTAATATGTATTATAAATACCTACATGGACTCAGATACTAGTAGGAATACAGCATAATTCATATGTATTATGAATACCTACATGGACTCAGATACTAGTAGGAATACAGCATAATTCATTTGTATTATGAATACCTACATGGACTCAGATACTAGTAGGAATACAGCATAATTCATATGTATTATGAATACCTACTTTGTGCCAAGTGCTGCTCTAGGTCCTTTACATAAGATATTTCTTTTAATCCTGATTATTTGGCATGAACATGGCCTGAATTCTTCAGATTTTTGCCTTATGTCCCCAATATTTGCATGTGTAAATATAATCACAAAGTTATAATCATAAAGAAATTTACTATCCTGATGTTTAAAAAACAGCTTCACGATTCCAGAGCTTTTCAAGCTAGCTAGAGGATCTTGCTGTTTGTTTCACGAAGCTCAACAGAATATGATAGTCATGATAATTACATTGGAAACATGTCTGAAAAAAGTATCGATTTATTTTTATACTCAGTGGATTTCTACATAATTGTAGAATAAAGCCAAGTGTTAAAAGCACCAGTGTTTGGAGAGCAGTTCAGAGATGATGTTTTCTTCCCAATCAGCAAAATTTTTGATCGATCACATTTCATTTCATAATCCTGCCCGCACCCCTTGGAGACCCTAGAGCCATGATCTTACCTGAGTTTCACTTCACTTTCATAGGTGTGTGCCTCTCCAGTTGCCACTGCATTGGCGACAGACGGTGGGGACCCACAGGACAAGGGCTCACAGACTGGATAAGGCTGGCTCCATACCCCTTTCTCTGTACAAATCAGATCTGAACTGCCTTGTATGACATATCCAGACCTGCAGCTGTAAGTTATCACATTTTCCTTCCAAGAGCTGGTCTCACTGATGAACGCATTTGGTATCATTGGAAGAGAACCACAAGAAGTGTGTTCACAGTGGGGGAACCCAGAGCTCCACTGGCCATTGGCTTCACAGGTGATTTCAGAAAGTCCTAGGAGCTTGAAGCCTTTGAGGCACTGAATCCGGGCTGCCTTTCCACAGTCAAAATCTGTCCCATTGACAGTTCCATATTCAATTACTGGTGTGGAACATCTGCAAGGCAGGCAGGAAGGTGAGCTGCCACTCCAGGAGCCATTGGAGAGGCACCTTCTTGATGAATTTCCATGGAGCTTATAACCAGGAAAGCACTGATACTGTAAATGGCCCGCATGAATAAAGGAAAAACCATTAGGGAAACCATGGGCAAGATCTTCAGGAGGTCCACAGTTGACTGGTTTACAGAGAGGAATCTCTGCATCCCAGTTGCCATCTGACTGACAGGTGAGTTTTGGAGCACCGTGCAAGATGTAGCCCTCGTGACAGTGGAATGTTACTTCCTTCATGAAGCCATAGTCCAGGCCTTCCATCACCCCATTGGCCAGTTGTGGCGGGGTGGCACATCTGACAGGCACACAGTCGGGAGTGGCTCCACTCCAACTTCCATTGGCAAGACAAACCCGACTCCTGGCTTCCTCAAGCAAGAACCCTTCATTGCAAGTGTATTCAATCTCTTTTTGGAATGTGTACTCGTCTCCTCTCACCTGGCCATTGGCTGAGACTGGGGGTGAACCGCAGTCCACAGGAATGCAAATGGGCTCATCCTCATCCCAGTTTTTGTCATCCTGGCATGTTCTCCTCTCAGTGCCATTCAGCACATATCCGGGGTCACACTCATAGTACAACGTGCTCAGGTATGTGTAGTTGCTTCCTTTGATGGATCCATTCATGATTGGATTTGGCTTTTTGCATGAAATGGCTTCACAGCGTGGGGAGGCACCACTCCACTTTCTATTCTCTAGACAAAGCCTTAAGTCAGAGCCCACTAGAATGTGTCCAGGTTTACAGCTATACTGCACAGCACTTCCCATGCTAGTCTCTGTAAAACGCAAAAAGCCATTTTCAGGAGCAGTAGGCAAGTCACATTCAATTGAAATGCAGGATGGTGCACTGCCATTCCAAGTTCCATCTTCCTGGCAGATCAGCACAGGGTTCCCCAGAAGTTCATATCCTGGATTACAGGTGTATGAAACGATGGTACCATACAGAAAGTTTGATGAATGTGTAGCAGGAGACTCCTTTGTATTTTCCCAGGTTTTAGCCACTGCTCCCAAATGATAAGGAGGGTGAGGAGTCACGTATGGAACTTCCATCATGTCGTCTTCTTGCTCAAAATATCCCTGGTCATCTTTGAGTTTAGTACAGTCTCCAAAATCTATATGAGGAGGGAGGCCACAGTCTATTGGCATACATGTTGGGATGGAACTTGACCATCCTGACTCTTCACAGGTCTGCATGGCATGACCAGCCACCTGAAACCCAGGGAAGCAACTGTAGATGATTATGGCACCATAGCTGTAATCTGCACCTTCTACAAAACCATTTTCAATGGGTTGTGGGGAATCACAGTGGATGGCATTGCAAGATGGGGCATCTACATCCCAATCACCTGTCTCTAAACAGGTCAAGGCACTGGGACCTTCGAGCCGAAAGCCTCGGTTGCAAGAGTAGGTAACGGTCTGTCCATAGTGTAGGTCCGTGTAAGAGAATTTGCCATTCAAAATCTCCTTGGGTTTCAGGCACTCAATGGCTTTACATCTTGGTTTTCCTCCAAGCCAGTGACCATTTTCTCCACAAAGGGTGGTAGTATTTCCCACCAATTCAAAGCCTGGCTTGCAGGTATAGAGAGCGGTGCTGAGATAGGCAAGGCCTTGCACATCAATGATTCCATTGGGGATTTCCTCAGGTTGGGGACATTCTACTGGAACACATTCTGGCAGTGGAGAGCTCCAGGTGCCATCAGGTTGGCAGAGGGTGGTAGAATTTCCTCTTAGGAAAAACCCACCTACACAAGAATACTTGACAGTACTTCCAAAATGAAGAGCAGAAGAAGGAACGGGGACACCAAAGGAAATTAGGGGAGGTGGGGTACAAAGAACCATCTTACAAACAGGGAAAGAGTCATTCCATTGCTGGGATGGCAAGCATTTCAGGACAGAGGGGCCTTGCAGAACATGCCCTTCTTTACAGGAAAATGTCACGACTCCTACCTCGGTGGTCAACTCCTTTAATACTAGCTGGTTTTCCAAGAGGGGCGGCTCTGGGCACTTGGCAGGCACGCACTTTGGATTTGACTTCTTATTCCATTTGCCAGATTTCTGACATGTCCAAGAACTGTCACCAACAAGCTCATAACCCTCATTACAGAAAAACTGAACCTTGGACCCTACTTCAAAGTTTTCTCCTTTCATGAAGCCATTCTGGATCGGGGGAGGTTTTCCACAGTCGAGAGGAACACACATCAGAGGGGATTCACTGTGCCAGTGGCGATTGGCTTGGCAGACAAATACAGGACTTCCGACTGACTTATAGCCCGGGTTACACTGATACCTCACTTCACTCTCAAAGATCCTGCCAGTTGTATGCTGTGCAACAGGAAGAAAGCAAGTGAGTGCGATTTGTATAACAGATGATGGCATTAACTAAATCCTTGGATAGTGAAAAAAACTAAAAGGTCTATGTTAAAATGAATCAATTAGGAAGTAAGCAAATAATGATTTATGGTTTTTCCAGTAGGTCCATTCTATTTTTTTAAATAAGTGAAAATGATAGTAGAAAGTCAACTTAGGCTGGGCATGACGATTCATGCCTACAATCCCAGCACTTTGGGAGGCCGAGGCAGGAGGAACACTTGAGGTTAGGAGTTCAAGACCAGCCTGGCCAACATGGTGAAACCTGTACAAAAATTAGCTAGGCATGGTGGTATGTGCCTGTAATCCCAGCCATTTGGGAAGCTGAGGCAGGAGAATCACTTGAACCCAGGAGGCAGAGGTTGCAGTGAGCTGAGATTGTGCCACTGCACTCCAGCCTGGGAGACAGAGCAAGACTCTGTCTAAAGGGAAGAAAGAAAAGAAAGAAAAAAAAATCAAATTAAGTAATCCCCACTGCAGAAATCTTTACTACAGTGTTGAGCCCATAACAAGTAAAAGATCAGTAATCTATATATTGATTGGTGAACTGAGGAGGCAACACTAAAAATGATAAATTACTCAGTTCAAAAAAACTTTCTGCCCAAAGAAATGCTAGTAAAGAAGCACATAAACAATTAACATGTATTTGTTAATGTTGTTAGATCATAAATAGTCAAATAAAATGTTTTTATGGGTATGTCTTAAGAATACTATCAAAATTTTGTTTATATTCTTAACATATTTCTTAAAAATTACTGCTGTAACAATAGAAAATAAACAATATCCTATCTTTTAAAACAAAACATTAATATTCGTGATCTCAAAATTCAAACACATGTAATATAACAGGTCATAAACAAATAAACAAAATTACTCATTTTGTTTATGCATTGCTTGTGTGTCTCCCATGCATGTAAGCACCATGCCATTACACATCTAATCTGTGTTGTTAAATGCTAGGTCGCTGATTCTCAGAACTGTACCTGGTGCCAAGCAGGAGCTCTAGAAATATTTATTAAATTAATAAATGAACACCTCTCTACTTATACTCTATACCCTCTTCCAATTAATAAATGAACACCTCTCTACTTATACTCTATACCCTCTTCCAATGAAAAGCTACTAAATCTAAGCAAAAGCCTTAAATAAAAGGCTTTTACTGTTTTGTTATTTTGAATGTAAAGGAGAAAAGGTTGTACTGTGTATATATGTGGGTTTTAAAAAAGTGTTTAATTAGAATATGGTCAATTTCAAATGGCCCTTGATTTGGGGGAATAGATTCTCATTCCTATTTTCTTGGTAGGCTTATTGAGAAGACACACATTAGCGTGAAAGCAGGACATATTTGGGTTGGACTGAACTCTTTTGTCCATCACAGTGAAATTACCTTTAGGTTTACCAAAACAGAATTGTAAAAACTACATTATTTGGTTTACCCTATCTTTTGTCTAAGCATTTAAAATTATAATATATTTCTCTAGGTTCCATTTAGACCTTGCCTTCTATAAAATAAAGCATATATCCATCCTGAAAAACCTCTGTAAAACAAAATATTATATTAAAATTGGTTTATTCTAACTTCCTATTTAGGACTAAGCTGTTGCCACAAAGCACTTGAAATGCCTATACACTAGTAAAATGCAGAAAGTTATATATTAAAGATTCATAATCATCTTCATTAATTTTTTTTCCAGTCTTCACTACCTGTAGATTTTAGCCATTTCTGTTTTTCAATAATTAATTTGTTCATTGCCCCGCTTCTGAATAGTGGGTTCATCACAGTGGGCTGGCCCTGTAAGTGATGAAAGCCACAGAGCATTTGCTAATTAGTCTCTTACCTCCAGAAAGTGATTCACAACCGTAGGCAGATGAATTAATTCATCAAGAGATGAATTAATTATGAAAATGTTAAAAAGATTATCATGATTCCTTGTTAGTGATAATAGTAAATTCCAGTTTCCATGCCTTAGTGAACTTGGCAGTGTTTGGACTCAATTATTTGTTTTGTTTATTTATGTATTATGGGCCCTGTGACAAAAGCCATAGACCATTTGCTAATTGGTCTCTTACCTCCAGAAAGCCATTCTCAACCTTAGGTGGTTCACCACAAGATACCGGGTGGCACGTCGGTATAGGACTACTCCACTGCCCTGTGGCTTCGCAGGTGCTCTTCTTTTCCCCTTTGATGTAGAACCCCTTGTTGCAGCTGTAAGCCACCATGGCTCCAAAACTGTAGTTTGATCCACTTGCATAGCCATTCATGATGCTTGGTGGCTCTCCACACCGCACAGGGATGCACTGGATGGACATGGGGGAAGGGTTCCACTGCCCACCTCTCATACATTCAATCTTTGCTGAGGTGTTCAGTACAAAGCCTTCCATGCATTTAAAGCTCACAACTGAGCCAGCTGCAAATTTTGCTTTGCTCACAGATTCCAAGATGCTATAGGAAACCGATGGAGGTTTTTCACAGAAATGAGCTATACAACGGGGCATGTCTTGACCTTCTGGGGGTACCCACTTGCCCTGGGCATTGCAGAGAAGCTGGGAATTGTCTGCTAGGCTGTAACCATCAGAGCAGTAGTAGAATGCAATGTCTCCAAAGAGCCGATGGGCAGTCTCTGGAGAGGCGTGGTCCACAATGGGTGGCTCATCACAGGAGACAGCCAGGCACTGCTGGTCACTTCTACTCCACTTGCCGTCGGCCAGGCATTCAATGGTGTCAAGACCAGCAAGAGTATAGCTGTGAGGTTGGGAAGAAAGAAAGAATAACTAAGCATAATATTTGAGAAAAAGTGTTTGTGTCTTCTTCTATTTTTTAAATCTTTCCCACAATGACTTTAAATTTATCTTTAAAATAATATTTCCTCTTTGAATACTGAGCTTATTGATCAAATGACTTTCACTTGAGATATGTCAATACATTGTGATATTGTTTGTTCAGAAACATGTATTTAAATCTTCCCAACGACTTTATCTTTAAAATAATATTGACTCTTTGAATATTGAGCTTCTTGATCAAATGACTTGCATTTGAGATATATCAATACATTGTGATATTAATATTTGCTCAGAAAGGGAAATGGATTTGAGATTTTTTTGCTACTTAAGGAACTCTAATAATTGCTATATATTTAAAAAATAAAATCAAGGAGTAAGCTGTATAGTGCTATTTGACTCAAATATGGAATTCTATCTGCCTTTAGATGGTTTTAACTTGATTTTAGCATTTGTCTTTATTGTTTGTTCTTAAGCTACAATGTACAATGCCATATTTAGCCTACATATAGCTCATTGTTATGTACTGACACCTAGAGAACTTTAAAACAGTGATTATAATTTCAGTCTCCAATGTCTCCTAAACCTTTACCCCATGTGGCTAGAGTTGAAAGGTGTCAATTCAAGATGGATTAAAGACTTAAACATTAAACCTAAAACCATAAAAACCCTAGAAGAAAACCTAGGCAATACCATTCAGGACATAGGCATGGGCAAGGACTTCATGTCTAAAACACCAAAAGCAATGGCAACAAAAGACAAAATTGACAAATGGGATCTAATTAAACTAAAGAGCTTCTGCACAGCAAAAGAAACTACCATCAGAGTGAACAGGCAACCTACAAAATGGGAGAAAATTTTCACAACCTACTCATCTGACAAAGGGCTAATATCCAGAATCTACAATGAACTTAAACAAATTTACAAGAAAAAAACAAACCCCATCAAAAAGTGGGCAAAGGACATGAACAGACACTTCTCAAAAGAAGACATTTATGCAGCCAAAAAACACATGAAAAAATGCTCATCATCACTGGCCATCAGAGGAATGCAAATCAAAACCACAATGAGATACCATCTCACACCAGTTAGAATGGCAATCATTAAAAAGTCAGGAAACAACAGGTGCTGGAGAGGATGTGGAGAAATAGGAACACTTTTACACTGTTGGTGGGACTGTAAACTAGTTCAACCATTGTGGAAGTCAGTGTGGCGATTCCTCAGGGATCTAGAACTAGAAATACCATTTGACCCAGCCATCTCATTACTGGGTATATACCCAAATGACTATAAATCATGCTGCTATAAAGACACATGCACACGTATGTTTACTGCGGCACTATTCACAATAGCAAAGACTTGGAACCAACCCAAATGTCCAACAATGATAGACTGGATTAAGAAAATGTGGCACATATACACCATGGAATACTATGCAGCCATAAAAAAATGATGAGTTCATGTCCTTTGTAGGGACATGGATGAAATTGGAAATCATCATTCTCAGTAAACTATCACAAGAACAAAAAACCAAACACCGCATATTCTCACTTATAGGTGGGAATTGAACAATGAGATCACATGGACACAGGAAGGGGAACATCACACTCTGGGGACTGTTGTGGGGTGGGGGGAGGGGGGAGGGATAGCTTTGGGAGATATACCTAATGCTAGATGACGAGTTAGTGGGTGCAGCGCACCAGCATGGCACATGTATACATATGTAACTAACCTGCACAATGTGCACATGTACCCTAAAACTTGAAGTATAATAATAAAATAAAATAAAAGGTGTCTTCTGCATATGGCTCTGCTATTCAATCAGTATGAATAAATTTTTCTTAGTAATTCCCAGTCGTTATGCACAGATGTTGGCCCATATATAATGATGGATTGATGACTTACAAAAATCTAAAATTACTCTCAAGTGTTCTGTCAATGAGATAGAACAAAAGATTAGGATATGCAGTATTAGAATAATTATATTTGAGTCATGCTTATTTTCATCACTGATCTCTTACTGAACAGAAAATTGATGGAGTTTTGAAAAAATCTCTAACACCTGATTAGCCTGTCATTTTGCTACTAATGAAGGGTAAGGGAAATAAAATAATTGAGTACCTAGTTTAATCCTGCTTAGATGTAATGATTTTTTCATTGTAAGAAAATAAAGTGAATGGTGGTTCAGACAGGCTTAGAAACTTGCCTGAAGACACACAGCTGTAAGCAGCAGAATTGGGATCAGAATTTGGTTGATCAGATTCCAACACCTACACCTTTTCCACAACACTGCTCTCTGTCTCTCTGTTTTGAAAGTGAAGAAGGTTAGATCATACTTTCTGGGTGTCCTGGGCAAACTGTACTGCAGTGTCACTAATGCAAATTATTTGACCCACCCATTAGCAAAGATTAATTCATTAGTTATCAAATATTTCTCCTGAGATCTCTTTTAGTTTTATAAAGCATCAGCTATCATAGAGAGGTTGAAATTCCTTCATCCTAACTGGCAATATTTATGAAATCTATAAGAGACAGAGAAATCAGGAAAAAAATAACAGTGTATCAGCAGAGCTATATGCAGCCACCTTACCTAAGTTCACACATCATGCTATGGATGGAAGTGGTCTCAAAATGAATACTCAGACATTCCCAATAGTTGAGTACAGCCCCCAGTTAGGGCCTGCTGCATTTCGTTGCTTTAGATAGGCTCAGTTCTTTGTATGAAGATCTGAACTTAGCTTGGAATAATAGCCTATCAATATCACAGTGATGCTTTAGAAGAACACATCTTAGGATAAACTGGCTGGAACAAATTTGCATTTTTCTGGAATCGTAACAAAAAATCCTTTGAAAATGGGCAGAATAATTTTCAGATGCAATTTGCAATGATTTGATTGACACACTGGGTAGAAGCTTACTAATGAGCATGTGCCTGGAGAGCTTTATGACAGAGCTCCCAAATGCATTATTAGCTCTTCTGTCTTAGCAAAAAAGCCTTAAAAGAGCAGCCTACTAGATATTTAAACGGCTGCAATTTAATAAGAACAACAGGAAGCATAAATCAGCATCAATAATTATGTTTTCAATCATAAAGATTTTTGTCTGAACATATCTAATAATTGCATTTAGAAGTTTATATTTGAGAAGAATCAAAAGGAAAAATTTAATTAGGATTTTAGGGTGGCAATAACCCTTTCTTCCCTCTGCGTTTCTCACCAAGGAGTATAAACATGAGCATGAAAAGGAAAATGAGAAACAAATGACCACTTACGTATTTGAGCAAACAACTGAAAACCCCCTACGTTTGAGGGTTTTGATAAAAGGTTTAAAAAAGATAAATGTTTTGATAAAAGATGAATTTGGAAGGCCAAGTTTAGGGTAGGACACAGAAATGAGACTTCTTGCTTCTTTCTTTCCCTGGCATTCATTATATCACTTAAGTCTCTTAAAGTCTCTGCATTTTTGTCCTAAGCTTAAGAGTGGATCTTGCCCTTATAATTCAAGGAAAGGCCAATGAAAAGCACAACACCAGTATAGGAGGAAAACTCGGTGAGACAGATGCAAAAATGTGTGTATGTACACATGGTAAGCATGTGGCTTATATAAGGCCCAGGAGGCTTACATTGTGTGCAGGGCAATGGTCTGCGCTAGGCAGCCCCAAGGGAGGAGACAGTTAAGAGCGACTGGAGAAGGAAATAAACTTTAATACTCTAATAAGGCCAACAGCATCTTGAGAAGTGGAAGAAGACGGTAAGACAGGTCATATTTTACAAAGGCCATGACTTGAACAGAGCGATGCCATCCTTGACTGGAACAAGACACAGGGCATGTAGACCTATGCCAATCAACTCCTTGGGGGAAATAAATAGAAAATAAGTAAAGAGAGATAAGATGAGTGCTGACTTCTTGTTCTGCTCTACAACAGTCTGAAAACCCTCCCTCTATAATACTTGATGAATTACAACACAAATTATTTTAAATGCATAGCTGAGCTGACAAGAAAGGAAATTTCCATGTGCCAGAAATGAAGAGGAAATTACAAACAGAAAAGTAAACTTGTGAATGGATGCTATGGTTGACCTTGGATTAGACAAAGAAGGGAAGTCAAGAGGATAGAAAATATAGCTTCGGAGTTAAAATAGCAATAGTGGAGTCTGTACCTCATGTGGATTGGAGTTTAGAATTTACACCATTCACTTTGTATGGAAAATCTTCAAATTGATAAATTAATGTAAAATTAGGTTCTTGGCTGGTGATACTCCCGAAACACCTGGTAGAAAAAAAAATCTACATACTCAGAAAATAAGGGGTTGCCATAGATAAAACAAGCCCTGTTTACTATAAGGGCACAATCTGAAATTATAACACACACAAACATGTTTTCCATCACAAATGGGTCGGCAGACAGAAAAAACTGCAAGGGTAGAGCACCAATAAGTGAGATAATAGAAAAAAAGCTCTAAAATATAAAAAATAGTATGAAATAAGTATGTTGAAATAAGGACAAAAGAAAGACTCAAAATTCTATTAAAAGTGACTATGAAAAAAATGTTTGAAAAATAAATAGAAATTCTGGAAATAAAAATGTGGAACATAAAAATTAAAAACAATGGACATATTCAAAAACAGGCTACAGATATTAGAGAAAAATCAGTGAACTGGAAGAAATATATGAGGAAATTATCCAAATGTAATAGGTTTTGAAAGAGATGAAAAGTGTGACAGATTAATTAACATGAAAAATAGAATGAAAAGGCCCAACATACATCTAGTAAGACATCCATAAAGATATAAAAGAGAAAGTGAGAAACAGAAAATATTTGCAGTGAAAATGACTGAGAATATTCTAAAATTGGTGAAAGATATAAATTCTCAGATGTAAGAAGTACAATGAGTCCCAAACAAGATGAATGACAATAAATACACCATAGTCATCTCATGGCGAAACACTAAAACAACAAAGACAAGTTTTTAAAAAGTAACCAAAGAGAAAACATATTACTTATACAGAAACAAGAATTTGACCAGAGTTTCTCAATTTCAGCACTACTGACATTGTGGACCAGATACTTCTTAGTTGTGGAGGACTGTTCTGTACATTGTAGGATATTTAGCATTTTTCCTAGATTCTAACTATTAGATGCTAGTAGCATCTCCCCCCCAGTTGTGACAACCAAAAATGTCTCCAGACATTGCCAGATGTCCTTGGAAGGCAATATTGTCCTTGACTGAGGATCACTAAATTAGACTCATAATGGAATTCTCGATAGCAACATTAGAATCATAAGGCAACGGAATAATAGCTTCAAAATACTTATGGAAAAATTGTCAATGTAGATTTGTATACTCAGCTAAACTACAATTCAAGAGCAAGGGCAAAATACTATTAGTTTCTGACAAAGACTGTGTAATTCATGACTCTTGCTGGAAAAGATGCAAAGAACATCTTCAGGAAGTAGAAACATGAAACTCAAATGGAAGGAGTGTGATGCAAAAAGAAATAGTGGTGAAAAAATTAATCGACATGTAAATAAATATACATAAGCAGTGACTGCATTTAAAAAATGACTGATTTGGAAAGCTGTAAGATAAAAGGGAAGTAAAAAGGTACATAGTGATAAGACATTTAAGATGGGAGTGCTGCCAGAAGTTAATGCTTTCTAAAGTCTTCAACTTGTTCAGGAAGAAGGCAGAAATATTAAGTATGATCCTAGGGTATGGAAAAATGTCTTAAGCCTGACAAAAAAAACCCCTAAAGGACTCTAAAGGAAACAACTGATAAATATGGCTATATTAAAATAAAAAATTCTATAACACAAGGCACCACAGAGTAAAAACGAAGCCACAGATAAGCAGGATATCTTTGCAACTCATGTAATAAAAAAGGGATTGGTTTCCTGAAAATATAAGTCAATATGAAAAACAAAATGGGAAAGAGACACAAACAATTCATCTCTAGAATAAGAAATATGCACTTTCAATAACCCTTTGGAAGGTTGTATACCCAGTTAAACTACAATTTGAGAAGTGTTTATAAAGTAATTTCTGGGAAGAAACAATGGGAAAACCTTAAACAATGATGAAATTGGAAAGAAGAATCAACTGTGATAAACACTATTGTAGGCAAAGTTATGGAGCTAGGGAAGCTATCTCACATATTATTGTTTAGAGTGTTAACTGGTATGGTCACTCCTGGGAGCATTTGGTACTATCTTGCAAAGTTAAAAATGTGCATCTTCCATGACTGGACAATTCCAACTCTTCGTGTCTAGGTCAGAGATGTTCTTTTACATGTGTGCCAGGAAACATGCAAGAATATTTACTTCAGCACTTGTATTCAAACAAAGTAAATAAATTAACCCTCTACCAGTAAGATGGTAATTTAGAGATAGCTCGTTCTGACAAGAAAATACTGTCTATCAGTGAAAATAAATTCAGTTGATTTACATGTATCGAGAGGGATAAACGTAAAAAAAGATAAGGTTAAGTGAAAAATCAAAGCTTCAAAAGGATGCTTAGAATATGAAGCAACAGATACGAAAATTAAAATATATAAATTAATAGGATATTTGTTTATGGGGGAATATGTATTTAATAAAGACAAATATCCATGTTTGTTACTTTGAGGAACATAGATGAGTGATGAGAATGGCTTCTAATTATATCTGTAATATTGTGTTTCTTTTATAAATAGAGATCTAAGGTAATGACGACAAGAATTTAACATGCACTTTTATTTCAGCAATGGATACATGGGTGATTTTAAATAGAGAGAATTTTATTTTTTGGCATTTTTGTTTTGTTTTGTTTTTAGACAGAGTTTCGCTCTTGTTGCCTAGGCTGGAGTGCAATGGTGCGATCTCAGCTCACTGCAACCTCCGCCTCCGAGGTTCAAGCAAGTCTCCCGCCTCAGCCTCCCGAGTAGCTGGGATTAGAGGCATGCACCACCACATCCAGCTAATTTTGTCTTTCTAGTGGAGACAGGGTTTCACCATGTTGGTCAGGCTGGTCTTGAACTCCTGACCTCAAGTGATCCACCTGCCTTGGCCTCCCAAAGTGTTGGGATTACAGGCGTGAGCCACCACGTCCAGCCTAATTTTTGCATTTCTATATATTTCAAATGTTTTGTTAAAAATTTGGCCAGAAGAAATGAACAAGAGAGAGGCTTTCCTTCCAGTCTGGCCACTTTCAGAGCACCCCTAAAAGGGCAAAATGCATATTAAAGGGGCATCATTTTTCTTCTCATCAAGAGTTTTAATTTCAGAAAAATAAAACTGTCTCCTAATAGTTATTTTTTTTTCCTTTCAGAAAAAGACTACACGTGGTAGTGATTTGGGACCATGTGTACTTCATATTAATTTGATTAGCTAGCTCAGATAGCTTCCCCATATATTATTGAAATGTCATCACTTTATATGCTAATAATGATACAGAAAACAATAAAGCCATATTTACATCATACTTCATATATATAACACACTTTTATAAAAATGGTCTCATACCCTTTAACAATTACATAATTTAGATGGGCAGATCTGATTCAATCTTTTCAATGACAGAAAAAGTTTCCACAGACTATGATCTTGCATAGAACAAACGGGCCTGTAAGAGAATGTGGACCAACACCTTCATGTCTTAGCTATAAAGTGGGAATAATATTTCTTCTGCCAAACTCCATCTTTGTAGAAGGAAGTACATGAGATGATTCACATAGAATTCCTCTAAATAAAAAATCCTCTTCAAATGAATAGATTTTTTAATCATTTTCATAATTGTCTTAATTGATTCTTTAAATCACTTTTAGATAAACGTTAGGCAGACATAAAACTCATCTTACTATATCTTCTAAGTGAACAATTTGTGAAGATGTGTATGATTTGTGAAGACAAGAGGAAAAGGTATAAGGAAAAGGTATAAATCTGTACATGTAGCATCATCTTTAATATTCAAAAATACATGCAAAGACAAAGTTCTAGGAAGAAATGAAGTAAAATATTACCAATATTTGTCTTTGGGTAATAAAATCATGGGTGACTTTTAAATATAGATTTTGTATTTTCTAGTTTTATATGGTGATCATGCATTACTTTTTAAATCAGAAAAAGCCCCAGCAATAGTCAATATCTAGATATTGCTTGGAACATGTATATTTGCTAAGATTTCACAAACATTTAAATGACTAATTTTAAATAGTCCTATCAGTTCATTAGGGGTAGTTCTTATGTGAGTGAGTCCACAGGGGATAGATGGGACCATCAAAAGCCATTCCTGCATTGACATTTTAATATTAAAGATTCCTTGTTCACTTAAGAAGATGTTAAGATTTGGGCTTCAGTTATTTATGCAAGTCTTTAACTCTTATTATCTTTTCGCAAGAAAATATTGTTGCCACCTGCTGGCAGTCATGTATTAGTGGAATGGTTTTCTATTCCTGTGAAGTAAAATCCAACTTCCATGAAAATACAGAAACTGCACCAATCATCATAATAATGGCTAAGTTTGTTGGGTTCATTGATTTTTTTTTTCTGGTTAGGCCATGTATTATATCATTGTATTTCTCACAATATCCATAAGTATGAACTCATTTTATGCAGGAAGACCATCAAGGCAGAGAGGTCACACTATTTCCCTAAGGCCCCACAGTTAGTGAACAACAGAGTTGAGATACAAATCCAGAAAATGGCAACTTTTCTGCTGTGTCAGCTTGTGAAGAACAACTGTAGTAAATCTGGAGTGTGAAAGCCCTATTGATGAAAATATTTATTGAGGATGCGTAGAGAAAAAACAATGATTGCAATGAAATGCAACTCAGACGACCTGAGATTTAGCCACCCCTCCATACTTTATTGGCTGCATTGAGACCCTAAACTGATCATCCCAAAGGGAGTCTTTCCCTTCTCTGTCCCTCACAGGGCTTTTGCGAAGATCAAATGAGACAATGAGTCTGAAAGCCCTTCGTAATTTGTTTCCTGGTTTCCAAAGATGATCTCTGAATTAAATAAGATCCTTAGAAATGTAAAAACCTGAACTTTATTATCTTTTTTCCTCCCTGTAGATATGTCATCTTTATGTTATGACTTAAGTCTTGCCTTTGGTTTGGCAGAATATAAATACACGAACGCCCACTTAAAGGTACTTTTTGCATCTTAGTAGTACAATATAAGGCTGGGTGCAGTGGCTCATGTCTGTAATCTCAGGCTGAGGCGGGTGGGTCACCTGAGGTCAGGAGTTCAAGACTAGCCTGGGCAACATGGTGAAACCCTGTCTCTACTAAAAATACAAAAAGTAGCCGGGTGTGGTGGCAGGCGCCTGTAGTCCCAGCTACTTGGGAGGCTGAGGCATGAGAATTGCTTGCACCTGGGAGGTGGAGATTGCAGTAAGCCAAGTTCGTACCAATGCACTCCAGCCTGGGCAAGGTGATAGAGCAAGACTCTGTCTCAAAAAAAAAAAAAGTATAATATGAAGATATTTTTTCACTGCATTTCCCAATGTCCATTATTGAGGGTCTAATTTGATATACTACTCAAATTCCAGGAAAATATTATTTCCACAGGAGAATATACTCCGTCTCTGCAGGTAGGAAATAAAAGCATAAGGCTCTCTTTGTCTTTGGCTGCCAGGAAATTAAATTTCGTGTCCAATGGAGCCCATCTCTGCAGTCAGGAGCATCCACTTCCCTGGCTCTCAATGATCCTTTCCTTCACAGGCTCTACTCACCCTTCTTTGCAAGTGTAAGTGACGGTGTTCCTGAAAGTGAAGTTATTCCCCGTAATGACAGCATCTTTGATGGCAGGTGGTTCTCCACAGAAGACGAGGTGACAGGCAGGTGGCGCTCTGTCCCAGATGCCAGAAGCCGTGCATTCAATAATGGAAGGGCCCTGTAAGCTGCAGGAAAGAATGATGTTACTCTTTCATTGGCTATGGATTTGCTGCTATGGAGATAAAACAGGAAGAACTCTGGAGAAAATAAGGGACATTTGAGGAATTTGAGTACACAAAAATAGCATTTCTTCATATTAGATTGCTTTATATGAAAGCAAGAGAAATCTAAACAAGCTATATACCATTTGAAACAATGAATGGGTGAAAACAATATAACAACAGTAATCACTTGGTGCATAGTAAAATATTGAATCCGCTTATGGGCAGTGGTGTAAGGCACTCCAGACCTGTGAAGAGCAGATTACTTGGATGAGAAGGGGTTCATTAGACTGGTTAGAATCCAGCAGGAAGAAAGACACTCACCTAAGTAGCCAGGAAATCAGGGCAACTAAGGTCAAAGGGAACTGTCCAGGCCATGAGCCTGGGCATTTGAACCATGCTGCCCCTGACTCTGACCTCTGGTATTCCTTTGACTTAAACCTCACATCCCTATGCCATGGCTTATCTGCCTTTCTTCTCAACTTGATTCTGATAGCATGCTTTAATTCACTCCACTGTCTCTTCACTCGATCTGTTCCACTTCAGATCCTGTTGATCATGTTTCTGATAACAGTCTGACTTTCTCCATTGTCCCCTCTGTTTAAACACACACACACACACACACACACACACACACACACACACACACACACCATTAGTTAATCTCCTACAGTGTTAAGAACCTAGCCCCTTATCTTGACATGCTTTTTCATAACATTCCATGCAATGTTGAGTACGTTTGGTAAGCTGTTTATAAAGAAATCCATCACAAAAGCATTTATCGGGTATTCTGTTTATGCTTCATAAACTATTTTTGCTTTCATGTTTAAAGTCTGAATGCTTACAGCAATTGAACTAGGACTCTCAGAGTCATAGTTAGATAGAATATTTCCTTGGGCATTTACCATTAGCTATGTAGGCCTCGGGAAGCATACAGATTTGAGAACATCCTCATATTTATAAATTTGTTTTTAGAGTCAGCCAGTCACGTACAAATGAAACCTATTGAGTAAAGAATACAGGCACGGTGGCTCACACCTGTAATTCCAGCACTTTGGGAGGTTGAGGCAGGTGGATTGCTTGAGCTCAAGAGTTCGAGACTAGTCTGGGCAAAATGGCGAAACCCCCATCTGTACAAAATACAAAAATTAGCTGGGCATAGTGACGCACACCTGTAGTCCCTGCACTCAGGAGGCTGAAGTGGGAGGATCGCTTGAGCCTGGGAGGCAGAGATTGCAGTGAGCTGACATTGCGCCACTGCACTCTAGCCTGAGTGTCACAGTGAGACCATGTCTCAAAAAAATTAAAATAGGGAGCGAGTAACACAGTATTGTAGAAAGCTTGGTTGGTGTCTACATATGTTACCTGTATCCTGTATTGCATGAATATGATGCAGTAGAAAGGTAGGTAAGCCCACTCAAAATATATTTTCCATTATTTATATTTTCCGGACTAGAACACGTCACTGGTTCACACACAGGAGGGGAATGACTCCAAGAACTGTTAGCAAGACAGGATGATTCTTTATCACCGGCCAGAGTATATCCTTTATTACACCTAAAGAAGATAGAGGAAAATTACAGGATATAATTTGCTTTATTTTGCATGCCTTTATCTGTGCCAAAAACCTCTAAAAATATTAAGAATTTATACATATTGGAAAAGTTGATTTTTTTTCCTACTGAAATAATGCTTTTAAATTAATTTTTTTTTCAAGATTGAATACTGTATATCTTCCCCATAGGGAAGTAGGACAGATTTAAGAATTTGGCTTGCCTTCAGTTTGTGTCATGGATTAGTAACTACAAACAGGGAATCCTTGGCTTGAGAGTGGTGTGGTCTAGTCTGTTTCTGAGACATCAAGAGTATTCATTAGCTAGGAGCATCCACTCTCAGGGTGCCTCAAGGGGGCACTGGAGGTAATGATAGATTATTGGTCAGGGGATTTAAGGATTCTAGATATAACTACCATTAAATTATTGGATTACGATTTGTTCACACTAAGTATCATTCGATTAATTACATATTAATTCAAAAATGTCCTCTGGAATTATTTTCCCACCCCCTTTCTTTCAGTGTTATATCACTACCAGTATGCCATCAACATCTTCTACAATATAGTTTTAATCTTAGATACTTACCTATATGTCACTTTGCTGCCAAAAGTAAATGCTAACTCCTCAATGCAACCATTTTCTGGAATAGCCGGTTTACCACATGAAACAGCTTAACAAAGGAAAAACAAACACGTGACTTTTTTGAGACTGTGTGCAAAAATCTTTGAAATTTCAAGGGGCAGCTCAAGATCTTTTTTTGTTTGTTTGTTTTCTTTTTTTTTTTTTTTGGTGTGTGTGTGTGGGGTCATGTTTAAACATGAGCCTAATACCTCAGTTCAAATACAAAGAACATTGATACAACATAACACTTCATATGTCTACGCCTTACCTTTCTAGGATTGCCAAATATAAGAAACATGGTAAATTTACTAAACATACCTTTACAATATGGTATTAGATGATTCCATTCTCCAGACGCCAAACATGTGATTTTGGTTACTCCCATCAACTGGTATCCTTCCTGACACGAAAATGTGACTTCGGCACCTACTGTATAAATCTCACCTGAGGAGTGGCCATTTTCCGGATTTCCTGGAGCCTTACATTTTATAGGTTCTAGAAACAGACAGTTTTGGTGGAATAATAAGTGGCTTTCACACAACCATGCAAAGTCTCACAGCAAAGAATTCCACTATAGTTAAGAAACCTGTTAAAATCGCAAGAGAAAACCTCGTGAAGGGAAATGCATGAGGGCCCAGAGACACACTGGACATTAGACCAGAACATACATTTAATAAGCATTTAAGCAATAATAGTTTGAAACAGCAATGCCTAACAACAATATACATAATTTTTCTGGCTGCAAAGGTAGGCGCTCATTGGGAAAGTAGTGGTGGTGCCAGAGAGTGGCTTAGAAGGGCATTAGCCTCTTTCATCTGTTCCCTCTTCATACCCAGTTTTTCAGAGCAATTGACTTGGTGTCAGGCTGATGGAAAGGCTGAATAAAGCAGACTCAGGAAAGTTTCCAGCCTCCCTTCCCAAATAGAGTATGGGCTCTGGGCTCTCCCTATCTACAGATTCAGGGTCGGTCTCCACTGCTATAATAGGAAGGAGAAAAGGCTAAAGCAAGGTTTGGGCCAGTGTTGAGCAAGAAAAGTGAATATAATACTTGAATTCTCAAAACAGGAGGATATATCGCATCAATCTTTTCAAAGGCCATTTGAGCTATATAAGTCAAGGAGTTTAAACAAATTCTTAAAGTAAATGCAATTATGAGCTGATTTTGAGGAAAACAGCCAGAGGTAAGCATAAAGATGTATGTCCGAAGATGCTTATTAAACTGTTTTCCATAGTGAATATCACCTAATATTAACATACAGAGAAAAGTTACTTATGGAAAATCCATAAAGTGAATTATAAAACAGGAATTAAAATCCTGCTCTCAAACTATTTTGTGACATCAAAAATGTGCCTGATATAATATTACATGAAATAACTAAAATAAAGAACTGTTTATATGGTGTGTTCATATAGACATCTTATTGTTTTCCAGGAGTTACTCTTCACAACAAATGAAGAAATACAACAACGGGTTGAGAGATGATCTGGTATTATCAAAGCTATTTCAAAATATTGTAATGCAAGATGTCTTGGGGAGGCAAGATGTCTATTTTTTTTCAATGATATAATTTTATGTGACTGAGGCAGAGGAAAGATATTGATAGTGAAGATGTGATAAAGCATCTTCCTTGCTCTGACTGAGGCAGGGATGTCACTGATTATATTTCTATATCCACTCTATTATTCTTGTACTATGTAGACATTTCAACATTGTAGCATCATAGTTGGCTGTCAGTTTTGTTTCTGAGAAATTGGGAAGTTGGGGGAGGCACAATGCTACTTTAAAGCACTTTTAGTTGTTACTGATGTGTCTTTTGTAAGAACTTTTTCTTATCTGCCTACCTGTATGCCCTTTGAAGTTGAAACAATTATCTCACTTAGAAATAACATACACTTAAAATATGTACTTGAATAAAAGAATGGAATTAGGAACTTTTAGTTCTACATATATTGGTTACCTGCACAGTTTTTCCCATCTCCTGTGTACGGTGGGACACATGAACATATGTAGGATCCATCTACGTTCAGGCAAGAAGCATGCTCACTACAATCTGATCCAACTGCACACTCATCGACATCTAAAATGAAGACAGCTTATAAATATTAAAGTTGATTCCTTTTCCGTATGTATCAAACATCTGTTTTTACTTTTAAATCATTACATATCACGTAATGCACAACACTTCATATATTTGTATAGAATTTAAATATAACAGTCATAATCACATTGCAGATATACAATAAAAGCTATTATTTCCCTAGTTTATAGGTGGGCAAGTATAAGACAGGGATATATAAATATAGTCTTAATATGGAGCCTGATAAAAATTTAAAACATTTCTGGCACCTCTACATACAGCTGCTTTGTCACTATGGCTTGGCCAGAGCTTACTGGGATGAGATAAAGTTAACAAAGCAATGCCTCAAGAACCTCAGGAATTTGGGATGACTGTCATCTACAGAGCTAGAATAATCTCATATAGTAGTTGCCAACATTTATCTCACCAAGGCAGGATGGTGAAACGCCGTTCCAGCTCCCATTATCTGTACAGAACATCCTTGAGTCACCCAATAGATAGTAGCCATTGTTGCACTGGTAGGTTACTGTGCTGCCAGCATAGAAGTCATCGGCTGAATGGAAGCCATTCTCCAAAGGAGGTGGCACCCCACAGCTAATGCCTGTAAGGTGACCAGGAAGAAGACAACGACATTAAGAGCAAAATACTCCAAGAACACTTTATTTGTATTAAACTAGCAGTTCAGTTAAGCATGACATTTTTACTGAATGCAAACATCAGACTGAGGGTGTCCTAGGGATAGCAGCAGCCTGAACCCTCAGCATCTAGCACATTGCCTGGCTCACAGTAGGCATGCAATTCATTTATTCAAAAAACATTTACCCACTAGACGCTGATAAAGTTTGGATATTTGTCCCTGCCCAAATCTCATGTTGAAATGTGATCCCCAATGTTGGAATTGGGGTCTTGTGGGAGGTGTTTGGGTCATAGGGGCAGATCCCTCATGGCTTGGTGCTGTCCTTGCAATAGTGAGTGAGTTCTCATGAGATCTGGTTAAGCGTGTGGCACCTCTCCCTCCACTGTCTCTCTTGCTCCTGCTCCTGTCATGTGATGTGCCTACTCTTGATGCCTTCTGCCATGAGTAAAATCTCCTTGAGGCCTCCCCAGAAGCTGAGCAGGTGCCAGCACCATGCTTCCTGTACAGCCGGCAGAACTGTGAGCCAATTAAATCTCCTTTCTTTATACATTACCTAGTCTCACGTATTTCTTTATAGCAATGCAAAATGGCCTAACACATAGACACTGTTCTAGGTGCTGGAGTTACAGCAGTGAGCCAAACAAACAAAATCCCTGCCTTATGGAGCTTATTATCTAGTGGGGTAGATAGGCCAAAAAAAAAAAACCAAAACGGTGAATATATCAGGTGGTAACAGGTGCTTATCTAAAATAGCAGTCTAGCCTCCACCTAACCCTCATTTTGTATTACTTTTTTTTTTTTTTTAAGATAGGGTCTAGTTCTGTCACCTAAGCTGGAGTGCAGTGGTGCAATCTCAATTCACTGCAACCTCTGCCTGCCTCCTGGGCTCAGCGATCCTCCCATTTCAGCCTACTGAGTAGCTGGAATTACTGGCACACACCACTACGCCTGGCCAATTTTTGTATTTTTTGTGGAGATAGGGTTTCATCATGTGCCTAGGCTGGTCTTGAACTCTTGGGCTCAAGCGATCCGCCCGTCTTGGCCTCCCAAAGTGCTGGGATTACAAATGTGAGCCACCACACCTGGCCACACTTTGTATTTTCCTAGCCTCTTTTATTTTTCTTCACAGCTCTTGCTTCTAGCCCTTACCTTTATTATTTACTATAAATAAATATTATATTTACTTATTTTTCTGTCTCTCCTATTAGAATGTAAACTACATAAGAATAGGAGCTTTTTCCCCCGAACTGCTGCATCTCCAGGACCTAGATCAGTGCCTAGCACATAATAGGTACTTTAAAAGTTGCTGAATAAATGAATGAATGAATGCACTCGACTGAAGATGGCTCTCCCTGTTTTCCCCTCCAGCAATGACCCATCTATCTCTGGGCCTCTACCTGTAGGGTGTGTCTTTCCAACCCTTTCAGTTCCTTGCATCACCTTGGATGCATGCACAAATGGTCCCTTTGGATCCTAATCACCCATCTCCTTCATGATGCCCAGCACAGTTCATTAAACAAAGAAAAGGTTCAATGAATATTTGGTATATTTGCTACTGTGAAGTATTCACTCTTTGTCTAGCATTCCTGAAAGAGTTCTTATGTTTTCAATATTTTTCAAAAGTCACTGAAATGGCTTCAAGAAAGGCAGCTCACGTTCACAGTGAGGAAGTGGTTGTGTCCACTGTCCTTGATTCAGACAGTACTGCACAGGGTTCCCGACCAGCTGGAAGCCTGGATCACAGAACAGATGGATTTTGGAACCTGGCTTTAAATCTTCAGATGCAGTTCTCAGATGAGGCACTGACCCTCCTAAGCGTGGGCAATCTGAGGGCAAAGAACACAGGTGCAGAGCTTGTCAGCGGCATAGTGGTAGCATCACCAAGTCAATGATTTCAAACTGTATTCTGTATCAGCATTTGAGAGCCACCTTACTGATGTGAAAACAAGTTAACATGTAACCAGATCACTGGCAAGCAAAATAACTAAAAAAAAGAAAAAAAAAAAGCATTTAAGTCAATAACTCTCCCTCTTGCAAAATATTTTAGGAATGTTAATGAAATGTTCTTGTAAGTTATCAAAAGTCATAAATTCTAGGACAGTCTAAGAAACTCATTTAAATAAATTTGATTTTATGATACAGTTTTGATCATTCAGTTTTAGTGTGCAGATTGCAACATCCATCGCTTTTCTCCCTGTGCTACCTGTTCCTAGATACCTTCTACAAATTATAGAACCAAAAGAATACCCCATCTCAAACAGGTGCATAGTATGTCGGTGGGCCTTGAAAAAAATAACCTCATCTCTTCTCTAATTTTCCTGATATTATTTTACTTTCATCCAAATTTCCTCCCTAATTATATTTTGTTATACATAATATATTTTTGCATTAAAAAAACAAATCCTTTGGATGAAAATAGGGTAAATATGAATTACTAGTTACAAAAAGTAGATTGACAGTCACATACGATTGGACCGATAGAGAATTCTGAATTGTCTTCTTTTGCTAGGCAGTCCCAGGGTGGTCAAGAGATAGTGGAGTCTATGAAAGAAGGAAATTCTCACCAGAACAAAATATGCTCTTAGAATCGATCTTCACTTTCCCCACAATTCCTGACAAGAAATCAGGCCATGCTAACACGTTTCCTTTACTGAGTTCCTCTGGGCAGGAGGTAGCCAGTGACTTCACCTGAAAGTTTAATAACACTTTAGATAAGCCTTACTTGTTCCATTAAGATGGAGTTATTATACATTAATTTAGTCCTATTGAAAACATTCACAGATTTTTTAGAGATGGGGGTGGAGGGAAGCAGGTATGATTTCAGGGGCAGCAGGAGATTCTCTTCCGTTTCCCTCTCTCCCAGCTCTATCATTCCCTCTCCCAGCTACTTCTCCCACTAGACTCATTGTTGCCTGAAATTTTGGAATCCTACACCTAGAATTCCCTATGTAAAGCCATGTGGTTTTTTAAGGGGTTGTAGAGGCTCTCCCCTTCTTCATTCTATGTCTTTGACCTCTGACACAGAATTGAGGAAGCTGAGGCTTAGAGATTCTTAGAGGCTCAGCCTCTGTAGTAATAAGAGCAAACATTTATTAAGCCTTTACTATGGGCCAAATAATACCACAAATGTATATGTAGTATTTTGTTCAATCTTGTCAAAACTCTGCTATGTAGTTCTATTTATCTTTTATAGATAAGAAAACTGAAACTCAGTGAGATGGAATAACATGTTCAAAATCATCACAGTGAGTTTGGGGTAAGACTGGGATTCGAACCCCAGCTGTTTGACTCTAGGCTGGTTTTAGCCACTAGGTCGTATGTTGCTCTCTATGGATGATCTTGTGCCAGCCTTAAATTTCTGCATCTTCAGTCAGAGGGATTTGAAGCATTATTCTTTATGATTTTCTCCTGCTGCTTTGGTGATATTCTTAAATTTTATTGGAGAACATTATTTTGCAAAATCTAAAATGTTTTCCAATAAAATTTAAGAATATCACCAAGAAACTAAAAAGGGTGTTCACTGAAAATTACTGTAACTTCTGCCTAACTTCATCTATAACCACAGCATCAAATGATACTGGTGATAAATTCTGATAACCAAGAGCTTACAATAAGTTATGTCATCATTAGGCTGTTCACATTTTTACTAGGTTTGTACCTTTGCATCTCATTACTGTCATACACTGAAAATGGAATTGACCTGCTGTGGAGACAGGACATAGTCCCAGAGGTTGAGCTGGCTTATGGAGCCCACAAAAGACTCAGCTGGGCTGAATCCCTCTCCTTTTTTGTCTTGCTCTTGCCCCAGAACTAACGCACCACCACCTAAGGAGAGAGAAAGAGAAAGAAAAGGAGGAAAACTGGCCTGATGGTCTGTTATTCCTAAAATCTAAATTTAATGAAAGCATGACTAATACAAATAAATGAAAGAAAATTACTGAAAAGCAAAATTCTGTAAATTTACTGCAGGTTTTATCAATAAGAACAAATTCAATGTTTTATATAGCAACTTAAAAATAGACAGGATTTAGAATGTTGATTTATAAACCTGTAACTACAAAAACTGTATTCAATACATATATATGCATATAATATTTTATGTTGACAAATTAGGTGTTATTTTGCTTACTTTCTTGTAGAAAATCACCCTCCATGGAAGTGACTGCTCTTTATCTTTCTTATTCCTTAAGCTACAATGATATAATTTCTATCGCCAAATCCAGGGAACTTTCTAAAGTTGCCAGGCATCTTGTAATTGCCAAATTCAATAAAAATTTCAGTATTCATCTCTGTGACTTCTCTGTATCAGCTGTTTCTGTTAAGCATTTCATCCTATTCAACTTGCCTTTCTGGGTGTGCTGGACAGTCTGTGTCTGCACTGCCAGAACTGCCCTCCACCCTTCTCCACTCAGCTTTGTGTCCCAACGGTTGTGCCCGTGAGCTGCATCACCCAGCTTCCTTGTCCCCTGTCTTCTCTTTGTTTCTGGCCAATGAAGAGCCAGCATGAGATAAGAAAAAGGGATGAGAGAGAACTTGAAACTCCTGTATCCCTTCCTGCCAGGCAACCAACTAGGAGTGGCTTTTTCTATTTCTGAAGAGATCAGGGGATTCTCTCCAGCACTACAGTTTCCTAAATTCTGGCAACAATGCCTAACCCTTGTCACTTCAGGCCCATCCCTTACAACCATCTGTTGTTGCTAGTCATATGTGTTTTACTGTCATATTTTGGTCTTCTTAACCATGCTTACACCTTTGAAAACAGCCCTTCGTTAAACTCACTTTAGTGATGCTACCTGTTTCCTGCCAGGAGCCTGACTTGATTACACTATGCTTGATTTCTATCAGAGCATTCTCTCCTGGTTTTCTTTGAACCTTTCTGCTCATTCTCAGTCTCCCTTCTCTGCCTGCCTCTTAGAAGTGACCCCAAGATTCTACCCCATGACTTTCTTCCTTTAACTACTCTTTTTTTTTATTTCAATAGTTTTTGGGGAACGGGTGGTTTTGGGTTACATGGATAACTTCTTTAGTGGTGATTTCTGAGATTGTGATGCACCCATCACCTGAGCTGTGTAAACTGTACCCAATGTGTATTCTTTTATCCCTCACCCACTTCTCACCCTTCCCTCAAGTCCCCAAAGTCAACTACTCTTTCAATTTGATCTCCCTTGTTGGTCAATCTATGTCCAAAGATCCCTCCTTCATGATTTCCCAATCTACGTGTTTTTAAATTGTATTAATAATTTTAAAGTTAATACATGCACAGAAGAAAATTTTTAAAATAAATTATAAAGAACTCCTCTTACCTAGAAATAATTATTTAATAGTTTTTTGTATTTCTTTCCAGTTTTTTTTAGTGTATGTGTATGTATGTGTGAGGTATTTTAAAACATGTAACTCAGTATCATACTATACAGAATGTTTGAATATTGTTGAAGGTGTTGTGAGACCATCTTGGACGTGTTCTCATTTCATGAGTTTTAGTAGTTATGCTATTTTTTTTTTTTTTTTTTTTTTGAGACAGAGTCTTACTCCTTCACCCAGGCTAGAGTGCAGTGGTGTGATCTCAGCTCAACGCAACCTCTACCTCCCAGATTCAGGTGATTCTCACGCCTCAGCCTCCCAAATAGATAGCTGGGATTACAGGTATGCACCACCATATCCAGCTAATTTTTGTATTTTTAGGAGAGATGGGGTTTCGCCCACCCTCACCACGCATGTTGATCAGGCTGGTCTCCAACTCCTGGTCTCAAGTGATCCAGCCACCTCAGCCTCCCAAAGTACTGGGATTACAGATGTGAGCTACCACGCCTGGTCTAGCTATGCTATTTTAACACATGAATGGACAACAAAACATAATTTGCTTCATTAATTAAACGACCCCTTATTACTGGATGTTGGCCTTGTTTCTAAGTTTAATACTAAAATGACACTGAGATAAACCTGTTTATTTATACATAATTATACGTATGTTTGAATTATTGATTATTTCCATTAGATTGATTTCTGGTAGTTAAACTGATGGTCGCAGGCAAAGAATTTCTCTAAGGCTTTTGATACGAGTTTCTAAATTGTTTCCCAGAAAGACTGTATCAACTTACATACTTGCCAGTGCTCTATACACAGGTTTGCTATGCTGAATCCTAGCCAGTTTTATGGTGTCACTAAAAACAACTTTGCCAATTTGATATAAAGCAGTATCACACCTATATCGTTAGCTGTATTTTTGTGACTAGAAATTCAACATAGACCTTAAACTCAGTATGTCGAAAACCATATAAACAATCTTTTCCCCTCTCACCAACTCCTTTTCTTAGAATTCTTACTTTAGCTAACAGACTCTTCAATAAACTTGGTTACTCAAACTGAAGCCAGTCATTCACTGCTATGCACTGAACTGTGTCCCCGCCAAATTTATATGTTGAAGCCCTAACTCCCACCATGGTGATATTTAGAGATGGAGCCTTTGGGAGGTGATTGGATTTAGATGAGTTCATGAGGGTAGGGCCCACGTAATGGGACTAGTGCCTGCATAAGAAGAGACACCAGAAAGCTTGCTCTCTCTCTCCCTGCCATGTGAGGATACAGTGAGAAGGTGGCTGTCTACAAGCCAGGAAGGGGGCTCTCACCAGGAACCAACCATACTGCTACCCTGATCTCAGACTTCTAGCCTGCAGGACTACAAGAACATTAATTTCGGGTATTTTTATTTTTTTATTTTTGAGGCAGAGTGTCACTCTTATTGCCCAGGCTGGAGTGCAGTGGTGCAATCTCACCTCACTGCGACCTCTGCCTCCTGGGTTCAAGCAATTCTCCTGCCTCAGCCTCCTGAGTAGCTGGGATTACAAGCACCTGCCACCACGCCCGGCTAATTTTTTTTTTTGTATTTTTAGTAGAGACGGGGTTTCACCACGTTGGCCAAGCTGGTCTTGAACTCCTGACCCCAGGTGATCCACTTGTCTCAGCGTCCCAAAGTGCTGGGACTACAGGTGTGAGCCACTGCGTCCGGCCAATGTTGGTTATTTAAGCCACTTTGTGTACGGTATTTCTTTATGGTAACCCAAGCAGACTAAGACAGCCACGAAGGGTGTCAATTGGAACTCTGCAATATTTATGGATTCTCAAACATCCTGGCCATCCTTATGCCTCTGGTCAGCAAGCTATTTCCTTAGGTGGTTACTGTAAGAGTTTCTTGGTTTTATTCTCCTGTTCCTTCAATCTACTTTTTACTCTTCCATCATTGTTTATATTTTAAAGATAAAAATGCTTTTTTTAACCAGAAAATAAATATACGTTCATTATGAAAATAACATAAAATGAAGTCAATAAAAATCACCTGTAATCGCACCACTTAGAGAAGAGATAGTTGAAAACAAGAACACACTAAATGAAATGAACACAAACCACTGCCCCACCTCACTTGATAATGCCATTTCCTTTTGAAATACCTTTAATGTCTGTTAATTCACTGAAGGAGAAAATGTGCATTTCTTGGGGAACATAAACAGGCTCATTACAGCCCAACACTATGTTATGTTTCAGCTTCTTTATCACGTCTTCCTTTTCTTCTCTTCTATATACACTATGCTACTACTTTGGGGATCAGCCAACCATTCTTCCTCACACAAACCCCATTCATGGCCCCCTGCCTCTGCACGCAGAGCTCCTTCTGTCTGAGCTGCCTTTCCCTGTTCTTCTGACTCATCCTTCAAGACACAGGCTGGTTAAATTCAGCAGATGTTTATGAAGCTACCAATAATGTGCTGTCGACAATACCAGGCACTGGACTTAGACAGATGAAAAAACATTTCTTCTTCTAAGAGATGATAATTCTAAGGGAAAATTCATGCATAAATACTTTCCGATACAGTGTGGTTAATGCAGCAATGGAGGCATGCAGAGTCAAAGAAGAACTGAAAGAAAAAGCTCAGTGAGAAAGGGCTGGGCTCAGGGAAATCTTTCAGACCTGGATCTTGAGGATTAAGAGTTAATCTCATGCAGAAGGAAGATATAGAGAGTTTCTAGGCAAAGGAGTGGGTAGAATGCCAGAAAGAATTGTATAGCGTGATGTGTATGGTAGATACTGAGGGTGTCCATCCACATCCCCTGAGGTCCCCTCTTCCATTCTGAGTGCTACAGCTTCTAATGGTCCCACACCTGCTCCATCTGTGGGCATGTATCAATAAGCTAATCTAAGTGGTGAAGGCAGAAGGGGCCATGAAAAGGGCACAGCCATAAATTAAAAGAGTTAGGCCATAGGAATGCAATTTGAGAGACTCATTTTAACTCGTCCGGAATTCTCTGTTTCTTCATTTCTAAAATAGTAGCATAACTACTCTATTAAACTCACATGATCATTGTGACAAAAATATTGTGTAAATTTTGTAAAAATATTTGGGTAATTAGGCATAAATGGTATTACAAGGAAGTTTCGGTTTTGGCACTGGCTTCCTGTTCAAGCATATTTTACAAAGAAGCAAAGGATGATAGACCACGTTTTAAATTTATCAAGAGTGCTTTCATCAAAATTATCTTATTAGATATTGCCCTAGTATTATGAAATAATTATATGATTTTCAAAAGCAGCCTCTATATTAATCTCCCAATACTCCCATCTTACAACAACCTAATGTTTCTAGTTTGTCTGTGTTTCTCTTTCCTTCCCCTCCAAATTAATCTCCCCAATCCATTTCTTTATAAATCACCCTTGCTCCCTAAATTCATTAAACATCCTGAGCCTCCTTCTCTGCCCTCTCCTCATAACAAAATGCATGTGTCCTTGACTCTACAGCTCTGTCCTTTGGGTCTTCCATTTCTGGAACCTCAACACTCAGATGTTGCCTTACTGGCTGGATTGGCGCTTGGCAAATGCTCAGTGTGTGGATACACATCCAAGGATCTGTCTGTATGTTTCATTCCTCTCTTCAGTTATTCTGGGGTTTAAGGAAGAGTGGCTTTCTCTTTTATTTTTCATTTGTCCCAAGTTTCCCTCCCAGGAGAAGCATAATAAATGCTTCTTAGAGTTCAGTTATTAACTCTCAGTGCTGTCCCTGCACTGGGGAGTCCTTTTGTCCTCTGGTTGGAAACCTCTTTGTTGTTTAGGAATTTTCACATACACCCTATTACTTCTTTCTGCTCGTGCCCAGAACCACCTAAGCTGCCCTTCCTGCCATCTCCCCCAGCCATCTTAAAATGCTTCAGTAACTCCCTATTGATTTTAGGGTGAAAACCTCAATCCTTAACCTACACCACATGGCTTTACGTGATTTGGCCATGTCCGCCCTCTCTACCTGCATGCCTTGCCTTCCCTCTTTCAGCCTGCATTTCAGATACATCAATCTTTTTCTAGCGCTTTCAACAAGGCCCAGGCTCCTTCACTAAATTAGTGCCTGATCATCCTGGAGAGTTAGGGACATATCCACAAGCCTCGATGGACTCCCCATTCTACATCAGCTCCTTGGGTACAGGCTTTCATAGAATGATGTTCCTTTCCTCCATAGTGCTTGCCTCGGTGTGAAATTACACATAATTTAGTGTGATTATGTGATGAACACCTCACTCCCTGACCACAATAAAAGCATCTGGAGAGCAGGGACCACACGACTTTTGCCCACCATTGGGTTTCCAGTGCCTTGCATAGGTGCCTGGCTCTCCTAGTGAGTGCTTAGGACGTATTCTTTACATTCACAAGTAGATCAATTTTGGTTTGATCGGCATGGATCTTCATAGTATTAAAGTGAAACAATACATGGACAATAATTTCTTTCTTTTTTCTTATTTTTTTGAGACAGAGCCTCTCTCCATTGCCCAGGCTGGAGTGCAGTGGCATGATCTCGGCTCACGGCAATCTTCGCCTCCTGGGTTCAAGCGATTCTCCTGCCTCAGCCTCCTGAGTAGCTGGAATTACAGGCATCTACCACCATGCCTGGCTAATTTTTCTGTGTGTTTTTAGTAGAGATAGGGTTTCACCATATTGTCCAGGGCGGTCTCCAACTCCTGACCTCGTGATCCACCCTCCTCAGCCTTCCAAAGTGCTGGGATTACAGGCGTGAGCCACCGCACCTGGCCAATAATTTCTAATAAATAAAATAAGTATTGTATTTGAGGCTTCGCAAGGGTCATCTCACCGCATTTTTATGAAGTTTAGTATTTTTGTGCTATATTTATTAGTATACGTATCCTAGTTTCATACAACTTACTTCTAGAATGTATTAGTCAGTTTCTAATACTTTAATTCATTTTTGTCTATTTAATTTTCCTTTAGTATACCTGAAACAAATGAGCAAAGTAAAAAATAATGTCATATGCATATACTTCTATAGATGTATCCAGATAGAACAAGCTTATTGCCATGTACAATGCTGAGAACCTGGGTCACCTAATGAAATTTAGTTTGCAATTCTTCAAACTAAAACTCCTGGGATATTTATTAAAAAGTATTTTTTAGAAGACAAGCCAAGATCTATTTGAAAATGGCCATAAAAGATGGATAGCAGTGGTCCTGCTTATATACTGATTACAAAACAAAACAATCCTTAAAATAAACAAAAAATACCAGTAATTAATCTCCTTGGAAGACAGTTTAGCAACCAGCTGCTTGTTCAGCATGCTTCTTGGTAGTCTTAATGTAGATCTTCAAAGGCATTTCTCACACAGAGAGGCAAACAGCTTACTTAGGAAAAAAGCTTCTAATAACCCACAGTTAGGATAATCAGGGAGTAGGAAATGAGAGAGATAGCTGTTAATCTTTGTTTGAAACCAAGAACAACAATGCTAGCAAACCTGATGTCCATTTAAGCAGCATCACCTCTAGAGTCCAACAGAATTATACTCATTTTGTTAAAACATACCAGGTATGGGCAAACCAACAGAGAGGCCAGCACCACCGTCAGATAATTTCCCATCGATATAGACTTTCCAGATGCCATTGGCACTTGTCCAAGTGATTGCAATATGATGCCATCTGCCATCATTCACCGAGGGACAGTTTGTTATCTTTTCCCTGCCATTCACATAAAGAACCCAGCTGTAGAGAGAAAGATTCCAGGGAATGTAGTCATTAGCCATATGTTGCAATCCTTACTGTGGGGCATGTTACAATTTTTCTTCTTTTTCTTTTTTTGTGGGTAAAGTACTTTGTGTAAATCCATTACTCTTTTTTTTTCTCCATTTGGTCACATTTTGTAGAAGCAGATTTGATTTACTAATTATACTTTACTGTAGCTCACTGAAAATTGGTTTGTGTTTCTTAAACACTGAGGGGTAGGAAAAAGTCTTAGGATGAGCCAAGAGAAGTTGCTCCAATTTGAGAGAATTTACCAACTGGCTGTTTTGGAGAGAATGAGTCAAGAATGGAAAGGGTGAGAATTGTGTAAATGTCAAACTGACATCCTTCTTCCAGAATGTAAGTTTCTTAAGACCAAGAACAAATTTCAGATGTTTCATAGATACTTCATCAAACAAACAATTAGTCTGTTTGATGGTTGCTGCTATGGTTTGAATATTTGTGTGCTCTCAGAATTTATATATTGAAATGTAATCACCAATGTGATTAGGAGGCGGAGTCTTTGGGAAGTGATTAGGTCATGAAGGCTCTGAAGAGACCACTTGCACCTTCGCCATGTGAAGACAGAGTAAGAAGGTGCCATCTGTGGACAGGAAAGTAGGGCCTCCCCAGACACTAACTATGCTGGCACCTTGATCTTGAAGCCTCCAGAACTGTGAGAAATATATTTCTGTTCTTTACAAGCCACCAAGTCTATGCTATTTATTATAGCAGCCTGAATGGACTAAGACAGTTGCTCATGTAGTCATATGTCAGACAAAGTATGCTGATCCAAAGAAAAGAATAATTGAAACAACAAGGATGGCCAGCCAGAAGATGTTTCCAATAACTGTGTCATTCAGGGAAATGACAAAGCTAATAAGCAGTGTAAAGTAAAAAGTCTTCAAAATCAAATGGAGAAAAAGAAACGATTAGAGAAAGTTGATAATGGAGATAAAAATTCATTGACCACTTCTCCCAGCATCTTATCAGATCCTGTTTACAGATGTTTATGAAAAAATAATATTTTTGCAATATTAATGGTTTCCTTTCTGCATTTTTCCAGTTTCTCTCCTTATTCAAGGAGGTGACAAATTCTCTCTTTATATATATTTTGTCTCAAAGGAGGGTTTTTGCAAACTTCTTGGATTTTTGTTTTTGACAGATCAAGTACATTAAGAAGAATAGTATTTGAGGATGGGAGACTTCTACCAGAATAGTGAGATTCCCTTGGATTGGGGATAGAAAAAAAAGCTCAGTGGGTTTTGAACACCAACAACCTGCTCATAAGTAGGCCAACGATTTCAGTGGATCTGAGAGGAAAAGGCCATGTGGTGCACCGCAGAATCAACCACACTGAAGTTATGAACCTGAAGTTTTGCCAAGGATTTCACATGTTTAAAAAAGCAGTGGTTTTAAAGGGACCACAAACGCTGGGTCAGTGGACAGCTCAGTGATAAATAATGTGGACAGTTGGCCAACGATGGAAGTCCTGCTCAAGTCTGTGGCTCTTCGGCAAGACTCTGGGTACAACTAAGGTTGGCTCTCCTGACAACCCATGGCGATGGGGCCCTGGAGTTGGAATTAGTGCATTCTAAAAAAAATATGCACACTGAGTTTGTATACTGATTTGTATGCAATACACTTGTCTCCCAAGGTCAATGATGTCACTGAAATCCCTTAACTTTTAGAGATCCTATTATATAAAAGAAAGAGCATCAGTATTTGAGTCAGAGTTTGAGACTTAGCCCTGCTACTCCCAAGGTGTGAGATCTGGGGCAAGTCATTTAGACTTTCTGAAACTTTATTCTACTGTCTATAAGATGGGCACAGCTCCTCAGGTCATTGTGACTATCAGATGAAGTAATACATATGAAAAGACTTAGTAAACAGCAAAACACAATACATGTTTGAGGTATTATCACTAAAAATTTACCTTCTTACAGAACTTGTTCAGATGCTCCATTTGATTATTGACACCCTGCTGTTTTCTGGGAACACCTGACCCTCTACTTTCCCATTTCCCATCCTCAATGTCAGTTCTAATTCGGTTCCAAGATAAGGTCTTAAGCATAGCCTTCCCGACACTTCTGCTTACCCGTTATAATCAGTCAGGAGCAAGGTATTGTCGCTGCCATTATCAACTGCATAGGAGATTGGTGTTCCATAGTTCATGTCGTCAGAGGATTTCATCCAGAAGGTACAGGTTAGAGCATGGAGAGATGGAAGCACGCCATCTAGCATGACATATCCATAGATGCCAGAAACTTCAAAATCCAGGTTAAAGCCTGTAGACTGTTCTGCAATGAATAAGAAAAGTGTGCAGACTGTGGCACTTGAAAGACATTTCCAATTGTCAGAGGAAGCAGTGCTATTGTCAAAGAAGCTCATTTCAGTGAATATGATTATCTAAGAAGCAGTTTCAAAATTAAATACATATTATTTACAAAATACATAGTGCATTCTTTTAAATAAAATAACCAGTGAGTATATAAGAGAGGAAAAGCATTCAGTAGTGAAAGGAAGCAGAGAAACAGGAAGTAGTTGGAAGGAGAGGTGAAATTGAAATGCTACTAAAGCCAGGAGATACTAAAGCATGTCTGTATGCTGATGAGAATGACTCAGTAGAGAGGAAGTAATTGATGTCACAGGAGAGAAGGAGGAGGTGCTGCAAGGGCAACATGCTGCCCTACTCAAGGCTCTGGCTTTTCCCTATTTCATGAGCAATTCAGCTCTGCCCCAAACCTGCACAGACCACTCAATAAAACAAGTCTTACAGCTAAAAGACTCCAGTCTCCTGAGAAAGTATTTAGATTTGATCTGCTGATTCTCAAACATGTCCATGGATTCTCACCTCTGAAGTCAAGCGGCTTATCAAAGTATCATTTCTATTATAAATAAGTAGAACATGAAGAGTTCTACTAAATTCAATTTTCTCTATTTCCCCCCTAAATTTTTAAGCTTTAATTTCATCATCTGTGCCACTGAGGATAATAGTAGTAGTACCTAGTTTGTTGGATGGCTGTGAAGATTAAATGAGTACAAAGTGCTTGGCATAGTTTTTGGCCTACGGGCACTGCTTGGTGCAGGCAAAATTGGTATTATTGTTATTATATTACTATTGTTAGTATTGTTATTAATAACACTGAGTTGATACATACCTGTTTCACACCTTTTGCCTGAAAATCCTGGCTGACATTTACAACTGTATGAATTTAATTCATCCACACAGGTGGCCTGATTTCTACATGGGTTAGACTGACATTCATTGATGTTCAATTCACAGTGTGATCCTGTGAAGCCAGCTGCACACAGGCATCTGAAAGAAAACAAAATGTTGTAACAATTAGAACAGTTGTAGGAAGTCTCCCATTTATGATAATCTTATCTTGAAAGACTTTGAAAATCGAAATGCTGGAACACATTTTCTACACCAAAACAGTGCTTTAATTGCAGGTTACTTTTTCCAGTTCACTTGATTAAATCTATGTAAGACAAGATGTATTAGAAATGTGCAGTAGCAAAAATAAAGTAGAAAGTAGTTCTGGTACAGGTGAAATATAATTCATACATTGTGGTTTCTCTCCTCATAGGAGTTATCAGAAAAATATGAAAAGTTCAAATGCTGTTCTAAAGGCTTTTATATGTTAAGCCACTTTTCATAACAATGAGGTAATACTAGTATTATTCCCATTTTACAGATAAGCTAAACTGTGGCTCAGAAAGATTAAAGAATTTACCCAAGTTCTATTGCTACCAAGTGGTGGAGTGGGGTTTTGAATCAACCTATACCCTTTTTCTTAATCAGGATGCTATATAGTTTCTGTGCTATGCAACAAACCATTTTAAACTCATCAGAATGGAAAGTATATCTGGTAATGTCAAATGTTGACAAGAGTGTCATAAAATAGGAAGTCCCATATAGTGAGTAAGACTACAATTTGGCAATGTCATGAGAAGTTGAGAGTTTGTGTTCCCAGAGCCCTATAAATCCATTTCTTGTTTTCTGCTCTAGGAGATAATTGCACAAGGTGCACAGGGACCCATATAACAAATGTTCATAGCAGGATCTTTCTAAATGTCTATGGAGAGGAGAATGAGAAAATGAATGATGGTGTAGTTAATTCCATCATGTAATGGAATACTAAGGAGCAATTGAAATGAACAAACCAAAGCCAAATGTAACCTCCTTGATAATACTTGAAAATATCATGCTGAGCGGAAAATAAAACCGAATTGCAAAAAGAATATGTATGTTATGATACCACTTATGTAACATGTAACTTATATACTGTTTATAGAAGTCATATATGTAGCAAAATGTAAAACCTGAATAAGAAAGATATATTCAGACTGCAGGACGGTGATTACTGCTGGGGGAAGAAAGTGAATGTGTGTGTGTGTGTGCGTGTGTGTGTGTGTGCGCACTCGCGCGCGTGTGTATGCATGTGTCTATGTTGGAGGGAATCCAGCCCTACCTTTAAAACTTACGTCTTTAAAACAGAAGATGTGAATCAAATATGGCAAAATACTAAGGTTTGATAATCACAGTGATCAGTACATGACTTTTATTATTGTAATTTTCCGTGTGACTGAAATATTTTGTAATTTAAAAGGACTGGTCCAATAAATGCGAGTTAATGTTATTGTTACTAGCATGTCATACAAAGACCTCTTTGATATTGACCTAACAGTGACTAATAGGAATAACTGGTGTTTGGGGGATGTAAACAAAATCTCAGTTGGAATTGAGGGATCTTTACTGGGTCTCTGCATTTGACGGTAAATCTATTTTGACTATAATTTCACTCACCTTTATCCTCCTGTGTTTGGTGTCATTACAACACTATCATATCCTCATCTATGAAATAGATTCACTTTGTCAACAACCTATGTTCCTTCTGAATTGGGAGCGTGTACCTTCACCTTTCTTCTAGTTAGGATTTAGACAACTTTGGTATTCATCAATCGTTTTAAACCCAGGAAAGAATTTAGAACTCTTGTTGTTCATCTGGAAATTTCTCATTGTCTACAGTTATGTACTATATGCCCGAAAATGTCAAACACCCATGAGAAAGCGATGCTACATGATAAGACCTCATTTCCACATTGTAGGTGAAAGTCTCATTGGCAGAGTTGCCTTCTTATTTCTTCTGGATAGCGCCTTGGCTGTTTGTGGGAGGATGGTAATGGAAGGGGGCTGAACTAGAAGAAAGGGGATTGGGAAATGTTGCAATTGGGCTAGATCTTTTTTTTCTTTTTGGTTTTTACTTTTGCAAACTTATAAAACCAGCAGCATCTTGAGGACAATACAGTTTTCTAAAATTTTGCAAGCAAGAGAAATCTGTCTTGTATACTACAGATGTGCTGTCTTCTGTACTTCCCTGCAAAGAGTGGGGGATGGAATGGGATAGTCTTGATAATGACAACAGGAGAGGGTTGTTTTTCAAACTGTATTCTACTGACACCTAAGAGCTGCCTCAGGGAGACATAGTCTTTCTGCCCCTCAAATACTACTATTTTCAGCCACAAAAGCTTAGCTTTGATTATTTTACTTTTTTACATTCGTGTTAGATTTCTTTTGAACCAAAGGTTACTAAACTAAAAAAAAAAAGTTTGAAAATCATGGACATAGAATAAAGATGAGCACTATCACAGTATGATTGCAGATTCCATTTTGATTTTATCTGGTATAAAAACTTTAGCTAAAGCACAGGTGGATCATCTGAGGCCAGGAGTTCAAGACCAGCCTGGCCAACATGGTGAAACCCCGTCTCTACTAAAAATACAAAAGTTAGCCAGGCGTGGTGGCAGGCACCTGTAATCCCAGCTACTTGGGAGGTTGAGGCAGGAGAATCGCTTGAACCCGGGAGAAAGAGGTTACAGTGAGCCGAGATCGTGCTATTGCACTCCAGCCTGGGCGACAAGAGCAAAATTCCATCTCAGAAAATAAATAAATAATTAAAATATGGGCTTTGTCTAGTACTACTGTATTTGCTTCTGAGTAATTATATTTCATCTTTTATGACTTCCCAAGTATAGAACGTTAGTTCCCAAACATGGCTGTGCATCAGAATCATTGGGAAACTTAAGCCATAACAGGTTGCCTATTTTAAAATGATAGGCTCTACTTCAGGCTTAGTGAAGCAGAAATGGTGGTGGGAATATTCAACTGTAGCCTATCCTCGGGCCAGCATTCGAGAATGACTGACTTGAGACTCAAAGCAATGCTCCATAAAGGCTGCATTATCACTGAATAGTTTAAAAAATAAAAACAGTGAAAAGAATCAGACTTAGCCTTTTACCTGAAGCTATTGGCACCGTCTTTACAGGTAGCTCCATTTTTGCATGGCTGACTGAGACACTCATCGACGTTCTTTCCACATCGGGTACCCAAAAATCCAGGTGGGCATTTGCACAAGAATCCCCCAACTTGGTCTTCACAGACTGCATTATTTAAGCATGGGTTTGACTGGCATTCATTGACTTCTGTTTCACAATGCAGGCCTGAGGATGGAGAAGGAAGAGAAACAGCCCAAATGATTAACTCCCTGGGAACACTGTAACTAAAGTGTTGACTCCCTGGAGGATGCTGCTTCTAGAGGATTGGAATGGAGGCTGTGGAGCCCATCAAACTGGTTTGAGATCCATTCTGTAATGGGCTCTGGCTTTTGTAAGTCATTTTTTTGTGGACTCTGAGTTTTTGATAATCTGTTTTTTTTTTGAGACAGAGTCTTGCTCTCTCTCCCAGTCTGGAGTACAGTGGCGCGATCTTGGCTCACTGCAACTTTCACCTCCTAGGTTCAAGAGATTCTCCTGCCTCAGCCTCCTGAGTAGCTGAGACTACAGGCACCCACCACCACACCTGGCTAATTTTTGTATTTTTTTTAGTAGAGACAGGATTTCACCATGTTGGCCGAGGTGGTCTTGAAATCCTGAGCTCAAGTAATCCACCTGCCTTGGCCTCCCAAAATGCTGGGATTACAGGCGTGAACCACCATGCCCAGCCGATAATCTGCTTTTTTAAATCTTACTTTTTGTTGAAATTAAGTTTGGTAATAGACATCTAATTGAGATAATGTTAAGAAATAAAGCTAGTAAATTCCATTCAAAACTTGCCTGTTTCTTTGATCTTGCCTTTTTCCTTCACTGGCCACTTTCTTGGATTTACTCTTTAGAAATTAAGCATACACTTTTAAACCATATTATTCTACATCTGTTTGCAATATGATATTACATGATTTGTCTCCAGTTCCTTCTTGAAAGTTTGCCTTTACACACACACACCACATACACAAATTATTTTTTGCTGAACCATTTGAGAGTAAATTGCAGACCTGCATGCCCTTTTACCCCAAACCCCTCAGTGTGTATGTCCTCAAAAAATGAGGACTTTCTCTTACATAATCACCATACAGTAATAAAATCCCAAAATTCACATTAATATATATGTTAAGAAATGTACTAATTTGCGGTGGTTTACAAGATTTTAAGACAACATAGGAAGACTGGAAACATCTTACCTACAAATCCTTTCACACATGTGCAACGATAGCCAGCCACACCATCAACACAGATTCCTTTATTTAAACAAGGACTGGAGCTACACTCATTTATATTTTCTTCACACCGCTGACCTGCAAAGAATCATTCATCTTTGAGCTGGAGAAAACTTGACAGGACTTTAAGACCAATAGTTTCCAAGCAAGTTGTTCAGGCATTGGAATAGGGAAATTGGAAATCATGGCTAACATGTTTGTGACAAACATGTTGAAATAAAATGTTTCTTCTATTCTGTGAACTGCAAAATTTTTCTAGCAAGAAACCTAACATATTCAGCATGCAATGGAAAATGATAACCACGAATATCTGACCATATTTTTTTTAGTGAAAAAGATGTGTGATTTTGTTTTAAATTTTTTCTCCTTATTTGTTTGCTAGTTGTTCTCTTTTTGAGTTTATTCCCTTTAGAGTTAAGTGGTAACAGTTACAGCATTACAGTTACAAAGTTGGCAAAATTATGGGAGAAATATATTGAATGAAGAAAATAACTCACTTTCTTCTGCAAATTAGGGAAACACAGCCAAATTTCTGTGCAGCTGTCCCATGTTTTGTGTGAACATAATTTGGGAACAACTAATGTTATTCATAGCCTTTATTTTACACATCTAGAAACAGATCCAAAGAGGTCTGTGACATTGCCAAGGACAGGCACAGAAATGAGCCTAGAACCATAAATCTTCATGTTCAAGAAAAGACGTACAAAGACTCGTTGGGTTGAAGAGTTCAGGATGCTTAAATTTATAACTCATGACATTATGTAACACATATCTAATAATTTATGTACCTTGACATTAAAATATGCTAAAAGGAAATTTCATAATAAAAGTTGTTTTTTGAGAACAGTAAATCTAACATAAAATCTACACTTTCATACAGACCATTATGAACACTTGTTTTTTCACAGTAAATCCACAAAATAAATTTAATGTCTAATAAATAAAATAGATAATACATTTCACATCTAGTAAATGTATATTTATTTTATTTAGAAACTTGGTTCTACTTTTCTCATAGTATGTGTCTGCCATTCTTGTCACAAGTTTTTACTATGATTCAACACCAGGTGTCGCTAATATGAGATTTGGAATTTTAAATAAAGAATTGTAGGATACAGGTGCATAATTTTAATACTGTCTACGGAAATGCAACCATAGGCAGACGGTGGAGAGGAAAGAGCATGAGAAAGAAAATGGAAACCAGGCAAGCAATCTGGATGTGGTTCCAGCTGTTGAATACACACCCTTGGTTAGGGGTGATGAGTCTGCTGGTCTGCAGTTGGTCTCACAGCATGTGGGCCTCTTAGAATATAAGCTGAGAGAAATTTGTTTCAAGATATGTGTGATGTGGCCCCTAAATGCAAGCCACACGCTTTGGTGTTCATAAGACAAAAATGATTTCTTCTGTTGTTGAGGTAAAATAGGCATATTTCTAAACAGCATGCCTGTCCACTATAATTGATAGAGTATGCTATCACTTTATCAAGTGCAATATCAAGTCCACTCTACTTGATGGCTTATTTGAAGGATTTTCAAGGGCAACTTTGACTATTTAAAATGTCTCCCTATATATAAACTTTCAAATTACACTTCCAGATGAAATGCAATTTTACTGTATAAACTCAATATATCTTTTCATAAGCCTGGGACTACCAGTGTTGCATGGATGTGAAATAGAGAAAATATATGAGTTGTTCCAAATGATTACTACTGTAAGTTATGTTAAACATTTTTATGTCTTTATGGAAGTTGTTTTTAGATACACAATAAAATTATTAGAATCTGGTTCCTTTGAAATGTTATCAGGATTTTACTAAACTTTTTAAAATATAGAAAATTATATACCCACACGTATTAAAATATATATTCAGATATCTTTTTAGTATAATAATGATGAGTTAGGTACAATGCTGGATGATTTAGATGATCTCAGTACTCTCCATAATAATATTATGGGGTCATTACTATTTATAAAGTAGTAAATCCTAGTCTATTTTATTAGAATATATCATCAATATTATAATAATTATAATGTGGGTTAACAAGGGAATTGAGAATAAGATCACTGTTTCTGAACTATTTTTGTGAGAAGGTGCTGGAAGCTGCGACTCTTAAGATATACACTTAGAGAAATCTCCAAACTGCTTTCCAGAGTGGCTGAACTAATTTACATTCCTAAAAAAGTATATAAGTGATCCATGTTTTTCTATAACTTGCCAGCATGTGTTATTTTTTGACTCTTTAATAATAGCCATTCTGGCCAGGGGCGGTGGCTCAGGCCTGTAATCCCAGCACTTTGGGAGGCTGGAGTGGGTGGATCACTTGAGGTCAGGAGTTCAAGACCAGCCTGACCAATATGGTGAAACCCCATCTCTACTAAAAATACAAAAAATTAGCCGGGCATGGTGGCATGCGCCTGTAGTCTCAGCTACTTGGGAGGCTAAGACAGGAGAATTGTTTGAACTTGGGAGGCAGAGGTTGTAGTGAGCCGAGATCATGCCACTGCACTCCAGCCTGGGCGACACAGCGAGACTCCATCTCAAAAAATACAAAAATTAAAAAAAAAAAAAAAGCCATTCTGACTGGTGTGAGATGGTATCTCATTGTCGTTTTGATTGGCCTTTTCTGATGATTAGCGATGATGAGCTTTTTTTCATGTTTGTTGGTTGCTTGTGTGTCTTCTTAGAGAAGTGTCTGTTCATGTCCTTTGCCCACTATTTAATGAGGTTATTTGTATTTTGCTTGTTGATTTGTTTAAGCTCCTTATAGATTCTGAATACTAGGCCTTTGTCAGATGCATAGTTTTCAAATATTTTCTCCCATTCTGTAGGTTTTCTGTTTACTCCATTGATGCTTTCTTTTGCAGTGCAGAAGCTCTTCGATTTAATTAGATCCCACTTGTTAATTTTTGTTTTTGTTGCAATTGCTTTTGGGGACTCAGCCATACATCATTTGCCAAGGCCGATGTCAAGAAGGGTATTCCCTAGGTTTTCTTCTAGGATTTTTATAGTTTGAAGTTTTACATTTAAATCTTTCATCCAAGTTAATTTTTGTATATGGTGAAAGGCTGGGGTTCAGTTTCATTCTTCTGCATATGGTTGGCCAGTAATCCCAGCAATCCCATTACTGGGTATACATCCAAAGGAAAATAAATTGTTCTACCAAAAAGACACATGCACTTGTAAGTTCATCCCAGTGCTATTTACAATAGCAAAGACACGGAATACACCTAGGTGCCCATCAATGGTGGATTAGATAAAGAAAATGTGGTACTTATACATCATCGAATATTATGTAGTCATAAAAACTCCACAAAATCATGTCGTTTGCAGCAACATGGATGCAGCTGCAGGCCATTATTCTAAGTGAATTAAAGCAGGAACAGAAAGCCAAATACTGCATGTTCTCACTTAAAGTGGGAGCTAAACATTGAGTACACATGGAATAAAAATAGGAACAATAGATGCTGGATACTATTAGAGGGGAGAAGAAAGGCAGTGTGGGCTGCAAAACTACCTATTAGGTACTATTCTCACTACCTGGGTGATGGAATTATCTGTACTCCAAACCTCAGCATCATGCAATATATCCATGTAACAAACCTGCACTTGTACTCTCTGAATTTAAAATAAAAGTTGAAATTATTTAAGTTATAAATAAAGACAAAGATTTTGAATGCTAAAAAATAAGATAACACTTAAATATGTATTTATTTAAGTTAAAAGGAGAGGCATAGTGGTCCATAACAATTTCAAGGATACATGCGCCTGAAGTCCACAGTTAGTAATAATTATACACACACACATTCACACACACACACATGAACATCCACAGAAATTGGCATACACACTTCATAAATTCAGTAAAATACTAGTAAAAAGCTTGGGGATGACCTTGTATTTGTAGTAGGTTTTACATATTTTCTGTCATTTCCTCACCTCCATTTTTACTAATGAAGAAACAGGTTCAGTGAAGTTAAATGTCTTGTCCAAGGTCACACATCTAGCTGGCAAAGATGGGAACACGCCTGCTTGTTTTATAAAGCAATTACATACTGCCATATTGATATCTTGTTCTCCTTACATAACCGGAAAAGGACAAGAACACTTTCCCAATGCAAATAAGTAATATTAGAAAATATGCTTCTTCAATATGTTTATAATATTCTATAAATGTATCTTTGACACATTCCAAATTTATCTCAGTGATGAAATGTTAATGATTCAAAGATTTATATTGTTGAAAACAGGAGACCTTCCCCTTACCTGTGTAACCTGATGGGCACTCACAAATGAATTCCCCAACTAGGTCTTTACAAACTCCATTGTTGAGGCAAGGCAGTGGGCTGCACTCATCGATGTCTGTTTCACACTTTAAGCCTACAATGTAAACCAAATGCTGAGGGACAATCCAAGGATGGGATTAACCGAAATAGAACTATGATCATTTAAAGGTAATTATCTCAATAATCAGAATTTTTAAATGGGTAGTGGTAAAGAAAAGGGTAATATTCATTAAGTGCTACCATCTATTAAGTATTTAATGAGGGTAATACATCTTTCTAAACAAATTTAAGATATTCTTATAAAGATACATAGAAGATAGCAAAAGATCCCAAATTAGAAGTCGGGTAGGAGCACTTGGAAGCATAAAATGGAGCCAGGAATTATGCTAATTTCAAAGTGAAAGTTACAATATCATCTGCACTTGCTACCAAGGTCACCTGGCTTAGGGGTGGAGGTGGGGCTAAAGCCTGCCAGATCACAGCTCACATGCCAGGTGTCCCAGAGTGGCTGCATCTTCCCACAGGGTGCACACAGGCTTTCTATGGGCTAGCTGTGCTGGAAACCCATATTCTTTCTCAGGGTCCTCCTCACTAGCATCAGCATTACCTGGGAATGTAATAAAAATACAAATTCTCAGGCTGTACTCCAGACCTACTGAATTAGAAATTCTGGGGCTGGAGTCCAGCAATCTGTGTTTTTAACAAGCCTTCCAGATGATTCTGATGCACAAGATTGTTTGAGAACCACTGTCCTATATTATACCCTTTCTCAACCACCACTCATTTACAGAATTCCCAAACAAGATCCTTTATTTCTTATGGAACGTCAAGGTAAATATTTTTATAAAAATTCACAGAGACACACATGCACACAACACGAGCCAGCTATAATAAATATGATGCCAATATTCTAGATAGATCTTGGCTATACTTTGTTTTTTGACTTTCCTTTTGCTTATTTTGTGGTGAATTCCTTTACTTAAAAGCACTTCTCATGAAAAACTTTCAAGTTGGTTGTATAACATTGAAAAAAAACTGTCTAGAAGAAAATGATTATTTTAAATTAATTGCAATTTTAAGGTATAGTTCATTTCCCCTCAAAAATTATGTTTCTGGACTTAAGTCAAATGTGAACCAAACTGTTAAAAACCCCCATAATTCATACATAATTCCTACATAATAAAGCCCAAAGCCAAATTGTTTTCTAAGCACAGCTTCCAGAAAGATAGAAACAAAGCATAGCTATTCATAAGAACTTCTATTAGTGTGTAGCAAATCAGAGAAGCTGCCAGTTCATTTAAAAATGTTTATACTGGACAATCTGTTCTATGTTGAGTATCATGCATATAATTTTTGATAGAATGAAACTTTGAACATGACCCCTGTATTTCAATTTAAATTGTGGGTTATGACAAAGACTCATAGGGAAGATGAGTCTTTATTCTTTATCCAAAATAGGCAAAGAAAACTGTCATTTGTGAAGTATGTATAATTTTTTCACCTATTGTTTATCTTGTTCAACAAATTTTGGCACATTTACATGGTCTAATGTATCTTATCAGATATAGTTAATGTACTAAAGTTTGATACTGCAAGTCATAATGATTTCATATAAAATATATTAAAATCTACATTCCTCTTGGTTATTTACCTGTATATCCAAGTGGACAGAGACAAACATAACCACGCCCAAGTTGCTGGCAGGTTCCACTATTGTGGCAAGGGTTAAAGAAGCATTCATGGAAAACCTGCCAGTAGCATAAAAAAATCAGTCAGAGACAAAGCACTCAAAGCAGTCCTGATTAGAGTCAGGTTTGCAACATTAGACAGCTCGTTCCTGTTTCCAGGTAAGTTCACTCAAGCTAGGTGGGTTGCTGCCTGAATAACACTGGTGCCTGCCATATAGGGGAGCAAATGATATATATCATTCTTGGGTGATGTTCTGGTAAACCTAAGGAGTGTTTCTAAATGTTGGCTGCATGCTAGAATACAATTGATATTTTGAAGGCATACTAAGGTCAGGGCGTCAACCCAGATCAGCTAAATCAGAATCTCTGGGAGTGAAGTCTGTACATTAGTGTCTTAAAAACTTGGCCAGGATTCTAATACGCCTCCATGTGACAGCCACTGCTTTAGGGGATCCTACAAATTCCTATGTCCACTAGGCTCAGTTTGAAATATGATTTATAGAGTCCTAACAAGTCATTATGTTTGGACTAGGCTGTAGGAAGTTGTAATCAGAAAAATATCCCCATTATCCATGAAAATACTAAAAGGCAAGGAATTCATGACATTGGACAAGGTGAGTTCAGAGTAATGACTGAATCTATTAAAGTAACCAAGACTTAACAACTAGTCTTGTAAAAAATATAAAGCATTTGGTTTAGCTATATTCTTAATTTATGTTTCTTAATTTTTAAGGACTCCTACTTTTCCCCAAGAAATCTTTTCTTTTCTGGCAAAGAAATTTAAATAATTTTCATGAAAGTTGGGTAACTCTGCCTGCCAATTAGAAAAGGCCTTTCCTTAAACCACATTCTCTTACTCAAATGATGGGTTGTGCTTGTGGTAAGTGCTTATAGTGAATCAAAAGGCTCCCTGGATCTACTCATTCTTATTGCCAGGCATTTCTGGGAAAAACTCTCATTTTTGGTACTTAGAACATCTAATGTTGCATTTTGGGAATGTTCTAAACAGGAGTCATTGTAAATACAATTATTCATTTATAAAATTCATACATCTTGATTACTTAAAGTTTCAATCCTGGTCCTTTTCCTGTGTGTGATGTGTAAAATGACAAATTGCTTTCCAAGCATTCCACTAGAGAAAATTTTATGCAAAATGAACTTGCCTGACTGCTGATTTCATGCCTCTTTTTAATATGTCCAAGAGAGGCAGGGGGCACCACACTTTCCTCTGCCGCTGAGAAAGTTGAACTAAAACCTAATCAATTAATAGAAAAACATGTCAGTGTGGCAAATATGCCAGTAAATGGACTATATCTAACACTATGGTCAAGATTCTGGTTGTCAGAGTGGGTAAAGCCACATATATTTTGTTTCACTTATATTTTAAAAAAGAAAATCGAGATGGATGGCATACATCATTACATCCTAGACTCTTAGAAAGAAATTTAGAAGTTATCAAGTTCAGTGTTTCCAAAACAAGACTCTGTGTCATGGTCATCAAAAATACCTCAGAAGGACAATTTAACAAGTCCAGATGCCCAAATCCACCGAAAATAGTAATATTCAGAACTGAAGCTACAACAGAGACAGGGAAAAGTAAATGTCCAACATAGGATTACATAAGAAATGAAGTTCATCTTACTTGAACATTCTGTGATGGATCTGGAACCAGCGAATGGGGTAGTTCCATAAAAGGGACAGGCCAGGCAGAAGGCCTTCCCTGCATTAGGTTGGTAATAGTCACGAGGACATGGGTGACAGGGCATTAACCCAGAACGTGAGAATTTTCCTTCTGGACAAGGAACTGCAGAGGTAAAAACAAATCATATGTGCATATAAAGTAACAAACCCTACATTTGAAAGAAGTGATTTAATCTGTGCATATAAGAAACCTACTGAATTATCTATATAATCTCTTCCATATATTTAATACGCATACCATCTTATCACCCAGGTAAATGTTTTGTTGGGTCTCCTTCCTGTCTTTAGTAACACATGTTAATTTAATAAAGTTTAGAATTGGCCATATAATTGTATTCTGATTTTTCCACCTAACACGATATCATAAGTGTTTCCCAAATCATTCCCCCAGATTATTGAATAGTATAGATTTTAATAAAAATAAAAATGTTGCATCTCATTGACAGACCATGATTGATCTAACATTTTTTTCTACTATTGGATATTTAGATTGTTTTCATTTGTTTGCTATTATAAATAATGCTGAAGTAAATTTTTTGCATAAATCTTTGTATTTAGCTCTGATTATTTCCTTGGGATAATAGTTGACTTTGAGTAGTTGAATTAGAATAATTGGATTTGAGTAGTTGAATAGTTAGGTCTAAAGATTTGAAAAGATTAAAGCCATTGATATATAGTGCCAAATCATTAAAAAAATAAGTCGTTCCAATTTATACTCCCATTAGTAGTGTATGAAATCACTCTTTTCACATGCTCTTCAGCATTGGTATTATTAAATTTTTTTTCCAATTTGAGGGTGAAAACGGAATTAGTTATTTTAATTTGCATCTTGATGATAAATGAAGTTGCTTTCTTCTACTTATTAGAAATTTTATTTCTCCTGAATAGTCTATTATTTATGGAGGTTATGATTATTTTATATATTAAGAATATGAATCCTTTGACACACTTAGACTAATTATTTTTGCCAGTTTGTGCTTTGCCTGTTAATTTTAACTGCTTTCATGACCAAGTAATTATGACTCCTCCTTATTTAACACTACAATAATATAAGGTAAATATATTTACCTATGAGAGGTTTAGCGAAATCAGTAGTTTTATCGCTAGTATTTTTATTGGCTATTTTCTAAGTAATATGAATTGTAATTTGATTTTTTGACACAATTATTTTTCAGAAAGATGGTTTAAAATGTATAAATATTTGGAATATGCTTTTTTAATTAATTTCTGTTTTTAATCATCTTATGGTCAGATAATTTATATTGCATAACTAATTGCTACCTTTTGAATTTTATTGAGACTTTTTTGTTCATTATATCTAAAGATAAAAATAATAAATACTTCATTAAAAGTGTTATCACAGTAGAGTAAAAAGTATAACGTGTATTATTAGTTCAGCCTTATCAATCATGTACTGTAAGTTTTCTGTGTACTTACTGATTGCCTACATGATCTTTATAAATTCAAAGGAGTGGTGGGGTATGGTGGCTCATGCCTGTAACCCCAGCACTTTGGGAGGCTGAGGTGGGCGAATCACTTGAGGTCAGGAGTTCCAGACTAGCCTGGCCAAAATGGCGAAACACCGTCTCTACTAAAAGTACAAAAATTAGCCAGTGTGGTGTCAGGTACCTGTAATCCCAGCTACTCAAGAGGCTAAGGCAGGAGAATTGCTTGAACCCGGGAGGCAGAGGTTGCAGTGAGATGAGATGGCACCCACTGCACTCCAGCCTGAGCCACGGAGTGAGACTCCGTCTCGAAAAAAAAAAAAAAAAATTCAAGGAAGGTATTAAAATCTTCCATGAAAATTTTATTTTTACAATTTACCATTGTGAGACATACAGATTTTGAAGTATTTTACTGCTGTTATTTGATGACAAAGCTTTATTATGACTAACTTATACTGCTTGTGAATTACGTAAAAATAACTCTTTTCTTCCTCATGTGATGCTATTGGGCTTTGAATTGAACTTTTTCATAAATACCCTTTACCACCCCTACCTGCTTGTTTTTTGTATTCATGGGTCTGGAAATCTTATTATTTTTAACCTTTCACCGCCATTTGTGTTAGGCTTTTTGTAAATAACATTCATTTGAGAATTGCCATTTAACCAAATCTGAAATTCTCTTGCCATTAACGAGTGGAATATTAACAAAATTAAAAATGGCCTCAAACATAAAACAAGCTCGGGTTTTCCTCCATGATGTTTTGTTGCATTTAGCAGAGGGCAGGGGAACAGAGCACTCATGACTTAATTCTTTGGTTGGGGTTTTAGACAGCAACCCAAGTATGAATTCAGGTTGGGTGTGTCCTTTCTTTGGGTGAACTGGCATCATCTGGATAGATATTAAAGCCATTATAAACTGAGAAAACTATTAAAAATGCTAAGACTTGTCTGCATAAATGTAAATATGGAAGACAGAACACAAAAAGTAGCTACTCAGGATGTCAGCATCCTTATCATTTAGGGTTTGGTGTCCTTATAATAAAAATAGTACAGCAGAGATAATTAGTAGTATGGCTGAAAAGTTTAGAGATGGACTGAGGTTCAAGGGAGCAGGGTATGCCATGTCATAGCATCTTTTTTTAATTGATTTGAGAAAAAACAAAGCATTTGTGATAATCTCAAGACATTTAGATCAAAATTTTAAAACAAAAATAGCCAAATTTTTTGCTAAAGAGCTCTTTTACCCAATTAACAAAAGAGCTCAATGAAGAGATGGTAATTCAATCAAGAGATGGCAGAAAATATCATAGATTTTTATGCAAATTTAGAAAAAATATTTCTTGCAGGTTTGGTCTTTACATGCATAAAATTTACATTTTTAAACTGTATCTTTATTTCACTAAGAACAAGCTAATTTACTCTTTGATTGATAGATCTCAGAGTGCTAGGTAGAGCTCTGTTATTCGCACAAACTGTAAACTTGCTTAGTTTAAAATGGGTTTCCTCAATCTCAAGTTTCCAAAAGTGATTGCCTATTTGGAAAAGGTAACTTACACACAGCTAATTAGTTAACTGAAAGCATCAATCTTCTGCTGGTAAAAGTATAAAACTTTTGTTTGAGAGAATATCTCTGAGTATGTATGAAATGCTGAAAAGATAAATTCCATCAGTAAAACTCAAGATGCTATAATGAATTAAACTTTTTTTACATATAATTTTCAGCACAAAGATGCTCAAAAAGAAAAGAAGTTTATGCCCCTAGAAACTAACAGAAGGTAAAAAATTGTACTAAGATGTAATAGTAATAAAATACTAACATTAAAAATAAATCTATTAGCTTCTAAAAATACCCAACTCATCATTGTAATGTCTATACTTTTTAGCATAGAAAATATAAAATAAATTTGCATGTGCAATTTTATTAGTTTAAGTTATTGTCCAAGGGCAGACAGTTGTGTTCAGAAATATATTTTCCTGCAGTGGTCAATTAGCATTTAATAGAGTATTTATATATGTAGTAAACATATATACACACACACACACACATATATATGTATATGTATATATAAACATACATATATACATAATAGTGGCACTATCTAGTATGTAATACTAAACATGTACATGTACACACACACATAAATACGCAATTCCTAATGAACTAGTGTCATGAGAAAAGAGGGGTGAATGTTTCATTTTGATTCTTGGCCAAAGAAACTAGTCTCCCAGTCAAGAAAAATGCAACAAAACCCTCTTTTCACCTCCTCTATTGGAGACAGACAGACAGAGAGAGAGAGAGAGAGAGAGAGAGAGAGAGAGAGAGAGAGAGAGAAATAATCTAAGTATGCCAAAATGATATTAAAATCAAATGACAAACAGTGCATGGAAATGACCAGGAAAAAAATGTCATATCACTTGTGCTGTTCTCTGACAGTGTTAAGGGCAACACATATAGACCTGGAGCCAAGTGGATTTTGCCTTTTCAATGGGTTTTCTGACTATGATTAATAATACTATATTGTATACTAGAAATTTGCTAAGAGAATTTCAGGTTCTCTTACCACACACACCCAAAGAACGGCAACTATGTGAGATGATGTATATGTGCATAAGAATATCATAACGTCATTTTGTACACCTTAATTATAGATCATTTTAAATAAATAAATCAGTTTCCTAAGATGAGGTCAGAGGTCAATGACTTCCCGAGCCTCCTTTTAACTTCATCCTGGAGAGTCAGGGTGAAAGGTGGTGTCATCCTAGTCTAAACATCATCTTTTCTTCTCCTATAGATCATATATTAACAACAACAACAACAAGTACCTATTGAACTTATTCTTCTGATGAAAATCATTTTTAATGAATGAAAAATTTCAGACTCTTGAGTGTGTACCTACAAACCCAATATGTAATAACCTAAGAAGTTATAAAAAGTAAAATGTACAAAGAATATATTACTTTAACTAATATACTTTGTGATACTTAAATATGATTGCTATCTTGAATAATAATATTTTAAGTGCCACGTGATAGAGAAATGCATAAGCAATGTCTTAGCACAAAATAAGATAAACAGTACACTATAAAAATAAATCAATACTGCTAGAAAATAAATCAGTAATAAAAATAATAAATCAATACCAAAAGAGAAAATAAAGAAAAAGGAAGGAAAGAAAGAAAGGAAGAAAAAGAAAGAAAGGCCAATGAAAGAAAGGCAGGCGAAAGAAAGGCAGGTGAAAAAAAAGACAGAAAGGCAAAAGAGAGAAAGAGAAAGAAAGACAAAAGCAAGCAAGCGAGAGAAAGTGAGAAAGGAGTTAAAAACTAACAAAAAATATATATAAGGGACCGTTTTAGAACTTGCACACATTTAAGTTTAAAATAAAATGTTTATCCAGCACCGCAGAAGAATGTTAACTTTTGTCATTCCTAATTCCCACTCATGACAAGCAGAATGTGGTTAAACTTATGCTAGGAATATTAGGAGAGTAGGGCCAAAAATTTAGAGACTTTTTGGGAATTATAACTCCTTAATTATAATAATTTAGTATTAGACAAACCTCAAGGTTTATTTAGAAAGCTAAAAAAAAAATTGTCAAATGTGAACTTGTTTCACTATAAAAATCCTAGTTGCTTTTGTGGTTGGAGGAAGTGGGCAGGAAGAGAGAATTTTTTACTGTGGACTTTCTGCCAAAATTATTTCTTATATTGACAAAAGAGTCTCTAGCAGATCTATTTCAATCAGAATGTGAAGGCTTGTGAGACTTTTAATTAAAAGATCCAAAGCTGGTATTATCCAACAGACATGGTTGATGAGTTTCAGTTAGGCCCTAAATTTTCTTCTCAACTCTTCAGTGAAACTATTAGGTTGATGAATATTACTTGCCCAATGCCTCAGGTCTCAGACTTATATCTACCTTGATCCTACTAGACTGAGATAATTTAAACAGATGGAGTATATATAAACCTATAATTCAGAGTGTGTTTTGCCTGTTTCCTTTTCTCCCAATGCACTTATGAGGACTACAACTTCCAAGATGCAATGCTGGAAACGCCCCTTCCTGCCCTTGCACATTAACTTTTCCTACCTCTTGTTTACTGGTGATCTCTCTCTAACTGGATGAAGTTAAGCATGGCTGGGTGCAGTGAGAGTAGGAAGTGTGCCTATGTGTCTCTGTGTAGCCTGAGAGAAGTAGGGAACCGGTAGGTTGGCTTCTTAAAAACATCATTCAATGTGGGAACAGCTTCTTCATTTCTCAGTTGCCATAGACCTTAGGTTTTTAAATAAAACTATAGAGGTAGGATACACAATTAAAAAAAAAAATCTTTCATCAAGGAATGTTTGTTAGGTTCCCAGTGAGTAGCAGAGGTAGGCCAACAACATTTTTAGTCCAGTTCTATTGACTTTGCAAATTACAGTAGTTGCAATTTTTTGGAATTTCTGGAAGTAGGCTGACCTTGACTGTCAGTCCTAATTTCATTGTCATTCTAAGTTTTCATCTTTTGTTTCTGTTTACATGTTCATGAGTATTTTGCTGGAAAACATCCCTCAGTAGGGATGTTAGTCAGAAATACTGAAAAATTGGAACTCTAATCTTTTTTTTTTTCTATTTAAACCAGTGGTTCTCAATGTGTGGTCCCTGGACCAGTAGAATCAGCATTACTTGAAACCATTTGCTAACAGAAATATGAATTCTCAGACCCCTCCCCAGACCTACCAAATCAAAGACCCTGGAGGTAGGGCCTCACAATCTGTCTTAAAAAGCTCTCCATGCTGACATTTGAGAACCAAAATTAGTGGCTCTCATATTTTCCTAATCACTTCAAATAATCACCTGGAGAAACTTAAAAAAAAAAAAAAGAAAACCAATTCCCAGCCTCTACTCAGACAAGTTAAATCAGAATCTCTGGGAGAGAAGATCAGGTTTCAGTATTTTAAAAATACCCATGTAAATGTGAAGATGATTCTAATGTGCTGCCTTACTGAATAACTACTCACGAAAACCTTCAACTCGTAAGGAATGAAATTCATAATCCACAGAATAAAATATTTTTAGAGTTTCAAGAAACACTAGACAGAACTTCACTTTATAAAGGAGGGAATGAAGTTCCTAGTTTAGATATATTTCTACCATATCATGAAGCCACATGTTTATTACTGTATGAGGCCTGGGACCAAGTCTCGTACTTCTTTTGTGTTCCTAACCCAGCCCGGTGTTTACACGGCAGGTATTTATACCTAAGTGTTAACTGGCTGAGAAAAGAAACTAAACAAACAAAAAAACCTTTTTATGAAGAGACAGTTATTTCCATTCTGTGCATAGAGTAGATGTAAGTTTTTGCGGAAAATATGCCACTCCTTCATGCATAGAACCTAGTAGGTTTAAAGAAATATCAATGTCTAAGGCTTTGATAACCTCCACATGCAGAAATGTTCACGGCTCCTCTTTTCACAGTTGAGGTGTTTTCTGGACACGAGAGGCAGCTCCGGGAACCAAATTTTGGCTGATAAGTGCCCAGTGGACACGATTCACAAGTCTCAAGTCCACTGTATGAGTAGGTGCCTTGTTTACACTGAGCTGAAAAGAAAAAGGTAATATTACTATCAATAATGATATTAAGCTGCATAAAATTAGCACTGTGCGGGATAGGGTTTTCTGCACTTTAGTTTAGGACAGAAGGACAGAATGAGGGACCCAGAGAGCTCTTTCTCCTGTTAGCTAAGCATACACATATTGTGGCACCACCATGCTTCTCTATACTAAGTTTTAGACTGTTTCCATTTACTTCCATTATGACCTTTTACAGTGTTTGACGCATAGAACACGTTTAATAAATAGTTGTCGAATGAAGTTAGAAATACATAGCACAGAAGGACACTATGATAGGAACAAGTTGTACACTGGGAATTTGTTCATGTAGAAGTTCTCAATATGTACACTGTTATCCTGAGTGGCAGAAACAAAACCCCAAACCTAGCTAGAGCCTTATAAACTACTCTGAAATCTCTGCTTTAAAAAAGAACTGGCTGCTCTAAATAAGAACCGGCTCTGCTACCTCCTCCTACCTAGACACGCCATTTCATCCAAGGGCCAGTGGGGAGTAGAACATAAAAGCAGACATACCTTCATGCCCAGAGAGGTGAAGCAGCTTGCTAAAATTCATAAGGATGATTTGTAGAAGAACAGGACTTTGGCCAGATGCCCTGACTCCCAGAGTACTGGCCTTTCTTTCTGCTTTTGACCTCCAAACAACTCTCCTTTTCACCATTGCTAACATGTTTAGCGCATTTCCAATTACGTAGCACTGCTCTAGAGTTTACATCAGTCATTAAACACCCACACCTGCATTCAGAACTATGGCAAAGAAGCACACTTTTGAAATTCCTTCTTTTAGGCATGTCTTGCTGTAGCCTTAATTATGAGAGAAAACGTTTCCATCAGGAACTCTTACTGAGAATAATAGTGAAAATATTTTGAAAATATTGAATATTTTAGTAGCAAGAATATGTGCACATGTGCCTGTAGTTATTCATTTCCAAGTAAACTGAGAACTGATCTCATCACATCAGACACTATTCTAACAAAAAGCAATCCAATAATTGCAAAGTGTCATGAGACTTCTTTCCATTAATTAATGTGAGATTCAAGAAAAGAATCCAGCTGATAGATATAGTTTGGATGTGTGTCTCTGCCCAAATCTCATGTTGAAATATAATCCCCAGTGTTGGAAGTGGGGCCTGGTGGGAGGTGATTGGATCATGGGGGTGGATTTCTCATGGATGGTTTAGCATCATACCCCTGGGGCTGTTCTAGTGATAGAGTTCTCGTGATACCTCGTTGTATAAAAGTATGTGGCATCTCCCCTGTCTTTTTTACTTTTTTTTTTTTTTGAGATAGGGTCTTGCTCTGTCCCTCAGGCTGGAGTGCAGTGGTGCGGTCATAGCTCACTGCAGCCTCCACCTCCCGGGCTCAAGCAATCCTCCCACCTCATTCTCCTGAGTAACTGGAACTACAGGTGTGCACCACCATGCCTGGCTAATTTTTGTATTTTTTGTAGAGACAGGATTTTGCCATGTTGCCCAGGCTGGCCTTGAACTCCTTGGCTCAAACAAACTGCCTGCCTCAGCCTCCCAAAGTGCTGGGATTACAGGTGTGAGCCACCATATATTCCCCCCTCCCACCCCAACCCCCTCCCTTGCTCCTACTTTCTCCACGTGACATGCCTGCTCCTTATTTGCCTTCTGCCATGATTGGAAGCTTCCTAAAGGCCACCCCAGAAGCAGATGCTGCTATGCTTCCTGCATAGCCTGCAAAACCATGAGCCAATTAAAACTCTTTTCTTTATAAATTACTCAGTCTCAAGTAATCCTTTATAGCAATGCCAGAATGGCCTAACACACCAGGCTAACTGATGAATGTGGATTGGAGTTTGACTTAGAGACAGCAATGGAATATTTCCAAAAGGAAAGCTAAATGGACTTCTTTAAAGTGGGGGAAACACTCAGGTAATATTTTATGTTTAAAAGAAAGAAAAAATAAATAAATAAAATTGCTTTCTGTATACTATTATTTCATTTTATTTGCCACTTAGATTTCAGGACTGTGATGGGGCTTAGAACACCCTACCCCTAAATATCATACCTTGCCTTGGCATACTGAATATTTCAAGCCGAAGGAAATTTGAGAAAACCATAGAAGCAGGAAAGTGTCTCTGAACTTCTGCCTTTCTTTCCTTTAGGAGATCATAAAACCTAGAAATAATTCTTGGACCTTCCCCTTTGAAGCAGACTGTAAAACCCTCATGTGAGAAATGCCCACCCTATACTCAGAGGAAAAGAATATTCTTAGCCCTGAAGACACAGGGACACATTGAAGAATCTGAACAAACAAGACTTGCTAAGCTCCACCTAGCTTATTCCCAATAGATCATTCTTCTCCACAACTATCCTCTTCTTTATCCAATTTAGCATAAAAATATACAGGTTTCCCTGATTCATTTCTGGAGGCTCCTATGTCACCTAAAACTTATATTGAATAAATGTGTATGCTTTTCTCTTGCAAATCTATCTTTTGCCACAGGGGCCTCAGACAAGAGCCGAGTGTTGGGTGAAGAAAATAAATCTTTCTTTCCCCCAAAAAGGGAAACAAAAATTGGGCTGCTTCTAGTTGAAATGTCCAGTAAGCCTCTACCTTTACAATCAGAGATGTTTCTTGAATGGATATATTCCGTGTACATCCCAGAGGGGCAAAGCTTGCACTCAAGTTGCCCTTCTTCATCTTGATAGGATCCGATCCGGCAGCTTTCACAGGTGAAATGTTCCAGATTATAATAGGTTCCCAAAGGGCAATTGACTACAGAAAAAGCAAACAGGAAACACTGAATAAACTACAATGGTGGAACACACTGGGCTTTTTTTTCCTAAGACATGAAAGTAATAAAGCATGCTTGAAGGTGCTATTGTTTATGGGTTAAATTTTACGGCCAGAGGCTTATTCACAAGGTAAACCTTTCAGAAATATATTCCCAGGAACCAACAGTAAGACATTCATTTATTTTTTAAAGATAAAGCAAATTCTTATTGACCAAGCTTAAGGCTTATATAATGGGGGTTTAAAAGTGTGGGTTAAAGCTGTGATAAGCCAGATCATCACGGGAAAGACAGTTAACAAAGAAAAAGCTGATGGAGAAAAAAGGAAAAAACAGTTAGTTAGGTTCCTTTGAGGATTTCAGATACAACAAACATTTTCTTAGTTGTTTCTCTGAATGCTTCCCCATTGAAACTGACTGCTTGTCAGTTAGCACCCTCCTTTTCTTGAGATTTGGTAGGTTTGGGGTGGCTCAGAAATTCTGAGACCAAAATACAACATTAAACTGAAAAGCCTGCTACCAAAGTTAATATCCTTAATGGGGAAGACACTTGAGATTAGTACCTAGGTGATTCTGAGATGTTAAAAAGTGTGTAATAATTACCCATGTACTTGTTAAACACGCAGATTTCAAGACCCCAACTCCAAATGCATTAGTCCTAGGATGGGGCCTGAGTCAAGATGCACTTTACAAGCATTTTATGTGATGCAAGATCACACTGAGAAATGAGAAACACCGCTCAACGTGATTCCTAATTTTTACTCACAAGGTGGGGAGGAAACAAATGCAGGCTTAGAACAACAATTTTAATGTGCTTTTGATGGGCTGAATTTGTCACACTACAAAAAACCCAACGGAGCTCTTGGACTAGCAATAAGAACTGTGGAAGAAGGGCACAAGAACCCACGTTTATGGAGAGATGAACGTAAGATTCATGCCATTCGGTTCAGCTGAGTGTACACAGCTCCATTACAGGAGATTTCCTTATCTATAAATGATGATTTCTTTGGGGAACAGGCTGGAATTGACCCAGATCATGGCAGTCTAGAATCGGGCTTAAAAGTTAAGGGGTTTGGAGTGGGGAGGGAGAATAGGGAGTGACTTTAATGGGCATAGAGTCTCCTTTGAGGGTGATGAAAATGTTTTGGGAAGAGAGGTGATGGTTGCACACCATTGTGAATGTACTTCATGCCATTGAATTATACACTTTAAAATGGTTAATTTTATGTTATGTGAACTTCACCTCAATTAAAAAAAAAGCTAAGACTCGTGTTGGCTGCCTGGATGGGAATTTTTGCCACACTACTTACTGTCTTATTTTATTTTTATTTTTGAGAGAGTATCTCACTCTGTTGCCCAGGCTGGAGTGCAGTGGCGCAATCATAGCTCACTGCAGCCTTGACTTCTGGGGCTCAAGTAATCCTCCCACCTCAGCCTCCCGAGTTGCTGGGACTACAGGCATGTGCCATCATGCTTGGCTAATTTTTGGGGTATTTTTTGTAGACAAAGGGTTTTGCCATGTTGCCCAGGCTGGTCTCGAACTCCTGGGCTCAAGTGATCCTCCCGCCTTGGCCTCCCAAAGTGCTGGGATTACAGGCATGAGCTACCGAGCCTGGCCTCCACTTACTGTCTTCATATATATATATAGAAAAATAAATATATATATATATTTATTATACTTTAAGTTCTAGGGTACCTGTGCACAACGTGCAGGTTTCTTACGTATGTATACATGTGCCATGTTGGTGTGCTGCACCCATTAACTTGTCATTTACATTAGGTATATCTCCTAATGCTATTCCTCCCCACTTACTGTCTTAATGGGTAAGTCTTACGGGCAAATTCTTAGCCTCTCTGGCTTCAGTTTTCTCATCCGTAAAATGTGTTTAATAATAATGGTACCTCACAGAGGTGCTAAACAGGATTAAACATGACTGGTGCTCAGCTGGAATACAGAAGTGGTCAAAAAGTATTCATTATTATTATTGGAGCTGTTACTGAAAGCTGTGAGGTCTAAAGATCTTTAAATAAAAATCAGATTTGAGTCCCTCCCTGAACTAGATTTCCTGTCCCTACCAACAGTAGTTCCTTAGACTCTTGAGACAAAATAGTAATAATAACAACCACACAACAAGAGCAAAATATGTTTCATTTCAATATACCTTTATAGTTGTAAAATGGCTACACCCATCTCATTTGACCCAGTATGCACCAAATATTTTTGATCACAGGGAACAGTCTTACCACACATACGCCCTCTCAGCACTGAGCCTGGTCTGCAGAAGGGGGAAGCCTTTTTTGTTTCTAATGAATTGCTGTCGGCTATAAGTATTTCTGATGCAAGCTGAAAGGAATACATGGGGTCTTTGTTGAGAGTCCTTTTCAGTTTATTTGTGATAGTTTCCAATGTCTGAAGGAGTCGTTGCTGATTTTCCCATTCAAGGGTATCATTTCTTTCATCGGGTAATGGCACACTAGCTGAGATAAAAACAAAATAAAACACAACACAAACACATGGTGTTTCAGAAAGTCATTTGTAGTTAATTTTTTACCAAATAGAAATACTTAAAATCTTTTAGTACTAATAAGTGGTCTATAGAAAAAAAATAAAAATCTTTCAGGAAAAATTAATTCAAAATAAATTTAACCACTATTTAGTGAACAATTAAGTTAAGTACACGGATAAGACTAAGAACTATACAATTTGTTTCAGTCCTCTCAGATGCTAAATCTATATCACCTTTTTTGGGAGTTCTTTATTATAACATAATAAATTCCTGTAAATTCTTGCATTTTAAAAGCGCACCTTAATCATGCCAAGATGAGAACGAAGTAGGGTGCTTTTCGCCGTGAGACCTACAAAAGACATCTATGATACTGACAGCAAAAGATGACAAGGCTTAGTTAACTGTGCTTTCCCTAATTCTCAATTCCAGAGTCATTTCCTAATAATGATAACAAATGGAAGATTTGAGAAGCAGGTTTCCAACCAAGAATTTTCCATTATATTGCTTTTTCAAATAGACAGTTTATCCTTACCTGTGATGTTAAAAATTAACTTAATTTTATAGTCAGATAATGGGGCACTTCTTTTAATCCGTGATGACCTGGCATTGCCGATGCTTGTGGCTGTTTCTTGCACAGTGTCCAGGAAGTCATCGTAAGAGTAATCCAGCCTATTAGCTGCACCCCAGCCACCTGGTCCTGGATAGTCAGGGCAGAGACACAAATGATCACACAGTTGCTTTTTCGTCAGCGTTTAGGTTCTAATGTTAAGCCACAAGTGAAATTACACTTGACCATTTCCTCAAATGCCCATAACATACTGCATACAGGGTTTGGTCTACAATGTTATATATATTGTAATTTTTGATCACTTCATATTTAATACAGATTACCAATGAATAATACTAAAAGAAGAAAGAAAAGTCTCTATGGAACTACTAGGGCATTTATACCACTCTATCTTTGAGTTAATAGTTAATTATTTTAGCTTTAGAGGTAAATTTTAGAGGTAAATAAGAGCTGGGTGCAAAATTCTAGTCAATTTCTATTTCTTTGCAAGGCTTTCTCCAATCCTTTTTTCTTTTTTTAAAATTGGCCTTATAAACTATTAATATACATAAATAGATCTCCTCTCATGAAGATTACTCAAGATGCTTTCATCGTATTTTAAAGGTAAGGGTAGTTTTCAAAGGCAGCACATAAGTTAAATGATTCTATCATACAACCACACTGGAGGCAACAAGGGTACATGGAATTCTCTAGATGCCCTTGATATCACTGTGATTAACTGCATGGGTTCAGATTGTGGCTTCTTGATGTAGGCTGCTGTATAATCTTAGTCAAGTTACCTTCATCTTTCTGAGCCTCAGTTTCTTGATTTATAAATTGAGATGATTCTTACCTGATAGATTTGTCTGTGGATTAAATGAGACAAAATATATAAGCTGTCAAACTCAGTATTTGACTTATTATAAAACTATATGAATATTATTCTGGCCATTCTATTGTTTTGTTATGTACTTTAGACAATAATTTATATTTATATAGGCCTCTCAAGTAAATTGTTTTGTGAACTTTTTGGCTTTATTTATGCTTTGGCTATTAAAATTAACTGGGATTAATATCATCTTTTTACTTAAACATTTTCTCCACAAGCATTAAGTAGCTGTTATAAAAAAAAATGAGCAAAGAGAAAAGTATTAAAAATTACTACAATGCTACCACATAGAAATAATCACCATGAACATTTTAGGCAAGCTTTTTTCCCACTATGAATGTATAAATATACACACAGATATACATTTATGCATATGTGCATACATACATATACACACACACAAACCTGGAATAAAAACAAACAACACACTTTTAACAAAACAAGATTATGCTATGTATGTATTGTTTAGTAATCTTTTTCAAATTTTATGGCATTTCTATGTGAAATGGCCACATAATACTCTCTTGTATGGTACAACACAAACAACCTACAGTTTCTATTTTTAGACTTTTAGGTTATTTCAAATGTTTAGAATATCCTTGCACATAACGGTATTTAATCAAATCTAAGATACCATCGGTTAGAAGATACATCCCAATTTCAGGTCTAAAGGAAAAATATGCATCTCAAAATTTATGAAATATAGTACATATTTGCACAATGGCATGATTTTTACCTTGAGAAATATTCTTAGAAATGAAATTTCTGGGTCTAAGTGCATGGGCATTTAAAATCCTTTAGATACATATTGTCAAATGCCCTCTTAATTTCTCCTTTCTATACAATGTATGAATATGATTTTTTCCCCTACATTCTTGCCAACTGTGGGTATTATAATTCTTGTTTGTTAATCTGACAGGTCAAAAATTGCATTTCACTTTAGTTATTTTATTTTTTGAGATGGAGTTTTGCTCTTTTTGCCCAGGCTAGAGTACAATGGCATGATCTCAGCCCACTGCAACTTCCACCTCCCGGGTTCAAGTGATTCTCCTGCCTCAGCTTCCCGAGTAGCTGGGATTACAAGCACGTGCCACCATGCTCTGCTAATTTTGTATTTTTAGTAGAGATGGGGTTTTACCATGTTGGCCAAGTTGGTCTCTAACTCCTGACCTCAAGTGATCTGCCCACCTCAGCCTCCCAACGTGCTGGGATTACAGGTGTGAGCCACCTTGCCTGGCCTAGTTTTAATTTTATATTACATGATTATTATGAAGTCAACTTGATTTTGTTATATTTACTGGTTGCTTATTTTTCATACATTATGACCTTCCAAGGCATGGTTATAAATGTTACACTGATCTTGTGACTTTCTACTGGGAATACATTTGGGGAGCAATGCTTGTTTTTAGGATCACAGGATCACATGTGCCACCTGCCCATGCTTTTTTCTCAAGAACTGCCATTTGGACCCTTATTAGGTGACAAATATCGCTCATCTCATAGACTTGTGATGACAACTGACTCTCTCTAGGTGTAACCTTGTGCCCCTAAAACCTACCGCAACAATCTGGGAGGGGAAACCTGGATCGTGTTTAACAGAAGAGGGTTGATTATTCTAGATATGTTACTGACAATGCCACCTTACTTTTTCCTATCTAAAACCTTAATTTCCAAAATGTTCACTAAAGTGCTGTACATAATAGTAAACAACCGAAAATAACCCAAAATCTACCAATAGGAAACTATTTCTATAAATTATGGTAAACTGATCGATGGGATAATATGTGGCTATTCAAACTGTACTGAAGTAGGATATTTAGTGAATAAAAATGTCCTCAATACAATGTTAACTAAGAATTTGTGTTCAAAATAGCATCAGTATATACACAATAAGCAGTTTTATATATATAATATGTATATATCATAGTATGGTATATATACAGTATATATAGTATGGTATATATATGTGTATCTACATACATATATACTTATAAATATATACATGTATTAACAGTCTTATTTCTGGGGTTGTGGATTATCTTGATTTCATTTTTTGTTTTTAAGCATTTTAAAAATTGTGTAATAAACATATGCACAAATGATATTTAAAAAAATTTAAAAATCAAAAGCAACAGTCAACATCACTCTTAATGCCAAATCACCAAAAATATTACAGACATGACTAGTATTCGAAATGGAAAAGATGTCTGCCGTAATGCGAATTAATACTTACCATCTCATAACCTTCTAAACACATGACTTGTACTTATTCATTTGATGCTTAAAATGGTCACATGAGGTGAATACTCTTATATACCCATTTTATAGGTGAGGAAACTGAGGCACAGAGTGTGTTGATAGCTTGCTCAAGATCACACAGCTAGTAGGTAGTGAGGCTAGGATTTAGACTTAAGTAGTTGGTTGTAGAGTCCACGTGTTTAACCACTACACTACTTTGATAACAATATCATTATTATTATTATCTTTTTTTTTTTTGATACAAAGTCTCACTTTGTTGCCCAGGCTGGAGTGCAGTGGCATAATCATGGCTCACTGCAGCCTCGAACTCCTGGGCTCAAGGGATCCTCCCACCTCATCCCCCTAAGTAGCTGGGACTACAGGTGTGTGCCACCATGCCTGGCAAAAAATAATCTTAATAAAAATGTTCAGAGTATACATAGAGAAAACATCAAAATTCCACTTAAAGATATATTAGACTTGAATAAATGGAATCTTAACATATTTTTGGTGAGGAATCTGAATATTTTACATGTGTAACTGTTTTATGTTAATGACTTCATTGTAACTTACACTGAATGCCATATAAAAGTTGCTGTTAGGACTTTATTACTATTCTCTTTTAGGATACATCAACATTTGAATTTTACCAGCATATGTGACTTAGTTTTCTCAGTTTTTGTCATTTTTAAGAATCCTGGCAAATAATTTTAAATAATTTGTTACTAAAATTTGATATAACCTTAATGATCTTTCAGCACATTATCAAATTATTTAGCCATCCTAAAATACTTGATGAATAAATTAATAGAAGTTAATGTTTCTAGTTTGCCTCACTTTTCTGGAATTATTCTTATTTTGCAGATTAGTCTTGCCAACTACCGATGCCACAGAATTTAATTACCAATTGCAAAGCCATTTTCATAGTCATAATTATATTCTAGGCAATATTTTTTGGTCAGGTTCTCCTCCAGTCTGCAGTCAATGTCCTCTGCATCACTACAAAATGATGGGACCTGCAAGTAAAAAATGAAGAGGATAAAGTGTAAATCACTTTTCTGCATGCCTTGGATAAACACTTTGCTCCCCTGGCCTTCACGTCTCCATCAGCAGGAGGGAAGGGAGGGCCCCAGAGCTCTGCACATTCCTCAAAGGGATTCTGACCCTCCTCCCCTGCAGCCTCTAACTGTCTGTTGGTCACCAGGATTAGTTTCACACCTTTTATCTCTGTTTATGTCACTCACCATAAGAAGCCCAGCGCTCCTGGGATATCTCCTGTCTCTAAACTTTGGCTATATGGCTCTTTGGAACCCTTTCTCTGACCCCATCTCCCACTCCTCTTCCCCAATCCCCCAAGCCTTCCTCTATGCCCTCTGAAGCTCAGTCAGTAATCAGCAAATCTGTTATTTTCTACCTCCTCTCTTTATGTTCTCTTCACCTTTGCCCTAAAACCTTTCCAATTTTCTGGAACATTTCCCAGATAATATTCTAGAAATACTAGAAATTCCAGAATTCTGGAATTGGGGGCAGGCCTGAAGGTGGAGGAAGGTCCTTCTCACTCTTCATTGCTGTTTCCAGATCAAACTCCCTCACATCCCCTTAAAGGCTCACAGTTCTGAAGCTCATGCTGTCAACTCTACCACTCATTGACCCTTCTGGTGACAGTCACCTGCAGCATTTCCCCTCTGCGTCACTCCCTCATTCCAAGAACATTTGATAACTGTCCCTGTTATAGTTCTTGGTGATTTCTATAGTCACCTAGCAAACTCTTCCATCTCCTTGGATTCTCAGTTCCTTTCCCTCTTCTCTCTTGTATTCCAGCCTTACTCTGTCACTCACTCCTGTAGTCATACCCTCAGACCTTGTCATTGTCAGAAACTGCACCTTCTCCTCTTCTCAGGAATCCAACAGTTCCTTGACTTCATCAGAATGTATAATCCATCGACCCTAGTGCCTCTCCTTTAGCCACTCATGTCTTCATGTCCTTGTTTACCCATCTAAGATTCCATGATCCATCACCATGGAATGTCTCCTCCCTTGCATGCCTCTTCCTCAATTTGTTTGGCTGGACAACACTTACCCTTGGTTAAATTAATCGTTCTGCTTCCCCACACCTGTACTACACAGTCAACTAAGGCTTGAGAAAAAATGTAACCCTGCTGGCTGCCAATCTTACTACATTTCTTTAGCATACTTATTCATCCTTTCTTAGAAAATTATTTTACACCACCTCTCTCTTCTTAAGCCTCCAACAACTCCTCCCCATTCTTACTCTCAGATGATCATTTTTTTTATGCCGATCAAAATTGAACTCAGAAAAGAGCCTCCGTTCACACACTTCCATCCCCATGAGTACCCAGTACCTGGACCTATGCCCTTGTATGCTCTGCCTCCTTGACTCTTCTCTTTATCCCACTATCTACTTCCAATGTATCAGCAAGTCCTACTGAATCTACTTTCAGAAGATATAAAAAAAATCCATTCACTTCTCACCACCTCCAGTGCCACCCAAGCCACCATCATCTCTTGCTTTCATTTCCTATGTGGTCTTCTTACTCTCTCCTACCCTCTCCTCCTAGAGCCCAAAGTCATCAGTAAGTTGTTCCCTCAAATGGCTTTCCATTTAATTAGAGTAAAAGGCAAAGATTTACAATGACTTTCAAGGCTCTCCACAGTCTGATTTCTCTTCTTACCCCCATCTCCTCTTCCACATGTGATCTTTTTGACCATCTATCACTCAGCCTGTCATCTTCTCTACCTTTGCCACTCTGACATCTTTACGGTGGTTCAAACTCTGAAACACACTCCTGCCTCAGGGACTTTGCACTTGCTACTCCCTCTGCCTGGAACGCTCTTCCCCTAGATATGCTCGTGGCTCACTGCCTCATTCTTTCAGGTCTCTTCTCAAACAGGAACCTAGTGAGGCTTTCCCATCTTCTGCTTTATTTTATTCCATAGCATACGCCATCTGACATGCTACATATTTTCCTTGTAATTTGTTTATTGTTGGTCTATTCATTAACATGTAAATTCTATAAGCACAGGGAGTTTTGCCTGTTTATTCAGATCTAAATCCCTAGTGTCTAGAATAGGACCTACTTACTAAATATTTATTAAATGAATACATAAGCATTTAACAGCACATTCTATTCCCTTATAGCATCTTTAACCTGCTACAATTTAGTGTCTGATAGACGCTGAGTCTAACACACACAAAAATATTTAATATTTTAAAGATTTCTTCACCACTTTGGGGTGGAGTATAATTAGTATGAGTGTATTGTTGCCTTTCAAGTATAGGTCTATAGTAACAGAGGCCTAATGGGCGTAATATTTTCTTGGTTTGCTAGTAACAGTGACAACATTATTTCTCTTTTTGGAATTTGGTTTTATTGAATAGATTTAAATATAACGTTTTTACCAAGTGTTTTTGAATGGACATTCGTTAATATGTTAGGTGTACTTGTAACGTGCTTGGCATACAGTAAGCAGCACAATAAAATGTTAGCAAATAAATAAAGTGCTACCAAGTCTGCAGGGCATACAGATATGTATCTAGCATGGTTCCTGCCTTGAAGATGTTCAATACAGTTACATATATTGCTCTGTTTTCTTTTCTTTCTTCTTCTTTTTTTTTTCAGACGGAGTCTTTCTCTGTTGCCCAGGCTGGAGTGCGTGGCGCGATCTAGTTCACTGCAACCTCCACCTCCCAGGTTCAAGTGATTCTCCTGCCTCAGCCTCCTGAGTAGCTGGGATTACAGGCACACATCACCATGCCTGGCTAGTTTTTTTGTATTTTTACTAGAGACGGGGTTTCACCATGTTGGCCAGGCTGGTCTCGAACTCCTGATCTCATGATCCACTCTCCTTGGCCTCCCAAAGTGCTGGGATTACAGGCGTGAGCCACCGCGCCTGGTCTGTTTTTTTAATAATTGTTGTAAGAGTCCTTTCTAAACAAAAATGCATCTTTTAAATCTTTTAAATGTACAATTATCTTTTAAGTGTCCAATTATCTTCTTATCATAAACAAAATACCACTTACAATGTTCGGCGTTTTTGTCAAACTTTAAATAATAAAGGCATTCTCCAACCATCCAGACCTTAAGCTTCTCTGACTTCCTAAGGATGTTTTTAAAGATTCAAAAATGTTTTAATGCATATTTACTTCTAAGTCATTCTAGAAGTTCAAAATCTATGAATAATTTTAAATATTAGGTACATGTCTGGATCACAAAGAAGAGGGAAATAGGATGAGAAATTGCAGTTGTAAATGACTCAGAAAGGTTATGAAAGCCTTATAAAAGAACACACAATAAATGACCACTATTGATGTACCATTTTTCCCAGGGTCGTCTCAAATGCTTCAGAAAACTTCTTCATCAGATCTGTGTCATCACAACGAGCTGCTTTGTAGAACATCTCAAAGGACTTGAACCCATGGTTTGCAAAACGTTTTTCTAGAAAATGTTGGACAAAACAGCTTCAGTTGGTTAGTGTTTTTAAAACAAAGATTTGACTTTCTATGAAATAATTGAAACTTAATGTTTTAATTCTAACATAATTTGTGGGATTGTTATAAAAACAAGAGATGACAGTTAAGGAGAGTTTCTAGGCATTAAATGATCATAATAAACCATGCACCAAGCAGCACTGGACTCAGTTATCCAGTGAAGAGTTTGCTTTTGATATATGATTCTTTATCTTCCATTCATACAAAAAGTGAGTATTTAAGGGAAGAAGATACATAAAAATTGTTTTCATTATATTCCTGGGAATTTTTGAAAAATCCTGGCTGGCTCAAAGTTGTTATATCTTATATAGCACATATAATAATTTTAAAAAATAGGCATTGAAACATTTCTAAATATTATTTTTGTGCAATCATATTCCTTGAAAGTGTAATTGTCATAAAGACAAATTTCTCCCTGGATCAAAAGCTTGCATGGTAGACTTTGCAAAATGCCCCTGAAGAATTCAGGGACCGTCTCCTACTAGCATCCCACCGTCTCAATCTGTGAAAGAGGTGAATGGTATTGTTTCTATTTACTACTGCAGTTTGGGGGGGAAATAGCTCTGTTAAGTGGGTTTCACATTTTTTTCCAAGACACTGGTATTTAAATTCCGTTTATGGTAGTGGATCAAAGATTCACTTCAGAGAATATTTATTTACACTAAATGAATACATTAGGTTATTTTTATAACAATGTATATTTAAGATTATAGAATAGTTTAAAATCTAAATCAAATATGAAGAGACTATGATTGACGTATTTTATTCCATCATGTATGTTAGATTTTATTTTAAAGTAGCTCTTCTGCACACTATGAGAGTTTTTTCTCTATTTTTTTTTGTGCAACAGGGTCTCATTCTGTCACCCAAGCTGAAGTACAGTGATGTGATCAAAGTTCCCTGCAGTCTGGAACTCCAGGGCTCAAACGATTTTCCCAACTTAGCCTCCTGAATAACTGGGACCACAGGAGCACACCACCAGGCCCAACTAATTTTTTTTTTTTAATATTTTTGTAGAGATGGTAGGCTGGTCTCGAACTCTTGGGCTCAAGTGATCCACCCGCCTCAGCCTTCCAAAATGCTGGGATTACGGGTATACGTCACCATGCCTGGCCACTATGAGACTTGAAATTCATATTTACAGGTTCAGAATTACATATTGTCAAGTCTCCAGATATTTCTGATAAATAATGAGAGGGCTCAGATGGTTCTGCCTTAAACTGAATCTTGTCCTACAGCAATACAATCTATAATAAGACTTTAGTGACTAATATTTTAAATCCAGGAAAGAGTAATTCTCTTATTCACAAACATTTCAAATTCATGGCACCATTTTCCATTAATTCCTATCGTAAGGCAATTTTCCTCTTTAACACTTAGAAATGTACACACATTCACACACATTAAAGAAGTCTAGAATAAAATTAAAACTTACTGGCACAGTCTGGCCATTCAGTGGTATATGTTGGTTTCCAGACGCCATCTTCATAAGCACAATAATACTTGTCAGTAGACCCTTCTGTGAAATCATAGCCCTCCAAGCAAGTTAATGTACAGTTGACTCCAGTATTATCTGGAGTGCATATAAAATCCCCATTTACAGGTGTGAATGGAATTTCACAGGGAGAACCTGTGTAAAAAAAATTGTACTATTCATATATAGTGGTACAAGAAGCATAAATTAAATTCCAGGAGCTTAAGCAGAATTTTGAAAAGGACTCCTCCTGTCTATCGCTATTTCTAGAAAAGCTTTTACCATATGTCTTTAGTGCAGGAGAAGGACAACACATGCTTTTTGGTTCCTAGATTGACATACATTGAAAAGCTGTACCTATGTGTAATTAGAGGTTGTGCATATTTTTATAAAAAAGTTAAAGTACTTCTGACTTGGAGTTATTATTATTATTATTAGTAGTAGTAGTAGTAGTAGTAGTAGTAGTACTACTACTACTTTGAGACAGAGTCTTGCTCTGTCACCCAGGCTCGAATGCAGTGGTGCTATCTCGACTCACTGCAGCCTCTGCCTCCTGGATTCAAGCAATTCTTGTGCCTTGACCTCCTGAGTAGCTGGGACCACAGTCACATGCCACCATGCCTGGCTAATTTTTTTATTTTTATTAGAGACAGGGTTTCACTACATTGGCCAGGCTGGTCTCAAACTCCTGATCTCAAGTGATCCACCCGCCTCGGCCTCCCAAAACACTGGGATTACAGGCATGAGTCACCATGCCCTGCCCTTATTTTTGACATTCCTTTAATAAAAACAAAAACTGGATAACATTGTGCAGCAAATATGTTTTCAGAATCTGTCTTCTCAAACATTTAAAATAGGATAATGTCAATAATACATTGTAACCTTAGAGAAAATGTTAACAAAATGTTAACTAAAGACTATTCTGGGAGAAAACATTTTTATCTATCACAAGGTCAAGGAATGACAATGGAAAACCTAAATAAAACCTGTCAGTCTTCTAACTGTAAAAATCTAATGCTCATAGCCTATGTTCTTTCATAAAACAGAGCACTATAGCAATGACATGTGTCAAATGTCAACTAGAATTCTGGGGGCTTATGAAGACAATACCTTTTATGACAATATGGATATCACATGTCCTGTTATTGCCTGAGGGGTCAGTGGCTGTATACTGTACTATAGTCTCCCCTTGAGGGAAAAGGTCTCCTTGTGTATGACTTCTGGTAATGACCAATTCAGCCCCTGGAAAGGAAAGAAGGCAGCCAATTTTTGGGTTGTATTCACAATATTTTTTTTTGAAACAGTCTTACTCTGTTGCCCAGGCTGGAGTGCAATGGCATGATCTCGGCTCACTGCAACCTCCACCTCCCAGGCTCAAGCGATTCTCCTGCCTCAGTCTCCCAAGTAGCTGGGATTACAGGCATTTGCCACCACGCCCAGCTAATTTTTGTATTTTTAGTTAGAGACGGGGTTTCACCATGTTGGCCAGGCTGGTCTTGAACTCCTGACCTCAGGTTATCTGCCCACCTTGGCCTCTCAAAGTGCTGGGATTACAGGTGTGAGTCACCGCGCCCAGCCTATAGTCACTTTATTAGTCTCTTATTTAATTTGAAGTTTCATGTCCTACTTATGCAAATCTGTTGGGCATTCCGTGTTGCTTAGCCTACTAGTAGAAAATAAAAGATTTAATTTTATGTAGTAACATAGAAATAGTAGATTCAACAACCCCATTAAATTAAGGCTTTTTTTGACAAACAACTGATTTTCTCAAAGTCCTTTGAGATGTCCTACAAAGCAACTAGGCAATAGGTAAGTCTGCTACGACATTGGGACTTAAATTAAGAAATTAGTTAATTTGCATTTTTTGTTGTTTTCTGAGTTTTACTGAAACCCTTAAAATAAACTTCAGTTGTATTTGCTTAGTTTTTTTCTACTTTCTTATGACCTTTTATAATTTTATTTGTCAAGTATTTAAGAACTGAGTCTGAATATATAGATGTGCAGTAGAGATGCCGATAAAATGCATGGTTTATACCTCTAGAGCAACATAAGCTTGGAGACTAAAGAAATTCATTAGCACCCTGCTAGGTACAACACCTAGTGCAGGTTCAACAAATGCCCATGAAATACTGAATTAGGAAAACTCTCATTGATAGGTAAGATTGATAATGTTAAATTATAATTATTCTAGCATTAAAACATGTTAACTTATATAATTATTCATTCTCCCTAGACAGTTGTTATTTGCTTTTTCTCTTTTATCCCATTAAAAAGCTTTTTAAAATAAAAAAGAATTCATTGCTACTATGCTGACAACAAAGTCCTTGTCACCTCACCTGAGTTGTCTGAGAACTGAGGCTCATCCCAGCTTGCAGCATGTACCTTCTCTGAGACCTGGACGGGAGGTGGAGATCTGCACCAGTCTATGACAGGTGGTTCTGCATCTGAAGAACACGAAATCAGACAAAGAAGTCACAGCTGATATTCACAAACGATGAGGAGGTTTTCAAAAGAGAACTGAAGTCGGCTTGTGCTGGCAGACAGCCTTGAGCTTGCAAGAAACAAGGCTGACTCTGTGGCTCCTGTGATATCTTTTCCCTGATCCCCAACACCAAAGGAAAGAGCTGTTTTTGCTATACTTCCCCCATCTGTTGAAGAAAAAAATGCCACCTTTCTAAAATCACCTTGGTCACAAGTGTGTGAAAGGCAATTCCTGATGTGGTGGGCATTTGAATTGTGGGTTCTGTCCACGGTCGTTGAGCTGACCCAACTGGAAGGGAAGAGAACCATTCCAGACAAGCTGAAGGAATGAAATGACCACATCTGTCATTCCCATGATGTTCCTCTTATCTGAAGGGTCAAGACAAGGGCTAATAGATGGCTAAATAGAAGGACCATGGGCCAGAGATCTGAGTTATGTTGCAGAATAAGCAAGATGTTAGTGTGAGTGGGCTATTGCTGGGAGGCTAGGAGGTTATGTCCAGAGGTGGAACGTTGGAGCTAAAGATTTCTAAGGTTGACAAATTCTAGATGAAGACAAAGAAAAGAGTGGGAACCCGGAAGTGAGGAAAGGAGAGAGAGTATGAAAGCCACAGCAGAAGTTAAAGCACTGGGAGTCTGTGTTGCTGAGCACTGGAATTCTGGCTGAAGGGTGGATGTGAGGTGGGGTGAGTGAGCCAGGTTTCAAAGCCATGATTGAATGTGGTGGAGTTTTTAGGATGTCAGTAAAGAACAATAAAGTGGGTGTATAATCTAGGCAATACCATTCAGGACATAGGCACAGGCAAAGATTTTATGACGAAAACATCAAAAGCAATTGCAACAAAAGCAAAAATTGACAAATGGGATCTAATTAAACTAAACAGCTTCTGCCCAACAAAAGAAACTATTATCAGAGTGAACAGACAACCTACAGAATGAGAGAACACTTTTGCAATCTATCCATCTGACAAAGGTCTAATATCCAGAATCTACAAAGAACTTAGATTTACATGAAAAAAAAAAACCATTAAAAAGTGGGCAAAGGACATGAACAGACACTTTTCAAAAGAAGATATTTATGCGGCCAACAAACATATGAAAAAAAGCTCAATATCACTGATCATTAGAGAAATGCAAATCAAAACCACAATGAGATACCATCTCACGTCAGTCAGAATTGTGATTATTAAAAAGTCAAGAAACAACAGATGCTAACAAGGCTGTGAAGAAATAGGAATGCTTTTACACTGTTGGTGGGAATGTAAATTAGTTCAACCGTTGTGGATGACAATGTGGTGATTCCTCAAAGACCTAGAACCAGAAATACCATTTGACCCAGCAATCCCATTACTGGGTATATACCCAAAGGAACATAAATCATTCTATTACAAAGATACATGCACGTGTATGTTCATTGCAGCATTATTCACAATAGCAAAGACATGGAATCAACCCAAATGCCCACCAATGATAAACTGGATAAAGAAATTGTGGTACATAGACACCATGGAATACTATGCAGTCATAAAAAGGAACAAGATCAGATCCTTTGCAGGGACATGGATGGAGCTGGAAGCCATTATCCTCAGCAAACTAATGCAGGAAGAAAACCAAACACCGTATGTTCTCACTTATAAGTGGGAGTTGAACAATGAGAACACATGGAAACAGGGAGGGGAACAACACATACTGTGGCCTTTCAGGGGTTGGGGGAGAAGGGGAGCATCAGGATAAACAGCTAATGCATGCAGGGCTCAATACCTAGGTGATGGTTTGATAGGTGCAGCAAATCAACATGGTACACATTTACCTATGTAACAAACTTGCACATCCTGCACTTGTATCCTGGAACTTAAAATAAAATTAAATTAAAAAGAGGGTGTATAGAAAGTAATTTTAATTTAATTATACATTTTATACATCTGAAGTGTTCTTATTACATGCCTTTGAGGTTTGAGGGAGATAGCAAAAACATTATTTTTCTGATTTTGTAGGTGAGGAATGTTAGTTAGACAAGTCAAACTTAAGAAACTTGCTTGAGGTCAGTAAGCTATTAAATTGTAGCCACAAGCATTAAGACCAAGTATTCCTATCCAAGATATATGCAAATACATACTCTGAAATTAACTGAACTGCACCTGTGAGAATATATGGATTCCCATTTTAAGCCAAGTCTCATGAACATATGTTCAATTTTTGTCTTTTCCTCATGTTTGTTATTAGTGCAGACCTTAGGTTTATTATTTCACTGTAGACCAGTGATGCAGTTTATTATTTCACTGTAGACCAGTAAACTCTGTAGACCAGTGATGCAGTCTCTTTTGCTCATGTTTGGATCTCCACTAGATAGCACAGCATCTGGCCTATAACAGGTGCTCAAAACAAGTTGCTGGATAAAGGATAAAGCAATGCTCATAGCAGGTAAGTGTACTTTGAGAATGCTGAATCAAGTCAATTCATAGCTAAATTTACAAATCCAGCAGTATTTACTATTTTGCCAAAAGAAATGACAATTGAATATTCAAGGATTTTCTGGGCATATCTGATTTTATTCAGACATTTTAAAGTTAAATCACAGGTGCAAGAGGGCAGTAAGGCTCAGTCAATTACTGTCAAAAGAATTGGAGGCGCCAGCAGATGTACTGTCTCCAAAGGAGAGGGACAGCCCACTTCAAAGCAAGTGAGACAATACTCTGTGGCAGCCAAGGAGAAGCATTCCTGGCTTGACTCTCATTTATCATAAGGGTGACACCAACACCCTGAAGAAAATAAGAAAAATGTAAGCTTTGGTGTATTTTCTTTCTCTCTCTCTCTCTGTCCCTTTCTGTCTGTCTCTCTCACTCCCTACATCCCTCTCTGCTTCTGCTTCCTTCTTCCCCTGCTTCATCTTCCTTCTCCTTCCTTCTCTTTCTCTCCCTCTCTCTCTTTCTTTTTTTAGATGGAGTCTCTCTCTGTCGCCCAGGCTGGAGTGCAGTGGCATGATCTTGGCTTACTGCAACCTCCGTCTCCCGGATTAAAGCAATTCTGCTTCATTCTCCTGAATAGCTGAGAATACAGGTGTGCGCCACCACACACAGCTAATTTTTGTATTTTTAGTAGAGACAGGGTTTCAACATGTTGGCCAGGCTGGTCTCGAGCTCCTGACCTCAGGTGATTCATCTGCCTCGGCCTCCCAATGTGCTGGGATTACAGGTGTGAGCCACCACGCCTGGACCTTCTCTCTCTCTCTCTGTCTCTCTCTTTGAGACGGAGTTTTGCTCTTGTTGCCCAGGCTGGAGTGCAATGGTGCGATCTCAGCTCACCGCAACCTCTGCCTCCCAGGTTTAAGCAATTCTCCTGCCTCAGTCTCCCGAGTAGCTGGGATTACAGGCATGTGCCACCGCACCTGGCTAATTTTGTATTTTTAGTAGAGATGGGGTTTCTCCACATTGGTCAGGCTGGTCTGGAACTCTCCACCTCAGGTGATCTGCCTGCCTTGGCCTCCCAAAGTGCTGGTATTACAGGATGAGCCATCACACCTGGCCCTCTCTCTTTTAGAATTTGGGAATTCAGTTAAAGTCTAGTAGTCACTCAAGTACACATTTCACATTTCACTATGCTGACTCTTCATTATGAAAAATTAAAACTTGGCAAACTCCTGAACCATATTTCCAAGTCTAAAATCACTGTGTCAGATTTTTGAGAATCCAACATATTTTTCATGCAAATGGTAAAGCTCATGTTTAAAACAACACTGAAAAAGGAATTTTAAAAAACTAAGCATTGTGAAATAGTCTGATTTTTACTGGATTTCTTTCATCTACTTTTACCAAAACCTGTAATGTATAGGGTAAGGAACCAGTTTAATATATGTTAGTTATTTCAATAAGTTATGTAACATTTTTAAAACAAAATGAATTTAACATAGTGAATTTTAAAATAAACATAAGAAAAATAGACCTGAGATAAATGTTGCAAAATGTCAGTATGTTGTCATCTAGCTTTCACACAGAGCTTAAAGTATGGTAGGCACTAGATCAAGTGGTTTATATATTATTGCAAATTAAAAATCTCACAATGAGGTAATACATTCATTATTTTATTTTTGGATAAAGAAATTGAGGTGTAGAGCAGGAACTGGTCCCCTTGACTTTAAGTGGTGGAGATGAACATGAACCCAACCAGCTTGGGCTCAGAGTCCATGCTCTTGTCCACTACAGATTGCTATGTAGCCTACCTCTCCATGTATTTTATTTTGGTAATGAGCAGAAGACCAATTGAGAGATGATACGGTAAACCAGGCTCAAAAGATTTCAAAGGACTGATCCGCAGCGGTGGTTCTGAGGATGGAGAGAATGGGACAAACTTCAGCGATATCAAGTAGGTGAAACCAACAGCACCTGATACCTTCTTGGATATTGGTGAGAGGGCAGGGAGTCAAGCATGATTCCAAGGTTTTCGCTTGGTAGCTAGGTGGTTGGCTGTGTCCTTTTCTGAGCTAGGAAATAATTTAGGTTTAGGTGAGTTTGAAATGCCTGTGAGACATTAATATGGGGAAAGTCCAGGAGGCTTTCAGAGTCCAGTTTGGATTCCAGAAAAGAGATTTGAACTGGAAATAGGAATATGGGAGTTGTTGGTTAACAAAATCACTCAGGAAAACTACAGAGAGCGATAGAGAAGACCAGGGCTGAAACCCTAGAGAAGATCAACATTTGAGAATTAGCCTGAGGAAGAGAAGCCTACAAAAGAGATAAAGAAGGTTAGGTAAAAATAATGGAGGGAAAAAAAAGACGGGAAAGACTAACATCAAAGAAGCTAAGGGAAGGAAAAAGTTTTGGTAAGAAGTGTGTGGTTAATAATGTAAAACGTAGCTGGGTGTGGTGGCTCACACCTATAATCCCAGCATTTTGGGAGGCCAACGTGAGAGGATCACTTGAGGCCAGGAGTTTGAGATCAGTCTGGGAACACAGTGAGACCTTGTCTCTACAAAAAAAATTTAAAAAAACAAAACAAATTAGCTGGGTGTGGTGGCACATGCCTGTAGTCCCAGCTATTTGGAAGGCTAAGGCAGGAGGATTGCTTGAGCCTAGGAATCTGAGGCTGCAGTGAGCTATGATTGTGGCACAGCACTCACTCCAGTCTGGAGGACGGAGTGAGACCCTGTCTCTGAAAAAAATTAAATAAATGTAAAATATGAGGAAAGATTATGTAAAATTAGGACCAAAAAGTGTGCAGAGTAACACCAGAGATCATTGGTGACTTTGATGACAGTAGTTTATATGAGTGAAGGGGATAGAAGCCAGATTTGGGTGACTCAGAATAAATGGCAATTAAGCAGAAAGACATGGCAAGCATTGGGAACTTTCATGTGGGCTCATATGGGAAGAAATCAAAGAGAAGTGGTAATAGTCAAAGGGTTTGTAGGTTTCAAACGGGGAGTGCTTTGAGCAAGCTTCAATGCCAGTTGGAAGAATCAGTGACAAGGGAGTTGTTGATCATAAAGGAGAAGTGGTCTCTGGGGTTCTGGATTGCTTTCATAAACCTGCCCAAATGATTCAATGAAGACTTACTGTATTAGTCTGTTCTCATGCTGCTAATAAAGACATACCTGAGACTGAGTAATTTATAAAGGAAAGAGTTTTAATGGACTTACAGTTCCATATGGCTGGGGAGGCCTCACAATCATGGCAGAAAGCAAAGAAGGAGCAAAGCCACGTCTTACACAGTGGCAGGCAAGAGAGCACGTGTAGGGGAACTCCCCCTTATAAAACCATCAGATCTTGTGAGACTTATTCACTATCATGAGGACAGCATGGGAAAGACCCACCTCTATGATTCAATTACCTCCCACTGGGTCCTTCCCACGACACATGGGAATTATGGGAGCCACAATTCAAGATGATGTTTGGATGGGGAAACAACCAAACTATATCACTTACCAATAACCTTGATATGGAAAATGCAGCTGGCCTGGTTGCCGGATAGGTCAGTTGCCGTGTATACGATAGCAACATCTCCAATTGGGAAAAGGTAAGGTGGGGTGAAAGCTGGATGAACGTGGACTGACACCTATTGGAGATACACAAATATTTTGAAAGTTAATGTCAAAAGTGCATTTATTCTTTTCTGATTTATATATTATTAGTAATGTTAACAATGATACAATATTTCACAAAGAGGAAAGGAAAAAGGCACAGCTTTCCGGCATATTTCTTTCCAGATTATTCTATTTACGTGATTTATAGAATTGGCACACATATGAAATGTTTCTCCTTGTTTTTTAAACATAATACCTTCAAACATCTTTTATGCTCTTATGTAGTCCTTAAAACTTAAGATGACTCTTAAATGTTTCCATAATGTTCTGTAGAATAAATATAAGATAATTTAAGAAAAATCTGTTGAAGGACATTAGTTTGACCCAAACATTTCCATTATAAACAGTTTTGAACAGATAATTTAAACATATTTTTTCTTCTTCTTTTCTTTACTGACGCATAATAGATGTACATAGTTTCAAGGTACATGTAATAATTTCACACATTCATATAGTTTATAAAGATCAAATCAGTGCACTTCAGATATCCATCACCTTAAATATTTATCTTTTCTTTATGCTGGAACCTTTAAAATTCTTCTCTTCTAGCTATTTTGGAATATACGATCGATTATTGTAAACTATGGTCACCCTACTGATCTACGTAAGACAAGGTCTTATGACTTCTATCAAAACATGTATTCCTACCCATTAATTCTCTTCTCTTATCTCTCCCTCCCCCACCTTTCTTGGCCTCTGATAACAACCAGTCTACTCTCTATCTTAATGAGATCTACTTTTTTTTTAGCTCTCACCTGAGATATTTGTCTTTCTGTGCTTGGCTTATTTTGCTTATTTATTATTTCCTTGTAATAGAGTTCCATGAACAGAATTATTAAACCCAACCATTAACATTTTATTAGTAGATAATATAAAACTTATTTCCAAATGCATGGTAACAATTCATATTCCCACTGTCAACCACATTTTCTGATCTATATTAAATATCATCAATTTTTGGTAAGTCAAAAATCTGGTACCAGGTCATTGTTTTAATGAACTGTTTCTTAATGCCATATGCTAAGATTAAATTCTCAAGTTTGCATGTATTATATTTTTTACTTCTTGAATTGTACGTTTATTTTCTTCATCCACTGAAAATTGATAAATTTCCTTTTCACTGTAGTTTTAAAAATATTTCAAATAAGATTAGAAAGCTATTCATGAAATGATTTGATAAGCATCCAAATATATTTGATGGTAGTTTTTTTTACGATTTAAACTATAATTTGGAAATATATTTTCTGTGTGGTATGATTTGAGAGTATAACTTTACATCTTAAAAATCACTCACTGATTCCCCTTTATGATATTTTAAAATCCATCTATTATGAAGTAGTACTGCACCATTCTGTTTATTTTTATTTCATTAAATATTTTGATTTCTAATAGACCCAGTTGTTTCTTATTATTCTTTTCAATACTTTAATCTAGGTATTCTTCTACTTTCCATTACAGAATCACTTTTCATGCTCAAAAATATATTAACAGTACCTTTGAAATACATTTATTCTATAAATATTTTGCTTTTTTTTCTTTCAGAAAAACTAGAATGAAACATTTTGTTTTTTAATCTACAAATATGGCATGTATTTCTGTTTGATTTCATTATTTCACCTGCCAATGTTTTATATTTTCCTTTAAGGTGCCATTTACCCTTCTTTTTAAATAGAAACCTAAATATTTTACATTTTATCTTGCATTGTAAGTAGAATCCCTTTTTAATCTATTTTAGTAACCTATTACTATATATAGCATTACATATTTTATAGAATGGGGTGTGTGTGTGTGTGTGTGTGTGTGTGCGTGTGTGTGAATTTATCTGTATCTTGGTAGTCAAATAGTTATTTTGCTCCAGGAAATTAAATCAGGGATACAAAGAGTAAGTTTAAAAGTCTCATTCAGGACACAGAGGAAAACTTAGAGTACAAATCATGGAATAGATAATAGACATACAGAATAGAAATTAGAGATATAACTTACGAATCATCAGTGTTCCTAAAAAAACAGAATGAATGGAATAGGAAAAATGTTCTAAGATATAGAAGAAAACTTTGATTTGAAGAAAGCTATGACTGTACATAAAAAGGACTCTTGATGTGCCAAAGTTGATAAAGAACAATCATCACTTAAACAAATCCCAGATAACTTAATGTACAACAAAAAATTCCCACAGCATTCAGGAAGAAAAAAAAACAGATTATCTAAAAAAAGATAATAATCAGCATATATTATCTTTCTCTTAGTCATTAAATGCTAGTCTGGAAATAAAAGATGTTCTTGTACATGCAAAGGCTTAATAAATATACCACCTGTATATACTTTTTCTGAAAGAATGGATTTTGAACCTACCAAATGAGATGAATCACAACAAATCCCTCATGAGAGAGAAAAGTCATGGTGTGAAGAACTGTCAGCAAACACCAAAACTATGTAAACATATACTCATTGTGAAAAATTGTGGTTGTTAGGATTCGAGTGTTATCAAAGATTTTTGGAGGGATGTAAAAAAACTATATTAATTAATCTATAATAAATTAGAATAAGAATCCCAGATTATATCAACAAACTATAAGCGGCTGAAAAGTTAAACTGATAATTTACTCCTTTTACTTGGGTGAAATGCAATAGATACTCTTATTTTTTTTTGCCACAGATAATTGGGTAATGAAAGGCTTATGCATGTTTTTAAAACTTTATTAAAAAGACTATATTCCTTCCATATATAATTGCAGCTACAGTCCTAAAGTTGAAGATTATAAAGGTTAAGTAATCGCATATTCTAAAGAGAGCTCCTAAGAATGGAAAAATCGCCAGGAGGCTGACACAGCAGTGGCTGGATATATATATTTCATATATATATATATGAAATAGGAGAATTGACTTGGGTAGAGTGTTGGGATATTTCCCGTCTTCTCCATGGGGCAAGGAATGGGGAGGAATACTGCCTTAAACCAAGTGGCAGGGCTTCAGACAACCACTCATAGAACATTGGCAGGGGGCAGGGGGTGCCCACAGAAAAGGGAGACCAGCATCCCATTCCCAGGCTGGATGCTTGCTGGGCAGAAGAAATCCATAGATTCACCCCAATGTGAGGAGTGCTGGGTGAGGCTGACACCCATGCCTTGGAGTTTAGGGGCACATATGAATGTAGACAGGTGGCTGCAGCTCTCCTGGTGAATTTTGAAGGCAGGAGGCTTATTTGAGCAATATGGACAGACTGGGAGGAAGGCTGTTCTGAAAATGTGTCAGCCTGCACTCCCAGTTTTTGGCATGGTGAAGTGACATAGGCTGAAAGGGGAGATGGTAGTACTTGAGTTGTTCTGCCCTACACTCTGCTCTAGGGGTTTTGAGAGGTTGTGGGATGTATGACAGGGCTTGGAGCTAAGGGGAAGGGGAGCAGAGGTCCTGCCAGAATGCACCTTCATGGCAGGGAACTGTAAGGGGTTGGGGAGGGGGTGGTGCTTCTACAGGGCCTCCTGCAGAATGTGCACATGGACTGCACAAGAGAGATAATTTTTTTTTTTTTTGCTTCTCAGAGTGCATCAGCAATACAGAGAGGGCCACACAGCCTTAAACAAATGAAAGACTTTTGAACCTTTCCTCAAAAATACTCCTTTCAGAGCTGTGTTCATTTCCTATTGTTTCCATAGCAAATTCCTAAAAATGTGGCAGCTTAAAACAACAAAAAATGGGCCAGGCACGGTGGCTCATGCCTGTAATCCCAGCACTTTGGGAGGCCAAAGCAGGAGATCACTGGGTCAGGAGTTCGAGACCAGGCTGGCCAACATGGTGAAAACCCGTCTCTACTAAAAATACAAAAAATAGCTTGACATGGTGGCACTTGCCTGTAATCCCAGCTACTTGGGAGGCTGAGGTAGAAGAATCGCTTGAACCTGGGAGGTGGAGGCTGCAGTGAGCCGAGATCATGCCACTGCACTCCAGCCTGGGGACAGAGCAAGACTCTGTCTCAAACAAACAATCAAAAAGCAAAAAAACAAACAAAAACAACAAGAATGTATTATCCTGTGGTCTTATAGGTTAGAGACACTGATGGGTCTTACAGGGTTGAAATGAAAGTGTTAGTAGGGCTGAGTTCCTTTCTGGAGGCTCTGAGGGAGAATCTGCTTCCTTGCCTCTTCTAGCTTTTAGAGGCTGCCTGCATGGTCCTCCTCCTCTAGCTTCAAAGCCACTGATGGCAGATTGAGTCCTTCTCTCTGCACATCTCTCAAATCCTTCTGTTATAGCATCGCTCTGTAACCACAGCTGGGAAAGGTACTTCTCTTTTAAGGACTCATGTGATTAAGTTGGATTCACCTGGGTAACCCACGCTAATCCTCCCATCTCACAGTCCTTACTTTCATCACATCTACAAAGTTCCTTTGCTATGTAAGGAAACATATTTGCAGGTTCTAGGGATTAGGACAAGGATATCTTTGAGGTAGCCATTTTTCTGTTTATCCCACCAGCCCTGACCCTAGAGAGGCCAGAGACAGAGACGGGGAGGCATAGAAGGGGGAAAATAGCATCAATTGCTCCTCTTTCCTCAAGTCAGTCAGGCCTCCTCTGAGCCGCAAGAGGAAAAAGCTTTGAAGTGGATACAAGATTCAAGCTTTTATTTAGACAGCAAGACTCTTCTTTTTAATCCTTGAAAGTGGTTTTTAATTATGGAAAGAACTATTGGTATACCCTAGAGCAACCAAAGCTTGTGACTGTAGAATAATGGTTATTTTCTATTGGTGCCTTTCCTAGTTCAGACTATTCAATATCAGTTACACAATTATAGTTTTGATTGCACTGTACATATAATTTAGCATCTTACTTTTCTACCAAGAAATTTCTTTTTTTGGAAATTTTCTGAAGGAATAATCAGAGACAAAAGACAAAGACTTAGTACAAGGATGTTCATGACAGCATCGTGAGTTCTTTCTTTTTATTCTTTCTTACCCTGCTTTGAGTTCATGTTCTATTATTACAATAAATATAGTGGGGTTTTTTCCCCAATTGTCTAAACTGCCTTCTCTGTCTTTTTTTTCTTTCAAACCTCTACATTATAAAGAAACCCAATTATTTACTTTTTTCAGGCCTACACTAGAGAATCACATCAATTTTGGAGAAATTCACACAGTAGTGCAGATTAATCTCTCTATAAGTTTATGATCACAAAACTCAAATGGACCCCCAACTGTAGCCAAATAATCCTAGTATATTTCTCTGGTCTGTTCACTCTCCTTCTCAGAATGAGTTTTTCAAAACTTCTCAATTCTCCTAAAACTTCAAAACTCTCTTACTTATTCCCTTTAGTTACGCTTCAGGTTTGATCACTTTCTGAACAGAAGCCATTCACAATGAATTGCCCCCTCTTTTCCTTGTATATTCAACTTCTCCATCTCAATTGGTTCTCTCCATTTCTATTTTTATTCTTTTAAGCACATTCAAGTTCTTCCCCCATGTAGTAGGCTGAATAACGGCCCCCCCAAAGATCATCCATGTTCTAATCCCTGGAACCTGTGAACACGTTACCTTACATGGTAAAAGGGACTTAGCAGACATGACTAAATTAAGAATCTTAAAATTAGGATGGGTTCAATGTAATCTCAAGGGTCCTTATAAGGGGAAGGCAGGAGGGTCAGAGTGAAAAGAAAAAGATGTGGTGGAAATATCACACATGAGAGACTGTTCAACACACAAACCACTTAAAGTGCATTCAGCCCTAGAAATCACATTTGCCCTTTTCAAATCAGATTTAAAAGCTACCTTGATTGTAAGTATATTCAACACAATGATCAGAACAGCTATTTTTTCTATGTTGCGCTCTGCATCCACCCCGCCGCCCCCAGTGTATCCTGATTGGTACAACTTATATATATTTACAGGTAAGTGTAGAAATAACATAATATTTAAGTGCATCTTAATGTATATGAATACTAACCATGTACATATAAGAGGAAGTAAAATTCCTAAATGAACTATTTTTCTAACATCTGATGGATTATTTCAAGCTACTATACAAAGAAAATTAAAATACTGTGTTCTGAATAATGCTGGATTTAGACAAGCTTGAAGAAGAAACACCAATGCTATCTCTTTCTGACTGAAAAATACACAATCATTTTGGGCCCATATTTTAAAAGATAGGTTCATAAATAGCAATTAGGATTGAGTCCACATCTTTTCTTTTCTTAAAAGATCCTCAGAACCTAGTAAAGGGCAAAGAATTCTTCGTCAAGTAATCTTACTGGCTACAATAATACAACAAATCCATAGAATGAAAAGTTTCTGGTTTTGAGGATTTTATCTGAGATTTCTAATTAAAAATTCAAGGTTGATCATTATTCTGTCAGATGCCGCATTCACATTTACGAGTAGAGTTCATACACAAAGAGTATTGTGATGGTTAATATTGAGCGTCAACTTGATTGGATTGAAGGATACGAAGTATTGTTCCTGGGTGTGTCTGTGAGGATGTTGCCAAAGATTAACATTTGAGGAGGACTGGGAGAGGCAGACCCACCCTCAGTCTGGGTGGGCACCATCTAATCAGCTGCCACCTTGGCTAGAATAAAGCAGGCAGAGGAAGGTGAGAAGAGCAGACCTGCTGAGTCTGCCAGCCTTCATCTTTCTCCCGTGCTGGCTGCTTCCTGCCCTTGAACATCAGACTCCAAGTTCTTCAGCTTTTGGACTTTTGTACTTATATCAGTGGTTTGCCAGGAGTTCTTGTGCCTTTGGCCACTAACTGAAGGCTGCACTATCGGCTTCCCCACTTCTGAGGTTTTGGGACTTGGACTGACTTCCTTGCTCCTCAGCTTGCAGATGGCCTATTGTGGAACTTCACCTTGTGATGGTGTGAGTCAATAGTCCTTAATAAACTCCCTTTCATATATACATCTATCCTATTAGTTCTGTCCCTCTAGAGAACCCTAATACAAGTATTATCATGAGCATATTAGTAAGTCTTCAACACACATATCTGCAGTATATTTAGAATTCATTTGAAAAGGATGCACATAATTGCACAAACCTTACCTTTTCACCAGAGTTGTCTTTAGCTGTTGGAATCTGCCAGGTAACATTGGCAGAATCTTGCTGTTCCAGAGTCTTAGCCTCTATGTCCTTAGGACAGTTGATTTGAGGAGCCTCCACGTCTAACTCAGAAAATACACAAGTAGATTAATACACTGATATGTGGTCCTAGATCATTTAAGGAAGAGGTACAAATCTAGTTATATTAATACACTGTGACACATTTGTACATCCCAGTTACTGATTGTTCGGAATCTGCACCCACCTGCTTTCCTGATCATTTATCTCAGCATGGCTTACGAGCCCAATCCTGAACTAGTACCTATTGACCTCTTAGCCTCATTTCTTCCTTTTCTCCTACAGGAATTCACTCTCCACATTGAGTTACTGTCAGGCCATTGCCTTTCTTTTACCTGGGCCCTTACCTATGTTCTTTTATTTGCCTGAATTAGTGCCCTCTTCTCCCTTTACCTGGATGTCTAGTCCTTGCTCTTGAACAGGCTTAGACACAGCTCCTCAGGAAGCTCTTGCTGATTCTCCAGGCCCATTTGAGGTCCCCACTCCACAAGTTCCCATAGCCCTCTGGATTTCCCAACCATAAAACTCAACAAGCTATTTTGAAATTGAATTTTCTCCCCCAATAGAATTTAAGTTATTTGAAGGTCAGGATGTCTTGCCCCACTGTCTTATATGGTACCTGACATATCATAGGAGCTTGAGAAATATTTTTTGAATGAACTAAACTAAAAAATGTTGACTGTGACAGGAAGAAACTACACTTGAAAATGAGGCTGTCAAGTAGAATTAACTAGCAGAAACTGAAACGTACTGTCAAAGCAAGCAACAAATTAAAGCCAATGATATTTTTTACTTTATACTATGGTGCTGAATTAGACGTGCTAACGTTACACAGATGCACGCCAGTTATGGTAGTGCTTAAGCTTTTGTTATACGATAAAATACATCTTTTATTTTAATTTATGTTAAATTAGGTCTTCTGTAACTTCTGGCTGAATATATCTGAATTGATCTCATTGTGTCTCATGTCTTCTTGTTTCTTCAAAATTTAATTCAATTTATATTTTCTCTTTCTCAAAGGGGCTTATACTTGGACAACTCTCTCCCACAGGAACACGTAATAGCGTATTAACTCTGAAAAAATGTTTTAAAAAGTATTTGATTTTTCATTCATGCTTAAACAATAGCTTGACTGGACCTGGAATCTAAAGTTTATATTTATTTGCTCTCCATATCCTGTACACATTGCTACATTTCCTTGTGGCATTTAAAGTTGTAAATGAAATAGGTAACGTGAGTCTAATTCTTGTTTCTTTTGTGCAATTTCTTTCTTTCTCCATGAAAAGTTATTTAAGATTTTTCCATTAACTCTGCAACTCAGAAATTTCACTAGTAGTAGTCAAAGTATGCCAACCCAACACTGAGGAGTTATCTGTGGTCTAAAGGATTAAGCCACTCTCCAGCTCAGAGAAATTTTCTTCTCTTGGTAGAGAAATTTTTCTCCATCTCCTCTCCTCTCTCCTTCTGGAACTCCTTATTAAATGGACATTGGGGTTTTTCCTTCTGCCACTGGCATCCCTCAACTTCCATCTTTTTGGTTTGATCAATTGGGAAATTCAAGCACTTTCTTTGTTTACTCATTCAGTTCTCCATTGTGAGGAAACTCTCAGTTTGGTCTTTTAAATTACTAATATAGTTTTCAACAGCATTCCTTCCATTCATCTGCCCTTGTCCTTCTCTTAGAGATAGGACATTTTTTACTTCTAAGAACTCTTTTCTGTTTTCAGTAACTCCTTTTTCATAGCGGTCTGCTCTTGTTGCAGAGAAAATGGCAATGTCCTCTTGTGAATGGAATGTGATGCCAGGTTTCAAAGTGCTGATAGCTTCTTTTTGAAAATCAATTCAGTCTCACCTGCTTTATATAGACCAAGACTTCCCTAAAGATTTTAGTCTTATGGAAAACTTACCTGATTTTCAGCTCTACTATTTTCCTTATTTGTGTATTTCTTCTGTCATTGTCTGGCATTTTGTAATCAGATTTTGTAAATCCACCACTTTGAACCAGAAATCCTCATAGAGGATATTGGGGTAGCACCTACCATATTATCATGGGTTTGCAGCAAAAGTTGCAAAGAAGGATTGTCCTATACTGCACCCATATGGCATTATTTAAAAATTTGATTTTTAGCCTGACTAGTGTAGAGACCTACCTTTACACACAGCTGCCTGAACTCCGACATTCCATTTTCCAGAAGTGGTACATCTCAGCATTTCTTTGACTCCAGATAAAATGAACCCTTGGCGGCAACTTACATAGCAGATCGTCCCAAATTTGGCTGGCTGCTTGCCACAGTTGTGGGGGGATATGATGACATCTTTGGGCGTCTGAAAGGTGGAACACTGGCGCTCTACGGTAGGGAAACAGAGAGAATGTTATTTGTGTTCCCACAAATTGGAAATGCCATGGATTCTTTTTACTCAAGAAAAATACAATTATGCTGCCTTAGGATTTATGTAAATTGCTAAATGATAACTATATATGACATTGAATGTATAACATATTGTAAATAATGCTAACCTATACCTCTTTAGTTATCTTTTGCTATTTTTGCCAGTGCATCAAAACTTTCAAAAACTTCTGATATTTTAATTAACACTGATTTTGACTTTTATCATTTGCTTGGAGCACATTCATTTAGTTAGCAGAATATTATTTTATGGCTTAGAAGTAGAAAGTCATAAATCGAATTCCATATTTCATGGATTAAGTGATATATTCAGCAATCTCTATTTTATGAGCTTTTTGGTGCTATTTTTAAGCAAGCATATAATGAGAAAAGTTTCTAATAGCCTTCCTAAAATCACTGTTATATTTAGGGCCTTGACCTTGAATGCTATATTTAGCACAGAAAAAGAATAGCAGATGAATTAGGCAGAATGCAGATGGAATGGAAAATCAAGGCTAGGACTTAATACAGGGAGTGCATGTGAGGGGGCAGCGTGTGCATACACCCATAGGCACATTTGTTTTTTGTAGTAGAGAATCTACTGGCAGCATTACTCACATCTTTGGTCTCTATTTTCCATGTTATTGGAATAGCTGAATAAATAGCTAACATTTATTCAGTACCTACTATGTGCCAGGCATTATTCTAAGCACTTTGCATGTATTATTTAATCATATGCTGTAAGAAGTATTCCAACTTACAAATGAAAACTGAGCACACTAGTAACTTTCCTAAAGTCACCATGCAAGTAAGTGGCAAAATCTGTGTGCTACTAAACACTCCACTATCATACTTCCTCCATGAAATAATTTCTTTCCAAACTGTGCCAGCAAAAGCCATTTTTTTTTTTCCAAGAAATGGTTTGTCTCTTTATTTCTGCACGGTGTGAACTGCATGCCATCCCAGACCTCCTAGTCTACTTTGATCAACAGGAAAATCAAAGCCAAATTTGTGGTTCGACGATAATGACAATGTGGGACTCAGTATCCTTTATTTACAGCTGGGCCTATATAAAGTAAGAAAATTATCCTTTTGGCTGTCAAAGTTGTTGAAAATTTTATTCTTTTTTTATTGTTTGTTTATGGTACTTTCGGTGAGCGTGTCTTTAACTTTTATATAGTCTAATCTACTGAGTGTTTTTCTTTTTGAAGTATTCCATTGCTTTTATGCTTAGTAAGTTCTGAGACTGGTTAGCATTCGCTTACATATGTTAAATACATTCTCTTCCAGGTTGTAATGGTTTTATCTTTTACCTTATCTTTAAAATCTAAGAAGAATTTATTTCTGTGTTCAGTGTGAATTGAAAACATACAGGAAACTTTATTTTGTTTTGTTTTTCACAAGGAGCTAGTCAAATTTCCCCTATGATCAGTTAAATAAATTTTTTTTCCCTCAACTGACCTGTGATACTTCCTTAATTGTAATCTGTATGGCAATCCTTGCATATTCTTAATCTTTGCAGATTAAAAAAGATTTGAAAACCTGATAGAGCTACTTTCTATTTACTATTCCTATTGCTCTTCCTTTTCAAACTGATTTTAGTGATTGTTCATTACAATATTTTTCTAGATGAACCCTAGAATCATTCCCTAATTCCAAAAGAAGGGCAAAAAAGAAAATCCCTTTTAAGCTATTGAATGAGTATGCATTCAGTGTAGTACATATATATGTAATGCATATATATGTAATGTGTTAAGTTCTTTCCTTATGTTAATTTGGAAAGAACTTAACATAAATATATGTACTATATATTAATATAATTAATATACATATATAAATTATAAAATTATAATACATATATAAATTATGTAGTAATATATATACAAATTAATATAAATAATTTATATATAAATACATAATTTGGAAAGAACTTAACATTTTGAAAACATTTTATATAAATATTAAAATGTTCTTTTCATCTCTCGGTAACATTTTTCTGGTTTGCTTAATACAGGTTCCACACGTTTCTATTTAAGGTTATTCTGACATATTTTATATTTTCCATAGATCTTTTGAATGTCATATTTTACCATATGTTCTGTTTATCATTGTATATAGAAAAGCTGTTTATTTTTCTTTATTTTTTCTAATGTCTGCTGGCAGATAAATTTGCTATTTTAATGACTTTAATGAGCTCTCGTTGATTAGTAGATTCATTCTATTTTGTTGTTGGGGGGGCGGGCTTGTAGTCTACAAATGATGATGATTTTCAATCCCAATATCTCTAATCTCATAATTTCTTACAAGAGCTAAAGCTTAGAGAATAGTACTAAACAATGTGAGTATATTTTTCTTTTGCCAAATTTGATAAGACTGTCTATATTGTTTCTCCATAAGTGGCTGCAGATTTCAGATTGATATTTTTTATTGAGTTATATCAATATGAGTTTTAAAACATTTTACTGAAAATGTGTTTTAAATGATAATGAATGAATTTTTATCTTCTACTAAGCAACCATACAATTTTCTTCCAATTTGCTATAATGAAGTAATTTATTATATTGATAGATTACTTAATTTTAACTCCTTTTTGCAATCCTAGAATAAACTCTACTTGATTGGCAGACTATTTTCTTTTTTCAGTGTGGGTTGCTAGTATATTTGTTTCTACAGCTTTTACAGACCAACGTAATGTTGGTCTATAATTTTCTATCTTTTTTGGTAATAATTGTCAGGTTGACAATTAAATAATAATACTTCAAGAATATGAATTGGCTGGCTTTCCATTATTTAGGCCAAACTATATGGTATGGAAAGTTCTTAGAATTTTTTTTTTTTTTTTTTGGACAGAGTTTTGCACTGTCGCTGGGGCTAGAGTGCAGTGCTGTGATCTCGGCTCACTGAAACCTCTGCCTCCTGGGTTCAAGAGATTCTCCTGTCTCAGCCTCCTGAGTAGCTGGGATTACAGGCATCTGCCACCACACCTAGCTATTTTTTAGTATTTTTAGTAGAGACAGCGTTTCACCATGTTAGCCAGGCTGGTCTGCAGCTCTGACCTCATGATTTGTTCACCTCAGCCTCCCAAAGTGCTGAGATTACAGGTGTGAGCCACCTTGCCTGGCCAGAAAAATTCTATTTTTGAATTTTTCTTACTTATATTTTAAATTCTATTTTATTACTTTATTTAAAGCTTTGCTTCTTAACCATTCTACTGCATCCCTTCTCCCTTTATAGTTCTTTTTCATTTACTTAAACAATTCTGGTTATATCCTTCTTTCAATTTTCCTTGCAGTTGTTTTATTTTCCTAACTTTTCAGTTGAATGTTCAGTTATTTTTATTTGTTCTTGTTTAATAATAAAGCAATTTTTAAGATTCACTGGTTCCTAATTTTGTCCTTCCATTAATAAGGTAAATGTAAAACATGTTTAACAAAGCAAGGGTATTATGAGGCATTTGCGTTTTAAAAAAAATCCATCCAAATTGGCCTCAATTAAAACTAAGAAAAAAGGCATGGTCATTTGAAGGTATAAACTTCTGTGAGTTAGAAAACAGAATTCATTGTAGAAGTTCCTTTACTAGTGGAGAGGAGTAAGACAACACATTTGTTTTTGTATCTGTAACACCTGCACCTGTACATGTGGATATGTATTTATACTCATGACCAGCTAGTGTTTAGTTTTAGGTCTTCACAGAATACTGGAGAAATCAGAGCAGAGGAAATGAATCACTCAAGGCATTACACCTTCTAGAAACTTACCCACACACCGGGGTTCTGGCCCATCCCACTGGCTGTTTCCTTGACAAGTAAGCTTATCACTGCCTTCTAGTCTGTACCCTTCATCACAGGCAACCAAACATGTTGTCTTATATAACATTTCCCTTGTAGAACAGCTGATGTGGCCATGTTTCGGCTGGCGGAGATGAGGACATGTTCTTACTATGTAAAATGAAAGCAATTCGATCACATTTTGCTAAATAAGGATAAAAATAATAATTACAAGTTTAGCAATGTCTGCACATTGCAAGCAAGACAATTTTCTTTTCTTAAAATAGCAAACGATACATAATACACCACCATTTTTTGAGTTCTTATGGGACAATTGAAAGTTCATGTTTTACCAAATGCATTGCCTAAATAATATCATCGCATGCAGCCCTCTGCCCATAGGTGGGAAACTTAACCTGTCTAAGAGGCCTGGCCCTACATGGAAGATGGTAACTGTAGATTAGAGGTGATCAAAAAAGGGAGGTACCTGATGCTCTCAGCTGGGCCTTTCCTGTGATTTTTCAGGCTACATTCCAACAAAAGGAAGTGGTATTTTCCAGGACAGAGTTTTCAGGTTCATGATCGACTTGGTTCTTAGACCTCATGGGCATATCCTAGGCCTTCTAATAGTGTTAGCCTCTGCAAAGCTACCCAACTTCTGCCATCTTCGGTTGTGGTATACTACTGTCCAACCCCAGTTCTTGTTCTTCCAGCTTTTTCACTTCTCCTTCCCACAAATATTCCTGCCAATCATAGCTCATGATGCGAATCTTGACTTATGCATTAACATCAGTTTATTTTTGCTGCTGTGGTAGAGGCTTATAGTTGCCCACCCAATAGCCATTCTCACCAGTTTTATTAAGCATAGTAATATGCCCAGCTAAAAGATTACCTCAACTCTCTACCTCAACTAATGAGAGCCCATAATATATAGCTGAGATTGAGCAGGACTTCTGGAAAGCTTTTTATTTTTTTATTTTATTTTATTTTATTTTATTTTATTTTGTTTTGTTTTTTGTTTTTGAGACGGAGTCTCACTCTGCTGCCCAGGCTGAAGTGCAGTGGCGTGATCTCAGCTTACTGCAAGCTCCACCTCCTGGGTTCACGCCATTCTCCTGCCTCAGCCTCCCGAGTAGCTGGGACTACAGGCGCCCTCTACCACGCCCGGCTATTTTTTTTTTTTTGAATTTTTTTATTAGAGATGGGGTTTCATTGTGTTAGCCAGGATGGTCTCGATCTCCTGACCTTGTGATCCGCCAGCCTCGGCCTCCCAAAGTGCTGGGATTACAGGCGTGAGCCACCGCACCCGCCCTTGGAAAGCTTTTTAAAGGGGGCTGTCTCAATTGAGAGAGTACTTCTTTCCCTTCCCTACTTCCTTCTCCTTTTCTTCCACAATACAGACATGAGGAATGGTAGCCCAGCATACTAGAGTATAAGTATATGATACTGTGGGAACATATCATGCACCATGATGGTATAGCAAAAAGCATAGGAAGTCTGGGTCTCTGATGACAGTGGAGCTATTACACCAACTTTGGATTACCTACTTCTGTCCTTGTTTTAGTTAAAAGAAAAATGAAGCCTTAATTGGCTTAACACATTGTTATTTGGGTCCCTGATACCAGCTATACACAATTTCTAATTCCTTCTGCCCAGCATTTGGGTCCTTGATACCAGCTATACACAATTTCTAATTCCATCTGCCCAGCATCCATTAACTCTTCCTTTGTTAATTTTTTAGGGAAAGATCTTCCCCCTTTCTTGGATCATGGGATGTGTGTGTGCTCCAAACGTGCTCGGGGTAGAGCATGTTATCTAGGAGCACATTTCCCCGGCCAGAGAAGTGAGCAGGCACAACTGGTGACATGGTTTTCTTCATCTTCTTGGAATTCACCATGAGAAAGCAGTAGGAAGGATATTCACTAAACTGCGGATGCTGAAAACGCCCCCATACCTCAGCCAGCCTCAACATCACCATCAGAAAAAGTGCCACGAGTTATCCAGAGAAACCTGCATTTCCGCGCTTCTGCCACCTTTGAGTCTCTGTCCTCAACATTACATCAGAGAAGCTACCAGAGAGCACTCACACTGTTCCAGCCTCTGCAGGTTCCCCAATGATGTCTGTGTTCTGAGTTTTCCTGGTAAGAGTCTCCAACTGCCCACTCAAACCCAACAACGTATGTTAGAGTCCATTTCCATTGATTTCATCATGCCCTCTCTTCCTGTTGATGGCAATCACTTAGAAAGTCCAAGGCTCTATAGTTATCCCTCATCCACCAGGGTTATCCACATGCAGCTGTGTTCCAAATCTATCCCCATAGACCCTTGGACCTGCCCCCTAGAATAACGATGGGTTTCAGTTAATCCCCTCATATCCTAAACTTCCTTTTGAGCAACTTTTCCTTCACTTGATTGCCCTAATAAAAATCATATTGTCTTCTGTAACAGGGACTGGAGGTGAGGAGGTGTCTCTGTTGCTCCTGATTGTCTTCCCAGATCATTCTCTCTCCTTCCTTCCTAAAAACTTCCAGCTCCTTTGAAGTATCATATTATATATCCAATATCCTTTTTTAAATTCTCTCTCTCTCTCCTTTCTCCTTTTTCTCTCTCTCTTTCTCTCACACACACATATGCCCACACCTTAGTGACTTCCTTATCTATGTAAATGATCATTCCAGTATCCTGGAGTTATATTCCTGATCTCTTATTTTCTTTTCTCTCTCTTTTTTTTTTATTATACTTTTAAGTTCTGGGGTACAGGTGCAGAACATGCAGGTGTGTTACATAGGTATACACATGTTATGGTGGTTTGCTGCACCCATCAACCTGTCATCTACATTAAGTATTTCTCCTAATGTTATCCCTCCCCTAGTCCCCAACCCTCTGACAGGCTCCAGTGTGTGATGTTCCCCTCCCTGTGTCCATATATTCTCATTGTTTAACTCCCACTTATGAGTGAGAACATGCAGTGTTTGGTTTTCTGTTCTTGTGTTAGTTTGCTGAGAATGATGGTTTCCAGCTTCATCCATGTCCCTGTAAAGGACATGAACTCATCCTTTTCTATGGCTGCATAGTATTTCATGGTGCATATGTGCCACAATTTCTGTATCCAGTCTATCATTAATGGGCATTTGGGTTGGTTCCAAGTCTTTGCTATCGTGAACCCTAGAAGAAAACCTAGGCAGTACCATTCAGGACATAGGCATGGGCAAAGACCTCATGACTAAAACACCAAAAGCAATGGCAACAAAAGCCAAAATTGACAAATGGGATCTAATTAAACTAAACAGCTTCTGCACAGCAAAAGAAACTGTCATCAGAGTAAACAGGCAACCTACAGAATGATCTCTTCTTTTCTAATGATCATATCCTTCACCTTATCTCAGCTTCTACCATTGCCATGCCCTCTAGACCTCGCTGTCACCAATCCAAGTCTCCTAGTCTCTGACAATCACCTCTTACCTTCTGGGATCACTCCTTCAAGTGCTTCAATCCATCAGTTCCCACACCCTCCAGGAGCCTCTGATCTATCATCTTCCGTAGTCTCCTCTTTAGAGAAAACCCTCTTGAAAGAGTTTATAATCTTGTCCTACACTTCTTGTCCTCTAGTTCTAACTTAGACTCTCTCCAATCAGGGTTTCCAAGCAGGGGAAGGAGGGAGGAGCATAAAGGAGAAAGGAAAAGCCGTGAAGAAGGGAGGGGAGAAGAAAGGAAAGAGAAAGGGAGGGGAAACATAGGTGGAGGAGATGAAGAGGAGAGGAGAGGAGAAGAGGAAGAGCAGGGTGAGGGGAAGGGGAAGTCAGAGCAGGAAAGGAGTAGGGGTAGGGGAAAGAATAAATAGGGAAAAGAAAGAGGAAGATGGGGAAGCTGTCAAGACCCATGGAAAATGCACTCTCAGTCAGAAGGCATGCACATTTCAGTCACGAACAGAGATTGGAGAGGAAAAAAGAGTTGGTGCCTGTTAAATATGCCAAATGATGGGGACGTATATTCATCTTGATAGATTATAGATAGAACCTACAAGCATTGGACATCGTACAAAAGACAGAAATAACCCCTACAAAAGAATAAAGTTCAGTTTCCTCTCAGAGAGCTCTTATAACGATCTCTAAAGATTTTTGAACAAAACATTTGGGACTCAAGAATTTTGTTGAGACTCCGGGTGGGATATATTTTTTCTTCTTCTACTTTTCTGCATTTGCCAATTGTTCATACCATGCATATATTTAGTTACGTCAAAGACAACCTTAAAATACCAGGAAAGGAAGCTGGGGGCAAAATGTTCAAGTGCATATTCAATTGAAGTCATTGTTTGAATTTATTCTACAATGAACCCATTCAAATTATATTAATCAGCAGAGCATAAGTATTGTGTGCATTAAATAAAAGTTTAGGATCCATTACTCCTTAGAGAAAATGCAAGAGTTAGATTAGAGATTAGATCATAAGCCCTAGCCTCTTTTATCCCTGGAATGGCTTGGACCAAAGTCAAGTATTAATAAAAAATGATCCGAAACATTTTGCCTTCCGTGTTTTAATTTTTCCTGAATGTGCCCATTATGCAAATAGAATCTTTATTGTGTCTATCAAGTGCATGAAACATCTTGTCTTCTGCATTTTGACTTTTATTGAGTGTGTCCTTCATGTGTATCACAAGGCAAAGTATGAGGTGGGATTAAAAGGTGAATCAGATAAATTCTGATGTATAAAATTTGGAAAACCATATTAAACAATGTTTTGGCTTCAACAAACTGCCAAGATGACTCCAGCTTTCCTAACCGGAGACAAAATGGATTTATTACTGATAATAAATTAGAGTCGGTGCCTCATATAGATGCAAATTATACTGCTTCTCAGATGTTGGTATTAATAAACTTCCATTGCTCCCCACTGAAAACAAAACATATGCAATAATTCCTACTTATTCCTTAAACATTTCACTCAAGAATGAACACTTAATACCATTTTAATAGGTACACACTTCTTAAAGAATTTTCAACTTATAGTTTTTTCATTTCAACATGCCGAAAAATCCTGCAATTAATATTTCTTGACTTACATTTATGTTATCACAATTCCTAAATATTTATTTGGTCTTTTTAGAAAATAGCAACTTAGACTTTTAAGAGAAAAGTCTACTTGTAGTAGACAATGTAAGAAGCTACTCTGGTTCCCATCTTAAAGACTAATCAGATTTTTTTTTTCCAGGCACGTGCTTCCTGTTAGTCTCCAAATTGTGATATCTATTGCTGAAAATAAAATAAATCTGATGTTAAATGTAAGGTTCTCATTGGTTGAACCTTTTTTCTCAGGTTTAGTTAGTTAAGATTGAGAAACCACAAAAGAATCCTTTCCTGTTTAGAAAGAAATGCAGAATTCTGGCCGGGTGCGGTGGCTCACGCCTGTAATCCCGGCACTTTGGGAGGCTGAGGCGGGTGGATCATGAGGTCAGGAGATTGAGACCATCCTGGCGAACATGGTGAAACCCCGTCTCTACTAAAAATACAAAAAATTAGCCGGGCATGGTGGCGGGTGCCTGTAGTCCCAGCTACTCGGGAGGCTGAGGCAGGAGAATGGCGTGAACCCGGGAGGCGGAGCTTGCAGTGAGCTGAGATCGTGCCACTGCACTCCAGCCTAGGTAACAGAGCGAGACTCCATCTCAAAAAAAAAAAAAAAAAAAAAGAAAGAAAGAAAGAAATGCAGAATTCAGATAAAACTGAAAATGAGTATAAGTGCTTTATGAAAAGTGCATAGGAGAAGTGAGAATCAAGTTTACCAATTATTAGTCAACATCCACAAAAACATTAACAATGTAACATGATATTTGTAAAAGGCTTTAGATTTTATGCAGGTCTTTCATTTCTGCCTCAATCTTACACATATTTTTGAGAAAGTATAATATAACTAAAATTATTCACTGTTCTTATAATTAAGTCCGTAAAAATATACTACTTTCTCCATACTACCCACCATGAAACAGACACGAATTCCTACCCAACGGCCATATTTCATTGAATCCCCATTGTAAGACACAACATTATTTTATGTGCCACTAACAAAGAAACAATAATGCCAATTAAAGGGTTTGCTGCAACTGATTTTAAGATGCACCTCCATTTTAGAGATGTTAAAATGTTTTAAAAAATGTGTTTCAGATTTAGTGAAATATGGCATGTGTTTCAGATTTAGTGAAATATGGTATGCGTTTCATAGAACAATATCTGATGTAACTAAATACACTGAGCATTAGTGAAAGTGTAAGGGCCTGGGTAAGTACCTTCATTCAGTACAACTTTGTATACTGGTAAGTTAGCTGTAGCTTTGGTGGTGAAGTTGAATTGTAGCATCTCTCCTTACTCTGCTTTAAATTATTTTATTTATATTGGAATTGCAATTGAAATTACAAAAAAGAGAACAAGCACGCTTTTTTGTAGTCAAGGTCTCAATCTATAACCCACGCTGGAGTACAGTTGTGTGATGATGGCTCACTGCAGCCTCCAACTCCTGTGTTCAAGTGACCCTGCTGCCTCAGTCTCCTAAGTAGCTGGGATTACAAGCTTGTGCCATCACACCCATGCATGGTTTTTAATATGAAGTGACAGAAGCAGGTCATCAATGTATATACTGTAGTTATCACTGTACATCAACGTATACATTTATCGATATGTGTATTTGTTAACTTCAAGTTTCCATTCATTCACCAGAGATATCATCAATGATTGAGGGGCAGAAATAAATTCTGTGCTCATAATGAATTTGGTTTAGCAGAGGAGGTAGACAAGTTAATTACCAATAAAAGTGTGATGCTTTGTATTGTGACAAGTTAGTTACATTGGGAAATAGGTTTGCCAGAATCCCTTTATTGTGGTTCCAAGTTAGGGTTGATCAAAAGAGGAACTTGCACTTGATTTTGGAAGGCAGAAGTGAGGAAGTGGTCACTGTCGTCAGAGCCAGTGATAGAAAAATGCAGTGATGCCCAGGGGGTTGCAGCTTGCCCTTGCTTGCCTCCATTCCACATCCTCACTGCTGATCCCATGACCAGTGGTGGCCCCATGTTCATTGCAAGGTTCTTGGCTGCAGAGCCACAGGGGCATAACTACACAGAGGTAAAGCTTCTCTTAGACCTTCCATGAGTTTCTCCTTAGCAATTCCACTTCAAAAGCTGGGTAGCCTCTCAAGTTGACTTGTCAAGAACTCCTCTGATCCTCCCACTCCTCTTCTGTTTCCAAGCTCCTTCTAAAATTGTGTAAGCTCTATTCCCTGAAATAAATCCCTCATCCCATAACATGCATGGTGACTGTGCTTCCTTGACTGACCCTGACACATAGCATAAGAAACATAATGAGGGGTGGGGGCAGGTCTGCAGATGCAGATGCATGTGTAGAGGTCACCCCATTCAAGAGGAGGAAGTTGGCAACAGTGGAGGGTTGAGAGGACCCAGAGCAAAGGCAGAGCCAGGCTGTGGGAACAGCTTCAAAGGGCCGGCTTCCTGAGAGAGCATGGCTATTTCTTACAGCTTTAGGGTCAGACGCAAGGCTTGGTTATGGAGGGTGCAGGCTTGAGAGGCAGGGGCCAGACCTTATCCTGAAAGGGCAGTCTTCTCTGATTTTCTCACTCCTCTTTGGAAGGCTACTGAGTGGCAAGTTAAAATGTAATATTTCCCACCCTCTACCATAAGGTATTTGGAAGAAGGGGTAAAGATTTTACACAGAACTTAGAACTATTGACTTCACGAAAATATATTTTACAAGTTTTCAAGGATTCATTTTTTTCAGTAATGGTATGTGGCTTTTTACCACTTGAGGCTGCATGACTGAAAATGTCTTTCCTTTGCCTTCACACATGAACAGTAGCTTGCCTGAGTTTAGAAATCTAGGGTCTATTCTTTTCCCTCAGAATCCTGGCAACACAGTCTTATTTTCTAACATTGAGAATGGCCAACAAAGCGGCCTAAGGCTAATCTGATTCTTTCTCCTTGGTAGGTAGTGTTGTTTCTAACTATGAAATGGACACAGTTTTCCATTTTTCTAGGGCATTCAGAAAATTCACTAAGATTATTTCCGGACATAAATCTGTTTTTAATATTTTTTTTGTGGCACTTACTAAGTGATTTTAAACTGAATATCCAAGATTTGGGTTGTGAGTATTTTCAAAATTTCAGCTCAGGGATATATCTTTAGATCTTCTACTGGTGCATCTCCTCCATTCTGTTCTCTCTCTGGATTCCTCACGTGAAAAGAGTCTATTTCCTGTGACTATTCTCATGTTACTTTATTCTTTCATATTTTTATTTTTGGATTTTTTTGATTGACCTTCAAATGAATTTCTTGAGTTAGTTTTCTAATTTATTAATTTGACTTCTAACTAGGTCCATTCATTGTGTCAGTACCTTTTTTTTTTTTTTTTTTTACTTCTAATACATATTTTTCCTCTCAAATTTCTTTCATTGCTTGGAATCCTGGCCTTATTTTAGCAATGTAGTTGCCTTTGAATCTCAGTGATTCCATTTTTCTTTCTTTTCTGTCAGGTCTCTTTTGTTCAATCTGCTGATCGTTTTCAGTTTTCCTTGTCTTTTGGGGATACCATGTAGGCCAATTTACATTTATAGATGAGTTCAGTATTGGTACCTAATAAATTGGTACCAACATAGATGTCTCCTGGGATTCACAAATGATCTTGGAGTCATGAGTAGGTGGTTCTCCCTTATGGATATGGATGCCAAGAAAAGACCAGAAGACAGAACTAATCTTTAACCAGTGGTCCAGCTGATTTGTGGGGTTTTGGAGTAGTCAAATCCTCAGCAAAGTGTTCTGCCAAAAAATGACTAGTGGATGTGGTGGGAGTAAAGTTGCCAGATTTAGCAACAAACAAACCAATGAACCAGCACGCCCAGTTAAATTTTAATTTCAGAAAATCAACAAATAATTTTTTAGTATAAGGAGGTTCCAAATCTTGCAGGGGACCCACATATACTAAAATATTATTTATCAAAAATTCAAATTTAACTGGCATCCTGTGTTTCAACTGGCAACCGTAGGTAGGGAGCAGGTACTGTACTGAGAAGCTTTGTGGGCAGGGATTCTGATGGAGGTCCTCAAGTCCCTTTGCTCGCCCCCCTTTTACCTTTTCTTAAATATCCTCCTCTTCTAACCCTACTTGTAAAACCCTAGGAAGTTGGTTGTGTGACAGTTGTAAGAAGTAGGAAAGTAGGTCCTGGAGTTGGCAAGTTGAGGCAGATTGAGGCACTATTTTTTTTTTTTTTATTGCTTCTCTGTATTTGACATGGGAGCCTCAGATTCCATTGGTGGTGCCCACTTTCTATTGGCCTGAGTAGGCTCCTTGGACTCTCGCTTTGACAAATTCTCTACTTTCTATAACGGGTCGACTAGCCGAAGTAAAGGCTGGAGATTACAAGTTGGCTAACTGCTCTTGTTGCAGGATACTTGTGTGATTCCTTAAGTCCTACAATTCCAAGAGGCATCAGTCTCCACTCTGATTATTCTAAACTCTCCTTTATATCATGTCTTAGAGGCTTGAAATTTGAGGTTTGGGGTAACCTGTCCATTTACTTCCCAGGCAAACTTTTTCTTTGCTTGTTCATAAAAGGGCTATAAAAGGCGTAGTTTACAATTATGTGGTCAATTGAACTTGGTAATTCTGATTTCAAATTTCCTATAATTTTTCTCTTTCTGTAGTGTGGGGTCTATGAAATCCAAAAAGAAATGAAGAACTGACTGGTTTACTAGAGTTTAAATCAAGGAAATCAGGCAAGACAGTAAATAAACAATGTAAATTGGCAGTTTGCATACCTCTGCAGTAGCTCTCTGAACCGGACCACAAACCATTGGGTAGACATAAGATGATGCTGCTTCCCACAAGATCAAATCCAGGGTGACATCGGACCCCACAGGCTGCATTGAAGTGGTTGTTGCAAGTGTTTTGGATAAAGTAACCATTTTCGGGAGGCTTCAGGGCAGGGCAGTGGACAACTAACATTTACAAAAATAAAATTGAAAAGCAAAGTTAGCCTTTCGTCTATGACATATCCTTTTTTTTTTTTCTTTCAAGGGGGCATTTATGCCTATGTGTCAATTGCCTACAGCATTTCCATTTACCGCATTTGGATTTTCAAGTACGTATTTGGAAGAAGAACCCTTATATCCGATTCCTATTAGGTACTAACTTCCAATTAAATTTTAAATACAAACTAAATATTATTTTTTAAGCTTTAAAAAATTTATTTTGATATCTATATGGATATGAGATTTTATAGTTCTTGACCTTTATATGTCATTAGATATTTTCCCTCTTGACTAAGGTAGAATAAAACAAAAAACAAATAAGGCTAGCAAAGTATATTTGCCACAAACCCCAAGAGCCACAGCTTCTTGCACATGGCATATGCTATTTAAATATTTGTAATTTTTGACATGAATAATACTGAGACCCTTTACTTATAAAAATATATTATTTCAAAGATAAATGTGACTATCTCCAGAGCCAAGATGAGCTCATTTTTATTCAAATTTGTTGCTAAAATTGTGGCTTTTCTTTTTTTGATTCATTTTAAATGTTTTCCAAGTACTAAGCCTTTCTGATTTCAAGGTGATGTTATCCCCAGCATCTCAGTTCCCCTTTCTCTGGAGCAGGATAGGGATATGTTCCGTGATAAGAATGTTATAAAAGTAAATCATCCCACTCCCCCCAAAAATATGATTAGAGAAAAGAACATTAAAGATCATTCTAAATGAATTAGATGCAAACACAAGCACTATTTCTCTCAGAGAAATCAGCTTTTATATTTCCTATTTTCCAACAGTGGGAGACTCACGTTCACAGGTCTGGCCAGATGCCCTGTATCCCTCTCTGCAGACACAGTCTTCAGGGGATGTGCTTCCAGGTGGAGAGGTGTGATTTTCATCAGGACATGGAATGCAACTGCTGATTCCTCCTGGTGAGCCTTCAGGTTTGTATGTCCCCGATGGGCAAGCTGTGGGCAGACAAGCCGGAGAGAAGTCCATGTTATGTGGCACATCAGCTGGTAGTTAACGAAACGTTTGAAATTAATATGGGAGAGAAAGCCAAACAATAGTTTTCCATAGAAATAGTGATGTAGGCTGGGTGTGGTGGCTCACGCCTGTAATCCCTGTACTTTGGGAAGCAGAGGCGGGTGGATCACCTGAGGTCAGGAGTTTGAGACCAGCCTGGCCAACATGATGAAACCCTGTCTCTACTAAAAATACAAAAAATTAGCTGGGTGTGGTGGCGTGTGCCTATAATCCTAGCTAATCAGGAGGCCAAGGCAGGAGAATCGCTTGAACCTGGGAGCTGGAGGTTGCGGTGAGCTGAGATAGCACCACTGCACTCCAGCCTGGGCAACAAGAGCAAAACTCCATCTCAAAAAAAAAAAAAGAAAGAAAGAAAAAGAAATCGTAATATAATTTAAGCAAAGAGAGAAACCAACATTTTTGTTTTCTAAAGAATGATGTAATTTGTTATTTGCAAGGTATGAAGTGGCCTCTTATGTCCCACAATTAGTTTCAAATACAACACAACACAGCATGAAATGTCTGGGCTGATTTGTGGGAAAATTCAAAATAGCAACTTATATTAAGTCACCAGGAGGAATCAATGATCCTCAATAGATAAAAAAAACTTTGATAAGTATGATGTCCCCTATAGCCCAACTCCCCCATCCTATGCACCTCATCTCTAGCCCTGAGCCCCAGCTCCTCTCTTAGCAAAGGAGAATAACTGCAGATATGCAAAAAGCACTTAGCCCATTGTTTCTGTTCACAGATCTTGAGAAAGGATGAGGAGAAAGTGAAGAGCTTGAGGGACATAATCCAACTGACAGGAACTAGGCCCTTTGAAGAAAAAATAATTAAAGACCCTGCTTTTCCCAGGCTCATGGAAAAAAAAGATTAAAAGCAGAATCTAATTGACCTTGCTTCAAATCTTTCCTCTGCACAGACAATGTAGCTTTGAATTTGTAACTTAATCCCTCTGGAGTTATGCATCTGTAAAATAATTTAAATTTCAGAAATTCAATAATAGAGAAATTGTGGAATCAAGAGACTTGCAATGCTCAGTTAAGCCAATTAAACGTGGCATAGTCCCAGGTTGCATTTTATTATTAAATAACAGTTGCAACCAAGCAAGTGCATTTATGTGGGGATTTTTTTTTTTTTTTTTTTTTTTTTTTTTTGAGATGGAGTCTCGCTCTGTCCCCCAGGCTGGAGTGCAGTGGTGCGGTCTTGGCTCACTGCAACCTCTGCCTCCCTGGTTCATGCCATTCTCCTGCCTCAGCCTCCCAAGTAGCTGGGACTACAGGCACCTGCCACCACGCCTGGCTAATTTTTTGTATTTTTAGTAGAGACGGGGTTTCACCGTGTTAGCCAGGATGGTCTCAATCTCCTGACCTCATGATCCGCCCGCCTCGGCCTCCCAAAGTGCTGGGATTACAGGCGTCAGCCACCGCGCCTGGCCTATGTGGAGATATTTTACATAAATTATCTCATTTAATCCTCACAGTATTAATAAGCAGCATTACAAGATTACTACTATCAATATTTGCATTAATTTCATTAGTATTATTATATCCATTTTAAACATCAGAAAATGGAGGCTTAGAAAGATTCAATGACGACTATCGTTACTCAGTTAGTGGGTGACAGAGATAGAATTTTAAAGCAAATATTTATATACCATTCACTATGTCCTAGGGACTGTTCTATATATTTTATAAATATTATCTTGTTAACTTCCTAATACCTTATGAAGTACCTAATGTTATTAATCCCATTTGTAGATGGGAAGACAAAGGCACTAAGAGTTTAAATAACTTGTCATAGTTACACAGTGAGTTAAGTGGCAGAGCTAGGATTTGAATCCAGACAATTCAGAACAAGAGTCCATGTTCTTCACCACTACACGTGCTGTGAGTCAAACCCAGGCCACTTGGATGCTAAAGCTAAATCATTATAATATACTAAATCATTATAATATACTAAAACTAAAATATAACATACTAAAACTAAATCATATAATAAACTAAAACTAAAATATAAAATAAAAATATACTAAAACATTATAATAAACTAAATCTAAAACATTATAATATACTAAAAAAACATATTGAAAGGTGGGATTCATAATATGTCATTATTTGAAAAGCCATGCTTCTAAAATTCTTGACTTTCTTTAAAAAAAAAGATACCATTTTCTCATGATATATAGTAGCAAATTCCAGATCTGGAGAGATTTGTGACTATGAATGAAGGAAACACTTAAAAATAGTAATAATGATATAAGACATGATAAATAATTTAGCATAAAGGAAACACTACTTTGAAGCACTGTATTAGCGATATCGAACTACTGAATTATTTATATTACTGAATAATAATATTGTAATATTTCTTTCTATAAAATATCAGTAAATATCTGATCAGGATCCTCAAAGAGATAAAAGACAACGTGGTTTCCTTTAAACAGGAGTCAGCAGCTGTAGAAGAAAATGATCGAGATAAATAGAGAGATAGAAAAGAAAGTTTAAAATGTAAATGAAAAATTAGAATTGTCATTGGGCCAGTAAAAAGAAGCCATATAACTCCAGAACAAGAGAATTGAGTAGAAGTAATGGTTGTGATATTAGTGCAAAGATACATTAATGCAAAGATACGAGAAGTAATGGTTGTGATATTAATGCAGATATATTCCTAACCTGGAGCTTTAGTGCAAAAGTACTCATTAAGTTCCAGGAAAAATTAACAAAAGTCACATCCAGGATGAAAGAAAAATATTGCAAGCTTATAGGAAAGGAAATTAAGATACTCATAAAGGGGAAAATCAGACTGATATTTCATTTTTTCTTTGCAAAAACAAATGCCAGGAAAAAACTGAATAAGATACATAGCTTTGTGAAAAAAATTATGAACCCCAAATTTTATTATGTGGGCAAGCTATTGGTAAGTAGGTGGGAAGAGAAAGACATTCGAGGATGTGCATAGCTTCGAAAACAAAGCCATTTTATTTTATGTCCAGGCATGGTGGCTCACGGCTGTAATTCCAGCACTTTGGGAGGCTGAGGCAGGAGGATTACCTGAGCTCAAGAGTTTCAATACCAGCCTGGGCAACATAGCTACACCCATCTCTTAAAAATATTTTTAAAATTAGGCTGGGCATGGGTGGCTCATGCCTGTAATCCCAGCAATTTGGGAGGTCGAGGTGGGTGGATCACCTGAGGTCAGGAGTTCAAGACTGCCCTGGCCAACATGGCGAAACCCCATCTCTATTGAAAATACAAAAGTTAGCTGGACATGGTGGCAGGTGTCTGTAATAACAGCTACTTGGGAGGCTGAGGCAGGAGAATCACTTGAACTCGGGAAGTGGAGGTTGCAGTGAGCCAAGATCACACCACTGCACTCCAGCCTGGGTGGCAGAGCAAGACGCTATCTCAAAAAAACAAACAAAAAAAAAAAATTTTAAAAATTAGGTGAGCATGGTGGTGTTTGACTGTAGCCTCAGCTGCTTGGGAGGCTAAGGCGCTGCAATGAGCTATGATTGCACCACTGCAATCCAGCCTGGGGCCTGGATGATAGACCAAGAACCTGTCTCTTAAAAAAAAAAAAAGCCATACTTCATTTACTGAGAAAGAAATTAAAAAAAGATTTCAAGAATGAGAAAAAAAGGTACTTAATTAATAGTTTGAGATTAGGAAACCTGTGGAACATATAGTAAATTGCTAACTAAAATAATTGTGGAAATGAAAACAAATACTAAAGAAAGTCTAAGAAAGCAAAAGATTCTATTTGGCTTATAAATACATATTTAATATATGAGACTTGAAGAAAATGATCTTTATGGTTTTATAAGGTATGTATTCATGGGAGAATTATCAGGCTTTCAGGTTTGTTTATTTTTGCTGATCTACATTTTCTAGTTTTGTTACAATGAATAGGTATTATGTGGGCAAAACCAAAAGTAAACTAAGTTAGGCCCAGCATGGTGGCTCACATCTGTAATCCCGGCACTTTGGGAGGATAAGGTGGGCCGATCACCTGAGGTCAGAAGTTCGAGACCAGCCTGGCCAACATGGTGAAACCCCGTCTCTACTAAAAATACAAAAATTAGCCGGGTATGGTGGTGCACACCTGTAATCCAGCTATTTGGGAGGCAGAGACAGGAGAATCACTTGAACCTGGGAGACGGAGGTTGCAGTGAGCCATGATAGCGCCATTGCACTCCAGCCTGGATGACAGAGGAAGACTCCATCTCAAAAAAAAAAAAAAGTAAATGCAGTTATATATAAAAGAGAGTATTGTCTCAAATCATATATTTTGTTTGTTTGTTTGTAGACCCCATCTTGCTCTTTAACCAGGCTGCGCTCAAACTCTCAAACCTCCCACCTCAGCCTCCCAAATAGCTAGGACAACAGGCACATACCACCATGCCCAGCTTCAAATCATAGATTTCATTTCATGGTTATCGGCTCTCTGACCTTGGAGACCACTATGATTTCTCATTCCTCCTCTATCTCCTTCAATATCTAAATAAAACTTTTGTTCTTTGGTTCTTATTCCCTAAAAATCTTCTACGTTGCTTTTATCTTAGATGCGACCTCATCATCTCTCTTCTGGTTTTTACAACACCCTCCTTACTAGTCCCTCGGCCTTACCTCTACCCTTCAATCCATTTGTGATGTTGCGACCTGAACAATTTTCAAAACTATAAATTCAGTCAAATCATTTTCCACCTAAAGCCTGTACCAACCAGATAAGCCCCCCTCTCTTTAGCCTGGAATACAAAGATATCTTTGATCTGTCTGTAACCTTCCCACCTCTGCAGCTGCAATGAACCGGCATATCATAAGCTGGTTAGAACCTGCTTCAAGATCAACTAGTGCCTAGTTTTGTACTGTCCCCTTCCCCTGACTCCCACCACATTTTTGGGGAGTTTGAGCAATTTACTTCATTTCTCTGGGACTTGGTTTCTTCGTGTGTAATAGGAGTAGTACTTTCCTTGTATATTTTTGTTGTTGTTGTTAGGATTAATTGAGATCATGTGAGTAAAGCAACAATGGCTGGCATGTTGTTGGCATTTGGGAAATGTTAGAATAATGTCTCCAACCCTTCATTTTCTCAACCATAAAATAGATGATTATGCTGCTTTTATAGATTTGTTGTGCCAGATAGATGCTCTGGCGCTTGGTAAATATTACCTTCCTTTCTTTCCCTTTCCTATCTTCCACTTCGGCATTTCTGCCTTCCTGCCTCTGAGTGAATCTCCGGCATCCTTCAAGACCCTAACTCATTCTTTAAAGGTTCTCTAACTTCTTCAGACAAATTTTGTTGCCTTCTCGCGGAACCCACAGAGTACACTACCCATTCCTCTGCACTGGCACACATCACACTCTTTGTAACACACAGGTTTCTCATTCCTTCAGTGGGAAGTGTGCTCCTGTATGTTCAAAGAGTCTTCCAATTACCTGACCTGGCCATTGTCCAGCCAATTGCCTGAGCTGGCAGTCACTCAATCAAAGGAGGGCAAAAGAAAACAAGCCCTGCTGGAGAGTGGAGGGTGGGTTTGGTGTGCAAGGAGAGTAGTAAAGTCAGGAAGACTAACAACAGAATGAAGTGAAGGGACAGTAGACTTGGAGTCAAGACAACTGAGTTGCAATCTTGGCTCTTCCACTAACAAGCTATGGGGTCACTGGCAAGTGACTTTTTTTTTCTTTCACTATAATATACAGAAGTTACAAGTAAGGATGTCTATGATCTTTCCAAGGCTAACATAAGATGATTCCATAAATAGAATAATACTAAAAAGCAACTTAAAGAAATCCTCCATATGAATGGTCAGATTCTGGCTACAGATTTTATAAATTATTTTTTAAAATAATACTGCATGAAAAGGACCTAATCTTATAGTATTACTCTCCAAAATCTTTTAAATAATCAAGAGTTTAAAACACTGGAGAACAGAGTTTTGAATAAAAATACCCAAAAGTACATTTGGAAATGTATTGTGAAATTCATAATGATAATGAAAAACAGACTTTAGGAGAACTATTTAAAGGCATTGCACAATTCTAGTGGGAGAGGTGTAATCAACTTCCTTGATTCCCAAGGGGGAAAATTCCTCATCCCAAACCAAGCAAAAGTTGAAAAAAATGAAATAAATCTTTGGTTTGAACAAGTTTCACAAGTCTCCGTAAAGGGCTATGAATTGTTTTCCCTTTTTAATATGCGATGTTTCCTTCCTGGAAATGTACCAAATATTATTTCTTAATTGTTCTTTTGTTGTTGTTAAAGTAAGCACTTTCTCTTTTCAGAAACATCTTGGCGGTTATCAGCTACTATTACTGGAAGTGTGAATTCTTGAGGTTATCACGTTGTACTAACATTAGATTTTTCTTCAGCTGACCATGCAATTCTTTGACTGAAGTAAATAAAAACACCAATCAGTTTGGAATTTGTAAAACACAAAGAAATCTCCACTCTTTCTAATATATCTTACCCATTAAATATCAATTCCTTAGATGACTATTTTACTATTAATAACATATATTAGACAGTGACTTACATTTTACAAAATTTCTCCTCATACATGTCTTAGATTAACTTCTAAAAATCCTGATAAATATTAGGAGCCTTTATTTCCTTGCACAATTCATCTTTAAAAGTTAACAAATCACTTTAAAGAGTTTTAGGGCAGTTGCATGAGCTGCATTTAGGCTGTGCACTCCACAACTTCAAGGGTGCCTGTTTATGTGAATAATAATGGCATCCCCTGGAGTTGTACAACACCAAGCCTCTACTTTCTGCTATAAATAGGTAAGAAACCAAGCAAAATCTGGGCCCGCATTCTCTTTTCGACTTTATGGATTTGATCTGAATAAGGAATCTGTTCCTACAAAGAGTTGTGCTAAGATTTTGAACATAGGAATACACTGCTCTAGAAGAGAACGTGTTTTCTCCATGTTGAACCAATGTTTTCAAAAATAAGACAAGGACCCAGGTGTGCATATAGGGACTTTCTTTTTATGAGGCAGCCAAGATCCTTTCTATTTTCCTCAATGAATTAGACAAGGAGACTTTCAATTGCCCTGAATTCTATACATCTGTACCTCTGTAGAATGCATTAGCAGCCTGTTGTTCTCCCTGTGACTGGTTAGCTCATTTGGCCGGAGTACAGACTATTTGGACAAAGTTGTGAATTTGAACCCTGATGTGGTGCCACGCCAGGAAATGGCACCCTAACTACAGGATGCCATATTGCAAATGTAAGCACATGCTCAGACTTGCCAGGAGATTAGTGATGGATCAGGACAAGTCTATCAAAAAACAAAAACCTCAAAGGACTGTGTACAAAAGAGGTTGCATCAGCAAAGTAATTTTTATATGTTGGGGATCAATATATGTGTATGCACACATACACACTCAAAAATACACACATATATTAACACATCAATACAACCAGCTGTGTAGAGAACATTTAAATGAATCCTTTGTTGTTGAAAGCTCTGTATTCTTTATTGTCTTAAAGTGTTTACCATCTGGATGAGAAAGGTGACATCATCCTGATTTTTATAATTAAAATTTCATTGGCAAGTACTTTTAGGAGAGGCCCTCTGGAGATTTTTTAGAATTATCTTTAATGTTATTTTTCTTTTCTAAAATAGCTAATAACTCAGAATCATGTAAGAAAGAGAAAAAAATTGCTAAACAAGTTTGGTTTAACTACTCTTTTAATGTTTGACACTTAGGTTGATTCTAATTTTTTACAAACTTGAACAGCTTTTCTCTAAACATTTTGTTCCCTTAAATATTTGATTCATTTTTTAAAAATTTTCTTAGGCAAAGGAATATTAAATTTTTAAACTCACGAGTCTCTTGTTAAACTACTTTATATTCCCATTATCAAGATTGAAAGTACATGACTTATTGTACTCTTCATTTTCACTGGGTATTAGCAGTTTTAAAAATTACCAATGGATAATTATTTAAATATGAAGGTCTGTGAACTTCAGTTGCAACAGGGTTTCAACTTGAACCTAGAGTAGATCCATCCCTGGGATTCAGACTTGTGTAGGCCCAACAGAAGTTGATTTGTGTGAAGAATTTGAGAGCCTTCTGGGAGAAAACTCCATCCATGGTGGGGATAACATTAAAAAAATTACAATTTAGAACGGCATGATTGTTGATCACTTAGATCAGACATCCACTGTAGCAGCAAAGCAAGGTTCTGCATACCAACTTATCTGCCAGATGTTAACCTTTATAGATGCTGGATTGTGGGATAGGCCAGTGGGCCAGCAAAGGGGGTCAGATCAGCAAAGAGGCACTCAAGGCACTTGAACAATAGCAATTTACCAACCAGCACATAAGTATTTCAGGATTTTAACAGCTTTTACAACTGTATTGTTGCATACTTGCTGAATGTTAGCCTGTCCTAAGGAAAGAGAGAATCGGCATATGTCGGCCCTAATGACCCTTGATTTTAGCAGCTAGGAAGGAGGAAAGATTCTGAGTGTAGTTTGGTGTTTATTGTCAAATGTGTTTCCCTTTGGGTCCTATAAAGAGTGGTAACTTATGAGTAACATTCAGGCTGTAGTTGGCTTTGATATTTTTCTTTCTTCACTCCTCTACCTCACATTCAATAAGAAATTAGTCTGTAGTAGTTTGGAAATACGGATTATATCAGTTGTTATCCATTTCCATTATTGGTACACTAATTTAAAAGCCTTTTTATTTTAGGCCTTGATTGTCTCTAACCTCCATACATAGGTTGCCTTTTCTACTTTGCTTCACACTCGGTGACTTTCAGCCACAGGTGCCAAATTAAATTCCTATTGTTATACTGCTTTTATCATGCCACTTTTCTGCCCCAAGATCTTCAATAGCTCACTATTGCCAGTTAACCAAAGGCCATGTCTTCAGCCTGAAATTCAAGTCCCAGTACAATTTAGATTATAGTCCTTACTCTTACTTGTCTTGCCTTGAATCCCACTATACCCATAGATTTTTCCTACCTTCCCACCCATGCAAGCTACCTCCAGTCCCCATCACAGGCTTATACTTTTCATTCTCTGCAAGTTGTCTTCATTTCATAACTAACTTCATGTCCAAATCCTATCATTCAAACCAAGTTGAAATCCTGTCACCCCCACAACTAATGGGAAACATTTTTAAATGCCTATAGCATTTTGTATATGTTTGATGTCACATTACTTTTATTTTCATTCAATCATAAAATTCTAAAAAACATTCAATTTACCCACAGGAAGACAGAAAAAAATAAACAGAGAAACAAAAATCAGAGAGAATAAACAGAAAACAAAAAATTAACTGGCAGACTTAAGCCCTACCATATCAATAATTACATCAAATATAAGTAGTCTAACTATACCAATTAAGTGATAGGGATTAAAAACATGATCCAGCTACATGCTGTCTACAAGAAACTCACTTAAACATAATATAGGCAAGTTCAAAGTAAAATTATAGAAAAAGATACATTGTGCAAACATTAATGAAAGGAAAGAAGGAATGTATGTTATATCAGATGAAGCAAGTTGAAGGGGAAATTTATAGTGCTAAATGCGTGCATTAGAAAAGAAGTCTCAAATCGATAATCTAAGTTCCCACCTGAAGAAGCTTGAAAAAGAAGAGCAAAATAAACCCAAATTAAACAGAGGGAAGGAAATAGTAAATATAAGAGCAGAAATCAATAAAATTAAAAACAGAAAAACAAAAGAGAAAATATAGAATAAAGATTTTGAAAAGATAAAAAAAATGATTTAGGAAGACTAATACAGAGAAAATGAGAGAAGGCACAAATTACCAATATCAGGTAAGCAGACTCCATGGACATGGAAAAGATACTATATACCATGCACAGCTCTACTTACATATCTGACAACTCAAATGAAACAGACCAATTCATCAAAAATTATAAACTATGATAATTCATACAGTATTAAAAATAATTTGAATAGCCCTATGGTTAAGAAAATTGAATTCATAACTTTAAAATGTCCAAAAAATATCCAGGTCCAGATGATTTCAGTGGAGAATTCTACCAAACATTTGCCAAATATCTACCAAAAAAAATCAGCACCACTTCTACATAATTTCTTCCAAAAAACAGAAGAGAAGGGAACATGCCCAAATTCATTTTATCAAGCTAGTGTTACCCTGATACCTAAGTGAGATGCAGAGTATAAATAAACAAAAAACTGCAGAACAACATCTTAGAAATATAGACACAAAAAAATCTTAACAAAATGTTAGCAAATGGAATTCAGCAATATGTAAAAAGAATTATACATCATGATTAAGTCAGGTTTATTGTAGGGAGGCAAGGCTGGTTCAATATTTGGAAATCAATCAATGTAATCATATTAACAATATTAACAGGCTAAAGAAGAAAATGCACAAGGTCATGTCAATTGATGAAGAAAAATTTCTGCAAACAAAACTGTCACCAATTTATGATGAAAACTCTCAGAAAAGTAGTAACAGAAGAGAATTTACTCAACTCAATGAAGAGAAACCTCAAGATCATACAATTATTATTATTATTATTATTTTTAGGCAGGGTCTCACTCTGTCACCCATGCTGGAGTGCAGTGGCACAATCACAGCTCACTGCAACCTTGACCTCTCAGGCTCAAGTGACCCTCTTACCTTCGCTGCCCATGTAGCTGGGACTACCTGTGTGCACCACCATGCTTGACTAATTTTTGTACTTTTTGTAGAGATGGGGTTTTACCATGTTGCTCAGCCTGGTCTCAAACTCCTGGACTCAGGCAATCTGCCTGCCTCAGCTTCCCAAAGTGCTAGGACTTCAGGTGTGAGCCACAAATAATATTATTCTTAATAATGAAAGTCCAAATGTTTTTCCCTTATGATTGGAAATAAAGCAATTCTCTTTTAAAACAGTAGTGGAAGTTCTAACCAGAACAGTAAGGGAAGAAAATGAAATAAAACGTATTCGGATTAGAATGGAAGAAATACAACTATACCTATTTATAAGTGATGTGATTCTCCTTATAAGAAATTTCAAGTACTCTACCAAAAGCAAAAAACCAAAACACTCCTAGAACAGGTAAGTTAAGCAGGGTTGCAGGACACAACGGAAACAAACACAAATCAGTTGTTTCTATGTACTAGCAGTGAACATGTGGACAATGAAATTAAAAATATGTTTACAATTATTTATGATTGCTCAAAAATAATAAAGCAAGCATGTACAAAACTTATATATTATACAATGCTGAAAAGGAAATCAAATATCTAAATTAATATATCATGTTTGTGGATTGGAAAGTTCAACATGGTAAAAATGTTAATTCTTCCATAATTAATATGCAGATATAATACAACTCCTAGGAAAATCCCAAGAAGATTTTTTTAAATGTAGACAATATTCTAAAATTTGTATGGGAAGGCAAAGAAATTAAAATTAGCTTAGACAATTATAAAGAAGAATACAGTAGAAGGAATTAGTCTACTTTCTTTCAAGACTTATTATACGGCTATAATAATCAAGACTATGCAGTATTGATAGATCAACAGAACAGAAGAGCAATCCAGAAATAGAGCTACACTAATATGCCTGGCTGATTTTTTTTTTTTTACTTTTTTAAAAAAATTATACTTTAAGTTCTGGGATACATGTGCAGAATGTGCAGGTTTGTTACATAGGTATACGTGTACTATGGTGGTTTGCTGCACCCATCAACCTGTCATCTACACCTGGCTGATTTTTAACCAAAGTGCAAAAACAATTTAACAGAGGAAAGATAGCCTTTTCAAGAAATGGTTTTGAAACAATCAGACATCCATAAGTACAATAATTAACCTTGACCTAAGTCTCAAACCTTATACAAAAATTAAGTCAAAATATCATGGATTTAAGTATAAAATATAAAACTATAAAACTTTTCGAAACAAACATAGGAGAAAATCTTCAGGAACCAGTATTAGCCAAAGAGTTCTTAGACTTGACACCAAAAGCAGAATTCATAGAAATAAAATTGATAACTGGACTTTGAACTTAAAAATTTTTGCACTGTAAAAGCCTCTCATAGAAGAACTAAAAAGTCAACCCACAGAATGGAAGAAAATATTTTCAACCTACATATCTGACATAGGACTAGTATGTAGACTATATAAAGAACTCTCATAACTTAAAAGTAGAAAAACAAAAACAACAATTAGACAATGAACAAAAGACATGAAGAGACAGTTCACTGAAGAAAAGATATAGATGGCAAATAAACATATGAAAAGATGTTTAACATCATTAGTCACTGGGGACATGCAAATTAAACCAAAATGTGTCATCACAACACACCTATCAGAATAGCTAAAATGAAAAATAGTGACGACACCAAGTGCTGTCAAGGAGGCAGAGAAACTGGATCACTCATACATTTCTGATGGAAATGTAAAGTAGTTCAGCCACTCTGGAAAACATTTTGGCAAGTTCTTAAACAAAAATGTGCAACTACTGTGCAATCCCACAATTACATTCCTGGGCATTTAGCCTAGTGAATTAAAAACTTATGTTCACATTAAAACCTATACACAAATGTGTATAGCAGCTTTATTCATAAAAGCCAAAACCTGGAAACAATCCAGATGTCCTTCAACAGGCAAACAGTTAAACTGTGGTACATTTATACTATGAAATACTACTCAGCAATAAAAAGAAATGAATTATTGGTACACACAACCACCTGGAAAAATCTCTAGAGAATTATGCCATGTGAAAAAAGCCAGGCTCAAAATGTCACATTCTGCATGGCTCCATTTATATAACATTTGTGAAATGACACAATTATAGAAATAGATAATACATTAGTGGTTACAATAGGTTAAAGGTGGAGGCGGTGGCTATGGGTTGGTGGGAAGTGACTGTGGCTCTAAAAGAGCAACAAAAGGATTATTGTGGTGGTAGAAATGTTCTGTATTGAAACCATATCAATGTCAATATCCTGTTTGAGATACTGTACTATAGTATCTCAAGATGTTACCATTGGGGAAAAGGATATAGAGGATATCCTTTAAAGCAGGAAAGGATATAGAGGATCTCTGTATATTACTTCTTAAAATTGCATGTGACTCTATAATTATTTCAAAAGAAAAAATGTAATAAAAAATGTTTTTTAAAAGTAGAAAACAGGGAAGGAAAATTTCAAGTTATACCCAGAAATATTCAAAGCAGAGAAACTGCATTTTTTAAAGGATTTTTATTTTTTCTTTAATGATCGATTCCTAAAGATTGAGGTGAATAGTATGAATGTTTAATATTTTGATAAAAATGTAAAAATTGTGCTCCATAAAGGATTCACTAATTTATACTTCCATCATCATTGTATGAAACTTCCTATTTACCTACATCCTTAATTAGAGGAAAGTATCAATTAATGTTTGCCAATACTATGGCTCAGAAATATTTTCATTTTAATTTGTATTTGTCCATTATTAGTGAGATTGTGCATATTTACTTATGTTTATTGCCTATTTGTAATTTTCTTAAGTGAATTTCATAAAATTTTTTTTTCAATAGCTTTAGGGGTGCAAGTGGTTTATGTTCCATGGATGAATTGTATAAAGTCTAGGGTTTTAATGTACGCATCACTCAAATGGTATATATCATACACAATTATAGAAAACTACTAGGTAGGTTTTTTTATCCCTCACTCCCCTCCCACTCTCCCCACTTCTGAGTCTCCAATGTCCATTATACCATACTGTATGCTTTGGCATACCCACAGCTTAGCTCCCGCTTATAAGTGAGAACATGCAGTATTTGGTTTTCCATTCCTGAGTTACTTCACTTAGGATAATGGTCTCCAGCTCCATCAAAGTTGCTGCAAAAGACATTATTTCATTCATTTTATGGCTGAATAGTATTCCATGGTGTATGTGTATATATATATACACACACACACATACACACATATACATATATACATACATACACATGTGCGTGTGTGTGTGGTATATATATATACCACATTTTCTTTAGCCACTCATCAATTGATGGGCACTTAGGTTGATTCTGTATCTTTGCAATTGTGAATTGTGCTATGATAAACACACATGTTTATCTTCTTTATGTAATGGCTTTTCCTTTGTGTAGATACCCAGTAGTGGGATTGCTGGAATGAATGGCAGATCCACTTTTAGCTTTTTGATAAATCTCCATACTGTTTTCCATAGAGGTTTTACTACTTTACATTTCCACTAGCAGTATATAAGTGTTCCTTTTCACCATATCCATGCCAACATATTTTATGTTTTGACTTTTTAATCATGGCCATTCTGGCTGGAGTAAACTGGTATCTCATTGTGGTTTTAATCTGTATTTCCTTGATAATTAGTGATTTTGAGCATTTTTCATATGTTTGTTGGCCATTTATATATCTTCCTTGAGAAATGTCTGTTTAAGTTGATTGTCTACTTTTTAATGAGATTATTTATTTGTTTGTTTTCCTTGCTGATTTGTTTGAGTTCCTTGCGCATTCTGGATATTAGTCCTTTGTCAGGTCCATAGTTTGCAAATATTTTCTCCCATTCTGTAGGTTGTTTACTGTTGATTATTATTATTATTATGGCTATGCAGAAGCTTTAAAAATCAATTTATTAAAATAAATATATTTTAAATTAAAATTTAAATTACATTTATTAATTTTAAAAATGAATTTTAATTTTTAATTTATTAATTTTCATTTTTGTTGCATTTGCTTTTGGAGTCTTAGTCACAAATTCTTTGCCTAGGTCAATGTCCAGGACAGTTTTTCCTAGGTTTAGTTGTAGAATTTTCAGGGTTTTAGATCTTAGATTTCAGTCTTTCATCCATTTTGAGTTAATTTTTTTATATGGTGAGAGACAGGGATCCAGTTTCATTCTTCTACATGTGGCTATCCAATTTTCCCAGCACCAGTTATTGAATAGGGTGTCCTTTCCCCAGTGTGTATATTTTTGTCTGCTTTGCTGAACATCAGTTGGTTGTATTTAGCTTTATTCCTGTGTTCTCTATTCTGTTACATTGGTCTATATGTCTACTTTTACATCAGTACCATGCTGTTTTGGTTACTATAGCTTTGTAGTATAATTTGAAGTTGAGTAATGTGATGCCTCTATATTTGTTCTTTTTGCTTTGGCTCTTTGGGATCTTATTTGGCTCCATATGAATTTTAAGATTCTTTTTTTATTCTGTGAAAAATGACATTGTTATTTTGATAGGAATTGCATTGAATCTGTACATTACATTGAGCAGTATGGTCATTTTCCTTATATTGATTCTTCCCATTAATAAGCATCGGATGTTTTTCCATTTGTTTGTGTCATCTATGGTTTCTTTTATCAGTGTTTTGTAGTTCTCCTTGTAGAGATGGTTCACCTCCTTGGTTAAGTATATTCCTAGGAAGTTTGTTTTTTTTTGTTACTATTGTAAAAGAGATTGAGTTATTTATTTGATTTTCAGCTTGATTGTTGTTGGTGGTGTATAGCAGTGCTATTGATTTGTGTATATTGATTTTTGTAATCTGAGACTTTACTAAATTCATTGATCAAATCTAGGATTCTTTTGGAGGAGTCTTTAGTGTCTTTTAGGTATAAAATCATATCGTCAGCAGAGTTAGTTTGACTTTCACTTTTTCAGTTTGGATGCTCTTTAGTTCTTCTTTCTGATGGCTCTGGCAAGGACTTCCAGTACTATGCTGAATAAAGTGTTGAAAGTGAGCATCTTTGTCCTGCTCCAGTTCTTAAGGGGAAGGTTTTAAACTTTTTCCCACTTAGTATGTTGGCTGTAGGTTTATCACATATGGCTTTTATATTTTGCGTATGTTCCTTTTATGCCTTGTTTGCTGAGGGTTATTATTATAAAGAGATGCTGGATTTTTATCAAATGCTTTTTCTCCATCTATTGAGATGATCATGTGGTTTTTGTATTTAATTTTGTATATGTACTGAATCATATTTATTGAATTATGTATGTTGAACCATCCCTGCATCCCTGGGATGAAACCCAGTTGATTAAAGTGAATTGTCTTTTTGATGCGCAGTTGGATTTGATTTGCTGGTATTTTGGTAAGGATTTTTGCATCTATGTTCATCAGAGATATTGGTCTGTAAGAAACTACGTTTTGGAAATTGGTATATCCTGGTCACTACAGAGACATGCTTGGTTGGATGTTAGGGACATGTCTTCATGACTACCCATTGCTTTACGGACACTTTGATACATGGAATAGAATATGATGAAAAGTATACATAAGTATTATAATAACTGGAAAGGGCAATTCCTCCTGCATAAATTCATAAATTGGTATTCTTATTCATACATCAGTTTTTTGTTTTTGTTTCTATTTTGTTTTGTTTTGAGACAGGGTCTTGCTCTGTTGCTCAGGTTGGAGTGCAGTGATATGGTCTTGGCTGGCTACAACTTCCACCTCCTGGGTTCAAGTGATTCTCCTGCCTCAGCCACCCATTTAGCTGGGACCACAGATGCACACCACAGTGACCAGCTAATTTTTATATTTTTTGTAGAGACGGGGTCTCACCATGTTGCCCAGGCTGGTCTCAAACTCCTAGGCTCAAGCAATTCTCACACCTCAGCCTCCCAAACAGCTGAGATTACAGGTGTGAGCCACCGTGCCCAGTCTTTATTCATATATCAGGATCAGTAAAATTGTACAGCTTTTTACAGCTTCTCATGATGGTCACACAATTTTCTTTCAAATTATTCTTAGAAAATGTATTTTTTTCTTGTTAGTATAAATGGAACTTTATCACATTTAAAAAAGTGTAATGTTTCTCCATAACAAATTTTATTGATTTTAAACTATCTTGCCACCTTGCACATCTATTCTATTAATATTAGCATTTTTCAGTTGATTCCTTTGGATTTTCCAAGTGAATGATAATATGGCATGCAAATAATAAAGCAACTTTCTTTGTTTTGAATATTAAATTGTAGAATAGAGTAACCTTGCTTTATTGACATTTATGATTTTGTCTTAAATATTTCATATATAGTGATTTGATTTTTTTATAACTTGTTCTATAGCTCATGATTTACTTTCATTTAACTGCTTCCATATTTTGACATTTGTAAACCTCAAGTTTTATTGGAAAATATTATGCCATTAGTATGGTTTGGCTGTGTTCCCACCCAAATCTCATCTTGAATTGTAGTTCCCATAATCCCCACATGTCATGGGAAGGACCCAGAGGAAGGTAATTTAATCCTGGGGGCAGTTACCCTCATGCTGTTCTCGTGACAGTGAGTGAGTTCTCATGAGATCTGATGGTTTTATAAAAGGATTTCCCTGCATTTGCTCAGCACTTCTCCTTGCTGCCACTACATGAAGGATATGTTTACTTCCCCTTCTGCCATGATTGTAAGTTTCCTGAGGCCTCCCCAGCCCTGCAGAACTGTGAGTCAATTAAACCTCTTTCCATTGTAAATTACCCAGTCTCAGGTATATCATCATTAGCAGTGTGAGAACAGACTAATACAGCCACCTATGGTAGAAATAGTTTGATTAATGGATTTGTTAAATAGCTCGTTTAGTAAAAATCCACAGTACCCTGAATGCTATGTCTTGCACTGTTGCATGAATTAAAACACTACCCCAAATCATCAATATATGCAAATAGCTTTAGACACACACATGTGCACTACTGTGGTTTTAGGAATAAATTTGGAAACAATCTTAGTAACCAGATAACATAAAAGAGATAAATGTGTGATTAGCCACTTCCTATTGTTGAACTCAGCCTTCCAGATGGCTTATTTTGATACTAAGCCAGTGCTTCCCAGGGTCAGTAGACTTGTTCACCTTCACTTCTCCAAAAAAGGAATGGAAAATTCCCAGGAAGTTGGGAACCAAGCAGAGTTCCCATATGCTGTGTTCTAGTATCTAAACATGCATCTCACTTTATTTATTTACTCCTTCATTCATTCACCAAAAATTTATTAATGCTTACTCCAAGTCCATATGTTTTTTAGGAGAGGCTATAAAAAAATAAAGGAGGCATAATCTTGCCCCAAAGGAATTCATAGAATATTAGAGAAAAGAAAACCTACCAAACGTTATAATACCATATGGTAAGTGTGAACAGAGAGAAGATATTTATGACCCTCAAATTTCAGGTCTAGCTGTGTCAGAGCTATAAATCTAAGGGAGAAGGGATAAGAGGAAAGGTGTCATAGAAGTTAGTTTGCTGTAAATCGAGAAGGACTAGTAAGAAATGAACAGACACACAAGGCATGAGGGTATTCTAGGCAAAGGGAACAAAACTGCACAAGCATGGATTCATGAAAAGGCTTGAAGTGACTGAGGAGCCACTAGCAGCTTGGGGTATGTGGAGCATAAGATGCTGCAATGATCATACCCAAGAGATCATTCAACCCTAGTAGAATCACAGAATTTGATATTTATTCTAAAAGTTTTTAAAAAGAATTACAGTAGTGTTTTTTGAATCATTTTAATGCACTAATCCAATCTGTTAATATGGAACAGGGTTTCTTAACGTCAGTATTATTGATGTTTGTAGCCTCTCAGTGGCTGTGTGGGGCACTGTGGGATGTCTAGCAGCATCCTTGACTGCTATCCGCTAGATAATGGTAGCTCTTTCCAGCTATGACAACCAAAGTTTCCTCCAGAAACTTTGCCAAATGTCCCCTGGGGAGGGGGCAAAATTGCTTCCTGTAGAGCAACAATCCCCAACATTTTTGGTACCAGGGACTGGTTTCATGGAAGATAATTTTTCCACTGACTAGGGTAGGGGATGGTTTCAGGATGAAACTGTTCCACTTCAGATCATTTGGCATTAGATTCTCATAAGCAGCATGCAAACTAGATGCCTTACATGTGCAGTTCACAATAGGGTTCACTCTCCTATGAGAATCTAATGCTGCCGCTGATCTGACAGGAGGCAGAGCTCAGGCGGTAAGGCTTGCTCACCTGCCGCTCACCTCCTGCTATGCAGCCCTGTTCCTAACAGGCCACAGATCAGTACCGGTCCATGGCCCAGAGGTTGGGAACTCCTGCTGTAGAGAACTACCACTGATGGAGCACAGTAATTTATGCCAATCAGCACTTACTACATGCCTGGCCCTTTAGCAAGCTTTTATTCACATCTTATTTAATGTTTCTCACAAGCCTACTATTATTAACCACATTTCATAGACTAGGAAACTCATGTCATAGAGATGAAAAACTGCCCAGAAAAACACAGTAGGTGACAGAATCAGGATTCATCCCACTAACTGGTATCAATAACTATACATGATATGAGCACAGAGTTGCATAATGACTGAATCATTCACAAACCACATGTAAGGGAATTGAGCATCCTTGAATTTTAGTATCCTCAAACCAATCTATTGTGGATACCCGGGGTTACTATCTCTGTGTGTCTGTGTGTGTGTGTGTATTTTGGCATCACCAGCACTTAGCACACTATAAGGCACACCATGTTTTCAATGAGTTTGGAATGATGGGCAATTTGAACAAGCATAGCCCGATTTCCTCTAGCTTGGGCTATCATTTTCAAATTGCTAACATTGGCCATCATCTAAACTTGGCTAATCATGTAACATTTAGTGAACAATAACCCCATGCAGGCCCTGTGGAACCAAACACTGGGAATACTAAGCTACAATTTAGAAGCAACTGTTTATTGAAAATATAACCTGGAAATAGCAGCAAAATATTTCTGGATCATTTCTTTGATGGATAATGACTGAGCAATGAGTGCTATGGATGAATTGCAAGTAACAGCATGAACTCTAGGGTCAGAGATCTGGGTCTGCAGGCTAAGTCCACCACTTTTTTAAACTTTTACTTTAGATTCAGGGGTACATGTGCAGGTTTGTTACATAGGTAAACTCACATCATGGGGGTTTATTATACAGGTTATTTCATCACCCAGGTACTGAGCCTAGTACCCAATAGTTATTTTTTCTGATCCTCTCATTCCCCATACCCTCCACCCTCAAGTAGGCCCCAGTTTCTATTGTTTCCTTCTTTGTCTTCATGACGTCTCATCATTTAGCTCCCACTTATAAGTGAGAACATGTGGTGTTTGGTTTTCTGTTCCTGTGTTAGTTTGCTCAGGATAATGGCTTCCAACTCCATCTATGTTCCTGCAAAGGACATGATCTCATTCCTTTTTATGGCTGCATAGTATTCCATGGTGTACATGCACCACATTTTCTTTATCCAATGTCATTGATGGGCATTTATGTTAACTCCACGTTGTTGTTATTATGAATAGCGCTGCAATAAACATTTGCATGCATGTGTCTTTATGGTAGACTGATTTATATTCCGTTGGGTATGTGCCCAGTAACAGGATTGCTGGGTCCAGTGGTAGTTCTATTTTTAGCTCTTTGAGGAATCATCACACTGCTTTCCACAATGGTTGAACTAATTTACATTTCCACCCACAGTGTGTAAGTGTTCCCTTTTCTCAGCAATCTCATCAGCATCTGTTGTTTTTGACATTTTAATAATATCTATTCTGACTAGTATGAGGTAGTATCTCACTGTGGTTTGATTTGCATTTCTCTAATGATCAGTGGTATTGAGCATTTTTTCATATGCTCATTGGGTGCGTGTATGCCTTTGAAAACGGTCTGTTCATGTCCTTTGCCCATGTTTTAATGGGGTTGCTTTTTTTCTTGTAAATTTGTTTAAGTTCCTTATAGGTGCTGGATATTAGGCCTTTGTCAGATGCAGCATTTGCAAATATTTTCTCTCATTCTGTAGGCTGTCTGTTTAGTCTGTTGATAGTTTCCTTTGCTGTGTAGAAGCTCTTAAGTTTTACTAGATTCCATTTGACAGTTTTTGCTTTTGTTGAAATTGCTTTGGGTGTCCAGAATGGTATTGTCTAGGTTGTCTTCCAGGGTTTTTATAGTTTTGGGTTTTACATTTAAGTCTTTAATCCTTCTTGAGTTGATTTTTTATATGGTATAAGAAAGGGATTCTGTTTCAATCTTCTGCATATGGCTAGCCAGTTATCCCAGCACAATTTATTGAAAAAGGAGTCCTTTCCCCATATCTTGTTTTTGTCCATTTTGTCAAAGATCAGATGGTTGTAGGTGTGTGACCTTATTTCTGGGCTGTCTATTCTGTTCCATTGGTCTATGTGTCTGTTTTTGTACCAGTACCATGCTATTTTGGTTACTGTAGCCCCATAGTATAGTTTGAAGTTGAGTAACATGATGCGTCCACCTTTTTTCTTTTTTCTTAGGATTGTCTTGGCTATTCTGGGTCTTTTTTGGTTTGAACTTAAAATTGTATTTTCTAGTTCTGTCATGAATGTTATTGGTAGTTTGATAGGAATAGCATTGAATCTGTAAATTGCTTTGGGAGGTATGGCCATAGTAATACTGATTCTTCCTACCCATGAGCATGGAATGTTTTCCCATTTGTTTGTGTCATCTCTGATTTCTTTGAGCAGTGTGTTGTCATTCTCATTGTAGAGATCTTTCACCTCCCTGGTTAGCTGTATTCCTAGGTATTTTATTCTTTTTGTGGCAATTGTGAATGAAATTACATTCCTGGTTTTTTTGTACATTGATTTTATATTCTGAAACTTTGCTGGAGTTGTTTATCAGCTGAATGAGTTTTTGGGCAGCGACTATAGGGTTTTCTAGATATGGAATCATGTCTTCTGCAAATTAAGATAGTTTGACTTCCTCTCTTCCTATTTGGATGTCCTTTATTTCTTTCTGTTGCCTGAATGCCCTGGCCAGGACTTCCAATACTATGTTTAATAGGAGTGGTGAGAGAAAGCATCCTTGTCTTAAGCCAGTTTTCAAGTATTTTCCTCATTCAGTATGATGCTGGCTGTGGATCTGTCATAGATGGCTCTTATTAGTTTGAGGTATGCTTCTTCAATATCAAGTTTATTAAGAGTTTTTAACATAAAGGAATGTTGAATTTCATCAAAAGCCATTTCTGCATCTATTGAGATAATCATGTGGTTTTTGTCTTTAATTCTGCTTATGTGATGCATCACATTTATTGATTTGCTTATGTTGAACCAACCTTGCATCCCAGGGATGAAGCCTACTTGGTCACAGTGAACTCTACCTCTTTATAGTTGAATGACATTAGAAAAACTACTTAAATTATTCAAAACTGTTTCCTGTTCTGCAAATGAGAAATGTATGTAAGGCAAAGACTTTGCAAGTGGCATGTGAATGTTACATGCATCATTTTAAAAGAACCAATTTCCAGAACCTCAACATACATATATAACTAAATTAGTATGCTGGAGAAAGTGTCTATGGCACCTTTTCACAATTGCCTTTCATTTTTCAAAAGAAATGTGAACTTCTCACCCCTTCAAATTTTACTAGGGTACATTGCCCCGAGGTGAAAAATCTTTAGCATGATTCAAAATCTTGACATTTGGAAACCCTTCTTTAATCAAGAAATAATAAGCAGGGTCTTTAAGAAGCTTTTCTTTTTTTTATTATACTTTAAGTTCTAGGGTACATGTGCATAACGTGTAGGTTTGTTACATATGTATACGTGTGCCATGTTGGTGTGCTGCACCCATTAACTCGTCATTTACATTAGGTATCCTCCTTAACTCATTTTATAAGAAGTTTTTCTTAACTACAGGCACTGTTTTACAGCATATCTCCAGAACTTATTCATCTTGCATAACTAAAACTAACAGATAGTCATTTAACAGTCCTAGTAAAGTCTTTTTGGAGGGCATCCCAGAAATTGAGAAAGTGAATGATTGCGATGATTGTGTAACAACTCCTTTTGTATGTCAAAATGTTTCAAATTCTTCAATTTCAATAAAGATGTAAAGGACCTAAGGGACTTGTAAGCTAATAACTCATTTACGAGACTTTTTTGATGATAGATAACCGATGTTATTTTTGGCATGCAACTCAGGAGGAACTCCAAGAATTGAGTGACATCAATTTAACACAACTTATTCAAGTCCCATGTATATATTTACATGAAGAAGGTTTTCAGCACTAAAATCCATAAAAGTGAAAAAAGGAAATAAAATTGATGTTGTATGCTCTCTTAACCTAACAATGAATAATAAAAATCCATGGATACATGAACTAATTAACAATGCATCTTATTAAGAAGTGAATTTTCAATAGTATTTTTATGTGTGAGAAAGTATCAAAATGTACAACATGCATGACAAATTATATACAAACAGCAATTGTGATAATAACTCAGTCTAGTAGCACCTTTGGTCACAGAACATTTAAAAATTAATTTCAATTTTTATCCACAATTTTTGTAGTGGAGAAGTACAATTCTGTGATCAACAGAAGGCTTTGGAAAAAAAATATGTTACATTAGAATAGAATTATGTAGTGGAAGTAGAATAGAAGAGGACTAAGAAAATAAGAAGCCAGCAAAATTTCTGTAATGAAAAGGGTGCTTGTTAACAAATGGATACTCAAAACATTTGCTATAATATTTAGATTTTAGTAGGTATATTTGAAACTGATACAATCATTTTATTTTAAAATGTCAATACAGTATTATGAATTACCATCTTTTAAAGTCCTGCCAAAAAATTTAGATGGCCATTTAAAAATCAACAAGGGATTTGTAAATTTTCCATTTTTTTTTTAGGGGTTACATGAGCAAGTGTTTGAAGATCATGATTCAGTTAGTAGATGTTAAATGTTTTCCCTTTGTTCACGTATCATTTTTATTGGAGAGAGTCTCTTATAATGGGGCTAGGGAAAGGAAGAAGAGAAAGATAAGATCTTATAACAATAAGCAGATATTGATCACAATCCTTATCTTGAGAATTCTTGGCAACTGTATATATTTTTTGAGTATTTCTAAGGAACACAACACACTGACTTTGGGGGTTTGTGATGCTTCACACCAATAGTCTAATTTTATGTGTGTTACAATCATGATAGACTGGAAAATGCACTATCAGGGCTGAATACCTACCTCATTCAATAGAAATGGAACAAACTAGCCTGATTTAGGCAACAGTTACAAATTCTCCAGCTTAAGTTGATGGAACCAGTGTCAACATGCTAGCAATATTCCTTCATAAAAAGCAAATGGGAATACATTGTATAAATTCCTTATACCTTACAAATCCATTATTACATACCACTGAGGATATTTTTGGGGAAAAAAAATCAGCCAAGCTCTGCTTACAGAACAAGATTTCCAAATGTTTTGGTTTTCATTCAAGAATTTCTAGAGCTCTTTGTCCTCTCTCTTTCCAAAGAAATGATATAATATTTAGACAGGAAAGTGTGTATGTGTGCAGGGTAGGAGTGGAGATTTGTGTGCATATATTTACATGTATAATAAGATACTCCCAAATAAATATTCCAGTGTTTCTATTTCGATAGTGTTTCCTCCTTTTATGAAAATAATATAGCTGGAGCTTTGGCTCAAGTTATCTGGCCTTCAGCCTTGGCCTCTATCCAGCTATAATGTTCAATCTGCTAATCATGCCTAACTCATTGAAATATAGTCAATCTCTGCAAAAGAGCACTGTCCTCAAGATGCCTGTTGTCTCTATACTTTGTGTCTCTCAAATCCCTCCAGAGGAAATTCAGAACAGCTGCAACTGCTTGGATTTACGACCAGAGTTCACTGACTACTCTCAATGTGATTTGATGATCTATCCATCTTAAAATGACTAATCTAGGAAAGCAACCACATGGTTTATTTGATTTGTTGTTGGCAAAGGTTAATCAAATGTAAATATTTTGGTCTTAAATAAATTAAAAGCATTTTAAGAATTTCTTACCTAGTACCTTTGTGCTAGGAATCCTGTGGTGCTCTAGGCAAACATGAAAATCTTGCAATTGCCTAAGATTTCAGTAATGAGTTCTGTTCCACTTAAAATTCTGGTATTAAAGTTTACTTCTTACTGACATCCTTTTTCTTGAGCACTTACTTACTATAGGCTCTGAAGACAAGCAGTGGGGATACCAAAGGAATTAGAAAGTCACTGCCTGTTAGCAACACTTATGAAGGAGGAACAAAGACAATAGTTAGGTGTGATGGGAAAGGCAGCCAGAAAATGCATGAATAAAGATCCAAGGAATGAAATAGCATACGAGCTGCAGAAAACTAGAATTAGTTCGAGCTCTCAGTTCAAAGAATAAAGGAGAGGTCAAGTGATGCTAAGCCTTTATACCATGGGAAGGAGCCTGAACTTTATTGTATGAGTGGGTCATAATTCGAAAACATTAAACAGAGTAGAGTATGACCAGATTTGAATTTTATATAACTCATTCTGTTCTTTTCCTTCTGAGTATTAGGTTGAACAATATGAAGATGCTACTTTGTAAGTTTAAAATGATCAAATATTGATAATAAATATTGATAATATTATAAGGGACAAACTAATACTTTACAGATTTTTAAAGTATATATATATACACATATATGTATGTGTTACATATATATGTATAATATATGTACATTACATATATATATATGTATATTTAAATAAGAAATGCTTCATGAATTTGCTAGTCACCCTTGCACAGAGGGGCCATGCTAATTTTCTCTGTAACACTCCAATTTTAGTATATATGCTGCCAAAGCAAGCACAAAAATTATATTCTTAATTATGACTCTGTTTGTTAAATTTCTATCCCATAGAATAATAAAAATTGAAATTAATTTTTAAATGTTCGGTGACCAAAGTGGCTAGACTATAGACTGTGCAGCCAGAAAACTCGAGCTCATATCCCAGCTCTATTAGCGTGTTACCCTGGACAAATTGCTTACGTTCTCAGACTTTTAGTTTCCTTATCTATAAAATGAAAAAATGCTCCAGAGAGTTATTGTAAAGATTATGAGTTAATATAAACAATGCTTAGAAAGTGGTCTGGTATATAGTAAGCACTATTTAATATTAGCTACTATTGTTATTATCAGTTATTGCTATCATCATCATCATCATCATCATCATTCTCACTATCCAAATGCCTAGGTGAAAGGTAAAGGATGAAGACAGTCATACTAGTAACAGAGGTAGAAATGTAAGTAACACCTTCTTTTCATTAGATCCACAGTTTTGCAATACTGTTCCCTTAGCTGAAATTTAATAACTAAACCCAGAATAATATTTTCTCCATCCTCTAAATCTAATTATGTGGTGTTAAAATACCAGACCTACATTCCTGAGTCATCCAAAATATTTGCAGCAAATGAAACAGAGTTATGTAGGGTTTTTTAAAAAAACAACAACAACAACAGCAAAATACCAATGCTTTTGTAAAACATTGATTGATTTACCACAAGAAAAGTATTGATATCTGGGTATTCCTGTTTTTCTCCATTTCTGGTTTCTTAAGGAGTAATGTAACATCAAGAGAAAAGAACAAGAACGACAAGACCACTAGCTAAAAGCACATGATTAACTTGAAACTAATTCATTGAAGTTTTGAGTCAAGGGAAATTATAAACCAGTTCAAACATACCATATACTATAAAACTGAACTCTTTGACAGACTATTACTTGTCAGTGATTTCTAACAAATACCTCTAACAAAGACTGGTATTCAAGTTAAGATTTTCATGACATGGAACAGATCTACAATTATTACAATATTTTTGTGCATCAGGATCTTGTCCATGAAGTAGCTGCTTACTGTGACAGTGGCGTTCATTTCAAGGGAAGCCACCGCCTTGGCCACAGATTTGAGAGGTCATTGTTTGAAGACTCAATTAACCCAGACCACCAATCTCCCACAACAACGAGGAAGAAAGAGAAGACCACAGTAATATCATGATGGTCAGCTATCTTTGGTCTCAAGGGTACCTGTGAGACAGCCTTGGCCTGGGAATTGGAATACCTTAATTCTACTTCAGCTCTGCCACAAATTTACTATATGATGATGGGATGGGATTTCCTCATCTTCTGAACAAATGATGAGGAAAAACCCTTATGGGCATTTCTAATATTCTACTTGTCTATGAAACTAACAAACGTAACTCATCTCAGCATCTGTCCTTATCCTAATCAAGGTAAACAACCTCTACTTTTTGTCTGTTTTATTATTATTTTTTTTAACTTGTCATTGACTTGAAGCTTAATAACATCTGCTTTCTTCAACATTCAATGGCACATTATTCCTCTGCTTTCTCCCATCTAATATTCTTGCTTTTCACTGGATACTCATCAGATTAAAAGTGTATTCCACCTTTAGTAGGTGCAAGGGCTCTTTACTAGGTGCAAGGCCTGTGCGCCAGCATGCACTGGTGAATGCACAGGATAATACCACTAGTCTAGCCTAGAACAGTAGACTTCATAAGATATACGGTTGTCACTTCATACTTGAAGTAATTATCTTAATGCTCATTCATTAGCTTTCTCATGACAATTATATTATCTCAAAATAATCGTTAATAATAAAATCCACCCCCGGTTGAGAATTGATGTGCCACATACCATCTTATGTATTCTAAGTATATTCTCTATTAACCCAACTAGTTTTGCATACACATACACACATGCAATCTATATACATATCTACATACATCTATATACATAGATATCTATATATATGTATATACATAGATATCTACATATTACATTTATACATATCTATGTACATAGTCATGCATATATATGCATGTAGATATGTATAAAATTATACTATAATGTAAGCCCATTTTACAGAAAAAACTCAGAACAGAAGAAATTAAGTTGCTCATAGCCATGCAGTTTGTAATTGGCAGAGGCTGAATTTAAGCCAGCCCTTTCTGTGTTGCGAAACATTTTGAACAGTTCAGTGTCTGTTGTCTCTGAGAAGCAATGTATATAAGATGTTATTTTCAAACATGGGGGAAGACAGCAGTGTGATATCTTGGAAATAATATAGGACTTAGAGAAAAGTGTCTGGGGTTCTTCCCGGGGTTCTGCTGATGTTTGGGGATGTTATCTTGAGCAACATACTCATCTTTCCTGAGGCCTCAATTTCCTCTTGTAGAATGAGGAGTTTAGAGCAGATAATCTCTAGGGTTACTTCTGGATCTAAAAGAGAATGATTTCCTTCTGAAAGGCATTGTTTCTGCAGTGAGGATAAATACTCAGAATTCCAACTATTCAGAATGAAATTTAACATCCTCTCCTTAAGTAATAAAACAGCTATTGTCTAGTCATCCTTCAGATCTCAGCTGTCTAACTTGAAACTTCCGTGTCATCTGTTCTTCATACTATGGACATTTAAAAATAAAATTTAATAACGCATAACATTGTTGGCAATTACAAACTGATTTTTGCAGTTAGACTGTAAGTCCCAAGAAGGTAGTGACTATATCTGTCTGCTCACTATTGAATACCTACCTCATACCTAGCAGTGGGCTTGGTGTGGAGAACATCCTCAACATTTATTTACCAAGTGGATTTTAAAGGGGCTCACTGATGATGAGCATTTTTTCATGTGTCTGTTGGCTGCACAAATGTCTTCTTTTGGGGAGGGGAGAGGGATAGCATTAGGAGATATACTTAATGTAAATGACGAGTTAATGGGTGCAGCATACCAACATGGCACATGTATACGTATGTAACAAACCTGCACATTGTGCACATGTACCCTAGAACTTAAAGTATAATTTAAAAATATATATATATATAAAATAAAGAAAAATAAAGGGGCTCACTGCTTCCAGATTTTTGGTCCTGGATGACTTAGAGCTAAGATTTCTTTCTGCCTTTCTGAAAGGAGAGTCTGGTCATGAGTCCTTCATGCCATAGGAAGGATATAATTTCTTTTCTCTTAGCTCCTATTGTTCCAGAGAAGCCAGTGATCAGTACTGCCTCCTACAGCTACATAAAGACAGGGGCACCTCTTGGAGTTCCAGTTCCACATTTCCTAATCTCTTAGAAACAAATATTGAAGATGACCATATGAAAATTTGTGTTGATGCAACTCTATATAATTTAAATCTTGTATGTAAGAAAGCATCACTCAGTATCAGTAAGCTGAGGCTTACTAATTTAAGGGCAGGGATGGATAAACTAATCCTTATGTGCCTGGTGTTCTTGGCTAGAACCAACAGCAGAAGTGCTCCAGTCCCCTCTACTGATGCACTAATGACAGGCCCACCCAACTACATATATTTCACAGACTGCTGCGCCTTTCATCCTGGAATGTGTTATTGGTAGTAGACAAGGCTACTTGGGTAACTGGGGGCAGTGGTTTTGTGAACTGCCCCCTCTTTCTTCCTGCTGCTTGTCCCCTGGGATGCAAAATTCTAGTGCTGTGGAACAGCAAGAGTCGCAGCACAGAGTGGCTAAGGCTGTAGGCAGCCACAGGCCACTGGCTGTTTGGCAGGGAGCAGTTCAGTTTAGGACCACACGGAAAGCAGACATGCTGACTACAGCATCCAGCAAAGAAAATGAGCTCTTCTGCCTGGGTTTGGTGGGCTAGGATGGGGGAGTAAGGAATGGGGGTTGGAGAGAGTGCCAAGCTGGGCTGTTGATGAGAGTGTGGGAAGATTCAAAGGGAAGGAAAAACAAGGGGAGGCACTTTGCCAACTCAGAGGCAGTTGAGCTGATCCGCTCCCAACCCCCCACCTTTTTTCTGCTTAAGTGAGAAATCCTGCTGGGTGGGGTGGGAGCAGGGCCAAGAAAGGAGTGATTCTGCTGGGTGAGCATGGATGGTTGGACCCAGGAAGGAGGTTTCTGCCAGCTGGGATCAAGGCCAGAGGAAGCAGGAAAAATTAAGGGAAAGGAGATGAGAGGCAACAAGAATAAAAGAGAGTAAAAGAAAGATGCAGGAGGAAATGTCCCAAGAGAAGGAAAGAAGAAGGAAAAAAGAAAGGAGAAAAGAAGAGAGAAACTTTCAGACAGACAAGAGAACCACATTTCTATGTGGAGAGCAGACCCATCTAAAAAATGCCAGAATAAAATAATGTTCACACGAAACAAGCAATGAATGACCACATGGTACAAAATAAAGCGAACCCAGTCCTCCCAAATTTTCCCTGTGGGTGTTAATTTCCATGGGGATACAGTTTTCCAAAACAGCTAATCATGAAAGAGCTGCAAGCTATAAAAAAAAGTTGCTCTTTAGGTAAAAAACAAATCCAACAAATGCTATCCAACACAGAAAAACTATTTACTACTTTAAAATATTCGATTTTCTTAAAATATAATGTAGAGCCCAAGATTCCTAAGTTTCCTTTCTTGCCTCTCTAATAAGATATAAAAATATAAAGATCTTCTTATAAGAAAACCTAGAGACGGAAAAATTACAAATGTCAATGAAATAAATCCCATTCATTATTATTTTTTAATTGACATATAACAACTATTCACACGCATGGGGCACAGTAAGATATTTTAAAAACATGTATATAATGTGTAATGATCATATTATGACAATTACCATATCTGTCACCTCAATTAGCATTTCTTTGTGTCGGGAACATTCGAATCCTCTCTTCTAGCTATTTGAAGATGTACAATAAATTATTTGTTAACTATAGTCACCCTACAGTGTTACGGAACATTAAAACTTATTCCTCCTATCTAGTAGTAATTTATATCTGTTACCCAACTTCTCTTCATCCCCCATACCTTCTACCCTTCCCAGCCTCTAGGAAGCACTCTTCTCCTTTCTAATTCTACGAGATCAGCTCTTAAAAATTTCCACACATGAGTGAGAACATGTGGTGTTTGTCTTTCTGTGCCTGACTTATTTCACTTAACAACTCCAGGCTCACCCATGTTGCCACGAATGATAGGATTTCATTCTTTTTTTATAGCTGAGTAGTCTTCCATTGTGTATATAGACCACATTTTCTTTATCTGTTCTTCCATTGAATAGACCCTGAGGTTGATTCCATATCTTGGCTATTGTGAATGGTGGTACAAGAAACATGCATGTGCAAATGTCTCTTTGACATACTGATTTCCTTTCCTTTGAATATCTGCCCAGTAGTGGGATTGCTGGATCATATGGTAGTTCTCTTTTTAGTTTTTTGAGGAACCTCCATACTGTTTTCCATAATGGCTATGCTAATTCACATTCCCACCAACAGTGTTTAAGAGTGCCTCTTTCTCTCCATCCTTGCCATCATTTGTAATTTTTTGTCTTTTTGATAGTAGCCATTCCAATTCCATTTTGAAGTGGAAGAGTTTAAAAAGCCGTCAAGTGAACGATGCATTTTTTTATGTGTAAATCTTACCAGTTACACGTGGCCTGGGGACAAGAATTCCACTGGCTCCAATCTCATAGACAGATTGAGGCACATTTTGGTTTACACGCCTAGAGGACAGATTTGGCTGTTTTATTAGACTAATTACAAAGACCCCAAATCTTTCTCCTCCCAGTTCTGAACCTCGGCTTCAAGGGGCCTTACAAGCTTCCATTCTTTTTCTTGGAACCCTGCCGTCCCCACCTGAACAAGCCTGGGCTAGCCTGATGGAGTATGAGAGGCCACATAAAGGACAGCCTTGTTGTCCTAGACAAAGCCATTTTAGGTCAGACTATTGTCAGACACCCAAACACATAAGAGAATCCAGCGGAGATCAGCCAGCAGCCTACTCAACTCACCGCTGATGGCAAATAAGTGAGTCAGCACAGCTGAAGCCCCAAAGAGCTGTGCCACTGACCCCACACACTAATGAGCAATAACAAGCATGTATTCCTTATAGCCATTGCATTTTAGAATCATTGGTTACACAGCAACAGACAACTGATATACACAGATTGGAGACTCACCTGTGCATTCATACTGCAGACCTTTCCCGTAATACCCCTTTTCACAGATGCACTCAAAATGGCCTGTGTGTGTCCCACATTTGCAGCTTGCCATTCGGTCACAGCAGTCCTTGCCTTCATCACAAAGATATGAGCAGTGGACCATATCATCTTGAATAAAACTCCCAGAAGGTAGATCTACAAATAACATATGACAGAGGGCGATAAAAAAAATGAGTCACAGTTCAATGTTACATTCTCTGGTCATTAAAATTTAAGTGCAAGCTGGAGAAAATATCTTTCCATATCCCTCTAATTCCCAACTGCTTCCTGCTCCCACCCAAATACGAATGTGTGTTATTTGTACTAGCGCGCTCTGGGAATTTGTTGAAGCCAGTTAAGTTATTCCAGTCTGGGACCTCATCATAAGTTCTCAAGGCCATGCAGGGTCAGGCAGAAATTAAGTAGTGTAGTGAGGAATCTCCAGATGCTGCAGGAAACAGTGCAGTCGGTTCTGCAGGTCATTCCCCTGGCTTCCAAAGCAGCAGCATTCCACTGCCTCTGGGTGAGGTCAGGCCCCAGCAACGAGTCCTCAAATCCTTGTTCCAATGAGAAACAAAGCCACCATCCTGATCACTGCACAGAGATGTTAATTGTGAGCCACCAACTTTGGAATAAACACCGTCACTTCTATGGTATTTGAGTAGGTAAATAAAGACCATTCTTATTACTTGAGCCATGCTCTGAAGTGAGGCATGCTGGGAATGCAATAACTCAGGCAGACCTGTTTAGAAAGTGACTTGACAGGGTGGGTAAGGTTGAATATGATTGACCCAGAATGGATGGCCTAGAATCACACAAACAATAAGTCCTTTATTCTTTTCAAGAAGTTTGAAAGTTTTAGACTAAATTCCAATACTAGGTCCATGGGGCTCTAAGCCCAGATACTGTGATGGGCTTATAGTAGGAATTCAAGTGGGTGAGTTCCAGCAAGACACACGGGCTGCAATTGGACACCTTGGAAGGAGATTGGTGGTAGACTCAAATATAGAACATCCATCTCCATGCATCTAGATAGGGGCAAAGCAAAGGGAAGACTCCAGCCCCAAGGGAAAGAAACCAGTGCAACCAGGTACCCTGGTAAGCTCCTTTCAATAGACTGTGGTGTGGGTAAAAGATCTGTAACACAGCCCTTAGGACTCAGCTCTGAGACACTGGACCACAGGTTTATTTGGCAGTAAAGCAAGTTAGGGAGCAAGGAAAACCTACTTGTCCAGCCTGGGTAACACAGTGAGACTCTGTCTCTACAAAAACAATAACAATTTTTTAAAAAATTAGCTGGGCACGGTGGTACACGCCTGTTGTCCCAGATACTTGGAAGACTGAGGTGGGAGGATCACTTGAGCCTGGGAGGTGGAGGCTGCAGCGAGGTGTGATCACACCACTGCACTACAGCCTGTGTGACAGAATGAGACCCTGTATCAAAAAGGGTGAGAAGAAAAGACAAGACAAACATAGCTGTCAAGACTAGTGTACCAGCATTCAGGTCTGGAAGAGAGATAAGTGGAGGAGGTACAAATGGGGAAAGCTATTATTCTGTAACCTATGTCTATCGAGAATGGCCAGAAACATGAACAGCAGTGAAACCCAAAGTGGATCCGTCTAAATTGAAAGTAGCTGCAGAGAACACAGAGGCAGGGGAAATGAGGCTCATTTCCTTTGATCTGATCATGTCTTTCCAGTAAAAACAGGGTTTTACTTACTAAACCTAGAAACTCAACTAAAGTATTACACATTTTAGATATTAGTTTAGTGTAATAAATGTGGTGTCTTCTAAAACCCTATTGCATTATGGTAACCAAAACCCTTTCCTTGTTGACTGTAGTTTCTGGGTCAACTTCCATCAGGACAGAAGTCCCCACTCCTAGAAGACAGAGGGATGACAGGAGCTGAAATTTGTTGATAGCACTCATAATTTCATAATCCCATCTGGCAACACCCAGTATCTCCAACTGCAACCACCCTGTTTTCCCTCTTAACATATCACTTTCCTTGGAGAAAAGGAGAAACAAAGGTAGCCAGTTACTGAACTTCTTCCATGTGCTACATGCTATATTGGTGGTGTTTTAAATATCTTATTTAATCCTCCTGAAAACCTCTGTGATACATATAATAATAGTTTCCATTTTTAAAGGAGAGAAAACTGAGGTTTATAGTTGTTAAATAAATTGCCTAGGGGAATTAATAATGATAATTTGTTAATAAATAATAAATATCAGTAATAGTAGACAGTTATTGAGTGCTGAGTATAACAAGCCATCAGGAACTTTCTCATCCCTTTATATGTATTAACCCATTTAATCCTTGTAACAATTTTATGAAGTAGGTAGTATTCTCATTTCCTATTCTATTTACAAGAAACTTAAGGAATATAAAAGACAAATGATATGTAAAAACAAAACAAACAAACAAAAAAACAGAAAACCTCAGCTAGCAGGTAACAAAATCGGGATTTAAATCCAGACATTCTGGATTTTTAAGGCTTAGCTCTTAAAAATTAGATTTCATTAAGTTGCAGGCCTGGAACTTAGATCCAAACCTGTTTAAACGCAAATCCATACTTTATTTCCCATACTCAGTTTCTTGCTGCTTCTAAGCCCTGTCCTAAGTCCTTGCTCACTTCACTAAAATCCCAGCCTCCAAAATCTTTGGCCAGCATCATCCCTCAGAGAGATAAATCTTTTTTGCTCTATGCATGGTGGCTCACGTCTATAATTCTAGCACTTTGGGAGGCCCAAGTGGGAGAAATGCTTGAGCCCAGGAGTTTGAGACCAGTCTGAGCAACATAGCGAGACACCATCTTTATTTTTTTTTTTTTAAAAAGAAACTCCAGTAGAGCTAACCCACTTATTATGAACATCACTAATTTCTTAGAACTCATGTTGCCATGGTTTTCCCCTCAAACTGAATCTTTCACATGGATACCTGCAAGGATCAAGCCTAATTTGCCATATCACTTTAATCTGAGGCTAGATTTCCTGTGATCTCTTCCTAGTCTGTATTTTCTTCTCCTAGCTCACTAAGACATAAACCTATATTCTGATAGGAAGTTTAATTTATATTACATAGCTAACTTATTATAATGTATAATTATGATTTAATTTTTAAATTATAATTTATAATCAAATTATAAGTGATGCACAGAAAGCTCTAATAATGATACATTTGCTGATTTCCTTCCCTTTTAGGGTTAATGCTCTTAAGCTTTTACATAAGCATATTTATCTTCAAATGGTCAGGGCAAGAAGTATGTGTTAAGTATTTATTGTTCCTGTATCTTCATGTGTATTTCTGGAAACATTCTGGTAAGTTTCACTGAGCATGTCTCTGAATGTTTACTTCCTCTGTCCAGATAACTGTAAAGAGATCTAAGTCAAGGCTTCCCACTCTGTGTGTGGCCTCAAAACACACCTAAATTCATTCCAGTGATTCTAAGGTGGGAGCATATGGATATTTTAGTGAAAACACATAACAGCTGCTAAGAAAAAAAACAAAAGGAACTCTTGTTGCAAGGTCAGAATGTCATCTCTGTGAAGTTTAGCACATTTCATGATGCCCATAGGACACATGGGCATCATATTCAGCAAAGACCTTGTGAGGGTTTGATATTACCCTCCCATGGGTTTCAAGCAGTGAGAGGGAAGGAAGCCTCATTTAAAAGTACCTTTGTGATGCCATTAGGTTTCCATTACCTTCATGCAATGCCCGGCGAGCTAAAGCCTCAAATTCTTCAAAACTGTGTAGCAGGTAACAGTGCTCCTCCTTTGGGGTGGAAGCCATGTCATTCAGCTCTCGAATGTTCCCTTGCCATATGCCAAAAGTGAAGATCTCCACTCCTGAATCTCGCAGTGACGCTGCAATTGGTCTAGGGTCTCCCCCATTGGAATATCCATCAGTGATGAGAAATATAACTTTTGTTGAGTTTTCTCTAGCATGAAGAAGAATTTGCTGTAATGAAATGGGGAAAGTTAATATGAGTGTGTACTGTCTTGCCTACTGTGTGCTTCTCTTCTTACGTAAGGCAGTACTTGCAAAGATCATTAGTATTTCACAGGCATGAGGGATGGAAGCCCTAGTCAGAGTAAAACAGAAATAGGCACAGATGAGAGCCTACAATGATCTTCTCACAGAGCCACAATAAACCTCAAAAGCATTTAAAAACTATCATCATCATCAACATTGCTGATGGAGCTTGCTAATGAAGTACAACAAACACTTATGGAATGAATTTTTAATCAATATTATCACTTATTATTACATTATTTTTATTGATTCTCAGGCTCTCAAAATATGAACAAAATCTGAATCCAAATTCCACAAATTATCTATCTATCTATCTATCTATCTTATCATCTCTATCCAAACCACTGCATGATCATACACCAAAATCCTAATGGGAAGGAAATTGAACAGAACATGTCTTTTCCAGAGTCAATAATGGCTGACCTGCTTCCTATATTTGTTTTTCCACTTGCTCCTCCAAAAAACGTAGAATTGATTCAATACTTCATCTTTTTGGACCACCCGGTACTAGCATAAAAATAGCTAGTTTTGGTGGTATCCAGAAATACTGATTCACTAAATCTGACACTGGGACTTTATTATTTTAGGACAAGTGAATTCTGTTTTACAATGATATATGCTCTTCCTTCTCTACAGATAGAATTTTAAAAAATGAAACCTTTTAAAAAGACATTTATATATTGCCATTGATGCTTTGTAACACCAGACTATAAAGGCACAAGAACTCCAGTGGTGAATCTGGCATTTAATTCAATTTGCTGTTGCTGCTTTTCACTACAGATGAGTAGAAAAGATAAAGAAGCACCAGCGTATATTTTCTGGTAAGTTCTTAGAAGAAATTCCTATTAAAAAATAAATTAATTTTTAAAAAAGAACTTCATGCTTATTCCGCAAGAATTCAAGAAACACTACATGTTTTTCAGAAGGTAGGCAGGAAGAGTGACAACTGCATCCTACGTTGTGTTAAAGTGAAAAGGAAATATTGTGATTTTTAAAATGTTTGATACAATTCACTTTAGGGTGCAGACTCACTATAAGATCCAGATTCTCTCAGACTATGAGATTCATGTCCGTAGAAAGCAATCTTTATTAGTATATAATCAGTGGGTATTCATTACAATTCAATAATTCTTACCTAAATTTAGTTAGTGTTTGTGAGGCAAAGCTAACGCTGCTAAACCTGAATTTAAGGAAAATTAAGTGAAACTAACAATGCCTCCAGAAATATCTGGAAAGCCAGCAGTTTGAGAAGAGGTATTCAAACACTTCACCACACTCTTTCTCAAAAACCAAATGAGATCAAGGAAAATCGTACAGATGGGACCACACCAAAGACAAGCACAGAGGGTGGCTTATGCGATGGAGTAGCATTCGGGACATTACCGGAGACATTCCCCAAATACACACACCAAGAAGCCCAATCAACACTCTCAAAATTCTTGGCTCCTAAAGTTTAAAAAGCTGCCCTCTTGATGAATGACAGGAAGATTTGGAATGAATGCTTGGTAAGTGTGAAATTTTTCCACACTCTAGAGAAGAAAAAACCTCTGAGGAGAGGAAGAGGGAAAGAGTTAGGGGAGAATGAGAAATGTGAGATGTTGCTGTGAGACCCTGAACTCTCCACACTCTCTCCACACCCCTAACTCTGTCACAGAAGAGATGATTGACAAGCCTCCCTTTAGGCATAGAGGTCCCCAGGTCCTCTTTCCATCTGGATATCTGGGATGGTGGTACGTCCCAAAGAAGTGCCCTTGGTCATAATGACAGCGGACAATAGAGCACTGGTACCCAACCTTTTTTTTTTTTTTTTGAGTCAGAGTCTCACTCTGTCACCCAGGCTGGAGTGCAGTGGTGCGATCTCAGCTCACTGCAACCTCCGCCTCCCAGGTTCAAGCGATTCTCCTGCCTCAGCCTCCCGAGTAGCTGAGACTACAGGCACATACCACCACGCCCGGCTAATTTTTGTATTTGTAGTAGAAACAGGGTTTCACCATGTTGGCCAGGATGGTCTTGATCTCCTGACCTCGTGATCCACCTGCCTCAGCCTCCCAAAGTGCTGGGATTACAGGCGTGAGCCACCACGCCCTGCCGCATGAGCCACCACGTCCGGCCAGTCCCCAAACTTTTTGGCACCTGGGACCAGTTTCCTGGAAGACAATTTTTCCATGGAGTGGAATGGGGCTGGAGGACAGTTTCAGGATGATTCAAGCACATTATATTTATTGTGCACTTTATTTCTATTATTTTTACACTATAATATAGAATAAAATAATTATACAACTCACTATAATGTAGAATCAGTGGGAGCACTCAACTTGTTTTCCTGCAACTAGATGGTCCCATCTGGGAGTGATGGGAGACAGGGACAGAGTGCACAACTTAGATCCCTCGCATACAGTTCACAATAGTGTTCACGCTCCTATGAGAATCTAATGCTGCCGCTGATCTGACCGAAGGCAGAGCTCAGGTGGTAATGCTCACTTGCCCACTGCTCACTTCCTGTTGTGTGGCCCAGTTCCTAACAGGCCATGGATCAGCATCAGTCCACGGCCTGGGTACTGGGGCCCCCTGCAGTAGAGTAAAACTACTCCATTGGGTGGTAAAGGAGAGGGCACCTGATGAAGTTTATGTATTCCAGAGAGGTGTAGCAGAGAAAGAATCAATGCAATTTTAAGACTCCTGAAGGAGTCTTGCAATAATAAAGGTATGGCAGTAGATGACACCACAGACCTTGTGAGCCAACAAGAGATGTGTCTCTCTTGGGCAATATCCATGGGAAGAGATCCTGGAAGCCCCAGGAGATAGCTGCATCAAAGGGATAAAACTAACCAATAGACATGCGGATGGCCAGCCAAGACCATCATGACTATTGATGAGACAACTGGGCATCTCAGAGGATGGCAGCACAGGACATGTCAGAGCTGAGAGGTGAGTATCTCTTCCTTTGCTGTAACTGCCCAAGCCCCAGAGCTTCAAGTCAACTACAGGGAGGAAGGGAAGAGGTAATATTTCTCAACGTGACTTTGTTTTCAAAAGTGCAGTGCTTGAGAGCCTTCTGATTTTGAGTTTGCTTAGATGTGCCTACATGAGGTTTCTGTCATCAGGAGAACTGGGGTCACAAAATGTAAATTAAATTTAGTATTGGGGAAATAGAGATTAAAAAATTTTAATCAGCAGATACTGAATTTGTTTATCTTTTACAAACACAGTTTCTCTTCCTGATGAAACCTTGTGATATCTTGGAAAGTAAATAGAGAAAACTTTTTGGAATCCTGCCATCACCACCTATTTAGAAGGAGAGGCAAGGGCTAGAGATGAAGGCCAAGGCTGGAAGAGAAGGAGGTCACTTTAACCCCTCTGCGACACAGTTCAAAGATATCCAGGGGAGACAGGCCCAGGTATTTCAAGGCCAAGGATGGCTTCAAACAGAAGCCTAGTCTTCTCCCTAAATGTAACTTCCTTGAAGGCAGGTATTTTTGTGTATTTTTTAAAGTCATAAAAACCCAGAGACTAGAACAGTGCTTGACAAATGATACGCGCTTAATAAATATTTGTCACTAAGGAGTGGCCCATCGTGCAGCAATTCTTCCAGTTGCTCAAGCAAAAACCTTGGAATCATCCTTATCTCCTGTGTCTTCCTGTATCTTGCTTTAAAAAGTTTCCCCACCGCAAGCCTATTAAATATTCTCACATACTTTTCCTTAATGCTTATATTTTTAAAATATTTCTTAAGTCCAAATAGATATCTTTTGTCTTTGCTGTGACATAGAGACTACTTTTACTTTTATTAAACAGGATAAGCAATTTTCCTGCAAATTATTTACTGATTAAACTGTTCTTTCCCTGGGTATAATCTCTGCATCCAGGTTAATTGCTCTACTTGCTTATTCTTGGCCTACACCACCCTGTCTCGGCTGCTATAGCTTTATACTATTTTTTTTTGTATCTGGTAAGGAAAGTCTACCACCTTTTTTTCTCTCTATTAAAATGTTTGTGGTTAACTTTGAATTTTTCTTTTCCAATAGAGCTTGAGAGTCTGCTTATGAAATTCTTCACTAAAATGTTTCTATCTAATCATTTGATCCAGTAATCCCACTTCTAGGAATCTATCCCAAAGATACACTGGCAGATACACAAAAATGGACAGACCAAGGACCAGCCCCAGTAGAAATGGGCATCTCTAAAGCCCCCTACTGTGGTCTCCAAATACTATTACCCACTAAAAGGAACCAGGAATTGGTGAAGAAATGGTTGATTTCAGGTCTATGGCAGGGAATGTTCAAAATGAGTTTGCAACATCCTCTCATGTCAGAAAACAAAGATGCTGTTCAAGATCCCTAAAAACATGACCAAAAGAATCAGGAGCCAGCCTGAAGAGGCTCCTTCTGGCCAAATAAAGGTCAATTTGAGTATCAATAAACATAATAATTGAAATGGATTTAAATGTATCAAGTATAATATAGACATTTATGTGTATGTATAGATGTGTGTGTGTGTGTGTGTGTGTGTGTGTGTATGTATTTACATTTTCAGTTAGTACACATTCCAGGGGAAAAGTGTTATTGACATAAATAATAATTGGAACAAAGTGAAATATGCACACACAAATACACACACATTTTTGTTGTTGTTGTTTAGAACCACCTTTGAGGAAAAGTCCAATTATCTGTTATGATTGAGATGAAATGAGACATTATTTGTCTTTAAAATTATACTTTTCCATATTCGAAGGGTAACTCCTAGTTCTAGTATGCCAAGAGGTGGAAAGTTGTGTTTACACCATCCTTGCTCTTTACCAAGTAATAAACTTGCTTTCTGTCTGAGTTGTTCCCCTCTGAAGTCACATTCTCACCTCCACGGACACCCACCCTGAGCTTGTGCTTATTTTGATTACTGCTTCTTCTACAAGGTCACAGCAGTTAACTGTAAGCAAGACATTAAAAACGTGAGAATTTTCCTAGAAAGGAGGAGAAGTGGAAAAAAAAAAAAAAAGGAAATTGTCTCTTCAGTGTGATATTCTCAATAGTGCCGGGCACAGAGTACATGTTCATAACTATTTCTTCAATGAATGAATGAATGAATGAGTGCAGTGGATAAACTACAGGATAGTCTGGAGCAGAGTTACTTGAATGAGTTGGTCTTGAGTGAGTAGTTAGTGTGTCTGGGTACATGCACATGTGTATGTTTTGTATAGTTTTGTGCACCAAAGATAAAATTATGTGTGCCTTTATTGTCCTTCTGAAACAAATGAATGCTATTTTTAATATTGATCTAGCTCCTGTCAATAACATTCTTTAACATCCACATTAGGATTTAGCAGTGATTTCTTGCTGTACTACTCATTACACACAAAACACTTCAAGCCATGATTCTATTTTTCTTCTCTTTTTACAGAGAACTGGTGAATATTTACAGGAACCCTTACATCTGTTGGCAAGACAATATATTAAGCTTAAAATAGCAAGAATAGCAGGACTAGTAGTCCAAGCAAAGAATTACACAAGATCTGGGTTTGGAATGCACTTTAAGGATAGAGGAGGGGTGGGGGATTTACTGAAAATAGTTTACCCCTCGCCCCAATCTTTGTGCTTCATCGTACTTGAATAAAAACATTAATTCAATCAGAACATTTTTATACCCCAGATTTAAGAAGTAAATAGATCTGTGGTAATGTTTGTGGAATGTATTAGAAGGCCAGCACTTGATTCTCTTTTCAATGTTCCTGAAATAGTTTACAACATCTGCTAGCCTTTGTGAGACATTTAAGAAACAGAATTTTTTGGTCCAGAATACTGAATGAGACAAACCCTCTGCTGCCAAAGAAAAACTCAACATGGACTTTGTATGGCAAAAGGTTATCACCATCTGTATTGTATCAAGCCTCCGATTAGCTTGTATAAATATCTGGCAGGAAAGTAAGCTTCCCTTGTCCAGCAACAGTCATTAGAATGACAAAAATGCAGGGTTGTGTAATATTGTTCTAACACCCGAGATCCATCACCATTACACAAGACTGCACCCCCACTCCATGTCAGGCTGCAAGAGAACTGTTTTGAAAAATGGTCTTGAAAGAAAAAGAGAGGTCACAGCAGATCTGGCATGGGGACAGTGTTTGCTCTTGGGCTGCATTAATTAAACTACGTGCCGATATCATACCAACTGCAACACAACCTTAATTGCAATTACCCATTGTGACCAGCCTTCACTGAAAATACTAACTAAAGACGCTAATAAAGTCTTTTTTTGTTGTTGTTTTGTTCTGTTTTTTTGAGACAAAGTCTCACTCTGTCACCCAGGCTGGCGTGCAGTGGTGTGATCTTGGCTCACTGCAACCTCCGCCTCCTGGGTTCAAGCAATTCTCCTGCCTCAGCCTCCCAAGTAGCTGGGATTACAGGCATGTGCCACCACGCCCAGCTAATTTTTTGTATTGAGTTGGGGTTTTGCCATGTTGGTCAGGCTGGTCTTGAACTCCTGACCTCAGGTGATCCACCCAGCTCAGCCTCCCAAAGTGCTGGGATTACAAGTGTGAGCCACCACACTCGGCCATAACATTATCTTTTAAAGAAGTTGATCAATCTTGATGAGCCAATGGAAAGAAATATAAATAAATAAATAAATACAATGAACTAATACCTACAATGACTATATGACAGCTATTTTCCAAGGGGCAGAAAATTAGTAAATTATGTCAGTGTTTCAATCTGTTTTCCACATATATTGTTTCTGTGTTAAGAAACATTTAGTCCAAACAACACACCATAAGCTACTTGTAATACTTGACCCTTCAAATTCTAAAATTTCACCACGCTTTGTCTGTTAGTTAATATTTCTAATTTGAATCTCAGGTGTTCTTCAGTTCAAAGGCTGTTACTGGTTTTATATTTAACATTATTTATGGGAAAAGAATCTATTCTGTTCATTGTTTTCTGGACTTCATATATTCTAGTATGTTTTCATTTTTATCTCATCCTACTTCCAAGCTTTTCTTCTACACCACTGTTTCGGGTGTATGCAGTGTCATTCTCTTCTCTACTTCTAATTGAGATTGAATCCCGGCATTGCATTTATTTTCCTTATTACAATATTTCTGTCTTTTATACAGTTCTCACTTTATTCTTTTCATCTTCTCAGCCAGTTTTGTTTGAATTTTAATCTGTTGTTTATCTTCTCTTTTCTCATCTCCATTTCAAAGTTTTATTAATTCATGTTAAGCACATGTAACCCCTTCCCTCCCTCCCTCTCTCTCTCTCCCTTTCTTTCTTTCTTTCATACGGAATTCTTATACTTTATATCTTACATTCTACCTTTATTTTATTTAGCAGAAAATTTTCAAAGAAGCCAGATAGAGTTGTGGATTTTTATTCTGCTTTTTCACCATCCATGAATGAAGACATATATTCAGTCATAGTGTTTCCAACAAACAATGAACAACTAACTGGGTAAAAGTAAAATGAGTGTTGGAATTTATGGTTGTAAATTTTGCTATCTATTATTATTAATATTATTAAAGCAAGCTGATAACCTGCCCAAATGATCAGTGAAGAGGTTAACCCTCTTATTTGTAACAAATAAGCCACAGCCTGTGTCTGAAAATGGATGGCCTAGATCACCAATCCCCAATAGAACTTTCTATAATGCTTGACATTATCATTTGTTCTGTTTCATACAGTAGCCACATATGGCTATTAAGCACTTGAAATGAGACTACTGCAACTGAGAAATTGAATTAGTAACTTTGTTTAATTTTAATTAACTTAAATTTAAGTAGACACATGTGGCTAGTGGCTATAATACGGGACAGTGTAAACCAAGATAGATATATCCTCATCCCAGGATGAAAAAACACAAAACATCTAGAGAAGGCCTATGAAAATATTCTGTAAATCCAAGATATACAAAATCAACTGGAGCATTTGGAAGAGTATGTAATTTAATACTAAAATAAGAAAATAAGCATAATTGGCCCGGTGCTGTGGCTCACACCTGTAATCCCAGCACTTTGGGAGTCCGAGGCAGGCAGATTGATTGAGCCCAGGAGTTCAAGACCAGGCTGGGCAACATGGAGAAACCCTGTCTCTACAAAAAAAAAAAAAAAAAAATTGCAAAAAATAGGCTGGGTGTGGTGGTGCACACCTGTAGTCCCAGCTACTTGGGTGGCTGAGGTGGGACAACTACTTGGGCCCAGGAGGTGAATGTTGCAGTAAGTCACGATGGTGCCACTGCACTCCAGCCTGGGTGACAGAATGAGACCCTGTCTCAAAAAAAAAAAAAAAGCATAATAAAATGGTGCTTGTATTACTAGGATTTAGAAAGTCAAAACCTCCATAAAAAACAAGAACTGAAAGCCATAGAAAGAGAATAGGCTAAAATGAAAAGAGAGATGTGTAAGAGAGGAATTTGATAAGAAACTAATGCATGAAAACTCAAAATAATGAAAGACAGAGATCCACATTGCTCATAGTGAGATAAAAATGCCAGAAATTCAAATTGATAAAGTTTAGTACAAATTTTAGTGTAGAAAGCTGCTGACTAATCTCACATAGCCACAAAATTTTATGTAAATACTACCAAACTGAATTCAAATAATATTAAAAGAAACTTTCTCGTTTATGTGATAAGGCTTATTCCTCAAATATAAATATATATTAAAATTGGAAAGCCTTTTGCTCCAATGCAACACAATTATTACCCCAATTAAAAGGAAGTAATAATCCAATATGCTGAAAAGACATTCAATAAAATTAATTTTTGCTTTGCTTATCAATAAAAATTAGGAATAAAAATATACCTCATTAGTATGATAGATTATCTATCTCAAAACAATAATGGAAACCATGTTCAACTATTAGAAAAACAGCAGATTTCCCAAGTAGATAAGAAATAAATCAGTAGTATTAAGTATTTTCAATATTATTTAAAATCCTTTTGAACTTCCTAGCTAACATAATAAGACACAAAACCATAGAAAGTGTTATACTTCTTAAAGCTTCTGCTCCCTCTAAAAAAATCAGAATTAGAAAGAAAACAACAAACTGGAAAATATATGTATTATGCTTATCAAATATAGTATTAATGTCTTTAAAATATAAATAATTTTTATAGCTCTCTAAGGAGAAGAGAAAAAATAACAGAAATACAGTTGAGCATTTTTGACCAAACAAAGACCAAAAAAAGAAATTGTATTTGCCAGAAAATATGAAAAATGTTTAACTTCATTAATACCAAAATAGCATAAGTTTAAAAATAGTAACACTGTTTTTTTTTTAACTTCTCAAATGGCCAAGGTTTTCTTTAAATTTCAAAATTGCAAAATACATAGGAAAACAGATATTTTTGTTGGGAATACCACCTGTCCTGGTAATATTTGGAGGACGGTTTGACAAAGTGATCAAAGCCTTAAAATTTTCACACGATTTGAACTGAAATTCTACAGCTAAGAATATGTTAAGGAAATAACAACGGATACACACACAAAATGATCAAAAGGATGTATGTGTATCCCAGAATAATTTGCAATAATAAAAAATTAGAAACAATATAAAGTTCCAACAATAGGACAAGTACACTAGTTAAATAAATTATAGGGTAATCACATAATATTATTACAATGATATTATTGAACATTATTAAATTTAAGAAGTAGGCAACCAAACACAATGATTTCATTACCTATATGTACATTACATTAGTGTGCATGTATGTGGAAATGTACTGTATGTCTGTTTGCGTATGTATGAGTGTGACTGACTCATACAGTACATAGTCATGTATACACTCATGTACCACATAATGATGTTTTGGTCAATGACAGACCACATGTACAACCGTGATCTCATAAGATTATAATGCTATATTTTTGCTCTGCCTTTTCTATAGCTATGTTGAAATACACAAATATTTAACATACTGTTACAATTGTCCACAGTATTCAGTACTGTAACATACTGTAAGGGCTTATAGCCTAAAAGCAATAGGCTATTCCATATAGCCTAGGTGATTAGTAGGCTATACCACCCAGGTTTGTGTAAATACAGTCTGTGATATTCACACAATAACAAAATTGCCTAATGATGCTTTCCTCAGAAGGTATCCCCATTGTTAAGCAATGCATGACTGTACATCAAAATGTTGACTGTCTCCTAGTAGTGTCTTTAGGGTTTTTCATTTACTTCTATTTTATAGTTTGTTGTTGTTTGCCATTTCCAAATTTTCTCTTTTATGCTTCCTTTGGACAGTATCATGTGAACTCAGAACTTTGAGTCTCACTTACAGTCTAATGGCTCCTAAATCAATGTCAAACTCTTCAACTTCCAACGTGAAGTTCCAGTGGCCCAGTATACACCTCTGTCTGAATGCACCATGAGGCTCCTCAAACTCAACATACCCTCTCCACACACAAATAGGGGTTCCCTCCTCCTGTTTTCAAGATATATCAAATATCTTTCAAGTCTGAAATCTGGGAGTAATCTATGGTGCCTTCTTTCTGACCTATCACTTTTAGTAACCATCCAGATGCGTACATTTCCAAGTTATCTATCTAAATCACAATCTAATCGTCCCAGCCATGGTTCAGGAATTTCAATCTGGCTTCTTGAAAATCAAGAGTTGTTTTAAACATCTGTAGCTGAAGCTGTTCTTCTTTCAAATCCATTTTCTGACCTGCCATCAAAGTTATCTTTCTGAAATACTGATCTGATTGTCTTTAAACTTCCAATGTTTTCCCTCCGTCTACAAAATAAAGTCTAAACTTCTTTACATGTCCTTTTACTATCTAGTGCTAAATAATGCTTCCAACCACAACCCTTACCACACCCTTGCCTCCTGTCTACCTTCTCCCCAACCCCACTTCTGCACTCGATTTTAGCTACACCAATCCATTTGGAGGTTCTGAAATACACCATGCATTCTTGATGTTTGCTCTGCTTGGAAATTCTTAACAACTCTTTCCACCTCCTGATACGTCCACCTCTGATTTTTACTAGTTCTTCAAACTTTAGATCAAAGTTTCCTCTTTTTAAACTTTCCCAAATTCTTCTGCTATGCATAAAATCAGTGCCCCCACTCACATTCCATTATATTAACCCCATCGTAATAAATTCTTGTAGGTCTGACTACATCCCAAGCCAGATGGCAAGATACTCTATGGCAGGAATTGAATCTTATATTCTCACTCTATTGATAACAAAGATTAACTATGAAGTAAGAGAATGAAAGCAATTGCCTTAATTTGTACTAGCTATATGTCCACCATGCAGAATAAACTAATACATTCTAGGTCAAAACGTTTTTAGTAAATTCTATCCTGCAATCATAAAATGAAAATTCATTTAAATATTATATGTAAACTTATTTTACCAGATCCATATTGAGCATCTATCATATACCAGGCACTATACTAGGGATTTACCAATTGTATTATTTGATGACACAACCATTAACTAAAAACAAACAAAATAAGTAAATAAATAGATAAAACAATGACAAAAGCATAAACTGGAAAAAGCATTCTGCAGTAATTGAGCTTTCCTATTTATACTGTAATTTTAAGTCAATCACTGTTAGTATGCTTCATTTATTTTAAGTATTTACTTGGGCTTCATAGACTGAGAGTCTAGAAAGAAAGAAAAAGGTTGGTTGGCCCTATAACATTTAGGCTATTTATTATAGTCTAGCCTAATCACAGAAGAACCAGAGGGTCAAAGAAGAACTAAGTCTCAAATTTATGGTCACGAGGTTTTCCACCCACATACATATTTTAGTTATTAAACATGGATACAAATCATTTTGAAATGGACCCATAGGGACAGTACATCAAATTGGGAAATGGTACGCACAGGAGTTGATGAGTAGCAGACTTAATTAAAATGGTTTAAAAAAAAACATGCAGAAGACCAAACAAATTTCTAATAATGACAAATTCCACCATTTGGAATAAAAGCACATAGGGAATAAAGAAAATATGAATAGCAAAAAAAAAAGTCATCAGAATCCAAATGAAAATTGGAGGCTAAATGACCTATCATTCTTAAACAAATGCTAATTTATTACAGGATAAAAAATCAAATTTAATTTTATTATCAATATTGTTATGAGTAACTCTATCATTTCAGTTGAGATGTTAAATTCCTATACAATATGATCAAGTAGCACTTAGTCCAAAAAAATCAAAGATATTAGAGAAATTATTCACATGCTAATGTCAAGAGGTCAAAGGAGAAAATAAGATAATCTCAAATGGCCCAAGTATTACATATGGTATTTGGACATCAGTGTATGATTCTACAAACAAATTAGGGAAAGAACAGAGAGGTACTTACTTAATATGACCAAGAGAGCTATCATAAACCAATGACCAAAATCATGCCTGAAGCATTCTTATTAAATTCAAGAACAAGGCAAGAATGCCTCATCACTTTATTATTATTATTATTATTATTATTATTATTATTATTATTATTTTTGAGATGGAGTTTTGCTCTTGTTGCCTAGGCTGGAGTATAGTGGCGCAATCTTGGCTCACTGCATCCTCCATGTCCCAGGTTCAAATGATTCTCACTAACTCAGCCTCCCAAGTAGTTGTGATTACAGATGCCTGCCACCGCACCCGGCCAATTTTTTTGTATTTTTAGTAGAGATGGGGTTTTATCATGCTGGCCAGGCTGGTCTTGAACTCCTGACCTCAGGTGATCCAACTGCCTCAGCCTCTGAAAGTGCCTCATCACTTTTATGTGAGAAGTTTAGCTGTTGTAACAAGGCAAGAAATATAAATAAGTGTAAAAGAACTTAATCATGTTTCAGATGAAAGAGAATAAATTGAAAGATAATATTGAGAGGTATTGAGAAAAATTTATATACAAGAATAACTATTTCAACTGCAAAATTTTGTGGTAACTGACCAGCAATAGGAGATTTCTAAAATTCAATTGTGGTATATCTACATGAAAAAATATACTTGAAAGGTAATTTTAGAGGAATCTATTATATGGAAAAATTTTCATTATGCAACTTTAAAAACAAAAATGACAGCATGTGCTTTTACTACATATGACATATAATTACATATGCCCACACATACATAAAAAGAGTGAGAGACAAAAACTGTAATTATTATTATGTTTTCCTGCTTTATCTAAGCTATTAATTTGTGTATTTTTCCATAATAAGGAAAATAAGCAAAAATTATTTTAGAGAAACATGCAAATAGAAGAAGAAAGTTAGTAAAGACTTTTAATGGTTACCCTTGAATTAAATTTATTCACAAGTGTGTAAATAAATTTTGCAATTTATAGGGCCTTTGCAAATTTATTTGCCAAATTCACAAAGAATGAGGGCAACCACACTCTGTTGTGTGGTTGGATAATCACTTAATTAGCTTAAACAAAGATTTACTGGATGTATATAGGAATATTTTTTTCTAACCTGAAAGTAGGGAGAAGAGCTAGTTCTCAAGAGGGATTGAAACCAGGAACAAGCAAGCCAGTAGAAGCCATGGTGGCTACTTCCTCCAACCTTACATTTATTTCCTCTGGAGTTACACAGTATGGTGTCTCCACTTCTCTTTGTGTATCTTCTTCATTCTCTCTTCCTTACATTGATGAGATTTCTATGGTTCTCTGTGCAGTCTTAACTCTGTAGTACCTGTCTACCAGTAATAAAACCAAAAAACACCTACTCTCTCAGGGTTGTTTGTGCCCTAATTCAAATTCCCAGGAAAAAGAATATAAATGAACTATCTCAATCTCTGGATTGCCACCTGCAATCCAAACAGAAAGGGACAATCCTCATGGGCAAGCAGTGGACTGAAGAGGAGAGGCATGGTCCTCAGCGAAAGTGGCTGTTGACTGCAAAAAACTACGAGCTACGAAGAGAAGAAATAATTTAATGCTATGCTTAGGCTTAGCCAGTAGAACAATTATTTTGGAAATGTATCAGGTCAAACTGTTCTTCCAAAAGAGCACCAAATGCCAGGAAGCATGCATAGAGATTGGGAGAATTCAAGTGTAAAAATATTACTGAGAAAGAAGAAAAATGTGATTTATGATTCAAAGCTGTTAGAAAAGAAATAATGTCTTCTTACCAGGTATTTTAATACTTACCATAAAGAAAAAGTTTAGCAGGAATTTAGAACACATGAAAGACATGGAAAATCTAACCATTACCTTGCAAATACTTAGGCTTCAGCAACAAGCCAACTCTGGAATGCTTGAAAAAGCCAAATATATTTCAAATCAAATCTGACACAAGGGGGATGCAAAGGAGTGGAGGTTGAAGGGAGATTTTTTAAGTTCATGAACTTACTGTGTACTTTCTTTGTTATAGTTATCTTAAATTCATAAAAAAACACATTTAATTTGTGACATTTATTAGCATTCCAAATAAATGACATTTGGAAGTTTGTTTCATTTTTTTATTTGTTTGTATGATTGACCATATGACCACATAAATAAACCAGGATGGAGCAAAATATTCTGTTTCTTATCTTTAAGAAACTGAAATTAAACCCCAAATGATTCAGGGTTGACTATGATTCATAGATCAGAAGATTAATTATCTGTATTTAAATTATCAATCAATGACAGTAGTCATATTTATATACCTTATCTTTCAAATGTGTTGACTTTTAAAATTATTTTGAATAAAATGTAGTCTCTGGTGGATTAAACAATCCTTACAATTCAGTTACATGCTTCCTCTTACAATAGGGGCAGTGTTCTTTAAATATGCACTGGACATATAAATGAATCTAGTTTATTACCTACCATACTTGAAGAAAGATTTTAGTAAGCACTGATGATCATGGAGCTAATTGCTACAGCAAGGTTTTGGGGTTTTGTTTTGTTTTTTACCTGAAGAAAGTACTAAAATAGTCGAAAGGAATTGGGTTTTTGTTTTCTTTTGTGAAATGGGTAGTGTATGAAAAGAATAGGAATGTTATGATGCAGGGGAACGCTGAGTAACTCAGATTAGGATAAATTGAATTTAGCTGGAAGACCAAGTCTTGTACTGAGGTTCTGCATATACATTTACAAACTTAAGTGTAGGCTGAATGATTGTTTGAGAGTAATACTTAAGGTCACTTAGGACTAAAAGAAAATTTGATTTTTGCTTGGGTTACATTTTATTTCAATAAAGGGTGTGAGGTGGAGTGCTGACCTTGGATTAAAGGAACCTAAGACTTCAGAAAGCTAGATAAATAAAAAGGAAAGAGGCAGATATCTTGCAGCTAAAAGATATGATCTCCTACTGCCTCAGTGGCTTGGTCTCTGCAAGGACTGGTAGAAATATCTGTTAAAGTATATGAGGCAGGAGATGCTAGCTGATATGATTATATCATGTAAGAATGGCATCTGAGAGAGGGTGAAGTGGGTGTGAGATAAGGGTGGTCAGCTGGGATTATCAGGCAACTTAGAGAGTGCCCATTCAAATGACAATCTCCAAACATCCCCTTCTCTTAGTCCTGTAGCTGCTCCAACCTGCCTTCCGCTTGGTCATGGACATACCCAAGTCCCTTTCATGGCTGCCGTTTCTGCCTCCTGACTTTGCAATGAACTTCACTGGTGAGTATGTATCAGTGTGTCTTACATGTACTAGATCTGACAACATGACATAGAGGTAGTTCTGCATGGTGGTTAAGAATTTAGACTTTGGCCCAGACTGCCTGGATTTGAATCCTAGTTCCTCAACCTAACCAGTAGTATCACCTGGTCAAGTTACTTACATTCTCCATGGTTCAGTTTCTTCATCTGCATTTTGGTAATAATAATAATAACCTAACCGGCCAGGTCCAGTGGCTGACACTTGTAATCCTAGCACTTTGGGAGGCTGAGGCAGGTAGGTTGCTTGAGCCAGGAGTTTGAGACCAGCCTGGGCAACATGGCAAAACCACATCTCTACAAAAAAACACAAAAAGAATTAGCCAGGTGTGGTGGCTCACACCTGTATTCCCAGCTATTCTGGAGGCTAATGTGGGAGAATCACTTGAACCTGGGAAGTTGAGGCTGCAGTGAGTCGTGATAGTGCCACTGCATGCCAGCCTGGGCAACAGAGCAAGATCCTGTCTCCATAATAATAAATAAATAAATAAATAAATAAATAAATAAATAAATAAATAATAACCTAAGTAAGAAAGCTTGCTATTGTGAAGATTTAATAAATTCATATGGGTAAAGTGCTTAAAGTGGTGCCTGACAAGTAGTAATCATTCATTATCATATACCATGATTCATCCAAGGAACTTTTAACATGTTGCTAGAATACATCTGTCAAGTAGATAAACCAATTACAATGCAACCAACATTTTATGCAGAACAGTGAATGAAAACCAGTAATCATGCTTATCACTGGTAGGACATGGGATTAGGGAAAACTGTGACTGTATAACCAATAACCACACAACTCCACCTGAGCCAAAAAGTAGGTGGTAATGCTTTTGGCAGAAGAGCAGAAAAAGAACTATGTGAATCTGTGCAATATTGAGGAGAACATTACAGGAGTGGTTAAAGGGCAGTTGTGACAGTGATATGGAGAGAGGACATGAATTTAAAAGCCCAGAGCCTACAGATTCTCTTCAGAACTCACTGGATGAGCTTCTCTCTCCAGAGGTGCTGTAAAGTTTACCTCCTTGATCACAATTTGTGGGAAAACAGGTAGGAGTCCACATCTGTCTGAGATCCTTCTAAACACTTTATATTACTCTCTCGGGAAAGTGATCTGAAGGATGAATTTGCTAAAATTATCCTATCATTTCAAAAGTCAAGCATCCACTGAATAGTCCTTTGAGATGTTACAACTATTTTGTTTCAGTTATTTGCAACAGAAACATTCAGGAAAACACAATATAATGCTTGATATACTAAAATGAAATGCACTAAAGATATATCTTTTCAAGAATTCTAAAGTTCTAATGAATATAATTTTCTAGGTCTTGTAGGAGGTACAAAGTCAACTAAGATGTGATCTTTGTCCTAAGCAAGCAGAGGGAAGACAACAAACACCACAAGACAGTTATAAACCATGTATATACATCTCTGTAATTTCCTTATCTAATATCTCCCTACAGTATTTCCCCACATTTTGGCAAAATATCAAATTGGTGAACACAAATTAACTCTGAAAAATTCCCACAAGAACGATGCTGCTGTGACTTCAGCCACCTTTGCCTACTAAATTTTGATACTCCGTCTCATCCCATGAAACAATAGGAGAAAGAGGAAATATTGAAAGAGAAAAAGTGAAAGGAAATAAAGAAAAAGGCATTGGTGCTTTCTGTGTTTGTGGACTCTCAAATGCTGGCCCATGTGTGAGTTCTTTGAAGAACACTCCACATTTTCTCAGATCCCACTTCCAGTACTGTACCTAGTAATTTCTTACTGCTGGAGTTGTCTGCTTAGTGGGCAATAAAGTGATTTCAGTTGAGTTATTTTCCATAGTTCTTCACCTGTGGAAATGTCACATACCCTTGCTTGGCCAAAAGTTGATAGTGCAGGCTGGTCCTCTTAGCCTCCCTTTCAAGCTGCCACAGAGGACCCTGCTGATGGCCCACCCAGACTTCCTAGACATCCCCTGCCAGCATCAGCATCTCTGCCTGAGGGCTTTCTTGGGTTCCTGGAGATGACTCTGCCTACTTGCAAGGGACAGAAAAGTGACAGAGAATTATTGCCCTCCAGGGACCAATCCTTGGCAGTGACTGACATGAGGTAGTCTCTAAATACCTGAGACCTATCACCCTTAAGCTGCGATACTTCTAAGGCCTGAATTCTACACTGGCTCCCAGTGTTCCCTAGTGGAATTAAGAACAAAAACTGTTTTATGGTGCTGTTGGCTGGCTTCCTTTCCTTGTCTCATTTCCCCACTCTCACATCAATATTTACTAGGACCAACTCCCAAATAAGCTACTTACACTAGAATCTTCATCTTAGGTTGTGCTTCTGGCAGAGCCTAGATGGAGACATCAGATGGGTCTCCAGCTCACTTCTTCTTCCATAAGTAGGCACAGGGGCAAATCAAGGCTCCCGCTCAAGTTCTAAGAGTGCACACAGTTCATGAAATTGAACTTACATTATTTAGAGAGTTTTATATACTCATGGTAAACACACACAGAGGGTGCGATGAACATTCTTTTATAGGGAATTTTATCTCAGATTATTTTCTCATGGGAAATTCCTTGATTGGTAAATATTTAGTTTTAGGATTTATACTTTTATTGCAAACATACTGACAATTTACCATATTGCTCTGGAAATATGATGCCAGTTTCTTAAATATGTAGATAAATTGTGAATGCTCTATGTTCAGAGAAAAAGGCCTGTGAAGAGGAAGATCTCGAATGCACAAGAAAGAAGGGAAAATGCTTGGTAAAAGTTCTACCTTGCTGAGGGAAGGGACCCTTACTCTGACAAACGTAAGAAAATAAGGATGATTACAAATGCACAAGTTTATGGGTTGAACTACTGAAAATGTAAGAGTTTATATCTAATAAAATTAGAAGTGTTGGCATTTTAACCATGCAGATACACAAATATACATTTTAAACACCATCTTTGAAATTAGAAAGATAGGCCAGGAGTGATGGCTCATGCCTATAATCCCAGCACTTTCGGAGGCCGAGGTGGGAGGATTGCTTGAGCCCAGGAGTTCAAGACCAGCCTGGACAACATGGCAAAACCCTGTCACTACAAAAAATACAAAAATTAGCCAGGCATAATTTGTGACCCTGTAGTCCCAGCTACTTAGGAGGCTGAGGTGGGGGGATACCCCAGGAGGTTGAGGCTGCAGTGAGCCATGATCATGCCATTGCATTCCAGCCTGGGAGACAAAGTGAGACCCTGTCTCAAAAAAATAAAATAAATAAAAATTAAATTAAATTAGAAAACAAACAAACATACTTGGCATTAGCAACTGGTACATCCTATCTGCTAGTGCTATAGGATGGGCAATTTAAAAAATTGAGGCTTTGGGAGGCCGAGGTGGGCAGATCACCTGAGGTTGGGAGTTTGACACCACCCTGACCAACAAGGAGAAACCCCATCTCTACTAAAACCACAAAATTAGCCGAGCGTGGTGGTGCATGCCTGTAATCCCAGCTACTTGGGAGGCTGAGGCAGAAGGATCACTTGAACCCGGGAGGTGGAGGTTGTGGTGAGCCGAGATCGCACCATTGCATTCCAGCCTGGGCAACAAGAGTGAAACTCAGTCTCAAAAAAAAACAAAAACAAAACAAAATTGAAGCTATTGGGGCTGTTTCAGAGAAATTAAGAAAATAGTTCATCAAACTCATGTCCTCAAAATATACTTTATATACTCTGGCAGTAGCTTACAACTGGGAAAATATTTAACTTGGTGTTATTACTTTTTCTTAGTAAATGACTCAATCATGTAATAAGTCCTACTAAGAACTTCCCGTAAATTATTTTTTTCTCTATTTATCTTGTGGAATTAAATTTTTCCTTAATTAGTTTCAAATTACATTTATTCACATAAAACAAGGTAGCTATCACTATTTCAATAGATGTAGTAATTAGAATCTATCTTCAAGCTTACAGCTTACACATTTAGTACATCTATGAAATAACTATATGCTCTGAACTTGAAAAATCTTTATTGCTTCACCCTTTACAGAAATAAACTATTAATTTCTTGAATGACCCTATGAGAAAGACATATAGCAGAGAAGATGAATACTTTAAAAATCTTTTCATAAAGATGGATAGGGGAAAATGCATCTACTGATGATTCACATATTGCATTTTCTGAGTGCTATCTTTCATTTCAAGCGAAGCATTGTAACAACATTCGTGCTAAACAACAACTCTCACAGAGTTTTTCCTATCCACGGCTGACCTCTAAACCAGAGCAGGTTACTGTATGGAAGCAGACTCTGACTCTATGCCGGCAATCCAGTCTTCATATGGTCTGGAGAGATTTAGAGAACAGTCTTTAAAATCTATGGGAAATGCAGAGACAATACATAACAGGAAATTCCTTTCAATGTAGACATGTCTTCACCTGGCAGCTTACTAGAGAAAAGATGAAGAACCATGTCTTCCTAAGAAACGTTCATTTGTATTTATCAAATTAACACTAAAGTATTAATTTTATTTTGTGGTATACAATTTTCCCTGTCTCTATCAGTATCATCTTTTATTTGTGAGTGAATTTCATATTATTTAGAAGCTTCTGACTTCTGGGAAACTAAGACAAAAAGTTTCTGTTGCGTGTGTGTGTGTGTGTGTGTGTGTGTGTAGACAGAGTCTTGCTCTGTCGTGCAGGCTGGAGTGCAGTAGCACAATCTCAGTTCACTGCAACCTCTGCCTCCTGGATTCAAGCAATTCTCCTGCCTCCGTCTCCCAAGTAGCTGGGATTACAGGTGTGCACCACCACTCCCGGCTAATTTCTGTAGTTTTAGTAGAGACGGGGTTTCACTATGTTGGCCAGGCTGGTCTTGAACTCCTGACCTCAGGTGATCTGCCTGCCTTGGCCTCCCAAAGTGCTGGGATTATAGGCATGAACCACAATATTTAAATGAGTTGCTTAGGAACTCCGATAATTTTTACTAAAAGAAGCATCATCTGCCCCAAAGACTAAGGTATTTTCAGTCAAGGCCAGAGTCTTTTATCTTGATCCTGGCCAGGCCAGTGGCATTTGAGGAAGAAATGGAATGGGATTTCTCGACGTCATCTCCCTGGTTAGACATACACTCTTCCAGATGGCTCCTTTTTTTTTTTTTTTTTTTTTGAGACAGGTCTTGCACTGTCGCCTGGGCTGGAGTTCAATGACGCGATCTCAACTCACTGCAACCTCTGCCTCCCAGGTTCAAGCGATTTTCCTGCCTCAGCCTGCTGAGTAGCTGCGGTTACTGTCATGTGCCACCACAGATGGCTAATTTTTGTATTTTTAGTAGAGATGGGGTTTCACCATGTTGGCCAGGCTGGTCTTGACCTCAGGTGATCCACCTGCCTCAGCCTCCCAAAGTGCTGGGATTACAGGCGTGAGCCACCATGCCTAGCCAAGCTTAGCATCCACATTTTCCTTCTTTTTCAGTAATAAAGCTCCATAAAACTAAGGGTAAGCATGAAACCAAGTGTTCCCCAATGAGATCTATGTGGAAGTACTGTGTGGACTGCCACAGAGTCTCCTTAAGAGCGTGACTGTCTCTGTCCTTTTCTCCTTCTTGGCATTTGGAATGAATCCCTGATGGTAGGAGCTCCAGTAGCCAACTGAGACCATGAGGTGACCTGAAGATGATGGAGCAGAGCTGAAAAGAGGGAACTGGATCCCAGAAGACATTTCAGACCTGTCATTTTCCCTCTGAATTTTTACTCAAGGCTTAATTTGAGAAAGAAATAAATGTCCATCATGTTTAAGCTAGTGGTACCTCAGATTTTCTATTAGATCCAGCTAAGCTACTCCTAGCCACTTCATTCATTCTAGTTTACACCATCTAGGGGGTTAACACCATCTCAGCCTCTGCCATTGATTGTTCCATGTCAGGCCATGAAATAGCACTCAAAGACCACAGTATGAAATTCCAAGTGCCAGGCAAGGACTCCAGTGAGCTGAAAGAATACACACCCAGAATTGCTACAATTTGCTAAGAGTAAGCCAAAAAGCCAGATTTTTGAAAACATGCTATCTCCTGATTTTAAAATGTGTGATTAAATTATACACACACACACACACGCCAAGTGAAATGCACCCTTGGAATGAATATTTTACAGCCATGGTTTACGTTCTCTGGGTTACACTGTTTGGCTTTACATCTTGTGTAACAGTTTAGCAACACTGGACATGGAATCCCCTACTTCTCCTTAGCTTTTGATACCTACCTCCAAAGGTAATATAGTAAGATATAGGAAAAGAGGGGGCACAAAAAGACCAGGTGATAAATCAGAAGACTGGATAGACTGTCTTTGGCATTTACTTAGCTATGTGATTTGTGTGTAATTATGGTCATTGTTAAGAGAAATCCTCTCTATGCACATTTGTATCATTAGGTCATTGGTGGAGAATTTTCCTACCCTTTGGCCACAGCTGTGAGGGAGGACAAAGCAGTTGGCTCTCTCCATGTGTCTAAGCATTTATAGTCTTTGACCAAGCATTTTCATGATGTATTTCAACCAAACAGAATATAACACTGGCAGCCAATAATAATAAGTGCCTTTAACAGTAGCAGTAGGTACACATTCTTATTACTTACCAGTGTCCTATATGCAGGAAATAACAAAACTAATAAATAAAATACATGTAGTGCTAGATTAAGAAGAAATTTGAATTCGACATTTAAGAATTATTCACTCTCTCTTCAAATTAAAAATTTTAGGCCAGGCACAGTGACACACACCTGTAATCCCAGCACTTTGGGAGGTCGAGGTGGGCAGATCACTTGAGCCCAGGAGTTTGAGACCAGCTTGGCCAACATGGCGAAACCTTGTCTCTACTAAAAATACAAAATTTAGTCAGGTGTGATGCCGAGATGGCGTCACTGCACTCCAGCCTGGGTGACAGAGGGAGACCCTCTCTCTCTCTCTCTCAAAAAAAAAAAAAAAAAAGAGTACTACTTTTTTGCCTGGGAAATATATGTGAGGTCTGGAATTGTTGTACGTACTGAGGATTTATTTTTTCATTATTCATTCATTCCATTCCATTCCACTTATAATTCTAAAGTTCTGATAAGGTTGAAAAAGAGATTCCTATATAATACTAGGGATGATTTGAGAATTCTTCAAAAGCTTAAGAAGCACAAAAGAGAGAACATTTCCAGACGTAAATTTGGAAATATATCTTTTCAGCATAAAGAACTTAGCTGATGCAACAGTGAGCGATTCTTGATGTTAAAACTACCCTCTGAGTGTGGAACAACTGAGTCCACTGCAGATTACATAAGTACCCCCACCCCTTCCTATAAAAAAAAAGAACCCAAACTTTCCTTATTATTTCAGCACTGGGGCCATCAGAGAGACCACTGCAAAACATACAAAGGCTATTATCAGCCTGTTGTATGAACAAATCCTAGTGGCATCTCACAGATCTTCAGGGTTTGTTAGAAAACATAAAAAGAGACACTTTCTTCCCATAAGCCTGGGAGAGAAGATTACTCTCCAGGTAAAGGTGTGAATATCTACTAGTGTGGACACATCATGGAAGATGCTCTTTCCCTGAGCTAGGAAGCACTTCTGCCCATACATTCCCAGTCCTCTGACCATCTAAAGCTTGGATGTTTGGCGAGACAGCGCATCCCCCACCAGAGGATCACATTTCTGGAATTCTGGAACAATGAGGAAAGCAGATTTTTTTTTTTCAAAGGAAGCTTCATGCGATGTTTGTTTAACGGATATTTAGCAAAAGCGAAGTGGAAATGAGGGGCTCTGGTTTTATTTTGATGTGAAATACGTAGGATTGAGAAGAGCCTGGCATTCACAGTGGGACCAACTTAAACATATTCACTTTAGGAAAGGTAACTTACAAACACATGGCAGGAAGAAAAACCAAGAAGAAAGGTCGTTATGAGATAATTGCTCCCCCGGAACAAACAGCTGAAGAGCTTTTTATTAATTCTGTAAAAGGATTTCATGTAATTAAGTTCAAGGTGCTAAACTTTCCCCCAGGCTACTGACTGTGTACTAATTACAGAATTCACTGCTTTAGTCCTTGCGCTCTTTGAAGAGTGCTAGGGGGTGGTTCTGAAGAGACTATGTCTACACTGCACTTTATCCATTCAAATCAGGTGTGATAATGGTGAGTACCCACTCATATACTACCCCTCGAGTTGTCCAATTCTGACACCAAACAATAATCATTTAAAAAGAGAAGCAACACTGTTAATCCTTTTTGTTTGGTCAGTCCCATCTGCTGAGAAATAACAGCAAATTTCATGTTGTTAAAGAAAATTTCTACATCTCGCGGTTTTTATATAAGAGGAATAAGATGTCTGACTGAGGGGTAACTGTGTGCTTACACAGTGTGCCTATGCACCATACATGTTTATGTGTTTGCCTGTGATTGTGTCTGTGAACAGTTGTGTGAGCATTCAGTTTCAAACAGAAAAGGTTTGAAAAACTGATTTTTCCAGGGAGTAATTAATAATCTCAGAAATGTCCCTGTGATTTTCAATTTCACACAAAGGCTAGGTCACAATCAGTTATAATAATACCACTCTGCACACACGTGGGAATCTGACAAACGATCTCATTTCCATGATGAAATGTACAAAGTTTCAGGTCAAAACCCACTCAAGATAGCTTACCATTTTCAAACTAACTTTGCAGCTAAATGCTTCTGCCTGATCCCTATGCAAAAATTCAAGCCTCAACCAACACCATTTCTAAATGTTGGTCGTCATCTACCAATTTTCTCTAAATCTTATATTTTAGTTATACCTAAGAATGCTCATCAGAGGCTTGGAAAAGTTACAATGCAGACATGTAGGCTTCCAGTTTAGACAGGGACTGAGTCCAGTCGACCTTTTTTTTTTTTTTTTTTTGAGACGGAGTCTCACTCCGTCACCCAGGCTGGAATGCAGTGGTGTGGTCTCGGCCCACTGCAAGCTCCGCCTCCCGGGTTCACGCCATTCTCCTGCCTCAGCCTCCCGAGTAGCTGGGACTACAGGCACCCACCACCACGCCCGGCTAATTTTTTGTGTTTTTAGTAGAGACGGGGTTTCACCGTGTTAGCCAGGACGGTCTAGATCTCCTGACCTCGTGATCCACCCGCCTTGGCCTCCCAAAGTCCTGGGATTACAGGCGTGAGCCACCGCGCCTGGCCGAGTCCAGCTGACCTTCTTTTGTACCTTCTCATAGCCCAACCAAAATGAGAAAAAATAAAAATAAAAAAGTCAAAGGGAAGATCAGCTAATACAAACTTTCGAGAAATCCCTGCTTGTTAGATTACAAATGGATCCAGGCTGAAGAGCAGCACTGGGAACCTTGTTGGCAATTCCTCTTTTCAAGACAGGATGTAGTAGTTGGAAGGGGAAAGCTGAAGACAGAGTAGGTCTTGAGGGGAGCACTGTGTACTCGACTCATTACCCATTTTACTGTTTTGGATCAACATTCTCAGAGGCCCCGGGCAAGTCTGGCCAAGCCAAACAGAGGAGCTGGCACATGGCAGGTTTTTCCCTGATGCGGCAGGGTTCTTCCTTGATGGAGTAGACCATGGCATTAGGAATAAGGCCAGCCATCAGGACCTCATGAGTATTTAGAGCGGAGACCAGGTCCAACAGGGAACTACAGCTGCAAAACTATACCCTGCCTGGCGCGACTGCTTCAACACACAGACAGCATTTTTAGGGTAGCTATTTATCTCTTAAAGGCAAAAGCCTTTAAACCTTCATAAGCAATGAAAACAGCACAAAGGAAAAAAAAAATAGATCCAATAGACTAACAAAACATTTGTTGCTATCACCTTAAACAAAATTAAAGCGCTGAGAAAAAATATTTGCCACACACTTGGGTCACTGACAGCTGAGGGTTAATACCATTAAGATTTAAAGAGCATTTGCAAATCAATAAGAAAGAGAGCATAGTGTGAGCATAACTCTCATAGAGAGTTAAAAACTGGATAATAATCCTCAAATATCTTAGTGGGTATTCAAAAAAAGGAGCTATATATGGACAATAACATATTTTTAAAATATTCAGCCTCACTAATAGGGAAATGCAATTTAAAATGGGACTCCATTTCTCACTTAGAAAGTTAGGGGGTGGGGGATGGAATCTTCAAATGATATTAGCCAGCACTGGCTGGTCTGAACCCCAGGTCCTGACACTGGGGCTGCATGTGGAGGGCAGGTTGGCACCATTTTCTGCAGAGCAACTTGACACATGTATTAAATGCCTTAAAAAAACATGAATATTCTTTGATGCAATAATGGCACTTCAAGAATTTGCCTTAAGGAAATGATTAGAGATATGGGCAAAGATTTAGTTACACAATGTTTGTAACAGCCTAAATACATAGTAATAGTCTCACACACACACATACACACACACTCACACACAAAAGCACATTCTACAGTGGAAAACTGTGACCCTGAAAAATAATGATAGTAGAAATATGTTCCTTATTTTGGAAAGAAGACTGAAATATATGGTGGGAATACAAAGTCAAATTACAAGAGGATGTACAATTGAATCCTTTTTCCTGGGTAAACATAATTTAGGCATAATATATGTATGAAAACATGCCTATTACCTAGACAACTGAATAAAGTCAAGGAAGCTATGTACCAAACTATGACAGTATATTTTCAGGAAATAGTTTTCCTGATTATTTTATTTTCTGCAATAAATATTTATTATCAGTAAAATAAAATATATATATAAAGAGAAAAAAAGAATCAAAGAGACTTCAACAAGAATCCAAATATAGAAGGCATATTTTTAAAAATCAGTGTTTCTATACATCAAGAAAAGTTGTTTGAAATTTAATTTTAAAAGATGCTATTCATGACAGTAATATTGAACAGAATATATTTAGATCTAAACTTGAAAAATAGATACAGGACTTAATTTCTAAACATCTACAACTTTGTTAAAGATGTATAAATGTATATGTATAAAGAATACGCATAAATGCTATTAAGCAAATTATATGAACCAAATAGTGCTGGGACAACTGCTTATTCATTTAAAAAATAAAATTAGACATCTTTGTCACACTATGCACAAAAGTAAGTTCCAGATGGATTAAACTGCTAAATAGAAAACTATTTCTCTGATTTGGGAAATGAGAAGGCTATTCTAATACTTTGAGAAAATATAAGGTCTTACACTTTTGAAATGGAAGAATTATTACTATAAAATACATATAATCCTCAAGTTAATTCAATATTTTCTATATTGAAATCAAAATCCTTACTGACTTCATTGGTAATATGTAAAAATGAATTTAAAATTCATATTAGATAATAAGTGGGTAAGAATTAACTAGAAAAAGAATAGATTTTTTAAAAGGAGAATTTGCACTACCAGATATTTAAATATGTTGTAAAGTTACAATAGTTAAATCATTTTGGCAATGATACAAATTAGATAGAGAATGGGATGAAATAGAAAGCCAGGAAGAGATCAAATACCCATAAGCATTTAGCACATAATAAACATGACATTCAATTAAATTGGAAAAGGACAGATGGCTATTAAGCAAGTAGTGCTGGGACAACTGGTTAACTATTTTTTAAAATCAAGTTAGACCTCTTTGTCATATCATACACAAAAATAAATTCCAGATGGATTAAGCTGCTACATGGAAAACTATTTCTCTGATTTGGGAAATGAGAGAGCTATTCTAAAACTATGAACAAATATAGGATCTTAAGGAAAATGTTTGATAGATTTGAGTGTATAAAAATGTAAACCATTCATCTAACAACATTTCCATAAACAAAAATAAAAGGCAGTGAACTGGAAAAACATTTGCAGCATATACACAAAAGAATTACTGGCCTCACTATATAAAGAGCTTTTGCAAATCATTAAGAAAAAAAAACAAGCCAATGTGTTAAGAAAAAAAAACAAGCACTATAATGGCAAAATGGGCAAAAACTATAAATATCAAAGGAAAAAATACAAATGTCCAGTAGATGTACTGGAAAATGTTCATCCTCAAAAATCAAAAATGTGTATTTGCTAAAATGATGCCTCTATCACCTCTTAAATTGACAAGTATATTAAAAAGAATAGTATGATATTGGTGAATATGTGGCAAATTTACTGCTGAGATACTCTGCTGATGAGAATATAAACTTATACAACCCTCCAAGGGAGAAATGGACAATAGTATCAAGAAGTTACAAATGTTCATAACCTTTAGTTCAGGAACTTTTATAGAAATTCTTCCTAAAGATGTAAACAGAGGAGTCCACAAATATTTATGTTCACGATAACTTAGTAAGGAAAAATCCTAAGTGTCCAACAATAGGTGATTGTTGCACGCAATGGAATAGTATGCAGCTAATGTAGAACATTTAAATTAGGATATAACAAATGAAAAACGTAGGCTACAAAACAGCAAGATATTAAAAGTATGAATGGATGTACATACTGGGCAACTGTTCAACAACCTGCAAACAGTGGCTTTTTTAAAGTGATGAAATTTTAGGGTTTTTTTTTTTCCTTTCCCTACTTTTTGTTTAATTCGGTCCACAAACACTGGCTTGCTATTATGTGTTAGATATTTCTATATGTTTCTTTTTTCCCCACTGAATATGGATTAATTTGTAATCAGAAAAACAGACACACTTTATAAAAGTCCGACATCCCAAACTGACTTCCTCTTCCAGATATTAAAAATCTAATAAAGGATTAGAGCAAAAATAGGAAGGGCATGAATCTTACATTGAAAGCATAACATAACTTTAAAAAGAATTGGGATTAGGTTTATATCACTCCATGTCCTACCTTTAGAAACACTTTGTAAACCATGCTCACCTGTTTCAGCTTGGATACCGCCTGCTCCTACAAACGTGAATGTGATTAGCGTTTCAAGGATCCCTTCCTAACAGGGTCCTCGAAGCCGACTATCTAAGGAGCCTGACATCTCTCTAAGCGTTTTAAAATCCATTATCCCATTGGAACCTCCACAACAATAATAGGCGGGTAGCGATGACTCTGGTTTTGTGGATGGGGACGCTTGACCTGGGGAGGTTATGCCTTGCCCAGGACTGAACCCCGGGATAGAGACGGGCAGGCAGCGGTGGGTCGAAGGGCCCGGGGACTAGGGGCCGGGTCGGGAGGGGCGGGCGCCTTACCGCGGCTTGCTGGAAGGCGCCCTTGGTGTAGGTGCCGCCACCTCGGTAGGAGATGGCAGGGATCTCTTGGAGGAGCAGCGCGCACTTGTGCTGGCGCGCGCGGCGGGTGGAGATGTAATCGACGCGCGGCACCACGTAGTTCTTGGACGAGAAGGTCACGATGGCCACGCGCGTGGCCGTGGGCACCACGGGGAAGTCGGACAGCAGCTTGCGGACGAACATGAGCTCGCTGCGGAAGTTGACTTCGCCCACGCTGGACGAATCATCCACCAGGAAGACAAGCTCCAGGCGCTCGCTGAGCTCCCGCAGCAGCCGCACGCGTCGCCGGAACGCCTGGCCCAGCCGCTCCACTCTGCTCCCCGCCGCTTCGTCGCCAGGAGCGGGCGGCGCGGGGATACTCCCGGGAGCCCCGGGCGCGGTCTCGGGGAAGAGGCGGAAGCTGAAATTGCGCGACGGGGACATCTGCTGAAAGGTCGCCCAGCCCGAAACGAGGGCCAGACCCCAGCAACAAAAGGCCAGGCGAGGCCACATCGCGCTGGAGACAGAGCGGCTGCCCCGGAGCGCAGGCGGCGGCTCGGGCGGGAAGAGGCGCTCGGCGGCCGGACTCGCAGAGGGGCGTGCGCGGAGCTGGGCGCGGGGCAGCGGCCAAGAGCCTCAGCGCCCTTTCATCTGACACTGGGGACAGACACAATCCAGACTCCTCAGCAGCTCGGGAACTCCGGAGGGAACGGCGCGCGCTCTCTACCCCTCTCGCTCTCCTCTTTTTTTCTTCCCTCTCTCCTCCTCCTCTCTCTCCCTGAAGCCTATAAAATGTTTGAAGGAAAGGGGGCAGTCAAGAAAAATCTCCCGCTTCCCTCCTTCTCTCCCTCTCCCCGCTCCTGTCTCCTTTCTGTATCTGTGACTCTATCTCCCTCCTCCCCCTCTCATTCTCCTCCCGGGATCAAGCCAAAGGCTCGGAGATTCCATGACACCAGAACCCCGCGTCTGTCAGGCTGTCAACATTCCCGCAGCAAGCGCACCAGCGCCGAAGCCCTGATTGATCCCATATGTCTGGCAGGAGCTGCAGAGGAATTCACTGGAGATGGATCCAGATACCGAGAGTGCCACAGTAATTGGAAACACTTTGTAGACGAAAACATACACGCGGACTGGCCAGGGAGTTGAAAGCATCCTTTGAAAACTGCTTGCTCACCTTTTGTGTTTCTTTTCCCCCATTCAGTGTCCCAAAGCCCTCGCCAAATAGATGATTGTACCATTTTCCTGATGGGGATTTCTAATCAGTGGTGTGTGTGAGCGTGCAGATTAAGCCCTTAAGGGCCCCCTCAGATCACACCATAAAGGAGTTGCATCTAACCTTATGCATTCCATAGGAATGATTTGTCATGGTACTTCAGTCGTGCATTTATTCATTCGTCTGTTTGTTCATTCTTTCCTGATTTTAACAAATATTTTTTGAATGCCCATTGTGTGCCAGGAACTATGTGAGGCACTGCAAATATAAGGAACAAAAATTGACAGGGATTCTATCCTCAAGGAACTTAAAGGGTAACAAGTGAGGTGACCATTAACCAGATATTAACATACAAAATATATGTAATTACAAGTGACCATGCTAAATAAAGGAGAGTTTAGGTAGACAGACTTGACCTTGGAGAGGCCAGAGAAGCCTTCTCTGAGGACGGAAAGTTTGTGCTGAAGTCTGAAGCATAAGTAGGGGGTCCCCAGTCCCCTTTCATGTGTTCTTGATCTATTTCAACAGATAAGATCCACCTGGCTTTAAGTGGTACCTGGCATATATCTGCTTTGAAACAAGTTGCTACCTGGGGTGGTTTTTCCAAAGCAAGACCTCCAAAGGGGAGAGCGCACGTGTAAAGAAAAGGTGCACTTTGCGTGAGGGTGGGGCCTTTGGTTAAAAGATTCCAGCTGGGAGTCAGGAACACCGTGTAGGTAAGCCTACGGTTATGTAAACCACCTGAACTGAGTCACTTCCAATCCTTGGCTCAGCATCAGTATCTATTTCATGATGGAATTCAGTGATCTCAGTTTCCTCTGTTTCTAATAGTGAATGATTTAACTCCATCTGTATTTAACAAAATACTTTCAGTGACAAGTATCACAATGTATTGTGTAACATGTTAGGGCTCTGGCATCAGTTTTCCTGGACGAAATCATGACTCTGCCATTTATTAGTTGTACAGCCTTGACTCAGTTTGTTCATTTGTAAAATGGAGTAATAACGATAACATATTAAGGGTTGTCATAAGGATTAAGTCATAAAAAAGTAAAATTCTTAGGACAATGCTTGGAACATAGCATGTACTCAATAAATGCTGGCTGGTTGCTCTTATTGCCACCTTTAATCATGAATGTTCTTCAAATTATTTTCCTAACAATACTTATTGACCACCTGCTATGTGCTGGCATGTTAGATACCGAGGATTTAAAGGTGAATAAGACTGAGTTCCAGTCCTCCAGAAGTTCAAAGAACATTAGAAAAGAACATAGATTTGCAAACAATTACAAAGCAGTAGGATGACTGCAAAAGCAGAGAAGAAAGAGCAAGGAGGAGAAAGATCTTGTTCTTCCTGGGGAATGAGTAAGACTTCATTTGAGCTGGGACTTTAAAAAAAAAAAAAGTTTTTCCAAATATCATCTACTCTGTGTTATTTAAAACACATCATGAAGCCCCTTATGTGCAAAGCACCGTGGCATCTGCAATGTGTGCCATCTCCTGTGTTCCCCACACAAACCAAGGAGGTACTCAATTGCTTTAGAACTCTTGCTGCAAGTAAGTGGCACCTAATGTCTCCTCATTTAAACAAAAAGGGATTTCTTGGTTAGTATAACTAAACTAGGGAAAGGGCAGAGGGTACAGCTGGTCTCAAAAAGGCTTGGAAAAGGAAATTAAAAACTACTTAGGTCTTTAATTTTTCTCTCAGTTTGGCTTCTTTTTGGATGCCACATTTAGTCTCTTCTTCGGATTTATAACCTGAGAAAGACTTTTACCCCACCAACTCAAGTTAATAATATTTGGAGATGTCTGCCATAGGCCTAGACACATTCAAAGCTCTCTGGATAATTCTAACACATGCCCCAAGGGTGAACGCCTAAGAACAGCACTCTGGCATTGTGTACCTCCAACGGGATGAACAGTCAGGCCTATGTTACTTGTCCTCATGGTAAGAGAGTGGGGACACATCGGTCAGAGAAGTCCTGCCCGAGTGTTATTAAGACTACTGCTCCAACTCTTGCCACCGCTCCCCAGAGCCCTGTAGTCCCTTCTACTCTCTAATCTAAAGCAGTGGTTCCCAGCGGGAGAGATTTGCATGTCTCACTCCCAGGAACCTTAGGCAATGTCTGGAGACATTTGGGGATGGGGCAGTGCTACTGGCATCTAGTGTGTAGGAGTAAGGGGTGCAACAAAACCTCCTAAAATGTGCTGGCAGCCACCACAACAAAGAATAATCTAGCCCCAAATGACAATAGTGGTGAGGTTGAGAAACTCTGGCCTATACCACAGTAATAGATGCAGAAGATGATAAAAACTTGTTAGACTAAACATTAAGATTAGAAAGGCTGGGCACAGTGGCTCATGCCCGTAATCCCAACACTTCAGGAGGCCGAGGCGGGTGGATCATTTGAGGTCAGCAGTTCGACACCAGCCTGACCAATGTGGTGAAACCCTGTCTCTACTAAAAATACAAAAAAAAAAAAAAAAAAAATAGCTGGGCATGGTGACACATGCCTGAAGTCCCAGCTAGTCGGGAGGCTGAGGCAGGATGATCCCTTGAACTGAGGAGGCAGAGGTTGCAGTGAGCCTAGATGGCACTACTGCACTCCAGCCTGGGCAACAGAGTGAAACTCTGACTCAAAAAAAAAAAGAAAAGAAAAAGCAACTTAAAGGTATAGAAATGACAACATGGAGCTGAAGTGCAAAAAAAAAAAAACCTACCCTGACTTCCCGACTTCATCTCATGAAATAAAGACTTCTGGGAAAAAAGTGTGTTGGTGGGCTAGGGCAAGAGGCATGCATTATATTCTTCTCACCACCTAAACTGTGATTCAGAGTCCCACATTTTGTTCAATCAGGAATGGAACCTCAATCCTGTCTACCCACTGGGACCTCTGCTTGAGTCAAGGACACCAACTACACCCTCCCTTCACAGCACCCATCTTTCTACATTGAAGCTGATACTGTGAACAGATAAGTTGCAACATGCATATGGGGAAAGATGGAAGAGGGACCGAGGAAGAGAGCAGAGTGGTGCTGGTAAAGATCCTCCTGAGATTCCAAGCATCAAGTCCAGTCATGGGAGCAGAGGCAGGAAAAATGTCTGTTTCCACACATGCTAGTTGTCATGTTTTGTTTTAAAAACAAAACTATAACACAGTGTCAGTGAATCACAGCGGCAGGCAGTGGAGATAGGAGGAAGATGCCACCTTGTGACTGCATTATGACTGTATTTATAAGAATATCTTTCTGCCGTGAATTTAACAACGACATTCTCTCACATACAGAGGTTGGGAACATCTGCCACTCTATATGTTTCTTTTTAAAAAAAATTCCCATCAGTTTTTTGGGGAACAGATGAGTAAGTTCTTTAGTGATGATGTGTGAGATTTTGGTGCACCCATCATCTGAGCAGTATACACTGAACCCAATTTGTAGTCTTTAATCCCCCACCCCCTTCCCACCCTTTCCCCCTGAGTCCCCAAAGTCCATTGTGTCATTCTTATGCCTTTGCATCCTCATAGCTTAGCTCCTGCTTATGAGTGAGAACATACGATGTTTGGTTTTTCCATTCCTGAGTTACTTCACTTAGAATAATAGTCTCCAATCCCATCCAGGTTGCTGCGAATGCCATTAGTTTATTCCTTTTTATGTCTGAGTAGTATTTCATCGTTCACAGTTTCTTATCCACTGATTGATTGATGGGCATTTGGGCTGGTTCCACTTTTTTGCAATTGCAAATTGTGCTGCTATAAACATACCTGTGCAAGTATCTCTTTCTTTTCCTCTGGGTAGATACCTAGTAGTGGGATTGCTGGATCAAATGGTAGTTCTACTTTTAGTTCTTTATGGAATCTCCACACTGTTTTCCATAGTAGTTGTACTAGTTTACAATCTCACTAGCAGCGTAGAAGTGTTCCCTGTTCACCACATCCACCTCAACATCTATCATTTTTTGATTATGACTATTCTTACCGGAGTAAGGTGGTATCTCATTGTGGTTTTGATTGCATTTCCCTGATCATTAGTGATGTTGAGCATTTTTTTTATATTTTCATTGGCCATTTGCATATCTTCTTTTGAGAATTGTCTATTCATATCCTTAGCCCATTTTTTATGGGATTTTTTTTTCTTGTGAATTTGTTTGAGGTCATTGTAGATATTAGTCCTATGCCAGATGTATAGATTGTGAAGATTTTCTCCTGCTCTGTGGGTTGTCTGTTTACCATGCTGACTGTTTATTTTGCCATGCAACAGCTCTTTAGTTCAATTAAGTCCCAGCTATTTATTTGTATTAATATTTATTTGTATTTGTTGCATTTGTTTTTGGGTTCTTGGTCATGAAATTCTTGCCTAAACCAATGTGTAGAAGGGTTTTTCCAATGTTATCTTCTAGAATTTTTATGGTTTTTGGTCTTAGATTTAAGTCCTTAATCCATCTTGAGTTGATTTTTGTATAAGGTGAGAGATTAGGATCCAGTTTCATTCTCCTACATGTGGCTAGCCAATTATCCCAGCACCATTTGTTGAATAGGGTGTCCTTTCCCCACTTTAGTTTTTTGTTTGCTTTGTCAAAGATCAGTTGGCTGTAAGTATTTGGGTTTATTTTTGGGTTCACTATTCTGTTCCATTGGTCTATGTGTATTTTTTATACCAGCACCATGCTGTTTTGGTGACTATGGCTTTGTAGTATAGTTTGAAATCAGGTAATGTGATGCCTACAGATTTGTCCTTTTTGCTTAGACTTGCTTTGGTTATGCAGGCTCTTTTTTGGTTACATATGAATTTTAGAATTTTTTTTTTCTAATTCTGTGAAGGATGATGGTGGTATTTTGATGGGAATTGCATTGAATTTGTAGATTGCTTTTGGCAGTGTGGTCATTTTCACAATATTGATTCTACCCATCCATGAGCAAGGGATGTGTTTCCACTTCCATTTGTTTGTGTTTATGATTTATCTCAGCAGTATTTTGCAGTTTTCCTTGTAGGGGTCCTTCACCTCCTTGGTTAGGTATATTCCTAAGTTTTTTTGTTTGTTTATTTGTTTTTGCAGCTATTGTAAAAGGAGTTGAGTTCTTGATTTGATTCTCATCTTGTTTGCTGTTGATATATAGGAGAGTTACTCACTTGTGTACATTAATTTTGTATCCTGAAGCTTTGCTGACTTCATTTATCAGTTCTAGGAGCTTTTTGGAGAAATTTTTAGGGTTTTCTAGGTATAGGATCATATCATCAGCAAACAGCAACATTTTGACTTCCTCTTTACTGATTTGGATGCCCTTCATTTCTTTCTCTTGTCTAATTGCTCTGGCTAGGACATCCAGTAATATGTTGAATAGAAGTGGTGAGAGTGGGCATCCTTGTCTTGTTCTAGTTCTCAGAGGGAATGCTTTCAACTTTTCCTCATTCAGTATTATGTTGGCTGTGTGTTTGTCACAGATGGCTTTTATTACATTGAGGTATATCCCTTGTACGCTGATTTTGCTGAGGGTTTTAATCATAAAGGCAATGCTGGATTTTGTCAAATGATTTTTCGGCATCTATTGAGATGATCATGTGATTTTTTTAGTTCTGTTTCTGTGGTGTATCACATTTATTCACTTGTGTATGTTAAACCATCCCTATATCCTTGATATGAAACCCACTTGATCATGGTGGATTATATTTTTGATATGTTGTTGGATTCAGTTAACCAGTATTTTGTTAAGGATTTTTGCATCTATGTTCATCAGGGATATTGGTCTGTAGTTTTCTTTTTTGTTATGTACTTTCCTGGTTTGGGTATTAGGGTGATACTGGCTTCATAGAATGATTTATGGAGGATTCCCTCTGTCTCTACAATTGATACCAATTGTCACTACAGTTGGTACCAATTCTTCTTTGAATGTCTGGTAGAATTCAACTGTGAATCCATCTGGTCCTGGACATTTTTTGTTGGTAATTTTTTTATTATCATTTCAGTCTCGCTGCTTGTTATTGGTCTCTTCATGGTATCTAATTCTTCCTGATTTAATCTGGGAGGGTTGTATCTTTCCAGGAATTTATCTATCTCCTCTAGGTTTTCTAGTTTATGCATGTAAAGGTGTTCATAGTAGCCTTGAATGATCTTTTGTATTTCTGTGGTGTCAGTTGTAACATCTCCCATTCTATTTCTAATTGAGCATATTTGGATTTTCTCTCTTGTTTTTTTGGTTAACCTTGCTAATGGTATATCAATTTTATTTATCTTCAAAAAAACAGCTTTTTCTTTCATTTATCTTTACTATTTTTTGTTTGTTTGTTTCCATTTCATTTAGTTCTGTTTTGATCTTGGCTATTTTCTTTCCTCTGCTGGGTTTGGGTTTGGTTTGTTCTTGTTTCTCTGGTTCCTTGAGGTGTGACCTTATATTGTCTTTACTGTTTCAGACTTTTTGATGTACGCATTTAGGGCTATGAACTTTCCTCTTACACTACCTTTGCTGTATCTCAGAGGTTTTTGTAGGTTGTGTCACCATTATCATTCAGTTTGAAGAATTTTTTAATTTCCATCTTGATTACATTGTTGAGCCAATGATCATTCAGGAGCAGGTTATTTAGTTTCCATGTATTTGCATGGTTATGAAGGTTCCTTTTGGAGTTGATTTCCAGTTTTATTCCACTGTGATCTAAGAGAGTACTTGATGTAATTTCAATTTTCTTAAATTTATTGATACTTGTCTTGTGGGCTATCATTTTGGAGAAAATTCTATGTGCTGATGAATATAATGTATATTCTGTGGTTATTGGGTAGAATGTTCAGTAAATATCTGTTAAGCCCATTTATTCCAGGGTATAGTATAAGTTCATTGTTTCTTTGTTGACTTTCTGTCTTGATGACCTATCTAGTGCTGTCAGTGGAGTATTGAAGTCCCCCACTAAAACGTATTGCAGTCTATCTCATTTCTTATGTCTACTAGTAATTGTTTTATAAATTTGGGAGCTCCAGTGTTAGGTGTATATGTATTTAAGATTGTGATATTTTCCTGTTGGAAAAGGTTTTTGTCATTATATAATGTCCCTCTTTGTCTTTTTAACTGTTGTTGCTTTAAAGTTTGTTTTGTCTGAAATAAGAATAGCTACTCCTGCTTGCTTTTGATGTTCATTTGCATGGGATGTCTTTTTCTACTCCTTTACCTTAAGTTTATGTGAGTCCTTATGTGTTAGGTGAGTCTCTTGAAGGCAGCAGATAGTTGGTTGGTGACTTCTTATCCATTCTGCAGTTCTGTATCTTTTAAGTGGAGCATTTAGGCCATTTACATTCAATGTTAGTATTGAGATGTGAGATACTATTTCATTGATTATGCTATTTGTTGCCCATATACCTTGGTTTTTTGGGTATTTTTAAATTGTATTTTTGTTTTATAGGTCCTGTGAGATTTATACTTTTTATTTATTTATTTATTTATTTATTTATTTATTTATTTTGAGACAGAGTTTCACTCTGTCACCCAGGCTGGAGTGCAGTGGCATCATCTCGGCTCACTGCAACCTCCACTTTCCAGGTTCATGTGATTCTCCTGCCTCAGCCTCCTGAGTAGCAGGGATAACAGGCACCCACCACAATGCCCAGCTAATTTTTTTTTTTTTTTGTATTTTTAGTAGAGACAGGGTTTTGCCATGTTGGCCAGGCTGGTCTCGAACTCCTGACCTCAGGTGATCTGCCCACTTTAGCCTCCCAAAGTGCTGGGATTACAGGTGTGAACCACCATGCCAAATTTCATTTGTAAATTATCATACAGTAAAATTGAGTTTTTTGTGTGTAGAGGTCCATGAAATCAGGAACTGTTCTGTATCCTATTTGTGATTGTGGTTATGTAACCACAGATCCAATTGTTTTGTAATCAGAATACAGAACAGTTTCACTGATTAAAAAACTGCCTTTATAGTTACACCTCACCTCACCCCTAATCCCTAGCAACCACTGATCTTTCCTTCAACATTATAGTTTTGTCTTGTCAAGAATGACATGTAAATGAAATTAAACAGTATGTAGTTTTTGGAGACTGATGCTTTCCACTCAGCATAATAACCTCATCTAAGTGTTTGTGTACAGGCCTTTGTGTGAACTTATGTTTTCAATTACTTAGGGTAAATACCCAGAGGTGAAATTACTAGGTTATTTGCTGAAAGTATGGTTTCATTCTAAGAAATTGCCACAGTGTTTTCCTGAGTGGTGCAGGCACCATGTCTCATTCACAGTAGGAATGTATGAGAGTTCTAGTTGCTCTGCATTCCATTCAGTGTTTGGTATTCTGTGTGCGTGTGTGTGTGTGTGTGTGTGTATACATATATACAGATATACATATACACATATATATGTATATGTATATGTATATATAGGTGTATATATATGTAGACATATATACGTATATATGTTTACATATATATGTGTATATATGTAGACATATATACATATATAGATGTATATGTATACATACATCTATGTATGTGTTTTTTTATACATATATATAAAAACACATACATAGATGTATATGTATACACACACACATATAACCATTCAAATAGGTGTGCAGTGGTCTCTCATCATGGTTTTAATTTGCATTTCCCAAATGGCTAATGATACTGACATTGATATTAACCTTCAACTCCTGAATTTCCAAGTTTCCCTCTACTTGCTTAGTAAATATTTGTAGAGCAAATCTACTAGCAACAAATCCTCTTAGTTTTCTTTCATCTGAAAATGTATTTATTCCATTTAAGTTCCTGAAGGATATTTTTGCTGGATATATAATTCTGAATTGAGAATATTCCCCTTTTCTTTGTTATCTCAAATCTACTATTTGCCCCATTCATTAAGTTTTTGTTTTCAGTTATTATATTTTTCAGTTTAAAGTTTTTCACTTCCTTCTTCATTGCTTCTATTTCTTGCATGAAACTTTGTATTTTTCCATTTGTTTCAAGAGTGTTTATGATTGCTTGTTGGGTCTTCATATGATAGCTCTTCTAAAGTTTTTATGATATAATTCTAAGATCTGTCATCTGGGGCCATCTTTTCCTGTTGCGGGAAGTCAGGGACCCTAAACGGAGGGACTGACTGAAGCCATGGCAGAAGAACGTGGATTGTGAAGATTTCATGGACATTTATTAGTTCCCAAAATTAATACTTTAATAATTTCTTATGCCTGTCTTTACTGCAATCTCTAAACATAAATTGTGAAGATTTCATGGACACTTATCACTTCCCCAATCAATACCCTTGTGATTTCCTATGCCTGTCTTTAATCTCTTAATCCTGTCAGCTGAGGGGGATGTATGTCACCTCAGGACCCTGTAATAATTGCATTAACTGCACAAATAGTACAGCATGTGTGTTTGAGCAATATGAAATCTGGGCACCTTGAAAAAAGAACAGGATAACAGCAATTGTTCAGGGAATAAGAGAGATAACCTTAAACTCTGACTGCCGGTGAGCCGGGCGGAACAGAGCCATATTTCTCTTCTTTGAAAAGCAAATGGGAGAAATATCGCTGAATTCTTTTTCTCACCAAGGAACCTCCCAGGGAAAGAGAATACGCGCCTGGGGGTACAGGTCTATAAATGGCCCCCCTAGGTGTGACTGTCTTTTATGGTCTGTAGACTGTAGGGGTGAAATAAACCCCAGTCTCCCTTGGCACTCCCAGGCTTATTAGGAAGAGGAAATTCCTGCCTAATAAATTTTTGGTCAGACCAGTTGCTGTCAAAACCCTGTCTCCTGATAAGATGTTATCAATGACAGTGGTGCCTGAAACTTCATTAGCAATTTTAATTTTGCCCCGGTCCTGTGGTCCTGTGATCTCGCCTTTCTTCCACTTGCCTTGTGATAGTCTATTACCATGTGAAGTACTTGATGTCTGTGACCCGCACCTATTCGCACACTCCCTCCCCGTTTGAAAATCCCTATAAAAACTTGCTGGTTTTGTGGCTTGGGGTGCATCACGGAACCTACTGACATGTGATGTCTTCCCCGGACGCCCAGCTTTAAAATTTCTCTCTTTTGTACTCTGTCCCTTTATTTCTCAAGCCGGCCGATGCTTAGGGAAAATAGAAAAGAACCTACGTGACTATCGGGGCAGGTTCCCCGATATTTTCCCATACAAGTTGTTCCCCTTTTTTTGGTAGGACAAGTAATATTTAATCATATCCTGAATATTTTAATATTATGTTATGAGATTCTGGGTCTCCTTTAAATCCTATTGAAAGTGCTGATATTTTGTTTTAGTTTACAGTTAACCTGGGGAGGCTCAGATAACAAGATGTAACCAACCTTCTGTGGGTATTGATTCCAATGTTAATTCAAGTTTCAAAGTTTCTGCAATACTATTACAGTTTTTCCTGTGTGTGAGCTCCTCACTCGTCAATCTGGGATATGGGTAGTATTCTCTCTGAGATATCCTTACTAATCAAGTTCAGATTCATGGATGAGCAGCTCAGGAGTGAGCCCAGAAGTTCCTAAGCCCTTTGCTCCCCACATGTCCTCCATTACATTCTGGTTTTCTGGGGCTCCCTTTTTTGGACCTCTGCCCCTGAAGCTGGGACTTGAATTATCCTGCTCTCCTATACACTTCTGTGAGTGTCCTTGCATCTGGGTCAACTAGGAAAACAGAAGCATAGGAAAGTCAAGGTGAAACTATTTTAAAATCAGTTCCATCTTAAAACTGGCAAGGACATTCCTTGTCAGTCACCATCAGTAGTCATAAGATGTTTACAGTAAGGAAGCAGTTCAGTAATGCCTGCAAGGACAAATTCTTACAAGAGTAGAATGTCCAGATGTCCTGATATTGCATAACAATATATGCTTTTAAGATAGTTAAAAGCCATGCTTTGATGCACGTATGCACTAAAATGCTAAGAACAACTATCTTTCAGTCAACTCAACAAAGTACTAAATTTTGTCATGTTTACATTAAGGAACCAGTTCAGTAATCCCTGCAAGGACAAACTCTTACAACAGCAGAATGTCCAGATGTCCTGATACTGCATAACAATATATGCTTTTAAGATAGTTATAGTCATGGTTTGATGTACTTATGCACTAAAATGCTAAGAATAACTGTCTTTCAATCAACAAAGTACTAAATTTTATCATGACCACACACCCAAATGTAGACATAATTAGCTCAGCTTTTTCATATATAAGACCCCTATATGAGAAGGGTTTAAAACAGATGGCACATTCCTCCTTTTACTTTCTGAAGACACCCTATTGTGCATCTGAGTAACTTTCAATAAACTATCTCTTCTCACTGCACTCTGTGACGTGTCTTGAATTTTGAATTCCTTCCTGTGTGAGATCCAAGAACCCTCTCTTGGGATCTGGAATTGGGACCTCTTTTTCTGGCATCAAAATGACAGGAGGACAAAGAGGTTTTGCCCCCATCCTCCTAGATTTACAAGTCCTCCATTAAGAGAAGAAGGTTCTTTTTCCTCCAAGGTTTGGCTCCTGCAGATTCCTGTTGCATTACAACCTCTACCATGGCTGCCACTGTCAAGAGATTGCCTAAGGGTGGGGAAGTAAGAAAACAGAGAGAAGAAAGACAAATGGAATTTCTCTCTCTCTCTTTCCCACTCTCTAAGGTAGAATTTGAATGCCACTTCTGGAGCTCTCTCTGTCTGCATCCATGCTTACTTGGGGTTTCAGGCTGTATTGAATTAACACCAGGGGATCCTAGAGGGGAATAAAACTGGTAAAAAAAACTCACTACTGCTTCCATGGCACTTTAAATTCTAACCTTCTGCCCAAAACCACCTGCTACTATTAACTTTTCAGTGCCCTCAAATTATGGCTCCATGCACTCTGTGCAGATTTTATAGTTGTGTAACTGCTCAGTGGGTTCACCTTTCCCACTGCCTAGACAGAGCAGATTCATCAAGACAGGGGAATTGCAATTCAGAAAGAGTAATTCATGCAGAGCTAGCTGTGCAGGAGACCAGAGCTGTATTATTACTCAAGTCAGTCTCCTGTAAGCATTCAGAGATCACAGTTTTCAGGGACAATTTTGTGGGTGGGGGAAGGCCAGTGAGTCGGGAATGCTGATTGGTTGGGTCGGAGATGAAATCATAGGGAATTGAAGCTGCCCTCTTGTGCTGAGTCCGTTCCTGGGTGGGAGCCACAAGATCAGATGAGCCAGTTTATTGATCTGGGTGATACCAGCTGATCGATCAAGTATAGGATCTGCAAAATATCTCAATCACTGATCTTGGGAACAGTTTAGAGAGGGTCAGAATCTTGTAGTCTCCAGCTGTATTACTCCTAAACCCTAATTTCTAATCTTGTGGCTACTTTGTTAGTCCTGCAAAAGCATTCTAGTCCCCAGGCAAGAAAGATGTTTGTTTGGGAAAGGGCTGTTATCATATTTGCTTTAAACTATAAACTAAGTTTCTCTGAAGTTAGTTCAGCCTAATGCCCAGGAATGAACAAGGACAGCTTGGAGGTTAGAAGAAAGATGGAGTTGGTTAAGTCAGATCTCTTTCACTGTCTCAGTTACAATTGTGCAATGGCAGTTTCAGCTGCATTCAGTGGGATGGGCTGGGCTTAATACCTAGTTGATGGGATAATCTGTGCACCCAACCTTCATGGCACACGTTTACCTATGTAACAAACCTCCACATCCTGCACATGTACCTTGGAACTTAAAATAAAAATTAATTCAGAATAAATGGATTTAAGTCAGGGTGGAGTGTGCTTACTCCATTTTACTCAGAACTAGATTCATTACTTTATGTTTTGAATAACAATTGTATTTTGTTTCTCAATTATTATTATTATTATTTTTAAATAGAGAAAGGTTCTCACTATGTTGCCCAGGCTGGTCTTGAACTCCTGGACTCAACTGATCCTCCTGCCTCCATCTCCCAAAATGTTGGGATTACAGGTGTGAGCCACTGCATCTGGCCCTCAATTACTCTTTAAAAGTCACCTGTTCATTCAAAGTTCGGTACTTCTTAAGTAAGTTTTAGTAATTCATATTTTCTTAGGAAATTGTCCTTAAATTAGCACAACTTAAAATGTATTAACCAGAAAATTTGAGTAGCATGTGCTTTGATTTATTGTATCCTCCTTCATATCTGTGGTGTTAGTTTCTTCCCAATATTGTTTATTGGTAATTTTACTGTTTTTTTCTTAATTGCACCTGTGAATGTTTTATCTATGTTGTTATGCTTTTTAGAGAACAAATGCTTAGACTTTTGTTTTCTGATACATTAAATTATGCTTTTATTCTGAACAATGTCTTTTGTAGTTCCTTGACTTAAATCCATTATTCTGAATTGACTTTTATTTGAAGTTCCAGGGTACACGTGCAGGATGTGGAGGTTTGTTACACAGGTAAACATGTGCCATGATGGTTTGCTGCACAGATTATCCCATCAACTAGGTATTAAGCCCACCACCTATTAGCTATTCTTCCTAAGGCACTCCCTCCTCCCACCCCCCACCCTCTGACGGGCCCCAGAGTGTGTTGCTTCCTGACATGTGTCCATGTGTTCTCATCGTTCAGCTCCCACTTACAAGTGAGAACATGGGGTGTTTGGTTTTCTGTTGCTGCATTAGTTTGCTGAGGATAATGGCTTCCAACTCCATCCATGTTCCTGCAAAGGACATGATCTCATTCCTTTTTGTGGCAGCATGTATTCCATGGTGTATATGCACCACATTTTCTTTATCCAGTCTATCATTGATGGGCATTTAGGTTGATTCCATGCCTTTGCCATTGCAGTGCTGCAATGAACATAGGTGTGTATGTATCTTTATAATAGAATGATATGTATTCCTTTGGGTATATACCCAGTAATGGGATTGCTGGGTCCAATGGTATTTCTGTTTTTAGGTCTTTAAGGAATTGCTACGCTGTCTCCCACAATGGTTAAGCTAATTTACACTTCCACCAACAGCATATAAGCATTCCTTTTTCTCCACAACCTCGCCAACATCTGTTGGTTTTTTACTATTTAATAGTAGACATTCTGACTGGCTGAGATGGTATCTCATTGTGGTTTTGATTTGTATTTCTCCAATGATCAGTGATATGAGCTTCTTTTCATATATTTGTTGGCCACATGTATGTCTTCTTTAGAGAAGTGTCGTTCATGTCCTTTGCCTACTTTTTAATGGGGTTATCTGTTTTTTTTTTTTCTTGTAAATTTGTTTAAGTTCCTTATAGATTCTGGGTATTAGACCTTTGTAGAAGGATAGATTGCAAAACTTTTCTCCCATTCTGTACATTCTTTGTTCACTCTGATGATAGTTTCTTTTGCTGTGAAGAAGCATTTTAGTTTTATTTGATCCCATTTGTAAATTTGCACTTGTTGCAACTGCTTTTGGTGTTTTCTTCAAAATATTTTTGCCATGCCTATGTCCTGAATAATATTGCCTAGATTTTCTTCTAGGATTTTTATAGTTTGGGGTTTACATTTAAGTCTTTAATCCATCTTGAGTTGATTTTTGTATACAGTGTAACGAAGGTGCCTAGTTTCAATTTTCTGCATATGGCTAGCCAGTTCTCCCAGCACCATTTGATAAACAGGGAATCCTTTCCCCATTGCTTGATTTTGTGAGATTTGTCGAAGATCAGATGATTGTATGTGTGCAGTCTTATTTCTAGGTTCCCTATCTTGTTCCATTGGTCTATGTGTCTGTTCTTGTACCAGTATCATGCTGTTTTTTGTTACTGTAGCCTTGTAGTATAGTTTGAAGTTGGGTAGTGTAATGCCTCCGGCTTTGTTCTTTTTGCTTAGGATTGTCTTGGATATTAAGGCTCTTTTTTGGTTCCATGTGAATTTTAAAAGTTTTTTTTTTTTCTAAATTGTGAAGAATGTCAATGGTAGTTTAATGGGAATAGCATTGAATCTATAAATTGTTTTAGGCAGTATGGCAATTTTCACGATATTAATTCTCCCTATCCATGAGGATGGCATGTTTTTCCATTTGTTTGTGTCATCTCTGATTTCTTTGAGAAGTGTTTTATAATTCTCATTGTAGAGCTCTTTCACCTCCCTGGTTAGCTGTATTCCTAAGTATTTTATTTTATTTTATTTTATTTATTTTATTTGTGGCAGTTGTGAATGAGATTGCGTTCCTGATTTGTCTCTCAGCTTGGCTATTGTTGGTGTATAGAAATGCTAGTGATTTTTGTATGTTGGCATTGTTTCCTGAAACTTTGCTGAAGTTGTTTATCAGCTGAAGGAGTTTGAGGCCAAGACTCTAGGGTTTTCTAGATATAGAATTGTGTTATCTGAAAACAGTGATAATTTGATTTCCTCTCTTCCTATTTGGATGCCCTCTATTTCTTTCTCTTGCCCAATTACTCTGGCTGGGACTTCCAATACTATGTGGAATAAGAATGGTGAGAGAGGGTAGCCTTGTCCTGTGCCAGTTTTTAAGGAGAATGCTTCCAGCTTTTCCCTAATCAGTATGATGTTGGTTTTGGGTTTGTCATAAATGGTTCTTATTATTTTGAGGTATATTCCTCCAGCAACTAGTTTATTGAGAGTTTTTAACATGAAGGAGTGTTGAATTTCATCAAAAGTCTTTTCTGTATCTATTGAGATAATCATATGGCTTTTGTCTTTAGTTCTGTTTATGTGATAAATCACATTTATTGATTTCTATATGTTGAATCAACTTTGCGTCCTGGGGATGAAGCCAAGTTGGTTGTGGTGAATAAGCTTTTTGATGTGCTGCTGGATTTGGTTTGCCAGTATTTTATTGCAAATTTTTGCATCAATGGTCATATTTATTAGTTCATTTTCACACGGCTGCAAAGACATACCAGAGACTAGGTAATTTATAAAGAAAAGAGATTTAATTGACTCACAGTTCCACATGACTGGGGAGTCCTCAGGAAATTTACAATCATGGTGGAAGGGGAAGCAGGCACGTCTTATGTGGTGGCAGGTGAGAGAGAGCATGTGAAAGAAGTGAAGCAGAAAGAGCCCCTTATAAAACCATCAGATCTCAGGAGAACTCACTCACTAACATGAGGAAAGCATGAGGGAAACAAACCCCATGATCCAATCACCTCCAACCAGGTCTTTTCCTTAACACCTGGGGATTACATTTTTGAGATAAGATTTGGGTGAGCACACAAAACCAAACCATATTATTCTGCTCTTTGCCCCTCCGAAACCCATGTCTTTACACATTTCAAAACCAATCATGTCTTCCCAAAAGTTCTCCCAAAGTCAACTCATTCCAGCATTAACCCAAAAGTCCAAGTCCAAAGTCTCATCTGAGACCAGGCAAGTCCCTTCCATCTAGGAGCCTGTAAATAGCAAGTTAGTTACTTCCAGATACAATGGGGGTACAGGCATTTGATAAATGCTCCCATTCCAAGTGGGAGAAATTGGCCAAAACAAAGGGGCTACAGGCCCCATGCAAGTCTGAAATCCAGCAGAGCAATTATTAAATCTTAAAGCTCCAAAAGAATCTCCTTTAACTCCATGTCTCACATCCATGGCACATTGATGCAAAGGGTGGGCTCCCATGGCCTTGGACAGCCCTGCCCCATGGCCTTTCAGGGTAGCGTCCCCTTCCCCAGCTGCTTTCACTGCTGGCGTTGAGTGCGTGTGGCTTTTCCAGGCACATGGTGTAAGCTGTCAGTGGATCTAGCATCCTGGGGTCTGGAGGATGGTGGCCCTCTTTTTATAGCTCCACTAGGAAGTGCTCCAGTGGGGACTCTGTGCGAGTGTTTCAACCCCACATTTCCCCTTTGCACTGCCCTAGTGGAGGTTCTCCATGAGGGCTTTGCCTCTGCAGCAGAATTCTGTCTGGACATCTAGACATTTCCATATATCCTCTGAAATCTAGGTAGAGGTTCCCAAACCTCAATTCTTGACTTCTGTGCACCCATAGGCCCAACACCATGTGGAAGCCACCAAGGCTTAGGGCCTGCACCCTCTGAAGCAATGGCCTGAGCTGTACCTTGGCCCCTTTTAGCCATGGCTGGAGCTGGAGTAGCTCGGGACACAGGGTACCAAGTCCCTAGACTGCACAGAGCAGGGGGAACCCTGGGCCCAGCTCATGAAACCATATTTCCGTCCTAGTCCTGTGGGCCTGTGATGGGAGGGGCTGCCATCAAGATCTCTGGTATGCCCTGGGAGACATCTTCACCAGTGTCTTGGCGATTAACATTTGCCTCCTAATTACTTATGCAAATTTCTGCAGCCAGCTTGAATTTCTCCCCAGAAAATTGGTTTTTCTTGTCTATCACATCATTAGGCTGCAAATTTTCCAAACTTTTATGTTGTGTTTCCTTTTTAAACATAAGTTCCAATTTCAGATTATCTCTTTCAAGTTTAAAGTTCCACAGATCTCTAGGGCAGGGACACAATGCCTGCCAGTCACTTTGCTAAAGCATAGCAAGAGTGACCTTTGCTCCAGTTCCCAAGAAGTTTCTCATCTCCATCTGAGACCACCTCAGTCTGGACTTCACTGTCCACATCATTATCAGCACTTTGATCAAAACCATTCAACAAATCTCTAGGAAGTTCTAAACTTTCCCACATCTTCCTATCTTCTTCTGAGCCCTCCAAACTGTCCCAACCTCTGCCTGTTACCCAATTCCAAAGTAAAGTTGCTTCCACATTTTTGGGTATCTTTATAGCAGTACTCCCTCTACCAGTACAAATTTACTGTATTAGTCCGTTTCACACTGCTACAAAGACATACCTGAGACTGGGTAATTTCAAAAGGAAAGAGGTTTAATTGACTCACAGTTCCACACGACTGGGGAGGCCTCAGGAACCTTACAATCATGGTGGAAGGGAAAGCAGGCATGTCTTACATGGTGGCAGGTGAGAGGGAGCTTGTGTAGGAAGTGAAGAGCCCCTTCTAAAACCATCAGATCTCAAGAGAACTTGCTCACTATCATGAGAACATTACAGGGGAACCACCCTCATGACCTAATCACCTCCCACCAGGTCCCTCCCTCAACACCTGGAGATTACATTTTGAGATGAGATTTGGGTGTGGACACAAATGATTTCTGCCTTAATTTCATTATTTACCCAATAGTCACTCAGGAGCAAGTTGTTCAATTTCCATGTAGTTGTATGGTTTTGAGTGAATTTCTTGGTCTTGAGTTCTAATTTGATTGCACTATGGTCTGAGAGATTGTTATGATTTCAATTCTTTTGTATTTGCTGAGGAATGTTTTACTTCGGATTATGTGATCAATTTTAGAGTAAGTGCCATGTGGCGATGAGAAGAATGTATATTGTGTTGTTTTGGGGCAGAGAGTTCTGTAGATATCTATCAGGTCCACTTGATCCAGAGCTGAGTTCAGGTCCTGAGTATCTTTGTTAATTTTCTGTCTCAGTGATCTGTCTAATACTGTCAAATGGCAGCCTGCTCCTTCCTCTGGAAACTCCATCTCAGATGGGTATCCGCCTGTTGTGGGCCTGGACGTGCCTGTAGCAGGTGGTTGGAGACCTCTGTTGGGAGGTTTCACATAGGAGGAACCGGATCAGGGAACCATTTAAAGAATCACTCTAGCACTTTTGGGTAGAGCAGGTGTGCTGTGTGTTGGGGATCCCTTCAGTCCCAGATCGGTGTGGGCTCTTCAGGGCTGGCAGCCTGGATTGACTGAGAAACTCGAATAGCCAAGATGGCAGCCTGCCCTGCCCCCCAGGCACTCCATCCCAGGAGGAAGTTAGAGCTTTGTTGGCCTGAGAACATGAGTGGGGAGTGGGTTGATGTCTCAGCTGGGAGGACCTGCCCCATGAGCAGGAGTGGATCGGGGATCCCACTTAAAGAAGCAGTCTGGCCACGATCTGGCAAAGTAGCTGTGCTGCACCCTGGAGACTGTTTCTCATCTGGACCATTTGGAGTCTCCAAAGCCACTGAGCTGGAATAGCTGAGTCGACCAAATCACAGAGATGGTGGCAGCCCCTCCCCACAGGAGCTCCATTCCAGGGAGAGATCAGAGCTCCTTCCATACAAAATTTGCTGGGGGTGCTGTAGCCCCAGCAGGGAGGTCCTGCCCATTGAAGAGAAGTGGACTGGGGTCCTGCTTAATGAAGCAGTCTGGCCATGATCTGGCAAAGCAGCCATGCTGCACTGGAGGATCCTTCCTCTTCTGGACCATTTGAACTCTCCAAAGCCGGTGGGCTGGAAGGCTGAGTCGACCAAACCACAGAGATGGCAGCTGCCCCTCCCACTGGGAGCTCCATCTCAGGCGGGCTCCACTCTGTTGCCATTGGCTGGCTGGAATTCCAAGCCAGTAGGTCTTATCTTGTGAAGTGCTCTGGAAGTGAAGCCCACAGACAGACGCTGCTTGGCTCCCTGGATTCAGCCTCCTTCCTAGGGGTATGTACCAACCTCCTGCCTTGCCGAGGATCCTAGGGCCGAATATGTAAAGCTCCTGGGTCTCTCTGCATGCCTGAGTAGCTGCTCTGCCGAGATTCCGCACAGCTCTGTGTGTCAGACCCAAGGCCCTGGTGGTGTGTGCTCACAAAGGGATCTCCTGATGCAGGGGTTGCAAAGATCCATGAAAGAGGCGTGGTTTCTCAGGCATGGTTGCACAATCACTCACAGCTTCCCTTGGCTGGGGGTGGAGGGTTCCCTTGTCTCTGTGTCACTCCCGGGTGGGCCATCGCTCCACCCTGCTTTTCTTATTTCTTTGTGGGTCAAATTGATTGCCTAGTCAGTCCCAGTGCAAGATCCCGGATATTTCAGTTGAAGGTGCTGTATTTACTTACCCCTTATTCTGCTTTTTAAATAGAGCTTTTACAGATAAAATTTTCCATTAACTAAATCTATGTGTAGTATCATTATTATTTTCTAAACAATCTATAATTGGAGTTTATTTTCCTCTTTTGCCCAGAAATTATTGAAGTAATGGTGTGTTTTATTTTTATGTTGTTATTTTAACTCCAAGTGTTTATTTGTATGTTTTTTTTGACCTGTTTTAAATTAATTCCTGACTTTATTTCACTGGAGTTAAAAACAGGCCTGTACATCCTCTGATCTTATTGAAATTTCTTGTGGCCTACTATATGACATGCGGTAAAACATACCATTAGATTTTGAGAAAAATAAACACTTTTGGTTGTAAGATATGTATAATTTATCTTATAAATCAACTTTATTACATACATTATCCAACTACTCTATATCCTTAGTCACTTTAATCTATTCCATCTGTTTGAGGCTGAAAGTCTGTTAAAATCTAGTACAGTTTTTGACCCTTTATATTTGTATTTTTCCAGGGTTTGCTTTATATTTTTATGATGTTTTAAATTTTATGCATAAATGTTCATATTTACATATTACTGTGAATAAACATTCATTTATTAACAATGTAACTTCATAACTTTAATAGCATAAAATCAGTCTTTATTCATCTAATATATTTACCTTGAATTCTATCTATGTCTGGATGACATTGCAGCTCTTTTTTTTTTTTCAGGAATGAAGAGTTTAAGGTAGGATGTAGACTTTATATGGTAGTTGGGAGAACTGTAGGAGTGAGAGTCAGGGACATCACCAGCAGAGATCAGGGAATCTGCCACCACAGATCTGTGTCTGAAACAGCTGGATGGCACTTCAGCTTTTATTATAATATAACTATTATTATTATTATTATTATTGTCATCACCATCATTACTATTTCCGATTTGCTTGGATATTTCTTTACTCTTTCTTTTTACCTTCTTTTTTAGTCTATGTCTCTTTGAGATGAATTAGGATATTAACCCATTTTCACGAATTGTTTTAACCAAAACATTTAGTTTCCTGTCACTTTATTCCAGGTTCTTTGTTTTTAATGCATGTTTGCCGCCTTCCTTTGTTCCCTTACATTTTCTTTGCAGGGTAGATTGGACTCTACTCCTCAGTTCCATGGGAGGCATTGCTTCAACACCCCTTAATTTGGGGCTCAGCCTTGTGACTTGCTTTAACAAACAAGATGTTCACAGAATCGCACAAGCTTGGGCTTGAAATGTATTAGCACAGTGAGCTCTCTCTTGAACCTCTGTTTTTGCCATAAGAAAAAACATGCCTGTATTAGCCCATTGGTCCCAGGAGACAGCAGGGAGATAAGGAATGCAGAGCCAAGTCTCCGTAGCCCAGCCCATAATAGCCAGGTGCAGGAGGGCCCCCAGCTGAGATGAGTAGAGCCACTCCACCAAGCTGAGCCACTCCAGTAAGCCCAGCCAGTGTGTGCTTATGATCGCACATACTAACATTTGTGGGGTTTTGTTGTTGTTATCTCATTTGTGTATGCGTAGATGTATGTGTGTATTCATCTCTATGTGAATATAGATAACAGACAAATTGTATTACCATGAACTTGGATGTTGTGGCAAACACTGTTAGTTGGGTCCCCAATAATCATTCCCATCCCCTTTACCCTTGACAGGTTCTCACTACTACAGTGGCTGAAGAAAACAGAATCTTATTTTCTCAGAACCTCCACTTGCCGGACATGGTCATGTGATCCAATTTGACCAAAGAGACATAAGGGGAAGTCAGTTGGATGCTTCTTGGAAAGGTTTTTCATCCCTGAGAAAGACAGGGAGCTCAATGAGACCTTTTCCTCAATGGTTCTCTCCAGTCCCTCTAATACAAACACCCTAGTTTCTGCCTTTTGGGGGGCTGTGTGAGAATATAATGCCCTGAGCTGTCACAGTCTGCTTGTGACCTGAGGTGAAAGGGCTCAGAATGTAAAGCTAGCATAGTTCAATTCCCACCTATGAGTGAGAACATGCGGTGTTTGGTTTTTTGTTCTTGCAATAGTTTGCTGAGCCAACTAAAAAAAAAAAAAAGCTAGCATAACACTGGTAACTCACAGAGCCAACTCTAGGACATCTATTGTGTTGACTTTCAAAATGATCAGGTGAAATCTTTTATTTCTTATTAAATAGGACATTTCTTATCCATAGCCTTAATCATAAATGCTATGTAGACTTTTTCTCCTCTGTTCAGTGTGGCCTTTGTCTTTCTATATGGAGAGACCTAGGGACCAGTTCCTGAATCGTTGGCTGCTTTTAGGAAATAGAAGGGTGTACTTGCTTCTTGGCCCTAGATTTCTCATTTGAGAAATGTCCTTTTGTCTTTATTCTTTTCTCCACTGTGATTTCAGATCTGGTGTGTTTTGGAACATTAGGTGAGGTCCCTATGGGCAGACACCTGGTCCCTTGAGCAGCTTTTAGGGAAAGGAAATTCCCTTGAGGATGAGTCATGCCGTGCATCCAATCCCTGGCTTGGATGTCTGTCACTCAGCCTTCTACCCCTCACCCACACAGTCCCTGGTACAGCCTTTGGTTGGGTATTTTGCGCAGCCTCTGTTCCAGGCAGCCAATGGGACACAGCTGGGGTGAGGTCAGTGAGTCACTTGCCTTGAGCAGAAAACTTAATGAGGTGCCAACAACTTTAGTAATCAAGATAAATGACATCCTAACGCAATATTTTTAAAATAGCAGAATGAATGCAAACAAATGATTAACAAAATATCACAGTTTTAATTAACAAAAGGATCTGCCGTGCACTTGCATGACTTGCCCTTCACTTGTTCCACCCTCACTGTAGCCATTCAATGGGCATTCTCTTACCATGTTCTTCAGCCTCCTTGTGTCACTCTGTCTCACCTAGCGATGTGTGACCCATTCCTGGGGATACTTTATATTAAAAATCTGGATAGTACAGGCAAATAATCAGCTACTCTTAAATTAATTTACCCTGTCTTTGAAGGTCAGGATGGTGCCCTGCTAGTCCCATCAATCCATCCTCTTTTCATCCAACCCATTAGTCCTATCTAAAAAAGGGAGGGGCCAGAAAAATAATCTGTACTCCCAGACCACATCTTCCAAAATCTCTATTTCATGCAGAGGTAAAGGAGCTTTTGACCTGGCCAGCTAATACGGTTTTTGTTTCTCAGTGGGAATACAGGGGTGTTCTAGAGGAGAAAAATAGAATGTCCCTTTAGTTGTTAAAGTCTCCTACAAGTTAAGATTTCATATACTGTTCTCCTATACTCACATATGCATAAAAACATCAGAAATATACATCTATATGCCATGCCTTTACATTATTTTCCATTTGAAATAAATCAATTAATGTTTGTCAATCAGAAAGAATACTAAATGATGTACAGCAAGTTAAAAATGCCACATTATTTCTGAACAGCTCTAAAATGTTTAAATCATGTAACTCTTTAACCATTTTAATTGCAAATACCCACAGAGGAACCTATGCACCAAAATAAATACAAAAACAAAAACTCTTTTCTGTCCCATTTCTTCCTATTCAATCACTCTCAGCCAGAGGAGAAGCCTGTCAGGACACAGGGGGGTCTGGATCCTTTCTTCAGCAGGTGTAACCTGGGCCATCCTGCCCCAGCACTACTGTATGTCAGCGCTTCTATATGGTTACCCAGCCTAAAGTTTCTCACGGGCCTCATCTTTTCCGATTTTGTAGAGAATGGGCTGCATTTTTATGCTGGAGCATAAGAGAAAGCCTCCAGGTAGCTGGCCCAGGGTTTGGTTTCATGTACTGGCCCTCTCTCTTTCCTTTCAGAATTTCAAAATGCAACCATAATTCCTTTTTTTTTTTTTTTTTTTTTTTTCTTGAGACGGAATCTCGCTCTGTCGCCTAGGCTGGAATGCAGTGGCGCGATCTCAGCTCACTGCAAGCTCCGCCTCCTGGGTTCACGCCATTCTCCTGCCTCAGCTTCCCGAGTAGCTGGGACTACATGCGCCCGCCACCACGCCCGGCTAATTTTGTGTGTGTGTTTTAGTAGAGGTCAGGATGGTCTCGATCTCCTGACCTCGTGATCCACCCGCCTCGTCCTCCCAAAGTGCTGGGATTACAGGCATGAGCCACCGCACCCGGTCATAATTCCCTCTTTATACCAGAGTCAGCTGCTTATGAAATTCTGTAGCTATCTGCAAAATTATTTATCAAACCACTTCAAGCATGTGTATTCTACTTTGTGAAATGTGTGATTCTGCCAATGTTAGGCTACTTTAGCAATGGGAAGACCATCCAGGAAGGAGTGAGTCATCCTCCCAGTGGCCATGCCTTTGAATTGTGCTATATTTGTGAAACTTGTATTCACCGCCATCCTCTTCCCTTCCCCCTCCCCAAATGTTCAGAGTGAGTGGATTTGTCTGGATAAATGCAGAGAAGGCCTCCTGTGCCTCAGCTGCTGTTTTACATTCTGCTGTTCTTCCTTGCACCTCACCAGAGTGACCAATCTGAGAAACCCAGGAGCTGTGCTCCTCCGAGAAAAAGAGAAGCTGAAGAGCCCTCACTGACGTAGGTCATATTATTTCCTGTTTTACTTATATACTCCTCTTTACAGACAGTTAGTTGAAGTGGAGACAAGAGAATGTAAGGGTGAAGCCAATTGGGGAATTCAACAGGAAGTGTTTCATTTTGCTTTGTTTTTACCTTATCAGTTTGGTCTATTAAAGAATCAGGGTTTGAAGCAGAGGCTCATGACCCTTCTCACAGAGACTTCTGTGCTTTTTCCCCAGATCCAAGGCACATGGACATACCACAGTACAGGTCCCTGCTGAAAACACAGAAAATGCAGAAGAATCCCCGGAACACAAGTGACCACCAGAGCGCTGTACTGCACTTTTTCTAGCCCTGCACCAAGACAGAGACTTAATTTAGTCCAGAGATTCAGAAGGGAAATCCAGAATAAACTAAACCTAATGGAGTGAAAAAAGAGAACATTCTCATCTCTTTAGCTTTGGCAAGATGCCAGACAACCTGTGCCAATATCCCAGAATCCATCACCTGTCGAGCTTTTACTAGAAACATCAGGTTTCCCACATCCTGGGGTACAAAATTCATCCTCAATGCTGGTTACCTGCCCCATGCAGATGCTGGCATTTAAAATGTTTTGTCGGTGGGTCACGCCTGTAATCCCAGCACTTTGGGAGGCCAAGGCAGGCGGATCATGAGGTCAGGAGATCAAGACCATCCTGGCTAACATGGTGAAACCCCATCTCTACTAAAAACAAAAAAAAACCACAAAAATTAGCCAGGTGTGGTGGTGGGCACCTGTAGTCCCAGCTACTCAGGAGGCTAAGACAGGAGAATGGCGTGAACCTGGGAGGTGGAGCTTGCAATGAGCTGAGATTGTGCCACTGCACTCCAGCCTGGGCAACAGAGTGAGACTCCATCTCAAAAAAATAATAAAAAATAATAATAATAAATAAAATGTTTTGCCTCCCTCAAAGGAAGTTACCAGTAGTGATACCTCCACTTTCCGACACCTTTTTGATATCCTCTTTTGTACTTTAGGGTACCCTTAAAAATTTCAAACCTCAGTTCTCCTTTAAATTTATTCTGAGGCCCTGGTTTCCTGCCACCACAAAATTCAGTTATGCTTGTGCTTTCTGTCACATAAAAAGCAAATAAGTTAATTTCATGGCCTTATATTTCTCATAATCTCTTCATCTCCTTCTGATCTTTTCCACATACTTCTCCAACGCATCTGGAGCATGGGGGGTTTCTTTCATCAGCATTTTCCAAGCCCATGTCCTCAGGAGGCAAGGAAAAAGCAGTGTGATTCCTTCCATGTGTTCATATGCTTGCAAGAGACACCAGAGATGAATCATGAAAAACACACCAAAGGAAAGAGAGCCCTTCCCAAGACCTAGAAAGGAGTTGAGGTAAGTCATCTATTCATAGACCACAACTTTGTCCTCCAGCCCTAAGAAAAAAGGTTTTCAACCTTGGCTATACCTTAGATTTTTAAGAGTACCTAGGGTACTCTTAAAAAATGCCTATCCTGGGCCTGGCGTGGTGGCTCACGCCTATAATCCCAGCACTTTGGGTGGCCGAGGCGGGCGGATCACTATGTTGGCCAGGTGGGAGTTTGAGACTAGCCTTGCCAACATAGTGAAACTTCTTCTCTGTGAAAAATACAAAAATTTAGCTGGGTGTGGTGGTAGGAACCTGTAATCCCAGCTACTTGGGAGGCTCAGGCAGCAGAATCGTTTGAACCTGAGAGGCGGAGGTTGCAGTGAGCTGAGATCATGTCACTGCACTCCAGCCCAGGTGACAGTGCAAGACACGCTCTCAAAAAAAAAAAAAAAAAAAAAAAAAAAAAAAAAATTCTTATCCTGAACCACGTAAGTAAGAATCTCTGGAGTGTTTTGTTTTGTTTAGTTTTTAAATTCCTCAGGTTATTCTAACATGCAGTCATAGTTGAGAATCATTGCCTTGGTATGACAGACCAAAGTTGTCCCCTAAGAAATCTATTTTATTTTCTCCTGAGCCATATATTATGAAACTCTTCCGTCTTGAAGTGGAAGGAGATGGGCAACTTTGAGTGCCCCATACATCTCGGTAATCGTCCATCAGAGGTAAGAGAATGCGTCCTACAAATGTACTACCTGAATACCAGAATATTAAAGAGTGAGTATTCACAAACACACCCCATACATGAATTATGTACATATGTGTAAATTACATATGATAATTAGGAAATGTTGTTTTAGCCACTGGAAGTACAGAAAAATTATTTCATGGTACTAACATGGCTTTTATCCATTCTAACTTTATTGAAAATGAAGCATAGCTGTTCTGAAGAAGTTAGGAGAGTAAATGTGCTGACTTCTTAATGAAAGGAAAAGGGGAAATAACTCCATAAACTTTATTACAAATATTCTTAAGAAAAAGATAAAAATTAAAACTTGAAGCATGCATTCCTAATTACTTAATTTCAAACTTTTCATTATTTCTTTCTTCCTTTCTTTCTTTTTTGTCTTTGAGATGGAGGCTTGCTCTGTCACCCAGGCTGGAGTGCAGTGGCACGATCTCAGCTCAGTGCAGCCTCTGCCTCCTGAGTTCTAGTGATTCTCCTGCCTCAGCCTCCCAAGTAGATGGGATTACAGGTGTGCACCACCATCCCCAGCTAATTTTTTGTATTTTTAATAGAGATGGGGTTTCACCATGTTGGCCAGGCTGGTCTTGAACTCCTGACCTCAGGTGATCTGCCCTTCTTGACCTCCCAAAGTGCCGGGATTACAGGCGTGAGCCACCGCACCCAGCCCATTGTTTCTATTTTTATCAAAAGTTTGCTGTTCCTTCTTTCAGGAGAAGTTGAATGATTGTTCTTATTTGTTGAACATGACCCTAAATGAATTTCATGAGCATGAGCCTCTTGGGATTCTAAATGCAAGAATTCTGTGTTGATGCTCCAGATGGGGCATATAATCTTTGGGACCTTCTCCTTAGCAAAAATGAGTTTCTTCTTTCCAAAAAAGTATATTTATCTAAACTACTAAGGATTTCGTTGGAGACTTTCTTTTAGAAAAATTATGCAAAGCAGCCTTCCTAGAAGTAATCAATAAACTTCGATAACATCTACACGCCCAACAGCTTCTGCATCTCTGCAATGTTTTCGTTCCCCCTCTATCTATTCTATATCTGGTTGCCTTCTTTCCATATATATGTAAATGAGGAGACACATAATAGTTTACATAAAAATTCTTTCTCTCCTTTTAAATTATGTTCTGATCTTATAGTTTAAATCCAGAGAATGTGTTGTACAGACAACTCAGAATGAACTTTTTGCTTTTCGGTCTCTTTTGGATGATTTTGCTCATTGCAACACAGTAATTAGAAGGATAATCAATATTTCCACTCAAGCCTCTCAAGCCTAAGAATTATTTCCCACAAACTAATAAGCTAACGGGAAATTCTGTGTTTGATATTACTTTTTGAATTTTCTGTGTTAGTACAATAAAAAGTAATAAATTTGAAAGTCATTAGATTTGATAGGCTGTAGGCCAAAAATGTTCACTGCTATGGCACATAGATAAATAAGTAAATAGATAAATTAATACGTAAAGACAAAGGATACTATGTCTCAGATGCAAATTTAAGGAAATAGATCAATGAAATGACACAGAAATTTCTGAAACAAACACCAGAATAGTTAAGAATTTAGTGCATAATAAAGATTGCATTTCACATCAGTGGAAAAAGAAGGATTGTTTAATAAACATGCTAGGATAATAGCTTACTTACGAAAAAAATATAAACTTAGATTTCTGATGGATTTAAGAGATAAATATAAAGAGATTAAATCATAAATAAGTCAGAAGAATATATAGATAAACATTTATAAGATTGTAGGGTAGGAAGGAATATTTTAAGGCTGAACACAAAGGAAGAAACCACAAAGAATGTTAAATTATTTGATCATATAGCAATTACCACTTTTATTCATCGAAAACTCACAAAATAAAAAATAAAAATAACAAATTAGAAAATAGTAGGAAAAAAATTTAATTATCCTTATATATAAATCACTCTTATAAGTCCATATTATCAAGACAACTGGAAATATGGACAAAGGATAATGGAAAAGTAATTTACAAAAGAATAAATTCAGATGGACATCAAACATATGAAAAACTATTCAACCACAATTATAATTATGGAAATATGCTTTATAACAAAAGCAAGAAACTTTCTTTTGTATTTCATGTTGGCAAAAATTAATGAATATATGTATATTCATCCCCAGAACTGGCTAAGGCTGATTTGGCAGACACAAAACACATGTGCTTCCATGCTTCCATCTTTCATTGAGATTAAGCATCACTAATTTATCTTAGCATTCTTTGCTGCCATATTCAGATGTGGTCTTGCAGTCATTCTCAAAAAGGAGTACCAGGTCAACACTGATATTTAATCAATGATGGTAGTCTAGATGAAATCTAATTGCCCTTCCCAGCGTTTGAAGAAAGTGGAGCTGTTCTACATGGTTAGTCCTTGACAGTCTGATTCAATAATATGATCTTTTTTTTAAAGCTATGATAATGGCCATATCCTTCAGCTAGAAATCTTTTCTAAGGAAATAGTCAGAGATGAGCACATGCATTCATGTATGATAGAATTTACAGTACAATTACAAAAGTGAAATGTTGGAAATCTTGGAAACAACTTTAATATATAATAATAAGAATGGTTAAAGTATATTAAATATAAAGAAAAATACATAGTTATGCTTATGTTTTCAGAACTAATGTTAAAAATGCTTAATACGTACTGTTAAATTGATACACAGTTGTGCAATTTTTTAAATGTGCACATAGAAAAGATGAGAAGAAACATACAAATATGTGATAACATTTATCTTAAGGTAGAACAATAGTTATTGATTGTCACTTATTTGTTATATTTTAAACTATAGAAAGTAATTAAGCTACAGATTATAAATTTTTATCTATATGCAGATAGATATTATAAAATGTACATCAGTTGTGTCCTATAGCTAAATAATGTAATATTGTAAACCTCCTGAAATGTCCATGTTTAACATAAAGGAGTTTTTCAAATTTTGGCTTTATGTGATAGACCATCCTAAACTTAATGACCTAAAGTGATAATGTCTTACTATCATCCTTGATTCTATGTGTTGACTGGAATCAGTTGAGTGGTTCTCACTTGGGATTTCTCATGTGATGGCATTTAGACAGTGGCTGGGTCTGGAGTGATCTAAAGGCTAAAATGAGCAAGATGTCTAGATGTCCAGGATTCTCCAAGAGAATAGCTTGGACTTTTTATATGGTTACTCAAAGCTCCAAAGACAGGAAGCAGAAACTGCTGGATCTATTAAGAGTGATGGCTGGTACTGACATGCCATCACTTCCACCATATTCTAATGGCCAAAGCAGATATAAGGCCAATCCAGAAAAAGGTAGAAAAATGGACTCCACCTCTTGATAAGAGAGTAGCCAGGTCACACTGCAGAAGAGCAGGTGGAATGGAAAATATTATCATGGACCACTTTGTAAAATACTCTCTGCCACTCATTATTAGAAGGAAATTTGTCGCTTTTAGAGATCTCCTTCTTGTTTTTCAATTTGCCAGCCCGATACCCAAGTATTCTATTCCTTCAAAGAGCTTTAATGTGCTCAGTGGATCTTAAGCTGATATAAAGTCTAAAAAAATAGGAATGTCTCTCTTACTTCTCCACTTGATAAAGGACCAATTTGAAGTAGCTTAATTTATCCTTTGCAGAAGTGTGATTTGATCTCAGACTCACAAACTTCAACAGTTTAAAATGAAGTAACATACTCCACTAACTTCTGTTCACCCTAATTGTGCCTTGTTTTCCTCCAGCCAGATGTTTCTTATACTTAATTTGCCTAATAATATTCAGACTAGGAAACCATTCTGCATTAAAATGATGCACTAAACATACCCACACTTATTTTCCATATCCTTGGCTCTTTCTAGATCTGCCTTGCAGCTTTCAACATACTTAATTTCTTTTGAATCCAGATGGAATCTATGTTTACCAGGAAAGAAAACAAAACCTGTAACAGTATTTTATATTCTTTCATTTACATGGAAAAGATATGAAGATATAATATGTGCTTAAAAATTATACACAAAGGCAGTGGTTTAAGACAGTGTGGCAGGCAACTTCCAAAATGGCCCCAAATTAGCTCTGCTTCCTGATATTCATGTGCTGTATAATTCCTTCCCCTTGAATGAGGGGCTGGCCTTAATGATTCACTTCCAACAAATAAAATATGCTTAAAATGTTGGGATGTCACTTTCAAGATTATGTTACAAAAAAAGACTCTGTTTTGCTTTTTTCTCACTCTCTTTCACTCTATCTCTCTCTCACTCTGAGGAAGGCCAGTTGCCATGTTGTGAGATGTCCTAGGGAAAGGCCCATACGGCAAGGAACTGATGTCTCTGACCAACAGCCAACAAGGACCTGTAGCATGTAAGCAGCCACGTAGTGAGCTTGGAAGTGGAGCTTCTGAAACCTGTTTACAGCCATATGAGTGGCCTTGGAAGCCGGTCCTCTCCCTGTCAAGCCTTGAGATGACTGCAGCCCTGGGTGGTACCCTGATTGACTGCAGCCTTATGAGACACCTTCAGCCAGAAAACCCAGTTAAGTGACACCAGGAATCCTGAACCACAGAAAATGTCACATACTAAATGTTTGTGTTAAGCTACTAAGTTTTAGGATAATTTGTCATGGAAGCAGCAATCTGGGCAGCAGCAAAGCCCAGAGACAGAGCTCATTTCTCTGACCAGAAGAACAAAGAAAAGGGACACCTATGGTCCAAAGAGTATGGAGGGGATCATCATTGTTCTCTCTCTCTCTCTTTCTGTCTCTCTCTCTCTCTTTCTTGCTACTTTATCATGAGGAGCATCTCAGCTGCACAGACTACACACAGAGTAAGGGGCTAAAACTCAGATACCATGGCTTTCTGCTTAGAGAAATGTGCTCAACAGATCTTATGGTCCCTATGGAAAAGGGACCATAAGAAAAGGAACCATAAGAGCCAGAGAGTGTGACAGGAAATGCCAGGTTGGGGAGAGCTGGAGAAAGATATCCCCTAATTCTATGTATGCACTAACAGAAGTTCTATGACCTGCAAATGCATGGAACAGACACAAAGAAGCATAGCTTTGAAAAGTGAACTACAATATAAACCACCAGCTATATCTCAGACTAACCCAATGAGGTACATGCATGGAGCGGACCCAAGCAGCATAGAAAAGGCTTTGAAAACTATAACTGCCACCCATAAAAGGAGAGACAGAGCTCATGGTCTAAACCTAACTGGGCAAAAACAAAAACAAATTGACATCTCCAACAGGTTTTCACATGCCCACGAATCTCACAATATAATCATCAAAGTTTTCAGCATACAACCCAAAATTACTTTTAAAAGAAAGAAAAATCTGATCACTTTTCAAGGGAAAAGATAATCAACAAATGCAAACCCTGAGATGGCCCTAGATATCTGAATTATCAGACAAAAATGTTAAAGCCGTTGTTATTAACATGCTCCATAAGGTAAAGGTGAACACTTTTAAATGAGCAGCAAAGTGAAAGTTTTGAGCAGAAAAACTATGAACATCAATGAAATGGAAATTTAAAAACTGAAAAATAGAATATAAAATTTTTTTAAATTACTGGATGGGCTTAATGGCATAGGGGAAATGACAGAGGAAATAGCATTGAATTTGAAAGTAGGAAAATATAAATTATCAAATCAGAAAAACAAAATTACAGAAAAGATTTTTAAAAAAAGAACAGAGTCTCTGGTACCTGTAGAAGAATATCAAAGACATTTGCGTCATTCAAATCCTAGAAAAAGAGGAGAAATAGATTACTGCCAAGTATTTTTTGAAGAAATATAGGTGAACACTTTGTAAGTTTTATGAATTTAAGACACAAATTTACAGATTCAAGAAGTTCTGAGAACCCCACATAGAATAAACTCAAAGAAAACCATGCTAAGACACATAATTAACTACTTAACCAAAGATTTAAATATTTATATATAGAGAGAGTGGTCAGTGACAAATAACACATTACATTCAGGGGAACAACAATTTTCTTATCAAAAGCTGTGGAGGCTAGAGATAGGGAAATACCAACCTTCAAGTGCTGAAAGGGAAAAAAATTGCCAGCTCCTAAGCCTATATTCAATGAAAAGACCTTCAGGAATGATAGCAAACTAGAGACATTTTCAGCTGATCGAAAGCTTGAAGAATTGGTAGGCAGCAGGCTGCTTTAAAATAAATGTAGAAGGAAGTGCTTTAGAAAAACAGAAATGTAGATATCAAGGTAGACATACAATCATCCCTCAATATATACAGGTGATTGGTTCCAAACCACTACATACACCAAAATTTGCATATACTCAAGTCCGGCATTTGGCCCGGTAGAATCCACGTATACAAAAAGTTGGCCCTCATGATTTGCAGGGTTTAGATCTTCAATACTGTATTTTCGATTCACATCCGGTTGAAAAAAGTCTATGTATAAGTGGACCCACACAGTTCAAACATGTATTGTTCAAAGGGCAATTCTAAAAGCCTATTTTTCTACTTTTAAGTTCTTTAAGTAAGTAGAATTATCAAAAGCCAAAATTATAATATTGTCTGGTGGGGGTTTCCATGTGAGTAAATGAATATATATTATATATATAATAGGCACAGATATTATGTAATTATTATTATATTATGTAATATAATTACATGGCCATAGGCAAGTTGCCTCACCTCTCTGAGTATTAGTGTTTTCATTTATACAACAGGGATAGTAATCCTAACCCTAACCCTAATATTATATTAACATAAATAATAATATAATATTATATATAAGTATTATATTATAGATATTATATATATTCACTACATAAAGAAGAGAGCATAAAGGGACCAGGTAAGATTTCTACATTTCTATATGTTCTAATTAAAAAACAGACTATCAGACTCAATTTTTAAAAAGACAATTATGTGACTACAGGAAACACATTTAAATATAGATATATAGATAGATAAAATAAGAGAAAAGTAAAAGATACATCATGAAAACACCAATCAAAAGAATACTGGAGTTGCTTTATTAATATCAGATAGAATAGACTTCAGAATTAAAAATATTATCAGGGATAAGAAAAGACATTAAATACTGAGGAAGGGGTGAATTCTCCGAGAATACATAATAATCCTAAATGTGTATGCTCCTGACAACAGGCATCAAACTATGTGAAGCAAAAACTGAGAGAACTGAAAGAAGAAATAGGCAAATTAACAAATCTATTTGAAGATATCTACACTCAGGAATTAGAAGAACTAGACAGAAAAATCAATAAAGATATAGAAGACTAAAACAACACTAGTTGACATTTATAGAATACACCACCCAACATTAGCATAATACACAATATTTTCAACTGTTCATGGAATATTCATCATGAAAGACCATATGCTGGGCCATAACACAAGCCTTAATTGATTTACAATAATTGGAATCATGCAAAGTATGTGCTCTAACCTTTAAGGAATTAAATAGAAATCAATAACAGAAATACATCTGGAAAATCCCAAAATAGGTGGAAATTAAAAAATCCATGAGCCAAAGAAAAAACCTCAAGGGATATTAGAAAATATTTTGAACTAAATAAAAATGAAAATACAACATATCATAATTTATGAAATACATGAAAAGATCATTAAATGCTCATATTAAAAAAGAAGGAAGGTCTCAAATTTGTTAGCCTCTTTCCTTAAGAAACTAGTAAAAAAAAAATCAAATTAAACCCCAAACAAGCAGAAGGGCAGAAATGATGTATATAAAAACAGAAATAAATGAAGTGGAAAACAGAAAAATAGTAGAGAAAAATCAATGAAACCAAAAGGTGGTTCTCTAAGTAAAACTCTATGCAGACATTCTATGGGTGGTGGGTATTATAAATAAAGTTTCGGTACCGCAAAAGAAATAGCACTCGAATATAAAATTTTCTTTTTAATTATCAGCAAGGCAAGGTACTTCTATAGAAGGGTGCGCCCTTACAGATGGAGCAATGGTGAGTGCACACCTGGACAAGGGAGGGAAAGGGGTTCTTACCCCGACACACATGGCCTCTGATGCTGTGTCGTTCCCCTATTGGCTAGGGTTAGACCGCACAGGCTAAACTAATTCTGATTGGCTACTTTAAAGAGAGTGACAGGGTGAGTGGTTTGGCGGGAAAAATGGTTATGACAGAGCAGTTAATCGGAATGAGTCAGGGTGGAGCAGGTGATTGAAATGAGTCAGAGTGGAGCAGGTAATCGAAAAATGTTGCTTTATGAGGAAGTTAAGTTTAAAAGTAGAAGGCAAAGAATTGAACATACTGACATATTGATTCTTTGAAAAGAAATTTAGAACTCATATCTAACATGGGGGAGTGGGAAGAGGAAGAAGATACAAATGACCAGTACCAGGACTGAAAGGGAGATATCACTGCAGACCCTACAGACATTAAAAAGGCTAATAAGGGAATACAATAAACAATTTTATGCATAGAAATTCAACAGTTTAGATGAGATGGACAAATTCCTTGAAAATTATAAATGCCAAAAGTCACCCCAAACTGAATTTTTAGTTACTGGAGGCATTTATCTCAGCGGACTCTCCAGACTTTATTCAGAGCCATTGCCTGCTTCCATCAAGCTTAGTCTTGAATCTTTACCAATCTTTGATTTATTCCTCTTACTTTTTTTTCTGTTAACTTTGAATACCATCCCTCCTCCTTTCCAAGACTTTATTTATTGTGAGTGATAATTGACATAACCTTCAGGAACCTCAGAAACCTTAGGCATCTGCAGAAACATTTTGAAGCATATCAGACTAGCCTCTCTTTCTAGAAACCCGATTCCCATTCCCCTCTGCCAAACCCCTCAGCGGCGATGTGTATACTTTGTATTAGTGCATATTCAGGAAGATTCAAAGCACTTGTCTGCTACTCTTTACATGGCCACACTCTCAGTCAAGGGCCTTTCTGCTTCAAGCATCATTATAGATGGATTTGGGGCTTTGGGCTGTCTCCAGGGGAGCCATCTCCTCCAGGTTTTTGTTCCCTTTTCTGACTCAGAACTTAACCATTCTGGCAAAACTTTCTGTGGTGTGGCCATAGTTACAGTACAGCGTTTGCGTTCTATGGGTCTTACAACACTATCCCCCAAATCCACCAATTTTCAGTAGCATGTAGCTTGTCTCATAAGCTTTATTTCCTGCTTTAAAGGATGAACAGTCCTCAGAGGAACCAAGTTCCTTGCCCAAATAATTTTGGCAAGGCTAAGACACTGAAGGACATCTATACGCCTTGTTTTCTCATAAGTCTTAGGCCTGTAAATTCTGGTTTATGGGTTCACATCCAGAGTCCCTCCTTTCTTTCCAGCTTTCCAATTAGTTTCTGTTAATTTATATGGTAGAAAATACATATTTCAAAGACGTAGTTCTTAGCTCTGTCTCAAAGTGCTTAAGCAGTTTTTATCAATTTCTTCTTATTTGGGAGTGGTATCCCCAAGCTAATACCGCCTGTGAGGGAAAAATATATACTCTTAGGCAACATTTTGCTAGTAGCTTGATAATCATAAGAGTGTCTTCTTGCTAGCAATATTTTGAGTACAACAGCAACAGAGTGTGCAATGGATTAACTGGTTAAGCCAAAAAGTTATAATGTTTGAACCTCCCAAGGGCCACCTCCATATTTAATATGAATTTCTTTAAACCACCAGAGCTGGGCTTCATTTCTCCCATACTCTGTGGGAATTCTGACTTTCATCCAAGATCTTCCCTATGACTTTAAGAGCAGAAAGACATGGTCCTTGTGGTGTCTCCCAAACAGGACTCCTCTTAGTTACAAGTGGACTATGACTGACTTATTAAAATGATCCTCATCTTTCCAGAAACACTTGAATGCTGCCACCAGTATATTTTTTAGCTAAGACCTTCCTCTTCCTTTTTTCCCCATAACCAGAATCTGTGGTCTGTGCTAACGTTGCTTCTCCATGAAAATTTCACTCCCACTCCACTCTTTCTACCTTTCTGCAGATGCCTGCACTTTCACCGCAAATCATGAAATGATTACATATTTTTAACAGCATTATTGAAATTAAATTTATTTACCATAAAGCTCACCCAGGTAGCAGTGGCTGCCTGCTATCCCCTTTCATAGAATTAGCCTTTTCTTTAGGCTTTGCTCTTCTCAAAACAAATACTTCCCTTTTTGTTCTCTTGTTTCCTCTTGTAAGTCCCTAGGATTATTAAACGTAGGGCTTGAATTTCACTTTGAAATGTTTTCCACGTTTGTGGTAATAATGTCACCTGAGGATTTCTACTAGATTAAGTAAAGGAAGAAACAGAGTGGGAGGGGAATGAAGTGTGACAAACTCTCCTATAAAAGATAAGGCAAAAATGGCAGTCAATTATTGTTTCTGATAAATGTAATGTCATCCAATAATTTATAGTAATTCTGAGAACTATAACCAGTAAAATGAATTTGCATAGTCTGTCTTCTTTAGGACACTGATTTTCAAACTTGAATGCACACTGGAATCACCCGAGGAATTTAAAAAAACACCGACACCTGGATCCCACACAAGGACCCTGATTTAAATGGTATGAATTGCAACCTGAGCATCAAGATTTTTTAAAGTTCCCTAGGTGATTCTATTGTGCTACGAAGTGACTCTTTTACTGCAAACTTGTTAGCATGATCAGAATCACCAGGGGAGTTTGATAAAATAGATTGCTAGAGTTTTTGATTCAGTACATTTGGGTGAGACCAGAGAATTTCAAGTTCTAGCAAATTTTTGGCTGAAACTGATGCTATTTTTCTGGAGACTATATCTTGAGAATCACTGCTTTAGAGCACTTTAATATGCAAATGAATCACCTGAGGATTCTGTTAAAAGGCAGTTTTGATTCAGTAGATATGGAACTGGACCTGAAATTCTGCATTTCTAATAAGCTCTTAAGTTGTGCCGGTGCTGCTGATCCATGGATCACACTTTAAACAGCAAAAGATTAGAGTACAGAGGTTAACAATTATAATTAGAGAATACAGTAAATAAATTTTATTTTGTAAAAATATTGAGAAAAAAATTAGCACCAAAGCACCAATTGAAAGGATATTTTATTCCTTGATTTCCATATTATTACATGGATACATGATTTTTTAAAATTCCATGATCTTTGAGAAATTAACAAAATATTTTGGAAATGTTGTATAATGAGGAATTCAAAATTACTCTCTTTTTTTAAGGTAAAGGTGTCAATATTCAAGAATGCCCCCCAAATCATTGAATGATTACATATTTTAACAGCTTTATTGAGATATAATTTACTCATTTGAAGTGTACAATTTTATGGTTTTCAGTATCTTTTCATCATCACAAAAGAAAACTCATTGTTCATCACTCCCCATTTTTCTACTATCTGAGTCCTAGGCAGTAACTAAGCTGCTTTCTGCCTCCATAAGTTGCCTATTCCGGACATATCATATAAATGGGATCACACAATACGCAGTCTTTTGTTCCTTCATTTATCGTAACACTTGCTTTTCCATGATATAATCCCATCAACATTATTATATGGATATTTTTCTGGTGATATTTAAAAAATAATATTCAGCTGTTCCATCTATTGGTTTATTTTTAAGTGTAAATAATCAATTCTAACCAAGAATGTAGAAGTAAACCAGTAACTCACATTTCTGCTTTTAAGTATACTAAGAACAGTATCAAATTTGGCTCTCACAGTTCTGAAACTTAAAAGGAACGCATGGAGATTCTGATTGTGATATTTATATCTATGTATTTTTTCTCTTGATTTTGGTAATTTACAATATGGGAATAAGACCATCTTCCAAAACCTAATTAGGAATACAGTGTTTAGCAGATCAGTAATATGTGCATTTCTCTCTTTGTAATTAGGATAATCCTCACCAGCCTCAGAGTTCATGTCTGAAAGTATAGAGGCGGCAGATAACCAATGCAAGTGAACATGGGTGAAAATGGATGAAAGTCCATCTGGGCTGTCTGCAAAATGAGAAGATTCTAGACACTGTTTCTTAAATACCTTGGAGGCGAGGATCACAAAATGCTCTCAGAAGTTTATGAAAGCTATGGAGTCTCCGGAAATATTCAGAATTTTGCATGTAATTTTCATAGATTGCAGATTCCCTGAAGAACACCAATAGTTGGGGACTCCTAGAACCCAGGTTAACAGTAGCTAGGGTTCATGCAGTACTTGACATGTAGTAAGTTATAAATGTTTGTGATGATGAGAATTAATAGCTTTGTTTCATGGATTGAAGAATGAGAAAAAAAATACTTGTTTTTATAAATGGAGTTTTTAATGATTACAGAAAATATGTTTCCAGAGCCTGGAAACAGGCTGTTTGTTAACATTCATTATCAGTGTTTATTATTTTTAATGCTCATTCTTTTGTTTTTAATTGGCAGTTTTGGCAATATGGAATAGTCCATTTAGGAACTCCTGACTACTTGTTATTTACTTTATACCAAGCACGCTGATAATCAATTTACCTGGATTAGCTCATTTAATCCAAACAAATCCCAATAAGTAGGTTTCTCTAATAAAGAAGTTGAGACTTAGAGTAACTCGTAATGGTCCCAAAGACTGTCATGTGTAGGGAACAACTTTGTTTCATGAAGTGAAGAATGTATAGAACACAAACTATTTTTTATAACCACCTTCATTGGCAAAATAATTGCTGAAAAATTCCTACAGATTCCAGCAAGCATTTGTTAATAATAATTCATTGCTTTGTGTTGATGTATAATCTGGCTTTCACTGATATTTTAGTAAGGACTCTGGACAGGATAAGTATGGATAGCTAGCTAGAAGCTATTCTCACTCTTCTCTTCAGCATGGTGACTCGAATTTCCATGGTATAGTTTCAACATTGTCATTTGGTTTCCTCATTATCTTTGGCTTTTCCAAGAGCATGCTACCTAGATTATAAACTGAACCTTATTTTATGTTCTATAGCTCCATAGCTTGTTTCTGCTTCATTCAACCTGATTTCATGCTAAATATGAAAGTAGCTATAAAATTCCTACTTTAAAGTGTTAATTGAAAGATTATGAAGAAAAGAACAGGGTTTTAGTAAAGACTATATTTAACTGATGGTAAAGACTATCATGACCAAATTTGTTTGGCAAATGTTTGCCACTAATGTTGACAGGTAATGTAAACTGCTCATACTATAATAATCTGCTTTCTTTTTTTGTCTTCTTCCAGCTTCTGGATGAAGCCTTCCACCATTTTAAAGCTCCTTTTATGGATATTTCTGGTTTTGGTCTCAGATTTTCATTCTCCAAACATTCTCTTTAGATGACCACATTCACTTTCAAGTATTCATGCCAAATAAATCTTCGTTTCCAGCCCAGACCTCCCTCCAAACTCTTGGTTTGTTTAGTCACTTGCAACACAGATTATTCATCCAGATTTCCATGGGCATCTCAAAATCAACACATCCAAAATGAAGTTATCATCCCTGATAATCCTCCTAGCTCCTGTCCCATTCATCTCCCTCCCATCTCTCACCCATAAAGAATTAACTTCTGATGTTTCTCACTAACCAACCCATAATAATGACCTGCATTAATTAATCCATGTGCAATTCAGAATTACTTACATTCATTTATCCATGTGATATTTTCACTCATTAATCACCATCGTCTGCATATGTAAACAGGAACAATAACATCCACCTATCCCAGCAGGGGTTTTGCAATTACTTTAAAGCCTTTTCAAATATATTTTTGTGTGATTAAAATGATGGAGATATTTCAAATGAATTCAAGTATAAAATGCAAAATATTCCAACTTCATAAACTGTTTACTTCTGGCTTAGAAAATGTTAATATTTTTACTCAACCCATCTGGCTCTGGAGATACTGTGTGTGTTTGATAATTGTATGTGAAAATTATTATTTGCATCTTTAAAAATTACTTAAGGAATGCTATTTATTAAACTTGTTATTCCTATCTATTTTTTGACAACATAATACAACTTTAAATTCAGAAGAAAAATTGACAAGACATATTTTAGCAGTTTAAAATGAACATCACAGATACAAAATGATCAAAGTAAAATATTATTAGCTGTAGATGACTCAAATATTTCCTCGTCTTACTGTCTTTTGTTTTGATGTGATTTCCTTCCATCCTTAAAAAATCCTGTAGCACCATCTGCTCCTATAACACTTTGGCATGCTTAAAAATTTCATTTCCAGACTCGGCAGTTTTGAAATACTTCCATGGACATTTCTTAAAGAAAATAAGTTGGAAGAATTTCCATTCCTCCCAGCTTGTTTCTTAATAAACAGCAGACGAAGTACTCAAGAAACACAGAGCTATATAAATGTTTTGTTATAATCAGACATTTCCCTTCTGATTTTCCCTCTGACCCTGTGGCTATATTATGCCTGAGGAAACAGTATTTTATATGCTATGTGCACAGTTTATGCAACAATTTTTTAATATGCATATCTGGTTTTATAATCTGAATTCTAAAATGTAATGAATTTCCATGAAGTGTATGTTTCATGGATAAGCCAGCATTTAATAAATGACTAGATTACCCAAACAAACACTCCAAGGGAAGTTGGAGACTAAGCAAGTAGTATCTGTAAAAATAATCCAATAAAGTAAATAGATTCTCCTTCTACGAAATTTAACCATACATTTAGAAAAAATTAGACTTCCAATTTTTGACAGCGGTAATGGAAAATTAAGTGGCTCATTTTTTCAATGTGTATGACTCCAAGTCGTTTAAACTGATACAGAAGTATAAATAAGAGGTATTAAGTGATGCTGAAACTGTGGTAGGAGAAATAGCAATGGACTAATGGCCTCCTCAGGGAAGCCTAAATATAGGTGTTGCATTGTTTACAAATATATTCATCCTTTTAGTCACTTATTCAGCATATATCAAACACCTACTATGTCTAGATTTCATATTAGTTTCTGCAATGAATCAATAATTTCCTTGTCATTTTAAAATAATATTTATCTATCATCTTAGAGAGGCAACTTGGTCCCCTTCCTCCAGCAATTTCTACTCTAACCCGTTTTTCACATAATAGCCAGAGTAAATTTTGTAAAGTTACAATTGTATTGTATGATAAAGGTCGAACTCCTTAATATGGTTTACAATGCCCTTTACAAAAGTCTCACTTTTACTTACCCTCTTAGTCTCTGCCTTTCTACACTTACTGTCTAGCCATACTGAATTACTTCGCTGTCACTCGAGACTTAGTTCTTTGCATGCTCTTTCCTCCACCAAAAATATTTTTTTTTTCTCCTCTCCTTACCTGGCTTCTTTTTAAAGAACTTTTATTTATTTATTTATTTATTTAGAGACAGAGTCTCTCTCTATCACCCAGGTGGGAGTGCAGTGGTGTAATCTCAGGCTCACTGCAACCTCTGCCTTCCAGGTTCAAGCGATCCTCCTGCCTCACCCTCCCAACTAGCTGGGATTACAGGCATGCGCCCCCATGCCTGGCTAATTTTTGTAGTTTTAGTAGACACGGAGTTTCACCATGTTGGCCAGGCTGGTCTCAAACTCCTGACCTCAAGTGATCTGCCTGAGGCCTCCCAAAGTACTGGGATTACAGGCGTGAGCCACCGTTCCCGGCCTCTTTACCTGACTTCTTTTCTTTACCCTTTAGTTTCTGACATAAACATCTTCTTATCAGTGAAACCTTCCCTAAGGAACAATGCCAAGTCAGATGACCATAGTGACCTATGCTTTCCACCTTGCAGCACATAACACAGCAAGTTATTTATTTCCTTGCCTCTTCTACTGGACTGCAAACCCCTTGAGGACAGGACATATACTTTGCTTGCCCTGGAAACCTCGTTATGTGAAATAGCGCTTTGGCATACCTTGGCAAAAAAAGGCTGAATGGGGAAGTGGAAGAGTGAGCCATGCATTCTTCCTGTCTCTCTGAGTGAGGTCATTCAAAATGGCAAGGGTGTAAAGACGAGGGAGGCATTCATTTGCCTTGCCACTTGACTACATGGGTTGGAATATTTGATGGTAAATGCAAATACTTAATCATACTCTTTTTTAAACACTACATTTAAATTCTAATTTACTATTAAAATATTTCCAACTTAAATCAGTAATGCCTTAATTTTTCTTATGGAGAAGAGTATGTGACTTATTGTTCTTGTTTAGTTTAATGCATTATGATGGACTGAAATACAAAACAATTCCAAGATCAACTTAAATATATTTTTCTTGTTTTGGAAGCAGAATAATAATAACAAATTAACTAATCTAGAGAAATAAATATGTTCAGTAGAGAGATAATTGCATTTGCTTGGGTAAAATATTTTGGCTTGCTCAGTATCACATGTAAACAGCTGTATTTCTAAAACAATTTTATTCATAAATAACATTTCTTTAAATATTTATTGATAATGATATGGCAATCTAGTATACTGTGATTTTAACCTCTATAGATTCTAAGATCAAATATGTAAATGAAATAAACATACATCTATGCATATTCAACTAGGAAGCATTGTATTAAAACACTAATGATCGTATTAAGGGTTGAATTTTATTTTCATTTTTTTACTTTTCTATATTTTTCCAAACTTTGAGAATGAGCACATAGAAAAGAAAACCAATTAACATTTTTATATATGAGATAGAGCAGAAAAGATAATGACATTGTTCAAGAGAGAGATAGTAGATATGGGTGTTCCATAAGTTTCTTGCTAGCTTTAAAACTAATTTTATGAGTTCTCAATTGTACTGTCAAAAAATATATAGATTTCAATCCAGTAGAGATTCAAATAGAAATATCTGTCAAATATTCTTTCTTAATAGATAATTAATGAAAAAGCATACAATATGACTGTCATAAAAGGTGAATGCCTTTCACCTCATGGGCACTTACGTATCTAATGAATCCATGAACTGGTCAATGAATAGAAACTGAAGTTTGTGTATTAAAATCCTGTCTCTGCTGCCCTCCAGTGGCTTAACTCTGAAGAACTTCAAAAGAGAAAATCAAGTGCCGTCTATTCCCAGATCCTTATTTGTGGTGAGTATGAATGCTCAGGTGTGTGAGCTTGGGATTTTTCTTGGACAGTTTTGTATTTGTCCTATTAGATATTACCTTGGTATATCAAGACCAAATTCCCAAGACTAAATGCATTACCCATCTCCTCCCACCTGCAGAAGGGTAAGCTGGAGCAACTGCCATAAATGGTGCCAATAAATACTAGCATTTGTTCGTGGACAGTTTATAGAGATTTTTCAATTGTGTTATCACAGAAAACTCCTAGTAAGAAATAGTGGTGATAGCAATTGCATCTCGTTTATTAGAAATTTCTCTGATTCCCTTTACAAAGTGGGTGATGGTGTCAGTGTTATCTTTAGGTATGAAAACCCTATGAACAGCTTGTAGTCTAAAACTTACAATGTGGTGCTGTAGAAAGATGTTAGCTTAGCCGCAAACATCATCAACAAATATCTTCTGCAATCTGGTAACCATTAAAATTATATATTTTTTATTGCCCTGGACTATGAGAATTACATTCTGAATTCATTTGGTATCTTGTGTAGGCATAGGAGAAAACCTTTTTGTATCTAAGAAAATGGGGTTTTTGACATTGACTATCACCTGTTCCCAGATCTCCTATGACTCAGACCTCAGACCCCTGAAACCTGAAACCTCGGGGGTTTCAGATAGTGATCTCCAATTGAGTTCTTGTCTAGATGAATTCTTTAAATGTTTTACCTTTCCCTGTTATTGTGGTTCTGGAATATTCTTTTGGTTTTAGCCAAGGAAATCTCTCAACTTCTTCAAAAGTTTGCTACTGGGCCTCTAGGTGGTACAATTATTTCCATCTTTTTGCTCATTTGCAGCCTGTCTTTTTGGATTATAGTCTCTTACTACTTAAGCAATTTCTTCCTTTTCTGTAGTATGTCTCATTTGTCCTTCATAATAATGAATGTCTGTGTTTTTTATTCTCAGGTAGATTACTGGAATTTTACGTATATTTTATTGGTGTTCTCATGAATGCTTGGATTTAACAATTGTACCATTTTCCAACGTTCTATGTCATAGTAATTTTGCAACTTGTTTTCAATTAATAATATGTTGAGAATAGTGTACATAAAATGCATTTTAGAACTAATCCTAAGATAAAGTGTCTCATCAAAGCATATTTTATAACAGTAAAGCAGTAGAAAAAATAAGTTAACTAAATGTCCAACAAGTGGAGATGTATTATATAAATTCAGTACCATCAAAAATGTAATATTACTCAGTAATTAAAATTATATTTTATTTAAATGTTCATTGGCTTGTGAAAAGTCTATAACATACCAAGTAGAAGTTAAAGTTATATTTTGTAAATTAAAAAAATTTTAAAAGGTGAGAAGTAAATACAAGATTTTTCCCATTTTTTTAGAAATGGATATGCATGTGTATATTGTATGTATGTTTATATGTTATGTATATGTACCCAAAAATGCCTAAAAGGATATAAGTTACTAATAGTGATTTTATCTTTGGTGTGGTTGTCATTATTTAAATCTAAAATAAAAAAAATCTTAACTCCATTATCCTTCATGAAGCCCTTAATCTAATCGAATAGTTCCTTAAACTCTAGCATATACTACTTTTACACTGTTGGTGGGACGGTAAACTAGTTCAGCCGTTGTGGAAGTCAGTGTCGCGATTCCTCAGGGATCTAGAACTAGAAATACCATTTGACCGAGCAATCCCATTACTGGGTATATACCCAAAGGACTATAAATCATGCTGCTATAAAGACACATGCACACGTATGTTTATTGCGGAACTATTCACAGTAGCAAAGACTTGGAACCAACCCAAATGTCCAACAATGATAGACTGGATTAAGAAAATGTGGCACATATACACCATGGAATAATACTATGCAGACATAAAAAAGGATGAGTTCATGTCCTTTGTAGGGACATGGATGAAGCTGGAAACCATCATTCTCAGCCAACTATCGCAAGGACAAAAAACCAAACACCTCATGTTCTCACTCATAGGTGGGAATTGAACGATGAGAACACATGGACACAGGAAGGGGAACATCACACACCGGGGGCCTGTTGTGGGGTGGGGGGAGAGCGGAGGGATAGCATTAGGAGATATACCTAATGTTAAATGACGAGTTAATAGGTGCAGCACACCAACATGGCACATGTATACATATGTAACTAACCTGCACGTTGTGCACATGTACCCTAAAACTTAAAAGTATTTTAAAAATTTAAAATAAACAGCTGAAATGAAAAAAAAAAACTCTAGCGTATACTTTCAGCTTCCTAAACACTCTCATAAATGTATTGTAGTGCAATAAAATCTAACACATTATAATGCCATCTTTATTCTATCATCTCCTATCAGTTCTTAGCGGAATAAATTTGAGATCAGAACAGTAAGATAATTCTATTGACCAATGGACATTACTGAATCGGGGGAGATTCCAAAGTGGAAATGCACTGTGTCATACGTTTGTTTATTATAGTTGCAGCCTCAGCATTCATAAGTTGTTAGGAATCCCATAATAACTTAGGACTGACGTAAGTTGTTTGAATCCCAGTCATACCCCGTCACCTTTGACCTAGTTAAAACTCCCCCTTCCTGCGAGGTTGTTTGCAAAATAACATGCTTATGCCTCATCCCACTGATCCAAAACCCAATGCATCCCACCATTGCCAAGCACAATAACACCTAATGGTCAACACCAGAGCTCTAAAAATAAGTTCCTCATTCACATATGTTTTCTTTACACTAGCCAATCCACAACTTCTGCAGGAAAATCTAAGGGATAGTGCCCGTGGCTTTGGTCCTTCCTAAAGACATAGCCCCACAGGTTCCCCGCCTCCCCATCTCATTGCCCACCCACTGGTTGAGCTTCCTGCTACCACCTACAGATTTCCCCATAGGCCTCACATCGGCACCCCCAACCTCTCTGGAACCAGTGAGTAATAAATTGCTTCTGTTTTATGCATTTTGGTTTCACAACCTCACTGAGTCTCACTTGGCTGACACACTTGAGCCTAACTTTCCCCCTATCAGGGCTCTCCTAGGGAGTGTCTATCTCGGCTTATGGCGACTCTCAAGAGAGAGATCGCAAAAACAAAGCAGACAGAAATGATAACAATAGAAATCATAACACACTGCAATGGAGAAGTACAGGGAGTTTTCTTCAGACCTCAGGTTCTGTGACTGGGTCTGAGAATTAAAGTAACAGAAGACATATTAACAAGAGAAAAACATACAAGTTTAATTTTTTTCATATGTACACGGGAGTCTTCATAAAGAAAATTAAGACCTGAAGAAGCTATTAGGCCTCAATAGTTATATATCTTTTTAAACAAAGAACAATAAATTGTGAGGATGTGACAACAAAGAGGCTTGGGCCAAAGGCAGTAAATGTGGGACAGTGACTAGGAAATATATGGGAGAGACTAGTGGAAGATAAGGACTATTATAATAGATTTGTTTGTACGATTGATTTTGGTGTCAACTCCAAGTCTCCAGTGATAAAGATGGTCTTCTCTTCCTGGTACGAGAAGGGCATCTTTTTCATGGGAAATTTTATGGCCTGCTTTTAGATAAAAGGTGTTCAAAGAGTATTTTCTGTATCTGCTGATTCTCAAGTGTCTCCAGCTCAAAATAATCAATATGTAAAACAGTAAATTTGGGGGTGACATGTTCTGAACCCCTTTAGAAGAAAAATACATCAAGCTTGGTTAATAGACAAAAAATAAAACAAGATAAATAGATAAATTAAAAAGACATTTGTCATTGAGACTTATGGAGAGACACACAACAAAAGGCAAACAAATTGACCAATCTGTGGAATGCCTTCCATTCCTGTTGCAACAAAAGTAGACAAATAACACAATAATAATTTGACCTGATAGAATTAAAATTTTACCAAAAGCTGAATAGAGCATATAACACTCCCAATTTTCCTGGCAATGGGGCTGTCATTTCTATAATAATTACATTTTAATGAGGATAAAACATATCCAAATAAGATAAGCAATAATTAAAATCTGAGTCACATGTGTTCTACTTAGTTCCACTTTAAGGAAAGATCTGAAGAGGAATTGAGAGATTTTTGTTGCAGGCCAAAAATAAAGTTATGAGAAAATAATTTGAGTGATATAAATGAATGATAAAATTAAGCCTTTGTTCTGAAGAGCCTCTGGGTATCACACAACTGTGTTTGTCCCAATGTCTTTGATGGTGATAGCCACATTCTTCCCATCAGCATTTCTGATTGGAGAAAATGAAGACTAGAAAGTGGCAAAAGCTCATTCTTTCAGTGGCCTGAGAAACCCAGTAGCCATGATGAAAAATGTTGACAGATTTTAACTATATAGTTACTTAAATATTCTTTCGGGATAATGATGGTTCATAAACAAGATTAAAAAGGCAAATAATAGAAGAAAATGTTGCAACACATGAGTCATGAATTAATGTCTTAAATCTTTCAAATCAATAAGGAAAGGCAAAACTTGACTGAAAAGTGAACAAAGGATGGAGCAGGCAATTCATAGGAGTAATGCAAATGGTGTAGGAACACAAAAAGTAAATCATCTTCTCTAGGAACCCTAGAAATGCACATTAAAACAAAAATGAAATTCTCTTTTACTCCATCAGTTTAGCAGTGGTGTAAGCACAGAGGCATTCTCATCTGTTGTTACTGAGAGGCAAATTAACAGAGCCTTTGGGAAGGCAGTGTTACACCCTCTAAAAATATTTAAAATGTGAAAAGCTAAGACAGCAATTTCACTTCAAGGAATTTAATCTCTTAAACTATAATGCACACATATATACACATAAGCAAACAGGGTAAAAATATTTATGTACAAAATTGTTCCCTGTAGAAATATTTGTGTAGCAGTCAAATTGTAATCAATATAAAGGATGAAATAAATTATAATATGTGCTTATTACTAGTATGCTGTAATGCAATGTTTCCACTTAAAATGGGTTAGAACTATGTGTACAAACATTGAGTGATGTCTTTAATATAGTTTGAGTTCAAACATGTTGCAGTTATGTATATATTATATATGTATGTATATATATGCACATTAAATCATATTTTAAAAATAAATTCAGATGAGTTGTATGATTAAGTTTTCTGTCTGGGTATCACCATTTATTTTTCTGTTATTTATTAAACTGACCTTGGACAAGTGACCTGACTCCATGTCCTCCATGTCTAAAACGGAAATAATAATTTGGTGAGTCTTAAATGACTTAATAAATGTAAAACAATTAGAATCTAAGTGTAAAGCCTGGCACAGGGTTAAACTATACGTGATGTCTATTATTATAGTATTTTTATTATCTAAATTGAATGATTTTAACCCTTCTTACAAATAATGTTTTCTCACATAGACATTATTTTTTCTTTTTTTCTTATTAATAGAACCCTGACCTTGTTTTTTATCGATGCACTTTTGTGTATCTAAGTGCTTAAGAGGAAAATAGACTCAATTCCAGTCTCATCAATTAAATCTTGATTAGTTTAAGACAGTGATAAGCCTAAATGTGAACATTTTAGGTCAATGAGATATGACAGATAATTACCTAGATTTCTGGAAAGAATTCTGGGATCTTGAAAAGAGGCATAAACAAGAGACTGTCTTTTCAAGTTTTGTTTGTTTGTTTGTTTGTTTGTTTTATATCTAGATGTTGGTTTGTAATGATATGAGGCCTGAAGCTGCTGCAGTTATTTTATCCCTGTGAGGGAAGTTAGCACCCACAGATGATGATAAACGGAAGAGATAAAAAGAATCTGTGTTTTTGTTGACATTGCTGAGCTACTGAATTGATCACTCATAGAAGGCCTTATTATATAAGATAATAAATATTGTTTTTCAAAAACTATTTTGATTGGGATTTAAATGTAAAGAACGCCTCCCAATAAATATATCCATAATCCTGATACTTTGAAAAATCTATCATCTTCTATTCCTCTGCCCTCACACCCATGCCTTCCTCTATCTTCTTGAATATATGAAACATATTTATAATAACTTATGGATCTGTTCCCCTAGCTTGATTTTTCTCATATGAGTTATGCTTATATTTTTCTCTTGAGTTATATTCATATTTTCCTCTTGAGTTATATTCATATTTTCCTGCTTCTTTGCATTCCTGATAATATTTAATTGGATGCTGAACATTGTTAGGTGCTGGATTTTGTTGTATTCCTTTAAATATTTTTGGGGTTTTGTTCTGGGATGCAGTCAAGTTACTTGGAATTAATTTGTTCTTCTGATTCTTGCCTTTAAGCTTTGTTAGTGTGTGTCTAAAACATACTTTAGTCCTAAAATAATTTGGCCTCAGTATTTTTTAAATGATTCTACCCCAAACCCACGTATTAAGAGGTCTTTCTACCCTGGCTGGTGGGACGAAGAACTATTCCCAACTCTTTGTGAATTTTAGAAACGGTTCCCCTTCATTCTATCAGTTCTTTCCCTGGCATTGAGTAGCTTACTCACACTCATATTAGGTCATTACTTGGTTATAAAGACTCAAGGAGACTCCTTTGCAGTGGTCAGGTCTCTTTCTGTGTAGGTCTTTCTCCTCTGGCATATTTTCCCCAGCAAATTCTAGCCACTTAGTGTACCTCGACTTGGAACTCAGAGTGGCTGCTGGATGCTTTTGGATGTTCTCTTTATGCTTTGCAGCCTGGAGACTCTCCATCGATGGTAAGCTTGGCCACCACAGGGCTCACCTCACTTGTTTTCCTACTCTCAGGGACCACTCTTCTAGCTGTCCCTTGTCCAATGTCTAAAAACAGTTTTTTCATGCACTTTATTTGGTTTCTGGTTATTCAGGGTGAGACATTTTCTAGTTTAATGAGATGAATTCTACAGCTGTGAAGTACTCCTTTGTGTAGTGTAACATAGTTTATTCAACTACCTCCGTATATACAAACATACAGTGTTTCCAAGACTGTCAGTACAAACAATACTTTAATTAATGACTTGTACATATGTAGTTTGTATTGCTAGAGGAAACTTTAGTGTATATTTCTAGCCAGTGGGAACACTGGGTTAAAGGTAGTTTTGTTAAATACTCCATAAGTGTTGTAACAACTTGTATTCCTGCCACTGATATGGACATATGCCTTTTTCTCCACAGCCACACCAGTTGAGTGTGTGTTGTTATATTTTAAAAATTTTGTCACTCTGATGGATGAGAAATGGGTCCTCAATGCAGTTTTATTTTGCATTTCTTTCATGATAAGCAAAGTTGAACATTTTTCCATATGTTTAAGTTCCTTCTATATGTGTGTGTGTGCATGTGTGTGTGTGCGTGAATTATTGCAAATATTTTCTCTCGGTTTTTTTAAACTCTGTTGTTTTTCTTTTTTTGCTATGCAGAAGTATTTATTTTTATTCCTTTATAGTCAAATGAATTATACCATCTCCATTTCTAGTCCTACTTAGAAAACCTTTTTTCCTCACTGAAGTTAAAGACAAATTCACCCATATTTTCTTCTACCACTTGTATGGTTTTTATCGTCTATATTCAGATTTCTGAATCATTGGAGTTTATCTTTATCCCTGGTATAAGGTATGGATCTAATTTTAACTTTTTTGAATTGGCTACTTAGCACCATTTATTAAAATGTCTGACTTTGTCCCAGTGATTTTTGCAACATTTATCATATATTAAATTTCCATATGTACTTGGGTACCTTTGAATTTTTTATTTGATTTCATTGGCCTGTCTGCTTGTTTGTGTGCCAGTACCAAACTGTTTTTATTAGAGAGGTTCTATAATGTGTTTCAACGTCCATTTCCTGGATATTCTTACATGTTTATTTTTCCAAATGAATTTCAGTACTAACTTATCTAGCTTCATTTAAAAGCTTGCTGCTGTTTGTATTGAGAGTGCACTAAATTTATCCATTAACTCAGATAAAGCTGATGTATTTATGATGTTGAATCATTCCAAAAACAAAGAATATTTTTCCAATTGTTCAAATCTCCTTTTGTGTTTTAAACACAAGTGTTTTAAAGTGTTCCTCATATAAATTTTACACATTTCCTATTAACTATATTTCTAAGTATTTTACTTTTGTTGCTATTGTGAACAGGGTTTTAAAATACATATATACATACACATACACAAACACACATCTTTATTCTTTAGAACACATATTCTAATACATATATGTAGATTTATATATACAGAGATGGAGAATATATATACTTTAAAAAGTATTCATCAGTTCTTATTTTCTTGAGTGTTTTCATCAGACAAATATTTGTTTTTATCTAAGAGTTTTTTCATTATGAATATAATCAAGGCTTATTATTACAAGTGTTATTTGAATAAATTTCTTAATATTGAATCAATCTTGCATCCTTGGAAAAAAATCTACTTGATTGTAGCATATTGTTTTCTTAATGTGGTGTTTGATTCTGTTTACTAATATTTTATTTAGAAACTTTGCATCAATATTGATAAATAATATTAGTATCTTTAATTTTATACTTTCTGTACTAGATTTAGGTATCAGGTTTAGGCAATGGAAAACATATAGAGACTGGTCTATGAAAATCTGGTAGAACTTTCTGGCAATTGTTTATTGGTTCTGTCTTTATCACTTTTTCTATTTCTTCATGGAAATTAATCTGTTTAAGCTTTGTATGTCTCATAGGTAATTTTTGTAACCTGTATTTCTGTGTAGGTAGAATCGTGTCCCTCCCACCCTGTCCCCAGCTCCGTAAAAAAAGATACGTTCAAGTCCTAAACTTCAGTGCCTGTGAATGTGACTTTACTTATAAAGGCTTTTTGCAAATGTATTAGGTGGTACAAAAGTAATTGCGATTTTTGCATTGTTGAAATTTGCTGTTTGATACTGGAATACATTCTTAAATGTGGTTACGTTAGACATCATTTTAACGCACATTTCTCACTTTATGTTTTTTGCTAATGACTTACTACTTGCTGTTTATTTTATATGTATTTTAGACTATGGAAATGATGTCAGACAAAAAACAAATTTGAGCGATTTTCTTAATTGAGTTCAAAATGTTTAAGCAGCCGAAACAACTCGCAACGTCAACAACGCATTTGGCCCAGGAACTGCTAACAAACCTACAGTGCAGTGGTGGTTCAAGACGTTTTGCAAAACAGACAAGAGGCTTGAAGATGAGGAGCATAGAGGCTAACCATCAAAAGTTGACAAAAACCAATTGAGAGCAATTATCGAAGCTTATCCTCTTACCACTACACAAGAGGTTGCTGAAGAACTCAACGTCGACCATTCCGTGATTGTTCAGCATTTGCAGCAAATTGGAAAGGTGAAAAAGCTCAGTAAGTGGGTACCTCATGAGCTGAGCGAAAAATTTTAAAAAACCCTCATTTTTGAAGTGTACTCTTCTCATTCTACATCACAACAATGAACCATTTTTCAATCAAATCGTGACATGCAATGAAAAATGGATTTTATATCACAATTGGTGACGACCAGTTCAGTGGATGGGCTGAAAAGAAGTTCCAAAGCACTTCCCAAAGCCAAACTTGCACCGAAAAAAAGGTCATGGGCCCTGTTGGTGGTCTGCTGCGGGTCTGATCCACTACAGCTTTCTGAATGCTGGCAAAACCATTACATCTGAGAAGTATGCTCAGCAAATCGATGAGATGCACCAAACACAGGCAGCCAGCATTGGTCAACAGAAAGGGCTCAATTCTCCACAACAATGCCCAACCATTTATCGCATAACCAACACTTCGAAGTTTTGCCTCATCCACTATTCACTTTACCTCTCACCAACCGACTACCCTTTTTCAAGCACCTCGACAACTTTTTGCAGGGAAAACACTTCCACAACCAGCAGGATGCAGAAATTCCTTTCCAAGAGTTCATCGAATCCTGAAACATGAATTTTTATGTTATAGGTATAAACAAATTTATTTCTCGTTGGCAAAAATGTGTTGATCGTAGTGGTTCCTGTTTTGATTAATAAATATGTGTTTGTGCCTAGTTATAATGATTTAAAATTCATAATCCAAAACTGTGATTACTTTTGCACCAACCTTTTGTATTTCCCTTTTGCCCATTCTGCAAAAATCATTTAATGTAAGGCTTTTAAATTCCCAGCTGAACCTTTATTTGTTGCTAATAATTTTTAGTTCTTGGCTTTGTGATAAGAGAATATGTAATATTTCTAGTTCATGTTACTGACTTTTTGTATGTGTAACATGATCTCAAAGTCAATTTTTGTGACTTCCATTTACACTTGAGTAGGTGCGCTCTCCATTAACAGAGTTTAAAGTTTTGTATAGCCTTAAAATCTACCCCATTTATTATGTTGTTTAGGTCTTTTATCGTATTTATTTTTTGTCAACTTAATCTGTCTTATGTGGAGAATACTGAGCTAAAGTTATAATGAGTGTGTTTCCACTTATGTCTTCTTGCATTGTTGTAGTTTTTGCTTCAGTGAGGGAATTCTGTTATTTAGTGCATAGATATTCATAAATATAACTTTGTTGTGAATTATGGTTCATTCTAGCATTAAGAAGTGAATTATGGTTCATTCTAACATAAAGAAGTGTCATTTTTATACCTTTAATGCTTATAAAATTGAATTTTTCTTTGTCTAATGTCAGAATTGCTACACCTGCCTCCCTGACAGATTCCATTTGCCTGGTATGCCTTTGTCTATCTCTTTATTTTTATCCTTTGAGTCACTTATTTTAGAGATGTCTCTTGTGTGTCCATATAGTTGGTTCTTGTTTTGTGAGTCAAATTGGAAGTCTTTTCCTATTAATATATGGGTCAAGTCCATTCACGTTTATTAGTAAGTGTGATTGTTTAGTCTCACATCTACATATTATTTGTCATAATTATGCATTTTATGTTATAATTGCTGAGTTTTTCCTTTACTATATATTTTTTGCTGTTTTACCTTTACAATTTCTTTGGCTATTTAGAAAGTTCTAGTGATCATCTTTATCTTAATGCCTTTTTAATGAAATTGATAGATAAAATTGTATGTATTTATTATGTACAACGTGATGTTTTGAAATATATAAACATTGCAGAATGGTTAAATCTAGATAATTAACATATGCACTAACTCACAAAGTTATCCTTTTTGTGGTGAGAACATTTAAAATATACTCTGTTAGCATTTTCCAAGAATACAATATATTGTTATTAACTATAGTCACAATACATCATGATCTCACTCATATGTGGAATCCATCTTTATAGATTTTTAAATATCATTAGTTCTCTGTTTCCATATTTAACCTTTTACTTACCACTTTGTTAGTTTTTACTGGTATCCATTAGCTTTCACTTGTTCCCTATATTAAAAAAATTAATGTGCTTATTTTATTTTCCTCTTTCAATTTTTCTTCTCTCATTCTTAGTCACATCACTTACATTTGTCAAAGATAAGACACATAATATGATATATAATATATGCTGTGTAACATGTTATTCTATCGCTGTTATCCTCACTTTTGTCTGATCTCACTTGTATCTACAAATTGAACATACTAAATGCTCACCATTAGTCTTTTTTCCAGAAGTTTCACTCATCATATCTTGGTTCAAAGAAGCCCATTCTCTAATGTATTTCTCAAAATGGGCTGCCAAGGATAGAATTTCCTGATTTCTTCCATATTTGAAACATTGACATTTTAAAGACAACTTGGCTTTATAAAATGTTTGGTTCACATATTCTTTCCTTGAATCTTTTGAAAATGCTGCCCAATTGATGCTTTGCTTTGTATGTGTGGTTTTTCCTTATTATCTGGGAAATTTGATCCTAGTCTAATCTTGTCCTCGTAATTTATTTGTTTTTTAAAAAACTAGTGGCCCTGATAAATCTTTTTCTTCATTTTAAGGTTTAATAGTTTTACTAGAGTTTGTCACAGAGTTGATCATTGTGGGTCAGTTTCCTCCAGTACCTGGTGGGTCCTTTCCATATGTAAACACAGATCTTCTTTATTTCTAGAAAGTTTACTATAATTTTTAAAAATATTAATTCTATTCTATTGTTTAATTTTTCTTTTGAAACTCCAATTATACATAAATTGGTCCTTTGCCTGAATACCATTTCAACCAATTTTATTTGACCTTTTTAAAAAGGCTTTTTCTTATTTTTTCATTTATTAGTTGTTTTTCCACTTCTACTTATTGCCCTTTATTAAGTGATCATTCACACCTTTTCTTCCTTGGGTGCTCTAGGTGCCTTAGTCTTCATTTCTTATGTAATTTTTGCCCCTGAATTCAGTCAGCTCTCATTTCATTTCTTCCAATTCTTGACTTTTCAATTTCAGATGCAAGGTCTTTTGCTGTTGTTATTGTTTCATATATAAAAATGCTTGTTTGAGGACACTTAATTCAGTTTTAAAAACTGTAATAGTTTTGTTTTGCTTTGCTAGTCTTCTGCTTGGAGAAAAAGTTCCTCAGATAAACTGTTTTTATTTTAATTTGTTTTCCTTTAACAGTAATTTGTACAAAGACTATGTCCCTGCTTGGTGTAGTATATAAGAATCCTAATTCAAAATTGCCTCCTTCTATCAATATAGCAAAGTAGACCTCGTTTCTAGATAGCTTTGCTTTCTGTAGGGGTTTGGGAGAATAATTGTGTGTTCTTTGATATTTTTACTTCCTTTTGTGTTCCAAGATCTTAAATTTCCATCTCTTGCTTCTTTTTCTCATTCACTGTGAATTTTCCAAAAGGTACCTCTTCTATCCTTTCAACCATTATTGCCTCCAAATATTTACTTTTTTAAAAAATAATTGCCTCCTCATATCTTAGGTATACTTTTAAGTCTTTTCCATGAGATCAGTACTCTTTTTCAGTATTTTTCTTTTTCTTCTTGAGACAGAGTCTCACTCTGTTGCCCAGGCTGGAGTGCAGTGGTGACATATTGGCTCACTGCAACCTTGGCCTCTTGCGTTCAAGCAATTCTCCTGCCTCAGCCTTCTAAGTAGCTGAGATTACATGCACACACCACCACATCTAGCTAACTTTTGTGGTTTTGTTGTTGTTGTTGTTGTTGTTGTTGTTTGTTTTTTGTTTTTAGTAGAAACAGGGTTTCACCATGTTGGCCAGGCTGGTCTCAAACTCCTGATCTCCGGTGATCTGCCTGCCTCCGCCTCCCAAAGTGCTGGTATTACAAGTGTGAGCCACTGCACCTGGCCTTTTTTCAGTATTTTTATACCTATGGTTGATTTTCTTCCTCTGGAAGTGTTTTTTTTTTTTTTTTTTTTTTGGTTAATCCTAGGCACACTGCTAGTTCCCCTCTTTTCTCTTTTATTCAGTTTTTACTTGACTGTTTTATTTTCCATGAATGCATTTGTCATGAGTAATTCAGTAGTATTTTGTTTTTATTTCTCTTACTTCACAGGTTATATGAAGTTTGGGCATTCTCTACTAATAAAACTCACGAAAGCAGGTATTTTGCATGGTTATATTGGTTCTTTTTGTTGTTCTGACTTCTTTCTTTAAAAGTTATGCTGGGAGGTTTGAATATTCACCACTGCCATTGTTTTGGCTTCCCCTAAATTCCCCTGATTTATTCTCAGGCGGCAAATTGTAATATATTATCAACTTGATTAAAAGTACTTTTGAAAACAATGTGTATTTTTAAAACAATCCCACATAGCAGCACAAGATGCTTCTCAGTAAATCTGGATTATAGCACACAGACATGGATTAGATTTTGATACCGTCATGAAATATGAATGAATGAGGAAAAAATATAGAGCTACTCTGGTACAAGTTAACTTTTGTCTTCTCTTTAAAGGAAATAAATATGGGACTGAAAATTCTAGAAAAACATCTCTCTTAGAAGATGACTGGAGCCCTAGATGGGCAATGAGCACGGAATTAAAGAGAATACCAAGATAAATGTGTTTAAGTCTTCAGGCTGTGCTTGAAGAGAACTTGCTATTGAGCTACCAGAACCACTGCTATTGATCCTCAGAGATATGAAGGGGCATGAGACAGCTGCGAGGAGATTGCATGTGGGTAAATAGTGTTCACATTTCCACAAAGTGAAAGATGAGTTATGTAAGACAATTATAACAATGAGCCTAAGCTGGGTCACAGAATGGTTATTAAAAAGGTAGTTTGGAATTACTAAGGTGAAGCACTAGTTGAAGAGAAGTCCATTGTGAAGAAGCACTATCATGTTAGCTGGACTACTTTCTTCGATAGGATGGATAGGTTTGGGGGATTACTGTAAATATGATGTATCTGGAATTGAGAAGACATTTGACAAATCTTTTATTACATCCCTGTGGACAAATGGAAAATATAGGCTGTATTATAGTATCATCTGATTCCTATTATTTCCTGTAAGGATTAGACATATCTGTGTCAGATACTCACCCCACCATATAAAAGAAGTCCATTAACACATTCTTTTCCACTCCCATGTCCTAAACAGTTGTTCCTCATTCATTACCCTGATTTATTTTCCCATTTATTATTTATTTATTAAGGTATTTCACTTTATCTTGAGCCTTGGAACTATTACTTATTATAATTTTCTGGCTAGCATCTACACTTCACTAGCATTCTAAACTTGGCTAAGTCTCTCTTTGATCACTTCTATGACAAGGAATTACTGTAAATTGAAGATGATAAAACTGTAATGCAAAATGTAGGAATAAAAGAATGGTAGACTCAGTGTTCAGATTCTGAACACCATACGTAAGAGTTAAACTAAGTAAATTTCACAATATTTCTTCTTATATATTCCACTTTTCTTCTTAAATATTTCATAATATTTAATTATGATAATTACTGACTTCCCTAAGTTCCGAAAAATTTTATTGTTGTTCTGAAGGAACACTCCAAGATGATCAGCAGATGGCACTGCTAACTTGAAAAACCAATTCTTAGATATATTAAAAATTGATGACATATTTTTAAAGCTGTTAACTGTTACTATGATGTATTACAGAATAGTGAGAAAACAACGTTAAACAGGTGGAAGAAATTTAAAATGATCCACAATTGTATATAAAATAACGATTAACATTTTAGTACATGGCCAAGTTTTATATTCACATAAATGGAATCTATCCTACAAGAGCCTACTAACTGAATTTTGAAAATAAAAAATGTATTATATCAAATTGCCATGTCATTAAATCTTTCTCAGCAACATTATTTTTTATGGTATATAAATACACCGTACTTTAGTTAACCAATGACTTGTAGTAGGAAATTTAGTTTATTTCCAATTTCTTATTCTCATAAATAACACTGTTATGAACATCCTTGTGTCTAATTCCTGAGTTATAGGTCACATATTTAATTGTCTCCACAGGATAAATTCCCAAAAGTAGAACTGCTGTATTAGAATATATTTTTAAAATATTATATTCAAATTGGACCCAAGAAAGGGTATAATAATTCGCACTCATTTTTAAAATTTATACACATTGAATGTTACATTAAAAATCATTTGTCTCAAAATAGGTACAAAATATAACTTTATTTAAAATTATGCCTTTGATTAAATGTTTTCAAATATTTTGTAAGTTTATGATCCACTTGATATTTGTGAATTTCATTTTCATGTCTTTTAACCCTTTTAAAAATAGAATAATTCATAATTTCTCTACTTATTTTGTGAATACTCTATATATTAAAGTCATCATTGCAATTAAGGCTATTCTAAATAAGCTAATGTCGCTAACCCAAGTGTTATTTAGGAGAGTGTTATTTTACTTTAGAAAAAAATATGTCTTTTTTTAAGTTTATTGAATTTTTCTTTGAGTGTTTTTTTATGATAAATTTTAATAACTGTTTCTCAGGGACCATGAAAAGGATTAGTCTATATTTGTATGATATAGAATTCAAATATTACAACTTTCTTATATTTCTCAGATTCTCTATATAATGTTATGTGCTTTTTGTTGTTGTTGTTGTTTTTGTTTTTTTTTGAGATGGAGTCTCACTCTGTTAGCCAGGGTGGGGTACAGTGGCATGATCTCAGCTCACTGCAACCGCCGCCTCCTGGGTTCAAGCGATTCTCGTGCCTCAGCTTCCCAAGTAGCTGGGATTACTGGGATTACAGGCATGCGCCACCACGCCTGGCTATTTTTTGTATTTTTATTAGAGACGGGGTTTCACCATGTTGGTCAGGCTGGTCTCAAACTCCTGACCTGAGGTGATCCACCCACTTTGGCCTCCCAAAGTGCTGGGATTACAGGCGTGAGCCACGGCACCCAGCCAATGTTACATATTTTTTTAACCACTTGATTTCTCATGGAGAAGAGATATCAAAATCTCTGACAATTGTATTTCTTTTCATTAACATTTGCTTTTTCTTTACATGTTTTACCATTATATTATTCAATGAATTAAAGCTTATAACTCATATTTTAGTGTGATTTTTTCATTTTGATTTTAAAAAGCCCTTTGCCTCATTTTAAGTTTTGCTTTTCTTAACTCAAATTATACTTAGTATACTTTCTAATTAGTTGTCAATGTACTCATTGACAACTGAGTACAACTGATATATTTATTAGTATATCAATTGATATATGCTTCTAAAGTGATTGAAACATTTGATCTTTTCAGTAGCATTAAAAGTTTTCCAAAAAATATTTCTTACCATTTTTCAATGGCTTCCTTCAAACTGTAGCCTAACCACGATCTGTGACAGCATTACATATGATGAATTAATGAGATCTTAATTCCATAGTATAAATGTTGTGAAGAAGAATGCGGAATATCTTTATGTGCTCAGTATTTAGGAAGCTGCCTAACTGGACTAGAATAGTTCCAATTTAAATTAGTGGATTTTCAAAAATTTTGGCCATTCGATTAATGACAAAGTTTTTGGAATAATTTAAACTCTTTAAGCGAGGGATAGGTGTACTTACTCATCAAAACATCTACACGAGGTACGTATTATTATTATTATAACATTTTAGAAAGGAGGAAAGAGATTAAATTACTTTCCCAAGGTAATATAGCCAGGCTTCAAACCCACACAGTAAAAACATCTTACAGCTTGTGGTTTTATTTCTACAACTATGTTAGAGAGAGAGAGAGGCCTGCAAATAAAAACTTCAAGTGCTGATTTTACCTAGAACTCTGTAAGATGACTTAACATAGCATTGATTGTCACCTGTGGCTGGGTGCCCAGTGGGAGTACCTAGACATCTGCAGTGGAAGTTGTTTTGACAGCTTCAGGAGTATTAGAAGACAGTCCTTTTGGCAGGCCTGGTGACATTATTACAGAGAACAATAGAAGAAGTGACAGTGATGAGAGGCTCTTACAGCTGAGGTTTGACAGGATGTCTCATTGAAGGGGCTGTTGCAAGAAAGTAAGATAACAGCAGCTGTGGGGGTAGGAGAAGAGATTCAGTTGTGAATTCAAGTGCAACCCCCACCCACTCACTTACCCTGGAGACTTGCAATGTATATGATAGACTGTGCAGAATGCCTGACGCTACATGGAGTGATGGAGTTGAAAGCAGAAAATTTTGCATATTGCTTGACAAATAGTCCTACTTTTGCCTCTGGTATGGTCTAGAGAAAAGACAGTATTCCTCTACCAAGACAGAGAAGCTGTGTCGAGGGGGCAAAGTTGATGTAATTTGGCAAGAATTACCTTCATGACATCAAGGGATTGATTTGCACAGCCATAATTCATTCCTGGGCTGCAATGCTCTATGATAGCTGAAATCCAGTTATCCTTATTTTGAGTCAGTTGGTCCTTTGACTGAAGCAAACTTCAAATGATGAAAACTTAACGGGGCTCAGAGAAAAGCTAATGTAGGATTTAGAAAGATCCACTCATGGGTTGCACATCATCGTTTTTCATGGATGATTACTAAATTAGTCAGAGCAAATATCTATAATTTTACCTGCAGAGTCACAGCCCTAGCTCTGCCAAGTACCCTGAGCTTTGTGTGATCTGAGGGACAGCATACATAGCCTTGGTGCAGTCACCAGGGGTGACCACAGAATTCCCATATTCCAGGTGACACTGATCTTCAAATTAAAACAAGCCTCTGTCTTAATGGCTAAAATTGGTGAGAAATGGAACCAAAGTTTTTCCGATTTTGATAATGAAACACTGTAGGAGTAACCAGGCAAAAACAAAATTAAAAAGGTGACTTTCAATAGTACAAAAATTAGATTTGCTTCAAACTCACGCAATATTAAATGTCCGTCAATAGTACGAAAAGACTATATTCGATCTATTTGCCTTTTACAAGTGGAGTCTTTAGGAGACAATCTTTCATACACAAAGCCTTAGAAAACAGCTACTATGTACCCTTCCTGAAAAAGAAAGAAAAATATTTTACTCAATAGAAAAATGAATCAAAATTTACAAGTCAAGGCCAGGTGCAGTGGCTCATGCCTGTAATCCCAGCACTTCGAGAGGCTGAGGCGGGTGGATCACTTGAGGTCAGGAGTTTGAGACCAGCCTGGCCAACATGGTGAAACCCTGTCTCTACTAAAAATACAAAAAATTACCCGGGCGTGGTGATGGGCACCTGTAATCCCAGCTATCTGGGAAGTTGAGGCAGAAGAATTGCTTGAACCTGGTAGGCGGAGGTTGTAGTGAGCCCAGATGGTGCCTCTGCACTCCAGCCTGGGCGATGGAGCGAGACTCCATCTCAAAAAAAAAATTCACGAGTCAAGATAGTTTTGTGACATGTAAGAACTGATGAGTGCAGGAATAATGTATAAAGTTGACTAAAGTGTTGTAAGCATAACTGCAAAACTGGGCACAGATGTAAAAATTGTATGTAAATGTTTATTTATAAATTTTATATATTTGTATGTGTATAGTTGAAAGTAATGCATAATCATAGTGAATAATTTAGGGAATCAGAAAATTCAATTATAAAATAAGAATATAAAAATATATCTTATATAAAATGTAGAAACTTTTTATATAAATATAAAATTAAAATAATAAAATATTTAAAATTTATCTGCTCTTCTACCTCTGAGAGAAAATTCTAAAGATTTCAGTGTATTCTCTCTCTACATATATGCATGTGTACAAACCATACTATATAGGCACATTTTATTCTTATACTTTAAAAACAATAATGGCACTTTGGGAGGCCAAGGCAGGCTGATCACTTTGAGGTCAGGAGTTCGAGATCAGCCTGTCCAACATGGTGAAACCCTGTCTCTACCAAAAAATATACAGATTAGCTGGGCGTGGTGGTATGCTCCTGTAGTCCTAGCTACTTGGGAGGTGAGGCATGAGAATTGCTTGAACCTGGGAGGTGGAGGTTGCAGTGAGTGGAGATCACGCCACTGCAGTCCAGCCTTGGTGACAGAGTGAGACCCTGTCTCAAAATAATAACAATAATAATAATAATAAAATGGATCAAAATTTATATTCTTAAATTCAAAAAACATGATTATTTCAGCTTTTTTTTTGGCTGTGAGGTCTAACATAGATATAAATCTCTTTTACAGTTCTGTGTTGGATAGAGTACTGAATGTGGGTCTAGTTGGCGTAAAGGTATTGTCTTTATGAAGCTTTTGGTAAAAATTTTTAACTAATTTGCACAATCTTCATCTGTGAATGAGAGTACCAGTCTCACTATGTCATCAATAGCAATACTTATCCTCAAAAAATATAACATTTCCATTTTAAAGGCATTATATTTTATTCCATTTAGCACCTGTGTCATCCACAGAAATTCAAGTCAGGGCATTCTCCCTGGAATAAATGTGGCTAGTGAAGGAGGCAAGGAGTCATGTTCTATTTAACTACAGTATCTGAATAGACTATGTCTACATCTTAATGGCACCAGCCCCTCAACCATACCATCCCTACTGTCTATCACCCCTGCACACTACTCTGCCCCTATACTGTCTGTCTTTCTAGCTCGGAGCAACTGTCATATTCTTACACCATCTACCTACCACATAGACTGGAACAAAGTAAGTTAGAGCTTGGGTTAGAGGCATGGTATATTCACTGCTTTTCATTGACTAACATTGTTTTACTATTTGCTAACCTGAAACAGAGAACAAATTCTTAATGGTTAGTACATTTGATTTAGCTTCCTTGATAAAGTAAAGCTTAATAACATTAGAAATTAAGACACTCTTATAGCCATCAGGAGCTGATCAGTACACAGTTACTTTGACTTATCACAATACTAGCTGTATATTAGCAAGTTGTTCCTGCTTTTTTCTCTTCATCTCCCAAGGTGGAATAAATAACTGTAAGAAACTTCATATATATAAAACACTGATGTTTATTATTTGTATTTCTTTGAATAGACGAATTTCAAAATGTTCATATTTTATTAGGTATTTGTAATTCTGTGAATTTTTGTATCCTTTGCTCTATTTTCTATTGGAATTTCTCTTTTTTTCCCCTTATATAAGCTCTTGTGCACTATATGTAGTAGCCAGTTCAAAGCCCTAACCAATATGTACCCTTAAATTCTGTTTGGCAAATAATAGTTCTACCTTATTTCTGATGTTTATGTGTGAACTCTATTTGTGTAAGATTCCTGGTTATTTTTTAACCCATTTCTTTCAAAGGGAGAAGAAGCATTGTAATCCAACTGACGAGTTTGGGAGCACAATCTTGGGCATATATAGCCTGACCCCCTTTTCAAGTTTTTTCTTTGGCAGCAAACTTCCCCACAGTGAGACAAGAGGCATAAGTTGTTTTTTGCTCTTTTACACTGTAAGTTCATCAGAGGCAGACACCATAAGGGAAGGCCTGAGTCACTCCAAGACTGCCTGTGCATGGATGGATATATCTGCCTAACTTAGGGGACCCATGTTAGTAAATTCACCTGCCCACCACTGTCCAGCAACATTCTACAACCTCAGTTTAATAATGATAAAGATGATATTTTGGCCTCTATCCTATTGACTCATCTTCTTTATTGTTCATTTGGTTCAGAAGTTGACCAGAGTAGAGGTGTCTTATTTATTGAGCCCCTGAATTCCAATTATTTGTTGTTTGCTTCTTAATGATGTTTTTATAATACAAAATATCTTAATATTTGTAAAGTCAAATCTCTTGATGCTTTCTTTTATTCCTCACATTGATTTTATTCTTAAAAAATATTTCCCCAAGTCAAGATCATTCAGATTTATCTATATTTTTATCCACCTATTGCGTAGTTTGGTTTTTGTTGTTCCAATCCGTGTGGAATCAGTTTTTGTACATGATGTGAGGATTTCTTTTCTGAATAGTTAAGAAAGCATCCTGCAATCAGGCAGGAGAAATAAATAAAGGGTATTCAATTAGGAAAAGAGGAAGTCAAATTGTCTCTGTTTGCAGATGACATGATTCATGATTATATATCTAGAAAACCCCATTGTCTCAGCCCAAAATCTCCTTAAGCTGGTAAGCAACTTCAGCAAAGTCTCAGGATACAAAATCAATTTTGCAAAAATCACAAGCATTCTTATGCACCAATAACAGACAAACAGAGAGCCAAATCATGAGTGAACTCCTCCCATTCACTATTGCTTCAAAGAGAGTAAAATACCTAGGAATCCAACTTACAAGGGATGTGAGGGACCTCTTCAAGGAGAACTACAAACTACTGCTCAATGAAATAAAAGAGGACACAAAAAAATGGAAGAACATTCCATGCCCATGGAGAAGCAGAATCGATATCGTGAAAATGGCCATACTGCCCAAAGTAATTTGTAGATTCAGTGCCATCCCCATCAAGTTACCAATGACCTTCTTCACAGAATTGGAAAAAACTACTTTAAAGCTCATATGGACCCAAAAAAGGGCCTGCATTGCCAAGATAATCCTAAGCCAAAAGAACAAAGCTGGAGGCATCACGCTACCTGACTTCAAACTATACCACAAGGCTATATTAACCAAAACAGCATGGTACTGGTACCAAAACAGAGATATAGACCAATGGAACAGAACAGAGCCCTCAGAAATAATACCACACATCTACAACCATCTGCTCTTTGACAAACCTGACAAAAACAAGAAATGGGGAAAGGATTCCCTGTTTAACAAATGGTGCTGGGAAAACTGGCTAGCCATATGTAGAAAGCTGAAACTGGATCCCTTCCTTACACCTTATACAAAAATTAATTCAAGATGGATTAAAGACTTAAATGTTAGACCTAAAACCATAAAAACCCTAGAAGAAAACCTAGGCAATACCATTCAGGACATAGGCATGGGCAAGGACTTCATGTCTAAAACACCAAAAGCAATGGCAACAAAAGCCAAAATTGACAAATGGGATCTAATTAAACTAAAGAGCTTCTGCACAGCAAAAGAAACTACCATCAGAGCGAACAGACAACCTACAGAATGGGAGAAAATTTTTGCAATCTGCTCATCTGACAAAGGGCTAATATCCAGAATCTACAAAGAACTCAAAAAAATTTACAAGAAAAAAACAACCCCATCACAAAGTGGGCAAAGGATATGAACAGACACTTCTCAAAATAAGACATTTATGCAGCCAACAGACGCATGAAAAAATGCTCATCATCACTGGCCATCAGAGAATGCAAATCAAAACCACAATGAGATACCATCTCACACCAGTCAGAATGGCGATCATTAAAAAGTCAGGAAACAACAGATGCTGGAGAGAGTGTGGAGAAATAGGAACACTTTTACACTGTTGGTGGGACTGTAAACTAGTTCAACCATTGTGGAAGACAGGATCTAGAACTAGAAATACCATTTGACCCAGCCATCCCATTACTGGGTATATACCCAAAGGATTATAAATCATGCTGCTATAAAGACACATGTACACATACGTTTATTATGGCACTTTTCCCAATAGCAAAGACTTGGAACCAACCCAAATGTCCATCAATGATAGACTGGATTAAGAAAATGTGGCACATATACACCATGGAATACTATGCAGCCATAAAAAAGGATGAGTTCATGCCCTTGGTAGGGACATAGATGAAGCTGGAAACCATCATTCTCAGCAAACTATCGCAAGGACAAAAAACCAAACACCACATGTTCTCGTTCATAGGTGGGAACTGAACAATGAGAACACTTGGACACAGGAAGGGGAACATCACACACCAGGGCCTGTCATGGGGTGAGGGGAGGGTGGAGGGGGGAGGGAAAGCATTAGGAGATATACCTAATGTAAATGACGAGTTAATGGGTGTAGCACACCAACATGGTGTATGTATACATATGTAACAAACCTGCACGTTGTGCGCATGTACCCTAAAACTTAAAGTATAATAATAAAAAAAAGATTTTTAATAGCCATTATATAGAAATTAAATCAATTGATTTTTGTATATAGATCTTGTATCCTGTTTTGAAAAAAAAAAAAAAAGAAAACATCCTGGTGCAACTTTTCCAAATAATCCTTTCTATTCACAAAATTGTGATAACTTTATCATATACCAAATATGTATATGTTGTATATACACACACACACAACACATACATATTGGTATATGACATATATAGACATACATATATATACATACATGTACACACAGATATATGTGTATATATGCATGTAAGTGTGTGCATACATATTAGTATATGCCATTTTTCTGGGCTATCAATCATACATGCTGTTGGTTCTTTTGCCAAAGTTTTATTTTACAAATTACCATAGCTACATTTCTTTAAATCAGATAACAAAAGTTCTACTTTGCAAGGTCTGATTATGAGGATACATGTTATGATAAAATACCATCTTTCAACAATCAAGTTTGTAAGCAAATATTTAAATGAATTTTCCAGAATAAACTTTTATGTAACTGTGATCTTTAAACATTGCTCACGTGTATGAAGAGTGAGAAGCCTGATGCCTGTGAGTCAGGCTGTGGACTGTACTATGGCTCGTGCCACCAGCTGGCCTATTGCATGACAGAGAATGGTCTCCACAAGTCACAAATTACATCTGTTTATGCTTCTATTTGTTAGACAATCTGGCACCGGGAACAGCTGAGCAGAAGGATTTGAAAACAGCTTGTTTGATTGATGTATCTAGAGTTATCTCTAAATCCAAATAAAATGTTAAGTGCTATCAAGAAATCATAAATCAGGCATGTCTCTCTTTGAGCTATGAGAAGTTCTTGCTAAAGCTTTTATGACACCCATTTGAAAGAAATACAATTGGCTTGTATTCAAAATAGGATTTAGGCCTGTGTGTAACACACGATTAATTAGGTCACATTTTTAACCCGATTCAGCTGTGAGATATAGCACAGGGCCTAGCATGTAAGTCATGGTGATGGAAAAGGTTGGAACTAGGGTTTTCAACCAGGTAAGATAAATGTAGAGAGCATCAAGTACAAATGCAGAAGGTGGTTGATACTAACGAGTATGTTCGAAGAGTAGTTGTGATCAATGACCTCTGTTTACGGGGAGCAAGACGCCAATCAGAACAGGCAACAACACAGGGAAGCTGAGTGCCAACTACTAGGACATCACTTTGGCGGGATCCCAGCACTGAATCTTCATCAGTTATGACAAGAAAATTTTACATGCTTATGTCTGTGAAAACTCTAAATGCCCAGGAGACAGTAGAAATGCACTTTTTCATTAAGCAAAACTTTTGGGGAAAAAAAAAAATTTCCAGGCCAGGCACTGTGGCTCATGCCTGTAATCCCAGCACTTTGGGAGGCCAAGGTGGGAGGATCACTAGAGCCCAGGAGTTCAAGACCAGCCTGGACAACACAGCAAAACCCCCATCTATACATTTTTTTTTTAAAAATTAGCTGGGCATAGTGGTGTTCTCCTGTAGTCCCCGCTACTCTGGAGGCTGAGGCAGAAGGATCACTTGAGCCCAGGAGTTTGAGGCTATAGTGAGCTATGATTGTGCCACTGCACCAGCCTGGGCAAGAGAGGGAGACACTGACAAAAAACAAAAACAAAACATTTCTGTATGTGTTGTATTAGGTGTTGCCAATTAATATCAGCTCTGCCTAACTTAGGCTGAAAAGGAATTATTAGAAGAATATTGTGAAGTTTATAGAATCAACAGAAGCCTAGAGAATAAAACTTGAAAAAATGGGTAAAAGCCAAGGAAAGCTAGGTGGGAGGCACAACAGTTTAGTCAAAATCATGCCTAGGAGCAGATGGGCTCTGGTGACATCTTGTCACCAATACTGCTGCTCCAGACTCGGCTGCTGCTGTGCACCATGACAGTGAATGTATTCTCCAGTGCCTTTTTGCTTTGGCTTGACTTACTCAAGAGTCAATGCCATGGTCAGGAGCATCCCATTGGCTAATCCTGGTCACGTGCCCACCTGGCTTTGCCTGCAAGGGGAAGAGATCTGGAACCTTCAGCTTCTTTAATGTAAGGCTGGACTTTGACTTCTTCTCAAGTCCCCAAGTGTGGGAGGGGAGAAGTTCTGGATGTTAAGTAGCAAAAAGTGCACACACACAACCATACACACACAAACATATATATACTATAACTGAAATTTTAACATTTTGAATACTTATTACTTATGTAATAAAAATTTGTTTCTTTTTTTATAATAGTTTACTTTTATTTTTCTTAAGGTCTATTTTTTCCACTTTTGATGAAAGAGTCTCTTCTGTTTATTCATTCTTTTGTTAAAGGCCTAATACATCTCACTATAAGTAGGGTGCCTGGATTCCGCTTATATTTTCCCATACTTCACTTGAGTCTTCATAATGAAGCCTAATCTCTAACTCCTTCATCCAGTAGCCCAGATTGAGTGCATAGTGATCTGGGGCAGTAGGTAGTCCTGGCAGGTACATCTCATTTCAGGAGAGTTTTTCATCTGTGTCTCTCAACACTTATCTAACGGTGCGAAATCATTTATGGCTGTACCCCATTCCTGGTGCAGTATATGAAATACTATGAGAACCGAATGAAAATGTGCCTCCTGCAGGAGATTGTTCCTCACCTGCCTTCATCAACCCCCAGTTTTAGCATTCTGAACAGTTAGTGACCTACACCTTGACAAAAGTTTTCCAATGTCACCCTTGCCAGCAGCCAGTGACTTGATAAAGCCATCTATGGCCCAGACCTCATGGGATAGCTACTCCTGAATCCCGTTACACTCTCCCTAGGCAGCTACAGCACTGAAGTCTGGCGAGCAGGCAGCCTCTGCCAAAGGCCCTCAAAGAACGAGATTTTCCTTTGATTGGGTGGTCCATTACTTATCCAAGTCCTAGACTAGATAAATAATGGTATCTATGACATTCAAAATCTCTTGTTAATTGTTGAAAGGTTCTGCTTTCTAAGGTAAGTGATTTGCAAGCCAGTCCTGCTCAGCCTTCTTCATACATGTCTCATCTGTCCTGTAAGTAACAAATTCTAGCATTTGGATGGTTCCCTAGTTTCTGATGTCAATGTAGTCATTTCACCATTTTCTGGGTGATTTCACTAGTTACTGGGGGAGAACATGCAAAATATCTGTCTGTTGTCAACTGGCCACTTTCCTCCAGAACACAAACCGATACCAATTTGTTCTCTGATTTTATTTCACCTCTTTGAATCCTTGTCTCATGACTTGCACTTGGCATTCAGGGAAAGGTATGAGGGAAAAACAAACTAGGCCAGAAAAGACATGGCATGTATCTCTCAGATCCCGACATCTTGTAGGCTGTTTTCTGTGAGCTCTGCTGCTCTCCCTGCCTTCACATCTACCCAGTTAACAACTGCTTAGTTCAAGCACTGTCCTCTCTTGGTGGGGCGGGTTGGTCATCTCAGACTGCCCCCATGATTGCCTAACTCCTGTAAGTGCCCATACTCTGTTCTCCCAAGAGCTCTAAACATGCCTAACACTTATTGCACTCTCTCATAGTTGTTGATACAGTCACCCATCTCCCTAGCCAGACTGTGAGTTCTCTGGTAGAGACTCATCCACCTGTCACCGCATTCCTGGCGTCAAGTTCAGTTAGTTAAATGAATAAATAGGTTTGGAAAAGAGATGGGAAAGAAAAGAAGAAAACAATTTATTAGAATATCTAGATTTTTTTCTAAATTGGTAACATTCAAGATTAATCATGCTTTGACAGTTTGGAAGAACAAAAGTGAAGAATAAAGAAAGAACTAAACTGTGATACTGATAGCCTTTTTGTTTCTGCTCTGTTAAAAGTATAGTACATGTGTTGGAAGTGAACTTACTGATTGTGAATAACTAATAATAGAAAATAACGATAGAAACATATCTTCTGATGATAGTTTCTGTATAATTCCCATTTCTTTATAATAAATACACTATTCTTCAGTGGTAGAAAAACTAATTGTTCGCTGTGAAAATGCTACCCATTAGCATCACTGTTCCTAAACAATATACAATCTTCTCTTTTATGGCTCTCAGCTGCACGCTGCCTGGAAGATACTTTAGACATGAGCCAGCTTTTTACATATAACAAATGCCCAGTAAGAGACACTTAGAATTCCAGTTGGACTGAACTTGCCCCTTCTCCAGAGGGCACATAAATGAATACATACAAGGAAATCCCCTCCCATCATGCACACACATATGCCCGCACGCAATCCTCGGAGCAGCTGTGTTATATTATAAATTGGAGGCCTTTTGTTAGTTCAGATGTTTCAGGTCTGCAAAGGCACTCTGGAGAAGAAATAAATATTATGAGTAAGTCTCGTTTCCATGCTTGTAGTGGGGAAATACTTTCCAGCACAGTTTACTACGGTTTTATACTAAAACAATCTCGTAAAACAATACCAGCATTACTCACTCAGCACATGACTGCTAAGACAAGAATGGTGTCTGTTTTATTCCCTAAATATTCAAAACATTATTTCATTCAGACTCTGTCCCAGATAGACTTTCTTTTCAGTAAAACTAACCAGAATAATCATGGATTGTGTGCTCACTAAATCTATTATTCTTTTTTTAATACAAAATAATTCGTCTTTTTTCCCACTTTACCAAATATTGTGTATTTATAAAACTTCACCAATAAGAGAGATCCAATATAAGCATTTAAAGGAAAGGCAGCTTGGAGCTGGGTGGGAGCTCAATCTGGAATCCAGGTCATTCCATTTAAGGATCTGGTCTTCTGCTTTGAAGGCTCAGGATCTGAAGTTGCTTATAAGCTTGGTAACAAGAAGAGAAGGTACTGGAGATAGGTATAAATGCACATTTATTAATTTATAAGGGGAGAGGACTCATAATAATCAGTATACTAAAAGTCTACATAATAAGTGCATTCTCCTCTTATTGTCAAACTATACATGAAGCCAAGTGATAAGATTTTATTAAATATGAAGTCAGAATAAGGGTACACAGAGAAATTTATTTTAATGGCACTGGCCTAAGAGAGATATATTTATCTCCCTATGAGATCTTGTCAAAGGGATTAGAAACACTTTGCCATGCTCTTACCAAAGCCTGGCACATTCTCCCACCCCCATTCTCTGCTTACTTTTAGTAATCCATTTAATCTTAGCTTAATTATCACTTTCTTAGAGAAACCATTCCTAGTCTTCTTATCTAAGAAGGGGCCCTGATGTATACTCCAGAGCACTCTGTAATTTTCTTTTGTAACACTTGTCTCAATCTGTAGCTGTACATTTATTTGTTGTTTTAAGTTTTGTCTGCCTCTAGATTGTAAGCTCCAGGAGAGCAAGCATATTTGTTTTGAGCTCTACTATTCTCAGCATCTAGCACAGTGCCTGGCATAGCTAGGAGCATTCAGTACACATTTGTTGAATGAATACATGAATGTACAAGGTAGTGGCTGAGAGCACAGGTGCTGGATTCAGGCTTCCTTAATTGAAATCATTGCTCTGCTTCTTAATAACCACGTGAGGCTGCAAATTACAAAATTAGTTTCCTTATCTGTAAAATGAGAAAATGATAGTATAATACCTACCTCATAGGTATTATACCATCTAATGAGGATTAAATTCCAATGAGGATTAAATAATAGATACAAAATACTTGGAACAGTCAGTGATTGGCACAGAGTAAGCACTCAAGCAGAGTTAGCTGTTAATATCATCTTACAAAGAATAATTCTAAGAAAAGTCGAAAGCCTAATTTCTAAAACTCAGCTTTCTTGGGACGTTACTGGAATAGTACTATCAATACTAACCTCTGGAGATATTTATTTATGTTTCCAAGGTTTAATAGAACCACCTTTTTTATTATAAAATTCTTAAATTAAAAAGTGACCATTAAAACAGGTTATACCAAAGCCCTTTCAGCATGAAATAATTTTTTTATTATACTTTAAGTTCTGGGATACATGTACAGAATGTGCAGGTTTGTTACATAGGTATACACATGTCATGGTGGTTTGCTGCACTCATCAACCCGTCAACTACATTAGGTATTTCTCCTAATACTATCCATTCCCTAGCCCCTCAACCCTTGACAGGCCTGGTGTGTGATGTTCCCCTCCCTGTGTCCATGTGTTCTCATTGTTCAACTCCCACTTATGAGTGAGAACATGCGGTGTTTGCTTTTCTGTTCTTGTGTTAGTTTTCAGCATGAAATATATTTTATCCTATTTTCACAATGTTTTGAATGTACTGATGTGTACTGATCTATTATGCACAGATTTCAGAACTTAACTCTGATGGCAACTGTGTTCTTATTTCCAAGTTGTTGGGAGGGACATCTCTGTAACAGTGAACTATGAACACGAATATTAAAGGTGGAAATCATAAAATTTAGAAAGGAAAAAATAAGAACATAATAACTATATATATGTTCTATAACATATAACTATATTATAACTTTTATTTTATAAAAAAAGAGGTGGTCATTATTGTATTTGTTTTATATTGTTGTAAGGGCTTTACTATGGGGCAAAACACCTTATTTAACAATTATATATTATTATGTTGTAAGGCAAATCTTGGTTGTTAAGTTGGCTGTATAGTTGTTAAGAGTCTTACTCTCTGGCTCATTCATTCAACATTTATTGAGTGGCTAATAGGGCTGGTTTATGACATTTTGGATTTGCACTAAAGCATGGTACAAACAAGATTCTGTTTTTTGATAAATTGGTATTTTGATCATCACAACTTTTATCAATTATTTTTTATGTATTAAGTCTGTTATTTTCAATGACAAAATACTGACAACAATAATGTATGAAAATGCATTGCTAAAATAACCAAAGTAAGGGCAACCACCCTTTTCAAATTTTCTTATCCTGTATATACCTGTAGTGCACCCTCTGGTCATTAGCTGTAGCTGCTACTCAAAGAGCTTATTTTCATTCACAATTGAGCATCTTTTACCTGGAATTAAAATATTCATTTCAAAACATATTCTTTCCTTTCCTTTGAGGACATTATAATACTTAATCCTAAATCGGGACTTTAGGAAGTGGCTTTCTATATTTCAGCCTTAATTTGTTCACCTTCTCACTTGTTGGAATCTCCATCCTTTTATTTTCTCACATAGGGGTTCTGCTGTTTTCAGTCCCTAAGACAAGATTATATCCTGTGTCCACATGAATATCCCACAGATTAAACTAGTGCACTGTCCTCAGAATTGAATCAAGCTCAAATATCTTGTACAATTACTCATCTGTTATTCACTTTCTCCTTATCAAAAAAGGACTTATAAAAACTATAATTTGTACACTTGAATTATCAATTATAGAGAGATGTGTTAAAAATCTTCCACAATGGTTGTAGATTTGCCATTTTCTCATAGTAATTTTATAAACTTTTCTTTATATTTTATAATGACTATATTATTAGGTACACATACCTACAATATATGATAGCAGGTCAAGAATAGACATTAATGAAACACATTGTATATGTATAAAGCATATTTATTATTCCACTCCCACTTATGTGCTCATGAGAGACATCAGTAATTAATCACAGCACTCCATTTTGATCCTAAAGTTGTTCCAGAATATGTTTTAACACAGTGCCCTGTGCAATCATCTTAGTTGTCACTCAAGGTAATTCCTGTTTGCCTTTCCTTGCCCCACCTTATTTTCTTGAAAAATAGAATGTACTAAAAAGGTGGGATTTGAATATCCCATCAATGGGATGAACATTATAAAATATTACTCAATATATGGTGTTGGAACAATTGATACTTTTAAAAAATGATGTCATGTTTCAAACTTTCATCATATGCTAAAAAATCAATGGAAACAATTAATGTAAATATAACAAACTTTTAGATGGTCTAGAAGAAGATATAGGTGATTATCTTTTCTTGAGATCCAGAGACCTTTTATGAACATATAAGCAGAGGCTAGTGAGAGGGCATACAGAAAATCTCTGGTAAATTCGGCTTCATAAAAGTTAAAATCTTCCTTCTTTCAATCATAAAAAGCAAATGGAACAAATGAGGAAAAGGTAGGCAGTGTATGTAATACTAAAAGTTCTTAATATATAGTGATCTTTTAAATTAAATAAGAAAAAGCTATTCTAGGTGAAAAATGACTAAGAACAAAATCACACAATTTGAAAAAGAAGTATTAATGGTGAATATGCATACTACAAAAGGTTAAATCTGACACTAACACAAAATAACACAATAATTTTTTTCCTGTCAATTTATCATAGTTCAAAAATAACAATGTCATGATATAATGTACATTGTTGAAAATATCTGAAAGGAAATTTGGAAACACAGATCAAGAAACTCATAAATATTCACAGACTTTGATTCAGTAACTCCATTTCTTTTTTCACCTGAATGCCATAGTTTGAGGATTGCATATGAAAAGAATGGATGAGACGTTGACATTTTATTCCTAATGATTAGAAATTGGAAGTAACTAAAGTAGGTGATTACACAGATTAGAGTATACCTATATATTGGAAGAAAATGTATAATAACCAATTATAGTAAAATGTATAAAAATGTGCAATGTACATAAAATCCTATTTAACACATTTTCTATGTATATATGTGATATGAAAGAAGATGAGAAATAAATGTACAAACATGGTAATAATATTTGTTTCCTAAGTCTTGGCACTACTGAAAAATGATCGTTGTTTTTGTTTTTGTTTTTGTTGTTCTTAACCTTTTATGGTTCTTTTCTTCTTCTTATTTTACAATAAACAACTGTAATCAGAAAAATATTTTTTAAAAAGAAAATGTGAGGGAACAAATAGTGCCTAAAAATCGTATCAGTTTATTGCAGTCCCCAAGTATTTCCTAATCTGGAAAGATACAACCAACAACTGTTTCATTAGGCTATTGCCAAAGAAACATCTAAAAGTTACTTCACTGATGAAGACAGAAAACCACAGAAAATTTCTTCTTGGGTACATATTGTAATAACACATAAAAGCCTGTGTAAATCACAGATCAAAATTACCAGGACTTTCCCTAGTCAACACAGTTCAATCCAGCCACTGCCCTGGGCTAACTTAGAGGAACCTCTAGTCTGGTCCGTAAGCCACACACCCAGGCTTTGAGAAAGGGCCAGAAACATCGCTGGTTTGCTTTCCTAATCCTGGTGATGACCAGGACATTATAAAAATAAGTTTTATCTCTGGGTGTATATTTTTATTAAATTAAATCTCCTGAGAGCATCAGAGTTATGCATAGACCATATTTATTAATCTTGCATCAGCTCTAAGTGATTGTTTTAAAAATAGGCTATGAATAAATTGACACGTCATACTGATTCAGTCGTGCAGCATAGTTTTCCTAGCATAATTTGGTGCTGCTGAGCTTCTGGGAGACTAACCTGAAGGATTCTGTTTCCTGAGGTGATATATTTTGCAAAAGGGGAAAATTATTTTCCAGGTAGCCATGACATTAGCATTACACATTTTTGAGCCTTTATTTAGCCAGTATCGTCACTACAACTGTACTGCACTATTTATAGATGATGCTAGAAGATTCCATTATTGTATTCAATCACACACAGAACCATTTTCATACTGCATGTGCCACTAGTAATTGTTGCTAGTTAAGGAGTAGGGAGAGTTGATTGTATTCATTTTCTTATCTTTCAATAACCTGGCAAGAAAGAGGAATAGAAATTTTGGGAAAAAATTTGCAAAGCTACTTTAAATATAGCGTTAGTAGTTTGAATACATTATGCTTTCATTTTCTGAAATAGGGATTCTATAAGTGAAATTAAATCAAACTGAAATTAATAGATGCAGAGCTCTCCTAAGGACTTGTCATGTGAAATGTTGTCTATAACCCTTTTTTGTGTGTGTGCTCATATTAACCCTTAAGTCTGCAATATGAATTACTGCTGTTAAGGTCACTATCTGGGCAAATCAGATGGATACTTCCCATGTCTAAACCCCCTCACCCTCTCAGCAGCATTTAACCAATTTGATCTCTCTCTCTTTGGGAACTTCCTTCCCCTTCTTCTCACAAGAATGCACACACCTGGATTCCTCCAACTTCTCTGGCGATAGTTTCTTACTCTCTTTTGTTTTACTAACTTGCTCTTCTTCCTCAATACAGCCTCTATGGGTTGGTATTACTAAGGTAAAATCCTGGGCCCTTATTTTTGCTCCACCTATTTCATGACCACATGCTACCCCATGGTTAAACATCAACCTGCTGTAAACTCCCAAATTTATATTCAAGCCCAAACTTCTTTTCTGAGGTCCAGATGTAAACCTGACCTGCTTACTAGACATTTTGATTCAGATATCACATAGGTATCCCAAACTTAATGTCTAAATTCAAAATCATGATTAAGAAACTTTTCCTCTTTAAACTTTTTCTTTTCCAATTTTCTGCGTGTTAGATCACACCACATTGATTGTTATTTAGTCCAAAAATCTGGGCATCATTTTGATTCCTCTTTCCATCTCAACTAATCCCAAGCTTCTAACATCCCAGATGGAAGCAGCAGTCTTTTTATAACTTAATCTCAGTAGCAACACATCAATACTTCTTCTGTATTCTATTCATTAGACATGAGTCCTGAAGTCCAGTCCACCATTAGGGCAGCTTGACGAGGACTGCCTGTCATCCTTCTGCAGTGCTCCAAGCCTTGCCAAGCACTTCTCTCCGCACATAGCCACATGGCCTGGTGGATGCAGTTGTCAATGTTTCTTTTGGATTCTAGTGTCTGGCATGGCCCTAGCAATGATCTGCTGAACTGGATTGAAATATAGCACTCTAAGCCATAGTGAGAACATATAAACAGTACTAATGGCTGGGACTAAACGGAGAAATAAAACTCATACAATGGGATGTTTCCTTTGGAGGTGATCTAGTTCACTGTTTTCCTATTTTTTCCACAGTGTACCAAAAACAGATCTAGCATTTTTGTGTAATATACAGTAGGATCTGGAACACTCCAGTTATTATAATAAAGAAGGAGGAAGAGGATAGGCAGAGAGAAATGGGGATGAGTTTGTCACCCTGGTAAGGGCTCAGATGATAGTTTTCAAGCTACTCTGTGTCTTTCTATAATACCTTTGGAAATTCTAGATGAAGTCTAAAATTGAGGAAGGCAGAAGAGATGAGGATGCAGAAGGGAGGCTTTCAGGACACTCAGCTACCAGTTGTATTATAAGAGGAACCAATGAAAGAAATTGCTTACCACCTCCTTCAAGACACCAAATGATAAAGGCCAAGGAAGGCCCAAATAAAATTCACTCTTTTCCTGTACACAGAATATGCCCAGAATTCCTGCCCGCCATATTTTCTCTAATGAGCTGAATAAATAGCACAGATCCATTTTGCCCTACCAAAAGCATAGACTTTAAGTATCCAGCACTATGCAATTTCAGTCCTTTCGCTCCAGTGTTGAGTGCACCTCCAAACAATCATTTCCCTGAGTTGTAAAATGCAATTCTGTATCACTTAGAACACAGTTCTCTATGGCTTAGCATGGCTCTAAGAGGAAAAGAATAAATAAGACCTAAGAGAATGAGCAAGGAAATCACTTGTAATGATTTCATTCCCCTCTCGAAGAATTCATCTCCAAGGCCTAAAATTCCTAGGGATATGATTTCATTTATTCCCTCTTTCATCATAAACTGGTGCTGCAGTACATCAGGAACTCTGCTAAGCATAGGAAATGCACAGATAAAAGACATAAAAATCAGTCTTCAGTAAGTTCACATTCTTGCAAAGAGAGAGATGCAGGAACAGGTAAAGATTCTTTTGTAGAGTGTGTTGTGAGTTAGGTGCAGTGAGCAAGGTGTGGGAGCTCTCCATTAGAGCAAAGAAAAGGAAATCCCACTTGGACTGAGGCATCAAAAGGCACCTCTCAGGAAAAGTAAGAACCAGGTGGAGTCTTGAAAGACAGAGGTAATTGGCTAAAGATAAAAAGGAAGGGGAAATTCCAGTGGAAGGGAAGACATTAAAAGGAACAGAGGCTAGAAAGAGCATGGTAATGAAAAAATGCTCATCATCACTGGCCATCAGAGAATGCAAATCAAAACCACAATGAGATACCATCTCACACCAGTTAGAATGGCAATCATTAAAAAGTCAGGAAACAACAGGTGCTGGAGAGGATGTGGAGAAATAGGAACACTTTTACACTGTTGGTGGGACTGTAAACTGGTTCAACCATTGTGGAAGACAGTGTGATGATTCCTCAGGGATCTAGAACTAGAAATACTATATGACCCAGCTATCCCATTACTGGGTATATGCCCAAAGGATTATAAATCATGCTGCTATAAAGACACATGCACACGTATGTTTATTGAGGCACTATTCACAATAGCAAAGACTAGGAACCAACCCAAGTGTCCAACAATGATAGACTGGATTAAGAAAATGTGGCACATATACATCATGGAATACTATGCAGCCATAAAAAAGGATGAGTTCATGTCCTTTGTAGGGACATGGATGAAGCTGGAAACCATCATTCTCAGCAAACTAACGCAAGGACAAAAAACCAAACATCGCATGTTCTTACTCATAGATGGGAATTGAACAATGAGAACACTTGGACACAGGAAATGGGACATCACACACCGGGTCCTGTCATGGGATGGGGGGAGGGGGGAGGGATAGCATTAGGAGATATACCTGATGTAAATGACGAGTTAATGGGTGCAGCACACCAACATGGCACATGTATACATATGTAACAAACCTGCATATTGTGCACATGTACCCTAGAACTTAAAGTATAATAAAAAACCAATATATATAATATATATATATATAAAAGAAAAAAAAAGAAAGAGCATGGTTATTTTAAGGACCTACAGTTATGCCCAAGAGCAAAGTGTGTGACGAAGGGAAGATGAGAGAAGAGAGGGGAGAGGTGAACAGAGGTTTGACAGGCTAGGAAGTGTGGAGTTTCTTTTAAAAAACCGTGGAGAGTCAAAACATTTCAAACAGGACAACAATGCAGCCAAATTTATGTATTAGAAGGAGCTCTCTGACACTGGTGCAGAGAAATGACTGGCAGAGAGGCCCATTAGGGAGGGATCTGCTTTAGTAAACAGACAGTAAATTAATGAGGCCTTTAACTGAGGCAGAGAGTGTGGTGAGGAAGGGTTGAACTAGAGAGGCTTCACAATGTCAAACTGATAGGACTCATTAAACATGAGGTTCAGGAAACCAGATGTCAGGGATGATTCACAGCTTGATTGCTTGGGAAGCTGAGTAGAAGATGGTGATATTCACTGAGATCAGAGATGAAAGAATTCCCAGGTTTCAGGGAAGTTGATGAGTTTAGTATTAAGCATACTGGCCTAATTCCCCCTGGTACTTAGGGCACGTACTATCTTGGATAAATTTAATTAAGACAGACTCTTTGGTCAGTAGAAATTTCTATCTCAGATCTTGAGCAACATGGAAAAAAGCTTTTGAAACAGATTTTATCAGCTCTAAAAGTATAATATCTTTCCAAACTGTCTCCCAGAACTCCCCATAATGACTTCTTCTCACTTCCATAGAGGGCAAGGAGGCGAACAAAAATGGATAGCATTTTATTTGAAGATAAGTTAGCTGTCTAGGATTAGCTATTTGCATGATACTATCTTAACTTTAAGAGCACTTTGATTTTTAGAATTCATGTTTTTTCAGGTCAATTTACAGACCTGTTAATTTTTTAAAAACAATTCTGAATTTATATACAATCTGTAGTTTATCAAACATATTACATTCTTCTGCATGTGGCTATCCAGTTATCCCAACACAATTTATTGAAGAGACTATTAAACTCACCAATAGAAGGAAACACATATTCCCCAACTTTTCCCCCGTGGCTTCATGTATAAGGATTTTGAACAGAGTCCAATATCTGGATGTGTGTTGGTTTACAGAAGTATTTTAGCTCAATGAGGACAGTGAGCACCCATTATGGAGATATGGCCTGTAAAATGGCATTTTGTTTTAAAGTCTCTCACAGTGATGGGAAGAGAAAGCAAAGTTTAAAAGTGAGCAGTCCTCTTTGATCTCACTGTTAGTTCTAATTGAATATTAAACCATTTAAAGATTAATTTAATATATCTCAAAAGTTGAGTTTTGGTTTCTTGTGAGACGGGCATGTAGGTGACCAGATATACCAGTGTTTCCCAAGACAGAGATTTAATTCAGAGATACAGGTGTAGAATTCATATGCATATACATGTTACCTAATGCTGTAAGTGTGGACACTGAAAAAAAAATGCCAGTGACTTAAGTTTGGAGAAAACTAACATTTATTTTCTCCATGGAAGAAAAAGGATTTCATGAAAGAGAAAACAAAAAATAACAAGAAAAACAGGAAAGAGCCCTATTTAAAAAGCCAAGTGAAAAATGGCTTTTAAGTGAAAATAATTGGCCAGTATTTTCATATGTTTGGGAAAATATATGTAAAGCTATAGATCTAATAGATATATTCCTTCTCTCTCATACACATGTTTTTTCTGGTACTTTTAAAATCTGAAATTTTATTTTGGCGTAATATATGAGGTACAGATGTAATTGATTTTTTAAAATGGCTACCAAATTCACCTAATAAGTCATCTTTCCTCACTAATTTAAAATGCCATCTTTATCATTCATTCAGTGTGCACTGACCTTCTACTTATAGCCTCATACCACAGGATTTTAATATCATTACATTAAGCTATTATTAAACCTTTACAATACATTTTAACACTTGGTAGGCAAGTGATTCCTTATTTTTATAACGATGCCAAGAATACACAAAAATAGTCTCTTCAATAAAATTGCGTTGGGACAACTGGATAGCCACATGCAGAGAATAAAATTAGGCCCTTATTTTATATAAAAATCAACTCAAAATGGATTTCAGACTTAAACGTAAGAATGGAAACTGAAACTACTAGAATATAAATGGAAAAAGCTTTTTTTCCCACATTTTCCCTGATTATTTTTGCTTACTTTGTTTCTGTATATACATTCTAAAATCAGCTTCCTAGTTTCCAAAATACTATTGGAATTGTATTAAGATTACCTTAAGTGTATAGGCTACACTATCTCAGGAGACAACAGTTCTGATAAAACTATGGTTTGCTATTTTTCTCCTTCGCAAACTGCACTAGGAGCAGGTTGGAGAAACTGAGTTGTAAATGAAAACCCACTACCAGTAGTTCCCCTTCACTATCTAGATCTCCAGCTCTAAGAAAGACGGCATGAACTAAGGCTGTGTATAGGGTAGATGTGAAATCGAGGTTCCGGTGGAGAGGGAAGTATAGTCTCCTTTTTGTTAAGAAAGAAACAAAACCCCAAACTTACTTGCCCAATATCTTAGGCCCTGAAACACCAGGATAATTAGGTGCCCAAAAATTCATAATCATTATTTTTTATTCCTCCTAACTGCAATTTTGCATCCTTTCACCAACATCTCCCCAATACCCATTTCCCCTCCCCCAGTCCCTTGTAATCACCATTCTCTCTACTTCTATGATTTCAACTTTTTCAGACTCCACAGACAAGTGAGACCATGTGGTGTTTGTCTTTCTGTGTTTGGCTATTTCACATAACATAATGTCCTCTAGGTTCATTTATATTATCCCAAATCACAGGATTTTCTTCTTTTTAAAGGCTGAATAGTATCCCATTGTGTATATATATACACATACACATATATATGTGTGTATATATATATATGTGTGTGTGTGTGTATATATATATATATATATATATATATATATATAGTACCATATTTTTGTATTTATTTATCTAGTCATGAATAGGTAGGTTGATTCCATACTTTGGTTATTGTGAATAATGCTGTAGTGAACATGGGAATACAGATATCTCTTTGACATACTGATTCATACTGATTTCATTTCCTTTGAATATATATATCCAGTAGTGGGATTGCTCTATTATATGGTAGTTTTCTTTTTAGGTTTCCGGTAAACCTCCCCACTGCTTTCCATAATGGCTGTACTAATTTACATTCCCACTAACAGTATACAGGTTTCCCTTCTGTCCACATCCTCACCAACACCTGTTATCTTTCATCTTTTTGAAAATAGCCATTCTAACTGGAGTGAGATGATATTTCATTGTGGTTTTGATTTGTATTTCCCTGATAATTAATGATTTTAAGCATGTTTTCATATACCTGTTGGCCATTTGCATGTCTTTTAAGAAATGTCTATTCAAATCCTTTTCCCACTTTTCTTTAAGCGAATGAGGTCTTGCTATGTTGCCCATGCTGGCCTTGAACGCCTAGGCTCAGCATCCCGAGTAGCTGGGACTAAAGGGGTGTGCCACTGTGCTTGACTTCTTTGCCCATTTTAAAATTGGGTTATTTGTCTTTTTTTTTTTTTTTTTTTTTGCTATTGAATTGTCTGAATTCCTTATATATTTTGGATATTAACCTCATCAGGTGTATGGTTTGCAAATATTCTCTCCCATTCTGTAGATAGTGCCTTTACTCTGTTGATTGTTTCCTTTGCTGTGCAGAGGCTCTTCTGTTTAATGTAATCTCATTGGTCTATTTTTGCTTTTTATTGCCTGTGCTTTTGGGGTCACATCCAAAAAATCATTGCCCAGACCAATGTCATAAAGCTTTTTCCCTATATATTCTAGTAGTTTTAGTTTCCATTCTTACATTTAAGTCTCGAATCCACTTTGAGTTGATTTTTACATAAAATAAGGGCCTAATTTTATTCTTCTGCATGTGGCTATCCAGTTGTCCCAAAACAATTTATTGAAGAGACTATTTTTGTGTATTCTTGGCATTGTTATTAAAAATCAATTGATCATAAAGTCAGAGATTTATTTCTAGTTTCTGTATTCTGTTCCATTAGTCTATATGTGTGTTTCTCTGCCAGTACTACAGCTTTATATTATACAGTCATTTATCACTTAACGTCAGGGATATGTTCTGAGAAATGCATCCATAGTTCATTTTGTTATTGTGTGAACATCATAGAGTATACTTACAGAAACCTTGATGGTATAGCCCACTGCACACCTAGGCTGTATGGATAGCCTATTGCCCCTAGGCTACAAACCTGTCAGCATGTTACTACACTGAATACTGTAGGCAACTGTAGCACAATGGTACGTATTTGTGTATCTAAACATAGAAAACGTACAGTAAAAATACAGTATAAAAGATAAAAATGGTACACCTGCATTGGGCACTTACCATGAACGAAGCTTTCAGCACTGAAGTTTGCTCTGGGTAAGTCAGTGAGTGAGTGATGTGTGAATGTGAAGGCCTAGGACATTACTGTACACTGCTATAGACTTTATAAATACTGTACACTTAGACTACGCTAAATTTATTTTTAAAATATTTTTCTTTCTTTAATAATAAATTAACCTTAGCTTACCACAACTATTTTATTTTATAAACTTTTTAAATTTGTAAGCTTTTTGACTCTTTTGTAATAATACTCTGTTTGAAACACAAATATATTGTACAGTTATACAAAAATAGTTTTTCTTCATATCCTTAAGCTCTTTTCTATCTTAAAATTTTTATTTTTATTTTTTACTTTCTAAACTTTTTTTGTTAAACACTAAGACAAAAACACACAATAGCCTTGGCCTACACAGGGTCAGGATCAAAACATCACTGCCTTTCAACAGCTTGTCCTACTGGAAGGTCCTCAGGGGCAATAACACACATGGAGCTGCCATCTCCTATGGTAACAATGTATTCTTCTAGAATACCTGCCTGAGGCTGTTTTACAATCGATTTTTTATTTATTTTTATTTTTTATGTTTTTAAATAAGTACAGGGTATACACAGTAAAATAATAATAAAAATATAGTACATTAAATAAACCAGCAACATGGTCATTTATTATCATTATCAACTATTATGTACTCTACATAATTGTATGTGCTTTTTTATTCAAAAAGAAAATCATTAAGAACACAGCAATATTAATATTTATTCTTTTTTTTAGAAGAACCTGATTTATTTATTTAATTTTTTTATCACACTTTAAGTTCTGGGATACATGTGCAAAACGTGTAGGTTTGTTACACAGGTATACATGTGCCATGGTGGTTTGCTGTATCCATCAACCCGTCATCTACATTAGGCATTTCTCCTAATGCTATGCCTCCCCTAGCCCCCCACCCCTTGACAGGCCCCAGTGCGTGATTCTCCCCTCCCTGTGTCCATGTGTTCTCATTATTAGCTCCCACTTATGAGTGAGAACATGTGGTGTTTGGTTTTCTGTTCCTGTGTTAGTTTGCTGAGAATGATGGTTTCCAGCTTCATCCATGTCCCTGCAAAGGATATAAACTCATTGTTTTTTATGGCTGCATAGTATTCTGTAGAGTATATGTGCCACATTTTCTTTATCTAGTCTATCATTGATTGGCATTTGGGTTGGTTCCAAGTCTTTGCCATTGTGAATAGTGCTGAAATAAACATATATGTGCATATGTCTTTATAGTAGAATGATTTATAGTCCTTTGGGTATATACCCAGTAATGAGATTGCTGGGTCAAATGGTATTTCTGGTTCTAATCCTTGAAGAATTGCCACACTGTCTCCCACAATGGTTGAACTAATTTACACTCCCACAGTGTAAAAGTGTTCCTATTTTTCCACATTCTCTCCAGCATCTGTTGCTTCCTGACTTTTTAGTGATTGCCACTCTAACAGGCATGAGATGGTATCTCATTGTGGTTTTGATTCGCATTTCTCTAATGACCAATAATGATGAGCTTTATTTCATATGTTTGTTGGCTGCATAAATGTCTTATTTTGAGAAGTGTCTGTTCATATCCTTCGCCCACTTTTTGATGGGGTTGTTTGTTTTTTTCTTGTAAATTTGTTTAAGTTCTTTGTAGATTCTGGATATTAGCCCTTTGTCAGATGGATAGATTGCAAAAATTTTCTCCCACTCTGTAGGTTGCCTGCTCACTCTAATGATAGTTCCTTTTGCTGAGCAGATGCTCTTTAGTTTAATTAGGTCCCATTTGTCAATTTTGACTTTTGTTGCCATTGCTTTTGGGGTTTTAGTCAAGAAGTCTTTGCCCATGCCTATGTCCTGAATGGTATTGCCTAGGTTTTCTTCTAGGGTTTTTATGGTTTTAGGTTTTACATTTAAGTATCTAATCCATCTTGAGTTAATTTTTGTATGAGATATAAGGAAGGGGTCCAGTTCCAGTTTTCCGCATATGGCTAGCCAGTTTTCCCAACACCATTTATTAAATAGGGAATCCTTTCCCTACTGCTTGTTTTTGTCAGGTTTGTCAAAGATCAGATGGTTTTAGATGTGTGGCATTATTTCTTAGGCCTCTGTTCAGTTCCATTGGTCTATATATCTGTTTTGGTACCAGTACCATGCTGTTTTGGTAAACCAGGAAGAAGTTGAATCCCTGAATATACCAATAAGAAGTTCTGAAACTGAGGCAGTAATTAATAGCCTACCGAGCAAAAAAAAAAAAAAAAAGAAAAAAAAATCCAGGACCAGACGGATTCACAGCCGAATTCTACCAGAGGTACAAAGAGGAGCTGGTACCATTCCTTCTGAAACTATTCCAATCAATAGAAAAAGAGGGAATCCTCCCTAACTAATTTTATGAGGCCAGCATCATCCTGATACCAAAACCTGGCGGAGGCACAACCAAAAACAGAAAATTTCAGGCCAATATCCCTGATGAACATTGATGTGAAAATTCTCAATAAAATACTGGCAAACTGAATCCAGCAGCACATCAAAAAGCTTACCCACCACGATCAAGTTGGCTTCATCCCTGGGATGCAAGGCTGGTTAAACATATGCAAATCAACAAATGTAATCCATCACATAAACAGAACCAGTGACAAAAACCACATGATTATCTCAATAGATGCAGAAAAGGCTTTCAATAAAATTTAACACCGCTTTATGCTAAAAACTCTCAATAAACTAGGTATTGATGGAACCTATCTCAAAAAAATAAGAGCTACTTATGACAAACCCACAGCCAATGTCACACTGAATGAGAAAAAGCTGGAAGCATTCCCTTTGAAAACTGGCACGAGACAAGGATGCCCTCTCTCACCACTCCTATTCAACCTACTATTGGAAGTTCTGGCCAGGGCAATCAGGCAAGAGAAGGAAATAAAGGGTATTCAAATAGGAAGAGAGAAAGTCAAATTGTCTCTGTTTGCAGATGACATGATTGTATATTTAGAAAACCCCATCATCTCAGCCCCAAATCTCCTTAAGCTGATAAACAACTTCAGCAAAGTCTCAGGATACAAAATCAATGTGCAAAGATCACAAGATTCCTATATACCAATAACAGACAAACAGAGAGCCAAATCATGAGTGAACTCCCATTCACAATTGCTACAAAGAGAATAAAATACCTAGGAATCCAACTTACAAGGGATATGAAGGACCTCTTCAAGGAAAACTATAAACCACTGCTCAAGGGAATAAAAGAGGACACAAATAAATGGAAAAACATTCCATGCTCATGATAGGAAGAATCAATATTGTGAAAATGGCTGTACTGCCCAAGGTAATTTATAGATTCAATGCTATCCCCATCAAGCTACCATTGACTTTCTTCACAGAATTAGAAAAAACTACTTTAAATTTCATATGGAACCAAAAAACAGCCCATATAGCCAAGGCAATCCTAAGCAAAAAGAACAAAGCTGGAGGCATCACACTACCTGACTCTAAAGTTCTATAAATGAACTCACGAGGCCAAAGAATGAAGAAGACACCAACACAAAGGGGAAAAAATCAAAACAATATGGTCAATGCAATGGTAGAGATATGCACAGTATATTATGGAAACCCAGAGAAGACAAACGTAACACAGCTTTGGGAAGATATGGAATTTTTCTCCCAGGAGGAGAGGATGACCAAGCTGAGAGAGGTGTGAACTGAGTGGAAAGGAGGGGAGTAGTATTCCAAGAGAAGCAAACAGTATGAGCAATTCATGGAGGTAGGAAAGCTGTATACAGGGAACCATCAGCAGGTTGTTGAATATAGGAAGCTGAATGAGGCTGGGCACAGTAGCTCACGCCTGCATTCCCAGCACTTTGAGAGGCCGAGGTGGGATCATCACTTGAGGCCAGCAGTTTGAGACCAGCCTGGGCAACATAGCCTGACCCCATCTCTACAAAAAATAAAAATAAATTAGCCTGCTGTAGTGGCAGTGCCTGTAGTCCTAGCTACTCTGAAAGGATCACTTGAGTCCAGGAGGCTGAGGTTGCAGTGAGCTATGATTACCCCATTGCACTCCAGCCTGGGCAACAGAGCAAGACCCTGACTCTGAAAAAAAAAAACAAAAAACAAAAACAGGATCGCAAAAGACAATACTAACATACAACAAAGCATGCAGATTCCAGTAAAGCCTGTCATATTAGGCAGATTAGGCATGTTTAAATATATTTTTATGTGATGATGAGCCCCTAAAGGCTTTTAAGCAGGAGGGACTATCTGAAAAAAGATAGAGAATGGTTAAGACCCAAGACAGAGAGAAGGTACAAGGACTATTTGGTTGATAAAATCTGTAGGAATTGGAATGGGCTGAATGTGGGAGTGGGGGTGGGGTGAGAGATGGGGAGGAGTGAAGACTGAATAGACCCAGATTTCTGGTTTGAGTCCGGGAGAGGTGGGGTGCTGAATACGAAGGTCAGGACACCTATACCTCTGGGAATACAGCGATGGTTGCAAAAGGCATCTGGTATTGTCCTTCTGCCACTGTCTTAAAAGGGATTCTAAAGGGATTTTCTTGCCCTTGTTCCTCCAGCCCTACACTTGCATTACTGGCCTACGTGGATGCTCACCAGCTGGCTGTGTCCATCATTGCAGCCAAGTCTGAGAATTCCTGATTATACTTAGAGCCTGTGGAGCTGCTGACACAAACAGTCATTAGCAGACGACCCTTTTGCAACAAAGTATGCTTTAAAATGTAAACTGTGGAGGCATTTTCCTTGCGTTGTCCAGAAGGAACTTCGTCCTGCGTGAGCCTGGATTAATCATGAGAGAGCTCGTCAACATTCCACTGGTACATATTCTTACTCTGGTTGCCTTCAGCGGAACTGAGAAACTTCCAAAAGGTTGGTTTGAGCAATCGTGTCTTCTTGTTGTCTTGTCATGGTTGTAAAGTGTGTGTATATGAGATATGACCAAGACTGATTTATAGTATGGTGGGCTTGGGTTTTACTTGAAGAAGTAAGGGTGAAATGTATGATGAGGGAGGAAATTATATACATAAGCAATTGGTCTCTCTACCAATATTTTACTCCGAAGTCCTGCAATAAAAGGCTTAGCCACATAGTGCATGCAGAGCTCTGACTTCTAGGGCAAAACATAAGCATGTACACTGCAAGTTATCAAGGTCTATTTTGTTTATGCGTATGTCAAATTTCAGGGTGGTCTAAGTGGATGATGAAAACCTTTTCGCATCAGGTTTGCCAGGAATAGAATCAACCCCATTCTCAGACATCCAGAGCATTTGCTTCTGAATAAAAATCACTTTTATTTTCAGTTTTAACTTTGCCAAACTCTTAATAAATATTTTAGTTTCTAAAAATTGGAAATACAGAAAGACGTACACAATTTGCCTGTGTAACAAACCCGGAAGACAATGGATTTTAAATAACTTTGAGGCTGGAGTCATGATTTGGCTTGGCAAGAGACTGCAAAAGTTTTTTTCAGAGCCTTTGGAATGTACCGGAAATAACACCACCTCAGGGGAAAGGAAAGCAACTTAAGAAACTGACAAACACCTGTTGCAGTAGCAAGAATGTCCAGTGATATAGTTTCTGGCCAGTGTATTATGAAACTGGGACTAGCGTATTTGAAATCAGAAAGACTGGAAAGTATGTGATTTGCGAAGTGACTAAGGGTATCATTGAAATCTTTTTTTAAAAAGACATGAGAAAGCAGATCGAGTGGTATCAATTCAAGAGTTTTCAAATTTAATGTTATACCATAGAGTAAAAAGAGATTTTTGCTTCAGGACATGTTCAAATTAATCATTTTCCCTTTATATTAATCAAAGCACTGAAACAGTTTGTATTGTGTAGATAAATGAAGGTGGTATCTGTATATAGATGCAAAATGTATCTTTAGATTTTGTGGTAAAGAATTTTCAAATTAAATGTTATACAATAGAGTAAAAAGAGTTTTTTGCTTTAGGACATGTTCAAATTAATCATTTTCCCTTAATATTAATCAAAGCTCTGAAAGTTTGTATTGTGTAGATAAATGAAGGTGGTATCTGTATATAGATGCAAAATGTATCTTTAGATTTTGTGGTTCACTAAAAATTCTGGAGCCATAAGGTCAAAGTTCACATGCAGATAAGATGCAGGTTTCTTCACAAACAATCTGATTTCACAGATTTTTTTGTTTCATTTTGTTGCTTCTCTTTTTCCATTTTACTTGAGTATAATGGTATCTTCAAATGTATTTAAACGTTTAATTTCTAACGAATACTTTAAGGCATCTACAGATAAAAGAGACTCTAGATCTTTTCAAACAGCTAATAATAGTCAGAAAGACTTAACATTGGCTTCAGATTATTTTAATACTTCCTGATCAAACAACGGATGTCCGGTAAGGCCCCACCTGGATGTTTGAACGTATGGGTTGTCTTAAGTATTATTTGTATATTTCTAAACCACGCAGTTACATAAAAATGATAGGGTTAAATACTAAAATACAGTCTTATAAAGAGCAGGACAATTGATTTTGATGATTCAAATAAGGATTTGTTGTACACACACACAAAACCCCCAAAAATCTCTCTATCTGAATAAGTCTTAATTTATATTCTAGAAAGAATTGATTTTCATTTCCAAACTTTACAAATAAAGCCCTTAATTCAAATGCACACTACCTCTATTTTGAAAATATTGAAATATAGTGGCATAGAGATAACAAAGCCAAACACCCTGACTTTTAAATAAACTAACCAGATCATTCACCCAATTTCATTTCTTATAATTTATTTACTACTAGAATTAGGTTTTAAAATCAAAAAATTTAAGCAATTTTTTCTCAGTCTATTGTACTGTAAAATCTAAATTAGTATGAGTTTAACATCACCCTTAGCCAAAACACTACGTCTAGGAGAACAAACATTTATTTACTACATACAGCAGTTCTGAGAATAACTAATATCATGAAAGCATAATCCTTAAAATTTTAAATGTTGAAGGGTGAGGAATACATTGGTAGAAAAGAACCACAATAAAATATTATTATTTTCATTATTATTATTATTATTATTATTTGAGACAGTCTCATTCTGTTGCCAGGCTGCAGTGCAGTGGTGTGATCTCAGCTCACTGCAACCTCCTCCTCCCAGGTTCAAGCAATTCTCCTGCCTCAGCCTCGCAAATACCTGGGACTACAGGTGCAAGCCACCACACTCGGCTAATTTTTATATTTTTAGTAGAGACAGGGTTTCACCATGTTGGCCAAGATGGTCTCTATCTCTTGACCTCGTGATCTGCCTGCCTCGGCCTCCCAAAGTGCTGGGATTACAGGCATGAGCCACCGTGCCAGCCATTATACTACTGAAACTAATAAAAATGGCCCACCTAAACTATTTCTACTATTTCTAGAAAACTACTGTTTTCCCTATTCTTGGCAGACAGTAATAACAAAAAGAGTTTTTTAGATAATATACTTCTTCCTAAGTCCTTTATCATGAATGCATAAAGGAAATTGTACAATATGTATTACCTAATAAATTGACATATTTAAAATAACACAAAAGTATTCAGGGGATTATTTTCTGACTTTCTGCACATCATTTTTTGATAAAAATTAATATCCAACTTTGTAGAATTAATTGGTCATAGTTTTCATTTTAGTTTAATTAAGACTACTAATGCCCAAAGATAAGGGGAAGAATCATTGTCTTTCTGAATCATTTCAACTAGTGATATTTTCAATGATGAATTCAGTGCCATAACCCAAGTAGTAGAATTTCACAAACTGTCATTTATGAAAGTAGCCAATGTTCCACTGGATAATTGGCTTAACTACATACATCAATAACATTTAATGCTTTATTAGGGAGTATTAAATGTATGGTGCAATGTTAGATTCTGCAGGAGCATAAGAGTTCATGTAAGCAGCTCTGGATTTGCTTAATATGCACAAAGAACTGTCAAAAGTCTCACTTTCAAAATACCCCACTTACTACAATACGTTGAAGTGTTTGAGCGTAAGTGATTTTATCTTTAGATAGATTTGAATAACCTCCTCTTTTAAATTGTATGTATATAAGGATAGGATTCACAGATTTGACATATGACTAAGTCATGACTGACACAGCTGTCATTGAAATCCAGGACACACAGTCCTGGATGAATATTTTATATTGACATGCATTGAAAGAGTTACTCATTGCATGTTTGAGTAAACAGAGTTGCTTCAAATATTATTGACCTTAAAGAAAAGAAGGAAGGAGCAGAAATTTCAAGATCTCTTTAAACTCTATCTTATTTCCAAAGGTAAATGAAGTAGGCAGCTTCTCAGTGAAATAAAACCTGATGTCGTTGAAGGAGAGTAACAAGTGAGGGGTGGAAAGGGGGCCTGAAAGGAGTGGCTCTATTCAGGAAGATGAGAGGATCACATGGGCCATACTGAAGACCCAGCTGGGGCTAGGAACTGCAGCTTTCTTTATAGTGCCCCTGACCTGAACATTTGCTGCACTATACCCAGCAGTGCTATGTGAACATAGGGTAGGGAGGACAGATGGCTGGATTAATTCAGGATTGGCACTTTCCAGGGTCAGTACAGCTAAAGAACTAGAGAGTAAAGGAGTTGGAGTTATATGGCAGCGTACCATGAGATACAGATTGGATCATGAAGAAAGTAAAACAAGATATTTAATGCTTGGAAGAAAAGGTTAAAAAGTTTAAACCAACCCCAAAGTGTTTTGTTGTACTAAAAAAAATACTGCATTCATAATGTTAGAGAAACATGAATATTTTCCAAGTCAGAGCCCTAATTTTACTAAAATAGAAAGGAGCAAATACACCTTGTTTCTTTATGTACCCAATCATTGCGTCATGTCAATCAAAAAATAATCAATCAAAAGTTGGTAAGTCAATAGTCATATGCGAGAGCCCATAAAATACAAAGGAAAGGTAATGTCACGTCCTTCTCATCAAGCAGTTGATATCCAAGTCAAGCTTTTCTTTGGGTCCAAAAAAGGATTGTGTTCATTTTCATGTATTTGTTATTCATGTAGTCCTTGGATTGAGAGAAGAAATAGTGCCCTAGTTTAAACGAGCTCTGGCTGATATGAAAGCTGGATAGTAGAATGAAAGTAAACAAGAGACAGTGTGCTGAGTCAACAAATATCATTAAATACAACTGATCCATGTGATTGTGTCAGTGAAAACCGGAAAGCAGATTTGGATAACTGGAAATATGGGCAATGTGGACTTGGCATTCTGTGTGTAGAAACTGATATTGATGTACATCTTCTCTTTATCCATCTGTGCATAATCAGTATGATCTTGAAGATGCAGTATGTCTTAGAGAAAGGAAGTATAAACCAACTTTAACCCTGAAGTTCAGCTAGTTCAGCTCTATCACTTCCTATTTTTGTGATATGTAGACAAGTTGTGCAACCATTTTTAGTCCCCATTTCTGGTCTGCAAGTGGAAATATTAATAGTATCTACCTTTATTTTTTTTGGGTTAAATAAGATAATGAATAAAAAGTATAATGCATGGCACATACCAGATTCTTAATCACTTTTAGATGCTAATATTAGTAAAAACAGTCAAACTTCACACAAGACTGTTATGTCACTGAATCTTATGGGAAGGTGTTAACTTAATAAAGTTCTTAGTAACACCTTCCATATTTCTCCATGTCTATTTTCGAAGACATTCTAAGACTTACTTCTTTGATCTTAACTGATCTCAACAGTTCATGTGACACCTCCAATGTGTCACCTCATTGGAAAGATAACATTAATAGTAAGTCTATTACCTCTGCCACTTCTGCATCTGTGTATTGAGTGAAAATAAAACTAGTGCATAAAGCTTCTCTCTTATAAAAGTAGCACATGGTATTTAAGATTGATTTTGAAAATGCAAAATACATAAAGTTTAAGACAGAAGAAGTCATCCATACTTCCAGGACTATTAACACATTGGCATATTTTCTTCCATTTTTTTCTACGTATTTTTTAAAGTCCTTATTAACATTGTGCTGCCTGCTATTTTTACTTAGCACTAAAGCATGAACATATTCTATATTATTAATAATCTTCAAAACATCATGTGTGGTGACTAAGTAATATTCTCTTTAGATAACAGCGTGCTAGTATATGTTTAATATTCACCTCACTGAGAAAAAAAAGACGTGGATTTGTTGCTCTTGTTTATTTCTGCAGTATAAATACTCTATAGTAAAAAACTCTATTGTGTCTGTGGCCAGTCTCAAGCTACTATCAAATAATGAGCACTGAGTTGGGAAATAGCATGTGTAGTAGCATCCTTCATATATTATTTCTACCACACAGACACATTACAGATAACCTCAAGAGCTTATATAATAATAAAATGTAGTTAAATCATTGGGAATTTCAAGTATTAATACTTTGTTTTTAATATATTTGATTATAAATGTATACAACTTAGTTTTTAATAATGATTGTATATAACAATCACCTCTCAAAATTCCTAAAAAATTACCAAGTGGCTCTTGCAAACCTGCGGAAGACAAAACTTGTGTGCCTCAATCTTCTCCCACTTGACTACGATTAATAGAATTTAGTACAATTGATCTGTTTTCTGCAGTAAAAGTCACCTATATGCCTTTCTATATGTGAGATTATTTCCTTAGGATAGATTCCCGGAGATGACGATGATGATGATGATATTATTATTATTTTAGAGATAGAGTCTTGCTCTGTCACACAGGCTGGAGTACAGAGGAGCAATCACAGCTCACTGAAGCCTTGAACTCCTAGGCTCAGTTGATCCTCCCACCTCAGCTTCTTCCCAAGTAGCTGGGATTACAAAGTGTGTGCCACCACGCCGGCTAATTTTTAAATTTTTTGTAGAGATGTGGTTTCTCTGTGCTGCCCAGCCTGGTCTCAAACTCCTAGGCTCAAGTGATCCTCCCACCTCGGCCTCAAAAGTGCTGGGATTACAGACATGAGCCACCAACCACACCCAGCCTGAGATAAAATATTAACGGTATAATAAATTTGAATGTAATAAAGACAAGGAAAACAATCGAACAGCCTGGTTTTCTTTTTCTAAATTATAGAATCAAGTAACATTTGCACAGTGCTCCATGTGGACCAAGGACAATTTTAAATGGTTTCCATTTATTTATTCCTTGCGACAAGCTTATGTGGAGGCTATACATTATCTCCGTCTATAGCTGAGACACTGAGGTTAAGTGTGGTTAAGTGACTTGCAGAGCGGGTAAGTGATGGAGCTGGGATGTGAATTCAAGTCCTGTGCCACATTGCCTCTTTTTTTTTTTTTTTTTTTTTTTTTTTTGAGACAGAGTCTTGCACTGTCGCCCAGGCTGGAGTGCAGTGTCGCGATCTCAGCTCATTACAAGCTCTGCCTCCCTGGTTCACGCCATTCTCCTGCCTCAGCCTCCCGAGTTGCTGGGACTACAGGCACCCGCCACCACGCCCGGCTAATTTTTTGTATTTTTAGTAGAGATGGGGTTTCACCCTGTTAGCCAGGATGGTCTCGATCTCCTGACCTCGTGATCCGCCCGCCTCGGCCTCTCAAAGTGCTAGGATTACAGGCGTGAGCCACCGTGCCTGGCCGCTACATTGCCTCTTAATGTGTAGTTGCTCAATAGTCTTCCCTTTTTGGGGGGGGGGCGGGGACTGAGTCTCACTCTGTTGCCCAGGCTGGAGTGCAGTGGTGCGGTCTCGGCTCACTGCAATCTCCACCTCCTGGGTTCAAGTGATTCTCCTGCCTCAGCCTCCCCGAGTAGCTGGGATTACAGGCCTGCACCACCACACCCAGCTAATTTTTGTATTTTTAGTAGAGATGGGATTTCACCATGTTGGCCAGGAATCTCTTGAACTCGTGATCCTCTCCGCCTCGGCCTCCCAAAGTGCTCGGATTACAGGCGTGAGCCACCGCACCTGGCCTAGTCTTTCTTTTTAAACAGTAAAAGCATTCAACATCATCAATTAACCTTTGGGCTCATTGTTAACCACACTCCACAAGCTTAATAAAATATTGTTTTTGTTCTTTATCTCTCAATATCTAGATGATTATACTATTAATTGCTTATTTCATTCATTCGTTGTTTAGAAAATAACTTTTTATTGAGATTGACTTTCTCAAACTTTATGAATTATAAGTTTGCATCCATTGCATTTTGAAAATTAACATTTCTTTGGCATTCTATCTGCTACAATTTTTTTCTATTATGAAAGCAATATGTATTCATTTTTTAAAAAAATCCTGTAAGATACAGAAAAACAAAAATATAAAATTACACATAATGCTCATAGCAAGGGATAAGTGCTCTTAGCATTTTGCTATTCATTCTTTCAGTCTCTTTCTCTCATATGTGTGTGTGTATATATAAGTGTATATATGTTGTATATATACACATACACACACATATATATTATTATATATATTATATATTATATATGTGTGTGTATGTGTATGTAATTTTATTTTTTAAATTTTAAGTTCTGGGGTACAAGTGCAGGATGTGCAGTTTTGTTACATAGGTAAACGTGTGCCATGGTGGTTTGCTGCACCTATCACCCATCACCTAAATAACTGGGCTCAGCATGTATTAGCTATTTTTCATAATGCTCTCCCTCCCCCAATCCCACCTGCTGACAGGCCCCAGTGTGTGTTGTTCCCTTCCCTGTGTCCATGTGTTCTCATTGTTCAGTTCCCACTTATAAGTGAAAACGTGGTGTTTGCTTTTCTGTTCCTGCATTAGTTTGCTGAAGAGAATGGCTTCCAGCTCTATCCGTGTCCCTGCAAAGGACATAATCTCATTCCTTTTTATGGCTGCATAGTATTCCATGGTGTATATGTATCACATTTTCTTTATCCAGTCTATCATTGATGGTCACTTGGGTTGCTTCCATGTCTTTGCTATTGTGAATAGTGCTGCAGTGAACATAGGTGTGCATGTATCTTTACAAATTTCAGAGGCTGTTACTTCATTGAGGAAAGAGAAGCATTTAAATAAGAAGCTCTCTCTTCAGCTGCCTACCAGCAAAGGGGGAAAACCTACCTCTCTGCATCCATCTTGTCCTCCTTCTCCCTCACTGTGCTTTAAGGGGACTTTCTCTTCCCATCCGTGGTTAACCCGTCTTTCTTCCTCTGAGCCCCACATATATCTGCTTTCTCAGGGACCTATTTCCCTCAATTATCTCCTGTTTTTCTCCAATGTCCTACATTTTTGCTTCTACTAGGTGCTTCCAGTCAGCATTTAAACCCACTCTTGTCACCATACTCACCTCCAGCACCATGCAGCCCCTTTCTTCCCTTTTATTGTTAAACTCCGCTGCAAAAAGATGTCTTCCCTCTCCTCTTAGTTTCCACTTCCTTATCACAACCTAACCCCCACCACTGCAATCTGGCTTCCGCCAAATCTGCAAGCACCGAAATCAACATGACCTCCTCATCAGGAAACTCAATGCGCACTTTTAGGTCCTTATTTAACTTAACGTCTTGGCAGCATTCGATTCTCCCTCTTTTGTGAAACGTGTGCTACTCTTGGGCTCTGCCAATAGCCTCCCCTGGCTTTGCTTACAACTCTGATTTCTTCCTCTCAGTCTCTTTTCTAAACTCTTCATTCTCCCACCCATCTTTTATAAATGTTTGTGTTTTCTTCTAATTGGCTTAGGGCACCAGCCTCCCTCCGTCTTCAGGCTTTCACGGGTACCGTTTCCTCTGCCTGGAACACTCTTCTCTCTCCACTGCACCAAGCCAAATTTGAATCATCCTGTGAATGTGTGTGAATGTACTGTGTAGTTTTTTTTTATTCCTAGTCTTATCAAGTTCAGTGGTTGAGAAACATTATTTATCATGTTAAAGAAATACTATTATATTCCGACTCTACTAATGGTTTTCAAGTAGGGAATGGATAGTTAACTCTGTTACTGCCTTTTTGACTGTGATAGGTATCTTTTAAACTATGACTATAGTAAATCCTGTTTAAAGGACTTTTCTATTAAATTATCCTTATATTTTTGCAAGGATTTTTTTTCTGCCTAAATGCATAGTAATAATTTTGAAATTTATGATTTAATTTGCTTTTTAAAATTTTACTTTAGGGCTTTACATCCTGCTTGACTTACATTAGCATTGTTTTATTCCAAAGATTGATTTGTGAAGCTTTCTATATTTTATATTCCCTATAGCTTTTGTTTGTTTGTTTTTGAGACAAGGTCTTTCTCTGTCACCCAGGCTGGAGTGCAGTGGTGCAATCACAGCTCACTGCAGCCTTGACCTCCTGGGCTCAAGTGATCCTCCTGCCTCAGGCTCCCAAGTAGCTGGGACTACAGATGTGTGCCACCTGTACCTGGCTAATTTTTTTATTTTTATATTTTTTGTAGAGATGCAGTCTTGCCATGTTGCCCAGGCTGGTCTCAAAACACCTGGATCCTTCAGTGGATCCTTCTGGGCTCAATGGATCCTCCTGGGCTCAATGGATCTTCCTGGGCTCAATGGATCATCCTGCCTCAGCCTCCCAAAGTGTTGAGATTACAGGTATGAGCCACTGCACCTGGCTCCTTGTAGCTTTTATGTAACTGGAGACTTAATTCTTTCTTAAGAGTTTTTTAAAACTTATCTGAAAAACTTTGGGGCATTATATTTTTTTCAGAAGTGTTCTTTGATAATCTAATCTTTTTCTTCTGTGAGTATTGATGATTTTACCCCACCCTTTACTACATGTGAACAATTTTGTTTTTAAAATTCTTAATTCTTTAGATTTTCGTTTTTAAATATTCATTACTGTTTAGCTCTGTTGAATTGTGGTCCAAGAATGTGACATATAATCTATGTTTTTAAAATTTATTTAAGCTTTAATTTTCATGGGCATTTGAAAATATGTGTCATCTATCAGGGCTTACAGTTGATGTGCATATCTGTTTAATTAATTTTACTAATTCTGTTATTCTGTTTTACTACATATATATTTTTGTCTTTTGATCTATAAACAGGATTGGGATTTTTTGTGTTCTTTTTTTACTATCTTTTTATTGTCTATTTCTTACAGATTTTATTATGGTTAGAAAATATAGAGTATATAAAATCAATTCTTTGAGCTGGGTTAAAATCTCCTATGTAGCTTGGTATATTTTCTTTATGTTTGAATGTTTCATCTATGCATCATTTACAAAATGTATTCTGTAATTGTTTCATTGTTTTATAAATGTACATTATATCTAGTGTTAATTTTGATGTTTATATCTTCTATATCTTTACTGTAGTTCTGTTTGATATATTAGTGTCTGAAGGAGATCTCTTAAAGGGTTACACTATGCTAAAACATTTCTCCATGTACTCTTGTGATAATTTTACTTTTGGGTTTGAGTCCATATTTTTAAATAATTAAGTTTCATGATTGTCACATCTTTTTATGGCTTGTTCCTTTTATCATTAAGCAATGTTTCTTTTTTTCTTATAAATGCATATGCCCCTATATTACATTTTTCTTATATTACTATTGCTATGTCACTTTCTTTGGGATATCGTTTGCTTTATACATATTTTCCCTCCCCTTTATTTTTAACATTTCTGTTTTATTTTATTTAGGTGTGTCTTTTGTGTTTGATAGCATCTGTCATTTCATAGGTCAGCTTATACCATCAGCACTTACTGTGATTTCTGGTATATTTGGACTTGTTTCTTCCATATTATTTTATGTCTTCTGTTAACCATGCTTTTTCTTGGCTTATTTACTCCTCCTCTTCTTCCTGTTTGTTTTTGCTTTTGTTTTTGATTGATAAAGCCTTTCTGGTACCTCTTTTTTTCTCCTGTTGTTTTGGAAGTTTTGAATTTTATCTATTTTTTAGTAGTAACCATTAATAAGGTTTTAACATAATCATTTAACCATAGATGTTTCTGTTTGAAGTTATTCAATATTTCTGTCCTCTTGTTGTTTATGGCAAAGAGCTTAGCATTTTTTAACTACTTAGCATTTTAAACTTCTTTCCTGAACTTTGATCTTATAATTGTTTGTCTAGAATTTAATTCCACTCTTTTTAAACACAAAAATTCGTGATTTTTAAATATTCCATAGTGTGTTAAAATTGCAATGGTATTTCACCACCATTTATGCTACTGTTTTTTATAACTCACCCCTTTCTTTCTGGTATAAATTATTCCTTAGTGAGTTTATTTACTCTAGTAACTATTTCAGAGAAAGTCTGTGAGTGGTAAACACTCTCAATATTTGTTTATAAGTGTTCTGAGTTTAAAATTATTACCTAAGCTAGCTGTATAATTCTAAGCTAAGAGTTATTTTTACTCAGTCATGTAAAGGTATTAGCCTATTGCCTTTTGGTATCAATTGCTGTTGCTGAATAATCTCAGGTTACCCAAAATTGGCATTCCTATTAAGGAATTAAACTTTTTCTTTCTGGTAGAGTTTAAGATTTTATTTATCTTTAATTTTTACAGTTTTAATTCAATGTGTCCAAGTATGAATTTCTTGCTTTTTTTCTTTTTTTTTCTTTTTTCTTTTTTTTTCTTCTGAGACAGAGTCTCCCTCTATCACTCAGGCTGGAGTGCAGTGGTGCGATCTCAGCTCACTGCAGCCTCCACCTCCTGGGTTCAAGCGATTCTCGTACTTCAGCCTCCCACATAGCTGGGACTACAGGTGTGCACCACCATGTCCAGCTAAATTTTTTGTATTTTTAGTAGAGACAGGGTTTCACCATGTTAGCCAGGCTGGTCTTGAACTCCTGAGCTCAAGTGATCTGCCCTCCTCGGCCTCCCAAAGTGCTGGGATGACAGGTGTGAGCCACCATGCCCAACTGTATTTCTTTTTTAAATCTGTCTTGTCATTTGGTGGGTACTTTCGACCTTAATATTCATGGGTTTTTCAGTTTTGAAAAATTATCAGCCATTTATCTCTTTATATATTGCTTCTAGGCTGCTCCCCTCTTTTATTTTTCTCAAACTTCTATCAGAGGTGTATTAGTGCCTGTCACTGTATACTTTATATCTCCTAACTATTCTTTAATAGTGTCCATGTCTGTATTTCTTTGTATTATGTTCTGTATATTATAATGATCCTTATGATATATAAATCATATATATGATATATATATAATGATCCTTATATATTATAAGGATCGTGATAATATATATTATAAAAATTATTATAATATATATTATCACGATCCTTATAATATATATTGTAATGATTATTCTGTTGAAAAGCTGGGAAGAAAGTGGCCCTGATGACTGTGTATAAGATGTCATTTTACATAAAAATTCTGCTTTCTTATTTCAACTACTATGTTTCAACTTTTTTATTTACTCCTTTTGTGAAGGCCTTATAAATACAGTTTTGTTCATTTAAACAGTACATCAGTCACTGTGCTCACCCTGGGAATTAAAAGATTCTAAAACATGATCCCTGACCTAAAGCTCAAGGTTTTAATAATTGAGTGTGGGACAAAGACGTAAACAGATCATTTTAATAGTATCTGTGTGACAAGTGACATTATAAGAATGACATTTCAGGATAACATAAGGTTAAGGAAAGAGGCATTTGGGTCTGCCTAGCATGTCAGGGGAAGTGGAAGGAGATGGATGCTTAAACTGAATCGTAAAAGACAAAATAACATTAGCAAGGGAGATATGGGGCAAGTAAAACGCTTCCACTCACCATTTTTTTTCACTCTCAGCAGATGAGCTTGCCTTTGACTTTACCAAAAAAAAAAAATAATAATAATAATAATAAGGTTTATTCAGAAAGTGGATGTATCTTTTATGGCCAAACAATGTGCCAGTCTGTTCTAGATGCTCTATAAGTCTGTCCCTGACTATTTCACCTCTAAACGTCAATCATACTACTTATTTGGCTTTGATGTATACCTTGCCCTTTAACTGAAGCGACCATATAATTTACTGTATAAATGCAGGTAGCCCTCATTTCACAGAGGAGTGAGAAAAAAGAAAGGACGATGTCTATAGCCTTTCCTCCCATTGTCTTAAAAAAAATAAAATAGAACAAAACAGCTTTGAGATCTAATTCACATACCGTGCGCTTTACCCATTAAAGTGTACAATTCACAAAGTGGTGTCTCTTCATTTTCTAGTTGTATGCCAAAGTGAATTCTCTATGAATCTGATGAAGCTTAAGCTTCAGATTCTCTCATTTGCAGGAGCCCTTTCTAAGACCCTCAGTGGGCTTTAGCAATGTGCTTTTATGAGTGTCTATTTTTATAAAATTAGGGGAAAATTGTTCCTAAAAAACAATTTTTTAAATTATTATCCTTTTCCACCCTGACTTCCCTTCAGACTCACTTCCCTTTATGCTGATGATATTGGGGTGGACACAGAAATTTTGTATTCATAATTTTATATTTTTTCTTTAAAAAGTACACTCAAATTGCACAAACTTGGGCCCCATAAAACTTGGATCTGCCTCTCCTCGTATATCATAAACTCTAAGCCCTGCTCTCCTGAGAGACTTCTCTTTTGATTTTCAAATGCCTAGTTTGGAAGTAGAAACAACATTCTTTACATAAGCTCTTCCTTTCTTTTGGCAAATTTCTACTCTGGGGAAACAGAATTCTCATTCAGGTATGTAATGGCTTCTGACTGCTTAAGGAAGGGTTAGTAAACAAAATTCTAGAATGTTCTCTTTTGATTTCTCCTTTCCTTTCAGCTCCTGTCATCACCACTCCTCTTGAAACAGTGGATGCCTTAGTTGAAGAAGTGGCTACTTTCATGTGTGCAGTGGAATCCTATCCCCAGCCTGAGATTTCCTGGACTAGAAATAAAATTCTCATTAAGTAAGTATTCCACATTTTAATTTTTTTTAATTTTTGTGGGTATATAGTAGGTGTATATATATGTATATATTTATGAAGTAGATGAGATGTTTTGATACAGGCATGCAATGTAAAATAAGTACCTCATGGAGAATGGGGTATCCATCCCCTCAAGCATTAATCATTTGAATTAGAAACAATCCAGTTACACACTTTAAGTTATTTTAAAATGTATAACTAAGTTATTGTTGACTATAGTCACTCTGTTGTCTTATCAAATAGTAGGACTTTTTCATTCTTTCTATTTTTTTTGTACCCACTAAACATCCCCTACTCCCCCCGATCCCTGTACTACCCTTTCCAGCCTCTGGTAACCATCCTTTTACTCTCCATGTCCATGAGTTCAATTGTTTTGATGTTTAGATCCCACAAATAAGTGAGAACATGCAATGTTTGTCTTTCTGTGCCTGGCTAATTTCACTTAACATAATGATCTCCAGTTCCATCCATGTCTTTGCAAATGACTGGATCTCATTCTTTTTATGGCTGAATAGTACTCCATTGTGTATATGTACCACATTTTCTTTATCCATTCATCTGTTAATGAACACACAGGTTGCTTTCAAATCTTAGTTACTGAAAACAGTGCTGCAACAAACATAGGAGTATAGATATCTCTTTGATATACTGATTTCCTTTCATTTGCTTATATATGCAGCAGTGGGGTTGCTGGATCATATGGTAGCTCAATTTTTAGTTTTTTGAGGAAACTTCAAACTATTCTCCATAGTGGTTGTACTAATTTACATTCCCACATCAACAGTGTACAAGGATTCCCTTATCTACACATCCTTGTGAGCATTTGTTATTGCCTGTCTTTTGGCTATAAGCCATTTTCACTGAGGTGAGATGATATCTTATTGTAGTTTTTACTTGCATTTCTCTGATGATCAGTGATGTTGAGCACTTTTTCATATGCCTGTTTGCCATCTGCATGTCTTCTTTCGAGAAATTGTTCAAACTTTTTTGCCTATTTTTGATTGGATTAATATATTTTTTACTATAGAGTTGTTTGAGCTCCATATATATTCTGGTTATTAATCCTTTGTCAGATGGGTAGTTTGCAAATATTTTCTCCCATTCTATTTGTTGTCTCTTCACTTTGTTTATTGTATCCTTTGCTGTGCAGAAGGCCTTTTAACTTGATGTGATCCCATTTGTCCATTTTTGTTTTGGTTGCCTATGCCTGTGGGTATCTCAAGAAATTTTTGCCCAGACCAATGTCCTGGAGAGTTTCCCCAATGTTTTCTTGGAGTAGTTTCATAGATTGAAGTCTTAGATTTAAATCTTTAATCCATTTTGATTTGATTTTTGTATATGGAGAGAGATAGGGGTCTAGTTTCATTCTTCTGTACATGGATATCCAGTTTTCCACACATCATTTACTGAAGAGACTGTCTTTTTCCCAGTGTATGTTCTTGGTACCTCTGTCAAAAATGAAATGAGTTCACTGCAGGTGCATGAATTTATTTCTGGGTTCTCTGTTTTGTCCCATTGGTCTATGTGTCTCTTTTGATGAAAGTACCATGCTGTTTTGGTTACTCTAGCTCTGTAGTATGATTTGAAGTAAGGCAATGTGATTCCTCCAGTTTTTTTCTTTTTTCTTTTGGCTATTCTGGGCCTTTCGTGGTTTCACGTAAATTTTAGGATATTTTTTTCTATTTCTGTGAAGAATGTCATTGGTATTTTGATAGGAATTGCATGGAATCTATAGACTGCTTTCGGTAGTATGAACATTTTAATAATATTGATTCTTCCAATCCATTAATATGGAATATTTTTCCATTTTTTTGGTGTCCTCATGAATTTCTTTCATTGATGTCTTACAGTTTTCATTATAGAGATCTTTCACTTCTTTGATTAATTCCTAGCTATTTAATTTTATGTCTGGCTATTGTAAATAGGATTATTTTTAAATTTATTTTTCATATTGTTCATTGTTGGTATATACAAATGTTACTGATTTTTGTACGTTCATTTTGTATCCTGCAACTTCATTGAATTTATCAGTTCTAATAGTTTTCTGTGGAGTATTTAAGTTTTTCCAAATATAAGAGCATATCATTTGTAAACAAAGATAATTCTTCCCTTCCAATTTGGATGGCCCTTAATATCTTTCTCTTGTCTGATTGCTCTAGGTAGGACTTCCAGGACTGTGTTGAATTAACAGTGGTGACAGTGGGCATCCTTGTTGCATTCCAGACTGGAGGAAAGGCTTTCAGTTTTTCCCCATTCAGTATGATACTACTAGCTATGGGTCTGTCATATATGGCTTTTATTATTTTGAGGCATTTTCCATCTATTTTTTGAGGGTTTTTATCACAAAGGGATGCTGAATTTTTATCAAATGCTTTTTCAGCATATATTGAAATAATCGTATGTTTCTTACCCTTCATCTGTTGATATGATGTATCACATTGATTGATTTGCATATGTTGAACTATCCTTGTATCCCAGGGATAAGTTTCACTTGGTGATGATATATGATCTTTCTAATGTATTGTTGAATTTGGTTTGCTAGTATTTTGTGCAGTCTGGATAGGCCGATAATCCCAAATCATCAAGTCCTGGTTCCTTTTTTGCTTAGCAGTTTTTCCCACTTATCTTTTCCTCTTGAATTTTACTATAACCAGAAAAAAGAAATGAGGCCGCAGCTTCGACACATTGCTTAGAAATTTCCTCAGCTAAATATCTGAGTTCATCATTCACAAGCTTTGTTTTCCACATAACTGCAGGACACCATTCAGCTAAGTTCTCTGTCCTGCATAACAAGGATCCCCCTTTCTTCTTTTCCCAGTAGCATGCTCCTCATTTCCACTCAAGTCCTCAACAGTAGTGCTTTGAACATACATATTTCTACGAATAGTCTGTTCATGATAATTTAGGTATTCTTTAAGATGATGTAGATTTTCTCTACCATGCAACTCTCTTCCTTCCAATTCCTCAGGAGCAGAATCATTAACACACGTATTTCTATTAACAGTCTCTTTGAGGAAATACAGGCTTTTTCTAGCATGCTTTTCAAATTTTTTTCGGTTCTAACTATTCATCAATTGCAAAGCCACATCCACATGTTTAGGTATTTGTTGCAGCAGCACCACACTTCCAGGTACCAAAACCTGTATTTATTTATTATCCTTGCTGTAACAAATTACCACAAACTTAGTGGCCTAAAACAACATAAACGTACTATGTTACAGTTCTGGAGTTCACACGTATGAAATAAATCTCTCTGGGTTAAAATCAAAGTGTTGGCAGGGCTGAGTTCCTTCTGGAGGCTCTAGGGAAGAATCTGATTTCTTGCCTTTCCTAGCTTCTAGAGGCCACCTGCATTCCTTGGCCCCCTACTCCACTTATAAGGCTAGCAATGGCACTACTCTGACCTCTGCCTCCATTGTCATACCTCCCTTTATCAATCTGCCTCTCTCTTCCATCTTTTAAGGATACTTATTATCACACAGGGCCCATTCGAATAGTCCAGAACACTCCATTTTAAGATTCTTAACATCTGCAAAATAAGGTAACATATTGACAGATTTTGGTGATTAAAACAAGAACCTCTGTGGGAGTGTTATTCTGCTTACCACACGCATTTGGCATAAAAAAACTCTTATTTGGTTAAAAGAAACTCTCTTTTATATTGCTGCTTCTCTTCCTATTTCTTTCAATTGCCCTAATTCCCTTCTCAACAAATGGTTTGCATATAATTAAATAGGTAATATATGTAAAGCATATATTTTTATAGTTCGAAATTGTTTTCCTCCCTTATGTATCCCAAGTAACTAGAAGTGTGCCTGGCACTTGTTAGCAATCAGTAAGTAATTGTTTAATGAAAGAATAAATATTCAACTAATCATTAGTTACTTCTATAAGTAATTAACCCTTTCTGTTCATCGTATTTATACGTATGCATGTTCATTATCTATTAATAGCTGCTACTTCCCAGAACTTATTGGGAGAAGACACCTATATCTTGGTTTTATATGCTTTTCTGAATAAAGTAAACTTTACATTTTGTCTTATCAGTGGGCATCACCCTTTGAAAGCATTTTTGAAGGACTATGGTACTTTGACTATTGGAGCCTAAGAAAGATGAGAATATAATGTTAGCTTTATATTATCAAGTAAGGTTATTCTATTATTCAGAACTCACTCAAGTTTCCTCTCACCTTTATTCTACTTCCTCATTAACAAGTCATCAGTTTGATACATTAATCATGGCAAAAAAAATCACAGAGGAAGCACTAATCTGTCATTTTTTTTCTGTGACCTGCAGGCTCTTTGACACCCGGTACAGCATCCGGGAGAATGGGCAGCTCCTCACCATCCTGAGTGTGGAAGACAGTGATGATGGCATTTACTGCTGCACGGCCAACAATGGTGTGGGAGGAGCTGTGGAGAGTTGTGGAGCCCTGCAAGTGAAGATGAGTGAGTGGGAAAGAGATTCGTCTATTGATTTGAAAGTTGACTTGGTACACTTAGTTTTGTATTTATTTTTTACATTTTTTTTTTGAGACAGAGTCTCACTCTGTTGCTCAGGCTGGAGTGCAGTGGCATGATCTCCGTTCACTGCAACCTCCACCTCCTGGGTTCAAGTGATTCTCCTGCCTCAGGCTCCTGAGTAGCTGGGACTACAGGTGCGTGCCACCAAGCCCAGCTAATTTTTCTATTTTCAGAAGATACAGGGTTTCACTATGTTGGACAGGCTGGTCTCGAACTCCTGACCTCTGGTGATCCGCCCACCTTGGCATCCTGAAGTGCTGGAATTACAGGCGTGAGCCACTGCGCCCCCCCTGACTTGGTACACTTTAAAACAGTCAGTAAATAGAGATTTTCTCAGGCCTGGTGATTCAGCAGTGAGACAAGTTCAAATTCTAGCACAACCCTGAGGCCAATTAATCCCACACCTCTTATGCCTGCTATCAACCACTACCCTAAGGCAAGCCTCTCAATTCTCTATCCTCTCCCATTTTCTTACCTTCACTCATCTCCTGACTTCTTCCACCCTGAATTCTTTCACCAGGAAAACTTCCTCTGAAACATTTACCCTACACCTGTGAAACACAACCAAACACCCTTTTTATTTCTAACCTCTTTGCAGACACTTTTGCCTTATTTCAAATTTGATATTCTTCTGAGTGATTTTCTGCTTCAGTGGAAGCTGTTCTATTTTCTCCACTTCATGTCTACAAGACTGCCAAACGCTAGTAGGTAATCTCCCAGCCCTCAGTGTTGCTTTTAAACCATTCTATTTTGTATTCCTATACAAAATCTTTCCTCTGATGAGGGCTTATGCCATTCTGACCTATCTTTTCTCTAACTGTATTCATCATGTCATCTACTCTTCTAGGCACTTCCCCATATTTATTAAAAACTTTGATTCCAGGCTTACTATCTTTCTATCCATCTCTACTCCTGCAATTACCCTAAGAAATTTTAACAGCCATGAAATAGAACCACTAGCCACTTAATTCTCATAATTCCTTGACCTCCAGAAATCCAGTGATGTTTGTCTTTTTTTTTCAATTTTAGGGCTCATACTTTTAATCTCTATGTACACACGTATGTAGTCGTTAAGGTAAGTCTGCCACTGTGAGGAAAGGTAGTTTCATTTTATTTTTTTAACTTTCATTTTGAGTTCAGGGGTACATCTGCAGAATGTGCAGGTGTTTTACATAGGTAAACATGTGCCATGGTGGTATACTGCACAGATCATCCCATCACCTAGGTATTAAGCCTAGCATCCATTCTATTCTTCTTGATGTTCTCCCTCCCCACACCAACACCCCCTACAGGCCCCGTGTGTGCTGTTTCCCCCCATGTGTTCATGTGTTCCCATCGTTAGCTCCCACTTATAAGTGAGAACATGCAGTGTTTGGTTTTCTGTTCCTGCATTAGTTTACTGAGGATAATGGCTTCCAACTGCATCCATGTCCCTGCAAAGGACATGATTTCATTCCATTTTATGGCTCTGTAGTATTCCATGGTGTATATGTACCACATTTTCTTTATCCAGTCCATCATTAATGGGCATTTACGTTGTTTGTGTTAACTGTTTTATTGTTTTTTTGTTATATATATTTATATATAAATATATGTAAACATATATTTAAATATCAATACATACATATATTTAAATATACACAAATATATATTTAAATATATAAAAACATATTTAAATATAAATACGTATAACTATATATTTAAATATATAAATATATAGCTATAGTTATATATTTATATTTAAATATATAGTTTTATAGTTTATTTATATAAACTATATAAATAAACTATATATTTATATAAATATATAAATAAACTATATATTTATATAAATATATAAATAAACTATATATTTATATAAATATATAAATAAACTATATATTTATATAAATATATAAACTATACATTTATAAAATATAAATATATATTTATATTTTATATAAAATATAAATATATATTTATATTTTATATAAAATATAAATATATATTTATATTTTATATAAAATATATAATATATATTTATATTTTATATAATATATAAATATATATTTATATTTATATAATATATATAATATATAAATATAAATATATAAATATGTAATATATAACTATATATTTATAAATTATATAGTTATATTTATATATAAATATATAATATATAAATATATAGCTATATATATAAAAATACATATTTATATATGTAAAAAATATAAAAATATGTAAAAAATACTTATATATAACATATGTAAAAAATATAAAAATATGTAAAAAATACTTATTTATATATAACATATGTAAAAAATACATATTTATATATAATATATGTAAAAAATATGAAAATATGTAAAAAATACATATCTATATATAAATGTATATAACTATATATAGTTATATATATTTATATATTATATATATTTATATATTTTTTATTATATAATATATAACATATTATATATTTTAGTATATATAATATATTATATATTAGTATATATTAGTAATATACTATATAATATACATAGTATATTATAATATATAACTATATATGTTATATATAGTTATATATATAATATATATTATATATATAACTATATATGTTATATATAGTTATATATATAATATATATTATATATATAACTATATATATTATATATAGTTATATATTTTAATATATAATATATAACTATATATTTAAATATATAAATATGTAACTATATATTTATATATAACTGTATATTTAAATATAAATATAAATATATATTTAAATATAAATTATATAAATATACATAAAAATACATATTTAAATATAATATACAAATATATATTTAAATATAAATATACATTTACATATCATATATCATATTATAAATATTATAATTATATATTATAAATATATAAATATATATTAATATAAGTACAAATATATAAATATATATTATATAAGTACAAATATATAAATATATATTATATAAGTATAAATATATAAATATATATTTAAGTATAAATATATAAATATATATTTAAGTATAAATATATAAATATATATTTAAGTATAAATATATAAATATATATTTAAGTATAAATATATAAATATATATTTAAGTATAAATATATAAATATATATTTAAGTATAAATATATAAATATATATTTAAGTATAAATATATAAATATATATTTAAGTATAAATATATAAATATATATTTAAGTATAAATATATAAATATATATTTAAGTATAAATATATAAATATATATTTAAGTATAAATATATAAATATATATTTAAGTATAAATATATAAATATATATTTAAGTATAAATATATAAATATATATTTAAGTATAAATATATAAATATATATTTAAGTATAAATATATAAATATACATTTAAGTATAAATATATAAATATATATTTAAGTATAAATATAGAAACATATAAATATATATTTAAGTATAAATATAGAAACATATAAATATATATTTAAGTATAAATATAGAAACATATAAATATATATTTAAGTATAAATATAGAAACATATAAATATATATTTAAGTATAAATATAGAAACATATAAATATATATTTAAGTATAAATATAGAAACATATAAATATATATTTAAGTATAAATATAGAAACATATAAATATATATTTAAGTATAAATATAGAAACATATAAATATATATTTAAGTATAAATATAGAAACATATAAATATATATTTAAGTATAAATATAGAAACATATAAATATATATTTAAGTATAAATATAGAAATATATAAATATATTTAAGTATAAATATAGAAATATATATTTAAATATAAGTATATATATAAATATATATATTTAAATATAAGTATATATAAATATATATATTTAAATATAAGCATATATATAAATATATATATTTAAATATAAGTATATATAAATATATTTAAATATAAGTATATATATAAATATATTCAAATATAAGTATATATATATTTAAATATAAGTATATATATATTTAAATATAAGTATATATAAATATAAGTATATATATATTTAAATATAAGTATATATAAATATATATTTAAATATAAGTATATATAAATATATATTTAAATATAAGTATATATAAATATATATTTAAATATAAGTATATATAAATATATATTTAAATATAAGTATATATAAATATATATATTTAAATATAAGTATATATAAATATATATATTTAAATATAAGTATATATATTTAAATATAAGTATATATATATTTAAATATAAGTATATATATAAATATATATTTAAATATAAGTATATATATAAATATATATATTTAAATAAATATATATATATTTTTTGAGACGGAGTCTCGCTCAGGCTGGAGTGCAGTGGCGTGATCATGGCTCACTGCAACCTCTGCCTCCTGAGTTCAAGCAATTCTCCTGCCTCAGCCTCCCAAGTAGCTGAGATTACAGGCATGTGCCACCGGACCCTGCTAATTTTTGTATTTTTGGTAGAGTCAGAGTTTCGCCAAGTTGGCCAGGCCAGTCTCAAACTCCTAACCTTGAGTAATCTGCCCGCTTTGGCCTCCCAAAGTTCTGGGATTACAGGCATGAGTCTGTTTGTGTTAACTCTTTATCAGCGTACCCAATCGATGACTCACTCTTGGCCTTGTCACCCACTGGAAGTAGTCTGCATTTAAAATCTTCAGCTTCAGTATGTCACTCTCATCATGGACATTTTTTGGTACAGCCTTGTCAGATGAGCAAAACAGTTTCCCATACTCATGATTTGCCTCCAAGTAGAGTTTGTGGGCACAAACTTCCATTGTCTCCTTCTCAGCTAACAACAGTGTCTCAGTCTCTCTCATTCTCCTACTCTTGCTATACAACCTCAACATCACCAGCATCATCATGTTCTCTTACCTTGATTCGTCTCTGTTCTCCTTTCCATTGATTCCCCAATGGGGCTTTTATTTCCTTCCATACTTAGTTCTTCTACCTGGTGATGTGTCATCAAACACTGCCTTACCAGCATCTTTAAATCTCATGGCCTCCTGTCCTGTAAGCATCTGCTACTTGCAAACTGTCAATCTTACAATGATGTAACCTTCATCTTCTCTTCTCTGACATGCTTATAACCATACATACGGGCACCACACAAATTAGAGGAATTTAGGTCTACTTGGGACATTTATTTTTAGTTTTTGTGTTGTTGTCTTTCCTCATTATTTCTTATCTTTTGTTATTTTGCTGGAGGAAATCATTAGGTACTTTTTTCAGAGTGTGAAGATGTAAAATATTTCCTGAATTTGTGCATGATTGGAAGTCTTCATTTTGCTTGCATTGTTGGATAATAATTTTGCTGCATGCAGAATGAGAGTTTTAAAAGCCCTTTTCTTTAGTTTTAGTAGATATCCTCTGTTGCAGATGAGAAGTCTTTTTCTTATTTCTTTACAAGTAAATCTGATGTCTCTCTTGAAAAGTTTAGGATTTTTCTTTTTTTTCTAGAGTTCATAAATTTCACAAATTGACAAGAATATATTAGGTGTATTTTTAAGAATTATTGCTACTCAGTTTTAGGTGGGCCTTGTTTTTTTGTTTGTTTGGTTGGTTGGTTTTTGTTTTGTTTTGGTTTTTTTGAGACAAGATCTCACTCTGTAACTCAGGCTGTAGTGCAGTTGTGTGACCATGGCTCACTGCAGCCTTGACTGCTTGGGCTAAAGCAATCCTCCTGCTTCAGCCTCCCAAGTAGCTAGGACAACAGGCATGAGCCACCATACCAGGCTACTTTTATTTATTTATTTACTTTTTTTTGGTAGAGATAAGTTCTCAGTATGTTGCATATACTGAGTCTTGAACTCCTGTGCTCAAGTGATCCTCCCACTTTGGCCTTCCAAAGTATCAAGATTATAGGAGTGAGCCACTGCACCCAGCCTAGGTGGGCCTTTTTGATCTAAAGACCAAAGCTTTTTGGAAAATCAGGTACATTTTCTCTGTTTTTTTTTCTTTTTTCTTTCTCTATGACTTCAAATTTTTCTCCTCATATTTTCTGCATGTCTTAATATTCTACTCTCTTGAAGATTCCTTTTACTTTTTCTTCATATTATGAATGTGGTCTCCAGTATGACTATTCTGTCATTCTGAGTGTTTTGGTCTTAAAAACTATATTTTTAATTTCTAAGAATTTCCTTGATGTCTCTGTTGTCATAACAAACTCACTTGTATGATACAATATTCACTTAAGCTTCTAAGGATATCACTAGTGCATCTTTTAAAAAGACATTTTCTTTTTTCCCCTGCATTACTTTTATTTCCTTCAGAAAAAAAAATTGATTTTGTTTGGGTTCCATCCTTTTATGTTTACAATTTTTCTCAAATTGATCTTTTATTTTTTGGTCATAAATATACATGGAGTGTTCAGTTAATTAGGATAAAAAGCTGGTGGGAATAGCATGACTTTATGGAATACTGATTTGGTACTTACTGTGAGTAAGTAGGTGGGGATCTGCCTATATGCAGGCTTCCCTTCAGTATGCAGAGAAGTAAGAAATCAAATAAGGAAGTTGGAATGCTCTCATTTGCTAAATAATGAAGACTTCATTCTGAGGATGAAACACACTCAAGTATTTCCTTACTTTGTGACACTACCTTTCTTTTGAATGTTTTGCATATTCTCTCTGGCCCAATTGTTCTTGATTTGGGTTCTATACTAAATCCCCTTTTCTTTTCTTGCCTTCTTTTTTCCAACCTCTCCTTTGGAGATCTCATCCATTCATGTGGATATACACCGGTGTGGCCATTCCAATTGCTAAAATTTTGGAATGCTTCCATACTTCTTGGAAAGATCTGTTTTATAAGGCTCCCGAGATCCCCCAACCCCTATCACTACTCCAGCTCTCTTAAGCCCTCCCCCAAGAGCTCCCTCCCCTAAATTCCTAATGGTCCATCAGCTAAAGTCTCAATGCTGGCACAGCGGGATACTTCCAGCATCCTGCTTTAAGGTGACCAGTTCTGATTGGTCAGTACTTATGACTCCACCCTGAATCATGTTCCCTTACAGTGGGGATCCGTGGCTATGCGTCAATACCCTAGTCATTCCTAGTTGACTTTACATTCAATTTCCCAAAAGGGAATTCCTCACCCCTCACCTAACAGATGACCAAGACATCATGTCACTGAGAAGATAGGAGATTTTTGCTTTAAGCAAAGGTCTTTACCTAAGACATTATCTGTGCCTCAGCTTTACCATAGAGATCTTGTTCAGGGAACCTATGGAAGGCATAGATAACACTTTATTTGACTGTCATAGGAATATCAAGTGCTCAGCTAAGTTTTTCCCAGCAACTGTATGACAATACAACTCACAGTTGAGGAACCTGGCCAGTACTGTATTTAAATGTAGGTATTTACAGTTTATTAGAAGGAGAGTTGTATGCTATAGATAGCAGGCAAAGTAATAAAGTTGTTATTTTCCTATATTGTAAAGCCTTTCTTGTATTTTTGCTATAACACAGGGCCACAGGAACTCTAAATGGCAGTGAATGCTTAGATTAAAAACCAACAGGTCTCACGCCTGTAATCCCGGCACTTTGGGAGGCTGAGGCGGGCAGATCACGAGGTCAGGAGATCAAGATCATCCTGACAACAGGGTGAAACCCCGTCTCCACTAAAAATACAAAAAAAAAAAAAAAAAATAGCTGGGTGTGGTGGTGGGCGCCTGTAGTTCCAGCTACTCGGGAAGCTGAGGCAGGACAATGGCATGAACCCAGGATGCGGAGCTTGCAGTGGGCCGAAATCGTGCCACTGCACTCCAGCCTGGGCGACAGAGCAAGACTCCGTCTCAAAAATAAAATAAAATAAAATAAAATAAAAAAGCAAACCAACAGGTCATGAAGGCTTTGCAAATATCTCTTACTACCGACAACACCAAAGCCCCCACTCCTCTCCCTCACATTGTAGTAGAAGAAAACAAAGTCCTTATTTCGTGCTTTCCTTTGTCAAAATAACAAATTGGTTACGGCACATGTCCTGCAAGAAATAAAATGTGTCCATTGCTCAGTAGTCTCTCTTGCGAAGTCCCCCTCTGTATCTGTAACATAAAATTCCTAAGGACATAAATGTAGTTTTAACTATTTTATGAATAATACTAAAATAACTGGCATCCTGAACTTATCAATTCTTTTGTATATTAGATTTAATAACTTTCTTTGAAAGTTTCATATTTGAGAATAAAAATTAACTGGCATAAACTATTTCTTCTGAAAGATTAAAAGTGTTTGAACAGTAAATTACACGTTTGCTTTACAGAATTGAGTCCCCCCAAATTGTATGACAGAATTTCTTCTGATTGTTAATATAATAATATCTGGTTTACTTTCTAGAGAATGAATGTATTTAATTATTAATCATCAAATTTAATAGTCAAATTAAGATGGAAGCTAAAGGGAAAATAGGTCATAATTTATAACTAGGTAAGAATATAGTTATATCAAAATTTTCTTTTCAAATGTTTTATGTCTATCAGTTTGAATTAAATAATGTTGAATTGCTATGGTGACAGCCTATGTTAATCAGCTTTTATTAACTATCTTTTAAAATGAAGAATGCTATGGTAACTTCACACTGTTAATATTTTTCATAAATTTGTGTTTTGCTAGTAAGATTCTAATAAAGCAGAGACAACCAAGTGTTTCTAAACTGATTTCTGTTTGAGATCTACTGAGGAAAACTGTCTTTGCATTTGGTGAATTTTGTAATATAACATGCCTCAAATGATTCTCAAAACAGATGTTTAGAATTAAATTGAAAGTTAGAAACTCTAGGTTTAATAAAGCCATATTGCTTTATTTATTTTGAATTTTCATTTCTTTTTAGAACCTAAAATAACTCGTCCTCCCATAAATGTGAAAATAATAGAGGGATTAAAAGCAGTCCTACCATGTACTACAATGGGTAATCCCAAACCATCAGTGTCTTGGATAAAGGGAGACAGCCCTCTCAGGGTAAGTGGTTATGATGTTAAAACACATATATAAAATGTATTTTAAAATATAACATTTCTTTACACACTCAGTTACACACTTACAAACTTCTAGTATAAAGTAGTTTCCATGTACATTTTAACCAAATGTAAATATTTCTGTTTGCATATAGGCAAACTGCATGGCATTTCATTTGGGTCTGGCTAGGGAAAAAAGAGATGGGAACCAATAATGTTAAAGATAGAAAAGGAGGCAATGAAAAAGCAAACCTGGAATCCTTTGTATTTGTTGGCTGGCTAAATCATTTATTTTTTTAATGTTGAATCTGAGACTTAGGGGATGAAAAAGAAAAACTAAAACCCAGGCTTTAGAACTGAGTTTCTGGAAGGAGGGAGGGAGACAAGGTTTGGAAGAAATGAGATCTCTGGAGAGAAGTTAGGCGAAAAGACTCAAGACTCATACACAAATACCTTGGCAAATCCCTCCTGAGTCATGAAGAGTAGTCACGCCTGTAATTCCAGCACTTCAGGATGCCAAGGCCTGAGGTCAGAAGTTCAAGACCAGCCTGGCCAACATGGCGAAATCCTGTCTCTACTAAAAATACAAAAATTAGCTGGGTGTGGTGGTGTGTGCCTATAATCCCAGCTACTCAGGAGGCTGAGGCAGGAGAATAACTTGAACCCGAGAGGCAGAGGTTGCAAGTGAGCCAAGATCTCACCACTGCACTCCAGCCTGGGCAACAGAATGAGACTCCATCTCAAAAAAAAAAAAAAGTTATTATTGATATGCTTATTTTGTACTGCCTCTGTATCTTATCCCCACATTTATTGATAAATTATTATGAGGCATCATTATTGTCTTTCCATCTTTGTATCACCTAAAAGATTACAGACTATGTTTTTCATTTAACAATGCATAGTATATTTTAAGAGGAATACAAAGGTGTCACTTTATGTCAATTAACTGAACTAAGGTATAAAATTGCTCAGCTTTGCTTTATTTAAAATAAAATAAATATTGCTAATTTTTAATGATTAATTATCTGGCTTTCCTCTTGTTATAAATCTTGGTGCATTTCCTACAATGACAAACAAGGGTGGTTGTACTTATGTTACTGAATTTAGGGTTCAAAACAGAAAAGACAGATGTAATATTTAAACTCCAAAGAGTAATTTTAATATTATGTGTGAAATTTTCTAGTATTTCAAAGGACATGTACTCTTCTAAAGATACCATCTAGGGTGCAAGGTAAACCTGATAGTTAAAAGCAATGTGTTTATTTATTTATATTTCAATAGCTTTTGGGGTACTAGTGGTTTTTGGTTGCAAGGATGAACTGTATAGTGGCCAAGTCTGAGATTTTAGCGCGCCTATTACCTGAGTGCTGTACATTATACCCAGTATGTAGTTTTGTATGTCTCACCACCCCACTCTGCAACATTTCCCCCTTGTAAAAGCAATGCTTTTAATCAGATTTAGCTGTGACTTTGGGGAAGCAAAATAAGCCCATATACATATATATATTATACATATACATATTATATATATATAATATATATATACACACACTCATGGGATGAAAGAAAATAAAAATAAACTATACCTCATAGGACCCTGGTGAAGATTAATTTAGGTACTCTTGCACTATTTCATTTAATATTGTATGTTTTACATAATAAGTGGCCAATAAAGGTCAAAGCGATATCTTTGATGATGATAATAGTGATGACAATAAGTTGATGATATTTGGCAAATGTATCCTTGATAGACCCATAAACATTTTTGAATTCACGTCCCTATCTCTGGCAGGAAAATTCTCGAATTGCAGTTCTTGAATCTGGGAGCTTGAGGATTCATAACGTACAAAAGGAAGATGCAGGACAGTATCGATGTGTGGCAAAAAACAGCCTCGGGACAGCATATTCCAAAGTGGTGAAGCTGGAAGTTGAGGGTAAGGAGCTGCATTTCTTCCCCTGGCTGTGTGACCAGGGGCCTCACTGTCTACTGTGAAGGCTGCACCTGGGCTTGGGAGAGAAGAGATGTGGGCAGCCCACTTCCCTCAGTTGTTCCAGATATTAGGCCATAAGTTCAAGCGTATGATAACAGAAAAGGAAAACTGAAAAAAGAAAGAAATTTTCACTAGTATAAAAGGTCATATTCCATTGATTACTCACAATCACTGGTAATTTTTACCAAAACAGACTAAATTTACTGTAACAGTAAAATAATAGAAACCCATTTTAGAATGTCTTCCTGGTTTGGACAATTCTTCCCTCATTTAAAGACTTGGGCATAATAATTTTAATCTTTTTAATCATATAGAACAACTTTAAAAAGATGTGATAAGGAGGAAAAAGTAGCTATTTTCAGATAGTGTTCTATCACAAAGCTTGAAAAAAAACATTAACTCAAATCGTAAAGCCAAAAATAATCCCAGTTCTATGAGTTATGTTATCAAAATCGTTTTTCTTTTCTTTCTGAAAATATTTTTTAATCAGCTAATTCAATAACTTGGTGTGAAAGGTCTTCACTGAGAAATCAGAATCCAAATAGGTCTAGGTGTTCTATTTGCTTGTTAGTCGGGTCCTTCTTGACCTAAAATTGCACCACATTTTGCTTAAAAAGAACTATCAGCACACTTCTATTAGGCGAATAAACTGAGTACAAACCTTTCCTAGCTCTTCCTGTTGTATGCCAGAGAATTAACATCTTTGGCTCCTAGCTTTCTCACCTGTTAAGTGGGGTTTGCTCTATTTAATGAAGTTAGGTGTTGATAGTGTTTAGCAGAGCATCTGGTCCTTTGTGCAACCTCAATAAATGTTGGCTATAAGAATTATTATCTATTTTTCTGCTTTTCTCTTATCTTATTGATAAGTGTTAGAGTATCACATACTGGCACAAATTACAGTTCAATCAGGAAAAGACTTGAAGAGTTCTCCATATTTTACTTTGATTCTGTCCTACTTTCCTTAGGCCAAAATCTATCCTTTTCTGCATATTTCCTTCTCACTCATATAGTTTTCTATTAACTCCTTTAAGATTATTTTTATTTCCTTGATGGACATTCCTGTCACAGCTTTAATGATCTCATTTCCCACCTTTGCCTCCAATTGAGGTAACATCTTTATTATGTCATTGTACCAATTGCTCATAAAATTTTCATTAATTCCTCATGGAAAATAATGAGGTTGGTGGGAATAGTGGCTGTCAGAATATAAAAATACATTTTCAGCAAGTTGCTGTAATTTAATATCTTCTAAATAATCAGTGCTATTTGAAGCTCCGTATTCAACAACCAGTTGATATGATTTATTCAGTAAAAACTAAATAAACCTACAAACCCACCCAGACACACATTCAGACTCACTGAATATCTGTCTGCCTAGATCCAGTGTTTTCTTGTTCTGTCTAAGGAATGATGCAGACTTAATGCTATCCATTTGTATAAAATATCACAGAGTTTTTCTCTTTAAGATATTAAAAATAAGCTTTCTGTATTATAATATTTAATACTGATCATTTAGGTCACTAGCTTCATAGATATTAAAACAACTTGCTTTACCTTTGACCTAGAGAAAATTATCACCGAACTCCATTAGTTGGAGTTATTATACAGTTTGGTTTTGTGTTACCATTTAATTTTGTATCATGCCTATCAGTAACATTGAATACTGCCTCTTTTCTCGTAACCTTTAAATGGTCATGCTTAGTGCTTTAAAAGTTAATATATGCTAGAGATTGTATTAAATTTGCTAGAACTGAGAGCTCATAATATCATTTAAAGTTATTCTAACTGTAGGTAAGATGATTTTCGCACACATTTAGCACAAATGTCTATTTCTACCCTCATCTTAGTCCCTATTAAAATAGCCAAAATATGTGACATGCTTAGCACAATTGCTGGTACATAATAAGCATTTAATAAATGGAATCTACTATACTTATTATGATTAAAACATAAAATTGTAACAAATTTGCTTTGGCTCTGGAAGCTCTGAAAGGTTGACTTCCACTTGAATAAATAGTTGAGGTATTTTCATAAGATATAATGTAGACGTGACCTATTTAGAAGTAAGGCTAACTCAACCTACAACTCAGAACAAGTTTTTTTTAAAAAAAAGCAACTGAGAAATGACTGGAAAAACCTCAAAAGTACATGCAGATGCCTGCTAGTTTGGCAATGATGAGGACTGAAGATGATGAGGCAGGGCCATCGTCAGTTGGGGCAGACGAGCATATGTATGTATCAAGTCGTAACTCTGCAAATTAGTTATGCAGTGACTATATCGAATCAGAACTCTATGGTGCCATTTGATGCTGGGCTACATGTAACACAGATGGGCATACAGGAAAAGATAGAGTTTTGTCATTGATAGCCTCTAATAAAGATAAACATGCCAGGCCATGGATTGGGTACCATGTGTTAACTAAATCTTTGTTGTTACAACTGTGAAAGAAACACCCTACCACACAGAAGTAAAGCTCCCTTTCTAGATTGCCATTCTCAGACTGCTGGACCTCTGCAATGGAAATATAAAGGTATCCTATACTTTGGTCTTGCCTTAAAATGTTCAAACGGTGACATACAGAATTATTGATGGAACCATCTAACTCAAGCGTGGTGCAGCATGGATGTCTTTCTGAAAGGATGTCCAATGGGAAGGCTAACATTTTAAAAGGTTCCATTGAGGCTAAATGTTTTATGTGGATTATCTTGTTTAATTCTCACTAAAAGTCTGTAACAAGGGCCCTATATTCTGCCATTTTAGGAAACAGAGGAATAGAGAGGATCGCTAACTTACACAAGGCTGCACAGATAGCTGTGTCTAAGAATTTGAGTCAGGCTGAATACTGTCTGTTCTATTAAAGAATGAGATAGTCCTGTGTGACATTGTCAAGAGAAGTATCTAGATGAAAATGAGGGGGAAACCAGAATTCTGCAAATGAAGGAGAGGATGGGAGCTGAAAAAAAATAGACAGGAGGTATTGACAAATTTTTTGATAAATTTTTCAGAGAAAGGGGAGGAGTCAAAAAAGGGAGCAGTAGCTGGAGCTATGTTTGGTGTGTAGATCACGTTGCATTGCAAGATTTCTCTTCGAAAAATATTGAAATGTAAAAAAATTTAAATGTTAAAATATTAATGAGACTGAGCTCAGAGAGAAGAAAAATTTGAACATACATAAGAGAACAAAATACTCAATGAAATGTGGTGCTGGATAATGCACAAGGGTTGTATTTGGGGGCCAAGTAGAATGATAAACTGTATACAGAGGGTGACCACATGTTCTGGTTTTCCCAGGACAGTTCTGGTTTACACCTGTTGTCCTGGAATCATTATTAATAGAGTCTCTCTTTTACTTTCAGAAGTATCCAAGCTTCCACGATAAATTATATGGTTACTCTCCTTAGACAGGAAGACAGAATGTCCTTGTAACAGGAAGAAAGGAGAAGAGGGAAGTTTTCAGTATAAATCAGTTCATAAGTATGATGGATAGAATTTGAGAAAATTCTGTTCTTATGGTCTCTATTTCCTCTAGGAAGGAGAAATTAGGGTTATCTTTTGAAAACACTTTTGTTAAAGGGTCAGGGAAGGGGGTGGGGATGAAGTGAGTTCTAAAATAGCTGTGGAATGGGAGAGATGACTCACAAAGTAAACCAGGATTGTAGGGCAGCATTAAAGTTTTAGTAGAGAGCAGGACCGTGAATATGGAGTAGCATCAATGCACATGGTTGCAGGGTTTTTCCCTCCAGTGTTGCTCTGCTGTACAGGTGTAAGTTCAGAAAATAGCAGAAAGCTAAATTCAAAGGCAAGACATAAATGTTGGAGTTTTGTCAGGAAGGAAAATAGGGCAAAGGATTTGAGACTATTGCAAAAGAGAGATTGAAGCATGAATCATGGAATCCTTAGGTACCAAATACACCTATAATTTCTCTTTCTTTTCTTTTCTTTCTTTCCGTCTTTCTTGTTTGTTTGTTTTGTTTTGTGACAAAGTCTCACTCTGTTGCTCAGGCTGGAGTGCAATGGCACAATCATAGCTTACTGTAGCCTCAAACTCCTAGGCTTAAGTGATTCTCCCACCTCAGCTTCTTGATTAGCTGGGGCTACAGGTGTGCACTACTGTGCTCAGCTATTTTAGTTTATTTATTTTATATTATTTTATTTTATTTTATTTCATAGAGACAGGGTCTTGCTATGTTGCCCAGGCTGGTCTCAAACTCCTCAAGCAATCCTCCAGCCTTGACCTCCCAAAATGTTGGGATTATAGGCATGAGCTACCATGCCCAGCCATACCTATGATTTAATATCCAAATATGAAATATCCTCAGATATGAGCCTAGGATTAAACACTATAGCTCCAGCAATATAACAGACAAGATAATATGAAAATCTTCCAACTAGCCCGGAAATGCTGGGCTAGTTGTATAACTGATAAGAATAAAATATAAATCTCTGGAAGCTCGAAATGGACAGGAACTGCAAAAACCATAAGCTCAATGAGCTGGTTTGTTATCGTTCTAAAGGTAATGGGACAGGTGCTCATCTCCATAACCTAGGAGATTGGTTTGAAGACCCTTAAAGGGGCAGGAGACAGGGTCTTGGCCCATGTGAAATGGAGGTTAGCATTCAGACCCTTGTATAAAGCTGAGAACCACAAAAGTAGAAAGATGGGCCAGAAATTCCATCTTTGGGCACAAAAACACAACACAATGGCTTGTCTGTCTTTAGTCGTGAGGGAGAAAAAACCAGGTCATCTTAGGAGTGAATATTCAACACTCAGGACTATAGCTTCCATAGGCTTGATATTGACTTAATACCATCAGCACAGTCTGGGAATTCTCAGCTGGAAAAATGAACATACAAACTGGTTTCAGGCTGGGCACAGTGGCTCACCCCTGTAATCCCAGCACTTTGGGAGGCTGATGGCTTGAGCACTGGAGACCAACCTGGGCGACATGGCAAAACTCCATCTCTACAAAAAATATAAAAATTAGCCAGGTGCGGTGGTACATGCCTCTAGTCTCAACTATTTGGGAGCCTGAAGTGGGAGGATGGCTTGAAACTGGGAGGTGGAGGCTGCAGTAAGCCAAGATTGTGCCACTGCACTTCAGCCTGGGCAACAGAGTGAGACCCTGTCTCAAAATAAAAAAAAATAAAAAAAATTAAAAAAAAAAACCTACATACACATAAAACATTGGTTCCAGGCCAAAAAACCCACACACATACAAAACATTGGTTCCAGGCCAAAAATTTAACAAGAAAAAAAAGCTAAAAGAAGAAGCACTTTACCCAGGTTACATAGGCTTTTCATGGATATACCTACACTGAGGATGAGTTCACAATGCAAAATTGTCACACCTACAGAAAACAACCTACCTTGAGTGAGTGTTGTCCAACATAATATACAAAGAAAATTCAGTTAACCACATAACATCATAGAAATTATAAAATAAGTATGCTTAAAGTAATTAAAAATGCAAAAGGAGGAATAAGGAAAACAAAAATACATTAGGGCCAGGCACAGTGACTCACGCCTGTAATCCCAGCACTTTGGGAGGCAAAGGCAGGCAGATTACTTGAGGTCAGGAGTTCAAGACCAGCCTGGCCAACATTGTGAAACCCTGTCTCTACTAAAAATACAAAAATTAGCCGGGCATGGTGGTGCACGCCTGTAGTCCCAGCTACTCAGAAGGCTGAGACAAAAGGATCTCTTAAACCCAGGAGGCAGAGGTTGCAGTGAGCCAAGATTGCACCACTACACTCCAGCCTGGGCAACAGAGTGAGACTTTGTCTAAAAAAAAAAATTAAATAAATAAATAAATAAGGCAGACAGGCAGTTTTGATAAATAATTAAACACAATTTTAACACATAAAAATATAATTAAAATTAAAATTCAATGGATGAGTAATAGTATATTAGAGATAAAGAGATAATTCAGCCATTAGAAATCAGCTCTTCAGAATTTAGAATTCAGTGCAGAAAGATTTTGAAAGCATAGAAAAGATGAAACTGAATTTAAGAAATGATAAAAGATATATTACAGAAAATATGAGAGGCAATACTCAAAAACATGATGACTAAGAACTTTCCAGCATTGATGAAAGACTTAAATCTTCAAGTACGTGAAGCATACCAAGTCCCAATCGGTAAAAATGAAGAGCAGAGAAATAAGCATTTCACACCCAGTCAAATCATAAGGAAACATCAAAGACAAAGAGATTATCTTAAAATATTGAAGACAGATTATTTATAAGGGACAACAATTAGGGTAACAATAGAGTGTGGGGAAACTATCACTTTCATCTATCCTTACAATTTGGTATAGCCCCATGGAGGTTTATGAAAAATAAAAATCAAACTTTAAAATGTATATAGATTTGTCTCAGCAATTTAACTTCTGACAATTTATCTAAAAGAATATTTGCACAAGTGTATGTTCAAGATTATTTGTTACAAAGTTACTTAGTAAAAAGTTGTAAAGAACTTAAATTTGCTTCAATAGGACACCATCTAAATATGTGATGTAATTCCATGCAGCCATTAAAAAGAATGAGATGGATTTATATACATTAACTTCTAAAATTATCTACCGTATATGTGACTTGGGTCTGCTTTCCATCTCTGAGCCTCAGCTTCCTCTTCTCTAAAATAGAGATAAAAGCAGAACCTACCTCTTAGGATGCTTGATTATTAGTTATTATAGACACATAGTGTATACTATATAATTATTTGCTGTTTTATTATTTATTTCATGTATTTAATAAGTACTTGTATAGTGCTTACCATGTGCAAGGTACTGTTCTAAGTGCTTTAGAATATTAATTCATTATCAATATAATATGTTCATAAGTGAAAAAGTAAGTAAAGAACAGTATATCTTATTATTATATATTAGAGTACATGTATATCGAACTCTTAAGTCATCATCTCTGCATAGAGAATTATATGGGGGGTCCCGGCATGATGGCTCACGCCTATAATCCCAGCACTTTGGGAGGCCGAGGTGGGCGAATCATGAGGTTAGGAGTTTGAGACCAGCCTGGCCAACATGGTGAAACCCCATCTCTACTAAAAATACAAAAAATTATCTGGGCATGGTGGCAGGCACCTGAAATTCTAGCTACTCAGGAGGCTGAGGCAGGAAAATCGCTTGAACCCAGGAGGCAGAGGTTGCAGTGAGCAGAGATTGTGCCACTGCACTCCAGCCCAGGCAACAGTGCAAGATTCCATCTCAAAAAAAAAAAAAAAGAAAAGAAAGAAAGAAAATTATATGGGGGGTAACTTCTATTTTATACTTTATGTAGGTCTATACTTTTTGCATCTTTATAAAGAGAACTTTATAATTAGGAAGAATTAATACATGTATTTATGCTTTGGAAAAAAAACACTTCTTCCAAATATTATACTATTTTTGATAAAGTAACGTGAACCTTTCTGTTCATTAGTTTGATATTTTTGCAGTTCTGTTGCTCCATTGATCTCCAAGACAAACTCAGGGATGGGAAAAGTTTTGTCAAAGGCAATTGATTCCTATGTTGCTTAGGTTTTCACAACTCTTGGATATTGGCTGAAGAATTTTGAAGGTGGAGGTTCTGATGAACAGGACATAGAACATGCCATTTCTTTAGGGAAGGAATCAATCCATAAAGCTGCTAAGCTTGAGACCTACAAGAGGAAGCTGGCAGAGTCACCTAGATGGAGGAAGTGAAGGGGGTCAGAGAACAGCAGCTGCTGATGAAGTCTCCATTCATCTGACTCTTCTTTTCTATGTATAGATGGAAATCTGAAATTTATGATTTTATAGTCTGGAATAGTTTGGAGGATCCAGCACAAAAGTTTTGTTAGGGTTCTGATTTCTCAGTGAACATTTTCCACACTTTGTTGGGTGTTACTGACTTACAGCATAAAGGGAAAAGTAAAACAAAGGAAGTTCCTATAGGAAAGGGAAGCACCGCTAGGTAAGAACTATTTAGGTATACTGATTTGACATTGACAGGGAAGCCTCAGTCATCTGGAATGCAGAAGAAAGTTTTCAGTCTCACAACTGTGGAGGCTCTTCTGGAAAGGTTAAGCCCTGTCTCAGGCCCGCATGTGCCAAAGGGCTCTAGGAGAGGATTCACGGCAGGATGTGACCAGGGAACATCTTATTGTCTGATGTCACCAGAGAAATCTACATATCATATTTCATACATTCTAAGATGCTCATTATTTCATATTTTGGCATATCTGGGTTACATCTCATCATTAATCCCTTACAATCACAATTGAATAAATTTTAGTTTCTTTGTTGCACATTTTAATATCTCTGAAATTGAGATTTTTCTTACAGGTGCTAAAGGCATTCACACCCAGTTTGTGGCTTCTGCCCTCCAGCTAAGATCGTTCCTTAGCTGTCCCCAAATATGAGAATGAATATACAGTGATAAAACAAAAATAAATCAACCATATTGGCTCATAAAGCTTTCTTTATTTTTAACTAGAAATTTTCCTTCTGCTTGAGATCATTTCATTTGTTCCTCACAGAAATGAAAGCATTATTTTCAGTGAGATGATGCCAGCTAGGCTTTTTCCCTCAAAACCTTTTATTTGCTGCCTATTCATTTTATTAGGTTGAAATAGAGACTAAGTGACTTTTCAGGGCCATATAGAGGAAATTATCTTTTAAGAGACAGTTTTGTCTGCTTCTCTAATCCACTTCACATTCTACTTTAGGTATGGTGTGTAGCCAAAGAGTGATCTATGTTGTTTTTCTTATATATCTGAAACCATTTTCTCCTGAGTACCTCTAAAGGACAGGAAGACAGATACTCAGGGGCAGAGGGATATGGCAGTGGAACATGCTGATTTGAATGGCAGGGCTGGAATTTTCAATGAGGGTTTGCTATCATGATTGCTTGGGACAACTTTTGAAATTCTGATTTTATTTCCCTGTTTTGACCAGTGGCATATGCCCCCTTTAAAACGCTAGACCAGAGAGCCAACCACAGTGGCTCACACCTGTCATCTCGGCACTTTGGGAGGTCGAGGCAGGCGGATCACTTGAGGTCAGGAGTTAGAGACCAGCCTGGGCAACATGGTGAAGCCACGTCTCTACTAAAAATACAAAAATTAGCCGGGCATGGTGGTGCACACCTGTAATCCCAGCTACTCAGGAGGCTGAGGCAGGAGAACTGCTTGAGCCTGGGAGGCAGAGGTTGCAGTGAGCTGAGATGGAGCCACTGAACTCCAGCCTGGGCAACAGATTGAGACCCTGTCTCAAAAAAATAGAGAGAGAGAGAGACAGAGACAAATAAAGAAAGAGAAAGAAAGAGAGAGAGAGAGAGAATTAACTCCTCTGACCAGTGCAGGGGCTCATGCCTGTAATCCCAATACATTGGAAGGCCAAGGTAGGTGAACCTCTTGAATCCAGGAGTTCGAGACAAGCCTGGGTGACATGGCAAAAACCTCATCTCTACACTGAAGTAAAATAAAGTAAAATAAAAATAAAATACCAGACCATACAAATCAAATCTTTTAAGGTGATAACATAATTACTGTTTTTTATAGCTGGGGGGTGTCTTTGTTATAAGATTTTTTAAACATTGCAAAAGACTCATTTAAAATTTACAAATATCTAATTTTCTTTTTTCCCCCTCACATTCTCTGCCTTAACTAAGATTTTTAAAAATGCACTTATTTATTGGAGGCTGAATGTGGCTCTTACTACATTCTGTGAATATCACATTCAGATGAATACTGCTTTGTATATAGAAACTGGCTGAATGTAGAGTACTTGAGACCCAAATTAAAATAGATGGATGCTGGAGTGTATCAAGCTCTTGTTAATTGCATTTTCTATTATTATCTTGTTTACCCTTGAAGCTTTAAGCCATTAAGGAAAATATTGGGCAGAAGCTGGAATCAAGAGAGGGCTGTCAGTCAGCAATTGCTGGTGGGAAGAGGTGTCTTGGCACCAATACAAAACTGCAAATAAGAGCCAGGGAGGGTCTAGAAGCAGAACAAAAAGAAGAGAGTCCTTCTGGGTACAGGGTTATTGTAGGGCTCCTTCATGTTTAAACAACTCCTTATTTCCTCAGGGCTTTGAAAAGCAGCCTCTTGTCAAAACGTGGAGAGGCATTTTGGGGAGTAGCAAGGGAAGGCAAGTCATATGGAGAATTTAAGTGGCTTCAGCGCATGAGTCTCCATCACTTGTCAGGACACCTGCGTGCTGCCAGCCCAGTTTCTTTGCAATCTGAAAGGCTGCACTATCTACCCTTAAGGCCAACAAATCTATTCAGAAACTTTTTATCTGAAGATATTTTTGCAGACATATGAAATAGGTAAGACAAGTAGAATTCCAAAAGATGAAAATAAATAATTCCTATCTATCTATCTATCTATCTATCTATCTATCTATCTATCTATCTATCATGTCACAGAAGCAGATGTCAATAGACATAACTATAAAAGATCAGCATTGTCTTCAAAATTTTAGACTTCTGGCTGCCTTCTTTCCTAGAGATCAAATTTACTTGTTGCATCTACAAAAGTGGAAGCAATCATGTAATGTTTATACCACATTTGATTTGCTTTTTCCTTTGTTTATGCTGCAGCTCTTAATATCACAAATGCCACAGAGAGAGGTATTTAAAACCCCACCGTGTGCTGTGCTCTCAGTGATTGCAGTTTTAATAAAATTTGCAGTGGTCCTGTTCCCGGCATCAGTCCTAATTGTTTGATGCCACTAACAGGTTTGATTTGCTGTCATGAGTACATTGTGCATTTGAAAACCAAACAAAGAAAAAAATCACAAACCTCTGATATCCCTGGAGGCTATCATTGGGAAAATTAAATCTGCATGATTTAATAGGATGCATGTTCTAAAAGAGGAGCTTGACCCATTGATTTTGACTTTAGGGGATATTATGGTATATTATGGTATGGTTTCATCTAAAAAGTTCTATAAGGCTTTCAGAGAAGAATGGTAAAGCGGTCCTTTAGTTGAACAGTTGTCACTGCATTTCTCTAAGAAAAAGTCACTTGTATAATAATGATAGCACTGAATAGATAATACATAATGCTTCAAGTCAACACATAGTTAGGCCCTCTTAAAGTGCAGTGTTAAAGAAAATGTACTTTAAAGTAATTAAATTGTTTAGTATAATGTTGACATTATATTATTTGAAATGAAAAGTTATCGTGATCTGAAATACATATACTCTAATTGGAGTGAGTTTTAAATATCAGTTTTCAGATATTAAAATGAGATGCATAAGTTCAAGCATACATACACAGTAAAGGAAAATTTCTTTCTATTCAATGCATTAGTTCATCCAACAAAGACTCACTGAGCAATGTTCCAGGTACAACATGAGACAGAGAAGGCCATGCCTCCACTGGGCTTAATTTCAAAATGTGACTATTTTGATTCATGCAAAGATATCCTGGAAAGCTATTAGAATTCTATGGCAATAAGGAGTTCAAGTAATTTTACATTCAGTTATTTTCTTCAGATATCAAATACATGACTCTGAGACTGTAATTGTTATATTTATTTCCGTGAACAACAAACTATACAAGGCATTATTTTTGGAGAGGACTTAATATAGTGGTTAATAACATGGGTGGTAGGATCTCAAGAAAACTGCGTGGGCTTTAGAGTCTCAGGCAAACTTCTTGAGTCCAAATCCTGGTTCTATCACCTATCACACGTGTAACTTCCAGTAGGTTACTTATCTCTTTGTGCTTCAGTTTCCCTACTTGTAAAATTAGGTTAATAATACTATCTACATCATAAATTGAAGAATGTAGAAGTAGATAATATATTTATAGCTCTTACAAGAGTGACTGACACAGAGTAAACACTCAAATAGAAATTATCAATGTTAGTTCTAGGGCTAATATAACTTCTGTGCAACAGAAGCAGTGATTTACGCACTTGTGCAGACAATTATAGCTCCCTTTTCCATGTGTCATCTTTATCTCTGAGGTACAAGCAATAAAGTCCAATGGCAAAAACTAAATTTTTATTTTTAATAGTTTATTTGTATTAATTTTGGTTCTAGCAAAAGAATAATAACCAACTTTAAATCTGCAATGAGACCCCAAAGTCATATAGTTCAATTCCTTAGTTTGTAGATAAAGAAATTTGAGACTAGGGGCAGTGGCTCACGCCTGTAATCCCAGCCCTTTGGGAGGCTGAGGCAGGAGGATTGCTTGAGGCCAGGAGTTCGAGGCCAGCCTGGGAAACATAGTGAGACCCCCCTCTCTGCAAAAAATATTTATTTAAAAATATTTTTAAAAAATAAATTTGAGACTGGAAACATCTTTTATTTTATAGATAAAGGCACTTGAGACCAAACAAATTGTGACTTTGCCCAGGTTGGCAAAGGAACTTGAGTGTCTTATTCCTAGTCCAGGACATGTTCCACTACCTATTCCGATTCTTTCCTCTTTTTAATATTTATGTTGTGTAGATAATACTCTGCAGAGTTCACATGCTTTAGTATCAGACAGACCTGGGTGTTAATCCTGACTGCGCTGCTTACCAGTTATGTGAGGTAGGATAATTTACTTGACCTCTGCAAGTCTATTTCCTCATTTGTGAAATGTGGGGGGTAATATTATCTAGAACACAGAGTTCTTAAAATGGACTCAGATAGCATATTCACAGTGTCTATGCAGTAGCTCTTTGATAAGTATTTGCTGTTGTTGGTATTGTTGTCTGTTGTTTACATTGTTATAAAGCTGGATGACATCTATCCAGAGAATACCACTAGTCAAGCTTCTCGAATTTCATAAATAGAATGTCAACATTAACAACTGCTCATCTGGCCTCCAAAGAACATAAATCTACTTTCAATCAGCAATGCTTTCTACCTGCATTCTTGTTACTTGTTAGAGATTATAACTTTGGTGTGGCTTCACCGTGACAAGTGATAAAGGGAAGCTTATCTAAGAAGCTGTGTAAAGAGGTGCCTTTAATGGCTAACAGGAGAGAGGCTATTTGGAGTCAACCTGTTAAAAAAAAAAATAGTACAACAACATAAAAGTGAAGGCGGCCTTCGTGTGTATCCTGAGCTTATATCATATTTTATTCACTATAGAAATAGATATTTGCCAAAAATCTTGTTGAAAATACTGATCCATTCTAGCACTCACTGCTCCCAAGTAAATCCCAAGTGAGAAATCACTTTAAAAATTTAGTGCCATAAAAAATGATGAGTTCATGTCCTTTGTAGGGACATAGATGAAGCTGGAAACCATCATTCTCAGCAAACTATTGCAAGGACAAAAAACCAAACACCGCATGTTCTCACTCATAGGTGGGAATTGAACAATGAGAATACTTGGACACAGGAAGGGGGACATCACACACCGGAGCCTGTTGTGGGGTCGGGGGAGAGGGGAGGGATAGATAGCATTAGGAGATATACCTAATGTAAATGACGAGTTAATGGGTGCAGCACACCAACATGGCACATGTATACATATGTAAAAACCTGCACGTTGTGCACAGGTACCCTAGAACTTAAAGTATAATAATAAAAAAAAAAATTTAGTGCCTGGCTGAAGCTCTGTGAACAATGGCTGCAGAGGAGCTTCCTGCCAGCCTGGGGAAGCCATAGCCTGCACATGATCTGTCCCTTTTAGTGAACTAAGGTTGACTTGATGGAGCCAATGCTGGCAAAGGTCTCTGAGGAAAACTGACCTGGATTTATACAAGGTCCAGCCTTGCAGGTGGTAAGGGAGGTCACTTTCATGGCAGGCCAAGATCCTTGAGATGTTTTGAAAATTTGAAGGAGAAAGGAATTAGGCCAAAATGAATAGATACTGCAGATGAAATCTTATGGAGAAATTTCCTTGGACTTACATCCTTAGCCTCAGCACAGCAAATTAATAGAAGCTTGCAGAAGACCAAGCTGAGATTTCTTATAGAGACCTTCAGTGGAACAAACTTAAAGAAGGCCCATATGGTTAACGTTCTTGATGCCCATATGGTTAACATTGTTGATGCACCTGTGTAAAGAACCAGGCTAAATCTAATAAGGCCATACTCACTTTGTCATCAAGAATCTTTGAGATTCTTTTTAATCAAAAGTGGGGAGACTATAAGGAACAATTTGTGCTTAAATGGAAAAGTGTGTGTTGTCATTCTAGAGCACACCTGTGTTGTCTGATTCCAATTCTGTGGGAGCTGTTTTAAAGCTTTATAAATTGTAGATAACTGGCAGCAATGCTAAATCGTTCTCCTCCATAGACTTGCAAATGAATTCTGTCCAGTGGAAAAACAACCAAAAAACCCAATCTGGCTCTGTTTGCATAGTCATTTTAATATTCCTGATCTATAAATGGGTCTGTCCTTGGGAATCTCTTTTCACCTGGTTGCAACACTTCACTGGTTTCCTTGTGAATGAGTTAAATAAAACCTTTAACTCATGTTTATTCTGAAAAAAAAAAAAAAATCAGTGCCTGGGTTGGGGAGAAGGGGTCTCTGCTGAGAAACTGACATTTTATCCATTCCTATAGTAAGTACTGTGTACTTTATTTTCTTTTACTTTATTTTTTGCTCTGCCTGGCATGTATCTTAGAATCCAGTTTGAAGCTTAGTCATAGTATCTGTTACACCAAACCATCCAGAGGTTTTCTCCCTGATCCTAATATATTGTTATTCATTTAATTTATGGCCATATCAATATACCCTCCTTAAGACCTCTATGGAAAGAGAACGAAATACCTAAGTTGACGGATTCATGGAACTTCTCCTCCAAGTGGTTCTCAAATGCCAGTGCACATCAGAAGCATCTGGAGATCTTACTAAATGACACAGCTTCAGGATGCATTCCCCAGTTATTCATATTTGATAGGTTTATGTTAGTGCTTTTTAACAACACCCCAAAGGATCCTTAATGCAGTGACCCATGAACCACACTTTGAAAAACACTGACTTCAGGTTTTCTACTTAGAGGGACTTTATTCCAGATGAATCTAAACAATTCAAGGAGAAAGCTTATCTGCAAATAGTAAGATATCAATGTTAGGATAGCTTCAAATTCATCCATTTGTGGAATGCCTACTATGTTCTATGCAATGAGGTAATTCTTAAGGATACAGACAAAAGAGAGATGTGGTTCATTTCTTGAAAAGTGTTCAAATTCAGTGAGGAAGATGGATATGCAAACAAGTAAAATGCAATATATTTACAATGATAGAAGTTTGTGTAGGGTTATATACACAGGACAGAGGAGATAGTGAAAGGTCAGGGAAATCTTCAGAGAGGTGAGGGCCAACAAGGCTTTGATTGATGAAGAGTGAGGAGCTCTTGGTGAGGATCATATCACATTGAGGGAGGAAAAAGAAAATAGAGGAAAAAATTCAGATTTACCATGCAAGCACAGCCTGACACTGACTCATAACCAGGGAGTAAAAGAAGGATTAGAGAGTTTGGGACAGTATCTATTAGTGGTGCTATAAAAAAAGAATAAACCATGATTTGACTCACAGACTAACATGGAGATCATCTTCTTGGTATCTTCTCTTGGACCTTTTTTTCTTTTTTTTTTTTTTGAGACAGAGTCTCTCTCTGTCATTCAGGCTGAAGTGCAGTGGTGCAATCTCTGCTCACTGCAACCTCCGCCTCCCAGGTTCAAGCGATTCTTATGCTTCAGCCTCCTGAGTAGCTAGGATTACAGGCATGTGCCACCATGCCCAGCTAATTCTTGTATTTTTAGTGGAGATGGGGCTTCACCATGTTGGCCAGTCTGCTCTCAAGCTCCTGGCCTCAAGTGATCCACCTGCCTCAGTCTTCCAAAGTGCTAGGATTACAGGTGTGAGCCACCATGCCTAGCCCTCTCTTAGACATAATTTTAAATGGGTAGATACCTAACATCCTGACAATGTGGGAACCTATGGTTTGGAGGCATATGGCCTTATCTGGCATCCAGAATTCCATCTAAAAGGTTACAGAAATGTTCCCAACCCAAGCCACTTTAGGCAACTGGGATACTGTGGTATGATTTAAGATTAAGTTTATGGCTTCTATTTATTTTTCCAACTAAAATTTCCGGTTGGCTAAAACAAAAATCTTATTCTTAACAGACCTCAGCTCATTTAACGCATGTCAGAGTGCAGGCATCTTCCAGAGCTTAGATCAAAAAAGTTATTTAAAAGTAAACTAAGATTTTGATAAACGTACCATGGTTATACAGGATGCTAACATTAGGGGAAGTTGGGTGAACAGTACATGGAAACCTTCTATACTATCTTTGCAACTCTTATGTAAATCTAAAATTATTTCAAAAGAAAAATGTTTTAAAAAGGTAAACTAAGAAATACTTCTTTGTCCTGGTAATTAAGCAGTTTAGCATCTCCTCCCATCAAAAACAGAAAATGAACTTTCTTTAAGAAGAAAAAAGTGAATCAGGAATGAAGTCACATATTTTATTAGCTGATGATTAAACTTCTAATATATTTTCAGAACCAGTTTAACAAAAGTGCGGTTGCTCTATATACACCTAAGACTGAAACAAAAACAAGTAAACTTTGTGTAGCTCTTGTCTGATTTACATGGTAAACATTTCTTGCTCCTACCCACTATTCACCATCCATATTTACAAGTGAGAAAAACGTTACCATCTCAAAGGCCACAGAAATGTTCCCAACCCAAGCCATGGGAGGGAATCCTATATCATTGAGGCAGGCAGCCCTTATTTTGTCCTGGAGAAGAGAGTCACTGTATTTGAGGATGATGTGTATGTTTTCTAAAGGAGCTTGCCTTCTGACTCCTTCAGAGTTGGAGCCACAGTGGGTAAACCTCTTCAGGCATTGCCCTGCTTCAAAGCAGACAGAAACGTAAACAGTGGCAGTACACCAGGATCGGGTTTCTTTGCTTTAGCTACCAAGAGTCAGGAAAGAGAAACCAGGTATTTATTTAGGTTTGTCATTATTGCTAGGTTTTCTTTTAATGATAAGGGTTTGAGAAAAGAAGTATCTGTTCAGAAACAAAGTATCACAGAGCCTCAATAGGATTACTTTTTCAACCACCCTGGGCCACGTGTTTTTTAAGTCAAAAATAAAAACAATTTAACCCATTTTGTTCTTTGTAGTCCTTGCCTTCTAACAGGCATCTCCAACTCAGTTATTCTTAAAATATGATGCTAGATGAGACAAATAGTCTATTTAAGAGCAGATTCAAATAATCTGTATAGATGAGCATCTATGTTTTAATAACAGGGTCGAAAGAATTTCTCTCTCTACAGAGTGATTTCTCTGTCTCAAATAATTCCGTTTATGAAAGGAGTTAAGGATATGCTTTTTAACACCGGAAAAGGGTACTTAACATGATCAATATCTAGGATACAGCCAGCTAAAGCAGATTGACGTTACAAAATAAAATAAAGCCTTCTCCCTTTGAAGTCCGTTAAAGGAACAGCTTTCATGACTCAGAAAGATATCCTAGAGATCAAAAAAGCTCTGGAGAAAGAAAAAGAACTAGAAGACCTGGCTTCAAAATTTACCTCTAGTACTTCCCAGTTATGAGTTAGCTGCTATATTAATTAATTAATTGCTTTATATAAATCATGTCATTTAATCTTCTCCACAATTCTATGAGTTGAAAGTTAATAACTACATTTTCTGGATTGAAAACCTGAAGTTCAGAGAAGTTGAACAGCAACTCAGAAAAAACAGCTAGTGAGAGTGAAGTGAGGATCCAATTCTACCACCTGGATTGCTGTTAGGGTATTGTACATGAGTGTAAGGAAAGTATCCTACTACTAAGATTTTGACTTCCCAACCTCTGAGTTTGTCCTTTGAAAAAGCCCTGCAATGGTGTTCTTATTTACCAAATGGTCAGAGATTTTCTCAAGATATTGACTATAAGGAAAATGATAAACAATTTAATGAAATGGCACTATGAAAATAAAATAATCTAGGAACAAATATTATTTTATTTTCATAGTGCCATTTCATTAAATTGCAGCACTATTCACAATAGCAAAGACTTGGAACCAACCTAAAAGCCCATCAATGATAGACTGGATAAAGAAAATGTGGTACATATATGCCATGGAATACTATGCAGCCATAAAAAGGAAAGAGATCATGCCCTTTGAAGGGACATAGATGGAGCTGGAAGCCATTATCCTCAGCAAACTAACACAGAAACACAAAACCAAACACCACATGTTGTCACTTATAAGTGGGAGCTGAACGATGAGAACACATGGACACCTGGGGGGAACAATACACACTGGGGCCTGTTGGAGGCTGGGAGTGGGAGGAAGGAGAGCTTCAGGAAGCGTAGCTAATGGATGCTAGGCGTATTACCTAAGTGATGGGCTGATCTGTGCAGCAAACCACCGTGGCACACGTTTACCTATGTAACAAACCTGCACATCCTGCACTTGTACCCCTGAACTTAAAATAGAAGTTGGGGGGAAAAAAAGAAAAAAGAAAATATTAGCTTGGTGCAAAAGAAATAATGGCAAAAACTGCAATTACTTTTTTTGCACTAACCTAATAAAATGATCTTCAGAAAACAGTCTACTTTTTTAAAAGGCAAAAAACAGAGTGGTTTATATAATTGGAATAATTTTTACATCTCTTTTTGATACACACTTCTTATTTTCAAAAATTTTCACAAGTCATCTTAAACATTAATGCTGTCACTAAATAAATTCTCACAAAGTAATAGAAAGCTCAGAAAATTAATATTTGAGAAGTAAATTTAGAGGCAAGGATAACTTAAACTGAGAAGCATTTATAATTTTCCATTTTGAGAAATACTCTGTAGCATTTATAAACATTATATTTTAATATTCTATTTCAATAAATTAATATTGTACCAGAATACCAAACTGCATTTGGAATCATAGGCAACTGTTATGTTTGTCCTTTCTTGATATTTGAAAAAAATGACCTTCCTTTTGAATGCTGCCCTCATAATTTAAAATTGGCCTTCTCCTTCACAGGGGACATTCACGATAAACTCTCAATAGGCTTTAATTTGGAGAATTTTAGTTTTGCCTTAGCAGCTTTTCTTATATCTTCTCTTAATTCTATAAGTTTAGGCTTTATATGTTTTGAAATTATATTGTTAAGTGCATACACATTAATTATTGTTGTAATTCCTCCTCTGCAGATTGCATTTTTAACCTTTGGATGATGTTCCTCTTCATCCCTTTTTTATAATACCTTTTAGCATAATTCTGTATTGTTTGATATTAATATCATTACCACATTTTTCCTTTGTTTTGTGTTTTCCTGTGCTCTTTGTTTGGTATTCTTCTATCCCTTTCTTCCAACCTCCCCACAATCTTGTAAGCAGAATATAGATAAATACTTTTGTAATTCAATCCAAAAGACTTTATTTTTAGTAGATAAGTGTAGGTCTTTGTATTTATTCTGAAAATTTATTTCTATTATTCTTTAGACGATTTCTATCATGTATTATGCTGTTTCTTTTCTCTGCTTCTTTTTTTAATTCCTTTTCTGTTTTCTGGTAGATCATTATATATTTTTTTAATTCTCCACTTTACCCCACCCCACAACCACTTTGCTGATTTTGAAATTGTGGATCACAATGTTATATTTCAGTGATTACTTTTACATTTTAATATACATATATGATGCTATAATTCTAACAGTTTAAGATCATATAGGATATTCTCCAGTCTCTTTAACTAAAGCAAGCATCTTATCATTCTTTAAAATCTCATCTAACAGCACCTTCCCTCATCCTCTGTCACTTTCCTTGGCATTATCCAAAATTTTATTTATCTTAAAACACTGAATTATTTTATGGTCCATAAATAGTTCTATCAATATATGCCACCAATTGCTGTGTTCATCATTCAATTTTCATGTGCCTTTTTTCTTCTGTTTCCAATTTCTTATTTCTGAAACATATTATTTATTAGTTCATTCAATTAGATCTGTGAGCAGATATCTTTGTCTTTGTCTTTGTATGTTTGAAAATGCCACTATTTTACCCTGATCATTCAGGTGAACATTGAAATCTAAGTTGACAGATATTTTCCCTCAGTGTTGTCCTATGTCTTCTTATATCAATTGATGAGGAGTGTTCTGTCATTGTAACTATAATTCTTTGGTAGGTAACAGAGTTCTTCTATCTGGTCTTTTTACCTTTGATTACCAGTACTTTTACCGTAATTTGTCATAGGATCTGTATTAGTTATCTGTTTCTCTGTAACGAATTACACAGAAACTCAATGTTTTAAAACAGTAAACGATTATCACTTCATAGTTTCTATAACTCAGGAAGTACAGAGTGACTTTCCCAGGCCAATGTCTGGATTATGTTTGCAGTAAAGATGTTGGCCACTTCTGCAGTCATCTGAAAGCCTGAATGGGCTGGAGGATCTAATTCAAATGTGGTTGACTCATAAGTTGGTATAAATTGATGCTGGCCAGTGCAAAGCCTCCCTTTGTCCCCATGTGGGTCTCTCCTCAGGCTGATTGAGTGTCCCCACACTATGGTGCCTTCCTTCCCTAAGAGTAGATGATCTAATAGAGAACAAGGAGGAGTTAGTAATGTTTTTCATGGTCTAGCTTCAAAAGCCACACACAGTCACTTCTGCCACATCCTATTTGTTAGAAGTGAGTCTAAGTCCAGCCCACTTCCAAGGAGAGCAGAGGAACTATACTCTACTTTTCCAAGGGAGAATTTGTGGACAGGTTTTAAAACTATAATAGTGTCAATGCAAAATGCACCAGAAAGTCTCAGTAACAGAATCACACAAGCAGAAGAAAGAACTTCAGAGCTTGAAGACAAGGCTTGAATTAACCAAATCCATCAAAGACAAAGAAAAAATAATTTTTAAAAATGGACAAAGCCTCCAAGAAGTTTAGGACTATGTTAAAAGTCAAAACCTAAGAATAGTTGGAAGGAAGACGATAAAGAAGATAAATCTAAAAGTCTGCAAAACATATTTGAGGAAATAATCAAGGAAAACTTCCCTGGCCTTGCTAGAGATCTAGACATCCAAATACAAGAAGCTCAAAGAACACCTGGGAAATTCATTGCAAAAAAATCATTGCCTAGACACATAGTTATCAGGTTATCTAGAGTCAAGACAAAGAAAAGAATCTTAAGAGCTGTGAGGCAAAAGCATCAGGCATCTTATAAAGGAAAATCTATCAGAGTAACAGCAGATTTCTCAGCAGAAACCCTACAAGCTAGAAGAAATTGGGGTCCTATTTTTAGCCTCCTAAAACAAAGCAATTATCAGCCAAGAATTTTGTATCCAGTGAAACTAAGCTTCATAAATGAAGGAAAGATACAGTCTTTCCAGACAAATGCTGAATTAGCCACCACAAAGCCAGCACTACAATCTCAAATGAACTCTAAATCTTGAAACAGATTCTGGAAATACACCAAAATAGAACCTCTTTAAAGCTTACATCTCACAGGACCTATATAACAGTGACACAATGAAAACAACAACAACAACAACAAGGTATTCAGGCAACAAATAGCACAATGAATAGAATAGTACCTCTCATCTCAATACTAACATTGAATGTAAATGGCCTAAGTGCTCCACTTAAAAGATACAGAATAGCAGAATGGATAAGAATTTCACCAACCAAGTTTCTACTGTCTTCAGGAGACTCACCTAACACATAAGGACTAACATAAACTTAAGGTAAAGGGGTAGAAAAACATATTCCATACAAACAGACACCAATAGCGAGCAGGAGTCGCTATTCTTATATCAGACAAAACAAACTATAGAGCAATAGCAGTTAAGAAAGACAAAGAGGGAGATTATATAATGATAAAAACACTAGTTCAATAGGAAAATATCACAATCCTAAATATACGTACACCTTAACACTGGAGCTCCCAAATTTATAAAACAATTATTACTAGACCTTAAAAATGAGATAGATGGCAACACACTAACAGTGAGGGACTTTAATACTACCCTGATAGCACTAGACAGATCATCAAGACAGAAAGTCAACAAAGAAACAATGGAATTAAACTATACCCTACAACAAATGGACCTAACAGATATTTACAGAACATTCTATCCAACAAATGCAGAATATACATTGTAATCATCAGCACATGGAACATTCTCCAAGACAGACCATATGATAGGCCACAAAACAAGTCTCAGTGAATTTAAGAAAATAGAAATTATATCAAATATTCTCTCAGACCACAGTGAAATAAAACTGGAAATCAACTCCAAAAGGAACCCTCAAAACCATGAAAATACATGGAAATTAAATAACCTGCTCCTGAATGATTGTTGGGTCAACAATGAAGTCAAGATGGAAATTTAAAAATTATTTGAATGGAACGATAATAGTAACAAATAGTGAGACAACCTATCAAAACCTCTGGGATACAGCAAAGACGGTACTAAGAGGAAAATTCATAGCATTATCTGAAAAAGCACATATAGACAATCCAAGGCCACACCTCCAATTCTCCATGCAATTGGTGAAACAAGAACAATCTAAACACAAATGCAGAAGAAGAAAAGAAATATAAAAGATGAGAGCAGAACTAAATGAAATTGAAATGGAAAAAAATACAAAAGATAAATGAAACAAAAAGCTGGTTCTTTGAAAAGGTAAATAAAATCGATAGACCATTAGCTAGATTAACCAAGAAAAGAAGAGAGAAAATTCAAATAACCTTTATTAGAAATGAAATGGAAGGTATTACAACTGATACCACAGAAATACGAAAGATTATTCATGGCTAATATGAACACCTTTATGGGCATAAACTAGAAAACCTAGAGGAGATGGATAAACTCCTGGAAGTATACAACCCTCCTAGATTAAACCAGGAAGATGTAGAAACTCTGAGCAGACCAATAACAAGCAGCAAGATTGAAATGGTAATTTTAAAACTGCCAAGAAAAAGCAGTCCAGGACCAGACAGATTCATAGCTGAATTCTATCAGACATTCAAAGAAGAATTGGTACCAATCCTATTGACACTATTCCACAAGATAGACAAAGAGGGAATCCTCCCTAAATTATTCTATGAAGCCAGTATCACCCTAATACTAAACCAGGAAAGAGCATAACCAAAAAAGAAAACTACAGACCAATACACCTGATGAACACAGATGCAAAAATTCTCAACAAAGTACTAGTGAACTGAATCCAACAACATACCAAAAATATAATCTACCATGATCAAGTGGGTTTCATACCAGGGATGCAGGGATGGTTTAACATATGTAATTCAATAAATGTGATACACCACATAAACAGAATCAAAAACCAAAATCACGATCATCTCAGTAGACATAGAAAAAGCATTTGACAAAATTAAGCATCCCATTATGATTAAAACCCTCAGCAAAATCAGCATAGAAAAGACATACCTTAAGGTAATAAAAGCCATCTATGACAAACCCACAGCCAACGTTATACTGAATGGGGAAAAGTTGAAAGTGTTACCCCTGAGAACTGGAACAAGACAAGGATGCCCACTTTCACCACTTCTATTCAACATAGTACTGGAAGTCCTAGCCAGAGCAATCAGACAAGAGAAAGAAATAAAGGGCATCCAAATCAGTAAAGAGGAAGTCAGAATGTCACTGTTTGCTGATGATATAATCTTATACCTAGAAAACCCTAAAGACTCATCCAAAAAACTCTTAGAACTGGTAGATGAATTCAGCAAAGTTTCAGGATACAATATTAATGTACACAAATCAGTAGTTCTCCTATACACCAACAGTGACCAAGCTGAAAATCAAATCAAGAACTCAACCGCTTTTACAATAGCTACAAAAATAAAATAAAATACTTAGGAATATATCTAACCAAGGAGGTGAAAGACCTCTACAAGGAAAACTACAAAATACTGCTGAAAGAAATCATAGATGGCACAAAGAAATGGAAACACATCCTGTGCTCATAGATAGATAGAATCGATATTGTGAAAATGACCATACTGCCTAAAGCAATCTATAATTCAATGCAATTCCCATTGAAATACCACCATTACTCTTTACAGAACTAGAAAAAGCAATCCTAAAATTCATATGGAACCTAAAAAGAGCCCACATGGCCAAAGCAAGACTAAGCAAAAAGAACAAATCTGGAGGCATTACCTTACCCAACTTCAAACTATACTACCACGCCACAGACACCAAAACAGCATGGTACTGGTATAAAAATGGGCACAGAGATCAGTGGAACTGAATTGTGAACCCAGAAATGAAGCCAAATACTTACAGTTAACCGATCTTTGACAAAGCAAACAAAAGTATAAAGTGGGGAAAGGACACCCTATTCAATAAATGGTGCTGGGATAATTGGCAAGCCACATGTAGAAGAATGAAACTGGATCCTCACCTCTCACCTTTTACAAAAATCAACTCAAGATAGATCAAGGACTTAAATTGAAGACCTGGAACCATAAAAATTCTAGAAGATAACATCAGAAAAACTCTTCTAGACATTGGCTTAGGCAAAGACTTCATAACCAAGAACTAAAAGCAAATGCAACAAAAACAAAGAAAAATAGATGGGACTTGGCCGGGTGCATTGGCTCATGCCTGTAATCCCCGCACTTTGGGAGGCCAAGGCTGGCAGATCACTTAAGGTCAGGAGTTGAAGACCAGCCTGGCCAATATGGTGAAACCCCATCTCTACTAAAAATACAAAAATTAGCTGGATGTGGTGGTACGTGCCTGTAGTCTAGCTGCTCTGGAGGCTGAGGCAGAGGAATCACTTGAACCTGGGAGGTGGAGGTTGCAGTGATCCTAGATAGTGCAACTGCACTCCAGCCTGGGCAACAGAGCGAGACACCATCACGGGAAAAAAAAAAAAAAAAAAAAAACCATGGGACTTAATTAAACTAAAAAGCTTCTGCACAGCAAAAGAAATAATCAGCAAAGTTAACAGACAACCCCCAGAGTGGGAGAAAATTTTGCAAATAATGGATCTGACCAAGGAGTAATATTCAGAATCTACAAATAACTGAAACAGCAAGAAAAAAAAAAATCCCATCAAAAAGTGGGCTAAGGACATGAACAGACAATCCCAAAAGAAGATATACAAATGGCCAACAAGCATGGAAAAATGCTCAACATCACTAATTATCAGGGAAATGCAAATCAAAACCACAATGTGATATCACCTTACTCCTGCAAGAATGGCTATAATAAAAAATAATAGATGTTGGCATGGGATGTGGTGAAAAGGGAACACTTTTATATTGTTGTTGGGAACGTAAACTAGTACAACCACTATGGAAAACAGTGTGGTGATTCTTTAAAGAACTAAAAGTAGATCTACCATTTGATCCAGCAATCCCACTACTAGGCATGTACCCAGAGGAAAAGAAGTGATTATACAAAAAAGATACTTGCACATGCATGTTCATAGCAGCACAATTTGCAATTGCAAAAATATAGAACCAGCCCAAATGCTCATCAATCAACCAGTGGATAAAGAAAATGTGAAACATATAAATACACACACATACATACATATACACACACACCATGGAATACTACTACACATACATACACACACACACACACATATACATACCATGGAATACTACTTATCCATAAAAAGGAATGAAATAATGGCATTCACAGCAACCTGGTTGGAATTGGAGATGATTATACTAAGTGAAGTAACTCAGGAATGGAAAACCAAACATTGTATGTTTTCATGCATAAGTGGGAGCTAAGATAATGAAGATTCAAAGGCATAAGAATGACACATTAGACTTTGGGGACTCAGGGGAAAAGAGTGGAAGGGGGATGAGGGATAAAAGACTATATATTACGTACGGTTTACCCTGCTCAGGTGATGGGTGCACCAAAATCTCAGAAATGAAAAAAATTTAAAAACTACAACAATGTCAAATTCTTTGTATTAATCCTCCTATGCAATCCCACTGCCACTTGAAAGGCAGTCTTCAAGTACTTCTGAAAAATACTCATCCCCAAAACCCAGGCAAAAAATTTTGATTCAGTAACCTAAATTGTGTGTCCGGCATTTAATTGTTTGTTTGTTTGATTGCTTAAACTTCATAAGTGATTCAATGAATTTCGAGTTTTAAAAGCCACCACTTTAACTGATCTGGGGTTTCATGTATTGCTTCAAGCCTAGAAAATCTCCACCATTATGTCTTCAGATATAACCTCTCTGCTCTTCCTTCTCTTCTCTACTGCTCACACTCCTGTAAGCATATATTAGAGCTCTAAATCTGTTCTTCCCATCTTTTAGTTAATCTTTCACATTTCTGTCCATCTTTCTCTCTGGCCTCAGGGCTGTATGATGGCTTAAGTGCCATCTTCTGATTCATTAATTCTTCCCTTGACCTTGTCCAAGCTTGAGTTTATCATATCTTTTGTGTCTCTGTTTGTTATTATCAATTTCTAGCATTTCTACTATTATATGTATTTCAATTTTGCCTGTTTGTTTTATAATTTATTTTTATACATATATTATTATTTAAGGTTCTTAAACTCCTTTTGAACTTCTTTGTTTTCTTCCAGAGTAAATTAATCCCCCAGTTACTGAATTCATTAAGTTGAAAATCAATTTATTCTTGCTTAGCAATTGTTTTCCTAATGTGCTTTGAAATTATGATTTGCCACTGTAAATCTTATCATCATCTCTCTGAAATGATTTATTCCTTTTCCAGTAATTTTGGGGGTTGCCCTCTACTTCCTTCATTCATATAAGATATTTCAGGGAGCAATTGTAGGACCCTATTCTGTAATGTTTTGACATTCAATCCAGACCCAGTCACTAAACCGTCAAAAGCATAACACATGTTCTGACTACGATACTATGACTGCTTTGGTTTCAAGCAGCGAGCCTCCAATCCCCCATCTCATATAGTACACTTCTAGAGAAATCAAACTTCAAGCCCCTTTCTCTGTTTATAGAATTGGAACTCAGCAGTGACTACTTATCTGTTGTGTTTTATCTACTTTCTTATACACTGAGATATTCATCTTGTTTTTTAATATGGCTTTGTCTTTTTAGGTAGCAAAAAATTATATCTTCATTATTGCTATGTACTTATATTCTAGCTAGATGACTGAATTGTAATATCATAACACCAACTTGAGTAGTACTCTTTGTGCTATAATTATTATATATCATCATATAAATTCTATCCAGCTGAATATATAAAAATAAAAATTTACATTATTGCTTGAAAGAGGTCAAAAGTATTGATGTTTAAAAGTGATATTTTTATCCATCTAGAAAACACAAGAGTATCAACTCCAAAGCTACTTTAACTAATATGATAATTAATCCTATTTACAAATAAAACGCATACTTATGTACACATATATTAACAGTTTTCCTATATAGCAGAAATAACGCATCAGAAATTAATTGAAATAATGGCATTCACAGCAACCTGGTTGGAATTGGAGATCATTATTCTAAGTGAAGTAACTCAGGAATGGAAAACCAAACATTGTATGTTTTCATGCATAAGTGGGAGCTAAGATAATGAGGATGCAAAGGCATAAGAATGACACATTAGACTTTGGGGACTCAGGGGAAAAGAGTGGAAGGGGGATGAGGGATAAAAGACTACATATTACGTACAGTTTCATTCTTGTTAGGTGGATAGAAGTGGGAAAAGGGTCTTATAGATAGTAAGTATAAAGAGATTGGTTTTGGTTTGATTTTGATTTACAGATATTCTCTCTCCTTTATAACACAGTTGATCAAAATGGATTGCTACTATGGTACTGAGTTTCTCATAAATAAAACTTTTCAAGAAAATTATGGATTACTATTTACCTTGGATGTTGAAGTGAAGTGAATAAATTATATCTCAGATTAGTCCAATAAGAGCAGTCATTGATTATTCTAAATACCCTATTGGACAATTCCAACAAAATAGGATGAAAATGCCCCACTAATGCAACTGGCAAATAACTTGTTTAACAATAAGTGTGTTCTTCTTTCTACAAGAGACTGTGCTGGACTTTAGAGGAAAATAAAGCAGCAACAAAAGTCTGATACTAATCCCAATTTAATTCTAGCCCTAACCTCCCTAAAGAAGATTACAAATCAATTTGGAAGACAAGAACAATGCATTACATATAAAGCAGTTAAATAAAAATTTAGTAATTAAATGGAAATAAAGACTATGAAGCAGAATATTTTAAAATTGATAAGTGGTAAAACAATAAGTTCAGAAGTCAAGAGTGATCCTAGTAGGCTAGGCAAGCAGGATATGTGGAAAAACTAGGACTACTGTTTGAGCTTGAAATGACCAACAAATTAATACAGTGAATAACTATACCTGAGCTTAAATAGGCCTATAGACTTTTCTTGCATAATATTCTCTAATTTAAAGTAACCTCAATTGTGTGTGCATGCATGTAAATGTGTGTATGTTAATGCATAAACATATATAAATTTGTATCTATAAAGAGGTATAATATATTTGCATTAGAAAGAAATTTTGATAGTCTATAACTGAAACTATAATTTCTGGTAGAACTTCTAAGCTTCCTCCCAGGAAAATGACAAATCTTAGACATTCTTTCATGTCTTGAGTTCATCCACTGTAAGTAAACAGTGGATGAAATAGGTGTATTCTTTCAAAATTTTGCACTGCTTCCAATCCCAAATAAGGCAAAATGAACAATAGTAGCAACAATAACTTCAAACTGAAAAATTTCAAAGGAAAATTAACATTATCTAAAATTGAGCCTACGCTCAAAGTAGAGTTCAAGTATAGTCCTGTATAGATCATGGAGCGAAACTGAAAGGAGACTCAGAATTGACCTGCAGTTGCCCTTGAACCCTGACAAAGAACACTCTAAGAGAAGAAAATGACAAGTGAATATAATTCTCAAAATTTACTAATGGAAAAGGTTTACTGATACTCTTTAACTTTAGTGGAATAAAGTTTTGGAGATACCGCAGTTGCAGAATAAAGACACTTAATATCCCTATAAAAACACCATGGCCATCTCAACCACTCTAAGTTACTTGGCTGATAAAGGAAAAAGAAAAAGAGAGAGGGAGAGAGTTTTTGTTTTGTTTTGTTTTGTTTGTTTGTTTTTCCAAACTTAGAAACAAACACATTGTTCTGGGGCTCTAGAAAGATGTGTCCAGCCCGAAGGCATTCAAATGCAATTTTTCAAGTCTAATCTGGCCCAGTCATGGACCTTCTTTCATTTCTCCTGACTGAGGTTTGTGATACAGACAGGGAATCTGCAGTTTCCTAATGTCCAGATGACCAGTTTTAAATATGAAACAAACTAATATTTATCCAATACCTGTGCTTTACCAGGCACCGTTACGAAGATTGTAAAAAAAAGATTTCTTCATTTGAAGGTACATTTGACAGACGACCTCTAAATCTCCTTTTAACGATAAATATATTCAATTCAGAAGTTTTAAATAGTTTTTGAACTTGATGCTTATAAACAAAAACCAAGAATGTACCACTGAGTTGATGGAGGTAGGGAAAGTTCAGACAGTAGAATCTAAATGAGGAATTACAAATTCACTTAAATGTAAGGGGATTGGGTGTTAAGTGTAAATATGAGACCTTCTCATTGGGAAGACTCAATGTCTGAAAAGGGGGTTGAATTTCTGGCTCTGCACCTGCAGCAAATCTCCAAGACTTAGATCCTTTGTCCGGAAAATGGGCTAATTTTGGCAGGGAGGAAGTGAAGGGTTTCACTATTTATTTATGACAAATATTCAACACTCACAATTCTCTCCAATCAGAAGTTCTTTGAGATGCTGTTGGTCTTGACCAGTCAGAGAATGGAGTCATCTGACTCACCCATTCTGAGAATGGTCCCACAGACACTATAGGTTTTAAATTGGCCATTAAACCTGCCTATAACCTTGTCAACCTTGGCTAAGTTCATCTGATGGACACATGGTCCTTGGCACCCATGATGCGGTTGCTGGCGGAACATTTCCACTGCATGTTCAGGTCCACAAACTCAGGCTGGATAATATCAATTATGTTCAATTACAGAGACATGGGGAGAGTTAAACGAGATCAAGTAAAAAATGTGCATGAAAATATCCATAATCTGTGAAAGACTATGCAAGTGTATTATCATCATTGAGTGTTGTTAGCAATAGCATGGCCATTTTTTACTTACAAATAAATATTGCAGTTGACGTATTACTAACTCTAAGAAAGGTTCAAATTTACATGAACAAATAAAACTTCAGGAAAGAAAACTAGAGTTCCACTTGGGGACTACGTCTGACATGGTTATGTTAAACATTTTGGAACAATTAATTTGGTTTTGTTGTCTCTCTTCTAGGATTTTTAAACATTTATAAATTCTCAATTCTTTCTATTCAATCTAAACATTTTACAATATCCTGTGGACCTTACTTCCTTAGTAGATTCCCAGAAGGTAATGATTTGCTCCTTTCTGCTCTCCAAGCAGCTTCTGTGTTGGTGCAGAGTTGCAGATCTCTGTTGGTGGTAGGTTCTATTCTGCAGAAACCCCCTAATCCTCTGTTTACCACAACATGAGTCTATTGCCATAGAAATGATAGCTGAGATCCCAGATTGAACACCACTGACTTCACAGCAGGGCCTGGTAAGAGGAGACTCTAAGCTACAAGGGGGGAACGCAATGTATGAGAATAGTAGGCACTCTGTAGCCTTGAAAGAAAGGGTAACTGTCAACAATAGAATAAAAATTCATGAAAGAGCTACATTGTTAGGTATGCTGTAGTTTATTTTCTGTATAATACTGCCTGGCTAAAAGTAATCATTCTGAAATCTTATGTCATTTAATAGTTTGCTTTCAAAAGGTCTGCAGTTTTCCTTGATTGCATTTGTTTCTTATTGAAATAAGAAACAAGCAGCTTCTAATTAATCTTGTTGCACAACTGATGTTTCTGTGGTCAAAGATTTCCCTTTTCATGATGTGTTGTTTTGTTTGCGTGTTTATTGTGTGTGTTTGTTTTGTCTTGTTTTTATTAACAGAAGAAAGTGAACCCGAACAAGATACTAAAGGTATTTTTTTTTCTTTCTGCATGGCTTCTTTTTAATTGTGTAGCTCTTTTCAATTGTTTATTTTTGTTGACCTTATAAACAGCTCTAAGTGCCATTTTTAAAGAAATAACAAACAATGTATGGGGAATATTAAGTCACAGCACTTAACGGTGTTGTTAGATAGGCTTCTTTATTATATAATATGCTTACTGACCATTTGCATTTCTTAAGCAAGATTGAGTTAAAAGTAATGTTTAAATTTGGTGTCTCTGGAAATACAAACAAAATGAAATGAAATAAATCAGCATGAGAGTATAAATCCCACATAGATTGGAAAAGAAAGATACCCTTTGACTAAAAGACTTTTGGTGGGGGTTGGGGGCCTTTACAGTCTTTGGATAAATGTTAGGATGTCAAGGTGCCAATTTGGTTTTTATTGTGATGATTTCAACAAGATCAGGAGTATTATGCAATTGCTCCAAATCAAGAAAAATTAAGTTATTTTAATTGCACAGAGACATATGTTTGTAGTGGAATATGTTTAGAGGAAAATAGCTGGAAATTAAATTTGTATGTGAAAAATTCTACTTTTTCCCCAACAGTTTTCTGTCAACAGTTTCTGTTTTCTGTAAAAAAAAAAAAAAAGAAAAAGAAAAAAAAAAGGTACCTTGCATTCTGATTAAGCCCCAAACTTTGTGCTCTTCTAACCTAAAATTTGACATTTGGGGGATGAAATTCGTGAGTTCTCATGTAATAGAGTTGACTGTAGGAATTAATCTCAAACTGGTATTATTTAAAACAGTACCTCTTTATCTTAGTATCTCATATAAAGTACAGATAATGTTTTCTTATTTTTAAATACCAGGTTGCTTACAATTAAATACAGGTAAAAAAGCATTTTACCTGGTCCTATGTGAATTTTTTTTCTTAATTTATTCCTATCAGTCATTGCTGGTTTGAAGCATGTAACCTAAAAACCCTTTTCAAAGGAAGCTAGAAAATAACAAAAGAGGAAGGGAAAATAAAATCCATGGGAGCTCCTTGTGTCCTTTGAAATAACTGCTCAGAAATAGAAATTGATAAGAGACTTAAGTATTCCTCTGGCACTGCTCCCTTACCAAGAAAAGAGAGGTAGTTCATCTCCAGCCAAACCACTCATTTATTTCAGGACTTAACATGGATGCCCTGTCCCTTGGGCTTTTTATTACACTCCAGTGCAATTTCAGAGTGAATTATGCCTTTATCTTTTTACTATACCTTACTCCTTAAGATGACAATCAATAATAAAACTGATTACGTATCTGAAAGTGCTTTGAAATAAGGAGAGAGAGAGAATATAATGTGGGTATGTTATAAAAGATTTTAGAATTGCTGGATTCTTGAGCCCAATTTTGAATATAGGATTCTCCACTTGCAGTTAGCCTGCAAGTCTGCTCAAGAGACATTAAAGCCCCAAACTCATGAATAGATCCCATGAGAGAAAACCCAGAGTTAAATATATTACCTGGTGTCTATTTTCCATGTTGCAGATGCACTTGCTTACCCACAGGAAACCAAGTGGTTTAGGGCTCACAGTGAATTGGAGAAGGATGGATAAGACTATGTACAGAAAGAGGGGTTTGATGATTTTTTTGTTTAAAAATCCATATCAAAACAGTTATAAATGCTTTCCAACTTACTAAGTAATTTAATGTTCCTTCTATTAAGTGGTTTAATTGTTTATGTAACAAAAACACTTTTATATTCTTTTATGCAAATAAAACACAAAATAGGGATATTCTATGCCCATTTTATTTAATAAGAAACATGTCATATAACTTTTTAAATTGATGACCTAGAATGCATTTTCAGCTTGTGACTACCACTGAAATAATGGGATTTACTGTTGACTTGTGTCCAAGTTTGTTATTGCCGGTGTATTATTATTCATGGAGGTTAATCTGGCATTTATTTTTAATTGCAACTGACTTTATTGTTTACAATGCTTGAAAAACATGTCAAAATTTCCCTCATCACCTTTTTACCTTTCATATTTGAAAAATGGTAAATTTGAGTATTATGCAATTGCTCAGATAGAGTTGGGTAAAAACATATCAGCTTTATTGCTGATAAGGCTGGAATGAAAAATAAAGATTTCTATTCCATGTGAGAATTAGACTAACATAACTGATGTTTCCTCATCCTCTTCCTCCCCACCCCACTCTTTCCCCTTCACTCTTAGTTGTAGGATGAAGAAGCCCTGACCTGGTAAACTTACTTACACACATCAACCCTATATCCTTCTTAGATGCAAGAGAGCTGGGAGACTGATAGCTCAGAATAGGATTGAGATACACATAACATATCCAAGTCCCTTCCCCCAACCTTACCAGAGAAGTCATCATGTTCGTTCATTTATTTATTCGTTCACTCAGCAAATATTCATGGAGTGCCTACCATATATATATATATCATGCAGGGTTCTAGAAATAGAGACAGATATGTAGATAGATATATAGATTGTATCAGTCAGCTCATGTTAAAAAGCAAAGCAAACCTTGCCCTTGTGATGCTTACATTCTAGAGAGGAGAGACTGACAAAAAACAAACAAGCAAACAAATAAATCAGTAATTACCAAATGATTCAGATAGTGGTGTTATGATACAATACAAACAAGGGTAAGGGGAATGGGGATGAGAAAGTACTATGATAAGGAAACATTTGAGTAGAAACCCAGAAGACATCTGCTATCTCCTTTGAGAAGGGAGGAAGACTGGGAGGAAGGGTGAAAACTAACTTTCAATACTGAAAAAAGGGGGTTGAGGTTCTATTTTATCGTTTAGAGAGCATGTGAGAGTGCAGGAGAAAGCAGCTTCCCTTTAATCCCTGGCCTTATTGTCCTCTTAACCTAATCCACTGCACTTAATGAAACCCATGGTCAGCCATAGTATATCTGCCCCCTTCAGGGAGAAGTTTATCAGCAGTCTCATATTCATGAAGCTACCTATAATGTCAGCAGTACTCCTGTACCTGCCTGTGCCACACTGGAGCCCCCAGAAAGTTCCCATGGAGGGCAGAGTATTACATTAGTTAAATTAATTCCAAAGTCACGTTGAATTGACTCTGTTTTATTTACCATCCCACACTATGCTTAGTTGTGTTGTGCAATGTGGATAATCAGAGGTTTCACAATAAGCCCAAATGATATTCCAAATAATATAATAACAGCCAAAAGAAAAAAAACTGCTATAAATTAGGACAAAATAAAACCTTTCCGATTACTATATTTCCAAGAAGAATTTAAAGTCCCCAAATTAAAACTCTTGGCTTTATAAATTAAAGCAGCAAAACATAATCGAAATTACATTATTCTCCAATTTTTTATTCTGCTCATCTTCAGCCAGAAGGCTTTCATTCAAAAGGCGTTTTTGATTCAAAAAGTTCAAGGGTATAGTCAATGTTACTAGAACAGTTTTCTAGCACATATGAGGTTGAAATGTGCTAGATTTTCCAAATCTCTCAAAGATCCTGCTTGTTTCAGATTCTCGGGCAGTGGGATCCATAGATGGTCATGCAGTAGTCCCACACTCAAAAAATTTAGGAAACACAAGCATAGCCCCAACCCCTACAAGAGTTATTTTAGCCAGATGATGCACATGGACTCTAAGTCTCCATTATTGTAACCAGAAAACATTAGAAGAGTACCTGGACGCACCCTCACTACAATGCCTGTCAGTGTTAGTTGTCAAGAGTCTGTAACGTGTGAATTTAGATTAAGTTGGGAGAATAAGAATCCAAGCAGAGGCACACATTGCATTTGGGTGATATGTCTCTTAAGTCTCTTTTAATCTATAATGGATCACTCTTTCTTTTTTACCCCCTAATGCTAATGATTTTCCCTGTTAAATATCTGGGTTTGATTGAATTGCATCTCCATAGTGTTCTTTGAAATGTTCCTCAACCCTTTAATTTTTGTAGATTGTTAATTGGACCCCAGGACTTACTTAAAATCAGGCTCAATTTTGCTTCTGGGGGACAGATTCAGCTTCCTTTTAAACATTTGATAGCATTCTTTGTTATTTTTTAATGATCTCTTTTTGCCTTGAAGACAGCACCTTCCTTGCATTTCTTTTCTCCTGGTTTTGGGCCCCACATTTCTATATCTAAAATATCAATATCAAAAGATAGGAAGTCAAATTAATTTAAATCTGCAAAAAGCCCCCAATGGTCAAACAAATCAAATGTTCCTTAATCTCTTTAAATTATGCAATGTTTTTTAAGAGGTACTCAACAATCAGACCAACTGGAAACACTACTCTGGACCTGTTCTATCATTGTCCTGCGTATCTCTTTATACTTATATATGGGAGAGCACATGTGGTCTCCCATACTTTAGTTTAGAATCCAATATTCACAAATTTCAATTTAACTAGAATTAAGTTTCAAAGCATTGTGCTAATTGGGGCTTCATACTCTAATATTATATTCTGTGCTTAAGTCCTAGAAATCAAAAAGTAGGAGCATAAAATATACTTACAGTATAATAGGCCATCCAAAAGATTCCGTAATAGTTTAAACAAACACTGAATTTGAAGTCAGAAGACTTGAGTCCAGGTTTCTCACTCATCATTCTTGTTACCTTGGGAAACCAACTCACTTAAATTAACAAAGATTTGGTTTCCACTGCTATAAGATAAGAACAGGAATCTAGCTGATCTCTGGAGTCTCTTCCAAGTTTAATGATTCTGTGAATCTAAGTACCCTCCAATTTGTAATGCATTGTGAGCCTCAATCCCACTGTTTAGTTAAAGGTAAAATTTCTTCCTACATCAAAATAACTTCCTCTTACTTAATCAGTGGGGATTCAGGGTCAGAAAGGAATAGAAATTACTCATTCTGCTGCCTACACTTTATCTAAAATATCCTTTTTTTTTTTTGCCCAATATATCATCTGAAAAGTTTGACACAATTTGTCTGCCCTCCCACTATGATACAGTTGAGGGTGTAAAGTGTAACTATTTGATTAATTCAATAAAATACTATCCTGTGCTTGCTCTGGTCAGGAACTCTGCCTGAAACAATACAGCAGTCAACGAAAGGCAAGGCTTTTGGCTTCAAACAATCTAATGGGAAAGGGGAATAATAGACAAGTAAAAAATAAATAAGGTAATTTCAGATAGTTGTAAGGTCTGTAAAGACAATAATGTAGGCTGATGAAAAGTGAATGGGGGGAGGATTACACTTGATGTTGTGTGAGTAAGAAGGACCTTTCTGAGAAAATGTCACTTAAACAGAGACTTGAATGATTCAAGGAACCTACTACTTGAGGATCTGGGGGATGAGTGGTCTAGGCAGAGGAAGAACAAGGGCAAGTTTCCATGTTAAGAACAAGCTCAGTGTGTCCTTGAGTGGTGAGAAATGTAGGGTTATAACATAAAGGGCTTGGAGGCTCGGCCATGGCATGTGGTATTATCCTTAAAACAGAGCAAACACTGAAGAACTGCACACAGGGGAACATGGTCTAATTTGCATTTTTAAAAGACCACTCTAGCTTGACCATTTCCTGCAGGAGCGTCACTCACCACTTCTGTCTTCCTAACAGTTTTTGCCAGGATCCTGCGGGCTCCTGAATCCCACAATGTCACCTTTGGCTCCTTTGTGACCCTGCACTGTACAGCAACAGGCATTCCTGTCCCCACCATCACCTGGATTGAAAACGGAAATGCTGTGAGTGTCATGTGTGTGGGGACTTGTCTGGGGAAGACCCATTGGTGGTGAACTGCAGGATAGACCATATAGTTGTAGTTACCCAGATCTCTGTCATTGGTCTCACCTACACCACTTTTCAAAGCCTCCCAATATCTTTGTCCTAGAAGCCATTGCCATAGAAATCAAACTCCAAGAGTTTGCTTCCTTCCATGTATCATGAGGAATACTAGAAAACCAATTTCTTTCTTTGTGCCTTTGTGTAAATGGGAAGTGGTAATAATATCTTCCCATATAAGTAAAATAATTTTTGTAAAACTCATCACTGAAAGATTAGTTCCCTGCCAGAGGCTACCTTGATGGAAAGTAATCCGGAGTTAGAATCAGTGTCAGTTCAGCATTCTTTTCTTCATTTTCAATAGTGGTAATAATAACTGATGTATATTAAGTAGTTATTTTCAGCCAGGCTCTATTCCAAGCACTTTACCTACATACATTTATTTATTTATTTATTCATTCTACAAATACGTATTGAGCTTCTGAACATCAAACACTATTCTAGGCCCTGTGGATACAGGAGTAAACAAAACAGGCAAAGTTCTCTGCCCTCAAAGAGCTTACCTTCTCATGGGGAAATATGGGAAAATATATGTTGTATGTGTATGGTGTCAAATGCCATAGAGAAAAATAAATCAGGAAAAGGAGACAGAAAGTTCAACCTTAGGAGAAATCAGAACTCTCCTACACTGTTCATGGGAATGGGAATTACTACAGTCACTATGGAAAACAGTATGGCGGTTACTCAAAAAGCTAAAAATGGAATTGCCGTATGATCCACCAACCCACTACTGGGTATACAGTCAAAAGAAAGAAAATCAGTATATCTAAGAGGTATCTGCACTCCCATGTTTATTGTGGCACTATTCACAATAACCAAGATATGGAATCAAACTAAGTATCCATCAATGGATGAATGGATACAGAAAATGTGGTACATATACACAATGAAATATTACTAATCCATAAGAAGAATAAAATCCTGTTATTTGCAACAACATGGATGGAACCGCGGGACATTATGTTAAGTGAAATAAACCAGACACAGAAAGAAAAGTATTTCATGTTCTCTTTCATAACTAAAAAAAATTGATCTCATGGAGATAGAGAGTAGAATGATGGATATCAGAGGCTGGGAAAGGTAGTGGGGAAGGGGGGATAAAGAGGGGTTGGTTCATGGGTACATAAGTTAGAAGGAACAATATTGAGTGCTTAGTAGCTTTATTAGTCAGTTCTCGCATCGCGATAAAGAAATACCTGAGACTGGGTAATTTATAAAGAAAAGAGGTTTAATTGGCTCATGGTTCTGCAGGCTATTCAGGAAGCATAATGGCTTCTGCTTCTGGGGAGGCCTCGAGAAACTTACAATCATGGCAGAAAGCAAAGTGGGAGCAAGACATCTCACATGGCCAGAGCAGGAAGGAGAGGAAAGGTGCCACACACGTTTAAACAACCAGATCTCACAATTCACTCACTCACTATCATGAGAACAGCACTGAGGGGATGGTGTTAACCCATTCATGAGACTTCTGTCCCCATGATCCAATCACCCCACGCCAGGCCCAACTCCAACACTGGGAATTACAATTCGACTTGAGATTTGGTGGGGACACAGATCTAAACCATAGCAATAGCACAACAGGACAACTATACATAGTTCACGATATTGAACTACATAGCACAATACAATATTCAAGTATTTCAAAATATCGAGAAGAGTGGAATTGGAATGTTCCTAGCACAAAAAAATGACAAATTACTTAGGTGATGGATATCCCAATTATCCTAATTTGATCATTACACATTGTATGCTTATATCAAAATTTCACATGTACCCCATAAATATGTACAACTGTTATATATCCATAAAATTTTAAATTAAGAAACATTTTAAACAGAAAGTTAGACCTCAGGAGCAAGATTATATTTTTAAAAGAATGATCAGTGAAGGCTCATTCGGACAAAGACATTTGAACAAAGATCTGAAGGAGTTGAAGGGTGAAGTTACATAGATAACTGGGGGAAGATAACTAGACAAAGTCTCTGAGATAATGGTATACATGGCATGTCAGAAAAACAGCAAGGAGACCAATGTGGTTAGTGGGGAGTAAGCAAAGGGTCAAGAGATGAGAGGCAGGCATTGTGGATCCTATAGGCCGTGTGGTCATTTAGACAAATTTGCTTTTATTTGAGTGAGATGAGGTGCCACTGTAGGTCTGTTTCTGTTGTCTGTTTTCCCACTGATTCTTGTTCATTTTGTGTTGTTTCCTTGTGTGCCTAGCTATCTTTGATTACCTGCTGTGCATTGTTTTGTATACAAATATCAGGAACTATTTTGAGGTCTAGATGAAGGTATTTTCCTCCAAAGAGAATTTTGCTTGTTTCTGCCAGGGACAAGAGGTTACTGCTAATCTTGTACCACCTTCAACTAAGCTCAAGGTATGAAGCTCCTTGGGCATCCCAGATAATTATAACATGACCAGTAATTCATTATGTGGACTATTTAACTTGTAGTTCACACTGATAGCTCCCTGATATCTAGTTCTTTTATATCTTAATTTATTATATCTCTTATTAGACTCTTAAGGGCATGAAGTTTTGATTTATCTCCTGACTCCCTAAGGCCAAATTTTCTGGGTTTGGAAAACTCTCTAAGGGTAAATAAGATTTTCTTAGTTTGTTACATCTGTTAAAAATTTTTTTTTCAAAATTTTAATTTTCTCACTGTGTAGCTTTGTCTGAATAACCTAACATCAACATCTGAGACAGAAACTTACCATGGATTTTTATTGTCATTATATAGACTTTAACCACTTTGGTTTGCACTGAGTCTTTAGTTTCTGATACTCTTTTTTTTTTTTTTTTTGAGACGGAGTCTCGCTCTGTCGCCCAGGCTGGAGTGCAGTGGCGCGATCTCGGCTCACTGCAAGCTCCGCCTCCCGGGTTCACGCCATTCTCCTGCCTCAGCCTCCCGAGTAGCTGGGACTACAGGCGCCCGCTACCACGCCCGGCTAATTTTTTGTATTTTTAGTAGAGACGGGGTTTCACCGTGTTAGCCAGGATGGTCTCGATCTCCTGACCTCGTGATCCGCCCGCCTCGGCCTCCCAAAGTGCTGGGATTACAGGCGTGAGCCACCGCGCCCGGCCAGTTTCTGATACTCTTTATGAGGTTAAGAAAATTTATTTTTATTCTTAATTTGATAATTATTTTTAATATAAATATATTTTAAAATCAATAAAACACTTCATCATCAATTACATCCTCTTTTTGATGTCATTTTTCACTTTAAATTGCAAAGTTTCCCTTATATTGAACCATTCTTTCATTTCTGAATACATTGCTTTTTTGTTTAATTTTTTAATTGTGTTGTTTCAATTTTCTGTATTTCTTTCAGGATTATTTGCATCTATTTTCAATAACAGAAACGGTTTTGTCTTTTAGTAGGCTATCATGATCAGGCTTTGTTAATATTTTTCCAATCTTATAGAATAGACTGCCAAGTTTACATAGTTTCCTTTGATACAGAGCTTGAGATGAGAAAGTTGAGATGCAAGTCTTTCTTATACTCCAAGACATTTTCCTCTACTATACCAATAATTACTGCTTCTCTCTTCTCCACATCCTTTCTGTGTAGACTCCATTGAAATGAATTTCTTTCAAAACTTCAATCTTTCTCTTCTTTATGCTCTGCATATGTTTGTGGAGGAAATAGGGGGCCCTATTTTATCTGTCAGGTTATTCTCAAGCTCTAGTGTCCACCATGATTGTCAACTATAGGAACCCACAACAGAAAATCTCATTCGCAATCTCTATCTCACAGGCAGATGCCTCAGCCTGGTGCCATATGCATACATTATAGCTCCCAGAGTTCTTCAATTACTTTGCTGACTTTCTTAAAGTTGGCTCCTGCTTACAGCCCCTGCTATCTGAAGTTTGAAATTTTCCATGACTTTGTAGGGAAAATGTATCCATTCTCCTCTCAGTAAACCTCTTCTTTTGTGCTAGGTTTCAGCTACTTAGTTGATGTTAATTTTTCTATCTATCCAATCACCTCTTTTTATCTTCCAGAATTTGCTGGAAATATCTGATCCTTTGATTATAATACCACCTTTCTATATATTTACTTTTCTTAATTTTGTATTTATCTTTTAGGATTTCAGGTCCATAAACAAGAGTTAAACATGTGAGCTAAGATTATTGTTACTGTAACTCTGATGTTAATGAACATGACTTGCATAGAGCACTATCTTATTATTTTCTTTGTCATTTTAAAATATTCAGCAGAGCAAGTTCTTTTGCTACTATTTAAGCCTACCTTAAGCAGGCTCTGTGATTTTTCTGGTTACTATTAGATGATTTGAAATCATTAACATTATCCCAACTTAGTCATTTAAGTGTCTAGTCCTAAGTAATAACCAAAGCATCCAATGGCATTCACAGTTCCTCCCTTCTCAGGGATATTTCAGCTTAACTTTCATATAAGAAAAAATTGCAATTGGCTTCTTACCTCATGCTCACTCATTCTTCCCCCATTTCCTAGCTGCTCTTTATGACCCCAGAAGGGGTGGGTGGGAGGTAGGGAGGAGCAATAACTGGTGCAAGAGAGCTCTAATTCAACTGATGCACTTGTAAGTTGGCTTTATACCTTCTGTGCCTGCCAGATATTTAAAACTGACTCTTACCCTCATAGACCTATTCATGATTCTTCAGAAATCAGGGAACATTAAGATGATACCAGTGATGCATTTTCCTCAGGCTATCCATCTTTGGCCACATTAGCAAGTCCCCAATTTGTTAGTTGATGGAAAGTCTCTTTGTGTTGGGGTCTAATCAGTCCCCCAAAAAGTCATCTTGGGAGGACTGAAAATGACTCCCAATCAGATCTTCTATAAAACCTTTTTATTGACAAACTCTGGAAGCCCAGACCATTGGACTCTGTCTTCTTTGTTCCTTCCATTGGAGCTGCCAGTCAGCCTTTAGATTTTACAGGTGGGAATTACATACTTGTCTAATGTGTCTCCAAATTGCAAGTGTGTTGGAGTCCCCAAGATCACATTCATGTTTGATGATTCATGAGAAGGACTCACAGATTTTAGATAAGCTGTTATGATTATGGCTTATTGCAGGAAAAGGATATAGATTAAAATCATCAAAGAGGCATCAGTTTTCCTCTTCTAGTGAAGTTGCATGGACAGCACTTCATTCTCCCAGCAACAATGTGTGACAGCATGCATGAAGTATTGTCAACCAAGGAGGCTCACCCTAACCTTGATGTCCAGAGTTTTTACTGGAGCTCAGTTACATAGATGTGGAGTGCTCACATAACCAGTCTTAGCTAGTTTCCAGTCCCTCCAAAGGTCAAACTAATACAACGTGGCCTAGGATTCCAAGTATTCACTATCATTCACATTATTATCATAAACCATCCAGCATTGCCCAAAATCTCAGATATATAAAGATATTCTTATTACACAGGATATTCCAAGGGGCAGAGGTCATCTCTCAGGAGCCAAAGGCCAGACCTTTCTTTGGAATGTGTAGGGTTTGAGCACCTCGAGCCCATTGAGTTAGCCCTTCAACTTTTTACTGCACAGCAGTAAAACACATATATAACTCTCCGGGTGGTCCCATGGAGGATACTTTTATCCCTTAAGGAGATGGGTGCATGTCCAACCCAGTCCTTTGGGTGGATTGAGAATGGCTTTCAATATGGCTGAACAACCCAAACCTTTATAACTCATCTAACTGGTGGCTATTTTCAGTTTTCATTTCCTCCAGGACAGGCTGTCCAACTTTTTGGTATCTTGGCTGTAGTGAACGTATATTATCATATTACAATATAGTAATGGTACCATTTGGAGATCAAAGAAGTGTCCCAAATCGGGACACTTTAATATCCACATCATCCCAAATTGTGTTTAATGCAAGCATCACAACAAGAAAATGGGGGACTTCTTTTTAAGGAAGGCAAAACCTTATGGTATAATTCAAATGATATTAAGTATAATTTCTACCCAATCCAAGGCACATTCCTTCATGGACTTGAACTATTTCATATCTTCATGACTTTCTCTTCTCCAGGATTACATTAGTATTTAGGGCTGCCATAATAGAATACCACAGATAGGGTGTCTTAAATAACAGAATTTTTTTTCCTACAGTTCTAAAAGCTGGAAGTCCAAGGTCAAGGTGCTATCAGGGTTGGTTTCTGGTAAGGCCTCTCTTCCTGGCTTGCAGATGGCTTCATATGGTTTTCTCCCTGTATTCTCACAGGGCTTTCTCTCCTTGTGTGTGCACTTCTGGTGTCTGTGCCTACAATGATGAGCGCCAAAAATCCCAGAGTGTTTTTTCATAACACAGTTCTCATTCCTAAATAGTTTTTATTCCTCTCTTTTATAGACCATTACAAGGTTTCTTCCTCTAAATTAAATAACAGTGACTAAAACTAAGGCAAATACTCTGGAGCAAAATAAAAACTAAAAAACAGCCTTAAAGCAGGAAGTTACCCTGTCACTAGGGCTTGGCATACTGTAGGCTTTAGAAGCATTTTGCGGCATGAAAGAATGGTAACCCTGAGGCATCTCCATGTAATAAGTTAATTTGTATACTGCTTTTAAATAAAGTTAAACAACTTACAGTTTCAGAAAGATAGAAGGGAAGAGCATTCGGAAGACTGGGAGTGAAGTTTCCCGGACCTGAACCCTTATTCAAAGGCGTCTCGACATGGATAACCTCGAGAACATTATGCTAAGTGAAATAAGCCAGATACAGAAAGGCAAATACCAAACGATCTCACTTATTGTGGAATCTAAGAGTTGAACTCATAGAAGCACAGAATAGAATAGTGGCTGTCAGGGATGGGAGGATGGGGAGATGATCATCAAAGGGTACAAAGTTTCAGTCATGCAAGATGAATTAAGTACTGTAGATGTAATGTACAATATGGTGACTACAGTTAACAACACTGTATTGCACACTTGAAATTTGCTAAGAGGGTAGATCCTAAGTGTTCTCAAAACACACACACAAAGGTAACCATGTGAGATGATACTTCACTAGCTTGATTGCAGTAATCATTTCATAATATACATATATATCTCAAAACATCACCTTGTTCACCTTAAATATATACAATTTCTATTTGTGAGTTATACCACCAATAAGCTAAAAAAAATTAAAAGTCTAAATTTTTTTAAAGGAGTTTCAAAAACTAATGCTTTGCTCTATACTTGTACCTGGCCCCACCCTTGTCTCTCTAAAGCAGGGTGCCCTAGGAAGACTGATTGGCTGCAGCCCCAAAAGGTGAGAACTAGGACATAAGACAAGAAAGGGAAGAAGGGAAAAGGAGAGAAGGAAGTGGAGAACAAAGTGTGTCAATGTGTGAAATTTTAGTTGGATGTTGTAAAACAGGAAAAAAAATGCCAAATTCTATGGCTACCCCAATAACAAAGAATGTCTTATGGCAATGACACCCTCCAAGTCATATAATTCATTTATTATTGTCAGTTTCACTATTGTTTTCGCTGAAGTTTTTTTTCTGTTACTTGAACAAAATCATTTTTTCGTAATTTGTTAATAAAATTGTTTCATTTTATCTGTCTATCCTACATCCCTTCAAATACAGTACACAAACAAATGAACGTGCTTTTCCAGCTTGTAACTTGAGTCATGGTAGAATGAGAATTAGATGGGGAGTTGGAAGACTGAGGTTGTAAATGCCCCTCTTTAGTTAATGTGATTTTGGGGTCCGTTTACCACTCAGACACTGATTTTCTCATATCTATCTACACTAACACGGATGTCAGGTGGCTGTCAAAGATGATCTCTAATGGTATAATTAGAGACATCAGGGCTAATGTTCTCTAATTTTGTCCAGTTATGATAAAGTAACTTGGAGTGCCTGTTCTTTACCTCTCTAAGAACGTTTCAAGTGTCATTTAAAATTTGATCCTTATTTGTCAAAGTGTTTTTTGGCTCCTCTGTGGAAACTGTTATAGTCTTAAGCCTGTCAAGGGAGTATAAAGACATCCTAAGAAAATCTGGAGACTGGGCCGGGTGCGGTGACTCACTCCTGTAATCCCAGCACTTTTGGAGGCCAAGGTGGGAGGATTATGAGGTCAGGATCGAGACCATCCTGGCTAACACGGTGAAAACCTCGTATCTACTAAAAATACAAAAAAATTAGCCAGGCGTGGTGGCACGTGTCTGTAGTCCCAGCTACTTGGGAGGCTGAGGCAGAAGAATCACTTGAATCCAGGAGGCGGAGGTTGCAGTGAGCCAAGATTGCGCCACTGCACTCCGGTCTGGGCAACAGAGAGAAACTCCATCTCAAAAAATAAACAAAATAAAATTGGGAGACTGACAATATAACTTCACTAATTTGTCTATGTAAAAATAGTAATAAAGAAAATGGAAAGGTATACAGTTTTTAAATTTCTAGTATTTTCAAAAGATTCATATGAGGTTATAACTGGAAGATAAATGATTATTCTCTGTCGAAGTTTAGGAATAACAAGAGTAGGATAGTTTAAGATAGTTGAGGCCTTATTGAGACCCCAACTTATTCATTTAACATGTGACTCACAAAAAGTGAAAGGCAAAATGGATTTATCACCTCAGATTCTAAAACAGGAATAAAACAAACAAGTGACTTTCATCCAGGAAGAAAGCAAAAGTACATCCGCAGTTCTTACGGTCTGAGAGTGTGTGCTGCTCTTAGAGCCAAGTTTAGTTCTTGGTAATTCTACCCAAGTCTGAAAGGAAATCAAGATGACTGTCCACATTGACGCAAATCACAGGACATGGAGGCAATGTCAGGCATTTAATGTTGTAAAAGTTGCAAACCAGAAATCCCATGGAGGAGAACACAGAGAATCCTATAGTCCTGATATCATTTTTGGTGGAATGAACAAAGACGAACGCAGAGCTGGGAGATATTTGGCACAGAATGAAACAGAGTTTGAACTGTGGCTCTTCACTCACTACAAGTTAGTAAACTAATGCCATAGCACGCTGCTCAGTACAATGGGTACTCTGAAAGAAGTGAGTGCTCCCTTTCTCCCCTGCTGTGAACCTGCCAGTGAACCAAAACCCTGAACAGTTAGAGCCAAAGAGCAGGAGAAAGTCCAGCAACGTGTCCCAAAGTGATTAGAAACTATCTTGCTTTCCTCCTATGGAAATACCAAGCATTTTTTGTGGAAATCTGAATTCACAGATGAAGTTCAGAGTGAATAGTAACATTCCTTTTGTTTTACAATCTTGGAAATAGTAGTTTGGCATGGAAAGAGCAGAGCTTACTTTTTAAAAAGAAAATTATTTGTATTTTTATAACCAGATTTATTTATAGTTATACCACTAATATCTCTGTTATTTTGGCATGCAACTAAAAAATATAGAAAAATTTCATGTCCCTCTTGCTTTGTCCAATAAATATAATTTCTAAAATATTTTAGAAGTTGAATAATTTTAACTTATTAGAAGAATTTTATAAAATAAACAGCCAAATCACCTAGGTTGAAGGTTGTCTTTTAGAATTTTCTTAAAGGGAGGCATATCTATATTTAGACATATTTTTAAGAGGCAGTAGTTTTGCTTTAAAATATATGACCTGTGAAGTCCTTTTATCTTACTAGCTGTGTAAACCAAAATAATTACATGTAACAAGTCTTACGTGGAATAATTCAGCAGCCAGTTTGAAAGAGGCTAATTAATATTTATGGCTACATTAATCAGAAAAACTATGGAAATGTCTCTTGGTTTATTATCCCTTTCTCTATGATTCATAAACAGACATTATTACAACTGCATAAACATGAACCCTACTGGGCCACATTCTTGTTTTTTTTTTTTTTTTCCCCCAAGATGGAGTCTTGCTCTGTCATGAGGCTGGAGTGCAGTGGCGCGATCTCAGCTCACTGCAACCTCCACCTCCTGGGTTCAAGCAATTCTCCAGCCTCAGCCTCTGGAGTAGCTGGGACTACAGGCGGGTGCCATCAAGCCCAGCTAACTTTTTGTATTCTTAGTAGAGACGGGGTTTCACCATGTGAGCCAGGATGGTCTTGATCCCCTAACCTCGTGATCTGCCTGCCTTGGTCTTCCCAAGTGCTGGGATTACAGGCATGAGCCACTGCACCCGGCCCTGGGCCATATTCTAACAGTTCCACAGGATATTTCCAGCCAGCTGGAACTATCTGCAAGACAGGGCCATTGAGGCCAGAATACGTTTCAGAGGTCTTCCCTAGCTAAGGTCAAATCATAAAATTATCGGATTATCCATAGCTGGGGGTGGATTCTCTCAAGACCACATTAGTAATGTATTAATGATACATTAAGAAGTACTCTACAGGTCTATAACTGCTCAATCACCTTCAAAGACTTTTTACACACATTATGTCAGGCATGAATTATTATGCCTATTTAATAGAGCTTCCTATCCTACTGCCTCTTTTTAGAAAAAAAAGTTTTATTGTGATCTTTACTGTATACATTTAAGGTACAAAACATGATGTTTAGATAAACATATACAGTGAAATGATTACTATAGTCAAGCAAATTAACAAGTCCATCTCCTCACATAGTTACAGCTAACTTAGAAAGACAGAACATCACACCCAGAGCAGGGAGCTGTGTCTCCAGCTCCCTCAGGTCCATATGCCTGAGTGACTTGGAGAAAATCATGTATTTCCTGTAACTACCAGACGTAGTCACCTCAATTAAGTAATCTGTTTTGCTTAGGCATACCTTGGTAAAAGCTCACAGTACTAATCTGGACCCACCCCTTTGATCTTTGAAAGCTGAGGTGCGAAAAAATATCAAAATGGAGGGCAGAGGGATTTGTTTTTATTTTCAGATCATCAAAAATACTAAACTGTTGATCAGAACGATCCATGAAGAAAGAAAAACAAATTCAAACTATGACTAACAGGGCCTGCTGTGCGTGAGTCACAAACTGAATCAAGCAAGGCCTCTGGAAGCAGGGGGAAAAGCATTCAGGAGTCACTTTGTACTCAAGCATGAACCTCCTAACATGTTGGTCTCTTTGCTGAACTATTTCAACACCTGGATGAAGTCCAGGAGAAGAGACGTCAGGCAGTTTAAAAATTGCTTCTCTTTCCTACTAAGGATGTTTTCAGTGACCTTGAGGAGGTGTTTAAGAATGACTTTCTTAGGTGTGAACATGAAAACAGTGGGACTTAGGGCAACATTTGGGGAGATTCCTTGCTTCAAAGTTGTCTCTAAGGCATTGCACATTCCTACTTCTTGCAGGAGGGAACTGTCTTTCCAAAGGATTTTGCAAACTGTTCTGCTTTTGCTTATCTAAACTGGAAAGAGATATATAAACAAAATATAAAATACAAAATAACATAAAGTCTGTTGATTGAGCATAGAGGCTTGGGGTCTTTAGCTTTTTTTCTTATTGTTGCTTTGTATTAAAATTCAAGGGAGTCCAAATATTTTCAGTCCCCTTGATCTAACTGGGATACTCATACAATGAGACATTGCACTTCTGATAAATATGATAATGATGAGTTTAGTTTGAATTCCCAACTGAGTGCATGTCTCTTAAAAACATTTTTCTCTTCACTTTGTAAATTTCTTATAGAGTCTAGGTTGCTCATCTGGGGAAAATGCCACAATACTTGATCTGACCTGGAAAGATTCCCAGTGAAGGTAAATTGATACTCACATAAGCCAGTTTTTATCATAAGAATTGAGACTAGTACTGAAGGTAAAGAATAAAAAGCTAGTTGGACAAACGTTCACTGCATGATTGCTACACAGTGCTTGGTGCCAGGGATAGCCAGCCACCTGGCAGCTAGGAAGAAAGCTGGCCATACCTCAGAGCTTTCTTCTTCCTGGCTAGTCAAACTGTGAAAATCCTCTCTCATGCAACACAATAAAATAATTGGCTCCAAAATGTCTCATTCTCAGCCTCATTCCCTAATACTGGACACAGGAATCTCTTTCAGCCAAGCAGCCAAGCTCAGGCCAACATGGGACGTACCTCCACTCCTTTAAGATAAAGTCAAAGCATAACACCAGCTGATTCCTTAACTGTCATTTCACTCCAGTTTCCCTCAATTGGCATCATGTTTCCCTCATATAAGCAGTGTTAATTAAAGATTAGTTATTGAAAAGGTGGTATTGTGCTCAAGAAAACAGTGAAAAAAGAACCACCATTTAAAAAAAATGCCACCACCTTAACAATGACATTTGTCAGATACATATTTTGTTCATGGTTGGTTGATTTGCTAAGGTAATTGTTACTCTTGTTTTCTAATGACTGCTCATTTGTTCTCTCTTCTAGGACTAGGGAAGGCACTGTAACAATGATTAAAAGCATAGGCTTTAGTGTCAGACACGCTAGGATGCAAATTCTAACTATGCAACCTTGTAAAATGTACTGGGCAGCTATCTTTCCTACAGAGTTGGAGTAATGTTGACTAATATATATGCATTTGTATAAATTAAGCTGTTAATTGTGTGTCAATATTGCATTGATATCTTGGCTCTTTAAGGACATTTGATTTTCTGGTTTAAGTAGTACCTCCTGCATGAACTTCCTAATGTGTTGAACTATTTCAACACCTGGATGAAGTCCAGGAGAAGAGAGGTCAGGCAGTTTAAAAACTGCTTCTGTTTCCTACTAAGGATGTTTTCGGTGACCTTGAGGTATTATGTATGTATTATGTATGTCATGCCTCAGAGACAGACTTGGCTTCACAACCATTTTTCCTGACAACCATCCACCTATCTGACGTGCATTTATGGGGAACTGAACAGGAGTTATGAAAATAAGTCCTTAAGTCTGCAACCTCTCATACTTAACTGTCATCTGTAGGACACTGAAGACATATATCAGAGGATCCACACCGTATATAATTCATGCCTTGTATTGGTTATCTATGGTTGTATCACAAATCAGCCCAAAGCTTAGTGACTTAAACCAATAACTATTAGTGCTCATAAGTCTGTGGTTCAACTGGATGGTTTTGCTGATTTGGTTTTGCTGCTGGGCACGACTGCCTGATCTTGGCTGGTCAAGTTCCTGTGATCGGCAGATTGAAAATGTGGTAGTTGGTTCAGAATAGTCTTATGCGTACCTTGGATGGTTGTTGTTGGTTCCTACCTGGGGCAGTGGGGATAAACGGGCCAGGTGTGTTTCATCTTCTACCATGCTGGCTCTTGCTTGTTTATAGGCAGTCCCAGGTTCCATAAACAAGAAAGCAAGCCACAATGTGCAAGAACTTTAGTTTCTGCTCATTCATTCCAAAACACATCACAAGGCTAATCTAGATTCAAATTATGGAGGAAAATGCTACTTCTTGAGGGAAGAGCTACAAAGTCACATTGCAAAGGCATGGACATAGGGAGGGAAAATCTTTTGGCTATGTTTGCAGTGTACCACATGCACTTGATTATAATCTTAATGCTTTTCCCTTCAAACCTACTGACATAGTATAGTGGGAAATCCTTGACTGAGTTCTTCTATTTTCCTTTACTCTGTCAGGTTTCTTCTGGGTCCATTGAAGAGAGTGTGAAAGACCGAGTGATTGACTCAAGACTGCAGCTGTTTATCACCAAGCCAGGACTGTACACATGCATAGCTACCAATAAGCATGGGGAGAAGTTCAGTACTGCCAAGGCTGCAGCCACCATCAGCATAGCAGGTAGGATGCCCCTTCACATTTGCGTTGTTCCAGGAGAGGGGAGAGTTGATACTATTCTACAATATCTAGCACTGGAGAAAATCTCCCTTTTCTTTTATCTCTTATTTCAGTTGCATTTGGGCTATTTCCTCCTCCATGGGGATACTCCAGAGGTGACCTAGATATGGATTTTGGCAGATTTGCTGCCTGAAAACCTAAATCCTCAATACCTACCCAAGTGATAGGTAACAGCTTCCAGGAACTCACTTCTTCCTTCCTTCCTTTTTGTTTTTCTTATCTTTTTTCCTTTTCTCCATTTCTCTTTCCTCCCTCCCTCCTTCCCTCCCTCCCTTTTTTCCTTCCTTCTTTCCTTCCTTCCTGTATTCCCTCCTTCATTCCTCCCTCCTTCCCTCCCTCCCTTCCTTCCTCCCTCTTCCCTTCCCTCCCTCCCTCTTTTCCTTTTCTTTAATTTCCTTTCCTTTTCCCCACTCCTCGTTCTCTCTCTTGGTTGATCAAACTTCCCAAGGCTCTCATGGAGAAAGTTGGCAGACATTCAACATGGTCATGCCAATTTCTGCATGGCTATTTCTTGCGGGCATTTTTACCTATGAGCATGATCCCTGTGGTCTTTCCCTTCCCTGCTTCAGCAAGCCACAGCAGGACTTACAGGTGTTTTCAAGAAAAAGGCTGACACACGGATTTCTAGGATGTTTGTGTTGAGTTCTAAAGGTTTATTTTTAAAATGTAAATGTCCCAAAGGCTTCTGAGAACATTTATAGAATTCCTAGAGATGGAAATAATCCCTGTATCAGGAAATGCCAGGCATATTAGATTCATAGCGTGCCTAGGGCTCAAGGGTCAGGAGAGAGGTGCTTGGCCTGACATGTAAGGCAAGCACGGATAGAGCTTGTGCCTAGGGCCAACTCCCCACAGCCTGCTGTTTCTTATTACAGTGCCACCTCTTTGATCTTCCCTGATGGGGAACTTTCCAGTAATGTCTGTGATTTGTAATATGAGGTGAATAAAAACCACAGATAAATAATAAGGAGCACTGGACAAGGCTGGCCCTCTGGGACTGCCTATGAAGGAAAAGGAAGACTTCAAAATTAAGGTTCCCTCTCCTTTCTCCCCCAGTGATATCTCTGCCTACCATGTCTTCAGACACCATATCAGTTATTCTAGCTTTTCCACAGGTGGGAAATTATTTCTCCCAGAAAATGAAAAGTCTTCTAAAAGTAAATTCAACTCAATTTAACAAATAATAATAATAGCACATAATAAGTAATAGTATAATCATATAATATAAATAGTAATAAGAATTACTATTTACATAGCACTTTGCTGTTTATAAAGCACTTTTACATGCATTTATCAAATACTCTAGATGACGCCCATTGTGTTGGGTAGAGTAAGAGATGAAAAGTTAATTTAAAAATGGGTCCTGCCTTCCAGGGACTCTGCATCTAGAAGGAAGTCAGTCAGTCACATATATTATGGCACTGGCTGTATTCTATTGCAGAAGCATACACAAAATACAACAGCAGAACAAGAGAGGCAGGATGTCAGGGAATCCTTGGAAAAGAGGTATCATTGGAGCAGAAGATGTGGATATGAGATGACTAGGTTGAAGTCAAACCTTTCAAACCTGTTCAAAAAACAGCAAATCAGTGATCAAGGCTAGACCACGAGGGAGACAGCAGGGAGGTGGAAAGTGGAAACAAAAGTTGAAACATGGGCTCTAGCCAGGTTATGAAGAGCCTGCATAGGTTTAGTATATTATTTCATTGATGAGAAGTCATTTAATGATTTAGAAGAAATAAGTGCAATAGATATATCCTCTAGCAAATTAACAGATGCTGAGGTGTCAGGAGGTTGAGAAGTGCGGCAAGCTGTCAGGAGGCTCTTCCAGGTGTCTCAAAAAGTCATGAAGGTCTGAACAGCAGCAGCAGCATTGGTTCAAAGGGAAGAGGAGAGATGCACAGGACGAATCAGGATAGAAATAAGGTTTGCAAATGCTTGAAAATGGCAGTGGGCTAGAAGAATGAGTTCAGATGTGTCTGATTTTGAAAGGTGCCTAAGACAAGCAATAATATATAAACACAAAGCATATAAACAGGAGAAGGTCCAGGAGATAATAGAATACTCAAAAATGTTGATGCCTTTGAATTACCTGGAATTATTCTGGTCTCACTGTCTTTGTATTATTTGACATTTGATCAAGACCTACTGTTAAATAAACATATATTTATAAAAATCTATCAATACATATTTATATAACATATATGTATGTATGTGTGTTTATATACACACACACGGAGAGAGAGAGAGAGAGAGAGAGAGAGGATCACATTTACATATGAATACTCAATCCAAGAAAATAAACTGATCTACTTTAATTTAACCTGCACTTTCACTGGCAGAAGAAAAATACTAATGTTACTAATCTTAGGAGAGTCTCATTTCAGGTCATTATTCAGTTACTCAAAGATACCCCTGCCAGAGCTCTTTCTCCCTTTTCTTCCTTCTTTCTCTTTCCCTAGATGGCAAAAGAGAAGAGGATTTGTATTTAGGCAGTGGTGTCTTCTGGACACCCCCCGCACCACTGCTAACCCCCGGATCTCTAGTGAAGTCTGCAGCTGAACTTGTGATTTTATCTCTTGGCTTGGTTAGGGCCCAGGGGACCTCCCTGGCTGGCTTAGCCTGGGAGCCTGAGACATCTTTTGGAGCAGCACAGCCCTCTGCATCTCAGCCAAATCCTTCATCATGCCCTTGTCTACACTCTGCTCTGCAACCTCAGAAGCTAGGTCTCCCTGTCTGTCCCTACTGTGGCCCTGTGGCTGGCCTGCTGAATTCCAACTCAGCTCCTTCAGTACTCCTCACAGGGCCTGAAGCAACTTCTAGATCACTTTCAAGGCATACAGAATTCAGGAGAGATTTGGGCTTGCTAACTCAGTTCTGCTGTCTGCCCAACCTTGTCATGCTACCATTTTCACATTAATGTCGTCATCCATGTTGGAGTAAGGGATCCCTGTGGGGTGTTTTACTTATAGCATCCTAAATAAGAAGTTAGAAAAACTCCATCTGCTTTTGGCTTTTTCCTTAATTGATCAATACACCTCTATTCTAGGATTTGCATTCAGAAAAGGGATCTATAAAATCCATAAAATATCCAAATTTTTAATCTCCCTACCTTCCTCCTTTTCACAGCATATGAAGCTGGAAGAGCAGGTGGTCAGGAATCTCCCCCAACCTTCAGTGCAGTAATCTTTAGAGCCTACTCATCATAAGTACAAAGGTGGTTGTGAAGGCAGTGCTATAACCACTGAGGGGAACCTAATAAAATGGGTATATCTACTCCACACAAGGGAAGATTCATCCCACGGACACAATCTTTAAGATGCCGAGAGGACTACAGGGCATGATTGCCACCATACTATATGCAGCAATATCATGACTTCATTCCTGTCCTAGCCCAGATGAGAACCTGATCCAACTCCATAAATGGAACACCAACAGGGAAATCTGTAACCTTAAAAAAACGGCATCTTCCAGTGGTAGAAAGAGCCTAAAGGTCTGAGACAGGCAGTATAGGAAGGCCATGTCCTAGGGTGTAGGGAGAGGTCATCTTAGATATCAGTGTTGAGAAAGACCAGAATGAGGATGGGGACAATCAGCAATGGCCACCCAGGAAAAATAACAGTGGCATTTGCATGGGGGAAGGGATGGTGGGAGCAATGCAAAGATTGGCATGTGGCAGCAGAGAGCAACTTGCAATCTGCTGCAGCAGCAGAGGTGAGTGCCTATGAAGAGCAGTTATCTCTGTAGGAATAATGGTTGTGTAGACTAGAACCAGCTATGACTTTTCATGAGCTTGACGATGGCAGTGCGATGGAGGTCAGCTTTAGAGTGGGGAGAAGTTGGGGACCCTGGAAGTGAGGCTTGAAGTCACTCTGGACAGGGGTATGTTTACAGTAGCTACCCAAGGAACTTGGGTAGAGGTAGAGAAGGCAGCATAAGGAGAGGGTTAACCTATAACTGGGACCTGGGACTTTGCTCTTCTGAACCACAAAGGCAACAATTAAATCTGACCATATACAGAATCATAGTGCTGCACGATGTTTGGAGTCAAGTAAAGAAATGAGAGTTGTTACTCGAAAACTGAAAAATGGAAAAGACTAAAAAGGTCTAGAGTGGATATGATAAATGAGAAACATGCCTATTAATTTAAAAATTGCTACACATCTAGTGTTATTCCCTGGAATAAGACCCTTTTGTCCAACCCCTGATTTGTTTGTCTGGTTGATTCTCACTGATTATTAGGGGACTTGACACTCCCCGACTTTTCCCAAAATTTCCCAAGGCAGACCTAATAAGGGTGTGTCATGAGTGTGATTGAATAAGACTTCTGAACTCCCATGAGACAACTTCCATTTTCTCTTCCTCTTTGACCTGCTCTTGTGAGTTAGACCTGCTAGAAGCCCCATGAAGTTCCCTCTGGAATCACTGAGGAAACTACCTCCCAACCCTGGGGTGCTCCGTGGACTGACATTTTAGGGAAATGAGGCTACTTCGATGAAAAAGGGATCCTTGGAGCCTCTTTCATTCAGGGTCATTTGAAAGAAGCATGGCCTTATGCTCTCCAGATCTCCCAGAACTCAAGTATGGTATCTGCTTTCTCCATTTCTGCTTTTGGCCCCTCTCTCTCGGCATCCGATGAGGCTGGCCGGAAGTCCAGAACTTCAAGTCAGACATGGCGCCTCTTTTGCCATTCTGGCAATGCTTCCTTAATGCCAAACTCTGCTGTCTCATTTAACCATCTCCATCCTCCCCTATGTGACTAGTACCCCTAGTAGTCAACAGCCCCCTCTGTCATGTTCCTCGTGTTTCCCTTTGAAATTTCTACTCCATCTGTTTATTTGCTCTTCCCAGCAGGAAAACTGGAAATGGAAAAAGCTGATCTTATGCTTATGCTTAGGATTATGTCTAATGATATTTCTAGTGTTTGAAGGACAACAAAAAATAAAGATCGGGCTTCATTTTTCCAAAACTCTTCCATGTGTCTGCCCAAATCCTTATGCATTGTTTTAGAAATGTGATATATTTCTTTCTGACTCATTTACATTTACTGTTAGTCATCAAAAGGAGTCCGAAAAACTTTTGGAACCTCTCCCTATGAACCAGGAAGTTGCATTTCCCCTCCAGTCACAACCCCATAAAGCCTCAAGTTGCAAAGTAAACTTGCCAGGATGCTGGGCATTGGGCAAGATGCTTCTCTTTGTCATCAGAACCCTCAGCCCTGTGGAAGAAAGCAAGACAGCCTATGATACCTATAGTGAGCATAGTCCTAAAACAGCCGGAGACCATGAAAATGGACACAGGGATTCAGAAGAGAAAAATACAGGCCGGGTGTGGTGACTCACACCTGTAACCCCAACACTTTGGGAGTCCGAGGCGGGCAGATCACCTGAGGTCAGGAGTTCGAGACCAGCTTGGGCAACATGGTGAAACTCCATCTCTACTAAAAAATACAAAAATTAGCCAGATATGGTGACGCATGCCTGTAATCCCAGCTACTTGGGAGGCCGAGGCATGAGAGTCACTTGCACCTGGGAGGTGGAGGCTGCAGTGAGCTGAAATTGCACCACTGCACCACGGCACTCCAGCCTGAGCAATAGAGTGAGACTTCATCTCAAAAAGAAAAAAAAAAAAAAAAAAAAAAGAGAGAGAGAGAGAGAAATAAAATACATATTTGTATTTCCCATTCTCAATGGCACCAACAGGTCCTTCATCAGAGAGTGCAGTCCATGGTTCTATCCATGTTTATCCAGTCTCAGAGTACAGGGACGAGCCTATGATCACACACCCCTCTAATGTAAGCCACTCCCCATTCTACCAACAACCCCCACTTTCTATATTGCCCCTTCTTTGAATCGACCTCAGGGTCTAAGCCTTTTGGTCACTAAATTTAAAAGTCACATGAATACAGGTAGTATTATCAAAACTGAGCAGGAGGGAAAAATCTGATGTGGTAATACTGGAGTCTCCCAAACTCCCCAGATGAACCACATGGTTTTATTTTTCTTATTTCAAAAGAGGTGATGTTTCACACTACTACAGAAAAAAAAAAAAAATGGAACTTTGAACACTATTTCATAATCAGTATAGCTGACTGAATGTACTGACATGTTTCCTGCTCTTTCTCATGTCTGATAGCCACACTCCTGTTTCCTCCCAATGTTGGAGATAATTCTTGAGACTTGGTAACAGAGCAGAAGCACATAATTTGCTTTACCACTCAGTGCTTCAACCATCATAGGTAAAGAGTGTTCTTATCAACAAAACAGACACCATCCCTGGCATTCCATGCTGGCTTTCTCTGGTTTTAAATTAATTAAAGTCGTTTTGTTTTTGTTCTTAATAAAAGGGAAAAGGATAAATGAGTAACAGCCAGTAGCCACATTAAATTGCTACCAGATGTTCTGCAGTTAGGCATAAAAGGTAAGCATCCTTTTACAATCAGGCAGCTTTCTTATATTAGAACAGTTCTGTTTCAGAAGAGAGCCAATGTTTTTGCTGACTTCTAGATAATTTTAAAGATACTATAATATTGGTGGATATTTTAAGAATTTTTAAATACTACAAATATTGGTGGGATATTTTGAGAATTTTTTTAAATTGAATTCTGAGCTTAAAGCATTCTATAGTTGCAAGGTTCTTGGACCCCTTCCTCATCTCCTAGCCATACACCCCCACAAAAATAAAAGAAAATGCAAGTGGAGACATTTCCTATAGAAGCTCATTATCCCCTCCCAGGTACTATGGCTGGATTCTCTTTCACATTGGCTTATCTCCATGCTCCTTCCACATTACAAAATGAGGGCTCTATCATTTACATAACCTTGGCCCCCTTGCTTTTCAATAGATCTTCCTGCTCAGCTGCTATTAGAATCTGCCTTTGTATTTCCAAATTATATGCCATTTTCTCTGGAAGAATTTTCCAGTGTTCCACTGTCTTTCTTCCCACTATTCTATTTGTATAATGGCAGAATTGCCATGAGATTTGGGGGCATGAAGGCACTTCTTTCCTGAGTTCGGCAGTGACATAGAGTTCTCTTCATTCTCTTTCATAGCCTTTGGTCATTTTAATTAAGAGACTCTTGCAGGCCTCTTGCCCGGTTCACTAAAATTTAAATTCTCTCTAATTTATAATTTGTTGACATCATTGGCATCATCTCTTAGATGATCAAAATGACAATCCTATAACCCAGCCTGCCTGTCTCAGTAAAACCGAAAGAATCTACTAGATGTTTTTCAGAATGGAAATAGGTATAACATTTATAATGATTTTGCTATTGTCCAGCAAATTATCTGGCAGTTGGAGTCCTGCCAATCTTAAAGACATCTTGATGTTTCCTTCATAGTCACTCCAGAGTCTGTTAGTTCTTATGTATAAAGAAATTTCACAAAGAAATCCAGCTTTTCTCACTGCTAAAAGGATGTGGCCTTCTGTCCCTAAGCAAAGTGACCCATTTAGGGGAGGGATAAAATTTTAGAGCTTATTATTGGCTAAAACCCTACTCTGGATCAAAAGTTTGTTTTTAAAGTGCATTGTAGATTGCAGAACAACTTTGAATCACTCATAAAGAGAGGTAACAAAGATCTGAGGCTATATGGGTAACCAGTGTATTGAACAATTTAAACTTGACAGGTACACAGAGAAAATGGTGTTTTCTCCAACCATTGGGGACTGAGGAATTATGCTTTTTAGAATCTCCTTGCCCCTCTCAAGAGCAAACCCTTTACAAACTTTCAGGCAGATTCCATAATTTCCACGTAATGTTTAGAGATTAAAAACCCAGCCTGATCTAGTTTAAAACTCTCCTCTTACATAATTTAAACCTCATCTGCTTCACTCTCTCCACTGCCAGCCAATCTTCCATTCAGGAACATGGAGAGTAGACAAAATGGGTCTGCTACTATTATACACCCTTCCCTTCTTCCCTTTCCTCCTGTTCCTCTTCATCTCTGGCATATTTAAGGAGAAGAGGATTTACAAGGAAGGCGGCAAATGTGTTTTCCTAAATGGAATATGTTTTAGTTCTTTCTCTGTTAATTGTTATTGCTTCTCTGACTAATAATAATAATAATGCTAACAATTGCAAGGTACATTCTCAGTGCCCAGTGCTATATATATATGAATTTATTTAACACCCACAACTCAATGAAATGGATACTTTTATTATCCCCATTTCACAGATGAGCAAACTAATGCTCAGAAAGGTGCCCAGTCTGACACAGCTAGTAAATGGCAGAACCGGTATTGAAACCCAGCAGGTGCAGCATCCAGGCTTTTAATGCCTTGATGGGTTATTAATGTCTCTCTATTGCAGGTGGTACCTGAATACTGACTGTCTCCTAGGACATTTGGGTTCTTTGGAGGGTCCTTCTGAAGACTGTGTATTGCACAGTGCCCTGATGTGGGAGATTCTTTACTGGTTCAACCTCTCATAATCCCCAGTCCTTGATCTCAATCCCTATTGAGGTAACCTGCAATTGCTTATGACTGGGGTTCTTTGTCTGGTGTCCAGTCTTCTTGGTAACTTAGCTACCTTCATAGCATCCACTGAACACACAGGAATGTCCCATGTCCCTACCATCCCAATGGTGGGGAGTTCTATTCCTGGACCCTCTCACTCTGCCCTCAGATTGTTGCAATTCTTTTTAGACAGTAATATTATTAAAAAAAAAAAAAAAGACAAAACAAATGCTTTCCTTGTCTCTGAGTCCTAGTCTCTTAATTCTTAGGCAGTTGAAAAATGACTCCATGAGATGTGTTGTTACCATTTACATTGTATCATTCAAGAATGAGAAGATCTAGGGAAATAATTCATCCCCTTTCTCCTTATATTTGCTGAGATGCCCTTCATCTTTACTTGAAGGCTGAGAACCAAAGCTATTTGTCTGGTTATAGGGCCTACAAATTGCAACAAAGGTTGGGGTGATTGTGCCTTTTAGTAAATTCCAAGGAAAAATGTCAAGTTGTATGTGTGTGTGTGTCTGTGTGTGTGTGTTTACATATTTCCTACGTGTGTGTGTCTGTGTGTGTGTGTTTACATGTTTCCTACAATCATTTGTCTTACTTTTTGAGGGCATTCCAACTACTGGTGGAAAAAAAAAATAAATACAAGGGGGTCCATGCTGTGAGTAGTTGAAATGAAAATACTGGTGTTTTGATGGGATTAATTCAGTACATTTATAATAGACTAATTCACCCAAAATCAACTTCTAAAACCAGTTTGCCTTAACTCACTTAACTCAATTTCAGTTAGCCTGATGACTATTGCATCTAATGTTGAAAATTCAGAATTAAAAATGAAATATTGGCTGGATACAGTGGCTCATGCCTGTATCCCAGCACTTTGGGAGGCCGAGGCGGGTGGATAATTTGAGGTTGGGAGTTCGAGACTAGCCTGGCCAACATGGTGATACCCCATCTCTACTAAAAATACAAAAATTAGCCAGGCAGGGCAGCAGGTGCCTGTAGTCCCAGCTACTCAGGAGGCTGAAGCAGGATAATCGCTTGAACCCGGGAGGCAAAGGTCGCAGTGAGCCAAGATTGTGCCACTGAGCTCCAGCCTGGGCAACAGAGTGAGACTCTGTCTCGAAAAAAAAAAAAGAAAAAGAAAGAAAGAAACATTTACCAAATAATATGGCTGAGTATTTATGACTTATTTTTGTATTGCTAATACTTTATCACATATAGGGAATCATGAGATTGTTACATATTGTTGTGACTGTCTTTTTCTGTTCCATTCATTTTGAACACTTGCATTATTCTTTAGCCAATTTGTCAAAAAAAAAAGTCTTTTTCTTTACAATTTTGAATTTCTGCTAAAAATACTTAGTGGAATGAAATTTATTCCATTAAAAAATGAACCTTTTGATTATTATTGCCTCCTTGCTACTTTCCTTTATTATAAGAGTCTATGAACTCTACATGTATGTGTATATATATACATATGTATGCATTAACCAAATTAGCATACTCTCAGAGCTCATTTCTGTTTAGTGAGGTATTCGTATTTTAAAAGAATAAAGAAAAATGGGTCCCTCTTTTGATCACCATTCCATGTTATTTATCAAGAGATCTAACTGATAAAGGTTTTATTTTGTTTTGTTTTGAGACAGAGTCTCTCTCTCTTCCTCCCAAGTTGGAATGCAGTGGTGTGTGATCTCGGCTCATTGCAGCCTCTGCCTGAGCTCAAGAGATCCTCCTGCCACAGCCTTCCAAATAGCTGGGACTACAGGTGTGTGCCATAACGCCCAGCTAATTTTTGTATTTTTTGTAAAGAAGGAGTTTCACCATGTTGCTCAGACTGGTCTTGAATTCCTGGGCTCAAATGATCCTCCTGCCTGGGCCTCCCAAAGTGCTGTAATTAACAGGCATGAGCCACCATGCCTGGCCCTAATTGATAAAGTTTTAAAATGCAAAATGTGCATCATTTCCAAATGAATTTATAGTAAGAATCATAACATTTTGAAAAACAGTTTTCAAAATGCCACTGGAGTGTTAACAAATTAATACCATCTATGACGACTTTTCCATTCTGCCAAAACCTGATAAAGCTCTGCTGAAGTAAAGAAATTGGTTTCACAGAGCCAGCATACTGAATGGGCAAAAGCTGGAAGTATTCCCCTTGAAAACCAGAATAAGACAAGGATGCCCACTTTCACCACTCCTATTCAACATAGTATTAGAAGCCCTGGCCATAGCAATCAGATAAGGGAAAGAAATAAAAGGCATCCAGATAGGAAGAGGGGAACTCAAAGTATCCCTGTTTGCAGATAACATGATTCTATATCTAGAAAACCCCACAGTCTCTGCCCAAAAGCTCCTTGAGCTGTTAAGCAACATCAGCAAAGTTTCAGGGTACAAAATTAATGTACAAAAGTCAGTAAATTCCTATATACCAACAATCACGAAGCCAAATCAGAAACACAATCCCATTCATGATTGCCACAAAAGAATAAATACCTAGGAATACAGCTAACCAGGAAGGTGAAAGATCTCTGCAATAAGAATTACAAAACACTGCTCAATGTGCTTAAAGCAATTTATAGATTCAATGCTATTGCTATCAAACAACCAACGACATTCTTCACAGAACTAGAAACAAAACTATTCTAAAATTCATATAGAATCAAAAAAGGGCCCAAACAGCCAAGGCAACCCTAAACAAAAAGAACAAAGCTGGAGGAATCATGCTATCTTACTTCAAACTATACTACAGGACTGCAGTAACCAAAACAGCATGGTACTGGTACAAAAACAGACATATAGACCACTGGAAGAGAATAGAGAGCTCAGAAATAAAACCACACACTTACAACCATCTAGTCTTAGGCAAAGCTGGCAAAAACAGGCAATGGGGAAAGAATCCCTATTTAATAAATGGTGCTGTGATAGCTGGCTAGCCTTATGTAAAAGATTGAAGCTGGATCCCTTCCTTACACCATATACAAAAATCAACTCAAGATGGATTATAGACCTAATAAAACCTAAAACAGTAAACCTGAAAGATAACTTAGGAAATACCATTTTGGCCATAGGAACTGGCAAAAATTTCATGATGAAAATGCCAAAAGCAATTGCAGCCAAAGCAAATCCGACAAATGGAACTTAATTAAACTTAAGAGCTTCTACAAAGCAAAAGAAACTATCAACAGAGTAAACAGGCAACTTACAGAGTGGAGAAAATATTTACAAACCATACATCTGACAAAGGTCTAATATTTCAGAATCTACAGGGAAATTATACATACAAGGAAAAAAACAAACAACCTCATTTAAAAGTGAGCAAAGGACATAAACAGACACTTTTGAAAAGAAGACATACATGCAGCCAACAAGCATATGAAAAAATGCTCAATATCACTAATCATTAGAGAAATGCAAATCAAAACCACAATGAGATACCATGTCACTCCAGTTAGAGTGGCTATTATTAAAAAGTCAAAACATAACAGATGCTGTCTGAGACCATCCTGGACAACATGGCAAAACCTCGTCTCTACTAGAAATCCAAAAGTTAGCCAGGTGTGGTGGCACATGCCTGTAATCCCAGCTGCTTGGGAGGCTGAGGCAGGAAAATAACTTGAACCCAGGAGGCAGAGGCTGCAGTGAGCCAAGATCACACTACTGCACTCCCTCCTGGGCAACACAGTGAGACTCCACCTCAAAAGAAATAAAAAATAAAAAAATAACAGACACTGGCGAGGTTGCTGAGAAAAGGGAACTCTTATCACTGCTGCTGGTGGTGTAAATTAGTCCAACCACTGTGGAAAGCAGTGTGGTAAGTCCTAAGATAACAAAAACAGAACTACCATTCGACCCAGCAATCCCACTACTGAGTATATATTCAAAGGAATATAAATCAGTCTACCATAAAGACACATGCATGCAAATGTTCGTTGCAGCACTATTCATAATAGCAAAGATGTGGAATCAACCTAAATGCCTATCAATGACAGATTGGACAAAGAAAATGTGGCACATATACACCATGGAATACTATGTGGTCATAAAAAATAATATTATCATGTCCTTTGCAGGAACATGTATGGAACTGGAGGCCACTATCCTTAGCAAACTAATGCAGGAACAGGAAACTAAATACTGCATGTTCCCACTTATAAGTGGGAGCTAAATAATGAGAACACATGGACAGAAAGAGGGGAACAACAGACACTGGGATCTACCTGAGGGTAGAGGGTTGGAGAAAGGAGAGGATTAGTAAAAAAAAAAAAATAGAACAACTTTTGGGCACTATGGTTAGTACGCGGGTGATGAAATAATCTATACACCAAACTCGCAAGTCACAAGTTTACCTACACAACAAACCTGAATTATGTACCCCCGAACCTAAAATCAAAGTTAAAATATTCTTCAGGATCATTGAATAAAAAGCTCACAAAGATTCAAAAAAGTCATACACTCAAAGTTATAAACACCTTGTAGTTACCAACCCTCACCAATCTAAAAGAGAATGATTAGAAATACAAGCTCACTGTATTTTAAGAAGATTGACCTCTCAGAGAAATTCATGTTACAGCCCTTAAAAATCCCCCCCAAAATAACACCCAAATGGATCTAAAACCTTCAAAACGGAGTTAGACCTCAACATTAGGAGAAATTTTAATATGGCAAATTGGTTTTAGACAAAGCATGTGTTTTACTGTTTATTTTCGTAATGAGGGTTGAGAGGACAGGACGAAGTAACCATCAAGCACTTGGTAAAGAGTGTGAAGTTTTTAATTTACAAGAAAGAAAATGGAATAATTCAGAAATGCTGGTTATATCACACCCTTGCCGGGATTCTCATGCCTTGGCAGAGTCTGAGTTGGGGCTGTTTGTCCTGGGAATCACATACCACCAGAGGAGAGGCATATTCTCTCAGAGCCCTGAGTTTTTACATCCGTGAGCATGGGCAGCTACATAATTTGCAGGGCTAGGTGTTCAAAAAACGGTAAGGATTTCAAGGTAGGGAGAGCAGAACATTAAATTAAGCCCGAGGCCCTTCTGAGTGCAGATGCCATGCAGCTACCCAGGGCACACAGCCTTGAGGCAGCCAGGTCTATGAGAACAACCATTGCCTACTTTCTCTTCTACCCTCTCTCCTCTGCATGTTCTTTTCTTTTCTCCTTCTCCTTCTTTTTTCTTTTTTTCCAAGTCTGCTTTATGCATCTTCTCTGTTAACCTCCACATCTTGCTTTTTTTTTTTTTTTTTTTTTTTTTTTTTTTTTTTTGAGACGGAGTCTCGCTGTCGCCCAGGCTGGAGTGCACTGGCGCGATCTTGGTTCACTGCAGGCTCCGCCCCCCGGGGGTTCACGCCATTCTCCTGCCTCAGCCTCCCACGTAGCAGGATTACAGGCGCCCGCCACCTGACCCGGCTAATTTTTTGTATTTTTAGTAGAGATGGGGGTTTCACTGTGTTAGCCAGGATGGTCTCGATCTCCTGACCTCATGATCCGCCCACCTCGGCCTCCCAAAGTGCTGGGATTACAGGCGTGAGCCACCGCGCCCGGCCCACATCTTGATTTCTTAATGTAAAGTCCCTGGGTAGCTAATGGAGGGAAATTCTGAGCTTAGATATTGCCTTGGTGGCTGTTACCCATGATTGACTCAGTTTGAAAACAACCTGCTTCGTAAAGATACTCAGTATTTTCTTCATTTCCTCCGAATCTGCCCATTAATGCAGCATCTGGCCTCCTAGCAGAAGCGGAGAACTTTTCAGAAACTTAGAGATCAGTAGTATCAAAACAATCTCAGCCAAAGCATAAGATGAAAATGTACTAACGTTCTTTCTTTTCTCCTTTAATTTGACTTCCTGTGGGAACTTCCTTTCCTGTTAATAGAATGGAGGTAAGAAACTGTTATTGTACCAATGTTTCCAATGTTTTGTTTTGTAGGGATTTCGTTTGTTTGTTTTTGTCTGTGAGAGGGTCCTGTGTTGCCCAGGCTGGAGTGCGGTGGAGTGTGTTTTGTTTTTGTTATTTGACATGCCATTTATTGAGTGTTTACTATTTGCTGAGCACTGTAACATTTTAGAAACTTTCTAATTTCTAATCCTTTTAGTAAGTATGATGAAGTGAAAGACAGGTAACCTCTACTGAATACTTACTATGGATCGGGCACTGTGCTGAGCTTCACATGCATTATTTAAATCTATCTTCAAGACATCCCCATGGAATGGGTATTATCGTTATCTCTATTTTGCAGAAAAAAAAATAAAAAAACCTAAGAAAGTTTCTTTGAACTGGAGAGTTCAAGTGGCTTACACAGCCAGTAAATGATAAAGTTAGAAATGGAACCCAGAACTGCCAAACTCCCCCTTATAGCTCTAACCTATATATAAGAAGGTATCCCTTGCAATATAACCTTTTGCAACTTACAGTGTTTTATTTGCAGTACTTTTAAAACTGACCTTCATAAAACTCTATGGAGTGTAATTAATTTTAAGACAGCATTCTTAGCACATAGCCTACGTTTAAAAACAGGCAGCAGGATACAAAATTTTGGTTAGATAGCAAAAATAATCTCAAGAGATTTAGAGTACAATACAATGACTATCATTAATAACAATGTATTGTATTCTTGACAACCACTGAGAATAGATTTTAAGTGTTCTCATCATCAGAAAATGGTAAGTATGTGAGGTAATGCATTTGTTAATTAGCTCAATTTAGTCATCCCACAATGCGTACATGTTTTAAAACATCATGTGGTACACAATAAAAAAAATAGTTTTTTTTTTAACTAAAAACACTTTTTAAAGAAAGTTTTACTGTTAAAAAGGTCTTAAGAAATACCATGTGGATGTATATATTGCTCTGAAAAGCAGTGAAAATCATGATACACATTATATGAAGAATTAAACTAGTTTTAAGTATATAGGATAGTGATTTGTCATAATTGACTGCATTCCAGTGTGTTAATGTGGTATCAAAAATTCTCAGTTCAAAAAAAAGAAAAAATTCTGAGTCCATTTTTTAATCTAAATATTGCTTTAATAATTTTTATTAACAATTTTGGAGCTACTGCCTTAGCAGAGTAAAGTTTATCTAAACTAAAATTAATAAAAGTGCCATTTAATAACCCTCCTTCTGAAAAAAACAGGCAGCAGGCCAAATTTGTCCTGTGGGTTGTACTTGCTGACCCCTGCCTTGGAGAATAAATTATATACAAAGACACTAGACGCGAAAGAATAGAAACAGTTCCCGTTTGCTTTGAAGGTTGGAAGTAGCACAGAATCTGTCATTACCTTTGTTGGGAATGTTCAAGGAGAGATAAGGCAGTTGCTAAAAAAGGGAAGATTTGTCTGAAGCAGAGGAGAGGTACAGCTGTCAAGTGTGCCTGTGCAGGGAGGGAGGCAAGTAAGGTGTGGAGTTTCCACTAGAGTCTTGGGGTTGTCATAACACAAACATGCCATGGCTGGTCATCTGGAAAGCCCTTGGGACAAAATATTATGTGTTCAAAGGGAGTAGACATCTCCCTCAGAGAAACTTGAAGATAACATTTTAAAATGTTCTATTGAATGTGATTCATGCATTTCAAAGTAGAGAGAAATAGGAGTAAGAGGTGCAGTGAGAATTCTTTACCTACTCCCTTTGACCACATAGGGTTGTCTGTTATAAAAGAAGTTGAAAAGGAGATCCGAGATCAAATATCCATTATTGCCTCTACAAGAAAGGGAACTTTTCTGAAAGAGAAGTCAACTGAGTTTATATCGTAAGGAGGCAAGAGAGGGACTGGTTCCATGTGCAATATTAACTAGCATTATTAGAAGCTAGTCTGGCTGATGATTCCGAAATAACCAGCATTCTGTGAATGGATCCCTGTGACCTCTGTCCCACGGTTCTAATGAGCAACAGGACCAGCTGCTTCTAGTGTTGCCCCATCAGCAGTACCACGAACTGCAGGCAGACAAACACAACTTTAGCTGGACATGAAGGGGTGTTGTCACTTACGAAAGACAACAGAAGACACCAATGGAAATTATTTGCATTTATCTCATTCCCCAGTTCTTGCTGTGAGCTCCTTTTAAAAATGTTTGAAGTGATAGATTTAGGGGGTTGAGGGACAAAATGTCCCAGTTGGCCTCTGTGTCTTGCATCTAAAATTTGATCACTGTGTAAAATTGAAGGCTTATATTTCTGCACAAGAGGAGAGGAAAAGGAAGTGGTTGAAACACTGAAACTATAGGTAGTTGATAGATAAACAAATTCAGATATATATAAATTTAGATAGATAGATAGATGATAGATAGATAGATAGATAGGTAGATCATCAGTCTTGTGTGTGCCTTACCTTTTAGAGCTAATCCAAGCACTGATATAATACCAAAGCCAAGTCCTTAATTATTCCAGGAACATCATAGAAATGAAATGTAGAAAACTAATAACAATCATATACTTTGTATGTGTATGTTTTTTTCCCAGCACATAAAGGGTTTGTATAAGCTAGTGGTCATCAAGCTGTTAGGAAGAAAAAGCAAAATTAAAACTAAGATCTTCTCATTTCTATTCAAAACCTATTGTCTTTTTTCATTTTTCATTTTTATTTTGCATTATATACTTAATGCTGTAAAACTAATGAGGATTCAATACTAGCAGAAATTCAGACAGAGGGGTTCATTATTAGTTGATTGTTAGTAATCCTTATCTCTGAAGCTATTTTCATTAATTTTTCTTTTGTGTACTTTTTCTTAGTTTCCAATTTTTTAAAAAAGTGTGTTTTGATGTATAATTAAAGGAAACATCATGGATGTCTATTATTTTTAAAAATACTCATGGCAAATGAGTAACAGCATCATTGAATAGTTAACACATGACAGCAAAACCTGCATGAATAATTCTCAGCTTAGAGACACTGAGAAATATTTAATTTTTACATGGTTGAGTTTTTTCTGTTAAGCGTAAAGGGTCACACATGCTCTTATTCATCCCCCTTTATGCCGAGATATTACGTCAACATGTGAGACCATTTTGTAAACCAGTTTGAGATATTTCTGGTTACTCCTTATTATATAGTTTCTTAAAGCACAGTGTAGAAGCTGGTTAGGGATTAATTCCTTTCCTTCCCATCCTAACAGTCATGGCTGACACCTATATAACAATGACAGGTTAACAAGAGAAGAGTCATAACAAATATGTTTCATCACAGTTTTACATAACATGGGACCCTTCAGAATAAAGACCCCAGATACAGGGAAAGCAATCCTTTTTTTCTGAGACAGAGTCTCACTCTGTCACCCAGGCTGGAGTGCAGAGGTGCAATCTCAGCTCACTGCAACCTCTGCCCCCCAGATTCAAGTGATTCTCCTGCCTCAGCCCCCCGAGTAGCTGGGATTACAGATGTCCGCCACCACGCCCGGCTAATTTTTATGTTTTTAGTAGAGACTGGGTTTCTCGATGTCAGCCAGGCTGGTCTCAAACTCCTGACCTCAGGTGATCCACCCATCTCGGCCTCCCAAAGTGCTGGGATTACAGGTGTGAGCCACCACACTCAGCCAAAGCAATCCATTTTTATGCTTAGGTTCAATGAAGTATGAACAGCTGTGTAGAAATATGATTAGACACAAAGGGTATGATCTAATGCTAACAGGCTGAGTGGGGAAACTAGCCCATCCTGCTTGTTCAGATTTTTCTCAGCCCCTCTGTGCAGCACTCGCTCCTCCCAGGCAAGAGGTAGGATCCCTCTGGAATGAGGGTCTGAATTTCTTTATGGCCAGGTGTTACACAGAAAAGCTGGGGGTGGGTAGAGTAAATGTTTAGGTTTTATGGCTGGCCTTGAGGAAAAGGCGTTCTGGTGTCTATGATCTGACTTGGAGAAGAGGGATTCTAGTGTCTAAGGTTTGCCTGAGGGAAGAAAGAGAGGAGAGACAGGAGGGCAGAAGGTCTGTTTCTGAGGCTGCTTCTTAGGCCTTCACCTTGGGGTGTCGTTTACTGAGCCTCAACAACAGCATCCTTGTTTCTGCCTAATTTTCTCTGGGGGTTTTCTCACCTTTAGCTTGAGAAAGTTTTTGTGGAGTTTTGTGCTTTCTTATTCAAGGCCTTCATTTTAAATATTCCCAACAAACAAAGGGATACAGTAAAACTCATGTTGGCTAATTAGAAAAAGGCCAGTATGAATTAAAGGAAGACTCCATATTACAAAATATTGTTTTAAAGTATAGCTGTGTTTCTTGGAAGTTCATCGTTTTACCTGAATGTATTATATCTCATTCTAATGAATTTGCTTTAAAGACCTGCCAGTGATGGTTTGTAATTATAGTATTAATTTTTTAAATTCAAATGGGGTCACGTAACAATTTTAAAATTTGACACAAATTCTAATTTGTTTAATTTTCTTACTTTAAATTCTTTATATAAAGACAATGAAAAACTAAATTCGATAGTTGTACAAATCTAAATGAGAATATAACTTAAGAGTTTTCTTAAGTCATTACTAACACTATGGAAGATCTGATTGAAGGCATAAGAATATACTGAGACCATCACAGTGCCTACACATAATAAGTATTCAATATATGTTTGTCAGGTGAGAATATGAGTTGTTATAATTCCCAGCATTATATTAAGGGAACAAGTAGATGTGTGAAGAGAGTACCAGCAGCATTTTCCATTCTCCCAATTGTCTTCAGTTATTATAGCAGATAAGTTTTTAATCCTGTTTGTGCTAGCACTAGCATTTACAGGTATCTCCCTGATATATGGCCCATTAACACACAATAATCCGAGTTCAGAGTAATTACTTACATCATTCAACAGAATAGATCACTTTGACTTTCCATGTGATGAGACATGATGAGAAAACAGCAAAGCTGAAGGTGCTACTTGGCTCCTCTGGAAGCCATATTTCTGCTTTCTCCTCCCTACATCACTTTCTTTTTCTTTAATGGAATTCTAGGAAGATGTGTGAGTGGGAGAATCGGAGTGTGGAAGGTGTTGCAAAGATGTATATGTTGTCAAAAATTAAGGTAAACTATCATAACACATAAATAAACTATGTTCCTCAAGCTGCAAACTTTTTAGCTGAGAGCAATTATTATTATGCTCAATTATTTGTTAACCATCATAACGAAATGTCTTCCAGATGCATCTTTGCTTATATCAGCTTATTAACTAAGAGTAGTCAGATTCTATTTATAATGTAAAATATTAAAAATACCCAAATCTATTCAGTCCTTCATAGTTCCCAAAGCTTTCCACATCTATCGTCACATTTGGCCTTCTCAATAGCCCTGTGGAGTAGCTAGAGATGATATAATTGCAGCTGGAAATGAAGACAATATTCAAATGGAGCATGTCAACCAATTTACTAGTACAATTTTCTCCTATTTCTGCGACACAGATGTGAAAACCAAAAAAAAAAAAAAAAAAAGAAAAGCAGAATGAATGCCAAGAAATAGCATGTGATTAGAAATGTTGTTCATTTCTTCTTTCAGTAAACCACAGAAAGATAACAAAGGCTACTGCGCCCAGTACAGAGGGGAGGTGTGTAATGCAGTCCTGGCAAAAGATGCTCTTGTTTTTCTCAACACCTCCTATGCGGACCCTGAGGAGGCCCAAGAGCTACTGGTCCACACGGCCTGGAATGAACTGAAAGTAGTGAGCCCAGTCTGCCGGCCAGCTGCTGAGGCTTTGTTGTGTAACCACATCTTCCAGGAGTGCAGTCCTGGAGTAGTGCCTACTCCTATTCCCATTTGCAGGTAAAATCTCAAAAATAAGTCAAGGGAAAAATTCCATTTTTCTATCTGCACAACAGAAGGAGATTTTGAAAAATGTTGTAATATGCAACAGTAAAAGGAAAAGCTGGTTTTCATCCAAAATAGGAGGTTAATGCCTGGGTGCAGTGGCTCATGCCTGTAATCCCAGCACTTTGGGAGGCCGAAGTGGGTGGATCACTTGAGGTCAGGAGTTTAACACCAGCCTGGCCAACATGGTGAAACCCCGTCTCTACTAAACATACAAAAATTAGCCGGGTGTGGTGGTGCACTTGTAATCCCAGCTACTCGGGAGGCTGAGGCAGGAGAATCACTTGAACCGGGGAGGCAGAGGTTGCAGTGAGCCGAGATTGCACCACTGCACTCCAGCCTGAGTGTTGAGACTCCGTCTCAAACAAAGAAACAAATAGGAGGTAATTAATCAGACAATATTTCTACCATATAAATCACTAAAGATAACCTAAAATACAAGTACTTAGAACCTCTAGAAAATATCATAAATGGTGTAATATTCCATTACTCTTGTTATTGTTCACATTATTATCATATCCATAAATATCCCAGATTGCTATCAGATGAAAGGAGAAATCTTAAACATGGACCTCATTAGTAAGCCAAGATAGAGAAAATAAAAACTGTACATTATTTGTCAATAAATGAGACCATGCCAAGCATCTCTGAATGTTATTTTAAAGTACATTCCATCCAAAATTCTAAGTTCTGATGCTGTTGCCTCATTTGGGTGGTTATAGGAGGGAATTAGATTATAAATAGATATTTTGTTAAACTCCCATACTTTTTAAATATTGAAATTGATAAATTTATGTTCAATAGAATTATCTTCATCTTTAATTACTTCTTATGTAGAAAAAAAAGAATCAATCTAGTTTTTGAGCTAAATAGAACAAAGTTCAAATACTGTTAGTTCTGCTTTCTCGATGTGTGTGGTCTTGGCTAAACTTCAGTTTCCTCATCTGCACGGTAGAACTGAGAGGATTAAAGGAAAAATCACACTCATGGAATATGTCAGAAACTAGATAGACATTGTTATTCCTAAATTTTCTGTTGAGGAAACCCCATGACAACAACCAACACAGCACATTTCCACTTCTATTTTGATAAAACCAGAAACTATTTAAATATTGCAATAATTTGAGGACACTCTCTATTTAGCATTCAATAACAACAGTATGGTCATTAAATTAGAGTTCTGTATTCCTCAATTTACTGCAAAGTTTGAGCGTTTGGAGACACTATAAGAGTAATATAATTTGTTTATTCATCTAAGAAGATTGTATTGTGATCAGGCATGTTATCTAAAAATCTCTAGGGACTTCAGCATTGACAGAATAAGAAGGGGAAAGAGAAGGAGAGAAAAAGTAAAATTACTGCAAAAAAAATGGGAAGAGTGGGTGAGGGGCAGTAAAATTTGTTTTAATAGAACTTAAGAAATACTGATGCTATTTCAACTGTCCTTGCAGTTATTTGAAAAAATAGTGTCTCTGTTAATTATCACTTCTTTAGTTTAGATTTCTCTTTCTTGGGCTTCTTTATAGGATTCTCCAAAATTGTTTATTTGATGTACTGCTCAACAGTGAAAATCCTTTTGCTAGAAAGTAGCACGTGTATAATAAACAGAATGTAACCAGCAAAATAAAGTGACAGTAGATTCTATCAGCTTTTCCTTTAGTACTACTAACATAATTTGTGGTGGCCACGGGATAGTTATCATACTTACACAGTGACACTCAGGCAAATCAGCTCAACACCATGGATAGATGCTTGAGAGAAATAATAATTAGACTAGAAAAATTCTCTGTGTGTGTGACAGCCATTGTGGTTTTCTGATTACAAAACCCACAAGACTCCATTGTATAAAAAAAGAACACAGTACTTTCATTGCTAAAACCCAGAAAGTTGGTCACTACTGAGGTGTGTGTTTACTTATATTTACTTATATCTATATTTCTGTACTCTGAATTCTATTTCATGGATGGTTTCTCTATTTTTGCATTAGAGACTTCGGGTTTAATTACTGTCTTTATAATTAATTTCAATTTGTGCTACGAATTTCACAGGTTTTCATCTTTTAAAAAATTATTGTTTACTCATTATATAATTATTTTTATTACATGTTGACATTGGCAAAATGTTTCTAAATTTCATATTTAAAAATAATTATATGTTATATAATATAATTATATATTAACTTAACAATAATTATCAATAACAATTAATAATTATATTAATAATATATAATCCTTAATATTATCATATAACTAATTATAAGCTATATAATTATATTATATATTATAGTATATATATAATTATATAGTACTTATATAATTGATATAATTTATAATTATTTATTAATTATATAACATATAATTAATATATAATTATAATTATAGTTTATAATAAGTAATATATAATTATGTATTATATAACTCACTATATAATTTATTTTTAAATATAAAATTTAGAAACATTTTGCCAATGTCCACATGTAAATACCATTTAGAATTTGATCAGAATGATGCTAAGTTTATTACAATTAACTTAGGGCACAGAGCTATATTTACATTACTGAGTATTCTCATTTAGGAGTATGGTATGCCATTCCTTTTATGTAGATCTTGTATTATGCCTGCTAGTAAAATTTGGTGATTTCTTTCTTACTTTTTTAAATTAAATTTATGACTAGGTGTGTTTTATAGTCATTGCTGTTGTTGCAAGAGTATTAATTATAATATAGTTATTACAGGAGGCTAGAATGTCCATAAAACATAGAGATGCAATTAATTCCCTTGTTCCTTATTTTAATAAAACTGCCATTAATTTCTTTAGAATTTGTACATTTTAGAGTTGAACTATGTAATTTTTTGGATCATATTAATCAGATTTCTAAAAATGTATTCTTTTTTTGAGGTAGTTAGTTGATAGAAGTATAATTTATATACAAGAAACTGTGCCCCTTTTAACCATATAGTTCAGAGTTTGACAAACGTATACAACAATGTAACCACTACCCCAATCAAGACATAGAATGTTTTCACCACCCATAAATTTCTCTTATGCTCATTTCCTTCCTTTTTTTTTTTTTTTTTTTTTTTTTTTTTGTCCCTGGGTTCAAGCAATTCTCCTGTCTCAGCCTCCCAAGTAGCTGGGACTACAGGCACCTGCCACCAGGTATTTTTGTATTTTTAGTAGAGATGGGGTTTCACCTTGTTGGTCAGGCTGGTCTCGAACTCCTGACCTCAGGTGATTCACCTGCCTCGGTCTCCCAAAGTGCTGAGATTACAGGCGTGAGCCACCGCGCCCAGCCCTCTTATGCTCATTTCTAATCAACTTCCATTATCTCTAAAGGCATCGCCGTTCTGATTTCTCTGACAACTAGTTTTGCTTGCTCCTGAATCTCATACTCATGAAATTGTATAATATATACTGCTTTGTGTCTGACTTCTTTTGTTCAACATAATGTTTTTGATATTCATCCACATTGCTACATGTAACAGTGGTTTGTTCCTTTTCATTGCAGCTTTTATTTGTGTGGTTGAGATGGAAATAGTTATGTGAAGAAGTAGGTAGGGTCAAGCTCCCCTTCATGCTGCCTAAGAATTATAAAGCAATTAATTTGAACAACTGCAGTATCAAAAGGAAAGTTAGTATAGAAATGTTAGGCCATTCAAGATGACAGACTCATCAGCCACAACAAAAAAGTCAGATACCAGCTTTAGACACAAAGGACCAACCAAATAATTTATTCCTGCAATTTGTAGTTTATTCCAATTTTGTTTGGTATTATACCTCCTAATTATTGAGAGGAATCAAGTCTCATCAATCATAAATCATTAATCCTTGCCAACAAATGTGTATTATTTTCCATTTTGTTAACGAGTTGTTACTACTATATAATAAAGCCATTTCATTTTATTATATTTATATGCAACAACTGCTTTACAGTATTCTATTAGATTTTTGATTGATAGTCTATGGTTCCTCTGATGGAAAAATATGGTCTATAAATAATTATAAATTATTATATATAGTTTATATATAATATAAAACTGTAAATCTTAATTAGATTCTACTCTTTCTTAATTGAAATTTCAGAAATTTTTACTAGAATTAAAATTAAATTTTATCTTCATGTGCTAGCACAAAATACATTTATTAACTTTCCAGCATTTATGTCCCAGATCAGTTTACATGCCTGAGCCACAGATGTTCTTTCTAATCTTGAAAATAATTCACCTTTTTGAAAGAAAAAAATCCCTTTCATTGAAATTTTAAATTTATTAGAAAATCATAGTTATTTCCTAAATCTATGTCATTCACAGTATACATTTAAAATTTTTTTCTAATTCCCATTGTTATTTAAATAAGTAGTTTTATTGGAAAAATGTTATTTTTTAAAATCCTCATCATCAAATATTTTGTTCCCATTGAAGTAAGAAAATATAATCTAAAAATTTTTACATTTTAATATTTTATAGAGGTTTTTTCTCTGATATATAATAATAAAAATTGGCATTTATAAAGACTTAGTCTCTTCCATTAACATACAAAATTCATATATTTATGTTCAATCCTTTCTGCTCTTAAATGAGTATTAGCTATTTGATCCAATAGTTTAATAGTGATGCGTCAAAATTTTCACAATTGTGTTTCCAAGAATGTTTTCTTGCAATTCTGACTCCTGCTTTTTGCACCAAGAAATATTAAACTAAAATTGAATTTACTGCTGATAACTGGTAAGTTTGATCTTCATTTTTTTGTTATATCTTTTGAAAAAGTCTCTACCTTTATTCATCAAACTAGTTCAGAAGTTGTCAACCATTTTATATTCTACTTCTACTTGCTTGTGAGATTTTTAAAAGCGTGCTATCACTCATGGTTTTCTAATTATTAGGTTGGTACAAAAGTAATTGTGTTTTTTTTCCATTAAAAGTAATGGCAAGAACCGCAATCACTTTTGCCCCAACCTAACATAAGCAGTCATTCAATGATGTGTGCCTCTTTTCATGAACGACATGGAATTTTATTTGTCCAACAAATATTTATTGATCTCCTTCTGGGCTCCAAGTACTACACTGGGCATTTGGGATATATTAATGAACATAATAAACAACTTATATATAACTTTAGAAGGTGTTAAATGTCATGGAAAAAGAAAAAAGGAATGCTTTAAGGAAGACCAGGAATAACAAAGGGAGAGGGGAAAGTTGTAACTTTAAAAATAAGGTGTTCAGGGTAGACCTAATTAAGTTAGCATAATTGTACTGCATCTTCCACACTTGTTCTTTGAAACTTTACCTGAAATTATCAACCATATTTGTATTGTTCAATTATATTTTATTTGCATATGCTCAATTTTTGGAACATTATTCTTAGCTTTTACATTTGATTTCATAATCATGTATAAGTAGATACTTGGAGGAGCTTATACTATGTTACTTATCATTGATACTCATTGTCATTCATTTCAAATAAAATATTTCTTTTTCTTAAATTCCTAATTTAAATTCACTTCTTGTTCATTCATCTCTTCTTTACTCATCTCTCATTCAGCTGGAGTAGGTGTTTTTCACATGTAAAAAAAAATTCTGTCATTGTACATATGTGTTTTTGACTGGGTATTTAAGTCTGTGTTAACACAAGTGTTAGCTTTTGCGTTAGTTCTCCTCACTTGTGTTACTTCTCCTCAAAACTGTGGACTCTGACCAATTATTTTCTGGCCATGTTGTAATAAAGAGGAAGAAGAAAGCAATCCTGACTTTTGTTCCTTTGTAAGGAACATTTTCCTCTCTCCAGATTGTAGAAAGATTATTTCTTTAATCGTTGAGATTCAAAATATTTGTAAAATTCATTTGGGGATAGATTTATTCTCATTGTTTTCTTTCATGTAACATAAATAATATAAAAATAATGGGTAATACGTCCTAAACACTGTGCCCTTTTCATCTTAAAAATGATTTCTTATACCACATCTTTGATTATTTTCTATTTTTTATGTGCTCTGGTTCTCTTGCTGAGAAACACTATTATTTGATTTTGAATTTCTTACTTGCTCCACCTTATCAGTTATTTCACACATTATTTTCATCTGTTTAGCCCTTCTTGCATTCAGTTAGGTCCTTTCTTTCTGCATTCAATTGAATATTTAGTTCAAATTTGTTTATTTCTTGCAGTGCCATTTGTTTTCTATTTTCAGTGAAGATTGTTAAGTGTTGGTTTTATTTTTTGTGGTTTCTATTTTCTGTAGTTACTTCCATGTTCAAATTATCCTACTTTTTAGTCTATAGTTCATCTTGATTTGTTTTTTCTTGTGAAAAACTCTACTATAGAGGGCATGCTTTAGTGCATGGCAATGAAAACAAAGCAAACCAAAAGCCATTCATTAATATGTTCTTCTGTTTAGAATAAAAAAATTTCCCAGGTATTTGCTTCTTCTGCATAATGTGGAGTATGGAGTTGTTTTCATATGTCCCATATTGATTTACACTTTAACTATGCTGTCTGCATGCAAAAAAATGTGCTTATACAACCCAGGGGTGGAACCAAGCTAAGCAACTCTCCTCAGGTCCTTTACCTGCTCAGAAGTCTTGAAAGCCCCATTATACTCCCTTCTCCCTTACACACACCAAGAATTATAAATCCCATTGTTTTCTTCATATAAGAATATATTTGCATCTCATCACATTCATATGCACAGCCTTTTATTCTATGCATACTCAATTAGCACATATTGGCAAGTTAGGAAAGTAGGAGTGTGGGAATAAGTATGAAAAAAGACACCATTGTGGCATATATACACACACACACACACACACACACACACACACACACTTACAATTTCCTCCTCTCTGAATCCTTCAGATACTGAATAAAGGCCATCTGCTATTATTATGTTTAATTTATTTAATTATCTTTAATTTCCTCTTATTATTAACCCCAAATACTTTAATTTGAAGTTAACCAGGTTTTTCCTATGCAGTTTGTCCTATTTTCTATCAGGCTTAAACAAATACTAATCTGCAAAATTCCAAGTAGTCCAATTAGTGTTTCTTCAGCCCCTTCACTCATAATACAACATGTAGATGAACATAACAGCTTCATATTCAAACAGATAATACTTTGGCTTTCTCAGATGGAAGCACGCAGAGCAATGGGACAGGATTCCGTGCCTCAAAGTAAGGGCTGAGTAAGGACCCACATGCCCTCCTATAAGCTGCCAGGGAGGTGGTGGTGTTCTGTTTCAGAGGACAAAGCACACAGAGGCCCAGACTGTGTTCCTCGAGCCCTACCCATTAGCCCCAAGATCATAGAAAAATCTTCCAAGCTGGAAACTGGTTGACAATGATCCTGACTTTCAGTAGGTGTGTTTTTTAAACTCTGTATACCTTTTTCCTCTACCTGTGTTGTTATTTGAATATGAAGTTGGGAGAAGACATATCAGAGATTCCCAATCTAATACGTTTTAAATTTGACGTTTTTTTCCCTTAGACTAGCATTAATTGTGTTTCACAACAAAACGAGATAGCATTTCATCTCACGGGACAGTACACTAGATTTCATGAAGTCTCATATTATTTACAGTAAAAAGTTTCTTTCATAAACGCGCTTTTTTCAAGAACAATTTACCATGATGATGTCTTGAAAACACAGAATTTAGGCTCTGCCACAAATTTGCTTTAACATGTAATGATTCATCAAGTTTTGTTCTCCATATACTATTTTAGGGAGTACTGCTTGGCAGTAAAGGAGCTCTTCTGTGCAAAAGAATGGCTGGCAATGGAGGAGAAGACCCACAGAGGACTCTACAGATCCGAGATGCATTTGCTGTCCGTGCCAGAATGCAGCAAGCTTCCCAGCATGCATTGGGACCCCACGGCCTGTGCCAGACTGCCACATCTAGGTAACACAGAGTTCTCCCAAGACTTTGGAGTTTAAGAGAAATTTACTATTTTGAAGAAACTAAGGTGTGAACTTAAAGCTTCTAATATTTCTAGGCATTTCTAATTTTTTTTTTTTTTTTGAGTTCTGCCTTCCTTAGATACCTACTAGCGGAATCCTAATGCTATCCTAATTGTACAGATTAGCGTAAAGATTTATTTCATTTGCTCTAAAATAAATGAAACAGCACTTTTAATTACTGCTTGACATTTTAGATTCTTTCACAGGGAATCTTATGAGAGCTTGTAACATTTTCTGGAGTGTGCAGAAAAATGGCTAAGAAACATCTTATGTTTTGTCAGAAGAGTGGAATAAAGGAATAAAGTCCTTTTTCTTAGCCAAGAAAGCATGCTAAAATAAGACACATGTTTGAAAATGCTGATCTCACAAAACAAAATTGAATTGCTTCATGTTGCTTTAATGAACTTTGTTTGTAAGGAACTATGTTGTTATCCCTAACAGCTGGTTTAATTTCAAAGACCCAATTCTTTCACATTCGAATGCAAAGAATGTTTTCCAGTTGTACATTAAAAAGCTGAGAGAGAACTTGCATTTCTTAGCACTCACTCTCTCACAGAATATGTGAGATATCTGGATGCTCACTTAAAACAAATTTTTATCCTTTCCCCTTCAGATTATAACAAAGAAAACCTAAAAAGTAAGTAATTGTGTTTGTGCCCTTGAAACCTTATGTGTATGTAACTGGATTCATGCATGTGTGTTTACACTTATATTTCCTGATGCCCAGAACAGAATGTACAGCCGCTCTCAAAGTCTTCTCACCATACTCATCCAGGGTATAACACGAGGGAAAATCATGGAAGGTCTCAGTTTATAACTTTTAATTAGACCGTAGAGAGTACCATATTTAGTGAGTCATACAAATGCTATCTCCCACCTCAAGGTTATTAGTCTGATTTATTTCTTATATGTCTATAAGTAAGCCAAATTTAAAATGTCACCTTTTGATTTTATATTCTTGATTCAGTATAATCTAATTATGTATAGATGAAACCCAACATTTATTTCTTCATTGAGCCAATTCGTGATCTTCATTTGTGACAATAGATCCCTCTTTTGGAAGTTAGGCATTTTTTTAAGACAGCTGATTTCCAGTATAAAGTTTATAGGATCAAATCAAATGGCTTTAAAAAGGTCATCACAAAAATCTCTGGGAAAGAATTCAAGAAGGTTGCTTGAAAAGGGATGTCGTACAAAATAACTTGTATCAGATAGTGCTTTAACCTGTCAGAATGCAGAAATCCTCAGGATGAAATTAGAAAAGCTTTCCATGTCAACTAACTTCCTCTGGTCTCAGCGTTCTAAGGCTTAAATCACACTTACTTCCTGTAATACATATTCCAGCCCTAATCTCCTCTGCCTTTGACTAGGTGCCAGGACTTGATTTTACCAGCTTGCTTAAAGGACCAACACTTAAAAGTATGAAAAGCAAGAATGCTACTGGTCCTAGTTGAATTACTCAGAGTTATTAAACAAGAAGAGTTATGGAAACCTTAAAAATCTATTATTCTGGTAGCCTGTCAAATTGTTATTCCCAAATTGAAGGAATAAAAAAAAAATTTCAATTCTTTGTTATATGAGCAGCCAAAGTTTACTTTGATTGGACTTTGAATTGATTACTGTGCTCTTTGTTATCCATCGATTGTTTGCTCACTCATCCATTCAAACATTCATTGAGGGTTTGCTGTGTGGAAGGACCAGACCATTCATCTTAAATTAGACAGGAACAATACACAAAAAAGCATCCACATTTCTGCCTTTCACACTAATTATAAAGGAATTTTGAGCAGCACAAACTAGCTACAATAATAAATTTTCTAGTCTTTTAAAAAACAGCTTTATGAAATCTTTGATACATGTAAGAAAATGAGCTCCTAATGTCATGAACTAACCATTTAAACTGCAAGTAGGGCAGGGAATGTCTGAAAGTATGCTCCTTGAGTTAAGGCAATTATTATTAAAAGAGTTGGCTTTAGCAGGTCAATAGTGGAGCAAAGAAAACATCCTTATTAGTCAGTGTCCCATATTTTATAGGGGTGTGTAAAGACCTTAAGTATTTTCCAAAGAGTGTCTTGATTTCTGAGTAAACTCTAAAGAATATCACCAGCTCATTTGGAGGGGTCACAAAAGAGCTGTTAATCATTTGTTTATCTTTGCATTATTTTCTTCTTCCTTGAGCACAGGGACTAGAATTTCAGTAGTTTTTCTTTTTTATAATTTCTTTGGCTGAAGTGAAACATCTTTTTGAGCAGGCAATGCCTTTGTGCTATTTACATTATTTGTAAGCAAGGATTACACTATTCCTCTCTTCCGTGAGACTTCACATACTTTATTACAGAAACACTCAGCAGTGAATCTGTCTTCTATTTCAGAGCTTCTGTGGAGAAAAGGTTAATTTGTCTTAATCATTGAAATAATTACTTTTCTCTTGAATTCTCTTTTTCCTTCCATCTTTGCTCTTTCTATACATATACATGGAGAATAAAGGACCCAATGAATGTACCCAAATCCAAACTGACTAGTGTGATACATACATTATCTCTCTTAATACTCCCAATAGTTCTACAAAATTAAGTACTATGAACGTCCTCCATTTTACTTACAACCCAACATGAGAAAGAGAGATTAAGCAATGTGTCCAATTTTACCCATCTAGTAAGGTGATAAGCCAGAATTTGAACTGGAATCTATCTGATTCTGGCTCTGTCTTCAGAGCCAGAATGTTATACCTGATGCATTTCTGTTATTACTAATGTTTCTTAAAAAATTCCAAGACCTCATGTGTAATAAAGCTTAACTGATTGTTTAACTGATTCATTCTTGAATAAATTCCACTACCTTTTCACATTTGTTATAATTGATTATTCTTAAGAAGCTCCAATTGATAAAAATTTTATTGTTCACAATTTTAAATCACCCAGGCCACTTGAGGATTTGACTTTTTGTTAACATTTAAATGAATACATGCTTTGTGTCCCAGACCATTTTTCCATAATGATCAGCTACTATTTTGCCCACGAATGAAATCATGAAGCATGTGTCTCTGTGTGTGTGTGTGTGTGTGTGTGTGTGTGTGTCTGTCTGTGTAAAACTCATGAATTATTTCATAATTTGAAATGTGGTTTGGGTAATTTTTGTGGTAATATTAAAGTTACAAGTTCTTAGAAAATTGGAGTTTAAAGTAACTTTTAACAGTTATTTAATCTAAAGTCTCCCACAATGAAAGAATCTTTTCTAGAGCATCTCTGACAGAAACATTCCATTTTCCCTCCTGAATTTATTTCTCAATTCCTTTGTAGAATACATTAATTATTTCAACAATTTAGCTATGTAGAACTAAATTCTGGTTCTCTAGAACTGTCAACAACTGATCTTCACTCTATTTCTTTGATTTATTTATAATCTGTATGATAGTCCTTAAAATATTTGGAGACAGGCACTCAATCTCTCTGTAGTCTTCTCTTCTTCACATTAAATATCTCCAATTTTTAACTTTTTCTTTCGCAACTGACTTCCAAAATCCTCACCTCCATGTTTACTTTTTACTGGCTGCACACAAGCTTGAGAATATCCAGAACTGAACACAAAGCACAGAACATGATCTGATCAGAATTGCAATGCAACCGTATTTTCTGTGATAAGGCCTTGTTCTTTTATGAGTATAGATTAAACTCATGCTAGCTGTTTAATAATCTCATGACATTAATAGCCCTTCTATACACATATGGGTTTACTGATTTCCTTGATTTTCTAATAAATTTTCTACTAGACCGATCCAATTCATAATTATTTTTATTACAGTCTTCTAGCATTTATAATAATTTGTACTTTACATGTTTAGTTACTATGTTCTATGAGGCATAGTGATCCAAGACACTTTTCTTTTTATATGAAGCTCTTTACCAATGTAAAATGTCACTCTCGTCTTGTTTTAGTGCTTTTAGCTTTAAATTTCTAGTATTAATAATGGTAATTTTTTCCTTGTATTTATGTTAACCTAGCACCTCTTTGTTCCTCTTTTATTTTTCTTTTCTTATAAACAACATATACCTGGGTTTACCCCAATCAGATAGCCATTTTCTATTAATAGGAGGATTTAGCCTGTTCATATTTTATATCACAACTGATATACTCTATTTTATCCCTACTATCTTAACTGTACATTTTCTATTCACTTTACGTTTTTGCTTCTTCTTTTTCCTTTTCTTTACTTGTTGCTGGTTATGTTTTCTCCACTGCTAAGTGAAAGTCAGACACCAATTCTTTCTACACATTGCAGTGCTCTATTTATTCTTCATTTCTGCCCACCCCATGGGACTTTCAGAATCTCCAGGAGATCCTCAGACTGCTTGGATCTTCTTCCTTACCTCCCCTGGTACTCTTAGGTTTCTCTTTGCAGAGTGATTCTCAGTATTGAGTCTTACCTAGCGAATTAGACAAGACTCCACCCATCACAGCCCATTTACATGTATCCTGAAGTCATTTTCTGATTCAATTGTTATTAAGAGTCTCCTCATGTATTTCCTTAGAAGGGAAAGTGTCTTGGGAGACAGAATCCCTGAAGCCTTGTATGTTATCAAATTGTTTTCTTTTATTTGGGTAGTTGAAAAGTGTATTAACTGGGTATGGAACTCCTGAGTGACATTTCTTTGGGTGGTTTCTAGATGTGATTTCACGCTTTTCTAGCTTCTAGTGTTGGAAGCAGGTAGTCTGGTGTGAATTTGTTTATTTTTTTCCTGTAAGTAATTTATTCTTTCTATCTAGGCAGAAACTTTTTGATTTTTCCCTTTATCCGTGATATCTGTATGATAAAAATTCTGTTTAATCATGTGCTATTGAACATCTTTTTCCAACTCCATGATAGGGCTTCATGTTGGGAGCTTGAGATAAGCTATGATGGGAATCTTTATCCTGTTGAAATCAGGATGGTAGACAGACCTTTCTAATGCAAAAAGTTGATCATGCTATTCCACCTCGTAAAACACTCCTATAAGACCCTCCATTTGCTGCAGGGCATAGTCCAAATTACTTAAATTGGTATACAAGGACTTTTATCACTAAACCTGATATCTGCATCTTTACCTATAGATACTCCCCAGCTCCAACAATGAAATTTCTAGGTGCACTTTTAGAAAGGCATCACATCTGCTTAGTTCAGATCTCGGTATATGCTATTACTTCTTTATAGAATACTATCTCTCTACCCTGACTCCATTCTACTCTCTTAATTCCCCCATCCCACACACACATTTGTGTGTGTGTGTGTGTGTGTGTGTGTGTGTGTGTGTGTGTGTATTTTTGAGACGGAGTCTCACTCTGTCGCCCAGGCTGGAGTGCAGTGGCACAATCTTGGTTCACTGCAAGCTCTGCCTCCCGGGTTCACGCCATCCTCTTGCCTCAGCCTCCCGAGTAGCTGGGACTACAGGCGCCCACCACCATGCCCAGCTAATTTTTTGTATTTTTAGTAGAGATGGGGTTTCACCGTGTTAGCCAGGATGGTTTCGATCTCCTCACCTCGTGATTCACCCGCCTTGGCCTCCCAAAGTGCTGGGATTACAGGCGTGAGCTACTGCTCCCGGCCCACACCTTTTCCTTAGTCTGTTCAGGTTGCTATAACAAAATGCCACAGACTGGGTGGCTTATACACAGAAATTTATTTCTCACAGTTCTGGAGTCCAAGAAGCCCAAGATCAAGGTGCCAGCAGATTTGGTATCTGGTGAGGACCCATTACTCATAGACATAGCTGTCTTCTCCCTGTGTCCTCACATGGCAGAAAGGGCGAGGGAGCTTTCTTGGACCTCTTTTATAAGGGCATTAATTCCATTCATCAGGACTCTACCCTTATTCATTTCAACACATGAATTTGGGGGAGAGACACAAAGACTCAGATCATCATAACCTTCAATTGGTTACTGGCTAGTCACCATTTATGTTTAACTTACAGTTACTCACTCTAGAAAACCTTCTCAGTATGTCTAAACCTGAGTTAGTGCCAGCCCTGAATGAGACTCACAAGCATTGTGTTCTTACTACTCCTATAATGCTTCTTATATTTTGTTTTATTTCTCCATTTATTCACTTGTGTCTCATGACAAGCAAAGACTTCTCATGTTCACCACAGTGTTCTGGATACCTAACAATCACTATTGATTTAGTGAATGCATTTACATATGGATGAATGAGTCTATAAACTCCCGTAGTGTTCAGAGGAAAAGAATCAAGACAGAAAATTGGTGAGAGAAAAGATAAAAAGGAAAAAGAATGACGATTCAAAGTGATCCTTTAGACCCAAAGAGATCATTGATGTAGTTCAAGGGAAGATCAGATCAAATCAGAAGCAGTCATCAAGGAATAACAAAACAAAACTATCTTGAAGGAAAGAAACATTTAAATCCATAAAGCAAAATTATTGTTCCAACTATGTCATTTCTTGCATTTAAAAAAAAACTCACTAAATCATCATAGATTTTTCTTTTAACATGACAGTAAATTCTACTTTCTGATTCTTTTTAGAAAAACTAACCTTATATTTACCAGTGAAATTACACTACCAACTTTACTAATTACATTATATTCCCTCACATGTTATATATGGTGTGAGATGCTCTGTAAACTCCAAATACAAAAATAGTTATTTCTCCCTATCTTTTAATAATTGTTCCAACTTTATTATTAGCAGAAAGCAAAGCTCATCAATTTAAGCCACCCCCTACCACCACCACCCACCCATCTTAGATCAAGAAAACTTGGGATGACTCAGTCCAAAGAGAATCAGACTAGCTTTCAAGTCAGTCAGAGAGGAACCTGGTCAGTCTGTTGAGTCCACCACTCCTGTGGTGCTGGATGAGGCATGCTGTCACTGATCTTGCACAGATGTTTTATTGCTGTGCTGATGTTCTTCCAGTTCCAGGTGCCTGCCTGAGTCACAGTGGTGACCAGGCCTGGCCTCCGCAGGCTTCAAAATCACTTGCTTAGCCATTGGTACTCAGGGCATAATCACTGGGTCCACTTCATGTATGACTAAGAAGTCATACATGAGCGTCTCTTGTAACCTCCAATTTTGCAAGTGTCCTATTTCAAATGCTTTAGGCATCTACTGCCATAAAGGTTTTATTTTGACTTTGTAATATGTTATATTAATATGTCCCCTTCTATTAAATCATTATTCTCTGACTATGATGTAGTCAGTTGCTAATATTTCATTTAGGATCTTCTAAACTTAGGTTGTATAATCTATGTATGCTCTTTTCTTCTGTGCTAACATTGCCAGGTTGTGATATTAGTATTATAATAATTTCTAAAATAATTTGAAAGAATTTTCTCTTACTGGAACATATTATAAAGATGGAAATTTTATCTCTTTCAAGACTAAAAGAATGTCTTTTATAATGTGATGACTTAAAAATCTAGTTTCCTGCCTATGGTAATATTTATATTTTCTAATGCTTCAAATTTGGTGATTAATATGTTCCTATCATTTTCCTTAAGGTGTGAAATATATAATTACATATTATTTTAATTAACTTTGAATCTGTTATAACTTTTTTATCATTTCTAATTTTCTGTTTGTACCTTTCCTCTTTAATTAAAATTCCATTGATTAGACTACTATATGAATATTTATAAAACCAACTATTGATCTTTTAATTTTATCATTTGTGTTACGTGTATTCTAACTTATTAATTTCTGCTTGTGTATGGCTGTTACTTTATTACCTATTATCTTTTGTTTTCTGTAGTTATTGTTTCTTACCCAAAGTCTTGGGTTAAATGTTCAGTTCATTTACTTTCATTCTTTTTTATCTAGTGGAAGGAGATAACACTATGACTTTATCTTTGAGCACAACTTTGGCTAAATAAAATACACACTATTAAGAGGCTTGTGTCTAATCTATAACTATAGTTACTCTCTAGTTTTTGATCAAAAAGTCATTGATTTTTTTCTTTTTAAAAATGTCCCATTGGATTTTATTTAATCTATTATTAATTGCACTTTGGCCATTAAGTAGATATGCATAATTTCTGCTTTTAAAATTTATTGAGATTAATCCACAAATATTTGAAAGGAAGGTTTATTCTCTATTTTTGGGTACAAAGGTCATTCTTAGCTATTAAAACATTGTTGCTGATTATTTTAAAATACTCTGTATCCCTGTTTTTGTCTTTACTCAATCTGTTAAGAGGATTTAAATGTGATTAATAAGGTTCTTTTAATACATATACAATGGACTTTGTACTCTACAAATAGTGGTATGAGTATGGCATCTTTTGGTTTCCAACAGTAATGCTGATTTTACTTTATACATATCACATCGGCCTTTTAAATTGAAGTTTGACAGGAGTTCAGTTTTTAGATGAATTAACTTCTCATTTGTCTCCTAATATTTTCATTTTTCATCTTCTTTCATGATTTTTCTTCTGTTTGTAAACTGACAGTAAATGTATATAAAAGCTCAGCTCTAGACAATCCTGATGTCAAGTGTAATTATGTGAAAATATTTTATTTGATAATTTCCATGATTTATGTCAGGTCATAGATAATATGATTCAGTATAAATGGCACCAGCCCAAGATCTACATTTATCTCAGAAAAAAAAAACCTATTTCCTCTCTCTGAGTCTCATCTTTAAAATTCTATTATTCTATAAGCTGGATTTACTTACAACTAGACCTTACTGAACTTTATAAATATATAACCAGGGAGAACCTGATACATAAATATATTCTTATCATGAAATTTAGTTTACTGATTGCTTAAATACAAAAAATTGCTTCTTAAAGGTTTGAGAATGAATGAAATAATTATTCTTTACTTACAGCATTCCCACCAATGACGTCCTCAAAGCCAAGTGTGGACATTCCAAATCTGCCTTCCTCCTCCTCTTCTTCCTTCTCTGTCTCACCTACATACTCCATGACTGTAATAATCTCCATCATGTCCAGCTTTGCAATATTTGTGCTTCTTACCATAACTACTCTCTATTGCTGCCGAAGAAGAAAACAATGGAAAAATAAGAAAAGGTGAGATTCTAGTTTCAGCTAACCACGTGTAGTAATATTTTAAAGCCTTGTGTTTTATGGAGTTGGTATGACGTGAGGAATATATATGACACTGCAACTCTCTAAATATATCCGTAGCCCTGCTTTAAAATTAAGCACCCCTATCATGATCTTTACAAATGTCAATGACTTTTTGGCATAGGATCAAATCAAATGCCCTAGGGTTACTGTTTCACAAAAGGTAAAATCTAAACAATAATTTGGAGGAAAATGGCTATTCCTGCTCCTTGTCTTCTCTCTCAGGCCTGTTGCCATTGCTGGCTTGGAGAGCTAAACATTTCTGAGAAAATGTGCCTTTTGACTCTAGACCAAACAAAATATTTTATTGCTCTCAAAACGAAGGATCTTTGGCTGCCTTAGTATAACTTGTTTTCATTACTCTTAAATGCCATATTTCTTAGAATCTAAGTCTAAGTACAAAGATCTAACCTGCTTCTGAGCTCATTCCTGATCTTGCCTGTCTTGCCTGCAGAGAATCAGCAGCAGTAACCCTCACCACACTGCCTTCTGAGCTCTTACTAGATAGACTTCATCCCAACCCCATGTACCAGAGGATGCCGCTCCTTCTGAACCCCAAATTGCTCAGCCTGGAGTATCCAAGGAATAACATTGAATATGTGAGAGACATCGGAGAGGGAGCGTTTGGAAGGGTGTTTCAAGCAAGGTAAAGTTACCTATGGAAAAAAAACTCCACTGAAATATGTTATGTCTGAAAAGCTACCAAACTATTAGCTTGGTATATATATAATATTAGCTTTATATATATACACACACACATATATATCAAGCTAATGATATAGTACATATATATGTACACTGTGTGTGTGTATATATATACACACACACATATACATATATACACACAGTGTAATATACAGTATTATATAGTATTAATACAATATTATATATGTATTATATGGTAATAATATACTATATAAAATAGTTTTTATCAAGTTAGTTAATTCTGGCCAGGTGCGGTGGCTCGTGCCTGTAATCCCAGCACTTTGGGAGACTGAGGCGGGAGGATCACCTTAGTCAGGAATTCAAGACCAGCCTGGCCAACATGGCGAAACCCCATCTCTACTAAAAATACAAAATTGAGCCAGGCATGGTGGTGCACAACTGTAGTCCTAGCTACTCGGGAGTCTGAGGCAGAAGAATTGCTGGAAGCCGGAAGGCAGAGGTTGCAGTGAGCCAAGATCGCGCCACTGCACTCCAGCCTGGGTGACAGAGCAAGACTCTGTCTCAAAAAAAAAAAAAAAAGAAAAGAAAAACTAGTTAATTCTTTACATCATTAACCTTATTTGTATTGCATAATACACTTCAAATCTTAATTTCCCCTCTTTGCTGGAAAACAGTAGCCTATATGGAGATAATATATTTTATTGCATTTAAAATAGGTAATTTATTGGAGATGTAAATGTATCTTCACTTCTACGATTTTTAAATTATAAGAAATTAGTAATATAGTTCAATAATATTTCCTTTTCAGGAAAGAATTTACCATATATTTTTAATCATAATTTCTTACATTGTTTTAAATAACTCCTTATATTATAATATAATGTATAGATATTAAGTAGATGTTCATGAAATGACAAACAGAAAAGGAATAAAAAGGCAAAAATTTATAAAAAATGAGCTCAAGAAAGGAGTATGTATTAGGGCCAATATTAGCCTATGTATCACCTTTGTGCGAACTGGAATAAAATACCCTTTCTGCTGCATGGATATGGCTCCACAGACACACAGCTGAGCCAGAGAATATGAATTTGGTTTTAATCTCCAACTGGCATTTCGGCCTGGTGCTCTTGGGCAAGACACAACTTAATCTCCACCCATGGTGGCCCTGGCGTAGAGGTTACATGAATAGTGAAAATCTCACACAAACATGTCTTGGAAACCAAAATTTGCAAGGCACCACTTTAGGCTCAATGGAGGGTACAAAGATGAGTAAGCCATAGTTCCTACATCATGGAATTTAGATTCTGGACAAAGATTAAAAGGTTAGGATGTGGCCGGGCGCGATGGCTCACACCTGTAATCCCCGCAGTTTGGGAGGCCAAGGTGGTCATATCACGAGGTCAGGAGATTGAGACCATCCTGGCTAACACAGTGAAACCCTGTCTCTACTAAAAATACAAAAAATTAGCCAGGTGTGGTGGCGGGTGCCTGTAGACCCAGCTACTCAGGAGGCTGAGGCAGGAGAATGGTGTGAACCCAGTATGTGGAGCTTGCAGTGAGCCTAGATCATGCCACTGCACTCCAGCCTGGATGACAGAGTGAGACTCTGTCTCAAAAAAAAAAAAAAAAAAAAAAAAAAAAAAGGTTAGGATGGCAATGATAATCCTATTGGGGGTGTATACTTCAGAATTCCTATAATGTGTAAATAATGCATCTTTCAAACTTCATTGTTTGAAATTGTTGAAAATAACACCAGTGATTTTTATTAGTTGACATCAAGGAGTTTTAAGTATGTTGTCTTTCTTTGATTCTGTGGCTCTGGGAAAGGCTGCATGAGACTTAACCAGCCTTTTACACAGGGGAGGTGGGAGGATATGTATAAATGTGGGTAGGTATAAAGATATGATGTCCATGATCTTTGGTTTCTTTTTCAATAAATGTATCTCTCAGGGCACCAGGCTTACTTCCCTATGAACCTTTCACTATGGTGGCAGTAAAGATGCTCAAAGAAGAAGCCTCGGCAGATATGCAAGCGGACTTTCAGAGGGAGGCAGCCCTCATGGCAGAATTTGACAACCCTAACATTGTGAAGCTATTAGGTATGAAAATACAAGTGAGGATATGTATTTCATCAGAAAACAGAGGCTTTCCAAGTTTTTCTCCCCTTGTTCATGCTTTTTCCTTTTCTCCTTGATCAGTGAGACGTTTCAGTTCCTTTTCAAATTTAGCTTCTTCACCTTGGTCTATCCCAACCCTATAGGACATTCATGGCTTAATGGATTATCCCTCTTTAAATTCATCACTTCAATTTGTCTCTGTCTTTGCTGCCTCCTTACTATTTATAAAAATGTTTAAAATGTCCCCATTGTAAAAAATTAATACTGCTTCTCCATCACAAAATTTATCAATATTGAAAAGTCTATATATTTTACTTATTTTGTTTCTCCTCTTTCTTCCCTAACTAGAATGTCATGAGCAGCGATTTGTATCTTTTCTGTTCATTGTTGAGTTCCAGTTTATTCCCAGATTCATAAATTCAACACAAATTTTACAAATATTTAGTTTGTATTAATTACACAGCAATTAATAAAACTTTTCAAAAATCTGTGCTCTCGGCTGGGAGCAGTGGCTCATGCCTATAATCTCAGCACTTTAGGAGGCCGAGGCAGGCAGATCACTTGAGGTCAGGAGTTTGACACCAGCCTGGCGAACAAGGTGAAATCCCATCTCTACTAAAAATAGAAAAATTAGCTGGGTGTGGTGGTGTGGGCCTGTAATCCTAGCTACTCGGGAGGCTGAGGCATGAGAATCGCTTACACCGGGGGGGGCAGAGGTTGCAGTAAGCCAAGATTGCACCACTGCACCACAGCCTGGGTGACAGAGTGAGACTCCATCTTTAAAAAAGGAAGAAAAAAAAAATCTGTGCTCTCATAGAGCATACATTCACTCTATATGAGGAGACAGATAATAAAAAAAAAAAACAAAAATATGGGATGCTGGATATTAAGTTCTACAGACTTTTTAAAATGTTAAAGCAGAGAAGTTGGAATGTGAGCTACAAAGTTTGAAGACTTCAGTGAAAATATTACATTTATATAAAGACCTGGCAGAGGCAAGGGAATAACAGTGTGGATATCTTGGGAAAGAACATTCCAAAAAGAATGAGAAGCATTTGCAAAGGTACTGTGGCAAGAGCAGATGTTTTGAGGAATAGCAAGGAGATGAATGTGGCTGAAGCAGAGTGAAAGATGGGGAGAGTTATCAAAGATGAGATCAGAGAGGTAATGGGGGAGGTAGGCAGGTCCTGTCAGGCCTTATTAAAAACATTGGCTTTTAATCTAAGTTGGGAAAGAAATGGAGAGTTTCAGCCAAGACATGACATGACACAACTCACATTTTTTCAGATCTTCTCTGGCTGCTTTCTTGAGCATTGCATGAAGGGAAGCAATGAAATCAGGAAGACAGTAAACAGGTATTGCAATGATGCAGCAAGAGAAGATGATGGCATGGACCAGGTGGTGGTAGTGAAGATCGTGAGAAGTGATTCTCTTCCATGTGTAATTTGAAAGTAGAGCCAAATAATTTGCTGACAGACCAAATATGAGATGTGCAAAAAAGGGAAAAGTCAAAGATAGTATCGAAGTATTTGGCTGTGCAGATGAGTGAATGGAGGTGCCATTGGCTGAGTTGAGGAATACTCAGAAGGAACAGTTTCCTTTAGTGGAGAGAGTGGGAATTCATTTAAAGATGTGGTTTTTGTCCAGGCACTGTGGCTCACACCTGTAATTTCAACACTTTGTGAGGCCGAGGCGAGCGGATCACCTGAGGTCAGGAATTCGAGACTAGCCTGGCCAACATGGTGAAACCCCATCTCTACTAAAAATACAAAAATTAGCCGGGTGTGGTGGCACACGCTTGTAATCCCAGCTGCTTGAGAGGCTGAAGCAGGAGAATTGCTTGAACCTGGGAGGCGGAGGTTGCAGTGAGCCAAGATTGTGCCATTGCACTCCAGCCTGTGTGACAGAGTGAGACTCCATCTGGAAAAAAAACAAAAAAAAACATGTTTTTTGGCGATGCTTATTCAACATCCACATGATCCACATGAAGTTAAGGATGCATGTGGATATGGAGGCCTAGAGTTCTGGTAAGGATGATCTGGTTAGACATGAATCCAAGGCTATTGCAGTACACAGAGTATTTAAAGCCATGAGGTTGGGCAAGACACCTAAGTATGGAGAAAGCAAGCCAGAACAGAGAAGAGGTCCAAGGACCAAGGCCTGGAGCATTCCAGTATTTAGTGTGAGAAAGAGGAGATGAACAAGAAAAACAAACTAAAAACGAGCAACCAATGAAATAGAAGTAAATCAAGAGAGTGTGGTGTCCTGGATGTCAAATGAAGTATTTTAAATAGGTGAAAGTGAGCATGTCATATGCATTAAGTCTAGTGAGAGAAGGACTATAAAGTGACCTTGAATTTGTAAACATGGATGTTCACTGGTAACCCCGAGAAGAGAGGTTTCTTAGGAATGTTGGGGGCAAGAGGAAATGTAAGTGAGCTCAAAAGAAGAGGAAGAGAAAATTTGGAGAAAAAGTATAAACAACTTGTTTTGCCATAAAGGTGAACCAAGGAACATGGATAGAGCTGAAGGGGGCAGAAAGAAGCATGCTTCCTTTCATGTGGAAGTAATAGCACATTTGTAAATTAATGAGAATGATCCCGTAAAGAGAAAAATTGATGACAGGGTTGGCAAATAGTGGAAGTAACATCTTTGAACAGTGAGAGGGAATGGAATCTTGGCACTGTTGGATGAATTGGCCTTTGTAAAGAGAATGCTCAGATCAACCACAGTAATAAGAGAGAATTGGCTGGAGATTGTAGCCAGTCTCTTCTGATTGATTTAGTTTTCTTTGTGAGGTAGGAATCAAGATCTCATCTGAGAGTGAGGAATGGGAGAAGAGTTGAAGATTTGAGGAAAGAGAAGAAATAAATTGTCATCTAAGAAAATCCATTTTTACATAAAATATAAAATGGACTAGAGAAACATAATATGATTGGCAAGAACATTAAAAGCTTACTTGAAATTAGAGATTACACATTTAACATGAGACCGGTCAGCATGGTTGTGTATTTATCCAAATGCCGCCAGCTGGGCATAGACTCGTTAAGAGGAGTTAAATTTTACCAGAATTAGCATTTTGCCACACAAGTAAGTTGAAGTCAAATTGAGGCAAATAAGAGAGGTGTATGCAAAGGAGTGATTATTATGATTGATCAAGGAACTTAAGCTGTTTAAGGAAGGAAGACAAAACGTGAAGAAAGCAGGGATCATTAAAAGGGGGTAGGATCAATAGATTAAAAGTTTCAGTGGGGTCAAAGGATTTTTAGAGTTAGGGCAGTCGAGGCAGTGAACTAGGGTGAAAAAGGGAGGAAGTGATGAACAACAAGTAGAGTAACTGAAAATGAGATTATGGGAGGTATACAAATGTATGGAATGACAAAGTCAGGGGTATGACAATGTGAATGATTAGCTGAAGTTGGGCAGAGGTCTAAGGAAAGGAAGTAAAGTAATTTAGTGGTCAGGATATTGGAAGGAATCTAGATAAATATTAAAAGCAAGAATTTCTATAGTAGTATCTCGAATAGTTTCTGGCACATTGTAGGCACTCTATAAATATTTGTTCAATAAATGAATAAAGGATATTCAGTATATAACAATTCATCTTGAAAACACTTCTTCCATTTCCTCAACTCCTAAACATTCATTTATTCATTCTTCATCACACAAAAATCTGAATCTGGCTTCTGCCCCCTACCCTCCTTATTTACTTTCTCAAATAGTATACATTTAGTCATTAAACAAACATATATACATGCATATTTTCAAGATTATCAAGCAATTCCTGTTTCAACTTTTCTTAAAATGTTGACTCTGTATTCATATACAGTTTATAACATCCTGAATTCCTGAAATTGATTCAAACAGAAACTGTGTACAGTTTTCCAATTTAACCACAGTAGCATGCTTATACATCACTACTTGGAGTTTTCTCTCATTTTTATTGTCCAACAAGAACTGAAACTTATGTTGCCGTTTGTTAAATGCTATATCTAAATTCCATTTGGATATCCAATGAACACAGGTTCTATTTTTTATCAAGTATACATAAGCAGTAATCATTCATGCAAGTGATTCCACTACTCTCATAGTTTCTTGTAAGTTAATCCCAGTGAAATAAGATGACAACAGTGGAAGAAAGGGAAATTGGGAAAATCCATAAAATTCACTTCTATCAATAAAAGAAATCTACTTTGTTTTATATATTTGATACATCAGCCACTTATTGAACATGTTCGTATCTTAAAAATTGTTTCCCTTTTATTGAAATCCTAGTGGATAATGGTTTCATAGTCATAAATTGGGAAAAATGGTATAACTAAAGAAATATGCAGAATTTTAGAATGGGAGTAGGCATTAAATATTATAGACTCTTAGGGAATATTCTGGCAGTGGAGCAAACAGTAGAACAATCAGGTGAGATTATTCATTGAAGATGTCATGCTAAAGTTTAAAGACATGGCTTGGGCTAGGCATGAGGTTTTCTTATGGCCATCGATCTACGCATCCATCCTTAAATCTATCCATGCATCCACCTATCCATTAATTCATCCATCCACCCATCAACATATATTGAAAACCCATAGTGAGCCATGTGTAGTATTAGACCTGAGGTTACAAGGATGAATAAAATACAGTCTTCCTCTCAATAATTATTCTATTTTGAAGTCCCAGCTAAGAGTTGGGTTCAAGTAATTACAATATAGAAAACATTTTGAGGTCTTAAATAAATGTATATACATATATAATTGTAAATTATATCTATACACATGTATATATAATTGTTCATAATAATCACAAAGTAGAAATCTTTTATATAGTATTTTCTTTATCAGAGTGGAAAATTTCATTAAATCAACTTAGTTCAAAACTTTTTTATTTCTCAGAGAAATATTTTGTCATTTTTTTCCAGTATAAGAAATTATTTTTAAATCAACTCAACCAGCATAACAATGGTAAAGCCAGTTGATGAGATAGGTAAGTCCCTGTTAACTAAAGATTATCCAAAAAGGATCCCACAGAAGAAATTTCTAAGTATTATCCAGTTGGTATTTCTTTATTTTTTCCCTTTAGTTTACAGAAATGTGCTAATTGAGGTCCTTGGAATTAAAAATTAATGCCAAAATAAATAAGCCAAGATAGCAGTATTCCTCATTTCTCCTCTTTTTCAAACAGATACTTTTAACTTTTGCCTGAAAAAACCCAATAGATCTAATAATCTATTTTTAAGATGATGTGAAATTATGCCCACCTTATCTAATATTCCAAGTTCTCCAGTTTCCCTCTCAAATATATCAAGACTTTAAGATTTGAAAATGATCTTCTGGCTTTAAATCTAAGACTTTATTTATATTAACTTTTTTGGTAGCATGAACATTGTAAAACCTAAATTTCAAAATGTTTTACTGCAGCAACTTAAATACTTCATCTAAGACACTTGAATTGTATTTGTTATTGTTTCCAAACTTGATACATCTTTCTTATTAACATCCTTCATAGAAGTAAACAGAAACAGACAGCAATTACATTACACACTCAGAGCAAGCATCCATTCATAAATTAACTCACCAAACATTATGAGGCATCTGCTCTGCCAGACACGTGGTAGGTGTGGGGAATTTTTAAAGAAGAATAAGGTTCAATCTCTCCTTTCAAAGTGCTAAAACGTTGGGGAGAAACCTCAAATAGTCAAATGATTATAAAATAGGATGGTAGGTTCTCTGTGAAAGGATGACAGTAGGAAAATCTAACAGTTACTGGAAGGATCAGGAGCTGAGGCACCCTAGGGAGAGTAATAAACTGAATCTTAAAGGCAAAGAGGAGATGTTTAGGCAGAGAAATAGGGTCAGGGTTCAACCATGGCGTTGTCAACAAAAAACCAGGGCCTCCAGATTTCAGAGAGAAGAGCCACTCCAGAGAACTGATACACCATGTACTTATATGCACCATGAACTTGATGCACCATGTACGATGTACTTATGACAAGTGCCCAGGACAACAGTGCTCTGCTGGAAGTCCTCAAAAACTTTAGCCAAGGGACAGAAACCCCACTACCCAGAGTGCATTTCCTAGCTGAGACTCCTTTTGTGTTGTGATTAAAAGGATACAAATATTAAAAAACAAACATACGACAACAACAACAAAAAACAGGGCTTCACATGTTCTGACATGGTCGTTTGCTTTTGGAGTGCTCTTTCCATTGTTTCATTGTAGAAACTGAGACTAACAGGGATGGTCTTTTGGTTCCAGGAGTGTGTGCTGTCGGGAAGCCAATGTGCCTGCTCTTTGAATACATGGCCTATGGTGACCTCAATGAGTTCCTCCGCAGCATGTCCCCTCACACCGTGTGCAGCCTCAGTCACAGTGACTTGTCTATGAGGGCTCAGGTCTCCAGCCCTGGGCCCCCACCCCTCTCCTGTGCTGAGCAGCTTTGCATTGCCAGGCAGGTGGCAGCTGGCATGGCTTACCTCTCGGAACGTAAGTTTGTTCACCGAGATTTAGCCACCAGGAACTGCCTGGTGGGCGAGAACATGGTGGTGAAAATTGCTGACTTTGGCCTCTCCAGGAACATCTACTCAGCAGACTACTACAAAGCTAATGAAAACGACGCTATCCCTATCCGTTGGATGCCACCAGAGTCCATTTTTTATAACCGCTACACTACAGAGTCTGATGTGTGGGCCTATGGCGTGGTCCTCTGGGAGATCTTCTCCTATGGCCTGCAGCCCTACTATGGGATGGCCCATGAGGAGGTCATTTACTACGTGCGAGATGGCAACATCCTCTCCTGCCCTGAGAACTGCCCCGTGGAGCTGTACAATCTCATGCGTCTATGTTGGAGCAAGCTGCCTGCAGACAGACCCAGTTTCACCAGTATTCACCGAATTCTGGAACGCATGTGTGAGAGGGCAGAGGGAACTGTGAGTGTCTAAGGTTGAAGACGTTCAAATAAAATGCTGCAGTTTCCTCTCAGACTCTGTGAGCCAGGGGAATCCTACACCAGAGGCCCAAAAAGACCCACATAGGAAAGAGTAAGAGTAAACATGAGTAGTGTGTTGTTTGCTTCCCAGGGAGAGCAAAGACAGTGCAAAACCCATGTGGTAGATGGACCCATTGAAAGCCAGTGATTGGAAACACAGGCTAGGAAATGTGTCAGATAATGGAGACAACTATTCTTCTTCATGAAGGTTTGTAATACACACTGCACAGGGAAGAATGTCATCCTGTTCAGTTTCCAAAGTAGCTGGTCACAGAGTAAAGCTCTGCTGTATTAAATTTTAATATAAAATGGGATTCAGAGCTTCATTTTTTAATTGAGTTAATTCCTGTCCATTGTGAAAGTAGCTTAATCGTCATGTGAGACACTTAGGTGAAGTACAGAAAACTAAAAAGAAGGAAAAGCCACTCATTCTGTCTCCCCCCAAAGACGAGTCTTAGTGTTTTATTAAATCTTTCTTGCATTTAATGCGTAATTTTATATTTGTTTGTATTCTGCAGAGTTGTGGTTACATTTTATTGATAGAGGGTTTCTAAGGAATGAAACAGCAAATCAGCAAGGCTGTAACTCTGAGTTCCCTTTTCTGTCCTGTGCCCCTCCTTTTTTCCTTTCTGTGCATTTGTCATGAATTAAGTCTGCTTATTTTATTCCTCCAGTTTTCTTGAAACAAGTTTTTGTATCTTACTGATTTACCTTTTCCTTTAAAAATTGTATTGGTATCTTTTCCATTGCTTTAATCTTTATTTCTTCTTCTTTCCAGGACTTCTGTCCTTTTTTAGTTATTAAGCTATTTTTTTCTTTTATTTCATTCATGTAATAAACACTCTGGCAGAAATAATAACATTTTAAATACCATTGTAGATTGATACATATATGCCTTTTGCAAAGTATTACTATTTTTTCTGCATTTGCCTTTGAAGTCACACATTTCAACATTCTCACCTATTAATATTATTACTAGAGTCTATTTAAATCTCTTAAACCATAATTTATAATATGAGATTTCACAAGATACACTTGTGGCTCTGAGTTATTTCAAAACTGATATTTCTGTGCATTCTGACATTTTATTCCTTTTAGAAACAAATTCAATTGGCTGTAGAATTAATATCGTTCTGCTTAACAACTTTGTGCATGACATATTAACTGATTTTGTTGTATTTCATGATTAAAAAAAAAAAAAGCAGCAGCTCTGGAACTCAGATTCCTGGGGGTTCAGATTTTTTCTCAGTGGATCCTCACACAATACATGTTTATCTAAGTCCATACATGATCTGAGTTTATTTCTGATATAGCATGAACCCAAATTCTCCTGAAAACGAACAGGGAAGAGAAAATAACAGTCTACTCTATACCAGCTTATCTTAATTCAGACTAATTGGTAGTTAGGGCATTGGAGGAATGGTGTGAATTCTTGAAAGTAGATTTTCACTGTCTGCTGGAAAACTCTGCCTGAAATCCCCGAATCTGCCTCATGTAACAGCTTGACATCTTTGGTGGGAAACCTGCCATTTCTTATTCATAGTGTCTCCAGGCAACCAAGACAAAAATGTAGAAATTTTCCTAGACTTTGCCCTCTCTTTCATCATCAGTTTTCTATTAGTTTTACTTCCTAAAATCCTCCTGCTGACATCCTCTTCCCTTCAACCCAAGAGCCAATGACTCAACCTCTACCATTGCCCACCCTGTCTATTATCTGGCCTTCCTCTCATTTCAGGCCTGAACAGATTCTATAGGATACAACGACAGTAAGGCGGTCCTTAGTCACAGTTCTGGTTCATAAATAGCGAGGTCAGCATTTAGGACTGAGACCTAAAGAAGTGCTTCAGATAAAAATCATGAGTCTAAGTCCAAAATTGATACTGTAATCCAAATGACTGAATAAAGAATAAAGTTGCAGCGTGCGTCTAAAACAGAAAGTCAAGATGCCAACAAAGCAGAAAAGTTGGAGAGGGCCACCAGCAAGTCTAGAACTTGAGCATAGATATCCATGGCTTATTTTAGATGGTTCATGTATGCTCTGCAAAATTCAAAGACAGCTTCGGGCTTTCTCCGCTGATAAAGTTTTGTTGTAAAAGACAGACATAGAAGTCAGGCTGACAGAAAATAGAGTAACAGTAATCATAAAAATTATAATATCAGCTAGCATTTATTGAAATCTTACCATGTGTATTCTGAGGCCTTTAAATATATGAACTTAAACCTCACAACATCCCTGTAATGTTGGTACTATCATTATATACATTTTAGTTTTGCTTTGTTTTGTTTTGTTTTTGAGACGGAGTCTCGCTCTGTCGCCCAGGCTGGAGTGCAGTGGCACGATCTTGGCTCACTGCAAGCTCAGCCTCCAACAGTCACAGAGAGATTGTGCAACTGGCCCGAGTGCACACAGCAACAGAGCCGCAACAGAGCCTACTTTTTGACCAAAAGAGGCCAAATTCTCAACCACTATACTGTAGAGCCTCTGTACATGATAGAAGCAATAACTGAACCTCAGTAACTCTGTGGAAGTGATTTGTAATTTGCATGTCATTTCAAGCACACTCTATATCTATATTTTATTCTATTAACTTCCTAAGTCTTTTTAATGAATAGCAAAAAAAGTATATTTCAGCATTATCAATTTAAGTTAATCATAACATCTAATAGGTGACATGTTTATTTTTTCATGAGTTCTAATTACATTTTCAAGTTAAGATCACTGACTTATTCCCTAAGTGCTCGATCTAATGTTCTGAATCACAGGAGTATAGATGCATTATTCACCAATATTGTTTACTTTTTTAAATAAGATTTTTTTTCATGGTAGAATCATCATATACATTCAAAAAGGTAGACAAAAGAGAGACACTCACAGTGTCACTGTTACCAAGTGCCAGGACAGATATCAGTAAGGCACCAGCAGTCATTTTTAGTGATCAAATACCAAACATGGTAAGATACCAGAGTATTTTTCACATGACACCCAAAAACATATTCTCTGCTATTGTGGTGGAGCAGAAAAAGAACACTTTCTTTTCATTTTACAGTATATTACGAACCTGTTCCACGTCATTAAATATTCTTCTAAAAACCCAATTTTGGAATAATATTCTATTTGATTCATATACTGTAATTTAGCTAATCAATCTTGTATTTTTGAACATTTAGGTTTTTTCCAATTTTCATCATTATAAAAAATGCTGTAATTAACATCCTTATCTGTTCATGTCCACATTTCTTTTTATGAAAATTCAGAGAAAGGAAATGTCTGGACCAAATGGCATGTACAATATTAACACTTCTGTTATGTGGTTTCATATTCTGCAGAAATATTACTGCCACTTCTACATTGTACAAGAGATCTCATAGCCCTAAACATTTGCTTTCATAGATAATTTTCTGTTTTTTAGAAATCTTTTATCTCTTTGGTTATAGAAAAAGAGAACCTCTTTTTAATTTTATTTTTTAAATTACTAGTCAGGTTGAATGTTTCTTGTTCCTAGGTCATTAACAGTTTTTATTTTGGCAATTGTCTACAGCCCATTTTTCTGCTGTGTTCATTTTCTAATCGAATTATGGGATTTATCTTGTAAAAAGCCTATTAAGCCTTTTTCATACTTTACACAAGAGATCACATCTACTTACTTTACCTTAAAATAACATTTACTTATTTTCTTATAAAAGTAATATATTATGTTTGAAAAGAAAAATAATATGCAATAATATACAATAATATGTATAATCATAATAGACAATAATAAAAATGAAAAAACACCAACCAGTGGTAATTAACATTAACATCATAATATTCTTCCAGCCTTTTTCAGATAGACAGGTAGGTAAGTAGGTTGGTAGGTAAATAGATAGATAGATGATACATAGATAGAGAGATAGATAGATAATTTAAACAAAAATAAGATCATACTGCTACATTACTTCAAGCCTTGCTTTTATCACTTAATATATCTTAAACATCTTCTACATGAACAAGTATTCATGTGCAACATTAATTTTGACGGTTGAATAGTATTATACAGATTTATTGTAATTGACATAACTATTATTCTACTGTTAGACATTTGGTTTATTTCTATTTTTCCATTATAAAATGTAATGTTTTGACCATCCTGTTGCTAAATTTTGTAAGCATTTATCTTAAGTGATTTCTTTAGCTATAACTCCTAGAAGTGAAATTTCTAGATTAAAGGATAAATGCACTTTTAATACTTTTTAAATATATTAAAAAATTACCTTCCTGAATTATTTTATTAACATGTACCTCTCCTAGTCAGATAAGACAGCCCATTTATTTCAGTCTCACCAATACTGAGTATAGCATTTTAATCATTGCCAATATAATAGCTAATAGCTTAAAGTTATTTCATAGCTTATATTTACACTTCTTTAAATACTAATAAAATTGAACATTGTTTAATGTTTTGAGGATACTTGATTGGTGATTTGCCTCCTACTATTATTTTTCTACTGGGTATATCTTTTTCTTGTTGCTTTGTAAGAGCACTTTATATATTAAGGAGTTAAATTTTGTGATATATGTTTCAACTACTTTTATCATGTTAAAAATATAGACTTCTATTTGTCTTTTATTGTAGGTTTTATCAATCAGAAAAGAATGTTGACTTTTCCGTCCATTCAGATGATTGTGGCTTTTTTCCCTAATGGATTTGTTAATATGTTCAATTGTATGAATTTATTTCCTAATGTAGCGATATCCTTGTCTTCTAGGAATAAACTTTTTGGGCGAATCATATCAATCTTCTACTTAACTACCAAATTAATTTACATATATTTGCATCAATATTAATAAGTTCATAAAATTAAAAGTTTATCATTTTCTTCTCTGTTAGAGTTTTGTATTGGCATTAGCATTTGTATTAGCATTGTATTAGGAAAAACTCAGGAGTTTTTCTCTATAATCTTGGTTAGTTTATTTTTAAATAATTGTTATTTATGAAAGTAATACATAAAAATGTTGTTTAAAAAAACTCACAAGAGGGTAAAAATTAAAAAAATAATAAAAGTTCCCTTCTTCCTTTTCATCTCTAGTCCCAGCCTAAGTGCTAACCACTTCACCCATTTATAGTGTTAGTTCTTCTGGTGATTACCAGTGCAATTCTAACAAATAGGTTTGCATTTCTCTTTCTGAATTGATCAATTTTTTAAAAATATGCAGCACTCTGACTCAAACTCCCTTTCTTTTTCCTGAGATATGTTAACTTCTAATGTTATATTGTTTATCACAACTTTCACAAATATTTATAAATAAAGGTTACCTACTGATTCTGGATTATGCTACATAAAATTAGAGCTTCCAAATTTCCCTCCATCACTTCTCCCTGCTCTCTACTCTCACAATCAGTCAACTGTACACCTATTTCTACGCTGTCAACTATATGTTCATTTCTATGAATCTGTAATATTTGCATTTTGTTCTGGAACAAATTAAGATTTAGGTGCTTTGACTAGATTGATTCTAAACATCAAAAAACAAAAATAAAATATCTGCAATTATGTGATCATGTATTTATGCATTGCCAAATAATGGTATTCCATTATTTTAATTTGATAAGATAAATTTAATATACATTAATTCTTATTTCCTCTATTTTATGGAAGAAATATTTTTAAAAATCACAAAACTTTTACATTCGCTTCTCTTCCTAATATTTATTTTTCCTTTTTCTTCTGCCTCTCTTCTTTCATGCTCTTTTTTCCAAAAATTATTTTGATGATTTTTTTTATTCACCATACATAATTACAAATGAAGAGTTGCTCTGGTTAGTATTGGTAGCAGAAGTGGGGTCCCTTTGCTGTTTTGTTGGTATATTCACCCAGCGTGACCTCTTTTCCGTGGGATGGCTACCTCTGGGCTCTGATTATGTGGCTCATAGGGAAGTATAGGCAGCCTGAGTCAGAATTCCCCACAGTTCCAAAGTGATGGAAGACTGTACTCTGAGATACAATATTTTGACGTATTTCACTCCCAGGAGAGCTGCTTGCTATTCTTTCACTGCTTCCATTACCCAAAAGAGTATGATATTCTCCCCATTTTCTGTATTGCCTCACACCTAGGACCCTTCAAACCCACACCAACGACCTCTCAGGCAAATTGATCTATTCAGATAGCAGTTTACAGGGATAGACATGAGGCCTCTTGGCCCACCTGCTCTATACACAATCTTCTAGTCGACCATCCTGATTGACAACCCACAACCCACCCCTGTCTCTGTATTTGCTGACTCAGAGCATGGAGACTTTATACATGTGAAATCACATCTCCCCTCCCCTCACGCTTGGCTTGTGTGTATTGCAAAAGCTGCAATTTAGTTTTTCCTGTGCCTTGTCTTACCCATGGATAAGAACACTAAGATACTTTCCGCTTTTTGAATATTTGTCAAAGTGATGGCACTTGGATTGGTTTCAGCATGTACATAGATTGATTCTTATTCATATACATTTACTGTCATATTGGGGAAATCTTGAGGGGAAAAGAAAAGGCTCTTACTACCATGTTCATCAAGAGTCCTCTCTGGAATAGTTGAAATAGTTTAGGAGTTATCGGTTCACTCCTTCGTCTTGTTTGCCTCCAGATTTCTTTTTTCCTTCTTTTCCTGTTTCTTAGTGTTGGAACAGCCCACACCTCAATCCTTGGATGACATCTCCCTTTTATCTGTATTCATCCCTAGTGATCTCTTCTGGTTGCAAGGCTATAAATGCCATCTGTATGCTGAGATTTTTTTATTTTTAGTTCAAACCTCTCTCCCCAACTTTACACTCACATTTCTAACTGTATGTTATAGATGATAGCTTTAGATTCTCCTCCTTAGGACTAGGCTTTCTGCTTGATCTAGGAGCAAAGCTGAAAACTGCTATGGAGCTTGGTGTTGCCTTGATACCGAGGAGGAGTCTCAGAGCCTCTCCAATGCAAATACACACTTGCAGTGTCCTAGTGCTGCTGACTTACGTACTCATTCTAAAGAGGGTAGATTGTGTCCATTTTAATAGCTCTCAATACCCTTGCCCATTCCCATTACAGCTGGCAGAAATTCCCCAGCTGCAAATGGGTTGCATTTATCTGTTACCCATTCCTGATTTGCAGCACGATTGACTGTTTCCTTTTCTGCGTGGTCTATGTGTCACTCCATGAGAATCTGGGAGAGGAGAACTCGATATGGTGCTCATTCCATCATTTTAACCATAGTGTTCTTTATTGTGAAGAGGGATCCCTGTTAGAGTGGAGTCAAAGCTTTATAGCAAGTGTATTTCAGGTAACTATTCTTTTACTTGTTTCAGATCTATTTCAGTAGCACAGCCACCAAGATAGAACACTTATAAGCCCTTATTTTGGTATAGATCACCAGAGAAACCACTCACCACTCGCACATGGCCTTCAGTACTGAGTCATTACATATTGGAGGGTCAGAAACTACATCAACAGGAAAGACCCATAGGTGTGGGGGTCTGATATATTTGCCAGTACATTTCTTATCATTACAAACAAAGATTTATGTGTGTCTAGATGTTTACCTTGCCTTCTAAGAGGTCATGTCCTCTGAATGAAGCAAAATCAAGGTAAGCCTTTACATGTAAGCTGTTACGTGTCTTCTTTACAGAATCCCTCTTAATTAAAAACTTCTAAGAGATTCAGCAGGGTTAGTTTTTCTTACAACCTTCATCGTCAGACCTGTAATTATGCAACTGGCCAGCATTGCTCTGTCAAACCACAGTCTCTGGAAAGTACACACCGTATATAGCATTTTGCCCATAAGAAGAGAAACCACCTGTAGTATCTAAGGTTACGTCAGAGAGATGTTAACCACAAAAAAACCCAGACTTAGATACACACTATCATTTTCTGGGTGTGTTCTTGACCATTTAGAGCTGTGATTAAAATTAGAAGTGTTGGCATGACACTGCTTTCTGACTTTCTTTTTTAGCCATGTTGACACCGTGGTGGTTAGTGTGATGCTCCTTCTTATTTCAATTGATGCTTTACTCAGGTATGGATGAAACATAATTTAAAGTCACCTCCTCTTCTGCTATCTTGATTTTTAAAATTATTTGGATGCATTATATTTAAGAATCTTAAGACAGTCCATTAGTATTATGTATTTATCTTCTCTTCACTCATTTAAGTCACTTTCTGACTCAGATCACCTTCTCAGGAGACTCTCAGCATCATTTTGCCTGACATCACTCAGTTGCTTTGTTTATGGCAACCTAAAAAAGCAGCTGCCCTAATTTTAGCCCATTCCCAGAGTGCCCTCAGAAGTGACAGGTAAGAAAGAATAAACTGATCAAAGATGAGAGAAAGACTTACAGAGGAGTGACACTGAGAGAGCAAAAAACCACAAATAAATTTCATTTCTAAGAACAAAGCAAAGATGACCAGGAAATGCCTGAGGAAACACATTTTTTTTTTTTTTTGGAGGTAGAGGGTATTATATTCCTTTTTTTTCTTCAACTTTCATTCTAGATTCAGGGAGTACATGGGCGAGTGTGTTATGTGGACATATTGTGTAGTGCTGATGTTTTCAGTACAACTAAACCTGTCACCCGGGTTGTAAGCATAGTACCCAATAGATAGCTTTTCAACCCTTGCCTCCCTTCTTCAGAGACCTCCCCCTTCTTGTATTCCCCAGTGTCTTTTGTTCCCATCTTTATGTCCATGTGTACTCAATGTTTAACTCCCACTTATACTTGAGGACATTTAGTATTTACTTTTCTGTTTCTGTGTCCATTTTGCTGCAAAGGACATGATTTTGTTCCTTTTGGCTGCATAGTATTCCATGGTGTATATGTATCACATTTACTTTATCCAATCAACAATTGATAGGCAACTGTGTTGATTCCACATCATTGCTATTGTGGATAGTGCTGCAATGAACGTATGGGTACAATGTGCCTTTTGGCAGAATGATTGATTTTCCTTTAAGTGTATACCAAAGGAAATGGGATTGCTGTATCAAATGGTAGATCAACTCTTATTTATTTCTCATTCATTTCTCAAATAATTTCTCAATTATTTGAGAAATCAAGGAGACACTTTTTTTTTTTTTTTTTTGAGACAGAGTCTTGCTCTGTTGCCTGGGCTGGAGGGCAGTGGCATGATCTTGGCTCACCAGAACTCTGCCTCCCAGGTTCAAGCAATTTGGAGACATAATTTTTAAGACATTTTAAAATAATAAACCTCAAATATTTTAGGGAAAACATCTTTATCTCTGTTTCTATAACTGTCAACCTGTTTCTAATAAGCTTTGCAAAGCTATATGAAACTAGTTTTTAATTTTTGTATACTTGAGACAATTTTGGAAGAAAGTAGGTATCTACTCATCCAATTTCAGAGAACTCTGAGAAAATTTAGTTATTCTTATGAAAGATCTATTTTCTTATTGCAATAACTGTGAATTTATCTGGCACTTGCCCAAACTTAGCATTAACAGGTAATACATTATATTCACAACAGAAACTAGAAGATGATTCCAGAACAACACAGCCCTAAAGGAAAAATCATTAATTGTTTGACATAAATATTCTACACTTCAAAAATCTACACTTAGATTTTTTTTTCTAAGATTGTTTTGTATTATTTACTAACAGCTTTCCATTAACAATAAATTTAGAACTTTTTTATATTTTAAATATCAATGTGTGCATTATTTTGGTGATGACATAATAAATCATTAGATGTTGCATACATGTTATCAAGTGTATATGGATGTTGCGTAAGTGTTATCAAGACAGGCAGCAGATGGAGTGTTGAAATATATGGACTCAGGGCTGAGTCTGCTGCCTGTCAAATCCTAGCAATTTACTTAACCCCTTTGTGTTCAATTTTCCTCATTTATGAAATGAGAATAAGAATAGCACCAAGCTCATAGGTTATTGGAAAGATTAAATGATTTAATAAGTAGAAAAGGCTTAGAAAGGTACCTAATACACAGTAAATACTTCCAAGGACTTTGCTAATATAATTGTGTCTAATTTTTTGCAATTATATAGAAAACTGACATACTATAGCTAAATCATTACACAGATCTTTTTACTATTTCCTGCAGATACAGCAATAGAACTAACATAATTAGGTCAGATGCAATAAACCTTTTTAGGAATTTTAATATATGTTACAAAATTACCCTCCAGAAATCTTGCAACAATTTACACAACCAATAGCAATGTTTGAAAGTGCTTATTTCTGATACTTCAGCTAATTTAGCATGTCATCAAATTTAATTCTTAGCCAGTTTGATAACTGAGAAACTTTAGCTCCCTGTTTAAATTTGATTTTTCTTTTAAATTCCTGCAGATATTGTTTGCTTTTCAGATTTTTTACCAGCTGTTTTTGGGCATTTTGTGAATTGTCAAGTATGTTCTACTGTTTGTCTTCTACTGATTGTTCTCCACCTGGACTGAGTGTGGATCCTGGAACAGTCTAGTTTTTCTTGGGAATCCTGTTACAATGTATGTTCTAGATCTACCCTCCATATTTATTATCTTTAGCCTCATTGTATACATTTTATATCAATTTCTTCTGAGATAGGTAAATGTCTTAATCTGATTTTGTAATTCATTACATCTCCTATCTGCTTTTTACTGTTTTCATTGCATTATTTTTTATTTACTTATTTTTAATAGTAATACATTCACTTGGGTCAACATTCAAAGATATAAAAATCTACACAGTAGACTTGTACTTATAAGAAGAGGGGGTGGATGTGCTTTTTCCTCTTCCTTCCACTAAATACAACTAAAAACCCGAACATCACATAGAAAACCAACGTGGAAAAGTGGAGAGAAGTAGACAGTTCATCTAGAAAGAAGACAGAGTCAAGGAATGACATTCTGGTGAGCTCTCTAGGTTTTCTTTGGGCCTCAGCTATCTCAAACTTGAAGCTGAAGAAGCCAGCAACACAGAAACGCCAGCGGGCATATACCGAAAAAAAAAACCAAACAAACAAAAAAAAGCCCCAACTAAAGCCTGCTATCTTTAGACAAAACACCAGGAAAAGGGCACCTAGCAAGACAGAAACCTTTTAGACAATAATTGCTCTCTTCTAGCCAAACACCACGCGCACACACACACAACAAACAAAAAAAATGGCCTCACCTCCACCCACGCCAGCAAAGACCGAGTGTGGATCCTAGACTTCTCCCTCACCAGGTGTAATAAGGAGCTCAAACTTCCCACAGGTGTGAGTCAGAAAAGTCCTCTTCCACAACTCAGACTTTCATGCCTCTGAGCTCTAAATGCATATAGAGGAAATATTTAAGGCAATATATTATAAACATAGGAGGCTAAAGCGATATAAAAGGAGGTCCTTTCTACACTTTGTTTGAACTGGTAAAATGTCGACACTAGTAACTGTGATAAGTTACATACATACTGTATAATGCATGTATAATGTAATCCCTAGAGCAACCATAACAAAACTCCACAAAAAGATATACTTCAAAACACTATTGGTCAGGTGCAGTGGCTCACACCTGTAATTTCAGCACTTTGGGAGGCCAAGGCAGGTGGATCACCTGAGGTCAGGAGTTCAGTACCAACCTGGCCAACATGGCAAAACCCTGTCTCTACTAAAAATACAAAAATTAGCTGGGTGTGGTGGCACATGCCTCCCAGATACCTGGGAGGCTGAGGCAGGAGAAAAGCTTGAACTCGGGAGGCAGAAGTTGCAATGAGCCGAGATCACACCACTGCCCTCCAGCCTGGGTGACAGAGCAAGACTGTGTCTCAAAAACAAACAAACAAACAAAACCCACTATAGATATATCAAGACAGAATTCTAAGAAATGTTCAAGTAACCCACAAGAAGGCAAGAACAAGAAAACAGAAAAAAAAAAAACAACAGAGCAAATAAAAAGCAACAAATAAAATGGCAGACTTAAGCCTTGACATAGTAATAATTACATTAAGTATAATTATCTTAGAATTTTAAATGTTTAGATGGGCTTCCAGTCCAAGATGGAGAGAGAGCATGTGTTTGCCTCACCACCTGTGGTCTCAATGGACTACGGATTTGGATAAATTTCTGCAAAATGGAAAACACATGGCGTCATGCTAACAGACAAGACTCACAGGAAACAAGAGTGATACAATAGAGGTAGAAACCATCTGTTTGGTTCTATCCTTGAGAGGCTAAATAGAGACTATTTCCCTAGATTTACTAACTAAAATACTATCACCTGGCAGGAAGCAGTGGAGGTTGGGAGGAGGGGCGGCAGTGAACTCAAAATAGATGATTACCTTTCTGGTGTCAGTGCCTGGTCCATACCCCTCACTCCTAGCAACAGTTCTTCTTCTCCGTTTCCTTCCTTAAAATCCTCCATTAATTTTTTATTCATTCATTTGACCAATACTTAGTGATTAGCTACTAAATGCTAGGCACTGTCACAGATGCTGGGGAAATACTAGTGAACAAGATAAGTCTGATTTGGGGGAGTTTTAATTCTACTAATGAACAAATAATAAATATGAAAACAAAAATATAAACAGATCATTTTAAATAGCAATGAGTTCTATGAAAGCAGAGACATTGCAGGAATTAGTGTATATCCTTCCACCTGCTCATCACAAATAAATTCATTAGTAACTGCACTGCTACGACATTTCAAAGGCTGTTGAAATTCCACGTCTCCAAGGGCTGGAGTTCTCATTGCTATCAGCAAATGATCTGACTCCAGAATCTCAACCTTAGGGTATGCTTCCTAGGACTACTCTTAGGATACAGGGTTAGGTCATGTATTAGTCCATTCTCATGCTGCTAATAAAGACATACCCAAGGCTGGGTAATTTATAAAGGAAAGAGATTTAATTGACTCACAGTTCAGCACTGCTGGGGAGGCTTGACGAAACTTACAAACATGGCAGAAGGGGAAGCAAGCATGTCCTTCTTCACATGGTGGCAACAAGAAGTACTGAGCAAAAGGGGAAAAGACCACACCATCAGATCTCATGAGGACTCATTCACTATCAGGAGAACAGCATGGAAGTAACTGCCCCCATGATTCAATTACCTCCCACCAGGTCTCTCCCACAACACATGGGGATTATGGGAACTACAATTCAAGATGAGATTAGGGTGGGGACACAGCAAAACCATATCACGTCAGGTTCTTGACAAACCAAGCCTGAGATAAAGATTCCTGTGCAAGTGGTTTATGGAGGGAGTGCTCTCAGAGGAAATGCCTCTGGGAGTGATAGAAGGAAGTTTGGTTAGTGAAAGAGCTGGGCAAAGGTGTGTTATCAGCTGAAGTGTGACCTCAGCTTGCACTCACAGAGAGCTCTGGAGTATGAGTTATACCGCAAAGACTGTCCTACCCAGAGGCAAAGAAGATTGAACTGCTATACTCCTGCTTTGGCCTTTGGATATGAGCCACCCTGGGGCAAGGGCCAGAAGTGGGTAACCTCTCAGGCGTCTCCACATGAGACAGTTCCTGTTATTCAAAGGCAATCCTTTCAAGAAGGGTTTCTTAACTTCCCAACTTTCAATTTGGGAAGACTTCTTATTGTCTAGCTTATTTTTATAGACACAGTCATCTTATTAAATAATAGTGACACACTAGCCTTATATGTTGAAGACTTCCCTTAAAACTGCTAACAGATATGGCATAAATCATTGTAACAAAATCAATTCTTTTTGGTTGATCCAAGATTCCATTTTCCTTCTCGTTGAAGAAGTGGGTGAACTTTAAAGGAAAGAACTAACTTTCCAAATTCAACCTGAGCTAGTTACAAAATAAATAAAACAGAAACTGCCCATTCTACCTTTTTATGCAATAATAACAATACACACTTAGTCCACTAATTAAGTCTTCCCTTCAAGAAAGATTAGTAATTTATTTAGTAATTAATTACTAAATATTAAAAAAATAATTTAGTAATAAAATTAGTAATTTTATTACATTAGTAATAAAATATGTGTGCCAGGTGCAGTGGCTCATGCCTATAATCCCAGCACTTTGGGATGCCAAGGCAGAAGGATCATTTGAACCCAGGAGTTTGATGCCGGCCTGGGCAACATAGTAGGACCCCATCACTACAAAAAAAATTTTTTTTAATTAAAAATTAGCTGGACATGGTGGTGTGCACCTGGAGTCCCAGCCACTCTGGAGGCTGAAGCAGGGAGATACCTTGAGCCCAGGAGGTCAAGGCTGCAGCGAGCCATGATCATGCCACTGTACTCCAGTCCAGGTGACAGAGTGAGACTCTGTCTCAAAAAAGAAAAAAGATTTCTCCCAGGCTTTTGGAGTTCTCAGAGTGTCACAAATGCTAAGAACAGACAAGGAAAGAGGAAGAAAAAGTACAGAGAAACAATCTTCTATCCCCTTTAGTATTTGCAAACTATAGTGTGTCCCTTATTTGTTTCATTGTTATAATCTGGATTCTTGGCATTTAAGAAGAAACTGAGATTTTTCTGTAACTCTGATGAAGAACATTCCCGGAGGCCAATGTGTCTATGTGCTGGAAACCAGAAAGGGGAAGTGTCCCAGCTAGAGTCTGGTAAACCATAATTCTTCCTATTGTCAAGAATTTCACATCTTTGCTCACACATGGGAAAGTTCTCAAAGTAGATTTGACAATATTTCACAAATACCACAAAAGGACCATGCTCAGCAAAGACAATTCCAGGCTTGGCGCTAAGCAATGTAATCTATCAACTGGCACCAGTGAGTCTCACTTGGTGTGAATGTTCCACAGCACAGACCAGTACCACTCTTAGATTTGGGCAAGAGGAGACTAACTTGGGCACTGTGATTAAGAGGATTTCACTCTGGTCTTTCTCCAGGCACCATCCTTCTCACAGGGTGAGGGTCCCAGGGGCCAAAGGGCTATGCCTACCTAGAAACTGACTCCCTTCTTTTAAACCATATTTCAGATATGAGGGGCCCCAGAATTTCAGCTCTGCCACTGGCCCTTTTCTGGGTCCCTCTACCCTTGAGTGGACAGTGCCTCTGGCAGTCATATCTTTAGGCTGGGGGTTGTCCAAGGAGCAGCCATTGTAAGAAGAATGAACACAGATGTGTTCACAAGACCTTTCATGTGTTGGGCAAACTCAGGGTGGGAAAAGAGAGTAGAAGGGCTGTGATCCAGGGCCTAGCTCTTCCCACACCACCATACTTCAGCAGAGACCTCAGAAGAGTCCTAAAACTCTCCATATAAATAGTATTCAGTTTAGGTAATAATTGAGTTACTATGTGGCAGGCACAATCAGGACTGGCAGGCACTATTCTCAGTATCATATATGTATACACAAATATATATACATATATAATATGAATTATAATATATTATATATAAATATATTCACTTAATTTTCACAATAACCTTATGGGAAATAGGCTTACAGGGAGATTAAATAACCTGCACCAGGCCATACAGCAAGTGGTGGGCCCAAGATTTGATCCCATGCAGCCTGGTTCCAAAACATGTACTCCTATTTCACCAAATACAATTTTGCATCCCTCTGTGAATTTCTAGATTAGATAAATTTGATGTGTATCACAATCTTCCTTGGAATTTGCTTTGTAAAAAAAAAAAAAACTAAACAAACCAAAACAACATGATTTTTTTGGAGAAGGCAACTTGCTTAGTTAAAACAACAGGGTGGATCCGGTGCTATATAGAGCAGTTTGCTGCAAGAACACACAGCGTAGGGAACTTAACCCAGACCATGGAATCAAGGGGCACTTCCAGAGGAAGACAGTTTCTGAAATAAGTCTTAAAAGATAGGTCCAAGGTAGGCAAGCAAATAAGATGAGAGCAGGACAGTCTATTCTAGCCTCTAGTAGGAGAACAAAAACAAATAGGAAAGAGGGCCCTTTATTTTTTTTTCATGGATGGGATTTTATTAAAATTGTACATAGATCTCAAATTTAAATTTAAAAATGAGCATTTTTTTCTAGTATCAAAATAGTTATTTTAAAAATAACTTGGAAGCCGGGCGCAGTGGCTCACGCCTGTAATCCCAACACTTTGGGAGGCTGAGGTGGGCGAATCATGAGGTCAGGAGTTTGAGACCACTCTGGCCAACACGGTGAAACCCCGTCTGTACTAAAAAAAAGAAACAAAAATTAGCCGGCGCAGTGGCGGGTGCCTGTAGTCCCAGCTACTCTGGAGGCTGAGGCAGGAGAATCGCTTGAACCCGGGAGGCGGAGGTTGCAGAGAGCAGTGATCGCGCCGCTGCACTCTAGCCTGGGTGACACAGCAAGACTCTGTCTCAAAAAAAAAAAAAAAAAAAACCCTTAGAAAACTTTAATACAACTTTGTTATATATTAAATATTCACCTAAAATCTCAATCATTTCTCTCCCATCTCTCTCTGCTAGAATCTTGGAGGGCCCTTTATTTATAAGTAACTCACTGCAAAACACTTTCAAGACAAGAGTGAGGGGAAGGTGAAGAGGTCAGAGCTGAAGTGTTTATCATATCTCTAAGTCCATGGCTTTTAACCTAAAAGCCGCCTCTGAAAATTTATCTGGAGGAAATGAAAAACCTGTGTCACTACTCTGAAAATTCAGATTTTTTTAAATATTCAGGGATAGATTTATAGAAACTTAATTGTGTATAACCTTACCTTGTGGGCAAGAAAAATGACTCTCAAAGATGATAAAAATCAGTAGTTGTCGAGAGTATGATCTTTTGATTCAAAGTAGAAATTCACTTTTATTATTAATCTTTATTGGGCCTACTCACTCCTGCCAGAGTGGGTCATGCAAAGGCTCTGGGGTCTTAAGCAGAGTACAGTATTTGGTAAGAATGTTCTAGGGTTTGGTTTACACTGACCACCACTGAGATGCCCATTGCAAGTATATGTAGTCATTTGAAGTTTGGGACTTCTGCCATGTCTATGCCACACTTGGACATTCAAATCATTACAGAGTCAGTCTAGGAACTCCTGTGCCTACGGTTCGGTCTCCTTAGGTGCTCTAAGCAACCATTTGCCCTGGGAGTCATGCCGTTTCACCAGGGCACCTAGAGAGTGGGTTCCCATCACCACTGGAATCCAAAGACCTGTCTCCTCAGCCTTAGAGAAGCGTCTCCATTCTGTTGCTACTTTTTTATCCTGCTTGTTTAAAAAAGGCATTTTCCTCTCCCTAGTTTCCCTTTTGAGACATTTAACATATTCTCTCCAATTGCTTTTGGCTTTTCTAAATGCCAAAAAGAAAGTTTGTATTCAAGGAACTCAGGCTTTAGGCACTGAAAAAACATCCATAGCAAAGGAACAAAGGCCTTAAAACTGGGAACAGGCCAGGCACGGTGGCTCATGCCTGTAATCCCAGCACTTTGGGAGGCCAAGGGGGGTGGATCACGAGGTCAGGAGATCAAGACCATCCTGGGCAACATGGTGAAAACCCGTCTCTACTAAAAATACAAAAATTAGCTGAGCGTGGTGGCACACACCTGTAGTACCAGCTACTTGGGAGGCTGAGGCAGGAGATTCGCTTGAACCCGGGAGGTGGAGGTTGCAATGGGCTGAGATTGCGCCACTGCACTCCAGCCTGGTGACAGAGTGAGACTCCATCTTGAAAAAAAAAAAAAAAAAGCTGGAACAAATTCCAGAAGGACAAGCATCTCAAATATCTCTGTTTTCCAGCAGCAAAAATGATAATAATGATTCAACGAATGATTATATAGGATATTTGAATTGTTATACATTTCGCATCATTATAAATAACACTGTAAAAACTTCTTATATGGTATTTGTATTCTTGGGATACATTTCAAATAGTAGGGGCACAATATATCACTTGAGGTACCTGCTTACTTAAGCAAATGTAAGGTGAGGTCATTAATGTCATGACTGAAAGACAAAAGAGAAGCTTTTTGTCAGTTGCTGGAGTCCACTTTTCCCATGAATACCTTGTTATACTCTGAAGGTGAGACAGAGTAATTTTCAGGAAGCCATTGGTTTCCTGGAGGAAACTCAACTCCTCATGCCTAAGATTCAAAGTTAGAAGGACTCATCAGAATGGACTGAGATGGTCTCATGCAAGTTCCCCTAGCAAGAAAGCAAGCAAAGCCCCCCAGAAACACTCACCAGAAGGGAAAGGAAGTTTGGGATGGTACTGGAGCTCAACACAAGGTATGAAAATTGGGAAGCAGCATGAAGCTAAAGTAGGAAGCCCCTTGCCAAAGCCCTTGCCTAAGCCCTTGCCAAAGCACAGGCATGAGATTGGACTAGATAAGAGATCACTGCACAGTGAATAAGCATCCACCAGTCTGCATAGACCAGGTCTCCAGCAGCAACAGTGTTGTGGGCAATAACTACAGCAGTAGAGCTGATGGACTGATTTCTCCTTCTAGTTCCTTGTCTCCTCTGGGATGTTGAAGCACAGCTAGTCTTTTTTGCCTGGGGTCCTTGGACAATTGAGGATACAGAAGGAGAGAACATAAGAGGAGGAATCGGTGGGTGTTTGAAGTAGTAATTGAAAAAATTAGACATGTGAACATGCTTGTGTCCGAAGCTGGAAAAACAGGTCAATAAATACACATACTATCAGAGTCACAGTAAATACATGTACTGTCAGAGTCACAGATTTGTTTACAACCAGAGAAAATACAGAAAAATGTAGCTTCTTTGTTGCTTCTTCAAGTATTCTCACCTGCTGTGTAGAAAGGAAATCTATCTTTGAGCTTACTACAGTAAATTTGGTCCACCAACTTTATTTAGCAGTCCTTGTAGAAACTCAGTCATCTCCTATAAAATTCTGTGGCTCTCAGATTTTTAGATGGAGTGACACATCCTCTGTCCTTCTTCAGGATGGGATATGGGCAGTGGTAAAATGATTACCTCACCTTATGAGAGCAACAAAGAGGACCCAAGATTACATGCAGTGCCTCTGGATTCTTGCTGGTCCTTACAGCAGAAATCTTGTCTGTGTGTCTCCTTGACTGTGACCACTGAGGCAGAGGTTACTGGTCACAAACTAGTATGTATGACCAGAGACCACAGCCAAAGGCATTTGGCCCTGTCCCAAAGTCTCTACCTCCTACCTAAGGTGTACAAAAAAAATAAAATAGTTCAATTGAAAATAGTTGAAATATTGAGGGATATTTAGAGTACAAGAGTACTCACAGCAGTATTGCAATTACAATGTGTATACGAAGGCCTTATTGACTTGATTTACATTTTTTTCTTCTTTCAATATGTTCTAGTTAGTTGAGCAGATTCCCAAACAACCCAAAATATTTTTGGTTTAAGTACTAGGAATTATAATTATACACCTTTCATGAATGAATGGTCAAACAAAATTCCTGCCAGAGATAAGTTTTCCAGTGTTCTGACAAAAGGACATGCTATCAAGCATGTGTTGACAGCCATTACAATGACACTGTGTACATCTAGTCAAGACGTTTTTTCACTTCTCCAAAGCCAGAAAAATGGAGAAGCCTCCCACCAAAACTTCAAGAGAAGGGATGAGAGTTGCTCACCCTCCCTAAACTTTAAATTCAAAGAAGGGGGCAACTAAACTGGAGCTTTGTGTTGTTGGACAACCCCTGGCTGTGGACCAGCAATGCAGGATGGGCAATTTGCCTAAGCAGCTGTGAGCCTGGAATCTCTTGGGCAGAATCATTGGCTTGAGAACAGTTTATCTCCAGGAAATTTCTTTGCTGGGGGCAAGTGGAGGGGGGCAGAAAGGTCTACTTTACTTGAGATGTTTCTCAGCAGATAAGTTTCCAAAAATCCTCATTCATATCTAAATATGTCTTCCCTAGAGAGACTGAACAAGGTTCTAAGAGCTGTAGAACAGTTTTAGAAGAAAGTGCTCAAAGTTAGGCTAAACCTATAATTCCTACAGGCAATTTGCTCCTGGAATAGTTAGCACCAAAATCACATAGGGGGGTTTTATGGATGTGTACCTTTTGAACAGAAATCTTTAAAACGAATTCTTTTTTGTGTTAAAAAGGAAAACATGAATAGTAACATGCTAAGATATAAAATGGACGATGTTACATATAAATTGATTTACTTATGTTCCTTAACTTGAAGATTTAGTGCTTGGTAATCTTAATTTGGGAGGGGTTTATTGTGAGGTTTTTCATTTTAGATAAGCTTCCAGTTCAAGATGGAAGAGGAAACACATGTGTTTGTCTCAATACCTGTGGCCTCAGTAGACTACAGATTGAAAACATGTGTGGAATATGGAAAGCAGATTGGGGTCAGGCTGACAGATAACAGAGCACAGGAAACAAGAGAACGAGGCAGTAGAAGCCACTCTTCATGGCTGAACCCTTGATAGGCTTCTGGCTAGGCAGAGGCAGGCATAGAGAGTAGAAAGGGAAACAGAAAGAGAAATCTCCTTCAGCCACTAGAATGCCTGCTCTGCTCAGCCAGCCTCTCTGTTCCAGGCCCCTGACTATACAGAATGATGGGTGGCACCACCATTTAACCAAAGTAGAAGCTATTCTCTAAAATAGTAAATAATTTATTTGGGTAGGATTACAGTTACCCTTGGTGATCCAGGTACTTCAGAGAACTTCATAGGCTTTAGTTTAGAGAGCAAAAGTGATGAGCAAATAGCCAAATACCAAAATGAGGATTCAGGAGAGAGGCCTATTGAAGGAAAAATCGATAGAAAAAGCTCACAGCTGTGCCTGAGTTTCACCAATCCATTCCTTCACGAAGAGAGACTCAAGCATTAGCAGATAGCCAAGACAAATCACGACACCAATGAGAGGGATCAAATGAGCACATTACAAAAATAATAATGACCCCTGAGGAAAAAGCAATTTTTCACAGAACTGAGACGATCTAAGGAAAAAATTCTGATTTGTATTCTCAGGGAAGCTTGATAGGATATTCAGATACTGCATCCAAAACTATAAAAACAGGTTGCTATAGAAAAGGAGAAAAAAAAGTTTTCTTTTAAAGTTTAAGTAGTTTAGCTAAAAGAGAAAAGTCAATATGAGAATATATGGTTGTCAGCTGGGTGGCCATGGAAATGCTTGAGTCACACCTTCCCCAACTACAGGCAGTGCAGCTTGCAGCTCTAGGAGAAGCTCCTTCCCTGTGCTTAAGGAGGGGAGAGAGAAGAGTAAAGAGAAGTTTGTCTTGCAACTTGGATACCAACTCAGCCACAGTAGGATAGGGCACTTGGCAGAGTCCTTGAGGCCCCCAATTCAGACCCTAACTCCTGACATTTCTGGACACACATTGGGCCAGAAGGGAATCGGTTTCCTCGAAGGGAAGGACCCATTCTTGGCAGGATTCATCACCTGCTGACTAAAGAGCCCTTGGTCCCCGAATAATCAGCAGTGGCAGCCAGGCAGTACTCGCTATGAGCCTTGGATGAGACTCAGAGCCCTGCTGGCTTCAGGTGTGACCAAGCACATTCTCAGCTGAGATAGCTACGGGGAGACCCCTTCTACTTGGGGAAAAAGTAAAGGTGACTTTGTCTTGCACCTTGGGTACCAGCTGGAGCACAGTGGGGTACAATACCTCATGGGCTCCTTGTGTCCCTGATTCTAGACCTTGGCTCTTGGATGGCATTTCAGGACCTACCCTGGGCCAGAGGGGAACCTAATGCTCTAAAAGGAGAGACTCAGGCCTGGCGGCAATCACACAAGCTGACTGACTAGCCTTTGGGCCTTGAGTGAATATGACAGTAGCAAGGCAGCACTCAGCACAGGCCTCGGGCAGTGGCGACCCTGGTAGAGACTTCTCTGTTTGAGGGAAAGGAAGGCAAGAGTGGAGAAAACTGTCCTGTAGTTTGGGTGCCAGCTAATCTTCAGTAGAATAGAGAGGATCAGGTAGATTTCTTTTTTTTTTTTTTTTTTTTTTTTTTGAAACAGAGTCTCTCTCTGTTGCCCAGGCTGGAGTGCAGTGGCGCTATCTCAGCTCACTGCAAGCTCCGCCTCCAGTGTTCATACCATTCTCCTGCCTCAGCCTCCAGAGTAACTGGGACTACAGGCACCCGCCACTGCGCCCAGCTAATTTTTTTGTATTTTTAGTAGAGATGGGGTTTCACCTTGTTAGCCAGGATGGTCTCAATCTTCTGACCTCATGATCTCCCTGCCTCGGCCTCCCAAGGTGCTGGGATTACAGGCGTGAGCCACCGCACCCGGCCAGTATCAGGTAGATTTCTAAGGTTCTCGACTCCACGCCCTGGTACCCAGATGGCACCTCTGGACCACCCAGGGCTAGGGAGAACTTGCCAGCCTGAATGGAAGGACACATGTTTGGCTGAATTTGCTACCTGCTGATTGTAGAGCACTTGGGCCTTGAGCAAAAGTAGGCAGTAGCCAGGCAGTGGTCACTACAGGCCTTGGGTGAGACCCAGTGCTGTGCTGACTTTAGGCCTGACCCCATGCTCTCCTAGTGGTTGTGGTCACAGGGGTGCCTATATCATCCCTCTCCCAGCTCCAAGCAGCTCAGCACAGAGAGAGACTCAGTTTGTTTGGAGAAAAGTAATGGAAGAGAACAGGAGTCTCCTTGTAATCTAGGGAATTCTCTCTGATCTTACCCAAGACCACCAAAGTGATACCTCTACAAGTCTGCAAGAGCCACAGCATTACTGGGCTTGGGGTGTCCCCTAAGGCAGATATGGCTGCAGTGACCAAAGACTTAGATCACAACACCCAAGTTCCTTCAAATATTTGGAAAGCCTTGCCAAAAAGGACAGGTTCAAACAAGCCCAAACTGTAAAGACTACAACAAATATCTAATTCTTCAATGCCCAGACACCGACGAACATCCACAAGCATCAAGACCATCCAGGAAAATATGACTTCACCAAATGAACTAAATAAGGCACCAGGGATCAATCCCGGGGAAACAGAAATATGTGACCTTTCAGACAGAGAATTCAAAATAGCTGTTTCGAGGAAGCTAAACAAAATCCAAGATAACATGGAGAAGGAATTCAGAATCCTATCAGATAAATTTAATGAAGAGATTGAAATAATTAAAAAGAATCAAGCAGAAATTCTGGAGCTGAAAAACGCAATTGACATGTTGAAGAATGCATCAGAGAATCTCACCAGCAGAACTGATCAAGCAAGAGAAATAATTAGTAAGCTTGAAGACAGGCTATTTGAAAATACACAGTCAGAGGAGACAAATGGAAAAAGAATAAAATGCAATGAAGCACACCTACAGGAACTAGAAAATAGCTTCAAAATGGGAAATCTAAAAGTTATTGGCCTTAAATGGGAGGTAGAGAAAGAGATAGGTGTAAAAAGTTTATTCAAAGAGATAGTAACAGAGAACTTCCCAAACCTAGAGAAAGATATCAATATTCAAGTACAAGAAAGTTATAAGCACCAAGCAATTTTAACACAAAGAAGACTACTTCAAGACATTTAATAATCAAACTCCCAAAGATCAAGGATAAAGAAAGGACCCTAAAAGCAGCAAGATAAAAAATAATAATAATAACATATAAAGGAGCTTTACATGTTAATAATAACATATAAAGGAACTTCAGTACATCTGGGAGCAAACTTCTCAGTGGAAACTTTAGAGGCCAGGAGTGGCATGACATATTTAAAGTGCTAAAGGAAAAAACTGTTATCCTAGAATAGTATATTCACTGAAAATATCCTTCAAACATAAAGGAGAAATAGACTTTTCCAGACAAAAGCTGAGGTATTTCATCAATACCAGACTTGTTCTACAAGAAATGCTAAAGGGAGTTCTTCAATCTGAAAGAAAAGGATGTTAATGAGCAAAAATAAATCATGTGAAGGTATGAAACTCACTGGTAAAGTTAGTACACAGAATGTCATAACACTGTAATTGTGGTATATGTTGAGTAGAAAGACTAAAAGATGAACCTATCAAAAATAATAACTCCAACAACTTTTCAAGATGTAGACAGTATAGTAAGATATAAATAGATATGACAAAAAGTTAAAAAGCTGGAAGATAAAGTTTAATTTTTATTAGTTTTCTCTTTGCTTCTTTGTTTATGCAATCAGTGTTAAATTGTCATCACTTTAAAATAATAGGTTATAAGATAGTATTTGCAAGCCTCATGGTAACCTCAAATCAAAAAACATACAACAGATACACAAAAAATATAATATAAGAAATTAAAACATATCACCTGAGAAAATCACCTTCACTAAAAGAAGAACAGAAAGAAAGGAAAGGAGGAAGAGAAGACACCAAAACACCCAGAAAACATCATACAAATGTCAGTGGCATGGCATATGTAAATATCAGTATATCAAAGAGATGTCTGCACTCTCATGTGTATCGCAGCACTATTCACAATAGTCAAGATTTGGAAGCAACCTGTGTCCATCAACAGACAAATGGATAAAGAAAATGTGGTACATATACACAATGGAGTATTACTCAGCCATAAAAAGAATAAGATCCTGTCATTTGCAACAACATGGATGGAACAAAAGGAAATTATTTTAAGTGAAATAAGCCAGGCACAGAAAGATAAACTTCACATATTCTTGCTTATTTGTGGGAGCTAAAAAAAAAAAAACAATTGAACTCATGGAGATAGAGAGTAGAATGATGGTTACCAGAGGCTGGGAAGGGTAGTGAGGATGGTGTGGGGGAAGTGGGGATGATTCATGGGTACACAAGTATAGTTAGAATGAATAAGATCTAGTATTTGATAGAACAATGGGGTGACTACAGTCAACAATAATTTATTATACATTTTAAATAACTAAAAGATTGTAATTTGATTGTAACACAGAGAAAGGATAAATGCTTGAGGTGATGAATACCCCATTTACCCTAATGTGATTATTATTCATTGTATGCCTGTATCAAAATATCTTATGTATCCCACAAATATATATACCTACTACGTACCAACAAAATTTAAAAATAAACAAAAAGAATTTATGGTAGATTGACTGTATTAATGATCCCATTTCTTCACCCTTCACTTTATCCAAGTCCTTCATTATTTAACTTCATGGCACTTTTCCTCTTTGCCTCTGAGCTCATCCATGTGAATGCCTTTAACCAATGATGCTGCAAATGTGACACAGGAAGATTCTAGAAAAATGTGTTCCTTCTCTTTTACCTTAGTCATTGTTTTCTCGACATATGTAAGAGACACATGGAGTAGAGCCCAAGGGGCAGCCTGTAGACTCTCAAAGACACTCTCAAGCCTGACAGAGATCAGAACCACCCGCTCAAGTGTCAGCTAAATGCTCCCCGCCAGGAAGGCTTCCTTGTCCCCTCCACCTAATGAACCCTGCCTTGGGCAATAATCTCATTAATTTTATACTGCTGTGGGGAAAAGAAAGATCAGACTGTTACTGTGTCTATGTAGAAAGAAGTAGACATAAGAGACTCCATTTTGTTCTGTACTAAGAAAAATTCTTTTGCCTTGAGATGCTGTTAATCTGTAACCCTACCCCCAACCCTGTGCTCGCAGAAACATGTGCTTTGTCGACTCAAGGTTTAATGGATTTAGGGCTATGCAGAATGTGCTTTGTTAAACAAATGCTTGAAGGCAGCATGCTTGTTAAAATTCATCACCACTCCCTACTCTCAAGTACCCAGGGACAAAAAACACTGCGGAAGCCCGCAGGGACCTCTGTCTAGGAAAGCCAGGTATTGTCCAAGGTTTCTCCCCATGTGATAGTGTGAAACATGGCCTCGTGGGAAGGGAAAGACTTGACTGTCCGCCAGCCCGACACACGTAAAGGGTCTGTGCTGAGGAGGATTAGTAAAAGAGGAAGCCCTCTTTGCAGTTGAGGTAAGAGGAAGGCATCTGTCTCCTGCTCGTCCCTGGGCAATGGAATGTCTTGGTGTAAAACTCGATTGTATGTTCCATCTACTGAGATAGGAGAAAACCACCTTAGGGCTGGAGGTGAGACATGCTGGTGGCAATACTGCTCTTTAAGGCATTGAGATGTTTATGTATATGCACATCAAAAGCATAGCACTTTTTTCTTTACCTTGTTTATGATTCAGAGACATTTGTTCATGTGTTTTCCTGCTGACCCTTTCCCCACTATTACCCTATTGTCCTGCCACATCCCCCTCTCCGAGATGGTAGAGATAATGATCAATAAATACTGAGGGAACACAGAGACCTGTGCCAGCACGGGTCCTCCGTAAGCTGAGCGCAGCTCCCCTGGGCCCACTTTTCTTTCTCTATACTTTTGTCTCTGTGCCTCTTTCTTTTCTCAAGTCTCTCATTCCACCTGACGAGAAACGCCCACAGGTGTGGAGGGGCAGGCCACCCCTTCATACTGCCTTCACAGCACCCATTGTATTCATCCACTTTCACGCTGCTGATAAAGAAATACCTGAGACTGGGCACTTTACAGAAGAAAGAGGTTTAATGGACTTACAGTTCCACATGATTGGGGAGTCCTCACAATCATGGCCGAAGGCAAGAAGGAGCAAGTCATGTGTTGCATGGATGGCAGCAGGCAAAAAGAGGGAGAGCTTGTGCAGGGGAACTCTTTATAAAACCATCAGATTTCATGAGACTTATTCACTGTCACGAGAACAGTATGGAGGAAAGTGCCCCCATGATTCAATTATCTCTCACTGGGTCCCTCCCACAACACGTGGGAATTATGGGAGTATAATTCAAGATGAGATTCGGGTGGGGACAGAGAGCCAAAACATATCACCCATCATTAATGAAATTATCTTGTTTATATCATTGTGCTCATGATTATTGTTTGTTTCCTCTACTAGAATGAAAGCACCACTGGATCAGGGACCTTGTCCATATTATTCACTAGTCTTTAGCATCTACAACAATGCCTAGCCATTAGCAGGTAATTAGGAAGCATTTGTTGAATAAATTAAATTTGAATAAATTAAATTTGAATGAATTAAAAATGAATAAATGGGTTGGTAGAAGGAATAATTGGAATGAAGATTGGTATTAGGATAGATGATCAAAGAATTTACTAATTGTTATGCCCCAGGCACAGACAGATTAGAAAGACCGTCATCCATAGAAGGCCTGGAGGCCCCCTCTTGCCAGATGACATTTTAGTGGACCCAAGGAAGACCCAGAGGATCCCTGAAATATTTCAACATTTTAACAACTGGTCTGTCCCCCAGTGCATACCATTTGAACACCACTCTGCTGGCTAGGACAACCACGTAATGTGCTATGGTAACAAAGTTTCACAGACTGGACAAATACATGAAATGGCTCATTTTTGAGTGCTCAGTAACATCATCTTAGTGCCCGCAAATCACGTATCTGAGGCTATGTAAAAATAAGACTGATCAGCTCGAATGTCAAGCTCTCAGGCATCTTTCTTTGCTTTGTGGGACTGAAATCACTTAAGGAAAGGAATGAGATCACTTACACTTTCTAAAGACTGAGGGACGCCCTGAGCTTCCCAGTTCTCCTACCCACATTTCTCTGAAGTCAGTGAGGCACTACTTCTGCTTGGCAACAAAGAATCTGCCTTCTCTTATTTCCCAAAGTCCCCCTTTTTTTTTGCCAAGATAATCTTTCCCAGACAGAGGCATTCAGGAGAAATAGAAGTCTCCAGTCCCAAGAAATGGGGAAGGGAGGCGGGAAAACACACAGAAAAGGCCCTGGCGGTGCTTAGTCAAATGAGTTCAGCATTTGGATAGGGACCAGCAGCTGACACACATATGAGAAGATTAGGAGAGTATGTGTACTGAATAGTTCACCAAAACCAAAAAAATTAAAATTGTAAGGCTGTGGGAAAAAATACTAGTTATGAGAATAAAGCAATTAATTTTCCTTACAAAATACCTGTTAACCACAATTGGCAAATTAACTAATCCCCAAAATAATCAACACTATAAAACTTCACTCGGTTGTTTGAGAAAGGAGAAAGCCTGTTAATCAGAGCCAATTTTTAATGGCTGATTTTTCTAAAGCCCTTTTAGTGCTTAAATAAGGGTAACTACTAAGAGTCTTTTGGAAAACTACTATCAGGAATGAATGAGAAACATTCTTAATGACTTCAGATTGTTATATTCATTAGTTGCTAGCATACTTAAAAGTAGATTATTATTATTGTATTAAGTATCCTGTCTTGTTTCTTAGAAATATTTTCTCCACACATGTTAATATTTTAAAAATCAGTCCATGCAATGATATGATGATTAGAACCATAAATAGTTTGGACACTAGTTAATGAAGCTTTTCATTTTTAGGAAAACAGCAGAATTATCTCAGAAAGGCTATCAGTGCATAGCTTTTAACTCTACCTCCTGCTGTCCAGGGATGTTAAACATTGGTAAACAGAAAGTGAACATGGAAGAAAGATTTTCTGATTGATGAGGGCAAGTCTTTCAAAAAGCATCCAATTTAAAAGATATCCTTTTCCTGGCGGAAAACCAAAGAAGTCTCTAACCCTCTCCCACCACAATGTCAGTATTTTTTAGATGGCATTTTTCCTCAGAATAATTAACATTATACAGCAGACAGAATTCTATCAACCCTACAATTCACAGATAGCAAAAAATAACCCTCCAAAAGCCAGAATAATGGAAAACATGGATGAAATCATAAAGTCACAGTAAGAAGTTCCATAGAGAGTAAACTGATTCCGTTGCAAGCCAGGGAGTTCTGTGAAATTATCTTGTGTTGTCTAAAATAGAGAAGTAACTAAGATAGGATATTCCATGCAACATGTTGTCCAGGGTAGAACAGACTAGTAGTGATCACTCCAGGCTCAAGATTTAACCAATAACCTAATAATAAGGATGGGTAACTAACAATAGAAACACACCGCAGAGGTGGCGGCGCCTGTAATCCCAGCTACTCAGGAGGCTGAGGCAGAGAATTGCTTGAACCCGGGAGGCGGAGCTTGCAGTGTGCGGAGATCGCGCCACTGCACTCCAGCCTGGGCGACAGATTGAGACTCCATCTAAGACAAAAAAAAAAAAAAAAAAAAAGGAACACACCAGGAGAAAACCGTCTCCCTTCTGGCTCCGCCATCCGCTGAGAGCTACTTCCACTCAATAAAGCTTTGCACTCATTCTCCAAGCCCACGTGTGATCTGATTCTTCGGGTACACCAGGCAAGAACCCAGGATACAGAAAACCCTGTGTCCTTGTGACAGGGTAGAGGGTCTAATTGAGCTGGTTAACACAAGCCACCTATATGCACATGGAAAGGGGTGGTGGTAGTTGTGATGACGAAGGTTACTAAACACAAGCGCTTTACTTTACTCCTTAGTTTGGGTTGACTCATTGAAGGGGGAAATGTTCCCTTGTCCCCCCGACAGGGCATGCGATGTGGGTGTGGCTCGCTTCTTGAGTGCCCTGCTGCTCAGACCTCTAGGGGAGCACACACACCGGCAGGCCGTGGGGTTCCGATCCCACAGCAGTGTCTAGGGGTGAATGTGCAGGCTCCTGAAGCCCCAGTAGGCCTGTGTTACAGGGTGCTCTCTTAGTTTGCCATCTATAGGTGGCTTGTGTTAACCAGCTCAATTAGACCCTCTACCCTGTCACAAGGACACAGGGCTTTCTGTATCCTGGGTTCTTGCCTGGTGTACCCGAAGAATCAGATCACACGTGGGCTTGGAGAATGAGTGCAAAGTTTTATTGAGTGGAAGTAGCTCTCAGCGGATGGGGGAGCCAGAAGGGAGATGGTTTTCTCCTGGAGTTGAGGGGCTCGGGGGCCGCTCTCCTCCGACTGCCCACCGAACTCCACTGGTCCCACCGGTGGATGCCCGGCCGGCGGGCCGGTGCCTGTGTCTGTTCTATATGCTCTTCTGCCGACGTGCTCCTCTCAACGTCCTCTCAACGACCAGCCGCTCGCGTCTTCTTCCTCCAACGTGCTCCTCAGGACGTCCTGCCGCTTGTGTCTCTGCCTTGCTAGGGTCTCATGTTTTTATAGGCCCAGGATGGGGGCGTGACGGGCCAGGGTGGTCTTGGAAAATGCAACATTAGGGCAAGAAGGCAGAAGTGCTAGTACTCACCTAGGTCTGCGGGGATGGAGCCCTAACCAGGGGCCACCCCCGTCTCTACCCAGCACTTCTGTTCCCCCATTCCTTATCATTTAAAGGGACCACACTCTTACCTTCCCAGCACTCCTGTATCATCATTGTTTTATAAAATCACAAGCTGAATCATTTGTTATTATAAGCCAAGAAACCTGAAATGAGACCCAGCTGGTTTGCATCCTTAGTAACCTAGGGCAGAGACTGGTAGCCCCAAACCAGAATGATGCTTGAATAAATCCTATTTCTCTTTTAAGTACTCCACACCAAAACCAGTACAAAAGCTCCGTTCTAACACTTACCCTAATTATGGGGCTGGGTGGAGGGAGGGCAGAGGTCAGTAATTTATTCTGAGAATCAATGGAATTGATCAATGGAATTTATTTTGGAATCAATGGCATCAAAGAAAAAAAGGTTTTAAAAGTCACTAATCTCTGTATTGAAGCAGTAGTTTTAGACAGTTTAGTGATAAAATGCCAGATACAGCTTACTGCTAAGCAAGGATGAACAAAGCCCAAAACTAAGATCAGACACCTGGGAGAAGACAGACAGAATGGCAAAGTGTAAACGTTGACCAAACTGAGGACAGGCTGAAGCTGAAAATTGGGAGCTCAGAACACCAAATGACTACACAGGGAGCCTAAACCAGGGTCAAAGAGGAACATAGGTAGTCAAGGACATAGAATTTGGAAGAATATATGATGGGTATCCATGGCAAAAAAAGATATGAACAGACAAGTACAGGTAAACAGAACCACAGGGGACAAAGACATGAAGCTGAAGGACTAAGCTCTTGACACTTCTCGTATCCTGGTTCTAATCCTGTTTCAAAGCCCAGTTGTAACTCTGCTATTGGATTGCCTATGATACTTCTGCATTCTTGTAGTAAATTCTCCAACCCCTCTTCTTTGTTGTTTCCTGTTAATTGTAACCAAATAATTTTTATTAACATAGCATATGTACATTATAAAGATCTGGAAGCATATTGCCAAGTAGTTCTCCAGAAAGTGCATGGGATTCATTTACCCAATGACAGGTGCCTGTTTCCCTCCATTTTTACTAACTTGATATTTTCATTCTTTCAATTCTTTACAAATTCTTTTTTATATTCTAATGACTGGTGTACTCAGAAATAGCACACTGTCTTTGCCACAGAAATATAGGAAGGATGGATACTACCAAGAGATCTGGACTCAGAGAACAGGGGCTCCTATTGATATAAATTTGGATTCTCTTCCATTGGAAAAAATGATGAGATCATTTATGGCTAAATATGGAATAGTAAGATGATGCTAAGCAAGGGGATCTTTGAATGAATGGACAGAAGGATGGATAAGTTTGTGCTGCATCATAGTTGAAAAGGAACAGAGCATGGTAGATACCTTTTTGGTCTGAAGGAAACTGCCCAACCCATAAAGATTTCTTGAGGATCCCACTGGTGTCCAAAGCTGATCCATCTAAAGGACACCTAATCTACCACAATGTATTAATCATAACTTTACATAATAAGATGAGGTTTAAGAATTATAATGGAGGAAACTATCATTTTATAGAACTGACTACACTGCTAGCCAATGAGTAACTGAAGATTATGAAACATCAAAGAGTTCAGGTGAGTAGGTAGTTAAAAATAAATAGGAAGCAATCAATATATTCTAAATAAAGCTGGTTAAAATATATATATTATGTTACTCTCAAAGTTACAAAAAAATCTGGGAATGATCCCACTGGTGAGCATGAAAATAAATGTGTAAGAAGTATATAATTAGCAACAGCAACCCCAAAAAGCCCCCTAAATTTTAATTATAAAAGTAAAAGTGGTTTAAATAGAGAAAGATGTCTTGAGGTGGGATAATTGATATTATCAGATGTATGTTATTTCCTGAACATAATTAAAATTCAGCAAAGATATATCCAGAACTTGACAAAATATTCATCTGGAAGAAAAGCCTATGGGGCTTATAAAAGGTTGAATTAATGGGGGGCACTTATCCAAACACATTTTAAAGATTACCATAAAGCTACAGTAATCAAAAAAGTGTAGTACCGGCAGTAGAATAAACGAGAAAAAGTCAATTTTTAAAAACAGATTAATATGATAAATCTGAAAGGAATGAAGTGTGATAAAGTTTGCATTTCAAATCAGTGAGAACAAGATGGATTAGTGAATGATACTTGGGAAAAAATAAGTTAGAACCATTATATATCTGTCAAGGTCAATTGCAAAAACCCGGTGTATTCATTAGCTAGTTTAAGCAGAAGGAAATTTATTACATGGTACTAAAGGGCTTACGGAATCATTAAGAGAAATGGAAAAAAAAAAAAAAGAAAAAAGAGACTATAGGCTGTACTTCCAGGAACAGCTCCCAAAGCCACATGGTAGGTCTGGGCTAGGAAAGTTGGTGCCAACTTGCTAAATTTCTTCTACAGTGGCTAGGTCTGAAGCCACACTGCCCTTGCTAGTTTCTGCACAACTCATTTGCCAAATCAAATCTCACTCAAGTACATTTGATCCACAAAATCTAAGTCACATCAGCCACACTAGTTACACAGATGTATGGAAACTGCAGGTTTCAGTTTTCCAGCCTGTGCAGTGCAAGGAAGGGCATTAGAAGGAGGAGGACTAGATGGTGAGCTGACCAATTTACACAAACCAAAATAATCCCCAGATACCTTAAATATAAAGAACCAAATAATAAAATAGAACAAAATATAGATATGTTTAGGCATTTAAACTGATATTTTTTAGTATTTGAAGTATTACGCTATATGTTAGTATGGTGTGTAATAACACGCATTGGAAACATCCTGAAGTTATCAGTATATAATTGCTTGTTAATTATGGCACATCACAGGGACTGTCACTCATTCTTTAAAAGAATTAGAGGATATTTAATGATACGAAAAGATGTTCACAATAGATCACTGATTTTTAAAATCAGGTAATACAAGTTATGGGGTACAAACTCATTTTGTGAATTACTCCTGTAAATTGTGTTATATTCAGTATACATTAATAGATATATTACATGTAATATACATTTTAATTTATAACATGTAACGAAACACATAACACACACATATATTTCTGGGAAGAAAGAGAATGACAGTGAGAAGGAAAAAGGCTATAAAAATGGTAACAGTGACTATTTCAGAACAATGTGGTTGTGGGTTTATTTGATTTCTTGTTTGGCTTATAATTTCTTAAGCAGATATACAATAATAGAGTATCTCCTTTGTTACAAGAGGAGGTTATTTTAAAAAAGCAAAAAACAAAAGAACAATGAACCAATATAATTTAGAAAAAAAAAGATTTTTAAAAAATTTTAGAAAAAAAAGAAATTTTAAATCCTAAATGAATGTTACCCAACATTTTTAATGAAAGTTAACGTTTACTAGAAACTTGCTATTTGACAGCCACTGTTCTTAGTGCTTTAAATGTATTAATATATTTGTTTTTCATAACAACCCAAAAGGTAGACACTATTACTATTTTCATTTTACAATGAGGGAACACATAAGAGGTTACGTAAATTGCCTGACATCATACAACTAGCAAGTGGTTGAGCTTACTACACAACACTGTTATAAAACCCAAGCTTTCAATCACAACATTAAATATTATCAATATTAATATTCTTAGCTAACATTTTTTGGGCATCAACATATAATACAACGCAACCATTTTTAATCGTACAATGCAATGGCTTTTGGCATATTCACAGAGTTGTACATTAATCACCACAGTCAATTCTGGAACATTTTCATCACCCAAAAAGAAATCCCACTTCCTTGAGCCCATCACCACCCCATCACCCCAGGCATCATACCAATACTTCACTTCCATAATCTATTGTATTCTTGCAACAATGCTGTATGGTAGAAGCGAATAGCCCCACTATACAGATGAGAAAACTGAGGTAGAGAGAGGTCGAGAAACTTGCCTAAATTATATAACTAGTAAATAGTAGAATTGGGACTTAAATTCAGGCAATCTGTCTTCAGAATACAGTCCCCTAACTACTCTGCTATGCCACCACTACATTATATTACAAAAATGAAAGTTCATGAATAAGTAGAAATTACTCCAGGAATATAAAGATTGTTCAATTTGAATATATCTAGCAAAATGACATATCATACCAATAATAATAGCGAAAAAAATACTATCCCCAAAAGCACTCAGTATCTATCTCTAGCAGAAAAAAATAGATGGATGACCCCCACAAGTAAACAAGAATAGGAGAATGTGTACACGTCTATCTGAAATAACTGTAATTAACACCTAACATTGACACAAGAAAGACATATGTAAGTAATAAAAAATAAAACATATCTGTTATCATTACCCTAACTTAAATTTATTCTACATGTTTTAACTAAGGCAGTCAGTAAGTAAAAGGAAAAATGAGGTTTCTCTTTAAAAAGAAAATGCAAAATAATTATTTCTATATAATAGACTATATAAATAGAAAAATAAAACCAACTTCAAAATCATCTTTAGTAATACAATATTTCAGTAATCCAAGAAACGGAAAGTCTGTGAAAAAAAAAAAAAAAAGATATACGTGTGTGGGAGTGGCAATGGGAGTGGAAGGTTAGAGCTCAAATTCATCTTTCAGGCTGAACAGTCCCCATGAACTGGAAATCATTAAGTCCTGTTTCACCTCCCGAGAATGCATACCAGTTAAATTCTTTACATTCTTTTTCCTTGCCTATTTTGCCTGGAAAAATGCTTGAAACCACAATGTTGGACAGATAGTTTATTTTTGTGTGTCAGTATTTTAACTGGAAGGAAGAGGAGAAAATTTTTCATGGATCTTTAGGTTATAATGATTTGACCTTTTATTAGTTATAGGATTTATTGCCCACATGAAAAAAAAGGAAGAACTTTTGCAAAGGAAGAGTGGAAAAGCTAAGGGCCAATATCATGTATTCCCGTCTTCCCTGACCTACTATTCAAAACCTCCAGTAATGTGGAGAAAAAAGAAAGGCTCCAGAGTCCTTTGAAGTCTGTGTGACTTCAAGGAAATTACAGAATAACAATGTCATGGAGCATCTTGCAGGCTGCTGGAGACCCCAGGGCTCTAGGCTGAAGGGAGTCTTCAGCTTTGCAGATCCAAGAGCCCAGATGAATCTGCTCAACTAAGGGCTATTCTGGGATGTCCAAGAGCTGTGACTAAATGAACTTACCAGATTTTTTTTTATATAAACCAGTCATTTATGCATCTTTACCAGCCTCCTTCCCACAGAGGTTTTGGTGGCTAAGATGTCAGCCCGTTAATTTATCTTTAGAAATACATCAGTAGCTGCTGAGGTACACCAGATGAAAACTGACTTGGAGTCAGAATCCCTGGTCCAAGTCTCAAATTAGTCATGTAAATATTATGTGTGATCCTGGCTGAGACACTTAGCCCATCACTCCACCAAAATTAGCTTTATCAATGTCACCAATAACCTGCTGGTTCCCAAGTACAATACACTCTTTTATTAAAATCTCACTTAACCTCTCCATGGCCTTGTACCCTGCTGATCACCTTTCCTCCTTGAGTTTTCATGGCACCACCTTTCTGGTTTTCTGCTTACCTGTCAGCTGATTCTTCTCTTTATTCTTCCTCTCATCCTTTGCATCTAGGATCTGTCTTTCATACTCAACTATTTGGGTTTAAATCCCTTTCCTTGAGTAGCCCCATCCAGATCCACAGATTCAAGTCCCAGACATTTATCCTAAGACCCAGAACTATAGATAAGACATTTCCACCTGAACAAACCTTGGAGACCTAAACTCAACAGGCCCCAAACTGAACTAAGTGTCTACCCTTATGCCTTCCCCATACTGTCCAAATCAGAAAATTAACTCCTCAGGTGAAGTTGATGTTATTAATCTATGAATGACCCTTGGAGTAGCACGTCTGAAAAGCAAGAACTTTTTTCATGACTCCAACACTAGATTATCAAGTCTTCCTTGTTTATAGCCCCTCGCTCCGCATCATCCCCACCTCCATTGCCTTAATTCAAGAGGGAATGACACCTCCTTCAAAACAGCCTCTATGCTCTCTCTACTGATCTCCCTGACTCCTTGCTGGGCCATGCCAATTTTTCTTACATAGTCCTCCCATAATGACCTTTATCAAAGGCCAGTCTGAGACTCCCAAATGGCTTTTCCATAGCTCTAGAGTTATTTAAGCTTCTTTGTTTTGTACGCCGGCCCTTCATGGTCTGGCTTTATTCTACCTCTAGACTCACATCTGCAATCCCACATCCCTTGCATCTCAATCATTACCTCGATTTTCCCAAACACATCATGCTGTTTCATGTATCACTGCCTTCCTACAATCATTTCTTCTATTGGAATGCCATTCCAAACCTCAAAGCTTATTCTTTTCTCATCCTTCTAGGATCAGTTCATTCATTCCTTTCAAAAGAGGTCTACCCTTTCCCTGGTGTGATAGATTGCATTTGCTCACCACTCTCTGCCTATACATTTTTGCCATGGCTTCATCATGACCAAAGTAGACTTTCCCACCCTTGTGCCTTGCTGTGGCCAATAGCACAGAAGCGGAGGTAATAATGTGCCAGTTCCAAACCCTTTTAAACAAACTTATGACATCCCTATGAGAAGAACCTGTCTGAGCCTGTCTCAGAATGATCATGAGAAACACATGGAGAACTTCTCTAATCAGCTGACCCTGAGAGGACCAAAAGACGTGTCAGATAAATCCTTACTGGTATGTGCAGTTTTGAGGTGTGGTTGCTTCTTATGTGGTGTGTTGTAGATTAACCAAAACATTTAGTGTAGTTTATTTGTCCTTCTCTGTCCTCCCATAGCCACTCTGCATGCTTTAGGCCAGCTCTTCTCCAAGACAAACGAGGAAGCAAAACTGGCACCTTGACCTGCTGCCATTCAAACTTTAGTCATAGGGGAAAAAACATCCTCTCCGCTTTCTAATAAAGTTTCTTAAAAATGTAATAACACCCTGCCTTGTACTATTCCTCCAAATAAATGAAGACTTCAGCCCTTCCCCTTGTTAATTCTCTAACCAAAATAATTTTATCCTTGACTTTTACAAAACTGATGCCTACATATATATGCGAACCTTTATTTACTGATATGACAATCAAGTGAAGAAACATCTGATTTTCTGCCATGAACAAACCAACTTTCACCTTGTTTAATTCAGGGATCCCAGCTCTCTTAAAATCTGGAGTAACTTGAAAAACTATGCAAGTAGAAATAATTTTATTTTCTCAATACATTTGTCTGAGTTTTGTTTTGTCTGTTTGTTTGTTTGTTTTTTGTTTTTGCCACGAGCAAAGTTTGAGGCATTAGGTGCCATCAAGGGCTCAGCATTCTAGAAGCCTATGTCTTGCAAGCGTGATGGTAGCTCAGGGATTTGTCTGTGAGAGAAGAAACCAGAAAGGCACTGTCTTGGGAAGACGCTAAAATAAAAAGACTGGCTCACAGTCCAAAATCATCGCCAAACCCAGAGAAATAGGCAGGCTGTGAATCCCACTATAAGTGCCAAGAAAGGCAATTTGGGTATCCAATTCTAATACTCATGAGAAGGTATTACTGCCGTTGTTAGAGGACCATTCAGCCTCTGGTACAGGTGAGAGAGAGACAGGCTGACATGGAAAACCTCTATTGCAAAACTTTTCAGATGCTGACACAGAAAGTTTGTGTATAATTCTTTTACGTTGTTTATACAAGACAAGCTTTTTGATACTTGTGTGGAGACATTACAAACAATGATTCTGAGCCTGACTGGGCTGTATAGGACATGCAAATGATACAATGTTAAGTGAAAAAACAGAAAGCAAAATTTTTTTGTACAATGTTATTTTATAACATATTCCTAGAAAACTGATGGATAGAAAATACATGCCTGACCAGGCATGGTGGCTCACACCTGTAATCTTAGCCCTTTGGGAGGCTGGGGTGAGTGGATAGCTTAAAAGCCCAGGAGGTTGAGGCTGCAGTGAGCCCACTGCATTCCAGCCTGGGCAACAGAGTGAGACGCTGTGTCAAAAAAAAAAAAAAAAAAAAACAGATAAGAAAATACATGCCCAGGCCGGGCGTGGTGGCCGTGGCTCAAGCCTGTAATCCCAGCACTTTGGGAGGCCAAGGCAGGCAGATCACGAGGTCAGGAGATCTAGACCATCCTGGTTAATACAGTGAAACCCCGTCTCTACTAAAAATACCAAAAAAAAAAAAAATTAGCCAGGCGTGGTGGCGGGCGCCTGTAGTCCCAGCTACTTCGGAGGCTGAGGCAGGAGAATGGTGTGAACCCGGGAGGTGGGAGCTTGCAGTGAGATGAGATCGCGCCACTGCACTCCAGCCTGGGCGACAGAGCCAGACTCGTCTCAAAAAAAAAAAAAAAAAAAAAAAAGATAATACATGCCCAAAGGGGTTTAGTTGAGTGAAGATAAGAGATTTTTAAAAATATTTCTATTTTACAAAACATTTTATGTAAGAATATAACTCTATGATGAAAAATAATAAATGTCTCACATAAAATAATATCTACAAACAAAAGCTGAAAATTTAAAAAGAAAGGTTTTTCAGTGAGCACTGAATGACAGCAAAGCAGCAGGGAAATGTTGCCCAAGTATTCCTATAGGGATATTCTACCAAGGGGTCCACTATTCATTCCAGTCCATCACAGTTCCCTCTCCAAACTGGGTTGGAGACACATGAATCACTCTTTGGCTTTAGATTTCTAGACTCCACACAGACTACAGCCCTTCTGATACATGACAATTGAGAAGATTACTGTTTACTTCAATTATATGCCAGTTATATATACTCCTGACTGGTTTTCTTGATTGAACATAGACCTTGGTCATTTGCTGAAGAGTTAGAAATATTTTATCAGCAAACACACTTCACTTTTTTATTGAGTGTTTGTATGCCTAGAAGAGAAGGCTCATTTTTATTTCATTTTCAGAGGATAAATTTTCAGACCTCATCTCCAAATTCAAGGTTTCTATCCTATTTGGTAGCCTCATATACAGCCTGTTCTAACTTTTAACAAACATGAGTGAAAACAGCTTGTCCCTATCTCTTTCCTATCTTGTTCAGAATAACCCTTCAGACACTTGATGTTAAAACTATCCATCAGCTGTAATTATTCAAATTAACCCACCTTCTCTGATTAATTTTGGCTTTACCCCTGATGTTTTGTTTTACAGGAAAAAAAAAAAAGGAGGGGAGTTTTTTTCTGGATACCTGTGCATATCTCCTCATTGGTTTTAAATTGAAGACATCTAAAGGGAACATTCTATATTGGTACAAATATCACCAGCATTGCCTGTACTGTAAAGCTGAATGTAAGGTGGGTGGGGAGGGGAGAGGAGGTAAGCAAAGACATCGTCCTGTACCAAAATCAATTTATCTAATAGGAAATCACAAATATGCGTGATGTTTTGCAATACATACAATCTGTGTGCTGATAGGAAAAAAAGGCCTAGAATTAGAAATAATATGTTTATGGAATGACCAGCTTCTAATAACCAAGAAATCAGTATGGGATTCCTATAGGAATAACCAAATGGCAGGGGAGCTATTTAGAAAATATTCTGTTCGGATGCTAATGAAAGGGAATATACAGGTATACAGCTTTATAAAACAGTAAGACAGGGACATGCCCCTTGCTCTGCAGGGCTGACAGAATGATTTAAACAGGAACACTGGGAGTAGACTATTGGAAGACAGCATCAGGGACGGGATTGGTCAGGAAGAGTTTGGAGATGGGTTAAGATACTAAAATGGCGAGGTAAGGGTCAAGTCCTTTCTATCATAGAAATGGGGAGGTCAGAGTCAGAGGTTCATGCACTGAGGCTTGGAGAGTCCATTCAAAAAGAGGCAGAATTCTGGACTCGGGTTAGGGATCAGCAGCGAGGGGGATATGGCAGGTAGAGCTGACACTCTGACTATTATGAATCACGGATACAGTGGGCCTAGCTCTTGGATGATGTCACATTCAAGGAAGCACCATCAGAAACAGCCAAAAAAAAAAAAAAAGATTTTTTTTCAATCTTCAACATGCAACTCTCAAAAACAACAAAAACAGTAAATGGCACATTCAAAACTCTTCCTTATATTCTCTCTGAGTTACTATAGAGACTAAATTCTTTTTTAAAAAAACAATTTTATTTTATTTGAAGTTCTGGAGTATATGTGCAGGATGTGCAGGTTTGTTACATAGGTAAACATGTGCCATGGTGGTTTGCTGCACCTATCAACCCATTACCTAGGAATTGAGCCCCACATGCATTAGCTATTTATCCTGATGCTATCCCTCCCCCGACCCCCTCAACAAGTGTCAGTGTGTGTTTTCCCCCTCTATGTGTCCATGTGTTCTCATTGTTCAGTCCCCACTTATAAGTGAGAACATGCAGCATTTGGTTTTCTGTTCCTGTGTCGGTTTGCTGAGGACAATGGCTTCCAGTTTCATCCATGTCTCTGCAAAGGACATAATCTTATTCCTTTTTATGGCTGCATAGTATTCCACGGTGTATATGTACCACATTTTCTTTGTCCAGTCCATCACTGATGGGCATTCGGGTTGATTTCATGTCTTTGCTACTGTGAATAGTGCTACAATTAACATACGTGTGCCTTTATCCTTATAATAGAATGATTTATATTCCTTTGGGTATATACCCAGTAATGGGAATGCTGGGTCAAATGGTATTTCTGGTTCTAGGTCTTTAAGGAATCACCACACTGTCTTCCACAATGGTTGAGCTAATCTGAATTCCCACCAACAGTGTAAAAGCATTCCTATCTTTCTGTGGAGACTAACTTGTTATCTCTCTCCCCAGCCACCACGCTCCCTTCCCCATCAGCTATTCTGTGTCCAGGAGCTGGTGGGGCAGAGAGAACTGTTCCTCAGAGGGCAGTGGATGGAGATTACCCCAGGTAGGAAAACACCTTTCTCTTGGGGTAGCTGGGATGCTTAAGTGACTTATACAGTTTAATAATTTTTATTATGTCTCTCTGCCCTCTAGTCAAAAATTACTGCCCCCCCCCCACCCCGCAACATACACACACACATACACATACACACATAGAAAAATTCTTATTTTAAGTGGGGATCCCAGAAACTCTTTATTTACAGTCTAACTTCCCCACTCTTTTTCTTCTACTGGGGATACCTGTCATGGCCCTTGTGATTGTGCCTCTGGCATCTTCCAGCTGGATGACCACAGCCCCTTCTTATCAAACTTGACTGAGACTGAGGGACAGGCAAAATCCTGGGAAGTAAACGCAGTCAATTCCGTATTTAATCGGCCCTGACTTCATGAGCTCCATTCCGGATATTTGGCACGGAAGTGATGTTTCCTGGTAAGAGTCCTCCTGGTTGCAGACTGCCACTAGATGTCCCTCATCCCCTCAACCTAAACAGAGGAATGAGTCTTCACCTCACCGCAAGGTATGTGACAAGTAGGGGGAATGAGTACCTGGGTGGGCAGAACCTCCTTGTGAGTAATCAGAAGTGCAGTTCTGAGTCAGAGCCTGGTTGCCATACATGGTTCTTTCAGGGGCTCTGTCTTGAAGGAGTGGAGGGGAGCCTGCACCCTGTGTCCCAGCATTAAGTTCTGAACTTCATTCTGGAACGAAATCCTATGTCCAGAGAGCTTTTCATGTTGACTGCTTTTCCTCCTTAATTCTATTCTTCTTCACCAGTAGACAGACTTAGAGGGTCCTCAGAGTAGCAGTAAAGTTCTGGATGGGTTTGATAATTTCTGACTATAAACTCGCACCACATGAATTTTATCTGGCTGCTTTCTAGCCTCCAATTTTCATTCATTAGCCCCTCAGAGGAGAGCTCTGACAGTGTAAACAAGGTGGATCTTCCCAAAAGTATTAAGAATTAGCATAGATATGAGTCCTAATCACTTTTCCTGTTGGTCAAAGGTAATGAGATGTTTCTGCTCAGAAAAGTCAGTCATTGAAAGACTTTGTCTGTGATCATTCCATTTGGGAGGCCCAGCACTCACACAAATAGCAACGTTTCTCTGCCTCTGAACGTGACCTTCCTTATACATTTTTGTGACACGTTCTAACCACACCCCTCTATCCCTGTTACATTATATCCAGTCATATCTCAAGCTGTTGGGGCAACTGGCCAGTCCCAAATGCCTCCAAAGCTGATATGCAAGTCCATGAAGTCCCTGTGTGTGTGTTGGGGGTGAGGGTTGGGGGTGAAAGATGAATCTAACTCCCTCTGGTAAAGGCAGGCTAAGCCTTGAACTAATCAAGGCAGGTCGGACTCTCTCTGAATTCCTCTCACAGTAGCTCATTGAAAAACGTTTCCTGGATGAATCCTTTATGACCCAAAGGGAAAATATTCCAAGGCTTTCCAAGAATATTCCAAGAATATCAGACTACTATCACAACTACCAAATTTAAAACATAATGAAGGCAGTAAACAATAGAAGAGATATTTCAGACAATCTTAAAGTCAAATTAGAAACTCAAGCCATACTTAAAAATGTTGGCATGTTTCCCTAAAATTTCCTCAAGCATGATTTTCACTGTTTCTCCCAAGTTTAACTGGACATGGTTTTCGGGGAAACAGGGAGGCACAGGGAGAGTTGACATGGATCTCCTGGAATGTAGATGGTCCATAGAGCAAAACTTTTCTCTTGTCTGGGGCCACCTGTGATAGCAAAACAAAGACTTAGGGCTTATGTGAGAGTAGCCTGTTGATATGGTTTGGCTTTGTGTCCCCACCCAAATCTCATGTTGACTTGTAATTCCAAATGTTGAAGGTGGGTCCTGGTGGGAAGTGATTGGATCACGGGGGTGGTTTCTAGTGATTTAGTACCATCCCCCTAGTGCTGTCTCGTGATTGAGTTCTCATGATACCTGGTTGTTTAAAAGTGTGTAGCACCACCCCCTTCACTCTCTCTCCCTCCTCCTCCAGCTGTGTCGAGCATGCCTGCTTCCCCTTCATCTTCCACCATGATTGTAAGTTTCCTGAGGCCTCCCCCAGCCATGCTTCCAGTACAGCCTGCAGAACAATGAGCCAACTCAACCTCTTTTCTTATAAATTACCCAGTTTCAGGTAGTTCTTTATAGCAATGTGAGAATGGACTGATATAACTATCCATAAAGAATTTGGGCTGAGATTTTCCTAATGGGTTATATGAGAGTTTCAGACCTTCTCAGAGTAGCAGTGAAGTTCAGTGAAGCCTAGTTTGAGTCATCTTGCAAGGTCTCTACCTGAGAAATTGGCCAGGGCAAGGGGACCTCAGTGATAAGAGCTCTGTAGTCTTAACCTGAGAGGCAGAAGCTGACGGTAAGAAGACATCAGAGGTGGCAGATGCAGACTGCGTTACTAATACTAGGGAGTAGTGCCAGATCAAAAATCCCTAGATAATCTGCAAAGAATTCATAAAAGTGACCCATGAAAGAAAAACAGTAATTGAGAACCTAACAGGCAGGAGGTTCCAGTGTTAGATTATGACACAAAAGCCACATAAGCCATTGCCCTTTTCTTTTAATACCTCTCACACTTCCACGATGCCCCAAAATCATGAAATAGCAGTCAGTGAACAAAAGAGCACAAAGGGAAAGAGTCTTCAAAGCTTTCAGGGGCATCAAAAAAAAAAAAAAAAAAAAAAAGCAAAGCCTGAGAAACTGTCACAGTAAAGAGAAGGCTAAGGAGATATGATAACTGAATGAAATACAGTATCTTAAATAAAATTCAGAAACACAAAAAGAGCATTAGGAAAAACTAGTGAAATCTGGATAAACTGTGAACTTTAGTTAATAATAATGATCGATATCGATTCATTCACTATAACAAACATACTATAGAAATGTAGAGTGTTAATAATAGTGGAAACCAGGTATAGGGGATGTGGGAACTCTATAATCTTCCTAAGTTTTCTGTAAATCCAAAACTGTTCTAAAACATTGATTTTATTTTTTTTTCAAAGGTAGACGAGGGATACCAGTTAAGAGGCTGTTAAATTAATTTAGAGGCTGATGATAGGAACTGGGACCAGAGAGGTAGCAACTGAAATGGAAAGCAGGTATGTGAATTTGAGTTACATTCTAGAAATAAAGCAGGACACACTTGCTACAGGATTGTGTTGTGAATGAAGAAAAGGAGGTACTGAAGATGCCTCTGAATATGGGGCTTAAGTGACTGGATGGCTAATAGGGTGTGTTTGTTGAGATAGGTATTGGGATAGGAAAAGGTGATGGTTATTTTGGGGCAGCGGAAGAGAATGGATGTGAAGTGATTTGTTTTAGATATGTTAGGTTTGAAAGGTCTATTAAACAGTAAGATGAAGTTGTCAGGTAGTTTGGGATTCAAGGGAGGGCACAGGGCTAGGCACATATATTTAAAAGACACGTTGGTATATGTAAAGTCCTATTATAATTGACAGAAATCAGTGAGACAGTATTTAGAAGAAGGCCCAGGACCAAGCCCTGGGGCACTACAATATTTAGAGATTATGAAGAGGAAAAAGAACCAGAGAGGCCGACATTGAAGGTGCAGCCATAGAAGTAGGAGGAAAACCATGGAAGCATTTAATTATGGAAGCCTAGCAAAGAAGATGTTTGTCAAACCCATCAAATGCTGCTGAGAAAGTAAGAGAAGATAAGAGAAATGACCACCATATTTAGAAAGACAAGAGTGCTTTTAAGAGACAGGTAGAAATAAAAGCCCAATTAGGGTGGATTAAAAAGAAAATTTTTAATGTCTTTTTAAAAATTTGAAAAGGTGGTGGCTCACGCCTGTAATCCTAGCACTTTGGGAAGCCAAGGCAGGCAGATCACTTGAGGCCAGGAGTTCAAGACCAGCCTCGCCAACATGGTGAAACCCCCTCTCTACTAAAAATACAAACAAATTAGCCAGGTATGGTGGTATACATCTGTAATCCCAGCTACTTGGGGGGCTGAGGCATGAGAATCACTTGAACCCAGGAGGCGGAGGTTGCAGTGAGCTGAGATCGTGCCGCTGCACTCCAGGCTAGGCAACAGAGCAAGACTCTGCCTCAAAAAAAAAAAAAAAAGAAAAGAAAAGAAAAGAAAAATGAAACGAAAATGGGTTGTAAGGAAGTGGAAATAGTGACTCCCAACAAAATCTGAGAAGTTCTGTAGCAAAGCGGAGAAACAAAATGAGAGAACCATAAGAGATAAGGTCAAATCTTTTATTTTTTAGTAAGCCAGAAACTCTGAAGGAATTCAAAGAAAATAGAAAGCATAATACCAGAAAAGAAATAAGAATTCAAATCACTAAAATCTTTAAAACACTCTTAAATACCATAAAAAAAAAAAAGAAAAGAAAAAACCCACAGAATTTTGCCATCCGTCTATGGACCCATGCAATTTTCTGCTTTCCTCAACACTGGGCTCAATCTAAGCTTTAGTGCAAAGCACCAAAGGGAATCTCCATCCATTTACTATACCCAGAGAAAAGCTTGTTCTCAGACTCCTGCAGTCAGTAGCTAGTCAGGTTGAGCCATCCTGGGGACCCTAAAAAGTGACATATGTTATTGCTGAAAGGGCTAACATCAGTTCCAGTATAACTCAAGCTTGCCCTTCACTGATTAAAAAAGAAGAAAAAAGGTAGATTCATCAAAACACCTTGCTATAGAAAGGATCACTAGTTTAGTGTCAAAGCCCCTTCTCTCAGAGAAAAAGAGATGATAGAAAAAATAGGAAAAAAACTTTTCTAAAAGATCACAATGCATATTTTCAGTGCAGTTTGACAGGCTTTAGGGATGCATGAAAGTAATGTATATGGCTATGGGAAAGTAAGAAATCAGAGAATAGAATGGGTTCTTAAGGGAAATAATAATTTATAAAAAATGAATTAAAAAGGCCAGAAATAGCAGAATGAACACTATACTGCTGAAAAACAAATTAGAACAGCAACCCAGAAATTCACTCACCTATTCAGTAAATATTATTTAAGTACCTCCTCTGTTCTCTATTCTGGCTCATATGTAAGCATTTAATATATAATAACAAGAAAATAAATTGCAGTCCCATGGAGCTTTCACCCTTGTGAGAAATATTACAGAATTTGGTGGAGAAAAATACGTTGATATAAATGATAAGAGAAATTGTAAGTAATATGAACAATAGATAAAGGTGATACAGTATTTATATAATTAGTTATTCTAGAAGAACACTAGAGAGCAAATGGAGGAAAGAATAGAAGAAAATTTCTCTGAGCTGCTTGAGATTTACAGCAAAAAGACTCGCTGAGTTCTCTGGAGACATGATAAAGTGCATTCAATTATATTAATATCAACTTTTAAGATCATGTAAATTAAAAACATTATTAGATATAGGAAGCATCACCATATAATGATATACAATTTAATTCACTAGGAAGATAATTTTAAATATGAATACTCCTCAAAATATATGAGGCAGAAATTCATAGACCCACCCCCAGAGAAAAAATGACAAATGCACCATCAAAGTAGGAGATATCAATATATCTTTCTCAACTGTAAATAGAAAAAGCAGAAAAAAGCAAAATAGCCAAGATTTTCAAACATAATCAGCAGGACTGATCTAATGAAAACATATAGAATTTTGCATCCAACCATTGGAGAATATTAGTTTTTCTCAAGCCTGCAAGAGACATTTAGAATATGGATACCAAGATAAAAACTCTTGGCTTCTGAATACCTAAATAAAGATTAAATCCTACAAGATAATGTAATAGACTAGCATCATTTATCACTGCTGAAACACTTAATGCTAGAAATAATTAAGCAATGTTTTAATATTTCTTAAGGAAAATATTATTACACAAGAACTATAAACTCAGCCAAAAAATGTTCGTGTAAGAGGAAAAATGAAATATGTTTTCATACATATAAGCAGCCACAAAGTATGCTTTCTGGGGAAAAAAGTCATTATGGAAGCCAAAAGAAAAATGATTCAGCATAAAGAGATAAAGAAAGAGGAAGATGGGAGAAAAAAAAAAAACCTAACAAGCAACATAACCGGCAAGCTAGAGTTATCTAAGGACTTCTTGGCAGATGTTAGCAAAAAATCCTTCAAAGAAAAACATCATTAGGAAAAAAAAAAAAAAAAAAGCGGATCTGAAAATAAATATGGAGTTGTTTCAATAGATGAGGAATTTTAGAGAAAAGAATAGGAAGGACCTACAACTCTGGTAAATTTCTGAATCTGAAAAAGGGGAACACACACATATAATCTCGTGATTAATAGAGCTTAAAATGTTTTTGGAAAATACTTTTTAAACAGACAACTTCAAAGTAACTGGAAAAAATAATTTCAAGATGGCAAATTAGAACAAAGAAAAACAAGGATGTACAAAAGCATAATAAAGAGAAATAAAAAAACAACTAAATAACCCTATTATGCAAAGCCTTATGGAATGAAAAATAGAGCAAAAACAAGATTTCTGCTGTTTATAAGACATATGCCTAGAACAAAATAATGTAGAGTTGGAAAATTAATTTTAAAAGAGCAGTCTTGGAGATACCAATATTTAGAGAAATCTAAAACCAAATAAACAAAAAATGCGATTGCATAATAAAATGTTCAACCAATGTCAATCTAAGTCAAAAGCATTTAGATTGGCCAAATCACAAACATAATGGGAGATCATAAGAAAACTATATTAACTTCATAATTAAAGTAGAGGAGGATAAATTAAGATATATTAAATTAAACATACCATTTCCAAACTTTATAGAAAAGAAAATATAGACCTGTATACCCAGCAAAGGTCTTACAAACTTTTCAAGTTTTAGGGATTTGACATATTAATTCTAAATTGTAAATAGAACAAATGTGTAAGAATACCTACAAAAATATTGACACAAAGGAATAATATGAGTTTCCATTTCACATATTAAAATATTTAACATTATGATGACTTAAGAATTATATTAAATGAATGTAAAATTATAATATGTAAATTGTTAAACTGAAAGAGTTGAGATCAACAAGCTACTTTTTCTTTCTTCTTCTTTTTCTTTCTCCAGATGCACATAATCTGTAACACACATTTACAAATATTTTAAAATTCTGTAACTGGTGTTAAAAAATTGGCTTTTTGGGGGAAAAAAGATACATTTTCTTACAATATACTTGAATAAACTGCACTGAAATTGAATACTTAGTCACTAAAAATAATAGATGCACAAAATAAACAAAAGAAAAGATAGTCAAATAAATTTAAAAATCAGAGGGAAAAGCATGTCTAATCTTGTCTCAAAATTCAGAAACCATCAATGAAAATTACACAGAATTGATTAACAAAAAAATGAAAAAAATTTTTTTGTAGCCAAAGACATTATATTCAAAGCTGAAAAAATATATAAGAAAGATGAAGAGCTAGTATGTTAACAAATAAATAGCTTCCAAATTAACAAAAACATCAACTCATAAAAATAAAAGATATGCACAGAAAAGAATAAACTTATGAAAAAACCCTCAATGTCACCGATAAACAAAGAACTGAAAACTAAAATAAAAGTGAGAAATAATCACATACCAGTTTGGCTAAAAATCAAAAGATTGCTCATAACCAGTATTGATGAAGACATGGGAAAATGGTCTCTCTAATCACTAAAAATCTTGAAGGACATCCAATCAGTAGTAACAAAAACTGAATGTTCATACATGTAGCAGCAATTTCACTTCTAGAAATTTATCTTAGGGAAGTAATAATTGCACAAAGATATAGATTCTTATCTCAGCATTTTTTTAATAAGAAGAAAAAATTGGCCAGGTGGTGCATACCTGTAATCTCAGCACTTTGGGAGGTTGAAGTGGGAGGTTCACTTAAGTTCAGAAGTTCAAGACCAGCATGGGCAACATGGCAAAATCCTGTCTCTACAAAAAATACAAAAATTAGCTGGGCTTGGTGGCACACGCCTGTAGTACCAGCTATTTGGGGGGCTGAAGCAGGAGGATTGCTTGAACCTGGGAGGTTGAAGCTTCAGTGAGCCGTGACTGCACCTCTGCACTCCAGTCTGGGTGACACAGTGAGACCCTCTCTCAAAGATAAAATAATAAAATAAAATAAAATAATAAAAACTTAAATTGCCACCAAGGAAGCATTATTTTAATTACGGTACATGAACACAATGGAATTTCACGTAGCAATTTAAAACCTGAGATGCATATATATGTGTATGTATGCAAAGTTGCCCCAAATTTGTAAAATACGAAAACAGAAACAAAACCAAAAGCATATTACAAAGCATATGTATGCCAAGATCCAATTTTTGAATGATGTTGATTAAAATTTATAGTTACATCTTTTAGGTACAATATTCTAACTTTATTGATTTAACTGAATTTAGCCTTCTTATAAAACCCTATTTCCATTCAGTGGTAGAAAGAAAAATCAATCTCACTCATGCAGGGTAACTTCGAAAATTATTTTAAAATTTGGTTTCTTGAAGGTTAACTTGGTTTCCTCTGGGAAACTTGCTCCTCATGCCATTTTTCTCCTTTATTTTATCTTGAGGACTCTCATTCAAGGCATCTGGGTACAAGGGAAGCTCATGGCTATTACGGTGTTGGAACAAGGAGGCTCTGGTTGGAAAGAGGATGCTCCCAAGGACTCCAGGCTTGTTCCATCTGGTTTAACAGCTTCTGCCCTCGTGTAGCAGGTCCTATGTGGCTTTTGAGTGTTTGCAAGATGAACAACTGCTGTCTGTGGTTCCTAGAATGCCCCTAGGCCCTGAATTCCTATGAATTCCACCTTCCCTATCCCTGACCCCCAGCCTTGTCCCACCCACCAACAATCTCTCAGCACTTATGCAATAAAACGTGTTTTTCAAGGAGATGATAGTGCCAAGTGGGTATTTTTTAAGAAATGAAATCATGACTCAGATACAAAAATAAAATGAATGCATATCAAAGATTTCATTCAGCTCATTAATTAATGAGGGAACCAGTAAGATGTTACAATCCAGTTCAAAGGGAAATTTTAAGTACAGGGCCTCGAATTCTTCCCACCAATATTCAGATGATGTAGAGCAACTGCCACGAGGAGGCTCCAAAACACATTTGGGAGGAGACAGTGCTTGTCCACACAGCCAACCCCAGGAAATCTCAGAGTGCTCCCTGCCTTGAAGGTTTGCCTTAGTGTAGCATTTACTGAGCATTTACATATCGGAACATCATTTCATTATAAATTAATTTCCTTTTATATATTGTCCATTATATTATAATTGATTATACTGTTTTTTAAAGATATGAATTAATTAGGTTGCATTATCTAAAAATCTCATTTCAGGATAATAATACTTTATTAAACAAAAACATTGTTAATAAAGGTAGGCATTGGCTCCGATAGAGGTGAGAGCCACTGTATTCCATTCCATTTCATCTTGGAACCTACGCTCTGGTCACTAAGGAGAGAAAATATCTCCAGTGGAATCAATGACGTTGTGCTTTAGTTAGGTTTGACTTAACCATGATGGTGAGTCCTGAAACCCTTCCTCTTAAATGGCCTGGGTGGCCATTTGAGGCTCCCAATGCCTCATTAATGTCTATAGTACTTGAAGTTTATCATATCACTTTTGCTCCAGTATACTTCGATAAATTAATACAGGGAACAATTAGGGTATTTTTAACAATTGTTATTTTCCAAAAATAAAAATTCACCAAATTTATCCACATAATTCTGTATAGAGATATTAAAGCAAATAAAGTCAAATATAATAAAAAGAGGAAAAATTACGATCATTTGTAGACAGGATGATTATCAGTCTGAAAAGCCTAAGTGTAGTGGACATTTGCTGTTTTTACTGCCCAGTATCTTTTTTCTCTTCTTGAAAGTACCCCAATTACATTTAAATAATTACCTTTTTCCTTCTGGATACAAACTATGATCAGCAGCCCTGCCTTGCCCTATCCTTCTCTAGGCCAGACATTGAGATATGTGACCCAAGATACAGGTCTTGATTGAATCTATATCTTGAAGAGAAAGTCAAAGAGACCAAAAATTGTTAGAATCCATCCATTTCCACAGAGATATTCTGACCAGATTGTTTCTGCTAGAAGAGAAATTCTGTAATTCCTGCTACCCAGCTCAGTACCTGTTTATTTCCAAGACTAACTTTCTAATCTTTTAATTAATTTTGTGAACTCTTAATTTTCTATCAATTAATTCCTTTTTTATTTAAGTTAGTCAGGGTAAAATTTTATTAATGCAACAAAAGAACTCTAACTGATGCCTCAAGGTGATAAATTTAAAAGTTTGTTAAAAGAAATAAGAATGCTTACTATGGTGACCAATTTCAAACAAATAAGAATGTTTACTATGGTGGCCAATTTCAAATACAGTTAATACTTTTTATACAGGAACAATAATCAGTTAAAGAACATAATGGGGAAAACGTTCTATTCAAATTATCGGCCACAATATAAAATACATAAATATAAACATTGTTTATTAATAACAACATTGTTAGGAAAAACATGAAAAAAACCTAAAATGCAACTGAAAGACCTAAACGTAACAAATAAAGAGAAAAACATACCAAGTATTTAGATGTCAATTCTTTTCAAATTATTCTACTATAAATGCAATTCCTGTAAACATTTCAACACAATTTCCATAAACATTCCTTTTTTCTCAGAATTTCATAAAATAGCACAGGGAGAGAGAAAAATATAACTCATACCTTCTAAAAATGTAAATTCCAAATGATTTCACATTTTTATTGTATTAAAAAAGTCATTAGACTACTAGCAGGAAACATAGGTATATATTGACATAACCTAAGTGTAGGAAGCAAGATTTTAAACAAGCTATTGAAGCTAGGAAGTTCAAGTAAAAGATTGGTGTAATAAACACCGTACCTTTTAAAATTATGTAAAGTGAAACAGATATATAAATAAATAAATAAGCAAGAAAGTTTCATTTATTAAAAAGGAAAATGATAAACTTCATAGCACATATGGAAAAGTGTTAATATATGTACTACATGAAAGCTTTCCTATATATTAGTTAAGAAAAAAACATCCCTTGCCTAAAACTTAATTTTTCTTCTAATATATGTTTCAAAATAATTGCCCCTCCATTTTCTCATCAAAATAATTTTCTGTTCCTCCTTGCCCAATGTGCCAATTCTCTTGCTTCTCTCAAACATTTTTGTTGTATTTTCTAGAGCAGAGAGCTTCCCAAACTTTAATGTACACACACATAGCCTGGAGATCTTGTTAAAACACATGTTCTAATTCAGGAGGCCTGGGTCACCCCTGAGAGTCTGCATTTCTTACAAGCTCCCAGATGAAACAGATGTTGCTGGACTCAACTACATGTTTTAAAGATGAACACATTTGGCCATATCCTTCTTCATTTCTTCATTGAACTCCTCACTTTTATAAAACTTAAGTACATTAGGAATGGGAGTGGGGAGCTGATCATTGACATCCTCCTCATTCCCTAGGGCTGCTTCTAGACATGCAACGCTGCCTCCTTCTACCAAAAACTTCCAATACTTCCTGTTGCTATCATCTACTGGCCCCCAGGATGTGTCTCCTGATCCCCCTGATTCATTGAAGACTGGCTCCCGATTCACAGGCTTCCATTCCACCTTAAATACAGCCAGCATCCTAACAGGACCTTCCACTTTAAGTCCAGCCAGAATCCTAAGTGGACCTTTCATAGTTCACATGGACTTCCTGGTCATCACTCCAGACATTCAGTCTCTTGATATTTTCCTCTCCATGAATCTTGTTTTCCTGTCTACCTGAACCACCAATTCTCCTCACACCTTAGAATCTGAAATGGTTCCACCCTCCAAATCTCTTTATGCAGATATTCTACTCTCTGAGACAGACCGTAATCTCCTATCATTCTAACTTGGTGGCTGAATTTCCCCCTAAAGGCTGGTTTCACGGACATAAGATCAGTGTAGACAGCTGCACAGGGTTGTACACTTACAAGAGACTGCATGTGGTTTAGTGCTCTGCTATGGGTGTCCTGATATTCTTAATTTTTGAAGAATAGGCTCCACATTTTTATTTTGCACTGGGTCCCACAAATTATGAAGTTGGTCCTGCTTCTCCTATGATATGAATTTTTAAAAATCTGGATTCATATTATTTTATTATTTATTTATTTATTTTGAGATAGAGCTTCACTTTTGTTGCCCGGGCTGGAGTGCAATGGCGCAATCTCAGCTCGCTGCAACCTCTGCCTCCCGAGTTCAAGTGATTCTCCTGCCTCAGCCTCCCGAGTAGCTGGGACTACAGGTGCGTGCCACCACGCCTGGCTTTTTTTTTTTTTTTTTTTTTTTTTTTTTAGCAGATACAGGATTTCACCATGTTGGCCAGGCTTGCCAACTCCTGACCTCAGGTGATCCACCCACCTCAGCCTTCCAAAGTGCTGGGATTACAGGCGTGACACCACACTGGCCTGTGTTCATTTAAAATACAGGAATAATATATACTCATTTTAACAAACTTTAACAATATAGAAATACAGCATTTAAAGTCAAACATTCTCCCACCAATTACATTCCATAAAAGTAAGTACCATTAATAATGTTCTGTACCTTTACCTTGTCTGTCAGTCAGGATAGGGTGCATATGTGTGCAGGCATATATTTTTAGTATACTTTCATTATTAAATAATTCATATCAAATATATTTTCTGTAATGTGTATCCTAGACATCTTAACATATCTGTTCCTCTGTGTCTACATTATACTTTTTAACTATTAAGTGGTATATTTCATTGCATGACTGCACCATAATTTATTGTAGCACCTGGGATGTGTTAGATCCAGACAGAGTAGATTCAGATAACTTAGGACCTCCATCATGAACTAGGAAAGTAAAACAAGAAAAAAAACAACTTCACTCAGTCACGAAATAGAATATATTTTCATCTCCAGTGAAATGCCTCTATTGAGTGTAGAACCTGCCAAACTGCTCTATACAGACCTCTTTACAGAGTCCACACCCAGCCCTGTACTTCAGACCTGCACACTTGCAGAAGAAATCCATGTCAGGTAACAATACCAATCTACCTGGACCCTTACTCTTAAATATGAATGAAGAACTCAAGGTCATCAGGTATTAAAGAAAAGCAAACGATGTGGAAAAGGAATAAGATAAACACAGAGAACTGACTGTGGAGAAAACAGAAATAATGTAAAAAACAGATTACTACTACCTATATTTGCTTTTTGTTTTAATTCTTTATCTTATTGACACTTTCATTGCATTGGCCCTCTTAGTTCCTCCTTATTCATCAGCACTTTTCTGCCTTCACTTTAACCCTTGTTAGCTTAGAATTTTTCCAGTTGACTATTGCTGTGTAATAAACTATCTCAAAATTAGTGGCATAAAACATCAATCATTGTATTATGTTCATGATTCTATGTGTCAGCATTTTGGGAAAGGCATAGTAGGGATAGCTTGATTCAGCTCTACTCTCTCTGGGGACCTAGTTGAGTGACTAGAAATGGAGGGCCTATTTAACTGGGCACATGTGTCTGAGGCTTCACCTGATAATGTTCTATATCACACTTCTGACGCCAAATATGGGAGAGGACTTCTCATATCAACTAAGTCTCCAACTCTCTCTACACAAACTTGGTGTCCCACAATTCAGTTCATTTCTGACACTAACTACAAAGAGTTAGCACAGACTCTGCTAGGGCTCAGTCTCACAAGGGCTGCATCAGTTTAGACACCAATCATGTGTCTAAGCCACCTATACTTTTGACCAATAGGCTATAAGTCAGGGAGCTCACTCAACCTCTTCCTAAGGTTTGATAATTTTTATGATAGCCCATAGAACTCAGGAAAACAATTCACAAGTTATTACTGAGTTATCATAAAGGATACAATTCAGAAACAGCTAAATGAGATAGATGTATACGGCAAGGTATGGCTGCAGGAGCTTCCATACCCAGTCTGGGCACACCACCCTCCAAGCACTTCATCAATAGGCTCACCAACTAGAAGCTCTCTGAATTCCACCACTTGTGTGTTTTTATGGATATTCTATTATGTAGGCATGATTGATTAAACCATTCACCATTGGTGATTGAGCTCAATCTCCAGCCCCTCTCCTCTCCCTGGAGGTCTGGGGGTGGGGGCTAAAAGTACCAACCCTCTTATCACATGGTTAATTTCTCTGGCAACCGATCCCCATCCTGAGTCTATCTAGGTGCCCATCAAGAGTCACCACATTAGCATAAACTCAGGTATAGTTTAAAGGGGCTTTTTATGAATAACACATGTCACTTCTCTCACTATCTCACAGGAAATTTCTAGGGCTTTAGAAGCCCTTAGGCTAGGAACTGACGATGAATATCAAATATAAATTTCTTATATCACAGTTGTGGCTATTAGCTGGGTTGCTTGGTTTTCTTCCTTATGGTGTCTACTGGAGCTAGAAAGTCTAAGATGACTTCTTCACTTAACTTGCCCGACTGTTACTCCTTCACAGGGCCTCTATGTCCTATAGAGTAACCTGGATATCTTCCAGTGCGGCTCAGAGCTAAGCCCAAAACTGACACAGCATCATTTCCACCACAGAATCCAAATTAAGCCCTTCAACAACACTCCTGCCCCTTTCATTAACATATGCTCTTGATTCACATTTCTGTCTTTTTGTGTCACTTGTTGGTATCAATTAAATTATCTGCCTTCTTTGGCCTACTCTGAGATGCTGCATATTTTGAAGGAAAAAGAAACCATAACCAGAAAACTGGTGTACTGTTACTTTGAGAACTAATCATGATAATGAAACTAAACAAAATATTTCAAATCTTCCTGACAATCCTACAAGGTTTTTCTAGTCAAATCGCTTACAACTGTCTTCCATTGTCTTTATTCTTCTCAAACCTTATGCTCCACAAAACGTCTCACCTACTAATTGACAGGAAAGATAGAAGTCATCAGTGGTGAGCTATTCGACTTTACATCACAAACTCTACACACCTACCTGAATCTTACCTAAATAAGATCATTTATTCTACCTGTGCTTAAAGTCATTTTCTCCTCCTAATCAACAATTTTATGATATTGTGTAATCCCCAGTTGAGTCATCAACTGTTTCTTCCTACCAGCATTTAACTATATTCGAATCACAGATAGATAGATAATCCATCAAACACCTGTTTCTTTCATTACAACCATTTTCTTTTCTTCCTTTAGATATCAATCTTTTTAAAGTTGGCTATATTTGCTGTTTTCAATTTTTCACCTTTGATTTACATCACAACTTAATTCAATCTAGATTCTTTCTCCTTAATTTTTCTGAAACTTTTCTCACCAATGACAATTTTGTAGGTAAATCCAGAAGCTATATTTTTTCTTATCTTGTATAACCTCTTGGGAACATTTGACACGATTGGATTCCTCTTACTCTCTTCCCCCTTTTTTGCCACTGTGACAACTTTCTTCCGTCTTTTTTGATGAATTCCTTTCTAATCATAAATGTTAGCAATTCTCCAGGGTTGCTCTTGGCTTTTTCTTTTCCCCTCACTCTGCATGCTTTCCTTGAGAAATCTCAAACATGCTCATGTTTCCAGTGCCATCTATATGCCAGTTATAGATTTTTATTTCAAACTTACTCCTTTCTTCTAAAGCAAGTCCTGTATGTGCAATTGCTACAACTCAACTTCCTACACAACCTCTTTTCTTGGATGTTCCAGAGATACCTACTACCATACACATCTGTAAATGAACTTATATTCTTCCCCCAACCCTCACCCCAAATCTGTTCCTTCTCTAAAATTTCCCATCTTAGTAAATGGCGACACTACCCATGCAATTGCTTAAGCCAGAAGCAAGAGGATTTTCCTATTTTTTCATTTCTCTTATAAACCTCATTCCATCAATCACTAAATCTTCGCTGGTTTTACCTCCTAAATATATCTAAAATACACCCACTTCTTTCCATGAACACCACCAGCACCTCGCTCAAGCTAACTTCATTTTTCATTTCAGATACATTAGTAGCATCCAATTGCTCTCCTTCCAACCACTCATGCCCCATCTAAACAGTTATCTAAATAGCAAGTTTTGAAATTGCCTATCTCATCATTTTTCTCCCTATCTTGAAACTTTTGAGTGGCTCATTGTCTTCAAGAATAAAGAAAAAAACTCTTTAGCATGAATTATAGGGTCAGCCTAATATAGTTAAGAATAATTATCCCAGCTCCAGCCCCTGTTTTACATGCTCCACATATGTAACCATTCAAGTCCTTAAATACATGCTTTAAAAACTTTACACATGACATTACATTTGCATTCCCATGTGCCCCTTTCACCTAAATAACTTCTACACAGTCCTCAGCTGTAAACTTTAAAATCATTTTCTCAGGCAGGCCTTGTTTGCAACCCCAACCCCATTCTTAGACAAGGTTACCTCATCCTCACTTGTAATAATTATTCACCTGGCTGATCTCATTTAGCAGAGGTCAACCCACTCTCTCCTTTCCAAGAGTGTAAAAAATAATAATAATAAAATAATTACTTTCCCAATGGATGTCCTTTCTAGACTGTAAGCTCTGTAAGGATAGGTGCCATATGTTTCTCGTTTTACCACTTTCTCAAACATGCAGCATATGTTTAGCACAGCTAAATAAATGCTTCACTAGGAACCACAGAAACATTCAAAAGAAGTTTGAAAAAAAGAAGGTAAAGTATGATTCTATTTTTGAAAAACACAAGTAGAGATCTATCATAGGCTATAACGAATGTATAAACAGAAATGCACTCAGCTGTGATTAACAGAAATGTGAAAAACACATTAGTGATTTTACTTTTCTTATAACATGAAGAACATTAATGTAGAGAGTCCAGAGCCTGCACAGCTGTCACAGGATAATTTGATCCATCACGTCTACATTCCAGAAAGAAAGGGAAGGGCAAAGAGCAAAACAGTATACATCATCCGAGTTAGCCCCCTTTAAAGAACTTTCTTAAAAACTCTACCTAGCAGATTCTCCTTAAATCTCAAAGATCTGAACTATGACACGTGACCAACCTTATCTGTGAGGGAGGATTAGGAATTTCTTAGCAAAGGAGATAAATAAATGGATACTGGGTGGACCACTAGCGGTCTCTACCTCGACTGTAGAGGTAGAGATTATACCTCAAATGCAGCCCAAAATTTTATATAAAGAGTAGTTCTACCATAGCTGGAAAACCACAAGTGATATTTATTTTTTGTTTTATTTTGAAAACATTTTATTATTTTGCTTTCTTCCCACTTTTACATTTTCCTACATTGAACAACTGTTATACTTGTAATCAGATGAAATGTTTTATATGAGTAGCCAGAACTATTATACTAGAGATATAAACTAATTCAGAGGGATTAGTCCTACCAGATATCAAATAATGTTTTAGGCCGGGTGCAGCAGCTCATGCCTATAATCCCAGCACTCTGGGAGGCTGAGGCATGTGGATCACTTGAGGTCAGGGGTTTGAGACCAGCCTGGCCAACATGGGAAAACCCCGTCTCTACTAAAAGTACAAAAATTAGTGGAGCATGGTGGTGTGCACCTGTAGTCCCAGCTACTCGGGAGGCTGAGGCAGGAGAATTGCTCTAACCCAGAAGGTGGAGGTTGCAGTGAGCCGAGATTGTGCCACTGCACTCCAGCCTGGGTGACAGAGCGAGACTCCATTCAAAAAACAAACAAACAAACAAAAATAATGTTTTAAAGTTTTCATAAACAAAATGAACAATAGTAGAAAATTGATCACTAGTACCAATAAAAGTTTCCCCAAACAAATATATATGTATGTATGTGTATATATACATGTTTGTATACACACACATACACACGCACACATATATAAATACACTATAAGGCAAAATTTTAAAAATAGTTTATTCAAGATTGATAAGTATCTAAAGTATAACAATCAGAGCTACGAAATTTTAGAAAAATAAAAGAGTTTTAAAATTATCATGGAGGGGAAGAGGCTTCTTTAAACAAGACAAAATAAATAAATAAATAAATAAAACAACAGAAGCCATAAAGAAAAGATTGATGTGTATCTAAACAAAAACTAAAAACACAGTCAAAAGGTGTGAAATTTGAGAAAATATTTGCAATATTTTAATAGACAGTTATTTCCCCTAATATAAAATAGCTCCTATATAAAAATGAGGAAACTTTTGAAAATACAATAGGAAACATAAACCTGGAGCCCAAGAGACTACACAGGATTAGAGATAAAAATTTAAGAATTGTCAGTGTACAGGTGTTTTTAAAATCATGGAACTAGATGGAAGTACATAGTAAAAATGATAGAAAAAGATGAGAATAGGCATGGGAATGAACTTCGGAGGGCTCCAGCAGAGGAAACTATTCAAGATATTAGAACACTGATGGTTTGGCTGTGTCACCACCCAAATCTCATCTTGGATTGTAGTTCCCATAAAGAACTCCCACTGAGAGGGACCCAGTGGGAGGTACTTTAATCATGGGGGCAGTTACCTCTATGAGTTCTCGTGATAGTGTGTAAGTTTTCACAAGATCTAATGGTTTTATAAGGAGCTTCCCCCTTTGCTTGGTTCTCATTCTTCTCTTTCCTGCCATCATGTGAAGAGGGACATGTTTGCTTTCCCTTCTGCCATGATTGTAAATTTCCTGAGGCCTCCCAATCCAGCATAACTGTGAGTCAATTAAACATCTTTCCTTTATAAATTACTCAGCCTCAAGCAGTTCTTTATAGTAGTGTGTGAACAGACTAATATAGTAAATTGGTACCAGGTAGTGGGGTGATGCTGTAATAATACCCAAAAATGCAGAAGTTTGGAGGGCTCAGAAGAAGACAGCAAGATGTGGGAAAGTTTGGAATTTGCTAGAGACTTGTTGAATGGCTTTGACCAAAATGCTGATAGTGATATGGACAATAAAGTCCAGGCTGAGGTGGTCTCAGATGTAGATGAGGAACTTGTTGGGAACTAGAGTAAAGGTCACTCTTACTACGCAAAGAGACTGGCAGCATTTTGCCCCTGCCCTGGAGATCTCTGGAACTTTGAACTTCAAAAGAGATGATTTAGGGTATCTGGCAGAAGAAACTTCTTTTTTTTTTTTTTGAGATGGAGTCTTGCTCTGTCGCCAGGCTAGAGTGCAGTGTTACAATCTTGGCTCACTGCAACCTCCACTTCCTGGGTTCAAGCAAGTCTCCTGCCTCAGCCTCCAGAGTAGCTGGGATTAGAGGCATGTGCCACCAAACCCAGCTAATTTTTGTATTTTTAGTAGAGACAGGGTTTCACCACGTTGGCCAGAATGGTCTTGATCTCCTGACCTCATGATCTGCCCACCTCGGCCTCCCAAAGTGCTGGGATTACAGGCATGAGCCACCCTGCCCGAATTCTGGCAGAAGAAATTTCTAAGCAGCAAAGTGTTCAAGAGGAGGCAGAGCATAAAATGTGCAGCCTGATGATGTAATAGAAAAGAAAAACCCATTTTCTGGGGAGAAATTCTAGCTTGCTGCAGAAATTTGCAAAAGTAAGAGGAGTCAAATGTTAATCACCAAAACAATGGTGAAAATGTCTCCAGGGCATGTCAGGGACCTTCTCAGCAGCTCCTCCCATCACAGGCCCAGAGGCCTAGGAGGGAAAAATGGCTTTGTGGGCCAGGCCCAGGGCCTCCCAGCTGTGTGCAGCCTAGGGACTTGGTGCCCCACATCCCAGCTGCTCCAGCAGTGGCTAAAAGGGGCCAAGGTACAGCTTGGGCCATTGCTTTAAAGGGTGCAAGCCCCAAGCCTTGGCAGCTTCCACATGGTGTTGGTCCTGTGGATGCACAGAAGTCAAGAATTGAGGTTTGGGAACCTCTGCCTATATTTCAGAGGATGTATGGAAATGCCTGGATGTCCAGGCAGAAGTTTGCTGCATGGGTGGAGCCCTCATGGAAAACCTCTGCTAGGGCAGTGAGGAAGGAAAATGTGAGGTCGAAGCCCTCACACAGAGTCCCTACTGGGGCACTGCCCAGTGGAGCTGCAAGAAGAGGGCCACCATCCTCCCGATGACAAAATGGTAGATCCACTGACAGCTTGCACCAGGCGCCTGGAAAAGTCATGGACATTCAACATCAGCCTGTGAAAGAAGCCAGGAGGGGAGCTATACCCTGCAAAGCCACAGGGTAGAGCTGCCCAAGGCCATGGGAGCCCACCTCTTGCATCAGTGTGACATGGAGTCAAAGGATATCATTTTGGAACTTTAAGGTTTAATGACTGCCATAGTAGATTTTGAACTTGCATGTAGTCTGTGGCCTCTTTGTTTTGGCCAATTTCTCCAATTTGGAATGAGTGTACTTAACCAACACCTGTACCCTCCTTGTATCTAGGAAGTAACTAATTTGCTTCTGATTTTACAGACTCATAGGTAGAAGGGATTTGCCTTGTCTCAGATAAGACTTTGGACTTGGGCTTTTGAGTTAATGCTAGAACAAGTTAAGACTTTGGCAGACTGTTGAAGGGCATGATTTTGTTTGAAATGTGAAGACATGAGATTTGGGAGGGGTCAGGGATGGAATGATATGGTTTGGCTGTGTTCCCACACAAATCTCATCTTGAATTGAAGTTCCCATAATCCCCATGTATTGTGGGAGGGATCCAGTGGGAGGTAATTTAATCACAGGGGTGGTCACTCTCATGTTATTCTCATGATAGTAAGTTCTCATGAAATCTGATGGTTTTATAAGGGGCTTCCTCCTTCACTTGGTTCTCATTCTTCTCCTTCCTGCCATCATGTGAAGAAGGACCTGTTTGCTTACACTTCTACCATTGTTGTAAGTTTCCTGAGGCCTCCCCAGCACCTGTGGAACTGTGAGTCAATTAAACTGCTTTCCTTTATAAATTACCCAGCCTTGAGCAGTTCTTTATAACAGTGAGAGAACAGACTAACAAAAATACCAAAGAAATGATCATGTGAAATTTCTAAGCCAGAGTTGTAAATGATGGACTTCAAGGCTGCTACTGGTGAAGAATTAAGGGAAAGCAAGAAAAATGATATTGGAAACTAGAAGGAAGGGAAATCCTTTTCAGGTGGGGGCATAAAGTTTAGCAGTGCTGACACCTACAGTAACATGGAAAGTAAAAGAAGTACCTATAAACTGAGTGGTTTTGCTAAGGAAATTTCCAAATGGGGTGTTGGAGGTTTTTTCTACCTGCTTTTTGCCATTTATAGTAAAATGCAAGAGAAGATAGAAGAGCTAAAGAAAGTGCTGTTAAATATAAAGGATCCAGGAATTGTTTGGTTTGAAAACTATCCACTTCCAACAATGGAAAATGATGCTAAGTAAAAAATAGCTTCAGGCAAAGAACAAATTGAGGGCGATTTCAAGAAAACATGATCTAAAAATGAAGCTAAGTTTGTGACTGTAAAACATTTTGTTCAGATTTGGAAAAGGTCTAAGTTGATGCCTCCAAGAATCATTCAAACAGTAGGGCTTCTAAGAAACTAAAAGATTCTGTTTCTCAGCAGCTTCAGCAAAAGTCAAAGATAAAAAGGTCTTATTTCAAAGGGATCTGTTATTTAGTGGTTGACACTTTTGTTTAATGGAGTAAACCTCAATAAAACTCATAGAAAACCCACAATGTTTTAAGGTAAATATATTATCAGAATCATTGTCAGGTTTGACTGAAGTAGACACAGCAAAATGCAAAGAACGTTTGAATGCCCAGACTTCTACAGTCTGAAAGCAGTCTAAGAAAACAACTTAGTAGCAAACACAAGCTAACTTTCATAGAGAAGATAGGAAAACTGAAATGACAAAACAAGAACTCAGAATGTGGCACTAATAACCATGGAAAATCATTACCAAGTTTTAAGTTATAATCAAGGAACTGCCAATAGCTCTCTTGTTGGATAGCATAATGGATTCCCTACGTGTGTCTTCCATTTCTCTCCTTTATTGAATGTCTATAGTGGTTCTTTTTATGCCTGTCCCATCAGTTATTTGATTTGTTGGAGATGGGGTTGGGGGTGTGGGCACAGATAACTATTTCTCCTTAGTTCACAGGTCTTCATATTGAGAGAAACCCTGTTGAGGGGTTGTCCTTAAGGAACCACAGTCAAAGAGCCTCATCCATATGTAGAAACACAAATGGTTAGATCTTGTACTTTGATGATGCTGTAAAAGGAGAGACTATTGGGTACCCTGGGAAGGGGGAAGAAGTATGTTTTGCATGTGGAGAAACACAAATCATTGGAGAGCAGAGTGAAAACTGTTGTAGCCAGACTTCTAGATGGCACCCAATAATCTTTGCCTCCTGGTATTTCTGCCTTAGGGTGATTCCCCACACACTGAATTAGAGCTGACCATGTGACCAGTGGAATATTATGGAAGTAATAGAGTGTGATTTCCCAAATAGCTTGGGAAAGACACAGCCACTTCTGCCTTGGTTTTTTTTGGATTACTAGCCTTGGAGGAAGTGACAAAGGCTCTCTCCTTGACTAAGCTCTACTCTAGTCAGGCTCCTCTGAACCCTATTCTTAACTAGGCCTCGCCCTATAGACATGACAGATTCTTAACACAAATGATTTCATCCACCATCACCACCATCCCCACAAACACTAAGAGACCTGGACAACCATGTAGACTTTTCACTGTGGCTTATTTTATTTAGTAATCTACATTTAAATTTTCTCCATGTTTTTATATGGCTTGATAGCTCATTTATTTTGAGTGCTAAATAACATTCCATGGTCTGGATGTGCCATAGTTTATCCATTCACCTACTGAAGGACATGTTGATTGTTTCCAAGTTTCAGTAATTATGAATAAAGTTGCTTTAAATATTCCATGCAGGTTTTTCTGTGGACATAAATTTTCAACACATTCAGATAGATACCAAGAAGTATTTTGCTAGGTCATATGGTAAGAGTATGTTTTGCAAGGAACTGCCAACTATCTTCCAAAGTGGCTATACCATTTTGCATTCCCATCAACAATGAATGAGAGTTCCAATTGTTCCACATCTTCACCAGCATTTGTTGTTGCCAGTATTTTGGGCTTTTTTATTCCCTATTAGTTATAGTTATATTAGCTTATTAGTTCTAGGAGTTCGTCAGTTTCTTCAGATTTTTTAGGCAATCATTAAAGTCAGTTTTATTTTTCCTTTCTGAAACTTATTTCCTTTTCTTAACATATTTTATTAGATAAGACTTCCAGTATGATGTTGAAAAGGAATGGTGAGAGGGGATAGCCTTGCCTTGTCCCTTATCTTAGTGGGAAAGCTTCTAGTTTCTCACCATTAAGTATGATATAAGCTGTAAGTTTTCTGCAGATGTTCTTTATCAAGTTGGGGAAGTTCCCTCTCTATCCCTAGTTAGAAAGTTTTTATCATGAATGAATATTAAATTTTGTCTAATAGTTTTCTTCATCTATTGATATATTCATGTGATTTTCCTACTTTAGCCCATAGATGTGATGGATTACATTGATTTTTTTAATGTTAAATCTGCCTTGCATGCCCAAATTAAAATCCACTTGGTCATAGTGTATTTTCTTATACATTTTTGGACTCAATTTGCTAATATTCTGTTGAGAATTTTTGTATCAATGTTCATGAGAGATATTGTTTTCATTTTAATAATATCTTTGGTTTGGGTATAGGGTAATGCTAACTTCATAGAATTGAGTTAGGAAGTATTTTCTCTGTTTATGTCTTTTGGAAGATATTATAGAGAATTGATATAATTTCTGCTTTAAATGTTTGGCAGAATTCTTCGCTAGTAGACCCACATGGGTCCAGTGCTTTCTGTTTTGAAAGGTTATTAATTACTGATTTAATGTATTTAATAGGTATAGGTTGACTCAGATTATCTTTCTTCTTGTGTGAGTTTTGGCAGATGTCTTTCAAAGATTTGGTCCATTTAATCCAGGTTATCAAATTTGTGGACATAGAATTGTTGTTTATAGTATTTCTTTATTACCTTGTAATATTCATGGGATCTGTAGTAATGTCCCCTCTTCCTTTTCTGATCTTAGTAATTTGGAGACTTTCTCTTTTTTCCTTAGCTTGGCTACAGGTTTATTAATTTTCTCTCTTTTCAAAGAACCAGCTTTTAGTCCCATTGATTTTTCTCTATTGACTTCCTATTTTCAATTTCATTGATTTCTGTCTAATTTTTATTATTTTTCTTTGGCTTACTTTGGATTTAATTTGCTCTTTTAAAAAAGTTCCCTAAGGAGGAATGTTATTGATTTTAGATCTTTCTTCTTTTCTAGTATATGAATGCACTGCTACAGATTTCCCTCTAAGCACTGCATTCATTGCATCCCACAAATTTTGATGTTTTATTTTTATTTAGTTCAAATTTTAAATTTATTGAGATTTCTTCTTTGACCCATGTGTTATTTAGAAGTGTGTTGTTTAACCTACAAGTCTTTTGGGGTCTTTTGGCCAAACTCTTTTTTAATTAAAGAAACCTAAAAGACTGACAGTATCCAATACTGATGAAGAGATGGGTTAAAAGGTAGTCTCATACACTATGGTACTATAAACTGGTACAGTATTTTTGGAGTGCACTTTGGTATGCTTTACAAAAAATAAAAAATTAAATGTCCATTTCCTATAATCAGGAAAAGGCAAAAGTCAATTTTAATGCTCATCAAGACTGAATACTATTTATCAGTTGGGATAAGCTATGTCGCAGTAACAGATGAATGACAAAATCTCACTGAAAACAGAGCAGGTGCTTATTTCTTGTGTAAATCAGAAATTATCAGAGACAATTCTCAATCAATTTAGAAGTTTATTTTGTCAACATTAAGGACATCCCCTGAAGAAAGGAACACAGAAATCACAGAAACAGTCTGTCCTGTGTGCCTTTCTCCAAAGAGAAAAAGGCTTCAGTATTTAAAGGGGAAACGCAGTTTGGAGGGGAAAGAGAGAAGGTGTGGTCACATTACTGAATCCACGTGTTGCACGAGAAAAGGAGCAGGTAGGGGAAAAGCCAATTATGTATTTGTCTGGTGCTCAGTAAATCAGCACTTTACATAAGATAAGGTGAACCTAGAGTAGCTACCTGTGGAGATATCTGGCCTTTTATCTGCAGCCGTGTGCTTAGGGACAAAAGGAAAAGCAGTTTCTTGCATGACTTAGATTTCAGCTGAATTTTTCCCTTTTGGCATAGTGATTTTCATAGTGAAATTTTATTTTCCTTTCAGACTTGATAATGCTGTCCATTCAATATGAGACATCAGGGAGTTTGCTCTACATAGTCACTCAAGCTGATGGGGATGTCACTCTCTTATTCTGCCGCCTCTATTTTTGGCTTTTGGAAGGTGGAGGGGGAGAGAAAAAAGATCTGAAAAGTAGCATGGGGTATTTTAGTTCATCAAGTCTAGAAATGACAGATGTCACATCCACTCACAGCCCACTGGACATAACTAGTTGCACAAACCTGTCTAACAGAGTTGTAGCTTTCCAAGAGTCCAGGAAGAAGGGGTAAACAAAACATTGATGACCTGTAATAATCTCTACTTCAACTGCAGAGCAAGGCAGACACATACTTAAACCTTGGATGGATATCTATAATGTATTATCAAGTTAAAAATCAAATACATGGTACATAACCTTATTTTGTTGAAAAGAAACAGCTTCACATGTTTCTGGATAATACATTCAGATATTAAGTTCTGCTTTTTTTATTTCTCCTTGTTTTAGCTCATTTCCTTCTTCTTATTCAAGCAGATCGAGGCTGTGTGCTTCTCATCTTAGGGAAGAATATAGCAAGATGGCAGCAGAAAAAAATCAGACTCCAAAATCTAAGTCTTCAGTCCAGGGATATATCCTGAGCTTCAAGTTTCACATAGCCACCTTCCTACCACAAAATTCTCATTTGAAGGCTCTACTCATTATCTTTTCTCTGTAAAATTGCTCTTATGTTCCTTATCTCAACATATCACATGTCCATCCATCCAGTATTCGAGCTCATAACTTGAGAAAACATCTTTATCCAAACAATCACCGTGTCCCAAACACCCCTGAATCCATTCATCTCTGCACCTCCATTGCCACCTTCATCTTTCGTCTCAGTTAATGTGACAGCCTCTGATCCTATCTTTTGCCTCAGTCTTTCTTCTCCAATTTATTCTGAAGTGTAAACCAGATTGTGTGGTTTTTTTTTAAACTTAAATCCTTTAGCTTATTTCCCACAATTCTCAAGGATAAAATCACTTCCAAAATCACTCAAGTCATCACGCCAGCCTGCCTTTCAAGCCTCATCCTCACAGTCTATACCTGCCCTTCTTTCCCAAATGGCATGCTTTCTCTCACTAAGCATTTACACATCTTGTCTGAAATTCCTATCTGCATATGCTAGATGCATGCCAATTTTTCTAATGGGTTGTTTTGATGTGAACTGATTACCAGAGTGAGTGCAAGTTCAAGAGCTTGACAGGGGCACACCTCTGTGCAACTCAGGCTCAAGGTGAGTGGCTTTGACAGGACAGTTCTCATTCTAAGACAGAGCATTCTAAATTGTCCTTTCAAAGATAGTTCCTCTCCCTATCTTCCACCATCCATTTTATTTTCCTTTAATTTCTATGTCATGCCATTGTTTCCTTCATAACTCTTAATACAATTTGTACTTTTATTTTGAACTTATTTTCTTCTCCTTCGCTGCAACCAAGTTCTATTAAAGATCTTGCTTATCACATTCACAGCAACATCATAAGAGCCTGATACACAGAAGACTCTGAAAAAATATTTGTAGATGAGTAAGTCAAAGAATGAGTGGTAGATAGTGATAACATCAACTATCACATCTAATTATGGTCATAAAATTTTCACTTAAGAACTGTTGAGTGACACCATATTTCTAGTTTTGTTATAGTCATTGGTATAATAAAAAAGTAATGGAAAGCACAAGATTATCTTACTCTCAAATATTAATAACTTGTTTTCTAGCTTGGAATATAGGCATGCCTGCAATAATATGAACACCGCACAGCACAGTTCATGCACCTGTTAATGACATCATGTTTTCTTCTCTTACTTTTACTGTGCTAAATTCTTTGAGGGATTAAAAAATATGTAAAACATCATACCTCTTCTCAAGGAACTCATAATTTGTTTGGGGAGCCACAATAGATAAATATATATAAGGAATTATCGATTACAATATAAAGAATATGTAATTAGCCATCAAATAATGCTATAAACAACAAATATTAGACCCCCAGTTTTTTCTTTGAGACTGTTTCCTCATGTGTAAGAGTTATCACAAAGATCAAAATACAAATTATATGAATGTTTTATGTGAGCTATAAATCCCATTACCCACGCAACACAGTAGTGCTATTAAAATTTTTCCCAAAGCATAGCAAAACAAGTTGACTACTCAGAAAACACAGACACATTGGTAGAACATATCATCGAAGGATTTAAGCTTTTTTTTTTTTTACATTATTCCGACTTAATTTTAACTGTAATATTCTTAAATGTGAAGGAAACCTTTTATCAGGATTGTGGAATTAAAGAGCATTTCTTCATTAAGCATGCCTTTACTTGCAGTTCACACATTTCATTTACATAAACAAGTGTTAAGTACTACTCAGCACTATATGTTCTTCATAATAGAAAATACAAAGATTCCTTTCATGAAAGATCCGAGTTAAAAGATGCAAATTATAAACAATGTCACACATGAAACAAAATGAAGTCTGGCTTTCCTGATGCCAAAGAGACGTTGAGAGTTCCACAAAACAAACAGAAATGTAAAATCACAGCCAGGCATGGTGGCTCACACCTGTAATCTCAGCACTTTGGGAGGCCAAGGCAGGCGGATCACGAGGTCAGGAGATGGAGACCATCCTGGCTAAACGGTGAAACCCCATCTCTACTAAAAATACAAAAAAATTAGCCGGGTGTGGTGGCAGGCGCCTGTAGTCCCAGCTACTCAGGAAGCTGAGGCAGGAGAATGGTGTGAACCTGGGAGGTGGAGCTTGCAGTGAGCGGAGATCGCACCACTGCACTCCAGTCTGGGCAACAGAGCAAGACTCCATCTCAAAAAAAAAAAAAAAAGTAAAATCACTTTGTGAATGTCTGTTTATCAGGTTGTGTGCAACAGATTATCTGTGGTCTAACTTCTAAACTGTAGGGGAGACTTCCACTTTCTACTTTACTCATTTCTGTGTTCCTTGAAATATTTGTTTGCATGGTTTCTCTCTGGACTAGATATAGTCTATAGTTCATGTGTATAGAGACTCTCTCTTCCTGTCTGTTAACTCTAGGGAAGTATCAGCACCACACCCATTGTTACAGAGAAGTCTTATGAGTTTTAGCATGAGAAAATTATCAAATGTAATTGAAGAAATGAGGACTAGATTAGTGAATGCTAGGAGTCAGAATGGGGGTAAGGGAGTTGGATGAAGCTATAAATTGCAACATGAGGAATCTTTGTGGTGATGGAACTGTTCTATGCCTTGATTATATCAATGTCAACTTCCTGGTTGTAATGTTATGCTATGGTTTTGTGAGATACTGGCCACTGGGAGAAACCAGGTAAAAGATATACGGAATCAGTCCATATTATTTCTTAGAACTGCATGTGAATCTGCAATTATCTCAAAAGGAAAGATTTAACTGGAAAGCGACAGTAACAGTATAAGCAATTAAACAAAACAGGAACCCATGAGTTCATAGGGGTATAAATGAGTGAATAAATGAGAGAAAAAGTTTCTCACAGAAGAATGCTAATACATTTTGAAAAGAGAATTAGAAATTCATCATTAGGCAACTATCAGAATAATGATTAATTCACCCAAGAAATATCAATGGATGCTAAAACTAGACATTAAAATTTGATGAGGAACAGGATACTCACATAGTCCCAATTACCTCTCTACAGGGTGCTTATTACAAAGGAAAAAAAGTGATTGAGGGTATGTGTGCAACAGGTATCTGTTTTCTTCATAGTGGCAAACCTAGTAGACATCACCTTAACTACATAATCAAAGTACATTAATAGGACAAATCAACATGATGTGCTGCTTGATGGGATGTGGTCAGAAGAAACACAGCAGCATTTCTCTCTTGTTTTGTCAAAGATAAATGATATATATACCATTGAAAATGTCAGACAAGCCAAGTTGAGAGACATTCTAAAAAATGACCTGTGATCTTTAAGTGACAAAGTCATGAAGGTCAAGAAAAAACTAAGAGACTGTTGAAGATTTAAGAAGACTCAAAGAGAGATAATACAGCCAGCCAGCCTGGACTAGGTTATTTTGCTATAATGGACATTATTGGACAAATTGATGAAGGTTGAATGGGATCTGTGAATTAAATGATAGTTCCTGCATCAATGTTAATTTGACTTTAATAATTGCACTGAGGTTATGAAAGAGAATGTCCTTATCTGTGGAATTACATAAAAAAGTATTCAGGGCTGATGGGGCATCATGTTGGCAATTTATTCACAAAATCTGTAAATTTGGTTAGCTTTTCCTTAAGTTCCAAAATGCAAGTTATCTTTAGCATAAAAAATTGGGTTGAGAATTCTCTCTGCAGGCTAGAGCTAGATTAAGGAATCTTGTACCCAATTTCTCCTTCTTCCTCTTCTAATGAACATCCATAATCAAATCAGGATAGCATGATTGAAAATGGAATATTTTTGTTTTTGTTTTTGAAAATGGAATCTTCTAAATCAAGGATTGGAAAACTTTTTCAATAAAGGGCCAGAGAGTGAATATCTTAGACTCTGAGGGCCATTATAGACTCTGTTGCAACTACTCCATTCTGCGCTAGTATTTAATGATACAAAAGCAGTCATAGGGAATTAATAAACTAATAAGGATGGCTGTATTCCAATAAAACTTTATTTATGGACATTGACATTTGCATTTCTTATAATTTTCATGTGTCACAAAATATTTTCCCAACCATTTAAAAATGTAAAACCTGTTCTCAGCTCATAGGTCATACAAAAATAAGTGGATTCGACTGATGTGCCTTAGTTTGCAAATTCAGCGTATTTTCAAATGGTCATTATATGTCACATCATTAAAGTTCATATTCAGAGTTATAAAGCTCATATTCATAGACTATTTGCTAATAATTTATTATTTAAGTTTATAATTTAATAATTTGTTAATAGTCTATGAATATGAGCTTTATAACATTAAGGGAAGAATTAGAGAATTTGCTGTGTAGACTACACAAGATGCAGGTGAATGCTAGAACATGAACAGCCCTTGCTTAGGAAGATTAACAATACATCCTGGCTCCTAGTTATATACATCTCTTCTATCATGCAGTGTCTAACCTCATTCACAAACCACCATTCTATACCCACAAATAATCCCTAATTCTTATTGGGTTTGGAATCAGGTGAAGCTCAGTTGATATGAAACAATTAGCACTTTGTTTCAAAAGCTCTTTTCATTAAAATGTTCTGTTTACTTTGTTATAGTGAAGGGATATGATAAAAGAGGTGTTTCTACAGTTTTTACCTAGCATGAGTGCACACTCTGGATTTTAAGGGAAGGAGCTAGAAGCAGTATGTAATATTTCGGAAGTCGAGAGAATTCTGGAATAAACTGGAAGATGAACAGTGGAACCTAAAACAATAGCTAACTGGGAAGGAGAAAAGGAAGGCTTGAAGATTCATTAATTATACGTTAGTTGCGGTCTTAGGTCTTGAAAATTATGGTTTCACTAATTTAAAGAGAGGAATATGTGAGGGGTGGCTAATTTGTAAAGACCAGTTCAAAGATATTTGATTTCTAACAATCTTATATCCACCTAAAATTAAAGGTTCAGAATTCTCTTCCAAATCCTCATTGAGACATTCACTTGAATAAATATTTTATCTTTTTCCAACACCTTAGTGATATACTGAAAATGTTATAATGGTTCTATCATTGGAAGATATATATATAACTTTTATCTTGTTGGTTATTAAACCTATAAGTAGAAATACCACCGTGACTTTATAAACTAGTGAGAGTGTTTCATAAAGTTGTCAAAATTTTTTGTAAAATCAGAGTCTTTAAAAAAGAAACCCACTCTAACAGTTATCCTGTTGAGGTAAAGTACCATCTTAATAAATTGTCACCTCTCAAGGAACATAAACTACCATCTCCCAGACATTGGCAAGATTTATTACTCAGATTGAAAAAAAGCAGTTGTGGGCTGGGGGAGCACACGGTTGCTCCGCCTCAGGGTTAAGCAGCCCTTGTTACAGAGAAATAAAGGAGGTCACAGTGGGAAAAACACCCACGCAATGCAAGCTGGAAGACTCTCGAACAAGAGAAATAGCACTGACCAGAACCACACATTACCAAACGCTGATTGAAAATGATTTATTAAAGTCCAATTAGTATGCTTTTCATTTCAAATAATCCATATAGCCTCCAGAAAAATATGCACATGTGTAAAAGTCCACGTTCATTTCTTTCACTTCCCATATATTCTGTATTTTGTATAAAGTATGTGCAAACACCTTTCTGCTAATTGGGTCCCCACATTCTTTTCACTACAGGTACTTTACAAGTCTGCCCTCTGCTCAAACACTAACCGTGCACTGACATCCTCCTTCCTAGACAGCCATTCATCTCCCGGACTTCTTTCTCTCAGACATCCTCCTGACCTCCCCTGACCTGCTTCACGACTGTGTTACCTCACTGGTTACTTGTTACAGCAAACTGATGCAACTACTAGTCTACCTGGACAACATATTAAACAGGTATCACCTAATAGGGTGGCAGCCTATCGGGGTGATTCCTGGCGAATACACAGTAACCAACCACATACTGACACACTCAACCCATTTGCTACAGATGGACCCACACTAATTGATATGACAATCCTTTATTCACTCGGCACATTTGGTTTCTTTGCATTTTCTTCCATTTTACATTGCAGGTGCGGCTACCAAGAGCTGGATAACGAGTCCCTCAAACAAAGTTTGGAATTGCGAGATATATTGGGGTACCTTGATTCTTGAGACAGTTGAATTCTTCTAGTTGATCTTGTTATATTAAAAAGTCACTCTCAAATAAGTGACCACTGCATTTCTTTTGTAAAAAGGTCATTTGACTGGCTTTTCCTCACAACTGCCACCCATGCAGTACAAAAGCAGGAAATCCCTTTTCATGAAAGGTGTAAGTACAAGATGACATTTCACATTTTTTTAAAAAAAGAATCCTTCATGGGAATATATCCTAATAATCAATTATATGGAGACGGTTTTATGTACACCAAATTTCTGCAACTTTATAATAATGAAAATTAGAAACAACCTAAATAGTTAACAACATGGGAATGGTCAAATAAACTGAGTTGCATCCATTAAATGGAATATAATATAGCCATTAAAATTATGTTTTCGTAAAATTTTTAATGCCATAAGAAAATGTGGCAATTTTGCAATGAAAAAGATCTACTTATAAAACTGTTTACAGTATGACTCCAATTATGTAAAAAAAGTATACAATACACATATAGGCATACATGGGGGTTGCTTTTTAAAGGTGGTTACTTCTGGGTTGTGATATTATCAGTAATCATTTTTGCTTTTTTATACATTTCTGCATTTTTCAAGTCTTCTATGATGAGTATATTATTTTACAAAGACTATGAAAATTTTCCTCTGATATACTGGTAATTAGAATGTACTTGGGTATTTTAAATATATGGGAACAATATTACAGTGCTTCATCTTCTATGACTTTTTTGGAATACATATCACTTTGGTAATAAACTTACATTCCCTGTTTTATACTTGTTACAACATTTTAATTAAACAGTTAATATTGTGATTAGAGCATTGTTTGCTTCATGACCTAAACAAATACTGGCTTTGAAGTCTAGGTTCTATTTCCTAGAAGATTTAACATTAGTATCCTTTTAATCTTTTTAAGTAAGGCATACTGCATACATACATTACATGCATGCTTTCTAAACAAAAGATAATTCCAACTTACAGTTTTCCTATGTAAGGGAAAAAATGAAATTATGGAAGTTTAAAAGCAGTCCATAGTCTCATCCATCACAAACATGCTGATAGGCATAAACGTGTTTATTAAGTGAAACGTATCCTTTAAAAATAAAAAAGGGAAGCCTGTATATAAATGAAGTTGTGGATTCAACTAGTCAGAATTTATTCTGACTTGCACCAAACCACACAAAATCTTTTAAAAGTCTAGTTAGTGTAGTCTAAATGGACACTCCAGAGTCTGTTCTTGAATTCCATTGCAAGAGCTCCAACTTCCTACTTTCAGAAGGGATGGGGATCAAGATGAGGGTTGTCACATAAGCTAATTTTCAATATATATCAAGTCTTGTGGGGTCCAGGAACAAATACTGTCATTGGTTAGTGTTTAAGTACATGAGTTGACTTTTCTCCTCTCTCACACCCCACCTTGCCCTGGCAATTGGGTAGGGGGAGGCTGTTTATCCTCCAAGAGAGGACGGCTGGTTCCTCATCTCAATTTCCGTTCTAAACCACAGAGTGGTCATTGCTGTGAACTCCAGCCAAGATGGTGTGGTTGAGGGAGGAAGCCGAGCGGTCTGAGCCTTCTGTGGGGCCGGTGGGGTTCTCACTGCGCTGGCAGCAGAGGATCTGCCTAAAGGTGGCGCTCATTTCTTTGTCGCGGTAGGAGTAAATGATGGGGTTCATGGCAGAGTTGAATTCAGCAAGGAGAAGGAAGAATTTCTCATAGGCCAGCACGTCGCACTGTGGACAGCACACGTCTAGAAGTAACAAAACCAATCCAGGAGTCCAGCAGATGATAAAGGCCCCTACAAGGACAAGGATAGGGATCAGAAGGATTTTTAAAAAGAGAATGAAAAAATATTATAAAACATGCGACCATAAAGTGAAATGATTTCAGTTCAATATAAAAATACTGAAGTTGGAAGCCACCATTGTCGCAAATGAAATACTCATTTCCTGAGAAAATCAGAAAAAATTTAACGATAGTCAACTTAAAATTTTATTTCGGACGTTACTAAAATCAAGTAATTATGAGACATTGATGATTATTATTTTGAGCAAAACACAAACAGTTTGATAAGCAATTGAGATATGAAAAACTGCATTCAGGAAACACTTCACCTCACACAACAACATGGTTTTTAATAGCAGTGTTATTTTCAGGCAAAAGATAAGCACGAATGATAAGTGTCCTTTAATGTTTAATTAAGGCATAGTTTCTGGATTCAGGTTGTCTGGGCCCAAATCCTTGTTTGACATGTAATAAACCGGGTGAACTTAGGCAAACTACTTTCTTTCCTTAATTTTCCCATCTGAAAATGCAGATGATTATATTTACACCTCATAAGGTTTGTTGTATGGATTAAACAAGTGTTAAGGAAATAATCACTCAATCTGTATCTACAATAACAATAATAATTATTAGCTGCTGAGTAGCATGGGCCTGTTTGGAAATTGTGATTTTCAATGACAAGATCTATGTTTTATTTTTATTCAACAACTACCCACATAGTGCTGTCCTATATGCTTTACCAGTAATAACTTATTGAATTTTCACAGTAGCCATATGACATAGAAACTAATATCCCCATTGTACAGATGAAGGAACTGAGACCCAGAAAGTTTATATAACTGGCTCAAGGCCACAGTACTGGAAAGCAGAAAAATCCCAGAGTTTCTGTTCTTAGAGGCTGCCTCCAGAGTTCAAGCTCTAGAAAATACTACATTTCTATGTCTTGAAAATGATAACATTAAATATTTTAAACCAAATTTACTATTTCAGATGTTTTACTAATTTAGATCAACTTTGTTCTCTTTCTTCCCCCAATTATTCTGAATCATTAAAATTTTACTATAACTGTAAGAGGAATGAAAATATAGATGAGATGCTTAATTCTATTTCATTTAGTTTCTGAAATCACTCATCATTTGGATCCCAGGAAAATGGAGGTTGTAAAATAGCATTAAATCCTACCACTGTGTTACTCCAGACTCTGCTGGGGATCTTCTACTGAAAGAACATGAGCCAACAGCGGTGGGCACCACTGTGTCCCGTTACACCTCACCTAATGGGCCCCATATGTGTAATCAGGCAGGCTACATATGTGTAATCAGGCAGAGCGGAAGTAGGAGCAATCCCAGAAGGGCATTTGCATCTTCAGATTTAAATGGCGCTGGCTTTGGTGGATGCAGGCTTGGACTGGGGTCATGGATTTGGTCCAGCCTCAAGGAATTAGTTTCACAAAATGTAAACAAATGAGATTTAGTCTCCAAACAGCCCACTTTTGAATCTGAGCTTTCTTTTGTGAAACTTTTCAGCAGGGAAATGAAAATAAAGGAGAAAAGTACCCCCATAAAGCTCTTTGTTCTACAACACAAATGTGTATTGGTTTTAAACTGCTGTTCACTTTGAAGATTGGCCAAGGTACTTCATTTTCTAATAAATACAACACCTTAGACTTTCCTTGGAGAGAAAAAAAAATTTCAAATATCAGGAGATAATAGCCAAGGAGCAATTTGAACTTCAATAAAAATGTTAATAAAGCATTCATTCCAAGTCCCTGAATTTCCTTGCTTGAAAATCACTCAGAAAGCTAAACATAAAGGAAAATCAAAGGAATGCCTCTTGGGTTTCAGAAATAATGCATTATTCATTGAGAAGCCAGGAAGGGAATTATTCTCAGGATGGAAAATGCTTGGATGGAAAATGCATGGTCCCATTATGCCATTTACTTGGAAACTAAAAACACACAGTCCCTTCATGAATGGAACAGCATTCTTTCAAGTTTCCTTTCCCCTTCCTTTTATCAAAGCTCTAATTGAGTTCAAATTCAGAACTTGATTAGACACAAGGAACATGCATCTCAATAGCTAGATTTTAAATAAAATGATCTTTTTCTCCTTCTGGGCAACAGAAGGAAATATCTTTATTCTCACATACTTAAGCTGCTTGACTTTGTTCAAAAGTGAGAGAATTCAAACACTGTCATTTGTTGTTTATAATTTCTTCCCATGTTAAAATTTAAAAGGTGTAAGATCTTTCCAGAAAGAGCCCATAAGCCTTACTTTTAGACCAAGAAATGCAAGGAACCCTGCTAGACTGAAGGCAGGAAGTGGGAAACACCACAGCCTGACACAGGAGCTTCTATGTATGGATGCTTCATTGAGGAACCTGGATTCCTCTCCTTTTTCTTCTTCACTGAAAGGAACTGGTTTTTGTACTAGGATTAGGCCCAACCACACAGTCCCAACATTCTGTGTTTGGATCTTCAAGACTCAATCCAATAATTTCAGTGACTCACAGTACAGGCCTCCGAAATCAACATCTAAAACCAATCATATGGAAATTCTGCGCCCCCCTCCCCCTCCTTTCTATTTCACAGAGGCCTCAAGGATCAAATTGACCAAAAGATGAGGATGCACTACAGAAGACGAAAATGGGGGCTGGAAAATTGTAAGGGATGAGGTTCCTAACCCACAATGAATGGATATTCTGAAATAAATTTTGCTCAAATTAAGGATTTCCCCTTGAGCTTCTGAAAACAATAATAAACCACACCTAAACCCCTTTAATAGTAAGGAGCTAACCATAATTCAGTCAGGTTACAGGACTTGAGATGTGCATTGTGGACCCCATCAACATGTAATCTACAGAGAGTTCAGCGTACACCTGAAAGGTTGATAAGAGTTAAAACACCTCCATCTCAGCACCTCTGAAGTGGAGAAATAATAGCTCCCTGCCTCCTCCACATGGCACAGTGAGGATCAAACTGAGATACAACTTGTAAAAGCCCTCTATAAACTGTGCATCTACCTGACCACCATGACTTACGTGAGTGGCATGCTGGTGTTGCAGAGCCCTAGGATAGATTCTCCAAGGGCAGAATGTGAAAATGTGTTTTGGACAAGAAAGAGCTGGCATGTCAAAAGGCTCTGAGACAATACTATCCTGATTATAAAGAGATTCCTAGGAGTTGCAGTTGGGTATGAAGAAGATAACAAGAGGGAATAGAGAGACAACATAGGGAAGCAAATCATTTTGGAGGTTCTCATGGGTCAATGCCATCACCTACCAAGATGGGGAATGAAATATAGTACTCAGTAGTCATAGTGCTTTGAGTAGTTTGTATATTTCCAGCACATTTCTGATAGAAGAATCCCACAAACCCAGGCACAACACCAATGAATGGTATGCAACAGTATGAAAGTAAGAGGAAGGGCCCGGTGCGGGAGCTCACACCTGTAATCCTAGCACTTTGGGAGGCCGAGGTGGGTGGATCACCTGAGGTCAGGAGTTCGAGACCAGCCTGGCCAACAACGGTGAAACCGCATCTCTACTAAAAATACAAAAATTAGCCAGGCGTGGTGGTGCACACCTGTGGTCCCAGCTACTTGGGAGGCTGAGGCAGGAGAATCACTTGAACCCAGGAGGCAGAGGTTGCAGTGAGCCAAGCTCACACCACCACACTCCAGCCTGAGTGACAGAGCAAGACTCCATCTCAAAAAAAAAAGGAAGAAGTGTGGTTATTTATTGTAACATCAGAAACAGAAGTAGCAGAAGATAAGATGTTCAAGGTCACAAAGGTCTTGTATATCTCGCTAAGATATTTGAAATTTGTCCAGTCCAGCATACATTCTCAACCCTAGCCACACATTACAATAGTCTGCAGAGCTTCTTTAAAAAATAAAGACCTTCACCCACACCTCCCACTATGGGATTGTAATCTCATTGGCCTTACTGGTCAGATTTTCATTTAAGACACAACATTGGTGACAGAGTGGAAGAAGAAAATAAAGTAAAGGCAAAACTATTTCCAAATTCCAGAAGAGAGATAATGAAAGCCAGAATCAGGACAGCAGCACTGGGAAGAGATATAGAAGGACTGGAGAAGTATTTAGGAGACGGACTCCATGAGATGGATGAGACAGAGAAGTCTAGAATGACTTCTAAATTTTCACTTTGGTTGAAGGAGGAAACACAGGAGAAAATGTTTACTGGTGTTTTGTAAGGGAGGTAAGGAGAAGAAGACAGCTGATGAGCTGGGTTCAGTATGTGTTTAGTTTGAGGTACCTGCAAGACATCTAATGGAAATGCCTTAATTACATCTAAATAGGCTCATGACAATTTGTGTCATGGGAAACTGTCTCACAGCATGCTGAACAAAAGTGGTTATATTGTCCCCTGATTTGCCAATATTACAAGTAACATGGGGTGGAGGATATTCAAAACAGATCCGTGGGTTGTTCTTCCTTGAACAAGCTTTATTCCTCCCTGATGCATCTGTCAAAGCAATCTGTGAGAACCCCAATGCCCACAAAGATGGAGGGAGAGGTGCTGGAATGCAGACGCAAAAGGCAGGGAGGAATGAGGCTGTTTTGGAACAACAGGTCACAGCTGCAGATCGAGATCATATTACCACACCTTCCCTCAAATCTACCCAACCTCATCAGCTGAATAATGCTTACCATCTGGTCTCACAATTACAGTCTTTTTTTCTAGAATGACTTTTTCCTAACTAGTTGAACTTTGCTTACATATGGAATGCAAGAACCAAAGTTAAAGAGGAAAACAGTCCTTGCCAGAGAAGACCTCTAGAGACAGTGTCCAAGATTTTTGATGAAAAACACAGAAAGCGTTTCTAGTCTGGCTGGCAAAGTTGTGTTTTTACAAAAGAACCAGACATCCCACAGATCCAAAACAAGTCAAGGTAAATCAATTCTACAACAGCACTGTGCCCAAGGTGGCCTCACTCTTCTTGTTTTTCAAATGAGGATCCCAGAAACAGTCCCATCTCAGAGACCTGCGGTGGGAATCAAGGGAGAAAATAAGTGAGTGCCTAAGTTGCTTTTTCTGTTTTCCCTAAATTGTTTATTCCCTCAGGTCAGGCAGCTTGGTATCCCAGAATCTAATCAAATTTTAGCTCATCTCTGTAGTTACGTTGTGATTTCTGCTATTAAGGTACACACATACTACATAGTTAGCTAGGAAATCCTTCAATGCTATGTATCTTAACAGAGCCTATGTCAGAAAAAGTGGCCACAGATGCAAAGCTTATTCTTCCCCAGTCTTGCAGCTAAGGGTTCATTATAATGGGGGTGTATGTGGATGGCTTTTTGAGATTAACGCTTTTTCTAAAAGAATAACCCAGATTAATTAAAAAATCTTTTTTCCTGACTATTGAAGCTATATAATTTAACTGAGATATCTCCACAGTATTATTGTTCTATATTATTTCCACCCTGATACCAATTTTACTCCATCTAGTTTGGTGTTCAACACTGCCATTCCTTCCTGGTCACAGCACATGTTGCATACATTTAAAGTTTCATGATTTCATTTATTGTATGATGTGCTCTAGTATTTTCATTACTCACTCTTGAGAGCAACATTTATCTTTTAGAGAAGGATAATAACACCATACAGAGCTCTAAAGCAGAGCAGAATACTCATTATGTTCTCTTTTTAACATTCCTGGGTGACAGTTTTAGCTTCATTAGACTCTCCTGATCACCACAATGCTACTTTCCTGTACCCAAGAGAATGCCAAAGCTGCCTTCCCTCTGGTGTACTCTCCTTAACATTAAGTAGTGTGTATTGCGCACGTACAAGTTCCATACCCTATAACAGACTCTAACTCTCATCCTGCAACTGTACCTTGGAAAGTCCACATTGAAATGACTTGTATGCTAGTGTCATTCTTACAGACCATTCAGGTGCTGAAAAGCCAGGTAAAACCACTTCTCCACTGCTACCACCCTAGCCAAGTGAGCAATACCTTTTATCTGCCAATTGCAACAGGCTCTTAACCAATTCCTCTTCCTCCACACTGCTTCCCTAAAGTCCAGCTTGCACAAAACAAGCATAAATCAATTTGCATTAAGTCACTCTCCTGCTTAAAACCCTCCAAAGTCTTCCTACTTGAAATCCTTACTGCTATCCATAATGCCCTACACATGACTGGCCCTGCTAGTTTCTTGGATCTCATCTCTTTCCACTCGCTCCTCATTTACGAGGTTCCAGTCACACAGACCAAGCCCATTTCTGTCTCAGGATCTTTGCATTTATAGATCCATCTGCTGGGATTACTCTCTCTGCAGCTTTTTATGTCTATTTACTTATTAAATGTCGCTTTCTTAAAAGGCTATCCTTGGTTATCCTAGCCAAAGCAACAGCCCACCACCATCACCACATTCTCCCATTTTATTATCATCACATGCTGATATACCCAAATGATATATCCTTTATTTATACCCAAAATTATTGTATTTATTGGTTTACATGTTTATTGTTTTATCTTCCCTCAACAAGAATATTAACTTCATGAAGGAAGGAATGCTACCTCTTTCATGTCTGTATCTCTGGAATCTAGAATATTGCCTGGCGACAGCAGACACTCAGTATCTTCCATTGGATGAATTAGCAAGTCATAGCTAAGCGCCTAGTACATATATCCCAAACAAGAAAAATTAATAAGTAGAAATGTCATTAAATTATGGGTGGAAAATAAACATTAACATCTACCGTGTGTAAGGTCTTTAAATGGATGCTATAGGACATTCAAAGGGGCATAAGGAAGACCCTGGAAGACCAAATTCTAGAATGGTGGAACAATTCCTACACACTTTTGAAGGTTCAGAATTTGTATCCTATAATTTTAACCTGTATTACCTGGCCAAATTATTTTTAAGTGTGAGGGTTTTTTAAATGAGTGCACAGATATATAATAAAAGTGCAAGCACATGAATGAGAACAAGCAGCAGCAATTTCCGGACAACTTCTGAGATGACAGGCAGGAGGAAGGAGTAGGGGACGGTGCTTCGGTTATATCTACAATTCTTTTCAGAGACCTGAAGCAAATTATGCAAAATGTTAGCATGTTTGATTTTAATGTTTGGTCATTAGATGATTGTCATATTACTTTTTGTGCTTTTTATATATTCGACTCACTCATATTCAGATATTTATAAATTTAGAAATTTTAACAACAAGAAACTAGAAGTCTTGATTTTTCTTAAGTAAAAGGTAAGAAGAGGAGGCAGAAGAGTAGAAAGTTTGCCAAAAGTTTTGTCTTGTTTGGGGGCTACTGTAGAAACCGAATTATATCTTGAATTTTATTTTATTTTACTTGAGACTGAGTCTCACTCTGTCATCCAGGCTGGAGTGCAGTGGCATGATCTTGGCTCACTGCAACCTCTGCCTCCCAGATTCAAGCGATTCCCTTGCCTCAGTCTCCTGAATAGCTGGGATTACAGGTGCACGCCACCATGCCTAATTTTTGTATTTTTAGTAGAGATGGGCTTTCACCATGTTGGCCAGGCTGGTCTTGAATTGCTGACCTCAGGTGTTCTGCCCACCTCGGCCTCCCAAAGTGCTAAGAATATAGCCATGAGCCACCGTGCCCGGCCTATATCTTGAATTTTTTAAAGTATGTTTTTAAAATTTAAAGTTAGCCACTATTAAAAATAGATATTGGATGTACCACTCAAACCACTAAAGAAACAAAGAAAAATTTTTTAAAAAGGAAGGAAGAACAAAACAGTTTGAAAAGAAAACTCAATTTATCAAAAGGAAGGAAAAGAAAAGACAGAAGCAAAAGCAAGGAAATGCACACATGTAAATAGAATGTCAAGAATAAGCCCAAACATGTGACTAGGTATCATAAATGTGATGCCCTTAATTCTCTTACTAAAAAACAGATTCAACAGCATGACTTTTGAACAGATTCTAACTGCTTTTTCTTTTTATTCTCTCTCTTTTGTTACAGATAAGAAACACATAGTTTATTACAGCAGAAGCATGCCACAGATGTATTTCCAACTTTTTAATTATACAATTTATCCCCAAAGACATTTCCTGCAGCCCGCTGACTTACTAACCCAATCGAACCCATTGATTTCTAGGCCTGCTTCTCAGCTTCCATTGAGGGCTGCTTATTTTACATACCTAGGTGGCACATTGTTTCTTCTAACGTACATCTTTTTTTTGGAATCTCTTTTCTTCTCCCTCCCCCACCCCCATTTTCTAGAGTGTATCCGTGAGCATTCTTTCTAGAAAGTTTGCATAAGCTTAAAATCATTTTCTCTCAGAACACTGTATTCTTGTATTTAGTCTTGCACGTGAGAAGTCTGATGTATGATTCCCATTCTTTTTGTGTAAAACACCTGCATAGTACAAGTCCTTACTTACTTGCCAAGCTTTGTCTTGCACTGCATGTCTGCTTTCTGGACATATTAGTTTTTCCATTCCTTTCAGTCTATCACAATCCCCCTAACCATGGGCCTTTGTACGTGTTGCTCTCTCTTCCTGGGATGTTACCTGCTCTCCTCGCAATCTAATTCCTACTCACACTTTACTTACCGCTACTTCTGGGATGCCTTCCCTGATTAAGTCAAAAATCCCTTTGTAATATGCTCTCAGCACTATAAAACACTCCATGGTAGAAGTTATCACAGGTGTAATTTATTTTTATTTATAATGTGATTATTGTTTACTTCTGTCATCAGACTATTTTTACTCCACTGTGTCTATTATTACCTAACAAAATTTTTGGCATATAGTAAGTGCTCTATAAACATTTGTTGAATGAATAAAAAAAATAAGTGAAAGAAAGAACAAGGATCTGGCTAGCTAGCCACCAACCTAGGCCATTAACCAAATATTTTTCTCATCCTCTCCTACCTGAAACTGTCACAATGTCTTTCATTAACTTTGGGAGATCACAGATATCACTAGAATATAATGTCTTGGCTTTGCTCATAATTCTTGCTTGGCCCTTGATTGGCAATTTTATCTATAGTCTCACATTCGTCTTTAGATTAAGGAAATATCCTATTACTTTGAGTAATTTTCTTTCCATTGTTTCTGTTCATTTGAGACTTCTTTTACAATGAATGTTGGATATTTGGGAATCTACATTTAAAAATTGATGGATCCTTGACGTCTCTTAATTTTTCATTTGTATTTTTAACACTTTACTTTTTATTTGGTATCCTGGGTGATATTGTGGACTTAGTTTCAAGGTCAAATATTTGATTTTTAGCTATATCCATTTCACTACTTGGTAGTGACTTTTGGTTTGTCTGTTTATTAGTAATGGATAAAGGAGGGCAGGCGATCAGATTTTTTTATTTTCAGGAACACTGTTCTCTGAATGATACTTTTGCATAGTAATATGTACTAATTTAGTCAACACAGTATCTTCTTGAATTTGTGAAGCTATTAATTAGAGTTTCTTTGACGTTATTTTGTGTTTCCTATACTATCACTGTTTCCATGTAAGATGTTGCTCTACATTCAAATGCAGTGGGTGGGGGGTCATCATGCTTCAAGGAATGTCTATTCATTATGCAGGAAACATTCCTGAATAGAGGACCCTCTTAATTTGAGAAGACAGCATAAAGAATTGCCACCAAAGTCAGCTTTTCCCTGTACCTAAAACATTTAGCCATGCCCTCTGAGTAGGCAAAATGCTAAATGAGATAATTACATGGGGAGAGATGTGTTCCTCTGAATGTTCTTATCTACGAATAGAACAAATAAAGTCAGAATAATGTTCCAAAAATATGGAAGCAGCACAACCACCTAATTAGATCCAGGATGTATGCACACATACTTCACTGCCAACGGTAGCTACTATTCTCAGGAACAGAATGTGACCCCTGAGGTCTATAAGCATACAAAAAAGGAAAGGCTTTAATTTACTCGCAATCAAACAATACAGTCTAAACCTTAAGATGGGTCACTGCCTCTTCCTTTTTTCCTAATTCTTGTCTTCTGATTTCTACCCAGCTCTGTCTTAGGGTGAAGTAACTAAGGTTAAGACTGACTTACCAGGCCGGGCGTGGTGGATCATGCCTATAATCCCAACACTTTGGGAGGCTGAGGGGGGTGGATCACCTGAGGTGAGGAGTTCGAGACCAGCCTGACCAATATGATAAAACCCCATCTCTACTAAAAATACAAAATTAGGCTGGGCGTGGTGGCTCATGCCTGTAATCCCAGCACTTTGGGAGGCTGAGGCGGGTGGATTGCCTGAGGTCAGGAGTTCAAGACCAGCCTGACCAACATGGTATTACCCTGTCTCTACTAAAACCACAAAAATTAGTTGGGTGTGATGGCGGGTGCCTGTAATCTCAGCCACTCCGGAGTCTACAGCAGGAGAATTGCTTGAACCTGAGAGGCAGAGGTTGCAGTGAGCCAAGATTGCACCATTGCACTCCAGCCTGAGCAACAAGAGCAAAAATCCATCTCAAAAAAAAAAAAAATTTAGCTGGGCGTGGTGACACATGCCTGTAATCCCAGTCACTCAGGAGGCTGAGGCAGAAGAATCACTTGAACCCGGGAGACAGAGGTTGCAGTGAGCAAAGATTGCACCATTGCACTCCAGCCTGGGCAACAAGAGCGAAACTCCATCTCAAAAAAAAAAAAAAAAAAAGAAGACTGATTTACCAGAGCATTATTACCCATCAATAACCAAAGAAAAAAAAAAAAAAAACAATGCTACTCCAAGGCCTACAAAGAGATTATCTGGTAAGCCCTTACAATTTTCAAGTCACTGATATTATTTTAAACTTGTAAAACTATATATATACCCATATGTATGCATACACATATAACACATACATAACATGCATGCACTATGCACACTCAGGATCCTCAGTCTTCACTTTGCTGTATCATAAAAAAGACAGTAAGATTTGTTTTCTTTTACATAATGTGCACTATGAGACCCAATAAAAAACAATGGTACCACATATATTCTTCACATAGAAAATAACTCACAGTTCTCAAAATGGTTAAATCTATTTTGCCTCGTAAACTAAGTGATAAATTGCAAAAGTTTTAAAAAGCAAAATTTCCCCCTTATTTAAAAAATAATAAATTGTAAACTTCACAGAAAATCAATGTTGTCAACTCCAGACCAACACCATCTAACTTAGAAAGTGATACTAAACTAATTGCATGACTGTGGTCCAACTGTTACTAAGGTGATTTGAATAATATTTATCCCTTTAAAAGGATAAAGGAAATTCCCCTTAGAATCTTTCCCTAGCAAAAGTTCAACATTAACAGGAAGTTTATAATTGGTTTTGCAACATATTTAATTTTTTAACTACAAATTAAGGTTCTCCCAAAATAATATAAATCTAAACAAGTACTGAAATCTGGCTGAAAATGCTCATAGAATGTAGCTGATGACAAAATCCTGTGGATTTTTTTTCTTTGCAGTTCATGAATCACAAGATATGTATTACCCAAGACAGAAACTTCAAGGATAGAGAAACGTAATGGAAATTTTATTTACAATTCATTTTCTTACTATCAAAATGGGGAAAATATTAAAAATTAATCTAAAAGCAAATTCAGAAAACTTTGTGAATTATTTACATAACCTAAAAATGTTTATATTTACATAAATATAATTTTTAATAGCCAAAAGACATGAAAAGAAGAACAGTATAAACTGTAAATGTGGTCATTGTCATTCTTTTTGAGATTAGTTACATCTCCTATAGCTGCCAAATGCCCTGGATTGATCTTTAGGAAGCACAGATTCTTGGCAGAGCAGAAAGGAGGTACGGTCTGTTCTAATATGATAGCTATGTGTCTAAGATATCTCTCTTTATCAAAAACTTTTTCTAAATTAAAAAAATCCTTAAAGTAAGGTTATAAAAACAATTATTCAATTGGGAAGTGGGTGCTTTGGCTACAGAATTCCAGATTCACAATCATAAACATACTTTTTTCTATATAAATTTCAATTATTTTAAGTACAAGTGTAGAGTAAAAAAGCTAGCTGATAAAATTGACAACACCAAGTCTAAATATCACAAAGCAAATTCTGACTAGCCCATAAATCCTAAGCAAAAGTCAATCAGTTCTAAAGCTGTCTAAATAAACTGCAACAATATCGCTGATAGAAACTTATCCTATAGATATATTTACACACAATTATGCATGTGCAAAGATTTGCAGTATTCTTTATTTTAAAAACTGTAAATAACTTAAATAAGCATAAATAGAGAAGTAAAATAAGGTACACTGCACCCATAAAGTAGAATCCTATTCAATTCTATCAGTTTAGATATTCTGCTTTTACTGATACCAAATCATCAGATGCCCTACAGTAAGCCTTAATGGAGAATAAAAGTCAATGCCTCTAACAGTGTTTAGAACAACAAATCATAAAAATGATACTTTAAACATCTTATTTAAAAATATAAATTTGTATTCATTTACCAATGTTTTGACATAGAGTCAAGGCTTTTTATTTGAACACAGGTGCATTGACTGGAGTTCTGTGTCATATTTGAAGCAAAAGCAACCCCAATTAAGCATCCCATACTACTTCCAATTTGGCTCCTCCAGAATAGAGTCAGAACTTAAAATTCTTGCAAAGCCATTTCAGTGAAAAATGCTGTGGAGTGTTTTTATGGATTCTCCAAACTTCGACAGTTGTTTTCATCAGTTCTTTTTTTTCCCCCAATTTACCTTAATTGAATGTTAACAACGCATTCACCTAATTTTCATAGAAACGATGTCTTCTTTTTGTGCTTATTTTATTAGACAATGTAATTATTTAATTAGTTATGTGACTAGGGATGCAGCAATGAACCCAGCAGAAAAAAAAAATCTGCCTTCATTGAGTTTAGTTTCTAAGATAAATGAGAAAGACAATCAACAAAATACAAAATAAGTAAGATACATTTTAGAGGGGAATAATATTTGGAGACTGTGGAAGAGCAAGTGTGGATACAAGAAGAGCAGCTAGAAACTCACGCAGTAAATCAGACAAGAGATAATGGTGGCTTTGAATACGGGAAGGTAGAGATCATAGACACATTTTGACCATACAGCTGATATGTATGGCTAACAGACTGGATACTGGAGAGAATGAGAAAAGTCAAAAATACCTGAAAACTGAAAAAATGAATTTAGTGGCAAGGAGGTCACTGATGACAGTTCAGTGAAGTCATGAGAACTCCTGACTTGGAGTGACATCGAGAGAGCAGGAAAGAAACTGAATACTGCAAGGATATACAACTTTTTGAAGCAGTTTTACTGGAAGAGAATAGAAAAGTGGCTATGGGCATGAATTAGTATGTTTTACAAAACTATTGTTAACACATTGGCCGGGTGCGGTGGCTCTCGCCTGTAATCCCAGCACTTTGGGAGGCCGAGGTGGGCAGATCACGAGGTCAGGAGATCGAGACCATCCTGGCTAACAAGGTGAAACCCTGTCTCTACTAAAAATACAAAAATTAGCCGGGCATGGTTGGGTGCCTGTAGTCTCAGCTACTCGGGAGGTTGAGGCAGGAGAATGGTGTGAAGCCAGGAGGCGGAGCTTGCAGTGAGCCGAGATTGTACCACTGCACTCCAGCCTGGGCAACAGAGTGAGACTCTGTCTCAAAAAATAAAAAAATAAAGAAAGAAAGAAAAAAACACATTAAGTTGGTGAAAAGAAAAGTCAGGTAAGAATAGGTGCATATACTCAGTGTGTATATGTAGATACACACATGCCCTCCCACACTCACTTATGCTTATATATGTAGATAATTTTAAAAAATTCTAAATCAGAAATTAGTATTGCCATGGCTAAAGATTGAGGTGAGAAGGTAGATTCACTGTGTATTTTTCACTACTAGAATTTTTGTCACAAATCATTACTTTAAAATTAATTGTAAAATTGTAATTGAGTTTACAACTGTTAATACCAACAGGATACCAGCTGAGCTGCTGGAAATTCAAAGCAGCTTTAGGTTTGTTTGCTGTACAAATAGCATACTGTGGTTACAAACAAAATAATCGCTATTGGTTCTAGTAATACAAATCACATACCCTAATTAAGTGATTGCGTTATATCCAAATGGAATGTCTAACAGACTAGAAATCCGTTAACAGCACAGTTTTGCATTCAGAGGCCAAAATATTTTTACAAATGAATACAAATAATGAGAAAGAAATGAACCATGCATTTAACTCAAGAAGTTGAGCAAAAATATATAACGTCCCCAAAAGCAAAAAAGAAATTAAAACATGTTACTGAAATAGTAAATAAAAAAGAATAAACTTGATTAAGACAACAAATCTGGTATTTAAAGAAACAACTAAAGAGACAAATGTCTTATAAATATGACCAACAAAATAAAAACAGATTACGAAGAAGAGATAACCATAGATGATGAAGTTCACACAACTAGAAGAAGTTACATGAAATTATTTGCCAATACATTTGAAAAAATGGCTAAAATTGATGTTTTTCTAAGGAAACAAACTATGACAATTGATGTAATAGTTTGATAATCTGAATATACCCAAAACAAAAAACATAGAGAATATAATCGTTAAAAAAGTTCCTTCACCCCCCTCAAAAGGCACCAGATTCAGATGGATTTGTGGATGAAATTTATCAAACCACTAAGGAACATATTACTTCCTATGGAATTTATATTGTTCCCCAAGTATTAACATTTAAAAAAAATTCCAATTCATTCTAAGAGACTAAAATAAACTATAAAAAAATAGACAAAACAGATCTCCCCCCTACAAAACTACAGATTAGTTTTTCTCAATGGTATTGGAATTGGCTTTGGGGATGAAAAGCTTCTTTGTTGCATTAACTGTTCCATGAATTCCAGGGTCCTTAGCACCCTGCCCATTGTGGCCAGCAAAAACTACTCCCTCACATTCCCAAATGTCCCTGGAGAATAGTCAGCAGGAAGTACCACCTTTCCTTGAGAATAACTGTATAGACCAGTCAACTTTATGAATATAATCAAATCTGACATTATATTAGCAGAATGCTATGATACAACCAAAAAGGGTTAACACTAGGAAATCTCTTAATGCAATTCACCACACTACTAAGAAAAAATATTAGCACCAATGACTTGCCTGGTAAAATTCAACATTTACTTTTTTAAAAGGAAGATAAAACACCACCACCAACAAATCAAAATATAATTACAAGTACAACACTTAGTAATCTGGGAATAGGGGAAAACTACAGAAAACTTATTAGAAACCAACAGAAATCTTATTTAACAACGATATACTAGAAGTATTCCACTAATATAAGGGATAAGAAAAGGATATCCATTTGTACTGACATTCTAGTCAATGAATTAAGCTGGAAAAGAAAAAAATTGATAAACAATTGAAAATAAGTTGTCCTCAGATTGCCTGCTTGTTAATAGAAAAACTAAGATACCTGATAACTATTTAATCAACTATTAGAAAAAAATTTGTAACTCAGAAAAGTGGGCATATATAGATTAAAGTACAAAACTAAATGGATTTCTTATAATAAATATTTACAAGATAATCATCATCTAGCAAAAGTATGTTATTCTTCAATAAAGAACATTACATAACTTTTAAGAAAAAATTCCTAAATAAATGGAACTAGTACCATATTCTTGAAGGGGAAGATTCAATACTTTTAAAATAGGAATTCTTTCAAAATTAGTTTGTATATTAAACGTATTTGTGGGGGCAAGTTAATGAAAGGGGATTATCTCATTAAAACATGCTATAAAGTCGCAGGTTTAAGCTAGTTTGGTACTAGCAGGAGGATAAACGAGATTAGTGGCACACATTAAAATCTAAAAACGGATCTCTGCATAACAAAATCTAACACATATTTTAAAACACGAAGAAAAGATCAAATGCTCAATAAATAGTCTTGGAATAATTTGACTTTGGGGTGAGGGAGGGATATAAAAGTCAGATTCCCATTACATGTCAGTACAATAATAAAATGAATAATCCAATTAAAATGTAAAATAGTTTAATAGATGCTTCTCAGAAGAAAATGTATAAATGGTGCATTAAGCACATGAAAAGGTGATCAGCTTCACTAGTCATCAGGGAAATGCAAATTAAATCCACAATGAGATACGACTGCACACCCACTGAATGTCTACAATTTAGAAGAGTGACCCTAGCAAATGTTGACTTGGATATAGTGGAACTGAAACTTTCATCACTGCTGGTGAAAATGTAATATGGTATTAATTATTTGGAAAACAGTTTGGCAGCTTCCTCAAAAGTTAAACATTCACATATCATATGACTCAGCCATTCTACTCAATATTTATCCAAGAGAAAGGAAAGAATATGTCCACACAAAGATGTGTAGGAAATGCCCAGAGCAAAATATTTGTAATAGTCAATAACTAGAAACAACCCAAAAGTCCATCCACAAATCAACAGGTGAATATACAGTAGTATTTCCAATCAATGGAATACTAGTCTGTAATAGAAACAAACTATCAATATATGCAACATGTTATATGTCAATTATAGTTCAATAAAGTAGGAAAGAGAGAATGACAGAGAGAGAGAGTGAGGAAGAGGTTGACCAACACTAGAAAGGCCAGCACCAACTATCTTTAGTTTCTTCTTCTAGTTTCCTGTAGAAAGTAGCTCATAGCTCAGGCCGGCATGGTGGCTCATGCCTATAATCCAAGCACTTCGGGAGGCCGAGGCAGGTGGATCACGAGGTCAGGAGTTTGAGACCAGCCTGACCAACATGGTGAAACCCCATCTCTACTAAAAATACAAAAATTAGCCAGGCGAGGTGGCGTGTGCCTGTAATCCCAGCTACTCAGGAGGCTGAGGCAAGAGAATCGCTTGATTTTGGGAGGCAGAGGTTACACTCAGCTGAGATCATGCCACTGCACTCCAGCCTGGGTGACAGAGTGAGAAAGAAAGAGAGAGAGAGGGGGGAGGGGAGGGGAGGGGAAGGGAAGGGAAAGGGAAAGGGAAGGAAGAGGGAGGGAGGAAGGGGAGGAAGGGAAGGAAGGAAGGAAGGAAGGAAGGAAAGAAGGAAGGAAGGAAGGAAGGAAGGAAGGCAGGCAGGCAGGCAGGCAGGCAGGCAGGCTCAAAAACACTCAATAAGCTTAGCGGTGCAGGCTTCACCCTTACTGGGGAAACCCATGATTGTCCAGCAATATCTGTGGCTGGGTAGTTGAGTCTGTTGATCCAGGGATGAAATGTTAGCAAGCACTTTGGCTTCAGAACTAAAGCTCATCAGTATTAAATGTGTTATTCTGATCTTAAAAAGAATAGGTAGCACAGTGGAAAAGTTTTAAAATGCTCTTACTAGTGACATAATGGTAATAAATAAATGGACACACTCATATACTGTTGATAGAAGAGTCATTTGACCATCTTTTTGAAAGGCAATTTGGCAATATCTAAATGTACAATGTCCTCTTTTACCTAACAATTCCATTTTAGAAATGTATCATCCAGATATACTTGAAGAAGCATATAAAAATACAACCACAAAATGTTCAATGAAATATTTATAATGGTAGAAAATTAGAAACTATCTCAATATCCACTGATAGTATACATAAGTGGAGTAGTAAGCAGCCATTAAGCAGATTGGCACTGCTCTATCATATTTACCCACATGGGAAGATACGCACATTACATTAAGTCTATAAAGTTACCTCGTGTACAATAGGTCACTTATAAAATTGCTATAGGTACTTATATGCATATATACCTTATGTGCATTACAAAAAATGTCTAGAAGGATACGCACCAAATCACTGGCAGTAGTTACCTTGAGGAACCAGGGGCAGTTGCATGGACTTTAAATTTTAATGTAAACATTGTTTTTGTAACTTTTTTTGGTAAGAAACATGTTTTTCTAAGCCTGTCCAGGACAGGGTGGAAATTGATGGAAAAAAAGTCCTGGAACCCACTGGGACACAAACGTGGTCTCAATTCCTGCTCTCATCCAGGGCAAGTGTTTGTAACCAAAAGTGGTATGCAACTGTCTGTTTCATGCACATAATCTTCCCACCTGCTTACACGTGGCCTCAGTGTGCTGGCCTGCATGATGTTCATCTGCTATGCTCCCTGATCTAAGCAGGAGGAAAAAAGAGGAAAGACAGACAGTAGACTTTGATAATGATACTGATGTAGATAACCAACCCTAAATTATTAATTTTCTTTATTCTTTGGAAATGCTTCATTAGAATAAATTAGAAATGCTTCAATGGAAAGAACTTCATTAAAAATGTTTTTAAAATAATAATAAAACCTTTATTAAACACTATTTACCAGTTTAAAAAAAACATGTTTTTCTTTAATAATTAAGGAAATGAATGATAATATTCACACGGGAACTTAAGAAGCTAGTTAGTGGGGAAGAAGAAAAATAGAGATATCTTGGAAATAAAATTTATTTTAATCTCCGAGGCTGGGTAACTTGGAGGACTTTAAAGGTATGTATTCATCTTTTATAGGAGGAAAGAGACAGACAGACCTGAGGTCAGATACTGTTTCTTTTCCTTACTGCATATGGGACATTGGACAAGTTATTCACTTTTGCCCAGCCTCAATTTCCTTATCTGTCAAATGGGGATATGATCTACTTTCAGCACTATTGTGAGGACTGAATGAGACACTGCAAGTGGAATACGAAGCACAGGGCCACCTAATGGGTTCCCTTCATTTCTTTCCTTTCCTTCTTCAGTGAATACCCAAAGGATAAGCCTCCAAGAAATGTGGATATTTTGGGTGAACTGTTATTGGTTCTCCTAACCTAGAGATAGCAAAGTGGGAAGCTGTACTCCCTATTATGCCATTACCATAGTCACAGAGTGACATCAGGCTGTCCTTTAATCTGAAACAATTCTGAAGTAACCCATCAGCATTTCTTGATGACTTCTTGAACTTCAGAGTCAGTCCCCTTTTTGCTTAAAATTAAAAATAAGGGACAGGTTCAGTGGCTCACACCTATAATCCCAGCCTTTTGGGAGGCTGAGGCAGGAGGATCGCTTGAGCCCAGGAGTTCAACACCAGCCTGGGCAACAAGCTGAAACCCTACCTCCAGAAAAAGTAAAAAAAAAATCAGCCAGATGCAGTGGCGCACACATGTCCCAACGACATGGGAGGCCGAGGGGGGGGAATTGCTTGAGCCCAGGAGGTCAAGGCTGCAGTGAGTTATGACTGCACCACTGCACTCCAGCCTGGATGACAAAGCAAGACCTAGTCTTAAAAAATAAAAAAAGAATATAAAATGAATATTTGCTTTTAATTTCTTAATTTTAGACCCAATCTCATTTGAAAAAGAATTTGAGGTAAGAGTCAAGTTTAAAAGTTTAAATGGTCCTTTATTTTACTATCCTTCAAGTAGAGGGGGACAATTTCTAAGAGGAATGGACTATCTCAGCCTGCTAAAGTACCACATTCTGGAAAAGAATGAAATCCTTCTGGCTTTAGAGAGCCTGGGAAGACAGGGTGTACTGGATGCCCCACTCTGAGCATGCTCAGAGTTGCATAGCCAGAACAGCTGCTACAGCCAGGCATAGCCAGCAAAGGTTCTGGGTGGCTGGCTCCAACCTCTCCTCTCTGGGGCAGACACTGGGGCCTGGCCACTAGGCTGGGTGGGCTGCACAATCAGTTATTGCAGCACGGGGCCCCCTAGTCAGGGCCTAAGGCAGAGGCCAGATCTTCTTAGCTGGGAAACTAGGGGAGACCCACTTGTTTTTTAATGACAGGGCCTGACCTAGTTGAGATGTTTGAGGAAAATAGATAAGCCAGGGAGGGAACTCTTTAGGGAGTGAACACACAGGCCTCATATTTCTATTTTTCACAGGTCACAGTTCGGGAGGGTCTGTTGGAGACTTATCAGACAACAGCACTGACTGGGGGGTGTTCGGAGCTGGATGCACTCTGGCCACCTCGGTAGGATTGGACCCCACCCTCCAGAAACAGCTGGGCAGCTGGGCAAAGGCCAGCACTGAGAGAATTTCATTGCAGAACAGTTCTGGCTAAAAAACAATAAAAATAATTTTCCTAAGAAATAAAGTAGCAACAAAAGAGAACCAGATGCAGCCCAGAGGGGCTTCATGTTGGCCCCGCGTGAAGAATGGAAAGACAGCCTTTGGGACACCTGGGCATTTCTCTTGCTTCTCATGCCATTTACCCATCCATTTCGTATTCATTTCTTAGTTAAAAATCTTAATCAGATCAGGCTTACAGAGTGAAAAACTTAGGGAAGATGTAAGCTGGGTCAATTCCTTTGTCTTCCTTTAGCTGTAAACCAGTAAAGTGCTCGCTTCCAGTTTAGATCAGAGGGAGAAAGGTACTTGCTCCATTTAATCCAGGTATATGATGCTAATGAAGAACCTCAAGTCCTGCTCATAATTATTCTTGTTACCACGACAGATTTTTAACTATGCTGCATACTTTCTAGGGCCCTCATTATATTTTCAAAAACATTGCTGACAATTTTCTTTTTGACAGTTATTTTTCAGACTCCTGCTATTTATTCAGGTCATTTGTGGCCTTTTGATTTTTAACTATGTAAATTTTTGAGGTGCAATTACATCTTTTAAATGCATTTATATGTTATATCTTTATAATGCCTAATTAAATTTATCAGGGGCAACCCACACTTGAAACATTTAAAAGGCAACTCAGAATGTTTTTTATTTGCTTAGTCTGATTGTTACTGAATTACACCTTATTTTGTGTTTTGCACTTAAGTATTTGATTTTTAAGACATTCCCCATTGTACTACTCCATGGTATGATCTAGAAAGTAACCCTACATTTAAGTAGGCAAGAAAAACAAAGGAAAGGATCCACGAGAATAGTACACTAAGGATTACCCATAGTGAGGTTACTAGATTGAAGACTAGGATTTAAGCACTGTATGAACTTGTAATAAACATATAATACACTGAAGCATGACTTAAAATTTGGGAGGGGTTGAGTTAAGTGACTTGTATTTGAATATGCAACTATTTAGTGAAATCTTTTTTTTTTTTTTTTTTGAGATGGAGTCTTGCTCTGTTGCCCAGGCTGGAGTGCAGTGGCGTGATCCCGGCTCACTGCAAGCTCCGCCTCCCAGGTTCATGCCATTCTCCTGCCTCAGCCTCCCGAGTAGCTGGGACTACAGGCGCCTGCCACCACACCTGGCTAATTTTTTGTATTTTTAGTAGAGATGGGGTTTCACCGTGTTAGCCAGGATGGTCTCGATCTCCTGACCTCATGATCTGCCCACCTCGGCCTCCCAAAGTGCTGAGATTACAGGCGTGATTTAGTGAACTCTTTAATCAGACAGAGAAATTTATTTTCCTGAATCCTGCCTTCCTACCTGACATAGTTTGGCTCTATGTTCCCATCCAAATCTCATCTTGTAGCTCCCATAATTCCCATGTGTTGCGGAAGGGACCCCATGCGAGATGACTGAATCATGGGGGAGGGTCTTGCCCGTACTGTTCTCATGATAGCAAATGGGTCTCATGAGATCTGATTTAAAAACAGGAGTTTCTCTGCACAAGCTCTCTCTTTGCCTGCCGCCATCCATGTAAGATGTGACTTGCTCCTCCTTGCCTTCCTCCACGATTCTGTGGCCTCCCAGCCATGTTGAACCATAAGTCCAATAAACCTCTTTCTTCTGTAAATTGCCCAGTCTCGGGTATGTCTTTATCAGCAGTGTGAAAACAAACTAATACAGTACCTTTCAACCCCCTTAGCATGCTGGAAAAGTTCTCATGCATCAGAACTACAAACACATCTTATAGGGAGAAATTTTGCATCCATTCATCTGTTTATCTGAATGTGGAGCAGCATTTGGCTTCCTCTTCCATAAGTTAGAGGCATCGGTGTTCTTCAAATCATAGCATCCTTACTAAGCTCCATCACTCTGTCTTTGAAGATAAAACAACATAAGGTAAAAGGAAAAAGACAACTGGAGAACTAATTCTAGAAAGATAGGGAGAAACATTGAAAAGTAGAAAAAAAAACTAGATATAGACTAAAATAAGGCCTTTGATTTTTTTTTTAATGAGCAGATATCTATACTACTGTTGTCAAGGATCATTGTCTCTGCATCACTTTGTATTGTTGAATTTTCATTATTTGGGGATTATTTCACAAGGGATACATAAAATCCTCAAACACAGAATTTCTGGAGGAAGAAAATATTTAATAGCAAAAACAGTGAGCTCAAGAAACCCTAGTAATTAGAATCATAGTCTTGACAAGTCAGATTTTCACTGGTCTTCAGATACGTATTTCAAGAGTTGAGAAAACTAGTGACTCATTTCTGTGACATTGGTGCCTCTGGGAATCCAGTGAAAGCCATGGCTCTATCCTGAAGGGTAAAAAGGACCTTAAAACAACACAATGCTTACAATTCCAAGCAATACAAACCAATATTTCTGGACCAAGTTATTTTTTCCAGTGCTAGTTTTGCTTTTAGAAATCTAAAAAATATGTGTCTGTTGGACTTTTCCCAGTAGCTTTGGAATTACAAAACTATTTTATCAGAGAATTAATATAACTTGGCACTTTTATTCATCTACATATGAAGTAAAAACTTTTTTATGTAGATTACCGTGTGCAAAGAAACATGAATTTAAATCTAACTTCTGTACTAGTATTGTAGTGACAGCTTCCATCCACCTACCCATCCTTTTCTCCAGACAGAAATAGTCTACAGAGAGGCAGTATGAAACTATAAGAACGCTATATTTAGAGTGGGAGAACCGGATTTAAAATGTTTCAAAAGTTGCAAGGCCCTCAAGGGTCATCGGGTTTACAGCACACGTTCACGAGATGAAGACAGCTATGTTTAAAAGCAAGCCTCCAATACTGTCCTTTCCACAAAACATGCAACGGTTTGATCTTTTGACTAGCACCAACTTCTCTAGGCCTCAAATTCCTCATCTACAAAATGAAGGAGATCACTTACAGCCTGAGAAATCTCTGGCTAATTAAACTAGAATTTTTAATTTGCTCCTTTTCTGTAGCAGTGAATTCTTATTTTTGCTGTAAGATACAGTATTCATAAAATCAGGCCTTTCACGTAATGTGTGTCACCTTAACTCCAAAACATCCTATGAGTGTTTTCACTGCATTCGTGCAAAGAAAAAAAAGAGATAATTCCTTGTAGTTGTAACCATCATATAAAGTAACAGATTTTGATAAATACCAAAAACCTGATAATCCCCTTAGGTTCCTTGGACAAACATCGGCTAATTCTTTTTTAAAAATACAACACAAATTATTCCATTACACAAATGATTGCTCTGGAGAATTAATGTTAAGAATGGAATGTTAAGAATGGAAATACTGGCTACATTTTGTTACACATCAAGAATCAGAATATAGGATACTTAGGATGAGTTCTCTTCTTCATACTGTGAAATCATTAGGAAGCTTCAATTTACTATGAAATTTCTAGATATTTGAAATGGCTATCTTTTTTCATAGTTGACACTCTAGGAAATGTTTGAATTAAATTACAAAGTAAAAATGATGGCAGCCATCCATTCAGTTAAAATGAAAATTATCTACATCAAGAATTTTCAGTTCATTCGATCCATAAATAATATCAAGCAGCTATTTTGTGCAATGCAATGTAGTCAGTGTCTTTGGGGGAATATAGAGATGAAATAATACACAGACCTGGCTTGAGGAGACTAGAAACTGAAGCTGGGAAGAAAGGCATTTATGTAGCTAAATGGGAACCGTAAGTGCAGGGAGTAGCAAGGGAGGAGAAAGGAAATGATAGGGAGAGGAAGAAAGCAAGAGAAAGTCACCTAGACCAGTGCTTTATCAACTTCAGTGTGTACACGAATCACCCAGAGATCTATTAAAATACAGATTCTGATTCAGTAGGTCTGGAGTGGGACCTGAAAATCAGCATTTCTAACAGCTGTCAGGTAATGCTAATGTTACTCATCCATGTACAGCACTTTGGGTAGCAAGAGTATGCTTTGAGTATATAAATTAACCTAGCTCAGAATTTCTCTATTTTGGCTAGATGATTCTTTCTTGTGGGACTGGTCATTCCATTGTAAGATATTTAGCAGCACCCCTGGCTTTTGCCCACTCAGTGCCAGTAATACACCACCCCCATGCCCCCATTGTGAAAATCAAAAATGTCTCCAAACATTGCCAAATGTTTTCCTAGGGGCAAAGTCAGTGGTGTAGATAGTGCTTTTACATAAAAAGTTATACTAGACAAATAGCAACCCTCTTAAAAATAACTCACTTATTTGTATTCGTTTTCTATTTCTGCTGTAACAAATTATCACAAAACTTTGTGACTCAGAATAATCCACATTTATTATCTTATAATTCTAGAGGTCAGAAATCTGATGTGAGTCCTTGCTAGGCAAAAATCAAAGTGTTAGCAGGGCTGTAATTCTTTCTTCGGGATCCAGGGAAGAATCAGTTTCCTTGACTTTTCCAGCTTCCAGAAGCTTCCACCGCTCATGGACCCTTCCTCTTTCTTCAAAGCCAATGATCCAGCATAAAACCTCCCTATCTCAAGGCCTTTAACTTAATCACATCTGAAAAGTATCTTTTTGTTCCAGGGATAAGGATGTGAGCATCTTTAGTGGTCCGTATTTCTCACTCCCACCGTGTTAAAATAAAAATTACAATTGTAAATGATTTCATACCTAGAATAATTTAAGATAAAGTTTCTCCCCCAAAATCCTAGAGAACAGGGATTTTCTTCTGTGCCGCAAGTACTTTCCTACCTGAGAACATTTCATAGCATTTCTAGTCACACATAAATTCATCTAAGGAAGAACCAAGTTTTTCTACTTTTAATGTTAGTTTCTGGCACCATTCCCAAGCTTTCTTGACCCTGTTGCTATCACTAGTATAAAATTACATTTTAAATGCCCAACAAATGAGGAAATATGATTCATTTCTGAATCTTTGGGTGTTTCCTGAAATTTAAGAATTCTATTTGTATTTTACAGAGTTATATTTACTACCTTAAAAATTTTCTTTTAGATTTATCTCAAAAGTGAAGGTAGTATTTGGCTACTTGAACCCTCATCCAAAACCTTCATCAGCACCTTCCCTGTGTTTTTTAGATTTTTGCTCATATGTGCCAAGGGCTAGGGCATCTTAAGTTACAGAATACTTAGTGACAAATTTAATTGAATCTAATTATCGTGCTGAAATGTTTAAAACAAATCTTTTCTTCAATCTGTTCCTATAAACTGCTCTTTAGAGTGAAAGCATGCATCTGCTCAAAGTGATTCTGAGATGGGGGCGGATGAGTAAATAAAGCCAGATGGCATTTACACTTACGGTTTCTTTCCCTTTTTGAGTTTGACCTATAAGATTTGACTAACTGTCTTTAAAAGCTCATTTTTCCCAGTCTGTGAAGTTAAGCTTGGTGAAGTTGACAAGAGCCGATTAGGAGGAAGGCAGAAGGAGAAGTCGTGGCCTAAAGATAGAGTATTTGTTGACTCACGTTCCCACTACGACAAGAGTAGCAAAACTGAAAAAGTGAGGCTTTAACTCTTCCTCCACGTTCCTAAAGATATAAGAGCTTCAGCTCATTGAAGCCCATAGAGGCAGCATGTATTAGTCTGTTCTCATGCTGCTAATAAAGACATACCTGAGACTGGGTAATTTATAAAGGAAACAGGTTTAATGGACTCATAGTTCCATATAGTTAGGGAGGCCTCACAACCATGGTGGAAGAGCAAGGTATGTCTTACATGCAGCAGGCAAGAGAGAGTGTGTGCAGGGGAATTGCCCTTTATAAAACCATCAGATCTTGTGAGACTTATTCACTATCATGAGAACAGCATGGGAAAGACCAGCCTCCGTGATTCAATTACCTCCCACCAGGTACCTCTCATGACATGTGGGAATTGTGGCAGCTACAATTCAAGATGAGATTTGGGTGGGGACACAGCCAAACCATATCACAGCATGATTACGAAGTAGGGGGAAGAGAGAGGGCAGGCAGACTGCATTTCAGTTTTGTTTACAGGGAACTGTGAAAGGTAGAAAAATAGAGAACTTTCTACTGAAACAAAGCCACTAACTAAATTCATTTTTTCTATAATGAGTAGTCTTAAGGGTCTTCTCCCACCCCACCTCTACCCAAAAATAGTCCCTGCACAAGAATTCTGGACTGGACAAGATGGTACAGATACTTTTTCCCTGTTCCTCCCAGCTAAGTATAAATATAAACCCTAGAAAAAAACACAAAAGGAAGCCAGAGAACTCCGAAAGGTGAAATGGTTAGAGACCCTACAACTAGAGGAATGTCATAGTGACAGTGTCTTACAACCCACAACCTCACAGAAGGTCACCCAAGCCCAGTGTTTCTAGAGCCTCAATCTAGTAGCCAGCCCAAATAGGCTCATTCCCACTCAGACCAAAGGGGAGTCCCAATGATACTACCAGGCTGGCCAGCGGTATTAGCCAGGGAAAATGGAGCAGGAGCCATGCTGATATTGTTTGGCTGTGTCCCCACCCAAATCTCATCTTGAATTGTAGTTCCCATAATCCCGCATTGTGAGGGACCTGGTGGGAGGTTATTGAATCATGGGGGTGGATACCCTCATGCTGTTCTTGTGATAGTAAGTTATCACGACATCTGATGGGTTTATAAGGGGCTTTTCCCACTTTGCTCAGCACTTCTCTCTCCTGCTGCCTTGTGAAGAAGGACGTGTTTGCTTTCCCTTCCACCATGATTGTTAAGTTTCCTGAGGCCTTCCCAGCCATGTGGAACTGGGAGTCAATTAAACCTCTTTCCTTTATAAATTACCCAGTCTCAGGTATGTCTTTATTAGCAGCGTGAGATTAATACACCTGCTGGCCATAAGAAGACAGGAAAGCACTCTCCTTACTCACCAAGCCTAAGACTCCCTTCCTTCAATGAGAAACAGCAGGTGGCTTGCAGCACTAGCAAAGGGGATCCTGCCACAAAAAAAGGCTCCACCTGGGAAGTGTTTTCCTTGGAGAGAGGGGCGGTCCTCAGCACTAGTGCCTGTCTCCAGGATATCTGTTTGTATTCCCTCTACCTCCATCAGAGGCATCATGAGTCTCTACCGAAGAGCTCCACCCCTTCAGGTAGCACCAGCAGACGCCAGGAGGGACCCTAGCAGCCCCAGATAAACCAAGAAGACCAAAATAGCACCACAAAGTCTCTGAAAATGTAATTGTCATTGGATGCACAGCCCACAAAATTAGGCCAGGATTTTCTTGCTAAACCTAAATGGGATGACTGCCTACTAAAACAAAAGATTTAAATCGGACTCTGAGTCTCCTAATAGCATAGCCAAATTCCAGGATAGAATGAAAAATTACCCAACAAACCAAAAATCAGGAAAATCACAACTTGACTGTGAAATGACAACTGACACTAACCCAGAGATGAAACAGAAGAAGAACTTATTGACAAAGATTTTAAAGCAGCCATCCTCAAAATGGTGTAATGAGTAATTGTAAATTATTTAGAAACAAATGAAAAAATAGAAAATCTCAGCCAAGAACTAGAAGTTATAGAAAAAAGAACCACGGTGCTCACAGTTCAGCAGCAATTACATTAACATTGGAACAGCATAGATAAGATTAGCATGGCCCCTGCACAAGGGTGACATGCAAAGTCGTGACGCATTCCATATTTTTTGAGAAATTAAAAAAAGAACCAAATGGAAATTATAAAACTAAAAAGTACAACAAATATAAACTTAGCGGGTTCAATAGTAAAATGAAGGTGACAAAGGACAGAATCAGTGAACCTGAGAACAGATCAACAGAATTACCAAATTTACTCACTATGAACAAGAAGAAAATAGACTAAAAACCGACAAATAACAGACCCTCAAGGACTTGTAGCACAATAACAAAATGTTCAATATTCACATCATCAAAGGTCCAGAATAGAGGGAGAAAAAGAGAGTGGGCTTGAAAAATTATTTTTAAAATAATGGCTTAAAATTTTCTAAATTTGGCAAAAAAATATAAATCTACAGATTCATAAGCTGTATAAATCTCAAACAGGATAAACCCAAAGAAATCCATACCAGGACATTTCATAATTAAAATTTTGATAAGTGAATTGCAAAAAAAAAAAAAAAGTCTTGAAAGCACTCAGAGAGCAACAACACATTACCTATTAGGGAACATCAACTCCAATAACAGCAAATTTCTTACCTGAAACCATATAGGTCAGAAGGAAAAGGTGCATTTTCCAAGTGCTGAAAACAATTGTCATCTTCAAATTCTATATCCAGGAAAACTATACTTCAAGAATGAAGGGAATATAGAAACAGATGAAAGAAACAAAAAGACTGTGTTGCTGGCAGACCTTTTAAAAATGGCTAAAATAAGTTTTTTGAACAGAAAGAAAATGATGGAAGATGGAATCATGGAGCATTAGGAAATAAAACAACAAAACAAGCTGAAATATGGCTACATACGATAGATGATCCTCCTCATGAGTTTCATAAGATATATTAGATGACTTAAACATTATAACGCCATCTGATACTCAAGACAATAATATTTAAAAGTGGGAAAGGTAAAAGCATTTAAATGGAAATAAGGCCCCCATGTGTCACTCAAAGTGGTAAAATGTTGATATCAGTAGACTGTGATAAGTCACACGTGTATTGTAATAAGAGAGCAACCAAAAGGAAAACTATTCAAAGAGGTATACTCAAAGACATAGTAAATAAATAGAGGTATAATCCCAAAAGTCCTCAATATCTATTTGGGATTCTGCATATCAAATGACTCAATATAAATAAAAGTATTAAGTTGTTCACGGCAAAGTCCTAGACTAGGAGCTACCTCATTCTGAGACAGAACTAGACTGGAGCATGTTTCTGACTCTTAACTAGGAATCAGGATCACCAGAAATTCCTGGACCTTAACTGCCACATCTTTGAAATAGGAGTGGCTGGAGAAGTAGGTCTGACGGACAACCTGGACCACACCCAGTGATAATTCTATACATTATTACAGGTTTTAATTCTTCTCATCCATCCCGTGTTATTCCTTATGATTCAGATGTCTTTCAAAGTGCTCTGAAAACTGTAAGAAAGTTCACAATCCAAAGAGGATATTGTATGACACACTCCAAGCTCTCACAAACCCCAGAGTAGAGAGGAGAGGAAGTGACAGAAGGAAGACACTTCAAATGTAGCATAAACCTACTGGAGCATGGACCATTTCCACTTAGAGGAATTATTCATTTCTTTCCCACCTCTGGTAGGGAACACCAATAAGCAAAGCAGGGTCAACTATTTACTGCTGTTCATTTGGCATCCTTTTAGATCAACTATAACAAATCCTTGGAACTAAAGGAACTATATGAAAATTGGCTGATGCCAATCATGGTCCACCAACTTAACATGCTCTCACTTCTTCCTCAGTTTACCATGCTATCCTATTCCAAGTCTGCATAGGTGGCAAGATAATTTGTCCTTGAGAAGTGCTAGGTCATATATGGATGGTTGGGTACACTGGACAATGAAATGCATTTAAAACAAAATATGCCTTTGCTTTTTTTTTTTTTTTTTTTGCAGGAGTCTCGCTCTATTACGCAGGCTGGAGTGCAGTGGCATGATCTTGGCTCACTGCAACCTCCGTCACCCAGGTTGAAGCGATTCTCCTGTCTCACCTTCCCCCAGCAGCTGGGATTACAGGCGTGTGCCACCACACTCAGCTAATTTTTTATTATTATTATTTTTAGTAGAGATGGGGTTTCACCATGTTGGCCAGGCTGGTCTCGAACTCCAGACCTCAAATAATCCGCCCACCTCAGCCTCCCAAAGTGCTGGGATTACAGGTGTGAGCCATGGTGCCCAGCCCGCTATGTTTTATAAATAAGTATAAACACCTTAATTGCACCATTTACCATAAAAGTTAAAGGGCTTGCATTTTCTTATCAGTAATATGTAAGGATTTAAAAGGCTCTATACATTTCCTCAGTCTCTTATGTTCTATGGAATTATTTTCCCTAGACAGATAGTGGTGAACATACCTGGGCTAGAACATGCCAGTGTGTGCACTTGCTGGCTGAGCGTCCTGGCTCAATACCCTGAGGTTCAGTTTCTTCATTTGTGAAAAGGATATGGTAATACCTAATTTATAGCAGTGCTATAAGAACCAAATGAATTTCTGTATTTCAAACACGTGACATGTAATAAGCTTTCTACAGCAGCTATTATAATCCAGGAGCATGCTCTTTGTCAGAAACTTTACCATAGGTAGCAATGGATTTGGAAACAAAGTAAAACATTTCAAGAAATCAGATTAGTAAAGGTTATGGCACAAAAATACGTCAAGTTCTATGGACAAGATAGATGTTACCTCTAAAGCCAAAATTCTCCCTGCTTATGTTTGGGACTTCTAAGATCCCTGGAACTCTAGAATCAACCTTCTGACTGCATTGCTGGTCCATTCTCTGTCTTCTATTATATGTAGGACAATGTTAACCCTTCCCAACTTGGTGTAATGTGTTTCATTAAAAAAAGGAAAAAATCCTACTTCTTAATTTGTATAATATAATGTTGACACTGGTGATGTTTTTAAAAAACTTCTTTCAAGCCATGTGTTCTTTGGGTGAAAACTTCTGATTAAAGACATATAATCATTAAGAGTATCATCTCCATAATTTTAGCCTGTGCTGGAAATGCAAGCTCATCTTTTCATTTTTTAGTACCAACCCAACACATGCCAAAACGGTCACCTCAAAATATTATCTAATAAAAGTACATATTCTGATCATTGTGTGGTAGAATATTTTTTCATATTAAAATATTTTTCTTGGGTTTGACTCTTACACTTAGGGAAATAAAATGCTTCACAACAATAATACTATTATGGCTCATAACCAGTTATCAAAATACTTTTAAAACAGCTGATTTTCTTCTAGAATGAAACTTTTAAAATTAAAATGCTTTTCCACATAAAATGCATATAGTCAGCAAATACAAAACATAACAAATATATCACATAAAGTAAATGAACTATATATTTACTTGTAAAACCAAAGTTTCTATGGAGTGACATTGGATATATATGCTTTGAAGGCCAACTTAAGGATGAAGGAAGTTTCTAAAAATTATGATATAAAAATCCTTTATTGATGCAAAAGGGATTCAGATTAACATTTTAATTCTGTAACTTAAAAAATCTAGAATTAAGAACAAAACAAATTCTATGAATGTACATTTTCTGGTATTACTACATGCAGCTAATTTCAAAAGTTGATATATATTTGAAAAATGTTAAAAATTACATTGATCATATTATCACTTTAACAAAAGGGAGAAAAGGATAATACTACCTCTGAGAAAGGACTAAATCTTATTTAAGAATTTGATGGCCTAATGTCACAAACAATAAATATTCCTTATAATATTCTGTCCGGCAAAAAATCAAGAGAGGAACAGAGAGAAACTAAGATGAACAGAAATGTATGGTGAACAACCCAGAATGACTCACTGGAGACTTGACAGGCCCTGAGCTACTGATGGTTCTAATATTCTTAGCTCTGTAAAAAGGCAAGGGGTAATCGTTCTTGGTCTTTAATGGAACAGACTCTGGTGAAAGAAAGGGAACAGAGAATAAACTATAAGAATAAAGACACACAATCACCTCAGCCAAAATAAACAGGTTACCTGTAAAGGGAGCATAATCAGACTGACCCCAGACGTTTCTGTAACAATGTTAAACATCAGGGTCCATCTATATGAGTTCACAGGAACTCATATAGATATATAAAGCAACATCTCATATATAAAGCAACATCTATATGAGTTCACAGGAACTGTTTTGATTCATTAATTCTATATTCTCTCTTGACATTCACATGTCTGGACAACAGGAAAATCTCAGATAAAGGATATGTGTTGTCTTTGCATGGGAGACTACAGGTTACTATTTTCTTTCTTTGATTCTTAATATTTCCCAATATATCTGTACTAATCATATGTTATCTTTATAGAAGAACATAATTTTTATTAATAATAATGCACAGATTAAAACAGAAAAAGCAGGAACTACAGAGAGCATAAGGATGGCTTACTATTCAAAGAACAGTAATTTGATTTACATCAGTTTAATTGTTCTAAAACTTTCACATCAAAAAAGAAAGACTTAACCTTTGACAAAATACACACACACACACACACACACACGCACACACACACAGCTTTTCTGATTTCAGGGAAAAGCTAAAACAGATTCATAAGAAAATTACACTACAGAAGATGGAGGCTAAGGCTCATATCCAACCCAAATAATTCTGCTTCTCATCAGTTGCTTCTTGTTTAATTGTTCTTTGGAAATAAATAATCAGTGTGTTTTTCTTTTCTTTTTTTTCCCTTATGCATATTTTAGGAACATTTTTCTATTTAAACTAGGAACTAAAGTATTATTAATTTTAAATATCAAAATGTTTATAAATAGTAAGCAATTTTAAAATATTTTCTTAAATTATTTTAAAATATTAAGACATTTGTTTAAATGTTTTTATAATTCATTAATGCTTAATAAACTATTAATAAATTAATATTAATTAATATATTATAATTAACTATATATTAATAAATTGATACTAATAAGTTATTGTCTAGATGTTATTTTATTAAAATTTAAATGTACTGAATTATAATTATTTTCATCATAAAGTATTAAAACAGAAAATTAATACTGAAATTAGTCTCTTATCACATATTATGTTCAAGAGAAATCCAAAGGGAAATATAAAGTAGAATAATCTTAAAGGAAAAATACATTTTAGTAACTGCATTGAATGGAACATTCTGGTCTTTCAGAGAGATTCATTAGTTAGTGAAGTTACCTAAGCACTGTGAGGAAGTACCTTTTCTTCTGTGGACCAGAAATTCCCTGACATGAATATGACTTCCTAGGAGGCCTTGAAAATGCAAAGGGCCAGCTCTTGGAGTTGCCCTTGCTGGAAAGAACTATATTGAAGGGAAAGGGCAGGTGTGACCAGCATCCTTTCAGAAGAACTGGTCTGGTCACATAGAGAAAAATGTTCAAGGAGTCTTATAGTTTCCATTTCAGAAGGGACACGAGAACTACCAATCAGATGCCAGGGAAGTATTGAAACCAACCCCATCGTTCCATAGACTGTTCTTTTGGATAAACATAGAAATTGACCTTTTTTGTCTTAAAGCTTGAAACTTATATTTATTTTATCTGAGTTCCTTTCTTGGGAAAGGACCTTCAGGCCTCTCAAAAAAGTATCAAAGAAGTGAAATTCACCAGATCACTGTACCAAATGCCATATCCCTCACGCATCATGATTGCTTCGCTGCTCCTCCCTAGTTCCTATTTCTTACACATTGTGACTATTTTTTTCCCTTCTATATAAACCCGTGATTTTAGTCAGTCAGGGAGATGGATTTGAGTCTGAGCTCCCATCTCCTCAGCTGCAGCACCCAAGAAAAGCCTTCTTCCTTAGCAATGCTTGGCATCTCAGTGATTGACTTTCTGTGCAGTGGGCAGCAGGACCTAGACCAAACCCCTGGTGTTTCAGTAACAGTATAAGTTACATGATCCTAGCACCTTCTTGTACAGGCGCAGTTCATTTCACTGTGCTCATTACATTTTTTAGAAATTGAAGGTTTGTGGCAGCCCTGTATCACACAAGGATAGTGGCACCTCTCCTCCAGCAGCATGTGCTCACTTGGTGTCTGTGTCACATCTTGGTAATCCTCACAATATTTCAAACTTTTCATTATTATATCTGTTATGGTGATCTGTGATCAGTGAACTTTTTGTTTTGCTTCATTTATTAAATAAAGTATTTATTTATTTATTTATTTAGAGACAGGGTCTGGCTCTGTTGCCCTGACTAGAGTACAGTAGTGTGATCTCGGCTCACTGTGACCTCTGTTTCCTGGGCTCAAAAGTGATCCTCCCACCTCAGCCTCCCGAGTAGCTGGGACTACAGGTGCCTGCCACCATGCTCGGCTAATTTTTTGCATTTTTTGGAGAGACAGGGTTTCATCATGTTGCCCAGGCTGGTCTCAAACTCCTGAGCTCAAGCTATCCACCTGCCTCGGCTTCCCAAAGTGCTGGGATTATAGGCATGAGCCACCACGTCTGGCCCAAATGTTATTTTTAGAGCAGGTTAGTTTCACAACATAACTGACCAATAAGTGCAGAGAGAAAATTCCACCTAAGACTTTCATAGCTGGAGAGGAAACGTGAATGTCTGGCTTCTAAGTTTCAAAGGGTAGGCTGACTCTCTTGTTAGGGGATAAAGTGGCTGGTGTGTCTTTAAGCAGAAGCCAGTGCTCCTTTACCATTCCAAAAATCCTACAGCCCTTAAGAATTATACTAGATCTACTCTGCCTGTAGTCTATAAATGGAACAACAAAGCTTGGATAACACATCTGTTTATATCATGGCTTACTGAATATTTTAAGCCCATTGTTGAGACCTGCTAAGAAACAAAGATTCCTTTCAAAATATTACTGCTCATTGACAATGTACCTAGTCACCTAAGAGCTCTGATGGACATGTACAGGGATATTAATGTTGTGTTCATGACTGCTAACCCAATATCCATTCTGCAGCCCATGGATCAAGGAGTAATTTTGACTTTTAAGTCTAATTTAATAAGTATATTTTGTAAAGCTAGAGCTGCCATAGATAGTGATTTCTCTGATGGATCTTGGCAAAGTTAGTTGAAAACTTTCTGGAAAGAATTCACCATTCTAGATGCCATTAAGAACATCCATGATTCATAGGAGGAGGCCAAAATATCAACATTAATAGGAGTTTATAAGAAGTTGATTCCAACCCTCATGGATGACTTTGAAGGGTTCAAGACTTCAGTGGAGGAAGTTGCTGCAGATTTGGGAGAAAGAGCAAGAGAAAGAGTTAGAAGTGGCACCTGAAGATGTAGCTAAATTGCTACAATCTCATGATAAAACTTTAATGGATGAAGAGATGCTTCTTATGGAGGAGCAAAGAAAGTGGTCTCCGGAGATAGAATATATTCCGGTTGTCAGTGTTGAAATGACAACAAAGGATTGAAAATATTCCATCAACTTAGTTGATAAAGCAGCATTAGGGTTTGAGAGGATTGACTCAGATTTTGAAAGAAGTTTTACTGTAGGTAAAATGCTAACAGTATCACATGCTACTGAAAAATCTTTTGTGAAAGGAAGAATCAATCAACGTGGCAAACTTCATTACTGTCTCATTTTAAGAAATTGCCACAGCCACCCCAATCTTCAGCAACCACCACTGTCATCAGCCAGCAACCATCAACATCAAGGCCAGACCTTCCACCAGCAAAAAGATCATGACCTGTGCAGGGCATGGTGGTGCACGCCTGTAATCCCAACACTTTGAGAGACCAAGGCAGGTGGATTGCTTGAGCCCAGGAGTTTGAGACAAGCCTGGGCAACATAGCGAGATGTCATTTCTACCCAAAATACAAAAGCCAGGCATGGTGGTTCACACCTGTGGCCCAGCTACTTGGGAGGCTGAGGTGGGAGGATTGCTTTAGCCTGGGAAGTAGAGGCTACAATGCACCAAGACTGTGCCACTGCACTCCAGCCTGGGTGACAGAGGAAGATCCTATCTAAAAAAATAGTGGAGGATTTGAAAAAAAAATTAAGAAGCAGACTTAAGATACTTTAATTTTTTTAATTTAAGAAAAAATATTTTCAAAAGATTATGACTTAAGGCTCAGATGACTGTTAGCATTTTTAAAGAAATAAGCTGTTTTTAAATTAAGGTATGCACATACTTTTTTAAGACATACTACTATTGCACATTTAATAGACTATATTACAAACATAACTATCATATGAACCAGGAAACCAAAAAAATTTGTGTGACTCACTTTATTGCAATATTTGCTCTATTGCAGTGGTCTGGAACCAAATCTGCAATATCTCCAAGGTATGCCTGTATCTTTCCCATATGCCTATTTCCCAATTGAGATCAGAATTAACACTTGTAATACAGAAAAGGGCTGGGTGATTGTTTTAACGGCCAGCCGGAAAGCAGAAAGGCTAGGGAGACAGTATCTCAGTCTAAAGAAAACCTAAAAGGCAGAAACCCTTGGGTGATAGGAAGTGAAGGTAGGTAGATAGAAGAATAAACGTCTGGGTTACTGAGGGCTGTGGGAGGGAGAAAGGAAAGCACAGTATCAACGCAGAAACAATGTGACTACATCACAGTTTTTAAATACTTAATAATAGAAAATGGAAAGAAAAACAACTTCTTTCTAAGCACATCCTACTTTTGACCACCCATGTGGCCAGATCTCTTTGCTGTGACCCTCTCCATCATCGAGGTGACTAGAAGTACTTCACATTACAGAATTGTGCAACTTGTGAGCTTGAACATTGCCAGGAATCTCCACCTCTCAAAGACAGTTCTGATTTCTTTACAAATGCAAATATTTGATCCCTGACCCAGAGATAGAATACAAAACTTTAAAACTCTTATCTTCTCATGACAGTTTTAAAAAAAGAATTAATAGGGGGCAAAGACCTTTTGGCTGACTACAGATTTTTCTCATTTTTTTCTTCTAAAAGCAAAGAGAGAAGAGGAAACACCAAATGAGCTTCTCCTTTCACAATAAAACCCGTTTTCAGACATTCGTCATTCTGGGAACATTGAGATTTTATTAATGGAGATAGTGTTTGGATATTCAGGCTTTCATCAACTATAGAAGCTGGCATGGTCTAAATTTGAACAAACTATTGAAATATAGCCATAAGTTTCTTGCTGGAGACAGCATCTCCATATTACAGTTTTTTTCATGACGCAAACAGTGTCCAAGGAGAAGGGCTAGAGATTCCATTCTAAATGCCACCAGGACACTCTGTTCTTCCTTCTTCACCCTCCAGATGAGAAGGGTTCCTTTCAGTTCAAAGGATGCTAATCTTGCCTCTCTTGGGACTGTCCCAAATAATAAACAGGCTGACCTTAGCTAAACAGAGCAACTGGTTAAACCTGGGAAGATCAGATTTTCAGCCTCAGAAAGCACTGTCATACGAACAAGGTTGGGAGGTTAACAGCATTAAGCCAGTTACTCTTTAGCACATCCTATGAAGTGGTGTCATGTGTGCTATTTGTGCTATTTCCCAGAGGAGGAACTTAAACTTGAAAGTAATTGACTTGTCAAGCTCCATTCAAACTGAAGTCTGTATTCAAATCCAGATCTTCCATTATATTCCCTGACCTAGAAAACCATCTGGGATATAATAGATACCATCTATCTAGGAATCTAGCTATGTATCTACGTAGATACCTCTTGTTTATATAACTGAGGCATTGAGCTGTCTGACTCCAAAAGTGTTTTTCTGCCAGACCATGCTGCATAGAAAGTACAGACTTTTAGAGCATCTGTTAGATTAAGTACAGGTTTCCAACAGGTAGTACTTACCACTACTACAAGTCAGCCAAATCAGAAAGGTTCATTATCCTAAAAGAAATTAAAATCAGTGCCAACCTGTCATAATATACATACACACAATTTGTTTCTAAAAGTCTCTAAATGAAAGTTTTGCAAAAGTATTGATGAAAGGTATTTATATATATATGTATATGTACACACATATGTATCAAGTTCATTTTAATAAGTATATATATATATCCATTTTTAGCTTTAGATATTACAAAACTATGTAATAATCAGAGTAGACCAGCAGATAAGCCTAATTAAGTATGCCCACAAACAAAAAGCACATTCTGAATGGAACAAACCAAGTGAAGTGGAGTTATGGAAAATAAGACTAAAGGACAGGCTGCAATGTGATTTTGGAAGGACGAGAACATTAGGGTAAGAGATTTCTGCTTTCCTTCTTAGGCAGTGGGGATCCATTTAAATTGTTGAGTAGGAAGATCAAAGTGGCTATTTTGTAGAATGTAGATGAAAGGTTACATGCTCAAAGAGGAGAGAACATCTAAGAAGTTCAATGGGTGCCTGCTATATTTTTCCACAAGAAAGCTGGCTATTACCAGACTGTATGAACAAGACACGTCCAAGCTTGACAAGCATCACTGACTTACTTTTGGCAGGCGATTTGGGACAAAAAGAAGTTCCCTCATTGCTTTTTCCCTTTGGTTCCTGTCCTCAAAGGATGACAGCATTTCAAAAGGCAACTCTTCCCAGGAGAAAGCAAGCTCCACACCCAAGAACTTACAAACTCCTTTGCCTGATTCTAATCCTGTTTCCCTTTGTCTTATGTAGCTGTCTCCCTAACTTTTAAACCATTTTATCACTGTGTACACAAATGTCTTTGTGTTAATCTGTTTTCATACTGCTAATAAAGACATACCTGAGACTGGATAATTTATAAAGAAAAAGAGGTTTAATGAACTCACAGTTCCACATGGCTGGGGAGGCCTCACAATCATGGTGGAAGGCAAAAGGTACATCTTACATGGCGGCAAGCAAGAGGGAGAATGAGAGCCAAGCGAAAGGGGTTTCCCCCTGTAAAACCATCAGGTCTCATGAGACTTATTCACTACCACCAGAACAGCACGGGAAAGACCCACCCCCATGATTCAATTAACTCCCACCAGGTCCCTCCCACAACACATGGGAATTATAGGAGCTACAATTCAAGAAGAGATTTGGGTGGGGACCCAGCCAAACTATATCAGTCTTTAATAAATGTGTTTCCACAAAATCTCTAGAACAATTCTGGTTGTGAGGATAATTCTTGGTTTCCTTCTTTCCCAGACTGAGAGTCTTATCAAGGAAGGCAGAATGCTGATACTGACATGGAAGATGCCTAGTACAGTATGCAGAGACAGGCCTCTTTTTATCTCTTTTCACTTCCTTTCTTCATTAAAGACTCAAGGGGGGAAAAAAAGCTTATTTTGCTTGCTGAGATGATATTTCTGTGTTTTACTTTTCCTGCTTCAAAATTAATGTTTTAGCTCTCGAGCTAAGACAACTGCTAATCTCATACTCAAAAATGAAACCTAACCTTAGTTCTAGCCACTTGGCTTGAAAGAAACTTGAATAAAACAGATTTCACAAGTTAAAAAAAAAAAGAATGTAATGATCAGAATGATAGTGAGGGCCCCTTTGTGCAAGCTGCATGCACTTGCAGTCTAGGATGTCTCTCATTTAAGATGCAGACATTGTCCTTAAGGATAATTTTGATGGTTTTTAAACTCCCTGTATAATTGTACTCTCTAAAGTGTGCTTATGATTCATAGTTTTTCTTTATCTTCTTTCATTTTAAAAACAGTAATATTTATTGCTATTTTATGATGATGAGAATAAGAAGTACATATTGTAGAATATTTGAAAATGAATATACAACAGGTCGGGCATGGTGGCTCATGCCTGTAATCCCAGCACTTTGGGAAGCTGAGGCAGGCAGATCACTGGAGGTAAAGAGTTGGAGACCAGCCTGACCAACATAGTGAAACCCCATCTCTACTAAAAATACAAAACTTAGCCAGGGGTGGTGGCATGTGCCTGTAATCCCAGCTACTTGGAAGGCTGATGCAGAAGCAGAAGAAGAATCACTTGAACCTGGGAGGTGGAGGTTGTAGTGAGCAGAGATCATGCCATTGCACTCCAGCCTGGGTGACAGAGTGAGACTCTGTCTCTCAAAAAAGAGAATATACAACAAAAAAGTATCTGTAATTCCATCTCTAGAATTTAATCTGTGAACATATTATTCAAAATGTGTACATGTATATATACACACATACATATGTCCACATGTGTATGTACACATATAACCACAATCATATATTTGTACATACTCATTTTTCTTAGAATAAATTTCTGGAATTATGAAGATGTAAATGGATATGAATGGTTTAAATTCCTTAGATGTAGATTTTAGCTATTTTTCCATACGTTATCATCAAAAACGAAACATTGACTACCCTGAGAAAGAAGAAAAATTGAACGAGTGTGCCTTCTTTTCCTCTCTTGCTTACTTCTGAGTGTCTTACTTCTCACTTCTGTCAATATAAGTTATCAAATTATCAATATGAAAATCATGGTAATAACATGAATGACTAAAATCAAACAAACAGGTAAGTATACAGTGATATAACCTTATGGTAAAATGTTAGATGTTAAATTTAAAGGATAAGGGAACCTTGAGTATGATATCAATTATATAACACTACTATAATACATTTAAATGCATGTATACACACATGTAGCATGCAATAGCCAGTATCTACTGAGGTCTGTCATATAATTGGCACTGTACTAATAACCTCATTGAATATACTTCTCATGTAGTCCCTGGCAATAACCTTATGAGATGGGACTGCCTGTATTTTACAAATGAGGAAATTGAGGTTCAAAGAGGTCAAGAAACTTCTCTGGGCAATACAGCTAGGAATGACGGAGCTGGGATCTTACTCTAAATCTGGATGCCTCCAGAGGCCTTTGTTCTTAGCCACTATGCTATATTGGCACAAGAAAAAAAATACACTGGATGGAAGTATGTCAAAATGGTGGTGGTCAAGTTCAGAATCACTTTTGTATCCTTACTTAAATGATTGTGTATACTATAAAACATTGACATAGAATACGATTTACTTTTATAACCAGAAATAAATTAATGAATAATAAGTATTGCATGCAGGCTTTGTGACTCAGACCCAGGTGGCCTGGATCACTCAGACCCTCTGTAGGAAGACCATTATTATTATTATGCAGAAACCCTTGGGTTGGCCATAATTTTTTTCCTCTTCTGTCTTGTAGCTGAGGTGGAACAGCCTCCTAATGAGGCAGATGTCTTTTTTAAGTCCTCCAGTTTTCTCTAGAGAATGCTAATTACTCCCAAACCACCCCCTAAAAAAACTCCACTCACTTTAACTAGAAATTATAAAAAAGGTATATCCAGATGTTAGCAATAAAGATAATATTTTTTAAACTTGGAAAAAATAACTGTAACAATATGCATGGAAAACTATATAATTCATTCTTTTGGATAGGCCAAAATAAAGTCTTTTTTTTTTTTAAGGTTGTTGAGGGCAGATTAACTAGTGCTAAGTGTGTATATTGTCAATATTGTAATAACTTTGTAGTTGGAAGATAAAATAACTTCTTTTCAAATATAAGCTAAGGTATGAAAAAAACTTTAAAATGTTCTTGGCCGGGTACAGCGGCTCACGGCTGTAATCCCAGCACTTTGGGAAGCCAAGGCGGGTGGATCACCTGAGGTCAGGAGTTCAAGACCAGCCTGGCTAACAAAATGCAACCTCGTCTCTACTAAAAATACAAAAAAAAAAAAAAAAAAAATTAGCCAGGCATGGTGGTACATGCCTGTAATCCCAGCTACTTGGGAGGCTGGGGAAGGAGCATCACTTGAACCTGGGAGGTGGAGGCTGCAGTGAGCCGAGATTGTGCCACTGCACTCTAGCCTAGATGACAAGAGCGAAATTCCATCTCAAAAATAATAATAATAATAAAGTTCTTAAGCTTTTCAGGGGCAGGGCAATACGTTTTTAATAAGACAAAGAAACACTATGCTAAACCTGATTCTTGAGGGAGCCAACTAATATATTAGAAAGCCACATGACTGGGCTATATCTTTAAGCCCCACAGAATTGCTTTCATTGAACTGCACTTTGGTTACAGACCACCAACCTTCACTGAGAAATGATATGGCATGACTTTATGGGACATGGTACTGAATGTGCCATAAAGAATGTAGAGCTCTCCAGAACATCACATCATAGCTGATGCATCCATCACAGAGCAATACCCAAATGAGAAATGTCTCTTTGGACTCAGTACTTAGAAGGGTTATTTCTCCTGATTTTACTTTATGGCCACCAAATCATGAACCTTATTGTGTTTTACATCTTCATTAACTGCTAGAAAGTATGTCTTTACCTGACTCCATGTCAGTTTCTTAGATTTCTTTTTCCCTTTCCCTCCTTTTTCTTGCTTATTTTAAACTCAACTTTGTCCTCTGAACTGAATGCATCTTTTTAAGCTGTCTTAAATACTTTGTTTTGAGACTGGGTCTCGCTCTGCCACCCAGGCTGTAGTACAGTGGCACGATCACGGCTCACTGTAGCCTCCACCTACAGGCCTCATGCTATCCTTCCAACTCAGCCTTCCAAGTAGCTGGGACAAGAGGCATGCACCACCATGCCCAACTAACTTTTGTTTTTTGTTTGTTTGTTTGTTTGTCTGTAGAGATGGGGTTTTTCCATGTCATCAGCCTGGTCTCGAACTCCTAAGCTCAAGCAATCCATCCACTTTGGCCTCCCAAAGTGCTAGAATTATAGGTGTGAGCCACTGCACCAGCCAAATCCTTTTTTAAATAAAAGATTAAGTATAAATAAACAGGCACATACTCTGTACACTTCTGTAAGACTGTTTATGTAAGACTGCTATTGGACATAAGAACCACCCAACATGAATGAAACCAGCATGTTTCCTATACCAAAAAGAAAATAAATTTTCATTTATATTTTAACAGTGAGATTGAAACAATCTAAGGTCTCTCATCCACAGGCCATTCTGCAGACACTCAGGTTACAACCTGAACCCAACAGAGCAGCTGGCTTATGTACAGGCTCATGATTACATCATGATTATGTGTTTCCACGCCACCGTGTTCAGGAAGTAAGCGGTCTGGGTATAAGATTTCTAGCCATCCTTGAGGTGAGTGGACAGAAGGAACTGTCAGGTTAGAGATGCAGCATTTCAAAAACAAACAGAAGGGATGAAGGAAGGGGAAGTGAAGGAACAGGTAAAGAGATATGAGACTCAGAAAAGAGTAATGTCTCTGTAGCCAAAATTAAAGAAAACTTCAAAAAGAAAGTACTAGATGATACATTCTTTAACAGATGACTAATATTCCTGGCACAAACTTTTTAAAAACTAAGTATACATTTAAATACATAACATTCCATCCTTTAGCCTTCAACCTAACAACATCAATTCCTTTAAAACAGCATTTTTGAAAAGCTGGGTTTTTTTTTTCCCATCTGTACTCAAAATGGTACATCTATGGTGGACACACCCTAAGATGTTCCAAAATGAGTCACACTCTTGTGTAGTCCCCCCTCCCCTGGTGTGTGAGCAGAACCTGTAACTTGCTTCTAGCCATAGAATACAGTTATAGGATGCCACTCCCTTGATTAGGTTCTGTCAAATAGCAAAAGTGAAGGGGTTTTGCATATGTAATTAAATTGACAATAAATTGCTCAAAAGGGAGATTACCCTGGGTCAGTTGGACTGACTTAAGTGAGCTCTCACAGAGGCCAGAGACTGGAAGAAGTACAGATTTCTCTCTCTCTCCCTCTATCTCTCCCTCCCTCTCTCCCTCTGCCCACCCCCTGCCTCCGCCCATTGGTGGCCTTGAAGATGCAAGTTTCCATGAATTCTACAGACACAAGGAAATGAATTCTACCAGCAACCTAAGGAACTTGAAGCAGATCCTTCCCTAGTCGAGCCTCCACATGAGAATGCAACCCAACTGGTACGCAGACTTCAGCTTGTGAGACCCCAAGCACAGAACCCAGCTAAGCATGCCTGGACTTTTAACCTACAGAGACTGAGAGATAATTCATGGGTGTGTTTTAAACCACTAAGTTTGTGACAACTTGCGATGTAGCATAGAAAATGAATACAACACCTAAAGACAGAGACAATTTGCATGGGAATTGCCTTTTAATCCACTAAACAGAAAAAAATGTAACAGAAACTTCAGACTCCTCTCTTAACTTCTCACATCACTTAGCCAAGTTCTCCCACATTAGATGTTCCAGATACTTAAACTAAAGCAGCTGTCACCATATCCAAAATGCTTCGCTGGAGAACCATCACATGACACCACTGTGGGAGTTTCAATGCTTGCTTGCCCAAGGAAATCTGCCTCCAACCAGGAAATGTTTAACCCAGACAGCCTGTAACTTCCACAATTTTCTAATCAGCCACCACAGAGTCCTCTTTAGATTGTCATAGTGACTCAGCACACACATATCAATGCCTTCAACCCCAAAGCTGCACATCTATGTACTTAGTTGTTCTCCCTTCACCTACTTGGGCATGATAATCACCAAATGAGCACAGAATCAGCAAACTTTGTATAGACCACAAAGGAGGAGGCAACGTTTCATTTCCATTTTAGCACTGAGATCAAAACACAGCCAAAGGCCAGGCTATTCAGCTGAGACTTGATTCCATAATAGCATGTTCTCTCTGCCCTGCACAAAATTATACCCTGATTATGTATTTCCATGCCACTGTGCCCAGAAGGTGGTTAGGCAGCAACAGCTCTAGCATGGGTGGAAGGTTTAGGCATCTGAATATTTGGAAAAGTAGAGAATGGGGGGAAGGGAAAGTTTGTCTCTTTTTCTGAAGCATTTTTCTGTCAACTGGAAATCAAACTTACCAATGCTTACCTTATACTTTTCTGAGTGATGAATACAATGCTTTGGATGCATAGTTCAAGTAAGGTCGATAAGCAATTTATCTTTTGAAATTATTTCTAATGAGAGAGCATTGGCAATTTTTTTCAACTGTTGTGATTTTTATGCACTAATTAAAATCATTATAATACTTATATATACTAGACACAGCAGAAATAGCAAATTTTCATTGTTTAAAAACACATCAGAGAATAACAATCTTCTTTTCCTTTTTTTCTTCCCTTCCTCTTTTGTTTTTACCTTTTGAAATACTAAAGGCAACAAAATACCAAGTAATGAGCATCAGCACTGAAACTACAAGTCCTAGGTTAGGGTATGGGGTCTAGCAAATACTTAATTTCCTTCAGTAATTCACGTCATCTCTCTGAATCTGTTTTATCATCTCTAAAATGGGTAAAACACTATCTGCACTATCATACCTATAATTTCATAAAAATCATCACAGATCATATGTCTACAAAGATATTGTAGTACATATAAACCAAATGTGGCCAGGCACAGTGGCCCATGACTGTATTCTCAGCACTTTGGGAGACTGATGTGGGAGGAATGCTTGAGGCCAGGAGTCCCAGACCAGCCTGGGAAACATAATGAGACCCCATCTCAACAACAACAACAAATTTTTTTTTTTAATTAGCCAGACGTGATGGCACTTGCCTATAGTCCTAGCTGCACACGAGGCTAAAGTGGGAGAATCCCTTGAGCCCAGGAATTTGAAGCTGCAGTGAGCAAGGATCGCTACTGTACTCCAGCCTGTGTGACAGAGCAAAACCCTGTTTCAAAAAACAAAATAAAACAAAAACAAAACGAAAAACAGGCTGAGGTAGGAGGATGGCTTGATACCAGGAGGTTGAGGCTGCAGTGAGCTGTGATCTAGCCACTGTACTCCAGTATAGGTGACAGAGCAAGACCTTATCTCAGTTTAATTAAAGGAAATTATATGAATGTATTTTTCCTTTCAATATTTATGTTTCCTCTCATGAACTGACAAACTAAACTTTAAGAGCCAGTAGTTTATTACTCTGTTCCTAAAAACATTAAAATAGTTAAAAGTAAATTACAAAATTACTGTCAGAAAAATATAGTAACAGTTAACATTTAATAAATGTCAGACATTGACTAAAGGGCATCACATAACTTTTCATTTGATTCTTACATGAAGGAAACCAATTATCTCTATTTTACAGATGAGGAATCTGAAGTTTCAGGAAGTTAAAGAGTAAGTAGTAAACCTATGATAAAAAAAAATTAAGCAGGTTAATCCGGAGTCCACAATTAACCACTCAACTGTTTCAAATACATTTTCCGGGTTGATACTCCAAGAAAAGGAGCAATGAGATGTGGTCTCAGCATACAGGTAGTCTTGTTGTTATAAAGCAGAGTGTTCCTAGTGAGCTAGGAGACCTGATGTGGAGGACAAGCCCACCCACATTGCAGGGAGACCGCCACAGACAGAAGCTAACGGCCAGCCACATGAAAGGCACGCCATTAGGGCAGGTTATGATGGACGTAATGCTCCCTGGAGTTGTGAACTGAAGAAGTCCTGTAGAATTTAGAACACATCGATTGACCTACAGCCAGCTACCAAACCGCATCAGAGCCTACGGGGCTGCATCTAGGTCTGCAAAGGTCCAGAAGTTACAGAGACTGCTGCTGCTTGGTGGTGAGTATGCAGAGAGCGGACCTGAGCAACGGAGAAAGTAACCAGAGAGCTGGAACCAAGAAATAAAAGTAGGAACTGGGGAAGAAGAGTCAATGAGACGAAAGAAAACAAAGCTGAAGTAAAGCCAGAAACCAGAAATACTGTAAGGCTCTGGTTCCCAAACTGTGCCCCCAGGAACCTTGGGGTGCCACAGTGAATTCAGAGGAATGCTACTAGATATTTTTAATTTGAGGGCAGCTAACACTCGACATCTCTCAGACACCCTGTGAACTACGAGCATGAAGTAGTTCAGCGCTTCAACATTAGATGGCATTATATTCCTTTCAATGACATCATGTCCTTGCAATATGATATCTGCTATAATAAAAATGAAGTGTAAACATAAAACTCAGTGTGGAACAGAAAATGAAGATGGTAGTTTCCAATCTGAATTCAAGTTTTGAAAAGTTGTGCAGTGCCCAACAGGTGCATACATACCTTAGTAAATATGAAGGATTAGATAAAAATGATAATTCTTTCTTTCAATTTATATGGTTCTGTTTTACAAAATGGCTACTAATTTATTAGGACCTATATACGTATTAAGTTGAATTAACTAATTAAGTTGAATATACTTATTAAGTTGATTTAATAAATGAAACTGTTAGGTATTTCTTTTAGCTTTGGGGCACTGGAAAAAAACTGAGACAGTATGAGCACTGAACTGAGACGTCATGGGAATATTACTTAGGGATTAAAGTTGTCTAGGGAAGATTGAAAAGTAAAGGATCTCAGCAGTGAGTTGCATATCTGTTTTCAAGGTCATATTATTATTATTATTATTATACTTTAAGTTCTGGGGTACATATGCAGAACGTGCAGGTTTGTTACATAGGTATATACGTGCCATGGTGGTTTGCTGCACCCATCAACCCATCATCCACATTGGGTATTTCTCCTAACGCTATCCCTCCCTCAGCCCCCCAACCCCCAACAGGCCCCAGTGTGTGATATTCTCCTCCCTGTGTCCATGCTTTGACATGGCAACACCACTCAATACAAAGGAGACTTGCCCCACTGAATCCTAGAAGCATCATGGGTCCTGACCCTTGTGGTCTGGTCCTGCTCAAGACATAATAAAGATCTGCCACAATGAGGATTAATTCAGGGACTTTAGATTTCCGCATGGCAATATGATAATCTGATGAAAACAAGTTATGTATCATGTATTTTATAATAGTACCTACCAAGTACTTATATACTTGGCATCTTATACAGACGGTCCCTGACTTACAATGGTTTGATTTAGGATTTTTTGACTTTATGACAGTGTAAAATTGATACACCCATTCCTTAGAAACTGTACTTTGGGTACCCATATAACCATTCTGTTTTTCACTTTCATTTCAGTATTCAATAAATCGATGAGATATTCAACACTTTATTGTACAATAGGCTTTGTGTTATATTATTTTGCCCAACTGTAGGCTAATGTAAGTGTTCTGAGCATGTTTAAGGTAGGATAGGCTAAGCTATGATGTTCCAAGGTTATGTGTATTAAATGCATTTTCAACTTACAATATTTTCAATTTACGATGGATTTATGGAGATGTAACCCCACCGCTAAGTCAGGAAACATTTATGTAATAATCTCACTTAACCTTTTGAGGTTTTACTGTTTCTGCTGTGTCTCTCATTTAACACGCAAGGAAACTGGAGCTTGCAGCAATTGGATACATTGCTCAAATGGACTCTGCTGGTATGCAGTAGTGTCAGGATGAGAATCCAGGAAGTTGGGACTTCAAAAGTAACACTGTTAATCACCATGCTGTCTTTTTCAGCTGTTAGGCCTTTAGATTTCTAAAGAAGTAAATATACACTAGACTTTCACATGGAACAAAGTACTTCAAAGGAGTACATATATTTTTATGTGGCCACATACATTCCTATTTTTGTTTATCTTGGTTTCTAAATCCTTAAAAAGTTTCCATCTTTTAGGTTTGCTAATGTTTATCATCATGAATAAAGATAACACAAATGGTTGTAACATAGTGCCATTAAAAAAAATCCAATATTGTCATGAATGTGACAAAAGACTCCCAATCCCCTTGTGATAAATTGGCACAAGCTTTCTGAAGAACATTTAACAGTAAGTCATTATGATTCATTACTCTGTGAGGAAGGAATCATAAGAGATATTTATCTTAATGTTATTATAATAGCAAAAAAAAACTTAAATGTCTAGTGATTATATATTTCATCATATGAATGTACCGAACTTTGGGTAGAAAAATCACACTTTCAAAGATTACTTAATGGCATAATAAATGCTCAAGACAATCTTTTAAAGAATCTATAAAATGGTATGTATTATATGAATTGAATAAACTATTAATTAGCAAAGGACTAGAAAGAAACAGTATATTCAACTTAATATTTTGGTTAATTATGAAAGGTAAAATTCTAAATGATTTTCTTTTTTTTCCTTAATGAATATGCATTAGTTTGCTAATCAAAAAAAGAGTAAGCTGGGTGTGGTGGCATGCACCTGCAGTTCTAGCTACTCAGGAGGCTGAGGCAGGAGGATCACTAAAGCCCATTGAGTTCAATTCCAGCCTGAGCAACATAGCAATACACTATCTCTTAGAAAAAAAAAAAAAAGAGGAAATGTGATGTGATTAAAATAAGATTCAGTACTTAACAAGGTAAATGCAGTCTAATACTTCATTCCCTAAACATCACCTGTATGTCAACAGCCAAGTCATACATAAAATTCATTTACATAAAGCTTTCCTGATTTTACTTCCAATAAGATAGTCTCTCTCCTCTAAATTCTCATACAGCTTTATTTGTACTTCTTTTATGATACTTTTGTCACCTTTTGCCTTTCTCAATAATTATCTATGTATATGTGCCATCCTTCCTACCAGACTATAGGTATTGGCATGTCAGGGCCAGATTTGCTTCATAATTACATCTGCCATGAGTCTGACTCCCATTCTCCCTGGATTTTAGTCATATTTGTAAGTGAATAGGGATTATACATTTTGGTATTTGTTTTCCCATCACACAATAGGCAATATGCCACCCACGCAGAATTGGTTTGTATATAGTTGCAGTGCTCTTTATGGCACCCAAGGAGACAAATAGGCTTAGTGGATGGCACCCCAAAATAGTTTTTTTCTGAGATTTTGGATATAGATATAGATATATGACATAATATATATTTAATTATATATATATAAAATAGTCCATATATCTAAAGATTGTCTGGCCTCTTGGGGGATACATTGGTCCGTGTATCCAAGATGCTTGAGCAGATGCTGAAAAACCACTTATCATTGCTCCCATATAGACAATTCAAGCCTGGCTTTGGAAGATTGTATGAACATCATATTCCTGATAGTCTCATAATCCTGATAGATGACAGTTTATAGAATCCTGCTGGGATTCTACATCATTGATTGAATGAATGACTAGAGGATGAATTTCTGGATAAATATACAAACTAACGAGTGGAATCCCCATATAGAACCTTCAGATCACCTTGTACAGGCAGAGAATGGGAAAATGCCACTCATCATTATACAGGCCTATAAAAGAAGCTAGATAACTTCAAGGAATGACCATCCTGGGAAGGCAGCTCCAACCACTAATCACAGCAGGCCACAGGTGGCCCTTTCATGTATGTGAGCCACAGGTAAAGTATGAGAACATTACATTCACCGCAGCATGTGCCAGGCAGCATGCTAAGCACTTGAACAAATCTAATTTTCTCAACAATCTCCTCATCTGGGAGACAGTACTCTACCCAGTTATAGATGGGAATAGAAGCTCAGAAGGGTCAAATAAACTGCTCTACGTCACACAATTAACATGTCATCAGAACTGGTTTTTTTTTTTTTTTTTTTTTTTTTTGAGTTGGAGTCTCGGTCTGTCACCCAGGCTGGAGTGCAGTGGTGCGATCTCGGCTCACTGCAAGCTCTGCCTCCCGGGTTCGCGCCATTCTCCTGCCTCAGCCTCCTGAGTAGCTGGGACTACAGGCACCTGCCACTGCGCCCGGCTAATTTTTTGTATTTTTAGTAGAGACGGGGTTTCACCATGTTAGCCAGGATGGTCTCGATCTCCTGACCTCGTGATCCACCCGCCTAGGCCTCCCAAAGTGCTGGGATTACAGGCGTGAGCCACCGCGCCCAGCCCAGAACTGGGTTTTTGCACACAAGGACATGTGAGTCCGACTCCCAAGCTCTTCAGATTATACCATGCTGACTCAGGAAGAAATTAAAGCCTATGAACAAGCAAATGATTGATTTACCCTTTTTCTACAAAAGTTTCCATGCAGACACATACAATTGTATTAGGTTAATGCAAAAATAAATAAACATTGTTGCTCCATCCTCATTCTTGGGGGAAACAAATGGTTTCTCCTCAGGATAATATAAAATCATATGCCTACTTGAAACATTCTTAGATACCCCATAATTTCTCAAGATACCTTTTAGTAGATCAGGTGATTTTCAGACATTAATTTACAGGTGACAAATTTTCCTAGGGTGATAAAACTAATTAGTGTGGATGTTTCAAATATTTTGAGAGGAAAGTCTATTTAGTGTGAAACAATCTATTTTCTCTCATAGCTCTTCAAGAGCCAAGAATTTTGTCCTAGTGGTTTTGTGTTTTTTTCCCCTAACTCTCCTTTCCTTTCCTTTTCCCTTCTGATCCTCTCCCCTGTAAAGCAAGTGTGCAAACTCACATGCCTGGGGCAATCACGGATACTCACAGTACCAAAAATGTACCCATTTCAGTGGAAAAGGTGAAAAGGGTTTTAAAATTGAGCAAGGACAGGTTGAATGCCATGTAATTTAAACCAAAGCCAGCAACTCCTCACACGGTCATTGTTGAAGGTTTGTGTGACGTAGGTACTGATGCCTGAATCCCAACACAAAGATTCTATTTCAATAGTCTGGGCTGAGGCCCAAAAATCAGCCTTTAAACAAGCATCCCAGGTGACTCAGATGCAAGGTGGCCCTTGGACCACACCTGGAGGAACACTGACGTAGCGAAGTCCTTCATGGTACAGATAAAGAAGTTGTCGTAAAGGTTAAGTGGATTGCCCAAAGTCAATCCAACGAGTAAGTGGCAAATCTGGAATTAGAATACAGCTAACGCCTTTGCAACTACACTACATCACATTTTTTACTTAGCATTCCACACTTTTTTTTTTTAATTTGGGTCACTGCTCTATAAGTAGCAGCTGCGAAAACATTCATAGCTTACATTTGTGTGGCACTTCCTATAAAAAGAGCTCTCACATTCATTATCCAATATGATCCTCACAAAAATATATTTTCTGTATTTGGCAGATGAAGGGGCTGAAATTCAGAGAGATTAAGATTCTTGCTCAAAGTTATACTCAATTTGGGACAAAGTAGGACTTAATGAGTTCTGAAAACTAGTAAACACTCAAATGTTAACCATTATTATTATATTTCCTTTTTAGAAACTCTCAGAACTAAAAATATTGACCTAGGAAAAGTTAAGAAAAGTAGGAAAAATTGAAAACAAAACTGAAAACAGCCAAACTGCATGCAATAAAGTTTATTACATATTAGAATAAATTTGATTTGATTCAAAAATGAATCAAATCTTTTTTATAAAATTTAGCTGTAAAATAAGGCCAAGGAAAAGTAAACGTGAGAGGAAAAATAACTCACAATAGTAGATGGTTTAGTTACTGCAATTTGGTATGTTAAAAAACTAATCAATAAGTTAAGCCTTCATACACAAATCTTTGACATACACAAAGATTTTAGTCTTATGAAAATTTTAGCTATATCTGAAACTTGTAGCAAACTAGAAATATTTTAACTGTGCTATATGTTGAAGGGATTAAAGTGAATTAATAATATATACTCTAGAAATGTCTTCTCAATAAAAATCAATGTTACTGTAATTCTGATTTAAATATCCATATTTATAAAGATAGTACAAAAATGTCCTCAAAGTTTAATCAAAACAATGGGTCAAAATGTCCCATGATCTCAATAAGCTTCCTAGTAATAAAGCTACATCTGTTACTATTAAAGTTATAAATCAGTAACTGCAGAAGGACAATACACTGAACATGTAATATTTTATAATTTAATGGTAGTAAATCAGTTATATAATATAGATAGAGCAATACATAGAAATGAATATTTTTTGTTTCTGCTTCTCATTTCAATGCTTTTTAAATTTACAAATGCTTTCGGACAGATTTCTTGCCTTAAAGTATTAATACTAATTTAGATTGAACTGAAGCATTAAGAAATTCCACTAAGGAATTCTATTAATGTTACTATCTCACTATGCTAATATAACATAACTACAGTTAGAATTACTCATATTTTGTTTCTATAGCATGCTCTGCCACTCTAAATAAGTAGTTCTCATATACTGGTACTCTAGAATATATGTATGGTGCCTTAGAAATAGTGTTTTTAATTAAAACATCTTCACTTTTCTTCTAGAACATTAGAATTTGCCAAATTAAACAAAGCCAGTGCTCTAATCTCTACCGTCTGATCGTTTTATACACACGCACACATACATATACACACACACACCTTTTAAAGAATGTCTAAATACAGCCTCTTTTGCTTTAGTTCAGAAACTCACTGATTCCAGCTCCTCAATTTATAGCTTGGCCTTTCCTCTCAGACTGGACCAATATACAAAGGAGTACCACGTGCTTGGCAAGGTTAGCAAACCCAATCCCTTCAGCATAAAATGGTGAATCACTTGCTGGCTACAGCAAAAGCTTCTGGACTGTTCACTTCATCCATCTTTTCTGCATGTTCTTTAAGGCTAGGCTCCTAAGTGGCTACCTTCTCTCTCCCAAGAGAAAGGAAAATAACTTGAGTGAATGAGTTCATGCCTGCAATATAAATATGAGAAGCTTTTTGAAGCACAGAAATACCTGTTTAGAATGAACTCATGGAAAACCCAACTTAAAATGCAGTGTTCTTTGTGTCAACAAAAGTCTACTTGGGCAGAATAAATAAGTGAAGCCATGAATTTCCAGTCTCCCAATGCCAGATTAAATCCCATTTCTTCAAAAAGACCCTGTTATTGCTGTGTCACCCTATTAGAACCTCATATTTGCTTTGGATCATTATAATAACTCCTCTATGGGTGCAGGAGCCCTGCCAGGGTTTAAGTAAAGCCATGACCACATTCAGTCTAGACACTATCATCTTCACTAAAATACATGAACAGAAAGTAGCTTCTCAGAGGCACAGGCTCTAGTTAGGCCTCAAAGAAAAACAATATCAAAGGTACCAACAGAAGAAGAAAATTGTTTATATGAAAAAAACAAATTTCATTAAAATGCTTTTTTCAAAGAGCATGACAAAGACTATGTAACAGAAGGGAAAAATTCAATTTTGACACAGAAGTTTACAACATTACCCGTTCATAAGCAAGCACAATTTCTGAGAAAACAAGATTCTATAAACTGAATACAATCCTTTATTTCAAGGCAACTCAAAATAAAATGCAGAAATAGTAAATAAGTGAAACTTCTTGTATAGTTAAATTGAACTCCAGGATAATATGGAAGCCTATAAGACAAAGGAGAAAATCCATGTAATATAGAATTGATTGCTATCTAAAATGCTGTATTTCCCAGCCAATAATGTGTGTGTGTGTGTGTGTGTGTGTGTGTGTGTGTGTGTGTTATAGTTGCCAGATAAAACACAAGATACCCAGTTAAATTTTAATTTCAAATAAAAAAGAAGTATTTGTTTTTTAGTATAAGTATATCCCATGCAATTATTTTTATTGGCTAAATTCGGCAATTCATGTGTGTGCCTCCTATGTTCATTCTCATTTTTTCAATCTGTATCAGGAAATCAGAAATGATGCTTCGAGTTGCAAAGAACGTAAACCCCTCAAAAATAGAACTACACATTTCCAGATGAAACAGCTGCCTGTGAATTCTACTGCTGTAACAATAACAAAAAACACCTGAAGACATTCTGAAACCTCAACCAGGCCATTACAGACTGTAAAATACCATAGAAAATTATATTCTCGTTATGTTTCAGGTATAGGTGTCGACTTTTCCTGGCAATGATCTTTCAGATCCTGAAACACATACACGTCACTGTCAATCCCTTCTTCTTCTCCATAGGATGTTAATCTGACATATAGAAATGAATCCCTTTCCACCGGACGTGGTGGCTCACGCCTGTAATCCAGCACTTTGGGAGGCCGAGGCAGGCAGATTACCTGAGATTGAGAGTTCAATACCACCCTGACCAACATGGAGAAACTCCGTCTCTACTAAATACAAAAAATTAGCTGGGTGTGGTGGCCTGTAATCCCAGCTGCTCGGGAGGCTGAGGCAAGAGAATCGCTTGAACCCAGGAGGCAGAGGTTGCAGTGAGCCGGAGATTGCGCCATTGCACTCCAGCCTAGACAACAAGAGCAAAACTCCATCTCAAAAAATAAAAATAAAAATAAAAATAAATTAATCCCTTTCCTTATAGGTCAGTAACCATTCAAAACCCGTTTACTTCATAACCAGTTTGATGATGTCAAATTGCTATCTCTAGTCAATTAAAGAAAGTGAATATTGGGCCGGGCTTGGTAGCTCCCAGCACTTTGGGAGGCTGAGGTGGGTGGATCACCTGACGTTGTGAGTTCTAGACCAGCCTGACCAACATGGAGAAACCCCGTCTCTACTAAAACTTCAAAATCAGCCGGGCGTGGTGGCACGTGCCTATAGTCCCAGCTACCCCGGAGGCTGAGGCAGGAGAATTTCTTGAACCCGGGAGGCAGATGTTGCGGTGAACCGAGATCACGCCACTGCACTCCAGCCTGGGCAACAAGAGCGAAATTCCGTCACAAAAACAAAAAAAAAGTGAATATTATGCCAGTGCAAAATGCAGCCAGAAAGTTATAAGTAAATATTATCTGACAATTCTGGAAGCTTCCCTTTCCACTCTAAGGATTTATACAAGATGTACATGCCTAACAACGGCTATTGTCGTAGCTAAGTGAAATACTAATTACAATATAAGAAAAGTAATTGAATATTTCATTCAATTCAGGGTATAAAGAATATCTAATAGAAATAATTCCTTTGCCTAGGCTTACTTAGCAAACTTCTATACATCATCTAAGATGAAATTCCAACATCAATTTCATCTTGAAGTCTTTTCCAGACATTGCCCGGTGAAATACAGCATTCACATAGCACTTTGCCTATTTTGTCATATTATATTGTGTTTATTTACCATGTTATATTGCACTTATTTAAATTATCTGTCATTATCTGCTACAGTGAGAGCTTCTTGAAAGCGGGATACATATTTTTGTTGATCTTTGCAGTCATACTCATTAACAGAGAGTCTAGAAGACTTCAATGCATGTTTGCTGACAAAATAAACTATTATTAACAAGTTTGCAAAAAAAATTCTGATGGTAGTTTCTTTTGCTGTGCAGAAGCTCTTAATTAGATCCCATTTGTCAATTTTGGCTTTTGTTGCCATTGCTTTTGGTGTTTTAGACATGAAGTCCTTGCCCATGCCTATGGCCTGAATGGTATTGCCTAGGTTTTCTTCTAGGGTTTTTATGGTTTTAGGTCTAACATTTAAGTCTTTAATCCATCTTGAATTAATTTTTGTATAAGGTGTAAGGAAGGGATCCAGTTTCAGCTTTCTACATATGGCTAGCCAGTTTTCCCAGCACCATTTATTAAATAGGGAATCGTTTCCCCATTTCTTGTTTTTGTCAGGTTTGTCAAAGATCAGATGGTTGTAGATATGTGGCATTATTTCTGAGGGCTCTGTTCTGTTCCATTGGTCTATATCTCTGTTTTGGTACCAGTACCATGCTGTTTTGGTTACTGTAGCCTTGTAGTATAGTTTGAAGTCAGGTAGCATGATGCCTCCAGCTTTGTTCTTTTGGCTTAGGATTGACTTGGCAATGTGGGAAGTTTTCACTGGAACTTAGCCTTAAAAAAAGTCCTGAGAGGCAGGAGTTGTAGCTGCTTAATTATAACGACCTTATGGCAAATATCCCTTTGAATGAGATCCACTATTAAATCGCATTGAATTTTTGGCTACCTGGGTATATTACTATTGTAACTAGGAAACCTGTAAAACTCCCAATCCAGAACAAGAGGTATATTTCATGTAGTCATTCAACAAATATCTAGAGTGCCAGGACCTATTCTAGGTGCTGGGAAGTAAGATAAAGCCCCGGCATCATAGAACAGCCATGATGATTCTTCACAGAGATTCATGAGGTAGCAGTGAGAGATTAGGAGTTATTAATAAATAGCATTTTCTTTGTAAGTAAATGACGATGAATCCCAGACTAAAGGATTCATAGGTGGTCAAACTGTGAAGCTAGGACCGGCTAGAGAACAGCAATCAGGTCTCATGACCCCAGCCATTCGTCATTTCTTCCATACATGCCAGACATGGCCCTTCACTGCTGATCAAAAGGAAACAGAATAACAGAACGGTGCCCTAGATCAGGGGTTCGAAATCCCCAGGCCATGGACCAGTAACAGTCCATAGCCTGTTAAGAATCGGGCTGCACAGCAGGAGGTGAGCAGCAGATGCGCAAGCATTACTGCTTGAGCTCTGCCTCCTGCCAGATCAGTGGAGGCATTAGATTCTCATAGGAGTGTGAACCCTATTGTGATTTGCAGATGTGAGGGATCTAGATTGCATGCTTCTTATGAGAATCTAACTAATGCCTGATGATCTAAGTTGGAACATTTCATCCCTAAACCATTCCCCCTCCTCCAACCCATCTGTGGAAAAATTGTCTTCCATGAAAGTGATTCCTGGGGCCAAAAAGGTTGGGGACCACTGCCCTAGATGATGCCTGGGCTTTCAGCTGTGCCTTAAGTACTGCAGATCCATCTGAGGGAGCTCATGACTTTCTTATAGACATTGACAAAGTGGCCTGTTACATTCCAAAGTTCATTTTAATAGTCAACACCATTTAACCAACTCTGAAGAGTTAGCAGGTCAGAACTATTAGCATTTCCTGTGATGCTAACAGGATTTTTCATACATAGGGCTGAGGCTCAACAAGTAGGGTGTAGGCAAAGCTGCAGTAAAAGCAAAGGCCATTCATTCGGGATAAAAATTTACAGAGTATAATTCGAGCCAACAGCTGCTGGAACACAATAGTAATTTCATTCTATGTCATAGAAATGAAGCACCATCTCGAACATCAAATTATACGTGGACTTGGTGTGTAGGTAGATGTGAATGGATGTGGGTGTGTCAAAAAAGAGAAAGGGAAAGAAAAAGGAGGGGAATTCTCATGAGGACACAACCTAAGAGTAATGATAATACTTGCTACCATTAAGTGTCTTCTGTAAGCCACATGTATGTGCTTTACATAAATCAGTTCATCTAATGCTCACAACCACTTGAGAAAGGCCCTATGATTCTTACTTTGTTAATTCTGAAACCAAGACTCAGAGAGGTTAAGTCAGTTATTTGGGACTACGGAACTCATAAGCAAGGAGCCAGGATGTGAACTTCAAACTCTGGCCTATCTTACTCCAAATCTAAACTCTCAACCCCTAGGAAACAGTGATTCTCAGTGGTCACCACAATTCATTTAAGAAATCTTTGCATCATTTATTACCTTTAACGACAAGGAAAAGTAAATGACTTTCCAACATTCATATTTGGATGAACAAGAGTCTCGCCCAGACAAGGCCTGAATCACTCTCAACAGACCTAAAATAAGAGCTTCATGTTCTGGTTCCTCTGTCCACACTTCAAAAGGAACTCTGTTAGGTTCATGTGGTATTTTTGGTTTCTGTTTCTGTTTAAACGTTTCTTCTGAGAAAAAATATTTGAATGGAGATGGGCAACAAAAGGGTATAAAGAGCTGGTGTTTGAAAGTTGTTTTCTGTTTTGACCCAAGCCCAGGATGTGGGGTCTGGGAAGCACTGTGGGACTTTTGCAAGGACTGTCTCCTGGCCACCACCCATGGTGCCAAGCAGCCTAATGGCTGGCCAAACAATCGAGGCTCTCATGGATATTCGCTCAGGTTCTTCCTCAAAGAGGCCTTTACAGGGATGCCACTGGGACCTGAGGAGACATGGGGTAGCTTTAGTTCCCCTTCAGAGTAACAGAATGTGTAGCTGGTCACCTGTGGCCAGGGAATAAGAGACTCTGTGTCCATTCCCTGCCCCTAGCAACAGGACCAATTGGCAAGTCTTCCCTTCCTGCCACATGGCTCTCCCACAGGAAAGTAAAGCCCCCAGATTCATCTCTTTGAGAGGATCCTTTATACACTCGCCTCCCTTTAATGGGGGATAGTGCATCTAAAAGCTTATTATTAGAGAAGGTAATGGCTGGTCTGAGTGCAGGGACGTGTACAACTAATTGATTATAACCAATTACAGATTTCTTTGTTCTTTCTCCACTCCCACTGTTCTACTTGACTAGCCTTAAAAAATAAAAAAGAAGGTGGAATGCACCGTTCATACAAAGAAGAATCATAGTCCCTTATTTTTGTCCCAGTCCCCTTTCAAGTTTTCCTCTAGAAAGCTCTACATGGTTGATCCACAGTAGTTACTGTCCTTATAATTTTATTTACAGAATAAATAGAATCCTAAGTAATCTTGGAAATCAAATTGGTCACCTTATCATACAGAAAAAATTAACACACAGGGAAAGTAACTTGCCCAGAATCATCCAGATAGTTCTTGTCAAAGAGTAGATTCCAGAGGTGCCCTGACTCAGTGAATATAACTGAACACACACACAAACACACACACACACACACACACACACACACACACACAGAGAGAGAGAGTGAGAGAGAGAGGAGAGGAGAGAGAGAGCACAAACTTAATATAAAAACCAAGTGGAATGAAAAATAGTAACATAATGCTGTTGTCAAGAAAGCTAACAAGATGCTAATATATGTGAAAAGCTACTATATGTGATGCTAATAATGTACAAGCGATTCAGTTTCAGATAACTTTTTTCAAGGTTTAATTAGGGAGGGAGATTACCAATTGGTTATAAGAAGACCTATTCAAGGAAACTCTTCCTTTGAGAACCAGTTACCTTCACAGCCACAATGTTTACACCTAATCCTGGCTAGCCACATAAATACATGGCTGAAGTTCCCAAAAAAAGATGAAGATGGAAAGTGTGGATGGGACTGAACAAGGCAGGGGCAGTAAAAACAGCACCTTAGTGGAAGTCAGGAAACTTGGATCCTGGCTTGGATCATGAGCTAACTAAGACCTGAAGTTCTCAATTAACCTGGGGGTCTCGGTCTCTTCATTTGTAAGATGTGGGAGTTGGATGATATAATTTTTAGGGATCCTTTCAAGTTCTAAGAATTCTAAATCTGGACCGACTCCAGCCTTAAAAAAAAAAAAAGCCAATTATACACAGCAATACAAGTCCAGTGTTGAGAGCTGCATTTGAAAAACTAAAAGAGAACCTAGAAAAAAATATTGGCTGGGCATGGTGGCTCACACCTGAAATCTCAACACTTTGGGAGGCTGAGGTGAGTAGATCACTTGAGCTCACGAGTTCAACACCAGCCTAGGCAACATGGTGAAACCCTGGCTCTAAAACAAAAAAAAGAACAAACAGAGAGCAGAGCCTCAGAGGAGGGTGACCATTCATCCTAGGTTGCCCTAAACAGTCTTGATTTACTCCTGTTATCCCAGATTCCCAACAGTTAGTGCCTGTTTTCACTCCCAAAAGCATCTCAGTTTGGATGATACATTATGTGAGGACTCTGCCTATAAGGAATTGGTGTTCATTTGATCTTGGGGAACCCTTCACCGTCTCCCAACTCCCACAGACAGAAGCTCAAACTTCTCAGTATGTTATAAAGGTTTTGACCCTCTTGTCAAAACTCCATCTGGCATATCTACTAAATGCTAATCACACCTGACTACTTTCAGTTCCTCAAAGGTGATCATCATTGCTCATGAACTGGTCACCTTCTCCTCCACCCAATGCTACAGTAAGGCAAGCTCCTCTACATCCAGCAAGACTCAGCTCAAGATTGCCTCCTCTGGGAGCCCCTCCCATCACTCCACTCGTCATCACTCTCTGCCCATACCTCTACTAGCACATGAACCCGAGTGCTTTGCAGCTCTTTTTTAGTCTCCTCTACTACATCATAAGCTCTGTAAAGAATTTTTTCTCTTATCCCTTAGCACACAATTAGCACTCAACAACATGCTTGTTGAAGTAAACTGAAAAGAGAAGCACATATAGATTTGCTAATAGGATAGTAGCCAAATTAGATCTTTCATCAAAGTGAACAAGAAAACTATGGTCTTAAACTTATCTGACTCCTGCCACTTTCGTCACCACTGGTGACAGTCACCATGGTATGTGAAGAGTCAGTGTCCTGTGGCCAAAAGGCATGGTCTACAAGAATCTGACAGCTGATTTCCAGTTCTGCCACTTACAAAAAGAATGATCTTAGACAAGTTACTTATCCTATCCTAATTCAGTTCCCTCAACATAAAATGAGGAAAATGTAACTCCTTGATGTAAGAGTATAAACAACACAGGAAGAGTAGGGCCGCATACGGACCCTAGTACAGAGAATGTAAGACATAAGGAGTAATTTAGCTTCCATGGTGATCGTTTCCAACCAGAACAAACTAGAAAAACAGTGTCTCCCTCTTCTTCCCCAAAGAGGTAAGCCACACCTGGATTCATTTTACTCTATGTCTCTCCCCAGGACTCAGATGTAAAAACTTCACATCTTAACCATGATTTTCTCTTTTCAAATTCTGGATCTCCTCCTCTCTAAGTATCCTGGACAGAAGTGTCATCACAAAGAATACAGCCAAAAAGGAAAGGACTTATAATTCAAGACATGCCATGGTCAAATAAGGAAGAACATCTTGACGGCCACTCTGACTCAATAGTGGAAACGACTCAGAAGGAATTCTTGGTAAAATGTCAAGTAGGGAGACTTCAAGCCTAGGGAGGGATTACATGACTTTATGCTAGGGCAATGAACCTTCAAGTTAACTATACCTTGAACAAAATCCTCCCTCAATCAGAAGCCATCAGTTAGTGCTGCTGCAACACGAAACAGTGGAAAAGGGTGGATGAAATGAGGGTCATCAGAAGCAAAAGGAAGAAAAGATTGCTCCCTTAAAAGCTTTCTCTGCCCAGGGAAACAAAGCCCAGTCAGCACAGCTAGGCAGTTTCAACAGAAACAAATGAGATCACAGTGTTTCAATTTAATAGCACACACTGCTTGCTGTTCAAATGTTATAACTAAATACAGCATGTGCTGCTAGTTGTTTTGATTAAAGGGAAGTAGAATAACATGGAGGGGAAAAACACATGGGTTCTGAAACCCAAGTGCCCAACCTTGAATCCCAGCTCCTGACCTTGAATCCCCGTTCCTATACTTCCTAGCTGTGTGGCTGTGGGGAGTTACCTAACCTCTCCTTACCTCAGTTTTTATCATCTGGAAAATAAGGATAACAAATCAATAACAGTACCTATACTCCATAGGGTTGTAATTTACAAATACTAATTTCTAAGGTAGCACATGATTTATGCCAGATAAGTATTTCACAACTAAAAATAATTATTAAGATCCAGTACTCACTCAAAAGCAGCTTAATACAAGATCATGCTTAAAAACCAGCCATTGGTATTGCCCATTATTAATCTCAAAGATGACTTTATTTTAATATAACTTGACTCATAACAAGTCAGTTGCTGACCAACAAATTCTTCTTTTGATCATGAAGACTGAATAGGTCTAAAACCCAGGGATCATTTTGATGAAGTGAAAATGGAAACTGAGTAATCATTCCCAGAATAAATGGAAGTAAAACAAACATATTATTTACTGAGCACCCATTGTAGCCAGGAGTTTTCCAGGCTGTTGTATTTTAGAAGGCATGGAACATAAAGGTGTCGCTAGGTTTGGCTCCCACATAGCTGAATAAAGTGGCATTTACTGTAGTGAATTCACTACGGCTCTGGTCTTCAGTTTTGAAGGCAGAGAAAATTGGTTTTGTCATCACATGCATTCCCTCAGCATTTATTGACTACCTACTTTGTACCAGATAGCCGTGACAGGCAATGTGGCAACGTGGAGAAAACAAACAATCATTACAATCCTGCCTGCCCTCACAAACCTGGCAATCTGGCAGTGAAGACAAATACTAAAAACCAAATGTACACAAACTAAAGTAAAATAACCAGATTATCAATGGACTAATTTACAAAGAGAAGAACTTCGAGTAGACCAGAATTCTTGTTCCTACTGAAGTGGGAGACCAGCAGGACTTGTTTTCACAACGCTGCTGATCAAAACAGGATGTAGGAAAGAAACCAATCCAAACCAGCAAGGACCAGGAATCATAACACATTTGCATTAGACATTCCTACCAGCACCATGACGGTTTACAAATGCAATGGCAATGACTTGGAAGTTAACCTTACATGGTTTCAGGAACTCCCCACCCCTTTTCCAGGAAGTTCATGAATAACCTGTTTAATTATATTTAGCATTAAGAGTGGGGGCCCAGGCATGGTGGCTTATGCCTGCAATCCCAGCATTTTGGGAGGCCAAGGCAGGAAGATCACTGGAACCCAGAAGCTCAAGACCAGCCTGGGCAACATGACAAAACCCCATCTCTACAAAAAAAAAAGAAAAAAGAAAAAAAATATCTGGGTAGCTGGGTGTGGTGGTATGCACCTGTAATCTCAGCTAATTGAGAGGCTGAAGTGGGAGAACTGCTGGAGCCTAGGAGGTCCAGGCTACAATGAGCCAAGATCATGCCACTGCACTCCAGCCTGGGTGATACAGCAAGACCCTGTCTCAAAGAAAAAGAAAAAAGAATGGGTATAAATATAACTAGCCAGCAATCCATTAGTGCTGTTCTGTGCTACCCTGCCTATGAGATAGCCCTGCTCTGCCTTTGGAGTGGTCATTTGGCTGTACACTGTTACCCTAACAAACTTGCTTTCTTTCACTGTTGGTTCACTCTTGAATTCTTTCCTGGGCAGAGCCAAGAACTCCCCCAGGCTGAGCCCCAATTTTGGGGTTTGCCTACATTATGACAAGACCAACCCATGTCTCCCATGTAACCGTGCCTATCTAAGGATGGACACTTACAGTTCAAATAGGGGAGCATACTGTAGGAATGGCATTAGGCATCACGCCTTGAAAAACATCTGTTAGGATTGTGACTTCCCCATTCTAAACTTTCCAACCACTCCCTGCCCACATCCTGCCCATTCTCTTATTCTTGCTACTTTTCTCAAAAAGGCTACGGTCCATTTAATTTCTGTTTCCTATATTACAATCTTATTCCCATCTTTCTTCACCAAATACCTTCACCTATCACCGTGACGGGGTTTTCCATGTTCTGAAAGTTCTTCCATCTCACAGCTTTAAAAATCATGCTCTTTATTCCAGAGATGTCAACTGCATTAGATCTTTGTGGAGTATACTAGTTTAAATATTATTTCTGTTATTTTAAAGTTGGTAGTTGTGCAGTGGTAGTAGTTGGGCATGGGAAAGTGGCATTTAGGGCAGATGTACACTGAAACACTAGCTCCTATAGCCTCAAAATGATTATTTCAACCTGAAAAACAACCCAATGAGGCACAAAAGTATGTGAATCATTCAGTACATTGCACACTGGAATACACAAGATATTATACAAAGGTCAAAATTAAAACAAGAACTTGGCAGGTTAATAGTCCAAGTTCAGTAGTCATTTGCTGCTGGCAATTCTGCAAACTATGAGTAGCACTTGTCGTAATAGAAAAAGTTCATGAATATAAAAAATGTCAACCAACATTCAGGTCATCAGCAAATAAATATTTGAGTCAATACAGAAAAAAAGTCTCATGTTATTTAATGTCTCATGTTTTATTTCATACAAAAATAGCATCCATGGTAAACAAAGATGTGTTTTATCCACATCATGGAAAATGTGGCCTTGTGGCACAGGTGTGCTTAAGGTCCTGTTAATAAACATACAGAGAAACCATTTTTGTAGTTCTACTAATCTTCATTGGATGCAATAAGACAATCTCATATCTGAGGTGATGGGGTCCTCAGTGTTTCAGTTAGTTAGGCAGGGTTTTAGGTGTGTCAGTGATCCCAAGGCTTAGTTGCTATTCTCACAGGTCTACAAGAGGGTCAACAATGAGTATAGCTGAAAATGATGTCCATGACGCAGTCATCCTAACCAAAACAGACGAGACCTATGCATCAATCTGAATACTACTTTATATAATGATCAGCAGGACCCTGTCTCCTTCCAGTGGCTAAAATTAAGGTAATTCCCAGAGTTTCAGAGGAGCCACATAATCCCATGTTACATTCACCCAAAAATGCTATATAAATTGGAGCACAGAGAATTATAGGAACTTTCCATTGAATTTCTGTGGGGAAAGAGGAGGTGATAAAATGTTTTTTTTTCAATTTCCATAGGGAAAGATGAAATGATAAAAGGTTTTCAAAAAAGATTTTTTAATGTGATCAAACGTTAACCTGAATATAGTCTATGGAGAATGTATAATTCCATTGGGTAATTATTTTAAAAAACTCTCACTCTACTCCAAGCTCCAAAGGAAATGTCTGTATCTGTCCTTTTCATGGAGCCAGCACAGAGCGTAGAACATAGTAGGTGCTCTTTAACTACCTTCTACACACATAAGTGAATATATTCTTCTTGATCACTACTATGAATTTTTCATCCAAGAGAAACAGTGCTTATTTAAAAGCAGAAGGTATTTGAGTCTACAAATCTTGCTCTTCACCTTGAAATATGAATTAACCTCCATTACTACAAATAGAAAATTAATAGAAAAGAAGGAAGTTTTCATGAAGATGACTGTCAGAGAATATCATTAATTCCAATCTGTTTTGTTCAGTAAATCTATATGAAACCTTGATATACTACCTATAATGTAGTAACAATTACAGAATAGACTAACAAAAATAACTATATATGGAAGCATATTCATATTCTACAAAAGCACTTTCTGTCTGAAAATATGTAATACAGAAACCACAATGCAAAAGTTTCACAATTTAGGCTGCAAGAAAAATGAGATGAGTTTGACTGGTAATTCTGGTATTTTCAATATTAGATAGCCAAACTCTTCAATGACATCTTTTACATCATCATCATTTATACTGCACCACTGGGACCCATGTTTCCCTAACGCTAATTCTATAATTTTAGGAAGACTCATAAGCTGACATTTAATATAAAGGTGCCTCATCCCCTTGTAATTCCTGGTGAATTACCTGGTGAATATTCATACTGTTGGTTACCTCTGTCATAAAATAATGTGGTTTATGTTAGTCACTGAGAATCTATAAAGTAAGTTACAGTCAAGACAGAACTTACCAAGCACAATGACCACAGTCTTCAGAAGACTCATCATGGTATCCCGATTCCGCCGGGGTCCAGAACTATGCCGAGACATTCTCATAGTCCTCTGGCGAACATAGCCAAAGATGTGAGCATAGAGAACCACCATTACCACAAAGGTCACCAAGTTGAAAATGGCCCAGAAGACTAAGTAAGAGTCACTGTAGAGGGGTGCCATGTTGGAACAATTTTCAATATCACAGATACAGTTCCAGCCCACACTGGGTATAGCACCCATAACGATGGCCATAGTCCAGATGACCACAATGACCACCACTACCCGCCGGTTGCTCATCCGTGTGTGGAGCTGCATGCGGAAAACCGTAATGTGCCTCTCGATTGCAATAGCCAGTAAGTTGGCCACAGATGCCGTCAGGCTGGTGTCAATGAGGCCCTGACGAAGGAGCCATGTGCTAACAGTCAGTCTCCGAGTATTGGGTCCTGTGTTGAACATGAGATAGAAGTAGGCCAACCCAGCAAAGAAGTCTGCAGCAGCCAGATTAGCCATTAGGTAATAAATAGGAAAATGGAAGCGGCGGTTGACATAGATTGCCACCATGACCAATAGGTTGGCCAACATGATGAAGATACAAACAGTGATTCCAAGTCCCATCACCAGCTTGCTGACTGTGTTCCATTCTGTGGCAAGATGCTTTCCACTTCGGTTATAAAAGAAGGCAATGGACTCGTTGTAGAAGCACTGTGGTTCATTCATGGCTGTGAACTAAAAGAAAAAGGAGAAAAGATGATGAAAAAGAAGGCACAGGTCCAAATTTAAAGCTTATATAGATAACACAAGACTTTTATAGTACATGCAACAGAAAAACAAAAGCAAATAATTTGAACATTTGATCCTGCATACCATCTTGTGATTATGTTGAAACTCCAAGGTTTCTCACAATATTACTGTCCTTAAGATTAAAGGCAGTTGGAGTTAAATAAATGACAAGGTCTCTGCTTAGTGGTTTTATGTCATTGAAGTCTACTACAAAAGCCACATGGCCAAGAAATCTTGCTTAAAATACATGAGACAGACAAAAATTTTGCAGAACATTGCAATTGGAATATTTACCATAGTAAAATCTATTTGACCTGTTATTTAGGGAATCTGTAAACACAGTTGGTTTCTAGATAGGGTATCATTGCCCTATTATTCTGCATTTCTATTCTCACACAGTATGTTCCATGTGGGACAGACATTTTGTAATGCAGGTTCCCACAAGGACCATCATTCCAAACATTTCAAACAAGTCACTGTGCATCAAAGGTTTTTTGCCCAAAGCCAGCATTTGCTGCTCAACATTCCTGTGGTCAGCACTGCCTACCCCCACAACTCCTTAAGTTCAGAATAGGACTCGTCAACCAATCTACGACATTTGAGATTTTTTTTTCTTTTTGGAGGACCCAACGTAACCTCCAAAGAGTAGGTGACCCTTTGACAATGTTCTACAAGTAAAATATACTTAGATTAGATGCAGCATATTTTTTAAAGTGTGGAGTGAAAATGCTTTATAACATGTTTACTTATTCTTCAACATCATTGATAAGAATATATTTGCTTATTATTTACAATAATTATTTATAATAATCACTTTAAAAAGGATTGAGACAGTTTAAAACAGAATAATATATGTTTATTTATCTATCATAATATATAATATATAATTATATATAATTATAATATGTAATTATATATAATATATAATTATATATAATTATAATATGTAATTATATATAATAATATATTTAAACAAAATTAGAAAATAAGTAGCAAACTAGAAATTAGAAAAGTATACATCACATAGAGTAAGTCATTCTTCTTGAAGCTCTAAGCTTACCTGGGACCCCTAAAATTAAAAAATATATCTTGAAGACGGTTCACATTCTACTTTTTCATTTTTATTTTGCTTTGAATCTAATAAATTAACCAAAACATATGACACTTTTAACCACTATTTTTGATCAAATATTCTACTGAATATCCATAGGTTGTACACTAAAACTTCCAAGAACAACGTGAAATACTTAAGTGGTTAGTCTTCTGACTTACCCAGGCATCTAAAGTCTCTTTCCTTATCTAGACTTTAATAGCTTTTAGATTATGCTTCAAATATTATACTTAATACATTGTATAATTATTTATCTCTTTACTTGTCTGCTTCTTAAAGAGATCACAGTCCAGGGCACGGTGGCTCACATCTGTAATCCCAGCACTTTGGGAGGCCAAAGTGGGTGGATCACTTGAGGTCAGAAGTTCGAGACCAGCCTGGCCAACATGGTGAAACCCCCTCTCTACTAAAAATACAGAAATTAGTCAGACATGGTGGTGGGCACCTGTAATCCCAGCTACTCGGGAGGCTGAAGCAGGAGAATCGCTTGAACCCAGGAGGTGGAGGTTGCAGTGAGCCAAGATCATGCCAATGCACTCCAGCCTGAGTAACAAAGCAAGACCCCGACTCCATCTCAAAAAAAAAAAAAAAAGACAAAGTTGATCAAGCTGTTTCCCCACTGGACATGTTTTAAGGGCTTATGAGTGCACGTTAGATAAAAGTCTAAACTTTTCAATCATCTTATCAGACCTTACTTACCTGCCTCTCCAGCCTCAACTCAAGATATTAATGACTCTAAACTCTCAGCTTCAGCTCTATTTAATGTGCTGTGCTCTCTCTCTCAACTCTGGTTCTCAACAGTGAAAACAGTGGTTTCTTGTATCAGAATTACCTGAGAGTTTGTAAAACACTGATTGCTGACATACCCCGCAAGAACTTCTGATTCAGTAGATCTGAGGTAGGGTCCCAAGTAATGCCAAGGCTGCTGGTCCAGGGAATCACTGTATCATAATTGCTTAATTATCTGTTGATCCCCTCTACACTAGGCTATGAAACCCTATAAACGCAGAGATTCTAGCTTGCTTATTCATTGTTGTATAGTATCCAACTGTTCTATGGACTACATGCTAAATACATATTGATTTCCTTAATAAATTAAAGATATTTCCAAAAATGTTTAAACTTTACCAATTTTCTTTCTGCAAAGGATATTTAAAACTTTGTCAAGACAAATATAAAAGTCTGTTCATTAGTCTCTATAACCATCTACCTTCTCTGAATCAAGAAATGTTTAAACCAAATATCAAGCGTATATTATTTCCCAGCATTCCAACTTCTGAACACCAAGTAGCAACAAAGTTAAGCAGAGATATATGCAGCTTCTTAGCCCTTCCCACAGAGAAAAACGATAAAGTTAAGGATGGCAAAATTAAAAAGTATAAATTATCTCTTTAAGCCACAATGTACAAAGATGAGTAAAACTGACAGATTTTCTCTAAAGGTAGAGAAAAATGCCCTGTCCTATGCCATTTCTTTTCTCTCAACAATTGACTGTAATACCATAAAAACCATACATATTTAATGATAAAACTTAAATGATTTTCGAAACTCAATTTTATCATCTGTGAAATGAGGAAATTGGACTAACTTATACATAAGGTCTAGTTCAGATTTAAAATCCTATACTAAGAGGATTCTGGATAAGAACTCTATATTTCATGAAAATTAGCAGCTAAATATTGAAAGAGTAGAAAATACACCAGGAATTAAAAATTGGGAGTGTATAATATGCCTGAGAAGAAGTGAGAGGAATTTCAGTTAGTTTTATGACAATAGGACTGAACTGATAGAGGAATTAAACCTCCTCTCTTATTGTCTGCAGAAAGCAACAGGTCAAAAGAATAAGCAGTGGAGACCCTGAAAGCACCTCCAATGGCAGTGAGAAGGGCAGTGTGAATGGGCTTTCCTACTTCTTCAGGAGCCGACAGACTTAGGCAGAAAACCTACATGGTTCAGAGAGAATCCAATTTAACTGCAATTGGACTATAGGCCAATAAGATAGTCAGGGCTATAATGACAGAAAAATAATTATGGAACATAATGGGGAAAAATGTAATCAAAGGAGGTGGCCACTTATCTCTCGCCAAAGAAGAAATCACCTCCCACTGAAGCAGATGTATGGGAGGGGAAAAAAAGAAGAGATAGAAAGAGAAAAAGATTAAATGATGGGACATCTCTGATTTGTGTCCTCAATGTGTTTTGTTAACATAGTAACATTGAAAATAGAACAAGCCATTACGAAGACAAAAGAAATCAGTAAAAACATCACAAAAATAGTTTTTTATTGCTACTTTAACAAATTGCTATAAATTTAGCAGCATAAATATACAAATTTATTCTCTTACAGTCCTAGAGGTCAGAAGTCCAAAATAGGTCTCACAGGACTAAAATCACCGGGAAGGCAAAGCTCTGTTTCTTTCCAGAAGCTCTAGGGGAGAATCCGTTTCCTTGTCTTTTCCAACTTCTAGAGGCTGCCCACATCTCTTGGCTCATGGCTACCTGTCACCTTCAAAAGCTAGTAATGACTAGTCAGGTCTTTCTCACATGACTGACACTCAATCTTCTTTCTCACTCTTCCACATTTGATGACCCCTGTGATTACACTGAGCCCACCCAAAAATCTAGGAGAACTCCCCATCTCAACATCTTTAACTGAAACACATCTGAAAAGTCCCTTTCTCTATGCAAGGTAGTAGCCACAGGCTCTGAGGATTAAGTAATGGATATCTTTGGAAGCCATTATTGTGCCTATCAGAACAAACTGAAAAACAATTTCTGTATTAAAAATGGCAATGCAGGTAATGAAAGGAAGTATAAAAATTCCAGAAAACTGAAATGGCAGGTAGAAGACTTAGGAAATTCACCCAACACTCAGAAAAGAGTCAGAGATGACAAGAACAAAAGAAAAGAAGGCACATACAGGAAAAAAATTCAAGATGCACCAGGGGTCCAAGAAAGATTAGAAGGAACCTGAAAAACACAGCTCCAAATAGAAGACAAGTAATTGCCTAGAAAGAAAGGTCTCAGATTAGTGATTTAAATTTATGTAGATTACAAAACAAAGTTAATTAAAAGCAACTAAAATGTAGGTGTATCTTGATGAGATTTTGGGATCTCAATGGTAAAGAAAAATTGTAAGAGTTTAGAGAAAAAAAATAACAAGTCAAATATTTAAAGACAGAGAGAATCAGAACAGACCCATTATACAGAGAAATTTTTTGAGATACATAGCCAATTACATTGATGTTTTCATACGAGGACAATAAAGAACAGTCACAGAAATGTGAGTATTCAGAAAGAATGCCATCTACATTTCATCTACACTTCCTTCGTAGAGAAAGTGTATATAGTATTTAACTCTTGAGAAAAGAAAAAAACAAATACACACACACACACAATAAATACAAGACCCTGGCAGCAAGCATTAAAACCCACAGAACATGATTCTAAATAATTGTTCTTCATAGGGTTATAAAACTTAAAGCAAATATCAAAAATAATTATTGAAAGAAGCTATACCTATTAATAAAATAGCAATTTAATAATAATCTGGGATTAAAATTACTTACTGTATAGATAAAAACTTGAAATGGGGAAGCAGAATGTAAACATATTAATTTTCTCTTATTACTCAAGTAAAAATGAGATGATTTAAATGTGACAAGTTTTCAAAAATAAAGTTAAATATGCTGATTCAAAAACCACTGAACTGAATAATTAATACACTAAAGCAGAATGGCAACTTTTTGTATTACTGGAGAAAAACAGAGTGCAAAATAGGAGGAAAGCATAAGCAATATATAGAATGACAATTTTGTAAAATTTATGTAGGTGAGATTATAGATGATTTTTTCATCTTTAGAAAGTAGCTCATATTTATTGCAAGAAATTTTGGGAAGAACAAAAATACACTCATACAAAGTCCAATAAGTACTTTTCCAAAAAGCTCATTATAAAATCCAAATCACCATAATTAGAAACTTCTCTGTAATACGAAGTTATAGAATTTCACCCTGCCCAAGAAACAAAAACATAAATAAGATAGCATTATTCCCAAATTCAGTTGTCCTCAAAACTGAAAAGAGAAGTTCATATTCATGCCCTTTTCTCACCCATCAATTATTTTGTCTTAGGATGATAGGGTTCGAGGGAAGTGATCTCACTGGCTGCTCTATAGAGTAGATGTTACAAATCTCAGAAATTTACCTCACCTTATTGTGTGATCTCAAAATAAGTTATAACAAATCTGTCAAGCCTAAACGCTAAAGAGTCACATATGGTGTTTACCTTCACCATGCAATTCATTCATCCATGCACACATTCTTGAACGTTTATAGGATACCAGGTTGGGCATGGCACTGCATTATGCCTTCTAGGAGTACGACTGATGCACCCAAGTGCCTGGCATGGAGCCACTCACAGTACATCTGATGTGTTCTTCCATCTCTTGAAAGACAATTACATACTCATTAGCCAAGAGGAAGAAGGAACAGTTGGCATAAACTCACATGCTAGTAATTACACCAATGTGATTTAGTATTTAGATATGAATGTAAATATGTACTCTACTGAGATACTCTAAGGGAGACTGTAATCTATGCTGATAAAGAACTAGTAATAGGATATAAATCAAACCAACTTACTTCCTCCACTTCTGTTAAAATACAATAGAGTGAGCCGGGGCGGGGGCCTGATTTGTAGCTTTGGTTAAGCAGATCTCTTTCTGATTCTCATTTTCAACTAGCTAATTTGTTTTTCAATAAGTTCCAAAACTGTTCTGAATCTCAATTGTCTCATTTGTAAATGAAGGTAAGGATGACCTCTAAGACTTTTTAAATTCTTATTCTTAAATTCAAAATAATCAGGCCTATTTTCTTTCTCCAAAAAAGATTAGAAAAGAGACAGCATAGAATTTAATTAAATTCCATTAAGTCTCTATTAACAAGAAAAAAGTCCTCACCCTTCTTAGAGCTTCAAATTGGACATTTTAAAAAGTGAGATGTTTTGTCACAATAACTAGAAAATGGGCCACAAAACAATACTGATATCCACTAAAAATGATTTTAAACTAGAATACTTAAAATCGCTGAAGAATATGCAACTAGTAAATTTTAGGAGGTTTATCTGAAAAAGTACATAAAATGCTACTCCTTATAAAATAATAATGTATATCAATGTGATATACACATATGCAAAAAGAAACTGTGCAACACAAAAATTGTAAGTTAATAAAAGTACTTTTTATCTATTATAGCCCATTGTCTACCATGCTGAGAAAAGGTACACATCATCATACTTGTCAAATTTCCAAAGAGAATTCTGTGTCAGTCCTAAGAGGAAGGAATGGAAAAATTCACTAAAAACACTAAGATGTGCTGGATAAAGTATAATAAATAGTCCTTAGATGCACTGCTAAGCTAAGAGGGAACTTAAACCAAGGTGAAAGGCTGTCCAGGCAGCAGATTGTCAGAGATCATGAGGACAGGGCTTTAATACTATTGGGAAACAGAAGATGAGCCCTTGGGCTTGACTGAGGCAGTGAGTTGGAATTGAGACCCACCCACCAAGCTAGCAGTCTCTAAGATCTTCGTATCGGTAAGTGTGTAGATCAGGAAAAAAAAAAAAAAAAAGATATCCCTACTTGCACTGGGAAGAACAAGGAAGTTTTGTCAAGCTCAGGCTCCAGATTGGAAAATAAATAAAGAGTCCCTTAAGAAATCATGACTCTAGTCCCATAAATCACACAAGGCTGGGATTTGAACTTAGACTACCTGTCAAGTCTGAGAACCCTCAGGAGAAGAAATTAACACAAACCAAGGTCCTGAGTTGGTGATATCCCCATGCTCCTCCCACTCACCGCCTAACACTAGCGAACACCAAACTTCTCTGGAGGACGAGACCTCAACACAGCCAGCCACATGGGATTCTCTCAAACCAGCCCCACTGAATATAAACTCATCTTCCAAAAGGAAAAAAACACAGGAGGATGCCACATGTGAGAATCCCCAGAACAGTCCACAGCAGGATTAGACCCAAGAATGTCAGATAATAAATGATTAAAGACAAAACGGAACTGACTGCATTCTCCCTTTTCCACTTCTATTGGTTCAAGAGTTATACATTGTTTCTATTCTTTAATGCTTAGTCTTAATATTTTAACATGCACACTTGACTAGAAGTCTGAAGGTAATCCTCTTCCCTTGATATGTTTTCTCTCCAGTGCCTCCACTCCCATCTTACATGTTACTGTGGCTCAACATTCTACTTCCATTTGTTCTGAAGCCTACCTAAAATTACTTGCTATTACTTATTTTCCCAGTTTATTTGGTTACCCCATAAGAAGCCAGTAGAATCATCTTACAAGAACAAACAAGGAGAGTAAGAACAACATGAATTATGAGTTAATCTAATTTAAGACCATAAATGAGAGTTTCTAAATAAAATGCAAGTAAATCAAATATGTATCTTCAAGATACACACAAACACACAGAAGATGGGGTGTGTGTATATATGACTAAATGGGTTGTATGTATATCAATTTCTTACGACTAAATAGGGTTTCCTCCAGAATGCAAAGATGATTTAACATTTAAAAAATTTGGTTACATAATTAACCACTCTAACAAATTGAAAGAGAGAAAAAAAGCCAATGATCATCTCAAAAGACATGGAAAATGTGCTTGGCAATTTTTAATACACTTTCATGATATTCTGACAATCTATAATTAGAAGATAATTAATTTCCCTAACTTATTGAAAAGTAGCTATCAAACATGTACACTAATTGTCATATTTAAGCATTCACTTTCAAAACATTCATATCATATTTAAATATGACATTCATGTCATATTTAAGCATTCACTTTCAAACAGAAACAAGGACAGGCGTGGTGGTTGATGCCTGTAATCCCAGCACTGTGAAGGGCTGAGGCAGGTGGCTCACTTGAGGCCAGGAATTTGAGACCAGTCTGTACAGCATGGCAAAATCCCATCTCTACTATAATAAAAATACGAAATTTAGCTGGGCGTAGTGGTACATGCCTGTAATCCCAGCTATTTGGGAGGCTGAGGCATGAGAATTCCTTGAACCTGGGAGGCGGAGGTTGCAGTGAGCGGAGATAGCATCACTGCATTCCAGCCTGGGTGACACAGGCTAAAATGACTCTGTCTAAAAAAAAAAAAAAAAACTGGAAATTTTTAAAAAACCTTATTTTTAACCACACATAATATAATCAGTTACACAGAAAATGCAAGACACCTATAAACAAACTGTATTAAGAGACTTTAACAAATTTTCTGAATTAATCATCAAGCCATATGAATCAACTGCTCCTATAAAAATACCAGAAAAAAAAATTCTAGTTATTATTTCAAGAAAGAACACATTTACAGTAACAAGAGCTCTAACGTATCTAGGAATAAGTCTGACTTTACAAAAGCATACAAGCAAACCTAAATAAATGAAGAAATAAAATATTTTGTGAATAGAGATGTAAAGATGTCAATTTTCCCAGTATCAATATATAAATTTAACATGATAAAATTAAAATCCCAAAACGGTTTCTCATGGAACTTGACAGACTCCCTGAACATTGATATGAAAGCACAAAAGAACAACAATACCCAAGACAACTAGAAAACTAATAACTAGATGCGTTATTGAATACTACATTTTAAAGTGATGGTAGTTAGGACATTGTGATATTGGCATAGAAATACATGGATAGCCCAATGGAACAGAATAAAGAGCCTGAAACACACATATTATAACTTGATATGAGAGATATGATTTTACCCATCAATTGAGAAAATGACGTATCTGTTCATTCATGTAATAATACTTAAAAACTGAATATTTATTTTAAACACAGAAATTCGTTTCAGGCAATATGAAAATACACGTATAATAAAATATAATTTTAAGAAGAAAATGAAAAAATATATTTATAAGCTCTGAAGAGGGGAATATTTCTAAATATGACCAAAAAGCATCGATAAAACTTGACTAATCAAAATTTTAAGACTTCTGTGCTGCAAAATCTAATGAGTGAAAAGAAAAACTAAATTAGTAGAAACTTTAGAAACACACATAAGAAAGACTTTCTCTACAGTGAAATGTAAAGACTTCTTACAAGTCAAAAAGGGAAAAGACAAACAATCCAACAGAAAAAGGGGCACCGATGTGGACAGGCAATTCACAGAAGAGAAAACCTTAAGAGCCAATAATCACAAGAAAAGAAAATTACATTTACAGGGAATCAGAGAATTAATTACAAACTGCAGTGAGATCCAATTTATTTCCATCAGGTTGGCAAAAATTACCAAGTTGGAAAATGTCAAGAGTCAGTGAGGTCAGTCCTACAGTGCTAGTGAAAGTAAAATTTAGTACAATAGCTTTGAAAAACAGTTTGGCAAAAACTACTAACTATGAACATGTTCATACACTAGATCAAAAGATTCTAACCCTAGTTTAAAAAAATCACACATGTGCCTAACGAGAGACACATGAATTCCAATTGCCACTCTTTTAAAATATCAAAAGCAACACAAATATTTATCAACTGGTGAAGGAATAAATCACAATATTACCAGAAAGATATAAAGCAGTTAAAATAAAGTATAGCTTTAAATATGCTAATGACTGAAGCAATTTGCACAAGGATGCATGCAGTACATTATTCTTGTGAATATTAAAAACTTGCAGAAGCCAAGACGGCTGACTAGAGGCATCTGGTACTCACCTCCTCCAGAAAGAACAGAAATAGCAAGTAGATAGTCACACTTTAAACAGACCACCTAAAAAAGAGTACTAGAATTCAACAGAGAAGTGACAGGAAACACCTAAGGCAAGGAAGAAGAGGGAAGCAAGGCAGCCTGCTGTTCTGGGACTGGCGAGAAGCCTAGAACAGCTCTTCGATGTAGGGAAAGGGGAAGTGACCTCCAGTGGTCCACAATCCCACCACAGACTCCAATCCTAGCCACAGGAGAGCCCCTCAACCCAAAAGGGCCCTGAAACTGATGTAGGGAGCTGCCTGGAGACCATGCAACAGCGTTACTCCAGAGACAGAGCTCATGCCAATTCCCACCTTCCCCCTCACCCTCTAGTCCTAAGCAGCTACAGCAAAGCACCACTTTGAGAACCCAGCCCCCACCAAACTGCATCTACCCAAGGGGCCCAAGACCCTCCTCTCTCCACATATCTGAAGCTACACTGACACCCTCTGCTTACATCTACCACCACAGCTGACTGCCATTGGCAGCAACTCTGCTGCCCACGACAGCAGGGCTACAACACACTTAAAAGTGCCCTGAGGAAAGGCTACTCTGCTTATAGCTGCCACCTGGGGCTGAAGCATGCGCTCTCCAACCACCTGTCTATGGTTGCTGCCACTGAAAGCAACCCTGCCCTCCCCAGCAGTAGGACCACAGCACAGCCATTGCCACCCCCACCAAGCATTCCACTGCAGAACTGAGGATCACCCCGCCCCTGCCTACCACAGCTAGCACCAGCACTTGGGAGCCTGAGGACATGTCCACCTGGCCCAGCTCCACTGTCTACCTCCAGTGCTCAAGCATGCCATCCAGGGGCCTTGGGATCACCCTGCCCCAACCACCACCACTGGCACCTGAGCACACTTCCTGGGGATCTCAGGATGGGCTCACCCAAACTGCCACTATCACCTCAGTTGGCACACAGACGTATGTGCCAACTGCAGGCCTGGCGACTGGCCCTCCCAGCCTGTTGCAGCCACTGTCAACACAGTATGGACCACTTGGATCCCACAGGGTTGCCCCATCACTAATACTGCTATCTCCCACACCACACCTGACACTCAGAGGGACCGAAGGACCTACCCACATGCCTGGCCCACTCAGGCAAGCCTGGAGGCTCAAGAATCAGCCTGCCTGGACCTCTTACACTGGTACCAGCATACACCAAGAACAGGCATGCTCAGCCTGCAACTGCCACTACTGAGGCTCAGGACTGACCCATCTGACATCCCCGGCCCCAGCAAACCTTTGCCACAGCCTCCACAACCAACCACACCCAAAGCCACTTAAAGAATTACAGACACATAGTCCGGGCGTGGTGGCTCATGCCTGTAATCCCAGCACTTTGGGAGGCCGAGGTGGACAGATCACCTGAGGTCGGAAGTTCAAGACCAGCCTGATCAACATGGAGAAACCCCAACTCTACTAAAAATACAAAATTAGCCGGGCATGGTGGCACATGCCTGTAATCCCAACTACTTGGGAGGCTGAGGCAGAAGAATGGCTTGAACCCAGGAGGCAGAGGTTGTGGTGAGCCAAGATCGTGCCATTTCACTCCAGCCTGGGCAACAAGAGTGAAACTTGGTCTCAAAAAAAAAAAAAAAAAAAATTACAGACACTACTGATGCATTTACAGCCAAAGAAATTATATGGAGACTACACTACTTCACATACTCAGAATCAAAGCCAAAGTGACCTACACAACCAACACCATAGATACATCTTCAGGAAAACATCCTCCCCTATGAAAGTAAATTCCCAAAACTGGAATAAGAAAATTTTATATCAGATGTGCAAATTATCAACATGCAAACAAAAGAAACACAAAAAAGCAAGGAACTATGACACCTTCAAAAGAGCACAATAATTCTTCAGCAATAGACTTGAATGAAAAAGAAACTTATGAAATCCAGGACAAAGAATTCAAAATAATAATATTTTTAAAAATAGTGAATTATAAGAGAATTCAGATTAAACAATAAAAAGAAATCAGAAAAGCAATTCAGGATATAAATGAGAAATTTAGCAGAGACAGATATCATTAAAAAGAACCAAACAGAAATCTTGGTACTAAAGAATTCACTGAAAGAAATACAAAATACATTCAAAAAGCTTCAACAACAGACAACAGACAAGATCAAGGAGAACAATTTCAGAATTTGAAGACAGGTCTTTTGACATAACCCAGGCAGACCAAAAGAGAAACAAAAGGATAAAAAAAGAATGAACAAAGCCTATGTGACATATTGGACACGATATACTGATCAAATATTTGAAGTTTACATGTTCCAGAAGGCAAAGAGAAAAATGAAAGGGAAAGAAGACCTATTTAACAAAATAACAGCTGAAAATTTCCCAAGTCTAGCAAGAGAATTAGACATCCAGATATAGGAGGCTCAGGGATCCCCAAACAGATACAACCCAAAAAGGTCTTCTCCATGGCACATAATAATCAAACTATCAAAAGTCAAGGACAAACAGAGAATTATAAAAACCTCAAGAAAAACAAAAAGCATCAAGTCACTTATAAGGGAACCCTCATCAGACTAACAGATTTGTCAGGAGAAATTGTACAGGCCAGGAGAGAATGGGATGGGATGACACATTCATTCGAAGTGCTGAAGGAGGAAAAAAACAAACAAACAAACAAACAAAAAAACTGCCAGTAAAGATACTATACCCAGCAAAGTTATCCTTCATAAATGTAGAATAAATAATGTATTTCCCAAACAAGCAAAAGCTGAGGGAATTACCACTAGACCATACCTACAAGAAATGCTTCAGGGAGTCCTACACTTGGAAGTGACAGGATAATTTCTGCCATCATGAAAACATACAAAAGTGTAAAACCCACTGGTACAGCAAACATACAAATGAGGAAGAGAAAGAACTCATATGTTACCACTAAAGAAAACCACAAAACCACAATGATAAACAATAAGAAAGAAAGGAAAAAGGATACATGAAACAACCAAAAATCAATTAACAAAATGACAGGAATAATCCCTCACATATCAATAACAACCAAGAATGTAAACAGATTAAACTTTCCACTTAAAAGATACAGCCTGGCTGAATGGATTTAAAAACGTGATCCAACTATACTGTTACCCACAAGAAACTCATCTCATCTGTGAAGACACATGTAGACTGAAAGTAAAAAGACAGAAAAAGATATTCCATGCAAATGAAAACCAAGAATGAACACAAGTACCTATACACATGTCAGATAAAATGGACTTTAAATTAAAACAGTAAAAAGAGACAAAGAGGGTCATTACATAATGATAAAGGAATCAATCCAGGAAGATGTAACAATTCTAAACATATACACCAAACACAGAAACAACTAGATGTATAATATTATTAGACCTAAAGGAAGAGACAGATTCCAATACAATAATGGTTGGTGACCTCAACACCCCACTCTCAGCATTGGGAAAAAAATTAACAAATAAACATTGGATTTAAACTACACTTTACACAAAAATGGACCTAATAGACATTTAGAGAACATTTCATCCAACTGCTATAGAATATACATTCTTTGTATCAGCACATGGAACAGTTCCCAGAATAGACCACATAAAAAAGTCTCAACAAATTTAAATAAAAATCATACCAATTATCTCCTCAGACCACAATAGGAAAAAAAAAACACAAATCAATTACAAGAGTAACTTTGGAAACTATACAAATACATGGAATTAAAAAAAAATACTACTGAATGACCATTGGGTCAAGGAAGAAATTAAAAAGAAAATCAAAAAATTTCTTGAAACAAATGAAAATTGAAACACAACATACCAAAACCAATGGGATACAACCAAAGCAGTGCAAAGAAGGAAATTTATAGCAATAAATTCCTACATCAAAAAACTAGAAAGATTTCCAATAAACAACCCAAAAATGTATCTCAAAAAACTAGAAAAGAACAAAATCAAGCCCCAAATAAATAGAAGAAAAAAAATAATAAAGATTAGGGCATAAAAAAAGGATGAGTTCGTGTCCTTTGCAGGGACATGGATGAAGCTGGAAACCATCATTATCAGCAAACTATCACAAGAACAGAAAACCAAACACTGCATGTTCTCACTCATAAGTGGGAGTTGAACAAGGCGAACACATGGACACCGGGAGGGGAACACCACACATGGGGGCCTGTCGGGGGGTTGGGGGGCTAGGGGAGGGATAGCATTAGGAGAAATACTTAATGTAGGTGACGGGTTGATGGGTGCAGCAAACCACCATAGCATGTGTATACCTATGTAACAAAACTGCACATTCTGCACATGTACCCCAGAACTTAAAGTATAATAATAATAATAAAAATACTATGTGTAGTAGGGAATAAAAGTTAATATTTTAAAAATAAAGAAAGAAAGATTAGGGCAAAACTAAATAAAATAGACTTTAAAAGACAATACAAAGGATCAACCAAACAAGAAGTTAGTGTTTTGAAAAGATAAACAAAATCGAACTACTAACTAGACTAACCAAGAAAAAAGACAACCCAAATATAATTAGAAATGAAAAAAAAAGCAGTATAACTGATACCATAGAAATACAAAAGATCATCAGACTATTATAAACAACTATACGCTAGCAAACTGGAAAACCTAGAGGAAATGGATACATTCCTAGAAACATACAACCTACCAAGATTGAATCAAAAAGTGGAAAACCTAAACAGACCAACAATGAATAATGAGACTGAATCAGTAATAAAAAGTCTCCCAACAAAATAAATTCCAGGACTAAATGACTTCACTGCCAAATTCTACCGAACTTACAAAGAATTAACACAATTCTCCTCAAAGGATTCCAAAATATCAAAGGGGGGTGATTTTTCCTAATCCACTCTACAAGGCCAGCATTACTCTGATATCGAAACCAGAAAAGGATGCAACACAAAAAGAAAACTGCAGGGCTATATCCCAGATGAACATAGATGGAAAAAATCCTCAACAAAATATCAGCAAACTGAATCTAATAACACATCAAAAAGATAATATACCACGTTGGGCTCAGTGGCTCATGCCCGTAATCCCAGAATTTTGGGAGGTCAAGGTGGGAGGATCACTTGAGCCCAGGAGTTCAAGACCAGCCTGGGCAACAAAGTGAGATGCCATCTCTACAAAAAAAAAAGGCATAGTAGTGCGCACCTATAGTCCCAGCTACATGGGAGGCTGAGGCAAGAGGAACCCTTGAGCCCAGGAGCTATGATTATGCCATTGTACTCCAACCTAGGTGATAGAGCGATACTCTGTCTCAAAAAAAAAAAATAATAATAATAATAATAATAATGCACCATGCACCATGCACCATGATCAAGTAGGATTTATCCCATGGATGCAATGATGGTTCAACATATGCAAATCAATAAACACAATACATCATATTAACAGAATGAAGAATAAATACCATATGACCATCTCAATAGATGCAAAAAAAATTGATAAAATTCAACATTCTTTCATGACAAAAACTCTCAGCAAACTAGGCATAAAAGGAACATACCTTACCCTAATAAAGCCTATATATGACAAATCCACAGCTAACATCATATTGAATAGGGAAAAGCTGAAAGCCTTTCTTCTAAGAACTGGAGCAACACAGCATGCCCACTTTCACCACTCCTAGTCAACATAATACTAGAAGTTCCAGCCAAAGCAATCAGGCAAGAGAAAGAAATAAAGGCATCCAAATTGGAAAAGAGGAAGGCAAATTGCCCCCCTTTGCAGATGACATGATCTTATATCTAGAAAAATCTAAAGACTCCACCAAAAATCTCCTACATTGGATAAATTCAGTAAAGTTGCAGGATACAAAATCAACATACAAAAATCAATAGTGTTTTTACACACCAATAATGAACTATCCAAAAAAGAAATAAAGAAGGCAATCCCCTTTCCAAAGCTACAAAAATAAAATAAAATACCTAGGACCAAATTTATGCAAGGAGGGAAAAGACCTCTTCAAGGAAAACTACAAAACACTGATGAAAGAAACTGAAGAGGACACAAATGGAAAGACATCCTAAGCTTATAGATCAAACGAATTAACGTTGTTAAAATGATCACACTACCCAAAGCAATCTACAGATTCAATGCAATCTCTATCAAAATACCAATGTCATTTTTAACAGAAATAGAAAAAACAATCCCAAAATTCATACAGAACCAAAAACAAGCCTAAATAGCTAAAGCAATCCTGAGCAAAAAGAACAAAGCTGGAAACATCACACTATCTGACTTCAAAATATATCACAAAGCTATGGTAACCAAAACAGCATGGTATTGGTATAAAAACAGACACATAGACCAATGGAACAGAATAGAAAACACAGAAATAAATCCCTGTATTTACAGCCAACCTACTTTTTGACAAAAGCATCAAGAACCTACACTGAGGAAAGAAACCCTCTTCAATAAGTGGTGCTGGGAAATCTGGATATCCTTATGCAGAAGAATAGAACTGGACCCCTATGTCTCACCATATATAAAAATCAACTCAAGATAAAGACTTTATTAAGACTGCAAACTATAAAATTACTAAAAACATTGGGAAACACTTCAGGGCATTGATCTAGGCAAATATTTTATGGCTAAGACCTCAAAAGCACAAATAAAAACAAAAACAGGCAAAAGGGACTATTTTAAACTAAATGTTTTAAAACAATCAATAGAATGAGAGGCAACTGGTTGAATGGGATAAAATATTTTCTAACTATTCATCTGACAAGGTACTAATATCCAGAGTATACAAGGAAGGAACTCAAACAAGTCAAGAGTTAAAAAAAAAAAAAAAAGCAAATAATCTCATTAAAAAGTGGGCAAAGGATATGAATACACTTTCTCATAAGAAGACATACAAATGCCCAGTAGGTATATGAAAAAAAACACTTAACTTTCCTAATCATCAGGGAAATGCAAATCAAAACCACAATAAGATATCATCTTACCCCAGCCAGAATGGCTATTATTAAAAAGACAAAAAAAAAATGCTGGCAAGGATGCAGAGAAAAGGGAACTCTTATACAGTGTTGGTGGGAATGTAAATTAGTACAGTGACTATTAAAAAAAAAACAGTATGAAGATGTCTCTACAAAAAAAAAAAAAAAAAAAAACCACTAAAACCAGACATTCCATATGATCTAGGTATCCCTCTACTGGCTATTTATCAGAAAAGAGAAAAAAGAAAGAAAGACAGAGAAGGTAAGGATGGAAGGAAGGGAGGAAGGGAGGAAAGGAGGAAAGGAAGAAAGGAAGAAGGGAGGAAGGGAGGGAGGGCATCATTTCAGCACTTTAGGGGGCTGAGGCAGGCAAATTGCTTGAGCTTAGGAGTTCAAGACCAGCCTGGGCAACACGGTGAAACCCCGTCTCTACCAAAAATAAAAAAAAATTAGCCAGGCATGGTGGTACACACCTGTGGTCCTAGCTACTTGGGAGGCTGAGGTGGGAGGATCACTTGAGCCTGGGTGGTGGAGGTTGCAGTGAGCTGAGATCACAACACTGCACTCCAGCCTGGGTGACAGAGTGAGACCCTGTCTCAAAAAACAAACAAAAATATAAACAAAAAAAAGTAGAAGAGGAAAAAGATATCAGTATATCAAAAGGATACCTGCATTCATGTGTTACCACAGCACTATTTAAAATAGCAGAGACACAGATTCAACCTAAGTGCCTATCAATTAATGAATGGATAAAGAAAATGTGGTATATATACACAATGGGATACTATCTGGTCATAAAAAAGAATGAAATCATGTCAGTTGCAGCAACATGAATGGAGTGGGGGGCAGTCATTATATTAAGCGAAATAAGCCAGACACAGAATGACAAATATCCCAGGCATGGGATCTATGAACATAGGATTTAAAAAAATTGATCTCATGTATAGTGAATAGAATGGTGGTTACCAGAGGCTGGGAAGGGTAATGGGGAGGTGAGGATAAAGAGGGGTTAGTTAATGGGTACAAACATACAGTTAGATAGAAGGAGTAAGTTCTAACATTCAATAGCAGAGTAGGGTGGCTATAGTTAACGAAAATGTATGGTATATTTCCAAACAGCTAGAAGAGAGAACTTAAAACATTCCCAACACATTGATATGGATAGGAACACATGGATGTGTTCCCAACATATCTCAACAGAAATAGTAAGTACATGAGGTGATGAATAGCCTGAATAGCCTGACTTGATCATGACACATTCTATGTGTGTAATAAAATATCACATGTACCCTGTAAACATGTACAAATATTATGTATCAATAAATAAACCTGCAGAAGCCTACTATATATTTTTTATGTTTTTCTCACATATGTATAAATTCACAAGCACATGCAGAGAGACGATAAGTATCAATTAATGGCCTGGGCAAAGAGGAGGCTAATGGAATTAGGAAGGAGTAAAAGGGCTCCAACTTTATCTGTAATTACTGACTTGTTTTATGTATTAAGTCCCAAAAGATCTTGAAGAAATTACATCGAAATGTTAACATTTTACAAAGCTGGGTAATGGCTATGTTATTGCATTATAACTCCCTGTAAGCATTTCATTTTGCTTAATTTTTTTTTTAAAAAGGAAAGAAAGAAATTGAATTCACTCTGAGCCATTAAGAGAGAGAGGAAGAAATGGGAGGGAATGTTAATTTACTCATCCACAAAACAAAGAGAAAAAGATCACCTTTTATATGTTGAACATTGAGAACTCTATTTCTGTGACATCTATTCTCCTGAAACTTTTAATCAGGTAACCCAGAAGACTTGAACCTTCACAAACCAAATGCCAGCTCTAAAATGCAGCCTTACTTGAACTGACAGGTCAAAACAATATAATAATTCATACTGACAAAAATGAAAAATTATTTTCCATTAGCCCATTTTGCTGAAAGGCTAATAACAATATATTTCCTTATAAACTTATTCCATTTCAATTTTTAAAATGGAATTTTGTATCTATTTTAGTTTTTATTATCTTCTACTACCTTCCATTATTGTCCTTTTTTTATTACAAAACAGCTTATCTCTATAAACTATCTTTTTACTGTGATGAGCTAAGAGACAGCAATAAACTTATACAATTTTTAAAAAGCAGCACTTAATATTTTAGATACTGAGAGCAATTCATTTATAACCATTTTAAGGGGGAAAAAAAAAGCCAAATGTGCTCCTAAGACTCCTATGAGTAAATGTATTAGTCCATTTTCATACTGCTATGAAGAAATACCCAACACTGGGTAACTTATAAAAAAAAGAGGTTTAGGGCCGGGCACGGTGGCTCACACCTGTAATCCCAGCACTTTGGGAGGCCGAGACGGGTGGATCACCTGAGGTCAGGAGTTCAAGACCAGCCTGGCCAACATGGTGAAATCCCATCTCTACTAAAAATACAAAAATTAGCCAGGTGTAGTGGCACACACTTGTAGTCCCAGCTACTTGGGAGGCTGAGGCAGGAGAATCGCTTGAAACCGGGAGGCAGAGGTTGCAGTGAACTGTGATCATGCCACTGCACTTCAGCCTGGGTGACAGAGCGAGACTCTATCTCAAAAAAAAAAAAAAAAAAAAAAAAGAAAGAAAAAGAGGTTTAATGGACTCACAGTTCCACATGTCTGGGGAGGCTTCACAATCATGGCAGAAGGTGAAGGAGGAGCAAAGGCACATCGTACATGGCCGCAGGCAAGAGAGTGTGTACAGGGGAACTGCCCTTTATAAAACCATCAGATTTCATGAGACTTATTTACTATCATGAGAACAGCATGGGAGAAACCCACCCCCATGATTCAATTACCTCCCACCAGGTCCCTCCCACGACATGAGGATTATGGGAGCTACGATTCAGGATAAGATTTGGGTGGGAACAGAGTCAAACCATATCATGTATATTTGTGACACATCATTTGAAAGAGTAAATACCATGGTGTAACTGATGACTATAATCCTCACAATCATTTGCCACCTTGTTTCTCCTGCCTTTTCTTTCTCCACTGCCATAGCATTGAATTCCCCCCTGCAACTTCAGTGTTGCCCTAGTTTTCCAGCTAGTTTTGAATGAGACAGTGGAATGATCTATGGCTAAGTCTCTCCATCTTGACCTATCTTACATAAGTGGGATCTGCATCTGACCATGACAGCTCATTCCTAAGTTCCCATCAGTCATCTCTACACAATCCAGCATGTCAGAGGTGAGCCCCGCACTATGACCTGTGCCATTGAGCTGGGATGCTTCCTGGGTCTTCTCCTCCACTGTCTTTACCAGGTTACTGCAGTAACCTGATCAACCACAATTAAGGTAATACTAAACAGAGTTTTAAGTATGCAAAGCCCTGAGAGTTGGGGCCTACACCTGCTCTACTCCAAAACCTTCCTCTGCTTGGTGGTGGAAACTCATCTAAGTGCAAATGTTTGATATCACCTGCTAGACATTCTGACTTTGAAATCAGCCAACTAGTTGACCAACACACACACCCTACTCTTCTTCCTGCAAGATTGGAATTCCTGCTACTAAAGGTTGTCTGAATCATTGAAAGTTGCTTTATTTCTAATCTATGCTTTCAGAAACTAATATGCTCCATGGCCCTCTAATAAACATATTCTCTGATGCTGAGAAGAAAGTATCAACCCACTTTTGCTTTTCTCCTGGCCTGAGCCTGCCTAACACAATCATGTATGAAATGGGATAAGTTTAACTTAAGGGCAGCTCTTAAGTGATGTTATGCAATTACCAAATGGCAGTATTAATATTATCACACAGCAGGGAAAGGTTGATTTTTTTTAAATGACAGTCTTATTAAGGCAAGGTACAGATCTTAAAAGACAGAAATCCCCTGGACTCTATGATTTTCTCAGGTGGAAAAAAACAGCAGGCCATTGTCCCACCTTAGTGCGTATTCACAGCAAAGCTGCAACAAAAGTTCAAAGAAAGACAGCTGGAGAATCTAGGGGTATGAAAACGAGATTGGGCAAACAGTTCCCTAATGGGCAAGAAGTGGGAAAAAGCCAGATCCACTTTGAAAGATAAAGGAGTAGCTCCATTAACCATTGAAGACTAAACCAATTAAAAAGGATGTATTAGAAAGAAAAATAAACAAACATGAAAGGTGTCTTATGTGGTTTACCCTAGGTACCCCTGTACAATTTCATCTTATGAATAGAAAATTCAAAATGGGCTTTCAGATTCCAAAATAATATCTCTTCTCAAACCTTATCTGAGTTTATAAACACAAAAGGAGGCACAAGATGAATTTAAATTGCAATATGGGAACAAATTTAACTTCTAATGGAAACACGGTTCAAGATGAAGTCAGAAGTCTCAATGTTTATCTCCACATGCATTTATTCCTGGCAATACGTTGGAGTTTTCCATAGAGTGTTTATCCAACGTGGCCTTCCTTTGATGGGTCTTCTGGCATACCACATACACAGACCATATGTAGTGGTTACCTCTTTCTCCCTGTAAAGAACTTCCAGAATTTACCTAATGTTAAATGACGAGTTAATGGGTGCAGCACACCAACATGGCACATGTATACATATGTAACAAACCTGCACATTGTGCACATGTACCCTAAAACTTAAAGTGTAATAATAATAAAATTTTAAAAAAAAAGAACTTCCAGAATAATCATGGGGAAAAGGGAAAGAACTAACATATGTCAGGTATCTATCAAAAGGCTGATACTATACAAAGCACTTAACAGTTATTTTTGCCATTTAAACTTGTTACCACACTGTATGTTATTTGAATTCTAGAAATTTTAAAAAATAAAGCTGAAAAAGACCTACGTATTGAAGATCCCCTAGCTATGGTGTATAACAGTCTAGATTTGAACCAAAATCCACCTGGGTCTACGCCCATGCATTACCTTTCTCAATTCTATGTTAGATGAAATTATCGTGTGGCACTGGAAACATACTTCATACTGCAATTAATTGTTCACATTTTAGTTTGAAAGAAAGCACTATCAAGATAATCTGTAATCCCTTACTTCAGAGTCTCATAATTTAATAATTGTAAACATTGTATGAATTCCCTTACTCTGGAGCCTTCTGTGTGTCTCATTTTTGTATTCTTCAGTTGTGAAATATTCTAGTTATAATTTCAATCTGTTTTCTCACTTAGAAAATAAAGAGAAGAAGTGGAATTGCCTTTTTAAACCTTAAGAGTCATTGAATCATTTTATGCAGAAGAGTAAACTGATCTAATCAATGTTTTTAAAAAATAAAAGTAAATAACCCACCAACTACAAGAACACATTTTAGAAAAGCAACTGAAGAAACCTGAATATGAATTGAGTATCAAGTGATATTAAGGAGTTATTTATACTTTTGCTAAGTGTGATGATGGCAGTGTGGTTATTTAAGCAAATTATTTTTTAGATATGCATATTAACATAAGGGGATTTTTTAAAAGATGACAATGCTAGGGATCCTAAAATACTTCATCCCCCAAAAAAGGAGCAAGTGAAGCAACTGTGTCAAAATGTTATTACTGAATCTAGGTGTTGGCTATATTGAGATTTTTTTTTTATTTTTGTGAATGTCTGAAAACTGCCATAGTACAAAGTTCTATCCAAAAAGACGAATCTTTCAGCCTCAAAAAAAACAACCCATTTAATGTGAAATTCAGTTGCTTTGATAAAAAAAAATCCACTTTCTAATAACAGAAATAAAACCTTCTAAAACACAGATTTTAAAAATACATATTTTGTTGAGAGTACCTATTGGTAAGGATGTCCAAAAAAAAAGTGTCTTCCAAAAGACAACAGACAGACACCAATCACTTTTTTTTTTTTTTTTTTTTTTTTTTTTTTGAGACAGAGTCTCACTGTTTCACCTAGGCTGGAGTGCAGTAGTGCGATCTCGGCTCACTGCCACCTGCAACATTTGCCTCCTGGGTTCAAGCAATTCTCCTGTCTCAGCCTCCTGAGTAGCTGAGATTACAGGTGCACGCCACCACACCCGGCTGATTTTTGTATTTTCAGTAGAGACGGGGTTTCACCATATTGGCCAGGCTGGTCTCAAACTTCTGACAGGTGATCCACCAGTCTCAACCTCCCAAAGTGCTGGGATTATAGGTGTGAGCCACAGCACCCAGCCGCAATCACTTTTTATCAGAACACTGAATGAGAATTGGAGGAACAATCTCTTAACTAAGATATTGAAAATCTACCCAAATTCACATCTTCAATGAAAGCTACAGGAAATCACTTGGAGGGATCAAAATATATTTATGTTCTTGACTTAAAACCAAAATGGTTGTGAACAGGCAACCTACAGAATGGGAGAAAAATTTTGCAATCTATCCATCTGACAAAGGTCTAATATCCAGAATCTACAAGGAACTTAAACAAATTTAAGAGAAAAAACAACCCCATCAAAATGTGGGTGAAGGATATGAACGGATACTTCTCAAAAGAAGACATTTATGTGTCCAACAAACATATGAAAAAAAGCTCATTATTCCTGGTCATTAGAGAAATGCAAATCAAAACCACAATGAGATACCATCTCACACCAGTTAGAATGATGATTATTAAAAAGTCAGGAAACAACAGATGCTGAAGAGGATGTGGAGAAATGGGAACACCTTTACGCTGTTGGTGGGAATGTGAACTAGTTCAACCTTTGTGGAAGACAGTGTGGTGATTCCTCAAGGATCTAGAACCAGAAATACCATTTGACCCAGCAATCCCATTACTGGGTATATACCCAAAGGATTATAAATCATTTCTACTATGAAGACACATGCACACGCATGTTTATTGTAGCACTATATTTACAATAGCAAAGACTTGGAACCAACCCAGATGCCCATCAATGACAGACTGGATAAAGAAGATATGGCACATATACACCATGGAATACTATGCAGCCATAAAAAAGAATAAGTTCACGCCTTTGTAGAGACATGGATGAAGCTGAAAACCATCATTCTCAGCAAACTAACACAGGAACAGAAAACCAAGTACCACATATTCTCACTCATAAGTGGGAGATGAACAATGAGAACACATGGACACAGGGAGGGGAACATCACACACCAGGGCCTGTCTGGGAGTGGGGGAAAAGGGGAGGGAGAGCATTAGAACAAATACCTATTGTATGCGGGCTTAAAACCTAGATGATGGGCCGGGCATGCCGGCTCACACCTGTAATCTCAGCACTTTGGCAGGCCAAGGCGGGCGGATCACTAAGTCAGGAGTTCAAGACCAGCCTGGCCAACATAGTGAAACCCCATCTCTACTAAAAATATAACAATTAGCCAGGCATGGTGGCACACGCCTGTAGTCCCAGCTACTCAGGAGGCTGAGGCAGGAGAATCGCTTGAACTCAGGAGGCAGAGGTTGTGGCGAGCCAAGATCACGACATTGCACTCCAGCCTGGGCAACAGAGTGAGACTCCATCTCAAGAAAAAAAAAAAAAAAACCAACCTAGATGATGGGTTGATAGGTACAGCAAACTACCATGGCACACGTATACCTATGTAACAAACCTGCATGTTCTGCACATGTATCCCAGAACTTAAAGTAAAACATTTTAAAATAAAATAATTTAAATTCAAATAAATATAAAAATAAAAATTAAAAAAATAACAAAATGGTCATGTAACAAATGAGAGACAGAATGATACACCATGAAAAATACTGATAAAGAAGACTCTTTCCTTACTGGAATCACAGGTGTGAGACCTGAATATCTTTTAGGTTTTCAGATACCTATTCTGGCCTCTAATATAATCCTAGGTTTAAGAGAAGCCAAACTGCTCACTCTGGTACTGAACTATTGACTCTTTCATGAAAAATGAAAATGAAACTTTTAATCCAACTTCTATCCACAGTAACCTGATCAAGCACAGGGTAATGCTTAACACAGTGCTAGAAACAGAAAATGGCTCTGGAGAGCTGCAAGTTTGTTTGGTTTCCTACCCCATCCCCATGCCCCCAGTATCCACAGGATACGAACACATTAACTCAACCTAATGATGAACAGGTTCCTGTCTGCAAATACATCCCAGGAGTTTCCTTTGGATAAGAAAACTCTTTTTCAGTGTCTGGACCAGCAGAATTATAAATCGGTTACAAACACAGCATCTTCTTGCTGCTGCTAGTCCAGTTTCGTCTTAGTATTCATCACCTAGCTTTGTAAGAGCTAGGTGATCTCTCAGTATGAGAAAACAAAAATCTGTCTCAGAGTCAAGGCAGGGGTAAAGCAGAGAATACAAACTTGCCCCACTTCAAAAAACAAGGCATATCTTTCAACTAACTAAACAGCAATCCCAGCAGGCGTGACAATGCAAGCTTTCTTCCCTATTATTGTTTGAAACAATCACAAGCTATTTGTTCATATTAATTCGTTTATATGTAGTATTAGGCAGCCTTGATTAGAAAAATGCTCTTTGTTACCCAATGAATAGAGTAACAAACAAAACCAAAAGCTTTTTTAAAAAATTGTTGTTTTGGCCTTAGAAAAGGATTTTCAGGCCTTTCACACTTGAATGTGGATTTATCTTTACAAGGTCCCTGAATTCACTGGAAAAGAATGCAAGTTGATGTGCCAAACAATACCAGGCTAAGGTGACTGAGTGAGCTGCTTATTATGCTTGCCTAAGAAGATGCTATATCTAAATTATTTTTACCTTCTTTGAACTTGGGCAAAACTGATAATAAGAGAGAAGACATCAGTAGAAGCTTCGGGGCAAAGGCAAGTCAGCCTTGGACTAAATTTCACTGTACAAATTACATGTGAGGAATTGACATATAATTAGGAGGCCCATCATTGGCCAAAGGATCCTGGGAACCAAGTGACCCAATGGTCTGCATCTCTCCAGAAGAAGCTATCTATCTCTATGACCTTATGTCCCAGTGTATAGCTGACTCCTTCCCCGTGGGCTTAGTTCCCCAACCATCAGAGGCTGCCACTATTCCCAAAATACAGTGAGAATAATGCAACTACCCTGGTTAAGGTTAATTAATAAACCTGCTCAATAAAACTATTATCGAAAGTCAGAACTTGAACCCAGGTCTATTTCAAAGGCTGGGACCATTAAGCTAACAAAGACTTCTTTTAAGATCAATGTTAAATTCATTAATACGGTTTGAAAGACCCTGTAAAATCTCCAATTTTATAACCTAACCCATTTATGCTAATTCTAGCACTTGCCGATTTCTGCAGTATAACTATTCCATGTGGCTGATTTCAAGCTGCTGGCATGAAGTTAATTGGCTCGCGAAATTCCTGAAAATTTAACAATCTGCTTCTGTGAGTTGGTATAGGTGGCTCTAGGGACATCACTGTTTACAATCTCATGCCCCACTGTAGTGCAACCATCCAAAACAAAATTCTAAATGCTTTGCTCCCTCTCTCTCTCTCTCACACACACACCTTGGGACACTTGACATTCACCTATGCTTTTTCTTCTCCTTTACCAAAATAACTCATATTAATTTGTCCTCAGCCTAGTGGTCTTCCTTCAAGAAGCCTTCCCTGATCCTCTAAATCTTTTCTTGGGTCTCCACTTTCCTCCCAGAGAACCCATACTTCCTGTATTTGTGCATTCCTGCATGGGTGACAAAGCGTTGTAACTTTTTGTTTTATCTGTGTATCTCCCACTATATCTGTAAACTCTGGCAGGGCAAAACTTATTTCTCTTATTTATTCTTGTACCCCCCAGCCCTGCCACAAGGCTTGCTCAGCAATAATAACAATGCTTGCTAATATGCACTGGGCAATATGTGCCCAGAATATGTGCCAGGCACTGAGTTTTATAGAAATTATTTCATTTCCGCCTTAAAATAACCCTATCAGGTTGGCTTCATTAATGCTATGCTCATTCCATGGGTAAGGAAATAGAGGCACTAAGAGGGTGGATACCTTCCCCTCAGGCTCAGGTAATTAGTAAATTGAAGCAGGGTGACTGGTGAGCCTATGTGCCTCCCTCAAGAAACCAGTGTTTCTTGGTCATATTTTTTTCTCATTAGTGATCCTTAAGGAGAAAAATTAATTACATTTAAATTTTTTCTAATGAGAAAAAACTAAATACTAAGGAATAAGATTTTGTTGGATAGAGGTATAAGCTCTGGAGGGATTTTTTTCATCTCCCAAAACCCAATTTTTGTCCTCTTGGGGCAACATAACTATGTTAAGAATGTATGTTCTAGGACTTTCATTATCCATTTCCATTAATGTACCATATACTTCTCCCTAAAAATACACAGTCTTGTTTTAGAATTCTAATGGTATCTTCCCATAAGTACTATTTTGCATCTTGCTTTCTTTTTCCTCCATACGATATCTTGGAGTAATATATAGCTGTGTAGACATCCTCATTTTAAAACTACTGAATAGTGGTCGGGCGCAGTGGCTCATGGCTGTAATCCCAGAACTTTGGGAGGCCAAGATGGGCAGATCACCTGAGGTCAGGAGTTTGAGACCAGCCTGGACAACATGGTGAAACCCCGTCTCTACTAAAAATACAGAAATTAACCAGGCATGGAGGCACATGCTTATAATCCTAGCTACTTGGGAGGCTGAGGCAGGAGAATCGCTGGAACCCAGAAGATGGAGGTTGCAGTGAGACAAGATCGTGCCACTACACTCCAGCCTGGGCAATAGAGCGAGACTCTGTCTCAGAAAAAAAAAAAGAAATAAATAAAATGACTGAATAGTATTTCAATCATGTCCACATTCCTGAATTCATTAAGTCTTTCTACTATTGGATATTCACAAAATTTTGTACTTCTTGGTTTGCAACCAATGCTTCAGTGAATATCTTTATACATTCCTTATACACTCCTTGGGCTCATGTGTGAGTGTTTTTCTAATGTAGATTCCAAGACAGGAGCAGGGCATGTGCAGAAGTGTATAATTTTAATAGATACTGTTGAATTACCCTCCAGAGTGACTGTACCAATTTACTTTCCCACAGAGAATTTACGAGAGTACACATTTCCCCCAGTGATTGTATGAAATAGAACCTCTTTCTCCTTTGGGCAGTGTTAAACATTTTAATTAAATGAGTCATTTAGAGGTATTTCTATTCCTCACCAGCTGATAGGAGCTTGTGTAACAGAGAAGATATATAGATAAGAAGATGCTGTTGGAAATGCTGAAAGATGATAGTAGCAAACCGGGATGTGGAAATACCCTGTCTAGAAAACCTGCACTAGCCTAACTCACTTCACGAAAGGACTAAGAAGAGTCATTACATGGGAACAGCTGCAGTGGACTTTGAAATGGTGACCTCAGGTAACAGGCACTAAATCTCTTTGCCCATTCTCCAAGTCTCTCAGATACCAAAAAAGTCTATTGAAGATAAGGGAAACCAAACACCCAAAGTAAATGAAGTGTTGAAAGGACAATGGTCCACTTACCAGAAAGAGGAATGTGTATGACGATGGTAACACTAAACATTCTGGAAAATAATACTAAAGGCCTTAGTACTTTATTCTTTATTCATATGATATGAATAAAGGGCTTTATTCATATGATAAAATCCCAAGGTTGATAACAATGATGACATCCCAAATGGTGTTGAGGAGAAAACACTATACTATATGAGGGAAAAATGCCCCTTGTTCTCCTTTTTCCCTCTCCTCCGTCTCTTCTTCTCTCACAAACACACAAACCCCTACTTAAAATACATACAAAATTGAATAGTCTGCAAAATCATACTGAAAAAAACAGTGTGGAACAACATTTTGTATCAAGTTCAAATTTCAATCAATATGGCTCTTCCTTGAAAGTATGCTTTTTTCTTCAAAGTTGCCCGAGGCCGGGCACAGTGGCTCAGGCCTGTAATCCCAGCACTTTGGGAGGCCAAGGCAGGTGGATCATTTGAGGTCAAGAGTTCAAGACCAGCCTGACCAACATGGTGAAACCCCATCTCTACTGAAATACAAAAATTAGCTGGGCGTGGTGGCGGGCGCCTGTAATCTCAGCTACTCAGGAAGCTGAGACAGGAGAATCGCTTGAACCCAGGAGGTGGAGATTGCAGTAAACCAAGATCATGCCACTATACTCCAGCCTGGGCAACAGAGCAAGGCTCTCTCTCAAAAAAATCAATCAATAAAAATAAAGTTGGCCAAAAAATGATTGTCACAAATAAGAAAGGAGGTCACACTATAGAAAGAAGATAAATGAAGAGTAAATGGGAAACTACACTTTCTGAGCACCTCTGTATGCCTCATGTATATGAACCATCATTTTATCCATATAACCATCATGTGAGGAATGATTACATGAGAGGAAACTGAAGCTGAGAGAAGCTAGCATGACTAGGGCTCTTTATCCTGCAATCAGAGGAGCAAGGATGTGAACTGTGGCCTTATGACTCCAAAGTCTGTTTCCACATTGTACCCTGCTGCCTGGTGAATCTGAAAGAGTCCAGCGAATGCCTGATTAAATCAGGCTGTAAAATCATCTGAACAAAGACCATGTCCCTGCTGTATTACTGCTCTTCACTGGACAGAAAAAAATAACTCATACGATTGCTGCTCAGAAGTTTCTGGAATTGCATTTTGTTTTCAAAGTTCCTAGAACAGGTCAAGGCAAAAGTGTAAGTATAGGAGGAGGACAACAAGACAGCCCTCAGAAAACTTGTTATAAAATTAGATCCATTCTGATATATTTCATTAAACCCCACCCCACCCCCCGGCCCACAAAAAAGCCAAGAGAGGAAAAGCAGCAGGGTTTACTACTGACTTACTTTGATTTAGAGTTTGATGCCTATAATGACAGTCAGTCATCCTAAGCACTGAAAACCAAGGCCTCCTATGAACAGAGGCCAGTTCACTAAAATCACTTGTTCATTGTTCCAGCTGCTTCCTGAACGAAATGGCACCTCACTCACAAAAGCACCATTATTCGAATACACACCAAATGATAGCGAGAGAGATATACATGATCCCTAGAGTCAAATACACTTCCTGAAACCCAGTTTAAATATTTGACAAACTTATGATTACCTCAGACCTCTGCTAGTTTGAAGCCCTTACCTGGGGCTGTGAAATTACAGGGATGGAAGTAGAGATGGCAGCCATGACAGCTCTGTGGTTGTAGGTGGTGAACACGCCCCAGAACTACGGGAGACAAATTTTCTTGTTTGCTGATCAGATCGAGGTCATGCTAGGAGAAGTTGTGTACCTGGAAAACAACAGGAAAACCCACATTTAGCATAAAAGGACTAGCATATGGGTGTGAAGTACCATTGGCCAAAGGAGGTAAGAATCCCTAGACGTCAAGTGTCAAATACTAGCTTAATGCAAACAGAAAGCCGGTAGGGAAAAGCTAAGGTCTAAAAGCCACGACTTCTGTGCTATCTGTCCAAATACTCTTAAGTTGAGGAATTTTCATAGGTTTGAATCCAACATCCCAGCTAGATGTTTTGGGAAGACAGTTTCAAGTTGCAGAGCTGGGGAGGGTGAGTTGGGGGAAAAGCCATCCTGCCATTAAATAATAAAGGAATTGAATAATCCACAGTGGAGAGCTGATGGCTTACATAGAGGGCAAAGAGAATGCAGTAACCACCCCCACTTATCTGAGGAGTGGATTCTAAGCCCCCCAGTGGATACTTGAAACTGGATAGTGGGTCAGGTGCGGTGGCTCACGCCTATAATCTCAGCTCTTTGGGAAGCCGAGGGGGAAGGATTACCTGAGGTCAGGAGTTTGAGACCAGCCTGGCCAACATGGCAAAACCCCATCTCTACTAAAAATACAAAAATTAGCCAGGAGTGGTAGAACATGACTGTAATCCTAGCTACTCAGGAGGCTGAGGCAGGAGAATTGCTTGAACCTGGGAGGTAGAGGTTGCAGTGATCCAAGATGGCACTACTGCACTCCAGCCTGGGCGACACAGCGAGACTCCTTCTCAAAAAAAAGAAAAAGAAAAAGAAACTGTGAATAGTACCCAACCCTGTATATAACAGAGACAGCTACTGAGTGACTAATGTACAGGTAGCACACACAGTGTGGAATCGCAGGACAAAGGGACAAATCACATGGACAGTATGAGATTTCACCCACACTATTCAGAACGGTGTGCAATTTACAACTTGTGAATTGTTTGTTTCTGAAATTTTTCATTTAATATTTTTGGACCAAGTTTGACTGCAGGTAACTGAAACTGTGGAAAGTGAACCTTCGGATAAAGGTAGACTACCATAATACCGTCAAGTCATTAGACAGCACCCAGTCCAACCCCACCTATTTGCAGAAGAAAAAATTGAGGCTTAGAGAAGAAAAGGGACTAGAGTCACACATTTAATGGTAGAACCAGGACTACAGCAGCAACTCCAGTTCCCAGGCCTATATGAAACGTAACGAAGTGAATGTGTTCCCTGCCTATATCTCCTCAAGGAACTTAGTTACCGCTTTTAAGACTAAAGAAAGGCAAGATACCTGATGCTGTAGGTGTCAGTCCTGAGAAGTCAGGTATTCAGATAGGCGGATGGGGAGCTTCATAAATCAGACGTCCACCTGTGTGAGAAAGAGAACATTTCTAAAATCCTTTTGACATCCTCAAAGAGAGGATGCTAAATAAGCACAAAGTATAACCAAATCTCTTATTCACATGTTCATTAAGAAAACTCAGAAAGATGCTAACTTCCCTATAGTAAATCACAGCCCTAGTTCTGTCCAAAGGCTGATGTGACTCTTTCCACATTGCAATTTAGTCCAGAAGAAAAAAATTTTTCATTTTAAGAAAATAATTTTTAAAAATTCGTTTATTTTTAAGAAACATTTTCATTTTCCGGTGATGTTCATACTCCCTAACAATATCTTTTCTTTTATTCAAAAGACATTATTGGCTGGGCACAGCAGCTCAGGCCTGTAATCTCAAAACTTTGGGAGGCCAGTGGGGGCAGATCATCAGAGGTCAGGAATTTGAGACCAGACTGACCAACATGGTGAAACCCCATCTCTACTTAAAATATAAAAATTAGCTGGGCGTGGTGGCACACACCTACTCAGGAGGCTGAGGCAGGAGAATCACTTGAACCCAGGAGGCGGAGGTTGCAGTGAGCCAGGATCATGCCACTGCACTCCAGCCTGGGCAACAGAGCAAGACTCTGTCTCAAAAAAAAAAGTAAGGCTAAGCCAACCTTGCCTTTAAGGAGCTTTTGTCTGTAAATATACTTTCTAGTTTCACCAACATGCAAGATGATACCTGAACACTTTTTAAACTATTGGGAAATGATACTTTTCATAATAGTAAAAGTAATGAACCAGATGTCACAAGATCCAAGTCTTGCACAGCAGGAACTGTGGAGTTGGATATTTAATCCAAGTCCTTTGTCCCCCACATCCCTTGGTGCTACCCTATATTAGCTCAGGGATACTGGGCAAATGAGGAGCTCAGAAGTGCTGCTTTTCTAAGAAATAATCTAGGTTTGACAGCAACTTCTATAAGCTTAAATTTTTAATTGCTACATTTTTGTGCAGCATCCTTGATACTACAGTTTCAATCACTTTAGGTTCTGGCTGCTTAGAACTGTAGAGCCTTCCTATTTTCTTCTCCCATTACAGCAATTATTTTCATTCACAAATAAGTAGTAAAGTTCTCAAGTTATCTTGTCATGACATTCAACACCGAATTCCACAGCTGCCCTGTGACAATACTGATATTCTCCTTAGTCCCAGTTTTAGGAACAAATGAGACTTGTTTATCACACTGTGAAAGTAAATAAACAACCCAGGAGAAAAGCATATGTATACAGGAACTTTCTTTTTTCAAGATGACTGCTAGAGTGCCAAACCTACCCAAGAAAATTACAGGAACCCCAAGGTGCACTGTTTTACACTGAACTTACTCCTGGCACTATTTTTTGCTCACTCCTACTTTCATTTTTCCTTTCTCCTTCTCATGTATTTATTATTCCTGGCATTATTTTTGGCCCACTCCTACTTTCATTTTTCCTTTCTCCCTCTTATGTATTTATAATTCACATTATCTTGTTCTATGTGACATAAATGAATATATCAATAATATAACTAAAAAGCAAAAAATCAAGCACATAAGATTCCATTCTTAAGGACACATACTATATGCTCAGGTCCAATATCATTTCACCAAGCTATGTCATTAAGCAATATAACCTTAAAATATTTTCAATATTCAGAATATAGAGAGTTGCCTAAAAGTTAAATAGAGGCACCTAGCTTAGAGTAAGGAAAGCGATATAGAAATGGATGAGATCCACCAAACAAATATGTCATATGGCGTTATTACTAACAACAGCAGAGGGAAAGATGCGAGACTGGGATTTCATGAAAGGCCACTGGATGCTGAGCTTTGGAGCAGTCATTTCCCCGACAGTTTGAGGCAGATACTATTCGGTTATTTTACAGAGGATACATGTGAGGCTTTGAAAGGTATTGTGAGGTTATGCAACATACCCACAGTCACACAGTCAGGAAACGAAAGAGCTTAGGTCTGAACCAGGGCCTATGCTAAGATTCATACTCTTTCCATAGGCCAATACTCCATGTGATCAAAGATTAAAAAGAGATGGAAAGCACATGGAATCTTTAAGCAAAAATGTCAGATAAAAAATGGAGAAAGTAGGATGAAAGTCAGATGACCTGCAGAGTAACCCTGAGACAGAGAACCTTGTGCTCCTCTCATCTATATAAAATTTTAATCATTTAACCCTCATTTGGATGTTTCATTTCCTTGAGATGCCTAATAAACACGACAGATTGTTAGTTTCACATTTTCAAGAAGAAAATAAGACAGAAAATTAACTGCCTTCTCCTAAAACATGAGACACGTCTAATTTTGTTGAACCTATTCACACATTACAAGAACGCTTTATAAAATAGTGTATGCTTACTTTGCCAAATACAAGGGCTAAATGACATAACTTCAAAGGTATAAATCAGTTTTCCCTTGGGAGTGAAGTCTTAAAATTATATCATGAAATCTATTTACTTCTCAACTTATTTACAAAACTGCACAAATCATGGGGGAACTAAATAAGACAAAAAAGACATTACCCTAAGTAATCATGCCATACAGTATCTAGCTGAGTAAGCTGGCTCACTTTGACAGATGAACCCCCGCCTTACCAGAGCCCCAGACTGTCAACTAGAGAGTTGCACAATAATTTTTAAAGAAATACACCCCTGGCTGGGTGCGGTGGTTCACGTCTGTAATCCTAGCATTTTGAGACGCCGATGTGGGTGGATCACGAGGTCAGGAGTTCAAGACCAGCCTGGCCAAGATGGTGAAACCCCGTCTCTACTAAAAATACAAAAAAAAAAAAAAAAAAAAATTTAGCCAGGCGTGGCGGCAGGCGCCTGTAATCCCAGCTACTCAGGAGGCTGAGGCAGAGAGCTGCCTGAACCCGGGAGGCAGAAGTTGCAGTGAGCCAAGATTGCACCACTGCACTCCAGCCTGGGCAACAGAGTGAGACTAAGAAATACACCCCTCTGAACTCTTCCAAGTACTTGGATACCTGTTCTGCAACTCTTCCAACCTGCCACCAACCTAACTCTCCATTTCCTTTGCTTGAGCTTCAAAACTGTGTTCTAGCCACAGAAAACCATGAAGCAATGTGGGTTTGCCCAGCTGACATCAGGCTCTCCAACTGCCCTTGGAGCATTACTGTTGCCTCTTCTCTTCTTTCCTAGTTGTCTCCATTTTCTATTCTCCTAGGCATCTCTTCTCATCTATATTTCTCTTCTCAAAACCGTAAAATTACTTCTAATGCCTCTCACCTGCAAAAGATGAGCTTTGTCATCTATTTATTTATTGGATCATTCATCCATTCCTTTACAATCACTGGGTCTAAATTACCTCAATATCCCCCCTATGATTCAAATCACATATATAAAATACAATTTCCAAATAAGAAAGCTATAAGCTTATTTCTTTGTGCCAGATTACCAAAGAAATGACCAGTTGATTATAACAGAGGAATATCCTGAATCAGCCCTGGAAACTATAAATAGATCTTAAACGTTCAGAAATATATACTTGAAAGAATCAACATGGGAGGTTGACAAAAGGACTAAAACACGATATCCTCTTCATGTGAAACTGCAACTGCACAACCAGAAAATAAGCAAATGAGAATCCACTAAACCCATAATGATACCCCTAGTTCAGAGCGATGGGGGCTGAGGGAACTAAGCCCAGGAAGACTTGGGGTACATTTAAAACACACTAACTCCTTTAAAAGGGCTCCTGGCTTCAGAGGCCAGCCAAGCAAGTAACCTCTGGCTGCATTTACTACTGGTTGACAGGTGGCCATGATGACTACCACAGAAGACACATGGGAAAAAGACACTCCCAGCTGGCTCCTGGCAAGGGCAGCCATGCCAAGTGACAATGACCTTGCTAATTACTGAGTGCCACACCAAATACCTAAAAGAAAGTCTTTGGTTTGAGGCAAACTTCCCTTTGATTACTTCTGGAGCTGATGCTGGCTCTTTTCCCAGGCCTCACAGGAATATGAATTCATAATTGGTAAATTAATCTACTACAAATGTAACCTTTTTCCTTTGTCTGGACTTGAGTCAAATAGTGACTCATACAAGTTTCTTGAAAGAACACAGGGTTACTAATGCACGCGGGGCTTAAAACCTAGATGACGAGTTGACAGGTGCATCAAACCACCATGGCACATGTATACCTATGTAAGAAACCTGCATGTTCTGCACATGTATCCCGGAACTTAAAGTAAAATTTTAAAACAGAAGGAAAGAAGGAAGGAAGGAAGGAAGGAGGGAGGGAGGGAGGGAGGGAAGGAGGGAGGGAAGGAAGGAAGGAAGGAAGGAAGGAAGGAAGGAAGGAAGGAAGGAAGGAAAGAAGGAAGGAAAGAAGGAAAGAAGGAAAGAAAACAAGGCAATACCCAATACCGAATATGCATTGACTTCCCTAAGGATAAGCAAAGGAGAAAAATCTAAATCCACCAGGCAAATAGAACACATTGTGGTTCAAAAAAGGGGAAGATTCTAGAATCAGAGCAAATATTTACTTAAGAAATAGATATACTATATAAAAGAGAAAACTCTATTGACAGAAAATTTCTAGCTCATGTTCTTAAAATTCCAGGGGACATAGTAGAATCTTTGCACATAGAGCAGGTAGTCATAGAAAGAAATATGAGACCAGAAAAGAGTCTGTGCTAACCAGAAAAGAAAATCTGAATTATGAACTTGAATAAAAGCAACCAATGAAGCAGAAAGTAGAATATTTTTAAAAAGCAAAAAATAAAATTAGTGATGCAAAAGATAAAACAGACTTCTCAGAGGTAGTTGGGGGAAGCTACGTGGGTAAAGATTTTAAAGCCTTCATCCCCAAAACAGAATAGATGAATGAAAAGCAATAAAGGAGGAAAGAAGAAACCATCAATGCTGAAACCTGGAAAGGACAAATTTATTCTAAAAACTTTAGAAAACTATTACAGATATACAACAATTTAGATAAAATGGGGAAATTTTTCAAACTATGTATCATTCTTCAGAGAGCCCTATAGTCTGATATAAACAAAATAGAAGAAATTCCTGAAGCCCAAACCTGGAGGAACAAGATGAGATACAGGCAGTTCAGAGCTGAAGCTTGTCTTCTTTCTTATTATCTCTTCCGCCTATCAGAGCTAAATAGCATCTGAAGCCAGTCTTACATCATCTAAGGCCTGAGACGGAAAGATTTTTTCTCTCTGGAATCTGAGCAGATGAATAGGTTTAACAATAGTAACATCGAGAAGAATATATTGCACTTATTCAAACAAAAAACAGGATGCTTAAAAAGTGGTAATTCAAAATCTAAAAAAGTTTTTCCCACAGAAGTAGAGAGCAAAGTGGTGGTTACCAAAGGCTGGGGTGGCTGTGGGGAGAGGGAGTTGGGAAGATGTTGATCAAAGGATACATATTTACAGTTAGACAGGAGATCTATTGCAGTTAGGAGGAATAAGGTCAGATCTATCGTGTAGGACAGTGACTACAGATAATGATGATACATGGTATTCTTGGAAAATGTCAAGGGAGTGGATGTTAACTGTTCTTACCGCAAACAAATGGTGGCTATGTGAGGTAATGCATTTGTTAATTAGCTAGACTTAACCATTCCACAATATATATATACTCAAAACATCATATTGTGCATGATACTTATAATTTTATATGTCAATTTTTAAGAATTTAAAAAGAATTCAGTAGACAGATTAGAATATAACTTTAAGGAATGTGCCCAAAATGTAGAGTTAAAAAAAAAAAAAGTAAAGAAGACTAGAACAGTAAAAATGAGAAGGCTACAAAATGAGTCCAGCAGGTCTAATAGCCAAATAGAATTCCAGAATAAAAGAGTAAAGGAAATGGGGTGGGAGTGAAGTCAAATGACTAACTCAAAATATTTCCTAAAACGTAAGGTCATAACTGTGTAGACTATAAGGGCCCACTGAGTGCCTACCTGCCCATTTCATTTGATTTCAATATGCCCACATTAAACACAGCATCTGCCATCATGAGTTGTGTTTTTTTAACTGTAAGGATATTAAAAAGGTCCTATAAAATATCAAAAAGCAGGTAGGGAAGCTCATAAGCAAAGGATTAGGAATCAGAAAGTCTCTGGACTTTTCAACAGCAACCCTGAAAGCTAGAAGACAATGAAGCAATGAGGAAGGCAGTTGACAACCTAGAATTCTATTGGCAGATGTTCTTCTGCAAAACAGGGAGGAAACTAAGAAAAAGACAGGCATGTGATACAGGAAACAGGAGTCCAATACAAGAGGGAGAAAAAAAGGAATTCCTGTCATAATTGTGAAGGGAAATCCTTGGGTGATAAGCAAAAAGACTCAAGAAGTAGTATATCAAGAGGAGATTTGGGTAACCAAGAGCATTTAGGACTGAATGAGTAAAAATCACATAGAAAACTAAGCAAACATCAAAAGAACAATTAGTTTAAATAGAACAAAAAATTTGCAGAAGAGGAAAAGGATTCATAGAATTCTACATGGCTCAGGTATGAACAGCATTAACAAGGTCATCATCCTATTAACACTGAATAATGGCCTAGTCAAAATCATGACCTAACTCTACTAAGAAAAGGAGGTTCAGGATGGGAGTATGTGAATGGTACACTTTGCACATGGTACATCTATAAATATTCCAAACTAGTAAGATAAAAAGAAATAAAAACCTTAGAATTCCACATAGTACATATTTCAAAACATATCATTCACAATTTTTAAAATTTTCAAAAAGAAGTTAAAAAAAATCTTACAGATTCAATGCAAATATCAAATGAGGCTGCCAAAACAACTGAAAGTGGTAGCTCTGGGGAAGGTAAAATTGTAGGAAGCGAGCAAGGACTCCTCTTTCCTGGCAAGCCTCAGAGCTATTTGACACTTTAAATTACATACATCCTGTCATTTGCAGCAACACGGGTGAGCCTGGAGGACTGCATGTTAAGCGAAGTAAGTCAGGCACAGAAAGATAAATACTGCAATGTTCTCGCTCCTATGTGGGAGCTAAAAAAGTTGATCCCACAGAAGTAGAGAGTAGGATAGTGCTTACTAGATACCAGGAAGCCTAGGGGACAGGGAGGGAAAGGGAGAGTTTGGTTAATGGATGTACAAAGTTATACCTGGATAGCAAAAATAAGTTCTAGTGTTCTATAGATCTGAAGAGTGACTTATAGCAAACAACAATTTATTGTATTTTTTCAAATAGCTAGAAGAGAGGACTTTGACTGTTACCCATATAAAGAAATGATGAAGGTTTGAGGTGATGGATATGTTAATTGCCTTAATTTGATCATTACACATTGTATATACATGTATCAAAATATCACACTGTATCCCATAAATATGTACAAATGTATGTCAATTAAAATGAATATATTTAAAGATAATATAGAGGAACAAATCCCAAGCATCATTTAATTTCTTCTGTAAATAACTCAGCGTAATACATATGCTGTAAATAACTTTATGTTTACATATTTAGCTGTTTTGTCCTTAAAAGAACTCTTTTATAAGGAAACTACCTTACCATCATCACAGTTAAAAAATTAATCAGAGGTACTTGATATCATCAAATATTCGGTAAGTTCACAATCCCCTGATTTTCTTATAACTTTTAACAGTTTGGTTGGTTGAGTCAGAATTCAAATAAAGCACATACATTTCTTTTCTTTTTTTAAGAAAAGGAGGAAGAGAGGCAGTGCTGCATAGTAGTTACAAGTACAGTACGCTAGGGAATCCAACTGCCTAGGTTCAAATCCTTGTCCTGCCAGTATGACCTTGGGCAGGTTATGTCATGTCTCCTTGCCTCAGATTTCTCCTCTGTAAAATGGGTATAATAATAGTAAGGCTGCCACATATGACTATAAGAATTGAATTGATTAATGTACCTAAGACACCTGGAGTAATACTTATCATACTGTGAACAATATAGTGAACATGGTAAAAGTGATAGCTAACATTGTTTGCCAAATAAAGTATCTACCTATACATTTTTAAATTATAAACATTTACAAGTTTGATTTTAAAATTTTTTAAGAAAATTAAAAAAAAAATCACTGCAGAAACTAAAAATTTAAAACTACAAAAGACAGAAGTGCCACTGCAGAAAACCAAGTTGGTGCCATGGAAGTCTGGCTTGGGAAAAAGTACATGTGCTTACAATAATGGAATTTACTGGATTAATTAGAAATTATGGACATACAGAACCTACAAATAAACAAATTTACAAAAAGAAAACAACCTCATCAAAAAGTAGGCAAAGGATATGAACAGACACTTCTCAAAAGAAGACATTTATGCAGCCAACAAACTTATGAAAAAATGTTCATCATCACTGCTCGTTAGAGAAATGCAAATCAAAACCACAATGAGATACCATCTCACATCATTTAGAATGGCGAGCATTAAAAAGTCAGGAATCAACAGATGCTGGAGAGGATGTGGGGAAAATAGGAATGCTTTTACAGTGTTGGTAGGAGTGTAAATTAGTTCAACCATTGTGGAACACAGTGTGGCAACTCCTCAAGGATCTAGAACTAGAAATACCATTTGACCCAGCCATCCCATTACTGGGTATACGCCTAAAAGATTATAAATCATTCTACTATAAAGACACATACACACATATGTTTACTGAAGCATTGTTCACAATAGCAAAGACTTGGAACCAACCCAAATGCCCATCAAATGATAGACTGAATAAAGAAAATGTGGTACATATAACCATGGAATACTATGCAGCCATAAAAATGGATGAGTTTATGTCCTTTTCAGGGACATGGATGAAACTGGAAACCATCATTCTCAGCAAAGTAACACAAGAAGAGAAAACCAAACACCACATATTCTCACTCATAAGTGGGAGTTGAACAATAAGAACACATGGACACAGGGAGGGGAACATCACACACTGGGGCCTGTCAGGGGGTGATGGACTAGGGGAGGGATAGCATTAGGAGAAATACCTAATGTAAATGACGAGTTGATGGATGCAGCAAACCAACATGGCACATGTATACTTATGTAACAAACCTGCATGTTGTGCACATGTACCCCAGAACTTAAAGTATAATAATAAAAAATAAAAATAAAAAAATTTAAAAAGAAATTATGGATATAAATCACAGGACATAAAGATTCAACATAATCGGCATACTTGAGAAAAATAAGTGGAACAGAAGTTACTTAGCAATAAAAGTAAACTTTCCTAACTCCTACAACTCAAAATCAAAAACAACCAACTTAAAAATTGGGCAAAAGACTTGAGTAGACACTTCTACAAAAATGTATACACATACACACACACACACACACACGGCCAAACATGAAGAGATGCTCAACATCACTAATCATCAGTAAAATGCAAATGCAAATCAAAATAGTAAGGTAACATCTGACACCCATTAAGATAGCCATTATCAAAAAAAGAAAAGAAGCATTAGCAAGGATGTGGACAAACTGGAACCCAGCACTGCTGGTGGGACCAAAAATGGTACAATCACTATGGAAAACAGTATAGAGGTTCCTCAAAAAAATTAAAATAGGATTACCATATGATTTAGCAATCCCACCTCTGGGTGTATATCCAAAATAACTGTTAATGATCTTTCAAAGAGATATTTGTATACCCATGTTTGTAGCAGCACTATCTACAAGAGCCAAGAGGTAGAAGCAACCCAAGTTTTCAACAACAGATGAACAGACATAAACTAAATTGGTATATACATACAATGGCTTATCATCCAGCCTTCAAAAGGATATTCTGGCATATGCTATGACATGGATGAACCCTGAAGACATTATGCTAAGTGAAATAAGCCAGTCAAAAAAGGACAAATACTCCACATATATAAGGTAGCTAATAGTCAAATTAATAGAGACAAAGTACAGTAGTACTTGCCAGGGACTGGGGGAGAGGGATGAATGAGAAATTGCTGTGTAATGGGTACGGAGTTTCAGTTTTACAAGACGAAAAGAGTTCTGGAGATTGGTTGCACAACAGTCTGAATATATTTAACACTACTGAACTGTACATTTAAATGGTTAAGAGGGTAAATTTTATGTTATGTGTATTTTACCATAATTTAAAAAAGTGTGACAAATTCCAGGAAAACTATGAAGTAAATGATAACTGAAAAACAGGTTTAAGTTAATAAGCTTTAAAAATTAAAAGAAACCCCATTAAAAAAATCAAATGGGGAAAATAAATCAAATCATAATGGGAAAAAAATGGGCTGGACACAGCCATTAACCTCACCCCAACAAATAAGATGAAGGAATAAATTTCAAGATTTTGTCAGAAATATGGAATGACTCAAAAATTCTACAGCCAATCAAGCCTTTGTTTACCTGCAATAACAAAAACAAGCCACTTTTAATATTTTTATTTTTAATTTTTGTGGGTACATAGTAGGTGTATATATTTGTGGGGTATATGGGATATTCTGATGCAGGCATGCAATATGTAATAGTCACATCATGGTAAATGGGGTACGCATCACCTCAAGCACTTATCCTTTCTTTGTGTTACAAACAATCCAATAATCCAACTATACTCTTTTAACTATTATAAAATGTACAATAAATTTACCGTTATGCTACCAAATACTAGATCTTATTCATTCTATTTAACTATATTTTTGTACCCATTAACCAACCCACCTTCCTAGCCCCTCGTAACTATCCTTCTATTCTGTCTCCATATGTTCAATTAATTTTTTTAGTTCCTACAAATAAGAACATGCAAAGTTTATCTGTGACTAGCTTACTTCACTTAACACGGTGACCTCCAGTTCCATCCATGTTGTTGCAAATGACAAGATCTTATTCCTTTTCTGGCTGAATAATACTCCATTGTGTATAAGTACCACATTTTCTTTATCCATTTTTCTGTTAATGGACACTTAGGCTGCTTCCAAATCTTGGCTATTGTGAACAGTGCTGCAATAAACATAAGAGTGAAGATACCTCTTCAATATGCTGATTTTTTTTTCTTTTGGGTATATACTTAGCAGTGAGATTGCTGGATCATATGGTATAATTAAGATATATTTCTCCCTGAAAAATTTGTTCAATGACATAATACAACTACTCATATGACAAATCAAAATAATGTGCTCAGGAAACCTTTGGCAAGAGCAGCTTGTCAATCCAGATAAGCACAGAATACCTGTGATAGTAATGGTGACAAAAAAAGAAAAAAGAATGCAGTTTTAACTAATAGGAAAAAAAAAGCTATACAGTTGAAATACGTGTAACTAATAAGCTAAGATGAAAACTCCAGAAAGTCACAAGAAAAAGGAGAACATTCTTCACCTCTTGAGAAAGGAGCCAATCAATACTGTTTCATTTCTAAAGTTGATAAAATCAGAATTTCCGGTTTAAAGAATCAAAAAGGAAAAGGAAAGGGGAAAACAGGATGACAGAGGCATGGCTATGCTAAACTTTTTATCTGGGTTACTTATCCCTACCACTGACTCTATCCCCTTCACTGACAGTGAAGCAAATGGTTCAGCTGGGATGAAGGAGGCTATGGGTCCATTTGCTTCACATGCAGATTCAGAACAAAGAAATCAGAAATGCATTTGAGAAACCAAATGACTACCTTATGTTTTGTTTTAAAATACCATCGCCACCTGTGGCTACAGGCTGCTTTCCTCTCTGTGGCTACTTTCCTCTCTTCCTCAAAGTGTCAGGCCTAAGATCTTGCTTCAGTGTACTCACAGGATACAATATATTTCATGTTCATAAATCCTTTTCCACAAATAAGATCAGTCTTTTCATTTGCTTCTCCAGCTTTTCAATTAGACCTTTCATTTTCAAATTGGTCTAAAAGTCTATCATTTTTTCTACAGGGCACAGAGCTAATGCATTCCAAGGAAGAAATACAACTAGCCCATCCTGCGCACACTGACTGCAGAGAGAGAAACACAATTAACACAATTGCGCCTTTTTACATGTATTTTATCAGGTCAGGGTGGGCCAGGTCAGGTATTCTAGAAGCTGGAGAAACTGGCCAAAACTTATATAAGTAAACACTGTCTTAATTTCAAAGACTGTATTCCCAGCTGTATAGTTTTCACTTTAGAAGTGGTCCTGATGGAGAGGAATGCTATCCTGACACTTACCAAAATAACCAAGAATTGTAAAATTCAAATTATGGAGATTACTATCTTAGAATAAGTGTCACTATGAAGGCAAAGGATATATTGGCCAAACTGTTTAGCCTCAAGGTCAAGCTAGTTTGTGTTACAATGCTTAGAAAATGGGAGAAAATCTCTACTTAGAAGTAGTAAATCAGGAACGGCATGGAACTACAGATTTCTGAGTTGGAGAAAATTGAGCTCAAGGGAGTGTGATCACTCATGAAGACAGAGAGCAAGAAGAGAAGGAATGAGATCTACATTTTAAGGGAAAATGAGGAGGATTCCACAAAGAAGACTGAAAAAAATCCTCTTGAAAAGTAGAACTCTACTCTGAGTAAGAAACAGACTTCATTCTGCCCTGTTTCTTTCCAGAGTCATCTAAACTCTTGATCTTCTTAGTGTGTGCATGCCATGACCCTCAGCCATTTGAATAGGGACCTAGAGCAATGCAGATGTAAATCTGAATTAGGATTTCCACTTACAGGAGAAGCACCCTATAGGGTGGATACATTTCTACTGAGGGCGCCACTGTGCCAAGCTGGGGTGTTTTCAGTCCGTAGTTTTCAGAACAAGGACAATTACAACCTCTATAACCAAGCTTCGGGCAGGCTAGACTCTTCCAACCACAGATGAGTCTTGAAAAATATTTCATTCTAAGAGTAAGTGCATGTTTCTAACAACAGAAGTAATTTTCAGCCAAGTGTGGTGGCTCATGCCTGTAATTCCAGCACTTTGAGAGGCCAAGGCCGGAGGATTGCTTGAGCCCAGGAGTTTGAGACCAGCCAGGGCAATATATTGAAACTCTGTCTCTACAAAAATTAAAAATGAAACAAAAATTTTAAAAGTTAACTATTCTAAAAAAAAAAAGTAATTCCCAAATGGCCTAAAATAGAAGGAATGTGAATATATGAAGTGAAGGGAAGAAAATTAGGGAAGAAAAGAAACCAATGGGGGTGGAAACAAAGTGTCGAAATAGCTAGTCAGAATATAGAAGTCTGTGGCTGTGGTAAGTAAAGTGATTCAGCCCTGAATAACAGTGTTCAACAGCAGAGAGTTCTCTTAATAGAGACATCTTCCATTATTTAAGGTTTCAAGTAGCTTAAAATTCAAGCACCTTTGGGAGAATGAATCAAAATCGATACTGAGTGCTTGAATGATTGTGATTTAAAACTGCCTCAACATAAGAAAGTTATCCTTGAAAGATGGTTTTCTGATGTGTTTGTATACAAAGTAGGAAAATAGGCGCTCAAATGTATTTCTGGTATAGGTGAAACTGTTGTAACCTTTCGAATGCTAATATTAGGGAAATGTGTGTATATGCATGGTTTGCATCAAGATCCTAAAAAGTGTGCTGAATCAGAAGGCATGTAACTCCACCACCAGGAATTTATACTATGGGAAAAACATAAAGGACAAAGAATTTGCTACAAGGATGCTTAATGCAATATCATGTATGATAGGATAATTTTAGGAACAATGTAAGCATCCAGTAATACAGTACTTGGCAACCTTGTTATTAAAACTACATTTACATGCAATTCAACTATTATATATCTATTCAATTATTATGTTTAGTCTATATAATATATTGCATATATAATAGGTATTATATTCAATTATATAATACATATGATTATATAATATATATGTTTATATAATATTTCAACTCCCAATAATTTCATCTCCAGTGCCACCAATAACACTCCCTACTCCCTGGCCCCCTACCCACCAAATTATTCTTTAAAAACCTCAGTCTCCAAATTTGGGGGGAGACTGATTTGAGTAATAAAACTCCAGTCACCCATTCAGCTGGCTCTGCATGAATTAAACTCTTTCACTATTGCAAGTCTCCTGTCTTGATAAATCAGTTCTACCTGGGGAGTAGGTAAGGAGAACCCATTGGGCAGTTACACCACAGACAGCCCTGTGGAACCTGCATATATATATACATATATATATATGTATATATATATACATATATATATATATATATATAAAGTTGGCCCTCCATATCTGTGGGGTTCGCATACCATGAATACTGTATTTCTGATCTGCATTGGGTTGGAAAAAATATGCATATAAATGGATCTGCATTGTTCGTGGGTCAACTGTACACGTAACTGGAGTCCCCAAAGCAAAAAGGGAGAGTGAAAAAACAAGGCTAAAAATAAAAACTATAAACCCACAGACTCAACAAGCTCAACGAAGCATGAGCACAGGAAACAAAGAAAAATGCACAATCAAATTTACAAAACCATAACAATAAAATCTTTAAAGTTACTGGATTAAAGAAAAAAAAAAGACACCTAGAGAGGAACAAGGATAAGAATGACAGCAGATTTCTCATCAGAAACAATCCAAGCAAAAAGGCAGGTGATCAACATCTTTAAAATAATGGGAAGTGGGGGAAACTATCAATCTAGAACTTTATACACATTAAAAAACGTTCAGAGGTGAAAGTAAAATAAAAACATTTTCAAACATACAAAAGGTGAAAGAATTCATCATAAGCAGACGTTGGACCATAAGAAATGTGAAAAAGAAGTTCATCAGACAGAAAGAAAATTATACCACATGAAAATATGGATCCTCATAAAGAAATGAAGGATACCAAAAATATTAATAGTAATAACATGGATAAATATAAAAACCATTTTATTATATAAGTATCTCAAAAATATAATTGAAAACAACTCATAGAAAGAAAAATATTTGCAAATCATAAGGGACTTGTATCCAGAATAAAGAACTCCTGCAATTCAATAATAAAGAGACAAGCTAATTTTAAAATGATTAAATATCTGAATAGATATTTTTCTAAGAAAACAGACAAATGGCTAACAAGAATATGAAAAGACACTGGATATCCTTTAGCCATTAGGGAAACAAAAGCCAAATTCACACTTCATAACTACTAGGATGGCTATAATTTAAAAGACATAATAACAAGTGTTGGTAAGAATGTGGAGAAATTGGAACCCTTATACATTGCTGGTGGGAATATAAAAGGTGCAGCCACTGTGAAAATCTGGTAGTTCCTCAAAATATTAAATAGCATTTTCATATGATCCAGCAATTTCACTCATAAGTATATGCCCAAAAGAACTGAAAATATATATCCACACAAAAACTTCTCCAAGAATATTCACAGAAGCATTACAGAATCATCAAAAAGTAGAAATAATCCAAATGTCTATCAACTGTTGAAAGGATAAAGTTAAATATGGTATTTTTAAACAATGGAATATTATTGAGCAGCAACAAAAAAGGAAAGAAAGATACATACTACAACATGCAGTATTGTGCATTTTTTTCTAAGTGAAAAGCCAATCAAAAAAGGCCACAAATCTATAAGCCTGTTTACATGAAATGTCCAAGATAGGTAAATCTATGAGAAAGAAAGTAGATTCGTGTTTTTCAGGAGTTTGGAAGAGGATAAATAGGGAGTGATTGAAAACAAATATGAGGTTTCTCTTGGAATGATAAACATTTTCTGAGCTTGATTGGAGTGATGATTGCACATTATCTATCTATCTATCTGGAGACAAGGATTGGCTATGTTGCCCAGGCTGGCCTTAAACTCCTGTGCTCAAGTGATCCTGTCTCTGCCTCCTGAATAGCTGGGAATACAGGCACATGCCACTGCTGCAGAACTCTTAATATATCAAAAACTATTGAATTTTAAATGGCTGGCTTTTATGGTATTAAATTATACCTCAATAAAGTTGTTCTAAAAAGATAATGAAAATAATAACAATAGAGTTTATTACAAAAGTTTTAAAAAGCAGGGGAGTAAAGTAAGTATACTGTATTGTTGTGAGGTTCTTGTACTATACATAAAGGGGTACGATGTCACTTAAAAGTTGCCTACAATAAATTAAAGCCTACTGCACACACTGAATCAACCACTAAAAACAAAATAAAGAATTATGGCTAATAATCCAACAAGAAGATAAAATGAAATCATAAAGTATACCAAATCCAAAAAATAGAACAAATGTGACAATTGACAAAAGCAAGATGATAGATTTAAACATAACCATATGAAAACACATATATATACACTCATTAAATGTAAGTGGTCTAAACAACTCAATTAAAAGGCATAGATTATGAGACTGGATAAAAGAGCAAGACACAACTATATGCTCCCTACATGAACCATACTTTAAACATGAAGACACAAATGGATTAAAAGTAAAAGGATAAAAAAACGAAATACCCAGCTAACACTAAACAAAACAAAGCTGAAGTACCAATATTAAAATCTAACAGAGTAGATTTTAGAGCAAAACATATTACCAGGGATTTTATAAAAAAAAAGGTTATTTCATAATGATAGAGTCTCTTTATCAAGATGACATAACAATCCTAAAAGTGTATGCATCTAATTACAGATTTTTGAAATATACAAAGTAAAAACCAGTAACTGGATAAATAAACAAATCCACAAATATAGCCAGAGATAAATACACCTCAGTCATTAACTGACAGAACAGAAAAAATCAGTAAGGATATAAGAGACTTGAACAATACAAGTAGTCAACTTGATCTAATTTGACATTTTGAAAAGACTCAACCCAACACCAGACTACACACTCCTCTCAAGAACAAAAGAAATCTGTACCAATATAGACCATATTCTGGGCCATAAAACAAGTCTCAACAAATGTAAAAGAATTTGAGTCATAAAAAGTCTGTTCTCTGACCACACTTAAATTATCAATAACAGAATGATCTCTGGAAAATCATCAAATGCTGGAAACTAAGTAATGTATCTGTATATACCTTATAAATCAAAGAAGTCAAAGGAGGTAATTAAAAAATCTTTTGAATTGAATATTTTGAATTAAATGAAGATGAAAACAAAACATATCAAAATTTGTGGGATGTCACTAAACCAGTGCCAAAGAGGAAAATCATAGCATTAAACACCTATAATAGAAAAGAAGAAAAGTCTCAAATAAATGACCTCATCTTTTACCATCAGAAACTAGAAAAGGATAATTTAATTAAAATCAAAGTAAGCAGGAAAAAATAAAATAGTAGATAATTATATAGAAACTATAAAACAAATCCAAGAGATGTGTCTTTAAGAACATCAATACAATTGCTAACGCTCTAACCAGATTAGTCGAGAAAAAAGGTGAGAAGATATAAATGACTAAAAATAAAATTGAAAGAGGGGTCATTACTATTGTCCCTGTCAGAGACATTAAAAGTATAATAAATGATTAAGACAGTGTAGTATAGCCTTCTCTCCACTTTTAAATATGAAGTCACAATTTTAAAATCATGGTGGAACTATTAGATATCCATAAGCAAAAATATAAACTGAAAAAACCAACTGATTCATACCTCATACCATATACAAAAATTAACTGAAAAGGGTCATAAACCTAAATGTAAAACTTAGAACCATAAAACTTCTAGAGGAAAACATAAGAGAAAATCATCGTGTACTTTGCGTAAGCAAAGTTTCCTTAGATAAGATACCTGTGAGCCAAAGTAACAAATGTAAGAAGACATATTTGCTCATTTCTGCTTGTCAACATACTTTTCCAAAGCCCCTGACTCTGTGACAACGTGTAGCTCTCCAGAAACATGCGTTGAAGACAAAACAGAATAGAGAACAGGGCCTCCCACCCTCCAGCTCTTGCCTGAGTCACTGTATTCCTTAAAAGATAAATGGCCCTAGTCCTTGCCTTTTCCTACACATAAGAGAACACCTGACAGGGTTAGTGATTACACTTCTGTAATCTATAACTAGATAGACTCTTGCACCTAAACTTTGATGTGATTTTATATGTACTGAACCTGTATATAAACTGTGAGCTGAAACACTATTTTGGAGCAGTCTGATAGAATCTTTCTGGTTTGTTTTGTTGTTGTTGTTGTTGTTGTTGTTGTTGTTGTTGTTGTTGTTGTTTGGGACAGTTTCACTCTTGTTGCCCAGGCTGGAGTGCAATGGCACGATCTTGGCTCACTGCAACCTCCGCCTCCCAGGTTCAAGCAATTCTCCTGCCTCAGCCTCCCAAGTAGCTGGGATTACAGGTATGTGCCATTTGTATTTTTAGTAGAGATGGGGTTTCTCCATGTTGGTCAGGCTGGTCTCAAACTCCTGACCTCAGGTGATCCGCCCACCTCGGCCTCCCAAAGTGCTGGGATTACAGGCGTGAGCCACCACTCCTGGCCAATAGAACCTTTCTGAAAGACTCCTCCCAGGCTGTAGTCCTCAGTCAGTCTATAGCTCTCAGTAAGACTTCTGGATAAAACTAACTTAAATTCTTTAAAAGCTTGTTTTTTTTTTCTTTAGTCAAAATATCAAAAGCAGGATCTATAAAGTACAAATGGAAAAACTGAACTTCATTTAAATTTACTTTTTAAAAGACATTGTTAAATAAATTAAATGGCAAGCCACAAACTGAGAGAAAATACTTTCAAAGTATATGTCCATAAGGAACTTGTATCCAAAGCATATAAGAAATTTCAAAATTCAAAAAGGGGCAAAAGATTGGGACAGTTTACCAAAGATAATATACGGATGGCAGATAAGCATAGAAGAGCAATTAGGAAAAATGCAAATTAAAACCACAATGAAACACCACTACATGACTATTAGAATGGATAAAATTGAAAAAACCAACCATACCAAGTGTCAGTGAGGATTTAAAGAAGCTGCAACTCTCACACACTGATGTGGGAATGTAAGATAGAATCAGTCTGGAAAATAATCTGACAGTTTCTTTAAAAGTTAATTATCCAGTTCAGCCATTTTACTCCTAGGTATTTACCCAAGAGAAAATAAAGTATTTGTCTATACAAAGACTTGAGCACAAATGCTTCTAGTAGTTTTATCTGTAAATAGCCAAAAACTGGAAACAGCTCAAATGTCTATTCATAAATGAATGGACAAATTGTTATATATCCATAAAACAGAAGACTACTCAGCAATAAAAACAAATGAACTACTGGTATGTATAATACTATCTATCACTCTCAAAATAAGCCAAGTAAAAGAAGCCAGACAAAACACAGCACTTACTGTATGATTCCATTATATAAAACTGTAGAAAATGCAAACTAATTTATAGTGACCAAAAGCAATTAAGTGGTTGCCTGGGAGTATAAAAGCAGAATGACATGAGGGAAGGATTTCAAACAACAGGAGAAAAGTTGAGGAGTGTTGGATATGTTCACCATCTTCATTGCAGTGATAATTTCGAGAGTATATGCATATGTCAAAACAAATCAAATTGTATACTTTAAATATATGTAGTCTATGTTATCAATGAAAAGATTAAAAGAAAGCATAAGTCTTAAAGAAAAACGCTATTTTACAACTTTTTAAAATGCAATATTTAAAGAACATTCTCCTTAAATGGAAAACTCTGGCATACAAGAAAATATGACCACTAACCACAAACTAATTTTTTTTAATATACTTTAAGTTCTAGGGTACATGTGCACCACATGCAGGTTTGTTACATAGGTATACATGTGCTATGTTGGTTTGCTGCACCCATCAACTTGTCATTTACATTAGGTATTTCTCCTAATGCTATCCCTTCCCCAGCCCCTTACCCACCGACAGGCCCCCGGTGTGTGATGTTCCCCTCCTGTGTCCATGTGTTCTCATACCACAAACTAATTTTTAAAAATTATTATGGAATAGTTTTTAAGTTTTTTCCTGGCTTTTATACCCTTGATCTCTTGATTATAGGCTGTTTATTGTGTAGAATGTTCCTCAGTGGCTCCAAGGGCAGCGCAAGGCAGTGTCAGAGTCTAAGTGAGGTGAAGAGGATGTCTCCATGGGAAGGCAGCCCAGAGTTTGTGTCAAAGCCTGAAAGGTGAGGGGTCAACCAGGAGAGAAAGAGAGAGGTAATCCAGGAGAGAAGGAGAGAGGTTTTCAATAGAAATAGAAATAAAAACAGTTATCAATGTGTGTGTTGCACAGTGAGAAGCCTGGGAATAGTGATATCCCAATAACAATGAGCACACCTAACACTTACATCTTCGTCTCTTAATACCATTCTCTACAGAAAGGTGCCAGCCTCCTTGGAGATATGCCTGTTCCTCAGATTAGGGAAATACATGATGCCTTGGTTACCTTGAGCAGACAGTTAAGACAGCACTTAAAAGAATTATGCAGACATGTAAAAAGGACAAGGAAACTAGTTTGAAAGGTACTCACTGGTCTAATTATTTCTAAGTTTGAAAATGAAAAAGGAATCCATAAGTTCATTTTAATACAAATAAAAGTTTGACCAAAAAATTGATATTTACAGAGACTCAAACACTTCCCTAGAAAATACTTACCATGAAGTGCAAAATAATAACTTTACAGTAAATAAGTCTGGAAGACATCACTTTAATCAAGTGATCAAAATAACATCACCAATAATGGAGCAAATCAACAGTGTGTGCCACCTGACAAAATGCAATGAGAATATCACTTCTGTCATGTTCCTGCCAAAAGTTCGAAATCTGAATTTAATCAACAGGAAACATGAAACAAACCCACTGAGGAACATTCTACACAATAAGCAGCCTATAATCAAGAGATCAAGGGTATAAAAGCCAAGAAAAAAGTTAGAAACTATTCCATAATAAAGTAGACTTAGAAAAGACCTAATTATAAATACAGTGCAAGATGATGAGCTGGATCCTTCACTATCAAGGATATTGTTGTGACAATATGGGAAAATTTCAATAGGATCTGATAATTAGATGATAGTAAGATAACAGGGTGAATTTACTGATTTCAGTGGTTGCTTTGTGACTATGTTGAAGAATGTGTTTGTGAGAAAAACAGAGTATTTGAAGATGTTAGCGCATCAGTGTAAACAATTCACTCTTAATCGACTTAGGGAGATAAAAGGTTCTTCACACTTTTTTACTGTACTTGCAACTTTTCTATAAGTTTGAGGGAGGCAGAGTAGAGGAGGAGGAGAGGAAGGAGCAGGGATAGAAGGAGAAGCAGTCATCTTACATAAAACAATTTTAAGTGGAAGAGAGGGTTCATGTGTCACTACTAACCCTAAGAATAGACATCCCCAAGATCTGGCTAGAAGTGACTGTTACAAAGTACATGACTACCCCAGACACACATGTGCTTGATTTTAGAGAAGACAGGAAAAGATGTCTCAAACAAATCACAAACTCTAAGAGGCACGTTGCCAAAAGTCAAATAGGTCTTCTGAAAAAGGAGAAGTCTAGACCACAGTCAACAGCGCAGGCAGCATCGTACCACCAAGTTTAGCTGTGTTTTCAAAAAAGCTAAAGAAATATCATAGTATTAGAAAGACACATTTATGTTAAACACAAAACAAAGACAAAGGCAGATGCTCCAGCAATGTGGCCCTAAGTACTTCTGTTTCCAGGATACATGTCACACGAGAAATGTGACGAGGTACCATGTTCTTTGAAGATGGTACATTATGAAATTTCTTCTGCCTACCAGTGAGACTAATCTCTTCCAGATGTTGTTTGGCCCACAATGTGCTATTCAAATATATGAAAGTTTTGTTTATTTTCAAAGTTTGAGAGCCAAATAAGAAACCCAGTTTCCTTCACCAGCCTCTAATTAAACTGGAGATAAAAGCTTAAAAAAAATCAGTATATAACCTAAGTCTAGACTTATACATCCTGCCTGAAGTTTTGAGGTGGGGAGGGGGAAGAAAATAAGACCTGTGGAATACAATCCTAATATCTACTTCAGCATGGGAAAAATAATGAGACGCTTAATTTCATTTCCTTTCCTGCTCCCAGCATATTACCATTCTTCCTCATTGAAAACCCTCTTGGCAATACCTCTCTAAAACAGTAAATATAGAGGGGAATCTAAAGAAAACTAGTATTGTACTAGAGGATGAATTATTCCCAGCTGGGTCGAGGATATGTAAATACTCTGGCTTCCTGAGAAGTCACATACGTGATTTTACCAACTTGAGGGGGCACCAAGAAAGAGCTGGCCTCATTCTTTGATATACAATTCTATGAATAGCATCTCAAATGTTACCACTCTGTTGAAGAAATCAGGAAGTGAAGCAAAGGGAATTAAGTGACTTTTCTCTGTTCACAATGATTTAGTAATTATGAAAATCACCAAAAAAGGGGGGTCCCCTCTCTAACTTATGTGAGTGGTTAACTCCTGTTTTCCTGTTATGAAAGGGTTTAAAATATAATAGCGGACACTTTTAAAAATAATGGCTGAAGTCTTTTATCAGGAAAGCAGCAGAAAATGGAAGGGAAAAGGAGCCTCTTTTTTAATAAACTATGAGGAGATAGTAAAACCACAAAGTAGCCACAAAGCCCCTATGTCTGAGACATGACCTAAAAACCAACCGGAGACCTAAAAACAGCTGTGAGGCCCCACTTGAAAGACTTCTATCTGCTAATGGGCCTGAAAGATGCTGTCCTACATGTCCAGAAAAACACAGTGGGATAGTCCAAATATGTAGAGAATGGAGAATATCACACAGAAAACTTCTAACTAGTGTGAAAAGGGATTTGATGACCACTCCAAAAAAGAGATAAGGCATTATGACATTAGAAAGGGAACTCTGGGCTGGGTGTGGTGGCTCAAGCCTGTAATTCCAAGCCTGTAACTCTCCGAGGCCAAGGCAGGACAATCACTTGAGACCAGGGGTTCGAGACCAGCCTGGCCAACATAGCAAGATGCCATCTCTACTTAAAAAATAATAATAAATATAAAAATATTTTTTAAAGGAAAGGAATTCTGATACAAAAGGAGTCCGCTTACAAAAAACTAAGTTTTACTAAACTGATATTCCCTAAAAAATCTGGGAGAAGAAGAAACAACCAGACTCAGTGGCTGTGGGTGCGACCTGACCAAGAATTTCCTGGGGCTTGAGAAGGAAGCGTGTGCCAAAGGGCTGAGGTTACAGTGACTGTTGTTTTAAGCCAAGTCATAGCGATAAAATGAGCAGGTGGCAAGTCTCTAAATCTTTTGTATTCCCAGATTTCCCCATTTTACAGTAATACAGTGCTGGGGGCAAGGGATAAAATGTGATGTGTTCAGCCCATTGCAGAGAAGTGGCTCCAAGGGTATAATTTTAGATTTCTAAAAGGCCACCTCTCCAAAGAACTACCCCAGTTTCTTTTGGTGGTAGCTATGGAGGTAACTGAAGTGACATACAAGGACCCTTCCCCTTCTGGGGTCTGATGGTCTCGTTACAGAGACTGATCTCTGATCCAAGTTACATGAACTCCTCCTCTCAGCTGGAATTCATAGCACCACACTGATTTCTTTTGGCCCCAAGCCCAAATTGCAGCTGTTTGTACTTATTCGTGGTATGGTGTATTTTGAAACAAAATGAACCAGATTTTTCCTACTGCCTATGTCAGTGCCTGGTATTGGGAAACATTAACTCTTTCACAGTGAGGCTACCAACAATTGTATTGTGTCTATGAAAGGAAGGATGATATAAAGAAGACACTGACCCCAAGCTGGGAAAGAGTCAATCAAGAAGCCCATTTCAAAGCAAAGGGCAGATATTCCATCATTTACTTAGTTTTGGGGCCCCATCTACTTCCAAATAAGTTTCAGATAGGTTACAGAAGATTATAAAGAACAAGAGTCATGGATTAAAGTAAGCAAGGGAAATAGGTATTTCAAAACTGAGTGCAAAATTTTACTCTGAGCTCTCTGGTAACCAAAGCAAAAGGGAAAATAAGGAGTTGCGTATTAACTATTGAGAGAGAGAGATGTTATTTTCTTCTACTAATTCCTAGTAAGAGTTATCAAATGGTATAAAATATACAAAAATATTAATATGGCTATTTCTTCTCCTATCAACTCTCAATGAAAGCTGAAGATAAAAATAAATGGTTCTTGGATGGTATAGCACCCATGAAACTTAAACACAAAACAAAACCAGACTTAAACAAAACTTAACAGAGTTTTTTATTTAGTAGAAACTAGACATCTGTATTTTTTTAAGTCTCCTTAATTCTGAAGCGTATGTCTGATTACATGCCATTATCTTAAATCAGAGTTCTTCACAGATACTTGGACTAGAACAAACGTATTATATTCTACATTTATTGCTAGTAAGTGATCTAATATGATATAAGGTGAGCAGAGCAAGCTTTACTGCAGAATATAGTAACACTGAGTCCTGTGTCTTCTCCAAAGCTGGTGCATAAGATGCTGCGCGAGAGAGAACCAAGAATCTGTATTTTAACAAGCACCCAAAGTGGGTCTAGGTTGAAAGCTAGGTGTGTTAACTACTGCATTACACCAGTGGTTCTCAAATTGTAATGTGTGGCACACAGAATTCACTGGAGGGCTTGTTCAAACACAGATGTATGAGCCCCACCCCACTGCATGTCTGATTCAGTAGGTCTGGGGTGGATCCAAGAATTTGCATTTATTAACAAATCTCCAAGTGATGCTGGTGCTGCTCATGGGGCCACACTTTAAGAACCACTCACTAAACTGTCCATTTAAAAAATCAGTGGCCTCACATGGCCTTTAATAGAACTGGAAATAATAATTTAAAATAATATATAATTCAAGACTAAAGTCTCTGATAAGTGTCTGAAGTGTTCAGTATTGTTGATTAGAAACAGTTTTAAGTGCTTTTAATACCTGGCAGAAAAGGCAAATTTGGAATTTTATTAAATAAATAAATAAATTGGACTTTCATCCAAACTGAAGGTCATTCCACCTGGTCAATTATAAGGACTGCCAGAAATATTGTTTCAGGAGAGAACTTTTGAATTATTCAATAAAGACTGTAACTGAAACACCGTGGACCAGTGCAAAAAAGAACTGAGGGCAGGTGTTACCATTTATAAATCTTGGACATTAAAAATACACACACATGTTTAATGAAACTCCTAAGAGCATGTTAAGTTTGAGAACTTCATCCCGGCAAGCGTCTACAAGAATAAGGGAGCTGCAAATGTACCTTCACATTATATGACTTGATCTGTAGCATAAAGCTATTAGTGTAATCCATCTGAATCTGAATTTTGGAGGGTGTCGCCCAAGGCAACAGATTTAGTTTTGACAAAGTCAATAGCAAGTTCTTCTTAAAGAAAAGAACTGGCCAATAGGTCTGAGGATTCTTAAATTCATTTTCTGTTCATGAGCATAAGATCACACCATAGCTCTACCGGAAAGGCAATATCTAATGCATAGATAGATTTCTTAAGTTATTAAATCATAGATTCAAAAGAAGGCATAAGGATGTGGACACAGGTGGGTTTTATATCATTTGGAAATGGAACTTGATCTGTCAAAAGATAACTCCTATATACTATGTTATTCTCTGGATGGCTGTATCAATCCTCTTAAGAAACATTAAAGTTTAAAATCTTCGTGATCAGTCAGCTCAACCCAGAGACATTTTATTAAGATCAAAAGCTGTAGTGAAATTAATATATCCCGCACATGGTCATAAAGTGACTTCTGAATAAAGATGATGTCAGCCCCAAGTCCCCAATATGTCCACACCCAATTTCCAGTCAAAATACAAATGAAGACAAAAACTCAAAATAGCTCTGAAACCAAGAATAACAACCAGCCATTTATAAGAACCTGGGAGTAATATCTATTAAGTACAGTGCAGATGGAACTGAATTAAAAGCAACTGGTGTCCAATGAATGCTTTAATTGCTAAAAAAGAACAGCTAGAAATAAATTAGAAGGTTCAGACCTCCCCCACCCTACCTCATTTTCCAGAACACTGGAATGAGCAGGAATGAGTAGCAGCAGCATCCCCACACCATGCAGCCCTGCTTTCTAAAACAACCAGACAGCTATCCACTTGTCTTAGTCAGTTCAGGCTGCTATGAAAGCTACCACAGACTGGGTGGCTTAAACAACAAACATTTCTTTCTTACAGATCTGAAGGCTGGAAGTCGAAGACCAGGGTGCCAACAAAGTTGGGCTCTGATGAGGCCTCTTCGGGGTTGTGGTCTGCGATCTTCTCAATTTAGCCTCACAAGTGGAAACAGGGCTAGAGAGCTCTTCTGGGGTCACATTTAATGAAACTCCTAAGAGCATGTTAGGACAGGGTCTTGCTGTCACCCAGGCTGGAGTGGCGCCATCTACCTCACTATAGACTTAAACTCCTAGGCTCAAGTGATTCTGCCACCTAAGCCTCCCAGGAAGCTGAAACTACACGCACACGCCACCACACCAGGCTAATTTTTTTAAATATTTATTAATAGTAGACACAGGGTCTTGCTGTGTTGCCCAGGTTGGTCTCAAACTCCTGAGCTCAAGCAAATCTTCTGCCTCAGCCTCCCAGAGTGCTGGGATTACAGGTGTGAGTCAACACACCGACTGTAGGGTCTCTTTTATAAGGCCCCTAATCTCATTCATGAGGGCGGAGCCCTTATGACCTAATCACCTCCTAATACCATCGCCTTGGGGACTGAGATTTCAACATATGAATTTCAGGGAGACACATTCTTCAGTCCATAACACTGCTATTCTCCCTTTCTCTTACCCCTTTCAGAAGCTCTGTACAAAGAAGTTTTTTCATAAATCAGTAAGCACAATAAACAATCTACTGGTTGGTTCATGGCCTCCTGAATATGGGAGAACAGTAGTCCAGTTCTAAAAGAGCTGGGTACAAGAATTCTAACATGAAAAATTTCCTTGTCACTAGCCAAATCTCTTAGTATTGACTTGTGACTAGGGAAACAACAGGCTCCACTTTGATCAGGTGACTTCTTAGGGGCATGGGGCCAGGGTTTTCTCCTGTTTCAGCAGTCAGGGTCCAGAGCCTCCAGAGGTAGTCACCAGGATCACCCTTGTCAATGGTGCCAGCTGCTCACTTGCACAAAGGCATCAGGCTAAAAGGAGAGCCATGGCTGCAATCCAGCAAGGACCGCTCTACTCCCCCAGCCACGTGCCTCAGTGTGAGCTGTGCTAGCCCAAAAGAATAAACCTTCTGAAACCAGGCAGGAACCTGTGCAGCTAGTAAATGGGGCATGGTTAGAACTCCAAAGTCTAGGCCCACATTGTCCAATATGATAGTTGCTCTCCTACGTGCACAGTGCAGAAATACATTTTCCATTATCACAAAAATCTGTTGGACAATGCTGGAATACTGCCCACAAAAATTACGAAGTGGAAGGAAGCTTTGCCACTTTTCCATTAAAATGGAAATACTCTTATTCTCTCCTACAAAATACAGTCTCCAGAGAGGTCGGTCATTTTGGAGTCAGAATTAAATCTAACTAAATGCCTCTAAAACAATGAAAACCTTAAGACAGCTGGTACACTAAGCTCATAATAACCCCTTTTGTTCACTGCATGTTTCCTATGTTTTAATATGCTAAAATCAAACACATGGAAATGCTGAGCTGTTTTAAATAATACTCCTCAAAAAGGAATAGGGTTCTCTTTAGAAGCATTTTCTTCAATATCAGGAATAACAAGAATCTCACTATTACTCCTACTATTCAACACAGTTCTAGACAGCCTTGTTAATTCAATGAAACAAGACAACAATAAATAACATGTAAGGAGTGAAAGAGTCAAAACTGCCCTTATTTGCAATCAAAATGATTATTTAAATTCAAAGTCCAAGGAAGTCTATAGATAAACCTGCTCCTAAATTTCCAGTGAAATGCTAAGGACCAAAATAGCCAAGACAAATTAAGAGAACAGAAGTAGAGGACTTGACCTACCAATGAGTAAGACATATTAAAAGCCATGTAATGAAGGTAATGTGACAATTGTTCCAGGCTAGACATTCAGAGGTACACAAAGTTTCAAAACAGTCTTACATAAATGATACACATGACATTACAGTGGGGACATAAAGGGACTGGAAAAAAAATGGTTCTAAGGCAAAAGGAAAAATATACCTAATCAGACACCCCAACTTCATATCATACATAGAACTAACATCCAAATGGACTAAAGGCCTGAACATAATTTGACTGGCCTAGGGGAACTCCAGCATCATGCTGGTCTCTTATTTCCTTTTAGCTTCATTTCTGAACCCTTCTACTGTTATTCTGTGCTAACAATCTAATGTAGGGAAAGCTGCCTCTATTTCCTGAAATGATACAGAAACAAGAAGTTAAAAAGACCGTGCTTGAAGATCTCTTTTATACCTAAAACTAACCACTGGCTTCCTTCCCCTCCAAAGAAAGTCATGTAATGTTCCTGATTCAGCAGACAGATTAAAAGCTCAATTAGAATTCTATTTTTAAAAATAATACATACAGCTTCTGAAAGAACATATAAGATGCCAACTAATAAATACCCTGGATAAAAACTTCCAAAATGACTAATAAATACCCTGGATAGGAACTTCCATATAAAAATTCATATAAATGTAGCCAACAAATGCAGAATAAGATTTAGCTTTTAACATATGCTAACCTTCTTTGGAAATTAAATATTTTACCTGGAAATAACAGTGGTTTTTTAAAGTTCTATCTTCAGACTTTCTCCTTGGTTTATAGCTCTTTTTACTTTATATAACACTTACATGTTTCAGCTGATTAATAACAACTATGCAGGAACATTCAATTCCAGAGGCAATTTTAATGTATCATTGATAAAATACAAGCTATCATAATAAAACTGTTTAATTTACTTAAAAAAGGAATGCAGTTCTAATCACATATTCATCTGTTATACTTTTCTTGTAAATTTCCCTTCGGAAACCAATTTTAAACTTCTAAACCACCTCAATCTGCACACTTAACAGTAAATCACGGTAATATGCGTATGTATTCTAGCTCTCTTGAGGCAAAACAAGCATTTAATTTTAACAGACACTACTCATGGGGTGCCAAAGTTAATCACACAAAACCAGAAGTATGGCTCAATGTGGGAACATATTTCTGAATGAACTTATCATTAAAGATAGAAAAAGTGTCCCAGAATGTAAACTAATAATGGGAGGTAATGAGGATGAACACAGTGCAATATTCATTGCTGTTTGAGAGCTGAATAGGTAGGTATTCTCTTATTCCTAATCGAAATTAAGATAAACCAAGGGACCTAAAACTCCAGAGATAGGATTTTTCCTGCTAAGGCTAATGGAACAAAGCAATTAACAACTTTCAGTAAAAGAGGAATGCAAGAACTATGCTCTAGAAAGATGTGTCCATCAAAAGTCGAAAGCGCTGTAGGTGTAACTTCTCTTTAAAATATGAAGGGAGCCAGGCATGGTGGCTCACACTTGTAATCCCGGCAGTTTGTGGGCCTGAGGCAGGAGAATTGCTTGAAGGCAGGAGTTTGAGACCAGCCTGGTCCACATGGTGAGACCCCATCTCTACAAAAAAAATAAATAAATAAAATATGAAGTGTTGGTTACAAGAAACCTAATTTGTATACCCAGATGAGAAATTCTGGGAATCCGGGCAGATCATCAGGAGCCCATTTGAAATGGAAATCCCCTGATCCTGTGGAATCAACTGTAAATTAAACAGTTTTATTACGATAGTTTGTATTTTATCAACGACTACATTAAAATTGCCTCAGAATTGAATGTTCCTGCATAGCTGTTATTAATCAGCTGAAATGTGTAAGTTTTATATAAAGTATTTAAACCACAGAGATTCAGTCACAAACAGAGAAGGCAGGATTACGGCTGTCCCTATCCCTGGAGTTCAGTAGGCAAGCCAGAACACTCCACGGTAAGACAGAGTCAACACATGCACCCTCGCATCTCAAGTAAAAGCCTGCAAGAGTGAGACCAGCAGGGTGGCACACAAATCTACTTAGAACCCATTCTCTAGGGACAATGAATGTAATTTGCTTAATAGAGTGAACCACAAATCAAAAGAGAAAGGGCTATGTTGGGTGCTAAAAGTGTTACAAACACATAGGCATCCCTGAGGATGCCCTAAAGAGTTTTCTTATTTGGAAGGAAAATCTCCTTCTCTTTGGGGAGGGTAAGATAAGTACAGTGAACTATTACTTGGGGGTCAGGGACTAAAAAGTGGTGGCTGCAATCACAGAAAGGGCAGTCACCCATGAGCCAATGCAGTGTGGCCAGGTCAGAAGCTTCCTCCTCCACCATCCCAAGGAGCTGGACCATGAAAACCAAGCCATTCTTTGTGGGAGTTAAGGGGAGATGGTGCAGCCACATATCCTAGGAATTATTCCCCCAAACCTCCAGCTGTATCTCAGATTTATATGGCTCACAGAAACAAAAATATAATGGTAACAATAATTGGGCTCAGAATTCTTAACTCAGAAATAACTGAATTTATTTGCATATGTCTTGGACCACTATTCCAACTAACATGTACTATTCATACTCTTAGTAGTGTCAAAGTCACATTAACTATTTCAATGAAGTTCATCCCAACAACTCAGACTTCAGAAAAACTAATCATTCCATGAGGGCATAATCAAGGCTCCATCCTTCACCCAGTACACAGCTGCCATAGTTCTTTGTGCTCATAAACATTTGTGAAATGCATGTCTTGATCCTCCAGTGATAGTCACCATCACCAATTTTGGCTAACAATGACTTTGCAAGATATCTCTCCCATTCATCCTAGTCTTCAATTGGCCACATCTTGTTTTGCACTGCAGTTTACTTCATTCAATTATTCTCTCTTCTGTGGCTTCAGTTTTGTTCTCTCCTCATTTCCCAGTCCTCAGAATATAAACATGCTAGATTTCCTATTCAAGAAAGAAAAAGTACTCCCTTGACCCCAACTTCTTCCTTCTCTCTCGTCCCCCTACCCCATCCTCCCTTTTCAAGGCCCAGGATACTGAAGAAACTGTGCTTATTGCTTTTACATTTTTATATGATGAACCATGGCTTCCTCCACCCCAACTCAAAACCTTAAGATCACTGACCTCTAAAAAGGTTCTTTCTCTGTCCTCATCTTACTTGACCCTCTGTTGGCATTTTGCATCATTAATCACTCGTTTTAATTTTGCCCTACTCACAACACCATGCTCCCTTGATTCTTATCCAACTTTGTGATAGCCTTTTCTCAAGCTTCTTTGCAGGATCCTCTTCCTCTGATGACTAGGAAATGTTGGCTTACCCCCAAGCTCTGTACTTAGCCCTTTCCTATTCTACTTCTGCTTACTCTCCTTAGGCCATCTTATCCATACCAATCAATTCCACAGACACTTATAGTCTGGTGATACTTAATTATGCATGCCATTCCAGAACGTAGTCCAACATTCCAACTTAATAGATTCAAACCCATTCTTGGTTGAGCATGGTGGCTCATGCCTGTAATCTCAGCACTTTGGGAGGCTAAAGTGGGAGGATCACTTGAGCCCATGAATTTGAGACAAGCCTGGGCAACAAAGTGAGACCCCATCTCTACAAAAAACAAACGAACATAGCTGGGTGTGATGGCGTGTGCCTGTGGTTCCAGGTACTCAAAAGGCTAAAGCGTGAGGATTGGTTGAGCCCAAGAGGTCGAAGCTGCAGTTAGCCATGATTACAACACTGTACTCTAGCCTGGGTGACAGAGTCTCAAAAAAAAAAAAAAAAAAAGGTCTCTAGCTCTAATCTCATTTCACTTCTCTCTGTCTCTCTCCAATTTAACCTCCTGCAATGATCTAACAAAATTGTGGAAATCCTTTCAATTGTTAAGAATTGGGAGGGAGGTGGGCCAGGCGTGACGGCTCATGCCTGTAATCCCAGCACTGTAGGAGGCCCAGGTAGGTGGATCACTTGAGCTCAGGAGACCAGCCTGGGCAACATGGTGAAAAAAATTAGCTGGGTGTGGTGGTGTGTGACTGTGTGGTCCCAGCTACTCGGGAGGCTGAGGTGAGAGAATTACCTGAGCCCAGGAGGTGGAGGTTGCAGTATACTGTGATGGCACCACTGTACTCCAGCCTGAGCAACGAGTGAGACCCTGTCTCAATAAAAAAGAAGAATTGGGAAGGAGGAAGCAAACTTCAGATTCCTTTGTACATTCCCCAAGACCTCCCCTGATCCAGCCTCTGCCTCATCCACTAGCAAGTCTTAACATTATTTACCAACAAAACTACCTGGAGTTCCTAGAAAACATCATGTTACTTCATGCCTTCCATATTCTGTTTTCACAATTAAAATGCCTTCTTCCACTGCCTATCCACAAGGTGAACTCCCTTTATCTTTCAATCTTCCAATGTCCAGCTGATGTCTCAGGAGTCTCCTTCTTAATCACTGCCACACACACATCATCAGCAGTGCGTTGGTGTGCCCTGCTATATGCCATCACCTCTGTACCTTGCACATAAGTCATAACATTCATCACACTAAACCCTATTCAGTTATGAGACAACTGCTGGACTTTGAGCTTCCTGAGGATAAAGCCAGCACTATAATTATTTTTTTATCCTAATGCTCAGTGTGCCTGGCAATATAGACAGTGCTCAATAAAAGGTAATTGAACAATAAAAGGAGGAATTAATGAAGGCATATAGCCACTAGAAATGAAAAATGAACTGAAGAATTGGTTTGCCCAAAAGCACAAGTATTCTAACACAACTATTTCCTGTCCAATGATTTTCTTCATTCATGCATGCATGCAAAAGGCTGTACACAAGACACAAAGTGCTGGTAATATAATCTTCCCAGCTTTCTCAAGTCACTGAAAATCCTGGTGATGCAAGAGCCTTCCTAGTCAATCCCACACATTCCATTCCCAATGGCCATTAGGAAGAAAAAGAAACATACAAAATGTTGGGGAAATGATCCCTAAAGGTTAAGCATTATAATTAACTTTCTGTCTTGGCACATCCTTTAACTTATTCCTTCTTCCTTAACACACGCACCTGCTTGTTCCATCATGAATTCGGAGTTCACCATTGCCTGTGCAAACATCTATATTACCAATTCCATGCCATGGTAATTACATATTCAAAAGTTACAGACTCAACACACACAAAAAATCCCAAATAATTTGGGTTGATCCAAATCACACCTCCAAATAGGTACACAGGCAAGCCAACTCAAATAAATTCACAGGGGTATAAGGTATAAATCTTTACAGCACATAAACAAATGTTTATGCATTAGAATTGAGTATGAAAAATAAAGCCTTAAGAGATCTAGAAGAAAATACAGTAGAATGTTTATATAGTCACAGATTGAGAGGAGGCTATTTTAGCATAAGGCCAAAGAAAAGACTGATAAAGGTAACTACCTAAAATAGTTTGGATATTTGTCTCCAACCAAATCTCACATTGAAATGTAATCCCCAGTGTTATACCTGGGGCCTGATGGGAGGTGTTTGGATCATGGGGACAGATCCCTCATGAATGGTTCTGGAACATCCTCTTGGTGGTAAGTGATCTGAGTTCTCTCAAGATATTGTCATTTAAAAGTATGTGTCACCTCACCCCAACTAACTCACTCCTTCTCTCCCTTTCTCTCTCTCTTTCAGTGGTGCTTGTTTGCTCCTGTTTTCACCACATGAGGTGCCTCCTCCCCCTTCACCTACTGCCATGACTAAATTTTGTGAGGCCTCCCCAGAAGCCGAGCAGATGCCAGCACCATGCTTCCTGTAGAGCCCGCAGAATTGTGAGCCAATTAAATTTCTTTTCTTTATAAATTACCCAGTCTTAGGTATTTCTTTACAGCAGTATAAAAATGGCCTAATGCACTACCTAAACATTTAAAGCTTCATTATATTAAACAAATGCATATTTGAAAAAATGCTTTATATCACATCATAAACTGTTAACATTCTTAAAGTTTTAAAAACGAAAATTATATGCATTAAATATATAGCTTAAACAAGTAAATTTTTAGATGAGCATCCTAATAGAAAAATGGTTGATAAACATCCACAAGAAATTTATGAGAAATAATACAAATGATCGATGAGCATAAGAAAAAATTGTGCCTAACTTAAAGTGATTAAATAATCTAATTTTAAAAATAAAATGCCATTGCCCCCAACACATTGATAATCTTCCTAAATTTATAATATTCAGTTTAATGAAGTTGCTGTACTTTCGAGCACTGTGATCAGGGGTTTCAGTATGGAAAAATCTCATCCTGTCCCTGAAGGATGATTTTGGCAATATGTATCAAAAGCCAGACAAACACACCCTTTGACCTAGCAATCCTACTTCAAGATGTTTATCATTGGAAAAGAATCAGCAATCTGTGCTAACATACCTATTGAGGACAATCATTACAAAACTCTATCCGGGAAATTGAAAGCAACCCTAAGGTTTCGAGAAGTGGTATTAATTTAAGATGCCGAGCGCGGTGGCTCACACCTGTAATCCCAGCACTTTGGGAGGCCAAGGCAGGCAGATCACCTGAGGTCAGGAGTTCAAGACCAGCCTGGCCAACATGGTGAAACCCCATCTCTACTAAAAATACAAAAATTAGCTCGGTGTGGTCGTGGGCACCTGTAATCCCAGCTACTCGGGAGGCTAAGACAGGAGAATCACTTGAACCTGGGAGGTGGAGGTTGCAGTGAGCCAAGATTGTGCCACTGCACTCCAACCTGGGCAATAGAACAAGACTCCGTCTCAAAAAAAAAAAAAAAATCTTATTAATAACAATATATTTGAAGGACAAAATATGTCCTACTATTTTAAAAGTCACACTATAGACGTCTTTTCCCAGAATACTAAGAGCAAAATACAGTGAAAACTCTTCTAGCACAAAAACATGTAAAACTGCTGTTGTGTATGCATACACAAGCACACACCTCCACCTCTGTAAATGTTTACCCAAGTTGGCAAAAGTCACGAATCTCCCAAGAAGCAAAAGTAATCAAGAAATCAACTCGGAAAAGAAAAAAATAACAATAATAAACTAGGGAGTCTGTCAGCCGATTATATCCCAATAATCCCAGGTGACCTTGAGTTTTGGCTTTTAAAAGCAGAAATCAAGTGAAAAATGGAAGTCAGATCAAAGACCTCTGCAAAAAGCTGGGACATCCTACCCTTAACAGCTGAACTAATAGAAAAAATACTGACCCAAGTCACACAGGGAGAGGGTCAGAAAATGTGACCGTCTCACACATGGATCTAGGTAGGAAAGAGTCGCCCCTGAGAATTTATATCCGGACACTTGCCCTTAATAAACGGGGGATGACCTGAATTCATACTGCTGGTGTAGCCACCCAAAAACCTCAAGCTAATAATTCAACCTGATGTGGACATGGGTTGAGAGTGCCTTTAATGCATCAAACAGAAGAAAACACAAATTCTTTCTGAACTGATTCACCTTAAGCTCTCAAAGAATTCCCAGAGAAAAAGTTCCTAGAAACATGAGCTTACATTGGGAGAATGGGGAGTGGGGTGGGATCGCAAAGCACATACAGAAACAAGTCAACATTTACAAGAGTCATCAAAAAGAACAAATAGCCGAAGCAGACTTACGAAGTCTACAGATACTGGGATTATCCAATACAGACTATAAAATAAAAATGTTTAATAAGTTTAAAAGTAAAAGAGGGCATATTAAAGGATAATATATTAAAAATGACTTACAACTTTTAAGAAGATGTAAACAGGGTTCCTAAAATAAAAATAGAAACAGGGTTCCTAGAAATATAAAAACACAGTATTTCAAATTAGATATTCAGTAGGTGAGTAATACAGCTGATTAAGTGCAACCGAAGAGATAATTAGTAGAGCGGACCATCACTACAAACGAATTACACAGAGGCACAGATGGGAAATCTCAAAGTGAGGTTTAGAGTCAGGAATGAGATTTAAAAAAAAAAAATTCATACCAAAACAAATTTTATTGAGCATTTATTAACACAAAAATGTTTGATACATTCCTAAATATTTTTTAAAAAGCCACAAAGCAATATATACTTGTGTCATTTTTATTTTTTGAAAAGTGTGGGGTTTACAGACATAAGTGTACATATTTGGAAGAATTGGTAAAAATGATTGGTTTATGTTTGAGTGGAAATATTTCAGTCCATTTTTTGTTTACATTTTTATATTTTCCAGGGGTTCTGAATTATATATGAATCACTTTTATAGTAAAAAAAGTTATTTAAAAATTAATAGAAAATAATACTGGGCATATATATATGTACTTGAGTATATGAAGGGACATATACCAATACTGTTAACAGCTGCTATTTCTAGTTTTTCAGAATTTGCATGATTTGGATGATTTTTACCTATAATTTCTAATCAATAATTGAATAAATTATATGTCTAAATATGGAGGGGAAAAGACTTGGTACTTACAAACATTAATAGAGATTTTATTATGGATGCTAAGTTACTATGATTTTTATATTTTACAAATTCTCATTTGTTTTTGTTGTTTATATAGTTTACACTTTACATATTTTCATTTCTCATTTCATAATTAGGAAAATATATATATATATATATGGATACATAGATAGGTCAGTTGGCCATAGAATTGTATACAAACCTTTGTGCAAGAAAATCCCACTTTAAAATTGAAAACAAATATGCAATATATCTATATACTTATATACAATGTTTTCAGAGACTTACAATGTGACAGGAAAGCACTGCCTTTAAATGTTAAAATTTTAAAACACAGAACAAAAATACATTCAGCTCTCATAAAGGTCTTGCAGAGGAATAACAGGCAGAAATTATAGGAGAATGTTAACAGTGGCTGTTCCTGGTGTCCTAGTTCCCTTCTTGCATTAATATCTGGGGAGGGAGAGAACAAGAGCGCCAGTCAGAGTTTCTTGATGTTAACATACATCTGGCCTCAATTTTGATTCTTGGGAACCAGAGCAGTGGAAGCAAGAGACATGGAAAATAAGGTAGGGGCTAAAACCACCTATCTTAAAACATGTTAAAATGTACAATCATTGAGGTGAATTAGAGGCAAGAAGTCAACATTTACTACCGCCTTTCAAGATAAGGGAAAAGGACCAGTGCAACCAAGAAAAGGGAAAAGCCAATAATACTTAGCTGTTGCCGCTTTTCTTAATGACATAAAAACCCACATCAGACAAATTTTTTTGGTACCCTACCCTTGAACTGGAAACCACAGATTTTAATCTCTAATTTATTTAGGAATAAAAATTCAGATCACAGGCAACACACTTCCATGTGACTTTAAATGTATATTATTAGCTAATGATAGGAAAACCTCACATTGCCCAGTTGAGTTCACATAAAATGTCATGACTTCCCTTCTCCTTCCAGAAACAGATCTCTGAAAGCAGATCCCTAAAGAAGAATACCAAATATTAGCCAGAAACTTAATTTATTCTATCCCACATTCCTCTGATCTTTGAAAAAGTGATTCTGCAGTGCTTTCCAAATTCACAGCAGACACAATGTATGAACATCAAATCATCAAAGACAGTTCAAGAGAATGCCTCACTTTTAGAAACACTACAAACTAAAACTTAAGAGCTTCTACACCTGCAAATAATAAACTTCAAAGGCAATCCAAACTATCCTGGCATTTATCATTTGTGAGCATAAGTGTATGTAGTGGGTGTAAGTCTGTGCTTGGTTTTAATAATCAATTGACTGATTATAGTTTAACCAGTCTTATTTCAGCCACGAATTCGTGTAGAGTGTCTTAAAGCTATTTTAAGTGTGTTGTTCATAAAATTTATAGCATCTCATGATTGGAAGAAAACTTCTGAGGTCATCTAGTTCTACATCTTATCCAATCCTTTAGTCACTGCAGAATCTATTCTCTATGTCTGCTGGAACACTTCCAATAACGGGAAGCTCACTACCTTCCAAGGCCAGCCATGAGATCCTTGGACAGGCAGTTTGCTAGAAATTCTCTCTCAAATGTAGTTCAGATTATCCTAACTGAAAAACCCATCCCTGGGACCCAGCTACTCTTTTGTAACCAAACTGAATCCCGTTCTTTAAACACTTCAAAGCTTACCTGGCCGATGAAGATAGAGATCAGATTGTCTGTTTCTTTCTTTCCTCTGTCTCATAATTCTATTTTGCAGATCCTTTACAACTTCTTTCCACTTTTCACTGAGAACATGACAGCTGATTTATTCTATCCTTCAAGGATGACACCTAAAACACAATATGGTACCCTTGCTGGCTAGTTCTGACCAGTCCAGAATATGATGAAGCCCACTTGTTCTTAATGTTTGGATATGAGGTGTTTAGAGAGCACATTATAATGAAAAAAAAAAATGTCTACAGTTTGATAAAACAGTCATTTCAAATTGGCCCAACTTTGAAAAATGCTGCTACCGTGAGATGGAAAATAATAATAACTAAAGTCCCCAAATCCACTGTTTCTCAAAGAACATGTGGCCCACCAGTTGTCTGTTAAAAATGCAGAGTCTCAGCTAGGCACAATGGCTCATGCCTGTTATTCCAACACTTTGAGAGGCCAAGGCAGAAAGATCACTTGAGCCCAGGTGTTCAAGACCAGGCTGGACAACATAGCGAGACCCTGTCTCTACAAAAAAATTTTTTAATTAGCCAGGCATGGTGGTGCACATCTGTGGTCCCAACTACTCAGGTAGCTGAGGTAAGAGAATTGCTTGAGCCTAGGAGTTCAAGGCTGCAAAGAGCAGTTATCATGCCACTGCACTCCAGCCTGGACAATAGAGCAAAACCCTGTCTCAAACAAACAAACAAACAAACAAAAAATGCAGAGTCCTGGATCCTTCCCAAATTATCTGAATTGTGAACACTGTGAGCAGGCTGAAAACTCTGCATTTAAATACACATCTCTGGCATTTCTGATGACAGTAAACAGTGAAAACCAATGCCTTATCCTATGCTTGCCGAATTGTTATTGTTTTAACAAACACAAACACACACATGCATGTACGCACGCGCACGCGCGCGCACACACACACACACACACACACACACACTCAGTATCCTGGCAGTCCACAAAAGCAGAATTGAATCTGGGTTGGTCTCAGTTGATGGTAAAGCTAGGATTAGAACAAGACCCTGGTAATCACATCTTTCAGTTCCAGTCCAAGCTTGTCCCCTAAAGAAGAAAACAGTATCTGGGATGTGGTCGGAGGATGAGACAGAGTTTTAAATGGGGCTGATGGGGCAAAATAAAGAGCCTAAAATAAAGCAATTACTTCATTCACACTTGATCCTTTGAGGTTGGTGGTAAAAAACTAAGAAACTGTTCAATTGAGAGAAATATGCCAGAAGAGAGGAGAGGAAAAGGCAAGGAAAGAGAGAGGAGAGGAAGAAGGAAGGAAAATTTCGTGTAATAGTAAGCGGGAATTCCTGTGACTGGACAGGGCAGACCAGCTGGATTCAGCCTGTAACTTTGTGAAAGGTCTAGAATTTCACTCTTAAAATTTTAATTTTCAAATTTTCTTCTGTTAATGTTAAGCTTTATGTGATTTAGAAAATGTTCTCCCCTAAATAAGCAAACTCGTCATGAAAATCGCTGATATCTGCATTTGCTGCAACAAGAACAACAAAAAATACATTCAAGGATTTTTTTTAATTCCAGGATAAGGATCAAATTTATTTCCTCATAGAACAAGAAGACACTCTAACAATGAAGGCCAAAAGTGCTTGTAAAATCCTTTTTGCTGTTGGGGTCGTAGTTTTAAAAAGTACACTTCATTCCAGTTCTAAATACACATGCAAACTACAGACAAAACATCCTACCACAAAACTAAATCTGAAAATGTCCAGGACCAACCAATCCACAATAAAGAGGTTAAACACCAAACCCAAAATGGTAAATGTAATAACCATGACCCTCACCATGTGGTAAGAGATGAATCCAATTAATGTTACCTTAAAAAGAACTTAAGTAACTCCTTCCTGTCCTAATTGCCCATTATAAGCCTCAGAAGCCAGCTGTGTGGTAGAGACAAATCAGTGACATTCAGCAAAGCATGTTCCGACCAAAGTACCACTTTACCCTGTGTGAACTCTATGAAACATGCGTTAATGGATTCCAAAGGCATTTAAAGAGGCTATAACCTGTCAAACATTTACAATTACAATGGGATCAATAAAAATGGGATTGTTAGATGGCATTTTTCAGATTGCTCTATTCTGATTCCAAAAAGAAAAAGAAAGGGTGATCAGGGAGCCGTGACACAAAACAATGACATTTTGTTAAATCCTGAGGCTGGAAGAAACCTTAAAGGTTATCGAGTAAATTTCCCCAACCTTCATTCCCTCTTGCAAACAACTCAATCATCAAGCGAGTCATTATCAAGGAAAATTTCATCACACCCAACAGTCTGACCTGCCAAGTTAGTTTCTGAATTGACTATACCACTTAGCCCCTCATCATTCAGAATTGCCTGTGACACTTCAAAATCCCCCTTTATAGCTGAAACTATGCATCTATGCAGCTGTTTGTGCTCATACACATTATTTCAGCCCTCCAAAATACCCAGCCTCCTGCTCCCTCCATTCTTTCCTGTTCACCAGCCCTATCCAAGGTCAATTCTCACAATGCCCAGCCTAAATACCATGGTCAGCCCTCTGGGCTCCCCTCACACCAGCCTGATACCTCCCATGCTCCTTTCTGCCAATCTGCCCTTTGACACCACAATCATGATTAAACTCCAAACTGCCTGTTCTGCTCCCATTCACAACCTCCAGAGGCCTTGTGGGGAAAACTTAAGGACAAGGTAAAGCTGTCACTATTAATGAATGCATTCTAATCTCAGGTGAGCCCACAAAGAGAAGCCATCAGTGCTGCCATTTCTCTCGGTGCCTCTTCCAAGCCTTAAATCCCCTAAAGAACTCCCCAGTTTGCACATCCATCATGGAGAAGTTGATGGACATCAGGCAAGAAGCCCCCCAAACTCCCATCCTTCCCATCCTTCTCTCTCTCTTACCAACCACCACTTGAATGATCCGAGCCATTCTTTCGGATCTCTTCTCTACACTTACACTAGACCCATCCTCTCAACCTTGGATCACATTAGAATGACCAGGTGTCTGCCCTGGCCTCTCTTTCAAAGACTGAGTCATGGTCTGAAGTGAGCCCCCTGCACATGGCATGTTTCAAAAGCTCCCCCAGGTGTTCTTAAAATAAGCCAAGGTTGGGTATTACTGGTGAAGACAATTTTATCCATGCCCATGATTTTAAATACCAAATCTGGAGTTCTTTTCTGGGCTGTGTTCTCACACATCCAAATGCATTATAGAACCACCACCACCACCCTACATACTCCATAGGGTTTGCAAATTCAACATGTACCAAACTCTTCATCCTTCCTGTTCTAGGCTAAACTGTGTCCCCCCGAGAAATTCATATGTTGAGGTCCTAACTCCTAGTACCTCAGAATGTGACCACATTTGGAGCCACGGTCTATAAAGAGGTAATTAAGTTAGAATGAGGTCATTAGAGTGGGCCCTAATCCAATATGACTAGTGTCCTTATAAGAGAAGAAAGTTGGACACAGGCAGGTACAAACGAAAAACCACATGAAGACACCGGGAGGAGACCATCACATGCAAGGCAAAGAGAGAGGCCTCAGAAGAAAACAGTCCTCACAATTCTCTATGACTTCCAGCCTCCAGAATTGTGAGAAAATAAATTTTTGTTGTTTCAGCCACCCAGTCCGTGGGACTTCATAGCAGCCCTGGCAATCTAATATAAATACACTTCCCATGTCCTTGTTACTCTCTCCTACTTCGTCTCATTCAACGGTATTGTCATCCATTCACTATCACTCCTCTCCCCCCGCCACCCACCATATCTATTCAATAGCCAAGTTGCATCAATTCTTCCTCCTAAATGTCTTTCGTATCTACCTTCTTCCCTGCAAACCCACTGTTACTGCCTTAACTCAAGCCCTAATTATTCCTCTTAAGATATCTCAGTACTATACGATCTCAACTTATAGGTAGAATCTTAAAAAGTTGAACCAAGAAGTAGAGGGTAGAATGATGGTCACCAGAGGCTGGGGGCAAGGGATGAAGAACAGTGGGGTGGGAGATAGGGAGTTGTTGATCAAAGGGTACAAAGTTTCAGACAGACAAGAGGAATAGCTTCTTTCTGAGATCCACTGCACAGCAGAGTGGCTAGAGTCAATAATAATGCACTGTATATTTCAAAATAAGAGTAAATTTCAAATGTCTCACCATAAAAAATGATATAGGTCAATGAAATGGAGGAAAAATAAAGATGTTTTCATAAATAACTTTTTTTAAAAAGCTATTCTAGTCCCTTCTACCTGCAACTATTTCTCCTGGGTGTTTGGAGAATAACCTTCCTAAAACAGAAATCTAGTATGGCAATGATCTGTTTCAAACCTTCCCATGGTTCCCCATTGCCCCAAGGCCAGCCTCCTCATGCACAGCAAACTGAGTCCTTCAGGTACTTCTGGCTTAGGCTATAACTCACCTTGCTTGTTAAGCCCCAGCACTTTGGATCTACTCAGAAATCCCCTAACATATAATGCTAATCCACACAGCTGTCTTTGCATATGCACTTGGCTTTTCCTGGAATACCCTCCCTTGTCCAAATTCTATGCCTGGCAAATATCTACTCATCTTTCCAGTCACAGCCTTTCAATGAAGCCTTTTATGGGTCCTAATCCCCACCCAGATTAATCACCGCCTCCTCTATGCTGCTTCTGAACTTACACGTACATCATTACACTGTGACCATATACCAGCAAATGTCACAAGCACAAATACCCACAGGGACCAACCAGGTATCATAAATACATGAAGTGCCAATGAAAACAGATCTTCAGCTTCCATGATACAGAAACTATACTTGCACGAGGAACAATCATAATGCCCACCTGTCTATGCTGACTTTTGAAACTTGACCTGAACAAATAAACTGTATGTGGGGCCAAATTCATTTAGCACATGGACTTCCAGTCTTGTAAACTCTGGCCAAAGGCATCAACTGTCAGAGCCTTCATTTCTCTTCCTTCTACTCCCTGAAGTAAAAGGACTCCACAAAATCCGTGCTCATAGGCTGATCTTTGTTCATGCTATTCTCAGTCAAGCCAATGCTTAAAGCACAGGAACCCACACTTAACTGACCACAAAGAGAGGATGCAGTATTGAGCTTAATAACCTTGAACTTACTGCTACTCAGTTCTTATCAAAAATATCCTTTTGCATGAAGTAATATTCATAGGGAACATCCTGAAAAGTATCTAATTCAGCACTCCACAAAGAATATGGAATGTCTATGCTTGGACAGAGCCAGCAGTGAGCTGCTTGTCTGAACTGTCTTGCTTTGGCTCTTACGGAATGCCTTTTCTGAGATAAGCAATTGGCATTATGCCAGTAACTTATATTGGGCAATACAGTTTTTTAAACCCCATTGTCACATTCATTGTAAGATTGTATTTGGAGACACGACTCAATACATTAAAGTACCTAATGTTTGGAGAACCATGGATAAAATCCTCTCTCCTCCCAGCACATGAAGAGTTCTCCTCCCAGCACATGAAGAGTTGTCCCCCCTGGTTAGTCCTTATCTTCATGGGCTTTCTGGGTAACACAGCTCATTGAGTCCCCTCTTCATGTCAACTATGAGGAAGAACAGCAAAATGCGTGGCCCTTTTCTAATACATGAATAGCACCCTAAGGTGGGCCCTTGGTCTTGGTCTCTGCTTAAATTCACACTCACTTCCTCTTACCCCATTTCCTTCCTATGCTTATTAAATTTCACTATATTTAGTAGGAAAATAGACATGCAACTAACTTATAACATTGCATTTATCACATGGTACCTTCATTAAGTTCCCATCCCTCGAGTCTGAGTTTTTTGAAGGTGGGCCTCCATCACTAATTAGATGTCACATTTAATTGGATTACATGTGACTACTTCCAGTAATGGGTGAAATTGCAAATCTATTACCTCCTAAGGAAGCTCACTTTATTTCCCCAAGGCACAGAAGTGGTCCCTGACTGTAATATCAATGGCATCTAGAAGAAAATTAAGCTTATGCGGGTAAATATGCAAAATACACACTAAACCAGCACAGGTGTAATTACCATTTAGTTTTTAATTCTTTTCTATTTATTTTTAGAGCACTTGCTCCATTTTCTAGTAGTTAACCAGTTATTTCACAGAAGTATACTCATCAGGAATACCCTACCATCAGTTGATGCAGTGTATACAGTTAAAAACAAAACTTGGCTGGGCGCAGTGGCTCACGCCTATAATCTCAGCACTTTGGGAGGCCGAGGCAGGCGGATCACGAGATCAAGAGATTGAGACCATCCTGGCCAAAATGGTGAAACCTATCTCTACTAAAAATACAAAAATTAGCTGGGCATGGTGGCGCCTGCCTGTAGTCCCAGCTACTAGGGAGGCTGAGGCAGGAGAATTGCTTGAACCCAGGAGGTGGAGGTTGCAGTGAGCCGAGATGGCACCACTGCACTCCAACCTGGCGACAGAGCAAGACTCTGTCTTAAAAAACAAACAAACAAACAAACAAAAAAAACCTTTTCACAGCATATTAAAGGACATAAAACTAAGGGAAGCTTGAAACATAATGTTCTCTGTTAGAAGACAAAACTGTGGATGAGTGAAAGACATGACCACAGTGGAGAGAACATCCACCAATGAGGTCTAGTCAATGTCATCCAGGACAGATTATTATTATAGTTTCCCATTGCTCTAATCATTTCACATTTCACTTATACTAATTTCCATCTTTAAGTTTTTCTCAAACTCTGCTGGTAGGAGTATGAAGCATTATCATTGTTTTGGAAATCAATTTAATCATTTCTATCTCTAGCCATAAAAATCATCCCTGCCTTTTAAGGCAACAAATTATATTACCAGGAATCTACTCTAAAGAAATTACCTGAAATGCAAAAATAGGCTTGCAAAGATATTTACTGAAGTGAGTTCACTATAACAGTAGCTGAATGGAATTAACATCACTTCCATTTACTGCATACTATTAAGAGAAAGGACAAAGTACCGATTATGCCCAGTAGGATTCCAACTAGATAAAATTTACAGAGAAAATATTAAAAGGGAATATCCCATAAACTTGACAATGGCTATCTCTAGGTGGGGAGTATGGGTACTTTTTCCTTCTTCTTCTTTATATTTTTCTTTGTTTTCTAAAATGAGCACAAACAGGTGTTACTTTTGAAAGTTAAGTTTTTAAACTACCTTTTAAAATCTACTTGGAAACCAAATGATATTACTTTCAAATCAGTGATCTCACTCTTAATCAGTCTACGGAAATTACATAAAAGTTGTTGAGTACAATACTTTTTAAAACAGCAAGTACAAAGGAAATAAAACTGTGTAAAAATAGGGCAATGGTTGAATGAACAGTTTAACAGCTTAATGGATTATTATCAGGCTATTAAAAATATGATTCAGACTATATCGCCTTATATAACAGTGTGTTAAAAAACAATCAGTAGAAATAAAAACACACATTTGTTACTTCTAGGTAGAAGTAGACCATAAAATAGAACATAATAGAAATAGGCCATAAAACTAACATGACTAAATAACAAATACATTCATTAGGGAACTGCTAATACAAGTGGGTTTATTTATTTAAATATTGCCATAATGTGATTTCAAAAATAATTTTTTAAATGTTTTTAAGAATACACTAAGGGCCAGGTATGGTGGCTCACACCTCTGATCCCAACACTTTGGGAAGATTGCTTGAGCCCAGGAGTTCGAGACCAGCCTGGTCAACATCGCAAGACCCCTTCTCTATTAAAAATAATAATAATAGAGATATATTTTAAAAGATAATAAACAGTATTTCATATAAAAACAATTGGTTTTAAATAAGTTGAACAGTTTTAAATACTTTAAGATGTGTTCACTGGAACATTTTTACTCACTGAGTCATTCTGCCACTAAAACGGGATGAAGAAGGAAAAAGGAAGAGAGTTAGGCAGGTAAATGATAGTGTGTGTTTTCTGCTGAACAGCTACTGGACAGAGTTACTTTTATTCCCTACCCAAATTAGTGAAATGTTGTATTAGCTTAGACTGCCATTAAAAAGTTCCTTGGGAGGCCGAGGCGGGCGGATCACAAGGACAGGAGATCGAGACCATCCTGGCTAACATGGTGAAACCCCGTCTCCACTAAAAAAAAAAAAAAAACATACAAAAAATTAGCCGGGCTTGGTGGCGGGCACCTGTAGTCCCAGCTACTCAGGAGGCTGAGGCAGGAGAATGGCGTGAACCTGGGAGGTGGAGCTTGCAGTGAGCCAAGATCACGCCACAGCACATCAGCCTGGGCGACAGAGTGAGACTCCGTCTCAAAAAAAAGTTCCATACGTTAGGTGGCTTAAATGACAAAAATTTATTTTCTCATAATTCTAGAGGCTAGAAATGTAATACAGGGTGCCAGCATGGTTGGTTTCTGGTGAGGGCTCTCCTTTTGGCTTGCAGACAGCTGTCTTTTCACTGTTTGCTCACACAGCCTTTCCTTGGTGAATGTGTACAGAAACAAAGATCTCTCTCTTCCTCTTCCCATAAGGCCACCAATCCTATCAGATTAGGACCCCACACTTATAATCTCATTTAATCCTAATTATCTCCTAAAAGCCTTATCTCCAAATACAGCTACACTGGGGGTTAGGGCTCCAACATGAATATCAGGGAGAAAATCCAGTCCATAGCAAATGTTAAATATGTTTTATAATAAATCTCTTGTAGAAAGAATACATTTAGTCATGAGACCTCAGCTAATTCCTGCTCCTAGAGAAACAGTATTCAACAAGGTTCTTAATCCCTGAATCAGATGAGAATTTGTGATTTCGAAGCCCTCTACTTCAAGATGACCAAACACTTGAAGAGAAGCGGGGACTTTTTCCCAAGGTCATGGTGACTAAACCCCTGCTTGAGTGTTGAGATTCCCTTGAACAATCAGCGAAGTTCAACTGATGCTTCCAACTCTGAAAATAAATTTCTCCTGGGAGCTTTAGACTTTTGTCTACACCACTTCTCTCTTAGGGCTATCCAGAATGCCTTTTATGGAATTCTAGGCCAGGCATCTACATGCTCTGTGCCTCTTCCTGGCTTTGTCTACCTTGAACCTACCCTAACCCCATGACCCCAACCCCTTCAGACCCAACCTGTTTCTAGTACTAGCATTGAGCACCTGTGCCTAGTACCTGCTTGGACCTACACATTGCCAAACACTGCCTGTGCCTGTGTGACCTGCCCCTGCCTTGTCTCAGATCAGGAGCCTGGAGTTCTGGCTGGTTTCCATATAATAATCAGCTTAAGAAGATATTTAACAACAAATTAAAAAAATCAACTGATGAATCAGCACCAAAACACACTAAGTAAAATCTCCAGAGTTACGTGGACTTCCTGAGTAAATATTTTACTATGAATGAGGAATTCAGCAGAGTTCAGACAAACAGAAAAAGCATGCATCTCATCTTTCTTCCCTCGATTTCTAAACAAAAAATAAGAACGAGTGTAATAACATATTCACGTTATGATAAATGAACTTGAAAGACTGAATATATTGAATTACAAAAAATAATGTTGAAATGTATTTGAATCAAATGATTTAATATACTGGTAAGAAAAGCCGAGTTGATGGGGGAAATGGAAGACGCTGGTCAAAGGGTACAAACTTCCAGTTATGAGTAAGTTCTGGGGATCTAACGTACAGCATGGTGACGATACTTAATAGTACTCATTTCACAGTATATATGTATATCACCATCATAAGTAGAACTTAAATACAGTTTTGCTTGTCATTATACATCAATAAAGCTAGGAGGAAAAACAAAAGATAAGCTGAATTGCCAAGTACCTTTAATTCTCTTTCACATAAGCCCATTTCTTATAAAATATTCCTTAAACTTGGTGTAGTCATTAAAATTGAATTCATCTTCCATATGATTCCTTAGCCCTTTAAAATCTTTTTAAAATAATATCACCCTCATCCAATGGGTTTTTATAAAATGTGGATTATATATAACTTAGATGCTGCATATTTCTCCAAAGCAAGCATCCAGCATATAAACATAAGATAATCATATTTTTCCATGTTTGCTGAATCCGAAAGGATAAAAAAAATTAATTCCAAGTGTTGTCAAACTGCAAACTATGATATAAAGTCTTAAAAGATTTAGGCCAGTTGCCGTGGCTCATGCCTGTAATCCCAACACTTTGGGAGGCCCAGGTGGGTGGATCACCTGAGGTCAGGAGTTCAAGACCAGCCTGACCAACATGGTGAAACCCTGTCTCTACTAAAAATACAAAAATTAGCTGAGTGTGGGGGCAGACACCTGTAATCCCAGCTACTCAAGAGGCTTAAGCAGGAGAATCGCTTGAACCACCCGGGAGGTGGAGGTTGCAGTGGGCAGAGATCCCGCCACCGCACTCCAGCCTGGATGACAGCAAGACTCCGTCACAAAAAAAAAAAAAAGTCTCAAGAGAATTCTAATCTTTACCCATTCTTCCATGTTGTAATGAGAAGCATTAGTAGTGTTGCCCAATGTGAAGGAATTAGTGCCACCTGAGCCTGACCCCACAAAGACACAGAAAGATGCAAATACCTGGAGTTCTCCCAAGTTTAGTCTGAGCTTGTTGGACTAGGTTAGTTAAATGGTGGGGTGCCAAGTCTTTAAACAGCCAGAGCAAAGTTGAAAATAGAAAGCATAAAGGCACTTAATACTAATAATAGGACTGGGAGAATGATTCTTGCAAACTGATTTCAAGTCCTCCATTTTAAGACAAGGTTCCCAGGGCCTCAAAGGTTGGGTATTGTCAAGGGTACCATGTGCAGCAATGGAAGAACTGGCAATTGAATCATGGTCTCCCATCTCATGTGGTCTCCAACTTACTTTATGGACTTCTAATTTAAAATCTTTCTTTTAAACTCTCCAGTTTTAAAAGAGGGTGGGGGGAATGAACACTAAAATCCTACCAAGGTAAAAAAAAACAAAAATCCTAGTGCAGCAATAATTCTTACCATTATATTCAAATCAACAAGAAGCAATGAAATACTCACCCAACCATCTGATCTTCACTGACAAAAAACTTAACTTCAGTGTTATAATTTCTTACAAATTATGCATAGTTACTAAATTGGTAATTATACTATATAAAAGTATTTTTTAATCCAACCAAATCTACTTCTCCTGCATATTGAACACAACTTTGTACAGCTCCTCATACAGAGCAAGCCTTCAAAAAACCCTGCTATTGCCGGGCGGGGTGGCTCAAGTCTGTAATCCCAGCACTTTGGGAGGCCAAGGCGGGCGGATTACGAGGTCAGGAGATCGAGACCATCCTGGCTAACACGGTAAAACCCTGTCTCTACTAAAAATACAAAAAAAATTAGCCGGGCATGGTGGCGGGCGCCTGTAGTCCCAGCTACTCGGGAGGCTGCAGCAGGAGAATGGCGTGCCCGGCAAGCAGAGCTTGCAGTGAGCCAAGATCGTGCCACTGCACTCCAGCCTGGGTGACACAGCAAGACTCCGTCTCAAAAAAAACAAAACAAAAAACCCCTGCTATTTAGCAATATACTACATTGCTCTAATACAAAACTACTTCAACAAACACCAACATCCATCCCCCCCCCAAAAAATCCTTGACATTCCTATTTGACTTTTGTCAAGTAAGAAAAAAAAGCCACAAACAGGAAGGCCTACTAAGTATCACAAAAAATGCCAACTCATCAAACAAAGAAGATTGCCTTCCACCTGTCTTTCCCTTCCGGTTTTCTATTTTGCTTCTGTTACTATTTCTTCCATGACTCTGCAATCCCACGCACACACCCCTGCTCAGTCCTTCACAGAGTTAACACATTCTCATCTGCAGACCTAACCAAATGTCAGTTCCCCAGGGAAATCCTGAATCACCCCCAAAGTCAGATGAGGTTCCCCATTTAATCACTTTTGCTCTTTTCCCCCACAGAATTTATCATGCAGAGTATTTATACATTTGGATGATTTTTTTTTGGTTCATATGCTCCATCCCAGTAGACTCTATGCTTCATGCCACCAGTGATAACGACTGCTTTACTCATCACTCTATTCCCAGCTACTAGCAAAATAACCGATACTGTATCTAACAAATGGATGTTGAAAAATGAACCTGATTTTAGACAGCACAGCAACAGACTAGATCAGTGTCTTTCAAACTGCAGTTCATGACCAGATAAGTGTTTTCAAAATGTATGAGTTATAACCAGTACTTTTTAAAATGAAAATGAACAAATTATCATAGGAATAAATAGAAAAGAAAATGTCAGAGTTTACTATATGTAGTAAACTATATACAACTAATGCCTCATTCAAATGTATGTACAAACATTTCTAACTATGGGACATGTCTAAAAAGTTTGAAAGCCACTGAACTAAATGTCCCAATAAAACTCATCACAATTTCCAGTTAAAATGCTCAAGAAGGTGCACACAAAGACAAAAATTGGCAATAGCACTAAAAATATATGAGGAAAAAGCAGCCAAAGCCAAGGCATTATTTCCACTAACTACATAGTACAAAAAATGGGTAAGAAGCATGTTCTTGGACCATATGCACAATGCATACCACACCTTTTGAACTTCAACAAGATAGATACTCTAACAAATGTAGAAAAAAATCCTGAATTGAACTCAGGAAATGCAGAAGATGCAACTGGCCAGATAAATCTGAAGGGCGTAATATTAGACTGAACTGTACAAAACATTTTATAGGTCAAGAGCAGTCAAATACCAGCAATCTCATATGATTCAACTTACCAATGAAGATAATGAAAATGGCAGCTAATACATTCAGTGTGCTGGGCATCATATATATATTTTTATATATATATACACACACATATTTATGTATATATTTATATATACATATATACATATATATTTATATACATAATTATATATTTATATATACATACATATTTATATATATTTATATATACATAATTATATATATTTATATATATGGGCGTGTGTGTGTATATATATATATATATACACACACACACATATATATACACACACACTTTAAGTTCTGGGATACATGTACAGAACGTGCAGGTTTGTTACACAGGTATAAATGTGCCATGGTGGTTTGCTGCACCCATAAACTCGTCATCTACATTAGGTATTTCTCCTAATGTTATCCCTCCCCTTGTCCCCCACCCCCCAACAGGTCCCAGTGGGTGATGTTCCCCTCCCTGTGCCCATATGTTCTCATCGTTCAACTCCCACTTATGAGTGAGAACATGCAGTGTTAGGTTTTCTGTTCTTGTGTTAGTTTGCTGAGAATAATGGTTTCCAGTTTCATCCAAGTCCCCACAAAGGACATGAACTCACCTTTTTTATGGCTGCATAGTATTCCATGGTGTATATGTGCCACATTTTCTTTATCCAGTCTATCACTGATGGGCATTTGGGTTGGTTTCAAGTCTTTGCTAGTGTAAATAGTGCTGCAATAAATATACGTGTGCATGTGTCTTTATAGTAGAATGATTTATAATCCTTTGGGTATATACCCAGTAATGGGATGGCTGGGTCAAATGGTATTTCTGGTTCTAGATCCTTGAAGAATCACCACACTGTCTTCCACAATGGTTGAACTAATTTACACTCCCACCAACAGTATAAAAGCATTCCTATTTCTCCACATCCTCTCCAGCATCTGTTGATTCCTGACTTTTTAATGATTGCCATTCTAACTGGTGTGAGATGGTAGATCATTGTAGTTTGATTTGTATTTCTCTAATGACCAGTGATGATGAGCTTTTTTTCATAAGTCTGTTGGCTGCATAAATGTCTTCTTTTGAAAAGTGTCTGTTCATATCCTTTGCCCACGTTTTGATGGAGTTCTTTTTTTCTTGTAAATTTGTTTTAAGTTCCTTGTAGATTCTGGATATTAGCCTTTTGTCAGATGAATAGATTGCAAACATTTTCTCCCACTCTGTAGGTTGCCTGTTCACTCTGATGATAGTTTCTTTTGCTGTGCAGAAGCTCTTTAGTTTAATTAGATCCCACTTGTCAATTTTGGCTTTGGTTGCAATCACTTTTGGTGTTTTAGTCATGAAGTCTTTGCCCATGCCTGTGTCCTGAATGGTATTGCTTGGGTTTTCTTTTAGGGTTTTTATGGTTTTAGTTCTTACATTTAAATCTTTAATCCATCTTCAGTTAATTTTTGTATAAGGTGTAAGGAAGGGGTCCAGTTTCACTTTTCTACATATGGCTAGCCAGTTTTCCCAACACCATTTATTAAATAGGAAATCCTTTCCCCATTGCTTGTTTTTGTCAGGTTTGTCAAAGATCAGATGGTTGTAGATGTGTGGTATTATTTCTGAGGCCTCTGTTCTGTTCCATTGGTCTTTATATCTGTTTTGGTACCAGTAATAGCCTTGTAGTATAGTTTGAAGTCAGGTAGTGTGATGCCTCCAGCTTTGTTCTTTTTGCTCAGGACTGTCTTGGCTATACGGGCTCTTTTTTAGTTCCATATGAAATTTGAAGTAGTTTTTTCTAATTCTGTGAAGAAAGTCAATGGTAGCTTGATGGGAATAGCATTGAATCTATAAATTACTTTGGGCAGTAGGGCCATTTTCATGATATTGATTCTTCCTATCCATAAGAATATTTTTCCATTTATTTGTGTCCTCTTGTTTCCTTGAGCACTGGTTTGTAGTTCTCCTTTAAGACGTCCTTCACATCCCTTGTAAGTTGTTTTCCTAAGTATTTTATTCTCTTTGTAGCAATTGTGAATGGGAGTTCATTTATGATTTGGCTCTCTGTTCGTCTATTAATGATGTATAGGAATGCTTGTGATTTTTGCACATTGATTTTGTATCCTGAGGCTTTCCTGAAGTTGCTTATCAGCTTAAGGAGATTTTGGGCTGAGACGATGGGGTTTTCTGAATATACAATCATGTCATCTGCAAACAGAGACAATTTGACTTCCTCTTTTCCTGTATGAATATCCTTTATTTTTTTCTCTTGCCTGATTGCCCTGGCCAGAACTTTCAATACTATGTCGAATAGGAGTGGTGAAAGAGGGCATCCTTGTTTTGTGCCAGTTTTCAAAGGGAATGCTTCCAGCTTTTACCCATTCAGTATGATATTGGCTGTGGGTCTGTCATAAATAGCTCTTATTATCTTCAGATATGTTCCATCAATACCTAGTTTATTGAGTGTTTTTAGCATGAAAGGGTGTTGAATTTTATTGAAGGCCTTTTCTGCATCTATTGAGATAATCATGTGGTTTTGGTCGTTGGTTCTGTTTATGCGATGGATTACGTTTATTGATTTGTATACATTGAACCTGCTTTGCATCCCAGGGACAAAGCCAACTTGATTGTGGTGGATAAGCTTTTTAATGTGCTGCTGGATTCAGTTTGCCAGTATTTTATTGAGGATTTTCGCATCAATGTTCATCAGGGATATTGGCCTGAAATTTTCTTTTTTTGTTGTGTCTCTGCCAGGTTTTAGTATCAGGATGATGCTGGCCTCATAAAATGAGCTAGGGAGGAGTCCCTCTTTTTCTATTGTTTGGAATAGTTTCAGAAGGAATGGTACCAGCTCCTCTTTGTACCTTTGGTGGAATGCAGTTGTGAATCTGTCCGGTCCTGGGCTTTTTTTGCTTGGTAGGCTATTAATTACTGCCTCAATTTCAGAACGCTCCACCCCAAATCAACAGGCCAGGTGCAGCGTTCATGCCTGCAATCCCAACAGTTTGGGAAGTCAAGGTGAGAGTTTGAGACTAGTCTGGGTAATAAAGCAAGACCCTGTCTCTACCCAAAAAATAAATAAATAAATAAATAAATAAATAAATAACCAAACATGGTGGCATGTGCTCACAGTCCCAGCTACTCAGGAAGCTGAAGCAGGAGGATGGTTTGAGCCCAGGAGTTTGAGGCCACAGTGAGCTATGATTGAGCAACTGAACTCCAGCCTGGGTGACAGAACAAGACATGGTCTTTAAGAAACAAAACAAGAAAAATATTTTGGGGAAACAGCAGAAAATAAAAATAGAATTTTTTTTTAAGTCTTGTCCTCATCTAAGAAGTCAGAAGAAAAGTGCAATGGAGAAGAAAATATCAGGCAAGCTGGGTAGACAGGAAAGGTCACACAATTTTAAATGTAGTGATAGAAGGCCTTGGTATGGAGTTGACCTTTGAGTTAAGACATGAAAATAATGAGAGCAGGCATGTGGATACCTAGGAAAGAACGTCCTAGGCAGAAGGACAAAGACCAGGAAACCACAGTCCACTGTGTGGATAAGCTCAAAAATGGAGATCATTTAGAGTAAGGATAGAACTCTGGGAACATCAACACTGAAATATGGGCAGAGAAGCACAAGTCCTCAAAAAAAAAAAAAAAAAAGAAGCAAGCGGAGAAAGGGAATGACTAAACATAATTAGGTATGTTTAATTAGTCACACACACATTAAATAGTGTGACTAATATGTAGTCATTAGAAATTAAAAATGAAAGATTTTAATGGCCTGTGTACATACTTGTGATACAAAGGAGAATGCTGTTAAATATTCCGTAAAAGCAAATATTTTTAAAACTGCAAGAAATTATCCCAAAATGGAATAAGAATTTTTTTTTTTTTTTTTTTTGAGGCAGAGTCTCGCTCTGTCACCCAGGCTGGAGTGCAGTGGCACAAACTCAGCTCACTGCAACCTTAGCCTCCTGGGTTCAAGAGAGCACATCCAGTTAATTTTTGTATTTTTAGTAGAGACAGGGTTTTATCATGTTGGCCAGGCTGGTCTTGAACTCCTGACCTCAAGTGATCTGCCCACCTTGGCCTCCCAAAGTGATGGGATTTCCAGCACGAGCCACCATGCCTAGCAAGAAAGTCAATCTTAAGTGATGGAACTACACATGAATCCCTGTACATTCCACATATTTTAAAATGAGCAAATACTGTTTTTTCCTATCAAATTGAAATGAGTATAATTTAAAAGAATCATAATGGCTTAGAAAAAAGAAAACTAAGAATAAACTTGTCTTTTTTCTATCTTGCATGCAAAAAGGCATGCCAATAAAATTATCTAAAGTGAAAATAAATTCTTAATTAGAAAAAGACTTTTTTTTTTTTTTTTTTTTTTTACCAAGTAAAGGACAAACTTGTACTGCATCCTACTTTTTAGTAGGCAACTAAAGCTTAAAATTATTTGATCAGACTTTTAAAACCTCTATGACAAACCTTTACAAGTTTCTCAAAGCGTGGTCTTTAGGCTACTGAAATTTCCAAAGTTCTTCTGGAAGGTTTACCTTTTATATGACAGCAATATGAGACTCACTGCCACTAGTCCTACAGTAAATTAAAACTATATCTGCAACTTCCCCCAGACATCAAATCACCATCTAATTATTGAAAGGATTTTTTTCCAGATAACAATAGCTGGAATGGGCTGTTTCAGGGATTTTTTGTTCACCCCAATGGGATATTGTTGAAATTTGCACCATTTCCTTCCTATCTCCCCAGGACCACCTATCAAGAGAAGCCATAGTAAACGCTCAACAAATGCTTGATAACCCATAAAACTACTTTAATCTTCTAAAGAAAAATAACCTAAAGAATTGAAATAAGCCTTGTCCTTGTTAAAATATATCAATCTTTTCACTCTAAAAGTGCTCTCCAGCTTATCACACACAGTTTACTGGCATTTACTTCTACATTTAGCAATTATGCCTGAATACTGCCAACTGACTTCTCAGCTAAACTTCAAACTCAAATTGCCAGCTATCAGCTGAAAATCTCTGCCTGCATGGTTTTAGACATGTCTAAAACTAACAAGCCTCACTGCAACAATCATCATGCTCTCATGTCCTGTCTGGTAATGGCATCAACATGCCCTTTTTTGTCCGCAGTAGTCTCCAGTACCCTTCTACCTCCACAAGCTTCGAGATTGGTCCCACCACTTCCTGCCACAAACCGTCAATTCCAGGCACTCCTCCCCAAGCCTGTCACTCACTGGGTCTTCCTCATTACTCTTCTGCATGGAATGAGCTCCACAGACCATTGAGGCTGGCATCCTGCTGCAAGTCATTTCCCTCCTCTAAGGCTGTCCTCCATCCTCAGATATGCAGACAGCTCTTTGTTTGAACCTTGGTTTACCATATTCATCACTACCTACCTGATCTTAATCATTTGAGTCCATATCGCTCCATGTTCATGAGCTACTCAAGAGCGGGGACCATACTTTCTTAATTTTTTTTTAATTTTAGTGTCCTCAGGTCAGGCACGGTGGCTTGCGCCTGTAAACCCAGCACTTTGAGAGGCCGAGGCGGGTGGTTCACTTGAGGCCAGGAGTTCAAGACCAGCCTGGCCAACATAGTGAAACCCCATCTCTACCAAAAAATACAAAAAAAATTAGCCAGGCGTGGTGGCGCACGCCTGTGGTCCCAGCTACTTGGAAGGCTGAGGCAAGAGAATTGCTTGAACCCAGGAGGCAGTGAGCCAAGATCATGCCATTGCACTCCAGCCTGGGCAATAAAGTGAGGCTCTGCCTCAAAAAAAAAAAAAAAAAAAATTTAGTGTCCTCAGCCAAACGTAAGGACACAGAAGTTCTCCAAGATATCAGCTGCATGAAACTAAACTGACAGCGTCTCAAAGTGACCAGAGAACAGATTGTGCTAAATCTGGAAAAGTCAGTCATCTTGCCCTAGCCTTTGAACCTTTACTTCTCTGTGCCTAGTCAGAAAGTAAAGCAAGCAGTTCTCTGTGGAACTACAATAAATAGTGGGTACAGAATGAATGCCTCACTTAGTTGACAATAATCCTTCTCCCCACAATCGTAGTCCAAGAAGGCAAACCATCCCCTTAACAAAAGGCAATTCTGTTTCAGTTGTGTTATTCTCTTAGTAAGAACACACCATCCTTATCATCTGCTGATTACAGACTTCCAAGGCGGGGGTCCTCATTGAATACTCCTACAATGAAACCTGCCTATAATGAATAACTCTACCTATCTTCTCTGCTCCAGAAGTGGTTGAAAGGCCTTTCATCCAGGCCTTGTTTTCTACCTAACAAAAGGTTCACAGATGCCAAACACGTGCTCCAAAATGCCCCTCCTCCCGTCGTCTGAGACCCAGATGAAGCAGGGTCCTTGTGGCAATAATATTGTCTGCAATGCTTTTTGTCGTCTTGGTTGTCACACAGCTGGAAATAGTTTTCTTGTTCCCGTTTATAATAGCCAGACATTCATTATCACTCTGACAAGAACTCTTGAGTCATGTCATGCTGCACCAGTTCAAGAAGGGCCCATGCAGGCTCTTCCAACTTCAAACTTCTCACTCTTGATGGCAGCCTCAAGTATAGCCTCTCTAAAGCAAAAGAAAATGGAGGCAGGCACAGACAGATACACACATAAACATACATATGAGTATGTATAAACATATCCACACTTACCCCACACACACATATACATAAATATTAATTTTTGTAGGTTTGTATAAGTAAAAGGACAACTATGGAAGGCTATGGAACAAACTGATATCAGATGGGTAAGGTTAAAGTGGCAGAGAGAGATTTTTACATTTACTTTAGACACATCTATAGTGTTTGAATCATTGCAAAAAAAAATTTTGTAAATGAATGCAGCTACCCTCTCCTGGTTGGGATGCATTTTATTGTGTTTGTATCCCTGAGTGACTTCAAGATCATAAGTGAAATACATTAGTGAAGCAAAGCACCATGACAGGGTGACTTCAAAATAAGTATTAGCCAGATGCGGTGGCTCACAGCTGTCATCCCAACACTTTGGGAGGCCAAGGTGAGAGGATCCCTTGAGCCCAGGAGTTTGAGAACAGCCTGGGTAATGTAGTGAGAGCCCATTTCTTTAAAAAAAAAAAAAAAAAAAAAAAAAAAAAAGAAAGAAAGAAAAAGAAAGAAGAAGAAAGAAAGAAAAAGAAAAAAAATAGCCAGGCATAGCGGCACACACCTGCAGTCCCAGCTACTTGGAAGGCTGTAGTGGGAGAATAGCTTGAGCCCAGGAGGTCAAAGCTGCCGTGAGCCAGGATTATGCCACTGCACTCCAAGACCCTATCTCAAATAAATAAAAAATAAGTCTGACTTTCCACAGGCACTAGATTTGAATTATTCTAGAAAGCAAACTATACACTGAGCAAAGAATCTCAAACACAAGTTGGGTTAAAAGTAAGAATAGGGAAAATGAGATGGAAGCAAGGCAGGGCTACAGATAAAACACAGCTATGTCTATCTCTAGACTTTAAAACAGATAAATCCTAGCAAAATATTTCAAGCATATAAAATGAAAAGGCGATTACCAGGCTCTGTGGTCTCCTTCCCTAAAAGGGAAAGGCCAACTCACCTCAAAGTATTGAGACTACCTTGGAGAAAATGTTCCTAAAATAGAAGAATAACAAGATATATATGCCTGAGTTTGAAGGCATTCTAAAAGAACTTCTCTTACTAATGTCATATGATAGAGGGCAAGCTCCATGAGAGAAGGGGTCCATCCACATCTTGTTTCCTGCAGTGCTATCTTCCCAGCACAGGGTGGGTACAAATGCCTACTGAATATGGAAGAAAGAGTAATATAAAGGATTAAGGAACACATAGTAAATGAAAACTAGAATTACCAACCAGATATCAGTTCTTATTCTTATTTTCCAGATGTAAAAAGAGAGGCACTTTGACCTACCCAGGAGTAGCAAAACTGGAGATAGAAAGCCTCTTGATCCCTTTTTTACCTCTTCTAGGCTTGGTTTATCTCCCAGGATCCTTCCAGATCCTAACCTTCCAGGAGCATTCCCTGACCTCCACCACCTCACCGCTGAGGGTCAAGAGCCCCGCTTCGTGCTCCCGCAAAGTCTTCTCTCTCATAACACTTGTTACACTGAATTGTAATTATCTGTTAATCGTGTGTAAGCTCCTCCTGGAGGGTGGGAATCCTGCCTTATTCACACTCACCCCTAGTAACTAGCACAAAGCCTGGTATATAGCAGGCAGTCAGTTAAGTGCTCCTGAGATGGGGGAAAAAAAAGTTTCCTCTGCCCCTGAACCATTTCTCCCTCCAAAGACCCAGGAATATCCTTCAATTAGAGCAGAATTTCAGAATCAGGGCAGTTAAGGGTTGGTCAAAGAGAACCACCTAGGCATAGGGGAAGAAAATTTAGTAGAACAGATCGATATAAAGTCTAATCTAGAGCATTGTTTAGACACATAAGTTAATGAATATAGGGAAACTTGCTATAACAGGAATGGTTCACAGTAGCAATCTCAGCATAGCAAATCCTAAACTCTAAGAAACATAGCACACATAATGGCCATAATGAACAAAATTTCCTTCAACCAACAGCTGGAAATCCCACCCATGGCCAGGTATTATTAGTCAAAGTTTTTTCTTTTAGAGAAAAATGCTGGTTTTGAAAACATTTTCCTTTATTTTCATAATACAACAAACACAGCTTGCCCTGCCTCATGCAGGCTTATTGCATGTTTGTTTTAGCACTAGACTAAAGTTAAGGGTCTGCCCTGTCATTATATCACTTTTTTAAAACAGTATCACAAAAATAAAATAAATTATAACCTAAATCCATGAATGTAGTAAAATAGTTCTCTTTCATTTCTGGAAAAAAATAATTACAATTTTACATGGACTTCAGGGTTAAAGTTTCTATAGCACTGATTAGATGACAGGGACATGCAAGTATTAAGACAATATTCTTTGGCCCAGCCCCACAAGTTGATAATACAACAACAACACTACTTTGAAATCATACTAACCTGCTAAAAAATGCCAAAGAGTTTAAATAAAATCATCACCACCACCATGCCACCCCTCCTCCTCTCCTACCAAAAATGTATCCTAAAATAAAGTATACTAACCTTGGGCTTCTCCAACTTAATTAACTTAATTTATTAAACATGCCAAACATAAGTTCCCTTGCAGAAGATAAAACAAACTGCTGGGAAGATCATTCATTAAATTGAATTCACAAGGTAATTGAAAGAAATTCAGCCAGCTTCTTTTTCTTTTTCTTTTTCTTAAGTTTTTTGAGATGGAGTCTCACTCTGTCTGCCCAGGCTGGAGTGCAATGGCACAATCTTGGCTCACTGCAACCTCTCCCTCCTGGGTTCAAGTGATTCTCCTGCGTCAGCCTCCTGAGTAGCTGGGATTACAGGCGCCCAGCATCACACCTGGCTACTTTTTTGTATTTTTAGTAGAGACAGGGTTTCACCATGTTAGCCAGGCTGGTCTCAAACTCTTGACCTCAGGTGATCCACCCGCCTCAGCCTCCCAAAGTGCTGGGATTACAGGCATGAGCCGCCGTGCCCAGCCTCTTCTTTTTCCTGTCTGTCTCCTGGGTACCCTAGCATCTCCAGATTCAACAGCAATTCAAAGACATCCAAGTCAGTTCCACCTCTGACATGCAACTGAAAACCAATATATATCCTCCTGTGACACAGAGGTACTGGGGAGCAAGTGTGAACCTATAAAGCTCCTGAATACCTCTCCCAAATGGATCCCACAGAGTGAAGATAATGAGTTAAATGCTTTAGCTCTAGGGATTTAAAATATGTAGAAAGCAAGTTACTTCTACTGGAAGTTAAACTTAAAGAATTCTCGTGGTTATGTCATCTCTCACTGCAGTACCGAGTGTGCTACTTGGCTTCCCTCTCTCCTTCCATCTACTGCCTTGCCCTATCATTTACAGAGGCATTAATGCCGGTTTCAAACTAATAATAATTCTTTTTCTTCTGTGCTGCAAATACCCAATCACTGTGGTTAAATACCATGTATAACATAAACAGGGTCAAGAATGCCAGCTGCCAGAAGAGTCATGTTTAAATTAGCATTAACCAGCAAGCCCTTCCCTAAACAAAAAAGAGAGGGGAAAAAAAAATGTTTTCTTGGACAGCTCTGTGCCTGCAGAATGACTTCAACCCCACATGTTCAAAAGGCTCCACAAGGTCCAGCTATAACACAATAGCATCATTAATTTTTACTAAATTAAATTTCTAAAAGTATAAAGCACTATCAATTTTCGGGGAGTAGGGAGGAAGAAACTACTTATTAGTTTATTCTATATAATTTGAGTAAACAGGCAATAGTGTCTTAAAACGTAGCAGCCATAAGTTACACGGATTGTAATGGAATAAAAGCCCAGTCCTCCGTCCATCATCGCACCCCTCACTCTGCCCCAATATGTGTTACTCAGTGTCTTTCCACATCTTGAGGTTATGTAATACTTCCTCCTTGCCTCCCTATCCCCATGTAGCACAACTCCTTAAAATAACATCAGAGGTCCCCCACAATTTGTCCCTTCGTAACTTTCCAGCCTTCATCACCCCACACTCTCACTTTGTCTTCATTCCCCCACCATTCATCTTTTAAAAGATATGTTATTCTTCAAGCCACATTTATAAAGTCGTCCCCTGAATCAAAACGTAATTCTCCATTCCCTGGCATGCCAAAGTTCTTGGACTCTACAGCTACCACCCAGTTACACAACACTGCATATACATATTCGGTATGAACCGTGAGGCTCACTGCATCTTTCCCCCCTGTGTTGCAGTTCTTTCTGGAGCTTCCTTTTCACCATCCTTGCATCTACCACATGGAAGGAATTCAATAATTGTTTGCTGAAATAGAATTACCTCCTTTTCTCTCAACTTTCTAAGACATCCATAATAGTTTTCCCTAAGATTTTTTTTTTTAAGAGATAGAGTCTCTCTGTCACCCAGGCTGTAGTGCAATGGCACAATCACAGCTCACTGCAGCCTTGAATCCTGGGCTGAAGCCATCCTCCCTCCTCCGCCTCCCAAGTAGCTGAGACTACACGCACATGCCACCATACCCAGCTAATGTTTTTATTTTTTTATAGAGACAGAGTCTCACTATGTTGCCCAGGTTGGTCTCAAACTCCTGGCTTCAAGCGATTGTCCTGCCTCAGCCTCCCAAAGTGTTGACATTACAGGCATAAGCCACCACACCTGGCCCGGGATATTTAAATAAGAGGGTAACATGATATGTAAAAATAAGAAACCAAACAGTAGTATGATGCTGACTTAAGGCCAGAGAAGACTATTGGACTTTAAACCAAGAGCTTATGTTTAAGTTTTTATTACATCACGGTTCAGCTTTTGAAATAAATAATGTTCCTCAAGGGTGTAGGCATATTGATACCAAAACATCAAAGAAAAGGAAGACAGGCCACACATCAAGCACAGACATTAAAATCTTGACCTCAAACTAAATTCTGAAAGTTCTGTTATCTGCTGAATACTTGGAGCTTCCCAGTGAAAATGATACAGTGTATTCTGCCCAGATTGCAACTTTCCATACTAAGCATTTGAAATGATTCTTGGCCCTAAATATCACTTACTTCAGACTAAATGTCACTGTGTATCAAAAACACTGAGCAAGTGAGATTTTTATTCTTTGAATGTTCCAGTAGGTCACTAATGGAATAGATTCAGTAAAACCTTGCAGCCTACGGTATAATTTGAAACAACAAAAAAATCAAATCACTTTTTGGAAAATATTAGGTTTGAACAAAAATAGAAGTTTCGAAAGGGCTGCCACTTACATTCTTACCTCTGTTAGTTCTTTCCCATCACTCACAGGGAGACTGAAATCCATGCTGAGTGCCCACAGACCTGGGTAGGAGCTGTTCCCTTGAGAGACAATGATGCAAATGAGTCAAGTGATGCCTAGTAGAAGTCAGACTGCAAGGATCACCTTGACCTCACCTTAGTGCATTAGCTAAGCAAACTCACAAGCTTTAAATAATAAAGGTAACAAGAGATTGATCTGAGGGGGGGAAAGTATTATTGAGTCCCTTGAGGAAAGGAAAAAAAAAAAAAAAAACAGAGGAAATGAGCTCCCAGCTCAAGGATTTTTCTCCTCCAGGCATCCTCTGTTGCTGGTTTTCTTCCATCTTCCTGGCCCTCTGGACCTCTCACTTCCCCCTCCTACCTTTTCCTATTGCTCTAACATAATAAGATAACCTCCCACCGGTTTCTCGCTATTTGGGAAGCTGGAAGGAACAGCAACGATCACCAACCCCTTCCATTTTCCGGATGGGGAGACGGAGACCAGGATCTGAGCTGACCCGACTGGCTGAGGTCGCGCCGCTAGGGGACGTGGTGTACCTTGCGGGCTCGGATGATGACAACCCAGCCTTCCCTCCTCGCTCCTCGCCCGTGCTTTCCTGCCTCAAGCTACCTCCTTCTCTTGCCACTTGGTGTTTTTATCCTCAAATCAGACAAGTATCAAGAAAAAAATGCAACCTTAATATACTTACAATGCTGATTATTATTCATAATTTTGCATTTGGGGCAATTATACTCGCTCCTACTGGGATATGGAAATCAAGGGCAGAAACAACTAGGTGACAATCTACCTCCCTGTGTATTTTAATGATGTTTAGTTTGGTTCAAATAACCATACCTCTAACATACACCCTTTTTCCTTGGGACCCACTCTTCTATCTGGCAAGGGAATAACTTCTTTAAAAACTTCGCATTTTCCAAGTGTACAGTCTTCCCTTAACCAGAACTGCAGACTCTGAATCACAGACCTCTGGCTTACCAGTTATGCTTAGCTGAGCAAACACACTTATGCAAATACGTGAAAAACAAACTGTTAGAGCCTGAAGGAATAGAGGATTTCGCTGTGATCATCATTTACGTTTTCAATATTTATGTTTACCAATATCTATCTAACCCCATAGGAAACGACGCGTCCATAGTGAAACAAGCCAGCACCCACATTTATGAAAAAATCCACGGATTTCAACAAAAATGAAGAGAGGAGAGCAGAAGCGGAGAGCCACAACCTCAGGCCCCAGACAGCAGGCAGCAGCAAGTCCTGAATGCCTTCACTCTTAACATTGCAAAGACCAAATGGCAGCAAAGAAAAACAAGAATAAACTTTAAATCCATTCACCACAAAGGAGTCCTACGCAAGTCAAAGGAGCCGTCGATTTCAAAACCATCAACTTTCAAAGCCAGGTCCCTCCCTTGCCTTACAACCTCCTGTTACTTGCTAAGCACGTTTGTTAGGCGGCTGGACAGAAACTTAGTTAAAAGTCCTCAGCCCGGTGGTGGGGGACAACCGAGTCGTCAGTGGGAAGCGAGAGGTGCGGGAGCCCCAGGGGCGCAGGGACCCCTCGGAGGTGCACGTCCAGCGGGACGAGGTTTTGCGAGAATTTCGAGGGCCCCTCGCAAGCCCTCCCGCGCACCCACCCCGACCCAGGTAACCGGAGGCCACCTACGTGTCACTTGGGCGGGCCCCGGGGCGCACTGACCTGGCGCGGGACAGGAGGGCCGGCGGCCCGGGCGGCTGCGGCAACTTCCCTCCCGGTGCTCGGTCCGCCGCTGGGTGCGGGAGGCCAGGGGAGCCTCGCCTCCTGCAGGCCGGCTCGCAAGAACGCACGGCCACCCACCCGCGCCGCGGCCCAGAGCGCGCACCCACACTCTCACTGGCACTCGCACGCGCGCCCCCAACCACAAAGCCCGTCCGCGGCGGGACAGTGTGAGCTCAGCCCGCCGTGTGGCGGGCCGAGCAGTCGCCGCGGCCTCTGGCTTCGCGCCCAGGGGGCGCCGTCCCCACACGCCGCGCCGGCCCCTTTACCTGCGCTCGCTGCCGCCGCGCGTCCCTCTCCTGCCGCCCCCGGGCTGGCTTCAGGCCGCGCGCCCAGTCCCGGCGGCCCCCGCCCCACCGCCAGCCGAGCCCGGCCCTCCGCCCGCCCCTCGGCAGTCGCCCAGAGCGGGGCCGCCCCCTGCGCCCACCCCGCCGGGGTCCCGTGCTCGGCCGGGCGGCGGGGAGGGCTCCGCGGCTCCGGGCCCTGGCCGCTCCAGATCCGGCCCGCGCTCCGCAGCGGGGTTGGAGACGGAGTCGCCACTCGGGGAGCGTCAGCCGCCGGTCGGCCCCTACTGCCCGGCTTTGGCGCGCTGGCAGGAGGAGGGGGCGCAGAGGGAGGGCCAGAGGAGCAGCGCCGACGCCAGCCTCCTCTCTTCCTCCGCCTTCCTTCTTTTCTGCTTGTTCCACGTAGCACAAGTCAGCAACACCCGAACCCCCAGAGTCCGCCCTCCCCGCTCCCAAGCTGGACCCCTTAGCTGGTGTGGCGCCCCCAGCGCCCCTGACCTCTGCGCCCCCTCCTCCATTCATTGGCTCGACAGCCCACGGTGGTGGCAGGGCCGGGGCTGGGGGGTGGCCTTAGCCTCCCATTCATTATCTCAGCAGCTTCCCCCGCCCTGCCCCCGAGCCGACACACCCGCCGCGGGAGACCCGTGGCCGCCAGCTCGGGTCCCACCCCCGCCCCTCCTGCGCTTACCCCAGCGCCGGACAGCTGGCAGGACTCCGGTGGACGCCCCGGCACGGGGCATTTTCACGTTGTCGCTCTCCTCTTCCCACTCGCAAAGCTCTGGAAAACATCGCGGGGCCCGCAAAACCCCCGAAATGTGGCCTCTCTTTCGTGGCTCACTTTCTAAACTTTCCAGAAGGCGCAAAGTTTCTCCCAGCGCCGCCCTGCACTGGAGGCTGCGAAGAACGCAGAAGCGGCTTTGCTGCTAGGAAGGTGCATACGTTTCTAGTTCTGATTTTTCACTTCACTGGATCTGTAAACCAAAGCAAGTGTGTCTGCTCCCCTCGTTCTCCATATCCACGATTATAAATTTCTCTTCCGCTTTCCCAGTGTAGCTTTGCAAGTGTAAACTATCAATTTTAGTGAGAGTAATTAAGGGCGGGGACTGCACACCTGGAGGTGTGGGTGGGAGCGGCGCGGGACTAAGGCCTAGGGAACATTCTCAGGAGAGTGGCAGCCACAAGGATTCGCCCAGGTCTTATAACAACACCCACTCGATGGGGTCTCCCTAGCCACGCCACCTCACCACACCCATCTCCCACTTCTGGCTTCCCAGGATTTCCGGAGTGATCACAATTATCGGCCTCTCGCTCCACAGCTAAGGCCACCGCATATCAAAAATAGCAGCGTGTGAGTAAAAGTTTCATGAGCCCTCGCCTTGAAATGGCACAGAGGACACAGCACACCAGCAGTAAGGCATGGGGACTCGGCAGGACTGATCTGATTGAGAGAAACGCAGGACAGCGAGGCGGGGCTATGTTGGTGGTGGCCACCAGGTAACCGTGGGCTTTGCAGAAGAGAAAGGTCACTGCAAACCGTAGCTGGACGGAAACTTTTCAAGCCTCAAGTGAGTTATGCTGTGACGGGACCATGACCATCTCCCACCGGTGACTGCTTAGAACCTTGACCAAGCTCGTGTGGTTTTCACAGGATGCTCAGGGCTGAGTCCTGGCTGTAAATAATTTACTATCTAAAGCTGTTTCCTTTTAAAAACAATGGTTCTAATCTTTTTTTAAAAAAAATCATTCAAATCTTTTTTTAAAATGCACTCTAAATAACTTTGCTTTCTATACCTTTCCTACGAATATATGATTTATTTTATAACAACCTACTATGTGAAAAAATTGAAATTTTAGTACATGCACAGTGCTAATATGTTCATGCACAATGCTACTTATGTTTGTGTACAGCATGCAGAAATGTGTATAGATATGTATACCCATGAATACAAACCACTCCCTTATCTCACAAATAATGATAGGGGTTGATACCAAACTATAAGAAATATTATATTGGGATGAATAGGCAAATGTTCACTATAAAATCTCAGTATCATAAAAAGTATATATTGGTAAGAAAAAAATATACTCGAAAGAGGTTTCCATATATTTTTAACCATAGCTCTACTCAAGTCAAAAAATCACTTATTAGCTAATTTTCCCGTCTCTTTCTTCCTATACACTGTACTTACTATCAGATTTCTTAACACCGATACTTCTGTACCTAATATAAAGACATTTTAAAATTAATTATTTCCATGTTTAGCCTTTCCCCATAAATCAAAGGTAAAGTAAAAGGAGTTTCTTACCTACCACTCAACTTGAATATTTTTAATATGTTCATTTTGTCTCTTACCTTCTTAAGGAATACAGTTGCTTCTGTTTTGACTATCTTAACTACTCTGTGGCCCCTTCTAACATCAAATTGGGAGGCCTGTCCGTACAAGACATGTGTATTCAACGGTAAGTTATTTGCTATAAAACACTTCATTTCCTCTTTATTTGGTCTGCTGTGGCCTGAAATGAAATATAGAACAAACTGAAAGGTCTGCTTGGACAGACCTGTCTTCCTGACAAGCGTGGACCTGTCTAAATGAGACAGCTTCTGCAGCCAGCTTTAGATCGATAACTTTAAAATTAAATGTAGGTATGTACATCCAGTAGAAAAGGACAGAGAAAATGAAATACAATACAGAATTCAGTTCAGCATCTAGATTAATCCATAAAACCTAGCTCATTATGTTCCAAATGAGCTACTTTTCTCATCTGTAAAATGGAATAATGGTACCAGTGCAGTCTTTTATATGGTTCCAAGTTGTCTTTTATCAAAGTAAAATAATATATTTGGGTGGGCTTCTGAAGACACTAACATTGATGATGAGGTTTCAACAGGAACAAAGAATACCTTGCTAAATTTTCTTGAATGTTTTCTCCTGTCTGTAGTCCTCTTGTCATTCAGACATTCCCTTTCTTGGAGAGTCATCCTGATGCTTTCTGTCCTAACCTTTCTCTCCTCCCCTCTGCCAAGCAGTATTTCTTTAGATTTGTTTCTTCAAATGACTTCAGCAGAGGTAAAGACCCAAAGACAGCTGGCGCTGTCAAACATGACAAAAAATATACTTAGCCACAGTGGCTCATGCTTGTAATCCCAGCACTTTGGGAGGCTGAGGTGAGAGGAGCGCTTGAGCCCAGGAGTTCGAAGCTGCAGTGAGCTGCCATTGTGCCACTGCACTCCAGCCTGGGCAACAGCCAGGCCCTGTCTCTTAAAAAGTTTTAAAATTTTTAAATATATATGTATGTTCAGCAAAATGAAGCCAGGCATGGTGGCTCACACCTGTAATCCCAGCACCTTGGGAGGCCAAGGTGGGCAGATCGCTTGAGGCCAAGAGTTTGAGACCAACCTAGCCAACATGTCTGTCTCTACTAAAACCCTGTCTCTACTAAAAATATAAAAATTAGCCGGCATGGTGGTGCATGCCTGTAGTCCCAGCTGTTGGGAGGCTGAGGCATAAGAATCTCTTGAACTTGGGAGGGAGAGGTTGCAGTGAGCCAAGATTGCACCACTGCACTCCAGCCTGGGCAACAGAACAAGACTGGGTCTCAGAAAAAGTTCAGCAAAATGAAACATTGTGATGGATATTTCAAGTTCAGGTTTTACGTTAATATCTGGAAGGACACCATAGACTTTGTCAGACTATTGATATAAGCTAGTGATCCAAGGACTATAATCTGAGAAGCATTTCGGGTGGAAAAATTGGCTGTCACTGCCTTTGGCACTATTATTTGTTCAAAAGGTTCCCCAGTCATGGCACACTCATGGAAGAGTTCTCTCTTCCTCCCTCTGTTCGCTTCCCTCTGGCAAAAAGCTTTTGAAATTTTCTGTTCGAGAGTAATCAAAACTATCAGCAAAAACGATCTGTTGGAAACTTTCCCCCCAGTCTATTAAGGTAGAGACTGATTCAAAGACAGTATGTTGGTGAAACAATACCCTGAGAGAACTCAGCCTTTTCCGGAAAGTTTTGCAGATGCCTCCAGGCATAGTTTTCTTCCTCCTTGAAATGGCGTATTTGTGCCTCTCCAGTGTTTTTCCCCTTGGCTAGGGGGAAAAAAAAAAGCATTCTCCTTAGGAAACCTTTCTATTTTAAAAGGCCAGCGGCAAAGGTGGGTGGGGCAGCCCAATTTAGTAAAAAGTAATAATAATAACACTCTTCAGAGTGCAGGTGGCATAAGGAGACTCCAAGAATGGAGAGAATTTGGGTTTGCGTGCAGCAGCCTCCTGCAAGGACTAGGCTGCAATGAAAGCCCCAAACAGAGTAACTCTGTGTTCACCTTTTTCTTATCACATACATCTGCGTGAATACTCTGGGTAACATCAGAAGTAGGTCAAGGCTAGCAGATCCTTTCTCTGTAGTCTCCCTCATCCAAAATAAAAAAGGCTTAGATCTAAAACAGAGTGAAGAAAGAAAAGGAAAAGGAAAAAAATATATGTGTGTTATATATACAACTATAAAGCTAAAAATAGATCTGGATACAAAGAAATCATAGAAAGGGTCAACAAAACAAAAACCTAGTTCTATATAGCAAAATAGATAAATTTCTGGTAAAATTGACAATGAAAAAAGAGAAAAGAAGGCTATGAATATGGAGATTATAATTACAGTTTCAGTAGAATTTTTTAAATCCTAAGAATACTATGAACATTAAAAAACTTAGCTGAAATACTTTCTTCAATAAATTAATTTTTAATTCAATAAAAGATGAAAATTAAAATAATACATGATTTTACATTTTCCTTTGTTGACAAAGATTTCTTTTAAATAATGATACTTGAAAAATAGGTATAAACTCATGCAAACTCTCTGTAATGTAATTTAGCAAAACAGTACAGTTACATTTTGTATGATTTTAATTGAAGTACATTTATTTAAGACGGAGTTTCACTCTTGTTGCCCAGGCTGCAATGGCACAATCTTGGCTCACCACAAACTCCACCTCCCGGGTTCAAGTGATTCTCCTGCCGCAGCCTCCCGAGTAGCTGGCATTACAGGTGTGCGCTACCATGCCCAGCTAATTTTGTATTTTTAGTAGAGGCGGGGTTTCTCCACGTTGGTCAGGCTGGTCTCGAACTCCCGATCTCAGGTAATCTGCCCACCTCGGCCTCCCAAAATGCTGGGATTACAGGCGTGAGCCACGGCACCTGGCCGAAGTACATTTAAATGTATGATAAACATATCAAGAAAATGTTACTTTATGTGCAAAATTTTTAAATAATACAAAGCTCAGTATTTTTAAAACTTGAAAAACACAAAATTACAGAGCTGAAATACTTTTTAATAAATTGTAAAATTGCATTAATTCAAAAATAATACAAATGTATTTAAAACCATTAAATAATTTAAATTCTTATTTCTAAATAAATATGCAAAAAAGTTCAAAGTTTTGGTTGGTAAGACTTACCAAATCTTCATGGACAAATAACCTCTATTCAAATGGTTGCAAAGCATAGAAAAAGAAAAAAAGCACTCCAGTCCATTATGAGCTAATAAAATTTTGATACCAAAACCTGACAAAGCCATAGAAAAGAAAATACTAGACCAATCTAATAAGGAATAAAAAATGATAAATTCTACATATAGTATTATTAAACCAATTTCAATGTGTTTTCACAATATGCGTAATAAACATATTGGGTTGATACCATAAATGTAAAGATGGCTTAATATTAGAAAATGTGGCGGGATGCAGTGGCTCACGCCTGTAATCCCAGCACTTTGGGAGGCTGAGGTGGGCAGATCACGAGGTCAGGAGTTCAAGACCAGCCTGACCAACATAGTGAAACCCCATCTCTACTAAAAATACAAAAATTAGCCAGGCGTGGTGGCGCACGCCTGTAGTCCCAGCTACTCAGGAGGCTGAGGCAAAAGAATCACTTGAACCTGGGAGGTGGAGGTTGCAGTGAGCCAAGATCACACCCATGCACTCCAGCCTGTGTGAGACTCCAGGAGAAAAAAAAAAATATATATATATATACACACACACACACATATATATACACACCTATATACGTATATATGTACATATATACGTATATAGGTGTATATATATACGTACATATTTCATGTTCAGGAAATTCCTCCCTATTCCTACTTTGCTAAGATAAAAAAATGAGTTGTGAATTACTTTACATTTTCATATATATATGTATATATGTACACATATACATAAGTGTACATATATACGTATATATGTATATATGTATATGTGTAATATATACATATATATGTACGTACATATATATGTACGTACATATATACGTATGTATATATATGAAAATGTAAAGTAATTCACAACTCGTTTTTTTATCTTAGCAAAGTAGGAATAGGGAGGAATTTCCTGAACATGATAAAGAGTTGCTACCAATAACCCAACTCCAGAAGCATTATTTTTAATGTTAATTCATTCAACATTTTTCTTTCAAAATTGGCAACAAAACAAAGATAGCTTTTGCCATCTCCATTCAACATTGTACTGAAGCCACTTGTCAATATAATAAGACAAGAAAAACAAATTAGAAGGTATGAAAGTTAGAAAACAAGAAAAATATGATTTATAGGTTATATAGTTGTCTGCTTAAGAAATTCAAGCAAATCCAATAAAGTATCTAATAAAGAGAGCTTAGCAACATTGTTGAATATGAGATCAATATGCAAAAAAGCCACACCCCCTTAGAAAAAATAATTTTTGAAAGGCCTCTCACACATATTGATACAGAATGGCTGAGCTCCTGGCTAAACCCCACCCTCAAGCCTAGAACCCCTAACCTAAGTGAAAACAGCTGATCCTGAAGGGCTGGGCTTCTGGCTAAACCCCACCCTCAAGCCTGGAACCTTGGCCCTAAGTGAAAACAGCTGACCCCATTTTTCATCCCAAATAATTGCCTTTTGGCCCACCCTGCCCCCTGTCCTGTGCCCATAAAAACCAGACCAGCTGGCAGAAAAAAAAAAGGAAAAGAGAAGCACAAGCAGCTGACTGGCGGGGATACAAGCAGCCAAGCAGCAAGCAGAGAGGCAACTAAGCATCAGAGGCTATGGATAAATGTGGCTAACTTCAGATGGTGCAGTTTCAGAAGGGCGCCCAGCAAGAGACAGCTGGGCTTCAGGGAAAGATCACCTTTTCCCCACACCATCCCCTTTCCAGCTCCCCTTTCACCAAGAGCCACTTCCACTGCTCAATAAAGTCTTCTGCATTCATCTTTTAAACAGTTCATTTGACCTGATTCTCCCTGGACACCAAACAAGAACTCAGGGTCAAAAGGGGCAGGTGCAGGAGGCTGTCACCCTGACCCTTCACTGAGCTGTTAACACTTAGCCATCCATGGACTGCAGGCTGAGTGAAATGAGCCACTCCATTCCTGTCCACGAAGGGGGTCCAGGTCAAGGGAACAAATACCATCTCAATATTAGCAACAAATTTTTTTTATTTTTTTATTTTTTTTTGAGATGGAGTCTAGCTATGTTGCCCAGACTGGAGTGCAGTGGCACTATCTCGGCTCACTGCAACTTCTGCCTTCCGGGTTCAAGTCATTCTCCTGCCTCAGCCTCCTGAGTAGCTGGGATTACAGGCATGCACCACCACGCCCAGCTAATTTTGTATGTTTAGTAGAGACGGGGTTTCACCATTTTGGCCAGGCTGGTTTTGAACTCCTGGGCTCCAGTGATCTGCCCATCTTGGCCTCACAGAGTGCTGGGATTACAGGCATGAGCCACTGTGCCTGGCCCATATTAGCAACAAGTCTTTATTATAACTTTAGTGAAAACTAACAGGAAAGTACAGTGCCTATACGGAAAATTATAAAACTTTATTAAAATACATAAAAAGGCCTGAATATGCACCGTGTTTGTGGATGCAAAACCTCCAATATATGTAATGCAATCTACTCAAAATTGCAATAGGGTTTTCACAGCCCCTGACAACTTGATTCTAAAATTCAAGGGTAAGCCTAATAAGCCAAGAATAATCAAGAGAATTCTGGAGAAGCTTAAGGAGGGAAAATTTTCCATCCAGCTATCAAGATAATCTAAGGCTTCTTTCTCAAATTAAAAATAATAATAATAACGTGGTATTGGTGCAGTGGCTGATAACGTAGCGAAAGAGAATTCAGAAACAACTACATGTAAATGTCCAAGTCCATGTAAATTCACACATCAAAGATGATTTGCTTAAAACAACAAAGCTGAAGGCCACCCTACCCAACTTCCAACTATACAACAGGGCTACGGTAACCAAAACAGCATGATACTGGTACAAGAACAGACACATAGACCAATGGAACAGAATAAAGAACTGAGAAATAAGACTGCACACCTACAACTATCTGATCTTTGACTAACCTGACAAAAACAAGCAATGGGGAAAGGATTCCCTTTTCAATAAATGGTGCTGGGATAACCGGCTAGCCATATGCAGAAGATTGAAACTGGACCCTTTCCTTACACTATATACTGAAATTAACTCAATATGGATTAAAGACTTAAATGTAAAACCCCAAACTATAAAAACCCCTTGAAGACTGCCTAGACAATATCACTCAGGACATAGGCACAGGTAAAGATTTCATGATGAAGACACCAAATGCAAAAATTGACAAATGGGATCTAATCAAACTAAAGAGCTTCTGCAGAGCAAAAGAAACTATCAACACAGTAAACAACCTACCGAATGAGAGAACATTTTTGCAAACTTTGCATCTGACAAAGGTCTAATATCCAGCCTCTATAAGGACCTTAAACAAATTTACAAGAAAAAACAAGCAACCCCATTGAAAAGTGGGCAAAGAACACAAACACATTTTTCAAAAGAAGACATACATGCAGCCAACAATCATATGAAAAAAAAGCTCAACATCACTGATCATTGGAAAAATGCAAATCAAAACCACAATGAGGTACCATACCATCTTATACCGGTCAGAATGGTTATTATTAAAAATTCAAAGAATAACAGATGCTGGTGAGGTTGTGGAGGAAAACAAAAACAAAAAAAATAGCGTATACACTGTTGGTGGGAGTGTAAATTAGTTCAACCATTCTGGAAGACAGGGTGGCAAGTCCTCAAAGACCTAAAGACAGAAATGCCATTCAACCCAGCAATCCCATTACTGGGAATATACCCAAAGGAATACAGAAATCATTCCATTATAAGGACACATGCACACATATGTTCATTGAAGCACTATTCACAATAGCAAAGACATGCAATCAACCTAAATGCCCATCAGTGACAGATGGGCTAAAAAAAATGTGGATAAAGAAAATGTGGTACATATACACCATGGAATACTATGCAGCCATAACAAGGAATGAGATCTTGTCCTTTGCAGGGACATGGATGGAGCTAGAGGCCATTATCCTTAGCAAATTAATGCAGGAATAGAAAACCAAACACCACATATTCTCACTTATAAGTGAGAGCTAAATGATGACAACACATGGACACATAGAGGGGAACAAAACACACTGGGGCCTATTGGAGTGTGGAGGGTGGGAGGAGGGAGAGGATCAGGAAAAATAACTAATAGGTACTAGGCTTAATACCTGGGTGATGAAATAGTCTGTACAACAAACCCCCATGACACAACTTTACCTATGTAACAAACCTGCACATGTACCCCTGAACTTAAAATAAAAGCTAAAAAAAAATGTGTTGTTGCTTAATAAATGATGCTGAGATAATTGGCACTTTATATACAGGAAAAAAATCAGTTCTCTACATCACGCTATTTTTTAAAAGGTTGTTAACCTTTTAAACATAGGTTTTGACATAGGGATCTGATATTTCTTCCTCTTTAAGAACCTTTAAAAAATAGTGTGACATAGGGATCTGATATTTTTTCCTCTATAAGAACATTTTAAAAAGTAGTGTGATGTAGGGATCTGATATTTTTTCCTCTACATAAAGTGCCAATTATCTTTGCATCATGGCACATGTATACCTATGTAACAAACCTGCACATTCTGTACATGTATCCCAGAACTTAAAGTATAATTTTTAAAAATTAATCAATTAATTAAAAAGTTACTTTGTTATATATGAGTATTAAATAAGTTTTTTTAAAAAAAACAAAAATTTCTTAATGAATTAAAAACCTAAATTTGCAAAGTGAAACTTCCAGATTTTTGGAATATCTTCATCACTTCAGGGTAGAGAAGAATCTCTTACAAAAGACACAAAAATACCACAAAAAATTGCTCCTTTCTTTCACATAAAATATGTCTTGTTCTAATATGCTGGATTTTTGTGAGATCTAGTAGCTCATAGGATGTCGACCTCAAATTCTGCAATGAGTATTCCAAGGAATATGAACAGTATTATGTCATCCTGTGCAACAGCAGGATTTTCCTACATTATGTGTATTTTATGTCATTTTCATGTTTTGCCTTGATGGCCCAGTATACCTTCAAGGGCAAGGTGGAAGCAGCAGTGCCCACATGCCCTTACAGCAGGCTCTGAAACATTTCTGGGTATAGACCCGTCCCTTTGAGAACCTAATCAAAGCTGTAGATAAATGTAGAATATACATATTGTAGGAGAGGCCTCTAGTGACAATATCCATTCTTGCCCTCTTGGACATCAGCTTCTTTTGGAGATAGTTGAGGACATGTAATAGTTCTCTCCAGTCGAATGTGAGCATAAGTGACTTCTGCCAGTTCTGAGACTACCTGTAAAATCCTCCCATGGGTGCTCCTCTGTGCTGTGAGTCCCTTCTGGCTAAGATGGTGATGCCCACACCAACTTTGGAAGCCAAGATAATAAGCAGCCATAGTCCTGACACCTAAGCATCCATGTAGAGTAGCACCTCTCTGCTAACATGGATACCCACTACGGATTCTTGTATGAAAAAAGAAATTTCCTTGATCCATTAAATCGTGAGAATCTTAGCTTAACTAATGCATATATTCACCCACCTTCTGAACGTAATCTCAGGGGTTCAATGACACCCTGTAGGCTAGATCATGGATGGATCAGAGAAAAGGAGAGACTCAAATGTACTGCCCCTAGAGTGAGTACTCACTATAAGTGGACAAGTTAAAGAAGTGACACCTTTGCAGAAACTGCTGGATTAGGCACTGATTATATTTAACTGAATGGCTCTGTCAAACCCCTGCATTTCTCAGAGGCCAACATATACTCTGCCAGATACAGAAACAGAGTACATTCCAGTGATTTTTTTTTTTTTAAAGACACAAATGGAAGACCAGTCAGCACTATCAGGAATGGACTACTGATATACACAATATGGGTGAATCTCAAAACACTCTGAGCGAAAAATGACACAAAACAGTACATACTACATGATTTCATGTTTATAAAGCTCTAGAATAGAAAAAACTAATCTATGATGAAAGAAATAGAGCATTGATTGCCTTTGGGGTGGGGATTGACTGAAAAGGCACACAAGGAAACTGCAGTCAGGGAAATATCCTGTATATCTTGCTTTGTGTGGTGATTGCATGGGTATATGTATTCCGCTAACATGGGTATATGTAACCACCACACAAAACAAGATGCAGGACATTGCACTGAACATTTAAGATTGGTAGAATTTAACGTTCATAAATTACACCTCAATAATATATTTTTAAATGCAAATGAGGCAGGTTGTGATGGCTCATGCCTGTAATCCCAGCACTTCGGGAGGCCGAGGCAGCAGATCACTTTAGGCCAGACGTTCGAGACCAGCCTGGCCAACATAGCAAAATGATGTCTCTACTAGAAATACAAAAAATTAGCTGGGTGTGGTGGCACCACCTGCAGTCCCAGCTACTCAGGAGGCTGAGGCAGCATCGCTGGAGCCCGGGAGGTGGAGGTTGCAGTGGGCCAAGATCACGCCACTGCACTCCAGCCTGGGTGACAGAGCAAGACTATGTCTCAAAAAAAAAAAAAAAAAGGGCAAATGAAATTATTGGGGTCTATCCATACAATAATATTTCTAAAACAAACTATTATGGAATAATGTTCAGCCATTAGATCCTTCGGGGGCTACTGTTGTGATTAACCACATATTATCACTATAACACCTAACAGCAGAAAGTGATTGTATTCCTAGGTAAAACCAAGACACACGATAAACATGTCCTAAGACAAATTATAAGAAACAAGTTAATAGTTTGTTCCTATGCATAAAGCTTGTGGTTTCTCATAGATAGCATCCTAATTCCATGTAACCATAAAATATACTTTGATAATCAGTGTGTATAGTTTTTCTGTCTGTAGTGGGATAGAAAAATTAATTGACAGGACTCTATTTTGAGATTCTTATGCCATATTGTCTTCTCCCTGTATTTCCACTTCTCCCTCTCTCATTGTTGAATAGTAATATGCTCTGTGCTTATTGCTCAGGAAAGTACATGACAGGACAGAGAACAGAAGAGCCAAAAATCTTTACAGAAAGATTAGGAGAAAGGGATTTAAAAAGTGGCATGAATAGACCTTAGTTCCCCAGACTGAAAACAGATATTCTACAAGTGAAAGAGTGATAAACAGAGGTCTGTGTATCCTGAGAGCAGACAGCTCATCTGCCCTGCTTCCCAGCAGTGAAGCTGGGGAGACAGCAAGACCCTGGAGAATAAAAGACTTCAAGGGATAGGAATTCTTAGGTAGATGTGCCCTAGAATAGCTTAGTCACAGATGCTCATGTCCCATGAATGGCATAGTGGCAATGGACTTGGGCAAATGAAGTAGCAAAGTTAACCTCTAAGGACCAAAACTAGCTGGACCTTCTCCAACATGTTGCAACTACAGAAAACTCTGGAATGCTGACTGACCTGGGTAGGTATGTGTAACTGTTCCCTAAGAATGAAAGAAAACTCCAAAAGAGCTGAGCTCCTGTTTTCCCACTAACTCTGAAGAATAAGGGTACCAGAGCAGGAATTTAATCTGAAATAAAGAAAAATACTCTTGTATATCTAAGTTTATTGATGGTGATTCAAATCTACTGTACTGGCCAGGTTCAGTGGCTCACACCTATAATCCTGGCACTTTGGGAGGCCGAGGCAGGAGGATTGCTTGAGCCCAGGAGTTCAAGACCAGCTTCGTCTCTATTTTTAAAAATAATTTAAATAAATAAAAAAGGAACAAACCCACTGTATTAGTTTGATAAGGCTAGTATAATGAAATATTGCAGACTGGCTGGCTTAAGCAACAGAAATTTATTTGCTCAAAGTTCTGGAGTCTGGCAGTCCAAGTTCCTGGTGTTGGCAGGGTTGTTTCTTCTCAGACCATTCTCCTTGGCTTGTCTTCTCCTCGTATCTTCCCTTCATCTTCCCTTGGTCTGTGTATATCTATGTCCTAATCTCCTCTTTTTATAAGGATATGAGTCATATTGAATTAGGACCCATCCGTATGACCTCATTTACCTTAATTACTGTTTTAAGGACCTATCTCCAAACACAGACACATTCTAAGGTACTGGGGTTTAGAATTTCAAAATAGGAATTTAGAGAGGGAAATGTTTCAGCCTATAATACCCACGAAGTGTGGAGTCCTCATCCATGATTGCCAGGAACCCTTGGGCACCTCATGTCTGCACCATGGAAAGAATACAAATCCTAGAGTAAGAACCACTTTGGTATAAGACAGTTAAAACCTGGAGAGGATTACTATGCAGACAAGAGGTGACCTTGCAGAAATCACTGCTAATTTGCAGAATACAAATTGACTGTAATGAGTTTGAAACAGTAACAGAGCACACTTTAAACCCCTTGGGAAGATGCAATGTGATCAGAAGAAAGAAAGTGATAGCACTTGAACATTACTAGGATTTGCTGATGAGGATAATTTATTTCCAATTTCTAAGAAAATATCTAGAAAGGAAGGAGTATGAAAAGTTATCTTTAAAGCCTTTTTCTGAGACTTTAGGTTTCTGAAAGATTAACAATAGAAATTACTAGACTTCTTCCCAGAGAGAGATCTGCACTGACTTGTAGAAATTTAGATTGAGAGAGCATGGATCTGACCATTAGGGACAAGTTTTGGCAAGTGTATTAAATTGAGTACCATAATCAATCCCAAGATGAACCTGAATGAACACGATCCTCCCCGTCTATAATTTTTTTTTTTTTTTTTTTTTAGGACAAAGTCTCCCTTTGTTGGCTAGGCTGGAGTGCAGTGGCACAATCTAGGTTCACTACAACCTCCGCCTCCCAGCTTCAAGTGATTCTCCTGCCTCAGCCTCCCGAGTAGCTGGGACTATAGGTGCATGCCACCATGTCTGGCTAATTTTTGTGTTTTTAGTAGAGACAGGTTTTCACCATGTTGGCCACGCTAGCCTCGAACTCCTGGCCTCAAGTGATCCACCTGCCTCAGTCTCCTACAGTGCTGGGATTACAGGCGGGAGCCTGGTCCCCGCTTCCATAATTCTTCCAACAGGCAAAGGAGAGGAAAGAGGTAGAATTGCTGCTTATCTTCTCAAGCAGGAACACTGAGTCAGCCTTTGTTAGCAGTGCTACCAGTGCTAACACAATGAACAAATGAATGAAGTGGCCACCATGGCAAAGAGGGAGGCTGCACGGACGCAAGAACATGGATTTCCACTTACCAAAGCTGATCTAGCTAGTGTTATTTCTGAGCGTTCAAACTGCTAAAACAGAGACCAGTTCAGCCCCTAGATTCCTTGATGAGACCAACTAGCAACTTGGTAGCAAGATTGCTAGGTTGGGCCTCTTCTTTCTGGATGGATTAGTAGTTCATTTCCTTAGGAATAGACATCTAGTCTGTATATGTCATTTCCTTTCCTGCCCTTGGGGCCTCAGCCAGTATCGCTATCCAGGGCTTATAGAATGCCTGATTCATAGGCATGGAATACCATGCAACATTCAACCAGGGCATTTAGTTTACAATGAAGAAGGTGCATATGGGCTTATCACATACTGCACCATCCAGAAGTTTCCTACTAAAGGATGGAATGTTTTGATGAAGACGCAGCTAAGGCACCAACTTGGGACAGTGCCTTGCAAGAATACGGAACTGTTATTCAGGATGCAGTATATGCATTGGATCAGGGATGTTTATGCAGTGCTTTGCCACTAACGCGAAAAATACATGGGTCCATGGCCCAAGAAGATGGAAGCAGAAGTGACCCCACTTATCATCACTGTCAGTGACTCCCTGTGTCACTTTGTGCCCCCCTTCACACAACTTTAAGCTCTTCAGGGTTAGAGGATCGGCACTCTTGCAAAGTTCCCATTGAACTACAAGCCATGGTTGTTGTCTGGGCAAATTGTGGTCCTTACGCCTAGAAATCAGCAGACAAGAAGTGCAATCACCATCCTTTCAGGAATAATCCACCCTGATAATTAACAGGAGGAGATAGGGCTGCTGTAGTTAAATGGGGGCAGGAAGGAAGATTTATGAAACTCACAGGACCCACTTGGGTGCCTCTTGGTACTTCCTTGTCCAGCTATGGCTATGAATGGACAAATATCACAACTAAAGAAGAGTACGGTTACAAAAACACAGATCTGTGAGGAATGAGGATTTGGGACACACTATGAGGTACATTAGCAAGACTGGCAGAAGTGTTCACTGAGGGTTTAGAGAATTAGCATGTATAATAAGGGAATAAGAGGGTGAGTACTATTTTTGGTCCTGAGACCAACTATTGTGATGAAGCCTGACATTCATCCTGCTAGTCTTCCTCTTCTAAGATTTCCTGCAGGCAAAGAGGCCCATCAGACACTTGGAGGTGCTGCTACCTCAACAAGTTTGGGGAAATAGCTCCACACAGAGCAAGGGGTGGACTATTGAAGACATGGAAATGTGCCATTCAGATCCCTTTCAAGAAAACACACTGACCAGCTGCAAAGAATGTAGTTAGCTAATAGCCCATGGTATTTAGCGCCTTCAGGGTCCTGTGTAGCTTTGGAAGTGGGTTCATATTCCTCTCGGGGCATCCTTTCAGCCAATGAATGAGCAAAGAGGTGATAGCTGAGATTATGCTCTTCTCATGGTGTACCATGCCCAATGACTGAGCAAGGGCCTAATAAGAAGCTTCTCTAATGGGCCACCTTTTTCCCAAGATCCACGTCGGGATAGCAAAGACTTTGTAGGGTCTGCATCATGATCTGATGGCATCCCCTGCCCTATCCTGCTTCTCTACCTTTTCCTTTCACAGATGTTACTCCTCAGTGAACCCTTTGCACTCCTAAATCTCCCCCATCTACTTCCTGAGAACTCACCCTATAACAAGTCTTTTCCATAGCTACTATTCTATTTATCTTTAAATAATTTTTATGTAACAATCTTTTTGTTGAGATTTCAAATTGCCTGAACTGAAATTGTTAATGGTATTTGCTTACTGTATTTTACCCATTTCTTTACCCTAGTACTGTAGATACTTTTTAAAAAAATAATTTGCAAAATCAGATCCAGGATGTATTTATCAATGCTGTTCATTTTACTGTTGTGTATCTCATTAATTATTTTGCTTACAGTCAAATCCTTGGGTTTAACTACTGACTTCCTTGGGTTTATGTTGTTATCCTCTTTCCTTTCTGGTGCTGAATGCTCAGTTTATTTTTTTCTTCCTTTTTAATAATTATCTTTATTATTTATTTACCGGGACAGAGTCTCACCCTGTTACCCAAGCTGGAGTGCAGTGGCACAATCATAGCTTACTGTAACCTCGAACTAGACTCAAGCAATCCTTCCATCTCAGCCTCATGAGTAGCTAGGACTACAGGCACGTGTCACCACACCTGGCTAAATTTACTTTTTAATTTTTTGTAGAGATGGGGTCTCACTACATTGCTGAAGCTGGTCTTAAACTCCAGCCTTGAAGCGATTCTTCCTCCTGGGCCTCACAAAGCACTGGAATTACAGGCATGAGCTACTGCACCCAGCCCTTAATACTACTTTTTAAATGCTCTCAACTTGGTACACAACTCAGTTGCTTGGGCTAATCTTCACATTTTTCAACAAGGCCTGCTGGGTGGTTGCTATGGTCTGAACATTTGTGTCACCCACAAATTTATATGTTGAATTCTAATCACCAGGGTGATGATATCAGAAGGTAGAGCCTTTGAAAGATAATTAAGTCTTGAGGTCTCTGCGCTTATGAATGGGATTAGTGCCTTTGGAAAAGAGGCCTCAAAGAGATGCCCTGACCCCTTTCACATGTGAAGACACAGCAAGAAGGTACCATCTGTGAACCAGGAAATGGGCCCTCACCAGACACCAAATCTGCTGGTGCCTTCATCTTGAACTTCCCAACCTCCAGAACTGTTTTAAATAAATTTCTTTTGTTTAAAAGCTACCCATTTTAGTGTATTTTACTATAGCAGCCCAAATGCACTCCAGCAGTGATCTATATTTTAGTCTCAGCACATCTTTAAATGTTTTTTTCTCTTAAGAAACTATGTTGGAACTAAGAAACCCCTTCAAATCTACACAAATAGGTCTTTGTGTAATAGGATTATAAATAAGTATATAAACCTTCATAAAATAGGTTCAGGAAAGTTTTCTTCTACCATATATTTAATTGTTGCTTTTGTTCATTTCAGTCTCCTTCAAGAACAGCCTTATCCATATATTGGCTCTGAGATCTCTGTTCTCCATTCAGTCAGTCACTTGTCATTTTTATCTCTTTGCCTTTCCCCACTGCATCCTAGGAGAGCTTATAAACTGTAAAATCCACATGGCTATTATCCAGAACATTTTTCTCTTCAATTACTCCAATATAGATTTTATTTAGAATGCATTTTAATTTTTCTTGCATGTCTCCCTTTTGTCTTCCATTTTCTTTTTCATCTTATCTGGTTATCTTTTTTAAAAAAAATCTCTCATGCTGTTAACATTTTGTACCAACCTACCCTTTTCACAACCTGCCTGTTCCAATTTCTTTAAAACCACTTTTTTTGCACTCCATTAAATATACCTACCTCAGTATCTAGCACTTTCTAGTTATACAGTAAATATTTGTGGAATTAATTAATTTTAAATGAACAATTGAACCTTAGACTGTAGGTCAAGTTCCATAGTAAATGGAAAAGACACTATGCTAACAAAATTGGCAGTGCATCCAAAGGAAAATGAAATGTCTTTGCTTTTTGTGTTCCAGTTTTATCCAAAGTCCGTTTTTAAGGTGTAGTTTTTAAAAAGTATCCAAAATTTAAACCTGTTTAATAAAAATAACTGATTATCATTAATACTGGATCCAGCCTATGTAATAAGGCACTTCTTTTAAAAAAAAATTGCCTTGAAGAAAAAATTTCTTTCTGAAACATTGAAACCTCCTTCTGCTCACTTTCTTGCACTCTATGAATGTATTTGAAGCTTCTTCTTTTTGTGTTTTGCTGGGAAAAGGTCCAAATTTGAAATATTAACAATAGCACAGTTTAAAAAAAAAAAAAAGGAAAGAAAACTCTTTTGGTCATTTTAACCAGCCACAAGTGGCCAGGGTAAACTTCCTTCATGAAAGCTTCTTGCCTAGAGGTGGAACTGGGTCATTATATCTGTACAATAACCACCCCTACAAACAACATACGAATGCCAGATGGTTGGAACTGTTCCATTAAGAAACTGATGTCTTCATTGTTTGGAATTTGATTTTGTAGCTTTCTCCATATAGTGATTTGATTGCAGCATTTGGAAGCTTTGAAAGCTTTCCCATAAATTATTCCACCTCTTGAATGTGAAAGTAGGGTAGGCTCATTAGCCTGTTTTTCCGTTAGTATGCTACTTCCACCTTCTTACTCAGAAGTGGATAATTTAGGCAGAATTCATAAAAAGAAAATCTGGGTTTTATGCTTTGGTTGTTTCTTCAAGGAACTTACTACTGCATATTTCTCTCACTTTAAACTTTTTATTTCTTTTCTTTTCTTTTATTGTTATTGTTTTGTAGAAACAGATTCTCTCTATGTTGTCTAGAGTGGTCTCGAACTCCTGGCCGCAAATTCCTGGCTTCAAGCAAGCCTCCTGCCTCAGCCTCCCAAAGTGTTGAGATTACACGCATGAGATTGAGATTACACTTCACCCAGCCACTTCTTTCACTTTGTTCATGGAATATTTATGTAGCAATTCTCATGAAAAATAATATAATAATCACTAACAAAGTTCTTAGTATGTCCTTACCTGGCTCTTATATTACTTTCAGGTTCTTACACTACTCTAAACATTTTATACACATTAACTCCTATGAGCATCACAACTCTGTGACATGAATACTGTTATTATTTCCATTTTATTGAAGAATAAGGAATACTGAAGTCAAGTAACTTACCTAAGATCAAGTAGGCAGTAAGTGGCAGAACTAGGATGTTTATACAGTCTGTGTTCTTAGCCACCTCGCCACACACCACATTGTGGAAGTCCCAACTAATCTATCTTATTCAAAAGAACAATGGTAAAACAAAATTCTCTGCTCCCCACTTATTCCTCATCAATATGAACAGAGCCTTGGCATTAGTGTAACAAATGGCTTGTCTATTCCAAGCCTTAGAGAAAACCCCACGGTATACAACCACCTATCAATAGGTTCAGTCTTTAAAGAATCTTGGAGAGCCAACCGGGCGTGGTGATTCACGCCTGTAATCCCAGCACTTTGAGAGGCCAAGGAGGGCAGATCACGAGGTCAGGAGATCGAGACCATCCTGGCTAACACGGTGAAACCCCGTCTCTACTAAAAATACAAAAAATTAGCCAGGCATGGTGGCAGGTGCCTGTAGTCCCAGGTACTCGGGAGGCTGAGGCAGGAGAATGGCATGAACCCAGGAGGCAGAGCTTGCAGTGAGCCGAGATCGCGCCACTGCATTCCAGCCTGGGCGACAGAGCGAGACTCCGTCTCAAAAAAAAAAAAAAAAAAAATTCTTGGAGAGATCCATTATTCTGTTCATTAAATAAAGGTTTCTTACCCCTAAAATTCTTTACAAACTACCTTGCTATGAATCTTTGTGTACCCCCATTTTCTTAAAGTGAAACATGAAATTTAAAAAAATATCCATCTGCAGGAGAAACGAAGTGTGGCATGAAGTTACAGAAAATGGAAGTGACCTATAAAATCAACACTACAAGGAGTTTTACAACATGGTCATTATTGTGATATTACTCAGGATCAGTAGGTCCTAGGGGAAAGACATGTGCCTGACCTGAAAGTGAAAGAACATGGGGACATGATAACCACAAACACTTGGAATAAGACACTGCAAGAAGACGACTCAGGGAAACTCAGTAGTTTAAAGGGCTCTAGAGAACATCCTTATTCAAAGGCAAGTATTTAAGAGTCATCCTAAGATTAGCCAGATTCGTCAACTCCATAGGCAAATGGATGAGTGGTGGACATTTGTTGTTATTTTGTTGCCTACCATCCAAGCTCCCTTCTGCTAACAGAACCTTGATTTTCCTTTCTACTACTTTGTGTGATGTTAACCTTTTGCTCTTTATGGGTGCCTATGATGTGGATGATGTGGTACGGGTCATTCAGAACATTCAATGTGATCATGGAATTGAAAAATTCTAAGATGTACCAGTGATCCAGTCAGAGCCAATGTTAATGATCTTGGGTACTTTCACTTGACCTGATGAGAAAGTGGTATATTCTCTTTCCTTGCTAGAATTAGGGCTGTTGAGGTCAGGTGCAGTGGCTCATGCCTGTAATCCCAGCACTTTGGGAGGCTGAGGCAAAAAAAAAAAAAAAAAAAAAATAGCCAGGTGTGGTGGCATGTGCCTGTAGTCCCAGCTACTCAGGAGGCTGAAGTGGGAAGATCATTTGAGCCTGGGAGGTTGAAGCTGCAGTGAGCCATGATCATGCCACGGTTTTCTAGCCTGGGCAACAGAGTGAGACCCTGTCTCAAAAAATAATGATAAAATAAAATAGAATTGGCGCTGTGAAACAAAAACTTGAAATGTTGGAGACCGCCATGAATGAGAACTTGCCAAAGGGGTAAGCCAACACTCAGAAAAGTAACATTAGGAGACATATCCTGATGACCTATTTTGAAACCCTGGATCAAGGTGTATCTCTTGTCTGTTCTGTGAACTTTTACATTGCATAAGCCAATACATTCCCATTTTTATTTCAGAGTTTAAAATTTTCCCTTGCTATCCAAGGAGTTCCAACAGAAGGAAGAGAACCAAGAGTCCCTGGCCCCTTTGGGGAGAATTTCTCCATCTTCCTTTGTTAAGGGAAACAATGGAGCACTTGAAGAAGGCTCTGGAGAGAACAAGAGTTGGGATTTGAGGATATCCCTGAATAGACTTTCTTCATTTAGGGTATTTAAATAAATAACCTAGATTGCTACCTTTTAGAACATCAGAAAAAGTATTCTGCACTTTTGCACAGAATCTTTGGGGATGAAGGGAAAAGAAAATTATTTCAACAATTTAAAAACCAATTAAGTTTTATGGTGGTAAAAAAGAGGTTCCATTTGTGCGCCTGCACCAGACTTCAGAGACTCACCTTTTGGCTTGTGAGCCACATAGATGACTTTGGGCTCTTAGAGAAACATTATGACCTGGCTTTACATACTTTTAAAGAGATCTGTTACCTATCAGCTTGGTGTAGCAGACTGCTAGTGGTCACCAGAAATCTTTTCTTCTCCTCTTCCCTAGTAGTGGAATTTTAGCTAGGCAAATGGATATTCAGTTTTAGCCTCCACTTCCCAGCCTACTTTGCAACCAGTTATGGTCATGTGATTAGTTCTCATCAATGGAAATGGAAGAGGTATGTGAAAGAATGTGAGTGGAAGAGATGTCTGCAGCAGCTTCTGTATCATTTTCATGAAAGGAAATTGCTTGCCCTTCATCACTGTACTTTCTCCTTCTAGCTTGATCTAATTTCAGCCAGTTAAAATAACACCATAGGGATTGAAGAAGCAACAAGATGGAAGAAACAATGTCCTCAAATGACTAACTGAAGATAGGAGAGCTGCCCCACCAACCTGGACTACTCACTACTAGACTGTTACTTGACAGAGAAATAAATCGGTATATTATTTAAGTCCCGGTATTTTGAGGTTCTTTTTTTACAGCAGCTTAACACCTATTCTAATACTCCCATTTTCTGAATCTTTCACCACAGCCTTCTCTCCTTTCTCATAAAAAGGGGATGAAAGTAGGGAAGAGTCCCACCAAAGAGTATTAAACATAATCCAACCAGATTGTTAAGGAAGCCCATGAAGGGAAGGGAAGAGAAGGGAAGAAAGGGCGGGAGAGGAAGGAAGGGAAGGGAAGGAAGAAATGGAGGGAAGGGCCCCACCAAAGAATATTAAACACAGTCCAACCAGATTGTTAAGGAAGCCCACGAAGAGAAGGCAAGAGAGGGAAGAAAGAGGGGAGAAGAAGGGAGGGAAGGGAAGGAAAGAAAGGAGGGAAGGGCCCCACCGAAGAATATTAAACACAATCCAACCAGATTGTTAGGGAAGCCCATGAAGGGAAGGCAAGAGAAGGGAAGAAAGGAGGGGAGAAGAAGGCAGAGAAGGGAAGAAGGGAAAGGAGGGAAGGGCCCCACCAAAGAATATTAAACACAATCCAACCAGATTGTTAGGGAAGCCCACTGGTGCTGATCATTCTAATCCTCATTCATAAGTAAGTGGTCAGTGAAAAATCACCAGATGAAAGAAAACAATCAGTCACTAGAAGAGAAAAGGAAATTTTTTTAAGATCAGAAAAAAATGGCCTCAGTGGAAACAATGGTAATGAAGAACCGTAAATAAGGCCTCTAAAAATTTTGAAGTGGCATTTCCAATAAAATCTATTGGATAATGCATAAATACAATAAAAAACATGCTTCCATTAGAATGTATTAGAAAGTAGTAATTGGAAAAGAAGAATGAATTCTAATAGATTTAAAAACATGACTGCCAACAAAGAAAAGCAAAACCAACTAAGTAGCAGAAGTCTGGAAATCAAATTAATGAGTTTGAGCCACGGGTATACACTGTTCGTCTCCTAGAACAGAGTATGACCATGGCAGCATTGTGATGGCATCATGAACATTTAGTTAGAAGACTTGAGTTCCAATCATAGCTCCACTCCTGTTTAGCTATTTAGCCTCATACTGCTTTAGTTAACCTTTCTAGGTGTCAATTTTCTCACCTATTATATTGAGCTAGCAGTGCCCCTGTTACTGAATTGCCATGAGGATTAAATGAGGTAATTTATGCAAAATTCTGAAGGTCTGACATAAAATACTTAACAAATGTTAGCTATTGTTATTAATATAAAGCAAAGATATGGGAGATCAACTGCTTTATGGCAACTGATATGGTGCTGAGTATAAGTTTTCTCATTTTTCAAAAGTGGGTAATTAAGGTTGACAGCTGAAAATAAAGAGCTTCCAAGTGTGCACTTTCTAAAGAGAGATGCTAAAAAGTGGGGGCAGACTTACAAGCTGTAATAAGAGATGGCATAATATGTCCTAGCTATTAACAACACTTTTTCCCCCAACCTCAGTATATAATAAGAGAAAGTAGAAAGGTAAGAGTTTTCAGAAAGTTCATGTAAATGACTACACGTGCTTCTCACTAATTATACATACTACCTTGTGAAATCACTACTAAGCCATGGACATAGCAGACATAGCAGGGAAAGATGATGTTTGTATCTAACTCCTGTTCCACCTGACTCTGGTCCAAGATGTTGATGAAACCTGAAAAATGTAAAATAAATGAGAGGCTACCAGTGAAATGCACCATTCATTGTTAAGTCCAAGGGCTCTCTCTTGACAACTCACTCTGGGACAGTTTTAGGTGAGGAATTTAAAGGGTGGAGTAAGAAAAACAAAATCAGAGATAGAGGTGGACCTTTAGATTAAACAGAATTTAAGGGACATATTGGCCAATTTCAATGCTTAGACATTAGTTGGATTATGATACAAATAAATTATATTTTGAAAAATGAGCCAGACATGATGGCTCCCACCTGTAATCTTAGCACTTTGGGAGGCCGAGGCTGGTGGACTGCTTGAGCTCAGGAATTTGAGACTACCCTGGGAAACATGATGAAACCCCATCTCTATAAAAAATACAAAAATTAGCTGGGCATGGTGGCTTGCGCCTGTAGTCCCAGCTACTCAGGAGACTGAAGTGGGAGGTTGGCTTGAGCTCAGGAGATGCAGGTTGCAGTGAACTCAGATCATGCCATTGCATTCCAGCCTGGGCAACAGAGCAAGGCCCTATCTCAAAAAAAGTAAAAGAAAAAAGACAGACAATTGGAATATTTGAATTGTAATTGAGTACTTCATGATATTAGAAACTATTATTAATTTTTAGGTGTGATAACACTATTATAGTTATGTTTTAAAAGAATTCTTTTCGAGATATTAACTGAAATATTTAAATGTAAAATGATATGATGTCTGAGATTTCTTTCTAAATAATTGAAGGACACATGGATGGTAGCAATAAAAACAAGTTTGAACATTTTTTTAAAGGTTGAGTGAATTTTAAAAGTCTGCTGTTTTTAAGAAGCGTGAAAAGAAAACATAAGTTTGAGAATAAACAGGATGGGAAAGTACTAAGCCAATGCTAATTTAAAAACTCATGGGTGGCATTATTAAGATCAGATTAAGTAATATTCAAGAAAAAAAATTAAATGAGGTAAACCTGGACAGTTCATAGGAATACACGACATAATTTATCAAAAAGGTATAGTAGTGAACCTTTGAGCTTCAAGCAATATTGCCTTAAACTATCTAAAGCAAAAATTATTAGAAATACAAGGAGAATTTAATACAGTAAAACAAAGTGCAAACCAACCTGACATAAGTATAGATTAAAATGTTTTAAAGGCAACATTATAGAGTAGACTCCATTATTATGAAATTTAAAAATAAGTACATAAAATTAATTTTAGGTGTTTAAAAGTGACTTGTAATTTTATTCATAAATCATACCAAAATGTGGTATATTTTTAAAAAGACATCTTAATAAAGGTAGTAGAGTCCCATTTTAGACCTTGGGGATACGACAGTATACAAAACACTGCTCTCCCTCAAGCTTCTGTTTCAATGGGAGGAGACAGAAAATTCACTAATAAGTAATATATCAGGTAGCAATAAGTGTTGTGAGTGCTTATTTTAGATAAAGTGACCAGAAACAAGCTTTTGTAATGATGGCCTTTGAAGAGAGACCTGAGGAAAGCAGATAAAGAGGTGAGGAAGGGACAGGAATGCACATTCCAGGTAGAAGGGAAGGCAAGTGCAATAGTCCTGAGATGGCAGTTTGCTTTCCTTATTCAATGAACAGCAATGAGGTCAAGATCATAGCTGGAGAGAAAGGAGTAAGGGAAAGAAGTCTGGGAGAGAAAGTCAGAGAAGGTTGGGTGTGGTGGGAGTTGGTGTGTGTGTTGTGGTAGAGACCACAGATGGCCTTGCAGCCCGTGGGAAGGACTTTGGATTTTCCCCTGAATGAGACGGTAATCTGGTAGGTTTTAGGCAGAAAAATAACATGTATTAAAAGAACAATCTGCCTGCTGTGTTGAGAAGAGACTACCAGGGGGCAGGGAAAAGGAGACCATTTAGGAGGCTACTGCAATTGACCAGACAAGAGATGGTTGTATTCTGAATATATTTCAAAGGAAAAGCTAAGAGGGTTTGCGGAGGGATTGAATATGTTAACATAAGAGGAAGACAGAGTAAAGATGATGCCAAAGTTTTGCCCTGAACAACAGGAAGAAAGGAAGTATTATTTACTAAGATGGGGTACTGCAGTGGTCATTCATGAAATAAATACCTACATTACATACAAAGGCATTAGAAAACTATATGATTGATTTTTTAAAAAATCTTTTGATTTGGGGATGGCTTGGCATGACACCACTGGAAGAAAGCCTAAAGAAAAAGACTGATGGATTTAAACTAAACAACAATTTAAAATGCCTATAAATGAAAACAAGGAATGTTTTTTAAAAATTATAAACTGGGGAAAATATGCAATATGAAAATTATTTTTTGAACTATTTTAACGTGGTTTTCCTTTTTTGAGGATCCATCTAATTTGGGCGATAGTCAGGGATGATTAGGACTGTTAACAGCAGGAGCGCAAGAGAAAGAAAGGAGTCAGTCAATGTTCAGCTTCTGACTGTCAAATGGCTTTGACTGGCAGGAAGGGGATTTCCTAAATTATCTGAGTTCTCACTTACATAATCACTAGTTTGATCATAGAGTTTCATTACAAGTATAAAGTAGACAGCACTCAACAAAGCCCCTGCCACATAGGAAGGAGTGAAAGTCCATCCTTTCTTTTTCTAGCAGAGTTTTGAGAGAAAGGAAAGGATGAAATCAGACACCAGTGTCCTCACTTTCCTCCTCTTAGAGTAGAGGAAAACACCCAGAAAAGAAAAGGTGTCAGGGAAACTGAGAACCCTGGAGCTCATGGAGTGCTTTCTTGGGACTAGGGGAACCCCCAGCCACACTTGAGCAATGTGATGTCCAACAACGTATGAGAGCTGTAACACAGCACTGGCCGAGAGAGTGGCTGGATAGATGGCTTCCCACATTTGTGTGAGCCATACAGGGGCACCTGACATTAGCACATGCCTTCCCATGGAGGACATAAGGACACTGAGGAGACTGGCAGACCAGTGCACGTGAATGCTGTTGAAACAAAGAGGCTGCAGTGATGAGATGTGTATAGGTTATTCCAAGATCTTGATAGTCTAAGTAGAGTTCCCTCCAGAATGCAGACAGGTTGTCTTTTCGAAGACTCATGCTTTCATTTTTTTTCTGTGGTTTTATGGACATTTTAGGGAGACATGTGAATCTGCTTCAGGGAAGAGTATCCTTGTTGGCACACCAAAAAAAAAAAAAGAGACTAGGATAGCTTTACCCACCCTTACTCCAATACCAGTAATCTCCATCACCCCTTATTATTTGAGAAGAACAGCTGACTTTCTCAAACTTAGGTAAAGTGCTGTGTGAATCCAACTTTAGGCTTCCTTCCAACACTATTGCTGCCTCCAGGTTTTTTATACATAAAAATTTTGTAATCATCAGTGGCTAAGCATGTACCATTTTCATCTCTAAACCCTTAAAACAGGCACTTGAGCTTTGAAGTTTTCTTTTTTGAGGCAGAGAATAACAGGCTTCCATCCTTCTGTTGGTGAATTTTTTGATCCTATCTCTTCTGCAACAGGTTTGCTTCAGCTACATTGAAATACCATCTTCCTCTCTGGGAATAAGGGCACTTATTTCAATCAGTCATTTACTTCTGATGGTACTTTCTTACGATTTCTCTGTTGTGCAGTAAGTATCTCAAAGAGAAATGTTGGAATATGTGACCACGTGATCAAGAAATTTAGCCGTAAGTTCTAACTTAATGAATGCCTTAACAGCAACATGGTCGTCTTCTATTTCATTTTGGTAGGCAAATCTAGACGTTATAATCTAAAATGGATCTCTGTAGCTACTCACTTCCTCTTTCAACCCCACTTCTCCCACATCTCATTATTGTTACTTTTGTTTTGCTCATTAGACACTTCTCTCCCCGTGTCCTCTAGTTCCATCTGAAATGTTCATTCTTTCTGTGTATGTGACTTCATCCACTGCATATAGCCTGTCTTCAAGCAACCTCTCCAAGGCTCCAATACCTGTATGAACTGCTTTTCAACGCTAGTATTACTATTAAATATGTCCTTGTTCAAATGCAGATTCCCAGACCCCAGCCCCATCCCAACAAATCAGAAACTCTGGGCAGGTCCTGGGAGTCTGCGTTTCGTAAGTTTTCCAGATGATTATGATAAATACTAACACTCAAGAACAACTGACCTACAAGCCTGGGCATCATGGTGAAACCCTGTATCCACAGGAAATTTTTAAAAAGAAAAATTAGCCGGACATGGTGGTGCACATCTGTAGTCCCAGCTACTAGAGAGGCTAAAGGTGGGAGGATCGCTTGAGCCTGGGAGGTCGAGGCTGCAGTGAGCCAAGATCACTCCTCTGCACTCCAGCCTGAGCAACAGAGCAAGACTGTTTCAAAAAAAAATTTTTACAAAAAGAACTACTGACCCAGAAAAGAAGCTAAAAAAAAAAAAATACATAAGGCCCTTTTGTCCTCTCAATTCTTGGTTATTTGGTTCCTTCCTTCTTTTCTCCCTTTCTTTTTTCTATCCTTGGAACCTAATGGAACACACTGGGCTCACTTTCTGGGAGTCTTTCTTCCTCTTTTCCCCTTTCTTCATCTCTCTTTTCTCAGCCTCTCCCCATCTCCTCCTTTCCTGGTCTCCCCCAAATCCCTGCACCACCACCCCTGCCCTGCCTTGGCCTGGCATTTAAGCGCATCATGGCAGTATGCTAAGCATTACAAGTATCTGATATTCTTTATTTTAAAAAAGAAAAGAAAACTAACTTGTGCAAGAGCTGCTGGATCAAAATCTCCCTTGAGCTTTGGACATGTAGACTACAGAATACAGAATGGTAACGAGCCAGGAAACCCGAAAGTAAGCACAGCTGGGATCCATAAAGTCCCCTCCCCTCTTTGATTCAGAGAGAAACATTAAAACAGCTGACCTCTTGCTCCAGCATTTCTTTTCTATCATCTGGAATGTATGATAAATAGATATTTAAAAGCTGACATTGTCCTGGCACCTTTATCCTTCACCATAATTTTACTAGCTCATTATCTTTCAAGAAAGCTTCCATCCTATAGACCTTATGAAAAAAGGCTTAAATATTCCATGTGATACTAGAGTTCTGTGTTAGAAGAGTATGGAAAAAAATCTTTTTAAAAACTGTCGGCTGCAGAAGTGTAATACAGGCAAAGACTGTGGTTGTTTTATTAAAAATAGTTAAAACGCAACTAATTAGAAGGTTGTGGTCCTTTATTGCAATCTGTTACTGAAAAGTTACATGTTGATGAAATTATGGTTAGTAAAAGTATACTTAAATAGTATTGTCAGAGTCTGTAATTTAAAGAAATTGTGTAGTAATTTTTTGGTCAAGTAATTAATTCTTTTTGACATGAAAATATCCATCCTATTGTGTCTTATTTTGTAAATTAAGGTTGACAAAAATTTATTTTTCTTAAAATAGAGGCATGTCTTTCACTGAGTGTTTTGTTTTAAAAGTTGAGATAAACACAAATGCTGCAAGTATGTTTACGTTGTATCAGAAACATGTTAATTATATGTAAGTTAACTCATGAGTATCACAGCTTATAAAAAACATTATGGGGAAAGTGGATTGAAAAATGTTAGTTTGCTTTAGAGTTGTCTCAGGTCATGAGGCTTCGTGATCCAGAAACTAGATACTTCTTTCATGTGAAAAAACTGTTTAATCATCCTCAGTTGGTTTTTAAAATAACGAATTCCATTTTTATTTGCAAAAGTTCACAAAGAAACCCATTTGATTTACTGAATTTAAATAATTTATAGACATAGCTTTCCTAGAGATAGGAAGGAAAAAAATGTAACAACAGCACCCACTGAGAATTATCTTCCAAATACCGCCTCTAAGTCTGGACTTCAGATCAAGATCTGGCAAACACACAGTACTGAAATTGTCAGCTCTCTGAAATAATCACAGCTCACTGTCAGTCAGAGGTTTTGCAATTGAATTAATGCACATTTCTCTCTTACGCAGCAATTCCCCTTTAATTCTTAGTCTTCTCACTCGCTTTTAAAAGAATTTTATTTCTGCCTATACCTCTCTCAGCTGTACAAATCCACAACAGGAAATATAGTTAAGGCACTGAGACTAGTAGGGAAAAAAAAAGTGTGTATATGAGAAAAAGAAGAGACAGGGAAAGAAAGCATCAACTTCTGAATAGCTTCAATATGCCCATCCCAAGTCTGATAAACATCCCTTTCATATTAAATATTGGCTGGAAGTACTTTTACATAAAGGAAAAGAGAAGACCTTTTTATGGTTTTGAAAGGTGATCACAAGATGAAAGCAGCCAGGATCGAAGTTCCTTGACTGAAATTCCACCAACACAGATGGAAAACCCGTTGTTGTGGGACTTTTTGTGTTTTGTTTTTTGTTTTTTGTTTTTGAGATGAAGTCTCACTCTGTCACCCAGGCCGGAGTGCAGTGGCGCAATCTCGGCTCACTGCAACCTCCGCCTCCCGGGTTCAAGCAATTCTCCTGCCTCAGCCTCCTGAGTAGCTGGGATTACAGGCACATGCCACCACGCCCAGCTAATTTTTGTACTTTTAGTAGAGACCGGGTTTCACCATGTTGGTTGGGCTGGTCCCAAACTCCTGACCTCGTGATCCGCCTGCCTCCGCCTCCCAAAGTGCTGGGATTACAGGCATGACCCACCGTGCCCGGCCAGAAAACCCATTTTTTAAAAACTCAAATATATTCACAAATAAAAATAAGCCACTGGGTTTTAAAAGCCCTGGCCTGTGTTATGTGGAACATCAGGAACCAATTAAATTGCTCTCCCCTTCTTGTTTATCCTAAATAATACGGTCTTTTCCCTCCTCTGATTATACCAGCTTGTGTCCCTGTGGCAGGGATCTATTCTCTCACTCTCTACTAAAACCCTTTCTCCACAGCAATAAGAGTTGGAAAAGATCGAAAGCCTGCGTTTTATTATGCTAAGGAAAACTAGCTAAATATCCATCTTATATCTTGTAATATTTTCTTCTGCCCCCAAAAGACAATTGGCAGTTGGTTAATGAGTTGGTGCGTTTGTATGTGAATCACAATATCCAACCGTTGACAATGATTCTGTTTTTCATTTGCTTAAACTTTTCACCTCCCTCCTGAGCTTATAATGGAACATATTCTTCATGTTCTGCTTTTAGTTTTCCTTTTTTAGGCTTGTGCGCATGATTCAGTTCTGAAGGGTAGAGAGCTAGACTTCGTGCCTTATTGTGAAATATGGACTATCAAGTGACATCAATCCTTCCATTTACTGTTTGAGAGCACACCACTCAGCATGTCTGTTTCTTGTCTGACCACTGGGACCACAGCCTCAGTAAGGGGTACTATGTCTCATGTCTGCCATCAACAAATTTACATATCTGCCCCTAGGGTATATTCCTAGGAGTGGGGTGGATATTACCCATTGGAAAGAGCTACCAGTTAAGTTCATAAAACCACAAGTCACATGGCTCTTGACTTGTACAATACACAGGCATGGTCATCCTTGTATATTTTCCTATAAAAAACAAATGGAGAAAGAGAAGGAGTTTGAGCCAGTGCCCTTTTGCATCTGTCCAGCGTGAATAATACCACACGAGTCTCAGAGTGCTTAGATAAGCTTGACCTCTCCCAAGAAAAGAGACTTTTTGAAGCTTCTATTCTGTGAATCTGAATCAGTGAGCTCAATGTTTAATGTCTTGTTAATGTCCAATTATGCCAGAAAATGACAGATGAAATATTATCTCAAAGTTGGAAAAAATAGCTTTCTTATTATAGCCACAAGATTCCAAAAGCTTAGCTCCACCATCCCAGTGGCCCATCAAGAAACACTTTTTCATTAATAAATACTTACACTGTTCTACTCAGATCATCTAAGTGCCTGTCCTTTCCTATTATACAATATCTTACGGTTTTTTTCTATCTAATTCGACCACCGGATTAAATTATGTACCTTCAGGGACAGTTGATTGGTCATCTGCCTTGCTGTCTCCATGATAGGGCTACTTTTTACACATTTCTAGGAAACAGAAAGGAATAGTTGCCTTTTTAGAAACTGCCTAGTGATGTGGCATCACCAGATCTATTCAGGTTACCTAGTAGACATCATTCAAACTTGAGTGGTGACAAAGTGTAATTGTGGTGGGGGGAGGCAGGTATCAAACCAGGGAAATAAACAAAACCCCTAAATTTGGCCAAATCTCTTCATCGAAGATGACACCTAACCTGTAAGCCTCAGTGTTCTAAACTATTAAAAGGATAGCAGAAAATTAACATCCACTGAGTAGCTACAATGTTCCATACACTTCAGAGAATTGCTTCAATTTTATTCACACAAAATTCTTGCAAAAGACTTTCTGGGCCGGGCGTGGTGGCTCATGCCTGTAATCACAACACTTTGGGAGGCCGAGGCAGGTGGATCACGAGGTCAGGAGATCAAGACCATCCTGGCTAACACGGTGAAACCCCATATCTACTGAAAATACAAAAAAATTAGCTGGGCGTGGTGGCGGGCGCCTGTAGTCCCAGCTACTCGGGAAGCTAAGGCAGGAGAATGATGTGAACCTGGGAGGCAGAGCTTGCAGTGAGCCGAGATCACGCCACTGCACTCCAGCCTGGGCAACAGAGTGAGACTCCATCTCAAAAAAAGAAAAAGAAGAAGAAGTAGACTTTCTCTCTCCATATATGCATGAGGAAACTGGAGTAGGGGGACAAAGAGAGGAAGAGGAAGAGAGGGAGAAGGAGATAAGAAAGAAGAGAGGAAAAGAAACTCCAAGAAAGTGAGCCCAGTGTATTCCATTAAGTTCTAAGAAAAGAAAAAGGGAAGGGAGAAAGGAAGAAAGGAACCAAATGACTAAATAGGTTAATTAATTTCTCCAGGGCCACTAAAGGTGGCAGGGCCAAGATTTGCATCTATATGAACTGGCTTCAAAGGTGTTGCCTCCCTGAAAATACCTGTACAAAAATGTTATGCTTGGTGCATAGTTCATGCTTGGTAAATGTGCTTTTTCCTTCCAAAGTCCCTTTGAGCTTTGAAATACAGATTCTATGATAAATTCTAAGTTTCAGACCTATTCATTAATGCAAATCACGAAGTTCACTGTGCACATATAGCTTGGCACTATCTGCTGAATTCCACTTTTAATTCTCACCATGCTACTCCCTCTTTCAACATCATCATTTCTCTCAGACTAAATTTCTTGTTACCCTCATATTCCATTGTTCCCACATTTCCATCTTTGGCTTTAGTAAGGTTATGCTCTACCCTTTAATACCATTTGCAAGGTTCCGACCCATTTTTTGTATGCTAAGAGCTCTTGAAATTTCAGCTTTTGCTAGAGGTATTTTCTGAAAAAGTTAAAATAAGGATAGTAATTCCTTGATGCCTTACCACCTAGTTAACAATTTATTTTCATTAAGCAAATTATATTCAGGCTGGGAGTGGTGGCTCACGCATGTAATCCGAGCACTTTGGGAGGCCGAGGCATTCGAGACCAGCCTGGTCATCATGGCGAAACCCCGTCTCTACTGAAAATACAAAAATTAGCTGGGCATGGTAATGCACGCCTGTAATCACAGCTACCTGGGGGGCTGAGGCACAAAAATTTCTTGAACTTGGGAGGCAGAAGTTGCAGTGAGCTGAGATGGCACCACTGTACTCCAGCCTGGGCGACACAGTGAGACTCTGTCTCCAAAAAAAAAAAAAAATTATATTCAAATGAAATAATGTGATATGCTATATATACTATGATGTATGTGTAGATACCATATATGTAGTGTAATATATACCATTAATATTATAATATATACTATCATAGTATATTATTCTATATAGAATATGGAATATTCTATTTTATTTAAATATAATTTGTATAAGACGTATACACTATATAATTTGATTAAGATATATATAAAATATATATATATATACCTTGTGAGCTACTTTGTTTGGATTTCTGTGTTTGTGGGTGTCTATGATAACGCTGTTCTCTCAGGCTGATGGTTCATGAATGTTTATGAATCTAAACAGTTACTGTTAAAACTGAAATAGTACCCTGGTTTGGACATACGTTGTCATAATATAGCACTATATTCTTCTACATGCCATAGAATAAAAATTATCATTTTAATATGAGAGATAGTTTGATTATAATAATTTAATGTCAATATTTGGGGAAACTCCTTAGGTGGCCAATAGGCTTTTTAGAAGAGACATATTAATAATCAAACTTAAGTTGTTTGTATTGCTGTAAGATAAATATCTTTCTTTGCCTCACAACTTCAGGAGAGCCTGCTATGCACATATTAAAGGGAGAAAGCAAGGTTGTCATGGAAGAGAGAGAAGAGATCAGCCATAGGAAAAGTGATGCAGTCAATTTTGGAACAAGAAGTAATCTTGAGAATATAAGTGAAACCATGGGCTAAAATCTGTATTTCCCAAGTCCTTGGGATATGGGCCATGAGTTGAGATTCCTAGATTTTATGTAAGTTTTCAAGGACAAGGGGACGGGGTAATTCCTTTTTTTATTTTAAGTTCCAGGATACATGCACAGGATGTGCAGGTTTGTTACATAGGTAAACGTGTGCCATGGTGGTTTGCTGCACAGATCAACACAGCACCAAGGTGTTAAGCCCCACATGCATTAGCTATTTATCCTGATGTTCTCCCTACCTCCACCCCCACCAGCAGGCCTCAGCGTGTGTTGTTCCTCTCCTTGTGTCCATGTGTTCTCATTGTTCAGCTCCCACTTATGAATAAGAACATGTGGTGTTTGGTTTTCTGTTCCTGCATTAGTTTGCTGAGGATATGGCTTCCAGCTCCATCCATGTCCCTACAAAGGACATGATCTCATTCCTTTTCATAGCTGCTTAGTATTCCATGGTATATATGTACTACATTTTCTTTATCTAGTCTGTTATTGATGGGCATTAGGCTGATTCCATGTCTTTGCTATTGTGAATAGTGCTGCAATAAACATATGCGTGCATGTGTCCTTATAATAGAATGATTTATATTCCTTTGGGTATATAACCAGTAATGGGATTGCTGGGTCAAATGGTATTTCTGGTTCTAGATCCTTGAGGAATCACCCCACTGTCTTCCACAATGGTTGAACTAATTTACATTCCCACCAACAGTGTAAAAGTGTTCCTATTTCTCCACAGCCTCGCCAGCATCTGTTGTTTCTTGACTTTTTAATAACCACCATTCTGACTAGCATGAGATGGTATCTCATTGTGGTTTTGATATGCATCTCTCTAATTATCAGTGATGTTGAACTTTTTTTCATATGTTTAAGTTCCGACATGGGTAATTTCTGCTGTTATTTAGGTCATATTTATTCCAAAGCATTCTGGGTATGAACCAACAACATCTTTAGGGTAGTATAAAAGACAGAAGGTACTACTGCAGCATTGCTAAAATGTTTCTCTTTCTTTAAAAAATCCTCTTGTTCTTCTCTCTAGTCTAAGTCAAGGGTTGACAAGCCATGGCTGGTAGGCTAATTCTGGCCTGTGGATTGTTTTTGTAAACAGTTTTACCAAAACACAGCCACTCTCACTTATTTATATATTGTCTGTGGCCGTTTTTGCACTACAATGGCAGAGTTGAGTAGTTGCAACATAGACTATAAGGCCTGCAAAGCCTAAAATATTTACTGTCTGGTCTTTACAAAAAGTTTGCTAACCTCTGCTCTAGATCAATTATTCACAAACCTGAGTGTGCATTACAATCCCTTGAGAAGCTTTGGAATAATACCAGCTCCTAGATCCCAACCACAGAGATACTGATTTAATTTGTTCTAGGGTAGTATTTAGACATCAGCATTTTCTATAACTCTCCAAGTGATTCCAATATGTAGGCAGGGAGAATCATTATTCTAAATATTTTTTAGCTCACTAGTAAAGGAAAGTTGAAGGATCATCTTCTAATTGCATATGTTCCAGATTTTAACTAACCCACAAAATGTATATTCAGTAACTTTATTTGATCAATATAAAAATCTGGAAAGGGACTTTTTGACTAATAATTCTTTTCTCAATGGCCACAAACCAATAAAATGCTCCATTTTCATTTAAAACACACATGCACCGTCAGTATAGGTGGCAAGAATTTCCTCTTCTGCTGGGAAACATTCTCAGGTTCAACCTGTTACCAAGACTCAGATATAAAGCAGTTTCCAAATATAGGTTGAGGGTTCAAATTGGGCAGCCAAAAAATTACAAACATCTGCTATGATATTGTAAAACAAATTATTACAAAAGGAAGAGAAAGAAAAAAACAAGTTCAGAGTTACTCTTCTACCTAATAAAAAAGAAGCATTTCTAGAATTCAGATTCTTTTTGAGTAAAGTTCAAAAGAGTGTAACATTATAATATGAATTCATTTAATATTTTCTAATTTCAATATCTAACAACTAGTTCATGTAACCTACATTTTCTAGAAATTGTTAACATGTAAAAATCACATCTCCTGATATGATCAACTTAAAACTGTCTAAATTATTTTCTTGCTTGATGGCAGAGAGTCTCTTCAACAGAAACTTCTCTTCTATAACAAAAGCATCTGTATTATGTCATTCTTGAATTGTCATAAAGAAATACCTGAGACTGGGTAATTTATAAGAAGTTTAATTGACTCATGGTTCTGCAGGCTGTATAGGAAGCATAGTGCCAATTTTAGCTTTTGGGGAGGCCTCAGGAAACTTCTAATCATAGCAGAAGGTGAAGAGGGAACAGGCATCTCACATGGCGGCAGCAGAAGCAAAAGAGAGAGTGAGAGGAAGTTGCCACACACTTTACAACAACTAGATCCCACAAGAACTCACTATTGCAAAAACAGCACCAAGGGGATGGTGCTAAATCATTTATGAGAAATCCACCCTCATGCTCCAATCACCTCCCACCCAGCCCCCTATCTCCAACACTGGGGATTGCATTTCAACGTGAGATTCAGAGGAAACACATATTTAAAGCCTATCAGCTTCAGGATAAAATAGTCAGACTTAAAGATACTTCCAAAAGTCTAGGTTATTCTGACTGAATTAGCACCATGAGTTTCTAAGTATGATCTTTGAGAGACTTTGATCATATCATTGCTTTTGGTCTTTCCTAGTCCTATACCCCACTCCCAGTGAGTGGCCTGTGGATAACTATGAAAGCACACATACACACACTTCATAAGAATAATAAATAAATTTAAGAAACAGTACAGTCTAAATCATATTTAGAAAAGCAACATTTTCTTAAAGGTTACAAAATCTGCAAAGATCCAACTCTATCCTCAATGATGTCAAAAGGAATAGCAGAGTATTGGCCAGGCATGGTGTCTCACGCCTGTAATCCAAGCACTTTGGGAGGCCGAGGCAGGTGGATCACTTGAGGCCAGGAGTTCCAGACCATTCTGGCCAACATGACAAAACCCTGTCTCTACTAAAAATAACAAAAATTACCTGGGCATGGTTGCACACACCTGTAATCCCAGCTACTTGGGAGACTGAGGCACGAGAATCACTTGAACCCAGGAGGTGGAGGTTGCAATGAGCCAAGATAGAAACACTGCACTCCAGCCTGGGCAACAGAACGAGACTCTGTCTTAAAAAAAAAAAAAAAAAAGGAATAGCAGAGTATTTTAGTTCCTTGAAACTACATGGTCTCTCTCCTCTCCAATCCAGAATAGGGTATTTGTGGTGGTCTTCCCATAACAAAAAAATGTTTGCCTAATTCCCACCATACACACACACACAAAACCAAAGAACTGCTGGAAGTTTTGAACTGACAATGTTTTAGTCAGGAATCAAGCCCTGGAACTATGGGATTCCCCTTCCCTCAGCAGCCTTTCAGCAAGAAATAACTTTTAGCCATACTCTTGGCCTGGAAAGGAGAGCGAAAGCCTGATACGAAGACAGCAGATGATTTTTTTTCTCCTTACGTAGCAAATCTCACAGGTTGTCACTTCTTTCCCCCCTGTTAAGTGTATTCTTATACCAAGACATTTATTTCCCCACAGGTCTATATCCCTATTTCCTCCCACGGCCATAGAATGTGTAAGAAAAGTAACTTTCTCAAATTTGACCTGTGCTGCTATGATATTCTTGTTTTTGTACTTCCACCATTTTACCTAGCAGTTATTAGAATTTGTTAGTGGGGAAGACAGTAAAAGTATGCTTCTGGTAGGATGGAAAGGAAATCCTACAACTCTCTCTGGACTGTCCATGAACTGAAAATTCTCCAAAAGATGTCTACTTTTGGTTATTTTTACTTATTTTTAAGGATTCCATCTCTGTTGCCCTAAGGGAATAACATTTATATTGACCTTTTGAAAGTTGTGATTTAGCTCCCACCCTAAGCTGAAGAAAGGAAAAGAAAGAAAAACAAAGGAAACCTGGAACCTGTTAGTATTTTTCTTTCTTCATCAAATTTTTCTCTTACTCACTTCCTCTTCTTGCTTACTGGGGATTATAATCCAAGCCCTGCCCACGGGGACTGGTCCTTGACTACAAGAGACAGCCCTGCACTATGCACATTCATCGTTACAACACCAAAGAATCATTAGATGTGGCAGGGCATAGGGGCTCACGACAGCAGCTGTCATTCCAGCACTTTGGGAACCTGAGGTGGGTGGGTCAGGAGTTTGAGACCAGCCTGGTCAACATGGCAAAACCCCGTCTCTACTAAAAAAAGTACAAAAATTAGCCGGGCGTGGTGGTGGTGGGAAACTGTAATCCCAGCTACTCAGGAGGCTGAGGCAGGAGAATTGCTTGAACCCTGGAGCTGGAGGTTGCAGTGAGCCGAGATCATACCACTGCACTCCAGCCTGGGCAACAAGAGTGAGACTGTCTCAAAAAAAAAAAAAGAATCATTAGATTTTTAGAGTGAGTTCCTCTTCTTAGTGTAAAGGCATCTCTCTATTTCCTGAAAACAAAAAATGCTAAATCATACCTGAGAGTGAACCCAGTCCTACATACTTCCCCAGGCCGAGTGCAGTGGTGGCTCATTCTTGTAATCCCAGCACTGTCGGGGCTGGGGCAGGAGGATCACTGGAGTCCAGGAATTTGAGAGCAGCCTGGGCAACATAGTGAGACCTATCTCAAACAAGCAAACAAACAAACAAATAATCCTCAACTTGCTTCTACAAAGCTCTTTTGCTGCAGAGAGTAAGAATCTAACTTTCTCATCCCCAGTCTTATTCTCTCAGAGGCAGATCATGGGGAAATATTAAAGACAGTCCTCCTTTGCTCTAGGGTAGAAAATCAGGACACATCAAAATCTCACTACTAGGAAACTTTAGTGGGGCAGCGAATTCTCTGGATACTTTCAGTTTCAGATACCAGATTTAGTAGGGAGTACTCTTGTGTTGTGGGAAGAGAGTAAATTTTATATTAAAAACTATTCTAATGCACATAAGTCCTCATTTGAACGCTCAAATAATTTTAGATTATTTCTAAATTGGCATTTACAGTGCATGTAATTCCTAGCTTATCAATCATTGTCCTACTATGACAAATTTACTTTCCACTTACTGCTGTTTCTCTTAGTGACCGGTTTTTAGCAATAATGTATCTACTTAATTCTTGTTTATATAAAATTGTTGTCATCTCTAATAGAATTATTTCACAAGCTAGGAAGGGGATGGGGGAGGGTGAGATAAAGACAGATTGATTATTGGGTACAAAAATACAGTTAGATAGAAGAAATAAGCCTACTGTTTGATGAAGCAGTAGAGTGACTATAGTAAAAAATAATTAATTGTGTATTTCAAAATAGCCAGTAGAAAATAATTAAAATGTTCCCAACATTAGGAAAAGAGAAATGTTTTAGGTGAAGGATATCACAATTACCCTGATTTGATTGTTTTATATTATATGAACATATCAAAATATTATATACACCCTGAAAATATGTACATTATGTATCAATAAAATAAAATAAAATGAATTCTTTTACAGGTTTTTCAGAAGGCAAGTAACTATCTTAAAGTGAATGAAATAACATGGCTAATTCTAACATTGACTAGTTATGTGACCTTGAAAAGTTATTATTCAAAATGCACTTCTATTCATTCAAAATGGATGTGATAAAAGTACCTACCCCACAGTGTTGCTGTGAGGATTATGTGAGGTGACATATATGTGATACTAACTAGCATATAACAGCTGCTCAATAAATATAGTTTCCTACTCAGCATTTTGGGAGGCCAAGGCAGGTGAATTACCTGAGGTCAGGAGTTTGAGACCAGCCTGGCCAACATGGTGAAAGCCTGTCTCTACTAAAAATACAAAAATTAGCCAAGCGTGGTGGTGGGCACCTGTAATCCCAGCTACTCGGTAGGCTGAGGTGGGAGAATTGCTTGAACCTGGGAGGTGGAGGTTACAGTGAGCTGAGATTACATCACTGCACTCCAGCCTGGGCAACAAAACGAGACACCATCTCAAAAAATAATAATAATAAAATAAAATAAATAAAGTTTCTTTTCAAGATCTTTGGGTGGTGAAACCTTTTGTGACTCCTCTGTTTCCCACTGGGCATCCCACTGGGCTGCCACTAGTTGAATTTATTATCTGACCTCCTTAAATCTCTTGACTCATTTATTCATTCTCAGACCTAGAAATGTATTTTTACTCTGCCCCTCAAGCCCATAGTTACTCTCCCGGTGTCTTCAAACTTTTGCTGTCACCACTGCGTTAACATCATTTCCACAAGTTCCCTGTGGCCACTACTCCATGCCCCTCAACATCTTCTGCTTGCCACATTTTCTAACTCAGTAACCTTTCTCATCCTCTTTTGGGGGAACTCCTGGCTTTAGCCACAGTCAATCTGCCCTACATAGCATTTCCTATTGCACATACCTATTACAACTTCTGCAGTTCAATTTCCAGAGAGGAGGTGGGGGAAATGTGGCCCTTAGGGAAACAAAAAAGAACAAAGAAAAAAGATAATGTAGGCAATTAGGGGAAGCTAACAAGTAGCTCAATCTAGTTGGGAAACCCTATATATTGGGAGTTAAGTGCAGTGTTCATGGAGAACCAAGAAATCATCTTCATTCTATACTCCAAGTTCTTCTCCAATTTCAGCAATATATGGCAGAACTTTTTGAGTTCTTACTATGTGTGAGCCACTGAGTATTTTACACAGATTATCTCATTTCCTTTTTAACTAATTCTAGAAATAGAAACATTTATTATCACATCCTTATTTTACAGATGTTGAAATTGAAGCTTAGAAAGATGCTCAAGGTCACACAGCCAGGGACTGACAATCTGGCTCTAGCACCTGTTAACTACCCTCTGCTCTACTCTCAAAGGTCAGGGTTAACTACAGCTTCCAGGCTAAAAGAAGGTAATCATCTTACCTAACCAGCTTTTCTTTTTTTTTTTTTTTTTTTTTTGAGACGGAGTCTCGCTCTGTCGCCCAGGCTGGAGTGCAGTGGCGCGATCTCGGCTCACTGCAAGCTCCGCCTCCCGGATTCACGTCATTCTCCTGCCTCAGCCTCCCGAGTAGCTGGGACTACAGGCACGTGCCACCATGCCCTGCTAATTTTTTGTATTTTTAGTAGAGACGGGGTTTCACCGTGTTAGCCAGGATAGTCTGGATCTCCTGACCTCGGGATCCGCCCGCTTCGGCCTCCCAAAGTGCTGGGATTACAGGCGTGAGCCACCGCGCCCAGCCTTACCTAACCAGCTTTTCTTTTTTTTTTTTTAATTTTTATTTTATTATTATACTTTAAGTTTTAGGGTACATGTGCACAACGTGCAGGTTAGTTACATATGTATACATGTGCCATGCTGGTGTGCTGCACCCATTAACTCATCATTTAGCATTAGGTATATCTCCTAATGCTATCCCTCCCCCCTCCCCCCACCCCACAACAGTCCCCAGAGTGTGATGTTCCCCTTCCTGTGTCCATGTGTTCTCACTGTTCAATTCCCACCTATGAGTGAGAATATGCGGTGTTTGGTTCTTTGTCCTTGCAATAGTTTACTGAGAATGATGATTTCCACTTTCATCCATGTCCCTACAAAGGACATGAACTCATCCTTTTTTATGGCTGCATAGTATTCCATGGTGTGTATGTGCCACATTCTCTTAATCCAGTCTATCATTGTTGGACATTTGGGTTGGTTCCAAGTCTTTGCTATTGTGAATAGTGCCACAATAAATATACATGTGCATGTGTCTTTATAGCAGCATGATTTATAGTCCTTTGGGTATATACCCAGTAATGGGATGGCTGAGTCGAATGGTATTTCTAGCTCTAGATCCCTGAGGAATCGCCACACTGACTTCCACAATGGTTGAACTAGTTTACAGTCCCACCAACAGTGTAAAAGTGTTCCTATTTCTCCACATCCTCTCCAGCACCTGTTGTTTCCTGACTTTTTAATGATCACCATTCTAACTGGTGTGAGATGGTATCTCATTGTGGTTTTGATTTGCATTTCTCTGATGGCCAGTGATGATGAGCATTTTTTCATGTGTCTTTTGGCTGCATAAATGTCTTCTTTTGAGAAGTATCTGTTCATATCCTTCGCCCACTTTTTGATGGGGTTGTTTTTTTCTTGTAAATTTGTTTGAGTTCATTGTAGATTCTGGATATTAGCCCTTTGTCAGATGAGTAGGTTGCGAAAATTTTCTCCCATTTTGTACGTTGCCTGTTCACTCTGATGGTAGTTTCTTTTGCTGTGCAGAAGCTCTTGAGTTTAATTAGATCCCATTTGTCAATTTTGGCTTTTGTTGCCATTGCTTTTGGTGTTTTGGACATGAAGTCCTTGCCCATGCCTATGTCCTAAATGGTAATGCCTAGGTTTTCTTCTAGGGTTTTTATGGTTTTAGGTCTAACGTTTAAGTCTTTAATCCATCTTGAATTAATTTTTGTACAAGGTGTAAGGAAGGGATCCAGTTTCAGCTTTCTACATATGGCTAGCCAGTTTTCCCAGCACCACTTATTAAATAGGGAATCCTTTCCCCATTTCTTGTTTTTGTCAGGTTTGTCAAAGATCAGATAGTTGTAGATATGCGGCGTTATTTCTGAGGGTTCTGTTCTGTTCCATTGATCTATATCTCTGTTTTGGTACCAGTACCATGCTGTTTTGATTACTGTAGCCTTGTAGTATAGTTTGAAGTCAGGTAGCATGATGCCTCCAGCTTTGTGCTTTTGGCTTAGGATTGACTTGGCGATGCGGGCTCTTTTTTGGTTCCAGATGGATTCACAGCCGAATTCTACCAGAGGTACAAGGAGGAACTGGTACCATTCCTTCTGAAACTATTCCAATCAATAGAAAAAGAGGGAATCCTCCCTTACTCATTTTATGAGGCCAGCATCATCCTGATACCAAAGCCGGGCAGAGACACAACCAAAAAAGAAAATTTTAGACCAATATCCTTGATGAACATTGATGCAAAAATCCTCAAAAAAATACTGGCAAACCGAATCCAGCAGCACATCAAAAAGCTTATCCACCATGATCAAGTGGGCTTCATCCCTGGGATGCAAGGCTGGTTCAACATACACAAATCAATAAATGTAATCCAGCATATAAACAGAACCAAAGACAAAAACCACATGATTATCTCAATAGATGCAGAAAAGGCCTTTGACAAAATTCAACAACACTTCATGCTAAAAACTCTCAATAAATTAGGTATTGATGGGATGTATCTCAAAATAATAAGAGCTATCTATGATAAACCCACAGCCAATATCATACTGAATGGGCAAAAACTGGAAGCATTCCCTTTGAAAACTGGCACAAGACAGGGATGTCCTCTCTCACCACTCCTATTCAACATAGTGTTGGAAGTTCTGGCCAGGGTAATTAGGCAGGAGAAGGAAATAAAGGGTATTCAATTAGGAAAAGAGGAAGTCAAATTGTCTGTGTTTGCAGATGACATGATTGTATATCTAGAAAACCCCATTGTCTCAGCCCAAAATCTCCTTAAGCTGATAAGCAACTTCAGCAAAGTCTCAGGATACAAAATCAATGTACAAAAATCACAAGCATTCTTATACACCAATAACAGACAAACAGAGAGCCAAATCATGAGTGAACTCCCATTCACAATTGCTTCAAAGAGAATAAAATACGTAGGAATCCAACTTATAAGGGATGTGAAGGACCTCTTCAAGGAGAACTACAAACCACTCCTCAATGAAATAAAAGAGGATACAAACAAATGGAAGAACATTCCATGCTCATGGGTAGGAAGAATCAATATCGTGAAAATGGCCATACTGCCCAAGGTAATTTATAGATTCAATGCCATCCCCATCAAGCTACCAATGACTTTCTTCACAGAATTGGAAAAAACTACTTTAAAGTTCATATGGAACCTAACCAGCTTTTCTAAGACTTGAGGACCCTGAGGTTCTTCCTGGTGCGTGTTAAGGAGGCCGGGAAAAAGGACCTGGCAGAGATAAGAGTTAGTGCCCTAGCTCCAAGGCACCAAAATTCTTCACAGAATTAAGAAAATAATTATTATCACTATTGAACATCAACTACTTAATGGTGCTACACCAGGAACTTTATTTCATTTCATTTTTACAATAACCCTGCCAAGAGCTTATTCTTGTCTTCATTTTACAATGGAGAAAACTAAGGCTTAAAACAGTTAAGTGACTGAGTAGCTGGGCTGAGGTTTAATTGAGTTCTCTCAGACTCCAAAACCCTTCTTTCTAAGATACTGTCTTGTAATTTTTTTTCTTTTAGAAAAAAAAAAAAAAACATGTATTGCAACTCTTCTTGTCTGTAGTTCATGACTTATGACCATCTTTAATTCTGCATGAAAAGATTAAAATGATAGAGATTAAAATGATTCAAGTAATCCATTTCTGATTATCTCAAATTGCCAAGAGAAGCTAACTTATCCCATTAACCAAGACCTTTCCCCAAGAAAAGGGATAAAATAAACACATTATTTTATCTTTCATTATGTGGTTTGCAACTCCCAGTGAAAGAAACTCAGCTGTAAAATTAAAAAACAACCAAAAAAGTGGATTGCAAGGAAGTTCTGGAATCTATTCTTTTTAACAGGTAAGAAAAAGGACAAAGATCAAAAACTGGGCTAAACAACTAAAAGAATGTTGGAATGATCATATTCAATGGAAAGAAAACTAGGGTTTGGGTTCTAGTCCCAGTTCTACACAAGCCATGTATTTTTGAATCAGTCTCTTTACTTCTCTAAGACACAGTTTCCTCAACTATAAAATGGAGCCAATGTCTGGCTTGTTTAAACCACTGGGTTCATGAAAGAATTAAAATAAGAGAAGGTTCCGTAAAATAAAGAGAAGGTTCTGTAAAGGTTTTACAATTTGCAAAGTTCTATTCAAATATTGTTCCATCATCCTCATTATCTTTGGAGTCAAATAGGTGAGAGTTTAGGCCCTAATTCAGTCATTATCAACTCTGAGATATTGGGCAGCTCACTTAACCTCTCTGTCCTTCTGGTTTCATTTATAAAATGAGTGTAGTGAATATTTGTTACCTATGTTCAAAATACAATCCATCCTTCTTTCAACTAAACATTATTCATAATTTTAGTTCAGGTATCCACTCTTCCATCATGGGGTTCAAATACTTTAGGTCACCTGACTCCACCTCCAGTTTCAAGAGCAGGCCTTGATAGGATTAAACAAATTAGGGAATATAGTTCACCTTGCCAGAGTGATTGGTTTACAATTAGTAGTCTGAACACCAGAGAGATTGGTTCGGATATAAGCATATTAATTACCCCACTCTGACCAATGAAAGGCGATGGAGGTTTTCAGATGAATGGGAGCTTTAGAAAAGAAGATTTCTAGCTCTTGTGATTTGGTACCTAAAAGTAAACTTTATATTTTCATCCTTGGCCATGGTGGGGTAACTGGTACCAGACTAGCCCTCCCACTGTAAACAACTAGAAAACTGGACAAAATATATAAAACAACTATTTTTAGATATTATATGATAGGCAGCACAAGACTATGATACCTGAAAGAAGAGAAACAAATGAGTGGAGTCCAGTGATTACCCCAGCTTTCTGCATGAAGACTCAAGGAGGGGGAATCCAAGCACAACACAGAAGTCTTTTTTATTTAATTTAATTTTTATTTTATTTTATTTTATTTTATTTTATTTTTGTAGAGATGGGGTTTCATCATGTTGGCCAGACTGGTCTCAAACTCCTGGCCACAAGTGATCCACCCATCTCAGCCTCTCAAAGTGCTGGGATTATAGGCATGAGCCACTGCACCCAGCCAGAAGTCTTAGTAAGTTGAGGACACAGAGATCAGAGTTCAAGGAGGCCAAAATGGCTAAAATTTGTATAGAGTAGCAGAAAAGAATAAGTTTCATAGAGAAATTGCTCCATAAACCTTAGAATGTTTAACCAAATAGTAAGCTGTATATTTATAGGATGAGACTAAACAAGAGCAGCTACTAGAGAAACAAAACTAATGTGCAGCTGTAAGTTAAACCACCAGAACTTTCAGTATCAAGGGACATTTCAGTTCTGACCAACCCAAATGGAGACACATCACTGAACACTCAGAACATTTATCAGAATCTGCACCTTATAATCAGTACCCCCTAGAAATTGGGTTAGTTTCTAGGGTAAATGCTACCTAAACATGCTCCAACAGGGTTTTGAAAAGATCAATGCCTTGAAAAGATCAAGAAGATCTAGAAATATTTGTTACCTTCCAGAATAAAATCCAGCATTGATTAAAGGAAGGCAGCAAGATCCAGACACTCAACAAGGTAATAATCACAATGTCCAGCATCCGATAAAAAATTACTGTATGTGCTCAATGTCATTAGTCATTAGGTAATTACAAATCAAAACAGCAATGAGAGAGTATTTCATACTCAGTGGAATAGCCCTAATAAAAATATATGAAAAATAACAAGTATTGGCAAGGATGTGGAGAAATCATTGCCAGTAGAATGTAAAATGATAAAGCCAATATGAAAAACATTTTGTTTGCTCCTCACAAGTTAAGCATAGAATTGCTGCCTGACCTATCAACTCTACTCCTAGGTATATAATCAAAAGAACTAAAAATAGGTGTTCAAACAAAAATTGTACATCAATGTTCATAGCAACATTATTCACAATAGCCAAAAGGTAGAAACAACCCAAATGTCCATCAATTGATACATGCATAAACAGAATATGGTATATGAACACAATGAACTATTATTCAGCCATAAAAAGGAATGAAGTACTGATACACGCTACAACATGAAAACTTGAAAACATTATGGTAAGGGAAAGAAGACAGACACAAAAAGTTACAATAGTACAGAATTCAATATACTGTATATGAAATATTAAGAATAGGCAAATCCATAGAGAAAGAAAGCAGATTAGTGGTGGCCAGGGAATATGGAGAGGAGAGAATCAAGAGTGACTGCTTAATGGGTATGGCTTTCATTTTGCTTTTGTTGCCTGTGATTTTGAGATCTTACTCATAAAATCTTTTCCCAGACCAGCATCCTGAAGCATTTCCCCTGTTTTCTTCTAATAGTTTCATAGTTTGGGGTTTTATCTTTAGGTATTCAATCCATTTTGAGTTGATTTTTTTATAGAATGAGAGATGGGGGTCTAGTTTTGTTCATCTGCATATGGATATCCAGTTTTCCCAGCATCATTTATTGAAGAGACTATCATTTCAGAATATATTATGAAATCATAACGTGTGATATCTCCAGCTTTATTCTTCACCCTTATGATTGATTTGGCCATTCATCTTCTTTTATGGTTTCATATGAATTATATAATTTTTTTCTGTTTCTGTAAAATATGTATTTTGGAATTGGATAGGGACTGCATTGAATCTGCAGATCACTTTGGGTAATGTGGACATTTTAACAATATTAAGTCTTCTAATCCATGAACATGGAATGTCTTTCCATTTGTTTGTGTCTTGCTTAATTTCTTTCATCTCTGTTTTGTAATTTTCAGTATATAAATCTTTCACCTCCTTAGTTAAGTTTATTCTTAAGTATTTTCTTCTTTTCGGTGCTATCATAAATGGGATTGTCTTCCTAAGTTCTTTCCAGTAGTTCATTGTTAATGTATAGACAGGCAACTGATTTCTATTATCACACTTTTTTAAAATTACTATTATATGTGTCAAGAAGTATGGAAATTCTTGTTGTTCTTCTTCTTATGTGTAACTTTTATTACAAAACAAGTTTAAAAAAATTAGAAAATAGAAACAGACCCAGAGTTACAGCAGCCCGGATAGAAAAAAAAAGACAAAACAGACCCAGGAATGAAAGAGATTATAGAATGAGCAGACAAGGACATAAAAACAGCAATTATAACTATATGTTAAATGACCATATTAGTAATATGTTGCTGTGTAACAAATTAGCCCAAAATTTAACAGTGCAAATAGTAAGCATTTATTACTTTATATTTTCTGAGCATCAAGAATCCAAGAATATATTAGCTGGTGGTTCTGGCTCAGAACTTAATCATTTTAATAATGTAATATGATAAACTTGGCAGCAAATTTAAAAGACAGCAAAATATAAAGGGCCATAAAAGTAAACTTGATAAATATGCCAAATGTGGTATTAACTGCAAAAGATTTTTTTGGTTTTTACATTTCTTTTTAAAATAATTGGGAGAATTCTTCCAGTTGTAACAAATAGTTCCCATTGAATGACCCTTCTTCCCGAAGAAAACAAACTATAAAACTTGTAAAAATACAAAAGTAAACCACTGGGAAGTGTACAGAGAAAGATTTTGGTGATGAGGGCACATTTACTTGGAGGAGGGGAGATGAAGAGCCTCATGAGCCCAGTCATGCATCATTTAATGATGGAGATACCTTCTGAGAAATGCATCATTAGGTGATTTCATCATTGTGGGAACATTATACAGTATACTTACATAAACCCAGATGGTATAGCCTATTATACACCTAACCTATATGATATAGCCTATTGCTAGTAGGCTGCAAACCTATACCACATGTTATTGTACTGAGTACTATAGGCAATTTTAGCACAATGATAAGTATTTGTGTATCTAAGCATAGAAAAGGTATAGTAAAAATATGGTATTATAATCTCATGGAACCACTGTCGTACATGCAGTCTGTCATTGACTGAAACGTCATCATGTGTCACACGACTATATATTATATTTGCATCGCCATGGCTTTTAGCCTAGGTTAAGTGCAGTCTACATAATGTGCTAAGTGACACTGAGGGTAACCATGAAAAAACTGCTATCTTTCTAGCCTGGGAACCATAAGAGTAAAGCCAGGAAACTGTGTCCACTGAGGAGAGTGGAGGAATCTTGGGAGGGAAAGAGCTAGAGAAGGGATTCTAGAACGTTTTTCTACTCAAATCATTTACTGACTCCTAAACTATGCATATGCAGAACAGATTCAAAGTAGCTCAGCTTGGGGACTACTAGAGGTGGGGAGGTAGGATGGCAAGGACTGAAAAACAAACTATTGGGTACTTTGCTCAGTACCTGGGTGATGGGATTAATTGTACCCCAAATCTCAGCATCACACAATATATACAAGTAACAAACTTGCACCCCGAATCTAAAAATAAAGGTTGAAATTATAAAACAACAACAAAAACAACATAGCTCAGATAAATTTGAAAGATCTGAACCAAAGACTAGAGCTGCTATTCACGAAACAGTCTGCAGTTTGCACCCAGCAAAAAAAAAAAAAAAAAAAAAGACTTGCAAACACAAAGGAAAAAAGCCAATCATCAGAGAAAAATAACAGAATCCAAGACTGCCACAAGTTCCAAAAGTCAACATTAATCATATCTAAAATCCAATCCAAATTACCCATAAAACAAAGAACCAAGAAAGTGGAACCTGTAGAATAGGAGGAAAAAAAAACAAATCAGATCCCAAAATGAGTTAGATGTTGTAACTAATACATGGATTTTAAAATGGCTATTATAACTATCTTCATGAGGTAACATAGACATATATATATAAACATATATGTATATATATATACATATGTTTACAATGGATAAAAATCTCAGCAGAGAAATAGAAAATATCAGTAAAGCAATGGAAGCAAGAAGAAACAAATGGAAATTTTAGAACTAAAAAATACAGTGGATAAAATAAAATGTTCACTTGGTAGGCTTAACAGATGAGTGGAGATGACAGTAGAAAGTAAGCAAATTTGAAGGTAGAGCAGTAGAAATTATCCACAGTGAGGAACAAAGAGAAAAAAATTAATTAAAAATGAACAGACTCATGGACCTGTTAGATGATACATGGTTGTATATGTTATCGTAATATGGAGAGGGAGGTAAGAAAAAGAGAGAAAGAGAGAGAGAAAAGGAGGGAAGAAGAAAGGGAGTGGGGAGAGAGAGAGAAAGAAAGTGGTACAGTGGCCAGAAATTTCCCAAATTTGAAGAAAGACAAAAATTTGCAGATACCACACACTCAATAGACACCAAGCATGATAAACATAAAGTAGCGCTGAGGCATATCAGAGTTAAACTGTTGAAAGCCCAAGATAAGGAGTAAATATTTAAATTAACAAGAGAAAAATGTCATACTACACACAGAGGAATAAAAAATCCAAACATTAGATGACTTCTCATTAGAAATTGTGGAGACTAGAAGAGAGTGGAACCATGTCTTTAGAATATTGGAGAGAACAGAGGAGCCTGTCAACCTAGAATTTTATATCTATGAAAAGTATCTTTCAAAAAATTATGGTAGAATAAAGATAGGTTCAGATAAAAGAAAACTAAGAAAATTCATCCCCAGCAGATCTGTGCTACCAGAAATGCTAAAGGAAATTCTCCATGTATCTAAAGAAAAACAGGTCTTTTGCATTTGTCTAGTGTTATAATCTGTATCTTAAATAGCTTTGTGATTAATAAAGAAATTGGGCAGTTTCTTTTGAAGGAGAATGATACTACATTGAAATCTGCATCCTCAGAAAAGAATGGAGAGCATCAGAAACCGTAAATATCATCTGGACAAATGCAAAAGACCTTTTTTCTTTTTTACTATTTCCTCTTAGTTCGTTCCTTCCCTCCTTCCTTTTTTTCTTTCTTTCTTTCTTTCTTTCTTTTTTTTTTTTTTTTTTTTTTTTTTGACAAGGTCTCATTTTGTTGCCAAGGTTGGAGTACAGTGGCACAATCGCAGCTCATTCAGCCTTGACCTCCCAGGCTCAAATGATCCTCCCACCTCAGCCTCCCAAGTAGCTGGGAATACAGGTGTGCACCATCACACCTGGCTAGTTTTTGTATGTTTTGTAGAGATGGATTCTCACCATGTTGCCCAGGCTGGTCTTGAACTCCTGGGCTCAAGCAATCCTCCTGCCTCAGCCTCCTAAACTGCTGGGATTACAGATATGAACCACCATGCCAGCCAATTTCTTTATTAACCACAAAACTATTTAAGATACAGATTATAAAACTGTCTTATCAGTTTTGTAATATAATCAGATGTAATATATTTAACAGTTATAGCATAAATGATAGGAAGTACACAGACTTTAAAAGCTTGCAATATTTCTATATTTTACATGAGTTAATACATTATTAACCATAAGTGGATTGTAAAAGGGTGAAGAGGTATATTGGAATCCCTATAGTAACCACTTAAAAATGACACAAAGTATAGCTATTTAACCATGAAAATAAAATGGAATTCTAAAAAAAAAATTAAAATAAGCATGATCCAAACAAAAAATGCAGAAAAGAAAAAACAGAGAAACAAAACCAGAGAAGTCATGTAGAAAACAGAAAATACAATGGTAGACCCAAGCCAATCATATCAATACATTAAATATTGAAACATAAACATTCCAATTGAAATGTAAAAATTGTGAGAATGAATTAATCCAAAAACAAGACCCAGCTATTTGATGTCCACAAAAAAAAAACACTTTAAACATAAAAACATATATAGGTTGAAAGTAAGCAGATAGAAAAAGATGTATCACACAAACAGTAAACATTAGAAGGCTGGAGTGTCTACATTAACATCCAATAAAATAGGTTTCATGACTAAATGTATTACCTGGGATATAGAAGAACATTTCATAATGATAAAAGAGTTGATTCATCAGAAAAGCGTAAGAGCTATGCATGCGTATGCAGCCAGTAATAGGGCTTCAAAATACATAAAGAATGAATAGACAGTTTCATAATTATGGATTTTAATTGCTACAGATATTGTTAGAGATTTTAATTGCTGACATACCTGTCTCAGTGATTGATAGAACTAGACATAATATCAGCAAAGACATAGATTATTTGATCAACATTATCAACTGATATTTCTAAAACAATACAATCAATACCAGTAGGATATACATTCTTTTTAGTGTACATAATTATTAGAATAGACTATACTTAGAGCCATGAAAAGAATTTTCATACATTTAGGCCAGGCGCGGTGGCTCACGCCTGTAATCCCAGCATTTTGGGAGGCGGAGGTGGGCGGATCACAAGGTCAGGAGATCGAGACCATCCTGGTTAACACGGTGAAACCCCGTCTCTACTAAAAATACAAAAAAATTAGCCGGGCGTGGTGGCAGGCGCCTGTAGTCCCAGCTACTCAGGAGGCTGAGGCAGGAGAATGGCGTGAACCCGGGAGGTGGAGCTTGCAGTGAGCCGAGATCCCGCCGCTGCACTCCAGCCTGGGTGACTCCATCTCAAAAAAAAGGAATTTTGATACATTTAACAATATTAAAAGCACAAGGAGGATTTCTCTGACCATAATGGCATTAAATTAAATAAAAGAATAAAAAAGAATTAGATATCTAAGACATCCAACTAGGTGAAAATTTTAAAATACACAATAAGTAATCAATGAGCTGGCCATGCATGGTGGCTCACGCCTGTAATCCCAACACTTTGAGAGGCCAAGATGGGAGGCTCACTTGAGCTCAGGAGTTCAAGACCAGTATGGGCAACATAGCAAGAACACATCTGTGATGGTTAATACTGAATGTCAATTTGATTGGATTGAAGGATGCAAAGTATTGATCCTTGGTGTGTCTGTGAGGGTGTTGCCAAAGGAGATTAACATCTGAGTCAGTGGGCGGGGGAAAGCAGGGGCACCCTTAATCTGTTGGGCACTATCTAATCAGCGCTGCCAGCAAACATAAGCAGGCAGAAAAACATGAAAAGGTGACACTGGCTTAGCCTCCCAACCTACATCTTTCTCCCACGCTGAATGCTTCCTGCCCCCAGAACATCAGACTCCAAGTTCTTCAGTTTTGAGACTTGGGCTGGCTCTCCTTGCTCCTCAAGCTTGCTGACAGCCTATTTTGGGAACTTGTGATTGTGTAGGTTAATACTTAATAAAGTCATATATATATATATAAATAGATATTATCTCTATGTATGTATATATGTATATATATGTGTATATATGTATATGTGCATATATATATATACATCTCCTATTAGTTCTATCCCTCTAGAGAACCTTGACTAATACAGACTTTGGTACCAGGAATGGTTTTAGAGGAACAGAATATTAAGGATGGAGTTCTTTCATTGGTTTTGGGATTTCTGGAGTTGGCTGCTTAATACAATTAGACCCAAAAATGTTAAGGATTCTACTTCTAATAGTATGGAAAACCCTGATAGTCCTTGGCATAAACTGCTTAGAATTATGCAAAATAAATGCATTTGACACTCCTGATTCACCACTCATGAGAGACAAGGAGTTTAGTGACTCTATGCTTAATACCTTTGATCATATGTAGAGAGCCAAGGTACATAATGAAGCTGGTTGTTTGCTCCTAAGTTCAGTGGACAAAGTGATAAAAGAAAATGATGAACTCAGGGATTCTGTCTCCTGGCTTCAGAAGCAGATACTGAGCCTCAAATCTGCCAAGATTGCCCTGAGTGAGAATCTTATCTCCTGTAGAGAAAGAGCTGAAATTGGAAAAACAGACACAGCTCTTATCATGCAAGTGGCTGACCTGCAATGAAAGGTGCATCCCAGCCTCGCCAGGTATCTACAGTTAAAGTGAGGGCATTGATTAGAAAAGAATGGGACCCTGCAACTTGGAATGGGGATATGTGGGAGGACCTTGATGAAGCTGGGGACGCTGAGTTTATAAACTCTGATGAAACTTTTTTGCCAAAAGAAACAGCTTCCCCATCTCCAGTAGTGGCAACATCCCCTCCCCAACTCGTGCTGCCATCAGCCTTTCCACCTTTGTCTGAGGAGATGAACCCTGCTCTGCCAGAGGCAATGGTGATGGCCTCCCCTGAGGCAGTTGCCAGGCAAAATAATATTGATTCTCCTCAGGTGCCACCCCCAACTCCCCACTTCTGGTACCAATTTACTGTATTAGTCCATTTTCATGCTGCTAATAAAGACTTACACAAGAATGAGAAGAAAAAGAGGTTTAATTGGACTTACAGTTCCACACGGCTAGGGAGGCCTCAGAATCATGGCAGGAGGTGAAAGGCACTTCTTACATGGTGGCAGCAAGAGAAAAATGAGGAAGAAGCAAAAGTGGAAATCCCTGATAAACCCATCAGATCTCATGAGACTTATTCACTATCATGAGACTAGCATGGGGAAGACTGACCCCCATGATTCAATTACCTCCCCCTAGGTCCCTCCCACAACACATGGGAATTCTGGGAGATACAATTCAAGTTGAGATTTGGGTGAGGACACAGCCAAACCATATCACCATCTCTATGGGAAAAAAAAAAAAAAATTCTTTAATTAGCTGGGCATGGTGGAGCATCCCTATAGTCCTAGCCACTCAGGAGGCTAACGCAGGAGGATGGCTTGAACCCAGGAGATCGAGCTTATAGTGAAGTATGACCATATCATTGCAGTCAAGCCTGGGCAAGCAAGATCCTGTCTCTGGGGAAAAAAAAAAGCAATCAGTGAAAGAAGAAATCACAAAGGAATTATATTATAAAATAATTTGAATTGAATGATAATGAAAATACAAGATACCAAAATTTATGGGATAAGATAAAGCAGTACTTGGAGGAAAATATATAGCTTTAAATGCCTATATTAGAAAAAAAAAAAGACTAAAATTGATCATGAGTGACCACCTTAAGAAATCAGAAAAAGAAGAGCAAAATTAAGCCCAAAGTAAGTAGAAGAAAAGAATATAAAACAATGAATATCAATGAAAGAGAAAACAAAAAAAAAATAGAGAAAATCAGTGAAATTAAGAGTTGACTTTTTGTAAAGTTTAGTAAAATTAAGAAGCTTCATCAGGCTGATCAAGAATAAGAGAAAATACAAATAACCAATATCAGAAGAACTGAAAAAAGGATATCACTATGAATCCTACTGACATTAAAAATAGTAAGAAATCCTCAGGGCCAGGCATGATGGCTCATGCCTGTAATCACAGCACTTTAGGAGACTAGAGATTTGGGGATCAATTGAGCCCAGGAGTTCAAGACCAGCCTGCAAAACATAGTGTGAACCCCGTCTCTATGAAAAATTTTAAAAATTTACCAGGCATGGTGGCAAGCACATGTAGTACCAGCTACTTGGGGGACTGAGGTGGGAGGATCACTTGAGCCCAGCAGGTCAAGTCTGCAGTGAGCCATGATTGTGCCACTGCACTCTGGATGACAGAGTGAGACTCTGTCTCAAAAATTGATGATGATGAAGAAGAAGAAGGAGGAAGAGGAGGAGGAGAAGGAGAAGGAGAAGAAGAAGAAGAAATCATTAGAAATCGTTGATGTCAATAACTTTGACAATTTAGCTGAAATAAATGAATTCCCAAAACTGATGCAAAAAAATGAAAATCTGAATAACTATTAAAGTTAAATTCCTAATTAAAAATCTGATGTAAGTCATTGTTTAGCCTTTATAGAGTCCAACATCTGTGACACATACATACATGTGTGTACATACACACATACATGATCATACATATCATATATAATCCACTTCTGCATCTACAGAGATGGTATCAGGGTTGCATATATCACCCTTCCACACCCCTATAAGGGTGCCCCTGAACACCAAGTCCCCAGAGGTTTCTCCAAAACCTCTCTCCAAAGCTGTCCATGACCACTTTAGCCCACGGGGGTGACTCCCTCGCTTATACTTTTTGCTCTCTCTCATCTTTTCAAATATGTGTGCCTTCTTTCCCAAAAGATGTTGTCTATACTTAAGGGCAGGCATTTCTTGTTTAGAGCTCCCTCTGTAAGCTCTCATATAATCAACATTTAACAATACTTGTAGGTTGCTTAGAAAAACAGAGAACATTGTCTTAATATTCAGCCACACAGAGTTAAAGGGCATGTTACTCCACACTCAGTGACGCTTCTGAGATTAGTTCTGAAAGATACAAAGGAATAATTGCCATTTTAATGTTTTGTTTGTTTTTGTTTGTTTTTTTTTTTTTGGTAGAGACAGGATTTCACTATGTTGCCTGGGCTGGTTTTGAACTCCTGGGCTCAAGCAATCCTCCCATCTTCATCTCACGTAGTGCTGGGATTATAGGTGTAAGCCATTGTACCCAGCCTCATTTTAATATTTGATTAAACTCGAGTTTATGTATCGGGGACCTACTTCAGCAACAAGATTTACTAAGATAAGTGTGAGAGGTTCATCTCAAAATTAAAGCCCCTGATCCTGGCCTGTATTAATGGGAAGAACAAGAACATTGTGACCTCTCTGTGGGATTCTGCATTGCTGTTGCTATATCTATGACAAAGAACTTCAAAAGGGGGACTTTCTAGGTCAGAGTTGAGGGTTAGTTCAGAGAGAAATTCAACCTTGGCCTTGGTTCTGATCTCCCCTGGCTTTTAGCCGCAGGATGACCCCTTCCCTGTGTCTTTGATGGTCGGGGGTGGAATATCTCCAGAGTCCCTATTTCACTTCCCTAAAGGGGAGGGAGTATTCTGGATTCTAGAAAATTAGAAACCAAAGAGCATTGTCTTCTGAGAAGTAGAGTTAGAGAAAGAGGAAGAGATGGTGAAGCCAGGAGGGGCCAGGAGAGTTTACACAGACTTGCTTCTGACTGTCCATGACTAAAAACTTTAGCAGTGACTCAGCATGGACCGCGAGGTGGGACTATTATAACTAGAGCAGGACACACTTATTGGAATCATGGCAAAAGGCCCTTTTCTCTGGCGTCTTAGCAAAAGGGATACAGTGAGATTTTCTAAAGTCAACAAAGTCAGATTCTTTGAATTTGTAAATCTTCCCTTGTCACTTCTCAGCATGAAGAAAATTGCTTATAGCTTTCAAGAATAGTACCATTATTCTTTCAATTAGCATTTTATGTACTACCCCATGTCCATCTTCTCTCAATGAGACTCTCCTGAAAGCATGCTGTCTTTTTCAACCTGTTTCTGTGAAGAGGAGAGCATGAAATGTGTGGAATACTGTGCTGAGACCTTTATCACAAGACAGAACCCAGAGGATTTAGACAGGCAAGGGAGTCAGGAAACTTGCATGTCATATCCTACAGAAGGCATAAAAATCATGAGGTAAGGCTTGCCTGGTTATATCATTTGCTGGAACAACTTTAGGAGAAGAGCAATGGGGTTCACTTACAGAACTTAGACAAGACCCATGTTAGCACAAACTGGGAAAAGATAAAGGTCAAATCAAATAGCCCTGGTATGAATTTATTATTAGGACTGCTTTTTTGAAAAACAAGATTCTGTTATATCACAGAGAGAAGCATGAAGTGTCTATCCCTATGGAGTTAAACACGGAGTGAAATTCTAAAATCCTTCCGTCTAACAGCCCCTACATGCCATAAAACTGATGTGCTTCCTGCCAGTTGGGATGTTCCCAGCAACTGATAACCAAGAGCCATTTGAGAGCTCTGAGGAGTCCTTCCAGACGGCTTTGTTAGACAATGTCATTAAACTTCTTGTTTCCATGTGCACCAAAGTGTTTGTTTTAAACAGATTTCCTATGACCCCCACATGTGTTTAAATTTTCTGGACTTGATGTCTTATTTAGAAAGCCAGCTTAGCCCATGTCTGAGCAAAGTAATGTGATATGACAAGCTAACTGGGCATGAAGTTCATCCCAGGCATGCTTGGGACCAGAAAATTGAAGAAACACGAGTACTCACCCACCGTGAGGGTGTGACAAGGGAGGGGTGGGGAAGGTGGAAATCCTAAGGGGGAACACAGTAATTTTTTCATAAACCGAGTGAAACAAATTAAGATTTTAAAAATTCCATGATGCCAGATTTTGACATCAGCAATTATCAGAGGATCAACCTCCTCTGCTCTTTTGGGTTTCAGTATATTTAAAATCTCCTATCTTCTGTGGGACTTAGTAAAAATTGACCACCCCTCTTCTGCACTGGTTCCCAGACCTTGCTGTACATTGGAATCACCTGAGAAGCTTAAAAAACTACTGATGCCGACATCCCACTCTTAGAAATTCTGATTTAATTGGTCTAGAATGCAGCTGGGGCACCAACCTATTGTGAAGCCCCCCTGCTGATTCTAATCTAAGGTTTGAGAACAAGGGCTCGGTGCTTTGTTACTCAAAGTGTGGTCTGAGGACCTGGGAGCTTGTTAGAAATACAGATTCTCAGGCAGCATCCGGACCCACAGAATCATGATCTCCATTTTAATAAGATCCCCAGGTGACTCACATGCACATTAAGTTTGAGAAGCATTACTCTATTTTTCCATAGCCTCCTTCTGCTCTGCAGAAGAGAATGTAGCTCTTAACAGTGGTTGTACATTAAAATCACCTAGAAAGGCTTTCAGAAATATTGATGCCTGGATCCTCTCTCCAGAGATTCTAATTATGATTGGTCTTGAGTGTGGATTCTCTCTCCAGAAATTCTAATATAATTGGTCTTGAGTATGGCCTGGGCAGTTTTTCAAACAATTTTTTAAATCTTTCCAGGGGGTTTTAATATAAACTCCAGGCTGAGAATCACTGCTATAAAAAGATGTTTTTTCTTCTTTTACTTTAATAGTCTTTGGTATAAAGTGACCATATCTGTTAAATCATTAAGTTCCCTGGGAGAGAACCCTCTATTCTAATTTTCTGCCTTGGTTATCAAAATTTGTAAACCAACAACGGAGTGCCTTCCCTTCAGAGAGTTTTCTTTGGTAAGTTTGGAATGGGGCCCAGAATCTGCATTTTTTTAAGTCCCATTTGGAATTGCAACATGCATGATTCTTGTACCACATTTTAAAAAGCACTGCCTTAGCATGACAAAAGAATAGGAGAGTAGACTTTAATGGGCACAGGGAGAAAAAGGAGAGTGGGTAAGGTCTCAGAGTAAGGGTTAGGGAGCAGAAAGAAGTGACGCAGGTGGCACACAACATGGAGCTCCAAAGGTTGATGAAAGAGAGAAAGGAGAAACTGCATGGCACAATTCTTAGGAATGAGCAGTAAAGCTCAAGCTCTGTACAAACCAGGCTACTTCTTGTTTGATCAACTCCAAGTTGCCCAGGGAACAGCAATGTGCCTCAGTGAGCACTGTCTTGGAAGCCCCAAGAGAAAGAACTTTTGGGTTTTTAATTGCTTCTTCTCAAAGCTCCTGAAGTTTTTTGTTTTTCTTTCCTTCCTTCTTCTTAAGCCAGTCAAATTTAGCAGTGGGGGATTGTCTTCCAACTTCAGTGACACTAATGTTAATAAGTTCTGATAACCCATCGGACCAGCCTCCTTTCCCTTCTTCACCCATCAGATTAAAGAATTAGAAGAACTTGACTTGAAAGAACACTGTCCAAAACCTAAAATCTTTAATTGCACCTTGCCTTATAGAAAAGATGTATGCAGAAAAATTGTCTATAAAATTTTGGTAAATCAAATGATATTTTTAATGACTACAGAATAGGAAAGGAGCTTGCAATTTAAAATAATCCTCTGATAACCCCCTGAAAAAATTTCTTTCTTTATTTTTTGAGGTTTTATTTTTTATTTTTTTATTTTTCTCTATATCTGATTTTTCTTAACAAAGAATACATTTAATATTGACCATTCATGGAGTCGTTATTGGATTAAACAAGAAAATGAATTTAAAGCATTAAGATAGTCCCTGGCATGCAGTAAATATTCAAAAAAGTTAGATTTTTTAAAAGACATTTTTTAAAGAGTAGCTTTAGGTTCACAGCAAAATTGAGAGGCAGGTACAGAGATTTCCCATATACTCCCTGCCCCCTACACATGCATAGCCTCCCTGATTATCAAAATCCCCAGCAGAGTGGTAGATTTGTTGTAATTGATAAACCTGTGTTGACACATCATAATTACCCAATGTCCATAGTTTACATTAGGGTTTACTGTTGGTGGTGTTCATTCTGTGCATTCAGACAAATGTGTAATGGCATGTATCTACCCTTACAGTATCATACAGGGTGTTTTCACTGCCCCTTGAATCCCCTGTGCTCCAATATTATTTTTACTATGATAATAGAATTTGTGCAGCCTAAATGTAAGACACGGAGGGTTATATATCTCTACCTAGCCATCTCAGAGGTCAAGACCAGCTCTGGGACACTTAATGAGATTTCTCTCTATTGTGAAAGAGCTTGCAGGCAGAGGGGAACATTGTCAGGCAAAGCCAGAGACTATCAACGATTGACCAAATGATAACCCCCTAAAGATGACTGGAGTAAAGAAAGCAGGGAAATCCAGATTTCAGTCTCCAGTACTGGCAAGGAGCGGCAGTAATTTTTTTTCCTAATAAATCCATTTACAAAGCATCTGGTCTCATTCAATGAGGGCTTACTATATAAAGACACAAGCTTAAATCTCATTTAACCCCTCGACATTATTAGCTTCACTTTATCGATGAGAAAAGGTCTAGAAAGTGTCTAAAGCAGTTCCTTAAATCTGTTTGCATCTATATCCAAAGCCCAGGTTGTAACCACTTTATATGTTCCCCCTCCTCAGTAATTGTTACCCCAACAAATGTTCTCTTGAACTCCTTATCAAAATAAGCAAAGACAAGTCATTTGTAAGGTGACACTCAGGCATGTTAGAATAAGGCTTCAAACTCTTGAAACAATCTTGGATTACAGAATGTGAAGCTCCTTCTCTTAAGAGACAAATTACAAACAAGAAGTTGAGAAGCCATTGGAAATTCACTCAAGAGCTCAGTTGACTTCTCAATTCACAAGAGTCTGATTTATCTCTTCGTTTAAGAAGTACCATTTTTAATGATAATTCAGGATGTCAGGCAGAGCCAGGTAAGTTGCTTCCCAACTGGAGGCCTCCATTAAGAATCTGCACCAACCATTAAGAATCTGTTCGACCAAATTGAACTCATGCTTGAACCTTGCCTTTCTCTCCACCCTTATCCCAGTGCACCTGTCTGCTGACCAGGACCCTGCAGACCTTGCCTCCATGTTTCCTTTATGAAGGGCACACAGGACAGGTGCCCTATTGTTCCTCATCTAACTCTGATCCTGACTGTCCCAGTCCCACCCCCACCCAGGTAATGACTTCTGAGACATTCAGATACTATTTAGTAGTACTTCTTGGCTCTACATTTTACTGCATGCTCTTTGACACCCTGTGACACCTCCCTGTGTGCTATCCTATGTTCACATCTGCTTAGGTTATCTGATCTAGCTGCCAATCTGAGATAGGACTTTTTCCCTTCATGCTTAGCCTAGTGCTCTATCTGTATTCTCTACAGTTTCTGGCTTCAGATTGGAGGCCCGATTATATACTCTGTCCCAGGGGCAGCAGATGTTTTCAAATGCCTGGGGGCTAACATTTAGCAAGGAATTTGTACCCAAAGTAGGAACGCAAGATGACATCAGCAGAGCCTGGTAAATCAGCCCACCATTGTCTGGAGCACTTAAGGAAATGAAATCCCTGCAGGCTTCCGATTTTCCTTCTTAATTAGCCTCCTCCATTCCCTTAGGCATTTGTTTCCTTAGCAGGATCCTACCCCATAAACTTTCCTTTGCCCCAGCTCACAGGTGTTAAGTAAATACGTGGGAGCAATTACCCATAGCTTCACAGGGCTTTTTTTTTTTTTTTTTTTTTTTTGTAGTCCACTACAGGGCCCCTGGCCTGCCAGCTTCTGTTAATGCTAATTGGAGCGCTTGTGTCACACTTTCTGCCTAGAGGAGAGGATTTTAGCAGTGCTGCTCTGCCTGCCTGGGGCTCCTGCCTTTAGAGTATTCAAAGAACCTCTATAAATGTGCATTTATTCTTAGCAAGTCTCCCAGAGGACCAGCAGTAGTTTGTTTTACACATGTGAAAGGACTTGTTGTCCCATGATCTCTAGGTGTTCTGAAATGGAGGGGTCAAAGGGCAAACCAAATAAACCCACAACAATATTAATCCCATTGTTGAAACTCGGATTTAGGCAACTCGAAGTCCTGATCGAATGGAGCCAATGTTAAATTTGGAGATAAATGTTACAAATCTCACCACCAGGTTCAAGTTTAAAATCCCACATAAGAAAATAACACCGAAATCTGGTGATTATAAGGTCTCGATGTTTCCATCACAACAGCCTTTTGCTCCCTTGAACTTAACATCATGAATGGCTTGATGGCCCTGGCAGGTCTGATCACTGTGTTAATTTTTTTGAAGAAGAAAATGGTGAAAGTTAAGAGAGAAGTAGGGAGAGAGAAGAATCTTTTGACTTCTCTATTAGGAAACCTGAATCTTTATTTCTACAGTCGAATTACGCTTGTGGGTAAAACACTGCTAGTCAAATTTCTGTTAGACATGAAACACAGTGCTATCACTAAGATGTTTGTTTTATTCAGGTTGGATGAGGCTAAGAATTCATTCATTTGTTTATTCAATATGTACAGGGGTTGAGATGAACATACAATTTATTATCCAGAGACAATTTAAAGAGTATAAGGGGTGCTGTATTCATTCCACCAAGACAACAGACTCATAACAGGACGTCTCTGAACAAAACGAGACGTATGGCCACCTTATTATTGAGCACTTTCTATATGCCAGGAAGTATACTGCCTTGTGTAAAAACAGAAAATGCCTGTGGGGGTGGCAAGAGAAGCTGTTCTTCATTTTCTAGGTCCAAAATCAGTGTTTAACTCCCACCTGCTCTCAAAAGAGCAAAAGGCTTTGTGAGCCTACTGGTTCTTTCAGGTGAAATAAAGATATGTGCTCAGGTCAATCACTGACTTTTGTGGCTTACAACAATTCTCTCTAAATAGGATCCAGTTTCATCTTCATATTTTTTTGAGAACAGGTTGAATTTTTGAGCAGCACTTTTATATTCAGTTGCATTGATATATGATGACTAGAATAACAAGGCCTAATCTTAATAAAAAATTGCTCTCCCTTGAAAATGACAAAACTATCCTCTTACCATTCAAGGGAACATTACACAAGATAGTCAAGCAAGATGAAGTACAAAAAAGTCGTGTGTGTGTGTGTGTGTGTGTGTGTGTGTGTGTGTGTATCCCCAGTTTTAGAAAGAATGGAACATACTGGTTAACTCATGTATTCATAGAACAGTATTTATAGTTTAGAAATAAATTCTGCCCACATTACCATAATTGATTCTTACAGCTGGCTTAAGTAGTTCTACTATCCTTATTTTACAGTAGAGAAAACTTACTGCAGCTAGACCAGCTAGACAATAAACAGGCACTTGAAGCTTCTTTTTGTTGTTGTTGTTGTTGTTGAGACAGAGTCTTGCTCTATTGCCCAGGCTGGCGTGGAGTGGTGCGATCTTGGCCACTGCAACCTCCACCTCCCAGGTTCAAGCAATTCTCCTGCCTCAGCTCCTGAGAAAGTGGGATTACAGGTGCACACCACCACGCCCCGCTCATTTTTGTATTTTTAGTAGAGACAGGGTTTCGCCATGTTGGCCAGGCTCATCTTGAACTCCTGACCTCAGATGATCTGCTCGCCTCGGCCTCCCACAGTGCTGGAATTACAATCATGAGCCACCATGCCCGGCCTGCATTTGAAGCTTCTAACTCTGATTCTGTTGTTCTTCTTGCAGTAAAACAATAGCTTGTTGTAGATGTTTAAGGAATATTTGTAAAGTAAAAATAACCCCCAATACTTCCATCAAATTTAAAACTTTTCAAAGCATTTTCACATTTACTTATTCAATATACCTACAGAGACCACTATATGACATCCACAGACTAGATGCTGGTGGTAAAAAGGTGAATAAAACTATTCCTAGGTATAAGGAACCTAAAATCTAGTGTATGAGACAGACAAGGAAATCAGTCTAGTTGAGTTGATAATGGAAGTGAAGGACACACACAATATGCCACAAGCCACAGAAAAGCATCAAGTTCAGGCTGTGTGGACCAAAGAAGGCATCCCAAGGACATGATGCTTGCAAAAGAAACAGGAGTTTGCCAGAAGGACAAACTGCAGATGAGCTCATTACCTTGAGTCAGGAAACATCAGGCTACATTAAAGCAACAGCAAGTTGCTTCCGAATAGTTGTAGCAAAGGATGTGTTTTAGGATAAGATGCAGGATAAGGAGTGGGGCCTAGGATGGGAGGCTGGACTTTTGGGCTAAGGAGGTTGAAATTATCCTGTAGGTTTGGGATGCCAATGAAAGCAGCAGTAGGTGGCATAGACAGAGCCTTCTGGAGAAGCAAATGCAGAAGCAAATGGAGAAGGCTCAGTGAAAGATGGTTGGGATCTAAACTGAATAGAATGAAGACGAAAGCACAGCCAGAAAATGTGTAAGACACAGAGTCAGCAGGATTTGGTGTCTGGATTGGGGAGATGAGAGGTGGGAAGAAAGCAGGTACAACTCCAAATTTTTCATTTGAGTAACTGGGTGATTAAGAGTTTCATGAACCAACCAGGTGTGGTGCCTCATGCCTATAATCCCAGCAGTTTGAGAGGCTGAGGTGGGAGGATTGCTTGAAGCCAGGAGTTCAAAACCAGCCTGAGCAACATGGCAGAGTAGTCAGGTGGCAAAACCTACAGGGAACTGGCAATAAGGACCTGAAGCTTAGGAGAAAATTCTAGCAGTAGATAGGTTTGGGAACCATTCATATGTAGGCCTCAGGTGATGCAGAAAAAGAAGGCCATTCATCAAACAGGGGAGCAGACTGGGGAGGGAGGGGAAAAAGATTCCAAACAATAGAAGGTTATTATAGTGTTTTTTTAATTAGAAAGCAAATTTGTTGCAAATATGTATTTTGATCAAATAAAATGTAGCAAAAAACTTTTCCCTCACTTGGTTTTATTGGGAAATATACACATCCCTCCAACATTTTTTCCCTTAAGAAATAGACTGAGTCATTTGTAGGGTTAGAGGAAGCCTTTCTTCTGTGATGTGAAGCTGATGAATGTGTGAAGACTTTTAATACGAAGGGCTGCACTAGGGGACAGGTGGCATAATTCCAGCAGCCCCATAGGACTGACCTTCAAAGTATCCTGCCAGTTCCAACCCACCCTCTGAGATCATACCATTTCATTCAGCCTCTCCATTACTCGTATCTAAACAAACAATCGTTTCAACTTCCACCCACCCATATTCTCATCCAATATCAGATGTAGATGTCCCCATGGCTCTCAATAAAGCCAAAGAATGACTGAAATCTCTATTTAGCCCTGGGAAACAGGCCACGTAATAAGGAAGAGGGAGGTAACTTTCTTAAGTGTCCCACAGTGAAGTCACTTTTGGCTTGGTTCTGATGATATAAATGGCCTGAGTGACTGGATCTTATCATCCCTTCTTCTGACCTTTGTGACCCTGGGCAATGTTAAGGGTTGAATTGTGTTCCCCTCACTCCCAAAATTCCTATGTTGAAGTCCCAACCCCCAGTAGCTCAGCATGTAATTATCATGAGAAATAACATCTTTAAAGAGGTAATTGAGTTAAAATGAGTTCTTTAGGGTGGGCCCTAATCCATTTATTTATAAAAGGAGATTTGGACACAGACATGCATGCCCAGAGGAAAGATCATGGGAGAACACAGCTGGAAGGTGGCCATGTACAAGCCAAGAAGGGAGGGCTCAGAAGAAATCAAACCTAATGACACCTTGATCTTGGACCTCCGGCATCCAGAACCGTGAAAAAATAAATTTCTGTTGTTTTAGCTATCCAGGGTATGATACTTTGTTTTGGCAACCCTAATAAACCAATACAAGCAATTCTTTTTTTTTTTTTTTTTTTTTTTTTGAGACAGAGTGTGCTCTATCATCCAGGCTGGAATGCAGTGGCTCAGTCTCGGCTCACTGCAACCTCTGGCTCCCAGATTCAAGCAATTCTGCTGCCTCAGTATCCCAAGTAGCTGGGATTAAAGATGCCTGCCACTACACCTGGCTGATTTTTGTATTTTTAGTAGAGATAGGGTTTCACCATATTGGCCAGGCTGGTCTTGAACTCCTGACCTCAAGTGATCCACCCGCCTTGGCCTCCCAAAGTGCTGGGATTACTTGCCTGAGCCACTGCGTTTTTTTTGTTTGTTTGTTTGTTTTTTGAGATAGGGTTTCACTATCACCTAGGCTGGAGTGCAGTGGCACAATCACAACTCACTGTAGCCTCGAGCTCCCAGGCTCAAGCAATCGTCCCACCTCAGCCTCCTGAAAAGCTAGGACCACAGGCATGTACCACCATGCCTGGCTAATTTTTTTTAAATTTTTGTAGAGATGGGGTCTTACTATGTTACCCAGGCTTTTTTTTCCCCCCCCCAGAGACAGAGTCTCGCTCTGTTGCCCAGGTTGGAGTACAGTGGCACAATCTCAGCTCACTAAAACCTCTGCCTCCTAGTTCAAGCAGTTCTTATGCCTCAGCCACCTGAGTAGCTGGTATTGGAGGCATGCGCCGCCACACTTGGCTAATTTTGGTATTTTCAGCAGAGATGGGGTTTCACCATGTTGACCGGGCTGGTCTCGAACTCCTGACCTCAAGTGATCTGCCAACCTCAGCCTCCCAAAGTGCTGGGATTTCAGGCGTGAGCTACCACACCCGACCTTGTATAGGTAATTCTTAAAGTGGTATAAAAATATGCAACAATAATTCTCCAAGATGAAGTTAAATGACAACAAAATCAGTCTTTATGTGCATTGTTTTGTAGGGATGGGGTCTCACTATGTTACCCAGGGTGGTCTCAAACTCCTGGCCTTAAGCAATCCTCCCACTTTGACCTCCCAAAGTGCTGAGATTACTGTGAGACACCACACCTGGCCAAAAAAAAAAAAAAAAAAAAAATCAGTCTTGTTTTGCAATGAAGGGTATTGGATGATGCACAATTGTGTCATGTAAAATGGATTCACTTATTTACAAGTTCTCTAGGTATCCAGCTATCCATGAGAGAAACTGGTGAGTGGTTAATTGATTTTATATCATCTTTGCTACAGAATTCACTGGTGAATAGGGTTGCATGGAATTATATTCATTCTGTGGCTCAGATGAGATTTGGCCCTTTCCCATTGTATCTCAAGATACAGCGGACTGCTTTAGGCAAATTGTATTGAGTTGACTCTGTAGAATTTTTAATATTTGAAACACAAAATTCTAAATATCATCTATTTCAAAAGCAGAAAGAAAAAAATTGTCATATCTCTGCTTGTGTCATTTTAAACTCTGCTTATCCCAATCAATTTGTCACCAAGTCCCATAGATATGACTTTTAAAATAGCCCCCCATCTGTTTCCCTCCACCAATACTGATTGTCACTGCCCCCATTCAAACCGTTATAATTTCTGGCCCATTCTATGATCCATGTAAAAAACCTCTCAGAGGGAATGCAGTACCATGTAATAGTTAAGGAACACAGTTGCTTGAATTAGGGTTCCAGCTCTGCCACTTCTAATTGTGTGACCTCACCCAAGCCTAAGCCTCAAAATCCTCATGAATAAAATTAATAACAGCCCCTCATAGTGCCATTGAAGAATTAAATGAAATAACAAACAGTACTTGGCATAATACATAGTAAAACATTCAGAAAATATTAGGTGCATTTTGTTTTGTTTTGTTTTGTTTTGAGACAAGGTCTTGCTCTATTACCCAGGCTACAGTACAGTGGCACCACCACGGGGGTTCAGTGCAGCTTCAACCTCCTAGGCTCAAGCAATCCTCCCACTTCAGCCTCCTGAGTAGCTGGGACTACAGGTGTGCACCATGACACCCGGCTAATTTTATTTATTTATTTATTTATTTAGTAGAGATTGGGTTTCCCTATGTTACCCAGACTGGTCTAAAACTCCTGGGCTCAAGCAATCCACCAGCATCAGCCTCCCAAAGTTCTGGGATTATAGACATCAGCCACTGTGCCAGCCAAGCTGCATTGTTATTAACATTTTAAAATCCATCACTCTACCATATTTTACCATGCTCTCTTTTGCATAATTCTACCAACAAAGATTTTCTCTTGCTTCCCTTTCTTATAATTTATATCATGAAAGCAATAGACGTGTTGGATTTTCTTCTTCAGACATCACAGGGTTCTGGCCAAGATTTTAAGGTATTCAGTACGGGGGCCAAACACTTCCCAGTTGAAACTCTGCCCTAACTGACGTTTCTCCAGTTCCCCCATTACAACCCATTCTTCCTACTACCCCCACGCTCTCAAGTTCTTTTTCTAAAGCACAGAACTCACCTTAACAGCCCTTCAGTGGCCTGTTCTGGTGCATAAGATGAAGCCAAAGGCTTTCACAGAGCCCACAGTGCCTTGGTCAAGCTGACTCTGTCTTCGCCTTCTCATCACCAGCTGTGAGGCCAGCACGTGGCCTAGCGAACAGCAAGGTGCCTGGGAAATCCGTGCTGGCTCGCAGGCTTGCATCTGCTCCATCAGCATAAGCCTGCTGTGTTAGTTTTCCTAGGACCACTGTAACAAAGAACCACACATTTTCGATGGTGAAAACAACAGAAATTAATTCTCTCACAGACCTGGGCCCAGAAATCTGAAATCAAAGTGTTGGCCTTGCTCCTTCCAAAAGTTCTAGCGAAGAATCCTTCCTTGCCGCTTCCAGCTCCCTGGTGGCTCCTGGTATTCCTTGGCTTGTGGCTGCAAAGCTCCAACCTCTGCCTCCAGCTTCACCTGGACTCATTCCCTGTGTTTCTTCTGTGTCTGTGTACCTCAAATTTCCCTTTCTTTTTTCCTTATAATAAGGACACCAGCCATTGGACTCAGGACCTGCTCTAAACCAAGATGATCTCATCTTAAGATCCTTAATTATACCTGCAAAGTCTCTATTTCCAAATAAAGTTATATCCACAGGTACCTGGGGTTAAGACTCGGATGTATCTTCTGGGGGAACACAATTCAACCTGCTACACCTGAAATAGTTGTTTTTTTGTTTTTGTTTTTGAGACAGAGTATCACTCTGTCACCCAGGCTGGACCGCAATGGCGTGATCACAGCTCACTAAAGCTTCAACCTCCCAGGCTCAAGCGATTCTCCCACCTCAGCCTCCTGAGTAGTTGGGACTTCAGGTGTGTACCAGGCCTGGCTAATTTTTGTATTTCTCGTAGAGTCTGGTTTTCGCCATGTTGCCCAGGCTGGTCTCAAAGTCCTGAGCACAAATGATCTACCCTCCTCGGCCTCCCAAAGTGAAGGAATTACAGGCGTGAGTCACTGTGCCTGGCTGTGAAATGGGTTTGTTGTTATCCTTTGATAGAGTTCAGAGATCAAAGCTTTGAGGGTGCTGAACGTGACACCTGGCAACAGACGTTGAGCCAGCCCAGGGAATCATGGGGAGCAAAGTTTTCTGCCAGCTTTCTTGTTTCAGATTCGCTCAGCAATGTTTTTTGTTGGTTTTTGTCCCATGAAAGATTTGTTATTAAGGCAAATTATAGAAAAGAATAAATAATCACATCAATCTCATTACTCTCACATCTTTCTTCCCATATTTAGGTTAGATTTGTTGGGTTTTTTTGTTGTTTTAGTGGGTGAACTTACACTGGATATACAATTTGTATCCTGCTTCCCTCTTACAAACTCAAAATTATTTCCTTTGTATTAATATGCTCACTTTAAATGTTATCTTAACACATATTAAATGTAGTCTTTACATTTTTCAAAATTATACCTGCACATAACTTAAAGTTAATAAGGCTTGTAACAAAAAGAAAAGTAAATTACAAAACAAAAAACAAAACGACAATCTTTTGTACCATAGCTCGCTCCCATTTCTTGCTACCCAAAGACAACTACTTATTTCAGTGAATTATTTTATTTATTTCCATATATCTCAGTAGCATGTTTATAGCGATATTTCTTGATTTGTCAGTTTTAGACATTATGTATTGGCTGGCTTGCTCCTCTGCGTAGACTACTTCTTTACCTCTTCCCCACTTCCACCATCCCCAAACACATACATGCATGTATGCACACACACATTCCCATGTACACTCACACATGCATATATGTGCTCACTCACACATACACATAAAAACACATTCATATACATGTATATACATACACATATATACTCACACACATATATGCACATACACATATACATGCACACACACATCCTATCCCCTGATATTCCTGGCATGTTTAGATATTAATTTTGTTTAGCTCAATAGTCAATATTTACATTGAACCCAGTTGGGCCAGCACTTTTGCTTTCTATGGTATTACTAATTACATTTTTATTTGCTTTGTTTTCTATACATTCATGACAAATGCACCAAGTTCTTCTCCATTGCCTAAATCTCCTTTCAATATATTCTTTCACCCTAGTAATTCCTTCTTTTGGAGCTGTCTCCTGGAGCTTGCTGACCTGTCTTCACTGGTTCGGTGGCTCCCTACACCTGCTAAGCGGCTGCCACCTTGGGATCTTCCTTGGCCTCACCCTGAGGATTCCCTTTGCCTCTGCCTTCCGGGGGATCTCCTGTTTCATGGGTCACATGTCTTCTGTTTTGTTTACTCTCTCATTGTGGTGGAACATCTCCTCCCGTAGCTTCCTGACAAAAGATGTTTGGATGGTAAATTCCTAGAGACTCCAAATGTCTGAAAACATCTTCAGTCCATTGCATACTAACGATATTCTGACTGGGAATAGAATTCTAGGTGGAACTTTTTTTTTTTTAGTATTTAAAAAAAAGATCCATAGATTTCTAGTCTCCTCTCTTGCTGTTGAGAAATCCAAAATCGTTCTCTGCTAACATCTCCCCACCATCCACCTCTACCTCCAAGCTTATAGGATTTTTCTGTTTGTCTCCAGGGTTTTGTAATTTCATAATGATGTACCAGCCAAGGGCCTGACAGGAAACCAACCATACTCTTAGATGGAATTTCTGGAGACTTTTTAATGAAGGAAATATGTACACAGACCACGATGAAAGGAACCCAAAGGAAGCTAGCAGCACCCTTTGACCTGAAGGTGCAGAGGAAAGAAATATCAGATTCTGGTTGTGAGCTGCTGCTCTGGATCATGGATTGCCCAACAGGAACTGAGCAGCAGCAGTTCTCCTTGCCAGGACTGTGCACAACTTTGTCATAGCCTGCATCATCTGGTTGTGGTGGTTGTGGTGAGAGCAAAATCATATTTATGTCCTCACTTACGTGATCTTCTCCAGTGAGAACTTGGTGCTTGCCAGCTGTGTATTGGTCTCTGGCTTATCAGATCCTCTTCCCTAGATTCTCACAGAATAAATTTTTTTTTTTATTTTTATTATTTTTTTTTTTTTGCTGAGGGACAGGGTATGCGTTTTTGTTTTTTGTTTTTGTTTTTTTGAGACGGAGTTTCACTCTTGTTGTCCAGGCTGGAGTGCAATGGCATGATCTCGGCTGACTGCAACCTCTGCTTCCAAGGTTCAAGCGATTCTCCTGCCTCAGCCTCCCGAGTAGCTGGGATTATAGGCTCCTGCCACCATGCCCAGCTAATTTTTGTATTTTTAGTAGAGACAGGGTTTCACCATGTTGGCCAGGCTGATCTCGAACTCCTGACCTAGGTGATCCACCCACCTCAGCCTCCCAAAGTGCTGGGATTACAGGTGTGAGCCACCTCGCCTGGCTCATTCTTGCCATTTCTTTCTTCTTCTTTTATTATACTTTAAGTTCTGGGGTACATGTGCAGAACGTGCAGTTTTCTTACGTAGGTATACATGTGCCATGATGGTTTGCTGCACGGAATGGGATAAATGTTTGATGTGGTTACAGGAAGGTGAGATAACTTAGTTGCTGGAACTTGGTGGGAGGAAATAGTTCAGTTAGCCAACAGGGAGGAACTACAGATCTTGGCCCACTTTTCCAGGGCCCTGTGCAGGTGTCTGTTTGGCAAGAAGTAAACAGACAAGTGGAAGGCCTTAAAGGTAATCCTGCTAAGTAGGACACACATTGGCAGTCCTTGAAGGAAAATATCACTCACAGGTCCCAGGATGGGCCAAGGCCAGTCCTGATAGGGCAGCTGCTGCCTTCTACAGTAGCATCATTGTATGAGCTAGAAAAATGTAGTCCCTTTGTAAAAGGTACTCCCTCTGTAGAGACAATAAAAAAGATGCTCCCTCTGCACAGACCCAGACTGTGGGGGCATGGCTTAGTGAGCAGAGCAGGGCTGAATGCTAACCACCGTTCATTCCCTGGGCCAGACACCTTTTGTCAAATGGACAAACTTTACTACCATGTAAAGCAGCCCTCAGTCCTCATGTAGTGATTCTGACAAATTTTCCATGTATAGACCGTGGCTACAGTAGGGCATCATGACGCTGGGGAAAAAGAAAGCTCTATTGTCATCATCCCAGAGCCAACCCATCCCAGAGCAAAATAACAACAACAAATTTGGGGAAACTAAAATCACAGAAAGATGAATGGTAACCAACTTAGCAGACTCAAGAAAGGTGAATCTTAAGCCAGCAACAGGGAAAAGCCAAAATGCCACCAGAATTATACCATGAATTATATCATGCTCAGATGCACCCTGTCCCATTTCTCTAGGATGTTCTTTATTTGGAAGCAAGCTTCATCTATGAGCATAATTGCATTGTTCTCCAAGTAAGGCCAACGGAAGCCTGGAAGGGACTCTGCTAGCCATTTCTGTGGCTGTTAGAGCTGACTATGATGGTATAGGGAGCCCGTCCCGCATTTAGCTCCCTTTAATACCTTGGGCAGAGGTAGGATGGAGTAAGGGTGGTTTCATAGGACTAGAAGAAGGATATGGGTTTGAAAACTGTAAATGGGGCTGAAGAAGCTACAAATTTTGGGGTGGAAGAGTTCCAAGGCAAAGTAACCTCTGGCATCCCTTGGTATCCAGGTTTTCAGAAGTGTTGGATCAACAAGCCCATTATACTTCCCAGGAAGCCTGTGGCTGCAGGAACTTGGCAAAGCATCAGTCCATGCCTCCTTCTGTTCCTCCTCCCATCCTCCTAGCACCTGAAAGAAAGGTTTTATAAGGATCTCATTTTCCTATTCCTGATAATTTAGCTTATCTAGGAATAAAGAATATCCAGAACAGCAGGTTGTAACTCCAGGTTCTGTGGGCAGCCCCTGTCATGGCATTGAACTTAACAGCTTGTTGCAGCTCCGTATCCGTACTGGAGAAATTTTCAAGAAGTGGAGAAGTGAAGACCTTTACTTTCCCCAATACCTTAGTTGAGGCAGAGTCGACGAGAATCCATTGCATGGTCTATATACCAATTAGAATCCCTGAGACCTGATTTTTCGGAAGGTCCATAGGTAAAAAATGATTTTCATAAGAATACTAAGATATCATGCCTTTTTCACTGCATTGACTTTTGAACTAATGGTACAAAAGCAATATTGGGCAAAACTGCTGGCATAAATCAAGGCAGGACACCAAAATGTACTAAGAGACTAGCAGTCATTGTATTCTTTACTGCCACACATTCACAAGGGGAAAGCCAGTTTCACTTTCAGATGTCCGTGATGAAGCAGCAAAAAGTATTAATTTTATTAAGTCTTATTACTTTTTAATATTCTGTATAATGAACTTGGCAGCATGCGTTAAAAAGCATACCAAAGTAACATATTCATTGAAGAAAAACACTTGTGTAATTTTGAGTAGCGAGCTGAACTAGCTTTTTTTTTTTCATGGAACATGATTTTTTTTAACTTGAAAGAACAACTGAAAGACAAATATTCTTATCCAGATTTGGTTGTTTGACAGGCATCTTTCTTGAAAATTAAAAAAGCAAGACTATCACCTCAAGAAAAACAACTGACAGTGTTTATTGCCAATTACAATATTTGAGCTTTCAAGCAAAAAATCACAACTTTGGAAAAATTGTACCTGTACCATTGTACTTAAAGACATTTCTACCTTTAAGTTACTTAAATTGTTTTTCTGAGATTGGTGTTGATATAAATCTTTTTGATGTTTCAATGTTACATAATAAAATGTGTCAACATTTGAAAGATCTACATAACTCAGTGAATCAATACTCTAACATCATGAATGGATAAAAGGTCCATTCAAAGTACAAAATAGACCAATAGGTTGTTCACTTAATGAGTATAAAAGCTCCTTGATACAGTTTCAGATTTTACCTTGCGACTAACCTTTAAGAAACTATCACATGTCATTTGGTATAGTGTCAAAGAAGAATATCTAAAATTTTCTGAAATGGCTATAAAATACTCTCACTTTTCCAACTACTTTTATAAATCTCAGCCTAAACAATGTATCACAGCAGATTGAATACATAAGTAGATGTGAGAATCTAGCTGTCTATACAGCCAGATATTACATTTGCAAAAACATAACACAATGCATTTCTTCTTTCCAAATTCTTTTGTCTTGGAAAATATAGTTATTTTAAATTAAAATGTTATTCATGTTAAGATGTACTAGGTTTAGTATAATTATTTTTAAATGAAGTAATACCCAATTAAAATCTTGTTTTGGAAAATATAGAACCTCAAATTGGGATTTTAAGAATGAGAGGCAAGAGATCACCATGAGATTACAGTGAAATTTTTAAAAATACTCACAGTTCAGTAGAATATGAGGTATTTTAAATTTAATGTACTCTCATCAAATGACTAATTCACCAAGGAGATTTTAAATGATGATAATTTCAGGCAGGAAGTTTAATAGTGCTGGGGACAGTGGTTTGGGCAATGATAGACCAATGAAGGAGATGATTTTTGGAGAGAGACCCTGGAAATTTCATCTGTGTAGAGGACACCTATTTGTATCCATCTAATATGCAAATATTCTTTTAGGGATTAATTAATATTCAGTATAAAAAGACAAATTACATATAAAATTTGAGTTTTTACAACTGTGTTGACAATTTTTTTCTTCTGATGTTTTTCTCTGTCTTTCATGGAGCTTGAAAATCAGTAATTCTTTTTCTAATATATTTTCAGTTTTCATGTTTGATTTCAAAACTTGGGTTATTGGACAGGGAGAAGCTTTAAAAAATGATTCTTCTGTTGTTTAATACAATTTTTTTTAAAGCAATCATTTTAGAAACTATTCCTAAAATCATATTTTATCAACAATAATTTCAAACATCTGTTGTACATATCTCAATTTAACTACTAAGAATTTAGCTATTAATTTACTTTCCTTTATGCTTAGGTATTCTGAAATGGTTATAAGATTGCTTTAAACTGTTTCAAACACAATCAGGTATTTGAAAATTAGCGCTTCATGGCCAGGTGCAGTGGCTCACACCTGCAATCCCAGCACTTTGGGAGGCCAAGGCGGGAGGATCACTTGAGCCTGGGAGTTCGAGACTAGCCTGGGCAACATAGCAAAACCTTGTCTCTACAAAAAAATACCAAAAAAAAAAAAAAAAAGCCAAATGTGGTGGTACACGCCTGTAGTCCCAACTACTTACGAGGCTGAGGCTAGAGGATCAATTGAGCCCAGGAGGTCGAGGCTGCAGTGAGCTGTAATCATGCCAGTGCACTCTAGCACTCCGGCCTGGGGAAGAGAGAGACCCCATCTCTTAAAAACAAAAGAAAATAAAACAAAACAAAATTAGTGCTTTATGGCTTATGTATAGAGAGTTGGTTATATCTAGTATGAATTCTACAGGTATTTTTAAAGACAAATCAAAACATTTACAGTCCTGTAAATTTTAATATCCCTAAAAGCTTGGAATTGTAGTTATAGCTGCCACTTCACTTCAAAAGAACTGACAAACTAAAAAGAAGAGAGGAAGTCAGGGCTGGGCGCCATCTTGGGGAGATAGTCACAGGGGTTTGGGAAGCTTCAGAAGGCTAATAGCCCAGGGAAGTTTCCACTTCCTGAGTTCCATCCTTATCTTTCCTGACTTCCAGGGGATATAATTTGGAGGCTGCATTCCACAAAAGAATCCTAAACCCCCGGGAAGTAACTGTGAAATGCCATGCCTTAGCATAGAGCTGAGTCCAGGGTAAACATATGGCCCAGGTAAGAATAGAGAAGAATTGTAAACAAGCTTAAATTATGTTTTCCCACCTTAGTTTTATTTTGGTATGTCTATGACACAATATTAGAAACATAGTAAAATTCAACAAAATGTTGAATAAGGGCAAATATGGAATCTATCTAGGAGACTAAAGATATTTGGTTTTATGTGTCTAAACTTGAAAATAAATTGGAAGTTTCCTAGATGCTGTGGGCCACGGCTAATATCTAGTTACTGTCAATCGCTTAGGAAACAGGGGAGTCCATTTTGACAGATTACATTCCATGATTCAGGAAGCTTAATTAGACAAAGGAGAAATGCTCTGCACTAATCTAGTTCATGAACAATTTCTTTAATCACAGAGTCTTTAACTCTATGCCAGGACATTTTATAGTCCTCACGATGCAAAATGCATGAAAGCCTTCTTGGGTTGCCTTTTATTCTATTTCCTTTTTGACTATTAATTTTTCCATACTTGATTAGTTTTAACCAAAGAAAATACTTTAACATATATCCCTCTTAAAATATAAAGTAACACAAAAATGTTTTTTTGAAAGTGACCATTTTTCCTCTTTCATTCTATGATCAAAAAAATTGTTTTTCTTTGAATCACTTCAAACACCAGAGCATCTGTTTTATATATAATGCTTTTGGTAGATTTTCCTCCCTGATTGTTGTAAAGTAATACATCTGCTTATTGGTTCATCTTGAATTCCAGATAAAATGATGTCTGATTCTTTTTAAAATTAAAATATATGAGGAAATGATATATGATTATATTATTCATATTTAGAGTACTATATTTATAGGTATATACTTTTGTGGTAAAACTTCAGGATACTGGCTAGCTCCTGGGAAGGAGGAAAAAGAAAAGATTGACTTCAGCTGTATCAGTAACATTTTATTTCTTTAATAAAAAGAAAAACCTAAAGCACTTATGACATGGTATTAACATCTATTAAATCTAGTGTAGGATGTAGAGGTCATTTGCAACTGCCCCAAGAACAGCCACCAAAGCCTTACGAATAAAGCCAGTGTTAAATTTGTATGAACTGTAAAGTATAAAAAATGAGAGAAATGAAGATCAAAAACAAAAGGTATCACGGTACAATGGGAAAAGACCTACCTTTAAATTCCTAGCTATGTCACTTTTTTTTTTTTCCAAGACGGAGTCTCGCTCTGTCACCCAGGCTGGAGTGCAGTGGCGCGGTCTTGGCTAACTGCACCCTCCGCCTCCCAGGTTCACACCATTCTCTTGCCTCAGCCACCCGAGTAGCAGGGACTACAGGCACCCGCCACCACGCCCTGCTAATTTTTTTTTGTTTTGTTTTTTTTGTATTTTTAGTAGAGTCGGGGTTTCACCGTGTTAGCCAGGATGGTCTCGATCTCATGACCTCGTGATCTGCCCGCCTCAGCCTCCCAAAGTGCTGGGATTACAGGCATGAGCCACTGCGCCCGGCCGCTATGTCACCTTTTAGATACGACTTAGAACAAGCTATTGAATCACTCTGACCCTCAATTTTCCCATTTGTAAAAAGGAATTCAGTAACACATATGTTGCAGATTACGGGGAGTATTATGTATTATACATGTAGAATGTAAAATGATTATCTTGCCCTTGCATAATCTACATAGAATGAGGGTCAACATTATATACAGATTCATCATCAATGATTATCAACAGATAGGTAAACACATAAAATTCACTTCTACATTGACTTCTAGATCTATTGAAATAAACATTTTTAAAGTTCCAACAAACATATTCGTAAGCAAAACACTGTAACAGTAATCAAAGCAGTGAGGTGCTAGTGTGAAAATAGATTATATAATAATGAGTCTGAATACAGAGAAGAGTTCAAATAGAAGATGAAAAATGAAATAAGCTATATATTGAAAGGGGGTAATTGGAGAAAACTTTCCTTTAATTATTATTCATTTTATGAAGGAAAAACAACAGGAAATCAATGGAACTGTGGTAGTCAATGGAACTCAGAGGGGAGGAAAAAAAGGAAAATTAATCATTGCTATCCCAAGTGATATCTCTTATTAAAGCTCAAACAGAAGTTATTTAAGGTTACACAGCTAGCAAGCTGGAGAACCTCAAAGCTAGGTTTAATTTCATTCTTAAATCTGTACTTTTTCATTATTCTATAAAAATATTGCCGCTCTGGACCTAATTCTGATCAATACAAAGGATTCTTCCCCCATTCAAGGTCACCCCAACAATGTAAGTTACAGGCATAGATCTTTCTTCTTCAGATTGCCCAACTATTAACTGTTGAACCAAAACAGCCGCATTCATTTTTAGAAAAAAAAAATCATCAAGTCTAATTCATAGAAAGCAATTTTTTTTTTTTTTTTTTTTTTTTTGGAAACAGAGTTTTACTCTGTCACCCAGGCTAGAGTGTAGTGGTGCAACCTTGGTTCACTGTAACCTCCACCTCCTGGGTTCAAGTGATTCTTCCTCAGCCTCCCGAGTAGCTGGGACTACAGGCATGTGCTACCACACCCGGCTAATTTTTTGTATTTTTAGCAGAGACGGGGTTTCATCATGTTAGCCAGGATAGTCTCAATCTCCTGACCTCGTGATCCACCCACCTTGGCCTCCCAAAGTGCTGGGATTACGGGCGTGAGCCACCGCACCCGGCCTCATAGAAAGCAATTTTCTAACTGCTCCCAGAAATACCTAGAAGGATCCACATTCTATTTCTCTTGAGATTGAATCAAGGAGGGAGCTCTAGTAACATTTATTGAGCATCTGTTATAACTAAATAGTGCACAATTGGCTCTCCATGTTCACAGATTTTGAATCTGTGGACTCAACTGACCATATACAGAAAAGATTTTTTTAAAAAATAAATAATAGTGCAACAATAAAAATAATACAAATAAAAAACGACAAGTATAACAACTATTAACATAGTGTTTACATTTTATTAGGTATTACAAGTAATCTAGGGGTCATTTAAGGCACACAAGAGGGGCCAGGTGCCGTGGCTCAGGCCCGTAATCCCAGCACTTTGGGAGGCAGAGGCAGGAGGATCACCTGAGGTCAGGAAGAGTTCAAGACCAGGCTGGCCAACATGGTGAAACCACTTATCTACTAAAAATACAAAAATTTTGCTGGGTGTGGTGGCACACAGCTGTAGTCTCAGCTGTTCAGGAGGCTGAGGCATGAGAATCATTTGAACCCAGGAGGCAAAGGTTGCAGGGAGCCGAGTTCACACCACTGCACTCCAGCCTGGGTGATAAAGCAAGCCTCTATCTCAAAAAATAAAAATAAATAAATAATAAAGTACACAAGAGGATATACAGAGGTTATATGCAAATACTATGCCATTTTATATCAAGGACTTGAGCATCCATAGATTTTGGAATCTGCAGCATTCCTGGAACCAATCCCCTCACAATATGACTGTGACTGTATATGTTTTGCCCCTTAGCATTACTCCTTATAACGACCAAGCTCAGCCATTTTGTTTTAGAGATGAGGAAACAGAAGTCAAAAAGGAAGTCAATCAGTACATACAGCTATTTGGGAGAAGATTTATACCCAAGTGCTCTGAGGACAGAATACATTCAATAACTTAGTAGCTTTGAGCCATAATTCCTTTCCCAGGGCAGCATCCCAGCAGGGTTTGCAAGGGATTCCTGTCACTCTAGGTTATATTATACTGTTTGACACTTCAAAGCATTTCCTAGTATTAAAACATTGTAGGAAGAGATGATACGTGAATCTCCACCTACTAACATTATGCTCTCCATGCCCCTCAATGACTTGTTAGCTAAAATGCACACAGAGATTAAGTGGTCCAGAAGACCGAGATGGCCTTTTGTTTATTTGCTTGTTTTTGCTAGAAGGGGTTTATCTTAGTCCACTTTGTGCTGCTGTAACGGAAGACTACAGATGGGTAATTTACAATGAACATAAATTTATTTGGCTCACAGTTCTGGTGGCAAGGAAGTCCAAAATTGAGGGGCTGTTGTCTGATGAGGGCCTTTGCTCTCCATCATCCCATGGTGGAAGATGGAAGGGCAAAATAGGGTGAAAGAAGGAGATGGCTGAATTTGTTCTTTTATAAGGAACTCACTCCCTTGATAATGAACCCACTCCCAAGAGAAAGACACTAATCCATTCATGAGGTGGTACTCCCATGACCCAAACACCTCCTATTAGGCCCCATTTCCCAGCAATACCACATTGGGAATCAAGTTTCCAACACACGAACCATGGAGAACACAGTAAAATCATAGCACAGGTTGTCTCCTCTGAGTCCCTGATGATAGAGAGCAACTACTTCAGCTGAATCACTGCAAACCAGACTGTGCTGGTCAACAGTCTCTATCCAGTGAAAAACATTTCAAATTCCTGGAGAACATGACTATTCCATGAGACACTCAGTATCTAGACCCTATAAAGACCAAGATTTTAAAACTAATCATCTATGACTAGTATGCCAAGCTGCATACAAAATCCTTGTGGCAACAATTTGACTTCAGAGGGCCAATATGAATGACACCAATTCAGGCCAGTGTATTCAAGGGCAAATAAGAATTCAAGAAATTATGTAAAAATTATGGAAGAAAATCCTTCCCCACCCACCCATTCTTGTTCATAGCTGATTGTTCTATGTTGTAAATGGAGTTTGCATCTCATTCAATTGGAATGTAGTGCCATAAACTTCTAATTTGAATTGAAATCTCTGTAATAAAACAAATACATGCCACAGGACAGACTCAGACAGCAAAAGGGCACCAGTGTCATTTGTTGGTCAGTAACCTCCAACTGCAAGGAGTAATAGCTATATATTGGACAGTTAACATAGTTCACAATAACTAAACTTTATCCTAGCTTTTCTAAAGTATTTCTGTAAAATGATTTTATATTATAATGACATCTGGCTAGCAGTTTCCCATTTAGCTTGTCTACTTCTTACTAAAAAGGCTATGAAGACAAAGGAAAAAAAAGACAAAAATTAATCACAAACTAAATCAAATAAGTATCTTCTAATTTAAATGATCTGTTTTATTTGCCTAGAAATATGCATTTTTGTCTTCAACCCTACAATTAAAAATGTTTCCAAGATATATTTAATTATGGATTTCTTTTCATTAATTTTGCTCAGGAATATTTTCCTACCTTGCAGCTTTAATTGTTTCGATTTTTCTACTTGTTCTGGGTCTCCTCTGTAGGATAACTGATTTACAATAAAACCGGAAGAGTCTGTGAGTCTCTTCTACAGCTATCATTTTCTCTTTAATCATTAACCTTTTCTTCAGCATTTTACAAGAACATATCCATTTTGTATTCTACTTTATTGATGAGATTTCCCACAGTCTGAATTTTCTCCTCAAATGTGAATTTTAATTACCATGTTTTAGATTCCTTGTAGCCATTTTTATCTGCTACTTTTTTTTTGAGACAAGGTCTGTATTAGTCCGTTTTCATACTGCTATGAAAAAACACTTGAGACTGGGTAATTTACAAAGAAAAAGAGGTTTAATGGACTCACAGTTCCACATGGCTGGGGAGGCCTCACAATCATGGCAGAAGGTGAAGGAGGAGCAAAGGCACATCTTACATGGTGGCAGGCAAGAGAGCATGTGCTGGGGAACTGCCCTTTATAAAACCATCAGATCTTGTGAGACTTAGTGACTATCATGAAAACAGCATGGGAAAAACCTCCGCCCATGATTCAATTACCTCCCACTCGGTCCCTCCCACAACATGTGAGGATTATGGGAGCTACAATTCAAGATGAGATTTGGGTGGGGACACAGCCAAAACATATAATTCTGCCCCTGCCTCCTCCTGAATCTCATGTCCTCACATTTCAAAACCAATCATGCCTTCTCAACAGTTCCCCCAAAATCTTAATTCATTTTAGCATTATCTCAAAAGTCCCTTTTTCCTATCAGCCTGTAAAATCAAAAGCAAGTTAGTTACTTCCTAGATATAACAGGGGCACAGGCACTGAGTAAATACACCCATTCCAAATGGGAGAAATTGGCCAAAACAAAGGGGCTAAAGGCCCCATGCAAGTCTGAAATCTAGCAGGGCAGTCAAATCTTAAAGCTCCAACATAATCTTCTTTGACTCCATGTCTCACATCCAGGTCACACTGATGAAAGAGGTGGGTTCTCATGGTCTTGAGCAGTTCCACCCCTGTGGCTTTACAGGGTACAGCCCCAGTCCTGGCTGCTTTCACAGGCTGGCATTGAGTGTCTGTGGCTTTTCCAGGTGCTGGGTGCAAGTTGTCAGTGGCTTTACCATTCCGGGATCTGGAGACAGCAGCCCTCTTCTCACAGCTCCACTAGCCAGTGCCCCAGTGGGGACTCTGTGTGGGAGCTCCCACCCCACATTTCCCTTCTACACTTCCCTAGCAGAGGTTCTCCATGAGGGCTCCCCTCCTGCAGCACACCTCTACCTGGACATCCAGGTGTTTCCATACATCCTCTGAAATCTAGGCAGAGGTTCCCAAACCTCGATTCTTGACTTCTGTGCACCCACAGGCTCAATATGACATGGAAGCTGCCAAGGCTTGGGGCTTGCACCCTCTGAAGCCACAGCCCGAACTGTACCTTGGCCCTTTTTAGCCACAGCTGGAATGGCTGGGATGCTGGGCACCAAGTCCCGAGGCTGCACACAGCAGGGGAGCCCTGGACTGAGCCCAGGAAACCATTTTTCCCCCTAGGCCTCCAGGCCTGTGATGGAAGCAGCTGCCACAAATGTCTCTGACATGCCCTGGAGATATTTTCCCGATTGTCTTGGTGTTTAACATTTGGCTCCTTGTAACTTATGCAAATTTCTGCAGCTGGCTTGAATTTCTCCTCAGAAAATGGGTTTCTCTTTTCTACTGTATCATCAGGCTACAAATTTTTCAAACTTTTATGTTCTGCTTCCTCTTGAACACTTTGCCACTTCGAAATTTCTTCTGCCAGATACCCTAAATCATGTCTCTCAAGTTCAAAGTTCCACAGATCTCTAGGGCAGGGGCAAAATGCCACCATTCTCTTTGCATAGCAAGAGAGACCTTTATTCCAGTTCCCAGAAAGTTCCTCTTGTCCATCTAAGACCACCACAGCCTGGACTTTATTGTCCATGTCACTATCAGCATTTTGGTCAAAGCCATTCAACAAGTCTCTAGGAAGTTCCAAACTTCCCCACATCTTCCTGCTTTCTGAGCCCTCCAAGTCTCTAGGAAGTTCCAAACTTTCCCAGATTTTCCTATCTTCTTCTCAGTACTCCAAACTGTTCTAACCTCTGTCTGTTACCCAGTTCCAAAGTTGCTTCCACATTTTCAGTTATCTTTACAGCAGCAGCCCACTCCTAATACCAATTTCTGTATTAGTCCATTTTCATACTGCTATGAAGAAATACCCAAGACTGAGTAATTTATACAGAAAAAGAGGTTTAATGGGCTAACATTTCCACATGGCTGGGGAAGCCTCACAATCATGGCAGAAGGTGAAGGAGGAGCAAAGACATATCCTACATGGCAGCAGGCAAAATTGTGTGTGTAGGGGACCTGCCCTTTATAAAACCATCAGACCTCATGGACTTATTCACTATCACGAGAGAACAGCACAGGAAATAAAACCTGCCCCCATGATTCAATTACCTCCCACCAAGTCCCTCCCATGACACATGGGGATTATGGGAGCTACAATTCAGGATGAGACTTAGCTGAGGACACAGCCAAACTGTATCAGGGTCTCACTCTGTTGCCAATGCTGGAGTACAGTAGTGCAATCATGGCTGACTGCAATCTTGAACTGCCGAGTTCAAGTGATCCTCCCACCTCAGTCTCCCGTGTAGCTGGGGCAACAAGATACAACTCCTGAGCTCACTGATCCTCATGCCTAGGCCTCCCAAAGTGCCTGGCCTTATCTGATACTTTATATATACTCAACTCCCACTAAAATGCCAGCAGATAATCAAACAGGGATTATTTCAAATAATTCCAGACAAATTGCCTGTCAGAAATGGAGGCAAGAACTTCATACTTCAAGAGATACAAATGCTTAGAAGATGTACTATCTATATATTCTTTCTGGAAAAAAAATGGATTAATATCTCCATTTTATTTTTATGCAAACAGCTAATGAGAGGTAGAAAAGAAGTAAAATAATGGCAGGGGAACATCCTGTTGCATATCCAACTCTCTGGTAATCAAAGAAATAGGTTTAAGGGATACTTTTGAAAATTTTCAAAGCACATACTAAAATTCCAAAATGTTACAAAGGTAAAAGCAAACAAACATAGTCCATACAGCAAAAGATAGAAAACAGAGAGAGGAAAATGGCCAAACAGGAAAACATAGAAAATCTCAGAAGCAAATAAATAAACAAATAAATAAATCTACCATAAGAAATGTAAATTGAATCACCTTCCTTAGGAAATTGAAAAATCCTTCTGATGTATCAGAAAACAAAGCTCCATTTCTATGAAAAAATTTTGAAGCAAGAAATGTATTAAAATGGCTAAAATAAGACTATGAGCAAAGATACAAGCTAATATGAAAAAATAAAGCAAGAGTAATATTAATATCAGATAAATTTGAACTAAATGCAAACAACATGAATTGGGCCTAAGAAGAAAATTCATATTAACAAAAGATCTATTACAAAATGAAGGAATAATATTAATGAGCATTTATATACATTTTAATGAAACATAAAAAGAAATAGACACTGACAATAGCACAACCCTATTAAGAAATATTTGCATTGTTTTGGTTGAACTACTAAAAGCTTTTAACAAGCTATTACTATTGATTGTAGACAATATATGGTGTTTGAGGTACTTTAGAGACATAATTTTCGTGTATATGTGAATGAAAGTTCCTGAAGAATGCTCAGATCAGTGGAAGGGGTGGCCTAGAACAAGCCAACTCTTAAGAGTTCTGAGATAAACAGTGACCAGATATTTTAAAAGCCTAAAGAATTATGTGATATCATAAATAGTTGTGCTGATCTAAAGCATATGCTGCATCCTATAGGAAAATATTCTAATTGTGCAGGATTTTTTCTCCCAGCTCCCTTTAACAAGTCACTCACTGCTTCTATGGTACATGGTACTACTAGTGAATTTCTTAGGCACATGCCCTTTAACATAATTCTTTCACCATTTCTTGGTCAGAAATGTTGTATGGAGTACCATGACAATAAATAGAGCAGTCTATAAAGCCACAGGAATTTGTATGCATGTACTTGAGGATAAATTGTTACCCCTTCTAGAATGACGACGGCAGGTCACCTTGGGAAATGGTGCCATATCAGGACCTTAGCACTGGTCTCATTTATTGGTAGGGTAGACAATCATCAGAGTAAGCAAAATTAGCCTTGGTAAGGGGAAATCCACACTCTAAGCCCACGTATAATTTTCAACCCTGCCAACATGGTCACTTTGTGCATAAATTCATCAAACAAGTCACTGAAGGAAAGAGGCTAGCTGATTTCCACAGAATGGATCATCTTGTCAACCTAAATTCTGAGATCTCCCTCTATAGTAGGTACCATGTGATAAGACACAGATATCTTCGCCCATTTTGGCCATGCTGTAAGGTCCATCCACATATCTCGCGTCCTCAGTTCTGGACTTTTCATGTCTCATATACGCTGGCTGAACAGTCAGAGTTTATTTCCCATCATTTGGCATGCATATATCTTACTAAGGCATGTAGGCCACTTTTTACATCCTGCTTACCAAATCAAATTAGCATAAGGTCACGTATATAACAAACCAGCATGATGTTCTGTGATATATCAAGATCCCCAAGCTCTGCCAGACTGTAAGATAATAGATATCAGGAGAGTCAGCATAGCACAAAGTCAAGGCAGTGAAGGGATACTATTCTCCCTACCACTGGGAGGCTGAGGCAGGCGGATCACTTGAGGTCAGGAGTTCAAATCCAGCCTGGCCAACATGGGGAAACCCCATCTCTACTAAAAACACACAAAACAAATTAGCCAGGCATGGTGGCGGATACCACCAGTTACTCAGGAGGCTGAGAAAGGAGAATCACTTGAACCCGGGAGACGCAGTTTGCAGTGAGCTAAGATGGTGCCATTGTACTCCAGCCTGGGTGACAGAGCAATACTCCGTCTAAAAAAAAAATTTTTTTTTGCTAATAATTGTAATTACGCATTAGAATTAGAATTGAACAAAATCCATTTTCCAGGTCAATAGTTTCATATAAAAATGCCAGGAAATGTGTTAATTTGCTCCAGTAGAACTATCACATTTGTTCTCTGACAGCAACTGCAGTCAGAAATACTGCTGGCAATAACTTCAGTAATCATGATGCCACTGCATGCAGCAGTTACCATATATTTTCATCCTCCACCATAACCCCAAGCTAGGAGGTTATTTTCATCAAATAAGAGAATAATCTTGTCCAAGAATTCTTATCCACAGGGTTTGATTATGGGACCAGTTTTGGTTCCTGGTATCAGTCAGAGTTCTGATAATAAATAGAATCCATCTCAGTAGCTAAAATTAAGAATTTCAATTAAAACACTACTTATAAATATATGGGCAGTGTTAATAGATTTTGAGGTACCCAGAGTTAGCATTAACAGGGAGCCATTAGGTCTGAGAGACAAAGGGTGGAAATAGTGTTACTGGAGCCCAGTGAGAAGAGAGTTGCCAGTGGGGAGCTGTGTTTATGGACAGTCACAGCTATTGCTAGAAATGTAGCACTGAAGTGGAAAGGATCAAGGAATAAATATTCTGAGCTTTCTCTCATCTCACCTTCTTATCTCCATCAGCCAAACCTAGTGCGAAGTTGGTAGCAAGGGAGCCTTGGAGATACATCAGGAAGAGGTCACTTTTCCAAGGTAAGTAACAGTGCAGAGAAGGGTAAATAATGAATATGAGGGTGAGGAAGCAAACACATTATAATTAGAACAAAAATGCATGTAGAAATAAGGTTTATGTGGCCCTGCTTTTAGATAGCAAGAACTAAACCAGATGATCTATCCAAATACAGTCTTCATGAAGAGATTTCTACAAATGATTTTCTTTTTTTTTTTTTTTTTTGAGATGGAGTCTCTGTCACTCAGGCTGGAGTACAATGGCACGATCTCGGCTCACTGCAACCTCCGCCTCCCGGGTTCAAGAAATTCTCTTGCCTCAGCCTCCCGAGTAGCTGGGACTGCAGGTGCCCGCCAGCACGTCCAGCTAATTTTTGTATTTTTAGTATACACAGGATTTCGCCATGTTGGCCAGGCTGGTCTCAAATTCCTGACCTCAGGTAACCCACCCGCCTTGGCCTCCCAAAGTGCTGGGGTTATAGGCATGAGCCACTGCGCCCAGCCTGCAAATGATTTTCTTTTTTCTTTTTTCTTTTTTTTTTTTTTTTTTGCTATGTGTTAGGTACTCTTCTTTTTTTTTTTTTTTATACTTTAATTTCTAGGGTACATGTGCACAACGTGCAGGTTTGTTACACATGTATACATGTGCCATGTTTGTGTGTTGCACCCATTAACTCGTCATTTACATTAGGTATATCTCCTAATGCTATCCCTCCCCCCTCCCCCCACCCCACAACAGGCCCCGGTGTGTGATGCTCCCCTTCCTCTGTCCAAGTGTTCTCATTGTTCAATTCCCACCTATGAGTGAGAACATGCGGTGTTTGGTTTTTTGTCCTTGCGATAGTTTGCTGAGAATGATGGTTTCCAGCTTCATCCATGTCCCTACAAAGGACATGAACTCATCCTTTTTAATGGCTGCATAGTATTCCATGGTGTATATGTGCCACACTTTCTTAATCCAGTCTATCATTGTCGGACATTTGGGTTGGTTCCAAGTCTTTGCTATTGTGAATAGTGCCGCAATAAACATACGTGTGCATGTGTCTTTATAGCGGCATGATTTATAATCCTTTGGGTATATACCCAGTAATGGGATGGCTGGGTCAAATGGTATTTCTAGTTCTAGATCCTGTCTTCCACAATGGTTGAACTAGTTTACAGTCCCACCAACAGTGTAAAAGTGTTCCTATTTCTCCACATCCTCTCCAGCACCTGTTGTTTCCTGACTTTTTAATGATCATCATTCTTACTGGTGTGAGATGGTATCTCACTGTGGTTTTGATTTGCGTTTCTCTGATGGCCAGTAATGATGAGCATTTTTTCATGTGTCTGTTGGCTGCATAAATGTCTTCTTTTGAGAACTGTCTGTTCATGTCCTTTGCCTACTTTTTGATGGGGTTGTTTTTCTCTAGTGAATTTGTTTGAGTTCTTTGTAGATTCCGGATAGCAGCCCTTTGTCAGATGAGTAGATTGCAAAAATTTTCTCCCATTCTGGAGGTTGTCTGTTCACTCTGATGATAGTTTCTTTTGCTGTGCAGAAGCTCTTTAATTAGATCCCATTTGTCAATTTTGGCTTTTGTTGCCATTGCTTTTGGCGTTTTAGACTGCAAATGATTTTCTACGATGATTTGTAATAGACAACTACTATTTGGTCAACACAAACCAATACCTTTTCTGAGAATTCCATCCTCCTTTACCCATCCATCTATGCAGTCTGAAGAACTAAGTTGGTAAACAGCAAGATAAAGAATAAAGGCAGATGTGCAGTGAGCATGTGGGAAAAAATGGGGGAAGCACATGGATAGAGCAGTTGCTTCTTAGGCTACCCCAGAAACACAGCGTCATAATGCTCTTGCATTCCTAGAATGAGATTTCCTAAAATCCTTCAAACAAATCCATCCCATTTTCTTAAGCTTAATTAGTTTAGGATCTGTTCTTTAGAATCCTAATAGATCTTCATTATAAATGCATAGTTAGGGTCAACACAACTTTATTCGTTGATATATCTTGTCAATTCAAATTTGTACCAATGTGTCCTTTCTTAATTTTAGGTGGTTCTTTTTGGAAAATGTGAGAAGCTAATGAAAACCAAAAGAAACATGACATATATTGAATAGAGAAGAGCCAAAGAAGAGAAGAGCCAAAAAAATAAAGTTAGAAACCAAGGGGGCACAGTTTTCTACTATAACAGAATAACCCATTACATCTGCGTAGGCAGTTCTAGGAATACACCAACTGCAATATATACATGAAATTCTCTATGGGAGGTAGATAATTTCTTGTAGATTTTTAAAATGGTAGAGTGTTTGACTCACAACCCGTTTGATTTTGCTTTGCCAATGTATTCACACACCAGAAATTAATGGAGGCCTCTTTTCTTCTCAAAACTCCACAAAGACCAGTGACCTAAAAAAAAAATCTATATATTTACCACTGGTGGAACTGAAATTAAAATGCATATTCTTGGGGAGGCCAGGCACAGTGGCTCACGCTATAATCCCAGCACTTTGGAAGGACAAGGTGGGTGGATCACTTGAGGTCAGGAATTTAACACCAGCCTGGCCAACGTGGTGAAACCCCCATCTCTATTAAAACTGCAAAAATTAGCCGGGCATGGTGGCAGGCAGGTGGCAGGTGGGAGAATCGCTCGAACCCAAGAGATGGAGGTTGCAGTGAGCCAAGATCCTGCCACTATACTCCAGCCTGGCTGACAGAGTGAGACTCCATCTCAAAAAAAAAAAAAAGAAAAGAAAAAGGAAAAAGAAAAAAGAGACACTTATTTATTAGAATAAATATCCTCAAGAAAATAACATCATTCTAATGTTCTCTCCTAAATCTAAGCTTAGTGCAAGGAAATAAACTTAATTTAAGAATTGGCCATATAAATTCAGTTTGGATATATGCCAAGAAACATATTTATTACATTCTGATCCTGCCCCAAGAAAGGTTAAAATGACTTTGCTTGGTTGGTTGTGTTTAGTTAGTGGGAGAATGTTTGCTCTTCTTCTATATTGCTATCATAAAACACACTGATCATTGTCTGTAGCCATTTGGTTTTGCTGTTTACAGTTGAGAGATGTTGCAATATTAAGTAGGGAAGTCTCTGTCACAGAAATTATTTGAACCGTAAATGGTTATTTACAAATAAAGCCAGTTTATTCATCTGTGTTTTGTTTATGTTGCTAATTATCAGAGCTAAATGAATCTTTTCCTTTAGACATCTCCTGAGTCCCAAGTTTCCTTCAGGTAGATTTTAAATACCAGAGAATTTATTTTTCACTAACCACCATGAGCAAATACTTAACCTAATTTCCAAACTATCACTTTGTGATTGTTGTCCCCTTATCATTCCCTAATATCGTAGAATCGACATTAAAAATACGGAGATTTTAAATTCAGTGGAATAAACACTGAATATTTTCATGGGCTAGACCCTGTGCTAGTCATTTAGGGTGCAAAAATGCATGTAGTTCATGGTATATTTGGAGATGAAAGGAAACTAGGGGATCCATAAATGTTGGCCTATCTTTTTCATGAAGTCAAGACAGTGTTCAGAGTAGAAGGCAGTGGTGAAGAAAAGCAGACTCAAGTTAAAGGAAAGGCTTAAGAAAAAGAACAAAGTTTAGGATTTGCAATTAAAATAAAGGCGAGCATTAATTGAGTACTATGTGCCAGGGAGTAGAAAAATTGCTCCACATACATTGCCTTTTTAATTCATAAAACAATCTTTTAATGTAAGTACTATTGTTCTCATTTTAGAGATTAAGAAACTGAGGTTCAGAGAGTTTAAAGGGTTTGCCAAGGTCACACAAGCCTAGTGAATCGTGTCTGTAAAAGCAGTTGACTAGAAAGCAGTAAAGAATTGCTGCATGGCACTATGAATTATATTCAGTTTAACATCTATGAATTTACAGTAACACAAATCTGCAGAACTACACCAATTTTTCTAGCAAGCCTTAGCAACTCAAAAAAAAAAAAAAAGAATGAAGACAGATCATTGTTGCATTCATCTGAGATTGACTGGGCTGGCCTGGTGGTTGTGGCTAAAGTGCCATGGTAGCAAAAGAATTGCATGTGCTGAAGAGTCCTGTGAAAATGAATATTAGATTAGGAAGAGGAGATAGTGCCACCAGCTGAGTTCTGATTTATTAGAAAAATTGAGCTGGATTGATAGGCTATAGGATTCAACAAAGACAAAAGCGAGATTGAACAGAGGTCAGGAAGTGAAAAAGATGAAAGAATAGCAATTGCTATTCTTGTGTTGTGTAATTGTGTTGTTCAAATTAGACTAAAATTTTTTTTATTCCATGACACAGTCTTAGGAGGTCCTGAGAACATGGGTCCCCCAAATTAGATTTTAAATGTAGAGTTAAGGAAGTTAAAATGGTTGACTCCCACAACTTTCAACTCATCCCAAATGATTACACTAAGCTAAGCATGGTAATCCCAGTCTCACTACTACGGGCTGATTTAGGACTAGGCCAATAATCTGTAAGTCTTGGTGTTATGAGGGAAAGTTTGAGGAGCTTCTGGGAAATGTTTTCTTAACTATAGAAAGGAAACACTGGAAAAAATCAGCTCCAATTCTTCATTTGGATGATATAGTGTCTTGTTGCCTTGCCTGAAACTATTGCAGCTATCTTACTACCAATTGAAAGATAAAGCCACTGCAGAAAGGAAGACAGAGCCCAAGGGAGTACTAGAAAAACAAAATCAGAACCCTCATGGATATACCTGAAGCTGCTTTATGTCTGAATTTCTTATTATGTGAGTTATAAACTCCTTTTTATAATTATACTTTAAGTTCTGGGGTACATGTACAGAATGTGGAGGTTTGTTACATAGGTGTACACATGCCATGGTGGTTTGCTGCACCCATCAACCCATCATCTACATTTTAGGTATTTTTCCTAATGCTATCCCACCCCTGGACAGGCCCCAGTGTGTGATGTTCCCCTCCCTGTGTCCATGTGTTCTCATTGATCACCTTCCACTTATGAGTGAGAACATGCTGTGTTTGGTTTTCTGTTCTGGTGTTAGTTTGCTGAGAATGATGGCTTCCAGCTTCATCCATGTCCCTGCAAAGGACATGAACTCATCCTTTTTTATGGCTGAATAATATTCCACGGTGTATATGTGCCACATTTTCTTTATCCAGTCTATCATTGATGGTCATTTGGGTTGGTTCCAAGTCTTTGTTATTGTGAACAGTGCCACAATGAACCTTGTTTTTTTGTTTGTTTGTTTGTTTGTTTGTTTGAGACAGGCTCTCACTGTGTCATCCAAGCAGATTGTGCAGTGGTGCAATCATGGCCCACTGTAGCCTCAACCTCTTGGGCTCAAGTGATCCTCTCACCTAAACCTCCTGAATAGCTGAGACTACAGGTGCACACAACCATGCCTGGCTAATTTTTGTATTTTTTGTAGAGACAGGGTTTTGCCATGTTGCCCAGACTGGTCTCAAACTCCTGGGCTTAAGCAATTCTCCTGCCTCAGCCTTCCAAAGTGCAAGGATTACAGGTGATGATCCACTGCCCCTGGCCTCCCTTATATTTTAAGGCAAATTAAACTTTTGTCTGCAGCCAAAGTCATCCTAAATGACTCAAGGATGGTTCAGATAATGAGAGGATATTCCTATAACTGTAACCAGTATGGAGTAAAATCTGAAGATGACAAGCAGAGGATGAGAATTACCTGATCCAAACAGCGTGAGTCTTAAGAGAAGGAAGTTTGGATTGGTGAGGTAAGAGGAATGATGAAGGAATAGCAATAGTCCAGGATACTAAAAGCCACTGCTACATATGTAATAATAAAAATAAAAATTTGTTCACTTAATCAACTATTGAATACCTATAAAACATGAGAATTATGCTCTGTGCTGCAGACACATGGTGGGCAAAAAGTAGACATGGTCTCTGCCCTTAATGAAGTTTTGAGTCCAGTAGAGGATATTTACGTTAATCAAATAATCACACAAATATAAAATTACATCAGCTACAACTAAAATTATATCTGCTGCAAACAAGAGATTTAGATTTCTAGGTTGGGATGGAAAAAAATGCACACAGTGAAAATAATTCCCTCTCATTTCAAATGAATATAAATGCTATATAAAATTATATTAAAATATTCTAAAATATAGAACTTGAGAGAGAGAGAGAAAGAGACAGAGTAAGACATCTCAAGATATGAGAAATAGAAGGAATGTGTTTAGTGGGAGCTAAGGTACGAAGCCCATAGAGGACCCAGATGAGACACAAGTCCTTGGGACCGGGATTTTAGTGCCCTGTGTTGAAGGAAGCTGAAACCATGAGACTCAAATGCTGTACTGAGTCAGAACTGGGTTCACTCTATAAAAGTGAACACTGGGAAGGTGTTATTCGTGGATGAACTGAGAATCTCCACATATTTGCCCAAGTTTATGAATAAAAGTTAAGCATTTGTCCCTGGCTTTAGACCAGAGCCTCTATCTATACCTCACATAATGTGGGGCTCAGATTGCATTACTCCAGTTGACCAAAACTTCATAGTAGGAAGAAGGGAAGTAGGAAGTTTGAAATAGCCATTGTGGAGAATGGCTGAGTCAATGACTATTTTATAGCTGAACTCCTGTGACCTATTGTGTGACTTCCGCCAGCAGCACTTGGTGTGGACAGATAGGGAAGGAACAGATGAATGAATTCATTTGGAATCAGGGATTTGACAGACCAAACTAAGGTGATGAACAAAACAGAGGTTAAAGAGAATTCTGACTACAGGAAGGAGTGTTTTTGAAATCCTGAGCTCTAGACATTAATCTGGAGACAAAGAAGGAAATGAAGAAAAGAGATGCTAAAAGAGTTATTAGGTTACTGTTATAAAGAGGTTGCTGAAAACTCTGATGGGAGTGTTGAACAAGCTACCGTAAGGAAAGGAGCCTGTGGTTACGGATACCTATATATGAATTAGTAATTTTATAAGTGGATCGATTAGAAGTGCTAGTGATTAGCATGCGAGTACACAGCAGAAGTGGAGAGGAGGAGGCCACGACTGATTAGGAGATCAAGTAGCTCAGAGCTAATGGCACAGAATGGGTCATCAATGTCATCTTCACCCATAGCTAATGTGGAAAGAAGACAGGAATTGAGGTGGAGATTAGACAGGTACCAAGATTCTAGAATGAATCCTAGGGAAATAATTAGGAAGGTTGATATGAAATAGCAAGCAATAGGGCAGAATAAAGTTTAATGGAATAAGCCTCAGTGGAGAAGGTTTATATGAGATGGTGGAGAAATGACGTGGAAATGGTGAGCTACAAAAGGATATTGGCTCTACTTTCTGGTCCTATGGCAAATAGGATTAGTGAAAGTATATGGGCTAGGCAGGGTGGGTCACGCCTATAAACCCTGCATTTTGGGAGGCTGGGGTGAGAGGATCACTTAAGCCCAGGAGGCAGAGGCTACAGTGAGCCATGGTCACACCGCTGCACTCCAGCCTGAGCAACAGAGCAAAACTCTGATTCAAAAAACAAAAGAAAAAAATAAAAATAAATAAGGTAAACAGCCACAGCTGCTTCTAGTTTTCTTAGGAAAAGCCAGATTTAAAGGCAAGAAAGTAGAGAGAGAGAGAACATGCAGGCAATAGTTGAAAATAAAGGGATAGTTGTCACTGGCTATAGAACAGTAATTCTAGAGGGAATGGTAGTTTGAGATGTGAAGGACTATAGAGTGGCTAGTTCAAGAGTAAGGAAGCAGCAAGCGTGATGGGGACTTCACTTATGCTTTGACTGGTTTAAAGGCAATGAGAAGCCCCCCTTTCTTTGTTTGTTTGTTTGTTTGTTTGTTTTGAGACAGAGTCTCCCTCTGTCACCCAGGCAGTGGTGCAATCTTGGCTCACTGCAACCTCTGCCTCCCAGGTTCAAGTGATTCTCATGCCTCAGCTTCCCGAGTAGCTGGAATCATAGGCATGCTCCACTACACCTGGCTAATTTTTGTCTTTTTAGTAGAGATGGGGTTTCACCTTGTTGGCCAGGCTGGTCTCAAACTTTTGAATTCAAGTGATCCACTGCCTCGTCCTCCCAAAATGCTGGAGTTACAGGTGTGAACCACCACGCCCGGCCCTCAGTGATCTTTTTGAGGAAGGTAGTCATGGATCCTAGTAGCTAGTAGAATCAGCTTCCTTGACTGAGCTGATGGTGAATCCAAGATCTGTAGATGAAACTAGCTCTTAGCTATTTATTGAATGAATATTCCCTGCTAAGTATTTATTTAAACCTCACAATAACCTTGTAAGTATAATTATTCTAATTTTACAAATGAGAAAACTGAGACTTAGAGAGACTAAGTTTACGAAGCCAGAGGTTGCCACCAGGGATTTTGAGCTATAATACTCATGAGTTTTGTTTGACCAACATGTTTTCAAAGGACATACATATAACTCAGCAGTTAGAAGAGTTACACCTAAACCATCTTATTAGTTTTTAATGTCTCCGGATTATTCCTGTGAACATCTAAATTTGCTAGCCTCATTTAAGCTAGATATATCTGGTTGCATATTTTGCATATTCTAAATCAACCATTTAACGAGAAAAGTCAGGTTTCATCTCTGCCATGACAGTGTAACCACCCTAAACAACTCTAAAACTTAACAAAATACATAAGGCAATTGCTTTCAGGTACTGGACCACAAGAAATGCAGGATCATAATCCTCAAGAGAGGGAACATACATAGTATGAACTTCACATTTTCCCTGGATTGCTGCCTGGGGGCAATTTCCAGATGACTGGGTAGAAAAGTGAAGCCCAAGCAGAACATAGCAGACTCACTGAGCTAATGAGGTAGGAGTCAGAGATTGGAGCTGCTGAAGCAGCTGGATTATGGCTTGGGAGATGATGTAGCTGCACAAAGAAGGAGGGGTCAAGAAGTCTGCATGGAGGCATCTAGTGGGTTATTGGCTAAAGACTGAGCTGTATATACACAGGGTGCATCTTCACAGGTCCAGCAAACTATAGCTGATGCAAGACTGAACTGACTGGAGATAAGAGAGTCACATAGGGTTGAGAGATGTTGGGTTTCTAGTCGAGACAGTGTTGAGAGGCCCTGTTGAGAATCCTGGACATTGAGATTCCAGAAATGCCCTAGGGAATAAGGACCATTACTGTAAGTAAAAGCCACACCCTAAGAATAAGGGGAGGAAGCATCAAAAAAATTTTTTTTGGTTTGCTACAATGGCTGAAAATTCCTAAAATCGGTGATAAACCAAACCTACAGCTTCAAAAAGCCCAGAGAACTCAAATAGCATAAATTAAAAGAAAATCAAAATCAAGCCTAGGTATATTGCAGTCAAAGTAAAGAGAAATTTTTAAAGGAGCTATAGGAAAAAAAGACATTAAATATAGGAGGCCGGGCGTGGTAGCTCATGCCTGTATCCCAGCACTTTGGGAGGCCAAGGCGGGTGGATCGTTTGAAGTCAGATGTTCAAGATCAGCCTGGCCAACATGGTGAAATCTTGTCTCTACTAAAAAATACAAAAATTAGCCGGGCGTGGTATCGTGGCCTGAAATCCCAGCTACTTGGGAAGCTGAGGCAGGAGAATCACTTGAACCGGCGAGGCAGAGGCTGCAGTGAGCTGAGATTGTTCCACTGCACTCCAGCCTGGGCGACAGAGACTCTGTCCCAAAAAACAAACAAACAAACAAACAAACAAAAAAACAGGAAAACAAGGATACAAAAGATGGCTGATTATCATAAACAGTGGAGATTAAGAGACAAGGGAATGTCATCTTTAAAATGATAAAAAAAATTTCAGCATTTTCTTTAAAAGAAAAAAACACTACCTGAAAATTATTTAGCCAGTGACTCTATTCTCTAAAAATGAGAATGATATACAGATATTTTCAGATAAAGAATAGCTAGGAGAATTTGTAGCCAGCCGACTTGCAATATAAGAAATGCTAAAGGAAGTTATTTAGGCTGAAGAAAATGATATATCAGAGGAAAAGTTGTGTTGATACAAAGGAATAAAAAGCACTGGAAATGGTAAATATTTGAGTAAATGTAAAAGGCTAGCTTTTTTTTTTTTTTTTTTTTTTGAGACTGTCACCCAGGCTGGAGTGCAGTGGCGCGATCTCAGCTCACTGCAAGCTCCGCCTCCCGGGTTCACGCCATTCTCCTGCCTCAGCCTCTCCGAGTAGCTGGGATATTACAGGCGCCCGCCACCACGCCCAGCTAATTTTTTATATTTTTAGTAGAGATGGGGTTTCACCGTGGTCTCGATCTCCTGACCTCGTGATCCGCCCGCCTCGGCGTCCCAAAGTGCTGGGATTACAAGCGTGAGTCACCGCGCCCAGCTGCATTTTTTGTTCTTAATTTCCGTAAAAGACAACTGACAATTTAAAGCAAAAATCATGGCAATGTGTTGTAGGGTTTATATCATATGTAGAATTTATGACAGTAACACAAAGAATGAAGGTAAATGAAATTATTTCACGAAACAACTCCACTTATAATAGTATAAAAAATAAATACAATACTCAGGAATAATTTTTTTTTTTTTTTTTTTTTTTTTTTGAGACGGAATCTCGCTGTGTCGCCCAGGCTGGAGTGCAGTGGCGCGATCTGGGCTCACTGCAAGCTCCACCTACTGGGTTCATGCCATTCTCCTGCCTCAGCCTCCCAAGTAGCTGGTACTACAGGCGCCCACCACCATGCCCCGCTAATTTTTTGTATTTTTAGTAGAGACGGGGTTTCACCGTGTTAGCCAGGATGGTCTCGATCTCCTGACCCCGTGATCCACCTGCCTCAGCCTCCCAAAGTGCTGGGATTACAGGCGTGAGCCACCGCGACTGGCCCAGGAATAAATTTAACAGAGAAAGTTCAGGCAGGTTGTGGTAGCTCACGCCTGTAATCCCAGCACTTTGGGAAGCCGAGGCAGGTGAATTGACTGAGGTCAGGAGTTCGAGACCAGCCTGGCCAACATAGTGAAACCCCTTCTATACTAAAAATACAAAAAATTAGCCGGATGTGGTGGCTGGCGCCTGTAATCCCAGCTACTCGGGAGGCTGAGGCAGGAGAATGGCTTTGGGAGGCAGAGGCAGTCGTTGCAGTGAGCCAAGATCATGCCATTGCACTCCAGCCTGGGCAACAAGAGTGAAACTCTGTCTGAAAAAAAAAAAAAAAAAAAAAAAGAAAGTTCAAAATTTAACAATTGAAAACTATAGTATATCATTGAAAAAGTAAAAAACCTAAGTAAATAGAATAAATGGAAAGACATTCTGTATTCATGGATCGGAAGACTTAATATTGTTAAGATGCCTGGGCAACATAGCAAGACCTCATCTCTACTAAAAATAAAAATTAAATATATATATTTTTTTAAGAGAGAAATTCTCCATAAATTAATCTATACATTTAATGTAATTCCTATCAAACTCTCAGGTGCCTTTTTCCCCCAAAATTACCATGCTGATCATAAAATTTATGTGATTTAAAGAACCCAGAATAACTGAAACAATTTTACAAAAGAAGTACAAGTTGGGCATGATGACAGATGCCTGTAGTCCCAGCTACTCAGGCGGCTGAGGTGGGAGGATCATTTGAGCCCCGGCAGGAGTTCAAAGTTGCAGTGAGCTATGATTGCACAACTGTACTCCAGCCTGGGTAACAGAGCAAGAACCCATCCCTAAAAAAATGAACAAACAAAGTACAAAGTTAAAGGACACACACATCAATTTTAACACTTTCTATAAAACTACAGTAATCAAGACAGGATGATACTTTCATACAGATAGACATACAAATCAATGAAATATAATTGAGAATCTAGAAATAAATGCATACATTTATGGTCAATTGATTTCTGGCAAAAACACCAAGACAAGTTGATATAAAAGAATAGGCTTTTCAACAAATATTGCTGAGACAACTGTATATTCACATGAAAAGAAAGAAATGGGACCCTTACCTCACACCATGTCAAAAATTAACCCAAAATGATTAACCACAATGACCTAAATATAAGAGCTAACACTGTAAAACTTAGGAGAAAGCATAGTATAAATCTTTACAGCTTGGATTAAGCAGTGGTTTCTTAGATATGACACCAAAAGCTCAAATAACAAAAGAAAAAAAAGATAAATTGGACTTCTTCACAATTAACTCATGTGCTTTAAAGAATACTATAAGAAAGTGAAAAGACAACCCACAGAATGGGAGAAAATATTGGCAAATCATTTATCTGATAAAGGATTTGCATCCAGAATATATAGAGAATTCTTAAAAGTCAACAAGTAACTCAACTGAAAATGGGCAAAGGATTTGAACAGATATTTCTCCAGAGAAAACACATTAATGTGCTTTCATGTGCAATGAGCACATGAAAACATGTTCAACACTTGTCCAGGTGCAATGGGGCTCAGGCCTGTAATCCCAGCACTTTGGGAGGCTAAGGCAGGCAGGTCACTTGAGGTCAGGTGTTCAAGACCAGCCTGGCCAACATGCTGAAACCCTGTGTCCACTAAAAATACAAAAAAAATTAGCTGGGTGTGATGGTGCATGCCTGTAGTCCCAGCAACTCAGGTGGCCGATGAACAAGAATTGCTTGACCCTGGGAGGTGGGAGATGGAAGTTGCAGTGAGTCGAGATCGTGCTACCATACTCCAGAAAAAGAAAATCATTAGCTATCAGGAAACACAAATGAGATACCACTTCATACCCAACAGAATAGCTAAAGTTTTTAAAATAGACAATAAGTGTTGATAAGGATGTGGAAAAATTGGAACCCTTGTACGTTGCTGGTAGGTTTGTAAAATGGTGCAGCTACTTTAGAAAATAGTTTGGCAGTTCTTCTCTAAACACAGAGTAATCATATGACCCAGCAATTCTGCTCCTAGGTATATACACCAAGAAAACTGAAAACATAGGTTCACATAAAAATTTGTACACATTCTGAATGGCATTTTTGTTAGAAAAAAAAAAAACCTGTACACAATGTTCATGCAGAATTTTCATATAGCCCAAAAGTGGATACCATCCAAAGTCCATCAACTGATGAATGGATAAACAAAATGTGATATGTCCATACAATGGAATATTATTCCACAATAGAAAGGACTGAAGCACTGATAACATGCTTTAACATGGTTTAAAAACATAATGCTAAGTGAGAGAAGCCAAACACAAAAGGCCACATATTGTGTGCTTCCCTTTACGTGAAATGTCCAGAACAGGCAAATCCATATAGACAGAAGGTCAGTCAGTGTTCGACAGGAGCTTGGAAAAGCAGGAATGAGGAGTGATTGCTAATGGGTGGGGGTTTCTTTGTAGAAATTAAAGTACTAATTAGATAATGATGATGACCATACGACTCTTCAAACATATTAAAATCGATCCAATCCTACACTTTAAAAGGGTGAATTTAATGTTATTTGAATTATATCTCAATTTTTAAATTTCTGAAGAACTCTATGGAAGGACATAAGGGCTCTTATTTGGGATAGAAAAATTCAATATTGAAAAGATGTCAACCTTCCCCAAATTAGCCCATAAATTCCATGTAGATCTAATCAAAATCTTAATAGAACTTTTTTTGGCTTAACAAAATGATTCTAAATTTCACTGGAAAAATAAATGTGAAAGAATCATTTAAAAGTCTGGAAAATATAAAATTTAGGGTGGTAAGGTTATAGACTTAGCTCTCCTGGATATTATATGTGTATATTGAAATGTTTGAAACATGTTTAAAATCACATTCAGTGAGGTTTTTTTCAATTTTTAATTTTTAAAATAATTCAAGTATACAGTTGGCCCTCTACATCCATTAGTTCCACATCCATAGATTCCAACCAGCCACAGATAAACAAATATTAGGGGGAAAAAAAGATGGTTGCATTTGAATTGACCATATTCAAGCCTATTTTCCTTGTCATTATTCCCTAAACAATATAATATTAGCAACTATTTACATAGCATTTATATTATTTTTTTAAATTATACTTTAAGTTTTAGGATACATGTGCACAACGTGCACGTTTGTTACATATGTATACATGTGCCATGTTGGTGTGCTGCACCCATTAACTCATCATTTAACATTAGGTATATCTCCTAATATATTAAGTATTATAAGTAATCTAAACATGACTTGGCATATACAAGAGGATGTGCAAAGGTTTTATGCAAATACTACACCATTTTCTATCAGGTACTTGAGTATCCATGGATTTTCATATTCATGAGGGTCCTAGAACCAATCCGCCCCCACCCCAGATACCCAGGGACAACCATGTGACTTTTATAATTATAAAGCAATAAATCATGAAAAAGCAAATTAAGAAATAAATACTCCAACTATGCTTCTTCTTTTCCAATGCTACTTTACTCTCTTTCAGGCTGAAAATCTCTTGTTTCAATGTATCCTCGTATACATGATTTCAAGTCCCTTTTTCAGACTTGATGGTTTCTCTGAATATAGGTTAATTTATGAATAGCCTCCTAGAGTTTGGCACCTAACCTGAGCACATTTGATGTGGAATGATTGGCATAAAATAAAGGTCAATTTTCTTGTTATTCTAGTTACTTCATTTATATTAGTGCATCCTAAAATCATATTAGCCTTTCTGGGTAGCTGATTCATAAAGTTGACTGATACTAACTAAAGCCCTGTGACTTTTTCAATCATTAGTGCTGCTAAGCCCAAACTTTCTCTATTATCTTGTCTCTTTTGCAGTTGGTATCTGGAATAAAGTGGCCTTACCTTTATTTCTATCAAATTACGTCTTGATTTAGTGATCCCAATCCATTGCATTTGGTGCAATTGTCCAAGATATTCATTAACTCTGCCAGCTCTGTGATATCCGAAAATTTGAAAGGGACGATCTTTAGATCATCATTTAAGTCACTGATGAAAATGATTATTGGGATATCTTGGGGAACACAGACTACAGCATGATATGAAAATCACCATCTACATTGTTAGTTTCCTTCATGTTTCTGGCATCTAGCCCAAAGGTGTGCAGACCTCAATGCATTTAAGGGTCTCCTGGGCAGCTTGTAAATTCCCTAGACTCACCTCTAGAGATTCAAATTCGATAGTCTAGAATAGTGTCCAACAACTGGCAGTTAAAACTAACACCCACTTTTAGATTTGCATAAGACTGTTTGTTTGCATTGATCATAAGCATGACAGAGAAGTCATGTCACAAACCTTGCTGAAGGTGTAGACATTCATATTCATATTGGGTCTTATAATTTTTTACTGACAGTTTGACAGGATAAATATATTTGTGCTATCTTAATTTACATTTTATTATCTTCTATAATGAAATTGAAGACATTTTTATATTTTTCTTGGCCATTGCAAATTCCCTACTGATTGTTTTTTTCTATTTATCAATTGCTTTTATTTTTTTCCTGGTAAATATGTAAGCTATGGCTGATAGTTTTCATGTGTTATAAGGATTACAAATGTTTTTCTCAATTTCTTTGTTTCTCTGTTCTCAGTTTGTCATTTGTATTTTAACCTTTTTACATATTGTCTTTTTCTATAGCAAGTATGTTTCTATTTCTTATGCAAAAAATCTAACAATTTTTATAATTTGTCATTATTTGAAGTCATGCCTAAAAACTCTTTCTCCGGGATTATGTAAATATTCAATAACATTTTCTTTAGAATACAACCTTCTGTATTTTTATATCTTTGCTATCTTTATATTTTTTGAATTTTATATACCTCTAGAATGCTTTTAAAATATAATTTTTGGAAAATCTGAATCAAGTATGTTAATTGTTGAAATACTAACAATTGAGGAATTGCTTATATGTATCATGAGATGAGATTGGTTAATTATACAGAATATCCATAAGATAGAATTCTATGTGGCAAATGAGATTTTGCCCTAAAAGGATATTTTCTGACATGTAGATATTCACAATTTAATGTTAAGTGAAACAAAGCAGAAATACATACACACATTTCAATTCTGTTAAAAATATTGTATGTATGTGCATAAAAGACAAAAAACTGAACAGGATACGAGACAGGATTGCTGTGATGTATGCAGAAATGTTAGCAGTGTTTGTTACTGTATAGTGGGGTAATGCATGTTTTCATATGTTGCTTACTTTTGACAATAAACATGTTTTAGCAACAAAACACACAAAAAGCTAAAGCTATATACTATGTTGAATTCTAATAACTTGAAGCAAAATAGAAAAATATGGTAAAGTATAAAGTGGGAATTACTTGGTTTTAGATGAACTGCATAATATTTGGAAGTTATTTAGACATTTTTCATTTTCAAACACAACAGGACTATGATCGTGAATCATCAATGCCCAGCCAAGTGAGTAATATAGCTACTTATAAGCACAGGTTTAACTACTACTTCTGTATTATATGCAAATACAAATATGGCTGGGCACAATGGCTCACACCTGTAATCCCAACACTTCGAGAGGCCAAAGCAGGAGGATTGCTTGAGGCCAGGAGTTTGAGACCAGCCTGAGTAATATACCAAGACCCTGGCTCTACAAAAATTATGAATTCAGCCAGACATGGCAGTGCATACCTGCAGTCCCAGCTACTCAGGAGGCTGAGGCAGGAGGAGCACTTGAGCCCAGGAGGTCAAAGCTACAATGAGCCATGATCATGCCACTGCACTCCAGCTTGAGCGACAGCAAGACCCTGTCTCAATCCATCAATATTTAAAATATAAAATAACAACTATATAAATACCATCTTTTACTGAAATGATGGATTCAGCATGTTTCCTTAAACTCTTATATTTAAATGACTTATTGTTATTATTACTTAGTAGAGATATAGCCTTGCTTTATTGCCAGGGTGGTCTCAAATTCCTGGACACAAGCAATCCTCTTGCCTCACCCTTCCAAAATGTTGGGATTATAGGTGTGAACCACCACACCCAGCCACATTTAAATGTTTATTAATAGTCAACTAAAATGCAATTCTGGAATAAAAGCTCCAACAACATGAAAATTTAGGTGGCTATTGTGTTGGGGGTGTCCCCAAGACTACCCCCAAGGTTTAATGGTTTGCTAGGAGGACTCATAGGACTCAGCATAAACCTATACTCATGGCACAATTTATTATAGCAAAAATATCAAAGCAAAATCAAGGCTAAACCCAGAGGAAATCATGCCCAAGCTTTCAAGAATTATCTCCCATTTGAGTCACACCTGGTGTACTTAGTTCCTCCAGCAGCCAGTAGTGACAATATGTGTGAAATGTTATCTATGAAGGAGGCTCATTAAACTCAACACCCAAGATTTTTACTGGGGGCTGGTCACAGTGGTTACCTTCTGCCTAGCATGTTCCAAAACTCCAGACTTCCAGAAGAAAAGCATGTGTTCAGCATACACCACGTAGGTTGTATAAACCATCTAGACACAGCAAGCCACTCTTACCAGTTCTGCAAATGGTGGGAACCTTCCAAAAATTCAAGTTTCCAGACACCAGTCAAGGCCCTACCTTGTGAGCAGGTCTTTCTAATGACAGCAGTCTCAGAACTGTTGTGTTCTTTTCTGTACATACCTGTTCCCTCTTAAGGTACAGTTACCAAATTACCAGATGTGGGAATCATGTACACAAATGTGTTAGATTCATCCATACTCAGTTAAACAACAATAACAAAAAAGTAAATGAATAAAGGTTAATCGAAACTTTAATTTTTTTTTTTTTTTTTTTTTTTTTTTTTTTTTTTGAGACAGCGTCTTTCTCTGTCACCCAGGCTGGAGTGCAGTGGCACAATCACGGCTCACTGCAGCTTCGACCTCCTTGATTCAGGTGATCCTCTCACCGCAGCCTCTCGAGTAGCTTGGACTACGGGAACTTATCACCATACCTGGCTATTTTTTGTATTTTTTTCTTTTGTAAATAGAGGCAGGGTCTCACTATGTTGCCCAGGCTGGCTTTAAATTCCTGGGCTCAAGTGATCCTCTCACCTCTGCTTCCCCAAGAGCTGGGATTACAGGTGTGAGCCACTGTACCCGGCCATTTACCTTTTGTAGCCCAGAAATAAATCGGTTGATAAGCTACCAATTCAGAAGAGATCACAAATAAAATTACAATGTTCTCCTAGACTTGTCAAATTAATGCACATTCATTATAGAAAATGTGGAAAACCCAGAAAAATATCAAAGAAATAAGATTCACTGGAAGCCCCAAATCACAGATTACCACGGTTAACTTTTTCTATGCATGTATGTGTATGTATATATGTATATATACTTACATATACACATATATATACACATACATAGAAAATATATACATATATACACGTAGAAAATATGTTATACACAAATTATATATTAACACAGTTGATGCCACACTCCATATTAGATCTTAGTTACCTTCATTTTGTCCCTACCATTAACAATTCTGAGGAAACATTTTTAGTAATGACAAATATTCTAGCTCTGGCTATAATTTCTACAGTTTTCCCCCTTCTGTTGGATGTATAGATTGTTTTCTGCCATTCACATTTCTCCAAACCCTCATAAAAACTTTCTGTGCCTTCCTATTGCTCTTAGAATAAGGTCAAAATTTTTAACACAGTCAACAAGACCCCACATCTTTTAGGACCTCCCTCTCTCTACCCCTCCACTTCATTTTTTCCCATTTCTTCTTGACACTGAGCCACCATAGCTGCCTTTGAATTCCTCAAATGTGCCACTGTCTCTCACCTCATGTTTTCCATATGTGTAGGTAACCCCCTACATTATATATCGCAATGATCACAGTTTTAATTTGTCATATAATTATTTAAAATGCCAATTTTAAAAATGCATGCCTCCTCACGTAGGTGGGAGTTTTAAAGGCAGGGACTATATCTGTCTTGTTCACTGATATACACTCAGTGGTAAATGTCTCTGCAACATAGACACGGCAAAGATAATTGTGGAATTAAAGGATAAATGCATAAATAGGATTCCACCTTTATGTTAATTTTTAAATAACTTAGTATATTTGATAACTTTGTTCATTGGATTTCCAGATTATTATTATTTTCTTTTTATAAACTCCCTTTTCCTCCTTATGCCTCCTAATTATCTATAATGGTAAATAATTAAAAACCACTTAATTCTGCACAGGTTTTCCTTAATTCAGGCCTTTTACTTAACTATTTTATTAATTCTGATAATTTTTTGATTTATTCTTTAGAGTTTTCTGGTTACACAACCACAATGTGTGACTTATGATACCTATTTGATCACATATTATTCTCATTTTCACTTTTAGTAGTTATATTTCAATTTTGAATACTTGACTCAATATTGTACTTTGAATCAAGAAATTTCATATTTTTTAGAATTTCCTTAGGATAAGTGTTTTGCTTAATATATTCTTAAAAATCAATCTTTTTATGTCTTTTAGTGTCTACTCTTTCAAATTTACGGAGGCTTTGTTATAGATAATGATGTTACCTACACATTTTTGTTTGTTTTCTTTTTTATTTTTATAGAAACAGACGTTGCAGGATGTTTATTTGTTTTCAAGTTAGGATATTGGGCTAAAAGGTAGTGAGGGGACAATGGATCTTTCCTTTGGCTGGGTCCTGGAAGAACAGAGGGGCCTGGACTCCCTTGAAGGGTGCAAGGTCAAAGACCCACTATTAGGAGATGTGAACCAGTTCCTGCAACTTGCAAACAGGGAGTAAAAAGATAGATTCTCTGGAGGATCCTAGGAATGAGGAATCGGTTTTGGCTTGTGAACTCTGGAAATGTTCATATTTAGTATCCAGGATTTTCTTTTATGTGGCAAATCTCCTTTTGTTCTCTTGTATTGTTAGTAGAGTTCGTTTAATTGTTATAGCCTGATCTTAGCTGAGCTCTGAGTATTAATTGATAGGCCCATGTGCATATTTGGAATGAAATTGTATAGGGAGAGTAATCATGGCCTAAGGAAGCCAGTGAAGAAATAATACATTGTTATCCAAAGATCAGAGATGCAGGCCAGAGTGGGGCTGCTGGTCGAAGCACACAGTAAAAACCAGGACTGACCTGGTGACATGGGTATATTCTCCAGGGAGTCTCAGAGACCTTGGGACTGTGGTCAGACATAATGAGGGCATGGATCCTTTCATTTAGAGTTAAAGGGAAGTGCTACTTCTGACAACTGTAGAGGCCAGGAACCTTTGGATTACAAACCAATAAATTCTTGTAACAGGCACTCAAGGAGACAGAATCTACTTTTCCAGATGCTTTTGTGTCTTCCTGCTGCACTGTCTACAATTACTGTTTTAAAGCTCTATTTCTAAATGCATGATATTAATAACTTCTTTTTTGAAAATGCTAAATACAGATGAAGCTACAACAAATGTGGCAACTTTCTATATAGTAATATATACAGAGAGCCACAAAATATTTGTGTAACTCTTCTAATTCTACTTAATGGGAACATTTTAAAATAATAAAAAATATAGAGGAAAGCATGAAAAAAGTAAAAGTAAATATGGGTTAACAAAAATGCCTTAAAACTTTGGAATAATAAACAAAAATATATTAATAGGAATAACACTGATTAATAGTGATAAGGAAAAAACATGTTATTTAAACCATTAACACAGTATAAAAGTTTTGGAATCACATAAAAACTTGAAGAGATGAGCAAAACAGGCAGCAACATGAGTGCAAAATAGCCAATAATGTTCTAAGCAATTAAAAGTATTTAATAATTTACAATATTAAAAAGCATGAGGACAATAGTATGTTCTCTGCAAAACACGCTCCCATGGCTCAGAGTTCCTGGTAGAATGGAGAGGAGCCCACCACTGCACCAGTGGGACATTCTACTATCTTCACCATCTGTTCTTTACTTATTACTTAGCCTCCATTAATTGTTCTTTACTATGCACTCTTCACTATTATTCTTGTGTAGGTTGAGGGTAGGGCTTACATCTTCCTTAGCAAACAGTAATAGCTCCTAGCAGCAGTTGCCTTTCATACTTGTACACAAGTGCCAACACATGGAAATATTATGTGAAAAAAAAGTGTCCATCACAGTTCAATTTATACCAGCAGAAAATGCAGATAACCTAAAATGCCCAGGAATAGGAAACAGTTAAACATCCCATCACATGTTAGCTGAGCGACATATTTCGGAACTCTTAGAAAAATCATGATTTTAAAGATGCAACCTGGGAAAATTCTTGATTGAATAGATGTAAAAACAATGTAAAATATACAGAGGTAATGAGCATATGTCAAATTTATAAAACATATGGAGAAAGCTAACATAAAATGCTAATGACAGTTGTTACGGTGACAGGTTATGAATTTTTCTACTTTTTTTTGGTAGGGTGAAGTTACTTTTATAAGAAAAATTATGTGTGAAAATATAGATGAAGTCTCTTATTTGCATCCATGGTTTTTTGGGCCATAAACTAAAATCCTCAAGGTAATTAGGGGTATGTGGCAGCCAGGTAGCCACAGAGTCCCATTTTCAGCCCTCCCAACAGGTGTTTCTAAACAGCTCAGAATCCCGAGACCTACATATCATGCTGATTCAGCCATGTGAATGTTTTTAAGGAGGAATACCAAAAAGAGAATAGTCTTGTGGGATACATGAATGATAAACCTCCAGAAGAAAAAGGACAGTGCCCTAATACTGAGCAACTGCATACATTTTTATTTCCAGGTAAAGATCACCCTTTGAAAAAACTAAGGAGCCTGCCTGTCCATACAGGGCAAGCTTAAAATAGAATTATGTGAAGTGGTCTGGTCATCCTGTGACCTGTGGCAGAAAATAGTAGCAAAGAAAGAGAGAGAAAATATCAGAATCTGAAATTTCACCAATTCATGATAACCACAGACCCTCCTGGACCTTCCCTGGGAAAAAAGGAACAGAGAAAGGGGAGAATATTCTGTCTTCCTCAGATTCCAGCCCATCCCTTTCCAATGTCCAGAGTCTACCATCTGTGAATTTATAACTACACCCTTTCTTCCTCCCCATTTCCAGTCTTCTCAGTTAAGCCTTCTGTAGCAAATGGATGAGTTAAGACCTGGTGTGTTGTCTCCCTGTTAGTAATTAAAGTGACATGAACAAAATTGCCACGTTTTGATTTCACTTCATGCCCAGAGACATCTGGGGATCTTTATGGGCCAGTAATTTGATACTAAAGGTAGGCTAATCATTTGTGTCCCTTCAAATAGAGATTATTAGGTCTGTGTGTGACCTTTACTTAAAAACGAGGCTAAGTGCTGCTGTACTGGGAGGACCAGGGTCACAATTTTCAGCCTCTTCTGCACTGTCCCTGGACCACAGACCCATCAACTATGACTCAAGCACGCTTCCTAGAAGACAATTCCATCCATCCAGAGTGCTTATCTAAGCAAACACCCTCCAGCCACCTACAGAACTCTCCCTGACAGTAGTGCTAATTAAGATTTTGTCCATCAGTTACAATCGCGATAATGCTTCAGCACCCCCATGACTAGAGGCCCAGGCTGCTGTCGTGTCTGCTCACTTGTTTCCCCATTACAGGAAGTAAGCTCCCTTGGAAAAAAATCACAGTGGTTAACCTTGGGGGAGGAAGAAACATTGTCTAGGAAAGAGCAAAAGAAACTTTCTGGGCAAAAGTCATGTTCTATATCTTATTTATTATTTTTATTTTATTTTATTTTAATTAATTAATTTATTTATCTCTTTAGAGGCAGAGTCTTGCTCTGTTGCCCAGGCTGGAGTGCAGTGGTGCAATCTCGGCTCACTGCAACCTCCGCCTCCCGGGTTCAAGCGATTCTCCTGCCTCAGCCTCCCAGGTAGCTGGAACTACAGGCACGGGCCACCACACTCGGCTAATTTTTTGTATTTTTAGTAGAGGCGGGATTTCACCATGTTAGCCAGGATAGTCTTGATCTCCTGACCTTGTGACCCGCCCACCTTAGCCTCCCAAAGTGCTGGGATTACAGGCATGAGCCATTGCACTCAGCCATGTTCTATATCTTAATAAGGGTTTGGGCTACACCAATGGATGCATTTGTTAAAACTGAGGAAATTAACATGAAGATTCGTGCATTTCTTTGTATGTACATTTTACATCAAAAGAAAAAAACTATAAACGAATATTTAACTCTTGATGATACTCATGATACAAAAATAGTAACGTCAGTATATTAAGGTCTGCAATTTTCTTTGAATTGCATAAACAAAAAGAGGATGGCTAGTAAGACTGTTAGGTGGATAGAAAGACTGTTAGATGGATAGATATGTGACAATGCAAGCATAGTAAAATTTTAATAATACAATATAGATAATGGGCATAGGGGGTGGTCATCATAGTATTTGTTCAACTTAGCCGTATGTTTGAAAATTTTGGATAATAAAATGCTGGAGGGAAAAAGAAATCAACTCACATCCTCAGGCCGAACTCTAAATAAATTAGGAAGTAACTATATTACACTGCTATATTAGCCTCCAGTGACCTCCTCCACCCATGACCGTTTTAAATATTTGGCGTTACAGCTTCATTCTCTCAAAAACAGAACAGGCTATGTTGTTTCGGTATACTGCTAACACTGTGAACATCACAAGGTTCACCTTCAATTACTTTACCTAATCTGGAGTATGAGAGTATTCGTGAAGATTCTTTGGTTGTGATCAGAAACTGACTCTAACTTAAGCAAATGGGGAATTTATGGGAAAGACGTAGGGGAACTCACAGGACTCACAGGATTGAAGGAAACGAGGCACAGAACATACAGAAACTAGACTGCTCCAGAGAGTGTAGTGGCAGGAAGTGTAGCATTGCCCCAGGGAGTGATGCGGTCATGAAAGAACGCCAATAATTAACAGACTTTCATCATTCTGCTCATAATCTAAATTTCAGGCAGATAATTTCCAACTGGCCTTCCTTGCCCATTAGACTGTATACGATGGAGAAAGATCATTTCCAAATGGAAATTCAGATGCTATTACCAAAAGAAACTGGAATGGATGCCAAACGGCCTAAAATCAAAGCAAAAAATTAAACAAACAAACACTACAAGGATACTCACATTTTTCTGCACACTTAACAAGACACTAAATACCATTTACTTGCTAAATACCACTCCGTTTTTCACTTCCTTCTGCCTCTCTTGTTTTGTAATTCCAACTCTGTCTTGTGACCATCTTAATATTTCAACCAAAATTTCCTAGGTTCTATCTGCTCCCCTTCTCATCCCCAGAATCTAGTATTTCATAAGGAAGCTTAACCTCTCCATATCCACTACCAGCACTGACTTAGAATTTAATACTTCCCTGGTTCACATCCCGGATCCCACACTGGTACATCTCAACCTGCATCACTTGGGGTATTTGGATTTATTTTCCGATTGCAAAGTTCTCTGGATATTAGTGAAGATGAGACCTAGGTCCATCTGGTTGTCCAACACATCACAGCAGAACCTGAGCAAGCTCAGGAACCAGCCTGACTCCCCCTAGTGCCACTCTAGAACAGGAGTTTTTAACAAGTGCTCTAGAATGACTGCTTCATAGGAGAGCTGTTACCTAGACACAGGAGAGAAATGAACATGTAAAGCAAGGTAAGTCATTTTAAGCAACTGGGTTTGAAAGAACTAACCAGTTTATCCAGAATTTTTGAGTAGGGAACAGAGGCTTGGCTCTAGAGCTGCACATTTGGGCCATGTTTACGTGAGTCAGGAGAAAGCCTGGCTCCAAGGCTGACACACTAGCACAGTTGCTGCTGTCACCTTTTGGGGTAATTTGGAGCACACCCAGCAAGAATTGGCCCTGCAGCGTAGGAGGCCAGAGGCCAGCTAGAGTTGTTCTTTCCATGAGTACCACACCCCTGGATTTTCAGGGTGTCCTGACACCCCTGGCTCCATTGTGAAAGGGCACACCCATCAGCAGATAGCAACCTAGGGGGATCCCATCACCACTTGATTTTCCAAGTTCTGACTTCATTTTCTCCAGGGCATTTTCTCCTCATTTTCCTGGTTGCAGGGGACCGTAGCTGCTTTATTTGGTTATGTTTGGCCCTCAATATGGAATAATAATGGGGTTAAGAGTCTACAGCTGCTTGTTCATATTTAGAAAATGTTTCTTCTAGTTCTGGCTTCATAAATTATCAATTGTCTGAGTTTGGGAAAAATCATTCAAACATCTCTAAATTGTAGTTCCTTCATTTGTAAAAAAATAATAATAATAATAATAACTATCGTATCTACTTCAGATTGCTATGAGAAATGAATGTCATAAATTTTGGCCATTCAACTACAGGCATCTAATGTGTTCCTGATAAAATCACAGAAGTTCTATACATAAAAATATATTTAACTTTTTAAAAATGTTAAGTCTGGTGTTTACCTTCAATCTCTTTAGGATGCTGTAAAAATTTATAAAAGATTAAATGTAATGATTATTAAAAGGATACATAAATCTATAGTTTTTAAATAAAGAAAAATTATAAAAATTAAAAATTACCTATAACCTCACCATTGTATGAATTTTGGAAAACTTATTAGCATCAGCAATACATGTTGTTTTGTAAACTATATTTTTGTTTCACAATATGTTGCAAACGTGGACATGTGAAAAACAGTTTGCGAAATGTGAAATATCTTACAAATGTTTCCAATTACTGTCACTTTTACTTTTACTATCAGTTACTTTTACTATCGGCTCAGCAAAATTTATTAATTTTCTTAGGATAGTGATTAGTTGTAAGATTATATCTCCATTCTTAAAAAGCCATATGGTATTTAAAAGAAAACAAGCCAAAATATACAAAATGCTGAGAGCTAAACAGAGTTTAATGACTCTGAAAAGGACTCACAGATGTGAACTTGTTAAAGTACTGTGCTCTAATGATGAAGAGTCTGGGCTTTGGAGTCATATATACTTGATTCGAATCCTAGCTCTGCTTCTCTAAGTCTCTGTTTTTCTGCTTATTAGCAAAACAAAATATAGTTCTTATCCTAAAATTTTTTTAACATTTAAAATACTTACACATAGGGAAAAATAATAAGTAGTACCTATCTTAAAATATTATTACATACAGTCAGGCACAGTAGCTCACACCTGTAATCCCGGCACTTTGGGAGGCCAAGATGAGAAGATCCTTTGAGTCTAGGAGTTCAAGACCAGCCTGGTCAACATGGCAAAACCCCATCTCTGCAAAAAATACAAAAGTTAGCTGGGTGTGGTGATGCATGCCTGTAGTTCCAGCTACTCAGGAGGCTGAAATGGGAGGTTCACTTGAGTCCAGAAGGTCAAGGCTCCAGTGAGCTGTGATCACACCACTATACTCCAGCCTGGGCAACAGAGTGAGACCTTGTCTCAAAATAAAAGAAAAAAAATAGATTATTAATATTAGATCATAAATATTTAAATAATAAAAAATAGGCCTTCAAAAATACTGAAGATGCTATGGTTTTCAAGGTTTTATATATATGATATATATGTCAATATATGATATATGACATTGATATATGATATATGTGATATATATCTATATGTCAATATGTATTATATCATATTTTTATATAATCATATTATGTATTATATGAAATATTTACATATATTTATAATATATTTATAATTATATAAAAATCTATATCTAAACATAAATTTTTACAAATATATAAATTTATATTTAAATATTTACATAATGTATATAATTATAAATATATATCCATGATATATATCACATATATTATATATATCATATATCATATATTATATATATCATTATATATTACATCAATAATATATGATATATGTATAATTATATTATATATTGATATAATATATGGATATATCTATATATTATGTATAATACATATATTATATCCATACATAATGCATCAGTATATTAAACAGATATATACAAATTATCATAATTTATAAATTATAACAAATTATGATAAATTATCATGACAGTGATAATATGTAAATTTTCAGCTGTTTTATTAAAGGAAAACAAACACAAGAGGCCCTCTACTGGCAACTGTCCATCAGAATGAGCACTCTTCATCCACAAGGGATGGTGGCCAAAAGTACAATAGTATTTTAGGAAGAAACTTGATAGCATGTAGCAAGATTCCTTAAAAACTCATAGTTATTTACCAATAATTTCCATGTTAAGACTATTTTCTTATTTACTTACCTAGAGACAGGGTCTCACTCCATTACCCAGGTTAGAGTGCAGTGGCACGATCTCAGCTCACTGCAGCCTCAATCTCCTGGGCTCAAGTGACCCTCCCACCTCAGCCTCCTGAGTAGCTGGGACCACAAGTGCATGCAACCATGCCCAGCTAATTTTTGTATTCTTTGTAGAGACAGGGTTTTACCATGTTGCCCAGGCTGGTCTCAAACTCCTGGGCTCAAGCAATCCACCTACCTTGGCCTCCCAAAGTGCTGGGATTACACTTTGGGAGCCACCATGCCCAGTCTCTATGACTGTTTTCTAACAAAATTTAAATTATAGAATTTTTTATTAAAAATTAAACATTTATAATTTTTATAATAATTGGTTATATCTTCTGTTAGTGAGAAAAATAATTTAAATATCTGACAACAGGGGAATAATTTAAAAAACTGTCCATTCTGTGTAATATAATAATTAAAATATACTTAAAGTAAATGATAACATTAAAAATGTTTGTGTTATAATGTATTAAAATGCACATTTAAGAATATTTCATGGACCTCATGTTATTCTGTTTTCTCATGCTTAAACAAGATGTTCATTCAGACTTTATTTTTGCCTACAATCAGAATATGTAGCTTATTTTCATTCTTCTTCCATTTATTTCCATCCTGATTAAATCTGTATCTCAGAAAGACTAATGCACAGAGACTTTTAGTGTAACTCCAGGCCTCAGACTATAATAGAAAATTCGGTGCAGTCTAAAGATTTATTTTGTTCAGATATACTACCATGGAAGCCTTCCCTGTACCCTCAATATTCTTTTTCTTTCCTGACATGTAACTTCTTTACTTGAAGCAAACACTATGCAACTGTAGTAGGAGGAGGAGGAGGAGAAAGGAGGAGGTAGAGGAGGAAGCAGAAGGAGGAGGAGGAGGAGGAAGGAGGCGGAGGAGGAGGAAGAGGAAGGAGGCGGAGGAGGAAGTAGGAAGAGGAAGAAGGAGGTGGAGGTGGAGGAGGAGGAAGGAGGAGGAGGAAGGAGGAGGAGGAAGGAGGAGGAGGAAGAAGAAGGTGGAGGAGGAGGAAGGAGGAGGAAGGAGGAGGAGGAGGAAGGAGGAGGAAGAAGGAAAGGAAAGGAAGAAGGAAAGAGAGAAAGAAATCTGAGTATCTGATGGGGAATAAAAGTTTGAGAGGGAGGAAAGCATATTTGACACTCTTACAAAAGAATTCACATATATGAGGTCAGGAGGGAAACTGACCTTTTTCTGGCCAGTAAATCTTTTGTTTTTCAGAGTTAAGGCCAGATAGTGGAAAATCAAAATATCTCTCTGCTTTATTTTCCAGCTTGCAGTGCTCAATGGCATTAGTAAGGAAGTCTGTATAGGTTATAATCTTTTAGTTTCAATCCAGCCTCTGTGTCATTGCATCTGGTAGAAGTTAGTTCTATTTTCTGAAACATGCTCTCCTATTATCCATAGTTTGCATGGTATTTATTAATTTAGTTTTATCTGGTTTTAGGGTCCTTATTTAGTTAGTTTTCTATACCATTAAAACTCCAATGGAATACTAGGAAGGATATATCACACACTGAGTTTTAAAAGCAAATTTGGTAGCACCAACTCTAAGCATTGTTAAAATAAACAGTTGCCATGATCTGGGAGTGTTTAAAACATCTTGACCTCAGATTACTGCTCTAAATTATTTGCTGAAAGTATCTGATTGTAAATAGGTTTTTATATTTCTTTGAAAATTCAAAGCATATCACTTTGTTTAATTATATAATTTCTTTTCATAAAAACCTGTTTGCAGTTCTGCTACTCATATTCATTTCTCCATTTGTCTTCCACTAGACAGATGGTCCCAAGGAGAACTTAATTGAGATGATTGGAGAAGCAGGTAATGTAAAAAGAGAAAAATAATTTTGTTTTTCTTGTGGGTTTAAAATGATGACACCAGCTGAGTTTGATTAATTTGCTTCAAGGACAAGAAGTTCATTGAAAACAGCAGAGATGGCTTCTGGGTGTAGACAAATGGAAATGGCAGCCAACAATGCATTAATACAATTTCAGGTTTATTTACCTACAGAAAGCTCAGAGGTTGGGAACTGCATGCAAAACTGCAAGCCACCAAAAACACCACAGAAAAATGAAACAATGACAGCAGCACACCAAGCGGTTTTCATTAAATATAAAACCATGAGTGCAATTTAATTGGGATTTCCTTCCAGGGCCAGCAATGAGGCCTCTTCCCCTGTCACAGCTGTGTCTTGCTGTGGCTTATGTGTGAACAGCTACATGCTGAGGGTCTTGCAGGCACACTTTACATCAAAGCTGTAAGTCAAGCTTCTCCAGTGACTTTAAAGCAATTTAAATAAACACCCATCAGGGGAAAGAGGAAAAGCTGTGGTTGAGAAAAATGCAGTGTTTGGAACAATGAGAAGGGGCAGATATTACAGAGAACCACCTCATCCATCCCACATGACAGGGCCAGGGATGTGACTTTCCCAAGTTTCTCAGAACCAGGCTGTGGCGAACACAGCAATGCATGACCCAGGTCACCTTTCAAGAAAGGACTTGCTGCCCAGCTATGGGGAATATGGTCATTGGTGAGCCTCCAACTGACACCTCCTTCAGGGTCAGCCTCAGCTGCCTAGAGTTGCTTTGCCCAAGGTCTTACCCTTCTCAGGGAAACCTCAGATTGGCCATTCAATGACCAAGGAAGAGGGGAGTATAAAGGCTCAGCCATTAGTGTACACAGTATCATTCCGGGTATCACAATAAAATAAAACATAGAAAAATGTATGAAGTTGAGAAATAAAAGTAGAGATTAACTACTACCAGATGACAGAATTAATACATGAAGCACATTCTGTAAAATCCTGTACACTAGATAGCAGTAGGCTACAAATTTGAGCTTAATAAGAGTTGTGGCCAGGCATGGTGGCTCACGTCTGCAATCCCAGCACTTTGGGAGGCTGAGGTGAGTGAATTACTTCACGTCAGGAGTTCAAGACCAGCCTGGCCAACATGATGAAACCCCATCTCTACTAAAAATACAAAAATTAGCCAGGCGTGATGGTGCAAGCCTGTAGTCCCAGCTACTCAGGAGTCAGAGGCAGGAGAATTGCTTGAACCTGGGAGGCAGAGGTTGCAGTGAGTTGAGATTGTGCCACTGCACTCCAGCCTGGGCGACAGAGCAAGACTTGATCTCACAAAAAGAAAGAAAAAAAGAATTGTGCCCTCTGGATTAGTAATGAATGAATAAATGCATGATTGCATGAAATATGTAATGACTACAAAGATTATTGAGGAATGTAACAATATTTGAAGATATTGAAAAGACCAATCCATGTTGTAAAGAAAATCTTGCAAATATTCTTCCCAAAATAATCTACACATTTAATGCAATTCTAATAAAAATTCCAAAGGGTTTAGGAAACTGACAAAACCATTCTGAATTTCACCTGAAAGCAAAACAGACAGTAATAGCGATAATTTTTTTTTTTCTTTTTGATCAGGTAATCTCTTGAGCCAGAGTAGGCTCAGAGACTCCTGCTCTAATATCTTGAACAACAAGAATAAGCAGGGAGAATTGCATTACCAGATTCTAAAATATAATGAAACAATATTAAGAACCATATGAGATATAAACAGAGAAGGCAGATGATACAATCATACTAAATGATGAGACAGAAACAGACCCAAGGACACATTAGAATTTAATACAAAACAATCATTTACTGCTTCTCATGATTCCAAAATTTTGGTAGGGCTCAGAATAGACAGTTTATTTCTACCTTACATTGTGTTGACTACAGCAGTGCAACTGTGGCTGGAAGTTTCCAGATGGCTTTTTTTTTTTGGACAGGGTCTTGCTCTGTTACCCAGGCTGGAGTGTAGTGTTGCTATCATAGCTCACTGCAGCCTCAAACTTTTGCCTTCAAGTGGTCCTTCTGCCTCAGCCTCCCAAAGTGCTGGGATTAGGGGTGTGAGCCACAGCGCCCAGCCTCCAACTTGTTTTATGATGCTTATATAACCTTGATTCCAAAAACATACTCAAGTACTGTGAGAAAAATAAGCCAGATTTATTTTAAAACATAAATTTAAAAGTACCTACATCAATTATGATTAAATTGAACCAGCAACGTATAAAATAAATAATGCATTGAGTCCAATTTCAGATGGGTTCACACCAGAAAACCTAATTAGTATAATCCAACTACTTTAGCAGAAGAAAAGAAATGAATATTTCAACGGATGGGGAAAATTTATTTTTTATTATTCAAAAATAATTCACAATTTTAAAGAACTCTTAGCAAATAAAAATTAAAATGAACTTTCTTAACCTGATAAGCAGAATCTAATGAAAACTTACAACAATCACCCCAAATGGCAAGAAGTTAGATCATTCCCTTTGAAGACAGGAACATGACAAAGATACCCACAATCAGTAATTCTATTCAACATTGTACTGACCCCAGCCAGAAGGGTAAGGAAAGAAGAAAAGATAACTGGCATACAGGTTGTAGAGAAAGAAACGAAACAATAATTATTTTCTGATAGTTTTTTTCCATCTAGAAACTCCAAGAAACTCTTCAAATAAATGATCAGAGAAAACAATACAGTTTAGGAAGATAGCTGGATAAAAGGTCACTATATAAAGTTAATTACATTCCCATACATTAATAATTCAATGAAATTGGCATGGATCATTCAAAAAATAACATAAAAGTTAGCTATTACAAATTACAAATAAAACACATCTTAGTCCCTAATACATTCTTATGAATTAGTATTAATTTTTTTTTTTGAGACGGAGTTTTGCTCTGTCGCCCAAGCTGGAGTGCAGTGGTGTGATCTCGACTCACTGCAAGCTCCCCCTCCCGGGTTCAAGCCATCCTCCTGCCTCAGCCTCCCGAGTAGCTGGGACTACAGGTGCCCACCACCACACCTGGCTAATTTTTCTGTATTTTTAGTAGAGACGGGGTTTCACCGTGTTAGCCAGGATGGTCTCGATCTCCTGACCTCGTGATCCACCCGCCTCGGCCTCCCAAAGTGCTATTAATATTTTTAATGAAACTAGAAATTATAGGTGAATGGAAAGAGATTTTCTAAGTGTAAAAGCCATAGAAGGAGTCATAAAGCAGATGATCGACAAATCAGATTGCTTAAAATATGTTAAATGATACTAAAAAATCATTAACACTTAAGTGACAAACTAGAAAAATAGCCACAAATAAGACAAAAGGTTAATGCCTTTAATATACAAAGCACAGTCATATGGTCATCCCTGGTATATGCGGGGGAGATTGGTTCCAGGACTGCCCCATACCCAAGCCCATGCATACTCAAGTCCCACAGTCAGCCTGTGGAACCTGCATGTATAAAAAGTCAGCACTCCATACTCAGGTTTTGCATCTGTGAATGCTATATTTTTGATCTGTACATTTGTTGAAAAAAATTTGCATGTAAGTAGACCCTTGCAGTTTAAATCTGTGTTGTTCAAAGGTCAACTGTAAATCTTAAAATCCACTGGAAAACACTAATGCTCCAATAGAAATGTTAGCAAAGAAATATGAGCAAATAAATTCAGGCAAGAAAATATTACTAATAAACATGTAAATAAAATTTAGCCTCACCATAAAACAATTGCTTATTAAAATAGCAGTGATATGTTACTTTTCAAAATAGAAAATAACAACCAAGAAAATGTGATTTGTGTGTTATGAGATGGGTCCTTTTATACACTGCTGTTAGAAGTTGAAGTTGCATAACCACTCTCCAGACAATATTTAGCACAATTTAACAGTATCTATTACTTGACCCAGTAATTCTATATCTATTTATATATCCTGAAGAAATAAGTGTGTGTGTGCGTGTGTGCGTATGTGTGTATGTTTGTACAAAGTGCTCCATGACACTAAACTATAGAAACACTAGATGTGCAACAAATGTGAAATTATAACTCACCAATAATGATTTCAAATTTTAACATGTTTGGGAATTCTTCTTCAGGGAGAATTTTGCGCAGAAGCCCAGTATAAAAATTAGTCAAATGTGGACTCTGAAAAGTCCAAGGGGATCCTGGAGCCAGTTGACTCAATTACTGTACTCCCAATTCCTGCTTCCCCAAAGCCCTTGGTAGCCCCCAAGACTCTCATCTCTATGAATCCTCAAGACAACATGGGAAACTGAAAAAAAACACTGCTATATAATATTATAAAACTATTGAAATCATATCTTGAAAATTTGTAATCTTGAGAGAAAAAGTTCAAGATATCACATAAAAATTAATATACAAAATTACATTCCTTATGATTCCAACTAGATAAATATATGTAGGTAAATATCCAGTGACTATTTTTGTTTGGGTCTTTATAGTCATCTGTATTTTTCTACTAAGACTATGTATTCTCTTCATAATTAGGGGGAAATGGGAAATCACAAACAAACATGTAGTTTCCACTCAGGCCCATTAGATCAGGATAGAATTATTATATACATCTGTAGAAAAAAAAAATCTTGGAATTTTAAAGAAAATTTTATTAGAAACAGCTAAAATGCTCTCCAATAATCTACCTCTGGGACATTTATCGTCAGCATTATTCAGGCACATCTGAAATCAATTACAGCCGCCCCAACTGGCTTCAGGAACCTCTGTGTGCCTCCAGCCATCCCCACAGCAAACTGCCTCAGCTGTGGTCAAAATAAAAATTTCTCAGTTGCCTTGATTGACCTAGAAATGTTTTATATAATTTGCCATTATGTGAAAGGGAAACATGTGTCAGAAAATAAATCTTTTTTAAACTTTGTCTTATTAAAGTGGTGCCAAGAAATATTCTCCATCATTTAGACACCAGAAGAAAAATAACAAATAACAAATAAATGGAATCTCCAAAATAAAGTCAAAGAAAAATCACTGCTAGCCAGTCTCTAGAGATACAAAGTGAAGGGTGATTTGATTTTTAATCTTTGAATACCAGAAAGAGGCCATCTATAAGAACTGTATATACAGAAATAACAGGTAGAACTTATATTTTTCCTTCCTTCTTTCATTTGGTAAACATTTACCTAAAAATCTATAATATGAAGATATTATACTAGGGACCTGAAATAGAAACTCATGCACAATGAGGGTAAGTATAAAAGCAGAAATGTAAAGAAATAATTCGTTTATTTAAGAGTGTTATGACAAAGATGTGTGTAAGATGTTCCAGAAAGTCAAAAGGGAAATCCAGTAATTTCTTTCCTAGGAATGAAGGAACAGGGGAAAGAAACTGAGAAGCATGAAGGGGAGGAGGGGATGGAGGCAGAAATATCCAGTGCTTCCCAGAGGCAATGACAATATGCTAATCCTTCATAAAAGGCAGAAAAATAGGGGAAGTATGGTCCATAAAAAGAAACTGATCAAGTTTTACATTGATGATCACACATCTCAAATGGGCCCTTAGAGCCTCCTGGCAATTCAACTATATTTTTTCGGTTCATTCATTCAATTTCTAAGATGACCAGTTTGTGCCTTTTTTCTCTCCTCACCTAGCCTATGTTGGCCTGGCACAGTAGCTCGTCTCTATAATCCCAGCACTTTGGGAGGCTGAAGTGGAAGGATCACTTGAGGCTAGGAGTTTGAGACCAGCCTGAGCAACATAGCAAAACCCTGTCTCTACAAAAAAATTAAAAATTAGCGAAGTATAGTGGTGCATACCTGTAGTCCGAGCTACTTGGGAGGCTGAGGGCAAGAGGATCACTTGAGCTGAGGAGTTCGAGGCTGCAGTGCAATGATTGGGCCACTGCTCTCCAGCCTGACCAACAGAGCAAGACATTGTCTCCTAAAAAACAAAAATAAAGAAAAAATATCCCATGCATCCGCCCTGTGTTCTCTTTCAGATGATAATCCTGCTTCCTTTTTCACTGAGAAAACAGAAGCAATCAGAATAGGCATTGACATACACCAGCTACCACATCTACTGATATATTGGTATGTGCGCCTTGTTCTTAGCAGTCTGGGGCTATGAATGACCTGTTAGCCTCTGAGCTGAGGCCAACCCTTCACTTGTGCAGTCAATCTCATCCATCATGCCAACTCAACAACAACACTGCTTCAACAATTGTTCCCTCTCTCTCCTGCATCTTCAATTCCCTCTCTCTGCTCAGTCATTCATACCAGCATACAAAAATGCTAGAAGGTCAAACAAAACCCTCATTTACCCCAGATACCATAACACATCTCTGCCTTTCTTTACTACAAAACTTCTATAAAAGCTTGCCTATCCATGGTGGCTCCAATTCTGCTCTTCCCATTCTCTCTTGGATGCATTCCTACCAGGCTTTCCTCCCAACCACTCTGCTGAAGCAGCTTTCATAAACATCTTCAGTTCATCTCAACCACTTACACTCTATCCCACACACCTCCTGCACTACCACCATTTGACATCTGTACATTTACTTGCTCGTTTGTTGTCAACTAACTAGGCTGTACACTCCATGCACTCTGTCCTGAGAGCCCAGAATGCTCTTCGGTACACAACAGGTACCCAATAAATATTTTTTAAATGGGTTTTAGCTTGTGATCATTTACTGTATCAATTACCTCCGTATAAACAATGCTAAAAATCTTTATTGTACATATTATTCTATATTCTTGACTTCCTGTACTTCCAAAAAAAATTTTGATAGGCCCAAAATATTCATGTTGGGGTTTTGCTTGAAGTTGCATTAAATATATAAATTAACCCGATGAGGACTGATAACATATTGGATCATCCTATCAGAAACAATGTATATATGATTTAACATTTTTTAAAGGCTGCAATTGCTGCCATTAATTTCCATAGGTAAAGATCATCTGGGAAATATTTAAACATTTTTTTGAAACAAAGAGCAACAAAAGGTAACTCAAGTTTTCAATATCTGTTCACTTAATTCTGATCATGCAACTATCAAGTTGGGGAAAAGAAATACAAACTCAGATACTGGGCTTTAAAATAACGTGCCCCAAAGTCCATGCTATGACCTGGGCCTCTGATGGGTGTGATTGAAAGAGATAGTAGTATCATTAGTAAAGTAAGGCCTACAACAGATAAAAAAAAAAAAAAGAAAAAAAAAGATTTTGGGATGGAGAGTATGAAATTGTTTAATATTTTGCAAAATAAGCATAACATTAGAAATTGCCTGCTTACTCAGAGGTGAGTAATCTGGCAGTCTCGGATATCTACTACACAATCCAGAATGAGAAATGGAACAACCACAGTCTCCAAATGACCTAAACAGATGTCACAAAGGCCCAGCTTACCGAGGCAGAGTTTAGCAGCTTCTCTCAGAGCCACATGTTTAGGGTGAGGTATTCCAGCAACAGAGAGTAGAAGCAACCAACTATGAGGATGGTACTAGAGAGAGCACACCCCCACACATATACGCACACAATTTCCAAAGGCCTTTGCAAGAACTCAAATGACCTGGTCTAGTCAGCCTTAGCACAGCTCTTCACACCTTAATAGCTTTTTACACATCAGCAGTGACTCTACAATGCAACAGAATACAGAGTAGCACCAGTCAATTTCATTCAGAACAAAGATCTGAGGTTGTGAAGATAAGAAGAAGTTGTATTCAGCATCTTCTTTTTAAGAAAGCAGACAGATAACTCATATAGTCTAGAAAGATATCCATAAAATCTGGCCACAAGTATTTAAAACTGGCATTTGAGAAGGTAAAATTTCTGGGTAAATATCTGTTAAATAAAATATCTCAATCCCCAATCATGCTGGATAAATGGGACACTAGTGTGCTTCTCTAAAAGATAAAAAAGAATCAATAATGGACTTAATTTTTAAATGCTTGACTCATGCCAAATGTATTTGAGAGGTAATACATACTACAACTCCAGCATCATGAAAGTAACATCTGATGTCAGCAATCTAATGCAAGCTTGTATTCACTGGTCCAGAAGATGGGAGATTGCTTACTTTATTAGTTCTGTGATCTTTTAAAGAAAGAAAACAGTTTTGTGAGTAACTAAATTTGCTTTTTCCGTGTTAGAGACTGGTTTTTCTAAGATTAGCAGTGTAATATTCTCAAAACTGGAAATAAACTAGCAGTACCCAATGAAATTACAATAATCAGGCTATTAATTCTACAGACCAGAAAGAGAAAGAAATGAGAGCTTAATATTAAAAATTTCAAATTTTTTCTACCCTTATTAGCACTTCTCTTCTCAGATTTCCTTGCTGGCATTACCAATAGTATAATATATTGGAGCTTGTTTTTGTCACACACGTGAAGATTTATTTAACTTGAAAGTCCTTCCCAGCTCATGTGGATTGGAACCATAACTAAACACCATGTCACGTGTTTCTCATTGTGGACAGGCATACACAGCTTTGCAAAGAATAATTATTATTCCAGTGTAGAGATTTTGCCCAGACTTTCAAAAGATAGACTATAGATCTTGAGACACTAAAAAACTTGTTTATGATTTTTAATCAGCAAAAGAATGTATTCACACTTAAGACATGGAAAACACCTCCTTCTCTGGAAAACAAGAAAAGCATTTGAAAACCAATTTCATTTTTTCTTTGAGCTATATTTAAGGTCTATGGTTTTAAAAAGTATGATACAAAAAAAATCCTTTTTTTCTGTACTCAGTAGTCTAAGTATCATATGACATACTTTAAAGATAGACATTTTTGCTTTTCGGAGGAATCAAAAGTGTTTCCCTGATGTCATCAGGACCATCACTCTGGCTAAATCTTTTAAAAGTTCCTATGACATCCAAACATATGAAACTCAAGGCAATATATCAAAAGAGGTAAGACTGTAGGCTTAATTCTTATGATCTATGAGTTATATATGAGCAAAAAGATGAGTTTGAATTCTCCCTTCTACCTACTATCCTAGTGACCTTGAGCTGTTAACTGCTATGCACCTGTCTGCTCATCTGCAAAATGAGATAAAAGTATAATCTCTTTCATAGGATTACTGAAAGAATTAAATGAGATAATGCACGTAAACCACCTAGCATAGAGTAAATGTTCAAACATTGTTATCAATGATTAGGAGTGTGACTGTGATTGAGATCCCAGGAAGTAACATAGCTCACTATGAATGCACCTGATTTCTCTTGCTAGCACCACTTACCTGCCTAGCACATAGTCACACAGTATTTCCTTCTAAAATATTTTATAACATCCTGACAAAAGGATGAATTTTAACCTAGATCCATGTTCTTTAATGACCAGAAATGTAATGGTTCCTCTCTATTCTCTTTGATCTAACCTCATTTCTTTCCAATATTCAGAAACAACAAGAGGAGGAAAGAATGAGAACCCTTGGTCATGAACAGGAGAATGTTTTTGAGGATTTGGAAACTGGGGAGCATGAGACTTCCTCTTGGGAGAGTTGAAATAGGGGTAACATAAAGTGCCATATGAAGAACATTCAGCCTAAGTGAGAAGAAACAAATCCCGATTTATGTCAATCATTGGCATATAATATTAAGGCCAGTCTAGCAGCTACTTTTTACCCTTACAACATGTCATTGTGCCTTGAGCTTTTTCCATCTCTTTAAGGCATACTCCTTTCATGTGCTAGCTGTACTTAAAAAGCAGCAGTGAACAGAAAGCAAAATTAACCCAGTATATTACAAACCAAGAAATGATGACAAGAAGGTAACAGCTATACTGCTGGAAGACTGGAAAGGCATCTTCAGGTAAGTTCAGTGGATCCTGAACTACTCTGTAGCCTTCATCCAAATCCTGTCCAAAAAGGAAGCTTCAGTACCTTCTGTTTTCATATCAGGCTTGATAAGTGTGTTTTGTCAATTATAATCAAAGGCTGACCTTGACATTAGAAAATGTTATTTTTCAAACCAAAAAGAACCTGCAAAGCCCGTTCTTTGTTGTACCTCCTCATCCTCCATAATTATGCCCTTTCACCTCCGTTTTTTTTTCTTTTTTCTTCTTCTCCTTTTACTGCAGGATTTATAAAATCCTCTGAAACATGTTGTTTGCAGATGTAGGTCCCAAGTGCCCTGTCATTTACTTCCTGTCCAAGCACTGAGCAGATGGAATTACACAAGTTCGGCTGTATGAAACCACCCTCTAATGCCTTCGTTAAACTCCAGGATTTTAGAGTCTGTCCAGTTTCTGGCAGGGACCTTTCCAAACTTCCACCCCCAAAGCTGTAAATTACTACCTCATTAAACTCAATTGTAAATGATTAGGTGTCTGGAATGTACTTTCCTCTCCCTGCAGCCTCCTTGGAGAAATTACTACATTGCAGGCCTCCCTACTTAACTCAACACATTAGTCAAGCAATGCAGGGTTTGAGTAGCTCACTCAGGAGGAGGTTTTATTTTTGTTAGGGTATTAAAACTCTATTATCATTTAGTTCCAAAAGTGGAAGATTTGTGATCTTCCATTTCCCATTGAGCAATCACTCTTTTAACAAGAGAAAGCTGTAATCAACAGGACTTTTTCAAGAATTCAGTTTTCCTCCTGCCACACAGGCAGTTGGAACTACAGAACTTTTGTTTTTTCTGAACATCAGTGAGATGATTTAACATTTTTTAAAGGCTGCAATTGCTGCCGTTAATTTCCATAGGTAAAGATCATCTGGGAAATATTTAAACGTTTTTTTGAAACAAAGAGCAACAAAAGGTAACTCAAGTTTTCAATACCTGTTCACCTAATTCTGATTTTTCGATGAAGTTTAATAAAAAAAAAAAAAAACTTGAAGAATCTGGAAAGGTCATGGGGAAAGGGTTGGAGAGAGAGAAAGGAGAGGAGGGGCTGTCACATTAAATAAATAATCTAGCCTAAGTTCCCAGCCTAGCTGCCATCATTTTAGCAGAAAAGGTAAAACTAATATTCCCCGAGGGACAAAAGCTCAGAAGGTCAGTTCTCTTTCTTATGCAGGCTTTTACCTCTTTATTTAATTCACTGGCTTAGAGTCTTAAGATTTTCATAATGCTTATTTTTGGGCTTCTCTTGCCACTTGTTTCACTATAGATTGACTAGAGTCAATTAGTTGTGCTTCACTGTGTCTCTGGAATATAGGTAAAGATAGTGACTTGCGTGGAGAAAGAAAATGAGGGCTATGAGCAAAATGGTTTTGCTACGATCAAACAAGTAGTAGCAGTACAGTAAGTGTTGAAGTAGAGAGTTCTCACCATCTTTGAAGAAGATTTTCAGAAAGATACAAGGGAATGGAGCATCATTAATTCCTAACTCAGCCTATGAATTTGTTGGTGGGTATTGCAGATGATCATTAAAGAGATTCCTTTATATCTGGGCATGGAAGATAAGGAGTGGGCTAATAGCTTAGGTATCCATTTTTCTACATTCATTGTATGTGGAACAAGAAATAGTTCAGATGAACATTGCTTGCCAGGGTGCTCTTTAAATGGGATCATTGGGTATAACTATAATTGGGTTAATTGGAATAAGGTATAACTTTGTCTTGGTTCCTGGCCTTGTACCTTGGAATAGATGGGATTTTAGGAAAGAGGTAAAGAAGCTGTTTCCCCAAGGAAACAAAGGCGAATGGTATTACCCAGGTGATAAGGTGTGATACGGAGAAGGGAGAGTACAGGCTCCTCCTTTGTGCAGACAACACAGCACAGCTTTGATTTGGTGAAAACTGATGGAATTGCAGTATCTCTCAGGCAACCTGAGGGTCTGCGGATTTGGAAAATCTTTTAGCATTGTCATCAGTGTTGTCATGGTAGATACCAGGTGCACTGATGCTCAGGAGATTTCATCATTGTCAGACTTTCAGAAGGGTAGGCAGGATGGAAGAATGTGAGCTAAAGAAAAGACACCAAACAACCAAAGATGACTTGGTTATTTGAAAGATTCAAAAATACTTCATTGTAGGCAATTCATTCCTTGACTAAGTTTTAATTCATGTTAAATTTATCACTTAAAAGCCTATTAGAGAGTAGCACCAGCAGAATGGCAGACTAGAAGGTGCCAATCTTCATCTCCCCCACAAAAACAACTAATAACCATATACCAATGAAATTGTGGAGAGAGCTCGGGAGTACAGCAAAGAGGTAGCAGAAACTCAGTGAAGCACAAACACCAAAGATGGCTGTGTAGAAAACACCTTGCTTGCACTACTCCATTCTTCAGTTGGGATCAGCTCAGAGCCAGAAGGGATTTCTTCCAAGGGGAAAAGGTAAGCAGGAGGATCCCAGTGGCCCTCATCACCACGCAGACACCTGCAGGCTTCAACACCCTGCAGTTTTTGCCAGTGCTGAGCCCAACTAAGGGAGCCAATGCTGTGCCCCGCCCCTGATTGCCTGGGTAGCCATAGTACCTCTCCATTTCTGGGGTCTTGCTGTTATTTCACCTTACCACCTAAAGCCTGGGACACCCAGCACCCCACTATCCCTGGGTCCAAGTTGCTGGAGAGCAACTCCATCCCTCTGGACTCAAGTCACTGCTGGACCCCACCCCATGGGACCGGCATTACTGCTGTGCCCCACCATTCTGGGGTCTTACTGCCACAGCCCCCCAACCCACGCCCACTCCCAGGGCCTGAGATACTAAAATACCCTGCTTTCCCAGGAACTAGAGTCTTTGCTGTACTACCCCATGCCCTGGGACCTAAGTCATCACAGCACCACTTTATCCCTGGGGCCATACCACTGCTGCACCCTGCCCCCACAGTCTAAGCTTATTGCTATATCCCCTCTCTCTGGGCTTGAGATGCACACCCCAAAGTCCTAGACCCCAGCTCTGTAGGTGATCTGCATAAGCTCATGCCTCTGTGAGTGCACCATTATCCCAAGACCCAGGTGCCACACCTGTTCTGAGCACCTGTTCCCTGGCCTGAAACCACTGCAGCTTCCTGAAGCCCACACCAGACCCAGCATCAAGAGGGAATCCCTCAGATAGGACTCTCTCCTGTGAGGAATGGGAAAACAGAAGGACCACAACAACCTTCCCCTTGGGGACTCCAACAGCCTACACTGTTATTGCTGCCATTACAAACACCTGCAGCCTTGGCCATCGAGGCCCTCATAGTCTTTGTCAATGCTGACCTCAACGGGGAGAGATACATAGAGACTACACCTGCACACCCTCTGGAAACAAAGCTGCCACACCCCCACCCAGCTTGCAGTCTTGCACTTAGCTGCAGATGACAATCTATTCCCACCAAAGCCAGTCTGTAAAGTTTGGAAGAGGTGACTGCTCTATCAAATATGCAGACACCAATGCAAGGCTATAAGAAACATTTGAAAGAAAGAAAGAAAGAAAGAAAGAAAGAAAGAGAGAGAAAGAAAGAAGGAAAAAAGAAAGAAAGGATGGAAGGAAGAAAGAAAGGAAGGAAGGAAGGAAGGAAGAAAATGCCACCAAAGGAACACAATAACAATCCCCAAGAAATCAAAATCTACAAATTGCCTGAAAGAAATTTAAATAACTATTTTGAAGAAGTTCAGCAAGATATAAGAGAACTCAAATAGATAACTCAATGAAGTCAGGAAAAAAATACATAAACAAAACTAAAAATTCAACAAAGAGATAGAAATCATTTAAAAAGTTGCCAGGCAGAAATCCTGGAGCTGAAGAATACAATGAATGTAATCAGAAATGCAATAGAGAACTTCAACCACAGACTAAAGCAAGCAGAAGAAACTGGGAACTTGAAGACAGATATTTTGAGATTATCCAGTCAGAGGAGATAGAAGAATGAAAAAGATGAAAAGAAATGAAGAAAGCCTATGGGACTTATGAACACTATGAAACAAATCAATACATGCATTATGAGATTCTAAAATAGAGAAGAGAGAGAGAAGAAGAGAAAGCTTGAAGAAAGAAGAGAAAGCTTGAAGAAACGATGGCTGAGTTAGAATGGCAATCGTTAAAAAGTCAGGAAACAACAGATGCTGGAGAGGATGTGAAGAAATAGAAACACTTTTACACTGTTGGTGGGAGTGTAAATTAGTTCAACATTATGGAAGACAGTGTGGCAATTCCTCAGGAATCTAGAACCAGAAATTCAATTTGACCCAGCAATCCCATTACTGGGTATATAACCAAAGGATTATAAATCATTCTACTATAAAGACACATGCACACATATGTTTATTGCAGCACTCTTCACAATAGCAAAGACTTGGAACCAACCCAAATGCCCATCAATGATAGACTGGATAAAGAAAATGTGGCACATATACACCATGGAATACTATGCAGCCATAAAAAAGGATAAGTTCATATCCTTTGCAGGGACATGGATGAAGCTGGAAACCATCATTCTCAGCAAACTAACACAAGAACAGAAAACCAAACACCACATGTTCTCACTCAAAGGTGGGAGTTGAATAATGAGAACACATGGACAAAGGGAGGGCAACATCACACACTGGGGCCTGTCATGGAGTGGAGGGCTAGGGGAGGGATAACATTAGGAGAAATACCTAATGTAGATGACGGGTTGATGGGTGCAGCAACCCATCATGGCACATGCATACCTATGTAACAAACCTGCACATTCTGCACATGTATCCCTGAACTTAAAGTATAATAAATTTAAAAAGAAAAAAAGAAACAATGGCTGAAAATTGCGCAAATGTTGGGAGAGATATGAAAATCCCGATCTATGAAGCCCCAAAATCCCTATCTATGAAGCCCCAAAATCCCTAAATAGATTCAGTCCAAAAAGATCTTCACCAAGACACATTATAATAAACTTTTCCAAAGCCCATGTCAAAGAGAGAATTTTGAAAGCAGCAAGACAAGCAACATGTCACATACAAGGGAATGTCAAGAACTATATCTGCCAAAGCTGTCTTTCAGAAATGAAGGAGGAATAAAGACTTTCCCAGAAAAGCAAATGCTGAGGAAGTTCATCACCATTGACTTGCCTTAGAAAAAATGCTAGAGAGTTCTTCAAGTGAAAATGAAAGAAGGCCAGGCGTGGCACACTTTGGGAGGCTGAGGTGGGCAGATCACTTGAGGTCAGCAGTTCAAGACCAGCCCAGTCATCATGGCAAAACCTCATCTCTACTAAAACACAAAAATTAGCCAGGCGTGGTGGTACATGTTTGTAGTCCCAGCTACTCGGGAGGTTGAGGCCGGAGAATTACTTGAACCTGGGATGCAGAGGTTTCAGTGAGCTGAGATTACACCATTGCACTCCAGCCTGGGCAACAGAGCAAGACTCCATCTCAAAAAAAAAAAAAAAAAAAATGAAAGGACACTAATTACTAATATAAAAAGACATAAAAGTATAAAATTCACTTGTAAAAGTAAACGTATAAATGCAGAATACTATAATACAATAATGGTGGTGTTTAAATCACTTATAACTTTGTATAAAGGTCAAAAGACAAAAGTATTACAAATAATGATACAGTATTTCCTTAATGGAAAAAATATGTTAATTGTGATATTAAAAACATAAAATGGGGATGGAGCAAAAATGTAAAATTTTTTTATCCATTGAAGGTAAGTTGTTATATGTAGGTCAAAGGATACAAAGACATAGAAGAATACGTAAGTCTAGAGATATATTGCATTATTTATACAATATTGTATTGCATATTAATAATGTTGTGTTGTATCTTGGAAATTTGTTAAGAGAGTAGATTTTAGATACTCTTAGCACAGAAAAAGAGTAACTGAGATGATGGAGATGTTCATTGGGTTGACCGTAGCAACGATTTCACTGTATATATCAAAACATTGTTTTGTACACCTAAAATATACAGAATAAAAAAGAGCCTATGAGAATATTAAGGAGTTCCCTCTCACCTCAGGAGGAGAACAAAAAAAAATGGTATAAGAGGCAGCTTTGATTACTAATGATGTAAATTTAAAAATATATGTAAGCCATTGATATGTCTTTGTGAATTACCTGTTAAAGCATTTTTCTATTTGCTTTTTTCTTGTTGATTGATAAGAGCTTTTTATATATTAAGGGTGATAACACTTGTGTATCATTTATTTTGCAAATATACCTACTTTGAAGTTGGACTTTTAAATTTGTTTCTAACAATTTTGAGACAGAAAAATTCTATTTTTATTCTCCTTTATCATTTTTTTCTTAATTTTATGCTTAGAAATATTTTACTAATGTTGTAAGCAGAGTTGGTTTCTGTTTTTCATTTTTTGCATCTCTTGGTATGTTCTCTTGTATTTTTAAAATATTTTCTCTTGTAGCTTCATTTTTCAAATTAACTCCTATACAATCTCTTTTTGCCATATTGGGTGAGGAAAGGCTCTAACTTTTTTTAAATAAATAGGTATTTTATATCTCTTAAATACACATTACTCTACAAATTTTGGGAGGAAATCATCTTTATCACAAGCCAAAACCTATTTTTTGAGTTTCTATTCTATTTTACCAAACTACATTGGTCTACTCCGTGCAATACTACAGTGTGAAATTATAGTATGCTCTAAAATTCTGTGATGCAAACATCACCTTGCAATTCCTTTTCTCCCCGACAAGTTAATTGCAGAGTTTTACTTCAAGTAAAGTCAGACGTAGAATGTTGACAGACTATTGCTCTCACCAAAACAATAGAAAAAATGAAGTAAAATTAATATTTTTAACACACTGAAGGACTATGAATGCAAGGAATTAAAGACTTCCAAAGAGGGGCAGGACCTTCTTGGGTGAACAGAGACTATGAACTGCTTTCCTTCAGGGAGCACTTGCTGAATTCAGGCAGAAAGAATCTGCTGGGGGTATGAAAAAAAACAGTTAAACTTTTAACAGCCATGTGAGCTGGCACAATGAAATAGAACCTTAGAAACCCCAAATGCAGAGATAGCAGAGTCTTCCTGCCACCAATTCTCATAGACTTTTGCTCAGTGTCTTGCAGAAGCATTTGGGAAGCTGGCAGCAAGACTGAAAAGTGATTAGAGAGCCAAAGTCTACAAGAAGGAAGGGCCTATTATATACATAGATAAGATTTCACACTCAAGAAATCTTGAAAACAAAGGCAATCTGAAACTAGATCTCCAAATCAGCCCCAATCCTGTTAAATTCCTTATTGGATCAAAGCAAAAAGCCTCCCATTTTCATTCTAGCTGCCTGATTAGAAGAAAAGATATGCCCTTTCTGGAAGAAATAATATTTACTTCAGTCTCTATGGCTTTTATTTATTTTTATTATTTTTTTCTTTTTTGAAAATGGAAGGCTTCGCAAACTTGCATCATTCTTGCACAGACGCCATGCTCATCTTCTTAGGATATGTTCTGCCAAAGCGAGCACAAGTCTCCTTGGTTTTTAAACACAATAAAAAGTTACAACTCAAGGCAAAAATAAGGAAAATGTAACTTTTGTGCAAAAGAAAAATAAAATCTATATGATGAGAATTACAGATAACCCAAAAATGACTGTAAAATCACTACTAAAAGTGTCTCTTAAAATCAGAGCAAAAAATAGATCTAATGGATGAAAAACTTGATAATTTCAACAGAGAAATGGAAGTACTAATGAGATAGGTATTCTAAAATATTTTAAATTAATGCATATGTTAATTAGCATGATTTAACCATTCCACAATGTATATATGTATCAAAATATCATGTTTGTGCACCATAAATATACACAACATTTGTCAAATAAAAATAATTTTAAGTAATATTTAAAATTAGACATTCGTTAAATGGACAATACCAGGCCAGGAGGACAGCAGAAGAAACGCTGAGTGAACTTAAAGACAGATCAATAGAAATAGAAATTAGAACAGAGGAAAAAGAACATTAAAAATAACTGAGAGGGAGAGAGTTATGAGATAAGACCTGTAATTAACAATCTTCAAAGAGACACACAAGCCAAAACAAAACAAATAAAAAATTCTGCCAAGCATTTAAGAAATACCAGTTCTACACAAACTTTCAGAAAATAGGAAGAATACATTTCGAGTCATTCTATATGGCTCACATAACCATCATACCAAACTATGACAAGGCTATTTTAAAAAAAGAAAAATTATAGACCAATATTCCTCATTAACATAGATATAAAAATCCTATGCAAAATAATTGAATCCAGTAATATATTTGAAGGATAATATATCATAAACAAGTCTAGCCATTCAATGAATGCAAAGTTGGCATAACATTTAAAATCAGTCAGTTTAATTCATGTCAAATGATTCAGAAAAATAAACCACAAAATGTTATCATTGGATAGAGAAAAATTAATTCATAAAATTCAACACTGTTTTACTTAAAAGGATACTCTTAACATGGTAGGTATAAGGAAGAACTTAATCTATAAAGGTTATCTACTAAAACAGTAGTACAGCTAATAGGAAATTCAATGTAAATATTCACTATTATTGTTTCTATTGACTGTTGTACTGGTGGTTCTACCCATTGAAATAAGGCAAGAAAAATAAATAACAGTTCTAAGCATCGGAAAGGAAGAAGTAACACTCTGTATTTCACACAGTTATGTGCATGGAAATTCCAAAGAAATCTATAAATAAACTGACAGATTTATTGACAAGAAATAATATGTGAATTTTAGCAACACTGCTGGTTATAAGGTTAACAAACAAAAATCAAGAGTATTTCTGAACACTAGCTGCAGCAATTGGGAATAAATTTTTTTAAACATTACGTACAAGACATCAAAAAATTTAAAAACCTAGGGGGGAAATCTAGTGAAGATTATGCAAAACCTCTTAACTAAAAATGATAAAACATCACTTAATAAAATTAAATAAGATCTAAATAAATCTTATTTAATTTTATCAAAATTAAATAAGATTTAATTTTATCTTATTTATAAATAAGATAAAATTATCTTATTTATAATAATAAATTATATTATTATAATTTATTATCATGCTCATGAACTGGAAGACTCAATATTGTTAATTTGCCAGTCCTCTCCATATTGCTCTAAAAATTCGACATATTCCCAGTCTAAATATCAGCAGGTTATTAGGAAAGATATACAAGATGATTATAAGGTTGATATGGAGATACAAATGACCTGATATAACCAAGAAATTCAAGAACAGCAATGCTGGAGAACTTACAGTACCAGGTTTCAGTAGTTACTACAAAATTACAATAAACAAGGCAATTGCTATATTGTTGTTAAAGCTAGACAAATAGATCAATGGAACAGACTAGAGAAATAGACCCACACAAATATGAGCCTTTGATTTCTGACAAAAGCACTGTAAACTATAAAACATGACTGAATAAAATTAAGAGCTAAACAAATGGAGAGATTATCATGTTTATAAACTGGAACTTAATTTTTAATATATGGTGCTGGAACAACCAGACATCTTTCCCCCACCAAAGTTAATCTTTATCCATTTTTTACATCATACACAAAAATTAATTCAAGGAAGTATCAGAGATTTAAATGTGAAGACTAAAATTGTAAAGCGTCGGTAGGAAAACATGAGAATATCTTTGCAACCCTGGGGATGACAGATGATTTATTGGGCAATATACAAAAAGGACTAACTTTAAAAGAAAATAGACTGAATCAAAAATGATACTGCTCATCAGAAAGCCACTTCTCATCAATAAAGCAAACAGGCAAGTCACACACTGGGGTAAAATATTTACAATACATATGCCTAACAAAAAAAGATCTGTGCCCAACATACATATTTTTAAATACCTACGAATCAATAAGGAGAAGACAAGACAATTAAAACAAGCAAAAGACTCCATCTGTCACTTCACAAGGCAAAATGTTTGAATAGAAAGTAAACAAATAAAAAGATATTCAATGTCATTATTCACCAGGAAAATGAAAATTAAAATGATGAGATACAACTTCACACAACCAAAAAGACTAAAGTTAAAAGACCAGCAATGGAAGTGCTGATGAGGATATAGAGCAACTGGGTTTCATATCCAATGATGGGAGAGCAGAAAGAAAAATGGTAAAATCACTTTGGAAAGATGTTTGCCAGTTTCTGATCAAGTAAACATTCATCTATCCTACGACCCAGAAATTTCACTCCTACGTATATACCTAAGAGACATGAAAGTATATAGCCACAAAAAGACGTACTCAAGAATGTTTATGGCAGCTTTATTTCCAAAAGTCCAAAATTGGAAATAACACAATGTAGATCAAGAGAAAAATGAATCAGCAAGTTATGGAGTCATACCATGCACTGCTATACAGCGATAAGAAAGAGCAAATGATTGATACACACAGCTACATGGGTGATTGTCAAAAAGAGACACGAAAGAGTATATATTATAGGCTTCCATTTTTATGCAATTCAATACCAGGCAAAACTAATTTATGGTGATAAAAGTCATAATGATCTCTGTGTTGGGGCTGTTGATTAGGAGGGAACACAAGGGAACTTTCTAGGAGTGTGAAAATGTTTTATATCTTGTGTGGTAATCACAAGGGATATATACATTCATAAAAATTCACTGAGCTGTAAAATCAAGATTTGTACATTTTACTCTATCAATTAGCTCAGTGTAAACCATGCTAAAAATCTTTATTGTACGTATTATTCTATATTCTTGACTTCCTGTACTTCCAAAAAAATTTTGATAGGCCCAAAATATTCATGTTGGGGTTTTGCTTGAAGTTGCACTAAATATATAAATTAACCCGAGGATTGATAACATATTGGATCATCCTATTAGAAACATATACTATGTCTCCATTTATTCATTTTTATTTGAGTCTGTCTCTCATTGTTTTTTTTCCTTAGCTAATCTAGAATTGGTATTGCAGACATTTTAATTATATATTTTTCCATTATACTTACCAATGTTGTTTCTCATATAGAGGAAAATAATATTGTTATTTCTATTATTTTCCTTCTAGGATTTTGTGTTGTCATTTTTGCTTACATTCAAAATATCACTGAGAAATGGTAATACTATTACCTTGTTCTTGGCTAGAACTGTCAAAAAAACTACCTTTAAAAAGTAACGAAAACCAATGTTCCTGTCCTCTTTATGGGCTTGATAAACATGCCTTTAGCATTTACCATTACATATGATGTTAGTGTTAGGAGACAGCACTGTTTGCTACCATATTAGTTTTCCTTGTTTTGTCATGTTTGGATATACAAATTTGCATCTCTAAGTATTAAAAAATACTTATAGAGCTTATACCTGTAATACCAGCATTTTGGGAGGCCGAGGTAGGTGGATCACTTGAGGCCAGGAGTTCGAGACTAGCCTGACCAACATGGCAAAACACCGTCTCTCCTAAATACTAAATACAAAAATTGGCTGGGCATGGTGGCACTTGCCTGTAGTCCCAGCTACAGGCTGAGGCATGAGAATTGCTTGAGCCTGGGAGGCGGAGGTTGCAGTGAGCAGAGATTGTGCCACTGCACACCAGCCTGGGCAACAGCAACACTCTGTCTCAAAAAAAAAAAAGTATAGAAAATGCATCTCCAGAATTTATAAAAATGTTCAAATATTTTTTTCCTTTGATCTAGTGATGCCATGATACATTGTGCTAATAGTGTTTCTACTATTATTTCATATTCTTAAATATCATTTTTCTTTTAACATAGTTCTACATTTGATTTGTAAAATATTGAGGTAGTTTTTTGCCTTTATATAGTAAACACATAGTTTTATTCTTGTCTTTCATAAACATTTTAGGTAGTTTTTTTGCCAAGTAATTGGAAACATGGAATTTTTTTCCTATAGTAAGCATTTTAGCAAGTTTTGCCTCAGTGATCATAAATGTAGAGTTTTAATTTTGTCTGTTTTGTCAGATTTGGCTATCAGTGTTATGCTAGCATTGTATAATAAATTAGGAAACTTTCTTTCCTCTTGTAGACTCTGGAATATTTCATGTGCCATGGCAAATGCCAGTTATCAGAAGGTTTGAAGAAAACTCATAAAATTGACTCAGGTCTGTATCCATCTTGGAGAAAATTATTTTGCAATGTTTTGTTTTCACCCTATATATTTAACTTTATTGGCAGTTTCTCTGTTTTGTCTTAATTTCTGTTTCTATCTTTAATTTTTTTCTCTTGCTTTCCTTAGTTTAATTTGAATATTTTCTAACCCCTTGATGAGTGTTAGCTTATTTTCATTCTTCCTTATTTAATAAAAAATGCACCAACAGAATACATTCTGGATATTTAGTTTCCAGCATATAAGATCTGAGATCCAATATCCTCATCATTTTTCAATAATCTCAAATTTGAGTTTTTTCCTACTTAACTCAAGAAAAGAGGCATATTTGTTAGAAATCCTGTTTGGCTGCTATAAATGAGAGATCCTAAACAATAGCGGCTAAAATGAGGTATATGTCCATGCAGACAGTCTAGGGCTGAGGGTGCTTCGTCTTTTTCTTCTTTGCTGTACTCCTAGTTTCCACAATATGCAGTTTCCCACCACGATTTCAGATCACTCTTGTAGGTCCTAGCATCATAACCACATTCTATCCCACAGAAGAAGCATAAGGAGGAAGAAAAGGATTTGCAAAGTGTAAGTTGCAAACATCACTGCGACCCACCATGTTGACCAGAATTTGATTGCATGTCCACATCTAGAATCCAGAATCAAGGGATCCTGGGAAATGTACTCTTTCACTGGTTGACCATGGGCCCAATTAAAAATTCTATTATTATACAAAATGACAGCACAGATAAGCAGAGAACTATCAGTATCTGCACAGAGAGTTTTAAAATATTTTCCATTAGCTGTTTTATTTTAAATTTTTGTTTTGTTTGTTTTTTCTTAGAGACAGGGATTTGCTCTGTTGCCTAGACTGGAGCATAGTGGCATGATCTTGGCTCTCTGCAGCCTCAAATTCCTGTGCTCAATCAATCTTCACGCCTCAGCCTCCTGAGTAACTAGGACTACAGGCACATGCCACCACGTCCAGCTCATTTTTTTGTTTTTGTTTTGAGAGGGAGCCTCGCTGCAACGACCAGACTGGAGTGCAATGGCGTGATCACGGCTTACTGCAACCTCTGCCTGCTGAGTTTAAGCAATTCTCCTGCCTCAGCTGGGACTACAGGTGCCCGCCACCACACCTGGCTAATTTCTGTATTTTTAGTAGAGACAGGGTTTCACCATATTGGCCAGGCTGGTCTCAAACTCCCAACCTCAAGTGATCTCCCTGCCTCAGTCTCCCAAAGTGCTGGGATTACAGGCATGAGCCACTGCACCTGGCCTAAATTTTTTTAAATTTCTAATATTTTTTCCAGTAAAACAATGGAATCTGAATTATTTCTATTTTTTAAATTTATTAACTATTTTTATAGCTTAATAAGCGATTATATATTTTGTTTTTCGTTGTTGTTTTTGAGACGGAGTTTCGCTCTTGTCCCCCAGGCTGGAGTGCAATGGCGGGATCTCAGCTCACTGCAACCTCCGCCTCCCAGGTTCAAGCAATTCTCCTGCCTCAGCCTCCTGAGTAGCTGGGATTACAGACACACGCCATTATGCTCAGCTAATTTTTTATTATTAGTAGAGATGGGCTTTCACCATTTTGGCCAGGCTGGTCTTGAACTCCTGACCTCAAGTGATCTGCCCACCTCAGCCTCCCAAAGTGCTAGGATTATAGGCATGAGCCACCGCGCCTGACCAATGATTATATATTTTGAAAATATCCTTAGATATTAAGAAAGAATATGTTTATTTTGTGGAGTTGTAAGTTTCATATGTATTTATAACTCTGCTTTTCCATCTGGCTTCTCCCTGTCTATTCATACCTAAAGCACTTTATCTGTCAGTTACACTTCCAGAATGAACCATCCTATTTTCCTTTTACTCATTTTCCAGTTTTCTACAACTCTTCTATGAATAGACGCTTACATCTGGCAAAGGGGAAGACAATGACAGCTTCACATATCTTATTGTCACCATTCTGTAGAAATGTAACTTATTTTAGAAATGGCTAGTTTGCTATTTTCCACTGATATTAAGTACCTTGCACAAATGTACCTCTTTGATAAAGAATTAGGGACTATAGTTACTAAAATAATATTAAAAATAATGTAATATATTTCAAATTGTAGTTTCACTATAAATTAGTCTTTAAAATTTTTAACTACGTTTTCACATAATTTGGATATTTTTGGATTAAGATTTTAGAAATTACTGTATATTGTAGCCAAAATTCTTAAACAGCCTTTCTATATTTTCTAGTGGGAAGGACAAGCCTTATTCCATTTTTGTGGCATATTGTCACTATTTTTAATTTTTAAAAATTATGTCACTATTTTATAAATTTTCAAAATTGTCACTTTTATAAATTTAAAATTATGTTACTATTTTGTAAATTTTTAAAATTGTACAAATTGTTCTGTAACTCCTGTCACAATTTCACATCTGTGCCTAAGAAATTATGTAAATTAAGCAATGCTGTTTAACAAACACAAAGTTTTTTTTATTTTATGAAATATAACCTCTTATATGTAGGGCAAAACTAAAAAGTTTAAAAAGTTATAGACCGGCAGCTGGTGAAGAAATACACTAGAAACTCTGCCGAGTTAAAAAATTATAGAAGCTGAAGTCTGACTCATAAGATGTGTTTTCCCAATGTCAGGTTAATAATTTTGTGTGTCTGGCACTGTGGTTTAACTGTAAAAACAATGGAACTCCATCAAGTTGGGATTGCGTGGGGGAAGGCAAGAAGAAAGCAGTGAGGGGTAAGGAGGATATGATTTTAACATCTGAAACTCAACTCTATAATGAGAAACAGGGGAGACATGATGTCATAGTGTAGAAGGTTGCTCCACTGTATTTTTTTTTTTTTTCCATGCTGGCTTGACCTGAGGTTTTCAACAAAGTCCAGATGGAATTGAGGGAGAAACGTGTGTGTGTGTGTGTGTGTGTGTGTGTGTAGGATTTAAAGCAGGGGGTTTCTCACTCATGAATTTAACATGCTTGGATTTAATGCAGACCAAACACGGCCACCTCATTATTCCCTCCTCCTCGCTTCCTTACCCCAAACCTTTTAACCTCCCTCTGAATCGACAGGATGCCATCTGGTCTGGTTAGTCTCCTGATCACTAACTGAAGACGGAGGTTCTTTAATTCTTACTGATGAGGAAGTCATTTATCGTTTTTTCATCAACTCTAAGACTCAGGTTTGGCTTTCTGTTTTTGTTTTATTTTCATATTTTAATCTCTCTGAAATTTCGATGGGTCTTACAATCAAGCATGCATTATAGTTTAATTGGCAAAGGTTTCTTGTTTTATTCTTCATCTGCTATTTTTGTATTTTCCTTATTGGAACATAAAATAATGCTGCATTCACTATCAATGTTGCCCTAGAATTTATGAAATATGATAGCTCTAATGATGGTGACTGATGAGGCAGATGGGTTTTATTTGCTTTGTTTCGCTTTATTTGGTTTTTATTCTGGAGTGACCTCTCAATTTAAGAAGAAACCTAAAAAGAAAGTCACCTAGGAGCTGATCTCTGTTCTGTGAAAGTTCACCTGTGTGGTTCCTCTTGATCATGCAAATATAAAAGCAGTAGTCACTTTTCACCTAGAAGAAAGGTTGCCCCTCCTCTGGAAAGCTTTATGAAGAGAATGTATCCCCCTGCGTAAGAAGCTCAGGTTTTTCAAAGAGGAAAGAATGAATAATCCAGACCCTATTCCCTCAAAATCCAAGGTTAGGGAACTACAGGGCAAGAGATGCTGAAAGAAAATGATAGTAAGCACACCAAAGACAAATTGAAAAAATAATAATAATAATTGGCTTTTCTTATGTAGGTGCCACAAACTCAAGGCAAGCCTAATTTTAAGGGGGAAAGACTGAGATAGGAAGCCCTGCAGACTTAGCCACTCTGGCATAGTATTAGAAGGACCATGACCTGAATAGAATATCTGGTAGACCAACCAGGAACCATTGCAGTGCTGGCAGGAATCCAGACCATCCACAGCATTTTCTCAACAGCAAGCTGAGCAGAACAAGCTTTACCATAGCAATAAGACACAAAAAGCAGTAGCGCCAGTGGATTGACTCAAACTGCCAGTCCTCAGTCTCCACCTGGCTTGGAAGTAAGACTGACACCCGCTAAACTGAGTACACCTCTGCATTCATGGAGAATTAATTGAAAATCAAGACACTTGTCAACCTTTTTGTTTCCAGCTGCTAGAGCAGACCACATGGCTAACAATGACTAAGTACCTGTTACAAATCAGGCATCATAGAAGAAACTTTTAAAATGTTCCCAATAATCAATGAGAAGTTGTGATTATTCTAGGCAAACAGAGTCACAAGAGAAAGAGAAAAAAAAAAAAAAAGCTGTTGTCCAGAGACATAAAGCTATTAAGTGGTAGATTGAATATTCAAGCCCAGGACAAACTGACTTGAAAAGTCGTGTTCTTTTCACTAAATTATTTTGGCCACCACTGAAGAGACAAGAAATCTCATGGGGAGACATTAGCAGATCAAGTTACTCAGAGATCATCCACAATACTTAACTGGTTGTTTTATGTCTGGATTAGATAATACAACCCATGTTTACAATATTAAGAAGAAATATGAGATGGGCCCAGAACCAGCCATCAATTCCAGTGATGCACAAGCCTCCATATTTCCTTGGGTTCACTGTGAACTGGTTAATGCAAAGCTTGACAAATTTAAGACATCCTGAAAGTCCCTGATGAGGAGTTTTCTGGATAACCAAAGATGACCTTGATTCTCACTTCTCTTGTGGAGCCACTGAACTCACTGTAGAGAGGCCTTGAAAATGTCTCTCAAAGTCTCTTTCCGCATGTAAATAAAGAAAGCTGGAGGGGTTTGTCACTGATCTAAAATCCACATACTAAATGATCTTGCTGGAGCACCTCTAGAACCTAGTGGACTCTGCACTCCTAAAGGCAAAGGGATGACTAACACCATTGTATTATTTTAAAAACATCCTTTCTCTGTTATATGATGAATTGTGGAATAAAGGCAAATTTATATGAGTAAAAGACAAATATTTGTTTCATAATATTGTTTCCCCAGAAGGTGATAAGCACTGTTACCAATTCAAATTACTATGTTTCCAGTCACAGCTATTAAAAAATCATAATTAGTGCCACACATGGAAATAGTTTCATCTTAAGTCCCTCTTCTTTTATGTAACATTACATCATGAGTTTCCTTCTAACCATTACACATTTCCACAACATGCCAAGGCTGTAATTTTGGGTATGCGCCATTAGGGATGCTAATCATGGACTAGAAAGGAATAAAAGAATATAGGGCCTGCCTGCTAATACGTTCATGGAGGAAAAGGTAGCCAATGTCAGTGTCCCAGATGAAAGCATGCTTGAGAGGCAATGGCAACCTACATCAATACATCAAAAGGCAGGAGTGGAAAACAAGCAAAAACTTAGAAAACATCTGCCCCAAACATTAGGGAATATGGGTTAAACTGTTACGGATTCAAACATCTATAGAGATTTACTGAGATAATGATACCCAGAGGAAGGGCGACCTTTATAAACAGGGTGATTATAGAATTTACCTTTCAAACTGGGACATTATCGATAATTGCACTGGGAAAACTAGAAACCAGGGTATTCCCAAGGAAACTGAGACGAACAATTGTCTTATTTATATTTTATAGGTAATTAAGAAGATATGAAGTGGAAGAGTTCCTAAGGGCTCCCAGACAGTTTGGCTATTAATGCATTGGCAACAATTTTTGTACCATATTGTAAACTAATGGTAGGATCAAGAATCCCTGTTCTTACCCTGTTTCACTGCTTTCACTGTTAAATATTATGCTGCTCAAAGTTGGAAGCAATGTTTCAATATTATTTTTAAAATGCAAAAAAACAAGAATGGTCAAGCAGGGTTCATGAGGCAGAAACTAGAAGGTTCCTCAGGGCAGTGGTGTAAGAGTGTTCATTGATTACCTAATGCATTCAGTGGAGACTGTACATTATGTAAGATATATTAATTATACCGTATTCCTAAGGTCCCAGAACTGTTTCAGTTGTGCATTCATCCTAGTGCATCACTGTGATTCTAGGATTTCTCTTAAGCCCTTTTTTCATTCTCTGCCATAGTAATGATAAATGGAAGGTCAGATTTTGGTGCCATGGATAAATGAGGAGTGGCGAAAAATGGGGTAGATTTGCATGGAGAAAGGCACCAGGAATCCAGTGGTTGGAGGAGTAGCAACCTCCACCACAACTCCGCAGGGATGCAGGTAGCACATCTCCATTTGCCTGAATGAGCAAGGAATGTATCTGTAGCAGGAACACAAGCTGATCCTCTGCTATAGATGGACTTCACAGACCTGAGCTAGTTAGTGTATGCATCTGAACAATCCTTGGCTCAGTAATGATATCCAGAAGATCCTCCTATTACTTCGACACTGTACACAATAAAGTCTTTTTCTGCTTCAACCAGCCACAGTCCATTTCTGTTGCATACAACCAATTCCTTTAATGGATAAAACCATTCAGAAGTAGCATGCCCTTCCTTCCCCCCATTCTTCTTATGGTGTAATGATTGTGTAAGTCCCAAATACCTATATTAAATCCCTTCGTGGGGGAAGTGGGGATGGTTAATGGGTACTGAAAAAAAAAAAGAATAAGACCTACTATTCAATAGCACAATATGGTGACTATAGTTAATAATTGTATATTTTAAAGTAACTTAAAGAGTGTAATTGGATTGTTTGTGACTCAAAGGATAAATACTTGAGGAGATGGATACCCCATTCTCCATGATGTGCTTACTTCACACTGCATGTTTGTATCAAAACATCTCATATACCTTATAAACATACATAACTACTATGTGTACCCACAAAAAATTTAAAAAATAATTTTAAATTTTATTTTTTTCCATAAATTATTGGGGTATAAGTGGTTTTTGGTAACATAAGTTCTTCAGTGGTGATTTGTGAAATTTTGGTGTACTCATCACCTGAGCAATACGCTGTACCATATTTGTTGTTTTTTTATCCCTAGTGCCCCTCCCATGCTTCTCCCTGAGTCCCCAAAGTCCACTGTATCATTCTTATGCCTTTGAGTCCTCATAGCTTAGCTCCCACACATCAGTGTACATACGATGTTTGTTTTTTTCATTCCTGAGTTACTTCACTTGGACTAATAGTCTCCAATCTCATCCAGGTCACTGCAAATGCTGTTAATTCATTCCTTTTTATAGTTGAGTAGTACTCCATTGTGCATATATATATATACACACACACACACCACGGTTTCTTTATCCACTTATTGATTGATGGGCATTTGGGTTGGTTCCACGATTTTGCAATTGGGAATTGTGCTGCTATAAAAATGCATGTGCAAGTATCTTTTTCATGTAATGACTTCTTTTCCTCTAGGTAGATACCCAGCAGTGGGATTGCTGGATCAAATGGTATTTCTACTTACCGTTCTTTAAGGAATCTCCACATTGTTTTCCATAGTGGCTGTACTAGTTTACATTCCCACCAGCAGTGTAGAAGTGTTCCCTCTTCACTGCATCCACGCCAACATCTACTGGTTTTTTTTTTATTTTTATTTTTTATTATGACCATTCTTGCAGGAGTAAGGTGGTATGGCATTGTGGTTTCGACTTGCATTTCTCTGATCATTATTGATATTTAGCATTTTTTATATGTTTGTTGGCCATTTGTATGTCTTCTTTTGCAAATTGTCTATTCATGTCCTTAGCCCACTTTTTGATGGGATTGTTTTTTTCTTACTGATTTGTTTAAGTTCATTGTAGACTCTGGATATTAGTCCATTGTCAGATGCATAGATTGTGAAGATTTTCTCCCACTCTGTGGGTTGTCTGTTTACTCATTGTTCCTTTTGCCGTGCAAAAGCTCTTTAGTTTAATTAAGTCCCATCTATTTATCTTTGCTTCTATTGCAGTTGCTTTTGGGTTCTTGGTCATGAAATCCTTGCCTAAGCCAATGTCTAGAAGGGTTTTTCCAATGTTATCTTCTAGGATTTTTATAGTTTCAGGTCTTAAAGTCCTTAATCTATCTTGAGATGATTTTTGTATAAGGTGAGAGATGAGCATCCAGTTTCAATCTCCTGCATGTGGCTAGCCAATTATCCCAGCACCATGTGTTGAAAAGAGTGTCCTTTCCCCCACTTTTTGTTTACTTTGTCAAAGATCAGTTGGCTGTATTTGGGTTTATTTCTGGATTCTCTGTTCTGTTCCATTGGTCTATGTGCCTATTTTTATACTAGTACCATGCTGTTTTGGTGACTATGGCCTTATAGTATAGTTTGAAATCAAGTAGTGTGATGCCTCCAGATTTGTTCTTTTTGCTTAGTATTGCTTTGGCTATGTGGGCTCTTTTTTGGTTCCATATGAATTTTAGAATTGTTTTCTCTAGTTCTGTGAAGAATGATGGTGGTATTTTGATGGGGATTGCATTGAATTTGTAGATTCCTTTTGCCAGTATGTTCATTTTCACAATATTGATTCTACCCATCCATGAGCATGGGATGTGTTTCCATTTGTTTGTGTCATCTATGATTTCTTTCAGCAGTGTTTTGTAGTTTTCCTTGTAGAGGTCTTTCAGTTCCTTGGTTAGGTATATTCCTAAGTGTTTTTTTTTTTCAGCTATTGTTAAAGGGGTTCAGTTCTTGATTTGATTCTCCACTTCGTTGCTGTTGGTGTATAGAAGAGCTACTGATTTGTGTACATTAATCTTGTATCCGGAAACTTTGCTAAATTCTTTTATCAATTCTAGGAGGAGTCTTTAGGGTTTTCAAGGTAAACGATCGTATTGTCAGCAAACAGTGACAGTTTGACTTCCTCTTTACCAATTTGGATGCCCTTTCTTTCTCTTGTCTGATTGCTCTGGCTAGGACTTCCAGTACCATGTTGAAGAGCAGTGACGAGAGTGGGCATCCTTGTCTTGTTCCAGTTCTCAGGGGGAATGCTTTCAACATTTCCCCATTCAGTATTATGTTGTCTGTGGGTTTGTCATAGATGGCTTTTATTACATTAGGTATGTCCCTCGTATGCAGATTTTGCTGAGAGTTCTAATCATAAAAGGATGTTGGATTTTGTCAAATGCTTTTTCTGCATCTATTTAGATGACCGTGTGATTTTTGTTTTTAATTCTGTTTGTGTGGTGTATCACATTTATTGACTTGCATATGTTAAACCATCCCTGTATCCCTGGTATGAAACCCAGTTGATCATGGTGTATTATCTTTTTGATATGTGTTGGATTCAGTTAGCAAGTATTTTGTCACGGATTTTAGCATCAATGTTCCTCACGGATATCGGTCTGTAGTTTGCTTTTTTTGGTTGTGTCCTTTCCTGGTTTTGGTATTAAGGTGATGCTGGCTTCATAGAATGAATTGGGGGAGGGGTTCCTTCTTTATCTTGTGGAATAGTGTCAAAAGGATTGGTACTAATTCTTTGAATGTCTGGTAGAATTCTGCTGTGAATCCGTCTGGTCCTGGACTTTTTTTTGTTGGTAATTTTTAAATTGCCATTTCAATCTTGTTGCCTGTTATTGGTCTGTTCAGGGTATCTAATTCTTCCTAATTTAAGCTAGGAGGGTTGTGTTTTTCCAAGAGTTTATCCATTTCTTCTAGGTTTTCTAGTTTATGTACATAAAGGTGTTCATAGTAGCCTTGAATGATCTTTTGTATTCCAGTGGTGTCAGTTGTAACATCTCCTGTTGCATTTCTCAGTAAGATTATTTGGATAACCTGGTACTGGGGGTTGTCTGCATAGAGCCCTGTGATATGAACCATCTATGGGTCTCTCAGCAGTGGATAACAGCACCTGTTCCGATGGAGGTTGCAGGGGGGTGCAATGGACCCCGTGAGGGTTCTTAGCTTTGGTCGCTTAATGCTCTATTTTTGTGTTGGTTTGCCTTCTGCTGGGAGGTGGTGCTTTCCAGGGAGCATCAGCTTGGTAGCATGGAGAGGAACCAGCGGTGGGCGGGGCCCTAGCACTCCCAAGATTATATGCCCTATGTCTTCAGCTACCAGGGAAGGTAGGACAAAAAATTTTTAAGTAAATAAATCCTTATACCCAGAACACAGAGTGGTTTTCTATTTTTCATATAGTTTCTATTGTACTTCATCTGTAAAAAAGTTATCTGGAAAGTTACTCTAAACTTGCAGTAATCGTTATGCTTTGGAAGGTTTAGACAGGAATAGAAATGAGGGTAGTCCAAGGATACTTGTCTTTATAATGTTCTGATTTTTAATACAAATATATTACTATGTTATATGTGCAATAAAAATTCATTTGAAAGGAAAAATAATACAATTATAACATCTGACATAGACCTAGTACTGGTATTTATTCAAGAAATTCTTGCTAGGAGGAGTAAAAGAATATTCACATAATTTCATACTGCTATTTTATAGACAAAAGAGATGACACTGCAAATATTGATGGCACAGCACCACTATGCAATGGTGTGGAATGTTAGGTGTCAGATTTTATGTATTGTTCAAACTTGGGCAATAGATATAAAGGAAGTTCAGTGGTAGAAGGGAAGTAAAGCATATGAATACATGGTCACACTACTTTTGGAAGGCTGTGTGCATTGAGAACCATTAGTTGTAATCAACAGAATAAATTACAGTTGACTTAAATAAGAACTTTATTAAAATTGCTGCGAAGTTTAGAGGAACAGGTCTAGGAAATGGGCAGGCAGTAGGGAAAGTGATACCAGACAAGGTGATACGAGAGCTCCAATTTGGAAGACTGCTGCCACCACCAAAAAAAGAGGCTAAATGACTTGACCAAGATCCTGCAGCTAGGAAATGGTAGAACTGGAATTTGAACCTGGACAATCTGATTCCAGACTCTTTTCCATGACTGTATCCTACCTAAGACATGTGAAATCTGTGAAAACGATTGTGCCAAGAGTCATTGTGTAAATGACTGCTTCGTTAGCTCTTGCCAGCATTTTTATGACATTCCGTGTTTAATCTGAATGCTGTCTGATCTATTGGTTCTCTAATGTCTCGTCATCCATAGTACATGATGGAGACATAGACCAGAACAATGTTCTTTACCACAGCTTGTATAATCTAATAATACACTAATGGAAGGGAGAATACACATGAATACAACAGCATTCACTGGCAGTAAACATTGATGAGAAGTCTAGGGCACAAGATGGGAATATAGGTATATTTGTCACAAAAAATAAAGGAGAAAAAAACTTGAATGACTTGATAATCCATTTAATGAGGTAATTAGATAAGTTAATGTTTTAAATCAACCACACTCTAAAATTATCCTTTTCTAAGTAGTATTTTGTGCCAGTAATCTCTCCCCCTCCTTTTATTTATTTTTTGTGTGTGAGACAGGGTCTCACTCTGTCACCCAGGCTTGAGTGCAATGGTGCGATCTCGGCTCACTGCAGCCTCAATCTCCCAGGCTCAAGCAACCTTCCACCTCAGCCTCCCAAGTGGCTAGGACTACAGGAACACACCACCATGCCTGGCTAATTTTTGTATTTTTTTAAATAAAGACTGAGTTTCACCATGTTACCCAGGCTGATCTCAATCTCTTGGGCTCAAGCAGTCCTCCCATCTCTGCCTCTCAAAGTATCTCCCTTTCTCTTCTTAGTAGCATTATTTTCAAGTAAAATACATGGTTCTTAAGGTCTATGGGGTATTTCAAATTCCTTGGTAACTCAGCTCTCTAGAAGCTGAATAGTACAAATTCTATTTCATCTTATTAAAGTAAAATTCCAGTGGTCTACCAGCTTTTTCTGTGACTAATAAAGCTTTCTGGCTGAGCATTAATGGCCTTTATAAAAAACAGAGACCAGGAACATGATGACCCAAACTAAACAGTGTGCACACACTTATTAAGCAAGATGGAACCCAAAATATGTTTGACGGCAAAGACTAACCCCATTTGTTATATATACTCTAGCAATACATGAGCCTAAAACATCTTCTTGAACAATTTTCAGTGAGAGTTGTAAGAGTCATAATAACTTTCACCAGCCAAATCTGTTGTTTAGGTATGCCAGATTAAATATTTATTAAGGTAGAAGTATTCACTCCCCTTGTATGTGTGTATACACACACACACACACACATATAATATATATATATATGAGACAGAGTGCCTGATGATGTATGGAGCACATACATCTAAGTAATTTATACCCTTTCACATTTCTGAACAAGAATGGGAAAAAGAGACTATTTTATACAGTTTTAGAACTGTCTAAAAATTTCCCTTAGTGTCAAAACTTTCTGAAAATTCATTATACCATTGATAATTTAGACAGAGTAAAATTTCACAGAAACTGTGACAGCACCCAAAATGTTTCCAATTAAGTATAATTATCACAGTACACTGTGTGTCTGTAAATTGTGGTAGGGAGATCACCCTTGATATTAGGTCAGGACTATTTGGTAATACTGAGGCAACACGACACAGAGAAAGAACAGAGCATTTGGAAAGAGACAGACCTGGACTGGGAAACATATGGTCAAAAATGCTCAGCTGGCCACGGTGGCTCATGCCTGCAATCCCAGCACTTTGGGAGGCCGAGGTGGGTGGATCACCTGAGGTCTGGAGTTCAAGACCAGCCTAGTCAACATGGCAAAACCCCATCTCTACTAAAAATACAAAAATCAGCCGGGAGTGGTGGTGTGTGCCTGTAGTCCCAGCTACTTGGGAGGCTGAGGCAGGAGAATCACTTGAACGCAGTAGGCGGAGGTTGCAGTGAGCCGAGATCACACCACTGCGCTCCAGCCTGGGCAACGGAGTGAGACTCTGAAATAGGAAAAAAAAAAAAAAAAAAAAAGAGAGAGAGAATGCTCATATGTTCATCTATAAGCCCCAAACTATCTATTGTCTACAGAGATAGAAACGCTTCCTTCCTTACTTCCTCAAGGATACTATTTCAAAATGAATGAAAAGTTTAAATGGCTATGAGCTGTTTCAAACCAAGAGTGCAGCGTAGACATCAAATTACCAGTTCTTCTCTTTATTCTTGGCACAGAGATAAATATGATAATGTTTACCCAGGATACTGGGTGAATAATTAGCTTAAAAATATACAGGAAGCATTCAATGTAGGCAACCCGGCTTGGAAATTCTGAGTATTATTAATTTTTGAAGTTTTATATTATTTTAATCTTAGTGATTTAGCTACTTTTGTTAGAGCAGAAATTCATTTCATATATTATTATTTATGTCCTCCAAATTCCAAAAAGGATGTTAGGAGGCTTAAAATGATATTAAAAGACAGATTAATGAAACCATTGTGAGGATGTGGTAGAATAAGTAATTATGTGAGAAAACTCCGTTGAGAAAATACACTTCAACTAAACATAAGACTTAGGTATTTCCACCAAGGAAAGAAAAATACAAGGTTTTGGCATAAAATGGCATCTGCTTGGTGCTTATCATTAATCATCAGAGAAATGCAAATCAAAACTACAGTGAGGTATCATCTCTGCTCAGTTAAAATTACTTTTATCCACAAGACAGGCAACAACAAACGCTGGCAAGGTTGTGGAATAAAAAGAACCTTCATACACTGTTGGTGGGAACGTGAATTAGTACAACCACTAAGGAGGACAGTTTGGAGGTTCCTTAAAAAACTAAAAATAGAGCTACTGTATGATCCAGCAATCTCACTGCTAGCATATAGTCAAAAGAAAAGAAATCAGTATATCAAAGAGATATCTGCGCTCCCATGTTTATTGCAGCACTATTTGCAGTAGCCAAGATTTGGAAGCAACCTAGACATCCATCAACAGATGAATGGATAAAGAAAATGTGGTACCTGTACACAATGGAGTACTATTCAACCACAAAAAGCATGAGATTTTGTCATTTACAATAATATGGATGTAACTGGAAGTCATTTTGTTAAGTGAAATAAGCCAGGCACAGAAAGACAAACTTCACATGTTCTCACTTATTTGTGGGAACTAAAAATTAAAACAAATTAACTCATGGAGATAGAAAGTAGAATGATGGTTACCAGAGGCTGGGAAGGGTAGTGGGAAGTTGGGGGAAAGTGGGGATGGTTAGTGGGTACAAAAAAATAGAATCAATAAGACCTAGTATTTAATAGCACAACAGGGTGACTATAGTCAATAGTTGTACATTTTAAAATAACTGAAAGAGTATAATTGGACTGTAACACAAAGAATAAATGCTTGAAGCAATGGATACCCTATTTACCCTGATGTGATTGTTACACATTGTACACCTGTGTCAAAATATCCCTTATACCCCATATATATACCTACTATGTGCCCACAAAAATTAAATAATGTAATTAAAATTTTTTAAAAACATAGTTTAACATTTTTTAATTAGTATCTGCTTAGCAACTTCTACAACAAGCTTTCCTGAAAACATACTAACATACTGATGAAGATTTGGAAAACTATGAAACCAATAATAAGATTAATAAATACTATAATGGAAATATATGGAAGGCAATTAATTTCCATTGACTAAAATGCCAATGGAGTTTCATTGAGAAAAAATAATTCAGGCATTCTCAAGCTTCATCACATGAAACGAAGGGCGATGCTGAGTTGAAAGACAACAGGAGATACACTTCATCCTTCACTCTTTCACTCTGGCTCCATAGGAGAGATAGATACCAAAGGCAGAAATAGGAGGAGCCTTGATAAGAACATACAATGCAGGCTGTGATGTTGCACATGCTCTTCAGAGAATAGAGCTAAGACAAAAAGCATACCCCATTCCAGCAGAATGTGCTCATTAAATGTGTAGATTACAGTGAAATATTGGCTAAGTGGCACCCAGTGAGACAATGCAAAGACTCAAGGATAATCCACTCATCTTGACTGATGATAAATACCAGGTCTAAATAGCTCTTTCCATTTTTGTAAAAGAAGAAGAAAAAATATTTTTGCTTCAACTTTTTAATTTTGTTTAAATTTAATTTTTTAATTTAAAAGTTAAAAATGTTTTTAAACAGAAGAAAAACAATATTAAGTGGGTTCTATGGAAACATAATGCATCACAAGGAAAAGATAATACACCCTGATAACTAGAGGTGACTTACTTATTCTTACAAATATTTCGTGGAGGCCAGGCACAATGGCTCATGTCTGTAACCCCAACACTTTGGGAGGCTAAAGTGGAAGGACTGCTTGAGGCCAGGAGTTTGAGACCAGCCTGAGCAATGTAGCAAGACCCAGTTTCTACAAAAAGAAAAAAAAATTAGCCAAATGTGGTGGCACGTGCCTGTACTCCTAGTTACTCAGAAGGCTGAGGCAGGAGGATCACTTGAGCCCAGAAGTTTGAGGTTACAATGAGCTATGATTACACCACTGCATTCCAGCCTGGGCCACAGAGTGAGAACTTGTTTCAAAAAAAAAAAAATGGTGGGAAGCAAAGGAAATTTTTAGAAAACTTGGTATCCTTAATAGGATGCCAGAAAGAGCAAATATAAAGAGAGAGAATAGAAACAACTTAGTTCAACAAAATTTGATGCAAAGACAATACTTAGAGATGAATAGGAGGCCAGGTGAGGTATAGAAGAACAAAAAGGAAACTAGCATTGAAAGATAATTAAAATCCATAATGGAGTCAGTTAACAAAGGAAAGTATATGGCAAAGAAACAAATGTAGAAAATAACCTGAAGAGCCATCCTAAAATGTAGCTGTAAAGGACACAGACTGGAAAACTATATGATTCTATAAATATAGAGAAATTATATAAAAATCCAGTCAAAACATTAGGGAAAGGCCAACTAAATCAGAATAATTTAGAAGTTACAACTTTTCTGAGCTAAAATATATAAAGATTAGATTATGCATATCAAAGGTGATTAGCATATTCTAGGTAAAATTATCAAAAAGAGAGCCATGCCAAAATTTCTGAATTACAAAGATCAAGAAAATATCCTATAAGTCTTCAGAGTTAGAGGGATGTTACCTACTGTACTAGGGTTTTCAAGAGAAACAGAACCAATAGGAGGGATACATATGATATAGATACATATATAATTAATTATGGGAATCAATTCACGTAATTATGGAAGCCAAAAGTCCTACAATCTGCTGCCTGCAAGCTGGAGAACCAGGGAAGCCAGTGGTGTAATTCATTCTGAATCCAAAGGCCTGAGAACTAGGAGAACCAATGGAAAAGAGTCTGAAGGCCTGAGGGGGTTGGGAGGGAAGAGGAAAAAAAAGGAAGGGTAGAGTAAGGAAGGGGAGTGGATGCTGGTGGTATAAGTCTCAGAGTCTGAAGAACCAAGCAGCAGCTCTGATGTCCCAGCCTTTTTATCTTATTCCAGACCTCAACAGATTGGATGATACCCCTCAAGGCTGAGAAGGGTAGATCTTTACTTAGTCTATCAATTCAATTCAGTCTCTTCCAGAAGCATCCTCACAGATACCCAGAAAAAAATATTTTCCCAGCTATCTGGGTATCCCTTAGCCCAGTAAAGTTGACATATAAAATTAACTACCACACCAACAAAGAAATACCCTGTACCCCCATAAAAAGACATTGTGTGACCTCAAAACTCTCTCCAATAAAAAATGCAAAAAACGAATAGAGAAAAGTCTATAGGATTTCCTAGGGGAAAAGCTGTGACATGAGATTATCTCTAAATGAACAGTTATTCCTGTGTGAAAGAAAAAAATAATCATTCCAGACATACAAGAATTCAGAAAACACAGAATCCAAGTGTCTTTTTTATCTTAGAGTAATTTTTTCCTTTTTAATTATAAAATGTATAACAAATTATTAAAAGAATATTCAAATAATAGAAAAATGTTACAATCACCCATATATCTCTGGGATATCTATCCAAAGATAACTTTCCAGTTTCATATAACAATCTGCCACAAAGTTGTTGTCTTCTATGCCATTGAAAATTCTCCTACAGTGTAATTGGTAAGGTAGGAATTAGATACGGGTTTATTTTAATATGGAAAATAATAAACTGTGAATGTTCCACCATTTATTTAACCATTCTCTGTGACCAATTGTCAGTTGGGCTCACCCTTAGATCAGCGCTGGGGAAGTCCAGTGCTTCCTCCCAAGATCTTGCATATTCCTAAGGGATTTAAATTCTTATGGTTATTTCTGACTTTGGGCTCTTGCTTTCCACTGAGTTTATTTTGAATACAATTGTTTTGGCCTGCTGTATCTGATCCTACCACTCTCTGCCTAAAAGCTTTTAATAAAATAATTTTCCATTGCCCTTGTAATTAAGTATAAACTGCTCAGCTCGACTTACAAGTCTTGCCTATGTGTCTAGCCTCATCTCCAGGCACTGCCCCCATCTCACCTGCTCTCCTCCTTTCCCCTGTACTCCAATAATATGAACAACTTTTCAAATGAGTCAAACTCTATCTTAACCTCCAGACTTTTGGCAAGTTGTTAAAGTACATATATACTAATATATTTCTAGGCACTTTGCTAAAAACCTAACAGGTCTGGTCCAGAACAAACAGATCAGTGAAACAGAATATGCAGCCAGAAAACAGATTCTAGTACATATAGGAATGTAATGTGTTATACAGAGGTGTCACACGACACTGAAAATGTGGTAAACATTCTAACAAATGTTGAGATCACTAGCTTCCACTGGGGCAAAAAAATTTTAAGACTGATAAAGTTTGATCCTTACCTAATAATAGTATGCATGAAAATTAACAAGATGTAGTTTAAAAGTGGAGGTGAGACCGTTACAAACTGGAAGTAATTACTTACTAGTAATCAGTTATTTAATTGATTTTGAGGTATAAAAGGAATTTCTAAGCATAGAAATGATGAAAAAATCCTCAAAGGAAATTTAGAAACTTTGACACATTAAGGAAAAACTACAAATAAATGGGGTAATATATTTTCAATTGTAATGAATTTTTTTTTTTTTTTTTTTTTTTTTTTTTTTTTTTTTTTTTGAGGCAGGGTCTCACTCTGTTATGCAGGCTGGAGTGCAGTGGTACAATCACAGCTCACTGCAGCCTGCACCTTCCTGGGCTCAGGTGATCCTCCTACCTCAGGCTCCTGAGTAGCTTGGACTGCTCACCATGCCCAGCTAATTTTTTTATTTTTTGTAGAGACGGGGGCTTTACCACATTGTCCAAGCTGGTCTTGAACTCCTGGGCTCAAGCAATCCTCCTGCTTTAGCCTCACAAAGTACAGTTGTAATGAATTCTTTCTATTTTGGGGAGTTCCTAACTCACTCAGAAAAAAGGTCTAACTCCATATATCCTCCAGCTCTCTGGCCTTATCTCCTGCTACCCTTACAACACCCCCTACCCCAACTAACTTGACTCATGGTCACATGGACTCCTTTTCTCTTTTCAACCCATCCTACATGCTCCCACCTCAAGCAAGGCCTTTGCCCTTGCTGCCCTTTCCTTGGGGTTTTCTTTTTCCCCAGTTACTTGCACATCTTACTTCCACATTTCTGTATTCGTTTCCTATTGCTGCTGTAATAAATTACCAAGAGTGTAGTAGCTTAAAACAACATCAATTTATGATCTTGCAGTTCCAGACGCCAGAAGCCCTAAAATCAAGGTGAGAGCAGCGTTGTGTTCCTCCTGGAGGCTGTTGGGGAGAATCTGTTTCCACGCCTTTTTCAGCTTCTGGAAAGCTATCTGCATTCTTTGCTTCATAGCCCCTTCCTCCATTGTCAAATCACCAGCATAGCATCTTCAAATCTCTCTGACTCTGCTTCCGATGTCACGTCTCCTTTTGTGACTCTGACCCTTCTGCCTCACTTTTATAAGGAGCCTTGTGAATACATTGGGACTATCTTCTTGGGATAATCCAGGATAATCTTCCCATCTCAAAACCATTAACCTGGCTAAGCACGGTAGCTCACACCTGTAATCCCAGCACTTTCGGAGGCCGAGGTGGGTGAATTACCTGAGGTCAGGGGTTCAAGACTAGCCTGACCAACATGGTGAAACCCTGTCTCTACTAAAAATACAAACAAAATTAGCTGGGCATGGTTGCAGGCGCCTGTAATCCCAGCTACTCAAGAGGCTGAGGCAGGAGAATTGCTTGAACCCAGGAGGCAGATGTTGCAGTGAGCCGAGATCGTGCCACTGCACTCCAGCCAGGGTGACAGAACGTGACTCCGTCTTGAAACAAAACGAACAAACAAAAAACAAAACCATTCACTTAATTGCATCTGCAAAGTCCCTTTTGCACATAAAGTAACATATGCACAGGTTTTAAAGATTAGGACATGCAAATTTTTAGAAGGGAGCATTATTCTCTCTACTACAATTTCCTTCAGATCTAACTCAAACATTATCAAAAATTGAGGACAGACCTATATAAAATTAGGAACAGCTTCTACTCCCATCCCCACCCCTATCTTTCTCACTTTATTCTTCTCCATATCCATTAATACTAGTTAATTCATGCAAACTACCTTAGGTCAGGGACTTTGTGTCGTTTACTCATATATTTATTTCCATAGCTAGAACAGTGGGAAGCGTATGGTGCTCAATGAATGCCTGTTGAATAAGTGAATAAGAAAAAATAAAATGAGTTTTGTTTTGGGGGGTAGGGGAAGAAAAATATCAGAATAAGTTGTCTCATGCAGTAAGATAAATTAAAAACGAAGAAAGGAAGAAAGAAAGGATTGCCTCCCCTTAAATAGGTGTCAAACTGTGAAAATGTTCTGTTATTGGTTCATGAAATTTTCCCTAAATCGTGCATTACATTTTCTTTAAATTTGGGGCAGAACAATATAAGTCACAGTAATGGAAGCAAGATGTGAAAAGTCTACACATCTGTTAGGAAAAATCCTACTCCCTCCATGCCCCTGTTGCCTCCATGGTAATCCAAGGAAGGTAAGTCTAAGTAAAATAAAAAAGGGAGAAGGGAAAAGGAACTTTGAGCCCATGTGGCCAGTTCACAACAAAAGTCTGTTACGCCATGGTTTGTAGCCTGTTATTCAGCAGGAAAGAATCTTGGAAAAACAAGCATCTTGTTCTGGGAATCTCAGGGAGAAGGAAAACAATTCAAAATCCAATCAGTGTCTTTGAGCGAAACACAGATTCTTTTATTCTGCTAGTTTGGACAACAGTTCCTCATGCAGATTTTACAGAGCTAGAGGTTGTTGGAATCATGAGAAAGTCTAGGAAAAGCCTGAATCACACAGGCTTATAAGATTTGGGGCCGCTGCAGGGTTGTGGAGCTTCACCAAGGGAGAGGATGGGAGTGGGGAGTGATATATGAAATGGAAAACTGCATTCTGGCAAAGGATGCGCCTGCTCTGAAATTCTCATAGCAGGATGACACTTGAAACCTTTGTTTCTACTTTTCCTTAAAGTGCATGAGGCCACACAATTGTTCCAGTCACTCTTACTGTATAAAAATCATTCCACAACTTAGAGGTATAAACTACAATTCATCTATTTTGTTCCCAGTTTTGAGGGTCAGGAAGTGGGTGAGGCAGTGCTGAGCAGCTCTCATTCGCAGTCTCTCATGCAGTTACATTCAGATGTCCACTGAGGCTGCAGTAATCTAAAGGCTTGCCAGGCTAGATGTCCAAGGTGGAGCAAATCATATAGCCAGTCATTGCTGCTAACCATTAGCCAAGCACTCAACTGCCTACATGCACCCTCTCCAGCATGGTGCTTTGAGAGAAGTCGGACTTTGAACATGGTGGCTGGCTTCTCCCAGTGAGAATTTCAAGAGATAAACTCAGAAGCCACATGGCCTTGACTGACCCTGGAAGTGAAACAACATCATTTCTGCTGCATTCTGTTCATTACAAGCACATCACTACGGTAGAGCGATCCAAGATTACAAGCAGCTGTGGTCCGCAGCATTCACAGAGAGGAATGAAAAGGGGTGAGTGAATTCAGCACCTTCAACCAAAACTATGTCCAGGTTCTCGCATTGGGACTAACTAGGCAAACAACCCCTGGAGAATGAAGAAAAGCCGGGGGGTGGGGAGGTGACAGCCCACCTGGGAATGGCATAGAGCCAAAGGAACCCCACTCCCAGCCAAGAGAAGTGATGAATGATTGTGTGACTCTTCCTGGAAAACTGCACTTCTCCCATGGATCTTTGCAACCCACAGATGAGGAGATCCCCTCGTGAGCCCATGCCACCAGGACCTTGGGTCCAATACACAGAGCTGTGTGGAGTCTTGGCAGAGCAGCCACTCAGTCACACACAGAGACCCAGGAGTTTTATATACTCTGGTCCCAGGATCCCCAGAAAGGTGGGAAATCCATCTGTACATATCCCTAGAAAGGGGGCTAAATCCAGGGAGCCAAGCATTGTCATTCTGCAGGCCCCACTTCCACAGCACCTCACAAGTTAAGACCGACTGGCTTGGAATTCCAGCCAGCCAATGGCAACAGGCTGGAATCTGCAGGACACAGGTCTGAGTTTCTACCATGTCTGTGGTTCAGTAGACTCAGCCATTCCAGCTTGCTGGCTTTGGAGAATACAAAGGGTCTGGGCCAGAAAAGGTCCCCCACAACACAGCACAGGTGCCTTGCCAGATTGTGGCCAGACTGCTTCTTTAAGCAGGACCCCTTTCCATTTATCCTCACTGGGAGGACATCAGCATGGGGGCTTCTGCCACTCCAGCCAGGATTCTACAGATAGAGCTCTGGTCTCTCCCTGGGACAGAGCTCCCAGGGGGAGGGGCAACCACCATCTCTGTGGTTCAGTTGACTCAGCTGTTTCAGCCTGCTGGCTTTGGAGAATACAGACAGTGCAGACAAGGAAAGGTCCCCCACAATGCAGCACACCTGCTCTGCCAAATAGCAGCCAGACTGCTTCTTTAAGCAGGTCTCTGATCCCATTCCTCCTGACTGGGTGAGACCTCCCAACAAGGGTCTCCAGCCACCTCCTACAGGTCAGTACCCCCCGGGTGGAGCTTCCAGAGGAAGGAGTTGGCTGCCATCTTCACTATTTCACAGGCTTCACTGGTGATACCTTCAGGTACAGGAAAAACCAAGGGAACTAGTGTCTGGACTGTACACCCAGCAAACCACAGCAGCCCTACAGTAGGGTGGCCTGACTGTTAAAAGAAGAACAAACCAACAGAAAACAACAACAACAACATTAAAAAAAAAACAAAACCACCAAAACCCCATTCAAAGGTCAGCAGCCTCAAAGATCGAAGGTAGATAGGCCCACAAAGATAAGAATCAACGCAAAAATGCTGAAAACTCAAAGAGCCAGAGTTGCCTCTTCTCTGCCAAATGGCTACAACACCTCTCCAGCAAAGGCATGGAACTGGGCTGAGGCTAACATGGCTGAATTGAGAGAAGTAGGCTTCAGAAGGTGGGTAATAACGAACCGTACTGAGCTAAAGGAGCATGTTGTAACCCAATACAAAGAAGCTAATAATCATCATGAAACAATACAGGCACTGATAGCCAGAATAGCCAGTTTAGAGAGAAACATAACCAACCTGACGGAGCCAAAAAACACAACATGAGAACTTCACAATGAATCACCACTACCAATAGCAGAACAGACCAAGCAGAGGAAAGAATCTCAGAGCATGAAGACTATCTTTCTGAAATAAGGTAGGTAGACAAGAATAAAGAAAAAAGAGTCAAAAGAAATGAACAAAACCTCCAAGAATTATGGGACTATGTAAAGAGATTGAACATACAACTGATTGGGGTACCTGAAAGAGACACGGAGAACGGAACCAAGGTGGAAAACATACTTCAGGATATCACCCAGGAGAACTTCCCCAACCTAGCAAGACAGGCCAACATTCAAATTCAGGAAATCCAGAGAACCCCATAACATATTGCATGAGAAGATCAGCCCCAAGACACAGAGTCACCAGATTCTCCAAGGTTGAAATGAAGGAAGAAATGTTTTTTGGGTTTTTTTGTTGTTGTTGTTGTTTTTGAGACAGAGTCTCACTCTGTTGCCCAGGCTGGAGTGCAGTGGTGTGATCTCTGCTCACTGCAAGCTCTGCCTCCTGGGTTCATGCCATTCTCTTGGCTCAGCCTCCTGAGTAGCTGGGACTACAGGCACCCGCCACCACGCCCAGCTAATTTTTTGTATTTTTAGTAGAGACGGGGTTTCACCATGTTAGCCAGGATGGTCTCGATCTCCCGACCTTGTGATCCACCTGCCTCAGCCTCCCAAAGGAAGAAATGTTAATGGCAGCCAGAGAGAAAGTCCAGGTTACCTACAAAGGGAAACCCATCAGACTAACAGCAGACTTCTCAGTGAAAACCCTACAAGCTAGAAGAGATTGGGGGCCAATTATTCAACATTCTTAAAGAAAAGAACTTCCAACCCAGAATTTCATGTCTGGCAAAACTAAGCTTCATAAGCAAAAAAGAAATAAGATCCTTTCCAGACAAGCAAATGCTTAGGGAATTTGTCACCACCAGGCATGCCTTGCAAGAGCTCCTGAAAGAAGCACTAAATATGGAAAGGAAAAACTATTACCAGCCACTACAAAAACACACTAAAGCACACAGACTAGTGGCACTATGAAGCAACCACATAAACAAGTCCATAAAATAACCAGCTAACATCATGACAGGATCAAATTCATACATATCAATATTAACCTTAAATGTAAATGGGCTAAATGTCCCCAATTAAAGGACACGAAATGGCAAGCTGGATAAAGAGCTAAGACCCATTGGTATGCTGTCTCCAAAAGACCCATCTCACGTGCAAAGACAAACACAGGCTCAAAATAAAGAGATGAAGGAAAATTTACCATGCAAATGGAAAACAGAAAAAAGCAGGAGTTTCAATCCTAATTTCTGACAAAATAAATTTTAAACCAACAAAGATCGAGAAAGAAAAAGAAGGTCATTACATAACGGTAAAGGGTTCAATTCAACAAGAAGAGCTAACTCTCCTAAATATATATGTACCCAATACAGGATCACCCAGATTTATAAAGCAAGTTCTTAGAGACCTACAAAGATACTTAGACTCCCATACAATAATAGTGGGAGACTAACACCCCACTGACAATATTAGACAGATCATCAAGACAGAAAATTAACAAAGATATTCAGGACCTGAACTCAGCTCTGGACCAAGTGAACCTACAGATATCTACAGAACTCTCCACCCAAAAACCACAGAATATACATTCTTCTCATTGCTACACAGCACTTACTCTAAAAGTCATCACATAATTGGAAGTAAAACACTCTTCAAAATGGATAAATTCCTCGACACATACACTCACCCAAGACTAAACCAGGAAGAAGTTGAATCTCTGAATAGACCAATAACAGGATCTGAAATTGTGGCAATAATCAACAGCTTACCAACCAAAAAGAGTCCAGGACCAGATGGATTCACAGTTGAATTCTACCAGAGGTACAAGGAGGAACTGGTACCATTCCTTCTGAAACTATTCCAATCAATAGAAAAAGAGGGAATCCTCCCTAACTCATTTTATGAGGCCAGCATCATCCTGATACCAAAGCCAGGCAGAGACACAACAAAAAAAGAGAATTTTAGACCAATATCCTTGATGAACATTGATGCAAAAATCCTCAATAAAATACTGGCAAACCGAATCCAGCAGCACATCAAAAAGCTTATCCACCATGATCAAGTGGGCTTCATCCCTGGGATGCAAGGCTGGTTCAATATACGCAAATCAATAAATCTAATCCAGCACATAAACAGAACCAAAGACAAAAACCACATGATTATCTCAATAGATGCAGAAAAAGCCTTTGACAAAATTCAACAACCCTTCATGCTAAAAACTCTCAATAAATTTAGGTATTGATGGGACGTATTTCAAAATAATAAGAGCTATCTATGACAAACCCACAGCCAATATCATACTGAATGGGCAAAAACTGGAAGCATTCCCTTTGAAAACTGGCACAAGACAGGGATGTCCTCTCTCACCACTCCTATTCAACATAGTGTTGGAAGTTCTGGCCAGGGCAATTAGGCAGGAGAAGGAAATAAAGGGTATACAATTAGGAAAAGAGGAAGTCAAATTGTCCCTGTTTGCAGATGACATGATTGTTTATCTAGAAAACCCCATTGTCTCAGCCCAAAATCTCCTTAAGCTGATAAGCAACTTCAGCAAAGTCTCAGGATACAAAATCAATGTACAAAAATCACAAGCATTCTTATACACCAACAACAGACAAACAGAGAGCCAAATCATGAGTGAACTCCCATTCACAATTGCTTCAAAGAGAATAAAATACCTAGGAATCCAACTTACAAGGGATGTGAAGGACCTCTTCAAGGAGAACTACAAACCACTGCTCAAGGAAATAAAAGAGGATACAAACAAATGGAAGAACATTCCATGCTCATGGGTAGGAAGAATCAATATCGTGAAAATGGCCATACTGCCCAAGGTAATTTACAGATTTAATGCCATCCCCATCAAGCTACCAATGCCTTTCTTCACAGAATTGGAAAAAACTACTTTAAAGTTCATATGGAACCAAAAAAGAGCCCGCATCGCCAAGTCAATCCTAAGCCAAAAGAACAAAGCTGGAGGCATCACGCTACCTGACTTCAAACTATACTACAAGGCTACAGTAACCAAAACAGCACGGTACTGGTACCAAAACAGAGATATAGATCAATGGAACAGAACAGAGCCCTCAGAAATAACGACGCATATCTACAACTATCTGATCTTTGACAAACCTGACAAAAACAAGCAATAGGGAAAGGATTCCCTATTTAATAAATGGTGCTGGGAAAACTGGCTAGCCATATGTAGAAAGCTGAAACTGGATCCCTTCCTTACACCTTATACAAAAATCAATTCAAGATGGATTAAAGACTTAAATGTTACACCTAAAACCATAAAAACCCTAGAAGAAAACCTAGGCATTACCATTCAGGACATAGGCATGGGCAAGGACTTCATGTCTAAAACACCAAAAGCAATGGCAACAAAAGACAAAATTGACAAATGGGATCTAATTAAACTCAAGAGCTTCTGCACAGCAAAAGAAACTACCATCAGAGTGAACAGGCAACCTACAAAATGGGAGAAAATTTTCGCAACCTACTCATCTGACAAAGGGCTAATATCCAGAATCTACAATGAAGTCAAACAAATTTACAAGAAAAAAACAAACAACCCCATCAAAAAGTGGGCAAAGGATATGAACAGACACTTCTCAAAAGAAGACATTTATGCAGCCAAAAAACACATGAAAAAATGCTCATCATCACTGGCCATCAGAGAAATGCAAATCAAAACCACAATGAGATACCATCTCACACCAGTTAGAATGGCAATCATTAAAAAGTCAGGAAACAACAGGTGCTGGAGAGGATGTGGAGAAATAGGAACACTTTTACACTGTTGGTGGGACTGTAAACTAGTTCAACCATTGTGGAAGTCAGTGTGGCGATTCCTCAGGGATCTAGAACTGGAAATACCATTTGACCCAGCCATCCCATTACTGGGTATATACCCAAAGGACTATAAATCATGCTGCTATAAAGACACATGCACACGTATGTTTATTGTGGCACTATTCACAATAGCAAAGACTTGGAACCAACCCAAATGTCCAACAATGATAGACTGGATTAAGAAAATGTGGCACATATACACCAGGGAATACTATGCAGCCATAAAAAATGATGAGTTCATGTCCTTTGTAGGGACATGGATGAAATCGGAAAACATCATTCTCAGTACACTATCGCAAGAACAAAAAAACAAACACCACATATTCTCACTCATAGGTGGGAATTGAACAATGAGAACACATGGACACAGGAAGGGGAATATCACACTGGGGACTGTTGTGGGGTGGGGGGAGGGGGGAGGGATAGCATTGGGAGATATACCTAATGCTAGATGACGAGTTAGTGGGTGCAGTGCACCAGCATGGCACATGTATACATATGTAACTAACCTGCACAATGTGCACATGTACCCTAAAACTTAAAGTATAATTAAAAAAAATTTAAAAAAAAATAAAATAAAAATAAAAATAAAAACACTCTTCAGCAAATGCAAAAGAACTGAAGTATAACAGTCTCTTAGACCACAACATAATCAAATTAGAACTCAAGATTAAGAAATTCCACTCAAAACCACACAACTACATGGAAATTGAACAACCTGCTCCTGAATGATTCTTGGGTAAATAATGAAACAAAGGAAGAAATCAAGAAGTTCTTTGAAACTAATGAGAACACAGAGACAACACACCAGAATCTCTGGGATGCAGCTAAGGCAGTGTTAAGAGGGAAATTTATAGCACTAAACGGCCACATCAGAAAGTTAGAAAGATCTCAAGTTAACAACCTAACATTTCAACTAAAAGAACTAGAGAACTAAGTGCAAACAAACCTCAAAGCTAGCAGAAGACAAGACTTAACCAAGATCAGTGGTGAAATGAAGAGAGAGACATAAAAAACCCTTCAAAAAAATCAGCGAATCTAGGAGCTGGTTTTTTGAAAAAATTAATAAAATAGACCACTAGCTAGGCTAATAAAGAAGAAAAGAGAGAAGAATCAAGTAAACACAATCAAAAATGACAAGGAGGATATCACCACTGACCCCATGGAAACACAATCATCAGAGAATACTATAAACACCTCTATGCACATAAACTAGAAAATCTAAAAGAAGTGGGTAAATTCCTGGACACATACACCCTCTCCCCAGACTGAACCAGGAAGAAATTCAATGCCTCAATAGCCAAGCAATAGTTCTGAAATTGAGGCAGTAATAAATAGCCTACCAACAACAACAACAACAACAAAAACCGAGGACCAGAGGAATTCACAGCTGAATTCCACCAGAGGGACAAAGAAAAGCTGATGCCATTTCTACTGAGACTATTCCAAACAACTGAAAAGGAGGGACTCCTCCCTAACTCTTTCTGTGAGGCCAGCATCATCTTGATACCCAAACCTGGCAGAGATGTAACAAAAGAGGATAACTTGAGGCCAATATCCCTGATGAACGTCAATGCAAAAATCCTCAACAAAATACTGGCAAACTGGATCCATCAGCACAACAAAAAGCTTATCCACCACAATCAAGTTGGCTTCATCCCCAGGATGCAAGGTTAGTTCAACATATGCAAATCAATAAATGTGATTCATTACATAAACAGGACTGAAGACAAAAACAACATGATTATCTTAATAGATGCAGAAAAAGCCTTCAATAAAATTCAACATCCCTTCAGGTTAAAAACTCTCAATAAACTAGATATTGAAGGATGATACCTCAAAATAATAAGAGTCATATATGGCAAACCCATAGCCAACATCATACTGAAAAGCCGAAAGCATTCCCCTTGAAAACTGGCACAAGACAAGGATGCCCTCCCTCACCACTCCTATTCAACGTAGTATTGGAAGTTCTGGCCAGGGCAATCAGGCAAGAGAAAAAAATAAACAGTATTCAAACAAGAAGAGAGGAAGTCAAATTATCTGTTTTGCACATGCCATGAGCCTATATCTGGAAAACCCCATCATCTCAACCCAAAAGCTTAAGCTGATAAGCAACTTCAGGAAATTCTCAGGACACAAAATCAATGTGCAAAATGGCTAGCATTCCTATACATCAACAATAGGGAAGCAGAGAACCAAATCATGAATGAATTCCCATTCACAATTGCTACAAAAAAAAGAATAAAATAGCTAGGTATACAGCTAACAAGGGAAGTGAAGGACCTTTTCAAAAAGAACTACAAACCACTGCTCAAAGAAGTTGGAGAGGACACACACACACACACACAAAATGGAGAAACATTCCATGCTCATGGACAGGAAGAATCAATATTGTCAGAATGGCCATACTGCCCAAAGTAATTTATAGATTCAATGTCATTCCCAGTAAACAACCATTGACATTCTTCACAAAGTTAGAAAAAACTATTTTACAATTCATATGGAACGAAAAATGAGACTGAAGAGCCAAGACAATCCTCAGCAAAAAGAACAACACTGGAGGCATCATGCTACCTGACTTCAAACTATACTACAAGGCTACAGTAACCAAAACAGCGTGGTACTGGTACAAGAACAGATGCACAGATCAATGGAACAGAATACAGAACTCAGAAATAAGACCACATACCTACAATCATCTGACCTTAGAAAAACCTGGGGGAGAGCTGACTAGCCATATGCAGAAAATTGACACTGGACCCCTCCCTTACACCATATACAAAAATCAACTCAAAGGCCAGGTGCATTGGCTCACACCTGTAATCCCAGCACTTTGGGAGGCCAAGGCAGGCAGATCACCTGAGGTCAGGAATTCAAGACCAACCTGGCCAACATGGTGAAACCCCATTTCTACTAAAAATACAAAAATTAGCCAGGCATGGTAGTGCACTCCTGTAGTCCCAGCTACTTGGGAGGCTGAGGCAGGAGAATCACTTGAACCTGGGAGGCAGACATTGCAGTGAGCCAAGATCATGCCATTGCTCTCCAGCCCAGGCAACAGTGTGAGACTCCATCTCAAAAAAAAAAAAAAATCAACTCAAGATGTATTAAAGACTTAAATGTAAAACCCAAAACTTATAAACCCTAGAAGAAAATCTAGGCCATATCATTCAGGACATAAGCATGAGCAAAGATTTCATGACAAAAATGCCAAAACCAATTGTAACAAGAGCAAAAATTTTAAAATGGGATATAATTAAACTAAAGAGTTTCTACAGAGCAGAAACTCTAACATGAGAGTGAACAAACAACCTGCAGAATGAGAGAACTTTTTTGAAATCTATCCATCTGACAAAGGTCTAATATCCAGGGTCTGCAAGGAACTTAAATTTACAAAAAAGAAAAAAAAACCCATTAAAAGGTGGGCAAAGGACATGAACAGACACTTTCAAAATAAGACACGTGCAACCAACAAACATATGAAAAAAAGCTCAACATCACTGATCATTAGAGAAGTGCAAATCAAAACCACAATGAGATACCATTTTATGACAGTCAGAATGGCTATTATTAAAAAGTCAACAAACAACAGATGCTGGTGAGGTTGTGGAGAAAAAGGAATGCTTTTACATCATTGGTGGGAGTGTAAATTAGTTTAACCATTGTGGAAGACAGTGTGGCAATTCCTCAAAGACCTAGAGGCAGAAATACTATTTGACCCAGCAATCCCATTGCTGGGTATATACCCCCCAAAATAGAAATCATTCTATTATAAAGATACATGCATGTGTATGTTCATTGCAGCACTATTCACAAAAACAAAGACATGGAATCAACTAAATGCCCATTAATGATAGACAAGATAAAGGAAATGTGGTACATATACACTATAGAATACTATGCAGCCATAAAAAGGAACGAGATTATGTCCTTTGTAGGGACATGGGTGGAGTTGGAAGCCGTTATCCTCAGCAAACTAATGCAGGAACAGAAAAGCAAATACTCCATGTTCTCATTCATGTGTGGGAGCACAATGATGAGAACCCATGGACATATGGGGAGAACACCATACACTGGGGTCTTTCAGAGTAGGAAGGGAAGGGAGAGCATCAGAAAAAATAGCTAATGGATGCAGGACTTAATACCTAGGTGATGGGATGATCTGTGCAGCAAACCACCATGGCACACAAATTTGCCTTTGTAACAAACCTGCACATCCTGCACATGTACCCCTGAACTTAAAATAAAAGTTGAAGAAAAAAAATCACTAGGGTAAGCCCAGATTCAAAGGGAAGGGAATATTGACCCTGCCTCTCAATGGGAGGAGTGTCAAAGAATCACAGAGGCCTTTTTAAACCATTGTAATTGTACTATCTAGCCTTGCACCATGTCAGACTAAATAACATACAGCAGAAATAACAAAAAACTATAACAAAAACTATAAACCTGAAGAACTCTTGGTTTTTCTACCTTTTTTTCATCTTCTTTCTCCTTCTTTTTCAGGATATATACCCCTCATCTTTTCGTTGAATTATGGCCATTCCACTACCTAGGTAAAACAAAAATTTCACCAAAATAGCAACTGAATTAATTGGTTAAGTCTTTCTTTAACTTTAACTTTCATCTTAGGTTGGTCCTTATTATATTTGGTATATACTTATTAAGCATATATTACCTGCTGGGTAGCATGCTACTTAAGTAGTTAGAATTATTGGTCATTGGGGTAGAAAAAAGGAAGGAGGGCAGAATTTATTTCAGTTCACCATGCTTCAAATCCAAAATATTGTTCTTTTTGGCATACAAACTTTAAATTCCAAGATATATTTAATTCTGCCATTCAAATATCAAGAATTATCTTTCTGATACATCTCTTTACTTTGTCTCCAAGGAAATACAGTTTAAAATATTCCACTATCCTCTCAGTGGAAAACTTGCTTTATTTATATTTTCAGTATAGGTTCATTCTCAATATTTGGAACCTTTAAGAAGTTTTTTCAAATATTTACTTAAAAATAAATTGTAGCTAAAAACATCAGATACCCTCCAAAGTCCTGTGAGTCTCTAGGTCCTCGAGATGATTTGAAAAGCAAGAACAATGAATTGCATGATCCAAGTCTGAGAAAAACACCCCAGGTGTATCTCGTCAACAAGAGAGTCGGCATAAGAAAACCACATTACAACACCTGCTTTCTGTGTAAGGCTCCAATGCAGTATACACAGTACAGCCCCAATACTACAAAGAAATGAGATGAAAAGCCTACCTTAGCAAAATGTTTAATATAATTTTAAGAGATTGTTGTTGAGTTTCTAGAACCTACTCACCAGATCAGGACGACCTGCTTGGGAGCTTGTGTTGATGAGAATAGAACTAAGGGTCTACTCATTTTGGGGGTGGGAGGGTTCTTAAATGTATGCTAATATTTTTAAGTTGACCTCTTTATTTCAGGATTAAGTTTTCAGGTTGACAAAGAAAAACAAAACCTTTCCATTTCCAATTCAAAATGTGTGTTGCAATACACATCCTATTACAGTGTACTCTGAGGAAGTATTTATTAAATGCCAATCTATCTACCAGTTTTATCAGAAATCATCCGGAAACTGTTAAAACAATAGAGTCCTGAGACTTTAGAGATTCTGGTGCAGTAGATTCTGAAGGCTTTTTAAAAAAAACAATGAGAAATATTTTAAAATCTTTCGCTGATTCTAATGAGCATCCAGGTTTGAGAGTCTCTACTGTAAGGAATAATTCACATCATTTCATTTGTACTGGAATTTTTATCTACATTAAATTGACTGAAATAAGGAAAATGTTGACTAGAACTTATTGATCTTTTGGATATGGTACTATTTTTGTAGTAACAGGTCCAGACTTACATTAACTGAAGTTAGGAGAGTGGAAATTAAATGTTGATTTTCTTTTCTTCTTTCCAACTTTTATTTTAGATTCAAGGGATACATGTGCAGGTTTGTTATGTGGGTAAATTGTGTGTTGCGGCATTTTGGTGTACAATTTTGTCACCCAGGTAATCAGCATAATACCCAATAGGTTATTTCAGTACTTCTAAGGGATTAAAATACACTTGGCATTTCATTTCTCTCCAGGCGTCTCTTACTGTATGTTGAGGGAAAAAAGCCTGGGACAGATGAAGCAAGATTTAAAAAAATAATATCTGGACGTGTCTTCACACAACAGATGCTCAATAAATATTACAAGGATGGATGAATGATTAAATAAATGAATGAATAAATGAATAATACCCAAACTAGGTAGTCATTAACAGGAAGAAAAAGCATTCCTCTTCCTACATGTTATGTATGTCAAACTCTCAACTGAAAAAATATATATTTGTCATAGGGAGGCACGGAATCCACAGCATTGGCTCCTATAACCTGGGGTCTCTCCAGAAAAAGATTCCTAGCATGTGTCCCAAGAGGAACGAGCCACAGAAGGATCCCAGAACTTTCATTTTTCCAACTTCTTACTAACGCAGTATTTCCATAAATCTGGAAAGTCTTTAGGAGACCCACAGCTGCTCTGATTTCAAATAAAGCTGAGGAATAATAGCCCACCTCTATGCAATCGTAGCTTTCAAAAAATTCTCAAAACTTGAGACTTTGAAATTTGGTGTTTCAGAGTTTAGTGGCCCCAGAGCAATGCAGATCATTCCCTAAAATCTCACGACCCACAAGGGGTCTGCGGGCTCAACAATAATGATAATGAAATAGCTATTGTGATGAATATTAAGCATTTTCTAACACATGCTAAGTGCTTTACATATATTATTAGCTTGCTTTATCTCGCAAGAACACCATACATTTTGATAATCCTTTTTTCTCATTGTTATTATTAGTTTACCAAAAAAGAAAGTGAGACTTTGGGAGAAGTTGAGGCTTTTTAGAGAAATTGAATCAATATTACAATATTACAGTGACCATCCATAATCCTTTACTTAAATTTAACAATTTTTTTCATATTTTTTCACATGTGATTTACTGTCTTCCTCTCCCTCTCCCTATCTTTATAGGAGTCTGCTCTGTGTTTGAGTAGAAAAGGGTAGAGAAGAGGGGGCAAGGGACACACACACACATACATACCACACAACACACACATACACACACACTCCATGCATACCACACAACACACACACACACACCACACACACACACACACACACAATTTTACTGACCCATTTGAAGGCAAGTTGCAGACTTCATACCATGTCACCCATAACATTTCAACACACATCTTTTTAAAATAAGGAAATTCTCCTACAAACCGTGATACCACTGTCATAACTAACAAAATTAACAAAACTTCCATAATATCATCAAATACACAGTTCATATTCAAACTTCCATAATGTTTGTGGGGTGTTTTTAACAGCAGTTTAACAGATTTCACAGATAAATAGATATTTAAACAGAAGATTAGTAACTGTTTGGGTCAGTGAATAATTGTAACTAGAACTGAATGTGTTTACATATGTTCTGAGACAGAAAAAAAAATAGAATTCTTGAAGGAAACCATTCCACAGGATGTACCCACTCTGAACATCAGAATTTTCACTCCAATCCTTAAGCAGGGTCCGCCAGGGCCAGGTACTCATCTATAATAATTCCTGGAAAGTTATTCACCCCTAGAATTGTATGAAGCTAGCAGTGACAGAAAGGGTAAACAACGTGTGGCTCACTCTGTCTTCTGTGCTCCAAAATTTCAAGCATTTAGAGAGAACTTTAAAAAGGAGTTGACCAATGAGAATGGACACATGGTAGGGAACAACACACACTGGGGGCTGTCACAGTGGATGGGGTGGGCCCACAGGGAGGAAGAGCATCAGGAAGAATAGCTAATGAATGCTGGGCTTAATACCCAAGTGATGGATTGATAGGTGCAGCAAACCACCATGGCACACATTTACCTATGTAACAAACCTGCACATCCTGCACATGTACCCTGGAACTTAAAAGTTGAAGGAAAAAAGAGGTTGGGGCATAAATTAAATATTTGGAAATAACAGGCAGAAGGTTGTGGGGCTTTCCCCATGCTGCTCCCACCCAATGCCAGAATGATGTTTCCCTGGATTTTAGACCAAAAGAATGAAGGGGGTCTGCATGGAGCTAACCTCTAAAGTGGGAGCCAGAAGCAGCAGAGAGAACCATGAGGTGCCCAACATAGCAATTAAGCAGTAGTCTTCTGGATGGGGGAGGCTACGTGAACAGAAACAAGGGCTTTCAGCACTGGCCTGGATGGTCCGAAGACCAAGGAACAGATGGGCTTCTCACCAATACTCTAGCACAATGCAAGCCCTCTCAAACTGCAGCACAACCCCATGGAATTGAACAACTCAAAGAAACTAAAAATAAAATTTCCACCTGGCAGACATGACAGGTCTATACATAGACGTTTATTTAAGTAATGAAAAATAAAGTATTGCTCTTCTTCATTCCTTTTTCCCTTCCTTTCCAATACCATAATCTCTGCCTGGATGGCCACATTGCTTCCTCCTCTTCTATGTCTCTCTCTAATCTTTTTTCCTCTCTTATCAGAACACTTGTGAAAGCATTTGGAACCCACCTGAATAACCCAGGATAATATATTCATCTGAAGATCCTTAGTCATATATGCAAAGACCCTTTTTCCTTATAAGGCAACATTTACAGCTTCCAGACATTGAGATCTGACATTTTAGGGGCCATTATTCTGCCTATCACACCCACTAAAATATTTGGAAATTGTGTAGCATCAGGACAGCAAATTTCTCATAAGTGTTGCAGATTTTAAAAGATATTTGTTCTACATGTCCAAGTTTTTATAACTTTGTGTCCAAATAAATAAGGATATTTTGAATAGTTCAGTTGTAGTCTGAGACTATTTACTATACATGGTCTACTTGTACCTAGTTATATATACAAACTATAAAGTAGTTTGGGTTATTGGCTCAAGAACACATAGCTGCTTTCAACCTGGGGATATTGCTGTTCACTTGCTATCTTGGAAGGCAAGATTTTTCTACTGGTTCTGTCCCACAATTTGAAGGTATGTCCCCCACCTCCCCAATCTCTTCCATCTCTTTTTAAAATTGGCTTTACTGAGGTACAATTTACAATAAAATTCATATAGTTTAAATGTAAAGTTCAATTAATTTTGACAAACGTATTCAACCATGTCATCACTAACCCAATCAAGATATAGAAAATTTCCATTACCCCAGAATGTTCCTGTGTGCTCCTTCCCAGCTTAATTTGGGAATATTACAAATAAAACTGACACGAATATTTATGTTAAAGTTTTTTTGGACTATCTTTTTCTCTTGGATATATACCTAGACATGGAATTGCCAGTTCATAGAGTACATATATTTTTAATCCATCCTCTCTTTGGCTCCTTGCTCTAATCCATTATTCTAGGACATTGTGATTTCACTTTCTACATTTTACTCGGTAATAAATTGATAATAATCTTTAACCAGTTTGACTATCTCTTCCTTTCTTCCTTGGTATGGCAAGCAACAGTTAATCTTTTTAACCAGTTTGACTAACGGTTCCCATCTTCCTTGCTATGTCCCACTCTAGACTTTGTTCCATTTGTTCTATGCTAGGATATTTACTTCTCACTTCCTGGAACATACTGCTAATTCTTAGCAGTTATTTCTGCAATTATTTGACATTAATCGAAGACTTTGCTTCCCTTCAAAATTCACTATGCAATGCAGGAGAGGGGTGTGTGATACTGCAGCTCCCAGTGTCTCCATCCTAAACTGACTGTCAATAGCCTTTTTTCATAGGCAACTCTGTTCTTTCTAACCCAATGATCCTTTGTGGCAATTGAAGAAATGAATCAAGATGCTACTTTGGATTCCTCATTATGTGCCTCCAAGATAGCAGGATACTTCTTCTGTAACCCTATTCTCGATTTACTGGAAGTATGCTACTGATATTGCCATTTTATTGCTTCCTATCTAGTTCTATGCAGGGTGCAATTAACTATATCAATTTGAGCTGTTTCTGTTTAATTCCATCGATAATGATCTGATGATATTGACATATTATGAAGGATTACTTGCCAAAAGAAAATACGTGTGAAAAAAAACCTAAACGTGTTTGAACCAAGCCTGACTCATGTTCCAAATTTGTATGTTAAGCATGAACCTTCTCCATATACCACTGAGATTGTCAACATTATCAGAACATCCTAGGATTAAAGATATACAGCAACAGCCTAATTAAAAGGCAATCAGCATAAGACAGCTCTATGATGGAGGTAAGTCTGCCAGGCTTTTCATAAACAGACCTAATTGCTTTACCTGATTATATTTCCTTCTTCAGAATTAAATTTTAAGAAAAAATATGAAAATCTTTGATAATACCCTGAAGATTTAATTCTTCAGCAGCCTTTATATTTAAGGAACAACAATTTTATATTTATAATATATTGTTTCACAAAGTGGTTTGCAATGATGCCTAAACTGTTTAGATTGCTTTGGGCACATTAAGTTGTCATTAAAAAAAAAAAAAAAAGATTAGCTGAACATTCTCACAGTAACTCAGTGACTCCCTGATTCTGTGTGTTGTGGGCTTACAATAGTTTCTCTTTTTATTTATTCTTTTAATTTCAATAGCTTTTGGTTTGGGCTACAAGTGGTTTTTGGCTACATGGATGAGTTCTGTAGTGGTGAATTCTGAGATTTCACTGCACTTATCACCTAAGCAATGTACACTGCACCCAATATGTAGCCTTTTATCCCTCATCTTCCTCCCACCCTCCTCCTCAAGTCCTCAAAGTCCATTATATCATTCTGCATATCTGCATCCTCAGAGCTTAGCTGTCACTCATAAATGAGAACATATAGTATTTGGTTTTCCATTCCCGAATTACTTCACTTAGAATAATGGCCTCCAGCATCATCCGACTTGCTGCAAAAGACATTATTTCATTCCTTTTCATGTCTAAGTAGTATTCCTTTTTTATACGTACCACAATTTCTTTATCCACTCATTGGTCAGTGGGCAGTTAGGTTGACCCCGTTATCTTTACAATTGTGAATTGCGCTGCTATAAACGTGTGTGTGCCTGTGTCTTTTTCATATAATGACTTCTTTTTCTTTGGATAGATACCCTGTAGTGGGATTGTTGGAGTGAACGGTAGATCTACTTTTAAGGAATCGCCACACTGTTTCCCTTAGAGGTTGTACTAATTTACATTCCCACTAGCAGTGTAAAAGTGTTTCCTTTTCGCCACATCCACGCCAACATCTATCGTTTTTTGACTTTTTAATTATGGCCATTCTTCCAGGAGTAAGGTGATATCTCATTGTGGTTTTGATTTGCACCTCCCTGATGATTCGTGATGTTGAGCATTTTTTCACGTTTGTTAGTCATTTTTCTATCTTCTCTTGAAAAATGTCTATTCATATCCTTCACCCAATTTTTGATGGGATTTCTTTCTGATTGGTTTGAGTTCCTTGTAAATTCTGGATACTAACCCTTTGTCAGATACATAGTTTGCTATTGTTTTCTCCCATTCTGTGGGTTGTCTGTTTACTCTGCCAATTATTTCTTTTGCTGTGCAGATGATTTTTAGTTTAATTAGGTCCCATTTGTTTTTATTTTTGTTGCATTTGCTTTTGGGGTCTTGGTCATGAATTCTTTGCATAAGCTAATGTCCAGAATACTTTTTCTAATGTTATTTCATAGAATTTTTATGGTTTCAGGGCTAAGATTTAAATCTTTGATCCATCTTGAATTGGTTTTTGTATATTGTGAGAGATGGCAATCCCGTTTTATTCTTCTACATGTGGCTTGCCAGTTTTCCCAGCACCATTTATTGAATAGGGTGTCCTTTCCCCAGTTTATGTATGTTTTGTTGAAGATCAGTTGGCTCTTTAAGTATTTGACTTTATTTCTGTGTTCTTTCTTCTCTTCCATTGGTCTAAGTACCTGTTTTTATATCAGTACCATGCTGTTTTGGTAACTATAGCCTTGTAGTATGATTTGAAGTCATCATGTGATACCTCCAGATTCGTTCTTTTTGCTTAGGATTACTTTGGTTATTCGGGCTCTTTTTTTGTTCCATATGAATTTTAGGATTGTTTTCTGTGTGAAAAATCATGGTATTTTGATGGGAATTGCATTGAATCCGTAGATTGCTTTGGCAGTATGGTCATTTTTACAATATTGGTTCTTCCCATCCATAAGCATAAGATGTATTTCCATTTGTTTGTGTCATCTATGATTTCTTTCAGCAGTGTTTTGTAGTTTTCCTTATAGGGGTCTTTTACCTCCTTGGTTAGGGTTTTGTTTTCATTTTGTTTTTCTGCTATTGTAAAGGGAATTGAATTCTTGATTTGATTCTCGGCTCAGTTGTTGTTGATATATAGCAGTGCTGATTTGTGTACATTAATTTTGTTATCTGAGACTTTACTAAATTCATTTATCAAATTTAAGAGTCTTTTGGGTGAGTCTTTAGGCTTTTCTAAGTATAAGATCATATCATTGGTGAACAGCACTAGTTTGACCTCCTTTTTTCTGATTTGGATGCCCTTTCTTTCTTTCTCTTCCCTGATTGCTCTGCATAGGAATTCCAGCACTATGTTGAATAGAAGTGGTGAAAGTGGGCATCCTTGTCTTGCTCCAGTTCTCAGGGGAAATGCTTTCAAGTTGTCACCATTCAGTATGATATTGGCTGTGGGTTTGTCACATATGGCTTTTATTTTTTTGAAGTAAGTCCCTTCTATGCCTAGTTTATTGAGGGTTTTTATCAGGAAGGGATGCTGGATATTATCAAATGCTTTTTCTGCATCCATTGAGATGATCATATTGTTTTTGTTTTTAATTCTGTTTATATGATGTATCACATTTATTAACTTGTATATGTTAAGCCACTCTTGCATCCCTGGGATGAAACCCACTTGATCAGGATGTATTATCTTTTTGATGTGCTGTTGGATTTGGTTGGCTAGCATTTTGTTGAGGATTTTCATGTCTATGTTCATTAGAGATATTGGTCTGTAGTTTTCTTTTTGTGTTATATCCTTTCCTGGTTTTGGTATTAGGGTGATACTGGCTTCATAGAATGATTTAGGGAGGATTCCCTCTTTCTCAATCTTTTGGAACAGTTTTAGTAGGATTGGTACCAATTATTCCTTGAATGTTTGGTACAATTCAGCTGTGAATCCATCTGGTCCTGGGCTTTTTTTGTTGTTACAGATAAATTTTTTAAAAATTAAACTGCTAAGTTATTTCACTTACGATAGTCATTTTTTATAAATTAGCTATTCAGTCTCACTGCTTGCTATTGGTCTGTTCAGGGTTTTCTTGTTTTTGTTTTTTGAGATAGGACCTTGCTCTGTCACCTAAGCTGGAGTGCAATGGCGCAAACTCGGCTCACTGCAACCTCCACATCCCGGGCTCAAATGATCCTCCTGCCTCAGCCTCCCAAGTAGCTGGGACTACAGACATGTGCCACCATGCCTGGCTAATTTTTATATATATATATATTTTTTTAGAGGCGGGGTTTCACCATGTTGCCCAGGCTGGTCTTAAACTCCTAGTCTCAAGGGATCCACTCACCTTGGCCTCCCAAAGTGCTGGGATTACAGGGATGAACCTCCATACCCAGCTTTCTATTTCTTCCTGATTTAATCTAAGAGGCTTGTATATTTCCGGGAATTTATCCATTTCCTCTAAGTTTTTTAGTTTGTGCACATAAAGGTGTTCATAGTAGTCTTGAATAATCTTTCATACCTCTGTGGTATCAGTTGTAATGCCTCCAGTTTCATTTCTAATTAAGCTTATTTAGATCTTCTCTCTTCTTTGGTTAATCTTGCTAATGATCTATCAATTTTGTTTATCTTTTCAAAGAACCAGCTTTTTGTTTAATTTTTTATTTCAGTTTCATTTAGCTCTTCTCTGATCCTGGTTATTTCTTTTCTTCTGCTAGGTTTGAATTCAATTGTTCTTTTTTCTCTAATTCCTTGAGGTGTCACGTTAGGTTGTCAATTTGTGCTCTTCAGATTTTTTGATGTAGGCATTTAATGCTATGAACTTTCCTCTTAGCACTACTTTTGATGTATTCCAGAGGTTTTAATAACTTGTATCACTATTATTCATTTCAAAGAATTTTTTAATTTCCATCTTGATTTCATTAACCTCAAAATCATTCAGGAGCAAATTATTTAATTTCTATGTATTTGCATAGTTTTGAGAGCTCCTTTTGGAATTGATTTCTAATTTTATTCCACTGTGGTCTGAGAAGATACCTGATATGATTTTGATTTTCTTAAATTTATTGAGATTACAATGGCTTCTTTTGCACTGCCACTGTTAATTTGCTTCCAATGAACGCTGCACGACATGATGAATATTCATATATAGGATGCAGAAGGCCATCTTGCCCTCTAAACCCCATTATGTGAACACCTACTATTACTTAAATATTTGTTTAACATCACAACGAAAGCACGGACAACAAAAATATGGCATAACAGACCACCAGCCTAAGATAGGACCATACACTGGATCTGGATAAATAAGCACAACCAAAACATATGTCTGTGACCTTACAAGATAAACTGCTGGAGCCTCAATTCTGCGTCTTCCCATCTCCTCTTCCCCAGCTATTTTGACTTCCAGCAAAATTCCTGGATGACTCCAGAAGTCTCTCTGCTGTGACCAAAGACCATCTTATAGGCCATCTCATCCATCGCTGCTGTTTCTCCTTGACCCTGTTAGTTACCCCCTCTGCTCTGCAGTCCTGGTGTCAGTAGAAGCAGAAAGCAGTGAAGCATTTCCAACCATCCCAGAAATGGGTTGCATTATTCTTTCTCAGAAATTCAGAGATCTCAGAAGCATCCACATGTAACTGCTCATTCATTAACAGCTTTTTCTTATTTCTATTTCCTATAACACAGCAAATCAGAAACGTCTAAAGAAAAGGGTAAATTTTCTGTACTATTTCAAAACTAAGAAATAACCAATTATGTAATAAGTGAAAAAAAATTGAAGCAGAAATGGAAAAATGATTTGAGTTCACAGGATAAATCTTGATAAATGTTGCAGTGGTTGACTTGCTAATTGTTCTTCTTGCTCAATGTCACTGAATGAAGAATTGTAACACGGCAAACTTTCAAAGATGAAGTTCAAATACCTGATAATTTGAGGTTTTGTTGGGGTTTTTTACTGTAATTAATTTTAGGAAAAATTCATCTTTGGCATGCAATGATCTGGGAATAATTTCAGTGAAAAGTAAGGATGCTTTTTATTGGTATTGGGTTTTAAAGATTACAACAAGCTATAATTTACATTATCTTATTTGATTCTCAAAATGACTGAAGTGGAAAGGAAAGTCATACTATGTTCTCCATTTTACAGGTGAGAAAACTGAGGCTCAAAAATCTGGCCAGGTGTGGTGGCACTCACCTATAATACCAGCACTTTGGGAGGCCGAGGCATGAAGATTGCTTGAGCCTTGGAGTCCAAGACCAGCCTGGGCAATACAGCAAGACCCCATGACTACAATTTTTTTTTTAATTAGCTAGGTATAGTGGCACCTTCCTGTGGTCCCAGCTACTCACAAGGCTGAGGTGGGAAGATTGCTTGAGACCAGGAGGTCGAAGCCACTGTGAGCCACAAACATGCCGTTGCACTCCAGGCTGGGCGACAGACTGAGAACTTGTCCAAAAATAAAAATAAAAAAAAATCATAAGGCTCCTAACCAAGATCTTACAAAAAGTAAGTAATGATATTTGGTCTTGATCTCAGTGCAATGTGTTTTCCATTATACCCTAATGACTTTTTATACCCCCAGCTTTCTGGAAAAGTTAAGGAGCTCCTATTTTAAACATTGAAAATGAAACTGGCTTTTCCAGATGCCTAAAGGTTATTTGTGTGGCAGTTAGGTTTTTTGCTATTCATATACCAATATCTGGCTACACAACTGCAGTACCGTTGGTGTGGCTTCACTGGCATGCTCACAGAATAGTCCTGCCCTCTTGCACTGTGGACACATCTTCCCTATCTTACCACCTCATTGATAATGCCCAACCTTATAAACATAAGCAGGAAACATTCCCCTCTTGTTTGAGTTGATCATTAGGCAAAGGCCAACTTGAAGAGGCCATTGCAGAAGTGAAATTTCCATACTATACAGTTGTGAGTTGTTTAAATATTCAGGGGGAAAATGGTCAGGGGTGGAAACTGGTCAAGGAAGAGAAAGACACACAACTGTGAATAACTGAACAGATCTGCATTCATAAATCCAAATTTGTCAATGGGAAATTATCGAAATGGCCGTGTGTGTGTGTGTGTGTGTGTGTGTGTGTGTGATGGAATCTCGCTCTGTCGCCCAGGCTGGAGTGCAGTGGCGCAATCTCTGCTCACTGCAAGCTCTGCCTCCCAGGTTCATGCCATTCTCCTGCCTCAGCCACCCAAGTAGCTGGGACTACAGGTGCCCACCACCACACCCAGCTAATTTTTTTTTTTTTTTTGTATTTTTTGTAGAGACGGGGTTTCACCATGTTAGCCAGGATGGTCTTGATCTCCTGACCTCGTGATCCACCCGCCTCAGCCTCCCAAAGTGCTGGGATTACAGGTGTGAGCCACTGAGCCCGGCCTGAAATGGTCTTAAGATGTTTGGTCAGGTTAGTGTGTTCACAAACTTTATTCCATCTCATTAAAATGACATACTTGTGAAAATTTTGGAAAATATAGAAAAATAGCAATCACATGCACAAATAACCAGTTTCACGGTAACTACTTAAGAGTTTGTTGTGTTCCCTTCAGTATTTTTCTTATGCAACATACTTCTTTTATGTAGTTGACAGTTCTGCAGTGCTTCTTATTGACTGATCCTGGGAAAGTTACTTAACCTCTGAGAACCCAAGAGCATCTGCTTATACTTCTAGTGTCAATACACATTCATTGGCAGCTTTTTATTATTTCTATTTCCTAGGATATGGCAAATCAGAAATTTCAACAGCCTAAAGGAAAAATTTTCACACTCTTTCAAAATTAAATAATTCACAAATAAAGAAAAAAAGATACAGAAATAAAAAACAAAGCATCACTTTCCTTATCTAAAAACTACGGGAAATAATAGGACCAACCATATGGGATGGTTGTAAGGATTCATGAGAAAATGTCTATCAATTGCTTAACCCAGGGTCTGTCAGAGAATAAGCACTCAAATAGCTCTTATTTTATATGTGTATATATATATATATATATATATATATATATATATATATATAATATATGATTTTATACTAATTGGTCAGTTAACAAGTTATTCATTTTATTTTGTATCACACTTTATTCAAAAGAGGATTTCAAAGTGAAATGAATGTAGAGAGTAAAGAGGATTTTTTTAATCAGTAAGAAAATTAAGGTGTAGTATGAGAAAACTAGGGTGGGTGGGAAAAGAAGATAAACCAAAGCATGAAAAAAATAAGATGACATTAAGAAAAGTTAACTAAACAAAATGTAAGCCATAAAGTGCAATTCACATTGATAAGAATGGGCCACAGTTTTGGCTCTAATATGCTTTTCAGCTAATGCAAAGACAATGATATAACTCTAAATGCCTATGAAATGAAAATAAAGCAGTTGCTCAATAAATCACTCATCCATTCCTGGCAACGGAACCTAAGAGATGTGTTTACTTTTGTTAAGACTATGCTGAGATACAATGGCAGTGTATACAACTTCACTATAATTAACAATGGGGTTATAAGAAAGAATTTTCTCCTATTTAAAACTTCATAATCTTTATTACAGAAAAAGAGGAAATAGAATTTAAAAAGAAAAATGGGGGGGAAAATCTCTAGGTTATCATTTAGATAGCAATGATATCCAGAGATAACCACTGTTAATAACATGGTATATTTCCTTCCAAACTATTTTCTATGCATATTTGCACATGTAAATCACTATGTTTACTTACAAATATTGGATCATTTATACAGACAGCTTTGTACATTGCCTTTTGCTCTTAATGTATTCAGAACATTTTATGTTAATATTTAAATATCTATACCATGATTTTGATGTCTACATAATATCTCATAATATAGGTATGTCTTAATGTATTCAACCAAACTTTTTAAATGTCAGATTTAGATTGTTTCCAAATTTCTTCTATTCCAAATTTCTTCTATTACAAATAAATATTGTGAATATTTCCTTAAGAAAGCCAGGCATGGTGGCATGCACCTGTAGTCCCAGCTACTGGGCATCCTGAGACAAGAGAATAATTTGACTCCAGGGGTTCAAGGCTAGCCTGGGCAACAGGCCAACATAGTGAGAGGAAGGAAGGGAGGAAGAGAGGAAGGAAAGAAGGGAGGGAGGCCGACCCAAATTGAAGAACATTCTAGAAAATAACTGCCTTTACTTTCGAAAAAAGTCAAGAGTAAAAACATCAGGGAAAAAAAATGAAAAATTGCTCCAGATTAAAGAAGACTAAAGAGACTGACTGGTAAATAGTTTTATAAAACATTATTGGAGTAATTGACAAAATTGGAATATGGACTGTGGAGCAGATTTATGAATGAGTACAATGTTATATTTCTTGGTTTTGTTGTTTGGTTGGTTTTTTGTTTTGTTTTGGTTTTGAGACAGTCTCACTCTGTCACTGAGGCTGGAATGCAGTGGTGCAATCTCAGCTCACTGCAACCTCCACCTCCCAGGTTCAAGTGATTCTCATGCCTTGGCCTCCTGAGTAGCTGGGACTACAGGCATGTGCCACCAAGCAGGGCTAATTTTGGTATTTTTAGTAGAGACAGGGTTTCACCATGTTGGCCAGGCTGCTCTGGAACTCCTGATCTCAAGTGATCTGCCCACCTTGGCCTCCTAAAGTGTTGGGATTACAGGTGCGAGCCACCGCACCTGGCCTATATTTCTTGATTTTGATAATTGTTCTGTAAATGAATGTCCTTACTCTTGGGAAATATATACTGAAGTACTTCAAGTTAAAGAAGTGCAATATCTGCAACTTACTCTCAAGTGGTTCAAAAAAATTTATGTACACACATATACACATACCACAGAGAGAATCAGAGAGAATGATAGAGCAAGTGGGGCAAAATTTAAAATATTGGTGAATCTGAGTAAAGAGGGTAAGGGAGTTCTTTGAACTACTCTTGCAACTATTTTTAAGTTTGAAATGATATCAAAATTTAAAAAATTACTCCCAAGCAACCACTAAGAAAGCTATGCAAAGTGGTATAGACAAACAAATCTACTATAAATAAATTAAGATGACATTCCAAATAATCTTCAAGTAACCCACAGGAAGACATAAAAACAAAGAGCGGGTGGAAAGAGAAAGAGAGGGAAACAGAGAAATGAGAAGTAGAGGAAGCAAACCAACAAAAAATAAATAAAAATACAGACTTAAGCCCTATCAATAATTACCTTAAATGTAAATAATCTAAATATACCAATTAAAAGACCGTGATTGGCACATTGGATAAAAAACATGAACCATTAATATGCTGCCTATAAGAAACTCACTTCAAATATATCACCATAGGTAAGTTGAAAGTAAAAGAATGGTAAAAGTTACATCATGCAAACATTAATCCAAAAGATACCCCTCCAAAAAAAGTCGATTGGTGTTTACAGCAAAAACAACAAAGTACTTTTACAACATTTGCAGAGGTAAAACATATGACAGCAACACCACAAAGGAAGGGAAAAAGTCACTTGTGTGCCAAAGAGCCTCCAGCGGATAAAAGTCAGTCCTTAGAAACTCCTTCAAGTCCCCGTGCAATCTGTCCTTGTTACCACTCTCACTTCCTTCCCAACTATTCTCCCTTTTGTTGACTGTGTGCTAATCACGTTAACCTATAGGCTGTTCCTAGAACATCCTGGAAAAGCTCCCACTAAAGCACCTGAACACAGCTGGCTCCCTCTGCTCAGAAGGCTCTTACACCCAGAGGACCAAAAGCTAACTCACTCCTTAATGAGCATCATCCCAACAAATCTCTCTACACACACTCTCATCCTGCCCCCCTCTCATTGCCTTACTCGATTTTTTGTAGCACCTATCACCTTTTAATATTCTATAAGTTCCTTCCTTATTGAGATTATTAGTTACAGCTGGACTATAAATTCCCAGAGAGCATGACTTTTGTTTCTTTTCTTCATAAATGTATCCCAAGTCCATAGAATAGTGGCTGGTATATAACAGTTATTTAAATGTTAATTTGTCAAAGGAATGGAAGAATATTTGTTAGAAGGAGGAGAAAGAGAAAGATGTTCATGATACAGTAGAAATATTATTCTGAGAACCCAGAGCACCAAAAGAGAAGGCCTGACTGCAGTCAGCTGTTCAGATTCATTTTAGCCTTTTCTATAGAGGAATGTACGGATGAAAAGCATACCTTAAGAATCTCAATATAACAGACATTAAGACATTGAAAGGTGAGAAATCTCAAGTGTTTCTCCACCCCAAAGATAAGTCCATTTTTCAAAAAGGAAACTGAGTAAGGGAAATGGCACAAACAATTCTGTATCAATCACATTCCAACTGTATATCATATGTTTAGAGTCACCTTGACAGAAGAATATCATGTTTGCACAAAGCACTTAGACGTGTGTTTGTCATTTTTATTCCTTTTTTAAAAAACTCATTGCACACAAAATTCTAAAGCAAAGGGATTTGCAGATCATCCATTAGAGATAAGAAATACCCAGCTGTTGTTTGTTCATTTTCAACTAGTGGACATCTCTAGGCATAGATGTCACCCAGACTAGTAATGTAAATAGGTCATTTAAACAAGGAATTCAAGTAGAAAATTGAAATCATTGAACTACCATTAATGCACACATGAGCCTCAATCAGAAACAAAGAGGAAATAGGCACCTACCATCAAAGCTGACAGTACAGAACACATTAAGCTAGCATGTCCTTCAAGCCTGCTGGCATCCTCCCAAATGAAAATGTGGCCACCTTTAAGAACTAGCTCACATAAATGTCTTCTTTTGAGAAGTATCTGTTCATATCCTTCACCCACTTTTTGATGGGGTTGTTTTTTTCTTGTAAATTTGTTTGAGTTCATTGTAGATTCTGGATATTAGCCCTTTGTCAGATGAGTAGGTTGCAAAAATTTTCTCCCATTCTGTAGGTTGCCTGTTCACTCGATGGTGGTTTCTTTTGCTGTGCAGAAGCTCTTTAGTTTAATTAGATCCCATTTGTCAATTTCGGCTTTTGTTGCCATTGCTTTTGGTGTTTTAGACATGAAGTCCTTGCCCATGCCTATGTCCTGAATGGTATTGCCTAGGTTTTCTTCTAGGGTTTTTATGGTTTTAGGTCTACCATGTAAGTCTTTAATCCATCTTGAATTAATTTTTGTATAAGGTGTAAGGAAGGGATCCAGTTTCAGCTTTCTACATATGGCTAGCCAGTTTTCCCAGCACCATTTATTAAATAGGGAATTGTTTCCCCATTGCTTGTTTTGTCAGGTTTGTCAAAGATCAGATAGTTGTAGATATTTGGCATTATTTCCAAGGGCTCTGTTCTGTTATGTAGCCAAAAAACACATGAAAAAATGCTCATCATCACTGGCCATCAGAGAAATGCAAATCAAAACCACAATGAGATATCATCTCACACCAGTTAGAAAGGCAATCATTAAAAAGTCAGGAAACAACAGGTGCTGGAGAGGATGTGGAGACATAGGAACACTTTGACACTGTTGGTGGGACTGTAAACTAGTTCAACCATTGTGGAAGTCGGTGTGGCGATTCCTCAGGGATCTAGAACTAGAAATACCATTTGACCCAGCCATCCCATTACTGGGTATACAGCCAAAGGATTGTAAATCATGCTGCTATAAAGACACATGCACAAGTATGTTTATTGCGGCACTGTTCACAATAGCAAAGACTTGGAACCAACCCAAATGTCCAACAATGATAGACTGGATTAAGAAATTGTGGCACATGTACACCATGGAATACTATGCAGCCATAAAAAATGATGAGTCCATGTCCTTTGTAGGGACATGGATGAAGCTGGAAACCATCATTCTCAGCAAACTATCGCAAGGACAAAAAACCAAACACCGCATGTTCTCACTCATAGGTGGAAATTGAACAATGAGAACACATGGACACAGGAAGGGGAACATCACACACCAGGGACTGTTGTGGGGTGGGGAGAGGGGGGAGGGATAGAATTGGGATATATACCTAATGCTAAATGACGAGTTGATGGGTGCAGCACACCAACATGGTACATGTATACATATGTAACAAACCTGCACATTGTGCACATGTACCCTAAAACTTAAAGTATAACAATAATAATAAAAAAGAAAGAACTAGCTCACAATGCTACCTACTTCATGAAGACACAATTCCCACAAATGAATGAAATATTAGCTTCTATAATGCCCCTAGCACTAATATCAAGTTATGGCACTTTTACTTCCCTGGTATCATAGCTATGAGTACTCACCATTGTTGACATCATGAGGCCAGGAATCCTGTGCTTTTAATCTTTTTATCTCCTTTGCAACTCACAAATATGTCTAACAAATCCTAATTGAATCAAATCAAATGTTTCCAAAATAATTTCTCACTCCAGTAGTCTAGGGAAGGTCTTTTTATATAGTAGGTATTTGCTGAATTGGTTTGAATGGAATCTCAAGCAGATTCATATTTCTGGAAACTTTTGTTCTATTAGTTCTGAGTTCAGGTGAGCCACTGAGTACGGTCCATAACTATTGCTTGCCATTCTTTTATTTAAACTAACCAAACATTCACTCTTTTGCCATATTGACTTCTGGTATAAAATTGCATATGACCTGAATGATTGCCTGAATCACTAAAACGTTTGGTTCATTGCTTTGACCATAGCTAAAACAGTCCCTGGCACCTAGTAGGTATTTAGTAATAATTGTTCAATGAAATTGTTCAAACAACCAGGCAAAAACAGCTTTCTGACAATAGACTATGGAAGCTGCATACTTACGATTCCCGGGGTAGATCATTTCCAAAGATGACCTCAAACAATTCCTACAATCCCTGTAGGCACATGTCTCTGCACATCAAAAGACAGAGTCTGTTTCCTTTTGCCTTGCATCTGAGCTGGTCTTGTAACTTGCTTTGACCAATGGAATGCATGGAAGTGATATTCTGGGACTTTTGCACCCAGATCTTAAAAGACTTGTAGCTTCTGCTTCCCCATTTTTGAGATTCATTGAATGATAAGAAACTATGGGAAAGGAGAAGCCCAGCCGATAGGCCCAAAGCCATCCCAGCCATTCCAGCAAAGATTGCCAACGGACAAGCAAAACAATCTGAGATGTTCCAACCCCAGATGAGTTCTTAGCTAAATACAACTATGTAACTGCAGCCAACACATAGAATAAAGTTAGCCATCCCGTCAATTTCTCTCTGCTCAGTTGCAGGATCGTGAGTAAATAACTGGTTTTGTTGTTATAAACCACTAAATTTTGGGGTGGTTTGTTATGCATGATAGATAACTGAAACAGTCCTTATAGTTTCTATTCTATCCTTCCCGTATATATGTATTAAGAACATTGTGAAATATACCCAAAGGATTATAAGTTACGCTGCTATAAAGACACATGCACACGTATGTTTATTGCGGCACTGTTCACAATAGCAAAGACTTGGAACCAACCCAAATGTCCAACAATGATAGACTGGATTAAGAAAATGTGGCACATATACACCATGGAATACTATGCAGCCATAAAAAAGGATGAGTTCATGTCCTTTGTAGGGACATGGATGAAGCTGGAAACCATCATTCTCAGCAAACTATCGCAAGGACAAAAAACCAAACACCGCATGTTCTCACTCATAGGTGGGAATTGAACAATGAGAACACTTGGACACAGGAAGGAGAACATCACACACCGGGGCCTGTTGTGGGGTGGGGGCAGGGGGGAGGGATAGCATTAGGAGATATACCTAATGTAAATGACGAGTTAATGGGTGCAGCACACCAACATGGCACATGTATGCATATGTAACAAACCTACACGTTGTGCACATGTACCCTAGAACTTAAAGTATAATTTAAAAAATTGTGAAATGATTATTACTTAATGTGTGTTTCTGGGTGCTGATATTTTTGATAAGCTTTTTTGGGTTTTGTTTTTAGCTTTTTTATTTTAGCTTTTTGCTTAAAAAGTACTTTATGGGCCGGGAGCGGTGGCTTACGCCTGTAATCCCAGCACTTTGGGAGGCCGAGGGGGGCAGATCACGAGGTCAGGAGATCGAGACCATCCTACCTAACATGGTGAAACCCCATCTCTACTAAAAATACAAAAAATTAGCCAGTCGCGGTGGTGGGCGCCTGTAGTCCCAGCTACTCAGGAGGCTGAGTCAAGAGAATGGCCTGAACCCGGGAGGCAGAGTTTGCAGTGAGCCGAGATGGCGCCACTGCACTCCAGCCTGGGCGATAGAGCGAGACTCTGTCTCAAAAAAAAAAAAAAAGTACTTTATGGTGCTTCTTTTCTATAACCTTTTAAAAATAGTTTATCAACATAAAAAGAATGCTTATAAAATATGTATAAAGACTAAAGCAAATGCCTATGAAAATAAAATTTTAATACCTGCATACTCACCATCCAGTTTAATAGAACATTACATTATATTTGAAGTTATCTGTGTAGTCCTCTCATGACCCAGCACCTTTCCTAAATTTCTGCTTTATCCTTCTCTTTTCTTTGGAAATTTCCCCAAATATTATGTAACCAAATATAAAATTACATGGCTTATGATTATGAATAAATGGAAATATGTTTTCTAGAACCTGATTTTTTTATTAAAAATTGTGTGCCTGAATTTTATTCATGTTTTTGTGCAAAGTTAGAGTGCATTCCATTTTTACTGCTATATTGTATTTCATTTTATTAACATACCACAGTTAACCATGTTACTGTTGTTGAGCACTTCAGTTTCTAGATTTTGCTTATTACAAAAACTGCTACTATAAATATTCTTATACACGGCTTCCACTGCTAGAATATCTAGTATATATTCAGAGGTAGATGAATATATTCAACTTGACTGGATAATGCCAAACTGTTTTATAATATTGTGATATAAACTCATGCTACCATCAGCGATGTATATAGCACCCATTGTTCTATATCCTCATCAACACTTGATATTGTCAGACATTTAAATTATTTTCACTGTGGAGACTATGAAAGGGTATCTTATAGTGTTTTAATTTTTTATTTATCAAATAACCAAAGAAGTTGAAGATTTCATGTGTTTATTGGCTAAATCTCTTCTGCGGGATGCCATTCAAGACTTTTATTTTTTATTGGGATATTTTTCTTATTATTCTGTAGACTTTTATTCTATGTTCTGGTTACAATTATTTTGACAGTTTTATGTGTTGCAAATAACTTCCTCCAGGTTTGTCTTTTCACTTTCTTTACAGTGTCCCTTGGTAAACGTAAGTTCTTAATTGTAGTATAGCTACAATTTATTAATAATTTATCTTACAGTTGGTGTGTGTGTCTCCTTTAAGAAACTTATTCCAAATTCATAAAGATAATTTCCTTTAAAGGTGTATAGTTCTACCTTTCATAAATTTTTACACATGTGGAATCTGTTGGGAGAAGATATGATAGAAATAGGAATATAATTTGATCTTTTTACAATATGAGTAACCAGTTTTTGTAGCTTGACTTATTGTAGTCTATCTTCAATACAAACTCTGTTAAAAGTCAAATTTATATATATATATCTGGTTGTGGTTTTGAAGTTTTCTGTTGTTTCATTTGTCTGTGTGTCTCTGCCTTTGCAGATATCAGACTACTATACTATAGCTTTAAAATAATTCTTGCTACCTAGTAAGGAAATCTACCTCCCTTGTTCTTCAGGGATGAGTAGGCTATTAATTTTTGCTTTTCCATGTAAATTTTAGGCCCACATTAGCAAGTTCTGTAAAAATAAATGAAGTTGGTATTTTGACTTAAATTAAATCAAATCTACAGGTCAATTTATGGAGCACTGCAATTTTTATGATTTGCAGACTTCTCATCCATGGACATGGTATAGACTTTAATGTTACTTTAATATTATAATTTTGTCCTTAAAAAGTCTCACAAATGTTTGTCACATTTATTCCTAGGTAATTTAGAATTGCCTTAACTGTAGGTGGCAGGAATATAGCAATATAATTGATTTGTGTATACTGATTTTTATATCAAGCAAACTTACTAAATTTCTTTATTAATTCTATCTATAAATTACTTTGAAATTTCAATGATGACATTATTAGCTAATAATAATGGTTTTGTTTATTCTCTTCAAATCCCTTATGCCTTTTTTTCCCTTTTTCTGCCAAATTGATCCGGCAAGGATTCTTATTTCAATGTTAAACAGAAGACATTCTTGGAATCTTCTTCCTCGTAAAGATGTTTTCTATGTTTAACCACTAGAGATAATACCTGCCCTATGTTCTTTGAAGTTAACTTTCTTTAGATTAAGCTAATTTTTTATTAGTTTGCACATCATGAATGTTCAATTTTATAAAAATTATTTTTATCTACACTTTTGAAATATCTTTCCCTTAATTTGTCAATATAATTAACTATGGTAAATGAAAGTTCTAATATTAGAATCATTAAAGTAACCTCACATTTCTGGGATGAGTCCAAGTTGGTCATGATAAATTAGTTATTTTGTACAGTATTCAGTTTGATTAAAGAATTTTGTATCTATAATTGTGTGAGATCATCTGTAATTTTTCATTCTTTTAGTATCCTTGCAAAAGTGTTGGTACTCATATCTATTAGCTTTTTATTCATTACATGTTACTAGAAAATGAAATTTAAACAGTGCTTTTAAAACAGATAACACCATCTATATGATTAACTCAAAAGATGTTTAAAACCTATACAGAGAAAATTATACTTTTTAAAGAGCCATTAATAAAAATCTCTAAAAAATTGAGAGACATATCATGTTATGAATTTGAAAACTCAAAATTTTAAAGATATAAATTACCCCAAGTAGATTAGACAGACTCATTGCAATCCCAGTCAAAATCCAGCAGGTTTCCTTTTGAGGAATTTGGTCATCTGAATTTATAGAAATGCAGAGACCTCAGAATACCCAAAATATTCTTGATAAAATTGGAAGGACTTGCTTCACCAGCTATCAAGACATTATAAACATATAATAATTCAGATAGTGTGGTATTTGCTCAGGGATAGACAAGTAGACCAATGCAACACAATACAGAAAGCAGGACAGACTTATACATAATAGATACTTAAATGACAGAATAACACTGTTGATCATAAGGGAAAGGACAGACTGCTCAAAATATGGTGCTGGGACCATTTTTCCCATATGGAGAGAAATGAAATTGGTTCTTTCCTATGTACACAAAAATTAGTTCCATGTAAATTGAAAACCTAAGTAAGAAAGGCAAAACTATGATGTTTTTAAAACATAGGAAAATATCTTTACTGATCCAGGGTAGGTGAAGATCTCCTAAACATAAAAAAGAATAAACCCTAAAGGAAAAATACAACCGTGTTAAAATTAAGAACTTTCCCCATACTTCAGCAATATTTGCAATAATATTACCAAGCAAGTACTGAATATATAAAGAATGCCCCTGTAATCCCAGCACTTTGGGAGGCCGAGGCGGGCGGATCACGAGGTCAGGAGATCGAGACCATCCTGGCTAACACGGTGAAACCCCGTCTCTACTAAAAATACAAAAAATTAGCCGGGCGTGGTAGCGGGCGCCTGTAGTCCCAGCTACTCGGGAGGCTGAGGCAGGAGAATGGCGTGAACCCGGGAGGCGGAGCTTGCAGTGAGCCGAGATCGCGCCACTGCACTCCAGCCTGGGCGACAGAGCGAGACTCCGTCTCAAAAAAAAAAAAAAGAAAAAAAAAAAGAATGCCTACAGTATCTCATGCCTGTAATCCCAGCACTTTGGGAAGCTGAGACTAGAGGACTGCTTGAGGCCAGGAGTTTGAGATCAGCCTGGGCAACATGGTGAGACCCTGTCTCTACAAGAAGTAAAAATATTAGCCAGGCATGGTGGCATGTGCCTGTAGTCCCAGTTCCTCAGGAGACAGAGGTGGGAGGATCACTTGAGCCCAGGACGTTGAAGCTGCAGTGAGCTATGATTACACCACTGCATGACAGCCTGAGCAACAGAGTGAGACCCTGTCTCAAACAAAAAAAGAACATCTATATATCAACAAGAATAACAGACAACCTATAGAAAAAGTCAAAAGTTTCAAATAAGTGCTTCACAAAGGATGAAATTCAAATAGATAATAAACATATGAGAAAATTTTATACCTCATAGGTAATGAGAAAAAGATAAATTAAAAATACCAACAGTTATCATTTCAGAACCAACTCATTGGCACACATTAAACTCTGACACTAGCATGCATTGTAGAAAATGGAACATTAGGAAATCTCATACACCACTGGGTAGAATTTGCAGTTGTAATTTGCCATTACTTTAACGGCAAAAAACGCAATTACGTTTGCACCAACCTAATAGTATAAGCTACATTGGAAATGTGATTAGCATTACCTATCAATCTGAAAATAGGTATAGCCCAGGTGGGAGAACTGGGGAGATGTTGGTCAAAGGACACAAAATTTCAGTTAGACAGGTGGAATAGGTTCAAGAGCTCTATCGTACACCATTGTGACTACAATTAATAATAATGTTATATATTTGAAAATTGCTAAGGGTAGATTTTAAGTGTTCTCACCATAAAAAATGATAAATGTGAGATGATGCAAATGTTAAATAGGTTGATGTAGCTATTCCACATATATACATATATCAAAACATGTTGTAAATCATAAGCAGGTACAATTTTTACCTGTCAATTTAAATAGGCATAACTTATAGCAAGTCGGCCTCTAGAGCCTCATTTACACATACAATAGGAAATATGCTACCATTGCCTCAAATTGGAATCAACTCAAATATCTGTCATTCATAAAGTAGACAAATTATGCCATATTTTTACAATAGAATATCATATCACAATGAACATGAGCAACAGTAGATACCCACACATCATAGGTGAGTCACAAGCATCATGTTGGGTGAAAAAAGCCAGACACAAAATACTACATATGGTATGAATCCTTCCATATAAATGTCAAAAACAGGCAAAAGTTGAACACTGTTTAGAAATACATAAGCAGAAAAGCATAAAGAAAAGCAAAAAGTAATTATCTCAACAGTCAGGACATAAGATTCTTAAAGGGAGAAGATAAAAGTTACCTGCATGGAAGGGCACCATAGGGAAGTGTTCTATGTTGAAATGCGTGTGGTTTCACTACTGCTGTATGCTTTATGCACTTTCCTACAGTTATCTAAAATATGAAAATATTAATTGGTTTTTGTTTTAAAGCAAATATTAAATACTTTGAAAGACAACATAATAGAGAGGTTAAAATGAGGCTCTGAAATCTAACAAACCTGGATTCCAATCGCAAGTCCATTACTCAATTCTTGTGACCTTGTGATGCTTAATTGCTCTATAAGCCAGTGGCTCTAACCTTCACTGTACTTTGTAATCACCTGGGGAAGCTTTAAAAACTATAAAAACTGGCCAGGTATGGTGGCTCATGCCTAAAATCCCAGCACTTTGGGAGGCCGAGGCGGGCAGATCACCTGAGGTCTGGAGTTCGAGACCAGCCTGACTAACATGGATAAACACCGTCTCTACTAAAAATACAAAATTAGCCGGGCGTGGTGGCACATGCCTGTAATCCCAGCTACTCCAGAGGCTGAGGCAGGAGAATGGCTTGAACCCGGGAGGCAGAGGTTGCTGTGAGCTGAGATCGCACCATTGCACTCCATCCTGGGCAACAAGAGTGAAACTCCGTCTCAAAAAGACAAAAAGCAAGAACTACAAAAACCCAGTGCCACCTCCAGAGGTTCTGATTTAATTGATCCAGGTGAATGATGGCCTGAGCACTGATAATTGTGAAAGCTCCCAGGAGATTCTAATGGGCAGCCATGGTTGTGAACCACTGCTGTAAGCCCTAGTTTCCTCATCTGTAAAACTGCAATGATGATGATGATGATGATGATGATGATGATGATACCTTGTTAGAGAGTTGTTATAAGGATGAAAGATGATAGTGTGTGCTTAGGATAGTGTCTGGTACTCAAGGAAGTTTCACTCTTACTGTTAAACTGCTCACCTTGCAAACAAGTTTTGCAGTTTGATTGCAACTGTTATTAAAGAATCATAAGAAATAAATGGTACTTTTAAGAAATCAGATTTGATGACAACCTGGATGCAAAAGAATAAAAGACAAGAATACTAGTTGGTATACTCAGGGAGAAAACAAAGAAAAGGAAGCAGACTAGTCTTTTGACTATCAGCTATCTAGACCAGGAGTTCCCCACCCCTGGGGCCATGGACTGGTACAGGTCCATGGCCTATTAGGAACCAGGCCACACAGCAGGTGCTGAGCTGCAGGCAAGCAAGTGAGCATTACCGCCTGAGCTCCACCTTCTGTCAGATCAGGGACAGCATTAGACTCTCACAGGAGCACAAACCCTATTGTGAACTGTGCATGCGAGGGATCTAGGTTGTGCACTCCTTGCAAGAATCTGACTAATACCTGATGATCTGAGGTGGAACAGTTTCATCCCTAAACCATCCCCACCAATTCCATCCATGGAAAAATCCTCTTCCATGAAACCAGTCCCAGGGGGCCAAAAAGGTTGGGGACTGCTCATCTAGACACAATCTCTCACTTACACTCTCTTGTAATTTTCTGAGTTTATAGGAGTAATTTAAAAACCAGTAAATGACTTGGCTTTGTATCTTCTGGCCTTACTGTGGGTGGAATCTTGGAAATGCTAGTGCCTTATAGATATAATGTTCTCTTTGTTTAAAGATTTTGTTTTCTAACCAAGGAAATAATTAAGTTTGAATTCTCTCATCCCCCTTTATGATGTTCTAAACAGCTGGTGTTTTTGTTTGTTTGGGGGCATGCTAATTTTTGCTCAGACTCCCTGTGGATGTAGTATTTGTTTATTCTCATGAGCAGTGGGTTTGTGATATTCTAAACCAATCAGTAATCATTGCATTAGCAATCTTCCTTTATGTAGACAAAATTAAAATTTTGCTTCTTAATCTCACACATCAAAAAATCTTTCTCTAATTCAATTGAGTTGGCCAGTTCCAAGTCCTAAAAAGTAGTGCTAAATATCTGGAATTCAGGACTGGCTGCTGTGGCTCACACCTGTAATCGCAGCACTCTAGGAGGCCGAGACAGAACTTGAGGCCAGGAGTTGGAGCTGCAGTGAGCTATGATCACACCACCGCACTCACACCACTGCTTTGTTGATTAGGTTAATATTCGTCCCTTAAACCATCATTTAGCAAATGAACACTGAAGTAGAATATCCACCAGAGGCAAAACATAAAAATTAAAAAAAGAGATCCCTTAAACGAGGGAGGAAGTTATGAAGTGATGAGAAAGAGCTGAGGGAATTTGTTGACTGGCCCAGCCCTCAGCTAGATTGAATCCAGTCCACCTGTTGAATGCCAAGAACAATAAGTGCATTTTGCAGAGGCTGAGATCTCCAGCTCTCTCTTCTGACCTCCCTCCTTTCTGACCCTTTGACCTCCCCTGCAGGAGCCGCTCTGAGCAACTGTGCCCAGCACCTGGGAGGCGAAAGAACCCTGCAGAAGCCAACAAATCAACATTCCACCAGGAATTTTGTGCTGGATAATTCAACCAATTCAGCTGTTATCCTGGCCACACCCTCGGTCTGGGCTTCCATCCAAACTTCGTCCTTCTTCACTGTTGAAAACCAGAAGCCACAGCCCCCAGCCCTGTCTTCTAGCTCCCCACCCAGGCCCCTCTCTCTCTGAGCCTCTCCACTGTGCCTGGTAAAACCCCAATTCTATAAGGAACAAAATTCCTTTGGTCTACAAATATTTCCTTGAGAATTCCCCCAACATTAATAAAAAAATCTTCTGGCCAGGCGCTGTGGCTCACATCTGTAATTCCAGCGCTTTGAAAGGCCAAGTGGGGAGGATCATTTGAGCCCCAACAGTTCAAGACCAGCCTCGGCAACATAGTGAGACCCTGTCTCTACAAAAAATACAAAAATTAGCCAAGCATGGTGGTGCATGCCTGTGATCCCAGTTCCTTCGAAGGCTGAGTGGGGAGAGTCACTTGAGCCTGTGAGGTCAAGGCTGCAGTAAGAGGAGATCGCACCACAGCACTTCAGCCTGGGCAACAGAGTGAGACCCTATCAGGGAAAATAGAAATGAACTACTTAGCTTTCTTCCAAAACCTGCAATTCGTGAGGAATAATCATCCTCTTAATCAGCAGGGCACCAACATTTGGAGTGAACACGACCTTCTCCCATTTGCCTTCCACATACCATCTGTTGCCAGACCTTGACAATTCTAACTCTAGGGACTTTGTGCAAGGGAATGGGGCCTAAATGGGCCCATGCTCAATTATTAATCATTCTAAAATTTTTTTTAGTTTGTATTATGAAAAGTTTCAAACATACATTATATAGAGACTAGCAAAGCAAAAATCCCAAGTACCCCCCAGCTCTTCTCAACATTTTACAAAACTGTATTTGATTCCATTTCCTTTCAGAATTTTTTTAAAATAAACACAAAAAGGTTGAATGACTCTCCCCAGGTCCACATCACATACTCCACACAGTGTCTAAGACACAGAACATAAAAAGAATTATTTGCTCAATAGTACTTGGTACAAATGTATGAGCCTCCCTGAGTCCCAATCCCTTCTTTCCCTATGTCCCTTTCATCCTGCCTCCTTTTTGTATGTATTTCTATCTGCATTAGTTGTCTCTCTCAACATTTTTTTCTTTATACACCTGTGCATGTCCATCTATTTCCCTTTTATTATCTTTCTCTCCATAAGATTTCTTTCCTTTAATAACTACAGCCATGTGTCGCTTACCCATGAAGATATGTTCAGAGAAATGTGTTGCTAGGCACCGATGAAAGTTGTGTGGACATCATCAAGTGTACTCCCACAAACCCAGATGGCATAGCCCACTACACATATGGGATATATGGTAGAGTCTTTTGCTCCTAGGCTACAAACCTGTACAGCATGTTACTGTAATGAGCACTGTAAGCATTTGTAACACAATGGTATTTGTGCATTTAAACTTCTGTAAACGTAGAAGAAATACAACGAAAAATAGATGGTATAAATGATTTTAAATGGTTTGTCTAGGGTACTTACCGTGAATAAAGCTCGCAGGGCTGGAAGTTGCCTGGGTGACTGAGTGAGTGAATGTGAGGGCTCAGGACGTTACTGCACACTGCTGCAGACTTTATGAACATTGTACCTTTAGGCTATATTACATTTATTTAATTTTTTTCTTCAATAATTACCCTTAGCTTACTGTAACATTTTTTACTTTAAGCTTTTTAATATTTTTCAATTCTTGTAATAACAGCTTAAAACACATTGTATAGTTGTACAAAAATATTTCTTTATTCTATAAGCTTTCTTCTATTTTTAACTTTTTTTTTTAACTGTTAAAACTTTTTTCATAACTACCAAGACACAAATACAAACATTAGCCTAGGCATACATGTTAAGATGGCTACAATGTCACTAGGCAATAGGGATTTTCAGTTCTGTTATAATCTTATGGGGCCACCATAGTATACACGGACCATCATTAACCACAACGTCATGCAGCACATGACTGCATTTCATAAGCACCTGCTATGTGCCAGATGCTGTTCTAGACCCCTAAGAAACATATCTGTCAACCTTTTTCTCTATGTAGCTTTCTCTTTGCTGATACCTCCTATTTTCTGACCATCTTTCAATCTGAACTTATTTCCCTTTTCCTTTTATCATCTCCACCCCTTCCCACACTTCCCTGTCTAAACTGACTATAAAAGAAAATAGAAGCATCATATCATGTATAATTGTGCTTTTGCATGAGAACGAGTTCTCCATAGCTTAACTTTTAAAAGCAGGTTAACGAATAATTTCCTATTGGGTAATATTCAGATTTTTGACCCAGCTCTCAAGTCTGAAAAGAAGCTTTTATTTCTCACCAGGTACCCTGGATCCCGAGCATACCTGAATTGTCTCCATCCTACAAATTTACTTCCAGGCTTTTTCTTACACTGTTTCTTGTTAGATGGGATGTTCTCAAACTGGATGTGTCAAGATTCTTCAGAGACTTGGCTGCCTCTGTCCCCACTTTCTCACCCATGTCACCAGCATTTAGCAAATGCCTAGTGCACAGAAAGTGCTCAAAAAAGTTTATTGTATTTTTTAAAACATAATAAAAACTAAGTTACTCATTACTTGGTGCACCACGTTTTCTGTTAGGTGATAGACCACCACAGAAATGAATCCAACTCAAATTGAAAGGCTAAAATGGAAAAAGAGGAGGTAAAAAGAATAGACAAGGAAGAATTCACAACAATTGTCACTCTGAGAAGGAATGAGAAATTCTGAGATCCTTCCTTGTCAGGGGGTTAAAGAACTGTGAGAGATGGGGTAGAAGCAACTGTAAATAGTTGGCCTCCTTATTAATCCTTCAGGGGGAGAAAACCTGTTCTAAGTACAAGGACTAACAGCTGCAGTTCTACCAGCACATTCCACAGAAGTTACAAGGAAACTGATGAGAATTCAAATACTCTGTGATAACAGTGGGACGAAGCTTCCAAAGGAAAACACTAGGAAAAAAGATTTGCAGACTTTTCTCCCTTAGAAAAGTGAAGAATTAAACCGCATGTATCTGGAAGACCCCAGTGAACCAGGGGTTAAAGAAGATGGTATTAAATGCCCATATGAAGGTTTACACAAAGGGGCATAGCAGCAATGTTAAATAACAAAGAAGTTAAAAATAATCATAGCTACCAACAATATACTGTGTTTTTCAAAACAGCTAGATGAGAGGATTTGAGATGTTTCCAACATATAGAAATGATAAATACTTCAAGTGATGGATACTCTGAATATCGTGACTTAATCATTACTCATTCTACACATGTAATGAAATATCATCTGTATGCCCTAAATATGTACAAATGTTATGTATCAAATAATAATAATTTCCTCTCTCTAGACCCCTCCCAGGTCCAAACTGGTGTACAACACTTCAGTGAGCTAATTTATCTACACCAAGAGATAAAGTCCTTGATGTTCAACACCCTTAGGAATTTAGTAATTAAGCTCATTTAGAAGATAAGTACTAGCTGTCTGAGAAGAAAGGCATTCCTGGCAAAGCAAGGTTGTAGACTCCTGGAGCAGGTGGATCTTCATGAGGCCCAAATAGACCACATTCTTAGAAAATGACCGTATTTGCAACACCTGCCTGCAATGAAATCACCTTGGGTGCTTGTTAAAAATTCAGATTTCAGAATTCAGAAATTTAGATTTCTGGATCCCAACTATTTTCTTTTAATTGAAGGTTTACATACAAAGGAATAGCTCAGTGTTAAATAACTAGGAATTTTTTAAAAAACAAACAAAACAAAACAACTCTCCTGTTTTAGGCATTATCCAAATCCAAACTGATTTGCAACACTTTTATGAGAGCTAAGGTAAGGGCTCCTGGGGGTCAAACGCATTTCAGCAAATCTTCCTGATGAAGCAGAGGCTTAGAAGTCCAGAGACCACACTGCATGTATCAGCCACAAACCTCTCATGGGGCCAAAAGCTACCTGTTCCGAGGTTTCCTGTTCTGGGAACATCCTCCCTTGACCACAGGCCTGAGAAACTGCAGGACAGAAACTGCTCCTACATGCTTCAGAGCCTCCTTTTCTTTGCTCTTGCATAGACCTGCACACTGGGCTTGTACTTCTAACAGCTGCTGACATTTATCACATTATCCTATTTAATTTTCTCTTTCAGCAGATTTATGTACTTTATTTTATTGTTTCATTATTCTATGCTCTTGCTAATGCTTTTCTTGCTAAGTATATATATATATATATATATATATATATATATATATATATACATACACACACACACACACACACACACATATATTTATTTATTTTTTGAGACGGAGTTTTGCTCTTGTTGCCCAGGCTGGAGTGCAATGGCTTGATCTTGGCTAACTGCCACCTCTGCCTCATGGGTTCAAGTGATTCTCCAGCCTCGGCCTCCCTAGTAGCTGGGATTACAGGCACCCGCCACCATGCCCAGCTAATTTTGTGTATTTTTAGTAGACACAGCGTTGCACTATGTTGGCCAGACTGGTCTCAAACCCCTGACCTCAGGTGATCCACCTGCCTCGGCCTCCCAAAGTGCTGGGATTACAGGTGTGAGCCACTGTGCCTGGCCGCTAGGTATATTTTTAAAATAATTCATCATCTTGCTTTTTGAAATTTAGTGATAAAGCAAGGATAGCAAAATGTTAATTGTAACATCTAGGTGGTTTGTTTGTTTGTTTATTGGGAGAGACAAGGTCTCACTATCTTCCTCAGGCTGGTCTCCAACTCCTGGGCTCAAGCAATCCTCCCATCTCTATCTCCCAAAGCGCTGGGATTATAGGCATGAGCCACCACACCAGGCCTGGCAAATTTATTTTTAATTCCTGTGTTCACCATACAGTTGTTAAACTTTCTGTATGTTTGAAGCTTCTTATAATAAAATATTGGGAGTAGGGGATTCCAAAAGTATGAAAAGGGATAGAGTGAAAAGTAAACTCCACTCCTTCTTTCACTTACTTAAGTCTGGTTCTCAGAAGATAATCACTATTAACAGTTTCTTCTGTATCCTCCCAGAAGTTGTCTGTACATATATAAGCACATATTTTTTTCTACCCAATGGCATATATCACATAACATTAAGTGCATAAGAGCAAACCTGAAACTTGCTTTCAGTTATCAACACATCAGGAAAGTCTTTTCAAATCAGTATGTAGTATACAGAAATCAGTCTCATTTTTTAGTTATTATATGAAATTTCATTTTATGAAATACAATTAGCTGTCTGTTTCCTTGTGTTCTGCACCCATGGATTCAACCAACTTTGGATCAAAAATTTTTCAGGGAAAAAAATGGATTGTACCTGTAGTGAATATGTGCAGACTTTTTTTCTTCATCACTATTCCCTAAATAATACAACTATTTACACAGCATTTACATTGTATTGGGTATTACAAGTAATCTAAAGGTGATTTAAAGCATACAGGACGATGTGTGTGGGTTGTGTGCAAATACTACACCATTTTATATAAAGGACTTGAATTTTCTTGGATTTTGGTATCCTCAAGAGGTCCAAGAACTGATCCCCCATGGGCACCGAGGGATGATTGTACATTATTCAATCAGTGCCATGTTGAGACAGACTATGCAAGTTGTTTCTAGTTAGTTTTGCTGACACTTACGTATGCACAAATGTTACAGTCAACATCCTCATACTACTATCTTTTTATATTTATCCAATTTTTTAAATTATACTTTAGGTTCTAGGGTACATGTGCATAACGTGCAGGTTTTTACATAGGTATACATGTGCCATGTTGGTTTGCTGCACCCATGAACTCGTCATTTACATTAGGTATTTCTCCTAATGCTATCCCTCTCCCAGGCCTCCACCCGGTGACAGGCCCCGGTGTCCAATTATTTTTATAGAATACATTGTTAGAAGTTAAAATACTGGGTCAAAATTTACATTGAAATGTTTGAAAATATGAAATGACTCCTAAAAAGTCACACCAATTTATATTTTATGCCTGGTTTTCTACATCTTCAAATATATTTTGTATTTTCAAACTTTTTAATCTTTACCAATATGCTAAGTAGAAAAAATGAACTCTAATTTTAATTTTATTTCTTGCCAGTTGATGATCTTTACCTCAATTATGTTGATGTTTTCAACTGATTTTGGTGGATTTATTTAAAAGCTCTTTGTGTATCAAAGAGATTAATTTGCTGTATATGTAACAAAAAGACACTGCCAATTGGTCTTTCACTTTTTATCTAATTTATAGCATTTTTTGCATTACAGAAGTTGAGAGTAAGTTTTTACAACAAAAACAGTTTTTCATGATTTACAAACAATAAGTTACCATTACAATGAATTGGAACAATACATAAAATTATATAGAAAAAATCATCTGAAAACCAACTAGAAATAATCATTAATATTTTGGTGACCATTTTTTCTTGCACCACTTTTTGCCCCTAAACACATATTGACATATTTTAAAAATTCAAAAAATGAGACATTATCATCTTTACTTTTTTTTTTTTTTTTAATTGGAGTGAGGGCCTCCACTCTGTTGCCCTGGCTGGAGTACAGTGGCTCAATCATAGCTCACCGCAGCTTCAGACTTCTAGGCTCAAGGGATCCTCTTATTTCAGCCTCCTTTCTACTACTGACTGTAGTCCTAGTCAAGCAGCACTAGGTGAGCACCACCACACCCAGCCAATTTTTTTCTTTTGTGTTGTAGAGACAGGTTCTCACCAGGTTGCGCAGGCTAATTTGTAACTCCTGGCTTCCCACCTCTGTCTCCCAAAGCACTGAGAATACAGGTATGAATCACTGCACCCAGCTCACATGAATATTTTTAATGCAGTACTTTCTTTTCTTCAGTTCCCCAGATAGGCTTTGTTTTCGTTTGTTTGCTTATTTTGCTGACACTCAAAAATTATAAAGTAATAAAATCATAATCAAATACAAACATACAGGTATATGTACATACCTAGCAGGAGTTTAAGCCACTGATTGTTTTATAAAATTTATGAATGTTTTACATATTCTTCTCTGCATCTTACTTTTCCACTGAAAAATACCAAGAGGTTATCTAACTTTTGGGTTAATGTATCCTTTCTAACATTTTTGGCTTTCTATTTCATTAATATTAAGTGTTATCTCTTTTTTTTTTTTTTCTGAGACAGGGTCTCACTGTGTTGCCCAGCATGGAGTGCAGTGGTGCAATCATGGCTCACTGCAGCCTCAACCTCCCCAGTTCAGGTGATCCCCCAACCTCAGCCTCCCGAGTACCTGGGACAACAAGTGTGAGCGCCATTACACCTGGCTAAGTTTTGCATTCTTTTGTAGAGACAGAGTCTCGTCATATTGCCAAGGCTGGTGTTGAACTCCTGGGCTCAAGCGATCAACTGCCTTGGCCTCCCAAAGTGCTGGGATTACAGGCATGAGCCACAGCACCCGGCTCAACTGTTATCTTATCCCTAAATTGACATGCAGTCTTAAATAATAAAATGCTAGAGGCAACCACAGACAGATAGATATCTCTCCCTATTTTTCCTGAAATGTCTGAGACTTAGTGCCCTTGTACGGCTAGATTCTTTTGGACTTCTTTCCAAAGTTGGCAAGTGAAGACTTTGAACAAATTTGATTTCTTTAGGTTTTTATCTCAATTAACATAGAACAATTTACTCTAGCTAAAATCACAATTAAGATAGGTTTTGGCTGGAGGTCTAAACCAGACTTTCTCAACTTCTCATTAAAATATCTAGAAAGAGACAAATGCTAATGACAACAATGAATATCAAATCTGAGAGACAACTTTTTTCCCAAATTAGGGAAGAATGTTCCTAAATTATAAGATTCATAAAGCTAAAATGAGAATTATAAACAAGGGCTCATGCTGACATATGATTTGCTGCTTTAAAAAGGAAGACTACCATCTTGAAAACCTGTAAGTAGAGATTTCACTACTTCCTCCATTGCTTACCCCTTTCTCAGAGACCCTGGGTTTAAACCAATCAGAAAACTAAGTAGCCTTCCATACATTGTGTGGCTATTGCTTTCTAAAGAATCCAAAAATTAATTTCTTCCCCTTCCTTCCTCTTCATCTTTCTCATGCAACTTACATTCAAAGTTAAACAATTACAGACATCAAAAAGGGTGGAATTGAGAGTCAGTTATGCAGGACATTTGGGGAGGTGTAGTCCCAACAAGGAAAATACCACAGGTCAAAAGAGAAATAGAGTGCTGCAAATCCTGCATGCAGAATATTGTCCCTCTTTATGTTTATCCATTTAGTTCTTGTTACCAAATGGAAAAAGAGGCTGGGCGCGGTGGCTCACGCCTGTAATCCCAGCATTTTGAGAGGCTGAGACGGGCAGATCACGAGGTCAGGGGATCGAGACCATCCTGGCTAACACGGTGAAACTGCGTCTCTACTAAAAATACAAAAAAAATTAGCCAGGCGTGGTGGCGGGCACCTGTAGTCCCAGCTACTCGGGAGGCTGAGGCAGGAGAATGGTGTGAACCTGGGAGGCAGAGCTTGCAGTGAACCGAGATCGCACCACTGCACTCCAGCCTGAATGACAGAGCGAGACTCCATCAAAAAAAAAAAAAAAAAAAAAGGAAAAAGAAAGAGTTGGTGGAAGCAGGAACACATACCTCGATCCAGCAGAGCCCCATGAAATGAATACTGTAAAACATGGGAAGTTTGTCTAGTATGTACACATCTTAGCCAGTCCTCTAGCTAATTATCAGAAGGGATCTCAACTGATCCTAAGTTTTTAAATAAACAATCTGTTGATAGAGCTTTCTGTTGGAAACTAAGGCTATGAAATGAATTTATGTGTATTATATTAAATATTAAATTGGGGTACAATTATGGGGAGATACTAAGTTGGCATTTGGTGATGTCATGACCAAGATGACCAATGATGTTCTGATTCTGTTCTCAACCATTCAAGTTCTCTGTGAATTCACTGATGACAGAGTTTCTCCAACCCCATTACTGGGTATATACCCAGAGGAATATAAATCATTCTATCATGAAGACACATGCACATGCATATTCATTACAGCACTATCCACAATAGCAAAGTCATGGAATCAACCTACCCATCAATGGTAAACTGGCTAAAGAAAATGCGGTACATATACACCATGGAATACTACACAGCCATAAAAAACAGGATCATGTCCTTTGCAGCAACACAGATGGAGCTGGAAGCCATTAACCTAAGCAAACTAACACATGAACAGAAAACCAGATGTCACATGTTCTCACTTATAAGTGGAAGCTAAACATTGAGTACACCTGGAAACAAGGGAGCAACAGACACTGGAGCTTACCTGAGGAAGGAGGGTGGGAGGAGGGTGAGGATCAAAAAACTACCTATCGGGTATTATTCTTATTACCTGGGTGACAAAATAATTTGTACACCAAACCCCTGTGACATGGAATTTACCTATATAGCAAACCTGCACATGTACCCCTGAACCTGAAATAAAGGTTTAAGAAAAAGTGTCACTGTTGACATTTGGACTGAATAACTCTCTGCTGTGAGGACTGCCCTGTGCATTGCAGTATTTTGAGCAGTGTCCCTGGCTTCTACCTGCTAGATGCCAGTAGCATCCTTCCAGTGGTAAAAACCAAAAGTGTCTTCGAACGTTACCAAATATTCCCTTGGGTTCGGGGAGACAAAATCACCCCTGGTTGAAAACAACTATCTTAGGGAGGTAAGTGTAGATAATAGGCAAAGCTGAATAAAGCAGCATTTCATTACAGTTTAGGGGTTTGGCCTCAAAATCCAAGGTAACTTGCCAAAGAATAGGATGCAGCACATGGGAGACTCCTTTTCCTATATGAAATAGACCGTTTAAGTAATACTTCCCCACCCCCAAACCCAAATCTGAGTCTCAGATAAAAGCATTGCTGCCAGAATCAGAGGAAAAGAATCAATAGCTTCTTTTTTCCCCAATGCCTGAATTGAACCTCTCCTGGGTCAGTCTACAAGACTGAGTAATCTAGCAACTGGATACAGGGATATTTACAGTAGCTATGTCTGCAGTAGCAAAAGATTAGAAACAAAAGGAATGCCCATCTCACAGAAATGTTTGAACAAAGCATCACAAATCCATACCATGGAATATTATACAGCCTTTAAAAAGGACACAGTGAACAACACTGGTTGACTTGGAGGGTATGCCAATGATACATCATCAAGAGAGAAAAGAAGTGTGAAGGCACAGAGAAGAGTACATAATGTTACCCCATTTTTAAAAAATAAAAAGACATATATGTGATTATTTGAGCATAGAGAAACAAAAGATTACACACTAGTTGGTTAATATAAATTATAGTTAGGAAGAGTTTGGTGGAAAGCGAAAAAAAAAATTAAAATTAAGGCCAGGCATGGTGGCTCACGCCTGTAATCCCAGCACTTTGGGAGGCCGAGGTGGGCGGATCATGAGGTCAGGAGATCGAGACCATCCTGGCTAACACGGTGAAACCCCATCTCTACTGAAAATACAAAAAAATTAGCCGGGCATGGTGGTGGGCGCCTGTACTCCCAGTTACTCGGGAGGCTGAGGCAGGAGAATGGCGTGAACCCGAGAGGCGGAGCTTGCAGTGAGCCGATCGCGCCACTGCACTCCAGCCTGGGGGACAGAGCGAGACTCCATCTCAAAAAAATATATAAATAAATAAAATTAAATTAAAATGCTGTTTGGAAAACATATCCATAATTAGACCAAATGGATAAGAATGGCATTCATATGGAAGAAGAGAAAGTCAGAAATTCATAGAAAATGAAACATGTCCCTTAAACATATGAAAATATGCTCTACATCACTCTTAGTAAGAAAAAAGTGAGCAAAAATACAGCCAGCCTTCCATATCCGTGGGTTCCACATGAGCAGATTCAACCAACCATGGATCAAAAACATTCAAGAAATAAAACAATAAAAAATAACAATACAACAGTACAAATTTACAACAATATAGTATAACAACTATTCACATAGATTTTACATTGCATTCGGTATTATAATTAATCTAGAGATGATTTAAAGTATACAGGAGGATGTGCATAGGTTATTTGCAAATACTATGCCATTTTATATAAGATACTTGAGCAACTGAGGATTTTGGTATCCACGGGTGTCCTGCAGTCAATCCCCTGCACATACTGCGGGATGACTGTTCACTGAATTACAATTTCAGATTAGCAAAAATCTAAAAGTTTGACAATACCTTTGGTGACAAGATATTGAAAAACAAGCACTCTTATTCATTTGATCATGAGAGTACAAAATGCAAATACCATTTTTGGAGGAGACTTTGGCAATTTCTCACAAAACAACATATTCATTCACTAGCAATCCCTTACCTGGGAATTCACCCTAAAGAGATATCTTCATGCTTTGCTCAAGGTTATTCAGTGCAACACTATTTGCCTGGAATCAATGCATACACCCATCAAGAGGGGACTGATTAACCTCTAGGATAGCCACGCACCACACACCAGAGAACTATGCAGTCACAATGTTGAAAGATATACAAGAAACTATTAAAAATGGATACTGGCCAGATGCAGTGGCTCACGCCTGTAATCCCAGCACTTTGGGAGGCCAAGGCGGGCGGATCACAAGGTCAAGAGATCGAGACCACCCTGGCTAACCTGGTGAAACCCCGTCTCTACTAAAGAATACAAAAAATTAGCTGGGCGTGGTGGTGGGCGCCTGTGGTCCCAGCTACTCGGGAGGCTGAGGCAGGAGAATGGCGTGAACCCGGAAGGCGGAGCTTGCAGTGAGTGGAGATCGTGCCACTGCACCACTCCAGCCTGGGCGACAGAGCAAGACTCTGTCTCCAAAAAAAAAAAAAAAAAAAAAAAGGATACCTATGGGAGTATGAGATCAAGAAGATAGGAATGAAAGTAAGATTTCTCCAAGTATACCTTTTTATATAGCTTCAAATTTTGAACCATGTTAATGATTTAAACATGTTCAAAAATTAATAAAAAAGAAAAAATTGTTTTGCTTGTACTCAAACAGAAACAGGTGAACCTGTCAAATTGGCTACATCATCACATAAAGAATTATTTCCAAAACTTTTAAGCATAGTACGCTGACTGCATATTCTTAGAGAAGTCTATTGAAAGAACAAAAATATAGTAGGTTTCTTGTAGTAATAGTATTTCTATTTTAATTTTAAACCCATTTGATATATATTGTAGTAGAAAACAAGTAAATATACTACTATTAAGAACAAAGACATCAGCCAAGCGTGGTGGCTCACACCTATAATCTCAGCACTTTGGGAGGCCAAGGCAGGCAGATCACTTGATGTCATGTCAGGAGTTCGTGACCAGCCTGGCCAACATGGTGAAACCCTGACTCTACTAAAAAAAACTACAAAAATTAGCTGGGTGTAGTGGCACACACCTGTAGTCCCAGCTACTCAGGAGGCTGAGGCAGGAGAATCGTTTGAAATAAGGAGGTGGAGGCTGCAATGAGCTGAGATTGCACCACTGTACTCCAACCTGGATGACAGAGCAAGACTCAATCTCAAAAAAAAAAGAACAAAGACATATAGTGTAAGAACAACAGAGACAAGTAAACAAAGACAATAGGACAATAGCCAATAATGAAAATTTGATTTGGAAATATTAATGTGACCTCATGATTTTTAAAAAATATATATTTTCTAGATCTATACACTAAAAGATCCTGGAAGCAGATGATACAGCAAAATCAAGGAGTATACTTAACACCCAAATTTTGGTTTCTAAATATTATTCTATACTAAAAAGAGCTAGGGTTCCTTGGAATGACTAATACGAGGTCTGGAATAGGGAAAACGCAGGGGCATTCTCAAAGCAAAGGCATTCTCAAAGGCCAGTGGGGCATGTCAGTCATGCACAGAGCCAGTTTGAAGGGGCTCACGTTTGCCATTTTGGGACAGTATGGGTGTCATAATACACAACAACAGTAACTGAACTAATATGTACAATAAAACCCATGTTTGGATAATGGGTCAGAAAGAGAAGAAGGAAAAGAGAGTGAGAAGAGGAGAGAGAGACAAAGACTCTTTTTTTTTAAGAGGAGTCCCAGCTAATAACTGTAAAAGGGGTGAGACAGAATTAGAAAATCACCATTTTCAACTCTTAGTGTAATAATGCTCATGTTAGCATCAATGAATGCTAAAATCCATTAGATGAAAGATTCTTGGAAAACAGGATATTGGCATGGCACCAAATACCATCCCACACATTGTGTATTAATTGCAGTAGAAAACATGTACCTTTATAATGGAGATAATCTAGCATTCACAACCTTAACCAAGTAAAAAAACCGAAGTTGGCATCACTAGTGTTGTATTAATAACAACATGGTTTGTATACCTCCTGGTGGGATGTAATATGAAAAACACAGAATCACCTTTGACATATCTCTGACAAAAAAAGTTTAATTATAAGGAAATAGACAACCCCAGAAGCAGACCATTCTGCAGGACAACTGCCTAGAACTGAAAAGTCAGTGTCCCTGGGAAACAATATTTAGAACAAGGGACTAAAGAGATCTAATAATCAATGTGATGATGAATCTTGATTGGATCCTAGTTTAAAAATATTTTGAGGGAAAATTTTGATACACTTGATTACAAACTGGATCATAGAGAATACTGTATTATGAAATTACTATGAATTTTCCTAGGTGTGACAATATTATTGTGGTAACTTAGGAGAACATCTCCTTCTTAGGAGATGCATGCTGAAGTACTTAAAGGTGAAATGTCACATTATCTGAAACTTAGGTTCAAATGCTTGAGCAAAAAATAAACATAGATCTACAGCTAAAGCAAGCAGCAAAAGGTTAACAATGATTGAATCTAGATGGAAAGTATCTGTTACACTGTGTTATTCTCTGAAATTTTCTGTATGATTTAACACTTTTGTCATAAAAAGTATCAGATACACAAAAAAGAAATCAAAATAGCAATTACTAGTATACCCCACAACCCCACTGGTTTTAGTTACCTGAGGTCAATCATGGTTCGAAAATATTAAATGGAAAATTCCAGAAATAAACACATAATAAGTTTTAAATTGCACACTGTTTGGAGTAGCACGATGACATCTTGCACCATCCCACTCTGTCCCACCCAGGACATGAATCATCCCTTTATCACGAGTATCCACACTGTCTACACTACATGCTCGCTAGTCACTTATTAGTTGTCTCAGTTATCCATTCTACTGTCATGGTATCCAGTGCTCATGTCCAAGGAATCCTTACTTTACTAAATAATGGCCCCAAAGCACAAGCATAGTGACAATGGCAATTCTGATACACCAAAGAGAAGCTGTGAGGTGCTTCCCTTAAGCGAAAAGGTGAAAGTTTTCAAGTTAGTAAGGAAATAAAAACATTGTATATTGAGGTTGCTAAAATCTACCATAAGAACAAGATTTTATCAGTGAAATTGTGAAGAAAAAAGAAATTCATGCTAGTTTTGCTGTTGCACCTCAAACTGCAAAAGTCCACAGTGCATGATAAGTGCTTCGTGAAGATGGAAAAGGCATTAAATCTGTGGGTGGAAGACCTAAACATGTTTCTATTAACAGCGATTGGGTTCAGTACTATCCACGGTTTCAGGCATCTGCTAGGGGTCTTGGAACATATCCCCTGCGAATAAGGGAGGACTACTCTACTGATTTTTTGGAAAATAATATGAGAGGAAACCAAAGCTGTGCTCAGAAGCAAATTAGTCTACTTTTATACTTGCCCTTTTTTAGAAAACATAAATGAAAATATGTTTCCTTTCTTAACATATACTTTAACCAAAGTGTATTTGAAATAGACCTTTAGAAGAATTTATAACAAAATCTTCTCAATGATTATGAGGAAATTTAAATCTTCACTCTTCTTCTGTGATCCACCGGTGCATGACCTTCTCATGGTAGGACGAACAAAAACAGCACTAGGCTTCCATATGCCTACTGAAGGTTTCATGTTCTCTCTCTACTTAAGCTCATATAAATGCTTTAGGATTTCTCTTTGTAAGGTGAGTACACTGGAGAATATTGGCACAATTCTCCATGAACAGGATAAAAATGAGGCTGAAACCATAATTAATAAATTGATCTAGAAATCATTCAGAAATGATGGGAAGAGAAATTAAGAGTACAAGACAGAGAAACAGCTGTTGTATGTACTCTTGTTGCTGCTTATTGTAAAGATTATGGATATTTAGAATAAAATTACTTTGAGAAACAAACCATACAGGACTTTCATCCAGATCATTTCTGTCTAATAACTGTTTGTCTCATACCATGTTTGGGAGAAATAAGTGATTCAAATGAGAAACAGAAATACAGTCATGTGCCACAACAATGTTTTGTTCAAAGATGGACCACATATATGGTGGTGGTCCCATAAGACTACAATGCTAATTTTGACTGCACTTTTTCTATATTTAGATACATTTAGATACATAAATACTTACCATTGTGTTACTACGGCCTACTGTATTCAGTACAGTAACATGCTGTACCAGTTTGTAGCCTAGGAGCAATAGGCTATACCATTTAGTCTAGGTGTGTAGTAAGCTATATCATCTAGGTTGGTGTAATGTTGACCTAAAGAAAGAAATGGAGGCAAAATTAATATAGAGAGTTTATTTGGCCCAAGGTCGAGGACCACAGCCTGGGACACACTTCCAAGTTGCCGTGGGGAGTGCTCCCTTCAGCCTTTGCTACAAGCAGGGTTTTTTGTTTGTTTGATTTTGTTTTTTGAGACAGAGTCTCGGTCTGTCACCCAGGCTGGAGTGGAATGGCACGATCTCAGCTCACTGCAACCTATGTCTCCCAGGTTCAAGCGATTCTCCTGCCTCAGCCTCCTGAGTAGCTGCTGGGATTACAGGCGTAATCCACCACACCTGGCTAATTTTTGTATTTTTAGTAGAGACAGGGTTTTGCCATGTTGGCAAGCAGGTTTTTTAAAGGCAAAAGGGATAAGAAGTGGGCTGAGAGAAAGGTGTTTTACAGGAATTCTCCCTGGTTTACAGAAATAACATGGGTTAGTGATTGGCTGTACATCGTTGAACCACAGGGTATAAGTTACGGTGTCCAACATATCGCATTTTACGGCTCCTTGGAGTAAGTTAGTCCAGAGCCCACATAAGAGGTGGCTTCAGGAGGTTATAATTTTGCTCAAGGGGGAGTAAGACATGACTGCTATTGCATTTCAGTGCTTCTCTGGGCCTGATCACTAAAGGGGGTTCACATTCCTAGATTAAAAGTTTTTTTCTTTCTCAGAAAGTACACTCTATGATGTTAGCACAACAGCAAAATCACCTAACAACACATTTCTCAGAACGTAACCCCATCATTAAGCAACACACGACTGTAAATGAACAGAACATACAACATAAGAAGTTTTTCTAATGAGAAAAATTATGATAAAAATAACAGCAACAATTAATGGAGTCATTTGTTCAATCACCTAACAAATGAAGATAAAGTGGTGAATAGGCATGTTTTCTGAACTAAAAGAGAATGTAATCTAACCAATCAAATATAGAAGGCAGAGTTAGCATTAGACTGTGAATATTCGGGAATCAGATAAGGGCTTAACTAACTTCTACATGTCGTTGAGCTGCAGGACTGTACAAGGTGAACTAATACTTTCTTTAAAAAATAATAATGAGGACAGGTGTGGTGGCCCACACCTGTAATCCCAGCACTTTGGGAGGCCGAGGCGATCAGATCACTTCAAGTCAAGAGTTTGAGACCAGCCTGGCCAACATGGTGAAACCATGTCTCTACGAAAAATATAAAAAATTAGCCAGGTGGGGTGGCGGGCGCCTCTAATCCCAGCTACTCGGGAGGCTTAGGCAGGAGAATTGCTTGAACCCAGGAGGTAGAGGTTGCAGTGAGCTGAGATTGTGCCACCGCACTCCCGCCTGGGTGACAGAGCGAGACTCCATCTCAAAAAATAATTATAATAATAATGTATGTGAGCAAAGGATTGTCTACAAGGCTGTTTATTGCAGCAGTATTTATAATAATTTATATATATAATATGTATGTTTCTCATATATATATATGAAATAAATGTTGGAATCATCCATATAATGGAATAGCATGCATCCACTGGAAAAGTGTACTGTAGCTTTGTTGCTTAAAAAAGGCCAAGGTTGCAGTGAGCCAAGATCACGCCATTGCACTTCCATCAAAAAAAAAAAAAAAGCAGTTCACAAAATAGTACGTACTTATATATAATGCTTTGCAATTTGCAAACTACATCCTGCCATGTGATACTTCCAACAACTCTGTGAAGTATTCTACTATCATCGTTCTGTGGATGATAAAACTGGAGTCAGGAATCAAGTGATTCATCTGAATTCACGTAGCCGGTAAATGTGAGATCCAGGGCTTGTACTTAGAGCTTCTAATCTTAAATCACCTGACCTTTTCACTTTATCACATTGCCTAAGGGGGAAAGCAAGAGTACATAATACTGTACTCACAGGGAACGATGTTTCCATAAGTAGGTGGATAAAATGTCTTTTGAATTACAATTGTAGTAGTATACATCCCCAAATTATCATTTATCCCCATGTTCAAATTTCAACATAATTATAATGTACACATTTTACTGCATATTTACTAGGCACATTCCAAATCTCTCTAACATGTTACAGAAGAAGTACTCGGTAGGGTATGTCTGGTGACTCACATCATCATGAATCAAAATTCACTCAAAATGCCATTTTTAGAGTAAGGATATTATTTCTTGTGAAATGATATCTTTAATTATATCTATCGATGACTAATCTAAAAGCCCTATCTTGAAACTGTTTCTACATTAAGTTAGAATTGCACTTTCTCCTTCTGTCAATTCAATTTTATTTTCAACGAAAAGTCAAGCAGGAACACTTGCTGCTAAATGTCCCATTGGCATTCTCTGACCTTCTCCACAGTTGTGCTGCAGCTGTGAACATGCTGTGGCCATTGAGATGCAAAAAGGAAATGGAAAAATCCACTTAATGTTCTGGAGTGGTCCAAAATGCCAAGGAGCAGTCAGAGCGTAGAGGGAAAGGATGGAAAAAAAAAAAAAAGACACTGCTGGACTATTAGAAATAAGAAAAGCAAGGTACTGAAGATCTGGAGCCACAAAAACATCTTTATCTAAAAAACAAGGACATTTCTGGGTAATTCTGTGACATACATATATATATGTATATATATTCATATATATATACATATATATGAATTCTGGGTAATTCTGTGACATATACACACACACACACACACACACACACACACAAAAATCACCCCTCCCTAAAATAGACGACAATTTTTTTTTTTTAAAAAAAGCACAATTATTCAACAAAAATAATCCATGTAAAATCCAGGGGAATGTTTCAACCTTAACAACTATTAAACCCACATATCACTGTTCCTGAAATAATTGTGCAGTGTGATGGCATAAAATGGAAGAAATTTGGAGGGAAACATTATATCCCTTAATTTGGAGAGACAGAGATTTAGAGATGGGAGCTAAGGGAAAAAATGAGAAACATCCACTTGGAGCCATTCTCCTCCTCCTGTTATTTTCCCTCTGTCTAGAAACAATATCCTGGGCCCTGAGTGTGAATATGATTTGGCTGTGTTCCCACCCAAATCTCATCTTGAATTGTAGCTCCCACGATTCCCATGTATCCTGGGAGGGACCCAGTGGGAGGTAATTGAATCATGGGGGCGGGTCTTTCCTGTGCTGTCTTTCCTGTGCTGTTCTTGTGATAGTGAATAAGTCTCACAAGATCTGATGGTTTTATATAGGGGAGTTTCCCTGCACAAACTCTCTTGTCTGCCACCATGTGAGACATGCCTTTCACCTTCCACCATGATTGTGAGGCCTCCTCAGCCACATGGAACTGTGAGTCCTTTAAACCTCTTTTTCTTATAAATTACACAGTCTTGGGCATGTCTTTATCAGCAGCGTGAAAACAGACTAATAAAGTAGCCATATCCTATCATTGTTTTTTCCTTTTACAAACAGGTGTTGGGAACTAAGAAGGTGGTGGACAAGAGAATTTAGCTGACCCACTTCCTTCCCCAACCCATTTCTTTCTTGCTTGCCTCTCTGCCATGAAGTCTGTAAAAGACTCAATTTCCCTGCCTCCTGTCAGCTGTCATGGCCATGAGGCATATTCCCAGACAAAGAAACATAAGCAGAATCTCTTGATGCTGCCTCTTTTCCTTAGCCTTCCTCTCACTATTACATGCACAGCCTGGAGGTACAGCAGACATCACTGAAAATGGTAAGGCAGGAAGGCAGAAAGGCCCTGGATTTGATGGTATCATCGAGTCACTCCACTGGTCCTGGACTGACCACCCCTGGACTTACTTAAGCTACGGTAGAGCCATTTTTAATTACTTGAAATTGAACACAATTCTAATACAATAAAATATCTCCTAGGATTCAAACCATTGTTCACTTGAACACCAACATTAAAAGAACAATGACAAAAAAGAGGCAGGAAGAGCTGGTAGGGGACTCTTGCAATAAAGAGTTAGATACGCTCAGATATGAGATAAGGCAGTAACAATGGGGATGAAATAAAGGAGTCAGACTTAAGATATTTGGCAAAACTGGGCCTAACTTTCATCCTTTCCTCCCAAACCCCATAGAAATTTAAAAAAAGGAACATGGGAGAAAACCTGAATCCATGCTAAAAATTGAGAAAGGATTCTTTTGTATGGGTTCTGAATGATTCTGATGAAACCAGATGGAAAGATAATGCCTAGAGACAACACTGATGAGCCTCTAATGAAAAAAAAGTAAGTGGACAACATCCTGGCATACCCCTAGTAACCTTCACAAATGTAAAGGAGCAAGGACTGGGATGGGGCAACAGGGAATAAAAGAGAAGCACTCCTTAGAATTATACCAGTAGCTCTGGGTAGTGCTACAGACTGAATGTTTATGTGTCCCCAAAATTCAAATGTTGAACCTAATTCACAACATGATGGGATTTGGAGGTAGGGCCTTTGGGTAGCGACTGGGTTCTGAGGGTGGAGCCCTCATGAATGGGAGCAGTGCCCTTGTAAAAAAAGGCCCCAGAGAGATCCCACGCCCCTTCCATTATGTGATGACACAGCAAGAAGGTGCTGTCTATGAACCAGGAAGTAGGTCCTCATCAGACACTGAATCCACAGAACCTTGATGTTGGACTTCACAGCCTCCAAAACTGTGAAAAATGAATTTCTGCTTTTTAGAAGCCACTCAGTCTATGGTACTTTGTTATAGCCTCCCAAACTGATGGAGATAGCAACAATCAAAAGCAACTATTTCAGGAGATTTCAAGTATTGTGGTGTTGTTCTGCCAAGAAGGAAGCAGGCAGTGTGGTAAGACTTCTGTGAAACAACAGCACTTCTCCCCAGTGAGGCAAGGCTTTCAAGGCAGTGGGCAGCAGAACAAGACTGGAGGACAGACAGAGCCATGCTGCATGGATTGCTGGGCACAAATAATTAGCACCAAGTACAACAGCTTCAGGGAAAGAGGAAGATAAATAAACACCAAGTTCTTGCCCATGTAACAGCCTAGGATCATGGTCCTTCACTCACTTCAATGTGCTGGAAATATACATATACACCAATTAGTCCTCCAGCTTAAAACCTGAAAAGAAAAATTTAATAGTGATTAGGTGTATAGGGAGTAGATCCAAGGATAATTCAGCCACCTTGTTTGTGGATGAACAGGTAAACACTAAGGACAAATAGATCTCTCTTTATTCAAGAAGATATAAGTAGAAGGAAAAAAACAGCTTATGAAAATATTCTATGGAAGAAGCATATTCATTTGAAAAAGATTTGTTATAGGAAGAAAAATTTCAGGTGAATTTCTTTTGCTTTCCACAAATTTGAGAAAATATGGACTCATTAAAACTATAGATTCAAAGGCAGAGGCTACAAAATAGGCAGAAATTTAAAAATAAATCTGAATTTGATACAGAAGGAATGTTGGGAAATAAATAGTGCAAGAGAAGGCAAAATTTCATTGGAAGTAGTCAAGACCAAATATATAATGTAGAAAATAAAATCACTAATATGGAGGACAAACTTTGGAAGGTTTCTCAGACTACAGAGAAAAAGATCAAGAAGATGAAATGTCAAGAAAGGTAATGATATGGTTTGGTTTTGTGTCCCCACCCAAATCTCATCTTGAATTGTAATCCCATAATCCCCACCTGTCGCAGGAGGGACCCAGTGGGAGGTAACTGAATCATGGAGGTGGTTCCTCTCATATTATTCTTGTGATAGTAAGTTCTCACGAGATCTGATGGTTTTACACCCCCTTCACTCGGTTCTCATTTTTCTTTCTCCTGGGGCCATGTGAACGATGTGTTGCTTCCCCTTCTGCCATGATTGTAAGTTTCCTGAGGCCTCCCAAGCCATGCAGAACTGTAAGTCAATTAAACCTCTTTTCTTCATAAATTACCCAGTCTCAGGTACTTCTTCATAGCAGCATGGGAACAAACTAAACAGGTGATAAATATAGATTACTGGTTTTAAGAAGTTCAACATTTGGAGAAAAGGACAAATAGAACAAAAGCAGTATTCAGAGAAATAATAGAAAAAAACAACTTTTATGATTCTGATTTTACCAATTCAGGCAAATCTGCTGAGAAAATATCTCATTTTAGCCATACTCTGCAGATGTTTCAAAATTTCATCAGGGGAAGAATTCTACAACTATTCAAAGGGGGAAAAGTAGATTTATTACTACTTGCTATGGTTTAAATGTTTATGTGCCCCCAAAATTCATATACTGAAATTCTAACTCCCAGGGTCATGGTATTAGGAGACCGGGCCTTTGGGAGGTGATTAGGTCATGAGGGCAGAGTCTTCATGGTTGGGATTAGTGCCTTTATAAGACAGACCCCAGAAAACCAGCTCATCCGTTCTACCACATGAAGACAGAGCAAGAAAGCACCATCTATGAATCATGAAATGAGCCCTCACCAGACATCTCCTAATCTGCCGGCACCTTGATCTCAGGCTTCCCAGCCATTAGAACTGTGAGAAATAAATTTCTGTTGTTTATAAGTCACCTGGTCTGTGGTATTTTATTATAGCAGCCCAAATGGACTAAGACACTACTGGTCAAAATCCTTCAGCATGCCAGGCCTGGTAGCACATACTTGTAGTCCCAGCTATTCAGGAGGCTGGAGTGGAAGCAATTGCTTGAGCCTGGAAGTTCAAGGCCAGCCTGGGCAACACAGCAAGACCTTATCTCTAAAAGAATTTTTTTTTTTTTTGGTACACCTTCTCACTCTGCCACCTAGGCTGGAGTGCAGTGGCGTGGTCATAGCTCACTGCAGTCTTGACCTCACTGGGCTAAGGTGATCCTCATACCTCAATTTCTTGAGTAACTGGGACTACAGGCACACACCACCACACCCAAGTAATTTTTGTAATTTTTGTATTTTTTGTAGAGACGGGTTTTGCTATGTTGCCCAGGCTGGTCTCAAACCCCTGAACTCAAGTGATCTGCCTGCCTCAGCCTCCCAAAGTGTGAGGATTACAGGCGTGAGCCACTGAACCCAGCCTAAAATGATTTTTTTATTTTTAATTAAAAAAAAAAAACCCTTCAGCTGCAAGTGAAAGAAACTCAACTCAAATTAGCTTAAGAAATGTTTTGATTCATGTAATCTGGGAAGTCTAGGATGAATTTTGCTTCAGAGTCAACTGAATCGAGGCTTCAAATGATACTTTCAGGGCTGTCTTTCTCTTTCCACTTCTCAGTTCTGTGTGCCTCTGCTTACCTTCATATTCATGTTCATATTCTCCCTCTCTCTATTGCTTTCACTCTTGCTCTCTCCCCATCCTCTCTCTCTCAACATAGCAATCAGTAACCCCAGACTCACATTCCCTCAATTATCAAACCCACCAGAAATAACTATTTCTCCCAACTCCTTGTATTAGCCCCAGGGAAGATTCTGGCTGGCCCCGGCTGAGTCAGGTTCCATCCAAGAAGCAGTCAGTATCTCTAATGATTGCAGTGCTTTGATTGATCAGCCTGCATTAAGTACACACCCTGTGGGAGTGCAGGGTGGGGTGGGGGCCCGCATGGCATCATTATTGACAGGTCAACGGGACCATGTAGATTTTCCCTAAGGAACCAGAAGAACTGGGTAGGGAAAAAAAATAAAACTACCACAGTCCACTAGAGTACAAAGAAAGTTCAGTCTGGCCCCAGATACTAGTCCACAATAATAAGTGCTGTGCAGCAATGCTTTTCTGAGTTTTTTGGGGAAAAGACAGTAAAAAGAAATCTGTGTACAGGCAACACAATTTATATGTTTTTATAATTTTATATGATGCTGGGAAATTTATAAAGAAAAGAGGTTTATTTCACAATACATGTGAAAGCAACAGAAAAGCATTCTCAGGTATGCAAAGGCCCCAAAATTACCTTTCCTGGAAAAAAAAAAATTACTCGAAGAAGAACTCCAAATAAATAAGAGATGGTAAAAATAGACAACTAGTGAACAATAATTGTGGGTATAAACCCAGCAAAATATAACCAAAACCTCACTTGTTTCTCACTCTTAAACATTTTCAGTTTAGAGAAAGTAGATCCAGAATAAGGCCAAAGAACAAGCATAGAACAAGGAAGACAGAGAGCAGGATGAATAGTTCATGGCAAACAGTAAGCTATTAGGATATAAGATTTAAGGACGTGATGGCTCATGCTTGTAGTCCCAGCGACTCTGGAGGCTGCAGCAGGAGGATCATAAGATCCCAGGTGTTCTTGGGCAACATAGCAAGAATGAATCTCTAAAAATAAAATAAAATAAATAAGATTTAAGAGATTGCTACTTTTGGTATGATGATGAAGCTAAGGTATAACCCTGAAAGTGGGTGGTTGAGAGTCATTCAAGTTTAAAATGTCAAGGAACTGTGAGGATAGGGTCTTGGGATATTGTCCCATGAATATGGTATTTGCTCAGATGATACAAGGAGTCTGGATGGAGAGAAGACTGAGCCAAGTACCAGAGTAGTCCATGAATATGGTCATAGGACTCACAGTCATGGATGACATGCATGATCTGAACTTAGAAAACGGTTTACCTGGATAGAATGAATTTCACAAGAAGGTCATTTTCCCATGCAACTGGAAGAGCCATGGGTTGTAAATGCAATGGAATCAGGGAGGATGTTGATCTGAGTAGTAGCTGAGACTGCGGTGAAGGAGCAGCCTCTTGAGGAGGCTACAGAGGAAGGGGTCGCTGCTCGAATGAGAGCATCATTTCAGTTAAGGCAGGAGGTGGAAGGATCGTTCAGAAAAGACATAAAAGATAACAGAGTTTGTTTAGCATGGAGTGCCAAAGAGCACAGAGGAATCATTTGGAAAGGGGAGAGTAGTGTGGATTTGCGTCAAGGAAGAGCACTATAGCATAATACAAGAATGCAAGCAAGTATGGGAATGATTAGGTGAAAAGAAGGGCTTGCATTTGAGGGTAGCCAGGGTTGGAAAGGATGAAAAGCTGGTAGGATTAGAACTCTGCTATCAGTGTGTTGTTGGGCAGGCTGACAATAAACAGCTTGCTGAGGTCAGCAGGTTTGTCTCCCATTCCTTCCCCCAGCTGTTACCTGCAGTAAAAGATTACTAGCCTAGGACAGAGCATGCCCATTAGAGCTGGCAGTAGCAATACAGAGCTCTCTTGTTTTCATGTCCTAATCCAAAGGTCATTATTCGGCCTTAGAATAGGGAGCCAGTCCTGTTCTCAATCTTGATGTTTTTCCTCACTCCTGCCAATCATATTTTTCATTTTTCAAAAGGAAGCCTTTTGAGAGGTTGTGTTGATCCCTTGTATTCTCCCATGGTGACCAGCAAACAACCACCAGGCTCTGGCTCCAGCTTCACCACACAGCCCCAGTTCTCAGAACACTGAGAGTTTCCTGTGCCAGGGGTTTCACGTTCCTGTACAAAGTAATTTTCATTCATAGAGTTCATTCAGAGTTGATATGTCTCACACAGTCTACTTTATTTTGCTGAAAGGACTCTTATACTGCATTTTATTTTTTTAAACACTAAAACTTTATCAGATAAAATATTTCATTGAGAAAGCATAATTTCAAAGTAGACAATTTTCTGTACTGTTATGTACTATTTAGAAAATCCAAAGGATTGTAAACACCATACACATATCATTAAACTTGGAAAATCAAGAATGTCAAAAAGATTGTTCAGCACAACACTCAAGTGTTGGCAAGGATGTGGAGAAATTACAACTGTCATACATTGCTGGTAGGAATGTAAAGAGATACAGTCACTTTAGAAACAGTTTGGTAGTTTCTTAACACAGAATTACCATATGACCCAGCAGTTCCACTCCTAGGCATATACACAAGAGAAACTTGTACACAAATGTTCATAGCAACATTATTCATAATAGGCAAAAACAGAAACAACCCTAATGTCCGTCAACTGATGCTAGATAAATAAAATGTGATCAATCCATATAGTGGAATATTATTTGGCAATAAAAAGTAATGAAGTACTGATACCTGCTACAAGGTGAATGAACTTTGAAAACATGATGAAGTGAAAGAAACCAGACACAAAAGACCACTTATCATGTGATTCTCTTTATATCAAATGTCCAGACATTAAAAAAAACTACAGGCAAATCTCCAGAATAACAAATGCATCTATTGTACACTTTAAATGGGTGAATTTTAGGAAATATTAATTATATCTCAAAAAAAATTTTGAGTATCAGAAATGAATTCTATAAGTATTGCATCATAGGTCTAGCATATGGTAGAAATCTGTTTTAGTTAGTTTGTGTTGCTATAAAAGGAATACCTGAGGCTGGGACATTTATAAAGAAAAGAGGTTTATTTGGCTCATAGCTCCACAGGCTGTGCAAGAAGCACAGCGCTGACGTCTGCATCTGGTGAGGGCCTCAGGCTGCTTCCATTCACAGCAGAAGGGGAAGGGGAGCTGGTGTGCAGAGATCACCTGCTGAGAGAGGAGGCAAGAGCGAGGAGGAAGATGCCAAGCTCTTTCTAACAACCAGCTTCTAAGGGAACTTTCTCCGGACCTAATAGAGCAAGAACTCATTTATTACCTTGAGGAGGGCACTGAGTCATTCATGAGAGATCCACCCCCACGACCCAAACACCTCCCACCAGGGCCTGCCTCCAACATTAGGAATCAAATTTCAACGTAAGACTTCATGGGGCCAAGCAAACCATATCCAAATCATAGCAGCAACCAATAAATGTTTTCCGAATGAAAAAATGAAGGAATTAATGGATTTATATTGGCAAGAGTTACAAACTATGCCTTAGTAAACTTCAGTGAAACATCATTATTTTTACTATGAATTTGAAACGGATGACAACTGAGGCAGACACAAAGTTGATTTTTGCATAAGCAATATCAATACCTCTGGATGTACCAAACAATTCAGACAAAAAAGCCCTTGGAATGTTTATTTTGTGTTCAACCATCTCGGCCACCAGTAAATAATATTCCCCTATAGAGATACCTAGCATGACAATGTGAAAAATTAGTGAAAATCACTGACGTCTATCTTCAGAATTCGTTAAAATCACTTCACATTTACTATTCAGATCTATGCACCTCTCATTATTCCTAGTTCATCAACCTCTATTGATCTCAAAGCTGGGCTCAAAGCCATGCTTTAAGCTTCTAAATCTAGCCTCATGCCTGCTTTTTGCTTTTATGACCAATCTTGGACATGCATCTTGGTCTCAAATAAAGCACTGTCCCTCAGAGTTTAGCCTCTGGCCTCATACACAACAGCTATGAAAAAGAGATATTACACCCCACACTAGTCTCCCCTACAGGACAGTGTGATCAAGCATTATTCCAGAAAGCAACTCCCTCCCAAGGCTTTAACCTCATTATTCCAGAAAGCAACCCCCTCCCAAGACTTTAACCTCATTATTCCAGAAAGCAACTCCCTCCCAAGGCTTGAACCTCTTTATTCCAGAAAGCAACTCACTCCCAAGGCTTTAACCTCATTATTCCAGAAAGCAACTCCTTCCCAAGGCTTTAACCTCATTATTCCAGAAAGCAACCCCCTCCCAAGGCTTTAACCTCATTATTCCAGAAAGCAACTCCCTCCCAAGGCTTTAACCTCATTATTCCAGAAAGCAACTCCCTCCCAAGGTTTCAACCTATCACTGTGCATGAAGATAGCAGGTGATGTAGCACCTTCAAATTCCTACATGCAAGGATTAGACAAATCGAAGACAGAGGAAGTGCAATATTTCAGAAACCCTGTAGATCTAAACTCATCATAGAAATTATACCCCAAGAATAAAAAGAAAATTTATCAGTTCTTCTCCAACTTAACATTGATGACAGTCATCTACCCCATCTGCCTATTCCATGAATGTCAACATACAAGCAACTAGAATCAGAAGCACAATTCTTGAAGAAGGCTATCCTATACTTAATGCTAGCTACCTGCCTACATAATATTGGACGTGAAATGCTTTCATGAACTACTGCTTCTAGGGAGATGTTTAATAGAGTTATGCTGGAAGTATCACTGTGTTGTAGAATCAGATGATTAATTTACTTTTGGCATCCAAAAAGGGGGTGAATTGCTACCAAAAGAAACAGCATAAAAATCTTCCCCCTTTTAACCCTAGAGTAAAATTTATGAAACCAGTCTGCACATTAGAATCACTAGGGAGCTTTAAAAATATATTGATGCTCAAGTCTCACTCCCAGAGATTCTGATTAGTCTTGGACGGGACCTGGGCGTCTGTACGTTTTAAAACCTCCCCTGGCCAGGCACAGTGGCTCATGCCTGTAATCCCAACACTTTGTGAGGCTGAAGTGGGTGGATCACCTCAGGTCGGGAGTTCAAGACCAGCCTGGGCAACATGGTGAAACCCCGTCTCTATAAAAAATACAAAAATTAGCCAGGCATGGTGGCATGAGCCTGTAATCCCAGCTACTCAGGAGGCTAAGGCACGAGAATCGCTTGAATGCAGGAGGTGGAGGTTGCCAAGATCGCACCATTGCACTCCAGCCTAGGTAACAGAGTGAGACTCCTTCTCAAAAAAAATTAATAATAAGTAAATAAATTTAAAAACCGCCCCCAGGTGATTCTAATGACCAGGCAGGGTTCAGAAATGCTGCCATAGAGTATTGGAGAACAAAGAACCAGAAGAGAGAATTAAAAACAAAATGGGGCAGTCTGGTAATGGAATCTTAGACCCAACAAACAGGCTGGTGACCACCCCAGTGTTAACATCAAGCATATGGTGAACATGTTACTGGACAAATTGTAGTGCATCAAAATTCTGTACTGAAAGTGAACTTAGAGCATTTGTAGATACAAAGACTAAGAACTCTGTACAAATCCTGATAAGGCCACAATGTGAAATAAGCAAGGGACACTCTAATGCAAACATGGAGAAATGCAGAGAAAGCAAAGCCAGGCTGGATAAGAACCAAAACTATTTGACTTTTCAGAGTTATCATCACATATTGGGTGGGGCGTGACGGCTCACGCCTGTAATCCCAGCACTTTGGAAGGCCAAGTGAGGCGGATCACTTGAGGCCAGGAGTTCAAGACCAGGCTGGCCAACACAGTGAAATGCCGTCTCTACTAAAAATACAAACATTAGCCGGGAGCTAATTCAGGAGACTGAGGAAGGAAAATAACTTGAACCCAGGAGGCAGAGATTGCAGTGAGCTGAGATCACGTCACTGCACTCCAGCCCGGGGGACAGAGCAAGATTCCATCTCAAAAAAAAAAAAAAAAAAAAAAGATTTATCTTCAAATACTGAGGAGGAACTTGAACTGGTATCAGAATCCCACATAATAATATTTTATTCTGCAGGATCTGGATTTTATGAAAAAATAATATTTTACACATATTTATGTGTGGATGTGTTTGATTAGGAACATTAGTTCTTATTTCAGAGTATGGATTCTGAAGTTTTGTGGTCATCCTCCGAAAGTCCCATAAAAATTATTATATATAAGTAGTTGGACTCTGCTTGACTCTTTGAACCAAGACTTGATGCTCAAATGGACAAAACAAATAAGAACTCTATTTTAATAAAGTTTTACTCTGTCTATGGCACTCTGTTAAATTACACTCACTGAAGGCATCTTGCAAGATCCCTTCAAGTCTTGCTCTAGCAAATGCAGGCTGCAGACTTTAAGCCTTGAGATCATCAAGTCCTTGGTTTCTCTGCTTTTTAAAATGCTTTCAAATTCTTTGGTACGATTTCAGTAATATCAAGATAAAATACTAGTTTTATCTAAAATGGCTGGGAAAGCTCATCTTAAGTAAAGAGACTTCATAACCTCTTTTCCATAATTCCTAAAACATGGCTTGAGGTTGCTCAGTGAAACAAGACTTTTGTTTTAATATTTTACAGCCAAGAGGTTTTAGAAAATTGAGAAGATTCTGAGTACAGTCATTTTATTTTAAAATGCTTTGGGGTTCAGAGAGAGAACAAGACCAAGTTGGCACTCTTCAAGGCAAAAGAAACCTTTTGCTTCCAAAAGAGGGGTGAGTCCAGTAAGAAAAGACAATGCTTCTCTTGTACTAAAACCTGCCACAGAGGAAGCACACTCGGGGGTAACTTCTCACACTTTCCTGCCCGATCAACTTTCAAAGGAGAGACAGAAAACAGAGGGGTTGCAGAAATTGTACACCATAGTGTGCTGGAAGACCTCATCCATCGGATGGCAGCACGCACATTCCTGACTGTGTCATAAAGACACTAGACTTTCTGCTATTTTTGCCGTAGCTTCCCCCAATCTACTGTTTGCCCCACCTGTGTTTAGTTATGACTTTTTAAAAATTAACTTTTAACATCTTGTAATATTTCCCTAGTAACAAACATGTTCCTTTGTTCCTTTCAGATATCTTTATTTTTTTCTGAGCTTAGAAAGTCATCTATACTTCAGAGTTTTAATACATATTCACTATGTTTTCTTGTGTGGTTGATTTATACTCAGTAGATTTATTTATTATTATTACTAATATTCATCTTATTTTTGGTAGGCATGAATCTAATTTTTTCAGTTACCAACTATTAATAAATGCCATATTTTAAATATTTTTATTACAAAAGAACTACTCATAAACATTGAAACCATACAGTTTATGAAGAAAATATTACTAATATCTCTCCACTGTTCTTCTGTTCCCATTATCTTGAAGCAAACACTATCACCCACAAAGTATGTATTTTTCCACATCTGTATGAGTTACAAATATATACATATGTGTGTGTATACATATATAGGTTTTTCTGATAAAAATAGTGTTTTGTATGCTCAAATTTGCCCAAGAAAATGCCCCAAAACTCACTATAACAAGATCTAACTAGCTGTTTCCTCTTGTTGTCACTTGTTCAACCCTTAATCTCATTAAGATTAACAATTACCTCCCCACTGTCAAATCCAATGGCCACTTTTCAGTCTTTACCTCATTTTAGCATCTCGCATGTAGCACCTTACAACCCAAGCCCAGCCTTCTTTTCCTAAGTCGTTTAACTCTCTTGCCACACTACCTCTTCTCATTCTCATTATTTCCCCACTTTCTCTTTGATTCTCCTTCTTCATCACTTTATACTCTCACTGACATACCTGATCATTGCCCACGATACTCAAGATGAGGAAAAAGAATAAAATATGATGTTTCTGACCTACTTTTTAGAAGGTGAGGAACATGAAAGGCATTTCATTGTCTTGGATCTTAAGGTAGTTATGTAAGTGATACCACTAGCTGTTTTAGAATAGTACTGTGGACTAAAATGCCAAGTCCAAATGAGAAACAGTTCAAATATCATGTGTGTGAAAGGAAGCTCCAAATAGCTCAAAACATCAGTGGATAATTCATGCTTTTTTTTTTTAACTTTTATTTTAAGTTCAGGGGTACATGTACAGATTTGTTACATAGGTAAACCTGTGTCATGGCGATTTGTTGTACAAATTATTTCATCACCCAGGTATTAAGCCTGGTACCCATTAGTTATTTTTCCTGGTCCTCTTCCTCCTCCCACCCAATACCCTCCAAAAGGCCCCAGTGTGTGCTGTTCCCCTGTATGTGTCCATGTATTATCATCATTTAGCTCCAACTTATAAGTGAGAACCCATGCAAGAACTAATGACAAGTTGCCTCACAGCTACTTTGTCTTCACTGAATTCAATAATCATTTGGTGAAGGTCTGTTATGTCCTGAATTCTCACCAGAAGGCTAGAAAACGAGGGGGTCAAATGCGACTTGCACCTTGAGGGATAAGAAGGGCATTGCTGGATATATTAGTCTGTTTTCATGCTGCTGATGAAGACCTACCTGAGACTGTGTAATTTATAATGAAAAAGAGAAAAAGACTCACAGTTCCATGTGGCTGGAAAGGCCTCACAATCATGGCAGAAGGCTAAAGACATGTCTTACATGGCAGCAGACAAGACAGAATGAGAGAGAGGCAAAAGCAGAAACCCCTTATAAAATCATCAGATCTCATGAGACTTATTCACTGCCACAAGAACAGTATGGGGGAAGCTGCCCCCATGATTCAATATCTCCCACCAAGTCCCTACCACAACATGTGAGAATTATGGGAGCTACAATTAAAGATGGAATTTAGGTGGGAATTCAGAGCCAGACCATATCATTCTGCCCCTGGTCCCTCCCAAATCTCATGTCCTCACATTTCAAAACCAATCATGCCTTCCCAGCACTCCCCCAAAGTCTTAACTCATTTCAGCGTTAACTCAAAAGACCACAGTCCAAAGTGTCATCAGAGACAAGGCAAGTCCCTTCTGCCTATGAGCCTGTAAAATCAAAAGCAAGTTAGTTACTTCCTAGATACAATGGAGGTACAGGCATTGGATAAATACACCCATTGCAAAAGAAAGAAATTGGCCAAAATGAACTAAAATCCCCATGCAAGTCTGAAATTCAGCAGGGCAGTCAAATCTTAAAGCTCCAAAATGACCTCCTTAGACTCCATGTCTCATATCCACAGCATGCTGATGCAACAGGGGTTCCCATGGTCTTGGGCAGCTCCACCCCTGTGGCTTTGCAGGGTACAGCCTCCCTCCCAGATGCTTTCATGGGCTGGCATTGAGTGTCTGCAGCTTTTGCAGGTGCATGGTGCAAGCTGTCACTGGATCCACCATTCTGAGATCTGGAGGATGACGGCCCTCTTCTCACAGCTCCACTAGACAGCACCCCAGTGGGGACTTTGTGTGGGGGCTTCAACCCCACATTTCCTTTCTGAACTTCCCTAGCAGAGGTTCTCCATAAGGGCTCCACCCCTGCAGCAAACTTGCACCTGGACAGCCAGGTGTTTCCATACATCCTCTGAAACCTAGGCGGAGGTTCCCAAACCTCAATTCTTGACGCTGTGCACCCACAGGCTCAACATCTTGTGAAAGCTGCCAAGGCTTGGGGCTTGAATTCTCTGAAGCCATGGCCCAACCTGTACCTTGGCCTCTTTTAGCCAAGGCTGGAGTGGCTGGGATGCAGGGCACCAAATCCCTAGGCTGCACACAGCAGGGGGGGCCCTAGGCCCAGCCCACGAAACCGTTTATTCCTCCTAGGCCTCTAGGCCTGTGATGGGAGGGGCTGCCACAAAGGTCTCTGACATGCCCTGGAGACATTTTCCCCATTGTCTTGGGGATTAACATTTGGCTTCTCCCATGCAAATTTCTGCAGCTGGCTTGAATTTCTCCTCAGAAAATGGGTTTTTCTTTTCTATCTCATCTTCAAGCTGTGAATTTCCAAACTTTTATGTGCTCTGTTTCCCTTTTAAAACTGAATGCTTTTAATAGCACCCAAGTCACATCTCGAATGCTTTGCTGCTTAGAAATTTCTTCTGCCAGATACCCTAAATCATCTCCCTCAAGTTCGAAGTCCCTCTAGGGCAGAGGCAAAATGCTGCCAGTCTTTTTGCTGAAACATAGCAAGAGTCACCTTTACTCCAGTTCCCAAAAAGTTCCTCATCTCCATCTGAGACCACCTCAGCATGGATTTCATTGTCCATATCATTATCAGCATTTTGGTCAAAGCCATTCAACAAGTCTCTAGGAAATTAACTTTCCCACATTTTCCTGTCTTCTTCTGAGCCCTCAAAACTGTTTCAACCTCTGCCTGTTACCCAGTTCCAAAATTGCATCCACATTTTTGGGTATCTTTACAGCAGCACCCCACTCTACCAGTACCAATTTGCTGTATTAGTCCATTTTCATGCTGCTGATAAAGACATACCCAAGACTGGGTAATTTATAAAGAAAAAGAGGTTTCATGGATTCACAGTTCCACGTGGCTGGGGAGGCCTCACAATCATGAAAGAAGGCAAAAGCACGTCTTACATGGCAACAGACAAGAGAAAATGAGAGAGAAACAATAATGGAAACCCCTTATAAAACCATCGGATCTTGTGAGACTTATTCACTACCATGAGAAAAGTATGGAGGAAGCCGCTCCCATGATTCAATTATCTCCCACTGGGCCCCTCCCACAACACGTGAGAATTATGAGAGTTACAATTCAAGATGGGATTTGGGTGGGGACACAGAGCCAAACCATATCACCAGGTGAGTGCATTGGGAGAATGTCTCAGTTATCATACAAATGAAGGAGACCCCAGATTTGTATTTCCACTGTGATCTCTCTGTTACCAATGGCCAGCTGGGCATCTGCACTGGATGTCTCATGTTTTCAATTCTAGGTTTGCCCCACAAAACTTTCTCTAATCTGTCATGCCTATCCCAGTTGATAGTCCCTCCAAACAAGCTGTTGCAACAGCCAGAAACCTTCAAGTATCTTTGTCACTTAAACTTTCTAACCTTTTGTACCAAATACCATTGACTTGGCCACTAACATTTGTCCTCTCTTAAGTATTCCATAGCCAGAGTCTTAGTTTGAGATCACCTCATGTTATTATCTGAATGATTGCAGATCAGCCTGTTGCCAGTCTCTTCTATCTCCAAACCATCCTCTATGACACTACACAAATGAATTTTCTAAAATGGCAAATCTCCTTGTGTTAGCCCTCTCATCAGGCCATTCACTGAGTCCTCTTTCCTATAGGACATACGTGAACTACTCGTCAGATAATACAGTCTGGTTTCAATGAGCTCTTTAGACTAATCTCCAGTCACTTCTCTTGTGCAAACTGTATTCTAACAACACAAGCTGCACCCAGCTTGTCAAACAAGTCATTATGTTCTCAATCCACTTTCTTTGTCTTTTCTCCCCCATCAAAAAAAAAAACAGAAAACAGGAATATTTAAAATTTATTGAGTATAAGCTATGTGTCTTGCCTTTGTTACCCTTTTAATCTTCATAAAATCCCTGTAAGGTAAGCACTATCACTATTTTTTACAGATGAGGAAACTTGCTTCTCAAAGACATTCTTCCAATTTACTCACCCAGTAAAGCCCTTCTTATCCCTCAAGGTACAACTCACATTTTATCATCTAGTTCTATAGCATTCCAGTTAGAATTCAAAACATAATAGACATTCAACAAATGATTATTAAATTTAATAAAGACAAAGTAGCTGTAAAGCAACTTGACATTTGTTCTTGCATGAAATTAAGAGTGAATTTATCCACTGAAGTTTTGAGCAATGTAGAGCTTTCTCCCCTACACGTGATATTTGCACAGTTTCTTATTTGGACTTGGCATTTGTGTCCACAGTACTATTCTAAAACAGCTAGTCATATTGCTTACATAACTACCTCAAGATCCAGAGACAATGGAATACTTTTTATGATCATCACCTTCTGAGAAGTAGGTCAGAAACACCATATTTTACAGTTTTTCCTCATCTTGAGTATAAAGATAACCATTACTTCCCATTGCCCCAAAATGTCCCTTGTGAAGAGGAAGAGCATGGCTAAACTGGCTTGTACTCCCAGCGTTACAGAAGCATGAGACTGGCTCTACCTTTTACCATTGCATACTTAAGCTTGGGCAAAGAAGACTCCTGGCCTTCTCTAGCCATCTTCCTTCTCACAGATCAAGACCTTTCTGGAGCCAAGGGTATATGCTCATCCTCAACCTGCTTCTCTCCCTCTAGACCAGGCTTCTTGTACCTGGACCCCAAAATTCTCTGCCAAAGTGTCCCTGAGCTCACTTCTAGAGCCAGAGAATGCCTCTTCCCTAGGCCCTGTCTCTTGAGGAGAGACCACACCAATGACAAGAACATCCTTAGGCCCAGGGAATGGCCAATAGAGAGCCATTTGTGGGGATGCGAATGGGGATTGTAAATATGGGATAGAGTTTCCACACACATGCACATGAGACCTCTCATTGTATAAGACAGACCTAGAGTGAGAAGAGAAGGCAGAGCCAGAATATGAACTGCAGGACAGGTTCTCCCTGCTGCTATGTTCAGAAGCAAAACTTGCAGAAGTCCAAGACCCCTGATCTTCTAAGTCATTATGAAGATATATTAGTCAAGGTAGGTGGACAGAAGGTATTTTATTAGCTTGAAGTATCACTTGTAAATATTTAGACAGCATAGCACGTGGGCACTCACTTGTAGCCTTGCACTGGGCTCCACCAATTTTAGAAGTGGGCCTGAACTTACACCTACAGAGAACTGTACTGGTAGAGCAGGTCTTTGGTGCACCCAACAGAGAAAGCAAGGAGAGGCAATATCAGGAGTCAGGCAGGCAAAGGGGGAAGAGTAGTGAGAGTTTCTGCACACACATGGCATATCCAGGAATTAGCTCTTAGATAAAACAGATGAGAAAAATAAATTCTGAGCGTAGAGCTAAGTTTTGAGCCTTAATTAGAGATGGCATGAGGAAGCAGCCATGAAGAGTCCTAAGAAAGAAGTCTGGGCCAGCATCCAGGAGAACACGCCAAGCAGGAAGAAATAGACAGGAAGCCAATTCCACACCAGGCATCATTTTCGGACTCTGGGAGTGCCACTCATGATGCTTACAATGTGAATGGTGCCCTGGGGTTAGTACAATGCTGCAGCAAGGCAGCAAGGCTAGCAACAATAATTCCATGTTTCTACAAATATAGGATGACCCTGCAAGTGACAGCAATGTCAGCTATTCCTCTTGTGCTTGTGTCACCTGAATATCAATGAACAGGGTCTGCAGTGTAAGATTCTAGCGATGGAAGTCTCCAGAGGTGGTGGGAGCTGTTGACTGGGCCCATGCTGAAATAACATTGCATCAACCACTTGTAAATGCCAAATTCCACAATGGTAGGAAGGCCAACTGAGTAAAAGCTGATTGGGTATTCTGTCTAGCCTGTTACATGTCCCAAGAGAAATGAAGCAGGGGACATCCTTTCTAAGTCATGCTCAAAATCAAGAAACACAGATAAGTCAATGCCCAGTTCTGTCTAAAGACAGAAAATTTTCCAGTCAGAATATATATGCTAACAAAAAAATCCTTGGACAATCTCTCAGGAATTCCAATGTATCACAGAATGTATGTTAGTGAAGCTAAATGTAATCAAAGGGTTGATTCTGGAATCACAAATCCAGGTTCCTGATAGTAAGCAACAGAAACTAACAAAAGCTAGTGTAAGCAAAAATGATGATGATGATGATGATGACGGAATGCTTTGGAGGAGCTCTCTGAATTGAAGGGAAGTCTAGTAAATTAGTCTTGGAAAAGACAAACCCTATAAACACACCAAGGGATCTCATTTAGAAAAAATCTTAGGAAACTAGAAGGGTGGATAAGTTTCAATGATTCTCAGTACTTTTTTCTCTATATACAGGAGTCATATTTCAGAGAAAAAAAAGCATTCAACTGGCCTAGTCAAGACTATTCATATACGTAGTGTATAGGAATTAGGGAAAACAGGATACCTTGACTAACACTCCTACAAAACTGCATCAAATAGGGAAAGTAAAATTCCCCTCCAAAAGAAGGTGAAATGGACACAAGGCAGCCAAAAATTAGTAAAGGTCATTGCAGCTACTTATTACATTTGTGAATTTAGGTAAATCATTTACCCACTTGGATTTTCTGCTAAAATGTGACATCATAGGTCAGAGACCTTTGTCTCACTTTCTCATTGATGTATCCCAATTGCCTCAGGTGAAACCTGACACATGGAGGATGCTTCATGAATACTTGTGGAAAGAATGACTCTCTCCAAGACTCTTCCCACAGTTGAAATGGAGATGCCTTGTAGAGTCCACAAAATGTCTAGTACATTGCTATAACACAGTAGCTGCTCAAAAAATTCTGATTATAGTTACTGTTTTTATTAGGATAAATAGTACTAGAATAATTTGCTATAAACAACATAGAAAAATTCCAGTGTTAATATATCCAAGTTACTCTATGGAATCCCAACACAAAACAAAAGTTATTCATTATGAATTCAATGAAGCCTGTTACCAAATCTTGGGACAAAGTAAATGATTTGACCGATGATGTAGTCTTATGAACAGAAATGAAAAAGTTAATTTAAAAAGACTCGCATTGGTGCCACACTTAGACTACCAGACTCCCTGAAACTGCATGTCCTCAGGGAGTCTGGCAGTCTAAGAGTGGCACTAAGTGTCATTAGCGCCAGACCCAAAATATAATAACCTGATTATCTCTGGGCTTTCAATAATGATGTCATTCTTTTCTTTCATTCTTAGTTGATTTAATTTTCCTTACTACATAGCAGATATTCCAATAATTTTCATAAGTCTCTGCAAGACCCCACTTCCACCTAGACTCCAAATCATATTCCCCCTGCTTTTTCCTGGGCATTATTTCAGCAATCATCTCTTCTTTACTGGGTCTTCAATCCCCAACACACCCCTACCGTTTCAAGTTTCCCTTTTCTCAGACTACAAAACAGCTCACTATTCCCTTTCCTAAAACTACTTTTATGACATTTATTCTCCTTCAATTACTGTATCTTTTCTGCCTTTGCTTTCATTGACAATCTGCTTTGCAAGTTCTCTACACTCAGTCTCCTCTTCCCACTCACTCTTCAGCTCATTGAAACTGTCTCCTGCCCCCTCCACCCTTTTGAAGCTTTTGAGACAGAAGTAGGCCCTGCTGAGTGCTAGATCCAGGTCTGCTACTTCCATGGCCCCCACCCCAGTCCCCTCTTCAGTATGTGAGCATTCAATTCTAGTTGGATTTTCTGGCTTGTTCTCTCGGCAAATATACACTGAGTACCTATTAGTCACCATCCTGGGTACCAGAAATATAAAAGTGAATAAGATCTAAATGCAAAAATGATCTAAACGCAACAGTGATCTAAATGGAATGTGGTATCCTGGCTTGAATTCCAGAATAGTGAAAGGATATTTGTGGAAAATCTGGCGAAATCTGGATAAAGTCTGTAGTTTAATTAATAGCATTGTACTAATGTAACTTCTTAGTTTTAACAAATGTACCCTGGTTATGTAAAATGATAATGTTAGGGGATGCTGGGTGAAGGATATATGAGAATTTTCTATAATATCTTTGCAACTTTTCCATAAATCTAAAATTATTCCAAATTGTAAAAGTCTTAAAAATTGAGTAAGGTATGTTCCCTGCCATCAGTGAGCTCACAGTGATACACAATCTTGGGATAAATGAGGCAAATTGTGGGAGAAAAACTATGAACTACCGATTCTTCCATCGAAAATGAATGCAATCTGCCTTTTTTCCCCATCATGAGTTGTACAATTTTGTATGCATCTATGTACCACACTGTAAACATTTCATGAGGACAGGACAGAGGAGTATCTAAAGGTGAATTTTTTCACAGTTCTAAATAATACATTTTGAGGCTTTGGAGGTCTCAGATTGATCGAAGCCAACCCTAGCTAAATCACTCCACTTTCTAAGAAGTTGAATTTAAACATATTACTTACATACTTTCTTTGTTCTTTTCAAGGCAAATAGTTTAATGTTTGAGGGAGTAGTAGGCCAAATAGAGGTGATTTTTGTTGTTGTTGTTGTTGTTGTTTTTTAGCCTTCTTATTGTCTGGCTGCCAGGGTTCCTGGAAATGGGATTTTTAATGAGCTTTTTTTTTTTTTCTGGAGAAGACTTTGATGTGGTTGAAAATTTATTCTCTCTCGAGCGTAGGCAGGGCACCAATTAACCCACACAGAGTGCCCTTGCTGTCCTCCCAGCTTGGAGTTTATTACACTTACCATGTAGTGTATAACACTATTATCCCATCTCCTTTGTGCTTCCCTCCTGTGGACTCAGAGCAATTTCTTAAGCAGCTTTCTGCTGTCTCTCTCAGTCTTTTAAATATCTCCATTTTGCTTTTTTCCATAAATAATCTTCTGATTGCAATGGGGCTGGAAGAGAGAGGAAAGGTGAAATAGGAGAGCTGCTTCTTCAACCAGCTGATTGAGCCAGGAATAATGGTGGTTTTAATCACTTCAAAATCCATTTATGCAGAACCTACAACATGATAGACATAAGGGTACAGAGATGAATAAATAAGAAATGGGACTAAGGACTTGCAATTTTATGGTGGAAAGTGTCACATACCTAAGTACAGAACAAGGCAGAGAGAAATGAAGGCTACAATTATTTCCCTGGTATTTTTTTAAGTGACAGCTACATTAAAGAATTGTTTTTGTACTACAATGACATTGCTCTTGGTTAAATGGAAATAAAGCAACTCTGTGACTCTAAGACCTTCAGTTTGATGGTTGGAAAAAGAACTAAGAAAGTTAAAGAAAAGTAATTTAAATATGAAAGTTGGAAGCATCAGGCCAAAATGTGCAGGGTCTCAAGTTGCCAGCATTCTGTTCTCCACTACTGCTCCAGTGGGCTGACTCAACATCTCTCTTCCTTCTCCATTTAGGGTTTCAGATTTTTCTTTTTAATAGAGACAAGGCCTTGCTTTGTCGCCCAGACTGGAGTGCAGTGGTGTGATCATAGCTCACTGCTGCTTACGCTCCGGAGCTCAACCTCCTGCCTCACACTTCCCAGTAAATGGGACTACAGGTGCACACCAACAAGCCCAGCTAATTTTTTAGTTTCTTGTAGAGATGATGGTCTCACTATGCGGCCCAGGCTGGGCTGGCTTCAAGTGATCCTCCTGCCTCAGCCTCCCAAAGCATTGGGATTACAGGAATGAGCCACTATGCTTGGAGAGGAAATTAAAAAAAATTTTTTTTCATTAAAAAGTTCAGTTCTGGCTGGGCACGGTGGCTGCTCACGCCTCTAATCCCAGCACTTTGGGAGGCCGAGGTGGGCAGATCACCCGAGGTCAGAACTTCGAGACCAGCCTGGCCAACCTGGTAAAGCCCTGTCTCTACTAAAAATACAAAAATTAGCCAGGCTTGGTAACATGTGCCTGTAATCTCAGCTACTCGGGAGGCTGAGGCAGGAGAATCGTTTCAACCCAAGAGGCAGAGGTTGCAGTGAGCCAAGATCACGCCACTGCACTCCAGCCTGAGTGACAGAGCAAGACTCCATCTCAAAAAAAAAAAAAAGTTCAGTTCTCCCTTTGGGAGGCCAAGGAGGGAGTATTGCTTGAGTTCAGAAGTTTGAGACCAGCCTAGGGAACATAGGAAGAACCCCATCTCTACAAAAAATTAAAAAGTAGCCAGTCATGGTGGCACACAACTGTTGTCCCAGCTACTCAGGAGGCTGAGATGGGAAGATGGTTTGAACCCAGGAGGTCAAGTCTGCAGTGAGCCATGATCATGCCACTGCACTCCAGCCTGGGTGACAGAGCGAGACCCTGTCTCAAAAAAAAAAAATTATATATATATATATATATATATATATATATATATATATATATACACACACATATAGTTAAAGAAGTTCAGACCTTCATGACATGGCAATACCTATCTGCAAGGGAGGCTAGTAGGTGGAGTCTGTAGCTGAGCAGTCACCTGGTCTTCTGCAATTCCTATCACTAATAGGAAGGTGGAGAGAATGGATACTTAGGGAGAATTGGCAATCTCTGCTGGGGGGGGTGGGGCCAAAGAATGAAGAGTGTTAATGCCCTGAATTGAAATTTTTTTGTTCAGTTTAGACTCTTTCCTGGTTTCTAAGCCTACATATTCAAGATACATACAGGACATTTCCACTTGGATATCCAACAGGCACTTGAAACAGCATACATGTGACAAACACTGCTGATTGTCCTCTAGATTCCGTTAATCTCCCCTGATTCCTTTAATAATGGAACACCAGAATTTTCAATGGTACATAGCCGCCCAAGTGAAAACATTTTCTGGCCTCTCTTACATCTAGCTATGGTGTTTTGATTAAGATTGATCAACAAATGTGAGCAGAGTGAATGTAGGCAGAAATGATGAGCTCAGCCTCTGAATCATTCCCCCAAAGAGAAGGTGTGTGTGCAGTGTGTCCATGATGGCCAGGGCTGGAGCAATTATCCCAGATCTTGATATGGAAACCACATGTTGTGAATGACAGAAAAAAAGGGTAGAAGGAGCCTAGGTCTCCAAAAGTTTTGAGCCGCCTGAGCCACCTATTCTGACATTTAAAGAACTGAAAGATAAACTTTATCTTTCTTTAAGCAATTGTATTTGGAGGTGTCTATCATAACACCTTAACCAGGAACCCTAACTACCTCTCCAGTGCCTCTAAGTATATGACCACAAAAGTTTCTGAGTTTCCTGAGCCAGAACAAATAAGTCATCCCTGACTTCCTTTCTCTTCTTCATGTCCAATACCAAACATGCCCATTTCTGTCCATTTTACCTCCTAAATATTTTAGTTCATCTTTGTTCTAATCCTAACTAATAATGCCTGGGTCCTGCTTCTCTTGCTTGGACATGTTTATAGCTGCTCTTTCCACCTCTAGTCTTGTCTACCGTCAATCCATTCTTCCAAGGCACAAATAGAATCACACCTCCCTCTGTCTGAAATCCCTCAATGATTCCCCATTCTCTACAGGATCAAATCCAAGCTCTTTAGCAAGACACTCAAAGCTCTTCATGATGTGGCCCCTGTTCAGCCAGCTGATCTCTCATTATGGCCCCGACATACCACACTACTTTCTATATCAGCGCTTTTGCATATACTATTGCCTCTGCCTGAAAATCTCTGTACTTCCCTGTCTTCATTAAAAAAAAAAAAAAAAAGTTTTCTTCTTTAAAACCTAGCCAGATACCGGCTGCAATGTGCTGCTTTTTCATTTTGTGCATGATTGAATTGTTATATTTCTCACATTCAGCAATACATTGCTCCTTTATATCCTGTAAGTTCACTGAAAGCCCAGACTGGAGTGCAGTGGTGCGATCTTGGCTCACTGCCACCTCCGCCACCCAGGTTCAAGCAATCCTCCTGCCTCAGCCTCCCGAGTAGCTGGGATTACAGGTGCGCGTCACCATGCCTGGCTAATTTTTGTATTTTTAGTAGAGGCGGGGTTTCGCCATGTTGGCCATGCTGTTTTTTGTTTTGTTTTGTTTTGTTTTGTTTTGTTTGAGGCAGGGTATTACTCTGTCACCCAGGCTGGAGTACAACGGCGTGAACTCAGCTCACTGCAACCTCTGCCTCCTGGGCTCCAGCAATCCTCCCACCTCAGCCTCCCAAGTAGTTGGGACCATAGGCACGCGCCACCATGCCCAGCTAATTTTTTTGTGTTTTTAGTAGAGACAGGATCTCACTATGTTGCCCAGGCTGGTCTCAAACTCCTGAGCTCAAGTGATCTGCCCACCTCGGCCTCCCAAAGTGCTGGGATTACAGGCATGAGCCACCACACCTGGCCATGAATCTTATTCATTTCTGAATAGCAAGTTGTGAGATTCAATATGAAATAGATTGATAGATGAATGGATGAATGGAAGAATGGGTGAAAACACTAAATGAAAGAAGATTAGAAAACAGATTGAAAATACAGTGTACCACCAGACCTGGCAGTAGCAGCTATCTCAGGCTACCTTATGAGTAGCTTACTCTGAAACTCAGCTATCTAAAAGCAACCTTCAGCATCATCTAAAACGCATTTCCAGCTACCAACTGAACAAGGAACTTGGGACTATGTTCGTGCTTTCTCCTGAAAACAAAACAAAACAAAAAAAGGAACTTGGGAAACATAGATTACGAACGCAACTATGATTATTTTTTAAATTTCTAGAATGATTGCCTTGGTTATATTTTGTCTGTCTCCCTACAACAGGAAAACTCAAAGCTATAAGGACATATTTGCTTCCTTTCAGCACACACACAAAAAAGACAATAAGATCTGAAAATACAAAACCTCATGCTGATGAAAATCTGAAGGCTATTCAACCCCAAAAGAGAAAGTAGGCAGTGGCAAGTAAGAATACAGGCTGAGTCCCTGGGGATTTGAAAGGACGATCAAAGATCCCCTTAAGAAGCTCTTCTTTTCCTTAGTCAAGAGTTCCCAGAGTTTTCTGAAGAGAGCTTTAAACACATTGAAGTCTACCTGCTCTTTTTGCAAATTCAGAATTGCAAATTAAACAGTTGTCTAAGTTTATATAACTATCCAGTAGCAGAACTAAGACTATATTGTCAAAACACATAGAAACAAATGGACTCTGTGAAAACCATCCTGGAAATTACCAAACTAGTTCAGAAAAGAAAAAAAAAGTGTAAGGATTTTACATAATAATATAGTCTATTCAAAGCTCACAATATGCAACACAGATACCCTTCAAAACCTTATGTCAAGGGTCAGGGGAGGACTGGTGGTTTCAGCGGAATAGCATTGGAACATGCTCAATCTAAATTCAGATGGGTTTGGGCATGACTGGATGTTTGATGGAATCGCCCATGCAGGGCTATTTACTAGAAAAGTGAGAAGCTTTTTTGCTAAAAACCCATCATAAGGAAAGGAAATATGTGGCATGCATGCTTAGGCGAAGCACACTGGTAAGGACCAGAAGGAAGGTGTCATTTTCAGTACAGCGTTGTGTTTGCAGCTCAGATTTTTCTCCAGCACGATCCCTTTCCCCTAAGGATCTGTGCTGGAGCCCTGTGGATACTAAATTGTAAACAGAAAAGAACTGGATTTAGACATCTATGAGGACACTAAAACACAAGGCAGAATTGTTCTTTAAAGAATTTAGTCGTATAATGAAGTGTGGGTCAAAGGAACCGGAGAGAGGTCAAAAGGTATTTTCTGTAAGCAGCAAGCTGGCTTTAGGGGTAGGGAAGGAGGACTCAAGGGAGAACATCTCTCACCGGACCTGGGGATGTCAAGGACTTGAGAAATGAGCCAGACCAGCCTCCTCCCAGCATAGAGAAGGACCACTTAAAAAAGCATACTGTGTTCATAGCCTATAATCAATTTTTATGTTTTTCTTTTCTCTTTAAAAGTCTGTCATTCGCAATTTTTCACATGCTTTATAGTCTTCATGATTTTTCACCCACTTCACAATAGCCCATTAAATGACTATGCTGAGATTTGCTTAACCATCCCCCAAATTTAAACATTTACGTTGCTTCAAATGTTGTAAAGAACATATATCTTCAATAGCCTTTCCCTGAATCAATGCATTCTAAATTCCTGGGAGGAGTTGGATATTGAGTCAAAGTAAATAAACAATTTTCATTCTCAATAAATATAATCAAATCAGCTTTCTGTGATGATTTTTTTCCTTCAAAATGTGCTCTTACCAAAAATAATTAAAAAAATCATTTTCATTACTTTTTCTTCAAATTTGGGGTATTGTCATTTTAAGAATTTCAACTTCTATCTTACAATTTTTCTTCTTTTCTTTGTTATTTCATTAAGTGGGGAGTGGCATCTTATTGTTTCCTTTCCCTTGATTTCCAATGGAGATTTTTTTTTTCACATTTACTTAACTTCATTATCTTTTGAAATTATCTTATTTCCTTTGCTCCTTAAAATTCTGTTGAACTCTGCCCTCTAATAATTTTTCATAGGTTTTAGATAACTCTAAATACAATCTTTAGACTTTGTGCCCAAGTACAAAAGGAATCATAGATGCAGACTATAAATGAATGTAAAATAATATCTGTATATACAATGCATAAAATAAGTTACAGTTTTTATAATTTTATACTGTCTTGTTGGACAAAGGGGGTTGATTACTGATGTAATCAATTGTTGATGCTTACTAATATGATGTATATTTCTGAAAAGATGGCAAGATGTAAGAACCTAAAAAATATTATGTATAGATTTTATACGAATGTATACACATAAAAGTACAACTCATGAATAAAAAACACATGTCCTCATAATAATAGTTACCATTAAAGAGTAACTGCTAGGTGCCTGGAACATTATTTAACAAATTTTTCTTTTTTTTTTTTTTTTTTTTTTTGTGAGACAGAGTCTTGCTCAGTCACCCAGGCTGAAGTGCAGTGACACTATCTCGGCTCACTGCAGCCTCAACCTCCTGGACTCAGGTAATTCTCCCACCTCAGTCTCCCAACTAGCCAGGACTACAGGGACGCGCCACCATGCCCAGCTATTTTTTTTTTTTTTATATCTTTTGCAGAGAAAGCATTTTGCCCTGTAGCCCAGGCTGGTCTCAAAGTCCTGGGCTCAAGCGATCCTTTTGTCTCAGCTTCCCAAAGTGTTGGGATTACAGGTGTGAGTCACTGCACCTGGCCACAGATTTCTTATTCTTATAACAAGGTCGATTTTATGAATAAGGAAACTGAGGTTCAAGGTCACACTTGCTAGCAAATGCTACAGCAACAATTCAAACCCTGATCAGTATGATTTCAAAGTCATAAGCTTCCCATGATGCTCTTCTTCACCACTGAGTTGCAAGGTAAGTCATACAAAAGAGTTAAAAGGCCATAAAACTCCTATTTCCTGCTCAAGTCTTTTATTCAGAATTAACGTTCTGTGATGTGTAATTTTATGGCTTTTTGAAAAAAAAAAGAATTCTATGCTAGCTTGGGAATACACGCAGTCAAATGAGATTCTAATTAGACAAATACCACAGAAATACTAAGACCCCAAAATTGTACATTTTGTTTCTACCTATCAAAGTATGCCCTAGATATTTTTGTTTCATTCAAAACAAGTAGAAATTCCCCTTTCAGATAAATAACACCGACCAGAGACTGTTAGGATGCGCTCTTTCTCCCAAGTGAGAGAGAGAAAAATCTGCCTAAAGCCTTCTAGGATTCACCATGTTTGCATAATACCATGACCTCTGTTATCTAAATATTGACATTTTACCCTTTTATGGGATTTTTACATATTCTAGATTGAATGTAATAATTAAAAACATAAGCATCCTTTACAATTGGAAAGTGACTTCTCTGTTTTCCAGTTTTAAGGAAAATCTCATAGAATTAATATTATGCAACAGATAGTTCCTGCTTTAGTAGCTTAGGATATAAAACAAAGTCACTTATTTTTGAATCCTTCATCTCTCTTTAAAGCACGCCTTTTATTCTTCCTCCTTCAACACACCACTATCACATCCAAGATAAGTCCACCAACCCCAAGAATTGACTGTTCAATTCAAAGCTTCATTCCTGGTTACAAATGCCTTTTAGAGAGAGAGAAAAAAAAAATAACTTTTATTTTAGGTTCAGGGGTACATGTGCAAGTTTGTTATATAAATAGACTCATGTCACAGAGGTTTTTTGTACAGATTATTTTGTCACCCAGATGCTAAGCCTAGTACCCAATAGTTATTTTTTCTGATCCTCTCCCTCCTCCCACCCTCCACCCTCAAGTTGGCCCCAGCGCCTGTTGTTCCCGTCTTTGTGTCCATGTGTTGTCATCATTTAGCTCCCACTTATAAGTAAGAACATGCAGTATTTGATTTTCTGTTCCTGTGTTAGTTTGCTAAGGATAATGGCCAATGGAACAAAACAGAAAGCCCAGAAATAAGGCCACACATCTACAACCATCTGATCTTCGACAAAGCTGATAAAAACAAGCAATGAGGAAAGGACTTCCTATTCAATAAATGGTACTGGGATAACTGGCTAGCCATATGCAGAAGATTGGACCTCTTCCTTACACCATGTATGAAAACAAACTCAAGATGGATTAAAGACTTAAATGTATAACCCAAAACTATAAAAACCCTAGAAGGCAATCCAGGCAATACCATTCTGGACATAGGAACAGGCAAAGAGTTCATGACAAAGATGCCAAAAGTAATTGCAACAAAAGCAAAAATTGACAAATGGGATTTAATCAAACAAAAGAGCTTCTGCACAGCAAAAGAAACAGAGAAAACAGACAACCTACAGAATGGGAGAAAATATTTGCAAACTATGCATCTGATAAAGGTCTAGTATCCAGCATCTATCAGGAATTTAAACAAATTTATAAGAAAAAAACAAGCAACCCCATTAAAAAGTGGACAAAAGACACAAAACAGACACTTCAAAAGAAGATATAGATGTGGCCAACAAGCATATGAAAAAAAGCTCAATATCACTCATCATTAGAGAAATGCAAATCAAAACCACAAGGAGATACCATCTCACACCAGCCAGAATGGCTATTATTAACAAGTCAAAAAATAACAAATGCTGACAAGGTTGTGGAGAAAAGAGAACACTTATGCACCATTGGTGGGAGCGTAAATCAATTCAACCATTATGGAAAGCAGTGTGGTGATTCCTCAAAGAGCTAGAAACAGAACTACCATTCGATCCAGCAATCCCATTACTGGATGTATAAAAGGAAAAGAAATTGTTATATCATAAAGATGCATGTATGCATATGTTCATTGCATCACTATTCACAATAGCAAAGATGTGGAATTAACCTAAATGTCCATCAAAGGTAGACTGGATAAAGTAAACGGTGGTACATATACACCATGAAATACTAGGCAGCCATAAAAAAGAGTGAGATCATGTCCTTTGCAGGAACATGGACGGAGCCAGAGAGAAAATTTTGTCTACCAGATGGCCCCATACCCGACTGCCTCTGGGGCTGACACTGCCACATAAGGTCACTAGTGAAGCCCAGGTGGTTCGGTAACTTAGGTATGATCCAGCTTTTTTTCCTGATAGATTTATGGCAAAATGGGCCCACACTTCTATCAAAATCTTGCAACCCATCAGCATTTTTTTTTTTTAAGACAGAGTCACACTCTGTTGCCCAAGCTGGAGTACAGTGGCTCAATCTCTGCTCACTGCAACCTCCGCCTCCCAGGTTCAAGTGAGCCTACTGCCTCAGCACCCCCTAGTAGCTGGGATTACAGGCACATGCCACCATGCCTGGCTAATTTTTGTATTTTTAGTAGAGACGAGGTTTCGCTATGTTGGCCGGGCTGGTCTGGAACTCCTGACCTCAGGTGATCTACACGTCTCGGCCTCCCAAAGTGCTGGGATTACAGACGTGAGCCACTGCGCCCAGCCAACCCATCAGTGTTGTGATAACTGTGCTCCACTTCCAGGCATAGACCCCTTAGTTCAGGCTTTTCTACCAATGGCAACAGATGTCATCTGAAGTTTATTCACCCAAGTAGTACAGAACCCAAGGCTAAAAGATAAGCAATACGTGTAGGCAGATTGTGAGTACCTGGACATCATTAACCAATAATTTACCACTTGTGCAATTATTGACTTTATTGGGCAAAAAATAAAAGAGGAAACACAGCCACATGCTTCGATGTGGTCCATATCATTTGGGTTCACAGATTCTTAGAACTCTCAACCAATAGCTCAGACTCAACCCTGTGCCTTACTTATTTTGACCTTATACACACCTGCAAGCATCATTTTCCCCAGGAAACACTCAGCACAAGGATGACTGGATTCAAGGAAGTTTCAGATCTCAGCACCTACTATCTAGGATTTATTCATTCTCTCTCTCTCTCTCTCCCTCTGTCTCTCTCTCTTTCCCTCCCTCCCCTCTCCCCCATAGAGCCTGCGATCAGAATATATAATTTCTTCTCATTCTCCAGATCTACCCCCTCTTTCTAGCTTCTGTACGGCTTTTTTTTTTCATGAAGTATCCAACCATGTTAAAATTGAAAAAGTTTCTTTCAGAATCTGTTTTATATCAAATGAAATTAATTGTGATGAATTGTAAATATGGCAATGAGCAGATAAATTCTTATTGTCCTTAAGTCCATCCTGAGAATAGGTCCAAGAGTTTAAGATGTGATGAGACAAAACATGCTTTCAGACATGAGAATTTCAAATCTGTACAAGAAGATAATAAAAACTGTGAATGTATATTAAAGTTATATACTTTAACCACGGCAATATACATATACTCCGGCCACTGTTTATGGTAAGAACTTGAATGAGCATTATCAGAGCTCTTCAAGGAATTGTCCCTCACATTAAAAAAAAATGCTGTCTCCATAACAAGAAATAAAAATTAGTACCTCCAAAAAGAGGACTGGGAACAGATGTAAGCTCTAGAAAGTTCAGAAAGTGACTACCAAGGGACCTTGATTTTTTATTTTTAAAAAATGCACAAGAGTCAGAAGTGTTTGGCAACATATGAATGAAAATCAGCCTGCATAACTTTAATTGGGTACTGGAAATTGTTCCATGTGTTGCCAACAAAAACAGACGGAGAGTATCATTTCAAAGAAAGAGGTAATGAAACTTCCCTTGAAGGAATTGCTTAAGAAAAATGGTAACACTTGATGACAGAGTAACCTTTAAGAGCACACATCATGTGACATGTAAACAGAAGAAACACAAAAGCAAAGACTTAGAGTAAACTAGCTCACTTCATTCCTAATGCATATCAGTCTGTTACCTGGGAGCACCAGCTCCTCACCTAGCCACCATCTGGTCATCAGGTATCTCATGACATTGCCATTTAGAAGGAGAGAATGACCTGGCCATCTGCCTTATCTGAGGTCTATTCACCCAAGTGATGGAGAATCCCAAATAAAAGGTAAGGAACATGTGTAGGCAGATTGTGAGAATCTGGACATCACGAACCTAATAATTTGCCTGGCCAGGTGCAGATCCCAGCACTTTGGGAGGCCAAGGTGGGTGGATCACCTGAGGTCAGGAGTTCAAGACCAGCCTGACCAACATGGTGAAACCCATTCTCTACTAAAATCCACACACACACAAATTAGCTGGGTGTGGTGGGCACCTGTAATCCCAGCTACTCAAGAGGCGAGGCTGGGAGAATTGCTTGAACCCAGTATGTGGAGGGTGCAGTGAGCCGAGATCATGCCACTGCACTCCAGCCTGGGCGAGAGAGTGAGACTCCATCTCAAAAAAAAAAAAAAAAAAAACCACTGGATTTATTAAAATAAAACTCCAATTGCAAGAAGATTCTTATGACTCATGGGTAAGGGGAATTTTCTCATTCCAGTAAACGAATTTCTGAAACATATCCACAGCTGTTGTAGAGCCATAATTAAGACTGGAAATTAGGGAGTTCAATTTGAGATGATAACCTATCATTAATCATTCAAAATAAATAAATACTCCAAAAAAACACATCTTTGTGTGGCATTTTAGAATAGGTAGGATAACAAATGTTACTGACTCCCTATCATCCTTGACCAACAACTCAAAGAATTCAATCACTCTTTCCCACATCGATGCCCTGTTTCATGTGGTTTTCCCTTGTTGTCCACTATCAGCAATATCGCTGACTCTGTTCCTCCATTTTATCCTTAATCTGCTAGCGTCACTTCCAACACTGAAAGCCATTTTATCAATCTGTGTTTGTTCCATTATTGAACAGTTGAAAACTCATTCTAACTCTAGGCCATCAAACTGGGAAAACTAGCTCTAACCTGGTTTTGCTTCCACCTGCCTATATGGCCTTGAGTGAGTTACAACACTTTCTGGGTTGTCAATTTTGTCATTGTTAAAGTAAAGGGTAGGACTAGATAACTCTAAGACCCCTGTCCAGTGATCACATTCTTATTCTAAATCTCATAGCAGTATTAAAGTGTTTCCAGCTCTTAAAGCACTTTCACCGCATGCATCATTGAATTTGGCCCTTATACAGCCCTATCGGGTTGGTAAGGTGGGAATTACTAGCCTCATTGTAGAATGAGGGAGATGGGGCTTAGCATTAAATAAGCTTACTGTACCACACTGCTTCTTGGTAGCAGGTCTTCTGAGTCCTCCGTGCCTTTTCCACTTCACTGAGCTCTTCCATAACAGACAGGTAAGATGAATGGAAGCTCCCAATGGGCAGGCTTGATGGACGAGGACAGCCAGGGCTGTGGCTAACGACTGGGTTTTGTTGGCTGTCTGCCTTCAGCTGGCCTTTTTCTTGATGAATGTCTGAATGAGGTGCACTGGTAGAATTCTGAGGAGGCACAAGGAAGGGGATGAGGAGCTTCAGGCAAATGGTGGGAAAGAGAAAGTGAAAAGGGAAGAAGTAGAGCAGCTGCTATGTGGAGTGAAACTAACTTTACGGAAGAAAGATGCTTACAGAGGACTTTTAGGGAGTTTTGTTCTAACATATGCACTGAAACCCTTCCCCCATCTTCACAAGAAAACAATAGTAAAGATCATCATTTTTTAAATGTTTTTGAGTTAGACTTTTGTATTTTGCATTGACTTTTAGATGTATGGATTTCTCCGATGAGTTCCAACATTTGGGTTATAATAAAAAGAAAAACACATTTACACTATTACCATTACCAACGAGCCAAAATTAGGCAAAGCAAAAAGTACATACTCCCCCTGCTCCCTCTCTTAACCCCCACCCCGCCAAACACACACTTACTGAAAGGATTTGTGAGTCATTATTGTGACCTAACAAATGTAATGCTTTTCTCATATTTTTACTGTAGAAACAGCAAATTACAGGCCCATTGACTGGCCAGTATACCTGGGAGACACTGTTCGGTATAGATTGTGATAGATCAAATAGGAAGATATAAAAATGCCCTTCCATCTGACCCCAACTGAGTGCTGAACCTGCAGGTGCAGGTGCTGAAACTGGTCCCCATTATCTGAATGTTAAGGATTCATCTGGAATGTGAGAAAGCTCCAATGTCCTAAAAACAAATCTGCAGCATAAAACTAAGGAGAGGATTTGAATTTTCTGACCTAAATAAGTCTCCTTCAATCCCAAAATGTCTCCCAAAAGACAATATTTCCCAACCTGAGAAATTTGAGATTGTGGAGGGCTGCAAGTTGTCTGCAAATCAATATGGTATACACATTCTTTTCAACTAATAGGTGCCTAAAATACAACACCTTTCCTACTGAGGTGGGAAAAAAAAATGACATTCCAAACTTGAAAAGCTTGTAAATTTACTGGCATATGAAGAAACACAGTTAAGTCTCGCTTAGTGTCAGGTCAAAGTAAAGAAACTTTTTGTACTTCATAGTTTTAATCTGTTTTCCAAGTCCACTCATAAAATTTGCCATGTGCAAGGAACAACATAGTATTCAGCTAATCTGTTTGGCGGATGAATAAACTTTACTATTTCACCTTGGGAAATCATTTTTTTAAAAAAGCACATTCAGAGGAATATGCTTTTAACTTCTGTAATACAATGGAAGCAAAGCAGAATATCACAAACTTCTTACTCAATATGGTAGAATTGTTACGTACAGAACATACAAATTCCGTACAATATAGTTACAGTGAAACTCAGAAGGTCTATTTCTTTGGATCCACACCGAAGGAGACGGAAACTTAAACTTTCTCAGTTCCTATTGCTTTTTTTTTTTTTTTTTTAGAGACAGGGCATGGCTCTGTCGCCCAGGCTGGAGTGCAGTGGCTTGATCATAGCTCACTACAGCCTCAGACTCCAGGGCTCAAGCAGTCCTCTCCTCTCAGCCTCCCAAGTAGTGAAGACTACAGACATGTGCCACCATACCAAGCTAATATTTTTATTTTTATGTAGAGATACCTAGCTGATAGGATCAGCTGGTGGCGGCGGGCGTCTGTAGTCCCAGCTACTCGGGAAGCTGAAGCAGGAGAATCACTTGAACCCAGGAGGCAGAGCTTGCAACGAGCCGAGATCCCGCCACCGCACTCCAGCCTGGGAGACAGAGCAAGACTCCATCTCAAAAAAGAGGAAAAAAAAAAGAGAGAGAGAGAAGAGATAAATAAACTGAAGCTCTGAAGGTTAAGTAAAATGTGTAAGGTCATTGAACTATTACATAATTGAGTGTTATTTACACATGAGTTTCTCTGGTGATTAGTCTCCCATGCTTTTTCACTAGACTACAATGCCACCTTTTACTCGATCACAATGACTGGTTAGCAAGATGAGCTATATGTTCAACAAGGTACAAATATGTGCACAATTTATGTCTTAGGTTTACCTCATTTTCCTTTGCCTTAGTAAAAGCTCTGATTTAGTAGGTCTGTGGTGAGGCCCACAAATCTGTTTTTAACACTTTCCCCAGGTGATTCTTAGGTGCAGCCACAGTTTAAGCACCTTGTTCTAGGTGGTGCCGTATCAAGGACAGTGATACTGTTTCGTCTATGCCAATGTGGCTTGCTGAAGGGTGTAAAACCAGTCCTGCTGAGCAGATCCCTCTGAACAGCTGAGCCACCTTTCAAGACAGTAGCAGGATTCTCACCTGAGATAGAGGATTTCTCCACATGGGGCAGCCTCACTTTTCTCCTAATGATACAGCCTGAGAAACAGAGGGTCTGACCTCTTGTCTGGCCTTCCTAGCCTTCCTAGCGCACATTCAGTAGAGAAATCAACTCTCTCAAAGATGGATCTCCAGGCCTTTTGATGATCTTTCTCCCTCTGCCTCAAATGCTTCAGGCTGGAAGCACTGGAATGCATTGGAAGCATTGGAATGCATTCACACAGGGGCCAGCGTCCTTCTGGCAAAGGTTCTGCTAAGCTTCAAGGCAACCTTGAGTCACTCCTTTGAGGTGGCTCAATCATTTCCTGCCACTTAGCCATGACATATCTCAAAGTTCATCAACTATCTACAGATAAAGTGTCCATATAGATATATACACACATATATTTATATATATATACACACATACATATGTATACATATATATACACACACATATTCTGAGATCATTGTGTGAGACTATTCCTTTTAAAAAAAAATTAATCAATTCTTTGGCCAGCCACTGTGGCTCACTCCTGTAATCCCAGCACTTTGGGAGGCCAGGGTGGGAAGATTTCTTGAGGCCAGGAGTTTGAGACCAACCTGGGAAACATGGTGAGACCTCTGTCTCTACAGAAATTTTAAAAGTTAGCTGGGTATAGAAGCACATGCCTGTAATCCCAGCTACTCAGGAGGCTGAGGTAGGAAGATCTCTTGAGCCCGGGTGTTCAAGGTTACAGTGAGCTATGATCACACCACTGCACTCCATCCCGGGCAACAGACTGAGACCCTGTCTCAAAAAAAAAAAAAAAAAAATTAAATTAATTCTTTGCATAGAAAAGGAAGGCTTTTAAGCAAAAACGTGCTTTTGTAAGATAACATGTGATTACCCGTAAGATAACAGATGAAGTAATGAGGAAGGAGAACACAGAGGAGAGGGAAGAGAAGCAGTGTGTGCTTTTTACTCCCAAACATAAACTGATCCCAGCAGAAGCCAATGATAAGAGCCAAACAGAAAATTATCATGCTCCCAGAACTACACCCCCATCTCCACCTTCTACTATGTGTCCAAACCCTACACTAATGTTCATTCTAGTTCCTTACTCAAATTTTATCTTATATTTTTGATCCACTCAATTCCTATCACATAAACACACTTATGAAAATGTGTGTGAGGTGGGGCATGGTGGCTCACACCTGTAATCCCAGCACTTTGGGAGGCCAAGGCAGGTGAATCACCTGAGGTCAGGAGTTCAAGGCCAGTCTGGACAACATGGTGAAACCCTGTCTCTATTAAAAATACAAAAATTAGCCAGGTATGGTGGCGCATGCCTGTAATCTCAGCTACTCAGGAGGCTCAGGCAGGAGAATTGCTTGAACCCAGGAGGCAGAGGTTGCAGTGAGCTGAGATCACGCCACTGCACTCCAACCTGGGTGACAGAGTGAAACTCTGTCTCAAAAAAAAAAAAAAAAAAAAAAAAAAAAAAAGTGTGATATGAAAATCTCCTTTCTTAGTGGAACTGAATGTTCCTTAAGTTTAGTCTTTCATCTTGAGACATCAGTCCCACTGCTGTCCACAATGTTTCCGCCATGGACATTCTCAAGTCCTATGCCCTGCTTCCAGCCAATCAGTGCCCTTGGATTGCCTTTGCAGAAACTATCAAATCCTGGAGCATTCATTGGAACAGTTGTATTTTAGATGCTGTCACAAGGGAGTAAGTAGAAACCAAAGGAGCTGAAACTTCATCAACCTCTAAGCTGACTCACTCTTTATTTCAGAGTTCAGATACAAGTCATATTTATTTCGCTTTAGCTAAGCACATCTTCATGGTAGCTGGCTCATTTTTGTTCAAGTAATTTACATCCATTTCCTCTTATTAAGTCATTTGCCCCTCCTTTAAGTCCTTTTAGGCAGTTAGTAGTCCATTGTTTTCTCTTGGGACCTATTTCCTTCAGCTTTTATACTTTTTGGTACTCTAATATCCTGAAACAGCAAAGTTTCCAAAGTGACTAACTTAACCTAAGATGTTACTCATACATCAGAGGAATCGTTTTCAGAAATGTCTTAAACAGCTTGCTCCTTTCTTCAAATAAATTTTAATGCAGAGGCTTGATATATAAAACAGGTAAGTGTGGAGTGCCTCAGTTTTCAGGATAAGAGAACTCGGATGGGTAGGCTTGTGCTCATTCTTGTCCCCCGAGGCTGCCCAGAAGGACCTTTCCAGAAATCTAGGTACCTGTAGAGCACATTTTAATAACACTTGTGCTAACAGAATCTGAATTATTTAAATACTATATGTGTACAGATAGATAGATAGATGATAGATAGATAGATAATAGATAGATAGATAAACTTCTACCCTGATTTGTAGACCATGCCATGCCTGGAGAGATCTAAATATTCACAATGAAATGAACAACAAATAAATCTATATAGAATCAATGAAAAGATACTGCAATAAAGAAGGAAGCCAAATATAAGGCATGAAAACTCAGGAGAAAAGTAGACTCTAAAAAATAATAAGATGACTTCCAGAAGAATCAGAAGAAAATTATGGTACAGTTTCCTAGTGTTCCCAGAGTTATAAGAAGACATGGCCTTTGTAAAACAAAAACTCCAAGTTTTAATGGGGAATATAGTTAAATGAAGAAAGAGATGCAGAACTAGCTGAAATGAGAAAAACAAGTACAAAAAATCTAATATATTATAATAAAATTAAAATCTCCATTGAAGAACGTAATGAGCAGAAGTGACATTGAATAAAACTGGAACAATAATATTGAAGACAAACTTGAGAATCTATCACTGCACAGAGAGAAAATAAGAACAAAAATTAAATACTGACAGGAAAAGTGATATTTTTTAAAAACAGGGAAGTCAGAAATATTAGGACCCAAAAACAAAATGAACAAAAAACATAAAAGAAAGAAAAAAAATTTTCTGGAATTAAAAAAATAGAAATCCTGAGTCTATTCAAAAACAGGGTTCAGGATGTTCTGGGAAAAATTATTGAACTAGAAACCATTCCAACACAAAAGGCAAACTATTTTAATGATGTGGATAAAGAAAAATACTATAGAGTATAAGAAGAAGAAAAGTTTATCTAGAAATGGAAAAAATTCAAGCTTCATCACATGTGTAAATTCAAGAAGAAAATGGAGGTGTGTCTGCCAGATTTTGAGGGGAAAAACATAGTGAACTAAAATTCTGAACTTTGTCAACTTTCATTCACAAACAAAAGCAACAGAAAAAACTTCTCATGCAAAGATACAGCAAGAATTCCACAAATGCACCTTTGATAGAAATGTCTTCAATTACATTCTAAAGCTAAAGTCGTTGAAAGAGGATTCAAGAAGTCAAAAGTCAAAATATAAAAGCACTAGTGTCAGTACAGACAAGATAACATAACAATATACACAGAAAATAACTACAAAACCTGTTGCAAATAAAATTTTAAAATTTCACTCAAAGCAAACATAAGACTGCCATTTATGGTATCATAATGGACTAAAGACCATGATTGACCCTCCTGGTGAAAATGACTAAAAATGCTAGATTAAATATATATTTTTAATAACTCTTTTTCTTGAGATGAGATCGCACTCTGTTGCCCAGGCTGGACTGCAGTGTGACGCGATCATGGCTCACTACAACCTCAGTCTGCCAGGCTCAACTTATCTTCCCATCTCAGCCTCTGGAATAGCTGGGACCAGGTATGCACCACCACACCCAGCTAATTTTTGCATTTTTTGTAGAGATGTGCTTTCGCCATGGTACCCAGGATGGTCTTGAACTCCTGGACTCAAGTGATCCACCTGCCTTGGCCTCCTAAAGTGCTAGGCATGAGCCACCGTGCCCGGCCTTAAATATATATATAGTTTTTAAACTTTTTTTTATTTGTTAATTAGCTTGATTTAATCATTCCATAGTGTAAATATGGATCAAAACACATCCTGTATCCCATAAATATATAATATATACAATTAATATTTTTCAATTAAAAATAAAATTTAAGAAAGAAAGTATATTACCTGTAGAGAACAAATGCTATATATCTGTTAATGCAGGGCTGGAATTTAAATTATTTAAAGCTTCATGTCCTTATTTTTGTCTACTTAGCCTGTCAGAGATTGAGAATACTGTATTACGGCTTCCACTATAATTGCCTCTGACATTGTTCTTTTGCAAAAGGTTTTATTGTATACATTTATTTGCCCATTTTATTTATTTCTTAGTTGCTATATATTCAGTATGGGGATGCTTCATTATAAAATATTTCTCTTTTACCATAGTCAATGTCTTTTTAAATACTCAATAAGCTGATAAGAAAATAGACAACCTTTGGACAATAAAAACTGAAGAGAACAAAAAAATACCTAGAGGAATAAGTGGAGAACTAAACCTGGCTTTGTTTTGAGGCATTTTCTGAATCCAGGTGACCTTAGGCTTCTGTTTTCACAGGCTCATGGGTTGCAGAGGACAGAAGACAAAGCTCACCTATGATGCACAGTCTCATGGAAAACTGGCCAAATAACAAGTGGGTTCCCAAAGAACTACTTGTACATCAGTGTAAGATGAATAGAATCAAACACCTCACACACCAAGGGCATAATAGAGAAAATTGCCTGTTTGAAACCTTGGATGGGGTAAAGAAGGTTTGCAAATTCATTCCAAAGCTAACCCCCTCAGGAGCCTCAAATTTTCTCTATCTAGATGATCCAACAAACCTGAGAACTTAATTTAAAGTTATCCCCCTGGGTTTTCAGTGTCCCTAGGCTCATGGAAGAAGCAAATGTAAATATTTTTTCAATGAACCAACCCTCAACAAAAGCCTCAAAGAATTCCTACCAAAGATATTCCAAGGACCATGAGCAGCTTACAGTCAAAAATTACAAAATACACAAGGAAAGAAGCTACCATCTGAGAAAGCCTGCAATAATAACAGACAACAAAATCAGTCTTGCAAAGAGTTCAGATATTGGAATTATTGGTAATAGAATATTTTTTAAATATGTTGATTTAAAATATATTCAAAGAAATGAAATGTTTTAAATATGATTAAAGAGCAAGGGATTATAAGAGTAAGCAGATTTGAAAAAGAACCAAATTGTGCTCCCAGTATCAAAATATAAAATAAAATCATTGAAATGAAACAAATTCCATGAAGGAGTTGAACCAGACGATTAGACACAGATAAAAGTATTAGCAAAAAGTTAGTTATACAGAATTAATTTAGTATGCTCCTTAGAGAGACAAAAAGATGGAAAACAATAAAAAGGAGGTTAAGATATAGAAGATAAAGTGTAATATACAAGTAAATGGAGTTTCATAAAAAGGGAGAAATAGAATGGAGAAGAGGTAATACCTAAAGAGATAATGATGAGTAATTTCCCAGAATTTATAGAAGAAATCAATAGCGAATCCAAGCAGGATACATAATAATAAACACATAGCTAAATTCATCATAATAAAATATCAGGATATTACAAACCAGGAGATTTTTCAAACAGGAACTAGAGTGGAAAGAAAAATTAATGCCAAAGGAGTAACAACATTAACTGACATCTTAACAGCAAAAATGGAAGCCAGGCAGTAAAATAATATTCTCAATATGATAAGAGGAAATAACTCAACCTAGCACAGTAGATCCAGTGGAAAAACATTTCAAGAGCAAGTACAAAATAGACATTTTCAGACAAAACAAAACTTCATAATTTGCCATCATTAAAGAAAATTCTAAAACAGAATTGTCCAATAGAAATATAACATGAGCAATATGTAAATTGAATGTTCTAGTATCCAAATTTTTAAAGCAAAAAAAAGGTAAAATTAATTTTAATACGTCTGTTTAATCCAATATATCCAAAATATTATCATTTCAAAATGTAATCGATATAAGAATCATTAGTGAGATATTTTGGGTTTGGTACTTCCTTTGAAACCCAGTGCGTACTTTATACTTACAGCAAATCTCAATTCAGACTAATAATAACTCAAGCGCTCAATATTCACATGACTAGTGATCACTGTATTGGTCAGCACCGTGTTAAAAGATACACTTTAGATAGAAGGAAAGTGATTCCAGATGGAAGGGCTGACGCACAACAAGGGAGGTTGAGGAAAGCAAGTGGTAAATATGTGGGTAAATCCAATGTTCTAAAACAACATTGACTATATATATATAACAATAATACTTGGGCCAGGCGTAGTGGCTCACACCTGTAATTTGAGCACTTTGGAAGGCTGAGGCAGGCAGATCGCTTGAGGTCAAGTCCAACCTGGCCAACGTGGTGAAACCCCATTTCTACTAAAAATACAAAAATTAGCTGGGTATGTTGGTGCATGCCTGTAGTTTCGGCTACTTGGGAGGCTGAGGCACGAGAATCGCTTGAACCCAGGAAGTGGAGGTTGCAGTGAGCCGAGATCACGCCACTGCGCTCCAGGATGGGCTACAGAGACAGACTTGTCTAATAAAATAAAATAAAATAAAATAATAATATTTGTATTTTAAACCAGAAGTTAGGGAAAGGTCTGATCAGGTTCTGTTTAAATAGTTTTGGGCAAGAACGCTTCATGAACATGTATATTTCATATTGCCTGACATTAGGAGGTATGCAACATCTAGTCAATGACAACAGGACTGGATCAAAGTGAAACAGACCAATCACAAAGTTATATTTTTCCTGCTTTTTACCAAAAATCAATCTGTGGGGTGAAACCTTGGCAAAAGATACAAATACAAAGTCCCTGAGACAGAAGCATGTATGGTTTATTTGAGAAATAGTGAGGAGTAAGATTTCCTGTAGTGTAGACTAAGTGAATATCTGATCAGAATCATTTACCCAACAATTTTTTTAATATAAAATGCATTAGAATCACTAAATACATTATTTTTAATTACTGAAAAGAATTTCTTCAGAATTATTACCCAAATATCTTTGCAGCAAACTACTACTGGTACTAGACCCAGATCCCCCTGAAGCCCTTCTGCCATTTCTTTGTACCCACTTCAACACATCTCGAGCTTTTCTGGGCTTCTACTTCCATGGGCCTGCACCTATGACCATCTTCAGAAGACTGCCCTCAGCCACGGATGCCACTTGGCCTGCCTGTACAGTGAGCTGCAAAGATCTGAGAGTTTAAGACTCCTAAGTGTCCTTTCGATAATGTCTGACTTATGAAGGTCCAGCTCCCTTGCCTCAAACTGGAACAAGTTCTGAGCTATAATTAAATCTCCACTGTTCATCTGTATAATATAACTGAGGCTACAACTTTGCCTGAAATTTTACCCTTGGCTGGATTCCTTCCTTTCCCTGATCTGCTTCTCTTACTTCTTTACCACTTTTTCCCTGGGAGCAATTTCCTAATACAATTTGCACATAAATCCTCGATTCAGTGTCTGCCCCTGGAGTAACTCCTATAAGACAATCCCTATTGTTGAGTGCCACATTACATCCAGAATGTGTACGACAGTTATAATCAAATTCTATATGCTTATATGCAAAACTGAACCTCCACAAGAATTCGTTCTACTCTCATTTGAAGTCACTGGGTGAATTACTAGTAATTCATCATGAAAAGTCCAAAGCTGATCCATGAGTGGCAGGTATATAACAGTCAGGATACAATACTGTACATATCACAGCATTAAATCACACTCCTACATGCAGTATTAGCATTATTGAAAACTCAGCTGTGAATCACTTTTCTAGATGTGTAAAACTTCTATGCTTCTTGAATACAAGCAAATTGGTCACCATTTCTAAGGACTGAATGTGGCACTTATTGTTTCAGAGACAATGGGTCCAGTGTTTGCCGCTCAGACTACATGTTTCAAATGGAATCTTTGTCTGGTTAACATGAAAAAAAATTAGACTCTATATTTATTGGAAAAAGAGCAATTCAGCAGCCATCACTCAAAGAAACAAGCCCTGGCAGTCTTAAGTTACAGCTGTTGAGTAAAACCATGGGTAGCCATTTAGTAGGACAAACCAGAGACTTCTGAAAGGGGCCAAGAAGAAACCAGTAAAGAGAACCAGCTTCTCACCTTTCTTTAACCATTTTTAATCACTGAGAAACTCTTTTCACAATTACATAAATGCTTTCAAGCACATTTCTACAATAACTTTTCACAAGCCAAAATCTCTCCCAGTGACACTGTTTAAATATTTACAAATATAACACATGATGGCTTGAAGTGCTGCAAGTAGTGTAGAGAAATCTCATCAGATTGCACTCCCCTGGTTTTTAAAAAATATCTTGGAAATTATCTGCTGATGTTCAGCATTCTCCTTTATAGGAAAATATACGTGCGCATGTGTGTGTGTGTACACATATATACATATATCAAGAATGTAAACAAGGTCATTTAAAAAAACATTTCTCCAACCTTACGTTATGAGTGTAACTTTGTGGTGTTGGGCAGGGCAAAATGCACCTGTCATATACAACAGATATTCCCAGGAATACTAAAAAGTAATTGGCCATACAAATGGGATATTTCTAAAGCCAGTGCCAGAATACCTCACAAACGTTCTTCTTAAACTAAAGTTGTCTTAAAAGAACCAATCAAGAGAAGGACTAGTTTCAGGCTCATCAGAAGCATTCATTCACAGACATACATTCAATGTGCCAATTAAAATCACTTAGCTCTATTCATCAAGCCTTACTTTACTCTTTGATATTGTGTGTTCTTTAATAAAATCCATTTCTATGATTCAAATTGGTCTCTCCCAACCCTTTTAGAAATATTTTTATTATATTTTTCAGAGTAAAAGATAATTCCAGTAGAAAGGAAGAAAAAAAATTCTCCTAAAATGCAATGTTCTAAACACTAAACACATCGAAATACACATAGGGATTCAGCATGTGGCAAATTCTATGTTTTTATAATCTTAGAATGGTTTGGTTACAAAACAATTGTATATGTCTGTATATTAAAACTTATATAAATGGCCAAAAGACAAATAGAAGGCTGGAAAAACTGTAATTGAGATTACAAAGGTCTTATTTTCCTAATATATTTAAATATTAGTAAGAAAAAGATGAAGTCCAATTAAGAATGGGTAAAGGATACGAAAAGACAATTCACAGAAAAAAAGTGAAAATTGCTCTTAAAAGTTGTTTACAAGGACAGGCACAGTGGCTTATTCCTGTAATCCCAGCATTTTGGGAGGCTGAGGTGGAAGAATCGCTTGAGCCCAGGAGCACAAGACCAGCCTGGGCAACAAGGCAAAATCCTGCCTCTACTGAAAATACAAAAACTAGCCAGGCATGGTGCCGTGTGCCTGTAGTTCCAACCACTCAGGAGGCTGAGGTGAAAGGATCACCTGAGCCCAGGAGATTGAGGCTGCAGTGAGCCATGATCGCACCATTGCACTCCAGGCTGAGTGACAGAGTGAGACCCTGTCTCAAAAAAAAAAAAAAAAAAAAAAAAAAAGAACCCTTTCTGTCATAAAGCTACACTAAAATATTTTAACCTATAAAATAACGAATGATCAAAAAAATGCTGCTGAAGCATATAGGCATTGCTGATAAGAATATATATTGATGTGCATATGCGTGTATGGAATTATAGAGAGAAAGATATATATTTATAATAGTTGTATGGCTACATTGTCCTCTCAACCTCTACAGAGGGCAATGTAGCCATATAACCATTAAAAATGCACAAAGACTTTGATCAGCAATTTCTTCTAGTAATTTATCCTAAAGATATATCCCAAATGTGTGAAAAGATTATGTCTACATCTATATCTATATCCATATTTATATCCATTGGTCTATCTCTCTCCATAGAAAGACACCCAAAAATCTATCAGAGGCTGCCTCTGGGAAGGACAATGGATAGTGGAGTACAAGGAAGAAAGAAAAGCTATTTTCTTTATATCCATTTATACTACATTCATTCGTACCCTTTGGACCTCAAGCCCTACTACCTTTTCAAAATTTATTTTTTATATTTTTTCATATTTTTTAAATTAAGAAAACGCACTTTTATTACAATGCCTTTCTTTAACTTTTCCTTCGCATTAATTAATGTAATTAGAAATTTAAACTATCTTTTTTCCTGTTTTTATTGTATCTATTTATAGGGTATGATGTGATGTTTCAATACATGTATACACTGTTAGACTTAACAGGCTATTTACCATATCCATCACCTCAAATATTTGCCATTTTTGTGGCCAGAACATTTAAAGTCCTCTCTTTTAGCTATTTAAAGTATGCAGTGCATTATTACTAACTATAGTTAACATGCTGTGCATAGATCACCAGAACTTATTCCTCCTGTCTAATCGAAACTTTGTGTCTTTTGACAATATCTCCTCTTTCCCTATCTACCTCCCCAATTCCCAGCCTCTGGTAACTATCATTCTACTCATTATTTCTACAAGTTCAACTTTTTCAAAACTCCACATATAAGTGAGATCATGTGGTATTTGTCACCCTGGGCCTGGCTTATTTTACTTAGCATAATTCCCTCCAGGTTCATCCATGTTGTTGCAAATGACAGAATTTTCTGCTTTTTAAAGGCTAAATAGTATTCCATTGTATACATATACCACAGTTTTTTAATCCATTCATCCATTGGTGGGTACTTTGGTTGTTTCCATACCTTGGCTATTGTGAATGATGCTGCAATGAACACGGGAATGTAGCTATGTCTACAACATGCTGATTTCATTTCCTTTGGATATATACTCAGAAGTGGAATTGCTGGATCACATGGCAATTCTATTTTTAGTTTTTTGAGGAACCTCCATGCTGTTTTCCAAAATGGCTGTACTTCATGTAAGTATGAAGTACTCAAATGTTCTAAATATGAATTTGAAGCATTAAAAAAATGCAGACTGTATTTCTGTTGATTATTTGATTCATTTCTTTGACCTAAAGTTATTCACAAAACTGATTAAAATATTCAGGAGTATAAATAGCTCAAATTTATTCTATAAATAGTTCAAATTTATTCTAGATTTTTAACAGCATATATGTTTTTTTCTTTGACATCATAATGTAAGAAATAAGCATTCCCCCTTTCTAATTTTTTTTTTTTTTGCCTTTGTGATACTTTTCTAGGATCATATGGGAACACACAACAATGCAGCAGATTGGACCCATTGTTTCTGTATATTACATCATTGCCGTTCTTAAGTGGATACAAAAAGGAGCACACTAGATCCCATTGAATACTTTGCCAACTTGGCTACTCTACATTAATGCGTCATTTAATTCGTACAAAGCCACTATGATGAAGGTATTATTATCCTCATTAATGTGAGACTCAGAGAATCAAATACACCCGCTGGGCTGGGATGCAAACCTGGGTATATTTGGTGCCTAGTGGAGAGTGGACATCGGGTCAACAAGAATCACAAAAAACGGGTTGTGCATAGCGACTACATAAACAAATGTGTGTTTTTAATAAATGGTTTTTAATGGAAGTTAATGAGGGCATATCATTTCTAAAATATTTGTAAAATGATAATAATTATATTAAGTATAGATAATAAAACAGACTTAGATCTGACTCTTAATACAAAAGGTCAAAAATTAATGTAAGAATCTTTTGAAGTTCAGCTTAAATAATATTGCAAACAGTTTAGATGCTATGTTAGCTTTACTATTGAGAAAACTCAATCATCCTGGCCAATTTTTGTAAATTTTTGCACTGGTATATCATGATAGTGGTCAAATATTTGTGGCTTATTTTATCCCAAATCTGCACATTTAATTCTCTGTTGAATGGATTTGGGTTTTTAGGTTTACTTTTCAGTATCTGGTTTAAAGGAAAAAGAACTCTCCATCACAGCAGGCACCAAACTTGGAAATAGCAGGAAGAACTTAGAACGTAAATTCTTTCTCAGTCCCAAAAGAGATGCTGTTCCAGCAAGACTCGGGTCAGAGGGCTGGGCACTGCTGGGGCAAGTCACGTGGCTGATCTGAGATGAACTTGTTTTGTAAAGAAACAGATGATTTCTAGCTATGAGGCTGTTGTTCCTGTAACTTTTTAGCAACAGTTAAATCCATTCCAAAATGACAAGCAACAGAAAAGAACATTCTGAATAAACTACAGATGAATGGAGTTTTCTCCTGCCTCCTTGGGAATATTATGAGCATCTTACAAAAGGGGTCATATCCTGTTTCTTTCTCTGGTTGCTACAACTGTGGTTTGTATATTGGCTGTATCACTAATGTGAATTTATAATCCAAAAACGCCAAAAGAAAAAAAAATTAGCACTCCTTCACAAATATGCATTTTTTCTTTCCCCACCTTCCAACAAGCACTGTTCTAAGTCATCATTATTTTTTTCTGTGCTGGAAGCAAATCCACACGTCTTTTTCATATCCTACTGTTAGTACAGAAGGTGAAATACTGACATAAATGAAAGGAGTTGCAAGTTCAGCATTAATATAAAACAGGCAGTGTTGAGAGCGTTTATAACTCAACAGTGCCCCCTAGTGTAAGTTTAAAAGATAACAGGCTGGAGAAAAGTAAATTAGAAGACTGACGAATTTATATCCTTTTAAACTATCAAGGAATTTGTCTTTTGGGGTAAACCTATTTACTTTATCAAGATACCTATATTATTTTCAACTAATAATAGGGCATTAAAAAGATCACATTCTGCAGCCATAAAAAAGAAAGTTCATGTCCTTTGCAGTGACACGGATAAAGCTGGAAGCCATCATTCTCAGCAAACTAACACAGGAGCAGACAACCAAACACCGCATGTTCTCACTCATAAGTGGGAGTTGAACAATGAGAACACATGGACACAGGGAGGGGAACACCACACACCGGGGCCTCTCAGTGGGTGGAGGGCAAGGGAAGGGAGAGCATTAGGACAAATACCTAATGCATGCGGGGCTTAAAACCTAGATGACGGGTTGATAGGCACAGCAAACCACCACGGCACATGTATATCTATGTAACAAACCTGCACGTTCTGCACATGTATCCCAGAACGTAAAGTAAAATTTTTAAAAAATAAAAATAAACAAAAAGATCACATTCAAGTGGGAGGCAATGGCATCAAGGTGTATGGAGACAGTGAAAAGTACCAATGCACATTTTGAAAGAAAGAGAGAGAGAAGGAGGAAGAGAATGGATTGCCACCAAAGCATACCAGCTAGAAGGAATAGCAAGAACTTGGGTGATAGTAATACGGTATTATTCTCTGAGCCAATACCCAGGGCTGTTGTTTCCTTGTAAAGTTCTTCTTGACCACCCGCTAGCACTGATGACCTCTGGCCACCAGGGCTCCTCAGTTTTCTATGGAATAATTTGTGCTTTTGTTCCGCCAAAGCTTGGGAAGCTGGAAATTAATCTTCTTTGCTTAAATAACCATGGCTGTTTCCAGAAGTTTCTGATCCCTGAGAATTACAATACTTTGGAATCATAAAAAGGAATGCTATGAAGCCAGACAAGAAGGTACTCAGCAAGCCAAAGACTCCGCCTAACAACCCTGGAGTGTGTCATGCTTTAAAGAATTTCTCCTTACTGGACCCAATTGATGTCCCAAGATGGAGCATCTATCATGCATATTGGCTCTCATATCTTCATTTTTCTCTTGTTTCACCAAGAGTTTATGTAGACTACTTATCCCCTCTTTGTTTGAATCCTCATGTTCTCAACATTCCCTTCACTATTTTAAAGAGGACTTTTATCTCGGTACTCTGTTGCATGAAGTTTTATCATGACTCCTGTATGGAAGATCATCAGGATCTACATTATGTGAAAAGAGAAATCTATGCCTGATAGAATAAAGCAAACTCTCATAGTTACACACTAGTTGTAAATTAATATCAAAATCCCACTAGATATGATTTATAGTTTATTGCATATGATTCTGCTTATGTTGACTATTTAACAGATTATGTAGACTCCTCATTTTTTTATCTTCAAAAAGTTTAAAGACTCCTTCCATGTACTGCTTTGGAAATATATTTAGATGAAGGCAATCATGCTTGGGATATTGATTCAATATCCCATTTTCAAAACAGGAGGGAGTACAGGTAGGCAGACTCATTCTGCCTTAATAGAATTAATTCTTACTTATGTGTGTGTATGTTCTATATCATAAAACCACAAGACACAATGGTGAAAGATCTTCAGCAGTTTTTAAACCAGCACGAAAGTCATATAAAAGAGTGCATGTTTTGAGTAAATAAAGCTTATTAAAGATGTTGAGTTCAAGGACTGTCTTTAGTAAAAGCAACATCACAGAGAATTAAGAATTTCTTTTTGTTCCACCACAGTAAACAGACATGTGGCAATTCTAAACAGAAAAGACAAAGCTGATGAAGAACAGCAAATATCATCCAGACTGAATCCAGCCAATGTGGAAATAATGAGTCAGAGAACACTGGGACAAAATTTGCTCCTTGACCGTTGGGCAAATTAAAGTTACTCAAGAGGAGAAACAATGAGTATTCAGAGACATACAAAGCAATATTAAAATTATGACCTATTCTCATAACAGAATACCTTGCAGTAATTAAAAACGATATATATCTGTATTCAACTGAGGAAAAGTCATGTGACATGAAAAGGCAAAAATATTTATATATGAAACATTTTTATATTATTTTGAGATAGCATGTCCTGAAACCTGTCAAGGCAAACAAACTGGAAAAAAAATCAAGTCGGAGAAATTAGAAATTATACAGGTTGCTTTCACTTATTTGTGGGAGCTAAAAATTAAAACAACTGAACTCATGGAAATAGAGTAGAATGATGGTTACCAGAGGTTGGGAAGGGTAGTGGAGGGTGGGAGAGTAGAGTTAGTTAATGGGTACAAAAAAATAGTTAGAAAAAGTGAATAAGATCTAGTATTTGATAGCACAGCAGAGTGACCATAGTTAATAATAACTTAATTGTACTTTTAAAAATAACTAAAAAGGTATGATTGAATTGTGTGTAACAAGAAGAAAGGATAAATGCTTGAGGTGATAGATACCCCACTTACCCTGATGTGGTCATTACACATTGCATGCCTGTAGCAAAATATCTCACATATACCCCATAAATATATACACCTAATATGTACCCACAAAAATTTAAAATAATTTTTAAAAATTATGTAGGGAAACAAGGTATTTTAAGAGAAGTAAAAGAAGATATTGCATTCCTGAAACATAAAGTCCCATCTAGGACATTGTTAGAAATATGTATTCTCACCTTCCACTCCAAACCTACTGAATAGAATTTCTAGGGTGGGCTGGGGGATCATGTTTTCCCAACATGATTATTAGTGTACTAGTTTGCTAGGGCTGCCATAACAAAATTCCATAAACTGGGTGGCTTAAACAACAGAAATTTATTTTCTCACAGTTTTGAGACTAGAAGCCCAGGATCAAAGTGGCAGCAGGCTCGGTTTCTTTTTCTTGTTTTTGTTTGTTTGTTTGATTTGTTTTGTTTTGAGACAGAGTCTCATTCTGCCACTTAGGCTGGAGTGCAGTGGCATGATCTCAGCTCACTGCAACCTCCACCCACTGGGTTCAAGCGATTCTCCTGCCTCAGCCTCCCAAGTAGCTGGGATTACAGGCACCTGCCACAGCGCCCAGCTGATTTTTTTGTATTTTTAGTAGAGCTGGGGGTTTCACCATCTCGGCCAGGCTGGTCTTGAACTCCTGACCTCGTGATCCACCTGCCTCGGCCTCCCAAAGTGCTGGGATTACAGGCGTGAGCCACCGCGCCCTGCCAGGCTTGGTTTCTTATGAGGCCTCTTTCCCAGGCTTGCAAATGTCCACCTTCTCGCTGTGTCCTCACATGGCATTTTCTCTCTGTGTCTGAGCATCTCTGGTGTTTCTTTGTATGCCTAAATTTCTCCTTCCCATAAAGACCTTCAGCCTCCCAAAGTGCTGGGATTACAGGCATGAGCCACTGCGCCCGGCCCATTGCTTGTGCTATTTAAAAACACAACAAAACCTGAAATAATTTTTTTCAAGGATAATGTACTCTGGAAATACTTGCATAAAACATGGCATAGCCCCCATGTTTTGTCAATGTGTCTTGCAAATTGGAATGCTAGTCTCTAGATGTAAGTTTCATCCACTGCTAACTTTGGATGCTAGCTTTTTTCCAGTTTGTTTGCCTTGACAGGTTTCAGGACACACTATCTCAAAGTAATATAAAAATGTTTCATATATAAATATTTTTGCCTTTTCATGTGACATGACTTTCCCCCAGTTGAATAAATACAGATATACATCATTTTTAATTACAGCATGATATTCTGAGAGTATGTCATAATTTTAATATTGCTTTGTATGAATCAGAACCTCATTTTAACTCAATCACCTCTTTAAAAGCCCTATTGCCACATAATTACATTCTGAGGTACTAGGGACAAGGGCTTCAACAGATAAATTCTGGGAAGACACGATTTAGCCCATAACACCAGGTGATGCTCAAACACAGTAAAGTTGAGAACTATTATAATATGACTTAAGAAGGGTCCAGAGAGATACATGCCAAACTAATTAGAGAAATTAACTCTAGGAGTATGGCTGGGATGGGGTGGGAATGGGGTCAAAGGAGAACTCTGGTAAAGCATATCACTTTAGTGGTTTTTACAAGAATATATTGGTTCATTGCTTATGCTAGCTATTTATTTACGTACTTATTTATTTAGAGACAGGGTCTTACTCTGTTGCCCAGGCTAAAGTGCAGTGGGAGTATCACGACTCACTGCAGCCTTGACCTCCTGTGCTCAGGCAATCTTCCCACCTCAGCCTCCCGAGTAGCTGGGACCACAGGTGCACGTCACTATGCCCAGCTAACTTTTTAATTATTTGTAGAGACAGGGTCTCCCTATGTCACCCAGGCTGGTCTCAAACTCCTGGGCTCAAGCAAACCTCCCACCTCAGCCTCCCAAAGTGCTGGGATTACAGGCATGAGCCACTGCACCCAGCCCATTGCTTGTACTATTTAAAAATATACCCAAAGGATTATAAATCATGCTGCTATAAAGACACATGCACACGTATGTTTCTTGTGGCACTATTCACAAAAGCAAAGATTTGGAACCAACCCAAATGTCCATCAGTGATAGACTGGATTAAGAAAATGTGGCACATATACACCATGGAATACTATGCAGCCGTGAAAAAGGATGAGTGCATGTCCTTTGTAGAGACATGGATGAAGCTGGAAACCAACATTCTGAGCAAACTATCGCAAGGCCAGAAAACCAAACACCGCATGTTCTCACTCATAGGTGGGAATTGAACAATGAGAACACTTGGACACAGGGTGGGGAACATCACACACCGGGGCCTGTCATGGGGTGGGGGGAGGGGGGAGCGATAGCATTAGGAGATATACCTAATGTAAATGACGAGTTAATGGGTGCAGCACACCAACATGGCACATGTACACATATGTAACAAACCTGCACGTTGTGCACATGTACCCTAGAATTTAAAGTACAATAAAAAAAAACAACAAAACCTGAAATAATTTTTTAAGGATAATGTACTCAGGAAATATTTGAATAAAATATGGCACAGCCCCCATTTTTATCAGTGTGTCTTGTAAATAGGAATGCTACTCTCTAGATGTAAATTTCATCCATTGCTAACTTTGGCCTACGGCTGAAAGACAACAAATACTAGAAAGGAAATTAAAATGGATTTTGATGCCATACCTAAATTCGTTTCCTCTAAGCACAGCTGGCAGGCAATCTGGTACTAGGAGTAGCCTCCTGTGGACCAGGACTGCTCAGAATAATTACTAAAGTAGGTGGTATATTCCAACTCAACTTAGCAGACACAGTGGAAATAGTTCTGACCCACGCAGGGTAGAACGGAACTAGCCCTTGACTTGTCCTGGGCACTGTGCTAATATTAATACAATGTTTAGGAATCATTCTTCCCTAACAATTGAACAATAGAGCATGAAGATAAAAGAAAATATTTTGGTTAATCTGCAGGTGCATTAGAGGCAGAAGAATGGAAGATGGGGAAAGGAGCTGGAGTCCTACTGGGAAGGGCTTCTTTGCCCAGGGAGCAGTAAAATGCATGCAGCCCACTCCACCTAGCCTGTCTCTCACTTCACCAGTCCTCTCAGAAGATCTTCCTGTGGCCTTCTGGGAGAAGCAGCCAATTGGCTTAGCTCTGCAAATAGCCCAAGAGTATGTCTTTGTTGACAAAATATACCAAACCAACACAATCATAATGCTTTTCTTTTTCTTTGGCACCTCAGTTCATTATGACAGTATTCCCACTACACCAAGTACAAGTTATAGACTAATCCTCACTGTTCTGGAGGGAGCTGAGTTTCAAGAGACTTCATTACAGGTTAGAAACAAGAGGCACTGCTGCCCTGGAATTGTTCACAGGTTAAATAAGATACCATGAGACTCAGACCCGAGGGTAGGCAATAGCATAGGAGTGAGTGTGTACAAATACAACTGGGACTTATTAGTAAGAAAACTTTTCTTCTCAGAAAGTTTCCTAAGGGGAATTTGAAGTGGATTCAAGGTGAAATTGATTTCTCCTTTTGAGTAACAATGAAATACTGAGAAGTGAGAGTAGTTGAAAGTGTTCATAAAAGGGTCCATAAAAGAGTGGCATAAAAGTGTCACTCTCGGCCGGGCGCGGTGGCTCATGCCTATAATCCCAGCACTTTGGGAGGCCAAGAGGGGAGGATCACTTGAGGTCAGGAGCTCGAGACCAGCCTGACCAACATGGAGGTTTCTCTACCAAACCTTTATCTACTAAAAACACAAAATTAGCCAGGCGTGGTGGCACGTGTCTGTAATCCCAGCTAATCAGGAGGCTAAGGCAGGAGAATCACTTGAACCCGGGAGGTGGAGGTTGTGGTGAGCTGAGATCGTGCCATTGCACTCCAGCCTGGGCAACAAGAGTGAAACTCAGTCTCAAAAACAAAAAAAGTCACTCTCAACTTTAAGAAATTTGCTTTATATTATATATTGCCAATACTATGAAGTTTCATAGGGGGATGAGAGTGAGTGCAATGTTTCTGCTGGAAACGGTGGACTTTACTCTAGAACTCTGTCCCTCGAAATGTGGCCTTTGAACTACGTGCATTGTGTAATCAACTGGCGTGCTCATAAAGTGCAGTTTCTTAGGTTCCACCACAGGTCTACTGAATCAGAATTACTGAGAATGAGGCCCAGGTGTCTTCATTTATAACAAGCTCCCCAGGTGAATGTTATCCACACTGAAGCAGAGAAAGGCAGGAAATAAATGTCTGGGCTTCCACAATCCACAAAAATAACCTATGCAATCCCTTCTACTTAGTGCTGATTTCTGCCCATCTCAAAGCAGAACTCTCAAGCATTTGGAAGAAATGCACCTCCTTCCCACAGGCAGGGCTATATTTTCCTCCATTACTGACCTAGTCCCTAAATAAGCCCACTGTGCTCTGCTCCGCAGCTCCCACGCCTTTCCTGGGCAGGAGCAATGAATATAGGATAATGTAATTCAGATGATTTGGGGCACATCCTTCAGGGTAAGCTCTGGCTGTTCCTCTTCAGCAGAAGTGACCATTTTATTATCTCAGTTGGCATAATATCCACGTCCTGAACTGGATCCTTCTCTAGGTAAAAGAAACTGCCTCTATTTCTTAGCACCCAACAAAATAGAATACTACAATGACAGTAAACTAAAGCAGCCAGAAAGCATTAGGCTGTAGCATTCAGTTTAGCTCACGTCAGAACACAGAGGATCATTACTAGGTCAAGCCATTTGAAAGACTACTCCATATGCATATTGAATGTATCTATGTGTAGTCCAGTTTATGGCTAGGTTATTAGCTCACCGTCAGATCTGCTTTCACGCTCTCATCTTCCCCAGAGTCATCCTTGTATCCTCCCTACACCCTTCCAGCTAACGTAAGTGTCTAGTGTAAAGAGATTTGAGGGTCTACAAAAGTTAATATCTCAATGGTGATTAACCGTTCTCAAATATTATGAATGCCAGCTCATAGGCATGTCCCATATTTCTGCAAATGGATCCATGCTCTTCTTTCTAGGTTTTATATCCACTATCTGGCTGTATAGCCTAAAGTCTGTCCTCATTTCCTTGGGTGAGTTAGAAATGCACGTTAATTTTTTAATAAAATGCTAATAGCACCTGAACCAAGCACGAAATGGCTTCATTTCTCTAGGACTAGTGAGATTAAGCTGGCATTTTGGCTACATTTGTACTCACCCATATCTGGAACAAAGATGCCATAAATATTTCAATAAACTGCAATAGAATGTATATTTGTCCAGTGACAATTTCAACACATTCTGTTCAAAAAGATAAACTCTTTAATAAGTAGTTTCCTATGAACCTACAAAGCTCTTCCAGGCGTAGCTATACTGCCCAAATACATTAGCAGTTCCCTATAATTAATTTCCCAGCACCATCTCCATGAACCACGCAAAGACATTATGGCTCCAGAGATGTCCATACCAAAATTGGAAAAAACGTAATGGGCAAATGAAAGCTATTTGCTTCTAGTTTTATTTCCCACAAGTATCTGGTAATACCCACACCACTCCTTAAATCAAGCACTAAGAACCACCAGCTCCCAGAAAGCCAAAGCAAAACATCCTCAATTTGTTTCGTTGGTAAATCTTAGATTATTTGTTCAGTGTGCTTTAACCTTAGTAAGATTCTTGAACCTTCCGTCTCTGATAAAGTCATAGTTCTACAAGGATTTCTAAGAGGTGGTGGGCTTCTTCACTCTATCTGGGGCTGCCTCTTTTTCACACAGCCCTCATCGTAGTCCTAGGTAATACCTTTTACCTTCTTTACATTTCTTGGGCATCAGAGAATTACTGAAGTCAAAATGTTTCTATTTAACCTTCCTACCATATTCCTGCTGCCAATCTTCTGGCCTAGCTGTGTTGGAATCTATCATCTGATGGTGCTATGGTTTCAACATTTTTGTCCCTATTCAAATGTATTTGTTGGAAGCTTAATCCCCAGTGCAAGCATTGGAAGGTAGAGCCTAATAGGAAGTGTTTCGGGTGAGGCCCTCATGAATGGATTAATGCTGCTATAAAAATGACTTGCAAGAGAGGATTCACTCTCTTCTGTTCTTCCGCCACATGAGGAACAGCATTCATCCCCTCCGGAGGACACAGCATTCAAGGCACCATCTTGGAAGCAGACATCCAGCCCCTACTAGATACCAAATATGTGAGTACCTTGATCTCAGACTTCCTAGTCTCCAGAATTGTGTGACATAAATTTCTGTGTTTACAAGTCTCAGGTATTGTGTTACAGCAGCACAACAGACTAAGATAGACAGTATCCATCGGCACAGAGGGCACATATGGGAAATGTGGTAAGATACCATTCTCTTATGTATCTTCATAACAGTGAGCTAATACCACAGAGAAATGCAATCAAGACCACAATATCAATTTATATTAATATTGGCAAATATTTAAAAGTCTGACATACCAAGTATACATAGCATGTGTATTAACAGAATCTATAGACAGCATGTATGTTAACAGAAACATTAGTGGTTGGACTATAAACTGTTAATGGCCACTCTGGAAACCAGTTTGGGATTATTCTTTAAAACTGAACATTCACATTTCATACAAGCTAGTAATTCCATTCAACAAAAACCAACAGGCACACTTTCATATTTATACCAGGAGAAATATTCAAGATTGTATATAACGACACTGTTCATGATAGCAAAAAACAAACAAACTGAAAAAATAGCCCCAATGCTCAAAACAGGAAAGTGTATTAACTTTGGTATGTTCACACAATGGAATATTATGCAGAAGTCAGAATGAATACCTACTCACACAAAACATAATAAAGATGCCTCTTAGAATATAATATAGTGTGAAAAAGCAAACACCTTTAAGAGAGAATGTTGCACACAGTGACAAAGAAGACCCTAAATACACCTCGTTATATATGACAAAACCACATAAAAATAAGGCAAAAGAATGATAAACACAAAATTCACGACAGTGTTTACCTTAATAGGGAGGTCAAGGAACAGGCTGGGAATGAGCCTATAGGTAGACACAAGTTATTTTGTCAATATTCTAATTTATATGCAAATGAATGAGCTCATGACTGTTCATGCTATTATTCAAAATAAACAATGAGACTTGAATGATGAAATTGTTTAATGAACCAAGGACTATAATTACTACAATTCTATTCACCCATGGTCCATAAAGAAAAAGAAGAAAAAGAAAAACTCCAGTGAGTTCTACCAAATACTTAAGGAAATATAATTCCAATTTTTATACATACTCTTTCAGAGAATAGAGAAAAGGAAACACTTGCGAACTCATTTTATGGTACTAGCATTCTTTTATATCCAAACCCAATAAATCCAGCCTGAGAAACAAAAATTACAGACAAATATTGCATGTTCTCACCCATATGTAGGAGCTAAAAAAGTTAATCTCATGAGGGTAGAGAGTAGAATAATAGTTACCGGAGGCTTGGAAGTGGGGGAGTCGGGGGAATGAGACAGGTTGGTTAATGGGTACAAACATACAGGAACAGATAGGAGGAATAAGTTCTGCTGTTGGATAGCAGAGTAGGGTGACCACAGTTAACAATGTATTGTATATTTCAAAATAGCTAAAAGAGAGGCCTTGAAATGGCAGTGGCTCACACCTGTAATCCCAGCACTTTGGGAGGCCGAGGCAGGTGGATCACCTGAGGTCAGGAGTTCAAGACCAGTCTGACCAACATGGAGAAACCCCATCTCTACTAAAAACACAAAATTAGCAGGGCGTGGTGGCGCGTGTGTGTAATCCCAGCTACTCAGGAGGCTGAGGCATGAGAATCGCTTGGACACAAGAGGCGGAGGTTGCGGTGAGCCGAGATCGCGCCATTGCACTCCAGCCTGGGCAACAAGAGCAAAACTCCATCTTAAAAAAATGTTCCCAACACATAGCAATGATAAATGCTCGAGGCAATGTGTATCCTAAATACCCTGAATTGGTCATTACACAGCCTATGCATGTAACAAAATATCACATGTACCCCATAAAAATGTACAAATATTATCTCAATTAAACAATTAAATTATGAGTTAACAAACTGTGCAAAACTGAAAACAAAATGCTTTCAAAATTCACAATAAATTTTGTCCAAGTTAAGGAAGTTCGTATCTATTTTAAGTTTGCTGGCAGTTTTGTAAAATCATGAAAGGATGTTAATTTTATCAAATGGGATTTTTTTCATCTGTTGAGGTGCCAACATAACTTTCTTCCTTTAATCTACTAATGTGGTAGTTGATGTTTTTATTAACACAACTTTGCAGGACTGGGTGCAGTGGCACACACCTGTAATCCCAGCATTTTGGGAGGCCAAGGCAGGTGGATCACTTGAGCCCAGGAGTTCAAGACTAGCCTGGGAAACATTGTGAACCATGTCTCTACAAAAAATACAAAAATCAACTGGGCATGGTGGCACGCACAAGTAGTCCCAGCTACTCGGAAGGCAGAGGTGGATCTCTTGAGCCCGAGGGGTCAAGGCTGCAGTGAGCCGAGATTGCACCACTGCACTCCAGCCTGAGCACCAGAGTGAGACCCTGTCTCAAAAACAAAACAAAACAAACAAACAAAAACTGCATATCTGGGGTATGTTTTGCATGTAATACAAGTTTTCCATGTATTACCTTTTTTTATACATGATTGGATTTCGTTACTTAATTCTGATTTTAAAACTTTTTTTGTTGAGGTAAAATATACATATATAAGTTTTCACTTTTACCATTTTCAAGTGTACAGTTCTGTGGTAATAGTAAATAAATACAAGTATATCCTCCCTCCTCCCCCTCTCAGCCTCTAGTAACCACCAGTCTATTCTCTATCTTCACGAAATACTGAGAACATGCGATATTTGTCTTTCCATGCTTGGATTATATCAGTTAACATATGGCCTCCAATTCCATCCATATTGTTGCAAATCATAGGATTTCATTCATTTTTATGGCTGAATAATATTCCATTGAATATGGGTACCACATTTTCTTTATCATTCATCCACTGATGGACACTTAGATTGATTCCATAGCTTGGCTATTGTGATTAGTGCTGCAATAAACATGGGAGTGCAGATATCTCTTTGACATACTGATTTCCTTTCTTGTGGGTATATACCCAGCAGTGGGATTGCTGGATCATAGGATAATTCTATTTGCGGTTTTTTGAGGAACCTCTATACTGTTCTCCATAGTGGCTGTACTCATTGACATTCCCACCAACAGTGTATGAGGGTTCTCCTCTCTCCATATTCTCACCAGCGTCTGTTATTGTCTGCCTTTTGTATATAAACCATTTTATCTGCATGTTTATCACATTGTGGTTTTGATTTGCATTTCTCTGATGATTAGTAATGTTGAGTATCTTTTCATACACCTGTTGGACATTTCTACATCTTCTTCTGAGAAATGTCTGTTCAGTTCCTTGGGCTTTTTGTTAATCAGATTACTTGGTTTTTTGCTATTGAGTTTTTGGAGCTCCTTATATATTCTGGCTATTGATCCCTTGTCAGATGGGTAGTTTGTAAATATTTTCTCCCATTCTGTGGGTTGTCTCTTCACTTTGCTGATTGTTTCTTTTGCTGTGCAGAGCTTTTTAACTTGATGTAATCAAGCTAATTTGTCTATTTTTGCTTTGGTTGCCTATGGTTTTGAGGTCTTACACACAAAAAATTTGCCCAAATGTCCTGGAGCATTTCCCCAATGTTTTCTTCTAGTAGTTTCACAGTTTTAGGTCTTAGATTTACATCTTTAATCCATTTTTATTTCATTTTTGTGCATGGTGAGAGATAGGAGTCTAGTTTCATTTGTCTGCATATGGATGTCCCATTTTCCCAGCCCCATTTATTGAAGAGACTATCCTTTCCCCATTGGATGTTCTTGGCCCCTTTGTCAAGAATAAGTGAATTGTGAATGTGTGTTTGTTTCTGGGTTCTCAGTTCTGTTCCATTGGTCTATATGTCTGTTTTCATGCTATTTTGGTTACTATAGCTTTGTAGTAAATTTTGAAATCAGGTAGTGTGATACCTCCAGCCATGTTCTTTTTGCTCAGGATTGCTTAGGCTACTCGGGGTCTTTTGTGGTTCCACATAAATTTTAGGACTTTTTTTTCCGTGAAGAATGTCATTGGTATTTTGATAGGGATTGCGTTGAATCTGGAAGTTGCTTTGGATAGTATTGTCATTTTAACAATATTAATTCTTCCAATCCATGGGCTTGGAATATCTTTCCTTTTTTGTGTGTCCTCTTCAATTTCTTTCACCAGAGTTTTATCATTTTCCTTACATTCCTTTCACTTTTTTGGTTAGATTGGTTCCTAGATATTTTCTGGTTTTGTAGCTATTGTAAATGGGTTATCTCTGACATTTGCATTTATGTTCTTGAATAAAAGTGGCCTATGATTTTCATTTTTTATATACTCTTCCATATATTTTGGTATCAAGATTTTGATAGCATCACAAAATGAGTTTGGAAGCATTCTCACTTCTTCCATATCCTGGAATTGTTTTTTCTAAGATTAGAGTTACTTATTCCCTAAATTTCTGGTAAAATTTACAATTTTTTTAGTGAGAAAAATTTTTAATTGCTAGGTAGTAAACTCTCAAGTATTCTATTTCATACTAAATTATGACAAGTTATATTTTTCTAACAATGTGGTCTATTTCATCTAATTTTTCAAAGCTTTTGACATTAGTGTTCATAGTATTTTCTAATTTTCTTATTGTAGTAAAATTCATGTAGTCGTTTTAAACACCTTAACATGTACAATTTAGTGGCATTTACCACATACACAGTGTTGTACAACCATCACCACAGTCTATTTCCAGAATATTTTTATCACCCTAAAAGAAAACCCCATTGAGCAGGCAATCCCCACTTCTCACTCTTCCCAGCCCATTGCAACCACTAACCTGCTTTCTGTCTCTATGAATGTGCCTAACCTGGATATTTTGTAGAAATGGAATCACAGTATATGGCATTTTGTGTCTGGCTTATTTCATTTAACAGTGTTTTCAAGGTTCATACATGTTGTAGCGTATCAGCACTTCATTCCTTTTATGGTTGAATAATATTTTCATTGTATGGATATACTACATTTGTTTATCCATTAATCTGTTGATGGATGTTTGGGTTTTCTTCACATTTTTATGATTGTGAAGAGTGCTACAATGAGTTTTCAGGTACAAGTATTTTCTTAAACACATATTTCCAGTTCTATTAGATATATATCTAGGCATGAAATTTCTGGGGCATATTATAATTCTAAGTTTAACTTTTTAAGTAACCACTAAGTTGTTTTCCATGGCAGCTGACCCCTTTTATGTTCTCATCAGCAGTATATGAAAGTTTCAATTTCTCCACATTATCACAAGCACTTGTTATTTTCCATTTTTTAATTATAAACACTCCAGTGGGAATCTTATGGTTTCCAGCTGCATTCCTCTAATGACTAATAACTTGAGTACCTTTTCATATGTTTGTTGACCATATGTGTATCTTCTTTAAAAATAGGTATACAAGTCCTTTACCTGCTTTTTAAATTTTTTTTTATGTTTTAATTTTTGAAATGGAGTCTTACTCTGTTGCCTAGGCTGGAGTGCAGTGGCTTGATCTCGGGTCACTGCAACCTCCGCCTCCCAGGTTAAAGTGATTCTCTTGCCTCAGCTTCGTGAGTAGCTGGGATTACACGTGCGTGCCACCATGTCCAGCTAATTTTTTTTTTTTTTTTAGTAGAGACCAGCCTGTTGGCCAGGCTGGTGACACACCCGCCTCTGACCTCTGGTGATACACCCACCTCAGCCTCCCAAAATACTGGGATTACAGGCGTGAGCCACCAAGCCTGCCCTTTTCCTGCTTTTTAATTGGATTGTTTCTCTTTTTGTTATGGGGCTTTTATATATTCTATATACTAGAATCTAATTTATGATTAGCATAAATCCAGGACCTAGATTTATGGTTAGCAAACATTTTCTCCCATTCTGTGAGTTTCCTTTTCACTTTCTTAATAGCATCCTTTGATGTTACAAGCCTTTTATTTTGATCAAGTCCAATTTATCTATTTTCTCTTTTGTTACTTGGGCTTTGGCTGTTATATCTAAGAAACCACTATTGTAGCCAAAGTCATAAATATTTACCCCTCTGTTTCTTCCAAGAGTTTTAGCTTTTACATTTGGGTCCTTGATCTATTTTTAGTTAATTATATCTATAATATATATAATTATATTTACATATATAATATATAATTATATATGATAGTATATATCATTTTGTTATATATTATATAATAATTATATATTTATTTATATAATATAATTTTATATTTATTATGTACATTATATAATGTATATTATATATTTTAATTTATTGTTAATTGATATTTATTTTATTTTAAATGTATTTTAATTTAAATATTATATAATATTTATATATGTTATAATAAATATAATATATAATTCACTATATATAGTGAATTATATCTATAATGTGCATTTTATATATAATGTGAATTTTACATATAATGTGAATTATATATATGTATATATAATATGAGGTAAGGGTGCAACTTCATTCTTTTGCACGTGGATATCCTGCATTTCCAACATTATTTGTTGAAGAGACTATTCTTTCCCCCATTGAATGTTCTGGGTGCCATTGTCAAAAACCAATAGACAACAGATGTATGGATTTACTTCTAGACTCTCAATTCTATTCCATTGTCCTATATGTCTATCTTTATGCTAGTACCACACTGTTTTGATTACTGTAGCTCTATAGTACATATTGAAATCGAGAAGTGTGAGTCTTCCAAATTTGCTCTTCTTTTCCAAGATTGTTTTGGCTATTTGGTGTCCTTTATAATTTCATATGAAAAAATCCATTAGGATTTTGATATGGATTGCATTGAATCTGTAGGTCACTTTGGGGAGTATCACTTTGGGGGAGTATCTTAAGTCTTCCAGTGCTTGAACATGGAATATCTTTCCATTTAGTTAGGTCTTTAATTTCAAAAATTTTATAGTTTTTAGCACACAAGTCTTACAATTCCTAGGACAAATTTATTCCTAAGTATTTTATTCTTTTTGATACTATATAAATGAAATTCTTTCTTTTTTCTATTCAGAATGTTCACTACTAATTTACAGGAACATCACTGGTTCTTGTACATCAATCTTAGATCCTATAACTTTGCTGAATTCATTTATTACTTCTAATAGTTTGTTTTTCTTTTCTTTTTTTTTTTTTCTGGTCACTTGTTTAGAATTTTTTTACATAACATCATGTCATCTACCTAATGAGATAATTTTTCTTCTTCCTTTCCAGTTTGGAAACTACACAAACTACCAAATCTGACTCAAGAAGAAACAGAAAATCTATACCAACCTGTAAGTAACAAAGATATTGAACTAAAAATCAAAAACCTGCAGAAAAAGAAAATCCCAGGACCAAGTGGCTTCACTAGTGAATTCTACTAAACATTTAAGAAAATGTTTAACACCAGCCGGGCGCGGCAGCTCACGCCTGTAATCCCTTTGGGAGGCCAAGGTAGGTGGATCACGAGGTCAGGAGATCGAGACCATCCTGGTTAACACGGTGAAACCCCGTCTCTACTAAAAACACAAAGAAAAAAAAATTAGCCGGGCGTGGCTGGCGCCTATAGTCCCAGCTACTCGGAAGGCTGAGGCAGGAGAATGGCGTGAACCCGGGAGACTGAGCTTGCAGTGAGCCAAGATCGCGCCACTGCACTCCAGCCTGGGCCACAGAGTAAGACTCCGTCTCCAAAAAAAAAAAAAAAAGAGTAAAAACAAAAGTAACACCAACCCTCTAAAATTATTTCAAAAAACAGAAGAAGAAGCTCCGAGGAATTTGCAACTGCAGTGACCTATGATCACACCACTGCACTCTAGCCTGACCCATGGAGAAAGATACATATATTGCAGTATCATTCTGGGTCTCTGGGAATTGGAGTAAGCTGTGAATCAGTGTTCAGAAATCCAAAAGTTCTGAATGTTCTTGTTTCTTACTGCAGTTATTTTGAAATCAAGTTGTGGCAAAAAGAATAATGGCCCCTAAAGATGTCCATGTCTTAATCCATGGAATCCGTGAATATTTTAGTTATATAGCAAAGGAGAAGTAAGGTTGAAGATAGAATTAAGGTTGCTAATCAGCTGACCGTAAGACAGAAAGATGATCGAGCTTGGCCCAATGCAATCACAAGAGGACTTGAAAGTGGACAAGAGGGGCATAAGAGGGAGTCAGAGAAAGAGAAGTGGTGACAGAAGCAGAGTCAGGGCGTTGCTACATGAGAAAGCTTAGAAGATGGAGGAAGGGGCCATAAGCCAAGAAATGTGGGTGGCCACCAGAAACTGGAAAAGGCAAGGAAACAATTGCTACCCAGTGTCTACTAAAAGGAATACATCTCTGCCCATACCTTGACTTTAGTCTATTGAGACTTGTCTGATTTCTGACCTATATAAATGTAAGATTACAAATTTGTATTGTTTAAACCACTATGTTTGGGGTAATTTGTTATGGCAGCAATAGAAAACTAACACAAATGGTATGCAGACCCCTGAAAGTCTTCAAGCCCCTTTCTGTGAGGTCAAAACAATATTTATAATTGTACAAAAAAGTTTCTCTTACTTTTTTACCTTGATGATATTTTCAATGGTTGCAAATGTTGCAAAAGCAATGGTGAATAAAACTGATGGCACTGTAGTAGAAATAAAAGCACTAGCACCTAACTATACTAGTAATTATTGTATTCTTCATCATAATGCACTCATAGAAAAAAATCCAGTTTCACTTAAGCATACATGATGAAGCAGTAAAAAAAAAATAACATTATTAAATCTTGACCTTTGAGCACATGTGTTTTTAATAGTCACTGTGACAAAATGGGAAGGATGCAGCTCTGCTGCATCTGGAAGTTTCATAATCACCTTGAGGAAAAGCATTTGTTCAGTTGTTTTGTTTGAGTATCCATCACTTTTTTCATGGATTACCTTTTTTGTTTTTTGAGAAGGAGTTTCACTCTTGTTGCCTAGGCTGGAGTGCAATGGCGCGACCTCGGCTCACCGCAACCTCCTCCTCCCGGGTTCAAGCGATTCTCCTGCTTCAGTCTCCTGAGTAGCTGGGCCACCATGCCCAGCTAGTTTTGTATTTTTAGTAGAGACGGGATTTTTCCATGTTGGTCAGGCTGGTCTCAAACTCCCAACGTCAGGTGATCCGCCTGCCTCGGCCTCCCAAAGTGCTGGGATTGCAGGCATGAGCCACCGCACCCAGCCATGGATTACCATTTTTTTCTTCAAAAAACAACTGGAAGATAAGTGTTAGTTTTTCAGACATATTTTTTCAATCTTTTCTCTCTTAGTTTGGATGATTTCTGTTGATCTGTCTTCAAGTTCAAGACTCTTTCTTCTGTAATCTACATTCTATAATTGAGCCCATTAAGTACACTTTTTATTTTAGTTGTATTTTTTAATCCCAAGATTTCCACTTGTTTCTTTTCTTAACTTCTGTTTCGTTGCTGAGGTTCTCTTTCTTTTCATTCATTTTAAGAATGCTTGCCCTTACGACCTGGAGCATGGTTATAATAGCTGCTTTAAAGCCTTTATCTGATTACTTCAACATCTTTGTAATGTTGGGGTTGGTATTTGCTGCCTTTTCCCTTGCAAGATAGTGAGATTTTCTTAATTCCTCATGTGTTGAGTGATTCTGGATTACATCTTGGACATTTTGAATATTATGTCATGAGACTCTGGCTCTTGTTCAAATCCAACAGAAAATTATGATTTGTGTGTGTATGTTTCAACAAGCCATTGACCTGGTTGGGCTCAGGCTATGAGGTTCTACCATCTTCTTTAAGGTATGGTTCACTGTTACCTAAATTTTCAGAGACTTTGCAGCATTATTTAAATCTGCCCTGTATGCATGCCATCCAGTGGCATATTTGGGACTTAAAAGTGGCCTACTTTACAGAGTTTAGTTCTCAAAGCCTTTGTTACACTATTTAGGGTCATAGCAATTCATGTTCCACTTGAAGATGGCCCAAGTGTTTATATACAACTTTATGGGATTGCTTTATTTACTCCCTCCTCTCCATGATCTTTCTGAAACTTTCCACTCCCCAAAAGTCCTCCTTCTCTAGCTAAAAAGCCAGGGCTATTATTTCTCCACTCTGCTGTGCACGTCTCACAACCGCATCTGTCTCAGGAGCCAAATGGTGAGAGGATAGAGGGAGGAAAGGGAAGAACAGGGACTCCCCCATCCTCTTGGGACCACAGTTCCTCTGGTCAAAGAGAAGAGTTCTTCTTCCTGAGAATTCTAGGTGCCTATACAGCCACCACTGTTGATGCTACCACTGCCACCACAGGATTTCCTGGGGATTTGGGTATAATAGAAAAAAATGAGAGCATTTACTTCACTCTTTCTGATGCATTGGGACCCCATTTCCCTCTTTTTAAGGAGCTTTCTCTTAGAGCTTCTTTTAGAACTTTCTGTCTCTCCCTGTTGTGTAGGTTTGTGTTTCAGGTTGCACTGGAGTCACGCAGCCAAGACATATTGGGGGTGGGGGTGGAGGAGTCCTCAGCTGCCCCATGCATTCTGTCTAGGGTTTTAAATTGCTACCAGGGGGACAGGCAGAGTGGAATGTGCTTACTTCATCTCGACCAAAGCTGGAAGCAGTCTCCTAGTTTTTATCCTCCCCCTACTTCAGGGGTTGTTTCTTCTCAGTGCCCCTTGGTTAACTTTTCCTAATTGGTTGGTTTTAAATATTAGCATTTCCCTAGTCTCACTTTAGGCAATGTTCTCACTCTATTTTCTCTCCCTAGTTAATGTTAACCATGTTCATTACTTAAATTATCATGTACATGCAAAGTTTGTATCTCCAAACTGACTTTTCTCATTAATTCCAGACTAGCATATCCAGCTGACTCCTTGATATCTCCACCATATATCTCAAAATCACGAGAAAATTTAGCATATCTAGAATACAAATTATGACCTACCTTTCAACCTCAAACTTGGTCCTCTTTCAGGATTCCCTGTGTCAGTTAATGACACCATCAGTCTTCTGTTCTACAAACAAGAAACCTAGGAGTCATCTTTGATGTTTTTGCCTCTCTCTCTGCCTATGTCTAATCTTGTTGATGTTACCTCTTAAATTGTTAAGAGGTTACTTTTTAAATAGCTCTCAAATCTGCCTACTTTCTCCACTGCCCCATGCAAGTCCAAGCTTCCAGTAACTTTCACCTGAACCACTACAGTTTTCTCCGACTTGATCTCCCTGTGTCCACTTCTATTCTCTATAATCACTTCTCCATATGGCGGCCAGAATGATTTTTCTATGAAAATACTTGCTAAACCCCACTCAAGCCATTTCAATGGCTGCTCAATGTGCTTACGAGACGGAGTCTTGCTCTGTTGCCCAGGCTGGAGTGCAGTGGCGTGATCTCTGCTCACTGCAACCTCCACCTCCTGGGTTCCAGCGATTCTCCTGAGTCAGCCTCCAGAGTAGCTGGGATTACAGGCATGAGCCACCATGCCCAGCTAATTTTTGTATCCTTAGTAGAGACAGCGTTTCACCATGTTGGCCAGGCCGGTCTTGAACTCCAGGCCTCAAGTGATCCATCCACCTAGGCCTCCCAAAGTACTGAGATTACAGGCCTGAGCCACTGCACCCAGCCCCACTCCTCCCTTTTCTTTCCGTGCCTCTACACGTTTGTCTTCTTTCGGTTCTTCATGCCATGTTTTCTTTTGCTCCCTTGCCAGAGATACTCTCTACCCTTCCTCACATCATCTAACTTTTTCTTCACATATCAACCCAATATTTACTTCCTATTTCTGTGCCTTATCAAAGAAGAGAGAGTAAAACTTGTAAAACCCAAGTCAGTCCAAGAGCTTCTGTTCATGTCCAGGTCACTTATCTGCAAATGATACTTATCTTCTTTTCTCCTATCCACTGAGACAAGTTCTAAGGTTAGATAGTTTAGATAGGTCTAAAAATTGCAGCTATTTATATTGCTGAGAATGAAGGAATGCTAAAAGCCTATTATGTTATAATTATTATTTTGCAAATGAGGAGTCAAGGCTGTAAGGGACATATGGCCCAGTCATTCACGTGATGCTTGAATCCCTTCTATGAACAGACCAAGTACTGATTCTATTGTGAGCACTCTTCCTGTGTTCATCAGATCCAACACTCTTCCAGTGTTCATCTTATTTCTCATAAAGAGAGAAAGAAGAACTAATCCTACATTTCTGTTGGAATGATAGATTTTTTTCTGCAAATAATGTCCCCCAATATATGGTCATCTTACAATCTATATCAGAATTTCTTGGTGCTCCACCTATAACGACAGATTATTGAGGACCCACCCTGGAGTCACTCAAATTATCAGTCATCCATAAATATACATAGAATGCTCCATCTTGATCATTAGAATTTGCATCAAATACAGTACCAGAGGCCAAAGGCCTGAAACAATAATTTCTAGCATATTTACCTTTTTTTAACAATGCGCCATTTCTTTTTTTTTCAATTACCAATTTATTTTTTTAATTTATTATTTTTTTATTTTATTATTATTATACTTTAAGTTTTAAGGTACATGTGCACAATGTGCAGGTTAGTTACATATGTATACATGTGCCATGCTGGTGTGCTGCACCCATTAACTTGTCATTTAGCATTAGGTATATCTCCTAAAGCTATCCCTCCCTGCCTCCCCCCACCCCACAACAGTCCCCAGAGTGTGATGTTCCCCTTCCTGTGTCCATGTGTTCTCATTGTTCAATTCCCACCTATGAGTGAGAACATGCGGTGTTTGGTTTTTTGTCCTTGCGATAGTTTACTGAGAATGATGATTTCCAATTTCATCCATGTCCTTACAAAGGACATGAACTCATCATTTTTTATGGCTGCATAGTATTCCATGGTGTATATGTGCCACATTTTCTTAATCCAGTCTATCATTGTTGGACATTTGGGTTGGTTCCAAGTCTTTGCTATTGTGAATAGTGCCGCAATAAACATACATGTGCATGTGTCTTTATAGCAGCATGATTTATAGTCCTTTGGGTATATACCCAGTAATGGGATGGCTGGGTCAAATGGTATTTCTAGTTCTAGATCCCTGAGGAATCGCCACACTGACTTCCACAATGGTTGAACTAGTTTACAGTCCCACCAACAGTGTAAAAGTGTTCCTATTTCTCCACATCGTCTCCAGCACCTGTTGTTTCCTGACTTTTTAATGATTGCCATTCTAACTGGTGTGAGATGATATCTCATTGTGGTTTTGATTTGCATTTCTCTGATGGCCAGTGATGGTGAGCATTTTTTCATGTGTTTTTTGGCTACATAAATGTCTTCTTTTGAGAAGTGTCTGTTCATGTCCTTCGCCCACTTTTTGATGGGGTTGTTTGTTTTTTCCTTGTAAATTTGTTTGAGTTCATTGTAGATTCTGGATATTAGCCCTTTGTCAGATGAGTAGGTTGCGAAAATTTTCTCCCATTTTGTAGGTTGCCTGTCTAATTAAACTAAAGAGCTTCTGCACAGCAAAAGAAACTACCATCAGAGTGAACAATGTGCCATTTCTATTGGAAAAGTAAAGATGGTTAATCGAATGATTTAGTCTTAAAGATTCCATGCTAAGAACTAATGACATTTTTGTTCTTTAAATCTAGATAGATGTTCTTACCACCACCACCACCACCTAACCACCACTAGCAATCAAAGAGAGGCATTCAACATAGAAATGGTCAAGTACCTAACTGAATAGCTATTAAAAGCTTATTACATGTATATTTTTATTCAAACAATGTTCAGTAAGCACTTAATTTTTTATAAAAAGTATGCAGTGAATGTCTGTCTTCTCTATGCCAGACTTGTGCTAGGTCCTGGGTATACAGTAGTAAATGAAATTGATATGGTCATTGCCTCAGTGAACCTACAGACCAGTGAGGGACATAGCCACCAAACAAGGTAACCCACAAATTATTATTGAATTAAAATTATGATAATTGCTATTAATTAAAAAAAGAAACAAGAGTCTGGGTGTGGTGGCTGACGCCTGTAATCCCAGCACTTTGGGAAGCCGAGGTGGGTGGATCACCTGAGGTCAGGAGTTCAAGACCAGCCTGACCAATATGGTGAAACTCTGTCTCTACTAAAAATACAAAAAATCCAGGTGTGGAGGTGTGCACCTGTAGTCCCAGCTACTCGGGAGGCTGAGGCAGGAGGATTGCTTAAACTAGGGAGGCAGAGGTTGCAGTGAGCCGAGATCATACCACTGCACTCCAGCCTGGCTGACAGAGTGAGACTCTGTCTCAAAAAAAAAAAAAAAAAGAAAAGAAAGAAACGAGAGAGCATAACACATTCATGAAACAAGAGAATTTTGGTGTGCTTACAGCAAAAGATGTGAATGGTGAGTAATCAGATTATGAAAGTTTTTGCATGTCATCTTAAGGACTTCAAATGTTAGGGCAGTGAAACAGTGCTAAGGGATTTAAGCAGAGAAGTGGCATATCCAGGTTTTTCGAAAGCATAAATCTAGTCACATAATCCTTCATGTAGGAATTGGTTCTCCATCAGAGGTAGTTCTAACTTCTCTGTCAAATATATTCCTCTCTTTAACAGTACCTCAAAAGGATCTCTTACCTGAGGCTCTATAAAAGTAACAAGTGAAATTAGTGTTGATTGAGATCCAAAGAAAAGAATGCACTGTTTTACCAATAATTAACTTTAGTATTGCATATCATATATAAAGCACACACACACACACATACATATATATATAGTTGCGCGCAGCCATGTTATGGAACATATGGCTTTAACTACTACTCTCTCAGCCAAGATCTGCAAGGAGATACTCACCCAGGTTCTGTTCTGGGTCCTCTTCTGACATCTGGGTTATTTCTCATCCGTTTTGTTGTCCCATTCTGGTCTATATCCCACTCTAAAACACTTGGTTCCATGCCAATCTGCTCAGTTCCTTGTGTCAAAGCTGGCAGACTGACTACAGAGGGTGTTCAGTCTGTGTCTCCAAGGTCTCTCATAGTTCCCTCTTTGAAGTAAAGCTTTCAGCTATTTCTATAGCTCTAGCTATTTCTGTTTATATTTAGAACCACACATAATGAATTCCAGAAAGCAGACAATTCAGTTATATTATAATAAAATTTAGCTCTACTCGAATAAAAACCTACTATAAAATTACACTGCAACATAACACTGAAATTGCCAGGCAATGATTGTGCCCATTGCATCGGGAAGACTGAGGTATCTAGGAAGAAACATAGTTACTTCTAGGATAAATGCTTCCCAGTCAGCTTTCCCTTACCATTCCAAAACCATTACTCGGGGCATAATTCCATTCTCTACTATCAAACGTCTCTTGGCAGCAAAATCTGGCATCAAATTTATCCCGTTGTTGGCCGGGCGTGTTGGCTTACACCTGTAATCCCAGCGTTTTGGGAAGCCGAGGTGGGCAGATCACTTAAGGTCAGGAGTTCGAGACCAGCCTGGCCAACATGGTGAAATCCCGCCTCTACAAAAAATACAAAAAATTAGCCAGGCGTAGCGGCATATGTCTGTAATCCCAGCTGCTTGGGAGGCTGAGGCAGGAGAATCACTTGAACCTGGGAGGCAGAGGTTCCAGTGAACCGAGATCGTGCCACTGCACTCCAGCCTGGGTGACAGAGTGAGACCCTGTCCCAAAAAAAGAAAAAAATTGTTTCATTGCTTCATCTCCAGAATTTTGCTATATAGTTATTTTGAGTTTCTTTATATATGGGTGACACATCTAGGAACATGTAACAGAAGTCCTAGATGTATGTTTTTTTAATTTTTTTATTATACTTTAAGTTCTGAGATACATGTGCAGAATGAGCTGGTTTGTTACATAGGTATACACATGCCATGGTGGTTTGCTGCACCCATCGACCCATCATCTACATTAGGTATTTCTCCCAATGCTAGAGTTAAGTAATCCAAAACTCAACATGTAATGCTAAAACTTTAAAAGTATTTTATATTTTTAATTTGTCCAGTGAGTTTACATTCTTCCAGTCAAAACCCTCTTCCCTTCCCTACTCTAGAAGTAGAGATAGACAAGTAAGAAGGTACACATGGAGGCAGAAAGAATGAAGGAAAAAAAATCAAATAAAAAAGGAAAAAGAGAGAAATAAGAACTAATCCTACTTTTCTTTTTGAGAGATAAATTTTTGCTGGAAATAACGTCTCCCAATGTATGGTCACTGCACAATCTGTATCAGAATTTCTTGGGGCTCCACCTGTAACTACAGACTATTGAGGAACCACCCTAGAGTCACTGAATCAGAATATCTGGGAGTGAAGGCATTTTTAACAAGCAATATTTGTATGCAAATAAATGATTTAAAACAACTAATATAAACATTGTCTCTGTAATGTTTAAGTATTTATAAAGCAATATACCTCATTGCCTTTGTTTCTTCTTTATAATTTTCACAAGTGGTACCTTCTTCTCAAATAAAGTGACTGGTGTAAAGCTGATAAATGTGTTAATTTACTGAATGACTGCTGTAAACAGAAAAGGTACAAAATAACAAGAATACATGTCTCTGTGAAGTCAATCATCCAATGAAGAAAAAAGGCAAACATGAATGAAAAAGACTTAATTATTATATGAGTAGTATACTGGCATAAAAGCAGATACAATTTGCACAAGTATTTATGTGCTTAGAAAAGCAAGGCTGGCAAGTGGAAAAATCAAGTAGGCATCATTGAATGCCTTACTCAGGGAGATAAGGAGTTTTAATCAGGAGTTTTGAATAATGAGGGGTAATTAGAGAGCCACCATCATGTGGTAGAACAAGCTCTGGCCAAGAAATCGGAAGGATGTCATAGTCCCAGTTCTACAGTTGTGTGATGTTGAGCTAGTCTTTTACATTTTTAAATTCTGTTTTCTCACTTGCACAATTAAGGCCAGTCTTTATTTGTTTCTTTATGCTCCCACCTCCTTTGAGAAAGGATTAAATCACAGAAGATATACAAGATTTCTTCTGTAGCAAACATTTAATGACTCTATAACTCAAAACCTCACAACCACAAAACACAAAAAGGAAATATTAACAAATGCAAATTGAAACCTACTATTATTAATAGGCAATCACTCTGTGTATGCAGCTCATAACTGTGAAATTATATAGAGATAAGATCCGATCAGAGTTCTAAGAGGTTGTATGTTGTCTCGAATTTCTCTGATGAGCTCTGCCAGGGGCACATCTCTGGTAAAACCATAGGGACCCAATCAGAGATGTTCGTGTGTTTGATGCAATGGTATTTTGCCCAGCAATTTCTTCACAGCATCTTTGACTTCCTTGTTTCTTAAACTGTAAATTATGGGGTTCAACATAGGGGTAAGCACTCCATAAAGCAACGAGATGATTTTGTCTATTTTTTGTGCATTTGATGAAGAAGGCTTTAGGTACATAGAGAGGGCAGCCCCATAATACAAAATCACCACAGTCAAATGGGCACCACAGGTAGAAAAAGCCTTGTTTCTTCCCTCTGCTGAGCTGATTCTCAGAATAGTGGAAAGGATGAAGATGTAAGAGATGCAAACTAAGAGCATTGAAATTGGCAAGAGGAGAATGCTGACCACCAGCATGATGGTGTTCATGAGCAGTGAACTTGTGCAAGCTAACTTTAGCACCGCCAGAATTTCACACGTGAAGTGATCGATGAGATTCCCACAGAGGGGTATCTGCAGGGCAAAACTGGTTTCCAGCAGAGCGGTCAGGCAACCCGTCACCCAGGAGACCGTGGCCATCCGTGCACAGACGCACCTGTTCATGATGATGGAGTATCTCAGCGGGTTACAAATGGCCACATAACGGTCATATGCCATCACGGCCAGGAGCACACACTCTGTGGAGCCCATGGCAAGGGACAGATACATCTGTACAGCACACCCAGAAAAGATAATGGTTTTCTGGGATGACAGCAAGTTCACCAGCAAAGTAGGAACAGAGGCAGATGTGTAACAAATATCCATGAAAGAGAGATTTCCAAGGAATAAGTACATGGGGGTTTTAAGGTGTGAATCTAGGATAGTGATCAAAATAAGAGTGCTGTTGCCCAAGAGCGTTGTCAGATACATTACAATGCTGAAGACGAAGAGAACCACCTCTAACCCTGGGTACTGGGAAAATCCCTCCAAGAAAAAAATGCTCCAAATGGTGAAGTTTTCTCCTTGCATTTTCTTTCTTTCATCTATATTTCTTCCAGTACTATTCCCTTCATTTAATCTGAGGACATAAAGAAATGAATAAAGTGTGATATTCATTTAGTTAGGAAAATACTCTCAAACTTATTTTCACTATTATAAATGCAATTTTACTACAAGAAATCACAGGATAGTGTATTTATTGATGTAAGGGAGGGAGCAGGTTTGATGTACATAAGTTGATTCTTCCACAACAAAATTTAGAAAACAGCAAATTTGAAAAAAGAATATACATATTTAATACTTGAATCTCAGCTCCTAAACCTATCCTTGGCACACAGTAGGTATTTAATAAAGATTTGAAAGTGACCGAATGAGGAAAAATATGAATGTACATTGAAGAAGTTATTGAGCTCAAATCAGAAAAGTAATCCAGATAAGTGAGGAAAAGAAAGCTCAAATGTACAATAAAAAGCAATATTGATTAGGCCGGGCACAGTGGCTCATGCCTGTAATCCCAGCACTTTGGGAGGCTGAGGCGGGTGGATTGCTTGAGCTCAGGAGTTTGACCAGCCTGGGCAACGTGATGGTGAAATCCTGTCTCTACGAAAAATACAAAAATTAGCCAGATGTGGTGGCGCACATCTGTGGTCCCAGCTACTCAGGAGGCTGAGGCTGAGACAGGGAGGCAGAGGTTGCAGTAAGCCGAGATTGCACCACTGCACTCCAACCTGGGTGACAGTGAGACTCTGTCTCAAAAAAAAGAAAAAAAAATTTAAACCAACTTCATAGTCGGAGGCTCTGGGTCTAAATGAACTCTGCCCTTTCCAGCTAACAGTATGGGGGGGCTGTACACTGGTTTCAAAAAGGACAACAATGCTCGAAGCATTGTAGATACTAATTTGTGATTATATTTAAGAGCCAGTTTATGTCACACAATTTAATACTAATACATTTAATACTAATACATCCACTGTACAATTTCATTCATTGTTGAGCCCCATATCTTTGTGAGTTTGTAAAGAGCTCTAAAAATTATAGCCAGGCAATATACGAAAACCCATATATCCAGGAAATGCAGAAACTAAACTCCCTTGGAAGATAACCATAAGATCTCTTTGAAAATAAGATTACAGAGCACATAGTTATAAATAAGAACATTGGAATTGGCAAGAGAAGAATGTTGACCCACCATCATGATCATATCCATGAGCAGTGAACTTGAGCAAACTAACTTTAGCACTTCCAGAATTTCACTCGTGATCAATGAGATTCCCACAGAGGGGTCGCTGCAGGGCAAAACTAGTTTCTAGCAGGACAGTCAGAAACTTAAAGTTGTATATTTTTTTCTTACATTTCACATTATTAACAAAAAATCATTACAGAAAACTTACCTTGCTTCTGCACTCGTATTGCCTTTTAATAAACCTTCAACCGTCTTATTTCTCCACTGAGTCTTTCCTATTTTCAAATATACATGTTCTTAAAAATTGCTTTCATCTTACGAATTTCTCTGCCAAATTTTATATTTAATAGATTTCTCTAATAATAAAAAATGTATTAGATTATTATAAAACATTACTTCAAAGAAGCTTAATTTTTGTGCTACTCTTAAGGCTAACAAGCCCAAGTTTTTAAGTGAAAAAATCAGCCCAGTTACCTGAGATTTGATATTCAAAGGTATGTAATAGTAGCTAAGAAGAACTGGTCCTCCCATCTGAAGTCCGTATCACCAACTTCAAATAAAACGTTGTTTTATGATGCACTTCATAAAGTTAACTATGTCCAAGAAATAATAAATTAATTCACATTTTAAAATGTTAAATATTATGTACAAATCAATAGTGCGATTCATTTGTTTTGAAATTATTAACTCTTACCACCATAACTAAAAATACCAAAGGATAGCAACTGAAATATTAGGTAAATTTAAATCATTTATTGTTTTGGGGGAATACCTGTTGTCCCTGAACAATTTAAAGTTCAGGAGCTAAGATAGATAGAGGTTTGAAATTTCAGATCCTTCAGGGATATTGTCCCAAAGATCCAATTATATCAAACTTTTAAAAAGTTAAATAGAGAGTGAACCACACAGTTCCTCCAAAATACTTTGGAAAAACTCAGAAAACAAAGTTTTCTATTCGCTTTCTTCTTGTCAATCCTTAGCTATGTTAAGACTTTTTAATGAATGATTTCAGCGTAGAATACTTAACAGAATACAGAGAAAAGATGTCCCTACAATACTAAAATACATTTTGTGCATTTGTGAAATTACTTCCCGGTTTTCAGAAATTAGGGAAAGAACATTTACTTTTTAAAGCCACAGAGAAATCACTGACTGCCCCAACAAGTGATCAGAAATGTTATTTAATACACACATATTGAGAGGATTGTAAGGCAATGAGACCTCGGTAGTAATGGGCACATCCTAGATCTTTGCTTTGTTTTGTTTTGTTTTTAAGACAGGGTCTGGCTCTGTCGCCCAGGCTGGAGTGCAGTAGCACGATCTCAGCTCACTGCAACCACCGCCTCCCAGGTTCAAGGGATTCTCCTGCCTCAGCCTCCTGAGTAGCTGGGACTACAGGCATGTGCCACCACGCTGGGCTAATTTTTGTATTTTTGGTAGAGACAGGGTTTCACCATGTTGGCCAGACTGGTCTCGAACTCCTGAGCTCAAGCAATCCACTCACCTCAGCCTCCCAAAGTGCTGGGATTACAGGCGTAAGCCACCACCCCCGGCCCCAGATATTAGTTTCTAAACACCATTCTTAACTAGAAGGAAACATGGCTCCTTGGGAAAATGACTAATACCAGAGCTAGGATACAGAAAGAACAAGATTAACTTAGAGTATCTTACCATACCAGAAAGTAAGAAATATGCAAAGAATGGTAGGAATATAGCAAAGGGTCATAGACGCCCACTTGATGAAGCTCCCATTGCTAAATTTAGGACAGATTATTTGGAGCATCAAAATAAAAATGATAATAATTGATCATAATTCATAGAATAATATAAAAATGTACGTTATTATGTAAATAAATAGGAATAGAAAGCTCTTCTTCACAGTAGGATGCCAAAAAATATAAATTTAGAGGAATGATGTTAGAAAATAATGAATCACAGTTAAGGGTTTTGTAGGCAATAGATTACCACAGGTAAAATGTTGTATTAGGTTAATGTAGGCAGTGTCGTTTTTGAAGGTAAAAGTTGGATGAACAGTATATTTACATGGTGTCAAAATATCTCACCACAAATTACTTAGTAAGTTTAAAGATAAAATAATAACTTTATGGTGGGGAGGCCTGAAGGATAATCATGTTAAAATCACCAATATTGGGACAAATAGACTCCATGTGCCTTCTAATATGAGGTACTGAGAACACACTATCACTTCTGAGGTATTCCCATCAAAATTAAATCACCAGAATCTAACCATGAGTGTAAACCAGACAAACCTAAATTTAGGGATATTATGCAACATAATCAGCCTATGCTTTCCAAAAGTACAGACAATTCTCAAAAAAGGATATACAAATGGCCACAAAACATGAAAAAATGTTCAACATCACTAATTATCAGGGAAATGCAAATCAAACCCACAGTGCAGTACCACCTTACTCCTGCAAGAAGGGCCTTAATCAAAAAATAATAGATGTCAGCATGGATGGGATGAAAGGGGAACACTTTTACACTGCTGGTAGGAAGGTAAACTAGTACAACCACTATGGAAAACAGTGTGAAGATTCCTTAAAGAACTAAAAGTAGATCTACCATTTAATCCAGCAATCCCACTCCTGAGTATCTACCCAGAGGAAAAGAAGTCATCATACAAAAAAGATACTTGCACACATGTTTATAGCAGCACAATTCGCAATTGCAAAAATATGGAATCAGCCCAAATGCCCAACAATCAATGAGCAGATAAAGAAAATGTGAGATAGATAGATATATATACACACACACACCATGGAATACTACTCAGCCACAAAAAGAAACAAAATAAAGGCATTTGCAGCAACCTAGATGGAATTGGAGATCATTATTCTAAGTGAAGTAACTCAGGAATGGAAAATCAAACATGCTATGTTCTCGCTCTCTCACTCATAAGTGGGAGCTAAGCTATGAGGATGCAAAGGCATAAGAATGACACAATGGACTCTGGGGACTCAGGGGAAAGGATGCGAGGCTGGGGGACAAAAGACAACGTATTGGGGATAATGTACACTGGTGGGTGTACCAAAATCTCAGCAATCACCACTAAAGAACTTACCCATGTAGCCAAACACTACCAGTTCCCCCAAGACCTACTGAAATAAAAAAGAAGAAATCATAAAATAAAAAACTCCTAATTAAAAAAAAAAGTGTCACAATCAGGAAACAAAAAGAAAAACCAAGAAAATGTTCCATACCTGAAAGAGACAGGACAACTAAATATGATACATGCCCCAGCATGAATCTTAGATTAGGAAAAATGGTCTATAAAGGACATTATTAGGACAATTGACAACATTTGAAAATGGGCTGGGGATTAGATATTAGCATTCTATCAATATCATATTTCCTGATCTTGATCACTGTACTATGGTTATGTAAGATAATGCTCTTATTCTTAGGAAATACACACTGAAGCATTTAGTGTTAAAAGGGCAAAATGTCTCCAACTTACCCTCAAATCATTGGTAAAAATATTTTTTTAAAGTTGTGTGTGGAGAGAAAATGCACTTATTGCCGCATACTTTTTGCAAGTAATGCCTTCTCCATATTTTCTGCGTCCTTATGACAGTTCATTTACTCTGGATCACTGATGGCAAACGTCCAGAAAGAAGACCCTCAGAAGAACTTGGTCCTACCACATGAATAGGCAAATTGTTTCCTTCTTAGGAAAAGAAGAAACAACAACTATATTGAATAATATAAAATATAAAATAGAGCTAATTAAATGGTAGGATTATATTTTGGGGATAATGGGCTAGAGTGGCCCATACAGCATGAGCTTGGAATAGTGAAACTGGCTAAATCCAATAGGCTTGTTTGATTGTAAAACATAGGAAACATGATAACTAATGACTTGAAGTTTTAATAATATTAATCTTGAAACTTTATTTTTCTAAAAGTCAGCACTCACGACAAATCCCTCCCACCACCAGGCAACAAGACAACAAGAATTTTATAAGAAAATTGACAATAAGATGACCATCTATGTAGAAAATCTGAAAGAATCAACAAAAACCTGCTGGAACTAAGAATAAGCAATTCCCAATAAGGTTTCAGAACACAGGGTTAATGTACAAAAGTCAGTTGCTCTCCTGTATACCAGCAAAGAAGAAATGGAATTTGCAATTAAAAACACAACATTGTTTACACTAGGATCCCTCCCCCACAATGATATACTTGAGCATGAATCTAACAAAATATGTGTATAATCTATATAAGGAAAACTATAAAACTCTGATAAATGAAATCAAAGAAGAACTAAATAAATGGAGAAATATTTCATGTTCTTGGATGCTACGAAGACAATATTGTCAAGAAATCAGCTCTTTCCAAACGAGCCTGGCAAGATGGCCAAATAGGAGCAGCTCTGGTCTGCAGCAACCAGCGAGATCAACCCAGAAGGCAGGTGATTTCTGCATTTCCAACTGAGGTACCCGGCTCATCTCACTGGGACTGGTTAGACAGTGGGTGCAGCCCAGGGAGGGGAGCCGGAGCAGGGTGGGGTGTCGCCTCACTCAGGAAGCACAAGGTCTTGGCAAACTCCCTCCACTAGCCAAGGGAAGCTGTGAGGGATCATACTGTGAGGAATGGTGCACTCCAGCCCAGATACTACACTATTCCCACAGTCTTTGCAACCTGCAGACCAGGAGATTCCCTCGGGTGCCTACGCCACCAGGGCCCTGGGTTTCAAGCACAAAACTGGGCGGCTGTTCGGGCAGACACCAACCTAGCTGCAGGAGTTTTTTTTCATACCCTAGTGGCACCTGGAACTCCAGTGAGACAGAACCATTCATTCTCCCTGGAAAGGGGGCTGAAGCCAGGGAGCCAAGTGGTCTAGCTCAGCGGATCTCACCCCCATGGAGCCCAGCAAGCTAAGATCCACTGGCTTGAAATTCTCACTGCCAGCACAGCAGTCTTAACCTGGGATGCTCAAGCTTGATGGGGGAGGGGCGTCCACCATTACTGAGGCTTGAGTAGGTGGTTTTCCCCTCACAGTGTAAACAAAGCCGCCAGGAAGTTCAGACTGGGCAGAGCCCACCACAGCTCATAAGCCACTATAGCCAGACTGCCTCTCTAGATTCCTCCTTTCTGGGCAGGGCATCTCTGAAAGAAAGGCAGCAGCCCCAGTCAGGGTCTTATAGATAAAACTCCCATCTCCCTGGGACAGAGCACCTGGGGGAAGAGGTGACTGTGGGTGCAGTTTCAGCTGACTTAAACATTCCTGCCTGCCAACTCTGAATGAGCAGCGGATCTCCCAGCACAGCACTGGAGCTTTGCTAAGGGACAGACTGCCTCCTCAAGTGGGTCCCTGATCCCCGTGCCTCCTGACTGGGAGACACCTCCCAGCAGGGGTCAACAGACACCTCATACAGGAGAGCTCTGGCTGACATCTGTTGGGTGCCCCTCTGGGACGAAGCTTCCAGAGGAAGGAACAGGCAGCAATCTTTGCTGTTCTGCAGCCTCCGCTGGTGATACCCAGCAAAACAGGGTCTGGAGTGGACCTCCAGCAAACTCCAGCAGACTTGCAGCAGAAGGGCCTGACTGTTAGAAGGAAAAATAACAAACAGAAAGGAATAGCATCAACATCAACAAAAAGGATGTCCACACAGAAACCCCATCGGTAGGTCACCAACATCAAAGACCAAAGGTAGATAAATCCACAAAGATGAGGAAAAACCAGCACAAAAAGGCTGAAAATTCCAAAAACCAGAATGTGTCTTCTCCTCCAAAGGATCACAACTCCTTGCTGGCAACGGAACAAAGCTGGATGGAGAATGACTTTAAGAGCTGACAGAAGTAGGCTTCAGAAGGTCGGTAATAACAAACTTCTCTGAGCTAAAGGAGGATGCTCTAACCCAATGCAAAGAAGCTAAGAACCTTGAAATAAAAGTTAGAGGAATTGCTAACTAGAATAACCAATTTAGAGAAGAACATAAATGACCTGATGAAGCTAAAACATATAGCATGAGAACTTCATGAAGCATACATAAGTATAAATAGCCAAATCGATCAAGCAGAAGAAAGAATATCAGAGATTAAAGATCAACTTAATGAAATAAAGCATGAAGACAAGATTAGAGAAAAAAGAATGAAAAGGAACAAACAGAGCTTCCAAGAAATATGGGACTATGTGAAAAGACCAAACCTATGTTTGATTGGTATACCTGAAAGTGACAGGGAGAATGGAACAAAATTGGAAAACACTCTTCAGGATATTATCCAGGAACTTCCTCAACCTAGCAAGATAGGCCAACATTCAAATTCAGGAAGTTCAGAGAACACCACAAAGATACTCGAGAAGAACAACCCCAAGACACATAATCGTCAGATTCACCAAGGTTGAAATGAAGGAAAAACTGTTAAGCACAGCCAGAGACAAAGGTCAGGTTACCCACAAAAGGAAGCCCATCGGACTAACAGTAGATCTCTCTGCAGAAACCCTACAAGCCAGAAGAGAGTGGGGGCCAATATTCAACATTCTTAAAGAAAAGAATTTTCAACCCCGAATTTCATATGCAGCCAAACTAAGCTTCATAAGCGAAGGAGAAATAAAATCCTTTATAGATGAGCAAATGCTGAGAGATTTTGTCACCACCAGGCCTGCCTTACAAGAGTTCCTGAAGGAAGCACTAAAAATGGAAAGGAACAACCAGTACCAGCCACTGCAAAAACATACGAAATTGTAAAGACCATCGACACTACAAAGAAACTGCATCAATTAACAGGCAAAACAACCAGCTGGCATGCAAATACTCATTATTGGACAGGAAAAATGATTAATCCTAGTTGTCCTGGAGGACTTGAAGCCACTGTCTGTTGGGCTTACTTCACCCATACTGGTATGTCTGATGGGGGTGGAGTTCAAGATCAGGCAAGAGAAAAACACATAAAGGAAGTAATCTCCTAACTGACCCAGGTATATAGTACCCCTAGCTCCTACAAAGGACTAGATCTCTCAAAACTACACGAAACCCTCCGTACCCATACTCGCCTGGTAAACCTATTTAATACCACACTCACTGGGCTCCATGAGGTCTCAGACCAAAACCCTACTAACTGTTGCATGTGCCTCCCCCTGCACTTCAGGTCATACATTTCGATCCTGGTACCTGAACAGTGGAACAACTTCGGCACAGAAATAAACACCACTTCCATTTTAGTAGGACCTCTTGTTTCCAATCTGAAAATAATCCATACCTTAAACCTCACCTGTGTAAAATTTAGCAATACTATAGAAACAACCAACTCCCAATGCATCAGGTGGGTAACTCCTCCCACATGAATAGTCTGCCTACCCTCAGGAATATTTTTTGTCTGTGGTACCTCAGCCTACCGTTGTTTGAACGGCTCTTCAGAATCTATGTGCTTCCTCTCATTCTTAGTGCCCCCTATGACCATCTACACTGAACAAAATTTATACAATCATGTCGTACCTAAGCCCTGCAACAAGAGTACCCATTCTTCCTTATGTTATTAGAGCAGGAGTGCCAGGTGGACTAGGTACTGGCATTGGCAGTATCACAATCTCTACTCAGTTCTACTACAAACTATCTCAAGGACTAAATGGTGACATGGAACAGGTCGCCGACTCCCTGGTCACCTTGCAAGATCAACTTAACTCCCTAGCAGCAGTAGTCCTTCAAAATCAAAGAGCTTTAGACTTGCTAACTGCCAAAAGAGGGGGATCCTGTTTATTTTTAGGGGAAGAATACTGTTATTATGTTAATCAATCTGGAATTGTCACCGAGAAAGTTAAAGAAATTGAAGATACAATATAACGTAGAGCAGAGGAGCTTAAAAACACTGGACCCTGGGGCCTCCTCAGCCAATGGATGCCCTGGATTCTCCCCTTCTTAGGACCTCTAGCAGCTATAATATTGCTACTCCTCTTTGGACCCTGTATCTTTAACCTCCTTGTTAAGTTTGTCTCTTCCAGAATTGAAGCTGTAAAACTACAAATAGCTCTTCAAATGGAGCCCCAGATGCAGTCCATGACTAAGATCTACTGCAAACCCCTGGACTGGCCTGCTAGCCATGCTCCGATGTTAATGACATCAAAGGCACCCCTCTCAAGGAAATCTCAGCTGCACAACCCCTACTATGCCCCAATTCAGCAGTAAGCAGTTAGAGCGGTTATCAGCCAACCTCCCAAACAGCACTTGGGTTTTCCTGTTGAGAGGGGGCACTGAGAGACAGGACTAGCTGGATTTCCTAGGCCAACTAAGAATCCCTAAGCCTAGCAGGGAAGGTGACCACATCCACCTTTAAACATAGGGCTTGCAACTTAGCTCACACCCGACCAATCAAATTGTAAAGAGAGCTCACTAAAATGCTAATTAGGCAAAAATAGGAGGTAAAGAAATAGCCAATCATCTATTGCCTAAGAGCACAGTGGGAGGGACAATGATCGGGATATAAACCCAGGCATTCGAACCAGCAACGGCAACCCCCTTTGGGTCCCCTCCCTTTGTATGGGAGCTCTGTTTTCACTCTATTAAATCTTGCAACTGAAAAAAAAAAAAAAAAACCAGCTAGCATCATAATGATAGAATCAAATTCACATATAACAATATTAACCTTAAATGTAAACAGGCTAAATGCCCCAGTTAAAAGACACAGACTGGCAAATTGGATAAAGAGTCAAGAGCCATCAGTGTGCTGTATTCAGGAGACCCATCTCATGTCCAAAGACATACATAGGCTCAAAATAAAGGGATGGAGGAAGATTTACCAAGCAAATGGAAAGCAAAAAAAAAAAGCAGGGCTTGCAATCCTAGTCTCTGATAAAACAGACTTTAAACCAACAAATATCAAAAAAGATAAACAAAGGCATTACATAACGGTAACAGGATCAATGCAACAAGAAGAGCAAACTATCCTAAATATATATGCACCCAATACAGGTGCACCCAGATTCATAAAGCAAGTTCTTAGAGACCTACAAAGAGATTTAGACTCCCACACAATAATAGTGGGAGACTTTAACACCCCACTGTCAATATTAGACAGATTAGCGAGACAGAAAATTAACAAGGATATTCAGGACTTGAACTCAATTCTGGACCAAGCAGATCTAATAGACATCTACAGAACTCTCCACCCCAAATCAACAGAATATACATTTTTCTGAGCACCACATTGCACTTATTCTAAAATTGACCACATAATTGGAAGTAAAACACTCCTCAGTAAATGCAAAAGAACAGAAATCATAACAAACAGTCTCTCAGACCACAGTGCAATCAAATTAGAACTCAGGATAAAGAAACTCACTCAAAGCCGCACAAGTACATGGAAACTGAACAAGCTGCTGCTGATTGACTACTGGGTAAATAACAAAACTAAGGCAAAAATAAATAAGTTCTAGGAACCAATGAGAACAAAGATACAACATACCAGAATCTCTGGGACACATTTAAAGCAGTGTGTAGAGGGAAATTTATAGCACTAAATGCCCACAAGAGAAAGCAGAAAAGATCTAAAATTGACACCCTAACATCACAATTAAAAGAACTAGAGAAGCAAGAGCAAACAAATTCAAAAGCTAGCAGAAGACAAGAAATAACTAAGATCAGAGCAGAACTGAAGGAGATAGAGACACGAAAAACCCTTCAAAAAATCAATAAATCCAGGAGCTGGTTTTTCGAAAAGATCAACAAAATAGATAGACCATTAGCCAGACTAAGAAAGAGATAAGAATTAAATAGACACCATAAAAAATGATAAAGGGGATATCACTACTGATCCCACAGAAATACAAACTACCATCACAGAATACTATAAACACCTTGATGCAAATAAACTAGAAAATCTAGAAGAAATAGATAAATTTCTGAACATATACACCCTCCCAAGACTAAACCAGGAAGAAGTCAAATCCCTGAATAGACCAATAACAAGTTCTGAAAATGAGGCAGTAATTAATAGCCTACCAACCAAAAAAAGCCCAGGACCAGACAGATTCACAGCAGAATTCTACCAGAGGTACAAAAAGGAGTTGGTACTATTCCTTCTGAAACTATTCCAATCAATAGCAAAAGAGGGACTCCTCCCTAACTCATTTTATGAGGCCAGCATCATCCTGATACCAAAACCTGGCAGAGACACAACAAAAAAGAAAATTTCAGGCCAATATCCCTAATGAACATCGATGCAGAAATCCTCAATAAAATACTGGCAAACCAAATCCAGCAGCACATCAAAAAGCTTATCCACCACGATCAAGTCGGCTTCACCTCTGGGATGCAAGACTGGTTTAACATATGCAAATCAATCAATGTAATCAATGACATAAACAAAACCAATGACAAAAACCACATGATTATTTCAATAGATGCAGAAAAGGCCTTTGATAAAATTCAACACCCCTTCATGTTAAAAACTCTCAATAAACTAGGTATTGATGGAACGTATCTCAAGATAATAAGAGCTATTTATGACAAACCCACAGCCAATATCATATTGAATGGGCAAAAGCTGGAAGCATTCCCTTTGAAAGCCAGCACAAGAGAAGAATGCCCTCTCTCACCACTCCTATTCAACATAGTATTGGCAGTTCTGTCCAGGGCGATCAGGCAAGAGAAAGAAATAAAGTGTATTCAAATAGGAAGAGAGGAATTCAAACTGTCTCTGTTTGCAGATGACATGATTGTATATTAAGAAAACCCCATCATCTCAGTCCCAAATCTCCTTAAGCTGATAAACAACTTCAGCAAAGTCTCAGGATACAAAATCAATGTGCAGAAATCACAAGCATTCCTATACACCAATAATAGACAAACAGAGTACCAAATCATGAGTGAACTCCCATTCACAATTGCTACAAAGAGAATAAAATACCTAGGAATACAACTTACAAGGGATGTGAAGGACCTCTTCAAGGAGAACTACAAACCAGTGCTCAAGAAAATAAGAGAGGACACAAACAAATGGAAAAACATTCCATGCTCATGGATAGGAAGAATCAATAACATGAAAATGGCCATATGGCCCAAAGTAATTCATAGATTCAATGCTATCCCCATCAAGCTACCACTGACTTTTTTCAGAGAATTAGAAAAAACTAATTTAAATTTCATATGGAACCAAAAAAGAGCCCACATAGCCAAGACAATCAATCCTAAGCAAAAAGAACAAAGGTGGAGGCATCACGCTACCTGACTTCAAACTATACCATAAGTCTACAGTAACCAAAACAGCATGGTACTGGTACCAAAATAGACATATAGACCAATGGAACAGAACAGAGGCCTCAGAAATAACATCAGACATCTACAATCATCTGATCTTTGACAAACCTGACATAAACAAGCAATGGGGAAAGGATTCCCTATTTAACAAACGGTATTGGGAAAACTGGCTAGCCATATGCAGAAAACTGAAACCGGACCCCTTCCTTACACCTTATACAAAAATTAACTCAAGATGCATTAAAGACTTTAACATAAGACCTAAAACCGGCCGGGCACAGTGGCTCATGCCTGTAATCCCAGCACTTTGGGAGGCCAAGGTGGGCGGATCACGAAGTCAGGAGATAGAGACCACGGTGAAACCCCATCTCTACTAAAAATACAAAAAATTAGCCAGGCACAGTGGCAGGCGCCTGTAGTCCCAGCTACTCGGGAGGCTGAGGCAGGAGAATGGCGTGAACCCGGGAGGCAGAGCTTGCAGTGAGCCGAGATTGCACCACTGCACTCCAGCCTCCAGCCTGGGCAACAGAGCGAGACTCCATCTCAAAAAAAAAAAAAAAAAAAAAAAAAAAAGAGAGACCTAAAACCACAAAAACCCCAGAAGAAAACCTAGGCAATACCATTCAGGACATAGGCATGGGCAAAGACTTCATGATTAAAACACCAAAAGCAATGGCAACAAAAGCCAAAATTGACAAATGAGGTCTAATTAAACTAAAGAGCTTCTGCATAGCAAAAGAAACTATCATCAGAGTGAACAGGCAACCTATAGAATGGGAGAAAATTTTTGCAATCTATCCATCTGACAAAGGGCTAATATCCAGAATCTACAAAGAACTTAAACAAATTTACAAGAAAAAAACAAACAACCCCAGCAAAAAGTGGGCAAAAGATATGAACAGACACTTCTCAAAAGAAGACATTTATGTGGCCAACAGACATATGAAAAAATACTCATCATCACTGGTCATCAGAGAAATGCAAATGCAAATCAAAACCACAATGAGATACCATCTCACGGCAGATAGAATGGCAATCATTAAAAAGTCAGGAAACAACAGATGCCGCAGAGGATGTGGAGAAATAGAAACACGTTTACTCTATTGGTGCAAGTGTAAATTAACTCAACCATTGTGGAAGACAGTGTGGCGATTCCTCAAGGATCTAGAACCAGAAATACCACTTGACCCAGCAATCCCATTACTGGGTATATACCCAAAGGATTATAAATCATTCTACTATAAAGACACATGCACACATACGTTTATTGCAGCACTGTTCACAACAGCAAAAGACTTGGAACCAACCCAAATGCCCACCAATGATAGACTGGATAAAGAAAATGTGGCACATATACACCATGGAATACTATGCAGTCATAAATAAGGATGAGTTCGTGTCCTTTGTAGGGACATGGATGAAGCTGGAAATCATCATTCTCAGCAAACTAACACAGGAACAGAAAATCAAACACCACATGTTCTCACTCATAAGTGGGAGCTGAACAATGAGAACACATGGACACAGGGAGGGGAACATTACACACCGGGGCCTGTTAGGGGTGGGCGCTAGGGGAGGGATAGCATTAGCAGAAATACCTAATGTAGATGACAAGTTGATGGGTGCAGCAAACCACCATGGCACATGTATACCTATGTAACAAACCTGCAAGTTCTGCACAGGTATCCCAGAACTTAAAGTATAATTTAAAAAAAAAAGAAAGAAAGAAATCAGCTCTTTCCAACATGAGCTATAGATTTGATACAATCCCAATCAAAATCATGGGAAGTTCTTTTGTAGATAACAGTAAATTGACTCTAAAACTTTTATGCAAAATGGTACAGCCACTTTGGAAGACAGTTTGGCAGTTTCTTTCTTACAAAGCCAAACATACTCTTACCACACGATCCAGCAATTGTGCCCATTGGTGTTTACCCAAAGGAGTTGAATACATGTCCATACAAAAAATGTGCACAAGGATGTTTGTAGCAGCTTTTTTCTTAATTCCCAAAACTTTGAAACAACCGAGATGACCTTTAGTAGGTGAATGGATAAACGATGGTATGTGCAGCCAGCAGAACATTATTCAGCACTCAAAAGAAATTAGCTATTAAGCCCTGAAAAAAAGATATGGCGGATGAGTTTCAAGTCAAGGCTAAATGAAAAGAAAAAAAAAAGACATGAGGGAAACTGAAATGCATATTACTCAGTGAAAGAAGCCAATCTGAAAAGGCTACATACTGTATGATTCCAACTATATGATATTCTAGAAGAGGCAAAATATGGCGACAGTAAAAAGATCAGTGGATGACAGGAGTTGGGAGTAAGAAGAGGGATGAATAGGAGGAGCACAGAAGATTTTTAGGACAGTGAAAATACTCCGTATTGTACTATAATAATGGGTACAAGTCATTATAAATTTTCTAAAATCCATAGACTGTACACCACCAAGAGTGAACCCTACGGCAAACTATGGACTTTGGACGATTATGGTGTGACGATATTGGTTCATCTATTGTAACAAATGTACCACCCTGGAGGGGGATGTTGATAACTGAGGAGGCTATGGATGTGTAGGGGCACAGAGTATATGAGAAATCTCTCAATTTTGCTGTGAACCTAAAACTGCCTTAAAAAATAAAATCTTAAAAAATAATAATTACAAGAATATGTTGGTGAACATTAAGCTAACTTTAAGATAAAGTAATAATTTTCATATCAACAGCTATCATTTATTGAATGCTCACCACATGCCCAAGTATTATGCAAAGCATTTTACAGATTCTTTCTGTAAAATTATATGATGTAGGAAAAATTAACATCTCAATATTATGAAAAGTGAATAAGCTGGTCAAAGGATGCATTGTGTCAAGGCCACAGAGCTAGCAAGTTTAAGTTAGAATTTGAAAACCAAGTCTGTATATCTCTAAGCCTGGCCTCATCACCACCTAAGGTTGCTTTGGTTGGTTCCTTGGTTGGTTGGTTTGGTTTTCTCTTTAAAGACAGGGTCAGGCTGCAGCACAGTGGCGCAATCACTGCTCACTGTAACCTCAAACTCCTGGGCTCAAGTGATCCTCCTGCCCTGGCCTCCCGAGTAGCTGGGACTACAGGTGAGGGCCATCATGCCCAGATAATTTTTTAAAAAGTTTTTAGAGATTAGGTCTTGCTATGTTGCCCAGGGTGGTCTTAAACTCCTGTTCTCAAGCAGGGTTGGTTGTGCTTAATGGAAATAAAAGAGTTATTATGTGTAAAGTTCTTAGAGCAGTGTCTGGCCCTGTATGACCATGAGCAGTTATGTATTCAGCTCTTGGCTAAGAACGTGGACTCTTCACCGTGTGCCCCACTGCTTGGTTACTTAGCGTTTTCTTGAAAGCTCTGTGCCTTAGTTTACTCATCTATGAATGAGTATAATAATAGTATTTTCATCATGTAATTATTAGAGGACTAAAATATCTAATAGAGAAGTACTTAAAATGGTGTCAGGAACGGGGCAAGGGCTGTGTCAATAAGTGCTACTACTAATTGTTGTGTCTGTTTCCCATCATCAAAGAGTGAAAACGGGAAGCAACATAAATGTGCAACAAAGGAGGATGATGGATTTAAAAATTATAACCAAATATTGGGATACTATTTGATCATTCAAAAGCATGGTTTGGAAGAGTATGTAAAGACAAAAGATAATTCTCACAATACAATGTAAAATAAAAAGCAAGATTCGCAAATGTCAGTAGAATGTTTTTTGGTGTTTGTTTTGTTCTGTTTTGTTTTTAAATCAAAGATGGTCACTATCAGTAGAATGTTTTTAATTTTTTTATATAGTATTTGTGTGGTTGTACATACAAACATATACACATACAATGATAATGTGCAGAAAACATAATGAAATAAATACTCATAATGGTAAAAAAATTGACAATCAGATGTTAAATAGGAATAGTCACAAACATTGAAGAAAAGCATGTAAAATTATCACTAGTAAACTATATGATTTTATAACTAAAAAAGAACAAGAGAATCAACTAAAATGTTCCCCAGAAGTGAAAAGAGTTTAGTAAAGTAGCCTAATAAAAGAAATAAATAAAAACCAATCATTTTCTTGCAGCCATTTGGACGATATGGTAACCAGAAAAATATTCCATTATCAGTTGCATTAAAAATGTGAGCTACTGGCCAGGCACAGTGGCTCATGCCTGTAATCCCAGCACTTTGGGAGGCTGAGGTGGGCGGATCACAAGGGCAGGAGTTTGAGACCAGCCTGGCCAATATGGTGAAACCTTGTCTCTACTAAAAATACAAAAATTAGCCGGGTGTGGTGGCAAGTGCCTGTAGTCCCAGCTACGTGGGAGACTGAGGCAGGAGAATAGCTTGAACTCGAGAGGCAGAGATTGCAGTGAGCCACCAAGATCGCACCATTGCACTCCAGCCTGGGTGACAGAGTGAGACTCCATCACAAAAAAAAAAAAAAAGTAAGCTATGTTAGAATCACTCAAACGAGAACAGTGCAGAACTTACATAAAAGGAACAATAAAATTTTAATAACAGGAGTACCCTAGCCAATAAACTGGTTGAATACCAATGCAAAATCTAGAGTCTACCTCTCTAAATGTGCATTATTTTTATCAATAAATGAAAATAATTCTTTCCTGATGAAACAAAAAAATGCTATATTAAAATGAAACCTTCAGAACTAAGCAGGTGTTTCCCTAAAAGATTATAGAGATAAATGAGTCTTTTGAGTATTTCTCACAAAACCAAACAAAAGAACTTAAAGGGAAAAAATGCTATGTAATAACAAAACGTATACTTCAGCCACTTCACCTTTCAGAAGAGTGGCATGAGGATCTCCCCTCTGAGTTATGTGGCTCTTTTATTTAGGAAAACACCTCAAGGGATCTGTTTTATTATGAAAGCAGGCCCTGGGCTAGTTCAAATGGGGAAAGATATTGATAAAGATAACTAAATTATTCTATTTAATATTGATCTTATAGGATTTTAACATTCATTTCTGGCTTCTTGAGGAGAAGCTTGGGACACTGGGAGAGAAAGTAGAGAGGGAATTAGAAAGAGAAGAAGCAGCCCAGGAACCTTGCAGGAATAGGGAATCCAAAGACACTAACAAGAGGCAGGGAAAGGAAAGGTCCATAAAAACAGTGAGGACTCACATTGAAATTTAGGTTGCTGGCTGCTTTCAACTATTCTCTATTCCCCTGTCTGTCATTCCCAAACCTTCAGGTAAAGTCATACAAATACAACGGTCTTGGATAATGGAGCTTTGATTACAGAAGGACAGGACTAGCTACCAGAATGGAGGACTTTTAGGTGCAAGGCACTTAGGGACATCTCTGTTCAGTCATTAGCTGATCACCCAGCTAACTGAGCAGAGACTTCCATGGTCACATATAAAAAAGAATTGAAGACTTTGCAGAATCAGTTTAGGAAGTCACTTTAAAAAAAAATAGCAACAACAACAAACCCTGGAATGGGAGGGAAATCTGGTTTTCATTTAATATTTAAATATTTAATATATTTTATTTCCATTTAAAATAATACGTAATTATATAATAGCATATTATTTTAAACATCTGATTGTCAACAAAAGATTATAAGACATGTGAAGAGACAGGAAAGTATGGTCCATATTTTTATAATGATAAAAGTGTCCCAGCCTGCCCAACATGGTGAAACCCCGTCTCTACATTTAAAAATACAAAAAAAAAAAAAAAAAAAATTAGCCAGGCATGGTAGCGCATGCCTGTAATCCCAGTTACTTGGGAGGCTGAGGCAGGAGAATCACTTGAACCCAGGAGGCAGAGGTTGCAGTGAGCCGAGATTGCAGCACTGCACTCTAGCCTGGGCGACAGAGCAAGGCTCAGTCTCAAAAAAAAAAAAAAAAAAAAGTATTGATCCACAAACAAGACATAATTATAAATGTATATACACCTAAAGCAGAGCTCCAAAATATTTGAAACAAAAACTGACAGAATTGGAGGGAAAAATAGACATTTGAGCACAATAGTTGGAGATTTTAATGCTGCACTTTCAATAACTGGTAGAACTGGACAGAAGATCAACAAGGATGTAGAAGGCTGAAACTACACTACAAACCTACAGACCCCAGCAGCTTGTAGAGAATACCCCATGCCACCGCACACACCCACTCACTGCACATTCTTCGCCAGCGCTCACACAATATTACCAGCTGATTTGGTGCCCATGCCCGTCAGTATGTTCTTTCTCCACAAAGGTGACTGAGAATTATTCTATTTCCTATGTTAGTTTGCCTGTTATTGCATTTTTAAAAAATGGAATCAGGGCAGGGGTAGTAGCTCAAGCCTATCATCACAGGACTTTGGGAGGCCGAGGCAGGAGGATTGCTTGAGTCCAAGGAGTCTGAGACCAGCCCAGGCAACACAGTGAGATCCTGTCTCCGCAAAAAATAAAAACATTCATTGGTACGTGACCGAAGTCCTAGCTATTCAGACGCTGAGGTGGAAGGACTGCTTGAGCCTGGGAGGTTGAGGTTGCAGTGAGCTGTGATGGCACTACTGCAGTCCAGCCTGGGTAACAGAGTGAGACCCTGCCTCAAAAAAAAAAAAAAAAAAAAAGGAAGCATATGATATGCATTATGGTATGTTTGGTGTCCTTCTCTCCACAGTATGCCTGCAAGATTCATCCATGTTGACATATGTGGTTGCAGCTTGTCCATATTATTGCTGTTATTGTCTATTTTATAAACAACACACTTTATCTGTTGTCCTATTGTTAGACATTTGAATTGTCTTCACTTTTTGGCTATTTCAACAATGTCATTATAAACCTGCATGCGTTTGCCTTTTGGTTCACATGCATACACATTTCTCTCAGGTGTATACTTAGGAGTGGAAATGATAGGTGATAGGACATGTTGAAGTCAACTTTAGTAGATAGTGCTAAATGATTTTCCAGTATGTTATGAAAATTTACACCCTCAAGTAAACCTCAAGGTTTCCTACTGATGCAAAACAAACTAAATCAAAATTTAGTGACTTAAACAATAGCCATTTTCCTATATATCATGGATGTCTGAGTCAGAAATTCAGACTACTTAATGGAAGTATTTGTGAGAGATTGTAGAGTATAAGTCTGGCAAAGATTTTGGATTAGAAACTTTTTTTCACTTTTTAAACATTTTTTATTTTTAATTTTTGTGGGTAGATTTTTTTTTCTTTTAGGAGTTGGTTCAACTGTGGTCAGAGCTGATAAGCTAATCCTCAGAATTAAAAGGACTGGTAAAACTCCCGAGTAACTGGGACTACAAGCATGTGCCACCATGCCCGGCTGTTTTTTTTGTTTGGTTGGTTTTTTGTATTTTTAAATGTAGAGACGGGGTTTCACCATGTTAGGCAGGCTGGGACACTTTTATCATTATAAAAATATGGACCATACTTTCCTGTCTTTTCACATGTCTTATAATCTTTTGTTGAAAATCAGATATTTAAAATAAATGAAAATGAAAGGAGAAGATTCATTCTGTGAATAAATATTCTCTAGGAGAATTATCTAAGAGAAAGTTATTTCATGAAAGAATTTATGGTCTAGCCGGATGCGGTGGCTCACACCTGTAATCCCATCACTTTGGGAGGCTGAGGCCAGTGGATCACTTGAGGTCAGGAGTTTGAGACCAGCCTGGCCAACATGGTGAAACCCCCTCTCTACTAAAATACAAAAATTAGCTGGGCATGGTGGTGCACATCTATAATCCCAGCTACTCAGGAGGCTGAGGCAAGAGAATCACTTGAACCTAGGAGGTGGAGGTTGCAGTGAGCCAAGATCGTGCCACTGCACTCCAGCCTGGGTAACAGAGTGAGACTCCATCTCAAAAAAAATAATAATAATTTATTGTCTAATATTAGGAGTTACATGTAAAAAGAATACCTAAAAGAACACCTCCAATTTTGTATCTTTCATGATGGAATTATGTGAGCATAAACATATAGAGGGGTCATGGAGGTGACAATCTATAGGTCACATCTGGCAGACTCCCAAATTAACTGCCTGGGGAAAGTCTATAAGTCTTTGTGGCCTACATCCTGTTCCCTGAGAAAAGAATCTTATCGTGAGTTCCTCCAACTGTTGACATACTGATTAATACATAACCTATTGACATTGCAAAGAACACTGATTTGTTTCTGAATCATGCAATTTTACTGCTTGTCCTGCACATAGAACATTTTAGCCTGTACGTTGTAATCTGTAGCCAATGATTGCAAACTCTTTATGTAATCACCAATGAAAAAAGATAACTCCCATATAAGGAGTCCCTCTCCCTACTCCTGAACTTTCCCAGAAAAGTCTTTCAAGTTGTAGCTGACTCCGGAACATGGCCAACTTTGACAGTGTGCCTCCCCAAGTTGGTCCTTACATTTGACTTCCAATAAACCTTTATCAAATTATTTCTGCCTCAATCTCCTTAATTTTTGGTTGGCAGAGGCTTCTCTCCAGATCACCCCCCACCAAAAAAAAAAAAAAAAAAAAAAATCCCAAGCATACACTGGAAATAAAGGTGAACAAGGAAGTTTCCAGAGCCTTATTTTCCAAACACGGAACTTCTAGCTTAGCACATTTTTGCGTTTGAAAGTTGTTTTGATTGTCAAAAGAGACAGATGAAAGCATAAACTTATTTATGAGATAAGACTTCAAGCGTAGGCGGTACTGACATCATAAATGGGTTTAATGCCATATTAAGTAAGTTGAAATTAATTCTGGGACAATGGAGAACTGTTTTAAATAACATAGAGATATAATTTGGTTTATGACCAAATCAAGATGTAGAATATTCTTGAATCAAGAAGTTCCCTCATGCCCATTTACAGTCAATTATCTCCCCTGACCCCATGCCCCCAACTACAGACCTGACTTCTGTCACTATAGTTTTTCCTTATCCAGAATTTCACATAAATAGAACTATGTATAGTATGCAGTCACTCTACTTAGCAAGATGTTTTATGTTTATGTAGTCATTTCTTTTGTTGCGGAGTAGTATTCCACTGTGTAGATTTACAACTGTTGATATACTTACCAATCGATAGACATTTGGATGGTTTTCAGTTTTGACCTATAATGAATATTTACTTACGAGTCTTTGTGCAAACATAGATTTCCACTTGTCTTAGGTAAATACACCGGTGTAAAATTTATGGGTCATAGTACAAGTGTATGCTTAACTTCGTATGATATGTCAAACTGTTTCTCAAAGATGCTGTCCTATTTTGCTATCCCATTAGCGATATGAGAATTCCTGTTGCTCCACATCTGTGTGAATGCTTGATTTTGTCACTCTTTGATTTGTCATTTCAATGTGTGATGTCTCATGTTGGTTTTTCTTTCAAGGAAATATGATTTACTAACATATTTTAACAAGTAGTGTGTATAGAAAATAACCAACACGTTTTTGTATCTACAAATTATATTCAAAAATGCCCCAACATGTTCCAAATGTTTTTTTAAAAGTTTTATTGAGATATATAATTCATATACCATACGATTTACCCATTTAAAATATACAATCCAATAATTTTAAGTGGATTCACAGAGTTGTACAACTATCAGCACACAATCAATTTTAGAACATCACCCTTAAAAGAAACTCACACTCATTAGCAGAAATTCTCTATTTTCCCCCAACCCCTTAACCCTAGCAAACTACTAATCTACTCTGTTTCTATAGATTTGCCTATTCTGGACATTTCATATAAATGGAGTCACACAATGTGTGGTCTTTAAAGCTGACTTCTTTCCCTTATATCATATGTTTTCAAGATTTATCCAAGTCATAGCATGAATCATTATTTCATTCCTTTACTTGCCAAATAACATCTCATTGTATGGATATCCATATACAATGAGATATTTGGCAAGTAAAGGAATGAAATAATGATACATGCCAAACATCTCATTGTATAGATACGCCACATTTAATTTTTATCCAGTCATCAGTTGAGCATTTGGGTTGTTCCCAGTTTTTGGTTTTTATAAATAATGTTCCTATGAACATTTATCTATAATTTTTTGTGGGACATATGTTTTCATTTCTCTTGAGTATACGTTACACTTTGTTTAAACATTTGAGAAACTGCAAAACTGTTACCCAAAGCAGCTGTATCATTTTACATTCCCACCAGCAATGCTTGAGGGTTCCAATTTCTCCACTTCCTTATCAATACTTATGTGTCTTCTTTTTATATAGCCATCCTAGACAGTTTATAGTGGCATCTCATTGTGGTTTGCATTTGGAATCCCCGAATGGTTACTGATTTTTAGCAATTTTTATGTATATATTGGCCATTTATATATCTTCTTTGGATAAATGTCTATACAGATCCTTCACCCATTTTAGAAATTAGGTTGTCTTTTTGAGTCATAAGAGTGTTTTTTAAAATATATTCTGAATACAAGTTCCTTATCAGGTATAGAATTTGCAAATATTTTATCCCAATCTGTAGGTTGTCTTTTTACTTTCTTGATAGTTTCCTGTGAAAACACAAAAAGATGTTAATTTCAATGGAATTCAATTTATATATTTTTTTCTTTTATCACTTGAGCTTCTGGTATCATGTCTAAGAAATCTTTACCTAACCCAAGGTTAGGAAGATTTACTTCTAGATTTACTTTGAAGAGTTTTACAGTTTTAGCTCTTACATTTAAGTCTGATCCATTTTGAGTTCATTTTGTGTGCAATGTGAGGAAGAAGTCCAACTTCATTCATTTGCATGTAGATATCCAGTTGTACCAGCACCATTTGTTGAAAAGACTATTCTTTCCTCATTGAGTGAATTTGACACCCGTGTTGAAAGTCAATTTGCCATAAATGTAAAGGTTTATTTCTGGACTGTCAATTCTATTCCTTTGAATTGTATGTCCAGTCTTATGCCAGCACCACATAGTGTTGATTACCATAGATTTTTAGTAAGTTTTGAAGTCAGGAAAGAGGAGTAATCCACTTTTGTTCTATTTGTTTTTGTGTGTGTGAGAGACAGAGTCTCGATCTGTCACCCAGGCTGGAGTGCAGTGGCCCCATCTCAGCTCACTGCAACCTCTGCCTCCCAGGTTCAAGCGATTCTCCTGCCTCAGCCTCCCAAGTAGCTGGGACTACAGGTGCGTGCCACCATGCCCAGCTAATTTTTTGTATTTTTAGTAGAGATGGGGTTTCACCGTGTTAGCCAGGATGGTCTCGATCTCTTGACCTCATGTCCGCCCACCTCGGCCTCCCAAGGTGCTGGGATTACAGGCATGAGCCACTGCGCTAGGCCTACTTTTGTTCTTTTTCAAAATATTTTAAGTATTCTGGGTCCTTTGCACTCCACATAAATTTTAGAATTAGTTTGTCTATTGAATCTGTAAATCAACTTGGTCAGTATTGTCATCTTAACAGTATTAAGTATTCTGATCATAAGCATGGATGTCTTTCCATTTACTTAGCTCTTCCTTAATTTCTTTCAGCAATATTTTGTAATTTCCCAGAGTGTAATTTTTGCATGTTTCATTAAATTCATTCCTAAAAATTCATTTTGAACAAATAATTTTCTATTGCAAATGAAACAGTTTTCTTAATTTCATTTACAGGTTGTCCATTGGTACAACATAGAAATGTGATATTTGTAATTAACTTATAAATTCAATTATTAATTGATCCTCAACCTTGCTGAACTCATTTATAGTTCCAATAGGTTTTTAGTGAATTCATTAGGATTTTCTATATACAACATAATGTTATCTGAAAATATTGTTATTTTACTTCTTTCCAATCTCGATGCCATCTGTTCTGTTTACTTGACTAACTTTCCTAGATGGAACTTCCAGCATAATGTTTAAAGGAAGTAGCAAGAGTAAACACCCTTATCTCATTCCTGAGCTTAGAGGGAAAACATTTAGTCTTTCTTCATTAGGTATCATGTAACCCTATTAGGTACTATCATGTAGTCTTACAGTGTAAACTATGTGTTTTTTGTAGATCCCCCTTATTAGCTAATGAAGTTCCCTTTTATTCCAAATTGTTGAGTGGGGTGTGTGTGTCTGTGTGTGTGTGTGTGTAAAATGAAGGGGTATTGGATTTTATCAAATGCTTTTTCTGCATCTATTGAGATTATAATATGGTTTTTCTCCTTTATTGGTATGAGGCATTATATAATTTGATTTTCATGTTAAACCAACCTTGTATTCCTGAGATAAATCCCTCCTGGTCATGATGTATAATCATTTTTCTATATTGCTTCACTCAGTTTCTAGTATTTTGTTTGCAAGTTTTGTGTCTATACTTGTAAGAGAAATTTCTCTGTAGCTTGTTTAGTTTTTTCATCTATGTCTTTGTTCAATTTTGGTACTAGGGTAATACTGGTCTCATAGAACAAGTTAGGAAGTACTCCCTCTTCTATTTTTCTGAAGAGTGTGTAAATAATTGATATTCTTTTGATACAGGCATAACTATTATGTACCCATAATTTAAAATTAAAAAATTAAAAATTTTAAAAAGAACTGGCATTCTTTAAAAATGTTTGGTAGAATTCACCATCTGGGCCTGGACTTTTTGTTGCAGGTAGCTTTTTGAGTACTAGCTCAATTTCTTTACTTGCTGCAAGTCTATCCATACTTTCTATTTCTTCTGAGTCAGATTTAATTTTTTGATTTGTAGCTTCCTGGGAATGTGTCAATTTCTTCTAAGTTATCTAATTTGTTGCCATACAGTTGCTCATAGTATTCCTTTATATTTTGGTTTATTTTTTAAGATTAGCAAATAGCAATATCTCTTTCATTCCTGTTTTAGTAATTCAGGGGGTTTTGTTTTTGGTCAGTCTACCTACAGATTTGCTGATCAACAATTTTGTTGATCTTTTCAAAGAACCAACTTTCAGTTTCTTCTTTTTTTTTTTTCTTTCCTATTCTCAATTTCATAATTTCTGCTCTGATCTTTGTTTCCTCCCTTCAGGTTTAATTTGCTTTTTCTTTTCCAATGCTTTAAGAGAAAGGTTTGGGGTAGGTTTTTTGTTTGGTTTGGTTTTTTGAGTCAGGGTCTCACTCTGTCACCGAGACTGGAGTGCAGTGGTGCAATCATGGCTCACTGCAGCCTCGAAATCCTAGGCTCAAGCAATCCTCCTACCTCTGCCTCCCAGGTAGCTGGGACTACAAGTGCATGCTACCATGCCTGGCTAATTTTTAAAATTTTTCAGAGAGACATGGTCTGGCTACATTGCACAGGCTGGTCTTGAACTGCTGGCTTCCAACAATCTTCCCACCTCAGCCTCCTAAACTTCTGGGATTACAGGCATGAGCCACTGCACCTGGTTTTTATTACTATTATTATTATTACTCATACTCTAGTAAGATGGCTTTTTTTCAGTTATAAATTCCCCTCTAAGCACTGCTTTAGCTGCACTTCGTAAGTTTTGGAATTTCGTGTCATTTTCATTCATCTCAAAGTATTTTCTAATTTCCTTGGTGATTTCCTCTTTGTTCCCCTGGTTATTCTGAAGTGTGTACTTAATTTCCACGTTTATAAATTTCTCAGTTTCATTCACTTATTAATTTCTATTTTCAATTCATTGTGATTATAGAGTATATTTTCTACAGTTTCAATACTTTCACATTTTGATAGGAATTGCATTGAATCTGTAGATCAACTTGGGAGTTGTGGCTGGTTTTACGGCCTATGGACTGTTAATCCCTGCCCCAAGACACGTGATAACTATATGTCAATGTAAGTTCATCAATTGCAACAAACACACCACTGTGGTACAAGATGTTGATAGTGGGCGAGGTTGTGCATGTGTGAGGAAAGGGAGTATATGGAAATAAACCTCCCTTTTTGAAAGAAATATTCCAAAGGTGTTTTTCATACTTTTCTTCTTCCCTTACATTTTTTATTTCTGGAGAATAGTTCTCAACAATGTAAACCTTCATTTCAAAACTCTATTTCTAAAATTCCTGAAATGGCCAGAATAATTCAATGTCAAATTAGAAAGATCGTATCAGCGAAGAATAAGCTAGAATCCAATACCTAGGAATCCAAATGAGAGAAAGCAGAAGTTACAAGTGCAAATAAATATACCATATTCCACACTCCATATTTGAAGAACTAACTTTTAAAAACCTGAACTCTCTCGTTTTTTGACCAGAGGCAAAATTACCTACCCATATTCTCCTCTTCACTTAAAACTCACATGTATTCCAGGTGCAGTGGCTCATGCCTGTAATCCAACACTTTGGGAGGCCAAGGCAGGTGTGTCACTTGAGCTCAGGAGTTCGAGACCAGCCTGGGCAATGAACATGGTGAAACCCCATGTCTACAAAAAATACAAGAATTAGCTGGGCATAGTGGTGTGCGCCTGTAGTCCCAGCTACTTAGGAGGCTGAAGCGGGAGAATCAATTGAGCCCAGGAGTTTGAGACTGCAGTGAGCCATGATCATGCCACTTTACTCCAACCTGGGCAACAGAGTGAGACCCTGCCTCAAAAACAAAATAAGAAACAAACAAAAAAAAGTGGTTCAGGCCTTAATCCCAACACTTAGGGAGGCCGAGACGGGTGGATCACCTGAGGTCAGGAGTTCGAGATCAGCCTGGCCAACATGGTGAAACCCCATCTCTACTAAAAATACAAAAAATTAGCTGGGTGTGGTGATGGGCACCTGTAATCCCAGCTACTTGGGAGGCTGAGGCAGAAGAATCGCTTGAACCCAGGAGGCGTAGGTTGCAATGAGCTGAGATGGCACCACTGCACTCCAGCCTGGGCAACAGAGCGAGACTCCGCCTCAGAAAAAAAAATCTTGTTTTTTTAAGATTTATCTAAAACATAATTCAAACAGGCATTACTTTTTAGAGAAGTTTCAGGTTCAAAGCAAGATTGAGAGGAAGGTACAGAGTTCTCATATGCCCCCTACCCTCACACATGCACAACCTTGCCCCCTGTCAACATCTTGTACCATAGTGGTAAGTTGGTTGCAACTGATGAACTTACATTGACATACAGTTATCACCTGAAGTTCATAGTTCGCCTTCGGGCTCACTCCTGGTGGTGTACATTCTATAGGTTTGGGCAAATGTACGACGACATATATTCACAACCGTAGTATTATACGGAGTATTTTCACTGCCTTAGAAATCCTCTCTGCTCTATTTATTCACCCTTCCCTTCCCCCAACTCCTGGCAATCACAGATCTTTTTACGGTCTCCACAGCTTTGCCTTTTCCAGAATGTCATACAGTTGAAACCATACAGGATGTAACCTTTTCAGATTGACTTCTTTCACTAATATAAACGTATGTTTTCTCCATGTTTTTAATGGCTTGATAGCTCTTTTTAGCACTGAATAATATTCCATTTTCTGGATATATCAGTTTATTTTATACTTTACCATTCACCTACTGAAGGACATCTTGGTCGCTTCCAATTTTTGGCAATTATGGATAAAGCTGCTACAAATATCCACGTGCAGATTTTGCATCGACACAAGTTAATTAGCCTGCATAAATACCAATGAGCACAATCCAATGGTAAGGGTACGTTTAGCTTTGTATAGCTTTTTAAAAACAACAAATATTCTCAAACTCTATGTCCAGTATGGTGGAGTAACTTCCCAGAAGACTGCCTTGCATATAGAAACTATAAACACTGCATTCAAAACAAAACAAAACCAAAAAAACCCAAACAATTTTCTTAAGGCTCTAGAGTCGGAGTCGGGTAGATTTCGGCGGAGAGCCAAAACATGGAAGGGGCCGGCAGGGGGTGAGTTTTGGGGCTTTGTGGCTTTGTCCTTAGGGTAAAGCACAGTCAGCGTGGCACAGAACGGCGGAAGCTCCCACTGAAAATCACCCTCTCTCCAGCCTGAGGCAGGCAGAGCCCACTACAAAGTAAGGGGAAAATCCTGGATATAAAACAGCAGAGAAGAACCCAAGTTTCTGTGTATAACTCTGCCCAAGTCTGTGACTAACCTCTGAACCACTTACGTTCACGGCAGACTGCAAAAAGCTCAGCCAAAAAAAAAAAAGAGCTGAACTGAGATCTGAGCCACCTACCAAAGGGGAGATAGTTGGCAGTTTGAGTTTAACCATGTTCACTGCCTGCTCAAATTGAAAAGCAGCTCTTTGGAGGAACAGTCCAGAGTCTCCACGACATAACATGCACAATGTCTAAGAATGTTGGGTTACAGTCCCAAAATACCGGATATACAAAGAACCAGGAAATGATGTTGGAGGCCTGGGGGAGGCAATCAAAAAAGACCAAAGCCAAGATGATCCAGATGTGTAAGTATCAAATAAGAACTCAAAAGCAACTATAATTATGCTTCATGACGTTTTTTAAAATGTGAGAAAGATTAGAAATTGAAAATTTTAAAAAGAACAAATGGAAACCTTAGAATGGAAAATTAAAATATCTGAAATAAAAACTCACTAGATGGGCTTTAATATCAGAATAGACATGGTAGAGTCAATAAATTTAAAGCGAATTTTAAAAAAATGACTAAGACCTGTAGAACAATATCAAAAGATATAACATATGTTTAACTAGAGTTCTAGAAAGAGAGGAGAGAGGATGGCACAGGGAAAAAAACATGTGGGTAAATGGCCAAAACAAAACAAAATTCACAATTCAGTAAAATTCACACATTTAGAAATTCAAAAATCGAAGCAAAACTTGAGGATAAATATGAAGAAAAGCACACCTAGGTACATCATAGTCAAAGTGCTGAAATCCAAAAATAGGAAAAATCATGAAAGTAGACAGAAAAAAAACTACACACCACATCTAGAGAGCAACAATTTGCTCTGAGAGCCTCAGAAATCATACTGGAAACCCTGAAGGCCAAGAAACACTGGGGCATCTTTACAGTGCTAAAATAAAATAAATACTCAAAAATACTGATGTTCAGAAAAGATCTTGTATTTGAAGACTGTTCTGGAATCAAAAGTAGCATAAAAGAATTACACATCTAACCACTAATACCCAACATTGGTCTTAAGAGTACTCTTTTCAAGAATACCCAAACAAACACAGATGTTCCTATTACCTGTTTTCTCACTGTCCTTTATCTTTTTCATAAAGGTTTTTTCAATACTACTTGAATGTAAAAGAAATGTATCATTTTTAAAGGTAAACACTTAAAACTTTGAGAAACTATCGTTTGAAAGGCTGTTTCCAACTTTTGTAGCATTATAATGTTTCACTTTAAAAAAAAGTTACTCTAGCTCCCTGGCTCCCACCTGTAATCCCAACACTGTGGGAGGCTGAGGCACATGGATCACCTGAGGCCAGGAGTTTGAGACCAGCCTGGCCAATGAGGTGAAACCCCATCTCTACTAAAATGCAAAAATTAGCTGGGTATGTTGGCAGGCGCCTGTAATCCCAGCTACTCAGGAGGCTGAGGCAGGAGAATCCCCTGAACCTGGGAGGCAGAGGTTGCAGTAAGCTAAGATCGCACCATTGCACTCCAGCCTGGATGACAGAGTGAGACTTCGCATTAAAAAAAAAAAAAAAAAAAAAAGGTTACTGTAGTAAGCTAATTTGGAACCTGCTTGAAAGGAAAAAGAAAAGCATACCAGGAGGGAACGGCATAGGCTTGTTGGCTGCTCCAGAGAATAAGCAAGGTAACTCACTTTCACACTCTAAATATTAAGATACATGGCTATGAATGTAAAATGTCAGAGGTACAGGCATATCCTATACTGTAAACTGCCAAGCAAATATTTAGCCATCTTCCACAGTCTAAATATTTGCTTGGCAGTTTACAGTATAGGATGTGCCTGTACCTCTGACATTTTACATTCATAGCCATGTATCTTAATCTTGGTCAAAAGAACTGTCTTTTTGTATGTTCCTTAGGGGTTACTTTTATGAGAAAATCAAATGTTTCCATGATACCTTTCCTCCAAGCATCTGACAGCAGTTGTTCAGGGAGTCTTCCTTTTGTTTCTGCTTTGTCTTGCAGCTCCTAAACACTTAAGCCAGCAATTTCTACTTACCGGAGTTAGCTCAGAATATGGCAGGCAGTTGGGTTTTTAATTTTTTTTTAAGTATAACTAGTCAATGCCTTGGCAGTTGAGCTACTTTCCTGGAGAATTAATAAAAATTAATGCATGACTTCAAAAAAACAGATCATGCAGCTTTTATTTGCCATTTAATATCTTCTTGGGCATGGATGGGATTTTCCTTTCAAATATCTATCAGACACTTAGCTAGCTGGGACATACTGCAGACGATTCTGTGAAAGTCACATATAAAATACAAAATTCTGTTACATATACATCCATTTAACAATAGTTTGTACATTACAATAAGGCCAATGTCAAAGTAACTCCCTGGACTTAACAAGCAGCATGAATATATTGTGGCAGCAGCAGGTAGAAATGCCCCATGAAGGGCAGACAGTGTGCGCGCAGTGCAGTTGCTACCAGAGCGAAGACCAACAAGGGCACATCTTTTTTCTTTTCTTTGTCTTGTTAGTAAGTACGCAGTAAAAGATGGAAGGGGGAAGCAATGGGAATGCGGTGGCAGTTTTGCTGTGCAGGTAGACTGTATTACAGGGAGGCACATGGAATTATAAATTCAACACAAACTTCATTAAGGAAACAGCTGCTCTTTCTCACCAAAAAGACAATTATATACTACTTTCATGATTCTGATTTCCAACTTGCCACACTCTGGGTATCTCCTTTTCACATATCAGTACATTTAAGATGATACATCTTGTGCACTAATTCCAGGAACAAGGAATTCAGTAGTAGACCCTACCAATCAGTTGCTTGTATGACAGGTAACACTATTTCTAGGGAGAAAAGAATCAAAATCTGTTTGGGGGAGCTCTGGAAAACAAAGGCCGATGATATAAACTTGCGTGAGTCCTTCTGCCATTTGTTCACCAGCGAACATTCCACAATTACAAGCTCTGTTATTAACCCTTTTAAATAAATATACGTACACATGCACACCAAAGATAAGGGGCATTGTGAGACAATAATTTAGCATTACTAGCTGTGTGAATGATTAGGCTGGTCAAGATGAAGGCATTAAGTGTACAAATTAGAAATGTGCTTAGAAAGCTAATGTACAGGAATTCAATAGCACGAAGCACAAAGGTTCGAGTGCCTCAGCACCATTCTTAGCACCAAGGGAAATTCCCAATATTAAAAAACAAAAAGCTTAAAAAGCGTAACATTTGACAAGGTGTTAACATTTGATATAGACTAAGAGCATAATTCTTGCCTTTAAATCCTACTTTCTGAAAACATCCAACCTGCATTGTATTCTTGCCAAGGAAGAATATCCCAGGTACCATAAATGAAAGTCAGAGAGTACTTGGTGGAGGGGGAAATACTGATATGAAAAACACCAAGTCCTAAAAGATGCCATAAGCTTTCTAAAAAACATCCGAAGTTGATTTTTCCCCAAGCAATAGCCATTCTCAAATGACAATCCGAGATAGATTCCTTAAAATTCATGATGCTACTAAAACTGACGTTCAGTATCAGCAAAGAGGATGTTTTTGTAATAAACACTTAAATTTTTATTTGTAAACTCCCTTTTCAATCAGAAACAAATCCCCAGCATATTCAGCCAAGTCTAGGTGCTATCTACGGCAGTGTTGTTTAAACTGTGAGTAGCAACCCCGTTGTGAGTCAGGAAATGAATTTAGAGAGTCTGAAGAGCATTAAATCAGGGGGGCGGGAGCAGACACTAAAGGGTATCACACAGTTATGTATTATTTCATGAAATGTTTTAAAGATTTTGTATTTAGGCATGCACATATATACACACACAAACACACATGTTCTGGGTCGTGATGTAAAAAGTTATTTTTATTATGACTTGCAGTCAAAAAAGTTTGAAATACATTGGTCAATAGAGACCACCAAAAATAATAAACATGGAGTTTCCACGAAAAATAATAAACATGGAGATTCCTGGTGTTAATGTCAATAAGGATGAGTACTGAATGTAAACCAGTCTTCTGCTCTGGAATCCAAGGTAAGCTACAGAGTTCTCAGTTTACCATCAACACTAAGGTTTTACTTGTTTTTCCTCTTACCCTACACTTCAGGCAGGGGCATGGGCAACAGAAGGAAGGAGGAAAACCCCTAGTGGCAATGATTTACTTGGAGTGGTATCATGTTCTTTTGAGAAAAGGCATTTTTTAAAAGAGTAATTCCCAGGTGGCTAATTAAAAGGCTTTCCTTCTCCCCTATAAAGTCATACTGGTAGCATAAAAGTGAACAGAAATTTGTCATTACAGTTTGGACATTATAAATGGTCTAAACCAAGGCAGTCTGCGATTTTGTTTCTGATTTTGCAAAATATGCAGCCACAGACACAGATAGAATGTGTGATCTTGTCCTAATCTACTTTATCCGCCTGTAAAAGGAAGACGATTGGAATTATCCGAAGGAGACTGACTCTGTCCTCTCCATCTGTAAAGATGCTAAACAATCATTTTCTCCAAATCAACCACCTAAACACATGACAAGACAATGTTTAGCTTCTGGCTTTCAGAAACCCAATGATAAGGGTCAGTTTAGTTCTGGCACAAAGACTGCTGTGTGCCACCCTAAACGTTACCTCATCTTGGAAGTTTCTTGGGTAAGCCGGGGTTAGCACTGATTTGGCAGATGGCCATAAAAGAAAGTATCCAGGGCCAGACATTAAACACCTGGGTTCTGACTTTGGCACAGGCCTCAGAAAGCCTCTGAGATGACACAGCTTCCTATTTCTTCAGGTGTAAGAGGGAGGTTAAAATAAGTTATTTATAGGGCCCCTTCCTGAAATAACTAATTTGAATGCAGTTCTAAGATTTTTATCCAGCTTGCTCTGCAACTTTGTCTATTAATTCCTTTTATAACAGCTTGAACTCTTTTAGTAACTATTTCTGCCAGTTTCCTTTACAACCACCCCTCAAACATCCAAGGTTCCATTAAGCTCACTCAGACCAGATACTTTAAAAACATAAAGTAAAATAAAGCTAATAAGGAACAAAATTTAAGGCTTTTTCTTTTTATTTCAGCCAAGGAATGATGCATGCTACAGATTAATCTTTACTCTTTCCCACTTGGATTTTCAAAGAACACCACCACTTCAACCCCCAATGAACATGGCACTTGTTTGTTTCTTCCCCTTCTAATTTATTCCAGATTTTCAAGTGTTTTCTTCAGTAACGCTGCTTTCTCCTGCAGTTCAGGTCTGCTGTCTGGCTCCATAGTAGCTAAAGACTCAATTAGGAGCACTCTGCATTCAGATGTCAAACATTCCCACTGTTTAGATTCTGCATGAAAAAAAAAAACAAAAACAAAAAAAACAAAAAACAAAGCAAAAAGAAAAAACCCCAAAGAATCCTTATAGAACAAGCAAGAAAAAAATTTAAAAATATCCTATCCCCCAAATAAATGCAAAGCAACCTCTTGATAACAGATCAGTATATAATTATCATTATATACTGTCAATACGTGTCTCAAAACCTAATTCTTGACAGTAGCGTAGAGGCACATCAGGGAGTTTCCTCTCCTTCCCCCAGTATCAGTGGGAGTAAGAGAAATAATTACACTGAAGCATAGTAGGAAGCAGGAATTATCAGGGCAAGGCACACTGTAGCAAAAAAGTCATTTCAACAACACCATCGCAAGACCATTTCATAAGATACGGTCAGTTAAAAAAAAAAAAAAAAGAACTTCTAAGAAATGTCATAATTGCACGGTCAGATAAATAGATGAACACTCCCTTTTCTTCGAGGAAAGCATCTGAGAACTACATGCACATTGACATTTTTAGAAAATAAGAAAGTATATCAAATCTTAAATCTTGTTTACAAGGTCCTGCCACGTCCTAGCAATGTGGCTTCAAGCAAGTTTAGTTTGCCTTCAGCCTTATTTTCCTCATCTGGACTATATTAGTACATATCTAGCAAACTGAGAATTCGGTAATACGACTAAGTGCCTAGCTCTTTTATCTCAACAAGGAAAAAAGGGATTGGGAGATGTTTAGTGTTACTCAGTCTAAAAGTTCTGTTTGATGGAGCCCTAAGAGAGGTGTTTTAATTGCTAAGCAAAGACAGAGAAGTAGAAAGAGCAAACACACAAGGTTGCAGGAAAAACGTTTCCATCTTCTACATTCTTAATCCGTGAAAACAGTTTGAGAGAGAGAGAAAAAAAAGAAGAGGGTCCTCCTTCTGAAGTCAGTAACAGATACACCACTGGAGAAAATGCTAACAGTTCCCCCCCACCCCGCCCACTGATAGACCATTAGAAGAAAAAGAGGTTAGGGGAGAAGAAATAGGATTAAGAAAATTGCTACTATCAGATTTGATGACTCAAGTAGATAACTGTTAAAAATGTTTTTCCAACTCCACTTTTCAGTGTGTCGTTCTGCTTATTTACATGTACACATGCCACTGTCAACCAATTCCTGTAATTAACCAAGATTAAATCAGGATTCACGATGAAAACAAAAACTTTATTACTTTAAGACAACTATAGCTTAATAATATATTAAAAATATATAAAAGTGTATCAAATTTAAATATTTAGTAAAATTTAATAGTTTTGGCTTTGTCCATTCTTCTTGCATGTGCATACATACTGATTTGTATTTCAGAGTATATGCTTAAGAGTATAAGCAAAAACAAAACAAAAAATTTCTAAAACATATGCCACATGGCTTTGTGGTCCCCCAGTCAGAACTAACAACAACTTACCTTCAAGTTTTTTAAGCAGCAATTCTATCACAGATAAAGCTTCTGTTCTCACAGATGAGTAGGTCTTATTTTCTAAAAAGAAATATCATACAGTTCATATGGCCTGCCTGAAAAACACAACCTCCAAGATTAAATTTGTGTTGCTGAAAGAAAGATGTCCAGAAATTACAACTCTAGGGAAGGGTACATCTGATTTTTTTTTTTAAAGGAAGCTTCCCTTTGCTAAATATCAAATACTTGAAATGTGTGCTAATGTCCACAGTCTTTACTTTGGAAAAACAAAAACCTGTCAGCCAAGTATACCAATCACCACAACAAATGGCAATATTTAAATGATCCATTTTAGAAGTGGGTGATGAAAAAACTATCTCAAACACAAAATCATCTTCGTATCACAGATAAGAACGATCCTTAGGTCTACATGACCCTCCTCATTTTACCAAAGAACATTATACGACCCAGTGTTTAAGCCGATCAGGGACACCTGGAACCCAGCAAAGATAGGTCTGTTGGCTGCCTGTTCTTTATCCATAAAAGGATGCTGCTGCCAACAACTGCGAATGAAACATGCTTCCTTGGCATCCACTCTTTGACATGGCGTCTGGTTCACGGTGAAATTGTCTACCAAAAAAATCATCACACAACCAAGCCCAAAGCAGGGTAGGCATGAGATGGGCCTTATTATCTTGTTATGCTACAAAGTACAAAAGTGCTACAAAGAGTGACGGTGACCTGTCAAAAGGACACAGGAGGCAGCTTGAAAGGGGCTTCCACTGGCCAAATCTGGGACAACTGGAGTAACGAATTAGATTTAAAAAATTAAATTATAAACCATTTGAAGGGGGAAAGATTCCATGAATCAATGCCAGTAACAGATAAATAAAAACATAGGCAGAAGAGAAGAATCTTGCTTACAACAGAATTCCAACCATCAAATGGTGAATGTGGACAAAGTGCTAGAGTTGCAAAATCATCTTAGTAAAAATTGGTTCAGGGAAGAATCATCAATGCATGCTAAATATAGAGAAGAAATTTTAAAGAAGAGAAACAAATTACTTGAATGATCTTAAGATCTGTTCCCACAGGCTACTTATTAGACACAAAAAGAAAACATAGTAACTATCCAGTAGAGAAAAACTGATAGTACCTTGATCAGGTAATCAAAATTAACATCACAAAAGATGACAGATGGACACTGTGTGCCTCTTAATGTGAGGACACATCACTTATGTATGTATCCCAACTGGGAATTCACAACCTGGATATAATCATGAGAAAACATCAAACACCAAATGAGAAACATTCTGTTTTTTCAAAAAGGGAAGTCGGGGGGACTTTATTCTTCAAAATTGTCATTGTCCTAAGACAAAGAAAGGCTGACGAAGTATTCCAGATTGAAGGAGACTAAAAATATATGACAACAAAATTCAATAAATAATCCTGAATTGGAGGCCAAGGCGGGCAGATCACTTGAGGTCAGGAGTTCAAGACCAGCCTAGCCAACATGGTGAAACCCCGTCCCTACTAAAAATACAAAAATTAGCCAGGCATGATGGCACGCACCTGTAATTCCAGTTACTTGGGAAACTGAGGCAGGAAAATCACTTAAACCCAGAAGGCGGAGTTGCAGTGAGCCAAGATCACGCCACTGCACTCCAGCCTGGGTGACAGAGCAAGACCCTGTCTCAAAAATAATAATAACCATTATCATTATCATCATCATCATCATCATCATCATCATCATCATCCTGGACTGGATTCCCTAATGGAGGGGAGGGGAAAAAAATCCTATAAAGAACATTACTGGCTGGGTGTGGTGGCTCATGCCTATAACTCCAGTACTTTCGGAGGCCAAGGCAGGTGGACTGCTTGAGCTCAGGAGTTTTGAGACCAGCCTGGACAACTTGGTGTAGCCCTGTCTCTACAAAAATACAAAAATTAGCTGGGCGTGATAGTGCACACTTGTAATCCCAGCTACTTGGGAGACTGAGGCAGGAGGACTGCTTGAACCTGGAAAGCAGAGGTTGCAATGAGCTGAGATCACACCACTGCACTCCAACCTGAGTGACAGAGCGAGACTCCAACTCGAAAAAAATAAAAATAAAGAACATTACCGAATCAACTGAACAAACTAGAATATGAACGATAAACATTTGATTTAAAAAATTGCATCCATGTTTACTATCTAAAGTTGACAACTGTACCGCGGCACACTAAATAATTGAGGAACAAGGGGGCCTGAAGTAAGCAACATACTTTCAAATGGTTCAGGAGAAAAACATGTATATAGAAGTCCAAATGACAAAGCAAATGGCACAAAATGTTAACAAATGATTCTGCATAAAGTGTATACATATTGCAGAGTATTGCATGTACTGTCGTTGCAACCATTCTGTAAGTTTGAAATTACTTTCAAATAACAATTTTGTAAAAATACTTGTCACGAAGGTTTTTCTAAACTAGATGCTAAAATCCTGTTATAGTTCCAGATTTAAATATTCCAGTTAAGGGGTACACATGGAGTATAATAAGTAGCAGAGTCCAGCAAGCTATTTCAGAAATTTAGTTCCTAAGACAAGGTAGGAAATATTTGAAGCTCAGCTCCTTAGCTTTAAAATTAGGACTCCCTCATCAGTTTTAGTTTACTACACTCACCTAAAGAATATGTGATTGATTTACAAGTTTCAAGCAGAATTTCAGCCAAAGCCTCAGGATCAGCATGTTCTTCTTCCAAAAGCATTAACCTATACAAATCAGAAAGCAAGGTACAAATGCCAATTATTAAGAAACAGTCTAAAACTTTCCTGTCACAATTTCTATCTGTATGTATCACTGTCACTTTAGCTACTAGTTTTTAAATGTATAAAAATTCCATTGATTATACATAAAATGCTGTGGGGAGGAACAAAATAAAAAACTGAGCCATGAAGCAATTTACCCCTGAAAAAAGGCATTCATTGATTGCAGGACTCCTAGCTGCACTTTCCACGTGCTGAGTTTTAGCCGTTCACACATCAATTTGCACAGCTCCTGACGATAACAACCTGGGAAAAAAAGACAAGGTGGGACAGAGCAGGAGACAGTATAAAAGAGCAAGAGATGGAATAAATGAGGGACAGGCAGAGAGAGCAAGAGAAAGGCAGAGGGAAAGAGAAAGAGAGAAGGTGGGGAGGATAAGAGAGAGAAAAGCAGGAAAAAGAAATAAAACAATAAATACTTTTAATTAAAGCCATTGAAATTTCCCCAAAAACTTCAGCATGACTTTGTACTCAATCCCCAAACAAATTTCCTTGATCAGAAACTGCCTCCACAAAGGTGCAATATAATTGTTCACAAATATTCACTTTCAAGGCATATGGTTCTCCATGGAACTGAGAAAGCACTTTAACCACACTTCCTTTGCCCCTCAAAACTCCCTGAATGACAGCCACAGAAAGGAGAACTCTGGAGGCCAGAAGCTCCTCTCTAGATGCTCACAACCTTCTGCAAATTGCAGGTTTACCAAGAGTCAAAAGTGCTTTATTATAAACCTGTTATGCCAACTGCAACTGTAATTATAACTATACAATTAATATTATGCCAACTGATGAATCAGCAGAAAACTCAACAACGAAGTTATTTTTAATTACTGTAGGATTTAGTAGGGCTCAAGCAAATGTAAAAATGGGGGGAGGCAATAAAAAATCTAGAATTCTGCACTAGGATTGTCTCATAAGAGCTTGAAATTTCTTTCTCTGTTTTAAAGAAACAAAACCCAGAAATTGTAGATATATATGAGAAGCCAATGTGTAACAGTTAAGTTCCTAAAGAAAAGGCCTTGGTTCTCAATAAATGCACATTTCTATTAACAATCTTCTATGTCTTATATTAAAATAAACTGCTTTATGTTTGTATCATCTTTCTCATATAATTCCCTGCTTTAGCTTTCTCTACCTATCAAGGAAAAGTTAATACTCTTTATGGCATCATATTAGTGGACTTCCACGGCAGTCTATAACATAATATTAAGAAATAAAACCACCTGCAAATTTGTATCTTCTGGGAAACCCTTCCTATAAACATAGCAAATATATAAGTTCACACAAAGGATGACAGGGCTCAAAGAGAACCTTAACTGATTCTAGACATATCCAATCACAAATAATCAACGGTACTTTTTATAACATTCAATAATATTGTCGCTGGGCATGGAGGCTCATACCTATAATCCCAGCACTTTGAGAGGGAGGCCAAAGTGCGAGGATCACTTGAGCCCAAGAGTTTGAGACCAACCTGGGCAACATAGCAAGACCTCACCTCTTCAAAAAAAATTAGCTGGGTGTCGTGGCATGCACTTGTAGACCCAAATACTTGGGAGGCTGAGGCAGGAAGATCACTTGAGCCCAGGAGGTAAAGGCTGCAAGAACTGCACCACTGCACTCCAGCCTGGGCAACAGAGCAAGACCCTGTCTCAAAAAAAAAAAAAAACAAACGAATACTAAGATCTTCAGCAGGATGCACTGTAGGACCCAACACAAGGCAAGCTTAAAGGGTAGCATCATCACTTCTTGGCCTTTTGGCTAAGATCAAGTGTAAAGGGTAGTATCATCCCAAGGTTAAGGCCCTGTCAGGGGACTCCAAACTAACTGCAACCTCATCCAATAATAAAGGTTGACTGTTCATTTAATCTTTGGGAAATACATGTCCAGTTCTGAAAATTGTCCAAATAGTAATGAGTTTTTCACTGAAACAGGGATTTCGGTTGCTTACTGAACACTTGGTAACAAGGCCATTCATTTCAGGATAAAGAGACCCTGCTAATAAACTTTGTGCATTCCTCTGAATAGAGCTATGATCATCAAGAAGATCAGGAGAACTCTTCTATCAAACTATCTGCATAAAATGTATCACGGTTATTATAGGTGGAACTGTGCCCCCAAAATTCGTATGTTAAAATACTATCCCCCAGTACCTCAGAATGTGACTGTATTATTATTAAAGAGAAGACAGAGCCTTTAAAGAGGTCATATGAGTGGGCCCTAATCCAGCGTGTCTGGTGTCCTTATAGGAAGAGGTGATTAGGGCACAGAGACACCAAAGACCACGTGAAGACACAGGGAGAAGACAGCCATTCCCAAGCCAAGGAGAGAGGTCTCAGGAGAAACTAACCCTGCTGACGCCTTGATCTCGAAATCTCAGACTTCTATCCTCCAGAATTGTGAGAAAATAAATTTCTGCTAAGCCACCCAGTCTGTGATACTTTCTTACAGCAGCCCTAGCTACAGCGTTACAATGATTGGTGAGATCACAGACTCATGTAGACAAAAAACTTTCACTGGATAATTCTCATTATTAATCAATCAGGCTCGATAAGAAACAATAACTATAATTTGTCATACAGAAAATTCTTCGCTCTCATTAAGTAACCTCTGGTTACAGCACTTCAAATGCGGTTTCTGGTGCTTACGTTGGGTCTCTGCGTTTCGGGGCCAGGCTTTGCCCAGGCTTTCAAAGGCACCCAGCAGATATTCCAGCTGGAGCTCCTTTTCCTTTTCATTCTCCTCTTCATTTTTGGTTGTCCGGACCCCACTGCTTTCAAGTGAGTTCTAGGATATATCAAAGAAAAGAAAATGTAACATTTTCTTCTTCAAAGTTATAGGTATACTATTAAAGCTATCAGGGTACCAACCAGGGCAGGAGATATTAACCAAGAGTTAAATGATAAATTCTCTACCATAAGCTTCCCTATTTACAACAAGAATTTATAACCAGAATACTGTATCTAATAAATTTAGGCAATACTTTACAGGCATCTGTAAACAAAAGCTTAAAAATACTGCATATGTAGTCTTTTGAGCATAACATGAAAAGACTTGCATTAGAATCAGATTTTAAAGATGGAAGAAACTCAGTAATGATCTAAATCCAAACTCTTTCTTGATAGAGAAACAGAGGCTAAGAGAAGCAACTGGTCCAGCTTGCTAGTGATGTAATCAACTTAAAACACAAGTCTCCCAAATCCATATGCTATCACTATGTTTGTAATGGAAATTATTTAAATAGCCTTATTACTGAAAGAAAACAACTGCAAATTAGGAGCAATAAGAAATAAGAATGTTACTTAAAATATTTCATGTTTCACAAATAAACAGGGAAACCACACCCTTTTTTTTTTTTTTTTTTTTGGACCAGTGCCCAACTTTTAAAAATGAGTATTCCATTTTCCACATGAAACTTGAGTCTTTTTTTGACCCAAATCCTCCACTCTATGGCAGAGGCAATTCACATGGCACACTGAGCTTCTTGCCTTTACTCTAGGATGGCTGGGGTAGCTTAGCTTATTAGCCAAGGCAAAGCTTATTATGACATGAACTGTTCATTCACTACCAAATCCACTCTCCCCTTCTCCCATGGAGGGCAAATGGACACCCAGAATGAAGACTCAGTCTGCTGCCAGGTGTGGCTAAGTACTGACCAACAGGATGGCTATAAGTCAAAGTGCCATCTAGCAGTGCCCAGGAACTCTCCTCAAGAGAGACATGGCATGCCCACTGTGATCCTTCATCCTTGCTTCATCTCCTCTGCATTCCTGCCTGGAACACAAACACACTGTGGACCATGAGGATGATGACCACACCCTAGAAATGGCAGAGTTCAGAGCTGTAAAGAGCCAGAATACCTGTACACTTTGTGATGCTCCCAACGCTTTGTGAGAAACATAGCATTGACTATCTTGTTTAAGGCCATATTTTGGAATTTCTCTGCTACTTGCAGCTAAACTAATCCTAATAATCAGGACATAGGGGAAAGCAATTTTTTAACTTTTTCTTTTTAAAGTATAAACCAGAACTGAGGATACAGGTGGTATTACCTTCTTGATGAGAGGTATGACAATGTCAGAAAACTCCTGGAATCTGTCCTCTTTGGTGGCCTTCAAGATATCAGCTGCACAGCTGATTGCTACAATCTTGTATTTGAGATTCTCTTTGCTACATTCCTTCAGAACAGCTTGAAGAATTTCATTTGTGCTGGGTTGACTGGGCACAGACTTTTCCAGCTCTGCACTACAGGGTCCATACAAAAGCATCAGAAGTTAATAAAGGCTGCAGTTTTCGGGTTCAGTTTAAGAAATGGCATCTTCATTGAAAGAACATTTACCTGCAAGCTGTCACCACACAGGCAATGGCTTTCAATAGCTCCTCCTAAGGGGTTGAAAGATGAGGAAATACTATTAAGCCCAAACATGTCATTTACACTCTCTACACCATGATTACGATTACCTTAGGAATTTTTGATAACTATGACAACAAAAATTAACAACAGTCACCTTATCTTTAATGCATAATTTTAAGCACATCCACCAAGTTTTACTCCAAACCATGGATGCAGGATAATTATCTTCACCTCCATTTCATAGAAGCCTAAAGAACTGATTTGACCCAGGTCTCACAGAAAACAGTGTCAACCACAGAATTGGAATGATGTCTGACTCCCAGTCCAGTACTACTTCATTCCTGCATGGCCACTATTGACCTTTACAACATAAAGATCATTAGGTTACCACAATCTCATGTTCCCCACTGAGTGTTCACTGTAAGAATCCTACTAAAGCTCTTGTGTAAAAAAATAACTGTTACTAATTCATAGGTCCCAGAGATGGGCATCTTCAGCCCCAGGTTTAGAGGCAGGCTACCTTGCTACTCTATTTCACATATGCCCAATCCTGATCTTTTTATGCCCAATCCTGATCTGTTCATGAGGTCAACAGGTACAAAATGCTGACAAGTTGGTTTAAGACGTAACTTGGAAGGCTGAATATGGAAAATGTATCTATCTCCAGCATTACTGTCCCTTATGCAAGGCCACACGGGTTGCAGTTTGAGAGGAAATACCACAGTTAATCAGGCAAGGTTTACCCAAAGCTTCCACTGTCTAGGAAATCTAGTTCACAAAAATAATCCATTGGAAGTTACACAAAACCAGATTGTTGTTATTATGCGAAATGAAAGATGAAGTCAGAATCCCTTTAACTGGGCATGAATGGTTCCTTTACCTTTCCTGCCCACGTTCTTCCAGCCAGGCCTTGCAGCAATGCGGTCAGTATCATTCCAAGATATGGAGGTACTAGAGAGCTAGTCTGTTTTGCAATTGATGCCATGGCAATTGCACCCTGGGCTTTCATTTTCCAGGACTGAGACTGCAAAGCCTTCTGGGTAATAGTAATTAACTCCTGCAGGTATAATCGAATGCCACCAAAGGATCCTAGGAAAGCAAAATTAAAACAACTTTTAAGTGACAAGAAAAATTAACTGATTTTTCTAAACCTGAAAAAAAGTCAGTGACCAACAGTCTAAAAGCAGTGACTTTCAACTGTTAAAACACACCACTCTCTCAAAGGGAGAGAAAGTGTGTTGGTGTTGTGACTTATTCTCACAATAGTAGAACTTTACGAACTTGGGTGCCCACAGGAACGTATCACACAAATGGGCATCATCCATTAATACGCCACAAGGTGAAAAACACATTTAGAAAACTACTCTAAAATACTCTAAGGCCACATAAAATCACACTCTTAATTAAAAATGTAAAGCTCTCCTTGCTCACAGGGTTTATATTCTCTCATGTGGGCAGTGATGAATGAGTAAAGACAAAAATCCTGAGTGCCAACCTTGAGAACTCAGCAATTTGGATAGGTTCAAAACTAAATGGGACGAGCAATTTGGATGGGTTTAAAACTAAATGGGATGCATATTAAGGTCCTGGGAAAGTAACTTCAGAGGAGTTTATGAATAACGAATGCAAGTAAAAAATTCTAGCTGTGATTCCTAAGAAGCAGGTTTAACTCAGGCCACACTACTAACCAGGTACGTTTTCCTGCCACACTTCAGTCCATAAATTACATTCTTCTTTTTCGGATTTCTCCTCATCAGCAATTTCATGCATGCCTAAAAATGCCAGAGGCAGGACTTCTTTTGCATGATTCTTTAATACATCAGGGCTGTATCGTCCAATAGCATGAATAGTCAAAGCACAAGAGGTCTTGTAGATAGGTTCTGAAAAGGAGAAACCAAAATCTTTATGATATTTATTGTTTTTAAGGGTAACTGATCTAAACAGGCTATTGTTCAACTCATATAATAGCAAAACAAACAGGTAAAATCAATTAGAAATGTTTCTAGCAGGCTGGGTTGTGGTGGCTTACACCTGTAATCCCAGCACTTTGAGAGGCCAAGGTGAGCAGACAGCTTGAGCTCGGGAGTTTAAGACCAGCCTGGGCAACATGGCGAAACCCCACCTATACAAAAAATACAAAAATTAACCAGGCGTGGTGGCACGTGCCTGTAGTTCCAGCTACTCAGGAGGCTGAGACACAAGAATCGCTTGAGCCCAGGAGGCTGAGGTTGCAGTGAGCTGAGATAGCACCACTGCACTCCAACCTCAGCGACAAAGCCAGACACCATCTCAAAAAAAAAGAAAAGAAAAGAAACAAATGTTTCTAGCAAATCACATAAAATCATGGAGGGTAAGACCTAATTTGTACTGTTTTACTGGGCTGTTAACATCTAAATTTAAAATGACATAAAATAGAAAAAGAAAGGTACCTTCTTTCTCCATATACCACCCATTGAGCTTCTGCAGGAGTTTTTCAGTGCTGCTATCCCGTGAGGTCTGAAAAAGAAACAATCCTAAGTATTTCTTTATAACTGTCAAAGAGTTTTATTTAACTAAGCAAGAAATTTAACTCACCCGAACTAAATGGCCCATAGCAAATGCACAAGATTTCTGAATCACACTGTTCCGATCTGTCAGGCCACTCAGCAAAGCACTCATGAGTTTACCTACCAGAAATAAAGAGAAAAAAATCTGATACTTGGTTGACCAAATGTTCCACTCTGTTCCCAGAACCCAAACAAACCTAACCCTGTAATTAACATCTGATTTACTCCACAGTAGTTTAGATTTCTGAATGTTATATTTATATATCCATTTGCTTCCTTTTACATGATATAAAGTTAAAATTAAACTAGAATATCATGGAAAAAGTTGCAAAAATGAGAGCCAGGTATATAAAGAACACTAGTCCAGTCTAGAAGCCAATCTAAGAAGAGAAAAATGCTGATGTAAAATCAGCTATCAATGGTAAGTCCTGTGGAAAAGAGGATACTTTTACCTCCTTATACCACTAAGGAATAATCAAATGTTTATGAACAGTGAAAAGCTGCTAAACTTGATAAACTCTGCACCTCCTGCAGACAAAGAAATGAAGGAGTCAGGGGACTGAGGGGAGAAAAGGCACACAGCATCACAAGTAGGTCTGAATGATAAGTATTTTTCCTTTTTAAAACTCTGTCACACAAGACAGGGCTGTGCAAAAATATCACCACACATCCCTTGACAAACTCACCTGAGTAAGGTGTTAGGTCCTGAGGACACTGAGTAGTTAATGACACAATGACACTGGCACAGCCACCCTACAGGGTTACAAAAGCAAAGGTCTAAATCTGATGGTCGCAATGTTCTACCTACCAAACCATTGGCTTAGGTGCCAAAAATTTAAACATATAAAATACATGAAGCCTAATACCCCCTCCAGGACTCAATATAGAAAAAGGCAAACTCTTAAACTAGTAATGCAGAGATTTTTCTTTTAAACCTCCAAGAGAAAGATGGGTGATCTCAGACATTGTGAAAAAGAAAGAAAACTGGTACAATCTTCTGGAAAAGCAAAATATGTCATCTTGTCCATCACTGTGCTAACATTTCCATTTCCAGAAATTTAACCAAATATCTTCAGGTGTGCCTGAAGACACTCATCACAGTGCTTTACTATTTTTTTTCAAAAACTGAAAACAAATCAGATGTTCCTTGATGGAGTAAAATAAATGATGTTACGTCCATACAGTGGAGTATCACACGGCCATTAGAAGAGGACACTGCAGAAGATACATGTGCAGAAAAGACTGGAAGGAAACACTTCAAAATATTAACAGCAGTTATCTCTGTATGGCAAAATTCTGGACAATTTTTATTTTAACTTTCTCCTAATCTATAAATGCTAAAATTTTAAAATACCAGCAAGTGTTAATTTTGTCATAAGAAAAAATGTGAGTTATTAATTTGTTGTTAAAAGGGTGGTAGGGGGGTGTCTGATCCTTCAAAGATCTTGAAAACTAGGACATTTTTCTATTCAAACACTGCTGACCCCTCTGTGAAAAATGCAATTGCCACCTAAAACAATCCATGCCCTAATAACTGGATGTGCATTTCCATGAACTGCTAATGAATGACAACCCAGAGGGTATGTACACGGCAACCAGAGAACAGAAATGATTCCACTAAATAAGATAATACTTACTGGAACAGTTAGATGTTTTATTTCTTGAACCAGTTACATGTTTTCAGTTATCAGTGCAACCACAGAAATAAAATGGTTAGTGTATAATAATATTAGATTTTGTGGTAAAACATGAATTTCAAACATGATGGCTGTTATATCCTTATGGCCAGAACTAATGAAGATGCACATTTCCTCTTGTGGAAAGTATACTTACCTTAGTTCCAAGACCTACACCACTTCTGATCAGTTCACACAACCTAGGAACTAGCTCGCTCAGCACTGACACATCAAGGTACTGCAGGCACTTTTGAAAAAGGACAAATATAAAGGTAAGCCTTGGCAAATAAGTCAGGACCACATCTTCAATTAAAAACTGCCCTTGTCAAACGTGTACCCACTGGATTTGACATGAAGTTGAAAAATCACTGCTTGCTTCTGCTCTGATTTCAATATTAAAACCACTATTGTACTACAAACAGAAAAATTATTCATCAGTGATTCAACACTAAAAACAAACAAAAAAATGAAAAACATCAATTTGCTAAAAAAGAAAAATAATGATTACTCAAGAATGAAGAATCTTTCTGGGCCTACTTCCTCTTTATCAATCCATGTTTATATAAAAAACCTAAACTAAATATTGATCTTCTACAGTGGGCCTACCCTACCAAACCCCCTCTAATGAGTCAACTTCTTAGATGACTTTTCCTATAAATTGCTGGCCTTTATTTTTGAAAATGCAATTAACATGTTTTCTATTACTAATGAATATAACTAAATGGTATTCACTAACTATTCCTATTTCTTTAAATTTTTATTTCCCCCCAATAATCCAACTAAGACATAACATTCTTAGACCAAATTTTGGTAATACTCCCCCAGCAGGCACTAAAAAATAGCTACTTCTCTTCACCAGTTTAACATAGTTTTTTGTACACTTCAGTTTTTTTAGGGGTTGGATCTATACCTTCAGAGTCCTGCTAAAGGTACAGATCTGCTTAGCAAACTAATTTCCAGTAAACACAATCATAGCTAACTAACCACTACAGGGAATGCACAACAGAGTAACTTTACCAAGACTCCAGGAACTTTAGAAATCAGAACCTCAGAGTGCCAAGCAGCCCTTTACTGCAAATGCCTTCCTATGACTAAAACAACATATCGACATTGCCCAATCTCTTCACATACCTTTATGTTACCTACTTCATTAAATACCTCCAGCTTATAACTTTCCTAGTTCCTCCCAAAGGTAACTATTAGGCACAGGCACAACTCTGAACCTTTCTAAATAGGCAGATCAAAAGACTACAGATGTAAATTTATAGAGAGCTCTTGATATGTTGTTGTCTCTTGTAATACAAATTTGGACCAACTGTTTCTGGTATTTGGGGAATTATTTATTCCACTTAGTAACAGAGAAGAAAAGAGAAATATACTAAGAAAAAACTGGAGTCACAACAGCTGCTTGACTCATCCCATAAGTCTCTGCTTCATTTAACGTAGCCTGAAGACTTTGAAGAATTACACTTTCAGGTACGCAAACAAACCCTCTCATTATTATTTAAGACACTCACCATGTTGATTGTTTCCATCATTGGAGAAGATTTGGCAGCACTAAGCCGAGCACTATCCATCGCAGCCTAAAGAAGAGAAATTAAAGTCACTCGGCACATTCAATTAATTAGGAATAATCCGCACAAACACCCATAAAAGACTTTCACTTCCAAACTAAAGAACTTAAAAAAAAAATAATCCGTAGCTATAACAAAGGCAAACATCAAGTCTAACTCTAATTTCTTTTGACCTACACTCAACAATTTACCAGGAGATCCAGCACCACACTACAGGTGAGAAATTCAGATAACAGTTAAGAAATCAGCATAGTATGGCTCTGGGCAAGTCATCCAGCCTTCTTGAGCCTGAGGTTCTCCATCCACTAAATAAAGGAACTGACTAAACAAATTTCTAAGGTTTTTAAAATTGTATCTAAGCAGTAGAAAATTTTATACGTGCAGTTCTTTAACTTTGTAATCACCCTTCGTATCTATGAAGGTATTTTAATCTAACAACTGTGCTGAAGGAGAGGTTAACACTATCCAGATATGATAAAGGAGAAAAGTAAGGCATACACAAGTGACTTGCCTAGGGCTACAAAGTTTAGACTAGAATTTATGTTTCCAAATTCTCAATGCTTAGTAAACATCCTATGGGCACCCAGGAAGGCGCAAGTCTACTGCTGAAAGAGGGAAAAATAATGAATGAAGAAGGAACAGCAATATTAGAGGCAAAGGGTAAAGAGAGTAAGTTATTAGAGAAGTTTAGGCAAGTTAAAGATCAAATAGTGAACAGAGGAAACATGTTGTATATAACAGGGTTTAACAGTTCTAATAAAAAAAAAATTAAAAAAACAGTCAAATAGAAAAATAGACATGGAATATAAACACAATCACAGAAGAAATATAAACGACTAATACAATATTGAAAAGGCAATGGACAATGCTAGGAAAAGAGTGCAAATCAGAAAAATGAGATTCTTGTTATCACACATACGTTATTCAACAGTGCCAAACGTACGGAGAAAAAAAGAACACTTAAAACCTTTGATGCTGCAAAACCTCTCCATCAAAAATTCAAAATCACCTCACTGTAGAACACTATACATACATTAAAAAGAATAAGTGTATATATAGACATGAGATACTGTTAATTTAAAAAACAAATCACAGGACAACATTCACGGTCTGATACTATTTTTAAATTAGTATGTTTGTTTGGTTTGGTAGCCTATGACTAAAAAGGAATTTGAGAGAAGGCACAGGAAACTTTTGACAGCAGGTGCTCCTCAGGGAATGATACTGTGGTGATTGGGAGACCTTCTATGGGATTACTTTCTATCCTTCTGTATTAACTTTTCACAATAAATATGTTTCATCTGAAGTTTTAAAAAATGACTCTGATCAGGCCGGGCGCGGTGCCTCACGCCTGTAATCCCAGCACTTTGGGAGGCTGAGGCGGGTGGATCACGAGGTCAGGAGATCAAGACCATCCTGGCTAACATGGTGAAACCCTGTCTCTACTAAAAATACAAAAAATCAGCTGGGTGTGGTGGTGCTCACCTGTAATCTCAGCTACTCGGGATGCTGAGGCAAGAGAATCGCTTGAACCTGGCAGGCAGAGGTTGCAGTGAGCTGAGATGGTGCCACTGCACTCCAGCCTGAGTGACAGAGTGATGCTCCGTCTCCAAAAAAATAAAAATAAAAATGACCCTGATCAGAGACCAGGTGACTCCATTACACCTAAAAAGCAGAACGATTTTGAGATATGCCAAAGTCTAGGTGCAAATACTCTTTGCTTACAGGGCAAGGGAGCCCATGGAAGGACTCTGAAGGTATAGATCCCAAGCCCTAACAAAATTGAAATATACAAAAAACTATGTTAAACAAATGTTAATTCATTTTTTAGATGGAAGTTTCAGTTTTCATCCAATTCACAAGACAGTGTATGAGCTGACAACCTCTCTCCAAAAAAACAGTAAAACACTGCATGTGGTGACAGAGGGTGAGTTCTGGTAACAGTAGTGACAGTGTCATTCAAATGAACCTTGGTATCTTAACAGGGCTCTTCCCTCATGATACTTACCAATATGCCTGTGCTATCCACTCACCTTTTCTTGCTCTGTCGCCCGGAGGCTCAAATAATTGAGAACTTGGGGCTCCAATACACTTAAGGACTCTAGCAGAGCTGGAATGAGTTTTGGTGCATGCGGTTTCAACATGGCTCCTGCACTTTTGCTGATCTTCACAAGGGTGTTAATGCTACAAACATATGGAACACAACTCCTGAGTCCTTTTAACAAAAGTGAGAAGACCTACAAATCTAACCATGAGGATGTTCTGCAGTTCACTGCATTAAAGCATATTTTCACATGGTTGCAGAGCCTGGTCTGGGCATTACTTTTTTTAACTTTTATTAAAGAAACTTTCAAGCATACATAGAGGTAGGTAGAACGATAAATGAAGTAGGAAAAGCCTACCTTCATTAATAGTAGGAATGAAGTTCCATGTATTTATTTATAGTAGGAATTTATATTTATAGTGAAATTTTATGGTAGGAATTTATAGTAGGCATGAAATTCCATGTGTTCTCCACCCAGTTCAACAATTAGCAACATCTGACCAATTTTGTTTCATTTATACCTCCTCCATACATACAGCCGCTATTCCCCCCTGCCACTGTATTACAGTCATGTGCTGCATGAGACATTTCAGTCAACAACAACAGACCACAATGTCCAGCAGTAGTCCCATAAGATCATACAAGAATACCTTGGGGATACTGCAGGTTCTGTTCCAGACCACCACAATAAAGAAAGCCACATGAATTTTCTAGTTTACCAGTGCGTATAGAAGTTTTGTTTACACTATATTGTAGTCTATTAAGTGTGCAATAGCATTATGTCTAAAATAAAGTACACTAGTTAACTTTAAAATATCTTAATGCTACTGATCATCTCAGCTTTCAGCGAGTCATTATCTTTTTGCTGGTGGAGGGTCCTACCTCAATGGTGATGCCTACTGACTAATCAGGGTGGTGTTTGCTGAATGCTGGCGTGGCTGTCGTAATTTCTTAAAATAAGTCAACAATGAAGTTTGCTGCATCAATCAACTCCTCCTTTCACAAAATACTTCTTTGTAGCATGAGATGCAGTTTGATAGCATTTTGCCCACATTAGAACGTCTTTCAAAGTTAGAGTCAATCCTCTCCAACCCTGTTGCTGTTTTATTAACTAAGTTTATGAAATATTCTAAATCCTTTGTGGTCATTTTAACAATGTTCACAGAATCTTCACCAGGAGTAGCTTGCATCTCAAGAAACCACTTTCTTTGCTCGTCGATAAGAAGCAACTCCTCTTCTGTTCAAGTTTCATCAGGAGATTGCAACAATTCAGTCACGTCTTCAGGCCCCACTTACGATTTCCACCACATATGCAGTGACTTTCTCCAATGACATCTTGAACCCCTCAAAGTCATCCATGAAAGTTGGAATCAACTTCTTCCGAACTATTAATGACATTTTGACCTCCTCCCATGAATCATGAATGTTCTTAACAGCACCTACAATGGTAAGCCCTTTCCAGAAGGTTTTCAATTTACTTTGCCCAGATCCATCAAAGGAATCACTATCAATGGCAGCTCTAGCCTTACAAAATATACTTCTTGAATAGTAAGACTTGAAAGTTGAAATTACACCTTGATCCATGGGCTTCAGAATGGACGTTGTGTTATGCTAATAGCCATGAAAACATTCATTTCCTTGTACCTCTCTATCAGAGCTTTTGGGTGACCAGGCACACTGTCAATGAGCAGTAATACTTTGAAAGGAATCTTTGGGGTTTTTTTTTGGTTTGGTTTTTGTTTTGTTGTTATTTGTTTGTTTGTTTTTTGTTTTTTTTTTTTTAGCAGTAGGCCTCAACAGCGGACTTAAAATACTCAGTAAACCATGCTGTAACAGATAAGCTGTCATCCAGACTTTGTTGTTCCATTTCTAGAGCACAGAGCAGATTTAGCAGAATTCTTAAGGCTTTAGGATTTTCAGAATGGTAAATGAGCACTGGCTTCAACTTAGTCACCAGCTGCATTGGCCCCTAACAAGACAGTCAGCCTGGCCTTTGAAGCGTTGCAGCCAGGCACTGACTTCTCTCTAGCTAGGAAAATCCTACATGGTATCTTTTGCCAACAAAAGGCTATTTCATCTCCATTGAAAATCTGTTGTTGAGTGTAGACACCTTTATCAGTGATCTTAGCTAGATCTTCTGGATAACCTGCTGCAGCTTCTGTATCAGCAACTGCTGCTTCACCTTGCATCTTTATGTTATGAAGACAGCTTCTTTCCTTAAACCTCATGAGCCAACCTCTGCTAGCTTCCAACTTTTCTTCTGCAGCTTCCTTACTTCTTTTAGACTTCATAGAATTGAAGAGAGTTAGGGCCTTGCTCTGGATTAGGCTTTGGCTGAAGGGAATTTTGTGGCTGATTTGATCTTCTATCCAGAATATTCAAACTTTCTCCCTGTTAGCAAAAGGCTGTTTTGCTTTCTTATCATTTGTGTGTTGGCTAACATAGCACTTTAAACTTCGATTAAGAACATTTCCTTTACATTCACAACTTGGCTGTTTGGCACAAGAGGCCTAGCTTTCAGCCTATCTCAGCTTTCATGACATTCCCTCCTCACTAAGCTTAATCATTTCTAGTTTTCTATTTAAAGTAAGAGACAGGCAACTCTTCCCTTCATTTAGACAGAGGGCATTGTGGGGTTATTAATTAGCCTAATTCCAATATTGTTGTGTCTCAGGGAATGAGACATTTGAGAAGAGGGAGAGAGATGGGGAACAGCTGTTCAGTGGAGCAATCAGGACACACACAACACTGACCAATTAAGTTCACCATCTTAAATGGGTGTAGTTCATACAACTCCAAAACAATTACAAAATAACATCAAAGATCACTGATCACAGATCACCAAAACAGATATAATAGTAATGCAAAGTATGAAATACTGTGAGAATTACCAAAATATGACATAGAGACATGAAGTGAACAGATTTGTGGCAACCCTGCATCAAGCAATCTAACTGCACCATTTTTCCAACTTAATGTGTGCACAACCATGAAATCACCTAACGACACATTTCTCAGAAATATCCTTGTCACTAAGTGACGTGTGACTGCATTTGAAAGCATATCCCTTAACTAAACTTCACTATGAATATCTAAAAGCAAAGGCTCTTTATCATAATCATAATACCATTTTCACACTTTAAAAATATTAATGATTTTTTCATATCAAGTATCCAAATTTCTGTTTCATTAGCTTCTTAAACAGTTGGCATGTTTGAATCAGGATCCAAGCTCACTCACACATTGCAATCTACTGCATTTCTTAAATCTTTTTTAACAGTCTCCTCTCTCCTCTTTTTTTCTCCTTTGTCCTCTTTGATTGTATTCCAGTCATGTCATTTAACATGTTCCTCTTTCCCCTGTACAGATCTACAGGCTAAACTGAGTTCACGTTCAATTTTGTAAAAAAACACACACACACACACACACACACACACACACACAAAGAATCCTTCCTAGGCAATGCTGTGTGTCCTATTCCTCCTATTCCATCACATCACCATGCACTGGTTGTCTTTTTGTGCTATAAGGAGTGATTGGTAGGTTCAGGTCTGGTTGCCCTGAATCATTATAAAGTTCTCTTCAGCCATTCACCCAGTGGATTTAGGGGCATCTAATGATCACTACTTAGATTATTTTACTGAGGAGAGCAAAAAGTGATACTTTTTTTTTTTTTTTTTTTTTTTTTGAGACAGAGTTTCATTCTTGTTGTCCAGGCTGGAGTGCAATGGCACAATCTGGGCTCACCGCAACCTCCGCCTCCCAGGTTCAAGTGACTCTCCTGCCTCAGCCTCCCGAGTAGCTGGGATTACAGGCATGCACCACCACACCTGGCTAATTTTTTTTGTATTTTTAGTAGAGACGGGGTTTCTCCATGTTGGCCAGGTTGGTCTCGAACTCCCGACCTCAAGTGATCCGCCCACCTCGGCCTCCCAAAGTGCTGGGATTACAGGCACCAGCCACCAGGCCCAGCCAAAGTGACACTCTTAATTGCATCATGCCGTTGCATTTGTTAGGTGAGTCCTTCTTAAAAAAAAACTCTTTCATCAACTATCTACTTGCCATGAAATACCACTGGCAGTATTATTAATAATTTGTTCTACTCTTAAGAGTGAAGTAACAATGAAACAGATAAAGTTCCTAGACAGCACTGTAGTTTAAAAACAAACAAAACATACAAACTAGAATCCTACACTATTGGTTTTAACTTAAAGTAGCCATATATTATATCAAAACGTGTAAGTACATTTTTTGAATATTTCATCGTTGCAGGTGGTAAACAGCTTCTCTTAAATCTAATAATCTGTGAAATATTACTAAATATTATAACGAACAAACATGCTCCTGAGGACCTAGAGTGTAACAGGAAGATGTGCTTGTTGGGAGCAGAGGCTGATGACAACAGAACAACACGCTTGACTCAGAATGCTAGGCAAAAATAAGGTCTCATGAGAATGTTTCTGTGAAAATATTGTGACTCACAAGTTTTCACAAATGACCCAAGGGTCATTCTCCTAAACCTCTTTCTCCATATTTTCCAGAATCTAACCTTGAAAGAAACACAATTTCTAGGAACTGAGCAAATCCAATACATTCATTTCATCAACGGATGCACACCTGAGGGCTCGAACTTCCGTCACGGGGCTCATCATTCCTTTGTCCAGAAGGCAAGGCAGAAGGGCAGCGATGGTTCTCTGGCCAGCTGCTCCTTTGGCAGGGTCACACATTTTCACACAGACCTCACATACAAAGAGCATGGACGTTAGTGAAAGTGACCGCTCATCCAATAAAGAATTCATCTGACAAAAGACTTTCTACTTCACATATCCACAGGGAAGAATAAGTGAATCTACTTTCTCTGACACTACAGAGACACAGAGGAATGAGATCGGAGATTGAGTCCTAGGTCTGCCAAGAACTAAACAGAAAATTTGGTAACGCATTTCACTCTCTAAGCACTGGTCCTCCAATTTGTGAAATACAGAACAAAATAGATGATGATCAAATCAGAAAATATGTAAGAAAGCACTTTAAAAAAGGTTTAGGGCTGGGTGCAGTAGCCCGCGCCTATAAAGCCAGCACTTTGGGAGGCCGAGGCAGGCGGATTGCTTGAGCCCAGGAGTTTGAGACCAGCCTGGGCAACATGAAGAGTCCCTGTCTCTACAAAAAATACGAAAAATTAGCCAGGCATGGTGGCATACACCTGTGGTCCCAGCTCTCCAGGAGGCTGAGGTGGGAGGATCTCCTGACCCCGGGAGGTTGAGACTACAGTGAGTCGTGATCACGCCACTGCATTCCAGCCTGGGTGACAGAGTAAGACCTTGTCTCAAAAAAAAAATTAAAATAAAAAATTAAATAAAGAAGTTTTGAAGTGTTATCATCATCATCATCATCATCAATAACGCTGGGTCACAGCACAATATAGTGGTCAAGATCACATGTGAAACAGGAAAACACCTGTATTTAAAACCTGGTTTTACTACTTATGTGACCTATGGCAAGGTTTGTGCAACTAGAATGTAAAGTTCCTGATATATCACAAAATCAAGTTCAAGTGGGAGATAATTTAGTTTCAAAAAGCTTTCCAACCTCACAAATATGAAAGGTAGCTTTATATATAAACACAGCAAAAGCAAGAGAAAAGACAGGTGTTGCTTGATCTAACTGAGTGATGTGCTCTTCAGGGTTAAGTCGAAGTTTTATCTTAATTTCACCATTTAAAGAGACCACAGTATACTCTGTTCAACACACTAGCACTGCAGTGTTTACAGCACTCACTTTCTCATTCATTCTAAGAGTAGTGAACTACAACATGAAGCCAATTATACTGCAACTAAATGTCTTTTCCTATGACAGTAAGTAAATCATTGTCATGGTCACCCAGAACCCTGCCCCACTCCATTCCCAATGTAAGACGGGGTTTTCACCTTGCTCAGAGTTTTCAGAGCTAGTTCTGCTGCTTTTCGTACAGATTCCTAAAAATGACAAAAGTGTGACATCATACAAGTTAGAGAGTTTCACTATCATCTACTCTACAATTTGCAATTTAATTGCCTCAGGCCCTATAGAGATTGGTGGAAAATCTTACATTTCACATCATGTTAAAAAAATTGGTATCTCATCAGACTCTCTGCCCATCAAGGAACACATTACCATGCCATACTATTAATTTTTAAACATTAACTGTAACCTATTTTGACCTTAAAAAATTTAGCTATTAACAGTTGAGAAACTAAATGTATTATAAAAGTAAATACATAAAGATCTATGTGAGAATTCTGAAACACTTAAAAGCCTCCAATAAATAAAGCAAAAAGAAAGGTAAAACTGAAGTGCCTAATTTTAATGGTAAAATATCAAAATACCTAAAATTAAGATTGCCCAAGAAAAATTCAGAGGAATTGGCCACATTACTTGAGAATTAATTAATCCCATTTACAGAACTGATCAAAATACTGTTACTATGTCCAAAACTGTTATTTGTCCCTAATCCAATAGAATCATGAGATCTCTATTGAAAGAAGGTATACAGCTTTTTTCCCTAAGTGTATTTAATTTAGATCTAAGGATACCCAACCTTGCAACTTCACAGACACATTAAGACTGAAACTTTGGGGGAAAACATTGGTCTCTTAAAATTATCTGGAAATGGAATTTTGACATACACAACATAAATATTTTAATAATTCCAATTTAACTTTTTGTATATATAAATGCTGATTTATTTCTATAATACCTTGATATCATCTTGTACTCTAAAAAGCGTTTCCCAAATTTCTGGAAGTTTATCAATGATGTCATCTAAGGGTCTTCCTCTCAATAAATCATTCAAAGCTAAACAGCTGAAAATTAAAATTTCATTTCAATATATGATGAAGAAGGTCAGTATTTTACTATGAAACATTTATACTAAAAAAGAATACAGATTCTGCCTCTAATTCGAGTTCTCATCCCCTCACCCCAAAACAGCAATGACTTCTCTCCAGGTCCCTCAAATATACCATATATATATGTAATTTACAATTATAAAATGCTTGTTTCCCACAACTATAATACAATCCCTTTGAGATGACACATCATTTTTTATTCACCAGTGTGCCCCCAAGGCCTAGCACACTGCCACGTACACACTGGGCACCGAATGAATCTAACTTGTATACAGAAATGCTATACTATAAAGTCATGACAATACAAAACACATCTTGGTGTCTACCAATTTAACAGGTAATCTTCAACTTCTTTGATTTCATACTTACATAAACTATGACAATTTAGGAAAATCATTGACCAAAGCTTAAACAGTTAAAGAAAAATAACTAATGTAGCCAACAAGAAATATGCTTTTTGGTAGTTTTTTGTTTTGCTTTGTTTTGAGACAGAGTCTCATCTCACTCTGTCGCCCAGGCTGGAGTTCAATGGCACAATCTCGGCTCACTGCAACCTCTGCCCCCTGGCTGGGTTCAAGCGATTCTCCTGCCTCAGCCTCCCATGTAGCTGGGATTACATGCACATGCCACTGGGCCCAGCTGATTTTTGTATTTTTAGTAGAGACGGGGTTTCACCATGTTGCCCACGCTGGTCTTGAACTCCTCACCTCAGGTGATCCACCCACCTCGGCCTCCCCATGTGCTGGGATCACAGGTGTGAGCCACCATGCCCGGCCAGCTTTTTAGTAGTTTTAATTTGTTCCTTTTGCACAAAGTATAAAACCTAGAAATTTTGAAGGGAAAATAATTCAGTTTTATTTGACTAAACTTATATTCCTAAAAATGGTACCTGGATTCTCGAACTCGCCACATATTGCTTGTAAGGTTCTTAACCAAATCTTGAAGAATTTCTTTCAAATATTTATCCACCTAATGAAAGCAAAAGGATAAAATTTAAAATGCAAAATCCATCAATAATCAAATTATTCAACTCTTAACCACACTGGTTAACCACACTTAACCACACTGACCATGTTTCTATATTTTACAGCCTCCATGTCTCTCTAGGCCACTCAGCCCACAAATCTCTTCCCACTTTGGTCACTATAAAGCTGCCAGGTGATCATTCTAAAATGTACGTTTGATGCTTTTATTTTCCTCAGTGCATGAGAATGAAGTCCATTCACCCAGGCATGCACACAAAGCCTTCCACGACTCATCCAGACCCAAAAGTACCATATTCTGTCTCACCTCCATTCCTTGGCACATGCCACCTTCTCCCTACAATCCCCTTCCCAGGTCCTACTTGCTTGGCTAACTCCTACTTCTTCAAGGTTCATATTAGCCATCCTTTCCCAGAGAAGATTAGCTTGGGTACTCTCCTCTCTGTTCCCACAGCACCTTCTGAAGAAGCATCACACAAAATCATACAATAACTGCACTATTTCACTATACTGGAGACCCTCAAGGGGGTCGGGTGCAGTTATTGTACAGGACAGTGCAGTTATTGAAGGACAGAGTCTCACTCATCGTCAGTGCAGTTATTGAAGGACAGAGTCTCACTCATCATCAGTGCAGTTATTGAGGGAGAGTCTCACTCATCATCAGTGCAGTTATTGAGGGACAGAGTCTCACTCATCGTCAGTGCAGTTACTGAGGGACAGAATCTCACTCATCGTCAGTGCAGTTACTGAGGGACAGTGTCTCACTCATCATCAGTGCAGTTACTGAGGGACAGTCTCACTCACCGTCAGTGCAGTTATTGAGGGACAGAGTCTCACTCATCATCAGTGCAGTTACTGAGGGACAGAGTCTCACTCATCGTTAGTGCAGTTATTGAGGTACAGAGTCTCACTCATCGTCAGTGCAGTTACTGAGGGACAGAGTCTCACTTATCATCAGTGCAGTTACTGAGGGACAGTGTCTCACTCATCATCAGTGCAGTTACTGAGGGACACAGTCTCACTCAACATCAGTGCAGTTACTGAGAGACAGTGTCTCACTCATCATCAGTAAAGTTACTGAGAGACAGTGTCTCATCATCAGTGCAGTTATTGAGGGACAGAGTCTCACTCATCGTCAGTGCAGTTATTGAGGGACAGAGTCTCACTCATCATCAGTGCAGTTATTGAGGGACAGAGTCTCACTCATCATCAGTGCAGTTACTGAGGGACACAGTCTCACTCATCGTCAGTGCAGTTACTGAGAGACAGTGGCTCACTCATCATCAGTGCAGTTATTGAGGGACACAGTCTCACTCATCGTCAGTGCACTTACTGAGAGACAGTGGCTCACTCATCATCAGTGCAGTTACTGAGGGACACAGTCTCACTCATCATCAGTGCAGTTACTGAGAGACAGTGTCTCACTCATCGTCAGTGCAGTTACTGAGGGACAGAGTCTCACTCATCGTCAGTGCAGTTACTGAGAGACAGTGTCTCACTCATCGTCAGTGCAGTTATTGAGGGACAGTGTCTCACTCATCAACAGTGCAGTTACTGAGGGACAGTGTCTCACTCATCATCAGTGCAGTTATTGAGGCACAGAGTCTCACTCATCTTTTTATCCCCAGTACCTTACCCAGTGCCTGGTTCATGACTGTTCAGAATGAAAGATGAGTTTTACTTTTTAAGCCTCTGTTCTGTTTTGATATACACTTAGCAACTTGGTAATAATGACAAAATAATGGTAGAATCAGTCTTATACCAATGCTGACATTCTCAAAAATTTATGGCTTTTCCACTTTTGTAGGTAGGAAAGGTTTTGTTATCCTTACTTACATGTAAGAAAACCAAGACAAAGAGGTAAATAACAAACTGATGTCTTCCTATGTCTGCTTCTCTCAACATTCTCCATGGATGATCTCATCCACACTTGTGGCTTAATCCTTTCACTTATAGAGATGACACTCGCGTCTCAAGGGTCTAGGCCTGTGTCCTGAGCTCAGACCTACAAAGCCCACTGGCCTACTAGATCTTGGCTGACCCAAAAGTGCCACATGTTCTCCTGGAGCAAGCAAAACTCACTGAGTCTTCAAAGCTGAACCCTCAAGTACCTACCACCAAGAATAGAAACATATTCAGCCTAGTACCAGACAGGAGAGACAGGAAGGGGCCACATTACGGGCAGGGACTTGTAAGACATAGTAAGGATCATGGAATTTATTTAAAGTGAGCTGTAAAGCTACTAAAGGATTTTAACCCAAAATGGCACAATCTAACTTGCATTTTTAAAAATTACTTTTGCTACTATGTAGATAATTAAATGAAGAACGGCAAAGAGAAAAAAAAGATGATGATGACTTATTCATCAGTAAAGAATTAGGGAAAGAAGAGAGTAGATTCAAGGAATACTTTGGAAGCAGAATCAACAGAATTTGCTACTAGATTCAACTGGGGGTGGTGGTGAGACACAGATCAAAATAAAGTATGACACCAAGTTTTCTGGCTTGGGCAAACAGGTAAACAGTGAGAGTAGAGGGGGAAGGTTATTTTTTAAGTCCTGTTCTGGGCATGTTGGGTTTATGGTATTCTGAAACAACACTGAAGTGAAATTTTCAAGTAAACAGTTACATATGCATGTCTAAAGTGCAAGTAACATCTGGACCAAAAGTGTAAGGTTGGGAACTTTCACAATAAAGATGACATTTACATGCCTTGGAACTGATTGATATAGAGAAGGCTAGAGAGCAAAAGATACTCAGAGACAAGCCCTGAGAAATCTTAATATCTAAAAGTGGGATAGAACATGATTAACAGCCAGATGAGAGGAAACCAACAGAGAAAACAAAATGGCAATTGCCTGCCTCCTTGTCTGTCTCCCCAACTAACTGAATTCATTGGAGATGGGACTATGACCCATTCTCCATTCCATCAACAGTCCCTATCCACATTTACTATTCCATTTGTGTGAATACATAATCATTTCCTTAACCATCTTCCCGGTGGACATTTATATTGTTTCCCTTTTGGATATTTCAATAAATGTTGCCATACACATCTTTGATACCTTGGAAGAAGGAAGAAATCATGGAATGAAAGACAATTTATTTGTTTAAACAAGTAAGCATAAAAAGTAGAAAGGAAGATGGACACTGGGTTTAAATCCTATGCATGACCCTGGACAGTCTACAGTGTTTTCCTAACACAGGGGTTCACAGACACTTACCATGGATTTGTCAGTGACCAACGCATTCCAAATACTTGTCATGGCCTGTCGAATGCCAAGGTTGGGATCAAACTGGTAACGATAAAGTCGAGGAACTAGCTGAGGCAGAAAAGGAGCCAGCTGCTCTCCAGCTCTGGTAGCAATTACATTAAAACCAAAAGCAGCACCCTAAAAATAATAGGCTGAAGTGACTCAGATGCACCATTATAGTAAAATATTAACATAGCAAAAAATTCTCCCTCCAAACTTATGCCTAAATACAGCCTGATTTATTGGGCTTTCCAATCAATAGCAGCTTTGTGGGGTTCAGCTTTCTCATCAGGCACAGACTTTCACAAAATGCACTACATATCATTTGCCACTGTCTGCCAATGTAGCATGTTTGGTTTGCATGAAAAAAATAAATAATTGTCCAGTGATAGCAACTTACCTTCCTAGAGTTCCACATTGCATGATGGTTGGCTAAATTCATAAATTTATACACCAGATCTGGCTGGCTAAGATCACTTGCCAGAGAACAAAGTTCCTTGTAAGTAGAAAGGCCCTGACTTGGAAACAAAGAAAAAGAGGTAGGCAATAATATACTTCTCTCTCTCCAGCCTAAAAAATTACATCATCAATATTACTAGGACATATTAAAATCAAATTTTCACTCAATTTCTAATATTGAGTTATCACCATGGAGACAGAAAACAAGTTAGTAAGAATATAAAAAGTCACCTAATTCAACTATTAGCAATTCCTAAACCCCTCTACATTGCTGCTGATAAATGACCTAAATGCACCTCTAAGTCCATAGCCATGGTCCACTCACCACCTGGAGATGCAACTCAATAATTCTTCATTATGTTATGCATAATCTCACATGATCATAAGAGAGTCATTGGAAGACAACATCTGTCTTCCCTAAGTCTTTTCTAAGCTAGACCACCCTAATTCTGATTGAGTCTTGTTAACTTTCCTCTGAACAAATAATATTGGCTCAAATATCTAATCGTTTTGTTATTTTGTAAAATGTAAGCACTTTTTTAAAAACTTAGAAGGAGTCTACAAGGAGAGTAAGTAGAATGAAAACAACTTTTGATGTGATAACAGTGTACTGTGGGGGAACGTCAACGATGGAACAAACTGCAGCTTTCTCCTGTTGCAGACAACAATGAAGCAGGCTCGTGTGTGACACCACAGCAAGGCCCTGCAACCAGCAAAGATTTGCCTAACGATCCGTAGAAATAAAGCATGATAAAATAAAGGCAGTCAAGCTCAAGGAATTTATTTTACATGCTAAAGTAGTGGCCTCTAAGATAAGGCCACCCAAAACTAGCGGCAGTGGGTGCACCTAGCTATGCTTCCAGGTGTTCGGCAGGACTCAGCTGCCTGAGAGCTGACAACTGTTGGCCTAGTCAGTCTCCCACAACTGCCCTGAGAGCCCAACATCATGGGCTCCCACGCAGCAGCCCACCACCAATGGCTGGTGACAGAGAGGACATAAAGGGCCAGGCTCCATGCCTCAAAGCAGAACAACTCTGAAAGGCCACCTGTGCCAGCTCGGAGCTCCTCAAGAGGCTGGTATCCACTGAAACGATGGTAGCAGTTCTGCCCCTCCCTCAGTCATAGGCCCTATCCTGCTTCCCCATCCCCCAAAAGTGACCCCTAGGGCACTCCCCAGTAAATTTCCCACACAGAAATCTATCTCAGAGTTTGTTTCCCAGGACACTCAATTTAAGACATCAGCCTGCCAGGCACAGTGGCTCACGCCTATAATCCCAGCACTTTGGGAGGCCGAGGTGGGTGGATCTCCTGAGGTCAGGAGTTCGACACCAGCCTGACCAACATAGTGAAACCCCGTCTCTACTAAAATACAAAAATTAGCCAGGCGTGGTGGCAGGTGCCTGTAATCTCAGTTACTTGGGAAGCTGAGGTAGGAGAATCTATCGCTTGAACCCAGGAGGCGGAGGCTGCAGTGAGCCGAGATCACGCCACTGCACTCCAGCCTAGGCAACAAAAGTGAGGCTCCATCTCAAAAAAAAAAAAAAAGACATCAGACTTTTTTCCATGTAAGTTTTCTTCTTCCACCAATAGATAACATTTCCTAAGAGGGTAGAAATCAACTTCATGACTGCTCTATTTACCAGACTAATAAATGCATATATATATTTAAAGATGTTTACCATTCAATGGGTTTAGCATACTTACCCATCTGGTGTTTTGCCAAGAGCTCCCCCTTGAAATACCACCGTCTCTCCAGAAACTTCATGTTTAACTCTAAACCAAAACAATAATTTCAATAAGCTTCAAGCTTTTCATACCAACATTCAACTAGCCAATATGATTCATTTACAAAGTGATAAAACTTCCTATCAAGCATTTACTGTGTACAAGATATAAAAGTCCTTTCCGGCCGGGCGCGGTGGCTCACACCTGTAATCCCAGCACTTGGGAGGCCGAGGTGGGTGGATCACTAGGTCAGGAGTTCGAGGCCATTCTGGCTAACATGGTGAAACGCCATCTCTACTAAAAATACAAAAAATTAGCCGGGCATGGTGGCACGCGCCTGTAGTCCCAGCTACTCGGGAGGCTGAGGCGGGAGAGTCGCCTGAACCAGGGAGGCAGAGGTTGCAGTGAGCTGACATCGTGCCACTGCACTCCAGCCTGGGCAACAGAGCGAGACTCCAACACACACACACAAAAAACAGCCCTTTCCAACAGGCTGCAAATTTTATAAAATGAATTCAGAATGAACAAATTAACAGATGAAAAAGACATTTCACATAATTTCCACTGAATTAAATGTGGTAGCACATGAAAAACTATCCTTCCTACAAGGGAGGCAACATAAAGCAGCAATCCCTTACACAGATGATTTCCCCTCACACTCTTCACGGGTTAGACTATGAATGATATGCAAGCTTCTTCTCCGTATCTTAACTTCCATTTAGCCAACAGTGATTACGGCATTTTTCTAATCCAATACATTAATTATCTGAGACCATTAAACTTTCGACGCTTGACCTAGTGGCATGCTCCTAAAGTTAACAGTATACCCTGGAATAATTGTGCTATCCACAGCACAACCATTATGGACTCGCAATTTAGAAAAGGCTTCATAAACCAAAAAATGGAAAGCCGAATCTTCCTTCTCCAGCATATTCCCACTATGTGTAGAGACTTCCTCTATGGGCTTGAATCTAAAATTTTCAAGTTCACCATACCTTTTGCCAGTCATAAGTGTTTCCACAAGTGTAGAAACCAATTCCTGTTGATCTTGTTCATTGCCTAGTTCATAAACCAACCCAAGGCCCTTTGATGCAACATCTTGGCTAAGTTCTACAAGAAAGTCAGACAAGATTGTATCACTTTAAAAAAAATTTTGTCTACTTGCTATGAAATCAAAATTTTTAAAGTTATGTTGACACTGACCCAAAATGATATCAAAGTAAAGATATAAAAACAGAATCAATATGCCTATTTTGTTAAAAATAATAATAAATCATTTCAGTGGACATGGCACCACACAAGTTACTGTAAATGAGAACCACATTCACAGAAGATCCAGTTCACAAATCTAGACAATACTGATGGACCTATACAGTGTCACTGGACAGTGCAGCGACAGATTATCCATGGGCTGTAAGTGATACATCAGAGATAAAACAGCCTCACAAGATCTCAATACACTCAGACCTAACTTTTAAAAGTCAATGCAAGGCCATATGTTTAAAACAAGTTATAAAACAAAGCTTAGTACTGAAAGATTTAACACATATACGTTCACTCTCTCCTAGCTTAAATCAGAGAGGAAAAGTAACCAGAGGTAGAAAAAAGCTATTAGGAGAGATACTAATGTTAAAGAAGGCCTCGGCTCCATTTTAAAATGCAGAGTTGAGGAACATGTTCTAATGTATAAACCAATAAATGAGAAAGAATCTAAGTTTCCTGTATCCTAACTAGAAATTTTGGTTTCTAAGCATTAACATAATGCTTATCCTTACTACTAACAAATAAGGTTTAATAATTGTTTTAATCGCACAGCTCAAGAAAGTTTTCTTTCATGTTCATTAATCCAGGTTTTTGAACATTTAAAATAAAAGTTCAATTAAGTTTAGAAATCAAATATTAACCAACAACCTACCATCATTTTCTGATAGAACTGAAACAAATGCACTTTGAATTTCTTTAAGATGAGACTGAAAGAAGAAAAAAGGCATTAGAACACTGAAACTCTACCTCTTTGAGAGAATAAGAGTCTTGCTCTCACCGTGTACAAAATTTGTAGTCTTATTATCCAAGCCAGTTACAATCGCTGTTTTGCTCTCATCTTTACAGGTGGCCCAAATCACCTGGAGCTGCACCACTTACACGTAGTCTAACACATGCAAGCTGACCATTGCCCCAACGGAGCCTTCCTATCTCAAGCACTTCTGACTTTATTCCTTCAAGGCTAGAATCATCTTCCAGCCTATATACATCAGGCCACCATCCTTCATTCCTTCATGTACAATGTATTTCAAAATACCTACTACTGGTTAATGACCTTCACCCTCATATGCTTTCCTTGCTACTTATAATACTGTGGTTTCCAACAGGGCTGACCACATACAGCATGGCTCACCTTCACTTCTTTGTGGGTACTTAGCTTCCTGACAAGGGAAAGGAGCCAGATGCAGGCTGCTTGCCTCACGTGTGGGTTGGGGCTGATGATATGTTTATTTAAAATCACATCCAACACCCATGGAACCACATCATTCACTTTGGCTCCTGGGGAAAAGCAAAGAAAAATAACAAAGAGTTAAAATAACTCAACATAGTTTCCTGAAAAAATTAAATTCAAATCAACATTTACTCAACAGAACAATCCTATATAAAAATCTAAATGGCTAAGGTGTTTAAAGTTGCTGAAGGAATCAATAATTATTCACTCTAGAACCTAGTGTAAACAAAATTACATTTCAAAGGTACTTGAGTAACTTTTTAGTTCCTGAGAATGAAAACTTATCCCTAATCTCTCTAGTGTCAGCAATTTTTGTCTACTAGATGTTTCTCATCTTCCATCTAAAAACTAACAAACTTATTTTGCACTTACTTTCCTCCTCCAGCTACCATACTGTTTTTCTCCTTTCCTTTATTATTCCAGGGTTTCTCAACCTCAACACTACTGACATTGTGGCTGGATAATTCTTTATCATACAAAGCTGTGCTATACACTGCAGGATGTCTAGCAGCATCCTGTGCCTTCACCCGCTAGAGACCAGTGGCACCCACCCTCCCCAGTGTCTAGACATTACCAAGTGTCCAGGGGCAAAAATCTCATTCCTCCAGTGACAAACCAATGATTTACATTAAGACCCTTCAAAACAGTTGTTTAAACTCATGTTCAAACTTTGCTCTTCTCTTTTTTGAGCCCACTCCAAATCAGCCTTTTACCTTCTCTTCTCCATAGAAATTAGTCATAGAAATCACGAATGACTTTCCTGTTGCTAAGTCCAATGATGGTTTCTCAATTCTCACTTTAGTCGATCTATTGGCAGTACATGACATGGTCAATTCTCCTCCGCCCCTTGTCCCTTCATAACTCCTCACTGATGACATTACCCCAGTTCTCAGAGTCAGAATCCCTTCTTTTAATTCCTGTAACCACAACTCTAGCTGCCAGCAGTTCTGCTATCTGGGCATCTACAATTACAAAACCAACAAGTCCTTACTAGATTCCCATAACATGCCCAGGATATTATGTAGAGATGTTAAGACGGCTAAGACCTGGGCCCTAACTGGCTTCTCAAATGCTGTTCATTCTACTCACAGCAAGATTGGTACACTGTAACCAACTACGACATCCAAAGGCTAAGAAGCACTCAGATGAGAATGACATAGAACACACATGATCAAAATTCATGTCACAGATTCATCATCCCTCCCTTCTCCACAATATTTTATGTTTTCCTTTCCCAAAACAGACAAAAATAGAACTTCAACATTTAATGGACAATTTGAGATTCCTTTGCATGAGTAAAAAGCCAAGCAGGATGCAATCTTCCAAGAAGAGTTTGAGGCAATACAAGAGTTCAGAGGATGAAGACTGGCACAGATGCCTCTCTACTAACCTCTACTTGCTTAAGTCACTATGTAAAAAACCCATGGAGTCAGAAACATGCCTCTCACAGCAAACCCACTCCTCAGTGTGAGCCCTCCGTGTTGTCAAGCCTCTGTTACCACCTCTCACATGCAACCTGAAAATTCCCACTTCAGGTTTGGTTGTCTTCTTGTTAACAATGTTGCTTCCCTTCCTTACCTCTTTCCTTCTATACAAACTGCTCCTTGCCTTGCTTCATGTGTGTTCAAAGAAAAACCTCAAAGAACTGACTCTGATTCAGCTTCCATCAATCCACAACTCTCATTACAGTGCAAGCAAAAGTGTGTTTTTCTATTTCCTTTAAATCTCTTTACGGTGGCTAATGAAATAACAGGTGAACGCATTACTGTGGAGTTAAATGTTAACTGTAACACTAAGTGCAATAACTAAATTAATGCATTATTCATGATGGAACACAATATACAATAAAATTGTCACCATGAGAATACTCTCTTTTAATTTCCTCACTTGAGAGGATAAAATATAAAAATGTGGTGACTTTTCCTTCTGTTTAAATTTTTTTTTATTATAGCTCAAATACTAAAATATATTTTCAATTCCAAATTCAAATCAAACCACAACAAAGTTGAAATCATAATATATAAAACATAAAGTCAGAAACCACATGTTCCCTCAACTATATGCTGTCACTAAAAGCCAGTGTACCTAGAGTGCTAGCAGAAGGCACTGAGGCTTCATTATGTAATAAAGGATTAGAGGACACATCATCTGGAAACAACTATACCTTGAATTCTGAAACTGGCTAAATACATAAATCCTCGTGAAAAGAGCACAAGCTTCAAGGTAATCCAGAGCTGACTCCCCTGCTTGCTTGCCAAAGGGTCAGAAAAAGAAGTTAACTAATTTCATGCTGTCTGCTTTTTATTTTTTGAGACAGAGTCTTACTCTGTCGCCCAGGATAGAGTGCAGTGGCACAATCTCAGCTCACTTGCAACCTCCGCCTCCCAGGTTCAAGAAATTCTCAGGCCTCAGCCTCCCGAGTAGCTGGGATTACAGGCTTGTGCCACCACACCCAGCTAAATTTTGTATTTTTAGTAGAGATGGGGTTTCACCATGTTAGCCAGGCTGGTCTCTAACTCCTGACCTCAGGTGATTCGCTCACCTCGGCCTCCCAAAGTGCTGGGATTACAGGCACTCATGAGCCACTGTGCCCAGCCTCATGGTGTCTTCTTCACTCAACTATTTTTCTTAACTGAATGAAATTGGTAAAACAGATATAAATATTTGAAAACAATAATATGGAATGTGTAATGTTTTTGCCTCAAATGTGATAAAGAGAACAAAAAAAGGTTACTTGATCATTATACATCGATTAGCTGAATATTTGGTACCAGCAGGTGGAGTATATTCCTCTTCAGTCACTTGCCAGGCATCTCGGGCAGCCACAGAACTAGTTCCTATTGCAGCGCTGGTAATGGCTTCGCCAATAGTGAACTGAAGTTCTATCTGCTTGGCCTGCAATGAAGGAAGTAAAAACCATGAATGAGAAAACACATTTCCCAAAAACATCCATTTCTACAGAAAGCCTGCTTAAAAGTGTGTTTCTGAGCATGTTTTGTTTTCACTCTTTGCCCTAGTTTGCTTTCGGCTAATTCAATGGCTCAAAGGCCAGGGATGGTGAGGGAGTGGAGGATATAAGAATCCCTTGAAGATATTTTTCAAAGTCTTTGCCGCCCTCCTCACCCTCAGTAGAGAACCACTAAGCAGTGATTTATGATCTCTGGAAGCATAATATGGTTCACCTAAGGAAGACAGAAAACCCCATCAACTTTGAAGCCATGTAAGTCTCAATATAAATTCTAGCTATCTCTCACCACCTATAAACCCTTATTTAAACTTCTATGAGCCTCAAAAACTTCATTTGTAAAAGGGGCATAATATCGTCATCCACAGCATCAGGCTTTAAGAATTAAATGAGGTTAATGTACATAAAACTATTATATAGTATGCTTGATTGTGGTTACTCCACAATAAATAGTAGCCATTATATTTTATTAACATTTATTTAACAATTATTTAACTCTTTGCACTCTTAAATTATATGATATCTTGATGTTACTTTTAAATGGCTCAGAAAAAAAGAGAATAATAAAGCATATGTGAAATGTTAAAATTTGGTAAATCTGGATAAAGGGCACATAGGAGTTCTTTACACTATTCTTACAGCTTCACTCTAAGTTTGAAAGCATTTCAAAAGTCAAACATTAGAAAATTCTATATAGTACCCACTCAAGTGTTTTAAAATTTTATTCAGAAACGTTGACATGATTCACTAGTAGGAGTCACTGACCCAACATGTAACTACCTAGACCTGCATTTTCCACTTTTTACTGTGAACCAGAAGAAATTTAGGAGGAAAAGGAGAAATAAGGGAATGAACAGAGAGCATGTGAGGGCTATAAACACGCTACTCTTCAAAGCATAAAGACAACAGCTGAGACTTTCCTACGCCAATCAACAAACGCTCTAGCTGTGATGAGGCATCAGGTACTAATGCCACATGCTTCCTAGTCTGAGGAAAAAAGATTTAAAGGCTTTAGTCCTACAGCTTCCCTGGTTAAAAGCTTCTCTTGGCAACTTCAAGCTGAAAAAAGGTATTTCAACATAATCCTTATTAGGGGTTCATTTTATGTACCTGTACCTGTTTTTGCATGTTTCCTGTAGTTAATAACAACACAGCTGGCATGAAAAACAAAAACAAAACTCCACAGCTACATTTATGAATAATATACTATCTGGACATTGCTGTAAATAATCCAGAAATAAAGGGGGGTTCAATAGAAAAATATGAACAGATACATGGGGATTCATTATATTATTATTCTATTTTTGTGTATGTTTGAAATTTCCTATAACAAAAAGTTACAAGAGGGAGCAGGCGGCAGGGCAAAGTGGCTGAACGGGGAGGTGGAAATGGTTAACAGGTACAAAAAAATAGTTAGAAAGAATGAATTCAGGCCAGGTGCAGTGGCTCACACCTGTAATCCCAACACTTTGGGAGGCCACGGTGGGCGGATCACCTGAGGTCAGGAGTTTAAGACCAGCCTGGCCAATATGGTGAAACCCCGTCTCTACTAAAAATAAAAAAATTAGCCAGGCATGGTGGTGTGAGCCTGTAATCCCAGCTATTTGGGAGGCTGAGGCAGGAGAATCGCTTGAACTCAGGAGGTGGAGGTTGCAGTGAGCTGAGATTGCACCATTGCACTCCAGCCTGGGCAACAGAGTGAGACTCCGTCTCAAAAAAAAAAAAGAATGAATGAGACCTACTACTCTTTGATAGCAAACTAGTGTGGCTATAGTCAATAATAATTTAATTGTACATTTTAAAATAGCTAAAAGAATATAATAGGATTGTTTGCAACTCAAAAGAAATGCTTGAGGGGATGGATACCCTATTCTCCATGATGTGATTATTAAGCATTGCATGTCTGTATCAAAACACCTCATGTACTCCATAAATATATACACCCAGCATGTACCTACAAAAACTTAAAATTGAAAAAAAAAAAGCCCAACAGAATCTCATCCCCTCCCCATCTAATGCAGGAACATAGAACTGAACTATCGACCAAAAAAGCACCTTCATAAAAACTAAATCAGGTGAGACATCACAGTACCTGGCTTCAGCATAATAACAAGAGGAGACTGACTGAATAGGGTGGGAAGTACACACTGCCTACACCACCCCTCCCCGAGTCCCAGGCAGCACAGCTTGGAAAGAGAACCTGTGTGCTTGGGTGAAGGAGAGCAAAATGAGTGTGATACTTCACACTGCAACTCAGTGCCACCCTGTCACAGCATCAGGCAGAATTCTGCCAGTGCCCAAGGAGGGAGCACTTAGACCAAATCTGGGCCAGAGGGGAATCAGCTTCTTCACTGAGAGGAACCCAAGTCAGCTGACTAAAATGGCCTCAGGCCCACAAATAAATTTCACCAGCGGCTAGGCCACACTTGGAGGGAGGAAAAGCAAAAATACAGAAGACTTTGTCTCGCAACCAGGCACCAGCCCACCCACAATAAAACAAAGCACCAGGCAGAGTCCGAAAGCCCCACTTCCAGGATGCTGCTGTGGAAGAGCACTTCTAGACCCACCACAGGCAAGAAGGGAATCTGCTCATGTGGCATGAACAAACTAAGTCCCAAGTCCTGGTTGGCTCCAACACCTGCTGACTAAAGCAGCCTCATCTTTGAAAAAGCATCAGTGGCAGTCAGGTGGTCACAGGCCTTGGGTGAGCCCTGGTACTGTGCTGGTCTGGGAGGCCATGGGCTTTGGGTGTAACCCAGCATGATGCTAGCTGCTGTGGCCACAGGAGTGCCCACATTACCCTCCCCTAACTTCAGGCAGCTCATTGTGGAGAGACACTCCCTCTACCTGGGGGAGAGAGAGGGAAGAGAGCAAGAAACTTTGCCTGGGAACCCAGAGAATGTTCCCTTATCTTCCCCAAGTCCATCAATGCTGGGTATCTAGGTATCTGTAAGAGTTGCAGCACACCTGGGCTTAGGGTGCCCTCTAGTGCTAAAACAACTGCAGTGACCACAGGCTTAGGGAACTCAACACTCAGTCATATTTGAATTCTTGGAAGGCCCTCTGAAGGACAGGTACAAACAAGGCCAGACTGTGAAGACTGGAATAAATATTTAACTCTTCAATGCCCAAACACTGACGAATGTTCACAAGCATCAAGGACATTTGAGAAAACATGTTCGAAAAAACATTCACCCTAAACAAACAGACTAAGCAGGCACCAGTGACCAATCCTGGAGTGGTGTAGATATGTGACCTCTCAGACAGGGAATTCAAGATAGCTGTTTTAAGAATGCTCAACAACTTCAAGAAAACATGGAGAAGGAATTCAGAAACTTATAAGAGAAATTTAGTAAAGAGATTAAAATGGGGGAAAAAATCAAATCTTAGAGCTGAAAAATATAATGGATGACTGAAAAATGCTTCAGTGTGTCTCAACAGCAGAACTGATCAAGTAGAAGAAAGAATTAGTGAGCTCTGAGACAGGCTACTTGAAAACACACAGTCAGAGGAAAAAATGCAGAAGAATGAGATACACTTACAAGATCTGGAAAACAGCTTCAAAGAGGCTAAGAGTTATTTGCCTTAAAGAGGAAACAGAGAAAGAAACAGGTTAGAAAGTTTATTCAAAGAAATAATCAAAAGAAAACTTTCAGAACCTAGAAAAAGATGAACACCCAGGTAAAAGAAGGTCAAAGAACACCAAGAAAATTCAATCCAATTAAGATTACCCAAAGGCATATAATAAACTCGCAAAGGTCATGGATGAAAAGAGGATCCTAAAAGTAGCAAGAGAAAAGCAGCAAGTAAGATATAAAGGAGCTCTGATATGTCTGGCGACAGAAACCTTACAGGCCAGGAGGGAGTGAAATAACATATTCAAAGTGCTAAAAGTAAGTAAGAAAGAAAGAAAGAAAGAAAAAAAAAAAATCCTTTCAACTGAGAATACTGTACCCAGCAAAGCTATCCTTCAAATATCAGGGGAACCAGCCCCCAATATTTCAATGTAGGTTCTTTTCTATTTTCCCTAAGTGTCGGTTGGTCTGAGAAATAGAAAGAGTACAAAGAGAGAAATTTTACAGCTGGGCCTGCGGGGGTGCCGTCACATATTGGTAGGACCGTGATGGCGACCTTGAGCCGCAAAACCAGCAAGTTTTTATTAGGGATTTTGAAAGGGGAGGGGGGTGTACAAACAGGGAGTAAGTCACAAAGATCACATGCTTCAAAGGACAATAAAAGATCACAAGGCAAGGGCAAAATTAGAATTACTGATGAGGGTCTGTGTCCCGCTTTGCACACATTGTCTTGATAAATATTTTAACAGGAAACAGGGTTTGAGAGCAGACAATCAGTCTGACTAGAATTCACCAGGCTGGAATTTCCCAATCCTAGCAAGCCTGAGGGCACTGCAGAAGACCAGGGCATATTTCAGTCCTTATCTCAACCACATAAGACAGACGTTCCCAGAGTAGCCGTTCATAGACCTCCCGCCAGGAATGCATTCCTTCCCCAGGGTCTCAATTATTAATATTCCTTGCTGGGAAAAGAATTCAGTGATACTTCTCCTGCTCACACATCTGTCTACAGGCTTTCTGCAAGAAGAAAAATATGGCTCTATTCTGCCCGACCCTGCAGGCAGTCAGACCTTATGGTTATCTTTCCTTGTTCCCTGAAAATCACTGTTATTCTGTTCTTTTTCAGGGTGCACTGATTTCATATTGTTCAAACACACGTTTTACAAACAATTTATACAGTTAACACAATCATCACAGGGTCCTGACATACATCCTCAGCTTACGAAGATGACGGGATTAAGAGATAAAGTAAAGACAGGCATAAGAAATTATAAGAGGATTGATTGAGGAAGTGATAAATGTCCATGAAATCTTCACAATTTATGTTCAGAGACTGCAGTAAAGACAGGCATAAGAAATTATAAAAGTATTAATTTTGGGAACTGATAAGTGTTCATGAAATCTTCACAATTTATGTTCTTCTGCCACAGCTTCAGCCGGTCCCTCCACTTGGGGTCCCTGACTTCCCACAACATTCAAATATAAAGGATAAATGAAGACTTTCCTGGGTAAACAAAAGATGAGGGAATTCACTACCACCAGATGTGTCTTACAAAAAATGCTACAGTTCTTCAATGTGAAAGAAAAGAATTCTAGCATGCAACAAAAAATGTAAATACACAGACAAATTCAAAATACTCTAATACTTTATAGAGTATTCTAAAGATACTAAAGACACTCTAATACTGCATTTAAAGATACTCTAATGCTGTAGAGTATTAAAAGTATCTTTGTATTAGAGTATCTTCAGTATCCTTATCTAATACTCCATAGAATCTTTAGTATGAAGACTAAAACATAAAATTTTCAAAAATAATGACCACAACAATTTGTTGAAAGATAGGCAATATAAAAAGATACAAGTTGAGAAAACAAAGAGCCAAAAAATTGGGGTACTGGAATTAAAACAGAGTTTTTAAGTTTTTTCTTTGCTTGTTTTTGTTCTTTTCTTGTGATCAAAGTGAAGTTGTCATCAAACTTGTTATATTTTCTGAACCCCTTAGGGAAACCACAACTCAAAAAAGTCTAAACAGATAAACTAAAAATAAAAAGTAAAACATACTATGAGAAAAAAATCATTTATCCACAAAGGAAGACAGAAAGAAAAAAAGAGAGGACTTCCAAAACAACCAGAAAACAAAAAACAAACTGGCAGTAGTTAAGTCTTTACCTAACAATAATAAACTGACTGTTGATGGACTAACTTATCTGATTAAAAGATACAGAATGGCTCAATGAATAAGAAAACAAGACCAACTATATGCTGCCTACAAGAAATTCACTTTGGCTGGGCACGGTGGCTCACACCTGTAATCCTAACACTTTGGGAGGCCACAGTGGGCAGATCACTTGAGGTCAGGGGTTCAAGACCAGCCTGGCCAACATGGCGAAACCCATCTCTACTGGAAAAAAAAAAAAAAAATTAACTGGGCATGGTGGCTTGTGCCTGTAGGCCCAGCTACTTAGGAGGCTGAGGCAGGAGAATCTCTTGAACCCAGGAGGTGGAGGCTGCATTGAGCTGAGATTGCTGCACTCCAGCCTGGGCAATGGAGCGAGACTCCATCTCTGAAAGGAAAAAAAAAAAGAGAAATTCACTTCACCTATAAAGACACAAATAGATTGAAGGTAAAGGTATGAAAAAGATACTTCCATGCAAATGAAAACCAAAAAAGAATCGAAGTAACTATACTTGCATCAGATAAAATAGATTTCAAGTCAAAAACTAGAAAAAGACCTAGGTCATTACATAATGATAAAGGGCTCAATTCAGCAAGAGCAGAGAAAGGTTATAAATATATATGCAAACACTATTGGAGCACTCAAACGTATAAAGCATAATAGATTTATTAAAGGGAGAGACGGACTGCAACACAATAATAGCTGAAGACTGACTTCAACACCCCACTTTCAATAATGGACAGGTCATTCAGACAGAAAATCAAACAACCCAAATCAAAACTGAACTACACTCTAGACAAAATGGACCTGACATTTACAGAACATTTCATCCAACTGCTATAGAATACACGTTTTCTCATCAGCACATGGAACATTTTCCAGGATAGACCATATGTTAGACCACAAAGCAAGTCTCAAGCAATTCAAAAAAAATCAAAATTGTATCAAGTATCTTTTCTGACCATAATAGAATAAAACTAGAAATCAGTAATAAGTAGAACTTTGGAAACTACAGAAATACATGGAAATTAAACAACACGTTCCTGAACAACCAATGGATCTACGAAAAAATTAAGAAAGAAAAATTTTAAATTTCTTGATAAAAAAGAAAATAAAAACACAACATACCAAAATCTATGGGATACAACAAAAGCAGTGCTAAGTGGGAATTTTATAGTAATAAAAGTACAAAGTACAGAAAAGTACAAAGACTTCAAATAAACAACATAATGATGCACTTTAAAGAACTAGAAAAGCAAAAGCAAAGCAAACCCAAAATTAATAAAGGAAAGAAATAATAAAATTCAGAACAGAAGTAAATGAAATTGAGACTAAAAAAACTACAGAAGTTTAATGAAATGAAAAACTGGGTTCTTTAAAAGATAAACAAAAAAATTATTAGAACTGATAAAGTCAGTAAGTTACAGGATACAAAATCAACATACAAACAGTTGCATTATATGTGATATGCTTTGGATTTGTGTCCCTGCCCAAATCTCATGACTGAATCTTAATCCCCAATGTTGGAGGAGAGGCCTGGTGGGGGGGGTGACTGGATCTTGGGGGTGGACTTCCCCCTTACTGTTCTGACAGGGAGCGTGTAGCACCTCCCGCTTTGTTCTTTTTCTCCTGCTCCTGCCATGTAAGACATGCCTGCTTCCTCTTCGCCTTCTGCCAAGATTGTAAGTTTCCTGAGGCCTTCCCAGCCATGCTTACTGTACAGCCTGCAGAACTGTGAGCCAATTAAACCTGTTTTCTTTATAAGTTACCCATTTATAGCAGTGCGAGAACAGACTAATATGCCAACAGCAAACAATCTGAAAAAGAAATCAAGAAAGCAATCCTGCTTATAATAGCTACCAAAAAAAAAAAAACAAAAAAAAACCGAGGGATAAATTATAACCAAATAAGCAAAAGATCTCTGTACTGAAAACTATAAAACATTGATGAAAAAAATTAAAAAGAACACACAAAAGAGAAGACACAGCCCATGTTCATGGATTGAAATCGTATTATTAAAATTTCCATACTACCAAAAACGATCTACAGATTCAATATAATCCCTATCAAAATATCAATGACGTTCATCAAAGCAGAACTAGAAAAACAATCCTAAAATTGCTATGAAACCACCAAAGACCCTGAATAATGAGCAAAAAATACTGAGCAAAAAGAATAAAGCCAGAGGCATTGCATTACCTGACTTCAAAATATATTACAAAGCTATGGTAAGCAAAACAGCATGAAACTGGCATAAAAACAGACACATACACCAATGGAACAGAATAGAGAACCCAAAGATAAATCTCCTCATTTACAGTCAACTCATTTTCAACAAAGGCATCAAGAACATATATTGAGGAAGGAACAGTCTCTTCAATAAGTTGTGCTGGAAAAACTAGATGTCCACATGCAGAAAAATGAAACTGGGCCCCTTTGTCTCACCATATCAAACCAAAATGGACTTAAATCTAAGACCTGAATTACAAGACTACTAAAAAAAAACACTGGAGAAACACTTCAGGATACTGGTCTGGGCACAGATTTCTCAAGATCATAAAAGCACAGACAACTAAAGCAAAAATTGACAAATGGGATTATATCAAGCTAAAAAGCTTCTGCACAGCAAAGGAAACATCCAACAGAGTGAAGAGACAACCTATAGCATAGACGAAAATATCTGCAAATTATCCATCTGACAAGAGATTAAAATACACAATAAGTAAGGAATTCAACTCAATAGCAAATAAACAATCTGATTTGAAAAGGAACAAAAGATCTGAATACAATTATTTCTCAAAAAAAGGTATATAAATGGCCAATAGGTATACAACAAAAAGTCTGGCATCACTGATCATGATAGAAATACAGAGAAAAACCACAATGAGATCTCATCTCACCCTAGTTAGAACAGCCATTATCAAGAAGACAGAAAACAACAGATGATAGTCAGAATGTGAAGAAAGGGGAACATTCATACACTGTTGGTGGAAAAACGGTATGAAGGTTCCTCAAAAAACTAAAAATAGAACTATCATATAACCCAGCAATCCCAGTATGTATCCTGAGTATATATCCAGAAGAAAGAAAATCTGTATTCTGAAGAGGTATTTGTGCTCCAATGTTTACTGCAGCACTATTAACAATAGCCAAAACAAGAAATCAAGCTAAGTGTCCAGCAACAGATGAATGGATTTTCTTAAAGTGGTATATATACACAATGGAATATTATTCAGCCATAAAAAATAATGAAATCCTGTTGCTGACGGCAACATAGATGGAACCGGAGGACATTATATTTAGCAAAATAAGCCAGGCACAGAGCAAATATCCTATGTTCTCACTTATATGTGAGAAAACTGATCTCATGGAAGTAGTGAACAAATGGTGGTTACCAGAGGCCAGGAAAGGTACTGGAGAGCAGGGAAAGAGAGCTTGGCTAATGGGAACTAAAATACAGTTACAAAAATTAAGTTTTAGTGTTTGGCAGCACAACAGGGCAACAACAGTTAATAAGAATTTATTGTATATTTCAAAATAGCGAGAAGGGAAAATCTGACATGCTCCAAACACAAAGAAATGATAAATGCTTAAAATGATGGATATCCCAATTACCCTAATTTGATCATTACACATTGTATGCTTGTATCAATTTAAAAAATTAAAAATGGGCGAGGCACAGTGGCTTATGTCTGTAATCCTAGCATTTTGGGAGATCCAGGTGGGAGGATCACTTGAGCCCAGGAGTTCAAGACCACCCTAGGCCACACAGGGATACCCTGTCTCTATAAAAAATTAAAATATTAGCCAGGCATGGTGGCGCATGCCTGTGGTCCCAGCTGCTTAGGAGGTGAGGTGGGAGGATGGTTTGAGCCTGGGAGATGTAATGTACTCCAGCCTTGGTGACAGAATGAGATCCTATTGTAAAAATAAAATAAATAAAAAATAAAAACAGTTAAAAGAAACCAAAAAAACCTTCAGCACTGTGTCCTATTCGACTGTGAAGATATTCTGCTTCCGTTTCATGCTTTTCATTATTCTCATCATTTAATCTCTCTACCTTATTTCCATATTTCTAGCTTTTCACGTATTTCTAAACTCTTAAAATAATGGCATTAAAAGTAAGTTAAGAATCCAGACGAGCCTTCATTTAAAAAAAACAAAACAGGCTGGGTGCAGTGGTTCACATCTGTAATCCCAGCACTTTGGGAGGCCGAGGCGGGTGGATCACCTGAGGTCAGAAGTTCAAGACCAGCCTGGTCAACATGGTGAAACCCTGTCTCTATTAAAAATACAAATATTAGCCAGGCGTGGTGGCGTGCACTTGTAATCCCAGCTACTTGGGAGGCTGACGAAGGAGAATTGCTTGAACCCGGGAGGTGGAGGTTGCAGTGAGCCAAGATCGTGCCACTTTACTCCAGCCTGGGAGACAAGAGCAAAACTCCATCTCAGAAAAAAAAAAAAAAAAAAAAAAAAAACCTAGAAGAAACCCACCTCACTCAGGGATTCAAAAAAGGAAAAAGATGAGAAAACCACTATCATAAGTTTCTCTCCAAGTGGTTACAATGTTAATGACATCCCAGGAGACGTAGATTGTCTAAAAAAATTCACTTTAAAAATACTGAACTCAGAATCCAGACTAATATCAGCTCTCTTACTCGAGTGCCTCAGCCCTTAGCCTCAATTATCTCTTCTCCCTCCCATCATTTAAGGCCCAGCAGAAACCTCTCCTCCAAAGACATACACTAACTCTTCCTGATAGAATTACACCTTCCTTTGTGATTCTACCGCCTTACATGCAAATGTCTCTTCATTCGGGTACTTAGTCTGCCAATATTTACTGAGGTCCTACTATTACCAATCACACTGCTAGGCACTTGTTTTACAACGGTAAGCAAAACAGAGTCTGCATTCAGTCTGGTGGGCCATTAGAAACTGTGATAAATGCTGTGAAGAAAAAGAATGAGAGACATGATGGCACAAGTAACTAAAGAATCTACCCTAGTATGATGGGTCAGGGAAGGCTTTTCAAGGAGCACAGCAACAAGCCGAGAAGGAAGTAGGAGGCTTTCAAAAGCTCAGTGCAAGGCGGCCAAAGAGGCTGGTATACAGAAAGTGAGTGAATGTCATGAATCAAGGCTAGGAAAAGCAGGGCCAGATCAGGCCATGCTGAGATACTAAGTACACTATCTTGGCATTTGCCTACTTGTAGGTCTTCTCCACTACACACTAGGCATCTAGAGGACAGAAGCTAAATCATCAGACTTGAAAACAACTGAAATACCAACTGAAACACTCAAGAACTACTGTTTTTTAGTGGCTCACTCCACACATCTGGCTGACGGGCTATGTGGATATGTTTCCCCTTCTACCCACACTGCACCGCACTTTGCTCAAAAATTTTAAGAAAAGGTCTTTCCCTCATAGGTGATTTAGTCAATGCTATACCTAGCACAGTGATGAGCACAAAACTAGTACTCAAGTATCTGGTGAATAAACAAGTAAATGCTTAATTAAAAATCTCACAGCATGCAGAACTGCACCTAAAAAAAAAAAAAAAGACTAATGCCTTTTCTCTGAATAACTAACAATCAGGTAGCAATATAAATACCTCCACAGAATCCATCAGACCTTGCAAGAGGAGTTTCTGGTGAGGAAAATCTCCATCCCCAACTGGAAAATATCCCAGTGTTTGGATTGCTCGTTCTTTCATCTGGAAGAACACCAAATTTTTTTCTTTTAAACAGAGTATATAATAGCTTTACCCCAGTGCAGTATTTCCAAAATGAGATGACAGGGAAGCGCAGTCTATCTAACACATCAACGCAAAAGTTTTTACAAAAGCATCAAATTTTACAGTCGTATGTCTATAAGTCATTGAAGGTAGAAACACACAAATCTGAGTCCACTAAGGATCCACAGCTGCAAAAGAAGAAGGAAGAAAGCCTTTAACTAGGCTTATTACCTTTCAAACTATAACGATTTAAAATGTGGGTTCTGGGCCCAGAGGACCTAGGACCAAATCACATCTCAACCATTTCAGCCTATACTGGTGTGCAACCTTAAGCAAGTTATTTCCCCTCTCTGTGACTCTGCTTCCTCATGTTATCTCACATGGAGATGACAACTGTGCCGATTTCACTAGACCTTTTAGAAGATTCAATCAATGCCATGCAAAGCACTTAACATACTCTCTGGCACATTAGAAGTGCTTAACAATGTTTGGCAATGATTAGTTAATAGCTAATAAAAACTATACTGTGTATCTTCTCAGAAAGTTTTAAACAGTAGCTAGACCAAGATTAAGATTATAGGAATTAGGCCAGGCTCAGTGGCTCAAGCCTGTAATCCCAGCACTTTTGGAGGCCGAGGCAGGCAGGATTGCCTGAGGTCAGGAGTTCGAGACCAGCCTGGCCAACATGGTGAAACCCCATCGCTACTAAAAATACAAAAATTAGCTGGGCACGGTGGCATGCGCCTGCAATCTCAGCTACTCAGGAGGCTGAGGCAGGAGAATCACCTGCCTGAACCTGGGAGGTGGAGGTTGCAGTGAGCCGAGATCATGCCATTGCACTTTAGCTTGAGCAGCAAGAGCAAAACTCCATCTCAAAAAAAAAAAAAAAAAGATTATATCAATTAAACTTGTAGTAGTAAACTGATATTTCTGCTCATTAAATCATCTTACACCTCAAAATTGAGGTGTTTTGATCACAAAACTGGCTTTAGGAGGTTAGGATTTATATTTGGCCTAAAATAAAAAAAATCACAAAATTACTTAACATTTTATTATACACCTTTTGCATGACAAAAGATATTTCCTGATGAATTTAATACTTCACTCAAATCTTAACAGTTATAAAGACCTAAATTGGAATGACTGGGCCAAAAGATGTGCACACTAAGATTGTACACAGATAACCTCTAGCTCAAAAGTAAACACTTAAGACTTGCTTCTTTATCACCCATTTTTACATTAAATCCTTCCTCCAGCTGTAATGCCATCTATTCTCATTATAATTTGTTTTTTTTCATTTATGCATAGAAAGACCGAATTCCAGAAAGGGAAGAAATAAGAAAAAAACTTACCTTATTTGTTTCTTTACTGGAAGGTATTCTACTTAGTAAGCTTTCTACAAGATGCAATTTGGTAAAGCCAGATCCCTCACTGGGGATTGGAAGTGGACCATTTCTGCCAATTTCACCCAGGGCTGTGCAGGCAGCAATTGCCAGGAGGGGGGATGTACTGTCCAAAAATGAGCCTGTAAGCACATTTAGCCAAAAAGAGAATTATATACCATTATCCTTACGACCCAAAGCAACCAGTGATGTACTCAAGGTTTTTTTTAAGACGGCAAAATAAAATCAAAGTGTACGATATCTTCTAGTTGACAATTTGTCAACATTTATTCAGTGGAAAGACAACATGGCAACAGGGGTAGAGTAGTATTTTTTTAATGTATAAATTTGTTCTCATAATAGGATCATCTCTGTTTATAAAAACATGTAGAAAAAAATGTAGAGAAAAAAATAGAGTGCTTTCATTGCTTTGTTTTTTGCTTTGTTTGTTTTGGTTTTTTGAGACAAGGTCGAGCTCTGTCACCCAGGCGGGAGTGCAGTGGCATGATCACAGCTCACTGCAGCCTCGACCTCCCAGGCTCCAGTGATTCTCCCACCTTAGCTTCCTCAGTAGTTGAGGCTACAGGTACACGCCACCATACCAAGCTAATTTTGTTTATTTTTTTGTAGAGGCTAGGTCTCACTATGCTGACTAGACTGGTCTCAAACTCTTGGACTCAACTGATCCTCCCACCTTGGCCTCCCAAAGTACTGAGATTATAGGCATGAGCCACCACACCCAGCCTTCGTTGTTATTAAAAATACAGAATTTATCAAGTAAGTTTTTTGTGAAAAAGCTTGTGTCTTTTAAAATACAATGCCATAAAAAGAAACTGAAACGCCATATTAAAATTTAACATAATTCAAAAACTGCAACATCCAAATCGACATAAAGACATTAATTACCTATTGTTTCTGTAGCACTCTGAATGAGTTCCTCTTGATCAGGGAGGGTGTCAGCATTTCTCTCCAGGTCTTGTTGCTCTGACATTCTCATTTTCTTTTTAGCCAAATACCTTCCCACCGTGAATCCCAATGCAAGCAAGGATCCATGCTGTATCTCCGGGCTCTGAATTTAGCAAAAACAATAGCATATCTCTGGCTCTCTCTCATATATGCAAGAATACATGGCAGTAACTGTGTGTCGATTAGGATCATCTCTCCAACAAAACATAAGGCTAAAGAATAAAGTGAACACTCGAGGTTTCACTGGATGCTAATGCATCGAGCTTAGGGAACAAGAGAAACCTTGAGTTTCTAATGGAATTTTGAGAAGCTGAATCTTGATTCACTTTAAGATTTACATTCTGTAATTCCATGCCCACTCCAATTCCGGGTGAGATGACTTTCCTACATGCTCCTACATGCTCCCACGCCACTTTCTAGCTTACAGCACTTATGTAACTAGAATATCATAACTTTCACACATCATGTCTTCCTATTGCCAACAAAAGACAATAAACAGATCCTATTTCTAATTGCCAAAAACTCCAAACACAAGGTAACCAACAAACTATGTGAAGTAAAACTTGTTTTTTCACTGGCAGCAGTAGATGAGGAAGAAAAAAGGAGCTAACATTTCTCGCTTTCAGTACTCATCAGGCCCGACCCTGCTTAGTTTCCAAGATCAGATGAGATTAGGTGTGTTCACGGTGGTATGGCTGCAGGCTCTGAGCATCCTGTTGTACCAGGGATTCTCATGTATTTATGAATCACTGTACTCCTAGCACCTAAAACAGTGCTTATCAGACACAGCACCCGTATCTGTTAAGTGAGCTGACTGAACCAATGTATTACCTATCTCATGTACTCTTTACGGTCATAAAAGCAAGGAATTTGTAAGTTCATTTTACAAATGAGAACATGAAAGTCAAAAATAAGTTAGATCCTTTTATAAAACCCAAGTTAGATCCTTTTATAAAACCCTATCTCCCACAAAAAAGAATGAAAACAAAATAACATACGTGATTGTCTTTTGTAGTCTTTATAAGCTGTTCTATCATTGATTTCAACTCATTCCCCGACACTGTTGATACCACTACAGAATAAAACAACGCTGCCAGTTCGCGCATTTCTTCTTTACTGCTATTCATCAGACTCTGAGCAGTATAAAAAAAAAACAAATATATACATAACACAGAACCACGTGCCTGATGACAACATCTTTTAAAATTAAAAGAATGTTCAATCTGTTGATGGATATTGAGAAAAAAACAAGCCATTATTTGAAAACAAAATGAAAGCTGAATGAATTAGATAACAAAATCTTAGGTCCATTTTCGTCAAAGATACACAAGTACAAAACAGGTGAAATTTATTCACAGATGATCTAAAACAAGGGTCAGCAAACTTCTGTAAAAAAACAAAAAGGCTTTATGGGCCATTTGGTCTCTGCTGCAACTACTCCATTCTGCCACTGCAGTACAAAGGCAGCAACAGACAATACACAATGAATGAGTGTGGCTGGGTTCCAGTAAAACATGGACACGACAATGTTTGGGTCATGAAACGCTATTCGTTTCTAGATTTTTTTTTTTCCACATTTAAAAATGTAAAAATCATTCTTAGCTTGCAAACCATACAAAAACAGGAGGCAGGCCCTATTTGGACCTTTGACTATAGCATGACAACCTCTCATCTAAAACATCAAAGCTCAATAAAATCATTTTAAAATCAGTCAATATTCATAAGAAATAAAAAAACCTTTTTAAACTAGAAGCAATTTCATAAGACCAGACTATCCAGAAATGTGCAAAACTCACACCTCTTGGCAAATTTCATTCATGTTTTCACACTTAAAGACATAATTTTTACATTTTTACCATCATTCAAGCTGTATTTTCCAAAAAAAGAACCGCAATATGTAGCACATGGAGATACAGAAAACTGTATGGGCCAATACTTATACAAAAAAAAAATTATTCATTATTTATCTGAAATTCAAATTTAACTGAGTATCTTATATTTTTATTTTCCAAACGTGGCATCCCTTTTGGTGTGGCCATGGGACAGGGACACCCTCATACATGACTGGTAGAAGTGTACATTGGTACCACACACGGAGGGTGTGGCATTACCTATGAAAATTACAAAAACACATGTCCTCTGATATAGCTATTCCACTTCTAGGGAATCCATCTAAAACATATACTTCCTCAATATGCAAGATGATAGATTATTCATTGCAGCAGAATGGAAGTACTCTAAATGACCATCTATACAGATCTAGAATACATGATAGTACATTCATACAATAAAAACTGAGGCTGTTAAAGAAGATGCTCTCTCCATAGTTGTAGTGGAATAGCTCTCTACTATTAAGTGAAAGAATGTATAAAACAGTATGAATAGTATGCTGCTTTTGATAAAAAGATGGGACAAAAATTTTAAATGCATGTTTTTATGTGTATGTACATAAGTAAACTCTAGAAAGCATGCCATATATAAGTGGTGACTTACATATGTTTGTCAGAGGGGAGAGGAAAGGACAAAAATTAGAAGGCTTGGGTAGGTTGGAGATGGTTACAGAAAGGAGACATTTTACATAGTTTTTATTTAAACTACACAAATCTATTGCTTATTTTTTCAAAAAAAAAAAAAAAAAACTTTTGAAACAGAAAAGGAACTTTTTTTTACTCCTATGGTTCTCAATTCATCTCCCAATCTCCTCCAGATGTGTCAATGAGACATAGTGACCTACGTGCTTCCCAGTAAGTGTCTGATGATAAGAGAGTTTTCAAAACGACCTAAAGGCAGAAAAGGTCATAGGGATGCTGGCAGGAAAAAGAAATCATGAAGTTAAGGTCTGAAATAGAATTTTTTTAAAAAAAGGTACATGCAGAACATACCTTTATCCATTCTGTTTTGTCTACAAATTTGGTAGCCAGCTTTTCTGGATACACTGACACAGCTTCCAATAGACAGTACATAACCGGCAAACCTAAATAAGAATTCAGAATCACCTTAAATTTCAAAAAAAGTAATGAACATACAGGGATCACTAAATTCCTTTAAAGTATAAGGCCACTGCTTTAGCACACATTCTTTCGGTTCTATTAAAAAAAAAAAAAAAAAAAAAACCTACACAACCTAAATATAGTATGTGATTCACTACAGCAAATTTACAGATGAGCTATCTATAAAAAGGATATCCTGTTCTTCACATCCACTTCCGAAGTAAAAATGTATTTATCTATTGTTAGCATTTCTTTCCGAAAAAAGAAGTAGTGTATCCAGAATGAATCCGATAAGTTTAAAAAGAAACAAAGGCTAATGTTCAGTTACAGAAGAGAAAGAATAATTTTGCTATAAATTCTCAGCAAAGTTTAAAATTAGATCTTTGCTTAAGTGCTCTAATATCTTTCCTTCGCGTCACAGATTCCTACCTCCAACACCTGCTAACAGCTGCTGAAGCAGGCCAATGTAGATCTGGACAGGGTTAGTCTCCCCACTCTTGTTAGATGATGAGGGTGCCGTCTGCCCGCTTGACATTAAAGTCCGTATGTAGCGCCCAATGGCTGGGGCATGATCCTGCATATCAGCCAAACTCTGAGAGGTGGGCACCACCCCCGCACTGTGCGCAAGGCACATGCGCAAGTACAGAACGATCTACAAACAGAACGGAGAGGAAGACTGCATAAGCTTCTCGAAAAGTCAGTGTGGGAAGGTACTCTTCAAAGTAACAATTTCTAGTTTTGATTCACCCACACTTCTTTATAAAGCTATTCCAATCCTCATGGAAGGCAGAAAATATGCCATAACGGAGCAAAATTTGTATAATAAGGTTTGCAAATCCAAAGAATTTTTTAAGATTGTTAAAATACAAACTGAACTTTTAAAGTCAGAAATTGGAGCTGGAGGCTGTTATCCTTAGCAAACTAACGCAGGAACAGAAAATCAAATACCACATGTTCTCACTTATAAGTGGAAGTTAGATGATAAGAACTTCTGAACGCAAAGAAGCAAACAACAGACACTGGGGTATACTTGAGGAGAGAGGGTGGGAGGAGGGAGAGGAGCAGAAAAGATAACTATGGGGTATTGGGCTTAATATCTGGGTAATGAAATAGTATATACAACAAACCCCCATGACACATATTTACCTATATAACAAACCTTCACATGTACCCTCAAACCTAAAATAAAAGTTAAAAATTATAATAAAAATCATTATTTTTTAAAAGCCGTGTGTGTGCGTGTGTGTGTGTGAGAGAGAGAGAGAGAGACAGACAGAGAGAGAGGAAAGAAATCTGAAGCAAATGGCCTATTACTCCTGTAGAATTCCAGTTGTGTTTACTCCATTGACACGAGAATCTGAGAAAATGGGTTCAATTCATCTACAGAAAAATAGATATAACACCATAAAAACCTCTGATATAGACCAGACGCAGTGGCTCACGCCTGTAATCCCAACACTTTGGGAGGCTGAGGCAGGAGGACTGCTTTAGCCCAGGAGTTCAAGACCAGCCTGGGAAACATGGTGAAACCCATCTCTACCAAAAAGATAACAAAATTAGCCAGGAGTGGTGGTGTACGCCTGTAGTCATGGCTACTCAGGAGACTGGGATGGAGGTTCACTTGAGCCCAGGAGGCGAGGTTGCAGTGAACCGAGATCATGCCATTCACTGTACTCCAGCATGGGCAACAGAGTGAGACTCCTTCTCAAAAAAAAAAAAAAAACCAAACAAACAAAAAAAACAACCCTTACATAAACAGGCTGCCAAGGAGTCCATCCTCTGGAAGCTTTTTCATTGATGGTTAAAATAGGATAGGCAGCAAATTCACCGTGAATATTCTTAATCCGAACAAGATCACCTCTTGTAATTTACCTAGAGCAAGTCAATAATCTAAAAAACAGAATTTCCCTTAATAAGTGTGATCAATTAATCCTCTCCAACCTTCAAAACTAAATAACCCTAACAACCTCAACAACAGGTTGGCTTTAAAACCCAAATCTAACTTGCTGCAAAATCCCAATAGTAATCACTACAGAACATCCAGTTTTTTCACAAAAAGAATCTCACTGAGATAAATATATTTACATACTTCACTATGAATTAAAATAATACCAATTTCCCAATACTGTTTTTTTAAATAAACAACCCGATGAAGAACAATGACACCACAATATGGGTTTACCTAAAACACAACAAAATGACAGACCCCTCTTTGGGTGTGGTGTGATCTTTTTAGAACACTTACAAAAAGTAAATAGAAATATATGAAAGTTCTACCTCTCCAAAGGCTGCTGGGTTAAATGGAAGGACAGTGGTCCCGGTCATGTACTTGACTGGAGTTTTCATTCGATGAGAAGCCTAAGTTTAAAAAGTCCAAAACAGACACAATTACTGAAAAATGAAGCATACCTGCCCTTCCTCAACTCAAAAACAACTGTGTTTCTAGCTACATGTCCTAAGTTTGCTTCTTTTTCTGATCAAACATTTTCCACTTTCCTATTAACCATGCTGATCGTGCATGTCCCTCACACACTAAATGACAAGTGTATTGCCCTTTTTCCATGTTTGTTCTGGTTTGTTTAAAAATAATAAACCTATTCCAGACATCTACTAATATGGTCATCTCAGGTCACTGCATGCCAGTTATTTTCATTAATAATGAAAGTAGGAGGAAACTACAAGCAGAGAATCTTCTGACCACAAATAGACTGTGCTGCTATGTGGAAAACAGAATCATGGCCGCTGCATACTGACCTTCAACTCCCTTAAGTTGCCTACCTAGCAAAGAGCTAGGATCACCAGTGGAGGTAAAAGGTAGGAAGGTGTCCTCCAGCAAAGTGGGACAGAGTCAGGGCCTGGAGGGGGTGGATGGTCATTACTGCCAATATCCTGGATCTACTAGCAGAAAACACTGTGCAAAAGCAAAAACTTACAAAAGCAGATGGGATACTCTCTTATGAACACGGTGGGAAGAACATGAACTGTTCCCTGAAGCATCCTTAAACTTATACTACCCTAAAGAATGCCCTTAAAAATAAAAAGGAGAACTGGCGTGGGCAATATAGCAAAACCCTGTCTCTACAAAAAATAAAAAAATTAGCCAGGCACGGTGGTTCACGCCTGTAGTCCCAGCTATCGGGAGGCTGAGGAGGGTGGATCACTTGAGTCTGGGAGGTGAAGGTTTCAGTGAACTGAGACCACACCACTGCACTCTAGCCTGGGTGACCAGAGCAAGACCCTGTCTCAAAAAAAAATAAAAAAAATTTTAAAAAAGGAGATGTATTTTTAAGCATGTCATATTAAGGGAAAAAATATTTAACACAGCCAAAATGTTGCCAAGCATGAAAGGAATTATAAGTAATTCAAGTTTAGGCAAAACAGATCAATTACAGGTGAGGATTATAATTTTTTTTCCTCACTTTGTATCTTCTTCTTATTGTAAGTATTAATGCTAGAAACTTTATGAGTCAGCTGGCCATGGTGGTTCACGCCTGTAAACCTAGCACTTTGGGAGGCCAAGGCAGCTGGATCACCTGAGGTCAGGAGTTCAAGACCAGCCTGGCCAACATGGTGAAACACTGTTTCTACTAAAAATACAAAAAATTAACCGGGCTTGGTGGCAGGCGCCTATAATCCCAGCTATTCAGGAGCTGGGGCAGGAGAATCACTTGAACCCAGGTAGTGGAGTTTGCAGTGAGCCAAGACCGTGCCATTGCACTCCAGCCTGGGCAACAAGAGCGAAGCTCCATCTCAAAAAAAAAAGAAAAGAAAAGAAAAAGAAATTTTATGAGTCAACATCTAGTGATTACATTTTTCACTTTAAAGATGTTTTTATTTTCATCATCCATTATGATTTAGACTAATTACCTTAAGTTGCATGCCATACCTTTTCTTGGATGTAATAAACCATTTCTGGGAAGGAAGGCATCTGCTCAGAAGTACTTTCTTTTCTGTTTCTACCTGGAAGACACCTTAATACGCGTTGTGCTTCTCCATGAACTTCTTCACGTCTTTCAGAAAAAGACAAATAAGAATAAAAAATAAATGTCACCAATTGGAAACGATCATTTGAAGAATAAGGACAGCAATTTTATTTGGCAGCTAGAGTTCTCAGAAAATGTCTTAAATACATTCTTGGCTATCTAAGCAGAGTCAACATAACACATTATAAGAAATCACTTCTTTTCAGAAATTGCATGAGGTCCGGGGACTCATCTGGCTTACATCTTTGAATTTGACTCACATTAAAAAACAAGATAGGGTACTTTAAGTAAATTATTATGTAAATATCTATGTGTATGCTTTACCTCGTAGAGTTAAACCATAAACAACTATAATACATATTTTAAAATTCAGTGACTATCCAGTGGTCTACACATTCCACCCAAAGTCTTACATCTCTATGTATTCAGCTACAATTCTGTATAACTAATAACTCATAAGTGACATTAAAGTGTAAAAATATAAACCCCAACCAATTTCAGACCACCTAGAGACTGATCTCAGCAATAGTCTTATCCAGATACCATATAAAGGCCTTTTAATTCTTCAGTTGCCTCTGATCGTGTCTCATTTTCCAAACAACACATAAAGGGCCGAAAAGAAAGAATTAATAAATAATTCCTTAAGTTGTCAGAGGATTTTCATTTGACCTGAATGGTTTTAACCTAAGAAGGAAAACTGTTGAATTAGTTATGCTTTGTTTTTGGTTTCTTAAACAAAAACAATTTTCAGCACTTACAGAGTAAGATACAGCAGTTAAGAGCTCTATTTGGAAGTCCAACTCCCTAGACTTAAATCCTTGCTCTAACGTGAACTGACACCTTGGCTGCCAGGGCCCAGGACATCTGGCCTGTGGTTGGGAAACTAACGTAAAAAAATTAAGAAGCAACAGAGCACCAGAATCAACATTAACAATCCAAAGCCAATTTAACCAGATTGAAATGTGCTCTATGAGAAGCAGCAGCCAAGATCAGAAGTCAAAAATCAGCACCTGGTAATAACTTGTGATGTCCAATTAAAATACCAACCAAATAAATAACAGCAAAATATATACAACTTATAGTAAAGAAAATAAATGGCATGAGGGGCACACAGCTGGCCAACTAGAACACTGAAACAGTTATCAAGGAATTACCCATTTTTTAAAAATGGACCTTAACGTTTATGAGCAAGGGTGTTCAAATCATCATAGAATGCATAATTTTATTTAAACTATTCCTCAGAATAAATGAGGCTTTTCATCTCCCCAAATAAGGCTATCCCTGATAACAAAAAAGAAAAACATATACAAGAATCTCACTTAAAGGATGCAAAAATTCTAAACGTTAAATGTAGTAATGGTTTATTATGAAATAGATTAGAATGCTACATGGATTTTAAGATGGCATTGACTGTAAGACACATAACAGATTTGAAAAGAGTTGTTTTAATATGTCCACGTATATTTCATTATATGTACATGACTTTTAAAGGCATGTCCCAATTTCAAAACCATTTAAACATTCCTTTAAAAAGCATTATACACTCTAGAAAATGCAGTAGTAGGCCAGGCGCGGTGGCTCACGCCTGTAATCCCAGCACTTTGGGAGGCCGAGGCGGGCGGATCATGAGGTCAGGAGATCGAGACCATCCTGGCTAACACGGTGAAACCCCGTCTCTACTAAAAATACAAAAAATTAGCCGGGCGTGGTAGCGGGCGCCTGTAGTCCCAGCTACTCGGGAGGCTGAGGCAGGAGAATGGCGTGAACCCGGGAGGCGGAGCTTGCAGTGAGCCGAGATCGCGCCACTGCACTCCAGCCTGGGCGACAGAGCGAGACTCCGTCTCAAAAAAAAAAAAAAAAAAAAGAAAATGCAGTAGTATAATTCATTAATACAAAATGCAACTTACACCTCATTTAAAAATATATTACATATAAAATGATACTCCATATTTAATAAAATATTAATACATATGTCAAACCATCAACATCAGCCTTTTTTCTCCTTACATAGGGCTTGTTTTTAGATATATAATTATATTACACATGCAATCATATAATTTGCTTTATTTACACTTGACCATTTCATAACCATTTTCTGTATTAGCTATATATCATATATTACACATATATATCTACATAATGTATATTATATAGATATATACATGTAATATTTATATTACTATATAAATATATAGGTATATGAGTACAGGTCTATCTCACATCAAGAGCCATACTTTCTTTAATAAATAGCTTCTAAATTTCATAGACCAACATTGTAAACAGTACAACTTTTAGTAATTTTCAAATAAATTCAAAATAAACCAAAATTCAAATTAACACCTTTTGAAACTTACGGATCTCCTGCAGCCAGTAGCAGCAAATATCTGGAAGGGATATGATCTGAGGGAAACACCGTACTGGCAAATTTCACAGCCACTTGTCGAACTTGAACTTCAGGCTATTTGATGTGTAAACATACACAGACCACCCCGATCCAAAAAAGAAAAAGGAAAAAAAAAAATCAATTACCAGCCATTCATTCCAATCAAGATGAGTCTTCCTAACTGTAAACAATTCAAAATTCTAAGGTGACATTTTAATAAATGTGTATCTAAATTAAATAAATCATTTGTTCAAGATCTTTAATCATGTTGTTTAAGTCTTTTGGACGGTGGCATTACTTAAAGAGTATTCTTATAATTTTAGAGGATCCTCCAGGTAAAGTAGGAAGACCTCCAAGGACCATAACTAGAGAATCTCTGCGCATCCTCAGCCCAAACCTTGGGACCACGGTCACTGTGACAGTTTCTAGCCATCACCTCTGCCACCCCAACTCTCAAACTGTCAGTCACATGAGTGAAACTCAGGTATTTGGCAGAAATTACAAACAGAGCCTACTTGGAATCCCCACCAATTTGAAGCTAAATACTCCAAATTGAGCTTCTCAGATTAGCTCAAAGCAGTTTCACCTACAGAAATATATTCAATTAACTAAGATTAATAATCTGTAACTACAAAGTTCAACCAGAAAAGCAGTTTTAGAATCTACTGATCCTGAAGCTTTATTCTTACGTACCTTCCCCAGGTCACTCCTCTAGCCACAAACATAAGTGAAATAAGAGAGACATTAAAAATATATATATTGTCCCACTCATTCTGGCATTCTTGCTATTTAGCATTCCTTGAACTACATTAAAGAGTGAGGATATTAAAGACTAGCCTAAATTACGTAACTAACCTAGAGTTTGGTTGCTTTAAATGTTGTCTGTGAAAAGAAAAGAAATTAGCTTTGTCTTGGTAATAGTGTTACGTGATTTGATCTGTGTGCGTAGAACCAGTATCTGTGTTTATACAAGCATCACACTTCCTTGTAAAGTTACCTAGAGAAAGTTTAAAGTATTCTATTCTAATGAGCTTCCAAATACCCCTACACATCTTTGTCCATAACATATGACCATGAACCACATGCACTGCACACTAAGAGCACTTGACAATAGGACTCCATCATAGTAAGCTTTCTGAATGTATATAATAGCACATTTAACCCTGTCATATTTTAATAGGAAGCAGATACCTTTCTGAACATTTAAAATTCCCTCAAAATATTAAATCATGTCAGTCTAATTCCATTAGGACACAATTTATATTAATCTGACTGACACTTTTTAGTATCATTCTGTCTTCCAATCTCCCTCTCTTTCTACTCCTAAAAATGTGGGACAAAGAACTGACTAAAGCAAATATATATTACATATTTTATATATATATATATATGTGCGTGTGTGTGTGTGTGTATATCTACAGCTATTCAAAATCCTCCTACAAATTCCCATGAAAACCAAATAAAGAGGAAGAAGAGCATGTATGATAGTACTGGCTCACTTCCTAAAGACTCACTTTGACATATGGAATTTGTCTTTCATCCCTTCTGCTTTTCTCTGAAAATGTTACCTATCAAACTCTACCCCAGCGGACAGTAGTGCTCAGCTACCAGTTACAAAGACAAAACACTTCTAACTCGGAGGACATGGCATTAAGAATAGTTTTCCCACATGGAAAGCTCTAAACATAAGCATCGCTATGAATACTACCACTCCTTCTCCCCTAAAGTCAAATTTTCATCATGAAGAATTAAAAATAGATCCTAAATCACAGCCCAAGTGAAAGCAAATATTCCTCTTAATTATCAAAAGTTAAGTAGCAATTCAAATTTTGTTCTTAAAAATGTAAACCGTATACTACCCAGGCTTTGTAATTCACATGGACCTACCTTTATTAAGTACGAAGCCACAAGTGCCTCCATGAGAGTTCGCTGTGCCCCTTCCAAAGTACTATACGCTCCAACCATCATAGATAAAGCTTCTTGAATAGCAAGCCGAGTCTCAGGCTCTTCCTATAAAGATGACAAAAATGTTTCCCTCCTTGTTGGGTTCCCAGGGGAACATCCAAACACAAAGCATAAACTTAGCAGCTATTTCCCTACCTTGCAAAGGGCTTCAAAAAGCTGCTGCACAAGCGCTATATCCTTAGTGAATAAATGCGGCATTCGACTGCAAAAGAATGTAAAAATATTGTTACTATCATAAATTTCCAAGAGATGAAAAAGGGAAAAAATGAAACTAAACACAAATTTTCCTGAACTCTCTGAAGACAATGTCAGCATCATTACCCGCTCTGAGAGCCAAAAATTTTTCTAAGTATTTAATTCTTTAATCCAAATAACCCTTGATTAATACGCACATCTTCCAAATATCCCCTCTATAATATTCCATGCATTCAGTTAACATTTCTGATTTTAACATGAAGAAATTAGGTAAGACCAAACTGTGATCTAAACTAATGACTGTCGCGGAAAGGGGCTTTGTTACTTCATGCCAACAGACAAGGGACAAGGTTGGCTGACAACCCTGCACTATATCCACTGATCTGGGGTGGCTTTCTTCCAAACCCCAAAGCTCCTTTCACTGTAGAGAAGAGCAAGACCTGGTCTACACAGGCCAACACAAAACCTGCACTGGGCGTGGAAGCAGCACATGGTGCCACTGAGAATGCTTCATCTCTATCTCCCTGCTTTCAAATACAGTGAAGGAAGATGAAGCCAGGAGGAACTGGAATGAGGAAATCACATTGAGAAGGAAAAAAAAATCTGTCAGGGCCACTCAGAATCATAAACACCATTCTCAGAAAAGAGAATCACTAGAAAAACCTTGATCACTGGGTTTATAAAGATTAGTGCCAAGTAGCAACAAAAACACTTAAGGTCAATCAAAAGTCTCTAGGGTACAAAAAAAGTAACCCATTATGATGCAATTGAGTTCAAACTCTCATTTCAAGACCACCATTTAATACAGTAACATACCTTCAAATGTAAATTAAAATGTCTCACATCTTTTTCCTTCTACACAGAAGACATTTCTAAACAATCTATGACCATTAAATACATTGCCTTTCAGAATCACAACAAATTTATTCTCCGCCATTATTAAATGCCACATAATTTTTCTCTGTTTACCAACACCATATCTCTCACTAAAAAAGAGTTTACTCACCTGGAGAGTTTTCCAACAGCTGAATATGCCATTGACAGTAGTTTAGGGTCCTTGAAATTAAAAAAAGAAAAGAAAGAAAAGAAAGAACAAAAAACAGACAAAACAAAAAATACAGTAAACAGTAAAACCTTTTCGCTGCAATTACATGCATTATTTTACTCCTTATTAAACCTAGGTCTCACTCTGTCTAACTACATGGTGTTAGCACCTGAACAACAACAAAAATGTCCAAACCCAGAATCCATCACACTAACTAAAAGGAAAAACAAGACAAAACCTTGCATCCCCAATCACTCCAAAAAGAAAATGCGGTGGTCATAGATATGAAAGGTTTCTCTTAGCTGGTGCTGAGTTCAAGATATTTCAACACTATGTAACCTCCAAACACCAAAGTTCATCTTCAACACACTAAAAAACATTAACTCATTAGAAAATACATCACCGGTCCAACAGACTAGGATCCTCCATCTCTCACCAAAATTGCAATAAACTGTAGTGTGATTTTCTAAAAATCTACACTGTAATGAACAGCTTTCTATCATATTTTCTACCATAAAAAATTAAGAGGGTCATAATCACCAGGTGAATTAGTGAGGTTCTCTCCTCAAGATACAGATAGAGTTTTACATGGTTTTACAAAAACTAATAATCTGATTACTCAGAACACAATAAACTTCCACCAGTTAAAGTTTATGTGTTTATCCTAAGATTTGCCCTTCCACATCTAAATGGCTACTCTTATGGATTCATCTGTTGGGAAGACATGCAGATGTCACCTGCAGGTAAGGGGACTCACACCCTGTGGTTTGTCTGGCCTCTCTAACTTATATTTAAATATACAGCTTCTCCCCAAGAGCCCCAGCACATTTTTATTTCTACCAATGACTCTAAAGCATTTCACCATCTATGCCATAAAATAATCTGAGTGGTCCCCTAGATCTTAACCATGCAAGCATCACTCAATAGGAGAAAGAAGCTATGAGAACCAGGCCTACTTACCACCCCCAAAGCACAGCTGCACAGTAAATAAAGTGCCTTTCACTAATAATACCTACTAACGTGCCTTGACTATGGTGAACAATTTAGGTAGATTAACTCATTCAATCTTCACAGTAATCTAATCAAGCAGTATTATTTTCATTTTTCTAATAAGAAGGTGCAAAGAATTTAAGTAACTCACCAAAGAACAAAACTAGGATTCAAACTCAGTTCTAATTTCAGATGGTAAGATCTTGATCTCACTATACTACTGCAAACATGCATTCATGTTTAGCTTAGGCTGGGGAAAATAATGCTAATGAATTATTGAAATATTACCTTTTTAAGCAAATTCCTTTTAAATATTGGAGATATTATAGTAAGAGAAATACAGCAGGGAAAAATGGGATTCAAAAATCCACAGTCCAAGGAATCCTCATCCCATTTAGCTTAAGGAATCAAAAATTTACTGAATGCATGTTTTGACAGAATTTTGAATCATTAAAATCTCAGACCCATTATTTACCAGAGAAAAATATAAAAGAAAAAAAGTATCTTAGCCCCTGAGAATTAACAGTTTCCCAACACAAGCCAAATCCAAATAGTCACATAGGGAAATCAACATAAATTTCAATTCCTTTAATTCCATTTTTGCACAATAGCTAGAAGTAGCACAAAAGGTGCTGGCTGAAAAAATGCTATTTAAAGATACAGCAGGCTGGGCATGGTGGCTCATGCCTGTAATCCCAGCACTTAGGGAGGCCGAGGCAGGCGGATCACCTGAGGTCAGGAATTCAAGACCAGCCTGGCCTTGAGACGGCCAGCAGAGATGGCCAACCCATCTCTACTAAAAATACAAAAAATTAGCTGGGTGTGGTGGTGGCAGGTGCCTGTAATCCCAGCTACTCGGGAGGCTGAGGCAGGAGAATCACTTGAACCAGGAGCCGGAGGTTGCAGGGAGCTGAGATCATGCCATTGCACTCCAGCCTGGGCAACTAGAGCAAAACTCCATCTCAAAAAAAAAAAAGATACAGTAAGACCTCGTATCAGTTTTTAACAGTTATTTCCCCCCAAAAAAGCAAAAAAGGGCAGTAATTTCTGAAATTTGTACTATTTCAAGTAAAAATGTTAAGGAACAGTGAAACTTTAACAAACTTTTAACTAACTACATTGACAGACCAGAAATATTATAGAAAATACTTTAAGATATAAAATGTTGATAAAATTTAAAAGACAAGTCACTTACCTCTTTGTATTCATTGATTAGCTTGGTGAGGCCATTCAAAAGCATTGGACCTAATGGCTTAATCTTGATTTCTGGACAGCTTTAAATAAAACACACATACACAAAGCAAGATAAGAATCTCATAACTACATATCTTTACGGATGATTACATAAAATAATGAGAGACATAACCGAAATAAGTTAAATAATCTATTAAAATACAAAAATTTTTAAAGATAAGCAAACATGTTTTCTTTCCAGGTAAGATGAGTAAAAAGATACACTTGAAGCACTCAATCATTCCAGCAGCTTGAAAACTTTATAGTTAAAATAGTTAAAAACTTACGTTATACAAATATGATGCACAAATTGCAGGGATAATGTTCTTAACTTTGAATTTGTATTTGTACCAAAAAGTCCATCATACACCACCTATGTAAAATGAAGAGTTGAGAACATCAATTAATAAAAATAAGAATTTAATATTTTTGAATAGTAATCAGAATTCAGCAGCAGACCTTTCATACTACATCTCGTTCTTCAACATTAATGCAGATACACATTATTAGCTGACCAACTTAGAAAGCCAATCAGAAGCTCCTATAAATAGTCTGTGGAGTAACAAACACAATGGTTGATCTCACAAGTCTGCAAAGATTGTGGGTCTACCACAGTGAGGAAACGAAGAGTACACACTGCAGTGGGTCACCACTCAGCTATTCCCTATGTTTCTTAATTATATGATTCAGGACAAATTCTAATAAAAGCTTCAGAGAAAACATACAAATGGAAATATTCTACAAGTGTCCCATTGGGGTAAAGGTGCTTCAAGTATTATGAAACCACATCTAGAAGGCAAAAAGATCATGTAGATGAGTCCTGTGCAGCATCCAGCAAGTTCAATATTAACCATCAACATCAAAAATATCTAAATCCCTCAAGTTCCTTTTTATGACAAAGATTACTTACACTAAAAAAAAAAAAAACTCTACACTCTTGTTCCTAAAACTGCCAGCAGTATTCTGATCTTATTTAACAATAACATGTGAGTTATAGACTAGTATTGAGTAGATCTGCTTTATAATTGCCACTGTGCTAGGTACTAAGAGATATAAAAAAGAACAAGCACTCAATCTTGTTGAAGAGTTAAGAGATACACACATTAAAATGATACAGAGCCAAGCATGGTGGCTCACACCTACAGTCCCAGCTACTAGGGAGGCTAGGACGGGAGGATCACTTGAGCCCAAGCATTCAAGGCCAGTCTGGGCAACATAGCAAGATCCTGTCTCACTTCAAAAAAAAAAAAAAAAAATCCCAGCACTTTGGGAGGCCAAGGCAGGAAGATCACTTGAGCCCAGGAGTTCTAGACCAGCCTGGGCAACATAGTGAAACTCCATCTGTACAAAAAAATACAAAAATTAGCCAGGCATGGTGGCACATGCCTGTAGTCCCAGCTACTTGGGAGGCCTGGAGATGGGAGAATCATTTGAGCTTGGGAGGCAGAGGCTGCAGTAAGCCTAGATCACACCACTACTGCACTCCAGTCTGGGTGGCACAGAAAGACTCCGTCTCCAAAAAAACCACAAAAAGATATAGGACAAAAAATAATCAAGTGCTACATTATTTGAAACAGACTTTTTTTTTAGCTACTCGGGAGGCTGAGGTGGAAGGATCACTTGAGCCTGGGAGGTAGAGGCTGAGTGAGACAAGATTGTGCCACTGCACTCCAGCCTGAGCAACACAGTGAGACCCTGTCTCAGAAAAAAAAAACAAGCAATGAAAAAGAAAACAGACTGAATGTGAGCCAAGACTAGAGGCAGGAAGGTAAGTTAAAAGAATACTGCAATAACCAAAACAAGAAGTAATAGTTTGAATTAATAGCAGCATTATAGGCATAGAGAAGTGAAGACATTAAGATGAAATCAAGAGGATTTGGCCACTGCCTTCAAGTGAGCTTTCAGTAAAGGATGACTCAGCTTTGTCACTTAAGTGACTAAGTTGCTAATGATACCATTTTTGGAGAAAAGCCACACATAAAAAAAACCTTGTCTGAAAGGGATTATTACCATACATTTAAGATAAATGGAAGCCAATATAGCATAGGTTAAGTGTTCCTTACTGGAAGTGCTTAGGATCAGAAGTGTTTTGAGATTTCAGATTTTTTCAGATTTTGGAATATGTGTACATACATAAAGAGATATCCTGGGGATGAAACCCAAATCTAAAGATGAAATTCACTGACATTTTCTATACACCTTATGCACATAGCCTGAAGGTAATTTATACAATATTTTAAATAATTTTGTGCATGAAGTAAAGTTTTGACTGTTTTAATGCAATCCATCACATGAGACCAGGTATGGAATTTTGCACTTGGAGCATCATGTCAGTACAAAGTTTTGGACTTTGGAGCATTTAGGATTTCAGATTTTCTAATTAGAGATGCTCAACCTATATATATTTTCTGATAATTTTTTAAAAATCATTGCAGCAAATTTAAGATAGAAAAAAAAGAATCTCATTAATCTTGTTATATACATCAACCTACCCACTGAACATCCATTAACACAGTTCTTTCTCTAATTAAATAGACATAAAAGTTGCAGACAGGCCAATATTCTCTGGAAAAAACAAATTACCTGAATGTTGGCTGGGAACGTTTCAGCAGCTTGTCTAGAGCGGAGGAGATGGGGGACAATCTTTAACTTGACTCTTGTACTGACAGGGTCCCTTTTCAACTCTGGCTTCAGAACTGCACCCTGTTGAAAATATGCTTGATTATAACTCAGCAATTCAAAATTATTTTGAACTGAAAATGTCATGAGAATTCATCTTAATCAGTGGTCTCTCAAACTTTGTTTCAAGATCCCTTTACACTCTTAAAAATTACTGAACTCTCCAAAGAGCTTCTGTTTATATCTGTGTAACCTATCAATATTTACTATACGGGAAATTAAAACTGAGAAATTTTAACATATTTGTTTACTCACAATTATTAATAAACTCACTATTTTCAAAACTAACATTTTTATAAAAAATAACTATTTTCCAAAGCAAAAAAAATTGTACTGAGGGAGAAGCACTGTTTTACATTGTCTACTAATCTCTTCAATGTTCGCCTTACTACAAGAGATATGAATTTTTATATATTCTTCTGTATTCAATCTGCTATAATACATTGTTTTGGTTGAAATAAGTAACAGAAACCTAGCTTGCACAGATATGTGTGGTTGGAAAAGTGGAGATGATTTTAGCTTTCTTAGGTAATTGTGGATATTCTTTTTTCATACTACACCAAAACTTGACAAATAATAATTTCTTAACAGTTAATTGCTTATTTTTAAAAAATGAAAAAAAAAAGCTTAGTTGCAATTTGGAGTTGAAACCATATCAATGAACTTTTGTATACTCTTATACTATATTCCACTGGTTATCTTACTCTGAATGGCTCCCTTGTCCTTATATGCTTTTGTAACATCATTCTTCGTGTGCACAATACTGGCTGAGTTAAGCAAATGTTTCTTCATACATACATTTTTTTTTACAAAGCCTGTGCTCATATCACCTGTGTTCTAACCGCATCAGAAAAATCCACTAAGTACTGATAAGCTATCAAATCACTGTGGTCAATACAAGTTTCTCAAAACTCTAATTTTTGCTTGAAAGCTAACTTTTATCATTGCCAATAAATCATGTTGTTTTTCTTGAAGTAACAAGCTCATTTTTTTCCCTTTTAGAGAAAGTATGCACCAAATACCCATCTCAGTAACTATAATTTGCCTGTCTACTCTTCAAGTAAAGTCATTTTTACTGCTTCATCAAGGATGTTCTTAAGTAAAGCTGAGTTTTATTCTTTTTTTTTTTAAATGAGTACATAACACTGAAGAATAGAATAACTGTTAGTCATCTGGTGACATGGCTTTGATATGTGGTAGGAACCTAGCAAGTACACTCACCATTGCTTTTGTACCATGAGTGCAAATATTGACACAGTACAAAAAGAAAAGGCCTTCACAGACTGCCTAAAAGGTGTTTTGTGACCCTAAAAAGGTCCATGGACCACACTGTGAGAACCATTAATCTAATCCAACCCCTTCATTTTCTACATGAAGAACATGAGGCCAGGAAAAGTTATGTGATCAGCCAAACCTTTCCTCCCCAACACATTCATGTGTACAGCCATTTGGGGCTAGAATTCATAGGTCCTGATTCCCAATTCATTGTTATTTCTGCTTTATCACACTCAATCTAATCTAACCAGGGCTAATATTGATTTTTAAAACAAGTATTTATGGTTTAAAAAGCAAAAAGGCAGACAGGTGCAGTGGTGTGCACCTGTAGTCACAGCTACTCAAGAGACTGAGGCAGAAGCACAGCTTAAGCCCAGAAGTTCAAGTCCAGCCTAGGCAACATAGCTAAACCCCATCTCAAACAAAAAAGAGCAAGAATGCAAGCATGCAAACAAATAATCCTTGTATATCTGGGTTTGGACCTGGAATACTTTTAAACACAGTGAACTAAAAAGAACTCACGTTATTAAGGCAAAGGTCTTACTTTGAGGCTTTAGAAGAACCTATCTTTTGTTCTAGATTCTAGACCAGAAGTCTGCAAACTATAGCCCACAGTCCGAATCTGGCCCACCATTTATTCTGATAAGGTCTATGAATTAAGCACCATTTTTACATTTTGTAATGGTTAAAAAATATCAAAGGAATATATTTTGTAATATATGAAAACTACACGAAATTCAAACATCAGTATCCACAATGTTTTACCGGCACACAACCATGCTCATTCGGTTATGTATTGCCTATAGCTGCTTTCATGTTACAAGAGTTCAGCAGCTGCAACCTGAGAGACCATAAGGCCTGCAAAGCCTACAAAATTTACAGAAAAAATTTGTCAATCCCTACTCTAGACAGTTTGTCATTGTTATTTAGGAATCTGAATTTACAACACAAGATCCAGTAAACTAAATTACCAGGTTTTAATTCATCTAAACTAGCATGACTTAAAACTAGCATTTTGTTATAGCACAGATTCAGCTTAAATGAAACTAGAAGAAAATGTATAAATACGTAGTTCATGTCAACAAACTACTTTTTACGCTGATGTGAGAATAAATCAAAACAACCTACCTCTTTTGTCTTCAGTGGTATATCTCCAAGGTACACCTTGTACATCTTATTAATGATGGCAGGATTATTCCAGTCAATTAAGCTATGGAAGGTTTCAACACAGGTTGTTAAAATTATTTCTCCCCCTCCTTCAGTGATTTCAAAAAAATTATAGCCCCAACATTTCTTAACAAAAGAAAATGTTAGAAACACACAAATGAAATGGGCAATTGACATTGTAGAAGAGAAGGAAAAGAAAGGGACTAATTTCTATCAAAGTACGTTTTCAAACCAAAACAAATACAAATCACTTATCCCACCCTGACTCAACAGATTATTGTATCCAATGGCACAATTTGGTACCACAAGAAAACTGGACACTGTTCCTACATAGATGGGTTCTCAGGCCAATGGCATGGAGCAACTCCAACAGAGCAGAGCTTTACTACACTTGTTCAAAGAGGCCTGGGGCAGGGTAGGATTCGTCTGTTTAACCATTTGGCAATTCAAAAGTGATAAGGAAAGTGACAAAAAAATTTGTACCCATGAAATTAAAGCCACATCTAGGAAGCTTGCAAGCCACTGTATTTCTCTAACGTCACTGTGATTCCCAGCATCCCCCTCCTTCCTTATCTACCAGTACACACTTGAAGTTTTAATTCTGCAAAGTAGTTATGCTATTAGTCACTAAGACTTAATTCTATTTGGGCCCCACAATAAGGTGAATTCAGATATAAGGTGACTGGTGACAGCTGGGCACGGTGGCTCACACCTGCAATCCCAGCACTTTGGGAGGACGAGGCAGGTGGATCACCTGAGGACAGGAGTTCAAGACCAGCCTGGCCAGCATGGCGAAACCCCATCTCTATCAAAAATACAAAAATTAGCCAGGCACGGTGGTGTGCACCTGTAATCCCAGCTACTCGGGAGGCTGAGGCACGAGAATCACTTGAATCCGAGAGGGGGAGATTGCAGTGAGCCGAGATTGTGCCACTGCACTCCAGCCTGTGTGACAGAGCTAGACTCTGTCTCAGAAAAAAAAAAAAAAAAGATGATTGGTGATTCGTTCCCACCCTCTGCAGCAGATCCCACCCAATCATTTCATAAACCTAGCAATAATGTAATCCTTCCTTTCATTTGACTGGTTTACCATACTATATTCTCTCTGCCCTTTGACATTGGTTCTGTTTTCAAGCTATCCTGTGTTTGTGCAAACACAACAGATGAAGCTACTTTAACTGCTTTTTGGATTTATCTTCTCTATCATAGTTTATAAATATGCTTCTTCTTAGAATAGCCACAATTCCGCTATCCTCAGAGGCATTCTACAATTCTGTTTTAGATATGATTCACCTACATCTTTCCTCAGCTGATTGCTATAACTAATCCTCAAGCTCCACCATTGCTTTTCTTTCATAATACTTGTGGTTTAGAGATTTCAGACAAAACAAACACTTTAGTAAAACAAACTAAAAACTTAGTAGTAATTAACTTCATTCATATTTTGACAAATATATAACATTCCATAAAGATACATACAGTAATTTACTTAACTATATCCGCATTATGGAAAACTGAATTTGTTTTCATATTTTAACAATGATAGAAAATGATATAATGAACAAATCTACAAAATTTTTCTAAATCTCTTTCTGCTTTTGAATAATTTCCTTAGGATAAATTCCCAGAATATTGAGATAAAAGGATAGAAATATCTTTATGATTCATTACTTATTGCAAACTGCTTTCCAAAACTTCATTTCAATTTATAATGCCAACCAACAAGGTATAAAAATAGCAGTTTTGGCCAGGCGTGGTGGCTCACGCCTGTAATCCCAGCACTTTGGGAGGCCAAGCTGCGTGGATCACCCGAGCTCAGGAGTTCGAGAGCAGCCTGGGCAACATGGTGAAATCCCGTTTCTACCAAAAATACAAAAATTAGGCAGGCGTGGTGGCCAGCACCTGTAGTCTCAGCTACTTGGGAGGCTGAGGCATGAGAATCGCTTGAACCTGGTAGGTGGAGGTTGCAGTGAGCTGAGATCGTGCCACTGCACTCCTGCCTGGGCAACAGAGAGAGACCCTGTCTCAAAAAATAAATATATAAATAAAAATAAAAATCGCAGTTTCAATAGAAACGTAAATGGGTTTAACCACTGCTACTGGTATCCCATTCATTTATTTTTCATTGACTTCATTCATTTATTTTTCATTGACTTTATTTCTTATATGGAATATTTTCTATAAGTCTATTTCCTATCTGTATCTCCTCGTGTGTGAATTAGAATCTATTCAGCAACTCTTTTCATGAATGTAATTTTCACTGTATTAACCATAATACATACATAGTCTTTATTAAAAGTAATCTCGAACGGTTTGAGACAGAGAAAAAAATAAAAATTAGAAACTTCTTGGAACTGACACTTTTCTTAACATCAATTCTTTAAGTTCATCTACCTAGCCAAAAGTCTCATTGACTGTGATGACATTCCTAACCTATTCCAGCTATAAACAGCATCTCCACACAGATTTTCTTCTCTGTCTTACACAGAATTCAACTCTTTAGCAAACCTGATTACAAACTAGGTATATTTAATAATCTCCTCTAAGTTGAATGCCTCATTACAAAAAATCCTTAAAAAAAAAATGTGGCAAGTAAGTTTTTAGAAATCTAGTCCTTTCAATCTTGAAAGCTTACAGGGAAGTAGTTACCTCTGTTTGCTTTTCAATTCTAGGTCTGCTGCCGTTGCCACACTGTGGCGTGTATCACTAGAGGCAATCACCAAGTGGAGAACAGCTTCAAGTTCAGGCACCTGTTCAGCTTCTATGAATTTCACGATTCCCAATTTGCACTGTAGATAAATGAAGGGAAGGAGAAAGAACAGTCAGGGGAGCAAAGGACACCCACTCAAAGTACTGCTTAACACATCAGTGTGGTCACAAGTCAAAGATGAGCAATAACAACAGTAGCAGCTCCTACTTAGGCTTACAATGTGCCGGGGACTGTACTAAAGCACATATATTCATAATTTCACTTAATCCTCACAATCTAATAAATCAATCATTATACCCATTTTTTAGCTAAAAATACCGAGGCAAGGCTTAAAAGATTAAGACACTGGTAAACGACGAAGGCAGGATTCAAACCCAAGCCTCTCTGACTCCAAAATTATTATGATACACAGCCTCCCTAGTGAGGTTACACAGCCTCTCTAGAGTGATGAAGTCTTGAAGTCCAAATTTGGGGCCTCCAGATAAGAGGGTGGTACACTAGGAATATAGTGCTCCATGGATTTTTCTGACAGTTCAAAAAAGAACTGAACAACTCACATTCCATGGAGTTTCACTCTATTGCTTACATACAAAGGATATGACTTCAAATGTTAGCTACTCAATGCAAGTGAAATTCTAATCAAACAGTTTTCAATTTAATTGACTGGCTGAAATGAAACAGACTAGAGAGATTCTGCTTAGAACTTCATGCAATGTGAAGATGCTATGAATTTCACTACAAATGACTCTATTTAGGATAAATACACCTGAAAAAATAAAGTTTCATTTTCATCTTAAAAAATCAGTCACATAACAGTTTTTACATATACTAGGATTAATAAAGTTTACAATTATTAAATGAGAAAAAAATGCAATTTAAAAAAGCATAACAGACCAAAAAAGGGCCTGCCTTCCCTCCCCTGCTCGATACAACTTACTTTTAACAACAGCTACAACAGAAAAGATTCAAACATTTGTACAGCCACAAAAAGGACACATGGAAGTCACGTACACAAAGATATAAACTAAACAAAAAATGTGTAAAGAAAACTGAAAATGATACAGATGTCCATCAATAGGAGACTGGTTAAAAAAATCACATATAATTGTATACAAACATTAAAAAGAATTACTTTTTTAAAAATCCAAAATACTATTCAACATAAAAAGCAAACTACAAATAATGTATTACATGACAAGTAGAAATGTATTGTTTAAAACAGTGAACATACACACATGCACAGAGCAAAACTGTAGACAGATGACAAACTAGTGTGACAGGATTCCAGTTAACTTTTTTTTTTTTTTTTTTTTGAGACAGAGTCTCCCTCTGTCGCCCAGGCTGGAGTGCAGTGGTGCAATCTTGGCTCACTGCAACCTCTGCCTCCTGGGTTCAAGCAATTCTCGTGCCTCAGCCTCCCCAGCAGCTGGGGCTACAGGCACACACACCACCATGCCCGGCTAATTTTTGTTTTTGTTTTCTTAGTAGAGATGGGGTTTTGCCATGTTGGTCAGGCTAGCCTCGAACTCCTGACCTCAAGCGATCTGCCCAACATGGCCTCCCAAAGTGCTGGGATTACAGGCGTGAGCCACCACATCTGGCTTTTTTTTTTTTTTTTACACAGAGTCTTGCTCTATCGCCCAGGCTGGAGTGTCATGGCACAATCTCAGCTCACGGCAACCCCCACCTCCTGGGTTCAAGTGATTTTCATGTCTCAGCTTCCCAAGTAGCTAGGGTTACAGGCATGCACCACCACGCCCAGCTAATTTTTCTATTTTTAATAGAGACGGGGGTCTCACTCTGTTGCTCAGGCTGGTCTCGAACTCCTGGCCTCAAGTGATCCACCCACCTCAGCCTCCCAAAGGGCTGGGATTACAGGCCCGAGCCATGACACCCAGCCCCTTAATTTTTAATTTCTCTACTATTCTTAACTACTTGAATATTTACATTGTTTATAATTGGAAAAAACATGTTTTCTTTGGAAGAAAAAGTATAAAACAAAGAGATATTTTAAAATTAGAGGAAAATAGCTTTCATCCCTGAAACTAAACTGTTCTTTTCAGCACTAGATTATGAAACTGACAAAACACATACAGAGGCATACTGGCAAATAATGACCAATTTAAGATTGTAATTGAACAATAACAATTTTTCTCCAGCATTTGTAGCTTTAACCCTTAGATAATCCTAGGTTCAAAGCCTGGTACTAAAAGTGAGACCCTGGTAAATCTCAAAACCTCCATGCCTTTCAGAAAATGGAACTAACAATTTCTATACCTTACTGGGTTGCTCCGAGGGTTAAATGAGATATTGTAGTCAAAGTACCCGGTACGGTGCCTGTCACATAGATTGCACTCAATAAAGAGTAGCTTCAGTAATTCTTTTTTTTTTTTTTTTTTTTTGAGATGGAGTCTTGCTCTGTCGCCCAGGCTGGAGTGCAGTGGCACGATCTCGGCTCACTGCAAGCTCTGCCTCCTGGGTTCACGCCATTCTCCCGCCTCAGCCTCCTGAATAGCTGGGACTACAGGCGCCCGCCACCACGCCCAGCTAATTTTTTTTTTTTTTTTTTTTTTAGAAGAAACAGGGTTTCACCATGTTAGCCAGGATGGTCTCGATCTCCTGACCTCGTGATCCGCCCGCTTTGGCCTCCCAAAGTGCTGGGATTACAGGCATTAGTCACTGCACCCGGCCTCTGTTAATTCTTTATCTATCTTACTTACACAATAGTTTAAGGAGGAAAAAAAAAAGATCCATAAAACATGAAGAAGGAAATCAAATCAATTATATCCCTCACTCAATAAAACATTCTATAAATTTGTGAATGGCAAGAATGCCCCACTTGCCTCTTTTCCCCTCTCCTGGGAATACTGTTTTAATCAATGGTCACTTACATTTCCCAAAAAAAAGGGATCAAATCATTTAGACTGCCATGGAGAAATAAAGGAAGGATTAAAAGACTAACCCATGTTGCTTGAATTCCAAAATAATTACATACTGATCTCATCTGTTCTTCCCTGAAGTGCCTGATGACACAGACACAGTAAGGCACCTTCTCTGTAGAGCACCAGTCATTTTTAAAAGCTGCTCAGAAAACATCTGTGTCCTGTTTAAATCCAGAATAAAATCCTTAATGCCAATTTTTAAATTCCCAAGAAGTAATATAACAGGGAGTCATGCTTTTCCCCACATTGTCACCTGTGAAGTGCTGGGGCTCCTCACTTTACATAAAACGTACAACCCCTAAAAGTTGAATAATGTAAGAAAAATTGTATTTTAACTGCACCATAAAAACTAGATGAAAATTAAACCTATAATTTAAAAATTAAAATTACAAAAGTTAAAAAATAAAAAAAATAAAATGACAAAAGTTAAACATATTCAATTTATAAGTGAGTTGTGCTTTATACTTGAAATATGTAAGCAGTATTAGAAAAACTAAACAGCATGTCCCACTCCTCCCTGCCCTTAGGGCTTAATAAATAACTAGCATGAAAAGAACACATTACATCAACTGCTTCTTTCAAACATATTTCACTGGAGAGCCTGAATATACTAGAATTATGTTTTATACGGTTCATGAACTTCATAGGGGCAAGTGTCCACAATCAACTACTATTATGAGCAAGCATTGTGTGATACCTGTTCCAATTGTTCAGGTGTCCATGGGTTATCACCAATAACTCGTTTGGCTGCATAAAAGCTCATTCCCGGAGGAGGCTGTGGGATTCCAGAACCTCCGCCACTGTTTGAAGAAGAACCCTGTGCTGAAGATGAATTTTGGCGACTCTGGGATTCATTTAACACGTAACTGGAAAGGAAATAACACTTTAACCCTCTATAAATACAAAAGCATTTACATCTATATAGGTATACAAGACATTCAATCATATACTGTCCTCCTACTGTATTTTACTAGAAGAATGAACACTTGAAATTAAAATTTCATCATAAAAAAAATTTTAAGGTATCTAGAAAAGGTGTATCTTCAGCAAATTAACCAGAGAGCACGTCATTTAACTTGGTTACAAATGAACTACAGCCATTACCAACAATGAATATAAATATTTTCATCACTCTCAATCTATAAATGATTGCTCTAATGGCTACTCCAGAATCACATTTTGAGTTTTGAGCTGCCAAATATGAGGAAAAGTTTGTTGACAAAGGGGACTGGGAGGAGCTATTGCACTATACCCAAAGGAGAGTATTTTTACAGTCATTCTCATTTCTACGAAGTTGTAATTCACCTTCAATCCTCCCTGAACTGAGGTCTTTATCCCTACATTAGAAAATCCACTGAAACCTCCAAACGGCCACATAAACGGCCACATAAGCACATAAGCACGTACCACATAAGCACATAAAGTCCCCAAAATGAAAAAACTCAAAAGGGCCCAAAGAAGAAAAGTTACACAAGAACTGACTTTTCCCATTACATGTTCAAAGCCCTTTGCACCTCCTTGGTTAATTTATCATCCCTATTTCATTTTAGCTTCTATACAGGAGAAATAAGATCTCCAAGAAATTCATTTTGATCCAATTAAACTGGTATTACTCATCTACAAAATGAAGTTTTTGATATAAATATTAATTCAAATCTCTTAAAACTAAAGATCTATGATGATAAATTCCATTATCATATTGGATATTATAATAAAATATCCACTATAATAAAAATTCAAGAAAACACTTAGAACCTGATAGGATGGTAAGTTATTCCACATTACTTACATGTCATATTCATTCAATTCCTAAATTTATCTATTTTTTAAAAATCTCTTAAGGAATCGCTTTAATGTTATTATATAAATGACTCAAGTTCTCATTAGTAAGAAAAATGTGAGGAATCACTGGCTTGGTTACATCATGTTCCTAAGGTAAATCTGAATTTCAAGGTTTATCTACCAAAGCCATCATCACCTGTCATTCTGGCTGCCTCCTGATTTAACAAATATAAAAAGAAGTTTTTTTATTTCTAAGTTATAGCAAGACTGGTGGCATTAAGTAAATCAATCAATAAGTTAATACATCTTAATACTGCATAAAACACCCTAAGGCTGGGTGTGGTGGCTCAGGCCTATAATCCCAGCATTTTGGGAAGCCAAGGTGGGAGGATCACTTGAGTCCAGGAGTTTGGTGACCCCCTATCTCTATAAAAAATACAAAAAAATTAGCTGGGTGTGGTGGTGCACGCCTGTAGTCCCAGCTACTCAGAAGGCTGAGGTGAGAGGACTGCTTGAACCCAGGAGGTCAAGGCTGCATTGAGTTACCACTGCACACTAGCCTGGGCGACAGACTGAGACCCTATCTCAAACAAACATCATCCTAAACACAAGACAGAGGAATATAAGGAGATGTAAGATCGAGTCTCTGCCATCTGGAGTAAGCTGAGACAGTAACAACCTAACACATGTAATAGCATCTGCCATTTTATCAGATGCAAAGAAACTGCTGAGAAATAAGAAATGATATAACAGGTGGTGACAGTGAACATGGAGTGACTGAAGGCCCAGAAAATTGGGCTTCCAAACAAGAGGGGCAGGAGGAGAACAAATTTGTTCATCACACCGCATGAACTCTCATTTCTGGATTGAGAAACAAATGACATGGAGCCCCACATGCCTAGCTTACCATGTACACATACTTTTGTGATCAGGAAAGAAACAAGATGAAAACAGCATTTTGGAAAAGTTTATCTGGCAGATGGGCAAAATAAGTAGACCAGAAGTAGATCACAATCTGGGCTCCATGCCAGAGACCAAAGCTACATGAAACAGGTCTCGACTACAAGGGGCTCACCATCTACTAGGGGAGATGGAAATGTCTACAATGCAGCAAAAACACACAGTGGCCATATAGGCAGGTGTTTTGTGTTTTTATGACACAGAAAATAGTGCAATTATATCTGCCTAGGGCAAGAAATTTGTCAGAGACAAACGGAGTTGACCTGTAAGCCAGTTTAGGATGCTTTTTTCTTTTTTTCTTTTTTTTTGTTTTTGAGACAGGGTATTGTTCTGTCACCAGGTTGGAGTGCAGTGGCATGATCATAGCTCACTACAGCCTCAACCTCCCAGGCTCAATCAATACTCCAGCCTCAGCCTCCCAAGTAGCTGGGACTATAGGTGCATGCCATGGGGCCTGACTAATTTTTGTATTTTTTGTAGAAATAGGATTTTGCCATGTTGCCCAGGCTGGTCTCAAACTTCTGGGCTCAAGGGATCTGTTCTGCCCCCGCCTCCCAAAGTGTTGAGATTACAGGTGTGAGCCACTGCACCTGGCCAGGATGCTGTTTTTCAAAGTGACTTTTTGTTGTTTTCTTCCTTTCTTTTTTGAAGAAGCATTCTAGGCAGACAGAAAGGCATTCTCTTAAAAATAAACAGCAAGGACACATAAGCGTGCATGAAATGCATGAGTGTTATTAATGACTGGATATGAGAAACCAAGGATTTTAAGGTGTTGCCTGATGAGATCTGTGTTTTGCAAATCGGGAAAAGCATAGAGAGGGGGTGTAGAGAGATTTGAAGAAGTGGAGCCGCTGGGAAAGAAATTATGACAAGAGTTGAAAAGAGGCAAAACTAGATGATAGCAGTGGGAAGAGTTCCAGACACAGCAAGGAGAAGGAAGGAGGCATTATGCAAATGATATTGCAGCAACAAAGAAGAGAAAAGCTGGAGACAATTTATCATTGTATGGCTAGGTGGCAAAGAGAACCATCATAGCATTAATAGTAAATTTAAAAGAGAAACTTTTTTTTTTTTTGAGAGAGAGTCTCGTTCTGTTACCCAGGCTGGTCTGAAACTCCTAGCCCCCAGTAATCGTCCCACCTTGGCCTAACAGGAACTATTTTTATGGGGAAAGACTGATTTCATCTTAGGCAGGTAGAGTCTAAAATCACAATGGCAACTCAGCATTTGTAAAGCCGATAAGCAGTGGAGCTGAAGTTTAGAAGAAAAAAATCTTTGTAAACGTAAATGGATGTTGAGATGCATTCATTTACTAGTGAGAGTTTAATCATTTAAAACAGTACTTAACTCCCGGTAGTAAAAGCAGTCAAGAACAAGGTTGCTTTTATTTTTTAACTCACCCATAAGGCATCAGAAGGACATCTAGCATGAAGTCCAAAAGCAGCTGCACAGTCTTTGGTTTCTCAGCAAGATTAAACGGAGAAGCTGATTTTGATGATTCAACAGGGTATTTCATGTGAAAAAGGGTTGGTATTAAAAGATGCATTAAGCTGAAAAAACAATTACATTTATTGCAACTACTTAAAAAATGAGATTTTTATACATGCAAAACACAGACAAAACAAAAATCACGTTAACAAAAACTGGCAGTTTTAAGCAAGAGACATTCCTTTTCAACACTACTAATTTACAAAGTCCTAATCTAGGGACTGGCCTAGAATTCTTTTTTATTGAAAGCTCAGTATATTGAGTGATGATTAGCATTTAGCCAATCTGGCTCATGACTAAAATTATCTGAAAAAAATACATCAAATGGGCTCAGTGTTAATATCTGAAGTTTCCACAAGAGATTTTATATGAAACCTTAAGTAAAGTTCAACTTACTTGTCTTTTCAAAAAGAATTCTTTTCCAGGCTGGGCGCGGTGGCTCATGCCTGTAATCCCAGTACTTTGGGAGGCCGAGGCGGGCAGATCACGAGGTCAGGAGATCGAGACCATGGTGAAACCCCGTCTCTACTAAAAATACAAAAAATCAGCCAGGCGCAGTGGCGGGCACCTGTAGTCCTAGCTACTTGGCAGGCTGAGGCAGCAGAATGGAGTGAACCCGGGAGGCGGAGCTTGCAGTGAGCCGAGATCAAGCCACTGCACTCCAACCTGGGCAACAGAGTGAGACTCCATCTCAAAAAACAAAAATTAAAAAAAAAAAAAAAAAAAAAAGAATTATTTTCGGTCAGGCACAGTGGCTCATGCCTGTAACCCCAGCACTTTGGGAGGCCAAGGTGGGCAGATCATCTGCGGTCAGGAGTTCAAGACCAGCCTGGCCAACATGGTAAAACCCCATCTCTTCTAAAAATACAAAAAGTTTGCCGGCCATGGTAGCAGGCATCTGTAATGTCAGCTACTCAGGAGGCTAAGGCAGGAGAATCACTTCAACTCAGGAAGCAGAGGTTGCAGTGAGCCGAGATTGCGCCACTGCACTCCAGCCTCGGCAACAGAGTGAGACTCTGTCTCAAAAAAAAAAATTATTTTCCACAACTGAAGTTATTCTAAAAATTAAAAATCAATCATATTAATATTTTGAATACAACATTAAAATTTCCACTGCATGAATTTAAGTAACAGGTCTCAGTAATAGTAATTACTTTCATTAACACCTTTTGATACTCTTAAAACATCTAACAATTACAAACAGTACTTGTAATGTCTATTAATTTTACTTGTAAACTTCTTCTGTATTACAGTATTTCTTTAAAAATGAATATGCTCTAAAAGGTGAACTGAAAACATGATTTAACTCCATCTCTTTCCTCTACATTTCTGCACTCTTCATCATGATTCTCACTACGACAGAGCTAAAACAAAGAACTTTTGCCTAAGCCTAGAAACAAATGATGTTATCTAAAACCCTTTTCACCGCACCACTTCCCAAAATAATACAAACGAGTGCTCTGTTCCTTAGGAAAACCACTGTGAAACTTTATATCTTCCAAGATAGAAATGTTTTGATGCAAAGGATTTTTAATTCTAATTTTTGCAATCACATAAAATTAACTGCTTCAAGATAACTAGCCAAAAAAATGCACAGACTTAGATAAATGTTAGTTCTGCACATTTTTCAATGTTCACATCAAGAAATTTTATGATAGTATTAACAAAACAGTAACTTTGAGGTACCACGGAAAATTCTATTATTTGTCAGCTAAAACAGCTCAAGACCTCCCATTTGCTCAAGTAAAACCAAATATGTGAACTAATATTTGAAAGGCAGTTGTTGACTCCTGTAGGAGGGAAATTAGTTAATTGAGGAAATCATACCTATCCTGCTGTGGCTGAGGCTTCCCTTCCATGGCAGTAAGAAGCGTAGGGGCCAGTTCACATTGTTTTTCCACTGGTAGGCGAGGATAGCCCATTTTAACATAAATTATAGTAAAATTCTAATGCAATGAGAGAAAAGCAAGTGAGTGTGAAGGAAATACTCTATGATTTCAATGAAAATATACGATTGATAACTTAAGAGAGTTATGGTTACAACAAAGACATTGTAAACGTGACTCATCCTCCCTCCACGTTTATTGCACCTTTACCAACTACTGTATCTCAGAGGAAACATTCCAGTCCAACTTAATCAAAATGCTTGCTTTAAAGTAGGCCTAATGTGAGGTAGCATGGACTAATCTAAAGCATTCATATATGCAATTTCTTATCGTGAAGAAGAAAGAAATAATCAACCTATTTACACCTACACACTACATACTAGCACCAGATCTCCCAGTCAAATGACTAAAACAAACTTAGTACACTGCAGCACTCTGTGGTTTCTCACTCCAGTAACTCACCAATGCATGATGAACCAAAGGAAACTGAGTACTGTGTGTTTCTGCAAGGTCAAGCATCCCAAATTTGAAAATCTGAAATTCAAAATACTACAAAATCTGAAACTTTATGAGTGCCAACAAGACACACAAAGGAAATGCTCCTTGGGGCATTGCAGATTTTGGATTTGGGATGCTAAATCAGGTAAGTATAACGTAAATATTCCAAAATCCAAAACACTTTTGATCCCAAGCAATTCAGATAAGGGATACTCAACCTGTATCACTATAATCTGTGTGAATACTGGATTTTAAGCAAACCCATAAATACGTATCTGGATTTACAGATAAGATTAAGACTTGCTTTTCTGAAGCTTTTTTATTTTTTTCCCCCAAGACGGAGTCTCGCTCTGTCACCCAGGCTGGAGTGCAATGGCACAATCTCAGCTCACTGCAACCTCCACCTCTGAGGTTCAAGTGATTCCCCTGCCTCAGTCTCCCAAGTAGCTGGGACTACAGGCACGCGCCACCACGCCCAGCTAATTTTTGTATTTTTAGTAGAGATGGGGTTTCACTATGATGGCCAGGCTGGTCTTGAACTCCTGACCTCATGATCAGCCGGCCTCAACCTCCCAAAGTGCTGGGATTACAGGCATGAGCCAACGTGCCTGGCCTCTGAAGAATTCTTTACTAAAGTAAATGGGCTTCATAAGATTACTTCTTTAAATAAATTATATTTGGCATTTTTATTGGCACACAGTGTTCCTATTTGCTTAAAGAAAGGAAATGTGTAATTGAGCCAAATATCCAGGACACGGACAAAATGACGTCTGGACCAATAACAGGCTCCAAAAGGTTCGTAACTCCAGATGTTAGATAAGATTCAATCGATTCTGCCTCAGTGCTAGGAACTACAAGGACCAGGAAAAAAAACATCACCTGCCATCACACAGCATCAACATTTTTTACATTTAATTTTTATGAAGACAACACTTTAAAAGGAATGTTTCTTACCAGACTCAGATTTACTCCACTTTATAAAAAAGATCTTTCTGAATATACACATCAAAAACACAAAAGATTTTTTTAAGTTCACTTTCATGTATCTTCTTGCCATTTTACTAATTTTTTTCTTCCATTATGCTTTATTTGTGCCCAAGCCGTATAACATTTCCCTCTATTCAGACCCATTTCATACAGTCTCCTACCAAAAATCAAATCATTCTTTTATATAACAACATACCTGACAAGTCATTTCACCAACATTCCTTTGCCCATTCAATACCCTGCTACTGTAAAGTAGCATTTCCTCTGGATTGGTACTCAGTGGAAAAACAGTGTGTCATTTAAAAAAAAAAAAAAACTCATGTTTCATTTAGAAGTGGTCTAAGGTGAAATTCTAAACTTGCCAATATGTCGATGACATCTAATAAATGTTAGGAAAGAAAATTTGCTGTAAGTCAGAAAATATTCCAATACAACACTCACTGTGACAAAGGAAACTGCAGCAGGGTCCTGGTACTGAACCAACAGTGTCTCTACTGGAAGCTGTATTTTGGGGCGGCTTTTTATACGTTTATTCAGATGGACCAGCAGTTCCATTACCTAAAATACAGAGAGATGGGAACTGAAGTTATTGATCATATCTTAAAAACCACTATCTTAAAATTCATTTATCAGATGTTATCTATGTTAGTGAATAGTAGCTACTTTGTTCTTTTAAAGGGTGTAAATTTTACATCCCAGAAAGGGAGTATACACTACATGAATCGTGTTCAAAAATACTGTCTCCCAAAAATCTATGCACTAGTGAATTTCTTTTTTTCTTTTTATTTCCCAAGACGGAGTCTTGCTCTGTCGTGCAGGCTGGAGTGCAGTGGCACAATCTTGGCTCACTGCAACCTCTGCCTCCCCGATTTAAGCAATTCTTCTGCCTCAGCCTCCCGAATAGCTGGGATTACAGGTGCGCGCCAGCATGCCTGGCAAGTTTTTGTATTTTTTCACCATGTTGGCCAGGCTGGTCTCGAACTCCTGACTTCATGATCTGCCCACCTCTGCCTCCCAAAGTGCTGGGATTACAGGTGTAAGCCACTGCTCCTGGATCTTTTTTTTTTTTTTTTTGGACACGGAGTCTCACTCTGTTGCCCAGGCTAGAGTGTAGTGGTGCGATCTCAGCTCACTGCAACTTCTGCCTTCTGAGTTCAAGCAATTCCCCTGCCTCAGCCTCCCGAGTAGCTGGGATTACAGGTACCCGCCATCACGCCTGGCTAATTTTTGTATTCTAGTAAAGATGGAGTTTCACCATGTTGTCCAGGCTGGTCTCAAACTCCTGATCTCAAGCAATCCGCCCACCTCGGCCTCCCAAAGTGTTGGGATTACAGGCGTGAGCCACGGCGCCTGGCCAGGTGAATTTATTTTTACAATGTCCTTTAGTTAAACAAAGTTGAAATCCAAGTTGGGCCTAGACTGAAGCATGTCCCTCAAGAAGAACAGATTATTGCAACACACCATGAATACTATGAAAAGAGAGACATACAAGATACAGTGGGTTTCCAGAAGACAAAAGATATCTGCTATATCAAGAAAGACTTCACGGAGGAAGTGACAGGAACACTGAGTCCTTAAGATTTAATGAGTTCCAAGCAGAGTATCAGTTATAAGAAGGTATGGGGCACACTGCATCTGACTGAAGCCCAGAACGATAAGAGTTCATAAAAGCAAGGTCTGGATTACAAAAGGATACTGGCAAAATGCTGAGGCATTTTTATTTTTGTCTGGGAGTTGTTTTTTGTTTGTTTGTTTTTATTATACTTTCAGTTTTAGGGTACATGTGCACAATGTGCAGGTTTTTACATAGGTATACATGTGCCATGTTGGTTTGCTGCACCCAACAATTCATCATCTACATTAGGTATTTCTCCTAATGGTATCCCTACCCCAGGCCCCCACCCCCCCACAACAGGCCCCAGTGTGTGATGTTCCCTGCCCTGTGTCCACGTGTTCTCGCTGTTCAACTCCCACCTATGAGTGAGAAGATGTGGTGTTTGGTTTTCTGTCTTTGTGATACTTTACTTAAAATGATGGTTTCCAGCTTCATCCATGTCCCTGCAAAGGACATGAACTCATCCTTTTTTATGGCTGCATAGTATTCCATGGTGTATATGTGCCACATTTTCTTAATCCAGTCTATCATTGATGGACATTTGGGTTGGTTCCAAGTCTTTGCTATTGTGAATAGTCTGAGGCATTTTTATTGTATTCTGAATATCATCTGAAACTATCAAATAATTTGTAAGAAATAACAAGCTTCCTCTCCTTTAAGTGGGAAAAGAGAGCAAAATAGGAATTGACAAGACAACAGTTTGCATGGATAGAAAGGGATGTACAGAGGCTCATATCAAATGGCCTCAATTATACTACAATAAAAAGATTTCTGCCAACGGAAAAGAAATCGAGCATTGAGAAATAAGATTTTTAGAAGGCCTTGCCTAAGAAAGACTCAAGAGTTTAAGATAATTATTCTGCAGGGCCAGGTTTACACTATTCTCCCTCATTTCTGAAATTTGTGCTCTAGCCTCAAAGCATGCACAAAGAAAGCTGTAGAGATGTTTGACACCGACAGCAAAAAATTCCAAGAGATCTACAGCAATAATGAAATAGGTGAATTATGTTTAAGAATAAAAACAACTCTGTAATCAATGTTCGTTGAATGAATGATAAAATAGTAATATTAAAATAGCTAATATTTATCACAGTGTCTATGCACTCTTCCCCCAGGCATTCCTTATCTAATACGATTCTCACGACAACCAGTGAGGTGGTGTCATTCCCATTTTACAGATGAGGAAGCAGAAGCCTCAAGTAACTTGTCCAAGGATACTGGGCCAGCAAATAGCAAAGTCAAAATATGACTCCAGAGCCCGTTTTTTTTAACCTTTTCAAACACTGATATTTGAACTCACATCAGCGAAAGTGTTTGTCAGTGAGACATGATACCTTCCAAGAAGCTAGAAATTTGCATTGTCATCCATACTTCATCCGAACTTCCTACCTGTCCTGGATCTGTGATACCGCTAGGTGACAAGAGAAAACAATCAGGTGGAACTAGTCTAAAGGAAAGAGCCCTCTTCTGACATTCTAATCTAGGCTGATTCCTAGAGGGACTCTATAGAAAATTATTATCGATGGAGACACAGAATCTTGCCCACAATTGCATGCTTTTTTTTAATAATAAATTTATTTTGATTTTTTTTTTTCCGAGACAGGGTCTCACTCTGTCACTCAGGGTGGAGTTCAGTGGCATTATCATAGCCAACTGCAGCCTCGAACTCCTAGTCTCAAGCAATCTTCCTATCTCAGCCACTGCAGTAGCCGGGATTATAAGCACATGCTACCATGCATGGTTTTCTTCTTTCTTTTTGGCATAAATGAGATCTTGCTATGTTGCCTAAGCTGGTCTCAAAAGATCTTCCAACCTCAGCCTCCCAGAGTGCTGGGATTACAGGCATGAGCTACTACTGCACTTGGCCTATTTTGAATTTTAAATGGATTAATTACTTAATTTTCTAATAGCATTATTGTCATGTTAAATATCGGCGAATTTCCTAAATATGGTTATATCTTGTCTGGAATCCTCCATAAACCAAGAAAGATTTAAAAATGACTTGTGGAATTCAGATAACATTTCAAAGGCTACTGTAAAGATTAAATGAAAAGATAAGTCAAAGAGTTTAGCACAATGCTTAATATATAACAGGCTATTTTAGCTGTTTGATTCCATTTCCCCTATTCCAAAAGTTTTCCAACTTAACCAATTTGACATGCACAAATAAAAATGCTATTTTATTAGTATAAATTAAATATATTAAATATATTAAGTTCAAAATGATTACATTTATCCTTATTACTTTATTCTGTATTGCTTTTTAAAGTTATAATAGAAAGATACATTTATAATAATAAATCAAGTGGAAAATCTAAAGCATCCCTTTTCCCTCGTCCTTTCACAGCCCCTTGAAGACACCAGTGTTGACAGTTTGATAACGAGAAAGTGAGAGAAGGAAAGAAAGGCAGAGAGGGAAAGGACAAACAGACCAAGTGATAAAACAGGTTAATAATCATGTATATTTCAAAATATCTAGAAGATCTAAAATGCTCCCAACCCAAAGGAACAATAAATAATTAGGTGATGAGTATCCTAAATACTAAATTATTTGATTACATATTACATGCATGTATCAAAATATCACATGTACCCCCATAAATATGGTATAATTATGTATCAATAAAATTTTTTCTTAAAACTTTAAAAATAGGTTAATAATCACAATAACTGATGTAAATGCCCTCAACTCAAACCTCAAAAATATGTGACATTTCCATTGTACTAAGAGATATAGACAAAGTAAATAAGGTTAAAATTGCAGGCTGGGGCAAATATTTTATCAAGCAGACAGAAGGAAAACAATGGTTAACAATACTAATTTTGGATAAAACAGGTTTTGGAGAAAAAAACCTTAAATGGAATTCAAAAGATAAAAAATAAACATAAAATACTATAATTATTAATAAAGACAAGATGTTAAACTTGTACATCAAAATGCAGCAAGCCAAGATTATTAAAACTGAAAGAAAAATCAGAAAAACTGTAACAGCAGTAGGACATTATACTTTAGTACTACCAACTTATAATAGGACTGGAAGACAGGTTCAAGACATGAATGCACAATGTTACTAATGAATGGCCTTAGCGCATGCTGAGCTCCATATTCCACAAACAGGAAGTATTCTTTTTATCTTCTGAAAGGCTTTTCTTACAAACATTAGAATACACTTTGAAGGACTGTAACATTTGCACACTATGGTCTCTGACCAGAATGCAATAAAACCAGGCAAATTTTATATCAAATATTTTGAAACTAAAAACAACACTCTTATAAATAAGTCAAAGATAAAATGACCAAACTGCACATCAACGTAACTATTATATATAACTAAAATAGTCATCAAAGAGAAATTCATAAGCTGAAGTCATTTTTGGTTCTTTTTTTTTTAACATACTATAATTAAAGAATAAAGCATTTAACTTGATGACCAAGCTTACCTTTTGAAGTTCAAAAGCCCTGGGTTCAAATCCTGGCCTGACCATTTGTTATTTGACCTTAAACAAGTTCATTAATCATTCCAAGCCTCAGTTTCATCTGTAAAATGGGGATGCCTACTTCACATAATCTCATGAGGATGTAAGTCCTTAGCACTTTTCTTGACACATAAGAACCATTGCCAGATTATTATATAAATTAAAACTTTACACAAGAAAAACTTATCTAAAAAAAGAAATAATTTGAATAAAAATAGAAAAAAATACAGTTAAAAAGGGAACATTAATCTAAAAGCTGAGTTTCCTTTTAAAATGACCCATTAAAAGGTTAAAACTTTGGTAGTAATAAAATCAGAAACAAGAATAGAATTTCCCATTTGAAATAATGATAACAGAATATTAAGAATAGTATAAAATTATGTGAGAGAGATATGCTCATCTGCTTCAGTAAAGATTTAAAATCTGTATGTATTCCATAACATCATGTTGTAAACGTCAAATATACATAATAAAATTTATTTTTTTAAAAAGAATAATAGTATGATAGAAGTGAATGATACACAACTGAACATTTAAAGTAGATGGACAGAGATGAATGACTTTCTATAAAAAAATAAAATACAAAGAAACAAAAAAAAATCTAAGATAAGTAAATGAGTTAAAAACTACTGACGATACTAAGCCTGGACTAACGCAAAAGTTCCCTGTTTGCTCTCCAGGTCTCCACTCTTGGCCCCTACTCCAAGTCTTTCTCCAGCCAACAGCTAGAGTGATGGTGGCACTACCATCAATACCCTTTCAAATCAGTGCCCCTGGAATACCTCTTTCCTCCTATCAGGCTTCGTCTCATGCACTGGGGACATCACTGTGGCCTTCTCCAATTTCCTGAAGGCATCACACTCTGTCCCAGCTCAGAACACCTGCACAGGGTCTATCTTCAATGGTCTCCCCCACCTCTTGGCCTGGCTACTTCCTGCACACCACAGAGGCCTCCCCTTATACCCCACACTTAGTCTAAATTATATCCCAAATATATTCTTTCATAAAATCCTTTCCTTTTCCATCTTGGCATGTATCACAAATTTCAACTATGTACTATTTGCCTGACTGTTTTATACTGATTTCCCCAACTAGGTGTTGTCATCATTCATCACCATATCCCCAAGACCTGGCATATAGAAGGCACTCAGTAAATATTTGCTAAATAACAAAACTGATAAGGCTAAGAAGTATACAGAAATCAACTCACGAAGGGCCTCTTAGACCTTGCTATCCTAATAGTAAGAGAAGGCCACAGAAGGGTTTTAAATAGAAGAGTGACATAATCAAATGCACGTCTATCTCAGCAAAGAAGGATTAACTGCAGACATGCCAAATATATGACAAGAATGCCCATTCCCTCCTGTAAGGAGATATAAACATAAAAGACATTCCTAAAGATTCTCTTTCTGCACTGAACCCAAATCAGACCTTGGAATCCCTCTCAGGGCAGACCTCCAGGAAGTCACTGCCAATTACAGTGGCCCAAGGAATAAAACCTGACCATAGCTCAAAGACTGGATGACCTATTATAAATATACTGGAAGACTAATGAAATATTCTACAAATCAAGGGGGAAATGTTCCATGTAGAACAGTTTCGTTAAAAAATGAAAATACTGGCCAGGCACAGTGGCTCATGCCTGTAATCCCAGCACTTTGGGAGGCCGAGGCAGGTGGATTGCTTGAGCTCAGGAGTTTGAGACCAGCCTGAGCAACAAAGCGAAACCCTGTCTCCACAAAAAATTTAAACATTAGCCAGGCATGGTGGTCTGCACCTGTAGTCCCAGCTACTTGGGAGGGTGAGGTAGGAGGGCCTAAGCCCAGAAGATCGAGGCTGCTGTGAGCTGTGATTGTGCCACTGCACTCCAGCCTGGGTGACAGAGTGAGACCCTATCTCAAAAAACAAAAAAAGAAAGAAAATGAAAATCTGATGTGACAGTTATCCAACTTTTTGTAAGAGTACTTTGCAGAATCCTGAAACAGGAGCTATAAAATTATTTTGCTTAATTTTTTTTTTATTTTGCTTACTTTTAGTTAAGGTTATAATCATTGTCAACAATTAACTAAAGAATATTTTTGCCCCATTACCACATGCCTTTCATATTGGAATCAATGGCATGGATTTCAGATCATGCCTCCATACATTCCAGGATAATTATCTCAATTATATTATCTGACACTGATGCCAAGTAGACAGTTGGTGCTAAATGCAGCTGTGCTAAGGATACAAGAGCTACTTTTAAATCATAAAAGCTGGTTCTAGACTTACTCTCCATTTTGAAAGGCCATAATTAAGATCACAAACCTAGAACTCAATAATGGGAACAGAAAACTCACTTGATAATGTATATTCATTTATTCATCATTTAATTCCCCCAGCTGTCCCAACATGCTTACCTTTTTACGTACTCCTTCTTGGGTGCTAGAGAGTTTGAGCAAAACAGGAGGAAGGAATTTAGATATAATATTCTGTAATTGTTCATCTGTTTCAGCATGGCCAAGTCGTAAAAAGACCCGTTCAAGCTGATCTATAATACAAAAAGAAAAAAAGAGAGAACTTAGCAAGCCAGACACAACCAAGACCAATTATTTTTATAGCTTATTCCTTTTTTCTGTACTGCAATCCTTCAGTCAGGACTTTAACCATAGCTAGCCCTGTACAGGTATTTTGACACAGCAACAAACCACCACCAAAAGGTTAACTGTTCTACCCTGGTCTACCCTTTAGAATGGAAGAAAACAAAACCAAGAACAAAAAGTTCTCTCCCACATGCAACGTTATTCAGTTTTAACTGGATACTGGAAAGGATACAAGATTTCTGAAGGCGTCTTCTGGAACTAGTTAGTAGAGCAAGGCAGCAAAACTTTAATCAGATACCATCAGTTATTAGGGACAATATATCTATCCCTGGTGAAATCATCTTACTGATGAAGTTTCTCCAAAGACAGGATCACTGCCCATTACTGTATTAGGGTTACCTAGTTAGAAAAATAGCCAAGTTTCCCCAAGAAAGCCACTATGAGAGACATATGTTAAGTGACACCATGGGGATACTCTCAGCAAAACCCAGACTGTGATAAACTTTAGACAAGGTAACTTCTTCAACCAGTACACTGCAGCGGCAAGCAGGAAGATGGGAATGAAAGGGAAGCCTACGCAAACAACTAGATATTTGATTTTAAGGAATTACTGTTAAAATTGTTTTAGGTACTATAATGGTATTGTGGTTAGGTTTTTTTTTTAAAGGTCCCTACAAAAACTGTCATGGGAATTAGGGAGCTTTCTAAAGAGCTAAAAATGTTCTATATTTCGATCTGCGTGATTATAGAGATAAACACATTTATAAAAATTCATCAAACTCTACACTTTCATACCTTCTACTGTATCTACTATACTTCAATTTAAAATATATATTTAAAGGAGTCTTTTTTTAGAGATAAAGATGGAAATATTTGTAGGCGAAATAACAGCTAGTAGAATTTTCTTTAAATAATGAAGAGACACTGGGGAGGGGTTATGTAAGTAAAACCAAAATTGCCACTAATTGATAATTATTCAAGCTTCATAACAGATACTGAGAATTACTATTGTGTTTCCCAGAAATTTTCCACAATAATTTTCTACAGGAAGATAGATTAGATAGACATAGATCACTCAATAGATGGATCAATGACAGAGATGTAGATAGATACATGGATAGACAGACAGACAGATCAACAGATCGATCGATCAATCCTGAGAGGGGCAGAAGCAATGACATCCTAGTAGCAACAAGCATACCTAACACCCAGAATTGATCTTGTTTTTCAATACCATTCTCCAGGAAAAGGAACCAAGCTCCTTGGAAAAATGTCTGAGTCTAGGGATTGGGGCAGGTCAAAAACAAGATGAGCCTGAAGCGTCTTGTAGTGCCTAAAAGGAAATGGAACATGGGATCGAGCACAGTGGCTTATGCCTATAATCCCAACACTTTGAGAGACCAAGGAGGGAGGATTGCTTGAGGCCAGGAGTTCAAGACCAGCCTGATCAACACAGAGACACCCCCATCTCTACAGAAAAAGGAAATGGAACATGGGATCAAGCACAGTGGCTTATGCCTATAATCCCAACACTTTGAGAGACCAAGGAGGGAGGATTGCTTGAGGCCAGGAGTTCAAGACCAGCCTGATCAACACAGAGACACCCCCATCTCTACAGAAAAAAAGAAAAAATTAGCCAGGCATGGTGGCGAGTGCCTATGGTCCCAGCTACTCCAGAGGCTGAGGTAGGAGAACTGCTTGGGCCTGGGAGGTTGAGGCTACAGCGAGCCATGATGATGCCACTGCACTCCAGCCTGGGTGACACAGTAAGACCCTGTCTCAAAAATAAAGAAATGGAACATGGAACAAGTCAAAGGGATACAGGAACCAACCTGAAAGAACTAATGGCCCAAGCCATGACAATAGAAGGAACAAAATAAATAACAGCGTTGGATTATAAGCCAAAATGTCAATCTACATGAGTCCATACTGATGGAAATAATTATTGAATGATGAAAGAAATTGGGGGGGAAGAGGCAAATTTTTCTTATAGGAAGAATTCAAAATAATATATGTGGCTATTTCCCCCTACAGGAGGTGGAGCTTAATTCCTGCCCACCCTCCCCCTTGAGGGTAGACTAGATTTAGTGACTACTTCTTTAGAATACAAAAAGGGAGAAATGTTAACTTCACAGTAGAGAAAACTGTCAAATACTATCTTAGTCCAGTAAGAAGGTAAACCTCATGATGTCATGCAGATATCATGTGTCCCTGAAATGATGTGACAAGAAAGGCATTTTACCCCTCTGGTATTCATAACAAAAACCCATAACCCAAATCTAATCATGAGTACAACAACAGAAAAACCCAAACTGGGGGACATTCTATAAGACACCTGGCCAGTACTGCTCAGGAAGTTCAAGATCATGAAAAATAAGAAAAGACTAAAAAACTGTCTCAGACCAGAGAAAGCTGGAAAACATCACAACTAAATGGTCCTGTGCACAGGATCCTGGGGGGGGGGGGGGGGGGGAAGGACATTAATGAAAAAACTGGTAAAATCCAAATAAAGTCTCAAGTTTAGTTTAAAAAATTAATAATAAAAAGAAAGAAGGGAGGGAGGAAAGAAAGGCTCAATCTGAGACTACCAGTGATTTTATTTGATAAATGCTGAATGCTGCTGTAAAAGAAGTTCTCAGGAATGCTGAGTTCAACCCACAGTGTTTGCAGAAGTTACAGGTAAGGGAGCAGCTCCTTAGTGCCTTACAGCTAGGCCATAGAAACTACAAATCTGAGCTACAGAAACTGTAAAAGAAGTGTTCTGTGGACAAAGGCAGAAAATTAAACTCTTCATAATAAACTGACCTAGAGAATCTCTGTCAAAGTTAAAGAAAACGGTGGGGGGAGATGGGGGGGTGGGGTGCGGCGGCAGGAGGGTGTGGAATATCCAGTCCCCGTTCCTTTTCATGCAATCATTTGGATGCTTCTATGTATGCCCAGCATAGCACCTAACATCTTCTCTCCCTCACGAGACAGGCAAATGTAACATCCTAAACACAATAAAATTATGAGAACATGGGAATGGGAAGAAAGAGCACCAACCACCATGTGAAAGGGTCCTGCTAAAACAGGCTGGGTACACCAGAGGAAAATGTAAAGCCTTCTACCTTCGAGGTGAATCAATCTAACAGTGTTAGGTCATCTTTACAGACCCATCTATACTTAAATAAAAGATAAGCTTGTTCAAGTTTCACAAAAAAGAAGAAAGGTCAACATCTACAGATATAACCAACTGCTACATTTTTCTTTTCCTTTTTTTTTTTTTTTTTTAAATAAGACAGGGTCTTGCTGACACCCAGGCTAGAGTGCAGTGGCGCTATCCACAGCTCACTGCAGCCTCAACCTCCTGGGCTATTCTCCTACTTCAGCCTCCCAAGTAGCTTGGACTACAGGCATACGCTACCACACCCAGCTGATTTTTTATTTTTTGTAGAGACAGAGGTCTCTGGTCTTGAATTCCTGGTCTTGAATTCCTGGCCTCAAGACAGAGGCTAGTCTTGAATTCCTGGCCTCAAGCGATCCTCATACTTTGGCCTCCCAAAGTGCTGGGATTACAAGTATGAGCCACTGCACCGGCCTAAGTCTTTTGAGTATAGTTAAACTTACCATTCCTTCCCTATATGACTTCGGAGTTTCTAGGCATGCTTAGAAAAGTCATTTTCACTGCAAAATACTTTTAAATATTATATTGTGCAGAGAAGAGTTTACACAGACCCAGGACTGCTACCTGCAGAAACACTTGCTTTCAGCCTGGCACGTGGTTCACGCCTGTAATCCCAGCACTTTGGGAGGCTGAGGAGGGCAGATCATGAGGTCAGGAGATAGAGACTATCCTGGCGGACACGGTGAAACCCCATCTCTACTAAAATTTCAAAAAATTAGCCGGGCGTGGTGGCGGGTGCCTGTAGTCCCAGCTACTCAGGAGGCTGAGGCAGGAGAATGGCATGAACCCAGGGAGCGGAGCTTGCAATGAGCGGACATCGTGCCACTGCACTCCAGTCTGGGCAATAAAGCGAGACTCTGTCTCAGAAAAAAAAAAGAAAGAAAGAAAGATGTGCTTTCTAGCTGAGGCTGGCCCGTGGCTGATATCTGGAAACCTGGATTTCAGCAGGGTTCCCACCATTCCCAGAACTGCTAAGAGTGGTTCACTGTGCCTGTCTGTGCAAATAATATTGTTTATGCTGAACACCAGCTTCCCTTCAGGGCAGAATTTTGGTACATTTTAGGAAGAAGGTACCAACATGACCAGCCCCAAATAAAAACCTGAGGCACTGAGTCTCTGATGACCATCTCTGGTGGATACCATTTCAGAGGTGCTGTCACAACTCACTTCTGGAGGAATCAAGTATGTGCTGTGTGACTCCACCAGAAGATTCTTGGAAGCTTGCACCTGGTTTCCTCCAGATTTCACTCACATGACTTTTCCCTTTGGTGACCTTGCTACACTAAATCTTAGCTGGGAGTACAAATATATGCTGAATCCTGTGAGTCCTACTAGACAATCACTGAAGCTAGGGGTGAACTGGGAGTCTCCTGGCAGGTATATTTATCTATGTTTTCTTTCAAGTACACTTATGATTTTGCTTTCTGCATTCAAGTCTTTGATCCATCTGGAATTTTCTTTTGGTATATGGAGGGATGTAGGAAACAAGCCTTTTGTGGGTTTTTAAAATCTTCTTAACTATGTAATAATACATACAGAAAATCATTCAAAACATAAATGCACGGTTTAATGAATTATTATAAACAATCTTGTGACTACCCCCCAAGTCAAGAAGAAAATTTATTTTGAAGCCTGCATAAAGAAAGATTTGTACTGGACTGAAAACAGAACTGAAGAAGACTGAAAGATTATATAACATAAAAAAGCACAGTGAGTTTTAAGGACTTGCCTAAGGTCACAGATTAATTAGCAGCAGAGTAAGAATAAGAATGGAGTCTTCTGACCTTTAGTCTAAAAATCCTTGCCTATACCATACAACTGTCTCCAAGAATGACCCTATTTTCTATCAGGTACACATACTATACATACTACACCTTATACAGGAAGTTTTATTTGAAAGAATATCCAAACGTTCACTAGAATGTGTCTCATTCAGGCAGTATTTATTACAAAAATGGAAAAACATACAAATTCAAAGGTCAGAAAACACTAGAGGGAACTCACTACTATGAATAAGAAGCTAACTCCATATGTGACCAGCTGCAATTCAACCTTTCTCCTCCTCCTTCCTGCTCATCAAAATTCTCTCCTCCTTCAAGGCCCAGCACCCTCCCAGTTTCACAGTCAAGCACTCATTCTCCTATCTAGGTCACTCATTCAAGTATCTACTGAAACTCTACCATGCGCAAGAGCTTGGTGGTCATGGGTAAAAAGAGTGAAGAGGGAAGAGGCATGGATGTTGTCCAGGCTTACCTCACAAGTATGATAACTGCATGTAGAAAGAAAATAACAGAAGGCCTAGGACAGACTGTTTGCGAACAACAGCATTTAAATGCAGGAGAAGGAAAGTCTGAAAAAGGGAATGGTAGGCAACAGACAAAAATAAAAAGAAAATGTGGGGTCAGAATAATTAAGAAAGATTTTCCTAGGAGACAGCAGTCAACCATTTCAAATGATGCAAAAAGATCACGCAAGATAAGAATTGAAAAGAATCCAGTTAATTTAGCAATAGAGTTCACACCTGACCTTGGCTCAGGCAGTTTCCATGAAGTGGTAGAGACAAAAGCAGACTGTACAGGGTAGAGGAATCAGTGGAAGATTAAAAAGGATGTGAGGAATACAGTAAATGACAACTCTTTAGAAACTTTTAGTTATGAAAGGGGAGGGGAAAGTTATTTTTCATTATTTCAATCAAATAACAGCTCTGAGCACATTTAAATAGCAAAAGGAAAAAGCCACTAGAGAGAAAGAAACTGAAGAGGGAAAAAATTATTAGACTGTGACCCTGAGAATATGGGAGAGATTAGGATTCAGCACAAGGTCTGAGGAATTACCTTAGATAGGACAGGAAGGCCATCTCTGCCATTATAACAGAAGGGAAACAGGACGACTGCTGTTGATAAAATCAATCTTATAAATTTTATGGAAGGGCCTGAAAGAATTCCCTTCTGATGGTTTCTATTATTTCTGTAAAATAGAAGGCACAGTCTTCTTCTGAGATTTGCAGAGCAGAGGGCAAGTTGGCAGCGTGACAATGGTAGGAAAAGGCTTGCCCCAGAGTGAAGAAAAGAAAATTGACTGGTAAAATGAACTACAAATGTGAAGAAAGTGTAAAGGACCCAATTGAGGTTAGTGAATATAAATTTACAGCAGCATTAATCCACACAGTCAAACAAATAAAAAATAAATCTCCTATCCTTTCTTCCCCCTACCCCTATAGCATTTATATCAGTGTCTAATCACCGAAAAAATACAAACATATACAGACAATGTTTTCCAAACCTTCAGTTATAAACGTGATTTAGGAAAATATCCTTTATTTCATATCAACCAAGGAGAATTTCTGCTAAAAGAAGTATCTAGATTTTGTGTGCATATACATACACACATATGAGAAACACACATTAAAAAAGTATAAAATTCCTCCTTTGCATATATTATGGGGACAATTCTAAATGGGCTATTATTTATAAACTATACATTATTAATATAGACTTGCGAAAGCCCAACTAATGATTCTCTCCGAGAGTCTAAGATATAAAGGAGCCAACAGACCTATATTTTCATGTCAGATACATTACTGGTTTTAGTTAGTAAACTAAACCTCTCTAAGGTTATTAACGAACTTGTCTATTAGGAACAGCATAAGATTGCTTCATAAGAATGTTGTGAAACATTATATAATGTTATATATGGCTATCATATTACAGATGTAGCTTTTATATTCTTGTGTAATAAAGAATTTAGGTGACCTCTGTCCATGTTCCTGAGAGGAAAGCACTAAACCCTTCGGATTTCCCCAGTAACTGAAGTGCCTTTGTTATTCATGGTGGGACCCTCTAATCACATTTGATAACTTACACTGAGGAAGTAACTCATAGTGGGCCCCAGATTGTTTACGCTAAGAGATACTCAGGATGGGGGTTGATCACACTAGAAAGACTAATCATCTTGCAGGTTTTCAGCCAGGTGATTAGGGGAGTTGGACAAGGGGAAGGGTTGGAGAGGGAGAGGAGGGTTGGGGGGGGTGTTAGAAATTGAGTCACATGGGCAATGATTCAATCAATCAATCACACCTGGTCAATAAAACCCTGGACACCAAAGTTCAGGTGAGCTGGTGAGCTTCTGTGATCAGCAGTGCATTGTGTGTATTATCACACATTGCTATACTGGGAAAGTACCCTGACACAACAGAAGCTTTGCATCTGGAACCCTCTCAGGCCTTGCCCTACATGTCTCTCCCTTTGGCTGGTTTTAACTTGTATCCTTTTCTATAAAACCATAACCATAAATACAGGGCTTTCCTGAGTTCTGACTCATTCTAGCTAATGATTAAACCTGAGGGGGTCCATGGAGACCCCCAAATCTGCATCCGATAGGTCAAAAGTGAGGGTGGCTCTGGGATAACAGGAACTTGTAGGTGGCATATGAAGTCGATTCAGTCTAGTGGAGGGCTATGCCCTTAACTGGTTAGGTTTGGCAGAGTAATTATATATGATATAAAATATTTTCCATATGTTATATAAATATTGTATATAATTATCTCTCAGAATACATTATTCCTTTAATTTTACCTTTTTCTTTTTTTTTCCCTTAAGCTCAGTGGCAAGAAGAAATTATTATCTTTTTCTTTTTTGTATTTTTTGTAGAAATGAGGTCTATGTTGCCCAGGCTGCTTGTGAACTCCTGGCCTCAAGCGATCCTCCTGCCTCAAACTCCCAAAGTGCTGGAATTACAGGTATGAGCCATCATATTTGGCTAATTTTACCTTCTTTTTAAATAAAGCTGACTACTACTACAAAAATAAGTATTTTAATAAATCAGAAGTCTACGAAATATTTGAGAACACACATTCCATCAGCTGGGAGCAAAACATGAATTATTAGTAGAATCCCACCTAGAGTAGGAATCCTATGCTAGGTATGTTAATAACCCCATTTACTACCACCAAAGGAAAACTGAGCCAGGCCAGAAAGCTAAAAATCCCATGTGACAATACCTCAGAGACACAAGAGCTCATCATACGGAGGCATAACTTAGTACAAAGTCATAATTACATGATTTTAAGGGGCTTTTTTAATTACTTCTAAAGACAGACCACAATGATACAACTTACAATTATAAATTCTGCTTTAAAAAACTGGTTCATTTTAAATTACCACAAATATGAACTGTATTATTTAAAAACCTCCCCACACAAAAAAATGCCAGGATCTTATTAATTCACTGGTAAATTCTCCTTCATAACTTCTTCCAGAGAAGAGAAAAAGGTGGGGTAAGGGGATGGCAGGGGAACACATCCCTGAATGTTAAGAGGCCAGAATAACCTTGATACCAAACAAGGGTATCCCCAGAAAGATAAAAGCAAATAAAAGATATTTCTCATGAATATAGACGCAAATGAGATAATAAAATAATATTTAAATCATAATACATAAAATAAGTAAAAAATATGTGAGTCAAATCCAGCGATATATAAAAAGGATAATACATCATACAAAAATTGGATTTATTCCAAAGATGCAAAGTTGGTTTAATATTGAAAATCAGTGTAATCTGCCACATTAACACAATAGAGAATAACAATCATATGATCATCTCAATATATACAGAAAAGGCATTTGATCAAATTCAAAATCTCTTCATGCTAAATAGATGGGAACAAACTATTCATGTTGAATAGACAAGGAAGAAAAGAGAACTTCCTTAATCTGATAAGAGATTTTTATAAAAACTTACAGCAAACATTATATCTAAAGGTAAAATACCAAACACTTTTCCTCTGAGTTCAGGAACAAGGTAAAGATGTTCACTATTACCAATTCTATTCAAATTTGTACTGCAAATTTTATTCAGAGCAATAAGACAAAGAAAAATAAAATGCATTAAGATTACAAAGGAAGAAATAATATTTTCATTATTTAAAGATAATGATTGGTACACAAAAAATCCAAAACAATCTATGGAAAAATTAATAGAATAACAAAATACACAAATCAATTGGTTTCCTATATAATAGTAATAAACCATTAGAAAACAAAATTTGAAAACACCTATTACAATGACATCAAAACACATCAAATAGCTGGGAATTAATCTAGGGAAAAATGTGTAAGACCTCTACACAGAAAACTAAAATACACTGCTATGAGAAATTAAGGAAAACTTAAAGGATACACCATATTCACAGATTAGAAAATATTAATAAGATGTCAATTCTCCCCAAATTGACCTATAGACAATATAATCCAAGCACAATCCATCAGATAACTTGGGTAACACTAAAAAGCTGATCCTAGAGCCAGGCACAATGGCTCGAGCCTATAGTGGTTCCAGGCCAGCCTGGGCAACATAGGAAGATACTAACTATCTCAATCAATGAATGAGTGGATGAATAATCTTTAAATGTGTGGATACCACTAGAAGAAAAAAAAAAAGTTGATTCTTTCTATAATTTAAAGAAATGCAAAGGACCAAGATTTGCCAAAACTATCTTGAAGAGGAAAAACAGCTAGAAGACTTTGGTCAAATTTCAAGGCTAACTACAGTAGGCTGGGCACAGTGGCTCAGCCCTGTAATCCCAGCACTGTGGGAGGGCAAGGCAGGCTGACTGCTTGAGCTCAGGAGTTTGAGACCAGCCTGGGCAACATGGTGAAACCCCATCTCTACCAAAAAAGAAAAAAAAAATTTAGCTGGGCATGGTGGCGTGCACCTGTAGTCCCTGCTACTTGAGAGGCTTAGGTGGGAGAACTGCTTGATCCTAGGAGGTAGAGGTTGCAGTGAGCCAAGATCATGCCACTGCACTCCAGCCTGGGCAAAAGAGCAAGACCTTGTCTCAAAAAAATAAACACATAAAATAAAAACTACAGTAATTAAAAGTATACTATGCTAACAAAAAATAAGTAGACCACTTGAACAAAATAGAAAAAGTGTAAAAGACAAACAGGTATATAGTCACCTGGTTTAAACAGAGGTGTCACCGCAATGTAGTGAGTAAATGATGGTCTTTTCAATAAATGGTGTTAAATCAACTGTATTCCAATATGGGAGAACAATATTTAATCCCTACCTCACACCATATCTATTAGTCCGTTTTCATGATGCTGATAAAGACATATCCAAGACTAGGGAATTCACAAAGGAAAGAGGTTTAATGGAGAACTACAGTTCCATGTGGATAGGGAAGCCTTTCAATCATGGCAGAAGGCAAGGAGGAGCAAGTCACATCTTAACATGGATGGCAGCAGGCAAAGAGACAGCTTGTACAGGCAAACTCCCGTTTCTAAAACCATCAGATCTCCTAAGACCCACTCACTATCACGAGAACAACATGGGAAAGACTCACTCCCATGATTCAATCATCTCCCACTGCATCCCTCCCACAGCACATGGGAATTATGGGAGCTACAAGATGAGATTTGGACGGGGACACAGAGCCAAACCGTATCATCAAACAAAATCAATTCCAGATGGATCATAAATCTAACTGTCAAAGGTAAAACAATAAAGTTTCTAGAGAAATAAAGAATATTCTCATTACCTCGAGATAGGAAAAGATATCTTAAAACAAGAAGCTAGATGGTATGGGAGTCTGAAAAATATGATTAGCAGAATCTGTCCCAAAGAGTAGTTTATAACTGTGGAGCTGGAAGTAACCGTCACTGAAAGAAACTTTCATAATCTGACAAAAAGCACCTATGTAAAATCTACAGCAAATATATCTCATACAAAATCAGAAACAAGATGTGCACTATCATCACTTCCAAGCAAATTGAACTGGAACCGCTAGAAAATGCAATATGGAAGTAGGAGATACTAAAAACTGTCAGTATTCACAGATTACATGATATTTATGGGATAGGGTATGCAAAATAAGAAAGTTAATTATGTTGCATACAAGATCAGAGTACAGAAGTCAACTGAGATAAATGAGAACAAAGTATCAGACAATGTAGTTTTTAAAAACATATAATTAACAATGGCAATAAAACTACAAGTTATCTGGAAATAAATCTAATGAAACATGTCATAGTCCTTTACAGAGAAAATTATAATCCTAACTATAATTCATAAGATCTAAATTAATGGAGAAGCACAACATTCATGGAATTTTTTTTTTTTTTTTTTTTTTTTTTTGAGACAGAGTTTCACTCTGTCACCAAGGCTGGAGTGCAGTGGTGCAATCTCGGCTCACTGCAACTTCCGCCTCCCAGGTTCAAGCGATTCTCCTGCCTCAGCCTCCCAAATAGCTGGGATTACAGGCATGCGCCACCATACCTGGCTAATTTTGTATTTTTTGTACAGATGCAGTTTCGCCATGTTGGTCAGGCTGGTCTCAAACTCCTGACCTCACTCAGGTGATCCACCCACCTCAACCTCCCAAAGTGCTGATACTACAAGTGTGAGCCACCACACCCAACTACATTCATGGATTTCCATGTCAGGATAGGTTAGTGATAATAACCCCCAAATCTCCATGGCTTAAAAACAACCAACATTAGTTTCTCACTTAGACTATGCCTCAGTCATAGATCAGGAGGAGGGCTCTGCTCACTACAGTCGGCTGATAGAGCCAACACCATCTCAAACACCGCTAGTTAGTGCCATATTCTCAATCCTTCTGGCTCAATTCAACCCTTCTGTGGTGAAACTTCTGTGGTGAATCACATGTCTCTCACTGTGTCCCCAGCACTAAATTCTATTTTGTGCCCAAAAGAGAGAACTAGAAATATCTGGTAAACAGCACTAATGCTCACAAATAAACTCAGTATTGCAAAGATGGGAAGCCCCCAACAGTCAAACATTCTCTACAGAAAACAGAGTGCTTTGTGAAAGCTGAAAAAAATTATAAAATTCCTTTAGAATATGAATGGAACAGAGTATGTAACAGCAAAGAGCCAAGAATAACTGTCAATTTTCCATAAAAGTGCAGTAGGAGTGGCTCAATCAGATTTCAAGACTTATAAAGCTATGACAATTATTAAGACTGAGTGTGACAAAAGCACCGGTCAGCAAATAGACAAATCAATAGATTAAAACAGAGAACACAGAAAGAGAACTGGGAATATATGGAAACTTGAGATTGACAAAAATGCCATTAAGAATCAGAGAAGAAAACAATGGACTACACATCAGAAAAAAAAGATTCAAATCTAACAGTACCAAATGTTGGCAAAGATGGGAAACAAACCAAGAACTCTGGTCCACTACTGATGGGGTACACATATTGATACAATCTCTGAAGAGCAATTCTGCAGTAAAGACATCTCTAGCAAAGTTGAAGAGGAACATACCCTTCCACCTAGCAATTCTGCCATTCAAGAAGCCCATCTACAAACTGTTTATCACCAGTCAGCAAAGAGATAAGGAACACTTTTTATTGAAAAAGTGCTTCTAGAATAAGAAGTGTTAAATAAATTAACAGTGATAGTTGATTTACATTTTGATGCAAGTTCCTTATTTGCAAGAAATAATTCCCTAATGCTCAGACAACACTTTATGTAACACTGTCCTAGAAAAAAAACTCTCCCAGGGGCCAAGTGTGGTGGCTCACACCTTTAATCTCAGCACTTTAGGAGGCTGAGGTAGTCAGATCGCTTGAGCTCAGGAGTTCAAGACCAGCCTGGGCAACATGACAAAACTCCATCTCTACAAAAAAAAAAAAAAAAAAATTAGCCAGGCATGGTGGTATGCACCTGTAGTCCCAGCTACTCAGTACTCGAGAGGCTGAGGTGGGAGAATCCCTTAAGCCTGCAATGAGTTGTGATCGTGTCCCTGCACTCCAGCCTGGGCAACTGAGCAAGATCCTATCTCAAAAGAAAAAAAAAAAAAAAAGAACTCTCCCAGGAAGAGACAAGCACAAGGACACATGTGTGAAAGTGTTCACAGCCTAGGATTAGTAAAAGCAAAAATATAAAAACAATCTAAATATCAGTCAACATGAGAAGGAATAAATTATGCAGAGTCACACAATGATGGAAATAAATAAACAAGGATTACATGTTACAATGAGCCAACAAGACCATATCTGAAAAATCTAAGATCAAACAAAATAAGTTGCAGAAGATAAGATATGTACAGTTTAGTCCCATTTATGGAAAGTTTTTAAACACAATACATATTGGGTACGATACATCACAGTAATGACAATCTCTGAATGAAAAGGGAGAGGGAAGGAGGGGAGGAGGAAAGAGAGGAAAAAAGGGAAGAAAAGAAAAATGATATGATAAGGAGTAACACAGGGGGTCTGAATTGCATCTGCAATGTTTATTTCTTTAAAAAAATAAAATAAGGCCGGGCGTGGTGGCTCACGCTTGTAATCCCAGCACTTTGGGAGGCCAAGGCCAGTGGATCACCTGAGGTCGGGAGTTTGAGACCAGCCTGACCAAAATGGAGAAACCCCGTCTCTACTAAAAATACAAGGAGGCTGAGGCAGGAGAATAGCTTAAGCCCGGGAGGTGGAGCTTGCGGTGAGTCGAAATCATCCCACTGCACACCAACCTGGGCAACAAGAGCAAAACTCTGTCTCAAAATAAATTAATTAATTAAAATAAAATACAAGACCTGAAGGTGATAGCAGAAAATGTAAAAATTTGACAAAGATGAGTCAGACATACATAAATGTTAATAAGATTACTCTCCAAGGCCGGGCACGGTGGCTCATGCCTGTAATCCCAGCACTTTGGGAGGCCGAGGTGGGTGGATCACCTGAGGTCAGGAGTTTGAGACCAGGCTGGCCAACATGGTGAAACCCTGTCTCTACTTAAAATAAAAAAATTAGCCAGGCATGGTGGCGGGCGCCTGTAATCCGAGCTACTCGGGAAGTTGAGGCAGGAGAATTGCTTGAACCTGGGAGAAGGAGGTTGCAGTGAGCCGAGATCGTGCCATTGCACTGCAGCCTGGGCGACAAGAGCAAAAAAAACTCCATGTCAACATTACTCTCCATACTTTCCTTCATGGTTGAAATAATTCATTATTTTTAAAAGAATATATATATATTCCATGATAATTTTATTTTATGATATAATTATATAAAAAGTGAAAGAAAATACATCATTAATTTTTCTTAATACTTTTCAAATATTTTTCAGTGAAAATACATTTTTTGATTAGAAAAAAACAGCATAAAGGCCAGCATATGCAGTGGCTCACTCATGTAATCCCAGCACTCTGGGAAGCTAAGGCAGAAGAATCACTGGAGCCCAGGAATTTGAGACCAGCCTAGGCAACACAGCAAGACCCCATCTCTACGAAAAACTGAAAAATGAGCCAGGCATGGTGGTGTGTGCCTGTAGTGCCAGCTACACAGGGGGCTGAGGTGGGAAAATCGCTTCAGCTCAGGAGGTTGAGGCTGCAGTGAGCTAGATCACGCCTCTGCACTCCAGCCCGGGTAACAGAGCAAGACCCTGTCCCAAAAAAAAAAAAGTATACAGAGCAAATATTTTTCAAAAATCAAAAATCCATGTTTTAAAGACAAGAAAAAAATTTTTTAATCACAGAACTTTGAAGCTTGAAAGGAACCTTAAAGCCTATGAAAGAACAAAAAGAGGCAGGGCACGGTGGCTCACACCTGTAATCCCAGCATTTTGGGAGGCCGAGGTAAGTGATCACGAGGTCAGGAGTTCAAGACCAGCCAGGCCAACATGGTGAAACCCATGTCTAGTAAAAATACAAAAATTAGCTGGGCATGATGGTGTGCGTCTGTAATCCCAGCTACTCAGGAGGCTGAGGCAGGAGAATTGCTTGAACCCGGGAGGTAGAGGTTGCAGTGAGCCATGATGGTGCCATTGCACTCCAGCCTGGGCGACAGAGCGAGACTCCATCTCAAAAAATAAAAAAAAAAGAAAGAACAAAAAGAACATTTGATCTCAAAGGAAAAGTATCAAAACCCTGAGAATCTTAAAATTCCAAAACAAAACAAAAATCCAGTTTAGCTCATGTTAACTATGACATTCTTGTAGGAGGAAAAAAAATCTACTAAAAATATAAATAACTAAATACACACACACACACACACACACACACACACACACACATATATATGTTTTTATTTTGGAGACTGGGTTCTGCTGTTGCCCAAGCTGAGGTGCAGTGATGCAGTTACAGCTCACTGCAGTCTCAAGCCATTCTTCCACCTCAGCCTTGGAAGCAGCTAGAATCACAGACATATATATGCCACTGCACCCAGCTAGTTGTTTTATTTTTTGTAGAGATGAGGTCATCCTATTTTGCCCAAGCAATCCTCCCACTTCAGCCTCCCAAAGTGCTGGGATTACAGACGTGAGCCACCACACCCAGCTCATTTATTTTCCTTTAAATAATTCAAATTTATCTTATTCGCCTGTCTTTAGTTTCTCTATCTAAAGATGAAGAAGGAACACTCCCTCCTCCTACCCGCATAAAAAGAAAACGACCAGTAAAGGTTTAAAGACTTCAGCACATTCTTCAGATCTCTCTCAAAAACACAACTTTAACTTCTAAATTAGGGAGGAAAAGCTATTTTCTTACAGGACTAGAAAAAACAATAAACCTACAATTACTTATTTTTCCCTCACATCATTATTAATGGAAAAAGCATGTTAAAAAAGAAAAAAGAGAAGAGAAAAAAGAAGAGAAGAGATGAGAAAAAAGAAGAGAAGAGATGAGAGAAGAGAAGAGAAGAGAAGAGAGAAGAGGAGAAGAGAAGAGAAATCAGTTTCCTTTCAGGAAAACCTGAACATCAAAATATTCCTTTAAAATTATACAAGAAAAGTATACTATCAAAAGGAATAGAGAAAGGATTCTATTTAAGGCAATGTTATCCCTGTTTGGTTGAATTTCAGAGGATTCTTTCTGGTTTGTTTAATTATGTGTCATTACTAACTTACTTCATGAGCACGAATTACTTGCGTGAATTTCTGAGTGACAGGTTTCAGGTTTTTTAAGGTTGCTTAAATTTTCTACAAAGAATATTTTTTTCCTGAATATGAAAGTAAATTTTAAAATACAAATCAGGTTAGAGGTCTTAAGGAGAAGCTGAAATTGAAGAGAAAGCTGAAAATACCTAAGACCACCGCTAACACTACACGATATTTTTTAAAAGATCTATCAAGTTACTACGGAAATATACTACACTATAATAGACGATTTCAGAAAGAAATATTCTCTCTAATGGTATTTACTTTCTTCTGATTCACAGATATAAGTATATAAAATACATCATAGTCACAAAGCAGATTCACATGGCCTTCTGAGCCTCAGAAAAATGTTGTGAGGTGCACTTATAGATGCATTTATAGACTCACCATCTAACTGACCTGCCAGAGGTCACCATGTGAATGATACACAGATTCAGAAGCTGAACCCAGGACCTGAGGTCAGGAGTTCAAGACCAGCCTGACCAATATGATGAAACCCCATCTCTATTAAAAATATAAAAATTACGCAGGCGTGGTGGCATGTGACTGTAGTCCCAGCTACTAGGAAGGATGAGACAGGAGAACTGCTTGAACACAGGAGGTGGAGGTTGCAGTGAGCCCAGATCACGCCACTGCACTTCAGCCTGGGCATCAGAACAAGACTCAGCCTCAAAAAACAAAACAAAACAAAAACAAACAAGCTGAACCCAGAGAGGCCTTTACCCTCCAAGCGCACACTGGAACACAGTACCTGCCTGTAAAGAACTTCTAGTAAAGCAAGTAGTATTACCTCCAATTTACAGTTGAGGAAACAGAGCCTTGAAAACATTCTGTTGACCAAGATTCCAAAACTACTAAGTGGCAGGGCTGATTCAAACCCTAGACAGTCCAATGCTCCTTCTAGCACACTAAATTATAACATGGTTTAAGCGAGAAAGTAGGTGGAGAAGATACTAAATCTTACTAGACGACTATATACGACGTGACTCCAAACCAGCAGAGATGCAGCAGTTACTGCCGAGAGAAGGAAAGGAAGAGAACAGAGAAAGATGAAGAGGAAGGGGTGAACCAGTAAAAGGGCAGAAAACCAAGCACTCTTAAAACAAGGCCTTTTCCTAGGACATACCAACTCTGGGCAAAGAGAGTGAGTGAGTGAGTGTGAGAGAGAGAGAGAGAGAGTGCGTGTGTGTGTTTCGTGTCCAAGCTGAAACGTGTGTGTGTGTGTGTGTGTGTGTGTGTGTGTTTCACGTCCAAGCTGAAACATTTTCAGAAATGGGAGCCCAGAAACTAAGAAAAGAATAAGAAACTAAAGTATAGGGAATTCACAAAAATTGGAAATATCAGGCTGGAAGGTAGGGAAGAGAATGGACTCTGACAGTCAGTACAATTAGGAGTTTGAGGCTAAAACTATGGAAAAATAAGGAAGCCCTAGCTGGCATCTAGATTTTGTGTGTAATACTAGTATTTTCTGGTAGATCAATCCTGTGAATTATAAATCTAACCAGATACTAACCGAAAGTTAAAGTCCACTTCATCTATCTGAAATATCATCTCAATTCCCCAAAAGCCACTCTAATACTTGGCAAAACCCAGATGAGGCCAGCAGGATGCTTCTTTAAGAATTAATTAGCTGAGTGTGATGGCAAGCCCCGTAATCCCAGCTATTTGGGAGGCTGAGGCAGGAGAAATCACCTGAACCCAGGAGGCAGAGGTTACAGTAAGCCAAAATTGTGCCACTGCATTCCAGCCTGGGCAACATAGCGAGACTCTGTCTCCAAAAAAACAAAGCAGCCGGGTGCAGTGGCTCACACCTGTAATCCCAGCACTTTGGAGGCCAAGGCAGGTGAATCACGAGGTCAGGTGAATTTGAGACCAGCCTGGCCAACATGGTGAAACCCTGTCTATACTAAACATACAAAAAATTAGCTGGGCGTGGTGACGGGCGCCTGCAATCCCAGCTACTCGGGAGGCTGAGGCAGGAGAATGATTTGAACCCGGGAGGTGGAGCAGTGAGCCGAGATCCAGCCACTGTACTCTAGCCCAGGCGACAGTACAAGACTCCGTCCCGCCAGGCGTGGTGGCTCACGCCTGTAATCCCAGCACTTCGGGAGGCCGAGGTGGATGGATCACGAGGTCAGGAGATCGAGACCACCCTGGTTAACACAGTGAAACCCCATCTCTACTAAAAATACAAAAATTAGCTAGGCATGGTGGCGGGCGCCTGTAGTCCTAGCTACTCGGGAGGATGAGGCAGCAGAATGGCGTGAACCCGGGAGGTGGAGCTTGCAGTGAGCCAAGATCGCGCCACTGCACTCCAGCCTGAGTGACAGAGCGAGACTCTGTCTCAAAAAAAAAAAAGACTCCATCTCAAAAAAAAGAATGTCTAGAAATGTGATCTCTACTCCTGTTTGTAAAGAGTTACCCCCATCCCCAGCCTTTTTTACAGAACTCAACAGATGCAAATGTACTTAAAAGGAGAATGTCAGGCAGTCTAGCAGAAAACATAAATATAAGTTGGGAGTGGGGAGAAGATCCATTACCAGAAAGAGACAATCCATCATGGTTCCTGCAGGAGCTGCCTCTCTCCAGCCAGGGCCCAAGAGGTGGCAATGAGTACCTTCACAGGCAACAAAGTCCTGAGCAGGAGGTCCTTGCTGATGGAGTCCTTTGCTAGTAACTCTGCCCCCCACAGAATTAAGGCAATCAGACAGATTATCTTCCTGTTCCCTAGTCCACCAGTCTGTCCCCCAAGGGCCCAGGCAGATACCCTAATCTGGAAACCCTTGCATCTGGATCTACTACAGGCTAGGCTCTTTAAACAGGGAAGAGGAAAAGTCTTTCTTTCCCTGGCTTTTTTTTTTTTTTTTTTTTAGTGAAGTCTTGCTCTGTCACCCAGGCTGCAGTGCAGTGGCGCAATCTCTGCTCACCACAACCTCCCCGTCCCGGGTTCAAGTGACTCTCCTGCCTCAGCCTCCCGAGTAGCGGGGACTATAGGCACTTGCCACGACACCCAGCGAACTTTTTGTATTTTTAGTAGAGATGGGGTTTCACTGTGTTACCCGTGATGGTCTCAAACTCCTGACCTCGTGATCCGCCCACCTCGGCCTCCCAAAGTGCTGGGATTACAGGCGTGAGCTACCGTGCCCAGCCTTTTGCATATGATTCCAGGCTACTTCAAACTCCCTGCCAATCCAGCATAGCCCATAACAAGGCTACCCCTCCCTGATCATAATGCTTACCACCCCGCACCCACTTCCCCACAACCCCATCATGTCCTCTCCTCCCGCCACACACACACACACACACACACACACAGAGGAAGGGGAGGAAATCATAGGAGTAGCTTGGCAAGATTGGGCCAGGTGACAAGACAGAAGCCCTAGATTTAATGAGTAAGTGCTAGACTCCCAACACTGAGGTCCACAAGGCCCTTTCCCCCAGAGACAGCAGCTGGCAGAGATACTCAGTTAGAAATCAGTTTTAGGAGGTGACAAGCAGGAAAGATTACTTCAGCTTGTGAAAGGAGCTTAGAGGAAATAATATATACTATGCAAGAGTTCAGACTGCATAAAAGTCTAATGTACGATCGTTAAGATCCACCCAAAGCAGCTAATTACTTAGAACAATGCTCATCTGGGTGTGTAAGCCCTAGAATGTTCTTTATTTAAATCACTATTTAAATCCTAGCAGTTGTAGCTTCACTTTGCCTTCAGTATATCATAATGACATTAACACATCAATCACAAGCCCAAAAGCTCTAGGAGTTAAAGAATCTAGGAGAGAAGAAACAATGTCCTCACTGCTCTTCTAAACAATTCTTCCCATCTCCCAATTTTTCATTTCTCTAAACGCCCGAGGAATAAAGATTTGTGAAAATAGCAAAAACAGGCCAAAATTTATTTTAAAGTTGAATTCTGGTTTTAAAATTATCCCACCCCTCAAAATTTCACCTAAATAAGACATTTTATATCATCAGCAGCAATATATATACCAAAATATAGTAGAATGCATAGGAGGGGTGGGGAGAAGGGGTCCAACAGTTAAATTAGAAGATAGCAACAAAAAGCACTTTTGGATTGAAGCTACAAAATCCCAGGAACTCACTGGATATTGAGTCCATGATATCAGAGAATTACAATCTGAATTTACAGAGTTTCAATCAAAAGACCATCCGATATCATCCAAGAGTGAAAATGACACCATACTCTTATTCTGCCTTAGAATGAAGTAGAATTAAATGGCTTTTCTCAAAATCACAATGCATGACAAAATGGTAGAATTAGAAACATCCAATTACCATGATGATGCCTCCTTCATACCTCTTCTCACAAATAGAACAACTGGCTGGGCATGGTGGCTCACACCTAAAATCATGACACTTTGGGGGGCCCAGGTAGGAGTATAGCTTGAGCTCAGGAGTTCCAGACCAGCCTAGGTAACACAGAGAGACTCTGTCTCTACCAAAAAAAAAAAATTAGCCAGGCATGGTGGCACACAACTATGATCCCAGCTACTTGGGAGGCTGAGGTGGGAGGATCCACTTGAGCCCAGGAGGTCAAGGCTGCAGTGAGCCATGATCGTGCCACTGCACTCTAGCCTGGGCAACAAAGGAAGACCCTGTGTCAAAAAATAAAAATAAAACAAAATGTAGTCCCAGCTATTAGAGAGGCTGAGGTGGGAGGATCGCCGGAGCCCAGGAGATCAAAGTGGCAGTTAGCCATGATTGTGCCACTGTACTCCAGTCTGAGTGACACAGCGAGACCCTGTCTCAAAAAAAAATTAAAAAATTTAAAAAACAAAAACCTCCATGATGGCATTCCTCGAGCATGTAAAATGATTTTTTGTGATTGTGGCACACAAAGTTGTTTGTAAACGATCACCCATCGTCTTTTCCTTGTGCACAGTGCTAAATAACATCTCCAAGGGAGGCTGAGGTAGGTGGATCGCTTGAGCCCAGGAGTTTGAGACCAGCCTTCATGGTAAAACCCCATCTCTACTAAAAATATAAAAATTAGCCAGGTGTGATGGCATGCCCGTGTAGTCCCAGCTACTCGGTGGGGCTGAGGCAGGAGGATCACTTGAGCCTTGGGAGATCAAGGCTACAATGAGCCATGACTGCCCCACTGCACTCCTGCCTGGACAACAGAGTGGGACACTGTCTCCAAAAAAAAAAAAAAAGACTTCAAGTTTTATCTTTTTCTTCTTTTTGCGAATTATTTTTATGTTTAGCATTACAGAGAATAGAGGCTTCAGGCATTTGTAAATTAACATGAACTTCACCAATTTTCTCAGGATAGCTAGAAAAGGAAAAAAAAAACATGAAGATCTTGGGGGGAAATTGCTACCTGATAACCTATGCATTTTTAAATGCTGCTACAAAAAAAAATGCACACATCCTAAGGAACTAAATCTACTAACCTCTACAATCAATGTGATACATGGTTTATCCAATCTTGACAAAAATCCTCGGGATCACCAATGGTACGTTCATCCACTCGTACATATGCAATTGTATAAAGAATCTATTATTTAGAACACCAAAAAAATACAATTAACAGATGTATATGCATAGCTACAATTTTAAGAAAAAAATAAGCACTTTTCATTTCTTGTTAGATCTTTGATGCCCTGCTTTGCAAATTCAGTATGAGGAAAAAAAATTATAATGACTATCAAATTTGAGAAAGAATAAGGCCTATGTCCACAAACCAAATTTACTGAGAACATGCTAATACTTCAAAAAATACACTGACAATCATTTGCTGAAGACTTAAAATCTCTAATACCAATGCAACATATTTTATCATATATGTATATGTGTGTATATATATCATAAATATATAAACTGTTACATTAGTTAGAAGTGTTTCAATTACATAAGTTTTATAAGAAGTGTTACTAAACATGTATACATGTTTTTAGCACATTACATATGAACGTAAATGGCTGACAGACATAACCCCGGCCACGGCTGACCTCTCTTAGCACTCTTCATCTCCTTTCTCTGATTATCTTCCTCTCGCTCTTAAATACGTATACGCGTGGCTCCCAGTCAGCTGCCTGTGAACAATATGCCCATTCCCACAGCTCTACCATGAGAATCATTCCCACACTATCTCCCTAGCTTCAGAACCAAGGTTCCCACACACCCGCAATCCATGTGCCAAGATGTGCTATCTCTTCCCATTCTTAAAACAATCCTGGCCAGGCACGGTGGCTCACGCCTGTAATCCCAGCACTTTGAGAGGCCGAGGAGGGCAGATTGCTTGAGTACAGGAATTTGAGACCAGCCTGGATAACATAGCTAAACCCCGTCTCTACAGAAAGTACAAAAATTAGCCAGGGATGGTGGTGCCCGCCTGCAGTCCCAGCTACTCAGGAGGCTGAGGTCAGAAGATGGATTGAGACCAGGAAATTGTGGCTGCAGTGAGCCGAAATCACACCACTGTACTTCATCCTGGGTGACAGAGAGAGACCCTGTCTCAATAAAAAAGAAAAGAAAAAAAATCTTGTAAGTTTTATTATCTCATTTTACAGATGAGAAAACCGAGGCCTACAAATTAGGTCCCTTGTTCAAGAACACATTAAGAAGTATCAGGATCAGGATTCAAAACTGTCTCTGATTCCAATTCCAGAGGTTTTAGCCACTACTCAAAGCAGTCTCCCTAAACAACATGGGGGCTCAATAATTCAACCCATTCATTCAACAAATAATCTTTCTGCTGAACACAGACTACCTATCTGTTGAACCTGTTCTCTCTTTCCTTCACTTTCCTAAATCTGTCTAGAGGCTACACTCTCTGTTACTCCTCCACCTTCTAGTCTCAGGTCAGATTTAGATTCATCTCTAACTCCTCCCTTCTTCAATAACCCTCATCTCATCAGCCAACAATTTCTCCCTATTTTAGGGATTTTACATTATATTAACTCCTTGCCAAATCCACTTCCACTGTCCCAACTCAGACCCTAAGTTTCTTTTTACTTGGCCACTGTGATACCCTCCTAATTAGTCTTGCTGCTCTTGATCTCCGGATCCTTGCAATCAGTGTTACACCAATGCCACCTGTTACCTTACAAAACAGACCTACTCATGTTACGCTCCTGCTTAAAAGCTCTGATGGTTCTCTACTGTCTATAGAACAAAGTCCAAACTAGTTCTGTTGGCATTCCTACAACATGCTGGTCCCAACCTATCTCCACAGCATCATCTGCTATTACATCCCACACCAAAAATAATAATAAATTATAAGAGCTTAAGTGTTTACACAGTACATTTTCACATACATTAATCCTAACAATACTATGAGTGAATCTTGTCATTCCAATTTTATGAGGAAGAAACTGAGACTTGCAAAGGTAAGGTAATTTGTCCAAGATCTCAAATCATAAAGGCAGCATGGGCCAAGTCTCAAACCACACAGCTGATCCCGTTTCCCAGTACTTCACACGCCGTAGCACCCCCATTCCCATCATAACAGACTTACTCAGCTTTTTTTGTTTTGCATAATATTTCCCTATCTCCATGTCTCAGCTCAAGCTATTTTTCCTTTAGCCTCAAATACCATTCTCATTTCTTGAGGTTTCCAAAGAACTGTGTTAGGCAGTTTACTTACCGTGCTTTGTGTAAGTTATTTACATTTGCACATAAATCTGTCTCTGCACTGAATTATAAGCCCTCTGAGGACAGCACCATACATTATTTACTCAATTTTAAAAGTCTGCTTATTGAATTGAAAAAATACATGGGCAAAACAAGCCATATAAAATGGGAAGCATCAAGGCCAGGCCTGAAACGAGAGCTCAGCAACAGGGATCAAACCATCTGAGAACACTGGCAGTGACTTCAATTTTAACATCTATCTTCTGAACAAGGTCAATGCTCCTGTGCCAACTATTCTCACTGACAATGGCCTTTATCACATATTATAGTTTACTGAAAGCATAATTCAAAACAGAATGTGGTGGGCCAGGTGCAGTGGCTCAAGCCAATAATCCCAGCACTTTGGGAGGCCGAGGCAGGCAGATCACTTGAGGTCAGGAGTTCAAGACCAGCCTGGCCAACATTGTGAAACCCCATCTGTACTAAAAATACAAAAATTAGCCAGTTGTGATGGTGCACGCCTTGTAGTCCCAGCTACTCAGGAGGCTGAGACAGGAGACTCACTTGAACCTGGGAGGCAGAGGTTGCAATGAGCCAAGATTGTGCCTCTGTACTCCAGCCTGAGTGACAGAGTGAGACTCTAGTTTCAAAAAAAAAAAAAAAAACCCCAGAATGCAGTGAAAGTAAAAAAATCAGAATGGAAATTAATAAAAAATAGAAATATCCGTGGTCACTTTTCCATCTTAACTTTCCTATTTGGTTAAGTAACTAAAATTTAAATGATACAGGCTTGCCTTGGCCTTTCTACAAAGATCAGCTTGGAAGCCTGTATTCTGGTCATTTAAGCAATTAGCTCTTAGGGGCTATTTCAGTATGGTCACAGAATCATGTTCAACACACAGCTTCCCAAATCTCATCCTCTAAAAGAGCTACCAGGATTCCCAGCACTAGCAGAGGCTCTCTCAGAAGACACTTGACATGCTGATTATCTGGCCAACTTTTGCAACTGAAGTTTCCCATGGTATGTCAAATGGTCAAATTGAGTAGTGCATCCTTCAAGATTATAGGCTGTTGCTCCTTCATGAGTTGCCTTTATCCCAACGAAGATCAGATTCTAAGGATGCCTTCTAATTATAAAGCCCAGAATACGAAACCACTAAACAGCTGACCAGGTGAAAAGTCTCAAATGCTTCCTTCCCTGTTGGAAATCTCTCAACCCACTCCTGAAATATTAACTATAATGTCAACTTTTCCATAAAGTGGCAGAAGATAATATTAGCAGAAAAACTAGCCACATGTCTTGCATTGAATTTCATTTCATTTGCAATAGTTATAATCACTCTAAGCATAAGGAAAGAAAGCTACAGGCTCTGACCTAAACTAATTTACAAACTAGATTTCAGAACTGCCTTTAACAGTCAAAACTAATGGTTTTCTTTTTTGGCAACATACCCAAAAATCTACTATGTTCTGTTCAGTAACATCAGAATTTTTTTTTTTTTTTTTTTTTTTTTTTTTTTTTGAGATGGAGTTTCACTCTTGTTGCCCAGGCTGGAGGGCAATGATGCAATCTCAGCTCACCACAACCTCCGCCTCCCGGGTTCAGGTGGGAGTCTCACTCTGTCACCCAGGCTGGAGTGCAGTGGCACAATCTTGGCTCACTGCAATCTCTGCCTCCCAGGTTCAAGTGACTCTCCTGCCTCAGCCTCCTGAGTAGCTGGAACTACAGGCGTGTGCCACCACAACCAGCTAATTTTTGTATTTTCAGTAGAGACAGGGTTTCACAATGTTGGCCAGGCTAGTCTTGAACTCCTGACCTCAAACCTCAGGAACTCTAAACCTCAGCTTCCCAAGTAGCTGGGATTACAGGCATGCACCACCAGGTCTGCCTAATTTTGTATTTTTAGAAGAGATGGGGTTTCTCTATGTTGGTCAGGCTGGTCTCGAACTCCCAACGTCAGGTGATCCACCTGCCTCAGCCTCCCAAAGTGCTGGGATTACAGGCGTGAGCCACCGCGCCTGGTCCTTTTTTCTTTTTTTACTTTTTTTTTAAGATGGAGTCTAGCTCTGTCACCCAGGCTAGAGTGCAGTGGTGCGTTCTCAGCTCACTGCATCCTCCAGTTCCCAGGTTCAAGCAATTCTCCTGCCTCAGCCTCCCAAGAAGCTGGGACTACAGGTGCACGTCCCAACACCCGGCTAATTTTTTGTATTTTTAGTAGAGACAGGGGTTTCACCATGTTGGCCAGGCTGGTCTTGAACTCCTGCTCTCAACTTATCCCCCAGCCTCGGCCTCCCAAAGTGCTGGGATTACAGGTGTGAGGCACCCCTCCAGCCCTGATTGCCACATCTTATACACTACAGAAGGTTCTTTCTGGATACTGCGCCTGGCCCCGATTGCCACATTTTATACACTACAGAAGGTTCTCTCTGGATACTAGTTAGACACACACACACACAAAAAAAGTCATTTTGATCTTGTTATGAACTATATATTCTCCCATGCAGGACAGGAATAACACAGTAGTAGTAGGGCAGAATTAATACAAATTTTGCAATCAGAGAATCTAAGTTCAAGTCCTAACTGTCTAATGAGGGTAGCTGTACCCCTGAGACAGTACCAGTACCAAACTCACAGGGTTGTTTTGAGGATTCAATTAGTTGATACATGCAAAACAATTAGAACACACGGTAAACACACAATAAATAAACAGCTTTACTATTCTTCTATTATAATCACTGACTCAAACATGAGGTTTGTGAAAGGATAACAAATGCTAACAATAACAAGTCTCAACCCAAAATTAACCTGCCTATTTTTGGCAACTTTTTTTGTTTTTTGAAACAAGGTCTCGCTTTGTCACCCAGGCTAGAGTGCAGTGGTGTGATCTCAGCTCACTGCAGTCTTGACTTCCTGGGTGCAAGCCATCCTCCCCACTCAGCCTCCCAAGTAGCTGGGACTACAGGCGCATGCCACCACACCCAGCTAATTTTTATATTTTTTGTAGTAACAGGGTTTCACCATGTTGCCCAGGCTGGTCTCGAACTCCTGGACTCAAGTGATCTGCCCACCTCGACCTCCCAAAGCGCTAGGATTACAAACTTGAGTCACCGCACCCAGCCTTCTGGCAACTTCATGCTCAATGGTTATTACTCAAAAATAAATAAATAAATAGGCCGGATACAGTGGCTCACGCCTGTAATCCCAGCACTTTGGGAGGCAGAGGTGGGTGGACACGAGGTCAGGAGTTCGAGACCAGCCTGGCCAACATGGTGAAACCCCGTCTCTACTAAAAATACAAAAATAAGTCAGGTGCAGTGTCGCACGCCTGTAATCCCAGCTACTCAGGAGGCTGAGGCAGGAGAATCGCTTGAACCCAGAAGGCAGAGGTTGCAGTGATCTGAGATTGCACCACAGCACTCCAGCCTGGGCAACAGTGCGAGACTCCATCTCAAAAACAAAATAATAAACAAATAAATAAATAAATAAAATAAAAGAGAACCCTAACAGTCAATTTTGCTTCTCCTACAAAGTGTGGCAGCAGATATAACTGAAAGTTGCAGATTTCATTTAAATTGATATGATGTAAATTACTTCAAGTGCAAGGGGGAAAATGTTCATTTGAAATCTATAGAAATGCAGTTTTACCAGCTACACATCTCAAAATAACAGACCTGGGAATCATATATGATATTACTTTAGTATTATCCATATCATACAGTCATATTTTGGTCCTTACTTATCTGTTTACACATATTCTTCCTCTTCCTCAATAGTACTGTAATTCCTTTGGTGGGCTTTGGTGTCTCTTTTGTATCCAACAGCAATGATAAACAACAGTCAAATGGTTGGATTAAGGTAACATCTAGCTGAGAATCTGGCAATGCATCTGATTTGAACTGTTCATCATACACACTCTGACTATGGTGCAAAGAGGTAAGATGGCCTCAAGGATGGCTGTGAGTGCATACTAGAGACTGAGGACACTGGGACTACTTTCCAGCTGCAGGACCCAGGGGACCTAAGAAGCCTGTTTCTCTCTCCATAAAGCAGCAATAATAATGTTACCTACCTTTCAGGGTTATTCTGAGGAATAATACATACAAAGCATTTAAAACAATGCTGGTGCTGAAATATTTAGGGGGAAGGTGTGTTGGTGTCACCAATTTACTTTGAAATGCATAAAAAAAGATGGAGTAATAAGTACTTAATACCACTGTACACTTAAAAACCGTTAAGGCAGGCAGGGCACAGTGGCTCACACCTTTAATTCCAGCACTTTGGCAGACCAGCAGGGGCGGATCATGAGGTCAGGAGGTTGAGACCAGCCTGGCCAACATGGTGAAATCCTGTCTCTACCAAAAAAAAATTAGCCGGGCGTGGTGGCGCACACCTGTAATCCCAGCTACTCGGGAGACTGAGGCAGAAGAATCACTTGAACCCAGGATGTGGAGGTTGCAGCGAGCCAAGATCGCGCCATTCCACTCCAGCCTGGGCGACAGAGCAAGACTCCGTCTCCAGAAAAAAACAACAAAAAAAATTGTTAAGGTGGTAAATTTTATGTTATGTGTATTTTACTACTATTTTTTAAAAAATAAAGTAAAACTAAAAAAGTTTAACAATTGGCCAAGCATGGTGGCTCACGCCTGTAATCCCAGCACTGTGGGAGGCTGAGGTGGGGGGATCACGAGGTCAGGAGTTCAAGACCAACCTGGCCAAGATGGTGAAACCTCGTCTCTACTAAAAATGCAAAAAATTAGCTGGGCGTAGTGACAGGTGCCTGTAATCCCAGTTACTCAGGAGGCTAAGGCAGGAGAATTGCTTAAACCCAGGCGGCAAAGGTTGCAGTGAGCCGAGATGGCGCACCACTGCACACCAGCCTGGGTGACAGACTGAAACTCCGTCTCAAAGAAAAAAAAAAAAAAAACTTTAACAATTTTTAAAAATCTACTGAGATGGACAAATGACAATGTTTGCTATAATAGTAAATATGATAAAGTTATTTGACTATCAATGATAGAATCTAAGTGGTGGGTAAACGAATGTTCACTTTCAACTTTTCTGTGTGTTTGAAGATTTTTTACAATAAAATGTTAGTGGAAGAGAACAATGCTGGCATCTAATAGTTTGCTTTTATTATCATCTACTAGTCATAAATGATAGAAAATATTTGGATAATTCTCTCCTTTTTTTTTAGTGGAATTCTTAAAAGCACCTTTTTTTTTTTTTTTTTTTTTTTTTTTTTTTTGAGACAGAGTCTAGCTCTGTTGCCCAGGCTGGAGTGCAGCGGCACAATCTCGGCTCACTGGAACTTCCACCTCACAGGTTCAAGTGATTCTCCTGCCTCAGCCTCCTGAGTACCTGGGACTACAGGCACGTGCCGCCACACCCGGCTAAATTTTGTATTTTTAGTAGAGACAGGGTTTCACCATGTTGGCCAGCCTGGTCTTGAACTCCTGACCTCAGGTGATCCACCCATCTCGGCCTCCTAAAGTGCTAGGATTACAGGTGTGAGCCACCACACCTGGCCAAAAGCACATTTTATCAGCATCTGCTATTTTATTATACCCATTCTAAAACTAAAAGTGGTTTATATGAAACTTCTTAACCAGTGTACATGTATATGCTTTCAAGTTAAATTATTCTAAGGTATCAACTGCAACGTATTCAGTCTCTCCTGAAGAAATACAGAAACCAAGTCCACCGATATCTGTGGCTGATGACTGACAATTTAACTGAACAAAACAAGGAGAAGGCAAGGATTGGAATTATTTGTTCCTAACTTTCCATTAGCTACTAGAGCCAGGAAATCCCTTAACTATCAGCATCTTAACCAGTACCTGAATGTATGGAAGCACACTGCATAGACACAAATACTTCAGCCACTTCAGAATATCCAATTCTTCCACTAGTTTTGTTCCCATTCCTGCTAGCAATTCAGACTTTAATGTGTTTGGTTCTACAACAGGAACTCAGATGTCATACAGCATAGCAATTGAAAAAAAATCAGACCACCTCACACCCAACAGTATTGTTACTACTGACAATACAGATAAGTGTTGGCCAGGATATAGAGAAATTAGAACTCTGTGTATTGTTGGTGGTAATGTAAAATGGTACAACCACTGTCGAAAACAGTACAGTGGGGGCCGGGCGCGGTGGCTCAAGCCTGTAATCCCAGCACTTTGGGAGGCCAAGGCGGGTGGATCACAGCAGATCACAAGGTCAGGAGATCAAGACCATCCTGGCTAACACAGTGAAACCCCGTCTCTACTAAAAATACAAAAAATTAGCCGGGCGTGGTGGTGGGCGCCTGTAGTCCCAGCTACTCGGAAGGCTGAGGCATGAGAATGGCGTGAACCTGGGAGGCGGTGCTTACAGTGAGCGGAGATCGCGCCACTGCACTCCAGTCTGGGCGACAGAGAAAGACTTGGTCTCAAGAAAAAAAAAAGAAAAAAGAAAACAGTACAGTGGTTCCTTAAAAATTTTAAACTAGAACTATCACATGATCCAGCAATTACATTTCTGGGTATGTACCCAAAAGAACTGAAAGCAAGGTCTCAAAGGGGTATCTGTACACCCATGTTCACAACAGCATTATTCCCAATAGCTAAAATGTGGAAGCAACCCAAGTGTCCATAGACAGATAGATGGACAAGGAAATGTGATATATACATACAAGGGAATATCATTCAACCTTTAAAAGGAAAAGAAATTCTGACACACGCAACAACATGGATGAACCTTGAGAACATTATGCTAAATAAAAATAAAACCAGTCACAAATTCTGTATGATTCCATTCACACGAGGTAGGAAGAATACTCAAAATCACAGGGACAGAAAGTACAATGATGGTCGCCAGGGGCCGAAGGGAGGAGGGAATGAGGATTTGTTGTTTAATGGGTATCAAGTTTCCGTTTTGCAAGATGAAGAGTTCTGGAAATGGATGGTGGTGATGATTGCACAACAGTGTGAATGTACTCAAACCCACTGAACTGTACACTTAAAAAATGGCTAGGACGGGAAATTTTATGGTATGTGTACTTTTCTCACAATTAAAACAAAACATGGAACTGATCTCAGAAGGCCTGGTGGTGCTTCCACGTGGAACCGACAGAAGAGCAATCTGTAGCCCGCTTCTCTCTCTCTAATCGCACCATGAGACCTTGTCTCCTCCGACTCTCCAATCTGCTCAGGATCACACCAAGTGTTTACTTCAGCTTCAAAAAGAGCAAACAGTACTCCTGCTCCACCAGTTCTGTGTCAAAGCAGCAAGGAACTTAATCTCTCCAAACCTGCCTCCTCTTTAAAACAAGGATAATTCCTACCTATCTGCCTCACAAGGTTGCTATGAGGGCAAAAGTGAGATCATGTATATAAAAGTGGCTTTAAACTGACAAGCACCAGAAAAACATACATTACGTGTATAACTACTTTCATATGGAAATTCAGAAGCGGCTTTAACAACCTAAGCTTCATAAAGCTTGCAACACCTCACCCATGCTTTATTCCATTTAAAACCCACATCATCTTCAAATAACACCTTTCTTGTTTTTGCCATAAACTGAAGGGCAGCATTGGGAGAAAAAAAAGGGAAAGAAAGAAAACCCTTGGGGGGGAGAACACTCAAAACGCAATCAGAAATTATCTCACATGTCCTATGTCCTATGAAAATTCGGTATTTATGACCCCAGCGTGGGCCCGCGGCGCCCCGGAACTACACTTCCCACAAAGCATTGAGGCGAACCCCGGCGGCGGGCGGGGCGGCCTGGGATTCAGGGTGACCACCGCTCTCCCCAGACAGGGACCGCCGTCCCCAGGAAGGCTGCACCGCGTACGATCGAGGGGGCACTAGCTCTCCTTTCTGAAAGCGCTGTCACCCTGTGGTTTCTCCTGCGGTTCGACCGGCGACCCTCTCCGCCCTCCCTGCTCCATCTGAGGGTCACCGCCTATTCGTGACCTTTCGGCTGATTACTAGAGTGTCACAAAAAGGCACCTTCTCCCCCTTCCCGAAAGCTCCATTTCTATAACTCGCCCAGCCGTCGGGGACCCGGGGCCAGGCGGGGTCAGACGGGACGGGCGGACACTGCCCGTCACCCCGGGGCTCCGGCCCTCCCGCCAGCCGAGGCTCAGTGGGCAGGGGGCTGGGCTCCCCCGACCCCGGGCCAGGGCGGATCGCGGGCAGAGGTGGCTCCGCCCGGGGCTCCGGTTTCAATTTCGCAACGTGACGGTGCAAACCTGAGGCCTACAAACGCCAGTGGCGACGGTCCGCGCCCCGCCCGCCCGCCAGGCCCGGGCTCCCCAGCTCCCCGTACGCCGCGGCCGCCGCCCGCCCACCGGGCCTGGCGCCCCAGCCCTCCAGCCCAGATGCGGCCGCCGCCCCCCGGCACCGCGCGGCGCCCGTTCCGGCTCGCGGCCGCAGGTTCGGCCGCGGCACTTACTCAGCTCATCCTGGGAGGCGGAGGCGGCGGCCGCAGCCATGTTGCGCCGGGGAGGGAACGAGGGAGGGGCTGGGGGGGCAGGGCGCGGCCGGGGGGCTCGCGGCTCGCGGTGCGGTAGGGGCCGCGAGCCGCCTCCGGTCACTCGGCGCGGATCGCGCTGTGCCCCGAGGCCCGCCCGCCGCCGCCGCCGCCTGCGTCCTCCGCGTCGCGAGCGTCGCCCTTCGCTGCCCCCGCGAGCTCGCGACTCGGGCGCTCCCGCAGCCTCGCGCCTCTGCGGAGCCGCTGCCGCTGCCGCTGCCGCCGCCGCCGTCTGTGCGGCCGAATCCCCGTGCGCCAGGCCCGCGCGGCGGCTCTGCGACTCCGCGCCGCGCTCGCCCAACTCACGCCGGTTTTATATTTAGAAAGAGCTGAGCCATCCTCCCAGCGGCCCCCCCGCCGGGCCCCTCGCGCGCCCGCCCGCCCTCGCTCGCTCGCGGCTCGTCCTGCCCACCTGTCGCCGCCCGCCCCGCGTGCGCTCCCCGCGCGGACTCGACACGCGGCGGCCTGTGCGGGCGGCCCGGCCTAACCGCGCCGCCGCGCGCGCAGGGCCAGTCTCCCGCGGCCCGGGGGCGGGCCTCTGACCTGAGTCGGAGCCGGTCTCCATGCCGCGGACGCTGCGCTCGGCGCCGCGAGGTGAGGGCTGTAGAGCGAGGCGTTCGGCGGGCCGGGCCCCGGGGAGCCGCGCGCCGCAGTCCGTGAGGGGCTGGGCCGAGCGGGCCCGGGCTGCCCTAGCGGCCGGGGGAAATCCTCGAGGCGGGGCCGGAGCGCCCTTTTCCGAGGTCTGCGACTGTCACGTTGGCTGGGCCCGACCTGGGGAAACACGCCTGTCCAAAGGAAGAGACGTGGACTCGGAAAAGTAGAGCCGGACTCGGAGTCGGCGGGAGGAAGCCCCGCCCTGCGCCTCCCGCCGAACTTCTCGGCCCCGGCGCTGACTCAGTCCCGGACGAGCCCCTGCGCCGCAGCGGCCCCCGACAGCCCCGTTCTGGTGTGGAGGTGGCTGGTGCTCCCAAAACGGCTAGCGGGAGCAGGGGGTCCACTCAGCCCTGCAAAAGTTAGATAAGCCAAGATTCCTAAAGTTCACATGGAAGTATCTATGCCTATGTGAGCTCTGAGATTTTTTTCAGATACCCTATGTTCTTTTCGGTAACCAGAGTGATTTATTTTCGATATGCTGATTTTAACTTTCTGCCTTCGCTTTGTCCGTGAGGTCATGTACACTTGCAAAATGAAATTCAAATTCAGGGGTTGCATAATTGCTGTACTTTAAGTGATGGTACTGTCATAACAAATTAGATACAAGATCAGATACTTTTTTTATATAAGAAGAAATCAAGTCTTAAATAGGTTGAAATTGCATTTATTCCCTAAAGCAGAAATCTATAAAGTCCTAAGTAATGTCTTAAAAATGGAATATATGTCATTCCTGTTGTAACATAGGCCAAGTACAAGGTACAACACTGAAGACATTTTTATTTCCTTTATTGTTTTTGTTATAGAAATTATACATGATCTTGGGCCGGGCGCGGTGGCTCACGCCTGTAATCCCAGCTCTTTCGGAGGCTTAGGCGGGTGGATCACGAGGTCAGGAGTTCGAGACCAGCCTGGCCAACATAGTGAAACCCTGTCTCTAATTTAAAAATACAAAAATTAGCTGGGCGTGGAGGCGCGTGCCTGTAATCCCAACTACTCGGGAGGCTGAGGTAGGAGAATCGCTTGAACCCGGGAGGCGGAGCTTGCAGTGAGCCGAGATCGCACCACTGCACTCCAGCCTGGGGGACAGAGCGAGACTCCGTCTCAAAAAGAAAAAAAAGAAAAGAAAAATTATACATGATCTTTGTAAAAAAAAAAAATGCAAATGATTTGGAGTATCATAAAATTAAAAGTGAAAGTCCTTCCTCCTAGCCCCACCATCCCACTCTGCAGAGAAATTATGACTAACAGTTACAGTTAAGTGTGCAGAAGACCTTTTCTCTGGACATATATATACAGCCCCAAGTATGGCTTTGATGGGGACAGGTTTCTACAATAAAGTTCTGGATCAATTATTCCTTCACACACATTGTTCCATGTTAATTCAAAACACTACACTACCATCACCCTTTTTTGTTTGTAACTTCATACTACACTAAGTTAACCAACCCCTTTTTTCATGTATGCTCCTCTGTTATTTGATGTTGCCTCCAAAATAAATACACAATGAACTACTTACAAACAATAGAGAGGTGTATACAGGTCTTCCCCCAACTGCATACCCACCATCCCCCCTCATCCTACTCATGCCCATAAATAATCCCTATTAACAGTTTGGTGCATTCAACCTTTCCTTACTGTTTCCGTGATTATAGAAAGTAGCTGCACCAAAGACTGGTTTGGGGAAATTTGACTTCCCATAATTTCAAATGGATCCTTCCAAAGCCACCCCAGATAAATACAGAATCTGAGTAAAAAACAATGGGTTTGTTATTTTATTTTTATTCATTTATTTATTTATTTATTTTATTTTTTGAAACGGAGTTTCGCTCTTGTTGCCCAGGCTGGAGTGCAATGGCGCGATCTCGGCTCACCGCAACCTCCGCCTCCTGGGTTGAAGCGATTCTCCTGCCTCAGCCTCCCGAGTAGCTGGGATTACAGGCATGCGCCTCCACGTCCGGCTAATTTTGTGTTTTCAGTAAAGACGGGGTTTCTCCATGTTGGCCAGGCTGGTCTCCAACTCCTGACCTCAGGTGATCCACCCACCTCGGCCTCCCAAAGTGCTGGGATTACAGGCGTGAGCCACCATGCCCGGCCGTTAGGCAATTTTAACCTCCAGGCAAGACTAGTTAACAAATCTTTAGTTCCTCCTATGAAGAAATTCCAGGTTCTCTGCGTGTACAAATCACATGAATGTGTGTACACAGATTTTTGTTAGTTTTGACAAAAATGGAACTCTACTTCCCATATTATGTAACGTTATCTTTTCGCCAAATAATGTATTACAGGTGTCCTTTCATATCAGTAATGATAATAATGGCTAATGGAATAATAATTATGCCAGACACCATTCTAGTGTTTTACTTGGATGAATTCATCTAATCCCCACAACAATCTTATGAAATAGGGATTTTTATGGCACTGGATGGTTGAGGAACACATCTAATGTGCCACAAACTGGAAAGTAAGTGGTGGAGCTGGGATTTGAACCTGGGCAGTGTGGATTCAGAGTCAGCTTGCTTAATCACTAGGATCAGTATGTACAGAACTACCTCTTTTTTTTTTTTTTTTTTTTTTTTTGAGAGGGAGTCTCGCTCTGTGGCCCAGGCTGGAGTGCAGTGGCACGATCTCAGTTCACTGCAACCTCCGCCTCCCGGGTTCAAGCGATTCTCCTGCCTCACCCTCCTGAGTAGCTGGGATTACAGGCACGTACCACCATGCCCAGCTAATTATTGTATTTTTAGTAGAGATGGAGTTTCACCATGTTGGCCAGGCTGGTCTCAAACTCCTGACCTCAAATGATCCACCTGCCTTGGCCTCCCAAAGTGCTGGGATTACAGGCGTGAGCCACTGTGCCTGGCCTCATTTTTGTTTTAAATGGCTGCATGATAAGTACCAACAAAATGTATTTAACCATTTCCCTATTGATGAGCAGTTAGGTTGTTTACAATTTTTTACTAAACAATACTACTGTAAAACATTCTTATACATATCTTTATGTAATCACATATTTCTAGATGTAGATGTGGAATTGTTAGGCAAAAAAAATCTTAAAGTCTCATTACATACAGTAGTTTATAGCAATTTACAGTGCTACTTCTGATCACTATTGTGTAAAGCTCTAAGCTTTTTTATACTTGCTTCTTCCATCAAACTACTTATACTTCATTTTTCCCACTAAATAGCTTCATGTTCATATGAAACACTTAGGTTTTGAATAACAGCAGCCTTGAGATAGTTCCTGTCTAGAATTCACTTCAGCCGTCAAAAACAGAGGCAAGAAGGAATTGGGGTGAGGAGGCAAACAGGAGCCAGAGAAGAGGCTACTGAGAAACCAAAATAGGATATCATAGAATCCAAGAACTAAAAACCTGTCCCCTCTCCTCTCATGTAGGCTGTCTTCACATCAAACACATATACAGTTCTAACAAGATTTTTAAAAATCTTGTTTCCAGAGTTAAAGCAAAATATTTGAAAGCATTCCTCTTCTGGGCAGATACATGGATGACAAGTGCTAACAGACACCTAAAAACAAAGAAGCATACAAATTATTAAGCTAGGCTGGGCCAGGCACAATGGCTCACACCTGTAATCCCAGGACTTTGGAAGGCTGTGAGGCAGGAGGATCCTTGGAGGCCAGGAATTCAAGACCAGGCTGGGCAATCTAGCAAGACATGGTCCCTACAAAAAATCAAAAAGTTAACCAGGTGTGGTGGTGCACACCTGTGGTCCCAGTACTGGAGAGGCTGAGATGGGAGGATTGCATGAGCCTGGGAAGCAGAGGTTGCCATGAGCAGAGATGGCACCACTGTACTCCAACCTGGGCAACAGAGTGAGACCCTGTCTCAAAAAAGAAAGGAAGGAGAAAAGAGAAGAGAAGAGAAAAGAAGAAAAGAAAAAAAAGAAGAAACAGCAGCTAGGCTCACACCTGTAATCCCAGCTACTCAGGAGGGTGAGGTGGAAGGATAACTTGAAGCCAGGAGTTCGAGACCAGCCTGGGCAGCATAGCAAGACCCCATCTGTACAATAAAATCATAAATAAATGAATATATAAGAACTCAAAATGTAAATTCTGGGTCGGGTGCGGTGGCTCACACCTGTAATCCTAGCACTTTGGGAGGCCAAAGCAGGTGGACCATCTAAGGTCAAGAGTTCGGGACCAGCCTGGCCAACATGGAGAAACCCTGTCTCTACTAAAAATACAAAAAATTAGCTGGGCATGGTGGCACGCACCTGTAATCCCAGCTACTCAAGAGGCTGAGGCAGGAGAATTGCTTGAACCCGGAAGGTGGAGGTTGCAGTGAGCCGAGATTGCGCCATTGCACTACAGTCTGGGCGACAAGAGTGAAACTCAGTCTAAATAATTAAATAAATTTAAAAAATTAAATTCTGGGGGTATTTATAAAGTACGAAATGCACTGAGTCATTTCTCTTGAATAGATGGTATTCATGGTGCTAATCCTAACCTTATAAAACAGTAAAATTACGGCCAGGCACGATGGCTCACACCTGTAATACCAGTATTTTAAGAGGCTGAAGCAGGAGAATGGCTTGAGGCCAGGAGTTCAAGACCAGCCTAGGGAAATATAACAAGCCCCTGTCTCTACAAAAAAGGGAAAAAAAATGTAGTAAAATTATGTCAAGTATATTAGCATCAAAAAACCAAGTATGGAGCATATTTTAGTAAGCTTTTCATCTAAAACGGTTGTAATAAGAAATTTTGGGTGCCTAAAAGGATTAATTCTAAACTATCTAGAAAATTAAATTATCCCAAGTGATTCAATTTGGAATTGAATTCAATTTGGACCTCCAGAGTTCCAGACAAGCCAAAATTCTACATACATAAATCTCATATGCCATTTGTTTTGGTTGCTGAAAAAGTCAGGGACTGGGTCCAACCAGCCAATGTAGTTCAAACCTAAGATCTTCATCTCTGCTCTTTTCAGTCATTTATTAAAGACATATTTCACGCACATAAAGCCATGTCATGACTTAAAATATTGCACTTTCTAAAAAAATCACACTCAGAAACATCCATCTCCAACCATGATTAGAATCCTTCCACTATTTTACTCTCTAATTCCTGTGAACTCAGAGTACATTTTAGAGTCTCATCATCTGAAATGTTTCAACTACTTTCTGGTCCATGTGTCGTCTCCTGAATATCACCTGCTCCAGTCTTAAGCTAAAGCCCAGGGATGGCAATGAGTTCGTTTTCTTTCCTTTTTTTTTTTTTTTTTTTGAGACTGAATTTCGCTCTTGTCACCCAGGCTGGAGTGCAATGGCATGATCTCGGCTCACTGCAACCTCTGCCTCCTGGGTTCAAGCGATTCTCCTGCCTCAGCCTCCCAAGTAGCTGGGATTACAGACGCATACCACCATGCCTGGCTAATGTTTTGTAATTTTAGTAGAGACAGGGTTTCATCATGTTGGCCAGGCTGGTCTCAAACTCCTGATCTCAGGTGATCCACCTGCCTCGGCCTCCCAAAGTGCTGGGGATTATAGGCGTGAGTCACTGCGCCAGGCCTGGCAATGAATTCTTACTAGAGCACCTTCAAGTTCTTTCCCCTGGGATTTTATCTTACACATGGTGCCAGTCAATTCCCAATCTTGGGCAAACCCCACCATCCACTTTATTTTCCCTCTCAAATACCATTGGAAAAAAGGGAAAAAGCTGACCTGGTCCAGTATAAAACTAAACCACGGCTATTAGGAGGCAATCTTCCCCCTTTTAAAAATGTAGCCCTAGGCCGGGTGTGGTGGCTCTCGCCTGTAACCCCAGTGCTTTGGGATGCCGAGGCAGGCGGATCACAAGGTCAGGAGATCGAGACCATCCTGGCTAACACAGTGAAACCCCGTCTCTACTGAAAATACAAAAAGAAAAAAAAATTAGCTGGGCGTGGTGGCGGGCGCCTGTAGTCCCAACTACTCGGGAGGCTGAGGCAGGAGAATGGCATGAACCCAGGAGGTGGAGCTTGCAGTGAGCCGAGATCGCGCCACTGCACTCCAGCCTGGGCAACAGAGCGAGACTCCGTCCCAAAAAGAAAAAAAAAGAAAAGAAAATGTAGCCCTATACCAGAATATCCTATCTCTTCTGGTTTCCTTTAGACAATGACTTCAAAGTTCATGTTCCCCTAAAAGAATTTTGAAAAACACTGTAATCCAATAATGCATTTTTATGTTGGCACCTAAAATTTTTTCTCATAACTTAAATAATTGAAAAGAGGACATTTTGACAACAAATTATATCGTAAATATCAGCATTTTAAAATAAAGACCATTTTATCACTTTTTAAAATGTATCTGTAGAATCTAAATAAGATTTTTTCTAAATACATTTGAATATATTTTGAATTTATTTATTTATTTATTTGATACTGCGAGGTTAAAAACACAAACTATTTTTTTCTCTGTGCTCACATCGCAATCAAAACAGAAGACTTTAGGCTGGGCATTGTGGTTCACGCCTGTAATCCCAGCACTTTGGGAAGTTGAGGCGGGCAGATGACTTGAGGTTAGGAGTTCAAGACCAGCCCAGCCAACAGGGTGAAACCCTGTCTCTACTAAAAAATACAAAAATTAGCTGGGCATGGTGGCACATACCTGTAATCCCAGCTATTCAGGAGGCTGAGGCAGGAAATCGCTTGAACCTGGGAGGAGGAGGTTGCAGTGAGCTGAGACTGCGCCACTGCGCCCTAGCCCGACGACAGAGTGAGACTCTTTCTCAAAAAACAAACAAACAAAACAAAACAAAACAAAACAAAAAGACTTCTGAGACCAAATGGAGGCGGGGGGGTAGGTTCTTCCCATACAACAAGCAAGCAAGCAATACTGCAGCAGACACCTACTAGATAGCCTCTAATTCAATTCCAACACCATCTACCTGGAGATAATGTCAGATCACACAGGTGGAGGGTTCCGTCCCACAAGACTGCCCCACAACTTACAATGCCAATTGCAAGCTCCAGGTTATTTAACCTGTGATTTTGACTAACTGGCTATAAACTGAGGATCCATGACCCCCTCCCTGGTTCGACTAATTTGCTAGAGCAACTCACAGAAGTCAAGGAAACAGTTTACTGGTATATTATGAAGTATATTACAAAAGATAGATGAAAAGCCTCATGGGGCAAAGAATGAAAAGAGGTGTGGAGCTTCCATGCCCTCCCCAGGGATGACACCCTCCTGGAACCCCTATTTGTTCAGCTACCAAGAAGCTGTCTGTACCCCCATCCTCTTAGGTGTTTTATGAAGACTTCATTGCAGAGGCATGATTGAAAGATGGACAACCTTGTAGAAATGTGACTGGACAAAAAGGGTATGACCTAATACTAATAGACTGAGTTGAAACCCAGCCAGGCCTGTCTGTTCAGATTCTTCTTTGCCTCTCTGTGTATAGCATTATTTCATCCAGGTATGGGGCAGGACCCCTTCTGAAATGAGAGTCTTTTTTTATTTTTTATTTTTATTTTTATTTTTAGTAGAGACAGGGTTTCTCCACATCGGTCAGGCTGATCTCGAACTCCCGACTTCAGGTGATCCACCCACCTCGGCCTCCCAAAGTGCTGGGATTACAGGCATGAGCCACCATGCCCGGCCTGAAATGAGAGTCTTATGATCTACAATTAGACAAGGCAGGTGAGAGAATTTTTTTACTGCCAGCCTCCAAGACGGAATGGTACGGGAAGAAGATTCCTGCTTTGGGGAAAAAAAGGAGAGCAGGAGAAGGTCAAAGACAGAGACAGATTCTGTTTTCTTTTTTCTATTTTTCTTTTTTCTTTTTTTTTTTTTTTTGTGACAGAGTCTCACTCTGCCACCCAGGCTGGAGTGCAGTGGCAAGATCTCGGCTCATGCAACCTCTGCCTCCAGGGCTCAAGCGATTCTCCTGCCTCAGCCTCCTGAGTAGCTGGGATTACAGGTGCCCGCCACCATGCCCGGCTAATTTTTATATTTTTAGTAGAGACAGGGTTTCGCCATGTTGGCCAGGCTGGTCTCAAACTCCTGACCTCAGATGATCTGCCCGCCTCAGCCTCCCAAAGTGCTGGGATTACAGGCCTGAGCCACCACACCCGCCCGAGATTCTGTTTTCTGAGGCCTGCTTCTGAGGCCTAAAGCACCCCAACATTATAACAAGGGCTATTGGAGTCATAAGCCAGGAACCATAGAAGCAAACATACATATGATTTCACAGATATCTACCATCATCATTATTTTAAAAATACATGAACAAGACATTTTACATAATTGCTCTTTCTCCTTGAACTTGTGGTTTGACTTGACTTCCCTCACAATAATTTAAATGAATGCAATACAGTTTTAACCTTTAAAGTTTTATTCACTTCATTATTTTCTTCAACAAAAATACATATATAAATTAATTTTTTTTTTTTTGAGATGGAGTCTTACTCTGTCACCGGGCTGGAGTGTAGTGGCTCAATCTCAGCTCACTGCAACCTCTGCCTCCCAGGTTCAAGCAATTCTCCTGCCTCAACCTCCCGAGTAGCTGGGACTACAGGTGCACGCCACCATGCCCGGCTAATTTTTGTATTTTTAATAGAGACAGGGTTTCACCATGTTGGCCAGGATGGTCTCTATCTCCTGACCTCGTGCTCTGCCCACCTGGCCTCCCAAAGTGCTGGGATTACAGGCGAGAGCCACCACACCCGGCCAAATTATATTTTTTAAAAAATTTTTCTATGACCATTTAAAAAATTATTTTAGATTGAGTAATCATAATTAGTTGCAGTACACAATTTATCAAAACAACATATATATATATTACAACCTTCTTAAGCATTGAACTATTAATGAATAATATTTTTTTTCTTAGAGATGGGATCTTGCTATGTTGCCTAGGCTGGCCTTGAATTCCTGGCCTCAAGCAATCCTCCCACCTCAGCCTCCTGAGTAGCTGGGACTACAGGCAAGCACCACACGCCCCGTGCAATTTTTTATGTTACAGCTTTTGAGAGTCATTATACATAAAAAGAAGATTTTATTGGAAATGTCTCTTTTAACAAAAAGGATAGACCAGCCTAAGCAACATAGGGAGACCCCATCTCTACAAAAAATTTTTTTAAAATTAGGTGGGCATGGGCCGGGTGTGGTGGCTCACGCCAGTAATCCCAGCACTTTGGGAGGCCGAGGTTAGTGGATCACGAGGTCAGGAATCCGAGACCAACCTGGCTAACATGGTGAAACCCCGTCTCTACTAAAAATACAAAAATTAGCTGGGCGTGGTGGCGCGCGCCTGTAATCCCAGCTACTCAGGAGGCTGAGGCAGGAGAATTGCTTGAACCCAGGAGGCGGAGGTTACCGTAAGCTGAGATCGTGCCACTGCACCCCAGCCTGGGTGACAGAGCGAGACTCCATCTCAAAAAAAGAAAAAAAAATTAGGTGGGCATGCTGGCACACACTTGTGGTCCCAGCTACTCCAGAGGCTAAGGTGGGAGGATCATTTGAGCCCAGGAGGTCAAGGCTGCAGTGAGCCGTGATCATGCCACTGCACTCCAACCTGGGCAACAGAGTGAGACACCGTCTCAAGAAAAAGGAAAAGAAAAAAGAAAAGGATATTGCTTTTTGCAAAAAAAAAAAAAGAAAGAAAGAAAAAGATACCCAGTTATTTAAGTCATTTACATCCTCATTATCTAATTTGATACGTCAAATTGTCCCTTTGGGGCCAGGCATAAAGGCTCACTTCTATAATCCCAGCACTTTGGGAGGCCAAGGCTGGCAAATCACCTGAGGTCGGGAGTTCGAGACCACCCTGGCCTACATGGTGAAACTCCCTCTGTACTAAAAATACAAAAATTAGCCAGGTGTGGTGGCAGGCACTTCTAGTCCCAGCTACTTGGGAGGCTGAGGCACAAGAATCGCTTGAACCCGGGAGGCGGAGGTTGCAGTGAGCTGAGATTGCGCCACTGCACTCCAGCCTAGGCAAGAGAGCAAGACTATGACTCAAAAAAAAAAATATTGTCCCATTGATATTGGTCTCGGAGTTTTTACTCCAAGGGCAATGAACCATAATTAGACTAGAGATGACTGAGATGTATGGCTTGCTTTCCTAAAGCTAGACAAGGGTGTCTTGTGAAGTAGGACACCTTTCACCTTGTGAAACAGGACATCTTGACCTTGAAGGTGTTCTTAGGCAAATTAATTTGAAGAAAAAATATACACAAACTAGAGATTGATTGCCCTAGTATTATCCATGGCCATGTATCCTAAGAAAATCTTTGGGGGACATTTGTTCCGAAACAGTGTATCTCCCATGCTCTTTCTTCTCATCCTATTTTGTTCCAGTCTCTCCTTTAAAAAACGAAAAAATAACCTATCTGAACCTTCTTCCATTTTTTTTTTTTTTTTTTGAGACAGAGTCTCACTCTGTCGCCCAGGCTGGGGTGCAGTGGTGTAATCTCGGCTCACCACAACCTCTGCCTCCCGGGTTCAAGCGATTCTCCTGCCTCAGCCTCCCAAGTAGCTGGGATTACAAGCCCCCGCCACCACGCCCGGCTAATTTTTATATTTTTAGTAGAGACGGGGTTTCACCGTGTTGTCCAGGCTGGCCTCGAACTCCTGACCTCAGGTCATCTGTCAATCTCAGCCCCCCAAAGTGCTGGGATTACAGGCATGAGCCACTGCACCCGGCTTTCTCTGCCTCCCCTTGAAAGTCAATATTTTCTGGGTTTCAGCTGCAAATCACTCTACCTGCTCTTTCTTTGCAATCTCCACTCCCTCATCTTCAATTACTTAAATGACTCTTTAATTTGTCTCTCCAGTTAGGTCTCCCGGACATCACCTACATGTCCCATTTGTGCTTCAAACTTAATGTGTTTCCAGCTGAATTTAACTTCCTTCTCAAACCTGCTTCCTGTATCCTTCAGAGTGTGTGGAACCAGCATCCAGTCGACCGAACCAGAGACCTGGGAGCAGTATATAATTCCATCCTCTCTCACCTTTACTCACTATATGCCGATGGTCACTGGGTAGTATCAGTTAGGGTTTCTCTGGTTCCTAGCACAGAAACCAACTCATGTAAACACAAGGTTTGTAGAAGAGTACTAGAGAAGTTCACAGAAACAAAGGAAAATTAAAGAACTAGGCTTCATGAAGGGTAGAAAGCAGGCAACTGTGGGGTTCTCCCCAAGAGGAGCTGGAAGACCATCCCCCAGAGAACTACACCCAAATAATTCGGCAACAATACAGCCTTTCATTTTCGGATGAGGTGGAATAAGAATTATAAACTCCAAACTTTTGATTCAACCTTGGTTAAAATGAAAAGAAACCATTGGTTGCAATGCTATTGGATGGGAGGTAAATAATCTTGTTGACGTAAATCTTCAAGAATCCAAACTACACTGCTGATCCCCACATTTCTCAACAACAAAAGAAGGAGATGATTAGAGGAAATTTACATTCTGATGACTACAGGAACACAATGAACAAGATATTGGCTCTAAGAGACGAAGGTCATATTTAAGTTTCAAATCTATGCATGCTCTATTTCTTATTACCATGACCATGCCTTCTTTAATGTTTAATAAAGAGCAACAGACTCCTGTTTTAAGTAAATTTTCTCATTCACGCTATAAATGAGTTGACCAGCCTTGTATTCACATATATACTGTGTAGATTCTTTTGTCAGACCAAGAGTATTTTGAGTGACCCTCTCCCATAGCTGTAGATATTAAAGTCACCTCTGATACAGCTGATTTCAATGCAATACAAAGCTGATTTATACAGTAGTATCAGGATCAAACTCCTGGGAGGGTTGGAATTGATTGATTTAGTTTGGATCACATATCCATCCTGTCAGGGGGAATTGAGAGTATTAATATAGGAATGGGGATAGGAAAGTTGAACAATAAGGTAAACAATAATAACCACATCTGATATGGTTTGGTTCTGTGTCTTCACCCAATCTCATCTTAAATTGTAATCCCCACGTGTAGAGAGAGGGACCTGGAGGAAGTGATTGGATCATGGGGGTGGTTCCCCCCATGCTGTTCCCAATAGTGAGGGAGTTCTCACAAGATCTGGCATTTCCCCTGCCCTCACTCTGTCTCTCTCCTGCCGCCATGTAAGACGTGCCTTGCTTTCCCTTCACCTTCCACCAAGACTGTAAGTTTCCTGAGGCCTCCTCAGGCATACAGAACTGTGAGTCAATTAAACCTCTGTTCTTTTTAAATTACCCAGTCTCAAGTAGTATCTTTATAGCAGTGTGAAAATGGACTAATACAATATCTCACTATACAGCCAATATTCAGTCTGCTTAAAGTGGCCCTAAACTGTCACTTTATCTCAATGCCTCGCCTTAGTCCACTTTCTCTAAGGCATATTTCGGTAAAAATAAGTTCTCAGTCTTTAATCCCTTGCATTTTGGCTTCTGGCTTCTTTATTTTATTATTATTATTATTATTATTATTATTATTATTATTATTTTGAGACAGAGTCTCACTCTGTCGCCCAGGCTGGAGTGCAGTGGCACAATCTCGGCTCACTGCAACCTCCACCTCTCGGGTTCAAGGGATTCTCCTATCTCAGCCTCCCGAGTAGCTGGGATTACAGATGTGTGCCATCACACTAGGTTAATTTTTGTATCTTTAGTAGAGATGGGGTTTCGCCATGTTGGCAAGGCTGGTCTCAAACTCCTGACCTCAGGTGATCTGCCCGCCTTGACCTCCCAAAGTGCTAGGATTACAGGCATGAGCCACCATGCCCAGCCAGCTTCTGGCTTCTTTATCCTGATGAAGATCACCACTGTTACTCTTCTTAAAAAAAAAAAAAGAAATTCTTATCTGAGGAATATGAACCCCTTTAAATCATCAGGCCCTGGCTGGGTTCAGTGGCTCATACCCATAATCCCAGCACTTTGGGAGGCTGAGGCAGGCACATCACATGAGGTCAGGAGTTTGAGACCAGCCTGACCAACATGGCAAAACAATGACTGTACTAAAAATACAAAAATTAGCCGGGTGTGATGGCCCACACCTGTAATCCCAGCTATTTGGGAGGCTGAGGCAGGAGAATTGCTTGAACCCAGGAGGCAGAGGTTGCAGTGAGCTGAGATCGTGCCACTGCATTCCAGCCTGGGCCACAGAGCAACATTCTATCTCAAAATAAATAAATAAATAAATAAATAATCAGGCTCAGAGAAGCACTGGAATAAAAGAGCAGTCACATCATCCTCCCTTGAGCTAAATAATTACCTCTTGAAGCCACTTGCTGTGTGGGCTCTAGATTCTAACTGATGCCAAAAAGCCATTAAATGACGTATACCCTATAGCTGATATGTAGCCAAACACTAACCAATGTTATTTCTGTAAACCAACAGGAATTCCTAACAACTTTTGTAATCACACCCTTCTCCTGATTTGTTCTTCTTTCTTTAGAAACTTGAGCCTCTTCTTTCTTCCCCGGAGCATTCTCCAAGACAACCTGGAAGTATGTTCCAGACTGCAGTCCTAAACCTTGGCCCAGATGAACTCTCTATATATTAATTATCCCTCAGCTTCTTCCTTTGAAGTCGACACTCAAAGTTTACCAGTGACTTCTCATACAATGTTTAGTGATTTTTCAGGACAGCTTAGTCTTGCTGACATCTATCAAATATCAGACACCTCATGCAACTCTTCTTGTTGGCCTTGACTCATTTTTCTTCTTTCTAAAGTCTATCTGTTTGGCTAGGTCCAGTGGCTCACACCTGTAATCCCAGCACATTGGGAGGCCAAAGCAGGTGGATCACTTGAGGTCAGGAGTTCCAGACCAGCCTGGCCAACATGGTGAAGCCCCATCTCTACTAAAAATACAAATGTTTGTATTATTTGGACAGAAAATACAGTAAAGCATGGTGGCACGTGTCTGTAATTCCTGTTACTTGAGAGGCTGAGGCGGGAGAATTGCTTGAACCTGGCAGGCGGAGGTTGCTGTGAGCCAAGATAGGAGGTTGCTGGAGCCACCGCACTCCAGCCTGGGTGACAGAACAAGACTCCGTCTCAATCAATCGATCAATCAATAGTCTACCTGTTTCCATTCTTCTCTCCCCTTCCTGATAGCTATGTACCTCATTTAAGTTTTTGCTTAACCTTAGAGCAATGGGGTGCTGAAATGATCAAATGTGCATTTCAAAAAGATTACACTGGCTGCAGAGTTCAAAAAAGGAGATAGTATGGAATCAAGGGAAGGTAGCATAGGACAAAGATTTGGCTCAGCAGAGAAGAATGAACTGGCAAAGAACAGGTGGACTAGCAAGAGAAGTGAGAAGAGAGCCTTAAACCACGGAGAGCTTCAAGAATGGAATTAGGCCAGGTGTGGTAGCTAATGCCTGTAATCCCAACACTTTGGCAGGCCAAGGTAGGAGGATCACTTCAGCCCAGGAGTTTGAGACCAGTTGAGACCAGTCTGAGCATTAGAGTGAGACTCCTGTCTCTACAAAAACACAAAAACAAAAAACAAACAGAATGGAGTCATCACTGCCATCAAAATGTCCTGAGAAGACAAAGGATAGAACTTTAAAACCTGTTAGTTAAACCTGGGTGCAGTGGCTCACACCTTTAATCCTAGAGCTTTGGAGGCAAAGGCAGGTGGATCACTTGAGCTCAAGAGTTTGAGACCAGCCTGGGCAACATGGCAAAATCCTGTCTCTACAGAAAATACAAAAATTAGCTGGGAGTGGTGGTGCACATCTGTAGTCCCAGCTACCTGGGAGGCTGAGGTGGGAAGACTGCTTGAGCCCGGCAGGCAGAGGTTGTAGTCAGCCAAGACTGCACCACTGCACTCCAGCCTGTGCTACAGAGACCGACACCGTCTCAAAAAAAAAAAAAGCCTGTTAGTTTGAAAAGTCTGTTAGTTTTATGCACATATACATTTGATAACTTTCTTAAATTCTGATTTGATATTTTCTTTTCATTTCTGTGTGCTTAAATTCCCTGGGTTTTTGGGGAGTGGGATAGCAGATATTTAAATAATACTTGGTTGTCTTTTCCCCTAGTCCTCAGCCCCCTAACTGAGGTTAGTGGAGGAACAGTCTCAGGGTGGCTCCTGGAATAATACAGTTTCTCCAGGGATGCCAATAGTCTTAGCTCATTTTGGCAACTATAACAGAATACCATAGACTGGGTGGTTTATAAACAACAGAAATTTATTTCTCACAGTTCTGGAGGCTAGTAAGTCCAAGACCAAGACCCAGCAAACTTGGTGTCCAGTGAGGGCCCACTTCCTGGTTCACAGACAGCCACTTCATTGTGTCTTCACTGGCAGAAGGGTTCAGGGAGTCCTCCAGAGTCCTTTTATTTCTTTTGACCAGGTCTCACTCTATTGCTCACTCATACCATTCAGGCTGGAATCCAGTGGTGTGATCATGGCTCACAGCAGCCTCGACCTCCTGGACACAAGTGATCCTCCCACTCCCACCTCAGCCTCCCAAGTAGCTGGAACTACAGATATGAGCTACCAAGCCTAGCTAATTTTTTTTTTTTTTTTTTTTTTTTTTGAGACGGAGTCGCCCAGGCTGGAGTGCTCTGTCGCCCAGGCTGGAATGCAATGGCGTGATCTCGGCTCACGGCAACCTCTGCCTCCCGGATTCTAGCAATTCTCCTTCCTCAGCCTCCCAAGTAGCTGGGATTACAGATGCCTGCCACCAGGCCCGGCTAATTTTTGTATTTTTTAATAGAGACGGTGTTTCACCATGTTGGACAGGCTGGTCTCGAACTCCTGACCTCAGGTGATCCACCCACCTCAGCCTCTCAAAGTTCTAGGAGTACAGGCGTGAGCCACCATGCCCAGCATGCCCAGCTAATTTTTAAAATATTTTTTGTAGAAATGGGGTCTGACCATGTTGCCCAGGCTTGTGTTTTTCGTGGTTTTTTTTTTTTTTTTTTGAGTCAGTGTCTCAATGTCACCCAGGATGGAGTGCAGTGGCACAATTATGGCTCACTGCAGCCTGGAACTACTGGGCTCAAGTGATCCTCCCAAGTAGCTAGGACTACAGGTGTGCACCACCACATCCAGCTAATTTTTTTTTTAGAAAGAAGGATCTTGCTATGTTGCCCAGGCTGGTCTCAAACTCTTAGCTTCAAGTCATCCTTCCACCTCATCCTCCAAAAACACAGGGATTACACGTGTGAGCCACTGTGCATGGCCTCAGAGCCTCTTTTATAAGTGATGGCAGCGGCAGCCCACCCAGAGTGGCCACTGTGAAGACGCCTGGCTGCAGCGGAGGGAGGTGCGGTGGGGGCTGCATCCTCTGTGGAGCTGGCTGGGAGCAGGCAGAAGTACTGGGAACACGCGGGAGCCCCACCCCCTTCTGAGTTGGCGGCGCCTTCCCAGGTGCCTCTGCCACCGCCCAGCCCCACTGTGGACCAGGGCATCCCTGCACTCTGGGGGTCCAAGAAGCTCCCTGTCCTCGCAGGCTCAGAAGTACCTGCTTCCGCTGCCTGGCCTCTCCGTGCTCCCAGCGCCTGCTCCGATTTCGGAGCAAAGTTGAGGCCAAGCCCAGGCACTGTCGCAAACTGGCCACGTGTGCAGGTACTTGCAATGCTGACATGCCAGCCTCCTGCAGCCTCGGCCCCCTCCAGACTTTGAGCACCCATAGGAGGGAGGCTGAGGGAGAACTTGGGGCAGCTCAGCGTGGGCCTGCAGACATCCCACTGCATGAACATCCTGGGCACAGTGGGTGCTGTGGATGGCAAGTTGATGGCAGTAGGAAGCAGATAGGCTCCTGGGAGGAAAGGGGTGGGTCCCCAGTGAAACCCCGCCTTCAAGCCAGGGACAGCCTAAAGCCTGGGGGCCAGGCTATCAGTTCCCAGTGGTGTGGGTGCCTGGAGTCAGAGCTTATGGTGCTTTTTCCGGGCCACCCATGGCTGCCCATGGACCAATCAGTATGCGCTTCCTCCCTTCTGAGTCCATAAACCACCTCCCCCCAATCTGTCCAGACTCACATAGACGTCACAAAGACTACCAGCTGTTGGAAGGAGCTACTAAATTTGGGTCTCCTTAACTCCTGGGGATGACCAGCCTGTGGATAGGAGCTACCCACTACAGGTCTCCTTTCTGCTGAGGGCTGCTCTCAGCAGCACTACCTGCCTGTGGAAAGCAGCTACCCACTTCAGGTCTCCTGAGAGCTGTTCTGTCGCTCAGTAAAGCTCCTCTCTGCCTTGCTCACCCTCCAGCTGTCTGTGTACCTCATTCTTCCTGCATATAGGATAAGAATTCAGGATCCACCAAATGGTAGGACTGAAAAAGCTGTAACACAAACAGAACTGAAACGCACTTCCCCCTCTCCCCAACCCACCCCCCACTCGCCACATTATAGGCGACAAGAAAGAAAGAAGAGCAGTGGCCCACCGGGGAGCCCAGGCCTAGGGGATCCCTGAGCCAGGGATGTGACACCCTCTCTGGGGCTCTGTGGTTTCTGGTGTCTCCAAGCTTCTGGGCACCACCACGTTCCTCTGTCCAGATGCATGGGCCCACAGCAGAAGCTGTTTGTGGTGCATGAGGTCCAGCTACAGGTTTGCACGGAGCTGGCCCCTGGAGCTGCCCACCCTGCTGCAGCAGCCAGTATGCCTGGCTGTGTGCGGTGGCAGGACCCTGCGCTTGCTCACTCATGCACCCCTTGCTGCTCCAAGCGTGACTTGCCCTTGGCAGGTGTGGGATCTGGGCCAGTAGTGTGAGCCAAGCACAGCCTGCCAGGCCATGTCAGCAGAACAAGCCCAACAAGCCTGAGCAAAACTCAGGCAAAGGCATCACCCACCACAGAACTTTCCTGGCATGAAAAGAGACACCCAAGGGATCCTGTGACATAAGGACACTAATCTGATTTATGAGGGTAGAGCCCTTGTGACCTCATCACCTACCAAGGCCCTACCTCCAAATACCATCACACTGGAGGTTAGGATTTTGACATGAGAATTTTCAGAGAACACAAACATTCAGACCATCCATGAGATATATGTTCAAGAGGTATTTCTTTCAGACTAATAAATTGCTTTTTTTTTTTTTCTGACATGGAGTCTCACTATGTCACCCAGGCTGGAGTGCAGTGGTGCAGTCATGGCTCACTGCAACCTCCGCCTCCCAGGTTCAAGTAATTTACCTGTCTCAGCCTCCCGAGTAGCTAGGACTACAGGTGCCTGCCACCATGCCTGGCTAATTTTTGTATTGTTAGTAGGGACGGGGTTTCACCATGTTGGCCAGGCTGGTCTCAAACTCCTGACCTCAGATGATCCACCCACCTCGGCCTCACAAAGTGCTGGGATTACAGGTGTGAGTCACCATGCCTGGTGTAGCTTTTTTTTTTTTTTTTTTTTTTTTGTCACCCAATACTCTTCTTCTCATGGTAAGAAGTGCAGTTGATATTTTGGGAAGTTGAGAACTATTATATCAGTTAGGATGCTAGTAATAGGAAACCCAAATCAAAACTGCTTAGACCTCAAAAAGAGACACACAAATGGCCAATAGGTATACGAAAAATGCTCAACATCACTAATCATCAGGGAAATGCAAATCAAAACCACAATGAGATATCATTCATGATATTTAAAATGGCTATTAACAAAAAGACAGAAAATAAGAGATGCTGGCAAGAATTCAAAGAAAGGGGAATGTACTTATATTGTAGGTGGGAATGTAAATTAGTACAGCCATCATGGAAAACAGTATAAAAGTTACTCAAAAAACTAAAAATAGAACTTGTATGATTCAGCACTCTCACTGCTGGGTATATATTCAAAAGAAAGGAAATCAGTATAGCAAAGAGATACCTGCACTTTCATGTTTATTGGAGCATTATTCACACTACCATGATGTGGAATCAACCTAAATGTCCATCAATGGATGAATATATAAAGTGTGGCATATATACAAAATGGAATATTGTTCAGCCTTAAAAAAGAATGAGGCCAGTTACAGTGGCTCACATGTGTAATCCCAGCACTTTGGGAGGCCGAGACAGGCAGGTTGCTTGAGCTCAGGAGATTGAGACCAGCGCGGGCAACGTGGCAAAACCTTGTCTCTACAAAAAATACAAAAATTAGCTGGGCACTTGAGCCCAGGAGGTTGAGGCTGCAGTGAGCCATGATTGCACCACCGCACTCCAGCCTGGGCAACAGAGTGAGACCCTGCCTCAAAAACAAACAAAAGAAAGAAAAGAGAAAAGAATGAAATCCTGGCATTTGCAACAACATATATAGAACTGGAGGTCATCATGTTAAGTGAAATAAGTCCGACACTCAGAGACAAATATCACATGTCATCACTCGTATGCGGAAGCTTAAGAGGTAGAGTCACGGAAGTAGAGAGTAGAATGGTGATTACCAGAGGCCAGGAAGGGAAGAGGAGAGAGGTGCATAAAGAGAAATGGGGTAACAGCCACAAAAATGCAGTTAGATAAAGGGAATAACTTCTAGTATTTGATAGTACAGTAGGGAAATTATAATTACAATTATTTATTGTATATTTCAAAATAGCTAGAAGAGAAGAATTGTAATGTGCCCAAAGTGAAGAAAAGTTAAATGTTTGAGGTGATGGGTATCCCAATTACCCTTATTTGATCATTACACCTTGTATACAGGTATCAAAATATCACATGTATCCCAAAATATGTAAAACGCTTATATAGTAATACAAAATAAAATGTAAAAAATAGAAACAGCTGGCCGGGTGCCGTGGCTCACGCCTGTAATCCCAGCACTTTGGGAGGCCAAGGTGGGCGGATCACAAAGTCAGGAGATCGAGACCATCCTGGGTAACATAGTGAAACCCCGTCTCTACTGAAAAAAAAAATATATACATATATATACAAAAATTAGCTGGGCATGGTGGCGCATGCCTGTAATCCCAGCTACTCGGGAGGCTGAGGCAGGAGAATTGCTTGAACCCGGGAGGCAGAGGTTGCAGTGAGCTGAGATCGTGTCACTGCACTCTAGCCTGGTGACAAAGCTAAACTCCGTCTCAAAAAAAAAAAAAAAAGAAACAGCTTAAACAACAAATGGGATTTACTGGCTCATCTAATTCAATAGTCCAAAGATAAAGGTGATACAGAGACTCACATAATCTCTGATTTTCTTAGCTTTATCCTCCTTGGTGTGTTGGATTTGTCACCTGGCAGTGGCAAAAATGGCTATAGCAGTTCTAGAGGTCATATCATTACACCACATGGCGCAGATGAAGAAAGTATCTTTTCTGTTACATCTCTTGTAAAACAGGGAAGCTTCAGGCCAGGTGTGGTGGCTCACGCCTGCAATCCCAGCACTTTGGGAGGCTGAGGCAGGTGGATCACCTGAGGTCGAGAGTTCGAGACCAGCCTGACCAACATGGAGAAACCCCGTCTCTATTTAAAATACCAAATTAGCCGGGCACTGTGGCACATGCCTGTAATCCCAGCTACTCGGGAGGCTGAGGCAGGAGAATCGCTTGAACCCAGGAGGCAGAGGTTGCAGCGAGCCAAGATCACGCCATTGCACTCCAGCCTGGGCAACAAGAGCAAAACTCCGTCTCAAAAAAATCGAAAAAAAAAAAAAAAAAGAAGAAGGAAGCTTCTATTCTATAAATAAAAAGTTATATTTGTTGTTTTTTCTATTTGCTCAGGTCTCTTTTATGTTAGATGTTTTCCTCAAATGTTGGATGATCCTCAACTCTCCATTCATATTAAAGACTGAGGCATTATAAAGCTAATTGAAATCTTTAGACACAAGGACAAGGTTTTTTGACTGATGAGTCTTAGAATGCATGATTTTCCTATTTATTTCTTTGGGAGATTTACAATGTTGGCACATCTAGGTATTTTTCTTGGACCGGTAGGTTTTCCCAGAGACAAAACTCCCAAACTTTTGCTTAGGAGTTATTATAAACATGTTAACCAGGATTCTAAAGGTAGGAAGTAAAGGGGGACTGGGTGTCTCACCGTTAATTATTAATACCTGGTTTCAATAAGTTGCTTTATTCCTTTTTTTTTTTTTTTTTTTTTTTTTGAGACAGAGTCTTGCACTGTTGCCCGAGCTGGAATGCAGTGGCACGATTTCGGCTCACTGCAACCTCCACCTCTCAGGTTCAAGTGGTTCTCCTTGCCTCAGTCTCCCAAGTAGCTGGGATTACAGGTGCCCACCACCATGCCTGGCTAATTTTTTTGTATTTTTAGTAGAGATGGGGTTTCACTATGCTGGCCAGGCTGGTCTCAAATTCCTGACCTCGTGATCCGCCCGTCTCGGCCTCCCAAAGTGCTGGGATTACAGGCATAAGCCACCGAGCCCAACCCAAGTTGCTTTATTCTTGCCTTCAGTTATGCTATGGTGACCAGAGACTTTGTACCCTTTAGGGAAAAGATTTGGAATCTAATTGGTAGCTAATTCTAATTATCTTGTGTTAGCCCCTGCCCTCAGAGATAAATTATGTCAAATGGATTATAACACATTGAATTTTTTCCAAAGAACTCATGAGCCCATAATTATATGAAAAATGAAAGGAAGCAATAGAGTTGGAAAAAGTTTTTTTTAATAGAAGACTGCCAGATAATAAATATAGAAGAAATGATAGAAATAGAAAAATTATTATTTTGCAATCTCCAATGCAGTCACTGATTTAAACAAAGAATATCAATGGCTACAAACCCTATCGGGTGAAAGGTAAGTGAGAAATAAGATATTCAAACAGCCTCAAAATATCACCTCCAAATTATTTATTATGTACAAAGGGGAAAGACATTACCTTAGCTGAATGATCTAATTTAGTATTTCCCATAATGAGATAAACTGATATCATATGCCTCCTGATGCAATGCAAGGGGGAGTACAAAACATCACCTCGGTGGTATTCTTGACAAAATATTTAACCTGAATCGAAACACAAGAAAACAATCAGACGAATCAGTTTATGGGACATTCCACAAAACAATTAGACTGACTCTTTAAAATGTCAGTGTCGGCTGGACATGATGGCTCACGCCTGTAATCTCAGCACTTTGGGAGGCCGAGACGGGTGGATCACCTGAGGTCAGAAGTTCGAGACCAGCCTGGCCAACATGGTGAAACCCCATCTCTACTAAAAATACAAAAATTAGCCAGGCATGGTGGCAGGCACCTGTAATCTCAGCTACTCGGGAGGCTGAGGCAGGAGAATTGCTAGAACCTAGGAGGCGGAGGTTGCAATGAGGCGAGATCATGCCATTGTGCTCTAGCCCAGGCCGACAACAGCAAGACTCCATCTCAAAAACAAAAAACAAAAATTAGCTGGGCATGGTGGCACACACCTATAGTCCCAGCTACTTGGGAGGCTGAGACAGGAGAATTGCTTGACCCCCAGAGGCAGTGGTTGCAGTGAGCTGAGACTGCACCACTGCACTGCAGCCTGGGCAACAGAGCGCGACTCCATCTCAAAAAATAAAAATAGGCCAGGCGCAGTGGCTCACGCCTGTAATCCCAGCACTTTTGGAGGCCGAGACGGGTGGCTCACGATGTCAGGACATCGAGACCGTCCTGGCTAACACGGTGAAACCCCGTCTCTACTAAAAATACAAAAAAAGTTAGCTGGGCGTGGTGGCAGGCACCTGTAGTCCCAGCTACTCAGGAGGCTGAGGCAGGAGAATGGCATGAACCCGGGAGGCGGAGCTTGCAGTGAGCCGAGATCACGCCGCTGCACTCCAGCCTGGGCGACAGAGTGAGACTCCGCCTCAAAAAAATAAATAAGTAAAAATAAAAATAAAAAAATAAAAATAAAAAAAGTCAGTGTCATGAAAGATTTTAAAAAACAAAGTAAGCTGGCAGTGGTGGCTCACACCTGTAATTCCAGCACTTTGGGAGGCCAAGGTGGGAGGATCGCTTGAGCACAGGAACTCAAGACCAGCCTGGGCAACATGGCAAGACCTCATCTCTATTAAAAAATATATAAATAAATAAAACAAAATGTGTGTTTTGGAGGGGTCTGTGTTAAGTTGACTAAAGAGGCAACCAAATCCTGGACTGGACAGGACATTAGAAAGCATCTCTAAAGACCTTTCTGTGGAACCTGAAGAAATTTGAATGAGACTATGTATTAGGTAACAATATTGTATTCATTCTAAATGCCTTATATGTGATAGTGATACTTTGGTTATGTCAGAGAATGTGCTTGTTCTTAGATAATAGAAACAAATGTTTAGGGAGTAAATGTAATAACGTCCACAACTTAATTTAAAACGTATATGTGCGCAAAAACCAAAAAAAAGAAAAATGTGTGCAAAAAAATGTGTGCAAAACCAAAAAAAGTTTCTGTGCAGAAACAAATGTGGATGTGTGAAAAACCAAAATGTGTATGTGTGGATGTGTGTGTGCGTGTGTGTGTGTGTGTGTGGCTGTGTGTGTGTGAGAGAGACAGAAAGAACAAATGTCACAAAATGTCATCATCTGGCAAAACCAGATGAAGGGTATTAGAGTATTATTTTGTGCTATTCTTACTACTTTGCTGCAGGATTGGAATTTTCAAAATAATGAATATTTTACTACAAAAACAAAATGAAAGGCTTATTTACAATCATATCCAATGCTTGCAATTATGAGATTACACTCCCAAAGAATTATCACAAAACAATTGCATTAATAGGCTACATTTGTTTCCCTTCTTATCTACTGATTTGATCAAGTGACCACTGTAAATTGATAGGTCACGGTTGAAAATATGCCATGAGGCAGAGTCCTGGATATAATTAAGTCATAATAAGGCAAGCCAATATGGAAGTATATACGGCATTGTTTCCTCTATCATCCCCTTCTTTCCTTCCTGAAGGTAGAAGTTATTGGCAAAACAAAGTAATAGATAAGTAGATTTCAGTAGCATAACAATGCATCAAAGTTAGTAAGACAAAAGTCTGTTTTAAAGATGCTCTTCTCTGAGGAATCTGAAAAATCTAAGCTTTCTGCTATGGAAAGAAGAATCTAGGCCATCAGCCAGGCGTGGTGGCACACCCCTATAATCCCAGCACTTTGGGAGGCCGAGGCAGGTGGATCACCTGAGGCCAGGAGTTCGAGACCAGCCTGACCAACAAGGTGAAACCCCGTCTCTACTAAAATATGAAAATTAGCCAGGTGTGGTGGCATGCACCTGTAGTCCCAGCTACTCCGGAAGCTGAGACAGGAGAATCACTTGAACCCGGGAGGTGGAGATTGCAGTGAGCCCAGATGGCACCACTGCACTTCAGCCTGGGCAACAGAGCGAGACTCTGTTTCAAAAAAAAAAAAAAAAAAAAAGAATCTAGGCTATCTTTCCAGGTAAGAACCAGAAACAAAGTTCAACTTGACCTACAGAAACTTTGTGGCATACCTGCAGAGTGGAAACTGTGCCCTCTGGGAATTTCCATTCCCTTTTACCCAGTTCTGTACTTCCTCTCCTCCTCAAGAGATCATTTATTAGCAATATAATGCATCAAGTAGCCAGGCATGGCTGGGCACGGTGGCTCACACCTGTAATCCCAGCACTTTGGGAGGCTGAGGTGGGCAGATCACGAGGTCAGGAGATCAAGACCATCCTGGCTAACACGGTGAAACCCCATCTCTACTAAAAAAATACAAAAAAATTAGCTGGCTGTGGTGGCGGGTGCCTGTAGTCCCAGCTACTCGGGAGGCTGAGGCAGGAGAATGGCGTGAACCTGGGAGGTGGAGCTTGCAGTGAGCCGAGATAGTGCCACTGCACTCCAGCCTAGGCAACAGAGTAAGACTCCGTCTCAAAAAAAAAGAAAAAAAAAAAAAAAGTAGCCAGGCATGGTGGCTCACACCTGTAATCTCAACACTTTGGGAAGCTGAGGCAGGTGGATCGCTTGAGCTCAGGAGTTCAAGACCAGCCTGGCCACATGGCAAACCCCATCTCTACAAAAAATACGAAAATTAGCCAGGCATGGTCATGCATGCCTGTGGTCCCAGCTACTTGGGAGGCTCAGGCTGGAGGATCACGTGAGCATGGGAGGTGGAGGTTGCAGTCAGCTGTGATTGTGCCACTGCACTCCAGCCCGGGTGACAGAGTGAGACATTGTCTCAAAAAAATAATAAAACAAATGCATAAATTATAATGGACAAACCTTGCTATCTGCAAGACAAAAGTGAGTTTGTCTCACTGTGAAAGACCTAAGCCTTCTGCCTGAGGAGAGGAAACATCCTAGGTTGCCCTTCCAGGAAGAAAGGTCATCTTGATCTCATGAACCTGGTGGTTACCCTGCAGAGAGGCCTAAGGAGTAAAAATCCCAGAGGAGACTATGGTATTAAGAAATAGAGAAAGAGCGTAGACTAGAGAGAAATAGGGTTCCCTGTAGGGTTAACTGAATGTTCAGTGAAGAGAAAACTTAAAAAAAAAAAAGAAAAAGAAAAACAGGTTGGGTGTGGTGGCTCACATCTGTAATCCCAGCACTTTGGGAGGCTGGGGTGGGCAGATTGCTTCATCTCAGGAGTTTGAGAGCAGCCTGAGCAACATGGCAAAACCCCATCTCTATGAAAATACAAAAATTAGCCAGGTGTGGTGGTGCATGCCTGTAATCCCAGCTACTTGGGAGGCTGAGGTGGGAGGTGGAGGCTGCAGTGAGCCATGATCACACCATTGCACTCCAGCCTGGGCAACTGAGCAAGACCCTGTCTCAAAAACAAACAAACAAAAAAACCCCCAAGCCATCAGACAACTATGTGGTATATAGTGGAACACAGGTTCAGGAGCTGTGCTGCCTGGTTTGGAATCCCAGTTCTACCTCTTTACTAGTTGTCCAATGCTTACTAGCTGAACTGTTACCAGAAACACTGTAACACATGCAGTAAACACTATACTCAGCTATTTGTCCTATAGACTCCATATATGTTTTTTGACTTTTTTTTTCTGACAATAGTATCTGCACACCTTCCTGGCATAAGTAAGGTGTTATATATGAGTAAGTGGAATTTCTGAATGAGAGAAACACAGGGGAAGGAAAAGAATAAGTCATTTGGTGGTTAAGAAAGGATTAAAGAAACTTGGGGCATTAAAAGATTTGTATGAGGCTGGGCGCGGTGTCTCATGCCTGTAATCCCAGAATGTTGTGGGAAATCAGGCACCCCAAATGGAGGGACCAGCTGGAGCCGAGGCAGAAGAATATAAATTGTGAACATTTCATGGACATTTATCAGTTCCCAAAATTAATACTTTTATAATTTCTTACGCCTATCTTTACTGTAATCTCTGAACATAAATTGTGAAGATTTCATGGACATTTATCACTTCCCCGACCAATACTCTTATAATTTCTTATGCCTGTCTTTACTTTAATCTCTTAATCCTGTTATCTTCATAAACTGAGAATGTACGTCACCTCAGGACCACTATTGTACAAATTGATTGTAAAATATGTGTGTTTGAACAATATGAAATCAGTGCACCCTGAAAAAGAACAGAATAACAGCAATTTTCAGGGAACGAGGGAAGATAACCATAAGGTCTGACTGCCTGTGGGGTTAGGCAGAATACAGCCATATTTTTCTTCTTGCAGAAAGCCTGTAGACAGACATGTGAGTAGGAGAAATATTGCTGAATTCTTTTCCCCGCAAGGAATATTAATAATTGAGACCCTGGGGAAGGAATGCATTCCTGGGGGTAGGTCTATAGACGGCCACTCTGGGAGTGTCTGTCTTATGCAGTTGGGATAAGGACTGAAATATCCCTGGTCTCCTGCAGTACCCTCAGGCTTACTAGGATTGGGAAATTCCAGCCAGGTAAATTCTAGTCAAATCGGTTGTCTGCTCTCGAACCTTGTTTCCTGTTAAGATGTTTATCGAGACAATGCGTACACAGCAGGACATAGGCCCTCATCAGTAATTCTAATTTTGCCTTGCCTTGTGATCTTTATTGCCCTTTGAAGCATGTGATCTTTGTGACTTACTCCCTGTTCGTACACCCCCTCTCCTTTTAAAATCCCTAATAAAAACTTGCCGGTTTTGCAGCTCAGGGTTGCCATCATGGCCCTACCAATATGTGATGACACCCCCGGAGGCCCAGCTGTAAAATTTCTCTCTTTGTACTCTTTATTTCTCAGACTGGCCAACACTTAGGGAAAATAGAAAGAACCTACGTTGAAATATTGGGGGCTGGTTCCCCCGATACCAGCACTTTGGGAGGCCAAGGCGGGTGGATCACCTGAGGTCAGGAGTTCGAGACCAGCCTGGCCAACATGGTGAAACCCAGTCTCTACTAAAAATGAAAAAAAAAAAAAAATTAGCTGGGCATGGTGGCAGGCACCTGTAATCCCAGCTACATGGGAGGCTGAAGCAGGGAGAATCGCTCAAACCTAGGAGGTGGAGGTTGCAGGGAGACAAGATTGCACCACTGCACTCCAGCCTGGGTAATAGAGCGAGACTCAGTCTCCAAAAAAATAAAATAAAAATATACAAATACAAATATTAGCCAGGCATGGTGGCATGAGCCTGTAATCCCAGCTACTTGGAGGCTGAGGCAGGAGAATCACACTTGAACCTAGGAGGCGGAGGTTGTAGTGAGCCAAAATCATGCCACTGCACTCCAGCCTGGGAAACAGAGCAAGACTCTGTCTCAAAAACAAAAACAAACAAACAAAAAGACTTGCATGAGAGTGAGGATCCATATACTCGTCCTATCTCTGGGTATAGGCAGTTCTATTCACAATACTCATAACAGAGTGGACATTACCACCTAATCATTTGGTACACTATGGATTTCTTCAATCAAAAGCACGTAAGATCCTCCCTTGAGGCATTTGTCTAAGAACTCAGTCTTGAACAGATTACACACATCAAATGCATATTTGAAACACCTTCTAGTAAAATACACAGAATGCAATACATGGGCTAATTGTTCACTAAGTTCCATTAAATTCAGCTCTGGGTATATCATTTTTGGGAAATTTAACTTGTCACAGACTAAATTTCAATGCCTCTTTCCTTCAGCTAGCTCCACTGGCTTTCAAAGGTAGAGCTTTGCCTTAGGTTTTACTTAGGCTTGCAGAACTGTTTTGCTTCAGTACTGTTTTTCTTTTCTTTTTCAAGAGACAGGGTCTTCCTCTGTCGCCCATGCCGGAGAGCAATGGCATGATCATGGCTCACTGCAGCCCTGATCATACTACTGGGCTCAAGCAATCCTCCCAACTCAGCTTCCTGAGTAGCTGAGACTAGAGGTGCATGCTAACACACCTGGTTATTTTCTTTTTCTTTTTTCATAGAGACATGGGTCTCTCTCTGTTTCACAGGCTGGTCTCCAACTCCTGGACTCAAATGATCTCCCCACTTTGGCCTCTCAAAGTGCTAGGATTACAGGTGTGAGCCACCTCACGTAGCCTCTTTCTATTTAAAGATGGGTCTCAAGATGTTTCCCAGGCTGGTCTTGAACTCCTGTCCTCAAGCAATGAGCTGTGATGAGCCATCACTGCTAGAAATGTTTTAAAATTTCTAAAAAAGGAAATTCCTGGCCGGGTGCGTTTGCTCATGCCTGCAATCCCAGCACTTTAGGAGGCCAAGGCGGGCAGATCACTGGAGTCCAGGAGTTTGACACCAGCCTGAGCAACACGGCGAAACCCCATCTTTACCAAAAATACAAAAATTAGCTGGGCATGGTGATGCATGCCTGTAATCCCAGTGACTCGGGCAGCTGAGGCAGGAGAATCGCTTGAACCCGGGAGGCAGAGGTTGCAGTGAGCCCAGATTGCGCCACTGGACTCCAGCCTGGGCGACAGAGCAACACCCTATCTCAAAAAAGAAAATAGAAGAAAAACCTCTTGAAAAAAATGACCAGTATGTTTTCTACTGGTCAATTTAATCAAAGAATAGCTTTTTCTAGAATCTAGTGCCAGGAAAAAGTGTGAATATCAGGAAAACTTCAATAATTCTTTTTATGAGACAATAAGAATTATGTAATCCACTGTGATTTGTTTTTATCTTAACTGTTAGTGTCCAATTGCATTAAACTGTCATACCATATTTAATTCATCTGTATACTCAAATAAATGTGAATGGAGGAAAGGACAATGGGAAAACAACTACGCAATATTCCAGATGAAAGTAACAGAGACAGAGAATTGGATTTCAAATTCAAGAGACAATTCATTTCCTTTTTTTTTTTTTTTTTTTTTGAGACAGAATCTTGCTCAGTCGCCGAGGCTGGAGTTCAGCCTGCAACGTCTGCCTCCCAGGTTCAAGTGATTCTCGTGCCTCAGCCTCCAGAGTAGCTGGGATTACAGGTGCCTGCCACCACACCCGGCTAATTTTTTGTATTTTTAGTAGAGACAGAGTTTCACCTTGTTGGCCAAGCTGGTCTCAAACTCCTGAGCTCAGGCAATTCACCTGCCTCAGCCTCCCAGAGTCCTAGGATTACAGGCATGAGCCACCGCACTTGGCCTCAAAAAACAATTCAAAGGCAGATAAATGTAGGAATTCAGGAGCAGGGAAATCATTCCCAAGGTTTCCAGTTTAGAGAACAGAGTAGATAATGCCACTAACCACGGGAGAGGAAACTAGGGAAAGGCTAAGATGGGTTTTGGCAATGTTGGGCTATCTAAACAAACATTAATTATTTATCATCTCCCCTCTCCCAGCCACTTATTTTCAAAAACTAGTGGATGTGTCTTATAATAAGAGGAGTGATAGAGAAGAAAAAAGATTACTCATAAAGACAAAAGCCAAGTTGTAAAGCAAATCAGAACATGCCCAGCTAGGACCAAAGCAAAGGTGAACATTTCTAAGCCAGCAGGGACATCAACTGTGACTTGGTAAGGTTGACACACTTAGAAAATCATTTGGCTAAATTGCAGCCTGCCCTTGTCTCTTGTCCCCAGGCAGATCAGGACCCAACCAATGAGGACTTTTGGGGAGGGCTGGCATCCAATGTTGAGCATGGAAAATGACTCCCAGGTCATGTGGCCTCAAAGGAGACTGAGAGAAAGTGGGAGCAACATAAGTGCCCAGTGTGTTTCATGGGGAGGAAGGGGCCTCAAAGAATTCCAAGGCCCACCCATAGCCATCCACTGTGCCTCTGCCTAGATTAGCTTTGTAATTGGACTGGGCCAGTATCTACAAGGTAAGAAAGATCTGTAGGCAAACAATACTATCAATATGAGAAAAGAAAGATGGCTCACAGCAGTCTGAGCACTGTGAGGTCTGCAAGAGAAACATGAGTCAGCCCCCACACCCATACCTGGTGGCAACTGTTTAAAGCCTGACTAGCTGTCTCACCCATTATTTTCATGCTCCTGAAATTTGTGATACAAAAAATTATGTATAGCCAATCAATATGTTATTTTAATGTGAATTATTGGTAAATAACTTAGGAACTACCTCTTCTTTTCCCTGAAAAATCCATCTGGGCAAGGTGGCTCACATCTGTAATCCCAGCACTTTGGCAGGCGGAGGCAGGAGGATTGCTTGAGGCCAGGAGTTTGAGACCAGCCTGGGTAATGTAGGGAGATCCCACTGAATTTAAAAATTAGCTGTGCAAGTGGTGGTGCATACCTGTGGTTCCAGATACCTGGGAGGCAGAGGTGGGAGGATCACCTGAGTCCAGGAGGTCGAGGTGCAGTGAACTGCGATCACACCATTGCACTCCAGCCTGGGCAACAGAGACTGTGAGTGACACCCTGTCTCAAAAACAAAACAAAACAAAAACAAAAACCTCTTGTAAGTGCTGCTAATCAGAGTGTATAAAAGGCAACATGAATCTGTGCTTCCTCAAACTTGGCTCAAATAAACTCCCTGCTTATATTAATTTTGCCTAAGCTGCTTTCCTCTAGGTCAACAAATATCAGGCAGAGGGAAAATAATTGCTGGAATCCAGTTTGAATTTACCCTAGACTAAGAAATGCTTTGTCTCTCTGATAATCCCAGTCCCTTTCTGCCCCTGCCCTCCTGCCCCAAGAGAAGGTGGGATACTTCTCTTCCTGTGCTAGAAACCCCACGCTTCCATGCATTCTTTCCAGGCTGACCCACCCTCTCACAACCACCCTCAAACCCTCCACTGAGGCCTCTGGAACCGATTTAGTCTTCACAAATTCCCCTGCATCCTCAACAGCTTCACAGAACGGACTGTTAAACTAAATTTGGCCTGAGGCTGCCTCTGTACCTCGAGTCCCTACATAAGGAACTGCAACCTAGCTTGGCACGTAAACAAACTGAAAGCCTAACTTGGGAGCATACTTTTGAAACAAATAGCTGAATTGCAGCCAATCACAGCAGCTAAGCTTCAGCCAATCACAGGCTGCCAACTGATCAGACCATGCCCATATAAGGCAAAGTAGAGCTGTAGCCAATCCAGCAGTGTCTGTACCTCACTTCCATTTTCTGTCTTTAAACACTGCCGGCCCACACTGTGTTCTCTGAACCTTTTCTGGTTCTGAGGGCTGCCCAGTTCATGCATTATTCTTTGCTCAAAAAAAACTCTGTCAAATTTAATTTGTCTGAAGTTTTTCTTTTAACACTATTAACACTTATCTGATGTTCCTACCTTATCTGATGTTTTTCCCTGTGCAGCCCTCACTAGTATAAACTGCTAGATCTCTCACACCTGGCCTGCCACTGGGACAGTTGGTAGGCTCAGCACCCTTGCTCCTCCAGCTGCTCCCATATCAGTGCTCACTTAGCTTACATCTTCCCCTACATCCCAAGTCTTGGAGTATCTTGGATGCTGACATCCATCCATGGAGCCATCCCGCACTTTGGCCTTTCATTTCCTTGAACGTTTTTTCCGTGCACCCCTTCTTTTCCCAAAGTCAAGTTTATTGCCGTATAATTTTCTAAAGCTTTATCTAGGCTTAAGTGATGAACAATAAACTGCATATATTTAAAGAGTACAGAGCAGGTGCGGTGGCTCATGCCTGTAATCCCAGCACCTTGGGAGGCCGAGGTGGGTAGATCACCTGAGGTCAGGAGTTCGAGACCAGCCTGGCCAACATGGTGAAACCCCATTTCTACTAAAAATACAAAAATTAGCTGGGCATGGTGGCACGTGCCTGTAATCCCAACTACTCGGAAGGCTGAGGTGGGAGAATCGCTTGAACCTGGGAGGAGAGGTTGCAGTGAGCCGAGATCATGCCACTGCACTGCAGCCTAGATGACAGAGTGAGACTCCGTCTCAAAAAAAAAAATTAAATTAAAAATTTTAAAAAAAGAGTACAATTTGATAAGTTGCCACTGCACCTGGCCGATGAATTTTGACATACTTGTACACTCATGAAACCATCATTGCAATAGTATAATGAACATATCTGTCACCTCCAAAAGTTTTCTGATGTCCCTTTGTAATTTCTCCCTCTCTCCACCTCCTCCCTTTACAGGCAACAACTGATCTATCACTTCAGATTAGTTTATATTTTCTCAAATTTTCTATAAATGGAATGTTATACTATACATTTTTCATTCCTTTCACTTTCAGATTTCATCCCTGTTGTGGCATGTATCAATAGTGCATTCCTTTTTATCAGTGGATAGTGCAGTATTCCATCCTGTGGATGAACCACTATTGTTGATCCACTCACCATTTGCTGGACATTACAGATAGTTACAGGTTTTGACTATTTTAAATAAAGCTGCTGTGAACAATCATATCTAAGTCTTTGTGTGGAAATATGCTTTCATTTCTATTGAGGTAAAATTCACACTTTTAAGGTGCACAATTCCATTTGACAAATCTATACAATGCAATATTCAACTGGACAGGTAAATACAATCATGTAACCACCATTTTCATTATCCCCCAAATTCCCTTGGGCACTTCTCTACACTCCCATCCCCTGGCAACCACTTATCTGATTTCTGTCCCTATAATTCTGTTTTTTTTAGAATGTCATAAATGGAATTATACAGGGTCTACCTTCTTGCATCTTGCATCTCTCACCTAGCATACTGCTTTTGAGATTCAGCCACATCATTGCATGTATCTGTTACCAAATCAAACTGGGTCTGCTTGCCCAGCAAGTAAGGCCAAACATCCACACTGAGGTTTGTAGCAGGAGAAAGGAGGGTGTTTATCTCCAGGGCACCAAGCAAGGAGAACTGCGCAGCTCATGCTTAAGACCCAACCCCCTGGATGGCTTATATGTAAGAGTTTTTAAAGGCAGGGAGCAGAAGTTACAGGCACTATCATAAATCAATATATGGAGGCTACACATTGAGTTGACTTAAAAAGGCTAGACCTCTCAAAACAGAAGCCCAGAAGTCACAGGTGGATTCAAAGGTTTTCTGATTTCTGATTGGTTAAGGAGGTAAAGCTTTAATTTTTTTTTAAAGCGGCTAGGCGCGGTGGCTCACGCCTGAAATCCCAGCACGTCGGGAGGCCAAGGCAGGATGGATCACCTGAGGTCAGGAGTTCAAGACCAGCCTGACCAACATGGAGAAACCCCGTCTCTACTAAAAATACAAAATTAGCTTGGTGTGGTGGCGCATGCCTGTAATCCCAGCTACTTGGGAGGCTGAGGCAGGAGAATCGCTTGAACCCAGGAGGCGGAGGTTGTGGTGAGCTGAGATCGCGCCATTGCACTCCAGCCTGGGCAACAAAAGCAAAACTCCGTCTCAAAAAAAAAAAAAATTTTTTTTTTAAGTCTAAAAATTTGGGATCAGCAGAAAAGAATGTTAGCTCTGGCCCATGGGTATGACTTCCTTTATGCCTCTCAGGAAGAAATTTAGAACAAAGAAGAGCAGTCAGAATTTAGTCCTCAGTTCCCCCTTATCTGAATTCTACAAGACAGCAGATCTGTTTGGTGGGGGTCTGAGTTTCTAACAACTCAGGAACATATGTTATGATGTTATCTTTAGTTTCTATAGGGAACCAAACATCTTGTGATTCTAACTTCCTTGGCTATTGTTTTACGCTACTATTACCCCCTTCTTGCTTATCAAGTGGTTCACTTACTTCTCAGGGCTAGCTAAGTGCCTGGAATTTCGCTTGAAGGAACTCAAGATTTTCCTTTATTTTCATGTGTGAGGGGGGCCTACAGGCCCATAAGAGGGGTCCCTGCTCCCTCATCAGTAGTTCATTCCTTTCTATTGCTGAGTAGTATTTCATTGTATGAATGTAAGACAATTTATCTATCTGTTCACTAGTTGCTACACATTTGAGTTATTTGCAGTTTTTGGCAAGTGTTAATAAAACATACATAAGCATTTCCAGACAGATATTTTTGTGGACATGATTTCATTTTTCATGAGTAAATACCTAGAAGTGGGATTGCTGGGTCATATAGTAAGTATATATTTAACTTTATAAGTACATTATTATTATCATTATTATTATTTTGAGACAGAGTCTTGCTCTGTCACCCAAGCTGGAGTGCAATGGGGTGATCTCGGCTCACTGCAACCTCCGCCTCCCAGGTTCAAGCGATTCTCCTGCCTCAGCCTCCCAAGTAGCTGGGATTACAGGTGCCTGCCACCACACCTGGCTAATTTTTTGTACTTTTAGTAGAGATGGGGTTTCGCCATGTTGGCCAGGCTGGTCTTGAACTCCTGACCTCAGGTGATCCACTTGCCTCAGCCTCCCAAAGTGCTAGGATTACAGGTGTGAGCCACAGCGCCTGGCCATAAGTACGTTATTTATTAAGCTTTGATGCTTTGATTTCGCTTGTCCTTTAATCTCTCTACTTTCTTCTTTTTCATTCGTTCATTCTTTTTTTTCTTTTTTTTTTTTTAGAGACAGGATCTCACTCTGTCATCCAGGTTGGAGTGCAGTGGCACAATCAGAGCTCACTGCAGTCTCAACTTCCTGGGCTCAAGAGATCCTCCTTCCTCAGCCTCCTGAGTATATGGAACCACAGTCATGCACCACCATGCCCGGCTATTTTTAAAATTTTTTATAGAGATGGGTCTTGCTATGTTGCCCAGGCTGGTCTCGAACTCCTGGCTCAAGTGATCCACCCACCTCGGCCTCTCAAAGTGTTGAGATCACAGGCGTGAGCCACCACACCTGGCTCATTCTTTCTTTTTTTAAGAGACAGAGTCTCACTATGTTGCCCAGGCTGGTGTCGAACTCCTGGCCTCTGGCAATCCTCCTGCATCAGCCTCCTGAGAAGCTGGGACTATAGGCGCATGCCGCCATGCCCAGCTCTCTTTTCTTCTTTTATGTTAACTAACTCTTATCCTCATCTTCCTTACGCAAATTGGACTCCATCATAAATCATTTTAAACAAACTTTTGTTCATATCCTCAACTGGTTATCCCACTGTCCTCCTGTCAAACTTATGCTACAACTCCCATCCCCTGGATCAATTCAACTGTCCCTCTTCCCTGTACCTATTCTGGAGCTATGTTGTGTACCTTGAGAAAAATCATTTAATGTACATATTGATGTAACATAAAATGGGGGTTTCTAACCTCAAATGGGCCCTTAACACTGCAGGGAAATCCTTCTGTGTTTTTGTGATCAACTCATATTCTCCCAGCAGCCATCTACTCTCTTTTTTTTTTTTTTTTTTTTTTTGAGATGGAGTCTCGGCTCTGTCACCCAGGCTGGAGTGCAATGGCGTGGTTTCAGCTCACTGTAACCTCCACCTCCCAGGTTCAAGCAATTCTCCTGCCTCAGCCTCCCAAGTAGCTGGGACTACAGGCGTGTACCACTATGCCCGGCTAATTTTTTTTTTGTATTTTTAGTAGAGACAGGGTTTCACTATGTTGGCCAGGCTGGTCTCGAACTCCTGACCTCGTGATCTGCCTGCCTTGGCCTCCCAAAGTGCTGGGATTACAGGTGTGAGCCAGCACGCCCGGCCAAACCTAATCTACTCTTATCAAGCTTCAGATCCCACCCCTATCTCCCTTCTGGGGAGGTCCCAATAGTGGATCTCAGCAGGATCCATTAGATACCAGTTCCAAATCCAACTGCATCTACCCCCTTCTTTGCCTCCTTCCCTGCTATTACGATGAACACTGCACGCTGGCTCTGGCAGTTTTAAGGCTAATTTCTCCACTTGTGCTTCCCCCTAGTTTCTCAGTCTTCACTCTACAGCATATTCCCACACTCTTTGTCTTTATCCCCTTTCTCTCTAGTGGATCCTTATGGGAGCTTCGTAGCTCACTTGCTTGCTATTTTTTTTTTTTTCTTTCTTTCTTTCTGGAATATACCACCCTCTGTGGCTCTACAGAGCCAGGCAAGAGGAGTTTTTTGTTATTTCTTTTCAGGAGAGGGTCAGCTCCCCTAGAGTGGAAATCATGACCTTCAACTGGCTCTGGGATCTTTGGAGTCCCAGCTAAACCAGGACTGGAGGCACTTGGAAGCAAGGACTTGGTGTCCTTGAGGCAGCTCAAACCTTTAGAGCTCAGAGGCCTCCAAAGTGGATGCACAAGAGCCCTGAGGGTCTTAAGGAGATAACTCCAAAGCTGCTAGGTGGGGAAGCCAGGACTTCAATCAGGAATGCACCTCTTTCATCTGTAATATTTCTTTTGGACAGTTTGGCAATTAAACAACAACTAGTTTTAAAACACCTGTCTTAGATCCTTGATCAGAGTCCCAGCCTGTCCTCCTCCCTCTAGAGATGGGGAAGATGTGCTCCTTTCTCCTAAAAGCCTTGGGCTCAGAGCCAGTCAGTTTCCAATCTACCAGTTGAGTGACCTTGGGCAAGCCCCTCCCTGCTCTGGGTCTCATTTTCGAAAAAATAGGGTATGGGGAGGAGTGGGCAGGACCTTGGGTCTTCAGTTTCTTTAAAGTGGAGTGAGTCTAGAAAGAAGACAGGGAAGCCGGGTGCAGTGGGTAACGCCTGTAATCCCAATACTTTGGGAGGCCGAGGCGGGTGGATCACGAGGTCAGAAGTTCAAGACCAGCCTGGCCAAGATGGTGAAACTCCATCTCTACTAAAAATACAAAAATTAGCTGGGCGCAGTGGCAGGCGCCTGTAATCCCAGCTACTTGGGAGGCTGTGGCAGGAGAATTGCTTGAACCCGGGAGGCGGAGGTTGCAGTGAGCCGAAATCGCACCACTGCACTCTAGCCTGGGTGACACAGCAAGACTCCGTCTCAAAAAAAAAAACAAAAGAAAAAAAGAAAGAAGACAGGAAAATTAGACAGACTCTCCCCTACAGATACACAATCATACATACTTCCTCCCCACCTCTGTATAGGGGAACAGAGGCTGGGCAAGGGTCTAAGAAAACAGGAAATGTTAATATAAATAACAGGTCAGGCCAGGCGCAGTGGCCCACCCCTGTAATCCCAGCACCTTGGGAGGCCAAGGTGGGCAGATTACCTGAGGTCAGGAGTTTGAGACCAGCCTGGCCAACATGGCAAAACCCCATCTCTACTAAAAACACAAAAATTAGCCAGGTGTGGTGGTGAGCCCCTGTAATCCCAGCTACTCAGGAGGCTAAGGCAGGAGAATTGCTTGAACCTGGGAGGTGGAGATTGCAGTGAGCTGAGCTGAGATCACACCACTGCACTGCACTCCAGCCTGGGCGACATTCCGTCTCCAAAAAAAAAAAAAAAAAAAACAAATACACACAAAAAAATCATAGGAGAACACTATGCAGCAATGAAAATAAACACTGTATAATCACATGCAACAATATTGATAAATCTCACAGACATAATGTTGAATGAAAGAAGTCATAGTATATGAAGAATATGTACTGTAGGATTCTACTTTTTTTTTTTTTTTTTTTTTTGAGATGAAGTCTCACTCTGTCGCCCAGGCTGGAGTGCAGTGGCGCAATCTCGGCTCACTGCAACCTCTGCCCCCCTGAGTTCAAGCGATTCTCCTGCCTCAGCCTCTTGAGTAGCTGGGATTACAGGCAGGCGCCACCATGCCCGGCTAAGTTTTGTATTTTTAGTAGAGATGGGGTTTCACCACGTTAGCCAGGATGGTCTCAATCTCCTGACCTCGTGATCCGCCCACTTCGGCCTCCCAAAGTGCTGGGATTACAGGCGTGAGCCACCAGCCCGGCCCTTCCATCACCTTTTAAACCACCTTCATTTTATGTCACCATCATGCTACCTGGATTATGATAAGACAAAGTCTTTTTATCTCTGGTGTTACTTCTTTCTAATCTACTCTCCATACTGAAACCAGAACAGTTAAACGAACAAACAAACAGCTCACTTAAAGTTCTCCTAAGTATGTTTTCCTGTTTAGAGATCCCACCAGCTTGCTTACCAGTGGAACTGATTTGTAGTTTCCTGCTTCCTTCCTGATGCACAGTCCATCACTCCTTACCATGATGGTTACTTTTAATCAAAAGTTATAGTTTGACTACCAGTTCCAAAAAGATGCCATTCTTTCCTGGTAATTTATTCATAGGTAGCATGTCATTTACTTACAGAATATTTCAACTAGTACTGTGTTTCTCAAAATACAAGATCACCTGCAACAAGTTGATGGGTGGGGAGGGCCAGAAGGTTCCAAAATCTGTCTTCAAATAAAGAACACCATGTGATTCTAAAGTACAGTAAAGCTTGAGAACCACTAAGTAAAGTGCCTCTGACTTGCCTGGTTAAAATAATGAGCCAATAGACATTTCCTATTCCTTTGCCTTCTCCAGCTTCTTCCTGATGTGTATAAGCCAGCCAAGGGGAGGTGGGTAAAGGAGAATATGCCGTGGGACTCGGGACTGAGAAAACTTTTGTCTTCATTCTCAGCCCTGTTTCTTTTTTCTCTCTCTCTTTTTTTTTTTTTTGAGACGCAGTTTCACTCGTTACTCAGGCTAAAGCGCAATGGCCTGATCTCGGCTCTTCGCAACCTCCACCTCCCGGATTCAAGTGATTCTCCTGCCTCAGCCTCCCGAGTAGCTGGGATTATAGGCATGTGCCACCACACCTGGCTAATTTTTTGTATTTTTAGTAGAGACAGGGTTTCTCCGCATGGGTCAGGCTGGTCTCAAACTCCCGACCTCAGGTGATCCACCCGCCTCAGCCTCCCAAAGTGCTGGGATTACAAGCATGAGCCACCGCGCCCGGCCATTCTCAGCCCTGTCTCTTCAGCTTGACTTGCTGCCTGTGATAAGCCCACTCCTTTTGAGAGGAGTGGTTCATTTAGTTGAGCTTGCTCTGCCCTTTTGAAGTCTCAGGGCCTTGAATCACCTTGCTCCTTCAGTCTAGAATGAATCTAGTCTTTCTCTCCTAACTCCACCCCTTCAGGGATCATCCAGTTATTAGAACCCTCCAAACAATTTTTCTGGAGTTCTTTGGCCCTTTTTGCGATGCCCCCAATAATCCATGCAAATACTCATTCATAAACTCAACAAATATCTATTGAGTGCCTGCCATGGGCCAAGTCCTGTTCCAGGACCTAAACACACAACCTAGAACAAATGAAATAAAAATACTTACTCTTCTGAAATTAGTATTCTACTGGAGAAGGCGGACAAGTAGTAAAAAAATAAATTAACAAACCTATAGGGCATGTTAGAAGAGGAAACAAGAGTAAGGTGGGATTCCTATTTAAGTGGAATGGTGGGAGAGCTTCATTGAGAAGACCTGAAGGGATGAGAGAGCGGGGCCGTATGGCCACTTAGGGAAGGAGCAGGTCAGCCGGAAGTACCCGGCAGGTTACAAGAAGAGGAAGGGGTCTATCAAGATTGGAGCAGGAAAGTGGGGAAGAGGTGCGGGAGGTTACAGGGGCTAGATTCCATCAGGCCTTGTAGGCCACTATAAAGACTTGGGTTTTAACTCTGAGTGAAATGGGAAACCATTGCAGGGTTTTAAGCAAAGGAGGGTCATAATTTGACGTTTTTAAAGCGTCCGTCTGGCTGTGGAGAATAGCCAAGAGAAGTAAGGTATAATCAAGAAGCTATTGCAATAATCCAGGTGAGCCATGAGGGTGGACTGGACCATGGGGGCAGGTGTGGAAGTCATAAGATTAATATGTGTTTAACTCAAGTTGTGGCATTAATTATGGCTTGCATTAAATGCATCGGTAATATGCTTCTGCGGTGGATTTTTCCACCTTAGATTTCAGGGAATGGAAGTGATGGGAGCGGGTAGGGAAGGTCTGAGGTTACTAAACAGACGGAGCCTCCTGGATCTGCAAACCTCATATGATTCTAGGCCTCTGAGCCTCTGGCGCAGCAATAATTCTGCAGCCGAGCCCACTAGCCGCTTCCCAGTGACCATGCGCAACAGGCAGGTGGGAGCCTATGGAAAGCGCAGACTTTCGGAAAGCTGCACGAGCGCGTTCGGGGAGTCCGGTTCAGCGCCTCTGCGCAGGCGCAGTGGTCCCCGCAGGCTTGCGCGCGCACTCGCTGCGGGACAAGCTTCTGGAAGCTGTTTGCGGTGGCGTTGGTGCTGTTTGCGGATGCTGATGCAGGTACTGGTCGTCCCGGGCCCCGAGTTTCGGGGCCGTGGCCGGGTCGCCGGCTCCGAGGGCGCACCTGGGGCGGGATGGGGGCCGGGAGCAGCCTACCAACGGGCTGTGCGCTGCGCTGCTGCTGCTGCTTCTGTGGGAGGTGCGCACTCCGCTGCGGGATGGGGCCGTTGGCTTCCCTCCATCCCTCCGTGCGCCACTTGGGCACTGTTGACATTTTGGGCGGGATAATGCCTTGTTTTGTTTGTGTGGTGTGGCGGTGAGGGGGAGGCTCTCCCGTTGTTGCAGGATGTGTAACAGCGTCACTGGTTCTGCCCGTTAGATAACAGTACCACCTCTCGTCCCAGTCGAGCTAACCAAAAATGTGTCCAGACATTGCCAGAGGACCGCTGGGGGGTGAAATCTCTCCTTTTTTCTTCCCTCTGGTTGAGATCCTCTGGCTGCGTCACATTTTCACCGGGCCTCCTATGTAAACTCCCTGTAGACGGAGCCGAGTGTCTTAGTCATCGCGGAGCCCCAGGTGCCCAGCACGGCGCCAGGTACGTGGTGGGCGCCTAATATTTGGCAGAGGAATAAATGACGTCATGCTGCTGTGTGCCGGGCGCTGTACTCGGAAGTGGGTTGTTATTGGTATGGTAGTTGCAATGCGAGGCTGTCACATCCTTCACTTGTCGCATTGTAGTCCCGCTCCGGCTGTATTGTCATTTCCTGGACCCTCTGTGAGCGTGAGGACCCTTTCAGGCCTGTCCACGCCTGGCCCCGCAGCTCATGGCCCCTGGTCCCGTTCCAGCTCATTGTAGTTGCTCAGTCACTTGTAGAATGAATGAATGCATGCAACACAGGGCAGTCTGTGTGCAAAGGAGTGCTTTGGGATCAAGCAGAGCATCACACCAGAAGTGACAGTTGAAAGGAGTCAGGCTTTAAAGAACGAATAAAAGTTTGGTAGGAGAAAGAAAGCAACATTCCGAGGAGAGGGAATAGCCTTGGTGCAAAGGCTAGGAGAGTATGTAGAGAGAGAGGAGATACTAATTTATGGCTGTAGTGTCAATCGGGTAGCTAGAGCTCAAGAGGTGAGGTCATCAGACGGTGTCTCTAGATCACAATGCCATGGTCCCTGCATGTGAACTTTATCGAGAGACAGTTCGGTGGCTGGGGAGGGACTGTAAGCCGGGGAGTGATAAGATCATATTTTGCATGTTAGAAGGAATTTTTTGGCCACAGTGTGAGACTGGAGTGAAGAACCCTGTACTTAGGCAGTTTCAGTAGGATAGAATGGAGAGGTTCTTAGGAAATAAAATCGCCAGAACTTGGCGATTGATGGGAGAAGTAAGGAGGAAGAGAAATTTTAAAGTCAAATATTAAATTGGGCTTCTGAGTTGAGCAACTGGTGAGAAATGTGTGCCCTTTCATTAAGAAAGGGTAGGAGTTGTTAAATAGCTTTGTGACTGGGTCCCCTTGTGAACCTTTTCTGATAACATTTTGTTTAGGAGGAGTATTGAATCTAAAGCAACTGTTTCCTTAACCCTTAAGTAGCTCCCTGGTTTTTGACTATAAAGAAAATTATGGCTGGGCACGGTGGCTCACGCCTGTAATCCTGACACTTTGGGAGGCTGAGGTGGGTGGATCGCCTGAAGTCAGGAGTTCAAGACTAGCCTGACCAACATGGCGAAACCCCGTCTCTACTAAAAATACAAAACTTAGCCGGGCATGGTGGTGGGCGCCTATAATCCCAGCTACTCAAGAGGCTGAGGCAGGAGAATCACTTGAACCCAGCCGGGGCAGAGGTTGCAGTGAGCCGAGATCGCACCACTTCACTCCAGCCTGGGCACCAAGAGCGAAACTCCGTCTCAAAAAAAAAAAAAAAAAAAAGAAAGAAAATTATCCTTTTAATTGAGCAGGGCTTTTCTAGGCCTTTGCTGGTATGTGTGTGGATATATTTCTCTGAACCAAACCAAGAACGATGTTTTTAGGACTAACAACAGTTTTTTTACTTATTTAATGCCTTAATATTTCTTCTTGACAGTTTCTGCAGGACTGTAAACTGGATTCCTGGAACCTTTGATATTCCTGGCTGTGTATAGTGCCTGTTGGTGGACTGTACTGATACTCAACTAGAGTGTGAAGGGACTGGATTCCTGCCCCTGAGACACAATGCAAGCTGTAGTGCCCTTGAACAAGATGACAGCCATCTCACCAGAACCTCAAACTCTGGCCTCGACTGAACAAAATGAGGTCCCAAGAGTGGTTACTTCTGGGGAACAAGAAGCTATTTTAAGAGGAAATGCTGCTGATGCAGAGTCTTTCAGACAGAGGTTTAGGTGGTTTTGTTACTCAGAAGTAGCTGGACCCAGGAAAGCTCTGAGTCAACTCTGGGAGCTCTGCAATCAGTGGCTGAGACCAGACATTCACACGAAAGAACAGATTTTAGAGCTTCTGGTGTTTGAGCAGTTCCTGACCATTTTGCCTGGGGAGATCAGGATTTGGGTAAAGTCACAACATCCTGAGAGTAGTGAGGAAGTGGTGACCCTAATAGAAGATTTGACCCAGATGCTTGAAGAAAAAGAAGGTGAGATTTATAGATGGAGGGAGGAAGCGGGAGACATTGCCTCAAAGTCCGAAAGTAAATTCCTCAAAAGAAGGCAATTTACTGCTAAAGAGGAGTCTGAGGTTAGAAGTTGGGACTGGGTTTGAATCAGCCCTGCCATTTACTGTGTGATTTTGGGCAAGCTGTGTAAACTCTCAGAATGTAAATATTTTTATCTGTTAAAAAGGGATTTTATCTTCCTTGTAGTTTTCTTGTAAAGGTGAGACAAGATAGGATATAATATATGGTGGATGCTCAAGAAATAGTAATTTCTTTCCCATCCCCTTCAAGAACACAAGTTATCTGTGAAAGTGTTTGGAGTCACAGGCAAATCAACCAGCTCAGGCCCTAATGCCTAGTTCCATTGTGTGGACTAGCACGTTGCTAGAGGGTGGCTGTGAGTGTCTTTGCTGATGGAAATGTTTCTGCACTGTTTTGCAATTCAAGTACATGAAAAGCAGCTAGTGCAAATAAGGAACTGAATTTTTTAAATCAAATTTAAAGTTTAAATAGCCACATGCGACTAGTAACTATTTTATAGTGCAGTTCCACAGCCTTAGGGCAGGAAAACCTGGATATATGTATGTAATTACATATTATAAATATAAATGTTAAACTATAAACTGAATTACGGTGATATCATTATAAAATATTGATGTAAAGTCTTCTAGGGTGAGTAGTCCTTTCAGGGAATGTGGCTCGCCTTTTTTCTCAAATTTGTAGCTATTTATGTTCTCAAATATGATACAAATATTTGTATTTTGCAGTGTAATATGCTACAAATATTTGGAATATTTGCATTCCAAATATATTTGGAATATTTGCATTCCAAATATATTTGGAATATTTGTAGTATATTATTTACCATAGGGCTCCTGACATATATGTGTGACAGTTTGTATTCTGGAAGAGTTCTGAGATAGGGAAATAAATAGTATTTACCTCCATACACTTAATTCGCCATCACGCAGCTAATTAGTGTATCTCAAATTTGGGTTTCCTGACTCCTCTGTGATTTGTCACTGCAGTGTCATGCTTCTACAAAATTAGGGCCTCTTTGTGGAGGCCCCTGCAATAAAGAATTGATTTCGGGCCGGGTACGGTGGCTCACACCTGTAATCCCAGCACTTCGGGAGGCCTAGGCGGGTGGATCACCCGAGGTCAGGAGTTTGAGACCAGCCATACCAACATGGAGAAACCCCGTCTCTACAAAAATACAAACTCAGCCAGGTGTGGTGGTGCACGCCTGTAATCCCAGCTACTCTGGAGGCTGAGGCAGGAGAATCGCTTGAACCCGGGAGGTGGAGTGAGCCAAGATCACGCCATTGCACCCCAGCCTGGGCAATAACAGCGAAACTCCGTCTCAAAAAAAAAAAAAAAAAAAAAAAAAGGATTGATTTCTAGGATTCTGTAGGGTGTAACAGTTTTCTTAAATTCACCCCACTTTACTCTTTGATTACATAATTCTAATTCTTAATTTTTATTGATTGTCTAATCACTAAATTTGCCTAAAATTCTTTTCATAAGAAGGTAGAGTATGATTTGAAAAAATAATTTTTCTTAATTGAAAAAGAGCTGTTGACATCCGAGGGTTTTTATGTATGTATTTTTTACTGCTCCTTGTGGAGCAGGGATCACTCATAGGCAGTATGCCCAGAATGGGCCAATCTGAAGATACTGCATACATTTAGTTCCTATGAGTTTATTAGATGCTTCTTCTCTGTCTTAAGGAATCTGGTGGAGTCAACTCTTGAGACTAACCTGGTGCTTTCATTCAGTTAGCAGGTTTGAGCAACTCTTGAGCAAGGCTTTGTACTAGGACTATGAAGAATACACAGTTTTACCTTACTACATCTTTTAAATTAGGATACTTCAAAATTCATTATTGTTCAAATTAAATATTTTTAAACTGAGGGTATATAGAAAGAAGTTTTCGTGAGCTTAGGATTTGAAAAGATTTTTATATGAGCTAAGAGGAAATGCCTAGGTTTTCACAGGAAACTTTTATCTATGGCTGTTCTCTATTTTAAAGAGTGGGACAACTTTTTGTTTCTTCTGACCTTTTTATCCAGAGAGGCTCAGAGCTCTTAGAACCCTTGTAATTTCCTGGGTGATTAGAGCAGTAAGAGTATCTTTTGTTAAAATATTTGGCCTTTTGTCCGTGGTTCCTGAAACAGCTCCTGAGCTATAAAGGAGAAAGACAGTCTTTTTGTTATTTATAATAAGCCCCTTTTAACCACACTTGAGTTTATGTTAATGAGGTGATTTTTGGAAAGTCCTTAGATAACCCTGGAATTGGGGAAGGGTGCTGGTTGCCAGGGGAACCAACCCAGTGCTTAGAGGGTTGGAACTCAGCTCCACCCCCCAACCTGTCAAAGGGGAGAGGGACTGAAGGTTGAGTTGATCACAGGACCAGTGATTTAATCAGTCATGCCTGTCTATGAAGCTTCCATAAAAACCCGAAAGGACACAGCTCATGAGAGTTTCCAGATAGCTAACCACGTGGCAGTTCCTGGAGAGCTGTGTACCCAGAGATGGCATGGAAGCAGCAAGCCCCTTGCCCTATGCAATGCCTCATCCATCTGGCTGTTCATCTGTATCCTTTGTAATACCCTTTACATTAAACCAGTAAACGTAAGTAAAGTGTTATGTGAGCCACTCTAGCAAATTATTGGAACCCAGGGAGGGGCTCATGGGAACCCCAATTTGTATCTTGTTGGTCAAAAGCCCTGGAGGGTCGGACATGAGACTGGCATCTGAAGTGGAGGTCAGTCTTGGACTGAGGCCTTAACCTTTGGGAACTGATGCTATCTCCAGGTAGATAGCGTTAGAAATGAATTAGAGGACACCCAGCTGGTGCCTGCTGGGGAGTCCAACACAGAATTGCCTGCTGGGTGTGGGGGAAACACCCCCACATATCTGGAGTCACAGAATTATTTTGTGTTGTGAGTATAGTAGGAGAAACTGACTTAGTTTTTTTCCTGTTTATCACTTAGAAGTGTATATATATATATATATAAAGATTTTTAGTCTGAGGAATCTGTATGAACGACTGGACTGGTTTTCTCCCCTTTCCTAGATCCAGTCTCTCAAGATTCTACTGTTTCCCAAGAGGAGAACTCAAAAGAGGATAAAATGGTCACTGTTTGTCCCAATACTGAGTCCTGTGTAAGTTTCCTTTGATGGTTTTTATTCCTAAGTGAATACTTAATTGAGCTCCTACTGAGTGGTATAAAGATATAAAAATAAAAGGCTAGGCACGGTGGCTTACACCTGTAATCCCAGCACTTTGGGAGGCTGAGGCAGGAAGATCGCTTGAGCCCAAGAGTTCAGGGTTGCAGTGAGCTATGATCATGCCACTGCTGCCTTCCAGCCTGGGCAACAGAGCAAGACCCTGTCTCTAAAAAAAATAGAATAAATGTAATCTCCCTTTCAAGGAACTGATGCCTCATTTTCCACATGCAATTTTGTTTCAGTTCACAGAATGCCATGAGTCTGATTGTAATGAAACAAAAACACTTACTAAAATTCAGCAGTTACCACTATTAAAATTAGTCAGGTGAAATAGAAGTTCATTTCCTTCTTTTTTTTTTTTTCTTTCTTGAGACAGAGTTTTACTCCATTGCCCAGGCTGGAGTGCAGTGGCGGTATCTCGGCTCACTGCAGCCTCCGCCTCCCAGGTTCAAGCGATTCTCCTGCCTCAGCCTCCTGAGTAGCTGGGATTATAGGCTCCTGCCACCATGCCCGGCTAATTTTTGTATTTTTAGTAGAGACGGGGTTTCACCATGTTGGCCAGGCTGATCTCAAACTCCTGACCTAGGTGATCCACCCATCTCAGCCTCCCAAAGTGCTGGGATTACAGGTGTGAGCCACTGCATCCAGCCTTGCTCTTTTTCTTTTTAAGAGATGGGGTCTTGTTCTGTCATCTAGGCTGGAGTGGAGTGCAGTGGTGCAAGCATAGCTCACTGCAACCTTGAAGTCCTGGGTTCAAGCCATCCTCCCTCCTCAGCCTCATGAGTAGCTGGGACAACTGGCGCACGCCACTGTGCCCAGCTCATTTTAAAATATTTTTTGTAGAGTTGGGGTCTTGCTGTGTTGCCCAGGCCAGTCTTGAACTCCTGACCTCAAGCAGTCCTCTCCCTTGGCCTCCCACAGCATTGTGATTACAGGCATTAGCCACTGTGCCCAGACAGAAATACATGTCCTTAAATCTTAACATGATAAAGAACATCCTTGGCTGGGTACAGTGGATCATGCCTGTAATCCCATCACTTTGGGAGGCCGAGGTGGGAGGATTGCTTGAGCCTGGGAGTTCGAGAGCAGTCTGGGCAACATAGCGAGACCCTCGTCTATATAAAAAATTTTAAAAATTAGCTGGGCATAGTCACATACCTGTGGTCTCAGCTACCTGGGATCTGAGGTGGTAGAGCTGTAAGGGGGAAAGATAGTCTTACACTTGAGCCTGGGAGGTTGAGGCTGCAGTGAGCTATGATTACGCCACCGTACTCCAGCCTGGGTAACAAAGTGAGACCCAGTCTCACGAAAAGAAAACAAGATGAGGAATTTATTCTGGATTATATAGGTGGGCCTTAAATGCCATCCGAAGTGTCCTTGCTAGAGAGGCAGGAGGAGATTGAAAACACAAAGAGAAGGTGATGTGAAGAGTTAGGCAGAGTTTGGAGTGATAGGGCCGTAAGACAAGGAACTGTGGCAGCCACCAGAAGCAGGAAGAGGCAAGGAACAGATTATCCCCCAGAGCCTCTGAAGGGAGCACAGCCCTGCCAACACCTAGATCTCAGACTTCTGGCCTCCAGAACTGTGAGAGAACAAATTCCTATTTTGAGTCACCAAGGTTATGGGAATTTGTTACAGCTCCCAGAGGAAGGTAATACACATACCAATAGCCATTCGGCTCTACTGCCTTATAAAAAGCATGCAGAGAATGCTATAGAAAGTGTATTTCAAAAATTAACTGGGTGCGTTGGTGCATGCCTGTAATCCCAGCTACTTGAGAGGCTGAGGCATGAGAATCGCTTGAACCCAGGAGGCGGAGGTTGCAGTGAGCTGAGATCATGCCACTGCACTCCAGCCTGGGCAACACAGTGAGACTCCGTCTCAAAAAAAAAAAAAAGAAAAAAAAGGAAAGTGTATTTTAGTGAGTCAGTATTCTTGTTTGTAATTGTGAAGTAATTGCAAGTGTCAGTATGTTGTTGAACATAGATTCTCTGAATATGATGGAAGATAATTGCTGCTCATAATTGGAAGTTAAAATTTGGAATGTAGTTGCAGATATTATTATACAGTTATTACCTGTAGTAAGCTTACATTAATTCTGCAAATTTAGGGTTCAGGAATGTAAATCATACCCTTCATTTAATATTTTAGTCCTAGAAATCTATGTGTTAGGGTGAACTTGATCAATGTTACACATTCCAGATAATTCTTGTACAGTATTTAACACTAGAGACTGAATGGAAGAGGCAGGGATTGTGTAATACCCTTGTTCTGAATCACTTATAACAGTCATAGAATGATTAGCCGCTCCGTAGCTTTCTTTGGAATTCTTAAAAACTTGCATGCTATCCAAACCATTCTTTATATCCTATCCAGGCTGGGCACAGTGGCTCAGGCCTGTAATCCCAGTGCTCTGGGAGGTAGAGGACAGAGGATTACTTGAGCCCAAGAGTTTGAGACCAGCCTGGGCAAATAGTGAGACAATGCCTCTACAAAAAATTTAAAAATAAGCCAAGCATGGTGGCACGTGCCTGCAGTCCCAGCTACTGGTGGGAGGATCACTTGAGTCCAGGAGGTTGAGCCTGCAGTGAACCATGAAGCACCACTGCACTCTAACACGGGCGACAGAGCCATAATAGCCTGTCTCAAAAAAAAAAAAAGTACTTAGGTTCTATTTGGGAATAATCCAATACAAAAGAGCTGTTTGGTGTTCTAGGAATCTATAACATTGAAGGATGTAGCTGTGACCTTTTCAAGAGGAGAGTGGAAGAAGCTGGAGCCTTTTCAAAAGGAGCTATATAAGGAAGTGCTACTGGAAAACCTCAGGAACCTAGAATTTCTGGGTAAAGACACCTTTTCTTCATTACCTAGCGTTTAACCTTGGGTCTCTTTTTGTTCCCTTTTATTGAAAGGTAAGTGCTATGTGAAGTACTTGGTTTTGGCTGGGGACCCAGGGACTGATAGGACTAATCCTAAAAACTGGTTCTGAAAATGTGCTTTTCTGCAGTGTATCTTCTAGAAAAGGTCTTTGCTTCATTGAATTGGAAATGTGAAGCATCATTTTGATTTCATCAGTGGAATACCTTTTCCCATTTTTGTCTCAAGTTCCAGTATTTATGTCTGTGTATTTTGGTAGCATGTTTTTATCTTCCTTGGAGAACCAAAGGCTATATGTGAATGCTGGGATATCTTTACTCTATGCAAAACAGCAATTTTCTGTTCTTTTCTCTATGAGCAGACTTTCCAGTTTCAAAATTAGAGTTGATTTCCCAGCTAAAGTGGGTTGAATTGCCATGGCTGCTGGAAGAAGTCTCAAAAGGCTCCCGACTAGGTGAGTTGGTGAAAAATACACAACGAAATTAAAGCAGTTGTTTAGCAAGTCTGTTGAGAAGACTCTTTGAAATGTTGGGCTGCCTAGATACTAAAATACAAAGATGATTAGAATAGAGCCCTTGCCTTCCTGAAATGTTCATTTTAGTGGGGGAGACTTGGTTTGGGTCCTCTGAATAGATGCCAGGACATGATTAGCCATGTAAGATCTTTACTGGAGAAAGATTCAGTGAAGGAAAATGAGGAAGGAACTAGAAGAAGCCGGAATAGCCATCAGAGCATAATGCTGGTCTAACCCCTGTGAATGAGAACAGGAAGGAGGGCAGATTGGGTAGGAAAAGTCTTAGACTAAAGTGTCGTTCTATCTTTTTTTTTTTTTTTGAGTCGGAGTCTCACACCGTCTCCCGAGCTAGAGTGCAGTGGCGCGATCTCGGCTCACTGCAACCTCCGCCTCCCGGGTTCAAGTGATTCTCCTGCCTCAGCCTCCTGAGTAGCTGGGATTACAGGCGCCTGCCACCAAGCCTGGCTAATTTTTTGTATTTTTAGTAGAGACGGGGTTTCACCATGTTGTCCAGGGTAGTCTTGAACTCCTGACCTCGTGATCGGCCTGCCTCGGCCTCCCAAAGTGCTGGGATTACAGGTATGAGCCGCCGCGCCCGGCTGCAGTGCAGTTCCAAAAAAGTTTAGGCAGGGCCAAACAGGAGTCCTTGCCATAGTTACCTATCAGAGGAGTCCTGTGTCTCAAAGAAATGGGCCTGTGTAAGTATCCTGTACTCCATCATTGACTGGGAGCAACTCGTGGGAATTGGTGTGAATGCAGTATTGGATTCATAGAGCAGCAGCAGGGGTTGTCAGGTAATATCCCCGCAGGGGGAGGTGTGAGTGGTGCATTTTTATGGACACTAGAGAACGTATCGAAACAAGAGTGTTAACACTGATGCATACTATATCAAGCATGTGTATAAGGAGCTGTGGGAATATACAGAAGCAAGGTTTTAATTCGCATTTGAGTTGAATCTTGAAGGATAAGTAGGAATTCATCCAGTGGACAGCATGTATAATAATTCCATTTTTGTTAAAGGGAAAAAATGTACATATAAATACATGCCTGAATACATAGAGTATATGGATTTTTAATATCTGGAAAACATTCATGTTAACACTGGTTATCTTTGAAGAATTAGGTTTTGTTTTGTTTTCTTGAGATGGAGTCTTGCTCTGTCACCAGGCTGGAGTGCAGTGGTGCAGTCTCAGCTCACTGCAACCTCTGCCTCCCAGGTTCAAGTGATTCTCTTGCCTCGGCCTCCCAAGTAGCTGGGACTACAAGCATGTGCCACCACGCCAAGCTAATTTTTTTTGTATTTTTAGTAGAGGCGGGGTTTCACCATATTGGCCAGGATGGTCTTGATCTCCTGACCTCCTGATCCTCCTACCTCAGCTTCCCGAAGTGCTAGGATTACAGGCATGAGCCACCGTGCCCGGCCAGGATTAGGTTTTTTTATACTTACCTATATCTTACAATTTATATATATTATTATTCTTTTTTTTTTTTTTGAGACAGAGTTACCCAGGCTGGAGTGCAGTGCCGTGATCTTGGCTCACTGCAACCTCTGCCTCCTGGGTTCAAGCAATTCTCTCCTGCCTCAGCCTCCCAACTAGCTGGGACTATAGGCACGCGCCACCACGCCCAGCTAATTTTTTTTGTATTTTTATTAGTAGAGATGGCGTTTCCCCATGGAAAGGAGGTGGATCACTCCTGACCTCAAGTGATCCACCCGCCTTGGCCTCTCAAAGTACTGGGATTACAGGCATGAGCCACTGTGCCCGGCCACAATTTATATATATATATTAAATTTACATTTAAAAAAATAAAAATAGGCCAAGCGTGGTGGCTCACACCTGTAATCCCAGCACTTTGGGAGGCTGAGGCAGGCAGATCACGAGGTCAGGAGATCAAGACCATCCTGACTAACACGGTGAAATCCCGTCTCTACTAAAAATACAAAAAAAAAAAAATTAGCCAGGCTTGGTGGTGGGCGCCTGTAATCCCAGCTACTCTGGAGGCTGAGGCAGGAGAATCGCTTGAACCTGGGAAGTGGAGCTTGCAGTGAGCCGAGATCGCGCCACAGCACTCCAGCCTGGGCGACAGAGCGAGACTCCATCTCAAAAAATAAAAACAAAAGTAAGTTATTACATGTATCAATACCTTGGTTTATCTTAAAAGAAAGAAGCAATGATCCATCTTGCTCTATTCCATCTTCTCAAACATTTATTGTAGTCAACTTATTGGCTGTTTCCAGTATACAATTGACCCTTGAACTACAGGATTAGGGGCACTGACCACACCCCCCTGCCCCCGTACAGTTGAAAATCCATGTATAACCGTTAACTCTCCAAAAACATAACTACTAATAGCCTACTGTTGACCTGAAGCCTTATTGATAACATAAACATAATTACATATGTTATGTGTTTTTTATACTATATTCTAGTAAGCTAGAGAAAAATGCTATTAAGACAAGAAAGAAAATAACATTTACGGTACTGTACTGTGTGTATCGATCACTAAGTTTATGTTGTCTGTCTGAAATGGCAGACAATTGCAGCTGCAGACCTCAGTCTATGGTACATATCAAGCAGTTCAGCTTTTTCTTGAAGTATCATGACTATTCTGTGCTTGTTGGGAGCACTTCCAGCATTACTAGCAGCACTTTGTATGGGTCCCATGATGTTATTCAAGATTTACAGTATTGCACTAAACACAGTGAAAAATAGGAGGGAACTGCAAGAGATCCATTTTTACGGTGATAGGCAATTTCCTGGAGACATAAACTGCTTATGTGGAGATGATTAGCATTACGTGGCTTTTTTTTTTTGGAGACAGAGTCTCACTCTGTCACCCAGGCTGGAGTGCAATGCCGTGATGTCAGCTCACTGCAGCCTCCACCTCCTGGGTTCAAGTGATTCGCTGCCTCAGCCCACCAAGTAGCTGTGATTACAGGCATGCACCACCACGCCCAGCTAAATTTTGTATTTTCAGTAGAGACGGGGTTTAACCATGTTGATCTCGAGCTCCTGACCTCAAGTGATCTTCCTGCCCTGGCTTCCTAAAGTGCTGGGATTACAGGCGTGAGCCACAGCGCCTGGCCTACCTGGCATTTTAAGTGGATACTTAGAGCAGACATTTGAGCTCATTGCAATACCAACAAGAGGTGCCTATGAAATTATTACAGTGTATAGTATGTACTATAGTTTTATGCAGTTATTATTATTATTATTTTGTGACAGGGTCTTGCTCTGTCATTCAGGCTAGGGTGCAGTGGCATGATCACGGCTCACTACAGCCTCCACCTCCTGGGCTGAAGCGATCCTCTCACCTCAGCCTCTTGAGTAGCTGGTATTACAGGCACATGCCACCATGTTCAGCTAATTTTTGTATTTTTTGTAGAGACAGAGTTTTGTCATGTTGTTCAGGCTGGTCTCCAACTCCTGGGCTCAAACAAACTGCTTGCCTTGGCCTCCCAAAGTGGTGGGATTATGGGGGTGAGCCAGTGCGCCTGGCCCAGTTATTATTTAATACTGTATCTTTACATTTGTTTACATTTCTCTTGACTGAGTGACACCAAGTATGGCCTGTTAAGTGTGTGTGTACGTTTTGATAAATTTTAACTTTATAATTTGTGTACATTTTATAGTAGTAAATGACAAAATAGACTAGTATCTATCTATATATCTTAAAAATACATGACATACATTTTTGGGTTTTTTTTTTTTTTTTTGACATGTCTAGGCTACACAGTTTGTCTGCAAGTTTTTTCAAATTGTCACAAATCTCCAAAAATTTTTCTAACATGTTTATTGAAAAAAATCCACGGGCTGGGCATGGCGGCTCCCACCTGTAATCTCAACACTTTGGGAGGCCAAAGCAGGAAGACCACTTGAAGCCAGGAGTTTGAGACCAGCCTGAGCAGCATAGTGAGACCCTGTTTCTACAAAAAATTTAAACATCAGCCAGGCACAGTGGTGTGTGCCGTGGTGAGAGGATTGCTTGAGCCCAGGGGTTAGAGGTTGCAGTGAGCTATAATCATGCCACTGTACTCCAGCCTGGATGACAGAACAAGACCCCATCTCTTAGAAAAAAAAAAAAAAAAACACCTGTAAGTGGACACTTGCAGTTCAAATCTGTGTTGTTCAAGGGTCAACTGTGATTACATAAATAAAGGACAACAGTTGTTTTATCATATTTAAGTAGCATTTTGGAGAGGAATTTAAAAAATGGATTCTGAAAGTGTTTTGTGTAGTTCTAGCAGCACTGGTATAAATATATGTCCCTTCCCCAATTATCTTACGTAAAAGAAAATGCCTCATGTTGATATACAGCTTGTTTTAAAAGTTATTTATGACACACCGGAGAAAAAAGTTTTTGACAGATACAGCAGAGTCAATGGCAATAATTAAAAAACAAACAAACAAACAAAAAAACTCAGCCAGGTGTGGTGGCTCACCTATAATCCCAGCACTTTGGGAAGCCGAGGCAGGTGGATCACCTGAGGTCAGGAGTTCAAGACCAACCTGGCCAACATGGTAAAACCCCATCTCTACTAAAAAATGCAAAAATTAGCCAGTCGTGGTAGTGAGCGCCTGTAGTCCCAGCTGCTAGGGAGGCTGAGGCAGGAGAATGGCGTGAACCCAGGAGGTGGAGCTTGCAGTGAGCTGAGATCACGCTACTGCACTCCAGCCTGGGTGACAGAGCGAGACTCCGTCTCAAAAAAAAAAAAAAAAAAAAAAAAAACCTCATTCAAATCAATAAGGAACACTAAGTCTGTTAGGAAAATGGACTAACTTGAATGGATCACCAACAAAATTTAAAATTTAAATAGCTTGTGAACATGAAAAAAATGTTCAAACTCACTGGCTAACAATGCAGTGTACATGTAAAGCAGTAATACTATTTATTATGAATTAAATTTGCAAAGATTTAAAGAATATTTGACCAGAGATAGTACTCAGGGGCTTCTGCTCCTCATGTGTCATGTAAAGCAGTATAACCTTTCTACCCTTTGGTTTAGTAATTCTGCTTTTATGACTCTGTTTTTTAGGAAGTGTTATTTGATAAAGGTTCAATAATTGAGAATGAGGCTGAGTGTGGTGGCTCATGCCTGTAATCCCAGCACTTTGGGAGGCCAAGGCAGGTGGATCACTTGAGGTCAGGAATTGAAGACCAGCCTGACCAACATGGAGAAGCCCCGTCTCTACTAAAAATACAAAATTAGCTGGGCGTGGTGGTACATGCCTGTAATCCAGGCTACTTGGGAGGCTGAGGCAGGAGAATCGCTTGAACCTGGGAGGCAGAGATTGCGGTGAGCCAAGATCGCACATTGCATCCAGCCTGGGCAACAAGAGCAAAACTCCGTCTCAAAAAAAAAAAGAGAATGAACAATTATATCTATATGATGTTCATCATGTCACTAATTAAAATTATCTTTATGAAGAATTAATGAGTTGCGTGCAGTGGCTCATACCTGTAATCCCAGCACTTTGGGAGGCTGTGGTGGGAGAATCACTTGAGGCCAGGAGTTAGAGACCAGCCTGATCCGCGCAGGGAGACCCCATCTCTACAGATAATTTTTTAGAATTAGCCAGGTATGGTGGCACCTGCCTGTGGTTCCAGCTACTTGGAAGGCTGAGGTGGGAGGATTGCTTGAGCTGGGGAGGTTGAGGCTGCAGTGAGCTGTGATCATGCCACTGCACTCCAGCGTAGGCAACAGAGTAAGACCCTATTTCTAAAAAATTTAAAAATTTTTAAAAAAAAAATTAGCAGTAAAATGGGAAATAATCATAAAAGAGTAACAATACAAAGTGAAAAGAATAACAATACAAATTATGCAGTTTTTCTGTTTTAAACTATATAGAAACATTGAAGGAAATACACAGAATTGTGTATTGGCCATTAGTTAACTTCTAGGTAATATGATTTTGAGTAACTTTGTATTTTATAATTATCTGTTGAAAAAATAGTTTCGTAAAAGTGACAGTGTGACCTCATGGTAAAAAGCCAGGATGTAGTTAATTAGTGAATTCAGAATTCTGAGAATAGCGTAATCAGTGAGAGTATGGTATTGGAGAAAGCTCTGGAGATTGTTGGAATTGAACTCTAGGCCCTGTTGAATTTATGTTTGTGATAGTGAGGGTGCTGTGGGAATGCATTCTATGTAGTAGGAAGTATGCAGGTCAGAAGAATAGTACTGGAACTGCAGCAGTGTAGGAGAGACTTAAAATGGATGCCTGATTAGTGTATCTGTAAGGCTGATAGGGCCAGCTTGTGGTAATCTTTGAAAGTCTATATTGGTGGTGCTGCATATCTGTGATGTATTTAACGTTTTCAACAAAATTAGTGTTATTTGTTTGCTTTGGGGAGAGGTGATAGGATATAAGGATCAAGAGCATGCGCTTTGGTTTCAGACTAAGTTAAAAATCTGGCTCTATCGCGTATTATACATGTGACCTTGGGCAGGCTACTTAATACTCTGTGTTCCCAGTTGTCACATCCATAAAACCGAGATGGTAATAAAATGTACTCCATAGGGTTGTTGTGAAGATTAAATGCAGTGTATTGTACTTACTTGTATTACACCGTGCTTGGTGCGGGACCTGGCATTTGGTAAATATTCAACAAATGTTTGTGCTATCATTGTTGGAAAGAGAAAAGTTAGGATATAGGGACAATAAGTTTGAACCTTTTTTTTGAGACAGAGCCTTGCTCTGTTGCCTAGGCTGGAGTGCAGTGCCACAGTCTCGGCACCCTGTAACCTCCGCCTCCTGGGTTCAAGTGATTCTCCTGCCTCAGCCTCCCAAGTAGCTGGGACCATAGGCGCATGCCACCACACCCAGCTAATTTTTTGTATTTTTAGTAGAGATGGGGTTTCACCGTGTTAGCCAGGATGGTCTCGATCTCCTGACCTCATGATCTCCCTGCCTTGGCCTCCCAAGGTGCTGAGATTACAGGCATGAGCCACCGTGCCCATCCTGAACCTCTTAAAAAAATTCAAAATGAGGGTGAGAACTTGCATCTAACTATAAAGCACAAACTTTTCATCTTTCTCAATGTTTTTCTTAACGCATGTGTTTACATTGTTTCCCTATATTGCCTTTTCCTTTTCTATTTTACAAAGCTCTTTTTGAGAACCATGGAAACTATATTCCTTATAGTTATTAATGTGTTCCTATTTCAGACCCAAAATACAATAGCTTCCTTTCTTGCAAACAGGAAATATTCTATTTCTTATATCTTTTAGATGAATCAGCTTTAGATAAAATAATAGAAAGGTGCCTCAGGGATGATGATCATGGCTTGATGGAAGAATCCCAGCAATATTGTGGCAGCTCAGAGGAGGATCACGGTAATCAGGGAAATTCAAAAGGAAGAGTCGCACAAAACAAAACTCTTGGGAGTGGCAGTAGGGGTAAGAAATTTGACCCAGATAAAAGCCCCTTTGGACATAATTTCAAAGAAACTTCAGACTTAATTAAACATCTGAGAGTCTACTTGAGGAAGAAATCTCGGAGGTATAATGAAAGCAAGAAACCCTTCAGTTTTCATTCAGACCTTGTTCTGAACCGCAAGGAGAAAACCGCCGGAGAAAAGTCACGGAAATCTAATGATGGTGGGAAAGTCCTGAGTCACTCTTCAGCTCTTACTGAACATCAGAAACGTCAGAAGATTCATTTGGGGGATAGGTCCCAAAAATGCAGTAAGTGTGGGATAATCTTTATTAGAAGATCAACTCTTTCTAGGAGAAAAACCCCTATGTGTGAGAAATGTCGGAAAGATTCATGTCAAGAAGCAGCCTTAAATAAAGATGAGGGAAATGAGAGTGGAGAAAAAACTCATAAATGTAGTAAGTGTGGAAAAGCCTTTGGCTATAGCGCCTCACTCACCAAACATCGGAGAATTCACACTGGAGAAAAACCCTATATGTGTAATGAATGTGGAAAAGCTTTTAGTGATAGTTCATCGCTCACGCCACATCATAGAACTCATAGTGGAGAGAAACCCTTCAAATGTGATGACTGTGGGAAAGGTTTCACCCTAAGTGCTCACCTCATTAAACATCAGAGAATTCATACTGGAGAAAAACCTTATAAATGTAAAGACTGTGGGAGACCCTTTAGTGACAGTTCATCTCTTATTCAACATCAGCGAATTCATACTGGAGAAAAACCCTATACATGTAGCAATTGTGGAAAATCCTTCAGTCATAGCTCATCCCTTTCCAAACATCAGAGAATTCATACTGGAGAGAAACCCTATAAATGTGGCGAATGTGGAAAAGCCTTTAGGCAGAATTCATGCCTTACCCGGCATCAGAGAATTCACACTGGAGAAAAACCATATTTGTGTAATGATTGCGGAATGACTTTTAGCCATTTTACGTCTGTGATTTATCATCAAAGACTTCATTCAGGAGAAAAACCCTACAAATGTAACCAGTGTGAGAAAGCTTTCCCAACCCATTCACTGCTAAGTCGTCATCAGAGAATTCATACTGGTGTAAAACCTTATAAATGTAAAGAATGTGGGAAGTCCTTCAGTCAGAGTTCATCTCTTAATGAGCACCACCGAATTCATACAGGAGAGAAACCCTATGAGTGTAACTATTGTGGTGCAACCTTTAGTCGAAGCTCAATCCTTGTAGAACACCTAAAAATTCATACCGGAAGGAGAGAATATGAATGTAACGAATGTGAGAAGACATTTAAAAGTAATTCAGGCCTCATTAGACATCGGGGATTTCACTCTGCAGAGTAATCCTGGAACTACATTAAAGTGGGGGGAATTTAATTCAAATTGTCAGTTACTGAAACCCTGGGATGTAAACTTACAGTATTGATCAGTAGCTGCAGCTTTCGTAAATTGGCAGTTAGGAAAAATATTCTTTTGCCCATTCATCCCTCTTCTTTTCAAGGATGGCAATGACTGGTAAACAGTAATTAGTTGGTAAAGTCACTGGAAAGGGAAGAATGCAAAATGATTCTGAGGCCAGACGAATTGGAAAAGCTCTTTTCTTCAGGGGATTTCTCTCTGATTTCTTCCACTGCCATGTAGTGTGATGGAGAGAACTTGACTGCAGTCAGATAACTTGGATTCTGTCCCAGTTTGCCAACCAACTTGCTGTATACACCTTGGACAAGTCATTTGACCTTTCAGAATTTTATTTTCGTCACCAGCAGAATGAAGGGATGGGATTAATGATTTTTGCCTTTTTTGGTTTTTTAGTTTTTTATTGGTATCCTGATAATCTCTGAAGCTGTGGACATAAGTTATTTTTTTTTTATTTGTCATTACTTTCAAGTTTCTCTAGTAAAAAATACCACTATTCAGGATGCTGGACTTCTTTTCTTTTTTTTTTCTTTTTTTTTTTTTTCAATTTTTCTTTTTTGGGATGGAGTCTCACTATGTTGCCCAGACTGGTCTTGAACTCCTGGGCTCAAGTGATCCTTCCATCTCAGTTTCCTGAGTAGCTGACATTATGGGTACACTCCACTAAGCCTGGTTCCTAGGATGCTGGACTTCTAGCTTAGTGAGAATGCAGTATACTTTTTGAAAACTTCGTGCAGGAATCCCTCAAATGCTGTAACTAGGAATGGGTCAGTGAAGTTCAAACGACTTTTCCTTGAGGGAGTATTTTAATTGGACAAGGGAACTCTTTTTCTTTTGGGCATTGGCCAACAGGACTGAGAAGCCAGAGAGCTTGCACCTGAGCCATCTCAGCCATGAGAGTAACAGTCCTAGGAAAATAGATGGGGGCTGGGGGTAAGGAAATGTGCTGAAGACAGAGCTATTCTGGATGGATTTTGGTTTGCAAAAATTCTACTTTAAAACAATTTTGCCTGTAGCAAGTACATTTTTTTGCAATTGGAGTGTAAACATTCTGTATGGCAACAGTTAAAAGCTGTTATAACAATTTGCTTGGGTGTGTGTGCGTGTGTGTGCGTGTGTGTGTGTGTGTGTGTGTGTGTATGTATGTGTGTATGTGTATACATTGTTACCACTATCTAAAATTAGGGCATTTCATACTAAAAGCTTGTCTTAAAAAAATTATAAGGGCTAACAACACTGGGCTTTTATTTATGTAAAGCACTCAGCTGGTCCTGGGTAGCAGCTGCCACCTTTTGATGGGGAATCAACTTTCTGACTTAGCTAGTTCTCTCATGTATGTAACCTGACTTTCCCACTGTATGAATGTTCTATTATAACCCCTACCATTTGGAGAATAGATACCCTAAAATCTAAAGAGACCGCACTGATAGCAAGTAAAGTTCAGGGAATGAATGTAGAATTGATACAGAAAAAATTTTCAGTTAAGTTTTCTTTTGTGAAATTAGACCTCAGAGGAATGGAATATACGGGTATTGGTGGATTATTCCTTATAAATTTCATTGGTGGAGTCTGAATAACAATTTCCAACTGAAAAAGGAACTTAAGGCCCTGAATGAGTGAGGTTTTGGCTTCAGGTCATAGGGTTCTGGAGGAACCCCATGGACTCAACAGTGGTCTAGAAATAAGTTCCTAAAGTTGAAATTGTAGGCACCTCCTATAAAAAGAGAGCTAAACCAGAAAACTCTTGGCTTATGGAAGTAAAGCGATCCTTAATGCTAATCTTAGACTCAGGAACATTTACTGTGACTAATGTATGTAGGTGTGAAATGCTACCTCTGGGAGAAGGTTTTTGGTGCCTCCCCAACCCCAAGCCTGCAGTTTAAATATTGCCGTGTGATAAATTGGTCCGCATAGTTATTGCTAAGCAGACCAACGAATCACATCCTAGCCATGAAAGGAATGTTTATTATGAGAATCATTCATAATGGTTTTAAGTTTTTTTCTGAAAAGACAAAACACTTGTTGTAAGTTTTGTTTTCTGAAAAATATAATTTATAGAAAGTTGAAGAAATACGTAAAAGTCTTCAGAAGAGGCTTGTTCCAAGATGATTACTCTTAGACTCCCTAACATTCATAACAATGTTTTATCCCAGTATCCATTGGGAATCTGGAGTATAAACTTTTTTTTTTAAAGGAATTTATTGAGGTACAAATTACATATCATTAAAACCATTTCAAGTGTACAATTCAGTGAGTTTTAGTAAATATGCTGAGTTGTGCAACCATTACCATAATCCATTTTTTAGAACATCATCCCAGCAAGATCTGTTATTCCAGTTTACAGTTAATCTCCCTTCCAACCTCTAATCCCAGGCACCCACTACTCAGTCGACTTTGTGTCTCTAGAGTTGTCTTTTTCTGTACATTTTATGTTATATGTGATCTTTCTGTGTTTTTTTCATTAATGTGTTTTAAGTTCATCCATGTTGTAACATACTAGTACTTTATTCCTTTTTATCATAAATAATATTACATTATGTGGATGCTTCGTGCATTCACTAGTTGAAGAACATTTGAGGTTTTTCCAGTTTTTGCCTGTTAGGAATAATGCTGCTTTGAACATTGGTATGCAAGTGTTTTGAACGTTAGTGTACAAGTCTTTGTGTGGACATGTTTTCATTTTTCTTAGGCAGATGCCTGAGGGGAGTTGCTAGGTCATACGGTAAATTTTCATTTAACTTTTTTAGGAAACTGCCAAATTGTTTTCCAAAGTGACCGCATTATTTTACATTCTGACTAGTAATGTGTGGGGCTTCCCATTTCTCTACAGTCTTGCCAGTCATTGTTGTCTGTTTTTTAAAAATTATACCCATCCTAGCGTTTGAAATGATATTCCTTTGTGGTTTTAACTTTGATTTTCCTGATGGTGAATAATGTCAAAGCATCTTTTATGTGCTCTTCAGCCATTCATGTATCTTAGTGAAATGTTTATTCAGATTTTTTGTCCATTTAAAATTGGAGTTTGCTGATATTGTGTTGTAGTCCTTTTTATTCTGGATATAAGTCCTTTATCCAATATGAACTTTCTAAATACCATGTACTAGCTACAGAGAGCAGCCTCAAACTCTGTTGGATAATATTTATCAAAGTCTTGATTTCAGTAGTTAAGTCTGTATAATTGCCTGCAGGACATTCAGTCTGGCCCATCACCCAAATATTTAAATTCACTTTTGGATTAAGTCAGATTATCAAAAGGCTTTAAACGTCTTTTGATTCATTATAGGATTGCTTTTATGAAGAGCACTGTGACACATTTTACTTTAAAATGAAGTCCTTGCTTTAAATAATGTTTCCTCTTAATGAGCGTGTATAAATTTTTTTCATGTCACAGGACAAGGCAAGGTTTTGGTCAATAAAGTCATTTTATTTATTTTAGAATTATTTTTTAATGTAGTAAAATACATATAGCTTAAAATGAACCATTTAAACACTTTTTGGTTATACAGCTCAGTAGCATTTAGATAGATGCACATTTTGTGCAGTCATCACCACTATCCATCTCCAGAACTTTTTCATCATCCCAAACTGAAACTCTGTACTCCTTAAACAATAACTCCCCATTTTCTCCTCCTCAGGCTCCTGGTAACCACTGTTCTACTTCCTGTCTGTACAAATTTGACTGTTCTAATTACTTGGTATGAATGGAATCATACAATATTTGCCCTGTTGTGTGCGGCTTATTCCACTTAGCATTATGTTTTCAAGGTTCGGCCGTGTTGTAGCACATATCAGAATTTAATTCCTTTTTAAGGCTGAATAATATTCCATTTTACTTGTATACCACATTTTGTTTATCCTTTTATCTGCCAGTGGACATTTAAGTTGTTTCCACCATTTTGGCTATCAAGAATAACATTGCTATAATCAGTGGTGCTTTCTGTTCTTTTAAGTATATGCCTAGAAATAGAATTGCTGGATCTTATGATGATTCTATATTTAACTTCTTGAGGAAGTGCAACTACACTATTTTAAATTCCCACCAGCTATGTACAAGGGTTTCAGTATCCCCGCCCTTGCTAACACTTATTTTCTATTTCTTTTTTATAATAGACATCCTAATGAGTTTGAAGTGGCATCTTATTCTAGTTTTGTTTTGCATTTCCCTAGTGATTAGTGATGTTAACTGTCTTTTTATGTGCTTATTGACCATTTGTATCTCTTCTTTGGAGAAATGTTTATTGAAGTCCTTTGCCCATTTTTTAATTGGTTTTGTTGGCGTTGTTGTTTAGTTGTAGAAGTTCTTAATATATCCAGAATATATAAAGAACTTTTCAGATAAATGATTTGCAAATACTTTCTTCCATTCTGTGTGGGTTGCCTTTTCATTCTATTCCTAATGCCCTTTGAAAGAAGGTTTTAATTTTGGTGAAGTTCAATTTTTCTATTTTTTCTTTTGTTTTCTGTGCTTTTCTGGTCATACCCAAGAAACCATGGCCAAATCCAATGTCATGAAGCTTTTCTCCTGTTCTAGGAGTTTTATAGTTTCAGGTCTTATGTTTAAGTCTTTTAACCATTTTGATTTTTATGTATGGTAAAGGGTCCATCTTCATTCTTTTGCATGCGAATATCCAGTTTTCCCAGCCCCATCTGTTGAAGAGACTATCCTTTCCACATCATGTATTCTTTGCACTCTTGTCAAAGATCATTTGACCATATGCATGTTTATTTCTGGCTGTCTGCTCTGTTCTTTGGTCTATATGTTTGTCTTTATGCCAGTACCATGCTATTTTGATTACTCCAGTAATGTTTTGTAATCAGGATTACACTATGTTTCCTGTAGTATGTTTTTGAAATGAGGAAGTGTGAGGCCTCCAGCTTTATTCTTTCCCAAATTGTTTTGGCTATTCGGGGGTCCTTAAGATTTCAAATGAATTTTAGGATGGTTTGTTTGTTTTTGTGGAAAATGGCATGAAGATTGGGCTTGCATTGAATTTGTAGATCGCTTTGGGTAATGTGGACATACTAACAATAACAAACATTACAGTCTGTGAACCCAAGGTGTCTTTCCATGTATTTGTGCCATCTTTAATTTTTTCAGCAATGTGTTATAGTTGTCATTGTACAAGTCTTTTGCCTCCTTGGTCAAGTTTATTCTTGAGTATTTTATGTTTTCGATGCTGTTGTAAATGGGTCTTTGTTAGTGAAGCATAACTGAGTTTTGAGTGTTGATTTTGTATCTTGCAACTTTGCTGAATTTATTAGTCATAGTTTCTTGTGAAATTTTGGGGATTTTTAAATATAAGATTATGGCATCTGCAAATAGATAATTTTTCCTTCTTCCTAATTTGGATGGCTTTAACTTGCCAATGGCTCTAGCTAGGACTTCCAGTACTGTGTTGAATAGAAGTAGCAAAAGCAGGCATCTGTGCCTTTTCCTGAAATGCTTTCTATTTTATATCATTCCGTATGATGTTAGCTGTGGTCTTTTCATATTTGACCTTTATTATGTTAAGGTAATTTCCTTTTATTGATAAATTCTTGTTTGAAGGACAGTTTTGCTGTATATAGAATTCTCAGTTGACAGTTTTTTTTTTTTTTTCTTTCTGCATTAAGAGTATAATAACGCCACAGCCTTCTGGCTTCCAAGGTTTTTGATGAGCAATCAACAGTCTCACTGAGGATTTCTTTTATGTGATGATTTGCTTCTCTCTTGATGCTTTTGAGATTCTCCTTTTGTCTTTGGATTTCAACAGCTTGATTATAACTTGTCTTGGTGTCTCTGTGGGGTGAGGGTAGGAGTCAATTGCAGTGCTTGTTGCCATAGTTCAGAACCTGCACCACAAAGACCCTTCCAGTTCTGTAGAGTCATTTATTGCTTTATTATCAGTGCAATGGAGAGTCACTGGAGGTTCTCTGTGTGTGTGAGTGTATAAATAAAGATTTAATTTTGTTTTGCTCTTTTGTTTTCCCCTCGGAATAGTTTATCAGATGAGGAATTTCTTGATCACTGGGGAGAAATATATTACAATTCTGAAAACACACTGTCAAAATGCTTTTCATAAAATGTAGCACATTTTAGGGTTTCTCCCTTGTGTGGAAATGTTAGTGTCTATAAAGGTCTGAACTAAGAAAGCTTCTCTCAAGCCACAACACGTGAGGTTCCTCTGCTGAATGAATCTTTTGGTGCTCAGTGAGTTGTGATTTCCAAGCAAAGTGTTTTTCACCCTGAGAAATTGGTGAGGTATCTTTCTCTCAGAGTCTTTTTTATGAAGTCTGATGTTGAGAGTTCCAGGTTGGAGTTCTCAGGTCTGTCTCCCTTGTAGATTATCAGAGTGGGTCGATAATCTACAAGCTTTGCTAAACCTACCTGTAGCTCTTCTGGGGCAGCGGTCGTGGTGGTGGTGGCGGCGGCAGCAGGGTTCCCCATTGATTTTCTAAGTGTTTGTAGTCCTTTTGTAAAGTGGACCCTTGCCTTCTAAGGTAATGGTGAATGATACATATTCCCTTCATTTTTCTGCTTTGAAGCTTCAATCTTCTTCATTTTCTCTTTTGATCTGTCAACACAATCAGAACATTTAGCTCTTTGAGCATCTTTAAGGCAGTTGCTTTAAAGTCTGTCTAGTGAGTCAATGTTTGGTCTTCCTCATGTCCATTTTTTGTTGGTTTATTTTGTGCCTTTGAATGGTCAATACTTGTTTCTTTGTATGCATCGTGATTGTTTTTGTTGACAACTAGACATTTGAATTTTATAATGTGGCAACTCTGGAAATAAGATTATTCCTTTTTCCCCAGGGTTTATTTTTTGTTGTTGTTTTTTGTGTTGTGTGTTTTTTGTTTTCGTTTTTGTTTTACTGTCATAGGCTGTCTCTGTGCTAGGGATCAGCCTGTGTTGAATGCCTACAGTTGTCTCAATTCTTTACAGAGCCTGCGTTTTTCCCTGGGCGGGAGCAATGGCTTTCTGAATTCACCTAGATACACAGTTTTTTAAATGTCCAGAAAAACAGGTGTCATCCCTTTTTTCTCCTGGAAGCCACTTTAGCCAGTTGGGGGTTGGGAGAATGGTAGCTTGCTTCTTTGTCTGTTCTTTCTCTGTGATCAGAAGTAGATATCTGCAATCAGAACCCTGATATTTGGAGGAAGTGGCTATTATTGTCCACCCTGGCTGCAGCAAGCTGACCCAGAAATGTGGGGTTGTGTCTCCACAGCTGCCTGCCATGGAGTGGGTGGGGATGGGTAGCTGCTACTTCACTGAAGGCTGAAATCCACCAATGTTAACTGCAATTTACCAGTCAGGATTTCCCCTAGAAGCTACAAGTGTTCAGATGGACTCATGTGCTCCCAAAATAATCACTTTAGGAACTTTCTGCTGATGTAATTATTATCTAGGTGGAGAGGTGGATTCCTGGGCCACTCTATCCATGTCTTTGATTTTTCCTACTTTCTTGAAGATTTCTTCAACTTTATCTTCCAGCTCTACTATTAAATGTTGTGAATGTTTTTATCTCTGCTGTCATATTTTTATTTCCAAGTGCATTATCTGATTCTTCCTTTTTTCTAATTGGTTTTGTTTCATAGGTGAAATATTTTTTCTCTGAGCATGTTAATTATAGTGTCTTTCTGTGTTATTCTGCTCCCTGCATTATCCCTGTTTCCTTTGAGTTGTTTTCACCTGTTTTCTGTCTCTCACACTGGAGGCTTTCCTGAAGCCTCTGGTGATCTTTGACTATTTATATTTAAGAGCAGGGCTCTAAAAAGCTGATTGGAAGGTGTTTTAGGTACTTCAGCACCATCCAACAGTAATATAATGTGAGCCACATACATAATTTCAAATTTTCTAGTAGCCACTTTTAGAAAATAAAACAGGTAAAATTAAAAATGTATTTTACTTCACCCAATATATCCATAATATTATTTCATCATGTAATCAATGTAAAAAAGTATTGAGACATTTTGTTTTTTGCACTATTTTTGAAATCTGGTATGTAATGTGTTAATCTACACACAAAATTTTCATTTGTAATATGTAACTCACATTTAGATTTATAAAACGTAGAGTTGATAAGTAGATTCACATAGTTCTTCCAAACGTACTTTGTTGTTGTTCTAAATATACTTAATTTTCCAATAACTGAATCAAGTATCCAGTTTTTTTGTTTTGTTTTTTTTTTTGAGATGGAGTCACACTCTGTTGCCCAGGCTGGAGTGCAGTGGCGCAATCTTGGCCCACTGCAACCTCCGCCTCCTGGGTTCCAGCAATTCTCCTGCTTCAGCCTCCCCAGTAGCTGAGATTACTGGTGCACACTGCCACGCCTGGCTAATTATTTTAGTAGAGGCGGGGTTTCACTGTGTTGCACAGGCTGTTCTCCAACTCCTAAGCCCAGGCAATCTGCCTGTCTCGGCCTCCCAAAGTGCCGGGATTACAGGTGTGAACCGCCGCACACAACCCCAATTTTTTTTTTATATTTGCATCCACATTAACAAAACTTTTATTAGAAAAATTCATTTAATATCTAGGCAAAATTATATCACTTTCAAAACTATTTCTAAGTAAATTCAGTAACATCAATTCAGTTTATTAGCATCAAATTTGATGAAGCAGTGCATAAATGGAAACAAAACAGTTTATCAATACAACATATCATTCTTCAGATTTTGCTTATTTTTTGCAGCCATTTATTACATTTAAAATTTTGTGCATATTGTCTCATTTGAAAAATATGTGAGTTATTCTGTTTTATTTGTATTATGAAATGTTTCTATTGTAAATAAATTCTTTTACCTGTCTAGCCAGGTCACAAGTTTTTCCCATTTTAGGAGCTTCAAATTTAGCTTGTTCATATGCAGCGTGATATTAGGGAGAAAATGTGAATCACAGTGCTACTTTTTGTCTTTGATTGAATATTTGGTAAGCATTTCTTTTGTTTCAAGGAAATATTGAATTGGATTTTCTAGTACAGGAAATCCTTATAAAATTCTTTTGTAAGTCATCCAAGTAACATTGGTAAAGAAACAAGATCATTAGATACATTGTCTTTTTTTTTCAGAAGTTTCATAAACTGTCAACATTTTATAGCTTTTGTGCATATGTACTGAAGAATTATAACACATGTATCCATGACTCGTTTCTTGGAGTCTGCTTCAGAAAATTGAACACAAATATTTTCAGTATGTATCATGCAATAGAATAAAGCAATGAGGGAAAAGTTATCCTCTTGCTTTAAAATTCCAACATGGATGGTCTTTTGACTTAACTTAGCTGGAGTTCCATCCTTGTGATAGAAACTAACTTTTCTGTCTCTAACTGAAATTCTTTGACAGATGGAAGATTGTCAAAAATATCTGCCATGAGTTTGAGCCTTTAGGCAATGAATTCACATTTCATTGCCTTTACATGAATTGACATTGTAAATTTGGAGGTTCTTTGAGACAGAATATACCCAGAGTTTTCTTTGGGCAGTGTCTTATATCAAACAGTTCATCTAAGGCTAAAGAAAAATACTTGAAATTTTTCAAAATTTGAATTAATTGGTCTTTATTATTAAAATATAAATATTCTATTAGCAAAAATATATTCTGTTCATGTATATCCAAGAGCAAAATTGTTTAATGGTTTCTTTCATTGACGTTTTCAGTTTTCATGAATGTCTTTTAAGGTCTTTTCCTCGTGATTTTCTAAATACGATAAAGTGATAATTTCTTCATCTCTCCATCTAAGGTTCTTTGTAGATGCATGTGTAAGAAGCTATTTTATAGCTTGCCAGGTTTACAAACTCAGACCCTTTTAAAAGTTGTTTAAATTGTTTTGTTAGAAATTTCACTCGCAGTTCATATGAGTAATTTTGTGTATTCTTTTTTGACTTACACTCACTAAATGGTTGCTAAAAATTACATGTCTTAAATATTGTCTTAAGTATTATCTACTATGTATCTTTAACACTTTTGAATAGAACAAACAGCTTTTCCATTTTGCTCTGCTGCAGTAAATTGCAATTGCCATTCATCATTAAATGTGCACTATACTGTCTCTAGTCTTCTTTCTTGACTATGCCAGTTGTAGTACCAGCTTCTGTATCTGCACTGAATTCTGCCTCAGTAATATGCCTTTGTTTAAAATTTAAATATTTTTTCATTTTTTTAACCTAGAAAATAATTATAATGAAAATATTAAGTATCTCATTTTAGGATTCTGATTTACATAGGTATCACTGTAACTTGTGCTGTTTGCATAGGTATACTCTATCTTGTGCTATCTGCATAAAATATCCAAGTAAACACATTGTGATTTTACATCCGTGCATAGAAAAAAAAATCATCTGAACTCAAATCAATCTGTTGATACTGACTAGATTGGTGACGTGTTTATGTGTAACACTAGTGATAATGCACGTTCCTGTACAAGCATTATAATACAACAGTGTCCTATGCAATGCAGTGGTTAAAGTGAATTGTAGTTCTATCAAAATAAAGATACGTTTAGTGGAAAAGTATTTGACTCTGCTTCTGTTTTTAAAATTGTGAAATGTGGCACTGTGTGGATTTCCATTTCTCACTAGCCTCAAGTGACTACCATATTAAGTTGCTCTACGCAATCCTAGCCACAGAGAACCCAACAAATTGGAGTAGCTTAACTGAATGAAAGTTTATTCCCCAGGGGTCTTTCCAGCATTTTGTTGCTTTCCCATATTTTGTAGTCATGCTGTGTGGAGCACATAACTTCCAACGTCCCAGAGGCAGGGAAAGGAAGAACTGGAGCATTGTGCAGTGTTTTTAAGCACTAGCCTAGAAACAGCTGAGAACCACAGGTTTCAAACTCGGTGCCAAGGTTTCCCATTCCACTCTAGAGATCTCACACAGGCTTCCCAGGATATTTTGAAATCTTGAGATTATCACAACTACAACTATTGACATCACAAACTACTACTATTATGTTATTGGAACTAACTACTTAGCAAATGGAATTGATAGTTAATGGGTTTTTTGTTTGTTTGCCTGGGAGCATTGTGGAAAAATGGCCATGGTACTACAGATCCTGTAACTAAGAAACTTTGTGAACCTCTGTCTTAGAAGTCACTTCTACTCTTCCGTTGCCCAGAGATCAATCATATAACCCTAACCTAACTTAAAGGGAGGCTTGAAATACAGCTTTCCCCTCATTGTGGTGAGCACATAGATTATTTCTACCACGGTCTGTTCTTTCGGTCACCAAACTCTTTCTTCCCACACTTAATGCATACAGTAGCCCCCTTATCCATGGGGGATATGCTCCAAGACCCCGAGTGGATGCCTGCAACCTCAGATAGTACCAAACCCTGTATGTTCTATGTTTTGTCAGTCTGATAACCAAGAAGGCTACTAAGTGACTAACAGACAGGTAGTGTAGATGACATGGATATGCTGGACAAAGGGATAATTTGCATCCTAGGAGGCACGGAGCAGGATGGCAAGAGGTTTCATCAGGCTACTCAGAACATACTGGAATTTTTTATTTCTGGAATTTTCTATTTAAAATTTTGGGGCCAAGATTGATTGAGGGTAACTGAAACCACGGAAAGTGAAACTTTGAATAAGGGGAGACCACTGTATTTTACCCAAGGGAGACAATCCAAAGTCTAATCTGCTCAGGGTCTACAACTGAAGTCCAGGGTCTTTGAGTTAGATGCTTTGAGTGTGACCTACTTTTTGCCTTTGGGACCCTAAATGTCAGTGCCTGTTAATTTTTCTTTGAGAAGTGTAATTTCTCCAGAGGTCTGCTCTATAATTTCCCCAGAGAAGGATGTTCTAGTCAGCATGGGGGATATAAGCCTGGCTACCATTACTGGCGAGCAGGCAGAGGCACGCCACATGGTGGGATAGGAGTTGGAGTTCATCCCCTTTTATTCAGACTTCCACTTAGTATCCTGTTTTTAGTCTTCTATCTTATTTCCATCCTCCTCCAGGCCCAGGGTACCCAAGTTAATAGCCTATCAAGTTCTATTTGGTAAAAGATAATGCCTCTCATTTCCTGTGGGAATTGTGGTGAATTGATAATCACCTGGCAAAATAAGGTAGGAGTGGCATTTTGAGCTCAAACTGTTCTGTGCACATTTTCAAACTCTTTTTAGCCTCTGATTTTCTCCCTACTTCCAGAAAACCTGATGCCTCCACCTCCTAAATCTTTCCATATTTCATTAGTACCCCATCAGAAGGCCGTTGTGCTATTTTCTACTGTGCTCTGTTAATAAAATTTTTCCTCTAAACAATATGTGTATTAGTCTGTTCTCACACTGCTATAAGGAACTACCTGAGACTGGGTAATTTATGAAGAAAAGAGGCTTAACTGACTCACAGTTCCGCAGGCTATACAGGAAGCATGGCTGGGAGGCCTTAGGAACTTACAGTCATGGCAGAAGGGCAAAGGGGAAGCAAGCACATCTTCACATGGCAGCAGGGGAGAGCAAAAAGGGGGAAGTGCTACACACTTTTAAACAACCAGATCTCATGAGAACTCACTATCATGAGAACAACAGGAGGGAAATCTGCCACCATGATCCCATCACCTCCCACCAGGTCCCTCCTGCAGCATTGGATACAAACCCTCAACCTTGGCAGTTTCTATGTGGTGTTGGCTTGCAGGTGCAAAGAAGACAAGAGTTGAGGTTTGGGAGTCTCTGCCTAGATTTCAGAGAATGTATGGAAATGCCTGGATGTCAAGGCAGAAGTCTGCTGCAGGAGCACAGCCTTTGTGGAGAACCTCTACTAGGGCAGTGCAGAGGGATAACATGGGGATGGAGCCCCCTACACAGTGGAGCTGTGAGAAGATGGCCACCATCCTCCATACCCCAGAATAGTAGATCCACCAACAGCTTGTGCCATGCACCTGGAAAAGTCACAGGCACTCAACAACAGGCCTTGAGAGCAGCCATGGGAATTGTACCCTGCAGAGTAACAGGGGCAGAGGTGCCCAAGACCTTGGAAGCCCACCCTTTGCATCAGCATGCCCTAGATGTGAGACATGGAGTCAAAGATTATTATGGAGCTATAAGATTTAATGACTGCCCCACCAGGTTTTGGACTTGCATGGGGCCTGTAGCCCCTTTGTCTTCGTCAATCTCTCCTCCTTGGAATGGGAGCATTTACCCAGTGTCTGTACCCCTGTTCTATCTTGGAAGTAACTAACTTGTTTTTGACTTGTGATTTTACAGGCTCATAGGTGGAAGGGACTTGCCTTGTGTCAGAAGAGACTTTGGACTTGGACTTTTGAGTTAATGCTAGAATGAGTTAAGACTTTAAGGGACTGTTGGGAAGGCATGATTAGCTTTGAAATGTGAGAAAGGACATGAGATTTGCGAGGGGCCAGGGTGGAATGATATAGTTTGGCTCTGTGTCCCCACCCAAATCTGCTGTTGAACTATAATCCACAATGCTGCAGGAGGGACCTGGTGGGAGGTGATGGGATCATGGTGGCAGATTTCCCTCCTGTTGTTCTCATGATAGTGAGTTCTCATGAGATCTGGTTGTTTAAAAGTGTGTAGCACTTCCCCCTTTTTGCTCTCCCCTGCTGCCATGTGAAGATGTGCTTGCTTCCCCTTTGCCCTTCTGCCATGATTGTAAGTTTCCTGAGGCCCCCCAGCCATGCTTCCTGTATAGCCTGCGGAACTGAGAGTCAATTAAGCCCAAGCTATACCTTCGCCTGTGATAGCCGTGGCTGGAGCTGGAGCGGCCACAATGCATGGTTCCATGTCCTGACGCTGCACAGAGCAGTGTGACCCTGGGCCTGGCCTGTGAAACCATTTTTTATCTCCTAGGCCTCCAGGCCTTTGATGGAAAGGGCTGCCGCGAAGATCTCTGAAATGCCCTGGAAGCATTTTCCCCATTGTCTTGGCTATTAACATTCAGCTCCTCATGCAGCATTTCCGCAGCCTTCTTGAATTCCTCCCCAGAAAATTGGTTTTTCTTTTCTACCACATGGAATGGCTAACGGGGTGAAACTGCATCTCTACTAAAAATCCAAAAATTAGCCGGGCATCATGGCATGCACCTGTAATCCCAGCTACTTGGGAGGCTGAGGTGGGAGAATTGCTTGAACCCAGGAGGCAGAGGTTGCAGTGAGCCGAGATGGTGCCACTGCACTCCAGTTTGGGCGACAGAGCGAGACTCCATCTCCAGTAAAAAAAAAAAAGATGACTTGAACACATGGAAAGGTACCATGCCGTTGAACAGGAAAACTCATTATCTTTTTTTGTTTTTGTTTTTGTTTTGGAGATGGAGTCTCGCTCTGTCTCTCAGGCTGGAGTGCAATGGCGTGATCTCAGCTCTCTGCAACCTCCGCCTCCCGGGTTCAAGTGATTCTCATGCCTCAGCCTCCCGAGTGGCTGTGCCACCATGCCCTGCTAATTTTTGTATTTTAGTAGAGACGGGGTTTCACTGTGTTGGACAGGCTGGTCTTAACTCCTGGCCTCAAGTGATCCGCCCGCCTCAGCCTCCCTAAGTGCTGGAAATACAGGAGTGAGACATTGCGCCCTGCCCATTTGTCTCATTATGGATGATGTTAACCTTGACCACTTGATTCAGTGGTGGTAGGCTTCTTCACTTTAAACTTCTTCTTTACCCTTGGTAATTAAAAAGTATTCTGTGGTGAAGTATGTTAAAACTATGGAAGTAGGGCTGGGCATGGTGGCTCATGCCTGTAATCCCAGCGCTTTGGGAGGCCAAGGCAGGCAGATCACGAGGTTAAGAGTTCGAGGCCAGCCTGGCCAACATAGTGAAACTCTGTCTCTACTAAAAATACAAAAATTAGCCAGGCATGGTGGTGCGCGCCTGTAGTCCCAGCTACTCAGGAGGCTGAGGCAGGAAAATTGCTTGAACCCGGGAGACGGAGTTTGCACTGAGCCGAGATTGCACCACTGCACTCCAGCCTGAGTGACAGAGCAAAACTCTGTCTCGGAAAAAAAAAACTATGGAAGTACTCCATTCCTCATCAAGTTTTCAGTGTATTCAGGTATTTGTCTCAGTACGGACTCATGGTTTCCCTTTTTAATTCAATGGTATATAATCTGTAATTATCATTATCTACATGGAGCTCAAATTTTCCATGATTTGTCTAGTGGGAGCCCTTTCAAATTGGCTGTGTTCTTTCAACATGACTTCATTATTCTTTGAGCACTTCTTTGATTTATGGTATAAGATGCTCCAGGCTGGGCATGGTGGCACATACCTGTTGTCTCAGCTAGTTGGGAGGTTGAGGTAAGAGGATCTCTTTAGCCTGGGAGTTTGAAGTCAGCCTGGACAACATAGCAAGAATCCTCTTAAAAAAAGAAAACTGAAAATGTTGCAAGCTTATCTTGTATCTTCCCTACCCCAGCCCCAGAACAAGCCATTTCTGGTTCCTTTTAGTAGAGAATAATATATAAAATCCACAATCTGGAATTTAGATAAGTTCATTGGTATTAGAGTGTCACTACTTTCAGGCCCTCTTAGTGGGCAGAGTTACATATATATGTGCACACATACTCATTTATGTGTGTGTCTATGTACATATGATATATACACATATACCTATTTTTTTGTCTCATATACATTAAAATTCATGAGTTCATACCAATACCTCCAATTGCAATCTAACACCACAAGGTTCTTCCCATGTTTGTAACTCCCTTCTCTGACAGAAACTCTGGCTTCCCTTATCTTTAATTTACTTGTTTGATCAAACCTTCTGTATGTAACCATCTTCTATCACCACCACTACCCCCTCTCCTGCAGATGCTCCTCCATTCCTCTCAAGCTCTGACATCCTGCAGCTCCTGGCCCCTACTCTTGCCTCCCCATGTGGTTAGTCTTTCCTTCCCAAAGCCCTGTCTGCTCATGCTGGGCCATGCTGCCAGGTAGAAGCTCCCCTCAGGCTCTGACCTCCCTGCCAAGCTATCCATGCATCAGCACCTCCTCAGCCTCCTTGGGATCCAACCGCCCATACCAGGTCACTCACTCGCACGTGATACCCTCCTACCTCTGCTAGGGATCACATACTTCACACCAGGCCACCCCTTCACATGCACACCTTCCTTACTTTGGGCCCTTAAACTCCATGCCAAGCTGCCCCCAGGCATGATGCCCTCCATACTCTGTGTGGACTTTGACTCCTCACACCAGGCAGCCCTGCGATTGCAATGCCCTTCTCACCCTACTTGGACTCTGACACCCTCAGTCAGGCCCTGCTGCCCCTCCCCTACCCACACGGATGACTTCACTGTTGTTGGGCTCTGATACACCATCTGGGAAACCCTGCTATGACTCAAGCCATGTTCATTTTGCTTGGGCTCCAACTCCCCTCATCAGGCCACAACACACTGCCCAACCCCTCTTTCTTCCTGCTCACCAGTGTCCACACACACACACACACTCACACACACACATATACAACATACATATATAACACACACACACATACAGCACACACACACACAGCGCTGGGCTTTGACTCCCTGTGCCAGGCAGCCAGCCTTGGTGCATGACCTCTTTGCTCTGCTGTGGGGTTCTCCCACCCCAAACCCCAGCAGACAGTCACCTTGCTTGGCTCCTTCTAATGTCTTTAGGATTGAATAGTTTGGTAAGAAAAGAGGACACGGGCAGGGACTTTTTTTTCTCTTATCCCTGTCCTTCAGGCATTCCTTAGTTATCTTCCTTGAAGACAAACCATATTAGAAGTGTATTACATCTTTCCAGAGTTTTTGTACAGACACTCTTCTCCCCATTGTTTCATTGTACTACAATTTATTTAACCCCTTATCTCTATGATGGCAGAATTGATCAATAGAATTGACATCTTTCTGACTGATACTGAATCTTCTGGCCGGGCATGGTGGCTTATGCCTCCCAAAGTGCCTCATCCCAGCACTTTGGGAGGCCTAGGTGGGTGGATCACCTGAGGTCAGGAGGTCGAGACCAGCCTGGCCAACATGGCAATACCCATCACTACTAAAAATACAAAAATCAGGCTGGGCACGGTGGCTCACGCCTGTAATCCCTGCACTTTGTGAGGCCAAGGCGGGTGGATCACGAGGTCAGGAGATCGAGACCATCCTGGCTAACACAGGGCGTCTCTACTAAAAATACAAAAAATTAGCCAGGCGTGGTGGCGGGCGCCTGTAGTCCCAGCTACTCGGGAGGCTGAGGCAGGAGAATCGCGTGAACCCTGGAGGCGGAGGTTGCAGTGAGCCGAGATCAGGCCACTGCACTCCAGCCTGGGTGACAGAGCGAGACTCCATCTCAAAAAAAAAAAAAAAGATTAGCCGGGCATGGTGGCAGGCGCCTGTAATCTCAGCTACTTGGGAGGCTGAGGCAGGAGAAGTGCTTGAACCCGGGAGGCGGAGGTTGCAGTGAGCAGAGATCGTGCTACTGCACGTCAGCCTGGGAGACAGAGACACCATCTCAAAAAAAAAAAAAAAAAAAAAAGGCACCACGCACAGTGGTTCACACGTGTAATCCCAGCACTTTGGGAGGCCGAGGTGGCCGGATCACAAGGTCAGGAGTTCGAGACCAGCCTGACCAACATGATGAAACCCCATCTCTACTAAAAATACAAAAAACTAGCCAGGCATGGTGGCTCATGCCTGTAATCCCAGCTACTCAGGGGGCTGAGGCAGGAGAATCGCTTGAACCCGGGTGGCAGAGGTGGCAGTGAGTGGAGATCGCACCACTGCACTCCAGCCTGGGCAACAGAGTGAGACTCCATCTAAAATATCTATCTATCTATAGATAGATATAGATAGATATAGATATAGATATAGATATATAGATTCTTCCTGTCCAAGAGTAGGTACCTTTCCATATGTTCAAGTCTTCTTTTGTGTTCATCAGTAATGTTGCTTTTGTTGTTGTTTTGTTTTTAATTTTTTTTAGACACAGGGTCTTACTCTGCTGCCCATGCTGGAGTGCAGTGGTACAGTCACAGGTCACTGCAACCTCGGACTCCTGGTCTCAAGTGATCCTCCTGCCTCAGCCTCCCAAGTAGCTGGGACTATAGGCACACACCACGCCCAGCTAATTTGAAAATTTTTTGCAGATACGGGGTATTGTCCAGTCTGGTCTCAAACTCCTGGACTCAAATGATCTCACCTTAGCCTCCCAAAGAGCTGGGATTACAGGTGTGAGCCACTATGCCTGGCCCTTCAGTAATGTTTTAAGTTTTTCTTCATATAAATCTTGCACATTTTTGTAGATGTATAGACATTCCTGTGTGTTATCTTTTGTGCAGCTCTGTGAATGACAGATTCCTTCTTTGGTGTGTTGAATAATTAGACTCATCTGTAGAGGACCAGTATGGACTGGCCCTAAGACCCCTATATGCCTGCAGTGATTATTTCTTCTGGCATAATCACAAACAATAGGGGTGGTAATCTTAAGACTTCAAAATCACTGATATCGGCAGGGAGGTAGCTAACACTTACCTAATATATGCCAGGCATTATGCTGTTGTTGTTTTGTTTTGTTTTGTTTTTTTCTGAGATGGAGTTTTGCTCTTGTTGCCCAGGCTGGAGTGCAATGGCACAATATCAGCTCACTGCAACGTCTGCCTCCTGGGCTCAAGCGATTTTCCTGCCTCAGCCTCTTGAGTAGCTGGGATTACAGGCACCCGCTACCATGCCCAGCTAATTTTTGTATTTTAGTAGAGACAGGGTCTCGCCATGTTGGCCAGGCTGGTCTTGAACTCCTGACCTCGCCTCCGCCTCCAAAAGTGCTGGGATTACAGGCGTGAGCCACCGCGCCCGGCCCATGCTGGTGTTTTAAATAAATGTGTAACATGTATATGAAAGATGTTATTATCCTCACTTTAAAGATGAAAAATCAGAAGTCTAAGGTCACAGAAGCAGTAAACTTTTTTTTTTTTTTTTTTTTTTGAGATAGAGTCTCGCTCTGTCACCCAGGCTGGAGTACAGTGGCGCAATCTCAGCTCACTGAAACTTCCGCCTCCCAGGTTCAAGTGAGTCTCCTGTCTCAGCCTCCCAAGAGGCTGGGATTACAGGCATGTGCCACCACACTCAGCTAATTTTTGTATTTTCAGTAGAGACGGTGTTTCACCATGTTGGTCAGGCTGGTCTTGCACTGCTGACCTCGTGATCTGCCCACCTCAGCCTCCCAAAGTGCTGGAATTACAGGCATGAGCCACCACGCCCGGCTAACTTTTTTTTTAAATTTAATTTAATTTTATTTTCAGTTCCGGGATAATTGTGTGGAATGTGCAGGTTTGTTACATAGGTAAACGTGTGCCATGGTGGTTTGCTTCACCTGTCAACCCATCACCTAGGTATTAGCCCCCGAATGCATTAGCTATTTATCCTGATGCTCTCCCTCCCCCACCCCGGCTTCGACAGGCCCCAGCGTGTGTTGTTCCCCTCCCTATGTCCATGTGTTCTCATTGTTCAGCTCCCACTTATGAATGAAAACATAAAGTGTTTGGAAAATTTTCACACTTCAAAGCCATTATTTTCTACCACAACTCAGAAGAAGCTGTAGTGAACAGTGAGGTGACTGGTTGTTGTTGACTGTGAAACTTCCATCCTCCATCACTAATTACATACCACTTAAATGTATTTTATTAAGTAGCTCAAACTCATTATGAGTACTATTTCTTAGACATTTAAGGTAGTATACATTTTTGCTAAATGGTGAAAAACAAATTAACTAATCATCTAAATGGCCTCCAGATTCCATGTGTCCTCTTTTTCATGCTTTCACTATTGTCTTCCCCAAATTATCTCCTTTCAGCATTCCCATAAATGCAGCTGGCATGTTTTCAAATCCTTCAATGATATATTCCTTGTACTGGATTTTACCCTGTATCAAAGCAACAACAAATTTTAAAACTCAATTTAATATTCTCAATGATATACTGTTCTCATCCTAGCAACAAATTTATCAGGTACATCATTGGAAACCTTGAAAATAAGAGATGGAAGTCCTGTCCTCCATGAACATGAAGTCAAGGTGGGGCAAGATCCACTTGCACAGTACATGTAAAAAAGATTACAAAGTACACCTAAGAAGAAATAACAGGTGTCGGATCATAGTGCGAAATGTCATAAGGCAGTGATTAAGCAATCTCTTTTTCTTTCTTTTTTTTTTTTTTTGAGACAGAGTCTCGCTCTGTTGCCCAGGCTGGAGTGCAGTGCCGCGATCTTGGCTCACTGCAAGCTCCGCCTCCCAGGTTCATGCCATTCTCCTGCCTCAGCCTCCCGACTAGCTGGGACTACAGGTGCTCATCACCATGCCCGGCTAATTGTTTTGTATTTTTAGTAGGGACAGGGCTTCACCGTGTTAGCCAGGATGGTCTTGATCTCCTGACCTCGTGATCTGCCTGCCTCGGCCTCCCAAAGTGCTGGGATTACAGGCGTGAGCCACCGTGCCCAGCGCGATTAAGCAATTTCTAAATAAGATGCATAGTAAAGTTTAGTAACACAATGATCTCAGAGGAGGTGCAAATAGACAGAGAAAAGAGCACCCTTCATTACCTCTGGCCCCTGAAGAGGCAGGTCCTATTCAGGAAATATAAATGGCAGGACAGTCTAATAATCTGTCTCCCCTTTAAGCCAAGGTTCTTTCAACATGTGTTTAACCTTTATCTGGGAGTGTGGGAAGGAAGGGTTCATGTTAGTGAGAAAGGGTCTTCATTTCTCTTTCTACTACAAGGCACAGCCTACTAATGGGAACTAATTTACATTTTCAGATTTTTTTAAGGGGTCTTATATAGAGACCTGAGTTACCTGATACAAGTTTTTCGCTAATGTATTCCAGTGATGGCTTAGCACTCTTCATGGATTTATAGACAAGATTATTTGCTTGAAGTCAGTCAATTACAAAGTAGGGAAGCTGAGATTTAAACTTTTATTATTATTATTATTATTATTATTATTATTATTCTGAGACAGGGTCTCACTCTGTCACCTAGGTTTGAGTGCAGTGGCACAATCATAGCTCACTGCAGTCTCAACCTCCTGGGCTCCAGTGATCCTTCTGCCTCAGCCTCCTGAGTAGCTGGGACTACAGGGATGTGCCACCATGCCCAGCTAATTTTTTTAGTTTTTGTAGAGACGGGGTCTTGCTAGGTTGCCCAGGTTGGTCTCAAAGGCCTAGGCTCAAGTGATCCGCCCACCTCAGCCTCCCAAAGTGCTAGGATTACAGGCGTGAGCCACTGCGCCTGGCTGAGATTTGAACTTTTGACTTGAAAGCCCCAACTCATTCTTATTCTTGAAGAAGCAAGGAATCTGGATAGGGTGGAAAGGTAGAATCCAGTTCAGAGGTTATAAATAGAGAACGAATACTGTTATGGACTGAATTGTATGCCCCCAATCCAAATCCATATGTTTAAGTCCTAATCACCAGTGCCTGACAATGGGACTATATTTGGAGATAGGGCTTTTTAAAAAAAGGTAATTAAGAGGCCGGGCGCAGTGGCTCATGTCTGTAATCCCAGCACTTTGGGAGGCTGAGGCGGGTGGATCACCTGAGGTCAGGAGTTCGAGACCAGCCTGGCCAACATGGCGAAACCCCGTCTCTACTAAAAATACGAAAATTAGCCAGGCGTGGTGGCATGTACCTGTAATCCCAGCTAGTCAGGAGGCTGAGGCAGAAGAATCACATGAACCCGGCAGGCGGAGGTTGCAGTGAACGGAGATCGCACCATTGCACCCCAGCCTGGGCAACAAGAGCAAAACTCCATCTCAAAAATAAAAGTACTTAAGGTAAAACAAAGTCACACAGGTGGGCCTTAATCAATATGACTGGTGTGCTTATAAGGAGGTTAGGACATAGACACACAGAGAGAAGGCCACGTGAAGATGCAGGGAAAAGGAAGCCATCTACAAGTCGAAAAGAGAGAGGCCTCCAAAGAAACAACCCTGCTGACACCTTGATCTTAGACTTCTAGCCTCCAGAACTGTGAGAAAATAAGTTTGTTGTTTAAGCCACCCAGTCTGTGGTACTCTATTTTGGTAGACCTAACAAACTAATACAAATACTAATGTAAAATGTTAATAATAGGGGAAATTAGGGTATAGGATGCAGGGTATATGGGAGCTCTCTGTACTATCTTCCCAATTTTCCTATAAATCTAAAACTTCTATTTTTATTTTTGTTTTTGAGACAGGGTCTTGCTCTATTGCCAAGGCTGGAGGACAGTGGCGCATTCAGAGTTCACTGCAGCCCTTGAACTCTTGGACTCAGGTGATCCTCCCACCTCAGCCTCCCGAGTAGCTGGGACTACAGGTATGCACCACTGCACCCAGCTAATTTTTTAACTTTTTGTTTTTTGTAGAGTCTCATTATGTTGCCAGGGCTGGTCTTGGACTCCTGGGCTCAAGCAGTCCTCCTGCCTCACCCTCCTAAAGTGCTGGGATTATAGCTATGAGCCACCGCACCCAGCCTAAAACTTTTCTAAAATAAAAAGTGAATTTTAAAAAATAGGGAATGAGATTAAAAAGGGAGTATGTGAAAGAAATTAGGCCAACTCACGACTTAAAACCCACTAGGGCTGGGTGCGGTGGCTCACACGTATAATTCGAGCACTTTGTGAGGCCGAGGCAGGAGAATCACTTGAGGTCAGGAGTTCAAGACAAGCCTGGCTAACATCGTGAAACCCCGTCTCTACTAAAAATAGCCGAGAATGGTGGCGGGCACCTGTAATCCCAGCTACTTGGGAGGCTGAAGTGGGAGAATCACTCGAACCCAGCAAGTAGAGGTTGCAGTGAGCTGAGATCGTGCCACTGCACTCCAGCCTGGGCAACAGAGTGAGACTCCATGTCAAAATAAATAAATAAATAAATAAATAAATAAATAAACACCTAACTAACTATGATCAGCTTCACTTTGTTAGAGGGAAGCACTGGGGACACCAGCACAGTGGTTTCCTGTTGTCAACTGTGATCACGGATGGGCTACATTAGATTTCACCAACTGGGACAACTTAGATTCAGCTCCCTGGAGACAGCCCAGCCCGGCACTGCAAGTGCTATACTGGGAAGAGTGCCAAGCTCCAGTGGCTGCTGGAGGAGCAATCTATTCTTTGGAATTGGAAAATGATCATTGGCCAGGGATTAGGAAACATGATGTCATTTTTCCCCTGTAAAACTAAAATAATGCAACTTGATTGTTCAGATTTCTGTTGACTAAAACTTACATGGTGTAAGGTTTGAAAATTATCACAGCACAGGACTAAGGGATTGTCTTATTTGCTACTTGGGACCTGGAAGAGCTGTGGCACATGTATGCACCCCTCTAACATGCATTTATTCAGCAATATTTATTCAGTGCCTACATTGCTTCATATACTATTCTGGGGGCTGGAGATACACCAGAAAGCAAAATGTATGAATATGCTGTCTTCATGGAGGTTACATCCTCAAGAAGGGAGATGTGCAATAAATATAAATGATAAGTAAATTATAGTATATATTATGTTAAAAGATGATTAATTGCTATGGATAAAAGTAGGATAGGAGCCTGGGCAACATGGTGAAAGCCCTTCTCTATGAAAAACACAAAAAAACTAGCCAGGTGTGGTGGCACATGACTGTTGTCCCAGCTACTCAGGAGGTTGAGGTGGGAGAATCCCCTGAGCCTGGGTCAAGGCTGTGGTGAGCCATGATCACAGCACTGCACTCCAGCCTGGGTGTCTGAGACCCTGTCTCAAAAAAAAAAAAAACAAAAAAAGTGGGGGCGTGTGGGATATGGAGGATCAAGAATGAAGAGGGAATGCAACTTAAAATAGGGCCATTTAAAAACTTGCCTCACCCAGAAGGCACTTTTTTTTTTGTTTTTTTGAGATGGAGTTGTACTCTGTCACTGTGCTGGAGTGCAGTGGCACGATCTTGACTCACTGCAACCTCCGCCTCCCAGGTTCAAGCGATTCTCCTGCCTCAGCCTCCCAAGTAGCTGGGACTATAGGTGCACGCCACCATGCCCAGCTAATTTTTGTATTTTTAGTAGAGACAGGGTTTCACCGTGTTGGTCAGATGGTCTCGATCTCTTGACCTTGTGATCCACCTGCCTTGGCCTCCCAAAGTGCTGGGATTACAAGTGTGAGCCACCGTGCCAGTCCAGATGGCACTTTTTAGCAAAGGCTTGCAGGACGTGAGAGAATTCAGCAAGCAGTTACAGAGGGGTGGAGGAGACTGGGCCAAGTAAATAAGGGGATGAATACTAAGAAATGAAATCAGAGAGATATCAGGGGTCAGATTTTGTGTAAGCTTACTGAATATTAGCACTTTGGTTTACTTTAAGTGAAATGCAGAGCTTTGCATGGTTTGGATCATAAGAACGGCAGGATTTGATTTGTGCCTTAACAGATCGCTATGGCCACCACATTGGGAATTGTCTATAGGGATGCAAAGACGGGAGGCCAGGTAGAGTCCACTACTGTTGCGGGAAGTCAGGGACCCCAAACGGAGGGACTGGCTGGAGCCATGGCAGAGGAACATAAATTGTGAAGATTTCATTTTAATATGGACATTTTATCAGTTCCCAAATTAATACTTTTATAATTTCTTACGCCTGTCTTACTTTAATCTCTTAATCCTGTTATCTTTGTAAGCTGAGGATGTATGTCACCTCAGGACCACTGTGATAATTGTGTTAACTGTACAAATTCATTGTAAAACATGTATTTGAACAATATGAAATCAGTGCACCTTGAAAAAGAACAGAATAACAGCGATTTCCACGGAACAAGGGAAGACAACCATAAGGTCTAACTGCCTGCGGGGTTGGGAAAAACACAGCCATATTTTTCTTGTTGCAGAGAGCCTATCAATGGATGTGCAAGTAGGGAAGATATTGCTAAATTCTTTTCCTAGCAAGGAATATTAATAATTAATACCCTGGGGAAGGAATGCATTCCTGGGGGAGGTCTATAAATGGCTGCTCTGGGAGTGTCTGTCTTACGCATTTGAGAGAAGCACTGAAATACGCCCTGATCTCCTGCAGTACCCTCAGGCTTATTAGGGTGGGGGAAAAACTCCGCCCTGGTAAATTTGTGGTCAGACTGGTTCTCTGCTTTTGAACCCTGTTTTCTGTTGTTGAAGATGTTTACCAAGACAATACGTGCACAGTGAACATAGACCCTTATCAGTAATTCTGATTTTGCCCTTGTCCTGTTTCCTCAGAAGCATGTGATCTTTGTTCTGCCTTTTGCCCTTTGAAGCATGTGATCTTTGTGACCTACTCCCTGTTCGTACACCCCCTCCCCTTTTAAAATCCTTAATAAAAACTTGCTGGTTTTGTGGCTCAGGTGGGTATCACAGTCCTACCGATATGTGGTGTCGCCCCCAGCAGCCCAGCTGTAAAATTCCTCTCTTTGTACTCTTTCTCTTTATTTCTCAGCCAGCCAACACTTATGAAAAATAGAAAGAACCTATGTTGAAATATTGGGGGCAGGTTCCCCTGATACACTACAAGCATCCAGGCTAGAAGGCATGGTGCCTGGACCAGGGTGGTAGCAGGGAGGTGGGAGAAGTGTTCAGATTCTGTATATATTTTGAAGATAGAACCACCAGAATCTCCTTAGAGATTAGACATGGGTACGACAGAAAGACATCAAAGATGACCAAGGCTTTTGGATTGAGAAACTAGAAGTATAGAATTGTTATAACTGAGATAGTAAAGTCTGAATATGGAGCATGTTGAGCAGGAAAGATCAAAATATATTTCGTTTTCAAGATGTTATGTCAGAGATGTGTATCAGGCATCCAGGTGGACATACTAGCCTAGAGTTAAGAGGAGAGCCAGGCTGGAGATAGAGATGGGAACTCCCAGCATACTGAGCCCAGACGAGCTAACTAAGGGATAGCTCAAGCGTAGATAGAGAAGAGCAAAGTCCCAGTGACCATGACCTGGGGCACTCTAATATTAATTTGGAGTAAAGAAAAGCTAGCAAGAGTCTGAGGAGGACCAATCAGTGAGGAAAACCAAGAGTTAAGGGAAGCAAAGGGAAGAAAGCATATCAAGGAGAGAATGATCACTATGAAATATTTCCCATAGCCAAGTGAGGCTAAGAATCAACCAGTGGATTTCACTATGTAAGGGTCCCCTGTGACCTTGACAAAAGTTAATTTTGGCCAGGTGCGGTGGCTCACACCTGTAACCCCAGCACTTTGGGAGGCTGAGGCGGGCGCATCACTTGAGACCAGCCTGGCCAACATGACGAAAACCTGTCTCTACTAAAAATACAAAAAATTAGCTGGGCGTGGTGGTACACACCTGTAGTCCTAGCTACTCGGGAGGCTGAGGCATGAGAATTGCTGGAACCCAGGAGGCGGAGGTTGCCGTGAGCTGAGATTGTGCCACTGCACTCCAGCCTGAGCAACAGAGTGAGACTCTGAAAAGCCTCATATGTGGGTTTAAGGAAGAATGGAAAGAGAGGAATGGCAGACAGTGAGTGTAGACAGCACTTCCAGGTATTTTGTTATAAAAGGAAGAGAAGGGAAATGGACCTGCATTTGCAGTGGAAATGAACTTTAGAGAGGGTTGTTTTGTTTTCCTTTCAAAGATGGGAAAAGTAAGAATATTTATACTCTAAGCACAATGACCCAATAGGGAAAAACTGACGATGCGGCAGAGATGGGGAAGAATTGGTGGAACAAAAGCCTTGAGAGGCAAAAGGGAGTGTGACCTAGTGTACAATTGGAAGGGGTGGCTCCGGAGCTCCTTACCTCTAAGACCCATTTCAGCAAGTCCTTCAGAGCTTTTTGGCGGGCATCTCCTTGCCAGCGGTAGACGACAAAAGCTTCTATGCGAAGCTCCTGATAGATAACAATCTCTGGGGGTGGGCCTGTGAAGAGAAGGGCACATTTGGGTGGCAGGATCCAGGGAGGTGCCCATGGTGAAACAAGCAGTACAGGTCACTGTCACTGTGCTTGGTGCTGGGAGTTTTTTGGTGCTTCTCCCCTTCCATTTCCTCACTCCTTTCTGATCCACGGGACTGCTGGCCAATCAACATGCACTCTGCAGCCAGGCAGAATAATGGCCCCAAAGATGTTCATATCCAAAAACCCCAGAACCTGTTCCTTACATGGACTTTGCAGATATGATTAAGAAGCTTGGGGGTGGCGCGGTGGCTCACACCTGTAATCGCAGCACTTTGGGAGGCCAAGGCGGGCAGATCACAAGGTCAGGAGTTCGAGACCAGCCTGGCCAACATAGTGAAACCCCCGTCTCTTCTAAAAATTAAAAAAAAAAAAAAAAAATTAGCTGGGCATGGTGGCAGGTGCCTATAGTCCCAGCTACTTGGGAGGCTGAGGCAGGAGAATGCTTGAACCCGACAGGTGTAGGTTGCAGTGAGCTAAGATCGTGCCACCGCACTCCAGTCTGGGTGACAGAATGAGACTCTGCCTCAAAAAAATAAAAAGAAAAAAAGAACCTTGAGATGGGAATATTATTCTCCACTATAAAGATGGACCCAATATAACAGCAAAGGTCTTCGTAAGGGAATGAGGGATATAGGAAAGTTACAGTCAGGGACAGAATATGGGGTGACAGAAGCAGAGATGAGAGAGAGGAGGAGGAGGAAGAGCCTATGCCCCTGGCTTTGAGGACAGAGGAAGGGGCCACATGCCAAGAAATACAGGCAGCTGCTAGAAGCTTGAAAAGGCAAGGAAGCAGATTCTCCTCTAGCATCTTCAGAAGGAATGCAGCCCTGCCAACCCATTTTACTTTTAACCTCTAGACCTACAAGAATAAGTGTGTGGGGTCGGGTGCGTGGCTCATGCCTATAATCCAGCATTTTGGGAGGCCAAGGCAGGCAGATCACTTGAGGTCAGGGGTTTGAGAGCAGCCTGGCCAACATGGTGAAACCCTGTCTCTACTAAAAATACAAAAATTAGCTGGGCATGGTGGCACATGCCTGTAATCCCAGCTACTCAGGAGGCTGAGGCAGGAGAATCGCTTGAAGTCGGAAGGGGACTGCAGTGAGCTGAGATTGCACCACTTCACTCCAGCCTGGGTGACAGAGCGAGACTCGGTTTCAAAAAGAAAAAAAGTAAACAAACAAAAGAATAAACATGTGGTTGTTTTTGTGTCTGTGTGTTTTGTGGTTGTCGTTTTTAATTTGAGACAGGGTCTGGCTCTGTTTCCCCAGGCTGGAGTAAAGTGGTGCCATCACTGCTCAATGCAGCCTTGACCTCTTGGCTCAAGTGATCTTCCCACCTCCGCCCTGCAAGTAGCTGGGACTATAGGTGCATGCCACCACACCTGGCTAATTTTTTTTAGTTTTTGTTTGTTTGTTTGTTTTTTCTGTCAGAGATGAGGTCTCACTCTATTGCCCTGGTTTGAAACTCCTGGGTCAAGCGATCCTCCTGCCTTGGCCTCCCAAAATATTGGGATTACAGGCATAAGCCACTGCGCCTGGCTAAGAATTTGTATTTCTAACAAGCTCCCAGGAGATGGTGATGCTGCTGGTCCTTGGCCCACACTTTGAAAACCAGCACCCCAGAAAAAGCACACAGCTCTCCTGCAGCCTGTAAAGAAGATACTACCCTTCTGTGTGTAAGGAAGAAAAAGTTTTTTGGTTGCCTGGTTGATTTTCCCAAGTGTCCTAATTGACTAGAAACTGACAGAATGACACCTCAGCATAGGCTTTCAAGTTCCAGGAAGTCAGGCGAAGATGCCTGGTGTGCTAAGACGAGTGGTGGAATCTAGCTTCAGCATCTTTGACCACTGGCACCACTCAGCCTAAAGTTCCCACTGATTACTTTGAGGAAAGTAACATTAGCAGTTGGAAATATGAAGCTTCGTCCTGAACCAAAAGAAACTAATGCAAGAGAATGAGACAGAAAGAGTGCTTCTTCAGAAGACCCACATCAACTATTCTTTGTGAGTTAGGGATTGGAACTCTCATTTCCTCATCTTAAATGAAAGTGGGATGGGCATGGTGGCTCATGCCTGTAATCCCAGCACTTTGGAAGACTGAAGGGAGCGGATCACGAGGTCAGGAAATCAAGACCATCCTAACACAGTGAAACCCCGTCTCTACTAAAAATAAAAAAAATTAGTCAGGCGTGACGATTTGTGCCTGTAATCCCAGCTACTCAGGAGGCTAAGGCAGGAGAATCGCTTGAACCGGGGAGGCAGAGGTTGCAGTGAGCCGAGATCGTGCCACTGCACTCCAGCCTGGGCGACAGAGTGAGACTCTGTCTCAAAACAAAACAAAAAACAATAGCCAGGTATGGTGGCACATGTCTGTAGTCTCAGCTACTCGGGAGGCTGAGGTGGGAGGATCACTTGAGCCCAGAAGGTGGAGGCTGCAGTGAGCCATGATTGCGCCACTGCACTCCAGCCTGGGCAACAAAGCGAGACCCTGTCTCAAAAAAAAAAAAAAAAAAAATTTAAAAAATTTAAAAAAAATCTCCAGTCTGGGAAACAGAGCAAGACCTTGTCTCAAAACAAACAAACAAACAAACAAAAAAGCAAAATGAAAGTGAAATGCTGTTTCTGGATTTGTGCGTGTTGATGAGAATGTTGGTTTTTGTTTTTTTACTGAGAGCAAAAAAGCATATGTAGCATTAAACCTGGAGGAAATCATTGCTTGCCTCTGAGCTATCCTAACAGTGGAATATGTTAGAATTTCTGGGGCTCTGTGGCAGGGCAGAATTCCATCTGATTAAAATGTAACGGACAAGGCCAGCTGACATCTCAAAGTCCTGTCTGAGCAGCTGAGCTTCCAAAGACTAATTGCTAAAAAGACTAGATCGAGTTACTGTATCCAAAATATTTGGCTATTCCTAATCGGACTGTGGTTAAGAAAAGGCCTCCTGCAGCTTTGCTCAGTTGTCAGGCAGGCAATTGCCCATGCTTAGCACCAGTTAGAAAATTATAAGGGGAAAAAAAAGTCCCTAACAATAAGATTGCCAAGTAAATCTGGAGTTTCCTTCTTGGTAATGATTTTGATTTTTCACAACCTGAGAGGGAATCTACAAGTTGCCCTTTGTCAGCCCCTTCCTTTCTAGCCCCCCCATCTCCATACAGTTGTGTGGTGGTTAACCAGTGGGGCTATAAGGTTTCATTCCCATTAGTCAAGCTCATCATAGAATAAATAACCATTGATTTATGGTTGCCTGGATCCTGATTAGAGTCTGGAAGATTCCTTTTTTTCCTACTTTCTCGTACTTTCTCCTTTTTTGGGGGGGTACCATAGGTAATTTGTGATCTCTCTTAATAGCACAGAATCACTGTAGCAGAAACAGACTCTGTATGAGGAGCTTAGAAGACTGGTCTTTGTTTTGAGTCTGTTGCCAATAGGAGTTAAAGAGTCTCTGGTCCTCTTGGCCATTCATCTCCACACCCGTAAAATGAGAGGCCTGTACAAGGCATCTCACAGGACTGGGATTTAATGAATATGGTTCTCTGGTTGATACTGCTTTTGGACCTCAGAGTGTGGAGTGGGAGGGATGTGGTTTCAGCATAAGAGAGTAGGGAGTGGGGAATGGAGCGCATGGCAGGGCACCAGAGAAATAAAACAAGGACAATCAAGGAATGGAGGGAAGCTGCTGCTCCCTTCCCTTTTAGTGGCAATTGTCAGCCTGCTGAGGCCAAGATGCCCTACTGCTCCAAGAAGCACTGCCCAAGATTTCTGAAGGGCATGGCAGTCTGCTCTTCCCTTCACCCACAGCAAGTCACACTTTATTCCTCTCGCACCTCCAGCAATGTCTCTAATATCCAGAGGAACCTGAATATTTTACCAGCCAGACCAAGGTGTTCTGTTTCTAAATCAAATCATCACTGTCTTTTTACAATTTTGCATTAAATGATAGGTAAAAACTAAAACTTTTAATAACTGTTTCTTTTATATTTGTAGATCCTGCTGTTTCTCTACATAAAAATCTAATATAAGCTGATTTAGCACAAAATATGTGAAATTATATATATTTTTATTTCTTTTGTTATTGTTTTTGTTATTATTATTATTTTGAGACAGGCTGTCACTTTGTCACCCAGGCTGGAGTGCAGTGGCAGGAACACAACTCACTGCAGCCTCGCCTCCCAGGCTCAAGCAATCCTCCCACTTCAGCCTCTTGAGTAGCTGGGACTACAGGTGTACACCACCACACCCAGCTTATTTTTGTATTTTTTGTAGAGACGGCATTTTGCCGTGTTGCCCAGGATGGTCTCAAACTCCTGAGCACTCACAAAGTGACTCTGTCTTAAAAAAAAAAAAAAAAAAAAGAATATATGAAAATCTTTCTAATAATTTCAGAGTCACTGGCCTATGGCATATCTGTGAATTTTCTCCTTGTCCAGCCTTGTGACATATGGGATCGTGTGCACGCGCTCATTACCTGGGGGAAGTGGGCCGGTTCTGTTATATGTAGAGATGGCTCCACATATGGCAATCCTTCCAAATTTCTTCATCTGGCCGATAACAGTGTTTGAAAACTCTCCACCTACCTAAACAGATAGCAAAGACAAAACGTTAAATAATCTAAATACTAGAGATTCAGGAGAATCATTAAGTCACAAGCATTATTTTACAATACCTGTTTTAGCAGCAACAAAACTGACTGAATTAGCCCAACAGTGCAGAAGACTGCAGTTAGAAAAAGACATTAGAAACAGGCATTTTCGGCCGGGCACGGTGGCTTACACCTGTAATCCCAACACTTTGGAAGGTTGAGGTGGGTGGATCACCTGAGGTCAGGGGTTCCAGACCAGCCTGGCCAACATGGTAAAACCCTGTCTCTACTAAAGATACAAAAAATTAGAAGGGCATGGTGGTGGGCACCCATAATCCCAGCTACTTGGGAGGCTGAGGCAGGAGAACTGCTTGAACCCAGGAGGCGGAGGTTGCATTGAGCTGAGATCACACTACTGCACTCCAGCCTGGGCAAGAGAGCAAGACTCCATCTCAAGAAAAAAAGAAAAATAAATAAACAGGCTTTTTCATTTGATTCTAAGACCATACCTTTTATAACTTATACATTTTCCTTTATTATATATTGAGGTTCTCTGATCAGTCCAATAACCTCATTGTCTTATAATTTAAAGGTATGGAAAAATACTCAAAAGGTGTATAGAGAACAAAGTTGGAAGACTGGCACTTTTCAATTTCAAAACTTAATACAAAGCTAAATTAATTAAGATAGTGTGAGAGTAGAAATACAGATCAATGGAACTGAATCACGAGTCCAAAAATGAACCCTTACATTTAGGATCAATTGGTTTTCTACAGAAGTGCTAAAGCAGTTCAATAGAGGAAAAATAGTCCTTTCAATAAACGTGCCGAACAACTGGATTTCCACATGGAAAATAATGCAATTGGGCCTCTTCCTTATACTACACACAAAAATTAACTTAAAATGCATCGTAGACCTGAATGTAAGAGCTAAAACTATAAAACTCTTAGAAGAAAACACAGGAATAAATCTTCATGACCCTGAGAAAGGAAAAGCCTTCTTAGACATGACACCAAAAGCTCAAGGAACAAAAGAAAAATAGATTAATTGGGCTTCATCAAAATTTAAAACTTTCATGCTTCAAAGAATACCATCAAGAAAGTGAAAGCCAGCCTGGGCAACATAGTGAGACTCCATCTCTACAAAAAAATAAATACATAAAAATTAGCTGGGTATGATGGAGCATGTCTGTGGTCCCAGCTACTTGGGAGGCTGAGGCAAGAGGATCGCTTGAACCTGGGAGGTCAAGGCTGCAGTGAGCTGTCATCACATACTGCACTCCAGATTGGGAGACAGAGTGAGACTGGTGAGACTGAGTCTCAAAAAAAAAAAAAGGGCAAAAACAAAAACAGAAAGAAGGTTAAAGGCAATTCACTGAATAGGAGAAAATATTTGCAAGCCATATAGAGTTGGTCCTCATTATTAGTGGGTTTCATATTTGCATATTGTAAACTACTTGCTAAAATTTTATTTGTAACCTCAAACCAGTACTCACTAAGCTCTCCCTGGTCACTTGCAGACATACATGGAGCAGTAAAAAAGATGCAGATGTTCTCTGAGGCTGAATAAGACCATGCTCTGCCTTCTTGTTTCAACTGTTACACAGAGATGACCAGAGGATGGGGCCACTGCAGTGCAGTTCAAGAGGCTCTGGTTCGGGGAAGAGTTGGATGGGGTATGAATCCCAACTCTGGGGGTATTAGCTAGTGGAGTGGCCATAGGCAAGTTACTTAACACTTCTTAACCTCCCTTTGTCTTTCATAAAATAAAAGCTACTAGGATGAGTTGTTTTAAGGATTTCAGATTATAGTCTATGTGAGATATGTGCAAACATGTACATATTTCCCCTAGAAGCAATGGTTTTCAGCCTTGGTGGTGACCTTATAGAACATAAATATTGCGAATAATGAAAATCCACTGAATCTAATAAGGGACTTGTATCGGTAAGATGTAAAGAACTCTTGGCCAGGTGTGGTGGCTCATGCCTACAATCCCAGCACTTTGGGAGGCCAAGGCAGGTGGATCACCTGAGGTCAGGAGTTCGAGACCAACCTGGCCAACATGATGAAACTCCGTCTCTATTTAAAATACAAAAATTAGCTGGGCATGGTGGTGCATGCCTGTAATCCCAGCTACTCGGGAGGCTGAGGCAGGAGAATCACTTGAACTCGGGAGGTGGAGGTTGCAGTGAGCCAAGATCGCGCCACTGCACTCCAGCCTGGATGACAGAGCAAAAAACTGTCTCAAAAAAAAAAAAAATCTTACAACCTCACAAATAACCTAATTCAAAAATGGGCAAAGATTTTGAACAGATATTTCTCCAAAGAAGATATACAAATGGCAAATACATACGTTGAAAGATCCTTAATATTGTTAGCCATAGGGAAATGCAAGTCAAACTCAAATCAGAATGAAATATCACTTCAAACCTACTAGGATGGTTATAATAAAAAAGACAGACAATAGCACGTGTTGGTGAGTATGTAGAGAAGTTGGAACCCTCATACACTGCTTGTGGGAATGTAAAGTACTGTAGCCACTTTGCAAAACAGTTTGACAGCTCCTCAAAATGTTAAACATGAAATTATCATATGACCCAGCAATTCTACTCATAGGTATATACTTAAAAGAAATGAAAACATCCACACAAAAACCTCTGCATGAATGTTCATAGTAACATTATACTTCATAGCCAGAAAGTATAAGCTAATACCCATCAGGCTGGGTGTGGTGGCTCACGCCTGTAATCCTAGCACTTTGGGAGGCCGAGTTGGGAGGTTTGCTTGAGCCCAGGAGTTCCAGACCAGCCTGGGCAACATGGCGAAACCCCATCTCTACTAAAAATATAAAAATTAGTTGCGTGTGGTGGCACATCCCTATAGTCCCAGCTACTTGGGAGGCTGAGGTGGAAGGATTGCTTGAGCGAGGGAGGTCGAGGCTGCAGTGAGCCACGATCACACCACTGCACTCCAGCCTAGGTGACAGAGTGAGATCCTGTCTCAAAAAACAAAAAAAAGGAATAAAGCACTGATAAATTCTATGATATGGATGAAACTTGAAAACATTTTGCTAAGTGAAAGATGCCAGTCATAAGAGACCACTTTTAGTGGGGAGGAGGGTGGTAATGGAGAGTGACTGCTAATGAGTAGCGTTTTTTGGGGGGGTGATGAAAATATTCTTAAACTGGTTGTACAATTTTGCCAATATAGTAAAAAACATTGACTTCTACACGTTAAATGAGTGAATTACATGGTACATGAATGATATCTCAATAAAGCTGTTTTTTAAAAAAGGCATATATACTTTCTTCATGTACCCCAAAATGGAAACTCTAGGAATATATTCCCTTGTATCAGCGGTCCTCAACCTTTTTGGCACCAGGGAGCAGTTTCATTGGAAGACAATTTTTCTATCGATTGTTGGGGGGATGGTTTCAAGGATGATTCAAGTACATTGTGTTTATTGTGCACTTTATTTCTATTATTATTGCAATGTAATATACAATGAAATAATTATACAACTCACCATAACCATAGAATCAGTGGGTGAGTTTTCCTGCAACTAGACGGTCCCATCTGGGGGTGATGGGAGACAGTGACAGATCATCAGGCATCATCAGGCACCTGAGTAGTGCGATCTCCATAAGGAACGCACAACCTAGATCCCTCACATGCATAGTTCACAACAGGGTTTACACTTCTATAGGAATCTAATGCTGCCACTGTTCTGAGAGGAGGCGGAGCTCAGGCAGTAATGCGAGCAATGGGGAAGGGCTGTAAATACAGATGAAGCTTTGCTTGCTCACCTGCCCCTCACCTCCTGCTGTGCATCCCAGTTCCTGATAGGCTATGGACCACTAACCATCCATGGCCCAGGGGTAGGAGACTCCTGCTTTATATAGTACTTCCATAATAAATTAGATATTAAGTCCAGTTTGTACTTACATTATCAAAATAACAATCATAACCATCAGGAGAGGCTTTCTTCAAGGTTTCTTCCAAAGACTCTACCGTCTTGTAGTTAAAGACGACATCAAATCCAAGCTTTTGAAGGTAGGCAACCTTTTCATCAGACCCTACTGCTCCAACAACTTTGCAGCCCTAAGTAGAAAAAAAAAAAAAAAAAAAGGAAACCATGAATAAGTCACAAGCATGGACCAACACTACTTTCCTGGTCTCGTATGCCTAGGTTCCCTAGGAACACTCTCTTAGGTGCTGAGCCACATATAAAAGGAATACCATAATGGGCCAACAGATCCCATAGGTGAAATCAGTCCCCGGACCATCCTACAACTCAGCTTCAGCTTGCTTCTGACCACCCAGCAGGTCCCTTCTGCATTTATTTGGTTCATAGTTCCACCAGCTGGTTTCACAACCAATCCATTTGACTTCCTTGGTTCTTTGTTTCTGGGCTTCTCTTCCTTGCAATGCAGTGTATGCCATCTCTTGGTACAGTCATTCTTCAGACTATTATTTTGTCTCAGCTCTGTGACTCCCACATCACAGACAGCCCTCCTAGTAACTGCCCCCTTATCCTTTTTTGATTTTTTAAATGTTTATATTTTTTTGAGACATGGTCTCACTCTGTTGCCCAGGCTGGAGTGCAGTAGCACGAACATGGCTCACTGCAACCTTGACCTCTTAAGCTCGTGATCCTCCCACCTCAGCCTCCTAAGTAGCTGGGACCACAGGTGCATACCACTACATCTGGCTTTATATTTTTTAAATTTTCACAGAGACAGGGTCTCACTATATTGCCCAGGCTGATCTCGAACTCCTAGGCTCAAGTGATCCTTCTGCCTTGGCCTCCTAAAGTGCCCAGGCTGATCTTGAACTCCTGGGCTCAAGTGATCCTCCTGCCTCAGCCTTCTAAAGTGCTCGGATTACAGGCATGAGCCACTGCACCAGGCCCCCTTTATCCTTTGATTTAGTCCAAAGCACCAGACTACACGCTTCCTAATCACAGAGGAGCTAGGAAGCATTCTGAAAAGCACTTTCAGGATGACACTACAGATTATAGTGGTTCATAGAAACTAGCTTTTCAGAAAGCTCCCTTATACTCTAAATGTATTATGAAGACCAGAATATGTGCCACTGTGCATTTTCAATCGAGGAAAAACCCCAGTTGGATTTACATGAATCTCTGTACAAATAGTGACGGCCACAGGCTTTTTCCATTCTTTCATGATTCCAGAAAAAACTATTGCAAGAGAGCCCTCCTTGGTCCTTTTTCCTTCTAAGACTATAGACTATCATAGGATGATCTCTTTCACTCTTATGACCTCCTTTATGCAGATTATTAATTAATCTATTAATTCTATCTATTAATGTTAGCCCATTTTTTTTCTCCTGAGTTCCAAATCAGTATTTCCAACAACCTATAGATGTCCTCACACTTGGATGTCCTGTAGGTCCCTCATAAATAGTGTGTTCAAAAGGGAATATACTTTTTTCCTTGCTTCTTACTTATTTCTTTTCTATCCACTATTATAGAGAATGATACAACTCAGTTATCCAAACCTGAAACATGGCTCAAAGGAGAAGCTTTCCTTTGTCTTATGATCCATGTCCAATCATCTGGTTTTCTTCCTCTTTTTTAACCAAACAGCCTTAAAATCCGACTCTGGGCCAGGTGCGGTGGCTCACGCCTGTAATCCCAGCACTTTGGGGGGCTGAGGTGGGTGGATCACCGGAGGTCGGGAGTTCGAGACCAGCCTGACCAACATGGAGAAACCCCATCTCTACTAAAAATACAAAATTAGCCAGGCGTGGTGGCACATGCCTGTAATCCTAGCTACTCGGGAAGCTGAGGCAGGAGAATAACTTGAACCCGGGAGGCAGAGGTTGCAGTGAGCTGAGATCGCACCATGGCACTCCAGCCTGGACAACAAGAGCGAAACTCCAACTCAAAAAAAAAAAAAAAAAAAAAAAAAGCTGACTCTGACTTCCAATCTTTGTCGATGCATCAAAATTTTCATTTGAATTATTGTAAGAGCCTCCTAAGTGGACTTCTTGTTTCTAGTATAGCGTCCCTAGGAACTATTCTCCTACCAAGGCCTAAGTGATGTTTCTAAAAAGCAGAACCAATCATGTTACTTCTTTAAGGACTGAGTATAAATTCCTTAGCATGGCAGTCTCCAGTGGAATTTCTACAGGGAAGAGAAGATATTTTAAAAGATGTGTTCATACCGTTTCAAGTTTCTCAGTGAAATTCAAAAGGATACTGCATTAGTCAACAAGTGCAGGTTATGGGGAAAGGAAGCAATCCTAGAATATGAGGAGCCTCAGCTATGAAAAACTTAATTGCTAATCTAGAAACTGATGCTGCTGCAAGTCATGTAATTCAATTGGAGGACCAGATTAAGAAAGTATAGAATGCAGAGGAAAAAGTACAAAAGATGTAATTATGAGAGCAAAGAGAGCATACAAGAATAGTCCTAAGGGAAACAGAATGAACATATACCATTCCTCATGAAGAAAACAGAATAGATGAAAAAAATAATTAAATAGAAGAAGAAAACTGTTCTTCATCTGAAGAAAAACGTTGGTCTTCAGATTATAATGGCTAACTAAGTTGCAGGCAGGATTAAACAAAGACAGATATAGACATTTCCTGGTGATATTTCTAAACTCAAAGAATAACAAGAAATGCTTATAAGCACCTAAAAGAAAAGTCTAATTACCTAAAAAGGAAAGAGAATCAGATTGGCTTTGAATGTCTCATCTGCAACCCTAAATAGAAATTGAAAAAGTAGAGCAATTTTATAGAACTCTGAGAGAAAGGGATTGGGTCCTTTGAATTTTTTTTTTTAATTTAGAGACAAGGTCTCACAACATTGCCCAGACTGGTCTTGAACTTCTGAGCTCAAGGGATCCTCTTGCCTCAGCCAGAATTCTGAGAAGCTGAGATTATAGGCACACAGCACTGCACCTGGCAGGTCCTTTGAATTCTATATGCATCAAAATTAAAAGGCATTTTCAGATGTCATAACCAAAAAGTTTTAATGATAATGAGATTTTTATTATTTATTAGATTATTGAATAAAAATCTAGGATGTAGGGTAGAATATGGGGAAAAAATATACTGTTTGAAGTTCATATACATGTATTGTATATGTTTATTTATAAAATATGTATATGAATAGTAGCAGGATATAAATAAAACAGATTTTAAATAATTGGTAAAAAGGTAAACACTAGCAGAATGTAAATAAAACTTAGGTTCTCAGTAATTAGAGAAAAAAGAACAAAGAAAATATCACAGAAAGAAATAACCAATAAACGGAAAACAAAGTAAGATATTATAAATATGACCAAACATTCCAGTTATGACAATTAATAAGAATGACTTAAATTTAACTATTACAACACTGAGACTTTCAGATGGGTGAAAAATGCAAATAGCTGCATTTTACAGAAACACACATAAAATGGACAGAAAGGTTGAATATAAAAGAATAGGTTTAAGCGCAAGTCCTATCAAACTTATGGGATAAAAGCCCCTTGTGATTTAATAGGATATTTGAAATTGGAATATTTAGAAATAATCCTAATTCATTTTGTAATTTTAGCACAATCCAAGCCTAGCTAAATTCCAGAACAAAAAGTAAACTTTAAACCAAACTCACTTGTGACTATAGATGCAAAAATTCTGTTTTAAATGTTATCAAGTCAATTCCAAAGGTATAAGCCCATAATATACCATACATACGTAAAGCTTATTCTGCAAATGTCAGAATGGTTCGACATTGGAAAACTAATGTAATTCATTCACTGAAAAGTGAACCTGATAAATGCCGCAACGGCATTTGATAAAATTTAATATCTATTCCTATTTATTTACTTACTTAAACAAATTATTCTACAACTTCTATGGTAGCCTCACATTTGTATTCCAAGCTCCTATTAGCACTGGAGACCAGTCCAAACCCTTGGCCGTTGGTTGTAACCCTGTACTCATCTGTACTCCATCTAACTTGTCCCCTAGGACCTAGGTCCTGAATCCTGCATCCCAGCCTTGGGCAAAGGATCAGTTGAGCCAGATCACCTTCCCACTATGTAATAACAAATCCATACTGTGTCTGAGTTGTTGCCTACTCTATACACCCACCATCAGATTGGATCCCTTGAGCAGACATCTGCTTAAATCAGAGCCAACGTTTCCTTGTCTTAGGTACCTCCCAGGAGTTAGTTCCCAAGCCATGGCCCCACTGCTCTGGGCTGAATGCCCATTTCCTTCTAGTACAACAGCCTTGGCAGTGGGGCCACGTGGGTGATGACTCTTAGCTGGCTCATCTCAAGTCCCTTCTTCTATTGCTAAGGACAATCATGAAGAAAGAAGATTAAGCTGTAGCGATAGAATGTTCAGTAAAAAATATGAAAATGATAAATGCCGATAAACTCACTACTCTAGACAGAGGCCATTTCTGACTTGATTATCTGCAATGTTATCAAATAACAATGTTCAGCTTATCTTTGGTATAGTTTTCCCCATTCCTCCAATTTCTCAATCTCCAACTTCTAAAGAAGACAACTAGACTATAAACTCCCTGAGGCCAAGGAAGATTTGCTGTGTTCACTGTTGCATTCCCAATGGGTTTTGAATAAAGGCTTGTTACTGGAGAAAGGCACTTACCTTGAGCTTTGCAATCTGCCCCACGACTGAGCCCACAGCTCCAGCTGCTGCATTAACCATCACTGTTTCTCCACCCTTCACACCACAGATTTCAAGTAGGCCAAAGTAGGCAGTCAGGCTAAAGGAAGAAAATTAAGGATATATGAATAGAGTTGTTTCTTTCCTCTATAACTCATTTATATATATCTTGAAAGCCTTCTCAGTGGCCCAGTGCCATGGGTCCAAGTAAAAGACAAAAATATAGGAAATAAATATTGCCAGCCACTGTTGCTTTACTTCCTCCATCTCTACTGTCAGATAGGAATAAAGATGATGTGAACTAGGGAGGGAAGGGAGAGTTGGCTAGAAAGGGGCTGTATCCTGTCCATTCACAGGCCAAATTTCAGGGGCAAAAGATGGATTATCTTTCTCAAACTTTGGGGATTCAAGAAGAGAGAGCTGTGCCTCATTCCCATATAAGTTCTATGTAGATGATGAGCTTCATGGGAGAAGCCCCCATGTTATCATGGTGACATAGCCACAGAGTAGCTACAATGCTGTGATATTAGGCATGAGAGGGTCACAGGGAGCATCTGGAGCTTTCCATGGCTCCAAAGTGGTATGGAAGACCTTCTGAAACTTCCCCGTATTACCCCAAGTAAGATGTCAAAGTTAGCTTGCAGGAAAAGAGCTACTGGACCTACCAAGATGCAGCACTGGCAGTACTGATGGGGACTGGGTGAAGACACCACCGCATCTCATTGGATTGCGAGTTTGGAAGGTGATATGATTGAAGACTTTCTTCACAACCAAAGTTTCCTTGTGTCTCCCTTCACCTCTTCTCCCCTACACCTGGCTCACAGTCCAGAGGGAATGACGGGTAACAGAGGAGAACAGAGAGGAAGAGCTCTCATCCGTAGAGGGTACAGGGCAGGCAGGAAAGACCAAGAAGTGCTGGAATCGTTTAGTGCCCACTAATTGAATGTAAGAAGGTATTAAGCATCCTCTACTTTCACAATGATGTCCTTGGCAGTGGCAATTTTGAGGAGTTCAAATTCTGAGTGAAATATGAATTTGGGGTACATAGGAGTTGTTTTTGTTTAGAGGTGATCATTTGGCACTGTATATATATTTCCATTTCATTCCTCAGAAGACCTTCAAAGTTGTAAAAAAGGAAAGGGAAGGAAGAGTGGGAAGAAGGAAAGGGGGAAAGGATCTCAAAACTTAGAGAAAGGAGGTAACTTTGAGCAGGAGACCAGCTTAAGACCAGTACAGATCAAGATCAAGAAGTTGTTGTTGTCCCCCTTCTACTGACACTGAACTTGTATTATCCCTTGGAGCTTTGCAACAACCGCAGGGAGAAGAAAAAAGAAATCCTGAGTTTTAAATTTGAAATGATGTGAGAAATCACTGAATTTAACTGAGGTTTTCTCTTATTACACCAGCCAAAAGGAGGGCTTGAGGTAGAAATGAAGTTCAGTAGTGGAAAATGTTAAGCTATATTTTTGCAGACCTGAATCTCAGCCAATAAAATCCAGACCCATTATAGTGATTGTTAAGCCACTTGCAGAATTTCAGACAAATTCATGTAAAGTTATTTCTGCATTAAAAAAAAAAACTACATGTTGACATTACTTAGCTTACACACCTCTGACTATATTTGGGGCCCATGAGAGGTTGGCATTGAATAGAAGGCAGTGAGAGGCACAGGCAGCATTTTTTTCTAAGAATCCAAATATCTAACATGCATTCCTTAGTGGCTTGGTCAGATGAATAAGAAATATACATAAGTGAATAAATTATCTTCTCTTTCAGGAGTCAGGATCTCCTAATATATTACAAATTACCTTCTCAACAACCAAAGTTTCCTCATGTCTACCTTCACCTCTCCTTCCCCACACCTGGCTCACGGTGCAGAGGGAAGGATGAGCAGGATAACGAAGGAGGAGGAAGAGCTCTCACCCATAGAGGGTACAGGGCAGGCAGGAAAGAATAAGAAGTGCTGGAACTGTTTAGTGTCCACTAATTGAATGTAAGAAGGTATTAATTTTAGTAAACATTAATTACTAAAATGTCTATGCATGCCGGGCATGGTGGGTCTAACTGAAATTTTGTATCCTTTGACCAACATCTCCCCAACCCTTCAGCCTCCCGGCCCCTGGTAACTATCATTCTACTCTCTAATTCTATGAGTTCAACTTTGTTAGATTCCACATTGAAGTGAAATAATGTGGTATGGGCCTTTCTGTGCCTGGCTTATTTCACTTAACATAAAGTCCTCCAATGTTGTCACAAATGACAAGATTTTCTTCTTTTTTAAGGCTGGATAGTATTCCGCTATGTATATAGACCACGTTTTCTTTATCCATTCAACCATTGATGGACACTTAGGTTGATCTTCCTTCTTAGTCCTGCCCTCTTCTCTAATCAGCCCCTGAGCCTATCATGCATCAAATATCTTCCTGTTGATCAAGTTCTGAATAAACCATTTTGGAAAATCAGAGTGTCAGACATTCAAACAAATGGAATATATCCATGAAACTCACCCTGGCATGCCAACTGTCCCCAGAGCCAAAGACAGTGGTATTGTGTCTGGCCACTCTGTCAGCAGCTTTTCCAGATCTTTCCCATCAGAAATGGAGTGTGTTGTCCAGCCTGGAGAAGCCAGTACAATAGTTCCTTTTGGTAGGGCTGCATTTTTACTTTCCACAACTCTGAAAGATAAAGCACATTAAGGCATTAAGGCATGTGACATGTCTTCCCTTTCAAGGGAGTCAGGATGCTGTGCGGTTTGTGTTGACAAAAGTGCACTGAGGTTGATATTCCACGACTGATAGTCCACCACCCCTCTCCATCTTAATTCTTAGCCATCGGCATAGGGGTCACCAGAGAACTCTCAACTGGCCCAGCCACTTGAGGAGTGGCTCATGGGGTGAGGAGCGCCTGTTCTCACCCACTTCTCTTCCTTTTAAGCAAGAGGCCTCTGTCCTGTGGCTCAAGGTGACCTGGACACTAGCCTTCTCTTCTTCAGGTGTTGCTCTCTTTCCCTTAGCCTTCCACTTTCCAGAATCTTTGAGATTTTCCTCTCTACTGTCCCTTTCACTCAACATATAAGCATGCTCAACTCTGCCATCTTATAATCCCATCCCTCCCCTATCTCCTTGCCCCTTCGTCTTCCTTTTTCAGCCAAACTTCTTCACTTCCCATTCATGTGCTAACCCGCTGCAACCTGCCTTCCACCCCTACTACTCCACTAAGGTCACAACAACCTCCTGAGCACAAAATCCAGCGGACATTCCTTAATCATTGTCTGATTTTACTTTTCCACTCTCTCTCTCCTCTCTCTGTCTCTCTCTCTCTATATATATATCTGCATACTTTTTTTTTTTAAGATGGAGTCTTGCTCTTGTCACCCAGGCTGGAGTGCAATGGTGTGATTTCAGCTCACTGCAACCTTCACTTCCTGGGTTCAAGCAATTCTCCTGCCTCAGCAGCTGGGATTATAGGTGCCCACCACAACACCAGGCTAATTTTTGTATTTTTAGTAGGGACAGGGTTTCACCATGTTAGCCAGGCTGAACTCGAACTCCTGACCTCAGGTGATCCACCTGCCTTGGCCTCCCAAAGTGCTAGGATTACAAGTGTGAGCCACTGCGCCCGGCCTACCCTTTTCCACTCTATTAACACAGGGTCACCCAAAAGTCTTCCCTCATTGGTTCCCAGGGTACTGACCTCTGCTGGCTTTTTTCCTCCTCCTCTAAGCTGCACCCTTTCTGTCTCATTTACTGATTCCCTTTTCTTCATCCAACTCTTTATCCTTCTTTACCATCTTTCCTCCCCAGATCATAAAGTTATATAACGCATATTTAGTCTAGAAAATTTTAAACATATAAAATAAAAATATCAGTTCTAATCTGACAGCACAAAGACAACTGCTAACATTTGGGTGTATTTTATGTCAATATTAATGGTATATTTAAAAATGTGTACTATATGTATGCATTTATTTATTTATTTATTTTTGGAAACAGAGTCTCGCTCTGTTGCCTGGCTGGGTGCAATGGTGCCATCTCGGAATACTGCAACCTCTGACTCCCGGGTTCAAGCAGTTCTCCTGCCTCAGCCTCCCAAACAGCTGGGAATACAGGCGCGTGCCACTACGCCCAGCTAATTTTTGTATTTTTAGTAGAGACGGGGTTTTGCCATATTGGGCAGGATGGTCTTGATCTCTTGACCTCGTGATCCGTCTGCCTCAGCCTCCCAAAGTGCTGAAATTACAGGCGTGAGCCACCGCGCCCGGATGTATTATACATATTTACATAATTGAAGTAATGTTATATGTTTTATAACCAATAATTTATCTGTCAACATTACGTTGGTCTATATAATTTATACTTTTTTCCATGTTAGTAAGAATCCTTCAAACAATGTAATGAATTTAATTACACCACCATTATCAGGATACTTTCAGTATTTTTCCTAATGTTATTTTTTTCCTTTTTTCTGAGTCTGCTTGCTAGGAAATATATTTTAATTAATATTCATAAACATGATTATTATTTCTTTCTTTTTTTTTTTTTTTTGAGACACAGTCTCTCTCTGTTGCTCAGGCTGGAGTGTAGTGTTGCTCATGGCTCACTGCAACCTCAACCTCCCCTGAGCTCAAATGATCCTCCCACCTTGGCCTCCTGAGTAGCTGGGACCACAGTAGCACACTACCACATCCAGCTAATTTTTTTTTTTTTTTTTTTTTGAGACGGAGTCTCGCTCCCCAGGCTGGAGCACAGTGGCGTGATCTCAGCTCACTGCAAGCTCCGCCTCCCTGGTTCACACCATTGTCCTGCCTCAGCCTCCCGAGTAGCTGGGAGTACAGGTGCCCACCACCACACGCGGGTAATTTTTTGTATTTTTAGTAGATATAAATATAGATGTATTTGTATATTTAGTAGAGACGGGGTTTCACCTGTTAGCCAGGATGGTCTCCATCTCTTGACCTTGTGATCTGCCCACCTCGGCCTCCCAAAGTGCTGGGATTACAGGCGTGAGCCACGTGCCCAGCCAATTTTTTTTTTTTTTGAGACAAGAGTTTCAATCTGTTGCCCAGGCTGGAGTGCAATGGCGTGATCTCAGCTCACTGCCACCTCCGCCTCCCAGGTTCAAGCAATTCTCGTCCCTTGGCCCCCTGAATAGCTAGGATTACAGGCGCCCACCACCACGCCTGGCTAATTTTTGTATTTTTAGTAGAGACGAGGTTTCACCATGTTGCCCAGGCTAGTCTTGAACTCCTGACCTCAGGTGATCCACCCACCTCAGCCTCCCAAAGTACTGAGATTACAGGCGTGAGCCACTGCACCCAGACTTTTTTGTATTTTTTTGTAGAGACGGGGTTTACCACGTTGTCCAGGGTGGTCTCAAACTCCTAGATCCACCCACCTCGACCTCCTGAAGTGCTGGGATTATAGGAATGAGGGACTGCACCTGGCTCAATACTGTTGCCTTAGTCAGGATTTCTATAAATGGTATTACTAGGTCAAAGAGTATTAAAACATTTGTAACTCTTGCTGCATATTGCCAAATTCCCAAATTCCTTTCTAGAAGGTTGTGCCAACTTCCACTTCCACCATCAATGTATGAGTGTATTATCTCCATTACTATTATATTTTCAAAAATAGTTTGCCAATCCAGCAAACACAAATACATGCTCATTTCTTTAATTATTAGCAAGAAACGTATAAGACCTATATGAAGAAAACTGTTAATGGGATATAAGACAAAATGAATAAATGGAGAAGCATACCTTGTGTTTGGAGAGAGAAATTGTAAGGATTCAGTTTCCTCTAAATAAATCTGTAAGGTCAGTGAAATCCCAGTAAAGATCCATAGACGATTTCTACCAATGGTATTATAATAACTGGCTAGTCATTGAGACACAAAATTTAAAAAAATAAAGAATGAGATGTTTGGTTTTTTTAAGAGACAGGGTTTTGCCATGTTTCCCACGCTGGTCTTGAACTCCTGAATTCAAGCAATCCATCCACCTTGGCCTCCCAAAGTGTTAGGATTACAGGCGTGAGCCACTGAACCTGCCCCCACTCATTATTCTAATATAAAAGCTAAATAACTCAAAATTTTTGTCGTAAAAAATTAAAGTATAAAATACAGAAAACATGAATACTTTTTTTTTTTTTTGAGATGGAGTCTCGCTCTGTCATCTAAAGCTGGACTGCAATGGCGCGATCTCTGCTCACTGCAACCTCCTCCTTGGTTCAAATGATTCTCCTGCCTCAGCTTCCCAAGTAGCTGGGATTACAAGCACCCACCACTGTGCCCAGCTAATTTTTGTATTTTTAGTAGAGACGGTTTCACCATGTTGGCCAGGCTGGTTTTGAACTCCCAACCTCAGGTGATCCACCCACCTTGGCCTCCCAAAGTGCTGGGATTGCAAGCGTGAGCCACTGCCCCCGGCATGAATAAATATTTTAGTAATTATGGAGTGGGGAATCCCTTTCTAAGCATGAGATGAAACCAAAGGACCATAATTATAAATACTTACAATTTTATCACATAAAATTTTAAACTGTAATTGGACACAGAACAAAGATCAACAAAGGCCTGAACATTTGCAACACTTAATATCCTGAACATACGAGAAGCTTTTACAAATCAATATAACGAATGATAAGACCTAAAGGAAAAGGGCAAAGGATATAAACAGATAATCCACAGAAGAAAACTGAGAATTAACTTACAAAAAGAAGGTCAATATCACTAATAATAAAAGAAATGCAAACTAAACTAAGCATAAACTATCATTATATTTATCTCAGGTTGCCGAGACTGATGGTGAACAGTATAAGGGAAACAGGTTAATACTATTTGTAGGAGTGAACATTCATACATTTTTTTTTTTTGAGACCAAGTCTCACTCTGTTGCCCAGGCTGGACTGCAGAGGTGTGATCTCAGCTCACTGCAACCTCTGCCTCCTGGGTTCAAGCGATTCTCATGCCTCAGCCTCCTGAAGAGCTAGGATTACAGATGCCCATCACCACACCTGGCTAATTTTTTTATTTTTAGTAGAGATTGGGTTTTGTCATGTTGGCCAGGCTGGTCTCAAATTCCTGACCTCAAGTGATCCTCCTGCTTCAGCCTCCCAAAATGCTGGGATTACAGGCATGAGCCACTGCGTCCAGCCTTCATATAATTTTTCTGAAGAACAATTTGTCATCACCTTTTCAGATTAAAAATATACATTTCTTTGGGTCTAGAATTTATACTTGTGGGAACTTAATGTAAAGCGATACTCATCCAAGAGGGTAAAGAATACACAGATACACACGTATAAATACATACATGCTCCTGGAAGAATTATTTGTCATAGAAAAAATTGAAAACAGTTGTTATCAGTAGTAGATTAGTTAAAAATAATTTGCAGCTATTAAAAGGTAGGTGGTATATTTATATACTGTCAATGAAAGATATCCTTAACATAATAATTGAGAGAAAGCAGTTTTCTGAAGGTCATATAATTCCATTTAAAATTTATATATAGGCCGGGCACGGTGGCTCATGCCTGTAATCCCAAAACTTTGAGAGGCCGAGGCGGGCGGATCACCTGAGGTCGGGAGTTCGAGACTAGCCCAACCAACATGGAGAAACCCCATCTCTACTAAAAATACAAAATTAGCTGGGTGCGGTGGTGCATGCCTGTAATCCCAGCTACTCGGGAGGCTGAGGCAGGAGAATCAGAATCACTTGAACCTGGGAGGTAGAGGTTGTGGTGAGCCAAGATTACGCCATTGCACTCCAGCATGGGCAACAAGAGTGAGACTCCGTCTCAAAAAAAATAATAATAAAATAAAATGAAATTTATATATAAAAGTATGTACACTGGACAATTTTTCTTTTTCTTTCTTTCTTTCTTTTTTTTTTTTTTTGAGATGGAGTCTCACTCTGTCGCCCAGGCTGGAGGGCAGTGGTGCAATCTTGGCTCACTGCAACCTCTGCCTCCCAAGTTCAAGCAATTCTCCTGCCTCAGCCTCCCAAGTAGCTGGGATTACAGGCATGCACTACCACACCCAGTTAATTTTTGTATTTTTAGTAGAGACGGGGTTTCACCATGTTGGCCAGGCTGGTCTCGAACACCTGACCTCAAGTGATCTGCCCACCTCAGCTTCCCAAAGTGCTGGGATCACAGGCGTGAGCCACTGTGCTGGCCCACAATTTTTGAAATAATAATATATTAACAATAGTTGTCTTTAAGGTTCAGATGACGGGAACTTTCAGTTTCTAAGATAAAAATTTTGTTTTATTTGAATTTTTACAATAATCATGGTAGACAGACCCCCTGAAACTATTGCTATGTTGAATTTTTACAATAATCATTGTAGGCAGACCCCCTGAAACTATTGCTATGGAATAAAAGATGAAATGCTCCTGATTATTGTGAATACAAAGTTGCATGCAGGATTGTGTAAAGACAATGCCAGGTTGGACTGCCAGAATGAGCCAACAGCGTGTGATGTGCTTCCCCCTGCAGAGAGCGTATGACCAGACATGCAGTCAGGGAGGTTTCACATCACCAAGATTCCTATCCCAGAAATGCAGATTTTCATAGCTCTGGGAATGGAATGCAACCCTTGTGGAGAGCCTATAAACGGACGCATGGGGGGGCACCTGTCCATATGGATAAGATAGGGCTGTAAATGCCCTCATCTTGCCACGGCTCTTCTAGCCCTCTTTACGGTTAAGGCCTACTCCCTTCTGAGAATTTCTGGTCTAACTGATTATCTAGCTTCACCTCCTGTTTCTATGGATTGTTTGTAACCAGCTTTTGCTGCAACTGTTACTGCTGATTAATATCTTGCTAATCATAGGTTATGGAAAGACTGTGTTTCTGTTTTAAGGCTCTGTTAGAAATTACTGATGCACACACTATATTGTAAATTCTTATCTCTGTATACTGTACTTCTGCATACAGATGTATGTTAAAGAATTACTTCATCCCCATGTGACCATCTCACCTCATAATCAAATGACCCTAAATCCCTCACTAACCTATCCCTGCCCTCACTAAACTTAATAATAAATGCGGGTATATTCAGTGCTTTGGCGGCACCGCGGAACCAGAAGGCGGTGACGCCCCTGGACCCAGCTTTCACTATCTTGTGTGTGTCTATTATTTCTCAACCTGCCGATCCGCCTGGGAACAAAGAGAGAACCCTGTTGCATTGTGGGCTGCTGGCCAGATCCCGCAATAAATCATGACCTGGACAAATACTTTTTTTTTTTTTTAGTAATTAAAAGTAAGGATGGCAAAGTGAAGCTGAAAAAATGACAATTTCACATCCTTCCCTCCTTTCCAGCTAGTCAGGAAGGAGACAGAATTTCCCAAGTTGATTCCAAGATCACACAGTGAGTGAACAACATAGGCTGAAGAAATTGTAGGAGCAATGGACAGAGACAGGACCCAGCAGGAGGTAAAGAGGAGACATATTTTCCAAGCATTGGGACAAATGGAAATAATTACTTGGCCACTTGCTGCCCCATCATTGTATCACCTTCCTTCAATCTTTTGGCTGCCAGTCTGCAAAAAAAAAAAAAAAAAAAAAAAAATAGGTAAACAAATAAAATTCCATTCTTAATACATAGGAGCATCGGGGGACTGTTTTGAGTTTCAAGCCAAATGAAAAACTGCTGGATAAGTGTATGCGGCAATAAAACCCAGACAGATGAAGGGCTACAACTAGGTGAGATACAGGAGGAAAGCTGTTAGAGGAAGTTCTGCTCTGTGACCTCAGATAAGCACTCTGATTGGATTTTTTTAAGAGTGAACACAAAAGTCTTACTGCCATGTTCAAGTAAAGATGAATTTCTACCAATGACTTTAAAAATAGAACCCAGGCACCACTGGGTAGTTATTACCCAAAACACTAGCTACGCAAAAAGATGCCAATTAACATTTTTAAACTGTATTTTCCACTTAAGATTTGAATCTTTATCAATCAGCTATGAAAAAAATGTAAAAGAATGATGGCTGTGTTATTTACCGAGGCAAAAAAATACTGAGGACTTAGTAGTCAATAAAGGCTTTTGATTTCCTCCCCTCCCTGAGTTGTCTGCTGAGTATATAAGTTTGAGTCAACCACAGATTCACCTACATTAAAAGAATACAGGTAAATGGAAGGCCAGAAAAACTGATTTTAGTCTTAGCATCTTCCTCTATCCAAATTACTTGCCAGTAGTGAAATGCACAAATTGGGGTTTGGCTTCTTTTTTCTTTATGAGACGGGGTCTTGCTCTGTTACCTAGGCTGGAGCGCGGTGGCAAGATCTTGGCTCGCTGCAACCTCTGCCTCCCTGCAACCTCTGCCTCCCAGGCTCAAGTGATCTTTCTGCCTCACCCTTCTGAGCAGCTGGGACCACAGGCCTGCGCCACCAGGCCTGGCTACTTTTTTTGTATTTTTAGTAGAGACAGGGCTTTGCCATGTTGCCCAGGCTTTATTTTTTTCTTTTAAGGTTTTTTTTTTCCTTCTTTTTTTTTTTTTTCTGGAAGTAATTCTGTTGAGCAGTGAAAGGCAAATTGTGCAGAGCAGATAGGAGATGGTTGGGACAAAGGGACCGAGGTGATCCCTCACTAAGCTGCTTAGACCTTTGCCTGCAAAAGACGAGCGTGCATGAATCCCATCACTGATACTGGCTGGGAGAAACAGAAGGAAAGTGACAATGTTTTAAGTCAGTTGGATATTTTAGAAGATGAACTACTTCCAAACAGCATTTAACACAGCATTAGCATTTTGAGGGGCGAAATAAATAATACCTCATGTAGGGATCCACGGTGAGGAACAAAGCTTCAAGCAGGACCTCTACAAAATAAAGCATTCCATAGGTAATTAGAAACTCAAGGCCTGAGAAGAACAATAGACACTGAGCACCACTAGACGGGGGGGGTGAGACAGGGACAAGGGTTGAGAAACTACCCATGAGGTACCATGCTCACTGCCTGGGTGACAAGATCATTCGTACACCAAACCTCAGCCACATGCGATTTACCCATATAACAAGCCTGCATATGTACCCCTAAAACTAACATAAATGTTGAAGAAAAAAACGGAACTCAAGGCCTGATGCCTTTGTTTTTGGCATTCTTTTTTTTTTTTTTTGAGAGGGAGTCTCGCTCTGTCACCCAGGCTGGAGTGCAGTGGCGTGATCTTGGCTCACTGGAAGCTCCGCCTCCCGGGTTCATGCCATTCTCCTGCCTCAGCCTCCTGAGTAGCTGGGACTACAGCTGCCTGCCTCACAACGCCCAGCTAATTTTTTGTATTTTTAGTAGAGACGGGTTTCACCGTGTTAGCCAGGATGGTCTCAATCTCCTGACCTAGTGATCCATCCGTCTCGGCATCCTAAAGTGCTGGGATTACAGGCGTGAGCCACTGCGACCGGCCTCTTTTTTTTTTTTTTTTTTTTGAGACCTAGTCTTGTTCTGTTGCCCAGGCTGGAGTGCAGTGGCTTGATCTCTGAACACTGCAACCTCCATCTCCCAGGTTCAAGTGATTCTCATGCCTCAGCCTCCTGAGTAGCTGGGATTACAGGCGCCCACCACTGCACCCGGCTAATTTTTGTATTTTTAGTAGGGACGGGGTTTCACCATGTTGGCCAGGCTGGTCTCGAACTTCTAACCTCAAGAGATCTGCCCACCTTGGCCTCCCAAAGTGCTGGGATTACAGGCATGAGCCACCATGCCCAGCCTGTTTTTGGTATTCTAAAAAAACACAGATAATACTTCTGCTTCAGGAATGTCTTCCCATCTGTGCTTCTATCGCAGAGACAAGAAGGGGTTCTCATTTTTGGCCCAGCCCAGTTAATAATAATAATAGTAATGCTATTTACTCAGCACTCATTCCATGCTTTACACGAATTATGTCATTTGATATTCAACAAATATTGTTTCCATTTTAGGTTAGGCTAAGTTACTTGCCCAAGGCCACATTTAAACCATTATGTTACAGTGCTCACCATATGGCTTCATCGCCAGCCCCAGTTGGTGTGAGAGAACATGCATTTTGCTGGAGTGACTCTCATGTATTCATTCTTTGGAATTTTGAATTTGAGTCATGGCCATCATAGCTTAGATGGGACTGATCACTTTGTCATGCTACTTGATTGCGTCTCCTTTTCTCAAATGCTTACCTACCTGTAAACACTCCTTAGAGACTCATCTTTATTTATTTATTTTTTTTGAGATGGAGTCTTGCTCTGTCGCCCAGGCTGGAGTGCAGTGGTGCGATCTTGGCTCACTGCAATCTCCACCTCCCGGGTTCATGCTATTCTCCTGCCTCAGCCTCCCAAATAGCTGGGAGTACAGGCGCTCACCACCACACCCAGCTAATTTTTTGTATTTTTAGTAGAGATGGGGTTTCACCGTGTTAGCCAGGATGGTCTCGATCTCCTGACCTTGTGATCTGCCTGCCTCAGCCTCCCAAAGTTCTGGGATTACAGGTGTGAGCCGCCACGCCCAGCCGAGACTCATCTTATAGTCTGAACTCTTCGTATAGCTACTGGGCAGTGCTTACCTCACTGCCATCATCAGGCTTATGAGGATAGAGAGGACATCCTCCCCATAGTCTGGTCAAAGCCATGAAGAGTAATGCACTCAAGCATGAATTTCAGTTATCAATGAAAGCAGGGGAATCCTGCCACGTGACATCGAGGATTCATACTGAGAACCCTGGAAAGGTCTTTGTGGCAGATTGCAAAATGGCCACAAATAACTCCCACCCTTGTGTGCTTGTCTCCTTGCCACTTCTCCCATCAAGAAATCTATTTTCTGCCTCTCGAATCTGAGCTTGGTTTTGTGATTTGCTTTGACCATGGGATATTAGCAAACGTGCACAAGTAGAGGCTTGAAAAGGGCTTGCACAGCGGGGCATGGTGGCTCACACCTTTAATCCCAGCACTTTGGGAGGTCAAGGTGGGCTGATCATCTAAGGTCAGGAGTTCAAGACCAGCCTGGCAAAGATGGGAAACCCCGTCTCTACTAAAAATGCAAACATTAATGCCGGGCACTGTGGCTCACGCCTGTAATCCCAGCACTTTGGGAGGCCGAGGCAGGTGGATCACCTGAAGTCAGGAGTTCGAGACCAGCCTGGCCAACATGGTGAAACTCCATCTCTACTAAAAATACAAAAAAAAAAAAAAAAAAAAATTAGCCGGGCGTGTTGGTGGGCGCCTGTAATCCCAGCTACTCAGGTGGCTGAGGCAGGGAGAATTGCTTGAACCTGGGAGGCAAAGGTTGCAGTGAGCCGAGATTGCTCCACTGCAATCCAGCCTGGGTGACAGAGCAAGACTCCATCTCAAAAAAAATACAAAAATTAGGGGGGCATGGTGGTGCACACCTGTAATCCCAGCTACTCAGGAGGCTGAGGCAAGAGAATCGCTTGGACCCAGAAGGCAGAGGTTGCAGTAAGCCAAAATCATGCCACTGCACTCCAACCTGGGCAACAGAGCAAGACTCTGTCTCAAAAAAAAAAAAAAAAAAAAAAAAGAGAAAGTGCTTGCACATTGGAGCTTGCCAACTACTGCTGCTCTAGATCTATGGGGCCACTATAAGAATAGAGCTCAAACTAGCCTGCTAGAAAGGCCACATAGATGAGAACTAAGGCATGCACCCCAACAGAAAGCCTGCTAATCAGCAGACATGTGAGCAAGGCCCATCCTAAACCATTTACCCCAGATGAGATCTAAGAAGAACCACCCAGCTTAACTCAGCCCAAATTGCCAACCCAAAGAATTGTGAACTAATAAACCATTGTTGCTTAAAGTCACTAAACTTTGGGGTAGTTTGTTATGCAGCAAAAGCTAACTCATACAGTCCCTTCCAACTCTGAAATATTTTTAGTATGACTTACCTCCATTTTTTAAGGGTGGGAGCTCAGCTGTCTTCAACTCAAAGTCACTATTAGTAGGATAGCCAACAAAGTGCTTCTTCAGGGTCCATGTCTTAGTACGAACCATCCTGAAGCTCCTGGAACACAGTAAATATGTAGTCAACTGCCATGAAGTGACTGCATTCTAACAGTTCTCTAGCCATCAAACTGAGACCAGACAGCACAACTACAATATCCTCAAATCCCATCATTATCATATCACGCCAACCACATTCATTTAACATCTACTATGTTTCTGGTGCTGTGCTAAGCACTTCATATAGATTACCTCATTTTATCCTTATAACTTCCCTATAAGATAGACATTAGTATCATTGCCAGTGTACAGATGAGGAAACTGAGGTTTAAAGAAATCTTCAAGACAAGGAAAAAATATAAAACAACAAAGAGAGTCAGGACTACGGTCTGGGCAGCAGAGCAAGACTCCATCCCCCCTCCCCCTCCCCCTCTCCCTCCTCTCCCTTTCCCTCTCCCCACGGTCTCCCTCTCCCTCTCTTTCCACGGTCTCCCAGTGATGCTGAGCCGAAGCTGGACTGTACTGCTGCCATCTCGGCTCACTGCAGCCTCCCTGCCTGATTCTCCTGCCTCAGCCTGCCCAGTGCCTGCGATTGCAGGCATGCGCCGCCACGCCTGACTGGTTTTCGTATTTTTTTGGTGGAGACGGGGTTTCGCTGTGTTGGCCGGGCTGGTCTCCAGCTCCTAACCGCGAGTGATCCGCCAGCCTCGGCCTCCCGAGGTGCCGGGATTGCAGACGGAGTCTGGTTCACTCAGTGCTCAATGGTGCCCAGGCTGGAGTGCAGTGGCGTGATCTCGGCTCGCTACAACCTCCACCTCCCAGCCGCCTGCCTTGGCCTCCCAAAGTGCCGAGATTGCAGCCTCTGCCCGGCCGCCATCCCATCTAGGAAGTGAGGAGCGTCTCTGCCCGGCCGCCCATCGTCTGAGATGTGGGGAGCGCCTCTGCCCCGCCGCCCCATCTGGGATGTGAGGAGCGCCTCTACCCGGCCGTGACCCCGTCTGGAAGGTGAGGAGCGTCTCTGCCCGGCCGCCCCGTCTGAGAAGTGAGGAGACCCTCTGCCTGGCAACCGCCCCATATGAGAAGTGAGGAGCCCCTCCGCCCGGCAGCCACCCCGTCTGAGAAGTGAGGAGCCCCTCCGCCCGGCAGCCACCCCGTCTGGGAAGTGAGGAGCGTCTCCGCCCGGCCAGCCGCCCTGTCCGGGAGGGAGGTGGGGGGTCAGCCCCCCGCCCAGCCAGCCGCCCCGTCCGGGAGGTGAGGGACGCCTCTGCCCGGCCGCCCCTACTGGGAAGTGAGGAGCCCCTCTGCCCAGCCACCACCCCGTCTGGGAGGTGCACCCAACAGCTCATTGAGAACGGGCCATGATGACAATGGCGGTTCTGTGGAATAGAAAGGGGGGAAAGGCGGGGAAAAGATTGAGAAATCGGATGGTTGCCGTGTCTGTGTAGAAAGAGGTAGACACGGGAGACTTTTCATTTTGTTCTGTACTAAGAAAAATTCTTCTGCCTTGTGATCCTGTTGATCGGTGACCTTACCCCCAACCCTGTGCTCTCTGAAACATGTGCTGTGTTCACTCAGGGTTAAATGGATTAAGGGCGGTGCAAGATGTGCTTTGTTAAACAGATGATTGAAGGCAGCATGCTCGTTAAGAGTCATCACCACTCCTTAATCTCAAGTACCCAGGGACACAAACACTGCGGAAGGCCGCAGGGTCCTCTGCCTAGGAAAACCAGAGTGGTCCTCTGCCTAGGAAAACCAGAGACCTTTGTTCACTTGTTTATCTGCTGACCTTCCCTCCACTATTGTCCTATGACCCTGCCAAATCCCCCTCTGTGAGAAACACCCAAGAATGATCAATAAAATAAATAAATAAATAAATAAAGACTCCATCTCAAAAAAAAAAGAACAAAAAAACACAAAACAACAACAACAACAAAGAAATTCTTCCCAGCCACTGCTAGGCTAGAGTTTCTCTACGGCACTGAACAGATACCGGAAGTGCGAATATTCCATTCCGTTTCTCATCTCACATGGAGTGAATTCTAAGAAAAAGCATCAAACACAAAGAACCCAATAGATAGAAGTCCATGCACCTCTTTCAGATGGAAACAGCCAGGCATTTCAAGGCAGTCTCAGAACTCCTGAAAACCACCGGAGGGCGCCGCTGCTCCGCCCCATTTTCAGGTGCATTTAAAAAAAAAAAAAAAATACTTTTTTTTCTTTCTTTTCTTGTAGAGTGGAGCCTCACTGTGTTGCCTAGGCGATCCGCCCGCCTCGGTCTCCCAAAGTGCTGGGATTACAGGTGTGAACCACTTGCACTCAGCCATCGGGTGCGAATTTTCTTTGGCCCAGGAGGGATTTGAGTTTAAACTCCACACCAAACCGATTTTAAGCTGGAACGCTACACCAAAGCAAGGGAAGATGATGAAGGCTGCCCCGAGCTGGGGGTTCAGGATGTTCTGCTTGGACTGAACTCTGCCGAATCACTTGGGACCTGCGCCTTCCCGGGGGTGCATCCGCTACAAACAATCCAGTTACGAAACCATTTGGAGCTGCCAGTGATCTCCCCAGCTCCCCCACCGGTGCCGCGGGAGGGGACACGGGTGACCTGGAGGGAGCACTCCCGCATTGCGAGGGAGCCAGGGGGGCGGTCTGATCTGCAGCCCGGGGTTGTTCCTTCTTTTCTTTTTTTAAAATTAAGACTTTTTTTGTGACGGAGTCTCGCTCTGTCGCCCAGGCTGAAGTGCAATGGCGCGATCTCAGCTCACTGCAACCTCCGTCTCCCGGGTTCAAGCGGTTCTCCTGTCTCAGCCTCCTGAGTAGCTGGGATTACAGGCGCCCGCCACCACGCCCAGCTAATTTTTGTACTTTTAGTAAAGACGGGGTTTCCCCATATTGGCCAGACTGGTCTAGAACTCCTGAGCTCAAATGATTCGCCCGCCTCGACCTTCCATAGTGCTGGGATTACAGGCGTGAGCCACCGCGCCCCGCCTTACGTATCATTTTTACGTTGAGACATTTGCAGTTTACTCTGTTATTTCGAAATACACATTATTGGCTCTAGTCACTCTGCTGTGCAACAGATCTCAGAACCTACTCCTCTCGTCTCTGAACTTCGTACCCTTTGGCCAACAAGCCCCCATTCCCCCCCGAACCCGCTCCCAGCCTCTGGCAACCATCATTCTAGTCATTATTTCTATGAGTTCAACTTCTTTAGAGTCCACACATCTTTGTCCCTTTCCCCAAAAAAGCAACCGCTGGGCTTCCAAACTCGCTCCAAGTCCAGAAGCCCTCCTGGAAAGGGTCTGGTCGCAGAGGGGCGAAGTCCCAGGAAGGTCTCGCCCGCCCGAGGAGGGGGCCTGGCGCGGCGCCCGGCCTTTGCCGCTCGCCCTTTGCTCCCACCCTCGCCGCCCGCCGCCCGCCGCCCGCCACCCGCCACCCGCCGCCCGCTTGCCCATTCCCGAATCCCCACCCCGATCTTTCTTCTTCTACCCTCCCCCAGTTGTGCAGTCCCGCAAGTTCCCTGGCCAGCCCCCTCCCGGGTGCAGGAAGCTACCGGGTGTCCCGGGTTGTAACCAAGCTTTCCTATTCCCTCCGGCGCGCGGCTCCAAGCTCTCCAAGGAACTGCGGGGGCGGGAGGCGTCGGGACCTCGGCTCCCAAGATCCTCCGAGTGCAAGACCCAGCGGTCATTTCGACGTAAGGGGAGGCGGTCTAAGAGCAAACCTCCTCCACTGGGGCGTCTAGAAACTTGGCAGGAAGAAAGCAAGGGGGTTAGAGGAGGGAGAAAAGTGAAGGAAAGAAAGCAGGAGGTCTACTTACAGGAGCCCGAAGGTTCCACTGCCTGGGGAAGGCGGCTGGGACTGCGCAGCCGGGCGCCCGGGGTCCGACTTATGACAGGTACCAAGAGAGGGTGGGGCCGCCCCAGGGCGGGGCTGCTTCTTTAGGGTGAGAGCCCGGCCCCGAAAGGGTCACAGGAGGAAAACCAGGGTCCGGGAAATCTGAGTGCATTTGTGTGTGTGCGCGCGCGTATCTCTGTGTGCCTATGTGCATGTGCGCGCGCGTATGTGTGCATGTGTGCGTGTGTGTGCGTGCGCGCCCGCGCGCCCGTTTGTGTGCGTGTAGGGGGTTGGGAAATCCTGATAGGAAAATTCCTAACAGAACTTTGTCCAGCTGACACTGGACCTCCGCCTGGGGTCCTAATTTGGAGCCCGGCGGAAATATGCCCCTTGGGGGAACCAACCGTGGCATCTGCCAAGCAGGCCGGAAGGGTCCAAAGGCAGGGCCTGGGGCGGCCGCAGCTCTAATAAGCCCCCGGTGCTGGCTCCGATCCCTTGGCTCCCCGTCAGCCGTGCCGCTTGCCCGCAGTGCAAGGTTTCGCCCAGGGCTGCGGTGCAGACACCCTGCCTGTCTGTCCCCAGTCCGCCTGCTGAACACCTACTCGCCTTCCATCAGCCAATTCAAGGTCACCTCTGTGAACCCTTGCCAGACTCCCCCAGGCAGGAGTGAGCACTCTTGCCACTGAGGCACCCCACCCATCACACCCTAGCAAACATGAGGCCTTGACCTGGCTTCTGCAAGGAGAGGTGGTCTCAGGCAGGGGTTGAACGTGAAGCTAAGTCGTTGGTATTAGACGACTGCAGGTTCGAAGCCTGCACCTGCCACTTACTAGTGGTGTAGCTTTCGAAGACTTACTTACCTTCTCCTTGCCTCACTCAGTTCAGCCATCTGCAAGATGGGGATAAGAAGAATGCCTAACTTCCAGTCATTATGAAGATTCAATGTCTTTAATTAATTTATTTAATTTTAATTATTTTGAGGTCCTGCTCTGTCACCCAGGCTGGAGTGCAATGGTGGGTATCATAGCTCATTGCAGCCTTGAACTCCTGGACTCAGGTGATCCTCCTTCAGCCTCCCTAGAAGCTGGGATTACAGGCCCACCACCACACCCGGCTCAATGTCTCTCCTTGTAAGGATACCCGCCATATTGGATTAGAGCCCCACTTGTCAGCCTCCGTTTAACTTAAACACGTCTTTGAAGGCCTTGTCTTCAAATACTGTCAAATGGATTAGGGCTCACTAATATGGCCTCATGTAACCTTAATTACCTCTTTAAAGGCCCTGTCTACAAATACAGTTGCATTCTGAGTACTGGGACTTGGGGATTTTAACACATGAAATTGGGGAAGACACAGTTCAGCCCATAACAGAGTGTGTGGACCAAGCGTGGTGGACGCATGCCACAGGATATACGCAGCATCAGAAGCCCTGGGTTCCATGTACATAAAGCAACTTGGATGGACCCTAAAAACACAATGCCGAGAGTTGAATTCTTCACACTAATCAGAGTTGGTGGCACTTTATCCCCACTGGTCTGCCAAATTCTTTCTTTCTCACTCTCTCCCTTCTCATTAATTTATGTAACTTAAAATAAAACAAAACTCCATTCCCAGGCTGGGTGCTGTGGCTCATGCCTGTAATCCTAGCACTTTTGGAGTCTGAGACAAAAGGACCACTTGAGGCCAAGCATTCAAGACTTGTGTGGGCAACATAGCTTTAACCTGGGAGGTGGAGGCTGCAGCGAGCTGCGATCGTGGCACTGCACTCTAGCCTGGGTGTCTAAGTGAGATCCCGTCTCAAAAGAAAACCAAAAAAACTCAATTTCCTGCTTTTCTCCTCCTACTATAGGTAACTACTGTGATGTATTTGATTTGCATACAGTTTTTTTTTCCATGTTCTTACATAATGTGCACTGTGGTCATATACATTTAATTTATAGAAACGGTATTGGGTTACATATCGCATTCTGCTTCTCTCTTTTTTTTTTCTTTTAAGATAACTTGTTACAGAATCACTGTTTCTTTTGGATATTAGAAGTGTTAATAAAATTGCAGGCATAAAAAGTCTTTGCAAAGTAAGAATAAGAGAAAAAAGTGCCAGAAACGCAGAGTGGCTCACATATTTACTCACTTGTCCATAAATTGAAGATACAGATAAGATTGGGCCGCACCAGGTCAAACAAAATCTGTTTCCCAAACTTGATGACTCAGTCAATCTCAAAGGCTGCAGCTTGTCAAGTCATGGTGATTAAGTTAAATCACAGCTGTTACATACTCGCACACAGAGAGTTAGAATATGGAATAAAGGATCAAGGAAAAAGATTTTCCTTTGCTTTACCCCAAGACAAAACTCTACTCAATTCAGTTCTCTGATCTTAGGTTTCAATGAGTTCTGATCTAACTGTGGAGGGAACAGTTCACTTAAAACAATAAAGCAGTAACAAACAAGTAATTAAAAAATGCTTTTTTATCAAATAATTCAGATAATACAGATGTGTACACTATAAAAAGCAAAAGTCATTGTTATCTGTTTGGTGGAAATTTCTTTTGGATTTTTTTTTTGTACTTCAAAAACAGACAGACTTAGTCAGGGGTGGTGGCTCATGCCTATAATCCCAGCACTTTGGGAGGCCAAGGTGGGTGGATCACTTGATGTCAGAAGTTCGAGACCAGCCTGGCCAACATGGTGAAACCCCATCCCTACTAAAACTACAAAAATTAGCTGGGCATGGTGGCAGGCGTCTGTAGTCCCAGCTCCTTGGGAGGCTGAGGCTGGAGAATCACTTGAATACAGGAGGTGGAGGTTGCAGTGAGGCAAGATCATGCCACTGCACTCCAGCCTGGGCGACAGAGCAAGACTCTTTCTCAAAAACAAACAAACAAACAAAAACAGACAGATTTGTCCCCCACTTTTTCCTCTACAACTTCCATTTCATTGGTCTGGTGGGATAATGCTTGAGAAATAATTATAACAACGAACAGTAATATTTGTCTCATAATTGCAGGAATTCCTGAATACATGTGGAACACTGCGTTTGAAGAGATAGTGATTATCCTCTCTGCACAGCACAGAGGAGATGCAATCTTGCACTAGAATAGCCCTTGGTATCCAGTATTTCTAGTCCTCATGATGACCCAAGGAAGGGCCATCAACAGGTTTGCATGCCCACTGCATAGTATAGACCAATTACACTAAGACAGCAGGGATGCAGCAAAGAAAGAGTTTAATGATCACAGGCCACCCAGCAAGGAAGTGGAAGGAAACCCTCAAATCTGTCTCCCAAGAAGTTCTGGCCTGGGGCTTTAAGAGGATTGTGGAGAGTGAGGGGCTGGAAAATTGGGGTTGCTGGTCGGTTGGGGCAAGGGGGATAAAATCATCGCAAAGTGGAAACTGTATTTTTTGATGAGGTAGCTCCTCGGGGAGTCCTTCAGGTCAGCTGCATCAGTGTGGTCCTTCAGCTGACATCAGTAGTTTCTTCCATATGCAGGACCTGAAGGAATATCTCAAAGTGAAAACAACATTTCATAATGTTCGAGTTGCTATTTAAAGAGCAGTTAAGGTGAACTATAATCTTGTAACTGGGTCTAGTGATTCTAGAACAATAGGCACCAAAGTGTGAGGAAGCAGATGGGAGAGTGTGCCGAGTTAATCATGAATGCTGAACCTGCTGCCAGCTTGGTTTGTTTTTGTTTCTCCCTCCCTCCCTTCTTTCCTGATTAATTTTATATATTTTTTGAGATGGAGTGTCGCTCTGTCTCCCAGGCTGGGGTGCAGTGGCATGATCTTGGCTCACTGCAACCTCTACCTCCCGGGTTCAAGGAATTCTCCTGTCTCAGCCTCCTGAGTAGCTGGGCCTACAGGCACACACCACCACACCAGGCTAATTTTTGTATTTTTAGTAGAGACAGAGTTTCACTATATTGGTCAGGCTGGTCGTGAACTCCTGACCTCAGGTGATCCACCCGCCTCAGCCTCCCAAAGTCCTGGGATTACAGGTGTGAGCCACCGTGCCCAGCCTAATTTTATAAAGTTTATAGGGGCAGTTTCAGAAGCAAATATTACCATCATCTTCCTTGGAGCCTCAGGAAACTGAAAGTCTGAGAGGTAAAACAACGTAGACAAGATCACATAGCTAGTCAGTAGCAGGGTTGAGATTTGAATCTCAGTCCATGTCAAAGTCCTACACTTTTCTCTGTTCCATTCACGTTGACAGCCCAATTCTGTTGCTGTTGGGGGTGCCACTATGCCGCGGATCTATTGGACTGAACAAAGGGGGCAAACGCGGGAATAAAAGACAGTAGACAAAAGAGTATATTTGGAAGAAGGAGTCAGGGGGAACCTAGCGTCTAGTGGACAAGGGTCCTGAGCTTTACACAGCCCTCCGTATTTATTAGGTAAAAGAGATAGCGAGAAGCAGGGGTGATTGTTGAGTAATTGTCAGTCGGCCGTCTGGTTCACAGCAGGCTTGCGAGACTGCATCCTTTGAACAATAGGCCCTAATTTTCTCAGTAGATAACTATCGGGGGAATTCACCCCCAATATTTCCACGTAGGTTCTTTCTATTTTCCCTAAGTGTCGGCCGGTCTGAGAAATAAAGAGAAAGAGTACAAAGAGTACAAAAGAGCCCGGCGCCAGGGAGTGATATCCCTCAGCAAAGCTTTTGGTGGCAGGGCAGTGAGTTTGCCCACATCCTGCATTCATGATAAACAATTTGCTGTTTGATCATATAGCCTCCAGCGGAATGCTGAGTTGGTCATGTCCCACGGGCCTTCGGCCCCCTGCACTTTCAGCTTTCCAGTACAGGTGAAGTAGATTCCTTTTGTAGGTAAGAACAAACTTAGGGAAGATTACTAATGAGATTTCTGTAAACCCCTATCAGCGATGTCATTTCTGGCATGCAAACATGCTGCACGTCTTGGAATGTCATCTCATCCTAGCTTCCCCTTCCAGCCTCTCCTTCTACCCTCCTGTCTCCACTTGGGTAGCGTCTGCTGTAATTCTGTGGTGGGACTTCTGCCTCTTGATGGATGGCTGGGCTGAGACAAGGGCAACGAAAGTACAAAAAAAACCCTGAAACATCCTTTTGCGTCAGTCAGTAAGAAAGTGTGCAAAATATGATGGAAACACGAAAGAGTAGGGGATGTGTCAAAAGGAACACAGAAACCACCTTAAAGGAGCTTCCATTGGCCAAATCTAAGACAATCTGCACATAAAAACCGGCAATAAAATTAGCATTTTATTATTGTAGCACCCTACAATTAACGATAGCAATTAACATGTTAATGGTTAACCCTTAATAGTTTAAGGTAAAAATCAATCAATCAATAAGTAACAGAAAATATGTTAATGGATGAACATATTTTATCACCCCTAAAATAAGTTACCAAGAGTTCATAAACACAGAAGTAAGAAAAGGAGGGCTGGGCTCAGTGGCTCAACGCCTGCAATCCCAGGACTTTGGGAGGCCAAGGTGGGTGGATCACTTGAGGCCAGGAGTCCAACACCACCTTGGCCAACATGACGAAACCCCATCTCTTCTATAAACACAAAAGTTAGCCTGGCATGGTGGCACACAGCTATAGTCCCAGCTACTATGGAGGCTAAGGCACGAGAATCGCTTGGGCCTGAGAGGTGGAGGTTGCAGTGAGCTGAGATCGCATCACTGCACTCCAGCCTGGGTCACAGAGTGAGAGAGACCCTGTCTCAAGGAAAAAAAAAAAAAAAAAAAAATTCCTGACAGTAGAATGCCACAGTTTTGAAACCATTTATTAATAATTGACTCAGGCAAGAATCATGAAAGCTAAAAGAAGGTGAAAGTTTAATAAGGAACAGAGTGTCTACATGTTCTAAGCCTATCTCTTCACAGATTGTTTATTAAAGGGGAAAAAGGTAACTTTACGGTGGAAAAACCTGACAGATAAGAGGTCAAAGTCAATATCATCAATGAGACCAACAGATATTATCTGTGCTTTCTCATATTATGCCTTGAGAAGGACACAACATCAATTCTGTGGTTTCCTGACTGAAATACATAATCTGGATTTAGCCATGAGGAAACAGCAGACAAACTCAAATTGGGGGACCTTCTACAAAACAGCTAGTTTGTAAGTTTCTAAAGTGTCAAGGTCATGGAGTCAAAGAAAGATTGAGGAACTGTTAAAGAGATATGATAACGAGATGAAGCTGAATTACATGGCTGGGGAGGGGCGCAGATAATTATAAAGATCATGGTTGAAACAACGGGTAAAATTTGAATATGAACTAAAGATTAGATCAGGAGTTGGCAAACTGGCCAAATCCAGCCCACTGCCTATTTTTGTACAGCCTGCAAGGTAATAATGGTTTTTACATTTTAAAAATATTATAGTAGGCCAGGTGCGGTGGCTCAAGGCTGTCATCCCAGCACTTTGGGAGGCTGAAGCACGCGGATCACGAGGTCAGGAGATGGAGACCATCCTGGCTAACATGGTGAAACCCCGTCTCTACTAAAAATACAAAAAAAATAATAAAAAAAAAACATTAGCAGGGTGTGGTGGCGGGCACCTGTAGTCCCAGCAACTCAGGAGGCTGAGGCAGGAGAATGGCGTGAACCCCAGAGGCGGAGCTTGCAGTGAGCCAAGATTGCACCACTGCACTCCAGTCTGGGCAACACAGTGAGACTCCATCTCAAAAAAAAAAAAAGAAATAGCATGAAGATCACAGCTATCTTCTTGCACCTGCCATCTTTCAAGTGCATTTAGCTTAACTACTCTGTGCACCAGACTAGCATATTTTAACCTCATCAGTGGTAATAAAATGTTAAGAAGCTTGATGTAGCCAGTCCACAATGTACACAGATATCAAAACATCATGTTGTACTCCATACATATTTATAATTTGTACTTGTTAATTAAAATAAATTTTAAAAATATAACTAGGTGCAGTGTTTCTGTGTCCAGGCATTTGTGGGATGAGAGGAAGGTAAATTTAAATTGAGAGCCTCCCTGTGGTTCTAATCCACTTGGGGCAGAATCTCTCTGAAGCAGCCTCTGACTTGGTAATTTTCTAGGAAAGAATTAGGGAATGGTGGCCGGGTGCAGTGGGTCACTCCTGTCATCCCAGCACTTTGGGGGACCAAGGTGAGAGGATTGCTTGAACTCAGGAGTTCAAGACCAGCATGGGCAACATAGCGAGAAACTCATCTCTACCAAAAAATTTTAAAAATTACTTGGGTGTGGTGGGGCATGCCTGTAGTTCCAGCTACTTGAGAGGCTGAGGTGGGAGGCTCACCTGAAGCTTGGGAGATTGTGGCTGCAGTGTGCTATGATTGTGCCACCGCCTTCCAGCATGGCTGGCAAAGTGAGACTGTCTAAAAAAAAAAAAAAAAGGAAAAAAAAGATTTAGGGAATGAATCAGGAATAAGATTAATCAAAGTTTTTTTGCTTTTCTTTTTTTTTTTGAGATGGAGTTTTTCTCTTGTCGCCCAGGCTGGAGTGCAACAGTGTGGTCTCGGCTCACTGCAACCTCCATCTCCTGGGTTCAAATGATTCTCCTACCTCAGCCTCCCAAGTAGCTGGAATTATAGGCACTCGCCACCACGCCATCTAATTTTTGTATTTTTCGTAGAGATGGGGTTTTGCCATGTTGGTCACGCTGGTCTCGAACTCCTGACCACAGGTGATCCACCAGCCTCGGCTTCCCAAAGTGCTGGGATGACAGGCATGAGCCACTGCACCTGGTCAAAGATTTTCTTTTTTTAACTGCCCCCCGACCCGCCACAGCCTTATTAATTTGCTTATTTTAAGTTGTGAGTATACGCAAATGATGTTTTCTTTTCTTTTTTCTTTTTCTTTTCTTTTTTTTTTTTTTGAGACATTCTCACTCTGTAACCCAGGCTGGAGTGCAGTGGCACAATCTCGGCTCACTGCAGCTTCCACTTCCCAGGTTCAAGCGATTCTCGTGCCTCAGCCTCCCGAGTAGCTGGGATTACAGGCATGAGCCACTATGCCCAGCTAATTTTTGTATTTTTAGTAGAGACGGGGTCCCACCATGTTGGCCAGGCTGGTCTGGAACTCCTGACCTCAGGTGATCCGCTTGCCTTGAGGTCAGGTCGTGAGACACCTGTGGCCTTGTAAGAGCACTCAAACCGTATTCTCAGGAGGCTGTTTTCAGCGTTCCTTATCACACCACACACTCCACTCCCTGTCCTGTTTTCAGGGTCGAGGAGTTTCATTCTCACGCACAAATAACATACACACAGTGCCTCAGTATTTTTCCATGTCCCAACCTCAAATGCCTTCTACATAAGCTTGAATATGTTGCTGTGCGCCCCACACACACTATTTTTTTTTTTTTGAGATGGAGTCTTGCTTTGTCACCCAGCCTGGAGTACAATGGCACGATCTCGGCTCACTGCAACCTCTGCCTCCCTGGTTCAAGTGATTCTCCTGCCTCAGCCTCCTGAGTAGCTGGGATTACAGGCATGCACTACCACGCCTGGCTAATTTTTGTATTTTTAGTAGAGACGGGGTTTCACCATGTTGGTTAGGCTGGTCTCAAATTCCTGACCTCATGATCCACCCGCCTGGGCCTCCCAAAGTGTTGGGATTACAGGCATGAGCCACCATGCCCGGCACCCCCCAACACTATTATAGTCACAGTTGAACGCAGTTCCAGCGGAATCTGCCTCAGCAGGATGATTGTAGGTTGTGTTTTCAGAGATGGTGCCTTCTGGCATAGTAGTGTTTTCCATAAAAATGTTTTTTTCGAGATGAGTGTGTTGTTATAGCCATATCCTGGAACTTTTTTAGTGAGAAAAAAAAAAAGGAAATAACATTTTTTTAAAAAAAACAAGAAGGATGAAGAGGATGAAAGCTAACTATTCAAAACCCCAGTACTACAGGTGAGTAGCTTACAGGTTCTTTTTTATTTCTTTCAGACAGGGTCTTACTCTGTTGCCCAGGCTAGATGGAGTACAGTGGTACCATCACGGTTCACTACACACTCTACCTCCCTGGGCTCAGGTGATCCTCCCACCTCAGCCTCCCAAGTAGCTGGGACTACAGGCACTTGTCACCACACCCAGCTAATCCTTGTATTTTTTCTGGAGACAGGTTTTCACTATGTTGACCAAGCTGGTCTCAAACTCCTGACGTCAAGTGATCCACGCACCTCAACCTCCCAAAATGCTAGGATTACAGGTGTGAGCCTTTGCACCTGGCCTACAGTTTATCTTGTGTACTAATCTATTTCACTCTCTAAATGAGCAAAGTGGGAGATCATTGTCATGGCCAAAGTTACATGGCCAAGACAAGCTATGCTCTGGGAGTCCCAGGTTCTTCTGTGTGGGCACTTTCCTGGCATATGCTAAATGATGGGAAAGTCTGGGTCTCATGTTTCTGTGTGGTCCTCACCTCATTCGACTTCTGCTCTTTGTGTTCACTCTGGGCTTCCGTGCTCTCATTGATACAGTTCTCTATTCTTGCTGCTCACTGAGAAGCTTCGTTAGGAGGCCTGTCCTAGAGATGAGCTTGGCACAGGCCAGTTGCAAATGGGTCTCAGTGCAGTCCGTCTTCAAGGTCCGGATAACATGAGAAACAAGCCTTCTCACATCATTGTTGGGGATGAGGGACCGTAGCTGCTGGTTTAGCTGAATTTCAAACTGGTCACCTGGGGATGAGAGCAATGGGTAATTGAAGCTTTTGGGCTCGGGGGACAGGTCAGTGCCCACGTTGTTGTATTCCCACTGTGTTTCACTGGTTTGTTTAACAGTCGTCTCTAAGTTTAACGCAGTCCCAGCGGAATCTGCCGCAGGAGGATGATTGTAGGTTGTGTTTTCAGAGATGGTGCCTTCTGGCATAGTAGCATTTTCCATAAAAATGTTTTCTTCAAAGGCATTTCTTGCAGTGGTGTTTTCTACATTAGTGTTTTCTATAAAAGGTTCTGAAAAGGCAAATACTTCTGGAAAAGGATTTTCCTGAGGACTCAGATCCCCTAAAGACTTCACCCTCATGACTTGATCACCTCCTAAAGGCCCCACCTACTAACACCATTATCTTGGGACTAGAATTTCAACATATGAATTTTGTGGGAACACAAACATTTAGACCGTAGCAGCAGGGAACCCAGGGATCTGGGTTGTTAGTGGTGATCTAGGTGTGAGGGTGAATGTGTGTGTACCTATGTGTAATCGAAATGGTCTTGTATTCCCTAATGCCCCACTCTGCACACATCACTGAGGTCCCGGGACTGTACTCCATCATCTCAGAAGTGTCTCCCAGCCGCAACTCCTGCCTGGCATTCTGAGACCACACAATGTATGTGGAGGGCTATGCTTGCTATCTCATGATTTCATTCCAGGTTATCATCTCCCCGATACTGACTTGTGTGCACCACACACTCCCATCTTGCCATCTCCTTGCCTCCACACAGACATCAGACAATCTCATTTCACATGTACCCCACCAGCCCCATGTTGGCTCCCCAAGATTCTCTTTGTATGGGGCGGGGGTTTGACAACAACAAACCATTTCCCTGCCAGAGTACTACCTGCCCAGCTAGAAGCTTTTGGCAGGAAAACGGGAGTCAGGAAGTGAGTGGTCTGTAGTCTTTGATCTTTCTGAAAGGCTGGGAAGAAGAAACGTTTCCTGGTTGGGTCCCCAAAGCTGAGGCTGAGAGCTCTGCCTGGACACTTCCGGGCATGCTTGTTCTGGCTGGCGCTAAAATGCAATGCTGGTGTTTGCTAATTTGTTCACCACACTTGCCAGGCCTCATGAAAAGATTCCTGCCAGGAGAGGAACCAGGAATCATGAGTTGGCTGAGTCGACACAGCATAAAGCTCAACTTAAACAGTTTATGGGTATTTTATTTCTGTTCTCTTTTTTCCTTGGTTCTGGTTTTCTAGCTTTGTATTACTATTATCAGAGTGGGCATAAATTTCAGTTCAATTTAGTTCAGATAGGATTCCAGCTGGGCGCAGTGGCTCATACCTGTAATCCAAGTACTTTGGGAGGTTGAGGTGGTGGATGGCCTAAGGCCAGGAGTCTGAGACCAGCATAGGCAATGTGGTGAAACCCCAGCTCTACGAAATTTTTTTTTTAATTAGCTAGGTATGGTGGTGCATGTCTGTGGTCCCAGCTAACTGGGAGACTGAAGAGGGAGGATAACCTGGGCCTGAGGAAGTCGATGCTGCAGTGAGCTATAATCACGCCACTGCACTCCAGCGTGGGTGACAGAGAGACCCTGTCTCAAAAAAAAAAAAAAAAGATTCCAAGGTGCTTTGTTATAATCACTCCCTGGCAAATGCTTTCAGCTTCCTTGCTTTTTTCTTCCTCCATCAGTCACGCCTGGCATAACCCTAACCCCGAATAAAAGCAATCACTGACTTTTCCACGCCTTCCCATGAGCCCCTGAACATTGTTGGCGAAAATTACTTAACTAGACTGACTGGTTTTCCTCTAATGATCACAAACGACACAAAGGCACACACGACACTGCCCAGTAACCCCAGAGATTCTCCAGGAAATTTGCTTACTCGCAAAACTTGATGACAATTTTATCCTTTCGCACGGTTCTCAAGCCTCACCCCTCAACTATTCTTACCTGATGCTTCACTGAGAGATTAAAACAGATTAGACCAGAGACTTTGTGTTTTTATGGTCAAGACTACAAACTTTTCTGCATATGCATCCATCTTCACTCCTTTCTTTCTTTCTTTCTTTCTTTCTTTCTTTCTTTCTTTCTTTCTTCTTTCTTTCTTTCTCTCTGTCTCTTTCTCTCTTTCTCTCTCTCTCTCTCTCTTTCTTTCTGTTTTTGAGACAGGGTCTCACTGGGTTGCCCAGGCTGGAGTGCAGTGACACAATCTCGGCTCACTGCAACCTCCGCCTCCCAGGTTCAAGCCTTTCTCCTGCCTCACCCTCCCGATTAGCTGCGACTACAGGCATGTGCCACCACACCGGGCCCATCTTTCACTTTTCTTTCTGTGAAAATGGAGGCAGCTTCTCTCCTCCTACCAAAGGTTAATGTACTTGGGATGCATTTCTCCTAACCTTCCTAGGCTACCTGGATTATTTCTTTTCTCCTGCATAACTAACCTCTTCTGAATCAACTAGGATACTTTCCACTGCAAGTAAAAAGACAAAGGCCATCAGCAGACTGAACACTCCCAAATTTATATCTCCTGCCCAGGATGTCTTCCACGCTCCATCGATTAATGGGCTGAAGAGCCTCCTGCGTCCAGCCTGGGCAACATGGCAAAACCTCGTCTCTACGAAAAATACAAAAATTAGCCAGATGTGGTGGGGTGTGCCTGTAGTCCCAGCTACTCGGGAGGCTGAGGTGAGAGGATCTCTTGAGACCCGGTGGTTGAGGCTGCAGTGAGCTGAGATCATGCCACCGCACTCCAGTCTGGGTGACAGAGCAGAGGGAGACTCTGTCTCAAGAATTAAAAAAAAAAAAAAAAAGTCACCTGGACATTTTCCCCATGGCATCTTAAACTTAACATGTTCTAAACTGAACTGATTTCTACCTGGAACAGATGCTTCTAGCTGCATTCTCTCTTGGTTCTTTGCTAGCAAGTATCCCCATGTTGTTTAGAATAGTAACATGTCTAGCTAAAAAATTGCCAGCCAAGCTCCTTTATTGTTAGAAGTGATCACATGACAATTCTGCCTGGAGGTATGAGCAGAAGTTACTGGATAGGGCCTCCAGGAAAGCTTTTTAGAAGTGGGCAGAACACACTCTCTCTTTTTTTTTTCTGCATGGAACATGCACGGAAGTAGAGCAGCCACTTCATGATCATGAGGTCCACAAGCCGAGAGTGAAAAAGCAGAAGGTTAGAAGGACCCTGGGAAACAACATCATGGGATCCCAACATTAGTTCTGGGATGTTACAGGAAAAAAATGATGCCCTACTTGTTTTTTTGTTTTGTTTTGTTTTTGAGATGGAGTCTCACTCTGTCGCCCAGGCTGGAGTGCAGTGGTGCAATCTAGGTTCACTGCAACCTCCGCCTCCCAGGTTCAAGCGATTCTCCTGCCTCAGCCTCCCGAGTAGCTGAGTCTACAGGCACGTGCCACCACACCTGGCTAATTTTTTGTTTTTTTAGTAGATACAGGGTTTCACCGTGGTAGCCAGGATGGTCTCGATCTCCTGACCTCGTGATCTGCCCACTTCGGCCTCCCAAAGTGCTGGGATTACAGGCGTGAGCCACCGCACCTGGCCGCCATTACTTGTTTAAGCTACTATGTATAGCAGACATTTTGTTACAAGCAACTGAACCAAGCCTTAGCTATACACCACTCAACCCTACTTCTCCCTAGCCTTCTCCATTAGTAATTGGGACCTCCAGCGCCAAATCCAGAGGTGGGCAAGTTATCCGGGATTCTTCTCTCTTAACACCCACCTACAATCCAATCTATAAGCAAGTACTGCAGCATCTCCTCCAAAATATTCCTATTCATGCACTTGTCTTTACGAGCCTTGCCACTACCTGGTTCAAGCAACCATCATCTCCTAAAATAACCTGATACTGGTCCCTTTGCCTATCCCCTTGCCTCCTTTCAGTCTTTTCAGCATCTAGCAGCTAGAAGGAGCTTTTAAAATGCAAACTGGGCATCAGTACTGGCAGATACTAAAACTTCCAGGAAGGACATGAACTGCTTTGCCTAAGAGAGAGAGAAAAAAAAAATTGGAACTCCCCAATTTAGAATGAAAAATTAAGAAAATGGAACTCCCCATTTTAGAAGGAAAATTTAAGAAAAGAGTAGAGAGAATGGCTCTGGGTTACATAATGGATTCCTTAATCACTGGCTAAGAAATAAAAAAGGAACCTCTGAATATTGGAATGAATTAATTTTCTTGTGGAAATTGGTGAAGGGGCTAAATATCCTAATGATCTTGGAACAAAATAGAGCTCACATTTAAAAATAGCTAGCAGGACGCAGGAGGAGGCGAGCCCAGGGAGCTCACAGGCATTGTGGGAGAACTTTGGACTATCATGGAACATAGAACTTGGATTTGTTCCAATTTAATCAGACCTCGGAAGGGCAGAGGAGCCACCCACAGATGGCTTTGGGTTATGTTTGGGTTTTACTTGCCAGGTTGGGGGCATTGTTTAGTTATCAGCTGTTGGTCATGCTGAACTGTGAAACAGGCGTCATTCCTTAATTGAGGTCTTATTACCTTGGTTTGTGAATTATGTCGGAAGGGTAAGGGTGAGTAGGACCTGCTGATTTGGATTACTTACCTGGATTTATAACCAGATGGATGAGTGGCGCTTAGGAGGAACTTTTTAGCAACTCTCAGTGGTGTCCTAATTTTTTCATTCAAAAGAATCTGAAAACAAGCCTGGGCAATATAATGAGACCCCATCTCTACTAAACTTAAAAAAAAATGAGTGGGGCATGGTGGTGCATGCCTGTAGTCACAGGTACTCAGGAGGCTGAAGCAGGAGGATTGCTTGAACCCAGGAGTTGGAGGCTGCAGAAAGCTATGATCACACCACTGTACCTCAGCCCAGGTGACAGAGTAAGACTCTGTCTCTAAAATAGTAATAATTTTATATATATGTATATATATATATATTTTTTTGAGACAGGGCCTCACTCTGTCGCCTAGGCTGGTGTACAGTGGCATGATCTCAGCTCACTGCAACCTCTGCCTCCCAGGTTCAAATAATTCTCCAGCCTCAGCCTCCTGAGTAGCTGGGACCACAGGTGCGCACCACCAAGCCCAGCTAATTTTTGTATTTTTAGTAGAGATGTGGTCTTGCCATGTTGCCCAGGCTGGTCTTGAACTCCTGAGCTCAAAGTGATCCACCTGCCTCTGCCTCCCAAAGGGCTGGGATTACAGGTGTGAGCCACTGCACCCAGCCTAACAATAATAATTGTGTTTTTTTGTTTTTTGTTTTTTGAGATGGAGTCTTACTCTGTTGCCCAGGCTGGAGTGCAGTGGCGCGATCTTGGCTCACTACAAGCTCCACTTACCAGATTCATGCCATTCTCCTGCCTCAGCCTCTCGAGTAGCTGGGACTACAGGTGCCCGCCACCTCGCCTGGCTAATTTTTTTGTATTTTTGGTAGAGACGGGGTTTCACCGTATTAGCCAGGATGGTCTCGATCTCCTGACCTCGTGATCCACCCGCCTCGGCCTCCCAAAGTGCTGGGATTACAGGCGTGAGACACCGCACCCGGCCAATAATTTTTAAATATTTATATGAGAGGCAGAGAAATTTTGTAGGAAAGGAATGCTTTGTATGGAAGAGAGTTAAGATGCACAAAGACAGTAAGTGGTTCAAGATCAAGGGGAAAAGTGAGTGCTCAGCTCAGTGTTGGTTACTTTTATCTTACTTCAGCCCAGACTCTTGGGCTCATGCCCAAGTTCCAGCTCAGGGGGACACCAACAAAGAAAAAAGTAAGAACTTAAACAAGTGGCTTCATTAAACTCTCTGTGACATACTGAGTAGCTTTGTTACATAGATGGGAGATGGCACCAGTGACTTCGACCCTATCGGAGACATTGGGATTCATCAATCTAATTACTCATGTGGAGGGTGCCCAAGGATACCTTATGTTTGGAGAGTCACTGGAAGGGCTCACGGGACCCAGAATATAGTTGTATTCATGGCTAAGGTTTATTACGGCAATGTAATGAGGAGGGAGAAAGACTCAGGTGGAGCCTGGGGAAATCCATGGGCAGGCATCCTACTGCCCCCTCCCTCCACGAGGAATTGCACAGTGCACTCTTTCTTCAGCAATGAAAATATATTTCCCCAGCAATAAGCATTCAATGTTTCTGCTTATTAGAGGGAAACCCATTAGAGTCTCAACATCCAAAGTTTTACTAGGGTCTAGTCACATAAGGCACCCTCTGCCTAGCATGTACCAAAATTCCAGACCCCCCAGAGGAAGGCAGGTGTTCAGCATAAACCACACTGTTTGTACAGTCTAGGCAGAATGGGCCACCCTTGTCAGTTAGGGAATGGTGGGGACACGCTTCAAGTCCAAGTTCCCAGACACCAGCCCAAGGCCAACGTCGCAATCAGGCTTGCTATGTTAACTCTTCTGTACATCAGTAAAACCTCTAGCAATAGTGAAGTCATTAAGAGAAATTTCGTCCTGGAAATTTTCCACCAGAATTTCTAATGTTGTATGGTGTATGCACAGAAGTTAGGATTAAATATGTTAAAGCTTGGCAGCTCTTCTAACTGGTCTATATTCAAGAAATATATTCAAGGCATGGCAAAGGAAAAAGAATATAGCCAATTGCAAATGAGGAGGTAATTGGTTCTTTGACCATTTGTCCCTGAAGCACAGCTGCAGATTAACACTTCCTTGTGGGTCATTCTCATCTCAGGAGGACAGCTGATGTACATAGACACACAGGGAGGTGGGCACTGAGGGTGGGCTGTAAACCTGGCACAACCTAGCTATGATATCCACTGTGACATCTAACCGGCTAGTAGAATGATGCCAAGGAATGGAAGTAATGCAAGCTGACAGAGGTTTGGGCCCAGGAATTTCCTCCCACAGTAGAGGAACATGGTAGAGACAGACGTAGTTACAGAACCAGAGCTGTGGGTCAAAAGAAGGTTCGAAGATGAATATTTCTGGCAGAAAGCTAACAGTAACTATTTTGAATTTACCAGGCACCTCCCTAAGGAAAATTGCTTTCAGAAAACACTGGAGCAAGAGAATACATAGAAGATAGTTTATACTCCTGCATCCTCCAACCTAGAATTCTAAAAGAAAAAAAAAGAGTCCCTAAAAAAAGAAAGAAGCTGAGGACCTAGGACAAATTGAACAGAGCAATGCAGCCTGGGCTGCAAATAGCCGGATACTAAAACTACGATTTTTGCAGAGCTATCTCGGGGGTGGAAGAACCTGAACTACAGGTTAAATGTGCCAGGTGATGTTCTGGAATAGAAACTCAAGGAGAATGAGAGTCAGATCATGCAGTGTTTGGGGTGAGACTGTATGAAATGAGTGCCAGAAGCTATAACACTTGTGTGCTTAAATGCCAATTTTGGAGTAAGATTTTGTCAGGGTAGAATCTGCTGTGGAAGCATGAGCTGAGCTTCCCACCTTCCCCATCCAACAATGAATTAATCCAGTGAGACACTATCTTTTCTCCATCAATCTGTATGCTTGATCCTGAATATGAGGACAATGGTAAAATTGCACAATGTGAGTTACAATTCTCTTGTGCTCTTTGGATGATGTTTTTCAACTTTAGTTTTTTAGTTTTTTTTTTTTTTTTGCAGAGTTTCAGAGAGAAAGAGGCATTTGTATTGATTCAAGAGGATTGAATCAGGTGGATTTTCCATTTAGAAAGCAAAAGGTAAGAAAAAAAATAGAAACAATACCTTTGTGCCAAGAGAAAAGCAAATGGGAAAGTTAGATATAGAATTGTTATCAATATGTCTTCTTTTTCAGTACAAAATACCTTGAAAACTTAGTTAATCTTGTACATTCAACAGAGTATGTTCTGGAATATTCTATTCACATGTTTCAGGAAGACTAACCTTTCTCTTTCTATTCCGTAGAAAATCAAGACTTCAGCATTGTGTTTAAAATGATGAAGGCAGCCGGGGGCGGTGGCTCATACCTGTAATCCCAGCACTTTGGGAGGCTGAGGTGGGCGAATCACGAGGTCAAGAGATCGAGACTATCCTGGCCAACATGGTGAAACCCCGTTTCTACTAAAAATACAAAAATTAGCTGGGCATGGTGGCATGCACCTGTAGTCCCAGCTACTTGGGAGGCTGAGGCAGGAGAATCGCTTGAACCCAGGAGGTGGAGGTTGCAGTGAGCTAAGATCGTGCCACTGCACTTCAGTCTGGCAACAGAGCGAGACTCTGTCGCAAAAAAAAAAAAAAGATTAAGCCATCAACACGATTTTATTTTATTTGCATAGCCTTCAAATAGGAAAGTCTAGGTTCATAATTAGATACCTTTTCCTGTCTGGCAAGAGACCTTGTACAGTTTATATACTGGTGAACTAAATTATACAAAACCTGAGAAACCATGGTCAGAGATGATTGCGCGCGCGCGTGTGCACACACACACACACACACACAGAGTTGTTGTTGATGTTGTTTTGAGATAGAGTCTTGCTCTGTTGCCCTGGCTGGAGTGCAATGGGGTGACTTTGGCTCACTGCAACCTCAACCTCCTGGCTCAAGTCATCCTCCCACCTCAGCCTCCGAGTAGCTGAGGTTACAGGTACGTGCCACCACACCCAGCTAATTTTTTTGTATTTTTTGTAGAGATGGGTTTTCATCATGTTGCCCAGGCTGGTCTTGAATTTCTAGGCTCAAGTGATCCACCATTGAGTGCTGGCCATGTATGCAGTAGCATCAGTACTTGTAGTAGCAGCAACAGTGATCCTAATAGGGGTATGGGTGGCATCACTAAGTTTCTTGGTAAATGCAGCCACAGAAAACATACCAGAGTATAGAGGAGCAGATGCTGGGTACCCAAGACAACCTAGAGATAGAACACAAAGCTTTACTGGCAGCTGCAGGCCTCATGGAGCAGACTGGGACAGTTAGAAGCATGCTTTTTTTTTTTTTTTGAGACGGAGTCTCGCTCAGTCGTCTGGGCTGGAGTACAGTGGCGCGATATTGGCTCACTGCAACCTCCGCCTCCCAGGTTCAAACGATTCTCCAGCCTCAGCCTCCCAAGTAGCTGGGATTACAGGCATGAGCCACCACGCCTGGCTAATTTTCGTATTTTTAGTAGAGACAGGGTTTCACCATGTTGGCCAGGCTGGTCTCGAACTTCTGACCTCAGGTGATCCACCTGCCTCGGCCTCCCAAAGTGCTGGGATTACAGGCGTGAGCCACTGCGCCCAGCCATAGAAGAATGCTTTTATTGTTATTATGTTGACCTCATTTGCAACTCTAGATTGGTGTGGCCTGGTAACACATATATAGTGCCAGAATAAACATCTTTGTGCATACATCCTTTTCCATATTTTGAATTATTTCCTTAAGACAGGAAAGTATTGAGTCAAAGGGTATAAATACTTTCTGGGAGTTGAAACAATACCTGGGCTCTTCTAGTCTAGGTATTACAATCACCAAATTGCTTTACAAAAAGTTGTCTCAATTAGGAATTTATGCAGCCCTGAGAAAAGTGTCAGCTGTCCTCTTCGATCGGTCTTGCTAAAATTGGCTATTGCAAGTTTTAGAATCATTGCTAATTTTGTCAGGCAAATGATAATTTGTGGTTAATGTTTGCATTCCTGTGATTACTCATCAAATTAAGTCTTTCCATTTATCCTGACTGGTTTGATTTCCTTTTCTGAGAATGTCCGTTCAAGATCATTACTATTTAAAATGACTTTGTTTTGTTTTGTTTTGTTTTAAAGAGTCTTGCTCTGTCACCCAGGTTGGAGTGCAGTGGCGTGATCTCGGCTTACTGCAACCTCTGCCTCCCGGGTTCAAGTGATTCTCCTGCCTCAACCTCCCTACTAGCTGGGATTACAGGTGCCCGCCACCATGCCCAGCTAATTTTTGTATTTTTAGTAGAGATGGGGTTTCACCATGTTGGCCAGGCTGGTCTGGAACTCCTGACCTCAAGTGATCCGCCCACTTCGGCCTCCCAAAGTGCTGGGATTATAGGCGTGACTCACTGCACCTGGCCTAAAATGATTTTAATTATACCTTTTAATTTTTAAAATAACGTATATAAATATTTATGTAAAATATACTAATTCTTTGTCAAATTTACTATATCTATTCCCAAATTTGTCATTTTTTTTCTTGAATATTATGAGTTTTAATGCATACCCTTAAATTTCATGTAATCAACTTCATGAAAAATTTCCATTTTTTTTTTTTTTTTTGAGACGGAGTCTTGCTCTGTTGCCCAGGCTGGAGTGCAGTGGCGCGATCTTGGCTCACTGCAAGCTCCACCTCCCAGGTTCAAGTGATTCTCCTGCCTCAGCCTCCCGAGTAGCTGGGACTACAGGCGCTCACCACCACACCTGGCTAATTTTTTGTATTTTTAGCAAAGACAGGGTTTCACCGTATTGCCCAGGATGGTGTCAAATTCCTGAGCTCAGGCGATCTGCCTGCCTCAGCCTTCCAAAGTGCTGGGATTACAGGTGTGAGCCACCACGCCCAGCTCATTTCTTAATTTAAAAAGCCTTCTCTGCATCAACAATTTTGTTGAGTATTCACATCTCACATCTTTGTTCTTCTAGTTTGTGCTTCATTTTGTTTCAGTGGGACACAGTGGTGCGAAGCTGGAACTCTGAGCCAGGCAGACCTGCCTGGAGATTATGCTAATTAGCAGATGGATATCTCCTTGAGCTTCCCATATAAAACTTTATCATAGAGAATATTTCTGAAATGCCTGTTTACCCAACTTCACAGATTATTTAGACAAAAAGTGAATAGGTGTACACTGGAGATCTTCATCTGCAAATGTTTTTCCTCCCTGACAGAACCAACTGCCAGGTTTTAAAAAGTAGGTTTAGCTTGCTCGAAAGTCCCCTTTGAGGATCACGTGAGCCCAGGGGTTTGAGACCAGCCTGGGCAAGATAACGAGACCCTAGTTCTACAAAAAACATACAAAAATTAGCCAGAGATGATGACATGAGCCCGTAGTTCCAGCTACTCAGGAGGCTGAGGTGGGAGAGTTGCTTGAGCCTGGGAGGTTGAGGCTGCAGTAAGCCATGATCCTGCCCCTGCACTTCAGCCTGGACATTAGAGGGAGATCCTGTCTCAAAAAAAAAAAAAAATCCCTTTCACATCCATCCTTATAGGAAGTATGCCAGGGGAACAGGTATTGGAGCTTTTTTTAGTTTTCCCCGTTTGTCTATGCAACCAATCATACAGATTTATTTTCCTTTCTTGGGTTCTTGGTTTTAAAAAGGTGCTTCATTCATGAATTCTGAGGATAGCTAGGGAAAATTTAAACCATTATAAACTGGGGAATTTAGCTTTTAGACATCTCCAACAGGCTGTGCAGAAGTGGGTAGCATCCTCTGGTGGACAATTTTGGAACCAGTATGGTCTCTGATGGGTGCACTGGAACCAGTTGGGGAGATACAGATCCAGGGTGAATCCTCTCCAAAATCTCTCGTCAGCATTTTTCTGTGGCTCTCTGATGGTCAGCAAGTAAACGGCTGCTTTGTATCCCTGATGACCTAGCAGGTCCAGTATTAAACCCACTATGAGTGGTTTGTGTGAGCCGTGTGAGTTTTCTGCTTGCCCCAAATAAGAATGCCAGAGGAATGGGAGAATTGTAAAATGAGTTTCTCCACAAAAGTGACTGAGTGGGCTGAACAGTAAAGGGCAGTGGATGTGGAAAAAAAAAAAAAGGGAGTGAATACAGGCAGAATCCACCCATCCAGCTGCCACCAACCTGGTGACAAAGTAACTGACTCAAGCTGCATTAGTGTCCTAGGGCTGTTGTAACAAACAAAGTACCACACACTAGATGGCTTAAAGCAGCTAGAAATTTATTTTCTCACAGTTCTGGGGGTGGGAAGTCTAAAATCAAGGTATTAGCAGGGTTGGATCCTTCTGGGGCCTCTGAGGGAGGAGGGGTTCCACGCCTCTCCCCAGGCTCCTGGTGGTTGCCAGCAATCCTTGGCATTCTCCGGTTTGTGGTAGCATAACCCCAGCCTCTGCCTCTGTCTTCTGTGGTCATCTTCTCTTGTGCCTCTGTTTTCTCTTCTTTTGATGACATGAGGCCGGGCGGTGGCTCACGCCTGTAAACCCAGCACTTCGGGAGGCCGAGGCAGGCGAATCACCTGAGGTCAGGAGTTTGAGACCAGCCTGGCCAACATGGTAAAACCCCGTCTCCACTGAAAATACAAACATTAGCCGGTGTGGTGGTGCATGCCTGTAATCCCAATTAGTCAGGAGCCTGAGGCAGAATGATCACTTGAACCCAGGAGGCGGAGGTTGCACTGAGCAGAGATTGCACCACTGCACTCCGGCCTGGGCAACACAGCAAGACTTGTCTAAAAAAAAAAAAAAAAAAAAAGACACCGTCATTGGATTAGGGTCCACCCTAAGCCAGAGTGACTTCACTAATTACATTTACAAAGACCCTATTTCCAAATAAGGTCACATTCACAGGCACCAGGATTTAGGACTTGAACATATATTTTTGGGGGGACATAATTCAACCCACAAAAAGAGCCATCCCCAATGTGGCAGCAAATAAACTGGTGCTGAACAGGGAAACCTGCACATCGATCTGTTTGCTTTGAGAAGAAAATATCCCTTTCTTTTTCCACGTTTGTAGTGTCCTTCAAGTACCCTCTACTGGCAGAGTTTAACATCCAGCCAGCTGGCAAAGGGGAATGGACTTTGCATCGTTCCCTAGGGCAAGGAAGGATGGGTTCAAAGCTCAGAGGCAATAAATTAATAACTGCCATATCAGGGGACCAAAGTTCTCTCTGCTTTGAAGTGAGCTTCAGCTAGCCTCATTTGATCTTCTTAATTTTATTTTATTGTGGTCACAACACTTAACATGAGATCTACCCTCCGAACACATTTATTTTTTTTCTTTTCTATGGCTGAAATAGAACTCGTTGTTGTTGTTGTTGTTGTTTGAGACAGTGTTTTGCTCTGTCGCGGAGGCTGGAGTTCCCTGGTGCAAACTTAGCTCACTGCAACCTCCACCTCTCGGGTTCAAGCGATTCTCCCACCTCAGCCTTTCGGATAGCTGGGATTACAGGCGCCCACCACCACGCCCAGCTAATTTTTGTATTTTTAGTGGAGATGGGGTTTCACCATGTTGGCCAGGCTGGTCTCGAACTCCTGACCTCAAGTGATCTGCCTGCCTCGGCCTCCCAAAGTGCTGGGAGTTGTTTTGAGACCAGGTCTCACTTTGTCACTCAAGCTGGAGTGCAGTGGCCTAATCATATCTCTGCAGCTTCAAACTCCCAGGATTAAGCAATCCTCCCACCTCGGCCTCCCAAGCAGTTGGGACTACAGGTGCAAGCCAGTGCACCCAGTAAATTTTAAAATTTATTGTAGAGGCCGGGCGCAGTGGCTCATGCCTGTAATCCCAGCAGGCACATCCATTCAAACCATAGCACTCAGGGGTTTGAACTCTAATCTAATCTGAGGGGAAAGTTGAGTAAAAGTTACATCGCCAAATTTGCAATATGGGAAATTTCCTCTATCTGAAGGCAGCGTGGGAACTTCTTCAATTTGGGAAGAAGAGCCCTGAACAAGTAGCAGTGAGCATCTATAAGAGGAGCTTGCATGGAGGAAATGGACTGGGTAAGCTGCATATCTGAAAGGCCTCACGGGAGGCAAGGGTCAATGAGAATCCTCAAAGGTTTCAAATTTGGAAACGACATGATCCAGTGTGGAGATTGTTGGCATCTACAACACAACATGTTTCAAGCAAATGCCCCATTCTACTCCATAAGTCTGCTTTACTTCTGTGTTCCCTGTTTCCAGAGTGGTACCTGGTTGCCCAAACTGGGAACCTGGGCATTATCATGACTCACTCATCTCCTTCACTCTTCCAGAACCAACGACTAAATACTGTCCATTTTGCTGCATAAATATATTTTAACTTTTTTCTATTTCTTTTCCTTTCCCAGAGCCACTACCTAGAAATAGACCTGTAGCATCTGTTACTTGGACTTTTTTTTTTTTTCCTTTGAGACAGAGTCTTGCTCTGTCACCCAGGCTGGAGTGCAATGGTGTGATCTCGGCTCACTGCAACCTCCGCCTCCTGGGTTCAAGCAATTCTCCCAGGCTCAGCCTCCTGAGTAGCTGGGATTACAGGTGCCTGCCACCATGCCTGGCTAATTTTTGTGTTTTTAGTAGAGATGGGGTTTCACCATGTTGGCTAGGCTGGTCTTGAACTCCTGACCTCAGATGATCCACCCACTTCGGCCTCCCAAAGTGCTGGGATTACAGGCTACTTGGACTCATAACTGTCTCCTAATGGTCTTCCTGATACATCCCAACTCATTTTCCCAGGCAGAGTAATGGTTCTGAAATGTCAATCCGAAGGTGTCACTTTTTGCTCAAAGACCCCATATTGGCCTTTCCATTGGTCTTAAGATAAGGAACAACTTCTTTGACATGGGATAAAATGACCCTTTGCAACTTGGCTTTCTCCATTTTCATCTCCTACACTCCTTACCTCTACTCCTAGTCATATAGGTTGTCTTTCATTTTTTGAAAAGCTTTATTATTATTTTTTTCTTGCCCATGGCTCGTTTCTCTTCTTGGTACTTATTTCACACTCCCTTGTCCCCAAACTCCTCTCTAACTCACATCCTTCAAGCCATTCTCTATTCGTCCTCCAAAGTCAGTTTAGCTGTCAGCTCCTACTGGAACTGATGCTTGTAATTGATCCCGATCCTAATAATTTCAGGAGACCCTCCCATGTGTTTCCATTCATTTTATCTTTCTCATTATATATATATAAGCATATATATAAGGCATATATAAGCATATATAAACATATATGAGATACAAATGTAAATAAGCATATATGATACACAAAATTGTTATTATATATATAACTTTTGTATCTCATTACATATACATGTATCTCTCTCATTACATATATAACTGTATATGTTGCTATATAGTCCCATGCAATATTTAGCAGGCTGAGGTGAAAAATAGACACATATATGTTATATATGTAATGACAGAGACATATATATGTAATGAGATTATATATATTATATATGTAATGAGGGAGATATATGTAATGAGAGATATATATTATATTTATTCAATGAGAAATACAAAATTATAATGTATATTCATTATGTATTATAAGTATATAATGCTATGTATCAGTATTCGATTTCACTTTATTAAAATAGTTGATTATATCTGAACGTTTATTTATTTGTTACTGATTGTCATCCTCCATCAGAATATATGCTCTCTGAAGTTGAGCTTCTTGTTTACTTTGCTCACCACTGTATCCCCAGTGCCTAAGTAACAGTGCCCAGCTCAGAGTAGAGACTCAATAAACATTTACCAGATGAATGATAGAAACAGATTTTTTGAGGCAAAGTTTTTCATGTTGCCATATAGTCCCATGCAATATTTTGGACATACTTATACTAAAAAATTATTATCTGAAATTCAAATGTAGGCCGGGCACGGTGGCTCACGCCTGTAATCCTAGCATTTTGGAAGGATCGCTTGATCCTTCCAGCAGGTTGTCCCGGGAACGCGTAGCCCAAGGTGGACGCACAGACCCGCGTACAGAGATTTTTTATTGTCATGACTGGGGGTGGTGGCACTACTGGCATTTAGTGTGGAGAGGCCAGGGATGCTGCTAATCATCTTACAATGCAAAGGGCAGCCCCTCAAAGGCAAAGCATTATCTGGTCTAAAATGTCAATAGCGTGGAGGCTGAGAAAAACTGAACTAGATGGCTATGAACTTTCAGGGTCCCTACCTAGTACACAGGCAGCGCCTAGAATTGCTAAGTTCATCTTCCGTTTGGAAAGGCAGCATGGGGTTAGTGAGAGGAAGGCGTCCGGGGCTGGCGGCTGGCTTTAAAGGCCTACGTGCAAATCTTCTTGACGCTGATAACGGGATGCGAGAGAGCCAGGTAGGTTACCTATTGCAGCAGGTCAAGTGATGATGTCGAAAAGGATGCGTGTGCCGAGCACTGTGGAAGGTAAAGCGCTCCGCACACCCCGCCTAAGTGCGCCCGGGACAGAGCCATCCCCCAGGTGCTACCAAACACAAATCCTCCAGCTGCTGGGACCGGGAAGGTGTTCAGTGACACACCGGAAGCAGCCTAGTGGCTGAGGCGTCCTTCTCCCTACCAACGGGTTGCGAAGGAAGTAGTTGCTGTAGCCGCGCCCTGTGCGCCTGCGCGGAGGCGTCGGCTGCTGACGTGTAGCTGGGGCCGGGCGGGACTATCCGGGCGCGAGGCTGAGTGCTGCAGAATCGCTGGGGTGGCAAAGCCGCCAGCGAGGCTGGGGATGGGGGCGCCGCTGCTCTCTCCCGGCCGGGGAGCCGGGGCTGCCGGCCGGCGCTGGTGGATGCTGCTGGCGCCCCTGCTGCCGGCGCTGCTGCTGGTGCGGCCCGCGGGGGCCCTGGTGGAGGGGCTCTACTGCGGCACGCGGGACTGCTACGAGGTGCTGGGCGTGAGCCGCTCGGCGGGCAAGGCGGAGATCGCGCGGGCCTACCGCCAGCTGGCCCGGCGCTACCACCCCGACCGCTACCGGCCCCAGCCCGGCGACGAGGGCCCCGGGCGGACGCCGCAGAGCGCCGAGGAGGCTTTCCTGCTGGTGGCAACCGCCTACGAGACACTCAAGGTGAGGCCTGCGGGCGTGGAGGGGCTTCGAAGACTGGCCGCGGGAAGCCCACGGCGCCTTCCGACCCCGGTCCGCGGAGCGTGGGCCTCTGTGACCCCGAAACTGAGCACAGCCACCACCGCGACCTTTAAGATACTCACGTTTCCCACGTGGCCCTGTGAAAGAGCCGAGTCGGCCCCACGGGGCCTTGGGGGGCACAGCTAGCTAGCCTCCTTGCCCTCTTCCTTTTTGTGACATTGTTATGCAAAACTTTGGGCATCTTACGATTTCGTGAAAATATTTTAATAACGTGCATTTCACATTCGAAAAGCAGGGTGATCATTATTAGTAGGATCTGGGGTAGCCCACAACAGGGAAAGTCTCGAATATCAAGTGACAACTGTGATCGCATCAGTTTGATATGACAGAAAATTGGTTTCTGGAAATAGTGTTAAAGGTGACGCTTAGTTTGGGTTTAAGGAACTAAGAAAACACTGAGAAGAACAATGAACACCAGTCAAAAGGCTGGATGTGAGTCTTTGCTGTGACACCCCTGTATGACCTTGGATAGTGACTTATTATGTTGAAATAGCTGTTTCTTCATATGCAAAATTAAGGCCATGATACCTCCTCTCAGGGTTATTATGGGGATTAAATGATAAGTGTGCGAACCGCCCCCCTTTCCATAGGACCCATAAATAGGTGCTTAATGACTTGGGTACAAAATTCTGAGAATTTCTAGTAGGAAATATTTTGTGAATATGTATTTGTATTTCATTTGACAGGTTTTATTGAGTCTTGTGGGGATGAGAGATTTAGCCCGATGCTGTTTTCTTCTACTACTGCAAAAAATCAAACCATCTAGGACATCACGAAGTATAAATCGTACTTGATGGTGGTATTACTGCTTGAAGGGCCCCATCATACTAATGCGTCAGCGATTGTAGTTGTAAAGTATTTCTTTTCTAGCCTTTTTTTTTTCCCGAGGCAAAATTTTCTATGTTGCCAGGTAGCCTGCTTTTAATGATTGTACTTTGAGTGGATATAATTTAACCTTGGATTGTTCCTCCAGATTGTTTTTCCAGAGCTGAAAATAGTCAAGGAGCTAACAACTTTATTGATGCCTTCCAGAGCAGTTTGGATAATTTGGAGTCATAAAATGAGTGGTGGAGGGGCGGGCCCTGAACTAGGTAAACTAGGTGAATTGAACTAGGTAAAATTTAATTTACCTAGTTCATTAAATTCTCACTAGCGTTAGTGAGATTGTAATTTTTATTGGCAGTTAACTGAGGGATGGCTGGGGAACTGGGAAAATGCTGAGGCCCCAAAGGGCTTTGTTGCCGATTATGTAAAAAGTGATGGAAAAAAGACTCCAGAAAAAATAGGAAAGAACTCTCCATCCAAGGCACTTCAGCATATGAAGCTCCAACTTCTGTTCCTTGTAGTCAGCCAGAAGCCCTGCTGGTGCGTGAGGGAGCCCTGGACCAGTGTGTGAAATCATAATGGGATTTACTAGGGATAGTAAAATTGATAGGATTAGGGATGTTAATCATGTTAATTTGTTTCAGGCGCGAGATGGTAATAGGGTTGTGGTGCTTGAATTTAGGTTGAGTGTCAGGAATGCAGTAGTTGTTAGGATGATATAGATAATTAGGTTAAAGATAGTGATATTTGGATTGTATATCAGTTATCCCATTATGATTTCACACACTGCTTTATAAACTAAGACCATGCAATAGTATTTAGTGTGTTTGACTTTTGGGGATTTAGGGAGTTTATGGACTTTGGAAGTTAAACAAGTGGATGCTTACCCTCTGTGTCAACCCATCTTCTGGAAGATGGAGAACTTCCAGAAGAGAGGGCAGCAGAAACACTGCCAGCTCTTGCCTTCTGCTGGGCTTTGTAGGAGTGGAGATGAGTAGTTTTGGCATGAGAATGGTGAGCATGTTGGTAAGAACTTTGAAAACAAGTGCCATGATTAGAGGGTAGAGATAGTGACTGTAGAGATTCCTGCTGGGAGGGCCACCAGGAGAGACCTATCAGTCCCCCCATCCCGGGACTGATCTGATGAATCTATATGGTTGCCTCTAAAGATTTCTACCCCTAAAGTTTACCACTCATTGTCAGCTAATGAAAAGCTAGATAAAATAAGTGATCCACTCAAGATCAAGGAACGTTTAGGCAGTTAAAGACCAGTATGTCTGGAGTAGGTAACACTTGTACTCTTGACTCTGATGGGTTTGTGATAGCTACAAATATCTTGGAACAGGGGAGTGGAAGTGGAGTTGTACTGCTGGAGGAGGGAATGAGGGGAGTGTTCTGTAGCTCCCCCAGAACGCCCACTGTCTTACTGTGGAAATTATCTGTGAGACAAAAGGGATGTCTGGAGATATTTTGGACCCTGGAAAATCAGACCCAGCAGAACTCTTTGAAAACTTGCATTTTAAATTTATGGAGATGAACATATATTCATCTTCCAAGTGGAGCACCTCCAAGAACTATTTACCTCATTGAAGATGCTCTCTCTTGGAATAAGGATAAGGACTTTGACTTGCTGTGTGTGGGAACAATTATTACAGGGTGGTCTGCTTTAATTTCTGTCATAACGGAGAATTGTGAGGAAGTTGCCAAAGAATATGTTTTCTGGGTAATGCAAGGTTTTAATGAACTGAGGTCATCCAATTTGGAGGGCTTCAGCCTTGCACATTATCCGTTGAGGCAATGGAGATGTAATGGCTGTTTGTTTGGATTGTATCCTCCGGCTGTAAAAAGGGTTTGTGAAGGATAAAAGGTCCAGGTGGCGTTTGCTAAGAGCAGGTCAGATAGAATAGTGGGAGAAGCTGAGTTCCAGTGGCTCTGGAATAAAAACGGGATGCAGAAGCCTATCTCTGAATGTTGATAATAAATACATCACCAAAATGGAAACTATAATTATGTAAAACATCAGTGGATTTATGATTCTGAGGTGGTTTTGGTCAAATAAATGCCCTTTTGAGGAGGTTTTGTTTTTTTTTTAGGTGGTGGTTGTTAAAAAATAAGTACACTAACATGACTTAAATACAGTTGGTAAGACAAGAAGATATGACATTTGATCATCACTATTTTAGCAAAAAGATTTTACCTGTGCATGGAGAAATGGAGGAAAACCAAAAAAAAAGAAGTGTGGGTAATAATGGAAGGCAAAGGCACTGGCCTCATGCTTTCACCAAGTCATGCTTAGTTCAGATTCCCAAATAAATTACAGTTCCAGATCTCAGCAAAACTTCAAACCATTATGATTTCACACACTGCTTTATAAACTAAGACCATGCAGTAGTATTTAGTGTGTTTGACTTTTGGGGATTTAGGGAGTTTATGGACTTTGGAAGTTAAACAAGTGGACACTTACCCTCTGTGTCAACATTGGATCTCATGAGGTAGAATAATCTGGTCCCACTTACATGTTTTTAAAGTGGCTATAGCACTTATCACACTGCATTTAAGTACTGAGTAGGTCTCTCTTTCCTACTAAACCATGCTCCTCATTTTTTGTGCGTATATCCATAGCACCTAGCACAGTGTCTGGCACATCAGAGCATTAATGTTATAAAAACTCGTATCTGGAGACATTCAGATAGAATGGAAATGGAAAGTGGATTTCTGGCATTTTGACATTGGTATGTGCAACGCCCTCTGCCATTTCACTCAAATTAATTGCAGTTTTAAAGAGTGGTATAGATAAGTAAATTGGACGGTTATGAGTGAAAAATTCCTGCATGAGAGAAAAATTGCACTTCTACTTTTAATGTTCTGAGGGTTTTTAAGTGAGTGATAATTTTTGAATGTAGATAAAAATTGGATAATACATGAAATATGAGAAATGGCATAGAAATAAGCAGATGAGAGAACAACTTGAAAGGATGCACTTAGAAAAACTATGATTGGTAAAAAATGCAAAAGCGTAGAATTTGATGGCATTTTGCAGGATCACAAGAAAAGAGCCTAGAAAAGGTCTTGGGAATATTTCTGGCATGAAGGTGAAGGCTATTTGATAAGTTGAAAGGATGTGTAGAGAGGTCATTCTACTCCAGACTTGTCTTGGAAGGGAAGCATTACAACAACACTTCAGTTTCCTTTTACCAGTCTGATGTGGCAGGGCTTTAGCACTTAGGAAGAATTTAGCAAAAAACGATTCTGAACTCCCTGCCCTGTTACGTTTCTGTTTATTGTTCGTTCCTTATATTCTCTTACTCAACCCCTTCTTTAACTGGGACTGACATAGGGGCTTGGAGGAGACCATAACAAAGGAAAAGACACAGTTTCTGACTTAAAGTTTTTAATAACAAGGGAGACAGATACTTATTGTTCAGTTATTATATAAGTTATATAATACAAGTCTGTGCAGATTATATTGCTGTGCTGAGAGGAAGTGATTATGTCTTCTTGGATTAGAGAAGAATGTACCCTTTGAGTTGATCAGGAACGAAGTCACCAAGGTTGATGGTGAAAGGACATTTCTGGTAGAGGGGAAACTTGATCAACAGAAACATAGAGTCATGAGTGTGCAAGGCTTGTTCCGGGAATGAGATGTAGTTTCATGAGGTATTATAGTAATGAGCATTTTCTCCACCAAGGATCAGTTTTATCGTATTTGTCCCAGGGACTCTGCTTTGGGGAAAAAATGAACTGCATGTATTACTATTCTTTTTCAACATTTCCCAGATTGTATTTAATCAGTCATTCATAGTAATCGAATAATCATAAAAATATTTAAAAATTATATAAATTGCTTTCTTTTTTGAGACAGGGTCTCACTGTGTTGCCCAGGCTGGTCTTGAAATCCTATGCTCAAGCAGTCCTCCTGCCTCAGTCTCCCAAATAGCTGCGATTACTGGCACATGCACCGAACCCTAAAATTATATAAATTTCTATTATAGGTGTGATGCTGATAAACAACCAAATTAAGTTAATTTATAGTCCACAGATGGCATATAGTTTCCATTTCATATGCCAATCCTGATTGGTCATGATTACCTGGAACAAAACTCTTACCTTTTAAGAGTTTTGAGACCTTTTCTGGGTTTAGTGGGAAAGAGTAACATATTTGATAGTAATGTTTCCCACGGCCCTGGAAAAATGATGTGGTAGTGTATGTACCACATTTACTATTTCTGCTGTGAACCCGTAAATGTTAGTTTTTACTGGTTCCTTAATTTCAGTGGTTACTCCCTACTTATGGCCAAGGGTGATTATATACTAGCTGTGTTTGATCCTGGTGCCATGACTGGCTGACATGATGTAATCAACAACCAATCAGAGTTCTTAATCAACCTGAAAACTACTGACTTGATATAATACTAGCCAGACACTGAGTACTAGACATTTTAATTTAGCTTGTACAGATTTATCGTAGGTAAATGGAACATTTTGAGATATTCACAGGAGTGCAAAGACCCTTACTGTTTTTCATAGACTTTAGGGGATCTGCTATTTCTAGGTTGGGAGCCTGCGAGGTGCCGTGGGAGGGAGAATGTTGCAGGATACTGGAACATAGTTTGGGATCAGATGATGAAGGACCCCTTAAGTTGTGTTCAGGAATCGGAACTTTATGTATTGAATAGTTACCAGAAGTTTTAAAGTGGAGAAATGACACAATCTTATGTTTGTTTTAGGAAGAAAACTCTGGGAGCAATTTTGAGAATGGTTTGGGGAGGGCAAAAAGGTATTCTTGACTGAACTCATTTTACTTACACTGTCTTCTTCTGGAATCCCTCTTCTGTCATTCTTCTTCTGGAATCTTCTTCTGTCATTCCTCTTTGGCAACTTGAAAATCTCCTACTTGGTTCATTTCCCACTCCTTTCGCTTCATTTTGCTTCCTTTAAAACTACACTTACATTTTTTCCTTTCTTTGGTGTTCACTGTCTTTACTTTCTCATCTCCCTTTCATTCAAGCTGTCATAGACTGGCGTGTGCAGCAGCACATGTGTTGGAACTGTTCTTGTTGAGGTGAACAGTGACACTCTGCTCGCCAGATCTGATCAGATTGACTGCTCTTCATTTCTTCCTCCTCCTGGAACTTTGTGTCATGTGATATTGTTGACCATTTCGTTCTTTAAGGTGTTCTTCCCTGACTTCCTTGACGTGATCTTTGTCTGTTTCTCCTGTCCTCGCCATTTCTTTTCAGTCTTTATCATCTTTTCTACTACCTACCCCTTAAGCATTGCTATTCTGTTGAGTTCTCCTTTGTGTACTCTTTTCTTTTTTCTTTTCTAAGCTCTTCCTGATGAAACTCAACTGTATCCTTGACCTAAGCCACTGCTTTTAAGCTGACAGCTCTAAAACCTGCATGTTCTCCAGGCTCATATTTTCAGCTGCCTCTCCTCTGTAGCACAGGTACCCGCAATTAAACATGTCTGAAATCAATCTTATCTTTGTGAAAGCATAAACTTCAAAAGAAGATATAATTATGACTCTCACAAATACAGAATGAACATGTGTCAGAGATTTTATTTAACATATTAATCAATGAGGGAACCAGTAAGATACTAAAACTAGTTGAAAGAGAAAAAGTGCCAACATTTTTAATCAGATAGGGAATGCTGAAATGCCTGTAAAACTGGAAAATACCTACCAAGCAATAATGTGTTGCATTCCACGGACATAATTTGTCTTTCTGTGAATAGGAGTCATTTGCATTATTTCCAGTTTTCTACAAGTTACTTCTGTCTCTAGAGTTAAAATAGGTTAGTCAAAGACAAAGGTGCACTCCTCTGCAGGAATAGATAATCCTTGAGGCTCCAGAAATTGAAAGGATAGCTAGTAATTTTTTTTCTTCCTAGTTCAAAATCTTCCACAAGTTTTCCTTGCATCTTCTCCAAACTTGCTGTTTTTTTTCCTGTATTCATTATCTTAGTGAGTAACATTGTCTACGTAGTAACTCTGATTAAAAACTTTGGTGTCATGTTCAACATCTCCTTTGATTCTTGTGTACCCCTTTACTTACCAAGTCCTATTCTTTTTCTTAGCTGCTAAAATCTGTTTCTCCCTCATTCGACTTTTTGCAATACTGCCAGAATTGTCTTTCAGAAATACATACTTCTACATAATGCTATTGTTCTCATACTTGGAAACATTTTTGTTTTTGAATAGCACAGTTGATAACATCCTAACTCTTTGGTGCAGCATACAAGATCCTCAACAGTTCTTATCCAAACTTGCCTTCCTAGCTATATTTACTACTCGTTTCTTCCTAAATTTCCCCAATGCTCAAGCTTCCCTGAATCCATGATATTTTTTGATACTTTTATACCCTTAACACTTGCTGTTTCCTTTGCCTGAAACAAGTTTCATTATACCTTACTTGTTTCCGAGATCCAGCCCCCATTTCCCTTCCGCTGTGAATCCCATTGCTAGTGTTTTTAGACAGAGTCAGCCTCTTGTTCCTTAGCACACTCAGTTGTGCTTTTCTTGCTTGCTAGATTCTTCTTCTAGATGGAGGGTTCTTGAGGCCACGGACCTGTCTTGTCTTTTATTCTCTTTTTGTGCTCAATACAAGGCCTAATGCCCTGCATCACCATTTTTGAAATGAAAACAACTGAAGTTTTTAAAAGCTCAAGTGACCAAGTAGATGCTGATAGTATTAACTGATACACAGAGGGATAGATTAGTTTTTGAGCATGTTGAGTTTGAGATATTTATGTTGCATTTAGAAAATGTTCAGGACATAGTTGAGAATAGGAGGAGGCAAGAAAAACAGTTACAAGCATTACTAGTATGTAGGTAATATTCCAAATCATGGAAGTTTTTGAGACTATGTGCAGAATGAGAAGAGAAGATAGAGAAGAAGATAAGTTGCACTAGTGACTAGTGGGCAGGAAACAAGAAAAAAATGAAATGGGTAGCAGTTAATTTTCTCCCTCTTTTATAGGATATAATGGCCTGGAAAAAAATTTAGACCAGAGGTTGTTTTTTTTTTTTGAAGGATCATTTGTGTGTGTGTGTGTGTATGGGTGTGTGTGTGTGGATTTAAAAAAAATAGTAAGATTAATATATATTGAGTGAATACAGTAATACATTTTCATATATCATTGATTCCTGACCTTCACCACCCCAAAGATGGTTTTTATACTCTGTGTAATAGAAAGTTTTAAATGTAAAACTAGCTGCAATATCAAATTATTACAATTTATGTACTGAGATCAAACAATTCATGATTTCCTTCAAGGGCAGGAACATAATATATTTTTGCCTCTGGGGAGGGGGGATGACCCTTTAAGAGAAGGAAGGATTCAGTACTTTCTTTGCTTGTGGGTTTCCTCTTGTTCACTTTTGATCTAGATATTGGTGGTTATGTTCCAGTCCTCCTGCATATGCCCAAGAGGATTGGGAGTGGAATGGACACCAGCAGAAGCACCACAGTTATTCCTGTAGAGATTAGAAACAAGGAGCTTATTGCCCTGCTTGTCAAGGCTCAGGACAGACAGGAGGAAGAAACAAGTATAAAGGTTTTGGTTTTGGAAAGAAGTTGGAATCTCCAGACCCTGGGACCTTAAGATCCACAAAATTGCTGAAAGAAAAAGTACTACCTTATTGAAAGGTAAGATATTAAACTGTTTTAAGGTTTAAGCTATGTTAGCCACAGTAGCATATTTTCATAAACTATGAATTCAAGCAGTCACTTCTGCCAAACTGAAGTTTTTATGACATCGCCACCCATCCAGCCTTGCTGGTGAGATGGAGACCTATGTAGTGGAGAGATGCATATTGCAAGGAAAAACCTTCACAAAAGTTCACTCGTTTTTGAAATAATGTTTACTGAATGCCAGGCACTGTACTAGGCCTTGGAGTTACCCTACCTACTTTCCAGAAATTCTCATTCTAAGAAAAGAAAAAACTGATGATTACAATGTGATAAGTGCTATAATAAATAGGTACCAAGTGTAATAAGAACGATCCGACTGTCTGGGGCAGTAATGTTTACATTCTAAAGGATTAATAGGACTCATGAGGTTCAAATTAGAGAGAAATAGACGTTTGAAGACATAGGTATGAAAAGGAACATTGTGTTGGAATAACACACCAAATTCCAGAAACTGCTGTCTGAATGTTTGCTATGGGTAAAAGAGGGGAAACTGATAAGGGATGTTGCTAGGTAGGTAAGTTTGGAGCAGTTGTGAAGGCCTGGTGGCATGCGAAGGAAATTTTAACTTTGGCCATGGGAAAGCACTGGAGATTTAAAAAAAAAAAAAAAAAAATTGTGTGGCTACCTTAGTTCAAGATGAGTATGAAAAAAATAAGAATGTACCTTAGCTTTCTACTTGAGTCCCAGAAGGATGGTCCTTCTTATTATGCCTTTTCTTTGCTAATATTCTTGGTATCCTCTTGTTCTTACTAGGTTGATTCTAAACTTTGTAGGTTACTAAAGAGCAGAATTTTGACTTAGGCTGTTGAGAACTCCTAAGTTTTACCTATTTGTGCTGCTCTTGATTCTAAAGTATATGCATGCCTCACTGATCATCATCAGTATGCATGAAAACTGATGATTTTCTTCATTTTGGAGAGAAAGCTTTAAGCCCTAGAATGGAGATAAAATAAATTGAATAAATGCTGTAACGAGGAAGTGGCCAACTTTTTAGTCTAATCATGGCCAAAACAGGGTCATAAATTTGTGGTGACCCTAAAGAAAAGAACACCATCCAAAGAGAAGTCAGACTTGACCCTGAGATGTCTTGCAGGAATTTGGTAGTTTGAGGACTCCATTAGGGGACCTTGAACAGATTGCACAGGCTCTGCTTGCAGTAGAGAGGCCAGACACAAGGTATAAATTTTGGAGTTGCTTGTGTTGGAGCATTAGTTGACCATTGTGTTAAAGGAGTTCAGGACTTGGTAAAGTCAATAATCTAGAAACCAGTGAGAAAATGGTGACCCTGGTGAAAGATCTGAGTGAAATGTTTGAAGAGGGATGATATCTACGTTCTGTAGAACAGAGATAAGAGAACAAAAAGAGAAGATAGTCATTGGACACATGATGTCCGCTTACCAGATTTCAACGACACTCCAAGACCTTACTCCATATACTTCAACCAGGAGGAGTGCAGACAGCCGGGGCAAAGGGCTGCGCAGAGACAATGAGGCTCATAGGAGTCTGATCTCAGTGTGGCATTTCGTTTAAAAGCTACATGTAATCTAGTTGTAGCAAGAAGAATTGTACTTGAAGAAATACATTTCAAAAGGCATCTGTCATGATTGGGATGCCGAGTTAAAGTCAAGGATTTAAGGCGCCAAAACGGCATTTCTATAAAATTAGCCCAAAAAGCAGAGGGAGAATGGGAAAATTCTCAGATGATTTCTTGAGGTACTCAAAAGGAGACACATGAAGAGACACAGGCTTTAGTCTTCAGCGCTGTCTGTGTGACCCTTATATAGGTTTACCCTTTCTAGGTTAGAAGCTCTGGAATAGGATGATGACTTAAAGAATGAGTCACGGATTGACAGTTGAGGCATATAGCAGCTGCCACAAGAAAATCCTTTTTGACTGAAGAGAACATACAAGGAGTGAATCTGAAAATAATACTAGCTTGAGCTCACACCTCGTTGTATAACTGAGAGTTTTCATATTGGCCCTCCATATAAATATATTCATATCTAATTAAGCTAGCTACTAGTTTACATCGTTTCATATACTGGTGAGAGGTAAGAAATTGTTTGAATGTAATGAATATAGGAGAACTTACTGAGAATGATCTCACACAAATTCAAAATTTTTTTTTTTTTTTGGAGACAGAGTCTCGCTCTGTCGCCCAGGCTGGAGTGCAGTGGTACAATCTCGGCTCACTGCAACCTCCACCTCCCAGGTTCAAGTGATTCTCTTGCCTCAGCCTCCCGAGTAGCTGGGATTATAAGCGCAAGCCACCATGACTGGCTAATTTTTGTATTTTCAGTAGAAATGGGATTTTGCCATGTTGGCCAGGCTGGTCTCGAACTCCTGACCTCAAGTTACCTGCCTGCCTTGGCCTCCCAAAGTGCTGGGATTACAGGAGTGAGCGCCTGTGCCCGGCCCAAAATTCTTAATAGAAAATACGTAATGATTTTAATGGATACAAGCAAGATTTAGTCATTAACAAATTTCTTACTTTAAATCTAAAAAACTACATGTTGGAGGACTCAGAAGGTGATCCTAAACAGACCCCAGAGAATCTGTCTGCAGTAGCAAGGCACTAAGTTTAGATTTTGAAATGCCTTTAGCTAGGAATCTACAGTTAATAAATGTTGAATAATTCATTCCTCTAAGATAAAAAAAAGACTTTTTTTTTTGGAGACAGGGTTTTGCTGTCTTGCCCAGACTGGAGTGTGATGGCATGATCACATAAGTGATTTCCCACCTGGGGAACATCCTGGGAAGCTGGGACTATAGGCACATGCCACCATGCCCTGTGCAAATACAATTTTTTTTATTTTTTGTAAAGACAAGGTCTCACCATGCTGCCCAGGCTGATCTCAAACTCCTGGGCTGAAGCAATCCTCCCGCCTTGGCCTTCCAGAGTGTTGGGATTACAGGCATGAGTCACCACACCTGGCAAAACAGACTTTTGTTTTTGTAATGGTTTTTATTATACTCATATATAGAGATTAAAGAATTTGTTTTGATTTTATAATAGTTTTTATCTTTAATTTTTTTGAAAATGGGGCAAGTTGGAAAATGTAATAGGTTTCCTGTGAGATAAAGAACAAATCGTGACCTGGTTTAATAACTCTGCAACCTGCATAGCTCAGTACAACATTGCATTTATCCCTGTTAGAAATTGATTAGAATCAGAGAATATATTTTTTTAAATGTTTTATCTGTGAACATACAGAGCAGCATTTTGGAATGCTATAATTCTTTCAAGGAGTTTGTATCGGTAAGGAAGATCTATATGTTACCTCATTTGTGACCTGGGCTGGACAACATATTATAGTGATGAAGTACTACATGTTTGTAACATGTTTTTGTATAATGTTTGTTATTTGATATTCACAGCAACAGGGATTGTTAGCTCTTTTTGTGAATGAAGAAGGAGGAGGCTCAGAGAGGCTAAATATTTTATCTAAGGTCACAAAGCTAGACTTTGACCGTTGGGCTGCATGGGTGTCTCAGTGTTTCTTTGGGATGGGCATAATTCAGTTTTGTAGGCACAGACTGGCTTCACCTACTGTTTGCTTTTAGCAGAAAACTATCTATACAAGGCTGGGACGTGATTGTGAATATATACAAGAAATAAGCATTAAAAAAAAAATCAACAGTTAAGAGTAGTTGTGAACAGGCTTTTATTAGCACCAAGCATCAGCTAAAAAGGCTGAATGGTTAATTGTTATTAAAGTGTTTTTATTTTTCCAGGAGGACTAACAATACTCAAGAACTTAGAGAAGTATTTTTGTTATGTTTTTATATCTAACATTGAAGTTCTGGAAATTTACATGGCTTTGAAGAGCAATGGGAAATTTTTTGATTTTGACAATTTCAGTATTTTTACTCAGATTAACCTTATATAATTATAAAATTCTGTATGTGATTTAACAGATTATAAACTAAGGCCATTTAATGGACTGTCCTATGAAGTTGGATATCTTGTCATTTTACAGGATGAAGAAACACGAAAAGATTATGATTACATGCTGGATCATCCAGAAGAGTACTACAGCCATTACTACCACTACTATAGCAGGCGCTTGGCCCCTAAGGTGGATGTTAGAGTCGTGATTTTGGTCAGCGTGTGTGCTATTTCGGTGTTTCAGGTATGTATCAGTGGATATTTTTATCGATATTTATGTGCATTGAGTGCACGTTGCCTAGTGCTAGTCATTAAAACCTAACTGCGAGTATCTTCTTGTAAAATTTTACTTCTAGTTGAGATCTGTTTTATTCATTGGCAATGTTGGAATCTTTGTCAGTGGCAAATCTAAGAAATTGTTGAAGAATGTCATTACTACTACAAAACAACCCCTCAAAAATCCAGACCCTTTTTCATTGTTCCCTCTGGAGTATTTTCTACATAATAGCTAGAGTGAACGTCAGCTAATTCATATCATTTACCTCTGTAGGACTTTTCAATGACTTACCATTAAACTTGGGAGAAATCTGAATTCCTTAACCTGGCCTAACAAGTCCTGGCACCAGTCACCAAATGCCAGTAGTGCTTGCCATCATTATTGTAACAATCAGAAATGTCCCACGCATTTCTGTGTGCCCCTTTAAGGGTGCTTCTGCTCAGGTTGAAAACCATTGAAATAGATTAAAAGAGGCATAGGAACTTTTTGTTTTTGTTTTTGTTTTGAGACAGAGTCTCGTTCTGTTGCCAGGCTGGAGTGCAGTGGCACAATTTGGGCTCACTGCAACCTCCGCCTCCTGGGTTCAAGCGATTCCCCTGCCTCAGCCTCCTGAGTAGCTGGGACTACAGGCGCGCACCACCACACCCGGCTACCTTTTTGTATTTTAGTAGAGACGGGGTTTCACCATGTTGGCCAGGATGGTCTCGAACTCCTGACCTCGTGATCCTCCTGCCTTGGCCTTCCAAAGTGCTGGAATTACAGGCGTGAGCCACTGTGCCCGGCCAGGGACTTTTCATGTTGTAAAGTATCACAAAAATTTAACTTCTGCCTGAAATAAGTTTTCCCTGTTATTAAACTAGCCATTCCTATCACATGCTCCTTTAAAGGAAATGAACAAGTCAAATGACTAGAATGAAGCAATCTGCTTGTTTGAAAATTACTTCTCCAGTTTCATTCCCAGAAACGATTCAGTGTTTTTTTTTTTTAGAGATGGAGTCTCACTCTGTCACCCAGACTGGAGTGCAGTGGAGTGATCATGACTCATTGTAGCCTTGACTTCTTGGGCTCAGGCGATCCTCCCACCTCAGCCTCCTGCATAGCTGGGACTACAGGCATGTGCCACCATACCTGGCTAATTTTTGTATTTTTTTTTTTTTTGGTAGAGACACGGTTTTGCCGTGTTGCCCAGGCTGATCTCAAGCTCCTGGGCTCAAGCAATCCACTCACCGCAGCCTCTCAAAGTGCTGGGATGACAGGCATGAGCCCCTGCACTTGGCCAACATTTAATTTTTATGAATAAAAACTATATTGGAAACTAAGGTGGTATGTTTAAAATGTGTCAGCATTTGTAGAACGATTTACCCTTTCAAAGGGGAGAGCAGGGATAATTTTACTTTTTTGTTTTAAACAATGTAATACTGTAGTAACTTTTTAAAAAATATTCTTAATAGATTGCTACTATTGCAGGGTATTATTTGTATGTCTGCTATATTCATTCAGTTAATCAGGAGCTGAAGTTTATGGAGGTACTATGTGAGGAGCAGGGCATTTTCTGACAAATGCTTTATGGTTGAATACATTTATGAAGTAAGTTAATGTTCTCCTGTCCAAATAGGTAGAGTTCAACCATATTTGAGTCTCCCATCAGAATAGGATGAGTGCCACTGCAGATGGCTTAGGAAAAGAGATGGGAATGAATATAGTTGCCTGAGTCTATACACTATGAGTTTTTTAAACAAATTCCTCACCAGCTAGATTTTGCCATTTAACTCTTTCTCTAGTAAGTAGGTTGCTGTTTAAAAAAAAAGAAAAACAATTTTTTAAAGTGACCTGGGGAAGAGCCAAATGGTAAAGATACGAACCACAGGTGTGGTATGATACATTGATTAGCCTTTGACCTTGGGTCACTGACTGCAGCAGTGATTTTTGGCTCAGCTCAGAGTTTACCTTACTTATCCAGCCTTCAGATCCTGTGTACGCATGGGCTTCGTTCAGTTGTATCTTTTACTTACAAAGTAGGATCTTTGAGATCCCTATTTTTAATTGTAATGGTTTCTTGGGAGATGGTATTCACCGAGACTCTATCATTCCTTTAATTTAGATGAATTTGGGTAATGAAAATGACTCATTGTTCTCTGTTAATTATTCTAGTTTTTCAGCTGGTGGAATAGCTACAATAAGGCAATCAGCTACCTAGCCACAGTGCCCAAGTACCGTATCCAAGCTACAGAGATTGCCAAGCAGCAGGGACTGCTCAAAAAAGCCAAAGAAAAAGGCAAAAACAAAAAGTCCAAAGAAGAAATTCGTGACGAGGAGGAGAACATCATAAAGAACATTATAAAAAGTAAAATAGATATAAAGGGGGGCTATCAGAAACCCCAAATCTGTGATCTTCTCCTGTTTCAAATTATCTTAGCTCCTTTTCACCTATGCTCATATATAGTTTGGTATTGTCGGTGGATCTATAATTTTAACATCAAAGGCAAAGAATATGGAGAGGAAGAGAGATTATACATTATACGTAAATCTATGAAGATGTCAAAGTCTCAATTTGATAGTCTAGAAGATCATCAGAAAGAAACTTTTCTTAAACGAGAGCTCTGGATCAAGGAGAATTATGAGGTGAGTAGTCACCCTGCTGTGATTTAAGTGTCATCCACCTGATCAAGTTAAAATCAGGTGTATTATAATGAGGGATCACAGAAGTGTGCTCACATTTCTGAAATCCTAGAGTTAAACAATTAGTAAAGATCTTTTATTGAAAGTAGGACTCTATTTGGTAGTGAGACGGTGGGTTTTTAACCTGTAATTTCTCTTTTTAGAGGATGAACTTCAAATACTTTAATCGACAAATTCTGAAAACGTTTTAAAAATGTTAAACTGCATTGGAATGATATGCATGTTTGCAAGGGTGTTACAACAACTTTTGGGTAACTGCACTAAAATTTGGCCCTTCCCAAGTTTTCTTCCAATCCTGTAAACCTAGCCACAGAGACTTAAAAAAAAAAAAAAAACAAAAAAAAAAAAACCAGAGTAAGAGGTGGAAATTTTGTTGAGATGACTTCATTTCAAAATAATTGAGCACAAGATATTCTGCGTAATAACTGACATCTATAGAAAGTTACTTTTGTTTTACTTTTAAATTAAATCGAATTACTGTAATGCCTCTAAACTTTCGGGCATTTTAATAAATGCTTTATGCTACAGTTGTCACCTACAAAAATTACTTCGAGGTGATCCGCTACCTAGCCATCATGTTAAAGGGATTAGCAGTCTCATTATCATAATGACACTTTTAGATTCAGGATAAAATTCATTGGCTATTATGTTAAATATAAGAATAGAGCACAGTGAAACCTTTTTGTTTTCTTTCTTATTTTTATCATATAGTGTTGGGGTTTTGCCATGTTGTCTAGGATGGTCTCAAACTCCTGAGCTCAAGCAATCTGCCCACCTTGGCCTCCTAGAGTGCTGGGATTACAGGCATCAGCCACTGCACCCAGCCAAAACCTGCTTAAGAAGTCTGAGATACATTAGTTTTTTTAGTTTCGTAGTCATTTCATTTTGTACGTGATGTCCTAAATAGATTTCACTGAAATTAAAGTTTTGGTCTGAATTATATTTATGTAAATTAACTTACTGTGAATTGCCCGATGTTTTACCAAGTATACCTGTTCATAAATAAAATAAAAGTGTTATTTAGGGCTGGGTGTGGTGGCTCACACTTGTAATCCCAGCATTTTGGGAGGTTGAGGCAGGTGGATCACTTGAGGTCAGGAGTTCAAGACCAGCCTGGCCAACATAGTGAAACCCTGTCTCAAAATACAAAAAAATTAGCTGGGCGTGGTGGTGCATGCATGTAATCCTAGCTACTCGGGAGGCTGAGGCAGGAGAATCACTTGAACCAGGGAGGCAGAGGTTGCAGTGAGCCAAGATTGTACCACTGCACTCTGGCCTGAGCAACAGAGTGAGACTCTATCTCAAAAAAAAAAAAATGTTATTTAGTTACAGCATACCAGTTAGCCAGTTAGCTCCTAAACTATTTGAAAAGCTTGTTCTTTTAAGTAGGTTAAAAGTTTAAAAGTTTTCTTTTTTAAGAAGGTAAAGCAGCTCAATCTGCAAAACTGTGTCTTTCTTAGGGTGCTATTGTGGGGTGAATTATATGTTATCGTATGAAGTTGTCTTAGTCTTTACTTCCTAATATTTGGAAGTAAAATAATTTCTTTCCAAAATTTGATGTGGCTGTGAAACTGGCTAAGACAGCTTGTTCATTTTGCTTTAGTTGACAGCATTAAAAGTTACAGAATTGCAGGCTGGGTGCGGTGGCTCATGCCTGTAATCCCAGCACTTTGGGAGGCCCAGGCAGGCAGATTGCTTGAGCTCAGGAGTTCGAGACCAGACTGGGCAACATGGCGAAACCCTGTCTCTACCAAGAAAATACAAAAAATTAACTGGGCTTGGTGGTGCCTGTGGTCCTAGCTACTCGGAGGGTTACAGTAAGCCAAGATTGTGCCACTGTATTCCAGCCTGGATGACAGAATGAGACCCCATCTCAAAAAAAAAAAAAAAGTTGCATAAATGCAGATGTTCTGTGTTCTCACAAGTTTTAACTCTGTGGTTTATTTAACCTTCTTTGGAAACTTTAATTTAAAAAAATGAAAAATTCATAATTAGATGAACGTAGGTGTAAGTTCAGTTTGGAGATAAACATGTATGTAAGGTCATTTTGTTCCTTGGTTAAGATCACCAAATCTGAAAGTCATCAGTTAAATTTACAAAGGACTATATTAAAAAAATAAAGTTTTGATTCTTTAATATTAGACATTAGTTGTAGAGAGGAAATGTTAAGCCCTTTAAACTCAGTCAATTTTCATTGAGGAAAAGAATGTATTCCTAGGTTACAGAAATCAGTGACAAAAAATTACTAGTTCTAGGCAGGGTGCAGTGGCTCACGCCTGTAATCCCAACACTTTGGGAGGCTGAGGTAGGTGGATCACTTGAGGCCAGGAGTTTGAGACTAGCCTGGCCAACATGGTGAAACCCCATCTGTCCTAAAAAAAAAAATACAAAAAAATTAGCCGGGCGTGGTGGCATGCTCCTGTAGGCCCAGCTAGGGAGGCTGAGGCAGGAGAATTGCTTGAACCCAGGAGGCAGAGATTGCAGTGAGCTGAGATTGCACCACTGCACTCCAGTCTAGGCAACCAAGAGAGACCCTGTCTCAAAAAAAAAAAAAAAAAAAAAAAGTACTAGTTCTTTTTTTTTTTAATTTGAGATGGAGTTTCACTCTTGTTGCCCAGGCTGGAGTGCAATGGCATGATCTCAGCTCACTGCAACCTCCGCCTCCCAGGTTCAAGCAGTTCTCCTGCCTCAGCCTCCCAAGTAGCTGGGATTATAGGCATGTGCCACCACGCCCGGCTAATTTTTTCTATTTTTTTTTAGTAGAGACGGGGGTTTCACCATGTTGGCCAGGCTGGTTTTGAACTCCTGACCTCAGGTGATCCACCTGCCTTGGCCTCCCAATGTGCTGGGATTACAGGTGTGAGCCACCACGCCCGGCCACAAAATTACTAGTTCTTATACAGGTTGTTCTTTCATGTTTAACACTGAATGTTAAAACGGTTAATTGCAAATAAATAAATAAATAAATAAAATGCTTAATTGTTTAGTATTTTAGGTGAATGGTTATCAATACATTCACTGGAAACTTTTTACCTAACATTATGTTAGAAAAATGTAAATATGCCATAAAGCTAATGGCAAATGTTCCTCTTTGGATTGTGAAGTCATCTAGTTATTTATACTTACAGGTCTACAAGCAAGAACAAGAGGAAGAATTAAAGAAAAAGTTGGCAAATGACCCCAGATGGAAGAGATACAGGAGATGGATGAAGAATGAAGGGCCTGGGCGGTTAACATTTGTGGATGACTGAAGATTGATGGAATGCTACTATGCCAAACCTTAATTGTGGTATTATTTTCATAACTGAATTATTTTAGAAATGTATCAATTGACTGCTGCTCAGCAGTAACTAAAATTCCTCAAGTATTTGATTAAACAGAATAATGTCGAAATTTAAACCTTCCCTTAAAACTTTATACATAAGACATTTATGATTGTTCAATTTTTATAATCTATTTGTGGATTTTGTTAAAAGATTTCACATGAAGATTTATTAGTTGCCATTTAAAATTTTTATATGTTTAGTTAAAAGATTTGACATGAAAATTTATTAGATACCATTTAAAAATTTTACGTGTTATGTGTTTATTCTTTGAGAATGTTTCCTTACTGTTTGTAATAGTGCTACATTTTTCTGCTTTCATGGCCTCTGTATTTTCACAAAACACCAAAAACAGCATTAATTATATTATCATGAGTGTGTTTCTGGACACAAACTTCTGCAGTAGAATGACCTAACATGTCGTTTTCATTACAGTCATTATAGGATTGAAATACGTTCAAAATAACCTCTCTAGGAAAGTCTTCTGCTAGAATTTCTCCCCTCTATTCATTATAATATTCTTTGTTTTTAAAGCCAGTCAAATATAATAGTCTTAATAAGATCAGAAACTCTCCAGGAGAGTGAGTCTACCCTCACGTCCTTGTAGGATGATCTTGATTATAGTCTTATTATAGGACTATAACTGTATTCTCAACATTTCTCCAGAAAGGACCTTGTAAAAAGGTCTTTTGTACCACAGTATTGGTTTTTTCCCCTCTCTCTTCACTTAAAAAAAAAATAGCAAGGCAGAAATAGTGTATTGAAAAGTTGTTCATCTATTATGAAGTCCCTGAGTGGTGAAAAATCCATTGTACATGAGAACATTTCTATGCATTTAAACCAGAAACGAGGTACATGGCTGTGTGCTCTTCTGTCAACCAATGAGATGTAAGTGTTTTCACATGTGTGGCAGTGCAAGTAAATAACACATTATTTGACTGAATCAGGCATGATACTGCACCAAAGTGTCGGTACATATTCACGGTAGTAAATCAGTATCCCTGTTAAAGGATTTATCCCATTGCTTCATATTATTAAAATGGTTACAATATATCACAAGTTTGTTGATATGACGTTTTAAGTGAAAAATTAAAATTGCTTTTATATAATTTTTAAAGATTAGTATAGCATAGTTGATATGCAGAGTCTGTTTCTAGCTAAAGTAAGCTAGTTGTTTTGAGAGCTTAGCCCCAGTCAATGTGAGACAAAGCAGGAAGGCTCTTGCTAACGTAGACAAAGACCTGAGGCAAGGTAGTTAATCTGCGAGGACTTCAGTTGGCTCAATTATAAACTTGGGGAAGAGTCTGACCAGATTATCACTAGGGCCCTTTTGCAGCTCTAAAATTATTTATATTTTTGTAAACTTTAGATGAAAGTGTTTTATGCATCCATTCTGTTGGAGGAGTGTGGACAAGGTACAGAGCTGAATTACAGGTAGCTGTGTTTTAGACTTCAAACGCCCACCTCTTAGCTATAGACAAAATGCCTTTCAAAGATGCTGTGGTTGCCGGTAGAGTCAGTAATCCCTGTCCTGGTGAATGTATTATCATATAGTTAACACACAATGGTATTTACCACCTAAAAACATAAGTACGTGACATATATTATGAGGACCAAAAAGAAATGTCAGTACTCGACTCTCAAAATTTTTGAATGCCTCTATTAACCTCGCGATGAAGTGTAAGAGGACTGGACATGTTAGCATTCATAAAGGTTGGCTGATGAAAACAGTTCATCTTTTGATATTCTTTTGCATATGTGCTAGATTACTGTATTTCTTCCAGTCTTCCTAGAAATGTTTCCGGAATTGTCCCCAGTAGCCTGCCCACTTGGTAATGTTTGGTCAGTCTTTTGGAATCACAGTCATTGCGTGAGTCTAGATGAATGGGCCCTCCTTAACAAAAGAACAGATTCTTCTCCCCTTCCCTCAACAGGTGGACCTTATGCTTCATAATCCTAGGGTGAAGGAAGAGCCGTTAGTTGTCACAAATGTCAGTCATGTCTTCTGGGTGTCCTTATTATCTGTACCCTGCCCATCCCTCACCAAAAACCCAAAAGCCTCTCCATTTTAGAAACATCTGGAGAAAAATCCTGGGTAGAGAACCCCACAACTCCACTAGTTAGAACATTTTTCTTGAACTTCATTTTAGGGCTATTCCCATTGCCTTTTTGGTTGGTATTCAAGGGTTTATAGAGCATAGCTGTTCAATGCTATCTACTCGTCATTGTGTTACATAGTTGAGGTCTGCTAAGATTACCCTTCAGGTTATATGCATAACAGATATAACAGATTCCATGACTAACTCTTCATTGCTTAATTTATGAATTCTAAGTTCTACAAATCATAGGTTACAGTTTCATAACATGTATTAGGTCTACTCTTAAATAGGACCATTGAGATACAGGATTTTTTAAATGTTACATGAAAGAATGTTCAGTTTAGAGAATTAACTAGTACTATTTATGTTTAGAAAATCATAATTCATTACTTTGAGGAGTTTTTGTTTTTTTGGTTTTTTTTTTTTTGAGATGGTATCTCGCTCTGCCACCCAGGCTGGAGTACAATGGTGTGATCTTGGCTCACTGCAACCTCTACCTCCCAGTTTCAAGTGATTCCCTGCCTCAGCCTCCCAAGTAGTTGGGATTACAGGTGCCCGCCACCATGGCTGGCTAATTTTTTGTATTTTTAGTAGAGACAGGTTTCACCATGTTGGCCAGGCTAGTCTTGAACTCCTGACCTCAGGTGATCCTCCCGCCTCAGCCTCCCAAAGTGCTGGAATTACAGGCGTGAGCCACCGCGCCTGGCCTAGTAGTAAACTTTTTTTTTAGATGGAGTCTCACTCTGTCACCAGGCTGGAGCGCAGTGACAGGATCTCGGCTCACTGCAACCTCTGCCTCCTGGGTTCAAGTGATTCTCCTGCCTCAGCCTCCCGAGTGGCTGGGACTACAGGCGCCTGCCACCACGCCCGGCTAATTTTTTGTATTTTTAGTAGAGACAGGGTTTCACCATGTTGGCCAGGATGGTCTGGATCTCCTGACCTCGTGATCCACGCACCTCGGCCTCCCCAAGTGTTGGGATTACAGGCGTGAGCCACTGCACCCGGCCAGTAGTAAACTGTTAATACCCAAACCTTGGAGATATTTTTCTTGAGTGGAGGCCAATTGCTAGGGTATCACTCAGCTAGTGTGAACCAGACTGCTGGCCACAAACTGAAAATAATGTGGAAATTAGAAGTGGCTTTTATTAGATAGTATAAATGGAATCTAGCTACTTTAAAACATTAAATCAAACCTGGTCTCTTTTGACTTAGAATTATACACTTGAAGCAAATAGATAAATGTTGGTATTGATACAAACTAGTTGTGTATGGATGAATTATAATTAAATATTTATAAAATGTGATGTTAACATTTAAATATTGGCAAAGGCCAAATCTAGAACCTAATAACTAAATTAAATTTACTTCATAAAATTATTTCAGTAGAAACCTACATAATTAGTTGTAAACTTTAGCCTCTTAATTCTTTTTTAATTGATATATGATAGTTGTACATATTTCAGCTTTTTTTTTGGAGACAGCATCTCTTGCCCAGGCCGAGTGCAGTGGCTTGATCATGGCTTACTGCAGCCTTGACCTCCTGGGCTCACATGATCCTCCCACCTCAGCCTCCTGAGTAGCTGGGACTACAGGGGCTCATGCCACTATGGCTGGCTAATTTTTTGATTTATTTTTATTTTTATTTTAGTCGGGGGTCTTACTATGTTGCTCAAGCTGATCTTGAACTCCTGAGCTCAAGGGATCCTCCTTTTAAAGTGCTGGGATTATAGGCATGAGCTATAGGGCCTGGCCTTAGCTTCGTAATTCTTAAAGGATTTAGGATATCCTCAACAATTGTGTATGGAATGGATCATGTGGTCTCAGATCAGTGTCACAGATTCCTCCTTCCTGGTTTCATTCGGGGGTGGAGAAACTTCTGTCATGTGACAGTCTCTCCTTTATAAGCTCCCGAAGCAGGACATAGTGGAATGACTGGCTTTATAACCGGATAGAACAAAGTTGACTAGGCAGGTTACTTTAACCTGTGAGCCTTGTTTTCTTTCATGTAAAGATACTATTTCAGACAGTTCTTAGAAGATAACAAGCGTAAAATGCCTGGCATATATTAAGTGATCAGGAAATGTGAGTTATTTTGCCTTCAGAGGGAATAACAAAGAGTCCCATTTGTTAAAAAAAAATGCATGGTAACAGGAGAGTGTTTTGTGATGATTACAAACCCATTGTTTATTCTTTTAATACATATTTTAATCCCTTGTGCAAGGCACGGTGCTAGAGTGAAGGAGTGATGCTCCTTAGGGTTGGAATTGTGTATTTTAAAAAGCAGCTGCCTGCCCTGTTGCCACCAGTGTGCAAGGTGGAGCAGCCGAGATGACGACTCAGGAAAGAAAGAAAAACTTTCAGAGGTGACAGAATGATCAGCAAGTTGCTAGTCTAAGGCCTACATTTAGTGAAGGGACATTTTCAGTGTAGCAAACAGATATGCTTAGAATGGTTGCTCAAAAAGACATCTAATAGCCCTAAGTTCTGTGGTCTCCCAAAGTCTCAAAAGTACCTGTGAAAATCTCTCCAGAAAAGCCATTCTGAATCTACAAACCTGCTGGTGATTCTTTCAGCTCCTGATTCATTATTTCTGGGTTCTAAAAATAATGTAATAGGCAAAAAGAAGTAAAATAATTTTTATAGTACATGATACTGTGTCACATTAGATATAGTTATTAATGTGTTTTCCTACTCTTAATCATTTTGCAAACTATAGATGGTATATATTATTGTCATTTTGATATAACATTGGCAGAAATATCTTCCCATTATGTCATTATTTTTATGGAGAAGATTGACTCACAAACCCCTTTCCTGGAAGAATAATCCACTGTTAGTAGAAAGGTGATAAAATACAAGTCAGAGGAGTGAAGAACTGTAGCTCCTAACAGGGAAACAAATGAAACATTTGTCATTACAAGGGTAATGACATTTCTAGAAAGTTTCTTGGAAATGAGATAAGTTTGTGCTTAACCAGGGAAAAAAATGTGTGACAAAATTTGAAAGATATTCTACTGGTTACCCATGCATTTTAGCTGTAGTGAGAAGGAAAGAAGGGTACTCTGTCTCCATCCCTCACCTTTCAGAGCTCTGGAAATCACAGCACATGTGGGAAAGGCCTCTGGTCCTCTAGGTAAACCCTGAGTTCTTTGTTTGAGACGGAGTCTTGTTCTGTCGCCCAGGCAGGAGTGCAGTGGCGCAGTCTCACTGCAACCCCCACCTCCCGGGTTCAAGCGATACTTGTGCCTCAGCCTCCCAGGTATCTGGGGACTACAGGCATACGCCAGCACGCCCGGCTAATTTTTGTATTTTAAATTAGCCAGGCGTGGCAGAAACCCCGAAGAGACGGGGTTTCACCATGTTGGCCAGACTGGTCTTGAACTCCTGACCTCAAGTGATCCGCCCGCCTTGGCCTCCCAAAGTGCTGGGATTACAGGTGTGAGCCACCGCGTCCGGCCTGAATTCTCTTGAAAGCTAAAATGAAATTCTTTTCCCTGCTCCCACTTTCTGTGATACTGGGCAAGTCACTTCACTTTCCTTAGCGAATCTGTTTCCTCATCTCTGAAATTGTAGACGCGCCGCAGTATCTGATGGTTCCCTTCAACTCTGAAGTTCCGTGATGCAAAAATAATGGATGAGAAGTCTTTTGGGGAAAGTGTGGAGCATCACACAGATGGTCAGCCTTCCTCAAGTACAAGCGGCACCCGGCCTGCTTATCCATGGATCACAGACCATTCCTCTTGAACGGTGCAAAGTAACACTGAGGTGGGCGGGGCAGTGGGTGTGTAGGGCATGAAGGAGGCAGACACAGCACACCCCTAGACTTTTCCTGCTACCTCGTGGCTGATACACACAGTATGACATGGCTGACGTGTGTCCCTTCATTGAGGGCAACTCCAAAGCCTTCATTTCTAATGATTTTGAGGTAATCTCATTATTTCAGCTGCCATTGCTGTGGAGACATCTCTCACATTAACATCTTGGCTACTCAACATTTTCAGCAGCCTAAAGGCATGTAGCAGTGCCATGGAAGTCACTTCGTTACTCCTAAACCAAACCCCACATTATTTTTTACTCATCTCAAGCCAAGTCTTGTTTCCTAATTTCTGTTTTGGCATTAGTTCTGGCCCACTCTCTGCTACAGAACCCTTTGTCCTCTTTTCTTTGCATTTCATAACCACCATGAAGTACCACTGATTTCGTCTTCTAAATTTGTTCCCCCTCATTCCTACTCTAAGAGTCCTACCCAGGGCCTCATTCCAGCTACTCCCCCACCATCAGCCATTTATCTTCTCAACTTCAGTTCATTTTGCACATTCGTCTCAGATTAATATTCCCAAAATGTCTCACCCTGTGGCTATCCCACTGTTTACCATAAACTTCTGTGTGTATGTGAGGTTTTCTATGACTTCTGGCCCTAGCAACTTTGTATCTCTGTTTTTAAATTTATTCACTCTACATGTGTGCATCGCCTCCAGCTCTCCTCCATACTGGAATGTTCTTCCTTCTGAGCCATCTGCAAGACACGTATCTCCAAAGTCCGGCTCTCAGGATCTATGATGAGCCTTTCCTAATCCAGTATGTACATGTTTGCACTGAGTTATTTGCCATATCTTTTAAATATGAAATAATTCTATTTTGTCCTATTCATCAGTCTCAGAATTGATTGTTGAATGTTCCCAACATGTTCTTTCATCTCTTTACTAAGATACATATTAATTTCTTTGTGGGGAGGAAATTGGCCACTGGAGAGGGCTTTCAAATGTGCAAGTTTCCCTTTGGCCCAGGCACAGCTAATCTGAGCACGTCAATGCCACACATCCTTGCCTTCAAATAGTAATTGGGCCAGGGGTGGGCCCATGACTTAATACCAGCCAGTGAAGTTCATTATGGGGATTTTTGCTGGAACGACTAGAAAGAAAAGAGGTACTATTTTTCCTGGGTTTGCTAGATGGGGACAGTGAAAGTGTGGTGCCTTCCTTCATACCACTAGAGAAGTCCATCTCCCACCAAGGAAAATGAGGCTAATCTCAGAAAAAGCAGAGTCAAAACAAGGAGGATGAGAGCCCCAAAATTATTATTTGGGTAATTGAATTCACTAGTTTAAAGTCCCTGGACTTTTCAGTTACACAAGCCAATATATTACCTTTTGCAATGTTCAGTTTAAGTGAGTTCTGACAAATACAATGGTGTACAAGAATAATGATGTATTAATGATACATGGAAAAAAGCAACACAAAAATTTTAAATATAGTAATGATCCCAGTTTTGTAAAACACTTATTAAAAAATGCAGTAGGCCTATAATGCCAGCAGTTTGGGAGGCTGAGGTGGGAGGATCACCTGAGCCCAGGAGTTCAACACCAGCCTGGCCAACATCGTGAAACCCCATCTCTACTAAAAATACAAAAATTAGCCGGGCGTGGTGGTGTGTGTCTGTAGTCCTAGCTACTCAGGAGGCTGAGGCAGGAGGATCACCTGAGCCCACGAGGTGGAGGCTACAAGGAGCTGTGATCATGTCACTGCACTCCACCCCGGGTGACAGAGCAAGACCCTGTCTCAAAAAAAAAAAAAAAAAAAAAAAAAGCAGAATAGAAACAATGATGACAGTTAAATGGTGAGATGAGAGTGAGAAAAGCTGAATTTAATTTTATTCTGTATGTTTCACAAAGATGTCAGGGTCTGGGATTTTATCCAATTTACCATACTCACTCCACCAAATCAACTGGTAGGATCTCCATGAAACAGTAACAGGGTCATTTAGACACCTGTTGCTGCCTCATGAAAATCCTATGAACTCTCCTTGGTTCCCCGGTGATACTGTCTGGCAAGGCCCCTTATCTCTCCAACTCATGTCACACCTTGGCTCCAGTTCTCATTTCTCAGGGGTGCGTGTTTGCTGCCGCCCACTCCATCCTCGCGTCCCACGCCCTCGCGATTCCTGCTCATCCTAGGGGCGCCAGCTTCGCTGGAGGACGCCCCGCTCTGCGGGTCCCCGCCTCGGTTCCAGGCCCAGCTGCAGGTGCCACCCAGGTTTCAGGCGCTGAGGAGCGGAGAGCACTGCCAGCTCGCTGGGGTCCCCGCTGTCTCTGGCAAGCGGCTCCGCGCCGGGTGGGCTGGGGCGGCGGGGCGGGCGCAGCTGCTTCCCCGCCCCGGGGCGGCACCCGCGCTCGGGGCTGGCGGCTCCTCCCCGCCCAGCCGGGCCCAGCAGCCCCTAGGAGCCCAGCGCCGCCGCCATGTCCTCCGGGGCTAGCGCGAGCGCCCTGCAGCGCTTGGTGGAGCAGCTCAAGTTGGAGGCTGGCGTGGAGAGGATCAAGGTGCGGGCCCCGGGTACCCACGCTCCGGTCCTTCCGCCCGCGGGGCGTGAGAAGAGGAGGCCGGCGGCCCGGACCGGGCGCCAGCGGGGGACTCGGTGGCGGCGGCGAGGCCTCGGCGGGGCGCGGGGGGCGGTGGGGTCCGCGGTGAGGGAGCGCGCGGGGCAAGCCGGGGGCCCGGGCCTGACGGGAGGAGGCCGCGCCTGGGGGGCCCCGCGGTCGTGGTCGGTCCCGGTCCCTGGGGGGTGCGCCCACTCCAGAAGGCGGCCGTGGTCAGTTCCTCGGAGGGCACACGGGATGCCGGCGACGCGCGGGCCGGGAGGGTGGACCCAGGGCTGGGGAGGCCACCGCAGGGCGGCGAATTGGTGATGGATTGGTAGGATGAGAGCGAGAGGGAGGAGAGCCAGGATGCTCGGGTTTCTGTCGTCGTGACAGGGTGGACGGCGCTGCCACCCGCCGAGGTAGAGAGGAGGGGGAACAGGTTTGGGGAAATGATGAGTTCGGCTGCGGACCTGGGGACTCCGGGGAGTCATCCGGGAGGTATTTGTCCTCATGGCCTGAAGCTCAGCGCCCAGGGCTGAAAGAGGTCATTCAAGTGCATTGGGGCGAAAAAGCCTCTTCTATGAAGAGCAGAGCTCAGAGCCTGGGACCCGGGGACCAGCCACACCGATGGCCGGTGGCCGAGAGAAGAGGAAATAAGAGACAGCAAGGTTTCCGAGCAAGGCCTAGAGAAGAGGAAATAAGAGACAGCAAGGTTTCCGAGCAAGGAAGTAGGGATTTCCAACAACTGGGGGCTCAGTCAACATGTCCAGCGTTTTAGTCAGTTGGCTAAAAGGCGTCTGTTGTAGAGCTGTGTTTAGCTACGAGTGCAGCATTATTTGCAGAAGATCTGTAAGAAGGAACACAACCAGGATAGTCCCTGTGCCTCAGTGGCGCCTTTGCTGTGTGCCTGGCACTGCTACAGGGAATAGGGTGGTTCTGGAGGGGAAGGTAAACAGCAGCTTAACGGATACATAGCATCGCTTCACGTACTAAGTGGAGTGAAGATAATAAACAGGGTAAAGGGAGAGGGCTGTGGAATGCAGAAGTCTGGTGGCTTATGTGTTAGTAAAAGCAGAATCTGGAGTGTCATAGGGTAGGCAGACGTTTTTCTTTTTAAAGAAACCTAGTTTTAAAGAGGAAATAACGTGTTTTTTTAACTTAGGAAATGAAAAGCCATGTTTTAGGGTTGAGAGGAAGTAACAAATTATATTTTTAGGTTCCAGGGAAGAAACAAATGGAAGCCAATTGCTGGTAGAGGAGACAGGGCTACGGGGGGCGGGGGATTGGTGGCACAGCTTCTGAGACAGAAAGAAAGAAGGTAAGGGTGTGTGTAAAGATAAGTTTCTAGATATAGGCTAAACTTGTATGGTGACACTTTTCTTTGTGAAATAGGAGGCCAGGTTTTCTTCTAAGGCAGAGGAAAGGGGACTAAGGGAGTGGCCCCTGAGCAGGCACACAGATGCGCTGTGACTGAAGACCCAGCTGCTGTGACAAGGGAGACTGCTGGTCATATTTGTGATTTTTTTTTTTTCCTGCAGCAATCTTTGACCATCCTGGAATGTGAGTGCTGAAGGTGAACGGTAGTTGAAAGAGGAGTAAGTTAGCAGGGGAGGTATGCCAGAAAGGTGGAGGTGGGGCCGGAGGGCAAGGCGTGTGAAGGTCTGGCCAGAAAGAGGCTGAGCCTAGATGGATAGAGAAGGAATGCAGCCAGCCTCCTGGTGATAGGTGAGACAGAAGGGGAGGAGGTGATGCCTGGTGACCTCGGTGAGGTCAGAGCAGAATAAAGGAAGAATAAAGGAGGCAGCACCCTGGATGGGAAGGAGAGATTGTGATCAGAGAGTAGGATACTGGGGTGTAAAATTTCAGAAGTGGAGCAGTTACAGGTGTTGTAACTATATCTGTTGGCATTGAGGAGAAGGCTGTTTGAGGGGAGGAAGTCAGGGAACTGAAACGAGGGTTGTTGGAAATTCACAAAGACAATGTGGGGACATGAGGTAGAAAGGAAAACTGTGAGCCAGTCAGATGCCTGTCTACCCGCCAAGTAGCTAAGAAAGAGGAAAGATATATATATATATATTTTTTTGAGATGGAGTTTCGTTCTTGTTGCCCAGGTTGGAGTGCAATGGCATGATCTCAGCTCACTGCAACCTCTGCCTCCCAGGTTCAAGCGATTCTCCTGCCTCAGCCTCCCGAGTAGCTGGGATTACGGGCACCTGCCACCACATCTGCTAATTGGCTTTTTTTTTTTTTTTTTGTATTTTTAGTAGAGATGGAGTTTCACCATATTGGCCAGGCTGGTATCGATCCCCTGACCTCAGGTGATCCTCCCGCCTCAAGCTCCCAAAGTGCTGGGATTACAGGCGTGAGCCACGGCACCTGGCCGGAAAGATGTGCTTATCTACCTTTTAAAAATGATGATGAAACTGAGAGCCATATAATTCAGGTGAATTGCCTGAGCTCACAGTAAGCTTATTTACTGATAGGATAATAAGCCTATTTAAGAGGTGCGCTCATGGAAGTATGATCTGGGGTACTTGGCAGGGCTTCCCTCAGACAATACCTTAGAGAGTCACAACATTCCAGGGTCTGGTCTACCTCACATCCTCATTCAGTGTTGGATGTGCTTAGCATAGCCAGAGGTGTCTTCTCTTTGACAGACTTGCTATCTGAAAAATAAACCAGGACACCAGTTTTCTAACATATAATAGAGGACATCCCTTCCCAGCTATAGGAATGCTTGGTATCCTTCCAAGAACTCCTCCTTTAGAGGAGCCTCACAGAAGTTGCTGGGTAAACATGGGCTCAAACCAAGGAAAGTCAGGTAACCTGGGTGGAGGTTATCCCACCGCCAATGGCAGGGGACAGCTTGCAAGTATTTGGGCTTATAGTCTCCCAGCCCACAGCGTCTCTCCCTTGCTAGTGTTAGAGAGATGCTGATCACGTTTACTCTTCTCTTATTTTCTCTGCGTATCCCCTTACCTTAACTTTTTGACCATGTTCTTGAGCCTAGAGTTCAGTTAGTCTCATTTCTCCAGGAGTCCTGGAGACAGTGTCCTTCCACCTACCATGTGTGGAGTTTACCTGCCACCCCAATGCAAAGATAGTAAGCCTGAGCATAATTGATTCTCGATTTCTTTTGAATTAATAACTGGTATATATAACCATTAATTCCAATTATAATTCACATGAAAATGTCAGAGCTTCTATTGAGAGCAAAAGCAAACTTTAGCATTAGCCTGGTAATATTATATTATGGTTTTATATTCATATAATATGGAGTAAACTGTCATTACATTAATGCAACCAAAATTCCTGGAGCTGTCCAGAAACTTGGTAGCAATTGTAACATAAACAGTTAATTTTCCAGTTATTTGAAGGCTTGGAAAATTAACACAAACTAGTAGTAATACCTGAACAGCAATTGGAACCATTTTTGTACAATATGGGTGAATTTTATTCAAAACGCCTTTTAATGCAAAAAAAAAAAAAAGTACAATGAGGAAAACCTCCGAGTAGAAATATGCATCAAATGGAAGATAAGAAAAGGGATAATGATATTGTATCAGTTAGTTTTTGCTGCCTGACAAACCACCCCAAAATTTAGTGGCTTAAAAGATTTATACTCACAGTTCTTAGATGGACAATTTGAGCTAGGTTCAGGTGTACAGTTCTGCTGATCTTCTGGGCTCTCCCATGCATCTGTAATCAGATAGAGTGTTAACTCGTGTTGGCTGGTGTCTGGGTGATTGAGAATGGCCTCACTCACATGTCTGCAGGTTGATAGGCAGGTGCTGGTTGTAGCTTACCAGTTCTCCTCTACAAGACCTCCAGGAGGCTATCTTGGGCTCCTTCAGATGGTTGTCTTACAGTTCCACCTGCACCAAGAGAGATAGGTGCAGAGACTCTTGAGGACTAGCTTGGAACTTGCCCTTTATTTCTACCACATTCTACTGGTCAAAGTCAGCCCAGATTCTTTTCTTTTTTTGTTTTTTTGAGACGGAGTTTTGCTCTTGTCACCCAGCCTGGAGTGCAATGGTGCGATCTCGGCTCACTGAAACCTCCGCCTCCTGAGTTCAAGCGATTCTCCTGCCTCAACCTCCTGAGTAGCTGGGATTATAGGTGCACGCCACCACACCCGGTTAATTTTTTTTTTTTTTTTTTTTTTTTTTTTTAGTAGAGATAGGGTTTCACCATGTGGTCAGGCTGGTCTCGAACTCCTGACCTCGTGATCTGCCCCCGCTTGGGCTCCCAAAGTGCTGGGATTACAGGTGTGAGCCACTGCGCCCGGCCACAGTCAGCCCAGATTCAAGGGGTGCGTCAAGAGACTCTACCTCTTCGTGGAAGGAGCTGCAAACTATTGTGATCACGTTTGCAGTCTACCACAAATGTATTGCTATATGTTAGCGCTATTCTAATAGTTTTATATGCGTGAACTCACTTAATTGTTACAGCAACCCAGAGAGGTGGGTTACTATTTCTAATTATTTCTCAGATGAGGAAGCAGCTACTGAGACGTTGAGTAACTTGCCCAAGGTTATATAGGTAGTGGCAGAGCTGAATTTGAGTCCACGCAGTCTGGTTCCAGAGGCTATACTCCCAAATAATAAGCTATACCGCCTCAAAAGCAAGGCGGAAGAACTTTATCACTTGTTTGGAGCAGACTGAATAAGGCTTCAGACTTGTAAACATTAACACAATTTGCTCATTTGGCAAACTTGGATATATTGATGCATGTTTTATATAAGTAAAAATTTGTAAAGGGAATGCTAGAATGAGCTATTTCTTTACCCGTTCAGTCTCAAAACTAGATTTCTAAATGGATCAAAGATACAGCTTTTTCTTGCCTTCGTTGAATAAGCAACTAAACCAAAAAATATCTAAATTGACGTTCATGGAAATTGTAACCTTTTCTCTTTGTAGTTCAAGTATTAGAACTTTCAGCAGAAAGAGACTTTTGGAGGTCACAAAAAGTTGATATTTACCAAGTTGGATGATCGTTTTCAGAATATCCTTGACTGCCGGGTGGCTTGGCTGTGAGCAGGGTGCCATGTTGCTGTCCCTTTGTTTCAGGTCTCTCAGGCAGCTGCAGAGCTTCAACAGTACTGTATGCAGAATGCCTGCAAGGATGCCCTGCTGGTGGGTGTTCCAGCTGGAAGTAACCCCTTCCGGGAGCCTAGATCCTGTGCTTTACTCTGAAGACTCGTGAGTAATGATACACCATGATGTCTTGGGCCCATAGCATTATCACAGGGCTTCCCAAAGGACTTGAGCAACTGAGTTTTGAATGTCTCCTATTCTTGGGGAAATTAAAACAACAGCCAGCAAAATGCACAACTTTCCCTGAAGTGTGATTCTAGTGTATAGTTACCTTGCCTGTAGAATACATCTAATCAGGACAGTCTGAAGTCTCTTTGGCACTAAGTCATGAGATGCCAACATCCTTCTGTACTTGAGCCCTTTGAGTTGGCTGGTAGTAATTTCTTTCTTTCTTTCTTTCTTTTTTTTGAGACAGTCTCGCTCTGTCACCCAGGCTGGAGTACAGTGGCATGATCTTGGCTCACTGCAACCTCCATCTCCCAGGTTCAAGCAATTCTCTTGTCTCAGCCTCCTGAGTAGCTGGGACTACAGGTGGCTGCCACCATGCCTGGCTAATGTTTGTATTTTTAATAGAGATGGGTTTCACCATATTGGTCAGGCTGGTCTCGAACTCCTGACCTCAGGTGATCCACCCGCCTCGGCCTCCTAAAGTGCTGGGATTACAGGTGTGAGCCACCACACCTGGCCAGTAATTTCTTGACCTTAAGCCCACCCTCTCTGTCCTTATAGCATCCAAGGGTTGGGATTTGCTACTTAGTGCTATCAACTGACTTGCTACTCTTGGGAATAAGGACTCCCCAGAGTGGGAGATGTGTGCCTACCACCCGCTGTGATTTCTTTCTCAATGGTTTTCAGAATATATCTCTGTTTTAATGGAGGAAGAAATATAGCTATTGGGAAAAAGTGTGAGTGGGGTTAAAAGAGTTTTAAAAATTGATAAATGAAAACACCTCTCTGGTGGCATATTAGAAATTTCTTGGGTTCGAATGTTTTGTATTGGGGTCATTTTCACAATGTGTTTCCCCCCTCATCGCTGAGACATCTTTCTCTGTCACCCAGGCTGGAGTGTGGTGGCACAATCTTAGCTCACTGCATCCTCTGTCTCCTGGGTTCAAGCAATTCTCCTGCCTCAGCCACCCGAGTAGCTGGGATTACAGGCGCATGCCACCATGCCCGCCTGATTTTTTTGTATTTTAGTAGAAATGGGGTTTCACCATGTTGGCTAGGCTGGTCTTGAATTGGCTGGTCTCAAACTCCTGACCTCGTGATCTGCCTGCCTTGGCCTCCCAAAGTGCTGGGATTACAGGTGTGACACAATGTTTTTTTAAGAGGACAAGGGCATGAATTATTAGAGTCTTTTGGGACCAACATATTTCAAATGATGTATTCTAAGGGGTGTTTATACAGTGAGTAATTATCTTAGGTCCTTCTTCACAAGTAGCAAAAGGAAATTGTTCACATTTATAAGAAGGAAGCAATCGATCAAATCTTATTGTATTTTTTAATGGAAAATGTTCATATTTATGGTGTTAAGATAATAGTCTTATGTTGGCATAGCATTTTTCTTTTTACAAAGCTTCCTTCTCCCCTCCCCTCCTCTCCCCTCCCCTCTTCTTCCCTTCCCTTCCCTCCTTCTTTCCTTCCTTCTCTTTTTTAAATTGAGATGGAGTCTCACTCTGTCACCCATGCTGGAGTGCAGTGGCACGATCTTGGCTCACTGCAACCTCCACCTCCCGGGTTCAAGTAATTCTCCTGCCTCAGTCTCCCGAGTAGGTGGGACTGCAGGTGTGCAGCACCATGCCTGGCTAATTTTTGTATGTTTAGGAGAGATGAGGTTTCACCGTATTGCTCAGGCTGTTCTCAAACTCCTGACCTCAGGTGACCTGCCTGCCTCGGCCTCCCAAAGTGCTGGGATTACAGTCGTGAGCCACTGCGCCTGGCCTCATAAAGCACTTTCATGGGTGCTGCTCATTCAGTGGTGTGGTTTAGATGTCTTTTGTATTCACCTGTTACTTTCATTTTTTTTTTTTTTTGAGACGGTTTTGCTCTTGTTTCCAGGCTGCAGTGCAATGGTGCGATCTCAGCTCACCACAACCTCTGCCTCCTGGGTTCAAGCGATTCTCCTGCCTCAGCCTCACTAGTAGCTGGGATTACAGGTGCCTGCCACCATGCCCGGCTAATTTTTTTGTATTTTTAGTAGAGACAGGGTTTCTCCATGTTGGTCAGGCTGGTCTTGAACTCCCAATATCAGGTGATCCACCCACCTCGGCCTCCCAAAGTGTTGGGATTACAGGCGTGAGCCACCGCGCCTGGCTCACCTGTTGCTTTCTATTTCGTGAATACTAAAGTACCCTATTAAATGATGACTAGTTAATTGTATAAATAAGTCTTACTAAAGTGAAAACCAAACAAACTCTTTTTCCAGTAGGAGAGAAGTTCGCTGAGGAATGCCTTCAAGCACAAAGTGATGAATGACTGCCTTCAAGTCTCAAGAAAACACTTTTACCTAACTTTTAGAGATATTTCAGCCCTTTCCTGTGGCCTGGTCCTATAGCCAAAATCACAGATATTCATGAGTTTCTACTTGAGTGAGGAAACTGGGTGAAGGAATAGAATTTTAAATAGTAATAACTGCTTGTTTTTTTGTGCAAGTACTTTTATACATAAGATAAACAAAAACCTTATCACAAAACATACCAAAATGCACCTCTTTCATAAGTGAGTTACTAAGATTTCTATACCTGGAATATCATGTATGTTTCATTTACTGGATGTTTACATTTTAGGAAGGAAAATAGTGTTGTTTATTTAAACAACTGAATACTTATAAACTGTTGTTCCTGGAAGATATTTATTCCATAAAAAATTTGTTCTTTTCTCATGAATTTATAATTCCTAAATGAAGACCAGAAAGCACAAATTGCTGGGAGGAAGAATAGGCTTTATTAATCAACTGATGTCTTGATTTTTCTAAATGGGAAGATTGCTTTATTTTTAACACTAATTATGGGAGCAGATTCTTAGCAAACTTCTTTGGAAAAGTTAATGTTATGATGTGCATTAGGCTGCCCCATCGTGTATATAAATGAAGCAGATTTGATTTTTGTATTCTTACGTTCCTCTGCTTTGTAGTTGTGGCTGTACTTAAAGAAATACAGAATTTCATATATTTAAAAATGTTTAAAATGTGACCCACAGAACATTGTAAATGATTAAAAACTAACATGAAAATATTACAACCTAAAAGAATTCTTAACTTCACAAGTGTTTTACTTCGACGATGTGCCTTTGATTTAATTTGGGACACTTTTTTAGAAGGATACATTATTCGTGTTTGCAACGGTCTTTGAAGAGCTTGGAAATAAAATTTCTGCTTAATTAATCATTTTTCTATGACAGCAATATTTTGTGTCTGATTTTGTATTAAGGACTCATGGATTTCTGTTTGCCTGTGAGATTGAGTGCTGGAATGAGAGAGTGAAATTGTTGTTTTTAAGTCTTTGTAGAATTTTGCAAATGTCCTGAAAAATAGATAACTGTATAACATGAAGAAAATATCTCTATTAATGGCAACATTTGTTCTCTGAAATAGCTATATATAAACTGATAAATAAACAAAAATATCTGTGAGTGTAAGTAGTGTTACAATAGAGAAAACAGAAGTCATTAGATGGGAACTCCCTTAACTTTTAGCTGCTAAACTTCTAGATCTAGTGATTGGAATCCCTTCCATTCAGTCATAATTCAGGCATCCCTTTTATAACCTATTTGTTCTCTGGATCTGTTTCACCTTCTCTGAAATTGCACACTACCAGTGATCCTTTCTCCTTCATCTTCAAATTCTCTGCTGGACGCTTTCTTTTCTTTTCTCTTCTCTTTTCTTTTTTTGAGACAGGGTCTCACTTTGTCACCCAGGCTGGAGTGCAGTGGCGCTATCTTGGCTCACTGCAGCCTCAATCTCCTAGGTTCAAGTGTTCTTCCCACCTCTGCCCCCCAAGTAGCTGGGACTACAGGCGTGAACCATCACACCCGACTAATTTTTGTATTTTTTGTAGAGATGGAATTTCGCCATGTTGCCAGGCTGGTCTTGAACTCCTGAGCTCAAGCCATCCACCCACCTCAGCCTCCCAAAGTTCTGGGATTATAGGCGTGAGCCACTGTGTCTGGCCTCCAGTGGACCCTTTCTATCACAATTTAGCATGTTCCATTCTGTCTTAACAACAACAGCATTTTTAAAAATCCTCATTGAAAAACAAAATTCTTTTTTGATTCCACTTTCCCCTTTCAGCAAACGTTTGGTAAGATAGCACAATGAAACTATAATCATCTCACTTATAGATGAATATAGATGCAAATGTCCTAGATATAAACAGATAAAATTCAGTAGTTAGAGAAAATACAGCCGGATAAAACTACTTTAACATAAGGAAATCTATCAATGTAATTCATTACTTGAATCACTTAAAGAAGGGAACCTATGCCAAAAAGTCATCTGATAAAATTCAATAGCTGTTCTGAGCTGGGTACAGTGGCTCACGCCTGTAATCCCAGCACTTTGGGAGGCCAAGGCAGGCAGATCACGAGGTCAAGAGATTAAGACCATCCTGGCCAACATGGTGAAACCCCGTTTCTATTAAAATTCAAAAATTACCTGGGCATGGTGGCACGCCCCTATAGTCCCAGCTACTCGGGAATCTGGGGCAGGAGAATCGCTTGAACCTGGGAGGCGGAGGTTGCAGTGAGCCGAGATCACGCCACTGCACTCCAGCCTGGCAACAGAGGGAGAGACCCTGTCTCAGAAAAAAAAAAAAAAAAAAGCTGTTCTGAATAAAAACTAAGTGGATTAGTGAAATGAGAGTAGAAAGAAATTACTATGATGATAAAGACAATTTTTCAAAACCAATAGCCAATATCATACTACATGGTGAAAGGCTGACACATTCAGGTTATCAGGAACAACACAAGAATACCTTTTATCACCACTATTATTCAGCATTGCTTTGGAAGTCTTAGCTAATGCAGTAAGCTGAAAAAATGAAATGATGTAAACATTTTAGAAGAATTATCTGTATTTATGGGTTATATAATTGTACACCTTGAAAACTCGTGAGATTCTCGTATAAGAAATACTTGAATTTATAATAGAATTTGGGAGGCTAGCTGGATAAAAAAGACAGAAAAATAACATTTTCTATACTGACAATAGCTAGTTTAAAATGGAAATGGAAATTATATTCCCTTTCTACTTTAATGATACAACTATAAAAATACTTGGGAATAAACAAAAGTGCAAGGGCCATAAAAAAGATTTTATTGATGTTATAAAACGGAGTGTAAATAAATGGAGGGACATGGCAATTCTAGGATATTAAGACAATTTTGGCCAGGTGCTGTGCCCACACCTGTAATCCCAGCACTTTGTGGGGCCGAGGTGGGTGAATTGCTTGAGATCAGGAGTTCGAGACCAGCCTGGGCAAGATGGTGAAACCCTATCTCAACAAAAGATGCAAAAATTAGCTGGATGTGGTGGTATGCACCTGTAGTCCCAGCTACTTGGGGGACTGAGACAGGAAAATCACATGAGCCCAGGAGGTTGAGGCTGCAGTGAGCTGTATTCACGCAACTGCACTCCAGCCTGGGCAACAAAGTGAGAATCTGTCTCAAAAAAACCCCCCCAAAAAAGACAATTTCATTAAAATGTCAATCTTACTAAATAAAATTTCTGCTTAATTAATCATTAATCATTGTGTGTGTGTGTGTGTGTGTGTGTGTGTGTAAGTAAGTGTAAAACATGAGGAGGGGGTGGGCATGGTGGCTCATGCCTATAATCCCAGCCTAGGCAACATAGTGAGACCATGTCTCTATTTTTTTTAAATTAAAAAAAAAAAAAAAAAACACCTCTTGTAAAAATCATTACAGAGAAAAAAAAAAAAAAAAAAGCAGAGCCAGGCATGGTGTTGTGCACTTGTAATCCCAGCTACTACTCGGGAGGCTGAGACAGGAGAATCGTTTGAACCTGGGAGGCAGAGGTTGCAGTGAGCCAAGATCGCACAACCGCACTACAGAGAAAACACCTGCCATGTATAGGAGAGATAATGGGCTAATATCCCTAATATACAGAATATTCTGATTGCATGATGAGAAAAAAATGAGTAAACAGTGTGAAGAAGCAATTCACAGAGGAGAAAATCCAAACAAAAGAGCACATAACTCCACTAGTAAGCAGGGGAAATGTAAAGACAGTGATAATGAGGTATCATTTTTCAATCCCTCAAATTAGAAAACAAAAAATAAAAGAGCATATTCATTAAGAACTTACATGCCATGTTCTGAGTATTTATGTGTATTAGGTCATTTACTCCTTATTGGTGTGACCTTGAACAAATCAAATTCTCTGGGTCTCAGTTTCATCACCCATAATTATTTTTTAAATTTGGATAAGAATATCTGCTTTATCTCCTTTGCACAAATGTGGAAAGTGAGGCGCAGGTGAGTTGAACATCGTCCGTAATCCAACAGTTAATAGATGATAGAACTAGTATCCGATGTCGAGCAGTCTAGCTCTAGAGCCCACACCCTAAACCACTGTGCTGTGTACCATTGCTGGTAAGGATAAAGGAGACTGGGCAGTTTTATACCTTATTAGGGTGTAATGTGCTACAACCCTTTGGGAGAGGAATTTGGCAAAATCTCTTTAAATCCCAATCAGAAAGAAACAAGATTGAGGAGTCTGAGATCAGATTAACCCTCATGGCTTCAACTTAACTGTCATTCAGGTTTGGAGAGGCATGGTACAAGGAAGCAAAAATAAATAAATACAGAAATTAAGGATGAGGATTATGTCTATACAAGAACATTGGATGTAGTTGCTGGTACATGAAACTCACTGGAAACAAATAGATCAGAACCCATCAAATTTTTGAGGGGATTTGAGAAAATGGCCCTAAAACTGTTGAAGTCGAGTAAACTTAACTTGAGGCCCTTAAACTTACATTTCAGAAAGTAAGAGGAGAAAGCTTTGTAGTCCCTAAGGAAGACACTCTCTTAAGGGGTCCAAGGAGAATAATGGATAAGGGAGGACTTCCAGAGGGAGGAGCTGAGGATGGGGTGAGGATGGAAAACCATGGATAAGGGTTTCTTCCAGAGAGTAAAATGACGACCTACCAGAGGAGGGCCTTCACATCTGCACGGCTGGATTTCAGAATGCTGACCGCTGACTTCTATGTGTCTCTCATTCTTTCCCCTTCTACAGCGAAGTTCATTGAGTCTCTGCTCCGCCATTGTGTTTTTAATATTGGTATGTGAGAGTGGGGGAAATGACAATAGATAACCAAAAAGTTCCTAGGTCACTAGACTTTGAGGAGCTATATCTAGCCCCGATGGGGAAAAATGAGCATTACCTCATAATCCTGGTCTTTGAGCTGCCTGCAGTGACTAGCTTTGGTTTTCCTCTTTTGAGGTGGGACTCACTGTGTTCTGCGTGTGAGAGGATGAATGAAATGGCTATTTGGGGACCAGAATGGTAGAGTGCGGTAGAGAAGAGACTTTCTAGCTCTTCACCAAATCCCATTTGTTTTTCTTTCTGGGCACCCTGCTAGATAGATTACAATTTGCAGCCTCTTTTCTAGTTAGATGTGGCCATGTGCCTCTGGCCAGTGGAATGTTTTTGCTCTTCCCTTGTTTGCTGTCTGTTTGGAAGTAAATACCCTGGGTGGGCTGGCAACCATATGTTGAAGATGACAGGCTCTCTCTGTGACTCTGTGGAGTGGAGTACTCTCCTTGCCCTAAGCAAGTGATCTCAGATGATCAAGAAATACATTTCTCAATGTTAAGCCACTGAGGTTTCAGGGCTTTTCTGTTACAGCACCTAGTATTACTGTAACAAATACAACCTAGAAAGATATCTATGATATAGTAAGTACAGTCTTCCCTTAATATACATGGGGGATTGGTTTTAGGATGTGCCCCCTCCACCCCACTCCAGTTTACAAAAATCCACTCATACCAAGTCTGGCTGTTGGCCCTGCAGAACCTGTGTATATGAAAAGTTGGCCCTCCCTATAAGTATGTTTTGCAACCTGCAAATACTGTATTTTCTTCCTTCCTTCCTTTCTTTTCTTTTTTCTTTTTCTTTTTTTTTGTCAGAGTTTTGCTCTTTGTTGCCCAGGATGGAGTGCAATGGCACAATCTCGGCTCACTGCAAGCTCTACCTCCTGGGTTCAAGCGATTCTCCTCTCTTAGCCTCCCGAGTAGCTGGGATTACAGGTGCACACCACGATGCCCAGCTAATTTTTGTATTTTTTAGTAGAGACAGGGTTTCACCATGTTGGCCAGGCTGCTCTTGAACTCCTGACCTCAGGTGATCTGCCCGCCTCGGCCTCCCAAAGTGCTGGGATTACAGGTGTGAGCCACCCCGCCTGGCCAAAATACTGTATTTTCTATTCACATGTTATTGAAATAAATCCACCTGTGAGTGGACCTGGTAGTTCAAACCCTTGTTGTTCAAGCGTCAACCATATAACATTAAAGAAGTGGTAGCTTCAGCTTAGCTGAGTTGACATTGTAGCCATATACCATGTCTCATATCCCCATATTCCCCATGTTCAACATAGTTGATATTTACAGCTTCACAGATGATAGTCAACTGTCATCTAAATCAAATGGCTTAGTTTTTAATTTCCTACTGCTTCATATTAAATTCATTTTTCTTCATAGTTATGCTAAAACTAAATAGGCTCAAGTCATCACACCAGAATCCCTTATCTAGCTTTTTGATTACTAAGTTAAGGTGCTTCTATTTAGTTGCAGGGGCAGACAAGAATGGTGGATTGGTTATATTGACACTTTGGGTGTCGATAGATGGTGGTCAGTTTAAGAGGTTCTGAGAAATTATGGCAAAAATCTTCACATGGGAGCTGAGATGTGCAGAAACTGCCATAGAGATGGTTTTTCTCTTTGATGAGAAGCAAGTGGGACTGATAATGACTACCATTATTTTTTTTTGAGATGGAGTCTTACTCTGTCACCCAGGCTGGAATGCAGTGGCATGATCTCGCCTCACCCCAACCTCCACCTCGCAGGTCCAAATGATCCTTCTGCCTCAGCCTCCTGAGTAGCTGGGATTACAGGTGTGCACCACTACTCTTGGCTAACTTTTTTATTTTTAGTAGAGATGAGGTTTCACCATGTTGGCCAGGCTGGTCTTGAACTCCTGACCTCAAGTGATCTGCCTGCCTCAGCCTCCCAAAGTGCTGGGATTACAGGCATGAGCCACCACATTTGGCCATGACTACTATTCTTCAGTAAGGTATACTGCGTTCTTTCTGCCCCTTCCAAAAATTGCAGTCTAAAGCCTTTTGTTCAAAATTTGTTTGGATTATTGTCCTGTATCAAACAGATATTTGTTAAAAGTTCCTTTAATTTTTATTTATCTAGTTATTTACCTAGAAAAAGCTTGTCTCAGCATTTCTAAATAAGATTTTTAAAAAAAGATTGTGACTGGAATATCACCATAAATCGTCTGTGGAAACAAAACAATTCCATATATCATGTTAAGTTTACCCTAACTGATTGAGGGATGGTATTTGCCTATAAAATCAAACAGTTCCAAAATACTTTCTATCAACAGGATGGTTTGGAATCCCATAACAGTGGGATTCCATCCTATAGAAGTAGCATAAGCTTCCCCTCACAGCTCCTTTAATTCTAGATTGTTACAGGATGTAATGCACATTTTTTTTTACCTTCTCATTTTGCAGGCCCCTTAGTATTACCAGATAATTCTGCAAATACACTTTCTCCTTTTTTGCCATTTAATATAGATCATGGATCCAAAATGGACCCCCACATTGATCCCTTTCTTTATGGGTATTATGTTTGAATTAGGAATAAGTCCAATAATTGCCTCAATACATGCCATTTTTTTCTCAGCTCTCATTTTGGATTACTATAGTTTGCACTCTTCATCCCCCTCAACCCAGGCTACTCCACTTATTAAAATTGTTGGATCCCTTGTTTTAGGGCAGGCCTAATTATTGGGTGTAGTTAAGGAGTCTTCTATTGTGAGAGGCAAGGAAATGGGACATCCTGGTATTTTTCCCTAGTTATCTTCTGAGTCTCAGTGGCAAGGGAAGGAATATCTTATGTCCATCCATAATTGGAAGAGACAGCTGATGTTTGGTGAGGCCTGCAGACTTGGGCTGGGCTTAGGGACTTGGAGTAAAGCCCCTCAAAAGACCTCAGAAGTGAGCATCACTATCACCAGCAATGAATTGAAGGGCCAGCAATTCCCATTAGAACCCTATGCGGATGTTGTATTTTGTGCTGTATTCTTGCACTGTATGCAGTATTTTATACTGTATTTTTACTGTATCCTTTTATGTTTAGACACACAAATACCTACCATTGTGTTTCAATTGCCTACAATATTCAGTACAGTAATGTACTGTACAGGTTTGTAGCCTACAAGCAATAAGTTACACCATACAGCTTAGGTGTGTAGTGGGCTACCCAACCTAGGTTTGTGAATTACGCTCTATCATGTCCACACGATGATGAAATCGCCTAATGATGCATTTCTGAGAATGTATTCCTGTAGCAAGCATGCATGACGGTGAAAGTGTAGTAGAAAGAGGAAAGTAGGATAGGCGGTGTTAAGTCAAGTTAAGCTTGTTTAAAAAAGGAAGAAGTATCAAATGCTGAAGAGAGGTCAATTAAGGTGATGTCTGAATGTCCTTTGGATCTAAGAAGGTAGAGGTTAATTATGGTAGTGATAGGGTGATAATTTCAGAAGTCAGGAAATAAAGGTGGATTATACTTGTGGTCTTCAAACATTTTTGCTTATATGCAACCTAAATGAAATAATGTCAACCCTGTGTACCTGCATTTTACAGTCGGCATCTAAATGTTTATCATAAGTTTAAATATATATAATATATATCATCATAAGTTTATATATATCATCGTAAGTTTAAGTATATATTTTAATATATAATTTTATTAAAAGTCTAGCATTTTAACATGAAATTATTTCATTCTTCTTTTAAATATATTCAATGGAATACAAATACCATCATCATTTGAAACCTACCATCATCCATTTAAAAATATACAAACCATACTCTCCTTTAGTCAGAAATTTTACATGATTCTTTTTTCTTCTCTAAAATCATACTTCCAATTTAATTTCCCCACAAAATTTAATCCTGTCTCAATTACCCTTTTGTTGCCTCTCATCTACAAAGTCATACTTCATTGGTTTTGTGAAAATGGATCTGGATCCTTTAAATATCTTTTCTTTGCCAACTGGCATAATGCTGATTTGTTCATAGAAGGTGTTGGAGAGATATTCCAGGAGGAAGGAATGGGTATGTCTTCCTGGGTCTCACGTGGTTTTCTCCAATGCTAGGTAAAGCGCAGCTTTTTTTTAGCTCTTCATGAAGGCAGTAGTGCTATAGCTGGGAGCCTCAGACAATGTGGCTCTGAGTCTTAGCCCATTCTGCTGCTCCTCATACCCTATCCTCAGCGCCTCATGCGTACTTGCTGGGGCCCTGCAGTGATGGCCATTTAGCAAGCCAGCCAACTGACCTTTGCTCTGCACCAAAGCCCAGAGCTTTCCAAGCCCAAGCTATACACAGAAGTGTGTTAGGTTTCGACAGAGGGCAGTCTGTTTATCTCCTGGTTTCAGCAATGCCCACAGTGGTGCCACAACTCTCACCATGTCCCCCACCTCCATCAACTCTGGCTCTCCTGTGTGCAAAAGGTTTTTTCCCCACAGCCCTCCTGTCATGAACATTGTGTGCTACAGGCCTTATCGGGCCTACCAGCCTTGGCTTGCCAATGCCCCAAAGGGTTGTTCTTGTTTTCCCAGCAATTATGGACCAATTCTGGCCTCAAATAAAATAAAATTACTTTGTCGTCCAGTGGGCTACAACCACACCTTCTTCAAAGAGGTCTTCAAATAGGTGACCAGGTTTGTCTTTCTTTTGGGCTCTCCCTCAACTTTAGGGTACCCTTAGAGTTCTCATTCACAGCTTAAAAATTTTTTATATTAAATTTCCCCTATTTAAATTACTGTGCAGTTTCTCTCTTGGTTGAACCCAGATTGACGCAAATCCTAATGTAATGTTTATGCTTGAAAGCCTTTTATGATCAACCTATCATACTTCTCTGTAATAGGATATAAATTGAAATAATTAAAAAATATTTCTTGTGACCTTAAGACTCTAAGTTAAATCGTTTTTCTTAATTACTAATTCAATTTATTTAAGTACAAGTATTCAAAACCACATAAATATATTACACATTTTGATAATTAAATATAAAAAGAAAATACATATTACAAATGCATGACATAACTAAGAGGGTAGAGAAAGGAGGGGCTGACTTTGGAAATGACTGGAACTCTAAAGACAAATGGATTGTTCATAAGCATTGTACACTAGTTGGTGAAGTTGTTTCTCATGGGGTATGGGTTAACAAATCTGAACCTACCATAGATGTATATTGGGATTGAACAAAAAAGTAAATGGATAGAGGATGGTGGGAGTTAAGTGTCTCACTGTTGGAGTGGGGTGTGGGTTTACAGATAAGCAAGCAGGGAAGCTATAATGAACCATGTGGTACTGGATTAGAATACAAACGTAAGAATGAACTCTGTTTATCTTTCTTTTTTCTTTCTTTTCTTTTTTCTTTCTTTCTTTTTTTTTTTTTTGAGATGGAGCCTGGCTCTGCCGCCAGGCTGGAGTGCTGTAGCGCGATCTCGGCTCACTGCAACCTCCGACTCCCTGGTTCAAGCGATTCTCCTGCCTCAGCCTCCTGAGTAGCTGGCATTACAGGCATGTGTCATCACGCCCAGCTCATTTTTTTGTATTTTAATAGAGACAGAGTTTCACTATGTTGGCCAGGATGGTCTCGATCTCCTGACCTCATGACCCACCCGCCTTGGCCTCCCAAAGTGCTGGGATTACAGGCGTGAGCCACTGCGCCCAGCCGAACTCATGTTTATCTTAATATAGATACTGATGGATAGATGTAGATAAACTTGTAGATATGTGTCTATACAGAGATAACTATAACACATCTATTTCTAGCTCTGTTTGCTCAGAGGGCCTTAGAGCAAGGATACTCCAGTAGCAATGAGCATATCCAGTGCCCAGATTTTGGTTGCTAATACCATTCTCCAATAAAGGGTACTAGAGCTTCTTGGAGAAATGACTGATCCTAGAGCTGGGGCAATGAATATACTAGATGAGTCTTGATATCTTGTAATGTGAGAAAGTAAAGAAGTGGTCAAAAACCTAAATGGTGGGGATTTATCTAAGGAACATAGGAGCAAACTGAAAGAGCTCCCAGTGGCTATACCTGGAATAATTTTAACAATATTTCTTCTTCTTCTTTTTTTTTTTTTTTTTTGAGGCAGAGTCTCACCGTGTTGCCCAGGCTGGAGTTCAATGGCACGATCTTGGCTCACTACAACCTCTGCCTCCTGGGTTCAAGAGATTCTCGTGTCTCAGCCTCCCAAGTAGCTGGGATTACAGGGGTATGTCACCACACCCGGCTAATTTTTGTATTTTTAATAGAGATATGGTTTCACTATGTTGGCCAGGCTGGTCTGGAACCCCTGACCATAAGTGATTCACCTTCCTCGCCCTCCCAAAGTGCTGGGATTACAGGCATGAGCCACCACACCTGGCCAATAATATTTTTTAAATGTCATATTGGATTATAAACCTGTCTTAGTCCATTTTATGTGGTATAACAGAATACTACAGACTGGGTAATTTATAATGAAGAGAAATGTATTTGGCTCACTGTTCTGGAGGCTGGGAAGTCCGAAAACACGGCACGAGCATCTGGCAAGGACCCTCTTGCTGTGTCATCCCATGGAAGAGACAGAAGGGCAAGAGAGTGCAATAGGGCAATAGAGAAAGGGGGCTCAACTCATCCTTTTTATCAGGAACTCACTCCTATGGTACTAACTAACTAACTCCTGCAATAATACCATTAATCCATTCACGAGGGCAGAGCCTAATAAGCTCTTAAAAATCCTTCCTCTCAAAACTGTTGCATTGGGAATTAAGTTCTTAACACTTGCCTATTGGGGATCATGTTCAAACCATAGCAAACCCTTAGTATACATAAATATCTATGAGCAAGTACTATATAAATAAATAATTGAATAAGTAAATAAATTGGGGGAGAAGAGATAAATCTCCGGTATAGAAAGCTTCCAAATAGTTTATATAGATACTCTTTCCTCAAGGAGGTGGAACATAAATCCCTACCCCTTAAGTGTGGACTACACTTAGCAACTTATTTCCAAAAAGTACAATATGGAAAAGGGTAGGGAGTAACTTTTTAATGGGAAACCTGGCAAATGGTACCTTATCTAGGTGATGAAATTTAACATAATCAGTGATAAGTCATGTTGATAACACGTACCTTTGATATGATGTATTGAGAATGAAACTTTAACTCGTTATGTAGTTTTCCTCCTCAAAGCACATAACCCAAGTCTAATCACGAGGAAAACATCAGACAAATCCAAATTGAGCAATATTCTATAAAATACCTGACCAGTATTCCTTAAAACTTCAAGGTCATTAAAAAAAAAGGCAAGTTTGAGAAACTGTCACAGCTAAGAGGAGCTCAAGGAGATATGATGACTAAATCTAACGATATATCCTACATGAGGGTATATATATCCTATATAAGGATATATCCTACATGAGATCCTATAACATAAATAGGACATTAAAGAAAAACTAATGTGTTCTGAATAAAGGATGGTGTTTAGTTAATAATAATGTATCAATATTGGTTCATTAGTTGTGACCAATGTACCATAGTAATAGTAATGTAAGATATTAATAATAGGAGAAATTTGGTGTTTTATATTTGGGAACTCTTTATACTATTTTTGTAACTTTTCTGTTAATCTATTCTAAAATTGAGAGTTTATTTAAATTTTGGCTGGGCACGGTGGCTCACGCCTGTAATCCCAGCACTTTGGGAGGCCAAGGCAGTCGGATCACCTGAGGTCAGGAGTTCGAGACCAGCCTGACCAGTATGGTGGAACCCTGTCTCTACTAAAAATACAAAAAATCGGCCAGGCATGGTGGCTTGCGCCTGTAGTCCCAGCTACTCGGGAGGCTGTGACACGAGAATTGCTTGAACCCAGGAGGCGGAGGTTGTAGTGAGCCGAGATCACGCCACTGTACTCCAGCCTGGGTGACAGAGCAAAACTCCATCTCAAAAAAAAATAAAGAAAAAGAAAATTTATTTAAATTTTAAAAAGTAGATGTAATGGAAATGCATCTCTTAGTGAGATGAATGGGATGTTACGGTGGTTTAAAGGAGATTTTGCTGATCCCAATATTTCAAATTATTCCTTTATTTCTTGCTCTGGTAGTATTTAGATCTTAGGTCTTGGCTTAGTAAGATTCAGGATGGGTGAGATATATATTTATTTCACAAAGTGGAAGGACAATTGTAAAAGTGGACGATAGAAAAAAAGAACCATTGTGATGGGTAGGTCTCAGGTGTGTTCTCTGGCTTGGGAAAGAGTGCCTGTGGAAGTTGAAGCCCTGGAAATTTACTCTTTTAAAACTGTTGGTGCCCATGTACTCACTCCTTGAAATGTCTTTGTAATATGCCCTAACGGTAGGTGTACCTCAGTCTAAAGACTTCTGATATATATCATCTTGAGAAGTTCAGCTGTGAAAGAGAACAGAGCAGGAGTAGTTGGAGAGGATATGAAGTCTAGAAAAGCTTCCTTCAGAAGCTTAAGTACATTTAAATGTCAAGGGGAAGGCCATTGTTGAGGGGAGGAAGGAAGGGAGACCCCATGTGGACTTCAGATTTAGCCTCAGAGTTTTGAACATGGTTTAGAGAAAGCTCTATATAGGGGTTATATGCACAGCTCAGTTTATAATAAAATGTACTTTGTGTCCCATTTACAATGTTAACATTATAACATTATCATTATTATGGTCACTGCCTTGCATACTTTGTCAACTCCCTTACCCCACTCTCACTTTTGCTTCCTTACACAGTCTTGACTAAGCCACAGCCCTTTTTTGTTTGTTTGTTTGAGATGGAGTCTCACTCTGCTGCCCAGGCTGCAGTGCAGTGGCGGGATCTCGGCTCACTGCAAGCTCCGCCTCCCCGGGTTCACGCCATTCTCCTGCCTCAGCCTCCCGAGTAGCTGGGACTACAGCCGTCCGCCACCACACCCGGCTAATTTTTTGTATTTTTAGTAGAGACGGGGCTTCACTGTGTTAGCCAGGATGGTCTCGATCTCCTGACCTCGTGATCCGCCCACCTCCACCTCCCAAAGTGCTGGGATTACAGGCGTGAGCCACCGTGCCTGCACCACAGCCCTTTAAATGCAATTCTCTTTGTTTTCCTCCTTTCTAGTGGGCACCCCTCCTCCATTTGTGACCTACTTAATGCTCTCACTTTAGAGTCATGATCACTAATTTAAGAGGATCTTTATATTTTCGGGCAAACATACCCTACAGTTCCCCATTCCCTTCACTCTCTCACTCTCCTAGATGATTGTTTCATGATTTATTTCTTCTCAAATCTCCAATACCTTCTCCTTCTTCACTCTCAGCTTCCTCGCTTTCATATCACTGAGGTTGAAAGTGACTCTAGTTTGTCCTGGCAAGTTCCAGTTTATCTTCCCCATTTTGCTTCCAACTCTCCTGACAATGAGCTTGGCTGATCTGAAGTGACTTCAGGCCCAACACCAGATGCAAAGACAACTGTCTTACATAACTTTTAAACCAGTTCCCACATTTGTACAAGGCCTAATCCTTATAATAAACTCTTTATTCTATAACTCTCAGTGGTTCTGCTTTTCTGATCAAAGAAAACAGAAAAGTAAAGAGGAAAAAAAATGGAAGCAATCAGAAGAGAATGGCCATAATCTCCCACCACATCTGCCTGTATCTCTGCCCATAATCTCAATGGTTCTTCTTATGTCTGTGGATCAACTCTCTATGGTCCTAGCCAAGACCAACTCCCTCCTTTTCTGCACTATATCCCATCTCTTTTCACCTTCCCAGGGACTTGTGTCCAGCAAATCTCTCTCTGTCTCCATTAGCATTTGCTCCTGTACTGGAATTTTCCCATCCATTTACAAACACTGAGATTTTTCTACTTTAAAACTACCCTCTCTTGACTTCTTCCTCTAGCCAATACCCCATCTCTCATCTATACAGCAAAAGTCTCAGAAAGAGTTGTCTAAACTCCCTATCTCCTGTTTTCCTTTCCTATGCTTTCTGGAATCTATGATAATCAGGCTTTTGCCCCCACCTTTGCTCCGAACACTGCTCCTATCAAGATCACCAAAGAGCTCCACATTGGTAAATCCAGTGGTTCTCTTTCCTCCTCTCACTTGATTTGTCAATAGCAGTTGACACAACCAATTACTGTCTCCTCTGGAAACATCTTCTTCATCTGGCTTTCAGGAAATCTCCTGGTTTTTCTCCTACATCACTGATCCCTTCTTCTCAATCTCCTTTCCATTTTCTTCTATTTCTGTCTAATGTTGTCCCATGGCTTGGTGGTTGAAATTTTTCTATCTTCTGTTTATATTCACTACCTTGGTAATCTTATCCATTTTTATAGCTTTAAACATCATCTATACTCTGATGACTCCCAAATTTATACTTCCCAGATTTATATTTTCTATTGAACTTGAGACTTACATAATACAAATACCTACTTAGTAACTCCACTTGGAAGTCTAGTAGGTATTTCAAATTTAACTTGCCCAAAAATTGAGCTCCCAAGCTCTGTAAATTATACCTTTCTCATAATCTTCCCCATTGCAATAGATGACAATGTCATTCTTCTTAGGCCACAAACCTTGGTGCTATCCCTGATTCCTCCACTGTACCTTCAAAATATATCCAAATGCATAAAGAATGACAACCTTTGTATTTATTACTCTATCTCCCACTGTTGAAAGTTTGAGAATATATCTGTCCATATATTTTTCATGCCAAAGTTGGAGTCAACCTAAATGTTCATTAGTGAGAGAATGATTAAATATATTATGGCAGACTATATTAAGCAGCTGCTAAGAAGAATATGTATTCAGTAGTGCTGCTATAATATGACACAGGCATTCCTAAAAATCACCAAGTTATATAAAATCACACAATAACCACCACAGGGCCTATGGGAAAATGGAGTTGGGACTTAATATTAAAAAATGTTGCCAGTGACAGTAAAAAAGACAGAAACCTAATGAAAATGATAGCACAGTTTTAAACATGTTAAATGATTAAGGAATACACAAATACTATAATATATATGGCTCCTTACCTTGAAAAATACTCAAAGTTTGCTCTTGAGCCTGTAGGCCCCACTGGCCAGCCCTGCCTAGCGACCATGGCCGGTACCCTTTCTGCTCAAGGAAAAGAACAAAAGAGAGATAGAAAAAGAGTGAGAGAATAAATAGAGAAAAATGGCAGAGACCTGAGAGGAAAGTAGAGAACAATTAAAGAAAGGGGATGGTAGGAAGCTGCTTAGCTGAGTTGCAACTGGCGAGTTACTGTGAGATGGTAGCAGGTGGGCTATCTAGCCAAAAGTTGAGACACCGAATGTGGCATTAGCTACATTGTGTGGCTCAATGACCCTGTGAAGTGTGGTGTGTATGTGTGTTTTGTGTATTCCTATGCAGCTTATTTCAGTTGGGTGTCATTTTTTAGTTCACCTAGTGTTTCTTGTGAACAAAATTGCATATAAGAACGTGAAATTCATCTTATGCCCACATTGTTCCCTGATATGGTGATCATTTTGGAAAATTTTTGAATTTTCAAAGGTCTATTTTTAAAAAACAGAAATGGAGTTGTGCAACATATAGTATTTTATATATTGTTTTTCCCTTTTTTTTTTTTTACTTTATGTTATGGGCATCCTGCCTTGTCAGAGCACACAGACTTACTTTCTTCTAATGGTTTCATGATATTCTACAGTCTAAATTGTTGATCTATTCCCCTACTGCTAGCATTTTTATTGTCTATAATTTTTAACTATTACAAATTATATGGCATTTCATTGTGTAATTGGATATTTCTTTAAGACAGATTCCTGGAAATGTGGTTGTTGAGTCAAAAGATAGGAGCATTTTTCATCTTAGTGGGTTTACGAAAACTGCGCTAAAGAAGCTGTACAAACAATATAGGAAAGTGTTCTTTTCTTCAATATGTAGAAATTGGATAGTATGAATTTTCAAAAATGTTGGCAACTGATAGGTGAAAAAACAGTAACATTGTTTTAATTTGCATTTGTCTAAATAAGTAATGAAGCTTCATTGTGTTTCAAATGTTTATTGACAATTTTTGTTTTTTTCTGAGGAAATATCTATTCATATATTTTGCCCATTCTTCTATCAGGTTGTCTTCTTTCTATCAATTTGTAGGAATTCTTTACATATGAGAAATGTAAACTTTTTTTCCTATTATCTGGGTTGCAAATATTTCCT